>NC_064569.1:23420000-28857741 GCF_937001465.1 Orcinus orca
AATGTACTGTGTTTTATTTTATATCATTGAGTTCACACATGCGTGGTACACTTTGTATAGGAGCTGAATCAGTAATTAGTGACCAAATGACACTTATAGATTATGTATATAGATAGTGTAAATTATTTGACATTTTGAAGAACATTTTGCCTAACACTGAGTTAGTTGCTAACACAATTTTTTTTTTCCCGGTACGCGGGCCTCTCGCTGCTGTGGCTTCTCCCTCTCCCGTTGCAGAGCACAGGCTCCGGATGCGCAGGCTCAGCGGCCATGGCTCACGGGCCCAGCCGCTCCGCAGCATGTGGGATCTTCCCGGACCGGGTCACGAACCCACGTCCCCTGCATCGGCAGGCGGACTCTCAACCCCTGTGCCACCAGGGAAGCCCCTGCTAACACAATTTAATAGCGTACCTTAATGGGCACATTGCTAGGTGTTGTAGCTAGCCTGGTTAATAAGACAGCCAAGGTTATTGCTCTTGTGGAGCTTGTTACAATCTACTGGGTTATAGGTATTTAGCTACTACCACTTCTTACGCTTCAAAGTGTTGCCCTCTTTTTTTAAAAAAAGAAAACTTAGCCATGGGAGAAAGTCTTGAAAAGAGAGAATATTAGTCATCACTAGTAAGGATCATAAAATTGATTTTAGCCTGTTCTTTTTGATTATGTTTTTAATTTCAGAAAAAAAATAGTTCATGTTCCCAGGCTAGAATTTATTTTTGTGTTTTCAGTTAAGTATCCAAGTCAAAGACATCTGTCAAAGCTGTGATCTGGTAGCTTTTAAATTTATTAAAAGATCAGGAAATATTCTGAGGCAAAGAGAGTCATTCGTAGATTTCGCCTTGTATTTATTTCACCTTGGTCATATAAAAACTGATGAACTGCTAACTAAATACTACTTTCTAACCCCAAAGGCATGTTTAAATACTATCTTAACTCCATGCTTGTGGCTTTTGAGTTGTCAGTAATCTCCAGGATGAATGCTGTGGACTGGTTATTTGCAGCCAACACAGCATCCTCCTGACAGAGGTTCATGTGAGGAAAAAAAGTCAGACTGGGCTAAAATTACAGGACAAAAGAGAAGCAGAAGTATTGTATTCTATGAAAATGGTGATGGTGGTGTAGTTTTTGCCGTAGTCCTTTTGGAAAATCATTTTTAAAATACTGTGGGAATGCCACAGATTTTGAAATACAATTTTTCCCCTTGTTTTGAAGCCTAGGATTTAGGGGTGATAGTCATAACAAGTTAGTCTATTTTTGGAAAGATTACTTTGTATGCCACGGTTCTTCAACCTGAGCTAGGAGACAGTTCAGTTTTTGTGCAATTATATTTACCCTGATACACTTATTTAATAGGCATAAGAGAGGTAAAAATAGAATCAAATGTTCATTCTACTAAATCAGAACTTAAATATTTTTCATTAGTGTAATGCCTTCAAGATCATTGTCAGAAACTATGCCCTTTGAAGTATGTCTCCTTGGGAACATGTTTTAGGGCTTGAAATGTATTCTTACCAGCTAACTCCTTTTTTGTTCTAGGAGTGGGTTTTGAAGGATATAAAAAGTATAAGAAGTGGTACCTATTCTTAAAATCTAATATCGGTGATATTATATACATATGTATATAACATATATATATATGTATAAATATATATATATGTGACAAGCCAATATGTGATAAATTTATAAGATAGGAGTAGAATTTAGTAATTATTTTAGATGGGGGTTGCTTAAAGGAATTGTTTATTTCTTTCATAATTAGAAAACAATGTAATTGAATGTTTTATTAAAATTTGAAAAAAAATTTTATAAATTTATTTATATCCTTTATTCAGAAGGAATTCTGCATGCTTAATTATTATTAGGAAATTATAAATCCAAGATGTATAACTAAACTGTACAGATATTCTAAGTAAAATATTATTGACAGAGGTGTAGTCACACTAGATGGGACTTATTCCTTCAGTAATGACAAAAATAATTGGTAAATAAAGATTCCAAATTGTGAGATGGTGATACAGACTCTTAAGATAAATTTGACATCTGTTGGAGCATTTTAAGAATGACTTTTTTAGTTTTTACTGCTTCTATTTTAAGGAAGTAATTGAAAAATTTGTAGGGGATTCAGAAAAGAACCTCCTAAATACTTAAAGGGAAAATATGACCTAAAAGTATGGTGAACTTTATCTTGAACTTTTCAGAATATTTCTTTTTAATAATAATGATTAAAAAATACTACCTTTGTATACCCATATATTACCTTTCAAAGAAATAGATTAACAAATGAGGGGAAAAAATCCTTGTTTAGGCTATTTGTCGTGATTTTTCATTTGTAACATGTGTTCTGTCATTTGTGATAGTAAAGATTGGGAGCATTAATATTTGACTTTCTAGTCTGTAGCTCTTCTAGTGAGTTGGGAGGAGGTAGAGGAATGGGTAAGCACCTTCATACTTAATTGTTGGTGAGGCAAGGCATGCTTGTTCCTCCTCTGGGTTTGCTCTGATTTCATTGGCTGGGTGGTGGCTGCTACTAATTTCTTGGTCCCCATATAGATTGGGCAGTGCTGTGATTTACCTCCACAATAGAATTTGCTGAGGACTTCTTCAGCTTGGCCACCTACTGGCTGTGTTAGTGGTCTAGGACGAGTCTGTTTTCTAGGTCGTCTGACTGCTCACTTAGTTCAGCAGCTGCCTAAGCAAGCCAAGAGAATCAAGCGTATGGAGAGCCTTCTAAGATGATATGAGAGGCTGCCTCCATTTTGTTCTCCAAACCCATTACACAGCAGCCATCTTAAGTCATATTGACATGAGCTCTATTAGGGGGTGGGGGAAAGATGCCTTCAGATATCTCCAGATTAAAAATGTGCACCAGTCATTTAATTCATGCATGCTCAGACTCCAGAGGACTCCAGAGGACACATGTCAGGTACTCCCAACAAGTCCCTCACTGTTCTTGGCTGTGTGCCAATGGCAGGACAAAGGTGAGCCTGCATAGTTTGCAACTTAGCAGGAATGCGGAAAGACCTAGATGCCAGTCCCGTTTCTTCAGATACTGCTTCCTACGAGTGACTGTCCTGCTGGCCACTCT
Source organism: Orcinus orca (assembly GCF_937001465.1). Classification (NCBI taxonomy): domain Eukaryota; kingdom Metazoa; phylum Chordata; class Mammalia; order Artiodactyla; family Delphinidae; genus Orcinus; species Orcinus orca. The sequence goes on from NC_064569.1 coordinate 23,423,086, forward strand.
TCCTCCCAACTTGAATCCAGACATGAATAAGTACACTCCTCTGGGAGGGGAAGGAGAAGCTTTTCTCCAGGGGCAATGTCCTTTCCGTAAAAATGAAGACTCCTTTTCTTTCCTTATTCCTTTCTTTACGTAGACCAGTGGTGGTGGTGGCGGTGGCGGCGGTGGCATAGTTATTTGGAAGTGGTACGGGCCAGTTCTGCTACCATTTAGTTAACTCTGGGAGCAAGAGGGCACATTGTATCTCGTTTTTTTCTTTTTTTTTTTTTGCGGTACGCGGGCCTCTCAGTGTTGTGGCCTCTCCCGCCGCGGAGCACAGGCTCCGGAGGCGCAGGCTCAGCGGCCATGGCTCACGGGCCCAGCCGCTCCGCGGCATGTGGGATCTTCCCGGACCAGGGCACGAACCCGTGTCCCCTGCATCGGCAGGCGGACTCTCAACCACTGCGCCATCAGGGAAGCCCCACAGTGTATCTCTTGACTTGAGTTTAGAAGTTTAACTGCTTACAGTTCTGAGATAACAGAAAAAGTCCTCATCAACATCGTTTCACAAAGTTTTTTCCTTTCTACTCTTTGTATGTGTGTGTATGGTACAGGGAGGAGTGTTTGTGTGTTGGCATAGTTACCATGTTTTTTTTTTACAATGCTCATGTTTGGGTGCCTTTGTCCAGAAATTTAATTTACTATAATATTAAAAAATTGTGGGTAACATCTTTATTCTGTTCCCACTTTATGTGAGATCAGCTTCCTTTCCTCTGTGAAGTACAATTTGAAGTCTGTTCACATTTCTGTCACACGAGGCAATAGTTTAAGCCCAGGAGTGTTCAATTGAAGAAGTATTTAGGTTTGTTAGAGTACCTGGGCTCTGACTGCTTCACAGGTTTTGTTAAATGTTTTATATCGGGATGCAGTGTACCTATTTTTCTTTTCTCTCCATTTAATACCTTTAAGCATTGGATCTTTTCCTTACTTACAGCCGGTAGTTCTGAAGATTTTACTTCCATCTACCTCATTTAGCAGCCAGGTACTTGCCATTCAGAAGAAGAAAGAATACTGAGTGCTGGGAAAAGGCTCTCTGAGACATCAGAAAGCTAGAAGCAGAGACTCCAGCACTAACTCCATTTCCTGTCCCCAGGCCCCACCCACCCTGTTTGTGGCCTTCATGATGCTGAGTTTGGTTTAGGAATTAGGAGGCTCCAGTGCTTATAGTCATTCTTTTATATGGAAGCTCATGGATTATTAATGTAAGTTCTTCCAGAATGGTTGACATAAGCCTTGAACATAAGAGCGTTTTAGCCAGGATGTTTTCTTAGATCTGGCAGGACAGTGTATACCTTAGCATGGAACCAAAGAGTGAGGGAAACATTATGCTTTAACTGCTCCTCCTATAAGTGGCCACCTCACTTGAAATAAGTTATTTTTTCTTGGGTTATTGGATCAAGAACTTAAAAGGAGTCTTCACTTCTGGCCAATCCATACTCTACCTGAAACTCTGTGGATTGCCCTCAACTTGTTTCTCTTGAGAATATTAGTGGGAAGTCTCCGGAATTCCCTAGTGGGGCTTAGGTGAACAGAGGTGGGAGCAGTGCCATGATATGCCTCTCTGTGTTCCTTCAGAGTTTCTCTTCCACTAATTTTCTACGCTAAGTTATACTACTTGAAAATAAATCTTGCTAGACATTGGGAGAGGAAGATAATGTGCTATAGTTTATTCTTCCGTATTAAAACTTGTTATTTATTTGATTTTATTTATATATGTATCAATTTGGTATTGCTGAATAACAAGTTACTTCTAAACTTCTACATTAAACCAGTAACAATCTATTGTTGTTCATGAGCATATGGATCAGCTCGTTCTGCTGATCTAAGCCAGATTCAGCTGATTCCGGCTGAACTCTCTCAGAAGTCTGCAGTCAGTTGATTGGTGGGCTGGGGGCAGGCATCTAGCTTGGCCTCATGTACATGTGTGGTGGCTGACGGGCTGTTCGCTATGGTGACGGGGTCAACGGGCCACATGTCTCTTGTCATCTAGTAAGCTAGTTCAGATGTCTTCTTGTGGTGGCTGAGAAGTGTTCCAAAAACATCAAGAGAGCAAGCTCCAATATGCAAGCACTTTTTCAGCTTCTGCTTGCATCATGTTTGCTAACAACCCGTTGACCCCAGGAGATCTCATGACCATGTCCTGAGCCAACATGGGAAGGCATTTCCAAATAGCATGGATTCTGGGAGAGATGAACAATTGAGACCGTGGCTACAAAAGCACATACTTTAAGATGTTTATATTGTCAGACTTATTTTCGTTTTATTGTTTCTTTTCTTTAATGTTTGAAAAAGGCCTCCCTTTGGTGGTCCCTTTGAAGCTGTTTTTTCAGTTCAGGAGAATTTTCACATTTCTTTGTCTTCTTCCCTGCCCTTGATTCTTATTCTAATACAGTTGATTCCCATTGTTCGCTATAGTTATGTTCAATAAAAATCACTGCAAACACTGAGTTCACAAATGCTAAACCATTGCTCTTCGGGGAAATACAGGGTTAGGTTCATGAGATCCTCTGATTACAATATTTTTATCAACTGATCAATATATAACCTTGTTTTCTGTGTGTTTCTGTGAAAATCACCATATTTAGTATATGTTGTAGATTCATTAACATTGACATCATGGCCAACAACACTATAACTTGTGCTTGAACAAAGCTTATCTGACAAATATTTTCTCCATAAGTCACATAACAGCCTTTTAAAAAAATATTTATTTATTTTTGGGTGCATTGGGTCTTTGTTGCTGCACGTGGGCTTTTCTCTCGTTGTGGTGAGAGGGGGCTACTTTTTGTTGTGGTGTGTGGGCTTCTCATTGCGGTGGCTTCTCTTGTTGTGGAGCATGGGCTCTAGGCGTGCGGGCTCAGTAGTTGTAGCTCCCGAGCTCTAGAGTGCAAGCTCAGTAGCTGTGGCACATGGGCTTAGTTGCTCCACAGCATGTGGAATCTTCCTGGACCAGGGATCAAACCTGTGTCCCCTGCATTGGCAGGCAGATTCTTAACCACTGGGCCACCAGGAAAGTCCCCGTAACAGCCTTCTTTCATTTAGGAGCACTAGACAGCACTTCAGCACTATGCCTGGGGACCATTTTAGACAACGAAATCACCATCAATAAGCACAAAAATATAAAAAACATAGTAGTGAACAGACTGAAAAAGATACTTGTTTATAGAAGAAGAGGTGAATCAAGAAGGTAGAGAAAATTGCCCCGTTTGACCTTACCCAGGAGTGTGTATTTGGGCAATTCATATTTTTCACTGCTTTGTGTATGTCCACAGATGACTCCAGAAGTGCTTAGAGTATTGATTTTGGGGTTAAAAATAAATTTTAGTTACTAGGCAAATTCACATATATGAAACCTGTGAATAATGCAGTCAACTGTTTTTGGGAATAAATGACTCTATCAGTGTCTGTTGATCTTTTGCTTTTCACTTTTAACTCCATCTTTTTGTATTTCTGGAGGCATCCTTTAGGGACTCTCATATTTCCTTGTTTTATTTCTTGCATTTTAAAATCTATTGGAATCATTGCAGTCATTTTTGTACAGTCTTTCTGTACCTCAGTGTGTACTGATTTTATGAGTGTAGAGTCTAGTTTCACCTGAATATTTGCCCTTTAAATTTTAATGCAAATGTGACATAAGTTTTCCTGTCTTTTTTGGTAGTAATGTTTCTGTAGAAGACCTTTCTGTATGATTACTTAGTTGTCACCACTTTAAAAATATAACTGATGATTTATTTTGGTTTGTTTCAATACTTACTTTAAGAGGGACTTACATGCTTGTCCTTTATATGGAGCTGAAATGACTTCTGGCGGAATTTGTGTATGTGTGTTGTGTCTTTTAGTCTTAAACTCTCAGAAGGGGGGAGTGTTGACTAGTCTTATTTTCTCAGAACGCTAATATCCTGATGCATGTGAGGTGCTGAAGGCAGCAGGGAAGTTTTCTTCTGTATGGAACAGCTGCTTTGCCACATTTCGTGTGGGAGTCAGTTTGCTGGCATATTTCTATTCTTTACTAAGCTTGGTCGCCTCAAGCAATTTAAAAGAACGGTTTTTGAAGAGGAAAACAGGTTTACTAAAGCAGTTTTTAAAAAGCACCTAATATGAGCTCATCATTCTCTTGGCATTTATAAACAAAATAGTTCCTTTTCTCTAAAAAAAACCAGTTTACTTAAACTCATCTATGTTTACGTCTTCCGTGTCCCCGCATACGGTATTTTCTTTGCCTCGCTCCTTCTGATCTGCTGAAAGCGTAGAAACCAGATAACTACGCTTGGTAGAATAGCTTGAAGAAGGGTTAAATTAGTAGCTTCTGATTAGGCTTTGGGGACATTCTTCTGTATATAAAGCACATATATTCTGGAGCACAAATTTTTGTCAACTGTTTTTACTCCTTAGCAGGCATTTATTTTATTTTACTTTATTTTTTACTTTAATAATGTTTTTCTGGTTTGCTTATTAATAAGGTAAGGAAATCCAGTGGGGTGACTTCATATACATTTAGCTTATAGGAAATTTAACTGTATGTACTGGCAAAAGCAAAAACATTTGTGCCCTAAATCTAGCGAGCAGACATAATAACCCCTCTCTCCAAATAGTCAAACAGAATTGACTTATGCCCTAGAATGTGTAACGGAAGGTAGAGTTCTAATGTTTAAAATCCATCTACCACCGCCCCCCTGCCCCGTCCCACAACGTGACCCCTTAATGGAAGTCAATTAGTTTATCTGATGATTAACCACAGAGAGTGATTTATTCAGTGTTAGAGAAGCTGTATTGGACAAATAGAGAAGATACAATATGTTGGGTTCCTATGTGTCCCTTTCTAAGGAATTGTCAGGAGTAACTTTGATGGCATAGGATTTTCTCCATGTGTTCTGACTACAACCCAATTTTCATATGAGCTACCTCGTCTCTTCAATGTTTGGTTGTCTACCATATACCAAATACTACACTAATAATCACTTGACATACTTTCTTTCACGTAATTTCCACTGCAAGACAGTCAGATTGGTATTATTAATCCCATTTTACAGTTGAAGAAAGTGATAAAAGTAAATTGCTTGTCCTAGGTTCACATAGCTAGTAAATTCATTCCCAACGTCTTAAATTGGGTTGACCTGATCATACTACATTGGGATTGGAGGTGAAATTTTACTGTAATTATTTTCTCAGAGGAAATATCGAATGTTAGTTACTGTTTTGTTCAGTTTAATTTTGAAAGTGTTTTATTTAAATACCTTAAACATTTTGAATAGAACTCTCTGACATATGCAAACATCTCCCCTTCCCCCCTTCTTTCTTTTTGTTTTTGTTTGTTTTTAGAGATTATATTAAATATCTGTTACCATTTGTTTGGTGGAGGGACAGCTTTATGAGCACCAGTTCTTATACTGACATGTAAACTCTGTCGTTCTCATGGTGTGTAGGGGAGTCAGGGCCGTATGTCCCTGCAAGAAAACCAAGAGAAAAATATCACATTGTTTTCTCCTCATATATAGCAGAGATACTTGCCACAGATTTTAATTTTCTCAGAAATGATTATTGGTTTATTATCAGAGAGGAGTAGTGTTTAAGCTACCTTGAGTGGTAGGTTAAAAACAAATAGCAGCCCCTCTTGCTTTTTTCTTACCCCAACCCCCTTTCCCAAAGAAACACAAATAGATCATTTTATCTGATTTCTTAGTAATAAATGGAAAAAATAAACAGGCAACTCCCAGTCATCAGGGCCCTCATTCAAAAGAACGGGATACTCCCACAGTGGAATTGGTTGGAATATTTCATTCCTGTCTAGCTTGGTTAGCTGTGAGCAGAAAATAATTAGTAATTGATGGTAGGGCAGGAATAGAATCTGATTCATAGATACACTAATCAGAATAATAATCACTGGAAAATTGGGACATATCCATATTATACCACTAAATGTGATTTTTGAAAGTGTTCCTTAAGTTCTGTTGGAACAAACAAGATTTATATGGTATATTATTACACGTATTGGATGTTGTGGCAGTGGTTACAGTGTGGTGATTTTTGTAGTTGTGGTTACATTATCTCTTAAAGAAAACTTGTAAAGGGCTTAATAATTCAACTTCAAAATTTTGTTTTAGGCTAACATTTGGCAGGGTTAGGTTTAGTTCATTGGTGACTAATTTATTTTCTAAAGCTTGAAGAGTTTTGTTCAAATCCTAAGGAATTGTTATTTCTAGCATGCATGATATTTCTTATGCCTAGAAAATAAAGAAGCATTTTGGGAATGGTTACAAACATAAAGGTAGACAGGAGAATAGGAAGGTCTGTCATTGCTTATGCTTTTGTGACCACATTGTTAAATCACCTTAAAGGAGAAGATGAAAAATCGTCCTTGCCAGAAGGCCCTGTGTGAAAAGTTTTTTTCTAGACCAAACTTTGATAACTGTTCTAACTTGGATATTTATATGGATCCCTGAATGTAATTTTCCATCTTTTTTAGAGAGTTGCTACTAACTGAAGAAGAAATTTTCCATTCTTCAATGTATTTATTCAAATTAATTACTTATGTAAGAAGATCTTTGTCTTAATAGTGCTGTGTTTTATCTGGATGATATGCAAAATACTTTCCCAGCATCATTTTTGGTTCAAGTTACTGAGTGCTTATTAAAGCCCCAGTATCAAGTAGCTTTTCCAGGGCAATTGTCACCAATTTGAAATGGTTAATTTTACTTAGTTCTCTCAATTTATGGCATAATTTTGAAGGTAATCATTGTTCCTTGGAGATAAGTGTCTTTCATGCCAAGAATTATAAAATTATATATAATACTTCCACCAAACAACAACATGCATTTGATACATTTTTCTTCTTAATGATACTTCGAATGTGGTCAGATTCCTACTATTTGTATGCCATTATCCATCTAACATGAACATTTCGCATATTCGTATGAATTCTTTACAAACAAAACTTCATAATATTCTGTCATTAGAATGAACCATAATTTTCAGAATCACCTCCTTCTTGTTGTACATTTTGATTGTTATTTAAAATTTTTTTTTACTGTTTTAAAATCATGTTGTCCCCAAATATTTTTATGTAGAAAAACCCATCTTGATTTATGATTTTCTTGTTAGTGTAAATTATTAGAAGAGGAATAACTGGATCAGAGGATGAAAATATTAACATAAAGTTAAGTTTGTTTCATGAAACTTTGGACCAAGTTATATTGTCAGTGCTTGTCTCATACTTGCCTTATTGGTCAACCCAAATTACATTTAAGGAGAGTTTTGCTAAAATGAAACTCATAAAGTAGTATCACCTTTAAATCTGAATTTTTTGAAATTATACATTGTGTTGGACTTTAAAATATTTTCATCAGGTACTTTGTTTTTAGTAATTACCTATTCCCATATTTTGAACATTTTCCTTTTACTATTGCAGTATTTCTTATAAACTTTACAGATACTTTTCTTTAAACTTTATTTATTTATTTATTTATTTATTTATGGCTGTGTTGGGTCTTCATTTCTGTGCAAGGGCTTTCTCTAGTTGCGGCAAGCGGGGGGCACTCGTCATCGCGGTGCGCGGGCCTCTCACTGTCGCGGCCTCTCTTGTTGTGGAGCACAAGCTCCAGACACGCAGGCTCAGTAGTTGTGGCTCATGGGCTTAGTTGGGATCTTCCCAGACCAGGGCTCGAACCCGTGTCCCCCGCATTGGCAGGCAGACTCTCAACCACTGCGCCACCAGGGAAGCCCTACAGATACTCTTTATGTTGTGGGTATTAACTATTTTTTGGGGGGTGTGAATATTTTCCCTAGAATAATCACTTAATTATGATGGTTAATAAATAGTGAGTAGCAACTCTCCAGACATTGTTAGAGACAGAGTCCTGAATTTAGAGTCCAACTTTTAATGGGGGTATAGACATGGAACAAACAGATACGTTTGTAGTTTGTCGCGCCATAATAAGTACTATGAAAAAAATAACGCAGAATAAAGAAGCTGCAAAATGGTAGGGTATCATAAGATGGTAGTGGAAAGCCTCTCTGACAAGAGAACTTTTGGAAAGACAGGTGTAGCTAGGCCTAATGGATCTTGGGTGTGTGTGTGTGAGAAGTGGATCAGGCAGAGGAAACACTGTAAAGAGGTAAGGTTGTATTTGATGGCGTTTTTAGAAAGAGCAAGGAGGTTGGTTTTCTGTGAGGGGTAGTCATGGCATATAAGATTAGAGAGATACCATGGAGCAGATTATATAAAGCCTTGTAGGCTAAGATAAGGATTTTGGATTTTATTCTGATTGACATTGAAAGCTGTTTTGAGCAAAAGAGTGAATGGCCCTACTTGGCTGCTATAGGGAGAATATACCACCAAGTGGAAGAAGACCAGTAGGAGGCTGTCACTGTCCAGGGAAGAGAACACGGCTTGCTTGCACTCGGGTACTAGCAAATGGAGGTGGTAAGTGACTGGATTCTGGTGTATTTCTAAGGCAGAGCTAACAAGGATTTCTGATAGACTAATGTGAAGCATGAAGCAAAGAGAGTCCTTTGGGTCTTTTGTCTGAGAACCTTGAACAATTTCCATTTACTGAAATGGGAGATTTCAGGGAAGAAAATGTTTGAGGAGGAGAAGAGATTCAGTTCAGCTTGGGGAAGGTTACATTTGGGATGACTTTTAGTCATTCAATTAGATATATTTAATAAGCAATAGGTATAAGAGTCTGGAGTTAGACATGGGGCTGGAGCATTTAAACATGCAACTAGATAAGGTCAGGGTAAATGTCAGTCGAGAAGCTTGAACTCTGAGAGACTGTATTCAACGGCAGACTTGAACCAGACCGCGGGGGTTTGGATCTTACCCCACCTGTTCATTGTGACTTTGGGCATGCTGCTTACTACTCCTAATGAAGTTTAATTTCCTCATCTACAAATTAAGGGTAAATGTAGTACTTATCTTTTAGAATTATAGTGAGGATTCAGTCATTGCGTTAATATGCATACTACTTAGAGCTATATTTGACACATAGTGTCATATCAGCAGTTCTTAAACGTTTTGAAATTTAGGACCATTTTACACTGGTATTAATTATTGTGGATCTCAAAGAGCTTTTGATTTATGTGGGTTATACCTATTGATATTTACCACCTCAGAATATAAAATAGAAATTAAAAATATTTACCTCATTTAAGAAACAGTAGTAAACCTATTACATTTCAAAATAGCATTTTTAATGAAAACATAACTTTATTTTCCAAAATAAAACCAAATTTAGTGAGAAGAATAGTGTTGTTTTATATTTTGCAGATCTCTATTCTCTGGCCTCATGGAAGGCAGCTGGGTTCTTATATCTCCTTGTTTATTCAGCTTTTGGTAATATCACAGGTCCTTTCACCTCTGGAAAAATCCACTGTATATTCATGAGAGAGTAAGAGTGAAGAAGACAAATAACATCTTAGAATGTTTATGAAAATAGTTTTGAATTCATGAACTTTCTCAAGGGGTTGCAGGAACAGCCAGTGCATTAGACTTCTGTTGCTATTGTAACACCCTGCATTCCTTGGGTGCATCCCTTCCATCTTCAAAGCCAGAAATGGTTGGCTGTGGCTTTGTCCTGGGGCATCAGTCCGACAGGGCTCTTCCACGTTTGACTCTTAATGATGACATTGGACTCACCAGGATAATCTCCCTGTTTTAAAACCAGCTGATTAGTAACATTAATTCCATTTGCTACCTTAATTCCCCTTTGCCGAGTAACCTGATCTATTTGTAGGTTCCTGGAATTAGGATGTATTTATCTTTGAGACGCCTTATCTGCCTATTACATTTAGGGTTCCTTGACCACTGCAGTTCTATGTAGGCATTTCTTGTTTTTATTATTCCATCATCCTCATTATCATTACTCCTGAAATTTCAGGCACTCCAGTATTTAGAGAGAAGTTGAAGAGGAACTGGGAAAAGAGATTTGAGAATCAGTGGCCAGTGGGGTAGGAGGAGAACTGGGAGTTGATCCAGGCCGAGAAGGCAGAGTTTCCAAGACTGATCAAGTGTGCAAATGCTGCTGGAAAGTCGCCTAAGATGAGGACTGAGAAATGACTATTGTGCAGGTGTAGTAGGCAGAATAATGCCCCCACCCCAGTGTCACAGTCTAATCCCCAGAACCTGTAAACATGTTATGGCAAAAGGGACTTTACAGATAGGATTAAGGTTCTGGACTTGGAGGTCAGATTATCCTGTATTATCTTGGTACGCCCAGTCTAATCACGAGTCCTTAAAGGCAGAGAACCTTTCCTGGCTGTGGTGTGTGTGCAAGTGTGTGTGTATATGCACGAGAGAGAAGCATGAAAAGAATTTGATATCCTGCTGATGGTTTTGAGAGGTAGGAACTGTGTCAGTTAGCCAAATTCTGCCAACAGCAAGGAAAAGGATCTCCCCTAGAGCCTCCAGAAAGGAATGCAGTCCTGCCAGCACCCTTGATTTTAACCTGGTGAGACCTGTGTTGATTTCTGACTTACAGAACAGTAAGATAATAAATGTGTGTTGTTTTAAGCCATTAAGTTTGTAGCAATTTGTATGGTAGCAGTGGAAAACTATACAGTAAGCCATTTGTTATCTTGACCAGCAGTTTTGACCTAGTGGTGGGAATGAAGGCCTATTTAAGAGAATGGGAGGGAAGAAGTGGAGGTGAGAGTAGAGACAGTTCTTCAGTGGATGTGGGGAAAGGGAAGGTTTTGTTTTGGTGGGAAATATTTTAACATGTTTATATCACTATAGGATTGATTCAGTTGAATGGGAAAGTCGGTGATCAAGTGAGAGAGATACCAGGGGAGATCAGAGTCCCTGAACAGATGATGCAGTGTGGGATCTTGTAGATGAGTAAGAAGTGCTCTTTTCAGATGAAGCTGTTATCTTCAGTTCCTTCATAATAACAGCTGGGAAGACTGCATATGTGGGTACAGATCCAGATAGACTAGTAGGTGTGTGGAAAGCCTTTTCTGTTAGCTTCCATTTTATGAGAATGGAATAGGAGGGTTGAAGAGATAATGGAGGTTTGAGAGTACAGAAAAGGTGTGAAGTAATAGGCTTAGGTTTATGGACAGATGGGATCACTAGTATTACATGTCTGAATTTGACACTTATTTGTCTTTTTATTTAGTAGAGCTGGATAACCTTAGATATTCTACTTAGGAGCTTGGCCCTGCAAATTTAATGCATTGAAGAGTAGAAAAATGCATGTTTCCTGCAGTCAGTTGAGAGAGAGATTGAGAGTGATACTGAGAGAAAGGGATACATGCACATAGACATATATCATATACAACATATATGTGTGTGTGTGTATAACATGTACATTTATATCCCCTCTCCTAATATCCCTATCAGTTTTTTCATGAGTAATATATAACATATACACTTATGTTTGTGGATGCTTATACCCGTATCCATACGTACATACATATACATATGCGTTCATACACCTGTATCTATATATAGAGGTGGGAAAGGGAGAGATTTGAAGGAAAGGGATTGAGGGAGAGAGTAAGGGTGCTGAGCCACACATGCTCAACTTTTTCTTACCAGCTCAAGGATTATACAAATCACCTCACCTTCTGAGTGTAGGGAAGGAGGGAGTAAGTGAGTGGGTAAGGCAAAAGGCCAAAAGAGTTACTGAGTTTCCTACCAACATGGAATAATGAATTTAGGGAAAAGCGTTTCTCAATAGTTCAGTTTCTCTATATCATTACCTATAGTTTTATCATTTATAAAATAGGAAGCAAGGGGGTAGAATATGTCTTTTATATCATTATGGTATTTTTTAGGTCTGTAATTATGAAGCTAAATAATTCACTACTTGGACCGTTAAATACCAATTTTTATAATATAGCAAATGTTTTTCTCATTTTATCAAACAGCTTCTCTAGAAATATGTGTTATTTGACCTTTTTGTGCATTGAGGGTTTTATAGCCGTATCAAAGTTGATGCCTCTATTTGACAGACAGTATACATTTTTCTAACATTAATATCAGAAAAATTGACATGACTTCTTCCAGAGTGAGGTAGTGTTTTTCCTGGTTTGCCAGCTGCTTTTGCCAGAATAGGAGAAACAGAAAAATAATTTAGCATCTGAAAGATGTAATTCATATTTTGTAAGTTATAAATAATTTTTTCTTGTATTTTAAATTTGTATCTAAAACAGTAATCATTCTTTGGAGCCAATAGGTATTTTGACAAAAGGGAAAAAGTACAGTGTGAAATTTTAGGACCATACTTGCAGTAAGAAGTCAAAATTACACTAAGAAGGTAACATTTATGGAGGAATTGAGTTTAGTGATTTCTATATATCTTAAAAGAATATGTCTAATTTGGAGTTAATAAAATCACCTATTAATCATTACTTGACTATTTTTATAAGAAAATAGTGAATTTTGGTGGTAGTTGTGCCAGCAGATATATTTGCCTATTTCTCTTTCTGTTTCCTTTTTGGCACTATTGAATGCCAATAAATGAATATGCATTAGAAAAGATATCATCTGTGGTCACATATCGAGAGTAGAAGAAATTTTCTGATATTATGGGCTTTCTACCCATTTCTATGAATATTTTCTTCCCTCATTTGAAAAAAATTGATTTCTTTCATGTGTGTAATATGCTTATCCATATTCAATGTCAAAGTTTATTGATGTATGTAGTCTTCACTGTGAGACAGAAACTTTAAAATAAAGTCTTTTTGGTTATCTTTCTTCCAATTTTCATTAAAAGTGAAAGAGAGATGATGTTGAGGAAAACTGGTATTTACTGACTGGCTACTCTGTTCTACAGTATGCTGTGTACTTTATGTGCATCATTTATGTAATTCTTGCACTAATCCTGTGAGGTTATTATTTTCTTTTTACAGATGAGAAAAATTCAAATTTAGCTCTTGGGATTTGAGTGAGGTCTTTCTTTTATGCCCACCATTCTCTGCCTCAAAAAATATTTCATAAACACTTACTTGTATCCATCCTTTACCTAATGCCAACCAGATGCCAATAGACAGAGAAGGCCTACATAGAGTTGAAGGGAAGTTAGAATTATTGTCTCTTCCCTCAAAACGTCAACTCTTAGTTCTCAGCTTTGGTATCAGAAATTGTATCTTTAGTAATTTATTGCGTTGAGTTAGATTTCTAAGATCAACACTTTATATTTTAATATTTTAAAGGTTAATAATTTATTTTTTGAAGTGGGAAGATGTTCGCATAGTTCAAAAATTTTAAAGTACAAAAGGATATAGATAGTGGAAGGTGTCCTTTTCACAATATTTGTTGCCCATTTTCCCTCCCTGATGTCAGCTGATATGAGCAGTTTCCTATATATCTTTCTAAAGATACTTTGGATATATACAAATATACTGTGTTTGTATGTGTATATGTGTACAAATATACACACATATACACATTCATTTTTATCCTTTTTTTAAAGAAGATGAAAGGCATCATGTGCTCTTTCACTTAAGAACATAAATTATTCCATATCAGTATAGTAAGCGTTTCTTTATAATCTGTTGAATGAATGTACTATCATTTATTTAACAAGTTCTCCATGATGAACATTTGAGTGGTTTCTGACCTATTACTTCAATCACTTTGTACATGTATCCTTATGCATTTAGACACTGTTAACTAAATATGGAAAATCTAGGGTTTTTATGATTATTTATTCATTTATATCTAAAGTTATTGCATATAATATCTAAGCACAGGTAATATTTCCATTAAAAATTCTTATTAAAATTATAAATAAACAGTTTAAAAAGTTATACAGTTTTAAATGGCTTGTTAGGAAGAACAGTATACACAGGTCCTGTCCCTGCTCCTGCCATTTTTCTGGCCTCCTAACAGCAACCACTTTCAATTTGTTAGTTAATATTTATGCCCGTATTTCTAAATGACATACTTAGAATATTGCTACTTCTTGATTTTTCAGATTTTGTAAATTTTTACCACCAGTCCACACTTAGAGTTCCTTTATTCTTCCAGTATAGTTATATCATGAATTGGATTAGGTCATTATTCAGTGTTTACATTATAATAGTTATGTAAATACTACTGACTTTTGAATCACATAATATAGACTGATTAATTTTCCCTTCTTGAATAACTTTTTATCTTTTTTTTTTTTTTTCTTTGTGGTACGCGGGCCTCTCACTGTTGTGGCCTCTCCCGTTGCGGAGCACAGGCTCCGGACGCACAGGCTCAGTGGCCATGGCTCACAGGCCCAGCCGCTCTGCGGCATGTGGGATCTTCCCAGACCGGGGCACGAACCCGTGTTCCCTGCATTGGCAGGCGGACTCTCAACCACTGCGTCACCAGGGAAGCCCGTAACTTTTTATCTTGAAGTGAATATTGTCTGTTGTGTATTCTTACTCATTGTGATTATTTTCCATTGTAATTTTTTGTGAACTCATATATGTTTGATCTGAATTGAATTCTTGGGCCTGAATTGAGAATTCTTTTTCCTACAGGAGTTTTTTGCTGACTTCTGTTGGGAATTGGGGGTATTAGTTGTACTGATGCTATACTGGTATGCTTTCAGGGTCTCTGTTGTAGTGTAGTTGTCTGATAACTGGCTATTTTTATTTGGTTCTACCCAGGACTTGCTTTTTTGATTGAAATGACTATATATAGACCTTTGTTCTTGAGACAATCTTGAATTTTAAGAATGCTTCCATTATAGAAATTAGGTTTTGGTTCAGTTTTGTTTTATTTTTCTTTTTGCTCTTTAGAAATTTCCCTTACTTCCTGTAAGCCAAGTTGATACTTGTAAACATTAAACTATGTGTTTCATCTAGTTGTGTTTTTACTGGCGGCCCTTTTAAGTATGCAATAATACTGGAAATAAAGTTATTGGACCTACATTTGTCCATTGTTTGGGAACTCTAAGCATCCCTTCAGTGTATAATGTTTAGATCTGGGGAATTTCTTGTATTACTTTTCGTGAATTACTTCCCTGTTATTTGGATAATAATGCCTATTATCTCCCCTCTGTAACACCTATTATTTGGGTCCTGGATCCACTGGGTCGATTGTCTTATTATTTCTATTTTCTGTTTTTTTATTTCCCCTCCCCTTTCTGGTTGATTTTCTTAATTTTATCTTCTCAGTCTTCTATTGATGTTTTCATATGTATCATTACGTTTTGAATTCCCAAGAGCTGTTTTTGTTTTTTTGTTCTTTGAGTGTTCTCTTTTTATAGCAGTTGGATCTTGTTTTATGGATGTTATATCTTCTCTTATTTCTTTGAGGATGTTAGTGTTATTTTTTTTTCCTTATATAAGCTGTTTCTTCTGAGATTTTTTTTTCTGTTATTGTTCTTTGACCTTTGTCTTACATTTAAAGGTGTTCTTTTAAATGACTGGTTATCCATAACTATCTCTTATTTAGGAGTAGGGCACAAAAGGTTGATTGGAAGCTCTGTGCTAGTGACTGGGGCATGATGTACAGTAGCCTCCATTGTAGGATTTTCTGACAAGGCTGTTGATTGTCAGCCCTTTTCCATTGTCAGTGTCTTTATTTTTAAAAAAATTTTATCGGAGTATTGTTGATTTACAATGTTGTGTTAGTTTTAGGTATCTTTAAGAAGGCCTGGCTTCATGGGCATGCAACTTGTGCATTTGCATAGGGCTCTGTGATTGCTGTTGCCATCTTGAAATTATTAATTTTTGAGCAAGAGCCCTGCATTTTCATTTCATACTGGGGCTTACAAATTATGTGGCTTGTCCTACATTTAGTTCAAGATTTTATTACATTCCCTATAAATAGAGACCCGTTTAGTCTCCTGCCTAGTGTGGCTAATGCAGACTAAATAGCGAAAGATTTCTGAGGCTTAATACTTAAAATGTAAACTTTGAATAATTCTCCTGTTTTCAGTGATGCTCTTGCCCTCATCTGTGCCTGGTGTTCCCAGTTTAGAAACCTTCTGTATCGCCCTCTCCAGAGAATAGACTGTCATTCTTCTACTGTAACTGTTGAGGGGCAGCTCTGCAGAGTGGTGGAAAGGGTCTGGAGGTGACTGCTTCTTAAACAGACTTTCTGTCATTCCTCCTGTTCTTAACATCCCCTTTACCTTCACTTCCAGAGTACTTGTTGCTGTCAAATCCAGAGTGTTTGGGGGTTTCTGCAATATTATTGAATTACTTCTCAGCTTTGCATATTGCTTCCTTAAGATTTGGCTTTCTTGGTTTTACTGTTTCAGCCAGTGCATATCCATCTTCTTGCCATCTTCTGTTTTTCAACTCTTTGACTCTTTGATTTTGTAGCCTTGTATTATTACAAACAAAACAAAACAAATGAGAAAAAGAAAATGAAAAAGCCAAAACTCTTTTCAGGCATTTTAGTTGCATTTGGGGTGACAGCAACAGTAAATATTTGTGTATAATCTGCCATTTGTTTTAAAGATCTGCTGTTGTTACTATGATGATGATGACGATGATTGAGATCTGTATTAAATTGCCAATATTCTATTTAAGAGAGATAACCCATTAGATAAATAATAGTTATTATTTTAAACAATTAGGTAAGAAGAAATCCAAAAAAGGCTGTGTTGTGGCATCATTAAGAGAAATATCTTATTGTGTCAATATACTGAGTCTCCTGGGACAAAGAATAGTGAGGCACTTGAGGTTTGTTGGTGAGTAAAGGAAGAAATTCGTTCAAAGAGGGACATTAAAAGTACTGTAACAGATTCTTAGTGCTTATATGACATATTGTGACAAACAAGGTGGGTTAAAATAGCAGAAATTTGTTCTCTCAAAGTTCAAAAGTCTGAAATTAACACTCCCTCTGAAGGTTCTAGCGGAGAGTCTTGCCTTTCCTCTTCCAGCTTTTGATGGCCACTGATATTCCTTGCTTCTGGCAGCAAAACTCCATTTTGTTCTTTTGTCAAATGACCTTTTCCCTGAAACCAATCAGTACTCAATGGTGAAGAGCTGAAAGCTTTTCCTTTAAGATCAGGAACAAGGATGCCCACTCTAACCACTTTTATTCGACATAGTACTGGAAGTCCTAGCCAGAGAAATAAGCAAGAAAAAGAAATAAAAGCCACGCAAATTCGAAAGGAAGTAGTAAAGCTGACAGTATTTGCAGATGGCAGGATGTAATATATAGAAAACTAAAGACTCCACCAAAAAACTGTTAGGACTAATAAATGAATTCAGTAGTTATAGGATACAAAATCAATATACAAAAATCTGTTGAACTTTTATACACTAATAAAAATTATCACGAAGAGAAATTAAGAAAATAATCTCATTTACAATTGAATCAAAAAGAATAAAATACCTAGGAGTAAATTTAACCAAAGAGGTGAAAGGACTTTACACTGAAAACTATAAGAAATTAATGAAAGAAACTGAGGAAGACACAAATAAATCGAAAAATATTCTGTGCTCATGGATTAGAACAATTAATATTGTTAAAATGTCCATACTACCCAAAGCAATCTACAGATTCAGTGCAATCCTTATCAAAATTCCAATGGCATTTTTTCACAGAAATAGAAAAAACTATTCTGAAATTTCTATGGAACTACAAAAGACCCTGAAGAGCTAAAGCAATCTTAAGAAAGAAGAACAAAGCTGGAGGCATCTTACCCCCTGATTTCAAATTCTATTACAAAGCTGTAGTGTCAAAACTGTATGTTACTGGCATAAAAGCAGACACATAGATCAGTAGCACAGCATAGAGAATCTAGAACCCACACATATATGACCAATTAATTTATGATGAGGGAGTCAAGAATATACCATGGAGAATGGATTGTCTCTTCAATAAATCGTGTTGGGAAAACTGGACAGCCACATGCAAAAGAGTGAAACTGCACCACTCTCTTACACCGTACACAAAAATTAACTGAAAATGTATTAAAGACTGAAATTATAAAACTCCTAGAAGAGAGCATAGGCGGTAAGCTCCTTGGCATTGGGACTGGTGATGATTTTTAGGATCTGACACCAAAAATAAAGGCAAGAAAAGCAAAAATACACAAGTGGGACTATATAAAATTTAAAAACTTCTGCACAGTAAAGGAAATCATTAACAAGATGAAAAGGCAACCTATTGGATGGGAGAAAATATTTGTAAATCATATACTTATTAAGGGGTTAAGATCCAAAATGTATAATATACTTATGCAACTCAATAACAAAAAGAAAAGAAAAAAGAAAATTAAAAAAATAGGTAGAAACGTGAATAGATATTTTCCCAAAAAAGACTTAATAATGGCCAACAGGTATGTGGAAAGATGCTCAGCATAAATTATCAGGGAAATGCAAATTAAAACCACAGTGAGATACCACCTCATAGCTGTTGGCATGGCTATTATCAAAAAGACAAGAAATAACAAGTGTTTCTGAGGATGCAGAGAAAAGGGAACCCTTATGCACTGTTGGTGGGAATGTAAGTTGGTGCAGCCACTGTGGAAAACAATATGGAGGTTCCTCAAAAAATTAAGAATAGAACTACCATTATGATACAGCAATTCCACTTCTGGGTGTTTATCTGAAGAAAATACAAATACTAACTGAAAAAGATATGTGTACCCCGTGTTCACTGCAGCATTATTTAGAGTAGCCAAGATATGGAAACAACCTATGTGTCCATCAACAGATGAATGGATAAAGAAGATTGGTATATATATGTAAGGGAATATTATTTAGCCATCAAAAGAAGGAAGTCTTACCATGTGTGACAACATGAATGGACCTTGAGGACATTCTGCTAAGTGAAATAAGTCAGACAGAAAGACAAATACTGTATCATCTCACTTATGTGTGGAATTTTAAAAAGAAAACCAAACCAAGCTTATAGATAGAACAGATTGGTGGTTGCCAGAGGCAGTGGGTGGGAAGTGGGCAAAATGGGTGAAGGGGGTCAAAAGGCACAAAATTCCAGCTATGAAATAAGTGAGTCCTGGGGATATAACGTAAAGCATAATAACTATAGTTAAAAATACTGTGTTGCATATTTAAAAGTTCCTAAGAGAATAGATCTCAAAAATTCTCATTACAAGAAAAAAAGTTTGTGACTATGTGTGGTGGCCGATGTTAACTAGACCTATTCTTGTGATCATTTGCAATATATACTAATATTGAATCATTATTTTGTACACCTGAAATTAATATAATGTTATATATCAATTATACCTCAAAAAAAAAAAAAAAAGAGGAAACCAATTATTGGATTTAGGGCCCACTGTAAATCCAAGACGATCTCATTTCACAGTCCTTACCTTGATTACAACTACAAAGACTATTTTCTAAATGAAGTTACATTGATAGGTACCAGAAATTAGGAACATGGATATATCTTTTTAAGGACACAATTCAACCCATTAGAGTTTGCCCCCTAGACCTCCCCAAATTCCTGCCCTTCCAAAGTGCAAAATACATTCACCCCATTCCAGCATCCCCAGAAATTTCGGGTCATTTCGTCATCAGCTCTAAGTCCAAAATCTCATCTAAATATCATTAGCTAGAAAATCCCAAGTGTTATCATCTAAATTATATAAACCACATGTGGCTGAGACTGGATATGATCCATCCTGGGGCAGGATTCTTCTTCATTGGTACATTTGCCAAACTATAAAACAAGTCATCAACTTCCTAGAATACAGTGGCTGAGCAGGTGTGGGATAGGCATTCCTATTTCAAAAGGGAGAAACTGGAAGTAAAAAAGGGGTCAGCAGATCTAAGCAAGTTTGAAAAACAGAAGGGCAAGGTCTGTGCTGTTTTAAGCCCTGAGAATAATTCTCTGTGGCTTGATGCTCCACCCTGTGGACCCAAAGCTCCGGCTTAGTGAGCCTCTGGAACTGTGGCTTTGGCTTGGTCAGTATCTGGGCCCATGACTGCAGCTCATTTGCCCACTGTGCTCATGGCTGTGGCTTGTTCACCCTCTACACTCATGGCTTTGTCACCTTCTGTGTCTGACTCTGCAGGCCTCTGCACCCATGGCTTGAGCTTCTGCATCTGGGCCCATGGCCCTAGCCTCTGTACCCATGGCTCTGCCCTCAGGGTCATCCTCCTGTTTCTTAAAGGTAATGCATGTTTGCAGCCACATAGCACTATCAGCCTGTTTCCTCCTTGTAGAATCCCAGAAATCCAATAGTCTTCTTTCATTTCCTTCCATTTCTGTCTCTTTCAGTCCATCCAGGCTTGCTGGTATAACATTCTTAAAAGCCTTGTGGATCTCCTGTGTAAGTTGAGAGGATTCATGCCATTAGACAGGTGTATTCTCCATAGAGCCTTTCTATATAATCCCATTTCTTTTCTGTGGCTTCTGCTGGGATAATTGATTGGATCCATGAGTGACATACCTAATCTTTTGAGCAAAAACTTGTCTAGTCACCACCTTTCAGAGCAAATTCACAAAAGTGAGTTTTCTAATTCTAGCATCCGTTGCAATCTGATAGACCGAGAACCTCCCAAATCTTCAAGTGCTGGTACCTTTTTGCTTAATGTATCCTTTCTCAGTTTTTCTCTCTTCCTCTTACATTTTACCATGAGCAGCAAGGAGAAACAAGGCCACACCTTCAATACTTTGTTTAGAAGACTGTCACTAAACGTGGAACTTCATCATATTTTCTGGGATGATAGCTTTCTCTACTATGCTCTTCACTTCCTTTGAGCCCTTACTAGAATCACCTTCAGTGTCCATATTTCTAGCAACCATCTCTTCAAAACAGTCTAGGCTTTTTCTGTCTTGCACCTCAAAATTCTTCCTCTATCCAGTTCCCAAGCCACTTTCACATTTTTAGGTATTTGTTACAGTATCACCCCTGTTCTCAGCACTGAAATCTGTATTAGTTTCCTAAAGCTGCTATTACAGAGTTCCACAAACTCGATGGCTTAAAACAGAAATTTATTCTCTCACAGTTATCGAAGTCAGAAATCTAAAATCAACATGTCGGCAGGCCTGTGCTTCCTCCAAAAGGTTCTAAGGGGAGAATCTTTCCTTGCCACTTTCTGCTTCTGCTGACATCTGATGTTCTTTATCTTGAAGCAGCTGAAGTCCATTTCTTCCTCCATCTTCATATGGCCTTCATCCCTGTATCTCTGTGTCTCAAATCTCACTCTCCTTTCTTATAAGGAAACAAATCTTAAGGCTTGGGGCCCACTCTTCATCCAAGATAATCTTATCTTGGGATACCAAAGACCCTATTTCCAAATAAAACTACATTCACAGATACCAGCGCTCAGGATGTGAATGAACATAGCTTTTTTTGGGGGGTGGTGGTGGTGTCACAATTCAACCCACTACAAGCACCAAAGATGAATCTCAGTGTCTTTTAAAATGTGAAGGCAAATCATAATACTGTGGACAGAAACACTCAGAATATAAAGACAAATGACCAAAACATTAAAAAGTGATTTTTATTAAGCCATTTTTCTTTTCTCAATCAAAATGTTAAGTATTTTGAGAAACAGTGTTGTTAGAAAGTCCCTTTCTGTTACCAGAATTAAAATACAGCCAAACTTTGGAGAGTAGGCCTAAGATGGGAAAAATCATAAGAAATTAGAAGAATTTTGAAGAGGTTCACATCCTTATTGAATGGGATGATGTTTGTAGATATATACATAAGGCATAAGTCTTTCCCATTAACTGTTGCAAACTGTCTGCTCTTCCCTCTTTTCCTCCCTCCTCCCCATCCCTCCTTCCTTCCTCCCTCCCTCTTTTCCTTCATCTTTTTTTTTTTTTTCTCCCCTTCTCCTTTCCATTCCTTTCTTTTGTCCTCTGTTTGGCTTGAGTTAGTTTTGAGCATCTGCTTCTCAAGGCACTTTGTCTTTGAAGACTTTAACAAAGTCGAAGACAAATAGTGATTTCTTTTAAATCTGGCGCAGAGTGGAGTTCCTGCCTTTCCTCTTAGAGCAAATAATAAGGTGACATTGAAGTAGCAGTGGGAGTAGAGCCAATCCAATCAACAAATTAGCCAGGAATTTAGCCAAAGTTATGCAAGAGACCGTATTCTCAGACTTTGCAGGATTTGGCCTTTATTCTTTAACAGATTGTAGTTGGTAGAGGAGATGCTAATGGAGAAATGATAATGACAACAATAATGACACTGTTACAAACATATCATCTTCTCTTACGAATTTCACTTGAGTAGTTGTTTCCATCTTTAGAACAAGAAATTAGCTGTGGCCTGCTTATTCATTTCTCATTTGCTAACTACTAATTCTTTCTTAAAAGTTTGGTTTAGACATGGACATGACATTGCCATATCTGGGTTTTGTAAGCATATAGAAAATCAATTACTTCTGTGCTGGTGTGAACACATTGTGGGGTTCTTTGCATACCTTCATCATTGTATCTGTTAGAAAACTTCCAGAAGTTTGTTTTGTTATCTTGTTTTTGATTGAGAGGAGGCCACAAAGCTGATGGTTCTAGATCTGTGTGCTGATGAAATCCATGCAGTGTTAAGGTGGCCATTAACGGGATAGGGCCAGAGATGAAAATTAATCCTTTGAAAGATTTTGGAAATCTTACGCTAAAGGGACACACATATTAAGGGTGTCTGTTTCAGTACTGGGTACAGTTTATTATGACACTAATGCTTTATTTCCATATGTAATATTACTTTATACTTTATGGCACTAATGCTTTATTTCCATATGTAATATTACTTTATACTTTTAGGCTGATTCTTTCATGCTTGTGTTATATTTTTTTCCTATTTTATATTTGGCTAAATATTTGAATTAGTCTGTGAAACTAACTTGGTAAGATTTTGAAGGATTCAGTCATGTGTTGTTACTGATTGTATAGGGAAACTAAGAAATGAGATAGAGTGAGGAGGTAAAGATTAAACATTTTTTCAGTGGGAAAGACTTATGCTGTGTCATGCCAGTAAAACGTGCTTTCTTTTAGAAACCAGCTAAGCTTGTTGCAGCTGTCAAATGTGGGGTGAGTGAGAGATGGAGAGGTCGTGTTTTGCTGTTTTTGTTCTGTTTTGATAAAGTAGGTGCCTATGGGATAATCTCGTCTACTTTGTGCTTCTCTGACATTTACAATTAGGCCATGTTGGTATGTTGGATTCTTCAGATTTTGGTGGGAGGATTTTATACCATTTCTGAGTCAGAACCTTTCAGTGCATTGGTTAGATGTTATCCCACTACCTGTATTTTGATTTCTTGCCCTGCACATTTCCTTTTGGAATATCTGGAGATATTTATGGCTGCCTTATCCAATATAGTTGATTAGTTATTTTGTAAGGGATATAATCTTGTGGCTTCAGAGAAAGTGGTAATGAAGCGTGTATTAGGAAACCTTTCTCAATCAAACTATATTAGCTAATTATGTTCTGCTAATTATGTTCCATCTAATTATAGACTTGCTCTTGGCCAAAGAATTTGGAAGGTGAAAAGCAACTGCTTTCTAATGGGTGGAATAGAATGGTTGATTGGACTTTGGAGTTTCCTTTCTCCTTCTGTCCCTCCCTCCGTCCATTCTTTCCTTCCTACCTTCCTTCCTTCTCTCTTTTGGTAAAGCACTGTAGTAAGTCATTCCAAATACATCAGCCAAATGTTCACTTTTACCATCTTTGTTGGAGAGGATTCTGCTGCTATGCATGGATTAACTTATTAGAGGTGATTAGTATGGGTTCTACTTGATTTCACAATGACCAACGATAATATAATGTGAATTACAAAATGTTTTTCCCATAAGCTTGGGCTTAAAATTTTTTTTTTGTATGAATTGTGATTCAAATATCTGAATTTTGTCATCAATATAGCAATGAAATTTTAAAGTTATTTTTAAAACATTGCTAATTTCTCATTTTCCCGTGAAGCATCTATATTTGTTAATTATGTGATTCCTATTGACATGTATTTATTCAAAGATAATTTTTCAACACCAATCATGTGCAGGCATATTAAAACTATTAGACCTATGTATATTTAATAACTTCGGCAAGAGGTTGGTATTGGAGTGATTGTGGGTAGTAGAGAATTGATTAGAATGTGCTTCTGATGATGTTTGAAAAGCACCTTACACATTTTTGTCAGACCAGAATTTCTGGTTGACAGTAATGAATTGGTGAATGACTATTTCAAGTTTTACCAAAAGTGACCCGTTTATGTCTTGTTTTCATCAGAAGGAGTGACTTATGACACGTTAGTTATTTTTATATAGAAAACAAACCTGTTGAGCAGTTTGGAATATACTCAAATAGTTCAGTCTTTGTCATGATATTTTTCAATAAACATTGGGCTGGCTATCAGAAGATGTGATTTAGGCTTCACCCTGCCCTTATTGATAACTCAGTGATCTTGAACAAATTTAGCCTCTCTAGGCCTCAGTTTCCTCATTTGTAAAATGAATACATTGGAATAGCTTACCTTTAAAGTCTCTTCTTGTTTAAAAGTCTGTAGTTTTATTTAAGGTGAGAGCATTTTTCTGAATCTTCCCTTTGTAGTGATAGTTTTGGGTTTGACATTTTGAAAGAAAGCTATCATTGTGGTCAAATTTGGTTTTGACTACTTTGAAGAGAAGTTGTAAGTTTTTGGCTCTATATTCTTGAAATAAGAATTTCAGGCCATGTATGACTATTTGGTTATTCCTGTGTTTTTCTTTTGGTAAGTGGGCAGCCGGGACTGTTACAGTGTGGTTGTATGATTAACATCAGTAAATTTGAAGTAAGCAAAGTGGGTTGATTGATCTAATTTTAGCATACAATATCATAGAATAGCATTAAGAAATTTGGAAGTGTATTTTAGAAATGATTTAATCCAACTCCCTCATTTATTAGAAACGGGCCCAAAGATGTTAATTAATTAATTAATTAATGTGTTTATTAACTTAAATTCTGGGCTTATATCAGAAAAAGAGCATTGATCATAATCTCATTCATTCATTCAACAAACAGATATGTGAACCTATTAAGTAGCCTCCTTTTTGGAGACCAAGTTTTAAATACATTTTTAACATTCTTATTATGATGTTAAATAACTCTCTCTGATGAAGAATGAAACACTCTTCTCACTTCCCAAATGTATTTGGCCTTCAAATCCTTTCCATTCAATCTCTTTTTTATTCATTTCTTATTTACTGAACAGACAATATATACAAGGCACCATTTGAGATATGTGTATTGAATGGCAAGTGAAATTTCACCTTCCCAAATTGAACTTAATGTTAGACTTTGAAATCTGCCTAGTATCTGTCTTTTCCTAACCTTCTCAAGTGCCATAGTGCTAGAGTGCCATCAGTATCTTCCCCAATATATAAGGGAGACTGGCAATGAAGAATAAGTACAAAACAATAAGTAGTGATAGGAGCAATGATTAAAAATAAAGCATGACTAGTGGGCAATGATGAGTGTGCACTATTTTATACACAGTGGGTCAGGGAACATCTCTCTGGTACACTGGTTTTTGAGTAGTATCCAAAGGAAGTGAGTGTGGGATATCTGGGGTGAAGAGTGTATCAAGCATCGCGAATAACAAGCTCAATAGCCTTATGGTAAGAATGTGCTTATAACGACTTGAGGAAGGCCAATGACAACAGATGGAGAGACTTAGGTAGAGAGGGGTATAGCTTTGGGCTATGGGAGGGATTATAGAGTTTATTTGCAGTAATGTGGAAGCTACTTAGGAATGTTGATCCAGAAGTGTGATATTTCATTATTTAACAGATATTTATTGAGCATCCACACTGTGCCTGCTACTATTTTAGGTCCTGTGGATATTGTGGTGAACGATTCCTGCCATCATAAAACTTACATTCTTTGTGATTGCCCTAAAGTTTTAAAGGACTGTTTTGGCTGCAGTACTGGAGGAAGGGCAGACTCAAAGAGGCAGAGATGTTGGGAAATGATTGTGGTGTGGACTAGAGAAGTAGCAGTGGCAGTGTTGACCAGTGCTCAGACTTTAGATCATGAGATGGAGATATTAGGTTTAAATAAGTAAAATAAATGAACCGATATTTGCAAAGGGTTTAGAACAGTGCCTGGCACACAGTCGTATTATTTCAGATTCTGTTAAAGAAATAAATATAACGGTCAAGCCAGTAGGACTTCTGAGGTATTGCATGTGGATTGTGAGGGAAAAAAGGAGAGAAATTAAAAACGATTTTAGGATTTTTTGTCTGAGCAACTGGAAGTTTGGTGGAGGAAAATAAACGGTTTGACATTGGACATGTTAACTTTGAGATTTCTTATAGATATATGTGTAAAGACCTTAATAGGCAGCTAGATAAATAAATCTGAGGGTCAGCCATGGCAGGGTTGGATATATAATTTGAGTTGTACGTTGATAATACTTAAGGTTAATTAGAAGTTGAACAGTTAAAGAAGAGATCTCATCCTCGGGGAACTCCTACATTTCGAGATTGGGGCGATGAAAAGGAGCCAACAGGACAGACTGAGAAGGAGAAGAACCAAGTAAAGAAAATATTTCAGGAACGAAAAGGGGTGGATTTGGCATGGTGATTGGCAGCAGCAGAGGCATAGTTTTTGAATCTTTCAGATTGTCTTACAAAATTAGACTAAGATAAAGGAAAAAAAATCCGTAAATACCATCTTCAGAAAGAATAAAAGAGATGACAGTTGTGTTTATATGAATTCTGGAGCACAAGCTGGTAGAGCTGAACTATTGACAGCAACAAGATGTGCATGTCTATCACATCTGTGCTTGAGTGATGGAAGGGAACATAAATGGGATTGAGGGTGGTCCTGAGGGCCTAGAGACCCAAATATTGACACCCCAAAAGAAACAGTTCCCAATCAGAGTAGGGGAGTTAGAAGACAGATCTGAGGACAACAGCTAAAACTGGCTGAGTGCTCTGAGCCCTCATTTCTTTTGGAAATACCGAGAAAGTACCCTTCTTAAAGTACGGAGGTGCATGGTAAGGGGAATGGTAGGGAGTAGTACAGACACTGAAGGAAGGAGAATGTTCAGATACTGGTAAGGGAGGGGTTCAGAGAAAGCAGATATCAGAAAGTACTGGAGAAGTGGCTACCCTGGAAAAATTTTTAATTACCTTATAATAGCAATAGAAGAGGGAGCCCTAGAATCGTGAAGCTGGGAGAGTTCTTCAGGCTAACCTCAACTCCTTATTCAGGAATACCTATGGGTGAACTGCTACGTGGATACGAGAAAAGGATTGTTGTGGAACTGAGTACAACGATGGAAGCATTTGAAGAATAGCATAAATCAGAAGTAGAATGGTTTAGAAATGAGAAAAGAAGAATTAAATAAGAAGATATAGCTGATAGACAAAAAAAAAATTAGACATAAAAGAAAAAATTCTAAAATGAAGACGAAGCTTGAAAGAAAAGAAGAGTAAATGTAATACTACAGAAAGAAGAAAATAATAAAGCATGGCAAAAAGAAAAATGAAAACTATCGTATAAATGAAGAAAGAATTTGAGAGAAAGGAATAATTATAGAAAACAAGCAAACCCAATCCAATATGGGTATAACTGGAGTCCCTGAAGAGGAAAACTAAAGAGGTGAAACAGAGCTATATGAAAAATGTAATTCACCCACCTTACAGGAAATAAAAGAAGGCCTGTTTTGAAAGTGCACATGTGTACCTGGGAAAATAGACCCCAGTCAATTATGAGATACAATCTAGTGACTTTAAAGAAAGTATCCTTCAAAAGAACACCTTGGAAGTCTGTAACTACAATGACTCTGCTTTTTGGTTTGCTCAGGATTGTTCTTATCCTAGTGCAGTTATCCTAGTTATCCTAGTGCAGTTATTAATAGAAACCCTTTTATTCTCAAAAGTGACTCTGGAAGAGAAATTGTATAATCAATCTAAATATAAAATAAAGAAAATTAGATCCATGGCAGACTTTTAAAAAAACACTTCATGCCAAAAAATAATGTAACATAATTAAGATATTCAAAGAAAGAAAATGTGAATCAGGATTTATATACAGCTAACTGATTTTCAGTTTTAAAAGCTGCAAGTGGTTCGCGGCATTCAAAAAGAGAATGTTATTCTCTTGGTTGTTTATGAGGAATCTTTCACCCCACTGAATTCCAAGAAGTAAAATTATAAAACCAGCATTCTCTGATCAGAATGAAACAAAATTAGAAATGAATAACAAAATCAAAGAAAAACACCTTTCAGCTTAGAAATTAAATTGATACAAACATACTATTTCTTTCTTGCACCAGTGTGTTTTTTTGTATTAGGATAAAATTTGCATAATATAAAATTCACCATTTAAAATATTTTAAAGTGTAGAGTTTAGTGTTTTTTAGTATATTCACAATGTTGTTGTATTGTCACTAGTATCTAGTGCCAGATAGTGTCATCACCTCAAGAAGAAGCCCTGTATGCATTAATCAGTTCTTCCCTAGTTCCCTCTCCCCCAGCACCTGGCAATTGCTAATGTACTTGCTGTCTCTAGATTTACCTATTTTGGACATTTCATATAAAATGAAATCATGCAATATGTGGCCATTTGTGTCTAGCTACTTCCACTTAGCATAATGGTTTCAAGGTTCTTCCATGTTAAAGCATGTATCGTTTCATTCCTTTTATGGGTGAATAATATTCCCTTGTATGGATAATACTTCATTTTGTTTATTTATTAGCTGATGAACATTTACATTGTTTTTACTTTTTTTGCTATTATTAATAATGCTGATAGAACATTTGTGTCCAAGGTTTTGTGTGAATGTATATTTTCAGTGCCGTTAGGTATATAACTAGGAGTGAAATTTCTGGGACATTTGGTAATTCTATGTTTAATTTTTTTGAGGAACTGCGAAAATGTTTTTCACTGTGGAAACACCATTTTACATTTCAACCAGCAAGGTGTGAGGGTCTCAGTTTCTCCACCTCCTTGCCAACACGTATTTTCTGTCTATTTAGTTATAGCCATGCTAGTGGATGCCAGTGGTTTTGACTTGAATTTCATAATGGCTAATGATGTTGAACGTTTGTATCTTTGGAGAAATATCAACTCAAGTTCTTTGCCTAGTTTTAAAATTTGGTTGTCTTTTTGTTGCTGAGTTATGAGAGTTGTATACATTCTGGATACCAGACCTTTCTTAGATATATTATTTACACATATTTAGTGGGCTGCTTTTTTGCTTCCTTGATACTGTCCTTTGATGCACAAAGTTTGAAATTCATGTATTTTTAAAATTGTTCACTTATGCTTATAGTGTCATATTTTTAGAAACTGTTGCCTAATCCAAGGTTACAAAGGTATGCACCTATTTTTCCTACAAGAATTTAATAGTTTTAGTTTTTACATTGAGGAATTTGATTTATTTTGAATTAATATTTATACATATGTGAAGTGGGGTTCCAGATTTATCCTTTTGCATGTGTGTCTAGTTATCCCACCATCATTTGCTGATAAGGTTATTCTCTTGCTATTGAATTGACTTGTTTACTTTTGTCAAAAATCAATTGGTTATAGATGTATGGGCTTATTTTGGGAGTCTCATTTTTATTTTCTACTGGACTCTCTGTCCTTATGCCAGCACCACACTGTTTTGGTTACTTCAGCTTTGTGCTAAGTTTTGAAATTGGGAAGTATAAGTCCACCAACTTTGCTCTTCTTTTTCAAGATTATTTTAACTACTCATAATCCCTTGCAATTCTATATGAATTTTAGGATGAGCTTGTCTGATTCTGCAAAATAAAGTCACTGGTATTTTGATAGGGATTTTATTGAATCTACAGATAAATTTTGGGATTAACGACTAAGTCTTCCAATCCAGGAACACAGGATGTCTTTACATGTTTTAAGACTCTACAATGTTTTGTCGTTTGTAGTGTAAAAAGTTTTATACATCTTTGGTAAAAAAATATTTCTAAGTATTTTATCATTTTTCATACTATTGTAAATGAAATTGTTTTCTTTATTTCATATTTAGTTTGTTCATTGCAAGTATATAGAAATACAACTGATTTTTGTCTTGACCTTGTTTCTTATAACTTCGTTTAACTTACTAGATTTAATAGTGTTTTGTTTATTAGATCTAATAATTTTTTACAGTTTCCCATGTGTAAAATCATGTCTTCTGAAAATAAGGATAGTTTTACTTCTTCATTTCTGATATAATAATTTCCAAGGATGCCTTTTATTTTTATTTTTCTTGCCTAATGCTGTTGCTAGAATTTCAGTATAATGTTTAATAGAGGTGGCAAGAGTGTACAGCCTTGTCTTGTTCCTGATGTTAGGGGAAAGTTTTTAGTCTGACAATATTATGATGTTAGCTGTGGGTTTTTCACAAATGCCCTTTATCAGGTTGAGGATACTGTATTTTGTTCCTAGTTTGTTGAGTATTTTTATAGTGAAAATATGCTTGATCTTGTCACTCTTTTTCTGCATACTGAGATGATCATGTGGGGTTTTATTTCCTTCATTGTTTAAATGTGGTGTATTAAATGGATTGCTTTTTGTATGTTGGACCACCTTTGCATTCCTGAGATAAATTACACTTGATCCTAGGTGTAGTCTTTTTAATATGCTGTTGGATTCTGCTTGCTGCTATTTTTTTGAGGAACTTTTCATCCATATTCATAAGACACATCGCTTTGTCTTTTTTTGTGTTGTCTTTGTGTGGCTTTGGATTAGTGTAATACTGGCCTCATAGAATGAGTTAGAACATATTTCCTCATCTATTTTGGGGAAAAATATTGATGTTAGTCCTTTTAATAAACATTTGTTAGAATTCACCACTGAAGTCATCTGAAAGAAGGGATTTTCTTTGTGTGAAGTTTTTTGATTACTGATTTATTCTCGTTATAAGTCTGTTTGGTTTTCTGTTTCTTCTTGAGTCAATTTTGGTAGTTTACATATTTCTAGGAATTTGTCCATTACAACCTTGTTATCTAATTTATTGGCATACAGTTATTCATAATATTTTCATATGCTCCTTTTTGTTTCTTTAAATTCAGTAGTAAGTCCTTTCCTTCATTCCTGATTTTAATAATTTGAGTCATCTTTTTTTTTTTTTCTTGGTCAGTCAAGATTTGTCAATATTGTTGACTTTTTTTAAAGAACCAACTTTGGTCCAGTTGATTTTCTCTATTTTTTTCTATTCTTTTATTTATTTTCTTTCTAATCTTTTTATTTCCTTCATTATGCTTGCTTTGGGTTTAGTTTGCTCTTCTTTTTCTAGTTCTTTAAGGTGAAAGGTTAGGTTATTGATTTGAAATTCTTCTTTTTTATATATAGATTTTTAATTTTCCTTGTGATTTCTTCTTTGACTCATTGGTTATTTAGGAATTTGTTAATTTCTACACATTTGTGAATTTTCTCAAGTTTCCCACTATTAATTATTTCAAATTTCATTCCCTTGTGGTCAAAGAGCATACTTTGACTTCAGTATTTAAAAATTTATTAAGACTTGTTTTGTGGCCTACCATATAGTTTATCCTGGAGATTGTTCCATTTCCACTTGAGAATAATGTGTATTCTGTTGTTGTTGGGTAGAGTATTCTATAGTTTTTTGTTTCTTCTAGTTTGTTTATGTGTTATTTAGCCTTCTATGGTTTCGCTGATCTTTGGTCTAGGGGTTTTGTTCATTATTGAAAAGTAGCAGTAGCAAATGTGATTCTAGTAGCAGCAGTAATAATATCTTATTTTTGTCTTCATTAACAAAATCCTTTCGTACTCATTATCACTTTCAAGTTACTGTATACAGGTTAGTCAATCTTCTGTATTACTAGGCTGAAGATAACTATTATATTTTCATCATCTTTTTGTCCCCAGAGGCTAGCAGAGTCAGGCACATAGTTATTGTTTAAATTAAATTTAATGCTTACAAAGAAAATTTGGTATAAACTAATGGCATCTGGGAAAATTTCAGGTGATCGGTAACTGTAAATTTCATGGTACTCTCAGAGTCTACATTTTCTATCTTGAATGATGAATATCACTGAGCATCTCTACATTATGTAAAAATTTCTTATGAAGTACACATTGAATATAATTTCAAAATTTTAGTTCTGATATCTAAAATGATTATAGAAATCCATTATGTCAATAATGAGAATTTCAGCGTAATCCAACAAACATTTGTGAACAGCTGCTGTGTTCTAAGGCACTATGCAAAGCACTGGATTGCTGTTCCTTCTATGTGAGAAGATACAGCCGTTGACTAAGTGTTTACTTTCAATTATAATAAAATATAATGTCATAGAACATTTTGATCATTTATAAAATGTCTATTAGAAAAAACCTTTTGTATGAATTGCTTAATATAATGTACTTTATGTGTGCCTTAAATGGCACACTAATACTTTTTAATGGTTCATTATTCAGAACATAGTTGTTGAATGATCAAACTTTATAATTGAAATGGTGCATATTCATCTTCAATTTCTAATTACTGAGGTAAAAATAGATTATATTCTCAGTTTCACTTAGTGGATCTAGGTTAATTTGCTTTGCTTTAGACTGATTAACTCTAGAAAGCTTTCTTGACCTTTTTGGTTCTCAGTTTCAATTCTGAACTGATTAGTTGGTAATAGGTATTATCAAGAGAGAGAAAAAAAGTAAATTAATATTTAATTAGTTAAGCCTGAAAAATGCTGGTTTTAGTAAAGTTCAACATATTTCTTTACTTGTGGGTTTGTAGGAGGTCTAATATTTTAATATATATTGTTAATTTCCACAATTTGTTTGACCATGTAACCTGTTTTATATGACTTTGTCATAAATCATTGGTCTTAAGGTATAATATATGCATCCCAAGAACTGCCTAAGATGTTCCACTATGATGTGAAAAGAAAGTGTCAGAAAAATGTTTCTATTTACTTTTTTTTAATCTTAAAAACTAAGAAAAACAAAAACTATGTTAATATTCAGCATAGAAATTGATGCTTTTGCCTTCCTAGGTCATTTTATGAGACAGTCACATACCATTAGTGAGATAACCTGACCTGAATGGGAGTTCCAAAGTGATGAGTTGGTAGTGCTGCCTACATGTGTTTGCTTTTTAGTATAATAGAACGTATGAGCTTGCTTTACCAGGTAATTGGATTTAGCTGCTATGTTATTTAGTTTTTACTGAAACAACTCTGACAGAAATGGGAAAATGACTTTAAAAAGATTGCTGCCGTGAGCCATAGGTTGATAATCATACCAACAAAAATCAGTGTTTATAATAAGTGCCCTTGTTGGTCCTTTATGTTTAGGCTGTTTTGGGAAAGAATGACTTAGCTACAGAAAGATACATAAAGTGATATACTGGAAATGGCAATTAGAATTTGACAG
The DNA here is from genome assembly GCF_937001465.1 of Orcinus orca. NCBI lineage: Eukaryota > Metazoa > Chordata > Mammalia > Artiodactyla > Delphinidae > Orcinus > Orcinus orca. The sequence continues at coordinate 23,456,307 of NC_064569.1, forward strand.
TGAAATAGAACTTGTGAATAAGTAAGGCATACTAAATGAGGGGAGCTTATAAATGAGAAAGGGGTGGCAGTAAATGAACAGGAACTGTTGGTGTTATCTTTTCCCTAAATATAGTTAATTTTCTCTCTAAGTCCACTGGGGTGATGGTGCAGTCATTCAGGGTCCCAGGCTGATAGAGGCCCTGCTGCCGTTCGCAGCACGTGACTTTAATTGTCATCTTAGGCATTGACATCAGTAAGCAAATAGGGGGAAAAAGGGAATGTGTGGAGGATTGTGTTGGAGGTTTTGTGGTTCAAGCTTGAAATGGTGTACATCACTTCTACCTACCTGACATTCCTAAAATAAATCCCACTTGGTTGAGATGTATTATCTTATTTATGTATTGCTAGATTCCATCTGCTAATATTTTATGTGGAATTTTAACTTCTGTTTTCATAAAAGAGATTGGTTCATAATTTTATCTTTACAGATTTTAGTATAAGGGAATATGCTGTCTTAATAAAATATGTAGGGAAGTATTCCTTCTTTTTTTATTCTCTGGAAGATTTTGTGTAAGATTTCTGTTACTTGTTTCTTGAATGTTTATTAAAATCAACCTGTTAAATCATCTGGGCTTATGGTTTCCTTGGTCGGAAGTTTTATTTTGTTTGGTTTTTAAATTAATACAGGTTCAATTTTTTTTAAACACATATAGGACTCTTCAGAGTTTTTATTTCATCTTCTTTCAGTTTTGTTAAGTTGTGTTTTTTCTTAGGAGTTTTTTCATTTCATCTAAAATTTCATATTTATTGCTCTAATATTTAATAATATCTTACTGCTTGTTAGAAATATCTGTAGGTTTTGTAATACCCTGAATTCATGCATAATGTTAGAAATTTTTGTTTTCTATTTTTCTTCATCACTCTATTGTTGCCATCTTGCTACATTTAATTTTTTTCTTCTTTCTTTGGATTATTTGTTAACAATTCTTCTGTTACATGTATATTTGATCTTTTTACTCTGTCCCATGTCTTTTTAAAGTTGTTTTTTTGTATTTTCCATCACTTATTTCTCTTTCTGCTGTAGTTTCTTTTTTTCCCCCCACTGTCTTTTGGTTCTCTGATCCTGCTTTCTGCTGTTTCACCTACTATTTACCTCATCTATTGTGTTGTTAATAATACATTTTTTCTCACGGTAGAATTTCTGTTTTACGAATCCCGGTTCTCTGAAGAAAATCTCTATCCTATCTGTTTTCTCCATTTCTTCTCTATTTTCTTGAATGTATTATTCATACATATTTTAAACTCTTTGATAAGTAATTTCTGAATCACACATGGGTCTGTTTCTTTTGTCTTTTCTGTTTTCTGTTTCTTTGGTCTCATCTGTTACCATCTCTGATAATTTTGCGTTGAAAGCTGTACATTGTGTTTGAAAAATTGGAAAGGCTCTGTGTAGGATGTTAACATTCTCCAAAGAGAGGTAAGCCTCTGCTTTCCTAGGAAGGTAGAATGGGGGGTTGATTACCTTAATCCAGTGGTTCTCAAACTTTATTATGTATTAAACTATTGGCATGTATATGTTACTAGAGAAGTAATGAAAAAAAAAAAGGTTCTGGCTTGTTGAAGTAACACAGGACCTCCTGTCTCTAGATCCAGGTCCAGAATTGCCAAATGCCCCAAGGGATAACACCATTGCCATGTGTTACCTTACCTCGCAGCATGGTTTTCCTTTCTCAGTTATTGTTTCCCTTTAATTTCTCATTGCCACAGCCCTCCAGAGTGCTTTTAAACAGAACTTTTTTTTTTAATAGTTTTTCTGTTTGTTTGCAGCTGTGTGCTACAAGCTACTCAATCACTTATAGATACAAAAGTCAATGGTGTGTTGTTATTTTGTCAAAAGAACAAATCATGGCTTAGTTTCTTGCTTTCTTTCAGGAAAAACATAAACAAGAATTGGAAGACATGAGGAAAGCTGGTCATGAAGCCCTCAGCATTATTGTGGATGAATATAAGGTAGCGGTTTGAGAGTCTGTTTTCTTTATTCTTTTAAACTTTGGCAGACTTTAGTAAAAAAAAATTACACACATAGACATATGCTACACAAATTATAGAATTATAGTGTAGTCTTATTTCGGTATAGAATTCCTTTCAACTGATTAATAAGTGTTCATTGAAAGCATACTTAGTAGATTACAAAGGTAATGCTAGATGTTGCTCTGCATTTGAGAACTTACAGAATATTTGAGAACGCAGGATTGAAATTTGAAAACAAAATACTGTAGAATTAATTGCTAGATTATTAGCTTCTTTGGTCTTTACTCTGGTTCCACCTTTTATAGAAAAAAAAAAGTGTGATATAAATCTGAAAATTATTGTCATAGCTTTTTTTCTTAAACAAATTAGATAGATTTGGGTACATTTAAGTAATAATAAAAATTATAATAAATGTCAGTATCAGTGATATATGCAGTATTATTCTGGATAAGCTAAGCCTGCATAAGCTTAATCATTTAAAGTAAATTGAGAGTTTAATAACAAAATTTTTCCCCCCTAAATTTCACGTTAGATCATTTTTTTCCATCAAGTAATTAAGGAATACATTCTTGTTGAAATCAAATTCAAAAAATTCTCCCCAGAAGTAACCAGTGAGAATGGTGTGTTGTGCATCCTTCTAGAGGTTTTTCTTTATATTTACACACACACACACACACACACACACACACACACACACACACACACACATATGTATACTCATGCTGTAAAATTTTGATTTCCTTTTAGAAAAATGTTGTTCTACTCAATCTGTTGTTTTGTTTCTTGCTATATTTACTTGTCAGTATATATTTTCATGTCAGTATATATAAACTTATCCTATTTTTGTCATTGTTCTATAGTATTCCACAGTGTGTATATATATATGTATATATATGTGTGTATACATATATATACACACACATGCATATATACACATATACAAACGTATATATGCATATACATACACACATATATACATATATGTATATATACAAACACACACACCCCATAATTGGTTTAACAATACCTGTATAAATAGGCATTTAGTTTATTTTTTTATTGTTAATTATTACAATAAATGTTTAAAAAATCCTTCTACCATATGTGGAATATAGACAATTTTATTGATTCAGCTTCATTCCTAGACATGATAGAAGTTGATTTCATTTTAATTAGCTGATAATTTAATGTCAAAAAGCTTCCTGTAACAAGTCATTTGGATAAAAGTAGAAAAAGAAGTAGATCCAGAATTTAAGTGAAAAGCACTTTTTTAAAAATTCCAAGGTATTAAAATAATTGGCAGATATGTCTTGGGACATGAAAGGTCATTTTTATAACCACACTAATATAGAAACTTGTGCCATTGTTGAGAAGGTTATTAAAAAATGGCTGGTTTTTACAGCTGTGATTTTTGGCTCTTTTTTCATAATGTGAATTTTTAGTTCTACTAATACAAACCAGCTTTACAGTTGTTGAGTTGGGGAAAAGTATAGGAACTATTTTGGACCATCTTCTTCTTTTCCTAAGGCTAAGGGTTGGAATAATTAAAATACTGGAATTTACATAATTCTCCTGGCATATTAAGTGATATATTCTTGGATGAATTTATATTTTACTCATTTATATTTATGAATTCTAAGTTAAATGTTTTTTATTTTTTAATTGGGGTATAGTTGTTTTACAGTGTTGTGTTAGTTTCTACTGTATAGCAAAGTGGAGTTCCCTGTGCTATACAGCAGGCCCTCATTAGCCATCCACTTTATACATATTAGTGCATATATGTCAATCCCAATCTCCCAATTCATCCCACGCCCCCTCTTCCTCTCCTTGGTGTCCATACGTTTGTTCTCTACATCTGTGTCTCATTTCTGCCTTGCAAACCAATTCATCTGAACCATTTTTCTGGAGTCCACAAATATGCATTAATATGCGATGTTTGTTTTTCTGTTTCTGACTTACTTCACTCTGACAGTATCTAAATGTTTTGAAAGTACTTATATTGTTGTGTTTTTCTGAAAAGCACAGCATTTGATATTTAAATTGTTTTTTGGCTCTAACTCCACATATTTCCTTTGCTGAAAATGTGTTTATTGTGTATTACTTTGAACACTAGCAATGAATGAGTTTAAAAGCTTATGTAACAACTTTGCAAATATATTTTGCAAATTATATTTTGAAGAAACTTAGTTGAGAGCTACTCATTTCACCTCTTCTTTGTCTCATATTATTATGTGACACTCATTTAGAAAGAGAATTTAAAGATTTCAGGCATTAAGTATTACAATTTGCTTTAAAGGATTAGGTATCAAATCACGTATCCTACAAAGTTAAATTTAATTTATCATATTATACTTGTAGTCAGTTAATATGCAAACTATATAAATTCTCTTATAGTAGGGAACTTTGGTGTAAATACTTTTCATATAGCTTTCCATATTATTGATTTATGCTGAGCTTCACATTTTGCACAAAGATATTACAGTACTCCTAAGAGGAATACATCTGATACATAAATTATTGTGTAAAATATTACAACCAAGGTGTCTTAGAAACATACTGACAATCAACTTGATAGTAATATGGAAAAAATAGAGTAACTTAGATAGGAAAAATAAGCAATGTTTTCTTGGTAGGTTAGAGATCTTTATAATGTAAATGTTGATGCTTCGTACCCCATTATGGAACAAGAAAAGAAACAATTTCTTTTCCATTCTAAATTCATGCGTGAGAAGTTCATGTGCTAATTGTTTTATTTTGCTTCTCTTTTTTCTGAATATCTTTAAAGATATGTTTTTTAAAGCATATAAACATTTTGATGGATGTTTCATTAATCATTAGGTAACTCAAAAACAAAACAGGGCTTCCCTGGTGGCGCAGTGGTTGAGAGTCCGCCTGCAGATGCAGGGGACACGGGTTCGTGCCCCGGTCCGGGAGGATCCCACATGCCGTGGAGCGGTTGGGCCCGTGAGCCATGGCTGCTGAGCCTGCGCGTCCGGAGCCTATGCTCCGCAGCGGGAGAGGCCACAGCAGTGAGAGGCCCGCGTACCGGAAAAACAAAACAAAACAAGACAAAACAAAAAACCAAAATACAACTTCTCATTACTATTGCTAATAGAAGCTTTATGAACATCTTTTGCATTTATTCATTCCTTAATTCAAGAAATATTATTAACTTTCTTCTTTATGTCAAGGACTATCATAGATACAACACTGAACAAAATAAAAGTTCTTGGTCCAATGGAATATATATTCTATATCCATTAATGTATGCATACCAAACATAGGAAGTAAGAAACCTAAAACCACAGCTTTCCTCAATCTTTTGGAAGAAGGAGGCTCCACACCCTTGCCTCTCCTACCCATGCAGGCATTTACTCAAATATGCAGCTGGATCTGACACCTTCCTAACACTGTTCCTGGTTGCTAGGGAATCTTAACATTCTTCTGATTGTCCTGTACTAGATGTAATCAATCACTTTTTCCCCCTACAAGCTGAACTGAGACATTGTTGATGAGTTTGAAAAAAGATTTCATTAGAAAAGATAGTGAAAAATGCCAAATAAATAAGATAAAATTTATTTACTTAGTAAATAGAGAAAAAAATGTAAAATGAAATTGGTTTTATTTTTTTAGCATCTTTATTGGAGTATATAATTGCTTTACAATGGTGTGTTAGTTTCTGCTTTATAATAAAGTGAATCAGTTATACATATACATATGTTCCCATATCTCTTCCCTCTTGCGTCTCCCTCTCTCCCACCTTCCCTATCCCACCCTTCTAGGTGGTCACAAAGCACCGAGCTGATCTCCCTGTGCTATGCGGCTGCTTCCCACTAGCAATCTATTTTACGCTTGGTATTTTATATATGTCCATGCCACTCTCTCACTTTGTCACTGCTAACCCTTCCCCCTTCCGATATCCTGAAGTCCATGCTCTAGAAGGTCTGTGTCTTTATTCCCATCTTACCCCTAGGTACTTCATGACCTTTTTTTTTTTTTTTTTTTTTTTAAATTCCATATATATGTGTTAGCATACGGTATTTGTTTTTCTCTTTCTGACTTACTTCACTCTGTATGACAGACTCTAGGTCCATCCACCTCACTACATATAACTCAATTACGTTTCTTTTTATGGCTAATATTCCATTGTATATGTGTGCTATATCTTCTTTATCCATTCATCTGTTGATGGACACTTAGGTAGCTTCCATGTCCTGGCTATTGTAAATAGAGCTGCAATGAACATTTTGGTACATGACTCTTTTTGAATTATGGTTTTCTCAGGGTACATGCCCAGTAGTGGGATTGCTGGGTCATATAATAGTTCTATTTTTAGTTTTTTAAGGAACCTTCACACCGTTCTCCATAGTGGCTGTATCAATTTACATTCCCACCAACAGTGCAAGAGTCTTCCCTTTTGTCCACAACCTCTCCAGCATTTATTGTTTGTAGAGTTTTTGATGATGGCCATTCTGACCAGTGTGAGATGATATGTCATTGTAGTTTTGATTTGCATTTCTCTAATGATTAATGATGTTGAGCATTCTTTCATGTGTTTGTTGGCAATCTGTATATCTTCTTTGGAGAAATGTCTATTTAGGTCTTCTGCCCATTTCTGAATTGGGTTGTTTTTTTGATATTGAGCTGCATGAGTTGCTTGTATGTTTTCCAGATTAATCCTTTGTCAGTTGCTTTGTTTGCAACTATTTTCTCCCATTCTGAGGGTTGTCTTTTCGTCTTATTTATGGTTTTCTATGCTGTGCAAAAGCTTTTAAGTTTCATTAGGTCCCATTTGTTTATTTTTGTTTTTATTTCCATTTCTCTAGGAGGTGGGTCAAAAAGGATCTTGCTGTGATTTATGTCATAGAGTGTTCTGCCTATGTTTTCCTCTAAAAGTTTGATAGTCTCTGGCCTTACATTTAGGTCTTTAATCCATTTAGAGTTTATTTTTATGTATGGTGTTAGGGAGTGTTCTAATTTCATTCTTTTACATGTACCTGTGCAGTTTTCCCAGCACCACTTATTGAAGAGGCAGTCCTTTCTCCACTGTACATTCCTGCCTCCTTAATCAAAAAAAGGTGACCATATGTGCGTGCGTTTATCTCTGGGCTTTGTATCCTGTTCCATTGATATATATTTCTGTTTTTGTGCCAGTACCATACTGTCTTGATTACTGTAGCTTTGTAGTATAGTCTGAAGTCAGGGAGCCTGATTCCTCCAGCTCCATATTTCGTTCTCAAGAGTGCTTTGGCTATTCGGGGTCTTTTGTGTTTCCATACAAATTGTGAAAATTTTTGTTCTAGTTCTGTGAAAAATGTCAGTGGTCATTTGATAGGGATTGCATTGAATCTGTAGATTGCTTTGGGTAGTAGAGTCATTTTCACAATGTTGATTCTTCCAATCCAAGAACATGCTATATCTCTCCATCTATTTGTATCATCTTTAATTTCTTTCATCAGTGTCTTATAATTTTGTGCCTACAGGTCTTTTGTCTCCTTAGGTAGGTTTAATCCTGGATATTTTATTCTTTTTGTTGCAGTAGTAAATGGGATTGTTTTCTTAATTTCACTTTCAGATTTTTCATCATTAGTGTATAGGAATCCCAGAGATTTCTGTGCATTAATTTTGTATCCTGCTACTTTACCAAATTCATTGATTAGCTCTAGTAGTTTTCTGGTAGCATCTTTAGGATTCTCTGTGTATAGTATCATGTCATCTGCAAACAGTGACAACTTTACTTCTTTTCTGATTTGGATTCCTTTTATTTCTTTTTCTTCTCTGATTGCTGTGGCTAAAACTTCCAAAACTATGTTGAATAATACTGGTAAGAGTGGGCAACCTTGTCTTGTTCCTGATCTTAGTGGAAATGGTTTCATTTTTTCAAATTTGAGGATGATGTTGGCTGTGGGTTTGTCATGTGTGGCCTTTATTATGTTGAGGAAAGTTCCCTCTATGCCTACATTCTGCAGGGTTTTTATCATAAATGGGTGTTGAATTTTGTCAAAAGCTTTCTCTGCATCTGTTGAGATCGTCATATGGTTTTTCTTCTTCAATTTGTTAATATGGTGTATCACATTGATTGATTTGCATATATTGAAGAATCCTCGCATTCCTGGAATAAACCCCACTTGATCATGGTGTATGATCCTTTTAATGTGCTATTGGATTCTGTTTGCTAGTATTTTGTTGAGGATTTTTGCATCTATGTTCGTCAGTGATATTGGCCTATAGTTTTCTTTCTTTGTGACATCTTTGTCTGGTTTTGGTATCAGGGTGATGGTGGCCTCATAGAATGAGTTTGGGAGTGTTCCTCCCTCTGCTATATTTTGGAAGAGTTTGAGAAGGATAGCTGTTAGCTCTTATCTAAATGTTTGATAGAATTCGCCTGTGAAGCCATCTGGTCCTGGGCTTTTGTTTGTTGGAAGATTTTTAATCACAGATTCAATTTCAGTGCTTGTGATTGGTCTGTTCATATTTTCTATTTCTTCCTGGTTCAGTCTCTGCAGGTTGTGCATTTCTAAGAATTTGTTGATTTCTTCCAGGTTGTCCGTTTTATTAGCATACAGTTGCTTGTAGTAATCTCTCGTGATCCTTTTTATTTCTGCAGTGTCAGTTGTAACTTCTCCGTTTTCATTTCTAATTCTATTGATCTGAGTCTTCTCCCTTTTTTATTGATGAGTCTCGCTAATGGTTTTTGAATTTTGTTTATCTTCTCAAAGAACCAGCTTTTAGTTTCATTGATCTTTGCTATCATTTCCTTCATTTCTTTTTCATTTATTTCTTATCTGATCTTTATGATTTATTTCCTTCTGCTAACTTTGGGGGTTTTTTTGTTCTTCTTTCTCTAATTGCTTTAGATGCAAGGTTAGGTTGTTTATTTGAGATGTTTCCTGTTTCTTAAGGTAGGATTGTATTGCTATAAACTTCTCTCTGAGAACTGCTTTTGCTGCATCCCATAGGTTTTGGGTCATCATGTTTTCATTGTCATTTGTTTCTAGGTGTTTTTTGATTTCCTCTTTGATTTCTTCAGTGATCACTTCGTTATTAAGTATTGTTTAGCCTCCACGTGTTTCTATATTTTTACAGATCTCTTCCTGTAATTGACATCTAGTCTCATAGCGTTGTGGTCGGAAAAGATACTTGATACAATTTCAGTTTAATTAAAATTACCAAGGCTAGATTTGTGACCCAAGATATGATCTGTCGTCGAGAATGTTCCATGAGCACTTGAGAAAAATGTGTATTCTGTTGTTTTTGGATGGAATGTCCTATAAATATCAATTAAGTCCATCTTGTTTACTGTATCCTTTAAAGCTTGTGTTTCCTTATTTATTTTTATTTTGGATGATATGTCCATTGGTGAAAGTGGGGTTTGAAGTCCTCTACTGTGATTGTGTTAAGGTTGATTTCTGCTTTTATGGCTTTTAGTATTTGCCTTATTTATTGAGGTGCTCCTATGTTGGGTGCATAAATATTTACAATTGTTATATCTTCCTGTTGAATCGATCCCTTGATCATTATGTAGTGTCCTTATTTGTCTCTTGTAATAGTCTTTATTTTAAAGTCTATTTTGTCTGATATGAGAATTGCTACTCCAGCTTTCTTCTGATTTCCATTTGCATGGAATATCTTTTTCCATCCCCTCACTTTCAGTCTGTATGTGTTCCTAGGTCTAAAGTGGGTTTCTTGTAGACAGCAAAATACAGGTATTGTTTTTTTATCCATTCAGCCAGTCTGTGTCTTTTGGTTGGAGCATTTAATCCACTTACATTTACGGTAGCTATCAATATGTACGTTCCTATTCCCATTTTCTTAATTGTTTTGGGTTTGTTATTGTAGGTGTTTTCCTTCTCTTGTCTTTCCTGCCTAGAGAGGTTCCTTTAGCATTTGTTGTAAAGCTGGTTTGGTGGTGCTGAACTCTCTCAGCTTTTGCTTGTCTGTAAAGGTTTTAATTTCTCCATCAAATCTGAATGAGGCCCTTGCTGGGTAGAGTAATCTTGGTTGTAGGTTTTTCTCCTTCATCACTTTAAATATGTCCTGTCAGTCCCTTCTGGCTTGCAGAGTTTCTGCTGAAAGATCAGCTGTTAACCTTATGGGGATTCCCTTGTGTGTTATTTTTTGTTTTTCCCTTGCTGCTTTTAATATGTTTTCTTTGTACTTAATTTTTGATAGTTTGATTGATATGTGTCTTGCCGTGTTTCTCCTTGGATTTATCCTCTATGGGACTCTCTGTGCTTCCTGGACTTGATTAACTATTTCCTTTCCCATATTAGGGAGGTTTTCAACTATAATCTCTTCAAATATTTTCTCAGTCCCTTTCTTTTTCTCTTCTTCTTCTGGAACCCCTATGATTCGAATGTTGGTGCGTTTAATGTTGCCCCAGAGATCTCTGAGACTGTCTTCAGTTCTTTTCATTCTTTTTTCTTAATTCTGCTCTGCAGTAGTTATTTCCACTATTTTATCTTCCAGGTCACTTGTCCGTTCTTCTGCCTCAGTTATTCTGCTATTGATCCCTTCTAGAGTATTTTTAATTTCATTTATTGTGTTGTTCATCATTGCTTGTTTCTTCCTTAGTTCTTCTAGGTCCTTGTGAAATGTTTCTTGTATTTTCTCCATTCTATTTCCAAGATTTTGGATCATCTTTACTATCATTATTCTGAATTCTTTTTCAGGTAGACTGCCTATTTCCTCTTCATTTGTTAGGTCTGGTGTGTTTTTACCTTGCTCCTTCATCTGCTGTGTGTTTTTCTGTCTTTTCATTTTGCTTATCTTATTGTGTTTGGGGTGTCCTTTTCGCTGGCTGCAGGTTAGTAGTTCCCGTTGATTTTTGGTGTCCGTCCCCAGTGGCTAAGGTTGCTTCAGTGGGTTGTGTATGTTTCCTGGTGGAGAGGTCTAGTGCCTGTGTTCTGGTGGATGAGGCTGGATCTTGTCTTTCTGGTGGGCAGGTCCACGTGTGGTGGTGTGTTCTGGGGTGTCTGTGGCCTTATTATGATTTTAGGCAGCCTCTCTGCTAATGGATGAGGCTGTGTTCCTGTCTTGGTAGTTGTTTGGCATAGGGTGTCCAGCACTGTAGCTTGCTGGTCCTTGAGTGGAGCTGGACCTTGGTGTTGAGATGGAGATCTCTGGGAGATTTTCGCCGTTTGATATTACATGGAGTTGGGAGGTCTCTTGTGGACCAGTGTCCTGAAGTTGGCTCTCCCACTTCAGAGGCACAGCCCTGACGCCTGGGTGGAGCACCAAGAGCTTGTCCTCCACACGGCTCAGAATAAAAGGGAGAGAAAATAGAAAGAAAGAGGATAAAATAAAATAAAGTAAAATAAAATTATTAAAATAAAAAATATTTATTAAGGAAAAAATTTTAAAAAGTAAAAACAAACAACAAAAAAAAAACGGATGGACAGAACTCTAGGACAAATGTTGAAAGGAAAGTTATACAGACAAAATCTCACACAGAAGCATACACATACACAATCACAAAAAGAGGAAAAGGGAAAAGGAAATATATATCTTTGCTCGCAAAGTCCACCTCCTCAATTTGGGATGATTCGCTGTCTATTCAGGTGTTCCACAGATGCAGGGTATGTCAATTTGATTGTGGAGCTTTAGTCCGCTGCTTCTGAGGGTGCTGGGAGAAATTTCCCTTTCTCTCTTTGTTCGCACGGCTCCCGGGGTTCAGCTTTGGATTCGGCCCCGCCTCTGCGTGTAGGTTGCCGGAGGGCGTCTGTTCTTCTCTCAGACAGGACGGGGTTCAAGGAGCAGCTGATTAGGGGTCTCTGGCTCACTCAGGTTGGGGGGAGGGAGGGGTATGGATGTGGGACGAGCCTGTGGCAGCGGAGGCTGGCGTGACATGACGTTGCACCAGCCTGGGGCACGCCGTGCGTTCTCCTGGGGAAGTTGTCTCTGGATCCCGGGACCCTGGCAGTGGTGGGCTGCACAGCCTCGCTGGAGGGGAGGTGTGGAGAGTGACCTGTGCTCGCACACAGGCTTCTTGGTGGCGGCAGCAACAGCCTTAGCGTCTCATGCCCGTCTCTGGTGTCCACGCTGATAGCTGCGGCTCACGCCCGTCTCTGGAGCTCCTTTAAGCAGTGCTCTTAATCCCCTCTCCTCGCTCACCAGGAAACGAAGAGGCTAGAAAAAGCCTCTTGTCTCTTCGGCAGCTCCAGATTTTTCCCGGACTCCCTCCCTGCTAGCCGTGGCGCAGTAAACCCCTTCAGTCTGTGTTCTCTCAGCCAACCCCAGTCCTCTCTGGATTCGACCGAAGCCCGTGCCTCAGCTCCCAACCCCTAACCGCCCTGGTGGGTGAGCAGACAAGCATCTCGGGCTGGTGAGTACTGGTCGGCACCGATTCTCTGTGCAGGCATCTCTCCGCTTTGCCCTCCGCACCCCTGTTGCTGTGCTCTCCTCCGCGGCTCCAAAGCTTTCCCCCTCCGCCACCCACAGTCTCCGTCCGTGAAGGGGCTTCCTAGTGTGTGGAAACCTTTCCTCTTTCACAGCTCCCTTCCACTGGTGCAGGTCCCATCCCTATCCTTTTGTCTCTGTTTATTCTTTTTTCTTTTGCCCTACCCAGGTGTTTGGGGAGTTTCTTGCCTTTTGGGAGGTCTGAAGTCTTCTGCCAGCGTTCTGTGGGTGTTCTATAGGAGCAGTTCCACGTGTAGTTGTATTTCTGATGTATCTTTTGGGAGGAAGGTGATCTCCGTGTCTTACTCTTCTGCCATCTTCTCAAATCTCCCCTGAAATTGTTTTATATAAAGTAAAACAAAAATGACAAAAGCCTAAAAAATAAAGCATAAGAAGATGCATTATTTTTGCTTTAACCTCTGCCTTGCTGAAATATGGAGTAGACGTTTTTCCTTCTCTTCTTTTTACTAAGTATAACTAAAAAAAAACCCTGAACATTATATATAAAAAAGACATAAGACTCTGAGAGTTAGACAGAAGAAGGCAGACTGGCTAGGGACCCTGAATCCAAGTAACTACATAATGCTGGGTTCCCTAGGCTTTCTTTTTGCCTCATTTGCCCCAGACAAGGTGCTGGAGAATTGAGCAACCCAGAAATACCAAATGGGCACAGACAAGAGACCCCAAGAAAAGCCTGCTCTCTCTATCCAAAAGACCAGGAAAGCTTTCACCTAGCAAGGCAGAAAGTATTAGCTAATAACCCTGTAATCCCACCAAATATCAGAGAGCAAACTGTAGTCCCACCCCAAGCCCTGCCAACAAAGGCTGGTTACCAGGGAGCCTAGACTTCACATTTACCAATCTATAATGAGGTACCCTTCTTCTTCCCCATTGCTGCAGAGTCATAGAAGGTGGAGTAGGGAATTAGGATGTTCAGTCCCACTGGGAAGTAAGTCTCCTCTCCATTGAGTGTCAGGGTAGGCTGTGTAGGAAGCGTAGATTTCCACCCCACCGTTATGGAAATGAGACACTTCTCCCCCCCCCCCCCCAGCCCCCTGCAAGGTATCAATGGATGTTTAATGGAGAGTCAGGACTTTCCTTACTGCTCAGTGCTACTAGGGTTATCCCCTGCAGTGTCATTAGAGGTCATTTGGGAGCAATAACGTGGTGCCCTTACCCCTCCCAGTCAGAGTGAAGGCCCAGTGGGAAGTTGAACTCCCAACTGTCTTCAGCAATAATGGATCCTTATTTCCCTAGCCCTGAGTGTTAGCAGAGAATGAGTCAGGAACCTGGACTTCTACTGCACCTGACTGTTCTCCTCTTTCCCTGCTGAATTAGTGTTATATCAAAGGAAGTCTGCTAAAACAAGATTTAAAATGTCCAGGTTTCAATTGAAAATCACTGCCCATACCAAGAACAAAGAAAATCTTATCTTAAGTGAAAAAAGACAATGAACAGAAGCGAACACAGACCTGCCACCAATGTTAGAATTATCTGACCAGCATTATAAAGCATCCATCCTAAAATTGCTTTAACAAGCAAATATGAACACACTTGAAACAAATGAAAAAATAGAAAACCTCAGCAAAGGAACACAAATTTTTAGCAAAGTAATGAAGAACCAATAATAACTTTAGAACTAAAAAATACAGTAACCAAAATTAAAAAACTCAGTGTATGACCTCAATAGCATAATGGAGAAACAGAGGAAAGAATCAGTGAACTTGAAGATAGAGCAGTAGAAATCACCCAATTTAAGCAATACAGAGAAAATAGATTGAAAACAAATGAATAGGGATTTAGGGGCCTATGGAATTATAACAAAATACCTAAACTTCATGTCATCAGAGTCCTGGAAAGAGAGGATAAAGAGGGTAGAGCTGAAAAAAATATTCAAAGAAATAGTGGCTGAAAACCTACCACATTTGACAAGAGAAATACAACTACATATTCAAGGAGCTGAATAAACTCTAAACATGATACCTTATCCCCCCTATAAAAAAGCCCACCCCAAGACCCACTGTGATGGTTAATTTTATGTGTCCGCTTAGCTGGGCCACAGTGCCCAGCTTTTTGGTCAAGACATTATCCTGGATGTTTTTGTGAGGTTGTGTTTTGGATAATAATATTTAAATTTGTGGACTTTGAATAAAGCAGATTTCCCTCAATAATGTGGGTGGATTTCATTTAATCAGTAGAAGGTTATACTAGAACAAAGACTGACCTTCCCTGAGCAAAAAGTATTCTGGTAGCATATAGCCTTTAGACTTGAACTGCATACAGCACTGACCCTTCCTTGGGTCTCCAGTCTGCCAGCCTACCTTACAGATACTGAATTTGCCAGCTTTCATAATTGTGTGAGCCAGTTCCTGAAAATAAATCCCTCTCTCTCTGCATATACATATATCCTGTTGATTCCATTTCTCTGGAGGCCCTGGCTAATGTAATATATATCATAGTCAAACTTCTGAAAACTAAAGACAAAGAAGTTTTAAAAGCAGCCAGATATGGATGACATTTTACTGCAAGAGAGAAACTGTTAGGCTGACCTTCGATTTTTCATCAGAAACCATGGAGGCCAGAAGGAAACGGAACAAGTGCTGAAGGAAAATACCTGTCAATCCAGATTTCTATATCCAGAGTAAAGGTATTTATGGAATGAAAGGAGCAAACCAAGGTGTTCTTAGATGAAAGAAAACTAAGAGAATTTTGCCATAGAAAACCCACCCTAAAAGATTTGCTAAGGAGGTTTTCTAAACAAAATGAAATGATAAAGGAAGGGATTTTGGAACATTGGGAAAGAACAAAGGATAGTAAAAATATGGGTAAATAAAATAGATTTTCTCTTTTTACATTTTATAAATTATGTTTGCCTGTTAAATCAAAAATTTTAACATTGACTGATATGGTTCTAATGTATGTAAAGGAAAATTTTAAGAGACTTGTATCATAAACAAAGGAGAATAAAGGACATAAAAAGAAGTAGAGTTTCTACACTTGAAGTGGTGAAATACCAACACCAGTAGTTATGTGATTTTTTTAAAATATGAATTTTCTAAATATATTTACTACTACTTCTGCAATCTTTCACATAAGGCTTAGGGATTTTTTTTATTAAACAGAATTTGATCACAAGACCCCAAGGTCTTGAGGCTAGTTTATTTTTTACATATGTATTTCAGAAACTATAATCAGTTTAATGTTTAATAGTGAAGTCTTTTTTCCATGCCACTGTGATTTCCAAGAACCTGGAGTATTAATCTGATAATGATCACTACAAAGGAATGTTTATTTTTTATATATTTTGATTTAAAGTAGGCTAGTGATACTCTCTTATTTTAATATTTTATAACCTTTATTTTTAACAACTTTTTTGAGATATAATTCACATACTATAAAACTCCCCTCTTTAAAGTGGATAACTCAATAGTTTTTAGTATGTTCACAGAATTGTACAACCATCACCACAATCTAATTTTAGAGCATTTTCGTCACCCCTGCATGAAACCTTGTACCAATTAAGCAATCACTCTTCACTCCCCTCCAGCTACCCTGTCCCCTAGCCCTTGGTTACCACTAATCTGCATTATGTCACTATAGACTTGCATCTTCTAGACATTTCCTGTAAGTAGAATTACACAATTTGTGGGCTAATATGGCTGTCTTCTTTTACTTAGCATAATGTTTTTAGAGTTCATTCATGTTACTACATGTGGTAGTACTTCATTTCTTTTTTATTGTTAAATAGTTTTCCATTGTATGGATATACCACATTTTATTTATCCTTTTATCAGTTGATGGACATTTGGATTGTTTTCACTTTTTGGCTGTTATGAATAATACTGTGTGGATGTATGTTTTCATTTCTCCTGGGTATATACTTAGGGTCAATATTACTGGTTCCTTTCACTTTTCTACATTTAACATTCTGAGAACTACAAGAATGTTTCTAGCTGCACCATTTTATATTCCAGCCAGCAGTGATGGAGGGTTCCAGTTTCTTTACATCCTTAGGAACACTTGTTACTTTCCATTAAAAAAAAAAATTAGCCTTCCTAATGGGTTGGCATTTATTTCTTTGATTCATTTTGATTTAATTATTGTAAATGATGTGAGGAAGGGATACAGTTTTTTTTTTTCCCATGTAAATATCCAATTGTTCCCAGCATCATTTGTTGAAAAAACTGTTCTTTCCTCATTGAATTGTCTTGGAACCCATATCAAAAATCAGTTATCCATATACGTGAGGATTTATTTCTGGACTCTTAATTCATTTCCATTGAACTATATGTCTATCTTCATGCCAGTACCATACTTGATTACTGTAGCTTTATGGTATGTTTTTGATATCAGGAAGTGTGCATTGTCCAAGTATGTTCTTTTTCAAAATTGTTTTGACTATTCTAGGTCACTTTCATTTTCATATTAATTTTAGGCTCAGTATGTGAATTTTTAAAAAAATCCAATTAGGATTTTGATTGTGTTTGCATTGAATATGTAGACCAACTTAGAGGGTATTGCCATTTTAACTGTATTAAGTTTTCTGATCCCTAGTTATGAAATGTCTTTATATTTCTTTTCTTTAATTTCTTTCAACAATGTTTTATAGTTTTCAATATTCCTTTTATTCTTTTTTATGATATTCTAAATTGAATTGTTTTCCTTAGTTTCATGTTCAGATTGTTCTTTGCTACCATATAATAATAGCATTGATTTTTGCATGTTTGGACATTTTTTATTTCTTTTTCTTATCTAATTTTTCCAGGTAGATCTCCAATACAATTTTAATAAGAGCTTCAAAAATATACACAATAGGGATTAACCATTAAGTATGATGTTATCCGTGAGATTTTTATAGATGGCCTTTATTAGGTTGAGGAAGTTCCATTTTTATTTCTAGTTTGAATTTTTTTTCTAATCATGAAAGGTTGTAAGATATTGTCCAATGCTACTTCTCTGTTGAAAATTATTATTTTTTCTTTATGAATGTGATGTGTTCCCTTTAATTTTTGGATGTTAAATCGATCTTGAGTACCTGGAATAATCTCACTTGATTATGGTGCATAATTCTTTTTATGTGTTGCATAAATCAGTTTGATAATATTTTGTTGAGTATTTTAACATTTATATTCATTAATGATATTGGTCTGTAGTTTATTTGGTGTCTTTATCTGGCTTTGCTATCCATATACTTGCCTCATAGAATGAGTTATGGTGTGTTCCCTTCTCTTATTTTTTGGGAGAGTTTGTGAAGGAGTGGTACTAATTCTTCTTTAAGAATTTTGTAGAATTCCACTGAAACCATATGGTACTGGACTTTTCTTTGTGAGAGATTTTTTTAAATTAATTCAGTCTCTTGTTATTGATCTCTTCAGATTTTTAAATTTTTTTCCTGAGTTACTTTGGTAATTTCACCTTTCTAGGGATTTACCTCTTTTTAATTTAAGTGATCTATTTTGGGGGGATATATTTGTTTATAGTATTCCCTTAATTCTTTTTATTTTTGTACTGACGTTTTCTCTTTCATTCCTGATTTTGTACTTTGAGTATTTCCTCTATTTTAATTGATCAGTCTATCTACAGGTTTGCTCATTTTGTTGGTGTTTTCAAAGGATTAACTTCTGGTTTTGTTCATTTTCTCTCTTATTTTTCTATTCTATAATTTATTAATTTGTACTCTAACCTTTATTTTGCCTGATCTTTTGTTTGCTTTTTGCTTTAGTTTGTTATTTTTCTAGTTTTTTTGTGTGTGTGTGTGGTATGTGGACCTCTCACTGTTGTGGCCTCTCCCATTGTGGAGCACAGGCTCCGGACGTGCAGGCTCAGCGGCCATGGCTCATGGGTCTAACCGCTCCACGGTATGTGGGATCTTCCCGAACCGGGGCACGAACCCGTGTCCCCTGCATCGGCAGGCGGACTCTCAACCACTGCGCCATCAGGGAAGCCCTATTTTTCTAGTTTTTTAATATGGATAACTAGGTTATTGATTTGATGTTTACTTTTTTTACTATAGGCATTAATACTTAAAAATTTCCCTCTGAATCCTAGCTTATTTAATCCCATAAGTTTTATGTTGTATTTTTATTTTCAGTCATATAAAAGTATTTTATTATTTCTTCTTTGACTCATTGGTTCTTTAGAAGTTTGTTAATTTCCACATGTCTGCAAATTTACCAAATTTCTGGCTGTTATTAATTTCAAATTTAATTCCATCATAGAGAACTTCTTTTTGGTGATTTTGATTGGGGTGAAGTGTTCTTTAGATATCTATAGGTGCATGTAGAGACATTTTATGTCTATAGTACTGCTTTATAGTATTGTTTAAGTCTTCTATATGCTGTTGATAATCTTTCTCATTTTTCTACCCTTCATTGAAATGGGGATATTGAATTATCCAAGTATTATTTTTGAATTGTTTGTTGTTCTTTCAATTTCTGTTTCATGTATTTTGTGGATAGTATGTTAGGTACTTAGTATATGTTTTTAATTGTTAGGTCTTTCTAATGTATTGACCCTCTTAGAAGATGGCTGTTTTAGTCTCTAGTAATATTTTTTGATCTAAAGTCTATGTTTTCCTGATATTAATATAGCCACTCTAGCTCTATTATGGTTTCTGTTTGCATGGTATATCTTTTCCCATCCTTTTACTTTGAACCCATTGTGTCTTTGACTCTAAACTTTGTCTTTTGTACATTTACAATTATATACATTTTTAAAATGTAATTGCTGTTTAAATCAATTATGAAAATAAAGGAAAAGACATATTCAATTATATTGTTCTTTAAATTACCTACATAATTACCTTTACAGGCACAGTTTGTTTCTTCATGTGGATTGAATTATTTTCCGATTTCACTTGCTTTAACCTGAAGAACTTGCTTTAATATTTATTATAAGTTTTGTCTTCTAGCAATAAATTTCTTTATCTGGAAACATCTTTAATTCACTTTCAATTTTTAAAGATAGTTTTCTATCTTAAAAGTTTTTTGTTGTTGTTATTGGATATAAGATTCTTGGCAGACAGAATTTTTGTGTTTAATTTTAGTATTTTGAAAATATCATCCCATTGCCTTTCTTCTTCACTGTTTCTGATAAGAAGTAAGCTGTTAAACTTTATGAGGGTGTGGTGAGTCATTTTTCTACTGTTTTAAAAATTGTCTGTTTTTGGCTTTCAGCATTTTGACAATGGTATATCTGGGTGTATATCCCTTTTAGTTTGTCCTATGTGGAAATCATTGAACTTCTTACATGTATAAATTGTTTTTCGTCACTTTGGGGAAGTATTCAGGCATTATTTCATTCAAATATTTTTTTCCCTCCTTTCTCTTTATTCTCTCTTTGTGTTGCTTCCAATTATGTAGACATGTTGGTCTGCTTAATTGTGTCTCACATTTTTCTAACCCACTAATTCATTTTTCTTCATTATTTAAACTCTTCTTCAGATTTCACAGCCTTTATTAATATTTCTTCAAATTTATTGATTCTTTCTTCTCCCAGCTCAAACCTACTGTTAGAACCTATGGAATTTTAAATTTTTGTTATTTAACTTTTCCACTCCAGAATTTCTTTTTGTTTCTCTTTTTATAATTCTATCTCTTTATCAATATTGCATATTTTACGAGATCTTATAATATTTTTCTTTAATTGTTTAAGCATGGTTTTCTTTAGTTTTTTTTAACATTTTTATAATTGGTACTTTGAAGTCTTTTTCTGCTAAGTCTGACATCTGGGCCCCTTCAAAGGCAGTTTCCATTGACTCCTGTTTTCCCTGTGTACGGGACACAATTTCCTATTTCTTTTTATGTCTAGGAATTTTTTTTTTATCTGTACATTGCAAATAATGTAGCAACTTTGTGTCCCAAAGCCCCAGGAGACTTGTTGTTTTGTTTGTTGTTAAGTGAAGTCTGTTTCTCTTGAATTATGCAGCCTGTGATTTTGCTGTAAGAGCAAAATGGACATGAACACACGCTGGCTACCAGAAATGAGTATTTTAAAGCCATGCTGTTTTTGATTGTCTCTTTCCCTGATCTCCCTTTTGCAATTCTGACTTGTCTGTATTTTAACATATCTAGTTGTCAGTTTCTATTACTTTGTAGCTGATTTTTTTGTTGTTTTGACAGTGCCCTAGGGTATCCATTGACCCATAGTTTAATCCCATCCTCCATGGCAGGGGCAATTTGTGTGTCAATTTTTGAGTCTCTCTGTAACCCTTTCCTATCATAGAACCTCTGCACTGTGCACAGACACTGGAAGTGTAGAATGGTTAATCCGATCATCATTGTTTTCCTCACCCAGATCCTCCTTTTGGAGCTGGAGCTATGTGTGAGGGGAGGGGGAGGGTAGGTACTAATCTTCCACATGGCTGCTGCCATTGCTCAGACAGATCTTTGACAATATACAGTTCACATGGATGGGATCATCCAGTGTCTATAGTGATAGAATATATCTGGACTAGTTCTTCTGCTTCAGGAATCTAGGAGAGATTGGAATTGGGGCTTAACTTCTGAGCCCAACTAAGCAGTTCTCCTGCAGTATAGAGCTTTGCAGGAAAGGAGAATTGCATTCATTACTAGCTGCGCTATCCATGTGATATAAGCCTTGGAGCTGTGAAGGATCTGCTAATGTTCACCAGCTGCCAAAACTACCAGGAATGGTACTTTACAGTAATAGGTTGGGAGAGATGGGAACTGTCCCTTGGCTGCTGAGCCTGCTGAAACAGTTCTGCAAGGCTGAGCTGTAGGTGGATGGGTGAAGTCCCTAGGTTGAGTATCATAGTCTCCCATTGTTCTTACTACGTTCCTATACATTGTGTTGAGTAAATGCTGCTCAATTTGTTTTAAATCCTTTGATAAATGTCCAGAAACTTTGAATGATTCTTTTTGCTAATTTGACCTACTTAAAAGATATCTCTCTGGGGTAGAGCTTTCTCTGAGCCCCAACATCACTATTCCAGAAGTAACCCCCTTTATTTCTTTTAATCCATATTAAATAGTGGTTACTCCATTACATATCTTCTTTGTTTAAAAAATGATTATCCTGGGATCAGTGAATATTCGGGAGTTGTGACACTCTTTATTAACACTGTATTGACAAGACTTAAAGTTTTCTTTACACCATCTTGTCTTATAAGAGTACCTCAGTCCTTGGAGCATTGATGATTTCTTTTTCTAATGCTTCTCTAAAATGTGGACTCTTCTTTTGCAAGAGTAAATTCTGATACTGTACCTCTTAATGAATTTTAGAATATGTTTTGGGGTTTTTTTCCAGCACATTACCATGTCTTCAATTATTAATTTAAACCTTAATAAACTAAATGCCAATCTTCACATTGGTAATTGGATTTTTTAAAAGCTTTATAAAGTTCCAGTACCTTTTGGTTAGCATATCTTGTGTACCAAACATCGTTCAAATGAAATAGCATATTTTAAAGCTCCTGAATGATATGATCAGTAGTTTCTGATTTTAAAAAATAGGAATACTCTACATTATGATTTAAACTTTTCACAGAGAATTGAAAACATTCTGATTCACCTTGAATTAGTCTGTATTTAAGGGATTAGCTGCCCTCATCAAATTGGAATTCAGGTCTTTTAGTAATTCTTTATTCATACAACTTCAAATCATCCACTGCAGAAACTGGGCAAAGAAAATCTGCAACCCAACCCCATATGTAAACAACTTTAAAATCCAAAGTTATTTTGTACTATTATTATGTATTATGTACTAATATCCTTATCTTTTTCTACTTTTAATAGTGGTATATACTAATTTATATATTTTTATTCTATAAATTCTTTGAAGGAGTATTGTATCTCTGCAAAAATTTCTACTTTGGGACTGCTGAGAACTTCTATTAGTAGAGCTGATTGATTATTTTGAAGTCAGACAGACCTGGATCTAAGCTCCAACTCTGGTGCTTACTAACAGTGTTACCTTGGGCAGTTTCTTATATATAAATTTTAATTTCCCCATGAATAAATGAGGGAATAACCGTAGAACCTATTCTTAGGAGTATTGTGAGGACCCAGTGAAATAATGAATATTGTATGGCTAATAATAATGCTGTTAATAAATATTGGCTATTTAGTTATTACTATACTCAATATATCAGTTTTCTAGCATAGAAATTTTAATGTATTGTCATTATCTTAGAGCTGACTATTAGCTTCTCACAATTATACAGTGTGGATTCTTGTTTCAATCTTTTTTAGAAATACCTATTTAAGGAAAAGAGGTCGTGGTCCAGCCCTTCATATTCCTAGGCTTCTGTTAAAAAGTCAGCGTTCTTTTGTTCATTTAGAAAGTAAATAGCTTGCTCCAGATTGATGAAAAGGACATGTGAAATTCTGTTAAAGTGCAGAAGAAAACAAAGCTAAAACTAACCTAATGTGCTATATATGCCAACTTTTCCCATAATGTTTACTTAATTTTGTTTATTTTTTCTTTCATGGCAAAAAATCTTTTATCCCGATAATTAACAACAGTAAAGTAAATGTAGATCTTGAAAGGCTTTCCATAGGAGCATGCCACATCTAAGATTGTTTACTACAAGCAACATAAAAATTTTCCTTTACTTATTTGAGCTTTTGTCTTGAAATTGTCATTTTCTAGTATATATGCTGGCTCAGACTTCACAGTTCTTTATGTCTGTAGTTTTGTCTATCAAATATTACTATCCATGATACAGAATACATTTTTTTAAGATAATGAGTAGTTGTATTAGTATGCTGCTATTTTGTTTCTGATGCTCTCAACAGTTGTCATTGATCAGGGTATCTTAACCCCTTGGTTCTCACCTTTTGCAGCACATAATAAATTACTTGGGTTGCTTTTTAAAAAATCATATCAATCAATCTTCTTCTCTGGAAATTTAAAATCAGTTCACCTAGGTGGGGTCTAGATATCTGTTTTCTGAAGTTCTAGGAGTCATTCTGCTACCCTAAAGGGGTTGTTAATCATTGTCTTATCCCTACATATTTGTTTGCCTATCAGTATAGTCTATCTATTTCAGCCTGTTGCTATTTCCTCCGTTTTTATTATCCAAATGGAACCTGTCAAGATTGTGTGTGTGTGTGTGTGTGCGTGTGTGTGTGTGTGTGTGTGTATGTGTTTAGACTGAAATCACTGGGAAATTTTTCCATATGAGAAAGATGAGAGATATTCTGACAGATCTAAATGACTGTCAGAAGGACTGCTCTCTGTTTTTAAAAGTTACAAAAGAAACAAAAGTTTTAGCTGTAACTAAGAAACTAGATTTATCCCACATTAAGATTTTTTTTTAACTTATGTCTTGTTTTCCTTTATGTGGGATAAGTGATCAGTCTAAGAAAAAATTTCTTTATAGTGGTGTATTGGTATAGTAGCACAGAGAGACTAACAAAGAAAATCATACATGGAAAAAATACAGGCGTATTTGCTAAAATAAATGTAATTCTGTTACTTAGGGAATATGATGCCTAGTCTTTTAAAGAGAAAGTATCTCACTATCTCCATTTCTTGCACAGATATGTTTGCTTCTTGGTTTTCTTTTCAGAAGTATCTCTGTATACATATATTCAATCAATATACTTTATATAAGTGCTTGGGGTAAAAACCATTTTAGATGTTGACACGTTCTTAAAATGAATTTTCTTTTTATCCAAAATAACTTTGGGGAAGAATTTTCCAAAGAAAGTATTAGTTGACTCAGTGTGTTAAAGTTCAAAGCTAGAACTTTCGCTAACATGCTGTAACAGTGAGTGGAAAGTACTCAAGAAATTAAGTTTAACATGTTTTTATTTTACTTTACTTTGAGTCCAGTTCATTGAAGCTTCCAATCTGACACAAATAAGATAACATATTTTTGGTTAATATTTTTATTTCACTACTATATACTGAATCTTCTTTTTCAAGGCAATGGCAAAAGACTCCCCTCTCTTTTTTTTTTCTTTCTTTTTTTCATGTGGTGTTTGCTTTAAGATAGATCAGTTAGGAAAAGAGCTTTCCCTTTTGAAACTTTAGTATACAGAATTTTTTATTTCTTCCTAAAGTTAGATCTACAAGTTATTTTCTTGGTTCTGGCTCAACTTGTTTACTTTTCAAATTAAATTATACTCTGTTGTTTTTGTTGTTTAAACTTAAGGGATTTAGACATTTTTCAAATCATAGCAGATAGGAGAAGTGTTGAAACATTGAATTTGACATAGTTGACAGATTAGTAAAATGGTGATTAGAAATTAGCCTGAAAAAGGCAAAAAGGAAAATGCATTTTGATTTAATATTTATATGCAAGCACCAAATAAATTACAACTATAGTGATTTAAGGTCTATTATATGTTTCTTGGCCCTCTTGTGGGTGCCTAAGTGAGATGTTTTCTGTGTCGGTTTTTTGGTGATATGAAAATTAGTTCCTGAAACTAGAAGGGTTTTTATACCCTCTTCTCAAGCTCTAGAGCTTTCTTTCTCACCCTTGTGTTTTGTGTGCATGTTTTTGGCCAAGTGGAGTACATTTACAAAACTCATGCTTATTTATGTATATCTACGTATTTCAAGATATTTCCACCAAACTAGATATATAGACACATACTCATTTCGCAGTCTTTGTTCCTGAAGCTTGACTGAATTGATGATCTTTAATTTGGTGTATTACAACCCAGATGTCAAAAGCCAATGAGTGCTAGACACATGAATAGTGCTTATAAATATTCGACTGTTTTAATGAGAAAACAAGGAATGGGCAGTTCTTTTCTAAAGTCTTAGAACATTTTATGAAGAGAATTTTCTGATTTTTTTTTCTTCTGTTTAAGTATCAGAGTATTGAATCAGATGCAGTAGAGTTTTAACTTATCAGACACACACATTTTCACTATTCCTAAGTGAAAAACGATGCAAAATTGCTATATAAACTTCAGTTGTTTTGAAATTATCTTGATTAAAACTCCTGATATATTTATTTCCCATTTTGACCAACCTTGGTTTTATTGAGAATATTGGTTCACTGTGCATTTCTCAAAGGTTAAGTATGCCTTAAGTCCCTTTTGCTAAGTATTGCTTTGAATTTTAGCAGTGTAACATATGTCAGATGCCAGCTTGGAATATCACATGCCTGCTGTATTCCATTTTAAAAAAGCATCTACTTGCTAGTATTTTATTTGAACTCTTGAGTTGTTTGTACTGTTTTATAAGGGAGAACATAATACATTTTGGAGACCAATTTTTCCCAGGGTGTAGAATTACTTTTATTGTATAAAGTTCTGCTCCAAGGAGGGGGAACAACTTTTTCTCTTCTTTTGATGTATTCCCTTGATTAGAGATTGCTAACTTTTTGTGCAAAGAGGGGATAAGTAAAAATGAAGTTATGAGATCTTTTATATATCTTTTTTTTAATTCCACCCTTTTGTTAACCCAAAGATATGAAATAAATTTATAGTTTTAGTTATTTGATTGAACAAGGATTCTTATAAATTCCAGCTTTTATCATATGATCAGATTTTTCCTGGACAAATAAAGATGTTTGCTGTTGCCAATAGCGTTTGGCCTAACAGCATGCTAGATACTAGTGATTGGTTTGGAACTAACAACTTGGCTTGTCCATTCTTATCCCTTCCATCAAACTTAACCTCAGCAGAGGATTGAGAAAGGTTTGGTAGTTGAAAATAGTTCTTATGTGCCTCTGAGTTTCCTGAGCTAAGCCAGAATTTTGCATACAAGGCTATTCTTGTGGTTTTCCAGCCAGGCCAAAGCCAAAAGGCATTGGAAACCTTGCAAGAAAACTTGTTTTAATATAGATTTAAGGCTTGCCTTTATATTGTGACTGGATTTTCAGCCTGATGGTCAAAGGAATGAAGGGGAGACTTCATTCTTTATTGAGGAGATAAATTTCAAATTTTTGCTGCAGAGAAGACCTTGAAAAATACCTCAGAGATTAACAAAAGAATTAATGAATAGGTTTTACTTAATTGTTTCTTAAGACATGTAAGATCTGCCTTTCCCCATTAGTTATTTTTGGCTTACCTTCCAAAATGCACTTTAAATGTTATGGGTTCTTTTTCGTATCACATCAGGCTAATATTTATGACTAATGTTGATCAGACTTGAGAATTTTATCAATATGAGTCTGTCCCACCCATATATTGTTGATTAATTACAGATTTCTGCTTATTATCATGAAAAGTCAAGCCGCTCTATTATAAGTACCTTCCATCCATAATAATATTAGCTTTCCACGTTGAATGAGGCTGGATCTGTTTTGTTCTGATGGGGTTGAAAGTATTTTTCAAACCTTCCTTTTAACAAGGTTATTCGGGAGGTTTCTACATCTAGTAACATTTGCTGGAAGAGTGATTATATAGTAGTATCTGTAAAGAATATCATTTCTGTAACTATTCCAGTCGCCGTGATTTATCAGTTATGTGGTTCTTAATCTTCCATTATTCTAGTGAACTGAATTGTCAGCAAGGTCTGTCTGTAATCAGGCATTTTCAATTTTCGATAGAACTGAAGACTTACATAGTAATTAGACTTTAGAAGAATAGTAATTGATGTCTGTTATAGATTTATCTTTATTCAGTTTTTTTATTGGCAACCAGTAGTCCAGTTAGTAAAAGACTGCATACCATAGTTCTTAGAGGCAGAAAAGATAAACTGGTGAAAGTTATTCTTATAAGTCCAAATGAAGATATGTACACAAGAAACTGCTTTTAAGGTTTTTTTAAAAATTTATTTATTTTATTTATTTGTGGCTGCATTGGGTCTTCGTTGCAGTGCACGGGCTTCTCATGGCGGTAGCTTCTCTTGTTGCGGAGCACAGGTTCAGTAGTTGTGACACACGGGCTCAGTAGTTGTGGCTCACGGGCTCTAGAGAGCAGGCTCAGTAGTTGTGGTGCACGGGCTTAGTTGCTCTGCGGCATGTGGGATCTTCCCGGACCAGGGCTCGAGCCTGTGTCCCCTGCATTGGCAGGCGGATTCCCAACCACTGCGCCACTAGGGGAGCCCTAAGTTTTGGTTTTTTTTTTAAATTTCTTGCATGTTTGAAAAGTTATAAAAGAGGTGTGGTTAACTTTATTCTTTAATCTGAACTATAAAACACTGACTCTGAGGAAGGAAAGCAGAGATGTAAGAACCAGTGACAGTTGAAGAACAGCGTTTTAAGATATCTGTCCCATTTCTAATTAGTGTGTGATCCAGTGTCAAAATAGACAGCTGGTTTTGATTTTATCTGTTAAATTCTAGTTAATCAACTTTGGGGAAATGATATAGGAGAATATAGATTTTATACCAAGGATAAATTATTAGGGAGTAGAATGATTTGCTCAAAGTATCTTATTTTTTGACAAGGGAACATATGTGTGCAATACAAAATTCAAAAGATATGGAAATATGCATAGTAAAAATTAAATTTTGCTCCCATTGCTGTCTGGGTATCAGTCCCCATCTATGTTTCAAGCTTATGACTTCCAGAGGTGGGATAATTTGCTTAAAATTGTCGTGTCTCTGATTTGCAGTGAATTGATCATCAGATTGTTTTATAGCAGTGAGAAAGGAATTCCATTTGAAGAATAATCCATATAGAGTCTGATTTAGTCCATATAGTTAGAAGCACCAAGTTCCAAGGCTATCCTGTTTTGGTATTTTAGCAGGATATTCATGTAGCCAAATTTTTTGGTAATTAATCCATTGTAACAACCTAATTTGAGTTCCAACAAGCACTACTTTGTATTATCTTATAATGGTGAAATACTTCCATACTAGTTAATATATTAACAGTTCCTCTGAGCCACTTCGGTGACTTTGTCCCTTCCCCTGAGGCTTCTCCCGAACCCCACACAGTCAAGCTAGAGCTCAGCACTGCCGGGGCCTCTGGCACCTATTCCAGTGCTGGGAATGGCACTTGTGATTGTTTTGTGCCCAATCCAATGGATTTTAAATAATTTACACATCTCCCCGAACATTATTATTTCTGTAATATATGGTTAATTTTTAACTGAAAAAGAACCAGTTGAAGTATGTTAAATTGTCGTCTAAGTTTGCAACATTCTTCTCTTTGTGATCAAAAAGAAAACATAAAGGAAAATTTAATCTTTGTCAGTATGTCTTCTAATAAAATTGATTTATATGAGTCCTCTTATCTCTCTCAATGTTGATGGCTTTTCAATGTGAGTAAAAGTTCTTTTCTAATCTTTGAGATCTATGTTTAATGAATGGATCTCTATTAATTTGGAGGAAAATTATTTTAATGGTCTTAAATCTAGTAACTTAAAAAATAATGTTGATCCTAACTTGAATCCACATAGCATGAGTTTAATTTATCATGAAAATGAAGAATTTAGTTCTCAAAAATCAGCAAATGGTTACAACAATTCTATTTTGAAATGTTATCAATGTAAATTAAATTAACAGTCATAATTTCACAGAATTCCTTTATTACTGGCAGAGAAGAAACTCTGTTATTCTCCCTATTTATTAGATAAGGCATCTGAGACACGGAGAAACACAATGCCTTGATCAAACACATACAAACAGAGGAGGAGCTGTAAATAAAAGCCAGGTCATTCAAAGCTTGATGCAGGGCTCTGTTCAACAAATTATGCTGCCTCCTTGGAAGGTTAATGACTGTGTATTTAAGCCAAATACTTCTGACACCTATATGGGTTTCTTTCTTTCTGTGGTTTCCGATATTTCAGAAAATGAGATGTGTAGGCCTTTAGTGTTTAATAACTAGGTGCTTCATTTAATCCTCTGAAAGATTCTAAAGAGATTTAGTCAGAGTTCTTTTTTTCCTTTTGTTTCCTTGCTTCCTTCCTTTCTTTCTTCTTCTTTTTTTTTTTTAACTGAAACTGTAGCTCTTATTCAAGTCACAAGGAATAATACTGTGGCATCTGAGGGAGAGGCATGTCCATGTGGCAGCTTTTCAGAAGTTTAAAGTAGCTGGAAGGTAGACATGCAGCGTCTCTCTGCTGTACTTGATTTTAGAAACTTCTTAATTTTAATGTGTTGTCCATGGCACAAAAGAAATTTTCACTGGGAGACATTAGTGGTGTTTGAGGTAACAACTCTTATGTTACTAGAATCCCTTAACAACAAGGCCAACAGGAATGATTCCCTCTGTCCTAAAGGTTTTCTTTGGCTTTCACAGTCTCCAATGCACTTTATAGCATGGCTAGACTATATTGAATTTCCATGTTTAGATATGTACCCATAATTTCACATTTTTCTTTTTGAATTATATAGTGCCACTGCACTGTAATTCAAATACATAGAAAAACCTAGGATCACTGCAATTGCAAATGCTTTAGATCTGTAACAAGATAAATTTTCAGCAGCCTCAACATGACCTTGATACTACTGCTTGTTTAAGTTAAGGAAAAGGAAGGGCAGAATCTTTTGTTTTGTAATCCTTTTACCCATAATTTTAGGTATTAGTTTCTGTCCTGCTTTCTAAAAAGAAATATGACCAAATCCGTCACTATCACTCCTCACACATCTGGAATTTACTCTTGAGAAACATGCACCTTCATTCTCCCCAAGGGTTGAACTTAAAGGTTCTGGTGTTGCCTAACTTCTGCCTGCCTGGGTAGCAGGAGACCATGAACCTAAACTTGAATTTGGATCCAGTTTTGAGTAAACTTAAGTTGAGTAAACTTAAGTTGAATAAACTTAAGCCTTAAGTTGAGATTGAAGATTTTCCTCTAGAGAGTTATACTCCCTAGTCCTTTTTACATTGTACTTTTAAATCACTTCCCAGTGATAGTTGTGTTTTTTTTAAATTTCTATTTATTTATTTATTTATTTTTGGCTGCGCCACGCAGCATATGGGATCTTAGTTCCCTGACCAGGGATTGAACCCGTGCCTCCCACAGTGGAAGCACGGAATCTTAACCACTGGACCGCCAGGGAACTCCCCACTAATACATTTTAATCCCATTAATTCTTTTTGTATTCCAACAAAATTTTCTAAAATGTCTAAATATTGTTTTCAGAGATAACCTAATGTTTCTGTTCTAATGCAACTAAATCTGTACCACAATTGAATTACTAGCTCACTGAGGTCTTAAAAATATATATATGTATATGTATATCAGACTATCAGTTTCTCTTCCCAAATGATAAGCCAACAAAGCTGTAGATTGACATTTTAGATCCCAAAATTGGCAAAAGATACTTTTGATTAGCCAAGAGTAATTGAACATTAAGATAAATTAGTCAGCTGCCATTATTTGGACACTATATCCTCATTTTCATAATCTATGTTGCCAATCTATTCAGTATAAAATGGAGAATGTAAGTATTATGGAAGAACTGCATGCTAATAGACACAGTGTCCAGATAAAGTTCAAGTAAGTATTAGTTGCCAGATATACTTGTAGCATATCTATGGCACTTTTCTGTGAGACCATGGAAAACACTCAACTGGGTTTTTTTTGTTTGTTTGGTTTTTTGCTGTACGCGGACCTCTCGCTGTTGTGGCCTCTCCCGTTGCGGAGCACAGGCTCTGGACGCACAGGCTCAGCGGCCATGGCTCACGTGCCCAGCCGCTCCGCGGCATGTGGGATCTTCCCGGACCGGGGCACGAACCGGTGTCCCCTGCATTGGCAGGCGGACTCGCAACCTCTGAGCCACCAGGGAAGCCCTTGTGTTTTTTTTAATATTTATTTATTTATTTGGCTGCACCGGGTCTTAGTTGCGGCAGGTGGGATCTTTGTTGTCACGTGCAGGATCTAGTTCCCTGACCAGGGATCAAACCGGGCCCCCTGCATGGGAGTGTGGAGTCTTAACCACTGGATCACCAGGGAAGTCCCTCAACTAGTTCTTATTAGGATTAACTCCTTCCTTACCAGAGAGTATAGTCGCATTACTCTTAATTCTACTGAATAAAAAAATGTTCATGCGTGGTGCATTAGTTATGTTTCTAACCTACTTGTATATGTGTAGCCTACAAAAATCAGTGCTACATATTTTCTTTTTCACAAATTGTCTATTAATGGAGAAATTCTTGATAGCATTTGAGTGCTTTTGATACTTTGCAACATTGTTTGAAGATACTATGTATCAGATTATAGAAACTTCCATGTTTGAATAGAATTAAAATGCCTTTCCATGGTTCTACATAATTCTGGTCCTCTGGAAGTCTGGTGCAGGTATAGGATCTGATGGAATTCCCTGGTTCATATGATCTGCACTGGCCTTTTTTTCTAGTTCTAGAACTCATTAGCCTTTTTCCCATGCTAGGACTTTGTACTTTTTTCTTTGACGGAAATCTTCTTCCCTCAGGCTTAATATATGACTTTTTTTCCCCACCTTTTGTGACTTCTCAAGAGAGCTCTTGACTTCCCTCTCTGAGAAATTTCTCCTCCATTCTTTTCCTTTTTATCCCTTTTTAATTTTCTTTATAGCATATAACACCATGAAAATGGTTCGTTTATTGTGTACCTCCCAATCTTCCTTGTCTTCCCCACTTTCCCTATCCGCTTGCCAATAATGTAAATTCAGGGGAGTCAGGCCCATATCTGTTTTGTTCAGTCTGCATCACCAGTGCCTAGAACACTGTCTGGAATAAAGTATGCATTCAGTAAATATTAGTTGAATAAGTGAAGAATTAACAAATAATTAAGTGGCTATAAAATAGAATAAGTGATTAGTTCATGAAGAGAAACCTGCTTTACCAGGTTGGAATGGCTAAGACAAACAGGGAACCAAGAGGGTGGACCTGAATCCAGTTCTTTGTTCCACTTAGTCTTTTCATATGATTTTGGGCTCATTTCTTAACCTTCGTGTCTGTTTCTTTATCTGTAGAACAGTGTAGAGCTCATGGAAAAAGATGGATGAGTGATTCAATGAAATGACTGAAATTCATCATTTTTCATATATATCAGTTAAGTAGGCTCTCCTTTTGAATAACAAACTTGCTTATATGTTTGAAACTTTGAGGGAATATTATAAGACATGCTAACAACAGTTAAAAAGCCTTGCAAAATTTGAAGTAATATTTTGTTCAAAAATAGCACTTAGTCCAGAAAAAACATAAAAGTGTCCCTTCAGAGTTCTAACTTACTCTTTTGCTGATACCTTTTAGTTTTGCTTATTTTATTTTTAGTTAAAAATTGGAAAAGATCTGAAACAGATTTTTGAAAGGCAAACTATGATATTTTTCCAAGAAAGATGAAATTGTGCTTGATTTCAAATGACCTTTTACAACAATTAATTTGTACTACTGCAGTCAAAAAGCTAAACTAAGAATACAATGAACAGACATAATTAACGTCAATGTTTTGATAGTTTCTCTATGACTAGGCAAGTAATAAGGCTTGGACATACAGAAATCATGATTCATTTCTTCAGTTCATTCAACACATATTCCATATATTCTAACTACAATTATAATAGTACCTATATGTTAGGTACTATTGTAGGTACAATAGTACCTACAGTGAATTAAACACTGTTTAATCAGTGAATTAAACACAGATTCCTATTCTCCTAGAGCTTCAGTTTCAGTGGGGATATTTATATGTTTTGCCTCCAGCTTGCTCCATAGCCTTATACTTTTCTGCATTTGTAAACCATGACTTAGAGAATTGACTTTTAAAATAATTTAAATTATTACTGCCTAAAATTAGCTATGAAGTGTTCTTTTAAGGTTATGTGCTAAATGCCAACATGATATTAATGTTTCAGAGACCATTTGGTTCTTTAGGCACATCTGCTCTGCAAATCTGGACAAGTAATTAAATTTGATGAGGATAGAATCAGATCTAATAGAATTGGGCTATTTCAAGGGAGAAGAGAATTCTGTGGATTTGTTGGGACAGTGGATTGTAGTTTGGTTTGCAGTAGTCCACTTGAGCTATACGTCTCTACTCATTTAAATTCCAGTGTATGTATATTCAGTTCCATTAAAAATAAACTATCTACTGCTTATGGGTATTGGTTGGTGTGGGGTGGTTTTTGACTTAATACCTTTGTTTTCTCTGAGTCTAATCATTATAGAATTTATAACATACTTTTTTTTCAAGGAGTTTATAGTCCTTCTCATACTGTATTTTATTTACTCAAAATTTATACTTGTAGAGTAGAAAGAATGAACATTTCTAGTCTAAAATGATAAAAAAAAATTCAGATCTCTGGTAGGGATTAACAGGAACAAGTTTGGTAACTGAACTTGGTAGTTATAATTTGAAGCTCAGTGAACTTTCCAGTGAATATTGATATCATTTATACTATGATTTTTTTTTTTTTTTTTTTTTTTTGCGGTACGCGGGCCTCTCACTGTTGTGGCCTCTCCCATTGCGGAGCACAGGCTCCGGATGCGCAGGCTCAGCGGCCATGGCTCAAGGGCCCAGCCGCTCCGCGGCATGTGGGATCTTCCCGGACCGGGGCACGAACCCGTGTCCCCTGCATCGGCAGGCGGACTCTCAACCACTGCGCCACTAGGGAAGCCCTATACTATGATTTTAAAATATTAAACTTAATACAAGGATTGTCACTCACCAAATAGCTATTGCATGTGTCTGCTATGTACAGAGCACTCTGTAAGAAGCTGTGTGTGATATATAAAGATGAGTATAAAGATGACATAGTTCCTGTACTAAAGAAATCTATGATCTTGTTCACACCTTTAAAATTATTCTTGAAGAAGTGTGGTAAGTAGTTTTGCTCAAGCTCAGTTAAGTTATCCCCTGGGATGATACAGAAAATCTCTGATAGGACTGAAGCTAAAACCTAAACCTGTTGAAAATTAACAAAACATTCCCTGCCTTTGGTAGCATTTTTTTCGTTATGGAATGTTTATATACATCTTTGTTTTTCTGCCTCTACATACCCTGAGAGTCTTAGTGCTTTATTTGTGTTGAGAATAGTTTAAAATAGCTTATAAAAGAAATAACTCTTTCATGTATGTTTTTGTAGTGTTGTATTCAATATAAGCCCAAGGGAAGGGTTCCTTGTGTCTTTGATATCTGTAGAGACAATTACAAAGGAAAAAAAAATTATAGGGAAATGTTAAGGCTAATGTTCATTTTTATACTTACAGCACACAAGAAATTTTAAGGCAGTTATTATGGTATATTACATGGGAAAATGAATATCCAGTTATATAATGATAGACCAAGCCATAGAAGCATGCAGCTAGTACCATTGTGTATTGCTAAGCATGTCCATAATTAATATTCTAGTTCTAAAGATGGTTTTTGAACACTACCTCTTTTGTTTGGACTTTGGCACTAATAATTCCACAGTTCAGTATTATAGGCCAGTTTTTTTTAAAGAAATCTTATTATTTTATTTAAAAAATCTTGTCATTATCCTATGGTACTTGACCTCCTTGAAGTTTGGAAGAAAATGAGTATATAGTATACAAATCAGTCACCAGAGGAAAAAATACTATTCATTTGTGTTTCTTAATTATGGTGAGAAAATATTATTTTATTTCATTAACTTACCTGTCCCTCCAAATGATAAAATTTACTAGAAAATCACAACTGGGTATTTAACCTGGGATTATTTGGAATCACGGCAAATAGGAAGTGAAACAGTTCTTACCATCAAGCAAAACAATTCTGCCGTAACCCAAGTCCCCCAAAAGAATGGCATTTTTCTCTCTACAAAAGATGCCATGAATATACCCAACAGAATTGTACATAGTTGTATCATCCTTTAAATTTTCTGAAGTCCAATGAATAGTATTGTATTTTGCCAAAGGTAAATTAGAGCTTTACATTATCTAGTCACAGTTTAAGAGGTTAAATTATAGTGTCTTCTATAAATTATCGTTATGGAATCTTTAGAGGACATATAATGTATAAATGAAGGGCTAAAGCAGTTCTGTTAAGCAGTTCTTTATATTTTGGTTAAGCCGTGGTCAGAGGTTTATTTTCCTTTACTAGTTTACTAGTAATTTTGCAGCTTCAGAGTGACAACTATTGACTTATAGGAGTAGTAGCGTCATCAGAAGACAGTTTAACATTTGCAAAAGAAAGATAATTATTTGAAGATTTGAGACTTATTCAGAGGTTTTCAAAATATTTTTGTCTCAGTTTTAAAAAATACATACATATTTATTTAGCCTCTTAATGCATGTTGTTTCCAACCAAGTAAATCTGTTTTCAAAGCAGAGATTATTTAAGAGATTTGGCATATTTTTCTTTTCTTGGCGAATGTACCAAAGGTCTGTTTTCTATAAGACATGTGTCTGTTTCAACTTACTATTTTGATTATGAGTAGTTTGTTATCCAGATAGACCTTCAAAAATAGAATATTTGCTAAAGAGTTCTTATGTATATGGTTAAATGCATATTTTAGAATGATTTAGGATTTATAAATAGCATGTAAGATAATACTGGGAACATGTTAACTATAACATATAATGCCTGAAAAAAAAAAAAAGGAAAGGAAAAAAGATGATAATATTGTAAACATCTCCAATAAGGAAGTGAGTGGGTGGAACATCTTCCAGTGTTGATTTGGCTTGCCTTACAATAGTGTTAACATCTTTATATTTAACTGACCGAGCTTCCAGCATTTACACTATCCACTTAAGTTTGTGTAGGCTCCCAAGTTTTATTACTTTTTATGAATATTGCCTTAAGATCCTGACTTCCACACTTTGCCTTATACCTTTTCACATTAGGGGCGTGAACTTCCTGGGGGGCAGCTCTTTTATGTTTGAAATTGCTCAGAGTTTCCATCTGCTTTTACTTGATTTGTGGTCTTGAAGATCATGCTTGGCCCATGGGATATTACAGTGTGCCGAGAGGATGTGGAGTTTTGTCAGCCAGTGAAGTATGTCTGGTTTTTTTCTCTTCTCTTTTTTTTCAGCAGCTTTCACATGCTTCTCATCCTGTGTGGTCTTCACTAAACTGAATTTATATTTAACAGAACTACTCACCCTCTTTATCATCTTCTGTGACTTGGCCTTTTTACCGAGAAGGTGTGTGGAAGGAACATCTAAGCCAAAAAACTAATCTTGGCAATAGGAAAACCTAAAACCGAAAGCTTAAAGTAGTGTTATATATGAATTTGCTTTAATATTCACAAATGTGTATTTTGTAATGCAGAATAGTATCATATTTCAGATATGTACAACTGTCAAAAAAATTTCTCATGCCAACAGTAGATTCCAAGTTTTGTCTGTGATCCACATGACATTTTTGCTTGTTTTTAGGCACTACTGCAGTCTTCAGTTAAGCAACAAGTAGAAGCTATTGAAAAACAGTACATTTCTGCAATAGAGAAACAAGCACACAAGTGTGAAGAGTTGTTAAATACTCAGGTAATAAAGTTGCACATCCATTATATATTTATACTTTTCTTCTGACTCTCTTCCCCTGAGAACTCTATAGCTGTTTATTCAGTTTCATGCCATTTACTTTCCTTGGTGTATTTTGGAGAAAAAAATATGCTTATGTAAACTCAATGTTAAAGTTTCGGAATTTTATGATAGACTAAATATAGGGCTAAAGGCCTAAAGTATGTAGATCATCCCCAAATTAACGAAAATTCTTATGCTAATTTCTGGGTTATAATATTATTTATCAAATAACAGAAGCAAAAGATTACTGTAAATGTATAATGGCATCTGAAATGATTTTTAGTGGTACAAGATTTATAAATAACATTTGAATTTGAAGTATGTATTTATGTTTGAATTACCTTTCATTGCTTATAGGAATTAGTTTCTGTTTAAAATTTTTTTCTGGTGACTGTGTTTTCTTTTCTTGATTTAATGTCTTAGAAAGCATTGCAGACATGATTATTGGATTTACATTAAACAGTCAATTGAAGAGCATATATGTATATGTCATAGTATGAATAATTAGTGCAAGAAGTTCCCGGCAACACTTTTGAATAACATAACACTTGGTAGGTGAAAATAAAATCAACCTTATACAAAGGACCTATTTTGTATCACAGGAAGAAAATATACTAATAGGAAAACAAAATTAGGTCTAGAATTTTTTTTTTTTTTAAAGAAGATGTTGGGGGTAGGAGTTTATTAATTAATTAATTTATTTTTGCTGTGTTGGGTCTTCGTTTCTGTGCGAGGGCTTCCTCTAGTTGTGGCAAGCGGGGGCCACCCTTCATCGTGGTGCACGGGCCTCTCACTGTCGCGGCGTCTCTTGTTGCAGAGCACAGGCTCCAGACGCGCAGGCTCAGTAGTTGTGGCTCACGGGCCTAGTTGCTCTGCGGCATGTGGGATCCTCCCAGACCAGGGCTCGAACCCGTGTCCCCTGCATTAGCAGGCAGATTTGCAACCACTGCACCACCAGGGAAGCCCCAGGTCTAGAATTTAAATGGAGATTTATAAACATACCATTCTATCCCCAAGACTGGGGATATCTCATTGTAGTTTTGATTTGCATTTCTCTAATGATTAATGATGTCAAGCATTCTTTCATTTTTTTGTTGGAAATCTGTATATCTTCTTTTGGACAAATGTCTGTTTAGGTCTTCTGCCCATTTTTGGACTGGGTTGTTTGTTTTTTTGATATTGAGCTTCATGAGCTGCTTGTATATTTTGGAGATTAATCATTTGTTAGTTACTTCATTTGCAAATATTTTCTCCCATTCTGAGGGTTGTCTTTTCACATTGTTTATGGTTTCCTTTGCTGTGCAAAAGCTTTTAAGTTTCATTAGGTCCCATGTGTTTATTTTTGTTTTTATTTCCATGTATCTAGGAGGTGGGTCAAAAAGGATCTTGCTGTGATTTATGTCATAGAGTGCTCTGCCTGTGTTTTCCTCTAAGAATTTGATAGTGTCTGGCCTTACATTTAGGTCTTCAATCCATTTAGAGTTTATTTTTGTGTATGGTGTTAGGGAGTGTTCTAATTTCATACTTTTACATGTAGCTGTCCAGTTTTCCCAGCACCACTTATTGAAGAGGTTGTCTTTTCTCCACGGTATATTCTTACCTCCTTTATCAAAGATAAGGTGACCGTATGTGCATGGGTTTATCGCTGGGCTTTGTATCATGTTTCATTGATCTGTATTTCTGCTTTTGTGCCAGTACCATACTGTCTTGATTACTGTAGCTTTGTAGTATAGTCTGAAGTTAGGGAGCCTGATTCCTCCAGCTCCGTTTTTCTTTCTCAAGATTGTTTTGGCTATTTGGGGTCTTTTATCATACAAATTGTGAAAATTTTTGTTCCAGTTCTGTGAAAAATGCCAGTGGTAGTTTGATAGGGATTGCATTGAATCTGTAGATTGCTTTGGGTAGTAG
Source organism: Orcinus orca (assembly GCF_937001465.1). Taxonomy (NCBI): domain Eukaryota; kingdom Metazoa; phylum Chordata; class Mammalia; order Artiodactyla; family Delphinidae; genus Orcinus; species Orcinus orca. The sequence goes on from NC_064569.1 coordinate 23,494,908, forward strand.
AGTCATTTTCACAATGTTGATTCTTCCAATCCAAGAACATGCTATATCTCTCCATCTATTTGTATCATTTTAAATTTCTTTCATCAGTGTCTTATAATTTTCTGCATACAGGTCTTTTGTCTCCTTAGGTAGGTTTATTCCTTAGTATTTTATTCCTTTTGTTGCAATGGGAAATGGGATTGTTTTCTTAATTTCACTTTCGGATTTTTCATCATTAGTGTATAGGAATGCAAGAGATTTCTGTGCATTAATTTTGTATCCTGCTACTTTACCAAATTCATTGATTAGCTTTAGTAGTTTTCTGATAGCATCTTTAGGATTCTCTGTGTATAGTATCATGTCATCTGCAAACAGTGACAACTTTACTTCTTTTCTGATTTGGATTCCTTTTATTTCTTTTTCTTCTCTGATTGCTGTGGCTAAAACTTCCAAAAGTATGTTGAATAATAGTGGTGAGAGTGGGCAACCTTGTTGTTCCTGATCTTAGTGGAAATGGTTTCAGTTTTTCACCATTGAGGACCATGTTGGCTGTGAGTTTGTCATATGCAGCCTTTGTTATGTTGAGGAAAGGTCCCTCTATGCCTACTTTCTGGAGGGTTTTTATCATAAATGGGTGTTGAATTTTGTTGAAAGCTTTCTCTGCATGTATTGAGGTGATAGTATGCTTTTTCTCCTTCAGTTTGTTAATATGATTTATCACACTGATTGATTTGCGTATATTGAAGAATCCTTGTATTCCTGGAATAAACCCCACTTGATCATGGTGTATGATCCTTTTAATGTATTGTTGGATTCTGTTTGCTAGTATTTCATTAAGGATTTTTGCATCTATGTTCATCAGTGATATTGGCCTGTAGTTTTCTTTCTTTGTGACATCTTTGTCTGGTTTTGGTATCAGGGTGATGGTGGCCTCATAGAATGAGTTTGGGAGTGTTCCTCCCTCTGCTATATTTTGGAAGAGTTGGAGAAGGATAGGTGTTGGCTCTTCTCTAAATGTTTGATTGAATTTGCCTGTGAAGCCGTCTGGTCCTGGGCTTTGGTTTGTTGGAAGATTTTTAATCACAGTTTCAATTTCAGTGCTTGTGACCTGTCTGTTCATATTTTCTATTTCTTCCTGGTTCAGTCTCGGAATGTTGTGCATTTCTAAGAATTTGTCCATTTCTTCCAGGTTGTCCATTTTATTAGCATATAGTTGCTTGTAGTAGTCTGTCATGATCCTTTGTATTTCTGCAGTATCACTTTTTACTTCTCCTTTTTCATTTCTAATTCTATTGATTTGAGTCTTCTCCCTTTTTTTCTTGATGAGTTTGGCTAATGGTTTATCAATTTTGTTTGTCTTCTCAAAGAACTAGCTTTTAGTTTTATTGATCTTTGCTATTGTTTCCTTCATTTTTTTTCCATTTCTTTCTGATCTGATCTTTATGATTTCTTTACTTCTGCTAACTTTGGAGTTTTCTTGTCCTTCCTTCTCTAATAGCTTTAGGTGTAAGCTTAGGTTGTTTATCTGAGATGTTTCTTAAGGTAGGATTGTATTGCTGTAAACTTCCCTCTTAGAACTGCTTTTGCTGCATCCCATAGGTTTTGGGTCGTCGTGTTTTCATTGTCATTTGTTTCTAGGTATTTTTTGATTCCCTGTTCGATTTCTTCAGTGATCTCTTGATCATTAAGTTGTGTATTGTTTACCTTCCATTTGTTTGTATTTTTTTACAGAGTTTTTCCTGTAATTGATATCTAGTCTTATAGCGTTGTAGTCAGAAAAGATACTTGATACGATTTCAATTTTCTTAAATTTACCAAGGCTTGATTTGTGACCCATGATATGATCTATCCTGGAGAATGTTCCATGAGCACTTGAGAAGAATGTGTATTCTGTTGTTTTTGGATGGAATGTCCTATAAATATCAGTTAAGTCCATCTTGTTTAATGTATCATTTAAAGCTTGTGTTTCCTTATTTATTTTCATTTTGGATGATCTGTCTGTTGGTGAAAGTGGGATGTTAAAGTCTCCTATATGATTGTGTTACTGTCGATTTCCCCTTTTATGGCTGTTAGTGTTTGCCTTATGTATTGGGGTGCTCCTATGTTGGGTGCATAAATATATGCACCCATAGGAGGTGCTCCTATATTGGGTGCATAAATATTTACAACTGTTATATCTTCTTCTTGGATTGATCCCTTGATCATTATGTAGTGTCCTTCTTTGTCTCTTGTAATAGTCTTTGTTTTAAAGTCTATTTTATGTGATATGAGGCATCCCTCATTTTCAGTCTCTGTGTGTCCCTAAGTCCGAAGTGGGTCTCTTGTAGACAGCATATATATGGATCTTGTTTTCATATCCATTCAGCCAGTCTGTGTGTTTTGGTTGGAGCATTTAATCCATTTACACTTAAGGTAATTATCGATATGTATGTTTCTGTTACCATTTTCTTAATTGTTTTGGGTTTGTTATTGTACGTCTCTTCTTTCTCTTGTGTTACCTGCCTAGAGAAGTTCCTGTAGCATTTGTTGTAAGGCTGGTTTGGTGGTGCTGAATTCTCTTAGCTTTTGCTTGTCTATAAAGGTTTTAATTTCTCCGTCAAATCTGAATGAGATCCTTGCTAAGTAGAGTAATCTTGGTTGTAGGATTTTCCTTTTCATCACTTTAAATATGTCCTGCCATTCCCTTCTGGCTTGCAGAGTTTCTGCTGAAAGATCAGCTGTTAACCTTATGGGGATTCCCTTGTGTAGTATTTGTTGTTTTTCCTTTGCTTCTTTTAATATGTTTTCTTTGTATTTAGTTTTTGATAGTTTGAATAATATGTGTCTTTGCATGTTTCTCCTTGGATTTATCCTCTATGGGACTCTCTGGGCTTCCTGGACTTGATTAACTATTTCCTTTCCCATATTAGGGAAGTTTTCAACTACAATCCCTTCAAATATTTTCTCAGTCCCTTTCTTTTTCTCTTCTTCTTTTGGGACCCCTGTAATTCGAATGTTGGTGCATTTAATATTGTCCCAGAGGTCCTGAGACTGTCCTCAATTCTTTTCATTCTTTTTTCTTTATCTGCTCTGCAGTAGTTATTTCCACTATTTTATCTTCCAGGTCACTTACCCGTTATTCTGCTATTGATCCCTTCTAGAGAATTTTTGATTTCATTTATTGTGTTGTCCATCACTGTTTGTTTCCTCTTTAGTTCTTTTAGGTCCTTGTTAAATGTTTCTTGTATTTTCTCCATTCTATTTCCAAGATTTTGGATCATCTTTACTATCATTATTCTGAATTGTTTTTCAGGTAGACTGCCTATTTCCTCTTCATTTGTTAAGTCTGGTGGGTTTTTATCTTGCTCCTTCATCTGCTGTGTGTTTTTCTGTCTTCTCATTTTGCTTAACTTACTGTGACTGGTGTCTCCTTTTTGCAGGCTGCAGGTTCATAGTTCCCGTTGTTTTTGGTGTCTGTCCCCAGTGGCTAAGGTTGTTTTTCAGTGGCTTGTGTAGACTTCCTGGTGTAGGGGACTAGTGCCTGTGTTCTGGTGGATGAGGCTGGATCTTGTCTTTTTGGTGGGCAGGTCCACGTGTGGTGGTGTGTTTTGGGGTGTCTGTGGCTTTATTATGATTTTAGGCAGCCTCTCTGCTAATCGAGGGTGTTGTGTTCCTTTCTTCCTAGTTTTTTGGCATAGGGTGTCCAACACCGTATCTTGCTGGTCGTTGAGTGGAGCTGGGTCTTGGCGTTGAGATGGAGATCTCTGGGAGATTTTCGCCGTTTCATATTACGTGGAGCTGGGAGGTCTCTTGTGGACCAGTGTCCTGAACTTGGCTCTCCCACCTCAGAGGCACAGCCCTGACGCCTGGCAATCCTGTACTGCACTGAAGGATTGTTCATGTGTGACGTCATTCATTAAAATAAAGCCCATGGCCCCACGATAATAGGCTGTGGTGATAACCCTGTATCTTTCCTGGCCTGCTGTGTTCTGCTAGTGTTGGAGGGTCTCCTGCAGAGGCAGGGGGCAGCAGTGGCTCACCAACGGACATGGACACTGGCAGCAGAAGTTCTGGGAAGTACCCCTTGGCGTGAGCCCTCCTCAGTGTCTTTTTAATAAATGGCTTGGAAGAGGAAATATACAAGAAATTTTATAAATTTGATGTAACAATTATACTCTTTTGGGTGGTGAAATACCAGGGTGTCAGAGATATGAAGTATATGACTACGTTAATGGACAGAAAACTCACAGAGAAGAATAGGTCATAAGAGCATAAGGCATGAATTAGCCAAGCCAGGCTAGGTTATGCCCTAAACCCTCTGGCTTCAGACAGCAACGGTTTATGTCTTACTAATTCTCCATGTACACTGAGAATTCTTTGGGGGCTCAGTCTCATGATGTCCTCACCCTAGGAACTAGCCTGATAGCATAGTTCCTGTTGGAACATTACCTGTTATCTTGTAGAGTGAAAAAAAGCCCAGATTTCCTACTGGTAAGTCAGCATTCTGGACTGGAAATGACACTTCCACTCCCAATTTGTATCTACAGTGCCCCGCACAGTCATAATGGGGCCAGGAAGTGAGATCCTGCTATGAATCTGGAAGGGAGAGCACAGGAAATACTTGATAAGCAGAACTAATATACCGCGGTCTGCTCTTTTTTCACCAAATATTCCCAGTCTCCATGTCTCAGGCAAATTTGCTTACCTGCCCACATGGGAGAGGTAAGTTCTATCCAGCTATAGCCTCAAGCTCAGAAGTCCAGGATCGTTGAGTGACAGGTGAGAATGTGTTGCAGTCTCTATATCATCAGTTTCATATATATAGTCCCTTTTGACCTGAAGTGCCAGAAACTAAAATGTATGTTGTTTATCCCCAACATATCTAGTATATAGTGGCAAGATAAAGGTTGGGTATGTACTGTGAATGGTCTCAGTAGGAAAGATGAAGAATCAGACATACACAGCTATCGTTAGTATGTAGCAATTCTAAAATCTCAATGAACAGATTCAGTAAGGATCTCTGCTGTGGGGGTAGGATTGCTCTTTGATTTACTGTGATTTACTGTGAATGGATTTACTGTGATTTACTTTTCAGAGTTTAGGGCCAGGGTCTCTAGCCCATTGTTCTTTATGATCTTGTAGGGTTAAAATTTTTCAATATCTTTTTTTTGGCTATACCTAATGTGAGTATTGGAGATTATACCATTTCTCGGCCAGCTCCCTGTCTATATAAATTCAGGAGCCCTGGGTCATTTTAGGGTAGCAAATAGTCACAGTTCAGGATAATGATTCTTTTGGCTTTTTATCTGTTTGATTGCAAACAGCTCCATTTGTCAGATGCAGACCCATTGTTATTTTAGCGACCTATGTTCTAGATTGAATATGTGTATATGCTTTCTACCCTCATGCTTGCCTATCTGTCTGTGTCTCTCCCTTTCTGATTAAAGATAACTTTTTTATCAAACCTGGGTTGAGGAAATCCCAGTTGGTCTCTTTTCCCCAAACCATTTGGTCCAAATGAAAGGATGTACAGGACAGTCACAGCCTTATTGGCACTATGCTTGGAGGCACTTTAACCCATTGAATCTTTAACAGTGGGTATGACTACGTATTTGCTATTTGCAATAGCATGTTAAAGAATAAAATACCATGGAATCAATTTAACGAAGGAACAGAAAGACTTGTAAACTAAAAATGACAAAACGTTGCTGAAAGAAATGAAAAATAACCTAAATAAATGGAGAGACATCCCATGTTCATCAACTGAGATATATTTGGTGAAGAGCACTCAAGACTACCACAGGACATTTAGGGGATCACGAGCAATTCAGTGTGATGAAATACTATTTAAAAAACTAAACACTTAAAGGGAATATGATTATTAGGTAAAAATCATGTAAAGTATAGAAATGGTATCTCACACATGTTTTTCAAATCATACTTCTTGAGATGTCATTTGAAATTTGAAAGAAGTAAATTTAATTTAATAAAAATAATACCTGAATGATTCCTTAGAATAATTTAGTTCAACCTTTCATGTGTATATGTGTCTCTTTTTTTCTCTTGCTCTCATTTTTTTTTTTGTTCTTTTCAAATTAAGAGTTTAAGGGAAAAGCAAGTTAACACTAAAGAGTAGTTACAAGCCTGTGCACTGGAGTCAGACTGCCTGAATTATCCCTGGCTTTGTCACTTAGCTATGTTTCTATAGAATGTCCCTTAACCTCTCTGCCTTATTTTTCTCATCTATAAAATGAAATTCCTACCTCAGAGGATTGTTATGAGTATTATATGACATCAGATTTGCATAGTGCTTAGGATAGAACTTGGCACATTCTAGGTAGTTGTTGATATTAGCTACATTATTATCAACTTTGTTATTCTTGGCCAAGATCAGTTGTCTGGCTACTCTCAGAATCAGGGCTAGGATTCACATTTTCTGATTTCTAGTCTACAGAAGAAAGGCTACTTATTTGTAGTTCATGTTTTGTCATGTGTGTGGTATAAAAATGTCATCAGCCTTTAAATTTTTGAACATTTGTCCTGGGGCCACTTATATGAATGATAGATCAACACTTTGTCCCTCTCTCTCTCCATTATTCAATGAGGGCCTTTTATATGACTGGCACTCTGCTGGATTTATATGGATATAAAGTGAGCAAGACAGTCCTTCTAGTAAGTAAGGAAGACAGATGACATAATGACAAAGTAGTGTGGTAAGTCATGATGAAATAAAAAGTTACATGAGAGTACATTAAAGGAGTATATAACTCCTTCATATTGAGTCAGGGAAGACTCACTGGACTAATGATGAGTTCTCTGAGCATTCATAGATTTTAGTGACGTCAGAACTGAGAATTGAGCATGAGAGAGGTATGTGGAATAGCACATTCAAAATCCTTTAGATGAGAGAGTGTAATATAGATGTTTGAAAAGGGGTGAGGCTATTTGAGACTGCCAAATGAAAGATAATTTTATGCCATAGAAAGGATCATAAAGAACCTTGTCTGCTGCATTATCTGACAGGAAATTGGGTGCTATTAAAAGATATTAACTAGAGAAGGGACATTTGTCCCAATTTGTTGTTATTGTTTGTTTTCTTACGATTGAATTTTAAGAGTTCTTTACATATTCTGGATATAAATCTTTCCTCAGATATTTGATGTTCAAATAACTTTACTATAGTCTATGGCTTGTCTTTTCTTCTAATGTATTTATAAGAGCAGAAATTCTAAATGATATGAAATGCAGTTTTTCAGTTTTCTTTCTATGGGTCATTCTTTTGGTGTTATATGTAAGAAGTATTAGCCCAAAATCAAAAAGATTTTCTTCTATGTTTAATTTTAAAAGTTTTAGTTCATAATTTCAGTTTTATAAGTGATTCCAAATATTCCATTGATTTTTATATATGGTTCTAGATATGGATTGAAGTTCCCTTTTTTTGCATATGGATATCTAAGCATTATAGTCTTAATTGCTAAAAAGACTCTTATTTTACCAGTAAATTTCCTTTGTACCTTCATCAAAAAATCAATCATGTATGTGTGGGTTTATTACTTGACTGTGTACCAGTTTCATTTATCTATTTGTCTATCTCAGCTCCAGTACTATACTGTTTATTTACTGTAGGTATTTAATAAGTCTTGAAGTCCTGCAATATTGTTCTTATATTTCAAAGTTGTTGTTGGCTATTCTAGGTCATTCATATTTCCATGTAATTTTTATAATCAGCCTGTCAACTTCTACAGCAAAGCATGCTGGGATGTTTTGAACTGTGTTTACTCACAACCAAATACTCTTGACACCAAATATGTGGGTTTTAACGCCAAGCAATTCTCTAGTTCTATGTGGACACCAACTGGATGTCTTAAAGTCAATTTAATTCTGACACTACCCAGAGTTAGTGCAGAGCCCACTGGTTAAGGGCTCAGTTCCATAAGACTACCCTACTTCAAATGCCAGTCCCAAGTCCTAGGCCTCCTGTATTTCTGACCAACTGGCTATAAATCAGGGGTTTCCACAAATGCGTCCCGAGGTTTGATAATCTATTAGAATGGCTCACACAACTCAGGAATATGCTTTACTTACTATTGCCAATTTATTATAAAGGATGAAACTTAGGAACAGCCAAATGGAAGAGATGCGTAGGGCAAAGTAAGGATGAGAAGGGGCACTGTGAAGCATTCATACCTTCTCTGGGTATGTCACCCTCCCAGCACCTTGATGTGTTCACTAACTTGGAAGCTCTCTGAATCCTGTTGTTTAGGGGTTTAGAGGTTTCATTACATGGGTATGATTGATTAAATCATTGGCCGTTGTTGATTAACTCAGTCTTCAGCACCTCTCCCTTCCCTAGAAGTTGGGGAAGAGGGTGAGGCTGAATCTTCCAACCCTCCAGTCACATGATTTGGTCCTCTGACAATCAGCCCCCATCCTGAAGCTATCTAGGGGCCTACCAAGAGTCTCCTCATTAGCATAAACTCATGTATGGTTGAAAGGGTCTTGTTGTATATAACAAAAGATACTCCTTTCACTCCTTTTACTCTGGAAATTCCAAGGGTTTTAGAAGCCTCGTGCTGGGAACTGGGGGTAAAGACCTAATATACATTTCTTATTGTATCACAGATATTGATTAGGATTGTGTTGAATCTATTTAGATGCAATTGACAACTTTACAATACTTAGTCTTTTTACCTTAGAACACAGTTTATTGCTCCACTTAGTTAGGTCTTTTTTTTTTTTTCCTTTTTAAATTTTATTTTATTTATTTTTTATACAGCAGGTTCTTATTAGTTATCAATTTTGTACATATTAGTGTATATATGTCAATCCCAATCTCCCAATTAGTTAGGTCTTTTTAAATTTCCCAGTTTAAAATTTTTCACTGTTCAGGTCTAGCACATTTTTTTTTGGTCAGATTTATCTCAGTGTATTTCATATTTCTTTAATGCTAGTTTGACATTTATTTATTTTTTTAATTTTAATTACCCAATGCCTGTTACTAGTACATAGAAATACAATTGATTGTTGTGTATTGGTCTTGTATTCTGTAATGATACTAAAATCCATTATTAGTTTAAGCACCTTTTTTTGCAGAGTCCATGGGATTTTCTACATAGTTGTTGTCTGAGAGTAGAGGCATTGTTGCATCTTCCAGTTAATCTTGATGCCTTTTGTTTCTTTTTCTTAACTTATTGAACTGGCTGAACCTCTAGTAAATGTTAAAGTAGAAAGATATCTTTGCCTTTTTTTTTTTTTTGACCATGGGAAGAAAACATTCAATTTTTAATCATTAGATATAAAGTTAGCTATAGACATCCTTGTGAAAGCCACTTATTAGGTTGAGTATTTTTCTTCCTACTCTGAGTTTTTATTCCAGGAATAGATGTTGGATTTTATCAAACAAATATATATTATATACATATATATATGCATATATATGTGTATGTATGTGTGTGTAATTTTTTCATAAAACTTTAGTGATGTCTCTTATTTTATTCCAGATACTAGTAATCTGTGTCTTCTTTTTTCCTCATTAATTTTGTAGAGGTTTATAATTTTTTTATCAATTCAAAGAGTCAGCTTTTGATTTCATTGATTTTCTTTTTGTTTTTTCTGATTTCTACATCACTGATTTCTACTCTGACCTTTATTATTTTATTTCTTTAGCTTAATTTTAATTTGGGTTTTAATTTGCACTTATTCTAGTGTCTTAAAGTAGAAGTTTAGGTCATTGATTGAAATCTTTCTTCTATAAATAACCTATTTAGTGATGTAAATTTTTTTCTAAGTACTGCTTTAGATATGTGTCTCACAGTTTCAAATGTCATTTTCATTTTCAATGAGAAAAAATACTTTAAAATTTCTCTGTTGATTTCTTTTTTTACCCTTGGATTATTTAGAAATGTGTTATTTAGTTTTCAGATATTCTGTGGTTTTCCAGATGTACTACTTTTACTGATTTCTAATCTCATTGTAGTGTAGACAGAGACTATACTTCATATGATTTAAATGCTTTTCTGAGATTTGTTTTATGGCCCATAATACAGTCTGTATTGGCAAATGTTCTTTGTCTACTTGAAAAGAATGTTCATTCTTCTGTTGGTGGAGTTCTTAATAAATATCATTTAGATCAAGTGTTTTGGTCATGTTGTTCAAGTCTTCCATGTTGTTAGAGATTTTTGTTCTATTTGTCTACCAGTTATTGAGAGGCATGTGTTAAAATGTCTGACTATACTTATGCATTTGACTGGTTCTCCTTGGAGTTCTGTTTTTTGTTTTGTTTTGACCCCCAGAAATTTGAAACACTTCCATTTGGTGCATAAACATTTAGGATTATTATGTCTTCTTCACATAATTTTACCTTTAACACTATGAAATGCCCACCTCTTTCTCTGATAATATTATTTGCTATGAAATCTACTTCATATGATATTAATATAGTTTCTTCACCTTTCTTTTGATTATCATTAGAATGGTATATTTTCTCCTATCCTCATACTTTTAACTTATTTGTATCTTTATGTTTAAAACAGGATTCTTGTAGAAAGCATGTAGTTAACTCTTACTCCTTTTATCTGATCACTGCCTTTTCATTATATTTTTAAAACTCTTTACATTTAATGTGATTGTCAGTATTTTGGGGTTTTAAAGGTACTATCTTGCTATTTGTTTTCTATCTGTTCCACGTATTCTTCGTTTTCTTTTTCTGCCGACTTTTGGATTATTTTAATTATTTCATTTTATGTCCTCTATTGGTTTATCATTTACAAGTCTTTGTTGTTTTATTTTTTGATTGCCTTAAGGGAAGTTTGGAAAATCTTTTCCAAAAAGGATAGATAGTAAATATTTTAGGCTCACTGTTGCAACTATTTAACTCTGCTGTTATAGAGAGAAAGCAGCTGTAAACAATTTGTGAATGAGTATTGCTGTGTTTCAATAGAAATTCAATAAAAGTCAAGCTCCAGATTAGATTTGAACTGAGGTTTGCCAGTCTCGCTTATCTAGAACAAGAACTGGTGTAACTTAGAGAATTTTAATATCTTGAGCTCTTAATTTCCTCCTTATGATACTTTTTTTTCTCAAATTTTGTTTATTATGAAAATCCCTTGTACTTCACTTGTTAATAATGTTCTCTTTCCTGCAGAGTCTGATGCAGTAAATCCAGTGGGGCAAAGGAATATATGAGGTTGAACCTTATGAAGTTGGCAGTATTTAGCTGTTTTTAGTCTATGAAAACAGCATTTTTATGTGCTTCAATCTATTGTATTTTTAACAAGAATCCAGGAGAGTGTTTTGTTTCCACAATATTAGGAAACACCATTTTGGGCAATGTTTTCCAAATTTCTTGCTAATGAGAATACTGGGGATATTTGTTCACTATTCAGATTAACAAGCTTCTTGTCTATTAATTTTTATTCTTAATGATTTAGTTGTATTCCAAGTATAGGTATTTCTAATAGACTAATCAGGTAGTACTTATCAGAGAACTTTGAGAAACACTCTTTAGTATTGCCTCTGTATTGCTCATCTTCAGCACTCATCATGCTTAATTCCTCACCCTTCAAGTTTCAGAAATTTAGAGGAAGGAATTCCATTCCCCCACTTTATTTAGGTGTTTTTAACATCAGATCAGTTAAAGGGATATGTTAGAAGAAAGGACATGTCAATTTTTGCTATCTTTGTGAACTAAGAAGCCACTTCAAATGGTGTCTTTTATTCTTTATTAGTAGTTTGGATTGGGGCAACTATATAATTTCTTTGTGCCTCTTTTTAAAATCTCTAAATTACAGTTAACTGAAGTATCTCAACAGGGCTATATAAAGATTAAATGAAGCACAGCGCCTAGAATATAGTAATATTCAATAACTAGTAGCTATAGTTATGTGGAGAAATCTCTTGATCAGTTCCTTTGTGATTACTTGCATGCAAAGGGTGTCCATTCTCCTGAAATATGAGAAATAGTTCACTCATCCTTTTTTATGTTTTTATAAGGTTTCCTTTTTGAAAGAATGTTTAGATTTTTCAATCTAGCTATAATTTGTGTTAGCATTTGGCAGTTTTATTTTTTTAAAAACGTAATTTTTGTATAAGGTTTGGATAATTCCTTCTCCATTGATTTTGAAACTTCCCTTATCACATATTTTAATTGCATTTCCTGTAATTAAATAGAGCAAACACAAAATTAATAGATGTAGTATCAAGAGTTAACAAATGATTTTGTAGGGGAGGAAAAAATTGTTTTCCCTACTACCATGATGTGTTCTCTGGCTGGGGCCCTTAAATTGAACAGACAAAAGGCAGACTAACAAGAGAAAACCATATGGATTTACTTAACATAATTTTACATGACATGGGAGCCTTCATAAAGACCCAAAGAAACAGTTATATCTGAATGTTTTTATACTAGGATTCGTGCAGTAAAGTCATGGAAAAACATGATAGGACAAAAAGGTGTGCCGTAAGGGTAGTAAACTGGGGGAAGCTTAGCAAAACCTGTTAATTTGGATTCCTCTTGGCATCCCTCTGTCTTCAGAGGTAAGGATGCACCTTTCCTCAGGGTATGGAGAGGGCCTTCTGACAAGAGCGTCTTTTGATCTGCTTTGGGCAAGAAGGAGGAGGCCAGAGAGTCCTTCTCACATTTGCCTTTCCTCAAGTTCCTTTAGCTTAAAATATTGAATATATCAAGGTGTCATATTTTGAGATAGCGTGTTCTGAACTCCACCAGTTTCATTATGACATATTTACTTCATATCTTTTACATTGGGGGTGGGGTGACAAATAAAGATAAGGCTCAACTTCTCTGTCATGTTTTCCTTCCTCCTCCTTCCCTAAAGAGCCAGCATTATACAGAGTTTACCATGTTTTTGCTCTTACTCCATGTACCCACAACTATTTAATATTTAGTTCTAGTTTGTTCTTAAATTCCCCAAAATGTTATTGTTGTTATTTCATTTCTTATTATGATATACTCACATATTTACGAATTTTATATTTCATTTTACTTCTTGCCTTCTCTCCTTTCTCATGTGTTCAGTTTACTTCCTATATTATAGTCTTTATTAACTCTATAGTATAAACTTACTTAATTTTTGTTTTTTCTGATAATTTTTGTTACACCCTAATTTGTGAATGATATTTCAGTGTTACATAAAATTCTGTAACAGTTATTTTCCTTGAAGATATTATTTCATTGTCTTTAAATCTCTATTGTTTATGAGGTGTCTAATGTTAGTTCATTTATTGATATTTTGTAGATAGTCTTTAATCCTTGGTTGTTTTTAGTAGTTTCTCTTTATCTTTGGTGTTCTGTAATTTTACTTTTAAGTTATTTTTGACTTTTTAAACATCCTGTGCAGGCATGGCAGTGGTATCTAACGACCCACCAAAATTTGTTCTTCTTCTTACCTAGTAGAGTTGTCACTGGCTAGCCACTGCTCCCCCAGGGAGCCTTTTCCCTTGCTTTTACGGGGTTGATGCAGTTCTCAAAAGCTTCTTTTTGCTATTATGTCCTCCTGTGAAATACCTGTCAAATAAAACAGTCGATATGAAATAAGTTTTTTCAAATTCAGCAGTTTAATTTATATTATGATTTCCCTGGACAGTAAACAAAGTTCACGTAAGTTACTTTTCATCAGTGATTTGTGAATGAAAGTAATGTGTATCAATCACTTCCTGGCCAAGATGGTTAAGAAGTAGATGGGCTCTGTCTGCCATCTCTTTCTTCTTTGGCTTGTAAGAGAAACATTAAAGTGCTTTGTCAATGACAGAACCATAGACATGGGGAGATTAAATTACCATTTGGAGGAAATCTGTTATTTAGGAACATTTCTATGAAGAAGAAAGAAAACATATTAAGTCATTGAAATTTTGGGAATTATTTGTTGATGGCAGCTAGCATTATCTTAATATATCAAGACGCATTTGGCTTCATTATCTTTCAGAAACTTTTATACTGTTAATCAAATATATTTTTTTAGAACCCAGACTTTATCACAGAAGTATATGCATCTAGAAACCCACTGAAAAGTTTACCAGTTAAGAATTACTACTGTAATAAATAAACATAGGCAAGAAGTCAGACAGGTTGGATTACAAGCAAGTAAAAAGTCCTTGGTTTCTCTGTGTGTACGACAATGTGGAAAGTGAGAGTTCATTTTAGTTGAAAAGTGGGTAAGATTTGAATATTAATGTATGAAAGTGTCCAAAAATGTGATTGAAAAGGAGAAAAGTACCCAGCATTTTAAAAACTGGTTTAATTTTAAAAATTTACTTTGACTAGAATACATTTAAAATGAGAGAAAATCATATCTGGCTTGAATTGAGATTAAGAAATGGTGATTTAGGCCTGGTCTCCTGAATATCCTGCATATCACATTGTTCTCTTCTGTATGGCACAGGCATTTGTTCACACTTGGTTTTCTGAGTATCATCTCTAGATCATGGGGATGTTTTAAAATATTCCCTGCATTCATTTAGAGGAAAATTGGTAGTCATAGATTGTTACAAGGCACCCACTCTCATTCTGCTTGGGCAGAACAGAAAAATATTGTTGTCTTGGCACCTTAAATATAGAAAAAAGAAACACAGAGGAAAGCCCATGGAGAGAAGAACTAAGGGCAAGAAGGTAGCAATAAACCAAGTGGCATATTGTTAAATCACACCCTAGTGAGATATATTCTATGTTTGAATCCCTTAGAAACAATGAGAACACCATTTCCCCTTATTGAAGACAGTAATGCTTTAGAATTGAAAATCAGACCTTTTTGGTGGAGGTCGGAGTGCAATTCTTCTTACTGCCCAAATAGTATGGAAAAAATTAAATGAAGATAACCCAAGGGTTTCAAGTATAATTAGCTAGCATTTTAGTACTATTATGGGCTCAGATACTCATTATCTTTTTATAGCCTACTTTAATGTTTATCTACTTTAATCATTTTTCCTCATTTTCTTTAAGGTTCATCTCCTGACATCCAGTTTAGGAGTCAGCTTAAAATGTTAATTATTTGTTTGTAAAGTACATTTTAAAATAAATATTTTGAAGTAAATTTATTGTTAATGAGGATATATCTGTGAAATCATAATATAAAATATGCAAAGTGTGATTTTACGTGTAACATTGTGATTTGCAAATAACCTTTTAAAATGAATATATTGCATTAGGAAAACTATGTTTATTTAAGTTTTTTTCTCAGTACAGAAAACAATTGTTTTGAATTGAAATTTGTTTCTCTACCTAAAAAAAATTTGCTAAGATCTATGTTTAATATACAGTGGTTATGATCAATGTGGAAGATATGATTCAAAAAACCAAGAATAAAGTGAAAAAAGTGTTGAAGGGCTTCCCTGGTGGCACAGTGGTTGAGAGTCCGCCTGCCAATGCAGGGGACGTGGGTTCGTGCCCTGGTCCGGGAGGATCCCACATGCCGCGGAGCGGCTGGGCCTGTGAGCCATGACCGCTGAGCCTGCGCGTCCGGAGCTTGTGCTCCGTGACGGGAGAGAGGCCACAACAGTGAGAGGCCCACATACCGCAAAAAAAAAAAAAAAAAAAAAAAGTGTTGAAATTACTTTCTGAAGAGTTTCAGCATATTTTATGTCTTTTTTTTAATGATATTATTCACTACAAAAGCTATTTGAGTATAATTGTCAGGATACTTTCAGAATATTCAATGTTGATCAATGTTTTTTTCTTTTTTTCCTGAAGATTTATTTGTGAGATAATTTGTCCTGGAGCAGGAATGGCCCTTAAAACTTTGTTATATTTGGATGAGAAGTCAGTACCTAGAGAGCATTCCCCATCCAGTTGGTGTTCCCAAAAATCTGATACAGGAAAAAAAGATACTAATCTTTACATCTAATAAACTTCTTATTAACTTTCTCTCTTTACAGCATTATTTCTGACAGGAGGGGGTTATGCCACTATCACTATTACCATTGTTGCTGCTGCACTAGTTTGGTATATATAGGTAGGAACTATTTTGGAAATTGTATTTTTCTTTTACCAGTCTTTTCCTATCCAAAAGCTTCTTGTGTGTAATCAAGGTGCATAGATGTGAATGTGTGTGTTTATGTATACTGTTACGGAAAAAATTATTGTCACTCTTATTTGAATGGTAAGGAATACTTCATTCAAGACTGTTGTGATAGGTGTCAAGATTATTGCAATAAGGGAAAGAGATTGGGCTCAACTCATTGCAACAAGAACAAGTGGGAATTTATAGCTAGGGAAGCAGGTTAGGGGGATTGGTGGATGGAAAATTACTATTAGACATCAAGAGTAGGGGGGTTCTTACTAAACTGATGTAACAGAATTCTTGTTGAGGGCAATCCAAAGGGTTCAGATGTCAAGGACAGGGATAAGGAATTTGATTAAATATGGAGAGTGATCAGTTATCAAGAGTGAGGAATGAGGAATTTGATTGGGTATCAAGGGTTGGGGGGATTCTCTATAACCTGACTTAGCAGGATTCTTGATAATATTGGGCCTTGCAGACCTGGCCAGGATGGTGGCCAAGGTTGAGGCCTAGTAGAGAAGAGGGCTTAGAGAATCCTGATTAAAGTTTGGTCAGGACATGTCTTATCAGTACGCATCAATACTCAGATACACCCATCAATATCAATGATTATATACATATTTATTATGTATATGTTATTATGTATATGAGTGATTATAGACATATAAACTGGCCTCTTCCTCCTGTTGGCCTTGATCTTTGCATTCAGTTATGTTGCTTTGGTGGCCTCTGTCTCATCTTGTTCTGTGCTTTTATTTGTACTTCTTGAACCTTGCTACTGCTCTTCCCATATTCACTAAAATTTTCTCTGTCTGTGATGATCAGTCCCTTGTATAATGGCACCAGGAACCTATATGAGCTTCTAGTACTGGGCCTGGAATTTAGAATATTTGCTTTCACACAATTCTTTACATGCAAAGTGGGTGGTTATTGGCTTTTTTCCCTTTATTTTTTATTAAAAAAGCTATAATTAGAATACCATAAAATTCATCCATGTGAAAGTAGTCCTGTGCGTTTTGACAAACACAATCATATAAGGAACCACAATCAAAATATAGAAGAATTACATCACCCCAAAATATTTTTCTGTGCTGTTTGTAGCCACTGTAATTTCTTCATCCCTGATATGTGACAACCACTCATCTGTTTTATGTACCTATAGTTTTGCCTTTTCTATAATATCATATAAATAGAACCCAGTAGTATGTTGCCTTTTGAGGCTGATTTCTTTTACTTATTATAATACATTTCAGATGCATCCATGTTGTATATTTAGCATTAGTTTATTCCTTCCACTGCTAAGTAGTATTCCATGTATGGGTGTGCCACAATTTGTTTATCCATTTACCAGTTAAAGGAAATTTGGGTTGTTTTCAGTTCTTGGTGATTATGAATAATTCAAAATATTCACATGCAATTTTGGAATAAACATAAGTTTTCATTTAAAAATTTGCAATAACTGGGTTGTTACTAAGTATATGCTTAACTTGATATCAGCTGTCAGACTGTTTTTCAAAGTAGTTATACCATTTGTATGCCCACCAGCAATGTATGATTGTTTCAGGTTTTCTTAAATTCTCAGCAGCGCTTGGTATAATCATGTTTATTTGTTTTAATTTAAGCCACTCCAGTAGCTGTGTAGTGGTGTCTTATATGGTTTTAATTTGCATTGACTTGCATTTAATATGCATTTAAGTTATACTCAGTTTGCATTTGACTAATAAAGCTAAGTATCTTCTCCTGTGCTTCTTTACCATCTGTACATTTTCTTTAATGAAATATCTGTTCTTATGCTCATTTTTATTTTGGATTCTTAATTTTCTTATTTTGTTTTGAAGGTATTTTACATTCAAGTCCTTTATCAGATATGTCATTTGTAAATGTTTATATTCTCTTAACTGTCTTTGGGAAGAACAGAAGTTCTTAATATTGATACAGTTTATCAGTTTTCTTTCTCATGAACTGTACTCTTGGTATCCCACAGAAGAACTTCTTACCTAACCTCAGTCAAAAAGATTATATTTTCCTCTATAACTTGTAGGTTTTACATTTGAGTCATTTTTGTGTGTGGCATGAGATATAGATCAAATTTGTTTTGTTCTTTGCATGTGGGTATCCCATTGTTCTAGCACCATTTATGAAAATCCTTTTTTCCGTTGAATTGCCTTTGCATTTTTGTTGAAAATTAATTGATCATATGTGTGTGGGTCCTTTTCTGGACTGTCTGTTTCATTGTTCTCTATGCCAAAATCAGCATTGTCTTGATTACTGTAGCTTTATGGTATATCTTGAATTTCATACTGTGATTTTTCCAAGTTTTTTTTCTTTTATAAACCTTTTTTGACTCTTTTAATTCCTCTTTTAGTGTAAATGTTAGAATCAGCTTGTTGATTACTACAAAAAATCTTGATGTGTTTTGATTTGAGTTGTGTTGAGTCAGTGAATTTATTGATTTATTGAATCTTCTGATCAATGAAAAATGATGTCTTCATTTGTGTCCTCTTTGATTGCTTTTATCATTGGTTTGTAGTGTTCAATGTATAGATCTTGTACTTTGGTTTATAACTATGTATATACAAATATTGAGTCATTATGTTGTACACCTGAAACTAATGTTATGTTTCAGTTATATCTTAATTGAAAAAATGCAGAAGATAAAGGCAAGTTACAGTTCAACAGTCAAATATAAAAATAAGGTCACTAAATAATTATAACATCTAACAAGGACTAATCATGTTCTAGGTGTTTGTCAAAATGCTTAATATGCATTTTCTTATTTATTCATTCCTTGATTCACTTTTCATTCATCAGCTATTTTATAAGAACAATAAACACTTTTGCATGTTTTATACCAAGGCTTGAAGTAGGTCTGGGGGATTTAAAAACAAAAATGTCTATGTCCCCCAAAGCTTACAGTCCAGTGTGGAAAGTCAAACTAGTAACAGGCAACTACAGTAAAATAAGAGATATTGGTAAGAAAAGAGTAAGCAGAGAATGCTATAGGAATCTTCGGAGGACCGTCTAATTTCACTTTATGCTACTACATTTGTGTAGAAATAGCATTAGTCTGGCCAACAAGTAAAACTATCATGGTCTTCAGATGGTTTCACAGGCAAATTCTACCAAACATAAAAAGAACTCATACCAATTTTTCTCAAACTCTTCCAAAAGATTGATGAGGAGGGAACACTCCCAAAGACATTCTATGAAGCCACCATCAACCTGATACCAAAACCAGAAAAGACACCACCAAAAAAGAAAATTACAGGCCAATATCTTTGATGAATATAGATGCAAAAATTCTCAACAACATATTAACAAATTAAATCCAACAACACATAAAAAAGATCATACACCACAAGCAAGTGGGATTCATCCCAGGTTCACAAGGATGGTTCAACATATGCAAATCAATCAATGCAATACACCATATTAACAAAAGAAAAGTCAAAAACCACATGACCATCTCAATAGATGCAGAAAAAGCATTTGACAAAACTCAACATCCATTCATGATAAAAACTCTTACCAAAGTGGGTATAGAGGGAACATGTTGCAACATAATGAAAGCCATTTATGACAAGCCCACAACCAGTATAATACTCAACAGTGAAAAGCTGAAAGCCTTCCTGCTAGAATCTGGAACAAGACAAGAATGCCAGCTCTCACCACTTCTATTAAACATAGTATTGGAAGTCCTAGCCACAGAAGTCAGACAAGAAAAACCAATAAAAGGTATGCATATTGGAGGGGAAGAGGTAAAATTGTCACTATATGCAGATGACATGATACTATATATAGAAAACCCTAAGGACTCCATACAGAAACTAGTAGATCTAATAAATGAATTCAGCAAAGTAGCAGGATACAAGATTAACATTCAGAAATCAGTGGCATTCCTTTACACTAACAATGAAATATCAGAAAGGGAATGTAAAAAAAAAATACCTTTTAAAATCGCACGAAATAAATAAATAAAATACCTAGGAATAAACTTGACCAAGGAGTGAAAGACTTATACTCTGAGAACAATAAACCATTAATAAAGGAAATAAAAGAGGATTCAAAAAAATGGAAAGGTATCCCATGCTCTTGGATTGGAAGAATTAATATTGTTAAAATAGCAATACTACCCAAAGGAATCTACAGATTTAATGCAATCCCTATCAAATTACCCATGACATTTTTCACAGGACTAGAACAAATAATCCAAAAATGTATATGGAACCATAAAACACCCAGAATTGCCAGAGCAAAATAAATAAATAAATAAAGGAGGAGGCATAACTCTCCCAGTCTTCAGACAATACTACAAAGCTACGGTAATCAAAACAGTGTGGTATTGGTACAAAAACAGGTATATGGATCAATGGAACAGAATAGAGAGCTCAGAAATAACCCCACACACCTACGATCAATTAATCTTTGACAAAGAAGACAAGGATATAAAATTGGAAAAAGACAGTCTCTTCAGCAAGTGGTGCTAGGAAAGTTGGACAGCTGCATGTAAATCAGTGAAGGTAGAACACACGCTCACACCACGCACAAAAATAAACTCAGAATGGCTTAAAGACTTAAATATAAGCCATGACACCATAAAACTCATAGAAGAGAGCATAGGCAAAACATCCTATGATATAAATCCTACCAATGTTTTCTTAAGTCAGTCTCCCAAGGCAATTGAAATTAAAAAATAAATAAAAAAATGGGACCTAATCAAACTTATAAGCTTTTGCACAGCAAAGGAAACCATAAACGAAACAAAAATACGGCCTACGGAATGGCAGAAAATATTTGCAAATGATGCAACAGACAAGAACTTAATCTCCAAAATATACAAAGAGCTCATATAACTCAACAACAACAAAGAAAACAACTCCATTGAAAAATGGGCAGAAGACTTTCATAGACATTTCTCCAAAGAAGACATACAGATGGCCAGTAGGCACATGAAAAGATGCTCAACATCACTAATTATTAGAGAAATGCAAATCAGAACTACAATGAGGTACCACCTCACACTGGTCAGAATGGCCATCATTAAAACTTCTACAAATAACAAATGCTGGAGAGGGTGTGGAGAAAAGGGAACCCTCCTACATTGTTGGTGGGAATGTAAGTTGGTACAGACACTATGGAAAACAGTATGGAGGTTCCTCAGAAAACTAAAAATACAATTAACATATGATCCAGTAATCCCACTCCTGGGAATATACCCAGACAAAACTATAATTCAGCAAGATACATGCACCCCTATGTTCATAGCAGCACTATTCACAATAGCCAAAACATGGAAACAACTAAATGTCCATCGACAGATGAATGGATAAAGAAGATGTGGTACATATATAAAATGGAATACTACTCAGCCATAAAAAAGGACAAAAATAATGCCATTTGCAGCAACATGGATGCAACTAGAGATTATCATACTAAGTGAAGTAAGTCAGAAACAGAAAGACAAATACCATATGATATCACTTATATTTGGAATCTAAAATATGGCAGAAATGAACCTATCTAAAAAACAGAAACAGACTCATAGACATAGAGAACAGACTTGTGGTTGCCAAGGGGGAGGAGGGAGGGAGACGGATGGACTGGGAGTCTGGGTTTGGTAGATGCAAACCATTACATTTAGAATGGATAAACAACAAGATCCTAATGTATAGCACAGGAATTCAATATCCTGTGATAAACCATAATGGAAAAGAATGTAAAAAAATAATGTCTCTATGTGGATAACTGAGTCACTTTGCTGTGCAGCAGAGATTGCCACAGCATTGTACATCAACTCTACTTCAATTAAAAAAGACTATCATGGTCTTATTTTTTTCTTACATTATAAGAGTTTCAGATCGTATTGGATTTAAAAGCAAAATTCAGTCATTTACTGCTTACAAGAGACTCGTAAAACAAAATAACACAGGATAAATATGAACAAATGAATACTGCTTTTCAATCCAATTCCTATAAAAAGTAAGCGGAAGTAGTAGTATCAACAAAATATCTGCTTTTGTCCAAGTAGAATTTTGGACAAAATTTATTAAAAGACATTTTGCAAGTTCATTTCTCTTTATATAACTTAATCAGTAATAGAGTAAATAACCAGGAATTATTTATTTAATAATCACAACAATTAGTACCATCAGTTGAATATTTACTGTGTGTCTATTACTGCAGTACATCCATAACGTGTGCTATTTTATTTATTTCTTTATAAAGACACTGTGAGATTGGAGCAGTGATAATCAGTGAGTCAATATGGTAATACCCATCTAATAGGCAACAAAATTTGGGTTTGATTCCAGATTTAATTTAAAGCAAAAAATGTCAGAAATAGAAGGAGAATTTAATAAAAACTCAGTTGGCATTAATTAAACATACCAGTGTGTCTATGACAGATAATATTGGAAAAAGTAAAAAGTAAGTTTATAATTCACTATTAATAGAGATTTTGAAGAGAGAGGGAATAAAAAAGTTCAGTAGTCACATTTACATAGTATAAGCTTTCAGTTCTGTTTTAAAGAAACTTTATCATTTTCCCCACTTCTTTCACGATCACACTTTCTTTGGGAACATTGTTTATATCCATGGAATACTGGTGTTCCACTGAATATAATTTTTGGAACTCTGAAATCAAGGTATAGAGTATTTGAACACAGTCATTTACAAAATATAAAGAATACATGATAGTGAAGCGTTTCTTTGTCAGATGCCTAAAGGACATTTATAAAAATTAAATGACATGAAAACTAAATATTTTTTTAAAAATACAGAGTATGAATTGAATGACTTTTCATTATAACATATAACATGTATTAAAAAATCCTATAGCAAGTTTGAATTTTTAAAGTTCTCTTTATAAACTTAGTACAATTATTTATTATCTACTACTATTTATACTGTATTAATTGCTTTACAGACAGGTCACTTTATCCCTACAACAGGCGTCCCCAACCCCCTGTTAGGAACCAGCCCGCACAGCAAGAGGTGAGTGGCCAGCGAAGGAGCAAAGCTTCATCTGTATTTACATCTACTCCGCATTGCTCACATTACCGCCTGAGCTCCGCCTCCTGTTAGATCAGCGGTGGCATTAGATTCTCATAAGAGCGTGAACTCTACCTGCTGTGAACTGCATATGCGAGGGATCTAGGTTGCATGCTCCTTATGAGAATCTAACGCCTGATGATCTGAGGGGGAGCTGAGGCGGTGATGCTAGCACTGGGGAGCGGCTGCAAATACAGATTATGATTAACAGAGAGGTCTGACCACACAGAGACCATAATAAATCAATTGCTTGCAGACTCATATCAAAACCCTATCAGTGAGTGGCAAGTGACAATTAAGCTGTATCTGGTGGCAGGATTTATAGTGGTAAGGGAATTGATGTACTTCAATTGTACAGCTGCATCTGGTGGCAGGCTTTAAGTCAGAATCCACTTATTTTAGTCCTTGCCTGGCCCACCCATTATTTTATTTACCGCTTCCGTCTGTGCCTCTTTCCTGCACTGTGCACTTGTCTCAGTCACAGTTTTGGTAAGCCCACAAGCGAATCCTAGCCAAAATGAGTAAAAAACAGACGTCGCTGGAGAGCTTCTTTGAAAAGGGGGAAAGACCCAATGATGAGAGAGCAGAAGGCTCTAAGACTGCCAACAAAAAGGAAGCTGCATTTAAAAGAAAATACCAAGAGTCCTACTTAAATTACGGGTTCATTGCAACAGGTGATTCACGTCCTCCAAGCCCGCTGTGTATAATATGTGGCGACCGGCTATCCAACAAAGCCATGAAACCTTCAAAACTGCTTCGCCACGTGGAGATCAAACACCCTGCATTAAAAGACAAGCCTTTGGAGTTTCTGAAAAGCAAAAAACGTGAACACGAAGAACAGAAGCAATTATTGAAGGCCACCACTTCCTCAAATGTGTCTGCACTGAGAGCATCATTCTTAGTGGCTAACCGCATTGCTAAAGCTAAGAAGCCCTTAGTATTGGTGAAGAGTTGATCCTGCCTGATGCTAAGGACATTTGTCATGAACTTTTAGGAGAGGCTGCAGTTCAAAAGGTGGCACGTGTTCCTCTTTCGGCTAGCACTATACGTAGACAAATTGATGAAATAGAGGATATTGAGGCACAATTGTTAGAGAGGATTAATGAGTCACTGTGGTATGCAATCCAGGTTGACAAGTCTACCGATGTTGACAACAAGGCAATAATGCTTGTTTTTGTGCGGTGTATTTTTCAGGCGGATGTGTGTGAGGATATGTTATGTGTACTTTTCTTGCCAACCAACACTACAGCTGCAGAACTATTCAAGTTTTTAAATGATTACATAGCGGGAAAACTGAATTGGTCATTTTGTGTCGGTATATGCACAGATGGAGCTGCTACCATGACTGGACAGTTTCTGGTTTCACTACTCAGGTCAAAGAGGTTGCTATGGGGCTTCCCTGGTGGCGCAGTGGTTGAGAGTCCGCCTGCCGATGCAGGGGACATGGGCTCGTGCCCCGGTCCGGGAAGATCCCACATGCGGCGGAGCGGCTGGGCCCGTGAGCCATGGCCGCTGAGCCTGTGCGTCCGGAGCCTGTGCTCCGCAACGGGAGAGGCCACAACAGTGAGAGGCCCGCGTAAAAAATATAAAAAAAAAAAAAAAAAAAGAGGTTGCTTATGAATATGAGTCTACACACTGTGTCATCCTCAGGGAAATGCTGGCTAGCCGAAAAATGTCACCTGAACTTAACGTTTTGCAGGATGTGATTAAAATTATCAACCACATTAAAGTACATGCCCTTAGCTCATGTCTGTTCACGCAGCTCTGTGAGGAGGTGGGTGCAGAGCACACACGTCTTCTCTGATACACAGAAGTGAGATGGCTTTCTAGAGGTAGATCACTGGCCAGAGTTTTTGAGTTACAAGAGCCGCTCCAGAGATTTCTTTTCAAAAAACCGTCACCACTGGCAGCACATTTCAGTGACACAGAATGGGTCGCAAAGCTCGCTTACTTGTGTGACATATTCAACCTGCTCAATGAACTCAATCTGTCACTTCAGGGGAGAACGACAGCTGTGTTTAAGTCGGCAGATAAAGAGGCTGCATTCAAAGCCAAACTGGAATTATGGAGGCGATGAGTGAACATTAGGATTTTTGACATGTTTCAAACATTAACAGAGAGTTTGAAAGAGACTGAGACAGGGCCTTCTTTCTTCCAGCTGGGGCATGATCACCCGTCTCAGCTTTCAAAAGAGTTTGAGCGTTACTTCCCACCCACAAAAAAACCCTGAACTGGGAAGGAATGGATCCGCGACCCATTTGTGAATAATCAACTTTGTCCGTGCTAGAAGAGGATCAACTGCTTGAGATCGCAAATGACGGTGGCCTTAAAAGTATGTTTGAGGGCTTCCCTGGTGGCGCAGTGGTTGAGAGTTCGCCTGCCGATGCAGGGGACACGGGTTCGTGCCCCGGTCCGGGAAGACCCCACATGCCGCGGAGCGGCTGGGCCCGTGAACCATGGCTGCTAAGCCTGCGTGTCCGGAGCCTGTGCTCCGCAACGGGAGAGGCCACAACAGTGAGAGGCCCGCGTACCGCAAAAAAAAAAAAAAATATGAGACAACTTCAAATCTCCATACGGTCTGGATTGAAGTCAAGGTGGAATATCCTGAGATTGCCACAAAAGCACTGAAAGGCCTGCTTCCATTTCCAACATCCTGTCTTTGTGAAGCAGGGTTTTCTGCAGTGACGGCAACCAAAGCAAGATCACGGAGTAGACTGAACATAAGCAGCACACTTGGGTGTCACTGCCTCCCATCCCCCCCAGATGGGACCATCTAGTTGCAGGAAGACAGGCTCAGTGCTCCCACTGATTCTGCATGATGTGAGTTGTATAATTATTTCATTATATATTACAGTGTAATAATAATAGAAATAAAGTGCACGATAAATGTAATGCTCTTGAATCATCCCTAAACCATCCCCCCACCCCGGTCCATGAAAAAATTGTCTTCCACGAAACCTGTCCCTGGTGCCAAAAGGGTTGGGGACCACTGCCCTACAATATTCTCCTACGATAGGCTTAATTTCTTACATGTTGCAGATAACAAAACTACAGCTTAGAGATAAGTATTTTGCCCAGGATCACACAGTTGGCAAACAGAATGGCTCATATCTGTGATTTCAAATATTGCCTTCCTTTTTTTTTTTTTATTGTATTCTTTGTACTGCATGAACCTAAAAGCAAAACAAGACAAAAAACAATGCCTCTTTGATCACAATTTTTGGCATTTCTACTTCAGCTTTACCATCTAGTTAAATTACAGGTTTAGTTTACAACTACCTAAAATCCTGGCATTGTAATTTCTACTTTAGAATTAGTTCTTGTGAAACTCAAATGGGTCATATACTTTAAGTCAGAGCAAATATTCTGGACATTTTCAGCCCTCTTATTGCATTATACTATCTTTACCAAACAGATCTTATAGGTTTTATTCCAAAAAATAATATTACATTCTGCAACATTATTTAGATATAGTGCTTTTTTTCCATTTTAGTAAAATGAGCTACAAAAGTGTAGATTTTTATGAAGTTCTTGAAGAAATTTCAGTAAGTGAAATTGGGCAGATGATCACAATGAATATTTGATTCATTTCAAATAATGAAGCTAATTTACTCTTTAAGATTAGCATCTATGTTTTGGGGCTTCCCTGGTGGCACAGTGGTTGAGAGTCCACCTGCCGATGCAGGGGACACGAGTTCATGCACCGGTCCGGGAAGATCCCACATGCCGCAGAGCAGCTGGGGCCATGAGCCATGGCCGCTGAGCCTGCGCGTCCGGAGCCTGTGCTCCGCAACGGGAGAGGCCAAAACAGTGAGAGGACCACATACCTCAAAAAAAAAAAAAAAAAGATTAGCATCTGTGTTTTAAAATCTGCTTAAAATTGCCTGTACTCTCTTCTTATCCTGTACCCTCTTCTTACATATTATGTAATCTAGGAAATATGTAGAAGATTTGATATATTCAGTTTGGTTCTAGATGAAATATTTCTGATTTTTTATGTGTGTGAGAAACCTAAAATGATTCTACATAGGTTTAGATCAAATCGTTGTATTTTAGCAGTGTTATCAGGTGGGCTTTGATATCCAAATAGCTCTAAATGAAAATGAAATAAAAATAAGGAAACTAAAGATGTAGATAGTTCATTTGTTTACAATGTTTTTTTCTGTTTTAAATATGTAGTGTTCATTAGGCAAATATTTGACATCTGTATGCATTATACACTCTGCTGAGTGCTGGAGAAAAAGCAGTGAATAAAACACAGTCCTTTCCCCCATGCAGCTCTCTGTTGCCCTCAGTGTTTACCTGTTCTTGGAAAATGAAAGATAAAGGAAGAAGAAGAAAAAAAGAACCTTAGTCCACTTAAGTGCTATTTATATTTTATTCTATTCCCCACCAATTTGTTCATTTTCTCATACTTGTGATTATAGCTTATCTTCCCATATTTAATTAACATTACAGGTATGTTTTTAAGTTAGTTGTGATTTTCTTTTTCCAGTATACAGAGTGCTGCAATGAGTAATTTTGCCCATATGTTATTTTTGTTTTTGTATTTTTCTTTGACAGAAGTAAAATTAATTATATGGTAGGAATCTTTGTTGTCATTATTAACTCTTAATATTATTAACAGTTTAAGACTTTGTAATACATGTTGAAAAAATTCTGTGTTTACCAATTTATAACTATCAAGCAATACAAGAAGGTGCTCATTCACTGAGCTTTTAACAACACATTTTTAAACTGGTAATTTGATAAATAAAACCTTTTAGGTTTGTGTAATGGTTAACTTTATGTCTCACCTTAGCTAGCCTGTGGTGCTCAGTCATTTGGTCAAACACTCGTGTAGATATTACTGTGAAGGTATTTTGTAGATTTAACTAATCTTTATAGTAAGTTGACTTTAAATAAAAGAGATACCCTAAATAATGTAGGTGGGCCTCATCCCATGGGTTGAACATCTTAAGAGCAAATACTGTGGTTTTCCAAGAAAGAAGAAATTCTTCCTCAATGTTGTAACATAGAAATCCTATGAGTTTCCAGCCTTCCTGCTTGCCCTAAGGATTTTGTAGTTGCCATCCCCTACAGTAGCATGAGCCAATTCCTTAAAATAAATAAATCTCAGTTCTCCCTCCCCACATTGGTCCTGTTTCTGTGGAGAATCCTGACTAATGCAGTTGGTACTTTGTATTTATTTGCCTATCTTTGAGATTGCCATGACCTTTTAAGGACGCTTCAGCCCTTTGTCATGCTTTTCTATACATACTCTGTACTATTTGTGTATTGGAGTTTTGTTTGGCTATTTATATAGTCAATGAAAGTGCTGGAAAGCCTCCATTTGCATATGTCACTCTTATCACCTCTGTCAGTTTAGGACATGCCAAATGCTTACTGTATTATCATATGATTATTTATTTATTTAGAAAGGTATTGAAGATTTCTGGTTGTCGTCTTTACCGTGCATAACCAAAAGTACTATAATTACATCAAAATAGTCAAAGTTTAGTTTTCTTGTAAATTCAAACAAAATTCATTTAGTTATGTTAATTCATCCATTTTTTGGTAATTAATTTTTCATACTGCTCTTTGAGTAACAGGGTAGATATCAAATTTCAGATTTTACAAGAATCCATTAATGACAAATATTACCAATTTTTTTAACTTCATTTGCTATAATGGTTATAGACAGTAACACTAATTTTTATTACTTTTATAAGAGTTATGGCATTATTATTCTAATCCATTCTTAGCATACCATCAGGATCACTTGAGTCTCATTCTCATAAAATATGCAGAAAAAGTGTGCCTTGAGACCATTTATCTGCCAGGAAAAACACATTTTATTACCTGCTAATTATTGTCCCAAATTTATATATATAGTGATAATGTTGGCAGATTGTGGCTAGCCATAGGATTGTTTTTTTCTCTTACCACATACTTCACTTTTCTTTATTCTCTGCGTAAATTTGAGAGAGTGAATAAAGAAGTGAAATTTTAAATCGAAATCTATACAGAAAATTAGAAGCTTACTTCCTCTTTCTTCTGAATATATTCTTTGAGGGAACAGGCCAATCATCATCCTCATTTAAAATAATGTAAGTAATGTTTACATAAGAAGAAAGCCATGGAAAGAATAGTCCTACTCATTGCTTGGGGGAAAATTTGTAGTGATCAAATGGAGAAATTAGAACTTAACTCCTGTTTAATTTTTTCTTCTCTAAGTCCTGTGTTGTGTTTTGTTTTTTCTTTCACTACTCTCCCTCAGTATAAAAATCACTTTTTCACAGAGGACATTGGTAAAGGGGAACAGAAGTCCTAGAGTAGTGAGAAGATTGATATTGTGTACCAGTCAGCTGATAATATGTACATAATTGCCTGTCCAGGTGAATTGTGATCAAGGAACTTGCAAATGAAAGCAGTGAAACATTACCTGTGATAAAAGAATGACTCTGCACTACAAATACAAAAGTATTCTTAACTTTCAAAAAGAATATTTCACAAACTGGTGATTATTGAGATGTTTCCTAGCGTGATTCCAGAATGGATTGTTAAAGACGATTGGTGACTTCTGGAACCAAGGTTGGATTCTTAAGAAAATATTGTCCTACTAAACTTACCCTTTGGAGGACAGATTTACTAGGATAGACAGGAAAATGGAGCAGGACAGATTATCTCAAATTTAATAAATTAAGTTCTCAAAGATCATTGCAAACAAAAGTATGAAATACATGAGGGCAAGGGCATTAGATAAAAATTGGCTAAATGGTCCCACCAAATATATAAATATTTGGATTTATATATTTATATCCACTTAGAAGAATGATCTATAGTGGAATGCCACAGTGATGTCTTCATCCTTATTCTGCTCAATATTATTATCAATGATTTGGATAAAAATATTGAAAGCATTTTTACACATTTGTATATGACATTAAATTGTATTTAGAGTATTTTAAAAGGCTGGAGTAGTGGGGCTATACCCAAAGTCGAAATTCAAAAGGAATAATTAATGTCATACTTAAAACTTCAACATTTAGTAGAAAATTAGGAGCCAAACTCAGCCATACAACATGTATTTAACATTTAGGGCTTTTATTTAACAGTAAGTTGTAAAGGCAAGTTTTAAAAACTAATGTCATTTTAGTCTGATGTAATTGAAATTAACTTTCCAAAAAAAAAAAAAAGAGAAGAGGGAGGTACCACTCTTTTTAGACTTATATCACATAATTCCTTTCAGTACTGAGTGTCATACTTTTAAAAGTATGTATTCAAATTGGAAGATATTTAATGGACAGCGGATACAAGGTTGAAGGCACATGCAGACATATAGTATAGAAAACAATTTAAGATACTTGAAATAAGTTGCCTATTTGGAAGATTGTTATATGAAAAAAGATTAGACTTATTTTGGAACCTTATAGAACTAGGGTACTGAAGCTAGAAGGAAACATTTTAACTCAACATGAAAATACAAAGTGGTATAAGGTTCACCTTACGGTATTGTGTTAATATGAAATAGGCTATATTAGATCATTTTTACCTATTTTTACCTATTACCTAACTATTTCACATATTTCAACCTAATATAAAGGGATAGTGAGTGAGTAGTGTTCCCTTCAGGTAGCAAATTTCCTTTCTCTGGAGTAAACTTATAACATCTGCAATCATTTAATGGATAATTTGTGGAGGGGTTTCAAGCATTGGATGAGTAGTCAGATTGTGTCTTTTAAGTTCATTTCTGATCTAAAGATTTTGTGATTCTAGAAATTGAATTTAATTTTACATTCACTGGGTGTTTGCTGAATGGAGATCCAGATTGACAGGGACATAAGTAGAGTTGACATTGTCTTTGTTGATTTAAAATGTCCTCATTTGTCTAGATTCATAAATATCTTTTGCTAAATTTAAGGACATGATATGAGAATATTCTATATAGTGATAGGCTGTTTAGTCCAATCCTTAATTTGAATATTTTTTAAAAACCTTTCTATCTTTACAATTACAACTTTTTTAAAAAAAATTTTACTTCTGTAAACCAATGTCTTGGGTATTTTCCTGCAGAAATGTTAATATTTTCTTGAAAATATCCACTCTGGATAAAATTAGTTCTTTGGGTAGAAATAATTTCCCATGAAATACTTTTTATTAGCTTTTAGAAAATAAAGTATTGAAAGTAGATAGCAGAAATAATAACATATAGCTGCTTATTGCAGAAAAGTTATCCTGAAAACTAGTTTCTACCTACTAAATTTATTTTCTTTGCTCAGGGTTTTAAAAATGTGTTCTGTTTTAAATAACGATTTTAATGAAAAATGGAGACGTGAGAAAGATCCTCAATGGATTCTCTATCATATAAGCAATTTAATAATTCATATTGGAAAGCTAATCATTCTTTTTGGTACCTTATGATTAAAACTCACGAATCAGAAATTTGATGTTAGATGAAATATAGTTCTGTTACCTGGTCACTCAAAGCATTGTTTCGGTGGCCACAAGGATTGTCTGAATCAAGCTTGGAAGTAATATTCTGCATTTAAATTCTCATTTGAACTCCTTTCAAGGTCTGTTTCAAGAAATGGTGACCCATTAGGTTATCTCAAAAAAACTTTTCATAGATAGCTATGAGTTTTCCATTTATTCCTTTCATGTTTGTTCGTTTTTTTTTTTTTTTTTTTTTTTTTGCGGCACGCGGGCCTCTCACTGTTGTGGCCTCTCCCGTTGCAGAGCACAGACTCCGGACGCGCAGGCTCAGCAGCCATGGCTCACGGGCCCAGCCGCTCTGCGGCATGTGGGATCTTCCTGGACCGGGGCACGAACCCGTGTCCCCTGCATCGGCAGGCGGACTCTCAACCACTGCACCACCAGGGAAGCCCTCCTTTCATGTTTTAACACTTTGATAGTATGAGCGGCAGTGAAAGAGGAAATAAATAGGTGAAGTGAGGACTGAAGTTCAGATTATAAAATTACCAGATTTACCATAAGTAGCATGTCCAGAAAAGCATGTACAATTATGCTATATATGTGCGTGCTCTAAGCATTTTACTCTATTAACTAATTTAATATTTATATTGCTTTTGCATTAAAATGAATGGAACAAATAGATTAGACTACCTGGAACAGAGCTTACATGAAGAATTTGCAGTTGTGCCCAAAACAGTGATTCTGTAGGCTCTCCTCAGAGTAGAAGGACCTGGAGTAGATGGAAAGCTCTAGAGTGCCAGCAGCTTCCAGCTGTTCCAGACCAGCCACTTCTGTTTACTCCACCGTGCCTTCCTTCCTGTTAAAACCCATGAGTCAAAGTCTGCCAAGAACTCACCTGTAGTCTAACAGAGTGTGGTTTAAAGCTTGCTGCAGCAAAGGATAATACATACCAAGGGGACTATGAATGTCTCTAAAAGGGGGAGTAGGGATGAATTATGATAGAGTTGGGGGGTTATAATTGGTCATAGAATGGTCTTGCAAAGATTTGTCAGAATTTATTTTAAAAGTTGCTCATCGCTTCTTGGTCTTTTGGCTAAGATCAAGTGTATTTTAAAAGTTGCTGTGACAGTCTGTGATCTTTAGAATACATGAATCTTTCTAGAGTTACTGTTAGGTTGGTTTTTCTGTGTTCTTGGAATGTATGGGTCTGAGTGAAATGTCGTTAAAAGATTAGAGCTTGCATAGTCTGTTATACACGTCATGGCTAGGTCTGGCACAATTTATTTATTTTGTGATTCAAGTGTGTTTTGAAAAATATGGTTTTTGTTACCATTCACAGTTCTTCCTCTTGGGCTAGCTGTCAGTAACACAGTTTTTCACTTTATCGATGTAATTGTAATCTTTTTATTTTTTAACCTTAGGTGAAGAAAGGTAATCATACTCCTCAGTTCTTGGCATATTATCCTCTTGTGTCTTACAAGGCCCTTCCCTGTGTGTGTGTGTGTGTGTGTGTGTGTGTGTATGTGTGTGTAAGTGTATGTATGTATACATATATAAAATTTTTATCCTTGTTCCCTGCTCCCAGTGTCTTCCCTCTGATTGGGGGAACCATTTTAATGTGTCCTTATTTGAATGTGTTCTTGTAATCTGTGTGTTATTATTTTGTGTGCATGTATTTTTATTTTACAAAAATTTTATTATGTACAGAATGCATTGTTTCCTATGCTTCTAAGAGAAATCCACTGAACATTTTGCTTAAAAAATCTAAAACTGTTGCTTTATGTTCATGTAAATACTATCCGTTACTATGTATAAATTGAATTTCTTTTTCTAAATTTCAGAATCCGTGGTATGAATTCACCTTTTTCTTCTATCTGCTTACCCATAATGGACATCTAGGTTGTCTCTTAACTCTTCACCAACCCAGAAACTTTTATGTGCCCTTATAATGTGCAAGAAAAAAAAAAAAAGCAAAAGGTCTGATCATCTGTCTATTCTTATCATCATCTCCATCCAAGAGTGTAACTGCTGTATGATAGGCCATGCAGATATTTAACTAAGCGCTGCCAGTTTGTTCTCCAGAGTGGTGGTGACAAGGCTATCATCCTGCCAGCGATGCACAGGTTCCTACATCCCCATTTCTCCCCAAAGACCTAGCATTGTCCAGCTTCTAACTTTTACTTTTTTTTTTTTTTTTTTGGCTGCACTATGAGGCTTGCAGGATCTTAGTTCCTGGACCAGGGATCAAACCTGGGCCCACGGCAGTGAAAGCACCAAGTCTCAACCACTGGACCACCAGGGAATTCCCAGATTTTTACTTTTTTTAATAAGCGATAGATACCTCATTCTTAACTTAAATGTCTTATCATAAGTTTGTTAACTTTGGGGATTAACTTTTCAATAAATTACCTATTCATTAACTTTTTTTTATTAAATTGAGTTTGATCTATTTTTCTTGTCAGTTTGCAGGGGTTCTTTGTCAATTGAAATATTAATCCCTAAAGGTTTTTAGATAAAACAAATTTCTTTCATCTGTAAATGGAATACTAACTTGGTTCTTAGTATCTATTGCTAAAAAAAAAATCCCTTATTTCGATGTAATCCAATTAATCATTTTTGCCTTGTGGTTTGTACTAAATTTCTTTAAGAATTTCTTTATTGTCCTTACAGCCAAAGGCTTATTTGTACATGTTTTTCTTATTAACTTTATAATTTTACCTTTCATATTTTGGTATTTTATCCCTGTAGTCTTACTTTGTTTATAATGTTAGATAAAGATTCAGTATCCATTTTCATGTTTCTCCCTAAAATGAGCCACTTTCCCTAGTAGCATATACTTAAGGAGTCTGGTTCCTGGTTAAAAACCTATATGTGATTTTTTTCAGGTCTGATTCTAGGCAGTTACAAAGGCTTTACCTGGCAGGTCTCAGAGGGAAAGTACATTGTAGCCTTTGAAGGGTGCTGCATTCAAGTATTCAGGCCCCACTGCTCGCCATGCTCTTCACATAGCTGCATTTCTGCCGCAGGTGCCTTCATTCCTAATGCTCTTTATCTGAGGCCCTGGGCAGAAGTCTTCTTCAGGTGCTTCTGCCCAGGCCTCCTTAGTGGGAGGAGGAGAGAGAACTCTTCCCCACTCTGACTCAGTCTTCAGTACTTTTCCTCTCCTCGTCCTGCCTGCCTTTTTTTCCCTCCCACCCCAGGGTCCATAAAACATCCAGAGACTTTTGTTCAGTGCTCCTGCAGCAGTGAGATGACTCCCACTTCTGTGCTGATTCACCTGGCCTTCACCTTGTGCTCAGTTCCACGGAGTCAAGGGGTTTTAGCCACTTGCTTATACCAGACCAGTAAGTGATTAAAGCCTTCTTTATTACTCTCATTTTGGCTCATCTTTGCTTAATCAGCAACTCCGACACCTGAGTTTGCTCTCTTCAGCTCAACCGAGCTGCTGAAAACACTAAGGCCATGGATCTCAAACTGTAGTTCTTGACCCAGCAGCTTCAGTATCAGCTTCACTTGGGCACAGTTGGAAACGCAAGTTCCCTAGCACTACTTCAGACTACTGAATCCAAAACTCTGCTCTTGGGAGACAATAAATTGAAGAGTCACTTTTGTTATCAGGAAAAGAATATTCCCCTCCTATCAAAATCTGAAGCAGGAATACATAATTTAATAATATAAGATAGCTTTTAATTGAATTAAAAAGTTACATCGCACACTTTAAACTTACACAATGTTATATGTCCACTGTATCTCAATAAAGATGAAAAAACTTAAAAAAAATAAACTCTGCTCTTGGACTGATCAATCTCTTAACAAATCTTTCAGGTGATTTTAATACATGCAAAAGTTTGAGAACCACTGAACAAACAGTTTACTCTATACATTGGTTTTTTGTGGTGCTTCTTTATCGTATATTAAGTTCCCATGTATACATGGGTCTGTCTCTGAGCTTTCTATTCTCTTGCACTAATCTGTTTATTTTTGTATAAATAACATACTATTTTTATTACTATGTTTTATTACAGTGTGGTATATGTTAATATGTGGTATGGCAAACCTCTGCTCTTTCTTCTTGATGATTTTTTTTCTTTCAACATTTTAAATATTTCACTCTCTTTTAGCTTGCATGGTTTCTGAAGAGAAATCTACTGTCATTCTTATCCTTTTCCTCTTGTAAGTAAAGTGTTTTTTTCCCTGCTCTGGCTTCTTCCAAGATTTTTTCTTTTTCTTTTTTTTACCCTGCTATTTGAATATGATCACATAGGTGTAGGGGTTTTGTGGGGTTTTTTTGGTGTTCATCTTACTTGATTTTCTCTATGCTTCCTGGATCTGTGGTTTGGTATTTGTCATTAATTTTAGAAAAATTTTGGCCATTATTAACCTCAAATATTTCTTCTGCTTTATTCTTTCTTCTCCTTTTGGTATTTCAATTACACATATGTTATGCTTTTTAAAATTGTCTCATGATTCTTGACTGTTCTGCTCTGTGTTTTTGTTTTCCTCCCCTCCTCCCCCACTTTTTACTTAAGTCTAGGAAGTTTCTATTGACCTATCTTTTTTTTCTTTTTTGCGGTACGCGGGCCTCTCACTGTTGTGGCCTCTCCCGTTGTGGAGCACAGGCTCCGGACGCGCAGGCTCAGCGGCCATGGCTCACGGGCCCAGCCGCTCCGCGGCATGTGGGATCTTCCCGGACCGGGGCACGAACCCGTGTCCCCTGCATCGGCAGGCGGACTCTCAAGCACTGCGCCACCAGGGAAGCCCCTATTGACCTATCTTAATGCTCATGGTTCTTTCCTTGGTTAGGTTGACTCTACTGATGAACCCATCAAAGTCATTCTTTTCTTCTGTTTTGACTTCTAGTATTTCCCTTTGTTTCTTCCTTAGTGTTCCCATCTGTACATTATCCACCTGTTCTTGCATGTTATCTTCTTTTTCCATTAGCTTCCTCAACATATTAATCATCTTTATTTTAAATTTCCAGTCTGATAATTCAGAAATCTCTGTCATATCTGAAACTGGTTCTGATGCCTTTTTTTTGTTCCCTCAGACTTTTTAGCCTTTTAGTATGCTTATAATTTTTCTGTTAAAAGATAATTTTGTATCTATGTATGGTGACCAATGTTAGATTTATTGTAGTGATCATTTCTCAGTATATACAAGTATCAAATCAATACACTGAATACCTGAAATTAATATAGTGCTATATGTCAGTTATACCTCAATTTAAAAAAAAGATGAACATGTTGTAACATGTAATCGGAATAGAGGTAAATAGACTCTTAATGGGAGGTTTTGTTAATTTGTTTAGAAGTGAGTAGCTGTGTTTAATATTTTCTGTTGCTGTAAGTTACCAGAGGGTTCAGATTCCTTAAAGGTTTTTGTTTTTGTCTCCCCTCTTGTCTTTGGCTTCCCTAAGAACTCCTTAGAAGAGTCTGTGTCTTACAGCTCTGTCAACTATTATGGACTATAATATACTAGAACCTTATTGGTTTGGTGATATAAGGCATTGGGGAGGGGAAGTATTCTGTAATCTTATGATTAAATCTTCATCTTTTAGTGGGCCCATGACCTTCACAAGTGTTTGCTGGCTTTTTCCCCCCTCTAGGAAGGCTAGAGGGAGCTGGAATCTTGGTAAAGCCTTTTGCCCAGGTGGAAGGTTTATAAGGTTTTGATAAAGTCTTTTCACCTAAAGAATAGGCTTTTGTTAATGGAGAATGCTCTAGGCATAATTCACAGTGGTTATAATAATTCACACTTTTTCTACTCCCCTCAACAGAACCATGAGGGGAAATTTCTGGGCTCTTCATACTGAAATTCTGATGGGATTTCTGGGGGGAGAATCCATAAAAGTGTGTGGAATCCCTAAGGCATCAGCTTTCAAGAGTTCTCACTGTCACACATCCTCACTCAGCCTCCAGCAGTTCCTCAAATTTACCATTCAAGCACCTACCAGTTTATATCTCCAGTAGCTTCTGCTCTAGGTAAGATGATCTTGGCTGTGACTCACTGGATTTCCTAGTTGTAAATTTGGGGGGTGGGGTGGGATTTGCTCTGTCCCAGTTCTCTGATAGACCTAAGGCATGTCATTGATCTTTAGTTTGTTTCAGCTTTTTTTCTTGTTTTAAGAATCAGGGTGATCTTCCAAGCTCTTTACATGTCAAAGCTGAAACCAAAAGTGTACATATACGTTTTCATTATCTACTTTAGCAAGTTTGTTTTAGCCATCAAATCTTTTCTTAGATTAAATCTTCTATTGAAGACTTTTCTTACAAACAAGACCAGTAAAGGCATAGTGACTCTAGTTGAAGTGGAGATGGAGATGTCTAGTACTCTGTTGGTCAGAATTTGAAAACTCTTGGTCCCTACCATAAGCTGATCAGGACCAGGGTTGAACCCTTCTGAATATTCTATTATTTTTTGTCAAGCATTCTATCTGTAACTGATGTTAGAACTTAAAATTGCATTTTTCATTATATAATATACTCATTCATGATCATTCACAGTGTTTACTGTGTGTCCTCATATGCTTCATATATATATATATATAGTTTATTTGGGGGGAAATAATGGAGTATGTTGTATTTTAAAATATGTGTTTTATAAGACTGGAGAAAATAAAATATTCTGCTAAAAAAATCCCCCTCATTGTCTAGGGAATATGTTTTTCTTGCATATGGAAGAGAAAGAGTCATTGTTTTTTTATTTTCTATATTCTTTCTCTAGATGGATGTATAATTTTTTAAGAAAATATGCCAAAGGTGTTTGATGTGATTACTTCATTTCCCATCAAAAAGATATTAAAGATGTGATAATCTTTCCCAAGGTGTTATTCACCAAATCTGCATTTCATGATAATTATAAGGTTTGTGTGAGAAAATTACCAGACCTTTTTTAAGTCTTCCAACTTCAGAGTCTTAAACTTTCAGCTAAATTTTGAGGAGTGGGGCTGGGAGTCTGATATATAATTCTTTTTATTGACTTTCCAATTTCTGTCATGTTATATATGCTGCTGACCTGTTTTTCAACTGAACCAGTAATTTAGTCCATTACTGGTCTGTGTAAATCTTAGCCACAGCTATTTCCCAAGGTGGTTTTGGGTCTAAGGAGTGGTTGGTGTTGATGTCCAGCAGGAAATCTTGCAAACCAGATGACTGGTGTGGTTCAAACTGTAACCTTGTTAAAGCATTGGTCAGGTTGCACTTAGAGTTATTTAATTAGTTTCCCAATAATATTTGTGTACAATTTTTAGGTGACCACTACTTTTTTTTCTTTCATCATAGTACAGAAAAAGACAGTTGCTTGTTGCTATCAGAGTCATATATTAATCCAATACTTTTTTTTTTATTAAGTTATCTTTAGGCAGGCATTTTAATAACTGTTAGAACTTCACTTGAATACGAGTACCTATAATGGTGTTGTCAACTTAAATTGAAAGTTTTCAATATATTAGGCAGTCTAATAAAAAGGTTTTTTAAAAGTATAAGAACATTCTCTGCCTTCAAGAAACTAAGAGCCTTATTATGGGAGACAGCTATAAAATAAATTATAATAAAATATAATAAACAATACACTAGTGATAGAAACAAAATACTCTTGGATTATAGATAAGAGAGCAGGCAATTCATTCTGAGTTTTCAAGAAAGAATTCAAAAGAGGTAACATTTTAATGGGAAAAGATTGGCTTTTGCCTGGAAGAGAAAGTAAGTCCATTTTAAGGGACAAAAATAGTATGAGTTAAAAATTAATTTAAAGTGTGTGTGTATATTTTTCTTCAAGTTTATTGAAGTGTAATTCACATAAATAGAATCTACCCTCTTAGGTGTACCATTCTTTGTATTTTGACGGACCTGTACAATTTCACAACTACCACCTAAAAGAAGATTAAAATTAAACATTTCCATCACCCCCAAAAAATCCTCTCATGTTCCTTTGTAGTCAGTATATACGTGTATTTTTAGTAGAATTCTTGAGTGGAAAGTCAACTTATACATTATTTCTTTCATGGAATGTGCTTGTGATGTTGTATCAGAAAAGTCATTGCCTTTAAGTTCATCTAGGTTTTCTCCTGGGTCATCTTCTAGGAATTTTACAAGTTTTGCATTTTAGGCCTATGATCCATTTTGAGTTACTTTTTGTGAAGGGGGTAAGATTGCTGTCTAGATTCATATTTTTGCGTGTGGATGTCCAATCATTCTAGCGACACTTGTTAAAAAGACTATCTTTATAACATTGTATTGCCTTGCTCCTTTGTCAAAGATCAGTTGACTGTATTTATTAGGGGTCTATTTCTGAACTCTGTTTTTTGTCTATTCTTTTGCCAATGCCACACTGTTTTGATTGCTGTAGCTTTACAGTACGTCTTGAAGTCAGAGAGTGTTAGTCCTCCAACTTTGTTCTTCAGTATTATGTTGGCCATTCTGTTTTGTTTTTATGTTTTGTTTTTTTCTCTTTCCATATCTTTAGAATCAGTTTGTCAGTATCCACAAAATACCTTGCTGGGATTTTGATTGAGATTACATTGTGTTTATAGATCAAGTTGGGAAGAACTGACATCTTGACAACATTCAGTCTCCCTTTCATGAACATGAAATATATTTTGATTTATTTAATTGTTCTTTGGTACCTTTCATCAGAATTTTGTAGTTTTTCTCATGTAAATCTTGTACATATTTTGTTGGATATATACCTAAATTTTTCATTTGGGGGATGGTAATGTAAAGTGTATTGTGATTTTAGTTTCATACTGTTTGCTATGTAGGAAAGGGATTGACGTTCGTATATTAATCTTGTATACTGCAACCTTATTATAATTGCGTATTAGTTTCAGGAATTTTTTTGTCAATTCCTCAAGATTTTCTACAAAGATGATCATGTCATCTGTGAACAAAGACAGCTTAATTTCTTCTTCCTTTTTATTTCCTATTTTTACACTATTTCATTAGCTAAGACTTCCAGTACAA
Organism: Orcinus orca; assembly: GCF_937001465.1. Lineage (NCBI taxonomy): Eukaryota > Metazoa > Chordata > Mammalia > Artiodactyla > Delphinidae > Orcinus > Orcinus orca. Next base: position 23,535,301 of record NC_064569.1, read on the forward strand.
TGATGAAAAGCTGAGGTGAGAGACATCATCCTTGCCTTCTTCCCCAGTTTTTGCTTCATCCCTTTATATCACTCCTTCAGGTTAAAGGCCTGTTTAAGTAGGAGGAATAACCTATTTGCTTACATTTGTTCATACCTATTAGAAATTATATCTATTTGGGTGAAATAAATGTAGTATAGCTTATCTTTAGTCTTATTTTATTCACTTTAAGAAGTTTATTAATATTATTGAGTTTGTGGTAACTGCGTAGATTTAATCCCATAGGTCATCTTATTTAGGTTTTCTTTCCAAACAATATTTAATGTGTTGGCCCATGAAGAGATGAAACAGTTGTGTGTGACTCACTTTATATTAAGACGTTTATTAAATTTATTAAGTGTCTTTCAAATCGTGTTAAATGGAGGCTTATAGGAAGATGTGCTTTAAGACCATCCTACCAGATCACTTGATCTTTTTCAGTGTTTGTGCTTTCTAGAAAGTGAAAGAAGATACTTGTTGAGTTTGCTTTATAGAATATATACTACACACACACCACATACATATAAAGTGATGTGAAGTTTGTGGACCTGTGGTAAATGGATAACAGTATACCTGAACATGAGCTTCTCTGATTGCTTAGTCTAAAATTTGATATACAAAAAACTACGTATGATTGTGATTAAATCTGTTTACAGTATCTCCTATGACTCACATTACAGGAAAGAAGAGACTTTTTTATATTTCTTTTTTTTTTTACAGGAATCAAGTAAAAACCACAGAACCTCTATATTTGAGTATATATCAAACATTTTTCTCTTGGAAAAATTTCTTCCAAAAGAGGGGAAAAGCATAACCCATTTCTGAGTGCCTTTTGTTTTAAGCTAAATTTCAAAGGACTGTCCTTGATACCCTTATATTAAGCAGCTGCTCTGTAAGATTAATGGGACTCTGTGGTTTGCATTTATTTCTTCAATTTGCTTTAAAAATTACTAAAATTTCAATATAATTTTAAGAAGCAATCAATAGAATATTTTAGATAAACAAAATATAATAAACTCTTCACTGTTCTTGAATGAGATTTACTGGTTTAGATTTCAATTAATTTTCATAGTGCCTCTCAAAATGTTGTAAGGCTATGTCTTGCAAATTCTATAGAAAGTATCTCTGTTTCGAAATTATAAATATTTGAAAAGAGTCGTATGATAAATGTTTTCATTGGTTCAATTTCGGCTCTGAGGTACGTAACAAAAGGTGTTCAGAACATCCTCACCTTGGAATGGTCAGCTAGTAAGGTACAAAAGAATGTACTGACTATCTCTTATATCATCAAAATCCATGTGTGCCATTTCCAGGGTGCTGAATGTTAATTGAGACAATTAAGCAATTCTCTGTTGAGGCAGACGGCAGAAGTAATACAGGCAATCTCCAGATATACTTCATACTTTATTTTAGATATAATAAAGGGAGTCTGAAACCTTTTTGGCCAAAGCTTGATACTTTATAATTTCTAGCTTATTGTGATTAAATAACTAAAATAATATCTGGCCCAGAGAGGAAAGACATTGCTACTTCTGGAAGAATATGTCAATGAACAAACCTCAAATCCAGCGCACCTTCTACTACTGTCCCCTATAAAAACTGCAAAAAGAGCTCCAATCATTTTCCTTCTTGTACAGACAATACTAGTAATAGTTGAAAAGGAGTAGTTATAGTATCAGAAGTAGAAACATTTGTAAAGATGTTCAACATGCTTAGTCAATAGTGAAATGCAAATAAAAACCACATGAGATTGCCAAGATGACTATAGTAATAATAATTTAAAAAGCAGAAAGTAAAATATTGTAAAGAATATGGAAAGATTGGAACCTTTGTACATTGCTGTATTGCGAATATTATTTATTGATATTTGTACGTGAATGTTTAGCAGCATTATTCATAATTGCTGAAAAGTGGAAACAACTCCAGTGTCCCTCAACAGGTGAATAGATAAATAAAAGTGGTATGTATGTACAGTGGAATATTATTCAACCATAAAAAGGAATGATGTTCAGATACATACTACAACACTGATGAACCTTGAAAACATTATACTGAGTGATATAAGCCAGATACAAGGGACAATTACTGTTTGATTCCATGTATATGAAGTATCTAGAATAGGCAAATTCATAGAGATGAAAAGTAGATTAGAGGTTGCCAGGGGCCGGGATGAGGAAGAATGGGTTATTGCTTAATGGGCACAGAATTTCTGATGAGGATTATGAAAAAATTTTGAAATAATGATGATGGTTGTATGGCATTGTGAGTATAATTAATGCCACTTGTCCATTTCAAATTGGTGAAAATGGAAATTTTTGTTATATATATTTTTTACCAAAATATATAAAGGAAGTACAAGTAGTAGTGTAATAATATCACTTAACATTTAAATTTTACTATTTAACAGGCACTGTCCTGAGGTGTTTATATGTCGTAAACTATCTGTTTCTCACTGTAGACATATTTTATCCACAAATAGTTAATATTAGTAAATGAAAGGCAAGAATATTGTACTGTAATAATTGAGGTCTTAATTATTATGGCCACCTTCTCTTTTATTGCCATCTGTTCCTGTAAAAGCACTTATAATTAGTTGGACCTCCAATGCCCCATGGATACTGAGGGATAACTGTATTTTTTTTCTATTAGAACTTTTTATTTAAAATTTGTATATTTTTAAAAGTTTATTTCTACTTATTTATTTATTTCCAAATCATATTTGGTACTTCCTACTTTTAAAAAGTTACGTGTGTTTTGGGAAAAAATTAGTTGTTATGGTATTTGTTGAAGAAAATTTGTTTTATAAAATAGTTCTACAAGTCAAATATAAGAAAATGTATTTATGTTTCCTGGATTGTCTATTAGACATTAATGTCCATGAGAGCAGCATCCCTGGAAACTAGTACACTGTCAGGTGTTGGTACACACCAAGCAAATATTTCTTGTATGATGGTTGGGAAAAAATGCATTAGCAAATTTATAAATTTACATAGAGAGATGGACAAGTTGGTAGGGAAATGATATGTAATAATTTACAAATTAGTATATGAGGGTAAACTTTCCTTTAAGACAATTTAATTTAAAAATAAGATATTAAAATATATAGTTGAATTTCTACCATGAAGACTTATGATTTAATTTATAATTTAAACAATTTTAAGAAAGAAAAGACCAATAGAAAATCAACATTTATAGGATATTGTTCCAGTGGAACAGTTTCCTTAGTTAGCTGCCATTATAGTCCATGATTCTGCTCTCTAGGATCATCTCCCTCATCCCTTGTCCTGCTATTGTTTGTAATTTGGTATTTTCTCTCTGGAGTACAGTTTGAAGGTATGCATCAAAATATAAAACATGCTCAATTTTCAACCTGCTCATACTGCTTCTAGGAATTTTTCGTAAGACTGTAATTCACAGGTTCACAAAGATGCATGCATAAAAATCAAGATTTTTTTTAAATTGAAATATTGCAGACAACATGAATGTGTGTAGATAGCACAATGATAAAATGTAAATTTAATTTAATAAAACAAAAAATAGCATAGTTGTATTTATATAGAAATATGTCAGTACCTTTCTTGAGTGCAAAAGATTACAGAACAGTATTATAAACATATTATTTTAAATGTTTATGTATATCTATGTATTTAAATACACAGAGAGCTCTCCAGAAGGTTGTTTGTCTAAGTGCTATCAGTGATTTTCTTTGGGTAATGGAACCCTGGATGATTTTCACTTCTTTACATTTTTCACGGTGAATGTATGTGATTCTTACAAAAACAGTATATTTTATTGAACTTTATATGGTTCTTCTTTTTTTGTTTTTTGCGGTACGCGGGCCTCTCACTGTTGTGGCCTCTCCCGTTGCGGAGCGCAGGCTCAGCGGCCATGGCTCACGGGCCTAGCCACTCGGCGGCATGTGGGATCCTCCCGGACCGGAGCACGAACCCGTGTCCCCTGCATCGGCAGGCGGACTCTCAAGCACTGCGCCACCAGGGAAGCCCCTATATCGTTCTCGATTAGCCACTTATGGATCATTCACTTTACAAATTAACTGTTTAAGACATAAACTTTTGCCACACCATTCAGCATCTTTCTGAGTCATCTTTCCTAATATCAACTGATATTTATTCAAAAAATTATCTTATTTTAATATTATTCTGAAAAGAACAAAATCAAAAGCATAGATTATTCAAATTCTTTTAAAGCCAAATGGAAGTGAGGTCTTATCAGACATACTACTTATATTATGTAGCTTTAGTAACTAGGTAATAGTGGCACTGCTTTTATCTATTAAGTGATTACTACTGCTGAACATGAGTGTGCAGATATAATTATTGCTAAAGCTCTTCATTTGAGAGCTGGTAAATTACTTAGCCTCTCTGGGTCTCAGATCACTCATCTGAAAATGAGGAAGAATGTCATCTGATTTAGCAATCTGTTGTGTTTAATATGGTACAACCATATGTAAAGCACTTGTAACAGTGTCTGAAACTTTAAAGTGGTCAAAAAAGTTAGCTATTTTTAGCTATCTATCTATCTAAAGTAAAGTCAGTCACTTGTATTTTCTCAAGTAGATCTGTGCTTTTACTTAGGGTATATTTTATGTAGGATGCTTCTTTCAAATGATAATGTGAGGTTTATTTTGGCTCAAACAAGCTCAAAAATAGTCTTCTATTATAGTATACTGTCAGAATTAAGAAATGAAGCTCAGGAATGAATTTTTATTGCATTGTCATTGTCATTGCATTGTCATTTTTAGCTAATGTTATCCTCTTTGACTAGTTCTTGTTGGACCCCTGGAAAAGCATGGCCTACTTATAGTTAATTACTTATTGATTAGTCTGACTTATTAACATAACAATTCATTTTAAGGAGAAATCATTTTCAGAATTATTGATGACTCTGAGAACTTTATTTTGCAGTTTAATTCCAATAATTTTTACTTGTTCTGTTTTTGTTATGTTTACTCCCATCGCAAAGCCTAAATTGAATATTTTCAGTCTCATATGAGAATTGTATGATATTTATCATTTTGAAATCTAATTATTTGCCTGGTAAAACACATTTTATCATGCGTGTTTTATAAATAGGATTAGGTATTGTTTCTGACTATGAAATTCTGTGCGCCTCTAGACTTTCAAAGAATAGAACATTAAAGTCTCAGTTATTATTACATATCTTATGCTAAGCCTACTGATTTATTAGTCAAATGCTTTTCACAAATTCATATGGTACCAATAATTTCCCATCACCATGTCATGATTTATATCACAGTTTGGATTTGTTTTTAAAGAAAAACCACATTTTTGTAATTTTTCTTGTTTTCTTGAAACATAAAGATAAAAACATTAAAATTAAAAACAGGAATAATAGATTATCTTAACTTTCTATTTGGTCACTTACTCTCAATGTAGACTGCCTGCCTAAAAAATGTTTTAAATCAGAACAACTTTGAATGATATAGATCTGTTTTAAAATATTGGGTGTCAGAGTTGGTTTATATTTAAAGGAGGCTTCTATGTAAATGGCATTCTAAGTCTGAGAAAATATCTTACTTGCCTTTAGTAACTGAATGAGAAATCTATGTGAGTAGGAATATGTATGTATATGTATATATGTATATGTATATGTATATATGTTTTGTTTTCCCTAAGAGCACTGTTCAGAACAAGTATCTGGCTTATCTGTGTTGAAGATATTGAGGCTACAAATGTTGAACTTTCTTAAGAAAACTTCATTCAAACTCCAATTGTCTAGTCCATGATAATTAGCTGATGGCTCTGTGTGCTTTTTCATTAGTACATTGGAATAAAAATAAATACATGAACTTTATATTCTTTAACATTAGCTATCACATAATATTCCTTTGACCATTTTCATAGATTTATTTTTTTGAATCTATGGTAAAATCTTGAGATGAGAACAGTCATCTTTCAATTTCTGTAACAGTGCCTTACTAGAAACACAAATAATCTGTTAAGATAATTATTCATCAGGCAAACATCAGTTATAATCTGATTGCTCTCTTACTGCAAGCTAATAATAATTTTAATGAGTAAATTTTCCAAATTTAATTTTAGGAAAGGACATTTTATCATTTTCTGATTCACTTCATATTTGGAATGTTTTTAAATTAGATCTCATGTCATGTACTTTATTGAGTTTGGGGGCGAAAAAAGTATGTCTTGACTGATGGAAGAAAGGTGAATTCAGGTTTTTTGGCTCCTAAGCCTTCATTTTAGCAAACTTTCTTCTTTCCTCTAGTAACTACTTCAAATGAATTCTACCAGCTGTTCTCCGTGTTGATAGATTATCAGTCTCAGAGCCATAATCATAACGCAGTTATCTTTCCTTGTAGCATCAGAGGCTCCTTGAAATGCTTGCCACAGAGAAGGAACTGTTAAAAGAAAAAATAAAGGAAGCTTTGACTCAGCAATCTCAAGAACAGAAGGTAATACTTTAAGTTTGCTTGGACTGTGGAAAGAATGTTCTGTTACCTCAAATAATACTTTAATGTCTAGCTGTCTTATCATTTACAGGAAATATTGGAAAAATGTTTGGAGGAAGAAAGGCAAAGAAATAAAGAAGCATTAGTATCTGCTGCAAAGGTATTTCTCTCTGAAAAGTTTATTCTGTAGCTTAATTTCAATTATAGTTCTACTTTTGTTATGATTACCCCCACCTCAAAGCCTAAAATGAATGTTGTTGGTCTCATATAAGAATTGTTTTTGTCATCTTTATGTCTAATTATTTGCCTGGTAGAGACCCATCAGTAACAATCAGTTTCTTTGTAAATAAGTGGAATTAACAAACTGAGTTTATTAATGGTTAGTCAATCTACATTTTTTTTTTTTTTTTTTTTTTTGCGGTATGCAGGCCTCTCACTGTTGTGGCCTCTCCCGTCGTGGAGCACAGGCTCCGGACGCACAGGCTCAGCGGCCATGGCTCACGGGCCTAGCTGCTCCACGGCATGTGGGGTCTTCCCAGACTGGAGCATGAACCCGTGTCCCCTGCATCAGCAGGCAGACTCTCAACCACTGCGCCACCTAGTCAATCTTTTAAAAATATTTCATTCCAGAAAAATCAAAAATTTTTTTTCTTCTTCTACTGTTCATATTCCTGTTAAATTTGCATTACACAAGATAATGATGATATTGAAATGCTTTACATTTAGATTATTAATCACTTGTTTAAAATAATATATCTACATAGGAACACTAATATCCACTTGGTATTTGATAGATATCATACAAGTAATGAGTGTGTGTGTGTGTGTATGTGTATATGTATGTATGTATCAAGGTATGTGGTTTTTAAAGTCAACTTTGAAATAGATCATCTGGGTAGTATATTCATAGATGTTAAATATATGTATACTAATATATACATATGTTGACCTGAAATACACTGTCAGATATTTGTCCAGCAAAAATGGGTTTATTCAGGATTAGGAGAGCATTGCAATTTGGGGTCTGCAACCATGGCAAGCCATGTACAAGTTCCCACATGACAAGGAGAACACTTTTTTTTTTTTTTTTTTTTTTTGCGGTACGTGGGCCTCTCACTGTTGTGGCCTCTCCCGTCGCGGAGCACAGGCTCCGGACACGCAGGCTCAGCGGCCATGGCTCACGGGCCCAGCCGCTCCGTGGCATGTGTGATCTTCCTGGACCGAGGCACGAACCCATGTCCCCTGCATCGGCAGGCGGACTCTCAACCACTGCGCCACCAGGGAAGCCCCAAGGAGAACACTTTTATAGAGAGGAAAGGAAGTTGTGAGGGCTACAGGAAATACAGAGTCCATGGGTTTTCATTGGCTGAGTCGCTGCCAGGAAAGAAGAGGAGTCTTTCTTCTTCCTGTTGGTCTCTACTATAGTTGCAGGACATGAGAGTTCCCCCTTAAATAGATCTCCTGACACTATTTAATTGAGATTTCTGTTTATGAATTTTTTACATTTTCCCCTTTGATCAAGACCTTTTTCTGAAAGCACCACTGATCGAGAATCAAGGTTACTAGTTTTAGCTCTTTTTTGTCCCTCAATTCTGGGTGTGGTGTCTCATGTCAGAGCGAAAGTGCAGATTGGAAAACTATTGCAGTCACATTCAAGTAACGAGGAGGGGTAGGAGGGAGACCTCTTAGGCAGTTTTCTGAAGTCCATATCTTATCAAGATTATAGACATTGGAGATCATCTGAAGTGTTATGTCATCATCAAAGGTTTGGTGACAAACTTCTAAGAGGCCTGGCCTGGGTATCTTGGGAAAGCTGTCTCATCACATGTCATCTGCTTCATTTCTGGGAAATCTTTCAGGTCACCAGATGATGTACAGGTCCAGTCAGGGTTAGGTGCTTTCTTTAGGTGTGTCATGTGAATCCAAGAGTCTATTCCTTGTTGTTTGGTGGCACAAGGGTTGGTTATGAGTGCCTGATAGGGGCCTCTCCAGTGAGGTTGAAGAGCATTCTTTTGGAAGTGTCTTTTCCAGTAGACAAAATCTCTAGGTTGCAAGACGTGATGCTTAAGGTCATCATCTCCCAAGGGCGCACTGTGAAAAGATTGCTCTACCAGGGCATGGTTATTTTTAATGGAAACAACTAGGCCTTTGCAATATTGGAGTATCTCTCCTTTTATCAGTTGTGCGTCAAAAGAGGCAGGAGCCAAGTGCATTGGGTGTCCTGTGACTATCTCAAAGGGTGAGAGTTTACGAGTTCCAAAAGGAGTGGATCTGGGATTTAGAGGGCCAACAGCAATGCTTTGGGCCAAGGTATCTGGAGGGCCTCTACAAATTTTTCTAACTGAATCTTAATAATGCTGTTAGTGCATTTAACTAAACCAGAGGATTGAAGGTGGTAAGCATAGTGAAAACGTTGTAAAACTGGCCAAACAGCGCAAACTTGTTGAAGCACCTAGCCAGTAAAATGGATTTCTAAATCACTATGATGTTTGAGAGGAGCTCCTCAGGTAGGGACAATCTTTTCCAAAAGTACTTTAGCCCCAGAAGAGGGAGTAACCGGTCTGCAAGGGAAGGCTTCTTTCAGTCTACTATAAAATCTACAGACCATGACTAAAACGTGAAGTTCATTAGCGATCCCCACTGTTTGAACCACAGCACGGACTGCTTTATAGTAGTGGGGTTGAACACCGAGATTGTGCCTTTGGTGTCAGAACAGGAAGAGGTTCATCCTCAATCAGGAGAAATATTTCTCCACCCCGATTAAGAGGGAGAACTGGGAAGAGCCCCTATAATTCCTCAAAGCCCTGTTATTGAGAATTGAAAGGACATTGGAAAGGCTGGTTAGAGGACTAAAGGCACTCAAACACTTAAATTTGTAACAATCTTTCCCAGTGTCCTGGCTTTTTGCAATAATAGCAGAAACTGGGAAAGTTTTGATTTCATTCAGGAATCTTCATTTGCTGGATTTGAAGATTAAGAAATATGGTGTTCTTCCTTTTAGGTGACTCATGTGGAGTGTGAGAGAGCTGGTTTGCTAGATTAATTAAGTCTGAACTAGAGATAGTTTTCCATTTCATCCTAGTCCTTTTTACTAGAAGGGAAAATGTCCCAGTCCAGCCTATTAATAACAGAGTTAAAAGCTGCCCGGGTGGAATCAACATCTGAGGGAAGACCAGAATTTTCTTTAGAAGCAGTCTGAAGTCATGTAGTAGTCATGAACAGGTTCATCCAATGTTTGTGTGCAAGGCTGGATTCTGTTCCAGTCAACAGGCTTTGGTAAAGCCCTAGGAATTGCTCGATGAAGCCACCTAGCGATTGCCTGAACCTGACCATATAAGTTAGACCTTTCAGGATTTTCCCAATTAGCAGTTTTCATCCTATGCTGGGCCTGGCCTTAACCAACAAGTATATGAACCAGCTGATATGAGTCAGAGAAACAAGGTTGATAAGTTTGAATGACTATATTAAATTCCTCAGCAAATCTGTGAGGATCTTTGGTTTATTTTGGGAAAATACTTGACTATGGCTTGCAGTTCAGCTTTAATCCAGAGAATATAGGAAATTAAGAGTTGAACTTCTGGATCCTCAGAAGGCTTAATTTTATAGGGAAAAATTCTGAAAAGTTCAGAGGGAAAGGGGGTGGGAAGAGTTTTAGAGAAAAGGAGAAGTTTGACAGGATAATTAGTATGGGGTATAGAGGAGGCATCAGCGGCATAGAAGGGTGGGAGGAAGATGGCGCCAGAGGCACAGTCTGGCCACGAGGATGCAAGGATGAGAGACGAGATGGTACCAGAGGAAGCCAAGGAAGAAGAACCTGAGGCTTTGGGAGCCATTTCATCTTTCTTTAATTGCTGGTTTGCCTCAGTTAATCTTGAAATCTTATTTTGCAGAGAGAGAGTTTTAAGCTTCTGATAATATTGGGAAGCCTTAAGATACCAATCGAAATAGGCATACCATTCAGTTCTGGAAATTTTTGAGCTATTGTGATCTAATTCAGTTTTAAGGAAATTAAGTTTGGGGATTCCAAAAGTTTCCCATAATGGCCACTGATTTTTTTTTTTTTTTTTTTTTTTGGTACGCGGGCCTCTCACTGCTGTGGCCTCTCCCGTTGCGGAGCGCAGGCTCAGCGGCCATGGCTCACGGGCCCAGCCACTCCGCGGCATGTGGGATCTTCCCGGACCAGGCATGAACCCGCGTCCCCTGCATCGGCAGGCGGACTCTCAACCACTGCGCCACCAGGGAAGCCCGGCCACTGATATTTTAACTTGCCTTTGGTCAGGTCGGTCCTTTTAGTCAGAAGTGAGCATGAAGGGGTAGGAACTATGGTTTTTAAATACCAGTTTGGCTGGAGTCCCTGTAGGGGTAGCACCCTCAAAATACTTAGTTAACTGGGATCCCATTTCTCAGAGGTTTTTCTCTAGAATCAAAGAACAATTTTCAAACAGCTTAAATAACTTACAGCTCAAAAAGCTTGCAAACTAATACCAGCCAGTTCTAAGGAGACAGCTTGGTGCTAAAGGAGCCAGGCCAAAGGCTTTTACAGGCAATTTCCAGAGAATAGCCCCTTCCAAAGGAAGAGGCCGAAGGCTGAAAAACCAATACACTTTTCAGTGAAGAAATCCCTATTCCCAAAGGAATGGGCTGAAGGCATTTCCAGCCAGCTTCGGTTGAAACAGTCTTATCTCAAAATCAGACCAAAGTTGCAAATGCATGCAGAAAAAGGCCTTAGCCAGAAAGACAAAACCTTAAAATAGATTCTGAATAAAACCTGGAGAGCTTCAAACACAAAGAGGGCATGAGCTTGGGTCTAGGAGAAAGACGTACCTTCAAACTCCAAGGTCAGCAAGAAAGCAGTGAGTAACAGTGGGCTCAGTTGTGGGTACCACATCTGTTCAATAGCCCCAGAGCCTTCGGAGGTCTTCTCTGGTCCCCATATGGGCCACCAAAGTGTTGACCTAAAATAAATAGACTGCCAGATATTTCAACAGCAATAATGAGTTTATTCAGGAACAGCAGAGAATTGCAGTTTGGGGTCTGCAACCATGGTGAGCCACGTGCAAGTCCCCATACAACAAGGGAGAATGCTTTATCAAGGGGAAAAGGAAGTTGGGAGGGCTGTGGTAAACAGAGTCCGGGGCATTTCATTGGCTGAGTTCTTGCCAGGGAAGTAGAGGAGTCTGTCTTCTTCCTGTTGGACTCTGCCATTGTCGAAGCACTTATAAGGTGAGAGCTCTGCCTTATGGTCCCCTGACACTATTTAATTGAGCTTTCTGTTTATTAATTTTTTAACGCAAATATGGCACTGAGTGTTGAGTTTGGGATTTAGATTTAAATTTAGTAAACAAACGTTGAAAGTCTCATAGGTACAGATCACTGTGCTGAGGTGGATGTTCAAGAATGACTATGATTTTGTCTTTCTTAAAGAATTTACAATCAGGTAAATAAACATTGTTTATGTACTAATAAGGTAAGAAGGAATGCATTAAATTATTATGAGTATATAGATAGTATTTCCATGGCATTCATAGGAGGGTTTTTTTTGTTTCATTTTGTTTATTTATTTATTTATTTGGTTGCGCTGGGTCTTAGTTAGTTGCGGCATGTGGGATCTAGTTCCTCTACCAGGAATCGAACCTGGGCCCCCTGCATTGGGAGCACAGAGCCCTAGCCACTGGACCACCAGGGAAGCCCCCCATAGGAGTTTTTGACAATAAATTTCTTTTGAACTGAGACTTGAAGGATGGCTAACATTCTGAATAGTGAGATTGAATTTTATTCCATAGGTAAGTAGAGACACATTGAAATTTCTGAGTATAGGTGGGTCATAATGGTAACTGACATTAATTTTTGGGAAATTGGAGCAAGAAAGGCCAAAGGCAGGGAAAGAATTAACAGAGTGCATCTGAAGTTTGCATAAGACAGAAATAGAATAGTAGTAGTAGCTTGGAAAGGAATGAAATAGGCAAATTCTAGAAGTAGTTAGGAGATAGAATCAACATGTTTGGTGTGGATGAGGTGGCCAGTTTGTGAACTGCCAGAATATTCATTCAGCAGCAACATAGAAAGTAATACTATTTCCTTGATACAGAGTTTGAGCTGCCTGTGATATATCTAGATGATAAAGTCAAGTAGGCAGCTAAATCTACATGACATTTACAGCTCAGTAGATAGGAATCTCCTGAAGATATTAATATGGGTTAGTATAATGGGTTTTTTTGTTTTTTGTTTTCCAGCAGAGAGATGGTAATAGTAGCCATGGAAATTATTGTCATGTATAATTACCTCAAAGGAGTAACAAGTAGAGTAACAAGTGGTCCAAGTTCTTAGCCGTGAAAGAACTCCAAAATTTAAAATCCAGAGGAAGGACGAAGTTACAAAGAATTGAAAAGACTCAGCAAAATGCATAGGAGAAATATAAGCAGCAGGCTCTCATGAAAACCAAGAAAAGAGAGGGCTTCACAAAATCAGAAATAATCAACTATATAGAATGTTGCTTTGAGGTCATGAAAGTAAGGATTAAAACAAAAAATATCGTTTGGTTTAAACAACATGGAAGGCATTGGTGAACATAGTAAGAGAGTAATTTAGGAGGAGAATTGTGCAATAAAATAGGAGTTCAAAAAATGGTGACTGTCAGCTTTAATGACTTTTGTCAAATTTAGTTGTGAACTGGAAGCAAGAAAAAAAGTGGTAAGTCTCTCAGGAGTGGGAGGTCGATGGACTTCACTATGTACGATGGTTTCTTGAGGAAAATTCTTGTGCAGCTGTTTGAGTTGCAACTGAAATAGGCTCTTTTTCCATGGAACGCCATTTTACTGAATTAGTAGGGTTATACAGACTTTAGTATTTGGCAGACATTTTGTCCAGAATAAGCAGAGTGAGCCCAGCACCTTAAGGACAAAAACTGACAGTTCTTGTTGCCAATGATAAAATTCGAGCTTTAAAAAAAAATTAGAATTTTAGAAAATTTATTTCTACTTTTTAATAAAGACTCTTCTGATGAGATTGATGGTGTTATTAACAAAAATGTGGCTTTTTTGGTTATAATATAGTGAAATGTGTCAACATCTGGAGGAGATGCATAAGTCATTGAATCAATGTTTGCCAAATAAAAAATGTTTAAAAAATATGTAAAGGATTCATTCAAAATGCAAGAAAAGATTGTAATGTAACAGAGTACAAAAAGTTCATTGACATGATTTTATTCTTCTTATTGCAACTTGCCTTTAAGAACTACCCCTTGTTACGTTTTGGTGTGGAATCAGAAAGAATATCTACAGTAATCTCAACTGGCTACTAAATAATTCTTGCTTTTCTTCTACATATATTTGTGAGGCTGGGTTTTTCTTATATACTTCAACTAAAAATATCATTACAGATTTAAAACAGAAGGCAGGTATAAGAATCTAGGCTCTCTTCTATTAAGTCAGATAGTAAAGAGGTTTAGAAACATTCTTCTCACTTTTTAATTTTGGAAAAATGTAGTTATTTTTCATAAAATACAGTATAAATATATAATGCACTTACTGTTATTAATTATAAATGAATTAATAAATAAGTATTTTCTCTTGGTTTGAATATCTAATACGGTAAATCTTAATATGTATAACCCATGTAAACAAAAGCTCTTAGAAGTCCTCTATAATTGTTAAGAGTATAAAGAGATCCTAAGACAAAATAGTTTGAACACTGCTACTTTAGGCCAAGACTTGGTTTCTTTGAAGTTTAGAAATGCCATGGAAATAAGTTGGTTATTTGTGTAAAAACAAATAATTAATTTTATTTTACAGCAGTTATTACATATGAGTAAAAAAAACAATGTCAGAAATAAACCCTATAGGATCAAAATTTTGAGTTTTTTAGGTTAACTCAAGTCTGTCTTATTCAAGGAACTATTGTGGTCACTCATTCAAATATTTTTGTTTTCGTCATTATTTGTTTTGAAGCTTGAGAAAGAAGTGATGAAGGATGCAGTTTTAAAAGCTGTAGAAGAAGAAAGAAAAAATTTGGAAAAAGCCCATGCAGAAGAAAGGGAGTTATGGAAGACTGAGCATGCAAAAGATCAAGAGAAAGTATCTCAGGCAATTCAAACAGCTATACAAGAGCAAAGAAAAATTAGTCAGGTTAGTAAAACTAGTTCTTTATAAATATTTTCATTTTTCTTATTTTTTGCAATATAAAGTAGCTTTACTATTATTTTATCATACTTAATCTTACTGGGCATAATTATTTTACTTTTGAGTATAATACTTTAACTGAATAATTTTTAATATATCTCTACTTTTCACATTTTTTTTTTTAGTTTCTCTTTTTTTAACATCTTTATTGGAGTATAATTGCTTTACAATGCTGTGTTAGTTTCTGCTTTATAACAAAGTGAATCAGCTATGCATATACATATGCCCCCATATCTCTTCCCTCTTGCGTCTCCCTCCTTCCCACCCTCCCTATCCCACCCCTCTAGGTGGTCACAAAGCACTGAGCTGATCTCCCTGTGCTATGCGGCTGCTTCCTACTAGCTATGTATTTCACATTTGGTAGTGTATATATGTCCATGCCACTCTCTCACTTTGTCCCAGCTTACCCTTACCCCTACCCATGTCCTCAACTCCATTCTCTAGTAGGTCTGCGTCTTTATTGCTGTCTGGCCCCATTTTTTTTGATTCCATATATATGTATTAGCATACAGTATTTGTTTTTCTCTTCCTGACTTACTTCATTCTGTATGACAGACTCTAGGTCCATCCACCTCACTACAAATAATTCAATTTCGTTTCTTTATATGGCTGACCATGTCCTGGCGATTGTAAATAGAGCTGCAATTAACACTTTGGTACATGACTCTTTTTGAATTATGGTTTTCTCACGGTATATGCCCAGTAGTGGGATTGCTGGGTCGTAAGGTAGTTCTATTTTTAGTTTTTTAAGAAGCCTCCACACCGTTCTCCATAGTGGCTGTATCAATTTACATTCCCACCAACAGTGCAAGAGGGTTCCCTTTTTTACACATCCTCTCCAGCATTTATTGTTTGTAGGTTTTTTGATGATGGCCATTCTGACCGGTGTGAGATGATATCTCATTGTAGTTTTGATTTGCATTTCTCTAATGATTAATGATGTTGAGCATTCTTCCATGTGTTTGTTGGCAATCTGTATATCTTCTTTGGAGAAATGTCTATTTAGCTCTTCTGCCCATTTTTGGATTGGGTTGTTTGTTTTTTTGTTAGTGAGCTGCATGAGCTGCTTGTAAATTTTGGAGATTAATGCTTTGTCAGTTGCTTCATTTGCAAATATTTTCTTCTGCTCTGAGCCTTGTCTTTTCTCTTGTTTATGGTTTCCTTTACTGTGCCAAAGCTTTTAAGTTTCATTAGGTCCCATTTGTTTATTTTTGTTTTTATTTCCATTAGAAGTGGGTCAAAAAGGATCTTGCTGTGATTTATGTCATAGAGTGTTCTGCCTATGTTTTCCTCTAAAAGTTTGATAGTGTCTGGCCTTACATTTAGGTCTTTAATCCATTTGGAGGTTTTTTTTAATGTATGATGTTAGGGAGGTCCAAATATCATTCTTTTACCTATAGCTGTCCAGTTTTCCCACCACCACTTATTGAAGAGGCTGTTTATTCTCTACTGTATATTCCTGCCTCCTTTATCAAAGATAAGGTGACCATAGTGCATGGGTTTATCTCTGGGCTTTCTATCCTGTTCCATTGATCTATATATCTGTTTTTGTGCCAGTACCATACTGTCTTGAGTACTGTAGCTTTGTACTATAGTCTGAAGTCAGGGAGACTGATTCCTCCAGCTCCATTTTTCTTTCTCAAGATTGCTTTGGCTACTCGGAGTGTTTTGTGTTTCCATACAAATTGTGAAATTTTTTGTTCCAGTGAAAAATGCCAGTGGTAGTTTGATAGGGATTGCATTCAATCTGTAGATTGTTTTGGATAGTAGACTCATTTTCACAATGTTGATTCTTCCAATCCAAGAACATGCTATATCTCTCCATCTATTTGTATCATCTTTAATTTCTTTCATCAGTGTCTTATAATTTTGTGCCTACAGGTCTTTTGTCTCCTTAGGTAGGTTTATTCCTAGATATTTCATTCTTTTTGTTGAAAAGGTAAATGGGAGTGTTTTCTTCATTTCATTTTCAGATTTTTCATCATTAGTGTATAGGAATGCAAGAGATTTCTATGCATTAATTTTGCGTCCTGCTACTTTACCAAATTCATTGATTAGCTCTAGTAGTTTTCTGGTAGCATCTTTAGGATTCTCTATGTATAGTATCATGTCATCTGCAAACAGTGACAGCTTTACTTCTTCTTTTCCGATTTGGATTCCTTTTATTTCCTTTTCTTCTCTGATTGCTGTGGCTAAAACTTCCCAAACTATGTTGAATAAGAGTGGTGAGAGTGGGCAACCTAGTCTTGTTCCTGATCTTAGTGGAAATGGTATCAGTTTTTCACCATTGAGGATGATGTTGGCTATGGGTTTGTCATATATGGCCTTTATTTTGTTGAGGAAAGTTCCCTCTATGCCTGCTTTGTGCAGGGTTTTTGTCATAAATGGGTGTTGAATTTTGTCTAAAGCTTTCTCTGCATCGATTGATGATCACGTGGTTTGTCTCCCTCAATTTGTTAATATAGTGTATCACATTGATTGATTTGCATATATTGAAGAATCCTTGTATTCCTGGGATAAACTCCACTTGATCATGGTGTATGATCCTTTTAATGTGCTGTTGGATTCTGTTTGCTAGTATTTTGTTGAGGATTTTTGCATCTATGTTCATCAGTGATATTTGCCTGTAGTTTTCTTTCTTTGTGACATCTTTGTCTGGTTTTGGTATCAGGATGATGGTGGCCTCATAGAATGAGTTTGGGAGTGTTCCTCCCTCTGCTATATTTTGGAAGAGTTTGAGAAGAATAGGTGTTAGCTCTTCTCTAAATGTTTGATAGAATTCTCCTGTGAAGCCATCTGGTCCTGGGCTTTTGTTTTTTGGAAGATTTTTAATCACAGATTCAATTTCAGTGCTTGTGATTGGTCTGTTCATATTTTCTATTTTTTCCTGGTTTATTCTTGGACGGTTGTGCATTTCAAAGAATTTTCCATTTCTTCCAGGTTGTCCTTTTCATTGGCATAGAGTTGCTTGTAGTAATCTCTCATGATCCTTTGTATTTCTGCAGTGTCAGTTGTTACTTCTCCTTTTTCATTTCTAATTCTATTGATTTGAGTATTCTCCCTTTTTTTCTTAATGAATCTGGCTAATGGTTTACCAATTTTGTTTATCTGCTCAAAAAACCTGCTTTTAATTTTATTGATCTTTGCTGTCGTTTCCTTCATTTCTTTTGCATTTATTTCTCATCTGATCTTTATGATTTCTTTCCTTCTGCTAAATTGGGGTTTTTTTTGTTCTTTCTAATTGCTTTAGGTGTAAGGATAGGTTGTTTATTTGAGATGTTTCTTATTTCTTTAGGTAGGATTGTATTGCTATAAACTTCCCTTTAGAACTGCTTTTGCTGCATCCCATAGGTTTTGGGTCATCGTGTGTTCATTGTTTTTTGTTTTTAGGTATTTTTTAATTTCCTCTTCGATTTCTTCAGTGATCTCCTGGTTATTTAGTAGTATATTGTTTAGCCTCCATGTATTTGTATTTTTTACAGATTTTTTCTTGTAGTTGATATCTAGTCTCATAGCTTTGTGGTCAGAAAAGATACTTGATACGATTTCATTGATACGATTTCAGTTTTCTTAAATTTACGAAGGCTTGATTTGTGACCCAAGATATGATCTATGCTGGAGAATGTTACATGAACACTTGAGAAGAAAGTGTATTCTGTTCTTTTTGGATGGAATGTCCTATAAATATCAATTAAATCCATCTTGTTTAATGTATCATTTAAAGCTTGTGTTTCCTTATTTATTTTCATTTTGGATGATCTGTTCAGTGGTGGAAATGGGGTGTTAAAGTCCCCTCCTATGATTGTGTTACTGTCGATCTCCCCTTTTATGGCTGTCAGTTTTTGCCTTATGTATTGAGGTGCTCCTATGTTGGGTGCATAAATATGTACAATTGTTATATCTTTTTGGATTGATCCCTTGATCATTACATAGTGTCCTTCTTTGTCTTTTGTAATAGTCTTTGTTTTAATGTCTATTTTGTCTGATATGAGAATTGCTACTCCAGTTTTCTTTTGATTTGCATTTGTATGGAGTATCTTTTTCCATCCCCTCACTTTCAGTCTGTATGTGCCCCTAGGTCTGAAGTGGGTCTCTTATAGACAGCATCTATACGGGTTTTGTTTTTGTATCCATTCAGCCAGTCTATGTCTTTTGGTTGGAGCATTTAATTCATTTACATTTAAGGTAATTATTGATATGTATGTTCCTATTCCCATTTTCTTAATTGTTTTGGGTTTGTTATTGTAGGTCTTTTCTTTCTCTTGTGTTTCCTGCGTATAGAAGTTCCTTTAGCATTTGTTGTAATGCTGGTTTGGTGGTGCTGAATTCTCTTAGCTTTTGCTTGTCTGTAAAGCTTTTAATTTTTCCGTCAAATCTGAACGAGAACCTTGCTGGGTAGAGTAATCTTGGTTGTAGGTTTTTCTCCTTCATCACTTTAAATATGTCCTGCCACTCCCTTCTGGCTTGCAGAGTTTCTCCTGAAAGATCAGCTGTTAACCTTATGGGGATTCCTTTGTGTGTTATTTGTTCATTTTCCCTTGCTGCTTTTAATATTTTTTCTTTGTATTTAATTTTTGATAGTTTGATTAATATATGTGTTGGTGTGTTTCCCCTTGGATTTATCCTGTATGGGACTCTCTGTGCTTCCTGGACTTGATTAACTATTTCCTTTCCCATATTAGGGAAGTTTTCAATTATAATCTCTTCAAATATTTTCTCAGTCCCTTTCTTTTTCTCTTCTTCTTCTGGGACCCCTATAATTCGAATGTGGTGTGTTTAATGTTGTCCCAGAGGTCTCTGAGACTGACCTAAGTTCTTTTCATTCTTTTTTCTGTATTCTGCTCTGCAGTAGTTATTTCCACTGTTTTATCTTCCAGGTCACTTATCCGTTCTTCTGCCTCAGTTATTCTGCTATTGATCCCCTCTAGAGTATTTTTAATTTCATTTATTGTGTTGTTCATCATTGCTTGTTTCCTCTTCAGTTCTCTAGGTCCTTGTTAAATGTTTCTTGTATTTTCTCCATTCTATTTCCAAGATTTTGGATCATCTTTACTATCATTATTCTGAATTCTTTTTCAGATAGGCTGCCTATTTCCTCTCCATTTGTTAGATCTGGTGGGTTTTTATCATGCTTCTTCATCTGCTGTGTGTTTCTCTGTCTTCTCATTTTGCTTAACTTACTGTGTTTGGGGTCTCCTTCTCACAGGCTGCAGGTTTGTAGTTCCCATTTTTTTTGGTGTCTGTCCTCAGTGGTTAAGGTTGGTTCAGTGTGTTGTGTAGGCTTCCTGGTGGAGGGGCTAGTGCCTGTGTTCTTGTGGATGAAGCTAGATATTGTCTTTCTAATGGGCAGGTCCATGTCTGGTGGTGTGTTTTGGGTTGTCTGTGACCTTATTATGATATTTGGCTGCTTTACTGCTAATGGATGGGGTTGTGTTCCTGTCTTGCTAATTGTTTGGTGTAAGGTGTCCAGCACTGTAGCTTGCTGGTCGTTGAGTGGAGCTGGGTCTTGGCGTTGAGATGGAGATCTCTGGGAGATTTTCACCATTTGATATTACATGGAGCTGGGAGTTCTCTGGTGGACCAATGTCCTGAACTTGGCTCTCCCACCTCAGAGGCACAGGCCTGATGCCTGGGTGGAGCACCAAGAGCCTTTCATCCACACAGCTCAGAATAAAAGGAAGGGAAAACAGAAAGAAAGAAAGAAAGAAGAAGATATAACAAAATAAAATAAAGTTATTCAAGCTAAAAATCAGTATTAAAAAAATTTATAAAGTAATAAATAATAAATTTAAAAAAGAAAGAGAGAAAGAAGAGAGCAACCAAACCAAAAAACAAATCCACCAATGATAACAAGTGCTAAAAACCATACTAAAAAAAAGGAAAAAAAATACGTACAGAAAGAACCCTAGGACAAATGGTAAAAGCAAAGCTATACAGACAAAATCACACACAGAAGCATACTGCTGGCAGAGATTTCCCTTTCTCTTCTTTGTTCGTACAGCTCCTGGGGTTCAGCTTTGGATTTGGACCCGCCTCTGCATGTAGGTTGCCTGAGAGCGTCTGTTCCTCCCTCAGACAGGATGGGCTTAAAGGAGCAGCTGATACGGGGGCTCTGGCTCACTCAGGCCGTTGGGAGGGAGGGGCACGGAGTGCGGCGCGAGCCTGCGGCGGCAGAGGCCAGCATGACATTGCACCAGCCTGAGGTTCTGTGTGTTCTCCTGGGGAAGGTGTCCCTAGATCACGGGGCCCTGGCAGTGGCGGGCTGCACAGGCTCCCGAGAGGGGAGGTGTGGACAGTGACCTGTGCTCGCACACAGGCTTCTCGGTGGTGGCAGCCTCTCATGCCCGTCTCTGAGGTCCGTGCTGATAGCCATGGCTCGCGCCCGTCTCTGGAGCTCCTTTAAGTGGCGCTGAATGCCCTCTCCTTGCTCACCAGGAAACAAAGAGGGAAGAAAAAGTCTCTTATCTCTTCGGCAGCTCCAGACTTTTTCCCGGACTCCGTCCCGGCTAGCTGTGGCGCACTAACCCCTTCAGGCTGTGTTCACGCCGCCAGTCCTATCCCTGGGATCTGACCGAAGCTCGAGCCTCAGTTCCCAGCCCCCGCCTGCCTGGCGGGTGAGCAGACAAGCCTCTCGGGCTGGTGAGTGCCGGTCGGCACCGATCCTCTGTGCGGGAATCTCTCCACTTTGCCCTCTGCACCCCTGTTGCTGCGCTCTGCTCCGTGGCTCCGAAGCTTCCCACCTCCGCCACCCGCAGTCTCTGCCCACGAAGGGGCTTCCTAGTGTGTGGAAACCTTTCCTCCTTAACGGCTCCCTCCCACTGGTGCAGGTCCCGTCCCTATTCTTTTGTCTCTGTTTTTTCTTTTTTCTTTTGCCCTACCCAGGTATGTGGGGAGTTTCTTGCCTTTTGGGAGGTCTGAGGTCTTCTGCCAGCGTTCAGTAGGTGTTCTGTAGTTGTTGCACATGTACATGTATTTCTGATGTATTTTTGGGGAGGAAGCTGATCTCCCATGTCTTACTCTTCTGCCATTTGAAGCTCCTCCTTCACTTTTTAATGCTGATAATTTTACCTTTTTACTCTATATTCAAAGAAGTCGAATCCAAATTTATGTTTAGTCATTGGAACTACATTGTCTCCTGTTTAATATGCTTGTTTTTCTTTTTCACAAACACACACATGCACATACAAAGTAAATAATATATATGTGTGGAAAAGAGTTTGATTCATTTATGTCTAATTTATATTTCTATATACCTGTAGTTGGTAGTAATAATAGAAACTCACAAATAACCCCTGTAGTCTCATAAGATATATACATATCAAGAAATATGGCCTACATACCAAGTAACTTTTGATTACTATACTGAACAATTAAAAATTGTATTAGTTTAATTTTCCATAATTGAATTTGCATAGTACTAATTTGTGTTTAGTCTTTTCTTTATATAGGTATGAGATACCTAAATAAATTTTTCCTCCAACAAGTGTAAAAAGCAAAAAGTAACATTCATAGGAGTCTTTGTTTTACATGATCGGAGCATCACATGTATTTCCATTGTTCATTCAACCATACATGGTAAATGTGACTGAAATGACTAAGTTTATTTTTTTTTAACTTTTAAGAACAAAAAACCCAGAAGATTTTCTTTCCACTCATTAACTAGTCTTAATGAAGCCCTAGGAAACAGTGCTTCTAATATCCAGGATCAGTGTTATATATATTTTTTAAATGTCACTTAGGTTTATCTAAAGAACACACAGTTATCCGTTTATTATGAAAATGAAACATCTGTAAGTAACGTCTATAACAGCATAACAGTAATGTGGTAATAGAGTTTATCTTTTTTTTCTTTGCTTTTTTCCACTAGAGTAGTGATTATTTTCCAATTCTTTCTGTAGCCTATGTTAGTGTCAACAAATATATCTTACATATATGTTTAATCGTCTGTCAGTTCAGTTGGTTGGAATTCCATGCCAGTAATGTCAAGATCATTGCTTAAGTCCTGATTTGCAAGAGTTTACTTAAAGCTTCTTTGTGACCACAGACCACTCCTTTAACCTCACACAGATGTGGGCTATTAGTCACCATGAAATTGGGAAAGAGAGCATGAATAAATCCGCCCATGTTTATCACCCAAAGAAAAAAACATATATCTTTAAGAGTACCCTTCTCTGTGAGTTTGTTAGGCGCCTTCTTGTCCATAAGAAACACTATAGTAAATGATAGACTTTAAAATTCATTCTCTATAGGCTCAGAGTACTGTGAAGATAATCCATTCATGTCATGAATAATACATATGTTTATTTTCTTACAAATGGTTGCATATTTTGCTAGAGAGAGAGAGGGAGAAAAAAAAACGTGTGTGTGTGTATTTAACTGCCTTGTAGCTGATAGTTGAAGAGAGAAGATCTATAGCAGAAAGAGCAATGTTGCCAGGTAACTCAGATTTTCAAAAGTGAGGTTGTCCTATCAAATGTATTTCAAGCCTTCCTTAAACAGCTCACTGCTTTTATTCTCACATGGTTACAGTAAGAACTACAACGAAACAACTCTTAGCCCCTTAAACCTTCATAGTCCTATTCTAGAAAATTGACAAATGACTTTTCTTGGGAGCCAGATGGAGCTAATATATCTTTTATGTCTTTTATTTACTTAGACCAGCAGGGTAAGCAAATAAGTTGCCATGTTCAAACTTAGTGTTTTACATTAATAATTGAAAAGACTGCCTATAATATTCCAGGGACTGTACTTATTTCTGGGGATACAGTAGTTAAAAAAAAAAAAATTCCCTACCTTCTTGTGGAGAAAACTGACAGGAAACTATTAAAGGTATAATAAAATGTGAAGTAATGATCAATGTCATGAAGAAAAATGAAGCTGTGTAAGAGCTAGAGAGTAAGGGAACCAATATAAAAATAGGGTAGTCAGGTAAGGACTCTAAGGAGGTCGCATTTGAGCTGAGGCCTGCCTTGAAGTGAGGAGTTTACTTCGAGACTAGCTGGGGTAAAAGTGTTTCACACATGGTGAATAGCAAGTGCAAAGGCTTTGAGGCAGAAAGATGCTTGGTGTAATTAAAACTGTGTGGCACTGTTATGGATATAGACACACAGACCAATGGAATAGGATAGAATACAGAAAGAGACACAAAGTTTCCTGTAATTTACAAATTTGTAAAAATGAAGTTACAAATTAGATAAGTTACTGTAGCACATCAGGGTTTTTAATCTGGGTTCCATGGAAGGGGGCCCTAGACAGTCTGTGAATTTACTGAAATTATGCAAAATTTGTGTATATGTGCAGATTTTTTTTGCAGAGATACTCTATAGCTTTTATTAGATTCTCAAAAGTATTTTACTAATTAACCGAGAAAAGATTAAAAATACAGTCATCCCTTGGTATCTGTGGAGGACTGCTGCCAGGGCCCACCGTTAATACCAAAATATACCAAATCTCAAGTCCTAAAATCGGCCCTCCATACTGCAGTTCTGCATCTGTGGATTCAGCCAGCCATGACTCATGTAGTACTGTATGTGTTTATTGGAAAAAATGAAATACACGTTTAACTGGACCCATGCAGTTCAAGCTTGGGTTAATCAGGAGACAACTGTAATTGCAACTGGCTGCCCATTTCCTCCTGGACTTTGTATACTAAAATGAATTATAGATAGATTAAATATTTAAATCTAGAAGTTTAATATATTAAAAAGAAACTGGGAAGCCTTCCCTGGTGGCGCAGTGGTTGAGAGTCCGCCTGCCGATGCAGGGGACATGGGTTCGTGCCCCGGTCCGGGAAGATCCCACATGCCGCAGAGCAGCTCGGCCCGTGAGCCATGGCTGCTGACCCTGTGCGTCCGGAGCCTGTGCTCCGCAATGGAAGAGGCCACAACAGTGAGAGGCCCGCATACTGAAAAAAAAAAAAAAAAAAAAGAAACTGGGAAAATATTGATACGCTTTGAAAGGGAGAGTTGAAGCAGGACTTCTGGAATGGCAAGACTAAGGACCTCTGCAAATTAGCTTCTTCAGAAGGGCAATGAGAATGCTAGCAAAAATCGTCAAAATCAATTTTCTCAGATCTCTGGGTGTTAACCAAAGGTCAACAACCCAAGGAGTATTTATTGAAGAAAAATAGTTAAATCTCAGTAAGAACAGCAGGCTTTGTAGAGTTTTAACTTGCCTTATTCCCATTCCCTACTCCCCAGCAGTATGGTAATTTTAAAAGCTAGTATAGCCTCACAATCATGGTAGCTGTGAAAATCAGCCATGTAAAAGCCACTGAAGGTGGCATAATAGGTTTAGAGCCCCAGAAAAACTGTGTCTCCAGAGAATTGTTACTGCTTGGCCTGACAGTTCCCTATAAGGTCTCCATTCACAGGGCTTATTGATATTTGACCTGACTCAGAGTTTGCTCAGTGGAAAAAGCCCTATACCCAGGATGTTTGTCAAAAACAATAAGTGGCAATTGTTTAACCTCTCAGCTGCCTGGGACAAAAATAACAGTTGGGGCAAACAAGAGACTGGCCAAAAAACTTAAGAGAGAAGTCTGTGAAATGTGCTTGCCATAGATAACTTTGCAAAGCTCTTTCTTTTAAAAATGTTCCTGGAATTCTTGAAGGTCACATACATGTACAGGATTGTGCACATGCCCAGAAAAGAACTGAGAAGGTCCTAATCTCTCACCTCTGGCTAACTTTGATTCTGTGCAAGCAGAAATTGAAGGCTAAGGCAGAGTTGTAAACTGTCAGTGTTGAAGGTATGCTCCAACACATAGAGGTCCTTGGCAAATACTAAAACACTTACCAGTTCATGGTATTTAAGGAAATCTCTGTCTAATCATTAGCTGACCCCTGAGCTAACACAGCAGAGACTTCAGTGGCTACAGTAAGACAAGGAATACAGACTGCAGAATTAGTACTAAATGAAAGTTCCTAAACAGACAAGCAGCACAATTATTCCTGGGGAATGGATGAGATCTAATTTCTAGAGTTCCTGCATTACATTATTTCAAATATCCAGTTTTTATCAACACAAAATTATGAGATATGCAAAGAAACAGGAAGGTGTGCTTAGAAACAGGAAAAATAAGTCAATAGAAACTACAATAATGTGGGACTTAATAAACAAGGACTTTAATCTGCTATTATAAATAGTTCAGAGAACTAAAGGAAACCTTTCTCAAAATTTACAAGCCCTCATCACATACATTTATATTAGGTATGTGTTCTCTTCAGAAAATAACACTAGAATCTTTTGAAAAGCTGCTCTGTTAATTTTTCAAAGTGCACCCTTTTGCTGTAAAAGCAAGGTTTCATGTACATGGGTGTATACTTCCTTTCTTACTGTTACCTGCAGTTATAGAGTACTCATCATTTTGTTGGAGGGAAAGGCCCTAACCTCCTATCTTGTAGTTTATATTTCTCTTACAGCATATGTCTGATTCAAGTACTTACTTGTTTGACTGACTGTCCCACTGAACTGAGAGCTTCGTTAGTGTCTCAATCATATATATGCACTTTGGAGGTCCTAGAATAATATATAGCTCCTAGAATGTGTTCAGGAGCCAAAGTATCATACTAGTGAATGTCTAATCAACCAAATGTAATTAAGTAATTGACAGTACTATAGTCTCTTGGTGAGATCATCAGGTATCACGGTAATTTTCCTGTGTATCCTCTATAACATAGAGTCATCAACACAGAAATCCTCAGCATGTGTTATATGGTTGTTCCTTTATTACTTACTCTCACAGTAAATATTCTTACCAAACTTTGGCAAGGACTTTAGGAAGTAGTGACAAATATTAAAATTCCTCAACATGTATTGGATCAGTTACCTTCCCATTGTCTCCTTTTTATTCCTCCTGAGAGACCAGCTTGATATAGATATATAGTAAAGATATAGCAGTGGGTAGATTCTTAAAAGCAAAATAGAGTGAGAATTAATGAATTAGCAGATACAGTAGAAATTATCCATATGCGTAACAGAGAGAAAAGTGAATGGAAAAAAAGGGATTTAGGAAGTACAATGAAAATGTACTACATGTACAAAATGTAAACTATACATATATTGCATATATCTGTATATACGTATAGTACATTGCATTCTTAGTTTTAGCTCATATTTTTTAGTTTTCTGGAATTTTTATTTATTTTACTCAAATGTGTCAGTTTGTTTATTTTGGCTCAATCTTAGAATCAGCAAATGCCCTCAAGACAAATTAACTTTGGGCTAATGTCTCTGTCTTCTCCCAGATCTTTTTTTTTTTTTTTTAAATAAATTTATTTATTTGTTTATTTTTGTCTGCATTGGGTCTTCGTTGCAGTGCACGAGCTTCTCATTGAGGTGGCTTCTCTTGGCGTGGAGCACAGGCTCTAGGCACACGGGTTTCAGTAGTTGTGGCATGCGGGCTCAGTAGTTGCACAGGTGCAGTAGTTGTGGTGCACGGGCTTAGTTGCTCCGTGGAATGTGGGATCCTCCAGGACCAGGGCTTGTACCCATATCCCCTGCCCTGGCAGGCGGATTCTTAACCACTGTGCCACCAGGGAAGTCCTTCTCCCAGATCTTGAAACACTAGTTTTTAGTATCTAATAAGATCTTTGATGCTTTTAAAATATTTTGGTCTATTTTCTTTTATTTGGATCAGCTTCTTTAGTTTTCTAAAGCAGCGGTCTTGGTGTTAATTATATGTACACCAGTATTAGGAGACCCATTGTTATCATATCATAAGGCAGAATTTGGAATCCCATATTTATCATAACACAAAAGAGAAAGAAATAAAAAATGAGATGGAAATATAGTGCATTGAATTATTTACTAGTTTAAAAATTGAATGGCAATATTTCTTCGTGAAAAGTGTACATGGTTTGGGCTTCAACTTTGAAAAGACAGTGCTAATTTAATGACATGCTTGAGCATGTCTAAATGAAATTGCCATGTGTGGCCATGGTCTTTGAAACCCTTTAAAAACCATGGTTTTGTTCTCATTCTTCAACCCATGAGAGCTGGAACTTGGTATGCCTTTCACATACCAAATTCTTTTTGGATAAGAGATTTGCCATTATGAACTCTCCACAATTTCATGCCCATCAGACCTGAAGTCTTTCATCATTAATAAAGTCTGCTACTCTTCTCCTCCCCCGATACATACCCTAGCCTTCCTACTTGTGACTGATATGCCTAAAATATGGTCAAGGCATCTAGGCATATCAGTATTAAAGTTTAGTCAAGCTTGTTCTTATTTCATTCTTTTACTAAAGGCTTTTGCTAATAGTATTCAAAAGAAAAAAAAAACTGATCCTAGAGCACAAAATTTTATGAATCCTCCATCTTTAGGAAACCACTAATTTCTTCTTCCTCACACTTGTCGAAAATGATCCTCATTCTTAGTGTTGATAAGTTTCTACTGATATAACCTCCATATGGGTTATCAGAAAAAATTAATATTATAATAGATATATAGGTAGGTGAGAAGTTAGGTAGGTAGGTTAACTGTCCTAAAAGAGTATGCCAGTTACAGAATAAACCACAATACATACATTCTTGGATTAGGTCTATGTACAATTTTTTCTAGAGGGACAAGGATGAAAATTCACATCAACCCCCAAGTTTGGGAAACATTGCATTGACATTTTAATGCTGACATTTTAGGGGTTCACTGAACACAAACACAAAAGAATGTAGAAATTTTTATTCTATCTTGAGAGAATGCTCCAGACTCTCAGTGGTCTGGACTCCAGTTGGAGTAACATTGGTTTTCACTATATTTCAAAATAAGTGGTTTGCAATAAAGTGAACTATACTATCCAATAGAATAGAATAGAATTTAGATTGGTGTCCATATTGCCTTGCCTTTCTCATAATAAACTCATCACCAGTGAGTTTATCATCAGCATGTTCAATTTTGCTCAACCAATATCTAGCATGTAAGATGTCACCATAGACAGTGTGATTCATGTGAGTATCATTGTAAGATTTTGATGCCCTTCATCTGTCTTCTGTCCACATGTTGTTTATTTTAGGATGTTAGCTAAACTATTTTAATGGAACTTTTTCTTCAGCTTTGCACAAAATAGCAAGATAGTGGTGTTGGTGGTGGTAGTGCTAGTGGTGGTAGAGATGGCAGTAATTATAACAATATTGGCTATCATTAGTTCTAAGTATGAGATACTTTTTAAATTATTTTACATGTTTGATCTCATTTAATCCTCACAACCACCTTATGAGATAAAAACTATCATCCCCATTTTTACAGATGCAGAAATTAAACCTCAGGAAGATTATGTAACTTGCTCAAGGCCATAGTAACTCCTTAGAAGAGGCAACAGGCCAGATTCAAAATCAGGCAGCCGTACTCCAGAGGCCTTACAACTTGCCACTACCCTATTCTCTCTCCCAGTGTGCTCATCCTGGAATAAATACAAATACATCTTATTGATAATTAAAGTATAGATAATTTCAGTAGGAAAACATGAGGGAGCTATTTTTATTTCTTTATTCATTCAGTAATATTTATTGACCTTCTGCCATGTATTGGCACTTTGGGAAGTTGTGGCATATAGCATTGAACAAGATAGACCAGGTCCCTTGGCACTCATAGAGCTTATGTTCAAGTTGAAAATGCCCTACGGTAAATAAGGTAATTTGTTATAATGATACGGACTTTGAAGAAAAAATCAGGGTTATGTGTTTGTTTGAGGGTAGGTGGTAGGGGACTTTTAGATACAGAAGTTAGGAAAGAAGCCAGACTCAAAAAAAAATTGCATGCTGCATGATTCTGTTTACAGACATACCTCATTTTATTGTGCTTCACTTCACTGTGCTTTGCAGATGCTGCATTTTTTACAAACTGAAATTTTGTGGCACCCCTGCCTTGAGCAAGTCTATTGGCACTATTTTTCCAAGAGCATTTGCTCACTTCATGTCTCTGGGTCACATTTTGGTAATTCTTATAATGTTTCAGACTTTTTCATTATTATTATATTTGTTGGGATCTGTGAACAGTGGTCTTTGTTGTTACTATTGTAATTGTTTGGGGGCGCCACTTACCACACCTATATAAATCGGCAAACTTAATCTATAAATTTTGTATGTGTTCTGACTGCTCCACCGACCAGCCATTTCCCTATTCCTCTCCCTCTCCTTGGGCCTCCCTATTCCCTGAGACACAACAATACTGAAATCAGGCCAATTAATAATTCTACAGTGACCTCTAAGTGTTTAAGTGAAAGGAAGAGTCACAGGTCTCTTACTTTAAATCAAAAACTAAAACTGATTAAGCTTAGTGGGGAAGGCATGTCAAAAGCTGAGACAGGCTGAAAGCTAGGCTTCTAACACCAAAGAGTTAACCAAATTATGAATGCAAAGGAAAAGTTCTTCAGGGAAATGAATAATGCTACTCCAGTGAACACACAAATAATAAGAAAGCAAAACAGCCTCATTTGCTGATACGGAGAAAGTTTTTCTGGATAAAATATAAAGCCAGCCACAACATTCCCTTAAACCAAAGCCTCACCCAGAGCAAGGCCCTAACTTTCTTCAGTTCTATGAAGGCTAAAGGAGGTGAGAAAGCTGAGAAGAAAACTTGGAAGCTAGCAGAAGTTGGTTCATGAGGCTTAAGGAAAGAAGCCTTTTCCATAACATAAAAGTACAAGGAGAAGCAGCAAGTGCTGATGTAGAAGCTGCAGCAAGTTATCCAGAAGATCTAGCTCAGATAATTCATGAAGGTGGCGACACTAAACAACAGATTTTTAATGTAGATGAAACAGCCTTGTATTGGAAGAAGATGCCATCTAGGACTTTCATAGCTAGAGAGGAAAAGTCAATGCCTGGCTTCAAGCTTCAAAGGACAGGTGACTCTCTTGCTAGGGGCTAATGCGGCTGTTGACTTTAAGTGGAAGCTGGTGCTCCTTTACCATCCTGAAAATCCTAGGGCCCTTCAGAATTATTCTAAATTTGCTCTGCCTGTGCTCCTTATAAATGGAACAACAAAGCCTGGATTACAGCACATCTGTTGACAACATGGTTTACTGAATATTTTCAGCTCACTGTTTCTACTACTCAGGAAAAAGATTCCTTTCAAAATATTACTGCTCTTTGACAATGCACCTGGTCACCCAAGAGCTCTGATGGAGATGTACAAAGAGATTAATGCTGTTTTCATGCCTGATAACACAACATCCATTCTGCAGCCCATGGGTCAAGGAGTAATTTCAGCTTTCAAGTCTTATAATTTAAGAAATAGATTTTGTAAGGCTACCATAGATACTGATTCTTTTGATGGATCTGGACAAAGTAAATTGAAAACTTCTGGAAAAAATTCACCATTCTAGATGGCATTAACAGCATTCAGATTCACAGAAGGAGGTCAAAATATCAACCTGCAGGAGTTTGGAAAAAGTTGATTCCAACCATCCTGGATGACTTTGAAGGATTCAAGACTTCAAAGTGAAGGAAGTAACTGCAGATTTGGCTAACGCAGCAGCAGGGTTTGAGAGGACTGACTCCAAATTTGAAAGAAGTTCTACTGTGGATAAAATGCTATCAAACAGCATTCCGCGTTACAGAGATCATTTGTGAAAGGAAGAGTCAATCAGTGCAGCAGACTTCATTGTTGTCTTATTTTAAGAAACTGCCACGGCCTCCCAGCCTTCGCCACCCACCACCCTGATCAGTCAGCAGCCATCAACCTTGAGGCAAGACCTTCCATCAACAAAAAGAATACAACTCTCTGAAAGCTCAGATAATGGTTAACATTTTTTAGCAGTAAAGTACTTTATGGCATGTATTTTTTTTTAGATATAATGCTATTGCACACTTAATAGACTGTAGCAAAGTGTAAACCTAACTTTTATGTGCTCTGGGAAACCAGAAAAGTTTGTGACTCGTTTTATTGCAATATTCGCTTTATTGCCATGGTCTGGACCCGAACCTGCAATATCTCCGAGGTATGCCTGTATATGAAATTCTGTAGAAGGCAAAATTAATTTGGAGGAAAGAAATCAGTAGTTGACAGGAAGAGATTTGATGGGAGGCAGTTTGAAGGTGATGGAAATGTTTTAATCATAATTGTGGTGGTGCTTACATTTGATTTGACAGAATGTATCAAATTATTTCATACCAGTGAATTTTACTGTATGTAAATAATATTTTAATAAAGCTGATTTTTTTAAAAAACAAATGACTACCAAGAATAAATGATTGAATAGATAGTGATTTCAGATGGTGACTTCATTTACTGAAGTGAGGAAGGGTTCAGTTTTAGGGAGATGAAATCTAATTTGTGCAGACTAAATTTGAGGTGCCTGTTCATAACCCTGGAAGAAATGTAAAGTAGGCGGTTATAAACGTGGGTCTGGACCTCAGGTGAGTTGTCAGGGCTGGAGACCGAAATTTGGGATTGACAAGCTTATAGATGATATTTAAAATCAAGTAAATAAAAAGAAAATTGTTCTGGACAGTGACATTCTTTTATGGAATGTGGCCATTTTTCTAACTAGAAAAACATACCTCCACTTCAGATTAACTGTGTAATAGTGGAAACGGTCTCACACTACTGATTGTTGCATTTCAGATGAAATTGGGAAGGTATTAAAGTTATCTGGTGCTTTCTGCATCACACTGTTTATTACCCAGGGTTGAGTGGCCAGTCCTTTATCTACATTTTATGGGAAGCTCAGGGCACCAGCATGACAGCAGCTCCTGCCACCTTCTGACCAGCTCCTCTCTCGTTTCAGAGGTTGTCACTCATTCTGTCCGCTGGTTCTTTTGCAGCTGTTTGGGATCCATTGAGCCTGAAGAGCTACTGTCCAGGGAACTACAAACTGCTTGAGTACTGATTGAAGGGTCTGGCTTTATAAAGCCTGGAATGTATTTACTAATTCTAAGATTTAGGTCACTTCACAGCACTCAAAGCTTTCTTTAATTGAAAGAATTCTGAAAATAAAACTTGTACGTAGCAGCACTTAACATCTTTGGCCACTAAGTCACACTAGAAATGAGGAGAGGAGAGTGTATGGCAAAGCAAAAAACAATCAGTGTAAACTTAAGCAACTTCATTTACTCCTGAGAAATGCAAGGGAAAAAACAGCTTCTGCTTCCCAATTTACTTCTAGATTTTGTCTGTATTAATAGTGACTTTAACTGAGGAGAGAAATGTTAACCTACGACCAAAAACAGGCTACCTAAGGATTGTGGCACCTATTTCTCCAAACGTATTTGAGAGATGATTTGATTTGATTTGGCCTTGGTCATAAATTAAGACCAAGTCACAGTGTTGATCATAGGCTTGTAGTTTTTTTCCTGATACATTAAGAAGAAAGTTTATGACTCTGGCTTATTTAATGTTCATATGAAGTTAATTCCGTGTCCCTTAAAAATCTTTGTTAAAGAAAGTACATTTGTTATTGACACCCAAAGTAGGCAAAAAGAAGAGATTCATTAATTTTGCTGTTCTAGCAAAGTCCTGTAAAAGGACTCCAGTGCATACAGACACTTAAACTATGTCTGACGTTGGAAGCTCTTCATAATAGTTTATAACCACAGCCACTGTAATTTGGGGTTATGTTTTCCCCAAAAGCCACAGACATTACAATCAGTGGTTAAATTTTCTTTAAAAAATTTAGCATTGCCACCTGACCCTTCTTTTAAAAAAGGAAGTAACATTTCTATTTTAGCAGGCCAGATAGTTTCACAACACTGAAATAATTTTTCTGTATTGACTTATTTCATTTTGATTCATTAGTTTAAAATTTTTATGTACTGAATTTTGATAGTAACCTAGTTAAGTATAGGTAGAATCTTAGAATTTTAATTGTCAACAGTATTGTATCTAGGGACAAGTGCACAATAGTACATCAACTTATCTCTCAAGACTTTTTCCTCCTGTTACATTTCCTATTTCATTCATAGCCATCTACCAAGTTACCCAGCCCAGAGAACGAATTCCTCCTAGACTCTTCCTCTCTCGTCCCCATTTTCATAGCTTTTAAATTACTAAAGCCTTCCCATTTTACCTGTTAAATAATCCTTAAACATATACACTTCCTTCCTACCTGCTATCATTGTCTTAATTAGGGTTCTTATTGCTTACCTTGACCTCTTACATAGATGTCTTTGCTTCCAGTTTTTCCCTTTCAAATTGCAATAAATAATGTCAGTGCCTCCTCATAGCCTATAGGATATTAAAGCTACTTAGTGTGATCTACATACCTTTCAGAACATAAAATATAAATCTGTGACCTGGTCTCTACCTCTCCAGCTCATGTTCTGCCACTCTGCTTCACCCTTCATGCTTTTTGTACCATACTGCTGGTACACGTACCAGGCTATTTATGGTACTGGGCTTTTAGTCATACTGTGCCTTCAGCCTAGAATGCCATTGCTTTCCATTAAACCCTCTCTTGTTTAATAACAGCCTTTTTTGTTAATTCAGAAAACTTCTCTGTCCACTTCTCAGATTAAATCAAGTGTTCTTTCTTCTTCACTGGCATTCAGTATTTAACTGTACGCTGCCTAGCCATATTATATTGAAAGAATCTGCTTCTTTGTCTTCTCTACTAGATTATAAGCACTTTAAAAGCAGGAAATGAGTCTTGAACAAGCCACAATAGATTATAAAATGGTGCTGGACCAGCACTGTTTTAAGGAGACACGGTAATCTTTAAAAAAAAGAACTTGGGGCTTCCCTGGTGGCGCAGTGGTTGAGAGTCTGCCTGCCGATGCAGGGGACGCGGGTTCGTGCCCCGGTCTGGGAGGATCCCACATGCCGCGGAGCGGCTGGGCCTGTGGGCCTTGGCCGCCGAGCCTGCGTGTCCAGAGCTTGTCTGTGCTCCGCGACGGGAGAGGCCGCAGCGGTGAGAGGCCCGCGTACCGCAAAAAAAAAAAAAAAAAAAAAAAAAAAAGAACTTGATCTTCAACAACACAATTTAGCTCTCTTAGGAGTTTTGGTTGCTTTTAAATGGAACATATTACCAAAAGGAGGGTCACCAAAATTAATGCTTTGGATGTTATGATTCCTTTTTAAAAAGTATGCATTAGATTGTCTGCTGGGTGTCAAACTGAGATGATTCTTACTAGTATAGATATTGAATGAAATACAAAGTAATCTGGGCAAAAAAAAGATAATTAATTTCAGCTTCAGAGAATTGTTTACTTTGAGCAACTAGTATGGATTTGTTGTAAGGTAGTGATGAGTTGCTGTATGAGTAGTAGTAGAATTTATTGGTCACAGTAAAGTACACTCTCTTTCACTGGTCAGTTGGAAACATCACATTCAGTTTCATATACTCAGTTTTAAGAGAGACATTTCCAAATCAGAATGGGACTAACCTAGACATTTATTAATGCTTCCTCAGCATCTCTTCTTCTCTTCCCAGAGTGATACTTTTTTATTTCTTAGCCATGTGTTTTAGGTGAGATTTAACCTACCTTCTAATCTAGGAATAAGTCCTTATTTACTTAGGCTAACGATTATATTCCATTATATTCCATCCATGTTAGAATGTTCCAGGAATTCACACATATTCTGAGTCAAGCCTATAAGACTCCATTTGGGACTTGGATTCTCAGGTACTTAAGCACTCTCATTCACAGTAAGAAAATGAGAAAATCCTTGGAACTGTTCACCTTTGTAGTTTTAACACCTAGCATAATACCATGCATAAATCCAAGTAACCATCTTGGGACCATATGTGTAGAGCTTTTGTGAAAACAGAGCCAATACCAAAGGCAGAGCTAGAGAGGAAGAGATCCCCATCACATTGCTTGAACCCTAAGTGAAGCCTACTCTTAGTTCTTTTATGTTTTTCTATGTGAGGGTGTGAGTTATTTTTAAAGACAGACTGTGCTGAATTTTCTGTTACCTGTGATTGAACTAATTTTAACTGATTGCCAAATAAATGTGCTAAGTAGTAAATGGGGTTAGATTTGAGTCCTAGCTTGTGACTCGTGTAACCTTGACCAATTTTTTAAAATGTATGATGCTCCATTTCCTCCAATCCCATTGTAAAAGTAGGATTAATAATACCTGCTTTATAGAGTTGTTGTGAGGCCCTTAGAAACATGTTTTTAAAAAAGAATATAAACTGAGATAGATTTGTAAAACAGCTTTAGACACTATAAAATATCGTAGATATTAGGTAGTATTGTGGTCAAGCCAGTGACAGAGCAGGAAACCTTGCCATATACTTTTGAAGGAATTGGAGTATTTAGTTCAGAGAAGAGAAGAATAAAGATATGGCAACATTCCTCATGTATTTGAAGGGGTGCCATGAAGAGATATTGTTTTCTATTTATTTGAAGAGGGACAGATTAGAAGAAATAGGTGAACAATTTTAAATTGCTCAGTACAATATAAAATCATCAAATCACAAGTTATCGAGCAAAAAGTATATCATTTTTACCCAGGACTGTGGAGAATGGATTAGGTAGGAGATTGAAGAATTTAGGTATTGAGAATGTAATTTCTACTGTCATTTTTTTGTTCGAGGATCTCTCTATTCCCGTGTCATCATAGGTACATGTTAATTACCAGCCCCGCAGAATTATACCCAGTTACTAACATGCCCCAAATCTACCATTCTTTTCATTTAATCATTGAAAGTTCTCTTTCAGAAATAATTACTGTAAAATCTCTTTAAAATATATTTAAAATTTTTACATTACCACTTTTTAAACGTATAATATTAGTTAAGTAGCTTTACTGCTTTAAACCTCAGGGTATACCTGCCTTTCAAAATGGTTCTGGGGATTAAGTGAAAATACACATAGGTTTTGTTACTTTAAACACCAAATATCATTGCTTTTTTTATTTTTAATACCATTTATATTATATTTTGCTTAACTCTGCTGTCCTTCACACAGATTTCTATTAGGTCATGGAATCTTTAATTTTAAGTACTATTAATGAGTTTATAACCCAACATAAATTCATTTAACTTACTTAGCATATTGCCTGAAACGTAGGATGTGTTGTAACTGAGATGACCACTACTGTTGTCAATACTGTTTTTATTACTGTTATTATTACCACCATCTTAATCACCTTTGTAGTTTTAACACCTAGCATAATACCATGCATAATAAACAGTGAGTGAATGGATAGTTGCTGTAATTACTTCAGTTTCTAAACTACATCAGGGTGCCCTGGGCTGCAGTGACCTCACAAGAAGCTGCAGGATCTTTTAAATATTAGAGGGCAACATAGAGATGCTTGAGATCTCTTGGAAACCAGGTAAACTACTAGCTTGTCAATACTAATTTGTCTTATATCCCTTTCTATTATATCATATTTTAGTGAACTTGGATTTTGGGGATTGCTGTGATAAAAAGCAAGTGCGATGCAATTATCAATGTGGAATAGGAAATGGAAGTGTTATTGTCCAATCTTAAGCCAAGGTTTAAGAAGCTGTGCAATGCCTAGCATGTACAAAATTCCCATGAATAAGTAACTATGGTTAAGAATGAAATAAAAGTATTTTTCTTTCCATTTTGTGGTACCTTTTCAAATGGCTACAAAGGTATGTTCCATTAATAAATGGAACAACTTAGATATTTCCTTTGGCCTAGAGAGCAACATGAAAAAAATTACTGAGACAGCAAGGGATCATGAACTGAGAACGCCTGGGAAGCTTTAACCTGGTGCGTATACAGGTGCTCTGGAGGACATAAGAAATGTAAGTTATAGCCCCTACCCTTAAGTAGATTTTCTTTGAATTGGAGAAACAAATTCACTCATTCACTGATGATGAATTATGCATCTCTGCTCTGTACCAGATACTATATTAGAGTGCTAGTCATAAAGAATATGAACTGTAATAATTATAATCCCTGATTTCAAAAGACTCTCAAGTTGGTAAGATAGACAAGCAAAGTACTTACGACAATTCTGAGTTTTGGAATACTTTGAGAGATAAAATATAGAGTGGTCTTTGAAAGCACAAACAAAGGGTACTAGATCCACCCACTCTGTGAGGAGATGTGGAAGATCTGGACCATTTAACGGAAGCCTCCTAGAGATGATGATGCTTAAACTGAATTGTGCAGAAGGAGGAGTAGGCATGGTTATCAGAGGAGAAGGAAAAGGGGAAATCCTTCCAAGGTGGCAGCATAGCATATCCAGGGAATGCAAATTGAATACTCAACTACATGCATGACAGAATGGTCGTTTCTGCAGAGGTTACAAACATGAATGAGACTTTGTCACTGTCTTCAAAGATCTTACAATAAACTAGGGAATATGTCAAATCCATAAATTATTCTAATGTGAGGCAGAATGAGCTATGACAAAGCACATTTGGTTGAGGCATTTGAATGCTCAAAGAAGGGAAATAAGCATAGTGGATGGTGGACATCAACTTGACAAAACTTGAATATGTTTATTGGGAAAGCAACATAAAACAAAGATGGAGTTGATATGCTTGAGCAGATTATGAGAACCTTTAAGTTAAATAGCCAAATTCACATTTAATATTATCAGAAATAGAATGCCGTTGATACGGAAGATTAACATGGCCGCCTTAAATGTGATACACTGAAGCACGGGAGAGTCTGAAGTTAAGAATACTCTCTGGAAGTTACTGGAATACTTGACATGCAAAAAGAGGGCAGCCTAGCCCAAGTGATAGCAGTTGAAATGGCAAAGGAAAGACAGACATTTTGGAGGGAAGAAGACTTAACCTGGTGACTGGAAATAGGATATGAAATCAAATATGTCTCTAAGGCTTGAAATTTTAGTAACTGATAAAATTTCATTCTGATAACTCTAATTTAGTAACCCTGTATCTGGGGAAGACAACCAAAAATTGACCATTTTTGGTGTAATCCTGTTCTGAATAATAGTGAGTAAACAAAAAACATATTTTACCAACTTAGCAAGGTTTAAGTAGTCCACAGTTCCTTGGTTATATCATTTATTACTAATAACTTCATTTTCAAATAGTAAATCACCATTCTTTTCACATTATATTTGTGGGATATATTTAAGAATATTTAAGTATTTTTAGTTTTCCTCTATTTTATCAGCTTTATATTCTGTACATTTTTCTAACCCAGGTGTGATTGAGAACCATTATATCCCACTGTACATTATATCTTAATCAGGTGTAGTTGAGATCCATTAATATATGTTAATATCTGTGTTTCACAAGTTTCAGCATCAGTTGTTTTACAACACTACTACAAACTTTTAACGAATCCTTTGTGCACTGATATTACCATCCACAACAAAGTATTATATGAGAGGAGAAAAAAAATGTTGAATGATAACATGAACAAATGTATCAGAATCTGTAGAATTTAAAATTTTATAGACTGGTTTAAGGGGAAAACAATCTTTAATTTGTAAATCTCTTATATGAGTCAGGAAAAAGAGATGATGAAAAAAACAACCATATATATATTTAAAAGAACGAAAGATAGCATCTAGGAATGAAACAGATAATGTTGGACTTTAAAGTTTACTGAGTGGAGCTTCTCATCACAGCATAACTCGTATGGAACTATTTCACCAAAACCAACCATAAACGTGGCACAAAATATATAAAGTAACATTCTGAAGGCACTGTCATTGTAAAACAATTAATGTAGATGGGATTGGATGAGATACAATGCTTGAGAAAATGGAAACATGCGAGGCGAACTTTGCATTCAGTCTTTTTTTTTTCTTTTTAACATCTTTATTGGAGTATAATTGCTTTACAATGGCGTGTTAGTTTCTGCTTTAAAACAAAGTGAATCAGTTATACATATACATATGTTCCCATACCTTTCCTCTTGCGTCTCCCTCCCTCCCACCCTCCCTATCCCACCCCTCTAGGTAGGTGGTCACAAAGCACTGAGCTGATCTCCCTGTGCTATGCGGCTGCTTCCCACTAGCTATCTGCTGTACGTTTGGTAGTGTATGTATGTCCATGCTACTCTCTCACTTTATCACAACTTACCCTTCCCCCTCCCCATATCCTGAAGTCCATTCTTTAGGAAGTCTGTGTCTTTATTCCCGTCTTGCCCCTAGGATCTTCATGACCTTTTTTTTTTTTTCTTAGATTCCATATATATGTGTTAGCATACGGTATTTGTTTTTCTCCTTCGAACTTACGTCACTCTGTATGACAGACTCGGGTCCATCCACCTCACTACAAATAACTCATTTTCCTTTCTTTTTATGACTGAGTAATATTCCATTGTATATATATGCCACATCTTCTTTATCCATTCATCTGTTGATGGACAATTAGGTTGCTTCCGTGTCCTGGCTATTGTAAACAGAGCTGCAATGAACATTTTGGTACATATCTTTTTGTGAATTATGGTTTTCTCAGGGTATATGCCCAGTAGTGGGATTGCTGGGTCGTATGGTAAGTTCTATTGTTAGTTTTTTAAGGAACCTCCATACTGTTCTCCATAGTGGCTGTATCAATTTACATTCCCACCAACAGTGCAAGAGGGTTCCCTTTTCTCCAGACCCTCTCCAGCATTTATTGTTTGTAGATTTTTTGATGATGGCCATTCTTACCGGTGTGAGATGATATCTCATTGTAGTTTTGATTTGCATTTCTCTGTTGAGTAATGATGTTGAGCATTCTTTCATGTGTTTGTTGGCAATCTGTATATCTTCTTTGGAGAAATGTCTATTTAGGTCTTCTGCCCATTTTTGGATTGGGTGGTTTTTTTGATATTGAGCTTCATGAGTTGCTTGTATGTTTTCCAGATTAATCCTTTGTCAGTTGCTTTGTTTGCAACTATTTTCTCCCATTCTGAGGGTTGTCTTTTCGTCTTGTTTATGGTTTCCTTTGCTGTGCAAAAGCTTTTAAGTTTCATTAGGTCCTATTTATTTTTGTTTTTATTTCCATTTCTCTACGAGGTGGGTCAAAAAGGATCTTGCTGTGATTTATGTCATAGAGTATTCTGCCTATGTTTTCCTCTAAGAGTTTGATAGTTTCTGGCCTTACATTTAGGTCTTCAATCCATTTTGAGCTTATTTTTGTGTATGGTGTTAGGGAGTGTTCCAATTTTTTACATGTACCTGTCCAGTTTTCCCAGCACCACTTATTGAAGAGGCTGTCTTTTCTCCATTGTATATTCTTTACTCCTTTATCAAAGATAAGGTGCCATATGTGCATGGGTCTATCTCTGGGCTTTCTATCCTGTTCCATTGATCTGTATTTCTGTTTTTGTGCCAGTACCATACTGTCTTGATTACTGTAGCTTTGTAGTACAGTCAGAAGTCAGGGAGCTTGATTGCTCCAGCTCCATTGTTCTTTCTCAAGATTTCTTTGGTTATTCGGAGTCTTTTGTGTTTCCATACAAATTTTGTTCCACTTCTGTGAAAAATGCCAGTGATAGTTTGATAGGGATTGCATTGAATCTGTAGATTGCTTTGGGTAGTAGAGTCATTTTCACAATGTTGATTCTTCCAATCCAAGAACATGGTATATCTCTCCATCTATTTGTATCATCCTTAATTTTTTTCATCAGTGTCTTATAATTTTCTGCATACAGGTCTTTTGTCTCCTTAGTTAGGTTTATTCCTAGATATTTTATTCTTTTTGTTGCAATGGTAAATGGGAGTGTTTTCTTAATTTCACTTTCAGATTTTTCATCATTAGTGTATAGGAATGCTAGAAATTTCTGTGCATTAATTTTGTATCCTGCTACTTTACCAGATTCATTGATAAGCTCTAGTAGTTTTCTGGTAGCATCTTTAGGATTCTTTATGTATAGTATCATGTCATCTGCAAACACTGACAGCTTTACTTCTTCTTTTCCGATTTGGATTCCTTTTATTTCTTTTTTTTTCTCCGATTGCTGTGGCTAAAACTTTCAAAACTACGTTGAATAATAGTGGTGAGAGTGGGCAACCTTGTCTTGGTCCTGATCTTAGTGGAAATAGTTTCATTTTTTCAACTTTGAGGATGATGTTGGCTGTGGCTTTGTCATATATGGCCTTCATTATGTTGAGGAAATTTCCCTCTTTGCCTACTTTCTGCAGGGTTTTTATCATAAATGGGTGTTAAATTTTGTTCAAAGCTTTCTCTGCATCAATTGAGACGATCTTATGGTTTTTCTCCTTCAATTTGTTAATATGGTGTATCACATTGATTGATTTGCATATATTGAAGAAACCTTGAATTCCTGGGATAAACCCCACTTGATCATGGTGTATGATCCTTTTAATGTGCTGTTGGATTCTGTTTGCTAGTATTTTGTTGAGGATTTTTGCATCTGTGTTCATCAGTGATATTGGCCTATAGTTTTCTTTCTTTGTGACATCTTTGTATGGTTTTGGTATGAGGGTGATGGTGGCCTCATAGAATGAGTTTGGGAGTGTTCCTCCCTCTCCTATATTTTGGAAGAGTTGGAGAAGGATAGGTGTTAGTTCTTCTCTAAATGTTGATAGAATTCACCTGTGAAGCCATCTGGTCCTGGGCTTTTGTTTTTTGGAAGATTTTTAATCACAGATTCAATTTCAGTGCTTGTGATTGGTCTGTTCATATTTTCTATTTCTTCCTGGTTCAGTCTCGGAAGGTTGTGCATTTCTAAGAATTTGTCCATTTCTTCCAGGTTGTCCTTTTCATTGGCATAGAGTTGCTTGTAGTAATCGCTCATGATCCTTTGTATTTCTGCAGTGTCAGTTGTTACTTCTCCTTTTTCATTTCTAATTCTATTGATTTGAGTCTTCTCCCTTTTTTTCTTGATGAGTCTGGCTAATGGTTTATCAATTTTGTTTATCTTCTCAAGGAAACAGCTTTTAGTTTTATTGATCTTTGCTATCGTTTCTTTCATTTCTTTTTCATTTATTTCTGATCTGATCTTTATGATTTCTTTCGTTCTGCTAACTTTGGGATTTTTTTAATTCTTTTTTCCCTAACTGCTTTCGATGTAAGGTTAGGTTGTTTATTTGAGATGTTTCTTGTTTCTTCAGGTAGGATTGAATTGCTATAAACTTCCCTCTTAGACCTGCTTATGTTGCATCCCGTAGGTTTTGGGTCGTCATGTTTTCATTGTCATTTGCTTCTAGGTATTTTTTGATTTCCTGTTCGATTTCTTCAGTGATCTCTTGATTATTAAGTTGTGTATTGTTTACCTTCCATTTGTTTGTGTTTTTTACAGAGTTTTTCCTGTAATTGATATCTAGTCTTATAGCGTTGTAGTCAGAAAAGATACTTGATATGATTTCAATTTTCTTAAATTTACCAAGGCTTGATTTGTGACCCCAGATATGATCTATCCTGGAGAATGTTCCATGAGCACTTGAGAAGAATGTGTATTCTGTCATTTTTGGTGGAATGTCCTATAAATATCAATTAAGTCCATCTTGTTTAATGTATCATTTAAAGCTTGTGTTTCCTTATTTATTTTCATTTTGGATGATCTCTCCATTTGTGAAAGTTGGGTGTTAAAGTCCCCTACCATGATTGTGTTACTTTTGATTTTCCTTTTTATGGCTGTTAGCATTTGCCTTATGTATTGAGGTGCTCCTATGTTGGGTGCATAAATATTTACAATTGTTATATCTTCTTCTTCGATCGATCCATTGATCATTATGTAATGTCCTTCTTTGTCTCTTTTAACAGTCTTTATTTTAAAGTCTATTTTCTCTGATATGAGAATTGCTACTCCCGCTTTCTTTTGATTTCCTATTGCATGGAATATCTTTTTCCATCCCCTCACTTTCAGTCTGTATGTGTCCCTAGGTCTGAAGTGCGTCTCTTTTAGACAGCATCTATACGGGTCTTGTTTTTGTATCCATTCAGCCAGTCTGTGTCTTTTGGTTGGAGCATTTAATCCACTTACACTTAAGGTAGCTATCGATATGTATGTTCCTATTCCCATTTTCTCAATTGTTTTGGGTTTGTTATTGTAGGTGTTTTCCTTCTCTTGTCTTTCCTGCCTAGAGAAGTTCCTTTAGCATTTGTTGTAAAGCTGGTTTGGTGGTGCTGAATTCTCTTAGCTTTTGCTTGTCTGTAAAGATTTTAATTTCTCCATCAAATCTGAATGAGATCCTTGCTGGGTAGAGTAATCTTGGTTGTAGGTT
Organism: Orcinus orca; assembly: GCF_937001465.1. Taxonomy (NCBI): domain Eukaryota; kingdom Metazoa; phylum Chordata; class Mammalia; order Artiodactyla; family Delphinidae; genus Orcinus; species Orcinus orca. The sequence goes on from NC_064569.1 coordinate 23,578,973, forward strand.
TTTCTCCTTCATCACTTTAAGTATGTCCTGCCACTCCCTTCTGGCTTGCAGAGTTTCTGCTGAAAGATCAGCTGCTAACCTTATGGGAATTCCCTTGTGTGTTATGTTGTTTTTCCCTTGCTGCTTTTAATATTTTTTCTTTGTATTTAGTTTTTGGTAGTTTGATTAATATGTGTCTTCTTGTGTTTCTCCTTGGATTTATCCTGTATGGGACTCTCAGTGCTTCCTGGACTTGATTAACTATTTCCTTTCCCATATTTGGGAAATTTTCAACTACAACCTCTTCAAATATTTTCTCCATCCCTTTCTTTTTCTCTTCTTCTTCTAGGACCCCTATAATTCGAATGTGGTGCTTTTAATGTTGTCCCAGAGGTCTCTGAGACTGTCCTCAGTTCTTTGCTTTCTTTTTTCTGTATTCTACTCTGCAGTAGTTATTTCCACTCTTTTATATTCGAGGTCACTTATCCGTTCTTCTGCCTCAGTTATTCTGCTATTGATCCCTTCTGGAGTATTTTTAATTTCATTTATTGTGTTGTTAATGATTGATTGTTTGCTCTTTAGTTCTTCTAGGTCCTTGTTAAATGTTTCTTGAATTTTCTCCATTCTATTTCCAAGATTTTGGATCATCTTTACTGTCATTATTCTGAGTTCTTTTTCAGGTAGACTGCCTATATCCTCTTCATTTGTTAGGTCTCGTGGGTTTTACCTTGCTCCTTCATCTGCTGTGTGTTTCTCTGTCTACTCATTTTGCTTAACTTACTGTGTTTGGGGTCTCCTTTTTGCAGGCTGCAGGTTCGTAGTTCCCATTGTTTTTTGTGTCCGTCCCCAGTGGCTAAGGTTGGTTCATTGAGTTGTGTAGGCTTCCTGGTGGAGGGGACTAGTGCCTCTGTCCTGTTGGATGAGGCTGGATCTTGTCTTTCTGGTGGGCAGGTCCATGTGTGGTGGTGTGTTTTGGAGTGTCTGTGGCCTTCTTATGATTTTCGGCAACCTCTCTGATAATGGATGGGGTTGTGTTCCTGTCTTGCTAGTTGTTTGGCATAGGGTGTCATGCACTGTAGCTTGCTGTCATTGAGTGAAGCTGGGTCTTGGCATTGAGTTGGAGATCTCTGGGAGATTTTTGCCATTTTATATTACGTAGAGCTGGGAGGTCTCTTGTGGACCAGTGTCCTGAACTTGGCTCTCCCACCTCAGAGGCACAACCCTGATGCCTGGGTGGAGCACCAAGAGCTTTTCATCCACACAGCTCAGAATAAACGAGAGAAAAAATAGAAGGAAAGAAAGGAAGGTAGGAAGGAAGGAAGGAAGAAGGAAGAAAGAGAAAGAAAGAAAGAAAGGATAAAATAAAATAAGTGTCCATCGACAGATGAATGGATAGAGATGTGGCACATATATACAATGGAGTATTACTCAGCCATAAAAAGAAACGAAAGTGAGTTATTTGTAGTGAGGTGGATGGACCTAGCGTCTGTCATACAGAGTGAAGTAAATCAGAAAGAGAAAAACAGATACCGTATGCTAACACATGTATATGGAATCTAAAAAAAAAATGATTCTGATGAACCTAAGGCAGGACTGGAATAAAGACACAGACTTAGAGAATGGACTTGAGGACACGGGGCAGGGAAGAGTAATCTGGGATGAAGTGAGAGAGTAGCATTGACATATGTACACTACCAAATGTAAAATAGATAGCTAGTGGGAAACAGTTGCATAGCACAGGGAGATCAGCTCGGTGCTTTGTGACCACCTAGATGGGTGGGATAAGGAGGGTGGGAGGGAGACCCAAGAAGGAGGGGATATGGGGATATATGTATACATATAGCTGATTCATTTTGTTATACAGCAGCAACTAACACAACAATGTAAAGCAATTATACCTCAATAAAGATGTTAAAAAAAGAAAATAAAGTAAAATTAAAATAATTAAAATAAAAAATAATTTTAAAAAGTAAAAAAAAAGAAAAGCGTACAGACAGGACCCTAGGACAAATGGTAAAAGCAAACCTATACAGACAAAATCACACACAGAAGAATACACATACACACTTACCAAAAGAGAAAAACGGAAAAAATATATATATATCTTTGCTCCCAAAGTCCACCTCCTCAATTTGGGATATTTCGTTGTCCTATTCAGGTGTTCCACAGATGCAGGTACATCAAGCTGATTGTGGAGATTTAATCCGCTGCCCCTGAGGCTGCTGGGAGAGATTTCCATTTCTCTTCTTTGTTGGCACAGCTCCGGGGGTTCAGCTTTGGATTTGGACCCGCCTCTGCGTGTAGGTCGCCTCAGGGCGTCTGTTCTTCGCTCAGATAGGACGGGGTTAAAGGAGCAGCTGCTTCGGGGGCTCTGGCTCACTCAGGCCGGTGGGAGGGAGGGGTACAGATGCGGGGTGAGCCTGCGGCGGCAGAGGCCAGCATGACATTGCACCAGCCTGAGGCGCGCTGTGTGTTCTCCCGGGGAGGTTGTCCCTGGATCAGGGGACCCTGGCTATGACGGGCTGCCCAGGCTCCTGAGAGGGGAGGTGTGGACAGTGACCTGTGCTCGCACACAGGCTTCTTGGTGGCGGCAGCAGCAGCCTCAGCATTTCATGCCCGTCTCTGGTGTCCGCGCTGATAGCCGCGGCTCACGCCCGTCTCTGGAGCTCCTTTAAGCAGCGCTCTTAATACCCTCTCCTCGCGCAACAGGAAACAAAGAGGCAAGAAAAAGTCTCTTGTCTCTTCTGCAGCTCCGGACTTTTTCCCGGACTCCCTCCCGGGTAGCCGTGGTGCGCTAACCCCCTTCAGGCTGTGTTCACGCCGCCAGTCCTCTCCCTGCTCTCCGACCGAAGCCCGAGCCTCAGCTCCCAGCCCCGCCCGCCATGGCGGGTGAGCAGACAAGCCTCTCGGGCTGGTGAGTGCCGACACCGATCCTCAGTGCGGGCATCTCTCCGCTTTGCCCTCCACACCCCTCTTGCTGCGCTCTCCTCCATGGCTCTGAAGCTTTCCCCTTCTGCCACCCGCAGCCTCTGCCCGTGAAGTGGCTTCCTAGTGTGTGGAGACCTTCCCTCCTTCACAGCTCCCTCCCACTGGTGCAGGTCCCGTCCCTATTATTTTGTCTCTTTTTTCTTTTGCCCTACCCAGGTACGTGGGGAGTTTCTTGCCTTTTGGGAGGTCTGAGGTTTTCTGCCAGCGTTCACTAGGTGTTCTGTAGGAGCTGTTCCAGATGTAGATACTTTTCTGATGTATTTGTGGAGAGGAAGGTGATCTCCGCGTCTTACTCTTCCGCCATCTTTAAGCTCCTCCCTGCATTCAGTCTTAAAAGCATTTTCTACTTGGCAGCATGCAGAATTAAAACTCAAAAGCATAAAAAGTCTTACAGCGCCAACGAGGCAGGAGGCAGAGTTCATGCCTACCAAGAGGTATATTTTCAGAACAAACTCTCAGAACAACAAAAATCTGTGTTCAAATTACCCCCAAGTCCTTGGCCAAATCCTAAATTGCATATGCAGAGTGCAAGACTCTTAAAATCCAGCAACAAAAAAGAAAAGCTGAGAGGCTAAAGAGCTGACCAGGTACTTTGGGGAAGTAAGGGTTGTAAGTTAAGTCTTGCAAAGGTAGAAGTGTTTTGATAAATCAAAGACTTTCATTTGAGAATCCCTGAAAGGCGTTACTTTTTAGAATAAAGGCACAACCTCAGAATAAGGGCCCTTACAAAACAACATGTAAAAATGGCCAATAAGCATATGAAAAGGTGTTCAATATCATTATTCATGCTGGAAATATGAATTAAAATCAAAAGAGATACCAGTATACCACTGCCCTGGGTATGGATATAATTAAAGGGACTGACAAAATACCAAGTACTGACAGTGATGTGGATCAGTTGGACCTCTAGTGCTTTTTTGGTGGGAGTGTAAATTTGCCTACTTTTTAAAAGCGTGTGGCCGTATTTACTAAGTAGCTCAACACATGTATACTCTGGCACCCACCAGTTCCACAATTATGTATGCACTCAACAGAAATCAATGCTTATGCCCACTAAAAGATGTGTAAAGGAATGATAAAATGAGCTTTCTTCATAATAATCCCAAACGGAAACTCTCCAAATATCCGTTATTGGTAGAATGGATGAATAAATTGTGGTGTATTGTTTGGAACACTACACCAAAATTAAAAGACAAACTAATGATACACTCTACAATATGGATGAATCAAAAATTTTGTGTTGAATAAAATTTGGTCACAAAAGCATAAATATGGTGTGATTCAAATTTTATGACCTTTAAGAACAAGAAAAAGTAACCTATGGGGATAGAAATTACAATAGTGGTTGTCTATGATGGGGAGAAGCATGAGAGAACTTTCTGTGGCATTTAATTGTTCTTTTTCTTGATCTGGGTAGTGAGTAAATGGGTGTATATGTATGTAAATATCCACTGAGTGATACACTTAAAGTTTGTGCATTTCACTGTGTATGAAATTTATAAAGAAAGCTAAGCACAAAGGAAAAAGATTGCAGTCATTTATAAAATAGCTATTTACTTAAAAAGCTGTGAGAAGCATCTATAGTGTTACTTCAGAGGAAAATCATAGCCTTAAATATTTAAATTAGAAAGTAGAAAAGACTGCAAAATAATGAGCTAATAACACTTCCAATTTATTAAGGAAGTTAGATAAGAAAGAATAGAATAATCCAAAGAAGATAGAAGGAAAACAATAATAAAGGTTATGACAGAAATGCATGACATAGATTAGAAAGTTTACAAATACTAAACTGTCATTTTTTAAAGACATAAAATTCACAAATCTTTCACAAGATTAATGGACGAAAGAGGAATGTTATTAATGAACATTATCAGAGGGATGAATCTTTATTTAGGAAAATGTAGATCCTATAAAAATTTTAGAGATGATATAGCAATATAAATAACAATACCAATCAACTGTAAAGCTTAGATGAAATGAAAGAGTACCAAGAAAAATATAAATCCCAGAACTGATGCAAGAAGAATTAGAAATGCTAAATAGTTCTGTAGCTGCAGAAGAAACTGTATCTGTAGTTTAAAAATATTCATTTTTCTCCAAAAAATAAATGTAAATACTCCCCTCCCAGTAGATGGAGTCCAGTTTCCCTCCCCTTGAGTGTTGACTGGACTTAGTTGTTCATATCTAATGAACAGATTATAGAAAGGGAAAAAATGTTAGCTTTATGTTAGAGACACCTGGCAGATAGCCCTTTAACCAAATGACCAAAGTTAACATTGCCAGTGATAAATTATGTTTAATGCCATGTTGCCCCTGATATGATACAATGAGAGGCATTCTTCACCTTTATGGTATTCTTCTCCAAAATTCATAACCCCAGTCTAATCATAAGGAAAAATAAGGCAAATCCAAATTTCTTCAAAATACCTGAAAAGTATTCTTCAACAGTGTCAATATAATAAGGAAGACTGAGAAACTACCACAGATTGGAGGAGACTAACGAGACATGATGTCTGAATGCAGTGTTCTGCCCTGGTTTAATCATGGAACAGAAAAAAAGGCATTATTGGAAAAACTGATGTAATACAAATAAAATCTGTAATCTGTTTAATATTACTGTATGATACTATTTCTTAGCTTGATAAATGTACCGTAATTATGTAAGATGTTAATAGGAGAAGAAGCTGGATTAAGGGAATATGAAAACCCTTGTACTATCGTTGCAAGTTTTCGGTAAATCTAAAATTATTTCAAAGTAAAAAAGTTGCATAATTTTTTCTAACACATATCTAGTTAAAAAGAGCAGTTTTACCTACTCCCTTCTAAAACCTCACTGAAATAAAAACTCTGAAATGGAGCCCTAAATGAGAAGTGGAGATGACTGAGAAGACCAACGTACAGTATACAGTGTACATTGTAGAAACTCCCAAAGGCTTACTCATTGGTGTCACCAGATATCTCTAGAAGTGAAAATGAAGATGAAGCTTCGAATAGAAGGAAAGTTTGGAAGTCTGTTTAATAAACAGTTAGATCCCCACTTACTCTCTGCCAATTCTGGCAGAAAACTGGGATTAGTTCTCTGGAAGAAAAAGAGAGAAATAGAGGGTCTCTAGACCAGGGATCACCAAGCACAGCTGAAGGTATAGATGCTGTAATGAAATGGGGTGAAAAGGTTCAAGCTGCTTATTGAGAACCTTAGCCATTTTTCCCATCACAGCTTTCAGAATGCTGACAACCAGACAGGAAATTGGAAGATTCTTTTCTGAGGAATCTAGTCAGCCCAAGATAAAAGACTTAAATGTATTGGTATCAGAAATTGCCCCAAGGAAACAACCCAGCCAGATTGCTCTGCTATTAAGATCACAGTCCATAAACCACAACTGCAAGCAGAGATGTTACTCAGCATTTTAGTACTCTACTCTTTAAACATGAGCAAATAGTCAAGTATGAACAGATAATTTCCCATGAAAAGTAGAACATAAAACATTCTATGGATATATGAAGAGTTTAAAAAACTTATTAATTTCCTCAAGAGTAAGAGATTTTGCATCTATGAAACAGGAAGAGGATGCTTTTTTTTTTAAGTCAAATAAAAGGATTAGAAACAAAATACAGTAGAATGTTTAAAAAAACAACAAGCGTCAGAAGATGAAGTGATAGAAGTCTTCCAGGGAAAATTGTATAAAAATTTTGTTAAAATATAAAAATTGTATTAAAAATTTTATTCCATTGAAGAAATGGAAAATAGGAGTGAAAAGACCAGAAAATATGGCAGTCAGTTCAGGAGGTTCATTAGCTGAATAATAGGATTTTGAGAAATAATAATTAAAAAAGCAGAGAATAGAATGCAGGAAACAATATAATAATAATAGTAGTAGTATTAAAGTAAATCTTGCAGAACTGAAAGACATGATTTTCTAGATTGTAAGATATGAGTTTCTAGGTAGGCCTGTAACTAAGTTTGTTGTTAAATTTTTGAAAAACAAAGGTAAAGAAAATTAACAAATGTTCTCATAAGAGAGAAAAATTTTGTGCAAATGATGGGGAATCAGAATGTAATCAGACTCCTCAATAACCTTGAAAACTGAACAGAATTCCAACCTAGAAATTCACACTTAGCCAAACTATAAATTAAGTGTGAGGGTAGAATGAAAGCATTTTCAAGACAAAGGAGATACCAAAACAGTTCTCATGTGCCTTTTCTCAGGAATCTCCTGGAGTAGGTACTCTATCAAAACAAAGAAGTAAACCAAGAAAAAAGGATCCAGTGGTATCTAGAAAGCTGAAGATAACAGCTCAAGAGAGATGTAGCGAAACCCCTAGAAAAATGACTGAGGGAAATCCCAGAATAGACAGCTATGTAGCAGACCTAGAGAACAACCAATCCAGGTTGCAGATACGTCCACGAGATTTGTCTCCAAGAAAATAAACATAATAGAATGCCTGATATCTTTGAATATATTGAGAAGATAATTAGACAATTAGATAAGAATTTTGGAGTTAATGTTTAATACATACTCGCTTAGGCCAATATAATGTGGCAGTAGTAACATTGTATCATTTCTGAGCCCATATCTAAGAGACCTTAAAAGACCTTTCACTCTTCTTTTACAATTCTGTCCAGCTGCTATGTGAAAAATCCCGAGCTAGTCTGCAGGAGCTGGGAGCCCACAGGAAGGAGAAACAAGCCATCCTACCGTAGGCCATCCTAGAAGTAGTGGCCACATCAGACCCAGCAGTTGATTGCAGATACATGGGAGAGCCCAGGCAAGACCAAAAGAACTGTCCAGCTGAACCCAGCTCAGATTGCCAACTTACAGAATTATGAGCTAAATCAGGGATTGGCAAGCTTTTTGTGTAAAGGGCCAGATAGTAAATATTTCAGGCATTTATGGGCCAAGAGGTTTAATTGATACTATTATGTAGGAGTTTATGTTAACCCAAGAAAAAGCAGATATTCACAAGTTTTTTTTATTGATGAAATTCAAAATGTAGTATTGATAATAAGGATAATTTTTCATAGTGTAGCTCTACTAGTGAGAAGAATAGAATTCTCTTTGGGGAGGATAACATTTTGCTTAATTGTGGTTCAATTAAGTATCCCTATCATCAAAAATGGTTACAAATACTCATTTATTAATGCTAATATGTAATGAGACTACATATTTCATCTTTAAGAATGTCTTTCACACAAATAGTTACTGGCAAATGTTGATATCTGTCAATGAGCATATGATTTTAATTGAGCATATTCATTAGCTGAGAAGCATCTATAGAATCAGGTTCTTCTATTAATATTTTCCATTTAGCATATCATTACAATGCAGATTAATTATTTCCAATTGAAAGTTAGATGAAAGCTCCTCAGTTGCCCAGTGAATGGATTTTGAAATGTGGAAATTCCATTTGCAGTTGGATCAATGTGTGAAAAGCACTGATGGAGCTGTAGTGTGAGCTCATAAATTCATGTAGAAATAGAAGTCTCACTTCATTTTTTTAACTGTTGATGCACAGGAAGTGCATTCAGCAGCTTGACTTTACTTATGATTCAGACACTCATTTTCTAAGGTACATTTCCACAACTACGTGCAACTTTTAAAATAATACATAATTAGATAATATGCATACGTCATGTATAGAAACCAAAATTAAGTGCACTATTGCCCTAGAAAAATCTTTGGTACCGTGTTTTACTGCCCACAGATCAAAATTAAATTGATTGGGCTTCCCTGGTGGCGCAGTGGTTGAGAGTTCGCCTGCCGATACAGGGGACGTGGGTTCATGCCCCGGTCCGGGAGGATCCCACGTGCCGCGAAGCGGCTGGGCCCATGAGCCATGGCCGCTGGGCCTGCGCATCCGGAGCCTGTGCTCCGCAGCGGGAGAGGCCACAGCAGTGAGAGGCCCGTGTACCAAAAAAAAAAAAAAATTAAATTAAATTGATTGCTGTGATTTGTTTCCCATAAATAATTTAACTGTGTTTACAATCCTTAACTAAATCGCACTGATAAAGAACAACCTCAGACCGTTTATTAAGTCACGATCCCATTTTTACTGAAATGTATGGTGGATTTAATGGATACTAAAGCATAACTATACTTTTAAGCAATGAGGGGAAATTTTTAAATCTTATACAAAATGTTATATAAGCTTTTAGCCCTAAATGACATTCATCATGACATATTTAATTGTAACAGTATAGAAACTGATCCCAGTCATTCATTTTTTAAAAATAAGTATGTAGAACTCTTTCTTCCACACTTAAAAACTAGTTATATAATCATTTGGATGTGATTTCTTGCACATTTTTTATTTTTAGACAAAAAAATATTTATGATGAGAAGTGTTAACATATATTTTAACAAACCATAACACATATGCAAATGGTTAGGTTTCCCTCCAAACTATTTATTTTAGAGCAGTACTTCTCACCTGGAGGGGATCCAGTGAGCAGATGCCAAGTATGCTGCTTATAACAGGACTCCCGCCTCGACCCCCAGCAAGGAATTGTCAGTAGTACCAAGGTTGAGAAACCCTGCCCTAGAGAATATATCACATCCCAGGGGTTTGGCCTTTGCTAAAATATTCCGGAAAACGTTCTTTCAGAATTGTCTTGTTTGAATATACTCATTGGTGTCAAGTCTTCATCTCTTGTGAGGTATATTTTATTTTAGACTAATCCTCATGACTCATAGGGACAATTTAGTTCATTCATGGAATTCAACAAAACATGCAGGCAGATATTTATACACACTTGAATATGCACACAAAATTCATTAATCATTTCTAAGTAATTGAGAATTTGGGCTGGTTAGAAAATGGAAGGCTTAAACTACTTTTTTGCGGTATGCGGGCCTCTCACTGTTGTGGCCTCTCACGTTACGGAACACAGGCTCCAGACGCGCAGGCTCAGCGACCATGGCTCACAGGCCCAGCCGCTCTGCGGCATGTGGGATCTTCCCAGACGGGGGCACGAACCTGTGTCCCCAGCATCGGCAGGCGGACTCCCAACCACTGCGCCACCAGGGAAGCCCCTTAAACTTTACTTTTGTATGATATTCAAAGATATTTATTGACAAGTAGTATTTATTCTTTTTTTTTCATTTTTATTTTATATTGGAGTATAGTTGATTAACAATGTTGTGTTAGTTTCAGGTATACAGCAAAGTGATTCAGTTATACATATACATGTATCTATTCTTTTTCAAGTTATTTTCCCACTTAGGTTATTACAGAATATTGAGCAGAGTTCCCTGTGCTATACAGTAGGTACTCATTGGTTATCTATTTTAAATATACAGTGTGTATATGGATTTCACAACCTTGACTGTCACCTAACTCCCAAATGGGGAGGAGAGAATCAAGGAAACTTTCTTTGTAAATGTTCTTCTTCAACTCAAAAATTAGGAAAGGAGGGTCCTCAAAAATGTGGACTGAGCAGACAGTGTAAACTCGCAGCCCCTTTCCCCCTAAAAAAAATGTTAACTGAAGAACATAGTAGCTAACTCTTCATGTTTTTTTCTGGATATATCCCTTTTATTTAAATTGATCCTTTTGCCTTCAACCAAACAGATCTAGTCAAATTTACTTATATGACCCTTACTAGATAGAAATTCTGGTTGATATTCAGTATGATATGGATTTATCTTTTATATTCAAATAATCCAGGTCTACAGTAGTTTTAAAATTATAAAACCCTTGAAAACCAAGGATTTCTGTAACTTGGCTGTTGGCAAAACCTATCCTGAACTAATGTGAAACTTATACTTTTAATTTACCCACATAGTGTGAATATTCATACCCTTCACTGAAGAACTATTAATGTGTTTTATTTCAGGGGGCTTAGTAATATATGCACTACTTTTTGCCTTTATAAAATCTGAAAATTTTCAAATTCCAAATTAGTAAGTATGAAAACAATAGAAATTATAATAGTAGATGCTTTCATTTTAAATAATCTTTTTTTGTCCTCATTTTTTTCTCAAAAATTACTACAGTTTTTCATAATGACGTATCACCTCACACCAGTCAGAATGGCCATCATCAAAGTCTACAAATAATAAATGCTGGAGAGGGTGTGGAGAAAAGGGAACCCTCCTACACTGTTGGTGGCAATGTAAATTGGTGCAGCCACTGTGGAAAACAGTATGCAGGGTTCCTTAAAAAACTAAAAAGAGTTACCACATGATCCAGAAATCCCACTCCTGGGCATATATCCAGAGAAAGCTCTAATTTGAAAAGATACATGCACCCCAGTGTTCATAGCAGCACTGTTTACAATATCCAAGACATGGAAGCCACCTAAATGTCCATTAACAGATGAATGGATAAAGAAGATGTGGTACATATATGGAATATTACTCAGCCATAAAAAAATGAAATAATGCCATTTGCAGTAACACGGATGGACCTAGAGATTATCATATTAAATGAAGCCAAATAGAGAAAGACAAATACCATATGATATTGCTTATATGTGGAATCAAAAAAAAATGATACAAATGAACTTATTTACAAAACAGAAATAGACTCACAGACATAGAAAACTTACGGTTACCAGAGGGGACAGGGAGGAGGCATAAATTTGGAATTTGGGATTAACAAATACACACTACTATATATAAAATAGATAAACAATAAGGACCTACTGTATAGAACAGGGAACTATATTCAATATCTTTTAATAACCCATAATGGAAAAGAATCTGAAAAAGAATAGATATATGTATACATATAACTGAATCACTTGGCTATATACCTGAAACATTGTAAATCAACTATGCTTCAATAAAAAATTAAACATAAAAAATACTATAGTTTTTTGACTTTAATCTTTTCAGAAAATCATGGAAACAACTTTGTATTTTATTATTTCATCAATGAAACTAAAGCTTAATGTACTTAGTGATAGAAAATAAAGAGTAACAATTGTCAAAGTCTTACTATAGTGCTTTTGAGATTTGTGACTTTATATATTAGGGAGGGAATCCAAAAAATTATGAGTTTACCAATATTAAAGTAGGAAGAGGACACAATCAAGCAAATGATAAGAGCTAATATGTATATTGCTAATATTTCTATGAAAAATGCTGCATATCACATAATCTTTTAAAATGCAGAATAAAGTTAGATATGATTATCCCTTAAATAAGTGAAGATTTAAAAACTGGTGAGACTAAATGTAATCAAGGTTGCAAGAAAACAGCTATTCTCATGGGCTGCTTATGGGAAAAAATAGTACAAAATGTCAAAAGCTGTAAGAGAGCTCAAAAATTATATCCCTTGGGCAACATGATTCTACCTCGTGAATTGAAATTAAGGAAGTATCTAATATGCACCACAAAGTTACATATATGGATGCTTGTCACTGCTTTATTAAAAACAACCAAAATATCCATGAATAAATATTAGTAACATAAATTATTATACATCCCAGTAATGGAATATAAAATCATAAAAGAATATATAATTACTTTAAAATATTCAAAATGTATTTTAAATGAAAAATGCCAGAGTTAGAAAATAGTATGTACAGTTTGAGTCCCATCCTCTTCATACCCAATTTTGTACGGGTGTGTGTGTGTTTTGTGTTCATATTTTTATGTATTTACTAATTTTCTATAGTATATTCATAATAGAAAATTCTTACTACTTCATATTTTCTAGGTTTTATGTATATATATATATGTATATATTGATATATATGTGTCTGAAATTAATCAGGAAAAACTAAACAAAAACATATATACACTACAAAGTGAAGGGTCCTCAAGAATAACAAAATAAGGGAAATACAACTGAGAAATTTCAAGGCATTTTCTAATTGATAGCCTGTTCAAAAAAAGGATGGTACGTTTGTAGACAAATGGAAGTTATAGAAGTTTGTTGCATTCTTCCAGTCCATGAAATGCTATTTTAGCAGAAAATATTTCCTGGTTTTTGAGAAGAGTTACATTTCTTTTTCAGAATTTTAGCCTTCTTTCTCTTTATCTGAAAATTTGAACTCTCTCAGGGTTCTTGATTACTATTTCAGTAAAATGGGGAATATCACTTTTTCCCTAGATTTCTCATTTCATATATTAGCACACAGGGTAGAATTCTTACCTCTCATTCATGGTGTCCAGCTCTCAACATCTTAACCTGGCAGAAGAACTAAACTAGCTGTAAATCTTACCACCCAGACCACACTTGATTATTGTATGATGGGAAAATTAAATGTGAATAAAACAGCCTAGAGCATTAGGGTGTTCTTGGAAGAATAAACACAAGTTGGAAGTCTTATGTGGACAGTGCAAAGTACAGGAAAGCAATCAATCATGTAAACATCAAATGAAAGGTTGGTAAGGAAGCCATTGGAGTCTGTCAGGCGCTCCCTGCAATAAATGGCTTACTCCATTTCTTTTCCCTTTCACTCAGTTTAGAAAAGTGAATTCTGTGGAATCTCTAACAGAACCCAAAAGATTTCGTTAAGTTCTTATTCCTGTTTAAAGGTATGCTTTGAACAGAGTGAGCTCAACCCACTGAAGAGGGTTTTTAGTTTATATAAAATGGGCACAAACATGTCATAGCACATACCTCCCTGACTTTTTTCATCCTCCCACAAACAGGAAACTGTTAAGGCAGCAATAATAGAAGAGCAAAAGCGAAGTGAAAAGGCTGTGGAAGAGGCAGTGAAGAGAACAAGAGATGAATTGATAGAGTATGTAAAGGAACAGAAAAGGGTAAGTATCCCCTGAAGGGTTTTAACTTGTGCTTCCACAAACTGAAGCATTGGCTTTGGTACAATGACATGAAATTTTAAAATATTTAAAATGTCCTTTGCCATCTAATTTAGGAATCTTCATCTAAGATCATTTTTCTGATATAATTATATATTCTAATAGTTAATGTCTATAAACATAAATTCCATCTGTCAACAAAAAAAGCACACTGAATAATTTCTTGCTGGATTCCTAGAAATGACCTATAGCATTTTCAATTTAACTCTACACTTGCGAAGAAAGTAAACAGTTATAGACTTTTCGTCTTTTGGCCATAAGTTTGTTATTTCTTATAATATTTGTCAAAATTTGTATGCACTCGTTAGGCCTTCGGACTGGGTTAACACCACTGTGGTTCTAATAGATTTTATTACGGTTATCAAATTAAGGCTCTTCTGCCATAGTTCCATTTCAAAAACAAAATTCAGAATGTGCTTGTCACAATTCAGAATGCATATTGGAGCTTTACAAAATAAACGTCATTTCAGTACAATGTGGTTTTATTAATATGTGAGTCTGAGCAGTAGCCGGAAATAATGGACTTAATAGCTTAATTTGTAGATTTTTCAACAAATCTTTATTCTTCTTAAGTAGTATCCAAGATGAGAAACACTTAGGATGACTTAGTAATCTCTGTAATAAGCATATTATATTACATTATATTATATAACATTATGTGGTGAATTTTCTCACACACTATTTTATGTCTCATTTATATGTTTAGTATAACATGTTATATATTATAAAGTATCATATTTAAAGACTATATTATACAATATATAGTATTATATAATATGGCATAATAAAATTATAAATAAAACACAGTGTGTATGAGGATATTTGACACAATTAATTGTTGGTCAAAATGACAAATAAAAGATTATTCTTCAGTTGACAGTTAAGTAGAAGACTAGGAGTGTCATATAAACTCATGATACCACTTTAGTTCCATACCCTTAATTTGAAGCCAAGTTTGGTATGATACAAAGGAAATTCTTACCCCTCAGTAACTACCATTAGGTTTCAACAAAGCAGAGTTTGTCATCAGAGTAAAAAATTGCTAAGTAGGCTTTTCAGATAACTTAACCACTCACAGAAGCATTTCATATGGGATTAGATCTTTGGGCATGTTATCTCAAGGTGTTTTTTGTTTGTTTGTTTGTTTGTTTGTTGTTTTTTGTTTTTTTTTTGCGGTATGCGGGCCTCTCAACTGTTGTGACCGCTTCCCTTGCGGAGCACAGGCTCCGGACGCGCAGGCTCAGCGGCCACGGCTCACGGACCCAGCCGCTCCGCGGCATGTGGGATCTTCCGGACCGGGGCACGAACCCGTGTCCCCTGCATCGGCAGGCGGACTCCCAACCACTGTGCCACCAGGGAAGCCCCTCAAGGTGTTTTTAAAAGCAGTTTCACCCAAACAAATTCCCGATAGGTGCATAACCTTCTGAAGAGAAAATTCTGAGCCAGATATAGTCAACTGACTTTTCAGGAAGTGATATATTCTCAGAAAACTCCTATTTCTATATGTATCCCCAAGGAGTTTATGTTAAATAAACTAGTTCAGAAGCAGTCATACAAGAAAGGAATTATAAATGCTTTCCACATACACACAGGAATTGTGATAGTGAAAGAACACAGACTTGAAATAAATTCAAGGAGTCTTGTGGATGTATCCTTTTGTTTTTTTTTTTAAACGGAAGTATAGTTGATTTACAATGTTGTGTTTGTTTCAGGTGTACAAGCAAAGTGACTCAGTTATACATGTATTTTTTATATATATATATATATATATATATATATATATAAATAAATATAAATACTTTTTCAGATTCTTTTCCCTTATAGGTTATAACAAAATATTGAGTATAGTTCCTTGTGCTACACTAGGTACTTTTGGTTATCTATTTTATATATAGTAGTGTGTATATGTTAATCCCAAACTCCTATGGATGTATCCTTTTTTAACATCTTTTCTTAATAATATATGGCCAATTCTTACTTGAGCACTAAATTTGGACAAGAAGTTATGTAACATAACAAACCCATTCGTAAGAGTATCTTAGATGAATATTTCTTTGATCAAAATGGAAATTTTTTCTTAAAAAAATCTTTAAAATCGTGTATTACTTGCCTCTCAAAAGAAGTCTTGTGGCTGCTGTAAGAAACATTTAAAATGAGAGCAGGAAATGCCTTTACAGGAGTTACCTGGTCCCTGTGTGAGGTAAATTAGCCCTTGAAGAGAACTGACAATGAACTCTGCCATTTAATCTGTGTTCTTGCAATCATATTAAAGGATTAGTATCTGTTTATGTTACATAAACTAGTTATCACGTTTAAAAATGTTCATTAAATAACAACAAAATCATGACAATATTACATTCTATGTGCACCAGAGTTCCACTTCTCTATGCTTGTTCCTTTATATGTTAAGAACTATAAATTTAATACCTGCCTTCCAGAACAGCTCTGAGTTAATACATGTAATAAAATAGAACAGCTAGAGTGTGGTCTCAATCTATATGTACATTATTGAAGAAAAACAGGCCTAGTAGCATTATTTTTTGCTAATTAAAAGTGTGCTTTTCAGATTAACGTTTGGCATTCTATTTCCTCTGAGGTTTACAACATGATTCTAATAGTTTATTCCATTCTTGTTACTAGATTCACAGAAGATTAAAACTGATTTAATCACTATATTAATAGGAAGTTTATTACCACCACTTTGGGATTTGAGAGTTTTTTAAATAATACATATTGTGGAATACTTTTAATATTTGAATGTTTCCATCTCTCCAAACAGAAAAGCTATAAAAAAGGAAAGTGGATAAAATATTTGAAATGAAAGCACCAACCAACTACTAGATCTCTTTTTTATATAACTTTTTAAAAATTAAGATTCTCTACACTCTGATTCTTTTCCAAAATGGATTTCAGTGTTTCAAGTTAATTTTTATGAATTTTGGGGTCTTGGAAATTTTTCACACACACACAGAAAAGACATCTCATAACTTATAAAGTAATATTTAGAAGAAACAAAAGGGTTTTTTTTAGCAAATTCATAATCTTTTTTCTGCTTCCAAAAGACTAAATTAGGGCAACTCATCTCTACTTCTTCCTTTGTAAGATGGATTTCTGTTTGCATCAGACAAGAACACTTTTCCAGAACAAAAATTTTCCTTTCTCCTCTCCAGCTTTTTTTAACTAGAGAGTCAACTTGAGATTTTCAACATTAGACACCTCAAAAGCCCTGTAGACCGTGGTTCCAACTGGGCTTACATTCCAGTCTGTGAAGTAATCATCCCCTCTTGAAGTTTTCCAAAATCTTTGTAAGAAGAAGTCTAATGTTGTGTTAGTTTCTGTCTTTATATGTCTTTTGTTCTAACCAATCTTTGCTTTGATATCATTTTACCCTTACCAAATTCACTAAAAGACTGAAATGAAGACTCTTTTCTCTACATCTTTTTCCTTCAGTCTTTTACTTTTAAAAGACAGAGAAACAGAATGAAAAATCTGAAATGCTTAACTTTTCAAATAACTTATAATTTATGCTACAATATTAAATGCAGTAGAATTACAAATCACCACAGAGGATAACATTGCTGCTTCTGGGTATCTACAATCAACAAGTTTTTAATCAGTGATCCAATCATTTTGAGTATTACAATTATACTAGAAGTAGAATTAGAATTATACTAGGATTAAAATTAGAATTATACTGAGAAAATGTTTTACTTTTAAATGCCATTTACCAGGGGTTTTTTTGTATCAAATAAATAGGAATGTCTCTGAAATTTGTAAATACTCATATTCATCTGGTCTAAACATCTTAGGACAAAGGGGCTACTTATACCTATACTACCTATGTACTAATTATGTGGATCATAATTTACACTGAAATTGCATCCTAAATTATTTACTAAGTTGGATACATGGTACTTATACTGTTACTCCAAGTCCTAATAATAATCAAAGGTTAAGTGTAATCAAATCCAAACAAAGAGAGCTTTTGAAATGATCAACCAGAAAAATTATTCAAATTAATAATGGATCTGTTTCAGTGACTATCTTATAAGTGCCTTTCTTATAGGTATTCTAAATGATAGTATTAAAAAATCCTCTGTAAGATCTATCTTGTTAAACCCAGAAAATAAAATTATTATATTGAGTTCACAAATTTAGTATGAAACTGAAAAGCCAAAGTTTTGCAGTCTCAGTTCTCATAATCTTTTCATTAGTTGATAGAAATTTTCTCATTTTGTAATGAATTTAGAAATTTCCATTATAATTTGTATAATAGAGAGGGAAGGGTAAACAGGAAAACCTAAAAAGATTTTAAAATACGCTCAATTTATCTGAGAATCGGCTAGGTATCCCCAAATGTAGTGGTTTATATTTAACAGCCATAATATGTTTTATTAAAATTAAATTGTTTTGTTTCAAATTCTCTTGAATCATTACAAGTTCTAGATTAAGGGGTTGCAGATACACCTCATGGGTCAAATTTGGCTTGCCGTTTTTATAAATAAAGCTTTATTGAAACACATAGCCAAATCCATTCATTTATGTGCTACTCTTTGGCTGGTTTCATGCTGCAACAGCAGAGTTGAGTAGTTCAGAGAGACCATGGGGCCCACATAACCTAAAATATTTGCTGTCTGGCCCTTTACAGAAAATCGTTTGTCAACTCCTGCTCCAGGCTATCAAAATGATCTTGAGGAGAAAATTTCTTCCTGTCAGCCCTTTAAAATATTTATTCTTTCATTATGCCTTATTGTAACTAGACAATTGAAATTCCTAAGGTGCTGTTCTGGAAAAGATTTCTTGACATTAATTGCCAGATAAGGCATTATAACATTTTAGGCCTGGTCATTAGTGACATAAACTTTATTTTAGACTAAAGGAGGTTGTAGGAAAACGAGATGGGAAAGACCACATCCCTTGACACTTCCCTAGGGAGGAAGAATTTGTGGTTGAAAATGACCTATGGCCCTTGGATTAGAATGAAGTGTTCCAACCCATCCCACAAGTTAAGAGTGTTACACATGAGCTTGCTATGAGGGAGGAAGTGTGAATAACATTCAGCAAGCAACAACTACTCACAGCCAAGCAGTGATTCCTAAAAAATAAAATCCCATCCAAATGTAATAAAAGATTATTTTTTTTTCCTCTTAAGAACCAGAATTATGGCCTGTATTTTCTAAATCACCTCCAGGAAAATAATCTTCACATTAGAGGATCCTTTTAATTTAGATCTTTAAAGAGGAGTAAGGAGCAGTTATCTTTACTTCAAAGTTTTTGTGGTCAAAGCATTGTTATAATTTCTTAATTCTAAAAGGATTCATTTAATCCAGGTTTTCTACAATATTCTTGAGTGTTTGCATCTCAAACTGATTAATAAAAGGCAATATTTGGCCAAAATGAACTCTGTTTAGTTTCTGTTCAGTTATACAGTTACTTGAATTAAACATGATTTCAAGACAAGTTACTGAATATCTTGTGGTGCCTTACTTTTTTCCTCTTAATAATTTGGGAGTTGGATGAGCTGGTGTCGAATGCCTCTTAGAGTTCTAAACTATGTTACCACTGTGAGTAACATTTTCCTTGACAGATGATGAATCTCCACAGGGGTTTTTAATTCTTGGTATAAATCACTTGCATCATAGTAGTTATTTTGTGCATAATTTATACATCAGTGTAGGGAAGTGACACTTTTCTGGCATTCCCCAGCCTCCTGCGCCTTCTCATCCTAATCGATTGGCCTTACTTCTGCTTGTCCTGGGGCAGGCTGTAGAGTTGCCTATGCAAGATGCAGCTCAGTAGCCATTCAGCATCTGCCCTTGTAACTTTTGCTTTGGGTCTCATATTAGAAAATGCTTTTATCTGACCAAGGCATTTTAAAATGAATAATATACCTTCACACTCAATTGTTATCTGTACTTTCAGTTGTACCTCATTTTTTGATGCCAAAGGGAATTTAAAGATTTATACAAATATGATCTAAAAAGTAACTATTTTTCAATCTCATACTCTTCTTTGAAAGCTTATTTCATACAGTATGCTTTAAAATCAAATTTATTGCTGTTTTTCACTTTCTATTTTAACAATCTTCTTGATCCTCTTTCTTATTCTGCTGGACTCACTTGCATAAGAACAACCTTGAAAGAACTTACTTTGGTGAGGCAAATCTATTGATCGTTTCCGTTTCAACAGTGGGTAACTGAGAAAAGATACTATAGACATAGCTTAATGCTTAGATTAAGTTTCCATTATTCCTGTTTCAGGGAATAAAACATACGTTCCAGCTTAAAATGAAAATTTATGCATTTTCACTTAACTAGTTCAGCACAGCAATTAATGTACTCTTCTTTAACTGGTCTTTGGGATAGCAATTTTGTTTAAAGCAAAGCAAAACTTCTAAATCAAAGTACAGTAAGTATAAATATTTTAGTTGGAGTCAGTTAGTATCTAAAAACGTTCATTCTCTGTTTTTGTGTAATTAAAATGTTCATCTAAGTAATTAATCACTTCTTGAATTATTACAGTGAATTAGCTTTAATCTTCATTAAAAGGTATTAGCCTTTTCTTAGATATTCGGATGACTTCTCCTTTCCTTCAATATACTAGAGTTCTTAAAATTCAGATGGTGATAAGAACTGATTCAAATCAAAGACAAATCAATAAAATGAAAGTGTCAACTTTGAGTCATAGGCCATGGAATTTAGGAGTTGACATGCCTGATGGGTATGCTATAGGCCTGTATCTAGGTATAGCTTCTTGAGATGGGCCCAAGTGAAGAATAGCTAGGTAGCTCATGATGTAAATGGTGAGCAGCTGGTGTAGAAGGACAATCAGAGGTCAGACCTAGAGGAAGTGGTAGCTATCAGAGGCCCCCATATTGAAATGATGATGACAATGATAACAGCTAATACTTATATAGCATTTGCTAAGTTTCAGGCACTAGTCTAAGGATATTATCATTTAAGAGTGTGTGTATGTATTCATTACTCTCAATAGCATTATTAACCGCCAGATCGTAAAGCTAGAAAGTGACAGTCTGGCTCTGGAGTCTGCGCTATTAACCATTTGGCAAACCACTTCTGTGGGCAACAGTCATCAATAAAGAATAGGGACAAAAGTTTGTGAATAGGTAAGAAATGAAAGTTTCAGATTAAAAGCCAAGAAGAATAAGAGGATAACAGAGACCCATGTTTATGTTTTGTTAGTCATATGGCACTATGTAGTATCTACCAGATCAAAGCAGCTGTGGAGGACGAGGACCACCATATCTTTAAAAAGGTGAAAGTCTGGTTTTGGAAGGAAAGTATAAGAGCATATTACCTTAAGTAAAGGTCAAAAAATGGCTTGAAGCAATAGTAGATACCACAACATATGGCAGTGCTTGAAAAAAGGTCAAAAAGATTGTGCTGATAATCATTGACAATAGAATTCCAGAACATCACTTAAGACTATGGAGATAAGAGTGGATTTTTTATTTCAGTCAAATGGAAACTAAAATGTGGACTAGGCTACATAGTAAAAAGAGGATGGACAATAGTCTGTGAGAAGACAAAGGGTTTGGTCTCTTATAGGAATAAGCAAATTAATTTATAAAGACTTTTATTAAAAAGTCTATTTCTAGATTCTTAATATACCTTTTGGTTGCAATTCTAGAATATCCTGGTTCATGAAGCTTATATTATTGGGGGCAGTGGAGATGGACTTTGTTTTTTTCTCAGATGTTGTCTTACCCTTTAGCCAACCTTAGAAGTCAAAAAGCATGTATATATGTTTTCATTTATTCACGAACTATTTATTAAGAGCCACTATTGCCTTTACCATGTTACTATTAAACTATTAGAAAGAAATGAATAATGAAGTGGTATTCCAAATTGCTAGCATCTTGATATATACAACATAGATCCTTATATCTATACAACATACATTTGTGTACGCCCTTCCATGTTCCATTCTAAGCTATGTACTGGGAAATTGCAGTTTAAATTCTTCTTCCATTCTATAAAGAAATGTTAAGCATCTTTAATAGTCTGAGAACTGTGCTCAGGACACAAGGATAAATGAGATCATCAAGAAAGAGAGTTTATACCCTGGTATTCATAATGGCAATACATATTTAACAACTAAAATATATAAAGATTTTTACATACATTATTTGATTCTTATAATCACCTGCATGGTTATTATTCTGATTTTACAAACTGGAGAGCCAAAGATGATAGAAATGTTCACTTTTCCAAGGCTAGATCTAATAAACCATAGCTGAGACCTTAGTTTTCCTTTTTTGATCCTGTACTCCACATCACAGCAATTGGCCTTGTCAACTTCATTTATACTAGCAGTTTCATTGTACTATCTAGAGTGAAGTCAATATCTGGAGATGATTATCAAAAAGACCATGGTAGTTAGAATCAGTGAAGAACCCCAACATCAACAGCTAAGAGGACTAGAAGTGCATGAAATACTCAGTGATACAGAAAGCAATTGATCATGGAGACAGGAACCCACATGTTACCATCTTCTTCTCTTGTGGTGCTTTAGTGTCCTGTTTTGAGTTCTATATTTGGAAAAGATGTTGACATTTTCATGGAAATCAGAGTTTTAGAGTGAACTATTGAGGATGTAACCTAGGAGAAGACTTTGAAAGGTCTAAGCTTGTTCAACTATGGAAAAACTTAACCATGGAAATTCAGCAATATAGAAACCAAAAAAAATCTTAATATGACCTTAATGCTAAAGGAATAACTAGACACGTTCAATTTAAGTGGAATCTAAGTCTGTATCAGAAAAAAATACAAAACAGTAGCCATTTATTGAGTGCCAAGTTTGTCCAAGATACCATGGTGGCTGTTTTACTTACACAGTTTCACTTTATCCTCAAAACTATTCTAAAGTAGTATCTGCACATTACAGACAAGGAAAACTAAGTCAACAATGCGAGATAACTGCCCGAGATTAGTAAAAGAGAGAGTCAAGATTTTAACTTGGTTCTATCTGACTGCAAACCATACAGGGAGATTCCTCAGTAACTCTTTAAATCTGGTTTGATAATTTACTTTACATAGTATTTTTCAAATGGTGTTTTAGGATTGTCAGTTTCTTCACTAACAAGCTTGTAATATACCTTTTACTTTTATAGGCTCCATCTAGATAAATTAGATAAATGTTACAGGCTCTGTCTAGATAAATTAATTAAATTGGCTCCATCCAGATAAATTAGGAAGAAAAATAGAAAGACATGGATAGCACGTGCGCGCGCGCACGCGCGTGCGCGCACACACACACACACACATCTCGTTTGGGAAATTGCTTGAAATCATGTATTATATACGATTTATAAATTATTTTTAAATAGGTTTTTCACCTATGGTGAGCTTTTGAGTATCCTAGCAAAGACTATTTGTTTAGATACTTTAAATATTATTTTATTCCTGCAGGGTTTTAAGGTTTTGATTATATAAAAATCAGGCCCGTTGTTTTCCTAATTGTCATGACCATATTAGGTGGTGGTGAAATATTGACACAGTCTTAAACAAGATTTCTGTAAAATGTGCATCATAAATTGGGCTCTGAAGTTAAAGCCACCACAAACTTACGTGGTAGCAGTAATAAGTGAACAATAGTTTGTTTGTTTGTTTTTTAAACCAAGCCTAGCTCTACTATTCTGTGTAGTATTATCTGTACCTTTAGTCCAATCCAGCCCATTAATACCAGTGTTTAAAACTAAACCCTTAGCCTATTCTCTTTAGTTCTCATAAAGTCCTCATAGACACATCATTGGAATTAATACTCATTTCTAGGGTCATATAGGCTAATGCCAAATTCCCTTAAAATTATACTTCCTCTTAGGAATTAAAAAAAAAAAACAAAATAGAACTAACATGTCAGAGTTATTTCAGTCCTTTAAAATATATTAAAATATACAAGTAATTATGGCAAACAGTTTTTTTTTTATGCAGCAAATTAAGAAAATGAGTCATGATCCGAACATATTCTGTTTGGAAACTATTCATTTTGTTAAATTTTAAAGTTATGTTAGCTTGGAAAATATATTTCTTTTAATTTTATTTTATTCGATTTTAGCCTGGAGCTAAGCCACATAGCCCTGCTCTTTCCTCCAGTCTGACACTTCTCTTCAGTGGCTCTCAGTTCTTAATTCTTTTTGCGTGGCTTGCAGGATCTTAGTTCCCCAACCAGGGATTGAACCCAGGCCCACGGCAGTGAAAGTGCCGAGTCCTAGCCACTGGACCACCAGGGAATTCCCTCAGTTCTTAATTCTGTCTTGAGATATAGAAAGAAGAAATTATTTTCATTTATAAGAAAGATACAATGAACAATAACAATTCAGGCTTTGCACTAATATCTACAAGAGTTTCTTGTAAAACATTTAAAAATATACGACCTTCCTCTTGTGTACTTTAAATTGGACTGTAGAAATTATATCTGTAGGATTGTAGACTTACTCCATAATAGATTAATAGTCTTTTTAACTATCCTGGATATTTATGAATACCTGTTAGTTCTGATTCTTTGACTTCTTTTTCTAATATATAAATAGTTAAAAACTGATTTATTTTTCATGTGCTGCTTTTTAAATGAAATTCCTGAAATGACTATTTTCTTATTTCCTTCCACTATCAAAATCTCCAACTTGCAGTAGAGAGATGGGATTATTACTAAAAGACACTTGGTAGTTTTAAAATTTAATCTATTTGATTTATTGTATAGTTGTTTTCCATCATATGTATCTCCTCAGCCATCAGTTCTTTCCTTTGAAAAAATAGCAAAAATAACAATCTGGTTTGTAACTAATAGTGCCTTGGAAACAGCATGAAAAAATCATTTTCTAAGAGATGCGGTATTTTTCTTCTCATATAAAAACAGAGAAAACCTCCTTGACATTCTGTTCCTTGCTGATTCATATGCACTGACATGACCTCTCTGTGTTCCTGTCTTGCTCTGGAAGCTTTGTGCTCACTCCTTAAGGGGAGGCCAGTTATTTAAGATATGTGAACTCTAGTCTGTAGCAGAGAGGTAAAAGATATGTCATTTATGATCATCACGTTATTTTTGAGTGAAATCCATTAGATTATGGATGAATCACATGTCTGACTAAATTGTCAGACTATTTTTGTTACTTTTTAAAAATAATAATACTAAACGAATAGTCAAGACAGTAAATTTACCAGCACTTCTTTTCCTTCTCTGGGATTGCTGTACCAACATGCATCTCTTCTTGTTCTTTCTCTTTTAAAGATATTTATTATCCTGTATTCTTTTTCCAGTAATTTTTCATTCATCTTTATTGGTTCAGCTGAGATTCCCTGCATGAGATTCCATAATCCTCAGTTTTATACATAAAGCTCCAACATTCACATCAGTTTACCACCTAAGAACTAATTTTTATCATTGTATCCCTTTATCAGAGAATTTGAGAGTAACCTAATATTAAGATCCTATAAGTATTTGACAGGTGTTGGTCTATTTGAAAATTATATATTTTTTATATTCAGTTTGAATTCCTAATTTTAAGCAACAGAAGTTATCTATGACTGGTTAAGCAAAAAAGGAATTTGTTTATTAAGAGGTTATTTGGAAGAGAGAAACAGCTCAGCTTCCAAAATTAAAGCCTAAAACCATGATATAGTACTGGCCTAATGAGGAAATGCCATTGCCGCTGCTTCTTCCCCACCAAGCACTAAAGAAAACCATGGTTGCTTCCACTTTGCCATTTATGCCACTTGTGTATCACTAAAACCGTTTCACAACCTCTGCTGCCTCCAAAACCCAATGTCTGCCACCACCCTCACCAGCAAGGAAGATTCCATATGACGTTTCACTCTTCTAACTGCTTCTTAGTGAAGTCTCATGGGGTAAACCTTACGACTTTGTTCCAAGCCTTTATAGATCAATGCTGGGATTCCTCTATCAGAACTCACCACAGGCTCTTGATAAACTGTTGACACTTCTAACACCCGTTGAGTCTATTCGTCATTAAGTCTAGGTAGATGCACTGTAGCCTGGACTAACTAGGAAGCCTCCTTTTTCCTCTGGGGCCCACTCACAACTAGAGGCTTTCGGGTCACTTCATAAATAGGTCGAAGCAAGATTCCCAAAGTAATACACACACACGCACACGCACACACACACACAGCCTTCAAAGAGTCCCACCTAGCACTGTGCTGCTTTCTTAGTGGCAGGAGGCACAAGATACAATAAGTTATCTTGAACTTTGAAGAGGCTATCCTGATAGGCTGAAGGTCACTGGACCCCTCAGAAACTTTATTGAGGTGTAGCTCTTATATTTTTATATGATGTTATCTCCCACTGTACTGCACTCATATTAGACTCATATATATTTTTCCATACCTTTTCTTTGCAAAGGATCTTGAGTATGTATTATGTATATGTACCGGAGACGTATGTCATCAATGTAGTTGTCCTGTGTAATGGTGAGACAGTAATGGTCTTAAGGAAATAAGTATATTGTGGTTCAGAGCCAAATAATTTATATAACCCTAAGATAAAATCGTTTATTACCCTACCTGTCATATGAAAATTGCTATTATAGGTGTTCTCTGTCTGTTGAAATAGAAGGGAAAAAGCATTTGCCAGATTAATAGTCATATACCTGGTGCTAAGAGTTCTAATAAAGAATGCACATCTGCAGGAGCAGCTTCATTGAAATGACTGTCTAGTAATCTTATCTCCACCTCCAATTCCAGCTGTATACTGTATGTGTGTTTAGGGCTCAACCAGGCTAGATAGGAGGCAGATTCAGATTAAAAGTGCATTCATCGTTTGATTCCCTCAGGCATCCATTTTGACCACTAATTCACAATGGTATTCTGGGCCTCCAGTTTTAGTGTTAATTCAGAGCTATTAGACAATAGTACCCAAAAGACCTGGTATTTCCCTTTCTCCAGTGCAGTTACCTTTATGAGGAAAGCCAAGTTGAGAGTTTACAGTTTATACCTGTGATGTCATCGCAATATATGTCTTCAAGTACTTGCATTCTCTACTTCACTCAAAAAACTCTGGGTCTGTGAATTGACTTAGGACTAGAAATTGGAAAAGACATTACAAATTTTTGTTGCAGTGGCTCAAGTCAGACCTCTCTTCACTAAACCTGGATATCTTAATCATTTTATTAAGTTGGAATTTTTTTGGATGCCTGTCTCTTTGGTCCATACAGATTGTCTGATCAGGTGGCCAGAGCCAGTGGTCACTGCAGGTCAAAGTAATTTAACCCAACCCTTGTAGCAATAACAGTAACCATTTCCTCCTGCGTCTTCTAGTTAAGTGCTTCTCCCTGGGGCCTGCTACCTCCCTATCCCGTGGTCTACATTGAAAGCAGTGGTGCCCGTCGGCTCTCCTGGCCTCTAGAAGGCAGTGTTGTTCACTAATGCTGGCTTTTCCCTCCCAGGGAACAGTGTTGGGGAGTAGCTCGTGGCTGCGGTGGCTGTGATTCTTGCCTTGAACTGAGAACTGTGAGCATCGTTAGGATTGTGAGCATTTCATTGTCTTTTTTTAAAGCTGTGTTGTGGAATCAGAAGCAACTAATTCTGTGTTTGAATTCTTCATGCTCTTCATATTGTTCAGTGTTAGAAGCCACTGGATCTCCCATAGTCTTGCTTTCATTTGTCATTTCATTTCAAGTGACTGCAGTTAATAATTTGTTACTTTGCTACTGTGGGCTATGGGCTGCCAGATTTTACCTTTTTTTTTCCCCCAGAAAATTAGCTGGATTTTTAGAGCCATCAGCCCTTACAGAGTCAGGTAACCATTCATAGGTCTTCCTGAGGATGTACCGCCTTCAGCCACTTCTAGTAGCCATTGAGTATCAATCAGGGTTCTTATTTTAAGCAGAAGAAACTACCTCTGGCCAGTTAAGCAGCAGAAATATTTATTAAAAGGAAATATAGTTGTTGACCAAGTTGTTGAGAGCTGGAGAACCAGGGTCAAGGTAAAGCTTCCAGAAACAATACCAAAAACTACACCACAAAACTTGCTTAAAGATAAGTCCCTCTTTGCTGCAGCATTCCTATCAAGCACTGTGGGAACCCCCTGTTTAATTCAGTTATTGCAATAATCAGCAGTTGAATGCTTCCCATCCTTATGAGCAAATGGGTGCTATCCAGAGCCCCTTCCTCTAACTGCTCACTTCTGAATCAAAAGTCTTTCACAGTTGACTCTGATTAGCAGAGCCTTTGGAGCAGGAGCAAGCTAGATAACTGAGTTTTCTGCATTTTACTTAAGGGAGTCATACTTCATAAGGTTAGAAATTCATCAAACATAGGAAGGGTATCAAAAACCAGAGAACATTACAGATGGCCACTACATACTTTGGGAATTTTTTCCAAGATGCTATGGTTACAGTAGAAATATTTTTCCAGCTTTTTAGTCTCTTGGCTAATTCTAAAACTGATCCTTTGAAGTCAAACTAGGTGGGTTTTATTCTTACTAAAACAGAGCATTAGCAATTGCCAGGTTCATCAGATATCTTGTAGAAAGTTTGTCACTTGGCCACCACAACTTCATTCTTTTTCAATAGTCTGAGGTTTCTACAGTTATGCCTAAATTATGTGACACTGTTCAGGGGGTATGCAATACTTTGGATAGATAAGGTTTTTGTTTCCATGTACTTATGCTAAATATTGATAATTTTAGAAGATATGTATAAATAGATTTTCGTTTAAATTTTTAAGTTTTAGTGATTAAACTTGTCCTTGAGTTAACCAAAAGTTTTTCCCCTTGGTAATTCTGGGGCATTTTGTATACACTAGTTATAGAACTTCTTTTTATAGAATGATGGCCACAAAGGTTACTAAAGAGAGCTTGATGGGCTTGTCTTTCTACTGAATTCACCTAGATCAAGTTAGTGGCCTCTGTGTCCTTGGCACTATCTTTGTTCTCTATATTTACTCCACACTCTGACAAGTGGGTCTCTTTCTTCTACCCTCCTCTCCATTTTCTTGCAACCAGACCTGTTATCCATGGCCTCTGCTATTTTTTTTACGACTCTGATTTTAAGTATAAAACTAAAGAAAATGGTGAGAAACTGGACAGCAAAGTACTATTTATCAAATCAAGTCACATATTCTAAGCCTGAAAAGGAGAGGCTTCAGTTCTGTACTATGTAATAAGTATTATATATAGGTTTTGTTGTGTCTATTTTCACTGGTCCTTGTCACTTCTATCATTCTTTGAGCTTCTGGGTTATTACAGAAGATTATGTTCAAAACCTGGCTGCCAGTCAGAACATTATTATACTAGTAAGTTTCAAAGTTAGATCCCTCCATTTCATTTGAGTCTTTTCCAGATGTTTTCCAAAGTAGATGACTTTCTCAGCATTTGATTTGAAGTACAATATTTTAGGATAAATTCTATATCCAGCATTCAGTGTACATTGGGATTGATTTATTAAATAATCCCACTATTCCTGTCCTGTTACCATGGTGGTTTTTCATATTTTCATATTTTTTGCATGTATAATGTGATTATTACCTTGTACCAGGAAAATATTCATCATAGTCTCTTTGCCATTTTACAAGAATTTTAATATCTGCTTTTAATTCATCAGTGAGGACATTTGGCATATGAAATAACTTTGTTGCTTAGTTTTTCCTTTATAGCGTAGAGTGCTTATTCATTTAAGATTTGCTGTGACTATAATATATTCAACACTTTGCTTTTGTCCTCAATATTTATTCCATTCCTGTGGTTCACATTTTCCTTTTCTTGTGTATCATGTGTTGAAAATGAAAATATCTTGTCTAGGGTGGAGCTTAGCCACGGGACTAAACAAACATGCTCTCCTTCTGCTCTTTGTTTATTTTAGTGGTTAAATTACTAAAAATCCTGTTAATAAAAAAAAAAAAAAGAAGTTTTACATCTACCTTTTTTTTATTGGGTACTTTCATAGTACAAATCCCTTCCTTTCACCTCTCTTACCCAAAATGACTCCCACATCAGTTGTCAAGAGATTAGTGCAAGTAGCATCAAAGCCCTGAATTTAGTAAAAGAAATTAAACCACTTGAACAGAGTTTCCAAAACTCAGAAGGAATCTAAGATGGGCCATCCAAGGCGTGTTCTTCTCATGTCAGTGGTAGAAGTACAAGAGGGGAAGCCCAAAACACTTTAATAAACACTGGAAGTTTCTGATTTTGTCGTATTTCTGGCATCTTGTTGGCCAAAGCAAGTCATACGGCCAAGCCCACATAGTCAAAAGGCAGTGAAGGACATTTCACTCACCATGAGGCCAAGCATGTTGCACAGTCAAGTTCAATATCGATGGAGCGGAAAAGTCTATTTCTCCCATGGAGGTGGAAAGAATGGATGAATATTTGCCAGACAATAATTTAATATACCACACCACCCAACCTAGGTTAGCTACCCTCTTTCAAAGCATACTTCATCATATCCCTACCCTGTTTTATTTTCTTCTTAGCGCATGTTATCTGAAACTGTGTTAATAGTTTATATTATTCATTCAATCAAGAACTATTCTCAGATACTTAACATGTACCAGGCAGTACTCCAAGTAGGATACATCAGTAAGTAAAACAGATAAATTTCTTGCTAATTATCTATCTCCCCGACTAAAATATAAACTCTGAGAGAGGAAGGACTTTGTCTATTTCGTGTTCTCAGTGTCTAGAATAAGCCGGCACATAGCAGATGTTCAATAAATTTTGTTTCATGAATGAAGGAATGCCATTAAACATGTATGTAATCTAACTCCATTTGCTCAGATTCTGTGTGTACTAGGCAACCTGGGGGATGTTTTTATAGTCAGCCTTATGAATTTAAGGTACTCCAAGTCTTCTCTTGAGAAAAGGATCTATGCTTAGCATTTTGGTAAATCCAGGGTTTGTACCTCAGCAGCTGAAAACCAATCCCTGAATGTAATAGTAAGCTCACCAAGTTTCTCACCACCTTAAGAAACTTCTTAAGGGATGGACACCACTGGCTAAGTATACATTTAATTCCCTTCCAAACAGAAACAGCATTAAAGATATGCAAAGGGATTTTTACATGGAATATATTATACCCAATAGCTCATGAGAGTTCTGCTCACTGTAGATACTGTATCTTCTTTGTTTCAGGGCCCTATCAAAAATAGTTTTAATGATAAAGAATTTGTCCCTTTTTGTTAGGCTCATACATAGCAGGGTATGGTGAAGAGCAAAATTAATTGATGCCATTACCAAGTTTTGAGTCATGAAAAGCCATGCTGTTCATTTACTTTGGGCTTTTAAAGTTCTGTTTCAAGAACTTTGTCTCAGAGTATGTATATACTGTACCAAACCAAGCGAAAACTTAACAAAAGAATGTCAGAATAGACCTGTTTATAGAAATTTGAACTGCATTATCAGCAATCAATCACAGGAATGTTCCCAACCCCCATTTCTGAAGCTGTAGTTGTTTTACTTTTACGCTCAAACTATTAGTGTCTTAAGGTATATGGTCTGGCCAATCTCACATTCAAATGAAACCAGTCATAGCAATTCTCATATATAACTTCAGGTTCTTAAAACTTTTTCATGCCCTTGGTTATGAAAAATATTAAATGCCTTTGCTATAATCATTCAAGAGCTACCACCATTTTCTGAAGAATATACTGTTACCTAATTACAGTGGTTAATAGTAAAATCTAAGTGATCATGAACTATTTTTATAGAATTGGTGATATGGCACTGTTGAAAAATAAGAAGTAAGGTTTTACACAATTGTATACCAAGAAAATTTTAAGTATATACTACAAACAAGATAGACATGGTCCCTACACTTTCAAGGCTTATAGTCTAGTAAAGATATGGGGGAACAAAACAGGAAATTGCCACACATGTGATAGTGCTGTGATGGAAGAGGAACAGGGAGCTGTAGGAGCCCGTGAAATGGGGACTGAATGAAATCTTCGTGGATCAGAGAACCCTTCCCAGGATGATGTCTAAGCTTAAACTTCAGGAATTATTTCTCTCTCCCTATGCCCAGTACATAGGGAAATCTATCTTAGAACATATCCAGATTCTGACCACCTCACTTGCTATCACCACTGTCCAAGCCACTATCGTCTTTTGCCTGGACTTCTACAAAAGCCTCCTAATTGGTATCTTTACTTCTACTCTTGCCCTCCAAAGTCTATTCTTAACACAGTAGGCAAAGTCATTTTTTGAAACTTAAGTCATATTAGTCACTTCTCTGCATAAAACCTTGAAACAGCTTCATCTCACTCAATAAAAGCCAGAGTCATTGCAGGGCCCTACATGACCCGGCCTCCTCCTGAAAATACCAAACAGAACAGGGAAATACTATGACTTTCTCACAGGTTTTTAGTGTCATCTAATACTCAATTCAGTCTTTTCAAAATTTTACTAAACTGAACCTGCGGGTGAAATTGAAAAATGAGAATCTTGATTTAGCAAGTACAGTTAACTATACACTGTTTCAGATTTGACCCACATATCATTTTGAGGCATCTTTTTCAGCTATGACAGCCCTTAAAACCAAGTGCAAAAATAGACAGTATCTAGAGCCAAATTGCTGTATTGCAATGTACTAAACCAAGATTTTCAAATACAATGAAGCATTATTCAATTGCCTTAGTCTCACCTTTTAAAAAAATATATGTATTTCATATTATGCATAGCATATTAGTAGAAAAATATAATATGTGTTCATAAATTAATAAAAAGGCATTTCTTAGGGGTAAAATGTTTCTATTTTAGACCAGTGGTTTTCTCCACACTCATATCTAGGAAAAGATTCCCATAAAGACTTTTTTAACAGGACAGTGTAGTGAGGGAAGCACTTTCATACATTTGTTGAGAAAGTTAACTATTCAGTCTGTACTCTCATTTCTCCTAATTGGAAGACAGTGTTTGAGAGGGAGAATCAAGATAGAAAGAGTTGTAAAATAGATGTCATAATTGATTTACACCACAGTTATTTTAATGCTAGATTTAAAGTTATTTTAAAATATACTTCACTCCCTAAGAGGTTCAGTGTAACACAGAACAGTATTTGTTTCATTTGTTTTGTTTTACCGTTGTAACACTGATAGAAAAGCTATAAGCTTAGGGAAGAGTAGAGAGTCAGTAAGACTTAAAGCATTTCAGAGAATAGTAAGATTGCTTGTGGAGTGGTCAGGAATGAAATTTCTTTTTAATTGAGGTATAGTTGATGTACAGTATTATATAAATTTCAGGTGTTCAGCATAGTGATTCACAATTTTAAAGGTTATATTCCAGTAATAGTTATTATAAAATATTGGCTATATTCCCTGTGTTGTACAATAAACCCTTGTAGCTTATTTATTTAATACACAGTAATTTGTACCTCTTAATCCCCTGCTTCTGTCTTGCCCCTTCTCTCCTGTCTCCCTACTGGTAACCACTAGTTTGTTCTATATGTCTGTGAGTCTGCTTTTTTTTTTTTTGATTCACTAGTTTGTTGTATTTTTTTAGATTCCACGTATAAGTGATATCACACAGTATTTTTCTTTGTCTGACTATTTCACTTAGCATAATGCCCTCCAAGTTCATCCATGCTGTTGCAAATGAAATAACTTTTAAAGCAACAATGATAGACTGTCATTTACTTTTCTAGAAAATAGGATCAAGATGAAATTCATGAGTAAATTCATCAATAAGTCAAGTATCATATTTATATGATACAAAAGTAATACGAAATTTGACCTCATTTTCAAGGACTTATGAGATGATCAGTCAAAAGATATATTTAAAAATTAGTGCATTATATGAGTCAGTACATGATTGTTGTAATACTTAACTCAGCCTGTCATTGCTCTGAGCATTCAGAAAAGGGAACGTCAAGAAAGACTGAAATGTAACAGAAAAGACTACGTAGAGACTGTAGTTCTTCATCTAGCCTTAAAGAACTGTGGCAAACAGTGCTAATTCCCTATATAATAAAAAGTCTCCCCTTCTGCCTACTAACAGAATGCCAGGGTTTTTTTTTTTTTTTTTGCAGTACACGGGCCCCTCACTGTTGTGGCCTCTCCGGTTGCGGAGCACAAGCTCCGGATGCGCAGGCTCAACGGCCATGGCTCATGGGCCCAGCCACTCCGCGGCATGTGGGATCTTCCCGGACCGGGGCACGAACCCATGTCCTCTGCATCGGCATGTGGGCTCTCAACCACTGCGCCACCAGGGAAGCCCTGCCAGGGTTATTAAAGGTAGCACATTAATAGTTTGTTACAAGCACACAACTCCTCAAACTCCTCTGCAGCCTTGAATGACCACGTAACCTCGTTCTAGGCACTGAGGTGCCAAAAAGAGTCTATTGCGTGAGACTTCTAAGAAAGCTACTGTTTTCCTAGTAAAAAGGGTCAGACTGCTTTTGCAAGTATGTATTTTGCCTGTCCTTCCTCTTCTTTCCTGTGTCAAGCACAGGCTAATGCCTGAAGGTGCAATAGCCATCTTATAACAAAAGGGAAAAAATATATGCTGAAGATACCCATGTAAGAAAATAGTCTGGTTTCTGGACTCACCAGCTTACCAGCTCTGCACTGCTTACCCCTAGAGGCTGTGGTACATTAAATAATAAACTCTTATTTAAGCCACTGTTTGTCAAATTTCTGTTACACACAGCTGAATACACTTCAGACTGATGAGAATGTTTGAGGTTGAAGTAAAAAAAGTGAAGGAAAAACAGCATCAAGCCACAGTGACATCAACGATATGAACACACAGTTTAGGATCAGAATGATGTTACTTGTCTGAGTACCGTGTAGACACTGAAGGCCCCTAGAATGAAGTTTGTATTGACTCAACTACTTTTAAATATGTAAGTTGCCTTAACTATTTTAGGAAAGTATTTTTAATTATTTTCCTTGTCATCATCTATGAATTAACAAAAAACTTGGCATTCTTCTGTCCATTTTTCTTAAATGAAGACAGAATTCCGTAGGTCCCTATAATTAATTATATTCAATAGTCCATCAGTCAATGGTAGGCTTCTTCGGGCTTTCCCCGTTACTTAAAGACCTTAAACTATCATCAAGGATAAGCCATTGCAGTAATTTTGCATGTCTTTCCAACAAGTTAACACCACAGAAATGCTTTATTCAGACAAAAACTAGTCACCTGAACTGGGTATCATTTGTCAGCATTATGATGGAGGGCCAATTCCTGTAAAGGATTGACATCCAGCATTATTTCAAAGAAATCATATTTTTTAAAGTATGATATCATCGCCTGTTTTCTTAGCTACAATACAGTAATCTCTGATTTAAAATAAGGAAAAGGAAAATTCTCAAAATAGTAAAGTATATAATGCAGTGAGTATAGCTTAATTGTGTTTGAACTGAAAGATAACAATCTCTTTAAAAGGAGGAAAGCTTAAAATCATGCAGTTTAATAAAAGTAGTTAGCATCCAGTTTGTCTCTGGCGAGAAGGAGCTAGTAGGGTTTCATGTAGGGAAGAATGGTAGGCACTGAGATAACTCATTCTTCTGGTCCCCTTGGGGGAAGTGAAAGCATGAATAGGTGCAGCCACACGCTGAAGAACATTTACTCGCTTTTATGGCTGACATCCGTGTATCCTAAATCTCATAGCATGTTTTCAGCTAGGCTATAAATTGTAAAATTAGATTATGGTTTAAAAAGTACCTGCTGAAGTAATTGATGACACTTGAATTTTATTATGAATAAGTTTATTACCATAAGAAATTATGTTGAAAATGTCACTTTAGGAATTGAAAAAATCTTTGATGAGTTCTGTTATGTATTCAGCACATGATAATCCATAATATGATGAAATCCTTTGCAACCAGGGTCCTTATACTTCTCACAAAACGTAGAATTGCCAGCTAGTGGGTTGAGAAAGGGGGGTATACAACTAAGAAGAAAGAATAATCAAAAGACCACCCTAAATCAATTGCTTCCTTACCACAAGGGGGTAAAATATTTCCTAGGAAAAGGGATAAATTATATAATCACTAAATATTTCTATGCCATCGATAAGTTTTTTTTTTTTCCAGGAAAGTTTTGAACCAATTATTAAATGATATGCAGTGAAATGCATATGTCACTTAAAAGATTCTTATGCATATCTTTCACTCATCATTTATAGGTCAGGAAAAATTACCCTGTCTGGCAGGTAAACTGACTTAAGTTTGGCAGAAGAACAGCTTCTCTGTAGTTATAACTTAATCTGTAGAGATCCTTTTGGAGTTGCCACTTCTGTTTAGAAACTTGCTACAAGATGACAGATGGGCAGTGGTGCCATAGAACAGCCTAACTACAGGCATCATCATAACTGGTAAAAGCTGCTTCAGTAATACTGAAAATAAGAACAGTTACCCCTTGCAGCATCTGCTAATGGGCTTTTCTCATATTTTTTAACAAAAATCTGACATTTGGCATAATTATTCAGCAAGAATCTTTGGAGTCTTTGGAGTCTTTGACCTTCTTATGTATGTATTTAGTTTTTCCAAATTTCCCTGCTGGAAGAATTACTGTGTTTGCCTTTAGAACCATCTGATCTGGGATGTGGGAAGCTAATGGAGCACTGAATTTTATATACCAAGTTATGGGAAAGAAAGTATTTTTGTGCCCCGCACTGAAATGCCATCTTACTGGCTTCTTCATATGGCAGCCCAGCTGACGGAGGCATAATATTCCGTGGCCTTGAAAGAGTTACTCTGGGAAGTGAACGCTAAAGTTAACTCAGAGAATTGCCATTCTATCTTCCCACAGTGAAAAATGAAATGGATCAAAGCATCTGTAAAGCAAAAACCAAAGTGATTATTCATTTCTTTCCTTGTTTAAGAAACATGCCGTTACACTACTGCTGCAGTTCTCTCCTCCAACCCTGATGCCAGTAATTGCACATTCAGATTTACCACACAGAGTCTGACCCAGAGCTATACCCAAAGAGCAACCACATCCAAGACACAGAAGGAAAGCCAAAAATAATGAAAGCCTCTGTATCTGAAAAGATTCTTATTTAAGATCTCAGGTGAGCCTATAGAATTGTGGACCAGGCAATCAGACATCAATCAGAAACGCAGTTTCTTTTCATTTGCCTTGTATTTCTTGAAGTCCTACCAAGAAGTGCTCCAGCAGAGAGCAAACAGAGATGACTGCTTAAACAGCACCTTTGCTCCACAGGAAAATTTTCTTTTAGGTAAACAGTCTTCAATTCCTATGTAGATTTTACTGTGTGTGGATATGTATTAGGGCTAAAACCAAAAGGCAAATCAATGATTAGACATTATTTCTGAAGGCAGAGAGAAGTCATTAATCTTATTTGTACCTAATTTAATAGCATATTAATTAGATTAGCTGTTTGGTGCTGGTGTGAGATACAGCACCTGTATACCTGTAGGGTTCTTTTGGTTACAAGCAATACAACTGCATCAGGCTAACATTAGGATAAGGGATTTTGTCGAAAGGATATCCAAGGCTTGCAGAATTGTTGGAAGGCTGTACATTCGACTTGGAAATGGGCAAAAGAAGCAAGTCATCTTTGGAAATTCAGAGGCAGCAACATTAATAATGGTGTCACAATTAAAAGACAACAACAACAATAACTGGGCAGACTACCATTACTAGGTGTGGACAAAACTAACTGTATTCTTTTTGTTTCTCCACACAGTGTATAAATTCCAGGGAGGGAGCATCTGATTGGATTAGTTTGGGTTACATACCTGCCCTCTGGCTAGGAGAGGGCAAGATTCCTAATTACAGTCCATCAGACTATATCCAATGGGAAAGAATTAATACCCAAATGAAATTCAAGTTGCCACTAAAAAGGAGTGATAGATGCTGAAAGCCAAAAAGCAATAGATACTCACTACAACTACCATTTATTCAGTGTGTATGGTTTATTAGTCATTGCATTTCACCTTGTAACAGGCCTCGTAGTCAGTTACTATTCTACAGGTAAGAAAACTTAAGCTTTGAGAAAGTTTAGGTAACTTGTCTCAGGTTATACCACTAGAAAATGGCAGAATTGGTACTCCAGAGGAATACTCCCGACCACTAGACTCCGTGCTCCCTGTAGACAGATCTGTGTATTACCAATGGTGAGAGTACTTACTGAGCCTGTCTCTCAGGGGTAAAAGACAAGCAAAAAAGATATTTAGCAAATGCTATATATAAGTATATTAAATCCACCAGTAGTTCTGTACAATGTAGAGGTGCTTTATTAGAATCAAACTTTGGGAATAAATGTTATGTAAATGTACAATGCATGTATTTGCAAATGACTTTTTTTCTCTGATGGAAATTCAAGGTTTAGCTTCTTAATATAATGAAGGGTTTGAAGTTATCAGCGAATAACGGTCTTGAGCCTGCAGATCAAGCTTTATAAATAGGCTTGATTTGTAAGGAAGAGATTAAGGGAAGTAAAAAGTATCCAGTGTTCTCCATTTATATAGTGATAGCCATCCGGGCCAGAAAAAATTGCATAAAATGGAATGAACTACTAGACCCGTTTTTACTGGTAGCTTTCTTTTTGACCTTTGCAAAGTCACTTTCCTTCTATTTCGCCATCAGTAATGAAGCGATGCCAGTAATCCCCCCTAATCCCAAGAATGAAGTGAGATGATGAGTGTACTATACTTGGTGACCTCTAAACCAGGATTTCTCAACATTGGCACTGTTGGCATTTTGGTCCTGATAATTAATTGTTGTTGGGGGTAGTATAGCCATTGGATGTTTAGTGGCATCCCTGGCCTCTACCTAGTGGATGCAGTAGCACCCTAGTTGTGGCACCAAAACCAGTCTCCAAAAGCACTACTGATTTTCTCAATGACATTCTTCTGTTTACTAAAATAAGTACCCTAAAGTCATAAAGATATTTTTCCAAGGAACTTATAAAAATTATTTTGAATGTTTTTCCTTTGTCTTCCTACCCTGCCACCACTTTTCTGAACTTCTCTTTGGGAGCAAAAAAAGTGCTTACCACTGAACAGGATGGTCTTCCTGGTCTCTTCCAGCTCTAGGATTTCATGTTTTTATGCCATTTCCAGATCTAATAATCAGCCAATACAGTGTAGCCTTACCAGTTTGTCTTAAGTCATATGTCCCCCAAAGGCAACTTTGAGATTGAGATTTGTGTGCAGGAAATTGGAGAATTCTTTTAGAACCAGCTTCTATGTGGGGAGAAAGAAGTAGGTTTGGGCAAAGGGAGGAGTTGCAATGCAGTTGCGTAAGGGCTTCAGCTAATCCCATAGAGCCCTGGAACTGGGCTGGCCCTTTACAGTTGAATCACCTTGAGGCAAGGTATCTGGGCCTTTATACCCCTGCAAAGACCAGTCATTGAATATGGGAGGCTCTCAGAGAGAGGGCATGACCTTGGTCAAGGTAGCAATTCCTGGAGAGGGATTTAGCTGAGCCCCACCAGCCACCAACATTCCCAGCAACTATGGGAATTAGTCCTGAAAGTAGACTCTGGGTGGTGGTCTACCGTCCACTCCTTTCACTACTCAAGTCTATTTCCTTTATATAGGTTCTTGTAACAGTTCCTCCAGGATTCTGTTTGGTCTTCTGATTTTCTTTTGTGGGGAAACAAAAAAGGAAAGTTGGTGGGAAGAGCTGTAATTCCTACTTCTTCACCTGGTCTCAAGGCTACAAGTGATTCTCATCTCCCTCCTCCACTCCTTTTTCTAGATTTCTCTACCCTTGACTGAACTCTGCTCTTCCGGGGGCTTACCTGATGAGATAACCCAGATCCACAGTCATAAGACCTCTAAGGCTCTGTTGCCATGTGTTTCTCGGGCTATGGCTGCTGAACTTGTCTATTTACAGGTAAAATGAGGCAAGGCAGTTCCAAGAATTGCCCTCCTGGATCACCCAGGTGTCAGACATAGTCTTACCTTACCCCATTGTGTAGCAGCTCTATCTCTTCTTGCTGATCAGGATCAATAACCCCTGCCTTCTTTCCTTGCGTACAGTTTTTTGGCCTGAGGAGCCCAAAGTGACCAGGTGGCAGTACCAGCTTAAAGTTTAATGGGACTTATACTGTGTCCTTTGTTGGGCTAGCAACAGAAAATCAGGACCTCTAAAGCCTAGAGTTTGCTGGAATGGGAAGCACAAAGTCTCCAAGTCAATTATTAACAATGATGATAAGTAGGGCCACTTATACTGCCACCTCTTGGTTCTGGGAACTATGAATTCTACTTCCTGGGAACACAGCTCCTTATAATGTTTGTTGATCTAGGGTGTATTCTATATCCTAGAGAATGGATCATAGGATATCATTTGTAAGGTGGAGTCTCAACTGTGCCTTCAACAGATCATTCCATCACTATTAGGCCAGCAGCTTCTGGGTGGTGTAGTCTGTGATAGGACTTCTGCTGTCAGCCATAGGTTGTGGCATTCCTACCATTGCTTTCTGTATGCTTCCAAGAGCCATCGTAGCAGTGTCTTAGTGTCATCTCATGTAGTCTTGCTAGGGTATTAAATCCTGTGCGAGAATGCCCTCATGTCAATAAACTCTCCCTTATCCAAACTTATGTTCTGTCTCTTCTTGATCCAGCACTGTCTCGTACATAGTCTCCAGCCTCCTGCTGGTACATGTTGGCTGTGTCCTACAGGGCCTTTGCTATATAGTCCCTTTCTTTCCTTAGCAGGCACCTCACTTCCCAGGGTGGATTATGATGTAGTTCGATAGATGGCATTAGTCTGGGGGCCAGGTCTTGAAGACGAGAGGTGTAAATCTTAGTGGAAGGGTTGCAGGGGTGGAGGTGCGTGTGTCACCTTATAAGACGGAGGGCTATTTATTGCCTTCAAGCAACAAGAGAGTACTAGTCTCTAGGTAGATGTATTATATAATATATATCACAGTTTAATAGACCTTAGTTCTGGATCATGACATGAGTGACTTATATCATTTTATTTTATTAAGTTCTCTTTAAAAAATAAGAATTTATAGATAATCACCATATAATTAAACATACATGATATATAAAGAGCTATTTATAGGCTATACACAATATAAAAAGATAAGTAGGTATTATCCAAATGAAAATACTTGGATTGCTTTTCAAAACTGATAATTATGGGAACAAGAAAGGAAAAAGAGGAAGGCTCCAAAGCGCCCAGTTACAGAATTTCTGCTTCTTATAGACATTAATATAGTATTCTCTTGTTTCAAGGCTAGTTTTAGTCCAAAACGTTTGGTGAAAGAGTATTATTTTCACTTAGTTGTAAAATCTATGTCTTGATCAAAGAACTCTTCTTCTGTTTCTGGACTGGTAATAGTTTTGCAAACTGTAGCAATGCATCAATACTCATTCTTGCACTTTTATTCCTTGAGAATACAGTTATACCAGCAGGGAGTGTACCAGTGTAGAAGGGAGTATAGCCACCCAGGGTCGAATCTTGAAATCTGAGAGGGTGAAGAAGCTGGTTTTTAGGTAAGAAATGCAAATAAATCGTTTCTGTGAAAGCCTGTCATGCTCCTTAACTAACTTGCTAATTCTGTTCACATAATTAGACTTTGAAAACTGGTTGGATAATGACTTGTTTCATAAATTCACTTACCGTGTATTTATTGAACCTCTGTTATGTGCATAATCCTTTGGCTAAAACATAATTATTTTTTCCCAGGAGGAGCACAATACCCAGACTGCCTCTCTTGTGAAGTCGACCTTAGGGCATGGGCTGGTGAGAAAGGCTTATGTCTAAAGCAGAATTCTTGATTTCTGCCACCCATTCCCTGCCAGGTTTTCCCCTTCAGAAGTCTTTCTTATCTCAGTAAATGGCACAGTCACTCAAACCTAAATCCTGGAAGTCATCCTCTTTCCACAACTCACATAGTCTTCCAACAAGACTGACAAACATACTCCAAATTAATACTGAATTCATCAACTTTTTACCACCTCTCCATTGCATCCTCTCTAGCCCAAGCTAATTTCATCTTTCGGCAGGTCAAATATGGCTTAGAATATCTCCTCAGTCTCCACTACTATGCCATAAGGCCACCATCACCTTTACCAGGACTACTTGCTTCCGTTCTTATGCCCCCCCTTCTCCACTGCAGTGTATTGTCCATCCAGCATCTCGTGATCTGTCTTCTCAAAGCATAAATCTGATCATCACATTACCAAACTTGAAATCTTTCAAAGTTTTCCTAAAGGCTATCTCTTAGCCATTTTAGCTAAAATCACACCACACGTTCCTCCCAGGAACTGCCATGCCTTAGTTTTTTTCCCTAGCACTTATTTTTTTCCCCTAGCACATAACAGTAACTGAAACTATTTTACTGTTTTAAATGCTGTTGTGTGTTTCCCCCAAAGAATAATGATGCACTTTAAAAGAAAAAAAGCTGTATGTTCCAATACGTACCCCAGTGTCCAGTATTTTGTAGGCATTCAGTAAATATTTTCTGAATCAATGAGAGTGGCAGTCACAGCAAGGACTGAGCCTGGGGTGATTCCTCTTACTGAAATAATTGTTCTATTCAGTAGGGTCTGAGAAAAACCTGTACTTATTTTGTTAACTTTGTTTTATGAAGAGCCCCTTCACTGTGTCCGCATCTCATATGTCAATTTTATGTTGAAAAAAAAAAAAATGGTACTGTGGTCCCTTGCTGTCATCTTATGCTGCTATCAGTCTTCTATCTCCACCTAACCATGAGCATTACTTGTCACTGGCAGATGAACATGATTTTCAGCCATGAGAAAATAATAAAAGGTTCTTAGTTCTAGGGAATTCTAAGATTTTTCATAATGTTTTCAATGAAATAAATTAACCTCTGTTCTTTCATTTTATGGAAATGGCTCTGAATGTCATTAAAAACACACATGTTTGTGACTAGATGGATTTCAGGACTTAACATCTTGTGTTAATCTTGTTTTTTAAATCCCACTGCCAACCACTTTTGCTTGGTTGGACCACCCATATTTGGATTTCTATGATGCATTCTTTTACGAATAGGGCCTTTTTTTTCCCCATTGGAGTTTCCTACCTTATATACAAATGACTGTTTTCTACTTGCAAGGGAAAAGATACTACACTGAGCAAGTTTATGCTCCCTCATCAATTTGAATTTCTTGTCAGATTTTTTTTCCTTTTCCTAATATGATTTCCTTAAATCAGTAGAAGTAATATTCCCTGTAGCTGTAGAATCTGATTTCGAAGAGGAAGAGGTATAATCCAGGTTAGCAGCAGAGGGAATGTGGATATGTCCCCTTAGAGAACTCAGAATTAATGCCACTTCCCTTCCCATTTCCTGCATTTCCTTTTTCAATGCCCTTGACTCTGTCAAGCAAGATGTATTTACTGAGGCCAGCTACCTGTCCAGCACTATAAAAGGTACTGTGGGATAAAGCAGGGGTTTGCCAAACATGACTAATGGACCAAATTCAGCTTGCTGCCTATTTTTTAATAAAGTTTTATTGGAACACAGCTACATCCATTTGTTTGCATATTATCTATGGCTACTTGCGTGCTACAAGAGCAGAATTGAGTAATTGTGACTGAGACCATATGGCCCAAAAAGGCTAAAATATACTACCTGGACCCCTACAAAAAAGTTTGCCAACCCCTAGTAATATAAAGCATTGACTCCGATTCTCATAGAGTTTATGAATTAATTGGGCTGGTTGTTAACACATGGAGTAATTGGTGAATCGATAAATGACAAATTGTGTGATACTGAACAGAATAGGCACCACAGAATGTTTATTGGTTGGAAGATAAATCTAATCTGCAGAGAAGCGATTAGTTAAGCATGCTGAAGTACGGAAAGCTTCCTTATACTGCCTTTCCCCCCTTATTCTGTGCTTTTCTTTGTCGAGTCCCAGATATGCTATAAAACTAAAAGATATTTAAAACATCGTTGTCAAGGCTTTTCCCAGATGTGTGTCCTCCATAATTCCCCCAAAGAGATGTGTTGGAGAAATAGGACAGGATTCTTAAGACTGCAACATTGTTTAGAACTATGCCTGGCATATTATAGGTCCTCAGCTATACTTGAATAAGTGAAAGAACCTGCAGATCTAAAGGAAAGAAAATTCTGTGCAAGCAATAGCGAATGTTATTGAATATTCAGAAAGTGCCACCTTAGAATGGTGTTTCTCAGCAGGAAAGCTCCTAGTTCTTTAAGAATTAAATGGTAGTGGGCATATAAACGAGCCTGACACATGGCATGTTATAAGTGCTTAATAAGTCTTTACTGTCATTATTTGGAGGAAATTGCGTATTTTCTTTCAGACATAGTACTAATTATACTAATATACATGAAAGTAAGAAAAGCATATAAATTAACCCTTGATTATATCATCCTCTCAATTAAGTATTAAGAAGACATTTGTACTTAGGAAGTACATAACAGAGTGATTCACAATAATGTAAAACTAGCTGTTTCATCAGTGTAGAAACATTCTTTTTTGATTTGGTTGTGCTGATTATCAATAATAAGCCATTAATATCTTTTAAATATCAAGAGAAATTAACTACAGTCTAAGAATACCACTCAATGAATTTTCACAAAGAAA
The DNA here is from genome assembly GCF_937001465.1 of Orcinus orca. Classification (NCBI taxonomy): domain Eukaryota; kingdom Metazoa; phylum Chordata; class Mammalia; order Artiodactyla; family Delphinidae; genus Orcinus; species Orcinus orca. Next base: position 23,623,185 of record NC_064569.1, read on the forward strand.
GCACACCTGTATAACCAGCACTTAAGTCAAGCGGAAAATTGCCAACATCTCAGACACCCCCAACCCCGGCCTTCTTCTAATCAATACTACTCCACCAAAGGGAACCTTCTTCCATAGGAACGTACATTGTAAAGACTAATGGAGGGGGTGTTAGCACATTCTTTTAATAAGTCCACAGACTCCTTTAGGCCTTTGAGAACAATCTGGCATTTTAAGAAGAGAATAGTTTTCTGACACTGAAGTATTTCATGCTAAACATGTCAAAGTGCTTTTTACATCATCAGTAATATGCTTTGACATGTTTAATATGAAAGCCTTCAGGGGCAGACAGTTATTTTCCCTTCTTAAAATAGAGAATGAGGCAGGGTTTAACTACATGAAAAAGCTCATGATTAAAAAAACAACAGCAGTAATCAATCTGTCGTGGCTTCACTAGAATGCCCATTAGTCAGTCATGCAAACTTCACTAGACATGGAGATGTGGAAAGTGAACTGGAATGAACCTCTGTTCTTTCTTATCCCATGCATTCAGGTAATTTTATTTTTTTGTATTTTTCACTAATGTCTGGATGGAATTCATATCTCTCCTTCCTTCTTCTCTGTTTCAAAGGTCATGCTGATCTACACTGACAATTAATTATATGCTCTGAATAATGTATGAATATCCAAGAAAATCCTTTGAAAGATATCCAGTTTCCTATTTCTTAGAGTTATTTCCCCATCCTAATTTTTCTGTTTTACTTCATGTTATATGTTTTTAAATTACTTAAAACAAACAAACATAAACAGGAGGTCATTACAATTCTTGTTCCCAAATGTTTAGTTTGGCATCTGATGCAAGGCCTCAATTGCAGGCTGGAACGCCAGAAGCTCGAGCTGAAGACAAGAATGTGGTGCGCAGGCGTGATTTGAATTCAGGAAGAGTGTTTATATTTTCCCAAGGGCCTCATTAACAAGAGTCAAGCCCTAACTGTTACTACCAACACATTTTAACAGATTAACTTTTCTGATTTGTGAAGTAGAGTATCATCTTATATGCGTACATCTTTAAAAAACCTTCTCTTCCAACTGCCCTTTAAGCTACTACAGAAAGTTTAACAGTCAGTCCTTATCACACTGGAAAATGTGTTTTTGTTAAATATCCCGTGGCGCATATTCACCCAATAGAGTTTTATTTTTTGATATTTCAAAATTAGAAACAACCTAAATGTCCATCCATAGGGGACTGGTTAAATGAATTATGTTAAAATGGAATACTGTGTGTTTACTAAAAAGAATTATACTTACCTACATTTGTTGATATGGTTGTAAAACCTCCTGAGTCATTTGATCCTGTATGTTTAAATATATTTTGCTATATACCTCTGTGTGTGTGTTGTAATGCAAAATATATTTTAATAAACAAAAGAAAAATGTGGTCAATGATCTCTAGGAGGTGGGCTAGGAGAGATTTTGCTTCCTGCTATATAATCCTTTGTTTAAATATATGATATATGATTATATCTTAGTTTTAAAAAGAGAAAACCAGTTTAAATGGACCATTGTATTGTTTTGTGTCTATTTTTTATATGTCCTATTTCAACCCTTTTTCTTTACATTTAAAAAGTATATTCAGAATCCTCTCCGGAGCTTTGGCTAAAACAGCATACAGGTTTGACTTGAGTGTCCTAGACAGAGAAGGCCAGAGTTTTGGTTTCCCATTTAAGCCATGCCGTACTTAGAGGGAGAGGCTGACCAATGAAGTCAGTGCCAAAACTGACAGTGGTACTGGGGTCGGGGAGAGTTCTCTAGCTCAGTTTCCTACTCATTCATCTGGGTGTGTTTTGTGGCTTTAATAGGATTAGAGAAACATTTGCATTGAGGCTTCAGGAGGATTTTCATGCTGCTCAACTCACAGAGCAGTATAAACCCACAGGATTAAGAATGGGGTTTCTGTGAAGTGAGTAGGGTAAGAAGTGTACATGCATCTGGTTCCCTCCTTGTTTTCTACTTGCTAAGGAAGGCACTCCAAGATGTTGGGGACAGAAACGTATGTGTAGGCAAGGGCATAGTTTTCAAGGAGACGTGGTATGATGTGTTTTTTAAGGAAGTTGTTACAACTGTTTAAGAAGAAAGGCAAGTCCAATTGCAAGTGGTTTGTTGAAAATAAGACCAATAGAGAAAATGACTTGTCTCTCAAATATGTTATCCCATCATTGTTTGCTTAATCTTCCATATGTATTATTTCTCGACCTTGATTTTTCCTACATTTTGAGTCCCATAAATATTGAAGTTATTCTTCCTGACTACAATTCAGAGACCGATATTACCTCTTGTAATTTAGGTGAATACTGACTTGCTCCAGCAGTCATCTGAACCGGAGGTAGAAGTAACACCCTCAAGAAACTGAGAATGCTAAAAAATAGCATCCAGTTAGGATCTGTGGTGGGTTGTATTCTCCTAAGAAGGCCACAGCAGTGTTTCCAGGCCAGCATTCTCTTGCCACTCTCCGTCGGTCAGCAGAGTCTGTTTCTCCTCCCCTGAGTCTGGGGCCGATCTTTTTGAATGTCCCAACAGATAGAATGTGATGGATATGACACTCATGATTTTGAGGCTGGATCATAATAGGCAATAAGACTTCCACCTATCTCTTTTTCTCTCTTGAAACACTCACTTGTGAAATCTGACCACCAGGCAATGACAAAATTGAAAGTAGCCTATGTGGGGGGACAAGCATCAACCATCAGATATGAGAGTGAATGAGTCCTCAGATGATTCTAGCTCCTAGCCTTCAAGTCTGCCAACTGAGGTCGCAAACATCATGGAGCAAAGATAGGCTGTCACAGCTGCACCATATTCCAGTTCCTAACCCACCGAATATGTGATCATAATAAATGGTTGTTTTACACCACAGAGTTTGGGGGTAATTTGTTTTGCAGCCATAGTGACTGGTACATGGCCACTTCTCCTCCACTCAGAGATGGATAAGGAAGCATCTGCAGACAAGGGCAAAGTTCTTTTTGAGAGAAAATTTGTGTCTGTACAGTGTGGCCTAGATTCAAATAGTACTTTTTAAAAGATACAAGTAGCTAATATTTTATTTGAGATGCACAGAGAATAGTGATGAGAGAATTGGTTATTAAAATCTACTGAAGGAAGCAGAGCTTATGCATCCAGAGACCACTGAAAGGAGTCTCCTTAGATCCAACTAAGCACTCCTTGAGGTTCCAGGACGTTTTAGGACTTAGAATGTTATATGCTAATGGATCATTCCAAAATACTGTCTTTTCAGAGAGATTTCAATATGTCATTAATTAGTTCTTCTGGTTTTAGAAGCACAAAATTACCAATGTCGTAAAAAATTTAGTCTGGAACATTCACTGTATTAATAGATCTAACAAAGTTTAGAAAATGAGTGATTCCCAATAACAGTTCCCGGTTTTCAGTGATAGAAATTAAGAAACTTGACACTTTGTTCATTTTATTGTTTTGTTATGAATTTCAAAATGTATATAATTTTCAAATAAATTTATAAATTATCGTTACTAATTCTTTTATTCCCCCGTTCGTCCTGATTAGGTACCATAAAAATAAAGGCACTCAGTTATCAATTATTTACAATGCAAACCTCTATTTCATGTGATATTGTATTTTATTAATAGATTATGTAAATTTAAAGAATACCATCACTAGTGTACTGAGTATTTTATAAAATAATTTGCAGGTTTTTTAAAATCATTTAAAATAATTTATACATCTTTTTGAAGGTAAATATACCATTTGACTCTTGAAAATTTTGAAAATGTATTACGGTATTTTTTTCCTAAAGTACAGTTACTAAAATAAATTAGTAAGTATCTCTTCTCTTTTTGTTCTTTATTCAATAAATTCAGCAAACGTTTAGTCAGCCCCTGCGATGTACCAGGTACTGTTTTAGACCCTGGAGATACAGAAGTAAATACATCAGAATCCCCATTTTCCTTAGGGTTTTCTAGGGAGCTTACTTTTAATGGGGTATGGGACTGACAATAAACAAATGTATGATATTTGGGGATGATAAATGTCATGAGAAAGGATCAATAGTTAGTGATGCACATGAAGAGTAGGGGTACTATTTTAAAGTGAGTGAGAGCAGTCCTCAGTGATGAACTGAGCTGGCATTTAAGAAGAGATGTGAATGTACAGAGTGATAAGTCATGAAGCTATCTAGAAGAAGGACATTCCAGATAGAGAGAACACCATGTGCAATGGGCGGATGTAGAACGAGTACTTGGTTGTATTTGAGAAAGGACAAGGAAGGCAGGATGGCTGAAGCAAAGTGAGCAATGGGAAGACTGTTAGGAAGTGAAGTTTTAAAAGTTTGCCCAAAAGGAAAGTGAAAAAAATGATTTACGTGGAGGGGTGACTATATCAAATGCTATCATGGACTTATAATTGAGCAGTCCTTAATTAATGTCATCTCTGATGATCTCACAGTGAAGGGACTTCAGAAATTATAATTTAATCTCTGAAAAGGCTCAGTGGATTTATGATCATAGCAAGTCTTTTTAATTTTTAAATATATACATTTCAGAGAAGTAAATGGAGTGATCACTATTGAGTTTTAAGCATAAGATATATTACTAGGATAAAAATGGTAGGGAATGCTGGATGAATATAAAAGTTTAAAGAAAGAGAGGAACAAATAGGCTTCTTGCTCTTGTTAATAGGCATTTAACTTTCCTCCATGTCTTTTCATGATTTGATAGCTCATTTCTTTTTTTGTGCTGAATAATATTCCATTGCCTGAATGTACTACAGTTTATCCATTCACTTATTGGAGGACATCTTAGTTGCTTTCAAGTTTTGGCAGTTATGAAGAAAGCTGCTATAAACATCCATGTTCAGGTTTTTGTGTGGACATAAATTTTCAACTCCTTTGGGTAAATACCAAGGAGCACAATTGCTGGACCATATGAGAAGAGTATATTTAGTTTTGTAAGAAACCACCAAATTGCCTTCCAAAGTGGCTGCACCATTTTGCATTCCCACCAGCAATGAATAAGAGCTGCTCCATATCCCCACCACCGTTTGGTGATGTCAGTTTTCCAGATTTTGGTCATTCTAATAAGTGTGTAGTGGTATCTCATTTCAGTATGCGTTTCTCTGAGGACACATGATGTGGAACATCTTTTCATATGTTTGTTTGCCATCTAGTTATCTGCTTTGGTAAGGTATTTGCTAAGGTCTTTGACCCATTTTTTTAATCAGGTTATTTTCTTATTGTTGATTTTTTTAAATTTTATTTATTTATTTTTGGCTGTGTTGGGTCTTCGTTTCTGTGCAAGGGCTTTCTCTAGTTGTGGCGAGCAGGGGCCACTCTTCATCGCGGTGCGCGGGCCTCTCACTGTTGCGGCCTCTCTTGTTGCGGAGCACAAGCTCCAGACGCGCAGGCTCAGTAGTTGTGGCTCACGGGCCTAGTTGCTCCACGGCATGTGGGATCTTCCCAGACCAGGGCTCGAATCCGTGTCCGCTGCATTGGCAGGCAGATTCTCAACCACTGTGCCGCCAGGGAAGCCCCCTTATTGTTGATTTTTAAGAATTCATTGTATATTTGAATTATAGGCTTTTGTCAGATATGTCTTTTGAAATATTTTCTCCCAGTCTGTGACTTGTCTTCTCATCCTCTTGATACTGTCTTTCACAGGACAGAAATCATTAATTTTAATGAATTATGGCTTATCAATTATTACATGGATTGTGTCTTCATTATTGTTTATAAAAAGTCATCACCATACCCAAGGTCATTTAGTTTTTCTCCTATGTTGTCACCTTGGAGTTTCATAGTTTTGCAATATACTTTTAGGTCTGTGATCCATTTTGAGTTAAGTTTTGTGAAGGGTATAAGATCTGTATCTAGATTTTTTTTTTTTTTTTTTTTTTGCCCTTTGATGTCCAGTTTTTCCAGCAGCATTTGTTGAAAAGACAATCTTTTTTCAATTGTATTGTCTTTGCTCATTTGTCAGAGATCAGTTGATATATTTATGGGGGTCTATTTCTGTACTCTCTATTCTGTTCATTGATCTATTTGTCTATTCTTTCATCAGTACCACACTGTCTTGATTACTGTAGCTTTATAGTAAGTCTTGAAGTCTGGTAGCATCAGTCCTCCAATGTTGTTCTTCTCCTTCAGTATTGAGTTGGCTCTCTTGGGTCTTTTGCGTCTCCATATAAACTTTAGAATCAGTTTACTGACATTCACAAAATAACTTGCTGGGATTTTGATTGGGATTGCATTGAATCTACAGAGTGGGTTAGAAAGAACTGACATCTTGACAATATTGGGCTTATCCATGAACATGCAGTATCTATCCTATTTAGTTCTTTGATTTTTATCCATCAGTTTTATAGTCATCCTCATATTGGTCTTGTACATATTGGTTAACATCTATACCTAAGTATTTCATTGTGTGTTTAATTTAAAATTCCACTTGTTCATTATTATATTATATAATAATATAATTATTACATTACATTATAAGTATAATATATAGTTATTATATAATTATATATATTATATAGGAAAGAAATTGACTTTTGTATATCAACCTTGTATCCTGCAAACTTGCAATAATTGCTCACTAGTTCTGAGAATTTTTGTCAATTCTGTAAGATTTTCTACAGAGTCAATCATGCCATCTTTATCATAAAACAAAGACAGTTTCATATCTTCCTTTCAAATCTGTATACCTTTTATTTCCTTTTCTTGTCTTACTGCATTAGCAAGGACTTCTAGTATGATAATGAAAGGAGTGGCTAAGAGGGCACATCCTTGCCTTGTACCTGATCTTAGTGGGAAAGCTTTGAGTTTACCACCTAAACTATGATGTTAGCTCAAGGGTTTTTGTAGATAGTCTCTTTTAAGTTGAGAAAGTTCCCACCCTTCCTAGTCTACTGAGAGTTTTTATCATAAGTATGTGTTGGATTTTGTCACACAATTTTCTGTATCTATGGATATGATCATGTGATTTTTCTTATTTAGCTTGTTGATGTGATGATTACATAATTAATTCTTTTTATAGTGTTTATTTATTTTTACTTGTTGACAGTTTGCTTTATTTATTTATTTATGGCTGTGTTGGGTCTTCGTTTCCGTGCGAGGGCTTTCTCTAGTTGTGGCAAGCGGGGGCCACTCTTCATCGCGGTGCGCGGGCCTCTCACTATCGCGGCCTCTCTTGTTGCGGAGCACAGGCTCCAGACGCGCAGGCTCAGTAATTGTGGCTCACGGGCCCAGTTGCTCCACGGCATGTGGGATCTTCCCAGACCAGGGCTCGAACCCATGTCCCCTGCATTGGCAGGCAGATTCTCAACCACTGCGCCACCAGGGAAGCCCCCATAATTAATTTTTGAATGTTGAACTAGCCTTGCATACTTGGGATAAAGCCCATTTGGTCATTGTATATAATTCTTTTGATACTTTTTGGGGTTGATTTGCTAATATTTTGTCGAGGATTTTTTCATCTGCGTTCATGAGAGATGTCTGTAGTTTTCTCTTCATGTCTTTGGCTTTGGTATTAGGGTAATGCTTGCCTCATAGAATAAGTTAGGAAGTATTCCCTCGGCTTCTTTCCTCTGATTCCATATAGCTTTTGACTGCTAAAGTTTCAAAGAAAAATAGACAGAACCAACCTCTGTTCAGAGAATATGACTAGATTTTTAGTTTATCATACTTAACATTTAACAGATTTTTAATATATATGGTTATATTCAGAGTCACTATATTGGCATTTCCTAAAGACTTTAAACTCCATCGTGTCTTTTATTTAGAGAAATCTGGGCATACATCAGCAAAACTATCATTTTTCATCCAAGCATAGTGATACCTATGTAGTAAATGAGGTGATAAGTCATTTGGATAGGTCATACCCATGGAATTTCTATATGATAATAGTCTGCATTTGTTTTACCACACACCATTTAGATTACTTGATCCTTCTGTTCCCTTGCATAATGTCATTTGTTTACATTAAAACACAAGAAGAAGGAGTTTCAGTGTATTGGCTGGATTGCCTTAATTAAGTGGATCCTCAGACTGTACACTGTAGTGGAGAAAGAACAGATGTCTTGGGACTGTGTTGCTACTTTATATGGTATTTCAGGAGTATCTCAAATGCAGTGTTCACTTATGGATAACTTTTTTTTAATAAAATTATCCCCCCACCTTCATTAATCTTACTTCCCAGTTCCAGTGCATTTGTAATGCTTGGTGAAGATGGGTTACACTTAAGTTAACTTTGCCAGATATTTTTCTGAACCTTTCTCACCTGTAAATGTAAATATATAAATATAAATATAGGTGATGAGAATTTTTATTAATTGAGATGGTTATTTAGGAATTCTAGTTTACAATCATTTGCTTATTTTGTATGTATAAAAAAGCAAATACAGAAGATCATTGTTACTTAGTTGACAAGAAAAGTAAATGATTGAAATAGAAACAGAAGTCATATAATACCTTTTATACCAGCCTTACAAATGCCTCTGGGCTATATACCATCAGTTTATGAAATTTCTTCCCAAAATTCCACCAATTCTGCTTTGCAAATTCCCTACAGATTTTTAAAGGAAGGAAGAGAAGATTCTTGGTCTTTTCTTGTTTTCATTTGTATATCAAATGATATACAATCATTACTTGCAATCATTACTGGATTGTCCTATTTTATGGGAAAGCCTTTTAACTTTAACATTGTAACATAGCATAGGTATACTTTTCATCTTAGTGAGAGAAGGATAGTATATGATTAGGAGTGTGTGGTTTTGAATCAGATTTCCTGGATTAAAACTGAGCTTTGCTGTTTATTAGATTCATAAACTTGGGCAAGTACTTTAACCTTTCTTGGCCACATTTTGTTCATCTGTAAAATGGAGATTAAAATAGTCCCTACTTCACATAGGATTATTATGAGAACTAAATGAGTTACCCCATGTAGAGTGCTTACATTACTTGGCACATAAAAAGTTCACTTTTGGTGTTAGCTGTTAGTGCTGTTATTTTATTGAGTTCCCTAACTGTATAGTTGAGATCAGAATGTCTTTGGTTCTACTCACTCTGTCTTGAAGTATTTGTTAAATACGTTTTTGTTCCAGAAGTGGTTTGTGACAACTTAAAATATATGTATTATTAAATTTCATGGTGAATGGAAAATGAACACCAAATAATGAGTGTGAAGCTGATAGAGAGTCAATATAAATATATATTTATATTTATGCCACAATGTCCTGTCCACTTACCAAAGTTAAAATTGCTTGGAATTTCCTGGGGACAAAACTATCATATTTTATCCATAATATTCATAATTTTTAAATTGATTAGGAACTTTATGTTTCTTTCCAGATATTATAAGTTAACTTGCTTGCCTAGGGAAAATTTCACTGCTGTAGTTTTAAATCCATCCCCTTTATGTTCTTTTTTTAACATTTTTAGGTGTTTTTCACTCTTCTAGTTTGTGGATGAAATACTCTAGCAGAGAACAGGGAAAAAAATAAAAGAGGCACTTGCCAATGCAACTTGCATACATATATGTTCAGGTGATGGGCATAACGTGATCATTATGATTATTTTATTTTTATTTTTTATCATTCATATACTCTTAAGCCATTACAGGATATTTTATTCTATTAGTTGTTTTTCAGTGCCCAAATTAAAATTTCCAATTCAGTGGAAATTTCAGTCTCACGGACAACATTTTGAGCCTCAAGTAAATTTTTGTTTCTATTATACTAGTAGACACATACAGTGTAAACTTGGTACCTTTAGCACTGGGATTTATATTTGCCTCCTAGTAACAGAAACTAGAAATAACAATGGCATAAGCAAGTCCAGAGGTAAGCAGTTTAAAGCTACGGAAGCTTAGCAAAATCATAAAAGATTCAGGATCCTTCTGACTTTGTACTTTTTTAATCTGTAGCACTGGCCTACATGATTAGCGCTATAGAATGGCAGCTGGAGCTCCAGTAAACACATTTGTGACAGAGGAAAAAGGAAAGATGCAAGAACCAAAAAGGGAAAAAAAATTCGGGACAGGCATCTGTCCCACTTTTAAGGAGCTGTTTTGGAGTTCCTCCCCAACAACTTGCACTCACGTCTCTTTAGCTACCCCTGGCAGCAATAAGGGAATGATACCTGGAGGATGTTCCCATTTTGCCTAGGACTAAACTGTAATTTTATTGGTAAGAAAGAAGAGTGGATATTGGAGAAAGAACTCTCAAGCTTTGCCATAATCCCTGACTTCTCATATCTTCTGTTTGGAAGGTGTCCAGTGTTAAATTTCTTCAGCATCTTCTCTTTGAGCAGGTGCTATTACCATTTTTAGGCAATAATATCCAAATTTAGCTTTCTTAATTTAAACCAAACCTCCTTTACTTGCTTACAAGGAGGAAGGTTAGGGTTTTCCTACATTTCTCAATCCAGCTGGGATTTTAGGAGGACTGACAGGTGCTTTCCCACTTGGTTCACTCAGTAGGATAAATCTGTTTAAAATGTGCCAGACAGATGGTGTTGTGTTTTTTCCAGGCTTCAGTGATCAAGTACACACTGTAAAATCCTGAATGACGAAGAAGAGCAGCCCTATTTAAAATGAGAGGAAAAAAGTCCATTCTCACTAACTTCCATTTGATTAAATGTTTCTTTGTTCCATTGGTTCTATTTTGAATACTGAGGATTTCCTAATGGGAATCAGGTGTGCATCCCAGCTGCAGAGCAGCACACCCTTGGGCACATAGCCCCTTCTCTCAGTAGTGGAAACGAAGATAAGCACAGATTCTCAAAGCCTCAGAGGTACCCCAAGGTGAGGTCTGTCCTACACAGTGCCTTTATGAACATTTCCCCTTTCTTTCGTTATGGACCTAGAAAGAAGTAATCAATTGTTTTTATATACAGCCACTGAGGTTTACAGATTCTTTAAGGCATGTGTGATGTATTTGATGTGCCAGTTTTTCTTTAAATGCTTCTGTTGCATTTTCAGGGAAGCATTTGTATGTTAATACAACAGAAACCTTCCTGGACCTACCTTTTAGGAAGAGAAGATAATTACATGTTTTAAAGACGATATCTAGAGGGATTTTGGCATCTTGACAAGTTTCTGCACAAGTGTACACAATGCAATAAACCCCTACATATTTATAGCAAAACAGATACTGTGCCAAAGCCCCCAGCCGTACCTGAAGTTCTTATCTGAGAAGGCACTGTACTATTGTGGTTTAGAGAATAGCTTAGTGTGATACACAGCTGGATTTGAATCCTGGCCCTGCCACTTGGGCAAGTCATAACATCTCTAAGCCTTAGTGGCCTCATTCAGAGTTTCAGGAGAATAAAGATGAGATAATGCACAGTAGAGGTTTTCCAGTGATGCCCCGCACTTATGTAATTTCCTTACCTTGAGCCTGGGCTGGACGAAGCAAAGTTGGCTTTTGGGAAGATCATGGCCTCTATCTTGGGCGCTGTCTTGCTCTCTTGGCGTGCTCTCATTCTCTCTCGGTTGCTTGCTTTGGGAGAGTCAGCTATCGTGTTATTAGGCACCCTTGTGGAGAAGCTCACATGAGCTCTGTTGGAAGTGGTTGTTTTGAGGCCTGTCAGCAGCCGCTCGGTGAGCTTGGAAGCAGCTTCTTCCCCTGCTGGACTTTGAGCTGACTGCAACCCAGCCACAGCTTCATCGTAACCCCTCAGTAGAGACCACGTGTGAGAGGCGCTCAGGCTGCACCCAGTTTCCTGACCCACAAAAATGGGGAGACCATAAATATTTGTTGTTTTTTGTTTTAAACCACTAGGTTTGGGTTGATTTGTTACACAGTAATTGGTAACTAATACAACACAATAAGTAGATTCACCTGTGCATAGCAGGTAATAATAGTAACACTGTTCTCAAAACAAGAGAAGATCAGACTCCATCCAGGACTGTTAATTTTGCCCTGTAAATCAACTTCAATATATGTGTGCAGAGAGCTCAGAAATAAGCCTTGTGTACAGTTCTTTGCATGCTTTTGTACATTGAAGTATAAAAAGGCAAAATATATCAGTTATCTGAGAATTTTAAGATAGCACAGGAAGACAAGAACCCAAGAGGTCATGTAATTCTTTCTCCTACTTCAAAATAAGGTGAAATTTAAATTGCTGAAAATCAAAACAGAAGAGCCCTACAGAGAGTAATTGGCAGATATTGTTCCTTGGGTTGACACAAAAGAATTGCTAAAATCTTTAAAACTTGATGAAAATACAAGAGTTTGTGTTTGTTGTACTTGAACAATTTGTTACTTAACAATATTTGTTTGGGATTTTTATGTTATTTAATTTACAAAAGGCCATCCTACAGATTGCAATATTTGCACTAACCAAGGTCTTAAAAAAATGTAGAACAAGGCTATTCATGGTTTGGGAGCATGTAACAAATTTTATTAAAAACTTTATGTGGAATGTCATATTAAAATCAGTTAGTCTGTCTTGCCAGAATCAATCCATTTTTTATTTGAGATAAATTCTTGCCATTGAACTCTAGAAAGTAGGATATGGAACTTATTAATAGGTAAATACAACCTTATGGATCAGAGCCCTAAGATGGGATTACTGTACAATTACTATTCTACTATACAATTTTAGTTACCTTTTCTTTCGTTCTAAAATTTTCCTAAATCTGTGGTTTTTAAAAATGTTTTGGAAATTGTCTGAATTCGGAGTAAAGCAGTTGTTACCAGAATTATATTCTTTTCAAATTTATTAAACCTCACATATGGAAGTTTATACTAGAAAGTCTAGTGTCTACATTCACTCACTACCACAGTGCATCCTTTTCTGGCCAACTGCTGTTGCTTAACTTATAAGATCGAATAAGATTGTATTCCAAGGTGGTATGCCTGCACATTAAGGTCTGGAATACATATTGGTTTATGCTGCCCAGATGATTTAGTGAAGAGCAAAAATGAGTATTCCCATTTCCCAGTGGATTCTATGGTAGTTTGGGATAAAAAGGCAGAACTGCCCAAATATGTACAACTTATTTTAGATGATTCAAAAACAGAGAATTGACTTACCCTAAGACATCTTAAAACAAAAACAAAACAAAGCAAAACTCACAGTTCTTTAGTTGTGGCCAATGGGGTTTAAGACTCTTTATACCCGTTTTCCATTTACTCTGAAAGAGCATCTGTAATTCATCTTGTGCTTGGTGGAAAGTTACACAACTAATTTATATGTTGATATTTTTTAACTAAATAGATAGACTTGAAATATATTTCAAAGTTGAAAAAGTTTCTCAAAGAGAGTAGGAGATGTGAACTCCGGAGTGAGAGTCTTCATGGGACGTGATGGCCTGTGAATGTTTTGGTAAAGAGGTCAGGTCTACATTTTCAGAAGTTCAGGTCCAGGCAACTGGCACTGCCTTAGTTCAAATCAGTCTCCTGATCATATTGAATCTTTTAGAGTTAGAGTCATTCTAAACATGTATTTATATCACTATTATCCTCAAGTTGGTTCAAAGTCTCTTCCAGCATGATTTACAATAATGACATAGTTATATTCCCAGAGAGGGGATGTTCTATCTCAGCTTCAGCTTTATATACAATATATCCCTCTTGCAGTCAGATTTACTTCTCTGCAAATATAAAGAAAAGAGTATTTATTACTTATCTGAAAATATAAAGACTATTTTAAAAGAGAAACTCTTTATGGTTGGTATACCCGTAATAAGACAGATACTATAGAACTTCCATTAATGCTACAGTAATATTACAGATAAGTCTAAATTTTCTTAGGCTGAAATGCAGAATTTGAGGATACAGGATAAAGGTAAAGATGGTGGTATTTAAAGCAAAAATGTTTAGCTGTCACAATAAAAAGAATCACCACTCAAGAATAACAATCATCTTCAAGTCTGTGAGTCCTTATTGTTTGTTCATAAAACGAACCAGCCCATTATGAGTATGTATGCATATTACGTTCTAAAATTGATTCATAATCTACTTCCTTCATGGCTACATTGAGAGAAAGGATAGTTACATCATCTCACCCAGAATGGTTGTCAGCACCTTTCTGGTCATAGTGCTGGTACTCTAGGGGTGAATCCTATCTGTCCATTGTCAAATGTCCATTGTCAAATTGTGAGGGCACAGAATCTGCTTGATACATAGTAGGGTTTATTAAGCAAAGATAAACTCAGGCTAATACTTTTAAATGTATTTTGAAGAAGTATATTTTTTATGTGTAGGAGGACATATTAGGTTTGTGAAATTGGTCTGTTAACAGTGTATCAGTTTTCCACAGCTGTAAAATGTAGATGTTAGACTAAGCAGTCTCAAAATCTCTTACCAGTAAAATTCCATGATTATTTATTAAGGGGAAACTGAACCAGTATAATATTCTCCCTATATATACAGTCTGTTTTTAGTCTAGGGGAGTTCTCAAGAAAAATTGAGTTGTGGTGTATTTTCCAAAGAATGCTTTACACACACACACACAATTCCAAGGTTTAAAAGCTTGAGAAACGTTACCGATGCTCTAGCCATTTTGGCAATTCACAATGCTTATTATTAGCACAAAAGCTATATAAAAGTATAAAAGAAACCTTTTTTATCCTGCATTTCCAAAATTCCCTCCAGTTCATCATAACTCAAATGGCACCATCATTCTAAGAATCACCTTCTACTTCTCTTTTCCTTTCATCCATACTTCTAATCCATCAGCAACTCAAGTTGGTCCTATCTAAAAATATATTTTAAACCTGACCTGCTGCTTAAGCCTCTCCTGCCAACAGTCTGATTAACTTTATATTTTCCCCAGACCGAAAGTCTCCTAACTGGGTTTTCTTCTTCTGCTCTTGCCCCCCAACAATCTCTTGTCCCCAGTACAAGTGTGATTGTCATCGTTGTTGTTGTGGCCGTGCTGCACGGCTTGCAGGGTCTCAGTGCCCCAACCAGGGATTGAACCCAGGCCGTGGCGGTGAGAGCGCCGAGTCCTAGCCACGAGGCCACCAGAGAACTCCCTACAAGTGTGATATTTTTCAGACATAGAATATGGTCACACCCTTGCTCAAAACTCTCCAGAGTCTTCCGATGACCTATAGCGCCCTTCCCGCTCTGGCCACTGTCTACTTCTCTGATCTTCTCTCCTACCAGTCCTCCCCTCACCTTGCTCATTTTGCTCCTGTCTTCTTTATTTATTGCCAGGCCTCATTCAAGCCAAGTCTGAGCCCACATTTTGGACTTTCCTCCTGCGGTTTCATCTGCCTTGTAACTTTCTTTCCTGATGCTTTTGCATGGTTGGTTTTCTCTAATCATCCCACCCAAAAGATGTCCCCTCTGTCCCTGTCAAATCCTTTACCCTACTTTGTTAATTTTTTATAATACTGATCTCTACCTGAAGAATATTAATTTGTCTCCTCAAACTAAAATATAAACTAAAGTAAACTGTAAAGTATATAAGAGCAGAGAATTGTTTTCTTCACCACTGTATTTCTCTAGTGCCTGAAACAGTGCCTGGCACATAGTAGGTACTGAATAAATATTGAATAAATGAATGAATGAAAGAATATATGAGTACTCCTAAACTCCACTAAATTCAGACCTCCTTTCTCAGTGTCACTAAACGGTCTTTGTTCCTGCTAATCTGCTTTCCTAGAATTTCTTCCACATCTTGCTCCTCTTTAAGGAGACACTCTTGGTACTCTGTTCCAGTCCTCTTCAAATCTTGCTCGACCTCTGTGACGTTTTCTCTGCTACATTCTCCCACAATGATCTCTCCCCGATTCTGACCTTCCACTGGACTCAGTCTTTACTGTATATATCATCACATAATTGTTCTTTAATGATTGTGTATGTCTCTTCAAAAAGATTATATACTTCTTAAGGACAAGACCACACTATATGTATACTTTTTTTATATATATAAATTTGTTTATTTATTTTTGGCTGTGTTTGGTCTTCGTTGCTGCGTGAGGGTTTTCTCTAGTTGTGGCGAGCGGGGGCTACTCGTCCTTGCCGTGTGCGGGCTTCTCATTGTGGTGGCTTCTCTTGTGGTGGAGCACAGGCTCTAGGCGCATGGGCTACAGTAGTTGTGGCACACGGGCTCTAGAGCGCAGGCTCAGTAGTTGTGGCTCACGGGCTTAGCTGCTCCGCAGCATGTGGGATCTTCCCAGACCAGGGCTTGAACCCGTGTCCCCTGCATTGGCAGGCGGATTCTTAACCACCGCACCACCAGGGAAGTCCTATATGTATACTTTTTGGGGGCTCAGAGCAATAATGCACTACTAGTGGCAGTCTTAACTTTGTTACTGGTCAGCTGATTGACCAATCAATGGATTGGCTCAATCTCAAGCACGTAAATGAAACAGCTTGTGGATATGTGTGTATGTGTGGGGGATGCATATAAAGTCAGAAAAATAAAGGCATTCATACCCGAGCAGCACTGTTAAAAGGGCAGCGTTGCAATAAAAACTGAAGAACTATTTCACTTCTTATCAGAAGGTGTAAATAGTCCTTCTTACCCAATGGTATTACATCTACTGGGAAATCCGCCTGAGTAATCACAGTTCCGGATCATCATACTTGACCTTTCTTCAATGCCCACAAAAGAGCTTGTTAGTGAATGTGAAAATGGAATCCATTAAACATATTACTAAACATAAAACATATGTTTATGAGTAATTTTCTATCAGTGGATTTGCTGGATATCTCTTTTTAAGCATAAGTTTAAAATATGTAGGAGGGCAGGTTGGAAAAGTAACAGCGATAAAGGTAGGCCTAATATTTTCACATCTTCTGGTATATCTTATTGGTGAAAGCCCAGAAGATATTGAAATCACAATTAGTACTGTGTATTTAATATTTAATATATATATTAATTATATATACATATATTTTATATACATATATATATTCAAAAACAATGTATCAGATTTTCTGGGATGTAAACAGTGTTCTTAACAGTCCCATTAAAATAAGCCTTTTTTTTTTTCTGTAGCTGAATTTGAATTTTGCTCTCTTGACCAGTATGAGTTCACCATGCATCATATTGTGTTTTGGTGATAGGAAATAAAAGCTAAGGTCTAGAGATGCTTTGTTTTTCTTTTACTATGGCATGAAATACTAATGGAAAGGTAAATCTAATACAGGAAATTATTGGAAAGTCGTGTCTTCTTTTTACCCCCTAAGCTTAATATTAACTTTTTTTTTTTTTTTTGCGGTTGTGGCCTCCCCCGTTGCGGAGCACAGGCTCCAGATGCGCAGGCTCAGCAGCCATGGCTCACGGGCCTAGCTGCTCCGCGGCATGTGGGATCTTCCCGGACCGGGGCACGAACCCGTGTCCCCTGCATCGGCAGGCGGACTCTCAACCACTGCGCCACCAGGGAAGCCCAGTATTAACTTTTAATAAGTAGTATGTATGCTTTTAAATGGTTTTCAGCAGTATGCTAGCAAACTGAAGAGATGACAAAGAGGGAAAAAAAGATTTATAAAGCCCAGGTGTGTGTTTCAGAAGCCTCAGAATTTCCAGGGGTTTTTTTCAGGTATCTGAAAGAGCTGAACAGCACCTGAAGCAACAGTAAATAGAAGGGAAAACAAAGCAGTTAGAGCTACACTGTTATGAAGAGATTGTAAATCCTACAGCCAGTGTTTGCTGCAGCTACCCTGGACATAACATTGTCAGCGTGAAGTCACAGAATACAAATCTTTGATTCACTTTGAGATGAAAGCCACAAAACCAGAACTAAGTCCCACTCTTCAAGGGTGCAAAAAGAATATTTTGCCAAAATTCTTCTTGCCTCAATAAAGGATAATAAGGTCATGCCTAATAAAACTGAAACTGTTGAAATTCAGGAAGTCGCCAAGAACATCAGTTTGATGCACTTGTTTCAGAGAGAGGAATTGTCCCTGAACTATAAGAGAAAGGTCTCAAGTGTCCCCCTCATAGACGTGATCTTACATACCATGCCCAGAAAGCACCCACCAAATTGGAATCTTAGATCTGAAATGGCCCAGTTTATCTTCTTCCTCACAGAGTATCAGTCACCTTCTTGCCCCTTAAAGTGTTGAACTCCTGTTTATTTAGTGGATTCTTGCCTTCAGACAGTTCTGAGGAGGCATGGGGAAAGATGTGAAGTTTAGCTACCTAAACCCAAAGTCAGTACATCCATCATCTTACGGTTTCTAGTTCCAGGGTGACCTTTAACACAAACAAGACAAGGGGAGTGCTTAGTATGTTTAAATTGAAATCTCTCAAACTTTTTTGTCCTTGTACATATCCTTGCTTTTTAAGAAATTACAGGATATTCATTCTGATGCATAACCCGGAGGATTGTTACTTAACAACAATCGCAGGTTGATTGCTAGTTTGTGCAATTATGAGTTTGTGCTATACGCTATCAAAAGGAGAAGTTTCTCCTCTATCTAACATTCATAAATTCTAAGATATTAAATCAATTTTGTTTTTAATTGAATTCCTGATTGTTTGGGGTGTGGCTTCTAAAAGACTTTGAATTATTATATCTAATGTATGTGTGTGTGTATATATATATATATATATATATGTGCATGTTATGAACCATAATAGTAAAACAACCCCCCATGAAGCCACCTCCAAAATGAATCAACATATTTCATCCTGATTCCATCTTCCAAATACAACTATCCTGTTGTGTGTTTTTTAATAAATTTATTTATTAATTTATTATTTATTTTTGGCTGCATTGGGACTTTGTTTCTTCGCCCCTTGGAGGGAGCGGGGCGGGGGGGCGATACTTTACATTGCGGTTGTGCGGGCTTCTCATGGCTTCTCATGGTTGCCATGGCTTCTCATGGTTGCCATGGCTTCTCTTGTTGCGGAGCAAGGACTCTAGGCACGCGAGCTTTAGTAGTTGTGGCTCCCGGGCTCTAGAGCACAGGCTCAGTAGTTGTGGTGCACGGGCCTACTTGCTCCGCGGCATGTGGGATCCTCCTGGACCAGGGCTTGAACCCATGTCCCCTGCACTGGCAGGCGAATTCTTAACCACTGCACCACCAGGGAAGCCCTATCCTCAGTTTTGATTGCATAATATCCTTGGCCTTAAAAAGAAAAGTTATATTGCCTATTGATGTAACTCAAAATAATATACTTTTAAATTTTGCTTGGTTTTTGCATTTTATGAGAAAAAGGGTATTGAACTATCTGTAGTCTGATTGTTTCCTTTTTAAATTCAATTTTATTACAAGTGTTTATTAATTTATATTTTTCTGAAATATTTGATGGTATGGTTGGTAATATGGTAGGTAATGTGTGATATATTAACATTTATTATACAGTTGTAATAATTAAGACAGCATTATATTTGCATTTGCATAGGGATAGGTGAATTGTCTATGGAGTTAGAGTAGGGAGCCTGAAGACAGATTCATACATATGTGGAAACCTGATTTATGACAGAAGTAGCATTGCAGATGACATATTTTTTGGCTCAAGCAGTTTCTATAAGATATGCTAGCATAGGTATACAGAGGACTGTGTTGATAGGTGTTCATTACAGCATTGATTATAATAGCAAAAGATAAGGAACAATTCAAATGTCTATCAATAGAATAATTTTTAAATAAGTAATAAAATAATCCATTATATAAAATTATAAATATACAATGGAAAACTATGCAACTGTTTAAAAAGAAAACAGGGAAAACTGGCCCTCCCATACACTACAGATGGGACTGATAAATTGGTACTCTCACTCTGGAAAGCAATTTGGTAATAACTATCACAGTTTAAAATATGCAAGTCCTTACAGACAACCCAATTAAAAAATGGGCAGAAGAACTGAATAGACATTTTTCCAAAGAGGAAATGCAGATGGCCAACAGGCACATGAAAAGATGCTCGACATCGCTAATCATCAGGGAAATGCAAATTGAAACCACAATGAGGTATCACCTCACACCTGTCAGAATGGCTGTCATCAGAAAGAACAGAACTTAAAAATGTTGGCAAGGATGTGGAGAAAAGTGAACCCCCTCCTACACTGTTGGTGGGAATGCAAGTCGGTGCAGCCGCTGTGGAAAACAATATGGAGGTTTCTCAAAAAACTAAAAATAGAACTACCATATGACCCAGCAATTCCACAGGTGGGTATATAACCAAAAAAACAAAAACACTAATTCAGAAAGATACATGTACCCCAATGTTCATTGCAGCACTATTTACAATTGCCAAGGTATGGAAGCAACCTAAGTGTCCATCAACAGGTGATGGATAAAGAAGATGTGGTATGTGTGTGTATATATATAGATATAGATATATATCTATATATATACACACACACACAATGGAATATTGCTCGGCCATAAAAATGAATTAAATTTTGCCATTTGCAACAACATGGATGGACTTGGAGGGCATTATGCTAAATGAAATAAATCAGACAATGAAAGACAAATATTGTATGATATCACTTATATGTGGAATCTAAAAAATAAACTAGTGAATAAAACAAAAAAGAAGCAGACTCACAGATATAGAAAACAAAATAGTGGTTACCAGTGGAGAGAGAGAAGGGGGGAGGGACAGTGTAGGGGTAGAACTGAAAAAGGGATTATATGAAATCATCTGTGTGAAGTTTTGAAATTATAAAGCACTATAGAATTTAAAGAATCTTTCATTCAATAAAAAAATGAAATAAATAATTAAAAGAAGCACTGGACATGAATGGATGAAGAGGGGTGACTGGCTAGGTGTCTGTCTAATCAAAAGGCTGGCTTTCCCCATCTAGAATGTTGCGGATTACTCCGTGGATTCTGGAACACTGAAAACAACAACTGCACAGGCAGTAAAAATGAATTACAGATACTTTGGCATCTAAGAGAGAAGTATGTGTCTAATCAGTCCATTGACTAATATTTTTATGTCAATTACTTAGAAGTGTCAGAAATTTTACTTTTTATCTTAGTGAGATATTTTTTCATTAATTTCATTTATTCTTCCCATATTTACTGACGGCCTTGTGTATTGAACCTCTGCTTTTTGTCTTGCTCCTCTCCTAGTCTATTCTTCCTACAGCGCCCATGTGAACATACTAACATATGTTCAACCGCAATTATATCATTATTATTTTTGCATCTAAAAAAATAAATAAAATAAAATATGCAAATCTTATGATGTAGAAATTCCATGTATTAGAATCTGTCCAAGAGAAACCCTTGGACAACTTCTGAAGGGAGTGCACTCAGGTTGTAAATTTCCTTGTTGCTTCATAAACAAGACAAAATTGGAATAAACTTACATGTCTATCAACGGGAAAGTGGCTAAATAAATCATGGAATGCAGTCAAGCAGTTTCTTGAAAATGAAATAGGAAAAATTTCCAGTAATGACAGTGGAAGAAAGTGATTATGTGAACCCTGCCATAGTTAACAATTACAAGATCTTGACCGAATATTTTTTAAAAACCTATCTTTAAATGCTTGAAAACACCCAAAGTAGACAGAAACCACTAGGAGTGGACCGGACCAAGGTGTTGGTATACCCTTCTGTACTATTTGAATTTGGACCAAGTGCAAAATAATTTTATAAAACCGCAAATAATTAGATTTCAATCTGTTTTATGTGTATTAAAATGAAACATTAAAAATTTCAACTTTAGTCTCCTACATAGCTTTTAAATTAGGTTAAGCATGTTTTTACTTTTAGAATTAAAAGTGCATCTATCATTTCCTAGTAGATTGCCTTGCTCTATTCAGGTTAAGTATTTATTGATTCAGTCAATCTCAGCAAATATTTATTGAATGTCGAACATGTGGCCAGACCCTCTTCTAGATGCTGAGGTACGATAGTCAGCAAGACAGACAACTCTCTGCTTACCTGGGGTTTATCTTGTAATGAACTGTCTTATTTGATAGAGACTTGTAAGCAGAAGGTATATACTCACCTAAAGGTATCATCTGAGAGAGGAAGAAAAAAAAAAAACCCATGTGAAAAAAGGATAAACAGGAATCTTACTTCTTTATGTACATTATAATCCCAAAATATTAGAATTGAAGGGAGTCTTAGTAGTTTTCAATCTTTTTACATGAGGATTTTGCTCAATATAATATATTGTTTTTTAATTAATTCTTAGGATACTTCAAAATTTTAATCTTTCATTTTTTCAGTCATTTTGAATTCAGTGGATTATGGATGTGTAATTTAATAGAGAATTCTTGTTTGGATTTGTCTTTTTTCTTTCATGTTGGGGGGAGCATGTAGGAGGAATAGTCAAGTTTTACATAAATATGACAGGTGTGTATCATGAAATGGAATTTATTTGGCTTTCTTTTGAGTTCCTCCATTCTATAACCTGTAGGTAATGTGTTGTCGTTGGTTATTTTTACACAATGAGCAATTTTTTAGGGCAGAAGAGTTAGAAACCCTTTTTTGATGTATCCAATAATCCTTACCATCCAGAAAGTTCTTTGTTATATGACTTTTATTACTAAGCCTCTATGGTTTTGTTCACTGTATTTGTTATTGATACACTAAAACAATCCTAATAAAAAATCTGTAACTCAACGGGAAAACCAAGTCAAATTTGTTTCAACAATATCACATGTTTCTTAAACCTTTCCCAAGAACTTTCTCTAATTTCAGGAAATTGTTTATATCCTCACCTGTCTTTTGTCCCAGTTAAACTCTATGCATGGAGTAATTATGCTGTTTTTCTATACCATGTTTTTCTTCTGTTTTTTGCATCTGTTATATTTTTTATGATATTTGTGGATGTCTAGTCTGTATATTCATTAAGAACTGGTATTTTTATACTATTTTATATTATCTGAAACCACTCTGATCAGATTTATGGTATTTCTCCAATAACTGAATACCAACATCAATTATAAAATTGTAATGATTATCATCTCAGCTTAGATGATAGGCCAGAAATAGTGACTGCACTGTCTCTGAGTTTAAAGCACTATTTGATTTTCTAAATCATCATCTGAAAAGGTTTCTCTAGTGGGCTTAATATTCTTTAGCCCTCAACTAAGTATATTCTTTTTCTCTTTCTCTCTCTCTCTTTAAAAAAAATCAACAGCTTGATCAAGTCATCCGCCAAAGAAGCCTGTCCAGTTTGGAACTGTTCCTCTCTTGTGCTCAGAAACAGTTAAGTGCTTTAATAGCTACGGAACCAGTTGACATTGAATAAAGAGAACGTGACAACCTAACCCACACTGGCAATGGATAAATCATTAGACCTCTAAAATACATGCTGTGAATTATAAAGATGCTTTTGTTTTCTTTCCAAACCTTGGAAAATTGATTTCCACTTCAAGGATAAACCAAAACAGTATTTAGAAGAACTACAAGAGATCTAATTTATTTTCTTTTGTTTTCTCCTTTACATTTACTATTATTTTATTAGCAGTAGTAGTAACAGCAACAAAAAGTATGATGTGACCCCAAAACCATTGAAAATTACCAGATTACCAAAAGTTAACTAAGTAAACTTTATAGCCTCTGGTGCCCTGTTAACATTGTATTTGGCAAAAATACTAAATATTTTTTACTTATTGTTTCACAATGACTTGATAAGATTCTAGGATGTCATCATACATTTATTTGATTTTGAGGCTAGAAACAGCATGGTTTTCAACATCACCTATTTATCTATGTAACTTAGATGTAAAACACTGATATGACAGAGAATCATTCTGATATTACCAAACCTCTTTTCTGTAGTGGGATCTATGTATTTTCATTGGTAACAATTAACAACACTAAAGATTATTAAATTAATTCAACTTTGATCTGATGTACCATTTAAAGGAATATATGTGTGTAATGTGCTTATTTCTTATTTCTTTTCTTCAAAGTCACTATGAATCAATAAAATCATTTTTCTTATGAATCATACCATGAACTTAATCTCTAGAAAGAGAATATAACTTAGCCATTTATAGGGATTCGGGTTCAAATATAAGAGATGTGAAATACTTTCCCAGTACTTCAGAAGTACTTAATTCATGAGCAGTGTGCTTCAATGTGAAATCATGAGTTGTTTTTTTTTTTCAAACATCAAAACTAAAATATCATTACAAATGTATGCAAATATTCTGTCTTGTTTTCTGAAATGCTCCTACTTTCATAGGCTTTGTACTTTTCTGGGAATTTCTCAGTGTAATAAAAAAGAGCTTCAAATCTTATTTGGTTATTATTATTTTTTAATACTTTTTAAAAAATTATTTAAAAAAGTTTTTTCTTACTCAAACTTCTACACCCATGGATGATGATGTTTTTAATTTATACCTTCCCCTAAATATTATAATAATATTTATCAAGAATCTTTAAATGTTAATGACTACTTAGGTTCCTCTTACAAATTTAAATAAGAAATTAAAGCAAGCAGGCCACTGACTTGAAATGCAGCATAGTTTAAAAGGGGGAAAAGGGCTTTTAATTCAGGAACAAGCCAATAACATAATGTTATGGTCACATTTAAAATCAGTTGACTCTTGGTCATCAAATTTTAAATAATAGGATATTTTACACGTTACTCAGATATGATTTAGATGAAAATGAAGCATAACAGGTCACTGAAACTAAGATCCAGAAAGCTGTAGAAATATCAAGAGTAGATAATAATCAACACTTCTCTTTCTACCCCTACCAGCACAGAATGATTTTTTCTTCTTTCATTTGGGGTTACATTAGTCTATGCTATTGACATAGAGTAATTGTGGTCTGAAGTAATTTGGAACAGATTGACACTGATCAGTCTGTGAATATTTGAGGAACACCCACCATGCACAATAATAAATTCTTATATTGCTAAAATACTTTTTTCCCATGGAGTTATCCTTAAAGATAACTGAGAATAATCATCTGAACATAAAACTATTTGATACATACTGAATTAGCTAATAATCTATTTTGGTGATGTTCAAGTTATAGATTTCCACATTTAGAACTGTGTTCTCTTTTTGTCCTGGTTATCACAAGGACATAAACCATCTCAGGTAGCATTCCCTAAGAGAATTAGATGATTAAGCATTGTGCTGTGCCCAAAGATAAGAGTTTTTCCCTGAAATGTGAGCCCAAAGTGTCAAAGTAGTCAAATGTTTTGTATCTAAAACTTTCCCCTCCTATTGTATGGTTTCCTTAACTTTCTTGATATAGCATTTTCTACCTTTATGTTTAGGTGAATAAGGCACCATTCTGAAAGACTAAGGGTAAGAGAGGAATTCTGTTTTTAGAATGACAAAGCCACTGTCAAACTGTGACTAATTTTAGTAACATGCTTGAGAGTTCATTATTAGAATAGTTATTTCCTCAAAAAAAAAAAATGAATATCTGCTTTGAGCCAACTATTTTCACATGTTAGCTCAACACCCCTGTGAAGTTAAAATAACCTTGTGAAGGAGATTCGATGTTAGTGAATATTTGATGTTTAATTGCCCTTGATGACCAGGTAGAGTTGGGCTTCAACCCCAGAGCTTTCAACAGACAGTTTTACTCTTTCTAGTACCCTGGAGATACCCAATAGTCTCTCCATAAGAAATTATCTGGAAATTTTTATCCCATGTAGTCATCAGATTGTTTTAATCTTTAAAGAAGGAGGCTAGCCCCCTCTTATAAGCCTAATTGGAATTCTAGCCCTGCCACATTCTAACTGTAGAACATTGGACAAGTTGCCTAACCAATTTGAGTCTCTGCTTTCTCGTTTGTGAGGTGAAAATAGTGATTTTTATAGGCTTTTTGTGAAAATTAACCTTGTAAAATGCCCCATAGAGTAGACCTCACTGGCGTGGCCACCAGTTCACAACAAGCCCCCTTTCTCTGGGAACTGCCTACAAAATACAGGTGCAGTTGCCCACAAACAACTGGCCAAACAATATTATTCTGCCCCTCTAACGCTGACGGGCTAATCCACAGGTGAAGACCACATTGGCCTCCTGTGAAGAGTCATGTGCTGAGATACTTCAACTATTTTACCCTGGGGGGCCAGACATGAACTCTGCTTCTGAGGTCAGAAGTCCCCTGATCGCTGCCTTCCCTGACTCTTGGATTCTTTGAGCTACCCAAATATTCTTCCAATATGCCAGTTGGAAGAATACTTTTTTCCCTTAAGCCAGCCAGAGCCAGTTTCTATTACATGCAACCAAAAACGTATTAACCGAGGCAATCCAGCACAGAGCCCAGTGCATAATCCCTGGATACCCAGCGCTTGTAAATTCTTCATTTCCTCCACCATACTAATCCTCATCCAAAATGGGAATACTCTTTGCTTTATTTTTAAGGAATGTTAAAAATATAACTGAACCAAAGCCCCTATTGTCTAATAAAGCCAAGTAAATCACAGAGACCTAAAACTATGAACAAACAGTGCCCGATTTAGAAGTTCTCTGTCATTCAGAATCTGGAGTAGAGGTTTAAACCCAGCCTCACTAAATGCTGATTCATGTTGCAGTTCAGTGGAGCCTTACTCAGTGATTGCTTTGAAATCAAAACCAGAACAACGTCCCTATGCTTGATATTATTCTGCATTGAGTCAGGTATTTTTATTCTGATAGTTAAACTGACTGGAATCAGGAAATGCTATATATGCCTTAAAGAATGATAAAAAAAACAAAAGAATTATTCATTCGCTGAATTTAAAAAAATAGTCTTTGCATAATAAATCCTGAATAAGAAAAAAAAAAACCTATGTAAAAACCTGGAAAACATGTATGAAACTCCAAGAGAAAAAAACAAGAGTTATTGAATCCAAGCACTTATCCCCTAGTCTGCTGTTTACATACCAGTAAACAACTCTACTGTGTCTCTGAAGACTACCAACAGCAAGCAGAAAGCCAAAATAAATTAATAGTTCTTAGGTTGGGAATTGGATTCAAGTGATCTCACTGAAAATATAACTTTTGTCAAAAATTTATCTCTGATGAAATTAAATACCAATTAATTGATAAAATTCAGTTGTGCCTTTGATGAAAAAATATTGTTTGATTTTGGAAGTTATGTGTTGGCATTCTCAAAATTATAAAACAGAAACAAATTTTAGACTGTTGGGAGAGATTTACCTTGGAGATGGTACAGTATCTATCTTAGACACTGAAAACCAGTGTACACTAAGAAACATAATCATTTAAGAACAATGGTAACAGCTACAGCAACAAACTGTCAAAGAATACCACCACCCCCCCAGCTCTATATGAAGATATTCAGGGATTATTTGCTTTTTATGAAGATGCCTTTTCTGGAAGGTTCCAAACTATGTTGCTTTTCAATAAATCTTCATCAATTAAAAAAAATAAAAAGCCAGTGTGTTCTGAATCCACAGGCCACTTACTCGTGGGCATCACCACCATCATCATAGTAAGTGGGCAGAAGCAATATATGAAAACTCCCAGATGTGACTGCCAGAATTTTTTTAAGCCAGACAAAACTAAAAATGTTCCCTTTATTTCATTGAAAAATAAACACAGTTCCATACACCGAATCTGCCATAATGCAGGGGCTCCTTGGGCATCAGTCATTGGTTTATATAAATAGAAGGAGAAGAGCTGGTAAAATTTTCTTTGCTCTCACCTGGTTTTCTGTTTTCTTTTCCCAGAACCATCCATTCCCAACAAGCTGATCCCCTTTAAATTCTACTTCCTCCCACCCTGGGCACTGCACACTAGACTTTTCCTATGCAGTACGTGTGGAGTTAAATAATAGTTTGTGTTAATTGCCATTTATAATTAATAATCTGTGTTCTTATTTGTTTATATGTATCTCCTCCTGAAGGAAGAGCCCACATCTGTCTTGTTTATTATATTCCGAAAGCATTTCCTAGTACGTAGCCTGTGTGTGGATTTAGTGTATAATAGTGAGTCCATAAATAGTTGAATCAATCAATCATTCCACTTGTAATGTAATAAATCAACTAACCCTGAGCTAATAGAGTGACTACTAATTTAAAGGATTAGCTAAAATTGCTATGTTTCTAAATGAGGTTCTATAAGAAAGTTAAAAAACTGTCATAAAACAGTAACCAGCCTTCTGAGCACTTTAAAATGAGTCTGCATTTCCAAATGCTACAAGGATGACTAAATCATAGCTACTAGAATGCTACTAAATTGATATGCTACCCAAATTTACAATATCCTCTAAGAGTGTAAGTAGGGAAGGATATATGGCAAATTATATATATACGAAACAATTTCTTATGGTACCAAGAGATACCTGACCTCCTGGTGAGTGCGCTGTAGGGTAAATATTAGACTCACTGGTCCAACAGGTTTCAGCTACAATAGGAGGGAGGAAGAAAGTTTGGAGATGAGATTGTATGCATAGGGTTTTGGAATCAAGAATAGGAGATCCAGAGGGCCCAGTAGGAGCTGCGGGTGAGGAGAGGGGAGGGTTTGGGATTTGGGTCAGACCAGGGAATATTCAGAGCAATGTGGTGTGAGAGTCCTGGTGATAATGGATGCAGAAGGATACTGATGGCCTTTTAAAATCCAATTCTGACTCCCAATTGTTATGCAAACTGGTCTTGTATTTTTGAGAAATACACAGAGATGAAGAAACAAACTCATTCAAAAGGTAGGAAAACTTGACTCAGTCCTGGCAAAGATTCAGTTCTCAGAAGTCTGGAAGCTGATTTTAAAAGAAATAACTGAAGCCACAGAATGTACAAATCACTGACTTCAACACAGCTCAGATACTGAAGCAGATTATACAAAATGTTTTGTGGCAAGATGTATATGTAATAAATTTTGAGAGCTTGCTCTTTTGTGTAGGTATTCTTTTCTAAAACTGTTAGAACCACCGGACACTGTGGAAAGCACTACCTTTATAAAGAAACATACTTTTCCTGTAATTTTTTAAATCTTTCTCTTTGCCTGCTTTCCATAACTGCTAAAATTGTAAATGTTTATAGATTTATAAAAATGTTTAGCAGTGTTTCAAGTAGTAAAATTTTAGTAATTGTCTAACACACTTTATTTTTCTTATAATTTTTTTCTTTCTCTCATAATGCAGGGAATAGACTTTTATACTTTGTATCAAATCAAAACTGACATGTTGGCAGCAGTTACATAAAATGAGATAAACTAGGTAGAAATATCAAATCAGGTCCTTTTAGGCTTGGAACCAGTCTGTAGGTTCCAAGTAGTCCAGATAAGCAGCTACAGTTATTGATGAGTGAGACATATTCTCTTTTATATGAATTAAATTCTTTCAAAGTGTCACAGTGATTCTACCTAATATAAACCCTTGGTTATGCTGGCAGTTCCCCACATGAAGAATTCTTGTACTCGGGAATGTGTTTTATCTCCATTCCTTAGAATTTGAAATGCATATTCTCTATTATAGATATTAAGTAATCTACCTGGGAAGCTGAAAATTCTACATAGCCTATAATGCAGTGTTATGTAGACCTCAACCTTAAATGTAATGGTGCTGGTGCCCTCATTTTTTTATTCTCTCTTTCTATGTGATCTCTTCTGATTCCACAGCTTTACACAGTCTCTGTATGCTGAAGACCACTGACTTTAAGTCCAAAGTCCTGTATTCAGCTGCCTACCCTATATTTCCACTTAGATGTGGTACCTAACATGTCAAAAGCAGCGCTCTTCATCGCCACCTCACCTCTGCCAACCAGAGCTCTTTCTGTGTCTTTTCTAATATTTTCCATCTCAATGAATATATCATCCTTCTCCATTTCTCTCTTTTATCTCTCTCTCACTCCCTACTTCAAATTCAGTTCTGTCAGCTTTACTCCAAGACATATCTTGAATCCATCTACTTTTTTCCATTCATTCTCATGACTACCTCCCTGACCAAAGCCTGTGTCATCTCTTGCCTAGACTTGAAATAGTCTGCTCAGTGAGCCCTTGTTTCCATTCTTGTTCCCAAAAAAATCAATTCTCCACATTACAGCTAATGATTTCCTAAAACCTAAATTTATTGAACCAACTAATGTCTCTATGGGAAAATGCATTCATAATTTCACTTTGGATGCTAGGAACATATACAGTGTAGTAGGAATAGATTCAAGTCATTGGTGGTGGTTTCAGTCATTGGGGCAGGGTTGCTAACAGGATCAAGTGCAACTGGTAAAAGTATGACTGAGCTGAGGAAAAGGAGGAAGTTGGTAAATCAATAGTTAAGAGACCTGCAAGTGTGCAATGGGTATGTATATACTCTTTTGGGATCCAGCTGGTTCCTTTTCACGTCCTTTTCTTCTGTATGGCTTAAGCTTTGACCTGCCTGCTTCTCTACTGTTACTTTTATCTACCAGAGTATTTCCTCCTTGAAGGTTTACAGAATTCAACATTATAAATATCCACAATCTCTTAGACAGTCACTTCAAGATTGGTTAGGAATTTTATTCACAGAGGTGGGAAAAGTGGAAGTAAAATTTTCATCCAGAATTGTGTATACTACAAAAGAATATGTGGCTTCAGTCCATTCTGGGCATTTTCTGACTGAGCTAGCCCTGGCTTGGGGTATGAAGGACCAATATTTTCTCACCTTCATTAGCCTTCTTCTAGGGAAGAGAGAGGCTTCTCAGCCCTCATGAAAACTTTGTTCTCTCCTCTTCCTGCCATGTGGCACCACCAACCCTACCATTATAGTGGACACTGACAAATCAGGTAGGAAACATCAGTAAGATGGGGGTGGGGTTGGAAGAAATGGGGAGATAGCAAAATCCAAGAATTCCCAAACAGGAGCACCCTGTCCTTTTATGAATAGCTGTTCTAATTATGATATATTCAATTGACTAACAAATGCTTGAGAGGTGGAATGTATCAGGTACCCCTGGGGCAGTCAAGCTTGCTTCAACAAGCTGAGATCACTATCAGGTAGCCATGATTCTTTCCTCTATGAAATAGAGAACATGGGACCATATAAGACCACAAGGTTGGAGCAACTCCATGAAATAATTTATGTCAAAACAAGGAGTTCTGGGCAATGAGGTGATCTTCACTCTTAAATTTTGTGCTATAAGTATTTTTGCATACTTCTTTCTCTTAAAGAATGAAAAAATAAGAGGAAGTCTGTATCTTTAGTTTGCTCAATGAGAAGGAAAAATTGTAATTGGATACCCTTACTGTCAATCATTTAGCAATGCTTCTGGATAGAGATTAGGGGAACTTTCTATATATGCATTGTGTAATATGATAACCACTAGCTATATGGGGCTGTTGAACTCTTGAAATGTGGCTAGTGTGACTGAGGAAACTAATTTTTAAATTTTATTTAATTGTAATTAATTTAAATTTATATAGCCACATGTGACTAGTAGCTACCATATTGTAGATTTTGAATCTAGGAATATCCTTGCCAGGGAAAAAGCCGTGACCAGGTTTATTACCCCTGATCTTTAAAACAGTCATATTTGTTCTCTTCCACCCTTCTTAAGATTAGTGTGGAGAGTAAGGAGGTCATGAGTACAAATGCGTGTGAAACTCTCTAAGGAAAGGTATTTTGCCAGCAGAAAGCTGAGAAGACAGTGCTGTTGAGAGTTAATGTTATCATGACTAAAGAGTAAAAGAGACCTAATAAGTCAGGATAACCCTCTGACTAATGTATGACTCTCAGAGCTAGGAACATTTGTAGTTGAGTGCTTGCAAAGAAAAGAGATCTCTCTGATCTTTGGCCAAAACTTTTCAAAAAATCAGAAATTCATCTCCTAAATTTGAGGAAATACTTTAAATTTAGTCTTGGTTTGCTTTTGAGAGGGATCTGGAGAATTGATGTAACTTTAATTTTGAAAATTAAGCAGAAATTGAATAACCTCATTATTCAGTTAATTCAGAATAATTCAATTTATTATTCACAATTGAATAATAAGGATTCAGACTTCCAAAATGGATTTTTAATTAATAAAAAATAATGTCTAATTAGTTATGAGTCTTCAAAAATATTTACACTGTCTCCCAATAATTGAATTGGTTGAGAAATATCATTTCATTTAAAAAACATGTGTTGAGCTCCTACTATGTGTCACGTATTGTGCTAGACATAAACAACTAGTTAATGCTCTTAACAGTTCTTTTTAAGAAGAGGAAACTAAGGCTGAGAGCGGGTCAGTAACTCGCCAGTGATCACTGCTTTACAAGCACTGCTTCATCAGGTATGAAGCTGGGTTCCAACCCACGTCTACCTGATGCCAAAGTCCATGCTTTTCAGAAGGGGAAACATTTTCTTCCGCCAGTTACGTTCACCTATTTTATTTAACCTAGCCACTCAGTCTGTTTGGATTCAATTTTGTGATGTATCCCCCACCAAAGCATGCTGATGATCTTAAAGAATTTACAAACTCCAGGCTCAGCTTCTTGGCAACCAGGTTATGCTGAGTGGTGCATCGCCAAACCTGCACTAAACCCTGTAGCTTATTGGAGTGTTAGGGTTTCTGCTGATGGGGCAAAGTTGTGGGAAAATCATTTCCCTTCTAAGCCAAATTCCATTTAATTGCCATTGTTTACCTGGTGGGGAAAGATTTACATTCCACAGCTCAGACAAATCAATACTGCTTAATACTGTGATTTAACTTGGAGTTACACTAGCTAAATGACAAGAACGCCTGGCTGGAATATAAAGTCAAGACATCAACTACTACACTATTGGCTAATATAACCTAACAATGAAGATTCTTCCAAAAGACTAATCTTCTCCCAAGCTCTAATCAATTCTTAAGGGAAATCATCAGTCCAAATCAATAATAACTTCATGGTGTGATGAGCATTATAACCTTACATTTTCAGAGAAGAAAATAGAAATGGCTTGACTAACGTAATTTAATTCTAAGTCTTAGTCATAGAGCACAACACAGAGCCAAGAATCACTAGCTCCTTTCCTCAAATTTTACCTATTATTTGAAATTGATACAGCTCACCAGTGATATTAACATCAGAAATTACATCACATCTTAAGTAATTTGGAAATACACGATAAGAGTATTGTTTCCATTGCAAAACTTTACTGAGAAGATTTGTATCGTTCCCTTTTATAATTTATCACAGTTTATTCAGGATGGAGCCAGTTTATTCAGGATGGAGCTGGGTTCAAGACTCATGTCCGTCAGCTTAGTATTTAACCTCCCTTGTGCCTCAGTTTCCTCAGTTTTAGACAGTAAAACTCACATCATAAGCTTGTTAGATTAATACATGTAAAACCATTAAAATAATGTCTGGCTCACAGCTCAGAGTTTATGTTCTGTATTCATAAAGAATAAAGTTGCTGTTTACATTATCTTTACTTTAAAATTTTTCATTATCATTTTTGTTAATATTTTTCATATTGATAGAATGTCACTTTTTAGCTTTTAAGAATACTTTTGTTATATTGATTCATTTGTTCAGATTGATGGTTTTTCTCTTCTGTCAAACCATGTCTTAATTTATTTGAAACACATTTATGATCTGTCATGTTTCAGCCAGATGTCCCATTAGCTTCTAAAAGTAAGCTTAGAATTCTGTAAAGCATCTTCAGAGAGGGCGTATAATAATGCTTTACGGAATGATTTTTTTTTCCAGTGGTGGCAAAAATTTTGAGAATTCTAAAATGCTCTTTCCTTCAACAGTTATCTAAAGTTAAGCCCTGAGCATCTGACCTCCATGCAACCTCCATATTTCACTGTTGTGATTGTCTCAGGTATGTTTACCTTCAACAGACCTAGTCCCCTAATCTCTTTCTCCTGCTCCTGGGCCAGTCTGCTGCATTCCTGTCTGCTGTGAAGAGTGGTGACAAATACTAATCTGAACTAGACCACAGTCGCATGAAGTCAGATGGAGGACTTGGCCTTGTATCAAACCTTAAAGCAGAGGGGAAGGGTGGAAATGCTGTCTTGTAAATAGCAAGCCACCCAGTGCGTAAGCCCTGAAAACATGTAAATAACACTACATCTCATATGCTTTATTTCTCAATTTTGTCATGCTACCTTTGCCAGCTAGTTTAACTGAGTACGATTTGCAATGTTATTTTATTGAACATTTTTTGACAATTTGAGTACAGCTCTGAATGTAGTATTAAATCCTCTTCTGGCTCAGCAAATTGCAAAATTGCACGCTCTGTCTACACATCAAATCCTAGGTCTGGAGGGGAATTTAGACTTGACCTAGTCCAGCACATCCAGAAAACACTGCATTTGAGCTCTCTCATAGCAGATGGTATTTCAAGCTATCCTAAATGACATCTTTACAAGAAGATTAATTATATTATTACAGACTTTCACACAAAGGTTAAAATTAAGCTTGGCTTCCATTTCTTATAAATTCATACAATTTTTTCTTCTTGTTCAAGGATCTCTAGCCAACTCCAATGGCTGGACCAGTAAGTTTAATCACACTTCTGTGACTAGGAGGAAACTAAATATCATAAATTATGTTAACAATTTAGTTTTAAATTCTTTGTGTCAGCTTTATGTGTCAGGTTTGGGATTGATCAATTTTTTTAATCCATCAGGGATCCAGTGTTGCAGAAGTCCTAAAGAAAAGCTATTCTGAAGAATTCTCAGAGAATCAACTCAATTCTGGCAACTCTTTTATAGAGATTTTGGGATGACCAGAAACTACACTGGCACAATACTTAAAGCTTTGGCCTAACATGAATTTAAATTATAATTACATTATAATATTTTCTAAGAATTCCGTAAGAAAAAAATTGTATATGGTCAAAGGAAGGAAAAATTGCTTTAATCAAAGTCCCAATGATTGAATAGCATATATTCAGTAACAGAATGAAGATTTACCTCAAAACCATTGGGCCTTCTAGCCTCACAGTTTCTATTATTATTTAGAATTGTTTTTCAGCTATAAGTTGACAAAGATAGATTGCTTTAAAATTTTAGCTATATGGCATTTTAAAGTTCTTTTAAAATAAATTCACATTGATTTTAAACTTAGCTCTAGTTAGATTTTTAATATGTGCTCAAATTGCAGAATTCTTCATAATCAACATCTAATATCTGTTCATTTCATTTATGATTAAGTAGTCTCTTCATCCATTTATTTATTTTTTAAAAATGATTTTCCCCTCTTAAAAGAAACTTATTGCTCTGTTATGTGTTTGCTTGGAAATCATTCAAACTGTAGAGACTTCTGGTCTTATTCTCTCCAGTTCTTCTCTGTTTCTGGGACAGAGGGTGGATCGTATTTCCCTAAACCGTGGCAGTTAGATGGGGCAGCGCTATGATACTAATGGATGATGAGCAGAACTGAAGTGTATCATGTCCAAGCCAAAACATTCAGTTACTGCTGCCAGACTCACCAGCCCAAAGCTCTCTCCCCCTGCCGGGTGACAGTGGAAGAGACCTCGTGTTGAGATTGTGGAGATACAAGATCAAAACAGCCTACATCACTGAGTTGCTTCAGGAAGGACAGTTGGCTTGGAGGGTCTCATATCCACATATGGTTTTAATTGAATGAGAAATAAACCTTTTTTTGGCATGTCAAGTCGCTGAGATCTGGGAGTTTTCTATTATTGCAGCATAAACCTGATCTATCTTAATAGAACTAGACAAGATAAAAGAAAGCTCAGGAGGAAATCTAACTTCCTTGAGAATCTTACTGAGACCTACTTAGACCTTGTTGTCCCAAAGATCAATCAACTTCCTCAGCAATGAGTGTTGGTTTAGTGTCTAATGTTTGTAGTCACTACACAACATACCTGGGATACAAAGATGTTGAGGATACAACCCCTTGCCTTCAGATTGCTATAAAAGTACTTCCTGGGATGATGTCAAGCTATTCAAAATTGGGAAATTTTACTGAAAACATTTTTCTTACCAAAAAAATTCTTAATCTGAAAATAGCGCATGTGCGCGCACACACACACACACACACACACATTGTGTGTATGCATCATACATTGTTATGCATTCAGTCTGCATGAATGTTATACATATATGTGTATGTATACATTTGAAGGGGTGGGGGAGAGAGAGAAAGATACAAGGCACCACATTCTTCAGTTGATCTTTCACTAAATTCCAAAATCCAGACAGAATAAATTTGTAATCAGTGTAGTTGTGGTCTACCTGACACTGCCTTGCACAGAATAAAAATGGCTCCCTGATAAAATGGAAATCACATATTTCATTTCCAGCCAGCCTGTAACTGGTCATTTTTGTTTGTTTGTTTTCTTTCTTTTGCAGAATGGGTCAAAGTAGTCTGAAATGAATTAGTGCAATAAGAAAAAATAGATAGATAGATAGTTTTTTTTTTACCATTACATCCTATTTACACTTAGTTGCAGTTTTTTGTACTAAATCAAATGTAGATTTTTATTGAATTACTGTTAATGCCAAAGAACTGCTGTTCAGTCAAATAGCTGTTTCATGGTTGCACCTTAGCTTGCCTCTGGCCTACCTGTGCCACTGGGTGCTGACATACCCTTCATATATCACAGGAGTGAAGACACTAATTTATGGAAAATCTGGGCTTAGTTTTTCTTCATTTAGTTGAACAATCCAGTTCTTGAAATTATCAGTAATAAAGAGATAATTATGATTAACATTTCTACCCACCTTTTCATAACTAAGGGTTTCTTTTAACATATATTTCAGCCCTACAATACCTCCTTCGAGTGGCTAATGGTGTTCTTATATCACATGTTAGAAAAGTAAGACTAATTAGCTTATCTAAGAGACACAGTTATCAAGTGAACAAACTACCATCCAAACTCAGGTCTGTGCTCTGAAAACATATGTCAGCACAATTTTTAATATAAAAAATCCTTTTTGCAAATACTCCTTTTATAAAATATTCCTTTTTAAACCACAAGGATTCAAAACTCCAGACTGCTCTTAGAATTACCTAAACTCTAACAGCATTTCTAGAGGGGTAGTCGTGGGTCACCTGCATCAGAGTCAGCTGGCGTGCTTGCTAAAATGCAGATTTCTGGTCTCCTACCTAAACTTTGTGAATCAGAATCTTCTAAAGAACATTTCAGAAATTTTCGTTTTTAACTTATTTTCCAGATGACTCTAATATACAGTAAAGTTTGAGAACTGCTGAAACATACTTACAATCATTATTCCCAAGCAACTGGGAGACTCTCAACCCTTACAGAAGTGACTCCAATTTTATCAAAAGAACACCTCAATAAGGCCCTTTATGTTTGACCACGTGACCCATGTCAAGAATCCAAGGTGTGAATTCAGTTTAGCTAATAGTAGGAGCCAAGGAGATGCAGTGGTAACCAAAGAGCAAGGGGTAAGGAGAGGAGTACTTTTTCTTAATTTGGAGAGTAATTTGAAGAAACACTGAACATAAACATACTAACACATTACTTTAAAATATGACATTGAATGCTGGCTTTAGGAAACATAAAAAAGGCCAAAATTTATAAATTTGGAGGCTTATGCTAAAGAAAAATTTGAATATAAAAATGAAGTAGGTGGTTGGGGGTGGAGAAGTTAAGCAAGAGGTTGTCTATCACTGGATGGAGAGAAGAGAAACAGACAAGTAGAGGGTGTGAAGAGCAGCATTTGAAAACAAAACACAATCTTTACACACATTCATTTAACACAAGGTTAAGTGGTGGTATCCTGTTTTGCAGTTTCAAGACCTGAGTCACAGAGAAGTCCCATGAATTGCCAAAATTCAATCGGTTAGTCAATGGCAGAACAAACCCAACTTTACTCCAGTGACTCCAAACCCACTGCTTTCCCACCTAATTATATTACATTTTCTTTTGTTTTAAACCTTCCAACTAGTTTTCAGTCCATTTGAGGATATTGTATCTGTCTGAGTCAATATGAACTAATATGGCAGAGCTTTGGGTAAGCACGTTAGCATTTTTGAGCCTTTCTTGCAATTTTTCCCCCTTTGGAATAATTACAGACTGCTGTGTTTTAATTATAGTGACTTTTAGGATGCTCCAGATTTCTCCCAAACAGTTGGCTTTTGTATTTTCTTCTTCTACCTTTCATCTTAAGATTTCTAAACTCTTCTGTATCCCAGTGAAATTTTTCCTTAAGAAGAAACCCTAAGTGATATATAGTCCACCTGAGTGACATGGCGGAGGAAGACACAAATTAGCTCCAGTGAATACTAGGTGTAAATGCTTTCAGGTAGCTCTTCTTAGTTGAAAACAGTATAAAGCAATACTCCTTTTCCAAGCCATCTGGAGGCAACTTACTGGCAACGAACAACATGGTCTACATAAAAGTACTAATTCTGATTTCTGTGTGTCATCTGCATGTTGCACAACTCTGTAAATTATGCATAGAAACAGAAACTAGGAAAAGGAAGCAGCTCTGCAATGTGCTATGATTAAAGAATCACCAAGCATCACCTTACTTGGCTGGTAGTTAGGGTCTATGTTTGTTTATTTTTAAAAAAAATATGCAGGTGTAATGGAATGGCTCCTCCTATAACGTGCAAAGTAAATAGATAATTGTATTTTGAAGGCAGCAGTGTCCTTTCCATAAATAATCCATATATCAGGTTTTTCTGCCCATTAAGATTCACCTTCCTGTGGTATATTTAAGAAAGAAAAGAAACTATTTCATATGTGTTTCTGAATCGTCAGTGATTGCTACTCACCTGAGATATATGGTTCTTTCTCTCCTTGGTGTGTCACTGCCACCTCTTCAAAGGATTCCGTAGTTCTGTAATTTTTGTCTTTTAAAAAAAACTGCTTTGTTGAGGTATGATTGCCATGTAAAAGCTCTACGTATTTAGTATATACAACTCGATGAGTTTGGGAATAAGTATTCACATTGAAACTGACACCACCATCAAGGCCATAGACATATCCGTCACCTCCCAAAGTTTCCTCCTACCTCCTTTATTATAAGAAAAACAATAACTATTAATATTATTTTGTAATAGAACACTTAACATAAGATCCACCATCTTAGAAAATTTTAAGTATACAGTATAGTATTTCTATCTATAGGCACTATGCTGTATAGTAGATATCCTGAACTAATGTATGGTATTTAACTGGAACTTTGTACCCTTTGATTACAACCTCTTCGTATCCCCATAGCTCCAACCCCTGGCAATCATCAGTGTACCATCTGCTTCTATGAGTTTGACTGTTTTAGATTATACATATAAGTGAGATCATACAGTATTTGTCTTTCTGTGCTTGACTTAATTCACTTAGTATAATGTCCTCCAGGTCTATCCATGTTGTTGTAAATGGTAAGATTTCCTTCTTTTTTAAAAAGGCTGAATACTATTTTATTTTATGTATATCTCACATTTTCTTTATCCATTCATCTGTCAATGGACATTTAGGTTGTCACTATCTTGGCTACTGTGAATAATGCTGCAATGAACATGGTAGTGCAAGCATCTCTGTGAGATCCTGATTTCAATTCTTTTGGATAAATACCCAGAAGTGGGATTGCTGGATTATCATATGATAGTTCTATTTTTAATTGTGTCATGTCCTTCTTTACTGCCATCTCACAGTTACAGACATGTGGCTGGAATTCTATCCAAAATATATGAAGAATTCTTAAAGCTCAACAATCAGAAACAAATGACCAATGCAAAAAATGGTCTAAACACCTTAACAGACACCTCACCAAAGACATATAGATGGCAAATAAGCATATGAAAAGATGCTTCACTTCATATGTCATCAGAAAAATGCATATCAAAACAATGAGATACCACTACACACCTATTAGAATAGCCGAAGTGGAGATCACGGGTGATATCAAATGCTGGTGGGGATGCAAAGTGACAATTTAGCGGAAGACAATTTGGTGGTTTCTTACAAAACTAAACATACCCTTATTATACAGTCTAGCAATTACAATCCTTGGTATTTACCCAAAGAAGCTGAAAACTTATATTCACACAAAAATCTGCACATGGATGTTTATAGTAGCTTTATTCATAATTGCCAAAACTTGGAAGCAACCAAGATGTTCTCCAATAGGTGAATGGATAAATAAACTGTGGTACATCCAGACAATGGAATATCATTTCACACTAAAAAGAAATGAGCTCTTTGATCATGAAAAGACATGAAAGAAACTTAAAAGCATAATAAGTGAAAAAGGCCAATTTGAAGTGGCTCCATATAGTTTGATTCCAATTATATGACATCCTGGAAAAGGCAAAACTATGGAGATAGTAAAAATAATAGTGGTTGCTAGGAGCTAGGGTGGAAGGAGGGATGACTATGTGGGGCACAGAGGATTTTTAGGGTAATAAAACTATTCTGAATGATACTACAAGGGTGGATATATTTGTCCAAACTCGTAGAATATACAATACAAAGAGTGAACCTTAGTGTAAACTGTGGACTTGGGTGATGATGTTGTGACAGTATAGGTTCATCGGTTGTAGCAAATGCACCACTCTGGTGGGAGACGTTGACAATGAGGGAAGCAATGCATGTGTGGAAGCAGGGGCTATGTGGGAAATCTCTGTACTTTCCTCTCAATTTCGCTGTGCACCTAAATCTGCCTTAAAAGACAGTCTTTTAGTGAAAGAAATGAAAAACAGTAAGAAAGAACTCAGCTACAAACTTTCTAATGCTGCTGACTTAGCCGTAAGTAACTGGAAGCTGTGTCAGTACACTAAAAAATATAAAACCTGGCGGAGTAGCCGTGTCCATGGAAGCAGCTGCTACACCAGCACATTCTGACTGACCCGCTGCACAGACAGCGCAACCAGTAGCCACGTTCACAATGGACTTGGGACACATTTTAGCCCCAAATAAGCAGGATATGTAAAGAAGGAAAAGAACTCTGAATGTTAATGCACAAACCCGGGCCTCTCCCACGGAACCGCAATAAGCGTGCTCAGCAAAGATGGAATTGAAGCTAAGAACTTAGAGCTGGACCACAGTTGGCTTGGCCGGCATCAGAGCAGACGGGGTGGTCGGACCCTGACCTGGCATGAGACGGGAAATTTGGCTGCAGGACAGAAGGGCACACTCTGCATTAGGGCAAAGTCTCAAAGGAGCCCTGGTGTCCCGTCGTGAGAGATGGAAGCCCTTAGATAAGCAGAGGGACAAGGCTCCGGCAGGGCATGTAAGGGAACAAGGTTTCAGGCAGGAAAGTAGGGGAGGGGCTTGGAGAAGGCCTGGTGGGGGTAGGGTTTTTACTGTCTGAAACCAGGATTGGCCGTGGAGAGTTATCTTCTGATGTCTTTAGCTCCCATTAATAAATGACAGCAACTTACCTGCACTCTACATCCTAATGGCGCAGCAAAACCACTGCCTCTCGGCCTCACACTCAC
Source organism: Orcinus orca (assembly GCF_937001465.1). Classification (NCBI taxonomy): domain Eukaryota; kingdom Metazoa; phylum Chordata; class Mammalia; order Artiodactyla; family Delphinidae; genus Orcinus; species Orcinus orca. The sequence continues at coordinate 23,664,311 of NC_064569.1, forward strand.
GATGCTGATCTGCTTTTGCCTGTTTTTTTCTAGGACGGGTAAAGTGTCACAACTCGGGCTTAGGCCTCCCTGGGGTAAACATCAGGCATTCGCCTTGCCGTTGGCCAGAGAGCTGCCTGTGGTCACACATCAGAGACAAATTAACACTGGCACCAACCTTGCATTTGGGAGACAGGGTAAGAGTTTACAGGCTCCCGAGCGCTTTCACAGCCCCTCTCACTGAATCCTCAGATCACATCTGGTGCTGCTCAGGCACATCTGGAAGGCCAGGCGTGAGTGGACCACGGCTGGAAGAGTGGGGGGGGCGGGGAGGGAAGACACGTCGGGCACTCTCCCCTCGCCACCTTCCTGCCTGTCAACTCTCTTCAAAGAACACAGGGCAGGGAGTCAGCACACGGGGCTTCTGAGCCCCATCTTCCTACTGACTGACTGTGAGCTCAAGGGCAAAGTCAATTACATATCAGGTGATTTCTAAAGTTCCCTCCAGCTTCAAGGTACATTCAAGGTCACATTCTGTGACAACCGGGAGAGGTAGACAGCAAGGCTAGTGATGCCTTCCTTGAAAATGGAGACCCTGTTATTCAAAGAATTTAATAATTCCTACCACCAGTTACACAGGTGATAAGTGTCTCTGGACACTTTCACTTAGTGTTTTTATCATGATATCACGCACACACACACACACGCGTGCGCGTGCGTGTGAGCACACCTGTAGATTATCCTCGACCTGCTTGGATCTGGCTCAGATAACCTGACACAGATAAAAGAATCCGTGTTTTCACCTAAACTGTACTAATTACTTGGACAGTAGCTGGCTACATAAGATTTCACAGATTGACAGCCTGCACACAGGATTTGTCCTGAAGCCCTATTTTATTTGGCTGCCTGAGTGTTTTGTTAAAAAAAAAAATTAACATGTGGCGACATTTTAAATTTGGGATATTTTACATAAAAGCTGAAATGTTTCAATTCTCTTAAAAAAAAAAAGATCTGGCAAAATGACAATAACTGGCTGAAATGAGTTCATCATTATACTGTCCTTTCAGTTCGTGTTTTCCAGTCTTGGCACTGTTGAGATTTGGGGCTGAATAATTCTTGCTGGTAGGGGGCTGTCCTGGGTAGTTGAGCTTTTCAGTCCTGTGCCCACCAGATGCCAGTAGAAGTAGCACTTTTCCTTCTGTGTGACAACCAGTGGTGACATTGCCAATGTCCCCTGGGGAGAGGGGGGCAAATTGCCTCTGGTTGGGAACCATGACTGTCTGTCGGCGTTTGAGTAGTGATCCCTGGACAACAGAATTGTAGAGCCGGAAGATGTGTAGTGCTACCCTCTGCTTTTACAGAGGAGGAAACTGAAGCTCACCCAAGAGGCGAAGTAACCAGCTCAAAGTGGCACAACCAGGACAGCTAGGAACAGAGCTAGGGCTGGAACCCTGATCCTCTGAATCCTTGGGCAATGCACTTCTCCCCTCCACTTGCCGCCTTCCAGGCCCCCACTCACCTGCCGGCTCCTAGGGCTTTAGTTCCTGACCTGGGACGTCTGACTGCTCCCCTCTGCCCTCTCCAGAGCGCACTGAGCCCTGCTCGGGGTGCCCTGATGAGTGAAACTGAGCAGCCCTTCACTTGCGGGGAGCACCTCCCCAGCCAAGGCTGCCTGTGCTGTCTCACTCAATAGGAAGGGTTGTTTCGTAAACACTGACCTTGTTCTCTGCTCATTCAATAAGGATTGTCCTCATTCCCAGCTGATTGAGATCACCAGTCTCTCCTGCGTTCTTGAAGCAACATTTCCTCTAAAGTCACTTATAAAATGTGCAGCCAGACCACACGTCTGTCTGAAGTCGTTTGTCACTCTGCAAACTCCTCAGGAACATGGTCATCCTACAACAGTCAGATGATGTTATTTATACACTTAGAGCTTGTTTCACCATCGCAGGTCTCGTCCTTTTTGATAAAAAATGGTTTTAAGGACATATTAATGATTTCCCACAAGAGATATTTTCTTTTCAGAATAAGAGATTCCTCTGGCATGAGAAAGTACATGTCAAGGCTCTTTGGGCCAGGAGCCCCCAGTACTTGGGTTTACTTTCGGCTCTGCCACTGTCAGTCTGTATGGGCTGGGCAGGTCCATAGCCTTCTCAACTATAGAACCGTGTGTGAGTGTGAGTGGCCATGAGATCCCTGGAAGCTCTCACATGGAGTTAGTTATGTTCTTGTTTCATCTGTTAGAGTCCATGTGAGATTTCTCCCCTTATCAAGTCCTGTTCTAATTGGTCTATTGCATTTTTGACAGAGAAAGCCCCAAAGACACCTGTTATAAAATGTTATTCTTTTACCTACCTACAGGGGGCCACCCCATAGATTAAGTAGAAATTTTCCTAGTTAATAGTGAAATACCTTAGTTAGAAAGTAGCTTTGCCAGATGGTCAAATAGTTCTTCACTCAGTTTGTGGGTATGTCCTCCGTGGATGTCCTGCTGAAGTGAGAATCATCTGAGCATGGAATGACGCGTGTCCCCCTCCTCCCCCTCTCACCACCTTCCATCCTCCCACGCAGTGTAGGAGGGCTTGTCGTGTGTTTTCCTACATTGTTATCTGGAGCTTCTGGATAATTGCCACGTGACCACTCAACACTGCCGTACGTGTGTTCTTGTTGTCTTGTTTTCCATTCTGGATACATCTCTCCCTGGTATAGTTTCCTACCATCTGTGCTTCTGATCATCTCATCCTTTTTTTTTCTTTTCTTTTCTTTTCTTTCCTTTTCTTTTTGTTTTGTTTGTTTGTTTGTTTTGCTGTACGCAGGCCTCTCACTGCTGTGGCCTCTCCCGTCGCGGAGCCCAGGCTCCAGACGCACAGGCCCAGTGACCATGGCCCACGGGCCCAGCCACTCCGCGGCACGAACCCTCCCGGACTGGGATCCTCCCGGACTGGGGCACGAACCCACGTCCCCTGCATCGGCAGGCGGACTCCCAACCACTGCGCCACCAGGGAAGCCCCTCCTTTACTTTTCTTTTGTTTTCTTTGAACTTGGGGAGAAAAGAAACTCTGCATGAAAGGTAATGATAATAGCAGAACAGTATATAAAAGCGTTGTTGGTAACATTCCTTTGTGTCATGTTTTGGGTCAGTCTGATCATGGGTGTGTCTGGACAAGTGGAGAGGGGGAAGGAGAGCCGTAGGAGCTGAGATGCAGGAACTGAAGAGATGAATCAGGAGTTAAGGGTGGGCTGCAATTTGGACTCACCCAAGACACCTGATTCTGAACATAGCTCTAGCTATAAGACTGCCTACTGGGGATAACCTGGTCAGGAGTGGTTGAGGAACTGGGCAAGGCTGGGCCCATAGATGAAGCCTTCACTGCCTAAACTGAGCAGGGCCAGAAAGCCAATGTAGTGAGAGTCATTTTATCTCCAAACCTCAGCCATGCTTAATTTGACCCACATTGTGTGCCTCTGTGTGGATATACGTATACCTTATACTTATGTCTCTTTATTAAGAATGAAATCAAATTGATTTAAGTTTTTGTTTAACATTGACTTTGTATCAAATGTTTTACCTATTATTTTAGCAGAAGGTCACAAGAAATGCTAAGGACAATTGCTAGCTGCCCTTGAGTATATGTTTTCCCTTTCTTCCTTAGCAAGAAAGTCCTAAAGTTTAGCTGGGCATGTGGCACCTCAGCTAAAGACTCCATCTTCTAGCTCATCTTACAGACTGATGTGACCATGTGACTAAGTGCCAATGGGATGTGAGCAGAAGGGATGTAAATGATGTGCCTTTTGCACCCTTGAAAAGGGAAGGATTATGCCCCTCTTCATCCTCTTCTCTCCAACTGGCTGCAAAGCAGACATGAAGGCAGGAGTTGGGGACAGACAGTTTTAGCCCGGAGATGAAAGTTGAGTGTTAAAGGTGCAAAACAGGACCGGAGGAGCCTAGTCCTGAAACTGTGGAGTCCAGATTGGTTATGGTCAGACGGTGTCATGAGAGAGAAATAAACTCCTGCCTCTTTTGAGCCACAATTATTTTGACTTCTGCCTCTTTTGAGCCACAATTATTTTGACTTACAACAGCCAGACCTGTTTTCTAATACTTGCATTCATTTTTCTACCCTCTGTGCAAATGAGCATCTGAGCCTCAGAGGCAAATAACTTGCCTAAAATCATCTATAGAACAGTCCCTCCAAGCAACCAAATGTCTTGCTTTCTCTTAGATGTCATCTCTCATATGGAAATGCCAGTGAAATCATACAGCTCTTTCCCCCCACCGAAAAGAATGCCCTAGTCTGAAGCAAGGGTACGCCCTAGTCTGAAGAAAGGGTACGCCTGGCTAAGTGGGCAGCGGTGCTTTCTGTTAACCTCTGTCCCGGGACTCCAACCGCATCAGAGGCTGAGCTAGTTTTGCAATTAAGATAATCCATGTGGTACGTCCATAAATCATAATCATGATCATCTTTACTTTGTACCAATTTTACTACTAACTGTTTACATTTAAGGGCTTTGGTTTGGAATTTTATATAGTTAAAACGAAATTGTTTAGCCCCGAAACAGAGAATATGTTCCAAGGTATTTTATTTGTTCACTTAAAATTTTTAAACATTGCATGTTAGTGAGATGTGGATTGTGACAGCTATCATGGCATCTCTAATTTATTTTCTTTCAGGAGGCCTGAGGAGCCACTCATGAGATGCCAAATGAGAGGACAGCACACTTTCTTGGTCATCTCTGACTAGCTCTCTTGCATCTTCATGGTGATCTCAGTGCTTCTAATTCCATTTGGAAATTTCTGGACTTGTTTTAAGAACTACTTGTGCAGGACAGCTCAGTTATATCTGTGAGCCATAACTGAATGTCTCTTATCTCTGAAGCTATTTCCAAGATAGGCAAACAAAGGGAGAGGCAGGAAGAAAATTTCTTTCCTTCTGCATATGCAAGCACTGGTTAACCATGGAGTACAACAAAGGTAAGGTATTATATTGTCTGTAGGACTGGAAAAGCCCTTGCATCAACCACTGTGTTCACAAATTGTGTTTTTACTTTTGCCTTTTCCACAATCTCTCATTAAATATTTCTCCCTCTTCCCAGTGTTATCTATCAATTATGAAATGCCATTTAACTAGAGCATCTGAGCTCTCATTCGCCGAACATTTTTACAGTTTATTGTTCTTTATCTAGATGTCTCATCCATTTTATACAACTTCTTTTATCAACGATAAGTGAAATATAGATCTTACATCTTTACTGCTCAGAGAAATACATTCTTATGGTAACGTATATGTGGTTGGGGGCAGTGATGGTAAGGGGGAAGAAAGATGGTTGTCAACTGATTAAAAGGTTAGGCTTATTGTCTGTCTTGTCAGGACTGTGAGTAGTCACACAGCATGGAAGCGAGGCAGTATGGATTTATTCAACTACAAATATTCATTTTTTTAAAATTGAAGTATAGTTGATTTATAATATTACATTAGTTTCAGGTGTACGACTTAGTGATTCAATATTTTTGTAGATTTTACTCCATTTAAAGTTATTACAGAATAATGGCTATATTTCCCTGTGCTATACAATGTATCCTTGTAGCCTATTTATTTCATACATAGTAGTTTGTATCTCTTAATCCTTTACCCCATCTCACCCCTCACCCCTCCCCTCTCCACACTGATAACGACTAGTTTATTCTCTATATCTGTGAGTCTGTTTTGTTATACATATTCATTTGTTTTAGTTTTTAGATTTCACATGTAAGTAACAGAGTATTTGTCTTTCTTTGTCTGACTTATTTCACTAAGTGTAATACTCTCCGTACTATCCAGAGCAATCTACAGATTTTAATGCAATTCCTATCAAAATATCCATGACATTTTTCAGAGAACTAGAACAAATAATATTAAAAATTATATGGAACCACAAAAGACCCTGAATTGCCAAAGCAATCTTGAGAAAAATGAACAAAACTGGAGATATCATTCTCCCTGACTTCAAACTATACTACAAAGCTACAGTAATCAAAATAGCATGGTACTGGCACAAAACAAACACATAGATTAAAAGAACAGAATAGAGAGCTGAGAAATAAACCCACTCACCTATGGTCAATTAATCTATGACAAAGGAGGCAAGAATATACAATGGAAAAAAGATAGTCTCTTCAATACGTGGTGCTGGGAAAGCTAGACTGCTACATGTAAAAGAATGAAATTAGAACATTTCCTCACACCATATACAAAAGAAAAAGCTCAAAATGGATTAAAGGCCTAAATGTAAGACATGAAACCATAAAACTCCTAGAAAAAAACATAGGCAGAACACTCTTTGACATAAATCGTGGCAATATTTTTTTGGACCTATCTCCTAAAGCAAAGAAAATACAAACATTCTTGAAGGCTTGCTATGTGCCTCTGCCTAGGGATAAAACGTTGATAAGAGTCTACTTCTGGGCTTCCCTGGTGGCGCAGTGGTTGAGAGTCCGCCTGCCGATGCAGGGGACACAGGTTCGTGCCCTGGTCCAGGAGGATTACACATGCCGCGGAGCGGGTGGGCCCGTGGGCCATGGCCGCTGGGCCTGCGCGTCCGGAGCCTGTGCTCCGCAATGGGAGAGGCCAAGGCAGTGAGAGGCCCGTGTACCGCAAAAAAAAAAAAAAAAAAAAAGAGTCTACTTCTGCCTCAGGAAGCTTATAGTCTACAGGGAGGCCAAGTAACCAGTGATTTTAAAACCCTATGCTGGGGGACGTCATGGGGATGTTTACAGGGTGCTAGAGGAAAATGTAGTAGTGACATCCAACTCAGTCTTGGAGAATCAGGGGTGGTTTTCTGGAAGAGAGGGTGATATTTAGGTGAAGCCTGAGTAGAAGCTGCCCATGTGAAAAGGCAGAGAATAGCATCACAGGACTCCAGAGATGAGAAAAAGTAAGTTTGGGAACACTGAGTAGTTCCAGACATCTGGAGCATGGAGTGGGAGTGGCTGACTGATGACAGCCAAAGCAGGGACCATCTTCAATGTCCAGGAGAGCTGAGATATCAAGTAGGTAGGGGTCAGAGGTCGAAGTAAACAGGCATCCAGCCAGGCTGGGGAATTTTCATCCTCATCAGTGCTGAAGTTTGAGGCTGGCAGAGAGGAAAGTGTTAAAAGAAAACTAGAGAGCTTTACTTGATGTGAATATTTTATTGAGTGAGAAAAAAATTGTTCACCATGAGGGGTACTTCAAACCCCAAACTGGTATGAAGCACAGAGATATGAGGTTATGAGATGCTCATAAACTGAAAATGAGGAAGGTGTTTCCCTTCACAGTGATTGGTTATTTCAGTGGTGGTTTCCAGATGACAGAGGATTGGTTAAAAGTGATTATCTTACTTTTATGATGAATTAAATTTCTTTTATGATTATCTGTGGCATTTACAAGAAATAACCTAAGTTGTGCTTATGTTCATGAAACAAGCTAGATTTAATTTTGCTTACATAACTTCAATGGTTTTATTGGCTTGGGAGATTTTCAAGCCTGTTCTCCATTTTATTTTATGAAAAGGAAATAAAACTTCTGGTGTCTACTATCTGTCAGACATGGTATATTCCTAGTCAAACTCTCACACAAATCCTTTAGAAGATATAATTATCAACATTTCAGAGCTGAGGAACGTGGTCTAGAAAAGGTGTCACAAAACGGATGAGTAGTACATCTGGGTTTCAAAGTGATTTAACTCCAAAGCCTGTGTTCTTTCTGTCTTCAGCAGTGTCCCCAGAGCAAAGGGTCGGCCAAGACAGGGCAGGTTGTAATGAACTGGATAGAAGCGACAGTGAGTCCGACCTGGGCTTTAGGTAACCACATGGGGACAGGGTAACATCTGGCACAAGACTTTTAGGGAGAGGGCTATTTTGGGGAAAACACATTGATAAACTGCCCTGGGTGTGGGACAGGAGGTCCCAAGGTCAAGTCTTGAAGAAGACAAAAGCAACACCAAGTTTCTCTACAGAGAAAGTAAACTGGAATTTGGGATATAAGCAAGAAGTTAGACAGAAAAGGGGAAGAGTTAAGAGAAGAGGCCAAGCATGGTGGGAGGTGGGAGCTACAGAGAAAGGTGTCCAGGGAGAGAGGCCCCTGGTGATGAGATGGCTGAAAGGTTTTCAAGCCTGGGAATGTCTAATATTTAATCATAAGTTGGTTGCTGCTCTAAAATCTCCAACAGTTGCCCCAATTCTCCTATAACAGTGTGGTGCACACACTTAAACAGCCTTGTGTTTGAGACATGCTCAAGGGGAATGCTGAAACAGGAACAAGGTGACCGCTTGGTGTGGAGGGACAGGGAAAACAGAAGGGAGACCAGGCATAGACAAGAGAGGGGCCATACGTGGAGTGATCAGGCCTTAGCCAGAGGTGGCCAGGACAACTGTAAACAACCTCCTGTCCACATGCCAAAGATTAACAGAGCTTGAAAAAGTCTCTAAATGGCTTACCTCATAAGGCATGAGAATTCAAAACAATTTCATTTAAATCTAAAAGGGCGAGTTGACTTTAGCTGACATCTGGTTTATGAAAAGAAGATATTTTTAAAAGAGCTACTCAGGATTAAGTGGGTGACCTCAGACAGCAGTTAATTTTCCATCCTCGGTAGTATTCAGGGAAAGGTAATACACACCCCGGGTATGGCAGTGAGAGAGCGGGTTCAGGTATTAGATTGGCATAAACTATAGAACCTGTTGAACTCTCTTCCAGCAAGTCCAGATTAACTCTAGAAAAGCAGCTTCCAAGGCTCCTAAATGAATTAAGAGTCTGAGCAAACAGGGCTCAGATTGGGAACACATGGTGACAAAGCTCAGCGTAAAGGAATAAAAAGTCCACCCCAACAGGTTCAGAGTAGAACAGAACCATTCACATCCAAGCAATGGATAAAGTGACCGCTCTATTGAGATGGGTTCCTGGTTCAATGCAGACTTCTGCATGTGCTCCCTGTCACTCCATAACTAGTGGCTTGGTTTAGGCAGCCAGGATTTGATTTCAGAGCAGCTGGTGGATGTAACTGTCTGAAGATGAATCTAACATGGGGATGTTCTTGCCTTTTGAGATTTAGGTTCAGACCCATTTGTCCCAGCTCATTCATGATGTCCACAGGGCTGGAGGCATTGTGAGGGATGGAAGCCCATCAGCTTCAAGAGAGCAAACAGTGGTAAAGAGAGAAAGACTGAGAAGCAGCAATCTAGGGAGAAAGTCAGGAACAACTAGCTCTCTTTCTCCTTGCCTGGCCAGAAAAACCCTACCAGATGCTGCCTCAGTCCTAGACTGTTTGCAAGGACAAAGTACATACCAATTGCTAAAAGGTAACTGCAAAGATTATAGTAAAAAAAAAGTTTCTTGGCTATTGTCTAAAAACATGCCTAAAAGAGTATATATATGCAAGTTGGAGAAAAATACCTAAGTAAATAAGATATCCTGCCAGTGCTCAAATTTTACGTGTCAGCCAGGGATGAAGAGGTGGAGTACATGAAATTCATAGATGAACTATGCATTTGCAAAAAGTAGACATTACTGGTTTGAATTTCAGCTCGTAAGGTTTTTCTCCACCCACTCATGCTAGAGCAACAGTGAAATGTCAGAAGTCATGAAAGAGGAAGAGGGGCAAAGGACCTAAATCAACCACAGACCAGATCATCAGCCCTGGAAAACTGACTGTAGGCCTCAAACAAGTGCTGATATTTGAATGAAGAATCAAAGTTCCCACATGAAACCAGTCTAGGAAAGGCATTCTTGATGATTCTTGAAGACTCTCCCGTGTGTTAGATTCCTCCACTGAGCAGGACTGAACACATCTCTGGGGGTCACACCCACCTAGATTAGGTTTGAGAGACCAAGGAGTTTGGTTCTTGCCTCAAAGTGTCCTCTCTCTGAGGTAAATTGACCACCTCACCTAGTAGTTCCAAAAGACTGAATCACATTTAAGCTATCTTTCTTCTGAGAAACTATCTTTGAATTAGTGAAAAATGTTATAATGTGTGATCACCAATCCTTTCATTTAATAAGCATTTTTGAGTCCCTCCCGAAATCCAGGCATTGTACTAGATTCTGCAGATACAGAGAGGAAGGCACTGTCGATGACCTGGAATCACCTGGAGTCTAGTGAATAAGATGTTCATGTGAACATGATCAAAACCCAGTGAACTCACCTCTCAAGTCAAGACTGCACCAAGTGTCGAGTGTGCCCCGGGTGTTGGGAGAGGGTTCACAGTCCAGGAGGAGCATAGGCTGAGCAGCTGATGCATGAGTCGGGGGTTATCAGATGAGAAGCAGGTGAATGGCATTGCAGGAGGAGGGACTAGTACCAAAGGTACCAAAGAGGGGGAGACCATGACAGTGGTGTAAGGAGAGTCAGTGGTGCCAGGATCAAGGTAATACATTGAGCTCTCTGTCTGTGCAAGAGCTTTCCTGAAAAATGAACAAATGCTTGGTGATGCTCACATGCTTTCTTGCATTCAAAGTTCAGCAAATCTAAAGATACTAATTCAGAGCAAAAGGAAATAAAAACTTTTCACTGTTTCTCTGTGATGCCTCAAGACAAGCGCCAAGGGACTTAGGGATTATGTCTCCAGAATAGTCAGGGTTGCTTCATGGGCATGTGACCTGCAGTCCATAGGGCCCCATGCTCAGACCTCTGTACTTGGACAAAAGCTCTGTTGTTGTTGTCTTGAAAGTCTTTACTGCATTTTGATCAAAGGGTCCTGCAATTTTATATTTTACTGGGGCCTAGAAATTATGTAGCTGATCCTGAGAATAGGACATTTTCAGAGAATCTGAAACAGTTCAGTATTGTTGTATATAAAGTGGAAGGAGGGAGAGGTGGCTGATGAGGTTGAATAGGTAGGTAGTGGGATATATTGAAAGGCCTGAGAGGAGACAAGAACAAGATGGTGGAATAGAAGGACTTGAGCTCACTTCCGCTCATGAAAACACCAAAATCACAACTAACCGCTGAATAACCATCAACAAAAAAGACTGGAACCTACAAAAACAGATAACCTACATCCAAAGACAAAGAAGAAGCCACAATGAGATGGTAGGAGGGGCACTTTAGCGATATAATCAAATCCCATACCCACTGGGTGGGTGACCCACAAACTGGAAAATAAATATATCACAGAGGTTCTCCCACAGGAGTGAGAGTTCTGAGCCCCACATCAGGCTCCCCAGCCTGGGGGTCTGGCATCAGGAGGAGGAGCCCCCAGAGCATTTGGCTTTGAAAGACAGCAGGGCTTGAGTGCAGGAGTTCCACAGGACTGGGGGAAAAAGAGACTCCACTCTTGGAGGATGCACACAAGGTTTCACGTGCACTGGGACTCAGGGCAAAGCAGTGACTCCATGGGAGACTGGGCCAGACCTACCTGCAGATCTTGGAGGGTCTCCTGGGGAGGTGAGGGTTGGCTGTGGCTCACTGTGGGGATAAGGACACTATTGGCAGAGACCCCAGAGCTCATCACTGTGAGCTGTCCTGAAGGTCGCCATTTTGGCACCAAGACCTGGCCCCATCCAACAGCCTGCAGCCTCCAGTTCTGGGACACCTCAGGCCAAACAACCAATGGGGTGGGAACACAGCCCCACGCATCAACAAACAAGCCGCCTAAAGTCGTACTGAACCCACAGCTGCCTCTAAACACACCTCTTGACACGGCCCTGTCCACCAGAGGGACAAACCCCAGCTCTACCCACCAGTGGGCAGGCACAAGTCCCACCTACCAGGAAGCCTGCACAAGCCCTTGGACCAATCTCACCCACCAGGGGGCAGACACCAGAAGCAAGAGGAACTACAGTCCTACAGTCTGCAGAACAGAGACCACAAACACAGAGAGTTAGACAAAATGAGACAGCAGAGAAATATGTTCCAGGCAAAGGAACAAGTTAAAACCCAAGAAGAACAACTAAGTGAAATGGAGATAGGCAATCTACTTGAAAAAGAATTCAGAGTAATGATAGTAAAGTAAAGATGATCCAAGATCTCAGAAAAAGAACAGAGGCACAGACTGAGAAGATACAAGAAATGTTTACCAATGAGCTAGAAGATTTAAAGAACAAACAGAGTTGAACAATATAATAACTGAAATGAAAGGCCTGGAAGTCTGGCTAAGCATTTAAAATTTGCCTGTAGGAGAAGGACAGTCATTGAAGACTTTGAGTAAGAAAGTAGCATGGAGAGATTTGACTTTTAGGTCACTCTGGTGTAATGAAGGCAAGAGAGTGAAGATGTAACAAAGTTTTTCCCATTTAAAATTAATGCCTTTTCATTGTTCAGATTTCATTTATTGTGTTTATAGTTTTGATCCACTTCAAAATGCAAAGCTTTCTGAGAGGACTAACTGCTGTGATTAAGTTACATTTTAGGGTAAATTAAGGTAGCAAGATCTGCAAGCGCTTTTGAGAACTGGAGGTGGGAAAGACAGAACTGGAAAGACAGGAGGCAGAGGGCTCTGTGTGGAGGTGGAGGCCACAGAGAGGCTGGGCCTTTAGGGGAAAGCTTGGATTTCTTTTCATTTTCTACAATACCAGCCAGACCCATACATAAAGACTTTTTTCCTAAAATTGCTTTTAGCTCTGCTACCCAGATTCCTTTATTGCAGTGGTACTCAAAGTGTGGTTCCCAGGAATGCAGCATCCCATGGAACTTGTTAGAAGCACATTCTCTGCCCCACCTTAGTTGTACCGACTCAGAAACTTGGAGGCGGGCCCAGCCATCTGCTGTGACAAGCCCTCCAGGTGATCCTCATGCAGCTAAGAACTGTTGCATCATTGTAAGTTATCTATGTCTCTGAAACTCAGATATAGAAAAAGGTGGAAATGCCCATTTGGTATTAGAATGAATAATCAAAAGTGATTTTAATACCAAGAAAATTCAGCCTTGTTCTAAACATGATTTTACATGGATGTATGTTCAGTGAATGATCTAGGATATATATGATTGCAATACCTTCATAGGTGATAATTCCATAATTCCAGAGCCAGTTTAAAAGGACCTGTATTATTTGTATGAGTTATGAATCATAGCTGCTGGAGCTAATGGTATTTAGCAAAACAAGATAAAGATGATTCTTTTTTTCCTATGATCACTATATGTACGGGAAGAATGTTTAACTTGCACCATCATCTTCCAAAGGATCATCTCTGCTGATAATGCTGGAGTTTTTCATTTCTTTGTGCCTTACACAGCACCAATAGTATTGCAGCTATGTTAATACATGTCCAAAAGTCGCATTGGTTTACACAGTCTATAATATTTCTGAAATGCAGTCTGAGTTACTCCTAAAACTAGGATTTCTCAGATTCTTTCCATTGTCTTCCATGAGTAATCCAATATACATGAAAGGATAAAAAAGTAAACAATTTTGTGATAATTCACATTTTTCCAATGGAATTTTAAACAGTTTGACAGTTTGGTCTTGTTAAAAAGTGATATAAAATAAATGCTTCTTAGCAAACAATTGTCCAGTAAATATTATAATTCTGTCTCATATTCTCACAGTGGATTGTTTTCTGGGGCTTTCAGTGGAATTCTTTCAAATTAGAGCTCAATGATCTTCTTTATATTTTATCCAAGGTTTGAAATACATGAACCTGTCTCTACTTACTTGAACAATGGCCTCTATTATGGTGTCTTTTTCTTTAAATCCAAATATTATACTCAGCATTTTAGGAATTCCCTATTCCAAATACAGGCAATTAAATTGTCTATAAGTTATTCAGAGCCTTAGAAAACGAAATGAAATAGGAGTTTGTACTTTGAAATGAGTTCAAAAATGTGTACCATTTGTCAATGCTACTCTCTTTCAAATAGTCCTCATTATCTTCTGGTTCTGCTGTTAACAGACAAAATAATCTGACACAGACTTCTCTAACAAAGATGTTTCTTTCCTAGGAGAAGTCTGGCTTTTCTCAACAATCAGGACTCAAGTTCTTGACCTTGAAGATGGGAGAGAGAACAGAATGCTTCCTGGGGCCATAGTGAGCTGGATTAAATTTGAAAACAGCCCCCAGGATAAATAGGGGGACACACATGGCATTTGTATTGTTTTTGCCAATGTCTAGGACTAACTTGGAGGCCACAGCTAGGGACTCTACAGTAAGAGAACACAAGTCTGGAACCTTGGAAACCCTCGAGGTAATGCCTGAAAACAGGGCTCAGATGCAAGGTTCACATCAGTGGCCTGGCCTTCCTTTGGCCTCGTGGCTCTGGGTTGATACCAGAACAAAAGTTATCAGCATCTTTTTCTGTTCAGTGATTGTTCACCCCACCACTTTTGTGTTGGTCTTATACTCTAGGGTCCCAAGAGTGTGGTTCTGTTTCACCCTCTTAGAAACCTTGATAAAGCAAGGAAGGAAACAAGTGTTTATGAAACCAACTTACAGGAAGAGATGAAAGAACGATGGTCTCATTTTGAGATATTTGAATATTAACTCAAATTAATCTAATTGGTAGACTTTTAAGCAGCATGGAGAAAATGTTTGGGAGCAAGGTTTCTTTCTTAAAGCAAAGATGCTGGGGTCACAAACTCCCTTTTCTCCCTGAAGCCACTCTACCTCCCTTCACATCTTCTTCTTGGCTGGTCAAAAGGGGGAGCCCATTGCTGCTACTGTATTCCCCTTCTGTCACATTCTTGTCTGGTGTCTGAAGCCCAGACTGTTCTGTTTTAACTTCATCCCTCAGTAAAAGGCTCTAATGGGAGAACAATTCTTCCTGGATGTTTTAGAGGGACTGTAAATTGCACATCTGAAAAGTTCACTCCCTGCACCCATACATGTTCCTTATCCTGAAGGGCCTCTAATAGTTACAATATCATCACCTAGTTGACCAAGTGAAAAGTTTGGAGACACTTGATTCTCTAGGAGGTATTTAAGATATCATGAGGGCATGGGAGTGTTTATGGAACACAGAGAGCGGAAGGCAGAGATTTTTTGAAAGACAGAGGTTAATTACAGCCTGGAGTATGTAAAGGAAGACAGGAGATAGAGATGTAAGTGCAGGCTTTGTGTGGGCAGGGTTAAGTGTAAGGCTCTGAAAACCTCAGCTGGAGTGGACGCTACAGGGCTGGTGAAGGGCAGGAGGTGGGAAAAGTTCTAACAAGTCCTGCTTCCCTTGAACAGGACGCTCCTCTAACCCTCCAGACTCAAGGAAAGTTCCTATTTCCTTTCCTCCTCAGCTTCTGGTGAGAGCATTTCCATGTTGAAACACCCTAACACATGGGATCATTTCAGAGACAGAACAAGGTTGTGCCAGACAGACAAGAGGCTGGGAAGCATCATGATTCCATCTCACATAGGACACAGTCCGACAAGCAACGAACATATAATCTGAACAAATTCATATCTTTATCTCTCAGGACGCAGTCAAAGGTGGGGCTGGGGTAGAGGAAGTACATTTTTATGCCATAGAAAAGCAGCAAAACATAAAAATCCATTCTTCCCTATCTTTACTACTTTGCATACTCACTACTCTCTAATATTTTCTAGAACTCTCCCTCACTCTCAACTCCCAACCTCAATTCCCATTCTCTTTTCCATATAGTTCTTCTAGCTTCTCCAGATTGCCCCCAGCCATTTACTTACTTCAAACTGCATAACAAGGTCCACTGAATTATTTATTCTGAGCCCTTTAATGAGACAGATACCTTTACAATTTCAGTTTTTCCATCTGTTAATGGGAGCAATAACACACCTGAGAGTCCATCTACGACCTGACATACAACACTTGAACTTTCCATAGTAAACACCAATATAAAAATAAATGCCAAGTGGAATTATCATTGTTGTCTCATTGCTTGTACTGTTATTAGTGATTCTCTTTAGTGGGCCTCTTTCCTTCTTATACAGCATGCGAAAAAGATTAAACTAACCTATGATGTATTTTATCACCTTGCCTAAATAAGGGATAGAAGGTAGAAAAATGTTCTAGGAAGTCTCATGGCCAAATTGAACTCAAAGGTAAGCATACATCTCAGCAATATCTCTGAAGAAAGCACCTCTTTTATGTACAGATTTTTTTTTGCACCTTAACATCAGAAAAACTTAGTAATTTCCAACAGTTCTTTTTTTCCTGCCCAATAGCTAGAAAATATCTAAGGAGTGAGTGCCTTCCCTAAAACAACAAACTATCTCTGCCCTCAGACAAAATAAGACGACCTCAGAGATTTGAGTTTCCACAGCCTCAGCAGTTGTAGACTATAAGCAGAATAGCAGGAGACTTTTCACCAATGGTAATGATCTAGAGATAAGTGTTTCATTGCCCCATTGGAAATCTATTTCTGGAAACTAAAATCAATGGGAAATCCTTGACTAGAGAAGGCTCTGAGGTTTAGCAGCTTAGAGAGCAAAGCTGGTAAAATGCTGACAAAGATAGTGGAGAAAACCAGGCAGATGGTAACTAGACATAGTGGTGATCCTTTCTGAAATGTATAGAAATAACATTGAATCACTGTGTTGTGCACCAGGAACTAACATAGTGTTGTAGGTCAGTTATACTTCAAAAACAAACAAATACACTCACAGAAAAAGAGATCAGATTTGTGGTTACCAGAGGCGGGGGTGAGGAGAGGGGGAATTGAATGAAGGCAGTCAGGAGGCACAAACGTCCAGATACAAGATAAATGAGTACTAGGGATGTAATGTACAACATGAATATAATTAACACTGATGTATGTTATATATGAAAGTTGTTAAGAAAGTGAACCTAAGAGTTCTCATCACAAGGAAAATAATATATTTTTCTTTATTTTGTATCTATATGAGATGCTGAATGTTCACTAAACTTATTGTGGTTTTCATTTCATGATGTATGTAAGTGAAATGATTATGCTGTACATCTTAAATTTATACAGTGCAGTGTGTCAATTATATCTCAATAGAAGAATAAGAAGACAAAGGGGGGGAGGGGGAGGGGGAAGGGAAGGGGAGAGGGAAGGAGAAAAAGGAAAAGGAGGAGAAAAAGAAAACCATGGGGCTTCCCTGGTGGCGCGGTGGTTGAGAGTGCCCCGGCCCGGGAGGATCCCGCATGCCGCGGAGCGGCTGGGCCTGTGAGCCATGGCCGCTGAGCCTGCGCGTCCGGAGCCTGTGCTCCGCAACGGGAGAGGCCGCAGCAGTGAGAGGCCCGCGTACCGCAAAAAAAAAAAGAAAAAAAAAGAAAACCATCCGTCAGGGAGCATATTTATCATAACTGCATTAGAAACACTAATGATGGTAAGCATAGAATATCTCTATCCGAGTTCAACAGAAATGAAAGTTCTCAAACCACTTCTCAGGGGAACAGGAGTGTCCTCTGCTAGACACCTCTGATGATGTAGTCAGAAGGTGGAGTGGCCTGGAACCGTTTCTAGGGAAAGGTCCGAAGTTGCCAGGGTGTTTGACTCAGAGCTCAGCTTGGTGAAAAGACTCCGTAAGAACATGTTCCTGCTTTCCTCTCGATACTCCTTCTTTAAATTCCTTATCAACCGTCTCCCCTCTCCCAGATCAACTCAAAGATTTTAACAACAGGAAAATAACTTCTTACTCTAAAACAAAAATGTTCAGGATTTCTGCCCTAGGCCACCAGAAGACTGGTTGCTAGATGATTGCATTTTTAGTGTCTGTCAGTAGGTTCATGCTGCAGGACGTACGCTTCGCAGGCCGATGGATTAGAAACTTCTCTTCAGTAAGGTGGCAGCAGGCCTACTTGAAACGTATTCCTCCTGTCAAAGTAATACTGACAGTAACGCTTACTGCACAGAGAGAGGGCATAATGGTAGAGAGCACGGAGCATGGAGGTAGATGGATTTCTGAGCATGGAGGTAGATGGATTTTCTCCACTGCTTACTGTCTGTTTCCTAAGCAAGTTTTGTAACCTCTGGATGTTTTAGGTTTGCTCCACTAAAATGGAGATATTAACAAGGAAAACAACAACAGCAAACAAATTCAGTTGTTCACTAGGGGCTAAACATGATTGCAGTGTTTTGCCTTCATTAACTAAACTTAATACCTTCAACCGCCCTTTGAGGCGGGTGCTTTCGTTACGTGGCCCCTGAGTGTTCTCCACTCTCTGCCTTGAGCACCTAGACTTACTGGAGTCAGGTGAAGGATGATGACTTGCTTTATAGGCATTATTTCATTTAATTTTCATAGCGATCAGAAGAGGAAGACACTCGTATTTGAGTGATGTGACACTTGCGGAAGCTGAAGCACAGAGAAGTTAAGTAGCTTTTACCCAGAGACAGTTAAGTAATGGTGCTGGGAATTGCAGTCAGTCAGACGCTAACCTCCGTGCTCTTAAATATTATGCATCATGCCAGAGGTCCCCGTTTGTTAAAGGGGGATGAAAACCAACTCAAATAACATGTTTGTGAATGGGAAACATTTAAAAAGAATGGCTGAGGAGCTGTCTTCAATGCTTGCATCAAAATAAACATAACTGATAGACACAATCAAAATCCCTGGCTTTAATTTTTTTGTTGTTGTTGGTTTTCTTTTTCCCCTTTGGTACGGGATTTTATGATGAAGTTTCCATGAGAAAAGGGATCCTGTGGTCATGTAAAATAATCAACAAAAAGAATGTAGGAAAGGGTACTGGTAAGCCATATGAGGAAATAGCTAACAAGATGTTTGTCTCTATACTGACCTGAAAGCCCCCAAACTTACTATTTCACAATCTCAAGATGGCAATAAGCTGCCCCTAGAGGGCGCCAAAGTGATCATCACACCTTTTTTTTTTTTTTTTTTTTTAAATCTCTATTTCTGAAGATCCGGATCTAGCATGGATCCCCTGCATCTGTGAGGGTTTCTGGATGGTCCTTAAAAAGCTCCTCAGGGCCTTCCTCTGGTTTGGGTTGTGGGCCAGGGTCACCCAGAAAGCTTAAATGCAGCCGCTGGGTGATAAAAGCCCTGCGGTAAATTGACTTCCCCTAACCGCAGGGCGGCGGAGAGCGTCTAATGCAACCACAAAGTGGTTTCCTGGCACAGAACTTTCCCAACCTTTGGAACAAGATACCAGGGGATGTTGTTTAGTCTCCATCTTGGAAATCTTTCTTTTGGCCAGAGGAAAATTCTGATATCCATCAGTCTGAAATCAGTTGGACACAACCTGAGGTGGAGATGGGAGACAAAATGCTGTCTGCAGGGTCTCCCAACCCCAGAACCTATGATCTTAAAGGAGATGCTTATCTAGTTAATCCTGAAACAGGCGTGCACACAAATGCTGGTGGGATTGACAAACTATGTAGGATATCAGAGCTCTTTGCAATATGACAGACTGGTTTTTCTAAAAATGTTAATAGAAATTCAGTTTTCACACAGAATTCTCAGTCCCCAGTGAACCTCCAGAGCCTTCAGGTATGCTTGCAACACCTAGCTTCTTGCTGTCAGCTTGACATGCATTCCTTCTAACAGATGCCCTCTCTCAAGGTCACTGTGTGAAGCTTAAACAGAAACACAGGCCTCTTGCCATCAGGCGGTCACTTCGGGAACCCTGTTCTGAAGAAATTGAGATTGACAGTGTTAAGACCTTGAGTTTTTTCTTTAAAATATTGCCACTCCTTATTCTTCAGCACTGCCTTTGAGCTAGAAATTGATGTACTTAATGGCTGGTATTGGCTGATGAGACTAAATTACATGAAAGAATGGCTTTCATCGTATTGCTCAATTTAGGGATTTCTTTCATTTCAAAGGCAAAGTTAATTACCTCTAGAAAATGTTAAGCAATTATCCACTAGTAATAGCAAGGAAGATGCTCCTAGAGCAGCCAATTCCAGGGGGAGGGGATTTGGAGGAAAGGTGGGAGACTTTTAGATTTGAATGAATGCTGAAAAAATGAAAACTATATTAAGCTTTTAAAGGCTTTAATGGGGAGAGACGAGGCTGTTGCTTTAGCCCTTCAGCGGCCTTGGCCGTCTGTTCACTCCATTTTTTTCTGAGAAATTGGAGGAAAGGCCTACTTGAGGCACATTCCATATGATTTGTGCCATGCCCTCCTCCTCTACTGCTTATAACCTGGAGTGGATGTGGTTCAAGTCTCTGACGATCAGTGGGAAGTCACCTAGGTGGGAGCTCTGCATTCATGATGAAAAAGCGTAACCTGGAGCTTTCAAATCGCATTCAGGGATTTCCTACCTTGCTCTGTAGTAAAATGCTCACAGTTTCTGTGTCACGCTCTTGGAGTTTGAGGCTGCGTGGTGTCGTTCAAAAGCCTGGGCCCTGCCCCAGCACAACACACACACACACACAAACACAGACACACACATACAGAGCTAATGTATCTCTCCTTCTCATGCCCAACTGCAAGTCACTGAAGATGGATAAAGCTTTCGAGTGGAATTCTCTGCAATTCGCTTACGTCAAGATCCTCTGGCAGGTGGATACGGAGCTGAACAATCAACACCTCCTGTTCTTCCTTTGATTCCTTCAGTACAAGGAGTAAGGCGGTACTTCACGTGGTAGAGCTCGTGCATTCATGCTTGACTTTCCTCCCCGCCATAAACACACGGTTCTCATGCAGCCCCAGTGTTTCTTAGCATCTTAGAAGAAAGCTGATCGGCAGATACCTGGAGATGCTTTTGGGGAGTGGGCCCAGTCTGGTGCATAAGGGCGGGGGTGTGGGCATTGAGATGCTTCTGTAGCCAATAGAGCTGGACAGATGACACATGTACACCACCTGGCCTGATGCCTTGCTGTAGGTGATAACCCTTATTTTTATTATTTATTTATTTATTTATTTTTGCAGTAGGCGGGCCTCTCACTGTTGTGGCCTCTCCCGTTGCGGAGCACAGGCTCCGGACGCACAGGCTCAGCGGCCATGGCTCACGGGCCTAGCCGCTCCGCGGCATGTGGGATCTTCCCGAACCGGGGCACGAACCCGTGTCGCCTGCATCGGCAGGCAGACTCTCACCCACTGCGCCACCAGGGAAGCCCGGTGATAACCCTTCTAAAAGCCACACTGGGGCTTCCCTGGTGGTGCAGTGGTTGAAAATCTGCCTGCTGATGCAGGGGACACGGGTTCGAGCCCTGGTCTGGGAGGATCCCACATGCCGCGGAGCAACTAGGCCCGTGAGCCACAACTACTGAGCCTGCGTGTCTGGAGCCCGTGCTCCACAACAAGAGAGGACGCAATAGTGAGACGCCTACGCACTGCGATGAAGAGTGAGCCCCGCTTGCCACAACTAGAGAAAGCCCTCGCACAGAAACGAAGACCCAACACAGCAAAAATAAATAAATAAACTCCTACCCCCAACATCTTAAAAAAAAAAAAAAAAGCCACACTGGCTGGAGGCTGACCACTGTTCAAATAAAACCCTGTACCCACATAAATGCATTTCTGCTCTTTTCTCTCCAGAAAAAAGCAATTCCCTGATTTCACGGACTAATCCTAAAATGATCTTAGAATCTCCAAATTAGAGCTCTTTAAAATTGCAGTATTAATCTTGCATGTGCTTAGGCCTAAACAAGACAGAGTTTGATCTTTAAATTGAAGCTCAGAGTTTCGAGGATTCTGCAAGGGAGAGAATCATCGTTTTGCTGTTGTGAGCACTGAGATGTCTGGATTCTCATTTCTCATTCTCATTTCTGCTAGCCACTGTCACAATGTAGGGCCTATTTTGGACAGTTTAGGACCTACTGTTGAGGCCTATTTGAACAGTGAAAGTAAAGAAAAATAAGAATACATCATGCAAGAGGTCTGCCAGCTAATTCAAAAGGAAATATAAAACGTTTTTAGACAGAGAGTGAAATTAGTTAAGTTCACTTTACAGAAACCATGCTATCTAAACAGACTTGCTTTCCTTCTTTTCCTTTTGCAAAGTTCCCAGGGTATTTTGTCACTTAACTGGGCAAAGTTCAGTTTCTAACCATTGCCTTTTCCACAAGCCATGTTCTAGCTTTTTCACAACTTTGTGCCTACCTATCCCTGTTTATTCCCAGTTGTGAAATATCACTGAAATGTTAACTACTAGAGCTGGAAAGAAACGTCAGAAACTTTGTCTCATCCTTTCATTTTATGAACAAGGAAACAGAGACTTAGACAAGGGAAGGAACTTTCCTAAGTCACATAGCTAGTTAATGGCGAAATTGGCATTAAAAGCCAGCCTTCCTGACTTCCAGTCCAACAAAGGTGGTCTCCAAATGTTACCTATGACATGAGGTTTTCTCTGAGATGTGACCAGCCACTGCAGGCCTCCAGGCTGAGAGCACCAAATGCAGCCACAAAGGAAAGGAACGGGCAGGACCAGAGGAAGGTTTTAGATCTGCGAGGTTACCCTTCTTTGCTTTCTCTCAATATTGGCTCTCTGGGACAAAGCGCTGTTATTCTGACTCAAGAAATCACCGGGGCACTTCAGATATTGGGTTAAGAGTGTTCTTTCTTTTTTTAATTGAAGTATAGTTGATTTACAATGTTGTGTTAATTATTTCTGTACAGCAAAGTGATTCAGTTATACATATATATATATACATTATTTTTTAATATTCTTTTCCATTATGGTTTATCATAGGATATGAATATAGTTCTCTGTGCTAGACAGTAGGACCTGGGTGTTTATCCATTCTCTATGTAAAAGCTTACATCTGCTAACCCCAACCTCCCACTCCAGCCCTCTCCCAACACCCTCCCCCTTGGCAACCACCGGTCTGTTCTCTATGTCCGTGATTCTGTTTCTGTTTCATGGATACGTTCATTTGTGTCATATTTTAGATTCCACATATAATTGATGTCATATGGTATTTGTCTTTCTCTTTCTGACTTACTTCACTTAGTATGATAATCTCTTGTTGCAGAGTTAGGAGTGTTCTTATGTTCTCATAAGGATGGCATCTCATAAGATTCCATGGGGGTTACTACGTTTCAATCTAATGTAAGTAGATACTAAGCCTGAAGTTAAATCTTTAAAGGCAGATTTCTTTAAGCATTGCAATATAGACTTAGCCCATGCTTATATACTAGAGCAAGTTTGATGACTATATGGTACCCATCCATTTATTCATTTCCTCAGTGATTCATTCAACAAATATTATTGAGCACCTAGTCCATGTCAGGCAATACAGTGGTGATAGGGACAGGCATAGCCCGGTTTCCTCAGAACTTATAATTTAGTGGGTGTGACAGGTATTGAACAAGTTTTTACAGTAAATTATGGGGGACACACCACAGAGCTGCATCAAGTCCCTAGGTTGATATTCCAGCTCATGGCTCTTGAGGAGGGTAGTTTGGAAAGTGGTGGGGACATTTTAGGTTGTTACAGTGCTTGAGGGAAGCTACTGACCTCTAGGAATCAGGATGCAAGGTCACTGGATGTCTCGCACTGCGCCACCCAGCCCCGCAATACAGGGAATTGCCCCACATCCTTTGTGATTTTTGAGTCCTTGCTGGACATTCACAAAGGTGAAAAATCTGTTTGTAATTGCTTGGGCCTAGACTCTAACTCCATCTTCTAGATCTACATGAAGTATGTTTTGCTCAGCTTGAACGTAGATTGAATCTTCAAGGAATGCACCTAATGTGGAAGACTGCATTTTGTTTTGTTCAGAACTTATGAGCGCTGTCCGCAGTTTCACGAAAGCAGACCCCCCTAGTGGTGATGCGGCCGGTAAGGCACACCTTGATCAGGTCACGCTTCAGGTTACCTCCGTCATGAAGGTGGAGCGCAGAGGTACACTGGCACGCATTTTTAATTGTAAATTACTTTCTTTTTATTATTCCATGATGTTAGGACAGTATATTGACCTTTTGGATCCATGATTAACCGTAGGTCATTTTATTTGTGAGTTTCATTTCTGGTTGGTTTGTGGATAGTGAACAAGATCTTAAGGACCAGAGAGCTGTGCTCTTCCTCCACTCTGGTATCTAAGGATTCCTTTGATGCTGTCCCTCAACTGACAATTTTTGTGCCTCTGCCCATCAAGTGGTTAATTCTTTAGGGAGGGTAGAGGTGCTTCCAGATCCTCTCTCTTCATGTTTCAAGGACACTGACTCGAGAAGATGACAGATTGAGGAGAAGAGACTTGAAGAGATGTGGACAGTGTGACTTCCCAGCTCTGTGTAATTTTCAGGGTGCAAAAATCTGAAAGCATGTGTCAGTCTAGATGTTGGTTTACTGGAACACTGCGCTTGGAGATTTTTGTAACTACTCTGTATGCGGTGGGGTTAGAGCCACAAGAAAGAGTCCAAGATGCCAGATGGTGGCGGTGAATGTAGGGGCACCCAGAAGGGCAGGCGGGGGAGTCCACAAGCCTTTTCTCCAGCTCTACCTGCCACTCCATTTTTCTGGCTGAGACAATGCAGGAGAGAGTCTGCATCAATAACGGCAGCAGGTAGTGGACTGTGGACATAACAAGGATGCTCAGAGGACCTCAGAGTCCTTCAGAAGCCCCCCTGGGAGTTCAGCATCCTTTTCTGATGACCTGTTATTTCCTAACCTTCTGTGAAACAAAGGTGTAGCAGAGCAGGGTGTAGCTGTCAGAGATGGAGATAGAGAGCAAGAGTTTGCTGACCTAACTTTATTCTTGCTGTTGTGCAAACACAGCCGTTTGGTAGGTGACAGCTGGAGACAGCTGGACAAGCAAGGGTAGAGTAGGATCCAAGGGAAGTGGGCATTAATGAAAGCACGCAGCCCTGGAAGATGCCTTCCCTGGAATCCTCAACTGCACTTTGGGACAGGGCAGACTTGGACCCTGAGAAATAACCTCCCGGTGTCTGTAGTAGTGGACAGTTATCAAGCCACCATTTGCTTTCTTAAAGGAAGTCTGAAGAATTAAATTTGCCTCAGAAGAGTTTTTTTCTTTAACTTTTTTTTAAAACTT
This sequence comes from Orcinus orca, assembly GCF_937001465.1. Lineage (NCBI taxonomy): Eukaryota > Metazoa > Chordata > Mammalia > Artiodactyla > Delphinidae > Orcinus > Orcinus orca. Next base: position 23,689,072 of record NC_064569.1, read on the forward strand.
TGCAATCTTGACTCTCTGGAACCTGGCCCTTCTGGTCACAGAGCTGAAGTTTGTGATTAGAGCATCCTTCAAATAATGTTACGGGACTCCTATCTCTGCCGTGAAAGGAAATCTACAGCATGACAATGTGCTGCATCATTGGGATTTTTGACTTTGGGGACGTCAGCTCTTCTGGTAGCTGGGATGAGATGACCACGTTGTTTTGCCAAGGCCTCCAAATTGTCTCAAATGGCAACTAATTTGAGTTGAAATGGATCCCGTCCAAATGTGACCCAGGGGCTGAGAAGAGCGAGGCTCCGTATCTCATTACAAGCGCTGTCCAGAGTCTCCATAATACTGTATATTAAATCCTTATAATAAGCTGCTTTGTGAGTCTTGGTGCCGGTTCAGTATTTTCCTTGCAGTGATTACCCGATGGTCTGCTGGCCAGCTGAAGCTGGAGTCCTCTTTCCCTTGATACGTTTCCATAACATCTCTCATCAGCCCAGTGAAACTTGTTGTTAAGGGCAGAGCTAATCTATTGCAGCCTGCCTGGCTGCATCATGCCAAGAAAATTGGTGTGTTTCTTTCAGCTATTTCCGTGAGGACAGTGCGCTTCTTTGGGAGAGTTTTAGCTCCATTGAGTTAGTGAACGATCCAGCTGCAAAGAAAGCTCTTAAAAACAACCTCCCCAGCCCACTCCAAACATGGGGGCAGCTTGCCTAGAAGGACACCAAAATGGTTATTTCACATATTGGGCTTTAATATATGTGTGCATGCAGATATCTAAATATCTGCGTGTTGTTCCAAAAGGAATCTGTAGGCACTTTTTAAAAAAGTCCTGGGATTTACACATCCTCGAGTGACATTGTTTCCTAATTCTAATTCCACGTCCACTGCCCACCACTCGGGCTACTTGTTTGTAGCTGGTAACTTGCTGGGCGCTGGCAACAGAGAGGAGTGATGGGTTCCAGCCTAGTAGGGTAGAGAAACAAACGAATAAGTTAGACTTTTGTGTGAGAAACCGTAGAAGAGCCCAAATAACTCAACAATACCAAACAATTTGAAGAAAGCCCAGCTGAGTGTGCTTTGAACACGAGGGTCAGGGAAGTAAACACATGTGTCAGCAGCTGGGCAGCCGGAGTGTCCCAGACTGTGCAGTGAGCCCATCTTGCCCGGCAGGAATGACGTGGACCGTGGGAGGACACCTCGGACTACACCCTTCCCTTGTTTTTTCCCCAGCAGCTCATTTATGTGACTTTCACCATTGTGATTTGTCCTGGCTGCTATTGTGATTCCCAGCACCAGCGGCTTTTGACCCTATCTCCTCTCTTGGACCCTGTCTCAGGAACAGTGCTGTTCGTTCCCCTGGCTTAGTATCATCTCTACTGATCATCGAGGCCTCCACCCCAGGCTGCCCTCCACCTGATCCCTTGTTTCGAGGTGCCAGGGCAGCTCCAGGCACATGCTGGCTCAGTTCTCTGCAGGGCCAAGGGGTTTCATTTGGTTTGGTTTCTTCCTCAGATCCCACCCTCACCCTCTTCCTGCCATTTTGAAAGAAAATCCAGGACTCTAGGCCTCAATAAAACAAACAAACTGACAAATATATTAAAGAGTCAAAGTCTGGGTCAAAAAATCAAAACAAATCAAAACTAAACCCTAGCAAATTTTTCTTTTGTTATAGGACAAAAAGAAAACCCAATATTTTATTGCAGTGTAGTTGATTTACAAGGTTGTGTTAATTTCAGATGTACAGCAAAGTGATTCACTTATACATATACATATACCCACATTTTTAGTTTCTTTTTTAAAATTTATTTTACTTATTTATTTTTGGCTGTGTTGGGTCTTCGTTGCTGTGCGCAGGCTTTCTCTAGTTGCAGCGAGCGGGGGCTACTGTTCAGTGGGGTGTGCAGGCTTCTCATTGCAGTGGCTTCTCTTGTTGCGGAGCACAGGCTCCAGGCCCACAGGCTTCAGTAATTGTGGCTCACGGGCTCAGTAGCTGTGGCTCGCGGACTCTACAGTGCAGCCTCAGTAGTTGTGGCACACGGGCTTATTTGCTCCACGGCATGTGCGATCTTCCCGGACCAGGGCTCAAACCCGTGTCCCCTGCATTGGCAGGCAGATTCTTAACCACCCTACCACCAGGGAAGGCCCTATTTTAGATTCTTTTCCCATATGGGTCATTACAGAGTATTCAGCAGAGTTCCCTGTGCTATACAGTAGGTCCTTTTTAGTTATCTATTTTATATAGAGTAGTGTGTATATGTCAATCCTGATCTCCCAACTTATCACCCCTCCCTTATCCCCTGGTAACCATAAGTTTGTTTTCTACATCTGTGACTCTATTTCTGTTTTGTAGTTAAGTTCATTTGTACTCTTTCTTTAGATTCCACATATAAGCAATATCATATGATGTTTGTCTCTCTGTGTCTGACTTACTTCACAGTATGAAAGTTGCTGCAAATGGCATTATTTCGTTCTTTTTTATGGCTGAGTAATATTCCATTGTGTGTATACGTATACCACATCTTCTTTATCCATTCATCCGTCGATGGACACTTAGGTTGCTTCCATGTCCTGGCTATTGTAAATAGTGCTGCTATGAACATTGAGGTGCATGTATCTTTTCGAATTATGGTTTTCTCCAGATATGTACCCAGGAGTGGGGTTGCTGGATCATATTTTACAGCCGCTATGGAGAACAGTATGGAGGTTCCTTGAAAAACTAAAAATAGGGCCTGTGCGTTTTATTCCTAGCCCCCAAAATGTTAAGAGGTAATCAGTTTAGCTGATACATGAGAAGCATAAGGTCAAAGAGAGGCTGCAGAGGGCATCCCAGCCATCATCCTTGTACCTAGAAGAAGCCTCCATTCACCAGAGGATGTGTGCCTTATTCTTTTAGGACACTTTATACCAGCATTGTCAATAGCATTATGATGTTAGCCACATGTATAATTTTATTTTCTAATAGCCTCATTTTAAAAAAAGCAAAAAGAAAAAAAATGAAATTATTTAAAAATGAATATATATTAATCCAACATATCAAAAACATTCTCATTGCAAAATACTACATGAGAATTAGCAAGATGAATTAGTTCTAGGGATCTGCTGCATGACATAGGGCCTACAGTCAACAATACTGTATCATGCACTTAAAACTTTAAGACAGTAGGACTCATGGTAAGTGTTCTTGCCACACATACAAAAGGGCAAACAAAAGGAAACTTCTGGAGGTGATGGCTATGTCTATTACTCTGATTATGGTGATGGTTTCCTGGGTGTATGCACATGTATGCATGTGTCCAAACTCATCAAATTGTGTACATTAGCCATGTACAGCTTTATGTATGTTACTTATACCTCAACAAAGCTTTTAAACATTATTAATGAGACATAGTATTGTACTAGGTCTTAGAAATATCCATTTAGATGAGGAATTTTCAACAGAGTATAATATAGTCCTACCAAAACAAAGTTGTTTTTCATGGAAAAATATCAATTATGTTGCTTAAGCTTATTTATTTAAATTAATTAAAATAAAGTAATAAAACTTCTCAGTTACATTAGTCACATTTCTAGTCCCTGATAGCCACATGTGGCTAGTAGCTGACCTGTATGACAGCACAGCTTTATAAACAAAGTGCCTACTCATTAGCTGCACTTCACATCAGCTCAACAAAATACAGAAACTATTTTTGCCCAGTGACCAATGATGGTCACTGAATAGGAGGGAGGGAAGCAGGTCCCACTGCCACGTTCTTGGTCTCTCAAGTTTCCACAAATGCCATCAATCTGCAAATTATTTCCTGTAATTTTAAACTTTTCTTCTTAAGTTTAACTTTCTTCAAAGAAAAAAAAGCAACTCAAATACAACACAGATGACACTGACTAGTAAAATATAATTTCTTTTTCTCCATTAACTTGCCATCTTGGCAGCCCTATTAATTTGCCGATGGGTGTGCAGAGTGCACAGGGCACCAGGCTCCATAAACCTTTCTCAGAGTTTTAGTTCATGTCTTTGGGGTTTTTTTCAGGACGAATTAGCTTTTGCCATAAGATTTCATCCACTTTCAGACTTCAACTACTACCTGTACATCACATAACAGAAAAAAAAGCAACTCAAATACAACACAGATGACATTGACTAGTAAAATATAATTTCTTTTTGTCCATTAACTTGCCATCTTGCCATGACTGCTATTCTCTGTTCCTTAATGCTTGGAATCCCAACAGGAACTTCCCATTTCCCATTTCCCGAACTAACTGCTTTACTTTCCCCTCTACAATCTCCATGCCTAGCCTTCTCTTGAAGTTTCCATCCTTTTCAAATATAGGCATTTTCATCACAGTCTTTATTGGATGACCCCAAAGCATAGCGTTCAACAAGGACTAAGATGCAGGTGGCTTATGTGAGGAGTCATCCCAGAAGTTGGAGTGTGGAGTTAGAAAAAGCCAGGAAAGGAGGAGAGGCCAAGGAAGGGTGTGCTATTGATCTGGTTACTACCAACGGCAGCTGAGGTTCAGTCCCGCTGGGGACCCTCAGCGACTGCATAGAATGTGCCTCAGATTTGCCCCTTCAGAGGACAAGGGGCTGGGACATTTATTCACCAACTCACTTTCCTTCTTGGTTGACGTTACCCCACCAACCTCCAAGGTCATAAAATTTCGCCCATTTCTGGGCTATTTCTGTGCTAGGAATTTCCAAAGCCATGAGGCAGAAAAGCAGGGGCATTTAGCATGTACTTGAAGAAGTATGCTGACAGCACGCACAGGAAGAGTTCACCACAGCTACAGCCCAAGTCGCAGCTGGGCTGGGGGATGTGGAACTAGGCACACCCCACTCATCACCCAGTTGTCCAAGTCATAAAGCCTCCTAACCAGAGCTGTCCTTGATTTTCCCTTGGTTTCCACCCTCTTCTCTCCTCTTCCTATTAGAGCCAAATCCGGATTGAGCCCACCTGCTGAATTTGTTCTCAAATTTATTACTCTATATAGGTGACCCTATCTGACTGCAACCCTTCATCCTCTCTGGTCTCCAATCACTTCCTCCTCCATCTTTTGTGTTCATCCCTTCACCAAAGCTGTGTTTCTCAAGTATGAATCAGTTATTTGAGGCTTCTCATTGTTGATATCAATGATGACAAATCAAGATGCCAACTTTTTTTAATGGAAAACTTTCCCTGGGAGTGTCATGTTGAAAAGGTTTTTAAGGCCCCACCTAGGCTCACTGGGAGAAAGTAGATGACTAATTTAGTATTGCCAGGGATGGGGAAGGGAGGTGAGCCAGCGTGCTAAGTACCATTACAGGAAAAATCTAGCCTTTTTTTTTTTTTTTTTTTTTTTTTTTTTTTTTTTTGCAGTACACGGGCCTCTCACTGTTGTGGCCTCTCGCGTTGCGGAGCACAGACTCCGGACGCGCAGGCTCAGCGGCCATGGCTCACGGGCGCAGCCGCTCCACGGCATGTGGGATCTTCCCAGACCGGGGCACGAACCCGTGTCCCCTGCATCGGCAGGCGGACTCTCAACCACTGCGCCACCAGGGAAGCCCCATCTAGCCTTTTAATATAGCATAGGAGGACGGTCATCACCAGACTCCAGCCCACTGCCCTCGCCTCTCCCATCTTTCCTGCCACGCCTCTCCTCATGTCCTTCCCTCGAGTCCTGTGGAGCTTTGTGGCATTTTCTGAATTGGCCCTGCTCTTTGAGATACCCATGACTTTGCATTTACCTCTTCCTACAATGCCCGGCCTGGCTCTCGTTCCATCATCCCTCAAGGGCCAAATCAAAATCCACCTCAGTGGAAGACGTCTGTGACTCTCCAAGAAGAAGAACTCTCCTAACTGCAGTTCCTGTGATCACCTACTGCTTTTTATTTAACTTTAATTCGCATAAAGTTCTTTGTATAATTGTATTTTCAATGGAGTGTCTGCCCCTGCATTTGTCCACCATCCATTAAACAAACAAACCATTACTAATTCGATTAATCCAGGTTAGCACTGCATAATCCCAGCATGGAATTCTCTGCAGAAATACAGTAGAACTGAGCCTAAACATGAAGCCAAATGTGTGCTCGTATTCCAACCCCTGAAATGGAAATGTCTGGCTCCACAGTGCAGTTTTCTTAGGTAAACCTGGTCACTGCAGGGCCAGCAAGAAGGTGGTGGTCTTGTGCCCTATACGGACACACACAATGAGAAAACATGAGCCTTTTCTTGGCCCAGGCCACAAAGCAGCACACAGAAATAAATATTGACCATGAAAAGTAATTAGACTGCAACAATCCCAGTATTTCTTTTATATTTTTGATAACAAAAATAATGTTTCCAAAAACAACAAAATAGGTGGGGAAAGAGAGTGTGGAGGGCAGTAAAAGTAGATCTTAAGGGGCTTCCCCGGCACGGTGGTTGAGAGTCTGCCTGCCGATGCAGGGGACACGGATTCGTGCCCCGGTCCGGGAAGATCCCACATGCCGCGGAGCGGCTGGGCCCATGAGCCATGGCCGCTGAGCCTGCGCGTCTGGAGCCTATGCTCCACAACGGGAGAGGCCACAACAGTGAGAGGCCCACGTACCACAAAAAAAAAAAGTAGATCTTAAGTAAGTAGGAAACAGGTATAGTGATAAATATGAGACGTTGTTAAGAAAACACAAGCCACAATACCTGTTAAATGTTTGAGTAATCACCGAACAAAAGAAAGAAAATTATAAGCTCAAATCCAGAAAATGGAAAAATAGGTCCAAGAAAACATGATCATTCCATTGCAAGAGAGAAAAGGAGGAAGGTGTAAAGTAGAGAAAGCAAAGAGAAAGCATGGTAAATAATAATTTTAAAAAAAGTAAGGAAAAATAAATAAGTTAAAGTTTATTATAAATCACAATAAATGCAAATGGGGTAAGTTTATTTCGAGAGGGAAATTCTTATATTAAAAAGAATCTAGCCCTATGCTGTTGTAAGAGACCCACTTAAGATGAAATGACACTTAAAGGGAAATAAAAAGATAGATAAGGATATAGCAGATGTACTAACCCACACCCTCCAATCTGATATTAGTAATATCTATACCCGTCAAGGTAGAATTTAATGTTGGGCTGTAATACAGCTATTTAAATAAGTGAATTGTAGCTATGTTAGCTAAAATAAGGATAGATCTCAAAAACATACTATTTAATAAATAATACGAGTTGCCTAACAAATGAACATGATACGATTTATGTACAATTTTAAAACATATACAATGCAATTCCATAGTTATTCTATGGGTATGTACATATGTAAAAATTTTTTAAAGACTTAAAGGCTATACACCAATTTATCATAGTGATTATCCCTTAGAAATTGGGACTACTTTGAAAAAAGGATAGAGGTTAAAGAGCACTTCTGTTTTCATCCGTAAGTTTTTAATTTATTTATTTTTTTATTTTAAAAAGACACTGTAGGGGCTTCCCTGGTGGCACAGTGGTTAAGAATCCGCCTGCCAGTGCAGGGGACACTGGTTTGAGCCCTGGTCTGGGAAGATCCCACATGCCGCGGAGCAACTAAGTCCGTGCGCCACAACTACTGAGCCTGCGCTCTAGAGCCCGCGAGCCACAACTACTGAGTCCGTGTGCCTAGAGCCCATGCTCCGCAACAAGAGAAGCCAACCGCAATGAGAAGCCCGCGCACCACAATGAAGAATAGCCCCGCTCACTGCAACTAGAGAAAGCCTGCTCGCAGCAACGAAGACCCAAGGCAGCCAAAAATAATAAATAAAATAAAGTTAATAAATAAAATAAAAATAAAAGAAGACACTGTAGTCATACAGTAGTGTAATTTCTTTGAACATGTATTCATAGGAAGAAAACTGAGAGAAAATAAAGCAAAATATGAATAGTGTTTGTCAGTGGTGAAAATAAGAATGTCTGCCTTTTAATTCTTTTTACTCTGTATCTTTCAAATTTCCAAAAAAGAAAAGGAGGAAGGAGAGAGGGGTAAAGGGAGGGGGAACGTGGCAGGAGTGGAGGATGTTTACAGCTACTATGTTTTATGGTTACACAGCTGACCAAGGCACAGAAACCTAAACCTAGAATGTCAAGAAGACCTTGGAAGATTCACGAGTGGTCACTGAAGTGACAATTTCCAATCTTCTCTCATGTGGCTTGTCTATGTAACCACTGCTTTCACTTAATAAAATAATGGAAAAAGTTTTGAATGTTTAATTTTTTTTTCTCCGTTCAAAGCCATGTGCTTAAATAAAAGAATCTTCAATTGTTGTAAGTTGCCAATGTGCTGCTGCTTTCAGATTTCAAAGACTCAGGGGAATAATATTTCATAAGCCCATAAAAAAGGTTAAAAGTCTTTTACCATTTCATTACGTTACACAAAGTTATGCCTCCCTGCTTAATGGCTGCTGTATAAGAAAAAGAGGGTTTTGGTAAATTCCAGAGTGGCCTAGAAAAGCAGCGACTGCTACATTTTATTGCTTCATGTAACTTCACTTACAAGGTATATTTGCAATAAACCTTGCAAAACTTTTCATGACCATATGTATAGGTTAAACTTACAAAGTGGTTATAGCTGTTCCATTTTAACTATCAGGAGCACATTGCTGTGTTCTAACTCATTAGCTGAAATATTCTGCTGCCTTTGAAATCACTAGTCAGCTCTATTTAAATGCCTTAGATAATTAGTGTCTAATCAGGTAACAACTTTCTAGGTTGCCCTTTTCATATATTATTACAAAACTATTGTATTCTATTGGGTAAGATTTTTGAATCAATCAGCCAAGTATTTATTGAACATCTACTGTTTTTCCCCTTCCTCCTACCGCACAGAATCATTTTATTCCTATCTTTTATAAGCTGTGTGTGTGTGTGTGTGTGTGTGTGTACACAGACCTAAATCCTTTTAAAGGAAAGTTCTTTTTTTTTAAGGTTAAAGCTTTAATAGACAAAATGGGCCTTTGAAGGCAGATTTTACTCCAGGAGCTCTCTAAACATCATTGAAATGATACTTAAAAGTCCAAAATAGTACTTTTATAGTATAGTATAAAATGACATTAAAGAAATACAAAATGAAGCAAGTTCGTAACGATTTGGGAGGGAATGGTTAAGAATCATCAAGCAGACAAGACATGTTGATGAATTTCCAGAATACAGAAAACAGGTGGATTGTAGGGAAACCTCAGCCACAAGAAGAAACGGGTGAAGGTGAAATCCAGTTCCCTAGCTGAACCTCAAATAAATTCCAAGTGTGGTTTTCAAGAGTAAAAAGGCAGGAGTATGAGGTGGGGCCACATCTGGGTATTAATTGCAGGTCTGCTATGGAAGAACCTGACCCATCTGCCCACTCGTTCTCCCTTGCCTTTCCCCACCTCTGCATATACGGAGCAGCAGCCATCCACAGGCCACAACCAAAGAGATGCTCTGAAGAAGTTAAACGAGCTGCCTGGAAAGAAGCAGGATTTGGGTGCGAATGGGTATGTTCCGTAGCAAATCTTTCCTCATCTTGGCAGATGATGGCCACTCTTCCAGTTACTCCCGGTGACAGGAGACTTACTCTGAACAGTGCACGCAGCTCAAGAACAACCCTCCACTCAGCAGGGAGGTCTGTTGAAGAAACACACTATGCCTCAGCAGAGGAAATCTGCACAAGCTACTAATATCAATCAATCTAATTCCTTTATTTCCAACACGAATGAGCAACAAAGACAGCTGAGGAAAGCAAACAGCACACACAGAAGGACTGAGAAGAAAAGTCTTAACCCTGAAGAAAATAGAGAGACAATTGAGAAAACTGAAGAGGAGTTTTTTAGTACATTGGGAAATTTATTAAATCCAAGGACAAGAAAGATTTATTTGAATTTAAAAATCTAATGGCCAATTTTTTCAGTAGAAGTCTGGAAAGAAACTCATGAAAATCATCCAGAATTCAGAGCAAAAGACAAGAGAAGAAAATGTAATATAAACATTCAGAGACATACAAGAATAATTCAGGAGATTAAATATCTAAGAGAAATTCCAGAATCAAAGAACAGAGAAAATAGAGGAGAGGAAATAATTTTTTAAATTTTCTGAAGGAAATTCTCCTAAGCTGGAGAAAGACATTAATGTTTTTAATTGAAAGGTAGCATAGAATATCAAACTGATATTCTATTTGTGCATAGACTACTGAAGTCTTTATTTTATTTTTTTTTGCGGTATGTGGGCCTCTCGCTGTTGTGGCCTCTCCCGTTGCGGAGCACAGGCTCCGGACGCGCAGGCTCAGCGGCCATGGCTCACGGGCCCAGCCACTCCGCGGCATGTGGGATTCTTCCGGGCCGGGGCACGAACCCGTGTCCCCTGCATCGGCAGGCGGACTCTCAACCACTGCGCCACCAGGGAAGCCCTACTGAAGTCTTTAAACACCAGTGATAAAAAGAAGTTACAGAAAGAGTCTACATAGTGGGGGGAAAAAATGAAGCAGGCAATATGGAAAGGAATAACAATCCGATTTGTATCAGAATTTTTTCAGGAATACTGTATGCTAGAATTAGTGATGCAAGGCCTTCAAATTCTGAGAAAAAAATTTTGAACTTAGGATTCTATGCAGTTAAACTGTCAATCAAATTTGAAGACAAAGTAATGATGTATTTGGGCCTAAGAAAATGTTCCTCCCTCCTTTCTATAAAAGGTTGCTTGGAGATGCATGACTGCAAAACCAAAAAGGCGCAGATGTAGAGAATGGACTTGAGGACACGGGGAGGGGGAAGGGTAAGCTGGGATGAAGTGAGAGGGTGGCATGGACATATATACACTACCAAATGTAAAATAGATAGCTAGTGGGAAGCAGCCGCATAGCACATGGAGATCAGCTTGGTGCTTTGTGACCACCTAGAGGGGTGGGATAGGGAGGGTGGGAGGGAGGCACAAGAGGGAGGAGATATGGGGATATATGTATATGTATAGCTGATTCACTCTGTTATACAGCAGAAACTAACACAACATTGTAAAGCAATTATACTCCAAAAAATGTGTTAAAAAACAAAAACAAAAACAAAAAGGGATCCAACAAAGAGGAAGATGTGAGAATCAAGGTCCAGTTGCTCTAAACAAAGAAATATTATAAAAAAAATTCTTAGGATGACTACTGTGCAGCAGGCCTGGGAAGCAATCACTCAAAATTAGAATAGGAAGCCAGAGTTTTAGGCAGGATGTCTTTAAGAAGAGAGCAAGTTTACTGTAATAAACAGCAACTTCAAAAAGCTGGGTGTGCTAAGTAGTCACTAGAAACACATTATTATCTACCATCTCGAGAACTGTAAAAAAGAAAAAGGAAAAAGAAAAGAATAATTTAAAGAAAGATAATTTGAAATACTAAGAAACAAATCTATATAAGAAATATATGGTAGAAATATAAAGCAAACTAAAAATGAAAAAATTTTGAGTGAATGATGAAATGGAATTAAAGAGAATTTTTTGAACTTGACGTTTAAGAGGTTCCTTTAAAAGCCCAGATTTTGTGTCCTAGGATTACATCTTCTCTTCCAAGTTCTAATCATACTATGTATGTCATTCATACTTGCATGGTCGTAATGTTATCAATGTTGTTTTGGAGTTTTTAGCCTTTAAAGTCATTTCGTTGACATAGTACAGAACATTTAATTATGGAGACTATATATATATTTGGTCAAGTTTGATATTTTTAGAGTATTGGTATAGCTGACAGAAATTCAGAGGTAGCAGAGGTGGGACAGAGAGAAAAGAGAGAGAAGTGTAGGAAAATTCACTTTTTAATCTTATATTTAACTTTTCTTGAAGAAGTAGAAATGGGTTTCAGTATAGTACATAAAGATATCTCCAAAGAACTAAAAATGCAACTAGCAGATATCAATATGTATAAAGGAGAGAGGGAGGCAGAGGTTATCTTGGGTGAGCTAAGTCTGCACCTTTCAAAGTGGGTAGAGGTTACTTAGAGTTATCGAGATCGGGCAGATTAAGCATGAAATTAATGAAACTTAAGCTTCAGGTCTCCTTACTCACACCAGGCCCCTTCCCAAACCTGGAAATGTATACACACTGTCAGGTGAATTATTGTCCTTTAAAAGAGTCCCACAGAATGAATACCTTTCAGGCTCCGCAGAACCTAAATGCGGCCTTGGAGGTGACAAGCTGAAGAAGTTGAACAATTCACCTCTGGGGAAAGATTTGGGGAGAGGGAGATGTGAGAAATTTTGCCTTTTAATATGACTCATTAATACTGTTTAAACTCTTGAACATATGTACATATTACTTGTTTGGCGGTATAATTTACTTTGAAGAAATCGTTAGAATGCTTTCCCCCTTTCTGCTTATATCTCTTCCTTGTACCCCAACGCCCCTCATTTCCCCCACTCCCTTTCCACAACCACCTTCCCTGAAATCCCTTATCCACCATCCTAAACAACTAAAGTCACTCACTTGGGATGCAGAAAACAAAGGCTGCAAATACTCTTTTGCTAATTTCAATAGGCGCTATTCTAAATGTAAGATGATTAGGGTGATATTTTCAGAACAAGGTTTTTTGTTGGTTTTAAATCTCTAGAGAGCAGATTAAAAAATACCCAGGTGCTGATGGAGAAGATAAGGGACAGAGACCCTGGTACATGAAAAGCAGACGAGACACTGACAGGCATGCTCCGTTGCCAGTGCCAATGCAGGATGAATTAATGCCTGTTTGTCCTTCTTGTCCAATAGCCGAGGACAGTTGTAGACCCCCGGAAGAGAGTTACTTGAACACTCAGTATGGTGAGAGCATAAAGGGCCCTTGCCCTGACCAAAGTGAGTGTAGACAGAGGCAGGGGAGTGGTGACACCTACTGCCCCAGTCACCAACAGTACATGTATTACTGTTTGTTTCTTGTGATTGGTACTGTGAGCTTCGGAAGGGGAGATGGCTGAATCTTAGCACCAATGCTCCCCACCCTCCCCGACAAAATGTTATATATATATATACAATATGTATATTGCACAAAGATATATAACTTTGTGCAAAACTATTTACTCATCTCTGATTATTTCCAAAGCTACTCTGCTGAAACTGAAATGATGGGGTCAAATGCTGTGAACACTTAAAAGTGCCTAATGTATTGTGAGTCATAGGTTTCAATCAGCCTTGGTCCAATTTATACTTCCACTGGCAGCATATGAGCCATATGAGCTTACTTCCTCCAGGCATATGCTTTGTTTGTTTGTGTTTTTTTTTTGAGCGGGGGCTTCTCTTGTCGCGGTGTGCATGCTCTAGGCACATGGACTTCAGTAGATGTGGCTCATGGGCTCTAGAGTGGAGGGCAGCCTCAGTAGTTGTGGCACACGGGCTAAGTAGTTGTGGCTCGCGGGCTCTAGAGTGCAGGCTCAGTAGTTGTGCCGCGTGGGCTTAGTTGCTCTGCAGCATGTGGGATCTTCCCAGACCAGGGCTCGAACCCATGTCCCCTGCATTGGCAGGTGGATTCTCAACCACTGTGCCACCAGGGAAGCCATACGCTATTTTTTTTTTTTTTTTTTTTTTTTTTTTTTTGCAGTACGCGGGCCTCTCACTGTTGTGGCCTCTCCCCTTGTGGAGCATAGGCTCCAGATGTGCAGGCTCAGCGGCCATGGCTCACGGGCCCAGCCGCTCCGCGGCATGTGGGATCCTCCCGGACTGGGGCACGAACTCGTGTCCCCTGCATCGGCAGGCAGACTCTCAACCACTGCGCCACTAGGGAAGCCCTATGCTATTCTTATTGTCAGTTATTTTCAGAGGCCACATAATGAGGGGGAAATAATTGAATTTCTATTCTGCCTCTGCTTCTTAGTTGCCAAGTGTCTTTGCAAGAACCCTTCATCCTCCCAGGCTTCAATTTCCTCACCTGAAGATTAAGCAAGGTTGAATTAAATCAGTGGTCCTCAAAATGTGCTCCCCAGAGCAGCAGCATCAACTGGACCTTGATAGACATGCCAATTTTGGGGTCCCACCGAAGAGCTACTGAAACAGAAACTCTAGAGCTGAGTGGGGCCCATCAGTCTTGGGTGAATAAACCCTCCTGGTGATTCTGATGCAGCTAAAATTTGAGAAGTGCCAGATTGGATGGTCTCTAAGCTCGTTCTGTACTAACAACCTTGATCCATCATTTTGAAGCAGATAAGAAAATCAGAGGAATTTTCAGTGACTCTTTCGCCTACATAGGGAATTGTACCTGGCTAAAATGCGTTCGCATCTGGCTTCTCAAACATTTTCAACAGCATCATATGTGTCTGACTTTACTGCAGAAGGACAAGATCACCAACAACAAGCAACAAGGACCACAAGCAATGTGGTGTGGTAGGTAAGAGACGGTAGTGACATCAGATAAACCTGGGTTTGAATCTCAGCAATGATGCTTACCAGCTGTGTAACCTTGAAGCTCAGTGTTCTTATCTGCAATTTGGAGATAGAGAGTATTGTTAATTAAATAAGGAGGTCATTTGAGGTGGTTCTAATTCCTTAGCAGTCTAAGTAAACCAAAACCTAAGTCTGTTATGCCTCAATGTTAAGAAATCAAAACCTAAGGATCAACAATCACAAACGCCAACTCAGCTTTTCCAAAAAAGGCAACTGCTTTGGCTACAGCCAGTCAATTTCCTTGCTTTGCTTCCGTGGCTTCTCTGTGAAAGTCTTGCCCTGGTTCCTGTAGGTGGAACACTGCTCACTACTTCTGGTTTGGTGCTGCGAGATTCTAATAGAGTTTTGCGCAAATAAACTCTTAAATTTTTTTTTTTTTTTTTGCAGTACGCGGGCCTCTCACTGTTGTGGCCTCTCCCGTTGCGGAGCACAGGCTCCGGACGCGCAGGCTCAACGGCCATGGCTCATGGGCCCAGCCGCTCCGCGGCACGTGGGATCTTCCCAGACCGGGGCACAAACCTGTGTCCCCTGCATCGGCAGGCGGCCTCTCAACCACTGCGCCACCAGAGAAGCCCCTCTTAAAATTTTTAATATGCTTCATTTTATCTTTTAACAGCTCATACCTTATAGAATTATTGTAAACATGAAATAAGATACTATGTGTAAAGTATCAAACCCAGTCTGGCACACAGTAAGTGTTCAATGAATGTAACCTATTACCTGTTGTTAATAGTATCCTAAAGCCCACCTACATTCATCTGCATAAAAGTATAAGGCCTTGTTACACCACAAGGCTATGAAGAAGTAAGTAACTCTAAGGGCCTAAAAAAACCATTGACTGCTGAATTAACAAGATCACAAGTAGAGGGACCAAAGCAACCCAGTCAAGTTGTAGAATGTTGGGATGTTGGAAAAACACAGTTGTAGGTACTATGCTCTATTGATATGAAGCAGGTTCTTTTTAGTATAGATATCTTGCAGCCATTTATAACCTTTCTTTGCTAAAATGACTATAGGATGGAAAAGGATAAGAGTTTTTTCCCTGAAGTCCTGAACTTTCCTCATTCTCTTTGGCAATTTTGTGTCCCATTCCTATTTTTTTTTTCCATGAAACATAACACCCTAGAAAAGAGTATATTCATGATCAAGTGACCTCTTTATCAGGGGTCTTCAGGGCAGCTACTGAGTTGTTGGAACACCGTTTACAATCACAGCACTAAGCAAGGTGTTTCCCACTCAAGTGACAGCACACTTTTTAATTACAAGAGTTCCTTTCAGGCTCAACCTAGCTTCCCTCCCCTTAGTCTCCCTGTGGAGCCTACTAGCCGTGACAGCCCTTTTCACTCTGGTCTTTGAGTTGACATTAGTCGATTCCTTCAAATAAGTAACATCTCTATGTCATTTTAATTCTCACAGTAGAAATAGGACACTTTTCTGCATTTTCTCATTTTCTCCACTTATTATGCTGAGGATTGGGATTTGGAAAAGCACATAAAATGTCCTGAGAAGTGTGGGAAGGAATTTCCTTATGGAAATGCTAATCTCCATAATCACAATCTCATTTTGGAGAGAAGTTACTTGTTTTAAATAACCAATAAAATAAATGCACTCCATTTTGTAAAACAATTTGTCATATGTCTAGTTTTGTTGTCACAAAAGCCTGTGTGGCTAACCTCCTTATCCAAGAAAATCTAATCTCTGATGGCTAATTACAAGTCTTATCTACTTCCCATGTCACCAAGATTGGCTCAGTGAGGGGGTTTCTCTATCAGGAGTCCTGATAGCCTTCCAAGCTCACATGAGCCCTTCCCCTCTCCACAGTGTATAGATTTATTAACCCCCAAAGCCCAGGTGCCTACTGATTTCAGAAAAAAAGTGGTTGAGGAGAGAACATTAATTTGAAAAACTGGACCCACAAATATTAACTCATTGTATAAAAAGTTATTGACCACATAATAAAAGCCATGCATCCTGATAGTATTGGGATCATAAAAAAGAATAAGAGCCAGTGTCTGCCTTTGATGAACTATGTAAATAAATGATAAAAATATGTGTTATTGTAGAGGCATGTATCCAAAGAAGTGAGCTGGGAGAGTTTTGGAGAACCTCACAAAGCATGGTCTTACTGACAAGTGGGTGTTTATGTACAAAGAAAAGGGAGAAATGCTAGTTTCAAGGACTAGCACATAAAAAGCCATTCCCTTTGAAAAGCCTTATGAAAGTTGGTAGGATGGACAAAGGCCGGATGTATTCGCAAATTAACAAGGAATTTAATATGGCCAGAGAGAAGTGTGCATTGGGCAGAATCGCCATTGTTGAGATGAAGATGGAGAGAATTTTTATCCAAAAAGAATGGCGATAGAGCCACATGGGCCCCACACATCATGCTAAATTTAGATTATCTGTGCCTAGCGGAAAGTTCATGGAGGGTTACTGAAATTATTAAATTAGCTATGCCTCATTACCTTCCCTTATCCAGCAATCTGATAGAAGGTGCTTCTGAAGCTTCTCTGTGATTCTTGGTTCTGTTAGTTAGGAAACTGTCAATTCAAGAAATTTATTTCCAATCCAGTTCTCCTGAAGAAACCAACTTACCCACTCTAATTTCAGTTCTGCTCAACAGATATTTATTTAAGAGCATCCATACACCAAGCATTATGCTAGGCGCTGTGTGTGCAAAGATGGATAAGGGACTCTTCCCCTGGATCATTTTATAATTTAATGGAGCAACAGACATATCAGAAAGAATGTACAGAGCACTATGGGCTTAGTGGGGCTTTCATGGGATAGCATGAACTATTTCCTAGGTTCTGTCGTATTTGACTATTTACTGTGGGTCATTAATAAATCAGAGTCAGAGTTCCAAAAGTTAATAAGGTTTGCTAGGAGTAGATGAGGACACAGATGCTAAGGTAGTTTCTCTATTTCTCATTCTGCTTCCTGAAAACATATATTTTTTTTAAAAAAATAGGTGATCTTCTTTTGGAAACTATGCAAAAAGGATATACAGTTTCAATATCAAAAATAAATTATGAATTTTCTGGGGTTGCTTTAGAAATATAGCTTTCAGAGTAATTGATTTTTTAAAGTTTGAGTTTATTTCAAAAATCAATTGAGTCAAACTGCTTTATTTACATAATCAGGGAACTGCTCCCAAGTACTTTAAAATGTGTGTTTCAGGTTAGACATAGCACTTCTTTGTTCATATTTGAACGGTTCATTCTAGTCACTAATTCCTTGGTGAACACAATACCTCTTCTGTGCAGTCAGTCAACGGCATCTCCATTTTTAAAAAATGAGGAAACACAGAGAGGGTGAATAATTTACTCAAGGCCACACAGCCAGTGTTTGAGAAAGCAGAATTTGAAGATCCTGATTCCCAGTCCAAGATGCAGTTCATTAGGCTATGCAACTTCCTTTAGAAAAATAGTTATAAACACGGTAAGGCAATTTTTTCTTGTTTTAACAAAACATGTAGTCACTGTTTTTTATACTAACATATTAGAAACTCTGGGAATGAATTCATTTCCTTGCAAATAATTTTTTTTTTAATTTGCCCACACTGGTTTGTTGTTGTAGGGTTGCTCATGAGTGCTAGGTTACTGGCATTATTTATTTATTTATTTATTTAAGGGAAGAGTGAGTCGTTGTTTTTTTTTTTTAAGTGTATATCGAGAATAATATCGCTTTACTCTCCTATTTTAAAACATGGGCTGTGTTTGATAAAGCGTAATGCTAAGAAATACTCTATTCTAGATTTGCCGGGTAGTATTCAGTTATTTCTGACTTTGTTCAAAATACTCTGACTTCAAGGTATTCTAATATCTTGTAGGATATCTTGCACTGTCTTTCTCTACTCTCTGCCCTTTCTCTGCTCCCCCCCTTCTCTCCTCTCCCCACCCAATTTTTTCCCATTTTCCCTTCCTCTCCCTTCCTTCCTTGAGCTTCCATTTTGTGCCAGGAACCTGACCAGGTACCGGGAGGTAGAGATTAAAGATGTCTATCCTGTTCACAAACATCTCATCATCTACTGTTGTGGTTTTCAAAAGTTTTTTTCAACTCAATGCACATGGAAAAGTCAAAAGGTTCACCAATCCTGTTCTCTGTTATCATTTTTCAGTAAAAAAAAAAAGAGAAAATGATGATAACAAAGAATTAGAGGAAACAATAGAATGAAATTTTTGCTTGATTTTGCTTGATGATTAACATCTCAGACCCTCGATCCCAAATACCTGAGACTGAATTCTGACTCTGTCCCTTATGAGTTATTTCACCTCCTGGAGTTTATTCATCTGCACAATGGGAATGTAAATAATACCTACATTATTCGGCTGCTGGGAGGATTAAACTTTACAGAAAAGTATCTGGTGTTCAGTAGACATCATATCATGTCAGCTACTGTTGTGGTTACTATGATTATGAATGAGAGTCTAAGTCATTTGAAAAATAAAGTCTATGCACTTATAAAGAGAAGAGAGGTATTACATTTCAGTGCATTGGGAAGGCTGTCATGATCCTGGGGGGATGAGGACCATATCTGAGAATCATGTATTAATTTTTTTAAAAATTAGTGTTAGAAATACTGTACTAGAAGCATGTTCAGGACAAGTATCAATGGGTGCACAATGAAGAAAAATAAAGAACTAGCTTTATATATGTATTAGTTGTTCTAAGGAATGACTGGAATTGTTCCAAGAGAACATGGGACCTAAGAGAAGGGTGCCTGAGAGGAGGGAACAGAGAAGGGGCTCACTGGCAGAATGTCAACAGGGGTTCCCATCTCAGAGGACCCTTGAGTTCACGGTATGGGCAGACACTAGGAACTGAGTCCAGCATGAGTCTTCTCTCTCTCCCTACTCCCTTCCCTTGATTCTGAGTACCTGGAATGACATCTCTATGAGAGATACTGTCAGAGATACCTCAGAGACTTGAAGTATGGTTGGACTGTCATCATGATGTGTAAACAGTAGCTCTGGTATTCTTTGGTGGTAAGTTTCTTCCTCCCTACCTCACCCTTCCTTCCTTCCTTCCTTCCTTCCTTCCTTCCTTCCTTCCTTCCTTCCTCCCTCCCTCCCTCTCTCCCTCCCTCCTCCTTTCTTTCTTTCTTTCTTTCAAAGTAAATACACTTCTTTTTATAATACTGAGTTACAAGTAGAGCATTACTGGCTGTCCTTTCATCTCCCTCCCCCATCTCCAGCTAGAAAGTGTTGGGAAAGGCAGTCTTCCATGGGCCCTGACTTTCCTGCACATTCTCACCAGTTATGCCAAGAACACAAGACTCTGGCCACTCTTTACTCAGGCCAATTTTCAATCTTCTCATAGTCTAGTGTTGTAGCTGTGTTTGCAGTGAGGGTAGTCTCGGGATTGTATTTGCAGTGGTAACCTTGAGGAGTGAGATAATATCTCCCTTCAGGCAAAGAGTAGGCTTACTTACCTATAAAAGTGGTAAATAGCCCACGTTCATTTTTCCTTTCCTGTAACTCAACAAAATGCATTTGCAGAAATCCATCTAATCCCACTTATGTCACCCATGGGATTTGGGGGACATGGGAATCAACGTAAACCAATATGAAACTTAAGCTTCTTGCTGTGCAGTGAGTAATAAAGTCCTTTGTCTCTGATCCATGAGTTTCATGTCTTATGCTGGCATCCATGAAACAGTAATAAGCTTACCAATAGAGTAAACTGTTAGACTCTTCACAGACCATAACAGAAAGTATCTCTGGAACTTTACAGCTGAGATATCTTCAATGTAAGTATTAAGTAGGAATTGTGTAAACTATTAGCAGACACTCAAGACATGTGACCTCTTTCTTCTTTTAAGAAACATACACTGTGGCTTGAGAGATGAAACTAATGCTAATTTAAAACAAGAGGGAGGGCTTCCCCGGTGGCGCAGTGGTTGAGAGTCCGCCTGCTGATGCAGAGGACACCGGTTCATGCCCCGGTCCGGGAAGATCCCACATGCCGTGGAGAGGCTGGGCCCGTGGGCCATGGCCGCTGAGCCTGCATGTCCAGAGCCTGTGCTCCACAACGGGAGAGGCCACAACAGTGAGAGGCCCACGTACTGCAAAAAAAAAAAAACACAAGAGGGAATAATGACAGCAGTTCAAACAGTCATCATTCCGGATACTTCATCTTTCAATTCTCCACTCATCCCACTCCAAGGTGAATATATGTACTTCACTTCTTAATACATTTACCCTCCATTCTTGGTTACGGGAGCTCCGTAATCACTGTGTTATCAGCCAAAAATAGTCTAATTCAATTATCTCACACTTGAGAAGGTCTTGCTAATGGACCCAAATACTTGAAATCTATGAGCCATGGCACCAACTATACTACATCACCTCTATGCAGATGGCTTTGCCAAAGGGGTGGAGATATTTGAAGTCCACAGATGAGGCTTCATCGCCTTTCCACTATGCTTGGATCTTTACTGTAATCATTCGTTTCCTTGATAGTTTTTTCTTGAGCTTCTTGGGCTGACTTTTCTCCTTTTTTTTCTGCGTAACAGATAGTCCTTTAGAAATGTTAATCCATTTAATCAGATTATATACACTAGAAGGAATATGCACTTTTTTGCTTAAATCTCTTACGTGTTGATTTTTATACTTTAATATTAAGAAAGATTTTTTTAGTTAAATAAATTTAAACTATAAAAGTAAGACATACTCATGGCAAAAAATTATTTAAATGAAAAAAAAAAGTTCATCTCTCCCCGTCTTTTGTCCTACCTCATTCTCTCTTCCCAAATATAACAACTATTGACTGTTTCTGTGTAGTCTTCTAGACATTTTCTATTCAAATACAAGTAAATCTATTTCTGTGTACCTTCAAATCTTAACATAGACAGTAATAGTTTAAAAATAATTTTTTTGTAAATTGCTTTCTTCCCTTTAACAATATCTGTTGACTATTGTTCTGGGAGGGACAGGCATTTCACAGCAACCCTTAAGAAATGACAACACATTGCAAAGGCGAACATTGGCAACTGGGATTCGAATATGGTCAGAGGAAGCGCCTAGGACGGTGGAGACTTTCATAACAGGAATCTTATAAGATGAGGAAGGAAATGGGGTTTTAGCTTAAGGACAAGAAGAGTTGGAATAGAATGGGCAGAGAAGGGGGAGAGAAACAGAGGTATAGCTTTTAGAAAGTTGACACGTACAAAGGAAGTGGGCTCTAGGGATAAAAAGCATGTGGGGAAAAGAAGTTTAACTGTAATGTTTTCAGTTTTTAAGAAAGGGAATGTATTTGTATGTTACTTATGCAGAAAATAAAACCAAAGAAAATGAATCTGACTTCTCCACATAGACAATAGGAGGATGGATGTGCAGGAGACAGATTTCACCTCAGCTGGAGGAAGGACTTTTTTTTTTATAAGGACTGTCCACACCCAGAATGGGCTGCTTTGAGCCCATTGGGTGGTCTGACTGAGGCTGGGTGCCCAACCCTCAGCCAAAGCCCTTCCTGCACTGGGAGGGAAGAGGGCGCTCTGTGAAATGACCTCTAAGACTCTATTATACCTCCCTTCCTTGAACTAACATTTATTGTTTACTTTGTACCAGGTGTCCTACCAGAAGGGTAAATGTGGGTTATCTCTTTTAACCTCACCCTGAGTCTGTGAGGAAAAAAAATATGGTTATATACAGTATTTTCATTTAACAGACAATAGAATTACAGTTGAGAGTCTTTTGTTTTGGTTTGGTTTTTTGTTTTAATCTGACCTTCCCCTCACCCCTGTTGCTTCCAATCCAAGTCTTGGTTTAAATATGGTGACTCATAGACACCAGCTAGTCACAACAATCTTTAACTGGGAAGGTATAATATACTGAGAAAATTTGCTTGATGATGTTGTTTGTACAAATGTTCTGAGGGGAAGGAGAGATTCTTCATTTGAAACATAATAATTGATACCTACTGTTGCTGGATACTGTGTAGGGTACTAGGGATACCAAGGTGACTGGCACCCAGTCCCTGCCCTCAAGGAGGTGTCAGATTATTGGGAGACACAAGCCAGTGAACAGAAATACAAAACAGCAAGTGCTTGACTTGAAGTTAACACAGGTAGTGAACCCCCTTTCGAGTTTTGGGGGCTCAAGGAGGACATTTTAGAATGAAGGGCTGTATAGCTGGAATTCTTGTCTTCAAAGAAGAGTAAGAATTACTTAGGGTGGGAAGGAGGTGGGGTAGACATTGAGATGGACATTAAAGGGAAAAGGAAGGGCTGAAGCTATACTTTTGGCCACTGTGAGAGGTTAGCTTTGCTGGAGGGCAGAGTGGGAGGGGCCAGAGAAGCCAGGTCTGAGCTGGAATGTCAGACAGAGTCCTTTCCAGGGCTGAGCTAATGTGTGTGGATTTCTTCCTGAGGTCAAGCCTTACTTAACTTTATAGAATAGCCTTATTATGTATTTATAAACTCAGATTTTAATGATACTCCCCTATTTCCAACAGCCTCCCTCTCATATTTGAGGTGACTTTAGATTGGCTGCATTTTCTCCAGAAGCAGAGAGTCCAGCCCTTTCCACACTTAGTGTAGGTGAGATGAGGCCCTGGTGCTCATGTTGGCATTGACGTGCTGTCTCTTCAGACTACTTCACCCAACAGGCTTAAAAAATCAAGTCGAAGACACTGTCCCCACCAACCTTCCCAGATGAGATGGGAGTTCAGTGTGCAGCAGAAAGGGTCTGTCGGGAAGGAATGCTTCCACACGTGAGCTGTGGAGTTGATCGCTTGGACAGCTCTTCAGGGATGTGTAGGCACAAGGTTTGGGGATGTTGAGAAGTTTGGAGGAAGATGAGAGACAGATCAAGGAAGCATAATCATTTGGAGGCACAGCCTTGGGGAAATCTTTGGTCAGCTTCACATTGCTTTTGGAAGCCTAGAGTGGGAGGCAGAGACCGTGGTTTCTCTCCCTCATGCTACCGCATGAGTTGGGTCCTACCCCCCAGCCCTGGGAACGCACTCAAGTATCAGTTGCTCTACTCAACAAAATAATACACTTCTTAGTGGGTGATGGGAGTAAATTCTGGAAATCCATCCCAGGATGGTTGTTTCTCTTTGGTGATTTTCCTGCTTTGTCCCATGAAGTATATTCTGCAGTATATGAAATAAAGAAAACCGACAGATTGATAGTGGGAGTTCTTAGAGATAGAAAGCACTTCTATAAAACAACCTCTAAATAATTCCCAAATGCTCTAAATGTCCCCCTTTCTGTCAAAGAGTCTCTGGTCAAAAATTCCTATTGCTTATCCTTAAACGGCTCCTAGTGAAGGACATCAGATAATGCAAGTATTTTTCCCTCTTGCTAATCTTATTTTACGATTTTCAGTTTTGTATAGGACATATATAGCATCTGGTGAAATTATCTCACCCTATCTGAATTTAATTCCTTCCATCAGGGGACCCACGTAGATTTCCACTGACTTCACTAAAAATGCCGCCGCAGTGTGTGTCTTAGATCAAACGGCACCCCATGGGGGTTATATAGATCATAAAATAATTTTTCCACAAAGAAGCTTGCACATGAAATATTTATGCATTCCAGTGATGAAGATTCTCCCCAATCCTACGTGTGCTGGAGGGAATAACCGCACTCCCCTCCCCCCACAGTCAAATCTCATGCATGTTGAATAAAACAAGGGATTCTAAGGTATCAATTTTATACTGAGCCAGGAGAGATACACTTTTTGAACATAGGATTGTAAGGTCAGTTAAAAGACTCCAAGGAGGAACATGGGGTGTTGGGACAGGGTTGAATTTAAACAAGTTAAAAAATTATATATTTGCAAATACATAAACGGGAAAGAGAGATCATGATAACAAGGCAAATGGCAGGCAGTTAGAAACCCAGCAGGTGTGGAAGTTGACAGTGAGCAGGGCTGGGTGCAGCAAAGGTGAGGTTTTCTATGAAATGACCCAACATTTGAGCCCTGACCAATGGATTTCCATCCATGATGTGGTCCCTAAGGAGAGAGGTTTGTCACAGGGTTCTAAGCACAGAATCTAGGTGATCCAGTTAGCGGTTCACACAGGTATGGACTGGGCAGTTCAGCCTGGAGCTAAAGATGTGGTTTGGAGGAAATCTAGAGCCTAAGTTCTTTCCAGGAGGTAGTCACTGGCTTGGGAGATTAAAAGCTAATATTGAATATAAAGTTAGATTTCAGACAAACTGAGGACTTGTAGCTCATTTATTGGTTTATATTTTTATCCCTAAATGCAACAAACTAAGTAAAGTACAATCTATATCCAAAATGTCTGGTTCTAGAATATACTGATGTGGATCTATGAAGAGACAGCATGCAGAGGAGAAAGAAAAAACTAAACTTGGGCTCCAAATCTGCACCCTAGAGAAAAGACCAAAACTTATATTCTTAGGCAGGGTGGAGTCATTTCCTTATGTGCTGTAACAAAGTACCACAAACTGGGTAGCTTAAAACATTAGGAATTTATTCTTTCACAGTTCTGGATGCTAGAAGTCTGAAATCAAGATATTGGCAGTGTTGTTTGCTTTTGATGACACTATTTCATGCCTATGTCCCCATTTCTGGTGACAGCTGGCAATCCTTGGCATTCCTTGACTTGTAGAAGCATCACTCCAATCTCTGCCTTATCTTCACAGGGTGTTCTCCTTGTATCTCTGTGTCTTCACATGGTGGTCTTCTTATAAGGACGCCAGTCACATAGGATTAGAGTCCACTCTTCTCAATATGACCTCATCTTAACTAGTTACATCTGTAATTACCCTATTTCCAAATAAGGTCACTTTTTGAGGTATGGGGATTAGGACTTCAACATATCTTTTTTCTTTTTTTTTTTTTTTTTTTATGGTACGCGGGCCTCTCACTGTTGTGGCCTCTCCCGTTGTGGAGCACAGGCTCCGGACACGCAGGCTCAGCGGCCATGGCTCACGGGCCCAGCCGCTCCGCGGCATGTGGTATCTTCCCGGACCGGGGCACGAACCCGTGTTCCCTGCATCGGCAGGCGGACTCACAACCACTGCACCACCAGGGAAGCCCTCAACATATCTTTGGTAGGGGGATTCAATTTAACCCATAAAACAAGGTCAATGGTGAACACAGGAACCTCTGGGAAGTTGTGTCATAGCCAGCAATTAAGAAAACTCACATTTCTGTCCATGCAGACTTAATTTGAATCTGAAGCTATTCTAGTCTCCAAGGAGCTGAATCAATATGCTGAATCAATATGTGTCTTACTATTTATACTTGAAAAACAAAAGGAATGAGAAGAAACAAAAAAATTATACAGAGAAAAGAAAAAAGAAAAACATGGATGCAAAGCAAAGAAAGATAAGAACTTCCAAAACGCTGTCTTGCTATCTCAGATGTATGAGTTCAATCAGATCTTAATATTCTACTTGGATTTACAGAACTTCAAAAGCACAGAAACAAATACACATGTGAATCGTGGAAAAGGGAAAAAGTCCTCAACAAAAATCACTGTAGGGGCTTCCCTGGTGGTGCAGTGGTTGAGAGTCCGCCTGCCGATGCAGGGGATGCGGGTTCGTGCCCTGTGTCCGGGAGGATCCCACATGCCGCAGAGCGGCTGGGCCCGTGAGCCATGGCTGCTGAGCCTGCGCGTCTGGAGCCTGTGCTCCGCAACGGGAGAGGCCACAACAGTGAGAGGCCCGCGTACCGCCAAAAAAAAAAAAAAACAAAAAAAACCACTGTAAACATTTCAAAAGCACACTGTGCTAAAATAGGTAATTCAAAGCAAGTTTTAGAATTTCTG
The DNA here is from genome assembly GCF_937001465.1 of Orcinus orca. Classification (NCBI taxonomy): domain Eukaryota; kingdom Metazoa; phylum Chordata; class Mammalia; order Artiodactyla; family Delphinidae; genus Orcinus; species Orcinus orca. The sequence goes on from NC_064569.1 coordinate 23,715,158, forward strand.
TTTTCTCTGAAAGCCTAGCGGTTAAAGTATCACAATGATGAATGGGAATGGGGTCCCGTCATGGTTGTTTCACCACTACTAATTCACCTGCTGTATCTTAACAAAATATGCCGATGCCTCTTTTTCCAAGAGTCTATCCTTCTACTTCCTATACATGTTTAGGCCCTGTAGGCCCATGTGTGCAATATGTACTACATTGCTGCTCTCAAGGGTTTAATATAAATGTAACATCATGTTGTGCAAAAAGAATTTCACTGTGATTTAATAACTAACATACTCACAGGGAGCCATTATTTAAAACAGCATAAGAATGTGAGAACCATTTGGCTGAGGAGAATTGAGCCAATTGGGATCCACTACCCTGTCATCATTCGTGCAGCAGAACATAAATATGGATCAGATGAAAGGAAATGTGCAGGTCAAATGCAATGGGTTATTCCGAACTGTCACAACTGAAAGATAATGCTTTGCTTGAGTAGAGAGGAAGAAATAAGTAGATGTTTTCTAAACATTAAATACCAGGATGAAGCCAAAGCTTTTGAACTGAAGCAATTGCCTCAGTCTAATGACTTCATTTTGTCTTGTAACCTGGGGAAACAAGATGTCAAAAGTAATCCCTTAAAAATGCTGATCAAGAAATGTACAAGACCTATAGGAAGGAAACTAAGAAGCCTTGAATAAGTGGAGGGACATGCCATGTTCCATGTTATGGAACTTTACGAGTTCTTTCTCAGACTTATCTGAAAGAGAATAATTGTAAGAATAGTTACTAGAAAAAACTTAAAAGTAGAAAATAATGGAGGTCTTCCTTAATGAAAATAAGGGATACTGGTATAGCAATAGGGAAATTGATCATTGGAACAGAACAATGTTCATAATCAATCTTTTTATACATACTAATTTTGATTATAACAAAGGTGGTATTTTGAATCTGTAGGAGAAATAATTCTACGGGAAAAACTGGTAGTCTATTTGGAAAGCCCTACATTAAGATGCTTTATCTAGCTCATATCATTTATCAAAAAAATCCAAATGGATTACAAATGTACAATGTAAAAAATGAAATTATAGAAGGATTAAAAGTAAATGGAGAGCTTCCCTGGTGGCACAGTGGTTGAGAGTCCGCCTGCCGGTGCAGGGGATGTGGGTTCATGCCCCGGTCCGGGAAGATCCCACATGCCGCGGAGCGGCTGGGCCCGTGAGCCATGGCCGCTGAGCCTGCGTGTCCGGTGGGGGAAAGTCTTTCTTCCCACACACAAAACCCGGAAGTTGTAAAGTAAAACAATCGATTTAATTTCATCATATTTTAAGAGTTCTGTACTCAACAGACATTAAAATTCAAGACTGAGTTGAAGCAAATATATGCATCACATTATATAAAGATTAATATTCACACCATAGTAAACGCTCCTTCAAATCAAGAAGACAAACAATCCAAGTGGAAAAAGCTAAGGTCAAACAAAGTAAACACTTTGCAGTGAAACAAGTAATTCACAAAGACATTCAAACACCCAACAAGCATATGAATATAAATGTCCTATTTTTTACCAATCAGAGAGTTTTAAATTAAGCACAATAAAATATTTTGTCTATCAGATCAGCAAAAGTGAATATAATAACACTATCTATTACTGGTGCTATGTCTAGGATACAGGCACTCTCTGCTTTTGAGAGAGAATATTCACAATCTTTCTTCAGGAGCAAGTAGATAATATCTATTAGAATATAAAATGTGTGCATCCCTTTATTCTGCAATTCTACCTCCAAGACTATATCTATTCTAAAAAAATTGAAATATGCATAAAGATAAGTGTACAGGAATATTCACTTCAGTATTGTTTATGATTCGAAAAATTCAAGTTAAACAAAATGGCAATCAACATGGGTTTGATTGCACAAATGAAGATACAGTCTTAGTCTGTAATATAATTTCAGGCAGGATGGACTGGGTTATGCTGTTATGAGAAAACAATCTCAAATTCTCAGTATGTAAAATAAGCGAAGATTTATTTTTCACTCATGGTACATATTGGTCCTGGCTCAGCTAGGGTTTGTACTGTGTCATCAGTCGGTATCTCCGGCACCTGGACTGATTTAGCTGCCACAGTCTAGAATATCACTACAACAGAGGGAAAGATAGAAAGTGCTAAATTGTAGACATTGAATCTTTAAAGCTTCTACTTTAAAGTATCACTTTATCACTTATGATGACATTTTATTTCATTAGGTGGTCACACCTAACTCCATGGGCAGAGGAATTGTGTCCTGATGCTGATTGAAAGAATCGGTAGATAACACTAACGACTACCACAAACACTATGCAGTTATTTAACAAGAATATGTCAGATCCATATGTACTATTTATAAAATGATATACAAACTAAGTAAAATACAAAATAAAAACAAGTTGCACTTAAAATCTGCAATTTTATGACATGCAAATCATCCTGATAAAGCTATTTTTTTTTAAGTTGCAGAACATGTGGGTATTACTGCATTTGGCTTATGTAACAGAAACCCAACTATAATGGCTTAATCAAAATTTTTTTGCTTTTCATGCATAACAAAAGAAGTTTGGATAGAGGCAGTCTAGGGCTGGTTTAGCTGCTGGAGGAAGTCCTCAGTGATCTAGTCTCGTTACAGCTTCCTGCTCATCTATCCATAACATGTGGCTTTAATTCACACTGTTGCAAGATGGATGGTTTATCTCCAGGCATTGGGTCATCATCCCTGTAGCCAGCTTCAAGGGATGATAGCAAATGTTATCTTTTAGTTGGGGCACATTGACACTCCTGATAACGTCAAGGCTTTATTAATAAGAAAAAAGGGGGGGAAAATGAATGCATATAAGTTTGTCCAGACCAAAAAAAAAAAAAAAAAGAAAGAAAGAAAGAAAAGAAAGAAGGTGGGAATGGAGAATAGATATTGGGTAGATAACTAGTTCTTTTTATATCACATTCTTTTCATTGGTAATATAATATGAACATTGTCCCATATCATTATTTGTTCCTTGCAAATATGCACCATAATTTATTAGACGATTCTCCAGTTGTTAGACAATTAGATTATTCCTTATTTTCACCATTTTCCATAATGCTTCAATTAACATTCTTGTATAAAACTTTGTCTAAACCTCTAATTGTTTGTTTAGTATCTTATGGCACTGATGATATGAGGTTTACAGAGTTTGGGTTTGGTTTTTTTATTTTTTGTTTTTTTCAGTTCCAAGCTATTATGTAGCAAAACTTAAAAACCTTTTAAACACTTCCCAGTTACTTAGGATGTGAGCAAGTCTTCCCTAATTTAAGTTCCCACAAGAACTTTTAGTCCAGGACTAAAGATTCTGTTTATTAAGAAATATAAACACTCAGAGGTAACATTCAGAGCATAGAGTTTTGAGATACTGTCAATGACAGTGTAACTGACTTACATCTGGTGGTGGGGGATGAAGGTGGCAGTGCAGTCTCACAGTAGTGGTGGCAGCACTGTTGGCAGAGGCAAAGGCACTGGCTGTGGTGCTCACTGGGGGTGTGGAGGTGGTGCTGAAGGTAGGGTAGTGGTGGAGGTGGTGGTAAGGGACATAGACGGTGGTGAAGGAATGGAAGAGCTGGTGAGAGATGGTGGAGGTAGTAGCTAGAGACGGTGAAGACATTCGGGTTATAGGGAACAAGACGATCACATTACTGATCACTATGATGGTCACAGAATACCTTATAGGCTATTTCTTATGCACTGTTTCAAATCCTCTCAGAGTTACTTATCACAGCCAGCCATGGTTGTAACAATAAATTTTATGGTGGCTTTAACACTTCACCAGGTATAACGACATAACTTGAGAGTGCTTTGTACTGGATCTTGCTGCCTGCTTCTTACTTCCTGTCCTGGGGCTTCTCTGATGCTGTAGCATGAGATGCTCATGGACCCAGGCACTCGTGCATGTAGACTCCAGAAATGGAAGGAAGTTAATGTGACGTGAAGCTATCCTTGACCAAACTGGGATGTAAACTGAAGGATAAATGCTTTCCAATTTTGTTTCCTGGGCAAGCCATCCAGCTATGTATTTCATGAAGCTCCTTCAGAGAGTTCCACAGAATCAAGCTCCAGTTTCCCATACTGGTGGCCAACTCAATAATGCATCCTCCTACTGACCTTTCTCCTTCCCTGCCCTGCTTTACTCCTACTTTTTATTGCTACTTTCTAGAATCACATCCCAAATTTAATACCTGGTCGTAAGCCTTTGTTTTAGGTTCAGATTTTAAGAGAACCCAGCGTAAGGCCAGGAAAGCTATTTCAAGAAGGGCTTTACAGAATGACACTACCTAGGTTGGTCATCCATGGTTCAGAAACATATTTTTATTTATTTAAGTATCGCAAATTTGATCCATGGGAATTTATCCCCCTCGAGATAGTGTATCTCCAGTACCTAACATAGTATTTAGCACAAAGCAGATGCTCAGTAAAGCACCATGAATAAAAGGATGAATTAAAAGCAGCCAATTTTAAAGCCCAAGTGCCAAGCTCACACCAATACACACATCTCAGTCAGAACTGGTATGCATTTGTGAAACCAAATAAAATTAGAAAATTACTTGGTGAATCCGGAATTAGAAGAAAGTTGGGCAATATAAGAAATAAGACTGTGTAACAAAAGCTGACTAATAGACCCACGAATCTGACATACACAACAGTGTGACCCATTCTGGGCCTCATCTCTGGAAAAAACTATATAAACCTAAAATTTTCTTACTCTCAAATGCTCTTTTTTTTTTTTTTTTCTTTTTCAACTCCATCAACCAAGCGTGTGTTTTTACTCCCCAGTTTGATAGTAATATCAAAATCTTCAAGCTTAAATTGACCTTCCTTAACCTTGGCTACATTTTAAGGGAGTCTTCTTTGTTGGTCTCTGTATCGTCATAAAGTGACTCCGTATCACAGCACCAGATGGGCTATTTGTAGGTCCATTCCTGCAGAAAGACTCTACATTGGCTCTAGTATCTTGCTTCAAATTTTGACGTAAAGCTTACCGATGAGTCCTCTATAACTGATCATTTTAGTCTTGTAGCCCAGTGGATGACCCTTGGCTGAAGAGGATAGACTTCCTGGTTTCAATTTTTTCAAAGTGTAGAACATGAAGATTGGGCAAAAGCCCTCTGGACCACCTACTCTACCACCATACACACACCCAAATCTTGAGAAGTCTTTTCTCAAATTAATAATCATTTCTGAGGTTACCATTTAAAAATATTGATTCTTACATTTTGATTTAAATTCAACAAGTAAATTAAAATAAACTTGAAACACAAGTTTAGGCGGATTTTTAGAACATATTTGTTATTGGCCACGGGACCACCTAGGACATGTGGGACCACCAATGGCCCTGAGGTCACAATTTGAGAACCATTTATCTCTACCACAGCAAATGTACATTCTGGCAGAAACTGAAATGAAGTAAACATGTTTCTTTTTTGTTAATTTCATTTTCATCTCCTTTATAAAAACAAAACAAACATTTTTTTTATCCTTCTCGATTTGGTTGCCAGGAGTCAGAATTAACATTGTCACCTCCTCCAGTTCTGGGAAAACAGAATCTAGAAAAATAAGAAAAAAGCTAACAGTAGGCTTAAAGATCTAGCTTATAGCTGACTGGTGAATCTGAGAGTAGTGAGTAAACCATTTCAGGGAGCTGGCTGAGACAACCTGTTACATGTTTGTGAAGGTGATAAGATTTTTTCCAGTAGGTGTGTTACTGTAGTTCATGTATGTTTGCTCATTAAAATACTCTGAAAAATGTTAAATGAGTTGTGGCCAGGACTGCTATGTGTTACTCTAACATTCATTCTCCCATTCCTTTTGACATTTTGCCCAGCTAAAAGTCTAGACTTCTCAGCATCCCTTTCCCCATTCAGTTGGGTGTGGGTATGTGACCAAGATCTGACCAATAAGATTGTCGTGTAGTGTGGAGGTTCCAGGAAGCCTTCTTGAAGGCAGAAGGAGAGCATGAGAACTCCTCGGTCGCCTCCTTCTTCCTGTTCCCTGAAATATGGATGTAAAGATTTGCAGGTGAGGATCACGCAGATGTACTCCTGGAGCTTAAGAGCACATCTAAGGATGCTAAGGATGATGGAGCAGCAAGTAAAAAGGAAGTGCGTGCTAGCGGAACTGCCACTAAATGGGAGAGAAAAACTTTTATCTGGTTTAGACCACTGTTATTTGGGTTTTGCTGACCTACGCAGTCAAACATAATCCTAACTGACACAGAAGGGAAGCCAAAGTACAGCGAGTGTGCCATTTGGAAGCATAGGGCAGCGTAGCTACTACTGTTCCACCCTGTTTTCATGTCTATACCGCCAGCAAGTATCAGGTGCCTGGAGGGAGGGGGATCTTCTCAGGTCATGGTTTGGGGAGTACAATGCAATCTCTTCCTCTTTCTTTAGCTCATGTGTCATTTTTTATATGAGCCATTTAAAAAATAACACATCCAAGCTTTCTTTCCTTCTCCTTTCCTTCCTTCTTTCCTTTCCTCTCTCCTTCCTCCCTCCCTCCCTTCCTTCCTTCCTTCCTTCCTTCTTTCCTTCCTTCCTTCCTCCCTCCCTTCCTCCCTCCCTTCCTTCCTCCCTTCCTCCTTGTCTACCTCCCTCTCCCAGACCTTTTCTGAGCTTCCTTACCATGTTTTGGAGATTCCTTTCTCTATGAGCCTTGGTGGGATGCAAAGAAATCCCAAAACATCAATTTCTCATTCCCCCCGCTCCTACAGGTGTCAGCTAATCAGAGGTGCCCACTTGGGGTTTAGAACCTGGAAATAATGACACAAAGAAACAGGGATGGGAGATTCTCTACGGAGACAGCTGTAGGGATGGTAGCATCCTTTAAGGGCAGTGGTGGCAGGGAACTAGCTATGACATCAATGCCCTTCAGCCACCAACATTAAGGGTCACATCTGTAGTTGAAGAAGTTGAGTGCATTACTCATTGCAGCGAGGGAGTGTGCAAATCATAGAGAACCATGGGGAGTCTCAGTAAGAGGGTATTAGAAAAAAAAAAAACCTGTTATAGGATTTGGGTTTTGGTTGATAATTTCAAGGAAGATCAAAGAAGGGAGGGTTACTGTCAGAACCCAGGGGCAATTCTAGATTGTCTCAGTAAATCATATCCACAGGGAGGGCAGACTAGAGCAAGGATAAAGCTGCAATCAGTAAAGAAGTAGCAGGTACTCACTCAGCAAAAGGGGAGATGTTTGCTATTTTGTGTTGCACAGGGACCTTGTCTGAGATGGATGTGGCTGTGAGCAAACAATACGGTTTAATTGTGAACGTCAGACCAGATCAGTTCTCAGACATTAGGGGCTGCTGTTTTCTTTCTTGTGAGCAGTATCTGATGTCAGCAGTAGCAGTGGTGTAAACTGTGGCATCTGGTGTTCGGTGCAGTGCACTCAATAGGCAGATTCTGTACTGTTGTTTTCATCATGGTTTTTTCTTCCTGCCCATTCTCTAAGGCTGGTTTCCTAATCTTCCGGGTAATTCTATGAACCACCCAATACCCTATCAATAATTTTTTTCCTACTTAAATCAGCCAGAATCAAATAAGATCGTTATCACTTGCAAAACTGTTTCCTTGTATATAGCAATAGTTATTTTACAACAGAAAGTGAAAGAAATATAGCTATAAATTACTCTGTGGCTATTCTCTAGGTGAGGATATATCCGTTTATTATTTTCTATTGTATCTTAAAGGCATTTTGCTACTTTAAAACTACACTTATATGATTCTGGAAAACCTCTGGTCTCCATATGAATGATGAGACGTTCAGGAGAATCTGGGAGCAGAGTTGGAACTATTAAACCTGAGATGATCAGCCTGGGTTTCTGGGAATCTCCCACTAACCCGTTCATGAACAGTAGACACTATGCCTTAGACAGGAAATAGAAATGTAGAGTGTCACCCTTAAAAGGGTGCAAAGATTTGAATAAGAAAGATTTCGGAGTTTGTTCCAGCTTTCAAAAGCAAGTTCAATAAAATAAAAGCTATATTTCCCTGTGCTGTATGAAAAAAAAAGCTAGTTAGGGTAAAGCCAGCAGCCACGTTACTCCCACATAACCCTGCCCACTATTCATGCCTGTTGGTACCAGGATTCAGCAACTGAAGTGGGTCTTAGTCAATCCACAGACTGGATGGAAATATCAGAGGTATATAGCGTTCCTGTTCTTGGACTCTCATAGGATTTCTTTTTCTCATATTGCCTCACCTGCAACTTTATAACTTCCCGCACTTGGACTTAGCATAAGTGATTCTATTCCCCCAAAGCAAAGTGGCATAACTAAAATCCTCCACTATGGGCCGGGATGTGTTCTAGGCCTGGGAAGGCATCTGCGAGTGAGGGGACGGGGGTGGGGGGGGTGATGATCTCCTTGTTGGCACCTCACCCCACCCCTGGGGTTGCCCTCCCCTTAGGCGTATGGTTCTGGGACTGTGGTGAGAGTGGGTAGGGGTATAAAAGTGGCATCATCGGATGAGGTCTGTGTGGACTTTGGAGGCACACCCAGCAGTCACTGCCGCTGACCTGGCAAGAAGGGGGCGCAGGGAGCCTGGCCCTCCTCTCAGCTGCTGGGGCAGGTTCTTCGGGAGCAGACCCAGAGCTCAGGACGGGGCACCATCTCCCTCCAGTCCTTGCTGGGAGGTATGAAGCACCGCCGCCTCCTGGGTCCTCCAAGGATGCTTTGAGCAAGGCCTTTCTCCAGGGCACCACTCTCTTCCTTCTTGGGCAACCTCCTGGAATCTGGAGGAATCCTCTGGTGGTCCCCTCATGCTTTTCCTTTCCTCTGATATTAAGGGAAAATCTCCCTGCCTCGCCCTGTTTCTTCCTTGCAAAGCTTTCGTTATCTTCTGGGTCTTTCACAAAAGGTTCGAAGCCCCCTTAAACCCTGAGCCGAATCTTGGGCCAATGAAAGCCTGCTTCCCTCTCTTCTAGGGCAGGGAGGGCTGATTTTTCAAATCTTTTCAGGAGGTAGGGGCAATTGTGGTATTCTCTCATTCTAATGTAGCAGAGAAATTCAAGAAGAGCAAAAGAGCATTTCATATACATATACATACATATGTACATATGTACACACAATGCATACCTTGTCACAGGAGCTGCAATAAGGATAACCGCAGCAAGAGAACCTAGAAAGGACACTGGACAGATTGACCCCTGCAGATGGTGACGATTGTGGAAAAACGGGCAGGGGTTTACAGATCAAAAAAAAAGAAAAACAAATCTAAGAAAGTTCATTACAGGTAGAAAAAAGAGAAAGTTGCATGTTCTTGCGCAGAGGGGCATAACAGAATGGACATTCTCTCCTCACGACAGCACAGTATAAACTACTTTGGTTGAAAACAAAGACGCTAGAAAATATGGGTCCTGCCGTTACCGACTGTGTAATCTGATTTGAGAATGCACAAACAAATAGACGTAACAGCTAACATTTGTTAGGCATTTACTAAGCATTTAAAAACGTTATCCTTTCTCTTTTGCATGGCTGAATCTTTGCCGTTGTGTTCTATGTTGGGCATTCTGCTGCAAAACAATAAAATCAAGGCACAAACAAAAAAAAATATTGTCCTGAGTATAAAAGATGCCCTACCTTCTTTAATCCCCCCCAGCAATCGAGGTGAATGCCTTTTATTAGTATTGTTTTACTAATGAGAGGACTGAGGCTGGAGACAGTAGGGCCCCTGACCATTCTTACAGGGATGGTAAACATAGATACCGCCTCAAAGCAACGCACACGTGTGCATACGAATCAGGGCACGTTCAGAGAACACTCGGTTTTACTTGACTTTCAGATCATGCTTCAAAGGCTGCAGGCAGATGGAGACCTTGTGGGGTCCCTGAGGAGTTGGCTGGACACATCGGGGTAAATTTGCTGAGAAAGCGTGTCCACATGGTGTGTGCCAAGTTCATTTCACACTTGCTGGCCAGGCCATAAGGAGAGGTCACTGAGTGTGACGGGCACAGGGCCTGGCCCAGAAGAGAGGTCCCAAGTGTTAGAAGCAGAAATGAGTTTGTCTTCCCGTTCAGTTCACAAGGCAATCAACAGATTGTAACATTAGGTTTCCCCTCAATCCTGACCGAGGTGGGAACAGTTGTGGCCAAGAGTTAGGAAGATCCCAGCTGGGAGAACGTTCTTTAGACTGGCCTTGTAGAAGGACAGCTAGACCCTCTCTTTAGGTGAAGCAGAGAGTGGTTGTTACCAAAGCATTTCTCCAGCACATCATAAAAAGGAGGCTCAGGAGCTGAAAGTCTCGGGATAAAATTAAAGATGGGTTCCATCTGGGGCACGCTCTGCTTTGGCCCTTGAAGCCCAGACAGATACAGAAATGAAGCCGAGGAGACCAAGTATCTACCACAGGCGAGCTTTCTCTGTTCAACATTGTTTCTTTCATTTAGTGTTTAGACATTTTGATGTGGCTGTAATAATAACAACAACAACAACAGCTGCTACTACACACCACCCACTGTGTAAGGAAGGTGGTGGTCTAGGCCGTTTTCACAAATTGACTCAATCTTCAAAACGAGTATTTGACAGGTGGTATCATTATTATCCCCATTTTACAAATGAGAAAACTGAGGCATAAAGAGGTTAAATACTCTCCCATGTTCACTCATCTAACACGAAGGCAGAACAAGGGATCTAACCCACACATCCAGGCTCCAAAGCTGTCCATACTGCCTCTTTTTAAATACTTTTTGTGGGACTCCAGGAGTAAACTCAACAATAATGAAGACAATTTCCTTTCTTATAATTAAGGTTTGACTCAGCTTCCCCTTCCTAAAATGGGTATACAATACTATGGTGATTACTTATATATATAATCCATCATGGGATTTTGAAAATATACTTAATGTTTGTGTAGCACTTGGAGGCCCATTAAATGTGCAATAAAATGTAGACAAAGAAACATTTTTGGCATTGCTTATTGATGATGGCAGTGGAAGTCAGTTTCCTTTAAAGACTTTTACTGCTCCAGTAGTTCCTTCTTTGTAGTGTTTCCTATGGCCCCTCTTCCTAGCTCTCCCATGGAGAAGAAACTAGAATGACAGAGGGGAGTTGCCCACCCATATCAAGTCAGTCACTCATAATTAACTTCCTTAATCAAAGGTAACCCTCCCTTTTTGATTAATCATCTTTTTATAGTACACTTAAGAGGAAAAAGGACCAAATGAAAATATTAAGTTGGAGGCAACGCAAACTCATTCGATAATATTGCCATTACAACTGAGTAAAGAAATACACAGAGCTCCCCTGGAAATATTTCCCCTGTCAAAATTTATGTCTTTTCTAATGGGTGTGTGCAAGGAGGTGTTTTTCTTCACACACTCTATGTGGATGTATTGAGTAAATGTTAGCTTTGTGTCTTCTTTTGGCCCATTAAGAGTTACGCACCATGCCAATTTACAAACAAGAGGGTGACCAGGTAGGCAGGGCCAAAAGAAGTTTGATGAATCAGGAGAAAATGACAAATTATTTACAAAACGTAATCTGGGAGCTGAAATTGTCATGTCGCACTTTAGGGGAACACAATCACCCCCTAAGCAGCCATCGGTTCCATCGGGTTGGGTTGACTCTTATCTTTGATGATTGGGGCGATGGATTCACCCACCATTTGCAACAAAGCGCTCCAATATTTTTCAGGAGCAAAGCACTTTTCACTGGCTGTTCCAGAGTAGCTCATGGAAGTAAGAGCCAAGCGTGTAAACGACCTCCTGAAAGAACTGGCAGCCTTGGAGAACACTGAGCCCCAAAGTGAGAGTTGTTTGCAAGGCGCTCCTCCAGCTGAAGCCTGGGCAGGGGAGGCCAGCAAGCAGGGAGGCAGGCGGAGGTGGGCGGCTGTCTGCGGGCGGGCGGAGGGGAAATGTTTATACAGAACAAGTCAAAAGGTGGACAGCAAACAAATCACGGTGTGGGGCTGCTCAAAGGGTGAATTCGGGAGGTACCTACCAGGCTCCCAGGAGAAAAGGAGAGATGCTAATGCTAGCGGCATTGCCACCTAAACGCATCTTTCCCATCGGGGGTTAAAATCTTTGCTTCTTTGCAAAGTAGGCACAAGCTCTCCAGCCCCCAATTCCCCTGGGCACAGGGAGTGCAGAAAGTTTTCCTTGGTAGGTCAGTTGTTTTTATGTGAAACCATTTTGGCCAAGGTGGAGATTTTTCACTTGGGTGTCAGTGGTGTCCTTCTGATGTTTATAAAATGTAGCAAATGTACAGTTTGAACAGTTATTTTAGGTAAAAACGTCAATTTCTTCAGAGTCAGGCACTCTAAGTTCTGTGTTTGAGACAAATTCTTAGATTTTCCAGTGTTGAGAAAACTTTCACCTTGCTTCACACGGTTCTCAAGTTGAGTTATGACCCTGACGTCCCTCTGCTCTCGAAAGTGTGGTGATGGAGGTCAATTAAAAACAACTGAAAAGAAGAAAATGTAATTTTCTATCTCATGGAGGAGGGGGCATGACAAGACCTTTACAGGGTGGAATTTTGCTGGCAACTGACCTTAACAATCATTTCTCTTTGAGACCCGGTGCCCTTGCTAGGAACACCCTTGGGGGGTTGGGTGGTCACTGCCTCAACACCCTGTGTCTTAAACCTAAGTTTCAAAGATCTCTTCACCTCAGCCTCTACCTACCAAAATGCTTTTATGGCCTTTAAAATGTCCAGATAAATTTGATGTAAGGGGATGTTTGTCTGAATCATTACTGTTCTCCCTCTGGGTTTGCGACCTCTTTCCTTACACTTGGAATGCCTTAAGTGGTCTCCTGATCCAACGTCCTTGTGTTTCTCTTTTCACTTCCTCCCAAAGCTGCTCAAAGTCACCCTAGTTCAATTGCATGACTATCCCGGGACCTGAGGTGTTTTAGCACCAAGCTCTGCAAACTCCATGCCATCAAGACTAGAGCTGTCAATCTATTTCAAAGGTTCCTGAGAGAAGGATTGCAAGACATCACTCATTCATGTGACTCAGAGCTTCTCATGTTCAGAAACTCATGTCTCTTCCTAAGCTTAAATCTGTTTCTTCACATGGATTCAGAGAATGGCTTTTCATCCCTTTTCCCAGCCCATTTATATATTTTGAGAGTGATTAGGGCTCTTGATTAGCCTTCTTTTTTTTTTTTTTTTTGCGGTACGCGGGCCTCTCGCTGTTGTGGCCTCTCCCGTTGCGGAGCACAGGCTCCAGACGCGCAGGCTCAGCGGCCATGGCTCACGGGCCCAGGCGCTCCGCGGCACGTGGGATCCTCCCGGACCGGGGCACGAACCCCCGTCCCCTGCATCGGCAGGCAGACTCTCAACCACTGCGCCACCAGGGAAGCCCCTAGCCGCCTTTTTCACATTAGATTATTCCATTTTCTTTTTTCCTTTTGCCACACAATTTATTTTCTGCTTCACAAGGTGTTTTTAGCGAATCCAGGCAGATGTTGAAGAGAAGGTTTTACAGTCATATTCTTTCTTAGATTCTCACTCGATTTTTTAAATCTACATCCTTCTTTCTCAAAGAGGCTGTTGATGGGGATCATTACCATCTACTGATGATCTTCATGTTTTATATTTACCAGCACATTTGCTCCTCACAGCAGCCTCTCAAGATATATGTTAAATATCTCTATTTTATAGGAGAAAAAACATGTTCAGAATGTTCAGAATGCTCAGAATACTTACCAAGATTCCTGGCTAGAATGCAGTGAAGCAGGAGTCACATCTAGATCTGACCACCTCCAGTCTCTTCTGTGCACTTGTAACCAATAAGACTGTTGTGGGATCGGAAATGTTTCTAAACAAGAACTCTTCTGCTGCAGTTCATCTGTGATCCTCTGACCTTCCCCCAGACACTCGAGTGAATCCAGCTGTAATCTGTCTCATATTTTATAGGTTTTTTTATTTGTGATAAGTTACTTGGCTGCATTTTTCTCTTATTTTCTTTCTTTAGTCCCTAATTGTCCACTTTACCAGCAAGTCCAATTCTATGTCTGATCTTGTTCTCAGAGGTGAGGAGAAAATTAAATACAGGAGCAAAGTCTATTTTGTAGCCTTTTTAAAGTTTTTAAACATTTAACTTCCAAAGTAGTACATGAGTACATGCCCCTTGTACAAATTTCAAATTATACTGAGGCAAAAGGAAGGAAAGCATGAAGTCCTTCTTCACCAACTTGGGTACCAGTGGAGTTTCCTAGGGATCATTTTTCTATGCCCTTAAATTATTTGTGGAAATGAGTAGGGAATAAACAAACAGCAAATACTCCATTTGAACTTTCCAATCAAAACTAACCACAAAAGATTTGAGGGGGCTCCATAGCTGTTTCATTCACCTATTAAACGAGAAACCAGTAATGTCATCTTTTACTGCTTGCTGATCTTCTTTGCTTTTGGTTAAAAAAAGTCTGCTTTTGCTGCTTCTTCTGGAAACTCTTGGACACACCTTTCCAGGCTCATCCTTCATTATCTCTCTGATCTTGTCCCACCACAACTTAACTTGTCGGTGGGTTGGATACTGGAATTGATACCTATGCCTTCCAGAAAATGATAGGCAGGCTTCTGAGGGGCTATCCTTCAGTTTTCAAACAGAATGAATAGTCTCTGTATTAGAAATTTATGATCTGTCTTCATCCCCACCTTTGTGCTGCACGTTCTTGTTTATTTTCTGTTTTGTTTTGAGCCCTCCTCTGTAGGTGTCCCTCATCGTGCACACACTCACTTGAATTGTATGTGGACTGCTCTCATGTCCCATGTTATGTGACCCTCCCCTCTGCCTTTCTTTCCAATTGCAGGGTCTATGTTTTAATATGAGGCCAACAATCATTGCTATCTACACAGTGGTTATTTCCCCAATTGTTTTGTCTCTTCAAAGTACTACAATCTCCAGAGAAAATGAAACCAGTTGTTCATGTTACACTGTAAATAGCATTCAGAAGCTATGGCTGTATATTTTATCTTGGCTATATAATAATTACAGTGAGAATACTTCATAGGAAGGAGATTTATTTTTCACCCTCATTGTATCATTGAGGATAGGCCCAGTTCTGCTGCAGTGACAAACAACCCCCATATCGCAGGGGCTTAGAAAAACAAAGGTTTCTTTCTTGCTCATGCTACATGTGTATGTAGGACCATCTAAGGGCTCTGCTCCACATTATCTGAGGAAATCTTCCTATCATCCACTAGCTCTCCAAACACCTGCTTTGGTTGTGATAACTTTATCTAAAATGTATGGAGTGTGCAATGCTGTGGTGATTCTCGTTGGGGATCTTGCATTTAAACTTGTAATTAGGTTATATAATCTTACCTTTGCAAAATTGTTCCCTACACTCTATCTCTTGGGGTTCTCTAGTTCAACAGTCATTCTGTGAACTTTTTTTTTAAAGTAAATACAGTTGTAAAAAAACCAAAAGAAAACACTCCAGTCTTGCTTTGTCAGAGTCTTAAGAGTTTCCATGTCTCTGTTGAGGTCTTTCCATACTCCATATTCCTCTCTATCTCATTCATTAAAGTTATGAAATATTTTGACATTGTCACAATTTTTGCTTTTCAGTCTTTTAATCTATAAATACTTTCTCATTATTTATACCCCTATGAGGAGACATATTTTGTTTTATTTTTTCCACATTCTTATTCTAATTGGAACAAGTTTTTCTTGTGTCCTGAATATTGTGCTTTGAAGAATATTCAGCTTGTCTGAAATCTTAGGCCTTTATCTCATGAATGGCTTGCATTTCCTGGTCTTATTGTTTGTTCCTAGTTCTTCCTTCATGATCATTAATTCTTCTTGTTTTAAAAAGTGATTCCTTCTGTCTTTGTAGCCAATGTTATTTCTCCCCACCTATAGAATGTCATAGTGTCATAAACAGGATGACATATTTAATGTGTCTTATGTGCATAAACACATAAATATTTAGTATATACCTGATATTCTCAAAGATATACACATGTAATTGACATGTTCAAAGAAGGGGTTCACTGAGATAAATATTAGGAGTGTTATTTAAAATGTTTATAAACATTCCTTCTGCTGGTCATTGTCTATACTTATGCCTCCAGTTCTCTATGAGGTAGAACTTACAGTTTGGTTGTACGTATTTTTTGTAAAAATGGCATCGGTGTATTAATTATATAATGGTGAACCAAAAATAGCACATCCCTGCCTGGAAGCTTTGAAACAGTAGGTCAATAACAGGAAGATATGTTGCTGCTGTAATTTGCTGATTAAAAAGTTATATCAAGGTATTAGACTAATAGTTCACTTGGCTGTTTTGGGATATATATAGATATATGATTAGATAATTTTTATATTTAATTTAATAGATGCTTCATAATCTGAATAAGATACTGAGGCTGAACAACTGAATGGTGCTATTAATTCATTCCCAGTCCACTGGCAGGAGTTTAGGCTTTCTGCCTAAGAACACATATGGGGTAATTTAATCAAATACAATTTATGCCCTCTATGTGCTTTATTGTCTAATTCTACACATGTATAATATGTACCAAGGCAGAGAGATATGTGGGTGTGATTGCAAGAATGTTGAGTATGTTTTAATAGCTCCATCAAAGCATAAAGTCCTCCTACATAGTCATATACATAGTATGCAGTGTGTGTGTGTGTGTGTGTGTGTGTGTGTGTGTGTGTGTGTGTTGATTTGGAAGTGCCTGAGGGTGACATATGGAGACCAGCTACAGAGCAGTAGTTTGTACCCTCATGGCCAGAATGATCCTTGGAGACGGTGCTTAGTGGGAGGTGGGTGGATGGGGGCCACGAGAGGTAGGATCTTCAGGGTGCCTCTCATCTTTATCATCAACGTGCATCAAGACTGCTGCGTCACATATAACATTTTCCATTCTTTTTGCCCCAGTGTTCTGGTTCTGCTCAACAGCAGCAACCTGTTGATTCTGGACTGCTAAGTACTTCTGGCTGGCATATGAGGCTGCTGGGTGACTTAACTGTGGGAGACAGACAGAATTGTTTCCAAGGTACACCTAAGGAGGCCCTCAGCAAAACAAACATTGATTTTGGAGAAGTATTTTTTTCTGTATTTGCTTGCTGCCAGGGGCCTCTAAATAGGATCCCTATTTTTTTTTCCTGTTAATATTAACCCATTTAGAGGCTGAATGATAAAGTTCATGCCAATAAGCCTTGCAGGATGTTGTAAGACACCATTAGCTCCCCCAACAGAGCACCTCCTGGTGAGGATTCAGTAGGTGATTGAACATGAACTAAAACCTTGGAGGCTGCCCTGAGTGCCTGGGTGGCCTCTGGTTTACTGCTGGTTCACTGGGTTCCTTCTGCCTCAGTGGGCCAACTCCCAGTATTATAAATCATATAGATGTGAACTTCTTCCTGAAGTAACTTGTTTGCTTTATTTATTTGGAAAATTTCGGTAACTGCTCTCTCAACGGCCAGGCTGTTGAACTTGCCATAACTGAGGCTTACTCAAGAATGTTTAGTCTTAACACTGTGTGGTTTCCTTTAGTGACTCCCGGGCCACATTTTGAAGAGAGACTTGCTGGTACTAAAGTATGGTGAATTCACTTCCAGGTAACCCAGGGGCACCTCAGAATACCTTGGGTTTTGAGACAGAGTGGGTGGCAATGGTGAAGTGGAACCTCTCCCTAAACAAACCAGGCCCACACAACCACAAACACACCCTCACCCACATACACCTTGATGTTTGAGGGGTTGAATATGCAAAAAATGAATGCAGTTTTCAATGGGAGTTTTCGACGAGTAATTTTTTAATATTTTTCATGTCGAAGTCGTCATGTAAGTCTGCCTTCTGAAATTAAACCTCTTCCACTTCCTCCTGGGGCACTGCGTGTCTTGAAAAGTGTATTTGAATAAAAGAAAATAAGTACCTAAAAATGAATAAAATCATTCATTGGTAGCAGTGATGTGAGTTTACATTTAGGGCTCCCAAGCCAAACTGTCAGAAAAGACCACATTATTCTTTTTAATTTGCCAAACAGCTTTCTGGTGGAGAGAGCAAGATGGAGGGGTGGAGGTCGGGGGGTAGGTGAGTGAGGGTTTTACTTGAGGATGTGTCTGAAATGCAGAGGCTACTCATATGGCTTCTAGACCTGGGATTAGGAGATAAATGAGGACATTTGCAAACACTTTAAGTCTATGAAAAATCATGCAGTCGGGTTTTAACTTCATGTGGAGGCATGGTGACATTTTTTTGGTGCCTGGATTTGGGACCTTTTTGCGTACTAAATTGCATTAGGAAAAAAAAAAAGAGTGTTGGGGAGGGATTTGGTGCTTCACAATGTGGGGAAGAAGGAGATCTCTTCCAAAGGATGTCGTAAGAACATGCCTTTCGTTAACTTTTATGGTTAAGGCTAAGGGGGGCTGCTGGTGCCCTTCTTTCACACCCACCCCTCAGTATTCCTAACAGCCTGCAGTTGTTTTAGATGGTCTGTTTATATTATATGCTCAAAGACTGAGCATCTTTATATCTGTGCTTATATCCCTTCCCTAACTCTTTTAAAATGCATATTGCTGTCCAAAATACTGTGTTCTAATAGCCAAGAGCAGAATATGGAGAGAGTTAGAAATGCCAACTTTATGGTTTATTAAGCCCTGTTGAGTTCCTTGGGGACAGATTGTGTTACACAAATATTTATTGTTTTGGATATACTTTGGATAATGAGGAGACTGGGCCTATATGGCAGAAGGAATGAGGATTAAAAAAAAAAAAAAGGCTTGAGAGGATTGCAGCAGAGAGTGGAAGATGGCAGTCCAATCAAGAGCAATGGCTTCCTTTGCTCATACTCAAATGATGCAGTGGGAACTGATAGGTGACTTGAGGGAAAAGTGAATTTTCTCTTGTGCCATCTCTTGGATTTTCATGTGTGTATGTATTTGTCCAAGGGTGGAATTTTCTTTCAGAAAATGGCTGCACTTTTCAAATCTTTCTACTACCAAGAGCATAATTAAGGAATTACACAGAGTACAAATAGGCACTTAAAGAAATAGAATAGCTCTTAAGACGAGTGAGAACTGTAACCTGTTTAAAAATACTAACACATCTGTTCTCATTATAGGCAAAGATATTAAAACTACTTAAAGCAGTGCAAGTTTATTGTGCCTAAGAATCATCTAGAAAGCTTGTTTAACAGATTCTTAGGTTCCACTCTGGAGTTTTTCATTCAGAATGTCAGCAGTTGGGCATGAGAATTTGCAGTTCCTACAAGTTCCCAGGTGAAACTAACTGATGCTGTGGGTACTTGGACCACACTCTGAGTAGCACATCCTTAAAATGATTTTGTTCAAGAAAATAGAAGGAGGGAGTAATGTAGGATGGTGATGGGTCAATAGCCAGTGTTGGTAATATTTGTTTAGGTGGGTAACTCAGGCTCATACCACTGTACCAAGATTTGACAGAGGGGCCCGATTTTAGCAGAGGATATGTCTAAGGCTGGAAGACTCTCCAAATTTTCCTGCACTGTGATTGTGCTTGGGAATACTAGATGAGCTCTGGATTATTAATTTAAATAGTCTTCACCCTTCACGGGTTCTTATGCAGCCTGGGTGGGAACCTTCCCTTGGTGCCCCAGTGATAATGGGCATATTGACTGCAGGACCACTTTTGGACTAGGGCATCACATGGCAGCCAGAAACAACAGCAGTGATGACCTCTAGTTCTTTTGGTGGCTTGCATTGTTTTTGGAAGCAAATTATTTGCATGGAGTGAGCCCCCAAATTCTTAAGTTCTTAGGTAATTTGGGAATGAGTAGGAAGAAGAAAAGTCTTGGAGGAATGACTTACTGCTAGTAAGATTGGAGATGGGGAGGTAGGTTGAACTATTAGTTAGAATTCAATATGACCTCATTTGCACCCTGAGTTTGCAGAGCATAACATATGGGTTTTGGAAGGGATCAATATGTCAGTCAGATGGGAGGCTTGTCACCATGGAAGAAGAGAAGAGAATCGAGAAACAAACATGAGCATAGCATCTTCAGTGGTGTCTATGGGAGAAAACTTGCCCTGATCTACAAGTAATGGTATCTGTTCCTTCTGGAAATGCTCTTCCCATCACAAGATAAAGTCATCAGGTAATTTCAGATTAATAATGCTTGCCATTCTGATCACCCAGCTCAATCCTCTGGCTCAGACAGCGAACTCATCAGCAGTTTTGCCAGTCTCCACAAAAGGCCTGTGGAGATTTTTATTGGGATTACATTAAACCTATAGATCAATTTGGGGATAATCTATATAATTTTTTCTTTTTTTATTGAAGTATAGTTGATGTACAATGTCATATAAGCTACAGGTGTACAACATAGTAACTCAGAATCTCCAAAGTTTACACTCCATTTATAGTTACCACAAAATGTTGGCTATATTCCTTGCATTGTGCAATATATCCTTGTAGCTTATTTTATAGGCTATATAATGGTTTGTACCTCTTAATCCCCTACTCCTATATTGCCCCCCACTTCCCTCTCCTCTCTGGTAACCACTAGTTTGTTCTCTATATCTGCAAGTCTGTTTCTGTTTTGTTTTATTCACAAGTTTATTATATTTTTTAGATTTCACATATCAGGGATATCATACAGTATTTGCCTTTCTCTGTCTGACTTATTTCATTTAACATAATACCCTCCAAGTTCATCCATGTTGTTACAAATGGCAAAATTTCATTCCTTTTTATGGCTGAGTAGAATTCATATATATACATGTATATACACACACACACACACACACACACACACACACACACACCCCACATCTTCTTTATCCATTCATCTGTTGATGGACATTTAGGTTGCTTCCATAGCTTGGCTATTATAAATAATGCTGCTATGAACATTGGAGTGTATATATCTTTTTGAATTAGTATCTTTTTTCAGAAATATACTCAGGAATGGAATTGCTGGGTCATGTGGTAGTTCTATTTTTAGCTTTTTGAGAAACCACTGTTTTCCACAGTGGCTGCACCAATTTACATTCCCACCAAGAGTGCACGAGGGTTCTTTTTTCTCCAAATACTCACCAACATTTGTCACTTGTGTTCATTTCGATGATAGCCATTCTGACAGGTGTGAAGTGATATCTCATTGTGGTTTTGATTTGCATTTCCCTGATGATTAGAGATGTTGAGCATCTTTTCATGTGCCTATTGGCCATCTGCATGTCCTCTTTGGGAAAATGTCTATTCATATCTTCTGCCATTTTTCAATCAGGTTGTTTGTTTTTTTGGTTGAGTTATATGAGCTGTTTATATATGTTGGTTATTAACCCCTTAACTGTCATATAATTTGCAAATATTTTCTCCCATTAAGTACATTGTCTTTGTTTTGTCGATGGTTTTCTTTGCTGTGCAAAAGCTTTTAAGTTTAATTAGGTCTCATTTGTATATTTTTGCTTTAGGAGACAGATTCAAAAAAATATTGTTATGATTTATGTCAAAGAGCATTCTGCCTATGTTTTCCTCTAGGAGGGTTATGGGTTCCAGTCTTACATTTAGGTCTTAATCCATTTTGAGTTTATTTTTTACATGGTGTTAGAGAGTGTTCTAATTACATTCTTTTACATGTAGCACCAGTTTTCCCAGCACCACTTATTGAAGAGACTATCTTTTCTCCTCTGTTGTATATTCTTGCCTCCTTTGCTGTAGATTAATTGACATCAGTACATCTTAACAACATTGAATAACCATTAACATAGCGTAGTAGGTTCTTTCATTTTCCTCAGTAATGTTTAGTAGCTTGCACAATATAAAGATCTTTCAATTTTTTTCATTAGATTTATTTTAGGTTGTTTTTTAAATTTATTTTTTAATATATTTATTTTTGGCTGCGTTGGGTCTTCGTTGCTGCGTGCAGGCTTTCTCTAGTTGCGGCGAGCAGGGGCTACTCTTCGTTGCGGTGCACGGGCTTCTCATTGCGGTGGCTTCTCTTGTTGCAGAGCATAGGCTCTAGGCACGTGGGCTTCAGTACTTGTGGCACATGGGCTCAGTAGTTGTGGCTCGGGGGCTTAGTTGCTCTGTGGCATGTGGGATCTTCCTGGACAAGGGCTTGAACCCATGTCTCCTGCATTGACAGGAGGATTCTTAACCACTGCACCACCAAGGAAGCCCTATTCTAGGTTTTTATTTTTTACAACTTTATTGGAGTAAAATTGCTTTACAATGGTGTGTTAGTTTCTGCTTTATAACAAAGTGAATCAGTTATACATATACATATATTCCCATATCTCTTCCCTCTTGCGTCACCCTCCCTCCAGCCCTCCCTATCCCACCCCTCTAGGAGGTCACAAAGCACCGAGCTGATCTCCCTGTGCTATGCGGCTGCTTCCCACTAGCTATGCACCTTACGTTTGGTAGTGTATATATGTCCATGCCTCTCTCTTGCTTTGTCACAGCTTACCCTTCCCCCTCCCCATATCCTCAAGTCCATTCTCTAGTAAGTCTGTGTCTTTATTCCTGTCTTACCCCTAGGCTCTTCATGACATTTTTTTTCTTAAATTCCAGATATATGTGTTAGCATACAGTATTTGTCTTTCTCTTTCTGACTTACTTCAGTCTGTATGACAGACTCTAGGTCTATACACCTCATTACAAATAGCTCAATTTCGTTTCTTTTTATGGCTGAGTAATATTCCATTGTATATATGTGCCACATCTTCTTTATCCATTCATCCGATGATGGACACTTAGGTTGTTTCCATCTCCGGGCTATTGTAAATAGAGCTGCAATGAAGATTTTGGTACATGACTATTTTTGAATTATGGTTTTCTCAGGGTATATGCCCAGTAGTGGGATTGCTGGGTCATATGGTAGTTCTATTTGTAGTTTTTTAAGGAACCTCCATACTGTTCTCCACAGTGGCTGTATCAATTTACATTCCCACCAACTGTGCAAGAGGGCTCCCTTTTCTCTGCATCCTCACCAGCATTTATTGTTTCTAGATTTTTTGATGATGGCCATTCTGACTGGTGTGAGATGATATCTCATTGTAGTTTTGATTTGCATTTCTCTAATGATTAATGATGTTTAGCATTCTTTCATGTGTTTGTTGGCAGTCTGTATATCTTCTTTGGAGACATGTCTATTTAGGTCTTCTGCCCATTTTTGGATTGGGTTGTTTGGTTTTTTGTTATTGAGCCGCATGAGCAGCTTGTAAATTTTGGAGATTAATCCTTTGTCAGTTGCTTCATTTGCAAATATTTTCTCCCGTTCTGAGGATTGTCTTTTGGTCTTGTTTATGGTTTCCTTTGCTGTGCAAAAGCTTTTAAGTTTCATTAGGTCCCATTTGTTTATTTTTGTTTTTATTTCCATTTCTCTAGGAAGTGGGTCAAACAGGATCTTACTGTGATTTATGTCATAGAGTGTTCTGCCTATGTTTTCCTCTAAGAGTTTGATAGTTTCTGGCCTTACATTTAGATCTTTAATCCATTTTGAGTTTATTTTTGTGTATGGCGTTAGGGAGTGATCTAATCTCATACTTTTACATGTACCTGTCCAGTTTACACAGCACCACTTATTGAAGAGGCTGTCCTTTCTCCACTGTATATTCCTGCCTCCTTTATCAAAGATAAGTTGACCATATGTGTGTGGGTTTATCTCTGGACTTTCTATCCTGTTCCATTGATCTATATTTCTGTTTTTGTGCCAGTACCATACTGTCTTGATTACTGTAGCTTTGTAGTATAGTCTGAAGTCAGGGAGCCTGATTCCTCCAGCTCCGTTTTTTGTTCTCAAAATTGCTTTGGCTATTCGGGGTCTTTTGTGTTTCTATACAAATTGTGAAAATTTTTGTTCTAGTTCTGTGAAAAATGCCAGTGGTCATTTGATAGGGATTGCATTGAATCTGTAGATTGCTTTGGGTAGTAGAGTCATTTTCACAATGTTGATTCTTCCAATCCAAGAACATGGTATATCTCTCCATCTATTTGTATCATCTTTAATTTCTTTCATCAGTGTCTTATAATTTTCTGCCTACAGGTCTTTTGTCTCCTTAGGTAGGTTTATTGCTAGATATTTTATTCTGTTTCTTGCAATGGTAAATGGGAGTGTTTTCTTGATTTTACTTTCAGATATTTCATCATTAGTGTATAGGAATGCCAGAGATTTCTGTGCATTAATTTTGTATCCTGCTACGTTACCAAATTCATTGATTAGCTCTAGTAGTTTTCTGGTAGCATCTTTAGGATTCTCTATGTATAGTATCATGTCATCTGCAAACAGTGACAGATTTACTTCTTCTTTTCTGATTTGGATTCTTTTTATTTCCTTTTCTTCTCTGATTGCTGTGGCTAAAACTTCCAAAACTATGTTGAATAAGAGTGGTGAGAGTGGGCAACCTTTTCTTGTTCCTGATCTTAGTGGAAATGCTTTCAGTTTTTCACCATTGAGGACGATATTGGCTGTGGGTTTGTCATATATGGCCTTTATTATGTTGAAGAAAGTTCCCTCTATGCCTACTTTCTGCAGGGTTTTTATCATAAATGTGTGTTGAATTTTGTCGAACGCTTTCTCTGCATCTATTGAGGTGATCATATGGTTTTTCTCCTTCAGTTTTTTAATATGGTGTATCACGTTGATTGATTTGCATATGTTGAAGAATTCTTGCATTGCTGGAATGAACCCCACTTGATCATGGTGTATGATCCGTTTAATGTGCTGTTGGGTTCTGTTTGCTAGTATTTTGTTGAGGATTTTTGCATCTATGTTCATCAGTGATATTGGCCTGTAGTTTTCTTTCTTTGTGACATCCTTGTCTGGTTTTGGTATCAGGGTGATGGTGGCCTCATAGAATGAGTTTGGGTGTTTTCCTCCCTCTGCTATATTTTGGAAGAGTTTGAGAAGGATAGGTGTTAGCTCTTCTCTAAATGTTTGATAGAATTTGCCTGTGAAGCCAACTGGTCCTGGGCTTTTGTTTGTTGGAAGATTTTTAATCACAGTTTCAAATTCAGTGCTTGTGATTGGATTGTTCATATTTTCTATTTCTTCCTGATTCAGTCTTGGCATGTTGTGCATTTCTAAGAATTTGTCCATTTCTTCCAGGTTGTCCATTTTATTGGCATAGAGTTCCTTGTAGTAATTTCTCATGATCTTTTGTATTTCTGCAGTGTCAGTTGTTACTTCTTTTTCATTTCTAACTCTATTGATTTGAGTTTTCTCCCTTTTTTTTCTTGATGAGTCTGGCTAATGGTTTATCAATTTTTTTAATCTTCTCAAAGAACCACCTTTTAGTTTTACTGATCTTTACTATCATTTCCTTCATTTCTTTTTCATTTATTTCTGATCTGATCTTTATGATATCTTTCCTTTTGCTAACTTTGGGGTTTTTTTGTTCTTCTTTCTCTAATTGCTTTAGGTGCAAGGTTAGGTTGTTTATTTGAGATGTTTTCTGTTTCATAAGGTAGGATTGTATTGGTATAAACTTCCCTCTTAGAACTGCTTTTGCTGCATCCCATAGGTTTTGTGTCATTGTGTTTTCATTGTCATTTGTTTCTAGGTATTTTTTTATTTCCTCTTTGATTTCTTCAGTGATCACTTCATTATTAAGTAGTGCATTGTTTAGCCTCCATGTGTTTGTATTTTTTACAGATCGTTTCCTGTAATTGATATCTAGTCCATTGGCATTGTGGTCGGAAAAGATACTTGATACAATTTCAATTTTCTTAAATTTACCAAGGCTTGATTTGTGACCCACGATATGATCTATCCTGGAGAATGTTCCATGAGCACTTGAGAAAAATGTGTATTCTGTTGTTTTTGGATGGAATGTCTTATAAATATCAATTAAGTCCATCTTGTTTAATGTATCATTTAAAGCCTGTGTCTCCTTATTTATTTTCATTTTGGATGATCTGTCCATTGGTGAAAGTGGGGTGTTAAATTCCCCTACTGTGAATGTGTTACTGTTGATTTCCCCTTTTATGGCTGTTAGTATTTGCCTTATGTATTGAGGTGCTTCTATGTTGGGTACATAAATATTTACAATTGTTATATCTTCTTCTTGGATCGATCCCTTGATCATTATGTAGTGTCCTTGTCTCTTCTAATAGTCTTTATTTTAAAGTCTATTTTGTCTGATATGAGAATTGCTACTCCAGCTTTCTTTTGGTTTCCATTTGCATGAAATATCTTTTTCCATCCCTCACTTTCAGTCTGTATGTGTTTCTAGGTCTGAAGTGGGTCTCTTGTAGACAGCAAATATATGGGTCTTGTTTTTGTATCCATTCACCCAATCTGTGTCTTTTGGTGGGAGCATTTAGTCCACTTACATTTAAGGTAATTATCGATATGTATGTTCCTATTCCCATTTTCTTAATTGTTTTGGGGTCGTTATTGTAGGTCTTTTCCTTCTCTTGTGTTTCTTGCCTAGAGAAGTTCCTTTAGCAGTTGTTGTAAAGCTGGTTTGGTGGTGCTGAACTCTCTTAGCTTTTGCTTGTCTGTAAAGGTTTTAATTTCTCCATCAAATCTGAATGAGATCCTTGCTGGGTAGAGTAATCTTGGTTGCAGGTTTTTCTCCTTCATCACTTTAAATATGTCCTGCCACTCCCTTCTGGCTTGCAGAGTTTCTGCTGAAAGATCAGCTGTTAACCTTATGGGGATTCCCTTGTGTGTTATTTTTCCCTTGCTGCTTTTAATAGGTTTTCTTTGTATTTAATTTTTGACAGTTTGATTAATATGTGTCTTGGCGTATTTCTCCTTGAATTTATCCAGTATGGGACTCTCTGTGCTTCCTGGACTTGATTAAATTTCCTTTCCCATATTAGGGAAGTTTTCAACTATAATCTCATCAAATATTTTCTCAGTCCCTTTCTTTTTCTCTTCTTCTGGAATGCCTATAATTCGAATGTTGGTGCACTTGATGTTGTCCCAGAGGTCTCTGAGATTGTCCTCAGTTCTCTTCATTCTTTTTTCTTTATTCTGCTGTGCAGTAGTTATTTCCACTATTTTATCTTCCAGGTCACATATCCGTTCTTCTGCCTCAGTTATTCTGCTATTGATCCCATCTAGAGTATTTTTAATTTCATTTATTGTGTTGTTCATCATCGTTTGCTTCATCTTTAGTTCTTGTAGATCCTTGTTAAATGTTTCTTGCATTTTGTCTATTCCATTTCCAAGATTTTGGATCATCTTTACTATCATTATTCTGAATTCTTTTTCAGGTAGACTGCCTATTTCCTCTTCATTTGTTAGGTCTGGTGGGTTTTTATCTTGCTCTTTCATCTGCTGTGTGTTTTTCTGTCTTCTCATTTTGCTTATCTTACTGTGTTTGGGGTCTCCTTTTTGCAGGCTGCAGGTTCGTAGTTCCTGTTGTTTTTGGTGTCTGTCCCCAGTGGCTAAGGTTGGTTCAGTGAGTTGTGTAGGCTTCCTGGTGGAGGGGACTAGTGCCTGTGTTCTGGTGGATGAGGGTGGATCTTTCCTTTCTGGTGGGCAGGTCCACGTCTGGTGGTGTGTTTTGGGGTGTCTGTGGACTTATTATGATTTTAGGCAGCCTCTCTGATAATGGATTGGGTTGTATTCCTGTCTTGCTAGTTGTTTGGCATAGGATGTCCAGCACTGTAGCTTTCTGCTCGCTGAGCGAAGCTGGGTGCTGGTGTTGAGAAGGAGATCTCTGGGAGATTTTCACCATTTAATATTATGTGGAGCTGGGAGGTCTCTTGTGGACCAGTGTCCTGAAGTTGGCTCTCCCTCCTCAGAGGCACAGCACTGACTCCTGGGTGGAGCACCAAGAGCCTTTCATCCACATGGCTCAGAATAAAAGGGAGAAAAAGTAGAAAGAAAGAATTAGTAGAAGTAGAAAGAGAGAATGAAAGGAGGGAGGGAGGGAGGGAGGAAGGAAGGAAGGAGGGAAGGAAGGAAAAAATGAAAGGAAATAAATTAAAATAAAATATAATAAAGTTATTAAAATAAAAAAAAGAGAAAAAAAAGAAAAAAATTAAACAAACAAAAAAAAACGGACAGATAGAACCCTAGAACAAATGGTGGAAGCAAAGCTATACAGACAAAATCTCACACAGAAGCATACACATACACACTCACAAAAAGAGGAAAAGGGGAAAAAATAATAAATCTTGCTCTCAAAGTCCACCTCCTTAATTTGGGATGATTGGTTGTCTATTCAGGTATTCCACAGATGCAGGGTACATCAAGTTGATTGTGGAGATTTAATCCGCTGCTTCTGTGGCTGCTGGGAGAGATATCCGTTTCTCTTCTTTGTTCTCACAGCTCCCAGGGGCTCAGCTTTGGATTTGGCCCCACCTCTGCTTGTAGGTCACCGGAGGGCATCTGTTCTTCGCTCAGACAGGACGGGGTTAAAGGAGCTGCTGATTCGGGGGCTCTGGCTCACTCCGGCCTGGGGAGAGGGAGGGGCACGGAGTGCGGGGCGGGCCTGCTACGGCAGAGGCCTGCGTGAGGTTGCACCAGCCTGAGGCGCGCTGTGCGTTCTCCCGGAGGAGTTGACCCTGGATCCCGGGACCCTGGCAGTGGCGAGCTGCACCGGCTCCCCAGAAGGGGGCTGTGGATAGTGACCTGTGCTCGCACACAGGCTTCTTGGTGGCGGCAGCAGCAGCCTTAGCGTCTCATGCCCGTCTCTGGGGTCCGCGCTTTTAGCCACGGCTCGCGCCCATCTCTGGAGCTCCTTTAAGCAGCGCTCTTAATCCCCTCTCCTCGAGCACCAGGAAACAAAGAGGTAAGAAAAAGTCTCCTGCCTCTTCGGCAGGTCCAGACTTTTCCCTGGACACCCTCCCGGCTAGCCGTGACGCACTAACCCCCTGCAGGCTGTGTTCACGCCGCCAACCCCAGTCCTCTCCCTGAGCTCCGACCGAAGCCCGAGCCTCAGCTCCCAGCCCCGCCCGCCCCGGCGGGTGAGCAGACAAGCCTCTCGGGCTGGTGAGTGCCGGTCAGCACCGATCCTCTGTGCAGGAATCTCTCCGCTTTGCTCTCTGCACCCCTGTTACTGCGCTCTCCTCTGTGGCTCCGAAGCTTCCCCCTCTGCCACCCGCAGTCTCCGCCAGCGAAGGGGCTTCTAGTGTGTGGAAACTTTTCCTCCTTCACAGCTCCCTCCCACGGGTGCAGGTCCCATCCCTATTCCTTTGTCTCTGTTTATTCTTTTTCTTTTGCTCTACCCAGGTACGTGGTGGTGGTGGGGTTTCTTGCCTTTTGGGAAGTCTGAGGTCTTCTGCCAGCATTCTGTAGGTGTTCTGTAGGAGTTGTTCCACGTGTAGATGTATTTCTGGTGTATCTCCTATTCTAGGTTTTGATGCATTGTGACACTCATATAAATAGCAGTCCTTTTACATTTCATTTTGCAAGTGTTTCTTGTTTGTTTGTTTATTTACTGGTATGAAGAAATATGATTGAGTTGGATTATGTAATAGAGTATGACTCCATGTTTTGATGTTTGGCTTCTGACTTCTTATAACCCCACTTCCCTCCTCCCCTTCTGCTCCATATCTGGGCAGAACTGATAAGAAAGCCCAAGTGAATACCCTCCTTTGGTACATGTGGGAATTCAAACGTGGCCAATCCCCAGGCCTCTCTCATGTTCCCTTGCCACTAGAAAGGTCCACATACTCTGTCTGCTATGCTCAAGCATGCTTGGATATGCTTGTGCCCTACCTGCTCTCCCCTGGAGTCCCTTGTGGGAATAATACACTTTCAAATTCTCTAGGTATCTTGAAAGTCATCTGCCTCAACATCCTACCTGTTGATTGGGAAGGGTTACACCCTACCTCTCTGGGGTAAACACAGACCAGGGTATAGCCACCTTGTATGCAGCATTCTTCCTAAATGTTTGCTATTGCTAATTGTTCATAAATTATTCTGAAACTTCTATGTATACAGTTATATCATCTGTGAATAAAGTTTTACTAGCTATTTTTCAATCTTTTGCTCTTAAAAGTATTTTTTATTGCTTCTTTGAAGTAGTTAAGACCTCCAATTTTGAATAAAACTGGTGGTTGTGGACTTCTGGTCTTACCATTCTCAATGTGTGTGTGGGAAAAAGGTCAATATTTTACCATGTTATGTTGACCATTAAGATTTCATTTTGTAGATGTCTTTCATTAGATTAAGGAAATTCCTAGCTATTTCATATATGTTGAGCATTTTTCTTTTAAATATATACGTATGTTGGATTTGATCAAATATATTTTCTGTATTTTTTGAAGTAATCACATTTTTTATCTCCCTTGTTCACTTACTTGGTGAATTTTATTGGTTGATTTTCAAATCAGTTTCACCTAGTTTTGATGTACTGTGCTTTTAATATAAAACTAGACTCTGTTAGCTAAGGTTTTAATATATTCATGTTTATATTAATAAGAAATATCGGCTCATATTTACCTTTCTTATAAGTCCTTCCCAGGTTTTGGTATCAGGGTTTTGCTGGCTCATAAAATGAGTTGCGAGTTGGTAAGTTGCCTATTTTTCTATTCTTCAGAAGAATTTATATAAGGTTGGTATTTCTTCTTTTACTAGTAGGAATAATTCACCAGTGAAATCATCTACACCTGGAGTTATTGAGAGAAAAAATTTTTGTAATGGATTTGATTTATTTAATATAGGATAGTAAAGATGCTCCATTTCTTCTGGGTCAGTTTTTGGTAAATCTTGTTTTTCAAGAATTTGTGCACTGTATTTTTTAAGTTTGTTGACATAAAATCATTTATAATACACTCTTATTATTCTTTTGAGGTGTATGGGATCTGTAAGAATGCCCCTTTTTTATTCCTCATGTTAATTATTTGTATTCTCTCTCTCTTGCTAAGTGTTAATCAGTGTTACTAATGTGTTCAAAGAACCAAAACCAAAGCTTTGTTGATTTTTCTACTTTATTGATTTCATCACTTATTTTCATTATTTTATCCTTCTTTCTTTTAAGTTTACTTTGTTTCCCCTTTTCCAGATTCTTGAGTTAGAAGTATAGATCATTGATTTTAACTCTTCCTTCTTTTCTAATATCTACATTTATAGCAATAATATATGTATATCCCTCTAAGCATTTTTTTGATACATCCTACAAATTTTGATACATTGTGTTTTTATTATCATTCAATTCTACAAATTTTCTAACTTTGTGATTTCTTCTTAAACCTGTGGGTTTTTAGAAGCATGTTGCCTAATTTCCAAACATTTGGAAATTTTTCTAGTTATCTTTATTTCTACTCCATAAGTTAATTCCATGTTGTTCAGGTGACATACATTTTATAATTTGAATCCTTTGAAATTTGTTGAGACTTGATTCATGGCCCAGAATAAAATCTAAAATAATTTATTTTTTGTATTTATTTCTTCAATTGTTGAATGTAATGCTCTCTGTTAAAGTCAAGTTGGTTGTGTTCTTCAAATCTTTTATATCCTTACTGATTGTGTGTGTGTGTGTGCTTGTTTTATCAGCTATTGAGATGGTGTCAGGAACTGTGAGGGTCTGAGAATTTATTCTCTTTGCAATCAAACGAGGTAGCTTACCACAGTTTCATGCATAGGATTATTGGTTATTTGGATTTCCTCTTCTATAAACTGCATGCGCATATCCTTTGCACACTTTATTGGGTGGTCGGCGTTTTTTTGTTTTTTCTTAAATGAGTTTATAAGGTATTGTCTTATTTTATATTGAATATTGTTCCTTTAACACGTATGTATGCTATAAATTAGCTTTTTCTAAGCCATGGTTCATTTTAACTTTTCTTGTGATGTCTTTTATTTTTTTAAAAAACATTTAATATTTTAATCTATTTAATTTATTTGGATTTTCCTTCATGGTTTGTGTTTTCTGTATGTTATTTAGGACATTCTTCCTATATTGTCATATAGGTATGGTTATATTTTTTTTCTAAAACTTTAAAATTTGCTTTTAATTCTATCTAAAATCTGCTTATAATTTACTTTTGCATATTGTGTGAGTTATTTACAATCTTTTGACACAATTAACCACTTTTAATAACTTTGCATAATCTACTTTTTCCATTTATAATGACTACACTTCTGTAAAAATTGTTGTATTTATGCACAAGTCTTTTTGCAACTCCATATTCTGTTGCCTTAGTCTGTTTATCTGTCTTTCTGCCCATTATCCATTGTCTTAATTGCTAGACATCTATGATAGTTTTTAATACCTGATGGAGCAAGTCTTTTCATCTTTGTTCTTAAAAATTTCTTTTTAGCTATTATTGTCTAGGTCTTGCCACATGAATTTTTGGATCATCTTGTCAGATTTTACACAAAACAATGAGAATTTAGTGGAATTGCATTGATTTTATAGACTAATTTGGGAGAAAATTTATATCCTTAAATTTTTATGTAGGACCATAGCATACATTTCCATTTATTTGGTTTGATAATGTTTTTCCATAATTTTATTTAAACATTTCTTCAAAAAGTTTTGCATGTTTTTACTAGATTTATTCCTGGGAATATCACATTTTTGTTGCTATTATAAATTTTTTCTACCCCATTCTTCACTGTTATTGTTGCTATAGAGTTATGCTATTTATTTTTCCATGTCAATAATTTGTCCAGAAACTGTGCTGAATCCTCATATATGTTTAATACTTTTTATGGACATCTTATTGAATTTTCTATGTAGATATCATTAGCAAAGAAGAATAATTTCATATTTTCCTTTCAAATTATTGTGTCTTTTAAAAAATAATTTTGAAGAGAAGCCATGATAGCAGGCATTCTTATCTTCTTCCTGATATAGTGTGAATAATTCTAAAGATGACCACTTTAAATAAAGAAAGAAGGAAACTGAAGGAAGTTCAGTTCTATGTTAAGTGAGCAAAGTGTTTTTATTATGAATATTTACCCAAGTGAATATTTTTCTCCATCTGTTGGTAAATGCATATGTTGAGAAATCATATGTCTTATCTCCTTCATTCTGCTAATATAGTGAATAATAATATTAGACTTCTGATGTTGAAATATCTAAGAATTCCTGGGATAAACCCTACCTGATTAAAATGGACTTTTTTATGCATTGCTGAAATTAGTTTTTTAGTGTATTTAGCACCTTTGCATCTATGTTTATAAATGAATTGATACATAACTTTCTTTTCTTGAGTCCAAGAAGTATTTGTCTGGCTTTGGCATGAAGTTTATTTTAGTTTTATAAAATAAATTTTTTTTTCCATGGTTTCTATTTTTTGAAACAAATTTATGACATGGGAATTGCCCATTTTTTGAGAGCTTGGTCAAATTCATCTCTGAAGTTATTTGGGTCTGATTCCTTTGGGAGAAGGTGAAGTAATTTCTTTAATGGTTTTGGTTTATTGGGCTTTATCTTTCTTCTTGAATCAGTTTTGGAAAACTATCCTTTTCATCTAAATTTTAACATAATTTTTTAAATAGTATCTCTTATGTTTTTTTTAAAACAACTTTATTAGAGTATAATTGCTTTACAATGCTGTGTCAGTTTCTGCTTTATAACAAAGTGAATCAGTTATACATATACATATGTCCCCATATCTCTTCCCTCTTGCGTCTCCCTCCCTCCCACCTTCCCTATCCTGCCCCTCTAGGTGGTCACAAAGCACCGAGCTCATCTCCCAGTGCTAGGTGGCTACTTCCCACTAGCGATCTATTTTATGTTTGGTAGTGTATATATGACCATGCCACTCTCTCCTTTGTCCCAGCTTACCCTTCGTCCTCCCCGTATTCTCAAGTCCATTCTCTAGTAGGTCTACATCTCTATTCCCGTCTTGCCCCTAGGTTCCACGGACCATTTACTTTTCTATTTTTCTTTTTTCTTTTTTAGATTCCATACATATGTGTTAGCGTAAGGTATTTGTTTTCCTCTTTCTGACTTACTTCACTCTGTATGACAGTCTCTATATCCATCCACCTCACTACAAATAACTCAGTTTCGTTTCTTTTTATGGCTGAGTAATATTCCATTGTATATATGTGCCACATCTTCTTTATCCATTCATCCGATGATGGACACTTAGGTTGTTTCCATCTCCAGGCTATTGTAAATAGAGCTGCAATGAAGATTTTGGTACATGACTCTTTTTGAATTATGGTTTTCTCAGGGTATATGCCCAGTAGTGAGATTGCTGGGTCGTATGGTAGTTCTAGTTTTAGTTTTTTAAGAAACCTCCATACTGTTCTCCATAGTGGCTGTATCAATTTACATTCCCACCAACAGTGCAAGGGGGTTCCCTTTTCTCCACACCCTATCCAGTATTTATTGTTTCTAGAATTTTTGATCATGGCCATTCTGACCAGTGTGAGATCATATCTCATTGTACTTTTGATTTGCATTTCTCTAATGATTAATGATGTTGAGCAGCCTTTCATGTGTTTGTTGGCATTCTGTATATCTTCATTGGATAAATGTCTATTTCGGTCTTCTGCCCATTTTTGGATTGGGTTTTTGGTTTTTTGATATTCAGCTGCATGAGTTGCTTGTATGTTTTGG
Organism: Orcinus orca; assembly: GCF_937001465.1. Classification (NCBI taxonomy): domain Eukaryota; kingdom Metazoa; phylum Chordata; class Mammalia; order Artiodactyla; family Delphinidae; genus Orcinus; species Orcinus orca. The sequence continues at coordinate 23,749,561 of NC_064569.1, forward strand.
AGATTAATCCTTTGTCAGTTGCTTCATTTGCAAATATTTTCTCCCATTCTGAGGGTTGTCTTTTCAACCAGTTTATGGATTCCTTTGCTGTGCAAAAGCTTTGAAGTTTCATTAGGTCCCATGTGTTTATTTTTGTTTTTATTTCCATGTATCTAGGAGGTGGGTCAAAAAGGATCTTGCTGTGATTTATGTCATAGAGTGTTCTGCCTATGTTTTCCTCTAAGTGTTATTGGTGTCTGGCCTTACGTTTAGGTCATTAATCCATTTTGAGTTTATTTTTGTGTATGGCGTTAGGGAGTGTTCTAGTTTCATTCTTTTACATGTACCTGTCCAGTTTTCCCAGCACCACTTATTGAAGAGGCTGTCTTTTCTCCACTGTTTATTCCTGCCTCCTTTATCAAAGGTAAGGTGACCATATGTGTGTGGGTTTATCTCTGGACTTTCTATCCTGTTCCAGTGATCTATATTTCCGTTTTTGTGCCAGTACCATACTGTCTTGATTACTGTAACTTTGTAGTATAGTCTGAAGTCAGGAGGCCTGATTCCTCCAGCTCCGTTTTTCTTTCTCAAGATTACTTTGGCTATTCAGGGTCTTTTGTGTTTCCATACAAATTGTGAAATATTTTGTTCTAGTTCTGTGAAAAATGTGAGTGGTCGTTTGATAGGGATTGCATTGAATCTGTAGATTGCTTTGGGTAGTAGAGTCATTTTCACAATGTTGATTCTTCCAATCCAAGAACATGGTATATCTCTCCATCTATTTGTATCATCTTTAATTTCTTTCATCAGTGTCTTATAATTTTCTGCCTACAGGTCTTTTGTCTCCTTAGGTAGGTTTATTGCTAGATATTTTATTCTGTTTCTTGCAATGGTAAATGGGAGTGTTTTCTTGATTTTACTTTCAGATATTTCATCATTAGTATATAGGAATGCCAGAGATTTCTGTGCATTAATTTTGTATCCTGATACGTTACCAAATTCATTGATTAGCTCTAGTAGTTTTCTGGTAGCATCTTTAGGATTCTCTATGTATAGTATCATGTCATCTGCAAACAGTGACAGATTTACTTCTTCTTTTCCGATTTGGATTCCTTTTATTTCCTTTTCTTCTCTGATTGCTGTGGCTAAAACTTCCAAAACTATGTTGAATAAGAATGGTGAGAGTGGGCAACCTTGTCTTGTTCCTGATCTTAGTGGAAATGCTTTCAGTTTTTCACCATTGAGGACGATGTTGGCTGTGGGTTTGTCATATATGGCCTTTATTATATTGAAGAAAGTTCCCTCTATGCCTACTTTCTGCAGGGTTTTTATCATAAATGTGTATTGAATTTTGTCGAACGCTTTCTCTGCATCTATTGAGATGATCATATGGTTTTTCTCCTTCAGTTTGTTAATATGGTGTATCACGTTGATTGATTTGCATATATTGAAGAATTCTTGCATTCCTGGAATAAACTCCACTTGATCATGGTGTATGATCCGTTTAATGTGCTGTTGGGTTCTGTTTGCTAGTATTTTGTTGAGGATTCTTGCATCTATGTTCATCAGTGACATTGGCCTGTAGTCTTCTTTCTTTGTGACATCTTTGGTTTTGGTATCAGAGTGATGGTGGCCTCATAGAATGAGTTTGGGAGTGTTCCTCCCTCTGCTATATTTTGGAAGAGTTTGAGAAGGATAGGTGTTAGCTCTTCTCTAAATGTTTGATAGAATTCTCCTGTGTAGCCATCTGGTCCTGGGCTTTTGTTTGTTGGAAGATTTTTAATCACAGTTTCAATTTCAGTGCTTGTGATTGGACTGTTCATGTTTTCTATTTCTTCCTGGTTCTGTCTCAGAAAGTTGTGCATTTCTAAGAATTTGTCCATTTTTTCCAGGTTGTCCATTTTATTGGCATAGAGTTGCTTGTAGTAATCTCTTATGATCCTTTGTATTTCTGCAGTGTCAGTTGTTACTTCTCCTTTTTCATTTCTAATTCTATTGAGTCGTCTCCCTTTTTTTCTTGATAAGTCTGGCTAATGGTTTATCAATTTTGTTTATCTTCTCAAAGAACCAGCTTTTAGTTTTGTTGATCTTTGCTATCATTTCCTTCATTTCTTTTTCATTTATATCTGATCTGATCTGTATGGTTTCTTTCCTTCTGCTAACTTTGGTTTTTTTCTTCTTCTTCTTTCTCTAATTGCTTTAGATGTAATGTTAGATTGTTTATTTGAGATGTTTCTTGTTTCTGTAGGGAGGCTTGTATAGCTATAAATTTCCCTCTTAGAACTGCTTTTGCTGCATCCCATAGGTTTTGTGTCGTTGTGTTTTCATTGTCATTTGTTTCTAGGTATTTTTTTATTTCCTCTTTGATTTCTTCAATGATCTCCTTGTTATTACATTGTGTGTTGTTTAGCCTCCATGTGTTTGTATTTCTTACAGATTTTTTCCTGTAATTGATACCTAGTCTCATAGCATTGTGATCTGAAAATATACTTGATATATGCTCAATTTTCTTAAATTTACCAAGGCTTGATTTGTGACCCAAGACATGATCTATCCTGGAGAATATTCCTTGAGCACTTGTGAAGAATATGCATTCTCTTGTTTTTGGATGGAATGTCCTATAAATATTAATTAAGTCCATCTCGTTTAATGTATCATTTAAAGCTTGTGTTTCCTTATTTATTTTCATTTTGGATGATCTGTCCATTGGTGAAAGTGGGGTGTTAATGTCCCCTACTCTGATTGTGTTACTGTCAATTTCCCCTTTTGTGGCTGTTAGTATTTACCTTATGTATTGAGGTGCTCCTGTGTTGGATGCATAAATATTTACAATTTTTATATCTTCTTCTTGGATTGATAGCTTGATCATTATGTAGTGCCCTTGTCTCTTGTAATAATCTTTGTTTTAAAGTCTATCTTGTCTGATATGAGAATTGCTACTCCCACTTTCTTCTGATCTCTGTTTGCATGGAATATCTTTTTCCATCCCCTCACTTTCAGTCTGTATGTGTCCCTTTATCTGAAGTGGTGGGTCTCTTGTAGAGAGCATATATACTGGTCTTATTTTTGTATCCATTCAGCCAGTCTGTGTCTTTTGGTTCGAGCATTTAACCCATTTACCTTTAAGGGAATTATCAATATGTATGTTCCTCTTACCATTTTCTTAATTGTTTTGGGTTTATTATTGTAGGTCTTTTCCTCCTCTTGTGTTTCTTGCCTAGAGAAGTTCCTTTACCATTTGTTGTAAAGCTGGTTTGGTGGTTGTGAATTCTCTTAGCTTTTGCTTGTCTGTAAAGTTTTTAATTTCTCTGTCAAATCTGAATGAGATCCTTGCTGGGCAGAGTAATCTTGGTTGTAGGTTTTTCTCTCTCATCACTTTAAATATGTCCTGCCACTCCCTTCTGGCTTGCAGAGTTTTTGCTGAAAGATCAGCTGTTAACCTTATGGGGATTCCCTTATGTGTTACTTGTTGATTTTCCCTTGCTGCTTTTAATATTTTTTCTTTGTATTTAATTTTTGATAGTTTGATTAATATGTGTCTTGGCATGTTTCTCCTTGGATTTATCCTGTATGGGACTCTCTGTGCTTCCTGGACTTGATTAACTATTTTCTTTCCCATATTAGGGAAGTTTTCAACTATAATCTCATCAAATATTTTCTCAGTTCCTTTCTTTTTCTCTTCTTCTTCTGGGACACCTATAACTTGAATGTGGTGCGTTTAGTGTTGTCCCAGAGGTCTCTGAGACTGTCCCCAATTCTTTTCATTCTTGTATCTGTATTCTGCTGTGCAGTAGTTATTTCCACTATTTTGTCTTCCAGGTCACATTTACGTTCTTCTGCCTCAATTATTCTGCTATTGATCCCTTCTAGAGAATTTTTAATTTCATTTACTGTGTTGTTCATCTCTGTTTGTTTGCTCGTTAGTTCTTCTAGGTCCTTTTTAAATGTTTCTTGTATTTCCTCCATTCTATTTCCAAGATTTTGGATCATCTTTACTATCATTATTCTGAATTCTTTTTCAGCTAGACTACCTATTTACTCTTCATTTGTTAGGTCTGGTGGGTTTTTGCCTTGCTCCTTCATCTGTTGAATATTTCTCTGTCTTCTCGTTTTGCTTAACTTACTGTGTTTGGGGTCTCCTTTTCACAGGCTGCAGGTTCGTAGTTCCCGTTGTTTTTGGTGTCCGTCCACAGTGGCTATGGTTGGTTCATTAGGTTGTGTAGGCTTCCTGGTGGAGGGGACTAGTGCCTGTGTTCTGGTGGATGAGGGTGGATCTTGTCTTTCTGGTGGGCAAGTCCACGTGTGGTGGTGTATTTTTGGGTATCTGTGGTCTTATTATGATTTTAGGCAGCGTCTGTGATAATGGATGGGGTTGTGTTCCTGTCTTGCTAGTTGTTTGGCATAGGGTGTCCTGCACTGTAGCTTGTTGGTCGTTGAGTGGAGATGGGTCTTGGTGTTGAGATGGAGATCTCTGGGAGATTTTCGCCATTCGATATTATGTGGAGCTGGGAGGTCTCTTGTGGACCAGTGTCCTGAACTTGGCTCTCCCGCCTCCGTGGCACAGCCCTGATGCCTGGGTGGAGCACCAAGAGCCTGTCCTCCACATGGCTCAGTATAAAAGTGAGAGAAAATAGAAAGAAAGAAAGAAAAGAGAAGATAAAATAAAATAAAGTTATTAAAATAAAAAATAATTATTAAGCAAAAAACGTTTTTTTAAGTAAAAAAAAAAAAAAACCCAAAAGTGGACAGACAGGACCCTAGGGCAAATGGTGAAAGCAAAGCTATACAAACAAAATCTCACACAGAAGCATACACATACACACTCTCAAGAAGAGAAAAGGGGGAAAAAATAATATATCTTGTTCTGAAAGTCCACCTCCTCAGTTTGGGATGATTCGTTGTCTATTCAGATATTCCACAGATGTAGGAACATCAGGTTGATTGTGGAGGTTTAATCCGTTGCTCCTGAGGCTGCTGGGAGAAATTTTCTTTTCTCTTTGTTCGCACAGCTCCTGGGGTTCAGCTTTGGATTTTGCCCCGCCTCTGCATGTAGGTCGCCTGAGGGCCTCTGTTCTTCGCTCAGACAGGACGGGGTTAAAGGAGCAGCTGATTATGGGGCTCTGGCTCACTCAGGCCGGGGGGAGGGAGGGGTACGGATGCGGGGCGAGCCTGCGGCAGCAGAGTCCAGCGTGACGTTGCACCAGCCTGAGGCGCGCCGTGCATTCTCCCGGGGAAGTTGTCCCTGGATCCCGGGACCCTGGCAGTGGCGGGCTGCACCGGCTCCCGGGAGGGGAGGTGTGGACAGTGACCTGTGCTCACACGCAGGCTTCTTGGTGGCAGCAGCAGCAGCCTTAGCGTCTCATGCTCGTCTCTGTGGTCCGCGCTGTTAGCCGCGGCTCGCGCCCGTCTCTGGAGCTCCTTTAAGCAGCGCTCTTAATCCCCTCTCCTCACGCACCAGGAAACAGGCAAGAAAAAGTCTCTTGTCTGTTCGGCAGGTCCACACATTTTCCCAGACTCCCTCCCATCTAGCCGTGGCGCCCTAGACCCCTTCAGGCTGTGTTCACGCCGCCAACCCCAGTGTTATCCCTGGGATCCGACTGAAGCCCGAACCTCAGCTCCCAGGCCTTGCCCTCCCTGGCGGGTGAGCGGACAATCCTCTCGGGCTGGTGAGTGGTGGTTGGCACTGATCCTGTGTGCGGGAATCTCTCCGCTTTTCCCTCCGAACCCCTCTGGCTGCGCTCTCCTCCGTGGCTCTGAAGCTTCCCCCCCTCCGCCACCCACAGTCTCCGCCCACAAAGGTGCTTCATAGTGTTTGGAAACCTTTCCTCCTTCACAGTTCCCTCCCCTTGGTGCCCGTCCCATTCCTATTATTTTGTCTCTGTTTTTTCTATTTTCTTTTGCCCTACCCAGGTACGTGGGGGAGTTTCTTGCCTTTTGGGAGGTCTGAGGTCTTCTGCCAGAGCTCAGTAGGTGTTCTGTGGGAGTTGTTCCACATGTAGATGTATTTCTGATGTATTTGTGGGGAGGAAGCTGATATCCGTGTCGTACTCTTCTGCCATCTTGAAGCTCCTCTCTTATGCTTTTTAAAATCTATTTTCCCTTAGACATTTTTCTAAATGCATTTTTATTCTATATTTTTAGGAAAGAAGGACACGTAGGTCCCAAATATACATCACCCAGTACAACCACCCAGGTTCCTCACTATTCTGAAATCCAGGTCAAACATTCTTATTCAATCATTTTGTCTTCTCATTAACATCTTTACAAGAAAGACTGAGTCCAATTTGATGATTTACATTAATCAGGGGTTTTATAGTAATCATGCTTTTGTATATAAATACAGAATTTCTTCAATTGAGTAATATATCCTTGTCAAATTTAGAGAATATAGCTATGACACTGTATAATCACATTTTCATAAAACAGTTTCCAGGCAATCTGTTAGTTATAGTTAATTGGACTGTAAAAATGGAAATGAGACAAGATCTGGAAAATGAAAGATGAAGTGGTAAGGCAATGCTAAATGCCAGCTGGGTATGTAAACAAAATGAGCAGTTTTAAGAAAAAATGACATCTTCTCGATTAATATTCCATTACCAGACATAAACATGTCAAAATTGACTCTGGAATCTGTCTTGATGAAAAACCACAATAAACCAATATGACTAAGTTAGCAGACATTTAAACAACTTGCTCCTTGGCCAAAAGGGATGCTGTTTCCTTTCTTTGATCCCCAAATACTTATGGTTCAAATGTTCTCATAACAATGAAATGCTTACTTTTTATTAGACATTTTATACCATCATCCACATTGCCTAGGAAGATAATTTCTAGGCTGCTATTTTCCTCCAACATTGAGATAGGGCAATCTCTTCCTCTTCATCAAGATTCCTAATCTGAAAAAATCTTCAATTATTTTGGCCCTTATATAATGTCTAGGAGTACATGGTACCAGTTTACTTACAATCTATGAGAATTTCCTGAACCACCCTGAAAGCAGGTTACTAAAATGAATTAGAAAACTACTTATTTAACACTTTGGGATATAGGCCATCAAAGGATTAGGTGACCTCTGAAGTCCTTCCCTACTCTAGTAGAGTTTATGATTCTAACAGATAGCAAACCCTGATTTACTCTCAAAGGGAAAGGGTGGAGGACATCATAGTATCGTTTTTCTGCCTGGTGACTGAGCTTTTAATTTATATAGTCACATTATTATTTTAAAAGAAAGTACATTGAATAATGTTTTTTATTTATCTGCTTTACATTTATTATCTTCTTATACCTTTTTATTATTTTAGCTTTTCTTTTTCATATTTGTTCCTCTTTTTTATTACTTTTTGCTCCCATTTTAATGCCTTCTCATTATTGTCCTCCTTTTTTTGTTTATTTACTTTCATTTAGATGGTTTTGCTTGGGGAAAAAACGGTGAAAAAGCATTTTTTGATTTTACCAATGCTTGTAATATGTGTCTTCCTAGATGGTTTCTATAAAATGGTATGCTGTGGGTAAAAAGTAGGAAAACAACCCTAGGTAGAATTGGTGTGCTCTTTTGGGATAATGGTTAAGTCCTATTTCTGCTCGTTGCTGGCTGTATGCTACAGCTTAAATTATTTAACTTCTCTATTCTGCAGATGACCTTAGTAATTATCGTATGGGGTCATCAAGAAGAATAAATAAGTTAACATATGTAAAGCATATATTTGCCATTCAGGCCATGCTTTGATTAATCGTGTGCACAGAGACACCCCTAGCTTCTTTAGTTAGCAGATGGAATTGAAAATCTTTCACTTGTACAATGTTAACATATTCAGGCTGAAGCAAATTGTATATCTCCACCCTATTCTAAAAACCCTTAGCATTCATTTCTGTGCACATTCTCCAGTTTTCCCTCTGACATGAATGAGTAAATCCTTATAATTCCTTTCAAGTCTGAGCATTTCCTCCCAAGTTTGACTTTCCAACTGGTCCTCTGAGAAATGCTGAGGTCTGACTCTCAGCCTAGGTGTGGAGGCTATGATAGGTAGAAGGATGAGGCTCCAGGAGAAGGTGGCATTCCCTTGCAAGTAATGATCTCTAGTAAGATCAGTCTGCTTCTTCTAGTTGGGAAGGACCTGTTTCATTAGAGAGCACCAGGAAGACTCAGTGGGATTTAGGGATTGAAGATACTCTCTGTCTTCCATATCTGGCAAAATTTTATAATTCTATTTCTTAGAGTTCACTTTTTCCCAATGTCCTAACTTTTACCACCTTCAACTGATTAAATCTTCACTGTAAGTTAGATGTTTAAAAGTTTGTCTCTGCCTCTGATTTGAGACAGAGTTTTCAGGACAGTCATAGAAACGTCCTAATTTTCTGATCATTCTTGTGACTAAGGTTTAAAACCCTAATACGGCAATTAAAAAAAATTCACTGGGGATTTTGGAAGTGACCACCCCTTCCAACAGTCCTTGTGCTTCACTTGCCATATGTATTATGTAAAGGCAGTCAGTACTTGACCTGCCAACAACACCATACTTTTTTTTTTCTTGCGGTACATGGGTCTCTCACTGCTGTGGCCTCTCCCGCTGTGGAGCACAGGCTCCGGACACGCAGGCTCAGCGACCATGGCTCACAGGCCCAGCCGCTCCGCGGCATGTGGGATCTTCCTGGACTGGGGCACGAACCCGTGTCCCCTGCATCGGCAGGCAGACTCTCAACCACTGCGCCACCAGGGAAGCCCAGCACCACACTTTTAATTAACATTTTATTCCAGGTGAACACATAATAATTTAACTTTCCTTAGATTATCTGTATCCTATCCTTTAATGCTACCCAGCTCAAAATCAACAGGTGACATATAAATAATAAACAGATTCTTAACCTTAAAAATCTGTTTCCCACAGTCACTTCTGTAGTACAAAATACTGTATGTGTCAATGTCCAGCTGCAGATCACAGATATCTCTAGCTAGTTTAAGAAAAGAAAAATATATAATATAGAAAATTAGTTGCTTTCAACATAATTGAATGATCTAGAAAAACAGTCTATAGGCCTGGCTTCTATGAAAGATTCCCAGAAGAACATTACACTATTGGCCTGCCAAGGGGGCTGTTGCCTCCACTGTGGTTAATTATCTGCGAAATCAGGAATCTGTTGCCACGACTGTTACTCCAGGATTTCACTGCTGCAACCATGTTCCATGCCAGCAAATCAGATGTTCTGATTTGCCTCTCTATAGGCATAAAGCCTGGTGACCAGGTACGGAGCAGAAAATGCAAATATCTCCATCACTGTGCTTGCAGGCAGGAGGTGCAGAAGTGTGGCCTCCAACTCACTTCCACCTTCTACGTTCAATAATGTATTTTAGCCTTATATCCATGTAATACATTTAGGCCTGTGGCATTTTTTACAACCACTGTAGAGCAATAGACCAAAGTTTATTTAACTATTCCCATTGGATGGACACTTAGGTCGTTTTTATTTTTCACTAATATAAAAAATACTGAGACAAACATCTTTGTACAGACGGCCTTAAGAGCACATTGAGAGTTTTATCCAGCATAAAAGCAACCAAGTGCAATTTCTCAGTCATAGAGCATGCTCATCTTCAGCTTTAATAGATACTACCGGATTGTTAAATGGCCTTCTTAAGTTGCTGTATCAACTTACTCTCTCACCCATAACATCTAGCAAACCTAGACAAATTTTGTAATTCTATTTCTTGGGGTTTTATTTTCTTGCCAACAATTCATACAGATTCTTGCCAACACGATATTATTAAACTTGTTAAAACTTGCTAATTTCAGGGGTAAAACGTTCCACCTTATAGTTTGAATTTGTATATTACTGATTATATGTGAGATTGAGCATCTTTTTACTTATTTAATATTTTAATTTTATCTATGAATTTCCCAGTTTACATCTGTTGTTTCTTATTTTTTATTGGACTGCTTTCTTTTTTCCCCCCTTGATTTAATTTGCCTTTAAACAATCTGGACACTAATTATTTATACCTTTAACTTATATAACTTGTTTAAGCAGGACTTATCTACCCTGAGGTCATAAACATAGTCTGTATTTTCTTATTTTATTTTTGTAGCTTTGCGTTTTTATTTTGACTTTTAAGTCAAGTAATTTTTTTAATGCCGTGAGGTAATCTAATCTTATTTATTTATTAAAAGAATTAGTCTTTTGTCCCAATAGCTTTTATTTAATAGTCCATTCTGACTTAAATGCTACTTTTATCATAAATTAAACTTTTATATACACATCCATATTTTCTTTGCTTTGTATTATATTTCACTGAATAATCCTGCAAAATCATAGCCCTGTATTAATTTGCATAGCTTTAAAATGTGTTTTTGTATCTGAAGGGTAAATGTTCCCCCTTCTTAGTCTTTTCAGAATTATCTATTATGAATTTCTTATTTAACATTAAAATTTTCATATTACTTTAGGATTTTGATTGGGATTGTATGGATTTATATATTAATATTTTATTGGTTTTATATTTTTTAAAATATAGAATCATTACATCTCTAATAGGGTATAGCTTTTTTAGTAAATTTTAAATTTTATCTCAGTAAATATATTCTATATGTCATGTTAGTTTATGTGTTGGTGAAGGTTAGTTACTCTAGCTGTTGCAACTAACAACCCCCAAATCTTACTTACATCATAGTATGATGTGGACCAAGTTAGGTAGTGCTCTGCTTCATTCAGTCATTTTGGAACCTAGATTGACAGAAGTGCTGCGTTATCCATGAGAGATTCCCAGGTTGCTCTGAGTGGTGTGCATAACTATTGTTCACATTTAAAATTGGTCATTTGCCCCACAAAGCTGGAAGTGAGGCAGGGAAAGTGTCCTTAATGTAAGCTCAGGAGGTAAATAAAATGATTCTGTCAGTCTCATAAAATTGCTTCCCCACCTGCTTAGAAAGTGCAGGAGAATAAACTAAAAAACTATTAAAATTAGTAAGAGATGAGATTAGATCAAGATGGCAGAGTAGGAGGACAAAGAACTCACCACCTCACATGAACACATCAAAAATACATCTACATGTGGAATGATCCTCACTGAAAACTAACTGGAGACTGGCACACAGACTCCTATACTACCAAGGCTGTAAGAAAGATCCACACAGAACTGAGTAGGAAGGGAAGAGAAGCAATCAGGTCAGGACCAGTGCCTCTGGGAGGGGACTCAGATGAAGAGGGAGATTACACAGACAGAGATACTCGTTGGGGAGTGAACAGTATGAGCTATAAGTTAGCTGTCCCAGGCCTGGGGTCAGACACAAGGAAGATGAGCCCCATTGGCTGGTTGGAGGGCAGGTGGGACTAACAAGAGGACTATGGATTCTGCTTGTGAAGAGCATGCCACTTGCTTTCTTGCTCCCGAAGCAGGACAGAGAAGGTGGATTGGAAATTGTATGGGTAGCTGGATGGTTTCCCATAACCACCCTGCCATACAACCCAGCCCAAGCCAAGTGAATGCTCCAGCCCTGCTTGGGAGCTTGGCTGTGAGACACAGAGGTGGCTCAGATCTGAAGCAGCATCTAAGCAGAGTGGGGACAGCCATTACTGGCACTTACACAGGCAGTGCATCAGAGACAGTCCAGATCATTGGTCCCATCTGAATTGCCATGGCCTGTGCCTGGGCCTGTGCTGAGTACCCCTTGCCAGACCCTCTTGCTCTAGCACTGCTCCCCTCTGGGACTAGAGTGCTAGTGCTAGGGGATGGGGAAGCACACAATTAACGGGAACTTAGCCAACCCAGGCCTGACCCTCAGGGCTTCTGCTCCAGTAACTTGGGAACCGACCATTCCCCCAATAGGGCAGTGATGGTAACTGATCAGAGTGGAAGCCTCAGCTCATACCTGGTTTTAGCCATAGCCACTCCATCTCCAGCCCCACCTACTACCAAGAGGATAGCTTCCAGCAAACCCTGAGGAGAGATGTGACTTGTTTTCATGTCAGGTCCATCTCTCCCACCAAAGCCACTGGGCACATGGAGGCTGTATAGGGATGTGCTCACATAAGCACATCCTTTCAAGACAGCAAAAGGTAACTGTTTCACCTAATTTCATAGACGCAGAGAAAGTTAATCAAATGAGAATAAAGGAATTTGTTTCAATTCAAAGAACAAGAGAAAACTCCTGAAAAAATCATTAAGAAAACAGAAATAAACAGTTTACAAGATAAAAAATTCAAAGCATTAGTAATAAGAATGCTAACTGAATTAGAGAAAAGAATAGATGAACACATTGAGAATTTTTAACTATAGATATAAAAAAGAAGTGGTCAGAACTGAATAATACAGCAACTGAGATAAAAAACACACTGAAGGAATTATTAGCAGACTAGGTCATACAGAAGAATGCCTATGTGATCAAGAAGATAAAATAATGGAAATCACCTAATCAGAACAGAAAAATGAAAAACAAATTAAAAAATAAGAGCAGCTTAAGGAATCTCTGGGACATCATCAAGCATAGTAATATTCACATTATAGGGGTCCCAGAAGGAGAAAATAGAGAGAGGTATGTATTTGATGAAATTATGGCTGAAAAACATCCCAAATCTGAATAAGGAAACAAGTATCCAAGTACAGAGGGTCTCAAACAAGATGAACCCAAACAGACCCAGACCAAGACATCATAACTAAAATGGTAAAAGTTAAAGAGAAAGAGAGAACTCTAAAAGCAGCAGTAAAAAAAATGGTCATGTAAACTTGCAGGCCAGGTGCGAGTGGCATGATATATTCAAAATGCTGAAAGAGAAAAACCTGCAACCTACGATACTCTACTCAGCAATATTCTTATTTAAAATTGAAGAAAAGATAAAGAATTTTTCAAACAAACAAAAACTAAAAAGGTTTATCAATACTAATCCTACCCTAAAAGGAATGTTATAGGGTTTCTATAATAGGGGGGGAAAAGGACATAACAAGAAAAAAGAATTTATAGGAAAGGAAAAAACCAACTAGTAAAGGCAAATGTATAGTAAAGGCTGAGGATCTTAAGGACTATCCGTTTAAAACAAGTATATATGTTATAGGTCAACATATATGAAGCCCATTGTAAGCACAAATCAAAAATCTACAGTAGACACAGAGAAAAAGGAACATAAGATACCACTAAAGAAAATCATGAAACCACAGGAAAGAAAGAAAGAAGAACAGAGAAGAAATACAAAAACAAATGGAAACCAAGCAATAAATGGCAATAAGTATATACATATCAATAATTCCTTTAAATGTCAGTGGATTAAATGCTCCAATCAAAGGCATAGGATGGCCAATTGGAATTTTAAAAATAAGACATTTTAATATGCTACTTACAAGAGACTCACTTCAGAGCTAAAGACACACTCAGACTGAAAGTGAGAGAATGGAAAAAGATATTTCATACAAAGGAAAATGACAAGAAAGTGTGGGTAGCCATACTCATATCAGACAAAATAGAATTTTAAACAAAGTTTATAACAAAAGACAAAGAAGGGCACTATATAATGATAAAGAGATCAGTACAAGAAGAGGCTATTACACCTGTTAACACATACATGCACCCAATGCAGGAGCACCTAAATATATAAAGCAAATATTAACAGACATAAAGAGAGAAATTGACAACAATATAATAAAAGTAGGGAACTTTAACACTCCACTAACACCAATGGACAGATCATCCAGATGGAAAATCAATAAGGTAGGGGCTTCCCTGGTGGCGCAGTGGTTGAGAGTCCGCCTGCTGATGCAGGGGACATGGGTTCATGCCCCGGTCCGGGAGGATCCCGCATGCCATGGAGTGGCTGGGCCTGTGAGCCATGGCTGCTGGGCCTGTGTGTCCGGAGCCTGTGCTCCGCAATGGGAGAGGCCGCAGTGGTGAGAGCCCCGCGTACTGAAAAAAAAAAAAAAAAAGAAAATCAAGAAGGTAACAGTGGTATTAAATGACACAATAGACGAGTTGGACTTATTAGATATCTACAGAACATTCCATCCCAAAACAGGAGAATACACATTCTTTTCAAGTTCACATGGCACATTCTCCAGGATAGATAACATGCAAGGCCACAAAACGTGTTTCAATGAATTTAAGAGGATAGAAATTTTATCTAGCATTATTTCCAACCACAACAGTATGAAACTAGAAATCAATTACAGGAAGAAAAATGGGAGAAAAAACAATACATGGAGACTAAACAACATGCTACTAAGAAATCAATGGGTCAATGAAGCTATCAATGAGGAAATCAGAAAATACCAAAATAAGTGAAAATAGAAAAACTAATTTCCAAAATTTATTGAATGCAGCAAAAGCAGTCCTAAGAGAGAAGTTTATAGTGATACAAGCCTACATCAAGAAACAAGAAAAATTCCAAATAAACAGCCTAACCTATCATCTAAAGGAATTATAAAAAGAAGAACAGAAAAAGCCCAAAGTTAACAGAAGGAAGGAAATAATACAGATCAAAGAGGAAATAAAATAGAGACCTCCCCAAAATGGAAAAGATCAATGAAATCCAGAGCTGGTTTTTTGAAAAGATAAACAAAATTGATAAAACCTTTAGCCACACTCACCAAGAAGAAAAGAAAGAGGACCCAAATAAACAAAATAAGAAATGAAAGAAGAGAAATAACAACTGATACCACAGAGATACAAAAATCATAAGATAATACTATGAACAGTCATATGCCAAAAATTGGACAAACTAAAAGAAATGGGCAAATTTCTAGAAAAAGAAAAGCTGCCAAGACTGAATCAGGAAAAAGTAGAAAATCTGAACAGACTGATTACTAGTAGTGAAATTTAATTTATAATAAAATTTGAAAACTCCCAGCAAACAGAAGTCCAGGACCAAATGGCTTCACAGGGGAATTCTACCAAACATATAAAGAGGAGCTAATGCCTATCCTTCTCAAGCTATTCCAAAAAACTGAAGATGATGGACACTCCCAAATATTTTCTGTGACACCACCATTATCCAAACAAAAAAACCTACAAATTAATAAAATTACAGGCCTATAACTATGGTGAATGCAAAAATTCTCAACAAAATATTAGCAAACAATATCAGCTAACACTTTCTGAGCTGCTACTATTTACCAGGCACTATAGTAAGCTTTCTCATAATTTAACAGTCTGGTGACAACCATGTGAGGTAGGTATTATTACCCTCATTTTGCAGAAGAGGAAGCCAAGGTGTGAGAGGTCTCATGTCATCTGTAGTTTGCTTTAAAATATTTCAGCATACACAGTGTGCTCTAAATATATGTATTAGTTAGTTTGGGCTACACCCTTGTGACAGTCATGCCCTAATCAGGAATATACACTCCAGGGGTGGTGTGCTGGCATTTAATCAAAAGGCCTCACTCCAGAGGGAGCTGCTATAAGCTCCTCAGGTATTTTTATCTCTTACCAACACTTGAAGTTTTTTCATTAGCCTAATGGATATTAAACATGAGTTTCCATTGGTAAAGTTAACAGCTTGCTCGACATATATGGATGAATAACATAATTTAAAGAACCCACTGGCATCAATGGTACGTAAGAAACTTAACCCTTATCAATGACCCCCAAGGCTGATCAACCCTTGTAAAAGGTCCTGTGTGCACCTGCTGATTCCAGAGGATTGTTGACTACAACAAAACAGCTCACAGAATCCTGCCACTAAAATATAGCTGCATTATAGTTTTCTCAGGGTATATGTCCAGTGTGGGATTGCTGGGTCATATGGTAGTTCTATTTATAGTTTTTTAAGGAACCTCCATACTGTTCTCCATAGTGGCTGTATCAATTTACATTCCCACCAACAGTGCAAGAGGGTTCCCTTTTCTCCACACCCTCTCCAGCATTTATTCTTTGGAGATTTTTTGTTGAGGGTCATTCTGATCGTTGTGACAGATGAATGGATAAAGAAGATGTGGCACATATACACAATGGAATATCATTCAGCCACAAAAAGAAATGAAACCGGGCCCTTTGCAATGAGGTGGATGGACCCAGAGTCCGCCACACAAAGTGAAGCAAGTCAGAAAGAAAAAAACAAACACCGCATGCCAACACACATACATGGAATCCAAAAAAAGAAAAAAATGCTTCTGATGAACCTAGGGGCAGGACAGGAACAAAGATGGAGACGTAGAGAATGGACTTGAGGACACGGGGAGGGGGAAGGGCAAGCTGGGACAAAGTGAGAGAGTGGCATGGACACACACACACTACCACATGCAAAATAGATAGCTAGTGGGAAGCAGCTGAACAGCACAAGGAGATCAGCTCGGTGCTCTGTGACCACCCAGAGGGGTGGGATAGAGAGGGTGGGAGGGAGACGCACGACGGAGAGGACATGGGGATATATGCATACGTATAGCTGATTCACTTTGTTATACAGCAGCAATCAACACACCACTGTAAAGCAACTACACTCCAACAAAGATGTTAAAAAAAAATATATATATATATAGCTGCATTTGCCTCAGAGGTGACTTTTATGCAAGGAGAACTGTGGGGAATCAATAGTTGGGGTTCCATCAAGCTTACTGAACAGGGACTATGCATGTTTCATACCTGCTTGCTAGTAAATGTCTGTGTGTAGCAGAAGTCATTCTGAGACCTCTTTTCCTTGAAACTCAAGGGTGAGGTTGCAGCAGTCACGTAACGTGGCCCCCACCACCCCAAATATTGAAGAGTGCCCAAAATCTACCAAGAGAATGTTGTGCTTTGCCTATTTAGACTAGGTATGTTGGAATAAAAGGTTCAGAAACCTGCTCAAGGTCACACAACTGGAAGTGCTAAACTAGGATTAGAACCTGGGGTTATCTGCCCTGCTACCCACCTTGTTCCACTGCCTCCCATGGAACTCACAGTTGCAGGAATGGAATATGAGGTCAGGGTGCTATTACAGATGGGTGAGAGATAATCTTCAAATATCTCATTCCAGGCAAGTTTGAGGCTCAGTTGTGGTTCACTCCAGAAAAACAGCCATTTAAGAAGTTTACCTGAGGACTGCTAAGTTGAAAATCCTTTCCTCTAGCTCAGCTAGAAGTGGGCCTCCACGCTATTCAACTACAGAGATAACCACACATAACTATGTCAAGTGTGGCCCTAGAGGGAAAACGCTCATTCTTGGGGTGTTGCAAGTGGCACTTAAGCAAAGATAGCTGCTGTGACTTAGTCTTTTTAAGATTCTTCATTCTCTCCTTGAAGTCCTAGCCCTGATACGAAGAAATATAACCAGTTTATTGAAGAGCCTGTCCTTGCTGGTAACACAAACATAAAATAACTGTAGTTTTTCTTTTTTCATCACTGAACCCCAACTGTCAAGTGTTGACTCTTCTTTCCCTACTGGCTAGCATGACATCTCGGGCAGATCTAGCTTTCTGGTTATCAAAAGTTATTTAAAAGCCCATGCAGTTTATACTCCCCATCTTATGTTTGATGCAACATTTTCTCTTCCAAATAACCATCCAGACTGTGACTGCAGGGGCTGATGTGGGGAGAGGTGGTGGTCTGCTCTCTCTCTTGCTCCCACATAGAGTTGGGAGATCTGGCTCCCAGCCCACGTCATCCAATCCTAATCCCTCACTTGCTGCACCTGGCAGTCCTACCCAGAGCTACTTTCTTCCAGGATCCCCATCGCCAAGTGAAGGCTGCTCTCTGGATGTCCTGGTAACTCTCATATCCTTATCTAACCAGTCAGTGATATTTGTCCCATGGCCATCCCCCCTCAGTTACACATCCCTCTCCAATTCTCTTTAGTCCTACTCAGGTAGGTGGAGGGCAGTTCAACAAATCCAGTGCCAAAGGTGATTCCGATCAAGGAACTATGACTGTGATTGGCTGAATAATGGCCTCCCAAGAGGTCCATGTTCTAACCCATGGAACAGGTGAATATGTTACCTTACATGGTAGGTAAGTGTCTTTGACTTTGCAGATGTAGTTCAATGAAGGATCTTGAGGTAGTGAGATTATCCTGAATTATCCAGGTAGCTCCAAGGTAATCACATGGGTCCTTTCTCCTTAGAATCCTTTGTTTTCGGCTTTGGCTCAGACCATCAGTTCCCAAGCCAAGGAAAAGTCCCACTCAGTATCTTTTCCCCTTGGGTGTCTGGTCATGAAGCAGTAGAGGCCACAGCACTTTTCTCTGAGGAATCTGGTGTTCTGCAGGGTTAGATCACAATCCCCTCATTCTGTATCTGGTGCCCTTTTCAGGAATTCAGGACTCTGAATAAAATCGGGCCTCCAAGTTCTGACATTAGGGTTGAACAGCATGGGGTTGCATCCAGAAGAAACCCAAGTTTGCCATTTTACTTCATTTGCAATTCTGGAGTTCAGCTGTGCAGTTCTGACCTAGGCCAGTTGGTTCTTCCCTGTGGTCAGCTGGTGGGTGGGCTGGAACGCTCATTCACAGGCAGCTGGCTGACTGGTGGGTGCAGGGCCCTCAGCTGCAATAGCTGGGCCGGGCTCCACACAGGCTCGCATCCCCCAGCAGCTTAGCCCAAACTTCAGCACATGGAGACCTCAGGGTTCCCAGCAACACAAACAGCTGTTGCACTTTTTTTTAACATAGGTACATTCCAGTACCAATTTATTTTTTTAAATTAATTAATTTATTTATTTATTTTTGGCTGTGTTGGGTCTTTGTTGCTGCACATGAGCTCTCTCTAGTTGTGGTGAGCGTGGGCTACTCTTTGTTGTGGTGCACAGGCTTCTCATTGAGGTGGCTTCTCTTGTTGGGGAGCATGGGCTCTAGGCATGTGGGCTTCAGTAGTTGTGGTGCACAGGCTGAGTAGTTGTGGCTTATGGGCTCTAGAGTGCAGGCTCAAGTAATTGTGGCACACAGGCTTAATTGCTCCATGGCATGTGGGATGTTCCCAGACCAGGGCTTGAACCTATGTCTCCTGCATTGGCAGGCAGATTCTTAACCACTGTACCACCAGGGAAGTCCCTGTTGTATTTTTATACACTAATAATGAACTATAGAAAGAAAAAGCAAGAAAACACTCCCATTGAAAATAACATCATAAAAGAATAAAATACCTAGGAATAAACTTAACCAAAGAGGTAAAAGACCTATACTCTGAAAACTGTAAAACAATGATGAAGGAATTTGAAAATGCTACAAAGAAATATAAAGATATCCCATGTTCTTGCATTGTAATAATTAATGCTGTTAAAATATCCATACTACCTAAAACAATCTAAAGATTTTATGCAATCCCTGTCAAAATAACCATGACATTTCTCACAGAACTAGAGCAACTAATCCTACTGTGGTTTATAGGGAACCACAAAAGACCCTGAATAGCAAAAGCAACCTTTCAAAAAAAAGAACAAAGCTAGAGGTTTTGTGGTCCTTGACTTCAGACTAAAATATAAAGTTACAGTAATCAAAACAGTATGGTACTGGCACAAAAACAGACATACAGATCAATGGAACAGAATAGAGAGCCCAGAAATAAACCCATGTTCTTATGGTCAATTAATCTATGGCAAAGGAGGCAATAATATACAGTGGAGAAAAGACAGTCTCTTCACTAAGTTGTGCTGGAAAAACTGGAAAGCTTCATGTAAAAGAATGAAATTTGAACACTTCCTCACACTGTATACAAAAATAAACTCAAAATGGATTAAGACCTAAATGTAAGACCTGAAATTGTAAAACTTCTAGCAGACAACATAGGCAAAACCATCTGATATAAATCAGAGCAATATTGTTTTTTGGATCTGTCTCCTAAGGCAAAACAAATAAAAGCAAAAATATACACATGGGACCTAATTAAACTTAGAAGCTTTTCCATAGCAAAGCAAACAATTGACAAAATGAAAAGACAACCTACTGAATGGGAGAAAATATTTGCAAATGATATGACCAATAAGAGGTTAAGATCCAAAGTATATAAATAGTTCAAACAACTGAATAGCAAAAAAACTAACAACTCAATTAATAAAACCTGAATAGACATTTTTCCAAAGAAAACATGCAGATGGCCAAATAACACATGAAAAGATACTCAACATTTCTAATCATCAGATAAATGCAAATCAAAACCACAATGAGATATCAACTCACACCTGTCAGAATGGCTATCTTCAAAAAGACCACAAATAACAAATTTTGATGAGGATGTGGAGAAAAGAGAACCCTAGCACACTGTTGATGGGAATGTAAATTGGTGTAGCCACTGGGGAAAACAGTATTCAGGTTTCTCAAAAAGCTAAAAATAGAACTACCATATGACCCAGCAATTTTACTCCTGAGTATATATTTGAAGAAAACAAAAACATTAATTCAAAAAGATACATGCACCCGATGTTCATGCAGCATTATTTACAGTAGCCAAAATATGGAAGCAACCTAAGTGTCCATCAATAGATGAATCAATAAAGAAGATGTGGTATATATATGCAATGGAATACTACTCAGCCATAAATAATATGAAATTCTGTCATTTGCTACAATGTAGATGGATCTAGAGAGTATTATGCTTTGTGAAATATGTCAGACAAAGACAAATACTCTATGTTATCACTTACATGTGGAATTAAAAAAATAAAAAAAATGGATGCAAATAACAAAAAAGAAACAGACCCACAAATATAGAGAACAAACTAGTGGTTACCAGTAGGGAGAGAGAAGGGGAGAGGGGCAAGATATACTTCTCTGTATAAAATAAATAAGCAACAAGGATATATTGTACAGCACTGGAAAATATAGCCTTAGTTTGTAATAACTTTAAATGGAGTATAACCTATAAAAATAGTTGGATCTTTAGTCTGTACTCCTGGAACTAATATAATATTGTAAATCAACTATACATCAATAGAGTAACAAACTAGTAACAGATTTTAACAATGTAATTGGAACAAAGATTAGCTTATAAAAATAAATCTTCTCATATATTAGCAATAACCAATAAGAATTATAACAGTCAATATGACAGAATTTTCTACCTGATTTTTTTATATTGTCTCCAAATAGAGAATATTTTGGTTCTTCCTTTCTAGCTTTTTAAATCTCTCATTTTTATTTTAAATTTCAATGCTGAAACATTTCATGATATTGAATTAAAGGGGACTAACTCTTGTTTGTTGTAATAAAATTTAAATTGCTAAAAAAGAAAAAGCCTGAAATGCTGCTGGCTGGATTTCTGAAGTGTTTTTCTTGATGGAATTTCTCTCTTCACAACAAGACATGATTTTTAGACCATTCACTTGATAATCAGCCCTTACTTGTGTGGCTCTGAGCTTTTTCTCCCCAAAGAGACAATATTCTTATTGGTGAAGTAGATTTAACAGTGATTCTGCCTAAAGGTTTCTGGAAATCTTTTTTTTTTTTTTTTTTTTTTTGGCTGGTGGGGAGTATGGTTTTAGAAACTAACAGTTGAATAAAAGTCTGGTGATAGTTTTAATAGTAACTGTCTATCAGAGTTGTTTCTGCATTTTAGTTGCCCACATAACCTACAGTTTACCAAACTATATCATTGTTACTATTTATTATTGTTGGTGGAAATAGCAAAATTTATAGGCAGAAAACTAGGATTCAAGCTCTTCTTTCATCATTTATTGTTTATTGAGACAGCTACTTATGTTTTCCTTGTCTTGACTCCATTTTTAAAAGGCATTGAAAACATCTCTTTCTGAACGATGTGAACTGGACAATGTCTTTCTGTTTGGTTTCTATTATTAGTTCATCATTTTCCAAGTTTTTTACTACCCTTTTTAAAACTGATGACTTCTCAAACTGTGTCTCCAGCATTGATCTCCCTACAGAGATCCAACTCAGATTTCAAAATCCCTGCTGGAATCTCTGTTTGAATGGAGACAAACACCTTGAATATACTTTCTCCAAGATACAACAGATAGTCTTATCTGTCAAACACTGGATCATTTCACTGTGTTCTCAATTGCTATTCAATTAGCAATGTTGTGTGTAAATATTTTCTTAAATGATACTACACTTTTGAAATATTTTCTTTATCTTTCTATTAAGCAATACTACCCCATGCTTATGGCAAAGCTATTTTTAAACTTTTTCTCATATATATTGTGAAGGTTTTTTTCCTGAATATGCTTGGAGAATACTCTCTCAATCTTGATGACTTGCAGTTATGAAAGTCAGCCCTTTCTGTGATTAAATCAATGGACCATAAATGCAAGATATATTAATTGTGAACTGGATACTCTGGTTAATCATCCTAGCCCAAGATTTCTAACAGTGTTCTCTGTGAAATGACGTCTGTCACATATATAACAACAATCTACTTCATAAAATTATTCTCTTCTTTTCTCACTCTATTTGTTTTCCATGCATGATACTATCCACTCCTGCAACTTTATTTACTATGTGATTACCAAAGCATCCCAAATGATTTCTCCAGCACAGATGACTCTGACCTCTAGACCAGCATAACCACGTGCTGACTGAACACTTATACTCAGGTATTCCATAGTTATCCAGGTTACCCATTGATTCTTCTACCCCATTTGCCCAGATGCTAAAACCAGAAGCTTTCTTGTCAACCTTGACTTCTTTGAATAATCCACTCCCTACATCAAATAAATCACCAAATTCTAGTCATCTTTTCTTTAACCAGCTCTGAATCAGGATACTTCTCTCCATCTCACTGGTGTTAATTTAGGTTCCCATCTTTTCTCACGCAGAGTTTTGCAGTAACCATCTAACTGCTTTCCCTGCCTCTGGTCTGATTCACCTTCAATCCTGCCTCCAGGATTCAAGCAAAACAATTTTTCTAAAACCAAAATCTGATCAAGCTATTTCCCTGCTTGAAGTCCCCAATCTTTCACATGGCTTATAAAAAGCTTCATATTGTGTCTTCACATTATCTTCAAAGCCACGTCTTTGAATACCCACTTAACACATTTTACTAGGTCCCAAAATATTTTGTGCTCCCTATCACCAATGGGGCTTTGCAAGGCTGTCTCCTCTACCTAGCACAGCTTTCCTAATCACCCTCTTCCCATCCTTTATATTTTGTCACTTTCTTTCAATTCAATTTCTCTGACCAGTCCTTTTGGCCCCCTCCTCCAAGACGTAATGTTTTCTCACTCACGTGATCTAAGAACCCTTTACTCAGTCTGCATTTTAGTATGTATCACACTGTAGTATAACAAATTGTGATAACTGTAAACTTGAATTTCTCTTTTATCAAATTGTAGGAGCCTTGAGGAGGAGAGGATTGTATTAACGTTTTGCTCATTTTGTAACCTCAGTGCTTAAGACTTTGTTTGACACACAGTGCCCATTAATAATTTAGTAAATAAAGAAATTAATAAGGATTACCTAAAACATTTAGAAAGTATAAAATATTATATGTAAATATTTCAAGCAGTGGTAATAAGGAGTACTTTTTAAAAATAAATGAAATTATTATTTATTAGTTATTGCCACCCTTGCCTAATTTAAAATGAAACCCATGAAAGGACATGTTCTTTTGGAGTTTTCTACACTGAATTTCATGAACTTTTTCTCTTAAGGAAGATTTGTAGATGTGAATTCCAACCAAAAATGAAGCATTAGCTCTTTTGTGTTCAAAATAAGAATTAAATATGCAAAGAAGTTCTGTCATAACTCCTAGGTCAGAACACACAGATTCTGTTTATAAAATTATATTTAGTAATGGAATGATTAAATGAGTGGAGAGGGGTAATTTTTCCCTTTAACAACTACTATTTTGTTTATGCTCTCAGTTAAGGTTTAGCATTTTCATTCTCAGCTTTTCCTTTTCCTATGTTTTTATTTTCTGTGTTGCTTACATTCCAATTAATTTCTCCCCAACAACATGTCAAATTATCTATTTTATCTTGAGTAGAATATACAAATAAAATATGGCCTTTTTATTGCCTAGTATATGAAGTGTTTGAAAGGCATCTAGAAGGTATATAAAAGGATATATTCCATATAACCACCTCAGACCATTTTTCAGATTTACCATAAATAAGGAAGTGAATGAATATTCCCTTAAAAAGTGAAGTCATTCAGCGCATAAATCTGATTTCTCAAATCCATGTATGAGCCTTAGAAAATAAAGCAGAACAAAAGAAACCAAACAAACAAAAGGAAAATCACAAAATGCTGTCCCTGCCCAGTCACCACACAGGGAACCCTCTTTATAGATACGATCTGTCCCAGAGAGCATCCACTCAACCTCTTGGTGCCCTACTTTAAAATGACATAAACAAAGAGAAACTAGTAGAAGAAAGGACAAAGTTCATGAAGCAGAATAGTTTTTAAATTTAATTTCTTCAGGGAGGGAAGAGTAGTTATTACATCTAAAACATAGGAGCAGAGCACCATGCAAGAGAAACATCTGAGGAACAAGAACTCTTGGAAATTGAAAGCACAAAAGCAGAAATTTTTTTAGAAGTTTAGAAGATAAATTTGAGGAGATTTCATAGAAAATAGAATGAAAAGGCAGTGAGATGAAAAATATGAAGTCTTTAAAAACGGAGAATTGGAGAGGTGTGGACCAGATGGTGGAAAACCCCGAGCTCATCTCCTCCCACATGCACACCAAAATTACGGCTATTTACAAAGTAACTATATATGTGAATGACCCAAAGACTAACAGAAAAGATTCTCTACAACAAAAGATATAGAGAAAGAACCACAACAAGGCAGATAGGAGGGGCAGAGATGCAATATAGTCAAGACCTATACCTCTGGGTAAGTGACCCTTAAATAGGAGGATAATCACAATAGCAGAGGTTCTCCCACAGGAACGAGGGGTCCAAGCCACACATTGAGCTCCCCAGCCCAGGGGTCCTGCACCAAGAAGATGAACCTCCGAAAGTCTGGCTTTGAAGGCCACTTGGGCTTGCTTATCGGAGAGTCAGAGGGCTGTAGGAAACAGAGACTCCAGCTTTAAACAGGTTCCAAGTACCAGAGCACAGAGAGTAATTTGAAAGGAGCCTGTATCAGGCACACTTGCTGATCTTGGAGAGCCTCTGGGAGAGTCAGGAGGCAACTGAGACTCCCGCTGGAGATGTAGACACTTGTAGCAGCCATTTTTGGGAGCTCATTTTGTCATGAGGACATGGGTTCTGGCACGAGTCCATTTTGGAGTCTTCCCTATAGCCTATTAATATTGAGAGGCTTCCAGACCACCAGAGGGTCAGTACCAGTTTTGTACTCCCCTTGGCCCTGCAGCCAGCTACCCTGGAACCAGACTCTACCGACCAGTAGGATAGTACCAGCCCTAGGCCCTGCAACCAGCTGCCTTGGGACCCAGCTTCACCTACAAGTTGTCAGGCATAAGCCCTGGGACCCCTGAGACACACAGCCAGCCACTCTAGGACTGGGTCCTATTCACCAGCTGGCCAGTAGCTACTGCCTGAGGCACAGCCTGGCAGCCAACCAGGCCAGGGGCCAGCCTCACCTACAAGGGCATACACAGTAGACCATCCTGCCATAACAGAAAGGCCCACACAGCCTACATGGCGAGCAGCCCTAGAGCATAGAGCTCTGGAGACCAGAGTAGAGTGTGCTATTGAGTCACATAGGACGTCTCCTACATAAGGCCACTTCCCCAAGATTGGAAAATGTAACTGACCTACCTAATACATAGAAATAAACACAGAGTATTAGGCAAAATGAGGAGACAGAGGAATATTTTCCAAATGAAGGAACAAGACAAAACCTCAGAAAAAGATCTAAAGGAAGTGGAGATAAGCAATCTACCTGATAAAGAGTTCAAGTTAATGATCATAAAAATTCTCAACAAATTCAGAAGAAGAATGGATGAACACAGTGAGACTTTTGACAAAGAACTGGAAAATATAAATAAGGATCAAACAGAGCTGAGGAATATAAGTACTGAATTTAAAAATACACTAGAAGGAATCAACAGTAGATTAGATGATACAGAGGAACAGATTAGTGAACTGGAAGACAGAGTAGTGGAAATCATCCAAGCTGAACAGAAAAAAGAATAAAAAAAAATGAGGACAGTGTTTAAGAGACCTCAGGGACAACATCAAGCATATCAACTTTGCATTATAGGGGTCCCAGAAGGAGAAGAGAAAGAGAAAGGGGCAGAGAACTTATTTGAAGAAATAATAGCTGAAAACTTCCCTAACCTGGAAAGGAAAGATATGTGAAGGGAATTCCCAGCATAAAGGTGAATAATCCCAGGTAGCATAAGTGCATCAGACTTTGAGAGCAGCCAGTCCACATAGAATCAGAACAGAAGGATCTAAAAGGGAATCTCCAAGGAAAATAAAAGAAGCTAAAATAATAAATTATCTAATGCATATGGGTATTGTTAGAGATCTATAATTCTTGCAAGAGTTTGGGGAAATAATTGTAATAGAATTTCAGTTAAGGTTCAGAGAGAGAAAAACACCACTATGATGTGTGTTCAGGGATAATTACTGGAATTAAGCCATACAGGGAATTAAGCCATTACTGGAATTAAGCCATACAGCCAGACAAGCTGGGAATGTGAAGTCTAGGAGGGGCATTAAAGAACTAGAGAATTAAGCTACTAACCAGCCCTCCTAAAACCCTGGTACAGGTGAACAAGTTGGAGCTTGTAGGAAAATTTAAGAAGCCAAGTATGTGTAGCCATTGAAGTGGGTCCCCAAGAGGGGAGCCTGTGGAGAGGTCTGTGGGAAGTTCTGTGTTGATATTGCATCTGATGGTGGACGTGCAATCAGTAAAGCCTGTAGTCTAGAAGAAGAACTGGACAGGAAGCAGAGGAAAGTAAGCCCAAACCATGTTTATCTGTCATTATTCTGTCCACGAAAGGATCTTTGAAAACCAGTGCTCAGAGTTTCATCTCTACCTCTAAGATCTTGCACGAGGCTCTCTTTTGGATGACTTTAATCCGGAACCATGCAGAAAAATGAATTCCAGAAAACAGTTCCCAGAATCATCAAGTTAACAGAGCAATTCAGTATAGGTTAAAAAAGCAATTAAGGAAAAACTATCCTAGGCAACTGTTAGCTCCAGAGGAAGAGATGTTTATACAAGAAACAAATATAATCAGAGCATTTCACTTGGCTCATCTCTGAATAATATTTACCCAATCATCATAAAATTATCTGACATATTGATTTAACCACAAATCATAGTTATATTGAATGCATAGGATGGAGGAGGATATTTGTATGGAGAATAAGGTAGAAAGTAAGATTTAAGGCTTCTAAAATCCTTATATTCCATAATAAGGATTCTAAGTATAACAAGTAAAACTGAATTTTTTTAAAAAAAATCAAGGTATAGTAGTATTATCATGTTATGTAGACTTAAGCATATACACGAAAGGAAAAAGCTAAAAGAGTTGAAGTTGTTTTGGGGAGGTGGTGAGGGGTGGGATACGAGACTAGTTTTCATTTGTTTTGGTAAGGCTTAGAGAACATTTTGACTTTTTAAAGTATGTATGGGTAATAATGTAATAAAAATGGAAAATTTTACAAAAATAATTAGGGAGATAATGCTGTAATTATATATTTAAGCAGAGTTAAAGCTATAACAAGATATTTCTATGAAAATTTTAAGATACAATCAGTGAAAAAGGGATCTCTGCTCAAATCAGTGAAGAGGATATCACAAGAAAAGTAGGGATTAATAAAGTTGTCATAGCTAATAAAACATTTCAGATTCTTTAGGTTAAAACCACCATATTTAGGTGTTATTAAACTTTTAGGAGAAACAACAATTTCATCCAACCAATCAATAAAATCCATGTAGAATCCCCTAGTTGGAGCCTTATTTACTTTGTACTGATAAAACAATAGCAGAGGGCCAAACACCATCATAACTTAATTTAAAATATATTTTTATGTTTTTACTAGAGCTCATTATTGAAAATTAAACTATGAATTACTTAATTGCCTTAGACCCATAGCTTACACACAATTAGCTAATGCATTGGTTTGTTGTGTTTGCAGTTTTGAGGATGACTTTTAACTAACACTGAATACATTATGTTTTAATTAAACTCAATTAACCACTTGGAGAATGCTTCTCATAGTGAGAATTCCAGATACACAAAGTCTTGGGACTTCTGTCATTGAAATAACCACAGTTTTAGCCCAAGTGTTAAGAAATTTGAGGCCAATATTTTTGAAGTAAATCCTTCACCTAATCAAATAATTGTTCTAGGCTGAGTTGAGTTTAATGTTTAAAGTATTCAGGAGAACTGTAGTAAAGAATTAGAACATGCCTAAGAAGACAGTATTTCCACTTAAGGGCACTTTAAAAATTCACTGAGCAGGAAGTTATTACCATAATATTCTGTAGCCTTTCCTAAACCATCTGATCAATAAACAATATGATAATTGAAGAACAGTTTCATATCATGACCTATGAATTTTGAGACAATATGAGCATTTTCAGGATTCTAGTCATTGGGTTAAGCAACATTCCTAGAAAGACATTAGAACATATTTTTTGCTTGAGATTCTTGAAGATTATATGTTATAAGGCTATGGACCCTTAAATTCCTTTAAGTTACATCCTTGTACCTTTTTACTAAGGGTGAAAGAGTAAGCTAATCTGTAGAAAGAGAGAGAAAAAAAGAGAGATGGAGAAGGAGGGGGAGAAGGAGAGGGGGAAGGAAAATACAACACACAGTTGTCTCTCAGTATCTGGGGGTTGGTTCTAGGACCCCACCTCCATGGATACCAAAATCCCCAGATGCTCAAGTCCCTATTGTAAAATGATGGAGTATTTGCATGTAATCTACATACATCCTCCCATATACTTTAAATCATCTCTAGATTACTTATAATACTTAATACAATGTAAGTGCCATGTAAATAGTTGTAAATACAATGTAAATGCTATAAATATAAATAATACTTGTACGTGACAAATTCAAATTTTGCTTTTGGAACTTTCTGGAATTTTTTTCCCCAATATTTTCAGTCTGTGGTTGGGTGAGTCTGTGGATGTGGAACCTGCAGATCCAGAGGGCTAACTATACATTCAGAGAGAACTAGAGTATGTAAACCAAATAGAGAAAGAAAGAAGAGCTGTGTGACTCTTGATGGATATCCAGTTTCTTGTTCTAGATTCTTAAGGAGCCAGTCTCTGTTTCCTGCCCTTGAATTCCACAGGTACCCACATATCTGTTCAATATATCCCACACCAGCAACATCCATGCTAGAGTGATCGACCATCTCAGTTT
The DNA here is from genome assembly GCF_937001465.1 of Orcinus orca. Classification (NCBI taxonomy): domain Eukaryota; kingdom Metazoa; phylum Chordata; class Mammalia; order Artiodactyla; family Delphinidae; genus Orcinus; species Orcinus orca. The sequence continues at coordinate 23,778,680 of NC_064569.1, forward strand.
TCCTGGAACTGTCCCAGTTTTAGCACAGAAAGCCCTGTATCCTGGGAAACTCTTCACTCCCAGACAAATTGGGGCTCACAGTCACCCTAATCTGAGTATATTTTCTCTTAAGCTAATGTGATGTGAGTTTTGGGAACTGTCAAACAGGAAAGCCTTGATTAAGGCGGACACTAAGCCACATGCAACTGGTGAATGTCTATTGTACCCGAAACCTGGGTTATACATCTTACCTTCTGCTTTGTTCTGCTATTTAGAACTTAGGACATGGTGTAGCTGTGGACAGGAGAGTTACCATAAGCAGAGATGGGTTAATTGTAGGTACATAAAGCAGTTCAGATTGAGATGATCCATGTTGAAAGGAATTATTCTCAAAGAGTTAATCATTAGAGTATGTTGCAATTTTCAACCTTTTCTAAGTTATAACATTAGGTCACAGAGTTGTTTTAAGAGTGCAAATTTTATCAAACAATGAACTGTACTGAAATAATGCTCTCTTTCCTTTCACCCACTTATAATAAAGTAAATGTTTTGCTCTTAATCTGTATATGTGCTTCATCAGGGAAGTTGTGCTTTGTAAATTGGTTTTCTGCCCTCAAAATCACTTGACTATCAATATTTGCAGCTACTACAGTTTAATAACTGTATGATCTGAAGGAGAGGCCAATGAATGTGAGAGGTCAAGGCCATAAAGAAGCTGATGAGATGATTCCTTAAGAAATGACAGCAGCATCAGCCTAAGCAGCAGAGACAGACCACCCAGAGAGGCTGCCTCTCAGTGGTGGCTCCACCAGCCACACCCAGTGTGAGAAAGAAATGCTGACAGCCTAGTTAAGAGGCACAACCCTCACCAATAAAAAGACTGTCATCAGCTTCACAGATGGTCTCAGAAAAGCCTCTTAGCCTATAAAACACTTATCTTACCCCAGATATCCCTAGCTTTCTACACCTTTATTACAGTCGTAAGTAAATGAAGAGCAGTGGGAGCCTGAAGCATATTATCTAATGTGGATATCTTGTGTCCATATAGCTCTCTTACGAACATTTTATTTGACCCTCTCAAAAAACTATGAGGGAGGCAATGGAGTTACAATGATTCTATTTTGTTGATTAGAAATAAAGAAATCTCTGTTGTTGTGCTTGGCTGATTAATGCCACTGTGCTATTACTATTAGCTAACATTTTTAGACAATTATGTTAGGCAGTGTGGGTTAAGCACTTTAAGTGGATTATCTCCTTTACCTTCACAGAACCACTTTAGAGTAGATGACACTGTTCCTAATTTAGAGATGAGAGGACTTGGGCCCAGAAGGGTTATAACTACTTGTCCAAGAAGAGTCAGAATCCAAGCCTGGAGTCTAAAATATATGCTCTTCATGTAGTCTTAACCCTATAAGATAAATCTGTATTTTTGAATGCCTATTGCTTGAATTATTTTGCTTAAAAATTTTGGGGGGAGTGCCAATCTAACTAGTTTTAGACTGTTGTCCTATGAGTTTATGCTAATTATTTGAACACTTATTGAATGGATATTTATTGAGCACTTAATATATGCCAGGCACTATTATGAGTTTTGTGAAAGTATTAGTTTAAAAAGTCACATTTTCTATATTAACATGGTTATGTTTGTTTTTCTGCAATTTTTCTTAATTAGTTATGCAAGGATGCTGTTTTCATTCTTACATGTGATCTCCCATATGGAACAGTAGAACAGTAGCAGGAATCTTGTGGCTTAAACCACATTGAGAGGAGGTTTGGAGTTAAGAGGACTCCATTAAACATGCAAAAGGCAACAGGAGAAGGGACTTGTTAGACAGTAAAATGATTGGTGTTTGGGAGGAAAGTATCTCCCACTCCTCACACTTCTCTGTAGAAGAAACCTGCCCTGGAGTAACTCGACCTCTCTCTGCCTCCCCACTCACCCATTCCCACATTTTCTGAGTTTGGTAGAAGGCACTGGAAATACCCGGCTCAATCTCTTTTGCATTTGGTTTGGGGTCTTGTTACCTGCTGAGAGGGTGCCTTTGAGTCTGCTTTTCTTTCAAAATGTGCTCAGCAAGTGGAGCAGGTTTGCTCCTGGGTGGGGAAGTCTGCTGGTGCCCGACATTGCCAGTGACTGGTGGATAAGTCTGCATATTCAGGAAGTGTCACAGCCCATTAGGCTTAACGCTGATACGCATTCTCTAGTGAGTTCTTATGATTAAAATGCAGTTATTTCAGTCTCTCATTCCTGCTTCTTTCTCTTAATTTTGTCAGAACTCAGGAAAGTAAAAGATGTCTTCTACTGACTTCTCTACCAACAATTGGTAGAGAAGAATCCATAAACCGGTATCTTCTCTGGATTTATCAATGATATTTCAGAATTGTCTGTCAATTTGCTAGCTTCCTCACTGAGAGACCAATCTATTAATTTTTAGTATATGATATGGATATAACAAGTCCTTAAAAGGTGCCCAGTAAATGTTTTTTGACCTAAAATAAAAAAAGAAGGAATGGGCTTCAGTTTTTCCCATTTGTAATATAAAGGGACTGGATTAATTTCTCAAGCTCCAACTAGGATCACCCTGAGATTCTATAAGTGATACACGGGGTTTAAAAAATACAGGAAAAACTTCCACTTCAGTCAGAATAAAGTAACAGAGACTGAATTAACAGACCTACCTTTAGCAAACAAACAAAAAAAAAACTGGTCAATATATATGAAAGAAAGACTTTCAGATATTGGACAATTGGTGGCAACTGTGAGCCCTAAGAAAAGAGAAACAGATAAGGTGAGCCCTAAAATTGAATCAACTTATAGGCTGAAGGGTAATGATGTTATATTAGTAAGAGTTCCCTAGAGAAACAAAACCAACAAGATGTGTATGTATATAGTAAGAGATTTATTACAAGGAATTGGCTCATGCAATTAGGGGAGGCTGGCAAGTCCAAAATCTGCAGTGTTGTGGCTGGTGAGCTAGAGATCCAGGAGGGCAATGTTCCAGTTTCATTACAAAGGCTGGTGAGCTGGTGACTCAAGAGAGGTGACAGTACAGATGAAATCCGAAGGCAGCCTGCTGGAGATTTCCCTCTTTCTTGCAAGACCAGACTTTTTGTTTTATTCAGGCATTCAGCTGATTAGATGAGACCCACCCACATTATGAAAGGAATCTATTTATTCAAAGTTCACTGATTAAATGTTAATCTTATTCCCAAACACCCTCCAAGCTTACATATAAAAATCAACCATCACAGATGGGGAACTTAAACAGATCCTGTTCAGCTAAGGAGATAGTAGAATCTGTGGAGACCAAAGCAGCTAAAATCTGTGGGGACAGAATACTGGAAAGGAGAGAGTTGCACCGAGAAAGAGAGTTCTTGAAATGTGCTAGTGGGGCTTTTCTAGTCTTTTGCTGAATACTAATCTGAACTTGTATGCAAGTGCTTGATGGCAGGAAAAGTACCACTGGAAAAAAGTAGGCAGAACAATTCCCAAAGTTCACAGAGGTCTGGAAATACATTGCTCTCACCACCCAGAGTGGAAAGATCTCAAAATATAGGAAACATCAAGTAAAATTCTCAGAAGTATACTGCCTTGTGGGATAAAATGAGTCCTAGACTAAAGACTGGTTTGGATAACTCTAACAAAAAGCTGGAAAGAGTCTAACACCAAAAACTTAACTTCATGCCAGGGGGAAAGAAAACCACACAACACTTTTTAAAGATATAAAACAATGTCCGGCAACCAAAGCAAATGTCAAGTCTGGTATATATCAAGCATTACCAGGTGTGAAGAGAAATAAGAACATATGACCAATAACAAGGAGAAAAACCAATCAATAGAAACAGACTCAGAGATGATATGTGTATGATAGAATTTGTAGACAAGAACATTTAAACAACCATTGTAAATATATCTCATATGTTCAAAGGTAGAGGAAAACACAATCATGATGAGAAGAGAGCTGGTATATATACAAACAGACCCACATGATTTAGGGCTAAGTGAAGGGTTCTTAAACTTGATACCAAAGGCATGTTTCAGAAAAGGGAAAATTGATAAGTTGGATCTTATCAAAATTTAAAACTTTTGCTCTTAAGAGGATGAAAAAACAGCTACAAACTAGGAGAAAATATTTTCAGACCACATAACCGACAAAGGACTTGTATCTATAATACATAAAGACCTCTCAAAACTTCACAGTAAGGAAACCAAACAACTCAATTAGAAAATGGGCAAAAGACATGAAAATGTATTTCACTGAAGAGGATATACAGGTGGTGGATGTTCAACATCATTAGCCATTGGTAAAATGCAAACTAAATCCACAATAAAATATCACTACATATCTATCAGAATGGCTAAAATTTTTAAAAGTACTGATAGTACCAAATGCTGACAAGGATGTGGAGAAACTGGATGACTAATACATTGCTGGTGGCTACATAAAAAATGGTACAGACACCCTGGAAAATACTTTGGTAACTTCTCTTAAAGCTAAACAGGCACTTACATGCTTCAGCAATGGCAGTTCCAGGCATTTAGCTCAGAGAAATGAGAACTTATGTTTACATATCAATGTGATGTGAATGTTCAAAGCAGCTTTATTCGTAATAGCTGGACACTGGAAACAACCAAAATGTCCTCCAGTTAATGCATGGTTAAGCAAACTGTGCTAGATCCACACCATTGGATATTATTCAGCAATGAAAAGGAACAAACTATTGATACACACAGCTACTTGGATGGATCTCCAGGGATTATGCTGATTGGAAAAAAAAAAAAAACAGGAATTCCCTGGTGGTCCAGTGGTTGGGACTCTCACTTTCACTGCTGAGGGCCTGGGTTCGATCCCTGGTTGGGGAAATAAGATCCCACAACCCGTGCGGCCAAAATAAACCACACAAATCTCAGAAGCTGCATTTTTTATAATTCCATCTATATGGATACACTCTTTGAAATGACAAAATTTTAGACTTGACGAACAGATCAGTGGTTGCCAGGGATTAGGGAAGGGGTAAGAAAGAAAGTCAGTGTGGCTATAAAAGGGTAGCAGAGGTGTCACTGGGATAGAACTTGCCTATGATGGTGGTTACATGAATCTACACATATGATACAACTGCATGGCATAAATACACAAACACACACCTCTACCTATGTAAAAGTGGTGAAATTTGAATAATATTGGTGGATTGTATTGACGTCAGTTTCCCCATTGTGATATTGTATTATAGTTATACAAATTGTTACCACTGGGGAGACTAGGTGAAGTGTACACAGGATCTCTTTGTATTGTTTCTCACAATGGTATGTGAATCTACAAACACCTCAAGAAGGAGTTTAATTAAAAGACCCAAATGCAACTTTCAACAAATAAGTGTTGAGAGACTTCACTACTATAAAGAATGTTAAAGGACATTCTTCAGGAAGTCATATGATACTACATAGACACTTGGATCTAAGCATAAGAATGAATTGTGTCAAAAATTGTAAATATATGGGTAAACATAACATTTTGTTCTCATTTTTAATTAAAATAATATTTGAATGTTTAAAGCAAATGTAATACCAATATATTGTAGAATTAACAGTGCATGTAGAAATAAAAGGTATGCCAGTAATAGTACAAAGGCCAGGAGGTGGAAATAAAAGTACAGTATTGGGAGATTCTTAAACTCTGCATGAAGGGGTTGTATTGAAAATATTATTTAAAATTAGACTCTGATAAATTAAAGATGTATATTTTCAATCTGATTGCAACCACAAAGACCAACGAAATAACTAAAAAGATATAGCTAATAAACCAATAGAGAAGATAAAATGAAATCCTAAAAAAAATTAAATCCAGAAGGAAGCGAGGAATTAGGTAAAAGGAAACAAAGAGCAGATGAGGCAAAGAGAAAACAAACTAGACTGTGGATTTAAACCCAACATTATTAATAATTAAATAAGATATAAATTATTGGGCTTCCCTGGTGGCACAGTGGTTGAGAGTCCACCTGCTGATGCAGGGGACATGGCTTCATGCCCCGGTCCGGGATGATCCCACATGCCACGGAGGGGCTGGGCCCGTGAGCCATGGCCACTGAGCCTGCGCGTCTGGAGCCTGTGCGCTGTCACCAAGAAACACACTTTGAATAGAAAAACACAGAGATTAAACATGAAGGAAAAGGAAAGATATCTCAGGCAAAAACAAAACCAAAAAGGTCTTGAATGATTATATTAATGAATGCAAAGAAGATTTCAGAAGAAGGTATATTATGAGAGATAAACAGATGAACATTTCACAATCATAGAGGACAGATTTGTCATAAACACACACAAATCTTAAATACATATACTGATAATAATTTCAAAATACGTGAAGCAAAACCTGATAGAACTGAAAAGAGAAATAGACAAATCCACAATAATAGTTGGAGATTTTAACACTCTTCTCTCAGTAATTGATAGAACAAGCAGCCAGAAAATCACAATGTTAGAGAAGACTAGAAAAATAATATCAAACAATAAAATTGACACAAAAGCCACAGAAGAAAACATTGTTTACAAATACATATGGACCATATTTGAGACAAGAAAACAAATCTTAATAAATTTAAGATGATTGGAATCATACAGACCACAATAGACGTAAACTACAAATCAGTATTAGAGAGATATATGGAAAATTCCCAACTGAATTTTATTGATGCAGCTAATGCAGTGCTTAGGGGGAAATATATACATTAAATGCTTACATTAGAAAAGAAGAAAAGTCTCAAATCAGTCATCTAAGGCTCCAATGTATTGAACTAGAAAAAGACGAGCAAATTAAACCCAAAATCGACATAAAGGATGAAATAATGAAGATAAGATCAGAAATCAATAAAATTGAAAGCAGCTAAAACAATAAACTCATTGACACCAATAGCCGGTTATTTGAAAAAGTTAAATAAAATTGATAAACTTGTAGCGAGACTGAAGAAAAAAAAAAAGAGAGAAAGAGAGAAAGAAGATACCAAATACAAATATCAAGAATGAAAGACCCTAAGGACCTACAGATATTAAAAAGATAATAAGGAAATAATATGAACAGGGTTTCTCAACCTCAACACTATTGACATTTAGGGTCAGATGCTTTGCAACATTCCTGGCCTCTACCCACTAGATGCTAATATCCTTTTTTCTCTTCCTGCCCCCTATTTGTGACAACTAAAAATGTATCCAGACTTTACCAAATATCCCCTGGAGGACAAAATTGTTCCTGGTTGAGAACCACTAAACTTTGCTATGGAAAATAGTAGTGTTAGGAGTAGAAGACCATTCTGAATTTCACAGATATCTGAAATTCACAGATATTTCCATATTGTATGTATAAAAAGTGATTTCAGCAGCAAATGATAGGAAACATGACTGACAGGAGCTTAAACAGTTTACTTTTCTCAAATGACAAGATACCCAGAGGTGGATTATTTCAATATCAACAATGTCAGGGCTTGAAGATACCATCTCTGCTATTCTCTGATCTTTTTCTCATGGTCACAGGCATCATATCTGTGTTCAAAGCTGAAAGAAGGAGCTAGGAGCAAGACTGGCCTTATAGGTTCCTTTTATCAAGAAAAGCAAAAGCTTTCCCATAAGCTCTCCCATACCAAGTGGACTTTCTATGACCCCTCCTTGGGCAGACCTGGGTTATACAATCCTCCTTAGACTCAAAGGATGTTGGAAAGTCTAGTGTCTAACAAAAGGGAGCAGGATTCTTACATTATAGGCTGAATTGTGTCCCCTCAAATTTGTATGTTGAAACCCTAAACCTCAAGTACCTCAGAATGTGACGTATTTGGAGATATGGTATTTAAAGTAATTAAGTTAAAATGAGGCCATTAGGGTGGGCCTTAATCCAATCTGACTGGTATCCCTATAAGAAGAGAAAATTTGGACACACAGAGAGACACCAGAGGAGCACCCAGAAGAAAGACCATGTATGGACACAGAGAGAAGATGGCCATCTGCAAGTCAAGGAGAAGAAGAAACCAAACCTGCTGACACCTTGACCTTGGACTTCCAGCCTCCAGAACTTTGGGAACATAAATTTCTGTTGTTTATACCACCCAGACTGTAAGATTTTGTTACAGCAGCCCAAGCAGACTAATACAGCTTGGCCAATGGTTTCTCAACAGAGAGTAGTACTCTGTAGGAGAGCATTTGGAAATGGTGGAGAACATTTCTGATTATTGCAATGACCAGGGAGTACTACTGGCCTTTAGTGTGCAATGTAAAGGGGAGCCCAAATTATTAACCATTGACAGTATAGTCCTGTACAACTAATAATCTCCCATCCCTCTACTGACAGAAGCTTTCCTTCTGAGAAATGATGCTTAAAATAATCATTATCCACTGACTAAGACTGCACATTTCAGTTTCCAAACAAAATCCAGAGTCCCATTCGTAAGCAAGAAAGAAATGGCTGTTGACTGGAAATCAACAGTGTCTGCTATATATCTCTTGTTGCTGTGTGGTCCTTCCTGATACTAGACAAGAAGGGGTAATTAAAGATTTCAGAGAAATGGAGATAAATTATTAATGTTTCTGTCACTCAAGAGGTACTTGATTACAAATCATTTAAAATATTCCTTTTAAAGTCAATCCATTTTTTGAAGATCAGTTGCTTTACAAAATGAGTGCTAGATGACATTTGGATTTCTTTTCCATCACAGAAGTTGCCAAGGTCAAATGTAATGATATAGTTTTCAAGATCATAATTTTCTAACAAAATCAATTTGAGAAAGAAAATAGGTAATAAAAGAGACAAGTTAATATTAGCCCTTGGAATAAGTGAGAAAAATTAAGTGAAATTCATTGGTTTTGAAAAGTAATAGTAATTAAATGTTCCTGAACTGAGGACTTCACAAATTTTTAGGGAGCCTACATTCTTTCTTTTTATTTATTCCCAGTGAGTAAGATAAGAATTAAACATTGTTTTATCCAGTTCAAAAATTTAAGTAAAATGAAGCTGAGTGAATTGCCAAGATTGTAAGGTCTGTCAGTGGTTAAGCTGGACAAAACACAATGGGACACTTGTGAAAGAGCAAAGCATTGATTGGCAAGTGGCTACTTCCTCCAGAGTTTTGCCTTCACAAGGGTTTTACCTGATTGGACTTATTTCAAAGCAGCATCTTGTATAAAGGTGTATGTCAAAGTTCTTTCCTGTATAATTCTCTCTTAACTTAGACCTGCTTTTTAAAAAGCTCTTGCTACTTTGCTAACGTAATCTGAATCTACAAGCGCTATAACTGACCCTCTGATTTAGAAGGATATTGATTTTTTAAAAATTGGTGTGTTCAGATAATCTATATGTAATGCCTTTGTTGATACAGTTGGATTTAAATTCACTGTCTTGCTTATTGTTTTCTATGTTTCATCTACTCCTTGCTCCAAATTATCTGCCTTCTCTTGGATTAGTTGATTATTTTATATTATTTCGTTTATCCTCATAGTGGACTTATTCATATATCTTAAATTTTTCTTACTAATTGTCCGAAGTCTTACAATATATATCTTTAAAAACCAAATATTATACTGTTTCTTAGTGTAAGAACCTTATAACAGTATGTTTCCAATTCCTCTTTCCCATCTTTTGTGCTATAGTTATGCTACAAACTCATAGTATGTTGCTACTAATTTGCTGTACACAATTTTTAGTGCACAGTTTTCAGAGTTTTGACAAATGCAGTCATGCAACCACCACAATCAAGAAACAGAACAGTTCCATTGCCCTACCTGCCCCAAATTTCCCCATGTCTTTTTGTAGTAAATCTCTCCCTCTACCTCTGGCCCTTGACAACACCAGTCTGATTTCTCTCCCTTAGGTTTTCCCTTTTCCATAATGTCATATAGGTGGACTCTATAGCATTTTGCATCCAGCTTCTTTCACTTAGCATAGTACGTTTGAGATTCATCCACATGTGTGACATGTGTTGGATGTTCATTCTTTTTTATTGCTAAGTGGTATTCTATGGTATGACTATACCACAGTTTATTCACATGAGGGCTGGGAAACATTAAGGTTGCTTCCAGTTTGGGGTTAGTATGATTAAAGCTGCTACAAATATTTATATACAGGTATTATGATAGACTTAAATTTTCATTTCACCTAGGAGTGGGATTTTTGGGTTTATGGTAAGTATCTGTTTAATTTTATAGGCAGTTTCCAATATATACCCCAAAGTGGCTGTACCATTTTATATTCTCAATGGCAATGTCTAAGAATTTCAGTCACTTTATCTCCCCACCAGCACTTCATATTATTAGTATTTCTTTTTTCTTTTAGCCATTATATTGGGTGAGTAGTAATATCTTGTGGCTTTAATTTGTATTTTCTTTTTTTTTCCATTTCATTCAGTTTAATACTGTTCATTTGAGGATTTGAGATTTATAAGAATGCATTCTCATTAAAATTCTAAAAGTACAATACATAATTTTATGCAACCTTTTTATTTTACTTCCTCAAGCATTTTATAGCTTCTGGAATAGATATCTAGTTATTACATTTTACAAAAATGATATCCTTAATTTTCTTCCCAATTGCATTTTATTTATTTATTTATTTTTATGAACTATAGTTGATTTACAATGTTGTGTTAGTTTCAGGTGTATAGCACAAGTGATTCAGTTTTACATATATATATATATATATATATATATATATATGTACTTTTTCAGATTCTTATCCCTTATAGGTTATTACAAAATATAGAGTATAGTTCCCTGTGCTATACAGTAGGTCCTTACTGGTTATTTATTTTATATATAGGAGTGTGTATATGTTAATCCCAAACTCCTAATTTATCCCTCCTCCCCTTTCCCTTCTGGTAACCATAAGTTTGTTTTCTAAGTCTGTAGGTCTATTTCTGTTTTGTAAGTTCATTTGTATCTTTTTCTTCTTGTTAAGATTCCACATATAAGTGCTATCATATGATATTTGTCTTTCTCTGTCTGACTTACTTCACTTAGTCTGATAATCTCTAGGTTCACCCATGTTGCTACAAATGGCATATTTCATTCTTTTTTATGGCCGAGTAATATTCCATTGCATATATGTACCACATCTTCTTTATCCATTCCTCTGTTGATGAACGTTTAGGTTACTTCCATGTCTTGGCTGTTTTAAATAGTGCTTGCAATGAACATTGGGGTGCATGTATCTTTTTGAATTAGAGTTTTCTCCAGATATATGCCCAAGAGTGGGATTGCAGGATCATATAGTAACTCTATTTTTAGTTTTTTAAGGATCCTCCATACTGTTCTCCATAGTGGCTGCACCAATTTACATTCCCACCAACGGTGTAGGAGGGTTCCTTTTTCTCCACACCCTCTCCAGCATTCATTTTTTGTAGACTTTTGATGATGGTCATTCTGATATGAGTGAGGTGATACCTCATTTTAGTTTTGATTTGCCTTTCTTTAATAATTAGCAATGCATTTTCTTAACAACTAACGATAATGAATATTTTTTCATGTGCTTTTCATCATCATATTTTATGGTGAAGTATCTGTTAAAATTTTTTGCCCATATTCTTATTGAATTGTTCATTTTCTTATTGTTGATTTTGAAAGGTTTTTTTAAAAATATATTCTGAATACAAATCCTTTATCAGATATGCATTTTGCACACATATTCTTCCAGTCTGTGACTCATCTTTTCAATATCTTCACAGTGTCTTTCAAAGGGCAATATTCCTTAATGTTGATGAAGTCCAATTTATCATTTTATTCCTTTAAAAATTATGCTTTTGATATTGCATCTAAGAACTTTTGCCTAACCAAAAGATACAAAGATATTCCCATATGTTTTCTTTCCCAAATTCTATAGTTGTACATTTAGGTCTATGATTCATTCCAAGTTAATTTTTCTGTAAGGTATATGCTTTAGGTTGAGATGGATATTTTTGCATATAGACATTTAGTTATTCAGCACCATATGTTGAAAAAATTGTTGTGATGGCCAATTTTGTGTGTCAATTTGACAAGGCCAAGAGACATCCACATATCTGATTAAAGATTTATTTCTGGATGTGTCTGTGAGGATGTTTCTGGAAAAGATTAGCATTTGAATCAGTGGACAGAATAAAGTAGATGGCCCTCCCCAAGGTAGGTGGGTATCATCAAATCCTTTGAGGGCCTGGGTAGAACAAAAAGACAAGGAAGGTTGAATTCTTTTTCCCTGCCTAACTGGTTATTCTGGGACACCAGTCTTCTCCTGCCCTCTACTGGGACTATCCACTCTCTGGTTTTCAGACCTTCAGACTCAGACTGAACAACACTACCAGCTTTCCTGGGTCACCAGTTTTCAGATGATATGTCTGGGCTCTCTTCTGTTTCATTGGCCTAAAGATTGATCCTTTCTCCTAGTTAATTATCCATTAAAATGACAAAAATAAGAAAAATGTGTTTTTAAAATATTTATGTTCATTTTAACCACATTTAGGAATCTTCATGTCTTTGTGTGGGCCCAAGTCTAGTGTCATACTCCTTTTAGCTGAAGAATTTCCTTTAACATTTCTTATACCACAGGTTTCCTTGTAATGAATTCTCTCAGCTTTTGTTGTCTATAAAAGTACTGCATCTTTATTTCTGAAAGATAGTCACTGATTATAGAATTCTCCATCAATAGGTATTTGGTTTTGTTTTTTCCTATCAGTATTTTAAAGATGTTTCTCATTGTCTTCTTGGGTACGTTGTTTCTGATGAGAAATCTTCTGTATTCCTTATCTTTATTTTTGTTTTTTTCAGTACCCAATGTATCTTTTCCCTCTGGCTATTGTGAAGATTTTCTTTTTATCATTGGTTTTCAGAAATTTGATCACAATATGCCTTGCTGTAGTTTTCTTTATGTTTCTTGTTCTTGATATTTATTGAGCTACTTGGATCTCTGAGATTATATTTTCCATCACATTTAGAAAATTTTCAGCCATTATTTTTTTCAAATATTTTTTCTACCCTCCCTCCCCCTTTCCATGGGGACGCCAGTTACATGTATATTGGGTTAGCTGAAGTTATCTCACAGCTCACTGATACTTTGTTTATTTTTTACATTCTTTTTTCTCTATGTGTTTCTTTTAGTATAATTTCTAAAGCTATGTCTTCAGGTTAAGTAATCTTTGCTTTGGCAATGTTTAATCTGCCATTAATCCTATCCAGTGTATTTTTCATCTCAGACATTGTAGTTGTAAACTGTGAAGGTTTGAGGCCTCTCCGGTACTCTGTCCAGCTGACTATAGCCATCTTGATTTCCTCAGACACTCAGCTCTGTGTCCTCAACTCAGGAGTAGGCTGGACTCTGCTACTGCTCTCTTTCCTTGATCTGAGGCATATAAACTCACTAAAGGCACTAACCCCGGGCAAAAATAGTATTCACTTCATTTGTTTCCCATTTTTCAGGGATTATTGTCCTTCATTACCCAATATCCAGACAATGTTTTGAAAATATTGTTTTATGTATTTAGCCCAGTTTGCGTGTTTCTTTTTTTTTCAAGAAGAAGGATAAATATGATTTCTTTGGGCTCATATTCATTACAAGTGGAAGTCCCCTCTGTCACTTTTGTAACTTCAAGTTATACTGCCATTTCTACAATATACCATGTTCTCACCAGCCTCTGGCCTCTGCAGATATTGGCTATTCCATCTCTGTCACATCCCTCCTTCCTTCCTCATCTGACACATTTTTTGTTATCTTTCACATCCTTTAACTGAAATCTCTTCATTTATTCACTTGATTGGTTTTGAAGGCTTACTAGATGCTATCATTTTATTTGACTCCCAAAATATTCACAATTTGACTTTCTTAAATTTATCCAGTCAACAAATGATGGAAAAAGGGTTTGAATTCTGATCTATATCACTTTGCCCATGTTCTTTTCATTATGCATTATTATTTTCCTTCATAATTTTTGAGCATCTGCAATGTTTCTAACTTTGAATTAGAGTGCTTTGGAAGTGGTCCTAGTTCTAGAAAACATGACCTTTATCCTCAAGTGTCTTAAAATATGGTTAACTTTAGCACACTTGAAATAAATAGATAATCATATTAAGAGGTTTAGGACAAACAGTTAAATGGAGTGGCAGAGAAGATCCTTAAGAGATCATAATAGGCTATGATAGTTGATAAGTATTTCATTGAGGACATCTACATTGGAGAGGAGCAAGATTTTGATGGCTAGTGGGAAATTGACTAGATCAGCTCTTCCTAATTAGTTTTCTGAGGTTCATGTATTCCAAAAGTGGATTAGAGATATGCCTAAGACATCAGTTCCCTCACACTCAGGGTGCCTGACCAAGACCAGAAATCATCCATTTATCCCTGAGTGCCTAATAAACACTATCATCTTTTGTAAAGTAAAAAGATTGTGAAGTGCTGGGATAAAGTGAAAATGAGACACAGGAAAAGCAAATGAGAATAATAATCAGAACAGAGGGGAGAGAGGGGACAGCTTGTGATGAGCAATTTTGAAAAAGCTCAGATAAGTCAAGCATTGTGAGATTGTAGAAAGGCATTTAGACCAGTTACTGTACAAATATAATGCCTACTTGTAATACCATTTTTTCAAAAAGAAAAGAAGGAAAAAAGAAAAAAAAAGAAAAGAAAAATCTAGGATAGTACAGAGGAAGTCTTTCAAATAAAAATTATAGTCTCTAAGTTCTTAAATTCATCATTTTCAGTCAGTGTTCTTCTCTTTTCTCCTTACTTTTCTGTAGAGTTTTATGACATTAGATCTTTGAGGAAAGGGAGAAAAGTATTTGATTTTTATTTAATCACCTTAAACCTACTTTACTGTGGTAGGGCAATGCTATGAAATATTAATTAAAATATCTGAGAATATGTGTTTGAGAAGAAGTAGCTCTCATCTCTCCCCCTACCCCTACCCCCGACTCCTCAGATTAGATCAAGATCCTTCAGCTTTGTTAAAGGGAAGAAGAGTTGGACAGGAAGAAAGATAATAAGCTTCTTATGCAGATCTCAGCCAGACTTTCAACCTGTTATGCCCCGCCTTCTTCCCATAGTCATCTCTGGGAGTGGAGGGTGGGCAAGCTCCCAAGTTCTCTGCCCCAGTGTGGCATGGGAGGGAAAGAAGTGTGTCTAAGGGAGATAGACGTCAGGAATCCTCTCAGAGTCCCTGAGATGCCCCCGAAGATGTAGCATAGCCAAATATTTTACCATAATAAATAGTCAGATGTGGTACTGAGAATTGGAAGACCTGGAGGGTCTCGAGGTGAGGACAAGGGAATACCCTCCGCAGATGGGAATTCAGACAGCTCAGTGGATGCAAAAATGGAGGAAGAGCAATAGTGAGGAACTAGATTCAATGATGCTCATCTCAGCAGGTGACGCAGGCCTCTGCTGTCCCACCCACACTCCATCAACACAACCTGGAATATCCCATGGAACTTGGGTGCCATCACGGGGAGATGAACTCATAGGGGGGATTTTGGATTTATAACAATAAATCTTATATTACTGGATTTTCCTGGAATTGCTCAAGATTGTATTTCCTAACACCAGGTACAATGGGGATTCAAAGTCGATATCCTACTGCTTTGTAAAAAAAATAAAGTTTTGCACACCTAAATACACATCTTAAAATTTTGTGCCCCCTATAACTCTGATTAGTGGATTAAACTACTAATGTGAGGAGATTAAGAAGAGAGATCCCTTGGTGGTAATTCTAACTTTTCTATCAGTTCCTTATGGTGTTTTGCCTCAATTTCTCTGTTTGTAGAAGCAAAGTTGGCATGTCTCCTTCTCATAGACTAATGGTATCTGGGGTAAAGATACCATGTGGTTTCAATTTTTCAGAGTGCTGGTTCAGCTGTGTAAGTTTCACCATCAGCCTTAAAGATAGGAGAGAATTTTAAGTCTGACTTTTCCTGGACTTGGCAATCATTTTCCTAATTTTTGCTTACTTGGTGCTTTATCATATGGTAATGTATTCCTGTGACCTTGGGAGAGATGTATATTCAAGGTAGAGGTTTGTGTGGAAAAAAATATCTTTGATTTTATTTTTTAGAAAATAACATGGTGCTCTGCTTCACCTTTGTAATATGAATGCCCTCAATGTGCTGAGTCCTTAGGGTTGAAAGACACTAAACTGATCCACCTGCAATTAAACTTGGGCACCTGCAATTAAAAGCTATTAATGTCTAACATACCTCAGATGCTTAAATTGACTTGGTTAGGATTGCCCCTAGCTTAAAGGGAAAAGATTTCCTTGTACAGAATGTTCCCTGCCTCCATTCAAGGAGGGAGACCAGCCAGGGGAACTGGCTGTTTATTTTTGAGCCCATGTAAAAGGAGCTCATGAGTAGACACCTCCTGCTGTAGACCAAGCCTGGCAAAGAGGTCATCTTTGTTGCAAGTGGCTGAGGAATTGCCTCCCCTGCTGATGATTGGGGATATTTTTAGCTACAAGCTGAAACTTTTCATTCTTGAAATTGTTTTCGTTTCTACCCAAAGAGGCAAACTGCATGAGTCTGGGGAAAAAAAACAAAATAGGAGGTATAAGCGCTAATAGGAGCCGTGTGTCCATGTAAAAAGAAACCCGATGAAATTGCTTCCCCTGGTGCTGACAACTTGGTCCTGGCACCAGGGTGGTTCTAATAGCTGTAGGCTAAAAGAATCATTTCCATAGTGCAGCTCATAAGGATAATGTAAATTTCACTTAAGTATACATGATTACAGAAAATTGCACAGAATTGCAACAGACTTTGTGCTGTACTGTTTATGGAGCAATATAGATTTACCATTTTTTTTTTCTAAATTCAGGGCAAGACAAACTATTTGACTTCAGGAAAGGATAAAGGTCTACAACGTTGCATTAATGTGTATTAACATTCTAATACAGGCTTGCCACACATTTGCTGAGTGCTAACAATGAGTTGGGAAATGGGGGGGATTCTATTGCATTTGCCAACTTTGAAGTATTTCGTGAAATCTCTGAGTGTCCTCACTCTCTATGTGTTCATGGCAGATGGAAACTCTCCTAAGACACTCATGGTTCAAGAGTTGCATGAAGATACACCTAGGGCATCTGCTTTGCTGTGAACACCTCCAAGGCCTTGTACACATCTCTGGAGGCACTTCCTTGTCCCATTACATGTCACCATGGTTGGTATATATGCTGGGCATCTCTACCCTCTTGTATGTTTCTAAAGAACAAGCATGTGTTTTTCTCGTTGAGCTCAAGCTCTGTACCTTATCCCTGGTAGGTCTTCAATAACTATTTGTCGAATTTAATTGAACTGGAGTGAGATGATTCCTTCCATTAAAAACACAGAAACACCTGTGGCATGAACTGTTTAAATCATTAAAATCTTATTGTATTCTTATGATGGCAGGGCAATCTGTCAGATGTGGCAGAAGGGAGATGTGTTTATGGAGTGTTTTGGCAAAGAACTAACACCCTAAAAGAAAGGGAAAGGAACTAACCTTATCAAGAGGGATTAATGCCCATTCACTCGTTCAATCCTCACAGCAACTCTGAAGGAGATATTTTAATTCTCATTTTATAGATTAGAACACTGAAATTCAGAGGGGTTAAATACATTTTCCAAGCTCACGTAGCTGGGATTTGACTCCGTCTCAGTCTAAATCCCTATCCTAAGGGTCTACCATCCTTATGCCACATTCCCTGAAAAAGAGGAATATCTCACCTGTGTCCAATGGCAGAACCAAGCTTCCATTTCCACTCCAAGTTACTTTTCCTAAAATGCCTTTAATTAAGCTATCTTCAGAGAAAGGACTATAAGATTCTGACTTAATCATATTTCAGCCAAAAATCCAAGAAGAATCCCATCAACTTCTCTCCCTCTGTTGATGATTGACTCATGTTTTGAGTAATTCCTGGGAGTCAGAGTGGCCTGTTGCTCAGAGCTGGCAGACTCTTCCCCTTCCCCATGTGTGTGCTCTGGCATACAACTGCTGCTTCTGGGTTATGGTGAATAATAACATTCCTTGGGGGTAATAGTAGCAGACAGGGGTGTCGAAGTTAGGCAGAAAGCTCCCCTGGGGGTTTGATGGGATTGAAAACTCAAGGTGAAGTATCTGAGGAAGGAGCATCATGTAGATTATGCACAGGAACCTGCTGTAATAGAGAAAGATGACTCCCTGGCCATGAATTTTCTTTTGGAAAAAACAAAAGGAGAAATGCCAAGGGAATACTTCTCCATTCCACGCACATCCCATCCCTCACCTATATATAGTAGTTAGTATGTTCATTTTCCAGGTACAAAAACATAAGGCCTGGGACTTCCCTGGCAGTCCAGTGGTTGAGACTTCACCTTCCAACGCAGGCGGTGCAGGTTCGATCCCTGGTGGGGGATCTAAGATCCCACGTGCCTCGCAGCCAAAAAAACCAAAACAGAACAGAAGCAATATCGTAACAAATTCAAAAAAGACTTTAAAAATGGTCCACATAAAACAAAACAACCAAAAGGCCCTGTGTAATTATTCTATAATTACTTGGAAATTTCAATGTCATACGTGAATTTCTATAAATATTATAGGACTTCTAACTTGCTTGGTAATTAGACTTGGAGTTCTTAAGAGAATCTGGGGTCTTTGGAAATGCTTTCCATCAGTGTTTGTTATTGTTGCCACATGAAACAGAGTGTGACTGAGATGCACTATGACTTTTTGGCTTTCAGACAGCCTCCCTAGGTATGTATGAGTGTTGCCAACAACCAAGTCTGTCCCTTGTTTTAATTAAAATCACTAATACTACATATTGACTTAAAATAAGTACAAATTCGAGGTATGGAAATAGGATCCATATATTTCCTCTTCACAGTCATAGCAGACACTTCACTACCTCCTGTGTGTGACCCATGCAGGACCAGTGGAGGTGACCAAGTACAGTACAGAGAAGGGGAGTTGTGCCAGCCTGTCAAGGGCATGCAACCCTGTGTTCCTTGATGATTTCACTCTCTCTGAGGATTTCCGTCACATCGTATTGAAGTTTTCAAGTGTGAGGTGATCATTTTGGAAAACTTGAACACAACAGTAAAATGAATTTATATTCATATTTTTCCCAGAAAAGTTTCAAGTTTAAAGACCATCTCTTACTCATCTTTGTATGTATTCTTTGCTAACCATTATACAGTTCTTGAAATCCTGTGGTTTCTGCCTTTACTAACTTTTTGCAGGTTGCTCAGTTGAGACTAGTTGCTCAATAAATAGTTTTGGAATGAACAAAGGAAAGGAAGAAATGAGAAAGTAAAGAAATCCCAGCATTTATAATAGGGAGATTGGTACTCCAAAAGTCAATGGCTTAAGCGTTTCTAATGTGCAAATGAGGGTTGAAAGTTAAAAGCTTTGCAAAATGTATAAAATGACAAAAAAGGGGGGATGTAATCTCTAAACCCATTTTCTGAGAGTGAAGAATTAAGGAGGGATTCTTGAACTTTTATGGAATACATTTAAAGATAGGTTTCTTGTATCATGTGTATTAGATGTTTCAAAACATTTATTATAAGATCTTGAGTCCAAATTATGTGCTAATCAGAATTTGATATGTAATTACATTGTTATTATAACTTTTCACCTTTTCAAGGTGTTTATTGTATTATTACCAATGAGTTTTAGGCAAATAATTCTCAACTTGATGATTTCCTTAGAGATCAAAACTGTCCCCTCATTTCTCTACAGCAGCAGTTCTCAAACCTTTTGGTTTCAGGACCCTTTTATACTCTTAAAAATTAGTGAGGACCCCACGGTGCTTTTGTTTTATGTGGATTCTATCAATATTTAGCATATTGAAAACTAAAATGAAGAAAGTTTAAAATACAATAGTTATTTAATTAAAATAACAATAAGAAACATTACATATAAGCAAAAATAGCATTTTTAATAAAAATAATTTTTTAAAGCAAACATTAGTGAGATTGGCATTGTTTTATAGCTTGTCAAATCTAATTTCTGGATTAATAGAAGAGAGCTGGAGCTGAATTCTTATATTTCCTTCTGCATTCAATCTGTTGTGATTCATTGTTTAGTTGAATTACATGAAGTTGGGAATGTGTGGAGTATTTTACAAGATTTTCAAATAATTATGGACGTTCTTTGATACTATACCAATACTTGACCAGCAGTAGTTTCTTAAAGGTTAGTGCAATGTGAAATCTGAAACCATATCAATGAACTCTTCATACTCTATCATATTAAAATCAATCGGTCAGTCTTGTGCTTTTTTACACATTCATGATTTTATACCATTTATAGTCATTTGCAAAAGATTGGTTTATTGAGTTGTGCAGATTTCCCAGAGATTGACACAGTTTATTATGTAATGTAAAAAAACCCACATTGCTTAATAACCTCACCAATTTCAACAGAAAAGCCAACTATAGGAATGCTGTTAAGCTACCAGTGGTGGAAAAATATTTGTTGGCAACAAAACTATCTGTTGTTTTCCTTATTGTGACAGGCTCATTTGTTTTTCATTTTTGAGAGATTGTCAACCAAATGCCCAAATCTGAATGATCATCGTTTGTCTATAAATTGGTCTTTCAGGTAAAAATTGTGTTCTATGAAAAAAGAGCTTCTGGTTCAGTTCATAATTTTAAAAATATTCACAGGAGAGCTTTTTTTTTTTTGAGACAACTTTCCTATTTCTATATGCAGCAAACATGCCTTTATGAATACACTTTCCATTTCATCAAATATTACAAAGTCTGAGGAGTTGAGGTTTAATAAAATTAAAACTGTTTAGTGCTTCATCAGTAATATTCTTAAGTGAAACCAGCCTCTTTTTCTGCAAATGTGTGAAGGTGAAATATAATTATTGGTATAGTTTTGTGTCACTGACTTAATTTACGCAAGGGCACAAGCAGTTTTATTTATCATTGCCTTCGCAACTTGTCATTTTGTTTTCAGATGTCAACCTGATGAAAATGCAAATCATGTCTTAGTATCATCATGAAAATCTGAAATACCCAGATTACACTTAGAGAAGAGCTGTTCTATGACAATTAAATTAGGATTAAGCTCTATTCACCAAATATGTTTTCAGTGTGTATTCTGTAGAGACACACACTTGTTCATCAAAGAGGAAGGTAAGATGCAGTCTTAGCACTTGAGAAGTGGCTCTGTTGACCTACACCTTTACTTAAAATCACATTACCTTTAAATAATCATAACTCTCTTAAGAAACGTTTCTGGGCTTAATGGATTTATGCACAGTGAAGAACAATGAGGTGAACACAAATATTTAGTTGATGTGGTTTTTGAGATGCTCACAGTTGTGATGAGCCAGACAGCCCCCATATAGGTAACACAGTGTGATATGTTTTGAAAGAGAGGCCCATACAAAACACATAGGCCCTCAGGGGAAAAATCAACAGTCAGATGTGGATTGACTGAATTCTCTGGAAATAATTCTTCCCAAAGGAGAGAAGGGCTGTCTCTGCAAGTCAACCATTTGCTATATCCTTATCCCGGAATGTCTTAAGTTATCTCTCCTGACTCTACCAATTGTACTCATTCCTTCCCTCCATCCTCACCTCATGTTTTAGCTGTAATTCATTCTTTGTCTCAGTAATGAAAGGAGCAGTGTATTTTTTTTTCTTTCTCAGTAATGTGATCTTATGCACATACACACACCAGACAAAAGAAGTGGAATTGAGCTTCCAAAACTATATTCAACTCCATTATAGCCTTTCAACACAGTCCTCTTAGAAAATATTTCCTTCTCTGTATTCTTCTAAATACCACAGAATAGCTGTGGGGCAGTGGGACACAGTTATTAACATCAATAAAAAAAAAAGGTCATTATTTGATTCTTTCCATTCCAGCCTTAAAAAAATTATGATATACTGATTTCACATAACAGAAGATAAACTAAATATTAAAATATTCTTTATTTCAAGTTGTGATGATTTATTTGGCTTTATATAATTATCATATTTCTGTCTTTTATTAACTTCTTACATTTTGCCATCTTTCTGGTAAAGGTAGGCAATTATTTAGAGACTGCTAGGGATCAATTATGATAACAAATATTGATACATGTACAAAAAGACATATATATGTGTATTTCTATATATGTATATAAATGGATGACTAGATGATTTAGGGCATTTACAATGTGAAGCATAAGAAGTTGGTACTGTGTTGAAGATTTTTGTGGATAGAGACTTTAAATTTGCTTTATTCCAAGTAGGAAGCTATCAGTATCACAAAGTCACCAATATAACTTGGCAATGTTGTTTCCAGGTCCCCCAAAGAAGTTGACTATTTAAGAGACTCAAATGTTTTTCACTTCTACGGGGTCATCTCTGGTTGTTTTGAAATATACATGGGTGGGGAAATTCCCTTGGTTGTTTCTTATCTGCTTTCCATTCTGCATAAAGAGACATCTAAATTCTGTTACTCCAGCCAGCACTTTGTATCTTGAATCAAAAAAAAGATTTTTTTATAATAGAGGCAGGCTGTGGACTGATGAAATGGTCACTGCACTAATATGAGACAATCTTTTTGCTCCTTCTTTATACATTTATATTCCCCACCCAACTCCCCTTCTCAAGGGACTGGTCAAGACCATTCACAGAAAAACAAAACTTTGCTTGTTGAATTTGGCTTATTTGACTGTTTAGAAGGTGTGACAATTTTATTCCTCAAATGAAAGAGACAGATTTTGTAAGCCAGAACACACAAGGGAAATCCACTTTCCTTGAAAAGTTTGGCATCTTTTAACCTGGCACTTACAGCAGTTCTACAAAAGGTCTATTTTCCATTTCTACACAGTTTCAGAGAAGTTTAAGGCGAGTTCAAAGGCATAGTGGCATAGAATGGACGTGGGCTCATCAAGAAATGAAGAGGACTTGTTCACTACTTAGATGTCCTTGAGGACCTTTCTCAGGAACTTTCTCTGCTTACCTGGTACTCCCTCTGCATTAGATATTGTACAAAGATACCATACGTTCCAACCCCAGCACAAACCATAGGCCTTTATCTTTGTGTGATAATTTGAGACAACTGGATGATTCCTATTGTGTACCAGTACCAACAATTTTTCCCCTAGAAAATTATACCACTTTCTGTTTTACAATCTGGCAGTGCTGTGGGGTTTTCTCAAACTTTATTTGGTAGATTATTATAATGTATTCAAATAGGAGAAGACAGATGCTAAGAATCTACCTTACATTTTTATAGCACTTCAAAGATTATTGAAATATTCTCAACGTATTAAATCATAAGAACTTCCTCAAAACATCACTAAAATTTTTATATGCAAGTACCTGAAAATGGTGATATTTAATAAGGCAACCTCTGTATCTAACCAAATAACCCTGCATCTTCACCTGAAGAACAAAACATTTCAGTTTTTTATCCTGTTGTACAAAATAAAGTATATAGAGATCTTTTATTCAAAACCATAAAAGATAGTCATACCCAAACATAATTTAGACACCTGCCACTTACATGTTTGAGACTACAACCAAGGTCAAACTATCAGAAAAGTAAAAACAAAATAAGCTCTGTAGGCATTTGTTCTGAGAAACTCTGAAAGTTTGTTGTATAACTGAGGCAACCATTCTTATTAGCGTCCTTTTGCAGGGGTATGGAAACTCTATTTAGATTAAAATTTCAAATTGTTTGTTTCCTATTAAAACTTCATTCTGTGTAGACATTTGATTTTGCTGGTGTCTCGGTGACACCAATGCAACTAGTTGAAAAGTGAGCATTTCAGGGCTGGGCAACTGGTTTGATGGACATCCCTTAAGTGAATTGACTGACTTGGCTTGTTGTTTGGCCAGCTTCTTTTTCATGTAGACACAGGCTAAGAGAAAAATAGCTCCACTTATTTCCTTTGGCACTTATCAGGCAAATAGGTTCTTGTAGTCAAGTTGTTCTCCAGTAATAGAACAGCTAATAAATCTGACCTGAAGATTCTTCTCAGGATACCAATGATCCCTGAGTGCTTGAATCCTGTTTTTATCCACTCACAGTTTATAATCCACTCACAGTTTATAGTTTATAACTTGGTTTTTCTACCATTCATAAATCCCTACTGTTCTTGGCTGTACAGGGATAGAATTTGGTGCTCTCTGAAACTTTAGAGTCTTAAAAAACAAAATACAATTTCAAGGAATTGAACATTCACTATCCTAATGGTTTGGTCAGTTGTTTTTTTAATTCTCATTCACCACCCCCCCGCCCCGCCCTTAACTGTCTAGGCAAGAATTTTCAGTGTCTCTGATTGACTCATTAACCAATCAGATCAATGCAGAAGCCAACTTTTGGTTCTAAATAAGAGTTTGAAGGAGTAACCTTTCTCTTATCTTAATGTTCCCAAAGAAGGAAGTGCAAACTCAGGCTGGACAAAGCTCATCTTATTGGAGTCATAGTCTGTAAAATATTATATTAAAAAAAAATGAGTTCTGAGAAGTAAAAGTTGGATTGTAAGGCCTTCTGCTTTCCCTGCAGTCACTGTCCTGGGGAACTCTAGCATCACAGTGATAATATCATAGGATGTTCTACTGACATAATGATTCTACATACCAGCAATTCCCTTTATCCTTACATTAGAAAAGAATTCCATATGTGAGCCTACCAGTTATTTCAATCGAAGGGCCAAGTGGTTTGGATAAAACAAGATCTTAGCTGAACCTTTGCCTTAAACTGAAATTGAACCTGAATCTTGTTTGAGGTTCAAAAAGTTGAGTTAACTTTTTCCCCTTTATTTTAATTTTTGTGCATCTCTGCACTTCCTGATTTTGGTTGGGAGTAGAAACCAAAATACCGCAAGAAAAGCTATTCTTGTTGCATTTCCAGCCTTTCAAAGCCAAAAAGCACTAGAAATCTCATGAAGAAAGCAGTTCCCACCTAATTTCTAGCCCCAAAAGGTTCAGATAAGTTTGAATAAACTTTGGATAATGGTGTATCTATTACTTGGAGAATATCTAAGACAGGCAGTGATAAAAAGCTTTAAGATGATAGAAAGAAGGAAGGAAATAAAATGACAACAAATTGGATGTGTCTTCAAATTAAACTAAGGACAGTATCATAATCAAACCAGATCTTTTTTTGCTTCATGGCACAAAAGTCAGAACGTTATAAATTTTGGATGAAAAATTTGAACTTAGCTTTCTAACTTCTTAAGTGTTGACATTCACAAAATACCCTTCCCATTGAGATTATTACCTTTCAACTATTTAAAACATAATCACCAAAAGCCATTTTAAAATAATTTCATTTGTCAGCACATCAAGGATCTGTGGGAATAAAGCATAATGTATAATTATAATGTTTTTCGAGCTTAATTGTCTAACTGTTCACTGGTTCATTCAAGTCTGTGCAATATCTACTCTTTTATTCAACAAGTATTCATTGAGGACTTACTATGTGTGAAGGGCCCTATAAATTGCTGGGGAGCTGATGGTGAGTAAGACACATACTTCCCCCCAAGAACTTATACTCTGGTGAGGGAGACAGGCACCTTAACTAGCTGGATCTAACAGAGCTTGCCAAGTGCTGTGATAGGGATAGACAGGGAGGATTTGGGGAAGTTGGAAGGAGGTCCCTAACCTGGCCTGGGTGCTCATGTAAGGTCTCCTGAAGGAACTGGTCTCAAGGAGGCTGTAGTGAGTAGGATAAAGAACCATTTCTCTGGATCAAAGTCTTTTTCTCATTCTCTTATTTTTCCAGGGATAACTTCTCAGAATCAGGACTTGGTTGGCAGCACAAGAGGCCAAATAGAAATGATAAAACTGTGAAGGCAAAATTGGGACTTGAAACTCTGGGAAGGAGTTTGGGGAGGGCAAGGGTCAAGCTGGGGAGAGGGAGAAGCACAGTGTTAGGAACAATTGGCAGCAGGGGACACTGGGGAGAGGGCAGGGCATGAGCTAAGGAAGATTGACCCAGGGACAGAAGTCCAACTTCCCTTTGGACTCCACAGGAACAAGATTATTATTATGATTATTGATATTCTTATTTAATATAGTTTGGTGTTATGGAAAATCATGGGTTTTGGAATCAGACAGACAATTTTAATTCCTGGCTCCACATCTTATAAGTTCTGTGGCTTTGGATAATTTACTTAACTTCACTTAGCCTCTGTGCAATGGAGATGATGATATCCTGTCCTAAGGTTAATGTAAGAATCAAGCAGGAGCTGTTATGGGAGTGGGCCGGCCTGATCTCCAGTACCCAGCAATGCCAGTAAATGATAGTTTCCTTCTCTCTTGCTTCAAGGCCCACCCATTTGGTCTCTTGACAAAATTTCCCTCTGAGCAGCAGAGTGTCCAATTTGCCTACCTCTAGCTGTCTCTCCTTAGGAATAGCATTTTCTCTTCTTTTTCACTGCAGCATTGGCTCTCAGGGATTCATAGTTGTTTCTATTCCCCCAAACACCATTTTAGAAATGAGGACACAGGCTCCGACAGATTAAGCAATTTGCCCCAGGGTACAGCTGATACATTATGGTGTTACCTTCAGATCTGAGCCTCTGTGAATCCCAAGTCTGTGTTCTTTCCAGAAGATCTCTCACTGTATCTGTATAACATGTAAGAGGTATATTTACTGGGAAAATGATTTTGTAGTTTGGTGTCTGTACAGTGAGCTAGACTCCAGGGGCACTCATATTGAAAGGTCCTGTTTTGGAAGAGGTCTCCATACATTTCCTTATTTTACCAATGAAGTGAAAACAGGATAAAGAAAATCTTCATAATCTTTACTAACAACCGGGAGGGAATGAGAACTAAGCGATCCCCTACCTTTTATCCAGGCAAGTGAGTGCTTCATTCTTTGAAGATAAATGCATATCTGTTTAAAGATATTCTATATAAGTTGATCCAGGTATTAAAAATATGCAAGACAAATAATCCAACGGTCAGTATTCTTGCCAAAAAAAAAGAAGGAAAAAAAATAGCTTTACCCTGAATACAGACAGCTCATATGTTGGCCACCAGGGCAGATCTGAAATTCAAGTCTGTCTGAATTCATTGTATGAACTTGGAGTTTTTACCCTGGATTTCTCAGCTCCTTTTTAGAGAATGAAAGAGTTTATCATCAACAGCACGAGGGTTTGCTATTTTCTTCTCACAGTGGATGGATACTTTGTCCAAGGAAAAGCATTTTAATTCTCTATGATTTTGTAGCTGAGAGGTTGCCCCAGTGGAGAGACATATTCCTAAACAAATGGTATGACATATATCTTTAGTCTTCTTTATGTATTAATACAGCCCAGATATTTTTAATGAACTTTCTCCTATGAGAGGACTCATTCACTCTTACTAAGGAAAACTTTTTCAGTAAAGACACACTCATAGCTGTCTGTTTTCCAGAAACTGCAGTTTCAGGATTCTCCAGGGGAGGATGACCACAAATGCCACTCACAGACCTAAATTAAAGTACTCATCTATAGCTGGTGTTTGAGGTTGAGCCATATACAAATAGAATTAGGGCCAACTTTTACCAAGATGACTCAAGAGAAATGGCCTGTTTCTGTACTAGGCAGGGACTCTCATCTACAGTGGCCTTCCTTGGTTTTGTGGTGTCCCAAGTAGAGTGTTTTGTGGACAGAAGGGAGATAGTAAATGAGTTAGGGAAGGAAATGGCTCTTCATATACACAAGTCTCAGACTTCCATATTCTTTTTTTTTTTTTTTTGGAAACAATTAAGATTTAATCAGAGGATAGGGTATAGACTATTCAGTAGTGTGAGGTCATTTCTAAAGGAAGATCAGATTTCCATATTCTTTTCTCATACCATGGACTGTTTTGACTTAAAACAAAGATTTCCTGCATTTCTTGGGAAGATTTGGAGAAAGTAATAATAAAAGGTACATATTATGGGTTGAATTATGTCCCTTCAAAATTCATATTGGGGCTTCCCTGGTGGCACAGCAGTTGAGAGTCTGCCTGCCAGTGCTGGGGATACGGGTTCGTGCCCTGGTCCGGGAGGATCCCACATGCCGCAGAGCGGCTGGGCCCGTGAGCCATGGCCGCTGAGCCTGCGTGTCTGGAGCCTGTGCTCCGCAACGGGAGAGGCCACAACAGTGAGAGGGCCGAAGACCGCAAAAAAAAAAAAAAAAAAAAAAAGAAATTCATATTGAAGTCTTAAGCCTCGGTACCTCAGAATGTGACTTTATTTGGAGAAAGGGACTTTATAGGGGCAATTAGGGTAAAGTGATGTTGTCATCCAATATGGCTGGTATCCTTATAAAAGGAGAAATTTGCAAGCAGAAGTATGCACAGAGGGAAGACAAAGTGAAGACACAGAGAAAATGGCCATCTGCAAACCAAAGAGAAAGGTTGGGAACATTCCTCTTCATAGCCCTCAGAAAGAGCCAATTCTTCTGACACCTTAATCTTGGACTTCTAGCCTCCAGAACTGTTAGACAATAAATTTCCCTTGTTTAGGCCACCCATTTTGTGGTACTTTGTTTTGGTAGCCCTAACAAATGAATGTACTACTATCTGCTGCACACTTATGATCAAGTACTGTCTTACCTGATTCACATACATCTCATCTAACTCTCACAAAAACTTATTAGGAAAGTTGTTACTAACCCAACTTACAGGTGAAAAAACTAAGGCTCAGAACCCTAAGTAATTTACCCCAGGTCACATACAGGAAGTGGTAGAATCAAGATGCCATTCCAAGATATTTCTGAAATCCCTTGATTTCCACTATGCCATGTACTTCATAAGGGCAGAGGACTGATACTAGATTACACATATCAAAATAACCTACATATCAAGTCGTTTGCTTGTTATGGAACTTGGTGTTAAGTTCTGAGGACTTAACCACCTGGTAACCACAATTCCTTTGAACTGAAAGCCTATGACTGTTCTCCAGGTTTATTTCCTGATTGATATTTGGGCAGCTATAGTAAAATAGTTCTCTAGTTTTAAGTTTTTCTTTCCTTTGCCGGACCTCTTTAAATGCAATACAATTGCTGATACTTGTTGATTGGTCCTTTTGAATTTCTGATTTGCAGTTGTACTGAGGAAAGTGAATACAATGATTAATAGTTGATTTGAATTTGCCTACTTTCATGTGATTTCAAGTATAAAATTTTCTCTTACTAAAATACAATTAAACTTGTCATTGCAGATCTAATAAACTATACATATGTGGGCATATATACATACATATTTTAACTCAGTTGCACTTATTGTAATTAATGACCTGTTTGTCCTTATTCCTGACATTTTGTTTGTGTCTTCTGTTTTGTATGCTTTCTTATTTTGTATTTTTCCATCTTTTGTTGAAATATTTGATTTTTCTTTGTTCCACATTTTTTTCTTCTAGTGGTTTGGAAGTGAAATATCACATTCCAATTATTTTATAGGTACACTCAACATTTAATAAAAATGTTTACTTGGGATATTGAGGGAGCCTAACCCTTCATCCTTTTTCCTCTTTGTATTCTGGAGTCACTGAGAAACAGATATAGAAGCCTGTTAGGAATTAAAACATAGTATTTTCCTCAGTGCTGGTAAAACTGGATTAGAGAAGGAGCTGAGTCTGAGGCTGAAACAAAGCTTCTACTTCTTTCCACACAAATGGAAAATACCCACCTGTAAGAAGGAGAGCAGGGAACAAGAGGCTTACCCCAGTGTGCTAACTCCATGCCAGAGGAAGAAGAGAATTCATGGACAAGTTTTCGCAAGCCAAACTCAAAGAGAGAAGAGAGAGCAAGAGAGCAGAGACAGAGCAAGAGTCACAAAAGGCTCAGCTGTGAATGAACAGAACCATTGGTGACCTCCACCCAGACTCATCAGTCAAGTAAATCACTTCTGGGACTGTCTTAAGACCTGGAAACTTTTATTTAGAAGTCAAATCAAATGGATTTAAACAGTCACATTAAATATAATGTGAGATTACATTCACATTAAATAAAATATATATATTTTGTATTTTTCTTCATAATTTTTGAAAGATTTTAGTGATTTGGATTTTAAAAGTATAGTTCTGAATAAATCTTAATTTATGCTCAGCTATGATGTCTTGGCAATCATTATGCAGATTCAGATATTCTGATTAAGTGAAAATATTAATCTATAAATTGTTTCCAAAGGTAATTAATTTTTGAATACCATATTTAGCAATTAATAAAGTTAATATGTGGTATATTGTTAGGAATATGATTACACACATTAAAATATTAAAATTTCAACTTTTTAGTTTTCCTTTTTGGAGAAAATGCTTTTTTTCTTTTCCAGTTCCAACATATTATGGGTGCTAAACACTGGGCCTATAGTTCCTAATGGACAACAGTGTGATACACAGTTCTGTGGGGAGGAGCAGCTGGGGAGGGGAGTGGTTTGAATGACAAAACATTTTCTAATACTTCCTAGAACATTTCTAGAACAGTTTCCTAGAATTTCTCTGAGGGCATAAAAATTTCAATTTTAGGGACTGAGGATGGGATACTTGAAGAGTTAGAGAGCTTTCAGAGACATAGTTATATTTCTATATGTCTTGATTTAATCAGTATCTATATTCTTCTACATATAAAACAAAAATATTATGTATTGTACTTTTACTCCATCCTGAGAACTCTCATGTTGAAATCACTTATGATTTTCAAATCAAATGCTATATTTTATTTTTGTGCTATACATCACCAATTATTTAGACTTAATGATAAGATTTACTGAAGGATGAATGGATAAATAAAATGTTATATATATATACACACATACACACACAATGGAATATTATTCAGCTTAAAAAAGAAGGAAATCCTGCCCTTTGTGACAACATGGATAAACCTGGAGGACACTATGCTAAGTGAAATAAGCCAGACACAGAAACACAAATATTGCAAGACCTTACTTATATGTGGAATATTTTTTAAAAAGTCGAACTCATAGTAACAGAGTCTAGGACACTGATTACCATTGTCTGGGGTGTGGGGGAAAAGGGGAGGTTAAAAAGAGAGAGAGAGAAAAAGAGAAAGTAGAATGGTGGCTGCCAGGGGTTGGAGGGCAAGGGTCATGGGGAATTATTGTTTAATGGGTACAAAGCTTTATTTTTGCAAAATGAGACGAGTTCTGGAGATGGTTGGTGGGGATGGTTGAATAACAATACAAATATACTTTATACCATTGAACTGTACATTTAAAAATGGTTAAGATAGTGAGGTTCATATTATATATATTATACCACAATAAAAAAATGTTTTATTCTTTATATATATTAATGGATTTAGTTTGCTAATATTTTGATTGAAACTTTTGCATATATGTTGTAAGTGAGATTGATCAGTATTTTTTCCTTTCTTGCAATTCCTTTGTCAAGTTTTTGCATTAAGAATTGGCTTCAAATAAAGAATTGGTAATAAATGCTTTACATCTGGAAAGAAAAAATTTACTGAATTTCTTACTTTATAAACTAGATTTATTGTTGGATTTACCTTCTCTTGTGTAATTTTTTTATAGAAGGTAGATGATAAATTCTGAGCATACAGACTGGGTCTAAAGCTCTACACTCAAAATTACACTTCTTTATGAAGAGCAAACATATGAAGCTATTGTCCTGGGGTCTTTTACATTCAGTGCTGCTAATGAAAAGACTGGCTGTCAATCTGATTTTTCAATCTTTGGTACATAATATATATTTTCTTTTTCCAGACTTTTAGGATTTACTTTATATCAATACCTGAAGATATAAATATTGGTTAATTCCTCCTGTTCAATACTTGGTGGACTATGAATCTGAAGATCTGGGCTTTCTTTTCACTCTGGTGGGTTTTTCTATTGTTTCTTTATCTTTGCCTCAATTCTTTCTGTGCTCTTCTTTTCGAACTACTATGAGGTGGGTATGGATCATCCTCTATGTCTCCTAACTCCTCATCCACATATTTGATGTCCTTGTGCATTGCATTCTCAGAGGATTACTGGGCTGAATCTTTCAGCCTTATATTTTCTCTTTAATTGTATCCATTCTGACACTTAGTCCATCTTTGGAAATTTTTTTAACATAATCTTTTCATTTCTGAGATCTCTAGTTCGTCATTTTTATAACTTTTTATTATTGTATTGTAAATGTGAGATCTCTTATCCTTCTAAAGATATGTTATTCTTTTAAACAATTTTAAATGGCTTTATTGACATAGAATTTAAATACCATATAATTAATCCATGTGAAGTATGCAATTCAATGGATTTTGGTATGTTCAAAGAGTCATGCATCTATCACCACAGTTGTTCTGTTGTTGTGGTATGGTGTGGTCTATAGGTGTCTGTTAGCTCTAGCAGGTTTATAGTGTTGTTCCAATCTTCCATAACCCTGTTGATCTTCTGCCTAGTTGTTCTATTCATTATGAAAATCATATTGAAGTCTTTGGTTATTACTGTTGAATTGTCTATTTCTTTCTTCAATTCTTTCGGTTTTTGCTTCATATATTTTGGGGCTCTGTATTTGCTTAGTGTATGTTTACAATTATTACATCTTTCTGATGGATTGACCACTTTATCATTATGAAATGTCCTTCTTTGTGTCTAGCAGTCCAAGGTTCCCACAACCCCCTCCTTGGGTTCCATTAATTTGCTAGAATGTCTCACAGCACTCAGGAAAACTTGTTTACTAGCTAGATTACCAATTTATGACAAAGGATATCAAAGGATACAAATCAACAGTCAGATGGAGACCTAGGGGAGGACCCGAACAAAGGACCTTCCATCCTCATATAGACTGGGGCCCAGCACAGTGGCCCATAGAAGCATTCTGGCTCCAGTGTAGAAGCTCTCCAAAGAGGCCAAAAAGCTGTCCTTTGGGGTTTTTACAACAGCTTCATTACATAGTCATGATTAAATAAGTCATTGGCCAACAGAAACTGATTCAACCTCAAACTCCTCTCCCCTCCTCAGAAATCAGGTGTGGGACTGAAAGTTCCAACCTTTTAGTCACATGACTGCTTCTCCTGGCAACCAGTCCTCACCCAGGGATCCAAAAGTCACCTTCATTAACATATACACAACTGTCATGGAAAGGGCTTGTTATGAATAATAAGAACCCATTTTACCTTTATGGCCCTGAAGAAACTGAGGACAAGAGACCAAATATTATAACAAAAGATGCTCCCATTGCTCTTATTGATCAGAAAATTCCAAGGGTTTTGTGAGTTGTGAGCCAGGAACTGTGGATGAAGACCAAACTGTCTAAGAAATATATTTTGGTCATCTGAATGACTATATGTACTTCTTAAAATTCACAGTATCACAGGTATCCATAGCTTCTTATGAGAAGTTAGCTATTAATCCTGCT
The DNA here is from genome assembly GCF_937001465.1 of Orcinus orca. Taxonomy (NCBI): domain Eukaryota; kingdom Metazoa; phylum Chordata; class Mammalia; order Artiodactyla; family Delphinidae; genus Orcinus; species Orcinus orca. The sequence continues at coordinate 23,811,910 of NC_064569.1, forward strand.
GGGGTTCCTTTGTATGTGCTCAGTCATTTTTCTTTTGCTGCTTTCAAGACTTTTGTTTTTGTGTTTTAGCATTTTGACAATGATGTATTTGGATATAGATCTCTTTGCATTGACCCTACCTAGAGTTCATTGACCTTCTTGGACATTTAGATTAATGTTTCTCATTAAATGTGGAAAGTTTTCAGACATTCATTCTCTTTTTCTTTTTTTTTTTGACATCTTTATTGGGGTATAATTGCTTTACAATGGTGTGTTAGTTTCTGCTTTATAACAAAGCGAATCAGTTATATATATACATATATCCCCATATCTCTTCCCTTTTGCATCTCCCTCCCTCCCACCCTCCCTATGCCACCCTCTAGGTGGACACAAAGCACCGAGCTGATCTCCCTGTGCTATGCGGCTGCTTCCCACTAGCTATCTATTTTACATTTGGTAGTGTATATATGTCCATGCCACTCTCTCATTTTGTCCCAGCACACTCTTCCCACTCCCTGTGTCCTCAGTCCATTCTCTACATCTGCATCTTTATTCCTGCCCTGCCCCTAGGTTTTTCAGAACCATTCTTCTTTTAGATTCCATATATATGTGTTAGTATACAGTATTTGTTTTCCTCTTTCTGACTTACTTCACTTGTATGACAGACTCTAGGTCCATCCACCTCACTACAAATAACTCAATTTCATTACTTTTTATGGCTGAGTAATATTCCATTGTATATATGTGCCACGTCTTCTTTATCCATTCATCTGTCAATGGTCACTTAGGTTGCTTACGTGTCCTGACTATTATAGTGTTGCAATGAACATTGTGGTACATGACTCTTTTTGAATTATGGTTTTCTCAGGGTATATGCCCAGTAGTGGGATTACTGGGTCATATGGTAGTACTATTTTTAGTTTTTTGAGGAACCTCCATACTGTTCTCCACAGTGGCTCTATCAATTTACATTCCCACCAACAGTGCAAGAAATGTTCCCTTTTCTCCACCCCCTCTCCAGCATTTATTGTTTGTAGATTTTTTGATGATGGCCATTCTGACTGGTGTGAGGTGATACTTCATTGTAGTTTTGATTTGCATTTCTCTAATGATTAATGATGTTGAGCATCCTTTCATGTGTTTCTTGGCAATCTGTTTATCTTCTTTGGAGAAATGTCTATTTACGCCTTCTGCCCATTTTTGGATTGGGTTGTTTGTTTTTTTGATATTGAGCTGCATGAGCTGCTTGTAGATTTTGGAGATTAATCCTTTGTCAGTTACTTCATTTGGAAATATTTTCTCCCATTCTGAGCATTGTTTTTTCATATAGTTTATGTTTTTCTTTGCTGTGCAAAAGGTTTTAAGTTTCATTAGGTCTCATTTGTTTATTTTTGGTTTTATTTCCATTTCTCTAGGCAGTGGGTCAAAAAGGATCTTGCTGTGATTTATGTCATAGAGTGTTCTGCCTATGTTTTCCTCTAAGCGTTTGATAGTGTCTGGTCTTACATTTAGATCTTTGATCCATTTTGAGTTTATTTTTGTGTATGCTGTTAGGGAGTGTTCTAATTTCATTCTTTTCCATGTAGCTGTGCAGTTTTCCCAACACCAGCTATTGAAGAGGCTGTCTTTTCTCCATTGTATATTCTTGCCTCCTTTATCAAAAATAAGGTGATCGTATGTGTGTGAATTTATCTCTGGGCTTTCTATCCTATTCCATTGATCTATACTCCTGTTTTTGTGCAAGTACCATACTGTCTTGATTACTGTAGCTTTGGAGTATAGTCTGAAGTCAGGGAGACTGATTCCTCCAGCTCCGTTTTTCTTTCTCAAAATTGCTTTGGCTATTTGGCATCTTTTGTGTTTCCATACAAATTGTAAAACTTTTTGTTTCAGTTCCGTGAAAAGTGCCACTGGTTGTTTGACAGGGATAGCATCAAATGTAGATTGCTTTGGGTAGTAGAGTCATTTTCACAATGTTGATTCTTCGAATCCAAGAACATGGTATATCTCCCCATCTGTTGGTATCATCTTTAATTTCTTTCATCATGTCTTATAGTTTTCTGCATACAGGTCTTTTGTCTCCCTAGGTAGGTTTATTCCTAGGTATTTTATTCTTTTCATTGTAGTGGTAAATGGGAGTGTTTCCTTAATTTGTCTTTCAGATTTTTCATCATTGGTGTATAGGAATGCAAGAGATTTCTGTGCATTCATTTTGTATCCTGCTACTTTACCATATTTATTGATTAGTTCTAGTAATTTTCTGGTAGTGTCCTTAGGGTTCTCTATGTATAGTATCATGTCATCTGCAAAGAGTGACAGCTTTACTTCTTCTTTTCCAATTTGGAATTCTTTTATCTCTTTTTCTTCTCTGATTGCTGTGGCTAAAACTTCCAAAACTATGTTGAATAATAGTGATGAGAGTGGGCAACCTTGTCTTGTTCCTGATCTTAGAGGAAATGGTTTCAGTTTTTCACCATTGAGAATGATGTTTGCTGTGGTTTGTCATATATGGCTTTTATTATGTTGAGGTAAGTTTCCTCTTTGCCTACTTTCTGGAGGGTTTTTATCATAAATGGGTGTTGAATTTTGTCAAAAGCTTTCTCTGCATCTTTTCAGATGATCGTATGGTTTTTCTCCTTCAGTTTATTAATATGGTTTATCACATTGATTGATTTGTGTATACTGAAAAATCCTTATATTCCTGGGATAAACCCCACTTGATCATGGTGTATGATCCTTTTAATGTGCTGTTGGATTCTGTTGGCTAGTATTTTGCGAGGATTTTTGCATGTATGTTCATCAGTGATATTGGCCTGTAGTTTTCTTTCTTTGTGACATCTTTGTCTGGTTTTGGTATCAGGGTGATTGTGGCCTTGTAGAATGAGTTTGGGAGTGTTCCTCCCTCTGCTATATTTTGGAAGAGTTTGAGAAGGATAGGTGTTAGCTCTTCTCTAAATGTTTGATAGAATTCGCCTGTGAAGCCATCTAGTCCTGGGCTTCTATTTTTTGGAAGGTTTTTAAACACAGTTTCAATTTCACTGCATGTGATTGGTCTGTTTATATTTTCTATTTCTTCCTGGTTCAGTCTTGGAAGATTGTGCTTTTCTAAGAATTTGTTCATTTCTTCCAGGTTGTCCATTTTATTGGCATATAGTTGCTTGCAGTATTCTCTCATGATCCATTGTATTTCTGCAGTGTCAGTTGTTACTTCTCTTTTTTCATTTCTAATTCTATCGATTTAAGTCTTCTACTTTTTTTCTTGATGAGTCTGGCTAATGGTTTATCAATTTTGTTTATCTTCTCAAAGAACCAGCTTTTAGTTTTATTAATCTTTGCTATTGTTTCCTTCATTTCTTTTTCATTTATTTCTGATCTGATCTTTATGATTTCTTTTCTTCACTAACTTTGGGGTTTTTTGTTCTTCTTTCTCTAATTGCTTTAGATGCAAGTATAGGTTGTTTATTTGAGATGTTTCTTGTTCCTTAAGGCAGGATTGTATTGCTATAAACTTCCATCTTAGAACTGCTTTTGCTGCATCCCATAGGTTTTTTTTTTTGCGGTACGCGGTCCTCTCAGTGTTGTGGCCTCTCCCGTTGCGAAGCACAGGCTCTGGACGCGCAGGCTCAGCAGCCATGGCTCACGGGACCAGCCGCTCCGTGGCATGTGGGATCTTCCCGGATCGGGGCACGAACCCATGTGCCCTGCATCGGCAGGCGGACCCTCAACCACTACGCCACCAGGGAAGCCCCTCCCATAGGTTTTTGTTTGTCATGATTTCATTGTCATTTCTTTCTAGGTATTTTTCATTTCCTATTTGATTTCTTCAATGATCCCTTGGTTATTTAGTAGTGTATTGTTTAGCCTCCTTGTATTTGTATTTTTTACAGATTTTTTCCTGTAATTGATGTCTAGTCTCATAGCGTTATGGTCAGAAAAGATACTTGATATGATTTCAATTTTCTTAAATTTACCAAGGCTTGATTTGTGACCCAAGATATGATCTATCCTGGAGAATGTTCCATGAGCACTAGAGAAGAAAGTGTATTCTGTTGTTTTTGGATGGAATGCCCTATAAATATCAATTAAGTCCATCTTGTTTAATGTATCATTTAAAGCTTGTGTTTCCTTGTTTATTTTCATTTTGGGTGATCTGTCCATTGGTGAAAGTGGGGTGTTAAAGTCCCCTACTATGACTGTGTCACTGTTGATTTCCCCTTTTATGGCTGTTAGTGTTAGTATTTGCTTTATGTATTGAGGTGCTCCTATGTTGGGTGCATAAATAATTACAATTGTTATATTTTCCTCTCAGATTGATCTCTTGAACATTAGGTAGTGTCCTTCTTTGTCTCTTGTAATAGGCTTTATTTTAAAATCTATTTTGTCTGATATGAGAATTGCTACTCCAGGTTTCTTTGGATTTCCATTTGCATGCAATACCTTTTTCCATCCTCTCACTTTCATTCTGTATGTATCCCTAGGTCTGAAGTTGGTCCCTTGTAGACAGCATATATATGGTTCTTGTTGTTGTATACGGTCAGCCAACTTATGTCTTCTGGTGGGAGCATTTAATCCATTTACATTTAAGGAAATTATCAATATGTATGTAGAGAAGTTCCTTTAGCATTTGTTGTGAAGCTGGTTTGGTGGTGCTGAATTTTCTTAGCTTTTGCTTGTCTGTAATGGTTTTAATTTCTGCATTGAATCTGAATGAGATCCTTGCTGGGTAGAGTAATCTTGGTTGTAGGTTTTTCCCTTTCATCACTTTAAATATGTCCTGCCACTCCTTTCTGGCTTGCAGAGTTTCTGCTGAAAGATCAGCTGTTAACCTTATGGGGATTCCCTTGTGTGTTATTTGTTGTTTTTCCCTTGCTGCTTTTAATATTTTTTCTTTGTATTTAATTTTTGCTAGTTTGATTAATATGTGTCTTGGCATGTGTCTCTTTGGATTTATCCTGTATGGGACTCTCTGCGCTTCCTGGACTTGATTAACAATTTCCTTTCCCATATTAGGGAAGTTTTGGACTATAATCTTTTCAGCTATTTTCTCAGTCCCTTTCTTTTCCTCTTCTTCTGGGACCCCTATAATTCAAATGTTTGTGTGTTTAATGTTGTCCCAGATTTCTCTAAGACTGTCCTCAGTTCTTTTCATTCTTTTTTCTTTATTCTGCTCTGCAGTAGTTATTTCCACTATTTATCTTCCAGGTCACTTATCCGTTCTTCTGCCTCATTTATTCTCCTATTGATTCCTTCTGGAGAATTTTTAATTTCATTTATTGTGCTGTTCATCATTTGTTTGCTCTTTAGTTCTAGGTCCTTGTTAAACTTTTCTTGTATTTTCTCCATTCTATATCCAAGATTTTGGATCATCTTTACTAGCATTACTCTGATTTCTTTTTCAGGTAGACTGCCTATTTCCTCTTCATTTGTTTGGTCTGGTGGGTTTTTACCTTGGTCCTTCATCTGCTGTGTGTTTCTCTGTCTTCTCATTTTACTTAACTTACTGTGTTTGGGGGTCTCATTTTTGCAGGCCACAGGTTCTTAGTTCCTGTTGCTTTTGGTGTCTGCCCCCAGTGGCTAAGTTTGGTTCAGTGGGTTGTGTAGGCTTCCTGGTGGGAGGGACTAGTGTTATGTTCTGGTGGATGAGGCTGGATCTTGTCTTTCTGGTGGGAAGGTCCATGTCTGGTGGTGTGTTTTGGAGTGTCTGTGGCCTTATTATGATTTGTTGTGTATTCAGGTATTCCAGAGATGCAGGGTACATCAAGTTGATTGTGGAGATTTAATCCACTGCTCCTGAGGCTGCTGGGAGAAATTCCCCTTTCTCTTCTTTGTTTTCACAGCTCCTGGGGTTCAGCTTTGGATTTGGTCCCATCTCTGCGTGAGGGTCACCTGAGGGCGTCTGTTTCCCACCCAGACAGGACGGGGTTAAAGTAGCAGCTGATTAGGTGGCTCTGGCTCACTCAGGCCGGAGTGAGGGCAGTGTACGGAATGCGGGGCGAGCCTGCGGTGGCAGATGTCAGTGTGACATTGCAGCAGGCTGAGGTGCCATATGTTCTCCTGGGGAAGTTTTCCCTGGATCACAGAACCCTGGCAGTGGCGGGCTGTACAGGCTCCCGGGAGGGGAAGTGTGGACAGTCACCTGTGCTTGCACACAGGCTTCTTGGTGGCTGCAGCAGCAGCCTTAGTGTCTCATGCCTGTCTCTTGGTGTCAGCGCTGATAGCCGCGGCTCGCGCCTGTCTCTGGAGCTCATTTAGGCGGTGCTCTGGATCCCCTCTTCTCGCACACCCCTAAACAATGTTCTCTTGCCTCTTAGGCAATTCCAGACTTTTTCCCAGACTCCCTCCCAGCTAGCTGTGGTGCATTAGCCCCCTGCAGGCATTGTTAACGCAGCCAACCCCAGTCCTCTCCCTGAGGTCTGACTTCTGAAGCCGTGGCCTCAGCTCCCAGCTCCCATCCGACCCAGTGGTAGGCAGACAAGCCTCTTGGGCTGGTGAGTGCTGGTCAGCACCGATCCTCTGTGCGGGAACGTCTCCACTTTGCCCTCCGCACCCCTGTTGCTGCGCTTTCCTCCATGGCTCTGAAGCTCCCCCACCCCCACCCCCACCCACCCCCGTGTCCGCCAGTGAAGGGGCTTGTAGTGTGTGGAAAGTTTTCCTCCTTCACAGCTCCATCCCACTGGTGCAGGTCCCGTCCCTATTCTTTTATCTCTGTTTATTCTTTCTTATTTTGCCCTGCCCAGGTATGTGGGGATTTTCTTGCCTTTTCGGAAGTCTGAGGTCTTCTGCCAGCATTCAGTAGGTGTTCTGTAGGAGTTGTTCCACATGTAGATGTATTTCTGATGTATTTTTTGGGAGGAAGGTGATCTCCCCGTCTTACTTCTCTGCCATCTTGAAGGTCTCTCCTATTTCAGAGTCCCAGGAACACACCGGCTGGTCACTTACTGTAACATGCTCTAGATTCAAGACTGTGTGTATGAGAGTGTGTTTTTACTCTCAACATTCAGCATGTCATGGGGTTTTCAGTCTGTGGCTCTGCAGATAGGGGGTTCACACACTCTCCTCATGGTTCCTGGATTACGCTTCTGAGGAAAGCAAGAGCTGTGAGTTGCCAGGCTTCAGCCATTATTTATTTAAATATTTTACTGTGTTTTTTCCTTTCTCTTCTTCTCCTGGTACTCCCATAGCAAATATGTTGGTCCACTTAAATGTTGTCCCACATTTCTCTGAAATTCTTTTCATGTTTCTTTATTTTGTAATCTCTGTTCTTCAGAGTGCATAATCTTGATTGATCCAACATCAGTTCACTGACCTTCTACTGGCTAAAATCAACTGTTGCGCTTTTCTAGTGAATTCCTCATTTCAATTATTATACTTTTCCACTACAGTTTTCTTTTGTTTCTTTTTTAAAAATTTCTTTTTGTTTCTTTTATTTCTCTTTCTACGTCTTTATTGCTATTCTCTATCCATTGAGACATTGTCATCATATCTTCTTTCACTTCTTTTAGAATGTTTTCCTTTGGTTCTTTGAATATATCTACAATAGCTACTTTTAAGTGTTTGTCTGCTAAGACTCTCTCAAAAATAGTTTCTGTTGCCTGCTTTTTTCCTGTGTATGGATCACACTTTCCTGTTTTTGTATATCATTTTTTGGTGGGGTGAAAACTGGACATATTAAGTAATAAATTGAAACAACTGAATAGATACTGATTTCTGTAACCTCTACCCTTCCCTGGCCTTATTCTTTTTTTTTTTTTTTTGTCTTTTTGTTTGTTTGCTTTGTTTTTTTTTGGCTTGTTTATTTTTTAGTGATTTGGCTGGACTATTTCAGTAAATATTTCCACAGCAGAGTTTAACTTCTTCTGTTGATCCTCAGAGGGCATAGACTTTGCATTTGCACATTCACCCTGACCCCTTTCCTCCAAGAGATGACAGCTGTTTTCACTGGGCTTTTACTGTGTCTTTTCTTGATCTTTCTATTAACTTTCTAGATGTCCTGCCACTACTGGCATCATACTCAGCTGTCAGCCTCCACTGATTGCTAAGTGATCACGCTATTGTTTTTGACAACAGCCTGTGGCATAAATTGTTTCTCAATCTGATCTATCAAATTCAGACCCTTTTGCAGGAATAGTCTTTGAGGGCAGTCTTTGAGTCATGCTCTGACCACAATAGGGCTCTTGTTAGCTGCCTTTTTTCCTGGTTTTCTTGATTAAATTTCTAGCTTGTCTACTATTTTGCTTGTGGCTAGCATGGAGCTACAAGTCTCTTCTTAATTGCTTGCTACCAAAGCCTCCATTTCTTTTAAGAGTGCCCTAAGCTTGTACTTCCCTATGCTCTCTCCCAGGTAACATTAATACTCTTAAGGAGAGGTCCAGAGTTTTCCGTTTTTATGAACTGCCTCTCCCCCTTAGGAAGAAATTTTGCACCACTGCTCTAGAACTGGAAGTGGGGACAATAGCCTGTTTCTCTCAGAGTGACACCTTTGCTCCGTAAGCAGAAGGATGTGTAAGGTGATAACCTTTAGCTTTCTTGGCTCACCTCTCCGGGCATGCAGACTCTACTCTGCAGGTGAACTGGGGCAAGGGTGATTAAGGGCAAAAGTAATTGCATCTGGGGTAGAGCTTCCACAGATAAGGTTTGGGTGGAAGAAGGGAGCTCCAGCTCTCTCAGTCACACCTGCTTGATATAGAGCTTCTGCACACAGAGCTAGGAGTAATAAGAAATACTGGCAATCTGCTTCTCCTGGAGAAAAGCTGTAGCTCTAGACTGGGAACTGTGGGGATGATTTTGGGTGGCCTCAGCCTGCAGCAGCTTGAAGCAGGACTTTGGTTCCTGACCAGAGATTGAAGTCAGGCCATGGCAATGAGAGCACTGAAACCTAGCCACTAGACCAGGGGCTAGTGACAGGCCCTGGCCCTTCATCTTTGCAAAAATGAATTCCCACAAAGACAGAAAGTAGTGAAACAAGTAAAGTGTTTATTAGGAGGAAAAAGTATGTGTGTGGATAGATACATGAGTGGACTCAGAGAGTCATGCCCTCGTGGTAGTTTGAATCACTTATATGGGGTATTTCTTCCGGGTTTCCTTTGACTAATCACCTTGTTTTGCCTGGTTCTGAGTCCATACTTGGTTTATCTTAGGGTCCTCCCATGTGTGCGTGCACATCTCTTAGCTGAGATGGATTCCAGTGAAGAGGCCTATGGGTAAGTTGACATCACTCCCTTTTTGACCTCCAAGGAGCCTTTCTGCACATGTATAGTTGGGAAGGTCTCCTTGACCTTGAGAATGAGAAATATGTGGTCTCTATCTTTTCTCTAGGCAGGGCTCACCTCCTCCTCTTCATCTTGTGCATATCTGTCCACAGGGGACAAACACCAGCTGTTCATCCTGGGGCCCATCTATCTCCTGCCTCAGGGAGAGGGAGCCCCATGTTCTTTTTTTTTTTTTTTTAACATCTTTATTGGGGTATAATTGCTTTACAATGGTGTGTTAGTTTCTGCTTTATAACAAAGTGAATCAGTTATCCATGTTCTTAATTGTACCCAACTGGAGTAGAGCTACTGTCATGCCGAGCTGAGGGTGGGGGAAAGGGCATGTTGTGGTTCAGATGCCACAGACTTTCCCTGTTCTTACTAAGAGTTAGTGGAATTCCTTGAATAAATATGTCTCCATTTGCTGTATACCCTTAGGACACTTTAAAAAGACTAAATCATTATTTTTTATAATATTATTTTTTTCATCAGTTCAGTTGTTTGGCTGACAAGAGTATCCATGAGCTCCTCATGCCTCATAATGCCATTCTGGGCTGTTATTCTCTCTCTTTTTAAAAAAAATTTCTTATATTGTTATTTATACTTCTCTGTTTTAAGATAAGCATTCCCAAGAGTGTGATGATATACCCATCTGCTTGAATGTACAGAGACAACTGCCCTCATCTAATTGGTTGGTTAGAAAATATGAAACAAGGAGGTAAATACAAATGTGGGAAGGTAGGTGTTTATTAGGCAATTATATACTTCGAGTAACAAGAGATGGGGTTTACCTTATACAATTAAGAGATCTATTTTCTTCTTTTTCAGAAAGACTAGGAGAGAAATGAAAGGCTAGCCAAATTGGAAGAGGAGAACCAGAAGTCTTGCATACTACAGACAGAACAATTGTTACTTTTGAAATTCAAACTCTCCTTAGAGTTTAGAGCTTAAAGGGCAATTGACTGAAACAAAAACAACTTTGGTTAAAAACAAGTGGTGATTCAGTTTAAATGCTGAGCAAAATTTAACTTCAAGTCTTTTGAGACCAAGCTTAGGCGTGTGGGACAATTTGGATATATTAGAAACCTGATCAAGGTCTCTGGTCTTAACAAAAAGAGATCAATCTAAAGAGTTTAATTCCCTCCATACCACCCAATCCTTGAAAAAAAGGCAAGGGGCACAGGATGGAGAAATGGAGGTTTAGCCAGACCTTTATGGCAAATAAAAAGTAAGTTTTGAAGCTATTTATAAAGGCTCAGATTGAGTTTTGTTTGTCAAGGTTATGAAAAGTATTTGCCTTTTTATTAAAACCTCATGGGATTAAAATGAATAATGGTATTCAGAATCTGTCAGTGGAAAGTTGGGGTGGATAGAAGTTTCCTTTACTATCCCAAATCACACAATTACAAGTTAACCATTTAGGCATTGTGTCTAGTTAAGTAATGACCATTCAACACAAAAGGCTTTGTTAATCTAGACACATAAATAAATAAGGCTAAGTAGTTGGAAAAATTGTGAAATAAATGAGATTGGTCTTTTGTATGTTCATCTAATTTTTCTGTATTCAGTCATTCCGTGTGTTTCATATTCTCCATTTGCCCCATAAGATCTGCACTCCACCCTGTTCCCCTTTCTCTGTGTCCAGGAGATTGACCTATCTGGAATTCATAGACTGGAATTCTTCCTTGATCTTTGACTTTGACTTGCATTTGGCCAATGAAAGCCACTGGCAAGACGTCAGAGTTATGTAAGAGGAGAATCTGGAGTATTTTCCCGGCAACCAACTCTCTTCCTGGCCAGGGGTTAACAGGCATTCCTCTACTGAAGGCACCATTCCTGCCAGGAACCTCTCCAACAGCCTCAGCAATAGCCACAGCTCTATCTGGAATTCCCTTTCCCTTTCAGGGCTACAAGCCTCTTGCTGTTGGTAGCCTCTTGGTGTTTCTCCTTCTCTTATTCTTTTCCTTAGACCTTCCTTCACTGCTGTAGATAGTCTTTCCATTAAACTCTATTCAACAGCACCGTGTGACTGTGTCATCTATTTCTTGTCAAGCTTGGATGATATCCCACCTAAATGGTATCTCATACTGTAGACCTAATTAGTGAGCCGGTACTGGTCAAACTGTCCTTGAAGCCTGACTTCCACCATTCGTCATCTATTTTGTGTTTGTTCAGTTTTAGTATAAATGTACAGTGATTTCGGAGTAGTTAACTCATTCTCCCATGGGTAACAACTTTACCAACTAAAGTACAGTGCTTAGGTACAGTTCCCTTTGCCTTTAGTCTTGCTGTCTTCATTCAGTTCCAAAGTTATTTAGGTCTTGCTAATTTTAACTAATATTTAAAATTTTTATTTTATTCAAGAAATCTTATTGAGTAACAGCTATGAGTCAGGCATGAAGTTTATAGTCTAGTGGGAGAGATAAACTAGTATACCTAGCCCTTAACTTCATGACTCATTCATTCCCCAAAATCCTGCCTTTAAGTCCAAAGCTGTTAAATAAAAAAAAAAAAAAGATCTTCATCTATTTTAATGGAAAATTATTTGTTCCATCTTAACCCAAAATGCATAAACAATTTTCACAGCCAGAAACACATATCATTCGGACAATTTAAACAAGTTATATATGTAAACATATAAAGTGAACAAGTGAAGTTTGTTGATAAAGTATAAAGTTATAAAGATCTATTGTTCTTGCCAAAGTAGGAAGAGACTTGATGGCACATGGTAAATGGTAGGGAGGAGTATAAGGAGCCAATATTTTTGTAAGATGACTAGAGTCAGGTGATGTTCTATCACACATGTATTTTATTGAATACTTAGAACTTTTCTCTTTAATCTTTCTGAACCAAATTGTTTTCACCAAATTCTTCAACTTTTAGATACAATTTTCTTGCTCTTAAATCACATTTAACCATAAAGTTAAAGCACAGAAAATCACCTTATGGAAGAATAAAGGCAAAAGAGGAGAGGACGTCAAAACACACAGCAGAAGCTCTTGCTCACAACAGACTGAAGAGCCCTAGAAGATGCTATCACTTCATCTTTTTTTTGTTTGTTGTTTTGAAATTATAACACTTTACTTTGTTCAATGTTTTGGTCTACTCTTAGCTTCTTTTTTCCATCCTTTCCGTCCAATTTTTTTTTTTTTTTTTTTTTTTTTTGGCGGTACGCCGGCCTCTCACTGTTGTGGCCTCTCCCGTTGCCGAGCACAGGCTCCGGACGCGCAGGCTCAGCGGCCTTGTCTCACGGGCCCAGCTGCTCCGCGGCATGTGGGATCTTCCCGGACCAGGGCACAAACCCGTGCCCCCTGCATTGGCAGGCAGACTCTCAACCACTGTGCCACCAGGTAAGCCCTATGCTTAACTTTTGAGGAGCAGCTAAACTGTTTTCTACAATGGCTGAACCATTTTACATTCCTGCCAGCAACGTACAAATATTCCAATTTCTCTACAACCTCACCAACACTCTTTATTTTTCATTGTAGCCATCCTAATGAGTGTGAAGTGGTATCTCATTATGGTTTTGATTTGCATTTCCCTAATGATGAATAATGTTGCCCAACTTTTCATGTGATTGTTGGCTATTTGTATACCTTCATTGGAGAAATGTCCATTTGAGTACTGTCTTAGTTTATCTGGGCTGCTATAACAAAAATACCATAAACTGGGTGGCTTATAAGCAGCAACTATTTATTTCTCATAGTTCTGAAGGCTGGGAAGTTCAGGATCAAAGTGCTGGCAGATTTGGTGTCTGGAGAGGATCCACTTCATAGACAGCCATCTTTTTGCTATAACCTCACTTATGGAAAAAATGAGGGATTTCTCTAGGGCTTCTTATATAAGGGCACTAATCTCATTCATGAAGGCAGAGCTTTCCCAAAGGTCCTACCTAATACCACCACCTTGTGAGTTAGGATTTCAGCACATGAATTTTGAAGGGACACAAACATTCAAACCACAGGAACCACTTTTCCCATTTTTCAGTTGGGTAGCTCATCTTTTTCTCGTCAAGTTTTAAGGTTCTTAACAAATTCTGGACCTTTATTAGCTATATAATTTTCAAATTTTTCCCCCATTCTATAGGTTGTCTTTTTGATTTCTTGATAATGACCTCTGATGCACTTACAGCCAGGTAAGCTTGCCTAGAGAGACTCATCTTGGCTGTGACCTGAAGCATAAATAAACGTTAGCAGGAAAATAAAGAGCTGATGGTTTGGAGGTTGTAGTGAGCATTGTTCTCACCAGAGGAAACAGCATATTCAAAGGCATAGAAATAAAAGATCATGGGATAATAGAAGCAATTCTGTTGATCTAGAGAGGATGAGAGTCAATGGACTACGAAGGGTCTTTCAAGTCAGGTTAAAAAATTTGACCTTTATGCTGAGGACAGTGGGGATTCAACAAAATGTTTTGAACAGAAAATCAACATAATCAGCTTTGACTTACAGAAAGATTACTTTTCGCTAGTGGAGAGGACAATATATTTGGGGGAGAGCGGGCATCCAGGAATTCGACTTAGTCATCCTGTGGGTAGATGATGGAGGCAGTAGTGCAGGAGAGAAGTCAATGGGTAAAGAATTTTTAAGAGCTAGAATTGATGGCCTGGATGGCTGATTTGATCAGAGGTCTAAGGAAGAAGCCATTAGAAACCATTTGAAACATTTAGAACCCAAGAGTATCATTGATGCTTGCAGCAAGTACAGAGTTTGACTTACTAGATATCAAGCACAGGACCTGACTCTCAGTTATTCATTTACCAAGTAGTTACTTAGGGCTTATAATGTCAGATACTGTTCTAGGCACTGGGGATTCAGCAGTTGGCAAAACAGACCAGATCCGTTGTTATGGGTTTTTCAGTCTATCAACATAATATAGTGGAAGAAATGAAAGAATATGACTAGAGCACAGAAGAGAGTAGTGCAAGAAGAACTAAAGAAGGAAGTAGGGATCAGATTGTGCAATGTCTTATAGGCCATCAAGGATTTTGGACTTTATCCTAGAAAAGCAGAAGTCATTTGTGACTTCTACTAACACTGCTAGTTGACCACTAAAATCTTCTTGCCTTCTTCCTTAAGAATACAGTTGAAGCTGGATGTGGAGCTGTCTGGGAAGAGGCTGTATTTCCAGTATCACTTGAAGCTAGGTATTGCTAAGCTATTGCCAAAGCCAATGCCAAATGATATGTGCTACTTCCTAGTCTGAGCATAAAAATAGGTACAAACACCTGCATGTGCTTTCTCTTCTCATGAGTTGGAAACCGGAAGTGCCCATGACCATAATTCTATAGTACGTAGATGAGAAAAGAGCTCTAGAGTTCGGGTTAGCAAACTATGGCCCATGGGCCAAATTTGGCGACCAGTTGTTTTTGTAAATAAATTTATATTGGAAGACAGACACACCCACTCAATTACATAAAGCATATAGCTGATTTTTGTTGTTGTTGTTACAGTAGAAGTGTTGAATAGATGTAACAGAGGCCAAAGACTATAAGGCCTAAAAATTTGTTGGACCTGCCCTGAAGGAAGAAGAGAAATAAATAGAAACCTCAGCTCTGAATGATTATGTGGAACTAAGCAGCCTGTCCATCTAGAATTTTCTCTTTGAAGCTGTTACATGAAAGAGAAATATAGCTTTTATGTTCTGTAAGCCACTGTATTTTGAAAACTATTTTATATAGAAGGTTAGTCTTTACACTTTTGAGAATTTTAAGCAGGGAAATGATAAGTTCTCCTGGCTTCTGTGTAGAAGGGCTTCAGGAAGGATAAGAGCAGGTAGGGGGTTGTTGCAATCCAGCCAGTGTGAAATGAAAATAAGTTAGATTAGGCTGATGATGGTAGAGATGAAGTGAAGTGGATTTGTTGGACACAAATAAGTAAATTCATCAAACTTTGGTATATAGGTACTTAATGAATGTTCATTGCACAGACCAATGGGAATGTCTCAAGAAACTACATGCTCTGGTCCTGATGGCTGGTCCTGACAATTTTTATCCTCTGCGTCAGGCAGTGATTGACTACAGGCTGCCCAGTGGGGTCAAGCATACACTCCCAGGTACCTCCAGCTCCAGATGCAAGGCAAAGTGACTCTGGCAGCACAGGAGCAGACCCCGCAAAGGCAGCCTCTGGTGCAGGGACAGGACTGTTAGAAGCAAAACTGTGCAGAAGCTGGGGGCGTGGTGTGTAGAAATGGCAAAAGAGATCTGGGGAGATCTCAGCTGAGCACTGGAGGTGTCAGCTATACCCAGACAGACAGGATTATGGGAGAGTGCAGAGGACGTATTATCAGATCTTCAAAGATAAATGAGATTTTGTGCAGTGGATAAGGGAGGAAATGCATAAAGCAAAGAGTTGCAGATATGTGGCTATAAGTACGGTGAGGACTAACAAATGTTTTTATCTGTTCAGCCTTCTGATAATTATGTAGTAAGGTTGCTACACACAACACCCTGTAATTATTTTGAAGCTAACCTCAGATATCATATCATTTCATACATAAACATTTTAGTACATAGTCCTAAAAATAAGGACTCTTTAAAAAATATAACTAAAATCACACTATCACATTTGAAAAAATGAACAATAATTCCTTAATGCCACTAAATATCTAGTCAGAGTTCAAATTTCATCAATTATATTATAATATATATTTATATAAAATATATTAATTGATATATATATACCTTTACACATAAATATGTTTGTTTTCAGTCAGCTTGTTTGACTCCAAACAAGGTCTATGCATTGAATTTAGTAGGTATGTCTCTTAAGTCTCTGGTATTCTGTGGGTTCCTTCTCATCGTTCACCTTGTTTTCTTGCAATATGTTTATTAGAGAAACCAGGTTATTTGCTAAAAAGAGTTGTATGTATTTTGGATTTCTCTAATTGCATCCCTGTGTTGTCATTAACAAGTTCCTCTGTTCTGTATATTTCCTGCCAATTGCTAGTTACATCTAGAGACTTGATGAGATTTACTGTTCTTTTTGTTGTTCATTTATTTTACAATAATACTTCCTAGCAGAGAGCTGGATTCTACAGTATCTTGCCAAACTAAATATGCATTTACTTCTTGCTTTAGTAATGTTACTTTTAGGAATTACCCTCCAAAAACACCTCCTCAAATATAAAATAACATATGTAGAAAGCACATTTCTAAAAGCAAAATATTGGGAGGAACCTAAATCACCATAAATAGGAAATTGGTTGACCAAACAGTGGTACCTTTATATAATAGTACGTGTAGCCATTAAAAAGAAAAAGAATGAAAATCTCTATGAATGATATGGAAAATTTTTCAGGATTTATTAAGTAAAAAAATCAAAGAGCAAAACAGTAGATATACTTTGCTACAGTTTGTGTAAGAGAGAGAAATATATACACTTTTATATGTTCATATACTTGTATGCTTATTTTTACACAAAAGAAACAAAGGGCCAATAAACCATAAGTTAAAGAAAATAATATTACCTTCAGGGTGGAAACAGGGTGAGAGAGTAGGAAAAGGGTTGACTTCTCAGAGTATATATATTTTTTAAAGCATAAAGATTTGACTTTTGAATAGTGTAAATGTTTTTACATATTTAAGCATGCCATATATATACTTTAAAATAAAACTAAATAAAAATATATTATGAGGAATGGTTTCTCATGACTGCATAGAACTTTCCCCAATAGCCATCCTATCAGACTATGGTCAGAACACTTCATGTTACAACTAACATGTCTTTCAGTGATTCCCCAAAAGGGACCATTCGCTTTAACTCACTGTATAAAAAACTTAAGAGTTATCTAATAAAAGGGTAGGTTTAGGTTGCATTTGTGTGTGTGTGTGTGTGTGTGTGTGTGTGATTGTAGCCATTATTCCATCAATTGATTAGTGTTCAGGATACCCTAAATTGATATTTTGACTGATGGTGTTGTCTTGTATTTTATGAGTTGTTTAAAACTGATTTGACATTGTATCAATCCAATAGGTCTTATTTGAAAGAGAACCTTAAAATCACATAGGTGAGGATATGCATACAAAAAATAACTTGATCAAACACTCTAAAACCTCATATCCAAAGTAATGTTTTAGGGGACCTCAAAACAAAGATATTTGTAAATGGAGGCATTTCTTAGAACCCATATTAGCAAGACGTTCCCTTGCAGACCTAAAGGAGAAAATATCCTAAAACAAAATGAACAGTGTAGCAAACTTAGTGTTGCTTTTCTCTTCTGGATGGTCAGGTCTGTTCTGTGACTGCATGAGGAAGGCATTATTCTACAATTTGGGAAGCTGTAAAAAGTATTCTTAGATAATTTGGACAGGCAGCTAAAGGGAGTAATTTCCTCTATACAGGTGAACATGGAAAAAAAAGTGAAAAGCTAAATGGTGATACCGTAAAGGGTATTTGTGAGCCCACATCGAAGAGGAGAAAGAACTGCTCCAATGAGGGGAAAATACAGTGTGAGTATCGTTGAGATGCACTGGAATGTGATTGAATGGCTTAGATTCTGGAACAAGTATGCAATAGTCAAATATGACACCTTCAGAGATGTCGAATGATTTCTCCTTAGCTGCGAGAATCCATACTTTAGTGCCAGAAGTCTGTAGACTTCAGCACATGTCTCATCCACCGTTGGTATCTGTGACCTGCAAGATGAGAGAATTCTCCAGTGATGTTATATAAAAATAAAATATTTGGTCCCTGAATTGAGAAGAGGATTGTGTCTGTTTGCCACTATCCAACATTTAAGGCATCAATGGAGTGGGGGCCTGGGGTATCAGAGGAAGATATCTGGTCTTTCACATCCAGAGGCTTTGGATGGACTGGGGCCAGGTACTGGCATCACCAATAAATAAAATTTATTCTCATGATTTTCTACAGCTTTTAACATTGCTTATGACTTTTTTTCAAAGCTTCCTTAAATTTGGCTTCCGTGAGCTGGCACTGTCTTGGTCCATTTCTCTTCTCCCTCGTTTTTGTTTTTTAAGTGTTTATACTTTTACTCCTAGATTTTATACCTGGTCATATAAATGTTATCACTTTTGTAAATACCTTGTCAGTATTTTGGGGATTTCAGAGAATACAGTCATATCAAGTGCAAATGACGATATTTTTTTGTCTCCTCTTCAAAACCGTATTTCTCTTTGCTGCCCTCTTTCCTTGCCATAGACTTAGAACAGTCTTAATAGAGTTGGAAATTTTGAAATTCCAGCATACTTCTGATGTAGTGAGACCCAACGTTCCCAGCAGTGCCCCAGCAATTACCCAGAGGTACAGAGAACCATAGAAGGTCACAAGGAGTCACTGGACCCCAGTAATGCCATGGTCACCTCCCGCAAATAGCTCAGAGATAGGGGGAAAGTTGGTGAAATCATCATAGAGACTTACCTCCTATTGTTTGAAATTCCTGAGCGTTATTAAGGACATTGCCGAGTGAACCAGAAAAAACCGGTCGCCAGTGGGAAGGAGTCTCTCCATGAGACTCCAAGTTGGCTCAGCCTCCTCTACAATGAAATTCTGAGTCACAGGCACATGATAGAGGGTGCCCTCCCTCTGTGTGCCAGGCCTCAGGGAAATTCACAGGCTAAACCTCCCACTTGTTCTCTCAAACCAGCTTCCTCTGCCTTGTCTGAACTCTTTAGTGCAGATTTGACTCTTTCCCATCTCTTTGACCACTTTGAAACTGATGCTTTGCTTACTGAGATGCTGTTTGCAGTTGCTCTTTTGCTCTGTGTCCTGCAGTCTGGACCTGAGAAGTCCTAGGAAGGGACTGTAGGTAGATCTTGTGCAGAGACATAATCTCAGAGAGTTTTTGTGTTTTCTTAAATTTTTAATATTTTTAACTTAATGAAAGATTCTTTAAATTCTATAGTGCTTCACTGTTTTCATAAATTTCACACATATGATTTCATATAATCCCATAATAACCCTTTTTTTCCACCTACCTCTATACTACCCCTACCCCTTCCCTCTCCCCACTGATAACCACTAGTTCGTTTTCCGTACCTGTGTCTGCTCCTGTTTTGTTTTATTCACTAGTTTGTTGTTTTTTTCTTTCTTTTTTTTTTTTTTTTGAGGTACACGGGCCTCTCACTGCTGTGGCCTCTCCCATTGCGGAGCACAGGCTCTGGACGCGCAGGCTCAACGGCCATGGCTCACGGGCCCAGCCGCTCCGTGGCATGTGGGATCCTCCCAGACCGGGGCACGAACCCATGTCCCCTGCATCGGCAGGCAGACTGTCAACCACTGCGCCACCAGGGAAGCCCTGTTGTATTTTTTAAAGTTCACATATAAGGGAGATCTTACACAATTTGTCTTTCTCTGTATGACTTATTTTACTTAGTGTAATACCCTCCAGGTCCATCCATGTTGCTGCAAATGGCAAAATTTCATTCTTTTTTATGGCTAATATCCCATTGTATATGTACCATATCTTCTTTATCCATTCATCTGTTGATGGACACTTAGGTTGCTTCCATGTCTTGGCTACTGTAAATCATGCTGCTTATGCAGATTGGGGTGCATATATCTTTTTAATTAGTGGGTTTTTTTAATTTTTTAATATTTGATTTAGATTTGAATCTATATTAATTAAGGATGTTGGTCCCTAGTTACTTTTTCAAAAAGAGTGTTCTATCATTGTCAATTTTGCTGGCTTTCTAAAGTGGATTGTACTTTTCATCTTTTTCTATGGCTTGGAATAATTGTAAAAGTATTTGAATTACGCAGCAGTATGTTGGTGTTTGCACACAACCAGCTTTAGGAGCTGGCTGGGTGGGGTTGGGTATGCCCTAGTTTGTAGGGAGTGAATGCCAATTTCTGTATATAAATACTTCCACCGTGGCTGCACCCCAAGGTGGGAAGAGATCCACTGGTGCTAAGAAGCTCTAGTGCACCACAGGGATTATCAACTCTTAATGATAAGGAATTGTGGAAAAAGCCACTTTCCTTATTGGGATATATATTAGGATATTAGAATATTGTGCCAAAGACTTGCTAGTTGTTCACTACGAAATTTTCCCTTCTCTCCCTGGCACACAGATAATTGTGTAGTCTCCTTTGCCCATTCCCTTAAGTGGACCTAAGACCAGGTTCTGATCCAGGAAATGTGGACAGAATTAATGTAAGTCACCCCTAAGACTGGCCAATAACAAGCACCATTCTCTTCTTCCAATCCCTTCCTGCCAAGTGCAAAGAGAGGGTCAGCAGAGGACTCTGAACCTCTAGAGACTGGCGAGTCCACATGGTAGCAGGGCGTGTGTCCCTGAAACACTGCTTCGGGGAGTCAACCACACCTGTTCAGACTTGATGTAAATGAGAAATAAGCTTCCATGTATTAACCCACAGGGATTTCTGGACTTTTCTCTTGCAGTAGTTAGCTTATACTGATTAATACAAATATAACAACCATTAATTTATTTCAAGTATCTTTCCAGGAAATTGATCTGTTCATGTTTCTACTTCTTCATGGCTTGATTTTGGTGATTTATGGTTTGCTGGAGAGTCATCCATGTTCTCTAGATTTATAAACTTGTTGCCAAAACACTAAATATTTGCTTTAAATTCTGTTTTCATCAATTGTGTTTATGTCTCCTTTCTTGTCCCATTTCAATTATATTTTTATTATTAAACTCTTGTCTTAATTTTTCTCCTAAGGATTTTATCTATTTTCATTTCATTCTTCATCTATTTCAGTATTTTCAAAGAAGCTGCCTTCTTGAAAGGCAGGATCCTTGAAAGGATTTCTTGTGTGATTAATGCTATTTTTGTTTTATTTTTTATTAATTTCACCTTTTAACTTTACTAAGCTTCTCCTACTGCCTTCTCTCTTTTATATGTTGTTCTCCCTCTAATATCTCAAAAAGAGTACTAAGTACCATTATTGCTACCTTCTCCTGAGGACATTTAATGCTGTACGTTTTCTTCTCAGTAAATTTTTAACTTTATCTCTCATAGGTTTTGTCATGGATTTTCACTTTTTATTGCTTTTAGTTAGTTCGTAATTTCAGTTTTTACTTGTTTGGTCTAGGTTTTATTCAGGAACATATGTCTTAGCCTCCAAAATATAGCTTAAAAAAAGTAATTTTTGTATTTAACTCAATTTCATGTTATTTTGTTCAGAGAACGTGACCTGTAAAATCTTTATTAAAAAAAATTGAGACCTACGACCAGATTGATTTATTCCCAATTTTGGGGATACATATGCCCCCTGACACACACTATTTTGTTTATCATATTATATATTGCTGCTGGATTTGTCCATGTCTGAAAAAGCTATAGTAAAAAAATCTCACAAGAATAAATTTTTAAATTAAGTTCTTGAATTTCTAATAATTTTACGTTTTTGGTGCATTTGAATTTATTTCTGGCAAATTTTCTTCTTAAAAAAATGTTTCGCCTTTTATCATAATCTCATGTCTCTTTGCCCTCCCTGAAGCGTTAAATTTTGGAGAAACAAGCAGCCAGATCTGCTTTCTTTTTGTTTGCTTTTGCACATCATTGCATTACTTATCATAATATTTTTCAGTTCTTCTATATCCCTTAAATTTAAGAGTTTTTGTCTTAAACAATATAAAGTTAGCTTTTGTTTCTTTACTGTATCTTGACTATATCTATCTTTCAAAAGGGCAATTCAGACCACTGAGATATTTGGCTTATTCCCACTTTATTTCTTTAATTTTAGTCTTTATGTCACTTAGATTTTCCTCCTTTTCTTCTTATTTTATTGTTAAAAGTTATCATTCCTTTTCTTCTTATTTTATTGTTAAAAGATATCATTCATTTCAATTTTCCCATAATTTTAGAAGTTATATTGTTCTTTTCAATTTTACTAGTAATTACTTTCTCATCCCTAAAATTCAAAAATACTCTCTAATATTAAATAAATAACAAGTCATGATAATCTTGATTTGAAAAAAGATGTCAGTGTGCAGATTGAACAGCTCCAAATCAGGGTAATTTTCCTCTACTATTTCTTTTATTATTGCCTCTCCATTTCTGTTCCTTCTATTCTATTTGAACATTTTACTATTTGCGTGATTGCCTACTTGGATCTATTCTCATCTACATTTGCTCAGTGACTATCCCACTTTTAGTTCACTCACTGAAATCTTTAATGGGAAATCAAGAAGTTTATTCTGTAGTAAGGATCTCCTTAAGTGTGCATATTATTGTTGTTATGAATTTTGTGAATATTATCATCTGTCTCATCCACAATCCTCTTTCATCAGAGGCTTCCTAGTCTAGGTATTCTACTTGCCATTTCTTCTTTTGGATTTTAGATCCCCTTATATGTGTCATTGCTTATCTTTATCTGCTCATGGTATGCTACATCTGGGGGCTCACACCAAGCTAATGGAGTCTATTAAACAGTGACAAACAGACACGTGGAGAAGGACACAGCTCTTTGTGCTCTGGTGAACTGTTGGTGTACCTGCTAGTAAACCGGCAGCCTGTAGTTGAGTCACCAGGGGAAAACTCTGCCGCAGTACTTCCAGGGCTAAAGGGTTATAGCTCCCAAATTCAGGGACGGGGATAGCTCTGAAGAGGTCTGGGAGATCTAGCAGGTCTTTCTAGGAACACATACTTGGGACTCCATGGATCTCTCTTGAGTATAGAGGGTTCCAATTCTTATCCCTGTCTTTGGTTCTCAGGCTCCCATCTGGTACAGAAAGGAACAAAGCCCTGTGCCCCAGTAGAGATTATGGTCCAGCACATAATCCCACTTTTGGTGCTGCTGTCCCACCAGAGAGGAGGATCAGAATTGGAAGATGAGAGCAGAAAAACAGAATACTTCCTAATATAATTATTCTTTTATCTTTTAATAATGGAGCTTAGCTCATGTGCACTAATTGTTTCCTTTATTTTCCTTTGTTACATCAACAATTATTTATTTTCTTTAAAGAAGAATTGTTATTTTATTTTATTTTACTTTTAATTTCTCCCCTGGGACACATACATCTCGTTGATGGGTTTAGGCATTTATAAAAGACAAGAAGAAACACTGACATCTTCTTTTTCTGTGACCTGCCCTAGAAAAATCCCCAAAGCAATGAATTAATAGGGAATTAGTAAGCTATATGAGATAGAGGAAGAAGAAAATACCAGGAGGACAAACATGCTATTTTTAACATGACATCCTACTGTAGATGAGAAGTGTTATTTTAAACTATGTCTATAGTTGCATTTAAGTTTAATGGGTATATATTTAATCCTACCTTTTTTCTAATTATCAAGGCATCCAATTTTGTTTAGAAAGAATTTTCCTGATAATTAGAGGGTATGGTCTCTGGAATTCGATTCCTTGTGCTTGTGGGTGTCCATTACTTACTAGCTGCATGACTTGATTAGTTTCCACATTTATAAAATGAGGACATAAACCTCCCTGAGGTGGTCCATGAATGAAATAATACAAGCAAGGAACCTAGAATGGTGCTAGAATGGTATCCAACACACAAGAATTTGGGAAATATCATTATTATAATTCTTATTAACAATAGTTACAGCCATTATGTATTCTTAAATCAATGTTTTATTTGGTTTCCATGATTACCTCCAACCTTTTATATAATTTTCTTTTACATTGAGTGTTCCTTTATAATATTGATGGGGAACATATCTTAGATTTACAAAACACTTTTGGTCATAAATCTAGTCCAGTAGAGAGCTAACACCAAGTGCCCATAGAAACAAAACAAAACACTCTGCTTTGCAATCTATCTGCTTATTTTTAATGGTATAATTTATCAAGACAGTGGACGATAATAGCGATAAGAATATGTATAAGGCATTATGCTATTCTACTGTTTGTCAGTGACAGGAAAAAGAAAGGCTAATATTCTTCAACAAGGTAATTGTAACCAATTACTGGAACTCCTCAGTAATGTCTAGGTTTCATAGATAGAGACTCTAATGGCTCTAAAATACCTTTATTCATGAAATTTCTGTGGAAAGATAACTTCAACCCAGATTTTCTATTTAAAATACTGTTTTTCAATAACACACGGTTTCTTATGAGCACAGTTATCACCATATCTGTGGCATTTCTGTTCTTGATTTTGATTCATTTCCTGATCAACTGGGATGAATAATTAAATAATTTTCTCAGAAAAAAGATCTATATTTTTATGTCTGAATAGGAAAATAGCTTTCTAACACCTTCTACATTTATTATAATTTAGTCATAGAAAAATTAGTTGTAAACATTTTTTCTTTCTGGAAGCTTGGAAGATTAGTTTTTTTTTCCTATACATTAAAAAAACAAAAAAAGAGTGCATTTCCAAAATGTATCTGTATGTGGGATCCACCTCCTTCTCTTCTCCCTAACATTGCCCATTATTTTACATGAAACTCAGGAATCCTTTTAACCTGTATACTCAAATATTTGCCTTATTAAGGACATTTTTCTTATTTACTATATTTTACCAGTTTTTTTTCTATTGTTTTGTTCCTGTCTCTTCTGGAATACCTATAATTCTTAAGGGGAATCTCCCTTTTCTGTCTTTCATATATAACAACTCTCTTATCATTTTTGTCTGAGAACTGCAATAGCCCCTATAAATTCATTTTCTGTGAATGTTTTTATCTCTTTGCTGCCCTGACTAAAACCAGGCTGTTCCCTGGGGTCAAGTTCTCCCATGTGTCCTCTGAAGTAAACTTTTTTTTTTCTCTTGCACACCACATACATCAACACTAGAAGGTGAGGGAATGGTCTCCCTGCTTGCCATTACTTTCAAACAATCCATCCCCCTTTCCACTAAAACAAAAACAAAGCGAAACAAAATCTCCTCTTTGAAACTTGGGCCATCCGGGTACATTAATTCTCTGCTCTACTTTGTGGCTGCATCTATCAACCCTCTATCACTCCCCTGCACTGACCGAAGGGATTAATTCTAGATTCAGACTTTCTAGGAACCTATGTGAAGAGTCTTTTTTCTCTTGTTTTCTTTCATGATTTTCTCTGAGTCTTTGGCTTTTAACAGTTGGACTCTGATGTATCTAGGAGGGGATCTCTTTGCATTTTTCTACTTTGAGTTCATTGTGCTTTTTAATGCTTAAATTAATGTTTTGCATTGCATTTGAGATGTTTTCAGTCATTATTTCTTGAAATAATTTTTCTGCCTCTTTCTCTCTCATCTCTCTTTCTGGGATGTTTAGTACATGTATGTTGGTATGCTTTAGTCCTTCAAAAGCTCTCCATTGCACTTATAATAATGTCCTTTATATTTTATGATGGTCTATGAAGGCCCTGTAGGATTTGGCTCCTGTCTTCATTTTCAACTTTATTTCATGGCAATCTCTCTCTTTCTCTCACATCGTGTTCCAGTTACAAGACCTTACAATGGCTTCTAGAGCAAAATGTATGAAGGAGGGGAAATATGCCTAATAGCCTTTGCAGTTGCTTTTATCTGCACCTTAAGTGATATTTTCTTATTCTTTACATGGATCTTTTGTCTTAGCCCTATCATAAAGGTCATTCTCAGAGACGCCTTTCTTAACAATCTTGTAGCTTCTCCCCATCCAGATATCGTCAACTACAACATTCAAGTTATTTCCCTCTTGGTAGATTAAAAATATGCAAACTTTGTCTATTATTTGTTTACTTGTAATTGTGTACTCTCTCATTAAAATGTAAGCACCATGAGGTTGGAATCAAATCTATCTTATTTATTCTTATATCTCCAGTGTCTATTACAGCATCTGATATATAGTAAATGCTCAAGAAATAAATGTTCTATGAAAAAATTAATGTTTGATTATTAACTCTGAATTCTGGGAGATTTTCAAACGTATGTTCTAGCTTACTGATTCAATGAAGATTTTAATTTGCTCTTGAAATTGGGATTTCCTTATATTCTGTTTAAAAAAAATATAAACCCACAGGCCAGTGCTTCTGTATGTGCTGGTATTTCAATCTATTTGTTTTTATGGATCCTGATCCAATTCCTTCATGTGTATTTTTAGGTCACAAAGAAGATGACTTGTAATTTTTTTTTCTCTTACAAAGTTATTATTAGAAATATGCTTTTCTAGGTCATTGTTCTCAACCAATGTTCATCTCCCCCATCCCCCTGGGGCATTTGGCAATGTCCAGAGACATTTTTGGTTGTCACAGCTGGGGAAGGGTGCTGCTGGCACCTAGTGGGTAGGGGCCAGGGATGCTGCTCAACATCCTGTAATGCACAGGGCAGATCCCCGAAACAAAGAATTATCAAGTCTAAAATATCAATAGTGCCTAGGTTGAGAAATTCTGTTCTAGGTAATACAGGGGAGGAAGGAATATGTCAAATAACATTACTGAAACACAGTGAGCAAAATCCAGCAAACAAGACATTCAACATGAGACACAAATAGATTGAAAGAAAATAAGAAAAATAAGAAATGAAGGAGGGAGAGAGAGAAAGAGAGAAAAAAAGAGAGATCACACTTATAGATTAAAAGAATCTTAAGAGATATGTCAACCAGTTTCAATGCATAGGCCTTATTTGGATGCTGAGTTGAAGAAACAAATTGTAGACAAACATTTAGGAGACAATTAGGGAAACTGGAACATTGAATATTTGATAATACTAAAGAATTGTCTTCATAATTTAGGTTTAATAGTGACATTTAATTATGTTTTACAAAAGAGCTCTTATATTTTAGACATATGCAGAACTATTTATGAATAAAATGATATGATATCGGGCTTCCCTGGTGGCGCAGTGGTTGAGAGTCCGCCTGCCGATGCAGGGGACACGGGTTCGTGCCCCGGTCCGGGAGGATCCCACATGCCGCAGAGCAGCTGGGCCCGTGAGCCGTGGTGGCTGAGCCTGCGCGTCCGGACCCTGTGCTCCGCAACGGGAGAGGCCACAACAATGAGAGGCCCGCATACCGCAAAACAAACAAACAAATAAATAAATTAATAAAAGATATGATATCTAAGATTTTCATCAAAATAATCCAGTGGGATTGGGGAAAATCGGTAAAGTGCATAGACAAAACAAGTATTAATCATGGATTAATAATTGTTAAATCTGCTTTATTAATACTATCTGTATTAGATTTCTATTGTTGTATAACAATATTACTACTTAATGGCTTAAAACAATACGTAATTATTATCTCACATTTTCTGTGTGTCAGGAGTCCAGGTTAGATGAGTCTCTTGCTTTGTGTCTCACAAGGTACAAACAAAATGTCCACCAAGGCTGTGCTCTCATCTGAGATTCAACTAAGGCAAGGTCTGCTTCCAAGTTTACTCAGGTTGTTGACAGAATTCTGTTCCTTGTGGACTGAGGGATTTGATTTCCTTTTGGCCGTTGGCCAGAGGTCACGCTCAACTTGTAGTTGCCACTTACTATTCCTATCATGTCAGGTTCCCCAAGATGGCCTCTTACATCCACAAAGCCCACAACAGAAAGCTAGAGTACAAATGAAAGGAGGCTATTGGATCCACCAAATTCTACTGGCAGGAAGAAGGCTAATAAAACTTTGCAGCTGTAATCCTGTTCTACCTTTCAAGGAAAATGAAGGATGCCTCAGAGGAAAGAAATGAGAGCTCAGAGGAAGGAGTCACAAGAGCCACAAAGGAATTATTCCTAGGCCTTGAAATTTAATCAAGAAACTCAACAATTAGCCTGACTAGATTTCTGAATTGCTATGGATCAGAAACTTCTTCGTATCTTCTACTTCATCCTATAAAAGGGAATGCCTATAGCTGCTATTCTATTCCTGTCCAACCTTTAAATATTGAGGATGTAGGGGACAGATAACTTGTCTGTTTAGTTTCGTAGATCCACAAATCAAGAAGAGTAACACCCAAGAAGTCTCATCCATACCTGGACCTGATTAAATGGTGAGGTTCTGGATTTTGAGTAGCTATTGTAATGAGATGATATTTCAGGGCTCCTTGAGAGAAAGTGACTCTATTTTGCAGACAGCAAGGACAGGAATAACTGGGGACCAGAGGGCAGTCTGTGATAGACAGACTCTTAAGGTGGCTCTCCATATCCCCACTCCCTCATGTTCATGCCTTTGTGTGATTCTTCCCTTGAATGTGGACAGGAACTGTAACTTGCTTCTAACCAATAAAATATGGCAAAGGTGAGGGATGTATGTGACTACATGTGCACGATTATGTGATTACATTATAGCAGATAGTAGTTCTCATCTTGCTGGGGCCTCTCTCTACCTTGCTCGCTTTGTGAAGCAAACAGTCATGTTGTAGAATCTGACACGGATGGAGCAGCAGGTAACCATGAAGAGCTGAGTGTGGACTCCTGCCAAGAAGCAGCAAGAAGCTGAGCCTTCAGTCCTACAGCCACAAGGAACTGAATCTTGCCAACAACATGTGTGAGTTTAGAAATGGATCTTTCCTCAGCTAAGCCTCAGATAAGAGCACAGCTCTTGACTGATAGCTTGATTGCAATCTTGTGAGGCACTGAAAAGAGGGCCCACCTAAAACATGCCTGGACTCCTGACCCATGGAAACTTTGAGATAATAAGTATGTGTTTGTTCAAGCCACTGAGTTTGTGATAATATTGTTATACAGCAACAAATAACTAATACACTCATTTTTATTTTTATGTATTTTGAAATATTATCGTTATAAATAATTATGTATAATTATATATAATATTGAAAGTATAATTATAATAAATTATTTTAAAACTTTTTTTTTACTTTTAAGGATCCTTTTTATTGACTTTATGTTGTTGTCTTTTGGTAGGCTTTATTTATTTTCTTAATTTTGTTTGCCAACTCTTTATTGAGAAGTAGTCCCTTCAGGCCTGGGATTTGCTATCAGAGTAGACAAATGTTCTAAACCAGTTCTCTGCTTCCATCAATGTCTGTTCTAATGAGGAATTAGAACTCCATCCATTCCCACACCAGCCCACCTCCTGACATTAAGGATGGTTTTTACCACCTGCTCAGTGTGATGATCAGTAGGCATTCACATGTTGGAATGTGCAGCTCTTAAGTAGGTAGGCATTTTCTCTTGCTCAGATTGTCTGGTCCTGTGACTAGGCTAGAGATTCAGATGCAGTTTACAGAGCTCCTTTAAGCAATATAGAACATGAAATACTTCACCCCCAGCACCTGCTATGCCCAGTGTGCTTCCTCTTTATACCCCTTTTTATAATACTTTTTGTTAGGTGACTCAATTATCCTGACACCAATCAGGGTTCTTGGCTTTCCCCAATCAATAGAAATTGGTAAGAGTCCAGTCAAGAAATTCAGGCCAGACTTTATTGGGGCTCCTGAGGTCACAGGAGGGAGTAAAAATGAGTAAGAGATTCCCTTGCTTTCTCCCCGATGCGGGGGATGAGCTTGTTCCTTATATGGGGTGAGGGTAGGGGTGTGTCCTGGGGTCGGGTGGAAGGGGTGGCTTAGGTGGTTTGCCCACCCCTTTCATGGTGTTGAGTGCTGAGGGCATGCGCAGTGCCCTGCTTTTGCTCCCGACACCCTGTTTTTGCTCCCAGCTCCTCAGAAGTGTCAGTTGGAGGGGTTTTTTTGGTCGTTTTGTATCTTGTTGTCCAGAATTTGCCCCCAACTGCACATGCACACAGTTATTTTTAGTCCCTTACAGTTTCTTTGTATTCTGTTCCTCGAGGAGACGTCTTTCCAGGTACAAGCACTGCAGCAAAGGGTCCCAGGTCGCAGCCTGTCTCAATCCCAGGATATAAACTTTCTGTAACTGTGCACTCCATTCAACCTCTTGCCATGATGTCCAGGAATGTTAGTCTCTAAATGGAGATAACAAGAAGAAGTTGCTGATTTGGGGGAAGGGCTGAATGGGATGGGAGAGCAGAGAATGACAATGATCTTGCCTGACACACAGTTCCTAAGCATTTGTTGCATGGGCTGTTGTCTCTCTGAGTTGTACACCCTCTCACCCTCTAGGTTGGGGCAAAGTTTTGTTACCTTCTTTGGGGCCCTCTGTTCAGTTCTGATTCAGAGGGTGGAGTATATGTTGTATAATCTAAGAATATGTATTTCATTCCATTCTCATGGGTGATCCATTCAGTGGAAATTCTCCCTGCACTTTGGGCTAAGGTCTTTTCTTATTTTTTATTTACAACACTGTCATCATTTTGTCTTTTTGTTTAAACTCATGAATATTTTAATTTAATGAGAAATTTAGAAAAGTTGTATTAGACATAATGTCTACTACAATCTTAACTTCTAAATCTTAACCTTTTTTAGTTTGTTTGTTTTAATGAATAGCTATGGAATTGGGAAAGGACACTGACCTTTTAAACACATTTTGTACTGAATCTAGGTTTGCGGCTATCACTATTTTTCTACCTTCTTCTTTTAAAGAAAGGTATGAAGGAAATAGAATTCCCTGAATATTGTGTACCTCATATATGACAGAAATGGCACAAGACATTTTTACATACAATGTTGCATTTAATCTCATTTAAAACTCTGTGAGTAGCTGTTTTTCCATTTAAATGAGGAAACCAAGTTTTAGAAAACATAAACCCTCTTTCATAGATGCATATGTTGAAAATGGAATTCAGATCAAAGTCTTTTGACCTCAAGTGGTATAGCCAGGAAATTCAAGACCCAGTTATTTGGACAACCTTGAGTTATTTTATCTGCTTTCATGTTGATCAGATATGGGTACCATCTTGTCCTTTACGTAGTGTGGCTTATGAGTATCCTGGATCTTTGAACTGGGATTATACAAATGGAATGGGCTGGATAAGGCCATGAACTACGTCTGCTGTGCTTCTCAGCCAGTGGCTTATATGAGCATCACTCAGATGAGCTCCATGGAACCTGGATACCTTCTATAGTGCCTCCTTCGTTTGGACACAGTGAGGCTGTTGGCCAAGTTATCTTTCTCAGCACTGATATACTTTGCCCAATCCAGATTTTGGGACATAGTTGGCTTGGTTGGTTGGAGATGTTCTTCCAACATTCCTGTGTCTAGAAGGGCTCTGCTTCCTCCCTTTGTAGCATGTTCAGTTCCTGCTTTCACATGGACCCTCATTCCCACTCAGACACAGTTGCTTTACCTTCTGAGCCTCAAATCATGAGTCCTTCTACATTCTGTTGTTCTTCTCTTTCAGCAAGTTCTCTCTTAAGGTTTAATACCGCTTTTCTTCTATTAGGATTCTTTAAGTCCCAGTCACTTTCCTGTCTTGGTAACCACTTTTCAGAGGTTACCTCTACCTCCTTTTCCAGCCATATTTTAACAAACATTTAAATTGAACCGCATCTTAGCTATATGGCTTTTTTTTCCCACCATTTTTAGGAAGAAAATTGTTTCTTAAAATACCAAAGTCTATTAATCTAAAGCTTCCCATAATGTCTATATCGAGTGACCTAGGTATTTGTACTACTTTTGTGCCAGCATAATTTTCAAGAGGAAAGCGGCTCTTCTATCAGCTTTTTTAAACAAATTTTTGGTTTTATTTTAATGAGGATTTCAGCGAGCTTTCCTTCTACTCTTGTCCAAGTGAAGGTTATGTCTATAGAATGGTATGGTAGAGACCCTCATTTCTTATTTGTTCCATAGTAAAGTCCTCTTCTTTTCTGTGGGTAAAGCTGCAACATAGATCTCCAAGGTTCACATTATATAATTAGAACATGGTAGATCAAAAGCATATAAGTCACCCAATTTGGGGGTCAGTTCTGCCTTGGCCCAGGATAAGGATCAATACTTAGTATCAAAGACCAAAATCTCCTAATGGTTTACAAAACTGGCTTAGAAGCACAGCAGAGAGTATCAGACCATTCAACTCATTAATGCATGGGTTGGTAAACTTCTCTGTAAAGGGTCAGGTAGTAAATATTTTAGGCTTATGGACCATATGATTTCTATTGCAACCACTCAGTTTTGCCATTATCATATGAAAGCAGACATAGACTATATGTAAATGAATAGACTTAACTGTGTTCCGGTTAAAGTTTTTTTTTTTTAATACAAAATCATATTTGGCCTGTGAGCCATGGTTTGCCAACCCCTGTACTAATGCTTGGACAACTGGAACATAGAAGCTGTTCTGAAGTGAACATTCAAAACAACTAAAGAAAGTAATCAAAGTCAAAGGTGTATATGCCCGTCACTAAAGCCCAAGGCTCAAAGTATGCATCCTGGCTCCATCAAATGCCTCTTACCGTATTTGGTTGTAATTGCTTTTAATTTTGTTCTGTTTTGTCTGAAAATTCCATTCCCTGTATTCTTTTTCTCAAAATTCATTGTTCATTGCACCAGATTTGGGGGCATGATGGGAGGCACCAGTAACAACACCCTTTTTGCCTATCCAAGTTCTGAACCAAATGAGAAATAAAACAAGGAAGTTGACATGTGGAGACCGACATTTTACTTTTATAATTATGAAAAGCCAGATTGGAGGCTGTGACTTGTAACTGCAGGTAAGTGAGTTTCCTAGTATGGAGTTCCAGACTCAGACATTCTTATCAGCCTAGAACTCCAGCTCCCTGCAGGTAGCTTGCATTCAAGGAAATGGAAGAGGGAAGGGTTCTGCTCACTTTTTCTGTTCACATTTACCATCCAGGTAAGTAATTCCACCTGGCCTGGGCAGGTGTAAGAGAGGGAGCCAAGAAAGTCTAGAAATGCTGTGCTAATTTCCTCCAAAGTGGAAGAAGTATTCCCCACTTATAACATCAATTCAAGCCATGAGTTCAAAAAGACTCTTTTGGGATAAACAACAAGGTCCTACTGTAAAACACAGGGAATTATATTCAATATCCTGGGGGATATTATATTCAATATTCATAAACCATAATGGATAAGAATATTAAAAAGAATGTGTCTATGTATATAACTGAGTCACTTTGCCGTACAGCAGAAATTAACACAACATTGTAAATCAACTATACTTCAATAAAAAAATTTTTTTTGAAAAGAAAAAAGGGACTTCTGTGTTGAGATGAATAAGGCAACTGATGATACAATAACAGATGGAGAAAGCCAGCAGGATTTTTAGGCTGAATGACATCCACAGAACTATTTTCAGTTGTCATGTTTTAAATAGTGGTCCTGTTCTGTTGCTCCCCAAAGTATGTGGGAAAATCAAGAACATTCTCAAAATAATTTGTTTGATGAAGTTCCAGGTTTCTTATCATTATAATCATTTCTTCTGCAATAACCCAAGGGCAATTCTTATTGGTCTGCATCAACCCTTTCTCTTTCCCTCTACCAGCACCTAACACAGTGATGGTCAACTAGAAATCCTTAATAAATATTGTTTAAATAAATGAATAAATACAACCTCCTGAGGTCTTTAGTTCTTACGCTCATCATCTTGTTTGAAGAGTTAGTAATAAGTTTCCCATTCACAGTATTTGCCAGTCTCTTTAAAGACCCTGCTCTTCAGCACATAGAAATTCAGATTCATTTTACTATCCTACTTTTCTGATTGAGAGAAAAAGATGGAAAAGTAACACCCATACCCAATGCATAGAATATAGCAGGAGTTGATGAATATACCTGAAGTCTGATGATAATTTTTGTATTAAAGAGACATCTACTAATTTGCTGCTACTTCATATTTGGAAATTGATGTTGTCTCTGAGGCCTTCAGTGAGGTCAGGAAAATATAGAGTCTCCTTTAAAAAGGGAAAATGAAATAAAAAGTTTCATATTTTCCTTGGTCTGTTGCTTAAAAAGGTTACTGTAGGAAATGTAAATAGACCACAAGAAGCTTTAGAAACTCAGCTCCTTGATTGGAAAAATAGAAATTCTGTTTTTTACGGAAATAAAGTAATTCTATGAAAATACAAAATGCAGTTGGTTATCATTTAAAAAGGGTTAGTCTTTTGGATTATGGTTTCTTTGATATAGTACAGCTTTGGCACAGGGCTTTCCAAGTATATTTCTGAAAGCAAAATAAATGGAAAACTGTTTTCTCTCTTCATTAATGTCTTGCTCTGTTCTATTTGTGGAATGCCAAGAGAAGGAGCACACAGAGTTTCTCTGGATCCCTTTCAGAGAGAGAAGAATGAATGGGGTAAGGGAGTTGACCCTGAAAGAAAAGAATCACTCAATTTGAAGAAATAATGCTTCCCCAGACTTAGAGCACACGTAGATCCTCCAATTGTGAGAAATAACGCTTTTCCTAGATCTTCAAATCCCATTCCCCTTGAGTGAAAAGAATCCAAAGAACGTGGAGAGTGGAGAAGATTTTTGTTTATTTGTTTACTAACTATAAAGTCCTCATGACCCTACCAGGCTTATAAATTTTTCTTTTTGGATAATTCTTTTCTTTCCCTTCCCAAAGACACATTTCTTTTCCTCTCTTCTCCATTTGCCTTGAACCTTTTTTTTGGGGGGGGTTCGCGGGCCTCTCACTGTTGTGGCCTCTCCCGTTGCGGAGCACAGGCTCCGGACACGCAGGCTCAGCAGCCATGGCTCACGGGCCCAGCCGCTCTGCGGCACGTGGGATCCTCCCGGCCCGGGGCACGAACCCGTGTCCCCTGCATCGGCAGGCAGACTCTCAACCACTGCGCCACCAGGGAAGTCCTGCCTTGAACTTTTATATGCTCTCTTGGTGAAATTCAACTTAACTCCTTTTCTTTCTTTGAATAAACTTTATTGAGAAAATCGTAATATCTTGAAGAAGATATTTTTTAATAGGTACTCATTTTTTAATCAATATTTTTTGATCAATGACTACATGCCAGGGCCTGGGGAAACAGTGGAGAATAAGTCAAACATCCCCTCTGTACATATGGGGCTTAACTGGCTTTCTGGAGCCTCTAAAGCAGAGGTCAGAAAACTACAAGCTCACAGGGCAAATCTAGCCCATTGCCTGATTCTGGAAATAAAGTTTTATTGGGACAGAGTCATGTTCATTCCATTACATATTGTCTCTGGCTGCTACCATAGCAGAGCTGAGTAGCTGCAACTCAACCATTAGGTTGGCAAAGCCTAAAATATTTACCCCTTGGTACTTTACCAAAAATGTTTGTCAACTGCTGCTCAGGAAGGAAAGCTATTTCCTGTAATACTAGGGCTAAAGAAAGAGACAGCCAGTGAAGGATTCCTGTGGAAGGACATGTCAAAGTTTACTAGTCGACTCCCAATATTCATTTTGTACTTCTTTCTTTGAAGAATAGATCTAATTTTCAGTTGTGCAGGTATCACCTGGAATATAGACTGCTTTTCCTAGTCTCTGTTGCAGATGGAGATGGCATTGTAATTAAGTTCTGGCCAATGGGATGTAAGCAAAAGTGTTATGCGAACTTTCTGGAAGTGTCCATAAAAGACAGAATGGATTCTTCTTTAGCCCTTTCTTCTTCCTGCCAGTTGCCGTGCAGCCATCTGGGACCATGGAGCCTAGGAAGAGTGAAATGGCAAGAGAAATGACTGATTATGGGGCCACTCATGCTAATTTTGGACTACCTTCCTCTGAGTTTCATTAATGTGAAGGAGAAATAAACTTGTATTTTGGTTAAGCCACTGCTATCTTGGCTTTTCTGTCAAGTGTAACTAAACTCTAGAAGAATTTTTATCTAATATCCATTTTTTACTCCCCCCTCTGTGGTATAAACCTTTGATAATTGTTTTTAACTTTTTATTGAAGTGTAGTAACATATAGAGAAGTATATATGGCATGAATATACAGTTCAGTGAATTTTTACAAACTGAACACAGAAGCATAACTAGCAGCTAAATAATAAAGAGAATAATACCAGTACTGCAACCAAAATGCCTCCCCGCCGGCACTTCCCTTCCAATAGCTATGCCCACTCAGGAATAACCACTCTCCTGACTTCTAATTGCACTGATTACTTTTTACTGTCTTTGTTTATTATACAAATGGGTTCACACAATAAGTACTCTTTTATGTCTGGCTTCTTTTGCTCAACATTATGTTTGTGAATTTTATCCACATGGTAGAATGTAAACGTGGTAATTCGTTCTTACTGCTATATACTATTTCATTATGAATATACCACAACTTGTTTATCCATTCTACATTGGATGGACATTTGAGTAGCTTCTCATTTCTGACTACTACAAACAGTTCTACTATAAACATTTTAGGACACGTGTTTTGGTGAACACATATACAAATCTTTTGGTGAAGACATATCCCCACTTTTCTAAAGTTTGCTTTATACCACTTTGCTTTTGTGAAAGATCTCCACTGGCACCTGTTTTTGCTGACTGAAGGAAATCCAAAGAGGATTTTTGCTTTTACAAAAAAAGAAGAAAGAGAAAACTATATTTAATATCCTGTAATAACCTATAATGGAAAAGAATCTGAAAAAGAATGTGTGTGTGTGTGTGTGTGTGTGTGTATGTGTATAACTGAATCACTTTGCTATACACCTGAAACTAAAAAAACATTGCAAATCAACTATACTTCAATAAAAAGCTGAAAATAGTGTTCAGCATTTGTTTTACAGTGAAATGTTATAGAGGCAACATGGACCCTTAGCAGTGAGACTAGCACTTTCCCTGGGAAACACACTTAACATCTCAGCATTGTGTTTGAACCGTGTCTGTGAGTATCTGTGATTTATCTTGATTTATTTTGTGCATCCATTAGCAAGATGTGTCCTAAGGTAATTGCTTCTTCTCTTTATGACATCTCAGTTTATGAAAGTTTTCATAGGAATGCTCTACTTTCGTATAGTGGGGGGAACCTGTACCCATTTCTATTTGTTATATACTGAGGAATGGAATTGCTGGATCAAAAGGTATGCATAGGTTCAACTATGATAAATACTGTTAACAGTTTTCCAAAATGACTGAACCATGTTACATTTCCACCAACCATGTGTGAAAGTTTTTATTGCTCTAAGTGCTTGCTAACACTTGAGATTTTTCTTATTTTTCATTTCAGCAATTTTGGTGTGTATGTAGTAGTACTGCACTGAGGTTTTATTTTCATCTTTCTCGTGACTTATAGTATCAGTTATCTATTGCCTCAATAATGCTGCATAATAAGCAACCACAAAATGTCAGTGGCGTTCCACAATAAGCATGTGCCAATCCCAAGAATGGAGTCAGCTAGGGGCTGGTTTGGCAGCTCTGCTGTTCTTGGCTGGCATTGTTCACATGCCTGGTGACTGATTGGCTGAAGCTGGAGTGATTGGGGTTACTGATCTCTACTCATCTCTCATTCTCCAGCAGGCTAGCCCCAGTATCCTCATAGGAACAGGTGCAAAAGCAAACAAGTCCAGTTGTGCAAGTGCTTTTCTGACCTTTGTTTGCATGACATTTGCTAATATCCCACTGGTCAAAGTGAATCACACAGCCTAGCTTAGATCCAGTGTCAGTCAGTACTACAAAGTAACACGCTAGACGGCATGGAGACAGGGATGGAAGAAGTGATACATTTTTGTGATCTATCACACCGATGAAGTTAAGTACCCTTCAGATGGTTACTGGCCATTTAGGTATCTCCTTTTATGATGTAGCTGCTTAAGTCATCCCCATTTTTCTCTCAGGTTGCCAGTCTTCTTCTCATTGATTTGTGGATCTTTATATTTATAGATATGAGTCTTTTATTGGATGTATATTGTGAGTAGCTTCTTCCCCTCTATGAGCTATCTATTTCTCCCTCAATGATGTCTTCTGAAAAAAAAATAGAACTTCTTAATTTTAATTTAGTCAATTTATCGATTTTTTATGTTTAATGCTTTTTGTGTTTATTTTAAAAGTCTTGCCTACTCCAAAGTCATAAAGATGTTTACTTATGTTTTTCTCTAATATCTTTTTTATTTTATCTCTCATATGTAAATCATAACTTGTTTGGAATTTATATTTGATCAAGATAGGAGTAAAAACATTTTATTCCTTTATGGTTATCTAATTAACCAGGTAGAATTTATTGAAGAGTTCATCCTTTTCTTAGCTGTGTTGCAGTCTCACCTTTGTCATAAGTCAGATGCCCATGTATGTGTCAGTCTGTTTCTGCAATCTCTTTGATATAATTTTGAAATACCATAGCCTAGTTTGGACTGTGCTTTGGGAGTTAATATCCAGTCCTGTTTCTGTGCCCAGAGAGATGTGGTGAACATCAAGTTGGATGAGCCTGTTGACTCTCACGTGAAATGATTTTTTAGTGCAGAATTTAGTTTTGAACAGTGCAAAAGTTTGTTTCATACACTTATGGACTGACTAGGGATAAGAATAAACATGTCATGAGGAAACTTTTTTTTTCTGGCTCAGTACACTGAGCAAACTATTTCTGAAGTGTTTGTAGCTCACAATTTTTCTTTCAGTCTAATCCACAAAGCTTCAGGTACAACATCTATTCCTAGGGTAACAGCTTATGTCTATTATGGCTTTGATGGTTTTCACACTAGGATTTTTGTAGGCACCAGCGTGTAGAAGATTTGCTTCCTTTCCCTCTGCCCAAGGAGAATTACATAATAGAATGATTATTATTTTGTACGAAAACAAGAACTTTCTTATTTGTAGAATAGTAAGAAACATGGGCTCTAAATTTCTTGATGGAGAATCAGGGATAGAGAATGACACTCCAAATTTTCCAGACCATTTGAAATTGCAGTCTAATGGGCCAGAAAGGGAAATTTTCATCATGATATGCCTGAATTAATCTGATTCTCATTTAGGCCAAAATGCAAAACGTTTTGTTACTCTATATTGTCTGCCAGGAGTGAGTGTATATCAGAGATGGTACAGTATAAGTCTATATAAATACCAGTTTTTAAAACTTGTCATCTGGTTAGGTTTTGGGGGCTAATTTATTAGAGAAAGAAATGGTTGAAAATGCAGGTGCCTGATTTACTGTTGTAAATGAGTAAATAAATTTTCAGTAAGAAGATCTGGTATAGTCTTAAAGATCCCAGTCTAATTCACCTGGAATATATTTTCCTTGCTGTAATTTCTCAGGTTTTCTCTTTGTATATAAATACAAGGATTATATGTTTTAAAATATTTTAATAGACCCAGAAAGATAGATTTAATTTACTTCTAGTGCAGTGAGGAACTGTGAAAACTGAAAAGGAGGCAGTATTCAAAGCTGAGTACAACTTAGAAAGTGACATTTTCTTCATATAATTTCCTCTTTGTACCTCAATACAAAGAAGGAGAGGGGAAAGCTATTTATCTGGTGGCTTAGTGTTTGTCTTCTTTATCCATAGAGGAAGAGACACTCCTTTATCATCATAATTATTTAGTCACTACACTCAGTGGGTGTTGTTCAGTGGTCATTGTCAATCAGCAAATAAATGAATTCTTCCTTGGATCATTTCTTAAAAATTTTATACGTTTGTGTTGCATCTATCTCACTTGGTTATCAGCTTTCAGGAGATAAAAACTGTATCTTCATCTCTTTTGAATTCTCTTCTATGTTCAGCACGCTACTGAGCAGAGAGCAGATACTCAGAATCTATTTTAAAAGATAGAATTTCAATAATCAAGATTAAAACATCCTAGTGTTCTTTCCACTTTCCAAGCTATATTTGTGTTCAATATCTAGAGAAGAGAGGTATAATATAATGAAAAATTATGAAGACTCAGATTAGGACTGTAGGAAGCAGCATTAGAGGCTGGATAGTCATTAGAGGAGACAAAATAGTTAGTAAAACAATAAGAAGGGAAACTGGAAACTATTTTAGAATCAAAGGAAGAAAAGAGTTTCAGAAGGAAAAGAGTAGTCAATGATGTCAATGTTGCAGAGAGGTCAAGTTGAGGGAAGCTCGAAACAAATCTTGAAATTTGATAAATAGAAGGTCACTTGTGACTTCATGGAAAGCCATTTCAATAGAATGGCCAACAGTTGTGAGGTCAGCAGTGGTGAGCTGAGGAGTGAATAAGAGAGGCATGGGGAAACATGAGTGAGGACGTTCTCTCAGGAAGTTTTAAGTGTTTTGAAGAACAATTAGTGTTGCAGGAGTTCAGAAAAGGAAAAGAGCAAGGCAACTTCATGGAGAAGTTGTCATGAGGGGAAGGGAAATTCATGACTCATTTGGGAAAAGAACAAAAATAATGGTTTGAGCTTAAAATGGCACACAGAGGGGTGGCCATCAGGAAAGTGAAAGAGGAGAAATATACCAGAAAATCGTCATGATAGAAGCCATGTGACATGATAAATGGTTGAGTACAGAAGGTTGGGGGAGTGGGTGATTTGGAAATTTCAAGCTTGAGTTATTAACAATACAGTGGTTCCATGAACAGAAACAAGGCACTTTGAAGAATAAGTAGATTTTGCAGGAGCCAGAGAATGAGTTTAATCGAAAAGTTACTGAACATGAGGTGCAAATGGAACCTCTTGGTGGGACAGTGAAGATGGTAGTTGGAATTGAAGGCTAGAGGAGCGATTTTATACCATCCAGTCATTGCATCCCCATGCTTGATTTCCCAGAGTTTGACATGTACAACCTCTTTAATTCATAATGTAACATCATTCTTATTGCTACTGTTTATCGGCTGAGTCCAAAGCACCTTTTCTAGTCTACATCACTAATAGTCTTTATTGATAGTTCATCTGACAATCATTTACTACACAAAAGGACCTCTTCTCTTGTGGCATGATGCATGAAAAGCACTTGATATGGTGCTTAGTCACAACAAATACTTGATTAAATGTCATGTCCCCTGACTGCAAGACCCTCATTAACCCCTTCCTCCCATGAAATCGTACTTACTCTTTGTATCAGTTTTCTATTGCTGTTGTAACAAACTACCACAAATTTAGGGGCTTAACACAATAAAATTTATTTTCTTACAGTTCTGGAGGTCAGAAGTCCAAGACAGGTCTTGCTGGGCTAAAATTAAGGTGTCAGCTAAAATCAGAGCTGCATTCCTTTCTGAAGGGGAGAATCTGTTTCCTTACCTTTTCCAGCTGCCAGAGGCTTCCCACATTCCTTGTCCTGTAGTCCCCTTCCATCATTAAATCCAGCCATATGAGTCTTTCTTATATCACATCACTCTGACACTGACTCTTCTTCTGCTTCCTGCTTCCACATTTAAGGATCCTTGTGATTCCATTGGGTTTACTCAGATAATCGAGGATAATCTCCCCATTTCAGGTCAGATGATTAGCAATCTTAATTGCATCTTCACTCTTAATTCTCCTTGTCCAGATAACACATTCTATTCACAGATTCTGGGGATTAGGTTGTAGGTATCTTTGGGAGTCATTATTCTACCTACCACACCCTTATATGTCACATGTATCACTTCTTCTGTAAAGCATAGGATGACTCCCCCAAAATAAAGTGAATCATGTTTTTTCAGTATTTCTTCCACACATAGTGGTTACCTCTTATTACAGCTTTTAGCAAATTGTGCTGTGATTATTTATGTAATAGTCTGACATCTTCACTCCAGGGAAGCAAGGGCTTAGTATCTGGCAAAGAGCAAGCTCTGAATGAAAAACTGGTGAATTAACAAATGTGGAGGAGGTAGGTGGAATCTTGGTAGGGTTCTATTAGCAGGACAAAGGGTTTATGCTAGGGATGTGGATTTCAGGGCCATTTGTGATAGGATAGGGGTAGATGAATGAAAGTCAGAGAAATCCACACATTTAGAGACAAGGCTGAGCAGTCGTTCTCAATGAAATGGGTACAATCAACTAACAACAGGCAATGACTAGAAGCTGTATCATTTTATCTCCCACTATATTGCAGTTTAGGTATAACTTGTTTATGAACTCTTATGTCATTAGGAAGGGAGCCTAAAATGAAAGGAAGGCTGTATGTAGTAACATGTCATCAAGAGATGCCATAATGACACAAAATCTGAAAACCCAGTAAGTGTTCTCTTTTTCTTTAGGTATAGAAAACTAACACAAACAAATAATAATAACAATAAGAAAAGAACCATCCTTGTTTATCCATCACTCTCCTGCGAGAGTGGTGCTTTGATTTAAATGATCGGGATAGCTCTATTTCTTTCTTAGTCTGAACTATCCCTTGGGTGGAGAAGGTCAACGTTGTGTTGTATGAGTGTGACGCATATTTCCTTCAGGCAACAATCGACTTCCTTTTTCCGATTCTGTGCTCCCCACACACATGCTGATAAATAGTCTAGCCTCCCTAGAGGAACCACTCACCAGGAAGGGCGTGCCTGGTTCACGTCTGACCGGTCCTGTTCCCAGGCCTGGTGGTGGTTGGCCACTGCAAATTAATAAACTGTGCCTTAGTTTATAACTGTCTTTGTGTGTGTTATTAGAATGAATCAATTTTCCAGGGTCTAGTCAGGAGTCTAATAACTATAATGGATCTCAAAACATGTGGAAGACCAGCCCTTGATCACAGCCAGCCCAGGAGGATGTAAACTTCTCCAAAGCCTGTCTGAGCACTCTGGCTGTGAGTGCTACTGTGATGGTTCATTTTGACTCATCCACCTCCGCAGCCTTACGTGATGGTGTGCTTCTGTGCAGTGGGGAATAGGGTAGTCATTGGAGCTTCTTAAATAACTAGGGGAATAAGATGGTGAAAAAGGAGCTTTAGAGAGATTAATCCGACATTGCTGTGCACAATCGATTAAAGGGTAACGAAAGAGGAAAGGTAGTCGGTGAGGGGGCCGTAAAAATGCTGCCTGGGTAGATGAGGGTCTGCAGCGGGAAATGAGTGATGGGGGAGTTTTGTCAAGACATCGAGAAGGAAGAAACTGACCACTACCATGGATACGGGTCTGAAGAGGAAGCAGCAACCCAAGATGAGTCTTTGATTTTGATTATGGACACCAGAGTGAGGCTAATCTGAGAGAACCTGTACTTAAGAGATATTTAACACAACTTTTGGTGGTCCCTGAAATAAAAGTGTGAAATAATTTCAATATAACTTTCTTTTTTGAAAAAACAAAAGTCAGGTGACTTTTTTTTCAAAAAATTTGTTAGTATCAACTTATAGCAAAGATTAGCACCCAGACATATTTTTGAACTACAAGAACAGTTTCGTTGTTTCAAAACCTTAGCTCTCATTGCTTTTCTGTTATTTAGTAATGACTGATAAATTAGTTCAGGAAGTAAGTATAAAGCTAAAAATATTCTCTGAAATATAATGCTCAATTAGCAGAAAATGATAAAGGCAGTTTAAAAATTCAATTGCCTACCAGGAAAGACCAACTTTATGTGATGGGTAGGTACCAAGTCTCTTCCTAAATTATTCTAACTGCCTAGAATCATGCAAGAAATATTTTGCAGAGTTACCTGGAATTCTAACCAATACCTAGGAAGCGTGACTTGTGGGTGAAATCTGAGCAGGGTTTTAGAGCCCTTGATGGTACCAAGCTACACAGCATCTTCAGGAGACTTGCATTTCATTTACACTCAAGGTCATATTAAATTTTGCGTAAACACTCTTTGGCTGGGTTCCATATCCAATACTCCTTTCAAAAGTCATGTCAAAGCAAAAGTAAAGCTAAGATAAATAAATAAAATTCGTAAAGAACAAAAGCCTCACTGTCTGGTCTGGTAAATTTACCTGACTCTGTTCTCTCTCTCTTTCACACACATACACACTTTTTAAAAGATCCTTAATTGAAAAATTAAGCCTCCAGGAGCCAAAACATACACTGCAAAGCTAAAGATGTTTGGGCATTGGCATCTCCAAGAGCCTGGCACTTGTGACTGCTGTAGCTAGTTTTCACACTGTGAAACCGCTTTTGATTTACTGCTGTCATAAAACAGAAATAGGTGTGACGTTAGGATGATGTGCGATTTGTTCTTAACTCAAAGGACTCTGGTGGCCTCTTAAATTTATTATAACAGCTCATATTAGGAAAATGGAACTAACTTGACAGACTTATTCCTTCAGGTCCCACAGAAATTGTGTGGGGTTTGAGGAAATGGTGAGAATGGA
Source organism: Orcinus orca (assembly GCF_937001465.1). Classification (NCBI taxonomy): domain Eukaryota; kingdom Metazoa; phylum Chordata; class Mammalia; order Artiodactyla; family Delphinidae; genus Orcinus; species Orcinus orca. The sequence continues at coordinate 23,855,877 of NC_064569.1, forward strand.
GAGATGGGAAGAGGGGGAGAATTTGATGGCACTTGGCCATTTGATGTCCTTGCGTTCAGATAATCAACTTAGAGTTGGAGGTGTTGAGTATTAAGCTTAGGTTTCTCCATGGACAATTAAAAGCATTTCTAAAAAATCATTTAGGTTCCCATTTTTCTTGCTCGTCTTTACATTTTTCACTCCAGTGTGAGGGTCCCAGTGGGGCAGGTTTCCTGCCAATGCTTAACAACATCCATGCTGGCTCATGGCAGCTTGATGGGACATCAGGGAAAGAATAGCTCGAGTGGGCCGCCCAAGACCTCAGCATGAGTGAGTAATCGTAAAGGCTCCCCACCACGTGTGTTAATACTTGGAAATATAGAACTGAATGTCAACAGTTTACCTCTCCCCAAAGCACTCAGATCTGAGCATGGAGGCTAAGGATAACACCACACCAACCTGGACTCGAGAAAGGAAAGTATATGTTATCTGTTTTAAATCAGGTGTCAAAAATGAGTTTTTCTTGAGCTCTCTTCTTTGGGGAAAAAAAAATATAGAAGAGCTTTTGGTATCAACTGCTTTGCCTTGGCACTGAGTAGCAGCTATGAACACAGATGGGGTACCTATACCAGAATGGCAAGCACATCCATTATTACTCAAAAACAAAGCATTTGGTGATGAAAGATTGGGCAGGAGTTCTCATTCTGCTGTTCTAATCCTCAGAAATCCTCGAAACTTTTCTAAATTTCAGGTTTCTCACTGACAAAGGGGAATATAATCTTTGTCTACCTAACAGATTTACAACCTTCACCAAGAGTGAAGCTTGTCTTTGTTAGAGGCAGGGGTGTGTGTGTGTGTGTGTGTGTGTGTGTGTGTGTGTGTGTGTGTGTGTGTTAGGGGTGGAGAGGAGGTTTTGCCTTGTGTAAAGTAGAGTGGATTTAGTGAAGTTGGAAAGGGACACCATGCTCCCATGCCCACTGCAGCACCAAGTCAACACCCACGGTAAAATCTAGCCCTTGCTGGAGTATTAACTACCATCGGAGGAGGCAGAAGCATTAAATCCCTTGGCAAGACTGCTATGAATAAGCAATTGCTTATGGTCTTACCCCACAGATTCCTCTGTGAAAGTTAAACTGTAGGAAAGAGATAACTGTAGTGCTTCTACTTTTCCTCCCAAAGTCCTTCCATCGGTTAGTGTGCCAAGAGAAAGGATACTGCTCTTGGGAAGCCATTATAATGATCCTGGGTAGCCTGACCTCCTTCTATACACCTTGGAGGTGATGTTCCATGATGGCTGCACAAAGCCCTCTGCAACCTTGATCACCGACCCTTAAGATAAAATGGCTTACCTAGGCTTAGTTTCATGGAAATTGCACTGTATCAGGAGTCAGTATAACCCACTTCTAGTCCTGACTTTCACTAACTCTGAGCAAATCACTTAACCTCTCTGAGCCTGTTTCCTAGTTTACAAGATGTCATGGGTCAGGGCCAGGGGAGCTGGATGAGGGAGTGGACTAAGTGTTTAAGTTTTTCTCAGTTCAGACATTCCTGATAGTTATGTCCTAAGGCAAGGTCATCAGATGGAACAGCTAGAACATGCTTTGTCTAGTAGGTGGGGAATAACAAATAGCTACCAATCATTTAACTCTTTCTATGTGTAAGGAACTTTTCTAAGCAACTTACATACATTATCTCATTTCCTCCTCACAACAATCCTATGAAGTAGGTGTCACTGTTATACATAATTGATGGATGAGGAAATCAACGTATAGAGAAAGACTGATTTTCCCAAATAACACTTCTGAGAAGTAGTAGATGCAACATTTGAGCCTATGTTGTTTGTCTTCATGTTCTTTAGCTTCGAATTATAGTGGCTTTTTGCAACATTATTTTTAGAAGAATTTGAAAGCCTCAGTAGGAATGAATTCCATGATTGATTGTTGATGTTTGCCAAAGGCTTGGAAGTGTGGAGTATGGGCACTCATGCTTGAGTGCCTGCTGATCCTGGTTATAGCATGAATCCTCAAGCATTCCTGAATTATCAAGCCCAGAGGAATATTTACATTTTAATACAATGCCTAGATACTTTAACTAAGACCTTCAGCAGGATAGGACATACTGGGGGCAGATGCAACCATGTCTGTCATTGAAAAGACAGAGGCATGTAGCATAAGCCTCTCCCCACCAGAGATCAGTAACTTCAACACTTATTCTCCTACCCCTCATCTCCTTGTTTGCTGTCTCCAGAATTTCATAAGTCTTTGGAAGAAATCCAAAGCAATTCCTTTACAGATAAAAAAGATGGGACCTTCTGCTTTAATGCAAACAAACAGTGGGATTCAGGTTGGATGTCTCAGATGGTAGGGAGGAACGTGCAGGTGTGAAAATGTCTCCTAGACAGTCCAGCCTTGATGCCTTGCATTTCCACATGATCTGGATTTACATATGGAGAAAGAACATACCTTGTTTACTGTCCTCAGGTGGTTTGGATATTTTCTTCAATGGGTAGAAAGATATACTTCTCATATTGCTGATAGAACTCAATTCATGTTAGAGATTTAGCCTAAGTTTAGTCTTGAATCAGCTGTCATTTTGGAGTAAATGTAAATGTATGTATAGAGGAGAAAAATGAGTATATTTTAAACACTTAAACAGACAAAATTATTAAATAGAAGGAGCTGGAATTTGATTAGTTATATAGAAGGTCAGTTTTATCAGGAAATACCTTTAAGGCTAATAAAAGGACTAGCATGAACTGAGTGCAGGGGAACTCTATTTTGGTGGCCATCCATCTTTTTCTTCAATTTGTTTCTTTTTTTCCAGGGTACCTGGTCCAGACCTCTCATAGCACTAACTATATTGTGCAGTTTATGTACACATCTGCTCTATTACACCCAGAGTCTGTCAAGGGCAAGGAATGTCTCTAATTCATCTTGAGGTTCCCCAGAGTCCAGCACAATGCCTTGCACGTAAAAAGTATCTTTGTCAACAACTACTGTAAAAATGCTCTGTAACCAGCCACACTAAGACTCATCATCACACAAAACTTAGCATTTATACTCTAGAGCATGGTTCTGAGGTTAACTGTGGATCAGAAGATGTAGGTTATGCTCAGCTGGGAGATTCTAATCAAGCTGTTGTCTTGGCTCCTTGCTGTAAGCTATGTTCCAGTCTGTCCCTAGAACCCAGGTTGAAGGGACAACAACTAATCAGAAGAAAGTATTTCCCATGGCAGAGGCAGTAGCACAAGAGGATAAACTTAACTGCACACCCACACTTCAAATATTTCATTATGTCATATCCATTAGTATTTAATTGGCCAAAGCAAGTCACATGATCAAGCTCGACCTTCATTGAGTGGCAAAATATACTCCACATCTAGTGGAAGAAACTTCAAAGCCACATGGCAAAAGATGTGGATGCAGGGTAGAGTGAAAAACTAGAAATACGAATGCAGTCTACCATCCTAGGTACTCAGTGGAAGCTTAGAGAATTAATGAGTTCGTGTTCCTACCCTGTTTTTTCCTACTTTTTTGAGTTCCTAACTAATGACTATACCAAATGCTCTAGCGGTTTTCTCAGAATAGTATTAGTGGTTGGTAAATGTTAAATAATTGGATGCCTAGAAATTATTCCCATGTGACTTGAACTAGAGGGATTCACTAAGGTATAGCTGGTGCTCTGCAAATACTCTTTCTGGCAGTGTATAGCAATTCTTTTCATGATCCAGGCCTGAGCCAAAAGAAAACGAAAAAGAATCAAAAATGGAAAAAAAAAAAATAGAAATGCCCTCTAGTGTTTGAGCTCATACACGTGGGGTCTATTGTTTTTAGTTCTTTTATTTGAAGACTGGTTTGAACCAGTCAGTTTAACTCACCTATCCCCAGCCCACGCAGAACGAATAGAACTTTCTTTGTAAGACAGTGGAAGCCTATAGCATGTGCAGCTAGAACTCTAAGCAAAGCTCCCCCCGACCCCCGAGGAAGTTGCTGCCCTGCTGGGACCCTAACCTTCCTTCCAGAACCATTGAATGACTTCTGCCACGTCTCTATGAGGTCAACACACCTGCTTTGACTATCAATTTGCCTGTACCTCTGGATTTCCAGGTGGTGATTTTTATTGCTTTCCAAAGTATGAAATTTGAACCTAGCTTTTCCCTGATGTCAGATTAGCAAAAGCACCTGAACAGTGAGCTTTTTAAATAAAGCGGCTATTTCTGGTGGTTACCTCATGTTTTAAGAGCCCATTAGAACTATATGGAGAGTTTGCTAAAAGGCAAGAAGAAAAGTGTTGAACATTTAAAGTTTCAACTGGTCATCTCTCTACTAAAATATTAGGTGTAGGCTGGCTTACATACTTTTTTAATGTTACAAACCACACATCTGAAGATAGAATAATAAGCTGAAGTGGCTAGAGATGGAGATTCCTTGTTTATTTTCAAAGACACTTAAGATCTTTTATGTTGGGGGAGGGGTATGGAGAAAAACAGTCCTGGATGGCACAGGACTCTGCTGGTGGCTTCAGTGTGAGGTCATTTTACACTGTAAGTCACAGAGCACAATCTGATCCTTATAAACTCATAACCTATTTTACCAAACCAAGTAGTAACAAACAAAACACCCCACCAGTTGTGACTTTACATGGTACCTCATTTTACAATACCAAGGCTGAAATGTAAAGCAAATAAAATAAAACTCTGTATCACTTGCCATGCAAATTGGTTGCCTGAGGTATAATTATCTGATTAGCCCTTGCAAACCCTTGCTTGTATGTGCAAATGTGAATCAGAGACCTCTCACTAGATGATAGCTAATCGCTTTGTGCCAACGCTGTCTCTACTGCACGGAGCCCAATGCTGAGGCAACTTGGCAGACCTGTTGTGGTTATTCTATGTATGAAGCAAATGGAACTTGTGGAAATAAGTGGAGCAGCTCTAAGCATACAAATACCCTCTATTGTCCACTTTTATTCTCCTAAGAAAGCATGCATTTGCTTTATTTATTTGCTGTATTTCTGATCTGTCACAAAATCTTTCCTGCAGAAAATCCCAAGCATTTCTGGCGTTTCCTTAAAGCTTTATTTTCAATCAGCAGACTTCTAAGAGTTTTAGTTCTACCTCTGTGAAGCAATAATACTGATTTTTAAAAAATGTTTTAATAATGTCTTGTCAATTGGATAAGAATGTAAACCATTGTGATCATGTGATGCCCTAGCGTTTGTTGAGCTCAACAGTTTCATTTTGCAGATGAGAAAACTAAAATTGAGAGACATAAGGGCCTGTTCAGGTAGCAGAACACCCAGACTAAATTCCAGATCACCTGCCTCCGGTCAAATGCCCTGTTCACCCCCCCAGGCTGCCTCCTCAGTAAAACCATAGTATAATCTGTATTGGATCTTATTGGTCTGCAAACTGAAACTGAGAAGCATACAATGAATACAACTGGCAATTAAGATTATGAAGGTGGTCTCCTCCATTCGTCATTCCAACTATTCTCTTCAAAGAATTTCTTTTTGTCCTTTCCTTAAGGGTAGGAAGTTAAGGATGTAAGAACATCTTTGCTTCATTCCACAGCTGTACTATCCAATGTGGTAGCCACTAGCCACATGTGGCTATTTAAAATTAAATAAAGTAAAATAGATAACTACTAAGGACCTACTACTGTACAGCACAGGGAACTCTACTCAATACTCTGTAATGAGCTATATGGGAAAAGAATCTAAAAAAGAGTGGATATACGTATATGTATAACTGAATCACTTTGCTGTACAGCAGAAACTAATGAAACATTGTAAATCAACTATACTCTAATAAAATTAAAAATCAAAAAAAGAATTGGTACCCTACTCAGTACCAGGAAAAAATACATTTAAATAAAGTAAAAATTTAAAAAATCAGTTCCTCAGTCACACTAGCCACATTTCAAGTGCCCAATAGCCACATGTGGCTGGTGGCAACTATACTGAACAGCACAAGATATAGAACATATCCACTGTCCCAGAAAGTCCCATTGGATGGTTCTGCTCTATTGTCAGGAAATAAATTTTTCTGCTTTCCATTTTCTGAATTAGGCCATTGTTGAGAACATTTTGCAGAGTTATTGGTGGAAAAACATTCCTCGCTGGGAAAGTCCTGTGTCTTAGTCTATTCAGTCTTCTGTAACCAAATACTGTAGCTAGGTGGCTTATAAAATACAGAAATTCATTTCTCACAGTTCTGGAGAATGGGATGTCCAAGACACAGGCAGATTCTGTGTCTAGTAAGAGACTTCTTTCTAGTTCACAAAAGGTCCTCTTCTCACTGTGTCCTCACAAGGCAGAAGGGGTGATGGAATTCTCTGGGGTCTCTTTTATAAGGGCACTAATCTCATTCATAAGCGCTCCACCCTCATGAACTAATTACCTCCCAAAGGTCCCAGTCTTAATATCATCACATTGGGGGTTAGGATTTCAACATATGAATTCTGGGGGACACAAACATTCAGTCTATAGCATCCTGACCTCTGTCTCTGTGTCACAACCTTAACACCACCTGCCTGTGAGGCTGATTCTTGTGTGCAGGAGTTTGGGTTTTCAGGTTATCATGTTCATACCAATATTTCTTTCTCAAACAAACAAACAAAGATATCTCTATTCAGTTGGATTTCTAGAGGAGAAATTAGGTGCTATATTTTATTGGAAATATCTATGAAGTGAAAATTCATCACTTTCATTTTTACCTTCTAGCAAAAACAGTCAGTGCATTTAAACATAAAGAGCTGTCAATTTGAGTTTATAAGTGTGGGATCATGAGAAAGTAAATTTTTATGTCACTTTACTGATGAACTAAATGCTATTGAAGTACCAAGTCCAGTGAGAGTGTGTTGTCATCAATATTGCATATCACAAATATCAAATGTCACTGGATATATTGGTATTTCTAGGTAAACAAGTTTTTAAAATTATTTGGGCTTCTAGCACTGCCTCATTGTTGTAATGACTTATCCCTTTGACAGTGTGAAATGTGTTTGATCTTTCAGATTTTAGAAGAAAAAATAATTGTGCAGTGATCTACTAGAGTGAAAGTCTTTGTAAGGTAAAGGAAATTAAAATAGTGACAAAAGTAATACGAGCACTGCCAGAACACTAGAGTATTAGAAAAACATAAAAATAATTAAATATAGTGATTTGGGGGAGGGAATGATGAAAAATGTCCTATCTGGAGCAGTATGCATAGTGATTAAGAAGGCAGACTCCAAAGTTGATCCCACTGACTAGATAGACTTCAAAACCCAGTTCTACAATTTTCTAACATTGTGTGACTTGGAGGAATTTAATTAAGTTCCCTGAGACAAGTCTAGAAAGGAAGACACCACTGCAATTGGGCTGCATTTGTAAAATAATTCCCAAATCAGCTTTCTATTCATCAGAGCCTCCTAATATTTCTGACCTCTAGTTTTTAACTCTTTCTTCATTTTTCTCTTTCTCTCTACTCTGTCCATCAGCTTATCATCTACAAGGCAGCTCCTCATTCTCGTGGGTCTGGATCATCTTTGCTATATGTACAGTGCAGAATTGCCCTGTTGAATCCGAGACCTCCAGCATTTTTCCTGGACAGCAGCTAAGTGCTTGCCCTCCTGAACAACGTGGTCCTTCACGATCTGCGTCTGGCAGGATCTCTGAGTGGATGTGCTCGTAAACTAGACCTGTTTCTCACAGCCTCCTCTGTGCGCTCCTACAGGGTAGTCCTGACCTGCAGACATCAGCCCTGACACCTATCTCTTCCTTTTTCTTCCAAGGCCCTGAGGATTGGCAGAGACTTCACCTAATTAACCTGTCGCTCTTTGCCGAGCCCAAACAAGGGTGCAATCAGCGTTAACTGAAGCAACAATGCTCAAGGTTGTCTGATCTGTTACTCCTTAAATCACTACATGTATAGTGATTTGTGCTGGGCACTCTGGAGAGTGGAAGTCATTTAAAACATGGCCTTTCAAAAAAGAAACTTACAATTTGTTTTAGGAGGTCAATCATACAATAGAAGAGTGTTACAATAGTAAAGATAGGTTTCTGGATTCTGTAGCTCTTGGGGGAAGGTTCCAAAAACTAGTCTACGTAAAATTTCCACTGTCTCGCTAGGAGTGAATATTTCCTTCCTGCAGCATTACAACTTCTTATGTGTTTACGGTTATGAAAGATTCAGGTCCAGCCCAGGAGAAAGTCTGGTTCCCAGGAGATAAGCTGAGTTTATGATTCTAAGGAAGGGAATGAATGTAGCTATTCTTCCTGGCACCAGAGGAAGAACGGTGAGAAACAAAAACATTCTCTTATTAATGTCAGCGGGGCTATACATATTGCTAAGGGCAAATGTTCTTAAACTGGTGATGTCAATGATCATTTATTAAAATTTGTGATCTTTCCTTGCTGGTAATTTGTGGGTGGCTAGTATGATTATATTCGTTGGTAAAGAAGGTCACTGAATTATTTCAGATTTCTGACTCCTGAGACTGACCTTAGCAACTGATCCCACTGGGCTGGGAGATGTAGCTAGGAGCTACGCAAGGTGAGTGAAATGTAAGGGACCCCTGACTTAGGCAAGACAGCCTATTGGTGTGACAGACAGTGAGTCTAAAAGGAGGACATTAACCAAGCATCACAGTGGTCGGGGAAAGTTTATCAAAGAATTGGGGCCCTGGCATTGTGCTTTACAAAGAAAGGAATTTAACATAAAATGAAGGGAAAACAGAAGAAAACTGGAGAAGGAAGAACAGGCTGCATAAACCTACACATTACAAGGTCTAGGTTTCCTCACTATCTTACCACAGTCCACTTCCACCCAGAGTTCCCAGCTCCTGTGCCCTTCCAGACGCTGCCTGGGAACTCTCTTCTCCGCTCCCTCCCTCGCCCCTTCCTTCCACAGGAGACTCCTTGTCACACAGAAAGAATGGGAGGGAGGTGGGGGAAAGGATGATGTCATCCTATGTGTGAAAATTTGTATGATTACTGTAGTATTTTCTGGACTATTTCCCACAGCAGTTTCCTTCATGGCAAGACAGCGTCACCAAGTACAAAACTCACATATGGACTGTCCTGGGGTCAGATGGCCTGAGGAAGTTCAATCAGCTGAGGCCAAGCCGTTGAAATTGAACAAGGCCAGAATCAGGGTGAAAAGAGGGAAGCACTCCCCTTGGGTACGTAATTTAATGGGAAGCCAAAAGAGTCAATAATCAAGATAAGTACTATTTTAGTATTTAATACATTAATACAATATTTTAAAAACAAAATATTATTATTTAAATAAAGACAGTGTGGTGCTGCCTGCTTTTTTTATGATTCTGTTGTTGTGCAGTGAGAGAGGGTTGTTTTCAATCAGCCCTGGGGTCCTGGACCCTGAGGCCTTTTCCTTCCTCACCAGGAGGGTTGACAAGGACAGGACTTGTGAACAGATTGCACAAGGCAGAGCTCTATATGCAGTCGTGTTTGATGGTAGAGCTTTTCCATTTGGCTACACCTATGGAAGGGCGTTTTGACAAGTGCAAGTAAGGGTGCACATTTTTCTTTTTGCCTTAGGTTTCAGTACGACTGGGGATGGCGCTGATATTGAACGATCCATTCAATTTTAAAGAGGGCGGTGAGTAGGGCAACTTCCTACAGAAGAGACTGAGGGTAGGGCAGCTAACAGCAGGCATCCCTAGTGCATTGCTCACGTGTTAAAGGCTGGGGGACAGTAACCTATGTGGATCAGTATGACAAGTGGCAGAAGTAAACCTTGTGATTCAGATGTGAATTGAAGTTGAAATATGGAGTGGCAGTCCAGGGCTCCTAACCCTCCCCTCTACACTTGAAAAGTCCTTTTCCATTGCTAACTTATCAAAGGGGTATATTGTTTCATTGAGGATGATCCAGGACTAGGGAAGATAGTGAATCAATGTTAGGAAATACAAAAACGTAAAAGAATTTCAGAGAAAGCAAATGAATAATAGGAAAAGGTCTGGAAGAGGAAACCAGGACCAGATTTTGAAAGATTTAAAATGCTGATATAAGGAGTTTTAATTTGAACTGTAACTTAGGACCTCTGATTTAACACAGGCACCTGGGTAGCCAGTCCAATGCAGTAGAAAGAGCACAGGATTAGGAATCAGATGTACCAGGTTTGAATCCCAGACATTTATTGACTGTGAGACCTTTGGCAAATTATGTGTCTCCTCCAAGTTTCAATTTCAACATCTATTAAGAGAATGCTTAAGGCACTGATTATTATACAAATAAAATAAGTACAACACATGGCTTACAAAAATCACTCCATAAGTATTGACTATTATTAATAAGTTCAATCATATTAGATTTAGTGATTGAATGACAAGGAGCAGCTAGAAATCTAATTTGATTTAATTCCAGCAAGACTGAGACAGTGATGTTCCCATGGATACCAACTGATGTCAAGTGTATTAGTGTCCTATGCTACATAACAAACTTAGCAGCTTAAAACAATGCCTAAACATGTATTATCTCACAGCTTGTATGGGTCGGGCATGGCTTATCTGGGTTCTCTGCCTAGGGTCTCACAAAGTGGCAACCAAGGTGTCCGTTGGGCTGCATTTTCTCTGCAGGCTCGACTGGGAAAGAATCTACTTCTAAGCTCATTCAGGCTGTTGGCAGAATTCATTTGCTTATGGCTGTATAACTGAGGGCCCCTATGTTTTGCTGGCTGTCAGTTGGAAGTGATCTCGGGTCCTGGAGACCACTGCAGACCTTTGCCATGTGGATTTCTTCCACACGGCAGCTTACTTAATCAAGTCAGCAAGGGAACCCGCTTGTTCCATCTGCTAAATTAGAATCATAACATAACATCATCACAGGAGTAACATTCCATCAGCTTTGTCATGTTCTATAGGTTAGAAGCAAGTCACAGGTCCTTCCTACCCACATCAAGGGGAGGGCATGACATAGGGCACAGACACCAGCAGGTGGGCACTCACTAGGGGTCTCCCTATGGTCTGTCTGCCATACTGAGTGAATAGGAAAATCTGAAGGAAAAACCAATTTTGAGCTTCAGATGAAGAGTTTGGTCTTAGATATGTTCCAGGTTATAGCCAGAACAGCAAGCAATGCAATCCAGTAAAGAGGTGGAAATAGAAAATCAGAATTCAAAAGAAAAGTCAGGGATAGACTATGGATCAGGTGGTTATCCAATATAAACAGTCACTGAAACTGCAGGGACAGATTCAATTTCTGAGGAAGACGGGATACAGAAAGAAGGATAGTAGAATGAGGATTAAACCTCAGCCTAGATCTCTGGTGTGTGGGAGGAGAGGTATAAGGCAAACAGCAGAGTGAACCGCTGCTTTGAAAAAAAAAGAATAATAATAAATAACAAATAATAATAATAGAGTATTAATAAAAACTATTATTTAAAGAGCAAATCCTCCTAATGTGTCAGGGCTACTTAAAGGACATTACATGTACTGGCTCATATAATCTTCACAAAGCCCTGTTAAATAGTACCAATACTATTCCTGTTTTCCAGAAGTGAAAGCTGAGGCACAGAGCGTTTAAGTAGCTTGTGGGAGGTGACACAGCTAGGCTGATAGTAGAAACTGGCCTTTGGCTGCTAAAGAAGAAAACAGGCAGGGCAACTTCAGAGAGGCCCAGTCCTCACACAGGAGAAGTGACTCACCTTGTCAGGATGACTGAGATCCAGAGATTGAGTGGCCATTGTTAGGAGCCATGTCGACAGAGCAGTAGGTGCAGCAGGCAAAGGCAGGGCTAGGAGAGGATGGGGATCAGAGAGTAGAGGTTTTAACCATTGTGGGCTTAACCCTCCCCTCAGAAAAAGGACAAAGAACCCCAGCAACTTCTCAGCTTCATTAGATTCTTGATGCCTATACCACAGAACAGCATTTAGTTGTTTGCATGACTGTATTGCACATGCTCCTAAGTATTTTATGACATATCTCCAATCTTTGTCTCATTTGTACAGTGGGCACAGTACAACGAAGTCTTTAAAAAGTTAGATTGCCTTTCAAATTATGGCTCGGTTCCTTAACTAGCAACTAGTTAAGCACTTCCTTGTCGTTCAGTTTCCTCATCCAATGGATCATAGATCATAGTAACACATGCTGTGGTTGTGAGCTCTAATTTAGCTAATACATAAGATGTGCCTAGAAGGCCTGTAAATGCCAACTCGTACTGTTCCCACATCTTCGCAATTTGCTGGTAAGCAACCCATGAAGAGAAGCATGTCTTCTATTATTTGTCAATACCCTCCCCTCACACCTCGAGTAACCAGCATGATAGAAGGCATTTGATGGTTCCTGGAAAAATTGTGGATAAAGTAAAAGAAATATCACCAGGAGGAATGTAAGAGAATCACAGGTGGTGGAAGAGGCGAAAAATCAAAATGAAAGTTAAAAGAAGAAACACAGTGTGCTTTTTAGAGGGGAAAAAGGGCATTGGATAGGAAAGTATCATGCCAATGACATGACATTTGAATTAGGACTCAGAAACCGGGACCCATGAGCATGACTTGGCCTTTCTAGCTCCAGCTCATGCTGTGTGCACAGTGTTCCCATCATCAGGGCATTGATGGAGTGAATGCATGAAAAAGCCACAGAGGTTTTTTTTGTAAACCCTAAAGCTAAAAACATATATTACTATTACTGAATTATTGAGGTGATCAGTGAGTTTCAGCATGAGTTACCATCAAGCTTTAGTGATTTTCCTGTGGATTACCTAAGTTTAGATCTGAAGTTTTGTCACCCATCACCCTGCTTGAGGTCTCTTGTCCGTGTCCCAGGTGGCCGTGCAGCTGGAACCAATTTCCCACTTCACCTCTTCTTTTTAGGTTTGGGTCCAGGATGGGTGAAGAAGACAGCCATTTGTAGGTGAGGTAGTACGGGAGGACCTGACCTAGGAAGTTATGCTGAGATGGGCAGGCATTACCTGGACAGTTCAGAAGTCAGCTCTGGTTTGGGGTGAGCCTTCTGGAACCTAGATTTAGAGTAGGTCCTTAGTTTAGCATCACTAGCTGGAGAAGAAACCAGGGTCTTAAAAAAGAGAGAGTTTATCTCCAACTTTTTCACAGGATCAGGACTGATCCAAGGTTTATCCCCAAGTCTTAGCTACTGAATGGATGTCACTAAATTCTTGATTTAATGAGAGTCCCCCCTCCCCTTTCTTAAATGTAATTGCCCAATTACACAAGAATAGATCATGGCTGGGGCCGTCAAAGAATGCTCAAGGCAAGTGGGCAGTCCCGAGAGACAGATCTTGTCCCCTTGGGAGTGGTATATTGACTGGGTGATCTGAGCAGAGGATTAATATGAGGAAGGCTGGGGTGCCTGCTCCTTGAGCCGGGGACAAGTCACTTACAGTAAGGGCTCTGTCTCAGGTCCCCAACATGGAGAATGGGGTAGATGCCACAGGGAAGGAAAATGGAGTAGAAGTGCCCATTGATGCTTGTTCGTTTTTCTTGTTACTCTAATAGGCTATTTTGCTCTTCTTTTTTTTTTTAAGAGGGAGAAATTACTTTCCTAATTAAAAGTTATCCTTTGGGTAACAGTTAATTGGGAAAGTTAATATTTGTCTCCCCTCCTCTTCTCTGCTTCTTCCCCCCCAGTCCTTCTGACCGCTAAGCGCTACTACAACCACCAACACACATCTAGAATTAACCCTTTGTAAAGAGAACCTCTTCAGGAAGAACATTTCCACCTTGAGAGGAAGGAAAGCATTTCTAGAATCCTAAGCTGGGGCAAGAGTTATTGCAGAGTATCTAATAGTTACATATTCTTTGGAGGGCAGGGAATGCACATGATTTTTTGTACAATATATTCAAATGTGAGTAATAATAAGAGAAGCTTTATAACTGAATTCTGCCACATAAATATTTTGACTTTTAAAATAAAAATTAATTTTTGTAATTTAATAACATACCATGTAAATAACTTATAATTTATGTAAATCATTTGCCAACTGTTTCAGCTTAGATGTATTTTCAGGCACACGAAATGACCTCTGAGGTTTCACTAACTTAGCTGCTCTTCACAGTCGAGTGAAAGGCTCCAACCAGATTTCAGTGGAAGAAGGTACTGCTTTGGATAATATATCAATGAAGGTGATTGTGTTTTCTTCAATATTGAACATGAATCTAGCTTGGCTAATAAATTATAAATCATTCACATAACAATTCATGATAAAATATATAGTCCCTGTTGTCATTCAATTTGCAGACCCAGTGACAGCACATGCCATCCATGGTTAATTTTATGTATCAAATTGATACCCAAATATTTGGGCAAATATTATTCTGAGTGTTTCTATGAGGGTGTTTTTGGATAAGATTAACATTTAAGTCCATAGACTGAGTAAAGGAGATTGCCTTCCATAATGTAAGTGGGCCTCATCCAATCAATTGTAGACCTGAATAGAAAACAATAGTTGCCCTTTCCCCAAATAAGAGGGAATTCCTCCTGCCTGCTGGCCTTGCAACTTGAACTGGAACATCAGCTGCAGACTTTGGACTTGCCAGCCTCCATAATCACAAAAGCCAATTCCTTATACAAATATCTTTCTATGTATACCCTATTGGTTTTGTTTCTCTTCTGGTTTTCAGAGAGAACCCTGAAGAACCCTGACTAATACAATACACCATGGTTGACATTTTGCTATTTCTTGGGGTATTATATCTAGTGTGTAAGTGGTGGTGCTCAGGATTTTAGATAGAGATCACAGTATATATACAGATTTGTCTTCATTGTTTTTTTTTTTTCACTTAACATTAGGTCATTGTTTTCCCTATATCATGGTGTTATCAGAAAACAAGTTAAAATGTGTGATATTTCATAATATGGATATGCCATCCCTCTATTATTGGACTTCAGGTTATTTTTGCTAACATACATAAAACTCCAGTGAACATCTCTGAATGCAAAATTTGCCCCTTATTTCTGATTATTTTCTTGTGGTAGGTCCTCAGGAAAGGAATTATTAGGTCTTGTCCAGGCTCTAGCCAGCAATGCCTGGAAATACTTGGGTCACCTGAGCAATATATCAGGCTCTAGTAACTGAATAGCACTTCTAATAGGGAGGATGATTAATTAAGATGCAGGGAAGTAGCTTAAACAAAGATACTTACCTGATCCTCTCTGCCAGGTATTTGTATTTATAATACCTTTGCAGGGGTTTTAATGGTTGACAATGCCTGAGAACTCTCTGAAAGCTTCGTACGTGTTTTTGAAGTCTAGACAATATGTATACTTGTCTTATGTTTTCTCCTCAATTACAGCCAGCTACAACTGAATTCATCAGTGACTCAGCTCTAAAATGGATTCATTCTATCCTTCATGTCAAGCTTGCTTCTCTGACACTTCTGAACTCCAATATGTTCATTCTTCTCAATCTTCACTTTTCTTATAACCATGTTCTTGGCACTATTTTGAAGCTCTTCCAGCTTATCTTATTGGTGTTCATTCAATGTCAAGTCAGTGACATCATCCCACTGTCTGAACTCCTATGGAGCCAGATTGGATATCCCTTGCCATTCTCTTCAGATGTTGATTCTCTCTTGAAGAAAGGCTGAGTCAAGACTCCCTTCTTTCAAAACTAACTTGCCTTTCTTCTCCTTTCCTGTGCCATAATTTCCACTTCTGTGGTCGCTGAACAATGTAAGACCACTCCAGTCCTTGTCTTGAGCAATGTCTACTTAAGAACCTGGATCTTTCTCTTTATCATTCTTATTAAAATAACTAATGGTCAATATCTTTCTAGAGTCTGAATGAGGATTGTGTTTTATGTTAATCAACAGTAGTTATCTATTATAGTTAGAATTATTCTTTTCTCTCTCTTAGGGGCATTTGCATTTCAAAGAGATGTTACTAGGGAAACAGATCTTAAATATAAAGAAAAACATCTTTACAGATGATATTTCACAAACTATGTGGTGGTCTGGTAGGGATTTGGGGGAGATTTTTGATAAGAGTTACCCATGAAATGTCATCAAAAAATGAAAGTGTTATTCAGTAACAAATGAGAGGGTCTTGAATTACAATCATAATAATTCACATTTTTCTAAGCAACTTTCAACTTTTGAAATGCTATGCTTTCGTGTAATATGAAATTTAAAATTCAACAACCCACTACACCAATGCAAGATACTAATAATGGGAAACTGAGGGCAGGGGGAGAGGGAGTATCTCTCTCTGTACTTCCTGCTCAATTTTTTTGTAAAGCTAAAACTGCCCTAAAAATAAAGTTTATTAATTAAAAAAAAGTTCAACAACACTGTGAGATAGAAATTTTCATCTGAATTTTATAGAATCCCAGATGTAGAGCAGTGTTAAGTGCAAACCCAGGTCGGTTGACTCAAGACTCTGGTCAGGATCCCCACTTGTACTGTTTCATTTCCTCCCCTGTGGAAGGAGAACCTTGAGCTTGCCTGTTTACACTTTTGCTTCACATGCATCTTCAAGGATTGGACAAATTTGTCCCTCCATTAGGGAAAAAAATGTACCAACTAACCAGCCAACAAACAAAACCAGCAGAGAGCGGGCATGTGAACCTGCAGAGGAATTGTACAAACTGCTAAAACCCAAATCTTCTTATGTTTAGTTTTTCCCTTCAAGGGCAAGAACATGACAATGCTTTAGAGTCTCTCATCACTCTGAGTTAGTTCTAAACTACTGAAATCTAATGACTCCACCTGGTGTAGAGATTCCCTTATGCCAAGAGTAAAGAAAACCATTTTTCTCAGAACCCAAGGGTGTAATCAATGAAGAAGACGCCAGCATCTCTGTTGAAAGACCCACCATTCGTGTTTGTGATGGCAGAGAAGGCACAGAAAGCTTCTGAGAGCCTGTGATACTTTTAGCAGGCGTCTGGCATTTGAGGCAAGACCATTTACCCATAAAACTGCCTTCTCTTTCAGCTTGGTAACCATGGACTCTAGCCAGAAGTGATTTTGGCTCATACTTGTCCTTTCTGAATTCCTCTAAAGAGTGAGGGAGAGAAAGGAGAGAATTTTTTTCCTTTTTGGTAAATTAAATTAAAATAAACAAAACATCTACTTATATAGTTAAAAATCCTTGGAAAAGTACAAAGCTCTGATTGTATGGATAGAAAGCTAGATATTTGATAAATGTAAAAACACCCACCCACACACACACAAAAACACTTTTTTTACTTTTTAAAATGGATTGAGACCTCATAGTTCCGAAGCCAGGGCACACAGACTTTCACTTACCTTCTCTGGTCTGGCAATTTCATTCTGCTGGCAATAAGTTTGGCTTGTACAGTGAGATTTTGAAGAGAGGTCTGAGTTTGATTAACTGTGCCTTTATGAATAACATCCTCAGAGAATTCCAGGCTATGTTCAGACTCTCAACTATAGCAGCCATGGAGCATTGGTGCATGGCTAAGCTGCTCCTTGCAATCTTCCTTGAAGATTCTGACAGATCGTAACTCTTCCAACCTATGGCAGTCATCACGTTTTTTGTAGGGTGATATTCCTAACATTTTCATTTTACTCACAGTCTTCAGCTGATTTGTCAGTTTATTGGGAAGCATTAAATCCATTTTGGTATGTAGTTTGCTTCCTGCTGGAAGTGGCTAATCAGACATAGACTTGGGATGTTCTCAAAGGATGAAGACATACCTAACTGGAGGGTTAAGACAAGTAGAAGAGAAGTGGAAACAATCCCTAAAATTATTTATAGCTGTTGTAATTTCCTACAGCTGTAAATAGTCTACAGCTATAAAATTTAGTCTTAGAGTCTCCCTTTGGTGAGAGTTGCTGTCCGTGGACTCTTCAGATCATGGAGAATCAGCAGTGGTGGTAAAATGCCAGGGCCACACCCATGGCAAATACAGCTACTGCGTGGAGGAACTTTCCCAGTTGGTCTGTCAATTGGTAAATGCCATTAAGTGGAAAATAAAACGGCAACTAATGTTTTTTCCTCCTTAACAGAGACCACCAAAAGTGGGAAAAAAGGCCATTAATCTTTCCTGTGTTAATTGAGAACACTGGAGGCCATTATGAAACCATTTCCTTTGGAATCACACTACCCATTTGAATCCCTGCTCAAGTTTGTTGAAACTGTAATGGTAGTAGGCGTTATCATGTCACAGGGTACCATATTACAGCATGATTGCTTTCCATTCTACATGGTTCATAAAGCAAAATAAATTTTGAATAACCAATGGTGAGGGTTTTAATTGGTATATATTTTCAAGAGAAGAAAATGTTCCAATCATAATATACTGCATTGGTAATTCAGTAAGTTTTCTCTTCACCGTGCTATTAAAGATGCAAGATATTCATGTTATGTCGTAATTTTCTACCTCTTTTCTGCAGAAAGGCAAAAATTGCAGTACTATCATATATCACATGTATGTGTGTTTTGGAAAGTGAAAAGACTTTTGTCTTATTAATTTTTTAAATAATCAGCAATATCTCTAAGAGAATCATTTCTAGGAGAACAGTCATCTTTATGGAGTTCACTATAGTGTGGAAATCCAGAGTAACTAAGAAATCGTCAAGCAAACCAGTTTATTTGTAATTCCTACTCAATCTTCTTTCCTTTTAGGAATTTCTCTCTTCCTACCCTTCTACACTAACCTCTGCACCAGTACAATATCTCCAATCAGCTTTTTGTACAATTCCGCTTGCTCTGAACCTTTGCCCTCCACCCCCTCATCAAACTATATTATTTATTCCTTCAGAAACAGTGACTAAAAAACAAACAAACAAACAAACTTCATTCAGCACCAAACATTTCACCAGCAATGATGGATGAAGACCTCAGACTACTATATGAGACATATTTTCAACTCAGAATTTCATATTTAGTCAAACTATCAATCAAATGGAAGGCCATTATGAAAGTCTTTTTTAGAAAGGCAAAGCAAGGACCCCAAATGTTTATCTTCCACAGACCCTTTCTTTGAAAGTTATTTGGACGTGTATACCTATTAAAACAATTCTGTACCCAATTTCCAATTTGGAGAGGGGCATGGTTTCTCACACCACCAAGCAATTCTCAGACACAAGCTGGGTGTCCTACAATTCAACTCAGTTCTGACACTGTCTACCTGGAGGTTGCATCAGATCCCACAGGTTAAAGGCTCAGTCCTACAAGGCTGCACACACACTGCCCCCACGCTACACAGACACCTATACATACACACTTTGGTTGCCTATGAAAAACCCAGGTTGCTACCTGTACTTCTGACCAATGGGCTGTAAATCAGAGGGTTGGGTTTGAGACAGGAAGGAAGGGGGCAGGGCACAACCATTAAAAGAATGACACAGTCATTGAGAAATCAGAATATGACAAAAACTGGTTAGAACCTACTAGGCCCAAGGTGGTGGAACATTTGACTTCCAGCAGACCTTGAGCCTTGGTACATGCTCATTGTAATATGTTAGCACATGCTAAAAGACACACCCACCAATGCCATGACAGTTCCAAGGCTGACCATAAAAGGCCAAAAAGTGGGCGGTGGCCCAATTCCTGGAAATCCCCCTTCCCAAAATAGTTGGAGTGTTAGCATAGGAAATTACCCAGCCCATAAAAACTAACAACCCCACACCCCAAAGCCGCTCTCACTGGACTGCATTCTGCCTATGGAATGTGTACTTCTCTCTTGAATTCTTTCCTGTGTGAAGCCAAGGACCCTCATTTGGCAGCCCATCCCAGGAACTCGCCTGAGACCTGGGACATGAACATTCTCTCACTGCCCCTTTCTCCTACAACAGGTTAATTTGCTAGACTATCTCACAGGACTCACTAGATTTCTGGTTTATTACAAAGGATAAGGATCAATAGCCAAATGAAGAGATATACAGGGCAAAGTCTTGAACAAAGGGACTTCTGTACTCATGGAGTTTGGGTTCCAGCACATGGAAGGCTTCTGCTTTCCCAATCTGAAAGTTCTATCACTCTCTCCTTTAGGATTTTTGTGGAGGCTTCACTACATTGGCTATTGGTGATTGATTCAACCTCTAGCCCCTCTCTCCTCCTTGGAAATTACCAGGTGGGAATGAAAGTTTCAAGTCGCTATTCAAGGTTTGTTCCTCTGGAAACCACCCCTCATCCTTAGGTGCTTTCCAAAAGTCACCTCTTTAACATAAACCCAGTTGTGATGAAAAGGGGCTTGTTATGAATAACAAGACACCCATCTCACCTTTATGGCTCTGATGTGATCTCAGAAACCAAGGATAGAGAACAAATATAACAAAAGATGCTCCCATCGCTCCTATCCTCAGGAAATTCCAAGGGTTTTGAGAGCTCTGTGCCAGAAACAGGGATGAACCATGAACGAAGACTACATATAATTATTTGTTATGTGTGTGTGTGTATATCTCTTATTATAAATTACAATATCACAACTATAAAACAAGGGAGTAAATCAAGAAAAACAAACTGTGGGTTCCAGGAACCATTGGATTAAAAGCAAGAAAGGAGTGGCATCTTACACCAGATTCATTGATTTGTAGTAGATCTAGAAAATCCAGATTGTAACAAAAGTATAGAGCTCTAGCTATAGGTAGGAAAAATCTGAGGATATTCTCTTAGAGACAAAAACCAGATTGTAAAAACAAAGACAACTCATTCTAATTTGATTGCAGGATCATGTTTATTTCAGTGGCATAGGATTATGATATTGGATTACTATATATGTGTGTGTGTGTGTGTATGTAACATATATATATATGTTAGGTAGCTAGTCAGACATGAGCAGGTCCTACCCCATTCTGGAGGGGGTCATCTTTCCCTCTCCGACCTGGACCCTGGTAATCAGAGCACACCCAGAGATCCTCCTTCTTCTAGTCAAGGACCACCGATAAGTTTAAAGTCTTATCAGGACTAACCAGGATAAAACTGTTACCAAGTCCAAGCTTGTTTTGCTCGCTGCAGACAGGCCAATGAATCGGAGACAAGGTGTTGAGGCAAAGAATATGACTTTATCTGGAAAGCCAGCAGACTGAGAAGATGGCAGACTAGTGTCTCTGAAAAACCATCTTATCTGAGTCTGGATGCCAGTTTCTTTTATAGAATCAGAGAGGGAGAGGCTTTGAAGGAAGTAAAGTAAAAGGGCCATCAGTTTTCTGGAATGAGCAGCCTCGGTGAGGGGATGTGTTAGTTTCTTCTCTTTGGCGGCCATCCACAGGTGAGCAGGGTCAGATTGTCTCCCAGTGAGCTGAACAGCAGAGGGGCAGGGTTCCCCAAGGCAGGCCATATGTATGATTAGGACAACAAAAAGCAACGAAAAGCAAAGGTTAAAGTCAAAGAAACAGATCCCATGTGGAGTCCAATTCAGCTCTTCCCTTCCCAATGCAGGTTGGTACAGGCACACCAAGACCTAAAAAGTGACTCGACGTAACCAGGGCCCATTATGCCTTAATTATAATAAATCAGCCTTGCGGTTTTTGCCCTTCACCATGGGTTTCGACTGGGTGCTTATGGGTAAGTGCCTGCACACTCAGGAAAAGGTTATATAACCTAAAACTGTCAATCAACTTGTCAGTCGAATGACATAGAACACAGGGAGGGATGGCCACCACTCTAAAAAACCCAACCCTGCCCTCACTGCGGGGCTGTTTCTGGTTTCCACACAGCCCTCTCTCATTCCTTCTTGAGAGTGTAAATTTGCTTTGCTTAATAAAACTGTTGCTGCTAAAAACTGCAAATGTCTCTCAACTGAATTCTTTCCCTCCAGAGGGCAAAAACGGAGGAATTGCTGTTTTGCCAGTAACATATATAAGGCATATGACAAAGAAATGTAAATATAGCACACTATGCTCTCAGAGTTGAATAATTTTTATGTGGGCACAATGTAAAGACTGTTCATTGATTTTCATTTTCTAGAATCAACTTATAAACAAAGTGCAGAAGACATATAGAATGAAATAGAAATATTTTTATTTTAGAAGGGAGGAGATATGGAAGCAAGTACTGGAGTACTAATGTCTTTACTCCACAAAATGGGATCTTGAGGCACACTCTGTGCTGGATAAAAGCAGTGAACACTTACGCATGCTGCTTGAAGTTGCAGAGTAACCAGCAGAGGATCTGAGGGCAGTAGTGTTCTCAGTCTGGATTAGGTAGTGTGTCAATCAGGATTCTTAATCGGCAGCAACGGAAACCACCTCTGTCTGACTCAAGAAGAAAAGGAAAGCCTCTTTTAGAGG
This sequence comes from Orcinus orca, assembly GCF_937001465.1. Taxonomy (NCBI): domain Eukaryota; kingdom Metazoa; phylum Chordata; class Mammalia; order Artiodactyla; family Delphinidae; genus Orcinus; species Orcinus orca. The sequence goes on from NC_064569.1 coordinate 23,878,015, forward strand.
ACTGGAGAAACTGAGGTTTAGGAGCAATTTAAAAAATCACACAGCAGAAGTGATCTAGTGGCAGAATTCCTTTGTTAGCTGAGCAAGCCATGACAGTTTGTACTTTAAACACAGTGGCATGGGAGGCTGGGTGTCCTGATTAGCACTGCTGCCACTGCTACCCAGGAACTTAATCTTACCACAAACGTGCCTCTGGGAGCTTCATCCTACTATCTGAGAGGAACAGAAGATCTGTGCTTTCAGAATGCTAATGTTTTCTGGTGGAGTACTGAAGCCTTGTGCCCGGCAGGGATGGGTGGGGCAGGTGAAGTCATCCCTGTGTTGATTGGGTGATGGGTCTTGGGGGTGGAAGGGACTGCCAGTGCCATGCTTCTGCTTTTCCAGTTTGGACCCCAGAGCTGTGACATTAGCTTACTAACCTATCTCTAGGGAACACCGCTCTCTTCTGTCACTCACCACAGGCTGAGCCATAGCCTGGGAGGGGAAGGTGCAAACTCTCTTTAATCAGGGCCAGGGTTATGCAACCTCTTTTATCACCACAAGGGTGTGTCTCCTGAAGCTGGCAAGGAAGGCAATAAATAGCTTTCAAGTGTTTCATTTAAAACCTCAAATAAATACTTTAATTTTTTTACTTCATTTGCTTTGTGAGACTTTTGAGCTTTATTAATTTTTTTTCTAACTTGGGAGCATAAATATTTTAACCCATCAGCACTGGAAGTCAAGAAAGACACAGGATCTTAAGTAAGTCATGTAACATTTCTGGAACTCAGGTTTCCTTACTGGTAAAATGGATTAGTTCTCCTCTCACGTTATTTTCATCGAACATTCTATGATTCTGTGATTGAATCCAGTAAATCCATTTTATATTCCTGTGTATGGTCTGCATCTTTTTTTCTGTCTTCATGAGAGACATTATCAACAGCTTCAAGGGGTAAAAGTAAAAATTTTATCTTTACGATTCTAACCACCCCCCCATCCCACCTCATGACAGAATCTCTTGATTACATACACATATGAGTCAGGGAGATGTATGTAGAGAAAGCTGGTTGTGGTTTTAGTGGCTTAAAAATAAGTCTCCACATTATTCACAACAGCCCCAAAGTTAAACAATCTAAATGTCCATTAACTGATGAATGAATAAATTAAATGTGGTATATCCGCACAATGTAATGTTATTTGGCAATAAAGAGAAATGAAGTACTGATATATGCTACAACATGGGTGAATCTTCAAAACATTCTGAATGAAAGAAGCCAGACACAGAAGACCACATACTGTACGATTCCATTTACATGAAACATCAAGAATAGGCAAATCCATAGAGACAGGAATTAGATTAGTGTTTGCCAATGTAAACATTAATAAACAGAAACTTCATTAAAATAGAGTCAGGAGGCCAGAAGGGAAAGCTCTTACACCCTAAGGTGATAACAGAGCCCAACAGGAGGAAGAAAGACTTCCTCTACTCGCCTGGCAAGAGCACAGCCAGTGAGAGACTGTCACAACTCAGCCAATGAACAGCCACTATCCCTTGAACTCTCAATTCCTCCAGTTGACTCTTTGCTTACTAGAACACTCCCAACTTCCTTTTCCCCTATTTGAAAGAGTTCTTCTCTCCTTTCTGCTCAGGGACTTGCAGGTGACTCGCCATTGTTGCAGATCTTGTACTTCAATTCTTTGCTGCTCCTGAATACACCCATTTGGGCTGGAGACATAACTGGCAGTCTATTGGTTTTAGGTCAACATTTTGGTGATCAGTATGGGGATCCAGAGAAACCCCCGACAACTCTGAGGCTGGTGAGCAAACAGGTGCCATACCCACACTGAACCCGTTGTTGCTCACTGCTTTTCTCCCAAGCCCTGGAGTTTGAGGCTGAGTCTTTTTTTTTTAAATAAGATGTTGGGGGTAGGAGTTTATTAATTAATTAATTAGTTTTTGCTGTGTTGGGTCTTTGTTTCTGTGAGAGGACTTTCTCTAGTTGTGGCAAGCGGGGGCCACTCTTCATCGCGATGCGCGGGCCTCTCACTGTCACGGCCTCTCTTGTTGTGGAGCACGGGCTCCAGATGCGCAGGCTCAGTAGTTGTGGCTCACGGGCCTAGTTGCTCCGCGGCATGTGGGATCCTCCCAGACCAGGGCTCGAACCCGTGTCCCCTGCATCAGCAGGCAGATTCTCAACCACTGCACCACCAGGGAAGCCCTGAGGATGAGTCTTTCTCTTGGATCCAAGCTTCCTTCCTCTTTGCATTTTGAGACTCTCCAGGTTTTATTTGGGATCACCTTTAAAGCTTCGTCCTTTCGGTTAAGGCCTTGTTCTGTCTTCAAGTACTTATTTGATACTTTGGCTTGACTCTTCGAACTCAGGCTGTTTCAACTGGAACTCTGTTAGCTTTCAGCTTGATTGCTTTTGGTAGAGGGGCTGTTCCACTGAAGACTCCATCCTGCTCCTCAGGGACTAGACTGTTCCCGTAGAACTTTCTGGTGTTAGGCCTGGCAAATAGCCTGTTTTGGCTATTTGGGTTGTACAAAATTTTTTCTTTTACTCAACAGAAAAACCTCTTGGAAATGGAATCTGAGTTATCTAAATATTTGAGGGCGCCTCCCTCCCTAAAGGGATCCCAGTTGATTTTATGTTTAAAAGTCATGGTCCTTCCTCAAGTGCATTTCTAACTAAATGGACCAATCTAATCAAAGGCAATTTAGAACATCAATAGCTATCATGGAGAACTTCTGAAATTCCCAAACTTACTTTTCATAAAACTGAATTGGACAACCACAGCTCTAAAATTTCCAAAACTGAATGGAACGCCTATTCTGATTAGTATTCTCAGGCTTCCAAATGTTATCAGGAGTCTAAAGTTGCTTCTTAGCAAAATAAAATTTTAAGATTGACACAAACAAATGATTAAAGAAATATAAAATAGGGCTTCCCTGGTGGTGCAGTGGTTGAGAGTCTGCCTGCCGATGCAGGGGACACGGGTTCGTGCCCCAGTCCGGGAAGATCACACATGCCACGAAGCGGCTGGGCCCGTGAGCCATGGCCGCTGAGCCTGCGCGTCCAGAGCCTGTGCTCCACAACGGGAGAGGCCACAGCAGTGAGAGGCCCACGTACTGCAAAAAAAAAAAAGATAAAATAGCAACCAAAGCCTCATCCTCCTCTCTCCCAGCACCTCTGCCTCAGGTTCTTTTTCCAGTACCATCTTCCTCCTTTCCTTCTAATACCACCTACACCTCCCCATAGCCTCAGTTCCCCCACAGTGGTTCTCTCACTGAACTTCCATTTTCCCCTCAAGCTCTGTCTACTCCCTTTTCTTCTGAACTTGTCAGAATCTGTCCCTTTAAAATTAATCCTTCTGAGGACCCAGAGGCTAAACCCTTAATTTTTATATTTCCTGGACTAAATCTGAACTGCAAGCCATACTCAAAGATTTCCCCCAAAGTAACTGAAAATCCTCACAGATTTGATGAGCAATTTAATATAGGCATTTAAACTTATCAGCCAGGTTTCTCTGACTTACATCATCTAGTTCATATGTTTGTTGGCAAAGGCCAGACCCCAGTGTTAGATGAAAACCACTGATTGGGAAAATCCTAAAACGTCTCTAGAATTACAACTGGGAGACCAACCAGTCTGCTAACTTATATGATCAGGCTCAAGTGATCTCTTGGTGACTTCATAGGCTAATTAATTCTTAGGGCTTTCCCAAGGTCTGTTGATTGGAAGAGAATTCAGGCTTGCACATAAAAATCAGATGAACATGTTCATGACTACTGCAATCAACTTTATTTTTTTAAATTTTTTTGCAATCAACTTTATATTATTATTATTCTTTAAATTCTGGTCTTCCTGTAGAGGTTGATCCCATCCATGTATCTTTTAACTCTGTTTATTAATGGGCTGGGACCTTTCCCTTCTAGTAAAAAGAACCAAGGTGGAATAGGAAACTATGTCCACTCCGGATTTAGTTAATCTGGCAAATCAGCTCTCTCACACTCTAGATGAGTCATCTAAAAGGAAGACTGCTAAATTTTTTTCTTTTTTCCTTTGGCGGTACGCGGGCCTCTCACTGTTTTGGCCTCTCCTGTTGCAGAGCACAGGCTCTGGACGCGCAGGCTCAGCGGCCATGGCTCACAGGCCCAACCGCTCCGTGGCATGTGGGATCTTCCCGGACCGGGGCACGAACCTGCGTCCCCTGCATCGGCAGGCGGACTCTCAACCACTGCGCCACCAGGGAAGCTCTGACTGCTAAAATTTTTAACCTTCAACTTCAGCAAATTAAGGCCCCTAAATGATACCAAAACCCTCCTAGTTTCTGCTATTATTACAAAGAGCCAGGGCATTAGAAAAGAGATTGTTACAAATTTAAGCACCTCAGGATTTTAATTAGAGTCCTTATTTCTCACAAATCCTGAAGGCTGATCTGGATGATATAAAGTTCCCTAGAGGTTCTACTTTGTTGCAATATGTGGGTGATTAGCTTCTTTTCTCTCCTTCTCAAGCCTCCTTACAGGAACACAGCATTCACTTGCTAAAGCTTTTAGCCTTAAAGGGACCTACGGTTGCTGAGGAAAAATTGCGGTTTACCCAAACCCAGGTTCAATATTTAGGGCATCTGATAACAGAATATATGCTACAGCTAGATCCAGATAGACTTCTCAGTGTCATAAATCTCCCTAAACCCAAAACTAAGTGCTAACTGCAAGGTTTTCTTGAGCTAGCTCATTATTGCTAAAATTGGATTCCAAATTTTTCTCTTAAGCCCAAACTTCTGGTTGTTTTACTCAACAATAACTACTCCCAGCCAATTTTATGGGAAGAACAGAGCAACATAGGCTTTAAGGCCTTAAAGGAGAGTTTGATAAACCCACATGCCCTAGGGCATCCCAATTATCCTTTTTTTCCTTTTTGTGTAGGAAAAGGAAGGGAATGCCTTTGGGGTACTCACCCCCCAAACACAGGGGCCACCATTGACCTGTAGGGTATTATAGACAGTAACTGAACCCTGTGGCACAGGGATACCCCCTTTGCCTTAGGGCCTTTATGACCACTGCCCTTTTGGTTAAGACCACCAAGAAAACCATTGTGGGGTCCCCTTTAACTATTTTTGTACCTCATGCAGTAGAAGCTGTCCTGAATTCTCATCACACTCAACATTTCTCAGCCAGCCACCTCACCTCCTATGAAGTCCTTTAGTTAACCGCTCCTCACATATACCTCTTCTGCGTTGTAATACCCTTAACCCTGCTACTCTTCTCCCCTCCATCACTAATGGAGTCCCTCACGACTATCTAAAACCGACGGATCATCTCCTGACTCCTCTTGATAATCTGCAGTGAATTCCTTTAGGTAATGCTGACTTCCCATGGTTCACTGATGGTTCTTATTTAAAAGATGACAATGGCAAATATAGTGCTGGTATGCTACTACAACTCCTTTTGATGTTGTTGAGGCAGCATATTTACCTATAACTACTTCAGCCCAACAGGCCGAATTATATGCTCTTATATGGGATTATACTTTATTCAAGGACAAAACGGCCAATATTTATGCTGTAGTAGATTATGCTTTCAGAGTAGCTCATGATTTTGGAATGCTGTAGCAGCAATGTGCTTCCTTACTTCCAGTGGAAATAAAATTTAAAATGATCACGAAAAAGTGCCTACCTTACTTGTCCCACTTGTCTGAACTACAGCTTGTGGAAGACTGATTGTACTGCTCTTGGACATTTTAAACTGCCTAATGAACCATTTGAGGTCTGGCAATTGGATTTCATACAACTTCTTTTGCCTCATAGATACAAATATGTTTTAGTCATGGTCTGTGTGTTTTCACACTGGACTGAGACCTTCCCGAGCAGACAGGCTACTGACTCTTATGTGCCTAACGTCCTTTTGGAAAAGATTATCCCTACCTGAGTAATTCCTTCATACTTCATAGTGATTAAGGAACCCATTTTACTTACTTCAACAAGTCTGTGCTGTTTGGCTGGTTTTACAGCACTTTCACTGTGCTTACCACCATCAGTCCTCTGACTGAGTTGAATGAGCTAATGGTATTATTAAGACTCACTGGAAAAGAAATTGTAGAGTCTTTCCAAAAGGCATTGTCAAAAACATTGCCATTTTTCTTTCTAAATCCCAGATCCTTTTCAAAATCTCAGATTTTGAAACTCATAAACTCTCACCCTTTGATATAGTCACAGGATGCCCAATGATCTTGCCTTTTTGACCCAGATAGGATAAAAGGAGGGATACTCCAATATTAGAAGGCTGAAATTGCTTCTATTAGAAATAACAATGCTGGGCTTCCCTGGTGGCACAGTGGTTGAGAATCTGCCTGCTAATGCAGGGGACACGGGTTTGAGCCCTGGTCTGGGAGGATCCCACATGCCGCGGAGCAACTAGACCTGTGAGCCACAACTACTGAGCCTGCGCGTCTGGAGCCTGTGCTGCACAACAAGAGTGGCCGCAATAGTGAGAGGCCCGTGCACTGCGATGAAGAGTGGCCCCCGCTTGCCACAACTAGAGAAAGCCCTCGCACAGAAACGAGGAACCGACACAGCAAAAATAAATAAATTAACTAATAAACTCCTACCCCCAAAATCTTAAAAAAAAAAAAAAAAGAAAGAAAGAAATAATGATGCTTTGGTAGAGCAATCTTTTCATGGTGAGCTCTTGGGAGATGAAGACCTTATTGTCACACCTTGCAATCTGAAGATTTTTTCTATTGGAAAAGACACTGCAAGAACTGTTTTCAACCTCTCTGGAGAGGCCCCTATCAGGTACTGCTAACCAATACTTGTGCTGTCAAACTCCAAGGAAATAGACTGTTGGATTCACATGACATACCTAAAGAAAGCACCAAACTCTGACTGGACCTCCTGGAATCTGAGCAGATAATTGATAAGACAGCTTTCCCAAGATATCTGGACCAAGCTTGTTGTACATCTGTCTGCCAGCCTTTGATGATGACATAACACTTCAGATGATCTCCAGTGTCTATGATCTTGATAACATAAGGGTTTTAGACAAAAAGTGCCTGAGAGTTCTCCCCTCTACTCCTCCTTGCTACTCCAGTGTGACCTCAATTGTTTTCCATCTGTGCACTTTCCCTCCGGTGTGGAACACTACCCTCAGGAAAGGTCCTTCCTGACACTGAAGGACAAAAAGCTGCTGGAACTGAAAAATCAGACTTGATCAGTGATGTTTTCAGAGAAAGATCTTGATCAAAAGAGGGAAATGTAAAAATTAATGAACAGAAACCCCAATTAAAATAGAGTCAGGAGGCCAGAAGGGGGAGCTCTCATGCCCTATGATGATAGTAGAGCCCAATAGGAAGAAAAGAGACTCCCTCTTCTTGCCTGGAAAGAGCAAGTGAGAAATTGTCACAACTCAGTCAATGTAAAGCCACTGTAGTTTGAACTCTCAATTCCTCCAATGGATACTTTGTTTACTATAGCCGTCTCAAAGTTCTTTTTCCTTCTTTAAGAGCGTTCTTTTCCCCTTGCTCTGTGTGTGTGTGTGTGTGTGGTGGGGGAGGAGGACTTGCAGGTGGCTGGCCTTGGTTACAGACCCCAAATTGCAGTTCTTGGCTGATCTTGAGTAAACCCATTTTTGCTGGAGAAATAACCAGCAGTCTATTTGTTTTAGGTCAACACCTAGGACTAGGGGTAGAGAGGGTTGGGGGATAATGCAGACTGACTGCTAATGTTCTCACTAGAGTGACAAATATATTCTAAGATTGATTATGGTTGTATAAAACTGTGAGTTACTAAAAACCAGTGAGCTATAGAATTTAAGTGGGTGAATTTTTGGCATGCAAATTTTATCTCAATAAAGATGTTATATAAAAAACAAAAACAACCCCCCCACCCCACCCCACACACACATCTCTAGTCCCTCAGTCAAGGGTTGGCTACTGGGAGGAAGGGGTTGGAATTTTTTTTTTTTTTCTTTTCTGTATGCGGGCCTCTCACTGTTGTGGCCTCTCCCGTTGCGGAGCACAGGCTCTGGACGCGCAGGCTCAGCGGCCATGGCTCACGGGCCCAGCTGCTCCGCAGCATGTGGGATCTTCCCGGACCGGGGCACGAACCCGTGTCCCCTGCATCGGCAGGCGGACTCTCAACCACTGCGCCACCAGGGAAGCCCAAGGGGTTGGAATTTGAGGGTCTGTGTGATGGGACCTCAGGAATTGCCTCCAAAGGTTTGTTTGCATCTCATTAAGTGGCAGCACAAGTGAATTCAAGGAAATTTGACCAAGAGCTGTAATCCTTAGGGTTCAAGTTTACAGAGAGTGACATTCTCACTGAGAAGTCACTGCAGAAGGAGGCTCTACTTTGACCTCACACAAAAGGCAATGGAGTGAAGCTGTCCTCTGGGCACGGCCTCTGGGGCTGGCTTTACTGGCATGATGAGACTTCTCCCTGTGAGCTGTGGCCTCTCTCACAGAGGTGCCTCCGCCACTATGTTTCTGAGTAGTCACGTGTGCCTCAGACACACGTAACCATATTTCCAAATCTTCTCACTTAGCTCAGTAGCAATGAGTCTCCTGTCTTTGAAGAAAGGCTGCGACTAGGACAAGGTCTCCCCAACACTGTTACTCTTATTTGGTCCCCATTCCACCTTCCGACGTGACTCATCAGTGTTGGTTTCTGCAGGGCAGCCAGTGCCTCTGAGCTTTGAAGGGCCAGCACACTGGACATTCATAAACTATCAGGGCTTCCTGAATGGATAGAGACTTGAAGGAAGTTAGAATGGGATTTTGCACATTGCTGCTCTCTGTGGAATGAGGGACATTAAGCACTGCACCCTGGGGACAACTTGGGGCATTCTGTTTGCTCTACAAAGTAAGTAGAAGTCTTTAGTTAGGCATTCTTTCATTCAGTCATTTATTCAGTTAACCATAGTTGAACACTTACACAATCTGCTACATTCAAAGGGGCCAAAAGGGAAAAATGCTTTGCACATTGGAGCTGCCCTGGGGCTGCTCAGGGTCTACTGGGAAGTTAGGCACAAACCTAAACAGCTATAACAGAAAGTGGAATCTGGTGCATTTTGCTTTGGAGATGAGATGCCTACTTAGATAAGGTAATTCTTAAAGCTGTTATTTAACGATAAAATTAATCCATACGTACAAAGAGCTTTTATAGAATATCAGTGACAGCATGTGAGGCCCTAAATGATAGTATTTTATTAAAAATTTTCACAGAGGACTCTAATGTACAGCCAGAGTTGAGAACCACTGCTCTCAACAATTTACTAAAAAGTAGAGAAATAATATAGCTATAGTCACTACATATCCTGTAAACAAATTTGGGCTATATAGCTTAACAGAAGTATTTTCTGACTTGTGAATTTAGTTATACAGAAAACATTTTTGTCAAGCAATTGTTTTAAATCAGTAGTTCTCAATCTGTTTGGTCTCAGGACCCATTACACTTTTAAATATTATTGAGGATCCAAAGAATTTTTGTTTATGTGTGTTATTTCCATGGATATTTACTGTACTACTGTTTTATAAATTAAAACTGAGACACTTTAAATATATTTTGTATTAATTTATTTTAAAATAACATTAACAAACCCATTACACGCTAACACCAAGAGCATAGTTTTATAAACAATAACTATATTTTCAAAAACAAAACAGTTTCATGAGAGGAGAGGCACTCTTTCATTTTGTAAGTCTTTTAAATGTCTGGGTTAATAGGAGACAGCTGGATTCTCTCTCTTCTTGGCATTCAATCTGTTGTGATATCTCACATGATCTAGGCTCTGAAAAACTTCACTGGACCCTCAGGGAAGAATGCGAACAAGGCAAATGATGTTTTAGCATTATTATGAAAATAGTTTCAATGTCAGGGACTCCACTGAAAGATTCTCAGGGATCCCCACATTATATGAATTCTCATAACAACTCTGTCATTGAAGAAAAATGAAGAAACTGAGGCTTGGGAAGGGAAGGAACTGCCCAGGATCACATGGTGGTGACAGCAGTACTGGGATTTGCTCGCAGGTGGCTGGCTGTGAAGTGGGAGCTCTGCCACCACACGTCACCTCTCAACAGTTCATACAATACTTAACGGTCACTTGATTTCTTCACTCATCTATTGCTGATGTTGATAGGATATTGTTCCCTTAGACTTGTTTGAAGAACTTAACAAACTCAAGAGTACCTTTTCTTCATTTTTTTCAAATATCTCAAAGCAACTTTCTAATTCTTTTGGATGAATAAGCAGTATTAAACAAATTATCAAATGACTCTTCTCATCCCCACAAATTTTAAATCATTGGAAATGATTATAATACTTGAAGTAAGAACTTGATTTATTTCTTTTTCTTTAGTTTTAAATACAGTCTGTTCTATTCTAACCCAATATTTAACATCCTAATACATTTTGTTTTCAAAAAAAAACCCCAGCAAACACTGTTTCAATGAAGTGCAAAGGGGATAGAACTTAGAGAGTTTCAGATTCACAATTAAATTTTTTTATGCAGGAATTTTAATGAAGTTTTCTTCAAACCACAAGTATATATCTACAAATCTACAATTACTGAGCAAAATAAGGCTCTCATTACATCTTCCCTTCCTACAAGAGCGATGTGTTTTCCTATTAACCATCAGCACTAATCAGTGTTTCTTTATCACTTATAATTCTCCTTTGCTATGGTAAATAAAGCCCCAAATCACAAACAAAACTGCTATATTGGATAACAGATTTCGCTGTGGATGTTATTGTTTTTATGCTTATTTTCGTTTTTGCCTTTTTTTCCTAGATGTCAGTTGCAAGTCCTAGATCCCTATGACCTTCTGAGTAATAGAATGCCCCACATAATGTAATTTGTGCTCACTATTAGGTCTAATTATAACTATTCATGTTGCAAGTACTCAGACAGTAGAAGAAATAAATGGCTGTTTTAATGTCCTCATACACACAAAAAAATATTAAAAAACATGGAAGCACTCTGATAAATAAACACTTTTTCTTCTTCGATCATCTTTTTAGCAAGTAGTTGTTAAGATAAAGCTTTGAACACAAACTCATTTCCAAGATAACTGCAGAAAAAAGTTGGAAAACTCACTAAAAATATCTCCCTTTCTTTCTAAGGGTATCCCATTTAATCTTTGTTTATTTCCTTATGAATCTTAGAATAAATGATAGAGACAATTAAGTTTATTCTTCCAAAGATTTAAATTGGATAAAGTAGACAGTTTACACAGCAATAGTCTACATGTTATATAACAGGTACAAATAGCTGTGCATACATTATTAGCCATATTTATCCTAAATTCTTTTACTCTGTGTCACAAAATTTTAGAAGTTTTTTCTTTTTTCTAAATTTTGGTAAGAGAATTATAATACTATTTTGCATAGACTTTCCATTTTGATACTATATTACACTTTGAAAATAGCCCCAGTGGAAGAGATTGGTAACATTGGAAGAACTGGGAGGAAAATTCTGAAATATAATCTTCAAAACCTCTTAAAAATATATATATATACGTATAGCTGATTCACTTTGTTATGAAGCAGAAACTAACACACCATTGTAAAGCAATTATACTCCAATAAAGATGTTTAAAAAAAATGACGTGTTTTAACTGCAAAAAAAAAAATAACAATAAGGATTTGATCATTATTAGTTCCCTCTCAAATGTGGTCCAGTTTCTTAGAAATTATGTTTATAGATAAATGTTCCTGTATTTTGTTTGAATAAAATTTTAAAAAATGATTTATATATCTCTCTTGGTATAATTATATTTAAGTACTTTTCTCATCTAGTAAAATAACAAATACAATTAGATTAACACAATTTTAGAAATATATACTATCTAGTTTTCACTAATGTACAATCACAATTAATTGTATTTTTAAGAAAGAGCCTCAGAAACTTTATTTTTGCTTTTTTGAACTCATCATTTTTAGTGGGTATGCCAATGATTTTATCAACAAGTCTGCTATTTCTCAGAATGCCAGAAAGCAAAATCTTTCACCTGATAGGGCAACACATTAATTCCAGGACTTTTATAGAAATATCTTACTAAAAGAAGAAAAAATGGCTCTTTTATATTTGTGGCAAATGAATCTGATAAAATAGTAAAACATAGAGTTTTTCCCAATCCTTGTTGCCAAACTATTGGAGCTTCTATAGCATCATGCACAATTATTTGATTTTTTTGTTTGAGTGAAATAAAATTCTCAGCCAAAGTGAAAATTTGCTGGTGGGGCGATCTGTAGATTTGACGTGGTAACCAAGCTAATGGCAAGATATTCAGCTTTGGTTTTCTTTGCCACAACTTCTATTTTAATCTAATTATCTTCATTGAATCAGTCAAAAGAGCTGAAACTGAACAAATATTTGTTGGATATCACATGTACCGGTAAAGTCTAGATAGATTCCAACTATAAGAAGAAGTTTACTTACTAATTTGGATGCTAATGTTACCTGGGGGTATTACACTTCTTTTTCAAAGATTTCTTTTTCTTAGCCTCATTTAAAGAATATGAAAAAGAATATATATGTATATATATATATATATATATATATATATATATATACACATATGTATGTAACCGAATCACTTTGCTATACACCAGAAACAAACACAACATTGTAAATCAACTATACTTAAATTTAAAAAGTAATAAAATCAGAGTAGACTTAAATTGCCCTTAGCACTTGCTTTGTCGCTAAAAGAAAAGTTCACCACTAATTTCAAACGTACATCAAACAATTGCAAACCACAGGCAAAAATTTGTCTTGAAGGTTAATGCCTAGAAACACACCTTCATCATTTTTGTCATCCCATTAGGTTTGCCGTCTTACAATTGCATATTCATTTATTTTTTAAGACAAACAATCTTGTGTATTATATAAATTAAAATAAACTTAATTTTATTTCTAAAATAAAGTCTGTATATATTTAAGAGGTACAATATGATGATTTGATGTACATATACATAATGAAAGGATTACTACAATCAAGCTAGTTCACATATTATCTGCTCACATAGTTACCATATATTTTGGTGATGAGAGTACCTGAGATCTACTGTCTTAGTAAATCTCCAGTATTCAATACAATATTTTTAACTATAGTCATCATTCTGTACATTAGATCTCTAGACTTATCCATTCTCTATAACTGCAGCTTTGTACACTTTGACCAACATATCTCCATTTCCCCCATCTCTGCATGCTTGGTAACCACCATTCTACTCTCTGCTTCTAAGTATTCAACTTTTTCAGATTCTACATATAAGTGAGACTGTGCTTTTTTTTTTTTCCCCGCCCTGGATCTGGCTTATTTCAGTTAGCATAATGTCCTCCAGTTTCATACATGTTGTTGCAAGTTTCAGGATCTCTTTCGTTTTTTAAGGCTGAATACTTTTCCATTGTGTTTCTTTATCCATTCATCCACTGATGGACACTTAGATTGTTTCCACATATTGACTATGGTGAGTAATGCTGCAATTAATATGGGAGTACAGTTTTCTCTTTGAAGTACTCATAGAGATTCATTTCCTTTGGGTATATACCAGGGGAGGGATTATTGAATCATACGGAAGGTCTTTTTTTAGTTTTTGAGGAACTTCCGTACTATTTTCCATAATGGCTATACTAATTTATATTCCCATGAACAGTGTACGAGGGTTTCATTTTCTCCACAACCTCACCAACACTTATCATTTATTTTAATATTTTTAAATAATAGCCATCCTAACAGGTGTGAGGTGCTATCTGATTGTGATTTTGAGTTGCATAATCCCGATGATTAGTGATTTTGAACACATTTTCATATGCTTGTTGTCCATCTATATGTATTCTTTGGAAAAATATCTAATCAGGTCCTTTGCCCATTTTTTAATTGGGTTATTTGTTTTATTGCTGTTGAGTTATATGTGTTCCTTATATATTTTAGATATTAATCTCTTATCAAATATATGGTTTGCAAATATTTACTACCATTCCATTGTTTGTCTTTTCACTTTGTTGATTGTTTCCTTTGCTGTGTAGATTTTTTCTAGTTTTATGTTATCCCACTTGTTTATTTTTGCTTTTTTTGCCTGAGCTTTGGTGTCATCCCAAAAACTTGTTGCTAAAACTAATGTCAAGGAGATTTTCCCCTACATTTTCTCCTGGGAATTTTATGACTTCAAGTCTTATACTTAAATCTTTAATCTATTTTGAGTCAAATTTTGTGTATGGTATAAGAGTCCAGTTTCATTGTTTTATATGTGGATCTCTATTTTTCCCACCACTATTTGTTGAAGAGACTATCCTCTCCCCATTGTGTATTCTTGGAACCCTTGCCAAAAATTATTTGACCATATATGCTTGGATATATTTCTGGGCTCTCTTTTTGTTCCACTGGTCTAAATATCTGTTTTTAATGTCACTACAATAATGTTTTGATTACTATATGTTTGTAATGTAATTTGAAGTCAGGATGTATGGAACCTCCAACTCTGGTCTTCTTTCTCAAGATTGCTTTAGCTATTCAGAGTATTTTGTAGCTCCATACAGATTTTAGAATTGTTTTTTCTATTTCTGTGAAGAATACCACTGGAACTTTTATAAGGGTTGCACTGAATCTGTATATTGCTTTGAGAAGTATGTGTATTTTAACAACAATAGTATCAAAAGGATTATACACCAGGATCAAGTGGGATTTATCCCTGGGATGCAAGGTTGGTTTAACATTTGTAAATCAATTAATGTAATACATTACTTAACAGAATGAAAGATAAAAACCACATGATTCTTGAAATAGACACAGAAAAAGCAGCTTACAAAGTCAAACATACATGCATGATAAAAACTCTCAACAAAATAAGTATAAAAGGAAATTTTTTTCCTTAACATAATAAAGGCTGTTTATGAGAATCCCACATCTAACATCATGATCAATGGGGAAAATTGAAAGCTTTTCCTTTCATACGAGGATTTGATACAAGGCAAAGACACCCACTCTTGCCACTTTTATTCAACATAGTACCGGAAGTACTGGCAAGAGCAATAAGGTAAGAAAAGGAAATAAAAGGCAACAAAATCAGAAAGGAAGAAATAAAATTATCTCTACATGATCCTATATGCATAGGCATTTATTTTACATTGTATTTGAGACCCATTGATTTGGAGGGGAAAAGAGCACCACTAAAACATACACACAAAATATATTCATCATATTTTGATAATATATCTTTGTTTTTGTGAGTAATAATGCTATTTCTGGATTTTCTTTTTTTAGGCCTATGTTATATTGGGATAAAGGCAACCCAAATATTACACTTCTGTATTCTCCTTGAGTTCTGAATCAGTTGAGAAATGAAACAAAACATAATAAATCAGGTGGAAATCATAATATCACATTTATTATATGTAAAGCTGTTATTGGATAATTAGGCTTTTATCTATGGGCAAGTAGACCTTTAATACTCAATTCCAAAATTAGGCAGAATTAGTCACCCAGACACAGGCAGTAGTGGAAAAATCAAGCTCCCTCCTCCCTGCATGGAGTACTGAACCCAATTCAAGCTTTCTGCAAGGCAGCTATTCCCCAAGAGAAAAAAGATATGAAAGGTCTAGGACAGCAGTCTCAAAGTGTGCTTCTAGGATGAGCAACATTTGCACCATCTGGGAAGTTGTTAGAAATGCAAATTATCAGAAGCCTTCTAAGACATTCTGAATCAAAAATCCTGGGGAGAGGATGCAGAAAATCTATTTAACAAGTCCTCCAGATGATTCTGAGGCAAAGTAAAGATTGAAACCCAACAATTTATCTCAGTTTCTTCTTCCAAACGAGTTTTATTGAATTAAAAGGCTTATTATATTAGTGGGACTACTTTCATATGAAAGAAAACATTAGGAGTGGGGAAGGAGTGTTTTGTCCCTAAAATTTGTTTTGAATTATAATACTTATTGACTTGATTGATTCAGTTTAGTTTTACTTTAGAGTAATATTATTGGAAATTCCAGATCATTTGAATAGTTTATGGGTACCCAGGAACAGAATTGTTGACACTGAGATTGTTTCAGAAAAATGTATGCATACCTACCATAAATGTGAATGATAATTTCAGTCTTCATAATTGTGATCTAAACAAGAGCCCATGTTTACAATTTTTTGCCTTTCTTTTGATGATTGGCATGTGAGGCTTCTCTAGTCAATATTCAGGGACTGGTGCACATTTGCCAAAGCCCCAGAATTCATACAAGTCATCCAGTTGCCCCGTCACCTTTATCTAATCTTACCTTTATTTGTTTATTGTTAGACTTTGTGACACATGAGCATAATGTGTGGAACATGGTGATACAAACAACCTAGATTAAACAATCTCCTCTAATTAGTGACTATATTCCCTTAGGTAAATTATTAAACCTCTCAGGTTTCTTACAACAAACAAACAAGCAAACACTTGGCTTTTTAAAAAAATCTTATAGAAAATGTGAATTTTGTAATGTGACCTTTTCGTTTTCAGTATTAGGAAATTCAGTGAAAATTTTGGGGCCAGGTTGTAATATTTATACATTACCTTGAAACATGTAGTTCTTTGTATTAACTTCCTGTTTTTATTTTACTTTTGCCTTGATTTCTTTTTTATTTTATCTTATTATATTGTAGCCAATATTAAAAAAAATTTTTTTTCACATCTTTATTGGAGTATAATTGCTTTACAATGTTATGTTAGTTTCTGCTGTACAACAAATTGAATCAGCTATACATATACATATATCCCCATATCTCTTCCCTCGTGCATCTCTCTCCCACCCTCTCTAACCCATCCCTCTAAGTCATCACAAAGCATTGAGTTGATCTCCCTGGGCTACGCAGCAGCTTCCCACTAGCCATCCATTTTACATTTGGTAGTGTATATATGTCAGTACTATTCTCTCACTTCATCCCAGCTTCCCCCCCACCAATGTCTTCAAATCCATTCTCTATGTCTGCATCTTTATTCCTGTCCTGCCATAGGTTCATCAGTACTTCTTTTTTATATTCCATATATATGTGTTAGCAAATGATATTTGCTTTTCTCTTTCTGACTTACTTCACTTTGTATGACATACTCTAGGTCCATCCACTTCACTACAAATAACTGAATTTCATTCCTTTTCATGACTGAGTAATATCGCATTGTATATATGTGCCACATCTTCCTTATCTATTCATCTGTTGATGGACATTTAGGCTGTTTTCATGTCCTGGGTATTGTAAATAGTGCTGCAATGAACATTGTCATACATGACTCTTTTTGAATTATGGTTTTCTCAGGGTATATGCCCAGTAGTGGGATTGCTGAATCATGTGGTAGTTCTATTTTTCGTTTTTTAAGGAACTTCCATACTGTTCTCCACAGTGGCTGTGGCAATTTTCATTCCCACCAACAGTGCAGGAGGGTTCACTTTTCTCCAGATCCCTTCTGGCCTTTATTGTTTGTAGATTTTTTTGATGAAGGCCATTCTGACTGGTGTGAAGTGATACCTCATTGTGGTTCTGATTTGCATTTCTCTAATGATTAGTGATGTTGAGCATCTTTTCATGTATTTGTTGGCCATCTGTATGTCTTCTTTGGAGAAATGTCTACTTAGATCTTCCACCCATTTTTGGATTGGGTTGTTTGTTTTTTTGAAATTGAGCTGCATGAGCTGCTTGTATATTTTGGAGATTAATCCTTTGTCCGTTACTTCATTTGCAAATATTTTCTCCCACGCTGAGGGTTGTCTTTTCATCTTGATTATGGTTTCCTTTGCTGTGCAAAAGCTTTTAAGTTTAATGAGGTCTGATTTGTTTATTTTTGTTTTTATTTTCATTACTCTAGGAGGTGGGTCAAAAAGGATCGGGCTGTGATTTATGTCATAGACTGTTCTGCCTATGTTTTCCTCTAAGAGTCTTATAGTGTCTGGCCTTACATTTAGGTCTTTGATCCATTTTGAGTTTATTTTTGTGTTTGGTGTTACAGAGTGTTCTAATTTCATTCTTTTACATGTAGCTGTCCAGTTTTCCCAGCACCACTTATGGAAGAGGCTGTCTTTTCTCTACTGTATACTCTTGCTTCCTTTGTCAAAGATAACGTGACCATATGTGCGTGGGTTTATCTCTGGGCTCTCTATCCTGTTCCATTGATCTATATTTCTGTTTTTGTGCAAGTACCATACTGTCTTGATTACTTTAGCTTTGTAGTATAGTCAGAAGTCAGGGAGCCTGATCCTCCAGGTCTGTTTTTCTTTCTCAAGTTTGCTTTGGCTATTTGGAGTCTTTTGTGTTTCCATACAAATTGTAAAATTTTTTGTTCTAGTTCAGTGAAAACTGCCATTGGTAATTTGATAGGGGTTGCATTGAACCTGTAGATTGCTTTGGGTAGTATAGTCATTTTCACAATATTGATTCTCCCAATCCAGGAGCATGGTATATCTCTCCATCTGTTTATGTCATCTTTGATTTCTTTCATCAGTGTTTTATAGTTTTCTGAGCACAGGTATTTTGCCTCCTTAGATAAGTTTATTCCTGGGTATTTTATTCTTTTTTTACCATGGTAAATGAGATTGTTTCCTTAATTTTTCTTTCTGTTCTTTT
The DNA here is from genome assembly GCF_937001465.1 of Orcinus orca. Taxonomy (NCBI): domain Eukaryota; kingdom Metazoa; phylum Chordata; class Mammalia; order Artiodactyla; family Delphinidae; genus Orcinus; species Orcinus orca. The sequence continues at coordinate 23,896,593 of NC_064569.1, forward strand.
GTTGTTAGTGTTTAGGAAAGCAAGAGATTTCTGTGCATTAATTTTGTACCCTGAAACCTTACCAAATTCATTGATTAGTTCTAATAGTTTTCTGGTGGCATCTTTAGGGTTTTCTATGTATAGTATCATGTCATTGGCAAACAGCAAAATATTTACTTCTTTTCCAATTTGGATTCCTTTTATTTCTTTTTCTTCTCTGATTGCTGTGGCTAGGACTACCAATACTATATTGAATAATAGTGACAAGAGTGGACATCATTGTCTTGTTCCTGATCTTAGAGGAAGTGCTTTTAGTTTTTCACCATTAAGAATGAAGTTTGCTGTAGGTTTGTTGTATATGGCTTTTATTATTTTGAGGAAGTTTCCCTCTATGCCCACCTCTTGGACAGTTTTTTTCATAAACGGGTGTTGAATTTGCCAAAAACTTTATCTGCATCTATTGTGATGATCATATGGTTTTTATTCATCAATTTGTTAACATGGTGTATCACACTGATTGTTTTGCATATATTGAAGAATCCTTTCATCCCTGGGATAAATCCCACCTGATCATGGTGTATGATCCTTTCAATGTGTTTTTGGATTCTGTTTGCTAGTATTTTGTTGAGGATTTTTGTATCTATGTTCATCAGTGATATTGGTCTGTAATTTTCCTTTTTTGTGATATCTTTATCAGGGTGATGTTGGCCTCATAGAATGAGTTTGGGAGTGTTCCTCCCTCCACAATTTTTTTGGAAGAGTTTGAGAAGGATAGGTTTTAACTTTTCTCTAAGTGTCTGATAGAATTCACCTGTGAAACCATCTGGTCCTGGATTTTTGTTTGTTGGAAGATTTTTTTTTTTTTTTTTTTTTTTTTTTTGCCGTAATCGGGCCTCTCACTGTTGTGGCCTCTCCCATTGCGGAACACAGGCTCCGGACGCGCAGGCTCAGCACGCGCAGGCTCAGCGGCCATGGCTCACTGGCCCAGCCGCTCCACAGCATGTGGGATCTTCCCGGACCAGGCACGAACCCATGTCCCCTGCATCTGCAGGCGGACTCTTAACCACTGCGCCACCAGGGAAGCCCTGTTGGAAGATTTTTAATTACACTTTCAATTTCATTATGTGTGATTGGTCTGTTTATATTTTCTACTTCTTACTGGTTCAATCTTGGAAAGTTCTACCTTTCCAAGAATTTTTCCAGGTTGTCCATTTTATTGGCATATCATTGCTTGTAGTAGTCTCTTATGATCCTTTGTATTTCTGCAGTGTCAGTTGTAATCTCTCCTTTTTCATTTCTAATTTTATTGATTTGAGTCCTCTCCATTTTTTTCTTGATGAGTCTGGCTAAAGGTGTATCAATTTTGATTATCTTCTCAAAGAACCAGCTTTTAGTTTTATTGATCTTTCCTATTGTTTTCTTCATTTCTATTTCATTTATTTCTGCTCTGTTCTTTGTGATTTCATTCCTTCTGCTAACTTTGGGTTTTCTTTGTTCTTCTTTTTCTAGCTGCTTTAGGTGTAAGGTGAGATTGTTTATGTGAAATTTTTCTTGTTTCTTGAGGTGAGCTTGAATTGCTATAAACTTTCCTCTTAGAACTGCCTTTGCTGCATCCCATAGGTTTTGGATCACCGTGTTTTCATTGTCATTTGTTTCTAGGTATTTTTTTATTTCTTCTTTGATCTCTTGGTTATTTAGCAGTGCACTGTTTAGCCTCCATGTATTTGTGTTTATTACCATTTTTTTCCCTCTAATCTCATAGCATTTTGGTCAGAAAAGATGCCTAATACAATTTCAATTTTCTTAAATTTTCCAAGGCTTGATGTGTGACCCAAGATATGATTTATTCTGGAGAAATTTCCATGTGCACTTGAGAAGAAAGTGTATTCTTCTGCTTTTTGGTGGAATGTCCTGTAAATATCAGTTAAGTCTATCTGGACTATTGGGTCATTTAAAGTTTGTGTTGAATTATTTATTTTCTGTCTGGATGTCTGTCTATTGGTGTAAGTGGGGTGTTAAAGTCCCCCACTATTATTGTGTTACTGTCGATTTCTCCTTTTATGGCTGTTAGCATTTGCCTTATGTATTGAGGTGCTCCTATGTTGGGATGCATAAATGTTTATAATTGTTATGTTGTCTTCTTGGATCCCTTGATCATTATGTAGTGTCCTTCCTTGTCTCTTGTAATAGTCTTTATTTTAAAGTCTATTTTGTCTGATATGAGTATTGCTACTCCAGCTTTCTTTTGATTTCCATTTGCATGCAATATCTTTTTTTCATCCCCTCACTTTCAATCTGTTTGTGTCCCTAGGTCTGAAGTGGGTTTCTTTTAGACAGCATATATAAGGGTCTTGTTTTTGTATCCATTCAGTCAGTCTGTGTATTTTGGTTGGAGCACTTAATCCATTCACATTCATGGTGATTATTGATATGTATTTCCCTATTACTATTTTCTTAATTGATTTGTGTTTGTTTTTGTGGGTCTTTTTCTTCTCTTGTGTTTCCTGCTTAGAGAAGTTCCTTTAGCATTTGTTTTAAAGCTGGTTTGGTGGTGCTGAAATCTCATAGCTTTTGCTTGTCTATAAAGCTTTTGATTTCTCCATTGAATCTGAATGATATCTTTGCTGGGTAGAGTAATCTTTGTTGTAGGTTTTTCCCTTTAATCACCTTAAATGTATCCTGTCAGTCCCTTCTGGCCTGTAGAGTTTCTGTTGAGAAATCAGCTGACAACCTTATGAGGATTCCCTTGTATGTTATTTTTTGCTTTTCTCTTGCTACTTTTAATATTTTTTCTTTGATTTTATTTTTGTTAGCTTGATTAATACATGTCTAGGTGTGTTTCTTCTAGGGTTTATCCTGTATGGGACTCCCTGTGCTTCCTGGACTTGAGCGGCTATTTCCTTTTCCATGTTCGGGAATTTTTCAACTGTAATCTCTTCAAATATTTTCTCAGACCCTTTCTCTTTCTCCTCTTTTTCTGGGACCCCTATAATTTGAATGTTGGTGCATTTAATGTTGTCCCAGAGGTTTCTGAGACTGTCCTCAGTTCTTTTCATTCTTTTTTCTTTATTCTGCTCCACAGCAGTTATTTCCACCATTTTATCTTCCAGCTCACTTATCCATTCTTCTGCCTCAGTTATTCTGCTTTCAATTCCTTCTAGAGTTTTTAAAATTTCAGTTATTGTGTTGTTTGTCACTGTTTGTTTGCTCTCTAGTTCTTCTAGGTCCTTGTTAAATGTTTCTTGTACTTTCTCCATTCTATTTCCGAGATTTTGGATCATCTTTACTATTATTACTCTGAATTCTTTTTCAGGTAGGTTGCCTATTTCATCTTCATTTATTTGGTCTTATAGGTTTTAACCTTGCTCCTTCATCTGTAACATATATTTTTGTTGTTTCATTTTTTTTTTTTTTTGATGGGTGTGGCTGTATTCCTGTCTTACTGGTTGTTTGCTCTGAAGCGTCTAGCACTAGAGTTTGCAGGCAGTTGGGTAGAGCTGGGTCTTGGTGCTGAGATGAAGACCTCCAGGAGGCCTCACTCCAATTAATATTCCCTGGGGCCTGAGGTTCTCTGTTAGTCCAGCAGTTTGGACTGTGCACTCCCACCACAGGGGCTCAGACCCAACCCTGGCCTGGGAACCAAGATCCTGCAAGCTGCATGGTACAGCAAAAGAAAAGAAAAAAAGGAGCAGTACAATAACAAAGCATAAAAAAGAAATAAAACTAGAGAGATAAAAAATACATTAGGAAAAATAATAATATAGTTGAAACAACTGCAGCTAGGTAAAACAAAACCACAACAGAAAAAAAGAAAGAAGAAAAAACAAACAAAGTGTTAAGCCAAAAGGAGCAGAACACTAATAAAGTATAAAGAATAAAATAAAATTAGAAAAATAAAAAATTTATTAGAAAAAAGTAAAAACATAAATGAATCAACAACAACAAAGTAAAACAGAGCCCCAACCTAAAAGATGAAAAAAGAAAAAGAAAAAAAAAAAGGCCGGAAAAGGCCTTGGCTATTGCGGAGCAGAGCCTAGGTGGGGGTGGGGTGGGGTGGAACGTAGGCAGGGGTAAGGTTTAGGGTGGGGCAAGGCCTAGGCTTAGGACCTGCCCAGAAAGGGAGAGACAGCACGTCCAGAGGAAGGCCTCTGGAGTGTGGAATTCCGGAGTTTGGAGGTAAGGCCCTGGGTAAGGATGTGTGTGTGGGGTTTAGGCCCAGTGGGGTTGGAGGGGGTCTCAGAGGGGGTCTCCGAGTGTAGAGGTAGGAGCCTGGGGGGAGGGTGTAGGGGCGGGGCTTGGGTTCTGCTCAGCAGGAGGGCAGCTCCAAGGGCAAAGGATTAATTTAAGCCCAGGAGCCCAACAGGCTCCCTGGTGCCCAAGTGGACAGGGAAAGCTCTGGCCGTGCTCCCTTCTGTTCCTCTGCCACACACACCCCCCCGCCACGGTCTCCTCCGTCACTGCTGGACCCCTAACCGTGGGTGGGTCCCACTGGGTGTAGGAACTCCTCCCCTCCCCCAGCTGCCCCTCAGGGGTGCCTTCCCGGAGGTCTGGCCTTCACTTCTGCTCCCCCTTCCCTCCCTCCCACTCCCTCAGGACCCACGTGGTTGGAGGGGACCTTGGTGGGCAGAGAATCAGGCCTGGGATCTCAGCAGGCTCCGGGGGTCCAAGTGGACAGGGGAAATGCTGGCGATGCTCCCTTTTGATCTTCTGTGCTCCCAGTGTTCCCTGCCTTTTCCCCTCTGGGTGTGGGATCCCTTCCCTTCCCCCAGCCACCCCTCAGGGGCACTGTTCCCATCCCGCCTCCACTTCTCCTCCTCCCTCACTCCCTTCCATGTCCTACCCGGTAGCTGGGGGCTCCTCTTTTCCCCTTAGGTGTCTGTGGTCCCCCACCGGTGCCTGGTAGGTGCCCTAGTACACACCTGTGTGTTTATTGTATGCCCTGTTCTGTGCTAAGTGCTTGACACTCATGTACTTGCAAAAGCTCTCAGAGGTGGGTAATTGTCTTATTGTAAACCATTTTATAAGCATCCTCAAATCCTTTTGGTTATGGCAAGGGTTAAACAGACAAATATACAAATTAATCTCTCAGACTCACCTATCTTATTCATAAATTGAGAATAGTCACTGTATACAGTATAAATAGTGACACAAGATATTCCTTAACTCTTTATTGATCTGGTTTGCACAATGAACAGAACCTAACTGCATTCATGAGGGAATCCTCATATAACTGAATGTTACACCTTTTATTTAAACTTTTTTTTTTTTTTTTTTTTTCGGTATTCGGACCTCTCACTGTCGTGGCCTCTCCCGTTGCGGAGCACAGGCTCCGGACGCGCAGGCTCAGCGGCCATGTATCACGGGCCCAGCCGCTCCGCGGCATGTGGGACCTTCCCAGACCGGGGCACGAACCCGTGTCCCCTGAATCAACAGGCGGACTCTCAACCACTGCGCCACCAGGGAAGCCCTATTTAAACCTTTTGATGAGAATCATGCAGCTCTCCAACTTTTAGAATTACTAAGGAGAAGGATTTCTTGAGACAAAATGTAAAAGAAAAGATAGGCATTAATTCAGATGAATTAAGGATGTCTTAATAAAATCTTAAAGTAATTCCAGGAAATAAAGGTACCCAGATTTTTAAAAGGCGTTTGCATAGTGAATGTTACTTGGTAAAAAGGAAAACATTACAAAGGTGATGCCTTTGGGACTCAATCCAAGAGAGCAAAGACACCCACAAAACCTGGCCAGATTTGATGTAAACTAGAATTTAGAAAGGCTAAAAGATGTCTACCAATTCCAAAGAGGATCTTTCCATTTAAAGCGAGAGGATCGATATCATCAGCCACATTCAAACAGTACCAGGGCTTGTCAATCAGTTTGATATAGCAACGGGCATTTCACCTTTCCTGGGTCCCTGAGGCTCAGTCTATTTCATTCCTTCATTTAGCGACCCACTCTCTAAAAGCAGGAAGAGGAGGTTTAAGGCTTAGAGGATAGGATGATACCTTTCCTCTTCACAGCCCCTGTTCTTTCTCCTCCAGCTGCAGCCCACCACTGGCTCCAGTTTCCATGGGTCTGCCAAAATTCTATTTGGGGAGTGGATATATGAATAGTCAGTTCTTAAAAAAAAAAAGAAAAAAGAAATATAAATACCCTGCATCTGTGTATACTCAATGAATGCCAAGGAGATAATAATTTTACCTATCAGACTGGTCAATATTGAAAAGAATGATAATCCTCCATGTCCGTGTGAGTGTGACCGAAAAGGTACAAACTTTGCTGATCGGAGAGGAAATTGATACAAGTATCTAGAAGGTAGGTTGAAACTTGATGATAAACGTCTTGTAAAAATGCAAACTTTTTATCCTAGAAATCCCATTTCTAAGAATTTATGCTCTGAGGTAATTGAAGAAGGCGAAATGCTTGACCATAGCAAGTAGTAGAGACTTAGCAAACAATTATATCTAAAGGTTTGAATGCTGTAAGGACCAAATTAAACGTCAGTTTTCCACAACTTGTTTATAATAGCCCAAACTTAGAAGCAATCTAAATGTCTAAAACTATGTGAATATGTTAACCAAATTAGAGTATAACCACCCAGCGGAACACTACTTATGTATAAAGTTGGGAATACTATGCCCTACAGTTTGTAAGCCTACATGAGAAAATGGCCTTAAATGACCTGGAAGGTGGTAGGTGTCAATTAATGTTATTTTTTCTTCTTTTAAGTATACACTCTCCTAGAGAGAGATGTATTATTAGGACTCTTCCCATTGCAAGCCTCAGAAACACCATTCACTTTACTTAAGTGGCTTAAGTAAAAAAAAAAAAAATCATTGACTCTCATGATTGGGAAGTGCAAAGGGCTGAACTTCAAGTGTGGATGGATCTAGACCTTTAAAAAACAACATTTGCAGCAACATGGATGGACCTAGAGATTACCATATTATGTGAAGTAAGTCAGGCAGAGAAAGACAGACATTACATGATATCACGTATATGTGGAATCTAAAAAATGCTACAAATGACCTTATTTACAAAACATAAATAGAATCACAGACATAGAAAACAAACATGATTACCAAAGGGGTTAACAGGGCGAGGGGCAAGGTGGAGGAGAGATAAATTAGGAGTCTGGGATTAACATATTCACACTACTACATATAAAATAGGTAAACAACAAGGACCTACTGTATAGTACACGGAACTGTACTTAGTATCTTGTAGTAACATATAACGGAAGAGAATCTGAAAAAGAATACTAACTGAATCACTTTGCTGTACACTTGAAACTAACACAACATTGTAAATTAACTATACATCAATTTTTTTAATGTTAAAAAAAACCCCACAGCTCGCTCTCTCTCTCTCCCAGCTGTTTCCTCCTTCCATTTGGCTTTATTCTCAGGCAGGGGCTTCCCATACTGTGGCAAGACATCCAGGTGTAAATCCTGCCAGTTTTGCAATCCTCTGTGAAATTAAATGACTCTCCCTCCGTGGTTCTATAAAAATCCTAAGTATGGCTCTTCACTGGCCCAGCGTTTGGTCACCTACACACTCTGAACCCATCACTGTGACTCAAGTCGGCCAGCCTTGGGTAAAGAAATCAAACCTGGAGCCAGGGGTTCTAGCACCTAAAACCATGCCCTGACAGTGAGGGATTTCCCTAAAGTGAAATCAGAATGTTGTATTCAGGAGAAGGGAGGCTGTATGCTGGACAAAAATATCAAATGTTCACTGTAGCAGATATCAAATCACCTCTTTACCTTTCTGACAGAACCTGACACATTGTCTTGAACACATGTACACAGAAGGTTCTCAATAAGCAGGTGTTATACTCATGTTTAAAAATTGCCAGAAGGCCACAGGAGTGTCCTTTATTTTTTTTCCCCCTGTAGGTGGGTGTCATTAGTACAGGTGTGCAAGCCCAAATGTTAACAGCAAACCCCATCTTGGCTCCCTTGTTTATCCCTACAGCACTATTGTAAATTGTTGCCATGAGAATATGGGTGTTCTTTAAAGCCTATTATCATCACCACCTGCTGGTTGCACAATATGTAATAATAAAGATAATCATAATGGAAGCCACGGAGTGCAGTAAATGCTTACAGCAGCCTCTCCAAGTAGATATAAATAGTTAAAGATGAAAACATATTTTTACATGGACACATTTAAACCAAATCACAGTCATCTTTTAATAAGGACAGGGCAAACACTTGCATCAATCTAACTAATTGCTAGGCTGACTTAAGTACATACGTGTTCAATATAAAGGAAAATAATATTCCTGTATAGAGAATGCTCAAGGCAATACTTTTTTTCTTTCTTTCTTTTTGGAACATAACTTCCTTCTGTGGTGTATTTTCCTAGTAGTATAATGAGCCAATTTTAGGGGAGATGAAAGCAGGGAGAATGACAGGATTGGCTCCGAGGACTTCATTCTTGCAGATTTCCATCATTTCTACCATGGCATTCCTTTTGTTAACCTCAAAAGATCATGCATGATCCAGTTTGGGGATGGATATTTTTGCTCCATTGCACAGCCTACATAATGAGCCATTTGTGTCCTGAAGTTCTCGTCCCATCCTCCCACTCAGTATGATTTAATGTCTTCTTTAAGCATTAACCTTAGCAACCCTTACTGTGACCAGGAGGAAGGAATGCCCCTTTCTGGCATTGGTTGAAATTAAAAGTCTGTGAGGCCTTAGACACTGAGTTCCGCCTTTTGGAAACAAAAAGCAAATAAAAACACACACAAAGCCCAAACAAAAACCCTAGGAATGTTCTTTGTGCTAAAAGAAAGTCCCTCTGAGCCCCCTTTCCCCTTGTCCCCAACAATTCAATCAAATTTTCTTCTATAGCAGCTGGTTGTGGCCTTGTGCCTAAGTTCTGTCTAGGAAAATAGAAAAGAAATAGGCATTTGCAACATCTGGGCTGTGTCCTTGAATGAAGCCCGCCTTTCTGTTACATTCTCCCCCTTCCCTCTGTCATAATGAAGATTTGGTGGTGAGCTGTTGGACCAGGAAGAGAAGGAAAGGCCCCAGCAATGGTGGAGCAACAGCCAGAACAAGCCTGGGTCCTGGTAGCATTGTAGAGCAGAGCTTCCTTATCGGGAATTATCAATTGAACTTATATGTAAATGAGAAATAAACTCTAATCTTCAAGCTTCTATGTTTCTTGAGGTCCTTGCTCCACAAAGCCCAGCTAATCACATAATAAAATCTATCATTAGGGCTTCCCTGGTGGTGCAGTGGTTGAGAGTCCGCCTGCCGATGCAGGGAACACGGGTTCGTGCCCTGGTCCGGGAAGATCCCACATGCTGCCAAAAAAAAAAAAAAAAAAAAAAAAGAAAGGAATTGAGACCTATTAAGCACTCAGTATTATTATTTTTTTTTTTTTTTGGTACGCGGGCCTCTCACTGTTGTGGCCTCTCCCGCTGCGGAGCACAGGCTCCGGACGCGCAGGCTCAGCGGCCATGGCTCACGGGCCCAGCCGCTCTGCGGCATGTGGGATCCTCCCGGACCGGGGCACGAACCCGTGTCCCCTGCATCGGCAGGCGGACTCTCAACCACTGCGCTACCAGGGAAGCCCTCAGTATTATTATTGTTTAAAAATACTAGTGGAATTAATTTCAATCAGCACATACACTTGTCTAGTAGTACATAAAACATTAATGAAATTAATTTCAGATTGAAGATATATATGGCTGTTTAATATTCTTTCAAATCTTCATCAAGTAAAACTCTTCAAGTCCACATGAACAGCTAAATGGTGCATTTTGCTTTAAAGTTTGCCAAACTGAATATATCTAAACTTATTCCACAGGGAAATCACTGTCTTGCTGTTTTAAGATGCAAATTAAGCAATCCTTACAAAGGATTCTTTCTCATCCACATTACACAGATGTCAGTGTGGGTCACCTTGCCCTTAAGAAGTCTGACATCCTCCCAAGATTTCTTCACTTTGTAAGGTGCTTGGTGAATTTAGTTACATCTGGCTCTGGTTTCTGGCATCTGCCAGGGTTGTCCATTCTGCATCTTGCAGCTGGGTAGTTATCTCTTCGCTGTGCAACACTTTTCCCTGGATTTCTTCCCTCCCAAATACGACCCACATGTGAAGCTGTGTGTGTCAACTAGAGATCCACTGGCAGTGGTCAAAGGATCTGAAACAATCTAGCAGTTAATTTCAAACTGTATATTAGACAACCCTGTTCTTCAAAGCCCTCTTGGACATTTGCACTAACTTACAATACATCCCAGCCAGGCACCATTTTATCTGGACTTTATTTCCTTCTCTCTTATGTTCCCTGACTTAACTTACAGTTGCATTCATGGACAGACTGGTTTATTTTCCTCATTGTCAGGAGTATCTAATCCCTATCCTCAGGGCCACCTTTCCTTCTCTAAATATTTCATCACAATATTTTCCTAAAAATGAATGTTCTTTCCCTAAAATGAACTCTGTTGCCTACTGACTACTGACTACATTTGGACCCATCAGCTCTTCTCATGAGGGAAATGAAATTCAATCAATCTTATTTTGTGGTTAGATAGTTACTTTTTTGGTCTATGACCTCATAGCTTAGATTTTAGGAAAATTTTATGATGTTTTAGCTTCTCTTAAAAAATAGAATAGAATCCAGTGTAGTATATTGAAGTCTCAAACTGCTATTGCACTGTCTTAATATTATTGCTTTTCTTCCAAGTACAATCCTGCTTGTCAACTCCTCCTGCTGTCTGTGTTCTCTGAAGTCTCATTTTCATGGGTGACAGAAGGTCTTCAAGATCTTGACCTTGAGTGCTCCACTGTAGCTCCAGGCTCAGATTTCCTACATCTCTCATGTCCCAGGAATAGTGCTTGGTACCTCATCTGTTACTAACCACTAGCTCACCTTTTCCATTCCCTTATGCCCACTTCACCCACCTCCTTATCAAGCCTTGCTTCCATACACTTACTGAAATGCATTTATCACAACCGCAAGATTCCCTGCTCTTTAAGCATTTTGGAAACATATTCGGTTTATCGCTTCCACGTCTCCTATAATGGCTAGTACAAAATACCCTTCAATAAATATTTGTTTTAGTAAAAAGAATATAAGAAATATTTCTTCCAGTGCTAAAAAATATTTAAAGTATCAGTTTTTTAACTTGTGGAAGAATGAGATTTTTTTCTCCCTAGCAGATTCCCAGAGAATTCAAGACCAGATCCAAAGAGCTTCTGGTTATAGAATACTGTTCAAGATATACCTATTTTTCTCTTCTAGTCAAATTTAGGTGTTTATAAAATTTTTTTGTGTTCTCATTAGAGCTTGAGATATTTCTTATATTTTCCTCCTCTTTTTCCTCTGGAGGAAAAAATCAGATTTAGGATAGAATGTTAAGACTGAGTTTTGAACTTGTTCAAAGTATTGGTCAATTTCTTACTTTTACCCCTTCCAGGGCCCTGTGATCTGTAGGACCCTATTAGCTCCTGTGTTCTTCCTTGAGTTCTGTCATGTTAGATTTAGGATTTTGGAGGACAGAGAATTTTAGAGGGCAGATTTTCTTTCCAGTGTTCTGGTGTATGTAGGAGTGTTTTAAATGACTTATTAAGATTTTATAAATCTTAATAAAGTTTTAATAACCTTAAAAAGGTTATTAAAATTAAGTATTTAATTGATAAAAGGTTTTCCTTATTTATTTACTTTTCCAGGTGAGAATTAAAAGAAAAAATTATTTTGTCAAATCCTTCACCAAGAACCACTCCCATATCTTCATGGTACCTTTGGAGACTGAAGTATGTCCCATTGTGCTTATAACCACTGAAATGCCCTCTGTCAACCTGCAGTCCAATCATGAACAGTATGGGTGTTCTCAGGAGCTGTATATGTGAAGAACAAGGAATTATAACTCAATGTGTTTCATGGATATGCTGTCATTTATATCCTCATTTTTTAAAGCAGAAAATAACACATCTTTGCTGTAGGCTGTGGGATTTATAGGGACCTGCACAGGAATGCCTTTAAGTGTTAGTCTTTGGACACTAGCTTGGGTTACTTTGTTCTTCTTCTTCCAGTCAGTCTTTTCCGAAGAATTCAGCTGGCACCAGATTCCCTTTCTTCTAAATTTCTATAGTTATTTTAGTCTACCACATAATTTAAACCTCAATTATATGCTTTTTATGTTAATATTGTTATAATTATGTAGCACTAGGGGTTTTCATAACATTGGAATGAGAACAGAAAAGCTTAACTTTGAATGTTGGCTTACTATTTACTATCTGTTTAGATTTACCCAAATCGCATCCTCTCTGAACCTGTTTCTAGTGTGAAAAATGGGAACAAAAATTTACTTTGCTGTATTTTGGGAATGATTTTATGTAAAAGCACCTTTTGCAAAGTATTCCCTAAATAAATATTAGCTATTATTATAAGTTACCATTATTTTGTTTTTATCTCCTCCAATATAAATGTAAATGGTTACATTCAGCAAGTATTGTATGTATCAAAAAATCATGAAAGTTTTAAGATTTTACCATACTTGAAAACTAACTATTTAGTTTACCACAGTTTCATGGGTGCTAATAGAAGACCTGACACTCCTGGGTCAGAAACAAAAGACAATTTATTATTGACAGCAATGGCAATAGACAGGATACCAGCTTTTTTGCACTAGTTCTTCAAGCCACAGTTCCCATAGAGAAGAGGGCCAGAAGGTGCCTGTAAACACAGCTCTTTACAAGACAGAGGCCCTGAGCTTAAGGAACTCAGTTCTTTTTAAAGAGAAGTGTGTCTGTGATTTGCTCCAGCAGAAGGGGTCTTCCAAAGCTGTAAGGAAACTTGCCCTTTGTCTGAGGGACATTATATTTCAAGACTGTTTGCTACATGAACACTCTTAAAGATACAGCTGGAAACAAAGGGCAATCAGTGCCTTTCTCACAAGACATACAAGAAATGTCAGAGACTCATGGAAAATTTTCTTCCAACAATATGACTTGTGGGATATAATCAAAAGACAGTGTTAAGGTTTAATTAGTGAGTTTCAGCTATGATAGAATAATTGGGATTGGGTTTATTTCCCTATAGTAAACAACTAGAAAACTGGACAAAATACATGTGGAAATGGTTTTCATACACTGGACAACAGACAACAGAAGACTCTGGTTCCTGAAAGCAGAGAAGTGAATGATGTGAGCCCTACAATTGCCCTGGGTTTCTGCTTAGAGGCTTTTTCTGGACCTCAGTGCAGCTGGGGAGATTCTAAACAAAACATGGCAGACTTGCTGTATTAAGAAGTTAGAGAAAAGAGATCAGAGAAACTGAAGAGACTGGCATTTTTAGAAGAGTGTCCAAGAAAGGGAAGATAAATAGAGAGAAATCTCCAAAAATCTGCATGAGTCCCTTTTAGATGGTGCCTCAATATTATGCATGTGCATAGTGTAAACCCTATGAGACTAGGTCAAAAAAAAAAAAAAGATTGAAAAACTGTAAGATAAATACGTCATAGAATGGGAGATATTCTAGTTAACCACCAGATGAGAGCGCCCTTGTTAAACACCTGAGCCATCAGTAGAGACCCCAGAAAAGCCATGCTTTAGTAGTGTGGCTAAACTACCATTAGACCAAAGCTACTCCAGATCTTCTCTTAAAAACTTGAAAACAACCCTCAAAAGGATAGCTTGATCACAGTAACTTAATATCTGCTGGAACAAAAGCCAATGTTCTTTAAGAAATACAATAAAATCCAGAACTTGAAAACATAAAAATCACAATCTAATAAAAACTTACTACACATACAAAGGAGCAGGACAGTGACATACGAACAGGAAAAAATAGAAACAATGTAATATATTACTAGTCAAAAGAAACATATCCAGAAATGACAGAGATGAAGGAACTAAAAGAAAAGTACTTTAAAGCATCTATTTAAAAATGTTCAAGAATTGAAAAGAGAGCATAAACATAATGAATAGAAAAGTGAAAAATATTAAAAAGTTCCAAATGAAACTTCTAGATAAAGGTGAAAAATACAATATCTCAAATTAAAATTTCACTTTAAGAGATTAAAAGCAAGTTAGAAACTGTGAAAGAAATGATCAGTGAACTTGAAAATATAACTGTAGAATCTATCCAAAATAGAACAAAGAGGAAAAAAGGGTTAAAATTTTTAGCAGAGCCTCTGTAACCTGCGGGAGGCAACATATGTAATTGGAAACCCAAAAGAGGAGAGAAAGAAAAAATATTTGAAAAAACAATAGTTTAAAATTTCTCAAATTTAATACAAACTATACACCTACAGATTCAAGACTCTCAACAAACCTAAACAGGATAAACACAGAATTTTGAAAACTACTAATAAAGAAAAAAATTAAAAGCTACAAGTCAGAATAAAAGATACATTATATACAGATTAAGGTTAAAAATTGGCACATTTCTTTTTAAAAAATTTTTTAGTTTAATTTTATTTATTTTTTTATACAGCAGGTTCTTATTAGTTACCCATTTTATACATATTATTGTATTCATGTCAATCCCAATCTCCCAGTTCATCACACCACCACCACCCCACCACCACTTTCCCCTCTTTGTGTCCATACATTTGTTCTCTATGTCTGTGTCTCTAAAAAATTATCACATTTCTTGTCTGAAACTATGCAAGACAGAAAATCTTTAAAATGATGACAAAATAAAGTTAACCTAGAATTCTACAGCCAGTAATTATATATTTTAGAAATTAAAGGTAAAATAAATAATTTTGCCTTTTAAGATTCAAAAAAGTTGGGAACATCATCCCCAGTAAACTTGCACTATAAAAAATATTAAGTAAGGTACCCCAGATAGAAGGAAAATGATATTAGTTGGAACTTTATATCTATACAAAACAGAAGAGCAGTGGAAATAGTAAATAAGTGGGTAAATGTAAGAAAAATTTATTTTATTTTAAAAATTTCTCTAAAATATAATTGACTAGAACCTCCAGTACAATATTTTGTAGTTTTCAGTGTACAAGTCTTGCACTTCTCATTTAAATTAATTTCTAAGTATTGTATTGTGTTTAGTGTTATTGTAAATGGAATTGTTTTCTTAATTTTATTTCGGATTATTTATTGCTAGTGTATAGAAATACAAATTATTTTATGTATATATAACATATGTAATCATTTTATCCTCAAATAGAGATAGTTTCCTTTCCAATCCCATTGCCTTTTATTTATTTGTTTTTTGTTGCCTAATTGCCTAATTGCTTTAGCTAGAAACTCCAATACCATGTTGAAAAGAAGTTGTAAGAGCAGAATCCTTGTTTTGTTTCTGTTCTGAGGGGAAAGCTTTCAGCTTCCACTATTAAGTATTATGTTAGCTGTGGGTTTTTCTCTAGATGCCCTTTGTTGGCTTAAGGAAGTTTCCTATTCTGTTTCTGGTTTGTTGTGTATTTTTGTCATGAAAGGATATTGGATTTTGTCAAATGTTTTTCTGTACCTATTGAGTTGATCATATGTTGTTTGACTTTTATGTTAATATGGAGAATTGCATTAATTGATTTTCATATGTTGAACCAACCTTGCATTCCTGATGAAGCTCACTTGGTCATGGTGTATTATCCTTTCTATATGCTGCTGGATTCAATTTGCTTGTACTTTGTTGAGAAAATTTTTATTTATATTCATAAAGGATATTAATCTATAGTTTTCTTTTCGTGTGATGTCTTTGTCTGTTTTTAGTATCAAAGTAATATTGACTATATAGAATAAGTTAGAAACTGTTACCCTCTCTTCTCTTTTTGGAAGAGTTTGTGAAGAATTGACATTAATTCTTCTTAAAGCATTTGGTAGAAATCACCAGTAAAGTCATCTGTTCCTGGGCTTTTCTTTGTGGGAAGTTTTGTGATTATTAACTCAATTAACAAGTTTACTTGTTATAAATCTATTCAAATTTTTTATCTCTTGAGTCATTTTTGGTAGTTTATGTCATTCTACAACTTTGCCCATTTTATCTAGGCTATCCAATTTCTTGGCATATAATTGTTCTATACATTCCATATTTCTGTGAGGTCAGTGGTAATGTCCCTTCTTTCATTTATGATTTTAGTAATACTGGGTTTCTTGAATTGTTTTGCTCCCATGGCTTATTAGATACCCTTCCACCCAGTCCTCCTATTTATGTTTATTCCTTTTAAGTGTCTTTTCATAACTTCTCTTTCTTTGTCTGCTTCCTAAATAATGGTGCTCTCCAGGACTCTGACTAGACTATCTTCTATTCTCGTTCTGCAAGCTTTCCTGACTCAGTATCTTCTACTGCCATGGTGTAAAATACTACCTATATATTAATTCTCAAGGCTTTATTACTAGAAGAAATTTCTCTTCTGAACTCTAGACAATGTCTATAGCTGGAATATTTACCTTAATGTGCTAAAGTCACCCCAACATGTCCAAAAGTAAAGGTATCTACTTCTCCTCACAATAAACTTGGTCGGTGTTACCTAATCCAGTGAATGGTGTGACCATCAATCCAAGCACCTAAGACAAAGTCTTAAGTTTCACATAACTTCTCATATAACCCAACCAAAATCTAATGACAGTAACTCATTATATGTCTCTTAATACACCTAATGTTTTTTATGCCTAAAATTTTCTCCATTTAACTTCCCTAAAGTCTGTTTGGTAAACACATTCATTTTTGGATGCAACACCTCATTTTTCTCTTTCCAATTCCCTAGATAACATTGATCACTCCCTCCTTTCAGCCCACATTTTATCTTAACCTCATTTCAGTCTTTTTAATACTTTATTGAATGTATTGAATTACATGTATTTGTCTCTCTCCTATAATGTAAGATGCTCAGGGGCAGAGGATTTAATTCACCTCTGCATTCTTATCTGGGAATAACAAATGCTTGAAACACATTTGTTGAATGAATGAATGAATGAATGAGTCAATGAGTGCAATATTGCTAGATCTCAGTCCTGTCAGGCTAGCAAGTAGTGTATCAGGATGTCAAAGGGATTGGAAGGAGGGCATTCAAACTGAGGGAACAGAGTGTGCAAAAGCTCAGAGCCATGAAATCATATGGGGTATTGCAGGAACTACAAGTTTAGAAAATTGATCATGGAAAGAAAGCGAGTAATCAAAACATTGTCTTCTGCACCATATTGAAAGCTTTGAACTTTATTCTAAAGGCAGTGGAGACATGATTCAAGGAATTGTATTTGAGGTCCTCCAGAACATGTCCTAGAGGAGGGCCATCCATCTTATACTCAAATCACTAAAACCATCCCTTTCTTTAAAAGCTATTATTTGCATATTATAACAACCAAAACTTGCTAACCATAAAATTCCTGAAGCAGAGGGTGCATATTCTAAAAATATATTATTTCAATTGTGATAGAACTAGACATCACTGCTTATTGTTTATTGTTAGCTGAATCTTGTAAATCTGAAGTAGATGTGAAATTGAACACATTTGCCTTTCTTCTCTTTCTGGACACCAAATCCTCTACAGATGCATATAATTTTCAAACTTCATTGTCAATGGTTCCTGATGAAATCACATCTTCCATCATCTCAAACTTATCACAAACTTGGTGCTTGACTACTCAACATGAAGCTGTGCATAATTTTGAAAATAATGTTTATATAGCCACTAAATTATTTATAACTGCCAGGGATTTTTTCTTTTTTGTGTGTGTTTAAAAAACTCTTGAAATACTTTCTTTTCTGTTTACCTATCCTTCTATCTATCCACCCACCTACCTACCTATTTACCTATATACCCATTCATTCATTCATTCATTCACAGAGGAAAGAATTAACCTAGAAATGTTCTGGGTGTCCCAGGAAGAATGTCATCTTGGAATTTTTTTAAATGTCCATCTATCTACTCTTGGGCCATCACTGAACAATAGCAATGGGAGGAATCCAGTACAATCAGCACCCTTGACATTTAGAAAAACTGAGATCTGAAGAGGTAGAATGGTTTCTCTGGGATAAAGCAGTAATTGTGGAGCAGAGCTTAGGTTGGATGGCCAATATCCTTCTCCATTGCTATGTTCATTTCACTAAACAGTAGAATGATTTTAACTGTATTATGTTCCATTTCAAATTCCATAACTTTACAACAGCTCCAGAAGAAATAGAGGGAATTCCAAAGAAAAGTAAACAGAATGAGGGTTTTTTTAAAGGGCTAATTTAAAAGAATCTAATTATTTCTTTTGTATTTTGTATTATAAAGTTTGGGTCAATTGCTTAACACTCTTCTAGTATATGAACAACTTAAGGCAGCAGCTCCCTGGCATCTAAGCTGAGGTTAGAACAAGAAGAAATGAACTTCATATCTGGGGATCTGGGCTACAAGTAAAGAGCTTTGTCACGTAAGAGTTGGAGAAAATACTAGATTTTTAAAGTAATAGCATAGAAGTCCATTCTTTGGAGTTTTTACAGAAGAACAAGCTACTATATCACAGTCATGCAGCCCTATGCAGAAGGAGAAAGTTGGATTTGGATGACATCCTGAAGACACTGATTTTATTATTCTGTAACATTGCCAGCTGAAAAGAGTAAATTCCCATGTAGCAACTTTCAGACAACAGCTGAGCTATGACTGAAGTTATGAAATATTGCCAATAGATTGCAACCCATCTTATTAAATTTTAAAATATTATTATTTTAAATTAAACACTTTTTAACTTAAGAAGATAAAATATCAGCATTAAGTTGGTAAAATACATAAAATAAACTTAATTTTCTTTGAGTTTTTAGCCTTTGTATATTTTAAAGACTGAACTAATGAGGTGGTCACAAGTAGGATTATAAAAATACATGAGAAAAATAAAAGTAATTCTAATAATTGTAAGTGGCATGTTACTATTTACAAAATGCCCTCATATATATCAGAATGTGTTTTTAGTCCACACAGGTACCCCATATGGCAGGTGGGGCAGATACTATCCTCATTTTCTAGGTGACAAACAGGATCAATGTAACAATGGTGATTTTTCCAATTCCCAGGGTAATAAACCATTGAGTTGCTACATCCCAAAATCTTTATATTCTAAATAATTTACTGGTTCTCTAAGGCAGATACTCCCAGCCAATTGGGTGATCCTTGAAATTTAAAACTAATTCTATATTTTCGAAATATTATGTAGGCTCAGTTAAATTCAACAAGATTTTTAAAGATATCTACTCTTTGGGAGATACTGGCATTATAAAGATGAATAAGATACAGTCCTTGCCTTCAAGAAACCAACTGTGTAAAAGGGGAAAGAGATGCACGTACACTGTTATTGCATCTCATGGTGAGCAAAAAAAAAAAAAAAAAAAAAAAAAAATGAGGGAAATACATAATTTTGGTGGGGAAATGAGGTTTTTGTAGAAAGATTTACAGAGGAGATGACATTTGATGTAGATACTTGAGACTAAGAAGGATGTCACAGGCAATAAAGTATATAGTTTTTCTTCACCAAGGCAAGAAAAACTTTTATGAAAAGGAATTCTAATGAAGGGAAATGATTTTATCACCTACAAGGGAAACATAGCTGTAAGCAAAAGGTCTCCTGACTTCAACCCTAGATGAATTTGCTTAACATCTATCACAGGCCTTTCTTTGGATATTGTCTCTTTCTTATCATCCTCCGTCTGCAAATTCAAGGTGCTAGGGGCTGTACTGAGTATTTAAATTGGTTTAAAGAAGAATTCCCTTTATTACTAGAGACAGTGTCAAGTGCAGAAAGAAGAAAGCTTTTGGGGGATTGGAATCCTGTTGCTTTTGGGGGATTGGAATCCTGTTGAAGAAATGTAGTGGAATCATTTGTAAGAATGGAAGAAACTTCTTGAAGAGGCACGGCGTTACCATACTTCATAATGAGCTCAGACATGTTATTCAGGTTTTAAATGAGAAGAAATAAGAATCTGTTGAATTTAAATGTCATGACCTTAAGTAGAACATTTAAACTGGCACAACCTGCTTGAATAGTCTGGAGTACACACAGTGTCATTGGGCAGTGTCATCCCAAGAAGAACAGTCCTCTCTCCCACCTGCTTTCTGGGACACACCCAAGAATCTCCTCCGATTCTTACTCATGTCCAAGGAGCCAACTCAGATTGCCCCTAATTAGATGAGGTGAAAAGAAGATGGGCCCATTTGAGGCTGAAGGAATCCGTCTTTACTTCCCATACTAGGTCATCCATACAACCTGCTTGCCTATAATTGCTGTCACTGAACCTAGAGACAAGGGGGCATGACTTAAACCCATAGTATAAAGATATATGCCCTCTTCCCACTTGTTGATGGCACCATTAATAAGGCCAAATCTTGTTGTTGCCTCCTAAAATCCTAGCAGTCCTGGCTCTGCAACTACAAGCTTAGAGAGTCCCTGGCACCCACTTGCTGTGGTTGTGAAAGCTAAAGCCACAGCTCGGTGTGGTGCTTCCACTAACCTTGGCTGCCCTCAGAAATGTGGCTCCATAGCACTCCTGTGCTCAGGTCACTGCCACTGAAATAGAGCTCTGCTCAGTACGTAGCACTTCCTTACAGTGTTTAGAAGGCGGCTTCTTTTCTCTGTGGCACACTAAGCTAGGAGCATTCTGGATCAAAACTGTCCTGGGTTCCGTGGGTTCCACAGCCCAGCCACTTCCCCAGTACAAGCTGACTCTAGAATGGCTGTGCCAGAGATGTTCATTTGTGCATCTCTCTTCTTCCCAGGCCTTGGATGCCAGGCTTCTCTACTTGTACACCATCATGGTAGATTCTGTCTCAGGTGAATTCTATCTGTGACCCCCATCTCCCTTTCTGCTTGACCTTAAACAGGGTCACCTCAGGTGAATCAGTATGTTTTAATTCCTTTGGATTTTAATGAAGAAGTTCTCAGTCCTTGTCCTCCTTAGAGTACCCCTATAATCTTATGTAAGTTAATTTATCTACTGTTCAGAAATTGCAAATCCTGTATGTAACTGGCCATGTCAGGATTAAGTTAAAGAGGCCATCCACACATTAAATGTCTTTTTATAGACTAAAGAGCTGGTTTCTGTAAATCTCTAATGAACTACAAGTTATTTTTAAAACAACTTGCCTGGAATGTGTGTGTGTGTGTGTGTGTGTGTGTGTGTGTGTTAGCACAGAAAAGGAGAGAGGAGGTCAGCTCAGGGTTCCTAGTTCTGGCTGTGTCACTAACAGCTGTTGACTTTGGATAACTCACCTAAAAATCTCTGTGCTTCACTTCCCTCACGCAGAAAAAAGAAGGGGTGGAGCTACATAGTTGCTCTAGTTACTTCCAGCTTTAGATAATTCTATAATTCTTTTCAATGATCTAAACATAATTTGTAGGGAAACACACCCTTGTGTGCTGTTCCGGAAGCTTCATTCCTGACCATTATGTTCATTTTTGGTCATCAGCTTGATTGAGCCAACTCCTGATTACCCATTCACAGATACTAGAGGATTACCCATGGGTGGTCCGGCTCTTCACAAGCAATAGGTTAGATTGGGGGCTGCTCCAGGGCCCACCACAGGCCAGATTCATCCAAATACAGAGCCAGAAAAAAGGCAGCCTCCACAGGTTGATGGAGCCCAGGGCAAGGTACTCCCAGCCCTGATTCAGAATGTTCACGTCAAACTGCCTAAAAATTGTTCACAAACACAAATTCCTATGGCAACCTAACAAAAAGGAATCGGAATCGAAAGAAGAGGGAAGGCTTCGTGAAATTCCTCTAGGCCCTGGACAGGGGCTGGTTTGCGAGACTGTCATAAGACCGAAGGCAAGGGTGTAGCCCTTTTGTAAACTTACCCTGCACTGTTTGTGTTTTCCTGATGTATGGTGCTCACGTCAAATCAGAAATGAATCCAAGCCTTCACCCTCAGACACAACGTGAGTGTTTTGGGAGGTTCCAAACATCTTTGGTTTGTTTTTCAATTTTAATAAGTTCAGTACTTCCTGGGTTTGGTCAGGCCAGACACACCACAGGACGTTTCCAGCCTGAAACCAGAAAGCGTGCAGGCACTCACAGAGGAGACTGGTGCAGCAAGCTTTCCATCCCACTTGCCAGACCTAAAAACATCTCGTGTGGTTAGCTGACTCGTGGTTATACCTACCCAGAGCACATAATATATGAAGGGAGATGTTATGTATTGGCTAAGTCCTAGTGCCCTACGCGTGCTCTAGCCCCCGTGTATTCACTACTCTTCATAACATTTCTAGGAAGGAAGGAAGACTGGCCTTTTCATTAAGGAGATGAATGTGAGCATTTCTTGACAGCAAGGACAATGTTTCCATGTTCAATTTACTATTAAAAGAACTCCAGTAGTAATTGCTGTTGATGAAGAGGAAATGGAGGTACTGACGTTTTGAATAATCCAGTTCAGTGTTGTGAGTCACCTATCCACAGTATTCAATTCAACAACTATTTAATTGAATGCTACTGCCTGAGTACCAGGATAATTACAGACACTGTGGAGGATTAGAAACTTGTAAAATTTTAGGGCTTTGAGAACCAAGTGGTCATCCAGGAAACCACGGCACAGTGTCTGGCCTCAAAGACATTACGTTCCGGCTTGGGAGACAATACTGACTTTCAGGAATGCCATGGCAAAATCAAAGGGGCAGGACAGGTGCTTCCTGTAGCCACCAATCTGCTTATCCACATCCCTTCACAGCTAAGCTTACTTCCAGAGAAGAGTGTACCGACAGTCACTCCTTTCTTCTTCCCAGATTCTGGGAGGAATACCCAAACCTTCTAACTGTTAAGTTAAAAATGGGCACTTTTCTGCATCTGACTTGCCCTCTCCGTAACACTTGATACTCTTGACAACTCCCTTCTGGAAACTCTCCACATGTCCAATGATCAGTGTATTGTCTCTCCTTTCTTCCTCACTGCCCAGCAATCTACTAAACAGATCTTCCTGCATTCTCTGTCTTAGTAAAGAACATCACCATCTACCCAACTGGTCAAGCCAGGAATGCTGGTAAGTGGAAGATTTGAGGGAGTGGAGAGATTACTCACTGGTTATTCTTTTTATTCACCCTCATGTCTAGTCAGTCCCAAAATCTTATAGGACTTTCTTTATTAACATTATATGTGTCTCTTCCTCTGGTTCTCAACACTATTGCATAGGCTCAAGCCTTTATTGTATGTTGCCTATATTATTGAAGCATCTATTATTAATCTGGCTTTTGGCTTTTAGACTTATGCTCTGTCAATCCATCCTGCAGGCTACTATCAAATTTTCTTTTTGCAAAAAAACCTGGAAGCAAGTTACTCCCCCATTTAAACTTGACTCCACGTTCCTGTAGGAAAAACTCAAAATCTGTAGCATGACATACAAAAGCATTCGTGATCCCGACCCTGTTCACATCTTCCACCTTCACCCACACCCTTGTCATTCTCAATGACTTGTGGTTCTGGGACCACATGAGTGCTCTTTCATACCTCTGTGCTTTTGTTTACCTTTCCAAAACTTACCTTTCTATCCCTAAGAATCCTCCTTTGCATTTTAATCCACTTTGTCCATACCTCTATCATAGCACTTACCAAGCTGTACAACTTTTACAAAAGCAAGGATTAAAACAAACAAAACAAAACAAAAAAAAACAAAACAACGAGGCATGTTTGGGAGACCACAATTAATTTTACTTGGTTGAGCTCAGGGCCTTGGCAGCCCTTGAAGGTATGGAACATGAAATGAAATGGGTAGTCACTTACAGATTTTAATTAGGGAAGTTAAGTGATCAGACTTGCATTTTAAAACCTTATTCCAGTTGTGTGCATGGGGAGATGCATGGGGAAAAGGACATAATTATTAGAGACTGAATGAGTGCAGGCAATGTGGCTAAAAAAAGGAAAAGAAGTCATTCCAGAGATATTTATACAGTAGAATTAGCAAGTCTGATGGATTGATTAAATGAAGTGGAGAATTTATCTATTGATTCAATGATTACTGAACACTAAGAATTGTTGCAGTTCCTAAAAGTACAAAAAAATTGTAAGGCAATGTTCCCACTCTTGTAGAAAATCATCATTCTGCAATACAAAGTCCAAAAGTAGACTCAAGTATAGATAGGAGTTTAGTAAATGATAACCTTTGAGTTCTTTAATATGTAGCTTTAGAACAACTGACTATTTAGGGAAAACATATATAAAGCTATATTTTCCTGCTGGAGAGGGTGTGGAGAAAAGGGAACCCTCTTGCACTGTTGGTGGGAATGTAAATTGATACAGCCACTATGGAGAACAGTATGGAGGTTCCTTAACAAACTAAAAATAGAACTACCATATGACCCAGCAATCCCACTACTGGACATATACCCTGAGAAAACCATAATTCAAAAAGAGTCATGTACCACAATGTTCATTGCAGCTCTATTTATGATAGCCAGGACATGGAAGCAACCTAAGTGTCCATCAACAGATGAATGGATAAAGAAGATGTGGCACATATATACGATAGAATATTACTCAGCCATAAAAAGAAATGAAACTGGTTTTCTGTAGTGAGGTGGATGGACCTAGAGTCTGTCATACAGAGTGAAGTAAGTCAGAAAGAGAAAAACAAATACTGTATGCTAACACATATATATGGAATCTAAAAAAAAAAAAATGGTTATGAAGAACCTAGGGGCAAGATGGGAATAAAGACGCAGACCTACTAGAGAATGGACTTGAGGACATGGGGAGGGGGAATGGTAAGCTGAGACAAGGTGAGAGAGTGGCATGGACATGTATACACTACCAAATGTAAAATAGATAGCTAGTGGGAAGCAGCCGCATAGTACAGGGAGATCAGCTCGGTGCTTTGTGACCACCTAGATGGGTGGGATAGGGAGGGTGGGAGGGAGGGAGATGCAAGAGGGAAGAGATATGGGGATATATGTATATGTATAACTGATTCACTTTGTTATAAAGCAGAAACTAACACACCATTGTAAAGCAATTATACTCCAATAAAGATGCTAAAAAAAAAAAGTTATATTTTCCCATACACTACTCATCAAACTCAGTTCCAAATAAACTGAATGTAAAATGTGGAATAATAAAAACAATAGAATAATCCTAAGTCAATATGTATATAAATCTCTGGCATTTAAACCTTTCTAAACAAAGCACCAGAGACATAAACCATATAATGAAGGGCAATAAATTTGACTACATAAAAATGAAAATATTTTATCACAAAAACACAGCAATAGAGAATTTGTTGCAACATAAAGGTAAAGAATTAATATGGTATAGAAATTTTTGTTACAACATTACACACTTGCTTTTGATTTGGCCTGTTCCAAAGGCATCAGGAGAAAAGCCTGAGGATCTGTTTGATTGCTTACTTTTATGAGGTTGTAATTGAGTACCCCCAAAATGGTAAGAGCTTTGACCAAAGAACTCCAGAAACTATTCAGAGAAAGAAAACTGCTTGAGCCTAATCAAACATTTCTACTCTGAAGTTTTCCACTGATATACTTTTGTTTCCTGATACTTAGTTTTAGGAGACAAATAATTTCCATCTATCCAATAAGCAATTAATGAGAACCTATTATGTTCTAAGGCACTGTACCAGATACTGTGCTTTACTCAGTACTATCTTCTCAAAGATGAGCAAGACAATGCCCTTGTCCTCAAGAATTACATGGACAGACATTTAAAGAAGAAATAATACTTACAGTGAAATCTACCTTTTTTTTTTTTTTTTTTTTTTTTTTTTTTTTACAGTACTCGGGCCTCTCACTGTTGTGGCCTCTCCCGTTGCGGAGCACAGGCTCCGGATGCGCGCAGGCTCAGCGGCCATGGCTCACGGGCCCAGCCGCTCCCTGGCATGTGGGATCCTCCTGGACCGGGGCACGAACCCGTGTCCCCTGCATCAGCAGGCGGACTCTCAACCACTGCGCCACCAGGGAAGCCCAGAAATCTACCTTTACTGATAGTGAATGCATTTGAATTCTTCCATGATCCCAACCTGGCTGGGTTAAGCACATTGTGGAGGACACAGGGGAGGGAGAGAGAACATTTAACAGCTCTAGCATAGACTTTCCTTTTGGTTAGATGGAGCCTCAGTTTTCGGGGCTGTCAGCACAACACCTTCTAAAATGTCACATTCCCTTTGCATGATGTTTAAGAGGCAAAGGGATGTAGAATTAATAGAGGAAGAAAGTGATGCTTATTAGTTTGAATAAGGTCATCTGAGTCACTCTGCAGGATCCTTAAAGAAGAGAACAGACCCACACTAGTCAATGGAGTCAAGCATTTTGGTGAGTAAATATACAGAATGTTATGTTTTCCTCAAGTGTACCTTTACATGATAAACCCTAGAGACTTCCAATTTTTGACTTGAGTACATGAAACATATACTATGGCAATAAGGCCATAACCATCTCCATGCGGGTGTCTCCCTGCCACCCAAACTGCACATTTCTCACCCCATCCACACCTGCCAACTTCTCTTCTTGGTTTCTGTTTGCCAGGTTTGCCCCCTCCCCCTACATCTGATTTTCAAATGTCTTCTGAGCCTTCTTGTTTGGGGATTCTTCTCCCAGATTCTTTTTAAAAGGTTTTTTTGGGGGCCGGGTGAACTTTTGACCAGCTTCCTTGCAGCTTCTTTACCTCATGCCCTCCCCACTCTCCTCCCTGCCCCATTCCCACACTGCTACATCATCTCCAAGGTTATGTTCTACAAACATATTTTGAAATTTCCCTCTTTTACTCTTCATTCAAAAATTCCCTCAAGACTTACCACTTTCTGAGACAAACTCTCAGAATGTTTGGTAAAGTAAAGCAAAACCAAATTTAAAAAAAAAAAAAAAACACAGCCATTCAGGGGCTACTACAAATCTTTCAAATGAGGAAAAGGGTCCAGACTGCAACTCCTTCCTTAATTGGCTTCATAGCTAGATGCTGTACAGAGACGTGTAAACGGCAATTAGGAACACATACTGTGCTTCGTCTCCCATTATCTCTCCACCCCCTTCCATATTGGAGGTAAGCTAAGGACACAGATTCTGGGATGCTTGTGGGTTCTTTCTGACCCTCAGTGATTATTAAATAGCATATTTGGGTAAGGTTTTTTCCCCTGCATTGTGGTTTATGTGATTAAGTGATGTACTGCATAATGTTCTTGCAACTCCAACTGGCTAACATATTTTCACTAGTTATGTATATTTATTTTTTATTTTTCTCCAAAAAAAAAAAGAAAATGTGGTATTTGAAAAATAGAGATTTGTTCTCCCCTTTCTTTTCTCCTTTATAAAGATTTGAAAAAATCTTGAAAGTTCTCAATGGGATATTTTTCCAAGAGACCGGCACCTCTGTAAGTTATCAGAGGGAAACTATCTTTCTATAGTAAATCATCCTACACCCACTGTGCCAGGGAATCAGGCAGACTTTCCAAAGTTTGCTGATGGGCAAATACAAGGGGGAAAGGAGAGGGAGGAAGAGGAGAAGGAAATGAGGAATGAGAGGAAAGAGAAGGAAAAAGGGGCGGGGGGGGGCAACAATGACGCAGTTGTGTATTGAATGAGTCTGAGTTAGTCTAACATCTTCCTTCACATGTTGGCTCCTGGGTTGGAAAGGTGGTCAGTTTCCCATCTTGCTCTCAGCCACAGCTTTGCTTCACATTATAACTATTACTTTTGTATTTTGAATTTAAAACAACAGTGATGCTAAATATTTTGACACTGAGCTTTGAAAAAATAAAAGACACAGCTGGAACATGGCTTTTTTTCACAACCGTCAATTTGTATGATTCCCAGCACAATTTAAAGTGGTTTAGATTCAAAAGGGTAAGTGTTCAAATAAGCATGGTCCACTTCAAAATATGCTTTAAAATATGCAGATTTAATTGTAAGAAAAAGACCTCCTCAAGGTGGTATATTTTGCACGAACATTGAAACAAAATTGAACATGGACTCACTCTTTTGGCTTTGTTTTCTAAGATTATTGAAGAAAAGAGAGCTTTGCCAAAACTAAACAAAACACAGAACCATTCCTTTGAACCTGAGAACTCTCCAATGCCCAAATATGATTAAAACCCATCTTGGTTAAGCCCTTTCGATCAGTGTGCTTGTTGTAAAACCTGTTTAGAGTCCCTGGCAATTTTATGGTCTTATCTGTGTGGTCCTTTTCTTTAGAGAATATTCAGCATGATGTCGTCCTGCTAGAGCTCAACTAAGTGCTTACGGAAGATGTGATGTAGAGAGCTCAAAGCAGTTTGAGAATGATGCCACAAATGCACGCATGTCCCCAGTAAACCCGATCTAACTTGCCTTCTTGTCTCTCTACAAAAGAGACTTTTTGAGAAGAGAAAGGGAAAGACGGGAAGGAAGTTAAGTAACTTCAGAACAGCATAAAGAGATATACAGACAAATGCTTGGCGTTTTTTGAATTTTCTTTATTAAAGGCTCTCATTGAATTTCTTTGACTGCAGTTGAGAGCCATGTCTAGAGCACACTGCAGATCTGTTACTTTCACATTCTATTTATATGTCTATGAAGTAGATCATTGTAATGAATACAGATGGGCAATAAGTACAAAGTTATTGCATAATTTTTCAAAATTTTATGATTGCTTTTCCTACTTCCTCTTAGAATAATGGCCTCTCTGTGTAGCCTGGAGACCATTCACTATATCTTCAGTATGTTTTACCATTTCAGCAGATGTTAATTTATTAGAGACACACAAGAAGTGGTGAGTAAACAATCCACAGAATGAAACTGATTTGTAAGACATGGACAACCTGAACCAATATTAAGTTACTTCTGAGATCACTTGGTGAATTCAAGTGCATATGAATTTTTCCCCCTTCATTCCCTCCCTGCCTGCTTCTTGATTTGGCAAAGGTTGGGACTTTGGGACTGGAGGGAAAACCAAATTAAAGCCACCCACCAGCCCATAGCAAACAGAACAGAAAATGTCAGTCTTATGATGGGCTGTGTAACAAGATGAAAAGTTTCTCTACGGCTTTGCGTCTCTAAACCAGGTTTCGCCAAAGATGCAAAGCTGCCAGGTCTGAGTAAACAAACACGGCTTTACAAGATGAAGTATGCTAATGGCTCCTCCATCATCTGTGGGATTGCTCTCGATGGAAAATGACTGACCCTTTACTTTGTTCAGTTCCTATTCCTTTTGTCTTATTACTGTTTTCTCTTCACTTGAACTCCTCTCTAGATATGATCACAATGGGAAAAGTTGTCTGACGTGACAATTCCAGGGCCTGCTGAGCTGAGCATCCTTCAAGAGCCATCCTTAGTCGAGCTGTGTCCAGGACTGTGGTCTTTGTCTCCAGGATCTTTCTTCCAGGTTAGGTTTCCCATTGACTTTGAACTCACAACTGAAGTGAGTTTGATCAACTGTATATTTACTGCTCTAGACCTGAGCATGATGGATGAGGGGATCATATACTATGGAAGCTCCTTAGAAAAAATGATTGACTCTGCCTGAGAGCACAGGAAAAGGCTTCATGGAGGAACCCCATTTGCACTCATCCTTGACAAGCTAGTTGAGGCTGTAGAAACCAGAAGCCAGAATATCATAGTTGATGGACAAGCATATGCTCATTATGAATCATCAAATAGAGCTTAAAAGGGTGTGTGTGCTTTGATGGAGATACTTATTTTCTATGAATTTGCCATCTTGCGATTTTAAATATGAATATTCACATAAAAGGGGAATAAAATATGGAAAGCTAGAATTAATCACAGAAAATATGTGATGTCCATATTTCTCTTGGCTTAAAGAGAACAGTTTAACTCTACAGTGAAAAGAATTTAAATTTTTAATTTAACAAGATATTATGATATAGACTTAAAGCTACCAAGGCTGCAGTGAAAGACTAAGGACACCAGTAGTAAATTGGGCCTGTGAGGTAAAGCAGTGGTTCTCAAACCATTTTTCTCATCCCTCCCTAAAAATATTTGGAAAAACCATGTACCCTCTGACACACTTTCAAGTTGACATCTAAAGAATTTCAACGTAAGTTTAAATAGTTTCCAAGCATGTAATTTATGATAATTTTTAACATCGATGTTTTAGATGATGTTTAAATTAATCAAATGGAATCTTAAAAGCATAGTTTGTTGATAAACACTATCATCCATTAAGTTTTTTTCTCTTTTCAAATGAACAAGCAGCTTTCCAGTAGTGGGAATTTTCTATCCTTGAATTTATATTTCTATTCCATTTTACTCACAGTATTTGTTTTCTAATGTAATGTTTTCAGACTTAATATCATTTTATTGCTCACTCTATCATATCTCTTTGCAACCAAAAAAAGTACATAAATCTATTTTTAAAAATTTACTTTGACATAAGATTTTAAATTCCAAATGCTTTCTTTTGGATTGAGTTACTATAATTACTTTTATTACAAAATTGATCAAACTATAAATATATTATAAATTTTGGAAAAAATTTTAAATGTTAAAATTTTATTGGAAACACATTTCTATTTGAGAAGGATAGGGCTTTTTGTTTTTCCAGTAAGTTTATGTGTGCTATTATTATTTACTGTTAAAGTGAGCAGTGTTCAGCATCTCTTCTATTCCTCTCTGTTTATTGTTATAGCTGTAAGTGCTGAGAAAACTTGCTCTCATAAAAAAGCAAATGAAAGACTTTATTACAGCAGCATCACTTATTTTGAACTCCTGAGTTTGATGCCAAATATCACATGGTGATATAACACAGAAATACTTTTTAATAACCATCTGCTAATAACTTGATTAATTCTGCCTCAGTTTTACTGAAAGCAAAGAACCTTGAGAGCCATTGACAATGAGGTGCTGAAGTTCTAGGATTAAAGAACTTAGTGAAAGGAAAGAAGGTTCCTGAAGTTAGAATCCTGATAAACACTTATTTAAGGAGGTAAATGATGAAAGTAGCCAGTAAGGAAGGAAGTTCCTATCAAGAAGGAACTAGGGCCAGGAAGTATATTGTCATGGTAGTAAAAGAAGAGAAAGTGTCAAGCAGGAGAGGTACTTAGCAGTGTCAAAAGAATTCAGAGAGGTAAGCTTGAGGCAGACTAAAAGATGCCATTATTTCTCTGAGGTCTCAAAAAGAAGTTAAACTTTTCCTGTATGTGAAACCATGAATTTTGGCATTGCAATCATATTATACAGGATCTGGGATTTAGGACATTGGAGCACTATTTTTTCTTTTTTTCAAAATCATTTTTTAATGTGTGAGTCTCTTTCTAGGACTTTTATTCTGATCCAATTGTCTATTTGTCAATTCCCTGGCAGTTTAGGTTAGCAGACATTTGGTCCTGTCCAAAATGTCCATAAGACTTTTGGTCCATGCCAAAAGATCCTTTCAGTTTAGTCCTATCTAGAATGTCCCTGAGCATATTTGCTCATGGACAGCTGGTTTTGGACAGAACCAAATATCAAGGACCTTTTGGCGGGGACAAAACGTCTTATGGACCAAATGTCTATGGATGTTTTGGGCAGGACCAGATGTCCTGCAAGGGTAGGTTATCATATTATTGCTTTACACAAAGTGTTGACTTTAGATAAGGCAATTCTCTCATACTGTTCTTTATTAAAATTGTCAAAATTACATCTTTGCAATCATGAATTTTACCATGAAAATATTACATGTCTACTCCTTCATTTCTTTTTACTTTTTTCAGTAGAGTTTTGTAATTTTCCTTATAAAGATGTTGTATGCCTCTTGTTATTTATTTTTAGGTACCTTAAGTTGTTGTTGCAACTGTGAATGGAAATTATTTTTCAATTGCATTTTTGAATAATGATTTTTTTCTGCATTTATCTTTTAATGAGTAGTAATGTGGAATTCTCTTAGTTCCTAAATATCTGTTGGCAGGTTTTCTTGGTTGTACCACACAGACAATCATATTAGTTACAAATAAAGATACTTTGACCTTTCATTTCTAATTTTTACTCATTTTATACCATGTCTTGTCTTCCTGCATTAGATAGAAACTGCAGTAGAATGTTGAATACAAGTGGCAACATTGAGAATTCCACTTTGTACCTAACTTTGTAGGAAAAACTTCTAAAATTTCACCATTAAATTTAGTTGTTATTGCAACTCTTTAATGGATAACTTCATCCTTTCTATACTAAAAGAGTTCCTTTCTATACTAAGTTCTGTATCACACATGTACATTGAACTATCAAATGTTTGCATTTATTGAAAGAAACATGTTTTTCTCTTTTAATTTCTAATTGTGATTTATTACATTAATAAATTTGTTAATGTTGGGCTATCCTTTGATTTCTGAGAGTAATGGTATTTGGATGTGATATAATGTTTTAATATTCACTGATGACTTCTACTTAGTAATATTTTAGTTAGGATTTTTACAAGTATAGTGAAATAGATCTATAATTTTATTTTCTTGTATCTTCTTGTATTTCCCTTGTCTAGTTTTGGTATCAAAATTATACTAGTATATAAAATGCTGTATACATCTCTTACCTCTTTCTGTACTTGGAAAAGTTTGTATAGGATAAAATTATTTATCTCAAGATAATTTGTGAAAATTCACCTGTAAAACTATCTGAGCCTATGTTTTCTTGTGGGAGGCTACTGATGATCAATTCAATTTATTTAATGATTAATTCAATGGTACTCATATAAACTGTGCTGTAATTTTTTTGACATTGCCAACTTATCTTTAGTTATCCCTTTCTGATCCTAGTATTGCTTACTTATGATTTGTTTCCTTTCTAATCAGCCTTACTAAGTTTTGCCTAACTCATCAGTTTTCAAATAACCACCTGCTGATTTTTATTGATCTTATATACTGTGTCTTTGTTTTCTAATTAATCTGATGTCTGCCTGTATCTTTATCATTTCCTTCCATCTAGTTTTTTAGGTGTATTTTATTTTTCTCTCTAATTTCTTGATTTGATCACTTTTTTTTCAGTCTTTTTTTTAAGACTTTTCAAGGAAAGTGCCCTAAGTTTTCTCAGTTTTTCTTCTTTTGTCAAAGTCTCCTCTCTCGGATAGCTTTTTCAATGTTCTTTATTCTCTGAATTCCTTAATTTCACAAAAAGGTGTGTTGCTATGGGTTCATTTTGCTTTAAATATTTCCTCTCAGTACTTGGAATGCTCTTTCAATTACCCAGCCATAAAAAAGAATGAAATTCTACCATTTGCAGCAACCTGGATAAACCTAGAAAATATTATGCTCAGTGAAATAAGCATAAAAGAGAAAGACAAATACTATATGATACCCTTTATATGTGGAATCTAAAATAAAAAACAAATGAATGTATATGCAAAACAGAAACACAGATAGAGAAAACAAACCTGTGGTTACCAGTGGGGAGAAGGAAGGGAGGAGTGGTTAGATAGGAGTATGGGATTAAGAGATACAAATTAATATGTAAAAAATAAATAAGGAAGAAGGATTTATTGTACAGCACAGGGATTTATAGTCGCTAATTTATAATAACTTTTAATGGACTATAACCTATAAAAATACTGAATTACCATTCTGTACACTTAAAACTAATATAATATTATAAATCAACTATACTTCAATTAAAAAGGAAACTCACGTTTCTTCAATGCATAATAATTCTTAGTCATTATCTCTTTGCTGACTCCCTCCATTCTCTCATTGATTTTATTACTGTTAGATATTGGATTTACAGAATCATTTTCAATGAGAAAAATTTTTTTCATCTTTTTTTTTTAACATCTTTATTGGAGTAAAATTGCTTTACAATGGTGTATTAGTTTCTGCTTTATAGGAAAGTGAATCAGCTATACATATACATATATCCCCATATCCCCTCCCTCATGCATTTCCCTCCCACACTCCATATCCTAACCCTCTAGCTGGTCACAAAGCACCGAGCTGATCTCCCTGTGCTATGCGGCTACTTCCCACTAGCTATCTATTTTATATTTGGTAGTGTATATATGTCAATGCTACTTACTCTCTCACTTCGTCCCAGCTTACCCTTCCTCTTCCTGTGTTGTCAAGTCCATTCTCTACGTCTGCGTCTTTATTCGTGTCCTGCCCCTAAGTTCTTCAGAACCTTTTGTTTTTTTTTTGGTTCCATATGTATGTGTTAGCATATGGTATTTGTTTGTCTCTTTCTGACTTACTTCACTCTGTATGACAGACTCTAGGTCCATCCACCTCGCTACAAATAACTCAATTTCGTTTATTCTTATGGCTGAGTAATATTCCATTATATATATGTGCCACATCTTCTTTATCCATTCATCTGTCAATGGACACTTAGGTTGCTTCCATGTCCTGACTATTGTAAATAGAGCTGCAATGAACATTGTGGTACATGACTCTTTTTGCATTATGGTTTTCTCAGGGTATATGACCAGTAGTGGGATTGCTGAGTCATATGGTAGTTCTATTTTTAGTTTTTTGAGGAACCTCTATACTGTTCTCCATAGTGGCTGTATCAATTTACATTCCCACCAACAGTGCAAGAGGGTTCCGTTTTCTCCACACCCTCTCCAGCATTTATTGTTTGTAGATTTTTTGATGACGGCCATTCTGACTAGTGTGAGGTGATACCTCATTGTAGTTTTGATTTGCATTTCTCTAATGATTAGTGATGTTGAGCACCCTTTCATGTGTTTGTTTGCAATTTGTATATCTTCTTTGGAGAAATGTCTATTTATGTCTTCCGCACATTGTTGGCTTGGATTGTTTGGTTTTTTGATATTGAGCTTCATAAGCTGCTTGTATATTTTGGAGATTAATTCTCTTTCAGTTGCTTCAATTGCAAATATTTTCTCCCATTCAGAAGGTTGTCTTTTGGTCTTGTTTATGGTTTCCTCTGTTATGCAAAAGCTTTTAAGTTTCATTAGGTCCCATTTCTTTATTTTTGTTTTTATTTCCATTTCTCTAGGAGGTGGGTCAAAAAGGATCTTCCTGTGATTTATGTCATAGGGTGTTCTGCCCTTGTTTTCCTCTAAGAGTTTTATAGTGTCTGGCCTTACATTTAGGTCTCTGATCCATTTTGCGTTTATTTTTGTGTATGGTGTTAGGGAGTGTTTTAATTTCATTCTTTTACATGTAGCTGTCCAGTTTTCCCAGCACCACGTATTGAAGAGGCTGTCTTTTCTCCATTGTATATTTTTCCCTCCTTTATCAAAGATAAGGTGACCATGTGTACGTGGGTTTATCTCTGGGCTTTCTATTCTGTTCTATTTGTCTATATTCCTGTTTGTGTGCCAGTACCATACTGTCTTCATTACTGGAGCTTTGTAGTATAGTCTGAAGTCAGGAAGCTTGATTACTCCAGCTCCGTTTTTCTTTCTCAAGATTGTTTTGGCTATTCAGTGGACTTTTGTGTTTCCATACAAATTGTGAAATTCTTTGTTCTAGCTCTGTGAAAAATTCCATGGGTGGTTTGATAGGGATTATATTGATTCTGTAGATTGCTTTGGATAGTATAGTCATTTTCACAATGTTGATTCTACCAATCCAAGAACATGTTATATCTCTCCATCTGTTTGTATCATCTTTAATTTCTTTCATCAGTGTCTTATAGTTTTCTGCATACAGGGCTTTCTTCTCCTTAGGTAGATTTATTCCTAGGTATTTTATTCTTTTTGTTGCAATGGTACATGTGAGTGTTTCATTAATTTCTCTTTCAGATTTTTCATCATTAGTGTATAGGAATGCAAGAGATTTCTGTGCATTAATTTTGTATCATGCTACTTTACCAAATTGATTACCTCTAGTAGTTTTCCGGTAGCCTCTTTAGGATTCTCTATTTGTAGTATCATGTCATCTGCAAACAGTGACAGTTTACTTCTTCTTTTCCAATTTGTATTCCTTTTATTTCCTTTTCTTCTCTGATTGCTGTGGCTAAAACTTCCAAAACTATGTTGAATAATAGTGGTGAGAATGGGCAACCTTGTCTTTTTCCTGATCTTAATGGAAATGATTTCAGTTTTTCACCATTGAGAATGATGTTGGCTGTGGGTTTGTCATATACGGTCTTTATTATGTTGAGGTAAGTTCCCTCTATGCCTAGTTTCTGGAGGATTTTCATCATAAATTGGTGTTGAATTTTGTCAAAAGTTTTTTCTGCATCTGTTGAGATGATCATATGGTTTTCTCCTTCAATTTGTTAATATGGTTTATCACACTGATTGATTTGCGTATATTGCAGAATCCTTGCATTCCTGGGGTAAACCCCACTTGATCACAGTGTATGATCCTCTTAATGTGCTGTTGGATTCTGTTTGCTAGTATTTTGTTGAGGATCTTTTCATCTATGTCCATCAGTGTTATTGGCCTGTAGTTTTCTTTTTTTGTGGCATCTTTGTCTGGTTTTGGTATCAGGGTGATGGTGGCCTCATAGAATGAGTTTGAGAGTGTTCCTCCCTCTGCTATATTTTGGAAGAGTTTGAGAGGGATAGGTGTTAGCTCTTCTCTAAATGTTTGATAGAATTCACCTGTGATCCTGGACTTTTGTTTGTTGGAAGATTTTTAATCAATTTGAGTTTCAATTTCAGTGCTTTGGATTGGTCTGTTTATATTTTCTATTTCTGCCTGGTTCAGTCTCAGAAGGTTGTGCTTTTCTAAGAATTTGTCCATTTCTTCCAGGCTGTCCACTTTATTGGCATATATTTGCTTGTAGTAATCTCTCATGATCCTTTGTATTTCTGCAGTGTCAGTTTTTACTTCTCCTTTATCATTTCTAATTCTATTGATTTGAGTCTTCTCCCTCTTTTTCTTGATGAATCTGGCGAATGGTTTATCAATTTTGTTTATCTTCTCAAAGCACCAGCTTTTAGTTTTATTGATCTTTCTTATCTTTCCCTTCTTTTCTTTTTCATTTCTTTCTCATCGGATATTTATGATATCATTCCTTCGGATAACTTTGGGTGTTTTTGTTCTTTTTTCTCTAATTGCTTTAAGTGTAAGTTTAGGTTGTTTATTTGAGATGTTTCTTGTTTCTTGAGGTAGAACTGTTTTGCTATAAACTTCCCTCTTAGAACTGCTTTTGCTGCATCTCATAGGTTTGGGGTCACTCTGTTTTCAGTCATTTGTTTCTAGGTATTTTTTGATTTCCTCTTTGATTTCTTCAGTGATCACTTTGTTATTTACTAGTGTATTGCTTAGCCTCCATATGTTTGTATTTTTTACAGATTTCTTTCCTGTAATTTATATCTAGTCTCATAGCATTGTGGTCAGAAGAGATACCTGATATGATTTCAATTTTCTTAAATTTACCAAGGCTTGATTTGTGAGCCAATATATGGTTTTTCCTGGAGAATGTTCCATAAGCACTTGAGAATAAAGTGTGTTCTGTTGTTTTGGGATGTAATGTCTTTAAATATCAATTAATTCTATCTTGTTTAATGTATCATTTAAAGTTTGTGTTTCCTTGTTTATATTCATTTTGGATGACCTGTCCGTTGGTGAAAGTGGGGTGTTAAAGTCCCCTACTATGAATGTGTTACTGTCAATTTCCCCTTTTATGACTATCAGCATTTGCATTATATATTGAGGTGCTCCTATATTGGGTGCATAAATATTTACAAGTATTATATATTCTTCTTGGATTGATCCCTTGGTCATTATGTAGTGTCCTTCTTTGTCTCTTGTAATAGTCTTTATTTAAAGTCTATTTTGTCTGATATGAGAATTGCTACTCCAGCTTTCTTTTGATTTCCATGGAATATCTTTTTCAATCTCCTCACTTTCAGTCTGTATGTGTCCCTAGGTCTGAAGTGGGTCTCTTGTAGACAGCATATATACGGGTCTTGTTTTTGTATCCATTCAGCCAATATATGTCTTTTGGTGGGAGCATTTAATCCATTTACATTTAAGGTAATTATGGATATGTATGTTCCTATTACCATTTTCTTAATTGTTTTGGGTTTGTTATTGTAGGTCTTTTTCTTCTCTTGTGTTTCCT
Organism: Orcinus orca; assembly: GCF_937001465.1. Lineage (NCBI taxonomy): Eukaryota > Metazoa > Chordata > Mammalia > Artiodactyla > Delphinidae > Orcinus > Orcinus orca. The sequence goes on from NC_064569.1 coordinate 23,934,400, forward strand.
GCCTAGAGAAGTTCCTTTAGCATTTGTTGTAAAGCTGGTTTGGTGGTGCTGAATTCTTTTAGCTGTTGATTTTCTGTGAAGGTTTTAATTTCTCCGTCGAATCTGAATGAGGTCCTTGCTGGGTAGAGTAATCTTGGTTGTAGGTTTTTCCTTTTCATCACTTATATATGTCCTGCCACTCCCTTCTGGCTTGCAGAGTTTCTGCTGAAAGATCAGCAGTTAACCTTATGGGGATTGCCTTTTATGTTATTTGTTGCATTTCCCTTGCTGCTTTTAATGTTTTTCTTTGCGTTTAATTTTTGATAGCTTGATTAATATGTGTCTTAGCATTTTTCTCCTTGCATTTATCCTGTGTGTGACTCTCTGTGCTTCCTGGACTTGACTATTTCCTTTCCCATATTAGGGAACTTTTCAACTATAATATCTTCAAATATTTTCTCAGTCCCTTTCTTTTTCTCTTCTTCTGGGACCCCTATAATTCAAATGTTAGTGCATTTAATTTTGTCCCAGAGGTCTCTGAGGCTGTCCTCAATATTTTTCATTCTTTTTTCTTTATTCTGCTCTGCTGTAGTTATTTCTGCTATTTTATCTTCCATGTCACATATCCGTTCTTCCACCTTAGTTATTTTGCTATTGATTCCTTGTAGAGAATTTTTAATTTCATTTATGGTGTTGTTCACCATTGTTTGTTTGCTCTTTAGTTCTTCTAGGTCCTTGTTAAATGTTTCTTGCATTTTCTCCATTCTATTTCCAAGGTTTTGGATAATCTTTACTATCATTATTCTGAATTCTTTTCCAGGTAGACTGCCTGTTTCCTCTTCATTTTGTTTTTGTCTGGTGTGTTTTTACCTTGCTCCTTTAGCTGCTGTGTATTTCTCTGTCTTCTCCTTTTGCTTAACTTACTGTGTTTGGGGTCTCCTTTTTGCAGGTTTATAGTTCCCATTGTTTAGTGTGTCTGCCCTCAGTGGGTAAGGTTGGCTCAGTGGGTTTTGTAGGCTTCCTAGTGGAGGGGACTGGTGCCTGTGCTCTGGTGAATGAGGCTGGATCTTGTCTTTCTGGTGGGCAGTACCATGTACAGTGGTGTGTTTTGGGGTGTCTCTGACCTTATTATGATTTTAGGCAGCCTCTCTGCTAATGGGTGGGGTTGTGTTCCTTTCTTGCTAGTTGTTTGGCATAGGGTGTCCAGCACCATAGCTTGCTGGTCATTGAGTGGAGCTGGGTCTTTGAATTGAGATGGAGATCTCTGGGAGAGCTTTTGCCATTTGATATTACATGGAGCCAGGAGGTCTCTGGTGGACCAATGTCCTGATCTCAGCTCTCCCACCTTAGAGGCTCAGGCCTGACACCTGGCTGGAGCACCAAGACCCTGTCAGCCACACAGCTCAGAAGAAAAGGGAGAAAAAATAAAGAAAGAAATAAAATAAGATAAAATAAAATAATATAAGGTAAAATAATAGTTATTAAAGTAAAAAATTTAAAATATATTATTAAAAATAAAAGATATAAAAGTAATAAGAAAAAAGAAAGAAGAGAGCAACCAAACCAAAAAACAAATCAACCAATTATAACAAGCACTAAAAACTATACAAAAGAACAAACAAATGAACAAAAAAAAGACAGACAGAACTCTAGGACAAATGGTAAAAGAAAATCTATACAGACAAAATCACACAAAGAAGCATACACATACACACTTACAAAAAGAGAAAAGGGCAAATAATATATATATATTTAAAAAAAGAAAGAGAGCAACCAAATCAATAAACAAATCTACCAATGATAATAAGCTCTAAATAGTAAACTAAGATAAACATAAAACCAAAAACAAATTAGTTACAGAAAGCAAACCCCAAGTCTACAGTTGCTCCCAAACTCCACCGCCTCAATTTTGGGATGATTCGTTGTCTATTCAGGTGTTCCAGAGATGCAGGTTACATCAAGTTGATTGTGGAGCTTTAATCCGCAGCTCCTGACATTGCACAGAGAAATTTCCCTTTCTCTTCTTTGTTCGCACAGCTCCTGGAGTTCAGCTTTGGATTTGGCCTTGCCTCTGTGTGTAGGTCACCTGAGATGGTCTGTTCCCCACCCAGACAGGACAGGGTTAAAGTAGCAGCTGACTGGGGGGGCTCTGGCTCACTCAGGCCAGGGAGAGGGAGGGGTATGGAATGTGGGGCAAGACTGTAGTGGCAGAGGCTGGTGTGACATTGCAACAGCCTGAGGCGCTCTGTGTGTTCTCCCAGGGAAGTTGTCCTCGGATCACGGGACCCTGGCAGTGGCAGACTGCACAGGCTCCCACAAGGGGAGGTGAGGATAGTGACCTGTGCTTGCACACAGGCTTCTTGCTGGCTGCAGCAGCAGCCTTAGCATTTCATGCCCGTTTCTGGTGTCCACACTGATAGCTGTGGCTCGCACCTGTCTCTGGAGCTTGTTTAGGCGGTGCTCTGATTCCCCTCTCCTCGCGCACTCTGAACAAACGGTCTCTTGCCACTTGGGCAGGTCCAGATTTTTTTCCTGGACTCCCTCCCAGCTAGCTGTGGTGCACTAACCCCCTTCAGGCTGTGTTCACGCAGCCAACCCCAGTCCTCTCTCTGGGGTCTGATCTCTGAAGCCAGTGCCTCAGCTCCCAGCCCATACCCGCCCCAGTGGGTAAGTAGACAAGCCTGCCAGGCTGCTGAGTGCTGGTCGGCACCAATCCTCAGTGCGGAAATCTCTCCGCTGTGCCTTCCACACCCCTGTTGCTGCACTCTCCTCCGTGGCTCCTAAGCTTCCCCACTCCACCAACCCCCGCTTCCACCAGTGAAGGCGCTTCCTAGTGTGTGGAAACTTTTCCTCCTTCACAACTCCCTCCCACTGGTGCAGGTCCCATCCCTATTCTTTTGTCTCTGTTTTTTCTTTTGCCCTACCAAGGCACATGGGTAGTTTCTTGCCTTTGGGAAGTCTGAGGTCTTCTGCCTGCATTCAGTAGGTATTCTGTGGGAATTGTTCCACATGTAGATGTATTTCTGATATATTTCTGGGATGGAAAGTGATCTCCACGTCTTACTCCTCCACCATCTTGAGGGTCCCCTCCTGACAGCTATTTTTAAAACCTACCTTGATATATAGGGGAGCCTCTCTCCAGGGATTGATTTCAAACAGTAATGCTGGATCTGGTCCTATGCCTTGCATGGAGATGTTTTAGGATGGGTTTCCCCTGAGGAGGCAAGACTTGATTACCATGACCACTGCTTGGCATGGAAACCAGCAGGACTGCTGGTTCCATCATGCTTACCGATTTGCATGTCAATTCTGTTTCTAGTTTACTAAAGGTTTATTTTGCTTTTGAGTATGCTATGTCTTTTTAGGTATCACTTTTAAAACATTTTAATTATTTTTGTTATATGGATTAGAGGAGCAAAAGATTTGTTAGGAGACTTGGGATCAACTTATAATGAAAGTAAAATGAGATTTTAATATGTTATATAAATTGAACATGCTGATTTTAAGTGTTTCTTCATATTAGGACTATCAAGCATGTTTAAAGAAGCTCTTTCAATAGCAAAGCTTTTGATATAGGGTATATTGATTTGACCTAAAAAACAAAGCCATTAAACATTAGGATATTTTTAAATGACCAAATAATATGCAAGACCATTGCCATCACCTCAGCTCTGGAATTATATCATTGGCCTCTTTCCACTACATCCCCATCCTTACCTACTACAGAAGATGTGGTGTAGATCAGGTTAGGGTTACCCACAACCTGCAGGTAAACCACCCAAGGCAAATATCTTTATCAATCCCTTTTAAAAAATAAAACTTTAAAATACATAAATATAGACAAAACTCGCTTGATGAACCAAGAATGTCTAACATTCAGTTATAGGAAATCTAAAGAGTACAAACGTTAACGTAGTTAGTTGATATTTTAGGGAAATTTTAGGACTGGATGAAAGATTTCTGGGAAATAAGAGTAAGTAACATTCATTCATTCAACAAGCATTAATCAAGCAAAAACTATGTTATAAGAAAAGAGGAAGCCTTATAAGAAAAGCTATGGCCTTTGAAGAGGAAAAACTTACCTCTTCAAAGTGGTAAGTGAAGTGTTGGATCACTGGCTGAGAAATTAAAGCAGAAAGCTATGAGCAAGACACTTTAATCTTGTTAAAAAAGAAAAGAGAAAAGTACTCTTTAAAATAACTTAAACTAGAAAATTTCTCTTTATGCCTTGCTTCCAGGAAATTCAAAGCTAAATTTTATGTTTAATTGTATTATTATCTAAGATTTGAAAATAATTATGTCCATCTTCCATCTGTTGAATTTTGAATCCTTTTTTCAAATATTATTTCCATTATGAAGTTCTCTTAAATTATTTTGGAATTAAGATATTAGTGAGTGAACTGAAAAAATGAATCAACCATATTTGAGCTGTGAGGGGGAAAACTATAGAATCAATTCAATACTGAAGTCAACACATTCCCACCTCATAAACAGGAAATTGTTAAATGTATTTTATTTGTATGTTATGTAATATACATGAATAACTACTATATTCTTACCATCTCACTTCCTTCCTGGGAACTCTTTAAATGGAATTTTATGTCTGGTTAGGAGTAATACAATTAAAGAAGGATGTGGATATACTGGAGAGGTTACAATGGAAACTACTTAAAATGATGGGCATTCTAAGAGAAATCATGGTCTGTAAAAGATAATGGAAAGAAAAGTTAGACTTATTCAGCAAAAAGAGAAATAGTGCTAGGTTAGGAAGAAGACGAAATTATAGGGAAGTCATTTTTTAACTGTAGCAACGCTAGATTGAATTTTGAAAGATCTGTTAATTATTTTAGTTAAATGTTGAGAATACTTAGGGAGGTTAAGAAACATTTTCTAAGTGGAGGTTTCCCCTAAACCACCCTTCTCTTCAGTACTGTCTTTTTCTTCAGTGCTCTCGACAAAGAAAGTTTGGTCAATTTTCTTTAGTAATAACACAAGTAATAGGGATGATGGAAAAGGACATACCCACATCCCTGGGAGGAACTTTGTCTTTGATCCTGGAATTGCTGCCAACTATCTTTGTGGGTAATTTAGAGATTAAAAATATTTTATTCTTCTAAGAATTCTGCAACAGATGCCCACCAGAATTTAGCAAGGTGTGAATGGGACAGTGGAAAGGGTGAGAGACTTCACCCTCCCCTTTAAGAGCCAGAAAAACTAGATTCCAGTCCCAGCTCTTTCACTAGCCTGGTGATTAGTCACTTAACCTCTTTAAACTTTGTTTCTTCATCTCTAAAATTAGGTGGGCATTGGGGGAAATCTCTGAGGGTTTTGGGAGTTCTGACCAGCTATGATTCCACGGAATTCTGAGACTTGATATTGATGGGGTCAAGCAGGAGCAAAGAATAAGGAATAGGGGTTTTTTCCCAGCTGCTTTCATCAGCAAATTGTTGCATAAGCGTGCCAGCTGAAACAAACAGCTCTGTAGGGCTCACGGCATCCTCACCGCTCCCATTACTGAGTTTTGTCATGACTAGACAGGATGCTGCCATCATTGGTGAACTTTGACCTCTGCCCTTTCCAAGCAGAAAGAGAGAGATTATCGAGAATCTGGTTGCCTGTCTCTGACCCCCGTCTCACCCTGCTCGGCTGCCATCATCACCTCCTTCAACACTGAGACCCTTATTTATACTCCAATAAATAATGCCTTTTAAATACTCAGATAACTGCTTTGATTGCATTCAAGCTTTCAAAGCACGAAGGCCCTGAATTCTTTTTTCTTCTTTAGCGTTGGCACACTGTGGTCCTGCCCAGTGTGGAAACTGCTTCCACATCCTTATCCCTGGTTCACACTTTCCCCATCAATCTGATGACATGAAACCGCTTGACTCATAAACAGGAGTTAGAGAAACAGAGGTTAAACCACGGCACCGAAAGTGGTTGTGAGTCTGCGAGTGTGGAGAGAGTGGGAAAATCGACAAGCATGTGTCTGTTACCATCTGCCCCAAGTGCTGAGCTGTAGAATGAATTCAGCAAGAGCCTGCTATTAAAAATAATGCAAATACTCTGCCCGTCTCTCCTTGGTAAAGACCAGTGTGCTTTGCTACAAAACACCTCCCTTTCAGAAGTCTCCAGTGTGAAAATAGATGTGTCAGCTGCTGTGAATTTCCTTTTCCTTTTAATTGATGATGGGAAGACTTCTAAATCTCTGTGTTACTGATCTCCTCCTCACACGCTTTGTACGTTATCTAGTAACCCAGTAGAGTAATACCTATTGCAAATGCTTATATAGTGTATACTATTCAGAGGAAAATGTTCTAAGCACTTAATGTATATTAATACATTCAACACTTATGACAGCCTCATGTCTTGGTATTGTTATTATCCCTTATTTAACACACAAGGAAATCCAGTATAGAGAGATTAAATGACTTTTTCCGGGAGTAACGAGTGGCAGAGCTTGGATTTGAATTTGGGCATTCAGACTCCAACGTCTGTGCTCTTCACCATCGTGTTCTTCTGAGAAAGAAAAAGATGAAAACGAAGAGAAAAGATGGTGCCACAGTGATGACACCGAGACATAGGAAGCTTTCGAATAGACCACTAGGTCAACTCTTCCTAGGAGAGTATGCCAGGGACAACTAGGTTCCCAGTAAAAATGATTTATTTCTTTACTTTTTTTACTTTTTAAAATTTCTGTTGTTGCACCTACAGAATTGTTAGGCACTAAGCAGTTGCTTCAGACCCTTAAGTTAACTTTAAGGGTTACACTGGGTGGACTGGTAGGAGAGACAAACAACTGCAGGTATCAAAGCCAGTTTTGTGGCAATTCTGAGGTCCGCAGGGGAACGGAATGTGATAGTTCAAGTACAGTCACTTGAAAGGTTTAAAACTATATCTCTGCCAGATACCAACATGTAATATTTTCAAGTGCTCTCCTGAGGCCTTCTCAGCAAGGTCACTGTAAATGATCATGTGTATTGAGATGATTGTAAACAACCCTTTGCAGTGAAACGCATTATAATGTAGCCTTTAATTATTATAATATAGATGCAGTGACCAGAGTGCAGCTCATCTCTCCCATTGGCCTTCTCAGCCCTCCACACCTTTCTGATTTATAATAAAGTGGTCTCTATTTTACTCTATGATGAGCCTCTGCTATGTACCAGGGATTTCCTGTCATCAAGAAGTTTACTCAGTCAGTAGGCTATATTTTTTCATCTTTTCAGTGATCAAACTTAGTCATCCCTAAATTTGACACTGATTTAAAACTATAAATAAAGGACTTTGTTTTAACTGGTGGTATTGAAGAACATGTAAGAAAAGCTTTTTCTCTGAATTTCAAAGGTGGTGCACTAGAAAGGAAAGTTCATCTATTTTTCTTCTGTGATTCATCATCAATTTGGAGATGTGTGTGTGTGTGTGTGTGTGGTACAAATGAAATCAGAATATTTCCTTCCCTTATATCTTCTCATTGTGTGGATTTATTAACTGCATGAGTCATATGGTTAAAACTTTTGAAAATTTATGACTTAACAATAAACAGTAAGAGAACAAACCTCCTTTATCTCTGGGGCTCGGTCTCCTGTCATGTGCAGACAGTTGCCCAGAGCTATGAGATGTGGAATGACTGACTGACTGACTGGGGGATGTGGGTGGGGTAGACGCTCACTCAGTCTTTCAGGATAACACTTGTCTGAGCCTGTTTATCTTCCACCTCTAACCTCAGCAAATCTGTCTCCCTGACCTGAAAAATGTGGGAAAATTCAGGGGGGTGTGGAAAGATTTTTCCATGAAAAAAAAAAGATTTGATTTTATAAGAATATGAAATAAATGGACGTGCTGGGATGAATGTATTCGTTTTCTAGGGCTGCTGAAACAAAGTACCACAGACTAGGTGGCTCAAACACCAGAAGGTTATCGTCTCACAGTCTGGAGTCTAGAAGTCCAAAGTCAAGGTATCAGCAGGGTTAGTTCCTTCTGAGGCTGTGAGGAAGAATCTGTCCCAGCCCTCTCTCCTAGCTCCTTGTAGCATCAGACATTCTTTGGCTGATAGATGGCATTCTCCGTGTATCTTCACGTCATCTTCCTCCATGAGTGCATCTGTCTCTGTGGCCAAATTTCCCCCTTTTTAGGAGGATAACAGTCTTATCGGATTAAGGTCCACTCTTCTGATTTCATTTTAACTTGATTACGTCTGTGAAGACTATAGTTCCAAAGAAGGTCTCCTGAGATACCTGGGACTTACATTGTTTCTTTTTTGGGGAGGAGACAGTTCAACCCATAAAGCTCACCAAGAAAACAAAATGACATACAGACTTAGAAGTAAACCTGATGAATCTGCACTCTTTGAGTAAAGCCCTTCCAGCTCTTCCTCCCCAAACAGCATTTCTGCTTGACCTAAATAAGAAGGACTGTGTTAACATGATTTTCCACTGCCTGAAAATCTGAATACGTTTTGAAATAAAACCATGGGTTTGCATCCATTCTATGGAAGACCTGGGGCAAGAACTTTTCCCAAGCTACTTTTTTTTTTTTTTTTTGAAGCTCCATTTTTCTGATCTGTCAGATGGGCATTAGTACATATGCTTTAAGTATCCCACTAGACTATATAAACCCTGCAAGTGTAGACACTTAAGTTCAAGTTCGTTTTATGCATATAAAAGAATTAAAACGTAGAATGTTCTATATTGGAGACAGTTTGCAGCATAGAGGAAGAAGCATGGCTGTGAAAGTCAGAAGATGAGGTTTCTTAGTCTCAGCGCTGCTAACTCACCGCTCTGATCTTTAACTGTGGCATAGGGGGAAGATTAACCACTCAAGTCCCCTCCACTCAAAAATTCTAAGTACAGTGTTTTTGTAACATACAACGTAGTGTTAACGTGTGTTCCTAAATCCCATGCAGTAGAGGTGAGCCTTCAGGTACACACTATACCTGCTCTCTCAAGCTTCCTTAGGATTATTATTAATCCAAACTCTTCCCTTTGTGTGTGGGCTGAACTCCAGTCACACCCTTGAGAACCAGCTGACATGGAACCCACCCTCAAGTGTTTGGCATGGAACCATGCAAGGGGAACAGATGCAATATTTAGTCAGGCTTTCTCTCACGTGTATTCTTCTCCACATTTGGTGCAGAATTTCAGAGAAGTTTCATGTGCAGGAAACAACCAGGAATGAAACATAGTGGGTTTGGATTACTTTCCCAGAGAAGTGGGAATTTGAAATTCTTATAATGCAAATCAATACTAAGTCCATTTAGAATCAGACAAACAAAGTGATGATTATTTTATGTCTCTGGGCCCAGAGCAAAGTCGTTTCCAGCTAGTTTAGTACCTATTAACATTTACAAAGTTCTTTCTAGTAAAAGACAAGTCTTTGGGGAATAGCTCATGCCTAGCTATTTCATGCCTTTTCACACTTGGCACAAACACGTCTAGGTTTTGATGTGGAAATTCTTCCTTGTTATAAGAATTTTGATTCTTGAAGTCTCCCTTACCCTCTCTCTCTCTCATCTCCTAAAACTACCTGGTAGTGAAAGAAGTCATTGGGGAATAATTCCTTAAGTAACATGAAAGTTAGCCTGCAAGTGAAATCAGCTCTCTTGTTGGAGTGATGACTCAGAAGATGGGCCCAGTCTTCCTCTGCCCATGATGACAATTCCTGTTGGCTCCAGACACACATGCACTGTCTGTCCTGTGCATGTCTTGGGCACCTCAAGTACTTCTCTTCTATATGTTTCCAATAATATTAACTTTCAATTTCCCTAGACAGTCTTATTCTGTAAACAATGCATCTCCTCAAAGTGAGGACACTTACTCAAACAGGAATCACCCATCTCACACTTATTGATTCGCTTACCTATGGAGTCCAGTGGGAAGTGTGTTTCTTACTCCCTGGATGGATAGTTAAACATAAAAATCCTTTCAACCCTAAACTACTGTGGTATCTTTTAGAATATGGACTCTGAGCAATCCTGATATGATTTATTGATGGTGTCCTCTTTCTTGTGCAGAGAAGCATCTACATAGCAGAAATTATAATAGGCACTGGGATAAAAGGTGAACATCATTTGGATTTGCCCTCAGAAACCTCATATTGCAGATGGAGAATAGATAGGTAAAGAAACAATTGCAACACTGGTATAAGTGATAGATAGATAGATAGATAGATAGATAGATAGAGGACACCTTGTCTACGGGAGGATTTTTCCACCTAGAGGTCCTGAGATGCTTGGTCAGAGAAGGTCATATCTGATCTGGCTTTGAAGAATGGGAAGGCGATAGCATTCCTGGCAGAGAGAGAAAAACATGAACAAAAGCAAATGTGGGTGTGGTAAAGCAATAATAAGTAGTTCTGCATGACTGGAAGATAAAAACATTTAGGGGGAGTGGCTAGAAATAAACTGGAAAATTTGGACCAGGTCTTGAAGCTCCCACCAGGCCTGAAAAAACCTACTAGCCTGTCATCTTTTGGCAGCTCAGCAGCTACCCCTACTGGCAAGGCTGAGTTCGTATCCAGAGTTTTGAATAGTGTCTCCCCTTTTATCTGGAAAAGCATTTCTGAAAATATGTCCTATATATCACCACCCAGCTCCCAACCTTACCTCCTCCTCTTCAAGCTATTCCATTAAAAAGTAGTGTGAGGTCAAGTGGTGCACCTGTGATCTAGTGCAGTTCACTAGCATAAGGTTTGACGGCCAAAGCCACATGAAGCAATATACCCTACATAGGGATGTATCGGTTGAGCCCGCTCAACATTTCTGAGTTTTGCCCAAGTAATTCTACATCCTATCACATCTAACAACTATCATTAAAGTAAATATGGACTAGAGACACTCATAACAGAATTTGTGAAGTCCTAATCCAACTGTTCATGTTTTCTATAGTTTTTACTTCCAGAAAGGATCATAGTACGGCAGGGCATCCTTTCTTGTTTAGCTTGTCTTCATCCCGTTGATTGATTCATTCAATTTTTACTGCCAGTTATGTGCCAGGCATGACCACAAACTTACCCCCAACAGGAAGGATTTCTATTTTCAGAGTTGCAGATGAGTATAACACTCCTGATTTTTGTTCTACCAATTAGCTTTCACAATATTTCCAAAGAAAGATTCAACTTTTCTCCTGCAGAGAAATTTTAGATCATGAGGGTGAAGGAACTTCAATCCTTCAAGTTAAAGGATGGTGGCAAGAAGTAAATCAATGCAGTGTTTCTCCTTAAGCAGAATGTCTAAAGGGGTGGAGAGATGGGGACTGGGTTGGAAAACATAGGATTATTTCAGGGCTTTGGCCCTTCTAATAAGATACAGTTTTGATCTCAACTCTTCTTCTCTAGGAAGGTTGGGAGTCCCAGCTCGCTCCATTTCCAGGGCACAGGAGATACCATCCAGTTTTTGTGATGTACTTCTTCTGCAGAAGCAAAGGAGACATTTACAGGAGTCATTGATCCCCATGATATCTTCAGGAATGATGTCCACCCTTAGCCTAAGTTCTAGAAGAAACAGAGGATGGGGCAGAAAAACAATCACTTGAGGGTGGGTTTTGGTTGTTCCCAGTGTCAGGGCAAGTTCCCAGCAGTCTTCCTAACTGTCTATAAATGATGTAGCAGACCAGTCTGGCTCAGACTCTGGGGTCACTCAAGCAAGTTACAACGTAGCTTAAACCCATGTCCTATGGAAGCATCTAACTAGGGAGTAATAAAGTGCCGGTGTCAGCAGCTCTATTGTAATAGGAGGAGATGGAGCGTGAGAAGGAAAATAGTACATTCCAAATTGTAATCCTTGTTGTATTAATCTGCTCAGGCTGCTATAGCAAAATACCATAGACTGGCTTAAACAAGGCACATTTCTTTTCTTACAGTTCTGGAGGCTGAAAGTCCAAGATCAAGGTGCTGGCCAATTTGGGTCTTAGTGAGAGCTCTCTTCCTGGATTGTAGACAGCTGTCTTCTTGCTGTGTCCTCACATGGTAAATAGAGAGATCTCTCTCTCTCTTCCGCTAATTATGAAGCCACTAACTAATCCTCTCATGAGGGCCCCATTCTCAAGACCTTGTCTAATCCTAATTACCTCTCAAAGGCCTTCTCTTCAAACACCAACGCATTGGGGTTTGGGGCTTCAACATATGAATGGGGAGAGGGTGGAATTTAGTCCATAGCACTTTCTCACAGAGAAAAATACTCGGTATGAAGACGGAAAGGAGAGAAGAATCTGGCTTATTAGAAAAGCCAGATAACTTTAGTTGTAACTGCTTCTCATTTTTAACCTTTCTCACTGAAAGTGGAGTTGGGATTCTGGTGCAGGCTCAAGAAATGGAAACCATTCTAGGTATTTCAATCTGAAAAGGGATGTAATAAAGAGAAACATGTGCTTAGAAACCTGGTAGAAGGGAGGAAAGAGCAAAGATTGTAGAGGGTCCACTAACGTCCCTGTCTCTCTAGTGCAGTGTCAGGAAAATACTGCTGCACCCATAGGTCAAGAGACTTCAGGAACCCATTTCTGGTATAAAAACTGACCTTACATCTGTTCAAAGATCTGTTACCACTTAATGGTAATAAAAGTCTGTGGGTGAGAGAGTCTGGGGAAATGCATTTCTAAGGTTTCTGGTCCCTGTGATGTAAGAGAAGTTATAAAACAGGGTGGAAATGGGTCCGGATGCCAGTGGATGATATCCAGGAAGCTCTCCTCTGGGATGTTTGCCTGCTACTGCATCGTTCACAGCTGTGCATGTCTTGGCCTATGTTGGGATTCCACACCAGGTGATGGAGGAGATGAGACCCAATCGTTTCCTGTAGTCAAGAGAAAGGGAGCCTTAGCTTATCAAAAATGCATGTTTGTATCCACATTAAGTGGCACACTCATGGGGGCTTGCCTTGGTTTCACAATTCAAAAATTAAAAATTTTTCCCTGCATTGTCTTCTGTCTCCCTTCCTCCATCCCAGGCTTCAATAAAATCAAATGAACTTCCACTCATCCAAAAGTATTATTGAGCACTTTCTTTCTTGCTAGAGGCCTCAATTCATGTCAAGTACTAGGTAATGTTAAAGAAAAAAAAAAAGGTTAGTAAGGCGACAAGGCCAATAAGAAGGCGAATAAGAAGAAGCTGGGTGGGCTTCCCTGGTGGCGCAGTGGTTGAGAGTCCGCCTGCTGATGCAGGGGACATGGGTTCGTGCCCTGGTCCGGGAAGATCCCACATGCCGTGGAGCAGCTGGGCCCGTGAGCCATGGCCGCTGAGCCTGTGCGTCCGGAGCCTGTGCTCCGCAGTGGGAGAGGCCACAACAGTGAGAGGCCCGTGTACCGAAAAAAAAAAAAAGAAGCTGGGTAAAAATATACAGCAGTATTAATTTAAATAAGTCAAACTGTCTGGAACTCTGTGTAAGTGAAACAGGAGAGCAGAGTAGGAAAGGTCCATTGAAGGCTTGTGCATGCACAGATGACTTTATGGGGAAAGAGTGGTATGAACTGGGTTCAGAAGGGAGGATTTGGTTAGAGGGAGAGAGGAGAAGGCATTCCAAATGTGTCTATGTACATGGCTCATGTCACAGTCAGTGAAGGATCTACCTTGCTGGAGCTGAAAAAAGTAGAAGATTGTATCAAGGAGGATCTAGGGAGTTTCTTGAGGCATTTGTGCTCCATGCAGTGAGTAATAAGACCCATTGAGGTTTCTTTCCCACTACTACTCTCCACTTCTATATTGATCCAATATTGTGGTTTCTTGTGGAATCAAGAAATACCTTAAAATAACACTAAAAGAGGGTATTAAGAATTGCCAGGCAGACATGAAATTAGCTGTCATCTCTGCCCTTCACTAGATGTGATATCTGAAACAAACCACTTAACCATATCTTAATTTCTAGATACATAATAGGGAGAATATATATTCAGTATATATATCTCCCAGGATTATCGTAATAAATAAAGAGGGCAAATGGTGCACTTTTCATGGTGCCTAGCATATAGTATACATTCAAATATTGTTAACTCCCCCTTTCTCCCTTTAATAAGTGGAGAAACTAATCACCCACTAACCACATCTAGGTGTAGGAGAACTTCTAGATACCAGAATGATCTCAAGAACTATCCTCCTTTAGTTCTTTAAAAAAATAATAAAAACATTTAAAAAACCCCAAACTTCCAAAATAAAATACACTGGGTAAAGTTTCCAGTTTGGAATTTTACAAAGCCTGCCTACATGCCAGAACTTCACATAAGGTGTCTGGTTTTTGCACTTAGGGAATCAGTGTCTCCATGATGCACATAAAATGTGAAGAGTTTGTTCCTCATCAAGCCATGGAAGAATGACTGATTGTAGAATGCCAGACAAGATAATTAGATGGTACAGACAATAGCTATTATCACAAGCACTAACACATGGTAACTTGCAGGCTACCGTGCCAAAACTGTCAAGAGTCCTCAAACTATGTATCCCTGGAATACATTAAAGCATCACTTCATAGCCTGAGCATCTGCACGAGCAAATGAGGGGGTAGTTACTTCACCTCCAAAATAAAGAGAGTGATTTTATTGCTTTAACTTATACTTGCTTAACCTTCTTGGCTGAAGGATAGCATAGCACAATGTAGAAGTACCCTCTAACATTACTTTATGGACAAAAAATAATTGGCTGAGGGTGGGAAAAACCTGGCTCCTTATACTTGCAGGTGTATTTTTCTTGGGAAGCAAGATTGCTAGTGAAACAAAAGATTTGGTTCATTTGGCTTGGCAAGTCAAAAATGCAATCCTAGGGGAAGACTTTATTTAGAAACTTTATTTTTCCCCTGTTAACTTGAATAGTTTGTGGAGGGAAAAAAAAGAACTATAAATGGTTCATAAGTTCTCAATTATTTTTGTTTTGGTTTTAAGAACAAAATACACTATCCCCACCCAGGTAGATCTTGCTATACATTAATTTCACTTTTAAAAAGCTGCAGTTTAGGCTGGGAGACATTTTAAAGTATGTGGGTATACAGAGGGGACTCTTGGTTATCACTACTCTCTCCTGAATCTTCAATGGTCCTTGCTCCCCTGGGCTTTCTTCTAAGTCTATGAACATGCTTCTCTTTCCCTTTAAATACAGTCTTTCATTTACCCACTCTATCTCTTTCAATAATCTCCAAATCCTGATTTTTGGTTTCCCCCACCTTCCTTTCACTCTTCAACCCACAATAATCTGTTTTTTGACCACCACTATCATGAAAATGAATTTCTGAGATCATTAGTAATTACCAATTTCAAAAGAGACAGTCTGTCTTTATTTATATGATGTATCTGAGTACTTTTATACTGTTGATCACTCCTTCCTCCTTGAAACTACTTTTCCCTTTCTTGGTTCTTCTTGCCTATGACCCTTCTTCTTCTATTTCCTTTCCTGGCATCCCTCGGACACTTGCAAGAGTACATTTCCTCTTCTCTATGTTTTGCCGGGTGATCAGATCCACACCTGTGACTTCAATTTTCCCCTATATTCCATGACCACCAAAAGAATATTCCTAGTCCCATTAGCTTTCATCACATCTAGTCCCATATGTCTAGTTGCCTAGAAGACAGGTCATCCTGGCTACCCTACACTAGGAACCTCCAGTTCAACATGTTCAAAATTGAATTTACTGTGTTCTTGCACGGCCCTTCCTGTATGTCACATCATCCAGTTGCTCAGGCTAGAAATCTTTGGGTTACTTATGAATTTTTTCACTACCAACATTCAAATTCAACCAGTCACCAATTCTTATTAATTATACCTCAAGAATATATCTTGAATCCTTCTTCTTTTCTTTATGTGTCTTCCACAACATTAGTTTAAAGTCTAATTTTTCTCATCTATGATAACTACAGTAAGTTGGTCTTTTTCTATCACTTCCTATCCTCTTTCTAATCCATTCTATGTGTCATATAAGAGGTTACTTTTTAAGGCGTATTTTTTTTTATGTTTCTTTGCTACAAGGAAGTTTACAAAATGAAAGTTGACAGTAGATCCTAATGTATAAGACATAAAGTCCAAAATTCTCAATTTTGGGAAGACAGCAGAAAAATCCTTTCACAATCTGCTGCCAACCTACACTTCAACTCCATTTGACCATCCTCCATTTACATCCCCAGACACCATGCTTCAGCCACTCCTTTGCCATATCACATTAAACTCACTCATGTGCTTGCCTTCCTATAAGCCCTCTCTTCCCCTTCCAACTGGTGAAGTCCTGCTCATCTCATAAATTATAACTCAACTGTTGGCACCTCTGTGAAGTGAAATTGACACCTCTGAGCTGAACGGGTAGTGACTTCCTTTGAATTGCCATTGTAATTTCCATTCTATTATTACCGATTCTCACCATATGATTATTGTATTAAAATTGCTTACATGTAAATCCCCCTGCAAAGATCAATTATATCATTGAAATGAGGACGTGTGTCTGATTTATTTTATACTGTAACTCCAGCACTTACCACATAGCCTGCCATTTCGGAGTTGGTGAGTCTGTGGAATGAATGAATGAATGAATGCCGTCTGTAAAAGTGCAGCACTATAATCTTTGGTTAGACTCATTTATTTTTCAATATCTCTGTGGAGTATAATTGCTTTACAATGGTGTGTTAGATTCTGCTTTATGACAAAGTGAATCAGCTATACATATAAATATATCCCCATATCTCCTCCCTCTTGCATCTCCCTCCCTCCCTATCCCACCCCTCTAGGTGGTCACAAAGCACCGAGCTGATCTCCCTGTGCTATGTGGCTGCTTCCCAATAGCTATCTATTTTACATTTGGTAGTGTATATATGTCCATGCCACTCTCTCACTTGGTCCCAGCTTACACTTCTCACTCCCCATATCCTCAAGTCCATTCTCTATGTCTGCGTCATTATTCCTGTCCTGCCCTTAAGTTCTCCAAAACCAGTTTTTTTTTTTTTTAGATTCCATATATATGTGTTGGCATATGGTATTTGTTTTTCTCTTTCTGACTTACTTCATTCTGTATGACAGACCTAGGTCCATCCACCTCACTACAAATAACTCAATTTCTTCTCTTTTTATGGCTGAGCAATATTCCATTGTATATATGTGCCACATCTTCTTTATCCATTCATCTGTTGATGGACACTTAGGCTGCTTCCATGTCCTGGCTATTGTAAATAGAGCTGCAATGAACATTGTGGTATATGACTCTTTTTGAATTATGGTTTCCTGAGGGTATATGCCCAGTAGTGGGATTGCTGGGTCGTATCGTAGTTCCATTTTTAGTTTTTGGAGGACTCTCCATACTGTTCTCCATAGTGGCTGTACCAATTTACATTCCCACCAACAGTGCAAGAGGGTTCCCTTTTCTCCACACCTTCTCCAGCATTTATAGTTTGTAGATTTTTTTGATGATGGCCATTCTGACTGGTGTGAGGTGATACCTCATGTAGTTTTGATCTGCATTTCTCTAATGATTCGTGCTGTTGAGCATCCTTTCATGTGTTTGTTGGCAATCTGTATATCTTCTTTGCAGAAATGCCTATTTAGGTCTTCTGCCCATTTTTGGATTGGGTTGTTTGTTTTTTGGATATTTAGCTGCAGAGATGCTTGTACATTTTTGAGATTAATCCTTTGTCACTTGCTTCATTTGCAAATATTTTCTCCCATTCTGAGGGTTGTCTTTTGGTCTTGTTTATGGTTTCCTTTGTTGTGCAAAAGCTTTTAAGTTTCATTAGGTCCCATCTGTTTAATTTTATTTTTATTTCCATTTTTCTAGAAGGTGGGTCAAAAGGATCTTACTGTGATTTATGTTGTAGAGTGTTCTGCCCAAGGTTTCCTCTAAGAGTTCTATAGTGTCTGGCCTTACATTAAGGTCTTTAATCCATTTTGAGTTTATTTTGTGTATGGTGTTAGGAAGTGCTCTAACTTCATTCTTTTACATGGAGCTGTTCAGTTTTCCCAGCACCACCTATGGAAGAGGCTGTCTTTTCTCCATTGTATATTCTTGCTTCCTTTATCAAAAATAAGCTGACCATATGCACATGGGTTTATCTCTGGGCTTTCTATCCTGTTCCATTCTTCTATATTCCTGTTTTTGAGCCAGTACCATACTGTCTTGATTACTGTAGCTTTGGAGTATAATCTGAAGTCAGGGAGCTGATTCCTCCAGCTCCGTTTTTCTTTCTCAAGATTGTTTTGGCTATTCAGGGGTCTTTTGTGTTTCCATACAAATTGTGAAACTTATTGTTCTAGTTCTGTGAAAACTGCCATGGGTAGTTTGATAGGGATTGCATTGAATATGTAGATTGCTTTGGGTCATATAATCATTTACACAATGTTGATTCTTCCAATTCAAGAGCATGGTATATCTCTCCATATGTTTGTATCATTTTTAATTTCTTTCATCAGTGTCTTATAGTTTTCTGCATACAGGGCTTTTATCTCCTTAGGTAGGTTTATTCCTGGGTATTTTATTCTTTTTGTTCAAATGGTAAATGGGAGTGTTTCCTTAATTTCTCTTTCAGATTTTTCATCATTAGTGTACAGGAATGCAAGAGATTTCTGTGCATTAATTTTGTATCCTGCTACTTTACCAAATTCTTTGATTAGCTCTAGTAGTTTTCTGGTAGCATCTTTAGGATTCTCTATGTATAGTGTCATGCCATCTGCAAACAGTGACAGTTTACCTCTTCTTTTCTGATTTGGATTCCTTTAATTTCTTTTTCTTCTCTGATTGTTGTGGCTAAAACTTCCAAAACTATGTTGAATAATCGTGGTGTGAGTAGGCCACCTTGTCTTATTCCTGATCTTAGTGTAAATGGTTTCAGTTTTTCACCATGGAGAACGATGTTGGCTGTATGTTTGTCATATACAGCCTTTATTATGTTGAGGAAAGTTCCCTCTATGCCTACTTTCTGGAGGGTTTTTATCATAAATCGGTGTTGAATTTTGTCGAAAGCTTTTTCTGCTTCCATTAAGATGATTATATGGTTTTCCTCCTTCAATTTGTTAATATGGTTTATCACATTGATTGATTTGCATACATTGAAGAATCCTTGCATTTCTGGGATAAACCCCACTTGACCATGGTGTATGATCCTTTTAATGTGCTGTTGGATTCTGTTTGCTAGTATTTTGTTGAGCATTTTGGCATCTATGTTCATCAGTGATATTAGCCTGTAGTTTTCTTTTTTTGCGGCATCTTTCTCTGGTTTTGGTATCAGGGTGATGGTCGCCTTGTAGAATAAGTTTGGGAATGTTCCTCCCTTTGCTATATTTTGGAAGAGTTTGAGAAGAATAGGTGTTAGCTCTTCTCTAAATGTTTGATAGAATCGCCTGTGAAGCCATCTCTGGTCCTGGGCTTCGGTTTGTGGGAATATTTTTAATCACAGTTTCAATTTCATTATTTGTGATTGGTCTGTTCATATTTTCCTTTTCTTCCTGATTCAGTTTTGGAAGGTTATACCTTTCTAAGAATTTGTCCATTTCTTCCAGGTTATCCATTTTATTGGCATGTCATTGCTTGTAGTAATCTCATGATCCTTTGTGTTTCTGCAGTGTCAGTTGTTACTTCTCCTTTTTCATTTCTAATTCTATTGATTTGAGCCTTCTCTCTTTTTTTCTTGATGAGTCTGGCTAATGGTTTATCAATTTTGTTTATCTTCTCAAAGAATCAGCTTTTAGTTTTATTGATCTTTGCTATTGTTTCCTTCTTTTCTTTTTCATTTCTTTCTCATCCGATCTTTATGATAACTTTCCTTTGAGTGGTTTTGTTCTTCTTTCTCTAATTGCTTTATGTGTAAGGTTAGATTGTTTATTTGATTCTTATTTCTTGTTTCTTGAGGTAGGATTGTTTTGCTGTAAACTTCCCTCCTAGAACTGCTTTTGCTGCATCCCATAGGTTTTGTGTCACTGTTTTTTCATTGTCATTTGTGTCTAGGTATATTTTGATTTCCTCTTTGATTTCTTCAGTGACCACTTTGTTATTTAGTAGTGTATTGTTTAGCCTCCATGTGTTTTTATTTTTATAGATTTTTTCCTGTAATTGATATCTAGTCTCATAGTATTGTGGTTGGAAAAGATACTTTATACTATTACAATTTTCTTAAATTTACCAAGGCTTGACTTGTGACCCAGGATATGATATATCCTGAAGAATTTTCCATGAACACTTGAGAAGAAAGTGTATTCTGGTTTTTTTGGATGGAATGTCTTATAAACATCAATTAAGTAAACATTGTTTAATGTACCATTTAAAGCTTGTGTTTCCTTATTTATTTTCATTTTGGATGATCTGTCCATTGGTGAAAGTGGGGTGTTAAAGTCCCCTACTATGATTGTGTTACTGTCGATTTCCCCTTTTATGGCTGTTAGTATTTGCCTTATGTATTGATGTGTTTCTAGGTGGCATGCATAAATATTTACATTGTTATATCTTCTTCTTGGATTGATCCCTTCATCATTATGTAGTGTCCTTCTTTGTCTCTTGTAATAGTCTTTATTTTAAAGTCTATTTTGTCTGATATGAGAATTGCTACTCCAGCTTTCTTTTGATTTCCATTTGCATGGAATATCTTTTTCCATCCCCTCACTTTCAGTCTGTATGTGTCTCTAGGTCTGAAGTGGATCTCTTGTAGACAGCATATATACGGTCTTGTTTTTGTATCCATTCAGCCAGTGTATGTCTTTTGGTTGGAGCATTAACCCATTTACATTTATGGTAGTTATTGATATGTATGTTCCTATTACCATTTTCTTAATTGTTTTGGGTTTGTTATTGTAGGTCTTTTCCTTCTCTTGTGCTTTCCTTCTTAGAGAAGTTCCCTTACTATTTGTTGTAAAGCTGGTTTGGTGGTGCTGAATTCTCTTAGCTTTTGCTTGTCTGTAAAGATTTTAATTTCTCTGTCTAATCTGAATGAGTTCCTTGCTGGGTAGAGTACTCTTGGTTGTAGTTTTTTCCTTTTCATCACTTTAAATATGTCCTGCCAGTCCCTTCTGGCTTGCAGAGTTTCTGCTGAAAGATCAGCTGCTAAGTTACAGGGATTCCTTTGTATGTTATTTGTTGCATTTCCCTTGCTGCTTTTAATATTTTTTCTTTGCATTTAATTTTTGATAATTTGATTAATATGTGTCTTGCTGTGTTTCTCCTTGGATTTATCCTGTATGGGACTCTCTGCTGTTCTTGGAATTGATTGCCTATTTCCTTTCCTGTAATAGAGAATTTTTCAACTGTAATCTCTTCAAGTATTTTCTCAGTCCCTTTCTTTTTCTCTTCTTCTTCTGGGACCCCTATAATTCGAATGTTGGTGTGTTTAATGTTGTCCCAGAGGTATCTGAGACTGTCCTCAATTCTTTTCATTCTTTTTTCTTTATTCTGCTCCATGGCAGTCATTTCCACCATTTTATCTTCCAGCTCACTTATCCATTCTTCTACCTCAGTTATTCTGCTATCAATTCTTTCTAGAGTTCTTTTAATTTCAGTTATTGTGTTGTTTGACACTGTTTATTTTCTCTGTAGTTCTTCCAGGTCATTTTTAAACGTTTCTTGTCTTTTCTCTATTCTATTTCCAAGATTTTGGATTTTTTTTCTATCATGACTCTGAATTCTTTTTCAGGTAGACTGCTTATTTCCTCTTCATTTGTTTGGTGTGGTTGTTTTTTACCTTGCTCCTTCATCTGCTCTGTGTTTCTCTGTCTTCTTATTTTGCTTACCTTACTGTGTTTGGGGTGTCCTTTTCGCAGGCTGCAGGTTCGTTGTTCCCATTGTTTTTGTTGTTTGTCCCCAGTGGCTAAGGTTGTTTCAGTGTGTTGTGTAGGCTTCCTGGTGGAGGGGACTGGTGCCTGTGTTGTGGTGGATGAGGCTGGATCTCTTCTTTCTGGTGGGCAGGACCACGTCTTTTGCTCTGTTTTGTGGTGTCTGTGACCTTATTATGATTTTAGGCAGCCTCTCTGCTAATGGGTGGGTTTGTGTTCCTGTGTTGCTAGTTGTTTGGCGTAGGATGTCCAGCACTGTAGCCTGCTGGTTGCTGAATAGAATTGAATCTTATCATTGAGATGGAGATCTCTGGGAGAGCTTTCACCGTTTGTTATCATGTGGAGCCAGTAGGTCTCTGGTTGCCCAATGTCCTGAACTCAGCTCTCCCACCAGAGAGGCACAGGTCTGACACACGGCTGGAGCACCATGACCCTATCACCCACACAGCTCAGAAGGAAAGGGAGGAAAAACAAAGGAAAGAGAGAAATAAATAATAAAATAAAGTTATTAAAATTTAAAAATATTATTAAAAAATTTAAAATTTGAAAGTCATTGAAAGAAAGAATGAAAGAAGAGAGCAACCAAACCAATAAACAGATCCACCAATGATAGCAATCACTAAAAACTATACTAAAAACAAAAACAAAACAGACAGACAGAACCCTAGGACAAACAGTAAAAGCAAAGCTATACAGACAAGTCACACAATGAGGCATACACATACATACTCACAAAAAGAGAAAAAGGAAAAAAATATGTATCTATATGTAAAAAAAAAGGAAGAGAGCAATGAAATCAATAAACAAATCTATTAATGATAATAAATTCTAAATACTAAACTAAGATAAACATAAAACCAGAAACAAATTAGCTGCAGAAAGCCAAACCCAAATCTACAATTGCTCCCAAAGTCCACACCCATAATTCTGGGATGATTCATTGTCTATTCAGGTATTCCAGAGATGCAGGGTATATCAAGTTGATTGTGAAGCTTTAATCCACTGCTCCTGAGGCTGCTGGGAGAGATTTCCCTTTCTCTTCTTTGTTGGCACAGCTCCTGGGGTTCAGCTTTGAATTTGGACCCGCCTCTGCATGTAGGTCACCTTAGGGCATCTATTCTTCATTCAGACAGGATGGGGTTAAAGGAGCAGCTGCTTCCGGGGCTCTGGCTCACTCAGGCCTGGGGGAGGGAGGGGTACGGAATGCAGAATGAGCCTGTGGCGGCAGAGCCCAGCATGACATCGCAACAGCCTGAGGCACTCTGTGTGTTCTCCCGGGGAATTTGTCCCTGGATCACGGGAACCTGGCAGTGGTGGGCTGCACAGACTCCCAGGAAGGGAGGTGTGGATAGTGACCTGTGCTTACACACAGGATTCCTGGTGGCTGCAGCAGCAGCCTTAGGGTCTCATGCCCATCTCTGGGATCTGTTCTGATAGCTGCGGCTCAGGCCCGTCTCTGGAGCTCGTTTAGGCAGTACTCTGAATCCCCTCTCCTCAAGCACCCTGAAACAATGGTCTCTTGCCTCTTAGGCAGTTCCAGACATTTTCCTGGACTCCTTCCCTGCTACCTGTGGGACACCAGCCCCCTTAAGGCTGTGTTCACGCAGCCCACCTCAGTCCTCTCCCTGGGATCTGATCTCCGAAGCTGGAGTCTCAGCTCCCAGCCCCCTCCCACCCTGGTGGGTGAGCAGACAAGCCTCTGGGGCTGGTGAGTGCTGGACGGCACCGATCCTCTGTGTGGGAATCTCTCTGCTTTGCCCTCCGCACCCCTGTTGCTGTGCTCTCCTCTGTGGCTCCAAAGCTTCACCTCGCCAACCCCCATGTCCCCCAGTTGAGGGGCTTCCTAGTGTGTGGAAACTTTTCCTCCTTCACAGCTCCCTCCCAGAGGTGCAAGTCCTGTCCCTATTCTTTTGTCTCTGTTTTTTCTTTTGCCCTACCCAAGTACCTGGGGAGTTTCTTGCCTTTTGGGAGGTCTGAGGTCTTCTGCCAGCATTCTGTAGGTGTTCTGTAGGAGTTGTTCCACATGTAGATGTATTTCTGATGTATTTGTGGTGTGGAAGGTGATTTCCACGTCTTACTCCTCCGCCATCTTGAAGCAATATCCGCTAGACTCATATTTTTTAAAAACCCAGGAGTTTTCTAGTGTTCCAGTTCATAGGTCTTCATTCTTTCCCTGTGGGAATGGTCTTTTCAAGTGGATTTTTCTTCTTTAATTATGCAAGTGACCACCTTGTGGTACTTTAATTTATTTATTTAGCTTTATTTAGATAGTGGATAAGAGCTCTGCATTGTAAAGTTCCAGTAGAGTATAATAAGAAATAATACATAAGTGAAAAGAGACAGGTACTTGAGAATGTTCCACAAGAAGGTGAAATGAAGCTTCCTCAGCCCTTGTGGTCTCGGATAAATTTCCCACAGTGGGTGCTCTGCAGGCTTAAATCTTTTCTATCCATCTTCCATCATTTTCATGAACCCAGTTCTTTAGAATACATTTCATTTCCTCACCTTCTTGAACTCATTTCCAAGTTTATCAACTTAATTAATGAGGTCATATTAATCAATCATTATATTAGCATTTCCAAAGCCCACTTTTATATATGGTTGGTTTTTTAACCCAGTGGGAATCATAGTGTTACCATTCAATATAAAAATAAGTTGGGAGAGGAGAATTTTCTTTATTCCATTATTTTATTGTTTTTCTCCCAAATCTTAAGAACTAAATCCCATGTCACTGATAAAACAGCTACATAGCTAATGGGTGCTAATGGATTCCATTTGGCTCTAAATTGCAGAGTTGAGAAAATAATTTAAAAGATGTAGAACTGAATTATGGACCAGTCTGCATTAGCATCCTTAGAAGGTCTCAGGAATTAAAAAAAAAATCATAACAAATCTCATTAACCTACAAAAGCAATGGTAAGGTGACAGTTACAGCAAGGAGCTATCCTGAGATTGAGGTGTAAATTTAGAGAATGAACCAAAAAGAATGAGAGATTGCATTAACATATGTTATCAAAAAACAATTTATGCTATTAACCAAGATTTGAGGCATATTTTTATTTATGACAGGAAATAATATCCAACCAGGGAATGTAACCTGTGGCATCTCTCTCTAAAAGAAGTCTCTGTATATCCTACATAAAATAAGAGTCACGTCATGGTAGCCAGGAGACGTATTTTTTGTGCCAACCCAGAAAAACAGCAGAATTCATTGAAAGAATGTTCCAGGCTGCAGTCTTGACCAGCTGCCATGGTGAGAGATGTGGGCCCACTCAGGTCAGTCTACAGGTCTCCTTCCCTCCGGCTCTGAGTCAAGCTCCCCTCTGCTTTACCCAATTTTGAGCTCCCACAGGTTTTCATTTCCTCCCCTTCCTGTTATTTTAATCTAGAAAATTTTCTCCAGTTTACACACCAGGCTCATCAGGTTTACTTAAGTCTTTCTTTTCCCTGCAGAAATAGAAATATTCTCATCTACATAATTACCTTTGCTGACAGATTATCTAATCCTAATCCTAAAAACAAAGGCAGCACTATGAAAAAGGATGCAAACTCATTGAAAATGACTAATAAGAAAGAACGATATGTGTTGACAACAGTCCATTTTCCTATTAGAAAAAAGTCAAAAATACGATTGTATTCTTTACAGTCATGTCAACAGTGTTTCCTTTGCTTCCAAAATACCTGTTGGAGCAAGGCAAGGAGAGGATCACAGAATATTATCAGTCAGTAGTGTGAAAGGCTGGGCATTAGAGGGTGTGATCTGAGTGGGTTCCACCCTCAGGAGCATTTGGAAGAGAACCTGAGGCTTTTCCTGCCCCCATTATGAGCTGGAGGGATTCTTGTCTGCAGAAGGGCAGTCTGTTTCCATGATTCCAATGTAATTCATAGGCATATTGTTCTTGTGAAGAAACAAGGGATGGTCACATAAATAATCCTGAAGACAGAATTACTTACAGTGGAGAATGAAGTGAAAGGAATGATTTGAAATGTAAATGTGTGGAAAGTACTCTGAGTGAGAAGGGCACTGAAGTGATTTCCAGGGACATTTAGCACAGCAGGACTGCTTCCCAGGACTGGTCTTGATGATTTTCCTCCCTTTTTTCTGTGTTCCTCTCCCGCCTGCATGGTCTTGTTTACCACATTCCCAGCATCTGTACCTTTTGGCTGTTTTGGGGCTGCCCAGAGTCCCCTGCAGAGTCCCAGTTAGGCTTCCTTGCCCACTGTGATTCAGAGGCACAAACCTTCAAAACAAAACAAATAAAACCAATAAAAACAACAACTCCATTATTAAGAATCTGATACTTGACAATTATGAAGACAACAAGCTGATTAAACTTACTTCCATGGGAGAATAAATAATAATGATTGTAAGATTTATTGAATTCTTATCATGTGCTATGTGCATTTTATTCATTATCTCATTGAATTTTCACCCAAACTCTCTGAAGTAGGTATTTTTATTACACCCATTTTATAGATAAGGAAATTGAGGATCAGAGAGGGTAATATTGCCCACTATCAATAGGCTTCTGCAATTGGAAAAGCCAGGATTCAAACTCAGGTGTGTCTGTCACTCAAAGCTATACATACTTTGTCTCAACTTGACCCTTCCATTTTATTAATCATACTTCCAGTATTTGGAACAATATTATAACCTTTTGTATTGTTTTGTTTTGAGCAATACTATTCCATTGTTGTTTGGAAAAATAGAAACAAACTCAAGTTATTCTGAGATGGAAAATGATAGAATATGAGCTGTCTTACAGTACCCAAGATCAAAAATGTGCTGGCCCCCAGGAAGAGGGAGAACCAGGGACTGGAAAGTTGCAATCTCTTTCCACCTCTCATCTCTTCTTCTCTTACACATCAACTTAATCCTTACCATGCTCAGCAGGCAAATTTTTCACTGCACTCCAGTCCAATTGGTAGTGAACAGGTTTGCTCACTATGCCTGCATGACAGCAATTAAGTGATAAGCCAAAACTAAGCCCAGAATCTTATAATTTCAATTCAGAATTTTTAAAGAAGAGGTTGTCATCGGGTCACCATAGGTCATGGACCCATATTCTTGACCAATCAACTATGTCTAAGGGACTAGTGTCATGTACAAATGGATGTTCCCAGGGGCTCACCGCCATTACATGGTAATGACATGTATTACAGCTCTATTAAGAGTTGAGAACACAACTATGGATGGTAATGAGTCACCTAGTATTTAAGGAGCTCAAAATTCTTTGCCTGTAGAATCCAAATATTCAAAGTTGAGGAATGTAAGTAGAAGTACTTTATCTGTTTATTGTCTTATCTTACACCTCAAGCCAAGTTTAGCCAAAACTGATAGAGGAGCCACTTTTCTTCCTTTTACTGCCCCTGAATTGTTGAGTTAACTCTTGAAAAATTAATGACAATTTAAAAATATCAGTATAACCCCAATTTGTTGTTATAAGCAAAGGCATTGACAATTCTCATCATTAAAACATAGTTATCAGCAGGCATGACTCAGACTAATAAATGGGGTTTTTTTTTTTTTGACAAAATGATAAAGGAGCCTAAGTGAATTTTTCCAATAGCATGTTTCAAAAAAGTCTATATAATGTTATAAACAGATTTTTCCACACTTGTATTCTGCAAAACACTTGTGTTAGATAAGAAAAGCTATTTAATATATCCCCTTCTTGGATACTGATGAAGTGTATTTTAAAGGTTCAGATAAGACCTTCAGTAATGACTTACTCAGCAAATACTTTTCCAGAATTCACCTAACTGATTTAATGAAGAAATAGCTCATAGGTTATTGGTATTATGATGAGTGCAATTTGAAAAATACTGCAAAGACTATGAAATAACTCCAAATATGCATAGAGAGATAGATTTCCTATTGTTAAATGCAATTTAAAACAAATTCTATTCTACTGAAGAGAATTTAACCAGAACTCCAGAAAGATCAGTTAAAGTAGAGATGACCATCTCTATTTTTAAAGATAAAACTGTCAGACCGAGAAAGTGAATAACTCTCCTAAGGTCATATTGCAGAATAAGTCTAAAACTCAAATCTTTAGCTCTTAATTTTCTGCCCTTTCTACAGGTTAACACATGGACCAAGAGCTCGTTTGAGATCTAGCAAAAGAAAAATAGTCAATTCAAATGGTCTTTAACTTTTTCCACAGAACTCACCAGTAGATCTTATGACACAAAGGGTCAACTCTTCAGAGATCTGACAGAAACATTACTCAGAAATATAAACCAACAAGCTGATAAAACCCCAAATAGTGTTCCAGATATTAGGACCATTTCAAAAAAAAACCAAACAAACATAATAATAATATAAAAAAGCAGGTTTAAATTTGTTTTTGTTTTTTACCTATGCAAGAGGTGTTAGGTAATAAGAGAATGTACCTGCTCACCTCCACCTTGTTCTGTAGGAAATTCATCACCCTGAATATCCAGGCTAGGAATTCTGGGAGTCCTCTAGATGATTCCCACATATACCCTTGGTCCTTCATCATTTGTACTCACTTCTTCCCCACCATGGTGCCAAAGGAAAAGTGGCAACTTAGCTACCAAATGCCAAGTAAAGGCATATTTGCTGATGTTGATACTACTGATATCTCCATTGATGTCAATGCCTAAAACCAAGAGAACTAATGCTTAAGACTAGGTGTTGGCACTCTGGCCCACACAATACATGTTACCACTGCCACTGCTGGCCACCCACCACCATGGAGGCTGCCAATGCCAGGTTTGCTGACATCCCTGCTGTTTTTACCTTGCATTCTCAGTACCTCCCAGGGATGGTAGAGAAACAACAATTTTTAAGTTTTATTTATTTGTCTTTGGTATAACCCCTTCATCCGGTGACTCAAGTAGAAGACAACAGTAACAAGGCCAGGGGCAACATTCTCTCTCCCAGACCTGGTTTATACAACTTGATCCAAGTGAATGCATCTTGGCTTCTTTTTGTCTTGGAATGAGGTTTCTCCTGAGTGGCTTCTCAGTCCTCTGTGGCTTTTCCCATCACTTATTTCATTTTCTCAGACCCAAGACAGAATCCTAGGATGGATACAGCAGAGAATCTGTCTAGAGCCCTGGATGTAACAGCCTACACCCAGCTGTTCTCATCCAAAGTGAGAAGGGATCTCTCCTTCACAGACTCTGTTAGTGTACGACCATTATGGGTTAGACAAGCCCAGCTGCAATGAGAGTATCATTTTCCTAAATAAACATCAGAGGTTCCGTGAAGTGGTGAAAAAGCCCTGGCCTGGGAAGCAGGACATCTGGACGCTGCCTCTTATTAGTTATTTGGCCTCACTTGAGTCCTTTAATCTCTCTGGACTTTAGCTTCCTAGCTTGGAAAACCCACTGTTCACTCTGGTCACTAAGCTTCTATGTAGCCCTGACATTCGCTACTCAAGTTGGTGAATCTAGGTCATCCATTTTCACAAAGAACCCTAATGTGTCTATTTGTTTTATGGCATAAAATATTTATTATTACTGTTCCATCAAAGTGATTATTATTCACCTTATTTTACTTATAGATAAAGAAATTGAAGTCCAAAAGTGTTATGTTAATATATATACAATACTAGTATAAGGGTTGCAGTCAGAAAAAAAAAAAAGAGTTATGCTAATTTATAGCTGACTTATTTTTCTCTTCCACATATTAATTAATGGTTTCTTATTGTCCTTGTCTTCCACAACGAAGATTGGTCAATATTTTGACAGCAGTACCCTTGGCATCTTTCCCTCTTCTTCATTCTCATTGCTAACTGCCTGTTTTGGACCTTCTTTGTCTCAGTCCCCAAGTAGATCATATGGATCACAAAATAATATCCAAACTCTTGGCTCCAACATACCTGTCCATTTTTATTTTTCTAATCATCTTCTCTTACATCATGCAAATGAGTTTGCCTTCAACTCCTCCAAATCATTTTGAATACTCACTCCTTCATTAACCTTGTCTGCATCCTCTATCTGAGACAACTCCCCATCTTATTCAGTAGCTCTAAATCTTATTTGTCTTCAAAAGTTGAGTTCCAATGAGCCCTTTTAAAAAAAGATTCCTCTGTATCCACCATTGGAAGTAGTATTTCTCTCTGGATCATCTAGCACTTTACAAGTATTTCTACTTTGTAGCCCTTATAAATGTTGTGATTTTGCATTTATTTATCAATATCTTTCTTCTCCTTCTAGACAATAAGCTCCAAAAGGGCAAGGACCATGCCTATTTATGTTTATCGTTCTGTCTCCAGGGTCTAACGCAGTACCTGTAACATTGTAGATGCTCAGTAGGTAATTATCAAACGGATAGCTGAATGAACATCTCTTAAGACCCAGCATTTTCTAATTCATGAGGGTAGATATTTGTAGCCATGTCTTCCATAATAAGCTATTAGCTCCTTGAAAGCAGTAAGTCTGATTCTGTTTGGTATCCCTCAAAGAAAAATGCCTTCCATGTTGGAAATGTTTATTTATAAATATTGTTATGAAGAATTATTCATAAATATGTATTCATTAATAGATGATTAACAAGGCAATTTTAGGAAAAGACCAACCTCTAGAGTCATATAGCCTTATCTTCAAATCCTGGCTTTGTAAATTTAGGTGAAAAATGTTCAATATTTCCCAATTAAAATTACTATTACCTTTTATATCATACAAAGAACTTTCACATATATCTCAGTTGATTGTCAAACAGTGTTAGATAGTATTACTACCCCCAATTCACAGATGAGGAAACAGAGGTAAAGATAAGGCAATTGAGGCTTAAAGAGGCTAATGATCATTCAGCTACTAAATGGAGGAGCAGAAGTTCAAACTAAGGTTTTTGGAGTCCAAAGTCTATGTTTTTCCCATTTTCGTGACTATATTGACAGCAAATAGATGTAGATCAATGGATCTCTGCCTTTGGATAACAACTTTTTTTTCTAGAATTGAGGCCTCCTTTAGTCCTTATCCACTATTATGAACTCTGAAAACATTAAAAGGAGGATATTTGGAGTTTCTGGTGTCAGGATAAAAAGGCAGGAGAATATATGGGGTAAGTTTTGGAAGAAAAGCAGAATAGATCCATTTTCATACTTGACATGAGGAAATTACAGAAAAGTCATAATTTTTTTTTCTCTCTGAAGTCTTCTTCACCAAACAGGTACAAAGTGAAAACTCATCACTTTTATTTAAACCAGAGACCCTGCTTCTTTTCTGTTCGTAAAATCACCCGATCTCTATGTTGAAGCTCAAATCCAAATCAAGAGAAAAACAGCTCTTATTTATTATTCAGTTTGCTCTCATTATGTTCTTCCCAGAAATGAATCCCTGTCCCTCTTGGACTTTCTTTCACAGGACACTCTGATCTGGCTCTCCCTCTTAGCACTAGGCAAGTTGTTTTGCCTGGCTTATCCCATCAATAGAAGGCTCAGCTGTCTTTTCTCACACTAGGAATCCAGGAGACCGTTTTCCTTGGTCATCAACAGGGAAATGGGGAGTCTCTCCTCTTAATGGGCTGAGCTCCTGCCAAGTTCCAAAGTGCTCTCACCCTTCCTTAAAGATGCTGAATACTTGCTCGTTACGCAAGACATCTGGATACCTTGTGTGAGTAACCCTCTCCTGAGGGTGGCGGGTTGTTTGAAAGCAGATCATTCCAGTAAAAAATGTTTAGGCACTTTCAAACAATTCTGATAGAACTTGGTAACTTAAACAAAACAGAAACCTTCCCCATTGCAGTTTCTACTCAATAGCAGGTGAAACAGTAAAAAATCTTGAGCAAGCAAAATCAATCTGTATCTAGAGAATTTTAATAAATATTAAAACAAATAATTCCACATAGATCCTCTGGGGTTTTGCCAGTAAGTCTTTAGCAATCTGTTTTTAATAGCCAGGCAATGTGCTACAACAGCAGGCATTGAAGAATAATAAAAATACTTTGTAAAAAATAAATAAATAAAAGCAAGAATAATGTTCAACGCAATTGAAGCAAAATGGTGACAGCAAATATTCTGGCTGAAACAAAAGGAGTACCGGAAATTATACGGGTTAAATATCTATCAGCTGGATGGCTGAGTACGATGGCCCCTCCATTCTTAATCCAGAGCAATGTGACAGGCATGTAGCCTGACTATACAACCTTTCCTCCTTAGGAGCCAAGGCAGCTAAACGTTAATACAAATCTTATTAACAGTTGTATGGAAATCATGAGATTCAGCATGTTTTTATTTTTCTTTTATTCAAAAGAAAACTGCCTCAAAACTTCAGAAATAATAAATAATTTTTAACAAGACACTTTTTTGGTAACCATTATCATTTGTCCATCATCGAGGGAACACTTATTCTCTGTAAATTAATTTTCCTATAAAAGAAAGCAAGTTTCCTGTTCAAAGGAATAACTTTCATTCAGATATTTTTGCTGGAACTCTTTCTAAAAGATATTACATATTGAAAAGGATTTGACCTTTTCTGATGATTCAGAGTTATCATTATGAGCATCAATCACTATGAGTAGCCACCAACTCCTTCCTCTTAAAATACACACGTACTGGAATCTCTCACAAGCTAAAAGAACTGTTCTTTTTGGCCTTATCTACCTTGAATTTCCCCCTTTATGTTCTTTTTTTTTTTTTTTTTTTACATCTTTACTGGAGTATAATTGTTTAAAATGGTGTGTTAGTTTCTGCTTTATAACAAACTGAATCAGTTACACATATACATATGTTCCCATATCTCTTCCATCGTGCGTCTCCTTCCCTCCCACCCTCCCTATCCCACCCATCTAGGTGGTCACAAAGCACCGAGTTGATCTCCCTGTGCTATGTGGCTGCTTCCCACTAGCTATCTATTTTACGTTTGGTAGTGTATATATGTCCATGCCACGCTCTCACTTTGTCAGAGCTTACCGTTCCCCCTCCCCATATCCTCAAGTCCATTCTCTAGTAGATCGGTGTCTTTATTCCTGTCTTACCCCTAGGTTCTTCATGACATTTTTTTTTCTTAGATTCCATATATATGTGTTAGCATACGGTATTTGTCTTTCTCTTTCTGACTTACTTCACTCTGTATGACAGACTCTAGGTCTATCCACCTCACTACAAATAACTCATTTTCGTTTCTTTTTATGGCTGAGTAATACTCCATTGTATATATGTGCCACAACTTCTTTATCCATTCATGCGATGATGGGCACTTAGGTTGTTTCCATCTCCTGGCTATTGTAAATAGAGCTGCAATAAACATTGTGATACATGACTCTATTTGAATTTTGGTTTTCTCAGGGTATATTCCCAGTAGTGGGATTGCTGGATCATATGGTAGTTCTATTTTTAGTTTGTTAAGGAACCTCCATACTGTTCTCCATAGTCGCTGTACCAATTCACATTCCCACCAGCAGTGCAAGAGTGTTCCCTTTTCTCCACATGTTCTCCAGCATTTACTGTTTCTAGATTTTTTGATGATGGCCATTCTGACTGGTGTGAGATGATATCTCATTGTAGTTTTGATTTGCATTTCTCTAATGATTAATGATGTTGAGCATTCTTTCATGTGTTTGTTTGCAGTCTGTATGTTGTCTTTGGAGAAATGTCTATTTAGGTCTTCTGCCCATTTTTGGATTGGGTTGTTTGTTTTTTTGTTATTGAGCTGCATGTGCTGCTTGTAAATTTTGGAGATTAATCCTTTGTCAGTTGCTTAATTTGAAAATATTTTCTCCCATTCTGAGGGTTGTCTTTTGGTCTTGTTTATGGTTTCCTTTGCTGTGCAAAAGCTTTGAAGTTTCATTAGGTCCCATTTGTTTATTTTTGTTTTTATTTCCATGTATCTAGGAGGTGGATCAAAAAGGATCTTGCTGTGATTTATGTCATAGAGTGTTCTGCCTATGTTTTCCTCTAAGAGTTTCTGGCCTTATATTTAGGTCTTTAATCCATTTTGAGCTTATTATTGTGTATGGTGTTAGGGAGTGATATAATCTCTATACTTTTACATGTACCTGTCCAGTTTTCCCAGCACCACATATTGAAGAGGCTCTCCTTTCTCCACTGTACATTCCTGCCTCCTTTATCAAAGATAAGGTGACCATATGTGCGTGGGTTTATCTCTGGGCTTTCTATCCTGTTCCATTCTTCTATATTCCTGTTTTTGGGCCAGTACCATACTGTCTTGATTACTGTAGCTTTGGAGTATAGTCTGCCATCAGGGAGCCTGATTGCTCCAGCTCCGTTTTTTGTTCTCAAGATTGCTTTGGCTATTCGGGGTCTTTTGCGTTTCCATACAAATTGTGAAATTTTTTGTTCTAGTTCTGTGAAAAATGCCAGTGGTAGTTTCATAGGGATTGCATTAAATCTGTAGATTGCTTTGGGTAGTAGAGTCATTTTCACAATGTTGATTCTACCAATCCAAGAACATGGTATATCTCTCCATCTATTTGTATCATCTTTAATTTCTTTCATCAGTGTCTTATAATTTTCTGCATACAGGTCTTTTGTCTCCTTAGGTAGGTTTATTCCTAGATATTTTATTCTTTTTGTTGCAATGGTAAATGCGAGTGTTTTCTTGATTTCACTTTCAGATTTTTCATCATTAGTGTATAGGAATGCCAGAGATTTCTGTGCATTAATTTTGTATCCGGCTACTTTACCAAATTCTTTGTAGTTTTCTTGTAGCATCTTTAGGATTCTCTATGTATAGTATCATTTCATCTGCAAACAGTGACAGCTTTACTTCTTCTTTTCCGATTTGGATTCCTTTTATTTCCTTTTCTTCTCTGATTGCTGTGGCTAAGACTTCCAAAACTATGTTGAATAAGAGTGGTGAAAGTGGGCAACCTTGTCTTGTTCCTGATCTTAGTGGAAATGCTTTCAGTTTTTCACCATTGAAGATGATGTTGGCTCTGGGTTTGTCACATATGGCCTTTATTATGTTGAGGAAATTTCCCTCTATGCCTACTTTCTGGAGGGTTTTTATCATAACTGGGTGATGAATTTTGTTGAAAGCTTTCTCTGCATCTATTGAGATGACCATATGGTTTTTCTCCTTCATTTTGTTAATATGGTGTATCACACTGATTAATTTGCGTATATTGAAGAATCCTTGCATTCCTGGAATAAACCCCACTTGATCATGGTGCATGATCCTCTTATGTGCTGTTGGATTCTGTTTGCTAGTATTTTGTTGAGGATTTTTGCATCTATGTTCATCAGTGATATTGGCCTGTAGTTTTCTTTCTTTGTGACATCCTTGTCTGGTTTTGGTATCAGGGTGATGGTGGCCTCGTAGAATGAGTTTGGGTGTGTTCCTCCCTCTGCTATATTTTGGAAGAGTTTGAGAAGGATAGGTGTTAGCTCTTCTCTAAGTGTTTGATACAATACGCCTCTGAAGCATCTGGTCCTGGGCTTTTGTTTGTTGGAAGATTTTTAATCACAGTTTCAATTTCAGTGCTTGTGATTGGTCTGTACCTATTTTCTATTTCTTCCTGATTCAGTCTTGGCAGGTTGTGCATTTCTAAGAATTTGTCCATTTCTTTCAGGTTGTCCATTTAATTGGCATAGAGTTGCTGGTAGTAATCTCTCATGATCTTTTGTATTTCAGCAGTGTCAGTTGTTACTTCTCCATTTTCATTTCTAATTCTATTGATTTGAGTCTTCTCCCTTTTTGTGTTGATGAGTCTGGCTAATGGCTTATCAATTTTGTTTATCTTCTCAAAGAACCAGCTTTTAGTTTTATTGATCTTTGCTATCGTTTCCTTCATTTCTTTTTCATTTATTTCTGATCTGATCGTTATGATTTCTTTCCTTTTGCTAACTTTGGGGTTTTTTTGTTCTTCTTTCTCTAATTGTTTTAGGTGAAAGTTTAGGTTGTTTATTCGAGATGTTTCCTGTTTCTTAAGGTAGGATTGTATTGCTATACACTTCCCTCTTAGAACTGCTTTTGCTGCATCCCATAGGATTTGGGTCATCGTGTCTCCATTGTCATTTGTTTCTAGGTATTTTTTGATTTCCTGTTTGATTTCTTCAGTGATCACTTCGTTATTAAGTAGTGTATTGTTTAGCCGCCATGTGTTTGTATTTTTTACAGGTCTTTTCCTGTAATTGATATCTAGTCTCATAGCATTGTGGTTGGAAAAGATACTTGATACAATTTCAATTTTCTTAAATTTACCAAGGCTTGATTTGTGACCCACGATATGATCTATCCTGAATAATGTTCCATGAGCACTTGAGAAAAATGTATATTCTGTTGTTTTTGGATGGAATGTCTTATAAGTATCAATTAAGTCCGTCTTGTTTAATGTATCATTTAAAGCTTGTGTCTCCTTATTTATTTTCATTTTGGATGATCTGTCCATTGGTGAAAGTGGGGTTTTAAAGTCCCATACTATGAATGTGTTACTGTCGATTTCCCCTTTTATGGCTGTTAGTATTTGCCTTATGTATTGAGGTGCTCCTATGTTGGGTGCATAAATATTTACAATTGCTATATCTTCTTCTTGGATCGATCCCTTGTTCATTATGTAGTGTCCTCCTTTGTCTCTTCTAATAGTCTTTATTTTAAAGTCTATTTTGTCTGATATGAGAATTGCTACTCCAGCTTTCTTTTGGTTTCTATTTGCACGGAATATCTTTTTCCATGCATTCACTTTCAGTCTGTATGTATCTCTAGGTGTGAAGTGGGTCTCTTGTAGACAGCTTATATATGGGTCTTGTTTTTGTATCCATTCAGCCAGTCTGTGTCTTTTGGTGGGAGCATTTAATTCATTTACATTTAAGGTAATTATCGATATGTATGTTCCTATTCCCATTTTCTCAATTGTTTTGGGTTTGTCATTGTAGGTCTTTTCCTTCTCTTGTGTTTCTTGCCTAGAGAAGATCCTTTGGCATTTGTTGTAAATCTGGTTTGGTGGTGCTGAACTCTCTCAGCTTTTGCTTGTCTGTAAAGGTTTTAATTTCTCCATCAAATCTGAATGAGATCCTTGCTGGGCAGAGTAATCTTGGTTGCAGGTTTTTCTCCTTCATCACTTTAAATATGTCCTCCCAGTCCCTTCTGGCTTGCAGAGTTTCTGCTGTAAGATCAGCTGTTAACCTTATGGGGATTCCCTTGTGTGTTATTTGTTGTTTTTCCCTTGCTGCTTTTAATATGTTTTCTTTGTATTTAATTTTTGACAGTTTGATTAATATGTGTCTTGGCATATTTCTCCTTGGATTTATCCTGTATGGGACTCTCTGTGCTTCCTGGACTTGATTAACTATTTCCTTTCCCATATTAAGGAAGTTTTCAACTATAATCTCTTCAAATATTTTCTCAGTCCCTTTCTTTTTCTCTTCTTCTTCTAGAACCCCTATAATTAGAATGTTGGTGTGTTTAATGTTGTCCCAGAGGTCTCTGAGACTCTCCTCAGTTCTTTTCATTCTTTTTTCTTTATTCTGCTCTGCAGTAATTATTTCCACTATTTTATCTTCCAGATCACTTATCCGTTCTTCTGCCTCTGTTATTCTGCTATTGATCCCTTCTAGAGTATTTTTAATTTCATTTATTTTGTTGTTCATCATTGCTTGTTTCATCTTTAGTTCTTCTAGGTCCTTGTAAAATGTTTCTTGCATTTTGTCTATTCTATTTCCAAGATTTTGGATCATCTTTACTATCATTATTCTGAATTATTTTTCATGTAGTCTGCCTATTTCCTCTTCATTTGTTAGGTCTGGTGGGTTTTTATCTTGCTCCTTCATCTGCTGTGTGTTTCTCTGTCTTCTCATTTTGCTTATCTTACTGTGTTTGTGGTCTCCTTTTTGCAGGCTGCAGGTTCGTAGTTCCCGTTGTTTTTGGTGTCTGTCCCCAGTGGCTAAAGTTGGTTCAGTGGGTTGTGTAGGCTTCCTGGTGGAGGTGACTAGTGCCTGTGTTCTGGTGGATGAGGCTGGATCTTGTCTTTCTTGAGGGCAGATCCATGTCTGGTCGTGTGGTTTGGGGTCTCTGTGGACTTATTATGATTTTAGGCAGCCTCTTTGCTAATGGATGAGGCTGTGTTCCTGTCCTGCTAGTTGTTCGGCAAAGGGTGTCCAGCACTGTAGCTTGCTGGTCCTTGAGTGGAGCTGGGTCTTGGTGCTGAGATGGAGATCTCTGGGAGATTTTCTCTGTTTGATATTATGTGGAGCTAGGAGGTCTCTTGTGGACCAGTGTCCTGAAGTTGGCTGTCCCACCTCAGAGGCACAGCACTGACTCCTGGCTGTAGCACCAAGAGCCTTTCATCCACACGGCTCAGAATAAAAGGTAGAAAAAGTAGAACGAAAGGAAGAGGATAAAGGAAAATAAAATAAAGTAAGATAAAATAAAATAAAGTTATTAAAATAAAAAATAATTATTAAGAAAAAAATTTTTTTAAAAGTGAAAAAAAAAAAAAAAAAAAAAACGAATGGCTAGAACCCTAGGACAAATGGTGAAAGCAAAGCTATACAGACAAAATCTCCCACAGAAGCATACACATACACACTCACAAAAAGAGGAAAAGGGGAAAAAGTAATAAATCTTGCTCTCAAAGTCCACCTCCTCAATTTGGGATGATTCATTGTCTATCCAGGTGTTCCACAGATGCAGGGTACATCAGGTTGATTGTGGAGCTTTAATCCGCTGCTCCTGAGGCTGCTGGGAGAGATTTCCCTTTCTCTTCTTTGTTGCACAGCTCCCGGGGCTCAGCTTTGGATTTGGTCCCGCCTCTGCGTGTAGGTCTCTGGAGGGCGTCTGTTCTTCGTTCAGACAGGACGGGGTTAAAGGAGCCGCTGCTTCGGGGGCTCTGGCTCACTCAGGCCGGCGGGAGGGAGGGGCAAGATTCGGGGCGAGCCTGAGGTGGCAGAGGCCGGCATGACGTTGCACCAGCCTGAGGCGTGCCGTGCGTTCTCTCGGGGAAGTTGGCCCTGGATCCCGGGACCCTGGCAGTGGCGGGCTGCACCGGCTCCCCGGAAGCGGGGTGTAGATAGTGACCTGTGCTCACGCACAGGCTTCTTGGTGGCAGCAGCAGCAGCCTTAGCATCTCATGCCCGTCTCTGTGGTCCGCGCTGTTAGCTGCGGCTCGCACCCGTCTCTGGAGCTCCTTTAAGCAGCGATCTTAATCCCCTCTCCTCGCGAACCAGGAAACAAAGAGGAAGAAAAAGTCTCTTGCCTCTTCGGCAGGTCCAGACTTTTCCCCAGACTCCCTCCCGGCTAGCTGTGGTGCACTAACCCCCTGCAGGCTGTGTTCACGCTGCCAACCCCAGTCCTCTCCCTGGGATCTAACCTCCAAAGCCCAAGCCTCAGCTCCCAGCCCCGCCCGCCCCAGCGGGTGAGCAGACAAGCCTCTCGGGCTGGTGAGTGCAGGTCGGCAACAATCCTCTGTGCGGGAATCTCTCCGCCTTGCCCTCCGCACTCCTGTTGCTGTGCTTTCCTCCGCGGCTCCGAAGCTTCTCCCTCCGCCACCCGCAGTCTCCTCCCGAGAAGGGGCTTCCTAGTGTGTGGAAACTGTTCCTCCTTCACGGCCCCCTCCCACTGGTGCAGGTCCCATCCCTATTCTTTTGTCTCTGTTTTTTCTTTTTTCTTTTGCACTACCCAGGTACGTGGGGAGTTTCTTGCCTTTTGGGAGGTCCGAGGTCTTCTGCCAGCGTTTAGTAGGTGTTCTGTAGGAGTTGTTCCACAGGTAGATGTATTTCTGATGTATTTGTGGAGAGGAAGGTGATCTCCGTGTCTTACTCTTCCGCCATCTTTCCCCTCTCTCTCTCACATTATGTTCTTTTTTAAAAGCAGCTTAATTGAGATAAAATTCATATACCATACAATTTACTCATTTAAAGTGTACAGCTGAATGGGTTTGGCATATTTATGCATCTGTGCAACCATCACCACAGTCAATTTCAGAACACCTTCAAAAAGAAACTCATACCGTCTAGCTATCATTCTCCCTGCCCTTTGGTACCACCTCTCATCCCCTCCAGCCCAAAGCAATACTAATCCACTTTCTGTCACTAGATTTCCATATTCTGGACTTCATATCAATGGAATCATATAGTACAGGGTCTTATGTGACTGATTTCTTTCACTTGGCATAGTGTTTTCAGGGTTCATCCTTATATCAGTACTTCATTCCTCTTTACGGCCAAATAACCCTCCATTGTGCAGGTATAACGGACATTTTTAAGAATCCATTTGTCTGTTGTTGGACATTTAGGCTGTTTCTACCTTTGACTCTTTTTTGTTTTTTTAATTGGGGTATAGTTGCTTTATAATGTTGTGTTAGTTTCTGTTGTACAATGAAGTGAATCAGCTATATGTATACTTATATCCACTCCCGCCCTCTTGGACCTTCCCCCCCATCCCACACATCTAGGTCACCACAGAGCACTGAGCTGAGTTTCCTGCACTATACAGCAGGTTCCCACTAGCTATCTATTTTACACATGGTAGTGTATATATGTCAATCCTAATCTCCCAATTCGTCCTACCCTCCCCTTCCCCCTCTGTGTCCACACATCCATTCCTTACGTCTGCTTCTCTATTCCTGCCCTGCAAGTACATTCATCTGTACCATTTTTGGACCCAGCAATCCCACTACTGGGCATATACCCTGAGAAAACCATAATTCAAAAAGAGTCATGTACCAAAATGTTCATTGCAGCTCTATTTACAATAGCCCGGAGATGGAAACAACCTAAGTGTCCATCGACAGATGAAAGGATAAAGAAGATGCGGTACATATATACAATGGAATATTACTCAGCCATAAAGAGAAATGAAATTGGGTCATTTGTAGAGATGTGGATGGACCTAGAGTCTGTCATACAGAGTGAAGTAAGTCAGAAAGAGAAAAACAAATATTGTACCTTTGACTCTTTCAAATAATGCTGCTATAAACATTCATGTACAAGCTTCTGTGTGGGCATGTCTTCATCTCTCTTGAGTATATACCTAGGGATGATATTGCTGAGTCATATGACAATTCCATAGTTAATTGTTTAAGTAACTGCTAGACTATTTTCCAAAGTGACTGTACCATTTTACACCCTCCCCACCCCCCCGACCCCAGCAGTATATGAGGCTTCCAATTTCTCCACATCCTTGCCAACATTTGTTATCTGACTTTTTGATTCTAACCATTCTAATGGGTGTGAAGTGGTATCTCATTTTGGTCTTGATTTGCATTTTCCTGATCATTAATGATGTCAAGCATGTTTTCATGTGCTTACTGGCCATTTGTATATCATTGTCTATGCAGATCCTTTGCCCACTTTTTTTTTTTTTTGCGGTACACGGGCCTCTCACTGTTGTGGCCTCCCCCGTTGCGGAGCACAGGCTCTGGACGCACAGGCTCAGTGGCCATGGCTCACGGGCCCAGCCGCTCCGTGGCACGTGGGATCTTCCTGGACCGGGGCACGAACCTGTGTCCCCTGCATCGGCAGGCGGACTCTCAACCACTGCGCCACCAGGGAAGCCCTGCCCACTTTTAATTGGTTTATCTTTTTACTATTGAGTTGTAAGAGTTCTTTATAGATTCTCTCTATATATTGCATTCTATATATAAAAAATATATGACAAGTCCCATATCAGATATATGATTTGCACATATTTTTTCCCACTCTATAGGTTGCTTTTTGCACTTTTTTGATGGTGTCCTTTTCCCTTAATTTCCTTCTTCTCTTGTTGCCCAGCTGCTTGAAGGAAGTTTCTCATAGTTCTTATAGTCTGCTACATCTCACTTTTCATTCATTCCTAGAATCTACTGCAATGTGGTGTCAATACCCACTATTCCTTTGAAACCCTCTTACTAAGGCCAAACTGTTCTAATTAAGGCCAAAGAGGGCTTTCTTATTGTTAAATCCAAAGGCATTTTCTTAAAGCTCTTTCTACTTGCCATCTGACATTTGGCAATGTTCAATCTTCTTTTCTTTTAAAATTTCTCCTCGTTCACTTCCATTACATCATTTTTTTCCAGATTTTACTCCTATTATAATAACAATTCCTTATTTTCTTCCTCTGGTCCTTTTATTTTATTTACACTTAAATGTTGACCTTCCCCATAGTTTAATCCGCAATTATCTTTTCAGAATACATATTCTTCTGAAATGATCTCATTTATTTCCATGCCTTCAACTCTATTGATAACTCCCCAAATAAATCTCCAGCCTCCACCTTGTTTTAAAGTCCGGAACTATGTTTTTAACTAACTATGAGTAGCTCCTTCTTAATCACTTGGAAATCCTGCAGGCAGCTAAAATGTTTTCAGAATACGAAACAACTTTTCTCTCTAACTGTTTATCTTCCCTGATTCTCATAACTTTGGGGCAAGGAAGTTTGGAATCATTCTCTGTTAATCTTTTTCTTTCATGTTAATCTCACATTGGTCACCATGTTCATCTTACCTACTAAATATTTTTCTAATCTCTTCCTTTTGTTTCCTTACTACTGTCATTGCCTTTCAAAAAACTTTCATAACCACTTATTAGGGTTATTTTAGTACAGTCCAATTCCCTTCTTCCATCATCTCTCCTGTTCAATCCATCTTTCTCACTTTGGCCAGCATCAACTTTCTAAAATACCCTTTACATTGGCACCGTTTATACTAACTACTTTTAATAACTCCATGTGACCCAGAAGATAAATTCAGATGACCTTTTTCATTATGT
Organism: Orcinus orca; assembly: GCF_937001465.1. Taxonomy (NCBI): domain Eukaryota; kingdom Metazoa; phylum Chordata; class Mammalia; order Artiodactyla; family Delphinidae; genus Orcinus; species Orcinus orca. The sequence continues at coordinate 23,976,696 of NC_064569.1, forward strand.
ATCAAACCGCTTAATTATTTTTTCCCTTGTCTATGTTCTTCCTGCTGTCTTGTCCATCTACTCCATGATCCAGAAAATTTAAATTCCTTCAAAATGCTGTATTCATCTTTTTATTGGTATGTAACAAATAACTAGAACTTTAGCAGTTTAAAGTGACATAAATTCATTAGCTCATAGTTTCTGTGAATCAGGACTCTGGCACATTTTAGCTGTGTCTTCCACCGAGAGTCTCACTAAGGTGAAATCGAGGTGTCAGCCATCTGCATCCCTATATGGAAGCTTAACTAGGGGGAGAAACAACTCTAGATTCCTTCAGGTGGTTTGTAGAATTTATTTCCTTGCAGCTGTATGACTGAGGTAGCTGTTTTATTACTAGCTGCTGTAGGGGCCACTAGAACTAGGGGCCATTCTCAGCTCCTTACAGGTGGCTCTTAGATCCCCATCACAGGCCCTGTTTACACTGTGGCAGTGTGCTCCTTCAAGGCCAGCAGGAGAATCTATCTCTCTCTTTGAATCTTTGTTTGTTTTTTATTTTGTTTTATTTTTTAAATTTTTCTTAGAGTATAGTTGATTCACAATGTTGCATTAGTTTCTGCTTATACAGCAAAGTGTAACAGTTACACATATGCATATATCCACTCTTTTTTAGATTCTTTTACTGGGATTGACATATATACGCTACTATATATAAAATAGGTAACTAGTAAGGACCTACTGTATAGCACAGGGAACTCTTCTCAATACCCTTCTCTCTTTGAATCTTTTAGCCTCTTTGAAGAGCTCATCTAATTAGGTCAGACCCACCCAAAATTATCTCCATTTTTTTTTTTTTTTTTGCGGTATGCGGGTCTCTCACTGTTGTGGCCTCTCCCATTGCGGAGCACAGGCTCCGGACGTGCAGGCTCAGCGGCCATGGCTCACAGGCCCAGGCACTCCGCGGCATGTGGGATCCTCCTGGACCGGGGCACGAACCCGTGTCCCCTGCATCGGCAGGTGGACTCTCAACCACTGCGCCGCCAGGGAAGCCCTCCATTTTGATTAACTCAAAGTCAACTCAAAGTCAACTGAACATTAATTCAATCTGTAAAATCCCTTTGACATATAATGCAATACAATCATGTAAGTCATATTCCATTATATTCACAGGCATGTTCTGCTCACACTCAAGGGGAAGGGATTATACAGGGCATGTTTAGATGGGGTCAGCCTAGAATTCTGTCTGCTGTACACGGCATGCTCTTTCATTACTTACGCTGCTGCATATTCTGTCCTTTCTTTCTATTATATCCTTCATTACGTTCCTTCATTATCAATTTGGAAAGCCCCTGATTGGCTTTTAAGACCAACTTCAGATCTCACTTTTCCATTAAGCTTCAAGACAAATCACTTTTCCCTTCTCTATACGCTTATAGCACTTTCTTTTTCTCTCGTCATTGCTTATGTTTCTGCTTTCCCAGGTGAACTGTAATATTCTCAAGGGCATGACCTATGTCTTACTTGTCTTTGTTTCCCCAACCCCAGGCATGTATTAAGTTCTTAATAAATGTGTGTTGAGCAAAATAATCCATCTCTTTGTTGTGTAGTAAGGCCATGATAATATGGTCTGCAGTAGTGAATGGAGCTTTTGACCACATAGCAAATGTCCTCAGATTGACACTCTTAAGCCAGTTTTTTGTTTTGTTTTGGTTTGGTTTTCGTTTTGGTATTCCCTCTCCCATTGTATTATCAGATTGTCAAATGTCATTGCTTCTTGGAGTCAGGGAGCCTGGCTGTAAAACTACTTCTCCTGAATTTTCGCATCCAAACTAGTGTGGACCAGGAAACGGACTAATTAAATATATTAGAATTTAAGGGCAAATTATGAATACAATGGGCTTTTATTGATTGTCAGAGAAGTCTCTTTTATGGGTGTAGTACATGACCTTTGGCACAGAGACCGCAAAATCAGTTTTGATTGTTTTTGTAGGAATTCTTCCAGCTACTTGGATATCATCTGGCAAAGTTTGATGGGTTAATGACCTTTGAATAAGTTAGGGCCAATTTAATGTTCACAAGATCAACCATTTGGAAAGGTAAGTTTTAATAGGAGGTACCTAGAAACAAGAGAACTTATCCATCCTTTTACTGTTCTGTTTAAATAATTATTAACAAATGAAAGTTTTCAATAGCTTAACAGAGAGTCTCCAAACAGGAAAAGTGAACTCAAAATATTTTCTCCAAACTTAAATAATTTAATTTACTTGTTTTTGTCATTTCATTCATTGGGTCTCACTAGTAGAGAGATAAGATCAAGAATGTATGTTTTAGAATCAGGCATTGAGTTCCCAGAAGACCACAAAAAAGCAGAAATCTGTAAAACAGACCTCAGTGGAAAAAGCTATAAATTTGGAGCTGCCCAGTTCTATATTCCAAGGGCTACAATGGCAACTTGCCAGGAGCCTGAGGGTCATGCTTAATTTACACATAAATTTATATAAAATTCTAAATTTTGAACATGCGTGCACAAGCTTAGCACTTGTTTACAGGATTAATGGAAATGTCTTACTTGCTTTCACCACTTATGAAAACTCCAGGATGGATAACCTTTGTCCCCAGATCACTATTATGCAAAAATGGCACCTCTGGAATTCATGGTCATTGGTTTAAAATAAATATACTTGTGCCATTCTAGACCTATTCTCTGTTTAATGTAAAACATGCTTCATAGGTAACATTAATGAGACACCCCCAGAAACCAAATATATCACTCATAGCAGCTTCAATGTGGAAAACTGTGATTCTCTTCCAAGTCTAGAGACAGATCTTCAGTTTGTCATGATGTTATTCTGGAACCACAGCCTCTCAAAGATACATCTCTATTGAATGAGCTGCTTGGTTTTTGATTTTGGTGGCTGATGGTTTAGATTGTGCATTGACTATGTGAAGACAGTAGTGACACTTATACAGAAAAATGTTTTTGAATACCAAATCTAATATGAAAGCAAAAACTCAACTCTTAAAATTATCTGCAGTCAAGAAGACACATAACATTAGGAAACAGAATATAGCCATAATATAAAGAACTTACATGGAGTAGAGAAGAAAATGGGTCAGGAATATACAGTTTGGAGTATTCTCTTCTTGCTGCAAGTTGGGAAAATCTGTAAAACCCTGTTCACTTCAGCAATCTAGTAAAGGAAGCATTTGATCATAGGAGCTAAATGAATACATTCCCACAAGGAGAGAGTAAGCCTCCAATATTTCAACGTTGAATTGCCTGTACCAGTATAAAATAAGAATAAAAATAGTTGAAACGATGCAAAAGAGTGAATGATGACAAAACATTGAGCAGCTATAGACACAAAATCCAGTAATTTTCTACAGTCTATATGTCAAAAAAGATACAGTCACTAAAATGTGAGCACTATGAGAGTGAGGATTATGTTCAATATACGATCTCCACCTACTGGTCCAATTTAAGCACGTATAGTTACCCCTTAAATCTCTACTGAGTTAAAGAATGATGGAGGATCTGTTATGTAACACTGTGACTTCGTCTGAGTCTTGGACTAAAATATGTGGTCTTAGAAATGAATCAGTGGATAATAGAGAATCAGCATGAGAAAGGATGGCAAAGACTCTGACACAAAACTGGAGAGTCGTTTTCCCATTCCTAGTGAAGTATTTCCTCTTCTCTAGTGAGGTGGCATTAATGGTGATTGATAGACTCACATGCCAGTGTGACCTCTAAAATTATCTATAACTATTGTATGTTCTATAGATGTATGTTTAGATCAAGAGTAGAATATTCCACAATATTACTTTGGTTCTTTTTCAGTACATATAAAATCTTGAAAGTCTAACCACACTGAATTTGAATGAATCAAATCACACTTTTCTGGGCATTCTATTGGCCAGAATATAAAGACAGAGTAAGAAGAACTTAGGATGACTTTATAAAAAGGGCCTGTTTTTGTCTGGTATGATTTTCTATAGACTGATGCCTTCAAGCTTAAGAAGGATAACATAGCAAAACACAGGTCTATGCCAGAAGACCCTATGGTATAATATTAATGGAAAAAATTGAATAATTACATTTCATTGAGTATTTTGGGTAATTTGGGAGCAAGTTAGAGAACCATAGCTAGGGTGGTCTTTTAGCAAAGATACTATAGCTAATCAAATGATATACCAAAAATTCACCAGATTAGGAAACAGAAAACCTCTGCAACTAACTGTTTAGCTTTTACTGAAGAGTCATTTAATTACAGGAAGCCTCAGTTTTCTTGCTGTAAAATGATATTGAACTACATAATGTCTAACTTCCCTTTCTAGCTCTAACATTCTAAGACTCTAAGCCTGATTTTCTGTTGTTGTTGTTGTGTTTTACTGCTCTTCCGTTCAGTAAGTCCATGATGTCGTGTTGTAATTCTCTTGCATTGATTCTTGGAAAGAATGCTTTACTACAGGATTGTTTAAAGGTCTGGATTGCTTTTCAAACATTTGATGACTATAGCTTATTGAGTTAAATTGGTGTTTGTGATCGTATAGCTCATCTATACCATCAAAGAATAGGCATGAGCAAAAACCGGGCAAACATAAAAACAGGTGTCCAGTAAGTCTGGTTGAAGATGAAGTAATAATACTACCCATATTGGGAAGCCAGTGACAGATTGGGAGTCAGTATCTGTATAAAATTGTCAGGTAGACATTCAGTATAATATGAATTGTTGAGTATAAGATGTTGAACAGATCAGTCTGTTGACAGCAAAGACTGAAAAAAACCTCTGAAATCAACCGCATATATAAGACAAGCAGAGAAGAATGTTAAATGTCTTTCTTCTCAAATGTATGTAGCTTGAAATAAGAGGATTTATATACTGTAGAAGTGATTTAAATACTTCACATACTTTCTAAAATACATTAAAAGCAATAAGTACCCTGGGAGAATGAAGAAGACTCTATCATGGAAACACTTATGCCCAGGAGTTCTGGATTTGGAGATACGATTATTCTTTAGGCCTTCACCCTACTGAATGGATTTCAACACTATACATGGCTATTTCATCAAGGACCTTGGAATAAACTTTTAAAAGCCTCTAAAGATGCTTTGTGGAATTCATTGAGCAACAAGAGATGTTTACTCTGGGAGTATTTCTTTGGGAAATTCAGTTATTACTTGGGAATGGACCAACTTCTGAAATCATAACGATTTTGATAACATTCATACCATCTCCTTGAAAGTTGAAAGAGTAAGATTTTTTAAAACAAAGCGAAGAGTAATGACCATCAAATAGCAAGTCTTCCCATTTGTTATGCCACAATGATTTCTAGCTTTGGAATGGCTGAGCTTTCAATTTACTGGTAGGACTTCTATGAAAGCATCAGCCTTCCTGCTCACAGAATTTTAGCAGTTGCCATTCGTTCTATATTTTCTGGCTAAGCACACCACCCAACATAAAACTCCCATCTAAAAATACAGTGTAAGGTCACTTGTGAGATCTCAATAACTCACTTAAGTTACATTGAACTGCATGCCTCCCACACTAGCAGAGTACACATGGTCCTTCAGTAAACCAATCTGCCTTTTAAAATTATTTTTCCTAAACCTCCTGCTTTAATTATTTCTTGTCCTTCCCTCAGGGGCCATTGCTAGCAAAGGGTCATAGCAACCTTTTAGATATTTATCAACTATGTTTGTAGATACAAGAAAACTTTTGGTGCAGTCAGCTAAATAAAGTGCAACCAGCTGCCATATTGTCCACCCTCTGACCTTGAATGCGATGTTAGTCCCTAAAAATTCTGAAGGAGGCATGAAAAAATGTACCCTAATAGCCAAAGTAACTTATTTAAACTATACCTAGTGGGTAACACCTTTATTTCATGAAATAGCGTGAGGCCATTTCTTACACCAAAGTGAAATATCTTTTGCTGCGAGCTCTAAGGTGTTTTCAGGAACACTGGTCCTGACACTTCCTCCACAAAAAAGTAAGAGACAAATTCTACAAATGCAACATAATAAGTTCTCTTGTTTCAGTAACACAATGCATATTAGCATGTTAAAAAACTCTGAGAGGGCTTCCCTGGTGGCGCAGTGGTTGGGAGTCCACCTACCGATGCAGGGAACACCGGTTCGTGCCCCGGTCCGGGAAGATCCCACGTTCCGCAGAGCGGCTGGGCCCGTGAGCCATGGCCGCTGAGCCTGCACGTCCGGAGCCTGTGCTCCGCAACGGAAGAGGCCACAACAGTGAGAGGCCCGCGTACCGCAAAAACTCTGAAAAGCTCTTTTATAAAGAGACACATTTAATTTTGTTTTAATCTTTATAAAAACTTACCTTCCCATTTTTCCTTATAACACCTATTTTTTGGCCGCAAGGAACTATTTTTCTGCAGATCATACCCCAGGAAATGCTGAGTTTCCCTTTGTGGAAATGAAACATAAGAGGCCACAATTTTCCTTACTTGGCCAAAATGCTATTAAAATGGCACAAAATGATGACACGTAACTGCCATTCTTTTCGTGACTTAAATTGCCTCTTTACAAGATAACTCAGTTTATTCTAAGTCCCTCCATTTACCCACCAACCCCCTGATTAGGCATTGCTAGTGTTTAACACACAGTCTTAGAACTTGTGAGCCATTTTGTCTTTCCCAAAATTCTGCCTACCATGTATGATTTTAAAGCGTGTCCAGTTAATGGTGGGTTTCCTCATTAATAACAAAAGAAACAGCAACAATATGAAAAGTAATAATACAGCTTTAAAATCAGCTGTCTTAGGGAGAATGGAGAATATGTGAAAAAGTATCCATATAGTATGCTTTTCTCTTCCCTGGAAAGAATATAGTCAGAATACTGAAATAATATCTGAAAGAAGACCAACAGTTTAAGAAGTATCTAAAGCAATAAAATCTGCCAGTTAGGAAGGTCCGGTCACTACTTTGGTTACTGTGTTACTACAAGTATATTTGAACAGACTTCCCATTTTCTTCACCTCTAATTCTTTCTACTTCCTCATGTGTTCTTATGATTGTTGAGAGTCTGAGTGAGCCGTAATGACTTGTAGGAAGCTGCTCAGCTGGAAAAATAAAATTGACTTCATGGTGAGAGGAAGGTGAATTAAAATTTTCGTCATTACTAAAATTGTGAAAGCATCCCTGTATGTTCCTTCTGAAGTTCTTGACATCCGGAAGCCAAATGTCCTCTAGAATTCCTGCTTATAAATACTAACATTTGGACCTTTGAATGAAAGCAGACTATAATAATTATTACAAAGTGACATTGAGGACAGTAAAGTCTAGGCCTCCTTTGAAGGTAAATTGCTATGTTTGAGGATGCAGAAGTTGAAAATTCTACCCCTTTTTAGGTCCTCCATTTTTAAAAAGTGGCACTTGAATCTTTATATATTTGGTTGCCTGACTTTGGAATTAGGCCTTGTGGGATAAAGGCAGGGTATATTAAATATCCTGGTTCTAAATGTATGTCTGTGGGGCCTACATTAATTTAAAATACTTACAAATATATACATTTACTATGGATTATTTCTACGTTCAATGGTGCTGAAAGCATATATGTTCAGAACTTAGAAACTGAGTACCTACCTTCAAATCATTTTATTGAATTACAGCATCAGAGGTGTGTGTTTTCTAAGTTGATTATTGAATCTGGTTTAAGTAATCTTGGCAGAAAGTTTCCACCTTCCAATCTTTGTTCCTCTTGGCTGAAAACAAATGAAAGCATGTCATCTCTTTGATTAAAAATCATCAGAATCCCCTCCCTGCATTTTTCCAAGGAAGATTGTATAGTGAGGGGCTAGTGGTTCAAATCCTGGCTGATACTTGGTGGCTATGTGACCATCATGCTTTCATTCCTGTGCAAGGTATAATAATACTCCCCACAGTATTGTTGAAAAATAAAATGAGGTATGTATAACACCCAGAATGAATTATGCATTTAGTCAATACTATTATTACATTTGTTTTAATCAAGTCATGCTTGTTTGCCTTCTAGCCTTTACTAAACTGAGTATCTCAACCAGAAATGCCTTTTTTCTACATTTTTTTTTAACCAAGTGAAGTTCTAGATAGGTTTTAAGTCCCAATCTAATTATAGCTTCTTTTCCAAGCCTTTACTTAATGTATCCTGGTAGAATTAATTGTCACTTTCTTCTGGGTCCCTATAGTCACCTCACAAGTACCTGTACTATTTAATTCCTACCAAAGATCTACTATATGTGAAGAATATGACTTGATCACTATTCTCGGTATATTACAAGTCTGACCTATTGCATGAAGTTTTTTTAATTTTCCTCAGTGTACTGTACAGTGAATGAGGCGTACCCCAAACCTTATTCATCTTTGCACAGTTAGCACAGCACATGCCACATAGAAGCATTTGATAGATGTGGCTTGAATTAGGTTAAATTATAGAAAAGATGGATTGTCATTTACGTTCCTTTAATGTAACTCTCTGTGCATGGTTGAAGAATCCATATGAAACAGGCCAAAATGGTTCTGTGGCCTGGCAGGACCCTGCACAGGGTATGGAAGCTCAGGCTGTTTTGGGTATTTCTCTGATACACATGGCCATTGGCTGACCCCCTCTTTAAATCATGCTGCTCTCTAAAGAGGGCAGACCAACTTTTCTTGGAATAAAGTACAGTAATAGTCCACCTTTTAGCTTCTTTTTCTCGTCCTTTCCAAATTTTATGTAGCTCTCTATGATCTAAAACAGTATTCATCACAAACTCAGAAATGCAACACAAACTTCCTCTCCCACACCCCTCTACCAGGCCTCTTTCCAATATACCCTCTCTTCAGTTGAAGTTGAGGGTAACTAAACCCTATTACTCACTCTAAATAGAAAGGAATGGCATTGAAACTGAACATTTTACTTTAATTCTGAATATAAATGTTTCATCAGAACCATAAAATCTCCATAACAGTTCATTTTAAGATACTCTTTCCAAGTCCAGGAGAATAAATAAGGAGACAAATGAATGTTGAATCACACTTTAAAGAATGGATCCAATCAACCTTTCCAACACAATCTTCAAGAGGAAGACCATTAATAAATTTTTGGTTTTGAAACATAAATGCAACAAGGATTACCTTAAGAATGTATTATAGAGAAGATTCCTCAGATAACTGATTAGAAAGGGAGGTCCCAAGAGATCCAGGAAGTGAGTGTCTTAGGAGAAAAGTAAAAGCAGAAAAAGAAGAGAGAAAAATTCTTTCTATTGAATTTATACAAGGAAATACCAACGGAAAGAAACAAAAGCCTCTGCATTAGTTTGTTAGAACTGCATAACAAACTGAGTGGCTAAAACAACAGAAATTTATTATATCACAGTTTTGGAGGCCGGAAGTCTCAGATCAAGATGTCAACAAGTTGGCTCCTTTTGAGGGCTGTGAAGAAGAATTTGTTCCATGCCTCTCCCCTAGCCTCTGGGTGGTTTTCTGGAAATCTTTGGCTTTCCTTGGCATATACAAACATCATCCTGATCTCTGCCTTTATCTTCACATGGTGTTCTTCCTGTGTATGTGCCTAAGTTCAAATTTCCCCTTTTCATAAGGACACCTAAGTTGTATTGGATTAAGGGGTCCATCCTACTCCAATATGATCTCATCTTAACTAATTACATCTGCAATGACCTTAGTATTTCAATGTATGAATTTGGGAGGCGGGGGGACACAATCAATCCATAGCAAACCCCTTTTAATATACAGAGAGGGTTTGTGTTGTTTGTGTGTTTTTGAAGCACGCATGTTGATGGGGATTCAGTCTAAGACTAGGGATCCCCAGGAGTCAGGAAGTTGAGACTGAAATAAAAACAAAGGTGTGAGCAAGAATACATTTCGGCAAGATCATCAACTGCAATTATTAAGAAAACTCATGTAGGAAAATTTCTACCATTTTCACTTGCCCCAGAGGAGGTTACTCACTGAGCTGTGAGGGTCTGATGCACATCTATAGAATGAATTTTGTAAACAACTGAAATACTAGGGCCATTTTACTTGACCTCTTGGGCTTATTTGCTTCAATTGTTCACTTGCTCCTTGGTGACACAACTCTTTTTGGCTTGCACAGGAACTCAATATATGCAAGCTAATATCTCCTGAATACTTAGTTGAGTGCCTTGGGTATATACAGTCATGATCTTATTCAACTACCATCTAAGAGTGAATGATGGCTATATCAGTTTTAACTGTATTTAACTCAACAATATAAAAATTTCACTAATAGTGGATTAAATATTTATAGGTTTATCTCATGTAAGAAAAAATACAGGGGTTTTCAGTCCAGGGTATTTTAATAATGCCTACAGGGATCCTGGCTGCTTTCATCTTTCTGCTACTCTATGCCCTACTTACAGGTGTTGTTGCCTTTCTGCTGTTGCCAATGGATATGAAATGGCTTCTGTACCTCCAAGCCTTATGATATCATTCCAGGTAGGAAAAGAAAAGGAGAAACAACAAAAGGCAGAAGAACAAGGAACATGATGGCCAAGTCCATATCTTTTGCAATTGAGGAAGTTCACTTTTTCTGGAACCTCCCATTCAACAGATTTCCAATTGTATCTCATTCAAACTATGTCACATGGTATCCATGGCTCCATAATAGATAAAAGGAAGTCCAATTATATTTCCAACTCTGACCTCTCTCTTGAATTCTCTCTTGGACTCCAGATCTATATATCTAGCTCCATTCATATGTATCAGAGGCAACTCATGCACCACATATCCAATCCAAAACTGAATTCTTCTTCCACTCACATTGCTCCACCATAGACTCCATAGATGTCCTCCATTCCAATAGACATCCTAAGACAGAATTCTTATTATGATGCTCGAATCTCCCTTCTAGAAGTTATATTTAATTGTAATCAAGTCTTATATAGTCTGACTCTAAATATTTCTTTTTATTTCATTTATTCTTGCCTTAGTTTTGGCCCTGATAGCTTTTGCCTATAAGATTGCAATAGCCTGATGAATGGTCATCCCACTTTAACATTTAACTCTTCAATATTTAACAATATAATTCTGTATTACTAAAGTGATATTCTAAAAACCAACAAGGACCTACTGTATAGTACAGGGAACTCTACTCAATATTCTGTAATAACCTAAATGGGAAAAGAATTTGAAAAAGAATATATATATGTATATGTGTAACTGAATCACTTTGCTGTACACTGGAAACCACACAATATTGTAAATCAACTATTATCCAATATAAAATAAAAATTTTTTAAAAACCTGTAAATTAAAAAATAAAAGGCAAATCTGATCAGATACTCCACCACCACCTAAATACTCCCTATCTGTGTATGTGAGGCTTTTCATAATCTGTCCTATGGCTACTTTCAATCTGAAAAATTATTTGCAATCCCCGTGTATACCACTCTCCTATGTTGCTGTAACTAGTTGATAAAAAGTATTAATTTTGTAGGTAAAAGCAGAAAGTACAGTTATCCTTTGTCATCATTTCCTTTTTAAACACATTCTCTTGATGTGGTTGGACTTCGTTGTCAGGGACTATATCCCAGAGAAATAAACGTCTAATTTAAGTCCTGAAAAACAAGGCGGAGATATTCAAGCATATTAAGGAATGATTCCATTCTAAGCACAGGAATATGTATACTCAGAGGCTTAGAAACAAGAAGACAAAACTGTCTATTCAGAGGAACTAAAAGTGTCTTATGTCTAGACTAAAGCATTTATGTATAGAAACAATTCCACATCTCACAAGTCAGGCAGAAACTCTCTTTCCTTTCTCTAAAAATAATTTGGTTTTGAACAACTAACCAACAACTATCATATAATGCAGTCCTTGAAAGGCATGAATGCAGGATTTGCAATTATTATTTATACTTTTCAAATATATTGATGATTCTCTTTTAGAGTTTATAATCAGTTATGAATACCTCAGTATCTTTGGTTGATACACCATTTAAAAAATCAAATTACATGCTTATATCCCTAAAAATGGAACTAAAACTTCCAAAAATATTTTCATCCATTAAAAAAAAGGGAACATTGGTAAAAATTGTCAGAATCAGCCTTTCTGAACTCTGGAAATTAACTAAAGGCTTACAGAAATTCAGGGAGCATTTATCCAAGAAAAATGGTTAAATCTCATTAATCACTATTCTCATTAAGAATAGTGAGATTTGTGGTATTTTAACTTTTCCAATTTTCCCCTTTCCAACTCCATGCTTCAACTATATGCTGTCTACAAGAGACACATTTAATATCCAAAGACAAAAATAGGTTGAAAGTAAAAAGATATAAAAACATATAGACCATGCAAACAGTAACCTAAAGAGAGTTGGAATGGCTATACTAATAAATATTTTTAAAAATAGACTTTAAGACAAATTGAAACAACAAGGTCCTACTGTATACCACAGGGAACTATATTCAATATCCTGTGACAAATTATAATGGAAAAGAATACAGAAAAGAATATATATATGTATAATTGAGTCACTTTGCTCTGCAGCAGAAATTAAACACAACATTGTAATGCAACTATACTTCAATAAATTTTTTTTAAAAAAGACAAATTGTTACTAGAGACAAAGAAGAGCATTTTATAAAGATAAAGGGACAATACATCAAGAAGATACATCAGTTTTGAACATATATGTACCTAATAAGAGAGCCTCAAATTAAGAGAATCAAAGGCTGACAGAATTGAAGGAAGAAATAGAAAATTCAATATAGAACAATTAGACAATAACTAATAAAGAAATAGAAGACTTGAACAACACCATAAAAAAAACTAGGCATAATAGACATTAAGAGAAAACACCACCAAAAAACAGTAAATAATAAAAAATAAGATAATCCAATTTAAAAATGGGCAAAAGATCTGGGTAAATGTTTCTCAAAAGAAAACATACAAATGGACAGAAAGCACATGAAAAGATATGTGACATATTAGTCATTTAGGAAATGCAAATCAAAACTACAATGAGGTAACAATTCACAACCATTAGCATGGCTCTAATTAAAAAGATAAACAGTAACAAGTGTGAGTGAAGATGTAGAGAAATCAGAACCTTCATAAAGTGCTGGTGGGCATGTGAAATGTTTGAGCCATTTAGAAAAACAGTTACCCTAGGCCTCAGTCAGACAAGAGAAATCAAAGAGGTGGTAGAGACAAGTTGCTAGAGGTAGAAAACACGGTACTACTCCAGAACTGGGAAGAGCCAAAGAGAATCAAGGAAAATAACATGAAAACCAAGGGATGGAATGGGATGGTTGTGGGCAAAGGACTGTTTCTGCCTGGGCAACTCCTATACCTTGGGGCCCTGGGCTCCACTGGACTCCATAACTGTGGAGCTGCAAACAGGCTCATATGCCTCCTGTTCAGATTTCCCATGTATCAATTCTGGGCATTTACCAAAAAATAGTTCCTCATGTACCTCAACCCCGTTAGTTCCAATATAGAGACACAAAAGTTTGGAAAGTTGCTTCTGAAGAAAACCCTGCAGGAATCACTAATTCCCCTTTGCTGATAAGAGCCATGAACTGGATGACTCCACAAGAAGGGGAGGGGTAATCTCTTGACTTACAACGCATTTTATTAGTGGTGCTCTCAAATCATCCTTTCAGACATCTGATCTTCTCCTTTATAGTCCAGATTTGAGTGACACAGATCGATCATAAGTTGGTTGCAGTCAGCATCTTTAGAATTTGACTACTTATTTCCCATTATTCTCAGTTTTAGGATTTTAGAAAACTTTCAAGATAACAAACAACATCCCAGCTAGCTTACTTCGACTTATCAAATAACTCACTGATTCTATCCATGATATTGTTTTAGACCTAAGTAGAATATGAGCACATCTTCACTATTTTCGATCTTGTATTTGTTACAACTGTTACATATCATGATGCCTTGGGAGCTCCTTTGTTTCAGTTTAGGTGCCATTTTCTCAGAGAGGACTTTGCTGATTACCCTTTCATGGAATCCCCTCTCAGGCTCTACTACATCTCCAAGTTTGTATCCTTTGAAATTCTTCAGAATATCTGACACCATCTTACTCATTTGTTTATCAGTTTATAGTGTTCTCCCCACCAGAATATGTTTCATCATGGTAAGGTGACCTTACTGTCCTGTGCATTTTTGTACCCTAAATGCCTGAGATAATTCCTGACATATTGTGTATAGTAAATACACAATAGATATTTCCTAAATGAATAAATGAGTAAATATGTGAAAAATTGAAAAACATGGCCCATGTCATAATTTCATCTTGCTCTTGGAGTTTTTGCTCATTGATAGAAGAGTTTTATACCCTTTGCTCATTTCCAAATGTTCCCTTTTTCTCAACTTCATTTGTCCTCTGAGCATTTTGTCCAGTAGCTAGTTTTATCATCCATAGACTCTTAGCAGCTAAAGAGACCTTAACGTTCATCTAGCCCAACTGCCATAGCTGAGGACTGTTCTCAGCAAGCCACCAGGTAAAAGAGATTGAGAAAATTTCCATGAGGAAATATGATCTTGCCTAGAACCAAGTTTCACAGCCCATCTAGACAGCTTTCTCAGAAAACTCTGTATTCATGAGAAAACACTGAAGATACTGAATCCTACTTTGTTTTGTATACCTAATCATTTTCAGATTACTTACCTTTCAAAATAGCCTTCAAATCTGACTGCTTCTTTCCAGTTTTGCTAAATTTCCAGTCTTGCCTGTGTTACTGCAACAGCATCTTATCTCCCTAAATTCAGTTTTGTCATTCTTCAACCCACACTGCAGCCAGAACCATCTTTCTGAAATAAAAATTCTATGTTATTTTCCTTCTTTAAAAACATAAAACCCTCAAATATGTCCTACTAGTCCTTAGGCTAATGTCCAAACTCCTTAATATATTTTGCAAGGAACTTTATGACCCAGCCCTCTTGTGCCCTTTATAACTTTATTTCAAACCACTCTCCAACTTTCTTTCAGTTCCTACAGAAATATTCTCATTCTCTCTCATCCTGTCTCTCTTTCTCTCTCTCTCTCTTTTTCTCTCCTCCCCTTTCTCCTCCTCTACCTCATCCTTCCCGCCCAGCTTTTAGGAATATTCTTTGTAAATAGAATCATTTTCTTAATTTTGTGGTTGGATTGTTCATTGCTAATATATAAAAATACAATTGAATTTTGTATATTGATCATTGGTCTTGCATCTTGAACCTTGCTAAACTCACTTATTAGATTAAAATTTGTATAGGTTCCATAGGATTTTCTACATAAACATATCATCTGCAAATAAAGACAGTTTTACTTTTTCCTTTCCAATCTGTATGCCTTTAATTTCTTTTCCTTGCCTTACTTCCCTGGCTAGAACCCTCAGTACAGTGTGGATTAGGAGTGGTGAGAGTAGACAGCCTTGCTTTATTCTCAATCTAAGAGGGAAACCATTCAGGCTTTCACCATTAAGTGTGATGCTAGCTATACATTTTTTAATAGATGTCATGTATCAAGATGAAGAAGTTTCCCTTTGTATTAGTTATCTACTACTTCATAAAAATACCCACAAAGTTAACAGTTTAAATCACCATGCATTTATTACCTGGAGAATGTTCACTGTGCTCTTGAGAAGAATGTATATTCTGCTGTAGTTGGGTCCAATTTTCTATATATGTAGTTGGGTTGAAATTGGTCGGTAATCTTACCAGAGTCTCTCACTCTCTCACCCTACCCCTCTGGCTTTGAGGAAGCCAGTGGGCATGTTGAGGAATCTCATGTGGCAGGAGCTGAAGGCGGCCTCTGGCCAACAGCCCACAAGAAACTGAGTTCTCAGTTCAAAAACTGCAGGGAACTGATTCTGCCAACAACCTGAGTGAGCTTGAAAGCAGATCTTCCTCCACTTGAGCCTCACATGACACTGCAGTTCTGACTGATACCTGTATTGCCAGTTAAGACAAGCCCAGGTTCCTGATCCAGAGAAACTGAAATGATACATGTGTAGGTGATTAATATAGATTCTATAGCTCTCCTACAGTTACTGTTTGTGTTATTATCTGCATGGTATATCTTCTTCCATCTTTTGATTTTGAACTCATTTGCGTTTTTAGAACTGAAGTGTATCTCTTATAGAAAGCATACAGTTGTATCATTTTTATCCAGTGTGACACTCTATGCCTTTTAACTAAAATGTTTAGTCCATTTACATTTTGTATATGTATTCTATATGTCTTACATCCTTTTGTTCCTCTGTCCCCTCTTTACTATCTTCTTTTTGGTTAAATATATATATACTTTTAGCGTGCAAGTTTAACTCCCTTTTATTTTATTAACTATATTTCTGAGATTCCTTTACTCTGGGGATTACAAGGTAAATCTTTTTTATTTTTATTTCCTTAAGTAGTTTCTTAGTTTATTTAAAATATACACAGTATTTCAAATTTTGTAAATGCAATATAAAGTATTATCAGGGTACTTGATGCTCTGTATTTAATCTTGCAGTCTAGTAATTTAAAGAGGAATAGTGAAAATTATTTTGGTTCAGCCTGGATGCAGATTTGAATTCCAGATTTTAAATTTGGTCTTTTATTTAGGGACTGAAAAATAAACGTTCATTAATTTTTCTGAAAGAGCATCAACACCAACTCAGACACGAAGATCTCTCTGCATTCTTGGAATGAATACCCTCCTTTTCTAATAGAATTAAAAAATAAAATATACATCATTCTAAATGTCTAAAACAAAAAATGGAATCAAGGGCTTCCCTGATGGCACAGTGGTTGAGAGTCCACCTGCCGATGCAGGGGACACGGGTTCGTGCCCCGGTCCGGGAAGATCCCACATGCCGCGGAGCGGCTGGGTCCGTGAGCCATGGCTGCTGAGTCTGCACGTCCGGAGGCTGTGCTCCACAATGGGAGAGGCCACAACAGTGAGAGGCCTGCATACCGAAAAAAAAAAAGGAATCAAAATAAAAACGAGGCTGTTAGAAACAGGACGTCACAATATTTCTTCCAGAGTAGAAAAAATAGTCTTTGGCAGATCCATCCTCTGCTTGATTTTGTTGCTGTGAAAATTCCTTCAGCTTTATTTTCAAGGGCTGGGATTGGGATGAGAGTGAAATGTGTAACAGCAGGTGACCCTTACTTTTTTTTTTTTTAATATCTTTATTGGAGTATAACTGCTTTACAGTGGTGTGTTAGTTTCTGCTTTATAACAAAATGAATCAGCTATACATATACATACATCCCCATATCTCCTCCCTCTTGTGTCTCCCACCCAATATCCCTATCCCACCCCTCTAGGTGGTCATAAGACACCTAGCTGATCTCCCTGTGCCATGCAGCTGCTTCCCAATAGCTGTCAATTTTACATTTGGTAGTGTATATATGTCCATGCCACTCTCTCACTTTGTCACAGCTTCCCCTTCCCCTTCCCCATGTCCTCAAGTCCCTTCTCTACGTCTGCATCATTATTTCTGCCCTGCCCCTATGTTCTTCAAAACCATTTTTTTTTTTTTTTAAGATTCCATAGATATGTGTTAGCATACGGTATTTGTTTTTCTCTTTCTGACTTACTTCACACTGTATGACAGACTCTAGGTCCATCTATCCACTACAAATAACTCAATTTCTTTTCTTTTTATTTCTGAGCAATATTCCATTGTATATATGTGCCACATCTTTATCCATTCATCTGTCGATGGACACTTAGGTTGCTTCCATGCCCTGGCTATTGTAAACAGAGTGGCAATGAACATTGTGGTACATGACTCTTTTTGAATTATGGTTTCCTGAGGGTATATGCCCAGTAGTGGGATTGCTGGGTCATATGGTAGTACCATTTTTAGTTTTTGGAGGAACCTCCATACTGTTCTCCATAGCGGCTGTATCAATTTACATTTCAACCAACAGTGCAAGAGAGTTCTCTTTTCTCCACACTTTGTCCAGCATTTATTGTTTGTAGATTTTTTGATGATGGCCATTCTGACTGGTGTGAGGTGATATCTCATTGTAGTTTTGATTTGCATTTTCTAATGATTTGTGCTGTTGAGCATCCTTTCGTGTGTTTGTTGGCAATCTGTATATCTCCTTTGGAGAAATGTCTATTTAGGTCTTCTGCCCATTTTTGGATTGGGTTGTTTGTTTTTTGGATATTGAGCTGCATGAGCTGCTTCTAAATTTTGGAGATCAGTCCTTTTTGGTTGCTTCATTTGCAAATATTTTCTCCCATTCTGAGGGTTGTCTTTTGGTCTTGTTTATGGTTTCATTTGCTGTGCAAAAGCTTTTAAGTTTCATTAGGTCCCATTTGTTTATTTTTGTTTTTATTTCCATTTGTCTAGGAGGTGGATCAAAAAAGATCTTGCTGTGATGTGATTTATGTCATAGGGTGTTATGCCTTTGTTTTCCTCTAAGAGTTTTATAGTGTCTGGCATTACATTAAGGTCTTTAATCCATTTTTAGTTTATTTTGAGTATGGTGTTAGGAAGTGCTCTAATTGCTTTCTTTTACATGGAGCTGTCCAGTTTTCCCAGCACCACATATTGAAGACACTCTCTTTTCTCCGTTGTATATTCTCACTTCCTTTATCAAAAATAAGGTGACCATATTTGCATGGGTTTATCTCTGGGCTTTCTATCCTGTTCCATTCATCTATATTCCTGTTTTTGGGCCAGTACCATACTGTCTTGATTACTGTAGCTTTGTAGTATAGTCTGAAGTCAGGGAGCCTGATTCCTCCAGTTCTGTTTTTCTTTCTAAAGATTGTTTTGGCTATTCAGGGGTCTTTTGAGTTTCCATACAAATTGTGAAATTTATTGCTCTAGTTCTGTGAAAAATGCAAGTGGTAGTTTGATAGAGATTGCTTTGAAACTGTAGATTGCTTTGGGTAGTATAGTCATTTTCACGATGTTGATTCTTCCAATCCAAGAGCATGGTGTATCTCTCCATCTGTTTGCATCATTTTAAATTTCTTTCATCAGTATCTTATAGTTTTCTGCATACAGGGCTTTTGTCTCCCTAGTTAGGTTTATTCCTGGGTATTTTGTTCTTTTTGTTGCAGTGGTAAATGGGAGTGTTTCCTTAATTTCTCTTTCAGATTTTTCATCATTAGTGTATAGGGATGCAAGAGATTTCTGTGCATTAATTTTGTATCCTGCTACTTTACCAAATTCATTGATTAGCTCTAGTAGTCTTCTGGTAGCCTCTTTAGGATTCTCTATGTGTAGTATCATGTCATCTGCAAACAGTGACAGTTTACTTCTTCTTTTCTGATTTGGATTCCTTTAATTTCTTTTTCTTCTCTGCTTGCTGTGGCTAAAACTTCCAAAACTATGTTCAGTAATCGCGGTGAGAGTGGACAACCTTGTCTTGTTCCTGATCTTAGTGGAAATGGTTTCAGTTTTTCACCATGGAGAACGATGTTGGCTGTGGGTTTGTCACATATGGCCTTCATTGTGTTGAGGAAAGTTCCCTCTATGCCTACTTTCTGCAGGGTTTTTATCATAAATGGCTGTTGAATGTTGTCCTAAATTCTTTTCATTCTTTTTTCTTTATTCTGCACTGTGGTAATTTTTTTGCTATTTTATCTTCCAGGTCACTTATCCATTCTTCTGCCTCAGTTATTCTGCTATTGATTCCTTCCAGAGAATCTTTTATTTCATTTATTGTGTTATTCATCATTGTTTGTTTGCTCTGCAGTTCTTCTAGGTCCTTGTTAATTATTTCTTATATTTTGTCCATTCTGTTTCCAAGATTTTGGATCACCTTTACTATCATTACTCTGAATTCCTTTTCAGGTAGACTATCTATTTCCTCTTCATTTGTTTGGTCTGGTTTGTTTTTACCTTGCTACTTCATCTGCTGTGTATTTCTCTGTCTTCTCACGTTGCTTAACTTACTGTGTTTGGGGTGTCCTTTTCACAGGCTGCAGGTTCATAGTTCCCGTTGTTTCTGGTGTCTGCTCCCAGTGGGTAAGTTTGGTTTAGTGGGTTTTGTAGGCTTCCTAGCAGAAGGGACTGGTGCCTGTGTTCTGGTGAATGAGGCTGTATCTCTCTTTCTGGTGGGCAGGAACACGTCCAGTGCTGTGTTTTGGGGTGTCTGTGAACCTATTATGATTTTAGGCAACCCCTCTACTAATGGGTGGGTTTGTGTTCCTGTCTTGCTAGTTGTTTGGCATAGTGTGTGCAGCACTGTAGCTTGCTTGTCGTTGAGTGGAGCTGGGTCTTAGCATTGAGATGGAGATCTCTGGGAGGACTTTCGCTGTTGATATTATGTGGGGCTGGGAGGTCTCTGGTGGGCCAACGTCCTGAACTCGGCTCTCCCACCTCAGTGCCTCAGGCCTGAAACCCAGACAGAGCACCAAGACCCAGTCAGCCACATGGCTCAGAAGAAAAGGGAGAAAAGAAAGAAAGAAAGGGAAAGAAAGAAAGGAAAAGAAAGAAAGAAAATAAGATAAATTTATTAAAATATAAAAAAGTATTAAAAATAAAAAAATTAAAACTCAATAAAAAGAAAAGAAAGAGAGAAAGATAGAAGAGAGCAACCAAACCAAAAAACAAATCCTCCAATGAAAACAAGCACTAAGGGCTTCCCTGGTGGCGCAGTGGTTGAGAGTTCGCCTGCTGATGCAGGGGACACGGGTTTGTGCCCCGGTCCAGGAAGATCCCACATGCTGCGGAGCGGCTAGGCCCGTGAGCCGTGGCCACTAAGCCTGCACGTCTGGAGCCTGTGCTCCGCAACGGGAGAGGCCAAAACGGTGAGAGGCCACAACGGTGAGAGGCCCGCGTACCGCAAAAAAAAAAAAAAAAAAAAAAAAAACAATAACAACAAAAGCACTAAAAAGTGTACTAAAAAAAAAAAAGTAAAGTTGGAACCCTAGGACAAATGTCAAAAGCAAAGCTATACAGAGAAAATCACACAAAGAAGCATACACATACACACTCATAAAAGAAGAAAAAGGGGGAAAAAATATATATATAAAAAGAAAGGAACAGAGCAACCAAATCAATAAACAAATCTACCAATGATAATAAGCTCTAAATACTAAACTAAGATAAACATAAAACCAGAGACAAGTTAGATGCAGAAAGCAAACCCCGAGTCTACAGTTGCTCCCAAAGTCTAACTCCTCAATTTTGGGATGATTTGTTGTCTCTTCAGGTATTCCACGGATGCAGGGTACATCCAGTTGTTTGTGGAGATTTAATCCACGGCTCCTGAGGCTGCTGGGAGAAATTTCCCTTTCTCTTCTTTGTTCGCACAGCTCCTGGGGTTCAGCTTTGGATTTGGCCCCGCCTCTGTGTGTAGGTTGCCTGAGGGCGTCTGTTCTTCCCCCAAACAGTACGGGGTTAAAGGAGCGTCTGATTGGGGGCTCTGGCTCACTCAGGTCCAGGGAAAGGGAGGAGTATGGAATGCAGGGCGAGCCTGTGGCAGCAGAGGCCAGTATGATGTTGCAACAGCTTGGGGTGTGCCATGTGTTCTCCCGGGGAAGTTGTCCCTGGATCATGGGACCCTGGCAGTGGTTGGCTGCACAGGTTCCGGGGAGGGGACGTGTGGATAGTGACCTGTGCTTACACACAGGATTGTTGGTGACTGCAGCAGCAGCCTTAGCGTCTCATGCCCGTCTCTGGGGTCGCGCTGATAGCCGCGGCTCGCGTCCTTCCCTGGAGCTTGTTTAGGCAATGCTCTAAATCCCCTTTCCTCATGCACCCTGAAACAATGGTCTCTTGACTCTTCGGCAGTTCCAGACCTTTTCCCGGACTCCCTCCCGGCTAGCCGTGGCGCACTAGCCCCCTTCAGGCTGTGTGCACGCAGCCAACCCCAGTCCTCTCCCTGGGATCCGACCTCCGAAGCCTGAGCTTCAGCTCCCAGCCATCGCCCACCCCAGCGGGTGAGCATACAAGCCTCTCAGGCTGGTGAGTGCTGTCGGCACTGATTCTCTGTGAGGGAATCTCTCTGCTTTGCCCTCTGCACCCCTGTGGCTGCGTTCTCCTCCGTGGTTCTGAAGCTTCCCTCCTGCCACACCCCGTCTCTGCCAGGGAAGGGGTTTCCTAGTGTGTGGAAACATTTCCTCCTTCGCAGCTCCCTCCCAGAGGTGCAGGTCCCGTCCTTATTCTTTTGTCTCTGTTTTTTGTTTTTTCTTTCACCCTACCCAGGTACGTGGGGAGTTTCTTGCCTTTTGGGAAGTCTGAGGTTTTCTGCCAGTGTTCAGTAGGTGTCCTGTAGGAGCTGTTCCACATGTAGATGTAGTTTTGATGTATTTGTGGGGAGGAAGGTGATCTCCACGTCTTACTCCTCCACCATCTTGAAGGTGCCAAGATAAATCTTTAACTGGTCATAATCTCATCATAACCCACTTCAGGTTACTACTGTATTGACTAATTCTACTAAGTATAGCAATGTTGCAAAGCTATGAGTTTTCCTGCTTTGCTACAAATCAATCCTGCCTCCTCTGGTAGCAAAGGTGCAAGTTTTGAAGGCTGTCCCCAGCTACTAAAACCATAGTTATCATCCAATTATGCAAGGGGATGGGTGGGGTGGGAGGAACCACTAGCAAATAGGCTACAGATTCCCACATTCTTACCTGATGCTCTATAGGAATTTTTCAATGACAAATGTTTTTCAATTTATTGTCTACCTATAATCAGTAAGAAATGGTTGTTTTTCCAATTTTGTCCAGCTAAGTTTTTTTTGTGGAGGCGGCAGTGGTGGGGAGAGGATCACCAACCTCATCATAAAACCATAAATGGAGGCCCTGGCTGCCCTTTTCATTTTTAACCTTCAATTTTTTTAACCAAGATTTCCAGGTGTTTGTATCTGTTATTTACTGATGGAAGAAAAATCCACTGAATTAGATAAGCATGTTTCCTATTTCCCAGTATGCAAATTAATAAGCCTGGAGGTGATGTCAGCAAGATGACAAAATAGGAATTACCCTGCTTGTATCCTCCTATAGAAACAATAATTTGGTAGCCATCCATGAGCAAAAGTACCTTTGTGGGAGTTTTAGGATTCAGTCAAATTGCAGTGAAGCCCTGATGGAGCCCAAGACTAAGAAGGGCCATTTTGGTAAGGCAGGACCACTTGCAGGTGGCAGGCTTGCTGACCGTGGCTCTGGCTACAGACCTCAAAACAGCCCAGTCCCCCATGGACTTGGCTACAGCCCCATTTAGCCTTGGTCCTGCCACCAGCACCATCCCTCGGGTTACCCGGGAAAAGCCATGCCTGCCCATGCCTTGGGTGATGGACAGGCCAACTTTGGTCCTAGCTATGGACCCTGAAGCACCTCTTCTGTGGACCTTGTAACAGGCTCACCATCTGCAGATCTGTCTGTGAACCCAGCTGATATAAAGTATCTTTTCTGACCACAATGGTATGAAATTAGAGATTAATTACAGGAGGAAAATGGGAAAATTCATTAATATGTGGAAATTAACTAACACACCCTTGAACAACCAATGGATAAAAGAAGAATTCAAAAGTGAAATCAAAAAGTATCTTGAGACAAATGAAAATGGAAACACAGCACCCCAAAATGTATGGGATGCAGCAAAAGCAGTTCCTAGAGGGAAACATAATGATAAGTGCTTACACATAGAGAAAACAAAAGAGATCTCAAATAAACAACTTAATTTTACATAGTTTTAACCTAACTTTATACTAGAAAAAGGAGAGCAAACTAAGCTCAAAGTTAGCAGAAGGAACAAAATAACAAAAATTAGAGAAACAATAAGTGAAATAGAAACTAGAAAGATAATAGAAAAGATCAATGAAAGTAGGAGGTTTTTTTTTTAAAGATAAACAAAATTGATAAAACTTTACGTAGACTATAAGGTCCATGACCCAGCTCTAGCTCCTCTCAGCCATGGTCCAGGAGTAACCCCACCTGTCCAGGAACCTGGTAAGAGACATATCCATCTGTGACCCTGGAGGCAAATGGAACTACAACAAACTAAAATCTTCACAGTGAAGGAAACCATCAACAAAATGCAAAGGTCATCTATGGAATAGGAGAAAATATTTGCAAATGTGATAGAGTTAATATCTAAATAATATAAAGAACATGTACAACTTGATAGCAAAAAAAAAATCAAATAATCCAATAAAAAATGGGCAAAGGACCTGAATAGAAATTTCTTCAAAGAAGACAAACAGGTACCTGGCCAATAAAATGGCCAGGAGGTACATGAAAATGTGTTCAACGTCACTAATCATCAGGGAAATGAAAATCAAAATGTCACACCTGTTATGATGGTTTTTATCAAGAAACAAGAGACAACAAGTCTTCACAAGGGTGTGGAGAAAAGAGAACACTAGTATACTGTTGATGAGAATGTACACTGGTACAGCTATTATGAAAGTATGAAATTATAGAAATTTCTGTAAAATTTTGTTAAATTAAAAGTAGAATGATTATATGATCCAGCAATCCCATCTGGGTATATATCCAAAGCACATTATAGCAGGATCTCCAAGAGATATCTGCAATCCCATGTTCATTGTAACATTATTCACACTAGTCAAGATATGGAAACAACCTAAGTGTCTGTTGACATATCAGCCATAAAAAGGAAGGAAATCCTGCCATGGGCAACAACATGGATGAACCTGGAGGACATTACACTAAATGAAATAAGTCAGACAGAGAAAGACAAATACTGCATGATCTCACCCTTATGTGAAATCTAAAGCATTAAATCCCTTAGAAGCAGAAGGTAGACTGGTGGTTGCCAGGGGATGGGAATTGGGGAAACAGGTAAATGTTGGCCATAGCATACAGACTTTCAGTTATAAGATGAATAAGTTGTGGGAATCTAATGTACAGCCGGATGACTATAGTGAATAATAATGTATTGTATACGTGGAATTTCCTGAGAGTAGATCTTCAGTGTTCTCACCACACACACAAAAATATTAACTATATAATGTGATGGATGTGTTGATTAACTTGATTTTGGTAATTATTTCACAATGTATATCTATATGAAATCATCACTTTGTATACCTTAAATATATTCCATTTTTATGCATCAATTATACCAAAATAAAACTGGATGAAAATTAGTAGTCCTGATTTAGGAGAAAAGAATTACTTTCTAAACCTAGTAATCTATTGTTTTATGCATATTTCCTATAACTAAATGACTAAATGATTAAAATCATTGAATAATAAAGACCTCTTCTTGGGTCTTGTGACATTTTTGGCATTCTCAGATGTCCTTTTATGGCATATATTCAGTTGTTGATTAAAGTTAAAAACATTTTCTATTTTCAAATTAAAAGAGTGAGTTTAAAAGGATAATTAAAGCATGTTTGGTCTGGAATATCTGCAATAAAGTATTTCAGCATTAAGGGAAAATATATAATCTTTGTACTCTCAACCAAAAAGGTGAGTCTGAACCAGATAAGAAATAACATTTACAACATTTCATCAAGGTAATGAGAAAATATTTTTAGTTAAAAAAATCACTGAAATTGTTTTACTGGAAAAAATATAATTAAATTTCTGAAGCACATTCACCTGAGGATATAGGGTTGTGTTGCCTTTAATGAGAATTCAGTACATATTTCTAGCAATCTTTTTAGGTAAGAAAAGGAGAAACAAATTAAGAAAAGAGTAAAAGTAAAAGGTACCATTTGTTAGGAAAAACAGTCTATATGTATAAGGCAAAGTCTTTGCAAAGACTTATTCAATTCATAAGAATCATCTCTGTAGGGACACCTGATGACAAGAGAGTCAAAGTATATGAGACAAATGAATGATGACTGGAAAGGAATTCAAACATATTTAGCATCAAAGGCATATAATGCAGATGGAAAGGAGCCTAGGCATTGTGCTGTATTTACTAATATACATGAATGCATTGATCCATGATGTCATTCAGTCTCCACGGCAAGCCTGTGGGACAACCAGCACTTTGTGGCACATTTCACTGAAGGAGGGATTGGCAGTGACCTCCCACCCTCGGAAACTCTGCCTAGTGCCATGGGAATGTCCTTGGCCGGTGTGGAGAAGGTAATCCGAGGCTGCTGTTAGCATTGCAGTTAGCAGTAATTACCTGGAAACTCAGCAGAACGATAGAGTTTAAAGAAGCTTCCGCAAATGACTAAGTTTTTCCTAGAGAATTTCTCAAGCCCTGGAAAAAAGGTAGCTTATTATATGTAAACATCACTGAGGGTGTTTTTGTGTAAGAGCGAAGAGTGAAATGTTTGTGTGGTGGGAACATGAAGGGGACATTTAAGGAGCTGCAAGACAAGACCCAAACATGAGTGAAATGATGAAAGGAGGCTTTGCAGTGGCAGCCCAGCACAGCTGAAGGAGAGGAGTCTGGGGACCCTTAAGAAAGGCATGTAAACAGAACTCCCAAAAAGTGTTTAAAATAGAGAACAAGGCGAGAGCCTCAGAGAAACACCCAGAAATTTCAGGAGGGAATTAGGTTACACCTCAAAAATAGATGTCAGAAAGATGGAGGTGCCAGAAGGATAAGGGAAAAACGTCTTTGCGCAGTGATGATGGGGACCCCTGAAGTTTAGAAGAGATGACTTCCGGTAAACAGCTGCTGGCCAGATGTCCCAAAGCACATGGCAAATAATAACTCATACCCTCCTTCTGCCGGCGCCCCCCCTCTACTGCCCCGCCAGCCAAGGAACCTAGTCAGAACTGAAACTCTGCAGAAGGCTCCCCAACCTCAAGTTTCAGTGCCTCTAATCCTGCCAGTTTTTCATTTGGGAATTTGTTATTCATTCTCAGTGAGGAGTTTCCTGAAAGATCAACAACTCTATCCTCACAAATGTGACTCACGCTGGGAATGGTGAGGGGAGCCAGGTCTCCCCAGTCTACGTGTTATCTGGGCTCCCAAATGTGGCCTGGCTTGCCTTCCAGGGGTTGTGCCAGCGCCAGGCTTCCACGTAGCCTCCTGAGAGGAATTGGTTCTCAGTGGAGGCAGCAGTCGTTGGCCAGAGATTCCCAGGCATGCCTCATCACCAAGTTACAACGATGGTGGCTCTTGTCGGCAGGGCTTCTGTTGGCAGTGGCAGGACATGCTTCTGTCAGCACTATTCCTGGGGCCCACCTTTGGGCCCTGAGGGTCTTGCTGACACACGTAGGGACAGTTTAAGCATCACCTTTGACGGCTGCCCACAGCAGAGACTTGCCGAGCATTTCGATAGGAGTTCCTATACACCAATCTGTAAATGAACTTGTAAACGGCCTCTGTAGGTGTGATGTAGTGCAGACTTAAGCGACACCACACATGTCATTTCCCTCGTTTAAGCTCAGAGTCACCAATTCTCTGTCTGCTGAGGACAGGCACATGTCCTCATAAAGGTGCCCCATCAGGAGAAAGAGCCCATCACTCCCTCAGACCACTGTCTACACTTGTCCAGAGAATCTGACCAGATGTGGAGGCAGCTAGATATGAATTTTAATCTAGCTTATACCACTTATTAACTGAGTTACTTCCTTAGCTACCTAGCTTGTCAACTTGCCTAGCTCAGTCTTTGTTTCCTCACCTAAAAAGTGTTCTATCTTGCAAAGGGGTTGTAAGGATTAAATTAAATGCAGTCATTGATTTGACAGCACTCAGTTTAGTCTCTGGTTATATGCTACTTTCCCTAAAAAAAAAAAAAGTGAACCCAAACATACAATAATTCCCTAGTGTGGTGATTCACATATCCCCTGGGATTAGAGGTTTCTTGGCAAATGCGGGGGGGTATCATAGAGAGGAGTCCCGTCTCTTTGGGGCTGGGTCACGTGCATCGGCGGCAAGGAGGTGGCTGGGGCTGATAAGCCCCATTTGACCACATCACTTGGGAGTCAGGGAAGCCAGGTCTTCCCTTAATTTCACATGGCTGCAGGATCAGTCGGGGAAGTGTCTCAGGAGAAGAGGCTGCCCTCCAGGAGCTGCAGGTTACAAGCCTGCAGTGGAGAGAGGCAGGAGCAGAGCAGTGGCTCCTCTCTGATGTGTAACA
This sequence comes from Orcinus orca, assembly GCF_937001465.1. Taxonomy (NCBI): domain Eukaryota; kingdom Metazoa; phylum Chordata; class Mammalia; order Artiodactyla; family Delphinidae; genus Orcinus; species Orcinus orca. Next base: position 24,004,603 of record NC_064569.1, read on the forward strand.
ACACCGATCTTTGCAGAATCCGTCATCAGCATCAATGGAAGGGAATCCCATTGGGCGCTTAAGCTGTCTCCACTGAGGTGGCTCAGACACGTCTGAGCATGTCTGGTGAATTTGCATGAGGAGCTATGGAGAGAGAATTAACGATCCATTCAAAACCATCAGTGCTGATTGAACATCTATGATGCACTAGGCGCTGAACAAAGCCCCATATACTGAGAGGTAAACAGTGCTGTGCAGGAAAAGGAAAACAAGCAGAGGACGCTGCGCCAGTAGTGAAGTCTTAGCTTAGTCTTAGTCTGGGCTGTCCCGTGGTCACGTGGCTTGGACTTTCCTATGAGCTCTCCAGGGATGTAGAGGGGAAGACCTCGAGGGACAGTGTCTTTCTTCTCACAGCTGCACAAGTCATAGCCTGCCTTTAGCTGCTAAAGGCTCCCAGGAACGCTGTGTTGGCTGCTGCCTGGTGGACAGAGAGGTTCTCAGGAAAATCTTCAGTTGTGACTGGCTGAAGCGCAGTATCTGTGGACACAGTCAAGGGATTGGGGAATAGGAAAACCAGAGGAGGAAAAAGAAAACAGCAGGCACCAAGGGGCAGCTGGTAGGACTTACCTGTGAACACACATAAGATACCCATGGGGATCCTCAGACACAGATGAGGGGGGCTCTGTCTTTGTGAGGGTTTGGAGAACTGCAGCGAGAGGTATGTTCCATAACCAGGGAAACTCACAAGCAGTACTGTCCTATTGCAGGAGCATGAGCTGACACCCGACTCAGAGGATGGTCCCAGCAACGGTGACAACAGCCACAGCAAGGGGAGTGGAGCAGTTCCTCTGCTGACCCCATCCAAGATGCTCCTTCCGTGTGCGGAGTGTGAGGGGACAGACACCGCGAGGTGTGGGCACTTAGGGCCATTGGAGAAACAGATGCAACTTTCTCCTCAGAGGCAGGGCAGAGGATCACATTGCTGTGAATGTGGACTCATCTCTGGCTCACACCTGTAGGGTCTGCAGTCCTCTTTACCCTCCTTCACTCTGGGATGACCTATGCGTGCCCATTTTCAAAGTCTTACCTCTTTTATTTTAATTTATAAAATAATATTATCATTTACTTCCTAGCATACACATTTTAGAGTCTGTTTATTCTAACAGTGACCAGGCTAAGGCCTGGCTCAGCACCTACATGCATGGCCGGGGCAACTTACTTAAACCAGTGCTACTCTCATATGAGTCACCTGGAGATTTTGTTTAAATGCTCATGTTGATTTAATAGTGTTCAGAAAGAGCCTATCGTTATGCATTTGTTACAGGCTCCTAGGTAATGCCACTGCTGTTGTTCTTAGACAACCCTTTGAGTAATGGGGACTTAAACTCTTTGAGCCTCAGTTGTTTCCTCATCTATAAAATGGGGAAAATAATGGTTAAGTTGTTATGAAGATTGAATGAGATGATACCAGGCAACTATTAAGTGCTTGATAATAGGGTAAGATATTTTAGTACTATATATTAGTTGCATTTTATGGAAAAACCCACAGAGGCATCCTATATGTCTTTGATGTGAATTTGTGTGTGTGTTCCGGAACAAATAACTCATTCTAAACTTTCTATTTTACATTTCCAAACACTGTAGGAATTCCTTTAAGTGGTTATTTTTGGCTGTTTATATAGTCTCTCCAGTGCAGTGAATAAATTTATTATTATTGGTAATAATAAAAATAATAATATATTTACCTTCAACATAGTACTGTATATTAATTCTCTTGTAGGCAGATCTCTGGACAAGCTACAAAAGAAATCAGATCTTTATTCATCCCCGGTGGCCTTACCCTTATTCTGGTTTTGTTAGCATGTGAAAATGTTTGTTCTGACTTACTTTCTAGAGTTACCTTTTAAGTATGGAATAACTTAATTATAGATCCCCCAGTACTAGTAACATATTGCTATGAGATTTATGTCCTTTTTCTTCAACTGAAAGCAAAAACCATCCCAGGAAGATTATAGAGAATTCCTGACTTACATTTATGTCAGAATAGCTTAAAACTTTGTTTAGTACACATATTAAAGTTTTATAATCTGTTTCCAATTTGAAGTTTTATAAAAAAATAAATATCAAACATTTAAAATGTATCTGTAAATTTATATGTAAGAAGTATTTTGACTCCTTGTAAGGGATTTTCCTTTTAATTTTATATCAAATTTTGTTAACCACTATAGGAGGGCATCTATGAGAAATAACTACTAAAAAAATCTGTTTTTAAAAATATCTTGATGATATTAAGATCACTGGTCTCTGCTCTCTCTGCAGAACCTATAAAATACATTCAAGGGCCTTTGTAGCTGCAGAAAAAAGAAGAAATGTCATATATGACTATTTTTCCTCTAGCATTGCTAACCCTGAGAGTAGATGAGAATGAACTGATTATTTTTTAGCCCATAGATTCTCATCTTCCCCATGGTGGCTGAAGAATTGTTAACATTTTAAGTTTCCTGAGAAGAAGTTACTCATCATCACCCCAGAATGATAATCGTCAACGTTCACTGAGCTCTAGTCCAATAGTTTTCAACACTGGCTGCACATTAGAATCACCTGGGGAGCTTTAAAACTACCATCGTCCAGGTCCTACACCATCTGGTTGGATCAGAATCTCTGAGGCTCAGACATTTGTATTTATTTTTAAGTGCTTCTGGTGATTTTGGTGTACAGTGAGCTCTGAGAAACACTTAACCTAATTAATAGAATTTATTATTCAAAACCTAATTACAGGTTAATAAAATGAGTTTCACTTTATAATCCCATAACAATTCTGGGAAATCAGTATATGTGGTCATACCCTAGATTTAAGCTTAGGAAGACTAATTAGCTAATTAAGATCATAAGTTACCTTTTTCTTTCTTTCTCTCCAGTATCAGTTTTTCAGCTTAAAGAAAAAAAAAACATAATTCAAAGTAGATATACATTCAACAAAGTTCAATTAAGGGCAATACTTGTTGAGCAATTATTCCAGACCTGAATTTCTAAGAGGCACTGGAAATGTAGTGGGATAGAGAAAATTGAATATATGTGTACTCCTTTTAGGCAGAGAACATATGAGTCACATGGGATAAGCTATAAGAACTCCCACCACCCCTAGCATTGCTCCACTTCTAAGAATTGTGTTTATGCAATAGAGGATGTCTGAAATAATTTTTAAAGGGCCCTTATTAACTGCAAATCCTTTTAATGTGAAGCTTCTCTTTTATAAAGTGGAATATGCAAGTTTGGGGCTCTACCGCCTCTGGTCCTCTTATCCTACCGTTTGATATGCAGTCTTGCCTCTCTTCCAAATAAAAGTGAATGAAATCTTAAAATACCAGTGTGAAAAGGCCTGCCCAGAACAACCAAACATTGGTCTGCCTGAGGGATTTGTCAGTCTGACTCTTCCGAGATTTTCCCATCTTGTTGTCAAGCTACGGAGCTAGACCTTGATTAAGATCAGTTCAGACCAGGTTCATTTTTATCCAAAGGAAAATTTCATTCAGCATTTTTAGGAGCTGGCTGTGTGCCAGCCTAAAGGAAGAGTCAGACCTTGAGGCTGACCTTGAGGACCTCTCAGTCCAACCATGGTTGGAATCAGGGAACGTGATGGAAATTCTAAATTTCAGATGCTGTGCGAGGAAAGTGGCAGGAACATGACTCATCTCTTTTAATCGAAGAAGTCTACTATATTTGAGGAAAAAATGGTGTTTCTCAGAAAACAAAATTTCAAAGAATAGAATGTTCTCTCTTGTTTCCTGTTTAAATGTCTGTGATTCTCAGTCACCCACTCAGCTGACATTTACTGAAAATCTCGTGTATTCTAGGCACTGTGGAATGGGGGAAATTAAACTGGTCAAACATGGTAGATAAACCACAAGCTCAAATCATGAAATAAAGAAAATTTTAAAAAGACATAAACCAGAAAGGACAAAGAGAATGAGAGGCAAAAACTGAAGGAAGGGGGTCAAATGCAAACTGAAAGAGGACTAAGTGAAGAGTTCTGTAGTTAACGGTGTCTCATCTTTGCCCTTTGGAGACACTGGCAGTCAGGGATATACCATCCCCAGCCCCGTCCTCTGCAGAACATTGGTGAATTGTTTTTTCCTTTGGAGAAATGGAATAGCTCTAAAGAAAAGGCTTACAGATACTGATATTTGGAGGTCCCCTAAATGATTAGGCTACCATTTAGGCTAATTATGAAAGCAAAAATTAAATGTAGCAGCCAAAACAAATGGACGAAAATAAGGAACTTGAAAAAAATATAACAATGCAGGGAACATAGGATAACTTTTAAAATGCAACTTTGATAAACACACTTAAATAAATAAAAGATGAGACTGCATTCATAAAAAATAGGTATTATAAAAAGGAAGAAGAGAAAAAGAGCTTTTGAAAATTAAAAACATGATAGCATAAATAAAAACTTGATAGAAGATTTGGAAAAATAAATTCAAAGAAATCATCAAGAAAGTAGGGCAAAAGGTAAAGTGATGGAAAATTGGAGATCAAATGTAAGAAAGTTAGAGGATCAATTCTGGCAGCCCAGCATGTAATGAAGAGGACTCCTGAAAGAAAACAGAGAAAATAGAGGAGAGCAAATTATCAACGAAATATTAGAAAATTTACCAGAACAAAAGGATGTGAGATTCCAGCTAAATGAATAAAAAAGACCAATACCCAGACACAATAACAACATGAATTATAGAATATTTGGGATAAAGAGAAGATCTTAAAGATTCTGGAGAAACAATTTTGTTTTGAAGAAAAGAGAAAGAATAAGCATGGCTTTCAGTCTAGCAAAACTGGTAAATGGAAGACAGTGAAGCAATGCATTAAAAATTGTAAATGTTATAAACATATCATGAATTTCAACTTAAAATAATTGATACTTCAACTATCAATCCAATATATGGATACAAAAAAATCACTTTCAGGGCTTCCCTGGTGGCGCAGTGGTTGAGAGTCCGCCTGCCGATGCAGGGGACACGGGTTCGTGCCCCGGTCCGGGAAGATCCCACATGCCGCAGAGCAGCTGGGCCCGTGAGCCATGGCCGCTGAGCCTGCGCATCCGGAGCCTGTGCTCCGCAACGGGAGAGGCCACAGCAGTGAGAGGCCCGCATACCGCAAAAAAAATCACTTTCAGACAGGTAAGTTTGAAAATTACTTACCTCCCATTCTTCTTTCTTAAGAGACTTCTAGTGGCCATACTTCACTAAAATGAGAAAATAAATCATACAAAAGGAAAATAGCAACCGGCAAAAGGGAAGATTTGACAATGGAGGGAGACAAAGTCTGGGTAAGTTCACTCACTCCTTTTGCTTTATAGAGTAGGATTATAGCTGTCAGGGTGACTGGCCATGCTCCTATAGAAGACTCTGAAACGTAAGCATTGCCAAATAGGGGTCTCCATTGTTTATCTTGGTATCACATTATGGAGCAATACTCAGTACTCTGATAAGGAATACTCAGTACTCTGATAAGCTACAAAGAGTATCATTTATGTGTAAGTGGTCCATAAACAATGCATCTCAGCTCATCTTAAGGGCACATTTACCTTAAGCAGCTGGTAGTACAGTCAATCTGACTATAACTTGGAAAACAACGCCATTTCACAGCCCTCATCTATATACTAAAAGGCAAAATGTTAAGATGGTCGTTCTAGGTCCATGCTTTCAAAATACAGTACAGAATTCACAACCTTAGCATCAACTGGGTTACTTATTACCCGATACCAAACTTTGCTTTTTTATCTCTTTTTTTGAGCAATTTCCTACTTATTTGTGTTACAAGATGCTCTGGATTCATCTTGGATTCTCCCTGTCCCAATTCTAGAATCAGCTCTCTCTCCAAATCATGTATATTTTAAAGAAGAATATTTCAGGACAAATACTGTTATAATGAATCAGCACTGCCTAGGTGGAGTTTCAGAAGAAGTATCTGAGACAAACTCAGGTACTTATGTTTCCCCTAAATAAGAAATTATAGTCCTGGACAAACCCCTAAAGTTTACTTTAAATCTAAATCTGGGACCCACCCATTATATGGCCTATACTTGGAATGGTTACATTATGGTGATGGAGGCCTTTTCTTGGGTCTGTGTTCTATGAATTTTGAGTAGAGCATCTAGAATATTTCCCCACTTATGCACCTCACCTGTGTGAGCAGAGCAAGAATCTGACATCCTGGGCATGTGTATACTCCTACCATGCACACCTGTACCTGCAGAAGCCCCGCCTCATTTGTACTGATAAATGAAAATCAGGGTCGCTTGTGTCTATTCTTTAATTATCATGAAGATCAGCGCTGTAACTTAAAAAAAAATCTTGGCACTCTCAAGTGTGAACAGATTCATGTAACATTAGTCGCTCCCCTTTTTCTGTTTATAAACTATGATAGTATCTCTTTCTATCTCCACTTGCATGGTGCCAAGACTTATTAAACTGATAGTAGTTAGATATGCCTGGTACTAAATGAGTTAGCACTGTAGTAACTTTAGGAAATTCACTGGGGTGTGATTGACTTTAGATAAACAAACTTGCCTATAAACGTTCCAAAGTTAAAAGCATGTTTTTTTAAAACCAAAATTTGATAATAGGATGCTCTCTTATCTGCATTCAATCTTTTTTGCAGTAAATATTCATTCATGGTATTTGAGAATAAAGGAGTTTAAAATATTCATTCTCAGTTCTCTTTTCTGTTAGTTCTATTATTATTTTGTATCATAGAAAAGAGAGATTTAAGAATGGTTGCCTGTTTGTCAAAATTTGATGTCAGATGACTTATTTTTACTCTTAGACTCATTTTGCTGTGCCCCAAGCAGTCTTCAGTATTGATGTCTTGAAGTGTGTTTGAAAAGGTGATTCCACAAGACTATTAGATGTTCTTATACAGCTTCACAGAGTTCCTTATTTCTTAGAAACTTAATTTCCAGAATGATCTGATTACCATGTTTGATCTATTACTTCTCAATGCTGAGAGTTTGGGAAGAGTACCTTTCAGCATTCAACTAACAGTAGTTCAAAGAACATTCAAATCATGATGCTGAACAGTTGTAATAAAAAAGGTATCACAGTCTGACCTTGAAATATATCTGTGATACCCACTTGTTTCTGGCCACCTTAGGCTCAGCATGTCACAGAAACATTGTTAACTAAGAGCACAATTCTGTTTTAGCCTCAACTTTCAGAACAGGGAAACTCTAACCCCACTTCTAATTCTTCCTCACAGGTTCCAGAACTCAGGAAAGGCCTCTCTAAGAAGGAGACATTTTAGCAGAAACCTGCTTGAAGTGAAAGGTGAAGATCTAGAGTGAGAGCAGGGCAGAATGAAGGGAAGGCCAGTGCAGAGGCCCAGAGGCTGCAGTAGCTTGGCTTGCTTATGAAGCCTCAAGAAAGTCATAAAGACTAAAGCTGAAAGAGGGAGAGTGGGAGGGAAAATAGTGGGTGAAGAAGGGAGGGGGTCAATGCATACAGTTTTGTTCACCTTGGCAAGGAGTTTCAGTTTTATTCGGAGTATGGTGGGAATCCACTAGAGGATGACTTTGTACTCCTCTGTACAGTAAAGTAAAGTGACTCTGTACTTGACATTGGTGAGGAATGAGGTACAAGTGTAAGCTGAGAAGTCAGGGATGATAAGGTGCCCAATGAGCACATGGATTTCTTGAAGTTAATTGCACCACCGAGGATTTGTGTTTGTTCATCTGCAGTTTTTATTATTGCTTTTTAGTTTTTTTTGTTTGGGATAAGAGTGAAAAAATGTGACCTTGATGTAGGCAACTGTGGCTTCAAGTCCTCTGTCACTTCTTGTGATAACCATTGATTCTTCCACTATTCCTTCCAGTGTGCTCCTATAACCCATTTAGTAAAGCGAAGGAAAAATCCTTTATACTCATTTTGTTACACCAATACACAAAGAACATTACCTTGAACTCAAATGTTCTATAGCAGTTTTATTCATAGAGTCCTACCAGTTTATAAGCACCTCTCCCTAGGTATCTGGTCCAAGTCCCTGGGTCAGAGTTTGCAAGGCTTTGGAAAAATAGAGTAAGTGCTATTCTGCTGTTCTCAAAGTTCTTCTTTTAATCTCACCAGTGGCTTATTGTCCCTGGACTAGGGTTTCCCAGTGAGTCTCCTTATATCCTTGGGGTCAGGTTTCTCCTGTGCTGTTCCCTGGCATCATTGCAAAAAGACCTTTGACAGGGCTTCCCTGGTGGCGCAGTGGTTGGGAGTCCACCTGCCGATGCAGGGGACACGGGTTCGTGCCCCGGTCCGGGAAGATCCCACATGCCGCGGAGCGGCTGCGCCTGTAAGCCATGGCCGCTGAGCCTGTGCGTCCGGAGCCTGTGCTCCGCAACAGGAGAGGCCACAACAGTGAGAGGCCCACGTACTGCAAAAAAAAAAAAAAAAAAAAAAAAAAATGACCTCTGACAGGTCTACCCTTCTTGCCCTCCAGATACAGGAGTTCATGCTCATACTCTGACATTCTTTCATAATACATGTTCAGCGTGAAATCTGTCTAATTGGCCTTAGGAGAGTCTTGGTCTATGGAAAGGTAACTCATAACATCAGTGCATTATGGCTCTTAGGACGTATCTTCTACAGAGGGACTCCCTGTAACCTTCTAACAGATAACATCATAAGACCACTTGAATAATTAAATAAAACGCCAAATTTTCTTCTCCTGGAAATTTTTGCCTTCAGTTTCTTTACCTTTAAGTCTTCAAGGAAGATGAATCCTTTTATTCAATATCTGCTTTCCATCCTGTTATTGCTTGTTAGCAAATATTTACTTATTAAAGTGACTCTGTACTTGACATTGGTGAGGGATGAGATACAAGTGTAAGCTGAGAAGTCAGGGATGATGAGATGCTCAATGAGCACATGAATTTCTTGAAGTTAATTACACCACCGAGGATTTGTGTTTGTTCTTCTGCAGTTTTTATTATTGCTTTTTAGTTTTTTTTTTTGTTTGGTGGGATTTCTTGCTTTTGGCAAAGAAAGACTTGTTGTTAGTGGTTTAGGCAAACAAAACTTTCTACCACCTTGTAGAAGGGAAATGAAATGGTTCTCACGTTCAACCAGCAACATCTTTAGACGTGATTGTCTAATCTTTTTGCCTTGAAATAATGACCAATCATCCTGCATTTTGTCTAAAGCACTAGCAGTGCTGATACAGAGAATGAGACAGTAAGGGGGACGTGCCCGGGGCAACTCTGGCGTCGTGGGGAAGGTGCTCGGCTTCTGGCAGTTCATTACTTGTCCCTCCCTTATACGGCACCGGTAGGGCAAGAGCCTAAAACACTGTACATTTTTGGACCAGCTTCATTTTGAATTCTCCTTATTGCTGCTTTTTAAGTATTTTTTAAATTGTCCAATAATGATGAATTTGTTTCTTCTGGTCCCCTTTCTCTGCTTTCATCACATGCTCTCAGTTTTAGGGACATTTGCATTTAGGATATTTACTTAATTCTGCTTTAACCTCAGGTTTCTGAGGGCTGCATTTTCACTCCATTGTTATGTTTCGTTTTGTTTTAACCTGCCGCCAGATGTGCCACATGGGATAGAAACACACCTTCTGCCAGACACAGTCCTGAATTCATTAAGTTGCCATTTTCTTTACTCTCTGTGGGACCCAACAGACAAGCACCTCTGTGAAAGGAGTATTTACCCAACACCAACTGCTGCCAAGAAACATAGAAAGAAAAACAGGAGGCAAGAAAGGTGGACTGGGTAGGAGACTTTATGTGTTTAGAGATTGGAAGAACTTTTTAAAAAGTTATTGTTTAGGGGTTCGGGAACATGATTCCTGCTGCTGCCGAAAGCATCCCGTCACTGACATATGGTCTAAGATCTGAGCTTAGATCATGGAACTCTTCACTTCTGACACAACATGGATTAACATCACAGCTGACCTCTGACAGGGAAATGAACATTCTGATCTCAGCGGGAGTCTCTGTAGGGTGTTAGCCCACTGGATTACAAAATAATCTCTGGTCATTAAACACATTTGGCCTCTTCAGTGTGTGGGAGAGCTCAGGGTGAACAAATGGGAGGACTGGATGTTATGCTAGGCGGAGGGTAGTCTTGCTAAGTCAGGGTCAGCCCTGGGGTGAGGAGGTAGGGACAGAAGTGTGTTGTTTGGCTGTCTGACATAACCCCTAGATAATCAAAAAACTGAAATCATGTCTTGACATTCTCATAATCCTTTGGTCCCAGCACACCCAGGGAGAGGGGAAGGAAGATGCAGGCATCAGTCCTGGCTTGTGTGAAGCAGAGGTCAGCCTCATTCCTCCGTACCCACCGTGGTTCCTCCTAACAATGACAGCAAACAAAGTAGAGCCTATTCTTTTCTTCTTATCTCTGAAACTCTAATAGAAAAAGGACTTTCAGAGGGTTGGGGGGAAATGCAGAATAAGTATATCTTTCTTCCAGTTCATTCCAGGGAATAGACTGTCACTTTAGCTACAGCTTACAGAATGATTGACAGTCAGCCATGGGAATGAGAAGCATGTTACCCAAGAGTCACACATTTTAGAGACATTGTATTTCACAGTGAACTGTTTTCGTTTGTTAAACCATTTGGACACCTCCACTCAGGATGATTCCAGTTCAAGTCAGGACTGATGCCTGCATCTTCCTTCCCCTCTCCCTGGGTGTGCTGGGACCAAAGGATTATGAGAATGTCAAGACATGATTTCAGTTTTTTGATAGTTTTGATAGTTCCTTTACTATCTTTCTGAAATCATGGTTACAATCTGAGTCCTCCACACTCTTCTGCAGGGACTAGCAGAACCAGTGAGGAAGAACACTGAGCTCCTGGAGACTTCCAGCTCAGTGGAATAGCAGAACACCCGGCGGCCTGGAGCTCTCCTCACACAGGATTTCGGCTCCTCTACACGATGGCATTCCACCCTACATGAAGCTGAGGGTCTCTCCCTGGGGTGTTAGACCTTGTCTCACAGGACCCTCTGGCTCTCCTCGTGCTCTACAACTGCAGTTCCCTGCAGTGTTAAGTGGTGTCTCATGAACAGGTATTTCCTGGCCAAGTAAGTCCTTCTGCACTGAGGGATTGTCTAAATCTTTATGATGCTAACATGCAACTTGGACCTCTAAGGTAGCATCCTCAGAATAGATTTGACTATGAAACCCGTGTTGTCATTTTAACCAAAAATCTCCCAGGACTGACACTATGAGAAATACACAAAGGTAATTTATAGGAGCTCCTGTCTGCTTTTTAAGAACACAGCTTTATGATTCAGAGGAAGTGTAGCCCTAACACTGTAGCCCTGCTAGGAATTGAACAGTTATAGTGAATGAGAAGTATCAGAGCCATATTTTCGGATTTCAGTTTAAGGGATTTTTCTTTGAACTCCCTGACTATATACAGTCAGTCCCCCAGTTATGCAATCCTTTGGCTTAGCTGAATGATGTAGTCTACTATCTAGAGCTAATTAGAGTATATACCTGAAGCGTGCTAACTATTAAATTAATGTTAAACTGGAGGGATTTCTACAGTGATTTGCATTAGGGCTCTGTCCTTCAGCTTATTATTTTCAATATTTTTATTAATGGCTCGGATGAAGTCATAGAACACATGTTTAACCAGATACCCTTGAGAACCCAAAATCAGAATGGATGGCAGAGTCTGATCTCAACAGACAGACAGGACTGATGGACCAAATCTAGCAAACTGAAATTTTATCAAAGGAATTTAAAGTCCTTTCCTAAAGCCCCTAAATCATAAGTTCAGGATGAGGAAGATGTGACTATGTGAAAAAAATACTATCTTCAACTGGGTACAGTATGAGGTAATGATGATGTAAGGATTTAAAGCCTCAAGTAGGTTAGAAAAAGTGCATGAAACAGGCAGATTGAGGCAAGATGAAGGCCATTGGCATAATGTTTGCAACTCTGCAAGGAGCACAGGCTTGAGTGAAGTTATGTCCATAAACTCCCCATCCCCTGTGAGCAAACAGGCCAGTATGTGCAAGAACGTAGATGGGTGTCACCCCCTACACTCCCCGGTGCAATAAGTGCAGCATGACTCACTGAGATTGTAATTCAGGGATGGTTACACATTTAAACAAAACTCAACAGTCTCTTCCAAATTTATAAATCAAAGTAATTCTGGTTCATTGACAAGTCCCAACACTTTCCTTAGCTAATAATACCTCTCCAACTGGTCTCTGAGCCTCTGTTTCTATGAACAAGACTTTTGCTGGAGTCTTACAACTGCACTGTTATAACTGTCACCTCTTCCTGGATTGCAGGTGTGTGTGTGCATTAAAGTTGGTATTTCACCTAAATTATGATCAGATTATATTCACAACCTAAAACAATCATTTTGTCTTTTTCCTTATCAACATTTTCTTTGCCTTTTTTAAAAATTGAGTTATAATTAACATACAATATTAGTTTCAGGTGATACAACATAGTGATGTGATATTTTTATATATTATGAAATGTATACCACATTAAGACCTGTTACTGTCCACCACCATGCTAACTTATTACTTTATTGACGGTATTTTCTATGCTGTATATAACATCCCTGTGATTTATTTATTTAATAGTTGGAAGTTTGTACTTCATAACCCTCTTTCCCTAATTTGTCTGTTCCCAACTTCCTCTGCCTCTCCTGCAAAAAGCAGTTTGTTCTCTGAATCTATGAGTCTGTTTCTGTTTTGTTTTGTTTTGTTTGTTTTATTTTTTTTGGATTCCATATATATGTAAAATTGTATTTGTTTTTCTGTTTAACTTATTTTACATAGCACAGTACCCTACATATCCATACTTGTTGTCTCAAATGGCAAGATTTTATTCTTTTTATGTCTGAGTAATATTCCATCGCACGCACGCGCGTGCATGTGTGTGTGTGTGTGTGTGTGTGTATCACATCTTTTTTATCCATTTGTCTGTTGATGGACATTTTAGTTGCTTCCATATCTTAACTATTGTAAATAATGCTGCAGTGAACATAGAGGTACATGCATCTTTTCAAATTAGTGTTTTCATTTCCTTTCAGTAAAGACCCAGAAGTGGAATTGCTGCATCATATAATAGTTCTAGTTTTAGTTTTTTGAGGAACCTCCACACTGTTTTCTATAGTGGCTGCACCAGTTTACTTTCCCACCAACAGTGCACAAAAGGTTCCCTTTTCTCCATATTCTCACCACACTTGTTGTTTCTTGTCTATTTGATAATAGCCATTCAAACAGGTGTGAGGTGGTATCTTATAGTGGTTTTGATTCACATTTCCCTGATGACTAGCGATGTTGGTGCCTGTTGGTCACCTGTATGTCTTCTTTGTAAATTTGTTTATTCAGGTCATTTGCCCATTTTTTAATCATTTTCTTTATATTGAGTTGTATGAGTTCTTCATATATTTTGGATATCAACCCCTTATCTAATATATTGTTTGCAAATAACTTCTGCATAAATGGAGATGGTCTTATAATTTTTATTCTTCAATTTTTCAATGTGACATATCACATTAATTGATTTGCAGATATTGAACTACACTTTCATTCCTGGGATAAATCCTACTTGATTATGGTGTATGATCTTTTTAATGTACTGTTGTATTCAGTTTGCTACTTTGTTGTTGAGGAATTTTATTTCTATGTTCATCAGGGATATTGGCCTACAATTTTTTTGTGGCATCTTTCTCTGGTTTTAGTATCAGGGTGATGCTGGCCTTGTAGAGTGAATCAAGAAGTGTTCCTCTTCAATTTTGCAATAGTTTGAGAAATATAGGTATTAGCTCTTCTTTAAATATTAGGTAGAATTTAACTGTGAAGCTGTCTGGTCCTGAACTTTTGTTTGTTGGGAGTTTCAAATTTTTTATTGGTTCATTTTCATTACTGGTAATCGGTCTGTTCATATTTTCTATTTCTTTCTGATTCAGACTTGGGTAATTGTATGTTTCTAAGAATTTATCCATTTCTTCTAGGTTGTCCATTTTCTGATTTTATTGACTTAGGCTCTCTCGTTTTTTTTTTTTTTTTAAGAATCTGGCTAAAGTTTATCAATTTTGCTTATCTTTTCAAAAAACCAGCTCTTAGTTTTGTTGAAATTTTCTATTGTTTTAGTCTCTATTTCATTTATTTCTGCTATGATCTTTATTATAAGGAAAGACATTCTACTAACTTTGGATTTTGTTTTTTCTTTTTCTAGTTACTTTAGGTGTAAGGTTAGATTGCTTATTTCAGATTTTTCTTGTTTCCTGAGCTAGGCTTGTATTACTACATAATTCTCTCTTAGAACTGCTTTTGCTGCATCCCATAGATTTTGGATTGTTGTGTTTCCATTTTTATTCTCTATAGGTATTTTTTAATTACCTCTTTGATCTCTTCAGTGGCCCATTTGTTGTTGAGTAGCATATAGTTTGGTCTTAATATGTTTGTGTGTTTTGCAGATTTTTTTTTGTAGTTGACTTTATTCTCATACCATTGTGGTTGGAAATGATGCTTAATTTGATTTCAATATTTTAAAATTAATTGCATCTTGTTGTGTGGCCTAGCATGTGATCTGTCCTGGAGAATGTTCTACGTGCAGTTGTATTCTGTTGCTTTGGATGAAATGTTCTATATATATCTATTAAGTCAATCTCATTTAATGTGTCATTTAAGGCCAACATTTCCTTATTGATTTTCTGTCTAGATGATCTATTGATGTAAATGAGGTATTAAAGTCCCCTACTGTTATTGTGTTGCTGTCAATTTCTCCCTTCATGTTTATTAATATTTGCCTTATGTGTTTAGGTGCTCCTATGTTGGTTACATATATATTTACCATTGTTACATCTTCTTGTTGGATCCATACCTTTATCATGTAATGTCCTTCTTTGTCTCTTATTACACTCTTTGTTTTAAAGTTGCTTTTGTCTGATATAAATATTCCTACACCAGCTTACTTTTCATTTCTCTGTGCATGGAATAGCTTTTTCCATTCCCTCACTTTCAGTCTGTGTGTGTTTTTAGATCCAAGGTGAATTTCTGATAGGCAGCATATATATGGATGCTGTTTTTTTATCCATTCAGCCACATTGTCTGTGTCTTTTGATTGGAACATTTAGTCCATTTATGTTTAAAGTAATTATTGATAGGTATGTACTTATTGCAATTTTGTTCATTGTTTTTGGGTTGTTTTTGTAGTTCTTCTCTGTTCTTATCTTCCTCTGTGCTTTGATGGATTCCTTTAGCATTATGTTTGCATTCCTTTCTATTTTTTGTTGTAGGTTTCTGGTTTGTGTTTACCATAAGATTCATATATATCCACCTGTATATATAGCAGCTCCTGGTAAGCACTGCACCTGAGGCTGCCTTGGTGGACTGCTGGGGCTGAAGTCCCTGACCAGAGGCAGTTCCTGGGCCAAGGCTGCCTTGCCAGGGAAGCTGGGGCTGGAATGGGTACAGACCAGGGAAAGTCCCAGGGAAACTCAAACAATGGCACTCAATGGTGTCTCTAATTGGCAGTAGCTCTGGGGTTAGTAAATGGATTTTCTTTCCATATAGTCTAGGTGCACTTTAACCTTCTGTTTTTGTTTGTTTGTTTTTTCTCTTTGTCTCAGGGCAGGCAAGTCTACACTCAGGTCCTTCAACATTATCCCTCCTTACTGCAGGTTGCTGTTTCAGGGGTGGTGTTCTTGTGGATACCTTGTCTCCATCTTTCCTACTCATTTCTATGTGGTCTTTCTATGTGTAGTAGCTGTTCAGTAAACACTCAGGTCTTCTTCAAGTGGAATTGCTCTTTATGTAGATGTAGATTTTATGTGCCCATGGGAGGAGGTGAACTCAGGTTCTTCCTGCATTGTCATCTTGGGCCCCTCTTTAACACTCTTTGTTTGAGAGCCAAAATAATATTAATGATAAAAACTAACATTTATGGAGTTCTTACTATATGTTAGGCATTGTACTAATTGCTTAGATTCTTTAATTAATTTTCAAAACAGTATGAGAGAGGTTTTAGTGTTTGCTTCCTTTCCTATTGAACTAACTGAGACACAAAGAGGTTAAGAACCTTGCTTACAATCACATACCTAGTAAGTGACTGAGTCAGGACTTGAGTTCAGGCATTTGACTCCAGAAATTGTGGTGTTCTTAACCAGTACATTGTATGGTTTGCCCATACCCAGCTTATTCACTCTTCAAGAGTTTTCATGCAAGTTTTTCTGGCTGCATCTATTTAATTCTCTTCTGATTCCTAAGAGCATAAGACTTACCCATTGGCTGAAATATAAAATCTTGATTTTGGCTCCTTAATGTTGATTAAGGAATTCTATTATTTTAGCCTACACTGTTTAACTCTAGTTACCTCCTAATCAATTTTGTTCACATGTTCAACCTAGCCAGGAAAAGGATTCTCCATATCCAATCCCTTACTAAAACATAAACATATGCTTAGAATGGACTGATTCTTCCTAGTAAAAGCACTTAAAAATTCACCTCTCTGAGGACATAGTCCTCAACTGATTTAGATCCAGTTAAACTATTCCATCTTTAGAATCCAAACATCTTTTTGACTTATAGATTCAATAATGAAACATATGTAGTTAACTCATTTTCATTATATCTGTGTTTTGTGTATGTCTTCTTTCATTAGGTTTTGAATTCCTAATGACAGAGAACTTACCCACCAAACTTATGAAGTTCAAGTAATGTATATCAATGGTCTATGTTAATGTTAATAATACAGTCATTGAGATAACCTATTGGAAGTATCTGGCATATAGAAAATTCTCAACAAACATAGCTATTATATTTTTAGGAGATTGTTTACTTAGGAGAATAAGTTACTTTCTCTCCCATTTGCTCACCTGTGTTTAACACAATCATATATATTATGCTAAAGTTCCTAACAAAGGTTTACTAATTACTAAATAGTGTGTGTGTGTATATGTGTGTGTATAGAAACCAATAATTTTTAACAGGGAAAAAAGATGTTTTCAAGACTTCTTTAAGTCTTTTTTTTCCTTTTTGGAGGGAATTATAAATATAATTTTTCACATGAGCTACAAATGTTCAATACTGTACTTAAATAATTTAGGGAATTATCTTGAGTATCTGAAAAGAATACCTGATGTCACTATTTTTTGAATAGTCTGCTTTCAAAGGCTGGTTATAAGGACTATGTCTTAATATACAGAAGTGCTTATAACTGAGCATGGCAGATAATAAGATTGTTATAAGTGTATCTCACACACACATGTGTTATATATAACAATAATTATTATTTCTCCACTAACTACTAATTACACTCTTGTCATATTCCATTTCTTATATATATAGGGATCTGTTTCTAACTTCTCTCTTCTGTAATTTGATTTATTTCTACAAAAATATTATATTTTAGTTTATATATACAGAATTACATATACATATATATGTATTTTATATGGATATATCTAAATAAATATTATATTGATATATTAAAATTATTGCTATTATATATAAATATATATAATGTATAATAATATATTATATTATATATGATATACTATATTACATCCTATTATATAATATATAATTATAATTATATGATATAATATAGTATATCATATATAATATAACTATATATTATTATATTACATTAATATATATTATATTAATATAACATTGATTATATATTAATTATATTAATATATTGTATTAATTATATATTAATTATATTACTATATTATTTTAATTATATTATATTATAATAGTATTAACATATAATAAAAATTATATATTAATATATTAATGTATATTAATATTATATGTTGATTATATACTTATTTATTAATATATAATATTATAATATATAATATGATGTAATATATTATAAAATATATTACATATTGTATATATTATAGGTAATATACAATAAGTATTATATATCATTATTGTAATATAAAATATGATATATTATATATTGTAAAAATAATATAAATATATATAATCATATATATAAATATATATAATTATTTATATAATATATAATATGTAATATATTTATATAGTATATATAATTATAATAAAATATAATTTAAAATATAATATATTTTATTATACAAATATATATTACAGTTATAATTTTAGGTATCTAATTATATTATATATTATATATATTATATATATACATATACAACTGGATTAGACGTACTAAAATTATTTGCTCTGTACTTCTTTGTGGTTAGTTTCTATAATTCAGTCGTCTTTTGCAGAATTCAGTCTGCCATTAGCACAATTTGGTGAACTTCTCATTTCAAGTATTTTATTTTTCATGTCTGTAATTTCATTTGGTTTTCATTTTACATCTCCATTTCTCTCATTCAGTTCACATTTTACTTCATATAATTCTAACATCCTTGTCTGCTAATTCCATCATTTCCATCTGTTTCCATCATTTTGGTCTTTTTCTTTTTTTTTTTTTTTTTCCCTTTAAGAAAGTCTTTATTTTGTAATATACTATTAACATTTTGATGTTCCCTTCAGTAAACACTGGTAACTATCCTGGGACTACCAAAGCACTGTGAAGTAGCTACAATTTAGCTACAAATACTGTATTGGTTTTCGCTTGAATACAGTATTTGTACATTTTAAGAAAACATTGTACAAAAAAAAAAATCACACAAATGAAAGCCTCAAAGAAATATCTGTCACTAAATTTTGAATCGAAGTGACCAAAGACCATAGTAAATGAAAACATTTCTAAACATGATGTAAACATAAGTGGAGTAAATGCAAAACATCAAGGTACTCAAATCTACTGTATTGCTATTTTCATCCTTAACATATCTTTCTACATAGCTTTCTCCTTTTGGAACAGTAATATAAGGGGCAGTACATTATTTCATAACCATGTGCCATCAGATCAGTTAATACAGATGTCTGACACATAATTATACAAAATCAATTTGTTTCAAGATACAAAATTAATGTTGATATGTAATTAACGAAAAAAATAAGATGTTAAAAAGATAACTATAAGAATACCCAGATATATGCTGTATTCCCATTTATATAGATCTGATCAATAAAACATCAACACATTCACTTAGATACTGATTTAATCCATGGATCAAGGCCATATTTTCAAATATTTTAAGGATGCCAGGACACTGCAAAAGCTGGAGAAAGGAGTTGAGGAACAATATATGCTTGCTAAACAAGAACTATGTTTATTTAGCTAGTGAATACCTAGAGTAATAAATTTTTTACTTCATGATAGCAATCAGGCTCGCAAACACCCAGAAATAGGAATTAAGGGTTTTAAATGTAGTTATAAAGGTCATAAAAAGTCTGATTAGACTGAGGTACATTACTCAAAATTTTGAGATTCATTAAGTGGTAGCAAACAAAATAATTCCTCAGACAAATGCACATTTTTCAGTATACATATTATTGGGGGAAGGAGGGGAGAAGAATGTGCATTAACTGGTGAAATCCACCAAGCTGCATATCAATATTCTGTTACACCAAACAGTTTGAAGACAAGGGAAATGTTCTAATATAATCTCAGATTATGTTTCATTTGGCTAAAATAGAGCATAAGGTTGCTTTGCCATATTAAAAGTTTACTACAATAATTTTCACATAAACATTTAGACTTGAACTCCAGGACTAAATATGGCATGATTATTTTGCTTTTAATCTGTCAAATAGCTAAAAATTGACCATTTAAAAACTACAACAAAGAAAAAGTTGAAGCAGTGTGACTCTTACATCATTGAACCACTTCTAATGGTTAACTGTTAGTATTTAACAAATTCAAAGAGTTAATGAATCCTTGCATTCATTCAGTCTTCTGTGCCTTAGCTAGGATGCATAATTACAAAAGACAGCAGATACTGGTAAAAGCTTCAGGACAGAAAGTGCTTGACGAAGTTACAGTTCTCAAGTGTGTTTGGTGAGAGTATAAGGGCAGACGCGCTGATGAAAACCATTACAAGGAGAGTCAGTTCTGTGTTAAGAGTTCAAAGATGTCACCTTAAGCAGAAAAAAGCTTTAATAACGTCTACTTTGACTTATTAGGCATTTCCAGAGTCTACATCATTAGTGTTGTATAATTCTAACAGGACATCTTCATATGGTTATTGTTTGTTTCTATTTCTCTCCCTACGCATGGCTTCCTCCTCTTCTTGACGCTTTTCATAATGTGCAAAGTCATCAAAGATTGAGGTGGTGTGCTTGAAAGTAGCAATTATTTTAAGCACTTGCTTAGCTTTTTCTAGGGGTACCTCTTGGGTGTCCCTTGAATTGGTAACTGGTTTGTTGTCATTATTTTCTAAGCGAATATGCCGTAACTGGTTATTGGGAACATCTTTGACAAAGATCCATTTAACTTCAAATTTGCCCTTCCACTTATCCTGAGACCAGACACCGGCATACGCGTTATAGTCCACAACAGACTTCATCTCAGCCACTCCACAAAAATGTCCACTGCCATTCACGCTGAAGAGCAAATAGAGTGGGCCCTTCCCATTCAGGGAACGGTAAGCGGCATCCAAACGCTTATTACCATGCTCAGTACTACACCAGATAGAGTACTTAATGGAACGGTGAATGTCATCCTCAGAATAGCTTTTAATTATAAACACCCGTCCGTTCTTCAGGTTCCAGTCAAAGTCTTTGGGATTGTAGTTGTTTATGGCCTTTAGCTTTTCCAGCACTGGATGCACTTCTACACTTGAAGGTGAAGCACTGGCAGGAACAACACCTAAACCAAAGTTTTCACCTCCCCCTCCACTGTTCTGGTGGAAGCCCGCCCCCCTGTTCCGAGGAGCGAGCCAGCGATTCTGCAGCGGCTGCGGCTGCGGCTGCGGCTGTGCTTGGTGAGGCTGGGCCTGCGGCTGCGCTCCCGGCTGTGGCTGCGGCTGCGGCGGGGGCAGCTGGCCTTGCACCAATGGTGGTGGCTGAATTAACGGCTGAGGCTGCTGGACTAGAGTCTGAGGAGGCAGAACTGGTTGGGCTGCTGGAGCCTTTACCACTGACCCCTTTTCATCCCAAGTTCCAATATTCATGTTGTGTTTTATAGGAGGTGGTGGCACGGCGGAGCCCCCGATCCCCACGCTGCCCTTGGGTTTGAGTTTCGGTTGAGGTTTGGCAGGTTTTCTGGCAATGGCAGCCCAGGAGGTTGGCTTAGGCGCTGCACTGCTAACGGGCGGCACACTATTGGCTGCAATGCTAGTCATACCACTGCTGCTCAAAGCTGTTCCTACAGTTTTTGTCACTGCGGCTGTCAGGTCACCACCAATTTTCAGTCCAGTCATGCCTTGCTCAATACTGCTAACGCCAGGCACCTTACTCAAAGTATCATTGCCAAATCCAGCCTGTCCATCAGTAATAGCTCTCCCAAGAGAACTAGGTGGATAGCCGTAACTGCTACTATAAGCAGAACTTTGTGTTGATTGTCCCTGAGATCCACTTGTCCCCCATGTAGAGAAATCAGCATTACCAGGAAAAAAGTTAAATCCATGTTGACCAAGAAATGGAGGGGTATTTCCTAATGCCCCAGGTTGACTAAACACACCATCTGGTATATAATGATGTTCTCCATTACTCATTTGTCCATAGGTTGTCAGATATGGCATAGGTTGGTCTCCAGCTGTGGACCATGCTGCTTCCCCAAGAGAATATGGAAATCCAATGGATGGAGCATAGTAACTAGGCATGTATGGATCTGACATTGGTGGATAGCTGTTATTCTTTAAGATTTCAGATAATTTTCAATTCTGCTCTCCAATAAACCCAGTTTTCAATATTCTATAGTGTTAGTATTCTGATTTGTCTGGCTACTCAAGTATGGCTCAAAATCATCATCATTTACAGCATCTTTTTGATGAATCGAACCGTTTTGTACTGAAAATGATTCTTCGCCTGTTTCCTCTGCTCTATGAAGCAGAGTCAAATCAAGATAGAACATGGGCCTTAGGAGCCAGGTGATTCTTTGCTCTGGTCCTGACTACATCAAGTTAGGAAAGTCAACAGATCTGTGCATCATGTTTTCCCACCAAACTTTCGGACAGCATTTGGCTGCCTTAGCCGAGACGAACTGTTTCTCTAATCCTTTATTTCCTTGCCCTTTAGGTCTCTGATCCACGCTAGTGGCTGACATTCTTCACCGCAACCCGAGAGCTGCTGCTGCTACCGCCGCCGCCGCCGCCGCCTGGGCCTCTCCCCGTGCACTCACAGCAGTTGGCTGCCGCCCTCGGCCGAGAGACTCTTCCAGCCGCCGCCGCTCGCTAAGAAGCCAGAAAGAGGGCCTCGCGCTCGGGAGTCGGTGGAAGGCGCCCGTCTCTTCCGCTTGCACACTCTCCTCCCCTCTCTCTCTCCGCTTCTCGGGTCCACAATGGCGGACAGGCTCCCTAGTCTCACTTCCGCTCTGAGCCTCCCTGACCTTCCGCTCTCCACTCTGACGTCCGCGCTCACCTCGCTCTTCCTCCCCCACCCTCCCGCCACAGGCCTTGGCTCCGCCTGGTCTTTTTCTAATGGCTGATTTTTCTCCTAATCCTTTGTTACATTTTCCTGCTTTACAAGTCTAATAATTTTTCATTGAATTCTGGACATTGTGAATTTTTTAGGTGAATATATTTTAAGTGTCTGGATTTTGTTGACTTCCTCTACAGACTTTTATACTTTGTTTTTATAGGTAGTAACATTAATTACAAGTTAGATTAGTCTCTTGGGGTCTTACTTTAAGCTTTGTCAGGGAAGTCCCAGAATAACCTTTACTACAGGGATGATTTAGTTTCATTTATATGGTCTGACCCATCTACAGTCTCTAATAAATGATCAGTGAGGACTTGTAACTTTGGTTAAAATTTCATATCCTGCTTGAGTTCTTGGAACCACTCAGTTTACAGGTCCCTTGTCATTTTTTATTTTCCAACTGCATGAAATTTTACCATATGCATGAATATTTTAATATCAAGAAAGATTCAAGGGCACCCCTGTGCAGATTTCTGGAGTCCTTTTTCTTCATTACTTCATTCTCTCAGAACTCAGCCATGCATAATACAGGGGGTTTCAGTTTCCAGCCATGAAAGAGTAACAGGAACCAGAAATACCTTCGCACTGTAAACACCTAGAAAACTGAACAAGGTAAATTAAACAACTGTTTTCAGGTGTTAGACAACAGGAAGTCCCAGACTGTGATGCCTGAGAGAAGGGGAAAAACAAGGTGAGTCCAATGATTGTCCAGCTAACTTTCTGCTGGAGGCACATTCCAACAGGGAAAATCATTGCAAGCAATGTTTTGTTGTCTCACTGAGCTGAGGAAGCACAGATTGGGGCTCAGAGAGGGTGAGGTGGCTGGAAGTTCTGGGGCAGAGTTACAGAAGGGAGGAAACTATATAGACAAAAAGATCTCCAGAGATCCACTTAGGAGATTCCTTTAGTTCATCATACTTTGTTTTTTGCCAGTCAGGTGGATGTAAAATCACAATTCAGCATGGTCTTAATTTGAATTCTCCTGATTGCTAGTCAAGTTGAGCTGTTTTCTATATATTTACTGACTGTTTGTATCTCCTCTTCTAGTAAAGCACCTGGTCAAATCCTTTGACCATTTTTCTTTGAAATGTTTCAGTTTTTTTTTTTCTTCTACCCTGCTAAACTCCCCTATTATATCTAGCAATTTGTATATTTTTTTAGTGTTTTCTATGAAGAAAATCACAGAATGTAAAACAATGTGTTGAGCTCCTCACTTCCAATTCTTATACCCTTTTTTCCCCTCACTGTGATGACTAATAATGAATATAGGTGGTCATAATTATAAAGGTGGTCATAATAATAATGACTATAGGTGGTCATTTAAAACTTCACTTTGGGAGAAGACCCAAAGTGAAGTTTTAAAAATTTTAGCATTATGTTTGATGTTTGTTCTAGACATTTTTGTAATTCTCCTTATCAGCTTAAGAATGGCCCTTTTATTCCTAATTTCCAAAGTCTTTTTATTTTATTTTTTTACCCTGGATCTTGACAGAACTCTAAAGTTTCCTTGCCACCAACTTATGCCAATGGAAGTATGTTTTTTTCTGGTTTCTCCTTGTAAAGTCCTGATTGTG
The DNA here is from genome assembly GCF_937001465.1 of Orcinus orca. NCBI lineage: Eukaryota > Metazoa > Chordata > Mammalia > Artiodactyla > Delphinidae > Orcinus > Orcinus orca. Next base: position 24,028,657 of record NC_064569.1, read on the forward strand.
TGGCTTTCCAGTTCCATCTCCCAGCCTCATGCAGCCTTGAGACCACCACCTTCTGTCCCTGTGCAGACATGAAACTCAAGTCTTTGGATTATTAAGACTGAAAACACCCCACGTGTACACCACTCCTCACTCTAGTTCGCAAAGTCCACTTCCAGTAATGGGATCACTATCCGGATTTTCAGATTGCCTTTTTTTTTTCACATATATAAGATTTACTTTTTTTTTCTTACAAATGTAACTATGCATTTAAAATAATGGGTATTGCAACTTATCCAGCATGTGTAGATGTTTGCAGAAAGTTAGTATTAACGTTATCTGATCCATAATATCGTTAGATCCAACAATTCTCCAGTTGAATCATTATAGTTCAGAGTGCTAGAAGAAAATAAGAAAGGATGGACTATGAGAAACTGAAAGAAACTCTCTAAAGTACTTTGTAAGATGAAAACTACCAATGTTACAGTCATCTTTCTTCATAAAATGCCCTTTGGTTTCTCCTTGATATTGCTGAAAAATAAATGTCTTTGACAGAGCATTTTCCTTAAGGTACTGTATATACTTCTTTTGAGCCTATCAATGAAATGGTATTTAGCCCAAAACTTGGAAAATATTGAAACTTGGAGACAAGAAAAAGGGGAAGAAAATAAAAGAAATGGAAAGAGAAGAAGATAAAGAAAGGAGAAAAGAAAGGGAGGGAGAGAGAGGAAGAGGGAAAGAACGGAAGCAAGCAAGCAAGCAAGCAAGCAAGCAAGAAAGAAAGAAAGAAAGAAAGAAAGAAAGAAAGAAAGGAAGGAAGGGAGGGAGGAAGGAAGGAAGGAAGCCAGTATGACTGACTGCCTTTTCTAAATGGCAGACTTCAAACTCTAACCAGGAAATCTTGCAAATGCATTCCTTAAGCCCTTAGCTTATTCTGATGGGAGTAAAATAGCTTAACATTTTCAACTTCTTTTTTAAAAAAGTCAAATCTTGGCTCATTGTCCTACAGGAACTCTTGCTCTATGCTGAAGAAATAGCCTCTGTACTCAGCTGACTCTGAGATGCCCACTCTGCTCCCAGGGACTCTGCCCTTCACCTGAGAAGACCACAGTGATTGAAGCTCATTGTGCCTGGCCCCTCTCCTCCTGGTCACACTTACTCTCTATTCATCACATTTTTCAAGAAGGAGGGGAAAGTATGCAAGGAACAAATCTGTGCTCTCTGTCCTCTCGCTATGACTCCACCCCTAGAGAAAAGGAGTAAGCATTCATGATTCAGACGTTTTGGTGTCTCTCCTTTAGAACCTACCTGCTCAAAGAAAGGACACATTCTGCTCTGCTCTTCAGACCAAGGTAACTAGACCTTCATCTGGCTCCAAGTTGTCTTCAAAAGACATGTCTGAAAACCCATGCCTCTCTTTTCCTTTTAGTCTCTGGGGATTGCTAGGCACAGATACCTAGGTTTGCAGATTAAAACTGTCACATGGATGAGTCAATCCAGTCTTGATTTCAGATTGAAGGAAGAGAAAATGAAGTAGTCCAACCATGGCCACAAGCATCAAACTTAATCTCATCAGTTAAAATTAAAAGCTGATACTTGTCCTCCAGTTTTCTGATTCGTAGATCACATTTCTCAACTGAGTATTGGAGTTAAGCAGAAGATTTATGATTAACAGCCTTAAGTCACAAGTTCTGCCTCCCCTCTTCCTCTCCGCCAACTCTTTGCTTCAACCACCGACCAGCAATGTCTTGGAAATGCAACTCTGATGCTGTTACTCTACTTACTTGAGACATTTCAGTTGCTGATGAATACATCAGTGTCTAATACCATAATATACAACATTCGGCACCTGCTTTCCTCTGCAGCCTTATTTTTCATCACCTTTCCAGTTATGTTCTATTCCTCAATCATAAAAGTTCTAACAGAACCTAATCTCATTCTCACTTTCTACCTTTACACAGTTATGACAGGTTATTACTCTTGAGCCAAAGAAAACTTGGAAAATGCCTTTCGAATAATCCAAGAAAAGTAAATGATTTTTGGCATAGACTAAGAATGCATTTTTGTATGCAAAACATTGGACCATTCATCATTTGAATATGATATATGTGATAACTATTTAAAATATTCTTATTATAAAAGCAATATATGTTTGTTATAAACAGTTCATAATCTTACAAAGTGAAAAGTGAAAAATAAAATCTCCTCTCCCTTCCACAATCTCCCAAATTCTGCTCCCCAAAGGAAATGTTATGTATGTTTTCTATGCCTATATAAACATTTAGAATACACATATTCAAGTTTTTTCCTAGATGAAGTTTCACACTGTTTTGCAACTTCCTTATAGGACTAATTATTTATATATATACATATATATATATATATATATATATATACACACACACATATATATACACATTTACCTACTTTTTATATCAGTTGTTTGTGTATACACATACATATGGATTCTTATTAACATCTGTATATTCTGTAGTGAAAACATGACATTATTTATCTGTCATAAACCATACTGATGTAAATATTTTCCTTTTTTTGCTATCTCAATAGCCTATATTTGGGTTTTTGGTTTTGAGCCCAGCTAAAAATCTTTCTTTTTTAAGTTTATCCAGTGTGTATTTATTATAGTATATATATTTGGTCATTTTTTTAATATGTGATTTCATTTTATATTCTGTCATCTTACTTTTTATTAGTTTCCTTCTTACCACTTCTCCTTTATTTATCTAAAGTTTAGACACAACAGTTTTTGCTTTATGTCTATTTATTTTTTCATTCTCCTGATAAGCAGTTCTGCTACTGCTTAGCTTTATAATTTTAAATAATATTTATATATATACTTAAAACTCTTTTTTTAAATTCCTCAATTTTAAACAGTACATATTGACCCACTTAAAAAATGAGAAAGAAATTTAAAAATTAATCCTTCAACACAAGTAGGAGATGACTACAACACCAAACCACGTATTTTCAAAAATTTGTAAAATTTGTGAAAGAGGGTCAAATTGAGGGAGTACAAGTGAAAACCTATAAGTAATCTTACATGTTACTTTCTCTTGAATTCAGAAAATAATGCTTTATCTTTTATGACAAAAAGTAGGATTTGGGGTGGCTAGAAAAAAATGTTGAAACCACTCTATGAAAGTTTGACTCCAAATACATAGAATGGTAAGAAAGAGTCTGAGGGAGGGATGACAGAGTCACACCATCTTGAGCTTTTCTTGATTAGACTCCTAACCCCAAACCAGGTAGAAGTGAAGAAAAGTTGTAACCAACTTGATTTGTATTTCCTACCAGAGTGAAAATAAACACGACATCCCCAAACAGAAGGAGTTGCCACTACTAAGCTTCAGGGAGAGCCATCTTGGCCTCCTGCCAGGCCATGGGCTCTCTCCACAGTGTACGAAGAGAGATGTGGAATCCCTGGAAGATGAGCAGAGATGGTCTCCAGAGAAACACCCAGCAAATATGCAGAGAACATATTCTAAGAAAACAGACTCCACTGCTGACCTGAATCACCCTCTCTATGCCTTCCCACATTATTCTTGGACAAATAGCAGATCTAGATGGAACATTAGATATTGAAAAATAAACAAGGGAGAGAAAGGACTCAACACAAGACCCAGGTACATATTCAACAAAATGAGAACATGTCCAAGACTATTATAAGTAACAACCAAATTGCATATACTTTAGAAGAATTACCTGGTTAGAAGAGAATATTCCAGATAAACCATTTCCTATATTTTCCACAAAAAAATTTAGTAAGATGATGAACTCGAAGAGATATAAAACATCAAGGTATTGACCTTGTAGTTGTCAAGGCCCCCCTCAGCCAAAGACCCCCTGGGAATCCCACGTCTTCTGGGGTCACCCTTTTTGGTGACTTACCCTTCAGATTCTGCCACATCCTCTGGACTCTGCTCTCTGCCTCAGCCCAGAGCAACCACTGTGAATGCCTGGATTCCAGCTTTCTATGTTGCCCTCAGGAAATTATATACAGTCATGGGGCTGGGACAATCATGGGTCTCACCTCATGGATTTTCTTTCTCTTAAGGACTTCTGTCTTGCACTGCCTGTTGTCCAAGGCCTGGGCCCAGTTGCCTCATATTGCAGGCTGAGGTGTCCATCCTGCAGCTGTTTACAGAGAATAATTAGTGTAGCACCAGTTACCCCATCATAACCAGAAGCACAGGATGTCACTTATTTTTATATCCAAATTGAATTCCTCTTCTAACCAGTCCTTTGCAACTATCATTGCTTTTGTATTTACGGGATATGGTGGACTTAATATTGTTCACAAAACATGTAAGGATATGCACAAACACAGAACAACATGTCAGAGATGAAGGCTGAAATAGCTCATGGCTTCTATTATCTCTTAGTGACAGACACGTTGCTGAAACTAGGCTCTGCTGTGTAGCTTTGTTTGTATTACTGAAAATTCATTAAAAATAAGTTTTTAAATAGAGAAGTTTCTGGATCCAAATTGCTAATCCCTACCCCTGCCAATTAGTGACTTAGTTTAGTAAATATTGCAATGTGAGGTCAGAAGGTATATTTGTAACATACACTCACCTTGAGTCACTCACCATCAATCTTACCTAAATCAGGTAAGAATAACTTCACTTATAGAAATTCTTTCAGAAGCAAATCAATGATGAGTGAAAGTTTGGAAAGGTCATGAAGATGCAGGGGAGGAAGACTCAAGCAAGGAGTCTGGGGCCCCAAAACTGAGGCCAAGCATTACCAAGTAATAGCTCTGTCCAATTGCTAAGAAGATTCCCAGGTAGAGGACTGCAACCATTCCACAGCCTGTGGTGCACTTTTGTAAAGTGTGGCTTCTGGGATGTCAAAGGATGATTTGAGGCTCTGTATTTGGTTGTTTTGCCATCTCCATTCCTGGCTTTTGTAAGTGCAAGTCTTCTTAGCATTGAGAACTGACTGGGTTTTCTAGCCTCCTGAAGAAGCCCTGAGCGCTGTTCCTCCCTTGTTAGAAACTTAAGTTTCTTGCCAACCCAGCTGGGCAATGTGACAATAGTTGACTGTGTTATGCGCTTTTTGAAGTCCTTTATGTGTATCAACACACATAATCATCACAAGAACCATATGAAGTAGGTATTATTATTCCAGGTTTATAGATAAGAAACTGAAAATAAAGCTTAAGTCATTTTTCCCAAGGGTCCATGGCTAGGAAGTGCAGAGCTGAGTCAAAGCCAGGCTCTTCCCAGAGTCTGAGCCATTCTCCACTCTGCTTTCCTGCCTCTCAGTATACTGAAGTGCTTACTAAGTGCTGCAGATTCCTGGAGAGCTAGGAATTTCTGCCCTACCAAGAATTTTCCAGAATATTCAGCTTGTGTTGTAGGTAAAAATATACTTTCCCCTCTGCCCTGGCTATCACTTTTCAATGGACACCACCTATTTCCTTTTCTCTTCAATGAACATCTGTTTCACAGGATCTAGGTGACCTGGTTAGAATATTGCAATTGGAGAGAGGTGGGTGGTGTTGCAGTGAATTCCAGCCAAGGCAAACCTTCAAACCCAGCAGCCCTAATGCTCTCCCACACAGTGCACAATTTTGTTTGGTGGACCAGTTTCGATTTAGCATCCAAGTAACTTGTCACTGCCTGGTTTACACGAGAGGGTGTACTGTGTGTGAGCATGTGTATGCATAAAACTGAGTTTCTTTCCACATTTATATCTCAGGCCAGATGGCTCCGGGGATATAACTTGAAAGCATTATAAGTGGAAACAATTCTATTTACTTTCCTGCCATGCATTTTCTACGTAGAAAAGAATTCTTTTTACTAAAAAAAAAAAAAAAATTGCTAGAGGACAACGTTACTTTTATTTTATATATTGAAGGCAATTTACCACCTTTCAATTTAGAAGGAGTTAACTGATGTGAACTGATTTTCATAGCCATGCCATGTGTTATGGTAGTGTGCTCTGCTCGGCAGATACAGAGTAAGTGACTCTGTGCTGTAGGTTGGGTTGACATTGAATCAGTAACTATAAAACGCTGCCTCCTCTGTTGGAAATGAAACTTTACTTTCATTCCTGCTTCTGGACCCACAAGCCTCTGTGTTCTCTCTGTGAAATCCACAATAATGAATGTGTATGTCTTGATTTTCACTCATTCCTCCATTCATTATTCATTCATGTATTCAAACAAGCATCTGAGAGTCCACATGAAGGCACTGTGTCAGATGTTGTGATGTGTGTAGGACACCACTCTGGAGAAACTTCTAGTCTCAGAGCTGACCTACCTGTGGACAACGGCTACCTTGTGCTATGAGCACAACAGTAGAACGTTCATCCCTGAGGATCCTTGACAAGGGAGAGGTGATTGACTGGGCAGAGGAGGGGAAAAGCACAGAATACTTCACAGAGAAGGTGCTAATTGAACTGTTTCAGAGAGGGATGAAAAGCCATGACACAGAAAAAGATGGGAAGGTATTGTGATCAGAGCACATAGCATATGTAAAAAAAAGGACCACATGATGCATGTACCATGGCCTGTTCTGAAAAGTGTGATCCTACTGGGGTGAATCTAGGATGTGTTGGGCCAGCATGAGAAGAGAAGGTAAGAAAAACAGTCTGTGGCTGGATTGTGATGAATCTTGTAATCTATGACAGAGTTTGGATTTTATTCTGTGGTTTCTAAAGAGCTCTATGTTTGCAAAGGAGACTGAGAGAACAAGAGAAAGCAGAGACTAAGCAGTTGGACGGTGCTTACTTTTTAATAAAAAATAGAAGACAAATTAGAAAGTACAGGAGAAATTATTATTTTTTCCTTTCAACCTGAATTTAATTTTTTTTAAAGTAATGAGCTTTTCCATGAGGCAACGTTACTTTCACGTTTGTATACGCTCAGAAAATGAGGCATCCTTTAATTTCTAAAGATGTATTTCCCCTGAACTCTAAAGCAGGGAGGTGGGTAACCTCCTATGATACCAACACTATTATTAGTGTCATTATTTCTTTGTTTCAGAATATTGTGTCCCATTGTCCAAAAAACTAACCAGGGCAAAATAGCTTCTTTATGGGACTAAAACATAACTAAGTTTCTCTGTTGTGAGGCCTTGCTGCTAAAAAAAAGAAAATGCCTTACTAGGTTCCCTAGGCAATGTGTTTAGCACTTGTGTTTGGGAATATACTAAAATGTTGTCCAAAGTCAAATACAGGGCATGTGTCAGTACATGAGACAGAAGGATTGGGGACAGGCAGAACAGAAAATCGGAAACCAAAATGACCATAAAAACATGAGTTTCTGAGGGAAAAGAGCTAAGAATTATTTTTAAAATTTCTAACAAAAAAGATTTTATTGTGGTAAAATATGCACAACGTAAAATTTACCATTTTTACTATTTTTAAGTGTACAGTTCTATGGCATTAAGTACATTCACCTTGTGTGTCCGTCCATCTCAAGAAATTTTTCATCTTCTCCAGCTGAGACTCTGTGCCCATTAAATAATAACTCCCCATTCCTTCCTCCCGTCAGCCCCTGGCAACCAGCATTCTACTTCTGCGTCTATGAATCTGGTTATTCTGGAAGCTCATATAAATGGAATCATACAATATTTATTCTTTTATGCCTGGCTTATTTCACTTAGCATCACGTCTTTGGGGTTTATCTACCTTGTAGCCTGTGTCAGAATTTCCTTCTTTCTAAGGCTGAATGATATTCCATTACATGTATGAACCACATTTTGTTTATCTACTCATGTTTCAATGGACATTTGAATTGCTTCCACCTTTCAGATATTGTGAATAATGCTGCTATGAATATGCATGTAAATATATCTGTTTGAGCCTAAGAATTCATTATCTGCACCATAAGGAGGAAGTTGCAATAACATGCTAGTTAAGGAAGAGTTGGGCAACATGAGACAAAATGTAATAGTATGATGCTATAATCATCCTTGAAACACCTCAATTTTTATCAAAAAGGAAAATGAGGCCATTTTGGTTAAAGGGGAACAATATCGTTTGGTTGAATATAAAGGTAAAAATGGATATGAACAAAGTAAATTGAATTAAAGGAGAAGAAAAGATTAATTATGAGTAGAGAAATCAGGAAATGCTTCATCAAGATGGTGGCTTTTAGCTACACTTGACCTTTCTCTGCCAAGACTGCCCTTGTATGGGAGTGGTTTTAGTACAGTAGCTTTCAGAAGGTCAGAAGGAGAAGCTTCTCAGTGTGTGTGTCCAGTAAACTCTGCTTGTTTCATGAAATTTAACCTCTAGACAGCATCAATCTTTCATTATGAAAATTTGGCTACCCATGAAGAGGTCGCTCAGAGAACTGATCTCCATTTTCTCCTGCCTGCCCTCTCAGCTCTCCTGATTTCACATAGAATGTATGATTCCGTGAAACAATTCTTCTAAGGAATACCAGACATAAGCGTGAGTGCAAAAGCCTTTTACCCCAACATCCTATGCTCACTTGCCAGTAAAATAAACGTTAAGACACAACTTTTCCTCCATTTAAAGATGGTAAGTGAGGGGCTTCCCTGGTGGCGCAGTGCAGGGGACACGGGTTCGAGCCCTGGTCTGGGAAGATCCCACATGCCGTGGAGCAACTGGGCCCGTGAGCCACAATTACTGAGCCTGCGTGTTTGGAGCCTGTGCTCCGCAACACGAGAGGCCGCGATAGTGAGAGGCCCGCGCACCGCGATGAAGAGTGGCCCCCGCTTGCCACAGCTAGAGAAAGCCCTCGCACAGAAACGAAGACCCAACACAGCCATAAATAAGTAAAGCAAACTGTCAACAAGTAAAAATAAATAAACACTATTATATTAAAAAAAAAAAAAGATGGTGAGAACTGCCAAATGCCTATAAAGGGCACAGGGGACTTTTTGGTGATTAAAAGTTCTAAATGTTTAATTTAAATAGGCTCCAAGAAGAAATGGAACCTCCCAGTAGTGTTTGAAATGGCAACTGTCTCATGCAGTAACAGCAGGCAGTAATGGAAAATCCTGCTTTGGCGGAAAAAAAGAAATAGGTTTCATCGTTAACGGTGTGGCAAAAAGGTTTTGTAAATTAACGCATAAATCAGTCCACTTTTATTTTAATTAACTTAGCCAAAAACACTATGAGAAAAAAGTTTTGTTCGAATTTAGAATGAACTATAAATCACTCACTAATTTAATGATGCGCATACAGAAAGTGCAGAAATCCTAAGTATACAGCTCAGTGAATATTCACCAGTGACCACACCCATGTAACTGCTGTCCAAATCCAGAAAGTAAACATGTTAGCAGTCCAGAAAGCCCTGACTTGCTCCCTCCTCATTACTATCTGCCCCATCCCCAGAGGAGACCATTTTCTGACTTCTAACCACGTTGATTAATTTTGCCTGTTTCTAAACTTTACACGAATGGAATAAATATAGATGGAATAATACAGTATTTTTTGTGTCTGGCTCCCTTTGGTCACCATTATTTTTATGAGATAAATCCATATTGTGTGAAGTTCTAGATTTTTCTTTCCTATTCCTATATACTATATATTGTATAAATATACCACAATTTCATTATTCATTCTTTTATCGATGGACATTTGGATAGTTTCCAGGTTTGGGCTATTATTAATAGACCAGCTATAAGAATTCTAGTATATTTTAGTTTTTAGTGTATGTACATTTCTGTTGGGTACATGCTTAAGAGTAGAATTGCTGGGTCATAGATTACACATGTATTCAGCTTTAACAGATACTGTAAGTTTCCCAAATGGTGTGCCAATTAAAATTTCTATCTGCAATGTACAAAAATTTGAATTGCTCCACATCCTTGTCAACACTTAATATTTTCCATCTTTTTTATTTTAGCCATGTTGGTGCTAATTTATATTTCTATAATGAATAATAAACTTGGCCAGTTTGATATCCTCTCTTAATGAAGTGCCCTTTCAAGTCTTTCGCCCATTATTTCTTGGGTTGTCTGTCTTACTGATTTGTTACAGTCTTTACATGTTCATATATATATATATATATATTCATAAAATGTATATGTATGTAAGGGCTCTTTGTCAGATAGAGATATTGCAATTATCTTCACCCACTCTATAGGTTGCCTTTTTTCTCTCTTGATGATGTATTTTGGGGAATTAAAGTTTTCAATTTTAAGGTAATAATATACTGTACAATTTTTTCTTTATGATTGGCACATTTGGAATCCTTTTTATATTTTTCTAAAAGCTTTTTTTCTTTACTTTTTATATTTAGATCTGGATTACATCTGGAATTGATTAATGTTTTTATGTTAGAGGTTAAGATATATATGTACATGTGTGTGTGAGTGTGTGTGTATCTTTTGCCTAGTATCATTTATTGATTAAGAAAAAACTTCCTTTCCCCATCACAGTGCCTCATCACCTTTGCCATTAATTTAATGTATGGCTCTGTTTCTGGACTGTCTGGTCTATCCTTTGGTCATACATTTATCCTTATGTTAATCCTATGCTGTCTTAATTACTATAGCTCTGTAACAGGTCTAGCTAGCTAGTAATGTAATTCCTCCCAAAGACCTACATTATTATGGTAACAGCTTTTCTCATAAAAGCAAAAATCCTCTTCTTCTTTCAGTTAGTGAAAACAGACACTAATATAGGTCTTTCTTTCCTAAAAGGGAAGTGGCATAAAGTGAACTTCGGAGAGTGGGGAATAGTCTTCACTTTATGCCATTTCAGTTTATAAAAGATTTCATAGGAAGCTCTACTTTCCAATAGCAGGGGAAACCTGTTTTAACAGCTCTCAAAACATTGAATCTTGCAATTCCTTAACACTATATAGCTCTCCATTTACCTTGGTCTTCTCTAATTTTTCTCAATAGTGTTTCTAGCTTTCAGTATAAAGATCCCACATTTGTCTTCTACTTGTTTGTTACTGATCTATGTTGAAGTCCAATTGATTTTTGCAAATTGACCTTGTATCCAGCAACTTTGCCAAATTGACTCTTATGTAGTTTTTCTATAGATGTTTTTGAATTTTCTGTATACACAATTATGTCATCTCTGAATAATTCTATTTCTTCCTTTCCTATTCTTACACATTTTAATATTTTGCCCTTGCTTACTGAACTGTCTAGGACTTACATTAAGTACAGTGCTGAAGAGACGTGATGTTAGTGGCCATCTATGTTTCATTCCCAATCTCGCGGCCAGCTTTAACTATTTCACCATTAAATATGTGTTTGCTATATGATCTTACAGCTTCCCTTTATTAGAGTAGAAAGTTCCCATCTATTTCTAGTTTCCTGAGAAAACTTTGACCTGCTGTTGAATTATACTAAAAGTACTTTCTGCTTTTATGAGATTACATGATTTCTCTCTTTTGTTCTCTTAATGCATTAAAATATATTGACTGATTATCAATGTTAAACAACTTTGCATCCCTAGAATAAATATTACCAGGTTGTAATATATTATCCTTTCTATATTTCACTGCTTACAGTTTGTTTAGAATGTTTGCATTTATGTTCCTCAGAGATTAAACTATAATTTTTCTTTCTTGTAATGTCTTTGTTGTGTTTTGAGATCAACATAAGCTTGAGTTATTTTTTAAAAACAGGATGAGGGTTGAAATTCACTTGTATCCTGATATTTTTAAATGGGAAAAAAAAAGTCAAAGCCAGGTGAGTCACTGTATTGTGATTGGTTTTCATTTCATTTCTTCCTCTTCCATTCCCAATATGGATCTATTCTCTTTAATTTCATAACTTGGAAGTTTTAAAAAGTCTCTTTCCATTTCCATCTCTTTACACCTTAAGCCTCAGAGCTCCTCTTATTGTATGAGTAAGTGATGAACCTCCTCATGACTAGTGCAGCTAAGTGGAGATCCTCTCTTTCCCCAGGCTTCTCCACATGCTTCCAAAGCAGGGCAAAGGCCTGGTCAGTCTCCGTTACTCCAGAGGAGGTAAAGGGAACTACATGATAGCTTCAACTGGTTCCCTCTTATACAGATTTCCTGCTTCTGACTTTCTCTTAAAGAAGCAGTCCCTTAGGTACATTGTTCTCTTCTGAAGAATTATTATTCTTTGAGTCATAAAATGCTTTAGATATACAGCCTGGGTTGAGTGACCCATTAAGTAAGCATTCTGTGTAGAGGTGAGCAGGAACCTCTTTTAACAAATGTGATAAAAAATAAATCCTCTTTTTGTTCTTCTTGATCTCTGTGGATACGTTATTGAAAAGGTAATTCCCAAACAAATTAAGGTCCATATTAGCGTTCCAAAGATATTTTTCGTTGTAAACACAGAAAGAATTGGTATTGTAGAATAGCAACTATTTTGCATGAAACACAGTGCCATATTTCTATCGTTCTGACCTCCCATGACCTTGAAGATTGACTATTGGGTTGTGAGGGGAGAGGTCACAGTTACTAAGATAGTTACAGTTGTTTTACTATGTCTGGATCTGCAAGTGCTCTCTGGGCCCCTCAGGTCTCTCTTTCTTCTCTCTTGCCATCTTTCTCTGCTGGCATTTAAGAACAGCCACATAATGGACAGACACATGAGAGACCGCACCACCTGCCCCCCACACACATATTTAAGAAAACATGAAGTCGTTGGAATGGAGTGGGGATGCCAGTGTGTAAGAGCCAGCTTCTGTTCTATTTACTTCATGTGTATTTCTCAAGAGAAAGATGTTCCCTTTCAAGAGCCTGGGACCACCCAGGACAGCGAAGCAGCCTGAGACAGATGGCCTCATCAGGTGGGCCTCTTTGGGCAAAAGTTGTCTTACTTCTCAAGAGATTGGCTGGGGAATTCAGTCACACTGCACAACAGATCCTGGGATTTCAAACTTTAATACACACAAATTTTGGGAGGGCGTGAGGGTGCATTTACAGCAATCCCTAGCATATCTTCCTTTCCAAGCCCCCCCCACACCAGTCTTCTGCCTGAACCACCTCACTTCTTACTTATTCCTTGATTCCTCCCACTCCCAGCAAATCCCTGTAACAGGGCACTGACCTACTTGAAAGTCAGCTTGCAGATTTAAGAATCCCGGTCCTTTCCAAGTCTCTGTGGTTGCCACATTCATTACTCATAAAAGAGACAGGGAGCCCCAACTCTCTACGGAGCCTCTGGTCTTTACTTTACTTTATTTATTTGTTTATTGATTTTGCCACAGCTCACACTGGAGCCCAGGGAGGGTCAGTCTACACCACCAAGTCTGTGAGTACTCAAGCTTTGCTAGAAAGAGCCATCAGATCTAGCATCTCAATCAGGTGAGAGGGTGGTGTTTTTTTTAAGATTAGCTCAACCAAAATGTTACGTTTTCATGATTGTTCATACATGTGTGATTTGAAAGATCTGACTGTTCGTATGGAGGCAAAGAAAAAAAGTCTTCCTGCATGTGCAATACTTAAAAATAACAATACCTAATGTAAATAAAAAGGGAAGGCACTTCCTGTAGGTTTGTGAAGAATTCTGAAAATAGCTTCAAGCCTCTGCCAATGTTAATACAGTTACACAGCCAGCATTTCCATGAAAGCATTGGTACCCTGGGTGTTTGTACTCGTAAAATTGTGCAAGTGTCTGCAGCCTGGATGATCTGCTCGCCACAGCCGGACTGTCTTACATACAGTGACTTGAGATTCCTTGGTTCTCGTGCCCACTTTTTAACCCCCAATTATAAAGGTGGCAGTTATGTACCCTCTGATGTCCAAAGGGTTTCAGGCCTGTGCTGTATTTTGTAAAACAGCATGAAACCTGGCTGTGTCATTAAATCAACACACTGAAGGGATTTTCATCCTTCTGAGAGTATGCATGCGTACGCCTGTGCAAGGGTGGCCCGGGAACTTTCCTCTCATTCACCACAAAAATGAAAAGGCTTTCTCTGTGTTGATGAAAACAATCATGGTTTTTCAAAATATTTTCACTTAATTATCTCATTTAATCTTCACAAAAATCCAGTGTAGTACAGAAGCCAGAAGGTATGATTTTCACCTTAGAGATGAAGAAACAGAGTCAGAAAAGGCACAAAATTGAATGTGTTGAATTTTCAATTTCATGGTATATTAAAACATTTTAAACTAATTAAGGAAGGCATTTAAGGTAGCAAAATTAGTATTTTGGCAAATGAGGACATTAAAAAAAGTGTTCATCAATAATTATGATGACAATCAGTGCCACACGCTGTACCATACACTTACCCACTTACTGTGGGCTGTGAAATTGTGGGCAGTGAAGTCCAAATTCCCTGGGAGATACCAGTTCTACCACTTAAAGGCCATGCGACCAGGACAAATCAATTCCCCTCTTGTTACATCACTTTCCTCACTTATGAGATAAACTAATACCATGTAACTCATAAGTTTATTGTGAGCATTACATAAGTTAATATTTGTCAAGGGCTCAGAGCAACGTCTGGCTCAGAGTAAGCACTATAGCTATTTGTTAAATGAGCAAATAATCTCACTTAATCCTCACGACCACCCAAGAGGCGAGTAGCAAGGTTAACCAAGTTGCCAAATGCCACTCAGCTAACAGGTGGTAAAAATAATCCTCTCACCCAGAAAACTTGAGTCCAGAAGCCACACACTGAAGGGCCATGTAATACTGAGCATTAGCCTTTAGATTGTATTTTTTAAAGGGGACATTGTAACCCCCAAAGTTAAGCAGAACTTAGTGTTAGAATAAAGGGCAATCCTCCTCAGAAAACAGAAATTATACAACGTCATAAAGGTATAGTTATATTTTTATTTACTTAATATTTGTATGCGTATAATTCTATATGTTTATATGCACTGTACGGTGATGCTTCTAACATTTTTATTATGTAACAATAAAAACTTGGCAGTGGGTGGCATTGGCTCATGGAACATGTTGGAACTATTGATTTAGCATACTGTTCCAGGGGACTCTTGGACAAATTCTCTTGTATACGTCTGAAACCCACCCTATTGCCACCTGGCAAGCAAGGCACAGTACCATCTGTGCGCTGTTTTCCCAGAAAGAAAACTCCAGATGTTGTAATAAATAAAAGCTATAATGCTTGTTTCATTCTTTTAACGTTGCTGTTAGAGAAGAAAGAGTGACCTATGGAACTTGTCTCATATAAGTAATAGAATCATGAGTGGTTGTTAACCATGGCCTTCCATTACCTTCAAGAGAGGTACAATTAAAGAGTTCGGGACATGCTCAAACTCCTAGCACCACTTTGAAGAGGTCATCCGGATGTCTCTGTCCTCTACCCACCAGAAAAACAGAGTAGTGAAAACTGTAGGACTGCTCAGACTTTAGATGAAAGAATTCTTAACAGTAGAGGGATGAAACCTGTGTGGGTAATATCTGAATGGGGTTTAATGATGATTTGGGTAGAGAATAAAAAATCAAAGCAATACCTTTGACTCGTCTTTTTTTTAAAGTTAATGTTGAATTTTTAAATTAAAACATTGTTGATGTACATTACGTTAGTTTCAGATGTACTACATAATAATTTGACATTTGCAGACATTATGAAATGCTTACCATGATAAGTCTAATAACCATCTGTCCTCATACAAAATGATTACAACATTATTTACCATGCTCCTTTTGCAGTATATTACATCCCCATGACTTATTTATTGACTGGTGTCTTGGTACCCGGAAATTTCTGTCTCACTACTTATCAAAGTGACTCCTGATTTGAGTAAGGTCCTGAACAATTCCTCAAGCTTTCATGGCTAGTATAGTCAGAAAAACTTCCTGACTGATGAATCCTAGTCCAGGGGTATTTTCATCCTACGATACTGGGTCTTGGTGTTATTGACCTTCAGGACTTTGACACACAGTCTGGTGTTCTGGCAAGTTTTCTTGAAGGTCTTTCTTCAGCCTGATCTGACTCAGTGAACATAGTAATGACCATGTTCCCTGTGGACACCAGAAAGACTCTAGTTCCAGAAGCTTTGCATCCAATCACACTGTAATCCTTTGTGTGTGTGTATGTGTGTGTGGTAAAATACACATAACGTAAAATTTACCATCTTACGCAATTTATATGTACAGTTCAGTGGTATTAAATACATTCATAATGTTGTGCATCGATCCATCTCCATGAACTCTTTTCATCTTGTAAAACTGAAATTCTATGACCATTAAACAATGACCTGCCATCACCACCTCCCAAGTGCCTGGCAGCCACCTTTCTACTTTCCGTCACCATGATTTTGCCCACTCTAAGCACCACATGTAAGTGGAATCATACGGTAGTCATCTTTTTGTGACTGGCTTATTTCACTTAGCAAAATATCCTCAAGGTTAATCCATGTTGTAGCATATGTCAGAATTTACACACTGGAATCCTCTTAAAGCTCAAGAAAAATATCCTATTTTACCTAATGTATGTAGGCGTACTCAAAGAGAAAGGGCAATCTAACTTAGAAAGCAGCAACTGGTCTCTCTACTTTTTGACCACAAAGATGAGTAGAAATACAGACAATATATTGCTCATTATAATTCTTATCATTAGAAGTTTTTTATTCATAAATGAATGTTAATAATAAAACAACATAATTAACTCTTATTCACTCTAACTTTTTAAGTTATTTAATTCACTTTTTTTTTTTTTTTTTTTTTTTTTTTTTTTTGCGGTACACGGGCCTCTCACTGTTGTGGCCTCTCCCGTTGCGGAGCACAGGCTCCGGCCGCGCAGGCTCAGCGGCCATGGCTCACGGGCCCAGCCGCTTCGCGGCATGTGGGAGCTTCCAGGACCGGGACACGAACCCGTGTCCCCTGCATTGGCAGGCGGACCCGCAACCACTGTGCCACCAGGGAAGCCCTATTTAATTCACTTTGATGGCTAAAATCATCATCCATATGCAGATGATTCTAAAGTCTATTTTTAAAATTTTGACATCTTATCTGGATTCTTTTTCTTTGTAATTATTGCTGGCAACGTGCATCCACTTACTCCATCACCACGGCAAATCAGCTATCCCAAAGGGACTCGGCATCCTAGTCCCGTCCCATCTCCCTTTTACCCTCCTACTGGTCATACAGTTCTTCCAGGACACAAGACTGAAGTATTGGGATGACTTTTTTTAGTGTTTTCTGTCATTACTTCTTTTTCAATGTACCCTTAATATACTCTTTTCTCTTTATTCCAATGGTAACTTTAACCAGGCCTTAGGCCTCTGTTACCATAGCAGGTACTTTTCTCTATGGTAAGTCATTCTTTTCCACCTTTGTGCCACCATAGAGTCTGCTGTAATTTAGAACTCCCCAAAACAGGACTTCCTTCTGCCAAGGTAAGAGAATACATGTCTCCTTCAATAACGTGGACCCCGGGCTTCCCTGATGGCACAGTGGTTGGGCGTCTGCCTGCCGACGCGGCGGACACGGGTTCGTGCCCCGGTCCGGGAAGATCCCACATGCCGCGGAGCGGCTGGGCCCGTGAGCCATGGCCGCTGAGCCTGCGCGTCTGGAGCCTGTGCTCCGCAACGGGAGAGGCCACAGCAGTGAGAGGCCCGCGTACGCAAAAAAATAATAATAATAATAATAATGTGAACCCCTTTTTAATTTTATTTCCTTCCATCACCTGCCTACTCCCCTACCCAAGACTTACCCAGTCTGAATCTGACAGACAGTTTGATTTGTTCACAATTTTCCTCCCTCCCCCATTTTTGCCATGATCTCCCACTGGGTATACTTCCCCACCTTACTGATATTAGGTGTGGACATGTCACTTGGTTTTGCCAAATGGAATGAACAGAAGGGACAAGATTTTAGTTCTGAGCCAAGGATTTAAAAGGCATGGCAAGATTCTGTGAGCCCTTCTGAGTTTCTGATATCTTCCATTAGAAACCATGATCCAGATTATCATAGATCCTGCAGCCTGAGTCCTAGGATGAGTAAATATCACTTGCAGACTAGAGCCAAACCCAGCTGAACCCAGGAAATCTTAACCAGACAGAGCAGAGGCATACCTAACCTGCAGACTCATGAGAAAGAAAGAAATGTTTGTTAGGGGAAGCCACTAAGATCTGGGGCTTGTTTGATACACAGCAACATTGCAGCAAAACTGACTAATACACTAACTTCCAACTCCATTTTTCACCTTAAAATATATCTCCCACTCTAATTAGGTTTTCTGCTCTCTGCATAAACCAGGCCTATCCCTGTCTCATTCATTCTTCCAGTGCCCTTCCCCTGCCCCCTCTACATTTACAAATCCCAGATCAAGCTCTCCCCCAGATGCAAAGCTTTCTTTGACTCTCACTCTACATTGTCTGAACACCCCCTCAGGTTTAATAGGGACCAAAATCAATACCATGTATTTTAGCTCTGATTCATTTCATTTTCAATAAAATAATTGACTCCTTGTTCACTCTTCATTCACTAATATTCGCTTAACAGTCATTTTTATGGCAACTTGTTGAGAAAGCTGATTATCAACATCATAGAAAGAACCTTAGCATTGAATCAAAAGACAAGTGTTCAAATCTTGCTTCTGCCATGTTTGCCTTATAAACTTGAGCAAAACATATAACTTCTCTGAGTATCAGTCTCTTCAAATTTAAAATGGTGGCTGTAATATCAGATTCAGAGAGAAGATGAAATAAAATGAGTATATACTCTATACCTCTTCTTCACTTACATTCACTCACTCCCACTCCATTCCAGCCACTCTTTTTTATTCCTTCTGTTTTTGATGCAACACTCATTTCATACAGATGTTTGAAATAATTGGAAAATTAGCATGCATTTTGTCAAACAGAAAACCAAATCAATCACCTTCCAGTAGTCATGCCACATCAGATTTAAGCCCAGAATTGCTAAGATTCATGTTAGGTAGAATAGAAATTTAAGATATGTTTTCTTCTCTAGAGAGTTTAATAATATATCCCAGAAGTCAAAGCAAAAAACACACTTGAAAACCATTAGAAAACACTTAAAGAATAAATTGTGCAGTGTGGATTTTTTGAAGTTTAATGAAAAATAAATAATCCAAGTAGTCTAAGAAGTGAAGAAATTTTCAAAAAGGAACTTGGGCTGAATATGCTAAAAAAGTCTGTAAGACAAGGGTAGGCAGTAAGTTGAAGGAATGGTGTTCCAGGTCGGGTATGAATAACACCAATGAAGCCCAGTGGTAAAGGAATGATGTAGTTTACACAAAAATAGTGGAAAGATCATGAATGAATGAATGTGCCAAGCAGAACACAAAATGAGATGGGGCGAGATAAGGAAGAACCAGAAAATATTAATGGGATTTTATGTGGCTGCTAAGAGTAAACTATTATATGAACTTGGGCAGAACAACGGTCTAAAGGATAGATAGATGTAGTTTATTATTCTCGCAGCTCTTGATAATTATACAAAAGCATTTTGCATTTGTTATCACTCTACTTTCTTTTCCTCTCCTCGAGACTGCAGTGCATTTCCCCCTGGTGTAAACTTCTAAGGATTATGGTAAATTATAATCTTTATTACAATTTATAATTATAATCTTTAAAATAATTTTTTTAAAAATAAAATCTTTTAATATTTAGAGTTTATTAGTCCTGATTTCTTTTCTCATTCCCCATATGCAGAGATGAGCAGGGAAGAAGGAGGAAATTATATAAATCTGTCTTGTGATAAAATATCACAACATTTAGTAACTTGAAAACCTTTATGTCATGATGATCTTTCTCATTTGGGATAAATCATATTTATAAGTTTATTATATGCATATTTTCTATGCTTAAAGTACCAACTTTCATCCTTTCTTCTATTCAAAATATAGATTTTCCATCCCCTACAAAATTCTCTTAAATTAGAAGCAGTTTTTTAGAATAACTGTAGAGTCCAGAAGAAAAAAAGTGTTGAATTTACAGAATTTACCATAATATTTATAGAGGAACTGAAGTTTGCGCTTCCTTGGGGATCATGCACTATCTGTCTAAAATTATTTGGCTGGTAGATCAGAAAGCCCTGAGCTGTGACTTACTCTTCTCTTTATCAATAGTCATAAGGAAAGAGACCAATATTTCTTTTGAAAGGTCTTGGTTTTTAAAATATTCTTACCCTGAAAACAAAAGAAAAGTCCACTTAGTTATTTTGCCAAAATATGAGTCTGATATTAACACATTGGCCAGAAGATAAACTGCATGGTTTATTACACAGGGAAATACAGACTTGTGGATGAGAAGACAGATGACAGATACTGTTTCATGTCTTTTTCTTTTGCTAAAACCTCTCTTCTCTCTTCCTAGACCTGAGACATAATGACATTAAGACTTCCAGTTCGACTGCCAAATACGTTAAATGATCTCATTCATGCCATCCAAATACTATTTGGTGGGGCAGGTTCAGCCCAGGGTTTCCCACTCTAAGGTTGGATTATAGTTCTCCCCTTCTCCTGCTATATAGCATGTGGGACAATGACCCAAAAACTTTTTGTTTTTTAACATTTTTATTGGAGTATAATTGCTTTACATGGTTGTATTAGTTTCTGCTGTATAACAAAGTGAATCAGCTATACGTATACACATAACCCCATATCCCCTCCCTCTTGCATCTCCCTCCCACCTTCCCTATCCCACCCCTCTAGGTGGACACAAAGTACTGAGCTGATCTCCCTGTGCTATGCAGCTGCTTCCCACTAGCTATCTATTTTATGTTTGGTAGTGTATATATGTCCATGCCTCTCTCTCACTTCGTCCCAGTTTACCCTTCCCCATCTCCATGTCCTCAAGTCCATTTTCTACGTCTGCATCTTTATTCCTATCCTGCCCCTAGGTTCTTCAGAACCTTTTTTTTTTTTTAGATTCCATATATATGTGTTAGCATTCGGTATTTGTTTTTCTTGTTCTGACTTACTTCACTCTGTATGACAGACTCTAGGTCCATCCACCTCACTACAAATAACTCAATTTCATTTCTGTTTATGGCTGAGTAATATTCCATTGTATATATGTGACACATCTTCTTTATCCATTCATCTGTCGATGGACACTTAGGTTGTTTCCGTGCCCTGGCTATTGTAAATAGAGCTGCAATGAACATTGTGGTACATGACTCTTTTTGAATTATGGTTTTCTCAGGGTATATGCCCAGTAGTGGGATTGCTGAGACAATGACCCAAAAACTTTTTAGAAATTTTTCTTTCTGTCAAATCTTCTGAGACTAGTCACCCTTAAGGTCAATAACTACAATACCCAGAGTGAGCAAAAGAGAATGATTACAGAATGGGCATATTTTCATAGTGGATATTTGCATGCTGAGTGAACTAGCTCAGGGGACCCTGTCTGACCAAAAGCAGCCAAAGAAACAAAGACTGGGAGAGCTCAAGAAATAAGATTCTGTAAGCCTGCTCTATAAAATCTGAATGTGCGTTGTATTAGAAATAAATGTATGATGAAGCTGAATTTGGATAGCTTCTGCTCCTAAAATTCCAAAGAAAAAGGAATAAAGATTTCTGAGTCTACCTTAAACCACTCCCAAGAGGACCAGGGGACCACCACTATTCCTGGTGTCAAATACTTTATAGTGGTTTCCTATAAAGGAAAATTCATGAGATGACATCATGCCTACAGGTGAAGATGTTAGATCAAATCTTCAAGGATTCACGCCTTCCCAGTTTAACCCTGTCATTCTAGTTCATTCCAGCCCAACCGCTTCAGTTCACCTCAGTGTTTCCTTCAATCCTCATCCCTCGTGATCACCTCTATCTTTCTCTTTATTATGAGAAATATATTTCCAAGTCATGGAATTTTCATATTCTTTGGGAATTTTTAGATAATAAACCTGCCAGTGCCAATTATCCTGTTGTAATTGCTTCCCTTTGTTTTCAAGGCATTTTCAAGATATCTAATACAATGTTATGTGCATAAAAGCAACTCATGATTTCCAGAAAGACCACTGGACTGATTTGTAAAGTGCTTGAATAAATGGAGCTCTTATAAGAACACCAAACTTCTATAGCAACAGATTCTGGGTAAATAAAATGATAATAATTTAAACAGTAGGCACTCAAGACTCAAGTAGTCCACACACTACTTATTTTCAGTAGCAGGAATCGAGACATAGCCCGCGTCATAGTTTACCGAGGTAGAGGCAAGGCTAGGGAGGAGACTGTGGCTGGAGGAGATGGAATCCCAGGAAGAGCCAAGTAAAACTTTAAGCTGAATCCTTGATTTCTTAGTGGCAGGTATGGCTCAGCAAATAAGGATTACCCTTGGAAATATTTAATAAAAACAGCCTGTTCTGTATGGCTTAGTGGTGCTAGGAAGCCCACAGCGTTGAGTATAGTCAAGCGTTGCGCTTGTTGTCCAGAAGCCTGGGCATTCTTTCACTATTTTTTTTTTTTTTTTTTTTTGGTATCCAATGCATGTTCATTTATTTTACGTTTACAAAAGAAATCGCCCATCTTCTGCCCCATCTTCCCCAAAACAGTCTCTTTTTACAAACATTTAAAAATTAAAACCAGCAGGAGGCTGGGATGAATTGGGAGACTGGGATTGACATATATACACTAATATGTATAAAATAGATAACTAATAAGAAACTGCTGTGTAAAAAATAAATTTTAAAATGTTAAAAAATATTAAAATCAAATGAAGCTAGACAAGTGAATTTCAGTACAATTATTTTTCAATATAGCTGTCATAATTAGAGTTTACCTTTCCTACACGTGACTTATAGGGAAATCCTGATTATTGGCCAAAAGGAAAATCCCATGTTACAAGTTAGCAAATTCTAGTACAAAAATAGTCTGTTTGTGGGAATAGCCTTTCCTTTTACATAGGTCTCAGGTCAGCCTACTGACTGCATAGTACACTAACTTCTCAGGGTTCTCTCTTTCACAAATGGCTCATTCGTCATAGCTGAAGCAGCACGGCATCTACAGCGGCAGGGGCTAGTGTCCACCTTGGGGCCATGCTGGAGACAGTGGCCCCCGGGTAGCCGGGCAGAGCCCCAGCTCCACACTGGGGGCCTGGAGGGAGGGACGAATTGCAGGCAGAGTGGTGCCCCTCTGAGGGAGCAACAGGCCCAGGGAGCTGGGCCGGTACTGGTGCAGGACAGCCCACCTCCTGCCTGTGTCTCCTCGTCCTACTGTAGCTCAGTGAGGTGAGAGGTGGTCCTGCACATCGTCAGTGGCAAGAGTGTGGCCCTGCCCTTGCTGCACCTGAGCCGGCCTGGGCAGAAGCCTGGGCATTCTTTACAGCTGGATCGATAACACCCAGGAAAAACTTTCTTCCATGATTTTCTCATCTGAAACTGAGTGAGAGTGATGGCACTTTTCTTCCCTGACACCCAGTGTGGTTTTGAATTCAAATGGTGGAACCCAGAGTTCAGCAAAGAGTTGGCACTCAAAGAGCATTTGTGGAGTAAATAATGAATGCTGACAATTTAACCCAACCACGTGTGAGTGTGCACTCTTCAAATTATTCAATACTGTCCTAACGAAGTCAGGAAAGCAGAACGAGGTATTTTCTGGGACCTTTCCGCAACTTACCTTTATTTTCACGTTCTAACATCGCTGTTCCTGTTCCTTGTGTTTACATATGATCTAAAAAACAAAGGCAATTTTCAAATAATTAAATAAATACAGTCCCCTCAAGGAGTTAGAACATCACACCCCATCTCTGAAAGGTGAGCTGTGCATAGTGACACCTTTCCAGAGGACATACTATAAAAAGGAGTGAAAAGAGTAACTTCACAGTGGGAGAAATCAGACAAACACTCCCTCAGCCAGGTGACCAAGGTCAACGTCAGCAGTGACGTCATGTAGATAGTATGTACCCTTGACAGATGGGGTGAGAATGACACTTATGCTCTGTCATCTTTCTCCAAAACACATTTAACCCCAGTCTAATCATTAGAAAAACATCAGATACCCCAAATAGAAGGATGTTCTACCAAACCCCTGACCAGTCCACCTCAAAACTTTCCAAATCATGAAAAATAAGGAAAGTCTGAGAAAGCCACAGTATAGAGGACCCTAAGGAGATACGACCAGTAAATAAAATAGGATATCCTGAATCTAGGATAGAAAAAGAACAATAGATAAATACAAGAGAAATCTGAATAAAGCATGGACTTTAGTTAAAATTAACTTAGTTAATAATGTATCAGTATTGGTTCACTACTTGTGACAAGTTTCTCACATTAATGTAAGACTTTAACAACAGGACACACTGGATGCCGGGTGTATGGGAACTGTGTACTATCTTTGCTACCTTTCTGTACACCTAAACCTATTTTAAAATAAAAAGTTCACTTAAAAAGATCAAAGGCATGATCTTCTCAAGTCAATTTTAAGGAGAGTCTTCCTTCGCTCTGCCTACTATTTGTAGAACCCGGCCACATGGATTCCATTCCTTTTTAGATACTGTGTCTTGGGTTTGGATTCCCGTGCGTGCACGCGCTCCCCTCGTCTCATGCAAAGTAGTTTCCATTTTGTATACATTAACTAAAACAAGGCTAAGGCTGCCTGGCAGATGCCAGTTTAGACATATATATTCCCTCTTCCTATTTAGTAAATAACATGAATATATTATGAGCAACATTACATGGAATTTTTCTGGGAAGTATTATAATATAGCTTGAACATCCAGAATGGTGCCTGAAACATTTTGGACAAAGAATGATAGTAAATGAAGTTAATAACAAAACACTAGATTAGGAATTTGAAGAATTAGACCTTAACTCTACCTCTGTTACTAAATTTCTGTGTAACTGGGACAAATCTGACCACATCTCTGAGCTTTAGATGCTTTATTTCAAAATGATACATAGGGATTCTGGTCACTCAACTGGGAAGTGATGCTCATTGGTGTTCATCCTAATTTACTTTACTGCCACTTGAGAAAGCATCCTGAATGTATATTTGTCACAACTCCTTGCTACAAAAAAAGGAGAGTTAGGGCTTCCCTGGTGGCACAGTGGTTGAGAGTCTGCCTGCTGATGCAGGGGACACGGGTTCGTGCCCCAGTCCGGGAAGATCCCACATGTTGTGGAGCGGCTGGGCCCGTGAGCCATGGCCCCTGAGCCTGCGCGTCCGGAGCCTGTGCTCCGTAACGGGAGAGGCCACAACAGTGAGAGGCCCGCATACTGCAAAAAAAAAAGGAGAGTTAGGTATTTAGATGGAAGCAGAAATTATATTCCGAAAGCTGGGGCTATAAGCACAGTCAGCTAACCCTTCACCAGCACCAGAAAGGGAAACACACACACAAACACACACACGCACATGCGCGCACACACACACACACACACACACACACACACACAGCCCACCACCAGCACCACCCATGCTGCTTGAGGAAGTGACGGGATCCCCAGAGTCTCCTTCCATTCCTCCTAACTTGTTGAAAAGTTTGAGGTGCTAGATGCTACTATCTACTACTTGTCTTTGCTTAAAGAAAAGAAGAGTAGAGAAATTCTATTCTCTTTTCCTACAAGTCTGTGTATGGAGGCTGTACGCATGTGCTGAAACATACAGCCTAGTCATTAGATTTTCTCTTTGGTGGTGAAAAATTAGTTACCTTCTTTATTAGTGACGCATCAGGGCTAATAGACGTGCTTTTTGCCTGAACTTTCATTGTCCTAGTCGCAAATCCAGAGTTTGATGTCTTCGTTGATTTCTGTTAGAAGCAGAGAGCATGTCTTCCTCCTTAATGTAAAATGCCACTGAAAAACTGTGCTCTGGGAATGGTTGTTTAACATGAGGAAAAGCAGAATTTCACTTAAGAAAAATCAAAGAAGTAATTCACCAGTGATTCCCACAACTCTTTGGAGAAGCTTGGGCAGCCACAATAAGTTTATCATGTTGTTGAAACAGACAACAATCTAAACCACCCAGGGGTCTGTGGGAAATCAAGCCCCAAGGGGTGGAGTAGATAGAAGCTTTCTGGGAGAAATTCCCAGGCAACTTGTGAGTGTGGTTCTAAACCAGACTGGTGGGAATTTCCAAACTAGACAGCACTTTGGGGGCCAGGGCAGAGGAATAGGAGCTCTTTTTCTTCTGGAGTGGGGCTGGGAATGTTTCTTATGAGCAAAAACTAAGCACCCACAAGTTGGACTGGTTTCTTAGAGCCAAGTTATAAATGATTAATTTTATCAAGAAAAAGAAACAGTGCCTCTCTGCTAAGCTTTGTAACGGGGGGGGGGGGGGCGAGGGGGGCGGATTTCGTATAAATTTGTGTAAAATATTATGTGGGATTAGCATAGCCAGCCAGGAATCAAGCTCCAGGAGCCAAGAGGAGGATGGGAGCTCAGCCAACAGGAGAAGCAGGAGATGATGTGGATGGAGCTCGCCAAGCCAAGGAGGCCAGCCAAACCCGAGCTACAGTAGCAAAGAAAGGAGACGTGAGAGGCTGGCTCCTCTGAGGGTGTTATCATTATTATTATTGCTGTTGTTGCTTATACAATACTTTTTCACGTCCTCTTTCTCCCACGTAGCATTCTCACCACTTTCAAGTTTAGTAGAGTATATGATTACTAAAGAGGGCAGCAGGGAAGTTCATCGGCTTTTCAGGTTCAGTTTGGCCGAGCTGGTCTGAGCAGAGATCCACTGGGTTGGGAGGTGGAGGATATAGGGACACAGGTGGCACTCCAGGTCCTTCCACAACTGCTGGAAGACCACAGTAGGTGGGGGCTGCATGTAGAACATGGGGCTTCACGTGATTTCCTCCAGAATCCCACGTTAGAACCACGTTAGCTGTTCCCAGAGAGTCCATAAGTCTTTGCTTTGGCTTACTCTTTCCCAAGAGTTAGGAACGGAAGCTACCAACACATATCAGGATAGGCCTGATTCCGTCTGCTCAACTCCACTCTTGATAATTGGGTTGCTCAGCCACATTCCTACTGGGATAAAAGCACAAGGGAGGGCTTCCCTGGTGGCGCAGTGGTTGGGAGTCCGCCTGCCGATGCAGGGGACGCGGGTTCGTGCCCCGGTCCGGGAAGATCCCACATGCCGCGGAGCGGCTGGGCCCGTGAGCCATGGCTGCTGAGCCTGCGCGTCCGGAGCCTGTGCTCCTCAACGGGAGAGGCCACAACAGTGAGAGGCCCACGTACCGCAAAAAAAAAAAAAAGGCACAAGGGATTGGGCACAACGAACACATTGGGGACACACACAAGAAGTCACTTTGCCACTGTGGCCTGATCTGGTCAGAACCTAAGCACACACCTATGGACCCCCCTCCAAGCCCCCGGGATGATCCTGGGCTCCTGGTGAAGACTCCAGGTAGCAGCCAGCGCCCCACCCACCGAGACAGGGGGCCCCTCCTCACACTCAAGCAACCCTTCTTTTCTCCTCCCCAGGCTTCCCTACACCTTCTCAACACGGAGGTCTAAACTGAAAGGACCCCAGCAATCTGTCAACAGCGACTGATGAAGGGAAGCCACCCCCTGAGCAAGCCAGTAGGAACTGCCCTGCTCTGTCTCAAGAAGGAATTATTTCTGGCTCGACTTCCAACCCCTTCTGCACAACATACGCAGTGTACGAGTGTGCAAGGCGAATCCCAGCTCGGAGGCCCTTATTCCAACCCATCCCCTGCCTGGCACCCACCCCCCGCAAACACGCAGGCACCCCGAGCAGAAACAGCCCTCCACCCTTTCAGCAAATGCTGTGGGCTCTGCTCGGCTGAGAGGAGGGTGACATTCTTTTCACTTTCAGCTGGAATGAAACCGACCATCTTCTCGTAAACACAGACTGAGAGATTCTTGTTTTCTGGAAAGAGACAGGGTGAAGTCTGGACTTTCTCCCTAAGCCATCGTGGAGGGAGTTTCCCTCGTGGAAAAGAGAGTCTTGCCAGCTGTGGCTGGCATCACAAATGCCTAGAAATGGATATTTCCAACCAAGGTCCCTTTGTCTGAGACTTTTTTTTTCGTCTAGTCCTACTTGGGGGAAGCCTACCTATGATTTGCTAGAGTCCAAGAAAATAAATTTTCCTGATTGGGTTGTCTTCTGGTGACCTGGGGCACAAGAAACCCATGAGTTTCCTAGGAAACTGCCATGCACCCACCTTAATAGCCTGCGTGCTGGCGCAGAGGTGTGTTTGCAGAGAGGGTGGGGTATACAACCATTTACTGAGAACCAGGACATTTGTTCGTTTGTTTTTCTTTTCATTCTCGTGACCACTTTGTGAGGTACAATAGTATTTTCATTTTACAGGTGCAGTTACAGACCTTAGGTGCATAACTTCCCTAGGACAACTAACCTAGTAAGTACTAGGAAGTTCTAGCCCGACGGTTCAAAGCCAGGCCCCTCTGACTTCAAAGCCCAGGTTTTTGCTGCTGGGCCACCCATCTTACAAAGTCCTGGAATTCTGCGCCCCAGATGTTCTTAACCTGGCCACTCTGCCTGTGTCTCTCTCAGAATCAGAGCCTGAAAATAATGCTCGAGCGAAGCTTCAAGATTGTGCCTCCCCAGCCATGCCACCCTGCTCGCCTCCTGTAACAAATGAGAAAACTGAGGTCCCACAGAAGTGAGCCGCCTGAGGACACACATTTAGTGAACTGTGAAGCCAACATCAAACATAAGATTTTTCTTTTTTTCTTCTCCTACAGTCATTTGAGAGTGAAACAAAATCAACAAGAAGGGAACAAACACAGTTCCCCTCCTTTAGTTGTGAAATACACACTAAGTCTAATGCTACCAGGTGAACAGATTTGTTTTCAACCCTAGGACATGATTGATATTTATACTTCCGCATGTGCATTTTCCATCTCGTCCCATCACAGATAATAAAAGCTACCAGAAGTGGAAGGAAAGACTTTTTGATAATTTAGGATAAAAAATTATCTTCACTAAAACTTCAAACAGGAAGGAAACCTTTCTATACTTGCTTTTGTATTAAATTTCATGCTGCCCAAATAATCACACTAAGAGCAATCTTCACTTGTTTTTTCCTTAAACTTCATTGCAGGTAAATAAGCACATAAAGTCCGATTGTTCCTTCAGTAGGTGGTCTTATGCCAAAACCCTTATGTTCAGATCTTCTTCTGCTCAGTAAACAAGACCATTTTCCTGAGTTTAGAGATTCAAGAAAGTAAGATGATTCATCACTATTTGCTGATATTAAATGATATTTGATCTCTGTGTACAGTCATCCACCTGCTATATCACAAACTCCTTACAGGCAGGAATTTTCTTATTAATCTGTATATTCTCAGTGTTGTGCAAAAAGTGATTGATCAGTACACATTTGGAGGATGAAAGATAGGTAAGTAGCGCTGGCTGACACTCAGGTTATCTATTCCCTTCCTCCTGGGAATCAGGATTTATAATTCAAAAACTGGTTGGGAAAGAGACCAGATTGCTTCTTTAAATGTGAAGGAGCTGGGCTTCCCTGGTGGTGCAGTGGTTAAGAACCCGCCTGTCAAGGCAGGGGACACAGGTTCGAGCCCTTGTCCGTGAAGATCCCACATGCCATGAGCAGCTAAGCCCGTGCACCACAACTACTGAGCCTGTGCTCTAGAGCCCACAAGCCACAACTACTGAGCCCATGTGCCACAACTACTGAAGCCCACGTGCCTAGAGCCTGTGCTCCACAGCAAGAGAAGCCACTGCAATGAGAAGCCTGTGCACCACAACGAAGAGTAACCCCCGCTTGCCACAACTAGAGAAAGCCTGTGCTCAGCACAAGACCCAATGCAACCAAAAATAAATAATAAATAAATAAGTTTTTTTTAAATGTGAAGGAGCCACTTAGCCGTTAAGCTTTCCACCGTTTATCCATTTCATTCACGTGTTGAGGCATCATCCACTCCCCCGCCATGTACCGGGCACTGGGCTGTGTTCTCTTAGCAGCTCATGTTCCATAACAGAAAACAGAGTAGCAAATATGGACAAGCTCAACAATAAAATTTAAAAAAGAGAAACATTTAGTGATGCCTATACACAACGGAATATTACTCAGCCTTTAAAAAGAATGAAATAATGCCATTTGCAGCAACATGGTTGGACCTAGAGGTGATCACACTAAGTGAAGTAAGTCAGACAGAGAAAGACAAATATCATATGATATCCCTTATACGCAGTATCTTTTAAAAAATGATACAAATGAACTAATTTACAAAACAGAAACAGACTCACAGTCTTAGAGAACGAACTTATGGTTACCAGAAAGGAAGGGTTGGGGGGAGGGATAGACTGGGGATTTGGTCTTGACATGTACACACAGCTATATTTAAAATAGATAACCACCAAGGACCTACTGTATAGCACAGGGAACTCTGCTCAGTACTCTCTAATAACCTAAATGGGAAAAGAATTTGAAAAAGAATAGATACATGTATATGTATAACTGAATCACTTTGCTGTACACCTGAAACTAACACAACATTTTAAATTAATTACATCCAATATAAAATAAAAAATATTTTTGAAAGGTCCATCAGGCAATAATCTATTAAAAAAGAGTGAGAAAGAAACATCTAACCCAGTCCCCAGGGCCCAAAACTGTTTTAATCTTAGAGAGAGAAAATAACTTGGATGCTTGAAATTGAAAAGGCACAGATAACATTGGTAATCTGTTATGTAACTGCAAAGATAATTTTCAAACTATTACCCCCAAATCAAACGTAACATAGTTATGGCTCTACCCTTGATAACATCACATCTATGCCCCTCTTAGGATGTCTTGATTCGACTACTGTCCTCTTATCCTAAACATATTTTTGCTGGACAAATAGCTCTCTTCGGTCTCTCTTGGGGTCTCCTTTCACAATCACTTCTCCAGCTGACCTCTCTTTTTCTCTATGCTTGCCTTGTGGTCTTGTTATCTGAGAACATACCATTGACAGGATTTTGCACTAGATAATGGTCATACAAAGACATGGGTGCCACTCACAACAAAAATGGGAGGTTGCCAAAGTTTTATGTTTGGCCTCCCTGAAAGTCTGCATTTAGTTAAATGAATCTACCCTAAATTTAAGAGGTAGTACTGTTTGGAGCACATTGTGAATTTCACATCGATTTTTAGAAATCAGTGGTTAGAATGAGTAAATAATTAAATAAAAATTTAAAAATTAAAATAGGCTTTGCACGAATTGATTGTATAGTAAGACTTAGGGAGACATCGCTCTCTGGATCGATGAAATTAAAGGCCAATTTCAGAAAAATAAAAGGGTTTTTCTAGGGTTCATCTAACAT
The DNA here is from genome assembly GCF_937001465.1 of Orcinus orca. NCBI lineage: Eukaryota > Metazoa > Chordata > Mammalia > Artiodactyla > Delphinidae > Orcinus > Orcinus orca. The sequence goes on from NC_064569.1 coordinate 24,059,719, forward strand.
TTCTCCTTCATTCTTTTTTTTCTTGCAGTACGCGGGCCTCTCACTGTTGTGGCCTCTCCCGTTATGGAGCATAGGCTCCGGACACTCAGGCTCAGCGGCCATGGCTCTCATTCCAATCTTTATTCCTACAATTTTTGTTCTCCTATAGAATGAGTAATTCTACAGACAGGGACCTTGTATACATAGCCATGTGTGTACTTTCGTGTGCACATGCACCAACATTTAAGGAAACATAATTGCTCATTACTTATATTTTGATCCGTAGAAGAACGGCACTTTGACACTTCCCTTGTCTTATATGCTCTTCCTCTACCACAGAAATCTCTAGCACACCTGCATTGTAACACATGCCAGGTACGCACCAATTAATTTATACTGTGACTTCTGTAAACTTCTGTAAAATTTAGTTTAGAGATCTTTTGTGTTGAAAATGATACCAAAATACTTTATAAATTTTCTTGGAATTAGAAGTTATTAAGAATGAAGGAGGGGCTTCCCTGGTGGCACAGTGGTTGAGAGTCCGCCTGCCGATGCAGGGGACATGGGCTCGTGCCCCGGTCCGGGAAGATCCCACATGCCGCGGAGCGGCTGGGCCCGTGAGCCATGGCCGCTGAGCCTGAGCGCCCGGAGCCTGTGCTCCGCAACGGGAGAGGCCACAACAGTGAGAGGCCGCGTACCGCAAAAAAGAAAACCAAAAACAAAAAACTCAACAAGTTCAAGACTGTATATCCTACTTAACATGGTTCTCCTATGCCCTAGCATGGTGCTGAGTGCATGATAAATCCTTGATAACTAGTTGCTAAGTGAGTGAATATAAGAGCTCCCTGCTTTAATCAGAAAAGACTACATGAAGGTGGGGTTTCAGCCTGGCAGATACATCAGGGCAAGTTGTTACAAGTAAGGGAACAGTGCAGGGAAAGACTTTAAATTTAGGACCTGGGGCTTTTGACCTTGGACCCTGAGTAGATTTTTAAGGCTAAATTGTCAGTCCTGCACAGAGAATGGGAGAAAACTGGATGGAGTGGTTGCTTAATATTGTGGGTCAACTATACTTCAAATAAATAGCACTAATAATAAAAACAATAATAAATAAAGTGATGAAGGAGACTCTAGCTTGTAGTAGAATTTTAGGACCAATGGTAATGTTGTGGAGTCTATAGATGAAGAGCTGGTTTTGCAATGAGATTTGTTATATTATGCAGCAGAGGCCAGAAAAATGTATGAACTCTGTGTGAGGCCCTTCTCAACACAATATTTTTATAATGGCTTCCCGAACAGACTGCCTGGGTTCACATCTCAGCTCTGCCTTTTACCAGCTGGGGACATTTGGGCAACTCATGCAACCTCTATTCCTCAGCGTTCAGATCTTTAAAATGATAATCATATATATCTCACAGTGTTATTGTAAGGGTAAAATGAGTTAGCACACTTCAAAGTCACAGGATAATTCTTGCACACATAAAGTGCTGAATGAATGTTTATTATTTCATTATACGGTTTAATGAAATAAAGAGATTCAAATGGTCTTTCCAGCTCAGAAATCTCTGCCATGGTTTACCCTTAGCTCCTACCTGGCCCAAAATTTTCATCACGGATAATTTAAAGTCTAGAGAAGGCAAACTCTAAGGAAATGTTTCCAGAGAGCCACTTTTAAAATACACATAAATTACTTGAAAAGGCAAAAAAAATCATTAAATCGTTATAAAGTAGGTATGATAGTTTTATATGTCAACTTGACTAGGCAATGGGTGCCCTGATTAAACATTATTTCTGGGTGTCTTGGAGGGTGTTTCAGGATGAGATTAGCATTTGAATTGGTGGACTCAATAAAGTGCATTGCCCTCCTCAATGTGGGTATATATATGCACATTCATTTATTTATATTTACACATATAAATATTTAAGTATGTATCTCACTGGCTCTGTTTCTCTGGAGAGCACTGACTAATAGAGTGGGCTCAGAGAAGTCAGTGAGCATCTTTCCAACCCCATCATTTTACCAATGAGGGAAATAAGTCTTACAGAGGAAAAAGTTAACTCTCAAAGCTTACTGGTGGACCCAAGATTATCATGTCATATATCTACCTCCTAATCCATTTTATTTATTTCACTGCTATATCCAACTTCCATCATTAACATAATTGTTAGGATGATAGCACACTGATTGGCTGATGCTTTCAGAGAAGACCCCGGATAGCTGAAGCAAAAGCAGGAAACACCCTACCTAGTAGGCAAGAGACAGCAAAAAAATTTTCAACCAACAAGCATCCCTGGACAATAAACAGCAGCAGAGGAAGGATGAGGATAAGGGCAAAATTTAATTCAGAAGGTTTCTTCCAGTATGTGAAAATGTAAAAGATGCCAGGTAGAGAGGATCCGTGCATTCCCCAGGGGTTTGGTTGAGAGGATAAAAAGGGTAGTAAACAGTATGAACAAAGTTTGGGATGACTGAGTCTGGCTTTCTTTGCGGATTTCCAGAGCATCTATTCTGGAACTTCACAGTTGGAGGGAAGTAAACGCCCAAACCCAACAAATGTTCTAAAAGAAAGTATCCTTAGATAAAGAGCTGAAATGTCGGCTACCCTCTTGACAGAAATTGGAACTTGGTTGGATTTCTTTTTTCTCAGCAGGATTGAAAGTCGTACAAGGACTCTCAAATAATGTGTAGTGTTGTTTTTGTTTTTGTTTGTGAGAAACCTGAGGGTCTTCAAGTTTTCATCTCAACAGTTAACGATGATTGCAATTTGACTCCAGAATAGCATAACTGTGAGTAATGGTCTAGGACATCGAAATGTTTTGACTTGATGCTTTTTGCTTTTCTACAATATGCAAGCAAAGTGTTTTGTTGGCAAATTCGATTTTAATTTATGTTTATTCTTTGCCACTAACATATTATAAGACCAGTAGTTTTCATAATTTGAGAGAGTCAGGACACCAGATATTTGCTATGTAATTTTTTTATATACTCAAATGCCTTTAGACAAAACAAGAACCTAATTTAGCCACCCACTAGCCATGAAAGCATCTGGGGTACATAATATTTTTTTCCATGGGGCCTGGATGACTGCTTTTGGTGCTTGTTTATTTGATCTGGGAAAACACAGCTCACAAACAGCATCTGGATTTCAGAGAAGGTTCCTATATTTGCCCCCAAATTCTCCCTTTCAGTCAATGGTATCCTAGTGACTCATCTGCAAGGTCAGAGAGTTGAGCTACTCAGCAGAGACTGAAGCGCAAGAGCCTCTGGCTGGTTCCTGTAACCACCAAACCCCACAATCTCCTCCGTGGGTGTGCAGCCTGGGAACCTGCGTGAGGTTTTGCCAAGACCACCAGGGGCTGGGAAGAAAACAAGATCTTAGAGCTAGAAGTGGGCAAGACAGACCTAACAAGAGTAAGAGGGACCCTGGAGAGGTCTTCGAACTTGTTTATTTTATCTAAAGAGTTCCCTGTTAAGAGCAGAAACTAGGATGGGATAGGAGGAGGAACTTTTTTTCCCATTAAAAGGTATGACTGAGAACTTGCAAATTTTGATGACATGTTTCTCCCTCAGAGATCTTTACTATTTGAGATACTGATGAAAACTGTAGGGCACCATTTTCTGAGGTCTCTATGAGAAACCCAACAGCTTTAACTTATTCCAGCTCCAGTGGGGAAAGTGGGTCAGAGTAAACGAAGAAACAAACAGCAAGTGGTGCTTCTTGAACATTTGAGCAAAGGTGAACCAAGGCGAGGCCATGACAGTGTCAGCTTGACCTGTAGCCTCTGATCAGTCTGAGAATTATGGCTTCCCTGGTTCTTGCCCAGTCTCTTCATTTCCTTTATTGTACAACTTCTGGAAACAGGCCACCTGCTTAGTTTGAAGTACCTGCCACTATCACTTTTAGCAACAACAGATAGAATTCTCTAGTTGATTTATAACATTGCTACTGCATCATCAAGACATACCTCAGCAGAAAAGGAGGGTTCCAAGAACATGGAGCCTTCAAACTGTCATTTTAATAAATGCATAGTAAAGCTACACAAAGTGAAGAAATGTCTACTCATTTCCTAAACAAGCTCATTAGTTGGTGACCACAGTTAATGTGTAACTCTAGTCTTCTCTGACATTTTTTATCTTCTTTTGTTTCTTTTTTTAATTTAATTTTTGATGTAAGGAAGAGAACTCCAGTTATTCTTCAATGTGTGAAGTCAAGGTCTAGTTATACCTACAAAACATTGTAAATCTGCTAAGAATTGAAAACTATTATTATGTTTAAAAGAATACACAAAATAAAGGCTAATAATTATATAAGGACATATTTTCAAAACAAAAAGGAAAAAAATAAGCTTTTCCCTTTATCGAATAAGTAGGAAAATCTAATACTTAAGCGTTACTAACTTCCTACAAAAACAGTTAATATTTCAATCCCTGGACTTTTCCTTCCATACGTTAGATGAATCCATAGGCCAGATTAGATTCTTTTGCTCTTTTCTTTTTTCCCTGTCTGACTTTTTCTCCATCTTTTCTTTCCTTTTCCCTTTTTCTTTGTTTCTATTCATAATTTCACACCCATTGGCTCTAGGGCATCATTTTATTTGTTTATAATTTTTTTGCCCTAAATAACAGTGCTTCTCTTGTCTTCATGTAACATTATATTCTTGAGACTCACAGCTTCCTTTGTATCTTAAAATAAATTCATAGTTATAGATAAGACCTATGCTTGATTTATGTATCTTACAGCTTTGAAGAAATGTGCATACCATTCAGAAACCTAGTTCAAATCTCTCTTAAATCTCCCCAGTGCTTTTATAGTGAAACTCTATCCATCCCAAAGCTAGGTATCTTTTGTAACAGTCATGGTTCAACCCTGAATGACAATACTGTCAGAGAAAAATTAGAGGTGAATGTACCCAATTTAGCCTGTAGAGAAATTCCATACCACATTTCCTTCCCAGCATGTTCATAAATTCTCATGATTAGGGGAGGCAGTGCTGTAGGTTGGAACAATAATAGCCTTTGGAATAAATGAATCTGACTTCAAACATTGGCTCTGCTACTCATCAGCTCTGTAATCATGGTTGAGTTAATCTCTCTCTGCCTCAGTTTCCTTATAATGCCTATTCTATAATGTTGTGGTGAAAATCACTGAGAAATTGCATAGGCAGTATTAATGTCACTTAGTATGTCACATAGTCTGTGCTTAATGGAGCTTTAATGTGATGGGAAAATGTTTTTCATTGATGGTAAAAGCAATACCAAAACCACCACCTTATATAAGTCACATTAGCTTAAGTAGCATAACAGGAAGGCATACTTTCTCTAGGTTAAATTCAACATGCGTTGAATTTTTCATTTCATTGAATTTTTCACAGAGACAGTGTCTTGATTTGGATCTTAGCTGAATTAAATTCATTATAGACTCTGGCTTTGGGAGGTCTGGTACTTTACTCTGGATGCAAAGCTCTTTTCTGAAATGAAGTCCACTCCCTATAGTGGTCACTAGCTGGTTGATGGTAAGACAACACTAGGCATCATATTTCACTAAGCACATTGGCATTGCAATAGTGACCACTCAGGGACTCTATTCCATTATTTCTATAACTCCCCAGGAAGAACTACCTGAGTTCATTCACAGTCCTGGCCTAGTAAATCAGAATGTCATAATTAGAGCCCAGAAATCTGCATTTCTCCTGTTTTCCAGGTGTCATAGATGTATTTAAGAACAATAATGAAAGCTATAATGTGACATCCATCACTTTTCTCATCAGCTCCAGATCCTTCATGAGTTTGTATTTTTGAAGCCTATACAATCCACACAATCACAGATGCTGAGTACAACTTACTGGTTGTCAGTGCCTTCATGGAAGTGTTAGTGCTGCCACCCTGTAATATAGGCATGTGTCCGCTGACCATGACCAGACATGTCTGAATCTCAGTAAGAAATGTGACTGAGACTTAAGGTTGGACACTGTCATGGCCTTGCCTTGTTTTATTCTTGCTCAAGTGTGTAAGAAGCACCACTTGCTGTTTATTTCTTCATTTTCTCTTAAATGCTCACTCCACTGAAAATAGATTAAGTTAAAACAGTTGGGTTTCTTTGGCGGGGGGAAGCTGTGCCCCACAGCTTTTCATCAGTGTCTCACATGGAATTGCCAATAGTGAAGAGTGTATATAACTTCTAAAGCAATAGAAGAATATATTTAACCCATATAAAATCAAGAAGAGAGAGACAAAGGAACACAGAATAGACAGAACAAATATTTCTATTTGAATGAGTTGATAGATTTAAAACTGAATGTAAAAGCAATTTACTTGAATTTAAATGTATTAATATCAATTAATTGAAACTTTCAGGCCAGATTGTTTTCAATTAAAAGAATAAACAGAAGACATAAAATATAATTCCTCACTACATTCCTTACTACAATTATGCTAGGAACCAATAAAAAAAAATAATTGGAAAATCCTCTTATGACTGGAAATTAAGACGTGTACTTCTAAATAAACTATGGGTCACAAGAAATCCCAGTGAATATTAGAAAATATTTTGATCTAACTGAAAATGAAAATACATTTCAAAAAAAATTTTTTTTTCCTGCGGTATGCAGGCCTCTCACTGCTGTGGCCTCTCCCGTCGCGGGGCACAGGCTCCAGACGCACAGGCTCAGCGGCCATGGCTCACGGGCCCAGCCACTCCGCATCATGTGGGATCCTCCCGGACCGGGGCACGAACCTGTGTCCCCTGCATCGGCAGGCGGACTCCCAACCACTGCGCCACCAGGGAAGCCCACATTTCAAAATTTGAATTAAAAAATTACAATGAAAATTTGGAAATACTTTGATCTGACTGAAAATACGTGTAAAAATTTGTGAAATGCCACTGATACCATACTTAGAAGTATATAATGTTGGGTACATTTATTAGAAAACAAGAAAGGTTGAAAAGCAATGAGTTAGCATACATCTTAGAAGTTAGGAGAGGAGCATCCAATTGAATAAAAAGAAAGTAGGAGAAAGAAAATAATTAAGATAAGAGAAATTAATGAAACAGAAACAAACAATAGAGAAGGCCAGTAAAGAAAACATTTCATTGAGAAGCCTAACAAAATTAATAAATGCTGGACAAAACTATCAAAAATATAAGAGAGAAAGCACAAACAAGCAATATCAAAACTAAAAAGGAGGTAGTAAATGTTCTGCAAACATCTGGGAAAAATAATCAGATGCAAAGAAACCGTGTCTGAGATTTGCTTTAAAATAATCCAGGGAAAGGGGGTAGTGGGAAGAATAAAGATGAAATAAATTGGTCATGTGTTCAAAACTATTGAAGCTGTGAGAAAGTACATTAGAGTTCATCATACTATTCTCTCTAGTTTGGTATATGGTTGGAATTTTTCAGAGACAGAGAAGAGAGGGAAAGAAAAAGAAAGAGAAAGAGAGAGAGAGGGAAATGAGAGGGAGAGAGGGAGAGAAAGAGAAAGGGAGAGAGGGAGGAAGGGAGGGAGGGAGGAAGGAAAGGGAATTTATCGAAGAGTAATATTTGTAGAATGTTCCAGTTTACACCGTTTGACTTCGTATCCCAGCTGCTTCTTATTTTACCTGAGTTGTCCTTTTGTGACAAAGTATCAATTTTTAATACTTGCCGTAAAATAATCTTGACGAACTGGGTACACGTCCTTTTTGTACTTTCACCTAATACCATTGCTTTATCTAGTTTCATATGTAATATATATTCAATGAACAAAGTTCTCACTAGAAAACTGAAGAGAAATGGTAATCTGCCACTCTTTTTGCTAGCCCGAACCATCCTAGCTAACACCTCCTTCTACAGGCAACAAGCAAGGCACCAGCTGATCAAATGAGGTGCACTTTGCAGGAAGGGCATCCGCATCTGACTCTGGGCTCTGGCGGAGGTAAAAGACTAAACACGGCTGTCCTGTCAGCTACTTGGTGTTCTAGTGAGTTGTGCCATGACTCATGCTATGACCTGTGAGATGCAAGAAATCGCCTGGCTGCCAGTGGTGGAGTCTGAGAGGAAAGTGAGAAATTACAAGTTAAATGAGGAATTTATGTGGGAAAACAGTTGTGTAGTCCTGCCATAAGGTGTATAGACTAGAAAAATCTAAACTCTCTTGCTATAATGGTTTGTTATTTATTGAATGGAGTAAAACCTATAACTGTACACTTCTTCACTGTTAGGTAATGCTTTCTTATTTTCTAATACTTTTGAACTTTGAATTTTAGAAAAAAAATTAGTATTGAATTTCAGTTTCAAGGGTGTTGCTGATAAACATGTTATTTACACAAAATGTTAGTTTACATTTACCAGTCATTATAGGGGTCATAGCATTATTCCTCACCACACACACACACAAAAGACAGAAGACACTAATCTGCTAAAGTATCAGTATTCTACTTCAAAATTAATAGTTATTTTAAGAAGGCTATTCCTGAAGACAAAAGTTAGCACAAGCAGCTGCAGAAGGTGTTATTTACACATCATTCTGTGAAGCATGATTTTTCATTTAGATCAAATGAGTGTTGTAATTAATATCACTCATTTTGTTAAATATAAGGTTTCTTGTGCACATATGAAAAGTGAAGTGACAGCCATGAATGTATTGGCTCCATTAGTTCAATAACTTCCCAAACATGTAAACACTGGCCTTATGCTACTGTCATCAGAGACTTCAAATAGAAAATCAGTTAATTCAATAATGCTTTTGTTGTTTACACAGAGTCAAGTGCTAGGGAGTTCATTTATGCAGAAGCAAATGCTTGGGTGTTCATTCTGTTGAAAGTCAAATGAGACATTTTTGTGAATACTATTATAAATTTCATTTAAAAGCTCAACAGTGAAGACAAAATTATGTGCTTTTGTGATAAAGATACAAATTTTGGTGAAACATGACACCAATATGAGGCAATATTCTTACTAAATTTCAAACTTGTGTCACACAAGTTTCAAACTTGGGGTACACACGCTAATTCATAATTACATCCAAAGAAGCTGCTATATTCTGCTAATTGAAATAAAAGCTCTAGTTGTCAGTACTTACAGAGATACGTAAATTTTGACAATGAAATAAAAAATTTTACAATTAGCTTAATATTGAATATTTATATATATAGTTGTATATATATATAAAATTAATATTTATTCAACCTCAATGTCCTACAATGCTTTTGAGGTTCTTCATAAATAAGACCTCTAAAATTTGGTTTTATTTTTCTCAAAATCAGTTGGAAAACTTTAATGAAAATATTCACCAAATGGAACAGCATAAACCTTCAGCTCTCAGAATTATTAATTGTAATTAAGTAACAAAGCTTTCAGAGAGATGGAAATATAAATATTGATACATTCCTTTAAAAACAAGGAGGACCTGGAGAAATAAACTATGGGAACTCATATGGTGTACAAGATTTTGCATTAAAACATTATAATTGAGACATGTGATATTTGAACTTGACATAAGAATTATTTGATGGAGTTCCTACTTCTAATTGGGTAAATTTATATTCTGAACTGGAGTGGAATGAAATTGAAAAGGCCCAAAATTTTGCAGCATATAAATTTAGTGAATGCTCAAGAGTCAAAACCATAGACCACTTGTTTGATGAATTTTGCCTTGCAAAAATATTTTTCAAAGAAATGTACTCTGAATTGAAGCAAAAAGACAGGACAAGCAAAATATTTGGACTGAAATATTTATGTATTTCATTATGAAAAAAATAATAAAATTTATTCCAGGAAACTACTATGAGCTTTGAGGTACCTCAACACCTGTAGAAAGAGTATGTTCTCAATTAAAATATTTTGATCTACAAAGAAAAGTCAATAGAAATTGTCAACAATACCAAATATAGAAAGATAAAACCAATTTCGAAAACACTGTGGGCCATTACATGAAAAATGTTAAAAATAATAAGACAATATTGTAAAAAGTATATTCTTCAGAAAAATATCAGTGACACAATAATATCAGTGACAAATACAGCCAAGAAATTAATTGAATGACATGACTATTTACTAAGAACAAACATTTTTAGGTCATTTTATAATGTTTAGGAATTGAATATAAAAATTTTTTTTTGCATTAATGAAAATAGATATGCTACTTATATTTTATAGAAAGGCTTTTATCTTTTAAAATAGACTTTCAATCATTTTATAAGTATACAACAATAACAAAATCAATTTAGGTAAATAAATAAATACATCAAAAATAAGAATTTCAATAATTTGTAGTACCCTTCTCACTCTCAAAACTGTTCCAGTAGGATTATGAATCATATCGTCACTATCATTGTGAACAACTTAAAGAAAAGGAACTTGGAAACTTACATTACATATTTTTACAAGTTTCCAAATACAACTGACTTACCTAAAAATATTTAATTACCAAAGATGAAAGAAGGAATTGAAAATGTAAACAATACTATCACTATTAAACAAATAAACTCTGTAAATAAGTATCTTCACCCAGAGAAAACTCCAGGCCAAGAGCAGTTACCAATGAAGTTTAGCAAACATTCAGGAAGGAATAATGCCATTTTTACACAAACACAGAGAAAAGAAAAGGTGGGAAAGCTTGACATTTTTATTTTATAATGCCAGCATAACATTTATGACAAAACTTGACAAAGACATTATGGGGGAAAAAATTACCGACAAATCTAACTCATGAACATACAAGCAAAATTCTTAAACACTGTATCAGCAAGCCACACCAGGATTAATACAACATAACTAATTTTGATTAGACCAGGAAAGCAAAATTTGTTTAACATTAGAAAAGCAATCAGTATACTTCACCACATTAAGAGAATTATGGAGAAAGAAATTATCTCAATATGAGCAGAGAAACATTTGAAAAGATTTAACATATATTTATGATTTAAAAAAAAATTCCTAGTGAACTAGGAATATAAAGAAACTTTCTTAATCTATGAAGAGTATCATCTACAAAAAACCTTCAGCAGACATCTTACTTTATGGCAATACATTTTGAAAGCTTTTCCTTTGAGATCAGAAACAAGAATAAGATGGCCACTATCACCACTTCTACTCAAAATCATGATGTCCTATAAGAAAAATAAGTAGGAAATATAAAGCTTGAAAATGATGAAATGAAATTCTTATTCACAGATGATGTGATTATATAGAAATTTTACAATAAAAAATGGCTTTTAAAAATTGCTGGATAAAGATACATATACAAAAAAAAACTATTGGGTTGTATTCAATCGCAACTAACAAAAAGGGAAGTTTTTTGAAATTTTGAAGTTTTTGAAAGATGTCATTCTCAGTAGTATCAAATTACCAAATATCTAGGGATAAATCTAAAGAAAGCCTCGTAATACCTCTACATAGAACTTTATAAAGTATATAGTAGAAAAATCAAAGAAAACATAATTAAGTAAATATGCTTATGGAATGGTAAAATTAATATTGTTAAGATGTCAGTTCTCCCCAAACCTGTCTTGATAATTTAATGCAATCCCCCCCAAAAATCCTAAAGTGTTTTTTTGGATAATTTTGGTGGGTCTTGAAAAGCTGATTCTAAAATTTCTGTTAAAAGATTAAGAAAGCCAAGACTGTCCAAGAATCATCTGAAGGAAAACCAAGTAAGGATTTGCTCTCACAAATATCATATATCAACACTTATTATTTATAAAGTGGCAGTAATTAAGACAGTGTAATATTGGCTCAAGGATCAATAGATAGACCTATAAGAAAAAGTAAAGAATCTATATAGCCCTACCCATATGTGGACTCTAGATTGAAGACAACGGTGGCACTGTATAGCCATGAAAAAATTATATCTCTTTAATAAGTAGTTTGGGGACAGTTGGATATACACAAGGACAAAATGAAACATCTTCTACCTTAAATTGCATGCAACTATCTACTTCAGGTAGATTGTAGAGTTAAATGTGAAAGGTAAAACGATAAAGTTCTAAAATATAATATAGGAGAGTATATGCATTACTGAAGGGAAGGCATTATCATTGAAAGAAAAGATTAATACATTGGAATATGTTAAATTAAAAATGTATATTCCTCAAAAGACATCAACAGAGTGAAAGGCAAGCCACAGAGATAAAGAAGATATTTACCATCCTTAAACTAACAAAGGACTTATATCCAGAAAATATAGAGAAATCAATAAGAAAATGGTCCATTTGATAGAAAAAAGACCAAAACAATACTTTACAAAAGAGGATATACAAATAGCCAATAAACACATTAAAAAGGCTCAATTTCACTGTCATCAAGGAAATGCAAATTAAAACCACAATGCAGCACCACTACACAATTGTCAGAATGGATAAAATGAAAAAGACAGATAACAATTGCTTATGAGTATGTAGAATAACTGGAATTAATCACTGGTAGAAGTGTAAAGCATACAACCACTTTAGAAAACTGGTCGTACTTATTAAAGCTGAACATTCACATATCTTATAAGTCCAACAGTTCTACTCCAACAGAAATAAAAACACACTTGCACAAAAAAAAAGCAGATACAAGAATATTCACAGCAGCATTATTCATCATATCTCCTAACTGAAAACTTTCCAAATGTCCACTTATGGTATATTCTTCTCAGGGAAAGCTATTCAACATTGAAAACGATTGAGCTACAGTTACACCCACAACTTAAATGAACTTTCCAAATATATTGTTGAGTGAAAAAAGTCAGATACAAATGAATATATGCCATATTACTGTAGTGCAGTGTTAACAGTTACGATACTCACAGGGGAAATGACCAGATGTTTCTAGATTACCAAGATATCTCAAGATTTCTTTAAATAACTCAGAAAAAAAATCAATCTTCTTGATCACCGAGTAAAAAATACGCTTTCACTTTGATAAAATCAAAAGTAGAGCTAAAGGGGAGGGATAGATTGGGAGTTTGGGATTGACATGTACACACAGCTATATTTAAAATAGATAACCAACAAGGACTTACTGTATAACACAGGGAATGCTTCTGTAATAACCAAAATGGGAAACGAATTTGAAAAAGAATAGATACATGTTTATGTATAAATGAATCACTTTGCTGTACAACTGAAACTAACACAACCTTGTTAATCAACTAGGCTCCAAAGTAAAAAAATAAATAAATAAAAGTAGAGCTAAAGATCTTTTCCCAAGAGGGAATTGTGCATGCTTGGGTAGCATGCCTGGGGAAAAAAACAAGAGTATAATATTTTTGTGTCATAGTGCATGAGTCCAAATCTTGATTCTACCGTTTACCAGCTGGAAGATTTTAGGCAAGTTACTTACCTTCTCTGTGTCTCAATTAATTCCTCTGTAAAAAGAGGATGATAATACTTACCTTACAGGATTGTTGGAAGAGTTAAAATATATAATACAAGCAAAATATGTAAAGCACCTAGTGTTTAATAGTCACTAATGACACTCAATAAATGGGTGTTATGCTACACTTGTATGTTTTAACAGTTAAGTTCATGGAAAGGAAGAGAACTAATATTCTCTGAGTCTATTAGGCTTCAGTTACCACATCAGCCAATTTCTATATTTTAATTCAGTCCACAAAATAATATTATTGAGTAAATATAATTTCTAATTAATAGTATTAGGGAAACATATTATGGGAGAGATGTCTGATCTTGCCCAAGAGAGATGTCTGAACTTGCCGAAGACCAGACAACTTGTTTTGGAATAAAGGTCTTTTTGTCATAAATAATTGGAAGGTCACGTATCTGGCAATAAAATTTGAAACCTTCTCCATGCATTTCTGTCCTTTTGTTTTATAAAATGGCCCCCTTTTTTTCAGGGTCAGCAAAATTCTCAGACTCCATTTCTTCATTTTGTTTTACATTTCTTGCCTAATCCTTATCTAAGCAGCCAATCCCTCCCCAAACCCCAGTCATTTCCTTTTGGATCCAGGCCTGCAGTTAGACTAGTCACTCCTTGGTACAGGTAGGGGTTTGATCCAGGATCTCCCATGGATACAAAAATCTGTGGATGCTCGTCTCTGGTTAGCAGAAGGCCAACTGTGATAGGTAGAAGTGAAATGAATAGAAGGGGACATTCTGTTAGGGGCTTTTTACATGTCCTGCTCTAGGGGGTCAATGTAATTGACTTCACAGCTTAGGAAGAGAAGTTACACTTATCCATCCCTGATTCACCACCACCACCCACTCCTAACACATACTCCTTGCTGTTGTCTGTAAGTTGATTTTAAATTAGCCTCTAAGTATATCTCAAAGCTTAAAGAATTATGAGGTCTTAATATTCCCAGGACCCCACCAAGAAGTCAAATTTAAAAAAGCAGAAATCAAGAACAAGAACCAGTGGTGTGGAAGGTCCTTTTCATGGTTGTTCGGAAAAATAAGTGTTATATTTGCTTCCATGAGAAGTAAGGGACACAAGCTTGAGGGAACAAGGTCATAAAGTATTAAGAACCATCCCAGTGGTGAGGGAAAAGAAAACCAGTCGTGCCATTTACTCCTCCTCCTGGTTGAGGCTGCTCTCCAGAAGGGCTGCCCCCTCTTCCTGTGGTAAAATGGGAGGAGCTAGCATGCATACCTTAGGAGCATAACCATGATGAACACTGACACCAAGCGTAAAAATAAATGGGCTAATAAATGGACAGACTTCTTGAAGTTCCTAAACTTTCTAAGTGTGGAGAGTCTAAGGAGTTCAATTTTCCAGACTTCGCTCTCTGTAAAAGAGATTAAATCATGCCATCTATCACCCTAACTGTATAATTAATTTTTAATATAAAATCATCATCGAGGTTGTCTTATTGATACAATTATAAGCATGGGAACCAAACTAGTTTTATCTATACCTACTTTGACCACATCATTATAATCAAACCTATAGGTAATTAGGTAGTTTAATCAAACCAGACCCCAAAATCAACATTTTCAAAACAAATTAGATCAGTGGGTGATTATTCACCTTACAAAAGTCTTTGATTTTTAAGGCATCCACCATAGGATTTCTTTTTGAAGTAGAAGTGCTCTCTGGAGCATTAAAGTATGACTCAACTTTCTTTTTTTTTTTTTTTAAACACCAGGGACTCAAACCAAGTGAAATATCAGGTTGGGTCAGGTTGGGTTTGGAGAGCATTTTGATGTTCTGGTTTTGTTCCATTTCAATTGCTTTAGAAAAATTTATAATGTCAGTCACAGCACGAACTGACTCACAGAGGCTTTTGGGAGGAAGTGGGGTATGGAGTGGGGGACCTGTGGTCTGTTCACAGTGCCATAGAAAAGAATAACTCAGGGTTTTCTTTTCTTTCAGACTTGAATCTATTAATGGAATTCCTCTGGCTCTTTTAGCTCATAGTTTTATTTTGGTAAAAACTCTTGATTTACATACAATTTTTCAGAAAACTTCTTTGCTTAAAATGAGGTAAATCTGAAACACAATCTGATCCTTCCACCCCCTGTAAAAGTAGAGGCCAACAAAAAATTCAGTTTTTATAACGATTTTAGGTATACAGTGAGTGCTAATCTTGACCTTTCTCTCTAAACTGAAAAACTCAAATGCCATTAACATTTACCCATAATTGTTAGCTTCAATGTCTCCCATCTTTTGGTAGTTTTTCTCTAAATAATCTTTAATTTCTCTATCTTTTCTTTAAGGGTAAATCAAATTTTCAGTTAATATGTTAGTAAAGGCTTTCCCATTTCTGAGTATATGAAAAAAGTGCATTTTCCCAGTCTCTTTTCAATTCTAAGCCATAGGCTGTCTTAACTCTTTTCTTCCCCACTCCCCCATCTTTTTTAAAAAGGTAATACAATATATGTTTTTGTTCCCAGATCATTTTCATATTAGCTTGTGTCAATTAATCACACCCTATTTTGTATTTTATTGTTTTGATTAAATCTTTGCATTTTCTATTAACCATCATTCCATTATTAATATTATGTATTTCTCTTTTTAAAAAACAATCTTCCAAGATATTATGATCTATGTCTTTATATAGCATCATCAAGAAGTCTTTCTTTTTTTTTGCAGTCCGCGGGCCTCTCACTGCCGTGGCCTCTCCTGTTGCGGAGCACAGGCTCCGGACGCGCAGGCCCAGCGGCCATGGCTCACGGGCCCAGCCGCTCCGCGGCATGTGGGATCTTCCCGGACTGGGGCACGAACCCGTGTCCCCTGCATCGGCTGGCGGACTCTCAACCACTGTGCCACCAGGGAAGCCCCAGAAGTCTTTTGACTAATTTTTACTTTTATCATTCATGTATTGCAAAAAATGATGAAATAACAGCAGCCCCAAGATCCACAGTGACAACCCCAAGTCCTGTCCTCCCCTGTCACAGATCATCCTTGTTTGAACTTGAATGGAGGAAACTGTGAGAGTTCCCACTGAAGAACATGGGTTTTAGAGCCAACAGACCTGGATTTGAGTCCTAGACCTGCTACGTTCTCACCAGGTGATGTTGGGATGTTTACTTAATCTGTCCAAATCCTCAGTTTCTGCATCTTTAACATAGAGATCGTTGAGTTACTGGGATGAGTAAGCATCATCTCTATGGAAACCGTTGAGTGCAGACCCTAATAGAGAGCCTGTCCTGAACACTATTTTTACTGTCATATATTTGTCCTGTGTTTGTGAGAATACGTAAGTCTCAACAAAGAGGACAAAGAGATATTCTCTAGGGGGCACATGAGCAGAGAAGTCTGACTATCTTCGAAATTTCTAAGAGATTTTCAAATCCTCTGCTTCTCCAAAAAGTGCATTTTTTGACACCAACTTACCAAAATGCATGATGTGATGCATAAGACAGCAACATTATGATTACCTCATTTAAAAGCATTAATTCACAGTCAACTTTCAAACAGTGCCCTAGTCTCTACCCTCTCAGAGCTTATAATTTAATGCAGAGTACATCTGATATTATATACACTAACAAGCAAGAGAAAAAACCCACCCAGAACAGCATTGCTTGTGTAGCTGGAGGAAAGTATAGCTCAACATACGTGCTCCTACTAAGTGGTTTGTGGAGGTGGGAGAGGAGCCTAGTATAAACCAAAAAATCCATAGGAAGCTGTGATTCAAAAGAGGAAGCAATCTTCTTTATATAAGAAGATCGCCATCAAGTTGTCCTAGTGTGACGGTTGATGGTGCAGGGAAATCACATTACTTTACACCGAATGAAGACTATGTGTATACAGGACCATGGGTTTCAACACAAATTGTTATGCCTTAGAATAAAACCTGAGTGTTTTCTGCATATTTAGTCAGAATCTTCAATTGAAACTACTCAACTTTTGGAAACAAGTAGTAGTATTTAGAATCCAGTTTAACCAATGTACTAATTACTATGCTAGACATTCATAGGTCAAAGTGAAGAGACTTTAAAGTCTCAGACACTGAGCTTTGTTTGTATTTGCTACCACCAGAAACCATAGATATGGTTTCTGAGCCCTTAGTGATTAGGCGTCCAGGCATCTCAGCAATGTGCTGCATTACTCTCTGAACTTACCATAGCCCTTCTCCACCTCAGAACTTCACTCAGAGGGTTTTTTTAAACTCAAATCCTGTTTTATTGTTTAAGGAGAACCCTATTATGCTGCCTTTGAGAAAAGGCTTTACTTTTTTGTCCTAAACTAGGTATTATGAACTCTTACATCTCTATGCTTTTGTCCATACACTTCCATGATTCCTGGATGCCTTTCTCTCCTCTCTGTCTGTTGACACTTATTTATGCTTCATATTTAAAAAATAAATGTGTTCTGGGCTTCCCTGGTGGCGCAGTGGTCGAGAGTCCGCCTGCCGATGCAGGGGACACGGGTTCGTGCCCCGGTCCGGGAAGATCCCACATGCCGTGGAGCGGCTGGGCCTGTGAGCCATGGCCGCTGAGCCTGCGCGTCCAGAGCCTGTGCTCCGCAACGGGAGAGGCCACAACAGTGAGAGGCCCGCATACCGCAAAATAAATAAATAAATAAATAAATAAAATAAATATGTTCTTTCAGAAAGAACATTCCATGAGCCCTTCACATTCCCCTAGCTAAGCAAAATCAATAGGTTCCTACTAGGCGTTTGTACTATGCTTTTTTTCATACACCTGTCTGACTTATTTATTTAATGTTACGTATGCTGTACTAGTGCCAGTAGGAGCACTTACGAGCAACAGTGGCACCTCAAGCAAAGACCAATAGGAGGGGCACCCCTCAGGGCCAGTAGTAGCAAGGGCTTCATTGAATTTTGACAAAGCCAGGAGGGATTACTACAATGAACTGGCATAGGAGAGGACAAAACTTGTATTTGCAAAATGGTGGCTAACAATTTAGTGAGTGGGTCACCCATAAGACAATTCCTGGATACCAATGAGTAATTTTAGAGGAAATAGAGCCAAAGAAAACCCTTTTGTGAGAATCATTTTGGTCCTATTTTAACCCCTAGAAAACACTGGATGTATTTGTAAACTCATTTTCCCCCTTTAAATTGCAATTCTTGAAGGCAGGGAATTTTTTTTTTCCCTCTAAGTCTGCTGAGAAAAATCTATATTGAATTACGTCCTTTCAATCAGCTTCTTTGAATATTAGACCATTTAGATTATTACTTTAAAAATGCCCAAGAGTCTTTCATCATAAGAAAAAGATCAATGGTGATTTTCAATTCCTCAAACTTTGAAAAGTGCTTTGGCCTACATGCTGAGCAAACCAGAAGACGAAAACATTTGAGGTTTTACTTCTCTTTCTTCCTGTGCACTGATTAAACTTAATTTCCTATTGTCAGTTTCTTGTCCTTTCTCCCAAAATTACTTTCAGAAAACATAGCTGTTTTTGGCATAGATTTTTGTACACAGAAATTTTCTATTCAGCTCTGAGCATAAGAATCTTTTCATTAAATAATGATAATATCCCTAATTTATATATCACTTTACACTTGCAATACACAGACACATAGTCTCTCAGATGATTCTTAAACCAACCCTCTTGAAATAAGCAGGATAATTATTATTGAATACTTTATCTATGTGGAAGCTGAAATCATTAGAAGCCAGTAAGTCAGAGTTCAAACTAGGTCTTCTGTCTCAGTATTTATATTCTTTCCACTGTGGCAGAAGACATCACATCCTGGTACTTTTCCTCAAACTTTGCTCCAGGAACATCTAGAAAGCACTTGTGAGCTCAGATTTCCTATGTACCACCATCTCTCTCTTTTTTGACCACATCCCTTCAAACTCTGCCCTTTGCAGATTTTGACCTCTGAGTGTCTCTGGACTTACATAATGTATTTAGTCTTCCCAGGGTAACCAAGTAAAATATAGCAAATAAAAGGAACAGCAGAATGGGCAAACATAAATATGTATTAGACTATTAAATCATCTATTCCCAAGAACAATGGTTCACAGAAATTGGAGATGAAAAACACCTATGAGGTCATCTTATCCACCCCCGTGCCAAAGCAGGTTCAAGCCCAGAATACTGACAGCCAAGTTGTCGTTTGGTTTCCAGCCCTGCCTTTTGAGGCTCTAGATTGTATCTCCTGCTGGAATCTGCTGGAGGGAAAACAGCGAAGTGATCTCAAAGTTGGAGCACTAACTGGGGTCCCAAGGACCTTACTGCTCTGTGCAGAGGACAGTGTGCCTGTAATTGATCAGTTCTCCCCTAATGGGTGTGGTCCTAATCAGGAATAATTCCCACAGAAACTTGCATAGGTAACTGGCTGAGAATGAAAGTCCAAACTAATAAAAAGCACATAAGTGCAAATTCTTTCTGAAGTCAGAAGTGACCAATGGGGGGTTCCCTGGTGGCACAGTGGTTGAGAGTCCGCCTGCCGATGCAGGGGACATGGGTTCGTGCCCCAGTCCGGGAAGATCCCACATGCCGCGGAGCGGCTGGGCCCATGAGCCGTGGCCGCTGAGCCTGCACGTCCAGAGCCTGTGCTCCGCAACGGGAGAAGCCACAACAGTGAGAGGCCCGCGTACCGCAAAAAAAAAAAAAAAAAAAAGAAGTGACCAATGGGAATGCCATAATACACACACACACACACACACACACAGTTTGGGTGACTAGGAAACATGCCAAAACCAATGCCTTTCCTAATTAATCTCTGAGGCAAATCAGTCACCTTCAGAGCTAGAGTGCTGACCATTGCTAGAGGTCCCTAAGTAGCCCCTAAAAAAAAATCTTTATTTGAAGAACAGTAACATCCAGAAGCATTCTTTATATAGACCTTCCTTTTTTAACCCTATTCTTATTTGAGAGAAGACTTCATTTTATACTTAAAAAAATGTTACTGAAAGAAAGCAGATACATGTTTTTAAAGTATAGGGAAAAGAATATTGTGCTGAGAATCTTTAAAAAGTGGAATGATATCCAAGTTCTAATCTAATCATTCACCAGCTATGTGACCAGGAGCAAGGTACTTCTTTTTCTCTCCTATGAAAAAAGAGCATAAAACCATATTGCCTCTAAGATGTTTTCTATTTCTAAAACCTACCAAATAGCCCAAAATATCTGTTTATTTTAAGCAAAGCCTGTGGAAAAAAGACTCCCCTTTTTTTCTGTTTTGCCAGAATACCCTCAACCGGATCCAGCAGGAGAACTTGCAATGTTAAGAGAATGAACCTCCATTTTACGCTTTGGTTTTCAGAGCTCAGTTACATCAGTATCTTCTATGGAGAGAGATTTTGGGAAACAAGCTGTAAGTTTAGACAAAAATGGTGCCCCGTATAAGTTTGAATTCCTACATTAGCTTTGGGCAGGAATTAGCTCCAAAGGCAGTGCCCTGTCTCCATCATTCCCCCCTCCCTAGCCTCCATCCCCCTCCCACTTTCTTCCTTTCTTCCCAGGCCCCATTCAGTCCCTTTGTACCATTTCCAGGGAACACTTTTCTCTTTTATACCCCAGGCAGCCTTAAAGAACTCCTAGTCTAAGCTCCTTTCTCACTAGAAAATTGTTTAATTTTGGCCTCAGTAGCAATCTCTATCTTATCTTTGGCCAATATTGTGGGTTTAAATGCAGCTTCATTTGGGGGCTAAGTTGTAAAACTTCCTTCTTACTTGTCTCTCTTCCTTTCCCTTGTCACTTTCTAGGTAATTTTTTTTTTTTTTTTTTTTCGGTACGCGGGCCTGTCACTGTCGTGGCCTCTCCCGTTGCAGAGCACAGGCTCCGGATGCGCAGGCTCAGCGGCCATGGCTCACGGGCCCAGCTGCTCCGCGGCATGTGGGATCTTCCCGGACCGGGGCACAAACCTGTGTCCCCTGCATCGGCAAGCGGACTCTCAACCACTGCGCCACCAGGGAAGCCCTAGATGTCATTTTTTTATTTTTTATTTTTTATTTTTCATAGTTGCCCCTCCATGAGTTCATATCAATAAGCACTCAGTAGCACAACAATCTGATGACATCATCCGGACATGGCATCCCAATGTAAACAAATTCACCCTTAGATCAAAACAACTTCACTTAAACCATGAACAAGTGGATTTGAAATCATAACAAACCAGTACACAACAATCCAGCCTATGACATCAAACCACTCACAGACTAATTAATCCCAAGGTCCCAAGGCGCCACACAAATCTAAGTTCATAAAAATATCAATCCACCCTGAGTCTACATTGCTTACAATCTAAGCTTCCCTTAATTTCACAGTATTTTTACTGCAAACTTTGTGAAATAAATTCTTAATATTATAAGCAAAAATATAACAAGGAATTCTTTAATATGGTGCCAGATCCAATCACCAAAACGTCAAAAATTAAGTTTCTTAAGCCACTCCGTTAAGCTTCCTTGACAATTGTGTTTCCTTGTAAACGGCGTTTTTATAAAACTCTAGGAGGTACCATCTCACATAGCACCAGCAAGCATGGGTTTGATTGCTGTAACATTAGCATTCAAGGCTGTCATTATTTTAGGGAATGCATGTTTTTGTTTTCTTTTAAATTCCTGCGAAGTTATTTATACTTTGTTAATCTCATCTTCCAGGTGTTGTTTTAATTGTCTTAAATTTTCTAATGTACAATTTACATTTATTAGATTAATTTTAGGAGGTCAATGTAAAATATTTCTCCAGTTATTTTAATGGTTCCTCCATCTTCTATTGACCTCACATAATATCTTTTTCCTTCTATTGTTACATTCATTACCTGTTCTAGTTTTACGCATCCCATCATGTGTGTTCCTTATTTTCCTCTTGGCTCCAAGAGATTAGGATAAATCTTGGCTTAGAGGATGTCATCATGATCCAGTTTCCCATATTATATATAACCAGTTGACGTGACATCAAGGTCATCATCATGGGTACTTGTACCACAGGTATATCCAAAGGTCTAGCAGTGATAACGGTATTTTGGTTCCATTCCACCAACATATCCTTATGAACATGTTTTCCTTCTATCATAAGGGGCCTTTTCTGTGGCCTATAATAATTGACAATCAACCTTTAAAAAAAATCTTTATATCGTTTTTAAGGACCTCTTTACTTTTAGAATTATCCCCAACTGCTTTCTTCAGAATATCTAGTGCCCTATCAGTTTCTCTTTGAAAATCATTTATGTTTTGCACTATGCTGATATTTCTATCGATCTGTGGGTCCAATGATGATAAAGTTTCCATTGCATGTGTGTTAAATTGCGATTGTTTATTTTCAAAATTTTTGAAGTCCAAATTAATTTGATCAATTTGAAATTGTGAAAAGGCTGCTGCCATTGTGACTCTAATTAGTTTTCTCACAAGCCCAACAGGAACTCTAGGGGTTTTCTTACCTTTAATGAGTCAATCTTTAGCATAGGTTGTAGGTTAGGCATACAGTTGGGCGAACAAAACTGAGCACAAATAGGGCATCTATATCTGGCCTTAAGATCCTGTGTGTTGAATTATAGAGCATATGCTACTGTAGTGGGCTCTACTATTATACAGTGAGAGGTTTAATGAGCGTAGGTTCCCATATTCAGGGAGTGAAGACATTAGGAGTGAGATAGAAGGCCAGGGTGGTACACCATGGATAATGATAAGTATTATGTTGAGAGATGAAGTTTCCAATGTATCCTCTATATACATTACATGGTTTTCCTTTTTCTTGAAGTCAAGGCATAGTGTCCATGAATTACCGTTAACTTTCTAATGGGTTGATATGGGTTATATAAAGTAAGTTGTGGCTATTGTAAGTGATCTAATGTGGGTTATGAATGTTCAGTGGTAGAGTAGCCCATGAATTATCGTGAGGGAGTGCTGTAACTATATCTATTCCTAAGGCATCCTCATTGTCCATGACTGTAGTATGATACTTAGAATTCCAAATGGTAAATTCTTGTTGGTGTGAACTTCATGTTGCTTACAAGTTGTCCCACATATTTGATCTCAGTATTTTACTTTGAACCCTAAGTTTCCACCAGTCATCTATACACTCCTTTTGTTCTCTTCCATAAGTTATTATTTTAGACCAGTTAGCAATCTTTGAGATGTCGTTAATATAACGTATATTTTTGGCATTGAAAACTCAAGGCTCCTGTTCCCCATATGGTTGTATTTACGTATGAGTTGCATTTTGTGCATCCCAGTGCATATATTGGTTCTGTAAAACTGGTTCGTCACTACTAGAACAGCCTGTGGCCTATATTCACAATATCTATACACCACGTCATATGTTCAAAGTAGAGTAAATCATTTTGGGCATGGGCCACCATAACGTTTGGTTCATGGTTATGTTATCTGGTGCTTCACTACACGGAGCTTCAGTATAATTTAATAAGTTGAAGCTTAGATTATAATCTGGTGATGGCACTGTTGTATTGATGTGTTTTGTTATAGCACCAAACTAACAGTTTGTATCTGTTTAATATGGGTATGAATGGTTCTATACTCTCAGGCCCAGAGGAAACATTAAGTATAGATTCTGTTTACACTGAAGATGGGCATATAGCTACTTATTCAATTTTACCTGACCATGCCTCACTCCATAGTTGCTCCTCCATAAGTTCATACCAATAAGCACTCAGTAGCATGACAATTTGATGACATCATCCTGACATGGTGTTCCCACTGTAAACAAATTCACCCTTAGATCAAAACAGCTTCACTTAAACCATAAACAAGTGGATTTGAAATCATAACAAATCAAAACAGCATGTGCACACACGCACGCTCGCGCACGCACACACACACACCAGTTGGGCATGGTCTACTTGCTTTCCAAAGGGTCGTCCCTGGACAAGAAGCATGGTCCTCACCTGGCAGCTTTTAGAAATGCAGAATCTTGAGCTCCATCCTAGACATATGGGCTTAGAATCTGCATTTTCACATGAAGCCCAAGTGAGTTGTTTGAGAAGCAGTCTACTACAGCCACCTTAAAAAGGGGAAGGAGAAGCACCATGTAATGAGATAGAAATAAGGTGTATACTTGGGAAGAGAATTCTGGAGAGTATTTTCCTAACCCTATTTTCAGCCTATGTCAAGAGGACCACTCATCCCCTAAAAAACTATGAAATAAGACAATAATCAACACATTCCACTTTGTTGGGTTTTTTTTGCGGTACGCGGGCCTATCACTGTTGTGGCCTTTCCCATTGCGGAGCACAGGCTCTGGACGCGCAGGCTCAGCGGCCATGGCTCACGGGCCCAGCCGCTCCGCGGCATGTGGGATCTTCCCAGACCGGGGCATGAACCCGTGTCCCCTGCATCGGCAGGCGGACTCTCAACCATTGCGCCACCAGGGAATCCCCACTTTGTTGTTTTTAAGGCAAGTCTGAATATGTTATTATCATCCCAGAAGCTTGATCTGAAATTCAAATAGGTGCCTCTAGCCGAATAATACTGTTTCACACACAGCTGCAAAACGTCACCAGAGGAAGGCTTCCCTCAGGGAATATAACTGGGTCCCACATTATGGTACCCAGTCCAATGAATGGTGTTTTTCTAAAAATAAAATAAACCTTTAATTAAAAATAGGCCTAAAGGGGCTTCCCTGGTGACGCAGTGGTTGAAAGTCCGCCTGCCGGTGCAGGGGACACGGGTTCGTGCCCCGGTCCGGGAAGATCCCACATGCCGCGCTGGGCCCGTGAGCCATGGCCGCTGAGCCTGCGCGTCGGGAGCCTGTGCTCCGCAACGGGAGAGGCCACAACAGTGAGAGGCCCGCGTACCGCAAAAAAAAAAAAAATAAAAAAATAGGCATAAGCCTAAAAAGCTTATTGTTCTCTGCCTGCTAATTGAAACAATGATATACAATTTAGTGTATAATGAAAAGGAATACCATTTGGTATCTCTTTCACTAAATAGTTTTCAACTGTTGTTTAACCTAATTGCTTTATTTCTATAGAAACAAAACTCACAAGCCTTTCCTTAAAGTCAAAATAGCCTTCCAGGGCTACACGTGCGAGCAGCACTTTGAAGCTTAAGCACCCCTCAGTACATCTATTATTCTCCTTATAAGCAATGCCTACACGCAACCCATTCAGTCTACATTCTCTGGGCTCCAAATATTCTTCCTAAGTACTCCCTCCTGCTTCTGTTGAGGCTTTGCTAGTGGGAGAAGAAGCTTTCGGAAACCAGCCCCTCCCATCAAAGGAAACTCCCTCTCCACATTCAGCTGGACAGCAGGCAACAAGTTTCTCCTGATGAATCTAAACATTCCAGCTCTCTTTTTTTCCCTCCAAGGCTCCAGGCTCACATTGGGACTTTCCTCAGAATTGATTTCTATACCAACATCAATAGGTTTCTAGACAATTTCCTTGCTTTTTCAGAGACTTCAGAGATTTGCTTTTAATTAAAGGAGACCATTTTCCCTTTACGAACATTTTTTTCTAAAATAGGTTTTTATATCAACCTACATAGTAGTTTTTCCACAGGAAGACAAAGCATGTTTGAAGAAGTCTCTGTTGGCAGGACATACTGAGATGGCAAATTATGGGGAAATGTTTTTTGTGTGTGTTCCTTTACTTCAACATAATTATTTGCTTGTAAAATACATGAGAGGGAAAAAATTCATGAGGATATTTTCAAGATCAGAGAACTCAGAAGTAGAATTGGGATCATCTAGCCCGAAGATAAAGTTCTTAATCTTGTAGAGGTTAAGAATATGGACTCCAAAGTGTACTGCCATGGTTCAAAGCTTGGCTCTGCCAAAACTATGTTGGCAAATTGGGCAAATTACTTATCTGTGCCTTGGTTTCCCCATCAGGATAATAAAAGAATCTACTTATTAGTGTTGTTGTGAAGACTGAATGAAGTAACATACATAAAACACCTAAAATACCTAACATATAGCAAGCACTACATAAAATAATTACTATTGTCAGTTGTAGGCTGCAGAATGTAAGAATGAAGCAATTTTCCTAACATGTTCAGAGCTATATTTGATTTCACCGTAATTCTAGGCTGTGTATAATGCAGTTTATTACTTTTTTTTTTTTTTAAATCTGACAGCCTTGCCCTCAAGGAGTTTAAAGCATTTTGTATGATCCTCCCAGCAAGTATTAAGGTAACATATACATGCATCCTTTCTGGAATATGGGCAAATGGAGGTACTAAAAGTATAACTGACTTAATTGGGAACAAAGGCCAGCCTGTGGCCCATCTCTTTTGATGCCCCGCCAAATGTTCTTTCAACTAAAAACTACACTTCTTTAAAGCTAGTTCAAATCTGTTTTGACCTTGGAAGGGCTGAGGACCTCTGGTTTCCAGCTTTTCTATTATGCGAGCTTGCCCACCAATAAATAGCCCCACTGCTGGAAATCCCCTAAAAGTCTTAAAAAGAGATGAGGGCGGCCTGAATGTGATGGAGGGGCCTGAACTGACAACCTGCATTACAGTAACTGGAAATATTCTCCATGTTTTATTTCCCTACTTATCCACACAAAGGTGGCCCAGCCTCAGGTAACTGGGATCATGGTATACAGCTGAAAACAGGAATCTTTGAGAAGCAAAGGGAGAAGACTTACATCATCCTCTAAAAAAGCAAACAGGGTGGAAAAAAAAAAGGGGGGAAATGTCTTTACTCTCTCTGGAGATTCTTGGTTTACTGGAAAAACTGATGTGCACGACCACCATGCTGCTTCGTGTCCCTTGTTTCCTCTCCAAGGCAATTGTTTCATGCAGCATGATCTACATGCCCTAGAGTCAACCTAAACAAGTGGGTGATTCCCTAGAAAGGTTTCTGGCCCCCAAACCCACCAAACTGTGGTGCTTCTGTGAACCATATTCAAACATCTGCCTTCAGTGGAACTCGTGTGAGAATGTGCTTCCTGGATGGTGATTTTGAGACTTCTTGCTTCTGGTCTCAGCCGAGACCAGAAGAGACAAAGCAGAAGCTGGATTGGAAAGGTGGAGAGAAGATCATTTCACTGAGGGATCATCTCCATTCCTAGCAAATGGTTCCATCAAAGTTGGCAATAGAAGCTTCCATTGGGATTGACATATATACACTAATATGTATAAGATAGATAACTAATAAGAACCTGCTGTATAAAAAATAAATAAATATATATATATATTTTTAAAGCTTCCATTAGCTCTCATTTAATCTGAACCCATTTTATCGCAATATCGCATACAAGGAATCATGCTTGATTACAATCAGGCCCCCCCAGAACACAGCCAAGGGCTTCCTTTTGCATCGCTCAGGGCTGGAATACCGGGGCGAGGAGGTGAGGTATGTGGCCTGTTCCGGATTTGTACAAGCCCTGCTTTGGTTCCGGGTTGCAGCACTGTGCCCTGAGCTTCGTGTTTCCTGGCCTGTACAAACACCCTGCACAGTTTGGGAAATGGGTGTCTGCCTGGCCACGAGTCTGCTGCTGCCATCCCGTCCCGGGTGGGCTAGCGCTGTAGGTTTGCACTTCTTCAAACACCTCAAAGTACTTTTTGAATGTTTTGGGTTCACTAAAACCCTAAAGTGTGTTCGGCCTGCTTTCCCCCCCACCCTCCTTTTTCAAACCCCTGCGTGTTTCAAGGGAAATTTAATCCATATGTTTCTGATACATTTACACTTAACTCATCAAAATATTGTTTTGCGAAAACCACTGGATGTCCAGGGCTCTTTAGGAGTTCTTTTCATGGCACTTTTGAAAGCTTTTTTTTCTTAGAAACAGGAAGTCACATTTGGGCCAAAAGTTAAAAGAACTCGAACCTCAAAAAAGAAAAAAAAAAAATTGGAATTCGATCTGGAGTTCCAAATCCACAGGTTTCCAGGGGGTTCTAAACTTGGCAAACCATCCCATGTTTTGCAAACCAAGGCCTATAAACAGAACCCAGAGTCAGGTTCCACAGTCTCTGCATGAGCATAGCCGCCCCTATGTTACCTGAGATAGAAAAGGATGCGGCAGGGGAATTATGGCAATAACCCTGCACATAAAAGAAAACTTAAAGTTCTTTGGTAGGACCATCAAAACCTTAGCAGAAGGATCTGAGCTTCATCCATGCCTTGGGGTGGATTTGATTGTTTCAAGTGCTGGGTAAATTACCAGCTCCCCTGTATACTTAAATCCTTGCTTTTTAAAAATAGAACATGAGCGATTTGGGCCAAAGGTGCTTTGTTTCTGCAGAGCCCAAAATGAAAACCAGGACCAGGAGCTTCAGCTGTAAAACCAGGGGCTTTACAGCTACAAGGACAAAAAGACTTTCCCCTCCAGAGCCCTAATTACTACTACTTTTCATTAAGATCTTGCCAAGGGGACTGCTCTCGGGCTGCCCACCCGCCCTGTTGCTGAAGGTTTTATTTTCCTACCCAGGATCTCTAGCTTAAGCCCATGAAAGGCAAATTTAGTCATCTGATTTCTCCCAAGATTCGTCTGTCCTCTGTCAGCCTCGTATTTTAAAAGAAGTTCATAAAACCTACCTTACCATGACTGTCTTGACATGATTTTTACAACACTCCAATTAAACACTTTTCATCATGGTAAAATGCAACTCTGTTTTCCTGTTCAAGTCTGGGGGCAATTCTAGCTCCTGTCCTCTTAGGCCCAAAGTGAAAGAGAGCTGTTTGCACCCTTCTTCTCTTAGACTGGTTTCCCAGCCTTGATAAAGAATCCTCCCTGCTGTCTGACTTTAACCTCTCATGTGAGGAGAACACAGGAGAGGTGCACAGAGACCTGGAAAGAGCCTTCTGAGGGTAACCAGGGAGAGCTCAAAAGTTCCTAGGAGTTCACCCCACTGAGCTTTGCATTGTGCAATGACCTGAATGTTTGTGTCCCCTTAAAATCCATATGTTGAAACCCTAATCCCCACGTGATGGTAGGAGATGGGGTCCTTGGGAGGTAACTAGGATATGAGGGTGAAGGCTTCATGAATGGGGTTAGTGTCCTTACAACAGGGCCCCAGAGAGATCCCTCACTCCTGTACTACCACGTGAGGACACACCAAGGAGCCAGCAGTCTGCCACCAGGAATAGGGCTCTCACAAGCACCCGACCATGCTGGCACTCTGATCTCAGACTTCCAGCCTTCAGAACCGTAAGAAATAAACTTCTGCTGTTTATAAGCTACCCCACAGTTTTTTATAGCATCCTGGGCTAAGACAGATAGCTTTAGAGGCAGATCCTCCCCAGGCAACAGAGTACTATTTTCTATCTTTAGGATACAGAGCTGCCAGTTTCTTGTAGGACAGGGAGCAACTTCTTTGTTGTATCTCATTCCACCACACATGTGCACTCAGAAATATACGTTTGTCCACAGGGTGCTTTGCTCTCCATCGGAAACCATACTCTCCACATGTGTCTACCCTGTTCAGAGCACTGCTGGAAGAAGTAGCAACCTCGTTGTCAACATCATTCCCTGTGTCTCATATTCCAAAACTTGAACACTCTAAAAACTACTCCCGTGCCATGGGCATGCTCTGAGTAGTCATTTCGGGGTGTGTGCATATATTAAACTCCATACCCACACATGCTATGCATACTTACACATAAACAACATATCTGCTCTGGACAGATCAGGACCAGGGAAGCAGCAGGCTTCGGGGCAGTGCTGGTGACGGAGAACGCCAGAGAAGGTGCTCAGTTCTCTTCAGCCTTGGCTTCGCTCCCCACACACAGGGCCCCAGTGACTGCACATCGAGAGGAAAGGCCCCCGTCTAGGACTCAAGGCACCTTCCTGTTTGCTCGGCTGCCTTTGCACAATCTCTCTGAAAAATCAACTGTCTCCCCTTTCAGCCTCCCCCGGGGAAGGCTCTGGCAGTCCATGAAGTACTGTGTAAAACGTCTGTGAAATTTTTTAAAAATCCCAGGAAAACAGTTTTGGCCCAAGCCACTTTCTGTTAACCTTGGGTATGCACATCTGATTTGAAAGCAGGAAAAAAAGAAATGCCATATTGTTTCCTCTCAACTTCTCTTACCTTGCTTGGCATACCATTTGCCAGTTTAGACCACCTATCTTGCAGACCTGCCTTGGAAGAAAAGGCTCTCTGATGAGAAGAAAATCTAGGAATTTGTAAAGCAAGAATGCCCTCTAATGGAAATGCAAAGGACACCGTATGATTCACAAAATTATTATCCTGGTGCCTTATTTCAGTCTAATTGGCAGTAGCGCTGCTCCAGAGTTTAGATCTTGGGCTGAGAGTTAACATTTATTTTGTATATGATTCCAAAAGAATGAATACTTCAAATGACTGTGACCATTCTATATCTAAGCCCCTGGGTCTTGTATGGATCCTATAAACTCTGTTCTAAGAGGTTCTTCAGGCTTATTCTAGTCTTCTATGTCATTTCAGCTTCTGTATCCAACCATGCTATGGTACAGCAGTGCCAAGAACCAACAAATATTATTCTCTGACTTGTCTAAATGTGCATCGGCTTTGTATAGACGTAATTCCTCTCATCACTCTCCCTTATGTCTCTGTTTAAAAATGTGTCCCTTCCTCTGTGCCCGTGATGGTTGAGAAGTGTAAGTTTTCCACACTCAATTTCTTTCAGGTTCAAGGTGAAGTACCCAATTCTCTCAGACTCATTTCCATCTGAGAAGTTTCTATTTTCTTTCATGAAGGCATATGTTTGCCATTGAGCCCGTTTCACTTGGCCCAGAGCACCACCGAAGCTCTCCTGGTCATGCAATAGTGCAGCACATGAGCCCAGGCAGAGCTGTGTCAGACAGCATAGGAGGGTTTTGTTCAGACTTGCTGACTGCACTTACTGAGAAAAACCCACATAGGCATTTTCCATAAAGACTGATGATTAGCTTAAATTGAACCTAGGATAAGGCTAAAGCTCTCCTGGCATTACGTATCTATTTCCTCTGTTGGTCAATTAAATAATTAATACTGAACGGTGCAGAGGCGGTTGCCTGGCACTTAGCAGCCCATGTTTAAAGGCCTTCCCACCTACGGTTATTTAGCCATGATGATGGCTCGGGCAGTAGATGGGACCTAGCCAGGGTAGGACTTATTTTACATACCACCCAAGCAGAATCCCAGAATCCAGGCCATGGGTGGAACGCAGACCATTGACTTCTGAGGGTGGAGTTTTCTCAGATAAAAGCTGTAGAGATTGGTGTTGGCAATTTAATGTCATTAGAACCAAACCACATAGACGCTGCTACTTACTTCTCTCCCACTGGGGTGGAAAATTGCTGTCAGGCTCGTAGGCTGGTGGGTATTTACTAGACTTCTGACTGGACCAGTCAAACCTGAGCCAGTAGGAGTGTCTGCTCTCTTCTCAGATTTTGATTCATGGTCTTATCTTTGACTTCTCTGATTCGGATCATTAAATGACTTGGATGTGTGTGTGGCGAGGAGAAAGGGAGTGTTGGTGGGGAGGGAGGGGGGCTACGGGTAGGGTTCTCTGGAAAGCCGACTATCTAATCCTGCCTATAAAGATCTCTTGCCAAAAGGCCTCAAGCATCTAACTCCACTGCTGGAGGGAGTGACGAAGTGAAGTTACTTAACGTTAAGTACACCTGAGCAAAGACATGAACTAAGCCGCTTGCATTCCCATCGACCACAACCTGGCAGACCTGAGTCAACTCCTTGCCTGCCCTACACCTCTGTCCTTCCATCTCGAAAATGGAAACAATGATATCAAGTCATACGGGTATGGAATGATTAAGTAGACCAATTACCTCCATATTAATAGAAAATTTGCATTTGGTTGGTCACCTTGGAGATATGCTTTGCACTGGAACTCTGGTCTTGAAAACATACTAATGAACCTGATATTCAGCATTCCATCGTTGTCCATTTTTGTCTGCTGTTGCTGATTTGACACAACTGAGAAGCACATAACTAGTTCTTGTGTCCACCTGATTTTGTCTTGAAGAACATGATTACCCTCTCCTGATTTCTCTGATGAAAGTCAATATCCTATTGAAAAATCACACCTGAGTTGGAGTAACTTACTTTTTAATGAAATAATTCCTATTTAAACTTTGGCAGGGTTTTTCATTGAGAAGGTCCTATTAAAAGTTCCAGTTTACTTTCCAAACAACTTTCTATAAGATAGATCCTCTGCAATCATTATTCAAAACTTCAAGTGGTCGTGAACAGCTGAACGCCAGTCTGTCGTTCCTTTTAGTACATTTTGGAGGGCTCTGAGGCTTTGCCCCAAATTTCCATCTTGCTGCAATACAAAATTCTGCTGTCACAATATATTTCACTATGTTCAACACTTCTTCTCTCGCAGTAGTTTAAAGTGCAAATGCACCAGGCAGGGTAATATCTCAACCAGCAGGGAAAAATTATAGAGAATAGAAAGTGCATTTTGTCTGAGAGTAAACTGGAACCTCCTTGAGCCCTTTTATGGGCCTCCTCTTGTTTTAAGACAGCACAGGGGCAAGAAAGCCTAGAGGCCCACTTTGAAAAATATTCCAAGTCTCCAGCGGTGAGCAAATTAGATCCTTGCCCTGGCTGGGGCCTCAGCGCCTAGGGCAGACAACAAGGTGGACGGCAGTGAGAAGCTGGCGGTCAGCGCAAGAAGCATAATGAAGATGCAGTGCTGTAGGTCAGACATGCACAGGTGTATTGGTTGAATTATGTGTGGGTTCGGGACCTGAGAAGCAAAGTGTGGGCGGCCTGGCCTCAGGGGTACATAAAGAACTGTGTGGCAAGATCCTTATATGACCTCTGCCCAAAGTTGACTCAATCTGGTTCCAGCCAAATGTTATTCATTCCTCATTTTTAAGAGTGACATAGTCACTTACCAACTCCCAAAGCCCTGGAATTAATCAAACTTCAGAGAGAACCCAAAAGAAAAGAAAAAAAAGTACTTAAGTAATACCTGGTGATTGTCTATAAATCTTAGCATGGGGAGCCCTCCAGTGGCTGTTAGAAAAATTGAAGCCTGTGCTGGATGTCTCTATAATTTTGTTCAGGTGACTGAAGAACCTGGAAACGCTGTTGCTGCTATTGATGCGTAACATACTGCTATTGGTCTTTTTATATAAATAAATAAATCTCTCTATATATACTTATACATATATATACTTGAGTTTTCGGAAACTTTAGCTGTGCTGTCAACTTTGGAAAAAGTATCCCAGCTGTACCATGTTGGGTTGGCATTGTACAGAGATTAACAGCCATATTGGTCTAGAAACATTAAACATAATTGTTTCCATTTGTACAGGGGTAACACACTGTATTAAATATGTAAGGTCTTATCTACATGGGTTTGATTACGGAAACTAATATTCTCTAAATGTAAAAAAAAAGAAAAATTGAACCCTGGTTAGTTTGGGCATCAGATAGTCTCTTAGAAAAGGTACAATCAACATTTTTAAATTACCTATTAATTATCCCCAGTCATGTAATAGCATCTAAGATGAAGCTGGACAAGCTCTCTAAGAAGAGGAAAGGAGTCTTGCTTGCCTAAAGATATAGGTCACAGCAGGGAAAGAGTTGATACTGAAGTTGGCTTTCTGAGTTTGTTCTGGCTTTTTCCCTGGCAAAGTGTATGACTTTGGGCCCTTCCTGTTCCACTCCCTGAGCTCCCTTCTCTGTTGCTTTCCTGTAGCTCTGTTATGAGGATCTAGCAAAACAGCAGAGTTGACCACCTAGTAGATAAGGTGTCCTAAGAATGCTCATTCCATCCACTTTTCCCAAGATCATTGTTTATGGTTGTACCATTAGCTTTGGACCTTACAAAGAACAGAAATGTTTTGGTAGTTGTCTACTTCTGGGACTATTGTCTTCCCAACTTGCTTGACAACTGGCTCTTCATACTTCTTTATATCCATTAACTAGTGACTATCTGGTACATGGTCAGCACCGGGTGAATGCTGATTATACGCAACTATTTATATAACAAACATTTCCTCAGGGCCTGCTGTATCAGGTACTCACCTGGGGTGCTTTGATTGGGACTCACCTGCATCCCCAGCAAGAAGAGGCACTCCCTCACTCTCTTGTT
Source organism: Orcinus orca (assembly GCF_937001465.1). Classification (NCBI taxonomy): domain Eukaryota; kingdom Metazoa; phylum Chordata; class Mammalia; order Artiodactyla; family Delphinidae; genus Orcinus; species Orcinus orca. The sequence goes on from NC_064569.1 coordinate 24,093,975, forward strand.
CTCTCGCTTTTGTGCCCCCTCACTCTCTCTTCCATTTAAGTAAAAACAAACAAAAAATCTCACATAGGAGGGTTTGGGCTAAGATAATGACTCCACCCTCTTTACAAGGTGGTATTTACAGTGTGGACATTGTAGGATTAAAATTAACCTTCTGCTATGAAACTGAAAGGTTTCTATTCATCAAAAATCCCTTGCTTCATATTTATCACTAGATTTTGTTAGGAGTTTCTGAAACTCAAAATTATGTTTTTCGGTTCTAAGGTCTTTTCCATCAGTTCCCTAGTGGTGGTGAAAGGAGAAGAGGAGGATACTCTGAGAGTACCAATGAGGAGAAATATAACATATAGAACCATCTTGATAAAAGGTCAACAAAACAGATAAGACTAATGGAAGGATATCAGAGGAAAGATAAAAGAGTGGAATAACAAGATCGACAAGCTCAAAGAAATTCTGAGGGTTATTTCCCAATCCCTGAATACTAGCATTTTATGTTACAGACCTTGAGCATAACTCGTTGGATAAGTATCAGACCTGGCATAAAACTGAAGAGGTCGAAGTTCATAAGGCTGTATGGTTAAAAAAAAAGAAGGTAAAATATGAATGAATATGGCCATAACTCTCTGGGGTCCAAAGTGTTTTCACATGTATTATTTATATGTAGCAGGTTTCACTTTTCAAAGATGGTCACAATATCTCCCATCTCATTGGCTCTTCTACAATATGACCTTGCTATGCCCATTGAGAGGTAGAGTCTAATTACCCCTCCCCTTGAATCTGTGACCACTTGCAGTAACAGAGTACTTTAGAAGTGACACAGTTAGCTTCTAAGACCAGGTCCTACAAGGCAATACATCTTCTACTTTGTTTGCTTGAACCTTGCACTTGTCACCCCACACTTTCACATAAGAAGTCTGATTACAATTACATTGCCATACTGAAGAAGCCACATGTTGGTGCCCTGGTCAAATGCCAGCCCTATGAGTGAACCAAGTTGGACATCCGCCAACCTGAGCTTTTAGATGATGGCATCTCCATTGGTTACAACTGACTACATCTGCTAGGGTGGCCCCAAGTGAGAACTACCCAGATGAACCCTGTCCCCACAAACTATGAGCACAACAATAAAATTACTGTTTTAAACTGCTAATTTGGGGGTACGTAATTTGTTATGCAGCAACAGTATTCAGAACAATTTTTGAAGCTGGTGGAATTCCCATTTCAAAGATGAGGGTGGCTTCAGATCATTAGCATTTGCTAGACACTGGGATTGGTACAAAGATACTTTACATGTAAGCCATGCCTCAGTGATCTCCCAGACTACTAGAGAAGATGACGGGTGGGTGAAGATGGTGTGTGGGGAGGTCATGAATAGTATAACCAAAGTACTACAGAAGTGAGAAGAAGGAGATTGCTTTAATTCACATGATCAGAGAAGGCTTCACGTAGATGGTGACATGTGAACTTGATTTTAAACGATATCATGGATCTTTTTTGAAGAAGAAATATCATGCACAAAGATCCAGCCATGTGAATGGGAAGTGTTCTAGTGATAGTGAATTCTTTAAGCTCCTGAACTTTAGCTCATGGCCTTCGCACCCCATCTCTAATCATTGCTTACTGAATCTAAAGTTAAGCTACCCATCAGGAAGCCAGCTGAATAATTCCGCCAGAGAGAGCAACGAGACTTTGAAACTGCCCAGAACTGCCAAAGGACACTCTCCTTGCCACATCTCCAAGGCTGAGATTTCCAGGGTTTAAAAAATAAAATCTATAATGTGAATTCTATAAAACCCTCTTTTGCAGTTATCCTTGAAACACTAAAAAGAGAGCTAAAGAATCCCTATTCCTTTTCTGTTTATTATTTTATATGCTAATTGTTTATTTTTAAAGTAGCATAAATTAATCTTGCATCAATAAAAAATATAACATATCCCAGGACTTGATATCTGAGATATCCCAATTGTTTGTTGTTGTTGAAAGGCAGCAGTTTTAAAATTCAAGGCAATCTTTATTACTTATGTGACCATTTAAATTTGAAAAGTAATTCCTTCCCTTCCTCTTTTCCTCCTCCCCCCTTGAAAATACCCACTTTATTAATTATAACCTGGATCTAAGATACTCAACAAGGGTTTTACTTTTAAAGTTTTGAAAGAAACATTACAAAACAAAATTGGAAAATACATAGAAATTAGTTTAAATAGATAGATAGATAAATATCATGGCTTGCAATGCCTATGTTGTAACCAAAATTTTTCTTTTGCACAATGAAAGCAACTTGGAAGAAAACATATTTAACTGGGAAGGAAAAAATCCAAACACTGTTGATTAGTCTTGGAACACAATACCTAAGAGGCAAGGGTATCTGAGGATATATCAGCTAGAGCTGCTCTGTTCTGTTTAGTAGTCACTAGCCTTATGTAGCTGTTTTAATTTAAATTAAAATTAAGTAAAATAAACAATTCAGTTCCTCTGTTGCACTAGCCACACTACAAGTGCTCAGGAGCCACATGTGCCTAGTGGCTGCCATTTTAGATGGGTAGATATCAAACATTTCCATCATCCCAGAAAGTTCTATTGAATAGTACTGCTCTAGATGATTAGCTATTTCCCTTCATCAGTATTCAGACAGCAGTGTGGAAATGATTTGAAATGCAAAGGATGTAATAATTCTTGAATCACAAAGCACTATCTGTTTGTTGGAGGAGCACATTAATCCCACAATAAAAGTTCTTATTTGAATATTAACTTTGGAAGAGGGGTTGATAAGTTTGAAATATGGCTATACATTTTTACTCATTTTGAAAATTTTCATCAGTTTTTGCCTTGTGAATATCCAAATAGGTGCTAAGTCTAGAAACCAGTTTTGATTTTAGGAGGCATTTAGAAATTATAACTTTATAACATATATATTAAGTGAGATGAATATTTGTAAATAACTTCCCTTAAACCTGCCCAGACACCAAGTAAAAAAAAAACATTGAAAGACAGTATTTGCTTGTTCTGAAATTAGTAGAAATGTTCAGTATACACACCAGGTTATTTGTCTTACTTTAATTTCAGCTTTCTTCATCAATAAATTCCATTTATTCATTTATTCTTTCACTCATTTAACAAATGTTTGACCATTATCTGTGAGACTTGAATATTAAAATTTCTCTTTTCAAAAGATTTCAGCTTATTCAAAAAAGAACAACCAGTATGGGGAAACAATAGTAAATGGAAACAGTTGAAAGAACTGGGAATGTTTTCTCTTGCAAAGAGAATTCTCAGGGAGCATACTGCTTTCTAAAAACATGAGGACTTTCATGTAGAAAAGGCATGAGAATCGTTCTTTATGATCCCAGTGGAGAAGTGAATCAATGTATGAAAGCTACAGGACAAAAAATTGATTTGGATTTATTCTTAGTTCAAAACTAGCTAAAGATAGAAGAGAGTGCTAAAAAAGAAGTGAGTTAAAAGTTACCAAAGACATTCAAGTCCAAGCTGGGTTTGTCAGTGATGTAGTGCAAAGAACCCAAAGATCAGACGTTTGATTTTACAAGGTCTTCTTTGAGGTCCTTCTGAACTTCTGTGATGCCAATATTAAACTGCATCACAGAAGTATTCTGAGGAATAATAAATTGTTTTACAATATTTATTACTAATAATTTTACCTAGGGCTAAACTATGTAATAGGTAATATTTGTCAAATGAAATTTTTTCTTGATGATGTTTGCCTTTACAATCTAATCACCCCACTCATATATCAAAAAGAATTATAGGCTATATTCCCCATGCTGTACATTTAATCCCTGTGACTCATTGATTTTGTAACTGGAAGTTTGTAACTCTTAATTTCTCTCACCTATTTCACTCTTCTCCCCACCTCCCTCTCCTCTGGCAACCACCAGTTTGTTCTCTGTATCTATCACCTGTTTCTATTTTATTATGTTTGTTCATTTGCTTTGGTTTTTAAATTCCACATATAAGTGAAATCATATGGTATTTGTCCTCTCTGTCTGACTTATTTTACTAAGCATAATACCTTCTAGGTCCATCCATGTTGTCACAAATAGAAAGAGTTTATTCTTTTTTATGGCTGAGTAATATTCCATTATATACATACATCTTCTTTATCCATTCATCTACTGATGGACATTCAGACTATTTCCATATCTTGACTATGGTAAATAATGTTGTAATGAGCATGGGGTTGCATATACCTTTTTCAGTTAGTGTTTTCATTTTCAGTTAGTGGGAGGAATGTCCAGAAATTAGTAGAGTCTCCACTTCATTTCTTCAGCTGAGTACCATCCAATATGCTCAAGTTTCTTAAGACCAACGTGACATTATAGAGTTAAGGATTTTCTTCTTTTCTAATATAAGCATATAATGCTATAAATTCTCTTCTACATAAAGAAACTCTACAAGCTGCAAGGAAATTCAGAAATAGGTTCAAAATGAGATATTTATTAAAGAGATAAAAATCATTTTTAAAAAACAAGCAAAAATTCTGAGCTGAAGAACTCAATTAGTGAAATGAAATATGCAATAGAAAGCATCTTCAATAGGGTAGAGCAAATGGAAGACAGAATTAGAAAAAGTGAGTTAGAGGATAAGAATTTTGAAATAATCCAATTAGAGAACAAAGAAAAAAGAATGAAAAGGAGTGAAGAAAGCCTATAAATCTATAGGATATCACCAAAAGAATAAATATTTGAATAATGAGGATTCCATAAGGAGAAGAGAGGGAGAAGGGGGCAGAAAATTACTTTAAAAAATAATAGCAGAAAAATCCCCAAATCTGGGGAGAGAATTAAACATCCAAGTTCATGGAGCTAATAGATAACCCTACGATCTCCATGCAACAATTCTTTTTCCATGACACATCATAGTAAAAATGTCAAAAATCAAACATAAAGAAATAATTCTAAAAACAGCAAGAGAAAAAAGATCGTAGCCTACAAAGGAGCATCCATTAGTCTAACAACAGATTTCTCAGCAGAAACTCTATAGGCCAGGAATGAGAGGAATAATAAAGTTTTAAAAGAAAAATATTGCCATCCAAGAATTTTCTAACCAGCAAAGTTATCTTTCATCTGTGAAGGAGAAATAAAGAATCTCTCAGACAAACAAAAGCTATGGAGTTCATTACCGCTAGACCTTGAAAGAAGTGCTGAAAGGAGTTCTTCAAGCTGAAATAAAAAGACATAAATCACTGACATGAAAAAAAACAAAAGTATATAACACACTGGTAAAGGTAAATATACAGTTAGACTTAAAAAGCTCTAATTTGTAATAGGATGGTGTATTAACCACATAACTATAGTACAAAGGTCATAGGAAAGTTGTATTTAAAATAATTATTAAAATAATTACTATAATTTGTTAATGAATACCACAATATAAAAAGAGGTAAAGAATAACATCAAAATTATAAAAAGGAGTAAAAGAGTGAAGCTTTTATTAGCTTTTATCTTATTGTTATTAAACAATTAAAGTTAAGTTGCTATCAGTTTAAAATGTCCAGTTTTATATATGAGATGTCAGATGTAAGCCTCAAGGTAAACACAAAGCAAAGAGTTAGATCCACAAAATGTAAAGAAGAGAAATAGAGCATACCAGCATGGAGAATCACCAATTTACAAAGATAGTCAGAAACAGAGGGGAAAAGAAACAATGAAAATACAAACAACCAGAAAACAATTAGAAAACAGCCAGAAAACAGCATTAGTAAGTCCTTATAAAGCTATAATAATTCTAAATGTAAATGGATTGAATTCACCAATCAAAAAGCAGAGTGGCTGGATGGGTTAAAGAAAACAACAACTATATGATGCCTATAAGAGACTCACTACAGCTTAAAGGTCACACATAAGCTCAAAGTGAAGCAATGGGAAAAGAAACTCCATGCAACTGGAAACCAAAAGAAAGCAGGGGTTTCAGACAAAATAGACTTTAAACAAAAATGATAACAAGAGATAAAGAGGTCATTATATAATGATAAGGGTGTCAATTCATCAAGAAGATAAAATATTCATAAATATATAGGCACCCAACATGGGGGAACCTAAATATCATGAGTGAATACTAACAGATCCGAAGACAGAAAGAGACACTATACAATAGTAGTAAGGGAATTCAATACCTCACTTTCAGCAATGGATTAATCATCTGGACAGAAAACGAACAAGCAGACTTTGGACTTGAACCATACATTGGACCAAATGGACCTAACAGACATTTACAAAACATTCCATCCAACAGGAGCAGAATACGTATTCTTTGCAAGTGCACACAGAACATTCTTTAGGGTAGACCATATGATAGACACAAAACAAGTCTTAACCAATTTAAGAAGATTGAAATCACACCAAGTAACTTTTTTCCTTGCCACAATGGTTTGAAAATAGAAACCGACAAGAGGAAAGATGAAAAATCTACAAATATGTGGAAATTAAACAACAAGCTTCCCGAACAACCAATGGGTCATAGAAAAAATCAAAAGGGAATTTAAAAATATATCTTGAACAAACGAAAATGGAAACACAACATACTAAAACCTATGGTATGCTACAGAAGCAATGCTGATTGAGAAGTTTATAATGATAAGTGCATATATTAAGAAAATAGAAAGTTCTCAAATAAACAATCTAACTTTATATCTTGAAGAATTAACTTATTTCAGTTAGCAGGAGGAAGGAAATAACAAAGATAAGAGCAGAAATAAATCAAATACAGACCAGGAAAACAATGTAAACAATCAACTAAAAAACTAAGAGCTGTTTTTTCAGAAAGACAAACAAAATTAACAAATCTTTAAGTAGAATAAGTAAGGAAAAATAATGAAGATGCAAATACAATCAAAAATGAAAGTGGAGACATTATAACTGATACTAAAAACATACAAAGATCATAATAGACTACTATGAACAATTATATGCCAACACTGGATAACCTGGAAGAAATGCATAAATTCATAGAAACATACAATCTACCAAGACTGAATGAGAAATATAGAAAATCCTAACACACCAATGAGTGAGGAGATTGAATCTGTCCAGCAAACAAAATAGGAATGTGTCCAGCAAACAAAAGTCCAGGACCAAAAGTCTTCACTGGATAATCCTACCAAATATTTAAAGAATTATTGTCAATCCTTCTCAAACTCTTCCAAAAAACTGAGGAATACAGAACATTTCCAAACTCATCTTACCAGATCATCATTTCCCAGATATCAAAGCCAGATAATAACACTACAAGAAAAGAAAACTGTAAACAAATATTCCTGATAAATATAGATGCAAAAATTCTCAACAAAATATTAGCAAACAAATTTTGACAACACATAAAAAGGATTATACACTAATGACTAAGTGGGATTTATCCCTGGGATGCAAGGATGTTTCAACATATGCAAATCAATCAATATGATACATCACATTAATAGAATAAAAGCTAAAAATCATTTGATCATTTCAAGAGGTGCAGAAAAAGAATTTGACAAAATACAACACACTTTCATGATAAAACCACAACAAACTGGGTCTAGAAGAAATATACCTCAACATAATAAAGACAATATGCAACAAACTTATAGCTAACATTATACACAATGGTGAAAAATTGAAACTTTTTCTCTAAGATTGGGAACAAAACAAGGATGCCCATTCTCACCACTCTTTTTCAACATAGTACTGGTAGTCCTAGATAGAGCAATCAGACAAGACAAAGAAATAGAAGGCATCTGAACTGGAAAAAGAAGTAAAATTGTCATTATTTGAAGACGATATGATCTTATATAGAGAAATTCTAAAACTCAACCAAAAATTATTGGAATAAACAAATTCAGAAAAGCTGCAGAATATAAAACCAACATACAGAAACTAATTGCATTTCTATAAGCTAACAAAGAAACATCTGAAAAAGAAAGAAATCTATCCCATTCACAATAGCATCAAAAACAATAAAATGTATTAAAATAAATTTAACTAAATAAAGCGAAAGATCTATACACGGAAAACTACAAGACTTGATGAAAGAAATTAAAGAAGACACTAACAAATGGGAAAATATCTCCTGTTCATGGGTAGGAAGAATTAATATTTTTAAAATGTGCATACCACCAAAGCCATCTATAGATTCAGTGCAATCCCTGTCAAAATTCTGATGGCATTTTTTACGGAAATAGAGAAAGCAACCCTAAAATTTGTATGGAACCATGAAAGACCCTGAATAGACAAAGTAATCATGAGAAAGAAGAACAAAGCATCACACTTCCTGATCTCAAACTATACTACAAATCTATAGTGATTAAAACAGTACTATATTTGCATAAAAATAGACACATAGACCAATGAAACAAAATATAGAGGCCAGAAATTAGTCCCCGCATTTATGGTCAACTAATATTTGACAAGGGAGCCGAGAACACTTAGTGGTGAAAGGATAGTATCCTCAATGAATGATGTTGAGAAAACAGGATAAACACATGCAGAAAAATGAATTTGGACCCCTATCTTATACCACTCACAAAAATTAACTTGAAATGGATTGAAGGCTTAACATAAGACCTGATACCATAAAATGCTTAGAAGAAAAACACGGAAAAGAAGCTCTCCAACACTGGTCTTGACGATATTTTTTTATGATACCAAAAGCACAAGGAACAAAAGCAAAAATCAATGAGTGCATCTACATCAAACTAAACAGCTTCAGCACATCAAAATAAACAATCAAAAAAATAAAAAGGCGACCTATGGAATGTGAGAAGATATTTGCAAAGTGTATATCAGATAAAAGGTTAATATCCAAAATATATGAAGAATTCACACAGCTCAATAACAAAAAGCAAACAATTTGATTTAAAAGTGAGCAGAGGGGCTTCCCTGATGGCTCAGTTGTTGGGAGTCCGCCTGCCGATGCGGGGGGCGCGGGTTCGTGCCGCGGTCCGGGAGGATCCCACGTGTCGCGGACCGGCTGGGCCCGTGAGCCGTGGCCGCTGGGCCTGCGTGTCCGGAGCCTGTGCTCCGTGGCGGGAGAGGCCGCAGCGGTGAGAGGCCCGTGTACCGCAAAAAAAAAAAAAAAAAAAAAAAAGTGAGCAGAGGAATTAAACAGACAGTTTTCCAAAGAAGACCACCAGGTACATGAAAAGATGTTCAATATCACTAATAATCAGGGAAATGCAAATAAAAACAACAATGAGATATCACCTTATACCTCGTAGTATATCACCTTATAATTAAAATGACTATCATCATGAAGACAAGAGAGAACAAGTGTTGGCAAGGATGTGGAGAAAAGGGAACCCTTGTGCACTGTTGGTGGGAATATAAACTGGTTCAGCCACTGTGAAAACAGTATTGCGGTTACTTAAATTTTTTTAAATAGAACTACCATATGACCCAGCAATTACAATTCTAGGTGTATATCCAGAGGCAATGAAAACAGAATATCAAACAGGTATATGCATTCTCATGTTTATTGCAGCATTATTTATAATAGCAAACTAATAGAAACAACTTGTGTCTGTCAACAAATGGAAGGATAAAGAAGATGTGGTATATATATCACACACACAAAAACAATAGGGGATAGATTTGGCATAAGCTATGCAAGACTTTCACATTGAAAATTGCAAAACATTGTTGAGAACAATTAAAAAAAACTTAAATAAAGGTAGAAATATATCCTGTTCATAAAATCCAACCAGGCCCTCTTTGTAGAAATTCACATGTTGATTCTTAAATTTATATGGGAATTTGAAAGACCTAGACTACCCCAGACAACTTAGAAAAACAAATTTGAAAGGTTTGCATTTCTTGATCTCAAGACTTATATAAAGACAATGTGGTATTGTCATAAAAATAAACAAGTAGATCAATGGAGCAGAAAGGGGCTCATGCATATATGGTCACTTGACTTGGGACAAAGTTCCAAAGCAATTCAAAGGAGTAAGGACAACTTTTTCAGCAAATTGAGCTGGAACTATCAGATAGTCATATGCAAAAACTAAACCTTATCTCCCTCAATATACAAAAATTAACTTGAAATGGATTATAGATCTCATGTAGGAGCTAAAACTACAAAACTTTAGAAGTAAAGATAAAATCTTAGTGACCTAAACTTGACAAATATTTCTTAAATGTAACACTAAGGGCAGACTGTAAAAGAATAAATCAATAAATTCAACATGTTTGTCTTCAAAAGACACTTTTAAGGAAATAAAAAGGCAAGCCATAGAAAAAATATTTTCAAAACGTATACCCCCAAAAGTACTTGTATCTAAAATATATAAAGACTTCTTACAACTTAATAAGAAGATAAACAACTCAATAAAAAATGGGCAAAAGATTTGAGCAGATATTTCTCCATAGAAAATTTAGGGATAGCAAATAAGCATGTGTAAAGATGCTCAACATCATTAGTCATTAGAGAAAGGCGAATTAGATGCACAGTGAAACACCACTACTCACATACTAGAAATTATATATTGATCATACCCTGTGTTGACAAGGATGTGGAACAACTGGATCTTTCATTCACTGCTGGTGTGAATGTAAAATGGTACAAATACTTTGAAAAACCACTTGACAGCTTCTTTAAAAAAAAATACGTACATAGGACCCAGCCACTCTGATCTCAGAGAGACAGCAGTGAGCGGTCCTGAAGAGAGATCTTAGTCCCCTGCCCAGGAATTGAACCTGGGTAGCCTAAATGAAAACGAGGAATCCTAGCCTCTAGACGACCAGGGACTACAGGCTAGAAACAAAGTGGTCCTGGCTCTTTCCTCTGTTTGAAAGCAAGAATATTTCAAGGAGGGAAAAGCTGTAAAAACAGGTACAAAATTTATTATTAGAGACACAGCACAATGTATGGGAGAGCACACAGAGAAGCAGTTTATTTATTTAAGTCAGAAGCTAGGCAGAAATACACACCTGGAGAGAAAGGGTGTGGGCATCCTTCCTAATGAGGAGGAGTGTGGTCAAGAGGTGATTTAAATCCCTTATATAGGACAGTTCTTCTGGGTCTTTGTTTACCTTTGGCCAATTATCTCACTTCTTTTTCTACATCTGACCTGTTTTAGGACACTCCCCAACAAGCATGTGCAACTTCTTGCTAAGATGGATTCCACTGCAGAGACCTGTGGGGGTATGTCCACAAATATTACAGGGTGGTGCCCCTTCCCTTTTTGACTCCCAAGGAGATTTCTTGCGCATGTGTAGACAAGGAAGTTTTCCTTGACCACAGGAGTGGTCATTTTATCTCTTTATTCCAGCAGAGCTCAGCTTCTACCAATAGCTTTGTCGTTGGAGTTTCTGGGTGAGAACAAAGCTTCAGTTTCACTCCACCTGATAAACACCAGCTGTCCAGCCCAAGGGCCCATCTATCTCCCACATCAACTCCATTTTATAATATTTACCCAAGGGAAATGAAAACATATTTCTATACAAAGACTTGCATATAAAAAGTTCACAGTGACTACTTGCTTGCATTATCCAAAAAACTAGAAACTACCTAAATGTTCATCCACAGATTAATGGATAAGCAAATTGTTGTATATCCATAAGTAGTAATAGTAGTTAGCAATAAAAATGAAAAACAATTGATATGCACAGCAACACATATGCATCTCAAAGTAACTATGCTTAGCAAAGCAAGCAAGATGGGGAAAGAATGGGAGTAAGGGAGCAATAGAGCATGAGGAAACTTTTAGTAGGGATAGTTTCATTAACTTAATTGTGGTGAAGATTTCACAGTTATATACATATATATATCAAAAATCAAATTGTACCACTTTAAGTATGTATAATTTATTTTATATCAAATTTGCCTCAATAAAGTTTGGGGTACATCCTACAAATACCACCATCAGCCCAGTTATGTTGATTTAATCACTTTTCCAAAATTCCTGAAAGGTTTTGTTTAGTATTCTTCCACATGGACTGTCCTTTTATGCTTCTTTGGAGTTCTCCTTCTTCCAAGATCCAGCCCAAATTCCTTTGTTTTCATAAATTCTACCCATGGCAGCTACACTGATTGATTCTCTCAAAGACTTATAAGTTATGTTATATATGTGCTGAATGCTTTTCAAAATGCCAAATAAACAATTCCCATAATGGGCAACACCTTATACTCACACATCTTTTTAAGATATACTGTTTTAACTGAACTACTGCTACCTGGCAGTAATATGGCTGAATCCAACATATAATTTTAAACAAAGAAACTATACACATAAGAGTTCATATTGTATCTTTCCATTTATCAAAAGTTCAAGGATAGAGGTAAGAATAGTGGTTCTATTTTGAGGCTATTAACTGAGCAAAGTAATATTCTTTGCCTAGGTTGCTGAAATAAGGATGTATGTGCACGTGTGTGCATACGTAATAAATGAAGTTTTTCTTTGTTACAGCTTGTTTCTATTCTTAACCAAATAAGAACCACATAATAATTTATTATTTTGTCTTTTAAGTCTCTTTTAATCTATAGGTTTCCACTCCATCACTAACCTTGAAATTCTATATTGAAGAAACTAGATTGTTTGTCCTATGAGTTTCCCACAGTCAAAATTCTGTTGATTTCATCCACATTATGTCAATTAACATGTTCTTCTCTCCTCTGTATGTCTTGTAAATTGATTGTTAGTTCTAGACGCTTGATCAGATGCCTGTTAATTTCTTTAGCAACAAAGGTAGTGATATGTTCTTCCTTCAAGAGTTATGCAATTTCTGCTTGACTTTCTTTTTGTGATGTTATTAGCTGTAGACATTTAATGACTAATTATTGAGGACTGCCAAATGGTAACATTCTAATTCTATTATTTGTTTGTTGTTGAGAAAATTATTGAATTTAAAGGGAAAGAATAATCTTTACTTCTCTTGTATCAAATGGTAAACATTCTTGTACATTTTCCTCTCTGATTAAAATCATCCAGGGATGGCTTGGATCAGAGTGGAAGGGATAAAGTGATTTTGTCAGATCTGGGATAATTGCAAAATAGCTAACATTTATTGAAACCATACTATTTTATTTGCTTAATTAAAATATACATATAGCAATAACTGCGTGCCAGGCACTGGTATCAGCACTGTGTTCATTTCTATTCACTTAATTTAATTCTCATAGTAACCCTATTGAAGGGTATTTTTTCCAGATACAGAGTTCATCCTTCTTACATATTATGAGAGGTCTGCTCCTGGCCAAAATGCATGACTTTCAGGTGTGACCATAGGTGATTACAAAGGCTTTAGCTGGCCGACCTCATGGGGAAAACTGCCCTGCCTACACCAGACTTGGTAGATAGCATGAATTGCACTCCCTCAAAATAGTTGCAGTCAGGGATTCAGGTCCCTCTGCTCTTACATGTTTGCATTCCTAACCTGGACACTTTCCATTGGAGACTCCTTTATTTGGGGCCTTCAGCCTAGGTCTTTTTCAGGCATCCTTACTGAGGTCTTCATTTTTTCTCTTTCTTTTCTTTTTATTGAAGAAGAGTTGATTTCCACTATTATATTATTTTCAGGTGTACAACTTAGTAAATCACTATTTATACTCCATTTAAAGTTATTATAAAATATTGACTCTATTCCTTATGTTATACAATATATCCTTGTAGCTTATTTATTTTATACATAAGGTAGTTTGTACCTTTTAATCCCCTACCATATATTTCCCCTCCCCATTTCTATCTTCCAACTGGTAACCACTAGTTTGTTCTCTATATCTGTGTTTGTCTTTCTCTGTCTGACTTTTTTCACTAAGCATAATAACTTCCAGATTCATCCACGTTGTTGCAATAGCAAAAGTGCATCTTTTTTATGGCAGAGTAATATCCCATTGTATATATATACCACATCTTCTTTATCTATTTATCTGCTGATGAACACTTAGTTTGCTTCCGTAGCTTGACATTTGTAAATAATACTATGAACATTGGGGTGCATGTATCTTTTTGAATTAGTGTTTTTGTTTTCTTTGATTATATACCCACATGTGGAATTGCTGAATCACATGGTACTTCCATTTTCAGTTTTTTGAGGAACCTCCATAATGTTTTCCACAGTGGCTACACAAATTTATATTCCCACCAACATTGTATTAGGGTTCCCATTTCTCCACATCCTCACCAACATTTGTTGTTTGTGGCCTTTTTGATGATAGCCATTCTGACATGTGTGCTTTTAATTTGCATTCCTCTGATTAATGATGTTGAGCATCTTTTCATGTGCCTATTGGCCATCTGTATGTCTTCTTTGTTCTTCTGCCCATTTTTTAAATGGGTCTTTTGTTTTTTGGATATTGAGTTGTATGAGCTGTTTATATATTTTGGATATTAACCCCTTAATGGACAAATCATTAGCAAATATTTTCTCCCATTCTGTAGATTGTCTTCTCATTTTGTCAATATTTTCCTTTATTGTGAAAAAAGTTAAGTTTAATTAGGTCTCATCTGTTTTTTGTTTTTTTTTATTCTGTTTCCTTTGGCTGAGGAGACAGATCTAAAAAAATATTTCTATGATTTATGTCAAAGAGTGTTCTGCCTATGTTTTCTTCCAGGAGTTTTATGGTTTCTGGTCTTATATTTAGGTCTTAAATCAATTTTGAGTTTATTTTTTACATGGTGTGAGAAAATGTTTGAACTTCATTTTTTTACATATAGCTGTCTAGTTTTCCCAGCACCACTTATTGAAGAGATTTTCTCATAGATTAATGGACCATAAATGCATGAGTTTATTTCTGGGTTCCTATTCTGTTCCATTGATATATGTCTCTTTTTCTGCCAGTACCATATCAGTTACTGTAGCTTTGTAGTAGAGTCTGAAGTCAGGGACATGATACCTCCAGCTTTGTTCTTTTTCCTCAGGATTGCTTTGGTTATTAGGGGTCTTTTGTACTTCCATATAAATTATAGAATTATTTGTTCTAGTTCAGAGGAAAATGTCATGGGCATTTTGATAGGAATTGCATTAAATTTGTAGATTGCTTTGGAGAGTAGGCACATCTTAACAATATTATTTCTTCCAATCCATTAGCAGGGGATATCTTCCCAATTCCTTCCATAATCTTCAATTTTCTTGATCAGCATTTTATAGTTTTCAGAGTATAGGTCTTTCACCTACTTGGCTAAGTTTATTCCTAGGTATTTTATTCTTTTGATGTGATTTTAAACAGGATTATTTTCTTGCTTTCTCTTTCTGATAGTTCATTATTTCTGTATAGAAAACAAACAGATTTCTGTATATTAATCTGCATGTTTACTGAGTTCATTTTTAGTTCCAACAGTTTTTTGGTGGAGACTTTATGGTTTTCTATACATAGTATCAAGTCATCTGCAAATGGTGACAGTTTTACTTCTTTCCAATTTGGATATCTTTTACTTCTTTTTCTTGTCTGACTGCTGTGGCTAGGACTTCCAACAGGATGCTAAATATAAGTGGTGAGAGTGGGCATTCTTTCCTTGTTCCTGATTTTAGAGGAAAGCTTTAATTTTTTACCATCGAGTATGATATTGGATGTGAATTTGTCATGAATAGCCTTTATTCTGTTTATATATATGCCCTCTATACCAACTTTGATGAGAGATTTTTTCATGAATGGATGTTGAATTTTGTCAAATGATTTTTCTGCATCTATTGAGATAATCATGTGATTTTTATTTTTCCTTTTCTCAATGTGGTGTATCATGTGGAACGATTTGTGGATAGTGAACTATCCTTGCATCCTTGAAATAAATCCCACTTGATAATAATACATGATCCTTTTTGTATATTGTTGAATTTGATCTGCCAATATTTTGTTGAGGATTTTTGCATCTATATTCATCAAAGATATTGGCCTGTAATTTTCTTTTTTTGTAGTGTCTTTGTCTGGTTTTTGTATCAAGAAATTGGTGCCCTCATAGAATGAATTTGGAAGTGTTCTGTCCTCTTAAATTTTTTGGAACAGTTTGAAAAGGATAGGTATTAACTCTTCCTTATATGTTTGGTAGAATTTCTCTCTGAAGCCATTGAGTCCTGTATTTTTGTTTGCTAGGAGTTTTTTTTTTATTATTACAAATTTAGTTTCACTACTAGTGATCAGTCTGTTCAGCTTGTCTGTTTCTTCCTGATTCAGTCTTGGTAAGTGGTGTATTTCTAGAAATTTGTTCATTTCTTCTAGGTAGTTCAATTTGTTGACATATAACTGTTTGTAGTAGTGTCATATGGTTTTTGTATCTCTGTAGTTATGATTGTTATTTCTCCTCTTTCATTTCTTATTTTGTTTATTTTGGTTCTTTCTCTTTTCTTCATGGTGAGCCTGGTTAAGGGTTCATCAATTATGTTTATCTTTTTAAAAAAATAGCTCTTGTTTTCATTGATCTTTTCTATTGTTTTCTTCTCTTTTTTACTTATTACTTCTCTTCTCTTTATTATTTCCCTTCTTCTGCTTTGTATTTTGTTTGTTCTTTTTCTAATTCCTTTATGTGGTAGGTTAGCTTGTTTATTTGAGATTTTTCTTATTTCTAGAGGAAGGCCTGTATCACTATAAACTTCCATCTTATAACTGCTATTGCTGCATCTCACAGTTTTTGGAGTGTTGTTTTTCCACTTTCATTTGCCTCAAAGTATTTTATGATTTCCTTTTTGATTTCTTCATTGATCATTTTTTTTAGTAGCATGTTGTTTAGTCTCCATATGTTTGTGCTTTTCCCATTTTTCTTTCTGTAATTGACTTCTAGTTTCATACCATTGTGGTTGGAAATAATGCTTGATAATATTTATATTCTCTTAAATTTGTTGAGACTTGTTTTGTGACCTAGCGTGTAATCTACCCTGGAGAACGTCCCCTGTATGCTTGAAAAGAATGTGTTTTCTGCTGTTTTTGATACAATGTCCTGTAGATGTCAATTAAGTCCAACTGATCAATTGTGTCAATTAAGACCACTGTTGCAAAAATAAACAAATAGGAACTAATCAAATTTATAAGCTTTTGTACAGCAAAGGAAACCATAAACAGAACAAAAAGATAATCTATGGACTGGGAGAAAATATTTGCAAATGATGTGACTGACAAGGGGTTCATTTCCAAAATATACAAACAGCTCATACAACTCAATAACAAATAAACAAACAACCCAATCAAAAAATGGGCAGAAGACCTAAATAGACATTTCTCCTAAGAAGACATACAGATGGACAATAAGCACATGAAATGATGTTCAGCATTGCTAATTATTAGTGAAATGCAAATCAATATTACAATGAGGTATCACCTCACATGAGTCAGAATGGCAATCATTAAAATGTCTACAAATAATAAATGCTGGAAAAGGGAACCCTCCTACACTGCTGGTGGGAATGTAAATTGGTGCCACCACTATGGAAAACATGGAGTATGGAGGTATGGAGGTTCCTTAAAAAATTAAAAATAGAGTTGCCATATGATCCCACAATCCCACTGCTGGGAATATATCTAGAGAAAACTCTAATTAGAAAAGATACATGCACCCCAATGTTCACAGAAGCACTATTTATAATAGCCAAGACATAGAAGTGACCTAAATGTCCATGGACAGATGAATAGATGAAGATGTAAGATATATATATATATATATAATATATGTATTATATATATATAATGGACTACTACTCAGTCATAAAAAAGAATGAATTAATGCCATCTGCAGCAATGAGGATGGACCTAGAGATTATCAAAATAAGTGAAGTAAGTCAGAAAGAGAAAGGCAAGGGAGGTAGCTTGGCTGAGTGGTCTAAGGCACTGGATTTAGAAAGAGAAAGACAAATATCATATGATATCACTTATGTGTGGAAGTAAAATATGATACAAATGAAATTATTTACAAAACAGAAACAGACTCACAGATGTAGAAAACAAACATCATTATCAAAGGGAAAAGGGAGTGGTGAAGGGATAAATTAGGAGTTTGGAATTAGCAGGCACACTATTATGTATAAAATAGATAACCAACAAGGACCTGCTGTATAGCAAAGGGAATAATACTCAATATCTTGTAATAATCTATAAGGGAAAAGGATCTGAAAAAGTATATATATATATATATATATATATATATATATATATATATATATATATATATATATAATTGAATCACTTTGCTGTATACCAGAAACTAACAAAATATTGTAAGTCACTGATAATTCAATTAAAAAAAAAAGACCACTGTTACCTTATTGGTTTTTTTATCTGGATGATCTATTCATGGATGGAAGTGGAAGTGGGATGTTAAACTCCCCTACTATTACTGTATTATTGTCAATTTCTCCCTTTATATCTGCTAATATTTCCTTTATATTAACAGATCAGTATTTTTCAGCTTTTAATCTTCAGATATTGAATAACTTTATTTCCTGAATAAATATTATTCCTACCACCTATCACCCTTTACAGCAGAACCTGAACTTCTGTAAAGGCCTGTTTCTTAGCACAAGTTGAGGAACATGATTAGTAGGGTGGGGGTGGGGAGTTAAAAGGAAAAATCAATTACATTCTCATGTCTTCATGCTCAGTGTTCCGAAAATAATGAGCAGTAGAGATTGGAGTGCCTACTGCAGCTCTGTGCCCTCACAGTCCTGGCAGAGATGCTACAAAGGAAGCACTACTTCATTTGAGGTGAGCATGTTCTAGCTCTGCAAGGGTGTCTCTTCTCCTCAAGGGATTTTGAAATTGTCAAGAGATAAGCTTGTGCTCCAGAGTCAAGAGAGTTTTCTGACTGATGGAAAGAAATCTCAATCTCATCCTAAATTCAGAATTTACCTACTCAGTTGAAGGCCCTAATTACCTTAATCCTTAAACCGAATCCCTTTATTTACTAAACTCAGACAGGGTTCCAGACTTGAAGACACCAGACAAAAAACTGGGTCAATCCTCCAAATCTGGCAGTGCTTTCTAAAAACAATCACAAGCCTGCAAATACTAGCCACCATATAAACTTCTACTGCCCACAAATTCAAAGACTAGAAAGGCCTATGTTTAAAGCTGTCCACCCAAACCACTCTAAGACATGTTTTCTCCCTATTCTACCCTGTATGTTGATTTCTCAAGATCACCAGGCTAAAATACCATGCATTAGATTTATGAGAGACAATTCAATTCCTTGTCATTCCAGATTCTGATCCAGTTAAAATAGAAAGACACACAATTTTTGGCCACCAAGAGCAATAGTTGATTTAGTTAAGAATCATCAGTGGAAGCACAACCAATACGTCACAGATCCCATTGTTGAATGGGATCAAACTATCTACATATAGATTGCATATCAATTACAAAAGAAAAAATGATTTCTTTATTTTGACAAAATTATACTAATCAAGTGATCAAAGTTAACATCATCTTGAATGGGACAAACTGACGTCATATGCCTTCTGATGTGAAAAACTGAGAAGGACTGATCATCTATACATATAGTATTCCTGACAAAGATACAAAACCTAAATCTAATCGTGAGAAAACCATCAGATGGCCCAAGTTCAGAGAGCATTCATAAAAACACTGAATTGTACTCTTCAATATTGTCAGCCAAAGAAACGCTGACGAGCTGTTCCAGGTTAAAGGAGACAAAAGATACAAATGCAATGTGAATCTGGAATTAGAACGTGTGTCAGCAAAGACAATTGTTATAAAGAACATTTCTGGAGCAACTGGTAAAATTTGAATATGGACTGTGTATTAGGTAACAGTATTCTGTCAATTCTAAATTTCTTGAATTTCATAACTGTAATTTTGTAGGAGAAAGTCTTTGTTCTTAGTATATATATACACTGAAGTATTAGGAGTGATGATTTATGATATCATCAACTTTAAAATGGTTCTGAAAAAGTAATAATTACATTAATATGCTCATATTTATGGAGAGAGATAAAGTATATGTATAAAATGTTAATAATTACTGAATTTAGATGAAACATATAAGTATTCATTGCCTTATGCTTGAAGTTTTTTGTAGGTTAAAAATTTTCAAAATGAAATACTAAAATATAAATTCAAAGCACATAAAAAATAAAAAGTAAATCTAAAAAATATGTACAAGAGTCACATTAAGGATCCAAATATCAGCTTTATTACTGGTAATACTAGATTGGAGAACATGAAGAGTAAAAGAAAAAAGTATGCTTCCTACTCCTTCCTAAAGTGCTTGACTGGAGACAGAGTAGCTGGAAAACTCTAGGCATTTCCCAAGCTCCCTCACCACTTCTCCCCTGAGAAAAGTATGCTTCTCTAATGGCCACATAGAGTTTGGCCATATAGAGTGTATTCTGTCTGGTTTTTTTAACTTCTTATATTGTCACTTGAAACATAACACACAATAGTTTTATTCCTAGAATTCTTATTTTTGAAAAGTCTGTATTCATTCTTGATATTTTTGGTATACTCATCATTATAAATTCACGCTTTATTATAATATGTAAAACCTTTTCATAGTTTTTCTGCATCCTGTATCTGCCAATTCTAATATTGTCAGTCTTTTGGTACTTACATGTTTTGTGTCCTGTTTCTGTTGAGAAGCATTCACTAAGACCACTCGACTTCTCAATTTTTGGCAATCATGTTTCTGAAGTCATGCTTATTTCCATCTTTGAGAGTCTTATTCTGAGCCAATTCTGAGCAACTTTCAAAATTGTTGTCAGCCAGATGATCCCCTATACAGGGACAATCTCACACTCTTCAATTATTTTGGCTCCAAGCAGGTATCTCAAATGTAGCTTTCCCTCTCTCTGCTTTTTTGAAAATTGATATCCCCTTGACTCTGGGGCTATAGGAATCTGGCTGGCTTTAGGGAAATTCTCACTGCCTTTTGGCACAGACAGCGTCTCTGACACTCTGGTTTAGTAACTCTCACTCAGCCTCTCCAGCCATTGCTCCAAGCCTCTGGAGTTCTGACTTCATTCCACACTGGTCCGGCTTCCAAGTATTCCCAGCTCAGCTCCTGGCCATAAATATCAAGGCCCTGTCCCCTAGAAAATCCAGGTTTGTTTTGTCACTGTCATTTGGCTTTTTTTTTACATCTTTATTGGAGTATAATTGCTTTACAATGGCATGTTAGTTTCTGCTTTATAACAAAGTGAATCAGTTATACATATACATATGTTCCCATATCTCTGCCTTCTTGTGTCTCCCTCCCTCCCACACTCCCTATCCCACCCCTCTACGTGGTCACAAAGCACCGAGCTGATCTCCCTGTGCTATGCAGCTGCTTCCCACTAACTATCTATTTTACGTTTGGTAGTGTATATATGTTCATGCCATTCTCTCACTTTGTCACAGCTTACCCTTCCCCCTCCCCATATCCTCAAGTCCATTCTCTAGTAGGTCTGTGTCTTTATTCCCATCTTACCCATAGGTTCTTCCTGACATTTTCTTTTCTTAGATTCCATATATATGTGTTAGCACATGGTATTTGTCCTTCTCTTTCTGACTTACTTCACTCTGTATGACAGACTCTAGGTCCATCCACCTCATTACAAATAACTCAATTTCGTTTCTTTTTTTGGCTGAGTAATATTCCATTGTATATATGTACCATATCTTCTTTATCCATTCATCAGATGATGGACATTTAGGTGACTTCCATCTCCTGGCTATTGTAAATAGAGCTGCATTAAATATTTTGGTACATGACTCTTTTTGAATTATGGTTTTCTCAGGGTATATGCCCAGTAGTGGGATTGCTGGGTCATATGGTAGTTCTATTTGTAGTTTTTTAAGGAACCTCCATACTGTTCTCCATAGTGGCTGTATCAATTTACATTCCTACTAACAGTGCAAGAGTGTTCCCTTTTCTCCACACCCTCTCCAGCATTTATTGTTTCTAGATTTTTTGATGACGGCCATTCTGACCAGTGTGAGATGATATCTCATTGTAGTTTTGATTTGCATTTCTCTAATGATTAATGATGTTGAGCATTCTTTCATGTGTTTGTTGGCAGTCTGTATATCTTCTTTGGAGAAATGTCTATTTAGGTCTTCTGTCCATTTTAGGATTGGGTTGTTTGTTTTTTTTTATTGAGCTGCATGAGCTGCTTGTAAATTTTGGAGATTAATCCTTTGTCAGTTGCTTCATTTGCAAATATTTTCTCCCATTCTGAGGGTTGTCTTTTGGTCTTGTTTATGGTTTCCTTGGCTGTGCAAAAGTTTTGAAGTTTCATTAGGTCCCATTTGTTTATTTTTGTTTTTATTTCCATTTCTCCAGGAGAAAGAATCTTGCTGTGATTTATGTCATAGAGTGTTCTGCCTACGTTTTTCTCTAAGAGTTTTATACTTTCTGGCCTTACATTTAAGTGTTTAATCCATTTTGAGCTTATTTTTGTGTATGGTGTTAGGGAGTGTTCTAATCTCATACTTTTACATGTAGCTATCCAGTTTTCCAGCACCACTTATTGAAGAGGCTGTCCTTTCTCCACTGTATATTCTATCCTTCTCAAACTCTTCCAAAATATAGCAGAGGGAGGAACACTCCCAAACTCATTTCATGAGGCCACCATCACCCTGATACCAAAACCAGGCAAGGATGTCACAAAGAAAGAAAACTGCAGGCCAATATCACTGATGAACATAGATGCAAAAATCCTCAACAAAA
Organism: Orcinus orca; assembly: GCF_937001465.1. NCBI lineage: Eukaryota > Metazoa > Chordata > Mammalia > Artiodactyla > Delphinidae > Orcinus > Orcinus orca. Next base: position 24,116,551 of record NC_064569.1, read on the forward strand.
TACTAGCAAACAGAATCCAACAGCACATTAAAAGTATCATACACCATGATCAAGTGGGGTTTATTCCAGGAATGCAAGGATTCTGCAACATATGAAAAATCAATCAACGTGATACACCATATTAACAAATTGAAGGAGAAAAACCATATGATCATCTCAATAGATGCAGAGAAAGCTTTTTACAAAACTCAGCACCCATTTATGATAAAAACCCTGCAGAAAGTAGGCATAGAGTGAACTTTCCTCAACATAATAAAGGTCATATATGACAAACCCACAGCCAACATCGTCCTCAATGGTGAAAATAATTGGAAAAATAAATGGTGGAAAAACTAAAAATATTTCCACTATGATCAGGAAAAAGACAAGGTTGCCCACTCTCACCACTCTTATTCAACATACTTGTGGAAGTTTTAGCCACAGCAATCAGAGAAGAAAAGGAAATAAAAGGAATTCAAATCGGAAAAGAAGTAAAGCTGTCACTGTTTGCAGATGACATGATACTATACATAGAGAATCCTAAAGATGCTACCAGAAAACTACTAGAGTGAATCAATGAATTTGGTAAAGTAGCAGGATACAAAATTAATGCACAGAAATCTCTGGCATTCCTATACACTAATGATGAAAAATCTGAAAGTGAAATCAAGAAAACACTCGCATTTACCATTGCAACAAAAAGAATAAAATATCTAGGAATAAACCTACCTAAGGAGACAAAAGACCTGTATGCAGAAAACTATAAGACACTGATGAAAGAAATTAAAGATGATACAAATAGATGGAGAGATATACCATGTTCTTGGATTGGAAGAATCAACACTGTGAAAATGACTCTACTACCCAAAGCAATCTACAGATTCAATGCAATCCCTGTCAAACTACCACTGGCATTTTTCACAGAACTGGAACAAAAAATTTCACAATTTGTATGGAAACACACAAGACCCCGAATAGCCAAAGCAATCTTGAGAACGAGAAATGGAGTTGGAGGAATCAGGCTCCCTGACTTCAGACTATACTACAAAGCTACAGTAAGCAAGACAGTATGGTACTGGCACAAAAACAGAAAGATAGATCAATGGAACAGGATAGAAAGCCCAGAGATAAACCCATGCACATATGGTCACCTTATCTTTGATAAAGGAGGCAGGAATGTATAGTGAAGGAAGGACAGCCTCTTCAATAAGTGGTGCTGGGAAAACTGGACAGGTGCATGTAAAAGTATGAGATTAGATCACTCCCTAACACCATACACAAAAATAAGCTCAAAATGGATTAAAGAACTAAATGTAAGGCCAGACACTATTAAACTCTTAGAGGAAAACGTAGGCAGAACACTGTATGATGTAAATCACAGCAAGAGCCTTTTTGACCCACCTCCTAGAGAAATGGAAATAAAAACAAAAATAAACAAATGGGACCTAATGAAACTTCAAAGCTTTTGCACAGCAAAGGAAACCATAAACAAGACCAAAAGACAACCCTCAGAATGGGAGAAAATATTTGCAAATGAAGCAACTGACAAAGGATTAATCTCCAAAATTTACAAGCAGCTCATGCAGCTCAATAACAAAAAAACAAACAACCCAATCCAAAAATGGGCAGAAGACCTAAGCAGACATTTTTCCAAAGAAGATATACAGACTGCCAACAAACACATGAAAGAATGCTCAACATCATTAATCATTAGAGAAATGCAAATCAAAACTACAATGAGATGTCATCTCACACAGGTCAGAATGGCCATCATCAAAAAATCTAGAAACAATGCTGGAGAGGGTGTGGAGAAAAGGGAACACTCTTGCACTGCTGGTGGGAATGTGAATTGGTACAGCCACTATGGAGAACAGTATGGAGGTTCCTTAAAAAACTACAAATAGAACTACCATACGACCCAGCAATCCCACTACTGGGCATATACCCTGAGAAAACCAAAATTCAAAAAGAGTCATGTACCAAAATGTTCATTGCAGCTCTATTTACAATAGCCTGGAGATGGAAACAACCTAAGTGCCCATCATCGGATGAATGGATAAAGAAGATGTGGCACATATATACAATGGAATATTACTCAGCAATAAAAAGAAATGAAATTGAGCTATTTGTAATGAGGTGGGTAGACCTAGAGTCTGTCATACAGAGTGAAAGAAGTCAGAAAGAAAAAGACAAATACCATATGCTAACACATATATATATATATATGGAATTTAAGAGAAAAAAAATGTCATGAAGAACCTAGGGGTAAGACAGGAATAAAGACACAGACCTACTAAAGAATGGACTTGAGGATATGGGGAGGGGGAAGGGTAGGCTGTGACAAAGCGAGAGAGTAGCATGGACATATATACACTACCAAATGTAAAATAGATAGCTAGTGGGAAGCAGCCGCATAGCACAGGGAGATCAGCTCGGTGCTTTGTGACCACCTAGAGGGGTGAGATAGGGAAGGTGGGAGGGAGGGAGACACAAGAGGGCAAAGATATAGGAACATATGTATATGTATAACTGATTCACTTTGTTATAAAGCAGAAACCAGCACACCATTGTAAAGCAATTATACTCCAATAAAGATGTAAAAATAATAATAATAATGATCCTCAAAAAAAAAACATCAGGAACAAGACAAGGTTGCCCACTCTCACCACTCTTATTCAACACAGTTGTGGAAACTTTAGCCACAGCAATCAGAGAAGAAAAGGAAATAAAAGGAATCCAAATCAGAAAAGAAGAAGTAAAGCTGTCACTGCAGATGACATGATACTATACATAGAGAATCCTAAAGATGCTACCAGAAAACTACTAGAGCTAATCAATGAATTAGGTAAAGTAGCAGGATACAAAATTAACGCACAGAAATCTCTGGCATTCCTATACACTAATGATGAAAAATCTGAAAGTGAAATTAAGAAAACACTCCCATTTACCTTTGCAACCAAAAGAATAAAATATCTAGGAATAAACCTACCTAAGGAGACAAAAGACCTGTATGCAGAAAATTATGACACTGATGAAAGAAATTAAAGATGATACAAATAGATGGAGAGATATACCATGTTCTTGGATTGGAAGAATCAACACTGTGAAAATGACTCTACTATCCAAAGCAATCTACAGATCCAGAGCAACCCCTATCAAACTACCACTGGCATTTTTCAAGAACTAGAACAAAAAATTTCACAATATGTATGGAAACACAAAAGACCCTGAATAGCCAAAGCAATCTTGAGAACGAAAAACGGAGCTGGAGGAATCAGGCTCCCTGACTTCAGACTATACTATGAAGCTACAGTAATCAAGACAGTATGGTACTGGCACAAAAACAGAAATATAGATCAATGGAACAGGATAGAAAGCCCAGAGATAAACCCACGCACATATGGTCTCCTTATCTTTGATAAAGGAGGCATGAATGTACAGTGGAGGAATGTCACTGTCATTTTTAAATGATCTCTGACTTCAGTGATGTTCCCTCAAAGTGGTACATCTCTTCATCTGTTACTTAAACTTGGATTGTCAGCTCTTCTTTACTTTCTTCTCCTCTTGTAAAGTCCTTTGTGCCCTTGGTGGTGAAAGTGCTCCCTTCAGAATGTTTGTGAATTTTATTCCTCAAAAGACCCCCAAAATTTTAACTTCTCTGACAGATTGTGGATGACTAGAGGTGACTTTTTTTTCCCTATGCACATTTTCAGGTGGATGACAAGCATTTTTGCTGTTGGTAGAGTTGTTCTATTTCTTTTCCTTGGATAGGTGGGGCTTACAAGCTTCCAAATTTATTCGGGAGGTTAGTTTCAGCATTCCTTCTTGTGTGAACTAAAGACCATGTCTTCTCTCCCGTGTCCCAGGTCTGGGATTTGTGCTCTTTTGAACTGCTGTCTATCAGCTTCTGATTGTTCTTTTGCCTTGAATTCCTTCTAAGTTCTGACACCTGAGGATATCTCATTTTTTCTTAGAGTTATGCTTATTCATATGTTCAATGTGTTTGTGGCATGGGGTGGGGAGAAGAAGTTGTATGTTCCATGGTCCATTTTATTTCGATTCACCATTTTTCTGGCTATTCTCATGATACTTCCTCTATAACCATTTACAACCTCCTTTACTGCCATCAATTGGCTTGCCAGTTTGGTAGGATTGACCTTACCCTCAAGTCTATGGGGGCTAAAGCCAATTAGCAAAGTCCATAACCCTGGACAAGGTTGTTGGTTTAGAGCTGGGTCACATTCACTCAGTACAGATCACTGAGATGAGAAAAGACATTCTCTGACATACTTGATAAAAGATAGTTACCAAGTTTTAAAAGACACAAGATGGTAGTATGGTAATGTTATTGACCACAACACATATTACAATTTTTATCTTATAATTTTACATTAAATTTTGCTTAATTATGTTTGCTTGATTATGTCAAAAATCACTCAAAATAATGTAATTGATTTATTACCAAAATGTAATATTTATTTACTTTGGACAAAAGGGGCAGTTATATGAATACTTGAAAGCTGTCTCCAGAGAGGCCTTACTTGTTATCTGAAGATAAAAGCCCTTCATTTTTTCTCCATTATATAATGTAGTTTGTCTTCATACCATGTATCACTAACTGAAGTTGTAAGTTTGTTGGATTACTTATTTTGTCTCCTCCATAAAATTTAATCTCCATAAAACAAAGACGTTTTCTCTCTTATTAACCACTATATTCCCAGTGTCTAAAACAGTATATTACACATATTAGAGACTCAATATTAGTTGAATAAACCCTAGCCACAACTCAGAATTTTCCTGGCTAACCTCTTCCCAATCACTTGTTCATGCATCCAAAAAACAAAGATCATCTCTGTTAATAATTCCTTCAGAAGTATAAGATTGCTTTTTTCCAAGAAGTTACCAGAAAAAAGTCTCTTGGATCTCATTGTCCTGTATCAGAACATGTGACCATCCCTGAGCCAATTACATTGACCAGAATTATGGTCTTCACAAACTGACTTAAGGCAGACAAGACCCATCCATATTGCTGAGGGTAAGAAGAATCCACTCTAATCAATTTGTTAAGAAAGTAAAAGAGGTAGTTCCCCCAAAGAATATTCTGGTGCAATTGTCATGAAAAAAAATGGTTTACACACTAGTATCTCCTACAGCTGTCCACTCTACTACCTAACCTTTAAGCAGGATCTTACATATGACAGTTTTTGTCCAGAAAGGTCAAGTGACTCATATAGGGCATTAACAAAGGATTAACCTAGGACACAATTAACATGTTAAATTCCCAAAGGGCTAAAATTGGAGCAAAATCTCCAACTCCTTTGCCTATTATTTAATTCTTATTTAATTTAATTAGTATTACTTAATTTCTTGGTACACATTCATTCATTCATCAGCAAATATTTATTGATCATCTATCATGTGCCAGACACATGCTGTTCCAGGTCTTGAGGCTAGAGCAGTAATCTATACAAATGAGGTCCCGATCCTAATGGAGTTTATATTCTAGTGTGAAAGACAATGATGAATCAATGACCAAGTGCTTATGTAATATAAAGTCAGATAGCAATAAATAAATAAGGCAGAGTAAGTGAATAGAGAATGACGAGTGATATCTTATGAAAGGTGGTCAGAGAAGGCCTCACACCTGAGGAGAGACCTGTGTGAAATAAGTGAGATATGAGGATGTCTGTTGGAAGGGAACTGTAGGCAGAAGGAATAGCAAATATCAGAGGCCTTGTGGTAGAAGCATGCTTGGCTAGTTTGTGGAAGAACAAGGAGATAATGTAATATGATAAAACAAACACAGGTTGTATAGTCTTGGACAAATTAATCAACCTCTCCTAATTGTGGTGTTCTCCTTTGTAACCAGGAGATACCCTACTTTGTATTGATACTACGGATAAAAGGGGACTATGTATATAAAGCCTCTGACACACAGTAGGTGTTTTGCCAAAGATGATATCTTTCTTTTAACATCCTTCACCTTTCTCATGGATCCAGTCCTCACCCAAGTCATCTTAGGACACTAAATAAACATATGCTCAATTTCCCTTTATAAACCCTTTGAGTTTGAAGGCAACTGCTGCTTTGAACTGTTCTCTGTGCAAACCATGTGGTTTTGTGACCCTTTTGTTCACAATCCTGTTACACTAACCACAATCCACAAAGGAGACTGCAACATGTTACCTTCTTCATGTGGGTGTGTTTTGCTGTTGCTATTGTTTTTTTTTAAGTTAAGCAAATTGTGTGGGTGTCTGATCATATGAGTCGAAGGTTCCAACCAGAATATAAATAAAATCTAGCTCTTGGTCACAAGAAGCCAGTGTCAATTGGTATAGACCAGACCATGTGGTGTACCATAAACCCTTGAAAACTATTGAAATCCATTCTCCATTAACGTTTCCAAATGCTTAGAATATGTTTCTGTTTGGTTTCTACATTGCTAACTTTTTCTAAATAGCCAGGTCTCACTTTATGCATAAATTTTTTATGTATATGTATTCTGTGTATGTATACATATATATCAATATAAGAATATATACATGAATATACATGGGGGTGTATGTGAGTGTAAATAAACTAGTCTAAGAATATTTATTTGACTATGCATTTTATAAATCCCTTATGGCACTGGTTTTCAACCTCAGCTCCACAAAATCCTTTCAAGCTATAGTAAAGGGACATGTGAGGAGCAGAAGTGTATGTGGGCTGAGATGTGGGCTTTATGCCATCACTATTTCAATTGGAACTTTGGCTATTATCTATTTTACATAGTTGGTAAGACTTCATTTAAATAAAGAGTTCTGCTAATTTAAAAAAAAATGTAGATGCTTAGGATACCATAAGAAAGCCAAATTGAGATATGCTTGGAGATATATTTAACAAATTATGCCCAATTATCAGATGGTGAAGAGAAGAAGACGTTAGATTTCCTGACTTCCTATAGTCATTGTCAGTGACAAGGAGGTGTCCCTTTCTTCTCTCTAATTTATTGTACTAGCCATCTTTAGGTATATGTGGATGAAGTGAAAAAAGGAAAATCTAAACTATTGTGTAATTACTGTGAGAAAAATAGTAGGTTATAACATAAATGGAGTAATGTTCCCAATTAGGATTAATTCTGCTTTCCTAGTTGCATTAACAGAGGAACGGCTTTGCCTTTAAGAGTATTTGTCACCCCACTGAATTCCAGTGCTTTTTTTTTTTAACATTTCAGAATCAAGATTATATAACAGATTTATATGAACTATTAATGAACAAGGTCTTGTTAGCAATAGAATTTTTGTTAAGCTTCTGATTAGAGTTACATTTGCATAATAAAATTTATCTAGGATTCTCTTTTTTAAAGTATTAGAATTATCAGTTCTTTTTCTATGAAATTGAAAAAGATCATTTTGTGAGAGATCTGCAATGACTTTCCTAATCAGCAATGTTCCAGCCTGACTACTTTCCACTCTGCTGGCCTCTTCAGGGCATCTTCATTTAAAACAAAGCACTCGTCCATTTCATCCAGGTCCCTTCCAGCTCAAAAATTCTATGATCCTATGAAATGTTGCCTTGTGGAGTTTTCCACATCTCCCACTATATTTACACTGGAACACATCAAGGGAGTGGAGAATTTCCAGTTCTTTTTACTGATTTGTTTTTGTATTTCCTTCCACCCAGATTCTGAAGAAGAGGGTGGGACTTGAACCTTTTTTTTCTTAAAAAATAAAAAATTCTAGTCTTAAAAATAGCCTTTCAGAATGAATAAATACTTACCAGGAGTTTCTGGGGTCGGAGGGTTTGGATTCACTGTTCTCTACCTTAGGTGCCAAGTTTTCAAAGCCAGGGAAGAAATTAATTGCATGAGATGGTGGATGTTCCCAGGTGGCCCCAATCTGTCGATGCTGATAATGAAGAGTCTGCATTGACTCAGTTTCTGGGAACAAAGTCCACCAGTGAGCTGAACTGTGCAGCATCATTATCTGCCCAACTCATATTCTGTGCAAAATGGTATTTTAAATTTAGGGTGTATCTAAGCACCTGTATAGACCCCCTGACAGTATAAAGCCCAGACTGCTCTCTATCATTCCTTTCAACACCCCCTCCCTGGTGTCATTCCAGGTGGTTTATCATATTGACCAAAGATTTTTGTTCCCATTTTAAAGTCTTTCTCTCCACCCCAAGCTCTGCCACCATTCTGAATGATGTGAAATGCACTTCTACGACACAAACAGTACACTAATTCCTTGGTGTTTTGATTTACTTATTTTTGTTGACTTTTGCCTTTACTCCATTTATTTCCCACTCTCATGATTACAGTTTGATCCTTTTCATCACTCTGGAGGAGTCCATCCCTGAAATCATCAATTCCAATAATTTAACAATAACTTCTGTTCTTCTATTCCTCCTGCTTACTTGCTGTCCTTGTGCCTACACTTTAGCAGGATCTCTGTATTTTTTTCTCATCTGCTTTCTCTCTGTTTATCCAGACTTTCCCTATCCTTTTCTTTTCTTTCTCTATCCAGTTAGATTCCATAAACCGTCACTTTTATTAACTTCTTGCAATATTCTCAATCACCTTGCTGCTGATTCATTTAATCACTGCCTTGTAAAACCCAAGCCCTGGGTTAATTCAGCTATAGCTGCTTTATACTTTTGAATATCATGAGCAGCTGAAACTGAGTGTTTCCAAAAGTGAACTCATCACCCTCTCACCAACTCTAGCCATTGTGTTATCCTCATGGTATCTGCACACCCAGTACCCTACCTATCCAGTTTTCTCTTAGAAAGCGAAACATTACATTAGACGTGTCCACCTCTTCACCAACCCTCATTTGCAATCTATTCCCAGGCCTTGATGCTTTAGCCCCAGTCCTCATGACTTTATTATCACTTACACTCACTTAGGCCAGTCTCTCTTAGTCTCTTAGACTTTTACAAAAGCCCCACAATGGTCTCCCTATATTCAGTCTTGGACTTGTCCAATTTACTCTGTACACTGAAGCCAGAATGATATTGTAAAACACAATTCTGATCAAGTTACTCTTCTAATTAAGACCTTCAATAACTAACCGCTGCAATAAGAATGAAGTCCAAACTGACTAAAATGGCCACAGGTCTTTCATGATCTGAGCCTGTTGCCTTCTGTTGTCTTGTATCTAATCACACTGAAGTTCCTCCAATACCGTGCTCTCCCTGGCTTCCAAAACTTTCTCTATGTTCTCTGCTTAAACACCAGTCTTGTATTCTCTTTTCTCCTGATCCACTGACCTGGTTGGCTACCTGTATTAATTCAGGTAACATTTAGACTTCCCAAATATACGAAGAGATCTTTCCTCTATTCTCATAGCGCTCTGAACTTTCCTTATCATATGGTTTATATCTTGTGATGTAATGCCTATTTATTTGTTTGTGCCACCTATGCCCCATCTGGGTGAGACTGTAGTCTCTGAGAGGACAGAAACCTTATTTATATGGTTCACCAATAAGACCCCATAAACTAGCATAGCAGTAGAACATTGTAGACACACAGTAAATATTTGTTGTACTAATGGATGATTCAATGGATATAGTCTATCCATTAATTGAGTCACTCATTCAAAAAATATGTAGTGTCACTTATATTTTTAAGTACTTGAAATACAAAATATAATCATCTGGGACACATTGGAATATGTTTCTATAGTAAAGGTAGTGCAATAAAGTAAATAACAATAACACTAAATAATAACAAACCTTTATCAAATACTGCATGCCAGTTACTGTTTCAAGTGTGTTGCATGACTTGTTTAATCCTTATAACAACATTATGAAGTAGGTACTATTATTTGCACATTACAGATACATAGACTGAGGCAAATGGAGGTTAAATAACTTCTCTAAGTTTAGGAAGCAAGTGGCAAAGCCAGGATTTGAACTTAAGTTCGATTCAAGAATCTGAAATGCCAGTTCTTTAGAGCAGTTGTTTATTGGGTTTTAGTTGCTTATGTGTCTACATTTGCTCTAGACCATTAGTTCCAGAAGTGAAGAGACCTTATGAAGCTCTGGTAAACAAGGGAGGTGTACTGTGGTCCTTAAGGCTTTCACAGTCTCTACGTGGGTGTGTGAAAGGTAGAGAATGGGTAATGCACAAAAAAAAAATATGATTGATGGATGTGGGCCATGAACAGAGCATTCTGAAAGCTCAAAGGAGGTCATGATTCACTCTGCCCTCAGAAGGTGAGGAGACAAGCAAGCCTTTATGAAAACATTATATTTAGCTGGGTTTTGAAGTCTAGAACAAAAAGGGTACAGAGGCAAGAGTATGAATGACTTGGAGAAATGGTCACAATTCAGGCTAGTTGGGCATCAGCTGCTTGGGATATTTTTATAAGTCATGAGGCATCAAAATAGGTTAAAGTTTTGTGCATTCTGTTAGAAAGTTTCAGTATTATTCTGTGGTAGTGGTGAGGCATCCAACAGAACTCTGACTCCACCTCTTTCTAGCTTTGAAACTTAGGTAAGTCACTTAGGTTCTCCACCTCAGTTTCCCCATCATAAAATAAGCCTAATAATTGTGCCTACTGTACAAGGATTTTGTTGTGATATTCAAATTAGTGCTTATGTCTAATATATATAGTAATATATATCTAATGAGTGTATATATAATTATATATATATAAACTAGAACAGTGTCTAGCACATTATAAGCACTATGTACATGCTAGTTATTATGATGCTATAACTTTCAAATTTTTTAATGAAATATTATGTGGAATCTATATGTAGAAAACACATTTAAAGAACAAGCAAATACACAAGACCTGCTCTGTTAAAGGAGCTCCATCCCCTTGGCTGTCCCTCAGTTTGTTGAGTTGCCCCCGTGGTATTTCCTGCGAACCCTACAACTGCAGGAGAAGAGTTTGAAATTCTCCAAGGTAAACCCTGGAAGGAGGCCCCTAACTCTAAGGAAAGCAAGGCTTTCCCCAGCCTATGTCTCACTCCTGAAATCCACACTTAATATTTACTAAACCAAATTACAGCGATGTCTAAGAGGCATCTCAAACATGTCTAAATAAAGCTATAGATTTTCTGCCCTTTGCTTCCACAGCCAAAAACGTCCATTTCTCTCGCCTTCCTCTTGTAATAAATGACACTGCCATTCAATTGGTTTTGAAACCAATCCCTAGATTTCATTCTGTTTCTCACCTCATATTTATTCTGACTTGCCTGAAACCTTTCAACCTTATCCCATTACATGTAGCATAAAATTCATACTGGTTAATATGAGCATTCAGAGCTGTAGGTGATTTGATCTGACCCTTGCCTTCTTCTTCGGTGTTGTTTTGCATCCCTGACTGGTTGCTTTTTTTCCTGGAACATGCCAACCTGCTTCCCTCCTCAGGGCTTTTGCACTTGACATTTCTTCCCATCTATTTCAATCACTGTAGTAGGGTTTTCTATTATTTGCAAGGGACGCATTTCTAATCTCTGGAACTCCACTGCTGACCTGATATTATAAGAACTAGTCTGTCTTACGTATTCATCACTCTTCTTTTCAACAACCTCTTATGGCTTATAAACCCACCAGTAGCAACTGTAAGAGTTTATTTGTCCAGAAGAAAGCCAAAGGCCAGATCATCAAGGGGTTTTGTGATTCACTAGGGAGCCTATACTTCATCCTGGAGACAGTAAGATTTAAAGCAAGAGTGTCTTGGTCAGATTTGCATTTTAAATAGATTTCTCTGTCACTCATATAGAAGCTAGTTTCACCTCCATTTTACAGATGAGAAGTTTTAGGTTTAGAAGTTCAGTAAACACACAGAATAATTTTTTATTTGATAAATAAAAATTATAAGGGGAAGAAGCCAGACTTGAATCCTGATTTTTCTAACTTCACCCTCATAATTATTCCATTTATTGAGTGAAAGGAATGGGTTTTCTTAGGCTAAATGTCAATTTATTATTTTCTTTAAAATTATTTACTAAAATGCTTACAATGTGCCTTTCTGGGTCCTGGGATTAAAGAAATAAAGAAAGTCCAATCCTGCCCTTTAGAGTTCATACTCCTCTTATGATTAAGCCTCAATTTGATTTTCAATAAGTCTAATAAACATCTATTTCTCTCCCCACTGAAGCGATTTCTTCCCTTTCGCCATTCTTCCCTGGTGTGAAGGGAACACAGAGGCACAGTATCCTTCTGTAACATTTGTATGGAGATTGCCCATGTTTCAGTTTGAGAGTAGCCTTGACCATTTTATGGCAGCTAAATTGGGTTGGAACACAAATAGGAATTTGACCAAGAGCTACACTTGACCTTGTTCCTACATCTTGAACAAGTGTTCTAAAGATTCTGGTTACACAAACTATCACAAAGTTTCCAAGAGAAGAGAAACTGAACCAATAAAGCTATGAACCTCACCCAAAAGGAGCATTTGTCCGGAGCACTCAATAGCTTCTTTAATATCAAAAGCTAGGAAAAGAAAACATTTATGCATTCTCAGAGGTTTAAGCATTCTTTCATTGTGTCATCTCTGAAAATGTTGCATTAATCCAAAGGGTCATAATAACATATCCTCAAACAATAACATTTTTGGTTTGAGGACTATTTTAATTATAGGAAAGATGATCTTATACAGTGGACAGTGTAGGGTCATATAGCAGATGCGTAAGAAATTTAATGATGGAAAGTAATGATTAATAGTGCTAAACACTTAAATAGGACTTTCAGCCTTCTCAAATCACATTCTTCTTAACCTTGTACGAACACTGTGGTTAAATGGAGAGCAGGTAAACATATGACAACTGAAGAAAACTAAAACACAGAAGGCTAAATAATTTGTTTAAAGCATTCATGGCTATATATTTCCTATCAAATTATACTCACGTGGTAGACTGCACCAAAGCACAAACTCAGAACAGAGACAGATCTAAGTACAAACATTTTGCGTACTACTTCATTTACTATTAGACGTCCTAGTAAAAAATAAAGCATGCACCAGGGCTTCTCTGTATCCCATATCTAGGTTCACACTTATTACCTTTTAATTTGTATGCAATATTGTTTTTGCTTGATCTGGCATATAGAGTCAGGAATCTTGGGCCAGAAATTTAAACGTGATACTAAATCAGCTTTTTAGATATGGCCTTGAGCCCATGTGAAGATTGAATAGACAACTCACATGTCTTCAAGCTATACTACAGTGGTAGAGATGTCATAGAGTAGAGAGTCTGAGGTCATGTCTTAACTCATTTTTCCTGTGTGTGAACTTGGGCAAGTTGATTAATATTTCCATACCTCAGTTTCCACATATATAAGAACCGTAAGTCTCTATTGTATGAGATTATGAGAATTAACTGAGAGAATACATGGAGAACACTGAGAAAAGTGCCTATCAATACTTGGTTCTCAATAAGTGGCATATATTATTGTAATTAGACCACCTAATTCTAGTGACTGGTAGTTTTCTTTCCATTTTAATTATTTTTATGATGCTTAATTATTTCTTAAGTGAAGCCACATCATGGCAGCCAGTTTTCAGATATTCCATCTTCTACTGACCTATCTAACTGTCCCTTGCCTCATAGACTTGACAGTTGATCATAGTAAAGACAGCCAAATTTGTTTTAACAAGTAATCTTCTCTTTTAAAATAACTTCAATTTCCTTGAATATTTATGTTTTACTCTGTTGAAAGAATAAGTCAGACCAAAGCCATATTTGGAAAATATTTATGTATGTTGAATTGTTCTTGATTCAATTAATTCAAGAAACATCAGTTGAGCACCTAGTCGTCCCTACCCTCAAGAAACTTACAGTCCATTAGGGAGAAAGGCATATAGAGAAATAATTCTAGCACGTATTTCTCTCTTAAAGCTGACTTTGAGATAAAACCTTACATGCAGGTGGTTTATTTGAGAATGTAAACCAGGAAACAGGCGTGAAGGACAGGGAACTCAACAGGGAAAGAGCAAAAAACAACTGAAGCATGTATTATAAAGTTGGCCACTGCTTCAGTCAACTATTGTTCAATATTATGGTACTGTCCAAAGAACCTTATGAAATATGTCTCAGAGCTAACTGCCCAGGAGACAAAAGAAAAAGTTATACATTAGCTCCTATATTCCATTTGTCAAGTGTGGCCCCACCAACCTAACTCTCCTGCAGTTTCTAATTGCATACTGTGGGTGTTGAACTAATACCCATAGATATCCCATACTCTGAATTCAGAGAAACCATGGAGCAGAAAGCAAGAGGTACATACCATGAAGCTCAAGATGAGGCACGGTCAAGTTTCAATTTCATGAAGCTTATCAAAATCTGAGCAGATGTGGCTGCTACTATAATGGCTGGTGCAAAATGTAGGCTTAGAATATATGAAATTGTATATAAGAGTTGTCTGATACAACCCACCTCCCACATCCCTCCAATCTGCTCAAGCTCTCCATTAAATCCAATATATCACATGGTCTGCTTCAAAGGTGTGGCCAGCTACAGTATCAGCAAAGACTTAAGAAAAGGAGATTAGGTGAAAAAACTGGCATCCTTGTTGTTACAACTGACCCCAAAGCAAGAATTAATATTCATTATCTCCTTCCCCCACTATCCACTTTAGATATTTCTCACTTTTTTTTTTTGTCAGTACTCCAACTGATCAATACATCTTGGAGAAGACATGTAGATCATCATCCCTGAGACATCTAAGCCTTTAGTTATCTTCCTCTTGTCAGGAAGTGAATGCTGTAATTGTCATTCATTATTAACACTGGGCATGGAAATAGCAAAAGATGCACCCAGAGATTTCCCTGAGTTCCAGACATCATCCTCAACTTAAGTAGAAACAACCTTGGCTATCCCTAGAAATCAGACTAATCACAGCCATCCTTTTAGTCATTTCATTCTGTGCCTGCTGTTCTGATGGCTTGTAGAGCCAATGGGATTCTTACTCTGTTCTCTGGTAAAAGCTTTTTCTCCCTAGGTACTAGAACCTCTGATCAAGCAGAAATTAGTGTTATGAAGATAGCACAAATTCCACAAGTAGCAACTGAAAGTGATGGTGAGAGGGCCTAATACTACTACCATCTTTTGGTTGTTTGACCCATCTAGTCTACCTTTTGAGGATATAGCTCCCACATACATACTGTTGATTCAATATAATACTGTATCCTAGAGGACAGCACCCCAAGCCAATGATCGGCCAGCGTTAGCCCCAAGCTGGCACCTTCGTTGAGCTTTTAACTGGACATTCCACATTTTAATATGTCATCTGCATCAGGCTGCTGAGATACGTATGGGTAAGATGAGTAGAGTTCATTGCCATGCACCCAGTGTTGTATCTCTTTTATCATAAAACAGATCATTTGGCCTGAAAAAACATGTGTAGGGTATCATGCTGATAGATGACTTATTCTATAAGCTCTCAAATGGTGGTGCCGGCCAAGGTATTATGGGTAGATAAGGCAAATCCAAATCCAGGCTAGATAATTTTGTTAGAGATAAATCAGTGCACTTTTTAGGGTAGAAGGGATCTGATATAACCAATTTGCTTTCAAGTAGATGGTTGGTTGTATCATATTAGGAGCCCAGTGTTGGCCTCTTCACTGGCATATTGAACATTCAGCCATGGCAATAGCTAAATCAGTCTTAATTAGAGGGATCCTGTGCTTTACCCATGCATAACCCCCATCACTGCAACCATAGCTACCTTAATGGATCCTCTGTGCAATGAAGAGGAGCCTGAGCATAGAAACTAACTGAAGTCTACTGTATTATTCAGCCTAACTGTTGATTGCCTTCTCTGTAGTGGATTCTCTCTGTGGGCACTAATGTTAATACAAAGTCCTCACACAAAGTGTCCATTCCCCCCAAAAAAATCTATCTTCATGCTGCTTCCTCAGATCTCCTTGTCCTGGATCTTGCTCCTTCCAAGCTACTGGTCACTGGTCAGCACGACATTTGCATCCTAACCATGAGCTACACAAAGGGCTTGCCAAGTGTACCACTCAAAGATTTTCCCATTTGGTGTATGACCCCACCACTATCTTTCAGGACATCTCTGAGTGGGGCTAAAGTTCTGAAGCATTCCAATTAAAGCTAGAATATGTTTATAAACCCATCTGTGAACTAGTTCCCAGTTTCTCCCACTTCTACCAGTTGGCCTTAGGAAACCTTCTGTGAGGTATACTATGAGTTGAGGAAGAAGCATTTCTACAATAAATGTGGGTGTCATGAGAGGCTAGGTTACCAATCCAAAGAATTTACTGGTGCCTCCTGGACCTATCCAGGCCCAATCTCAGATATGTACAATGCATTGCTGCTGTGCCCATCCAGTCTTGTAACCTCATGTGTCTGATACTATCCAGGTCATGATGGGCATCTTGGGTTTATGGTAACTTGCTTGGTGCCCTATGACATGAAACTTGGTCTTTTCTAGGGTCCAGTACAACACAAGGACCTGCTTCTCAAATGATGGGGAATTCTCTGCCAGAGAAAACATAACCTTCTTCCAGATCCCTAAAGGTAAAAACTGTGAGTCTCTTACTGAAGCCTGCCAAAAACCCCACATTTTAACCCACCATAGGATATTGTATTCATTATATAAGTGCTGCATATTACTGCACGACAAAATACTCCAAAACTTAGTGGCTGCAATTATTTTACCTTCCAGCTATCATTTATTTTAAATTAACTGTCTTTGTCTCTAAGTAATTACACTATCTGACCCATATTTCTGGAAGCAATAGTAGTCTTGATAGTGCCTGATTCCTTGCCCTTTCTCATTTATATGGGGTGGAATTTGAAAGGTAAAGACATGGGACTCTCTTATGCATTCAGTAGTAAATCATTTGCTGCTATGTGACCAAGTTTAGCCAGATGGGGTGGGGTAGCTTGACTCTTCCTTACAGGCATGACATGCTCCTCCTTTAGTCCAATACAACAGGTTGAATGTTTGTCCCTCCTGTGAGAGTTTCATCTCTGCAAAAATGGCTGCTAATTGTAGTTCTGGTATTAACCAAAACATATTTTCCATTCAGCAGTATCCAGAGCTGGGGAATCCACCCCAGCTGATAGGGTGGTACATAATTCTCAGTAACAGATTAACAATGACTCTCCAGGGAACTGCTTATACCCATCAATATAGTGATTCAGTTTCTTAACTGTATATCCTCTGGTCCCCATGTTCTCTTGTCCTACAACATGTCCCATGTAAACCATGCTTTTTGTAACTAGAAGTCAAACAGGAGTAGCTTTCCTCTCAAATATCATAGTCACTCAGATTCCCTTGGTTGGAGCTTCATTTTCTGACCAAAGTGCAAAAATAAACTTAATTTCTGTTGTCTCTTCACTAGCAATGAAATGACTAACAAAACTCTTTGACACTTTGCTGTCAATCTATACATCCCTTTTAGTCCATCCTCCTATTTTCCTAGGCTCCATATCTATCATCCTTAAGTACCATTGATAAGTTTTCCCCCATCACAGAGCACAATGTCTTTACCACTTCAAACCAAGGATGACTTAGTAACCATTTCAGACACAAAAAGTTCATTTTCATCTCTTTTCTCATCTGTATTAGTCTGCTCAGGCTGCTAGAACAAAGTACCACACTGAGTGGCTTAAACAACAGAAATTTATTTTCACAGTTCAGAAGACTGAGAAGTCCAAGATAAAGGTTAGTCAAAGATCTTTTCAGTCATTCCACTCCTGACATTTATGGCACTAGCTTATGCTCACGGGATCTTATTTAGTAAGTTATTTATGTAACCACATTCCAGCCATGTGACCAGCCTCAAATATTGAAACCCCCCCCCACCATGTTCTACTAAAATCAGCTGCAAAGTCATAATTGGTAAATCCAAATATTATTATTATACAATGCTAACAAGTAATTATATCCTGTCCTCAAACAACTCACAGGCTCATGTTTGCAAAGTACAATTCATCTCAATTAGTAGATTCTGTGGCTTTGGTCAAGGATCAGTACTACTCTTCAGGCAACTCTAGAGATAGGCATGCAATCAATAGCATGCAATCCAGTCTAGCTGAGATTAACCCATGCTGTACACTAGAAATCAGCCAACTTTTTTTGTAAGAAGTCAGAGAGTAAATATTTTAGGCTTTGTTAGACATATGGTCTCTGTTGCAACTAGTAAACATAGCATAAAAACAGCCACAGACAACATGTAAATAAATGCACATGACTGTGTTTCAATAACCCTTTATGAACAAAATTAGGCAGTGGATCAGATTTAATGAACAGCTTACAGCAGGCCAACCACTGCTATATACCATTCCTTCTACTCATATCTGTACCTCCTCTGAATCCAACACAGGTGAGCATCTTAGTACTGGTAATGCTATAACTTGCCAGCAGTTATAACCATCCTAGGGGTTATCACCTCTCCACTTATCATCAGCAATGCCATCTATAATTGCTTCTCACTGGTGAGTGAACCATTTCTATAATCCAGTTCTGAGAATTGTCTTTTAAGGACCACTTCTATGCCAACTCTCTTACTTTGGGCTCCCTGAAAGCAGAGGCTGAGACAAAGACTTGGACAAGGATATTTCATTTAAGATACAATCCCAGGATACAAGAGTGAAGTAATGGGGAGAGTGAGACAAGGAAGGAGGAGAAAATATGAGAGCATTATCAAAGTCTCTACTGTGGGTAAGGAGATGTCAAGAGATGCATTCAAAATATTTACTAGAATTGTCACTTAATGGTATAAAGAATGGGAGGTTGTAATCCTTACATACCAGCTCACATCCCATATTTTTGATGAGTATTAACTACTCTGAATTTCTGGACTGAGCTTGTGCATGGACCAAGCTCATCTTATAGGCTCCTGCAGAGTTAAAGAAAGCCCTAGAGCAGAAAGTAAAAAGGCACATGGTGCACTTAGGAGTGGGATGCTGTCAGTGAAGGTGAATCTAGGTTGTGCTGAATGCTCATCACAATTATGGCTGAAATCAGAGGTGATCCAGGGGAAGTGACCCAGGGTGCCACAGGTATAGTCAGATGGCACAGCAAGAATTCACTTGTAGCACTAATTAATAACCAACTCAATAAACAGAAGATTCAGAGAAGTACTGAATGGGAGTGGGGTGACCTCATAGGCCAACAAGGTAGAAAAGCCACTCCACCCCGGGCCAGGGGGCCAAAGCTAAGACCAAGTGTCTAACTGGGTTTCACCTCTCCTGTCACAATGACAGCCAATTGTAGGATACAAGGTTTTAAGCCACTAAAAGTGTGAGTGCCTACTGAACTACTACACTAAGAGTGTGAGTACCTATGGAACTACTGCACTAAGTGTGAGTGCCTATAAAAGTGAGAAGTGCCTACTATTCTCTCAACTGTCTCCATGAAGTCGTATGTGCCATATATGCTCAGGCCTGTCTTATAGCCCAGAGGCACTCTGCTCAGCCAGTGCCAAGCGAGCCAACCCTGTAAATCAACACCTACAACCTTTCTCCTCTTTTATGCTATAGAACCAATAAACTGCTGCTTAGAAAACCTGCTAAGCTCCTGCTTCTATTTTATTTCAATTCTACTCCCAAAGAGCCTCAGGATAAATATGAGATGAGATAAAGAGAAAATTAAAGAACCTCTGTTATCATTTTGATATACACACCCAAGATAAGGTCAAAAACAAACAACCAAAAAATCATTAAGAATAAGATACACATTTCACATATATGTGTTAATATACAATATTTGTTTTTCTCTTTCTAACTTACTTCACTCTGCATGACAGATTCTAGGTCCATCCACGTCTCTACAAATGATTCAATTTCGTTCCTTTTTATGGCTGAGTAATATTCCATTGTATATATGTACCACACCTTCTTTATCCATTCATCTGTCTATGTATGTGGAATCTAGAAAAATGGCACAGATGAACCTATTTGCAGGGCAGGAATAGGGATGCAGACATAGAGGACAGACATGAGGACACACGGGGTGGGGGAAGGGGGGAAGAATTGGGAGATTGGGATTGACATATATACACTACCACGTGTAAAACAAATAGCTAGTGGGAACATGCTGTATAGCACAGGGAGCTCAGCTCAGTGCTATGTGGTAACCTAGATGGGTGGGATGTGGTTGGGTAGGAGGGAGGTCCAAGAGGGAGGGGATATATGTATACTTATAGCTGATTCACTTTGTTGTACAGCAGAAACTAACACAACATTGTAAAGCAACTATTCCCCAATTTTTTTAAAAAAAAGAAGATACATAGTGTAATTCTATGTTAAAAAATATTTAAGCCCTATAATACTAAATAGAAATGTTTAATTGTTCTATAGCTATGTTTTAAAATATTACATACTACTCAACTCATATTTTAAAAGTATAAGGATAATAAAAATGATCACAGTATAAATGCAAGTGTGAAAAGGCAGAGCAGAAAAGTGCATATACTTTTACTGAGTCTTCATTTCAGATGAGTAAAGTGGTATATATGTTTTTCACTACATGCTTGACTGTATTTTTGAGGACCTTCCAAGAAGACTATAATGAAATGGAAGGAGATTGTTCACAAGAATGATTACTTGTAGAAGATTGAGTGGAGGGTCATTTCTGGTGGATTCCCAGAGTCACAAGCCTCTGAGATTAAGGAACTAAAATATTTTGTCCTGGCCACGACCACAAGCGCAAGGTAATGAATGCATGAAGCCTCAGCTGACTCAGAACTAGGCACTTCTGAAATATCTACCTTACTAATCAGAGTCTTTTGGGTACAGAATGGATGATAGTATAGGAGCATGCTGATTTGTTATTCTAAATAATGTTGGGAAAACTGGGGCGCTCTTGTAAATATAGAAACAGAAGTAATAAAAGTCTTTCATAACATAGGAATGCAACTAGCAATGACTAATGTCTTGCGGTTCTTTCTAGGATAATAAAATGTAATGTCTATGGAGTTTGGCCTGAAAATGATTTCAGCTATTTCAGGAACACAGTCTTGGACAATTTGTTGACACCCTGGCAAAAGAAGATCTTTCGTAAATCATTAAATCAGTCTTCAGAAAGTAAGGAACCCTGAGTTTCTGAAATAAAGACAGAATCACAGATCTGAGGGAAATCTAAGCCTGTACAAGAGGAAGAACTGAAATACAAAATGTGTAGGTTAGGA
Source organism: Orcinus orca (assembly GCF_937001465.1). Taxonomy (NCBI): domain Eukaryota; kingdom Metazoa; phylum Chordata; class Mammalia; order Artiodactyla; family Delphinidae; genus Orcinus; species Orcinus orca. Next base: position 24,137,634 of record NC_064569.1, read on the forward strand.
TTTTGATGGAAATTTTGTAACTGGAAAATCTCTATTTGTTGGGTGGAGCTGCAGAAGGCAGTTTCATTTCGGATTCTTGGAGTGACCTAAGATGTCTGCCCTTTAATTTGGCTTTTTCCAGCCTTCTTTTTGGGGGTTCACACAGTCTCAAAGAACTGTCAATTGCAGAGGGGTAAATTAGAAGCCCTACACTTCTGAAATTTATTGGATGGAAATTCTCCTTCACTTTAGTTAGGCTTAGCATCCCTTTAATTCAAGAACAATTTTGGACCTTGGTAGAATCTTTAACAATTATTTTATTCCTAGCTCCTGAAAATCATCGAATTCTAGGTTCTGTGGGTGAGAAATAACTACATCAGAGACATAACAGAAAGGAATCTATTTTTTTAAATGCAAAGCCTAAGTCACTTGAAATTTTAAAGTGTCAGGATATATATGGTCCAAAGGGAGTGAAAATTGAAAATTACCACGTATTTGTATTAAATTTTTTTTAAAAATTGATAGTCTCCCAGAGATATTTTGTTCATAATTATTTTATCAGACTGTCTCCAATTTAGTGCATTGGCAATGTCTTTAGACTTCGACAGGACTCAGGAATAACATGTCTTTTCATTAACCTCAAAACCATTGAACTACAAACAGTCCTCTGATCCATGGTCATCTCTTGTCTTTTGACAGAGTGGCTCTTCCATTTAGGGTGGATCTTTTTTGAATTAATTTTCAGTGAAGGACAGGCAACATTAACTATGAGTCTTCTTAGTTGGAGCAAATGACATACTAAAAAAAAAGGAGATATTATTAATTTTATATAGAAACACCACACTTTTATTAAGTCATCCACTCTTTTGGCAAAGAAAGAAGAATCCAATTTAACTACTGGCCATCAACAGATGGAAGAGTTGCTACAATAAAACCAACAAACATCAGTCATAGCAAGTAACCAAGATTAGCAATTTAGCTCTCTGAGAAAGTTAATGAAATAAATTACTGGCCATCATATATTTTAGTGCCCAATGCTCAGACTTCTTGTTTCCTATCTAGAATACTGTCCTTCATTTATTATTTTCCATGATATCTCTAAAATATAATAACAGCAACAACTCAAACACAAAATGTCAAAAGTGAGCTATTCCCCCCAAATCATATACATACCATTTGGTGATGGTACTAGAAGGGATTTAGGAAATTTTCAGTTTTTTCAGGTCAGTGATTTTTCAAGGCACAGAATTACTCCATTTGTTAATTTATGCTACAAATTTATTCTATATTTATTTTACAAATAGAATAAAAACTAAACAAATAGATTAAAAATGAAGTGCCTATAATGTGAAAGTTGTCGTGGAGGGTACTACAGAGATAGCTAATTGTTACTCTCTGAGATAAAGTACCTTATGATTTAATAGAGCTGTTAACAAAATATCTGCCATCCTAGGTAACATATGTTTAGTGACACATAGAGATGAACAAAGAAGGGAGTATTTGAAAATGGCACTGACCAATGAGTAAGATTTCAGTGGATAGTGAGGGCTTTCTGGGTAGGACATACTCTGAGCAATCATGTAGAAGTAAGAAAGTATAAAGCATATTTTGAGACTAGCAAGGAAGTCACCTTGGTTTCTACAGGAGAGTAATAAAAGATGAGCTAGGAACGTGTATTGGTTGGTAGCTATTCTCTTGAACAAAGAAGCAAAGAATCCAATTCAACTACTGGCTACCAGAGGAATAGAAAACGTGTAAACTGCTGTGATGGGTTACATATAAGGATTAGTCCTGGACAAAACTCCTGATGAAATTTGTCTTTGGTTCCCACACTCTACCCCCTTCAGTGTTCTAAAGCTTTCCTTTAATCCTCTTTAAAATCTACTTGTAGCCCCTCGTTTCCTGGGTAATTGCAAAATTCTGGTTAACCTTTTCAACTGTTACTGCAGAGATTTTACATATGTAATTTAAGAGTTATTAAGAATGAAACAGAGGGCTTCCCTGGTGGCGCAGTGGTTGAGAGTCCGCCTCCCGATGCAGGGGACACGGGTTCGTGTCCCGGTCCGGGAAGATCCCACATGACACGGAGCGGCTGGACCCGTGAGCCATGTCCGCTGAGCCTGCGCATCCGGAGCCTGTGCTCCACAACGGGAGAGGCCACGACAGTGAGAGGCCCGCGTACCGCAAAAAAAAAAAAAAAAAAAAGAGTTATTAAGAATGAAACAGAGAATTCAAGCATAAATCAGTGGATGAAGAAGAATTAGGGAGGGTATTAATAAGCCTTCCCAAATTCCTAAATTCAGTTACCACGTGTAGGGTTAAGGTTTGCTCTATTACCTGGGACCTTAAGCTTTCAGGTAGAATTTTTCTTTCACATCTATGTAAATCTTCCTGCGAGTAAAATTATAGCTGTGTAGAAGATGAAAAACCTCATTAAGGAAGAAGTTCTCAAGTACCTGGATCAGAAGGGACTGGGAGGAAGGCACACCACAGAAAATCATAAAGATGCAATTCCTATTGCTACAGCTCCCTCCCTTAACCCCTCTCTTATGTCCGGATTAATTTAAGGCTTGGAGAGGAGTCTCAGTTTTCATCAAAATATACAGTAATCAAAGCCTCACACATTTTAAGTTATCCAGACTAGCTTAGGAATATCCACTTCACAAGGAAGCACATTTATAATCATCATTCATAAGTAATAGTGGGAGAGGGACAAACAATTATTGAGCACCTTCTATGTACATATATTTTGCTATTAATTTTACATATATTATCTCATCATTTTCATATAACTTTGAGAAATAGCTTTTCTAACCTTCACCAGACTTTCTCACGCCTCTTCTAATGAAGAATCTGAGAGTCAGTAAGTTAAGTGATTTGTCCTTACTCTTTTAGGAAGAGGCAGAAGCAAGATTCAAACTATGTGATGCTTAAGTTTTTTCACTACCATCATGTCTCCTTCATAACTTTAAGTCTTTTGTTGCTTTAATTCTTTACATGTATTTAATTACAAGGTAGTAGAAAATTTAAAACTATGTAAATCATAAGATCTTTAAAAAAGAAAATGAAGATGGAATATCAATGTAAACTCAGTTTCCAAACTTCAGTTCTTCTTGTTCCAAGTTTCTTACACAAAACCAACATTCTAGTTGCTTTATTTTCCAACAGAATTGATAGTGACATTTAGTTCCTGATATTTCAGGTCACAAATGGTTCATTAATCAATTCAATAAAATCTGGGGACACGTGCCGTGGAAATCTGTCTTTGAGAGTGAAATTTGTGATTCATAGAACTTATTTTAGAGCTTAATTTTGAGATGGGGAGACAGCTCCTGAGAGTTTTGCTGAATAGTTACAGGTCCCAGAGTTACTTCATGATGTGACTAGGTTATAACAAGTTTCTTGGCACCTGTAGTCACACTGTTTTCATTATTCCATAATTTTGGGTCTTCTACTTGCTGGCTGTGTACTTTGGCTATTTAACCTCTTAAACTATTTTTTCCCCTTCTGTCAAAGGGGATGATAGTAATAATATCTTTTGTGGATGTATTGTAAGAGCTGTTCCTTTTCCCTCTCCAAAACAACTTGTGATTTTGATTGGGGGTCACCCTCTTCACATAGCTTTAGTAGCAGCCCCTCTCTCAGAAGTGTATCCTTAATAGTCTAAATCAAGCTTAGGAAACCATCCCTTTGTCACTAGTTGATATGGTGTGAACATAGGATATAATTCTGACCATTGATCCTCCAGAGGACATCTGCTGAGGGAATAAATCTGCTAGTAAAACCTTATTACAACTTAAGACTATATTACCAAAAAGGTGAAGGAAGAAAATTACAGGACAATATACTTTCTTAATATAGACACAAAATTTCTTTTCTTTTTTTTTAACATCTTTATTGGAGTATAATTGTTTTACAATGGTGTGTTGGTTTCTGCTGTATAACAAAGTGAATCAGCTGTACATATACATATATCCCCATATATCCTCCCTCTTGCCTCTCCCACCCTCCCTATCCCACCCCTCTAGGTTGTCACAAAGCACCGAGCTGATCTCCCTGTGCTATGCGGCTGCTTCCCACAACCTATCTATTTTACATTTAGACACAAAATTTCTTAACAAACTATTTCACAAGTAAATCCAGTAATATATAAAAGGAATAACACATCAGGTCCTAGTGGAGTTTATCCCACAAATGCAAGATTGGTTGAATCTCTGAAAATCAATCAGTGGAGTTCACCATATTAACACAATAAAGGAGTAAAATCATCATTTCAATAGTTGCAGAAAAATTAGCTAGCGAGTTCAGCAGCTACTCATGAAAAAAGCTCTCAGCAAACAAGTGTTAAAAAGAAGCTCCTCGGGCTTCCCTGGTGGCGCAGCGGTTGAGAGTCCGCCTACCAATGCAGGGTACATGGGTTCGTGCCCCGGTCTGGGAAGATCCCACATGCCGCGGAGCGGCTGGGCCCGTGAGCCATGGCCGCTGAGCCTGCGCGTCCGGAGCCTGTGCTCCGCAACGGGAGAGGCCACAACAGTGAGGGGCCCGCGTATCACAAAAAAAAAAAAGAAAAAAAAGAAAAAGAAAAGAAACTCCTCAATCTAATGAAGGATAAGTACAAAAACTGTACAACTAACATTACACATAATTGTAAAGTTAATTCTTTACCCCTAAGATCAGGATGTCCACTTCCATCATCACTCACTATTTTTTGAAATGTAATTCTAAAATTGTAATAGAAGAATAAGAGAAATCAGGCATGTAGACTGGAAAAGAAGAAACAAAACTGATGTTATTTTCAGACATCATTGGGCATACAGAAAATCCTAAGGAACCTACAAAATAATTTCTACAACTAGTAAATGGATTTAGAAAGGTCATAGAATAGGGACTTCCCCCAGTGGTTAAGAATCTGCTTTCCAATGCAGGGGACGCAGGTTCGATCCCTGGTCGGGGAACTAAGATTCCCACATGCCACAGAGCAACTAAGCCCACACACCACAACTACTGAGCACACAAGCCACAACTAGAGAACCCGCGTGCCACAACTAGAGAGAAGCCCATGTTCTCCAACGAAGAACCCTGCACCCCGCAGTGAAAGATCCCACATACTGCAATGAAGATCCCGCACACTGCAACTAAGACCAAGTGCAGCCATAAATAAATATTAATTTTAAAAAATAGAAAGGTCATAGAACAAAGATTAAATTATAAAAATCCATTTTAGCCGCCACCATCTCCAGCATTCGCCGCCATGAAGCTGAGCGACAGCGTGCTGCGGAACTTCCATGTCACCAAGGTGTTCCGCGAGAACTCGGACAAGATTAACCGCTTCGACTTCAGCCCCAACAGCAAGACGGTCATCTCGAGCAGCGACGACGACTCCATCGTGCTCTGTGACTGCCAGGAGGGCAAACCAAAGAGAACCCTGTACAGTAAGAAATATGGCGTAGACCTCATCAGATACTCTCATGCAGCAAACACAGTTGTTTACAGCCTTAACAAAACAGACGATACTATCAGTTACCTGTCCTTGCATGACAACAAATACATCAGATACTTTCCTGGACATAGCAAAAGGGTGGTGGCCTTGTCCATGTCACCTGTGGATGACACTTTCATTTCTGGGTCTCTTCATAAGACCATTCAGCTCTGGGATCTCCAGTCTCCTAACTGCCAGGGTCTCAGGCATCTACAGGGCAAGCCAGTTTGTTCTTTTGATCCAGAAGGATTAATTTTTACTGCAGGTGTCAATTCTGAAATGGTCAAACTTTATGATCTTCGCTCTTTCCATAAGGGGCCATTTGCGACATTTAAGACGCAGTATGATCGGACTTGCGAGCGGACAGGAGTTAAGTTCAGCAATGATGGCAAACTCATCCTCATCTCCACCAACGGCAGCTTCATCCATCTGATCGATGCAGTCAAGCGAGTGGTGATGCATATGTTTGGGGGTTATGCCAGCAGCAAGGCCGTCACACTGAAGGCCTCGTTTACTCTAGACTCGCAGTTTATTATGATTGGTACAGAGGATGGCAAGATCCATGTCTGGAATGGAGACAGTGGTATAAAAGTAGCTGTGTTGGATGGCAAACACACAGGCCCCATCACCTGTTTGCAGGTCAACCCCAAGTTCATGACTTTTGCCAGTGCTTGTTCCAACATGGCCTTCTGGTTGCCCACCATCGATGACTGACCTGCGTGGTGCTTGGCTGTTTTCTGTACAGTGAGGGTGGCCGGTAGGAAAAAAACTCAGAGGGAACTAAGATAATAGTGAGATTGGATCATTTGACTGGGCTGGAGAGCATCCTTCCACATGGCCTTCCCAAGGATGTGCTGCACATTTGCTCAAAAGAAAAAAATTACTTTGCCAAGCTTCTTCAAAAGGACTCTTGGGGCTTCCCTGGTGGTGCAGTGGTTGAGAGTCCGCCTGCCGATGCAGGGGACACAGGTTCGTGCCCCGGTCCGGGAAGATCCCACATGCCGTGGAGCGGCTGGGCCCGTGAGCCATGGCCACTGAGCCTGTGCTCCGGAGCCTGTGCTCCGCAACGGGAGAGGCCACAGCAGTGAGAGGTCCACATACCGCCAAAAAAAAAAAGGACTCTTGATGCGGCAGATTCAATCGGGACTCAGATTTTCCAGCTGTCACTGCACCGAGCTCCTCCAGAGGAGTGACCAGACTCGTGACTAGGGTATAGTGGGGCCCTCAAGACACCTTCAATTTTGAATGTATTTGCTGCTGAGGAGTCGGTGAAGTTAATTCTGCACATCCCTTCTCCCACCCGAATAAATGCATAGGAAGTCGCAGTTCTAGTTTTGAGATGCTAGGGCAGCTCAGTGCCCCTTGCCCTCACCCTGCATGTCGTGTTACTGGGTCTCCCTGTGTCTTTGTGGCATTATCCACAACCATCATGTTACTTAGGTGCCAAACATTTACAGAAATGTCTCCATATATCTTAGGATCAGAAAGGGACAGATAACAGAAGGACCTTGCTTTCCAGGAAGCCTTGCAAGTTAGTCATGTGAGGGTGGGTGATCTGGGTGTGCCTCAGCCTCTGGGTATTGGGTTGGAAAAGGGCCAAGAATCTGAAAGGGAGGGAGGAAGGGTAGCAGGTGAGTTCCTAGGGCTGTGAGGTTTAACAGCAGCTTGATGTGGTGCCCTGCCATCAAAACAAACCCACAGTCCTCTGGGTGCCTGCCAAGTTTGGTTGTATACAAAAGCAAGGTGGACATCTATTTTGGTATATGACCTACATCACACTTTCCTGTAGGCCAGTATTGTGGAGTGAGTCTATACTGGTGCCTTCCCTGCCCACCACAAGTTGTGTACATAGTCACCAGATGATACCATCCCTTCCCCAGCTCCCAACCAAGGGCTGGCTCTAGGCTTGTGTTATATGTTATATTTAGCCTTTTTATATATGACTTGGGATTTCTGTTGTTTGTATTTTAGCACAGTGTGTGTACACCTTCATTTAAATATATCATGCATGTGCATACATATATACATGTGTGTGTGCATACATATATGTATGCGTGTGTGTGTGTGTGTGTGTGTGTGTGTGTTTAAGTATCAGAGTTCAGCTGAAGGAGATAGAGTCCTCTGCCCCAGGAGAAAGACTGCATCCTTGCTAATAGTGTTTGCCACAAGTGTTAGTCTTCCTTATTACCTTTTTCCCTTTGGGAGACTGAACAAAAGCAAAGCTTTTGAGTGTTTGCTGTCCCCAAGGCAGCTAAGTGAAGGTCTTGGAATGACTCCCTTGTGTTCCTCAAGCCACACTTTGGGGTCTTCTCTGCAGTATTAGCTCCCTTTTTGCCCAATGATGCTCTGTCTGCACCTGTATGTGTGTGACAGTCACTTTTGCATGCCTTTTGTGTCTGGCTCCCAGCATTTGAGGACAGGATGCTGGAACCAGAGCATTTTCAGCTTGTCTGAGGCTTCTTTGCCAATTATAGGTCACTCCTGTTTAGCTGGTATGTCTGCTTTCTTACTTCTTTTCCTTGCCTTCTCTTAGGAGAGGGAGGATTCCTGCCTGGGGTTGAGATGAGCTGCAGGTAACTCATTGCCTTTTCCCCTGAATGGACTTCTAAGAGCAGGACAAATGGCATGTTTTTTCACTAAGTTCCCAAATGTCTAAGCGAGTAACACATTCCCTGCAGATCCAGAAACAGGCTCAACAAGGTTATGTTTGACTTGCCCAAGAGTACCTAGCTGCTCGTGGGGAAAGCAAGCCATTACTGCCTCTGTTCAGCAGCAGGAATAGGCTGTGAATTGCTAGCAATTACTGTTTTGTTTTGCTCTTTTAGCAATTACTTTCTGGCTTCTTCCTTAACCTTAAAAATGAGGGGCATACATCTTTCCCAGACATAGGCTAGAAACTGCAGCTTCTGAGGTGCCACACACTGTATAGCTCTACATTCTCAGAGTGGAGAGATTTTAGAAACCAAGTGATCTGAGCTATTACTGCCCACCCCTGGCTTTCCAGGGTAGAAAATTCATGGTAGGAATAACTGTTCAGAGAAAGTATTTGGAACTGTAGGTTAACAAGAAAGCCTGCGTAATTAACATATCTGTACCCAGAGCAGCCACCATGCATGACTTGTCTATCGGCAGGAAAATGATTTGTATTGAGTTCCTGTGTGTCCAAGCTGAGGCACCATGTCCTTTTAAATTATGCACTGCACCACTTCTATTTATGGGGATCTGTGGCTGCAGAGCTGGCTCCTGAGTTGGGAAGGAGAGGGAAAGATGCAGCTGGAAGTGACCGAAGATGATGTGGTAGTGGGAAAAGGCAGAATTAAGGGAGAAAATAGTCTGTGGGTCAGAGAAGCTGAGGAACACCAGGGCTGCAAGGACACCCTCAGTGGGAGCCAGAGGTGCTTAAGCTCTCCTGGGGGTGGGGGGCGCACCACGCTCTCAAGAGTCAGGGCCAAAGCCTCTGATGTATATGCGACAGTGACACTGCACTGCTCAACCACCAGCCAGTGGGGTATTTGTTTTTTTTTCTTAAGAAAAGACCCATTGCAATCATAATTAATGCTTATTAAGAAAAATCTGGGAATTTTAAAAAGAATCAGTTTGCCACCCAAATGTTACCACTGCTAATCTTTTGGTGTTTAGTGCTCCTCTAGACATTTCTGTGCATAGATTTTTGGTGTGTTTACATAGTTGTTATTCTACTGTATATACAATTTTATGTCTTTTTTTGTAATTAACATATAAATGTTTTTCCATGTTATCTGTCTTAAACAGAAATAAATAAATAAAATAAAAATCAATTTTATTTTTTATATGTCAAGATAAAATAACTGAAAATGAAAGTAGCATATCATTTTCAGTAACATCAAATGACAGAAAGCCTTTAGAAATAAATTTAACAAAAGGCGTGCAGAATGTTATCACTGAAAATAACACAATATTGCCGAAAGAATAAAAGAAGACCAAAATAAATGGAGAGATATCATGTTCATAGATTAGAATACTCAGTATCATAAAGATATTAATTCTCTTCAAGTTAATCTATAGAGTCAACACAATCCCAGTCAGGGTTTTCATAGACATTTAAAAGCTGGTTATAAAATATACATGGCACTGCAATGGACCTGGAATATTCAAAGAAAGCCTGAAAAAGAACAAAATTATAGGGTATACATTATCTGATTTCAAGACTTACTACAATGTGCAGTAATAAAAACGGTATGGTATTGGCTAAACTATAAAGAGATAGATCAACAAAATAAAATAGAATGCTCCAAACTAAACCTACACTTACGTAGACATTCAATTTTCCACAAAGGTGCCAAAGAAATTCGATGGAGCAAAGTGTGGATTTTTAACAAATAGTGCTGGAACTACTGATTCCATATGCAGGAAAGAAGTCTTGACTGCTTTCTCATACCACACCCAAAATTAATTAGAATTTAAAAGGAAAACAGGAGAACATATTTATTACTTTCTTTTAAGCAATGGTTTCTCAGAAAGAACACAGAAAGCAGTGACTCAATAATGTAAGATAGATAACTTAGATTTTACCAAAATGTAAAACTGATATACAACAAAAGATGCCACTACAAAAATGAGTAGGCTAGCCTAGAGAAAATATTCACAAGGTTGGCATTTAGAATATAAAGAAACCATACAACTTTATAGTAAAAGGACAAGCAGTCCAATTTTAAAAATGGGAAAAACGTTTGAACAGACACTATACTAATAATGTATATGAATGACCAACTAGCACATATCAAAAGTGCTTGACATTATTAGTCAGGAAAGAAATGTAAATTAAAGTCACAATGAATAGAGCTACCAGAAAAGCCAAAATTAAAAAGACTGACAATATTAAGTGTTGGTGAAGACACGGAGCAACTGAAATTTTCTTACACTCTTACGTTGCTGTACGATTACTTTGGAAAAAAAGAGGTCTGAAAGTTTAGTATAAAACTAAAGACACAGCTATCTGTGACCTCAAAAATTTTACTTTCAGATGTTACCAGAGATAGCAAAGACTAATCTGTAAAAAGACTTGTATAAGAATATTTATAGGGGCTTCCCTGGTGGCGCAGTGGTTGAGAGTCCGCCTCCTGATGCAGGGGACACGGGTTTGTGCCCCGGTCCAGGAGGATCCCACATGCTGCGGAGCGGCTGCGCCCGTGAGCCATGGCCGCTGAGCCTGCGCATCCGAAGCCTGTGCTCCGCAACGGGAGAGGCCGCAGCGGTGAGAGGCCCGCGTACCGCAAAAAAAAAAAAAACAACAAAAAACGAATATTTATAGCAGCTCTATTCATCTTAGCCAGAAATTGGAATTAGACCAGGTGTCCATCAGTAGGAGAATAAATCAACAAAATGTGACTTATTTATACAATAGAGTGTAACTCAAAAATAAAAAAGGAATGAACTATTGATACATACAATAACAGCTGAATCTCAAAAAACATTATATTGAATAAAAGAAACCTTACATGAGAATGCATATTGTATGATTCCATTCTAATGAAATCATAGAACAGTCAAAACTACTGTTGTGGAAAAAAAATATTGTGGAAAATAATCAGAACTGTTGTAAACGGAACAGAGGTGGAAATTAACTGGTAAGAGACATGAGAGAAGCTTCTAGGGTGAGGGTAAAGTTCTATATCTTGATAGAGGTTTGGGTTACATAGATATATTTATTTGTCCAAACTTATCAAACAGTCTTGTAAAATTTGCAAATTTCCTTGTTTGTAAATTATGTCATGAAAGAAAAAGTACTGTAAACAAATGCTTAACTTTAGTTAAAGTAAGCATGCTAAAGTATTTAGGGAGAAATATATGCGTGTCTGCTATTTACTTTGAAATGCATCAAAAACTAATTGATAGATGAAGAGTAGAATAAATAGATGGATGAACATGCAGTAAAGATACTGTGATGCTGATTGTAGAATCTATGAGTGGGGGTGGCATCCCATGAGTCTAACCTGAATATAAACCAGAATCAGAAATGTTCGATCAACTTATTACCAAAATCTTTCTTTAATGGAAAATCTTTCAAGTCTGGGCAACCCAGGAAATGCCTGTCATTGCTTATCCTGTCAGAATCTCCATTTGCAGTGGTATCTGATGAGAAAGCTATGATCCCTGTCAGTGCACCAGTGAGAGCGTTTCCCCAGGACTTTTCTAATAAACAGGGCTTCTGGCTCATTACTGAATGATGGCTGAAGACAGAACCATCTGGAAAGCAGAGTACAGAATGATCTCTATTTTTCCAAGATTCAAAGGAAGGTGGAACATTTCTGAATGAAACCATGGATGTTATTCATAAAATCTGGGCCACATGAGGTTAGAGGCATATTGATTTCCAGTCGAAGGATGAATTGGCCTTTCAGGAAAATGACCACAGATTAAGATGATGAAGAACAGATGCCACTATCTGAAGCTTCAGTTAGAAAACCTTAAATGGACTTAACTGGCAGGACAGCCATAACAACTGTGTCTTGCCGCACATTGACGGAAAGATGACAAATGTTTTAATGTGGTGAAGATGAATCCTGGGTCTAGCTGCTTCTGAATGAATGATCCAGCCAGTTTGAAAAGGTTTGAAGAAATAAAACTTGCCAATACTTAGCAAGTTCCAGAAAAGCCTGCGATTTGAGCAATTCCATGCTGGAATTAGGTTTGAGAACAAAAACTATATTTTTTAATGTTTTCTTAGAAGAGTTACTTAAAGAGAATTCCATACCTAGTAAAGCTTAGAGAAAATGTAGTCATTTGAAAACCTAGTTTTGTTTTGTTTTCCTTCTCCTTGCTAAAATCAAATACATGCTATACATTCCCTCTGAAGTTACCAGCCTCTTTGTTTTCTTTCTTTTTTTGTTTTTTGAATTTTATTTTATTTTTTTATATAGCAGGTTCTTATTAGTTATCTGTTTTATACATATTAGTGTATATATGTCAATCCCAATCTCCCAATTCATCCCACCACCACCATCCCCTGCCACTTTCCCCCCTTGGTGTCCATATGTTTGTTCTCTACATCTGTGTCTCTATTTCTGACTTGCAAACTGGTTCATCTGTACCATTCTTCTAGATTCCACATATAAATACGTTAATATATGATATTTGTTCTTCTCTTTTCTGACTTACTTCACTCTGTATGACAGTCTCTACATCCATCCATGTCTCTACAAATGACCCAATTTCTTTCCTCTTTATGGCTGAGTAATATTCCATTGTATATATGTACCACATCTTCTTTATCCATTCGTCTGTTGATGGGCATTTAGGTTGCTTCCATTACCTGACTACTGTAAATAGTGCTGCAATGAATATTGGGGTGTGTGTGTCTTTTTGAATTATGGTTTTCTCTGGATATATGCCCAGTAGTGGGATTGCTGCGTCATATATAATTCTATTTTTAGTTTTCTAAGGAACCTCCATACTGTTCTCCATAGTGTCTGTATCAATTTACATTCCCACCAACAGTGCAAGAGGGCTCCATTTTCTCCACACCCTCTCCAGAATTTGTTGTTTGTAGATTTTCTGATTATGCCCATTCTAACCGGTGTGAGGTGATGCCTCATTGTAGTTTTGCTTTGCATTTCTTTAATAATCAGTGATGTTGAGCAGCTTTTCATGTGCTTCTTGGCCATCTGTATGTCTTCTTTGGAGAAATGTCTAAGTCTTCTGCCCATTTTTTGATTTTTTTTTGTTTTTTTAATATTGAGTTACATAAGCTGTTTATATATTGTGGAGATTAGTCCTTTGTCTGTTGATTTATTTGTAAATATTTTTTCCCATTCTGAGAGTTGTCTTTTCGTCTTCTTTGTAGTTTCCTTTGCTGTGCAAAAGCTTTTAAGTTTCATTAGCTCCCATTTGTTTATTTTTGTTTTTATTTCCATTTCTCTAGGAGGTGGGTCAAAAAAGATCTTACTGTGATTTATTTCAAAGAATGTTCTTCCTATTTTTTCTTCTAAGAGTTTTACAGTGTCCAGTCTTATATTTAGGTCTTTAATCCATTTTGAGTTCATTTTTGTGTATGGTGTTAGGGAGTGTTCTAATTTCATTCTTTTACATGTAGCTGTCCAGTTTTCCCGGCACCACTTATTGAAGAGACTGTCTTTTCTCCACTGTATATCCTTGCCTCGTTTGTCATAGATTAGTTGACCATAGGTGCGTGGGTGTATCTCTGGGGTTTTTATCCTGTTCCATTGATCTATGTTTCTGTTTTTGAGGCAGTACCATATTGTCTTGATTACTGTAGCTTTGTAGTATAGTCTGAAGTTAGGGAGTCTGATTCCTCCAGCTCTGTTTTTTTCCCTCAAGACTGCTTTGGCTATTCAGGGTTGTTTGTGTCTTCATACAAATTTTAAGACTTCTTCTTCTAGTTCTGTAAAAAATGTCACTGATAATTTGATAAGGGTTACACTGAATCTGTAGATTGCTTTGGGTACTATAGTCATTTTCACAATAATGATTCTTCCAATCCAAGAACATGGTATATCTCTCCATCTGTTTGTGTCACCTTTGATTTCTTTCATCAGGGTCTTATAGTTTTCTAAGTACAGTTCTTTTACAACCTTAGGTAGGTTTATTCCTAGGTATTTTATTCTTGTTGTTGCAATGGTGAATGGGAGTGTTTCCTTAATTTATCTTTCTGATATTTCAGATGCAAGGATTGCAAGGATTTCTGTGCATTAATTTTGTATCCTGCAACTTTACCAAATTCATTGATTAGCTCTAGTAGTTTTCTGGTGGCATCTTTAGGATTCTCTCTATATAGTATCATGTCATCTGCAAACAGTGACAGTATTACTTCTTTTACAGTTTGTATTCCTTTTATTTCTTTTTCTTCTCTGATTGTCGTGACTAGGATTTCCCAAACTATGTTAAATAACAGTGGTGAGAGTGGGCATCCTTGTCTTGTTCCTGATCTTAGAGGAAATGTTTTCAGTTTTTCACCATTGAGAATTATGTTTGCTGTGGGTTTGTCATATATGGCCTTTATTATGTTGAGGTAGTTTCCCTCTATGCCTATTTTCTGGAGAGTTTTTACTATAAATGTGTGTTGAATTTTGTCAAAAGATTTTTCTGCATCTATTGAGATGGTCATATGGTTTTTATTCTTCAGTTTGTTAATATGGTGTATCATATTGATTGATTTGCGTATATTGAAGAATCCTTGCATTCCTGGGATAAATCCCACTTGATCATGGTATATGATCCTTTTAATGTGTTGCTGGATTCTGTTTGCTAGTATTTTGTTGAGGAATTTTGCATCTATATTCATCATTGATATTGGTCTGTAATTTTCTTTTTTTGTAGTATCTCTTTCTGGTTTTGTTTTCAGGGTGATAGTGGCCTTGTAGAATGAATTTGGGAGTGTTCCTTCCTCTGCAATTTTCTGAGAGTTTGAGAAAGATGGATGTTAGCTCTTTTCTAAATGTTTGATAGAATTCACCTGTGAAGCCATCTGGTCCTGGACCTCTGTTTGTTGGAAAATTTTTAATCACAGTTTCAATTTCATTACTTGTGATTGGTCTGTTCATATTTTCCTTTTCATCCTGGTTCAGTCTTCGACGGTTATACCTTTCTAAGAATTTTTTCCATTTCTTTCAGGTTGTCCATTTTATTGGCATCAAGTTGCTTGTAGTAGTCTCTTATGATCCTTTGTATTTCTGCAGTGTCAGTTGTAGCTTATCCTTTTTCATTTCTAATTTTATTGAATGAGTCCTCTCCATCTTTTTCTTGATGAGTCTGGCTAATGGTTTATCAATTTTGTTTATCTTCTCAAAGAATCAACTTTTAGTTTTATTGATCTTTGCTATTGTTTTCTTTGTTTCTATTTCATTTATTTCTGCCCTGTTCTTTATAATTTCTTTCCTTCTGCTAACTTTGGGTTTTGTTTGTTCTTCTTTCTCTAGTTCCTTTAGGTGTAACGTTAAATTGTTTATTTGAGATTTTTCTTGTTTCTTGAGGTAGGCTTTTATAGCTATAAATTTCCCTCTTAGAACTGCTTTTGATGAATCCCATAGGTTTTGGATCATCGTGTTTTCATTGTCATTTGTCTCTAAGTATTTTTTGATTTCCTCTTTGATTTCTTCAGTGATCTCTTGGTTATTTAGTAACGTATTGTTTAGCCTCCATGTGTTTGTGTTTTTTACGGGTTTTTTCCGTATAATTGATATCTAATCTCATAGTGTTGTGGTCAGAAAAGATGTTTGATATGATTTCAGTTTTCTTAGATTTACTGAAGTGTGATTTGTGACCCAAGATGTGATCTATCCTGCAGAATATTCCATGTGCACTTGAGAAGAAAGTGTAGTCTGCTGTTTTCAGATGGAATGTCCTATAAATATCAATTATATCTATCTGGTCTATTGTGTCATTTAAAGCTTGTGTTTCTGTACTAATTTTCTGTCTGAATGATCTGTCCATTGGTGTAAGTGAGGTGTTAAATTCCCCCACTATTATTGTGTCACTGTCGATTTCCTCTTTTATAGCTGTTAACAGTTGCTTTATGTATTGAGGTGCTCCTAAGTTAGGTGCATATATATTTATAACTGTTATATCTTCTTCTCGGATTGATCCCTTAATATTTGTGAAGCGTCCTTCTTTCTCTTTTGTAACATTCTTTATGTTAAAGTATATTTTATCTGATATGAGTATTTCTACTCCAGCTTTCTTTTGATTTCAATTTACATGAAATACCTTTTTCCATCCCCTCACTTTCAGTCTGTATGTGTCCCTAGGTCTGAAGTGGGTCTCTTGTAGACAGCATATATACGGGTCTTGTTTTTGTATCCATTCAGCAAGCCTATATCTTTTGGTTGGAGCATTTAATCCATTCACATTTAAGGTAATTATCGATATGTTTGTTCCTATTACCATTTTCTTAATTGTTTTGGGTTTGTTTTTGTATATCTTTTACTTCTCTTGTGTTTCCCACTTAGAGAAGTTCCTTTAGCATTTATTGTAATGCTGGTTTGGTGGTGCTGAATTCTCTTAGCTTTTGTTTGTCTGTAAAGCTTTTGATTTCTCCATCGAATCTGAATGAGATCCCTGCTGGGTAGAGTAATCTTGGCTGTAGGTTCTCCCCTTTCATCACTTTAAATATATTGTGCTACTCCCTTCTGACTTGTAGAGCTGCTGAGAAATCAGCTGTTAATATTATGGGAGTTCCCTTGTATGTTATTTTCATTTTCCCTTGTTGCTTTTAATATTTTTTCTTTGTCTTTAATTTATGTCAGTTTGATTACTATGTGTCTTCTCATGTGTTTCTCCTTGGGTTTATCCTGCCTGGGACTCTCTGTGCTTCCTGGACTTGGGTGGCTATTTCCTTTCCCACGTTAGGGAAATTTTCAACTATAATCTCTTCAAATATTTTCTCGGGTCCTTTCTCTCTCTCTTCTCCTTCTGGAACCACTGGAATGTGAATGTTGTTGTGTTTAATGTTGTCCCAGAAGTCTCTTAGGCTGTCTTCATTTCTTTTCTTTCTTTTTTCTGTTCTGCAGCAGTGAATTCCACCATCTTGTCTTCCAGGTCACTTATCCATTCTTCTGCCTCAGTTATTCTGCTATTGATTCATTCTAGTGTATTTTTCATTTCATGTATTGTATTGTTCAACTCTCTTTGTTTTTTCTTTGATTCTTCTAGATGTACTTTAATTCTTGTAGGTATTTGTTCAACATTTCTTGCATCTTCTTGATCTTTGCCTCCATTCTTTTTCTGAGATCCTGGATTGTCTTCACTATCATTATTCTGAATTCTTTTTCTGGATGGTTGCCTATCTCCACTTTATTTATTTGTTTTTCTGGGGTTTTATTTTGTTCCTTCATCTGGTGCATAGTCCTCTGTCTTTTCATTTTGTCTATCTTTCTGTGAATGTGGTTTTCATTCCACAGTCTGCAGGATTGTAATTCTTCTTGCTTCTGCTGTCTTCCCTCTGGTGGATGAGGCTATCCCCTGTTGATGATTGTTCAGCAGTTAGTTGTGAGGGAGTGAGCACATGTCCTTCTACTTCTCCATCTTGAGCCATTCTCTTGTTTTCTTTCTTTAATAAAGAGAAAAACATTATCGATAACTGCAGTCTCAAAATAATCTCTAGAGATTATCCAATATGTTTCTATTTCCAGGCATTAGTGCATTTGTTTCATTTCAAAACCAAAATAAGTAATACTGGTGATAATTAGTAGTCTTATAAATGAGTAACAACTGTGAATAATCCAGTCTTAATAAGTAGAAAATTAACTGAACTTATTATTATAATTATTTAGATGGAGATTTTCTATTTTCATGACAAAGATTTAGAAGCTTTGTCTTCTAAACTAACACAAGAATATGAGAGATCATTTTTGAGAGTGTTTGTATTATTCCTAGCTCTGAAGACTTACATAACTCATAGCATGTAGGGCCTCTATAAAGAGAAAGGTCATTCAAAACTTAAAGGGCAATGCCTAGTTAGTTTCAGCATATTTATATCTTCCTGACCTGCATATGTGTACACTTAAAGCCAGGAAGGAAGCAGATTGTATAGGAAGGAAAAAGCTTGGGCTTGGCATCAGACACCCACTAGCTGTTTGACCTTTGGCAATTGACCTAATTTTACTGAGCCTCAGTTTCCTTGAATGCAAAGTAGAGATCCAAACACCTATCACGTCTATATATTGGGAAGACTGGGTGGCATAAAGTCTGTAAAAAAAAACTACAGAGAACCCACACAGGCAAGCATTCCGGGAGAAACAATTTTCTGAAGTTGATATAATCCACGCTCACATCTCTGAAATAGTAACTGACTCAAACCATCTATTTTCAGGGTTACATGTGTGCTCTAGGTCCAATGAGAAAATGGCTGACGTGTTTGCACCTCATCTCACCACTTGAAATGTGGTATTAACTCCCACTGGACTGTGAATCAAAATCACATTGCCCAGTGGCTGCATAACGTGTTTTAGATAAAAATTTAGAAGAATTATGGATATTAGAGCATTATTTGCTTCTGCAGTGCTGTGCATTACCCCACCAAATACTGTTAGCTTTATTTCTTCCTTATTCTCAATGATACAATATCTTTTTAAATCATCTCCGACATGGAAATCGAACTGTGAGTTTGTTCTTTGTTGTCGACATGTGTTCTCTCCTCATATAGATGTCTTAAAATTCTAACACAAGGTATGTGGGCTGCACTACTTGCCCTTTCCAATCTCACATATGGCAGAACCTGTTGCCTCTCCTGGGACTAAAGCTTGGTCTGAATTCAAACCAATGATATACTATTTTTAAATCTATAATTGACATTCATAAAATTTAAAATCAGAGACACTGGATTTGAAGTTTCCAAAAGCTTCCATCTTCTTCACATGAAGACATTTTTCCCAACATATGTGATAGAAACTGAATCTCATACTTCCTCTTAACAATTTCACCAGATTATCAGAGCTCTTCATTCCCAATGCAACACATGTTGACCAATAACTGAGTCTCACCAAATGCTCTCTCAGTGGGTCTACCCCTTCCTGCACTCACATGCTGTATATGTACCAAGACACAGTTGTGTTTGTTCCCAAACCTTTACTTGACAGTTAAATTTATTATTATTATTTCATAATTTAATTAAATATTACAAAAGCCTATGCATCATGAGTAAGAAAATAAAGTTGCTGTTTCTATGAAAGTTGAGTTGAATGCTTTGGAAGACTCAATTAATAGAAATGACAATACAAATCACAGTAATTAGGGGGAGGCAGAAAAATATAACCAAATTAGAGGGGAAAAGTAATAAAAATCTAAAATTCAGCACTTAGAATACTTTTACCTTTTAAAGTTGTTTCTTCACAGAAAAAAAAAACTTGGACATTGACACTGATGTAAAATTGGTGTAGTTAATGGAAGAGAAGCAATAATGAACTTCAAACAGTGGACACATACTCAAAGAAAACGTTCTAAATCCACAAAAGGAAAAAAAAAACTGTATATGAAGATCCATTTATATGTTTTAAGTTAACATAAACTGCATAAGTTAGGTGCGAAATTTTCCAATTTAACCCACTTTATCAATTAATTAATCAATTGCAGTTCTAATATACCTAATTTTAAAAGCTTCTGTTGAGTTGGAATATTCTTCATTGAATTTTTGTACAACAATAAATCAATCTTATTTGTTGTATTCTTTTAGCAGTAAACCCAAAACAAGAGATCTTACATTTGAAAATAAGTTAAATAGGAACTAAGAAGTTAACAGCTAATTAACAACAAAGTTTTGTTTTTTTTTTAAATTGGCTGTCTTCATTGATTTCTCACAAATGGGAAGTCCCCTGTGCTCCAGGTGCCCCTTCTCCCAATGGATGGTGGTCTCTCTCCTTTAGCCATCCAAGATGCCTTCATGACTTAGATAACCATACATCCTGGTTACAGAGGACAGTCCTGGTTTAAGCCTGTTGTCCTGACATAATTATTAAAAGCACTGCAATTCACTTCCAGTGGTATCCCCACTTGGATGATAAGTTATATGAGCTCCATATTCCTATGGTTTCTCATACCACCTTGGTCTCTGAATGTTTTACTTTTTCATCTTCTCTTCCTCCTTTTATCTCATTACACTCTGCCTTGAGGAAAAAAAAATATATATGTATATATAGTTGCTCAGACATTTATTTTTGGCTTAGAGAAGTAGATCTTATTCAAAATTTGCAAAAAGTGGAACTTATTTGGAAGGAAATATATATATATCACAAAACTCAAATATCAGATAGCATTTTCATTCCAAACTGGGACCATTAACACAAGACCCCAAGAAGGCAAGGCAGTCTGCATCTCTCTGTCTCTCTCTGTCCCTGAATACATGGTCTCTCAACTCATCTTCTCTTTGCATGGATTTTCAGTCTCCTTTTTCCCTGCTGACCAGCCTTTTCTGCTTTACTTTCACTGAACCCAAACATGGTCATCCCAGCCCAAACTTTATATCACCTGCCAGTTCAAGTACTCAACAGAGGCAGTCTCAGCTGACTGGGACATAATTGAAATTATCAAGAAAAAATCGATCGGATAAGCCCAAGCACTTAGATTAGTTCCCTGGTATCAGGCTTACAATTGTTTCAGTAAACTGTGTGAGTAGGTGTGGGAGAAGTTCCAAGGTAGCTGGGACCATGTGACACAGATTCTCTGACAAGGCGATATGGGCGGGGGAAAATAATAGACATTTTTAATGTTTCTCTTCAGACTCTGAAAGTAACTCAATGGCTAATATCACAAATCAATCTAAATCTATGCACATGTACTAATGGCTGATCATTATCCTAAAATAAGGTAAATATACTTTTTTAAAATTTTTATTTATTTATTTTTGTCTGTGTTGGGTCTTTGTTGCTGCACACGGGCTTTCTCTAGCTGCGGTGAGTGGGGGCTACTCTTCGTTGCAGTGCACAGGCTTCTCATTGCGGTGGTTTCTCTTGTTGCGGAGCATGGACTCTAGGCTCGCGGGCTCTAGAGCTCAGGCTCAGTAGTTGTGGCACAAGGGCTTAGTTGCTCTGTGGCATGTGGGATCTTCCCAGACCAGGGCTTGAACCCATGTACCCTGCATTAGCAGGAGGATTCTTAACCACTGCGCCACCAGGGAAGCCCACGTAAATATAATTTTAAAAGAAGGTCAAAAACATAATGTATAATGAAAATCTCTGGTTATGTTGAAAGCCAGCGATAAAGATATCTACGACAGGAGAATCATTTAAGACCCTATTAATAAAAGAAAACAGCACAAATAAATGTAGATGAATGATAGCAACTGCTACACTCCTCCTTCTTAGCCTTCAATTGACCCCTAAAAAACACAGGTTGTCAAATATTTGCCTATGAGTAGAATAGCTCACTACAGATTTAGTGAGAAAATAAGTTCACAGATAAGACTATATGTTTCTCTTACTGTAACCCCAAACTAGTTTCAAACAAAGGGAAAAGGTCTTGGCTTTTATTTAAAATAGTTTGGGGAGAGTGAGCCTATCACTTTAAATCTGAGATTCATCTTCCTAATCTGTAATTGACACAGTTGAATTATTTAATGATAACTTGCTGGAAGTTGTCAGTACTTTGCTGTCTCAGATATTATTTGTGTTTTATTCAATGTTCCCTCTAAATGCTTTAAGAAATGAGCAGATAACCACTTTACATAAGTAGCATCAGAAAGAAATAAAAGGTAGAAGACCTGGACTTTCCTTTTAAGGAGTTTACAGTTGAAATGAAAAGATATAGTTAAAAGCTTTTAGCTAAGTAAATTTTTATCTCCTCTCATCAAATGTACCCATACTCTTTCCTGTTAAAATTCATCAAGCAACCATGATGGTACTAGGAAAGTAGTGAAATGCCAAGATATGGAAAAGATAAAAGTGCTTGGTAACTGCTTTTTGGGAAAAACATTGTTTCAATCTCAGTATCATCACAATAATATTTTTATTATTAATTAATAAACTTTATGAGAAATTTTAGCTTCACAGCAAAATTGAGAGGAAAGTATGGAGTTCCCATATATCCTCTTGCCTCCACAGATGCACAACCTCCCCCATTATTGACATCCTACATCACAGTGGTGCATTTGTTACAATCCATGAACCTACATTGACACAGCGTTACCACCTAAAGTCCATAGTTTACATTAGTGTCCACTCTTGGTGTTGTATATTCTTTGGGTTTTGACAAGTGTATAATGACATGTACCCACCACTGTAGTATCATACATAGTAGTTTCACTCTCCTAAAAATCCTCTGTACTGTACCTACTCATCCCTCCCTCTGTCAATCACTGATTTTTTTTAGTCTCTATAGCTTTGTCTTTTCCAGAATGTCATGTAGTTGGAATCACACAGTATGTAGCCTTTACAGATTGGCTAGTTTTACTTAGTAATATGCACTTAAGTTCCTCCTATTCTTTTCATGGCTTGATAGCTCATTTCTTTTTAGCACCAAATAATATTCCAGTGTCTACTAGTAATATTTACTACAGTTTATCCATTAACCTACTGAAGGACATCTTAGTTGCTTCCAAATTTTGGCAATTATGAATTATGAATAAAGAATCTATAAACATTGTTGTGCAGGTTTTTATGTGGATGTAAGTTTTCAGCTCCTTTGGATAAATACCAAGGGGTGCAATTGCTGAATTGCATGGTAAGAGTAGGTTTAGTTTTGTAAGAAAATGCCTGTCTTCTAAAGTGGCTGAATCATTTTGCATTCCCACCAGCAATGAATGAGAATCCCTATTGTTCCATATCTTTGTTAGTATTTGGTGGTGTCAGTATTCTGAATTTTGGTCAGTTTAATAGGTGTGTAGTGGCATCTCATTGTTTTAATTTGCTTTTCCCTGATGATATATGATGTTGAACATCTTTTTATATGCTTACATGCCAACTGTATATGTTCTTGGTGAGATGGTTCAGATCTTTTGTCTATTTTTTACTTGAGTTGTTCATTTTCTTATTGCTGAATTATGAGTTCTTTATATATTTTGGATAACAGTCCTTTATCAGATGTCTTTTGCAAATATTTCCTCCCAGTCTGTGACTTGTCTTCTCATTCTCTTGACATTGTCTTTCACAGAGAAGAAGTTCTTAAATTTTAATAAAGCCCAGCTTATTAATTATTTCTTTCATGGTTTTTGCTGTCATATTTAAAAAGTCATTGCCATATACAAGGTCATCTAGGTTTTCTCCTTTTATCTTCTAGGAGTTTTATAATTTTGCACATTACATTTAGTCCTATGGTACATTTTGAGTTAATTTTATTGAAGGATGCAAGGCCTATGTCTAGATTCATTTTTTGTGTTGTAAATATTTAGGTTGTACAACATGATTTTTTAAATGTATACAACCTGATGATTTAATATGTGTATATATTGTGAAATGATTACCACAATCCAGTTAGCTAATGTATGCATCACCTCACATAGTTATCTTTCTTTTTTGGTGGTGAGAACACTTAAGATCTACTCTTTTAGCAAATTTCAAATATACAATACAGTTGGCCCTTGAACTATGAGGGAGTTAGGGACATCAACACCTACACAGTCTAAAATCCACGTGTAACTTTATCGTCAACCCTTTGTACCATGGTTTTGCATCTGCAGATTTAACCAACCTTGTATGTGTAGTACTGTAGTAGGTATTTATTGAAAAAAATCCATGTATAATTGGACCTGCGCAGTTCAAACCCGTGTTTTTCAAGGGTCAACTGTATTATAAACTACAATCATCATGATGTATATTAGGTCCTCAAAACTTATTCATATTTTAATTGAAATTTGAACCCTTCAACCAACATCTCCCCAGTTCCTCAGCTAACCTCTGGCAACCACCACTCTGATTCTATGATTCATTCTCTGATTCTATGAGCTCATGGTTTTAAATTCCACATGTAAGTGATATCATACAGTATTTATCTTTTTGTGTTTGGCTTATTTCACTTAGCATAATGTCCTCCAGGTTGTCACAAATGTCAGAATCTCTTTTTTTATGGTTGAATTACATATTTATATAAATATATATAGATATATAGATATAGATACAGGTATAGATTACATTTTCTTTATTCACCTATCGATAGACACTTAGGTTGTTCCATATCTTGGCTATTGTCAATAATGTTGCAATGAACATGGGAATACAGATATCTTAGAGATGCTAATTTCATTTCTTTTGGATATATACCTGGAAGTTAAATTGCTGGATCATATGGTAGTTCTACCTTTAATCTTTTGAGGAAACTCCATACTGCTTTCCATAATGGCTGTACCAATTCACATTTCCACTAACAATGTACAATGGTTCCCTTTACACTACACCCTCACCAACACTTGTCTTTTTGATAAGAGTTGTCCTAACAGGTATGAGATGATATTTTATTTTGAGTTTCCTGATGATCAGTGATGTTGAGCATCTTTTTATGTACCTCTTGGCCATTTGTATGTCTTCTTTCAAAAAATGTCTATTCAGGTCCTTTGCCCATTATTTAACTGGGATGACCTTTTTGCTCTTGAGTTGCATGAGTTTCTTATATAAAATGGATGTTAACCTCTTATAAGATATATGGTTTGTGAATAATTTTCTCCCACTCCATAGGTTGCCCTTTCATTTTGCTTACTTTTCCTTTGTTGTGCAGAGTTTTTAGTTTGATGTAATCCCACTTGTTGATTTTTAGTTTTGTTGCCTATGCTTTTGGTATCATATTCAAAATATCATTCCTAGATTGATGTCAAAGAGCTTGTTCTCTATTTTTTTCTAAGAGATTAATGGATTCAGGTATAAGATATAACTCTTTAATAAATTTGAGTTAACTTTTGAGTATGGTGTAAGATTTTAAAAGTCCAATTTCATTTTTTTTGAATGTGGATATCTAGTTTTCCCAATACCATTTACTGAAGAAACTATCCTAATGCCATTGTGCATTCTTGGTGTCCTTGCAAAAGATTAGTTGCTCATATATGTGTGGGTTTATTTCTGGGCTCTCTATTCTGTTCTACTGGTCTATATGTCTGTTATTATTCCAGTACCATACTGTTTTGATTATTATAGCTTTGTAATATAGTTTAAAGTCAGATTGCTGTCCTAGCTTTGTACTTCTTTCTCAACTTTGTTTTGACTATTGGTGTCTTTTGTGGTTCCATTCAAAATTTTAGGATTTTTTTCTATTTCTATAAAGAGTGCCATTGAAATATTGATAGGGATTGTATTGAATCTGTAGATCACTTTGGGTATTATGGATATTCTAACAATATCAATTCTTCCAATCCAACAGCATGAAATGGCTTTCCATTTGTTTGTTTCTACTTCAGTTTTTTTCATCAATGTCTCATTGTTTTCAGCATACATATATTTCACCTCCTTGGTTAAATTTATTCCTAAGTATCTTATTCTTTTTGATACTATTGTAAATGAGATTTAAAAAAATTTTTTTGGAATAGCTTATTGCTAGTGTATAGAAATGCAAATAATTTTTTGCAAGCTTATTTTTTATCTTGAAACTTTACGGAATTTGTTTATTCTAAATATTGTTCTAACAATTTTTGGTGGAGTCTTCAGGGTTTTCTCTATATAAGATCATGTTATCTATAGACACAGTTTAACTTCTTCCTTTCCAATTTGGATGCCTTTTATTTCCTTTCTTGTCTAATTTCTCTGGCTAGGACTTCCAGTATTATGTTGAATAGAAGTAGTGAGAGTGGGCACTCTAGTCTTTTTCCTGATCTTAGAGTAAAACCTTTCGGCTTTTCACTGTTCAACATGTTACTAGCTGTGACTTGTCATATGTGGCATTTATTATGTTGAGGTATGTTCCTTCTATAACTAAATTTTAATTGTTTTTGATCATGAAAAAATGTTGAATTTATCAAATGTTTTTTCTTCTATTAAGAAGATGCTATTTTATCTTTTATTATGTTAATGTGGTGTATCACATTGTTTTATTTGCATATGTTGAAACATCCTTGCCTCCCAGAAATAAATCCCACTTAATTATTGTGTATGATCCTTTTAATGTACTGTTGAATTAAGTTCACTAGTACTATATTGAGGATTTTTCCATCAACGTTCATCTGGAATATTGACCTGTAATTTTCATTTTTTTGTAGTGTCCTTAACTGTCTTTGGTATGAGGGTCATCCTGGCTGCATAAAATAAGCTTGGAAGGATTCCCTCCTCTTCAGTGTTTTGGAAGAGTTTGAGAAAGATTGGTGTTGATTCTTTAAATATTTGGTAGAATTCACCAGTGAAGCCAGGTGGTCCTGGGCTTTTCTTTGTTGGGAGGCATTAATTGCTTCTTTAATCTCCATACTCATTGTTGGTCTGTTCAGATTTTCTATTTCTTTATGATTCAGTCTTGTTAGGTTTTATGTTTTTAGGAATCTATCCATTTCTGCTAGGTTATCCAATTTGTTGGCATAAAATTGTTCATATTTTATCTTTCTGTGGTATCAGTTGTCTACTCTTTCACTTATAAGTTTATATATTTTTATCCTCCTTCCTTTTTCTTAGTTTAGGTAAATGTTTGTCAGTCTTGTTTATCTTTTCAAAAAACCAACTCTTAGTTTCATTAATCTTTTCTGTTGTATTTCTATTCTCTATTTATTTATGCTCTAATATTTATTTCCTTCTTCCTGCTCACTTTGGACCTAGTTTGTTCTTCTTTCTCCCTGATAATGTTAGGTTAAAAGAGTATAAAGATAAGTTATTTACTTGAGGCCTTTCTTTTTTCTTCTTGTAGGCATTTCTAGCTATAAACTTCCCACTGCTTTTGCTGCATCCCATAAGTTTTGGTGTATTGTGTTTCTATTTAGATTTGTCTCAAGATACTTTTTGATCTCCTCTTTGACCCATTGGTTTTTCACAAGTGTGTTGTTTGACTTCACATATTTGTTAAATTTTCC
Organism: Orcinus orca; assembly: GCF_937001465.1. Lineage (NCBI taxonomy): Eukaryota > Metazoa > Chordata > Mammalia > Artiodactyla > Delphinidae > Orcinus > Orcinus orca. The sequence continues at coordinate 24,164,486 of NC_064569.1, forward strand.
ACTTTCCTACTGTAATTGATTTCTAGTTTTATACTATTATGCCAGGAAAAGATACTTGATACAAATTCAATATTCTTAAGTTTGTTACTACTAGTTTTGTGATTCAGCACATAAGCTACTCTGGAGAATATTCCATGTATCCTTAAGAAGAATGTGATTCTGCTGCTGTTGGATGGAATGTTTTGTATATGTCTGTTAGATAAATTTGGTCTATAATGTTATTCAAGTCTACTGTTTCTTTATTGATTTTCTCTCCAGATGATTTATCCATTGATGAAAGTGGGATATCAAAATCCCCTACTATTATGGTATTGTTGTCTATTTCTCTCTTTTTTTTGTTAGTATTTTCTTTATTTATTTAGGTGCCTCAATATTGGATGCATACATATTTACAACTGTTATATACTCTTGATGAATTGACCCATTTATCTTTATGTAGTGACCTTCTTTGTCTCTGACAATGGATTCTGACTGAAAGTTTATTTGTCTGATATCAATATAGTCACCCCTGTTCTCTTCTGATTATCATTTAAGTGGGATATCTTTTTCCACCCCTTCACTTTTAGCCTATATAAATCCTTAAAGCCAAAGTGAGTCTCTTGTAGGCAACGTATAGTTGGATCTTGTTTTTTATTCATTCAGCCACTCTATCCTTGAGTAGAGAATTTAATTCATATACATTTAAAGTAATATTTGATAGATAAAGATTTACAGTTGCCATCTTTTTTATGGTTTTCTGGCTATTCTATAGTTTGTTTGTTCCTGTCTTTCTCTCTTGCAGTCTTCCTTTGTAATTTGTTGCCTTTTTTGTGGCAGTGTGCTTTGATTCCTTACTCTTTATCTTTTGCATATCTACTAGAGTTTCTTCTTTATGGTTATTATTAAGTTTTTATAAAACATCTTATAGTTGTCTACTTTAGGCAACTTAACTTTACTCTCATACCAAAACTCTACACTTTTACTTCTTCCTCACTTCCACACTTAATGCTATTGATGCATGCTTTATATCTTTTAAAATTGTATACCTATTAACAAATTATTTTACCCATGGTTGTTTTTAATATTTTTGTCTTCTAACTTTCATACTAGAGATAAAAGTGATTTATGAACCACCATTATATTATTAAGAGTATTATGAATTTGACTAGATATTTACGTTTATCAGTGAGTTTTATACTTTCACATGTTTCGTATTGTTACTTAGTATCTTTTTATTTCATCTTGAAGATTTCTTTTTAGCATTTTTTGTAAGGCAGGTCTAGTGGTGATGTACTCCCTCAGTGTTTGTTTGTTGAAAATAGATTTACCTTTTTTATATGTGTATGTCCAGTTGTTCCAGCACCATTTGTAGAAATGACTATCTTTGCTCCATTGCATTGCCTTTGCTGCATTGTCAAAGACCAGTTGACTCTATTTATGTGAGTCTATTTCTGGGCTCTCTATTCTGTTCCATTGATATATTTGTCTATCCTTTCATCAATACCACACTACCTTGATTACTGTAGCTTCATAGTCTTGAAGTTAGATAATGTCAGTCCTCCAACTTTGTTCTTCTCCAATACTGAGTTAACTATTTTGGGTCTTTTGCCTCTCTATATACTCTTTGCAATCAGTTTTTTTAAATACCCACAGTACTTTGTTATTATTTTTCTTGAAATTGCATTTTATCTGTAGATCAAGTTGGAAAGAACTGACATCTTGACAATACTGAGTCTTCCTAATTATGAACATGGAATATCTCTCCACTTACTTAGCTCTTCTTTTGTATCTTTTATCAGAGTTATATGGTTTTTCTCATATAGATCTTGCACATATTTTATTATGTTAATATTTAAGTGTTTTATTCTTGGTGGTAATGTAATTTTAAATTCCACTTGTTCATTGCTGATACAATAATATTTTAAAGACTTTTTTTAATGACACTTAATAAATTCACTGATATTTGGGCTGCAGCACCAGAAAACACAACAGACTGCCTTTGCTTTAAGTGCAAGTATGTCCAATAAATACGGTCTTATTCTACAGATTTCTTTGCAGAATAAGTTTTCAAAGCTCTAAAGATGAATTTATGAGATATTTTGACATGAATTATGATACCTGTCAATGATCATATGATCACCATGAGTAAAGAATTGTATCAATCAATAGCTGACAAAGTTGGAAATGATTAAAAAGTGTTCCCAATTACAAAGAAATTGTTTTATATGGTAAATATAATGGATCTGAGAAAGACTGAAGTAGAGCACAAAGTTTTACAGAATTTCAGGGCAAGTGGTATCTAACTTATTTCACCTATATATCATATAAATATATGATATTTTACACTCTTTGCCATTATCCAAAACAATTTCTATTAATTATAATGCTTTTAAAAAGCTTATAAACATGAAATTTTAATTTTTCAGTGTGTATAATATTCAGTTCCTATGGGTAAGCCAGCTTATTTCTCATACCATTCTCTCCATAACAAGAGTACTAGTTAGCAGAGGGTAATAGAATCTTAAAAAACTATCCAACATTTCCGGTTTAAATGATTTTTACCAATCCAACCTCTACCTGGCCAAGCAAACCATATTTTAAGGGAAGAAAATTTTAAAACACAAAATTTTAGTACAGGTTATATTTATAATGCTACATGAACAATCGATACTCCTGACACATTACAAGTGGAGAATTTTCTCCAGTCAGTGGTAGTGAGTGGGTAAGGAAAAGGATGAATTTAGTCCCCACATTTTTCCACATTTATTCTTCCAGCATCCATTTCTAGACAATCTATATGTCACTATCATTGTGCAAACAAATTGTTTACACATGTACATAAATTGATTCATAGCATCTACTAATTTTACATGCCCATGTAAAATCCTGTAAATATGTCCAGAATGATGTACAGAGACACAGCACTGAGAGCCAGAAGAGAACATAGAGGTTACAAGGTCCAACAGGCTATGTGTATAGCTGAGGAAATGGAAGCCAAATAATATTTAGAGGCTTGCCCAGTATCACCTAGTCTGAGAATATGTTTATTTTCCAAATATCTTAAAATACAATTAAAATATCATTAAATGAAAAGAACAGTTAGATAAGAGATGTTGAGAAAATTAGCATTTCTGTTTATGTTCTCACATAGTACATGGTTTCACTCCTATGGACCTTTGCCCAAGCAGATCCTTCTAAAATTCCTTCCAAACCTGATAATTTTCTCTCAAAATCATATTCAGGTTAAACATCCCTCTAATGGTTTCTTGGACTCCACCCCTGAACTATTAGCCATTACTTTGTTACCTCTATTCTTGGTACTTACATTACCTTATATAACACATCAGCTAGAGCTCTTACTCCAGCCACTGTTGTTGTGACTACTTCTATAAGTCACGGACTAGCTTTGTGCAATTGCAAACTTACGTCATGCCTTTGCTGCGTACCTTTTGCTTCTTGTCCTGAGGTTTCTTTGACACAGGCATGGGTCACCTCTGGGTATCCACTCAGTACTCATGCACATCAACTCATGGAAGTTAACACACATGTGACTATCCTTTGACCAACTGGAGAAGAGCACCAAAGAATGCATTCTTGCCATTTTATACCCTGGAAAGCCAGTTTAAGATGCATTTCTAAAGGCTCTTCAGATGGACCTGCAGGATTGAACACCTGCAGTCATTCATAGGATAACTGACTTGATAATGCACCTCCCACTCTACATTGCCTTCATCCTTTTCCTGTTTACTCCCATTATTTCTCACTATTGCTATCTGTGATCACTTCCCAATTATACTACCTGCGTGCAAGCCATTTTCTCAATAGGAAATTGCAATAACCCAATAAAGACTGGACTATGATCTCAAATATTTCAGGAGTGGAGATTTGTGATACCACATCCATCCAACTAAAAATATAGCAGAGAGTAAGGGAAATGTGGACTGGATAGAGGAAGAAAAAAATTATGATGGTAATCTTTGGCCTGGTAACCAGATACAGAGTCAGGAACTGCTGCAAGTATTCATATTTTGTGCTTATTGATTATTTTTCTCCCCTTTTCCTTACACTTTGTATGAATGAGAAGTTGTGGTAATGTTGAATATTACAGTTATGACTGAATGGCATCATTCCACCACTATATTGTAGTTGGTGGAACTTTGTGTCTGTTTGGTGTTTGTGATGATAGTTTCTTCATCCAAAAAGGCAAAAATGTATGCTACATGGCAAAACGAGGGAAGGCACCAGCCTCTGACCATTTAATCACTCATACGCAGTCTCCACCTTTGCTGCCCTTCTTGTGTCAAGGAGAATGACCCCTATGAATTACATCACTAAATCTCCCCTCATGACTGGCTTTTGGTAGGATCTTGCCAAGGGGAGAAACAGCAGATGGTTAGAAGGCAGAGAAGAGAAATTTTGTGGTATTTATTCCCTGATCTCTCCCTGCCTGGCACCATTATATCCACTGGCAAGTTGTGTCCTTCTCAATCACAGCTCCCAACAGGCTCTGGTCACACTATTTCTTCCTCACGTCTTAAGGAATAATGGCTTCTCATTGTTGCTCCTCTGTATGCCGTACCATGCCTTGTTTGCCCTGTCCAGTCTGCCTGCCTATTAAAGTCTTTCATTTGAGACAACTGAATTAATTCTCGTTATTGCCAGTTCCCTGGCTGATGAACATCCACTAGCTCCCACACACATGCACACGCACATACACACAGATGCCACGACACAGAACACTCTCATTCAAGGAAAATGACTCATCTATAATGTATGGTAACCACCTGTCCTGTCCACCCATGTCCCTAGTGTGCCTTTTCCCCTATCTCTTTATATTAAGGTCCCATACCCCCAGGTTACATAATTTCTATTCATGGCAGGACACAAGAGTTAGCATGACAAAATTGAAGTATTAATTTATAAATAATTTAAAGATGCTTATTTCATGACATATTATAGAAAAAGAAAAGAGACAGTGTCTTCATGTGCCAGCTACAGTTGCCATTATTCATCTCCAAGACTAAATCACATATGATTATGGTGTTTAACATAATGTGGTAAAGGCACAGATTCACAAGCCACCTCTTTATCTTATTTTTATTCCTGATATCAACATATTCTTCTTGAAATCTCAAGAAGAACTCTGGGGAAAATCTTTTCACCAACATTCACAAGACCTCCATCTGTAAAGAAGGTAAAGATATTTTTTCTTGTTCCCGTTCCATGGTTGAATGACTGATTGTTTGCAAAATGAGCTCAGTGTTTTAAAATCTATGATGGACAACTGTCATTTATTTTATGATATGTGAAATAGGCACCAAAAATTGATACTCTCACCCCAACTTTGAACTGAGAGCTACTTAGGCAATGAAAAAAATTCTACCTGAAACAGGAAGACAGCTCATGGGCCCACGGTGCAGAGGTCCTGGTGGCAGCATCCTGCATCCAGTGACGGCAGGGTTGAAACAAGCTGAAGTGTCTTGTGCACAGTGGACGTTGCTGCAGCTTCTTCTGTGACATGGTTTGGGGTATTTTTCCAGATCACATAACCACTAAGCGTGGTTCTCTGTTTCTCCAAGGAATTTATAAATTATCCAATATCCTTTTATTAATTTTCTTTTTTTAAATTCTTCTGGACCTCAAGTGAAACAAAAAGTGATTCAGTTATAATCCTATGCTCTCATCATATAAAACCACTCTCCTGTTTTATTACATTGTTGTATTTTTTGATTCTTTCATTCTCCCCACTACCATCACTAAATAAACCTACTCTAATGTCCTTGGTATATGTGCAGGGAGATATATATACACATATATATTTCAAAAGTTATACCATTGTTTTGGGCATTATTTTTTTTAACTTACATAAGTGATGCTAAGCTGAGTGTCATTCTGTTGGGATTTTTTATTAATTATCTCTGATATCTATGAAGCTCTATCTATATTTTTATATATGCCTGTAATCGTGGCCTCAGCCACACCATAATACATAATAGTCTTTTTAAATTTTATTTATCCCTCCCCCTATGATGGAAAATTAGGTTGTCTCCAATTCCCACTACCATAAACAGTGTTTCAAAAAACAACCTGATGCATATTCCTTGGTGGACAGATGTATTTGTTTCTCTGAAATTTATGCTATAAGAGGATTAATGGATCATAGGAAACACACATAATGGCTACATCAGTCTTTGGTCCCATCAGTGCACATGGCTTCCTGTTTCTCTATGTTCTTACCAGCACTTGGTACCATCCTACTTTTTTACTTTTTACAATCTGGTTGTAAAGTGCTGTTGATTTCCCTGGTTATAAATTGTTTACTTGTTATATTTGTTAGCCATTTGAGTTTCTTCTGAGAATAGTTTATTCATATCCTGTGCCCATTTTTCTTTTTGGTTCTTTACCTTATTCTTATTTATAAGAATTCCTTCTAGACATTAATTCTCTGCCAATTTTAGATATTGTAATTATCTTCTCCAAATATGACAACCGTCCTTTACCAAAATAGAATATTTTTCTGCTTAAATTACCCAGTCAAAATCTGTTTCTATTGCTTACAAATAAGAATTTCGATTAAAACTGAGTTTATAATGATATCTTTAATTTCTTTGATGATCAAAGAAAGCTATTTCCAAGAATTCTTATTCTGATTGATGAATAACATAATGTTTATGTAGACTTATGTAAAATATTCTCTACCTTTCCCTATGTTTCCCATAAGAAAAATCCATAATTGCCTGCCAAATACTCCACATCCTCTACGAAATTGTTTCAAAATAGCAGCACAGGGGAGAACTTCAAGATGGCAGAGGAGTAAGACGTGGAGATCACCTTCCTCCCCACAAATACATCTACATGTGGAACAGCTCCTACAGGACACCTACTGAACACTGGCAGAAGACCTCAGACTTCCCAAAAGGCAAGAAACTCCCCACGTACCTGGGTAGGGTGAAAGAAAAAACAAAAAACAGAGACAAAAGAATAAGGACGGGACCTGCACCTCTGGGAGGGAGCTGTGAAGGAGGAAAGGTTTCCACAAACTAGGAAGCCCCTTCACTGGTGGAGATAGGGGGGTGGGGGCGGGGGAGCTTCAGAGCTGCGGAGGAGAGCGCAGCCACAGGGGTGCAGAGGGCAAAGCTGAGAGATTCCCGCATGGAGGATCGGTACCGACCGGCACTCACCAGCCCGAGAGGCTAGTCTGCTCACCCTCTTGGGCGGGCGGGGACTGGGAGCTGAGGCTCGGGCTTTGGAGGTCAGATCCCAGGAAGAGGACTGGGGTTGGCGGCGTGAACACAGCCTGAAGGGGGCTAGTGCGCCACAGCTTGCCGGGAGGGAGTCTGGGAAAAAGTCTGGACCTGCCAAAGAGGCAAGAGACCATTGCTTCGGGTGCGCGAGGCAAGGGAATTCAGAGCACCGCCTAAATGAGCTCCAGAGATGGGCGTGAGCCGCGGCTAACAGCGTGGACCCCAGAGACGGGCATGAGATGCTAAAGCTGCTGCTGCCACCACCAAGAAGCCTGTGTGCGAGCACAGGTCACTATACACACCTCCCTTCCGGGGAGCCTGTGCAGCCCGCCACTGCCAGGATCCCATGATCAGGATACAACTTCCCCAGGAGAACGCACGGCGCGCCTCAGGCTGGTGCAACGTCACGCTGGCCTCTGCTGCCGAAGGTTCACTCCGCATCCGTACCCCTCCCTCCCCGCGGCCTGAGTGAGCCAGAGCCCTCGAATCAGCGGGTCCTTTAACCCCGTCCTGGCTGAGCGAAGAACAGACGCCCTCAGGCAACCTACATGCAGACGCAGGTCCAAATCCAAAGCTGAACCCCAGGAGCTGTGAGAACAAAGAAGAGAAAGGGAAATCTCTCCCAGCAGCCTCGGGAGCAGCAGATTAAATCTCCACAATCAACTTGATGTAACCTGCCTTCGTTGTACTTGGATAGATAATGAATCATCGCAAAACTGAGGCAGTGGACTTTGGGAGTAACTGTAGACTTGGGGTTTGCTGTATGCGACTGACTGATTTCTGGTTTTATGTTTATCTTAGTTTAGTATTTAGAGTTATCATCATTGGTAGATTTGTTTATTGATTTGGTTGCTCTCTTCCATTTTTTTATATATAGATTTTTTTTTTCCTTTTTCTCTTTTTGTGGGTGTGTACATGTATGCTTCTTTGTGTGATTTTGTCTGTATAGCTTTGCTTTTTCCATTCGTCCTAGGGGTCACTCTGTCCATTTTTTTTTTTTTTAGTACAGTTTTTATTGCTTGTTATCATTGCTGGATTTGTTTTTGGTTTGGTTGCTCTCTTCTTTCTTTCTTTTTTATTACTTTTAAATTTTTTTATTTTTAGTAATTTTTGTATTTTAATAACATAATTTCTTTTTATTTTCTTTCTTTCTTTCTTTTTTTCTCACTTTTCTTCTGAGCCGTGTGGCTGACAGGGTCTTGGTGCTCTGGCCAGCTGTCAGGCCTGTGCCTCTGAGGTGGGAGAGCCAAGTTCAGGACATGGGTCCACCAGAGACCTCCCAGCTCCACATAATATCAAATAGTGAAAGTCCTCCCAGAGATCTCCACCTCAACACTAAGACCCAGCTCCACTCAACAACCAGCAAGCTCCAATGCTGGACACCCCATGCCAACAACTACCAAAACATGAACACAACCCCACCCATTAACAGAGAGGCTGCCTAAAATCATAATAAGGTCACAGACACCCCAAAACACACCACCGGACATGGTCCTGCCCACCAGAAAGACAAGAGCAAGCCTCAGCCACCAGAACACAGGCAAGAGTCCCCTCCACCAGGAAGCCTACACAACCCACTGAACCAACCATACCCACTGGGGGCAGACGCTGAAAACAACAGGAATTACAAACCTGCAGCCTGCAAAAAGGAGACCCCAAACATAGTAAGCTAAGCAAAATGAGAAGACAGAGAAACACACAACACATGAAGGAGCAAGGTAAAAAACCACCATACCAAAAAAATGAAGAGGAAATAGGCAGTCTACCTGTAAAAGAATTCAGAGTAATGATAGTAAAGATGATCCAAAATCATGGATATAGAATGCAGAAAATACAAGAAATATTTAACAAGGACCTAGAAGAACTAAAGAACAAACAATGAACAACACAATAAATGAAAATAAAAATTCTCTAGAAGGAATCAATAGCAGAATAACTGAGGCAGAAGAACAGATAAGTGACCAAGAAGAAAAAATAATGGAAATAACTGCTGCAGAGCAGAATAAAAAAAAAAGACGAAAAGAATTAAGGGCAGTCTTAGAGACCTCTAGGACAACATTAAATGCACCAACATTCGAATTATAGGGGTCCCAGAAGAAGAGAAAAAGAAAGGGACTGAGAAAATATTTGAAGAGATTATAGTTGAAAACTTCCTTAATACGGGAAAGGAAATAATCAAGTCCAGGAAGCACAGAGTCCCACACAGGATAAATCCAAGGAGAAACATACCAAGACACATATTAATCAAACTATGAAAAATTAAATACAAAGAAAAAAATTAAAAGCAACAAGGGAAAACAATAAAAAACATACAAGGAAATCCCCATAAGGTGAATGGCTGATCTTTCAGCAAAAACTCTGCAAGCCAGAAGGGAGTGGCAGGAGATATTCAAAGTGATCAAAGGGAAAAACCTAAAACCAAGATTACTCTACCCAGCAAGAATCATATTCAGATTCAATGGAGAAATTAAAACCCTAACAGACAAGCAAAAGCTAAGAGAATTCAGCACCACCAAAACAGCTTTACAACAAATGCTAAAAGAACTTCGCTAGGCAGGAAACACAAGAGAAGGAAAAGACTATAAGAACAAACCCAAAACAATTAAGAAAATAAGAATAGGAACATACATATTGATAATTTCCTTAAATGTAAATGGATTAAATGCTCCCACCAAAGGACATAGACTGGTTGAATGGACACAAAAACAAGACCCGTATATATGCTGTCTACAAGGGACCCACTTCATACCTAGGGTCACATACAGACTGAAAGTGAGGGAATGGAAAAAGATATTCCATGCAAATGGAAAACAAAAGAAAGCTGGAGGAGCAATTCTCATATCACACAAAATAGACTTTAAAATAAAGACTATTACAAGAGACAAAGAAGGGCTCTACATAATGATCAAGGGATCAACCCAAGAAGAAGATATAATAATTGTAAATATTTATGCACCCAACATAGGAGCACCTCAATACATAAGGCAAATGCTAACAGCCATAAAATGGGAAATCGACAGTAACACAATCATAGTAGGGGACTTCAACACCCCACTTCCACCATTGGACCAATCATCCATAATGAAAATAAATAAGGAAACACAAGCCTTAAATGATACATTAAACAAGATGGACTTAAATGATATTTATAGGACATTCCATCCAAAAACAACAGGATGCACTCTTTTCTCAAGTGCTCATGGAACATTCTCCAGGATAGATCATATATTGGGTCACAAATCAAGCCTTGGTAAATTTAAGAAAATTGAAATCATATCAAATCTCTATTCTGACCACAATGCTATGAGACTAGATATCAATTACAGGAAAAAAATCTATTAAAAATACAAACACATGGAGGCTAAACAATACACTACATAATAACCAAGAGATCACTAAAGAAATGAAAGAGGAAATCAAAAACTACCTAGAAACAAATGAAAATGAAGAGAAGACAAGCCAAAACCTATGGGAGGCAGCAAAAAAAGTTCTAAGAGGGAAGTTTACAGCAGTACAATCCTACCTGAAGAAACCAGAAACATCTCAAATGAACAACCTAAGCTTACACTTAAAGCAATTAGAGAAAGAAAAACAAAAAAACCCCAAAGTTAACAGAAGGAAACAAATCATAAAGATCAGATCAGAAATAAATGAAAAAGAAATTAAGGAAACAGTAGCAAAGATCAATAAAATGAAAAGCTGGTTCTTTGAGAAGATAAACAACATTGGTAAACCATTAGCCAGACGCATCAAGAAAAAAAGGGAGAAGATTCAAATCAATAGAATTAGAAATGAAAAAGGAGAAGCAACAAGTGACACTGTAGAAATACAAAGGACCATGAGAGATTACTACAAGCAACTCTATGCCAAAAAAGTGGACAACCTGGAAGAAATGGACAAGTTCTTAGAAAAGCACAACCTTCTGAGACTGAACCAGGAAGAAATAGAAAATATAAACAGAAAAATCACAAGCACTGAAATTGAGACTGTGATTAAAAATCTTCCAACAAACAAAAGCCCAGGACCAGATGGCTTCACAGTCGAATTCTATCAAACATTTAGAGAAGAGCTAACACGTATCCTTCTCAGCTCTTCCAAAATATAGCAGAGGGAGGAACACTCCCATACTCTTTCTACGTGGCCACTATCATCTGATACCACAACCAGACAAAGATGTCACAAAGAAAGAAAACTACAGGCCAATATCACTGATGAACATAGATGCAAAAATCCTAGCAAACAGAATCCAACAGCACATTAAAAGGATCATACACCATGATCAAGTGGAGTTTATCCCAGAAAGGCAAGGATTCTTCAATATACACAAATCAATCAATGTGATGAACCATATTAACAAAATTGAAAGAGAAAAGACATATGATCATCTCAATAGATGTAGAAAAAAGCTTTTGACAAAACTCAACACCCATTTATGATAAAAAACCCTCCAGAAAACAGGCATAGAGGGAACTTACCTCAACATAATAAAGGGTATATATGACAAACCACAGCCAACATCGTCCTCAATGGTGAAAAACTGAAACCATTTCTTCTAAGATCAGGAACAAGACAAGGTTGTCCACTCTCACCACCATTATTCAACATAGTTTTGGAAGTTTTAGCCACAGCAATCAGAGAAGAAAAAGAAATAAAAGGAATCCAAATCGGAAAAGAAGTAAAGTTGTCACTGTTTGCAGATGACATGACACTATACATAGAGAATCCTAAAGATGGTGCCAGAACACTGCTAGAACTAATCAACGAACTTGGTAAAGTAGCAGGATACAAATTAATGCACAGGAATCTCTTGCATTCCTATACACTAATGATGAAAGATCTAAAAGAGAAATTAAGGAAACACTTCCATTTACCACTGCAAAAAAAAGAATAAAATACCTAGGAATAAACCTACCTAAGGAGACAAAAGACCTGTATGCAGAAAACTATAAGACACTGATGAAAGACATTAAAGGTGATACAAACAGATGGAGAGATATACAATGTTCTTGGATTGGAAGAATCAATATTTTGAAAATGACTATACTACCCAAAGCAATCTACAGATTCAATGTAATCCCTATCAAACTACCAATGGCATTTTTCACAGAACTAGAACAAGAAATTTCACAATTTGTATGGAAACACAAAAGAACCTGAATAGCCAAACCAATCTTGAGAAAGAAAAATGGAGCTGGAGGAATCAGGCTCCTGGACTTCTGACTATACTACAAAGCTACAGTAATCAAGACAGTATGGTACTGGCACAAAAACAGAAAGATAGATCAATTAAACAGGATAGAAAGCCCAGGGATAAATCCACGCACATATAGTGACATTATTTTTGATAAAGGAAGCAAGAATATACAATGGAGAAAAGACAGCCTGTTCAATAAGTGATGCTGGGAAAACCGGATAGCTACATGTAAAAGAATGAAATTAGAACACTCCCTAACATCATACACAAAGTAAACTCAGAATGGATTAAAGAACTAAATGTAAGGCCAGACACTATAAAACTCTTAGAGGAAAACATAGGCAGAGCACTCTATGACACAAATCACATCACAGCAAGATCCTTTTTGACCCACCTCCTAGAGTGATGGAAATAAAAACAAAAATAAACAAATGGGAGCTAATGAAACATAAAAGCTTTTGCACAGCAAAGGAAACCATTAACGAGAGGAAAAGACAACCCTCCGAATGGGAGAAAATATTTGCAAGTGAAGCAGCTGATAAAGGATTAATCTCCAAAATTTACAAGCAGCTCATGCACCTCAATATCAAAAAAACAAACCACCCAATCCAAAACTGGGCAGAAGACCTAAATAGACATTTCTCCAAAGAAGATATACAGATTGCCAACAAACACATGAAAGGATGCTCAACATCACTAATCATTAGAGAAATGCAAATCAAAACTACAATGAGGTATCGCCTCACACCAGTCAGAATGGCCATCATCAAAAAATCTACTAACAATAAATGCTGGAGAGGGTGTGGAGAAAAGGGAACCCTCTTGCACTGTTGGTGGGAATGTAAATTGATACAGTCACTGTCAAGAACAGTATGGAGTTTGCTTAAAAATCTAAAAATAGAACTGCATACGACCCAGCAATCCCACTACTGGGCATATACCCTGAGAAAACCATAATTGAAAAGAGTCATGTACTGCAATGTTCATTGCAGCTCTATTTTCAATAGCCTGGACATGGAAGCAACCTAAATGTCCATCGATAGATGAATGGATAAGAAGGTGTGGCACATATATTCAATGGAATATTACTCAGCCATAAAAATAAATGAAATTGAGTTATTTGTAGTGATGTGGATGGACTTGGAGACTGTCATACAGAATGAAGTAAGTCAGAAAGAGAAAAATAAATACCATTTGCTAACCTATATATATGGAATCTAAAAAAAAAAAATTGTTCTGAAGAACCTAGGGGCAGGACAAGAATAAAGATGCAGAAGTAGAGAATTGACTTGGGGACACGGGGAGGGGGAAGGGTAAGCTGGGTCAAAGTGAGGGAGTGGCATGGACTTATATATACTACCGAACGCAAAATAGCTAGTGGGAAGCAGCTGCATAACACAGGCAGATCAGCTCGGTGCTTTGTGACCACCTAGAGGGGTGGGATAGGGAGGGTAGGAGGGAGACGCAAGAGGGAGGAGATATAGGGATATATGTATATGTACAGCTGATTCACTTTGTTATAAAGCAGAAACTAACACACCATTATAAAGCAATTATACTCCAATAAAGATGTTAAAAAGAAATAGCAGCACATTGTATGGGACTCTTTCTATTTCTCTAGATTCTGATGGTTCCACATTTATTCTAGGTAACTGCAATTTACATAAATTATTTCCTTGACTATTATTATTGATTGAAGAAGAAAACAATCAACTAATAATATCCTTAGGGGGCATATTGGTGGACTAGCCACTTGAGACTGTTATTTAAATGAAAAAATATTATTTTAAAGTGTACCATTTCTCCAGAGCCAGCTCTAAGAATAGTTCATATCTCAGAGTGGAGTAAGTCAGAAAGAGAAAAACAAATATCGTATATTAACGCATGTACGTCGAACCTAGAAAAATATTACAGATGAACCGGTTTGCAGGGCAGAAGTTGAGACACAGATATAGAGAACAAATGTTTTCCCAAGGTGGGAAAGCCGTGGCGGGGTGGGGATTGTGGTGTGATGAATTGGGCGATTGGGATTTACATGTACACACTGATGTGTATAAAATTGATGACTAATAAGAACCTGTTGTATAAAAAAATAAATAAAACAAAAATTTTTTAAAAAAAGAATAGTATCTATCACAAATTTAGAAATAGGAATTTGCAGAGAGCAGTGGTAGTTCAGCCAGGGTGCTGGCAATAAAGAGGTGCATAGTCTGTAGATCATTTTAAAACAGTTATAAAATGGATTAATTTGGCCTATTGTCACCATATGCTAGTAATTCTAATCAAGGTCAATGATATAATACCTTTGCTCATCAAAAAAAAAAGATCACTCACACAATCCATCTCTTTGGCCACTACTGTGACAGAGGCTTTTAGAACATCTGTAAACATGTTCTAACAGCAGCATCCTTATGTCAACACCCACATGAGCAAATGAGAAATTCTCTTCAATCACAAGCCTCCTTTTGGAGAAGGTGTGCAGGGGGAGACATTTACTTTGCTAGAGGCAAACTAAAGCTCAAAAGTAAAGGCAAGGAGAACAGAATTCACAGCGTGAAGTTAACTTTTTTCATTTATTGAAACACCTACATGGGTGCATTTAAGCATGAATACACACACACACACACACACACACACACACACACAAGAATTGTAATTTGCATCAGGTATGAATCAGTCTACAAGGTCAGGTGTTCATTTGTGTATCAAAAACTGTTGTAACACCTGCTATGCCTTGGGCACTGTTCTGTTCTGGAGGCTTGGATTATAACAGTATGCAGGAGAGAAATGTGTGAAAAGCAGACGCTCGCACTTCTTTAATTATCGAGCCTCTTAAATCCAACATAAACAGTCCTATCTGGCAGAGATATCGATTTCCAATGACAGAACTGGGTACACCTATACCGAGGAAGGCAATGTTTTCCTTTATTGCCTACAAACTACTACCTAGTAAACTTCCCGGAAACATCAAGGTCCATTACCAAGCAGAGCAGAGTTCAGTTCTGTTCTCTTCCATCTGAGGGCCTATCAGGAAAACAGAGGAACCACATTATCTTTCAGCAGCCGCTTCCTTGGTAAACCCAAGAGGGACTTCAGTTTCAGTACTCTTGTAAGGATTCAGATCATTTTTTAAATCTTTTATGGGGAGAGGAGGCAGAGAAAACAGTTGCAAGTGAAGAAAGGCAGTGGTGACTTCTTCCAGATACACATAGAGGCACACATGATTTGCACTGAGGGAAGAACAGAGGAACAGAGAATGTTGCTGGTACAATAGGCTCATGTCCTATTCATGGTAATTGAGACAACATTGCAAAGCCATTTGTCACTTAAAAGATTCTTTTTTTTTTTTTTTTTTTTTTTTGCGGTACGCGGGCCTCTCACTGCTGTGGCCTCTCCCGACGCGGAGCACAGGCTCCGGACGCGCAGGCTCAGCGGCCATGGCTCACAGACCCAGACGCTCCGCGGCATGTGGGATCCTCCCGGACCAGGGCATGAACCCGTGTCCCCCGCATCGGCAGGCGGACTCTCAACCACTGCGCCACCAGGGAATCCCAAAATATTAATTCTTGATACATTTATGAATAAAGTGTTGATACCAACCAGTGTTCTTGGCCTTCCCCAATCAATAGAAATTGATAAGAGGCCAGTCAAGAAATTTGGGCAAATCTTTGTTGGGGTTCCTGCTCCTGCAGGAAGGAGCAAAAACAAGTAATAGGTTCCCTTGTTCACTCCCCAGGGCAGGGGAGGGGGGGCTGGTTCCTTATATGGGGTGGGGGTAGGGGTGTGTCCAGGGGTCAGGCCGAGGGGTGGCTTAGGTGTTTTGCCCAGCCCTTTGGTGGTGTTGAGTGCAGAGGGCATGCAGAGTTTTTGCTCCCAACACCCTGTTTTTGCTCCTGGCTCTTTGGAAGTGGCAGTTGGGTTTTTTTGGTTTTTTTTTTTTTTTTTTTTTAGTATCTTCTTGTCCAGAATTGTCCCCAGCTGCACATGCACACAGTTATGTTTAGTCCCTCATACTTTCTTTGTATTTTGTTTCTTGAGGAGACGTTTGTCCAGGTACAAGCACTGCAGCATAGGGTCCCATGTCCCAGCCTGTCTCAGTATTCCCATTATGACATATAAAAGAATGCAATGTACCTTAACTGAACATTTAATGTTGGCTATTGAATTTTTTCCCCCAAAGCCAGAAAGACTTTCTCATAGCTTGATTCAGTTGAGATATCAAAGGACATGGTTTTGAATTGCTCCAAAGAAAAAACAGATGCAAAATAAGAAAATCATGCGAGCTATTGATGACAAACTATGAAAAGGTGATCTCTGTTAGCAGTTCAGTGCTTCCTTTCCCAGGGATGAAAAGCTCTGCAAAAAAGGTGTCCTTGTGATTAAAAATGACACTGATTGGGACACTTAGAAAGGCTTCTCTCCAAATTCTGCCACGTTATGATTCTTTCAAATTGTGAGATAACTTGAATAATTCTGGGCCATACAGGATCCAAACATGAGTGCTATGTTATACTCGACAATATTGTTACTATTCCACTCTTTCAGATGCCTTGGGGTGATTTAAGTTATACTCACTGAAATACATGCAAATAACAGAGTAGTGTAAACCACCAATGATCACCCAAAACATGGATCAAATTCAGAACCATTAAAGAAAAATAGAGGAGAATAAGGAGTGTGTTCCCCTATTTGTCAGGGGCAGTGATTGCCATACTTATATGTAAAAATCAGTGGCAAGTCACCATTTTAATTTACTGGGCAACCAGAGGTGACATGATCCTATGCCTTTCCACCATATTAAAAAAGCCAGAGTTTCTCTACTTATTCATTAAAAAAATATTTTGTTGTAGATTTGAAGCACACCCATACTCAGTAAGAAGTAGAGGACTGCCAAGAAGGGGAAATTCTGTACACATATTGGAAATACAGCTAAAGAGTTCTTCAATAAGTATCTCTTCTGTGATCCATTTCAAACAAAATATCATTATCCTTTGTGACATCAAGATTTCAGGAAAGCTGAATAAGCCATCAGAGAATATAAATCTTTTATGAGGCCTGTGATGGTTAATTTTTTATGTCAACTTAACTGGGTCATGAGATGCCCAGATATTTGGTCAAACCTTATTCTGGATGTGTCTCTGAGAGTGTTCTGGATGAGATTTAACATTTAAGTTGGTAGACTGAGTACAGTAGATTCTTCCTAACATGGGTGGACCTCTTCCAATCAGCTGAAGCGTGAATGGAACAAAAAGGCTGGTCCTTCTCTGAGTAAAGAGAATTTCTCCTGCCTGACTGGCTTGGAATTGGAACATCGACTGTTTCCTGCCTTCAGACTTGAACTAAAGCATCAGCTCTTCCTGGGTCCCAAGCCTCCTGGCCTTTGGACTAGAACTGCACCATCAGCTATCCTGGTTCTCAGGCCTTTAGACCAGAATTGGAACTCACCATAGCTGCTCCTACATCTCCAGCTTGCCAATTCACCTTGAAGATCTTGAGACATTTTATGCTCCATAAGTGTGTGAGCTGTTCCTCATAATAAATAAATGAATGCATACATACATAAGTAAACAAACACACACACACACACGTACACATATATATATATCTTACTGGTTCTGTTTCTCTGAGAACCCGGACTAATGCAATGCCCAAGGTTATTTTTCTTCATGAAATATAGTTCATGAATTAACTTTACCCTTCCTACTTTCCTTCCATTCTTTCTCCAAACAAGAATACATATATTTAGGTTGGTTGTTTGGCCTGAGGAGACCCAAGACTGGAGCCTACCCTGCTCTTTGGTGGGGCTAATGGCGGACTCTGGGAGGGCTCACGCCAAGGAGTACTTCCCAGAACTTCTGCTGCCAGTGTCCTTGTCCTCATGGTGAGCCACAGCCACCCCCAGCCTCTGCAGGAGACCCTCCAACACTAGCAGGTAACTTAGGATGTGTTCTGGGGAAGGGGAACACTCTGGCTCCCTCTGGAGGAGCAGCTCTCAACCTTCTCTTCATAACCCATGTGACAGGTGACACTCACCGGCAGGACACACTCTCAAAGATGGAGCCAGATGGGAAGATGCTCCATATTCCATTCTTCTATTCCAAGACCTGGACAATTGAGGAAATAAGCAGTTCTGTGATGTCAGGACCTGTATGTAACCTTGCAGAAGGCAACCAGGAGAGTCAGCAAGTGGTTAAGAATACACCTGCCGGGCTTCCCTGGTGGCGCAGTGGTTGAGAGTCCGCCTACCGATGCAGGGGACACAGGTTCGTGCCCCGGTCCGGGAAGATCCCACATGCCGCGGAGCGGCTGGGCCCGTGAGCCATGGCCGCTGAGCCTGCGCGTCCGGAGCCTGTGCTCCGCAACGGCAGAGGCCACGACAGTGAGAGGCCCGCGTACCGCAAAAAAAAAAAAAAAAAAAAAAAAAAGAATACGTCTGCCAATGTAGGGGACATGGGTTCGAGCCCTGGTCCAGGAAGATCCCACATGCCATGGAGCAACTAAGCCCGTGAGCCACAGCTACTGAGCCTGCGCTCTAGAGCCCGTGAGCCACAACTACTGAAGCCCGCGTGCCTAGAGCCCGTGCTCTGCAACAAGAGAAACCACCGCAATGAGAAGCCTGCCCACCGCAAAGAAGAGTAGCTGCTGCTAGCCGCAACTAGAGAAAGCCCGCACGCAGCAACAAAGACCCAATGCAGCCAAAAATTAAAAATAAATAATTAAATAAAATAAATAAATTTAACAAAATATATTTTTGTTATATTTACATTTATCCCCAAAACATTTACATTTATCATTACATTTACATTTAACATTACATTTATATTTACATTTTTCCCCCAAACATTCACTGATTAGTTAATTGGATTTCTAATGGCTACTTTATCTTTTATGAATTTTCTGTATGCACTTGGATATACTTCTCGGTTTTCTAATCTATTTCATTAATCTACTCATATATCCGCACCACTCTCTTTTTAAAATTTGTGGGTTTCTAAAACTGTAAGACCACTCTCTTTTAATTATTGAAATTTTATGAGTTTTAATGTAAGATGTCTCCCTTCTTCCTTTTATTGTTCCTTTTCCAACTTTTGTTGTTGTTGTTGTTGTTATTCTTTTCTAAATTGATGTATAATTTATATATAGTGACATGCATAGATCTTAAATGCTCAGCCTGATGAGTCTTAAAGATTTTATACAGCCATGCCCATTTCAACATACAATGTTGTGTTTTGATTTATTTACTTTATTTTGTTTTGGGAAGTGATATCCTTCTGTTGTTGAATTTTCATATCCAAGCATAAAGTATGATTTTCCATGTGACCAAATCACTTTTTGTGTCCTTACATGGAAGGTCACCCACTGAGTATCTGCGCTGTTTTGATGGTGTAAGATAAATTTCCATTAAGTCACTAAGAATTTGGAGGTTACTTGTTACAGCAGTTAGCCTATACTAACCAATACAGTTAGACTTCATGTCAGGTGTGGTTTGTACTTTACTGTCTTATTGAGCCTGGGTTATATTTGGCTACAAGATCCTGGCACAGTGAAGACTATTAATATTCATGTGTACTCTTAGTTAGCATCAGTGAATTTCCACAAAGCACCACTAGGTGTCCTCTACTGATAATTTTCACTGAGCTGCTGCAGGACAGACTGAAACTGTTTTTCCCAGTCCATGCATTCCTTTAGCTGTGCTGGCTGAACTCATCAAAATTTGGACCAGGACTCCACCCTCCTGCCGTCATTGCTAAAACACAGACAGATTCATTGGAAAAATGAGAACTGTTTGTTCCTTATTTCGAAAAACATTGTTAAATAGATCATTCTTCTCAGGAACACAAGTGTAGCCTTTATTACATTACAAAGATTAACCCAGCACCAGAGACTGGTTGATGATTCATCTGAGAGCTGTTTAAAGACAGATTTGGGAGAGACAGTTTATTCTCTATACCTCCCTCATCTCCCACCTCTATTCTCTAGCACCATAACACAGCAGGAAAATGGTCCAAACAACATCAAGGCCAGCCTTGAAGAAGAGAAGTAATTACCAAGTGGAGACCTCTTGGAAAGGAGTGGCTAAGTCACATCTCTTGACGTTATGTATATGCTTGGAGGGAGACATTGGAACTGGTTGAAAATCATCTCAAATGACTATCGGTTAAGCCACACTATTTTGCCTGGCTTCAATATTCCTATTTGGATAAGAAGAGAATAAGTATTAATTAAGACAAGGAGACCAGATCGAAGGCTGTTGAGGTAGAATAGATAAGAATCGATGGTCTCTGGAACTCAGACAGTGGTCATGGGCACCGATAAAGGGAGATGGATTCGAAAGGTATAAAAGAAATAAAACGTACAAAATTTGGCAGCCATTTCATGTTTGCGGTGAAAGAGAGGGAGATGTCTAGAAGATCCAGAGTTCCAGAGTCAAGGCAACTGGACATGATGGTGCCTCTTCCTGAGGTAGGAAAAACTGAAGAAGGAAAAGAATTGTGGTACAATGAATATGTTTTCACTTTTTAACATGTTAAGTTTGATGTATATGATGGAGGTCCAAGTGAAAATATCAAATAGACTAAAATCATTCTGAAGAAGATTTTTGGTTAAAGAAGAAAGAGTAGCAGCAGCATTTTTACTCTTCTCCACTCCCTCAGACCCCACCAAAAACAAACAAAAAAAATTAGAGGGAAAATAATCTATCTTCAATGAAACATGGAAAAGGATACAACCACAAGCCACAAACAGGGGGGCAAATCTGCCAAATACTTGATGTCTAGACTAAGATGAGAGAAGAGAGCCCAGAAAACCAAACCCTGCTTCCTAGTATCTAGACCAGGATAACTAATTTCATGTCACCAACACCCTAAAAACTCCTGTGATAGTATGTTGAGCTCTATGGGTATAAGGAATGTTAAAAAACAAAAAATAAAATTAAAAAAAGAAACAACAGGCCCAAAATGGAGTCACTTGTGCTAAACCCCATGAGAGTGAAATGAAGACTTAATACCTAACTATTTGCAGTTTCAGCCTTCCCCAGGAGTGGAATTTTAAACCAGTCTGCCAGGAATTTCCTGGTCAACATTAGTTGATGAGACCTGTGACTTGAGGAAAGGTGACCTTGCCTAAAACAATTTTTTCATTTGCTAATAACCTCCTTGTCACATCCTATTTCTGCTTATAGAAACCTCCCATTTTGTATAGCTCCTCAGAGCACATGTCTACCTGCTAGACGGAATGCTGCCTGAGTCATGAATCACTAAATAAAGCCAAGTAGATTTCAATTTACTCAACTGAATTTTGTTTTTTAACAGGAGTCCATAAGAAAGGAGATATATCCTTGCAGAGATCCAGGAGGACATCTCAGAATGCAGGGAAGTTGCAGTAGGACAAATCATGCTGACCCACCATGTGCGTGCCGTGAGGGGTGAGGGAAGGGTAGATGTGTGTGTGTGTGTGTGGGGGGGTGTTCTGTGTGTGAAAGAGAACAGAGCAGAACAGAAAAGAAGGGGAGGGGAGAGGATGGGAAGGGAGGGAAGGGAAAAGATTCACAATATACTGTTATAGCTAAGGGGGAACTCTGGAGGTGAAGTGGGGTGAAAGAGGAAGAGGAAACTGTTACAACCACACTGCAACAGAGCTTGTGGCTTAAAAGAATTTGGTGGAATCCTCAACCACTCCTAACTACAGTATTTATTATTTTAATAATTAAATAATTAATTATAAGTGGCTGGCTTCCATTTGAAGATGGGTAAGAAGGCAGCATGGGCTAATACACAAAAACTTTGCCAAAGAGAGAGAGAGAGAGAGAGAGAGAGAAGCGGGAGGCACATAAGCAAAAGACAAATAAAGAGCATACTCCACCCAAAGGAAATAGAAGAATTACCCAAGAAACTAGATAAAGAGTAGTTCTCCACATGCTATAGAAACACTGTAATCTTTGTTTAGAAAAGACAACATGAATGAGATAGTATTTGTCATAGATATTTGCTGGTTTTTCTTCCTGGCATCTACTTCCCCTTCTTTTAATAATAGTATCCACCTAGCCCTCATGCAACCAAAGTGCTTTGAAAGAAAAATGACCCCACCTTCAAATCTAGGGATAATAGTTCAGCCGTAGTGATTGGTTCAGGAATGGACCTGTGACCTAAATTGGTCAACTCACAATGAACCTATTATTTATGTGCAACATTTAAGTTTTAAAAAAGCTTTTTACTGTTTTGTTTCCATATGAATATAAAATGAAGTTCTGAAAGCTGCTGGTAGCCATCTTATTACCATAAGGGGAGCTGTTGCCTAAGCTTGGAGCCAACACGAACAAAGCTGATCTGGGGAGTTGAGAGAGAGAGGGAAAGAGGGAAAGAAAGAAATTCTGTCCTGAGCATGTAGTTTTAATCCTGGATAATCTCATTCCCTGGTCTCTTCAAGATCCAACCAATTTTTTTGTTATAATTTAAGCCATTCGAGTCAGTTATTATTACCTATTTAGAAACATTTCTAATTGAAGCACAGGAGATCAAGAAAAGATCATTAATAGTAATAGATAACATTTATTGATTGCTTGTTTTGTGCCAGGCACAATACTAAGCATTTTATGTGAAGTATCTTATATAAACATCAGAGCAGGCCTACACAATAGGTACTATTATTATCTCCACTTTATAAATGAGATAACTGAGTGACCCAGATGAGATAAATAATGTTCTCAAAGTCACAGAGTTAGTGGCAAATTGAGGAATAAGTTAAACCAAGTGAATCTAACTCCAAAGCTATACTTAAATAGCAGTTAGAGTTTCTTCTGCAAAAGATCATTTAGACAATGTAAGAACATAAATTAAGTAGATATAAAGTGGAGCATAGTAAACTATGTAAGTCTTTTTCTGTTCCATTTCTTTGTTCTGCCTCTTCTTGAAGAGTACTAATATGGAAGTTGGATCTCCTTATCATCTTCCATATTTATCATGTTTTTTATAAAAATGTTTATATTCTTGTTCTTTTCCAATTAATTTTGTGAGGTTTCTTCTTTCAGTAGGTTTATTAAAATTTTGGTTGCTCTGTAATGTTTTCTGTTTATTTCTTCCTTTTCTTTCTTTTAATCTCTTGTTTTTATTTACAGATGACATGATCACCCATGTACAAAAATGCTAAGAAACCTGTGAAAAAGCTATTAGAATTAATACGTGAGTTTACTAAAGTCAAGGGGGATACAAAGTTCATATGCATAAATCGATTGTTTTTCTATATACTGGAAATCAACATTTGGAAATTGAAATTTGAAAAGCAATATCATTTGCAACATCATCAAACAATATAAAATAGAAAAAAATTAAAGAAAATACCATTGAACCTTGAACAACATGTGTTTGAACTGTGTGGATCCACTTATACACGGACTTTAAATAAATAAGTACTACAATACTACATGATCCATGGTTGGTTGAATCCATGGAGGCAGAACTGAGGATATGGAGGGCCAACTGTTAAGTTATACATGGATTTTCTACTGTGGGGAGTGGGGGCATGGGCAGCATCCCTAACCCCCCATTGTTCAAGGGTCAATTGTATGCATAAGACTTGTACACTGAAGACTAGAATTGCTGACAGGAATTAAAGAAACCTTTAAAAATGTAAAGATATACTATATACATGGATTAGAAGATTCAATAATGTAAATAAATCAGTTCTTCCTAAATTAGTCTATAGATGTAACAGAATTCCAAACAAAATTTCCAAGGGCTTTTTAATTGAAATTACCCAACAAAATTGGAAGACTTACATGAATTAACTTTAATATTTACTATAAAGCTACAGTAAATAGCACAGTGATATCCTGCCATAGAGATATAAATCATGCAACACAACAGAAAGTCCATAAATAAAACCACATGTATATAATAAATAGATTTTCAACAAAAGTGTCAAGGAATTCAATGAGGAAAAGAATAATCCTTTCAACAGATTAAGAATGATTGATATACATATATAATCAAATGAACCTCAACCCTAACCTTGCACCAAAACACAAAAATCAATTTGAATTAGATCACACAACTTATGTAAGAACTAGTACTATAAAACTTCTAGAAGAAAACACAGGGGAAAAAAGTCTTTATGAACTTGGAATAGATCAGATCACCAATCTTGAAATGGATTTCTTAAATCACACACACACACACACACACACACACAAATTTTTTAAAAGTTGACTAAATAGACATTTCTCCTAAGAAGATATACAGATTGCCAACAAACATATGAAAGAATGCTCAACATCACTAATCATTAGAGAAATGCAAATCAAAACTACAATGAGGTATCACCTCACACCAGTCAGAATGACCATCATCAAAAAATCTACAAATAATAAATACTGGAGAGGGTGTGGAGAAAAGGGAACCTTCTTGCACTGTTGATGGGAATGTAATTTGATACAGCCACTATGGAGAACAGTATGGAGGTTCCTTAGAAAACTAAAAATAGAACTACCATACGACCCAGCAATCCCACTACTACGCATGTACCCTGAGAAAACCATAATTGAAAAAGAGTCATGTACCACAATGTTCATTGCAGCTCTATTTACAATAGCCAGGAGATGGAAGCAACCTAAGTGACAATTGACAGATGAATGGATAAAGAAGATGTGGCACATATACACAATGGAATATTACTCAGCCATATAAAGAAACGAAATTTAGTTATTTGTAGTGAGGTGGATGGACCTAGAGTCTGTCATACAGAGTGAAATAAGTCAGAAAGAGAAAAACAAATACCATATGCTAACACATTTATATGAAATCTAAAAAAAATAAAAGGTTCCGAAGAACCTAGGGGCAGGACAAGAATAAAGACGCAGATGTAGAGAATGGACTTGAGGACACAGGGAGGGAGAAGGGTAAGCTGGGGCGAAGTGAAAGAGTGACATGGACTTATATATACTACCAAATGTAAAATAGCTAGTGGGAAGCAGCCGCATAGCACAGGGTGATCAGCTCAATGCTTTGTGATCACCTAGAGGGGTAGGATAGGAAGGGTGGGAGGGAGATGCAAGAGGGAGGAGATATGGGGATATATGTATATGTAGAGCTGATTCACTTTGTTATAAAGCAGAAACTAACACACCATTATAAAGCAATTATACTCCAATAAAGATGTTAGAAAATTGATAAAATGTACTTTATTTAAATTAAAATGTGTGCCCTTCAAATAATATTACAAAAATGTAGAGACAGCCCCAGATTTGGAGAAAATACTGCAATTCATTTATATGAAAATGGACTAGTATACAGAAGATATAAAAAACCCTTATTTCTCAATAATAAAAAGACCAACAAATTAAGTTTTGATAGGCAAATATTTTAAAAGACACTTCAGTAAAGACATAGAGACATGGCAGATAAGTACCTATGAAAAAACTCAGCATCATTTTTAGGGAAATTCAAATTAAAACCACAAAGAGATATCACTATATATCCACCAAAATGTCAAAAATAAATAGATTGATAAGCGTTGGCAAGAATGATAAAGACACTTTAAAAAACCACTTGGAACCTTTCTAAAGTGTATACATGCAACTCCAATAAATCACAGAAATTTATACCTAAATATTTACCCAGAGGGAAAAAAATGGACATGTCCACAAAATGTACAGGCAACATGGAGAACAAAAATTGGAAATAACCCAAATGTCAATCAACTAGTAAATGGATAAGCAAACTATGATATATTCATAAAATGAAGCTCCACAATAAAAAGAAATGTACTACTATATGCACAATAACATGGGTGAGTGAATCGCAAAAGCCTGATGCTCAATGAAAGAAGCCAGACATAAAAGACTGCTTACTGTATGAGTCCACTTATATGAAGTGGTAAAAAGCAAATCTAGAGTGACAGAAAACTGATCGTTGATTGCCAGGGACCTAGAATGAGGGAGGGAGATTTACTACAAAAGGGCATAAGAAAACTTTTGGGGGCAAAAGAAATGTTATATATATCGTGATTAGTTGTAGTTGTCATTACACAGCTGTATTTGTTAAAATTCATCAAATTTGACATTAAAAATAACAGGATTTTATTGTAATTAAATTATAAGTAATAAGGCTGATTTTTTTTAATTGAAAAGGCTCTCATCTATATATCATAAACATTAAACATGTAAAATTGTTAATTATTTTAAATGACTTTTGGAATCTCCAAACAAATGGAATCTTTTGTTAAAAAAAAAAGTCATATGAGAGTGGAGAGCAAGTTGATGGAGTAGGAGGATGCTGAGCTCAGCACCCCCATGAACACATCAAAAATACAATTACATGTGGAGCAACTCTCACTGAAAACAACCTGGAGACCAGCAGAAAGCCTCTTCTACAACCAAGGCTGTAAAGAAAGATCCACACAGAGACTGATAGGAAGGGAAGAGAAGTGATCTGGTAAGGATCTGCACCCCTAGCATGGGACACAGAAGAAGAGGGGGATTTCATGGGCTCAGCAATCTTCCCAGGGGAGTGAGGCATTTGAACCACATATGGGGCACACTGGCCCTGGGGTCTGACCTGGGAATAAGTACATACCTATCAATAATCACTTTAAATGTCAATAGACTAAGTGTTCCAATCAAAAGACACAGGGTAGCTGAATGGATAAAAAATAAGACCTATTTTTCTGCTGCCTACAAGAGACTTACTTCAGAGATAGAGACACACAGAGACTAAAAGAGAAATGATGGAAAAAGGCATTCCATGCAAATGACAACAACAAGAAAGCAGGGGTAGCAATACTCAGAAAAATATTATAAAATAAAATCTATAACAAAAGATAAAGAAGCACATTATATAATGATAAAGAGATAAATATAGGAAGAAGATATAACATTTATAAATATATACACCCCTAAAATAAGATCACCTACATTTGTTAAGCAAATATTAACAGACATAATGGGAGTAATTGATGATAATAAAATAATAGCAGGCAACGTTAATACCCCACTTACATGAAAGGACAAATCACCCAGAAAGAAAATCAATGAGGAAAGAGTGGTCTTAAATGGCACATTAGACCTGTTGAATTTGATAGAGACCTATAAGACATTCCATTCAAAAACAGCAGAGAAAAAAACACATTCACAGAAAGATAGACAAGATGAAAAGGGAGAGGGCTATGTACCAGATGAAGGAGCAAGATAAAACCCCAGAAAAACAACTAAACGAAATGGAGCTAAGCAATCTTTTAGAAAAAGAATTCAGAATAATGATAGTGAAGATGATCCAGGACCTCGGAAAAAGTATGGAGGCAAAGATCGAGAAGATGCAAGAAATGTTTAACAAAGATCTAGAAGAATTAAAGAACAAACAAACAGAGATGAACAATACAATAACTGAAAAGAAAAATACACTAGAAGGAATCAGTAACAGAATAACTGAGGCAGAAGAACGGATAAGTGACCTGGAAGACAGAATAGTGGAATTCACTGTTGCGGAACAGAAAAAAGAATGAAAAGTAATGAAGACAGCCTAAGAGACCTCTGGAACAACATTAAACACAACAACATTTGCATTATAGGGGTCCCAAAGAAGAGAGAGAGAAAGGACCTGAGAAAATATTTGAAGAGGTTATAGTCAAAAACTTCCCTAACATGGGAAAGGAAAGAGTCACCCAAGTCCAGGAAGTGCCGAGAGTCCCAAACAAGATAAACCCAAGGAGAAACATGCCTAGACACGTAGTAACCAAATTGGCAAAAATTAAAGACAAAGAAAAATTATTGAAAACAGGAAGGGAAAAATGACAAATAACATACAAGGGAACTGCCATAAGGTTAACAGCTGATTTCTCAGCAGAAACTCTACAAGCCAGAAGGGACTGGGAGGACATATTTAAAGTGATGAAAGGGAAGAACCTACAACTAAGATTACTCTACCCAGCAAGGATCTCATTCAGAGTTGATGGAGAAGTCAAAAGCTTTCCAGACAAGCAAAAGCTAACAGAATTCAACACCACCAAACCAGCTGTAAAACAAATGCTATCGGAACTTCTCTAAGAGGGAAACACATGAGGAAAAAAGAACCCTCAGAAACAAACCCAAAACAATTAAGAAAATGGTAATAGTAACAAACATATTGATAATAACCATAAATGTGAATGGATTAAATGCTCCAAGCAAAAGACACAGGCTTGCTGAATGGTTACAAAAACAAGACCAATTTATATGTTGTCTAGAAGAGAACCACTTCAGACCTAGGGACATATACAGACTGAAAGTGAGTAGATGGAAAAAGATATTCCATGCAAATGGAAATCAAAAGAAAGATGGAGTAGAAATACTCATATCCAATAAAATAGACTTTAAAATAAAGAATGTTACAAGAGACAAGGAAGGACACTACATAATGATCAAGGGATCAATCCAAGAAGAATGTATAACAATTATAAATACATATGCACCCAACATAGGAGCACCTCAATACATAAGGTAACTGCTAACAGCTCTGAAAGAGGAAATCAACAGTAACACAACAATAGTGGGGGACTTTAACACCTCACTTACACCAATGGACAGATCATCCAAACAGAAAGTTAATAAGGAAACACAAGCTATAAATGACACAATAGACCAGATAGATTTAATTGATATTTATAAGACATTCCATCCAAAAACAGCAGATTACACTTTCTTCTCAAGTGAGCATGGAACATTCTCCAGGATAGATCACACCTTGGGTCTCAAATCAAACCTCAGTAAATACAAGAAAATTGAAATCATATCAAGCATCTTTTCTGACCACAATGCTATGACATTAGAAATCAATTATGGGGAAAAAAACATAAAAAACAAAAACACATGGAGGCTAAACAATACGTTAATAAGTAACTAAGAGATAACTGAAGAAATCAAAGAGGAAATCAGAAAAGACCTGGAGAAAAATGATAATGAAAACATGATGATCCAAAACCTACGGGATGCAGCAAAAGCAGTTCTAAGAGGGAAGTTTATAGCTATACAAGCCTAACTCAAGAAACAAGAAAAATCTCAAACAATCTAATTTTACACTTAAAGGAACTAGAGAAAGAAGAACAAAAAAACCCCAAAGTTAGCAGAAGGAAAGAAATCATAAAGATCAGAGCAGAAATAAATGAAATAGAAACAAGGAAAACAATAGCAAAGGTCAATAAAACTAAAAGGTGGTTCTTGGAGAAGATAAACAAAATTGATAAACAATTAGCCAGATTCATCAAGAAAAAGAGGGAAAGGACTCAAATCAATAAAATAAGAAATGAAAACGGAGAAGTTACAACAGGCACGGCAGAAATACAAAGCATCCTAAGAGACTACTACAAGCAACTCTATGCCAAGAAAATGGACAACCTGGAAGAAATGGACAAATTCTTAGAAAGGTATAACCTTCCAAGACTGAACCAGGAAGAAATGGAAAATATGAACAGACCAATCACAAGTAATAAAATTGAAACTGTGATTAAAAATCTTCCAACAAACAAAAGTCCAGGACCAGATGGCTTCACAGGTGAATTCTATCAAACATTTAGAGAAGAGCTAACAGCCACCCTTCTCAAACTCTTCCAAAAAATTGCAGAGGAAGGAAAACTCCCAAACTCATTCTATGAGGCCACCATCACCCTGATACTAAAACCAGACAAAGATACTACCAAAAAAAAAAAAAAAATTACAAACCAATATCACTGATGAATTGATGAATATAGATGCAAAAATCCTCAACAAAATACTAGCAAACAGAATCCAACAACACATTAAAAGGATTATACACCATGATCAAGTGGGATTTACCCCAGAGATGCAAGGATTTTTCAATATATGGTAATAAACCAATGTGATGCACCATATTAACAAATTGAAGAATAAAAACCATATGATCATCTCAATAGATGCCAAAAAAGCTTTTGACAAAATTCAACACCCATTTATAGTAAAAACTCTCCAGAAGGTAGACATAGAGGGAACCTACTTCAACATAATAAAAGCCATATATGACAAACCCACAGCAAACATACTTCTCAATGGTGAAAAACTGAAAGCATTTCCTCTAAGATCAGGAACAAGACAAGGATATCCACTCTCACCACTATTATTCAACATAGTTTTGGAAGTCCTAGCCATGGCAATCAGAGAAGAAAAAGAAATAAAAGGAATACAAACTGGAAAAGAAGTAAAACTGTCACTGTTTGCAGATGACATGATACTATACATAGAGAATCCTAAAGATGCCACCAGAAAACTACTAGAGCTAATCAATGAATTTGGTAAAGTTGCAGGTTACAAAATTAATGCAGGAAATTTCTTGCATTCCTATACACTAATGATGAAAAATCTGAAAGAGAAATTAAGGAAACACTCCCATTTACCAGAGCAACAAAAAGAATAAAATAACTAGGAATAAACCTACCTAGGGAGACAAAAAACCTATATGCAGAAAGCTATGAGAAACTGATGAAAGAAATTAAAGATGATACCAACAGATGGAGAGATATACCATGTTCTTGGATTGAAAGAATCAATATTGTGAAAATGACTATACTACCCAAAGCAATCTACATATTTAATGCAATCTCCATCAAATTACCAATGGTATTTTTTACAGAACTAGAAAAAAAATAGTAAAATTTGTATGAAGACAAAAAAGACCCCAAATAGTCTATGCAGTCTTGAGGGAAAACAAACGGAGCTGGAAGAATCAGACTCCCCGACTTCAGACTATACTACAAAGCTACAGTAAGCAAGAAAATATGGTACTGCCTCAAAAACAGAAATATAGATAAATGGAACAGGATAGAAAGCCCAGAGATAAACCCACGCACCTATGGACAACTAATCTATGACAAAGGTGGCAAGGATATACAGTGGAGAAAAGACAGTCTCTTCAATAAGTGGTGCTGGGAAAACTGGACAGCTACATGTAAAAGAATGAAATTAGAACACTTCCTAACACCATACACAAATATAAACTCAAAATGGATTAGAGACCTAAATGTAAGACTGGGCACTATAAAACTCTTAGAGGAAAACATAGGAAGAACACTCTTTGACATAAATCACAGTAAGATTTTTTTTGATCCATCTCCTAGAGTAATAGACATAAAAACAAAAAGAAACAAATGAGACCTAATGAAACTTAAAAGCTTTTGCACAGCTAAGGAAACCATAAACAAGACCAAAAGACAACCCTCAGAATGGGAGAAAATATTTGCAGATGAATCATCAGACAAAGGATTAATCTCCAAAATGTAAAAACAGATCATGCAGCTCAATATTAAAAAAACAAACAACCCAATCCAAAAATGGGCAGAAGACCTAAATAGACATTTCTGCAAAGAAGACATACATATGGCCATGAAGCACATGAAAAGCTGCTGAACATCACTAATTATTAGAGGAATGCAAATCAAAACTACAGTGAGGTATCACCTCACACCAGTTAGAATGGGCATCATCAGACAATCTACAAACAACAAATGCTGGAGAGGGTGTGGAGAAAAGGGAACCCTCCTGCACTATTAGTGGGAATGTAAATTGATACAGCCACTATGGAGAACAGTATGGAGGTTCGTTAAAGAACTAAAAATAGAATTACCATATGACCCAGCATTCCCACTACTAGGTATATACCCAGAGAAAACCATAACTCAAAAAGACACATGCACCCCAATGTTCATTGCAGCACTATTTGCAATAGCCAGGTCATGGAAGCAACCTAAATGCCCATCGACAGATGAATGGATAAAGAAGTCGTGGGACATATATACAATGGAATATTACCCAGCCATAAAAAGGAACGAAATTGGGTCATTTGTAGAGATGTGGATGCATCTAGGGACTGTCATACAGAGTGTAGTAAGTCAGAAAGAGAAAAACAAATATCGTATATTAACATATATATGTGGACCTGGAAAAATGGTACAGATGAACCGGTTTGCAGGGCAGAAACTGAGGCACAGATGTAGAGGACAAATGTATGGACACCAAGGGGGGAAAGTGGCAGTGGGGGGGTGGTGGTGGGATGAATTGGGAGATTGGGATTGACATGTATACACTGATTTGTATAAAAGGGATGACTAATAAGAAAAATAATAAATAAATGAAAATTTAAAAAACAAAAACAAAACAGCTGAATATGCATTCTTTTCAGGAACTTTCTCCAGGATAGATCATATACTAGGCCATAAAACAAGTCTCAACTTTTTTAAGAGTCTAGAAATTATATCAAGCTTTATTTCTGACCACAACAATAAGAAACTAGAAATTAATTAAGGAAGAAAACTGGGAAAAACACAAACACATGGATAGTAAACAACATGTTACTAAAAACATTGTTTGATTTCAACAAAGAAATCAAAGAAAATATCTTGAGACAAAAAAATTTAAAAACAACAACACAACTTTCCAAAATCTATGGAATGCAGCAAAAGCAGTTATAAGAGAAAAGTTTACAGAGATACAGGCCTACCTCAGCAGAAATGAAAATCCTTAAATAAACACCCTAACTCGTCATCTAAAGGAATTAGAAAAAGAAGAATAAACAAAGCCCAAAGTCATCAGAAGGAAGGAAATAATAAAGATCAGAGCAGAAATAAATAGAAACTAAAAACAATAGAAAATATCAATGAAACCAAGAGCTGTTTTTTTAAAAAAATAAATAAAATTGATAAGTTTTAACTGGGCTCATTAAGAAAAAAGAGAAAGGGTGCAAGTAAATAAGAATGAAAGAGGAGAAATTACAACTGATGTCACAGAGATACAAAAATCATAAGAGAATGCAATGAACAATAATATGCCAATGAATTGGACAATCTAGAAGAAATAGATAAATTTCTAAACATACAATCTTCCAGGCTGAATCAGGAAGAAATTGATAATCTGAATTGACCAAATACTAGTATTAAAATTTAATCAGTAATCAAAAAACTTCCAACAAACAAATGTTCAGAACCAGACAGCTCCACAGGGAAATTTTACCAAACATACGAAGAAGAGTTAATACCTATCCTTTGCAAACTATTCCAAAAAATTGAAGAGGAGGGAACACTCCCAAATTCATTCTACAAGGCCACCATTACCCTAATACAAAAATCAGACAAAGAAACTACCAAAAAAAAAAAAAATATATATATATATATATATATATATATATATATATATATATATATATATATAAAATTACAGGCCAGTGTCTCCAATGAACATAAATGCAAAAATCCTCAACAAAATACTAGCAAACCAAATTCAACAATATGTAAAAAGAATCATACACCATGATCAAGTGGGATTTATTCCAGGCATGCAAGTATGGTTCAGTATCCACAAATGAATCAATGTGATACACCACATAAAAAAATGAAGGATAAATATCACATGATCATCCCAATGGATGCAGATTAAACATTTGACAAAATTCAACAACAGTTCATGATAAAAACTCCTATCAAAGTTGGCATAGAGGGAGCATATCTCAACATAATAAAGTCCATTCATGACACACTCACACCCAACATCATAACCAATGGTGAAAATATGAAAACTTTTCCTCTAAAATTAGGAACAAGACAAGGATGCCCATATTGTTCAACATAGTATTGGAAGTCCTAGCTACAGTGATCAGACAAGAAAAAGAAATAAAAGACATCCAAATTGAAAAGAAAGATGTAAAACTGTCACTATTTGCAGATGACAGAAAGACCTAAAGTTTCCACCAAAAAGCTATTAGAACTAATAAATGAATTCAATACAGTTTCAAGATACAAGATTAATGTACAAAAATATTTTGCTTTTCTATACACTGATAAAGAACTATCAAAAAGAGAAAGCAAGAAAACAATCCTGTTTAAAATCACATCAAAAAGAATAAAATATCTAGGAATAAATTTAACCAAGACCCCAACTCTGAGAACTATAAAATATTGATGAAGGAAATGAAGATGATACAGCAAAATTGATAGATGTCTCATGCTCTTGGATTGAAAAATTAATATTGTTAAAATGTTCATACCACACAAAACAGTCTACAGACTTAATGCAATTACTGTCATGATGCCCATGACATTTTTCACAGAGCTAGAACAAATAATCCTAAAATTTATGTGGAGCCACAAAACACCCTGAAGAGCCAAAGCAATCTTGAGATAAAAGAAAAAAGCTGGAGGTATCATGCTCCTTGACTTCAGATTACGTTATAAGTCTACTGTAATCAAAACAGTATAGTACTGGCACAAAAAAAAACAGATATATAGATCAATGGAACAGAATAGAGAGCCCAGAAACAAACCCATGCACATATGGTCAATTAATTTATGACAAAAGAAGCAAAAGGAGAAAAGATAGTCTCTTCAACAAGTTGTGCTAGGAAAACTGGACAGCTATACATAAAAGAATGAAATTAGTACATTTTCTCACACCATACACAGAAATAAACTTAAACTGGATTAAAGACCTAAATGTAATACTGAAAACCATAAAACATAAGCATAACACTCATTGACATAAGTCTTAGCAATAATTTTCAGATCTGTCTACTCAGACAAAGGAAATAAAAATGAAAATAAACAATGAGACCTAATTAAATTTAAAAGCTTTAGCACAGCAAAACAAACATCAACACAAAGAAAAGGCAACCTACTGAATGGGAGAATATATTTGCAAATGATATGTCTAATAAGGGATTTATATCCAAAATATGTAAACAGCTCATTCAACTCAATATCAAAAAGAAAAAAACAGACAGCCTAATTTTCCAATGGGCAGAAGACCTGAAAAGAAATTTTTCCAAAGAAGATACACAAATAACCAAAGGCACAATAAAAGCGGCTCAACATCACCAATCATCAGGGGAATGCAAATCAAAATCACAATGAGATAGCACTTCATACCTGTCTGAATGGCTCACAAATAATAATAATGGACCACAAATAAAAATTTGACAAAATGTGAAGAAAAGGGACCTCTCGTACACTGTTGGTGGGAATGTAAATTGGTGCAGATACTATGGAAAACATTATGGAGGTTCCTCAAAAAAACTAAAAATAGAACTAGTATATAATCCAGCAATTCCACTCCTGGGTATATATCTGGAGAAAATGAAAAAGCTAATTTGAAAAGATACATGCACCTCAATGTTCATAGTGGCATCATTTACAAAAGCCAAGATGTGAAGCAACCTAAGAGTCCATCAACAAATGAATGTATAAAGAAGCTGTGAGATATATAATGGAATATTACTCAAGCATAAAACTGAATGAAATTTTACCATTTGAAACAACATGGATAGACCTGTAGGGTATCATGCTTAGTGAAATGTCAGACAGAGAAAGATAAATACTGTATATTGTCACTTATATGTGGAATCTAAAAAATAAAACAAACAAATGTATGTGATAACACAGAAACAGACCCACAGATACAGAGAACAAACTGGTGGTTACCAGTGGAAAGAGGGGTGGTAGAGGGGCAAGATAGAGGTGGGGAATTGAGACGCACAATCTACTATGTATAAAATGAATAAGACACTTTCAAAAAGTAAAAAGATAACAGGCATTGGTGAGAATGTGGAGAAAAGGGAACTCTTGTGTGCTATTCATGGGAATGTAAATTTATACAGCCATCGTGGAAAATAGTGTTGAAGTCACTCAAGACATAACTATGACTGCCATATGATCCAGTAATCCCACTTCTGAGAAAATCTGAAGGAAATAGAATCATTATCTCCATGATATATCTCCACCTCCATGTTTATTGCAGAATTATTCACAACAGCCAAGATATGGAAAAAACCTAAGTGTCCATCAACGGATGGATAAAGAAAATGTGATACACACACACTCACACACACACTGGGATATTATTCAGCTTTTTAAAAGGAGGAAATCCTGCCATTTGCAACAATATAGATGGCCCTGAATGATATTATGCTAAGTGAAATATGTTAGACATAGAGCAACAAATATCACATTATCTCATTTATATGTGGAATCTTAAAAAAAATAAACAGTCAAATTTTAAGTAACACAGAGTAGAATGGTGGTTACCAGAGGCTCAGAGGTGGGAGAAAAGGGGAGATACTAAAGTCAAACTTTCAGTTATAAGACTGAATACTTTTCTGAGGCCTATTATACAACATGGTGACTATAGTTAATGATAATGTATTATGAACTTGAAATTCGCTAAGAGAATAGATCCCAAAAGTTCTCACCACAAAAAAAGGTAATTATGTGTGGTGGTAAATATGTTAATTGGCTTGATTGTGGTAATCATTCACAAGGTACACATATTTGAAAATAATACATTGTGTTCCTTAAACATACATAATTTTTATTCATCAATCATACCTCAATAAAGCTGGAGAAAAATCAGTGAAAATCTCATGAATCAAGTTATTTCATAACAGAACTTGTTGCCACAAGAAGGAAAACTCACGTGGTGCTTACAAATAATGTCAGCATGTAAAATTATAGTGAGTAAAATGCTTGGATAAGATACAATGTGAGGGGCTTCCCTGGTGGCGCAGTGGTTGAGAGTCCGCCTGCCAATGCAGGGGACTCAGATGCGATCCCTGGGCCGGGAGGATCCCACATGCCGCGGAGCAGTGGAGCCCATGCGCCACAGCTGCTGAGACCCATGCGCCTCCGCAATGGGAAACCCGCGCACCGCAACTAGGACCCAACACAGCCAAGATGAATAAATAAATAAATTTATTTTGGTGCTTCCCTGGTGGCGCAGCGGTTGAGAGTCCGCCTGCCGATGCAGGGGATACGGGTTCGTGCCCCGATCTGGGAAGATCCCACATGCTGCGGAGCGGCTAGGCCCGTGAGGCATGGCCGCTGAGCCTGCGCGTCCGGAGCCTGTTGCTCCGCAACGGGAGAGGCCACAACAGTGAGAGGCCTGCGTACCGCAGAAAAAAATATATATATATTTTTAATAAAAGATACAATGTGAGAAATTGAAAACGTTCATTTCTCCAATAATATGGTGAGCCAACCTACTGATAACTTGTCACATGAATCTCAAGAGGTCTTGTGTAATAAACTGAAGAACAACAGCTTCGCTATCCAATTTGATATGAACAGACAATAAAAGTCATGGTATATAGTATTTGTAAAAAATATTACATGCTGGTGAAATTCAAGAAATTATGTCTGCTGCAAAAGCTGCCCAAAACAAGCAAAGCCCAAGATATATTTAATGTTTTGTCATCATACCTAGGAAAAAAATGTCTGTGCTGGCATTTGTAGAATTAATTATGTGCATGAAACGTTTCACCTCTCGTAAAAAATGTGAAAATTTTGACTTTGTCACAACATATGTGTTTCTCCACAGAGGGATTTTAGTGTCAAAAATTCTTGGAAATGAAATGAAAAACTATACAGATAATGCTAAATGGTTAGCTTTATTAAACAAAGACCACTTTGCTCAAGAAAAGACTGGTGTGAAAATCTAGACTAAGAGCACATAAATCTGCTACACACAGAAATCTGGTGGCTTAATTTATGAAGCATTCTTAGCAAGTTGTTTGAGTTGGAAGATAAATTCAGAAGTAATTTCTAGAAACTACTAGTATAGATTTTGCTGCATGACTGATAGATGAAAAATAGCTGAAGAAACTAGGCACACTGGAAAACATTTTTATCATAACAACCAGTTGAACAAGTCCCTGCAAAGCCCGGAGAAAATGTTTTAACTTCCCATGACACAATCCCTGGACAAAAAAAAATCCCTCAATCTTTGGGAAAATCATGTTGCAAAATGAAATCTTTAAATGATTCCACTGCTGCTTGGACTTGAGAGTGAGAAAGTGTATCAAGTTTCCAGTATTGTTGAAAACCAGCCAGAAGAACTGCAGATTAGAAGAGAATGAAATTTTCAATCCCTTTTCTCTGAATCTTCTGCTAAGCCTGAAAACGTGACTTTGACAGAAGAAAGAACTTTATGAGCTACACTTAAAGTGAGATTTACTAATCTGCTCCTAGATATGTTCTGAATTTCTGTGTAAGGAGAGTATCACACAAGTCATAGGAAAGCAATAAACACTCTGCTGCAGTTCTTAATTTCTTAACATGTATGATCAAGACTCTTCTTGTTTAATCAAGCATTAGAACAAGAACAGAAATCTCATTTCAGTTAAAAATGAAATGCGTGTGCATGCTTAACTCAAGTGTAACCAAAAATTATTTGTGTAGCAAAAATCAAGGTTAGGTTTCACAATAAAGAGGAGAATTTCATTATTCACTTTTCATGTCAAAAATAGCATCTTTACACATTTCTATAAAAAGATCAAAGTACTTGTATAATCATTTTGAAACACCTACATCTATGAGCCTGATCATGTAGGAAACTGTCTTTCAAAGTAAAAACAGTATAAAATTGTGTCTTGTGTTATATTTTCACTCACGTAGCTTCAGTTTATGGCTTTAGTAGTTTTACTGTTCAACATTGTCAATAAATTTTAATGTTGTAAATAGCATTAGTTAAAATAAATTAGTAACCATTATTTAAAAGAAATCTAACAAAACCATCTTTATAAAATTGAAACTGTATTTTGGCTTAAGGTAGTAATTTACCAGAAATTTACTATATTTGCCTTGTGAATTTTTAAATTTATAAAAATCAAAGAAAGATTAATTGTGGAAAAGTAAGCAAAGTTTAGTTTTCTAGTTCTTTTTCAAGAATGTTAGGGGGAAATGTCATCTTTGTTTTAGATACAAAAAAAACCCTTTTACATTTATCATCTACTACATATACCACATACCATACCTCATTAGCATATTGCAGGGTAAAAATGTGTTATAAGATCTACTTGGTAGGTAAAAAAATCAAGAAGAAAAAAACGTGGTTTTCACCATCTATACTACTGACTTACATTAAAGATGACATTCTTTGTGGGGAGGGGAAAGTCACACAATAAAAGTCAGCTAATTCGTTGGCCAGAAGAAACAGATCATGACAAAAATACCATTCTTTACTCATTAGAGCATTAACAATGATAACTGGTTTCTTATGTCTACAACTGATCACATTAATGGACCATGAACTATAAATACAAAGTTTATGCAGGAGTTCCTGAGATCTGGTCACTACTGCAAGGATTCCTCAAGGGTAAAAAGATTAAGAACGTCTCCCCTAGAATTATCCATTGAGAAGGCTCAAAGTATCCATAAATTTTCTGGAATGGAATGCAACATTTTACAATTATTATGATTCTATGATAATTTCTAGAAATTTTGTATTTTTGCTACTGTAAAAGTAATATTTCCTTTCATTGAATTCTCTAATTTGTTATTGGTATTATATAGGAAAATTATAGTCTTTTCTGTATTTTTTTAAATCCAAATTTCCCAGAAAGCTCTTAACTTTTGCTATTAGCTTCAGTTGCTTACTATGGACGTTTTAGACCTAAAATAATTTAATCTGCAAACAATGCTAATAAACAATAACAACGATAGTAAGGTAGTAAGTAGGTATCATTTAAGGTTGTCCAACATTCCAATCTTCTTAACTAAGGTATGTACATTGGTTTTGTTTTGTTTTGTTTTTTACACATAATGCTGTTGGACACAATACATTACAGTACAGTATAAATATAACTTTTAGATGCACTGGAAAACCAAAAACATTGTGACACTCACTTTATTGCAATATTTGCTTTATTGTGGTGGTCTGGAACTGAACTCACAAAATCTCTGAGGTATGCCTGTACATTATTATTAACTAAAGCCCATAGTTTACATTAGGTTTCACTCTTAGTGTTGTGCATTCATTGGGTTTTGATGAATGTATAATGGCATGTATCCACAATTACAGTATCCTAGAGTTTCACTGCCCTGAGTATCCTCTGTGCTCTACCTATTCATCCCTCCCTCCCCTTATCCTCTGGCAGCCACTGAACTTTTTACTGTCTCCAGTGTTTTGCCTTTTCCGGAATGTCATGTAGTTGGAATTATACAGTATGGAACCTTTTCAGATTGGCTTCTTTCACTTAGCAGTATGCAATTAAGTTTCCTTTACATCCTTCTGTGACCTGATAGCTCATTTCTTTTTAGCACTGAATAATATTCCATTGTATGGCTATAGCAGTTTATACATATATTCACCTATTGAAGGACAACTGGATTGTTTGAGTTTTGGCAATTGTGAAAGAAGTTGCTATAAACATCCTTAGGCAGGTTTTTTTGTGGACGTATGTTTTCAGTTCATTTGGGTAAATACCAAGGAGCATGACTGTATGATAAGAGTGGTTCAGTTTTGTAAGAAACTGCTAAACTGTTTTCCAAGGTGGCTGTACCATTTTGCATGCCTACCAGCAGTGAGTGAGAGTTCCTTTTGCTCCACATCTTCACCAGCATTTGGTGTTGTCAGCGTTTTGGATTTTGGACATTCTAATAGGTGTGTAGTTAGTATCTCATTGCTGTTTTACTTTGCAATTCCTTAATGACATATGGTATTGATCATCTTTTCATATTCTATTCGCCATCTGTATTTCTTTTTTGGTGAGGTTCTGGTTCTTGGCCCATTTTTACTTGGGTTGTCTATTTTCTTATTGTTGTATTTTAAGAGTTCTTTGAATACTTTACATAAAAGTTTATTATCAGACATAATAATTATTATTATCAGACTTTTGTCTTTTGCAAAAGTGTTCTCCCTGTCTGTGGGCTTTCTTCTCATTCTCCAAACAGTGCCTTTTGCAAAGCGGTAGCTTTTCTTTTTAATGAAGCCCAACTTACCATTTTTTTAAATAGATTGTGCGCTTCCAGTGCTGTATCTAAAAAGTCACAGCCAAACCAAGTTCACCCTGACTTTCTTCTATGTTACCATCTATGAGCTTTATAATTTTGCTTTCAATACTTCAGTTTTTAAAGTAATATTTCCTGCTTGGTTTGTCCTAACATCTGAAAATTTCCAGCAAAAAATGTATTCTGACCTGGTTTTTTGGCTATTTTTTACTTTCTTTCATGGATTTAGATTGTCTCAGTTTATGAGTCTGTAAAAAATGAGTATTTTTCATTGCAACTATTTTCTTTGTGTTAATTGCTTGCATGTAAAATAGACTGCAGAGGGCTTCCCTGGTGGCACAGTGGTTGAGAGTCCGCCTGCCGATGCAGGGGACACGGGTTCGTGCCCCAGTCCGGGAGGATCCCACATGCCGCGGAGCGGCTGGGCCCGTGAGCCATGGCCGCTGAGCCTGCGCGTCCGGAGCCTGTGCTCCGCAACGGGAGAGGCCACAATAGTG
Organism: Orcinus orca; assembly: GCF_937001465.1. Lineage (NCBI taxonomy): Eukaryota > Metazoa > Chordata > Mammalia > Artiodactyla > Delphinidae > Orcinus > Orcinus orca. Next base: position 24,206,140 of record NC_064569.1, read on the forward strand.
AGAGGCCCGCGTACCGCAAAAAAAAAAATAATAATAAATAAATAAAAATAGACTGCAGAGGAACTGCAGAATTACAGAGAACTATGATCTTTATAATAATAATGAAGTGCTTCCTGGGAAAACTTGGCCCATAATTTTAGTCATCTTTAGCACAACTAAAGGACTGGCTCAACCAAGGAGTCTGTACTTGTCCAGGTTCCATTTTCAAGGCTAGCACAGACTAGATTTGGGCAAGAAAATGTGAGAGCAGGGAAGGCAGAGGGGAAGCCACAGCAAGAAAAGGCTTCTGAGTCCAAGCATTTCATAGGCTGGTGCCCAAAGCAGGCATTAAAGAGTTAAGTTAGGGCTCTGTGGAAATATGGGTGATTATTTTCCTTTGATGTTATTTTAAATTCTCAATAATACTTTTTATATTTTGAAACATTTGTAAATAATTCAATTTTAAATTCAGAAAAATAAAATTAGAAAATTTAAATGCATGAAAAGACTGAAAAATAAGAAAATTAAATAGGTAAAAAATAAATTGAATAAAATGAACTCCTCAAGGCCATACTTATCTCCATTATCATCAGACAGACAAGGAAAGATACTGTGAAATTTGATGAAACCAGACAGAAAGAACTTAGATTTTGTTAAACATCTCTGGGCAGTGAAGCCTTTCCAGTGTTGACAGACTCTGTAGTTACTGATGATATCAAATATTTCTCATCATCAGTGAATGCACTACAGAAATACTGATGCCATTCTTTGATTTTTTTTTTTCTATATCTAACTTAACACAAGGCCATGCCAACTATATAACTTTGCATCCTGAAAACTGGGATGCCTGTGAATAAGGCTAGGATTTTGTCTTTTGCAGAAAACATCTAAATTCCCTTTACTCTTCTATTCTGTTGGAGTTTTTCCCTGCATCCTTGCCTTGAATAAAAATATATATTTATGGTTTTAGGTTGGCAAAAGTGGTTGGATTGTCTGGATATATCATTGATATTCTTCACCACCTTACCTATTTTTCATTTTTCTTTTTATTAAGTGATGATTATAACTAACATTTATACAGTACTATATAATACTAGACACTGTGCTATGCAATTTGCATTGATTATCTTGTTTAATTTTCATAGTAACTGATAAGAGATCTTTATTGTTATCCCCACTTTACACATGAAGAAAATGAGACTTGGAGACAAATAACTTGCCTGGGGTCACATAGCAGTGGGTCAGACCAGGCCACCTGACTCCAGAGCCCTGCCCTATCCTTCCTCCTTGCAATGTTTTCTTAGGAGTATAACAAAACTGAAACTCAGTGACTTTTTCTAAGATCTCCAGATGATTCCAGATCTCCAACTGGTTTCTTGCTTTCAGACTTGATCCTCTCAAATTGATCCCATACACAGCTACCACTGTGGTTTATCAAAAATGAAACCTACTCATGTTATTTCCTGCCTCAAACCCTTCAAAGCTTCCACATCCTCCTGTAAAACAAAATCTAGGTCCCTTAGCACAATATCCAGGAGCCTCTGCATGAGCAGGTCTCTGCTTCATAACTTCCGTACCGCCTTCCCACATTGACATTGCAGCAACAAGAACGGTTTGTGATTTCTCACACACACTCCATAATCTCTTATCTAGTTTCTGAAGCACACAACTGCATGGGCAGTGCTTCCTCCATGCTACACTAAAGCCTCGTTGCATCAGGGAAACACCTATCCATCTCCAAGAATCCTTCCCATACCAAACACTCCTCTGAACCCCACACACCTCACTGGGGGATGCGCCCTCCTCTGCACTAGTAGAATGTCCCCTAGAATCTTATTTATGTTGCTGCAGTAGAGTCATACAGGGGTCAGCCTTTCCCTTTAGACTACAGGTTCATTGAAGACAGAATAAACCTCATTCCCTTTTATTCATATATAAATATTATATAATGAAAAAATGAAACTGATGATGGAAGGTAAAAGAGTGATCCAGTGGTTAGTCCTGGCCCTTAAATAATTCTCCATTATCATTTACTGGTTCAGGTACTTTTGAATGGAGTCATTACTACTAAGAAAACTCAGGAGTGGAGAGAGGGAAGCCCATTAGCTTTGCTTCATACCTGAGCCTAGTCTGAGTCTTGCAGCTCCTGGGAGCTCACCAAGTCTCTTTTGTGTTTTCAGCTCCTGAGCAGTTTTGCTATAGATGGGACAGAGCCTAAAAGGAGTGGCATGAAGTATGTTAAAGCTGAGTGTTCTGCCTCAAAATAAGACCAGAGGTGCTGAGTCAGTGTTAGTGAAACTCCCCAGTTGCATCATGGCTTCTTTAGAAAAATTTTAACTGAAATTACCCATGTTTTATTTCACATCATGCCTTTGCACATAACTGCCAAGCCATAAACGGTAATACAGCAGGCTTCCTGTTCCGATTCAAAGCAGTCTAGTGAAGAACAAAGATGTCATGTTTTGTAAGATACAGAGTTATTTTTCTCCCCCCAATTATTTTTAGCATGAAGCGTGATCTCATGCCACTCTCTCCTTTTTTGCAAACCTAACAGTGCTCATTTGTTTCTTGGTCTTACAAGTCACTTGCTTTAGGGTGTCATTTTTCTCGGAAGACTGCCCGTAATAGAACTGTCTTGGTAACTTCAAAATAAAGCCTAAGAAAATGACTTTAAAAGGTAAAGTCCTGCTATTGTAAGTTCTTTGTAAGTGTTGATGCTAAATCATGCTATTGACATTAACCCAGCTGACTTTAATTTCAATTCGTTCATTCAACAAGCAAGTATTGAGTCCTACATTTATAATATTACTTTAAAATACGTTGAAAGGCTTGTTGTCAAGGATCTTGCTAAATAATCTCCTAAGTTTGTTGACATGAATAACGCCTGATTTATGTTGAATAAAGAGAATTCTTAGAACTGAAGTGTTTGCTCATCTTCCTTTCCATCAATCAGGGGAAAAAAAATCAACCCTCTAGAGAGGAAAATAAAAATCAGAAAACACAATATAATACAGCTAGAAAGGGAAATAAGGACCAACCTAACTTAGCCGTCCTCAAGATACTGAAATCTGGAAACCAGGTCTTCACAGAGCTCATGCCAAAGATCTCATAGCAAGAGAAGGCCAGGCTGTTTAGTAAGCGTTTTCATTATTTTGTCACAGTGAAATCCCAAATGTAAAATGTAGTCATAGATAACATCAGTGGAAGAAGGTATTTAAAAGCTTGATTTTTAAATAAATTGATTTTAAACTAATTACTCTGTTAGATTACCCATCTCTCTCATCTCCTGTTTGTGAAATAAGAAAAGTTGTTACACCATTTTCCAAGAGGACAAGTATGTCACAGCCATGAATATAGAAATACAGTTTTGCTCACATTTATACACACACATACACACACAGAGAGACACAATTTCAGGTTAAGATACTACTACCATTCTCCACTGTCATCAACTTTGAAGTTTTTCCTAAATGTAATTTACTCCGATTAATTTTTCAATTGTTTCAGCTGTAAAGTGGGGATAATAATAGTGCCTACTTCCTAGGGTGGTCGTGTGAATTGAACGAACATATATATAAAAAGCACTTACAGTGATGTGGTGTGTAGTAGGCGTTATTTAAGGGTTAGCTATTATTATTCATCCAAAAGCTATGTTATTTTTAGAAGTCAGACATTTCCTTGAATTTATGTCCACAATTCAGGTGGCATGAAAGCATGAGCTATAAGAAACCAAACCGACCTTACCAGTCACAAATAGGAGTACGAGTAGTACAAAAAACTCATCTCCATAAAAAGATGATTATGCCAGAAGAGTTAGAGTTGTCTAGGTTGAATTTTAAATGTGTGTGAGGAACAGTCTTAGTTATTTTTGGAAGTGGCAAAAATCTCTTTGTGTTGCTTTGAAAATGAATGTGTGTACTATGAAGATGGTATTCTAAAGCATAAGTGACCTAGATTCAATTAAGCTAATTGGAGGCCTACAGAGGAATTGGAGGTTGAGGAATAGACCAAGAGGTGACGGAGTATAGAACAAGGGAAAGGGAGAGGAACTGGACATAATTAGCTAGGCAGAGATGTGTAGAGGTGGTACCATAGGATGGAAATAGAAAATTATCAAAAAGGAGAAAAAAGAGGTAGGTGACAGAAAACTGAGGGGTGGAAGAAGGTCAGAACCTGCGGACAACAGGTAGAATGAAGACATGGAGAATGTGAGATAGTGATCTGAACTTACACAGGCTAAGAACAGGCTGAGAGCAGGGCCTACCTTAGAAGCACAGGAGAGGGGAGAGCAAGAGAAATTGCTTATATCATAGTATCTGAGCTGCCCCAGCACCCCCAGTGGGGTCACTGAGTGCTTTTCAACATGGTGAAATTGCCTGAACTATATGAAATTTTAACATGTTAGATTCTCTTAATAGTACCTGTTTCATACCACAATACCCACACACAAGATAACAAAATGTGATTGTGCATCAAAATCCTTGTTGCATCCTGTTTCATGGAAGCTGGCAGAAACAGAGCCTAGCAGTGTGCCCAGGACAGAAAGGGGTTGCTGTCATACAAGCGGAAGTCTCAGGCTGAAACACTGCAGGTAAGAAGGAGAAGCAAGCAGTCCTAGTGAGGGGACAAGGGCAGAGCCAGTATCCTGACAGCAGCGCCAAGCTTAGCAACAGAGAGATGGCTGAGATGGCCATGGAGCAAATGTTCACAGACTTTATCTCAGGGTGGTGGGGTCAACCCCTGGTAGGGTTTCCTTGGTCGAAATGTATTTGCTAAGTTTTTCAAATGAGAATATTTGACTTTGGTGATTAAAAAAGGAGTTTCTCAAGAGCAATGAAAAAAATAACCAAAATGAAAGCTGCTGGATGCTGCTCCCTGGGCAACCCTGTATTTCGGCTCACACACTGTAGCTGCTGCCCCCATGTGCCTTCAAAGTGGCCTCCGTCATCTGACAACCTTCTTTAGGGGCTTGCCAGCTCAGGGTGAGGAGAACTGTCCCCACCGGGCAGCGACACCATCTTACTCTTAGACAATCAGCTCCATTATGGCACAAAAATTTTCTGGGGTAAAATTTTGAGGACACAGACCTTGAGATGTGTCTGCAAGCCCCCATCATCTGTAGAACCTTTAAGCTGTTGCCCCTCTGAACAGATACACTGAGCAAAATTGTTTAATGGGAAATACATGAGATCTGGAGGTGGGCAGTTTGGAAGCTGGCTCCATCAATTATTAGCTGCATATTAGTTAATCACTGTGTGTTTCATTTCCAAAATTACTGAATGAGAGTAAGAATCCTACCCTATGCATTGTAAGGATTAGAGGTGAAATTTCAAAGTGCTTAGTACAGTGTATGATACATATAAGGTGTTCAACATTAAAAAATAGCTGTTATTATTGTTAAATTGGGGAGGTAATCCAACATAGACAAGTGTTTATGCACTTAAGGAACATATCAATTAGCCGGGAGGCAGACAAGTAAGCTAACAATTACACGTAGTGTAGAAAATGCTCTAACAGAGGTATGTTCTAGGAGCACATCAGATTGCGGGGGGACAGGTTTCCTAAATGAAGTGTTGCTTGAGCTGAATCTTGATGGGAAACAGTGTCTACAAGAGGGCCAGGCCTAGGGTGATACAGCGAGGCACTTGTCTCAGGCACAAAATTTAAAGGGGGCCAAAATACTCAATAACTAATAGAAATTATATATATATATATATATATATAATTTTTTTTTTTTTTTTTTTTTTTTTTGCGGTACACAGACCTCTCACTGCTGTGGCCTCTCCCATTGCGGAGCACAGGTTCCGGACGTGCAGGCTCAGCAGCCATGGCTCACGGGCTTAGCCGCTCCGTGGCATGTGGGATCCTCCCGGACTGGGGCACGAACCCGTGTCCCCTGCATCGGCAGGCTGACTGTCCACCACTGTGCCACCAGGGAAGCCCAGAGATAATATTTTAATGCAATGCTTTAAAAAGTTGAATTGGCAAACTGCAGCCTGCAGCTTGCCTGCTTATTTGTATAAAGTATTATTGGAACAGGGGCTGCCATTTGGGTGAGGTGAGTAAGGCAGGGTCGTGGAAATGCAGGATCAATTCCTGTCTTTATTTCAAGTTTGAATATTTTGTTTATTGTGGATTTCTTTAGCTATTGCATTAATGTATTATTGATCTTGATCACTGCATTTATTGTCACCTCTTAGATTTTGTGCCTGAGATGAGTGCCTTACCCTCTGATGAGAAGATATCAAGATGAAGGAGACCCAGCAGTTAAAGGACACATTCCAGGAAGAGCAAAAGCATTTGTGAAGGCCCTAAGGGCAGGCATGGAAGGCTATCCTCACAGCAAATGGCTCCACGGGGCTGGCACAAAGAGGACAGGAGGAAGAACAGCAGAAGTGTCCAGAAAAGCCATGTAAGGCCAGACCTTGAAGAACTGTTATGTACAAGCCTAAAATAATTAAAATTCTAGAGATGCATCAACCATTTTCATTAGCAATGTTTTCCTCAAACATTTTTGTTTGAGGAAAAGTAACTCTTGGAAGAGCCAAGACAGAGGTATTTAAGAGGCTACTGTAATCACAGCCTAGAAAGTATGGTGACATGAACTATGGAGAAGACAGTGGGAGTAGAGCAGGAGGGCCTGGATTGGCAGACATTTAGAAGATGGAGGGAATGCTGAATAAACATTGAAAATAATTAACCTAAAAGTTTCTCTCCCTGCTCTGCTAGAAACATGGTGATGCTATTCGCCTAGATCGGTCAAACAGGAGGAAGAGTAGGTCTGGGGGAAGATGATGAGGTTAGTGTGGACCCAGGAAATTTGGAGTTTGGGTAGAGGTATACATGGAAGTATCATCACAGGATTGTTACAATCAGGAGGAGAGATTCCAAAAATCCATTGGAACGATAGAGACTATGTGACCAGGCACCAAACTCAGTCCTTGGTTTTGGAGGAGCCAGCTGGGCAATGCAATCAACATGAGGCTGTGGAGATCTGCATCGTACAGGAGTGTGTGAACCTCTGAGCATCCTCCATGCCCAGCGCTCCCCTCAGAGAAAAACTCATCGGCGAGTCGTTGTAAAGTTGCAAAGCCTGTCACTCTAGTCATGACTGAAGGAACCAGGAATTGGTGCCCAGGTCAAAAGCAGCTATGGATTCTAGTGAAGGAGGTCAACTAACAGAGAAGTGATTTGGTCCCAAAGTCCACTCTTTGTGTGGGAAGGTGATAAAATGCCCTTAGTCCGGGCTTCCCTGGTGGCGCAGTGGTTGAGAGTCCGCCTGCCATTGCAGAGGACACGGGTTCGTGCCCCGGTCTGGGAAGATCCCACATGCCGCGGAGCGGCTGGGCCCGTGAACCATGGCCGCTGAGCCTGCGCATCCAGAGCCTGTGCTCCGCAACGGGAGAGGCCACAACAGTGAGAGGCCCGCATATCGCAAAAAAAAAAAAAAAAAAAAAAAAAAATGCCCTTAGTCCAAAAGCAGCAGGGATTCATGGATGCCTGTTCTGAGGTAGCAATAAGATGACTGAATCACTTGGAGCTGTTGTATCTTGTTTAACAACGAGCTATTGACAGTTCTCCCTCATACCTGCTGTCAGTTCCGTCTGGCCTCGGAATCCCTGGGATTCAGCCCAAACCTGCAGCAGTTAAGATGGGTTTTGTTGCTTTCTCACTATTTGGTAATCCCTACAAGGCCCTGCCATTTCATATAACGTGAGCAGGTCTTTTCCATACAACCTAAAAGGCTATAGGTGAGGTAAGGCCCGTTTCACTAGGGGAGCCAGAAGACCAAAGCCTGAGGGCAAGGTGTCAGAAACCAGAAGCACAGAGCCACGGAGGTTAGAACATAGACACATCCCAGGAACAAAACTGAATCATGAGCCAGCACAGGAATCAGAGCCTGCAGACTGACAATGGGGAGCCTAACAATGAGCCCCAACAAAATTCATTCAACAGTGACCTGGACAAATCACTTCTCTGTGCCTCATTTTCCTAATCTGCAAAATGGGGGTAACCTTGGTACCTTTGGCATGGGGTTGTGATGAGGACTAAATGAGTTAAATGTGTGATGTCCTTACAACCAGGAAGATAGTAAACATTATGTAGATGGCTGTTAAAAATAAACTATTTACTTTTTAAAAAATTGACCGGTATCAGCCCATTTCTCCCTTCTTAGACGTTTTGTAGCTTATGATACATATCACAACTAAAGTTAACCAATTGCCAGATATACACAAGACCAGCAAATTGCTCGATTAAGCTTGGGGTTAAGTTTTCTGTTTGGTGTATTTAACAATTTTACTCAGGACTGCTAGGACATACATTCCCCACTGAATCTGTGGGAATGAGCAGTTGTGTCTACACTGGATATTTAGGGTTTTTTTAGTTTTTTTAGTTTTTTTTTTTTGTGGTACGCCGGCCTCTCACTGTTGTGGCCTCTCCCGTTGTGGAGCACAGGCTGCGGACGCGCAGGCTCAGCGGCCATGGCTCACGGGCCCAGCCGCTCCACGGCATGTGGGATCTTCCCGGACCGGGGCACGAACCCGTGTCCCCTGCATCGGCAGGTGGACTCTCAACCACTGCACCACCAGGGAAGCCCGATATTTAGTTTTTAAGGTTACTTGTAGGGAGAAAAATATCATCCTGCTCTGGTGTAGTCCCTAATAAGGTCACCAATCAACAGTAAAAGAACATCTTTCAAAGTGAAGAAACAACTATTAACAAAATCAGTTGCTGTGTATGTCCTTTATTTCCATAGGCTAATTTTCTATTTGATAATAAGCATCAGCTTTGATTTTTTTTCTATAAGATATGCAATTTCTGATCCTAAAGTAATTCTTCTAATTAATACATATGCAATTTATTTTATACAATTTTCAATTGGCCAGAAAGAAAAGAAAGAGAAATTTTCATTGAGAAGCTACTGTGGTTTATGTACTATGCTTTTCACTTTTATATACATTTTTCTCATTAAATTCTCATTGCAAGCTTATAAGTTTAGCAATATCATCCCCACTTAACATGTAAATAAAGACAGAGAATGAGAGCAAGGGGGAAAACAAAAGCAAGCAAGTAAGAGAGAAGGAGAAAGAGAGAAACTAGAAATGTTTACTTCTCTTATAATATTGAATCGAGAAGATCATATTACATTGTAAATACTTTTTTGCCCACATTTTCATAAATGATGAATTCTACATTAACAATGAAATAATTGAGATAATGCAGTGCTTTGTTTTGAATTTTAAATTTCTTTTGATTTCAGGCCCTTGTCTGTTTTTTTGGTTTGTTTATTTTTTTCTTTTGGCTGCACCACACGGTTTGTGGGATTTTTTTGTTCCCCAACCAGGGATTGAACAGGGACCCTCAGCAGTGAGAGCTCAGAGTGCTAACCCCATTGGACTGCCAGGGAATTCCCAAGGCCCTTGTCTTCTAAGAACCTCCCAGAGAATATTCACTCTGCTTACCCCTGGTAAATGCCTGATTTGTGATGTCTTTCCTTCCCACTAGACTCCCCAACAATGAGAGTACAGGACTGCCAAAGAGCAAAGATTTAGTGCTGCGTTTTAACATGACTTAACTCTTAACAATTTGGAGCCTGTTGATTTAAGGTTTAATGGAGAGTCTTTCTGGGACATGTGTCTTCTTGTTTAAAAACACTCAGAACTTTTGACAATGCCACTGTTCTGTTACAACCAGAAATTTCACTGAAGCAACAAAAAGAGGAAAAGGAAAAGTTATCTAATTTCTAACATTTTTCTTTAACTTCCCAGATTTAGTTGAGCGTTATCCTTGTTTTTTAAGGATCTAAGTTTATCAATTAAGAAGAGTGTCTCTTTTACCCAGTAAGCTCCGTGAAAAAAGCTTCAAAACTTCTTTGTTCAATGAAGCAAACATGGTGATCAGAAATATCATTAAAATTATTATCCTCTCAACTCATCTTTCTTCTATATTTATTCTTTAGTGTAGCCTTCTAAAAGCACTAACAAAATACAAGAATAGCCACTGCAGAAAATTATCAACTGATAAATTACATTAGTTAAGGGATTTTTTGTTTGTTTTGTTTTTGAAATAAAAGTAAATGAAGTCTACTTAACTTGAGCAAAATAATAATTATAAATAACTTTATGGGAATACTGAAATATTTATCAGAATCCAGGAAAGAATAAAAAGGTCTTGGAAAGTACAGGAATTTGGGAAGCTCTGGGTACCCAGTAGCAGAAATTCATGGATTTTCTAGAATGCAGTCTAGAGTTACTGAGCTTCGAGAAACTTTCAGAGCCTGTGTCTTTTCAGTCAACAATTCCAAATTCCTGGAAGGGAAAATCTGATTGATCTAGCTAAGGTCAGGTGATCACCCTTGGATCTGCTCTCTAGAGGGTTCCACATATCACACACATGCACACACACACACACAAATGTATGCAAGGATGTTTCTGTCATGGGGGACCCAACACTCATTAGTGGTAACATAATGCACCATACCAAACAACCACTCTCATGATTAATACCAATCATGTCCCAGGAAACGCTGCCTCTCTTGCCATTTATCTTAAAAACACAACATGACTGCATCTGAATGCCATGAATGTTTGGGGTTGTGCCATCGCTAATGTCAGAGATGGAGGCTGCTTTGGAGCATGAGGAGGATTGGAGTGGCAGAAGCACACAGGTAACAGAAAGGGCAAAATAATTAACCTGAAATCCTGCTTCTCAGATACTATGAATTCAATGAACTCTTGTATGATAAAGTGCTTTTTCCTAGTAGTGCTGAAAGTCAAGTGTCTTGTTTCTCTTTGCGTTCCAATCTGATTCCAAATTAGTGCAGTATTTGAAACAGTTGCTTTTCAGGGCTCAGGACCGTTTTGCCACAGTAAACAATTCATATTACTCTTTAACTTGTATATATGTAGATCTCAATGTAATACTATGAAACATGTTACCAGCTTGATTTTTTTTTTCTTACATTGGCAACTAGAGGAAGCCTGAACACTAGAATTGAAAACAATTTTATTTGTATAAAAATTCTTAATATGATGTTTTAGATTTTTTTCAAAACAATTTAATTTTTATTTAAAACTTTGATATTCAATAATTTAATTTGTAGTTTGACGTTTGGTGTTAATAGATCACTTAAATGTTTTAGTAAACAACATTAAAAATACTTTTACTATTTTCAAACTTTGCATTTAATTTAATCCCCATTTTTAAAAAATGCAAACTTTATCCCTTTTAAATATAATTTCACTTGATTCTTTAATCAATTTTCATCTAAAATCATAATACAAATTGTGCTATTGTCTTGGTATTAATATTATAATTTGCGATTTCTTTAAATGCAGACAAAAAAATCATTTCTGGGAATAAATAAGAAATAATTTGTGAATTATGTACATTTTTATTACTCACCCTAGCACTGTCAGCCCATCAAATGTACATTCACGTATATGCAATAGTTATATTGAGTCATCTTGATACTTTGGCAACTTTTAGTCATAAAAGTCCTGGCTTTACACACATGTCATTATTTTGTCATTTGAAGCTTTACACACATGTCATTATTTTGTCATTTGAAGCTATAGTTGTCAAGATAGAAGGTTAGAAGATATATAACAATGTGTTAGTTTGATTTGTGATTTAAATATCTAGACTGTAGAAGTTAGTCAATATTCAGTCAAACTCCATTTGACTCTTGCAACAGGTCTCTTAATATTAGAGGCAGAGTAGCATTTATGATTTCCCCTTTATAACCTCTCTCTTCTCATTACTTGTTTTCCTCTGTTACTCTCTGATTCTCTAATTACAGAACTGGCTATAAGCCTTGCTAGCAGATTCAGACAAACCATAGGAACAAGATAAAACCCCACAGAATCATGATTCAATATTGGGAGAGACCTGCCCTACTGGTCTCCATGTGTGGTCATGGAGTTGATTTAAAGTTGCACAAAATACCACAAAGTACCATGTATATAATTATTTGTTCTTTGAAACCATCTGATTTTAGCTACTATTACAAAGTTTTTCTCCTAGAATCTAAAGCAATTCCTTTATCTGAGGAGGATAAAATAAAAGATGAACCACCAATCTTCTCACTTCAAGATTCTGAAGTTACACTTTTTTTGTTCATCCCCAGAGCACATGACTTTCCACACCTATCTTTGATTTCACTTTACACTTGACAACTAAACATACTCATCTTCTTCATACCTGCTGCCAGTCCCCCAGCATTCTCTTTTTCAATCAAGAAACAATTACTTTTCAAGCAGTTTTACATTCATAGAAAAATTAAGTGGGAAGTACAGAGATTTCCCATCTACCCCCGGCCCTCACGGATGCACAAGCTACCCCACTATCAACATTTGCATCAGAGTGGTACATTTGTTACAATCAATGGACCTACAATGACGCATCATTATCACCCAAAGTCTATAGTTCACATTAGGGTCCACTCTTGGTGTTTTATGTTCTATGGGTTTGGCCAAGTGTATAATGACATGTGTCTACCATTGTAATATCACACAAAGTAGCTTCACTCTCCTAAAAATCTTCTGCGCTCATCCCTTTCTCCCACACAATGCTTAGGAACCACTGAACTTTTTACCATCTTCACAGATTTACCTTTTCCAGAATGTCATATAGTTGGAATCATATAGTGTATGTAACCTTTTCAAATTGGCTTCTTTCATGAAGTAATATTTATTTGGGTTTCTTCTGTGTCTTTCCCTGGCTTGGTATCTCATTTGTTTTTATCACAAAGTAGTATTCATTGGCTGATGGGGTGTACAAGTTTATTTATCTATTCACCTATTGAAGAACATCTTGGTTGCCTCCAGGTTTTAGCAATTATGAATAAAGCTGCTATAAACATCCATGTTCAGTTTTTGTATGGATATAAGTTTTCAGCTCCTTTGGGTAAATACCAAGGAGCATGATTCCTGGATTGCATGGTAAGAGGGTATTTAGTTTTGTAAGAAACTACCAAACTGTCTTCCAAACTGGCTGTGCCATCTCTTCAGCAATTAATGAGTATTTCTATTGATCCATATCTTCACCAGCATTCGGTATTGTTAGTATTTTGGATTTTGGCCATTCTAATTGGTGTACAATGGTATCACATTGTTTTACTTGGGAATTCCCTAAAGATGTATGATGTTGTGTATCTTTTTATATGCTTACTTGCTATTTGCATATGTGCTTTGATGAGGTGGCTGTTTAGGTCTTTGGCTCTTTTTTTTTTTAATATAAATTTATCTATTTATTTTTATTTTTGGCTGCGTTGGGTCTTCGTTGCTGTGTGCAGGCTTCTCAACGCGGTGGCTTCTCTTGTTGCGGAGCACGGGCTCTAGGCGCACGGGCTTCAGTAGTTGTGGCTCGCGGGCTCTAGAGCGCAGGCTCAGTAGTTGTGGCGCACGGGCTTAGTTGCTCCATGGTATGTGGGATCTTCCCGGACCAGGGCTCGAACCTATGTCCCCTGAATTGGCAGGCGGATTCTTAACCACTGAGCCACCAGGGGAGCCCCTTTGGCTCATTTTTTAACTGGGTTGTTCATTTTGTTACTGTTGAGTTTTAAGTGTTCTTTGTATATTTTGGATAACAGTCCTTTACCAGATGTGTCTTTTACAAATATTTCTCCCAGTCTATGGCTTGACTCCTCATTCTCCTGACATTGTCTTTTGCAAAGCAGAAGTTTAATTTTAATGAAGTCCAGCTTATCAATTATTTCTTTAATGGATTGTGCCTTTGGTGTTGTACCTAAAAAGTCATTGCCAAACCTAAGGTCATCTAGGTTTTTCTCCTATTTATCTTCTAGGAGTTTTATAGTTCTGAATTTTACATTAAGGTCTACAATCCATTTTGAGTTAATTTGTTTGAAGTGAATAATATTTTTGTCTAGATTCTTTTTTTTTAATGTCCAGTTGTTCCAGCAACATTTGTTAAAAAGATTATCTTTGCTCCATTTCCTCTCCTCCTTTGTCAAAGATCAGTTGATTACACTCTGTGTTTATGTGGGTCTGTTTCTGGGCTCTCCATTCTGCTCCATTGATCTATCTGTTCATTATTTCACCAATATCACACTGTCTTGATTACTGTGGCATCACAGTCTGTTTTGAAGTTGGATAGTGTCAATCCTCCAACTTTGTTCTTCTCAGTATTGAGTTGGCTTTGGAATCAGTTTGTCAATATCCACAAAAATACTTTGCTGAAATTTTGGTTGAGATTTTGTTGAATATACAATCAAGTTGGAAAACACTGACATGTTGACAATATTGAGTTATCATAATCATGAACATAGAATCTCTCTCCATTTATTTAGTTCTTCTTTAACATCTTTCATCAGAGTTTTGTAGATCATATAGATCTCATATAGATCTTATACATATTTTATTGAATTTATACCTAACTAAGCATTTAATTGGGGAAGGGGGATGCTAATATAAATGCGAAAGTGTTTTTAATTTCAAATTCCACTTGTTCATTGATGCTATGTAAAAAAGAGTTTCACTTTTGCATATTAACCTTGTATCCTGCAACCCTGATCATTTATTTGTTCCAGGAATTTTTTGTTGATTCTTTTGGATTTTCTACCTAGACAATTATGTGTTCTACAAAGACAGTTTTATTTCTTCCTTTTCAATGTGCATACCTTTTATTTCCTTTTCTTGTCTTGTTTCATTAGCTAGGACTTCCAGTACAATGTTAACAGTGGTGAGAGAGGACATCCTTGCCTCTGTTTCTGATCTGGGAGGGAAAGCTTTGAGTTTTTCACCATTAAGTATAATGTTAACTGTAGGTTGTTTGTAGATGTTCTTTTATCAAGTTGAGGAGGTGTCCCTATATACATAGTTTGCTGAGAGTTTTTTTTTAATCATGAATAGATGTTGAATTTTGTCAAATGATTTTTCTGTATCTATTGATATGACCATATGATTTTTCTTCTTTAGCCTGTTGGTGTGATAGAGTACATTAATTGATTTCTGCATGTTGAACCAGCCTTTCACACCTGGGATAAATCCTACTTGGTTGTATATTGTTGGATTCAACTTGTTAATATTTTATTGAGGATTTTTGCATCTACATTCATGAGGGATACTGGTCTGTGGGGTTGTCTCTTTTTCTTCTTCTTCTACTTCTTCTTCTTCATGTCTTTGCCTTGGTTTTTGGTTGTAGGGTAATGCTGGCCTCAGATAATGATTAAGGAAGTATGCTCTCTACTTTTATCTCCTGGAAGACATTCTAGAGAATTGGTATAATTTCTCCCTTAAATATTTGGTACAATTCACCTGTGAACCCATCTAAGCCTGGTGATTTCTGTTTTGGAAGGTCATTAATTATTGATTCCATATCTAATATGCCTTTAGATATAGGCATATTCAGATTGCCTATTTTTCTTTGTGAGTTTTGGCTGATTGTGTCTTTCAAGGAACTGGTCCATTTCATCTAGGTTTTCAAATTTGTGAGCATAGAGATGTTCATAATATCTTTTTATTATCCTTTTTATGTCCATGAGACCTGCTGTGATGTCCATTTCTTATTTCCAATATTAGTAATTTTTGCCTTCTCTCTTTATTCTTAGTTAACCTGGCTAAAATTTTATCAATTTTATTAATCTTTTCAAAGATTCTTAAAATTTTTCTTATTGATTTTCTGTTTGCAATTTCATTGATTTATGTTTATTTCCTATTATTACTTTTCTCTACTTAATTTGAATTTAATTTACCCTCTTTTTCTAGTTTCCTAAGGGAGAAGCTTAATTCATTTTAGAGCTTTCTTATATTCTAAAAATAGTATTCAATGTTATAAAACCTTCCCTAAGCACTACTTTTGCTGCATCCCACAAATTTTGATAAGATGTATTTTCATTTTCATTTAGTAAAAAAAAAAATTTAGTATCTCTTGAAATTTCTTCTTTGACTTACGAGCTATTTAGAAGTGGGTTGTTTAATCTCCAAGTATTTTGAGATTTCTCAGATATCTTTCTGTTATTGATTTCTGCTTTAATTCCACTGCTGTATGAGAGCAGAAATTGTATGGTTTCTATTCTTTTAAATTTGTTAAGTATGTTTTATGTCCAAGAATTTGGTCCATCTTGGTGAATGCTACATGTGAGCTTAAGAAGAATATGTATTCTGCCGTTGTTGAATGAAGTAGCATGTAGATGTCAATTACTGATTTTCTGCCTACTGTATCTGTCCATATCTGATACAGGGATCTTAAAGTCTCCAACTGTAACAGAGTATTGATCTATTTCTCCATGTAGTACTACCAGGATTCACCTCAAGTGTTTTGACACTCTGTTGTTAGATTACTATGTCTTCTTAGAAGATTGACCCTAAGAGTTAAAGATTATTATGCCTTCTTCAGATATTGTTCTCTTTACCTTTAACTAATGCCCCTCTTTACCCCTAATAACTTCCCTTGCTCTGAAGTCTGATTAGTCTGAAATTAATATAGATAATTCTATTTTCTTTTGTTTAGTGTTAACATGGTATATCTTTCTCCATCCCTTTACTTTTCATCTCTATGTGTCCCTATATTCAAAGTGTCTAAATCCAGTACACAACATATAGTTGGATCTTGTTTTTTTGATCCACTCTGACAATATTTTAATTAGGTATTTATACCATTGACATTTAAGGGGACTCTTGATATGGCTGGTTTAATATCTCCTATGTTTGTGACTGTTTTTTATTTGTTACCCTTCTTTTTTGTTCCTATTTTTAGCTTTGGCAATTTCTCTGACTTTCATGGGGTTTTTTTGCTTTTTTTTAAACATCTTTATTGGAGTATAATTGCTTTACAATGGTGTGTTAGTTTCTGCGGTATAACAAATTGAATCAGCTATACATATACATATATCCCCATATCTCCCCCCTCTTGTGTCTCCCTCCCACCCTCCCTATCCCACCCCTCTAGGTGGTCACAAAGCACCAAGCTGATATCCCTGTGCTATGCGGCTGCTTCCCACTAGCTATCTATTTTATATTTGTTAGTATATATATGTCCATGCCACTCTTTCATTATGTCCCACCTTACCCTTCCTCCCCACAGTGTCCTCAAGTCCATTCTCCACATCTATATCTTAATTCCTGTCCTGCCCCTAGAGTCCTCAAAAACTTTCTTTTTTTTTTTTTTTTTTTTTTAGATTCCATATATATGTGTTAGCATACAGTATTTGTTTTTCTCTTTCTGACTTACTTCACTCGTCTGACAGACTCTAGGTACATCCACCTCACTACAAATAACTCAATTTCGTTTCTTTTTATGTAACATTCCATTGTATATATGTGCCACATCATCTTTATCCATTCATCTGTCGATAGACACTTATATTGTTTCCATGTCCTGGCTATTGTAAATAGAGCTGCAATGAACATTGTGCTACATAACTCTATTTCACTTATGGTTTTCACAGGATATATGCCCAGTAATGGGATTGCTGGGTCGTATGGTAGCTATATTTTTAGTTTCTTAAGGAACCTCATTACTGTTCTCCATAGTGGCTGTATTAGTTTAGTTTCCCACCAACGGTGCAAGAGGGTTCCCTTTTCTCCACTTCCTCTCCAGCATTTATTGTTTCTAGATTTTTTTTTTTTTTTTTTTTTTTTGGCGGTACGCAGGTCTCTCACTGTTGTGGCCTCTCCCGTTGTGGAGCACAGGCTAAGGATGCGCAGGCTCAGCGGCCATGGCTCACAGGCCCAGCCGCTCCGCGGCATATGGGATCTTCCCGGACCAGGGCATGAACCCGTATCCCCTGCATCGGCAGGCAGACTCTCAACCACTGTGCCACCAGGGAAGCCCCATCATTGTAGTTTTGATTTGCATTTCTCTAATGATGAGTGATGTTGAACATTCTTTCATGTGTCTGTTGGCTATCTGTATGTCTTCTGTGGAGAAATGTCTATTTAGGTCTTCTGCCCATTTTTGCTTTGGGTTTTTTGGTCTTTGGATATTGAGCTGCATAAGCTGCTTCTACATTTTGGAGATCAATCCTTTGTCGGTTGTTTCATTTGCAAATATTTCCTCCCATTCAGAGGGTTGTCTTTTCATCTTGTTTATGGTTTCATTTGCTGTTCAAAAGCTTTTAAGTTTCATTAGGTCCCATTTGTTTATTTTTGCTTTTATTTCCATTACTCTAGGAGGTGGGTCAAAAAGGATCTTGCTGTGATGTGATTTATGTCATAGAGTGTTCTGCCTATGTTTTCCTCTAAGAGTTTTATAGTGTCTGGCCTTACATTTAAGTCTTTAATCCATTTTGAGTTTATTTTTGTGTATGGTGTTACAGAGTGTTCTAATTTCATTCTTTTACATGTAGCTGTCCAATTTTCCCAGCACCACTTATTGAACAGGCTGTCTTTTCTCCATTGTATATTCTTGCCTGTTTTATCAAAAATAAGGTGACCATATGTGTGTGGGTTTACCTCTGGCCTTTCTATCCTGTTCCATTGATCTATATTTCTGTTTTTGTGCCAGTACCATACTGTCTTGATTACTGAGGCTTTGTAGTATAGTCTGAGGTCTGGGAGCCTGATTCCTCCAGCTCCATTTTTTTTCTCAAGATTGCTGTGGCTATTTGGGGTCTTTTGTGTCTCCATACAAATTTTAAGATTTTTTTGTTCTAGTTCTGTAAAAAATGCCATTGGTAATTTGAAAGGGATTGCATTGAAACTGTTGATTGCTTTGGATAGTATAGTCATTTTCACAATATTGATTCTTCCAATTCAAGAACATGGTATATCTCTCCATCTATTAGTATCTTTAATTTCTTTCATCAGTGTCTTATAGTTTTCTGCATACAGGTCTTTTGTCTCCTTAGGTAGGTTTATTCCTAGGTATTTTATTCTCTTTGTTGCAATGGTAAATGGGAGTGTTTCCTTAATTTCTCTTTCAGATTTTTCATCATGAGTGTATAGGAATGCAAGAGATTGCTGTGCATTAATTTTGTATCCTGCTACTTTACCAAATTCATTGATTAGCTCTAGTAGTTTTCTGGTAGCATCTTTAGGATTCTCTATGTATAGTATCATGTCATCTGCAAACAGTGACAGCTTTACTTCTTGTTTTCTGATTTGGATTCCTTTCATTTCTTTTTCTTCTCTGATTCCTGTGTCTAAAACTTCCAAACGATGTTGAACAATAGTGGTGAGAGTGGGCAAGCTTGTCTTGTTCCTGATCTTAGAGGAGATGGTTTCAGTTTTTCACCATTGAGAACCATGTTGGCTATGGGGTTGTCATATATGGCCTTTATTATGTTGAGGTAAGTTCCCTCTATGCCTACTTTCTGGAAGGTTTTTTTACATATATTGGTGATGAATTTTGTCAAAAGCTTTTTCTGCATCTATTGAGATATCATGTGTTTTCTCTCCTTCAAGGTGTTAATATGGTGTATCACATTGATTGATTTGTGTATATGGAAGAATCTTTGCATTCCTGGGATAAACCCCACTTGATCATGTTGTATGATCCTGTTAATGTGCTGTTGCATTCTGTTTGCTAGTATTTTGTTTAGGATTTTTGCATCTGTGTTCATCAGTGACATTGACCTGTAGTTTTCTTTCTTTGTGACATCGTGTCTGGTTGTGGTATCAAGTTGATAGTGGCCTCGTAGAATGAGTTTGGGAGTGTTCCTCCCTCTGCTATATTTTGAAAGAGCTGAGAAGGATACGTGTTAGCTCTTCTCTACATGTTTGATAGAATTTGCTTGTGAAGCCATCAGGTCCTGGGCTTTTGTTTGTTGGAAGATTGTTTATCAGAGTCTCAATTTCAGTGCTTGTGATTTTTCTGTTTATATTTTCCATTTCTTCCTGGCTCAGTCTCAGAAGGTTGTGCTTTTCTAAGAATTTGTCCATTTCTTCCAGGTTGTCCATTTTATTGGCATATAGTTGCTTGCAGTAATCTCTTATGGTCCTTCGTATTTTTGCAGTGTCACTTGTTACTTCTCCTTTTTCATTTCTAATTCTATTGATTTGAATCTTCTCCCGTTTTTTTCTTGATGAGTCCGGCTAATGGTTTATCAATTTTGTTTGTCTTCTCAAAGAACCAGCTTTTAGTTTTATTGATCTTTGCTATTGTTTTCTTCATTTCTTTTTCATTTATTTCTGATCTGATCTTTATGATTTGTTTCCTTCTGCTACCTTTGGGGTGGTTTCATTCTTCTTTCTCTAGTTGATTTAGGCGTAAAGTTGGGTTGTTTATTTGAGATGTTTCTTGTTTATTGAGGTAAAATTTTATTGCCATAAACTTCCCTCTTAGAACTGCTTTTGCTGCATCCCATAGGTTTTGGGTCATCGTGTTTTCATTGTCATTTGTTTCTAGGCATTTTTTTGATTTTGCTATGATTTCTTCAGTGATCTCTTGTTTATTAAGTAGTGTATTTTTAGCCTTCATGTGTTTGTATTTTTTACAGATTTTTTCCTTTAATTGGTATCTAGTCTCATAGCATTGTGGTCAGAAAAGATGCTTGATACGTTTTCAATTTTCCTAAATTTACCAAGGCTTGATTGTGACCCAAGATATGATCTATCCTGAAGAACGTTCCATGAGCACTTGAGAAGTAAGTGTATTCTGTTGTTTTTGGACGGAATATCCTATAAATATCAATTAAGTCCATCTTGTTTAATGTAACATTTAAAGCTTGTGTCTTCTTATTTATTTTCATTTTGGATGATCTGTCCATTGTGGAAAGTGGGGTGTTAAAGTCCCCTACTATGATTGTGTTACTGTCAATTTCCTCTTTTATGACTGTTACCATTTACCTTATGTATTGAGGTGCTCCTGTGTTGGGTGCATAAATATTTACAATTATTATATCTTCTTCTTGGTTTGATCCCTTGATCATTAGGTAGTGTCCTTCTTTGTCTCTTGAAATAGTCTTTATTTTAAAGTCTATTTTGTGTGATATGAGAATTGCTACTCCAGGTTTCTTTTGGTTTCCATTTGCATGGAGTATCTTTTTCCATCCCCACACTTTCAATCTGTCTGTGTCCCTCGGTCTGAAGTGGGTCTCTTGTAGATGGCATATATACGCGTATTCTTGTTGTATCCATTCAGCCAGGCTATGTCTTTTGGTTGGAACATTTAATCCATTTACATTTAAGGAAATTATCAATATGTATGTTCCTATTACCATTTTCTTAATTGTTTTGCATTTGTTCTTGTAGGTCTTTTCTTTTTCTTGTCTTTCCTGCCTAGAGAAGTTCCTTTAG
This sequence comes from Orcinus orca, assembly GCF_937001465.1. Taxonomy (NCBI): domain Eukaryota; kingdom Metazoa; phylum Chordata; class Mammalia; order Artiodactyla; family Delphinidae; genus Orcinus; species Orcinus orca. Next base: position 24,227,319 of record NC_064569.1, read on the forward strand.
CATTTGTTGTAAAGCTGGTTTGGTGGTGCTGAATTCTCTTAGCTTTTGCTTATCTGTAAAGGTTTTAATTTCTCCATCGAATCTGAATGAGATCCTTTCTGGGTAGAGTAAGCTTCGTTTTAGTTTTTCCCTTTCATCACTTTAAATATGTCCTGCTGCTCCCTTCTGGCTTGCAGAGTTTCTTCTGAAAGATCAGCTGTTAACTTTATGGGGATTCCTTTGTATGCTGTTTGTTGCTTTTCGCTTGCTGCTTTTAATATTTTTTCTTTGTATTTAATTTTTGATAGTTGGATGAATATGTTTCTTGGCATGTTTCTCCTTGGATTTATCCTGTATGGGACTCTCTGCACTTCCTGGACTTGATTAACGATTTCCTTTCCCATATTACGGAAGTTTTCAACCATAATCTCTTCCGATATTTTCTCTGTCCCTTTCTTTTTGTCTTCATCTTCTGGGACCCCTATAATTCAAATGTTGGTGGGTTTAATGTTGTCCCAGAGGTCTCTGAGACCTCAATTCTTTTCATTATTTTTTCTTTATTCTGCTCTGCATTAGTCATTTCCACTATTTTATCTTTCAGGTCACTTATCTGTTCTGCTTCAGTTATTGTGCTATTGATTCTGTCTAGAAAATTTTAAATTTCTTTTATTGTATTGTTCACCATTGTTTGTTTGCTCTTTAATTCTTCTAGGTCCTTGTTAAATGTTTCTTGTATTTTCTCCATTCTATTTCCAAGATTTTGAATCATCTTTCTATCATTACTCTGAATTCTTTTTTCAGGTAGACTGCCTATTTTATCTTCATTTGTTTGGTCTGTGGGTTTTTACCTTGCTTCTTCATCTGCTGTGTGTTTCTCTGTCTTCTCATTTTAATTAACTTACTGTGTTTGGGTTCCTTTTCACAGGCTGCAGGTTCATAGTTCCCGTTGTTTTTGGTGTCTACCCCTAGTGGGTAAGGTTGGTTCAGTGGGCTGTGTAGGCTTCCTGGTGGAGGGGACTCGTGCCTGTGTTCTGGTGGATGAGGCTTGCTTTTGTCTTTCTGGTGGGCAGAACCACGTCCGGTGGTGTGTTATGGGGTGTCTGTGACCTTATTATGATTTTAGGCAGCCTCTTTGCTAATGGGTGGGTTTGTGTTCCTGTCTTGCTAGTTGTTTGGCATAGGGTGTCCCACACTGGAGATTGCTGGTCGTTGAGTAGAGCTGGGTCTTAACCCTGAGATGGAAATCTGTGGGAGAACTTTTGCTGTTTGATATTAAGTGGGGCCCAGAGGTCTCTGGTGGACCAACGTCCTGAACTTGGCTCTTCCACCTCAGAGGCTTAGGCCTGACACCCAGCTGGAACACCAAGACCCTGTGAGCCACATGGCTCAGAAGAAAAGGGAGAAAAAAAAAGAAAGAAAAAATTAAAAGGAAATAATAAAGTTATTAAAATAAAGAATAAAACAATTATTAAAAATAAATTTAAAAAAGAAAGAAAGAAAGAAGAGAGTAACGAAACCAATAAACAAATCCACCAATGATAACAACTGCTAAAAACTATACCAAAAAAAAAAAAAAAAAAAGGGCAGAATATACCCTAGGACAAATGGCAAAAGCAAAGCTATACAGACAAAATCATACAAAGAAGCATACACATACACACTCACAAAAAGAGAATAAGAAAAAATATATATACATAAAAAAGGAAGAGAGCAATCAAATCAATAAACAAATCTACCAGTGATGATAAGCTCTAAATGCTAAATTAAGATAAACATAAAACCAGAAACAAATTAGATGCAGAAAGCAAACTCCAAGGCTACAGTTGCTACCAAAGTCCACCGCCTCAATTTTGGGATGATTCGTTGTCTATTCAGGTGTTCCAGAGATGCAGGTTTACATCAAGCTGATTGTGGAGATTTAAGCCACTGCTTCTGAGGCTGCTGGGAGAAATTTCCCTTTCTCTTCTTTGTTCGCACAGCTCCTGGGGCTCAGCTTTGGATTTGGCCCGGCCTCTGGAGGTAGGTCGCCTGAGGGTGTCTGTTCCCCCCAAATACAGGGTTAACGGAGCAGCTGATTATGGGACTCCTGCTCACTCAGGCCGGGGGGGAGGGAGGGGTACGGAATAAGGGACAAACCTGCAGTAGCAGAGGCCTGCGTGATGTTGCAATAGCCTGAGGCGTACCGTCTGTTCTCCCAGGGAAGTTGTATCCTGATCATGGGACCCTGGCAGTGGGGGGGGCCACACAGGCTCCCGGGAGGGGAGGTGTGGAGAGTGACCTGTGCTCGCACACAGGCTTCTTGGTGGCTGCAGCAGCTTTAGCATTTCATGCCCCACTCTGGTGTCCTCGCTGATAGCTGTGGCTCACGCCCGTCTCTGGAGCTCGTTTAGGCGGTGCTCTGAATCCCCTCTCCTCGCACACCCTGAAACAATGGTCTCGCCTCTTAGGCAGGTCCAGTCTCCTTCTCGGACTCCCTCCCAGCTAGCTGTGGCGCACTAGTTCCCTTCAGGCTGTGTTCACGCAGCCAACCCCAGTCCTCTCCCTGCATCCGACCGAAGCCCGAGCCTCAGCTCCCAGGCCCCACCCGCCCCTTTGGCTGAGCAGACAAGCCTCTCGGGCTGCTGAGCGCTGGTCGGCACTGATTCTCTGTGCGGGAATCTCTCCGCTTTGCCCTCTGCGCACCTGTTGCTGAGCTCTCCACCGTGGCTCCGAAGCTTCCCCCCCGCCACTACCCCATCACCACCAGTGAAAGGGTTTCCTAGTGTGTGGAAACCTTTCCTCCTTCACAGCTCCCTCCCACTGGTGCAGGTCCTATCCCTATTCTTTTGTCTCTGTATTTTCTTTTTTCTTTTGCCCTACCCAGGTACATGGGGACTTTCTTGCCTTTTGGGAGGTCTGAGGTCCTCTGCCAGCGTTCAGTAGGTGTTATATAGGGGTTGTTCCACATGTAGATGTATTTCTGATGTATTTATTTGTGGGGAGGAAGTTGATCTCCACGTCTTACTCCTCTGCCATCTTGAAGGTCCCCTTCTGTCTTTCATGGGTTTTTTTTTCTTCTTTTTTTTTTTTTAACATCTTTATTGGAGTATGATTCCTTTACAATGGTGTGTTAGTTTCTGCTTTATAACGAAGTGAATCAGTTATACATATACATATATTCCCATATCTCTTCCCTCTTGCATCTCCCTCCTTCCCACCCTCCCTATCCCACCCCTCTACGTGGTCAAAAGGCACCGAGCTGTTCTCCCTGTGCTATGTGGCTTCTTCCCACTAGCTATCTATTTTAATTTTGGCTGTGTGTATATGTCCATGCCACTCTCTCACTTTGTCACAGCTTACCGTTCCCCCTCCCTATATCCTCAAGTCCATTCTCTAGTAGTTCTGTGTCTTTATTCCTGTCTTACACCTAGGTTCTTCATGACATTTTTTTCCTTAAATTCCATATATATGTGTTAGCATACGGTATTGGTCTTTCTCTTTCTGACTTACTTCATTCTGTATAACAGACCCTAGTTCAATCCACCTCATTACAAATAGCTCAATTTCGTTTCTTTTTATGTCTGAGTAATATTCCATTGTATATATGTGCCACATCTTCTTTATCTATTCATCTCATGATGGACACTTAGATTGTTTCCATCTCCTGGCCATTGTAAACAGAGCTGCCATGAAATTTTGCTACATGGTTCTTTTTGAATTATGGTTTTCTCAGGATATATGACCATTAGTGGGATTGCTGGGTCATATGGTAGTTCTATTTGTAGTTTTTTAAGGAACCTCCATACTGTTCTCCATAGTGGCTGTACCAATTCACATTCCCACCAGCAGCGCAAGAGTGTTCCATTTTCTCCACACCCTCTCCAGCATTTATTGTTTGTAGATTTTTTGATGATGGCCATTCTGACTGGTGTGAGATGATATCTCATTGTGGTTTTGATTTGCATTTCTCTAATGATTAATGATGTTGAGCATTCTTTCATGTGTTTGTTGGCAGTCTCTATATCTTCTTTGGAGAAATGTCTATTTAGGTCTTCTGCCCATTTTTGGATTGGGTTGTTTGTTTTTTTTGATATTGAGCTGCATGATCTGCTTGCTTATTTTGGAGATTAATCCTTTCTCAGTTGCTTCATTTGCAAATATTTTCTCCCATTCTGAGGGTTGTCCTTTTGTCTCGTTTATGGTTTCCTTTGCTGTGCAAAAGCTTTGAAGTTTCATGAGGTCCCATTTGTTTGTTTTTGTTTTTATTTCCATTTCTCTAGGAGGTGGGTCAAAAAGGATCTTGCTGTGATTTATGTCATAGAGTGTTCTGCCTATGATTTCTTCTAAGAGTTTGGTAGTTTCTGGCCTTACATTTAGGTCTTTAATCCATTTTGAGCTTACTTTAGGGTATGGTGTTAGGGAGTGATCTAATCTCATATTTTTACATGTAGCTGTCCAGTTTTCCCAGCACCACTTATTGAAGAGATGGTCCTTTCTCCACTGTATATTCTTGCCTCCTTTATCAAAGATAAGGTGACCATATGTGCGTGGGTTTATCTCTGGGCTTTCTATCCTGTTCCATTTATCTATATTTCTGTTTTTGTGCCAGTACCATACTCTCTTGATTACTGTTGCTTTGTAGTATAGTCTGAAGTCAGGGAGCCTGATTCCTCCAGCTCTGTTTTTCGTTCTCAAGATTGCTTTGGCTATTCGGGGTCTTTTGTGTTTCCATACATATTGTGCAATTTTTTGTTCTAGTTCTGTGAAAAATGCCAATGGTAGTTTGATAGGGATTGCATTGAATCTGTAGATTGCTTTGGGTAGTACAGTCATTTTCATAATGTTGATTTTTCCAATCCAAGAACATGGTATATCTCTCCATCTATTTGTGTCATCTTTAATTTCTTTCATCAGTCTCTTATAATTTTCTGCATACAGGTCTTTTGTCTCCTTAGGTAGGTTTATTCCTAGATATTTTATTCTTTTTTTGCAGTGGTAAATGGGAGAGTTTTCTTGATTCCACTTTCAGATTTTTCATCATTAGTGTATAGGAATGCCAGAGATTTCTGTGCATTAATTTTGCCTCCTGCTACTTTACCAAATTCATTGATTAACTCTAGTAGTTTTCTGGTAGCATCTTTAGGATTCTCTATGTATAGCATCATGTCATCTGCAAACAGTGACAGCTTTACTTCTTCTTTTCTGATTTGGATTCCTTTTATTTCCTTTTCTTCTCTGATTGCTGTGGCTAAAACTTTCAAAACTATGTTGAATAACAGTGGTGAGAGTGGGCAACCTTGACTTGTTCCTGACCTTAGTGGAAATGCTTTCAGTTTTTCACCATTGAGGATGATGTTGGCTGTGGGTTTGATACATATGGCCTTTAATATGTTGCGGAAAGTTCCCTCTATGCCTACTTTCTGCAGGGTTTTTATCATAAATGGGTGTTGAATTTTGTCGAAAACTTTCTCTGCATCTATTGAGATGATCATATGATTTTTCTCCTTCAATTTGTTAATATGGTGTATCACATTGATTGATTTGCTTATATGGAAGAATCCTTGCATTCCTGGAATAAACCCCACTTGATCATGGTGTATGATCCTTTTAATGTGCTGTTGGATTCTGTTTGCTAGTATTTTGTTGAAGATTTTTGCATCTATCTTCATCAGTGATATTGGCCTGTAGTTTTCTTTCTTTGTGACATCCTTGTCTGGTTTTGGTATCAGGGTGATGGTGGCCTCGTAGAATGAGTTTGGGAGTGTTCCTCCCTCTGCTATATTTTGGAAGAGTTTGAGAAGGATAGGTGTTAGCTCTTCTCTAAATGTTTCATAGAATTCGCCTGTGAAGCTATCAGGTCCTGGGCTTTTGTTTGTTGGAAGATTTTTAATCACAGTTTCAATTTCAGTGCTTGTGATTGGTCTGTTCCTATTTTCTATTTCTTCCTGATTCAGTCTTGGCAGGTTGTGCATTTCCAAGAATTTGTCCATTTCTTCCAGGTTGTCCATTTTATTGGCATAGAGTTGCTTGTAGTAATCTCTCATGATCTTTTGTATTTCGGCAGTGTCAGTTGTTACTTCTCCATTTTCATTTCTAATTCTATTGATTTGAGTCTTCTCCCTTTTTTTCTTGATGAGTCTAGCTAATGTTTTATCAATTTTGTTTATCTTCTCAAAGAACCAGATCTTAGTTTTATTGATCTTTGCTATCGTTTCCTTCATTTCTTTTCATTTATTTCTGATCTGATCTTTATGATTTCTTTCCTTCTGCTAACTTTGGGGTTTTTTCGTTCTTCTTTCTCTAATTGCTTTAGGTGCAATGTTAGGCTGTTTATTCGAGATGTTTCCTGTTTCTTAAGGTAGGATTGTATTGCTCTAAACTTCCCTCTTAGAACAGCTTTTGCTGCATCCCATAGGTTTTGGGTCATCGTGTGTCCATTGTCATTTATTTCTAGGTATTTTTTGATTTCCTCTTTGATTTCTTCAGTGATCACTTCATTATTAAGTAGTGTATTGTTTAGCCTCTATGTGTTTGTATGTTTTACAGACCTTTTCTGGTAATTGATATCTAGTCTCATAGCGTTGTGTTGGGAAAAGATACTTGATACAATTTCAGTTTTCTTAAATTTACCAAGGCTTGATTTGTGGTCCAAGATATGATCTATCCTGGAGAATGTTCCATGGCTGTTAGTATTTGCCTTATGTATTGAGGTGCTCCTATGTTGGGTGCATACATATTTACAATTGTTATATCTTCTTCTTGGATCAATCCCTTGATCATTAGGTAGTGTCCTTCTTTGTCTCTTCTAATAGTCTTTATTTTAAAGTCTATTTTGTCTGATATGAGAATTGCTACTCAAACTTTCTTTTGGTTTCCATTTGCATGGATATCTTATCCCATCCCCTCAATTTCAGTCTGTATGTGTCTCTAGGTCTGAAGTGGGTCTCTTTTAGATAGCATATATATGGGGTTTGTTTTTGTATCCATTCAGCCAATCTGTGTCTTTTGGTGGGAGCATTTAATCCATTTACATTTAAGGTAATTATCAATAGGTATGTTCCTATTACCATTTTCTTAATTGTTTTGGGTGTGTTATTATAGGTCTTTTCTTTCTCTTGTGTTTCTTGCCTAGAGAAGATCCTTTAGCGTTTGTCATAAAGCTGGTTTTGTGGTGCTGAACTCTCTCAGCTTTTGCTTGTCTGTAAAGGTTTTAATTTCTTCATCAAATCTGAATGAGACCCTTGCTGGGTAGAGTAATCTTGTTTGTCAGTTTTTCTCCTTCATCACTTTAAATATGTCCTCCCAGTCCCTTCTGGCTTGCAGAGTTTCTGCTGTAAGATCAGCTGTTAACCTTATGTGATTCCCTTGTGTGTTATTTATTGTTTTTCCCTTGCTGCTTTTAATATGTTTTCTTTGTATTTAATTTTTGACAGTTTGATTAATATGTGTCTTGGCATGTTTCTCCTTGGATTTTTCCTGTATGAGAGTCTCTGTGCTTCCTGGACTTGATTAACTATTTCCTTTCCCATATTAGGGAAGTTTTCAACTATAATCTCTTCAAATATTTTCTCAGTCCCTTTCTTTTTCTCTTGTTCTTCTGGAACTCCTATAATTCGAATGTTGGTGTGTTTAATGTTGTCCCAGAGGTCTCTGAGACTGTCCTCAGTTCTTTTCATTCTTTTTTCTTTATTCTGCTCTGCAGTAGTTATTTCCACTATTTTATCTTCCAGGTCACTTATCCGTTCTTCTGCCTCTGTTATTCTGCTATTGATCCCTTCTAGAGTATTTTTAATTTCATTTATTGTGTTGTTCATCATTGCTTGTTTCATCTTTAGTTCTTCTAGGTCCTTGTTAAATGTTTCTTCAATTTCTCTATTCCATTTCCAAGATTTTGGATCATCTTTCCTATCATTATTCTGCATTCCTTTTCAGGTAGACTGCCTATTTCCTCTTCATTTGTTAGGTCTGGTGGGTTTTTATCTTGCTCCTTCATCTGCTGTGTGTTTTTCTGTCTTCTCATTTTGCTTATCTTACTGTGTTTGGGGTCTCCTTTTGGCAGGCTGCAGGTTCATAGTTCACGTTGTTTTTGCTGTCTGTCCCCAGTGGCTAAAGTTGGTTTATTGGGTTGTGTAGGCTTCCTGGTGGAGGGGACTAGTGCCTGTGTTCTGGTGGATGAGGCTGGATCTTGTCTTTCTGGTGGGCAGGTCCATGTCTGGTGGGGTGTGTTGGGGTGTCTGTGGACTTATTATGATTTTAGGCAGCCTCTCTGCTAATGGGTGGGCTTGTATTCCTCTCTTGCTAGTTGTTTGGCATAGGGTGTCCAGCACTGTAGCTTGCTGGTCGTTGAGTGAAGCTGGGTGCTGGTGTTGAGATGGAGATCTCTGAGAGATTTTCACCATTTGATATTATGTGGAGCTGGGAGGTCTCTTGTGGACCAGTGTCCTGAAGTTGGCTCTCCCACCTTAGAGGCACAGCACTGACTCCTGGCTGTAGCACCAAGAGCCTTTCATCCACATGCCTCAGAATAAAAGGGCGAAAAAGTAGAAGAAAGATAGAAAGAAAGAAAGAAAGAAAGAAAGAAAGAAAGAAAGAAAGAAAGAAAGAAAGAAAGGAAGGAAGGAAGGAAGGAAGGAAGGAAGGAAGGAAGGAAGGAAGAAAGGAAGGAAGAAAGAAGGAAAGGGGATAAAATAAAGTAAGATAAAATAAAATAATATTATTAAAATAAAAATTAATTACTAAGGGCTTCCCTCGTGGCGCAGTGGTTGAGAGTCTTCCTGCCGATGCAGGGGACACATGTTTGTGCCCCGTTCCAGGAAGATCCCACATGCCGGGGAGCGGCTGGGTCCGTGAGCCATGGCCGCTGAGCCTGCAAGTCCGGAGCCTGTGCTCCGCAACAGGAGAGGCCACAACAGTGAGAGGCCCGTGTACCGGAAAAAAAAAAATTACTATTATTATTATTAAGAAAAAAAATTTGTTTAAAGAGAAACAAAACAAAACAAACAAACAAAAAAAGACGGATAGAACCCTAGGACCAATGGTGAAAGCAAAGCTATACAGACAAAATCTCACACAGAAGCATCTACATACACACTCACAAAAAGAGGAAAAGGGGAAAAAATCATAAATCTTGCTCTCAAAGTCCACCTCCTCAATTTGGGAGGATTCGTTGTCTATTCATGTATTCCACAGATGCAGGGTACATCAAGTTGATTGTGGAGCTTTAATCCGCTGCTTCTGAGGCTGCTGGGAGAGATTTCCCTTTCTCTTCTTTGTTCGCACAGCTCCCGGGGCTCAGCTTCGGATTTGGCCCTGCCTCTGCATGTAGGTCGCCTTAGGGCGTCTTTTCTTCGCTCAGATAGGACGAGGTTAAAGGAGCAGCTGCTTGGGGGGCTCTGGCTCACTCAGGCCGGGGGGAGGGAGGGGTGCTGATGCGGTGTGAGCCTGCGGCGGCAGAGGCCGGCGTGATGTTGCACCAGCCTGAGGCATGCCATGCGTTCTCCCGGGGAAGTTGCGCTTGGATCCCGGGACCTTGGCAGTGGCGGGCTGCACAGGCTCCCAGGAGGGAGGTGTGGATAGTGACCTGTGCTCGCACACAGGTTTCTTGGTGGCGGCAGCAGCAGCCTTAGCGTCTCATACCCGTCTCTGGGGTCCGCGCTTTTAGCCGCCGATCGCGCCCGTCTCTGGAGCTCCCTTAAGCAGCGCTCTTAATCCCCTCTCATGGTGCACCAGGAAACAAAGAGGGAAGAAAAGCTCTCTTGCCTCTTCTCTTGCCTCTTTTCCCTGGACTCCCTCCCTGCTACCCGTGGTGCACTACGCCCTTCAGGCTGTGTTCATGCTGCCAACCCCAGTCCTCTCCCTGTGCTCCAGCCGAAGCCCGAGCCTCAGCTCCCAGCACCCCCCCGCCCCGGCGGGTGAGCAGAAAAGCCTTTCGGGCTGGTGAGTGCTGGTCGGCACCGATCCTCTGTGCGGGGATCTCTCCGCTTTGCCCTCCGCACCCCTGTTGCTGTGTTCTCCTCCGCAGCTCTGAAGCTCCCTGCCTCTGACACCCGCAGTCTCCGCCCGCGAAGGGGCTTCCTAGTGTGTGGAAACCTTTCCTCCTTCATAGCTCCCTCCCACTGGTGCAGGTTCCGTCCCTATTCTTTTGTCTCTGTTTTTTCTTTTTTCTTTTGCCCTACCCAGGTACGTGGGGAGTTTCTTGCCTTTTGGGAGGTCTGAGGTCTTCTGCCAGCGTTCAGTAGGTGTTCTGTAGGAGTTGTTCCACGTGTAGATGTATTTCTGGTGTATCTGTGGGGAGGAAGGTGATCTCTGCGTCTTACTTTTCCGCCCTCGTGGTTTTAATTAAGCATTTTATATGATTCCATTTTTCTCTCATTTCCTATCATAGAAATCATACTTTCCTTTTTTACTTTTTTAAGGATTGCCCTAGAGTTTGGAAGATACATTTACAACTGATCCAAGTTCACTTTCAAATAACACTATACCACTTCACAGGTAACATAAGTACCTTGTAATAACAAAATATTCCCTTTTAATAACAAAATATTCTGAAAATATAACAAAATTTCCCTCCCTTCCAAATCTTGTATCATTTCTTTCATTCATCTACATGTATACATAGATATACATAGTTAATGCAAGCACATATAATCAAGTATATTGTTACTATTATTTTGAATAATCTTTTAGATCAATTAAGTATATGAAAAGTAAAAGATTTTATTTTACTTTCAATTATTCATTCACTGGTACTCTTCCTTTCCCTACAAAGATCCAAATTTCTGACCTGTGTTATTTTCTTTCTCTCTGAAGAACTTCTTTCAACGTTTTTGCAAGGCAGTTCTAATGGCAACAAATTCCCTCAAATTTAATTTGTCTGAGAAAGTCTTTATTTCTCCTTCACTTTTGAAGGGTAATTTTACATGGTACAGAATTCTATGTTGTTGGTCTTTTTTTTCTCTCAACACTAAATATTTCACTTCATGCTTCTCTTGTTTGCACATTTTCTGAGAAGTTCAGTGTAATTCTGATTTTTGTTCCTCTATAGGTAAGGTGTTTTTTTTTACTCTGACTTCTTTCATGATTTTTTTCTTTATCTTTGATTTTCTGAAGTATGAATATGAAATGCCTAGGTGTATATTTGTAGATTGGTGTGGGTTTTGGGGTTGGGTTTTGTAGTTTTTGTTTTTTATTTTTGTGTTTTTCATTTATCCCCCTTGTTTTTCTGAGATTTCTGGATCTGTGGTTTGGTGTCTAAAATGAATTTGGTAAAGTCTCAATGATTATTGCTTCAAATATTGCTCTGTTTCTTTCTCTCTTTCTTTTTCTTCTGGTATTCTCATTATGCATATATCTTTTGTAGTTGTCCCACAAGCTTTTGATATTCTGTTCATTTTTTCCTGTCTTTTTTCTCTTTGTTTTTCAACTTTGGAAGTTTCTATTGTCATACCCTCAAGTTCAGAGATTCTTTCCTCAGTGATGCCCAGTCTATGAATGAGCCCAAAAGGCATTCTTCATTTCTGCTACAATGTTTTTGATCTCTAGCATTTACTCTTTATTCATTCTTAGAATTTACATCTCTCTGCTTATATTATCCATCTGTTCTTGCATATTGTCCACTTTTTCCACTAAAATCCATAGCATCTTAATTACAGTTTTTAAGAAATTCTTGGTCTGATAATTTCAACATTCCTGCCATGTCTGACTCCGATTTTGATACTTGTTCAGTGTCTTCAAAATGTGATTTTTGCCTTTAGTATACATTGTAATTTTGTTGTTGTTGAAAGCTGACATGAGTGCTGGGTAAAAGTAACTACAATAAATAGGCATTTAGTAATGTAATGGTTAGGTGTAAAGAAGGGAAGCATTGTATAGTCCTACGATTATGTCTCAGTCTTTTGGTGAGCCTATGCCCCTGGACTGTGAACTTCAAATGTTCTTCTTGGGTTTCCCCCCTTAGATGGAATGAGATGGCAGAGAGGGCTGGAGTCAGGTGTTTCCCTTTCTGCAGTTATGCTGGGCTCTGATAAAACTCCAACAGGTTAGGATCTAGTAAAATAGTTTTTCTTGACGGCAAGCCTTGTTAAGAAGAACAGAATGTTCTGGCTTATTTCAAATGGCTCCTTTTCTCCTTCTCCTGATGGAAGTAGCCGGGGATTTTTCACTGTGAGGACCTTGTAGAAGACCTGGAAGTAAAACTCAAAAAAGTGTGCCCCACTCCAGCCCCATTACTCTGTCCCCCTGGAGTTTGTAACTCTCAAAGTTGTCCACACTGAGGCTCCAGCGATTCATCTATTACAGTTCAGGGTTTTTTTTTTCCTGTGACACTGATAACTTGAAGGTTTCTGCTATGGGTTTCTGCTCCTGTTGTGATTTTCTGCATCCACTTGACTGTTTCTCCAGTTTTGGTGGCAGCAGTTTGTCCTGTGACTTCATTTCTCTGACAAATCTAAAAAGAATTATTTATTTTTCACTTTGTTTAGTTTTTTACTTGTTGGGATGGCATGATGAGTCAGCATTTTTTAAATTAAAACTGTTTTAATATAATTTAAATAAATACATAGATGTGAACATATGATACCTTAATTTTTATTTTAGTCTTTCTTTTTCTTTTTCCATCTTTGCCTGGTACTCCTCCCTATCACTTCCCCCACCTACATTAGTGCCTCTCCTTCACCAACCAAGGTAACATGTTAATAACCTAGTATGTATCCTTCCATATTTTTCTCCAAGCTTTTGTAGACCTATACATCTATGTATACACATACATATTCAGGTATTTCACATTGATTAATATGAATAAGATCATATTATACATGTTTTTCACCATGTTACTTTCTTCATAAACTAAACCTCTTGGAAAGTAGTGCAATTCAACTGGCATAGCTTTAAGTTATTCTTTTTAATGTCTGCGTAATAGTCAATAGAGAGGATATTCTTTTAGTTCATTCAGCTGTAACTGTATTGCATTCTCACAATAGAGTTCTCAAAAGAATTCTCAAAAGACTCTGGATGTTATGACCCAGGGTTTGAGAAAGCACTTGAATACACTACATTTGGAATCAGAATATATGAGTTTAGTCTTCACCTGTTACACTTTCACAATTGGCAATAAAGAAGCCATATAACTTTTAAAGACCTGTATATCTCCATAAGGAAAAAGAAGACAAGAAAAAATTCTGTAAAAATCCATATCTAGCTGCCTCATAAAACGGCCAGATAATAAGAAGCAATTTTTCTTATACAAAAGAAGCTCAGTAGGGTAGGAAACAACGCTGTGCTGCTGCTGTTCCTACAGTCTAAGTTACTAAGATGGGCAGAATTCTAAGACGGCCCCAAGACCACGCGCTCGAGTTTAGATGCTCTGGATAATCCGTTTCCCCTGAGGGGGCGGAACCGTGCCTATGGTGGTTTCCACTCCCGTGATTATGTTATATGAAGAAAGTGAAGGTACCAAATCAGTTGATTTTGAGTTAATCCTAGGTGGCCCTCATATAATTCGGTTGCAGCCCTTAAAAAGGGTCAGAGATTTGAAGAGAGAAAGAAGTATTTTCTTCTGCTGACTTTAAAAAAGCAAACAACCATGCTGTGGGAGTACACATGGTTAGCACCCACCGGAGGATGGCCTGTAGGAGCTAGAAGCAAACTCTGGCCAACAGTCAATAAGAGTGTGAAGCCCTGAGTCCTATAGCTGCAAGGAACTAAATCCTGCTAACAAACAAGAAAGAGCTCAGAAGAGGACCGCAAGCCACAGGTGAGATCAGAGCCTGGGCTGACTTTATGATTTTAGCCTTGTGAAACCCTGAGGAAAGGACCCATTATGCCATATCTGATGACTGACCTATAGAACTTGATAATAATAACTAGGTATTGTTTTAAAACACTAAGGTTATAGTAATTGGTTGTGCAATAACAGAAAACTAATTCAGTGACCTTAGACAAGACATAAAGTCTAGTCTTCATCACTATCAAGTAAGATAGTGGGCCCAAAGGACGAGCTTTTGAGTTCTAGAACATTATATTTTTATGATTCTCCTCTCAGTCAACAGAAACAGGGTTTGTTTCAGCAGCACTGGGCAATGACAACACTCCTTGGGAACACTGAGTGTATTCACAATCTCCAAATTTAAGGTGTCATTAGAATGATCTGACATTTTATTTTAGATATGGCATATTTAAAAGTATTTTGCATATTAACTGAAAAACTTCTAGGCAGATTGACAGAGAAACATTTATTTTACAGGGTTGAATAAAAGGGTAAGTCACTGAGCAATAGTGAGGGAGAGAAGACTTTCAAAGTAGAGGTCAGTAATTATAATAATCTATTTCTCAATATTGACCATGAGCAACCATGGTTTTAAGATACAACCCAACCCTGGAGACTATTCTCTAATCAAATTGGCATGGAGCTGAATTTGTCTCGACAAGAGTCACATGTACACCATGTGTGAGGATGAAGAACCACCTTACCCGTTTGACAGGATCAGAGCGCTTTGCAGTTTTATCAGCATTTGTGCCTATTGGAGAGTTTATTTTGCAAAACGATAAAATCTTCAGCATGTCTTCTGCCCATCCCTTCAAAAGTGGATGAGAATTTTAAGATTTCTAGTAAAATACTCACTTGAAATTGTTTTGAATCATTTATCACTCTTTCAAGAAAAAACCAAAAAGTAAATACATAGAATGCCAACCCAAACTGCCTGATTTGGTTTCCTAAGGCTGTGATAATAAATTACTGGGTGGCTTAAGCAACAGGATTTTATACACTCACAGCTCTGGAGGTTAGAAGTCTGATCTCAAGGTTAAAGCCATGCTCCTCAACCTTTGGAGGCTCTAGACGAGAATCCTTCCTTCTCTACCAGCTTCTGGCAGGTCGTCTGCACCTCTTGGCTTTCCTGGGGTTTTTTGTCTGTTTGTTTTTCTTTTTCTTTTTTGCCACTTTGCTCCAATTTCTGCCTTGTCTTCAAATCACTTTAACCAATATGTACATGTCTCAAATCGCCCTCTGCCTTTCTCTTACCAAAGGCAATTGCCATTAGATTTAAGGCCCACCTGGATAATCCAGGAAGATCTCCTCTGAAGACCTTTAACTTCATTGCATATAAAGAGACTCTTTCATCCAAATCAAGTAACATTCATAGGTTCCAGGGATTTGCACCAGGACGTATCTTTTGGGAGCCCCCATTCAACCCACTATGTAATAGGGAAGAAACTTTGTATTCTATTACAAGTTAATCACTAAAGGGATGTTGTCTATAAGCATAAATTATACATAATGGTCCATCTCTGGGAACCCTGCCTCCAGACAATGAGCATTAAGCTAAAATAACTTTGTCTGGCTCACAGAAAACATCCTGACCAGGCCCACCTTTGAACGACTGCAGGAAGAATGAAATTAACAACATCTCCTCTGGAGGCTGACTGGAACCAGGAAATGACTGACTTTACTCCCTCCCCTTTTAGTATAAGAGAGGCCTGCATTCTAATTCAGGCAAGATGGGACACAAGTCCACCATCTTCTTGGTCTGCCAGCTTTCCAAACAAAGTCACTGTTCCTTTCCCCACCAACTCCTCTCTCGATTTATTGGCCTGTCTCGGGGTGAGCAGTATGAGCTTGGACTCGGTAACAACTACACTGCCTCTTTTTGCTATTATACGTTTATGGGTTGATTTGTGCCTTTCTCCACATCCCCCCTCCCCAAATTCATATGCTGAAGTCCTAACCCTCAGTACCTCAGAATGTGACCTTATATGGAAATAGGACTATTGCAAATGTCATAAATTCAGATGAGGCCACTAGGGTGAGCCCTAATCTGATATGACTAATGATTAGGGTTATACTTCTCGAAGGTAAGAAAAGCCAAAAAAAAAAAAAAAAAAAAAAAAAAAAAATGCCAGCAAACCACTAGAAGCTAGGTAGGAGGCATGAAACTGATTCTCCCTCACAGCCTTCAGAGGAAGAATCCTGCCAACACTTTGGTCTTGGACTTCTGGCCTCCAGAACTGTGAGATAATAAATTTCTGTTTAAGCCACCCAGTCTGTGTACTTTGATAAGGCAGTCCCAGCAAATGAATACACTATCCATACATAAATATTACTTTAAATGGTGAAAATAAAATTATGGTTTTGTAGCCTATAATAATGTTGCATTTTATTTATCAACACTCCACTGAAAATATGTTTTCTATTTTCTACTTTATAAATAGTGTTGTAATAAACATGAACTTTGTCCATATGACATTTCTCTTTTGTGAATTACTTTCTTTGGATATATTCTAAGAAATGAGAATCCTATATCAAAATATTCAAAACTGCGCCCTGGTGGCGCAGTGGTTGAGAGTCCGCCTGCCGATGCGGGGGGCGCGGGTTCGTGCCCCGGTCCGGGAGGATCCCACGTGCCGTGGAGCGGCTGGGCCCATGAGCCATGGCCACTGGGCCTGCGCATCCGGAGCCTGTGCTCCGCAATGGGAGGGGCCACAGCGGTGAGAGGCCCGCGTACCACAAAAAAAAAAAACCCAAAAGATTCAGAACAATAAAAAAATTTTTGAGTGACTCAACATTTTAAGCCTTGGAAACTTGTTGCAACAAGAGTTGTAACAATTTACCTTTTCCGCTATGTGATGAGTGATTTCAACACTCATCACATAGCAGTGATATCAATCTCACCACCATTTGACAGTATCATTTCAGTACACGTTGTTTGGGGAACACATTCAGACTTATTCTTGAGTGGGAGGAGCGATAACGAAGAGTATATTTATGTGGTCCTAACTTTTTCTGTCTCTCTTGCTTTCAGGTAAAATCACCAGAGAAAATTAGCCACTGTAACTTTAGGCTACACTTTGCTTAATACATTCAATTGAAGAGAGTCCAATAGAAGAGAATTCAAGATGGGTGTGAATTTTTTTTAATGCAAAAACTGGCTCGTATTAACTCCAACTTGCATGAATTAAATTTTATTTCTTTGTATGTCGATTGTTGTAATGAGGAGAATGAAGACAACTTATAGGGCAATGTTCCTTTTTTAGCTTTTCTTAACATAGCATGTTTATTTGGGAATTTACCTTCCACCTTGTCCAAGAAATGAGGTTGGGCGTTGGCCGTTTTCAGCACGTCCTGGCTGAGGACTGTGACAGCTCCACTCACGTGCCTCTCTGTCCCTCTACAAGTCTTCCCTGACGACGGTCCAGTTTTCCCGTTTAAAATGTAACAGTGACCAAAGCAAATCCCCCCAAAGCTAAGCTACCAGGCTTATAAACAAAACGTTTTTGTTGTTGTTTGTTTGCCTGTTTTTTGTTTGTTTTTTAATCTGATGAGAAGCTCTGATGAGCAAAGCTGGCCGGCTGCATTCTTGCAGCCGCATCTCTGATCCTTTCTAGTTTCCTATCCACCTACCCACTCCCACCTGACGCAGACAGAGCCTGATTTCTGCCCTCCACACCCTGGACATGAGTAAACCGCGCCTCCGGCCCCTCCTGGATTTTTAAAAGGACACTGCCCTGGTCGGTCATTGCCAGGCGCCTCCGCAGTCAGGAGCAGACACCAGAGCATCCTTCCCACTGGGCGTACAGTACGGACGAGCTGAGTAAACTCGGATTTTTGGCTGCCTTTTCTGCTAGGGTGGGTGGGGAAAGGTGTGTCCTCCAAGCGTTCACGGTAGAACCTCTGACCCTCTGTCTCCCCCTGCCCCCCAACTCTCTCTCTCTCTCTCTCTCTCTGTCTCTCTCTCTCTTTCTCTCAAGGTGTAGGAGCTCTCCTTTTCCAGACCAGAGAGGGGCGCCTTTCCTGTTCCCTTACCCCTCACCCACCGATTTTTTTTTTTAATGGGGGAAAAAATCCTAGCCGCGAGTAATGGCGAGTGGATCTGCTCCGAGCTGAATGAATGGAAGCTGCGGGGCAGGCCTGCGCGGACGGCCACCCTGCCCACGATGCGGTCCCCTCGCGGCCTGTAGGGCCCTCGCCAGCCCCTCGCCCTCCTCCCGCCCCGGGCAGAGGCCGCCGCCAGCTCCGCACCCGACGCCGAGGCCGCGGCGGCCGAGGGGAAGGTCGGAGGGAGGGTGGTTTCCTCCCGCCCCACACCCAGTCTCCGAGCCGGATATATAGAGTGTCACGTTTGGGAGCCGAAAGACAAGAGCAGCTTCCTCGTGGCCGGAGCACTTCCCGGAGCCCCGGGGAAGGACCGGGATTTAGAGGACCACTAGTTGAGCCCGCGCCGGAGGAGCAGGTACTCAGGGTCGCAGCCGGGCCGCGCGAGCGCCCACGCCTCCGCCGGCGAGGAGCCGGCCGGGGTGGCCGGGAGGCAGGGCTCGGCGGGGTCTGCAGAGAGGACGAGGCAGCAGCGGGGCCCCGCGGCAGGGTGGGCTCGGGCCCCAGCGGGGTCTGCAGAGAGGGCGAGGCAGCCGCGGGGCCCCGCTGCAGGGTGGGCTCGGGCCCCGGCGGGGAGACGCGCGGTTTCCGCGGCTCTGCCCCGGAGCTGCCCCCGGCCGCCCTCAGCCATCCGGCCGCGGCTTAGGCGCGCTGGGCGCCGGCATCGTCCGCCAAGGTGGGTCACGCGGGGGCGGGAAGGGCGCGCGTGTCGGGAACGGGCAGACTGGGCTAACTTGGGAGCCGCGCCGCGGCCGCGGGCCCGGGGAAACAGAGGCGCCGGCCGGGTCTGGCGGAGGCCTCCTCGGACCCCGGGGCTGTTCCAGGAGAGAGCAGGGCCACGTGGGGCGCGGTGGCCGCCCTCCCTGCGCCCTGGACTGTCGGGGCGCGCTTTCCGGCCCCTAGTCCCATCCCGGGCTGTGCACGACCGGACCCTCCCACCCGGGCCTCGCCGGGTACCGAGCCCCAGGCTGAAAAGGGCCGGAGCGGCCCCGGGGCGGCCGGGGCGGGGTCTGTCCCCGTCCGAAGTTTTCCACCTCTTCCTGAGGGGCCTGGGCGTCTTGGAGGTAGCAGGGGAGCAGGAACCAGATTCCAACTGGTGTAGATGGCTTGAGGGAAGGCTGCTGGCACCCCTGGCGATTACCCACGGGGCAATTCCATTCAGTTAAAAGAATTAATGACCGACTTCATCCTAGAAACCTCCTACTTTTCACCTGGTGGGATGAGTAGAATTACGAACACTTACTCTTCGAAGGATGAGTTACCAGGTGTGAGCAACCAAGGTTCTCTCTGGACCTGCCAGAGCTTCGGCGGCTGGTTGAATCATGTAGATTGTCCCATTGTGCCATGAACAGGGACAAGAGTGGGGACAGCAGACTGACCGGGAAACTCAAGTGAATCGTGCTTTTCTGCTTGTTAGAGGCTGCATCAAGAGAAGTTTGACACTGTGCAAGTGGATATTTGAGAATTTCCCTGCTGTTTCAGTTACCCATCTCTCTGTATCCCCATTCATATGAGTTGGAGATTTGGCTGGGGAGCATATCTAGTCTAAAAGGGCAAAGAGACTAAATAAAATTTTAAGGCAGCCACTCAGACTGAAGGAGCAGGGCTTTCAGCAAAATCCGCTATTAGGGATATTTGTATGTGAGACTTATAGGAGATGGCCATGGGGTTTTACCAGCCGGACACAAGAGTTGCAGCATTTCTTCCGTAGTATTTCTTGGGATGCAGGTCTTCAGAGCACTCTTTCCCTGTTTCTGAGGGCATCTTCTGAACCTGCTTTAACAAATGCCTACTTTACTCCTATTTCTAACGTTGGGTTATAATTATCTATAACATCGATATAAATCAGCACGAGTTGGTAAATCTTACATTTCTCCTTAACTTAAAAGAGGGAGCGTGACATCTAATTACAGAAGAAGAAGGAGAAGCTTCCTTTAAGGGAGTAAAAATAAATAAAATAGCTCCTACTTGGATATATCACTTTGGGGTTTGTGAAGAACGTCATCATCTTGATGTCTCACCATTCCCTTTCCTATCTTCTGAAGGTACATTCAGATGTTATTTCTTTCTGACAACATCTGGGCAGCCTTAAGAATTCTTTGTCTTTGCATTAATACTTGTGCACCCATGAAAACTCACGCATGTACAAATAGTCTCTGAAGGAACATGCACCTGCTGTCCCTGCCAGTCTCTTGTGACTCTGTGTTTGGTCTCTTTGAGAACATTTATTACTCTTGAAGAAGCATTCTTAATGCTTTATTTTGTTAACAGACCACTTAAGGATCTGATGAAAGCTATGGAATATGAAAAAGAAGCATATACATATTAACAGAATTCTGCCTACAATTTCAGGCGCTCACAGCCTCCCTGATACTTAATCACCCAGATGTTAGAGGTTCAGAGGCCTCAGGCAGGGCCAGCTCACAGGGCCCAATACTTGGAAAAGGGCCCTGCACTTGGTTTAATGTTCTGCTGTCGCTTTCAGCTGTCTTAGTAATTTTCAAACAAGGAACTCCAAATTTTCATTTTACACTAGACCCTGCAAATTC
The DNA here is from genome assembly GCF_937001465.1 of Orcinus orca. NCBI lineage: Eukaryota > Metazoa > Chordata > Mammalia > Artiodactyla > Delphinidae > Orcinus > Orcinus orca. The sequence continues at coordinate 24,247,689 of NC_064569.1, forward strand.
TGTAGCCAGTCCTGAGGCCAGGTTCACAAGCCTGTTCTGTCACTTCCTGAATAACAACCCTGTCTCAGCCATCCTACACTGCAGGTAAATTCTCTGACACAAACGGAAAGTTAGCTGCTGCATGCTTCTGTCATTAAGTCCTTCTACGCCCAATTTCCTCATTGACAAAATAAAGATAACAGACAATATCTACTACTCTATTCATCTTAAAGAGTCATTGTGAAAACAGATAGGTAAAAAGAGCTAATAATTGTAAAACTGTCGACTTACCTTGAAGAGTACTATACTAACAAAGACAGTATTGTTACAGGCTTAACTTTTCTAATCCATGTTTCAGAAGTAGCTTGAGGAAGGCTGGTTAAGTACATTAACAGGGTTGCAGAACCTTTATAACCCTTATATTTTGGTGGGAGAAAAAATAAAACAAAAAGTAGCTACGGTTTGTGGTATTTTAAATATTCCTTAAAAGTCTTTATTTGGTCAAGACTGGAACTGGCAACTAAAAGTACAGAATACCTTCCTGGATCCCAAAGATACTTCCTGAATTAAAGTGATGTTTCAGTGGAATTCATCCAAAATTGAACAATGAAAAACTGAGTCATTGATTGAAATTTTTGAGAAGGTATCCTTTTTGCCTCATTTAACTTTTAAATATTCATACTTTCAAAACCTTGAGCAAGGCACTCTTTTAAATATTCTGGGAGATACTTGGCAATATAAAGTACACCTAGTCCCCTACCAAGTTGTCTTCACCTTCTGTACCATTGGGGGAGGAACTTAGAAACCCTGGACCTGTCCTCTTTCCCCACACTCCTCCCTTTATTGCTTCTCTCTGACCTCAGAACTTATCCTTTCCACAGCTTTCATTCCCAGTATGATGGTAACACACCCAGAAGGGTTGAGGAAGAAAATAGAGTAAAAGGAAATGGGTCAAACTTCCGTATCAAAGTCTTAAAATAGGGGCACCAGAGAAGGTGGATGGAGACTCCTTTCATGTAGCACTCTGTGCAGAGGCGTGCTGTGAACTTTAGGGTATGAAGTACCAAGTCCTGTACTCGATAGATTTATGACATCATTGGCAAGACGAAATATGTAAATATAAGGTGTTAATTAACATAACAGATACATTGTTAAGAGGCAATATAAGATTAGGCACCAAATGAATGGTACAGAAAATAAGTGCCATGAGTTCCCAAGAAGAGAATAAAATAAACTGAAATGGTTAGAGAAGCGTAAGAGGAGAGTTACATGAGATGGCCTTAAAATTCCACTCCTAATAGAAATGAATGATTGAACCTTCTGGGTGATAATTGTGCAAAAGATGAAAATCTGGATGGAACTAAAGTTTCATGTAAGGAAAAGGCAGGAGATAAAACGAAGAGAAATTTCCACTGGTTAGCTTCAGTCGTGTAATACATAATTATTAAGCCCATTCTGTGACCAGACACAATGCCAATTTTTCTGCATTTAGTGTGGAATAAAGCAGATGTGTCCCCTATCCTTTTGGATCTCACAGGCATTTAAAAAATAAACATATAATAAGAAAATTTTGGAAGTAGCATGGAGAATAACAGGTGCAATGAAAAAACCAGGGGTTGACTCAGATTTGGTGGTTTGTGAAGGTCTCTGACAAAGAAAGATTTAAGTTGATATTTGAAGGAAGCATAGGGATTAACTTGGCAAAAAGAAAAAAAAGAATGGAGGGCAAAGCAATCTGGGCAGAGGAAATAGCAAGTAGGAAGACTGTAAGGAAAGGAAAAACCTGGAAGTGTTCAAGGAACAGAAAGAAGGCTCGTGTTTTGGGTGAGGGAGTTGCTGAGAGGCCGGACGTGTGTGTGTGTGTGTGTGTGTGTGTGTGTGTGTGTGTGTGTGTGTGTGTGTGTGTGTGTTGGGGGGTGGCTAGGCAGGAACCTGGTCATGTAGATCCTCACAGATCTTGATAAAGATTCTGAATTTTATTTTAATGAGAAGCTTTTGAAGACTTTGAAGCCAGAGACTAATTTAAATTTTAAGACCTTTGTGGCTGCAATTAGGAGAATGGACGAGCGGGATCAGGAGTTGGAAGTAGGACAGAGCTGGTGATGGTGCGGACAGGCAAGATGGAGAGAAGTGGGCAGACTTGAAGTGCATTTCAGAAGTAGAATTGATAGACCTTGGTGATAGATCGGCGATGAGAAGTGGCTAAGCAAAGAAGTGTGATAATAAATTCCTCCAGTAGATACTGCTCTATGTTTATAATCCAAAACCATAGTCTCCTGATGCATAAGATTTAGAGTTGCCACAGAAGAGCTGAAAAGTGACATGGAAACTGATAACGCTGCCTGGTATCTCTGGAAAGTGTGCCAGGCTGTTGGGATAGAGGTGAGCGAGCAGAAGATAATATGCGTTTCATATTATCATTTCTACTGTTGAGATTATCAATGAACTGTGCACGAACTTTATAATTTTTAAGAGGTTACCACCGAAACAAATATGACTTCTGTCTTTCTGACTTGAGCACACTGATGGCACATGGGGTAATCTCCTAAAATGACGAAAACCCGGAGAGAAAAGTCTGATCCCCACCAAAGTGATTGATCTACAACATAAGTTACTCCCCTGCTTAGAAGCTTTCCATTCTTCCACCTTGTCTGTATCAGTGTCCCAAAATGCAGTCTGTGGACCATTAGTTTCTCGGGATATTAATAACAGTCAAGTGAAGAAAAAAAAACTTCCCTCATCACATAAGCTTGAGAAACACTTAATTTAACCTAGTTAAGCAGTCTTATTGTGGGAATCCTCAAAGCCTTTAACATACTGATAATGCACTTTAAGAATCATCAAGAAAGAAGAGATATTTTATGCTGCATTTCCTAAACTTACTTGCCCTTGAAATGCTTTTTTTGGCAGAACATCTAACAGAGTCAGCATTCAGCATAACACGCTTTGGGAAATGCTGCGCTATATTAATAGATTAAACCTTTTAACATCCACAGCTGTCTATTAACCATCAGCTTCTCTCATGTCTTTCATGCTACTGCTTAGTTGGAAGGAAGCAGAAGACCGGAATTGAACTGACTCTGTTAATAAGTTCTGAGTTGATGATGAAAGCAATTCTAACATATGGATAATAGATGAAGAGATATTCACAAGCAAGGTCTGCAGTCTGACTAAAAACAATTTTTAAAAAATTTTAACTTCTACTTCCCTGGCAAGGCTATGCAGGACCTCTCGGAGGTACATTCTGTCAAGTCTAGATGTACACGTGAGAAAGCTGAAGCATAGACAATGGGGAAGATTTCACAGGACCTTTCGTGTCCCATGGGAGGTCTGAGCCTTATTTGATGTTCACAGTATATCCCCGGCAGGGCAACACAGTGTGAATACATAGGACGTCTGTAGGAGCAATGATTTTGCACTGAATCTTATACATCTTCTTTACTGGTCCCCAGCGCATCTGCGTGGTGGTGGGATCGAGGCAGAAGTGTGATTTATGACCAAAGAATAACCAGCAGAGCAGAGCAGAAGAGACAAGTTCAAACAGCTATGGACTCTGGCCACGGCTTCATCCACCTGGTGCTCTAGCTTAGGGGTTAGCAAACTATGGCCTGAGGGCCAAATCTGAATCCTGCCTATTTTTGTATATCTCTTGGGCTAAGAATAGTGCTTATATTTTTAAGTGGTTGAAAAAAATCAAAAGAAGAATAATGTTCTCTGGCAAATGAAAATTATATGAAATTCAAATTTCAGTATCCATGAGTGAAGTTTTATTGGAAATCAGCCAGTGCCGTGCACCTATTCGTCCTATTGTCTATGGCTGCTTTGGGACTCCACGTAATGAGTCGTTGTGATTTGCAAAGCCTAATATATTTACCTTCTGGCCTGTTAACATAAAATGTTTGCTGGCCCCTGCTCTAGGCTACTAAACTCACTGGCCATAGATAATTTTAATAGATTTGTTTTATTTATTAGGGGTAGTCTTAGTTCAGGCTGCTATAACAAAGTACCATAGACTGGGTGGCTTATAAACAACAAAAATTTATTTCTTACTGTTCTAGAGGCTGCGGGTCCAAGATGAAGGCACCAGCAGATGTGCTGTCTGGTGAGAACAACTTCCTGGTTCATAGATGTCCTTCTTTCCATTGTAACTTCACATGGTGGAAGGAGGAAGGGGGTTCTCAGGAGTCTCATTTATAAGGGCACTAATCCCATTCACAAGGGATCTGCCCTTATGACCTAATCACCTCCCAGAGGCCCCACCCCCATACACCATCACATTGGAGACTAGATTTCAACATACACATTTTGGGAGGACTGAAACATTCAGTCCATGTCAAGGTAGAAATACAAATAGGTAAATTGACGGTCTAGAAGCTCCTCAAATGTTATTACCATCGGAGTCATGACAATGCCATTTATTGTGGATTAGTGTAGCTAGTGTTAGCTGCCAATGTGAGGTACAGAAGACAGTCTTGCAGGTGATAGCTTTTGAAAGTTATTCAAACATTTGAATTCATATGTAAAGGATGGGGCCTCAGATAAACATACCCAGCATCTAAGAGGTAGAGGGGGTAATTAACACCAATATTACTTAGCTGTTGCAGTCTGCTACCTCTAAGCATGGCTCTTCTGTGAGTAGTCACCTCTGAATTTTATTTCAATAAAGCAAATCTTTTTTATTAATGCATCCTTTTTGTGAAGAGTGATGGTTTAAGGGTGACAGTCTTAAGTTTGGGGTGACAAATATATTTTTCGTCATCCCCACCCCATGCCTATTTTATTTATTTACTAATTATTTTTTATACATCTTTATTGGGGTATCATTGCTTCAAAATGCTGTGTTAGCTTCTGTTGTACAACAAAGTGAATCAGCCATATGCATACATATATACCCATATCCCCTCCTTCTTGAGCCTCCTTCCCACCCTCCCTATCCTACCCATCTAGGTCATCTCAAAGCACTGAGCTGATCCCCCTGTGCTATGCTGCTGCTTCCCACTAGCAATCTGTTTTATATTTGGTAGTGTGTATATGTCGATGCTTCTCTCACTTCGCCCCAGCTTCCCACTCCCCTCCCCGTGTCCTCAAGTCCATTCTCTAGTGTCTGCATCTTTATTCCTGCCCTGCTCCTAGGTTCATCAGTACCATTTTTTTTAGATTCCATATATATGCATTAGCATACAGTATTTGTTTTTTCTCTTTCTGACTTACTTTACTCTGTATGACAGACTCTAGGTCCATCCAGCTCACTACAAATAACTCAGTTTCGTTTCTTTTTATGGCTTAGTAATATTCCATTGTATATATGTGCCACATCTTCTTTATCCATTCATCTGTGAATGGACATTTAGGTTGCTTCCATGTCCTGGCTATTGTAAATAGTGCTGCAGTGAACATTGTGGTACATGTCTCTTTTTGAATCATGGTTTTCTCAGGGTATATGCCCAGTAGTGGGATTGCTGGGTCATATGGTAGTTCTATTTTTAGTTTTTTAAGGAACCTCCATACTGTTCTCCATAGTGGCTGTATCAATTTACATTCCCACCAACAGTGCAGGAGGGTTCCCTTTTCACCACACCCTCAATGAGTCTGTATTTTTGGTACAAGACTCCCCAGGTGCTTCATACATAACCAGCACAGCACAGGTACAAATGTGGGGACAGCTGGTGTAGGTGCTTCCATGGGACTTAGAACCAGAAGATGGGAGATGGAGGCCTGTGCTTAGGTCTATCGCTGTGATCACAACATCTTTCCAGGACACAGTGTTCTGTGGGAATCAAACAGATTGCCAGCCACATTCATCAGGGGACTTTCCATGACTAATGCAGAGACCTGCCTTTAATAAAAAAAAAAAAAAAAGAATTGGTTTTAGGTGAGATCTTTATTCAATAGCCATTTTTCCACTTTAGTCAACACTATATCAAAGCAAAAAATATTATATATTTCTTTTTGTAGAGAACATGATTGAGTAGACAGTGAAAAAAATTTATCTTACTTTAATTGGCAGACACTAAAAATAGCATGTGTCTATTGCTTTAGTCGTGGTTTATTTTTAAAGTCCTAGATAATTTTGTAAACTTAACCTCTGCAGTCCAGCAAAAGCCCTTTCCAGCTGCAGTTGACAATGCGTCCCCTTTGGCTTTTGGACATGCTCTTACCTTGGGGTTTTGTTTTGTTTTGGTTTGGTTTTTTGCGGTACGCGGGCCTCTCACCGCTGCGGCCTCTCCCGTTGCGGAGCACAGGCTCCGGATGCGCAGGCTCAGCGGCCATGGCTCACGGGCCCAGCCGCTCCACGGCATGTGGGACCTTCCCGGACCGGGGCACGAACCCGTGTCCCCTGCATCGGCAGGCGGACTCTCAACCACTGCGCCACCAGGGAAGCCCCTATTACCTTGTTTTTAATGCATTTTAACTTCCTAGGGTCCTCCAGAGATGGCTCCAAAGTGTTGAAACACACACTTGAGGGGAAGAGGAGAAGGGAAAGCTCTTCCTTGTGAATCTGTGTAAAAAAAGGCAAAAATCCGGCCTCTTCTATCCACTTACCCAACCATCCACCTCAGCTGGGAGGTGCTGGGTCAGTAAAATTCGCTGGTGAATAACAGGATGACCATAGGAGGCAAGAATAATATTTCCTGAGCCAAGAAATGAGAAAAAGTCATTGTGAAAATGCTCCACATTTTAGATCATTTTAGAAAAATGGTGCACTATTTATCATAGGTCAGCGAGAGGACACATTCCACAAAAGTCAGCACAAACTCCAGTATTCTTGAGGGCAGGATAGTTGGAAATTAGGAAGATCGTTAAATTATGTGTCTGGTCCCAACATATTTGAAACCACTGAAGTGCTTCACGCAGAATTAGATCCACCAATGCACGATATTGTCAAGAAACTGGAAGAATCTGCCCAGAAGAATTTGATAACCTGAACAAAAGAAGCTCTGTGTAACAATTCACTATGTGTGCATGTATTAAAGACTTTTTAAAATTATTTTCAAGAAAGGACATTTAATACTAAAAAGTGTGTGGATAGTAGCAGCATAGTTTTATGCAGTAATAAAAGCATCTTAAAGATAGATAGGGCTTCCCTGGTGGAGCCGTGGTTGAGAGTCCGCCTGCCGATGCAGGGGACACAGGTTCATGCCCCGGTCCGGGAAGATCCCACATGCTGCGGAGCGGCTGGGTCCGTGAGCCATGGCCGCTGAGCCTGCACATCCGGAGCCTGTGCTCCGCAACGGGAGAGGCCACAGCAGTGAGAGGCCCGCGTACCACCAAAAAAAAAAAAAAAAAAAAAAAAAAAAGATAATATTCATTTAATAAAAATAGAAGTATTTGTCTAAAACTTAAGAGAAACTGTCCACTTAATTCCACATGAAACATAAGTGTAAATAAGATACTCTGATAAATATTAATGAAATCAATTTTATGTCAGTCTGTGTATTTTTATTTCTATTATGCTGTAACTGTTGTCTCATTCTGAATTGACTCGTTTCCATTGTGTTTGTTTACATGAGACCTTTAGGACCTATTTGTTCTGAAGATAAGTGTATGATCTAAAGGATGGACACGTGTTCTCGTACCAAGAAGCTTTGAGAGCATTAAGATCCACTTACAAAACTATTCTCCAAGCTGCAGGAGAGTTTGAAAGAGTTAATAGTTCTCATCCAAATAAGCAGTTTCCTTCTTTCTTGGTAACCTGTAGTTGCCAAACCTCTCTCCTTAGTAGAACTGTGACTTTGCTTCTTCCTTCTTCTCTTCTTACTATTTTGGTCCAGTCCTGCCTGAAGCAATGGTTATGCAAGTGCTGCTGAGTGCACTGCTGATCACAGGATTGCACTTTAGGTAAATTTAGGTCTCAGTTTCTTTTAGGACAGAGTGAAACTTTCTCAAATTAGCCTTCCCTAAACTCTTAGACATACTATATACATACATACATATTGCACCATCTTATCTACTCCACATAGTGGTGACTACAAATAGCTTTGCCTTAACTAACTCTATTCACATTCTAAATTGTAGAATGTTCAAGTACCTTATCTATATTTGCTCTAATTCCCTTATTTTATAGAAAAGAAAAAGTCAGTCCCAAAAACACAAGGGGACTTGTCACTTATCTATTTAAGTGTAGAATAATATCCAAATATTATGACTGCAAATCCCATGAGCATTTTATTCCATTCATTCATTCATTCATTCAATTTACTACCATGTGCCAGGCCAGGTGTTTAGCTCTGCAAATATAGTGGTCAACAAGTTATAGTACCTCCCCTTAAGCTTTAGTGCTCCCTATTCATTGGGCAATTTCTGACCAGTTAAAACTTCGGAGTTTGTGAAATCTTTCAGCGAAGATCCTCAGTGTGAAAATAAAAAATATGCATATATTTTTATTTCCCATTCTTCCCCCTCCTAACCAGCCGCAGTCAGTGATTTAGCTTCCCATAGCCCTGAGGAGTTAACACCAAGAAGGGGGTGATGGGAAATGGAATTAAAATGAATTAAAGTCCACAGGGAAGATAATGAAAATTCTCCCCAAGGAAACAATGTTCTCCTTTATTCACCATAAATCCTGAGGATTAAATTAGCCTGTGCCGCCCTCCTCTCAGTTACTCATTCTTTCCCCAAACCTGGCTGTGGACTGGGTTCAATCTTCATGCTTCCCCCTTTCCTTTCTGCCCTTAAAGATAGACGTACAATCTCTTTGTGATTTAAATAACTGCTCTTCATTGTGGATAAATAAATAGGGGAAGAGCAAAAACAACCAATGTGGGAAAGTTACAGAGTTTCCAGAACGGTACCTTTGAGTCTTGGCATAGGGCTAGTAGTTAGTTGCTGGCTTCCTCTGTGATGACAGCTGGAAACCCCATTATCTTCAGCCATCCATCTTTATTTCTACAAGTGAGATCAAAAACCAATACTCTGTTTTAAAAATTCTCACCTGTACTCTTAAATCTGGATGAGTATGGGTATCTGTCTGATGCGAGGATTTATAGCTTTCAACAGAGTTTCAAAGAGGTTGTGACCAAAACAACATGGGAAACCACTGCTTTAGGAACAATCAAGTGGTTATTTTACTTCCTTGAAGACCTCCAGACCCAGGAAAGATCCATTCTGAGGATTCTTCCCAAGGATCATAGAACTGTTTGAGATGCTTAGGTTTTCCTGATCCATCTTCAGTGTGTCACATGATTCAGAACATTCCATTGTTCCAAAACAGAAAAGAGATCATGTGATTCCCCTGCCTAACACCTTCCACTGCTCCCCATTCCCTAGAGCAGCCTTGCCAAGTGTGTGAGATGCTAGTTGAGGCCGGTGTGTGGGGGGCGTGGGTTTCCCTAATGCAGAAGAGCTTTTAGCATCACCTGCCCCTCCTGCATCTCAGAAATCTGGAGACTAGAAAAATCAAGTTGTTGGCAGGGTTGGTTCCTTCCCAGGACTGTTAGAGAAACATCTGTTCTAGGCCTATTCTTAGCTTGTAAATGGCCATCTTCTCCCTGTGTCTTTAACTCCCCTGCCCTCTGTGCATATCTATGTGTCCAAATTTCCTCTTTTTTTTTGCGGTACGCGGGCCTCTCACTGTTGTGGCCTTTCCTGTTGCACAGCACAGCCTCCAGACGCACAGGCTCAGCAGGCATGGCTCATGGGCCCAGCCGCTCCACGGCAGGTGGGATCTTCCCGGACCAGGGCACGAACCCATGTCCCCTGCACCGGCAGGTGGACTCTCAACCACTGCGCCACCAGGGAAGCCCCAAATTTCCTCTTTTTTAAGGACACCAGTCATAATGGATTAGGGGTCCACCCTACTCTAGTATGGTTTCATCTTAACTTAATTAGTTACCTCTACGATAATCTTATTTCCAAATTAGGTCACATTCTGAGATACTGCAGTTGAGGACTTTAACATATGAATTTTAGGAGGACAGAATTCAGTCCATAACACCCAGGAAACTAATACTTGATTCCTCCTTACCACCATGGAATATGGTGATGAAACTACAAGGCGCTTTCAGTGTTACTCTAACAAAACAAAACAAAACAAAACAACCACAAAAAGCAAAAAAGCAAAGAAAAAACAAAACCAAAACCTATGCATTTTAGGTATGGTTTAATAATGAACATAAGCAATAACTATTTTCACCAAGAGTTTCTTCTCCATGTGATTTTTATTATTTTTTACAAGGTATGACTTAAATGTGGAAAAGTGAATATATCATAAATACAATAATAAGTAGCTCTCAGATTTCAACTTCCAGACTTAAAAAAATATAAAACATTACCAGCATCCCATAAACTGCCATCTAGTCATTACCTATTCACCCCCAAAGTAACCATTATCCTGACCGCTAAGTCATAGATTAGCAAGATTCAAACATAGATTAGCTTTGCCAGTTTTTGGAGTTTTATATGTAAGTAAAATCATACAGTGTGCATTATTTTCTATCCACCTTCTTCACTCAACTTTATGTTCATAAGATTCATTCAAATGATTCTGTATTCATTCTTCTCAAGTGCTCATGGAACATTCTCCAGGATAGATCATATCTTGGGTCACAAATCAAGCCTTGGTAAATTTAAGAAAATTGAAATCATATCAAGTATCTTTTCCAACCGCAACGCTATGAGACTAGATATCAATTACAGGAAAAAAATCTGTAAAAAATACAAACACATGGAGGCTAAACAATACGCTACTTAATAAGCAAGAGCTCACTGAAGAAATCAAAGAGGAAATTAAAAAATACCTAGAAACAAATGACAATGAAAACATGACGACGCAAAACCTATGGGATGCAGCAAAAGCAGTTCTAAGAGGGAATTTTATAGCAACACAATCCTTCCTTAAGAAACAAGAAACATCTCAAATAAACAACCTAAACAACCTTGCACCTAAAGCAATTAGAGAAAGAAGAACAAAAAAACCCCAAAGTTAGCGGAAGGAAAGAAATCATAAAGATCAGGTCAGAAATAAATGAAAAAGAAATGAAGGAAATGATAGCAAAGATCAATAAAACTAAAAGCTAGTTCTTTGATAAGATAAACAAAATTGATAAACCATTAGCCAGACTCATCAAGAAAAAAAGGAAGAACTCAAATCAATAGAGTTAGAAATGAAAAAGGAGAAGTAACAACTGACACTGCAGAAATACAAAAGATCATGAGAGATTACTACAAGGAACTCTATGCCAATAAAATGGACAACCTGGAAGAAATGGACAAATTCTTAGAAATGCACAACCTTCCGACACTGAACCAGGAAGAAATAGAAAATATGAACAGACCAAACACAAGCACTGAAATTGAAACAGTGGTTAAAAATCTTCCAACATAACTGATTCACTTTGTCATAAAGCAGAAACTAACAAACACACCATTGTAAAGCAATTATACTCCAATAAAGATGCTAAAAAAAAAAAAAAATTTTCCAACAAACAAAAGCTCAGGACCAGATGGCTTAACAGGTAAATTCTACCAAACATTTAAAAAGAGCTAACACCTATCCTTCTCAAACTCTTCCAAAATATATCAGAGGGAGGAACATTCCCAAACTCATTCTATGAGGCCACCATCACCCTGATACCAAAACCAGACAAAGATGTCACAAAGAAAGAAAACTACAGGCCAATATCACTGATGAACATAGATGCAAAAATCCATAACAAAATATTAGCAAACAGAATCCAACAGCACATTAAAAGGATCATACACCATGATCAAGTGGGGTTTACCCCAGGAATGCAAGGATTCTTCAATATATGTAAATCAATCAATGTGATACACCATATTAACAAATTGAAGGAGAAAAACCATATGATCATCTCAATAGATGCAGAGAAAGCTTTTGACAAAATTCAACACCCATTTTTGATAAAAACTCTACAGAAAGTAGGCATAGAGGGAACTTTCCTCAACATAATAAAGGCTATATATGACAAACCACAGCCAACATCCTCCTCAATGGTTAAAAACTGAAACCATTTCCACTAAGATCAGGAACAAGACAAGGTTGCCCACTCTCACCACTATTATTCAACATAGTTTTGGAAGTTTTAGCCACAGCAATCAGAGAAGAAAAAGAAATAAAAGGAATCCAAATTGGAAAATTAGAAGTAAAGCTGTCACTGTTTGCAGATGACATGATACTATACATAGAGAATCCTAAAGATACTACTAGAAAACTACTAGAGTTAATCAATGAATTTGGTAAATTAGCAGGGTACAAAATTAATGCACAGAAATCTCTAGCATTCCTATACACTAATGATGAAAAATCTGAAAGTGAAATTACGAAAACACTCCCATTTACCACTGCAACAAATAGAATAAAATATCTAGGAAAACCTACCTAAGGAGATAAAAGACCTGTATGCAGAAAACTATAAGACACTGATGAAAGAAATTAAAGATGATACAAATAGATGGAGAGATATACCATGTTCTTGGATTGGAAGAATCAACATTGTGAAAATGACTCTACTACCCAAAGCAATCTACAGATTCAATGCAATCCCTATCAAACTACCACTGGCATTTTTCACAGAACTAGAACAAAAAATTTCACAATTTGTGTGGAAACGCAAAAGACCCCGAACAGCGAAAGCAATCTTGAGAAAGAAAGATGGAGCTGGAGGAATCAGGCTTCCTGACTTCAGACTATACTACAAAGCCTCAGTAATCAAGACAGTATGGTACTTGTACAAAAACAGAAATATAGATCAATGGAACAGGATAGAAAGCCCAGAGATAAACCCACACACATATGGTCACCTTATCTTTGATAAAGGAGGCAAGAATATACAGTGGAGAAACGACAGCCTCTTTAATAAGTGGTGCTGGGAAAACTGGACAGCTACATGTAAAAGTATGAAATACTCCCTAACACCATACACAAAAATAAACTCTAAATGGATTAAAGACCTAAATGTAAGGCCAGACACTATAAAACTCTTGGAGGAAAACATACGCAGAACACTCTATGACATAAATCACAGCAAGATCCTTTTTGACCCCCCTCCTAGAGAAACGGAAATAAAAACAAAAATAAACAAATGGGACCTAATGAAACTTAAAAGCTTTTGCACAGCAAAGGAAACCATAAGCAAGACCAAAAGACAACCCTCAGATTGGGAGAAAATATTTGCAAATGAAGCAACTGACAAAGGATTAATCTCCAAAATAAGCAAGCAGATCATGCAGCTCAATATCAAAAAAACAAACAACCCAATCCAAAAATGGGCAGAAGACCTAAACAGACATTTCTCCAAAGAAGATATACAGATTGCCAACAAACACATGAAAGGATGCTCAACATCATTAATCATTAGAGAAATGCAATTCCAAACTACAATGAGATATCATCTCACACCGGTCAGAATGGCCATCATCAAAAAATCTAGAATCAGTAAATGCTGGAGAGGGTGTGGAGAAAAGGGAACCCTCTTGCACTGTTGGTGGGAATGTAAACTGATACAGCCACTATGGAGAGCAGTATGGAGGTTCCTTAAAAAACTAAAGATAGAACTAGCATATGACCCAGCAATCTCACTACTGGGCATATACCCTGAGAATACCATAATTCAAAATGAGTCATGGGGCTTCCCTGGTGGCGCAGTGGTTGAGAGTCTGCCTGCCAATACAGGGGACATGGGTTTGTGCCCTGGTTTGGGAAGATCCCCCATGCCGCGGAGCGGCTAGGCCTGTGAGCCATGGCCGCTGAGGCTGCGCGTCTGGAGCCTGTGCTCCACAACGGGAGAGGCCACAACAGTGATAGGCCCGCGTACTGCAAAAAAAAAAAAAAAAAAGAGTCATGTACCACAATGTTCATTGCAGCTCTATTTACAATAGCCAGGACATGGAAGCAACCCAAGTGTCCATCGACAGATGAATGGATAAAGAAGATGTGGCACATATATACAATGGAGTATTACTCAGCCATAAAAAGAAACAAAATTGAGTTATTTGTAGTGAGTTGGATGGACCTAGAGTCTGTCATACAGAGTGAAGTATGTCAGAAAGAGAAAGACAAATACCGTATGCTAACACATATATATGGAATCTAAGAAAAAAAAGGTCATGAAGAACCTAGGTGCAAGATGGGAATAAAGACACAGACCTACTAAAGAATGGACTTGAGGATATGGGGAGGGGGAAGGGTAATCTGTGACAAAGTGAGAAAGTGGCATGGACATATATACACTACCAAATGTAAAATAGGTAGCTAGTGGGAAGCAGCTGCATAGCACAGGGAGATCAGTTCAGTGCTTTGTGACCACCTAGAGGGGTGGGATAGGGAGGGTGGGAGGGAGGGAGATGCAAGAGGGAAGAGATATGGGAACATATATATATGTATAACTGATTCACTTTGTTATAAATCAGAAACTAACACACCATTGTAAAGCAATTATACTCCAATAAAGATGTTAAGAAAAAAATTTGTGTATTCATTCTCCTTGCCGTCTAGTACTCCATACTGTGAATATACCCCATTTAATATATCTGTTCTACTGTTGATGAACAGTTAGGTAGTTTCTACTACCAAGTGCCACTAAGAATTTGGGAATAGTAGTACTAAGAACTTTCTTGTGAATGTCTTTTGTTGAACATATGTGCATACTACAGTTGGGTATACCTCCATGTGGAAGTGATTTATGTAGAGAGCTTTAATAAAATCTGCCAAAGAGTTTCCCAAAGTGGTTGTACAGCATATACTCCCAGAAGCAGTAGTCAAGAGGTTATACTTATTCTACTTGTCAACACTCCTCATTGTCTGTTCTTTTCATTTTAGTCATTTCAGTGGGAGAGTAGTTGTGTGGCATAGTAGTTTCTGACAGTGGAGCACCTTTTTGTATATGGGCTATTTGGATATCTCTTCTTGAGATGTGCCCAAGTCTTTGCCCATTTGTTTACTGGGTTTCTATTTTTTTTCATAATGATTTGTGCATATACTTTATCCTGGATGCAATATGTTTATTAGATATAGGTATTGTGAATGCCTTCTCCCAATCTGTGGCTTGCCTTTTTATGCTCTTATTTTTTTCTTTGGGTGAACACAAATTCTTACTTTTAATAGAGCCCAATTTATTAGTATTAGTCTTTTATTGTTAATGCTTTTTGCCTACTTACAGATCAGGGAGTTGTTCTCTTCTAAAGACTAGATTGTTTTGCCTTTCATACTAAAATCTGCTATCCATCTGCAATTAACTTTCTATTTGATGTGGGAAATAAAAACTGCATTTCCATCTGGATAGCCAATTGATCATTTATGAGAATTATGTATATGATTTCAAGTCAGGGGACACAGTAGTAGCCTGGACACCTCAGGTGGAACTAACGCATTTAAACATGAAGTCATTTAAGACATATCTCACTGTAATGACTTCTGAAGCCCATTGTGACTATGGATGAATGTTCTAGGCTGCTCCGTGTTAAGATCAAAATACTTATTTTACCTGCTTGTAGGATCCTAATTTTTGGTCTAATGGATTAAGTGAAATAAATTACTTTATTTCACACTCAGAAGTCAAAGTATAAAATTGAAAACAAATTTGGGCCCCAGATATAGTGACTGTGGATGAAGAAAATCCCTATCTTAGTAGTGTGATGAGTTCATGACCAAACATTTGGGGAACAACAATCAAAAGACTTATCTTTGGGCATTAAGGAAGATAAGTAAAGGGTTTGCCAGCCTCCATGGAACTTACATACTAATGTCTAACTAGTTTCCCCAACTCACTTCAGTTTGGAAGATAGGTGGAATAAGGAGAAATTGAAGACAGAAAGATTTAGGTGACCCTTCATTCTTTCATGCATTCAGTCAACAAATATTTATTTACTGTTTTTTTTAACATCTTTATTGGAGTATAATTGCTTTACAATGATGTGTTAGTTTCTGCTGTATAACAAAGTGAATCAGTTATACATATACATATATCCCCATATCTCCTCCCTCTTGCGTCTCCCTCCCACCCACCCTCCCATCCTCCCATCCTCCCTATTCCACCCCTCTAGGTGGTCACAAAGCACCGAGCTGATATCCCTGTGCTATGCAGCTGCTTCCCACTAGCTATCTATTTTACATTTGGTAGTGTATATATGTCCATGCCACTCTTTCACTTCGTCCCAGCTTCCCCTTCCCCCTCAAGTCCATGCTCTACGTCTAGGTCTTGTCAGGTGTTGTGTCAAATCCTGTGAATATTAGGAAGAGTAAAACACAGTCACTATGTTTAAGGTGTTTGCAGGCCATCAGACAAAACAGACAAATAAGTAGCCAATTCCATATAAGGTGATGTTGCATGGGGACTCAGAGAGTTTGGCAGATACGATTTTCAACAGATTGGAGGGAGAATTGAGAACTGCTTCCCAAAAGAAGTGAGTGTAAGCTTTGCTCAGTGAAGGGCAGGGCAGGACAAAGTGCATATGGTTGCGTGATGGGGGCATGGCCTCTGGTGCTGGTCTGCAAGCTGTGTGACCTGGGGTAAATCACTTT
This sequence comes from Orcinus orca, assembly GCF_937001465.1. Taxonomy (NCBI): domain Eukaryota; kingdom Metazoa; phylum Chordata; class Mammalia; order Artiodactyla; family Delphinidae; genus Orcinus; species Orcinus orca. The sequence continues at coordinate 24,264,145 of NC_064569.1, forward strand.
AATTTTTCTGTACCTTGGTTTCCTATTTGTAAAATGGTGTTTATAATAGTAAATGTCATGGAGTTGTTGTGCTGAGTTAATACATGTAAGACATTTAGAAGAGTGATTGGCACAGTGAGTTGAGCTATTGTCATGGGCGAGGGTTAGAGAGTTATGATGGGTCCTGAAACTGCCCAGAAGCAAAGAGGCATTATCTGTAGCATGTGAGTCCAATGTGAGAACAGAGGTGGAGAGAGAAGAGCAGACACAGGCTCAGGAGTCCAGACTCTTGTCCCAATTCTGCTCCCTGCTTGCTCAGTGACTATATCTGTATTAGAAAAATGACTGGATTATCTCTGAAATCCCTTCTAGCTCTCATGCCCAATGATTCTGTGGCTCCTGCTGAGGTGGACTTAGTAAATATCCTTTGGATTCTTGTGGTAAAGAAATAAAAAAAGAAAGAAAATTCTATTCTGAGATTTCCAGCTAGTGACTGGGTGAGCACTGATTCATTTCAAAAGAAATAGGCAAGGCGTGAAGAGATTGGTGTATGGAGACTGAGAACGATATAGCACAGATTCATGCATAGAAATTTTAGGTTGGAAGAAACCATTTCTGTCATTTTAATTCAGTGTGGTAAAGAGGCAGTATATTTCAGTGGTTCACAATGACTATAGAAACAGAAGCTCGATTATCAGGGCCCAGGCTTGACACTTTCTGGAAAGTTACTTAAGTGCTCTGCATCTAGATTTCTTCATCTGTAAAATGCAGAAAAAATGCAGGCTGAACCAGCCACGGTGGCCATTTGTAGGTCAAAATGGTTGAACATTGGCAATTTCACATGCTTCAACCTAGTAACAGACACTTTCTAAGGGGTTGGACTGAGAAATAAATGAGTTCATATGCATCACAGTATAAAGGCAGCAGTCGATACATGATAAGGTGCCATAGAAATATTTCCCTTATTATTAAACCTTTTTTTGCTTGTTCAAAATTTATTGCACCAAGTTTAACTTGGCAAGAACAATAGGCATTGCATAATGTAACTGTTTAAGCCTCTTTCCCATCCTTACGTTCAGGCAGGCCTGAGGCCTTGGTTAGGCAATTAGTCTCCCAAGGTACAGCTGTATTCACTTTCAGGCTGGCTCCTGCTGCCATTTTGCTTGTTTCCAGTGCTTTCATCTAGACAGGCATTGGTTTCTACTCCAAAGGGAAATTTATCATCAAAGTTCCTGGGTTGCAACTGGCTTCCTCTTCCTCTTCTCAAACTACATGCTCCCTCCCCAGCCCGGCCCTTGGCATCCATGGGCACAGTTTCCATCTCCCTCAGGGTGTAATACCATCCACCATCTGAGACCCCTTGACATTACAGACACCAGGCTGGCCCTGCAGGGAGGGTAAAAGGAGCATGGGACATCTAAGGGTGACCCTGAGTGGAGGCCCAAAAGACGGGGTAACTGAGGGATGCTAGAGAAGTAATGAAAAAAAAGAACATTTTCTTCTTGAAAAGAAAGAGGAAAGCATGTCTTTCCTGAGTAAAAGCAGTACTAGCTGCAGTTCCTTAAAAAACTGTTTATGAACATTGCCTATTGTCACCGTACATTAACCATGGTTCATGGTGTTGGATTGATATAAGTCCCCATTTGTGACTTGTCTTCTTAATTTCTTCCTGGTGTGTTTTGAAGAACAGAAGTTCTAACTATTAATGTTGGTGAATTTACCAAACATTTTCTCTTTTTACCGAGATTTTCATGTTTTGTTTAAAGAGATCCTTCCCTGTCTGTTTTGCTTTTTAACTAATTAGTTTGTAAACCTCTTCCTTAGTGAGACTGGTTTCAGACTTAAGGTTGCAATTGTTCTATTTCCTCTTGCTGGTGTCAGTGCAATGATACAGTTCACACAAAGGAAGGAAATACTCTGGTAACGATGAAATGCAGGATAATAAATCATGGCTGATTGAAATCACCCTTATTTTTACTGAATGTTTAAGTCAAGGTACTGTGCTAAGCACTTTACAAAACCCATATTCCATCAAACTTGGAGGTTACACATTTTGCAGATGAGGAAACTGAGACCCACAAAGTTTAAAATACAGTCATTAGGCAAGCATTAACATAAAAATATAGTTATTGTTGAAGCATAACTTCAGTTAAGAGAGACAATTCCAACTCAAAAATCTATTTTGAGAGTGAGTCAAAAGAAGCCTTTGGTACTGAAACACCCATGGTTTGGATATAGTAGATATATTTGCTTTGAGAGTAGGGTCCTATTTTCCTGAAAATCAATGAAAAATGATTCTGTATTCATTTTTGATGGACAGTGCCTAAGGAACAGAATTGTGGGTTTGTCTTTACTATCAAGAGACAGTTTGGAAAATAATTGTACCAACAGGTAATATGTGAAGCCTCAGACAGGAAACTGGCTGTTGAGGAGAGAATCACCTTGCAAATTCAATATCTTTGAGCCCCTAAAGTTTTAATATTCTGATATGCAGTGGCTAAGAAAAAAAATACAGAACAGAGAGTTATCACGTGTACGTGTGTCCCAGATGTTATTATGTGGGGAAAGCAGGAAGCAAATGAACACCTGGTGAAAAGCTTTTTTTCTCATTACCTATGGGAGTTAGAAGACTTCACTTTCTTTAATCCAAAAAAAAAAAAAAAAAGTTGGCCTTAGCCAAATCACTCACTGTCTCTGTTCTTCAGTTTTCACATCTATAGATAATAGTATCTACTCTTTACCTCCCAGGATTGTGGTGAGAAAATACTGAAATGTGCACATGAAATGCTTTCAGAACTGTTCAAATAAGGTGTAAGATATTACAAGAGTTGCTAAAATGTTAATGATAGCATATGACTGATAACTGTGTGTGTGGGGGGGTGTATAGGTTCCAATATCCGTGTCTATATATAATTTTGTACACAAATAGTAATAATAATAATAATACCTTCAACTTAAATTATATTTTACACCCCATGGAGGACTTTTCTATCCATGACTTCATATGAGCCTGCCCTGTGAGTTGGGCCAAGTGTCATCCTACCTTTCCATGTTGCTCATGCAGGTCTCTGTTTTCTCACCAAAAGCAACCTCTCCTCCTTCACAATTTCTGCAGCTTCTGCCCATCCTTGTTGCTATTACTTTTCACCTCCAGATCATTCTCTGATATCTGTCAAACACATAACTCACAAACGTCCTTTCCAACTACTGAGCGTGTCCTAAGGTTCAGCACCCCTGTGGAGGCGCACACGGCGGTACAGTGCCCTGATCCCACATCTCCTTCAGCTTTCTTTTCAAGCCCACTAAAGCACCCTATTTTTAGAAGACTACTTCCAAGGCAATCCTTGGGCTTGGATGTTACTCCAGACTGCTGTATCTAAAATCTCTAACTCTAACAGTTCACACTGGGACAGTGACATTCTTTACTTCCAGCTCTCTCGTTTTCTTTCTCCCACCAGAGCTACGGTTCCAATTTGGCAGGACCTCCAGTCATTTGCCTTCTCTGCCCATCATACACACACACTTTCTCCTATTGCATGAGCTCCCTTTCATGAGAGGTACCTCCCTCTCTGAGCACCTAGGTCCACTACTTTACTCCTTTGCCAGCTTCCTCTACTCCTGACCCTTTCCATTTGTTTCCCCTAAATCCATTGTTTATACCCCCAAGTCTGCAGCTTGCCAACGATCTATTCTTCCTGCTCCAACCACGGGCACTCAAGTGTTACTGGAGAAAAGCAGGTAAATATTTGTATGAAGTGGGGTAGTACAAACCCATCTTCAATCTCAGCTGCACACTCTGCTACTTCAGCTTCTTCACTGGTTTCTGATCTGTTTTCTTTCCCATGGAGAGCTGTGGTTATGAATATTTATCCCTTTCCAGGAGCACCTTCCTTTAGCTCTTTAATAAGCAAAATATGATCTTGCCTTATACTCCTTAGAGAAAAAAAGAAATAACCAAAGATCTATCTCAGGTTCTGCTCTAACCTACATTTATCTACCTCCCCCACCCCCGACCTCTTTTCCTCCTTTTCAGAGGATGAAATGACCTTCCTGTATTCAGTGCTGATAACTCTATCTTTTCTATTAATTTTATGCCCTCTGAGCTCCTCTAGAACCTCAGTTACATTTATTTTCATTCTCTCTTTTCTGTCTAATTCCTCTCAGATTCTGCACATTCTCAAACATCCCATTTCACCAACAAATGAAATTCCCCCACACATCCTTATTTTTATGTCCTTCTATTCTTCTATTGCTACCCAGTCACCTACATCACTTTTCCTTCTATGGTTGAACTTCTGCCAGAGGTAATGTACACTAGCTGTTCTAATTCAATAATCTGTCCAGAGTTGTCATGTAAATACTACGATCAAAGACAGTTTATGAATTATTCTGACACTTAATTTGGTGCTTTATTTAGTCACTTTCTTCTTGTGTATTGACCTTTCACCTTACTCAATAAGGATGTTTGCTTTGGATGAGTATGTGAATGTAACTTGCTGCTTTAACCAATGAATGGAAATGGTATCAGAGCACCAACTGTGGGACCTCATGGAGGAAATGAGAACTTTAAGGATAGTAATGGGTACTGTGGGGAAATAAAGACCCCTCATTATCAGTTACTGAGATGAAATTCTTAGAGAAATGGTGCCTCAAAAAAAAGTGTAGTCAAAATAAATGTGCATATCCTCATAGATGAATTACAAATAGTTTTTGCACTCATGATTCCAGAAAGTACCAGAGGGTGAGTTCTTGATAATGTGTCACTCAGAAGTAAACACAGATGTCAGGGGAAACCTTTTCTGTATGGTTTATCCTACCTTGAAACCAGAGACCAGTTGAGAGTTGCTGAAATTTGGTTCTTGCTCCATAAAAGGAGAGAGTGTGCAATTAGATGAGCCCTCCTCTGTTGACAGAAATTACTGAGATTTATGATGCTGTGAGGGGACATGGGGTACCTTTTACTGTTAGCAAGTGTCTGGTTACCCTGATGATAATCCTGGTCAACTCATTTCTGGGGGTATACAATGGTATGATTGCTGTTGGATGAGGACCCTTAGGGATACTAATTTAGTGCATGTCTAGATGCTGCAAAATCTCATTTCTAAAGACGAAGCTCAGAAAGAAATGAATAGAAAGTAATTCAAACTATAAATAATAATAACACAATATTCATCTTATAAAAATTCAGAGTAAAAATTGAGAAATAAAGCAAAACACCAAAATTTAACATGGTGAGTAAAAACTAGGTGACTTCAGTTTATGAAACTTTAAAGGATAGTACATTTAAATACTACACTCTTAGTTTTGTAAAAATATGTACATGTTACTTAAGTTTTCAAAAGCACTAAGTATAGATCATTTTTTATGATTTTTATTATCAAATTTAATTTTAAGCTCCCCGGCTTGCTTTTTCCTCATATGAAGATTTCAGGAAAATGCTCAACAACTTTGTTAAAGTGAAGATTTAATTACTGATAGATAAAAGCTATTTGTTTCTCAATAATTGCAATAGGTAATCATTGCTATTAAAGCGAAGTGTGCATTTGTTTTTCTTAGTTTACTGACTGATGTACATCATCTTATCAGGGCTACTGGCCTGCCACTAAGCACTCTGATATACAAGTTACTGGAATTCCAGCTGAGTTTGGATGAGAACAGCAAAAACAGACAGGTAATTTGCCAATGGCAGAGACAGCATTTTGAACATTTTCATTTAGTTTGCATTACTTTCTTTAACCTAGAAAAGAAAAGGTAATTTCAGAAAAACTCTTAATTTAAAGAAAATGAAGTTTAGATAAAGCAATTCAAAGATCCTCTAGAGAAAATTGAAATAAGAAATACAGCTAAAATGGTCACCTTTATATTAACAATTGTGATAATTGAACAGAAAGCCAGAAATAGATAATCGCTACAACAAAGCTAAAGAAATGATGCTACAAATATTATGTATATAAAATATAGGTGTGTTGCCCTTGCCCCAGATCATAATTCAGTGTGTAATCATTTAGGCTGTTTTGATTCTGCCTTAGACACTCTATGTTCACTTGGGCTTTTACCTATGTCAGTGCCATAGAAAATGGCAAAAGGGAAATTGTACATAACAGAATGCTTTTTCAGAGAAAAAGTAATAGGTTTTGTTGTGGAGGGTTAGAAACTATAGGTTAAGTTATTCTTTAACAAAGGACCAGTGAACTGTATTTAGCCATGCTGGGCTCCTATCCTTCGTCAACTTGCTTAAGCAAGACAGACCTACACACAGGACTTACCTCACAAAATGAAGCAGTGGTCAACCTTATCGAGAGCCAAAGAGCTTTCTGAAGGGCAGTCGCTTTAAAATAACCCAGGCTAAAAGCCTGAGGATGTTATGGTTAACGAAACAATGAACGGAACCAAAGCATTTAAGATAATGTTTGAGTGCCTTCCTTGGGCACCCAGGCCTTCAGACACTTGATGCAAATCTCATCTGTCTTATTTCAGTCTTTTTGGCTGCATTGGATCCAGGGTAACAATACAGGTTGAGAGTGTTGCATAAATTCCAAGAAATCTGCAGAGCAAATAACAGAGCTAACTGTGGCTGTGGTCTTGATTAGAGATTGCCTCTCCCGTTGCGGAGCACAGGCTCTGGATGCGCAGGCTCAGCGGCCATGGCTCACGGGCCCAGCCGCTCAGCGGCATGTGGGATCTTCCCGGACCGGGGCACGAACCCGTGTCCCCTGCATCGGCAGGCGGACTCTCAACCACTGCGCCACCAGGGAAGCCCTTGATTAGAGATTTTTAAGGGAGGTTTTTTCCTGCTTCTATTTATGCTTTTACTAGAACATCTTATTGTATAAATGCTTGTGTGGAAAAATGTGGATGGGAGAATGATGCCACTGAGAACTAGGCCAGGGAAACTGTTAACCTCCCGATGGCATCTTTCCAGACAAAAACTGGGATATAACCAATTTTTCTGTGGCTAATATAGGGAGGGCTATCCTAGGGTTTTCTCTAACAGTTGGATAAGTAAGCAGATACTTGCAAATGATAAAAATAGGGATTGGGTTGAAAAAAGCGTTGAAACGGCATTACACAGAAGCTGAGCTGTAATCAAATTCACACATTCGTGTACCTCATTGCTGGACAAAACCTCAAGTGGGCACTTGCTCTGGGCTCTAGAAGGTATTATTATCCTCATTTTGTAGCTATGTCCCAAAATTTCCCCAAGATTATGTGTAATCATTAACTTTATCATTAAATAGCAATTGTAATGTAAGCCAGAAAAATTCAGCAACCATATTTCTGTTCAGAAAACCAATTGCCTTTATGAATAAGAACCATGCAAAAAGAAGTAAGGAAAATTGAGTTTACCTATACTGCTGATGTGAAGGAGCTATATGGCAATACAAAAACAGTGGGTAATCTACACCTAGCCTCCAAAACTTCAAATGCAGTCAATGACATCTATGAGACACATTGCTCATGGTCTGCTACATGGAGGCTAAACTAATGATTTTCATCTGGTGGTCAGTGTAAAATTAATGACCCTCAGAAATAGTGGTCTAAATGGATGCCAATCTGTCATAATTACAACAATAAAAATAGCTATAAAAGAGAATTCTTAATAACATTGATTTCCAATACTGCCATTCTTTTATGTTCTTAAAATTTACATTGTTATAAATGTTTCTAAAATATGCCTGTAAAATAAATGTTTTTCTTAGGATAAAATGGGAGGAAAAACAGCTTTGTTTTTCTAGCGCGGTGTGAGGCCCAGGTTTTTTGATATTGCTTTTTGGACTATAAGATATAACAACTAGAGAAACTTTATTCTAGAAACTTATTGAAAAGCTAGCTTTCTTTGCTGACAATGTATGGCTTGATTTACTTGCTTATTGGATTTGCAGATGTTATTTCACTGATGAATTTGCTAGGGCTGTCAAAATAAGGCACCACAGGCTGGGTGGCTTAAACAAGGGAAGTGTATTTTCTCACACAGTTCTGGAGACTAGATGCCTGAGATCAAGGTGTTGGCAGGATTGGCTTTTTCTGAGGACTTTGAGGAAACGATCTGCTCCAGGTCTCTCTCTTTGGCTTGTGGATGGCCGTCTTCCTTCTGTGTTTTCACATTGTCTGCATCCAAATTTCCTATTTTCATAAGACTATCAGTCATATTAGATTAGGGTCCACTCTAATAACCCGATTTTAGCTTAACTGCTTCTGTAAAGACACTGTCTCCAAATATAGTAACGTTCCAAAGTCCTGAGGATTAAGAATTCAGGGTTTGATTTGGAGGGACACAGTTCAGCCCATAACACCAGGAATTTTCCTCCCCTCCTTCCTTCCTTTCTTTCTTTCTACTTTTTAAAAAATTTGGGGGGATCTGTACATATCATCAGATGCACATATTCAGAAATATATTCACCTCTGTGTTAGTTTGCTAGGGCTGCCATAACAAAACAGTGAAACTGGGTGGTTTAAACAACAGACATTTAATTTCTCACAGTTCTGGAGGCTGGAAGTCCATGATCAAGGTGTCAGCAGGTTTGGTTTCTTCTGAGACCACTCTCCTTGGCTGGCAGATGACTGCCTTCTTGCCGTGTCCCCACGTGATCTTTGCTGTGTGCGCATACACACACACGTGCGCACGCACATGCACTCACACGCACAGTGCTGGTATCTAACTGTCCTTTTCTTATAAGGACATGAGTTAGATTAATTAGTACATACCCTAAAGGTCTCATTTTAATTTAATCACCTAGTTAAAGACATCTCCAAGTACAGTTGCATTCTGAGGTGCTGGGGGTTAGGGTTTCAACATATGAATTTGGGGAGGGGGCAGACACAATTCAGTCCATGACAATATCTTAATTGCATTGCATCTGAATCCTGATGCCAAAATCCAGGCCGTTGCTGTGATATATAATAAGAAAGGGAAAGAGGAAAGAAACCAACATTTATTATGCTTCTCCTGTGAGTGGAGCACTAAGCTAGGTAGTTCAGAGACTTTAAATGCCTCTGTAGCCACCTGCTGCGTACTTACCCTATGCCAGGATCGTTATATACATTCTTTTTAATCCTCACAACAAAGCTTCAAGCCAGACATGATTCCCACTAAAAAGAAGACAGAATTGAAGTGATAGGTGCTTTTTGGAGCGGAGATTTACACAGAGGAGTATAAGACTCAAAATCCCTTGCTCATTCTTCATGACACTAGAGTGACACCTGTATACTCAGATCCTTGATAGGCAACCCATGGTCATTCCAACTTGTATGCTCTAATTTCAGGAACCTTTTCCTGTTTCAAATGGAAAAACTGAGGCCCAAAGGGAACCAAACCTATCCTATCTGTCTCCTCTACTTCAGGGATTTGTCATCCGAAGCAATTAGTCTGTTGTCAACTACAGTTGCTTCAGTCAGATATGGAGGTTTGCAGCAGGGAGCCTTGTTGATGGGAATGAAATGGACCATTTTCCACATAAAATTTAAAACTTTGCTATGACTACTGCCAAGAAGAGAAAAGTGGGTGATGGAAAAACTCATGCCTTTCAAAGTAGGTGGGCTAAGGAATGTTAATATTAAAGATGTTGTTGTTTATCTCATATTCGCAATGGAAAATTTTCTCTTTAAGAGGAATTTGGGGACAGTTAAGTAGTTTACAGGATCAGTCAAGAAAAATTGAAATCAGCCAGCTTCAGAAGAGCCAAACAACAAAATCTTCCTTCAAAGGCTCAGCATTACTGGCGAAGTATGATAGGTGCAACTAACCCAAAAGCAGATGCACTGTTGGTGAAATAAAAGGATGCTATGTAAAGCTGCAGATATCGCTTTTCTTGATTTAAAAAAAAAAAAAGATATCACTTCCCAATACAGGAAATGTTGTTTATTGTACCCTAAATGTTTTGCAGAGAAATAATGAATACTGACTGTATTAAGAAGGCTTCTCTGTGAGAGCCCAGTACCACCAGTTATAGACCAGATCATAAGGACAGTCAAGCCTGTTCAGAATGCCTCTGAGCTCTTTACTTCTTTCAGGATGGGTTTCCGATGCCCTCATGATGCTCTGGGTCAGGTCCCCAAAACTACCCTCTCCCAATGAAGTCCTTAACCTCACATCCTTAGTCTTGAGGAAATTCCTCCATCCTGATTTATCCAGTCACTACTGGTCCTACTAAATTAGTTTCTTAAACTAATTGGAGAGATGCTGTAACTATCTGATATGTGACCACTTTCAGAGCACATATATACAGTTTAACCCAAAATTATATTGTCTTCTGAGAGTGTTTTCAGGCCCCAGGGAGGACTTCTAGGGAGAGATACTTGGCCTGGGGAATCTTTCCTCTCTTCAAACATGTGTTTTCCTACGGTTACATGTATTATTCAATGAATCTATCTAGCTACTAGCTATCTATCATCTATCTATCATTGTCTATCTTTAAAAACCACTCACAAAGTAAAATACAAAGGGCCAGAAATCTCTGGATTTCCTGAGAGAACATCTGGTTCTCTCATGTCTTAATCCTCTGTGTGCAGAAAGAACACCAGCTTGTCACATACCTTCTCTCTACCTTGTTGGAGTGAGAGTGGGAAGACAATTCCTTCTGCTCTTTTCTAAGCATATATATTTTTACATCATCAAAGCCTGTTGTATCTAGTTTTATTACTCTTAAATGTTCATTCATTCCTATGTACTTATTTATAAAATACTGTATGTTTTTACTTGTCTCAATGACCCGTGTTTATCTTGCCGTTATGCTTAACATTTTTCAACTATATCATGTAACAGTTGGCCAACATAGAGGGATAGACTTTTATATTAGTGTTTCTGAAGTTCATATACAAAATTACCCACTAAAGATTGAACTTTCTACAGCTAACAATAATCAAATTTTATTTGAAATGTGCCTTTTGGGGTGTAGTACCTCTTCATAGTTCTCCTGAAGATAATTAGCAGGACACTCTCTAATCAGCATTTTATCTTATTGGTTAATAGCACTCTAACTTATTTTATTATCATTCATTTATGAAGCACAAACATGTATCATTCATGTATTAAGTGACTGTTTTAATTCCAAATGAAAGTTTACCAAAACCTCTCAGATTTCTAGATTCTGTACCACATTGTTATTTTATTAGGAAACCTCAAAAAGAAATACACTGAAGACTGTCTTAACTGCAAATATCAACACAAATTTGGAACTTTATCAAGGTGATGGTTTTGTACCAGTGTAAATATATCATATGCCACTGAATTGAACGCACTAAGAATAGTTTATTTTACGTTATGTGAATTTCATCTCTAAAAAAATCAACACAAAGATAGAAAAATCTCCAAGAGGCTCATCTCCCTCCTTTATAGAAGAACCTTACATAACTCCACCAGAATAAGTGTCTATCCAGGCCACAGAAATCAATTTGAACCTGCAGTTCTGAGAGAGATTAGGTCAGGCTTTAAATAAAGAAGTTGTAGACAAGTTAATTTGTCACTGAATTCTTAAATACCACTCAAGTGTCCAAGAACTGTACTTCCAAATTATTTGTTCTCAGAGCTATATTTCCAAATTATTTGTTCTCACTGTGATAAATTGTGTGGCCTGGTTCCCAAGATCCATTGTAAAGTGTGATCGATCATCCTTGTTCTTACAGGTCCCTGGAGAGGAAATTTTTTTAACCTTTGGTGGCATTTTCTAATATTTTACTCTGACCCTCAAGGTTTGTGAGGCTCAGTTAAATCTCTCCTTCAGTTTTCAATATCCATTTCTTCTCTTGTAAATCCCCAATAGGAATAGATAACTGATCTGAATCCACCAGATACCACTTCAGAAACTTCAGTATTGTTGCTGATCTTCATTTTCCAAATTTCACAGGCTTTTCCTCAAAGACTTCTAAACAAATGTTAAACCATCTCTATTTTTCACTTCTTGCCTCTTTTCAATATTTCCACTTTATATATCATTTCATAATGTTCCAAACTAGATATAATTTTTACCCAGATGTGTAATGGAAAATTAATTTCTTCTTCCAGCATATCCTCTTGTCCTCTAGATACATAATAATATCATCTAACAGCACTGGTGCAATGAATTAAAATGTGCGTTCACATCTGTACCTCACTTGTTCTGTATCAGCCCCGTGCTCTTTACTTAAAGTAATGACACGGATAATGTGTTACTGCGCTATATTCTGCATTGAAATTCAGTTGGAATTCAAAATCTTTAGCTATAACTGATGGTTGTTGTCTCTCTGAAATGTTTTTAATCCTATGTGTGTTCGCTATTAAAATTCACTTTGTGTACTTCATTCCAGCGCTTCTAACTCTTTTTGAATTCTAATGCTATTTCCAAAATACCCATCTACCTGAGTAGTAGCTGGGAAGGCTGATTCTCCAGTGTCTTATTCAGATGGAAATGGGTGTGTTGTCTATGCACGGTTGTGAGCAATACCGGAAAATAGCAGAACAGGGATGGTAGTGGGGAGGCAAAAACAGGACGTAGGTGAGGACAGTGCAGGTGGTTCACAGGTCAGAGTCCCTAGCCAGGGGCTTTGAGTTGACAAGGAGACCATATGAGACCCATGAGTACAGAGTGTGAAACTTAAGAACATTTATTCCAGCTCCCTTACTACTTGGGAGGAAAATTTCTGAGCCATCATGTATTCTTTTGCAATTGCTGCCATAACAAAATACCACAGACTGGGTGGCTTAAATGATAGACATTTATTTTCTCACAGTTCGGGAGGGTAAAAGTCCAAGGTCAAGCTGTTGGCAAGTATGGTTTCTTCTGAGGCCTCTCTCCTTGGCTTGCAGGTGGCCGCCTTTTCATTGCGTCCTCACATGGTCTTTCCTCTGTGTGCACCTCCCTGATGTCTCTTTGTGTGTCCAGATTTCTTCTTCTTATAAGGACATGACAGATTGGATTAGGGCCCACTCTAACATGCTCATTTTAGCTTAATCACCTCTATAAAGGCCCAATCTCCAAATGCTCCAAATATCTGCATTCCCAGTATTTACCTGAGCTATTAAGGTCCATTTGCATATAGTGACTTAATATCACTCCTTACTGGATGCTTTTCTCATCCCTACTCCTCAGGTTTTCCCTGCACCTCCCCAAATCTCCACTCAAATCCTTTTCTCAGGGTCAACTTCTATGGAAAAAAAAAAACTAGGACAGATACAAAGGAAGGAATATTACAGTGTTGTAGAGTGACACAAAGACCATCAGTCCAGCATCAGATGACCTGAATTCAAGTTCTATCTTCAAATCCTGGCACTCCTGTCATCAGGTTTTCAACTTCCTTAAACCAAGGTTTCCTCTTCGGTAAAATGGAGATGGTAACAATGTCTGCTTTTTAGGGTTCTTTCAATTCCTAAATTAGAAAATGAATATATCACAGTTATTTTAAAATATTATTATTACCACAGTAACACATAATTCTGTGTCCTCAAAGAATTCTATTTAATTTGGACAGTCAAATTTTTATACTGCCTAAGGCAGCATATGGTTAAGTTTCAAATGAATGACCATCATAGTCACTGCTGAAAATATTAAATAACACCAGATTCTAACTCAATCCAGAAAGCTATCCTGACCTCTGGATACATTTACTTCACTGGTATCTATTATTCATTTGTTATGGGAGAGAAAGGTTATATAAGAAACTTCCTGCCATCAGAGCTTATGATCTTGCTTGGAGCCCAAGACATGTACACAAATGAATGAAATAAAAAGCAGCAGGTGCTAAGTACTACAATGCTAGATGAATACACTTCATACAAACTTAGAAAATTGTACAGGGTAAACACTAAGAATGGTCGTGTGTTCAGCCCTCAAGTGGACTGTGATTAGACAGTAGGTTCATATATCAATAAAAAGTAATTTTCATAAAACCAAAACAAAAAAAGGAGTTTTATAAAATCACACTGTAGAATCATAAAAATTCAGCACTGAAAAGGACCCTATGAGCAGTCTCCTAGCCCACTGGTTTTCAACATGGGCTATCACCCTAGGGGCATTTGGAACCATGAGAAGGATGGTTTGGGCTGTCATGACTAGAGATGGGGAAGCATGAGTGGGTGGGGCCTAGAAATGCTAGCCACACAGCAATAGAGGGGACACACTGTCCAACAGCCCAACAAAGAACTCTCCTGCCCCCATCCTACCCTCCAACCTCTCAACCTTCCCACCCTCTGTTACATAGGAAAAAAATGATGCTCACAAAGGACAAAAGATTCTCCACAATCTACTGGGTTTAGCATCCATATTCCAGACAGTGCTCTCCAGTAGAAATATTGTTAAGCCCAAATGCAAACTATGTGTAATTTTAAATTTGCCAATAGTCACATTGAAATATGTTAAAACTGGTGAAATTAATTTAATCATATATTTTATTCAACCCAGAATATATAAAACATTATCATTTCAATATATAACCAATATATAATCATCGATATGAGTTTTTTGTACTAAGTTTTCAAAATCTGTTATATATTTACACTTAACAGCATATCTGAATTCAGACTAGCCACATTTCAAGTGTATAGTAGCCACCTGGAGCTAGTGGTTTCCATATTGCAGCCCTAGGAGAGTCTGTGTTTTTCTAAACCATCTTTGTGTTTCTTACAAGAGGCACGTCATAAGCAATTAAGTGAAAGACCTCAGTTGACTCTATCTACTGTTCCGGTCACTGTATCATAGGAAGAAATGAGATCGGTGTGACCAAATGTGTTTTTCAGAAAGCCAGAGCCATGGTGGTTATTATTTTGTACCTTCTGATCTTCTAAGCAGCTGAAAATTGATTTCTGTATGAGTCGCTTGAGTATTTTTTTTTTAGTTTTGAAGCTAAATGGACCATTTTATAATTCCAGGCTTAACTTTTTTCTGAAAAATATGCAATCTTTTTGCCATTTTCCATAATTGCTTTCATTATTCATGATATTATATGAACACGAATTTCCAGTCTTCTTGTCAGAATTTTATATAGCTGGGTTTTTCTTACGGCTCTGCCTTTTTTTTTTAAATTGTAGTTTGCCTAAATTTCCCTTGCTGAAACTTCCATAAATATTCCCATGTTTCCTCCAGCTAATAAAACTATCTATTTCTTACCCTTTCTTTTTTTTTTTTTTTTTTTTTTTCGGTATGCGGGCCTCTCTCATTGTTGTGGCCTCTCCCGTTGCGGAACACAGGCTCCGGACGCACAGGCTTAGCGGCCACGGCTCACGGGCCCAGCCGCTCCGCTGCATGTAGGATCTTCCCGGACCGGGGCATGAACCCGCGTCCCCTGCATCGGCGGGAGGACTTTCAACCACTGCGCTACCAGGGAGGCCCCCCCATTATTTTACAAGACCAATTTTACATGTCACTAAGTTCCTTCTGGCATTCTTTCATTCTGTATTGAGTATAACTATTTTGTCCATTCTTCCTCATTTCTCTAAAACTTGGTTATTAAATGATAAATATTTTGCTTGGGGTATTCTATTTCTACTTGACTTTCAATAAAAATACCCCTGAAGTAAAAAAACATAAATATACTTTCTAATATTTGGATTTCAAGTACAGGACATTTGAACTTTAAAGCTTTAAATCCAGCAAGACAGATTTTTAACTGTATCGTGTCTGTACATCGATGGTTAGATTATGAAAAAGAGGCAATTGTATCAACTCTTCTGAAACTCTTTAAGGGATGATTTATCCACATTTTAGTTGGAATTTGGTAACTTTATGGCCTGAAAGTGGACAAAATAAATATTCATTTCTAGTCTATGCATTTTTTTGTTAACTTCTCCTCAACCAAATACAGAAAGTTGTATATTTCAGGCAATGGATCTTTTTTTTTTCAAATTTATTTTATTGAAGTATAACTGATTTACAATGTCATGTTAATTTCTGCTGTACAGCAACGTGATTCAGTTATACATATACATACATTCTTTTTCATATTCTTTTCCATTATGGTTTAGCACAAGTTCCCTGTGCTATACAGTAGGAACCTTTATCCAGGCAGTGGGTCCTTATGGATGCTTTTATTTAAGCTTCTTGGGTGAATTTTCTGTAGAGGTCCAGATTGTAAATATTTTAAGCTTTGCCAACCCAGTAGTCTCTATCACAACCATTCCATCTGCCTGTCATTATAGCATGAAAGCAGCCACAGACAGTATATAAAGGTATAGGTTTGACTATATTGCAATAAAACTTTATTTATAAAAAGACCTCAGGCTATATTTGGTCTATGGGCTATAGTTTGTTGGCCCTTGTTCTAGATATTCTAGAATCACTCACTTTACTTTGACTATATAAACTAGCCATTTGATCTCACATCATGATTCTGGCATAATGTTGAGTTGTTACACTGAGCTTTGAATACAAAGAAGACAGGTTCAGAGATCACTAATTCTCATCTGACTATGAAACTATATTTGTTGTCTTTATTTTCCTGCTATGTGTATAATAAAAAATCATTTATACCTCTGCTTTTAAAACAAAATTTATCCAAAGTTTACATTGTTGTTGCTTTATTTTAGTAGTTTCCATAAAACTACTTCACCCTCAGCTTTGGGTGAAGCTTCCTGGCTTTTGGCCCTTAATTTTTACATATTTCGCACTTTGAATTCGTTTGCTGCATGGTGAACACTTAAGTTTTTTGACTTACACTATAGCATAAAAACAGCCTTCCAAGGAGGATTTATCATAAATGTTTCTCCATAAAAGTGTAAGGATGGAGCTTCCCTGGTGGCACAGTGGTTAAGAATCCGCCTGCCAATGCAGGGGACACGGATTCGAGCCCTGGACCGGGACAATCCCACATGACACGGAGCAGCAAAGCCCGTGTGCCACAACTACTGAGCCTGTGCTCTGGAGCCCGCGAGCCACAACTACTGAAGCCCTCACTCTTACAGCCCACACACCGCAACGAAGAGTAGCCCCCACTTGCCACCACTAGAGAAAACCTGCATGCAGCAACGAAGACCCAATGCAGACAAAAAAAAAAAAAAAAAAAGAAGTGTAAGGACGAATTTATAATACCACTGGCTGAAGTGGACAATTTTAGAATTAATGTGAAACATACCAATTTGAAGAGCTTTCAGTAGTAGGCCCTACATGCGATGTGTTTGAAATCCTGATGTGAATAAACACACCAAAACAAAATGCAACGTAATAGCCAAAACTTTTCAATGACAGAAAGGCCTAGAGCTGCTGCAGAAATGCTTCCTCTGGTTGTGGTTACTCTGGGTTGTTGTTACAGTTGAAGTGTTAAGTGGCTAAGTTCCAATTGCTATGGGAACTGTAACTGAAATTTGACCTTTGATATATTTACACATTCAACCCTAACATTATATTAACAGGTTTTGCATTTACCTTGTGTCTGTAAGTGGCTTTGTTTTAGGCTTTCAGGGATATTGACTTGAAAAGATCCTCTGGGAGGGAAGAAGCAGAAAGCTTGATTTCTTTCAGAGTCTCATCCCCTCCTAGCATCAGAGTTTACTTCTGTAGCATCAGTGTGTAACCATGCTTTTTGAGGATAGGCAATGATTTCCCATTTAGAGACTACTCCTTTAAAGTAAATAGTGGGCTCATTTTTCACAAAGTCGGTTGCTTGGCTATTTGTGTTCGTTGATTAAAACTTGGTCCGCACAGCAGGTAGATTTCCTGTGCTTGTCAGAAAACAAGAGAAGAAAATCAATAGTTGTGAGTAGCCATAAGTGAGAAATAACCATCATTAATTCTTTCACCTTCTTTATCACATCAAGTTCAAATATGGGTGAATCAACACACCACAGTAATTCCTGCAATTGTTATTGTACCTCCACAAGTTAAATCAATTAAACTATCCTCTATGATTATGCAAGTTTGAATATTGTGAGTAAATATGAACCATCAGGCTCATGAAGCCCCTACAAGGTTTCACAGTACCAAAGCCCAAAAGGACTTGCGTGGACTAACTTGGAAATGAAAGGGGTTAACATTTATGGAGGACTTCCTGTGCTGGGCAATATGATGGATGCTTTATGTAGGCAATCTCATTTAGTCCTCACAACATTCCCCAGGACTGTTGAGGCTAATGAACTTTCCCCAGTCACACAGTTAGTAACTGGTGAAGCCATTATTTGAACCTAGTTCTGGATAATTCCAAAATCCCAGAATTCTATAAAAAAAATCTATGTTTTTGCAGATTTCTAGTTCAGTGAATAATATTTGTTATGTTTTTATCAAATAGCTCAAAGTTTCCATAAAATATTCCATAAAATATTGACTCTGGTATTTCCAAAAAGTGTTTGAAAATACCAAAGTCAACATCGGGATTTATTTCAGGAGTAATGTCCATTTATTGAGCATCAGATTTTGTAACAATTAATGAAGCATAAGGGTCTGGTCAAAATAAAATAAAAATGAAAGTGGAAATGCAAAGCAAGAGAGAGTTGAAACAAAGGCCTTTATTCCTTCAGTGGCACTCTTCACCTGTTTATATACATTCCTGTAAGTTAGTGTCTACATTGCAGATACCAAGAGGTTTTTGTTTAATAACAAAGAGGTTAAAATGCTGCTATTTCTATTTATGCAACTTTTCAACGTTAGCAGTTACAGCAGGGGGTCAAAATCTGGCTTCACAATGCCTTTTAAAGCACAGTAAAGGGTTTTAATGGGCAACGTAATAGAGCCAGATTATTCTGGGTTGTAATGCAAAGCGTAGCATGTCTATTTTCTCTTGCCTGCTCCATTTAAGTTACCTACTGCCCCCTGCAGGCATCTAAGTTTCCCTTCCATAAAATAGAACTGTTCCTTCAAATGAAGTGTGTGTGCATTATTTCTTAGAGGAATAAAATTGTGTTTCCATATGATAAATAAAAGCAAAAAGAGAAAGTGTGCTGTAGTGATCTCTTGGAAGGGTTACCAAATTCCAAAGACTAATCTTCAGCTTCTCAGTTTCTGAAATTGAATCTTGACATCATGTTAACATTGATTAGATTCAATGGAATGGATTCCCAGTATATGAACTCACAAAAAATTGATGTATGAACTAGAGCAGTGGTCCCCAACCGTTTCGGCACCAGGGACCAGTTTCGTTGAGGACAATTTTTCCACGGGTGGGGGGGTGGGTGGGATGGGTCAGGTAGTAATGCGAGCGATGGAGAGCAATGGGGAGCAGCAGAGGAAGCTTCGCTCACTGGCCTGCCGCTCACCTCAGGCTGCGTGGCCCAGTTCCTAACAGGCCACAGACCGATACCGGTCCACAGCCAGGGGATTGCGGACACCTGAACTAGAGTCTCAGTTTATTAAGTTACTCTTAGATGCAGATTTCTTCCTAGGTACTAAAATTATTATGTCTTCTTTGCAAGGGACCCTCCTTCCAGTATCTTGGTGACTGGTTGCTATGGCCAGTCCACAGAGTTGAGATGGATCCCCACCCAAAATTTGGTTTGGATTTCGAAACTAATCATCACAACACACACACACACACACACACACACACACACACACACACACACACACACCAAGAATGTATGAAAAGGTTTTTTATTCCCATAATGAAGCTTTCTGGGGAGAGCAGGACGGGCCTCTCAAGCTGATCTGAAATGGCTTGAAAGAACTGTGAAAGGACAAAAGGAGATTGCCTTTGAGTTTTTATGGTGGTTAGGGGCTGAGGCTGGAGTGAGGGTTTTAAGTGCATGATTTGAACTTGCTGTTGGTGACAAAGCACCTAGGTTTTTATCAGCTTGCCCAGATGTGAGACAGAAGGGGAAGAGGGAGGCGTAAGGCATAAAAGATGTCTGTAGTCAAGCACAAAATGGTGGAGTCAGACTGTTATGTTGGGTCCAAAAAAGATAGTTTAGTGAACATGGAATCAGTGCAACATGCAGTGAAATGGCTTATACAAAATATGGCAGTGAAATCTAAGCAGAATCCTGTCCCACCACAGCACAAGCCCCTCGGGCTTCCAGAATGTCAGGTTTTGATGTCTCTATCTTTTGATCACTATTGGGGAAAAATATCTACAAATTCTTGTTCTTTACTTCTATTCGTGAGATTTTCCCTGAAAACATTCTTTGATATTAGATAATTCAGTAAGGTTCCTGACCAACCCAAGTCCTTCTTGACTTTTTAGCCTGAGAATCAGCATATCTTTTTTGGTGGTTTCTTCAGATCAGTAAATCTGTTGTGGGTAGAGTTAAACTATTTTAACTCATAGTGTTTTAAGGAAATTATACTGTCCACCATCTACAACCACTTTCAATTTTTTTCTAAACTGGATGATAGTGAATCTTCCTTCTATTGTTTATGAAGTCTCATCTTTCATGTAGAACACTGATCTTATTCTCCCATATCATCAGCTAAAAGGGAAATAATATGGATAATGTGGAATGTTGGTAACAGCAGAGAAAATTCCTATAAAATGACTATTTAATGCAAGAAGAGTAAAATAGTAAATTAAGATCAAATCTGAATGACTGTGGCCAACAGTTCTGTGTCTCTGCTGAGGAGAGATCAAAAGAATACACTCAAAGAGAAACAGAGAAGATTCAGAATAACACCTGAAAAACATCTGCAAAAATGGGGAAGAGTCAGAAAAAACCCTCTTTTAGAAGTTTATTTTTAGAACTTCCCTGGCAGTCCAGTTGTTAAGACTCCACGCTTCCAATGCAGGGGGCGCGGGTTCGGTCCTTGGTCAGGGAACTAAGATCCTGCATGCCGCACCGCACTGCCAAATGTGCTTATAAGAAGAACAAAGTACCTTCCGTGCCTGCAATTGTCTAGGTCAGTGGTTCTCGATCTGCTTGGAGTCATAGGCCTATGGAGAATTGATGAAAATCCTTGGTGGAGAGAAAACTCACGTGAAGCAACATTTGCATTTGACCTATAACGTGCATTAAGTTATTCAATACTAACTTTATGCTGTGTGGCGGATAAAAAAATCATTCCAAAGGGTAAAAGTTTGTTTCATAAGCTACTTAGTCTGCAGTGTCTCATTATTGGCTGGCTGTGTACATTTAGAGTTTCCAATTTGTCTCTGAACCTGGCTTTGTGTTTTGTTACTCAACTATTACCCTACTTATAGAGCTGAAATATAAGATGACGGTGTTGAGGATAAAACAGCCCCTCAACCAGGCTTACAAGGATCAGACATGCACATAATAATAGCAACCTTTGATTGAATGGTTACTATGTACCAGGCACGGTACAAAGCACTATCTCGTTTAATCCTCCAATGACTTTATGATATGGGTATTAATCCCATCTCTTTGATGAGTAAAAATGAGGCTTAGAAGGTTTAATAATTTGTCTAAGTATTTATTGAGCACCTTTTGAATGTCTAATACTATAAAGGAAGATACAAATGAAACAGAACATAGACAGTAAACTTTTAAAACTAAAAAAAATTTTTTAACTAACTGCATTTTAAAATGTCAGTGCTTGAAATTATGACATGTTGTTGCCAGCATTATGGTTTAATTATAGCTCAGACTAATGGTGTGGAGAGTTGACTTCTTCTAAAACTCTGTGGGTGTTCATTTAGGAAATGATATATTCCATCATAAGGCTCTGTTGATGATGGTGTTCAAACAGATATACCCCAGATATTTGAACTTGAAACAAAATAAAATCTCAGACTTAATGCAAGATAATTTTTATAAGCCAAAAACTCATATCTGTTGTTTGTTACATATACAAAGTAATTGATACAGCTTAATGGTGACATTAAATGTACTTCAAATAGATGTGACACTACTGCCTCTTTATAGCTGTGAACACCTGTGTACTTTCAAAATAACAAACTTTTTTAAAAGAAAGAAGAATAGAAGAAAAATTATGCTTGGAGAGTTTCCTTTTATGCTCACTGTTTTGAAATAGCTTTGTGTAAAGGCAATTTCTATTCTCTCCCATTATTCTTTTACATTTAAATATCATAGCAACTTTCCTATAAGTTTTATCACCAATATCCATAGCTTTGACAAAGACTTTATAGGGTATTACTGCTTTGAAGTAATTTGGCCCCTTTTAAAGATTTTTTTAAAAAACTGAAGCATAAAAATGTTAGGTGTCTCTGTGAAATAATGCTGCATTCAATGCTACACTTCCACCTACGCGGTTAGAAAAAGCTGAGTGATTTTGAAATCTGGAGATATGGACTGCGTCATAGCCACTATTTTCTTTCCTACCTTACCTCCTCAACTTTCCTGATCTTTCAGAAGAATTTGAAGTTCATAATTTCCTCCCTTTCCTTTCTCTTTGACTTATGCATTCACCCATCGACTTGTCAATCATTCTGAGTAGCAAGTACTAGAGATACAAAGATAAAATCATTTCCCTGTTCTCAAGGTACTTGAAGTCTCTCGGGAAAGACAGATTTGGAAACTATTGCAATGTGCTCTGCTAAATACCACTGGAGTTCTAGGAAGGACCACTGACCCAGCCTCAGAGGTTGAGCTGGGCCTGTTAAGGAAGGCAAAGGTAATGTGTATGTCTAAAATGTCGTATATGTCAGGACAAGTGGTGAAAGTTGAAAATGGAGAAGCATGCCGGGACCAGCTCACCTGTAGTGACTTGTTATATCCCACAACTGGGAATTCAAATTCCATCACGAATTGCATTAGCAAGATATAACAATTGAAGAAGCTTCAGTGAGAGAGTGACATGGTAATATGTGCCAAGATCCCACTGGAAACTATGTGGATGCAGAATGCACCAGATTAACAGAAGAGATGACAGGTGATTGGAGAGGGCCATTGAGAGGCCCCAAACAACTGCACTAAGAATGTAGCAGGGAGAGATGTGTAAGAAGTTAATTGAGGCAGAATCTCCAGGATTTACAGATTGATGTTTTGTGGGGAGTGAGTGAGATAGAGATAATTCTCACATTCTGGCTTGAGTTACGAGATGGATGATGGTGGTGTTAAACAGGATTGGGGATCAATTCATCTTTTTAATGTGTTGTATTTTTGGTGCCACTGAAATATCTGAGTAGAACTGTGTAAAAACCCCATTAGAAGGTGAGTCTGGGGCTCTGGAGAGAAGTCTGGTTGTGGATAATATAACAGTTTAGGAGCCATATAGGTGGTGGATGAAGCTGTATGTATGAATGAGGTCATCAGTATCTACATTAAAAATGAAAACAGCAAAGGGCCTAGGGTCTCCCGCAAGGGGAAGTACTGCCTTGCTAGAGGCCAAACTGAGGAGCTTCTAGGCCATATGGTGCCCTTGTTTGAATTAGAGGACACCTTTACTGCCATCAGCCCGAACGTCATCATAATGAATTTACAGATGTGTACAGTCTACAATGTGAATGGCACCCCTGGAGCTGAGCAGTGCACAGCCTCCCCTAATCATACCTAGTGGAGATAAAAAAAATCAGCTGGGAAGGAGACTGAGAAGCAGCCTCTAGGAAGATAAGAAGAAATCAATTATTTTGTGGAACAAACAACAAGGACAGAGTTTCAAGGTAGAAGAGCGGGCAGCACCACCCCTACCAACCGTGACTCAGAAGTCAGGTAAATGTGGTCTGAAAATTTTCAGCAGGAGCCAATTGATCTTAGTGACGATGCGTTCAGAGGAGCGCTCAGCTCTGGATTAGTCTCCTTCTGAATTTGGATGTTCTTTTTCTCCTGTGTCTTGCAGATGCTTTGACCCAGACACTGTCCTGCTTCCACCCTCTCTACCATCTGCCTACCCCACACGTTATCTTCCTGTCTCATGCTTTCACTTTTGCTTTGAGAGCTTTCTCTTCTCCTGTTTTGGATCTTGATACATTTTAATTTTGTTCTTATTCCTTTTACCTTTCACAACCACTTTCACCTCCACCTTACCCAGCACACTCAGTTTCCCTTTAAAAAAACGTATCTAGAAAAATGGTACAGATGAACTCATTTGCAAGGCAGAAATAGAGACACAGACATAGAGAACTAATGTATAGACACCAAGGGGTGAAACGGGGGGTGGGATGACTTGGGAGATGGGGATTGACATATATACACTAATATGTAAAAAATAGATAACTAATGAGAACCTGCTATATAGCACAGGGAACTCCACTTCGCTGTACAGTAGAAACTAACACAACATTGTAAAACAGCTACGTCCCAATTTAAAATATATATATATCAGTTTTGGTCACAATTCTCATAGACATCTACTGCCCTTTAGATGTATTTGTCAGCACAAATTTATATTTGAATACAGATGTCTTCTGAACAAGAGATAAAAGAGAGGGTGAGGTCTTATATTTACTATCATCTTTTTGCATGAGGAAACATATAAGCCTGATTTGAGGTAGGCATACCAAACCTTCTGGCCTCTTAAAGTCAAATGGGAATTCTGCCTTTTCATGTATATGTAAGCTGGAGTTAGGGGCAGAAACAGAGGTCAAGAAATAGACTCATCAAGAAAAGAACTCCACTTTCTAATGTCTATCACAGTGAGACTTAAGATGAACTGGTTAGTCATAAATTACATGTAGAATAGTATCATTCATTTTTTTAATTGTGAATGCTGACTTTGATATGTCTACGTAAATTTGGCAAAATTTGAGCTCATTATTCCACTAGAACTGTATTGTCCAATACAGTAGCCACTAGCCACATCAGATATTTAAAATTAAATTATTTATTAAAATTTAATTATTTATTAATTTAGTTCACTATGCTGTACACCTTAAACTTATATAGTGCTGTATATCAATTATATCTCAATAAAACTGGAAGAAAAAAATGAATTTTAAAAAATTAATTTAATTAAAATTTAATTAATTAAAATTTAATAAAAATAAAAATTCAGTTCCTCAGTTATATTAACCACATTTTAAGTGCACAGTCACCACATATTGCTAGTGGCTACCATATTAGACAGCACAGGTATAGAACATTTTTTCATCATAAAAAGTTCTATTAGACGACACTGCTGCAGAATAGTGTTTGATTGTTCCTGTTACTTTACCATTTTTGATGGTGACTTTGAAAAAATGAGTCTCTCAGCAATAATAAACAATTTATATTGTATTACATAGAGGATTTTTGTTTGGTATAATTTAAGAAAGGGAACTTACTTCCAATCATCATCTTTAGTGTTCCAAGTATTTTATATTCACTACCTTAATAAATCTCCACTAATCCTATGTTATCATTGTCATTATACAAATGAGGAAAATAAGGTTAAGACAAGGCAAATGGTAGAATCAAAATGCAAACTCAGGCCTCTCTGGTCCAAATTCTACTATTTGATGCCTTCTGAAAATCACCACATGGTTACATTTTTTATCCAAGTAAAATAAGGATGGTCATTTTGGTGTACTCAGAAGATAATGACAGAACCTTCGAGACCCTTCAAGAAACTATTTGTATTCTCAAATGAACATTTATTTGTTTAGCTGATGAATATTTTGGTGGTCACATACTATTTTAAGAACTTGAGAGTTGCATTTATTTCCTTACCATCAAAAAACAAGTTCTGGCAGGAGCTATCAGTAACTTTCTAGTGGAACAGTGATCCCAAATCCATTCTAGATTTATCTTCATGGAAAAGCTGAGAGGCATAAAAGAAATAAATCTCAGTAATATTTTTCCAGAAGATGGATGCTCTTTTGGTTAAATTATACATTAGACAATGAGAATTCATGGAGACAAGATAATATAAATGATTTTGCAATTCATTTTAAAGATGACTTTTGAAGAAAGAACTGATACGTGATATTTAGTATTCTACAGAGAAGAGAAACATATAACAAAATTTAATTTTGTTCAAGTTTTGGTATAAAACTGTGGTCTTTGGTTTGTGTGACATTCTAACAAGCCAGGAATCTCCTCTTTAAACCACACAAACAAAAAATGAAAACATAGTAACTCTTGCACCAGAGGGCAATTGTTTTGCCTTTATCATTTTTTTAAACATCTTTATTGGAGTATAATTGCTTTACAATGGTGTGTTAGTTTCTGCTTTATAACAAAGTGAATCAGCTATACATATACATACATCCCCATATCTCCTCCCCACTGCGTGTCCCTCCCACCCTCCATATCCCACCCCTCTACGTATCCCACCCCTCACAAAGCACCGAGCTGATCTCCTTGTGCTATGCAGCTGCTTCCCAATAGCTATCTGTTTTACATTTGGTAGTGTGTATATGTCCATGCCACTCTCTCACTTCGTCCAGCTTACCCCTCCCACTACCCGTGTCCTCAAGTCCATTCTCTACATCTGCGTCTTTATTCCTGTCCCGCCCCTGGTTCTTCAGAACCATGTTTTGGGGTTTTTGGTTTTTTTTAGATTCCATATATATGTGTTAGCCTTACTTCACTCTGTATGACAGGCTCTAGGTCCATCCACCTCACTACAAATAACTCAATTTCATTTTCTTTTATGGCTGAGTAATATTCCATTGTATATAAGTGCCACATCTTCTTCATCCATTCATCTGTCGATGGACACTTAAGTTGCTTCCATGTCCTGGCTATTGTAAATAGAGCTGCAATGAACATTGTGGTATATGACTATTTTTGAATCATGGTTTTCTCAGGGCATATACCCAGTAGTGGGATTGCTGGATCATATGGTAGTTCTATTTTTAGTGTTTTTTTTAGTTTTTTTTTTTTTTTTTTTTTTTTTTTTTGCAGTACGCGGGCCTCTCACTGTTGTGGCCTCTCCCATTGCGGAGCACAGACTCCGGACGCGCAGGCTCAGCGGCTATGGCTCATGGACCCAACTGCTCCGCGGCCTGTGGGATCTTCCTGGACCGGGGCACGAACCCATGTCCCCTGCATCGGCAGGCGGACTCTCAACCACTGCGCCACCAGGGAAGCCCTATTTTTAGTTTTTTAACGAACCTCCATACTGTTCTCCATAGTGGCTGTATCAATTTACATTCCCACCAACAGTGCAAAAGGGTTCCCCTTTCTCCACACCCTCTCCAGCATTTATGTGTGTAGATTTTTTGATGATGGCCATTCTGACTGGTGTAAGGTGATACCTCATTGTAGTTTTGATTTGCATTTCTCTAATGATTAGTGATGTTGAGCATCCTTTCATGTGTTCGTTGGCAATCTGTATATCTTCTTTGGAGAAATGTCTATTTAGGCCTTTGGCCCATTTTTGGATTGGGTGGTTTGTTTTTTTGATATTGAGCTGCATGAGCTGCTTGTAAATTTTGGAGATTAATAATTTGTCAGTTGCTTCATTTGCAAATATTTTCTCCCATTCTGAGGGTTGTCTTTTCTTCTTGTTTATGTTTTCCTATGCTGTGCAAAAGCTTTTAAGTTTCATTAGCTCCCATTTGTTTATTTTTGTTTTTATTTCCATTTCTCTAGGAGGTGGGTCAAAAAAGATCGGGCTGTGATGTGATTTATGTCATGGAATATTCTGCCTATGTTTTCCTCTAAGAGTTTTATAGTGTCTGGCCTTACATTTAAGTCTTTAATCCATTTTGAGTTTATTTTTGTGTATGGTGTTACAGAGTGTTCTAATTTCATTCTTTTACATGTAGCTGTCCAGTTTTCCCAGCACCACTTATTGAACAGGCTGTCTTTTCTCCATTGTATATTCCTGCCTCATTTATCAAAACTTAGGTGATGATATCTGCCTGGGTTTATCTCTGGGCTTTCTATCCTGTTCCATTGATCTATATTTCTGTTTTTGTGCCAGTATCATACTGTCTCGATTACTGTAGCTTTGTAGTATAGTCTGAAGTCAGGGAGCCTGATTTCTCCAGCTCCGTTTTTCTTTCTCAAGATTGCTTTGACTATTTGGGGTCTTTTGCGTTTCCAAACAAATTGTGAAATTTTTTGTTCTAGTTCTTTGAAAAATGCCAGTGGTAGTTTGATAGGGATTGCATTGAATCTGTAGATTGCTTTTAGTATAGTCATTTTCACAATGTTGATTCTTCCACTCCAGGAACATGGTATAACTCTCCTTCTGTTTGTATCATGTTTAATTTCTTTCATCAGTTCCTTATAGTTTTCTGCATACGAGTCTTGTGTCTCCTTAGGTAGGTTTATTCCTAGGTATTTTATTCTTTTTGTTGCATTGGTAAATGGGAGTGTTTCCTTAATTTCTCTTTCAGATTTTTCATCATGAGTGTATAGGAATGCAAGGGATTTCTGTGCATTCATTTTGTATCCTGCTACTTTACCAAATTCATTGATTAGCTCTAGTAGTTTTCTGGTAGCATCTTTAGGATTCTCTATGTATAGTATCATGTCATCTTCAAACAGTGACAGCTTTACTTCTTCTATTCCAATTTGGATTCATTTTCTTTCCTTTTCTTCTCTGATTGCTGTGGCTATAACTTCCAAAACTATGTTGAATAATAGTGGCAAGAGTGGACAACCTTATCTTTTTCCTGATCTTAGAGGAAATGGTTTCAGTTTTTCACTACTGAGAACGATGTGGGATTGTCATATATGGCCTTTATTATGTTGAGGAAAGTTCCCTCTATGCCTACTTTCTGGAGGGTTTTTATCATAAATGGATGTTGAATTTTCTCAAAAGTTTTTTTCTGCATCTATTGAGATGATCATATCGTTTTTCTCCTTCAATTTGTTAACATGGTGTATCACTTTGATTTGTGTATATTGAAGAATCCTTGCATTCCTTGGATAAACCCCACTTGATCATGGTGTATGACCCTTTTAATGTGCTGTTGGATTCTGTTTGCTAGCATTTTGTTATGGATTTTTGCATCTACGTTCATCAGTGAGATTGGCCTGTAGTTTTCTTTCTTTGTGACATCCTTGTCTGGTTTTGGTATCAGGGTGATGGTGGCCTCATAGATTGAGTTTGGGAGTGTTCCTGCCTCTGCTATATTTTGGAAGAGTTTGAGAAGGATAGGTGTTAGCTCTTCTCTAAATGTTTGGTAGAATTCGCCTGTGAAGCCATCTGGTCCTGGGGTTTTGTTTGTTGGAAGATTTTTCCTCACAGTCTCAATTTAAACGCTTATGATTGGTCTGTTTATATTTTCTATTTCTTCCTAGTTCAGTCTTGGAAGGTTGTGCTTTTCTAGGAATTTGTTCATTTCTTCCAGGTTGTCCATTTTATTGGCATATAGTTGCTTGTAGTAATCTCTCATGATCCTCTGTATTTCTATAGTGTCAGTTGTTACCTCTCCTTTGTCTTTCTAATTCTATTGATTTGAGTCTTCTCCATGTTTTTCTTGATGAGTCTGGCTAATGGTTTATCAATTTTGTTTATCTTCTCAAAGAACCAGCTTTTAGTTTTATTGATCTTTGCTGCTGTTTCCTTCATTCTTTTTCATTTATTTCTGATCTGATCTTTATGATTTCTTTCCTTCTGCTAATTTTGGGTTTTTTTGGTTCTTCTTTCTATAATTGCTTTAGGTGTAAGGTTAGGTTGTTTATTTGAGATGTTTCATGTTTCTTGAGGTTGGATTGTATTGCTATAAACTTCCCTCTTAGAACTGTTTTTGCTGCACCCCATAGGTTTGGGGTTGTCTTCTTTTCATTGTCATTTTTTTCTAGGTGATTTTTGATTTCCTCTTTGATTTCTTCAGTGATCTCTTGGTTATTTAGTAGTGCATTGTTTAGCCTCCATGTGTTTGTATATTTTACAGACTTTTTCCTGTAATTGGTATCTAGTCTCATAGCGTTGTGGTTGCAAAAGATACTTGATACGATTTCAATTTTCTTAAATTTACCAAGGCTTGATTTGTGACCCAAGATATGATCTATCCTGGAGAATGTTCCATGAGCGCTTGTAAAGAAAGTGTAATCTGCTGTTTTTGGATGGAATGTCCTATAAATATCAATTAAGTCCATCTTGTTTAATGTATCATTTAAAGCTTGTGTTTCCTTATTTATTTTCATTTTGGATGATCTGTCCATTGGTGTATGTGGGGTGTTAAAATCCCCTACTATGTCTTTATCATTTTTTCAGGAAATTTATGGTGTATATTTATGCTCTACATCTACCCTCCTTTGCAAAGAATTATTACCTAGGTGAGAAGTTACCTTAGTTTTTAGGTTCCCATGGGAGAGTCACTGAAGTGTTAAGCTCCTAGTGTTAATCTTTGTTAGTGGGAAGGGTCTCCATACTTATGCTTGGGCCCCAGGAAAGTCTCTAAGTCATGGCAATTGTATTAGGTTTATATGACCATCCACCTCTGAAGTTATTAAAGCCATTTCAATTCCCATAGTACTGTTTTACCTTCATGAAAACTGTTTGTGTCAGTGCAGGAATGAAGGTTCTAAATGGATGGGGCCTTGATCACCACCAGCACGTTACAAATTTCAGAAGACTTACAGTTAGATAGCAAATATGTCAGAGGTAAATGTAATCTTTCAGTAGGATCTAAAGTGGTAAAGCCCATCCTGATTTTGTAATCAATGACTTGACAAACAGCACAGTCATCTCACAGCAGTTTGTTTTATGGGCATAGCAGCAAATGAGAAACATAAACGTTTGTAAAAGAAGAAATGAATTTGTTCTTCATATAAGAGCAGGTCATTCACTTTTTCCCCTAGTTTTTTTCCTAAGTATCTCCTCTAAGCCAGGGCTAGGCTGGCACTGGAGAGACAATGAAGAAATGGTCCCTGCTCACCGTGGACCTGATATTCTAATGGGATACATGACAAAAGTATATACAAAATGATACAATTAAAAATTGTCATAAGTTTTATGAAGGAAATTTACATGAATCCGAGAGAAGAAAAAATAAAGACTCATTTACTATATGTGGGGTGTTCAAGAGGGCTTTTCTGGGCACGTGGCATCTAATCTGACACCTGAAGGGTAAAGCAGGAACCAGCTTTGTGAACTGTGTTCTCCACAGAGGGAGCAACCTGTGCAAAGGCCATGAGGTGAGCTTATGTAGCTACACAGCTGCCACAGGCTTTCACAAGACCTTTTTTCCTGTTTTCATTTTTTTAAAAATATTTATTTATTTATTTATTTGGCTGCACCAGGTCTTAGTTGCAGCACTTGGGAGTTTCGTTGCTGCATGCAGGATCTTCGTTGCTGCATGTGGGATCTAGTTCCCCGACCAGGGATCGAACCCAGGCCCCCTGCATTGGGAGCGTGGAGTCTTAACCACTGGACTACCAGGGAAGTCCCAAGATCTTTTTTTATTTACAGAATCCTACTGATGACTCCTTTATGATATTGTAATAATCATAAATATTTGTTATATTGTTGCTTTCATGGAGAAATTTGAGGCTCTCCATTGAATTATGGTTATACAGTGAAACCTACTGTTTGGAAGTATTCATTCTTTCAGGCTTTGACAATCATCCCATGTACCTGTGATTGGGCGTGGTAGTAAAAGTTTATGTAATTTACTACGTTCAGGAAATGTTGCTCGTTGGTCCCCTACTAGACCTGAATCATTACACATATTTTCAGGGGTAGTGGAGAGAGATCTGTAAAATAGGAATGAATTTTTATTTTCTCTGATCTCAGCAAAGAACAGGCCTGGTCATTTTCAGTGTACTGATGTGTTATTCAAACCTTTGCCCAACCTATTCTGTTTATCTGAAGGCACAAAGTTTCTACTTCATAGTGTTTACTGAATGACTAGATGAGAAAAAAAAAAGATGAATGAAATATGGACACTAATATCTATGCCATATTTTAAACTCTTACTATTTTGGTAGGTATGTAGAGAAAGAATAGCCAAGTGATGCCGAAAGCTACAGAGCAGGCTCTGAAAAAAAAGAGGCCAAGGAAATGGAGAAAAAGCCCCATATGATTCTTTAAATCTGAATGAAATAATGATACTGGCCAAATGCAAAGGGTCTCACATAGAGGGGAGAACACAAGGCATCCTTAGGCCTAAAAGGGTCTCAGAGACCCGTGAAATTCTTATAAACCTCAGTCTCTAGGAAATAACAGCTATGCCACATAGCTGAACATTCAAGGAGGCTGTAAGTAGAGAGTTAGAGTTCTAGAACTTACTGATTCTTATTTTGATTTGTCTTTTAAAAAACTGTCTTTTATTTTTCTGACTTGTGGCTACTAAATGTCCATTATGAAAAGCTTATTTAAAAAAAACTCAGTTCTCTTTGCTTTGATTAGAGCCCAGGGATGGTATCTTAATGATAGCATCTTCTGGAAGTAGAAGCTTAATAAAGATGCAGTTTCTTGTACAGTGCTTCCTTTAAATTTCCACTTTGATACTTGGCATCACTGGGAAGCATGATTTATGAAAGCACATTCTTACCCAATGAGAACAGTCCCACACCACCTGTTTGCCTGACTTGTTTCCCAAGAACTAGGGGAGAATCACCAAAGGATCCAGCAGTCCTCACCCTTGTGCAGAATTGGACCAAGGGCTTTTCTTTCATCACGGTTGAGTCTTGGATCCCAGGAACTTTTACAGCTTACTTGAACTCTTGCAGATTGCCACAGCGTTCCTCTAAGGAATGAGACTCAGAGCATTAAGACACTATATTCAAAAAGTGACACCTAAGTTTACCTAACACAGATTCTTGCCTCATCAGAACTAAGACTGATTGAGAAACTGTGCTGAATGTCATAAACATTGGTTTGTATTCAACTTGGCATGAGGGCTCAGACCCTGAGAGCTGCACCAACCGCATGGCACTGCGGGGCACACAGCTCTCCTGCAAAACTCGTCTTTGGCTGCACGGATTAAATAATGGTTTGGCCTTGCTTTGGTGTCTTTGACCCCTTTCAGGCAGTCAACATATTTCTTGACCCCTAACTAAATGGAAAATACAGTGGGATTCAACTCTCTTTGTTTCCACCTCTAATTGAGGGATTAAGACACACAGACCTTTAAGGAAGGGAGAGAACTGTAAAAATGCTAAATAAGAATAAAAGAAGATCGTAACATGAAATGACATAAGGGAATTAATTATTATGTGCAAAGGACTGACATAAACTGTAGCTGAGGGGATCGGTAGAGGGAGGAGATGTGCCTGGATCCCAGAGTAGCCTGAGCAGGTTCATAGATGAAGTCAGATTTGATTTGGGCCTTGAATAGGCCAGTAGTTCTCAACCTTTCCTGGTCAGGAAGGCCGTCTGGGGAGGCTCCCAACCTTTCCTGGATGTGAGGGCCATTTGGAGAGGTTTTTAAAGAAGGCCAAGTGAGAGATCCAGGACAGGTGTGAAAGAGGAGTGAGGGTGCTATGAGAAGGAAAAGAAGTTTGAAGAAACAAGGCTTGTTTGGTTGCAATAAAAAAAGTCGTGTAAGAGGAGAAAAAAGAGAGAAGGCAGAAAAGTCAGGTTTCATCTGATTTTTAAATAACCTTGTGTGCCAGGCCAAGGAACTTTGGAAACATATTTGGCCTAGGATAACGGGGTATATTTAGCTTCAACACCTGACTTTCACAGCTGGAGAAGGATGTTAGAATTCCTCTGTATCACATAACTCCTCACTTCCCACTTCCACTCCCTGCTTGGAAGCTTAAGTTTGAGAGAAATTAAGTGTATATACGTGCTAACACTTCACCACTTTCTCATTCTCTCAGATACAGGATTCCGGCTGTCGCTATTGGGATGTGGTGATTCATACAGAAGTACTGCTGTGTGGGATTCCCCTGAGTAGCAGCCAGCAGGAGGCACCCCTGAGGCAGCAAAGCTAGCGTCCCCAACAGAGTAACCACACTGTGCCCTCATCCTGTTTACCTAGGATAAGGGGACTCTGCACTGGTACTTCCTGAATAACACAGATGCGGATGATAGCTAGCTAGCTCGCTAGCTAGAGATTTTTTTTTAAGAAAGCCACCTAATGTGAAGGAAATGGTTAGTTTCCAGCTAGCATTTAATAAGATTCTTTGCAAATAAAATTCTATTGGCTCTTAAGAGAAGATAAATTTTATACCACTGAATGAATTATTCAGAAACTTGAACACAGCACATTAACCATAAATCTCTGCTTATACATATAACTTAAAAGACAATTTTAAGTAAGTTTGTGTTTTAGCATTAAATGTATTGCCTCAAAACTGGCTAGAAGCTTAGCATTTTTGGGATGAACAAGAGCTTTGGACAGGTTTATGATGTACATAGGGGAAAACACACACATACACACACACACATATCCTGGAAGCAACTGAAATCCTCCTCCTATGCTTCTTCCTCTGAATTGAAGTTTAAAGACTATGGGCACTTGTGGTGACCTGTGCCGGATGCTTCGGTTTCTGCCGAAGCACTGAATAGCTGCAGGCTAGACAGGGCAGTCTTTTGCCCAAACCTCAGTGATGTGGGGACTTGAGCCCTGCTGCTTGATCCATTGAAATAGGAGAACTAAGACTTAGCAGAAACCCAGGTTCTGACTGTGACCTCTACTCTTTGTTTCTATTTTACATTTCTAGCTGCTTTTTCTCTGACCCATTTTTTGTCTTTTATACGTAGATTTACTCAGGTGCTTTCTTGTCTTATGTCTTCTTTACTGTCACTTGCAAAGTTATCTGTTTATTCTATTCCACATGCAGCTGACCCCCAAATTTGTGTCCAGCCCTCATCTATTTTCAGATCCCCAAGAAGGATTAATAAAAAATAACGACATCTAGGGCTTCCCTGGTGGCGCAGTGGTTGAGAGTCCGCCTGCCGATGCAGGGGACACGGGTTCGTGCCCCGGTCCGGGAAGATCCCACATGCCGCGGAGCGGCTGGGCCCGTGAGCCATGGCCGCTGAGCCTGCGCGTCCGGAGCCTGTGCTCCGCAACGGGAGAGGCCACAACAGTGAGAGAGACCCGCATACCGACAAAAAAAAAAGACATCTAGAAAATTTCTGTAAAACAAAGGTAAAGAGAAAAATGTTAAAAAGCAGCCAGAAGGGGGAAAAGTTACATTCAGGAAAACCACAGTAAGAATAACAACTGACTCCTCAGAAACAATGAATTTATATCCAAGATGGGTACTATTTCCTACCTTATAGGGCTTATATGAGAATTAAATGAGTTAATATTATAAATCACTTAGAATAGTATCTGGCACAGAGTAAATTCTAAATAAGAGTTTGTTATGTAAAGTAAAAACTACATGGCAGTTGGGACTGTAAATCGTTACAACCTCTCTTGGAAAAAAATTGCCTGAAGCAAATGGGACAACACCAAACATTGTAACTTATGTGGCATTTACTTTCTTCTTCATATTTTTCTATAATCATGCACTACTAATATTACTAAAACAAGACAATTTTGATGGAAAGTATGCTCCACAAAAACAGGGAATTTGTGTAGTTCACTGCGTACCTCAGCACCTAGAAGAGTACCTCCATAACCTGTAAATTAGCTCACACCATGGATATGAGAAAATCTTTTCTTGAAAATAATTTGTAATGTATATGTTGCCGCTATGTAGACAAGAAAGAAAAGAGGACAAATAATAAAAGTTTAGACCCATTTAAATCCTTAAAATTTGAAATTGGGTTATTTACAGAGATATAAATAATTCTGCAAATGCTTGTATCTGTAGTGCAGATATCAGCCCTTTAATTTTCAAAAGACCCCAGGGAGGAATATAATAGCATCATTTGGTTCCCTTTTTCCTAAAAGCTTTAGTGTTTCTTATCATTCAGATACAGAAAACTTCTTTTTCCTTTTGGGGGGTTAAACATTCAAGCCAGATTTAGAAACCTAGAAGTCTGAAATGTTTAGGATCAAATCATTTATTATTATGGTACTTACTACTCATTACAAATCAAGAGTTTTAGAGCTAGATGGGCACTTAGAGATCATCATGCCTGCACATTACAAATGAGCAAACTGTGCTCAGTGAAGTTACAGTGCTAACTGGAAACAGAGCTGGGGCTAGAACCCAGGGCTCTTCTTTAACATTCAAGGTTAGTTCTTAATGGACTCTGGCCTTGGCAATTTTTCTTTAAAGGTCTCCCTTACTTTCTCCCTTTCTCTATTAGATTATCCTTGGTAATGGATGTCAGGGATAGGGTTAGATCAAGAGTAGTATTCTGTTGGGGAATACAGTGGAAAGCTTAGACTAGTTTCTTCCCATAAATTGAAAGCAATAGGAATCCTATGGGTAAATTTCTTTGAGCATACAGGGAAGATTTTTAATTTGCAGTAATCCTAAAGGGAGATAGAGTTTGTTCTCATAAATGACTTGCTATATTTCTCTATTCATCTAATGGATAACTTTGACATTAATATGGAGAACTCTACAACTTGAACTTAAAATCAAGGACTTTTTACTATTTATTAGTACTTCCTTCAGGAAAATGGTGATTTACCTATTAAAAAAGTAAAAAATCATTTATGACTAGTTAAGTGCACATTTTTTTCTCCATGCATCAGTATTTCCTTTCTTTAACCTCTGTCCTATCTCCTAATTAGGATTTCTGGAGACTGACTGATATATTTTGAACACTAAGTGACTGTTTTCAATTAGAAAAATGCAAATATCCTAACTACTTATTAATTCCATCTCTTCAAAATATATTCAAGCTGAGCCGAAATTTAACTGCCCTAAATACCCCTTCTACTTTATTTACTTATTTTGGCTTTCCACTCTATGAAATTATTTTAGACACTTTGTTTCTGCTGCATGGTCTACCTCCAGCCAGTTTTCTCCCCTGTCTACCTCTAAGGTCAGGCTAGAAGGTATGTAAAAAGAATGATATGTCTGTATATGTCTGTCTTTATTTGGTATAAAGAATGATACGTCATTACTGTTACCACCAATATTAGAAAATGAGTTTGTTTTAGGATCAACGTGAGTAGTAACCTTTTATTTTAAATGGGGGGAAAAAAAACTAGAGATGACACCCAGGGAAGTATTTTAGGTTTTCTATGTTTGCTTTTATTATCTGACCCTCTTCACCTTCATCACCCAACTGTCATAAGAAAACCTGTCTCTGATCATCATAAACTCTTTTAATCTATTTGAACTTTTCCCCATTGTCCTGGGTAGAGACTGAATCATAATTCAACCATAGTGATATTTCATTGTTTCCATTGTTAAAGAGAAGTTATCCCGACACTTGTTAAAAATGGCGAGGAAGACTTTATTCCAGAGTCTTGCAGTAGGGGAGAGAGGTTGAACTCAACTCCAAGTACAAACTGGGATGAGTAGGACTTCATAGCTGGCGACAGGATGAGGGAGAGGATGACAAATTACTAAGAGGAGCTTGTTAAGATATTAAGGTGGGGATGAGGAAGGGAACTTAGTTAGATACCAAGGTGGAGGAAAAGGAGCTTGATTGGATCTCAAGAGTGGGGAGGGGCTTCCCTGGTGGCACAGTGGTTGGGAGTCCGCCTGCTGATGCAGAGGGCGCGGGTTCGTGCCCGGGTCCGGGAGGATCCCACATGCCGCGGAGTGGCTGGGCCCGTGAGCCATGGCCGCTGAGCCTGCACGTCCGGAGCCTGTGCTCCGCAACGGGAGAGGCCACGGCAGTGAGAGGCCCGCGTACCGCAAAAAAAAAAAAAAAAAAGAGTGGGGAGGATTCTCAATAAACTGGCTAAGCAGAATTCTTTTCTAAAACTGGGTTCAGCAGGTCAAGGTCGAGACCTGGTCAAGAAGAGGGCTCAGAGGAGCCTGACTTTAGTCAGGCTTGGTCAAGGAGGGAGTCTATGTGACAATAACCTTTCTACATTTGGATTTACCCACTAATAAGGCCCAATTTAGAATGCTACAGATACTGTGCTAGTCCTTTTATATCTCTGGAAAATAAGCTCCATTATCATTCATAATGCTATTATAGATGAGTGGAACCAGTGTCTTCATTAGCACAGAATCTTTTAGCACAGCTGCCCACACACTGACAATTTGTTCCAAATGAAATATAGGAAATCTGATCAACCTCAGAGGATGATGAGAATATTTGTAATATTTACATTGTGCTATTTGCCGGGCACTACCCTGGAATATTTAAGTAAATTAATCAGGTAAACCCTCACTGCAATCTTCTGAGGTAAGTACTATTATTATCCTCATCCCAGGACTGCAGGCAGAGAAACTGAAGCAGTTACAAAACATGTCCAAAGTTACTTAATTAAAATATGTCAGGGTTGCGATTGGAACCTAAGCAACATAACATTTGAGATGGTGCTCTTAACCTCTGTGCGTTCCTGCTCCTGTGAAATCTCTTGCCCTCTCTTTCCCCAAGCAAACACAGAGAGCTGGGAGTTGGGTGAAGGGGCAGTGGAAGGGTATATATTTGTGGAAGTCCATGTATTTTGGTGCATTCTTCACATTCAGAACCCTTTCTGTCTACCACCTAGTGCAGTGCTTAAGATAGCAGGTCACTGGTAATTTTTATTGTTGGATGAACGATGACTGAATAAATATCTAGATGATATTCAGTTCCTGATTATCAGTGAGATAATCAAATTTATGCTTCTCAAACTCTGGCACACCGAGGGCTGCAATGGCCACATTTTAGGACAAGAAGGCATTTTCTGCATTTCAAAATACACAGGTGATTGCAGCTGTCCATGGGATCCCAGCCCACAGAGTCTTCCAGTGTCTGCTTGGGGTGAGCTGGACCTCAGGCACATGGATATAACAGTGCAAGGAACCTTTCTCTCCTGAGGTTTTAGATCTCCCCTGAAATCTACCATTGCTCTTTAGACCTGATTTAAATTCTTCTGCCACATTTCCTGCTCAACCCTTACTCATACCTTCTTGTCCTAGAGAAACCTGAAGCCAGAGAAATAAGACAAAAAAGTAAGAGGAAAACAAGAAATGAACGAAGTCCCAGATGTTGCTAAAGTTATTGGTAGGAGTGACAAGCTAAATGAGTCTTGTGGTGACAGACTGGTTCTTTTATTTCATTTTCACTTTTCTGTGGTCTCCATTCTAGCTCATCAGAACTCATTTATCCTGAGAAATCAATGGCTAATTTCCTGTGAGGTAGAATCAATAAGTCTGCAATGTTCTACATTGCTTAAACTTGAGTGCTTGGTTCACCTGGAGCTGTGAAATACGAGTCAAATAATTGTTGCAAGTCATTTAAGCGTTTGAATGAAGAAAAATTGCTTTTCACTATGACTGCATGGCGTGAAATGCTGAACTTTTTGTGGAGGCTGGGAATGGGTGGATGGGGGTGGGGATGGCTTTCCCAGTCTCTGAAATTCAATTCTGGCCTGAGTGTGTGCATTACCAAGTGTCACTTTGGCGCATCTGGTGCAGGTTTATAGTCTAAGAGCTTTCATATGGGGTTTGAACATAAATTACAGTAGCAGGGAACTTGAGAGCTCCAGGAAGGAATATGATATTTCAGGTGCATTTGATCACTTTATTGAATTTGCCTGGAAAAAATCATTTAAAAAAATTTAATTTGCAGACTCAGAGCCGAGGTTATTCATTCCAGCTCATGCCTGACAATAGATTTGTGTGTGTGTGTGTGTTTTCATTAAATAAGCAACTCCAAAGTGCTCAAAAGGCTGCTTGTTCTACTCTGCTGAGTATGGGGGAATTGGACTGGGGCCTTCATTCTATAAACATTTCACCAACATTTTTGCTTCAACTGGCCTCTCCGCGGGACACGTTCAAATTGTATACATACCAAAGTAATGATTTATTAGATTCAAGTGGCGTTTTAAAAGGATATTAATAGTATACTTAAATTGCAAAGTGGAGTTAGCACGATAGTATGAGAGACGTATGATTGTAATGACTAACTGAAGGGTCACCAACTGAGTGCTTAGTTGCCTCATGTTCTTTTTTGAAAGAAAGAGATATAAAAATAATGTTAATTAAGAAGTAATCAGTTAACTTTGTAAATAAAAAACTTTGGGGCGAGTTTCTTACCCTCTTTGAGCCTCAGTTTTCTCATCTGTAATAATCATGCCTGCCTCGAAGGCTTGTAGGATGAAATGGGATAACACCTGTGGAGCCCTTACCAGAAGGCTTGGCACAGAAAGTCTTAGCTATTGTTATGATTGTTATTGCTATTGTTAGTCAAAGTTCAGGCTGTTAGGACAGCTCCAGTTATGTTATACTCTAAACAATTAGCATACATTTTTTTCCAGTGGGATAATTGGATGGAGGGGTTCTTGGAATGCTCTATAATAATAATGTCAGTGGGAACTCACATAGGACTCTGGCCTTTCTGGCCACCCAGTAGGAATGTAGGACAAATGCTGAGGTGGAAATTGTAAGATAAGCAGCAAGAGTTAATGAAGGCCATCATACTCTCCCTGGAGTGGGGCCATTACAGCTTTGCTCAGCAACCGTCACATTCGTGCACTTTCAGGCACCTGAAGACCTCACCTTATGTCAACTCCAAAAATAATTGCAGCTTCCCTTATTTCCAAACTGAATAATGTGAGAAGGTGAAGAGGCACGTGCTTTACCCTAGAGAATACGTAGTCAAGGGCCTCTTACTAGTTTCATGCAGAAGGAAACAAGCTCTGGAGACAGAGCTCCTGGGCTCAAATCCCTGTTCTTGTCCTATTATCAGACTTGCACAGGTTACTTAAGCTCCCTGAGATGAGAGTCCTTATTTGTCACCTCATGTAGTTATTGTAAGGATTATATGAAAAAATAATTGCATGGCACGTGGGACATTTTCTGCAACAGTAAGTCTCAGTGTTAGTGATTCACTGATTTCTTAGGTTGGATGATATTTGCACTGAGCAGTGTTAAAAAAAACTGAGGTATATTAGACTTTTAAGAGTTTATTTGAGCAAAAATCAAGTCGAATGAGGCAGCACCAAAGCATAAGTGATTAGAAGCCCTCCTTTAACTGGCGGGCAGGGGAAAGACTTTGATAGACAAGAGGTGGAAGCAGAGCAAGGAAACTGATGCTATAGCTTAAGCCATTGCATTGTTTGAGAAAGCCTAGTTGGCTGTTTGTCACTGGTTGTCCTTAGGTTTTGCTTTTTTAACTTTGAGGCAATAAGGACTGAAGTTTTGCTTTGCTTTTGTAAGCTACTAAGCCTTTAAAGCCACCTCAGTCTAGTGGCCTCCTTGTTTAGCTAATTTAACAGATGTTCGAGATCATTCTGGTTTTATTATATGGTTTCCTCTATGAGTTAAGTTGCCTCAGAGTAAGGGAATTGGGAGAAAGGGGAATTAGAAGTCTTATTCTCAAAACCCATAGACAAGCCTCTGGACTTGCTTCATTTATTAATTTAATAGCATAGGATTGGAGAATTATCTTCAGGATTTAAATGGTTGCCCTTTTCACTTCTAATGGTGAAGGTTCAAAAAGTACTGGGACAAGCTCTTCGTTACTAAAGTAGCTGTAAGGTGTCAATTGGCAAAAGTTCATATGCAAATTTTGCTCTGGAAAAAGATTTACAATTTTCCAAATTATTGTGGGAACACAAACATGTTTATGATGGTGAGTTTCTTCTAAAATGAAATTCTAATCCATCCAAAATCATTTAAATTTAGTATTGTGGAATAGAGATATATTTTCTTTCCATCTTTTCAGAGAGTGTGGATATCTGTCTAATTTTCACATTTTTTTTCATTCCACCTTGAAATCATTTTAGTCCTAGTCCCATTCTGGCTTGGAGCCAGTGGGTGGAGCCTCTAAATTCCTCTAAGCAGGTATTTTGAATAGTGATACAGAACACTACTAAATTATTTTAGAGAAAAATGGCACCATCTGGGAAGACGACAGAGGTAACCAAGCGGAGCTCCATACAAAAAGCATGATGAGGCGGCTTATTTGAAAGAACATAGAACATACTGAATTATTTTTGAAAACTAATTTTACTTAGATCTTTACAAAATAAGATTAGAAAATAAAATTTAAAGCAAACACTACTTTCCCCCTTTATAAAGAGATTATTTTTTCTATCTTGGTGAGGAATGCAAGATCCTTAAAGTGTGGCAGTGCCCAGATTCCTTCAGGGCACCCTATGTGCTGTAATTGTTATAAATTCTGATTTCTGTTGTTTGTCAACAGATTTGGCCTCTTAGTTGCTAAGAGTTGAAGACATTTTGATTGGCAATATTAAAAAGGAGTTAATAGAAAATTTTAAGAAGATAATTTAAATTAAAGAAAATAGAAACATTTTAATGAGGATCTCTGAAACAAAACATTGCCAATATAAATGGATAATGGTTTATCTATTATCTCCGATACAGTGATTTCTTATTATCTCTTTAACTCCTAATAATTAACATGCATTCTCCTTTTCATCTTTCTCAGGGCTGATGAACAATGAATGGATAATTTTAAAGTATGAGTAAGAAGTAGTAGAAATTCTTTCGTAATTGATTCTCTATTGAGCAGATACTCTATGTATTTATAGAATTTGCCCCAAGACTTTCTGCATCATCCTTTTTGTTTTTTTACCTTTTACACAGGGATATTACAACTGATTGTCTCTAGGCAGTTTTATCTGGGCAGATTGCTTTATTAAGCAAACAATTTTTCAAAAACACTATGAAATAAGAACTTCTAGTGTCAGCCAAGGAAACATCTGAAAAAGCGGCATTTTCTTGACTGCAGGAAAAAATGTCTTTTCCTAAGAATATTTATGGTGCATTTAGTTTTCCAGGGAAATTAACATCTGCCCTGTTCTACACTTAACACTAGGACAGAATAATAGCCACAAACTGTGTATATTTCATTGTTATACTTTGCTAAGATCAATAAAATTGGTTTCTATTTTGTTTTCTTTTAGAGTGGGTTTTTCAAACCTCATTACCTTTACTAACCTAATTTATATTCTCCTCAGAAAATATTATAAAAGTTCTACATTTCCAACTTTGATATTGGTTGTTTTGTTTCCAAATGAAACAAAATAGTCAGGATTTTTAGTTTTAAAATATTGGGGTGATATCTGGTTTTTTTTTTTTTAATTCGGAAAAGTGGCACCCTTTCTCAGGATTACATTTACTTTAAAGGTTTAAATTTTAAACAAGTTATTATTTTTTAAGTATTATGATATCAAAAAACTTTGAGAAACTTGCTATAAAATTTGGTTATTTTTGTAGTGATTCATTCCAATTTCTCTCCATCATATTCTGGCAGAAAATCTTAATCTTTCCTGAAGTGTGGATATCGCTGGTTGGCATCTGCAGCATCTTAGAGTGAAACTCATAAAAGAATGTCTTTATCTGGAGCAGAAGAAAAACACAGAGACTATTAAGGTTTTCTTTCTTCATTTGCAGAAACTCAGCAATGTTCTTTCTGTAGTTACTTAGTTTTGACATTCTTTGCAGTTAGGTCAACAATGGTTGTTTTTAAAAACGTTTCCACCCATGATTGAATATAATCTAAAGCCCATCTTCCCCACTGCGTACGGCATGCTGAGCTTTCCTCTGTGGTTTACCTGAGTATGCTAATTTATATATTTTGTAATTGTAATCTGTTTTTAATTCTTCTAATGACGAGAAACAAAATAAAGTGTGAGGTTCCTGAGAGGTATCTGGCATATTTTTCCAGATTCAAATGAAGAACTCAGGTCCAAGTCCTGCAAGTGGTCCAGATGGGCAACACTACTCTAGCAATCCTACTATAAATTCATGTTGTACCTGCTGACAGCTACATCTCTCAACTTAAAGAAAATACAATGAAAAATAAAGTAGTCCTGAGCAACAAAAATAAATTGTTTAATGAAGTAAAGATGTCAAAACTTTAAAAAAATTTTTTGAGCCTTTTATTTTATTTATTTACTTATTACTTGAAGTATAGTTGATTTACAATGTTGTGTTAGTTTCAGGTGTACAGCACAGTAATTCTTTCATATTCACACACACACGTATATATATGTATATATATATTTTTTCAGATTCTTTTTCCCTTATACGTTATTACAAAATATTGAGTATAGTTCCCTGTGCTAATCCCAAACTTCTAATTTATCCCTCCTCCCCTTCCCCCTTTGGTAACCATAAGTTTGTTTTCTATGG
Organism: Orcinus orca; assembly: GCF_937001465.1. Taxonomy (NCBI): domain Eukaryota; kingdom Metazoa; phylum Chordata; class Mammalia; order Artiodactyla; family Delphinidae; genus Orcinus; species Orcinus orca. The sequence continues at coordinate 24,307,826 of NC_064569.1, forward strand.
CTGTGTGTCTATTTCTGTTTTGTAAATAAGTTCATTTGTATCATCTTTTTTAAATCCGACATATTAGCAATATCACATGATATTTGTCTTTCTCTGTCTGGCTTACTTCACTTAGTATGATAATCTCTAGGTCCATCCATGTTGCTACAGATAGCATTATTTCATTCTTTTTTATGGCTGAGTAGTATTCCATTATATGTATATGTGTGTGTGTGTATCACATCTTCTTTATCCATTCATCCGTTGATGGATATTTAGGTTGCTTCCATGTCTTTGCTATTGTAAATAGTGCTGCAGTGAACATTGGGGTGCATGTATCTTTTTCAAATTAGAGTTTTCTCAGGTATATGCCCTGAGGAGTGGGATTGCTGGGTCATACGGCAACTCTATTTTTAGTTTTTTGAGGAATTTCCATACTGTTTTCCATAGTGGCTGCACCAATTTACATTCCCACCAACAGTGTAAGAGGGTTCCTTTTTCTCCACACCCTCTCCAGAAACTTTTCAAAGAGACCATATTCATTTGTTCATTCATTCATTCAAGAAATCTTTATTGAGTGCCTACCAAGTGCTGAGCTCTGTACTAAATTTTAAGGATACGGTGTTGAGAAGAAGCAGGTAGCATTTCTGCCCTCAGGGAGCTTAAAGCCTAGTTAGGGGGCAATTTTAATCAATATATCTTAAAGATAAGTGTACAATTACAGCTGTGGTAAGTGCTAACAGAGGAAGGTACACGGAAAGAGTTCAATTACAGATTAGATTGAATATGGAAGGTCAGGGAAGAATTTTCAGTGGGGGTGGCAATTGAACTGACATCTGAAGGATGACTGAGGGTCGATAAGACAAAGATGGGCTGGAGAACATGCCAATAAAGTGAACAGCATTCATCATGTGGTCATTCTATGTGTCAGGGCTATTCTTGGTGCTGAGCATACAGCAGTGGACAAAATAAATTCCCTGCCCACGTGGGGCTGACTGGGGACAGAAACAGACTATAAACAGATGACAAAATAAATATAAATGTTGTCAGGAGGTTATAAGTGCTGTGAAGAAAAATAAAAAGTAAGCTGAATACAGAGTGCAGGTGTGGAGGTGAGGTGGATATTTTATAGGGGAGGGTCTGGGGGAAGGTCTCCCTATTAAGCTACCTTGAGCTGAAATGGGAAGGTGAGGCAGCAAGTCATGCAGTTATGGGTGAAGGAGGCCTCTCTGGGCGCAGGGAAGAATGAGAGCCGAGGCCTGGGGTAGAGCACCCTTGGGCATGTTCTAGGAGCTGAAAGGACTGTGTCTAAATGTGTGGGGTGGGAAGGTGGGTGCAGTGCATTAGATGCCATCAGAGGGGTAATGGGGCCAGGTCATTCAGCACCTTTTATGCGAATGAGAAAGGCAGCCTTTAGAGAGTCTAAGCCTAGGTGTGATAGACCTGACATGCCTTTGAGAAGGATCGCTCAAGCTAATCTATAGAGAATAGACTGTTAGTGGAGTGGATTAAGGGTAAGGGAAGCAAGAACCACTTAGAGGCTATTATGATAATGGTTTGAACCAATTTCATACAAACAAAGGTGGTGAGAAGTGGTCAGAACCTGAATATACTTTATAGACAGAGCTGATGGGATTTGCTAAGGATTGGATGTAGAGTGTGGGAAAAAGACAGTCAAGGATGGCCTCAATGTCTTTGCACTGAGTAACACGAAGAATCAAGTTTTTATTTACTGAGATGGAGAAGATTAGGAGAGAAGCAGGTCGGGAGAGGTGGATCAGGGGCTTGTTTTGAGGCATGTTAAGTTAGGGATGCCCTTAGACTTGTGCCAAGTCCTGTGGTGGGTAGAGTTTGACATGTTTGATTAACTGAAAGAAGACAGTGAGTCTGAGCAAAGCTGGTACAAGAGACATATCGTGTGATGTGCTGGTAGGGCAGGCTGTGGTCAAACCACATCAGACGTGGAAGGTCACCTTGGAGATTTCAGCCTGAATGCTAAAAGCAATGGGAAGACATGAGTTATTTAGGGATATTTAAGCGTATCAGATGTTCATTTCCAAATCGAAACTGACTGCAGTGTGGCAAAGTTATTGGAGTTGGGGATTGATGTGGGTAAGATTGAATGCAGGAAAACTTACAAGTAAACACAACAGTCCCGAAAAGATGTTGTGGTAGCTTAGGTCATGTGGTGATGGTGGACATGGAAAGGCAGGCGATTAGACAAATTCAGAAGACAACTGTCAGGACTGGGTGACGAGTGCCCATGGAGGTGAGAGAGAAGGAAGTGTCAAAGCCTTCAGGCTTATACAATAGGATGGACAGCGATTTAATTCAAGAATACAGGACAAACCGGAATAAGAGCCAGTCTTTAAGGGAAAGATCATAAGATTAAGGTGCCTTTGTGATATTGAAGTGGAAATGTCAAGTAAGCTGTTGTGGACCGTGTTTGAATCTCAAGGATGGGGTCTAGGCAGGAAAGATTAATTTGTGAGAGATATTCCAAAGCTGAAAGGAAGGATAGTTTTGAGTGTGGCAGATTGATATGCAAGAGAGGGAAGGGATAATCAATCATAGAGCTCTCAGAGAAGACTGGAGGAGATGAAACCCAAATGCAAATAGAGAGATGAGCCCCATATAGGAAGAGAGGCGGCTTTTCCCTCTATTGACAAGGATGGGCACAGATACAAGAAGATTTATTTGTGTGCTTCATTCACTCGACAAATATACATTGTGCACCTATCATGTGCCATGCACAGCTCAAATGGCTGACGATACAGAAATAAAAAAGAAACAACCTTCCCCATCAAGGATCTCTCAGTCAAATAGGAGAGATTACACAGTATAGCAACAGAAGAGAGTTTATGAGAGCCATGGGAGTACTGCCATGGTTGGATATACACCCTGGCACTTTGGGGACACAGATTTTTTCACAAGTCAGAGAAGAGATGGGTATGATATTATGACCTATGATGCTGTAAAAAGGCATATCTTGAGGGGGTTTAGAACCTGAATCCAAGAATTCAGATTTTGCAATTTATCCCTGGGAAGAGACAAATGCTGTTTCCAATACAAGGCATGGGTCCCAGGATTGAACTAATTGTTTGCAATTCTAGGCTAAGATTTCTTCAAAGACATATCTCATCGAATTTCTCATTGAAAACTAGAGGAAAGGACTCAGACTGTTCATGTCTTCAAGCTTCCAACAATTCCAGGGGTCTACACTGACCTTGAACCAGCTTCAACCTGGTCCCATCCTTTTCACCCTTGGCTAACATCCAAATTGCAAACCTTTCCAGTCATCTGTCCTTTCCCAAACTCTCATCAGGTTCCCTTGTGCTTTCTTCCCTTCCTCATAGTCTTTTCTCTCCCCTGCATCACTCTACCCTCATCTTTCCAATAATGTTTGTGGAGGCCCTCTACATCTTTACTGAACTTTGAATATGCAATTAGGAGCTATCTCAAATACTTTGTTCATTCTTTCCCATCATCAGAAGGATGTTCAGCATTCTTTTAAGTCCTAAACATTATACCTCCAGACATCTTTTAAGGCTTCATTTCCATCCCTAATCAGACTAGACTACATAATTTTTAACCATTGTCCTAAACCGTTTTCTTAAACCATACACTCCATTCTCTTGCTATCTTCCATACTTTACCTCCAAAATCCAAGTCCTGGAAGAATTCTAATGTCCACCTTCTTTGCACCTGTTCATGCACCACCAGGCACAGCTGTGGAAAATTGTACATGTGTGCAGATTGATGCCAGTAATTATCTCCTAATTTTGGCTAGACCCTCATTCTTACTTAGCTGTACTCTGCCTGCCCTGATCATCTCCTCAAAATTCTTATAACAGCTCCTTCACTTCTTTACCATCCTCCTCAAACCCTCTAACCCACAATTTTCCATGCCATTTTCAGCTCATGACTTCCCTTCCTATTTCAAAAGGAAATGGAAGCCTTAAAATAGGAATTTTGTCAATTTATCCTTTCAGGAGGATACCTGCATGCATTTATCTATATTTACACCAAATTAGTATATGTCTCACCTCCTGCCAAAAGTTAACTCTTGAACTTGACTCTGGGTTGCGTTTGCAATTCTCTCATCTCACTGGGATTTCTCTATCAAAGTTCTACAGTATTTTAGGCAGTAGGAAAGACGTTTATAGAGAAGCTGGGTAAGATTAGTAGACTAGAATGAAAATAAAGATCCTGAGTCAGGATGACAGGTGTTGGAATTTTTAAAGTGCAAATTAGGATATCTCATCATATTTTCCCTGTAGTACATGATGGGGATGCAATTTTAGCAGCTTTGCGTGTTGTGGAAATGCACCTTTATGCACCTCTCAGTATTTTTCCATAAGACTCATCCACTTGAAAACTGACTATTACTGAGTCACTTCCTCCAGTAAGTCCTGAAGTGTGTGGTCAAACAAGAGTATATACACTGAGGAGTCCAGCAATGGTAAGAAAATAAATCTATAGTCAATATGCTTTTACTAATGGTTGGGCTTTTTCTCTTGGAATAAATCTGGAAGCCATGCCAGAACCTTTCACCACTTGTTACCTTTTCTGAGTGTGCCCTGGCCCAGGTACCAGTCGGTTCCCCCAGCATCACTGGTTACCTGCAATGGGCCAAGCATTGTGCTATCCCGGCGGCTGTGTCCAGCTCTGGGGGAAAAAATGTGGCGGGTGATGGGAGCAAATAAGACAAGGCTTATATTTTTGTCAGGAAATAAAGTGCTGCTAGCCAAATAGCATGTTGCTTCTCCAATAATTTCAGTGAATTCTAGGTTGAGTTGAAAAAAAAAAAAAGAAGTCTTCTCTTGTGGAATCAGTCAGCTGACAAGAGAGGCAACTAGTAGAGCAGATGTGCTTTTGTTACCAAAGCTCTAATGTTCAAAAAGATTGCCCTTAACCTCTTGAAATACCAAATTACACCCTGAACTAAAAACAAAAAGCAACCAGCGCGTAGCTAAGAAGAAGAGGGATATTGCCTCCTTTCATAAATTTGAGTCTTAGTTTCTGGTTTGGGAAGCAACAAATCAAAGATGCCCAAACTTTTGAAACAAGAAAACCAGAGCAACAGAGTATCAACCATGTTAAACTGGTGATATATTATCATCTTTAGCTTTAACTAAGCTGGTTAGATTGGTCATGATAGAATGAATATATTTCTAACACTTGCTAATTACTAGCTCAATCTAAAATATAAAGAAACTCTTTTTCCTACCTTGTTTTAATGCATTTGTGTAATAAGTTAAAGATAAGGACTTCTGTGCTCATGAACAGAACCAGCAATTCTTTGCAGCTTGAAAATACCTAAAAAGTTCTAAACCCAAACTGGGAAGTATTATTAAATCCACTTTGAGCTAAGTGCAGAAATGGTTGGTATAGTGCCCTCAAATAATAGTTTAGACCAGTTGTTCTCAGAATGTGGTCTGCAGACCTCTGAGGTCTCGAAGATACTTTCAGGGATCCACAGCGTCAAAAAATTTAAGATGTTATTTGCCTTTTTTATTGTGCTAACATTTGCGCTAATGAAAATACAAATGCAATGTATTAAACTTAGCACGAATCAAGGCAATACCCCAGACTGTACTAATAGTCATTGTATTCAAAGCTTAAAAAGAAAATAATGTTTCATTTAAGAATGTCCTTGAAGAAGCAGTTAAAAATAATTATATTTCAATCCTTGCTTACATGTCTTTAATATTTTGTGTGATGAAATGTAAAGTATATAAAGAACTGCTCCCTACCAGAGTTGTTTCCAAGACAAGCACTTGTGTGATTGAGTTGTGAGCTGAACTAGCTGATTTTTTCATGGAATGTTGTTTTATCTGAAAGAATAACTCATAGACAAGCTATGGTTATTCAGATTTGAGTATTTGGCAGACATTCCCTCAAAATAAACTAAGTGAATTTGTCACTTAGGAAAACAACTGACAGTGTTTTTGCCAATGAAGAACTTGAAGCTTTCAAATGAAAAATAGAGTTTTGTAAGATTTCTATTAGCTTGACAGCTTCCCAGTACTTAAAGACTTTCCTGATAAGATTGACTAGATATTAACAAATATGATTTTTTAATATTATATAATGAAACGTGTTAACATTTGTAAGATCTGTGTAACTCGGTGAATTGTCATTTTCCAGGTGACCAATGCATGATGTTATAAAATTATGCATGAGTAGAAGATCCATCTAGATAGTGAGATAGGCCAATGGATCTTAGTGTAACAGAATCTGAAAAGTTCATTTATATGGTTTTAGATTCCACATTGTACTAAACTTTAAGAAACTATAATTTGCCAAGCTTTTGGTATAATATCAAAACAAAAATCCACAATTATCTAGAAAGGCTTTTAAAATACCCCTCCCTTTCCAACTACATATCTGTGTGAGGCCAGATTTTCTCCATATGTTCAACCAAAATAATACAACAGATTGAATAAAGAAACTGATATGAAAGTCTAGTTGCTTCTACTAAGGCAGATACTAAAGAGGTTTGCAAAAATGTAAAACAGTGCCAATCTTCACAATATAGATTTTTTAATTTTGGAAAATATTAGTCACTATTCAAAGTAGTCACTTTTCAAAAAACATGTTATTTCTGTTAACATTTAATGTGCTTATCATGGTTTTAAATGATAAATATTTTTAAATCTCAGTTTTATTTTCAAATATGTGAAGTATTGGTGGGCATATCCACATAAAGGCTCTTTGGGATATTCAATAATTTTAAGAGTATAAAGAGATCCTGTTTGAGAACAAGTGGTTTAGCTGATCCTAGTGAGAGAAGGGCTCTTTTACCTATGCTAAACTATAGCTACAGAGAAACCAATATGTTTTGTGACATTTAATCCCAAGAGAAATGTAACTGGTTTTGTTGTTTATTGATTAAAATATGCTTCCCAGATTGCAGCCAAGGCATTTTTAAGGAGATCCAGCATTTCATTAGTCAGAGTTCTTTGGTTGAAGGCAACGGAAATCAACTAAGGCAATTGAATTAGTTTTCTATTGTTGTGTAACAAATTACTCAAAATTTAGCAGCTTAAAACAACATGTAATTATCATCTCACAGTTTCCATGCAGTTTTAGAACCCATAGAACTTGTCACTTATTTTTTAAATTTAATTTTATTTATTTTACATTCAGCAGGTTCTTATTAGTTATCTATTTTATACATAATAGTGTATATATGTCAATTCCAATCTCCCAATTCATCCCACCACCACCCCTGCCACTTTCCTCCCTTGGTGTCCGTACATTTGTTCTCTACATCTGTGTCTGTATTTCTGTCTTGCAGACCGGTTCATCTGTACCATTTTTCTACGTTCCACATATATGCGTTACTATACAATATTTGTCTTTCTCTTTCTGACTTACTTCACTCTGTATGTATGACAGTCTCTAGATCCATCCACGTGTCTACAAATGACCAAATTTTGTTCCTTTTTATGGCTGAGTAGTATTCCATTCTATATATGTACCACATCTTCTTTATCCATTTGTCTGTTGGTGGGCATTTAGGTTGCTACCATGACCTGGCTATTGTAAATAGTGCTGCAATGAACAGTGGGGTGCATGTGTCTTTTTGAAATATGATTTTCTCTGGGTATATGCCCAGTAGTGGGATTGCTGGGTCATATGGTAATTTTATTTTTAGTTTTTTAAGGAACCTCCATACTGTTCTCCATAATGGCTGTATCAATTTACATTCCCACCAGCAATGCAAGAGGGTTCCCTTTCTTCCACACCCTCTCCAGCATTTGTTGTTTGTAGATTTTCTGATGATGCCCATTCTAACTGGTGTGAGGTGATACCTCATTGTAGTTTTGATTTGAATTGTTCTAATCATTAATGATGTTGAGCAGCTTTTCATGTGCTTCTTGGCCATCTGTATGTCTAGGAAGACAGTCACTCTTACAAAGGGATCACTGAGTAGATTAGGCCCACTTCGGATAATCTCCCATTTCACTTAATTAAGGACGTTCATTACACCTTTGTTATATAAGGTAACATAATCATGGGAGTGTAAGCCATTACCGTTGCCATATTTTATTGGTTAGAAGGAAATTACAAGACCTGCCCATTTTCAAGGGGAGGAGACTATAAAGGGTGTGGGTCACTGGGGGTCATTTTGGGATTCTGCCTTCCATAGCAATGTAAACAAATAGAGAATTTATTGAAAGTAAATGAGGTAGCCACACAATCAAAGGAGTGGCTGAAAAGCCAGCCTTGGAAAGGGCAAGAAGCCCTTTTCCATTTCCTAAAAGCTATCAAAAACAAGAGGACAAATATTAATTGACTAGATTATCTAGTCAACATGACATTACTAGGTGAACCAACTCCATATTTTCTTAATGTTGTGTTCCTTTACTCAAAGTTTAAAATCCTTTCCCTTGGCTAAGTGGGGCAGAGAGTCTTGAAGGACAGTCCCACAAAGACTATCCACAGTAGAGAAAGAGGTACTGCCCCAAAAGGAGTTTTGAAAAGTAGAAGGAGAAAAAGGTGCTGGAAGGCCAAGATAAAAACGTCCACGAAAGTCATCAGAACCAAAGATAGCATAACTTTTCAAAGAGCAAAGGCAGAGAAATATTATCCTTCAACAATATATACTCATGATGTAAAATTTGACGAATCTTTTATACTTATAAGCTCAGGTTTTGAAAAAAACTTCTAAATAGATCATTATTATATATCCCCATTGACTTGTTTTTTAATGACACAAAATAGTTTCACATTTTAGCTTGACTATTTCATTTATTATTGCTATGAAAGAGGGACAGATAGCTTTTTGTAGCTTTGAACAAAAAGATTATTTAGGAATTATTGCCTCACTATATTAGTTCTTGTCAAACAATGACTAACTAGTTGTCTTGATCTTACTTCCAATATTCCTTTTATCCTATATTTGAGATATCTACTGCCTCAATTTTCTAGCCATCATCTATTCCATCATTCTAAGAACATCCAAAATTGCCCTTCCTCTATCAAGAAGACAAATGTTCATGTTCCTGACTCAAGCTTCCAGCCAGGACACCTCCTAAAATTCACTTTACCACTGCTTATACAAAGTAAAATTTCATATTTTTATCCCAAGTGTCTGGCTGGAATCAACTTTTCCTTAATACACAAATAACGTAAGTTAGCCTCCCATCCCATGCATTTTGAGAAATTTCCACGTATGCCTGGCAGGCTTATATATATTCTCCTGATTACCTTTGATTCTGAATTGCTGCTCCCACTGGATTCTTCATTCCTCTGCTCATTTGCTCATCACCTGTTGTGACTGCTCTTTCCATACCACTTCTGATGGCAGACATGGATCCCTTTACCAAGAGTACCACTAACATAAATATATAGCAGACACTTCCTTAAGGCATGGGATAACACAGAGAGATTACAGCACAAAATGGGAATTTTAAAAAAATTTTACTTCATTATACTTATTTCACTGCCTCACTCTCCACAGCACAGATTTTTTTTCTTTTATTTCTTTTTTCTTTTTTTTTTTTTTGCGGTACGCGGGCCTCTCACTGTTGTGGCCTCTCCCATTGCAGAACACAGGCTCCGGACGTGCAGGCTTAGCGGCCATGGCTCACGGGGCCAGCCACTCCGCAGCATGTGGGATCTTCCTGGACCGGGGCATGAACCCGTGTCCCCTGCATCGGCAGGTGGACTCTCAACCACTGCGCCACCAGGGAAGCCCCAATTTTTAGTTTTTTAAGGAACCTCCATACTGTTCTCCATAGTGGCTGTATCAATTTACATTCCCACCAACAGTGCAAGAGGGTTCCCTTTTCTCCACACCCTCTCCAGCATTTATTGTTTGTAGATTTTTTGATGATGGCCATTCTGACTGGTGTGAGGTGATACCTCATTGTAGTTTTGATTTGCATTTCTCTAATGATTAGTGATGTTGAGCATCCTTTCATGTGTTTGTTGGCAATCTATACATCTTCTTTGGAGAAATGTCTATTTAGGTCTTCTGCCCATTTTTGGATTGCGTTATTTGTTTTTTTGATATTGAGCTGCATGAGCTGCTTATAAATTTTGAAAATTAATCCTTTGTCAGTTGCTTTATTTGCAAATATTTTCTCCCATTCTGAGGGTTGTCATTTCATCTTGTTTATGTTTTCATTTGCTGTGCAAAAGCTTTTGAGTTGCATTAGGTCCCATTTGTTTATTTTTATTTCCATTTCTCTAGCAGGCGGGTCAAAAAGGATCTTGCTGTGATTTATGTTATAGAGTGTTCTGCCTATGTTTTCCTCTAAGAGTTTTATAGGTCTTTAATCCATTTTGAGTTTATTTTTGTGTATGGTGTTAGGGAGTGTTCTAATTTCATTTTTTATATGTAGGTGTCCAGTTTTCCCAGCACCACTTATTGAAGAGGCTGTCTTTTCTCCATTGCATATTCTTGGCTCCTTTATCAAAGATAACGTGACCATATGTGTGTGGGTTTATCTCTGGGCTTTCTATCCTGTTCCATTGATCTATATTTCTGTTTTTGTGCCAGTACCATACTGTCTTGATTACTGTAGCTTTGTAGTGGAGTCTGAAGTCTGGGAGCCAGATTCCTCCAGCTCTGTTTGTCTTTCTTAAGATTGCTTTGGCTATTTGGGGTCTTCTGTGTTTCCAAACAAATTGTGAAATTTTTTGTTCTAGTTCTGTGATAAATGCCATTGATAGTTTGATAGGGATTGCAATGAATCTGTGGATTGCTTTGGGTAGTAGAGTCATTTTCACTTTGTTGATTCTTCCAATCCAAGAACATGGTATATCTCTCCATCTGTTTGTATCATCTTTAATTTCTTTCATCACTGTCTTATAGTTTTCTGCATACAGGTCTTGTGTCTCCTTAGGTAGGTTTATTCCTAGGTATTTTATACTTTTTGTTGCAGTGGTAAATGGGAGTGTTTCCTTAATTTTTCTTTCAGATTTTCCATCATGAGTGTGTAGGAATGCAAGAGATTTCTGTGCATTAATTTTGTATCCTGCCACTTTACCAAATTCATTGATTATCTCTAGTAGGTTTCTGGTAGCATCTTTAGGATTCTCTATGTATAGTATCATGTCATCTGCAAACAGTGACAAGTTTACTTCTTCTTTTCTGATTTGGATTACATTTTTTTTCTTTTTCTACTCTGATTGCTGTGGCTAAAACTTCCAAAACTATGTTGAGTAATAGTGGTGAGAGTGGACAACTTTGTCTTTTTCCTGATCTTAGAGGAAATGGTTTCAGTTTTTCACCATTGAGAATGATGTTGGCTGTGCGTTTGTCATATATGGGCTTTATTATGTTGAGGTACACCTACTTTCCTTACCTTCTCTTAAAGACAAATGCCTAAAATCTTTGTTGATAAAATTCATTGTACATTATCAGAGAAAAATAAGAGTGCTGTTTGTGGCTTATTGTTCTTCTGAACATAGGAATAACTTCCTATGGAGAGAACTGTGACAGGTACAGCGTTAGCTTTACTTCAGAACTTAGTCCTTCATAAAGGCCTAGCTGCATATTTCCAAGTGCATAGGATATTTACATTTATTCAGATTTTCCTGTCAATTTATTGACACAGGTTATGATCAGGAACTTCCATTAGGAAATAAGGATTTCCAATTTGCCATTTTATATCAATTTATGTATAATTAACTAACCTTCATATTGACCTTTTTAAAAAATATAATTTCCCGCATGGTTCCATTGGTGTATGGCAGTGACTAAGCTCCTGGAATCTCACTACATGAAGTGACTAACTTGATGACTTTTCTTTGGACAGGTATAGTTAATGAATACTGTGTCTAATAATTGATAGTAACAAATTCTGATAACTCTTGTATCTGCAAATGAACTATGTATTACATATATATATATATATATATATATATATATATATATATATATATATATAAGTCATCATATCTTTTGGTGTAAACAGTAATCTGTGCTCTGATTTTGTACCAAGTTTTCAGTGTTAGTCTACGAATCAGTTGCCTTTCTGGTGGACTGAGTTCATGATGTTAAATCAATCTCCTTGTAATCAGGCTTTCTTGTTAAAGATCTTCACACTTTCCAACTATTTTGTTTCCACACAGTTTCCTTGGTTGGATAAAAGTTTGAGATATAGTTGAGTGGACTGGAAAATAGAAATCTCCAACCTTATTTCTAAACTCTGCTTGAATTAATCTGAATATAGGTATTTTAACCCATGTGAATAGCAGAGGAAATGACTATATCTTGTCAGAAGAAATTAGGACACTTTGATGTATAACCCTTTCATGCCAAGCTGATATAATATGTTCATTAATCACTGGTATGCTCTTCTACTCTCTGTGCATAGATTTCCACTATATTTTTAAAAATTCTTTAAATAGTCATTTATTTCAGCTTCTAGTATTGGGAAGCAGGAACACAGAGAAAAAATACTTTGTAAAAGTTTTAGTTATTGATTTGAAAAGATGTGTTTCTATTCTACTTCTTCCAGTACCTGTGTTTTATGAGTGACCCTGTGAGCTCTGATGCTTGTAATAAATGCAGAGAGAGTCTCTCCATCACAGTTACCTTAGTGCATGCTTGAAGCCTTTGAAGCTCAGACTTCAGCCCTGGCTGGACTGAAGCCATGGTCTGCTGCATCCTACCTGTGTTATCTGCATTCCACTATTATTAGAAATGAGAATTCTCAAGTAAGCAGGTTATTTTTTGTCTTGTTTTAAGAAGAAAAACCATCATAGGGACAACATAGACTTACATTAAAGACGTAAGCTGTGGAAGAAAATATGATCTGGGATCAGAGCACCTCCATCAAATTCCCTACATCAGCATTTCTCTTACCACCTATATCTGAATCAGTTGGGGTGTTCATTAAAATGCATCTACCTGGGCCCTACCTCAGACTTTCTAAATCAAAATCTCAGAAAAGGAGTTCTAGTAAAGAACAATTTTAGCAAGCTTTCCAATGATTCAAATGCCCACTAGGGTTTGTGAATTAGCCCCTGACTTTTTATTCATTGATTAAGAAGTCAATCAGTCCTTTCAGTGCTGACTCACTTATTTGTTGATTCAACAATATTTATTGAGACAGTTTTCATTACAAAGTACTGTGCTAGTTGACTTTTGAGGAATAATACAGTATAAAATACAGCATCTGCATCAAGTGTTTTACTACATAAGCTGGATGACAAGATATGCTCTCAATATTTGTTAACAAATAAGCACAAGATATTTGGATTCTGTGTCAAAGTAGTATTCATAGTATAGCAACCAGAACAAGAACAATTCTGGTCAGATAACACTTAGAGTTCTCTTTTACTTATTACTCTATTTGATTATTAAAACTGTTTTGTGAAGTAAGTAGAATATTATTTAACAGAAGAGGAAATTGAGTCTCAGAGCTGACAAGATTGGAGATTCAGAGTTACATTAACAATTAGCCACAGAACAGACTCCATTTCTAGATTTTCTAGCTCTAGTTCAGTGTTCTCACTGTGCCTACATTGTAACTCACATACTTTTTGTTACTTAAGCTGAGACAGTTTAGAAATAGAAGAGTTTATCAGTGATGAATACTTAGGTTGAAAATCGGGCAAAAGAAATCATTCAAAATCAAGTAAATAAAACTTCCCGTCAATGTTAATGTTATGTTCAGCTACCAAGCCATCAAGCAAGGATTTTGTTCTTTAAAAATGTGACAGAAGTCCGGTGGGTGGTGAATGTGTTAGGAGAAAATATAATAATTGTAATGTGCCAACTTGGCTGGGTCACAGAAATAAATTTGTGAAGGGAGCCCCAGCATTCTTGAAGAGCTCAGTAATCATTTTTCTCTGTAGGCCAGAACTTACAGTGGGAAATGGTGTAATAAATTGGGAAACCTAAATGCAATGAGGATCCCAGGGTGACTGGGGACAGATAGTGACCCTTAATTGCCAAAGTCAAGGTATCATGGTTAAAAGGACATAAATGACAGCAGAGTCAAAGTAGCAATCAGAAAAGTCTGACTTATAGAGACCTATGGCATTGACTGTTTCATCATGGTGTATGGGAAAGCTACTAAATTCTTTCTTCATCTGTGTAAGCAAAAAAGTTCTAAGTCAACTGAACAAAAGTCTAACTTGAATCAAAAAAAAAAAAAAACAGTCATGGCCCCAACTGAATTCCCAGACTTGAGTCAGTGTACAGACCCAGAACCCCTTGAATGAAGGGAAGGGCAAGTCCCCTTGAGAAAGTATCCCTCTATACTGCTAAAAATTTATACTGTTAATCTTTTCCCAGCCATCCCCAAAGGGACCTATGGTCTTTCCCAGGGTAACTGCACATTGGGGAAAAGGAAATAATGAGAGCTTTCAGGGACTACTGAACACTGGCTCTGAACTGACACTAATTCCAGGAAAACAAGAATGTCAGTCTGGTGACAAAATAGGAGCTCGTGGAGGTCAGGTGATCAATGGAGCTTTAGGTTAGGACCATCTCACAGTGGGCTCTGTAAGTCCCCAAACCCATTCTTTGATTATTTCTCCAGTTCAGGAATACATAATTGTAATGACATACTCAGCAGCTGGTAGAATCTCCAAATTGGTTCCCTGTCCTGTGGAGTGAGGGCTGTTATGGTGGGAAAGGTCAAGTGGAAACCACTACAACTGCCTCTACCCTGAAAAATAGTAAACCAAAAGAAATACGTCATTCCTGGAGGGACGGCAGAGATGAATGTCACCATCAAGGGCTTGAAAGATGCAGGGATAGTGATTTCTACCACTGCTCATTCAACTTGCCTATTACAAAAAACAAATGGATTTTGAAGAATGACAGTGGATTATTGTAAGCTTAAAACAGTAGTGACTACAGTTGCAACTGCTTTACCAGATGTGTTTGCATTGCTTGAGAAAGTTTACACATCCTTTGGTGCCTGGTATGCAGCTGTTAAGCTAGCAAATGCTTTTTCCTCCATCCCTATTAATAAGACCACCAAAAGCAGTTTGCTTCTACCTGGCAAGGCCAGCAATACACCTTCACTATCCTACCTCAGGGGTATATCAACTTGCCAGCCCTACGTCATAATTTAGTTTGGAGGGATCTTGATCACCTTTCCCTACCACAGGATATCATAGTTGTCCATTACATTGATGACATTATGGTGATTGGACCCAGTGAGCAAGAAGTAGCAACAACTCTAGACTTACTGGTAAGACATTTGCATATCAGAGGGTGAGAAATAAATCCAACAAAAATTCAGGGACTTTCTATCTCAGTGAAATTTTAGGGGTCCAGCAGTGTGGGGCATGTTGAAAGATCCTTTCTAAGATGAAGAATAAGTTGTTGCATTTGGCCTCTCCTACAACCAAAAAAGGAACACAACACCTAGTTGGCCTCTTCAGATTTTGGAGGCAACATATTCCTGATTTGAGTGTGTTACTCTGGTCCATCTAGTGAGTAATCCTAAAAGCTGCTCATTTTGAGTGGGGCCTACAACAAGAAAAGGCTTTGCTGCAGGTCCAGGCTGCCATGCAAGTCTCTCTGCCTCTTGAGTCATATGATCCAGTAAATCTAATGGTGCTGGAAGTATCAGTGGCAGACACTTGTCGGTGGCTCTTTGGAGCTTTCAGCAGGCCTCTACTGGTGAGTTCCAGCACAGGCTCTTAGGATTTTAGAGCAAAGCCCTGCCATGCTCTGTTGGGTAACTGCTCTCCTTTAGAGAAACAGCATTAGGCCATCATGAGCTGGGTGTTATCTGCTCCATCAAACCATAAAGTTGAGCACGCACAGCAGCACTCCATCATCGAGTGGAGGTTGTATATAACCGACGAGGCCCAATCAGGCCCTGAACACACAAGTAAGTTACATGAAGAAGTGGCCCAAATGCCCATGGTCCCCACTTTTGCTACACTACCTTTTCTTTCCCAACCTGCCCCTATGGCCTCATGGGGAATTCCCTACAATCAGTTTACAGAAGAAGAGAACACTCTGGCCTGGCTTACAGATGATTCTCATGATGTACAGGCATCTTCCAAAGTGGACAGCTGCAGCACTAGAGCTCCTTTCTGGGACATCCCTGAAGGACCGTGGTGAAGGGAAATCCTCCTGGTGAGCAGAACTTCAGGCTGTGCACCTGGTTGTTCTCCTTGCTTAGAAGGAGAAGTTGTCAGATATGCAGTTATCTACGGATTCATGGCCTATGGCCAATGGTATGTCTGGATGGTCAGGGACTTGGAAGGAACATGGCTGGAAAATTCATGACAAGGAAGTCTGGAGAAGAAGTATATGGAATGGGCAAAAGCCCAAAGATACTTCTGTCCCATATAAATGCTCACTGAAGAGTAACCTCAGCAGGGGAAATTTTAATATTCAAGTGGATAGGATGACCTATGCTGTGAATATCAGTCAGCCTCCCTCCCCAGCCATCCCATCATCACCCAGTGGGCTCGTGAAGCCATGGTGGCAGAGATAAAGGTTTATGTACTGGCTCAGCAACATGGACTTCTGCTCACCCACTGCCAACTTGGCTGCTGCCACTGCTGAGTGCCCTATTTGCCGGCCCAGAGACCAACACTGAATCCTTGAGATGGCACCATTTCAAAGGGTGGTCAGCCAGGTACCTTGTGGCAAGCTGATTACAAGCATACTCAGAGATATTGCAGGTTCAGTTCCAGACCACCACAATAAAACAAATATTGCAATAAAATGAGTCACATGAATATTTTGGTTTCCCAGTGCATCTAAAAGTTATGCTTACACTATACTGTAGGCTATTAAGTGTACGATAGCATTATATCTTTAAAAAAATGTACAAACATTACTTAAAAAATACTTTCCTGCTAAAAAATGCTAACCATCATCTGGGTCTTCAGCAAGTCAATATTTTTACTGGTGGAGGGTCTTGCCTCCGTGTTGATGGCTGCTGACGGATCAGGGTGGTGAAGGCTGGGGTGGCCGGGGCGGTTTCTTAAAATCAGACAACAATGAAGTCTGCCACATCAATGGACTATTCCTATCACAAATGATTTTTCTTTACTATGTAATACTGTTTGATAGCATTTTACACACAGAACTTCTTTTTCTTTTTTTTTAACATCTTTATTGGAGTATAATTGCTTTACAATGGTGTTAGTTTCTGCTTTATAACAAAGTGAATCAGCTGTACATATATATATAACCCCATATCTCCTCCCTCTTGTGTCTCCCACCCTCCCTATCCCACCCCTCTAGGTGGTCACAAAGCACCGAGCTGATCTCCCTGTGCCATGTGGCTAAATCCCACCAGCTATCTATTTTACATTTGGTAGTATATATATGTTCATGCCACTCTCTCACTTCGTCCCAGCTTACCATTCCCCCTCCCCATGTCCTCAAGTCCATTCTCTAGTAGGTCTGCGTCTTTATTCCTGTCCTGCCCCTAGGTTGTTCTTTTTTTTTTTTCTTTAGATTCCTACCATATGGTAGCATACGGTATTTGTTTTTCTCTTTCTGTACATTGAACTGCTTCCATCATGGAAGGGGCAGTATCTTGTTCTTACTAGAATAGACACTTTGGCTATGGATTTGTTTTCCTTACATGAAATGCTTCTGCCAAAACTATCATGAGTAGACTTATAGAATGCCTTGTATACCGTCATGGTATTCCACACTGTATTGCTTCTGCTTAAGGAACTCATTTCCCAATAAATAAAGTGTGGCAATAGGCCCACGTTCGTAGAATTCAGTGGTCTCGCCGTGTTCTCCTCCATCCTGAAGCACCTGTATTGATAGAATGGTAGAAGGTCCTTTTGAAGACTCATTTACAGTGCCAGCAAGGTGGAAAAACCTCACGGGGCTGGGGTAAGGTTTCCCAGAGGGATGTATATGCTCTAAATCAGCATCCAACATGTGGTGCTGTTTCTCCCATAGCCAGGATTCACAGGTCCAGGAATCAAGGGGTTGAAACCAGAGTGTCACCACTCGCCATTACCCTTAGTGGCCCATGAGCAAAATTTTTACTTCCTGTCCTCATGACCTTTTGCTCTACTGACCTTTTGCTTACATGACCTTTTTCTTACTGGTCCTCATGTCCTTTTGCTCTATGATATCCACACCTAACAGGGTGTAGCACACAGTAGGTACCTACTTAATCAATTATGATGAAGTGATGGATTTAGGTCATATCTTTCTCCATTTTCATTTCTGTTAAATTTGGAGTTTTTTATGAAGACTTACTAAGGAGCTAAGCAGAAGCAAACTAGGAGGAATGTGATGAGGTGATTGCTAAATTTTGTTTTCTTAAGCCAGCCCGGACTGTCCCTCCCCAACTGGGATGATTTCCAAATTGGTTTCTCTTGACCATGGAGCGTTGCTAATTCAATTAGTGGGGACTATGCCCCAACATCCCTGGACGTTATTATTCCTCCATCAAGAACTTAAAATTTCTCCCAGAAAAACTTTATATAAAAAGCCTACAGTGAAAGGTATCTAAATTCATTGCTGAACTGCATAATTTGGCATATACTCAGGAAACCAAAGTAAAACGTAGAGCTCTCTGATGAAAACTTTTTTTGCACTAAGTACTTGACAAACAGATATGTGATTTATATATATGAAAGTTGGGATTAATAGTCTAATCTACAACACAGAGACTAAAAGAAATTTGGTTAAATAAAAAGTGGGAATCTTTATCTGGAGAAATCTTCCTGCATCTTCACTTTGAATTCTATCAAGATTCACCACATCTGTAATTTGCTTGGGTAAACGTAATTATGAATGATTCAATATGGGTAAAATAAGATATGACAGTGGATTATATTTCTACTTAGCCTCACAAACAGATATTTAAGCTTTGAATCTTGACTTTTTAATAGGATGGACAGAATATTATAAACTGAGAATTTTTAAAAGTCCTAAACAGTGATTCTCTGAAAAGCGAGGCAAGTTTTCCCCAAAAGCACATTGAGCGAAGTCTAGAAGCATTTGGGTTGTCACACCCTGCTGGGGAAAGAAGGATGTCATTACCATCGAGTGAATAGAGGCCAGGGTGCTGGTAAACACCGACATACATTGCCCTGGACAGTCCCTGCCACAAAGCTTTACCCATCCCAAAATGTTAATAGTGCCAAGACCAAGAAACCTTGACAAAGTGCGATTCCTGAGAGGCAAAGCACCTTTTTTCTTTTCTAAAAATGTTTTTCTCTCAAGGGCTACCAAGAAGTGTGGATTGCCTACTTAAATGCTTGAATCTTATTTTTTTATTTTCCAGAGGAGCCACCCAAAGAAGAATTAAAGTTCCCTCATGCTTTACACCTGCAAGAAATGTATGCCTTGGCACAACTGTTGTGATTAAATATTTTAACACCTGTTCTCTAGAAATTAGAACGGCCTCATTTCTAGAGAACAACAGGAGAGTGAACACTATCGAATTCCACTCATGACCGTGGAAAACTGGCAATCTTAAGGAGAAAAGATGCTCCAGAATAGAAAGGAAGAATCTAAGCTGCATAAGGCCTGTTCACTACTAGTCCCAGTGCCTGGGTAGTGCCCGGCACACATAGACATTCATTAAAAATACATTGGCTGACGCTCACGGGTCCCATCATTTTTTCCTTCAAGCCTCAGAGACCCTGCATTATACAGGATGGTTCAGAGATTGTCAAAGTAGTTTAGGTTTCTCACAGACCATATTAGGAGCATGAGGAATAGGAAACTGGGCTTTGCTCTCTGCATAAGTAATCTGAGACTTTATGAAAGGTAAGCCGTGATCCAGCCAGCTGTTCTAAACCTATTCTTCCTCCTAGAGTTGTATATCCTCCATTACTGAGTGTAAAATTATTTTAATTTTTGAAACAATTTAATTGTTTTAATGAATTATATTAAGGATAAACCATTCCTGGACCTTGCAAATCTATAACGTATAAAATGGGTTTTCCGGGGCCAAATTTCGTATGGGAGTTTCCGGGTCCAGCCACCAAGGCATGTCTTGAGAGTAGAAGCAAGAGTTTGACGAAACATCTCTGATGATGTTTTGATCTGAGGATGAGGACTTCTCTTTGACATTTTTCAGAATCACTTGCCTTAATTAGAGTCCTGGCCACAACTCCCCTGCCACCTGCTCTTGACAATGGGTAGTGAATGCCAGGAGATACTGGCATATGTTTTGCTTTCCTCTCAGAGCACTCATTGTACTGTGCTGGTTTCTGTTGTGTTTGAGAAATACTTGGACTCCGGACAGAGCAGGCACATTCCATTCTTTGGGGACACTTTAAGCCTTCCTTTGTCCCACAAGAAACTGGCTCATTAGAGATACGTAACCTGCTCTCTAAAATTTTTCATCACACATTGCAAAATTGTCTGGGACCAAAAAATCTGAAGAGTATCTTTGCAGTTCTAGAAAATATAACTCCAGGAAAGCATATGTTATTACAAAACAAGCATCTGACATCTTCAGAACTGATGAGGTTGGGAAGTCACCCTATCCAAACTCAGTTTCCCATCTGTATTTTCCTGCTAACCATGCTCATTTATGCCTAATGTTCTATTAAAGGAGTGTGGTGCCTAAACTTTTTGTTGTTGTTGTTGTTGTTTTGTCTTTTTGCGGTATGCGGGTCTCTCACTGTTGTGGCCTCTCCCGTTACGGAGCACAGGCTCCGGACACGCAGGCTCAGTGGCCATGGCTCACGGGCCCAGCCGCTCCGCGGCACGTGGGATCTTCCCGGACCGGGGCACGAAGCCGTGTCCCTGCATCGGCAGGCGTACTCTCAACCACTGCGCCACCACGGAAGCCCCATTTTTATATATAAAGACGTTGGAAAGATTTACCATTGAGTAGAGTTGCATTTGGGGAAAACACTTTATTTCACTTGATGACAGTTATAAATTATCTCCTCATATTTCCAAAAGAGGGTATATAAAATGCATAAGACAGGACATTTAAAATAAAGCCTGTGTGCAGCAACAAAGACCCAACACAGCCAAAAATAAATAAATAATAAACAAATTTATTTAAAATAAATAAATAAATAACTGTCAAAAGAAAAAGCCAGGGCTTCCCTGGTGGCGCAGTGGTTGGGAGTCCGCCTGCCGATGCAGGGGACACGGGTTCGTGCCCCGGTCCAGGAAGATTCCACGTGCCGCGGAGCGGCTGGGCCCGTGAGCCATGGCCGCTGAGCCTGCGCGTCCGGAGCCTGTGGTCCGCAACGGGAGAGGCCACAACACTGAGAGGCCCGCGTACCGCAAAAAAAAAAAAAAAAAAGAAAAAAAAAAGAAAAGAAAAGAAAAGAAAAAGCCAGAAACCGTTAAGACGAAAAATGTGGAACCAGTGACCATATGAATAGCCAATACTATAGGTAAGTTATATTTTTAACGGTTTCACATGTATTCACTCACATAATCCTTACCACAGCACTATTAAGTGGATACTTTAGTTATCCCCAGTTTACTGATGAACAAACTGCAGCATTGAAAGATTAATAATTTGCCTGAGATTATAGACCTAGTAAGTGGTAGAACTGGTATTTGATTTCAGTCTTGCTTAGAATCTGAGTGCTAAACTAGGATACTGTACTGCCTTCCAAACTTGGTGACACCACTTTTCTGAGCTTCAAGACAGGCAAAGCAAAAATAATCAATACTTTTCCCAAGTGCTAAATTTTGAGAAAATCATTAGATAGATTGTAACGTGAGTAACATTATATAACATGACAAAACATATCTTTCATTGCTCTTTTGCACAAGGTCCAAATGTGTTCTTCAAAATAATATTTTTCATATCAATCCTTAATAAAAGGGATTTAAACAACCAATGAAAATAGCTAACAGTTGAAACCCATAGTACTTCCTAGTGTATAGCACTGGTAATTGTGATTTGTGTCGTTGATCCCTGTTTTATTTACATTAGTAACAGTTGTAATTAACTTGTTTATGTATTTACTTATGTGTGTATCACTGGCCTCCTCTTCTAGAGCGACAGCAAGGATCTGTTTGTCTTATTCAACCGTTTACCTTCAGAACTTAGCATAGAGTTTGGCATGGCAAGTGCACAGAATTATTTGTTGAGTAAATCCGTGAATGAATGAATCCTCCAAAGGCAAAGAGTTCTGCCCAAGAACGTAGGCTCAAGATACTCAAAGTATAAATTATGACTATAATTTTAAACTATAAATTATAATTAATTTATACATCAGGACTTTGAAAAATCATGTTTTGTTAAGCAGTCACTGGAGTTGACTTGACTGGAGTGAAAAAGGCAGGGTGTTGGCTTTTTCACTTGTTTTTTTTTGTTGTTCTTCTTTCAAGCTCTGATGTCAGGGCTGGTCCCTGGAGTTGTGTTCTGCAAGATCCACCCAAATCCCATCCACAAAGACAGCCGAAGAGTTGCTGCAGGCAGCAAAGTCAGTGACAGAAAGGAAAGTCTGCTCCCACACTATGGCCTTGCCTCCTCCAAAGCTCCACGGCTTCCAATCAACAATCTTGAGGCCAGGCTTAAAGACAAAACACTTCACGTTGCATGGGGTGTTTTTTCTTGGAAGTCACAGCATCCAAGTGCTGCATCTGGCTTCCCACCACCAGATCTGCTCTTGGAAATGATTTTCTCTGAATAAAACTGCAACTGAAATACTAATTACGTCATAATTTTTAAAATTTGATCCTGTTCTAATCTTTGGTTTCACAGGGTTGGGGCTATTCCCAACCTTATCATTTACATTCTCATAACACTGAATTCTTTGTATTATTCCCCCATACAGCATCCCACACCACACGTTGGACCTTTGCGTTTGATCTTTCTTTGGCCTGGAATGCCCTTACCCCAGCCCTTATCTCTTTTCAAGTTTGACCGCAGGTGTCACCACCTATAGGAGACTTCCTGAAATTTCCAGATCCTGCTATGCACCCTTCCTCTGTGCTTTCTTTGGTTTTAGCATTACCATATTATATTTCACGGTCTCTAAGTATCTATTTCCTCCATCAGACTACAAACAATTCCTTGAGAGCAGGAACCATGTCTTACTCATTTCTTGTCCACAGTTCCTGGCATAACATCTAGCAGGGAGAGGAATCTCAGTAAATATTGATTGAAATGAATTGTGTTGCCAATAAGCCATGATGCTATCACTCTGTCTGACCTTTTCCTGCATTCAAAACTCCTGGAAATGCCAGCAACATTTTAAATGACTGCATTTTAGCACTACTGAGAATGTAATCTTTTGTTATTTTTCTTTCTTTTCAGGAACCTCTTTCCGAAGCTATAAAAGACAAAGGGAAGAGCCATGTCCATGATTGCAGATTTCTATGGTGGCAAGTCCATTCTCATTACTGGGGCCACAGGCTTCTTGGGCAAAGTGTTGATGGAGAAGCTATTTCGCACCAGCCCAGACCTGAGAGTCATTTACATCCTTGTGAGGCCCAAGGCTGGCCAGACCCTGCAGCAGAGGGTTTTCCAGATCCTAAATAGTAAGGTATGCCTTATGGGAAGAGCCTTAGGTCATGGTGACTCACTACAATGTTCCCTTATAGCCCCAAACTGCAGGTGGGGACCAGGATATCTGGGCAGGTAGAGGAAAGGAGACAAAACAAGATAGCAAGGAGCAGCTCATGGAAATCTGTGGTGTTTTCCCATAAGAGAGGAAAGAGTGCTTAGACCCTGTCCAGAAGAGGTGAGCGGGTAATCTATATTCTGCAAATTACTGGGTAAGAGTCAAAATGCTAAAGCTCGCAGTGGACTCGCCAGGCTTGAAATCTATCATGAGGTCATCCAAACTCTTCCCTAATTTTCATTTAAATTTAAGGTAGCTTTCCTCCAAATTTTTAGATAGTATATTGCATATTACATCATATCATATTATAAACAGATGTGATTACTAAGTAGCCATGCAGTAATACTTTCAGTTGTCTAAAAGCCACAAGTTGTATACTTTATCTATGATAACTTGATATTTCTATTATCCCATTATATTTCTATTATCCTGTAAGTTCTTCTAAGGGAAAATGAAACATATGTGTGAATGAGCATTTGGGTATCAAACTTTCTCACTCCCCTCCCCCCAAAATATGAATGTCATCTCATATCTTAATTTATAAATTTGAAGGCTTTCATCTCAAACATATTATCAATTTTTTGTCACTTTATACCTCTTACCCTCCAGCTTGCAATGTTTAGAATAATAACAACAATGACCTCCTAGGATTGCCATGGGAATTAATTTAAATGTATGTGTCTTGTTCATAGACTCCTTTGGAAAGTACAAGGTCACTTAGGGTTGGCAAAAAGAAGATTTAAATAAGAAATTTTTTTTACAAAGTCTCCTTTCCAGTGTTTAGGCATGCTAACATCTAATGGAGTTGTGTATCTGATAGCACAGCACATTATAGACACCCCGTAAGCTTGATGATTACATTTTATCTTCTGGCACCAGCATGAGATTTTGGTATAAACCATCAACAGGAGAATCACAAAAGCCTCTCCTGTATCTCATAGCTTAACTCAGCAGTGGGACAAATAATAATAGCTGGCACTTACTGGGTACTTAGTACATGGCAGACACTATTCAAATGAGCCTTACCTCATTGATTTTTCAACAACCCTGTGAAGTAAGAATTAATATCCAAATTTTACAGATGGATAAATGAGACCAGAAGCATTAACTTTCCAAAGGTCACCCAGTTAGTAAATGAGAGAGTCAGACTTCAGACACCCACCCCCCAAGTCTGGCTCTAAGGCAAGCACACTTGCCTATACCCTACACTGCCTGCATTGTAAGTAATGGTTCTTAAGAATAAGAAAAAAAAAGGCTGATGTGGCATAAAACCAAAATTGAGAAGAAACTCTCAGATCCTTCTTCATACAGCTTGCTCAGTTATACATCCCTAATGGACTGTTTTCATCATGTAGGAGACACGCCTCTTTAGCTTTGTGGCCAGCTTATGAATTTCTAGATAAATATTTTGGCAGAGAGTCTTGTGGTCAGCATAATTTTCGCCTATAGTTATATTCAATGCATTGTATTTGATAACACAGCAATAATTCTTTTAGTATGGAAATCTTGATTATACTATAAATAACTTATTTGTGAAACTGGCTTGCAAATCTCTACGTGTTTCCACTATTGGGCTGTTTACAACTGTCAGCTGTTGACTTTTATAAACAGTGGTCCTTAAACTGTGGTCTCCCAACCAGCAGCATCAATATCACCTGGGAACTATCTGTTGCTATCAGATGGTGCTTAAGAGCAAGGGCTTCAGAGGTAGATTGACCTGGGTTTGAATCTCAGCACTGCTAATTATTAGCCATGGGACAGTGGGCAAGATACATACTCTACTGAGCCTCAGTTTCCTTATCTGTAAAATGGGATAATAATATCTTGCTCACATACATTTATGGCAATCTTTGGATGAGGAGAGCTGGCTCTCCCTGAAGCTCTCTTCCAAGATCGATGAAACTTCTTTTCTGGAAACCCTCAGCAAAATTTTCCTTACATCTCATCAGCCTGCGTTAAGTTATATATCAACTTCTGAACCAACCCCTGTGGCCTGAGGTATGCCATGTACTGATTTGTTCAGAAAGTTCAGATCTAAGCCAATCACTGGCCGCCTGGAAATTCTCAATAATCTTACAGAGAATCTTAAATTAAGGATATAATCAATCATAATTTAATTAAGTTTATAGGGAGACCCAAGCTGACATATGGGTTAAAAAGGCAAAATAAAATTTCTCTGAGTTTTATTAATGTAAAATATAAAATAATCAACTTTGCTTTTTAACTAATCCAAAACATACCCATAAATGTGTCCTCTCCAATGCAGAGATCACTAAACTGGAGCTTGGTGGTATCTTAAAACCAAGAAAACTGCAGTCAGCAGCCATTTGCTAAATTCCTGGATGCTCAGGACTTTACATTTCTAGGCAGCAGCTGTCCTCCAGTTGTAGTTTTAAAAATTCTTCTCCTGCTGGGAAAACTGGACAGCTACATGGAAAATAATGAAATTAGAACACTCCCGAACATCATACACAAAAATAAACTCAAAATGGATTAAAGACCTAAATGTAAGGCCAGACACTATAAAACTCTTAGGGGAAAACATAGGCAGCACACTCTATGACATAAATCACAGCAAGATCCTTTTTGACTCACCTCCTAGAGAAATGGAAATAAAAATAAAAATAAACAAATGGGACCTAATGAAACTTAAAAGCTTTTGCACAGCAAAGGAAACCATAAACAAGACAAAAAAACAACCCTCAGAATGGGGGAAAATATTTGCGAATAAAGCAACTGACAAAGGATTAATCTCCAAAATTTACCAGCAGCTCAATATCAAAAAAACAAACAATGCAATCCAAAAATGGGCAGAAGACCTAAATAGACATTTCTCCAAAGAAGATATACAGATGGCCAACAAATACATGAAAGGATGCTCAACATCACTAATCATTAGAGAAATGCAAATCAAGACTACAATGAGGTATCACCTCACACCAGTCAGAATGGCCATCATCAAAAAATCTACAAACAATAAATGCTGAAGAGGGTGTGGAGAAAAGGGAACCCTCTTGCACTGTTGGTGGGAATGTGAATTGATACAGCCACTATGGAGAACAGTATGGAGGTTCCTTAAAAAACTAAAAATAGAACTACCATACGACCCAGCAATCCCACTACTGGGCATATACCCTGAGAAAACCATAATTCAAAAAGAGTCATGTACCACAATGTTCATTGCAGCTCTGTTTACAATAGCCAGGACATGGAAGCAACATAAGTGTCCATTGACATATGAATGGATAAAGAAGATGTAGCACATATATACAATGGAATATTACTCAGCCATAAAAGAAATGAAACTGAGTTGTTTGTAGTGAGGTGGATGGACCTAGAGTCTATCATACAGAATGAAAGCAGAAGGAGAAAAACAAATACCGTATGGTAACACATATATATGGAATCTAAAAATAAATAAATAAAAATGGTTCTGAAGAACATAGGGGCAGGACAGGAATAAAGACACGGATGTAGAGAATGGACCTGAGGACATGGGGAGGGGGAAGAGTAAGCTGGGACGAAGTGAGAGAGTGGCATGGACATATATACACTACCAAATGTAAAACCGATAGCTAGTGGGAAGCAGCTGCATAGCACAGGGAGATCAGCTCGGTGATTTGTGACCACCTAGAGGGGTGGGATAGGGAGGGTGGGAGGTAGGCACAAGAGGGAGGGGATATGGGGATATATCTATATGTATAGCTGATTCACTTTGTTATAAAGCAGAAACTAACATACCATTGTAAAGCAATTATACTCCATTAAAAATGTTTTTAAAAAAAAAAGATAGCCCTAATAGAATCAAATCCAGCATACAAAGTTAGCTTCGTATGAGCAGTCAGTCTCACCTATCTTCCCCTTTGCTAAGCCTTCCTTCACATGGGCTCCTAAATTCAACCTCAGAATAAACAGTATTTTTCTTTTGTCATTAAAAATCTTTCCTTTTCCTCAAAGAGACTTTGCTATTACAGTAACACTATTGAAGATATGTCTAAATGAGTATTTTAAAAGGGAACAATTGCTATAGCACCAAAATGCTCAAGACATTGAAATATGGACATTTCTTCTTCAGTCTCTATTTCTGGTTTCTGCAGCAAAGGCATTAATTATACTTCCATAAATTTTGACTTATGTGGTCAGATAGAAAGACAGGGCCTGGGCTTCTTCATAAAAAGAGAATGATATAGTTTAATATTTTTGCAATGTTTCCTTTAAAAGTGAAACTATTCCATATGAAGTCTAGTTTTCCTCGATTTGGTTAGAATTTAGAAGGAAATGGTGCAAGTCTGTTATTCCAAACATGTGGGTCCCCACAACCAACTTTCCAACACAGGGTTATACTTAAAGGAATATACCCAGACATCTTTGGTTTCATAGTAATTCTGTCTGCTTTTATGCTTTCCTAATTTCAGATTCAGTGAGAAGAGTCTCAGGTTTGTCAAATAATACACCATTTTCTCAGAAGTATTTGATTTGCTGAAATCAATAACACATCTATTATCCCAATTTTTTCCCTTTAATTTTTTAAACTAAGGCCTTTTCGTTATTTCCTTCGTGTGTTCCCACTGTGTCTTCCACATCTGACATAGTGCTTGACACTCTGTAGGTAATCAACCAAATATATTCAATGAACAAGTTTAATGTACTCCAGTTCTTTAAGCCAGTCTTTACTTCTGTTGTATGACCACTCTCACCCTAGGTTCTTACTCAGAAGAGCTTTCCTGTCTGGGTTAAAGTTTCTTCTGGAAGGCCTCTGATTCTACAAATATTTATTAAATATCTTATATGAATCAGGATCCAGTCTAGATTCTGCCATTGAACTTTATTTTGACATGACACAGTGATTTAAATGCCTCCAAGCCTTATTCCTAAGAAGGGTCTGGTATTACTTTTACTTGGTACTTGCCTCCTGTCACACAAAACAATGCATGAATTCTAATCCACCTTAAGTAATACAGTGTGCTTGAAGGTAGATTAATGGTATCAGGTATAGGAGGCTTGGAAACTTTCTTTAAAACATAATGAATAAAACTGTTACCGGTTTGCCTTTGATTCCCACTGTGTCCCCAGGAAATATGGTCAAGAGAACATCTGTTCTATTGATATCTATCTATCAAAATTCGTTCATCAGCTTCATTCCTTTCCTTTCACGGCATGGACAGCAACTACCTCTCACTTCCTGTTTCCATGCCTTCAGAGAGAGACAATTAAGTAGGAAGTGCTTTGGAAAGAAGGTTATTTTTAATCCTTTGGCCACATAGAATTGGGACTCAAGAATCAGAACAGAGGATCAGTTTCCTCACATATGCTAAGATCCTTAAGTATTTTCAGACCACTTAAAGGAACATATCAATTGAGGGAAAGGTATCTGAATTAATGGCAGATCCTTGAGGACTTTCTCACAAAGATAATTAAGGTGGCACTCTAAGAAAACAACCAGAGACACACATAAATAATGTGCAAATATATTTATTGAACATGTTTACTTTTATCGTTAAGTAAAAAAACCACTGTCTTTTGTAGTGAAAAACCAGAACAATAATCTTTTTCCAAAAGAATTTTCTAAATGCAATTACAATGAAGTTGTTTTATTTTTATAGTGGGAGAAAAAGCCCACTTTTTTTTTTTTTTTTTTTTTTTTTTTTTTTTTTTTTTTTTGTTACGCTGGCCTTTCACTGTTGCGGAGCACAGGCTCTGGACGCGCAGGCTCAGCGGCCATGGCTCACGGGCCCAGCTGCTCCACGGCATGTGGGATCTTCCCGGACCGGGGCACGAACCCACGTCCCCTGCATCGGCAGGCGGAGTCTCAACCACTAAGCCACCAGGGAAGCCCAAGCCCACTTTTTAAGATAGTAAATAAATAAGGCAGCAAAGCAATCACGAATTTCCAAAATTATGTCATCAGATATAAGTTGTTTACTTTTAGTTTAGAAACTTTATCAGAATTAAATAGTTTGACCGAAGTGAGAGAGTAGCATTGACATATATACACTACTAAATGTAAAATAGATAGCTAGTGGGAAGCAGCTGCATAGCACAGGGAGATCAGCTAGGTGCTTTGTGACCACCTAGAGGGGTGGGATAGGGAGGGTGGGAGGGAGACGCAAGAGGAAGGAGATATGGGGTATATGTATACATATAGCCGATTCACTGCGTTATACAGCAGAAACTAACGCAACATTGTAAAGCAATTATACTCCAATAAAGATGTTTAAAAAATAAAATAAAAAATAAAAGTAAGACTCAAAAAAAAAAAAAGAAAGAAATACGATTCTAAGTTTATAAAATCGTTTTTAAGAAAACTCTCCTAATTTCTTTCACAAAATCTGAGAAGTTTCTACAGAGAATAAGCCAAATTTCCCATGTTGACATGTGAACATGCTAACCGCAGACCCACTTGTGGGTCCCCAGGCATCCCAAGCTGACTGCTTGGTCTCTTGTTATGAAAAATGTGCTCATTTAAGTATGAACCAACAAGCTTTCCAGGTAGCAGAAACAATTTTCAGTGGCAAAATTGATATTTATTTTGCTATCTAGAATGCGGCTTTGCTTAAAGACATGATTCTTCCCCATGACAAGAGATAATTAGTTGCAAATAAATCATTCAGTTATGAAGCTCAAAGTGTTGACAGCATTTTGAGGTTCTTCAAAGAAGAACCTTTAAAGATGTGTTCCTTTTTACAACAGTCATGTCCCATTTATATCCATTTAGGTTCTTAAGTTGGTCATAATCTACTCTGAATAACTCTTTAAGAAAACATCAAGAAGACAATATCCGTACCTGAAAAATAAAACCACAAGTAGTTGAATTTATTTTGAGTGAGGTAGTTAATTAAGAGTGAGATCAGAATCTAAAAAAAAAAAAAAAAAAATTCATTGAGAGAATACCAGAAATGGTTAGGCATTTCCTCTTAAACTAGAGTAATCAGGTAAGGAAAGGGTTACAATGAGATTGTGCTGGGTTTAGAATGCAGCATCTGAGAAGACCAGGCAAAATTCAAGACTCCCAGGGAGGGACCATCCTGTATGATGTCACCAGGAAGCAGATTTATAAACAAAGGCAGAGCTTGGCAGGTTGCACTGGATATTTTAAGTCAACTTCTCTGGAAAAATGTGAATTACTCAATAAGCTCTCAGCTGCTCCTGAGATAAATCAACTTTGAAATACCCTGGAGAGTTTTGGGTAATGAATCATGCAGGGTCACACACGGGGCCCTCAGTTCATAGAACTGATTAGATTTAAGACAATAGAAGATAGCAACATTTTATGAAATAGTTTATTGAATCATTTTGCAAGATTATCACTGTTTGGTAGTTTTTAGAAGACATTAGATCCCTAAGAGGAAAAATAATGCATTTAAACAAATTAACTTCCAACTAAATAACACAGGCAAAGAAAAGGCCAACACTTTGACATCACTGGAGTATTAAGAAGCACCCAACAGAAAAGTTATTCATTTTATGTAAAAGTTTATTGTTAATTTTCATAGACTTTTTTTTTCTTTTTTTGCGGTACGCGGGCCTCTCACCGTTGTGGCCCCTCCCGTCGCAGAGCACAGGCTCCGGACGCGCAGGCTACAGATGCGCAGGCTCAGCGGCCATGGCTCACGGGCCCAGCCGCTCCGCGCCATGTGGGATCCTCCCAGACCGGGGCACGAACCTGTGTCCCCTGCATTGACAGGCGGACTCTCAACCACTGCGCCACCAGGGAAGCCCTTCATAGACTCTTTTATAAGGAAGAAAAGCATTTTCATGTTTGGTTCAGGCTACCCTGTGTAAAAGCTGCTTGTCCACAACTTCCAAAAAAAGATGAATTTCTGATTGATATTAATAATTCTGTTAAATCTCCATATAAGGCAAAGGCGATTAGAACCAGAAGTTTGTATTTTAAATTCCCAAAGTCAGTTTTGTTCCATTACCACTTTTTACTTTTCCTAAGAAACTAATGATCCCACAAAAAAGCAAGAGGCTTTTATAAACTTGAGACAACTTGAGGGACTATTGCCAGGAATTAAAATTTCCCATGATTAACAAACACACTTTTGAAAGAGTATAACTGATTCTCAGTTTGACAGACACTCAACTCAGATTAGTTGAAGCATGTTAAGCCTCTCCCCTAAGGGCCATTTCCTTCCTTTAAAGAAAAAAAAAAAAAAAACTTTTTAAATTGATTTTGTCCTGGGGATATTCTTTAAGGTCCCAGAAACAGAAACAATTTATTTCTCAATCTCTTGTTTTCTTTTACAGTACCATTCACTAGTTAATTCAATCCCTGGCATGATTTCACATGTCCAACTTCTTTCCTTCTTTTTAAATTTCTTCCAATCACATCAAGTCTTTTTCTCAAAAGCTTCACATTGCCTGTACTGATTTCATTCAAAAAAGTCACCAAACCACAGGATTCAACATGACTCTTGTCAACTAATTGGCATTCGCCACTGGCACTTGCCAGCTCCCTCTACAAGGATTAAATCATGTGCTGCTGCAGCTGCTGATTTTCAACACCTGCCTGAAAGGTGTTCAGGGTGGAGAGCTGTAATGAGGCTCTCTGTGCTCTGGGAAAAACTGGCAGAACAGGTCTTCAGATAGTTAGATATTTTCAGGAGTCGATTTTATGAGCCCAATTCTTGTATCTCCTCATATCTAGAAAAATACTAAAATCCTTCATGGTGACATCTGTTCCTCATGACCAGCAGTAACCTTCACGAGACCAGCAGAAACCTTCTACAAAAAATATGTGCTTGAAGGGGAGCTTCAAGATGGCAGAAGAGTAAGACACAGAAGAGTGAGATGCAGATATCACCTTCCTCCCCACAAATACATCAGAAATACATCTACATGTGGAACAACTCCTACAGAACACCTACTGAATGCTGGCAGAAGACCTCAGACCTCCCAAAAGGCAAGAAACTCCCCAAGTACCTGGGTAGGGCAAAAGAAAAGAATAAACAGAGACAAAAGAATAGGGATGGGACCTGCACCTCTGGGAGGGAGCTGTGAAGGAGGAAAGGTTTCCACACACTAGAAGCCCCTTCGCGGGCAGAGACCATGGGTGGCAGACAGGGTAAGCTTCGGAGCCACGAAGGATAATGCAGCAACAGGGGTGTGGAGAGCAAAGCGGAGAGATTCCTGCACAGAGGATCGGTGCCGACCAGCACTCACCAGCCCGAGAGGCTTGTCTACTCACCCGCCGGGGCGGGCGGGGTTGGGAGCTGAGGCTCAGGCTTCGGAGGTCAGATCCCAGGGAGAGGACTGGGATTGGCTGTGTGAACACAGCCTGACGCGGGCTAGTGCACCACAGCTAGCCGCGAGGGAATCCGGGAAAAAGTCTGGACCTGCGGAAGAGGCAAGAGACTTTTTCTTGCCTCTGTTTCCTGGTGCGCGAGGAGAGGTGATTAAGAGTGCCGCTTAAAGGAGCTCCAAAGACGGACGTGAGCCACGGCTATCAGCGTGACCCCAGAGGTGGGCAGGAGATGCTAAGCCTGCTGCTGCTGCCACCAAGAAGCCAAGAGCACAGATCACTGTCCACACCTCCCCTCCCGGGAACCTGTGCGGCCCACCACTGCCAGGGTCCCGTGATCCAGGGACAACTTCCCCGGGAGAACGCGTGGTGCGCCTCAGGCTGGTGCAACATCCCGCCGGCCTCTGCCACCACAAGCTCACCCCACACACCGTACCCCCCACCCCGCCCCTGGCCTGAATAAGCCAGAGCCCCCGAATCAGCGGCTCCTTTAACCCTCTCCTGTATGAGTGAAGCATAGATGCCCTCAGGTGAACTACATGCAGAGGTGGGGCTAAATCCAAAGCTGAACCCCGGGAGCTATGTGAACAAAGAAGAGAAAGGGAAATCTCTCCCAGCAGCCTCAGGAGCAGTGGATTAAATCTCCACAATCAACCTGATATACCCTTTATCTCTGGAATGCCTGAATAGACAACGAATCATCCCAAATTCAGGAGGTGGACGTTGGGAGCAACGATATATATATATATATTTTTTTTTTTTCCCTTTTTCTCTTTTTGTGAGTGTGTATGTGTATGCTTCTGTGTGTGATTTTGTCTGTATAGCTTTGCTTTTACCATTTGTTCTAGGGTTCTCTCTGTCCTTTTTTTTTTCTTTGTTTGTTTTTTTAATATAGTTTTTAGTGCTTGTTATCATTGGTGAATTTGTTTTTTGGTTTGGTTGCTCTCTTCTTTCATTCTTTTTTTTTTAATTACTTAAACTTTTTTAATAATTATTTTTCATATTAATAACTTTATTTTATTTTATCTTCTTCTTTCTTTCTTTCTTTTTCTCCCTTTTATTGTGTGCCGTGTGGATGACAGGCTGTTGGTGCTCCAGCCAGGCGTCAGGGCTGTGACTCTGAAGTGGGAGAGCCAAGTTCAGGACATTGGTCCACATGACCAGTATCATGTCCACAAGACCAATATTATGTGGTCCAGCTCCACATAATATCAAATGGCGAAAATCTCCCAGTGATCTCCATCTCAATGCCAAGACCCAGCTCCACTCAATGACCAGCAAGCTCCAGTGCTGGACACCCTATGCCAAACAACTAGCAAGACAGGAGCACTTTCCCACCCATTAGCAGAGAGCTGCCTAAAATCATAATAAGGCCACAGATACCCCAAAACACACCACCACACGTGGACCTGCCCACCAGAAAGACAAGATCCAGCCTCATCCACCAAAACACAGGCACTAGTCCCCTCCACCAGGAAGCCTACAAAACCCACTGAACCAACCATAGCCACTGGGGGCAGACACCAAAAAACAATGGGAACTATGAACCTGCACCCTGCGAAAAGGAGACCCCAAACAGTAAGTTAAGCAAAATGAGAAGACAGAGAAACACACAGCAGGTGAAGGAGCAAGGTAAAAACCCACCAGACCAAACAACTGAAGATGAAATAGGCAGTCTACCTGAAAAAGAATTCAGAATAATGATAGTAAAGATGATCCAAAATCTTGGAAATAGAATGGAGAAAATACAAGAAACATTTAACAAGGACCTAGAAGAACTAAAGACCAAAGAAACAGTGATAAACACCACAATACATGAAATTAAAAATCTTCTAGAAGGAATCAATAGCAGAATAACTGAGGCAGAAGAACGGGTAAGTGGCCTGGAAGATAAAATAGTGGAAATAGCTACTGCACAGCAGAATAAAGAAAAAAGAATGGAAAGAATTGAGGACAGTCTCAGAGACCTCTGGGACAAGATTAAATGCACCAACATTCGAATTATAGGGATTCCAGAAGAAGAAGAAAAAAAACAAAGGGACTGAGAAAATATTTGAAGAGATTAGTTTAAAACTTCCCTAATATGGGAAAGGAAATAGTTAATCAAGTCCAGGAAGCACAGAGAGTCCCATACAGGATAAATCCAAGGAGAAACATGCCAAGACACATATTAATCAAACTATCAAAAACTAAATACAAAGAAAAAAATTTAAAAGCAGCAAGGGAAAAACAACAAATAGCACACAAGGGAATCCCCATAAGGTTACGAGCCAATCTTTCAGCAGAATCTCTCCAAGCTCGAAGGGAGTGGCAGGACATATTTAAAGTGATGAATGGGAAAAACCTACAACCAAGATTACTCTACCCAGCAAGGATCTCATTCAGATTTGATGGAGAAATTTAAACCTTTACAAACAAGCAAAACCTAAGAGAATTCAGCACCATGAAACCAGCTTTACAACAAATGCTAAAGGAACTTCAATAAGCAGGAACACAAGGGAAGGAAAAGGCCTACAATAACAAAGCCAAAACGATTAAGAAAATGGTAATAGGAACATACATATCGATAATTACCTTAAATGTAAATGGATTAAATGCTCCAACCAAAAGACATAGACTGGCTGAATGGATACAAAAACAAGACCTGTATATATGCTATCTACAAGAGACCCACTTCAGACCTAGGGACACATACGGAATGAAAGTGAGGGGATGGAAAAAGATATTCCTTACAAATGGAAAACAAAAGAAAGCTGGAGTAGCAATTCTCATATCAGACAAAATAGACTTTAAAACAGACTGTTACAAGAGACAAAGAAGGACATTACATAATGATCAAGGGATCGATCCAAGAAGAAGATATAACAATTGTAAATATTTATGCACCCAACATAGGAGCACCTCAAAACATAAGGCAAATACTGACAGCCATAAAATGGGAAATCGACAGTAACACATTCATAGTAGGGGACTTTAACACCCCACTTTCACCAATGGACAGATCATCCAAAATGAAAATAAATAAGGACACACAAGCTTTAAATGATACATTAAACAAGATGGACTTAATTGATAATGTATAGGACATTCCATCCAAAAACATCAGAATACACAGTCTTTTCAAGTGCTCATGGAACATTCTCCAGGATAGATCATATCTTGGGTCAGAAATCAAGCATTGGCAAATTTAAGAAAATTGAAATCATATCAAGTGTCTTTTCCGACCACAATGCTGTAAGACTAGGTATCAATTACAGTAAAAAATCTGTTAAAAATACAAACTCATGGAGGATAAACAATACACTACTTAATAACAAAGAGATCACTGAAGAAATAAAAGAGGAAATCAAAAAATACCTAGAAGCAAATAACAATGAAAACACGACAACCCAAAACCAGTGGGATGCAGCAAAAGCACTTCTAAAAGGGAAGTTTATAGCAATACAATCCTGCCTTAAGAAACAAGAAACATCTCAAATAAACAACTTAACCTTACACCTAAAGCCACTAGAGAAAGAAGAACAAAAAAACCCCGAAGTTAGCAGAAGGAAAGAAATAATAAATATCACATCAGAAATGAAGGAAATGATAGCAAAGATTAATAAAACTAAAGGCTGGTTCTTTGAGAAGATAAACAAAATCGATAAACCATTAGCCAGAGTCATCAAGAAAAAGAAGAGAAGACTCAAGTCAATAGAATTAGAAATGAAAAAGGAGAAGTAACAACTGACACTGCAGAAATAAAAAGGATCATGAGAGATTACTACAAGTAACTCTATGCCAATAAAGTGTACAGCCTGAAAGAAATGGACAAATTTTTAGAAATGCACAACCTTCTGAGACTGAACGAGGAAGAAATAGAAAATATGAACAGACCAATCACAAGCACTGAAATTGAAACTGTGATTTAAAATCTTCCAACAAACAAAAGCCCAGGACCAGACGGCTTCACAGGCGAATTCTACCAAACATTTAGAGAAGAGCTAACACCTATCCTTCTCAAACTCTTCCAAAATATAGCAGAGGGAGGAACACTCCCAAACTCATTCTACGAGGCCACAATCACCCTGATACCAAAACCAGACAAAGATGTCACAAAGAAAGAAAACTACAGGCCAATATCACTGATGAACATAGATGCTAAAATCCTCAACAAAATACTGGTAAACAGAATCCAACAGCACATTAAAAGGATCATACACCATGATCAAGTGGGGCTTATTTCAGGAATGCAAGGATTCTTCAATATAAGCAAATCAATCAGTGTGATACACCATATTAAAAAATTGAAGGAGAAAAACCATATGCTCATCTCAATAGATTCAGAGAAAGCTTTCGACAAAATTCAACACCCATTTATGATAAAAACCCTGCAGAAAGTAGGCATAGAGGGAACTCACCTCCACATAATAAAGGCCATATATGACAAACCCACAGCCAACATTGTCCTCAGCGGTGAAAAACTGAAACCATTTCCACTAAGATCAGGAACAAGACAAGGTTGTCCACTCTCACCACTATTATTCAACATAGTTTTGGAAGTTTTAGCCACAGCGATCAAAGAAGAAAAAGAAATAAAAGGAATCCAAATCGGAAAAGAAGTAAAGCTGTCACTGTTTGCAGATGACATGATACTATACATAGAGAATCCTAAAGATGCTACCAGAAAACTACTAGAGCTAATCAATGAATTTGGTAAAGTAGCAGGATACAAAATTAATGCACAGAAATCTCTGACATTCCTATACACTAATGATGAAACATCTGAAAGTGAAATTAAGAAAACACTCCCATTTACCATTGCAACAGAAAGAATAATATATCTAGGAATAAACCTACCTAAGGAGACAAAAGACCTGTATGCAGAAAATTATAAGACACTGATGAAAGAAATTAAAGATGATACAGATAGATGGAGAGATATACCATGTTCTTGGATTGGAAGAATCAACATTGTGAAAATAACTCTACTACACAAAGCAATCTACAGAGTCAATGCAATCCCTATCAAACTAACACTGGCATTTTTCACAAAACTAGAACAAAAAATCTCACAATTTGTATGGAAACATAAAAGACCCTGAATAGCCAAAGCAATCTTGAGAAAGAAAAATGGAGCTGGAGCAATCAGGCTCCCTGACTTCAGACTATACTACAAAGCTACAGTAATCAAGACAGTATGGTACTGGCACAAAAACAGAAATATAGATCAATGGAACAGGATAGAAAGCCCAGAGATAAACCCACGCACATATGGTCACCTTATCTTTGATAAAGGAGGCAAGAATATACAGTAGAGAAAAGACAGCCTCTTCAGTACATGGTGCAGGGAAAACTGGACAGCTACATGTAAAAGTATGAAATTAGAACACTCCCTAACACCATACACAAAAATAAACTCAAAATGGATTAAAGACCTGAATGTAAGGCCAGACACTATTAAACTCTTAGAGAAAAACATAGGCAAAACACTCCATGGCATAAATCACAGCAAGATCTTTTTTCACCCACCTCCTAGAGAAATGGAAATAAAAAGAAAAATAAACAAATGGGACCTAATGAAACTTAAAAGCTTTTGCACAGCAAAGGAAACCATAAACAATACGAAAAGACAGCTCTCAGAATGGGAGAAAATATTTGCAAATGAAACAACTGACAAGGGATTAATCTCCAAAATTTACCAGCAGCTCATGCAGCTCAATATCAGGAGAACAAAGGCTCAATCCAAAAATGGGCAGAAGACCTGGTGGACAGTTCTCCAAAGAAGATAAACCAATTGCCAACAAACACATGAAAGGATGCTCAACATCATTGATCATTAGAGAATTGCAAATCAAAACTACAATGAGATATCATCTCACACTGGTCAGAATGGCCATCATCAAAA
This sequence comes from Orcinus orca, assembly GCF_937001465.1. Taxonomy (NCBI): domain Eukaryota; kingdom Metazoa; phylum Chordata; class Mammalia; order Artiodactyla; family Delphinidae; genus Orcinus; species Orcinus orca. The sequence goes on from NC_064569.1 coordinate 24,346,417, forward strand.
AATCTACAAACAGTAAATGCTGGAGAGGGTATGGAGAAAGGGGATCCCTCTTGCACTGTTGGTGACAATGTAAATTGATGCAGCCACTGGGGAAAACCTTATGGAGGTTCCTTGAAAATGTACAAATGGAACTACCATGCAACCCAGCAATCCCACTGCTGGGCATATACCCTGACAAAACCATAATTCAAAAAGAGTCATGTACCACAGTGTTCATTTCAGCTCTATTTACAATAGCCAGGACATGGAAGCTATTGTGTCTATCGACAGATGAATGGATAAAGAAGGTGTGGCACATATATACAATGCAATATTACTCAGCCATAAAAAGAAACGAAATTGATTTTTTTGTGGTGAGGTGGATGGACCTGGAGTCTGTCATACAGAGTGAAGTAAGTCAGAGAGAGAAAGATAAATACCGTATGCTGACACATATATATGGAATCTAAAAAACAAATAAAAAATGGTCATGAGGAAGCTAGGGGCAAGACAGGAATAAAGACGCAGACCTACTAGAGGTGGACTTGAGGATACAGGGAGGGGGAAGAGTAAGCTGGGACAGAGTGAGAGAGTGGCATGGACATATATACACTACCAAACGTAAAATAGCTAGTGGGAAGGAGCCGCATAGCACAGGGAGATCAGCTTAGTGCTTTGTTACCACCTAGAGAGGTGGGATAGAGAGGGTGGGAGGGAGGGAGACGCAAGAGGAAAGAGATACGGGAACATATGTATATGTATAACTGATTCACTTTGTTTTAAAGCAGAAACTAACACACCATTGTAAAGCAATTATACTCCAATAAAGATGTTAAAAAAAAAAATATATGTGCTTGATTGCATGTACTCCCCCTTCACAGAAATCACATATATACTGAACTTCCCCGCTACCTCTTTGCAGCAGTTTGTCAGAACTATCTGTGGTGCTGTCTACTGGGTTGGAGTCCTCATTTTGCCCAAAATAAAACTTAACTCGCAGCTCTCACTGTGTATTTTTTTGTTAAGTCGACACTCCGGAATATATTCGGTTTTCAGAGGTATCAGGATCACATGGTATAATCAGAAACCTTGGGATGACGCACAAATACACACATAGCTGTCTGATTAGCAGCTTTTGAAAATGGAGTATTTCTGTGGAAGCAGAAAGGAAGTTTTCCTATTATTAGAAACATACTAAGTGGTAGCCACTATGCTAGGCATCTGACTTTTATTACCCTATTTAATCCTCACAAAACTGTGTGGTATGCCTTATTGCTACCTCACAGATGAGAAATTACTCCAAGAAAGTTGTCACCTATCCAAGGAAGTACCAAGGTAGTGAAAAAGCAGACTGTAAATGCAGTTCTCTTATCTCCAATGCCCATGTCTTCCCCACTGAATTGCATTGCTACCCCTAGGAAATCGCTTCCTCTAACCAGGTACTTATTCTCAAAGAACTCTGTGAAGCAGGCCTTTGGCATGGGAACAGAGCGTTAACAAGATGATGAACTGTGTCACCTCTAGCATTTATTATAGATTCTTATGTAAAGTGAACTATAATTTTGTTAAATGCAAAATTGTTTTCAAGAATAGCAGAATAGGTATGATATACAGGAAAGTTGTTAATAGAGTAATTCCTAAGGGTTCTCATCACAAGGAGAACATTTTTTCCTTTTTTTCATTCTTTTCTTTTTATTGTATCTATATGAGAAGATGGATGTTAGCTGAACCTATTGTGGTAATCATTTCACAATATATGTAAATCAAGCCATCATGCTGTACCTCTTAAGCTTATACAGTAATGTATTCCAATTATTTCTTAGTAAAACTGTGGGAAAAAAAGAAAAGTAGAAAAAAAAAGAATAGCAGAATACATGCTGAATTATTAGTTCTCTGAGATCACAGAATGAGACAGTCCTTTGATTGACATTTTAGATAAATATGCAGGTGAAGACACGGAGGCCCCATGAGGTGAGTAACTCACCCCAGTCACACAGTTAGTAAATGGCAGAACTAGGCTTCAAATCCTGGCCTTCCTGACTCCAAAGAGCCTGGGATCTTTCTAATACACCAATGGTTCACACCTTCAGTGTGTATCAGATTCATTATAGAGCTTGTACAAACTCCAGGCGCCCAAGCTTCAACTCAGAACTCAGTCAGAATCTCTAGGGTCAGTACATCTGGGTTTTCTGGGTTTTTTGTCTTTTTAAACAACTTCTCAAGCAACCCTACTGTATGCAAAAATTTGACAAACTAGTACTACACCAGACTGCCTTATGGTCCTATAGAGTGGTCCTCACTAAAGCAGTAAAAACTTCTAGGTTAATTCTTCATATCTTATGGAAGTTAGTAGTGAACTAGCAAAATCCTAACGTTTTGTGAATCTTTACATTAGGTATGATGGGTTTTTGCCTTAATTTACATGCATTTATTTGTATTTAATTGTTCTCAACTTAGATTATATATAGCCTTTCTTAATGTCTTTCTTGTTCAAGAGCTAACTTGCAAAATTCGTTGATTTGCTTTTGCTCAGCACTCTAATATTTCTATGATAAATGTTACAGGCTCTCTTTTTCATTGGGATGCCAGATATTCCATAGAGATTGCACTTTAGTTTAAGGGACCTAACTTTTTTTTTCACAAAATAAAAATACTAAGCAAATTTTTGTTGGTTATTGTGACTAAATAATATAATTATATTTGAAGAGAGGGAATCAGTAAACTGAATAAAGATCAAAGACTCTCATGATTAGAAAGGAATGATTACATTTAATAGCCTTCAGGAGGTAGTGACTCCTAGATGCCTCCCAAGTTAGGTCATGTGGATAACAAATTGACTGTAGAAGTCCAAGTGCAGGGCCTGTACATTGTTTCAAAAGCATTATATAAATGTCATGCCCTCCACTCCTTGCCCAATTCCTGCTTCTAATAAAAATGCAGTCTTAGTCTCTGGCCACAGAAGTCATACCTAAGGAGTTTATTGAATCCAAACAGTTCTCTTTCTGTCAATTTTCTTACTTAGGATTTTCAAAGTTTCTCTCTTGCCTCTGAGCTATAAGTAATTATTGCCATAATAGTCTCTCATGTTTAAAAAATAAATTGAAAGAGAGAGAAATACTTGCCTGTATAATGTCAAATCAATGGAACACTCCTAAACTTTCCAAGAAAAATGTATTGCTTTGTTATCAGTTTGAAATGCTTAGATCACCTCACAGCTGTTATCTTTCAGTGACCACAGAAATGTGTCTTCCTCCTGTCAAGAACATGGTTTCCTAAAATGGAAAAGCAGCAGTCCTGAGTGTTCAAAAATAGCAAGTAGTTATTCAACGCTTTACCATCTCAGTCCTATGCCATTAAATAATATATGAGAAGGAAGATGATAAACTCTTAGAATCTAAAATAATTATATTAAGTTCTTTATTGGTGGGCCTTCACTGAAATTTTTGAAATTTTATTTTTTCTTAACTCATTTTTATTCCAAGTATTTTTTCTTGCCTTTAATAAATGTCTTAGCCAAAAAAAAAAAAAAAAAAACTTTCAGAAGGGCTGGTTTCTATTGAGGATCCATTTGCATCATTTCATCTGTCATTTAGTCTTGTCATTATTACAAAAGAAAAGGGTCTGCTCTGAGCCTTTCCATGCGCCCCCCACCTTGGCAGTTAATACAGAGGACCCAAGGGAACACTTTGTGTCTTCTTTTAGCAGTAGTTACCTGCTGTCTTTTATTCCACCAATACAAAAGAGCTGGTAACCAATTTCAGGAATCAAGCTCCCATTTATGGTTCTATTACTATTCTTACAGTAATTAATTTCAATTTAACAAGCAAAATTTGAGTCATTTCAATGAACTGGGTACTGTCAAGGATAAAGAGATATAAGAGAATCAAGGAGTTTACAAGCCAGAGGGTGAAATTTAAGCCCAGAATTTTAAAATGGACATGAATTTTTGGAGTCACTGTTTCTCTAAGTATGTACCTGGACCATCAGACCTATCTGTGGAGATGGTTAAGAAATACAACTCTTGGGTTACATATCAAACCTACTGAGTCAAGATCTCTGAGGGTGTAGTAAGGACATCATCTTTAATTGGTCCCTAGATTTTTCTTATGCCAACACAGTTTGAAAACCACTGATGTCTTGTAATTGCCCTGGGCAGTTAAAAAGGGAAATGAGTCATACACAATTGTTCATCAGTTATTTAACAGTCCAACTAGAGAAGTTCTCATCTTGGGTTCAGTTAAAATCAACTGTGAAACTATGTGAAATGCAAACTCCTGGGCATGCCCCAGTGATTTCTTACTTGGTGATTATGGAATGGGGTCCAGGAATATACATTTTTAAGATGCATACTAGTGATTTCTCTTTTATTTATTTATTTATTTATTTGTTTGTTTGTTTATGGCTGCGTTGGGTCTTCTTGCATACTAGTGATTTCAATGCAGTTCACTTGGGGGATAACACTTTGAAAGGCACTGACCTGTTACATGGCAGTTGGCTGTAATCTCTAGCACTCTATTTAGGATGTACCAACATTTAAGGAGAATTATTTTGTTAGAAGCTACAGCTGTATGCTGAGACGCCAGACAAAGCAAGTCATATTATTAGGCCTGGCTAATATAGTAAAATGGGACCCTAATTTAGCACTGTGGTTTGAGTTGATGCAGCCAATTCATCGATTTATTTCAGCTGATTGTAATCAATACCAACTAGATCAGAAAACTTAAACTTCTTTTTTTTGCGGTACGTGGGCCTCTCACTGTTGTGGCCTCTCCCGTTGCGGAGCACAGGCTCCGGATGCGCAGGCTCAGCGGCCATGGCTCACGGGCCCAGCTGCTCCACGGCATGTGGGATCCTCCCGGACCAGGGCACGAACCCGTGTCCCCTGCATCAGCAGGCGGACTCTCAACCACTGAGCCACCAGGGAAGCCCTTAAACTTTTTTTTAAATTACACTATGTTCACTCAGATATCCCCTCTCATTTGAAAATATAAATCCACAAATAGGATGTAGATTGGGACATTATTTCCCCAAATAGTAATTACCTCCTAAAATAGTAATGCTGTAAATGTATTTTGGTGCTGTTCAACATTGCACAGGTGGTCTGAAAGTATAATACAGTATAACAATAGCCTCTGCCTTTTAAAGTCATAAAAACCAAAGGCAACAGAAAATCTATGTATGGCATCTTACATCATCTGTGAGCAGCCCTATTGCCAGAAGGATGGACACAGGTCATTTTCCACGTCTTGCTCTCAAGCAGCCATAAGTCAACACAGGCCAAAGTCAGACTCCATAGAACCTTAAATAGAGTTCTTATGAATAAAAATCTATCATGACTCAAAAAAGAGCCTTCTACAAATGCAGTTATTAAAAAGGGCGGTAATTGTACAAATGTTACATAAATTTATCCAAAAAAATCCTGTGTTTGTTGACCTTTTTTGAGAATGTCCCTCAGATACTTTTCAATCCCAGATGTCAAAAAAGCATTGAGGATTGACCTAACTTTGAATTATTTTCAGAATTATAGTCACACTTACTAAAAAGGCCAACCTTATAGTGCAGGAAGATCATAGCTGCAACACAGAAGTATATTATCTTGCCAGGTCTAGTTGGCTTCATTTAAATTTCCATGTTCCTCTGAACATGGTCTTGCCTGATACAAATGAGACATGATTTCTCTGAATACCTGAGATCAACTTCTTATTACCCAACAGAAAAGCGTTGGGTAGCTCTCTAATGGGGAGGAGAAGCCTTCTGTTAAGGATCAAGCAACAGATGAAAACATTCTTTGGGGGTTAAAAGGGAGAAAAGGATTGTTCGTCTCCATTACTATATTACTATTAAAAACATAGACTAATTTTCTCTGCTCTTAACCTTTCTAAACATTTAACCTTACTTTTCTCGTCCTCACAGTTAACATACCATACCAATACTACAATAAAATTTTATTTTATCAAAGTAGGCTGGAGCCAAGATCATTTCATTAAAATTGTTATTTTCTGAGAAAATGGAAAATACAAATTTAATCTGAGAACTTCTGTGTGGAGGCGAAAGTAGAGACTCTGTTTCATCTGAATAATTGTAATAAAAGCTAAAACTGCCAGTGCTCTTTCCTTTTCCCTGTATAAATAAATTAGAACATTAAAAAATCAATTAAAATCTTATAAAAAGTACATGAGCTCATGTAATCCTCTTACTAGACAATAACTACCATTTATATTAGAATGAGATTATATAAAATTTTTTTTGTTTTACCCATTACAAGTTTTCTCAATTTGTTTTTTTCTAATTATCTTTGTGCTTCTAAGACATCTTGTTAATCTGGTACAATTAACCAAGTTGTTTTGAACCTGTGCTCATGAGACCTTCTTAAAGGCTGGTGATTTGGCTGGTAATTTGTCAAGGCTGTGTAAAGGCTGGTAATTTTTCACTGAAAACAATATTTCCCAGGCAGAAATGGAAACAATCATCATGTATAAACCTGAAGCTGCCTTGGAAGGGAAGAAAGGATGGCACAGGATAAGGATGACTTACTACCCCTCCTTCACCCTGCAGGAAAAGTTCAAAATACACTCCTTACTGGTTATTGGAACTGACTTTTTCAAATTCTACCAAATTAAGAGGAGCAGGAATTATACTAAGCTGACCTTGAACTGCATGCAGTACAGCAAATGGTTGAGTCATATTATTACAACTAAAACCAGTTTTTGAGAATTATAATGAAACAAGTCAGTGAAAACAAGAACAGTGTGATGGTGATGATGATCTTTGATGATTTATATTTATGTTTTAGCTGTTTGAAAAAGTCAAAGAAGTTTGTCCAAATGTGCATGAGAAGATCCGAGCTATTTCTGCAGATCTCAATCAGAACGACTTTGCCATCAGCATGCAGGACATGCAGGAGCTTCTTTCCTACACAGACATCATCTTCCACTGTGCGGCTACTGTGCGCTTTGATGACCACCTGAGGTACATCCCCATTCCCCTCTCATGACTTGTATTATACATGTGTGTGCACGCGTGTGTGTGTAAGTTTCTCTATGATTTCCATTTTATTTTTTTAATATTTATTTATTTTATTCTTGGCTGTGTCAGGTCTTAGTTGTAGCTCACGGGCTCTTTGTTGCGGCGCGAGGGCTTCTCTCTAGTTGTGGTGTATGGGATTTCTCTTCTCTAGTTGTGGCATGCGGGTTTTCTCTCTAGTTGTGGCACGCGGGCTCCAGAGTGCATGGGCTCAGAAGCTGTGGCACACGGGCTTAGCTGCCTGGCAACATGTGGGATCTTAGTTCCCAGACCAGGGATCGAACCTAGTCCCCTGAATTGGAAGGCAGATTCTTTACCACTGGACCACCAGGGAAGTCCCTATGATTTCTTTTTTTAAAAAAAAAGAGATATTCTCAATGAAAAAAAAAAAAATACAAAGGAGTAAAACTTCTCCAAAATCTTACTATCCAGAGTTAACCATTTAATATTGTAAAGACCATCCATTTCAGCTTCTTTTTTAAAAAAAACATATTTATTTATTTATTTTTGGCTGTGTTGGGTCTTTGTTGCTGCGCACAGGCTTTCTCTAGTTGTGGCGAGCAGGGGCTACTCTTTGTTGCAACGAGCGGGCTTCTCATTGTGGTGGCTTCTCTTGTTGAGGAGCACAGGCTCTAGATGCGCGGGCTTCAGTAGTTGTGGCTTGCAGGCTTTAGAGCGCAGGCTCAGTAGTTGTGGCTCACGGGCTTAGTTGCTCCGTGGCATGTGGGATCTTCCCGTACCGGGGATCAAACCCTTGTCCCCTGCATGGCAGGCAGATGCTTAACCACTGCGCCACCAGGGAAGTCCCTCAGCTTTTCTTTATGCATCCATAATAGAATATATTTATGTTCAATTTTACCAAAAAAATGGCATCACATTGAGAATGATGTTTTTTGCAACCTGTTCAGTTTTATTTCTAGATATCTTTCATTGTCAATTGATATTCTGTTATAACTTGTAATGACTACATGACATTCCATTGTACATGTATATAATATACTCAACCAGTTCTGTATTGGTGGATGTTTTTTAGAGTGTTCTAGCTTTTCACTATTACAAACAGCTCTGCAGTGAACATCTGTGTCGAATACATTTTTTTCCCTTTGGGTAAATTCCCAGAAGTAGAATTGTTAGACACATACTAGATGTGTCCAGGTTATGAACAGTTTATATTTTGACATATAATGCTAAGTTGCTTTCCAAAAAGGAGGTATTAATTTATGCTGTTCTTGTGCATATGAATGCTCATTTGTAACACCCACAACAGTACCATATTATAATTCTTTAATTCTTTTTATCATCGTCAATATTATAATGCAAATAGCATTGCATATTTTGATTTCTGTTTCTTTGATAATCAGAAAGGTTGAAGATGTTTGCATGCCGATTGGCATTTTATTCTTTTGTGAAATGCCTGTTTATGTTCTTCACCTATTTTTCTCTTGAAACATTGTTTTCTTATCAGTTTTAGGACTTCTTGGAAGATTTAGCATATTAACTCTTTGTCTTTTATAAGGCTCAAAATATTTTAACAGTTTATCATTTGTCCTCAGCTCTATTTTATTATTTACACAGTTTTTCATAATTTCTTCCAGTATTTTTATTGTTTTATTTTTACACTTAAATCTTTGACCCATTTAAAATTTATTTAGCTATAATTCAAAAAGAGTCATGTACCAAAATGTTCATTGCAGCTCTATTTACAATAGCCCAGAGATGGAAACAACCTAAGTGTCCATCATCGGATGAATGGATAAAGAAGATGTGGCACATATATACAATGGAATATTACTCAGCCATAAAAAGAGACGAAATTGAGCTATTTGTAATGAGGTGGATAGACCTAGAGTCTGTCATACAGAGTGAAGTAAGTCAGAAAGAGAGAGACAAATACCGTACGCTAACACATATATATGGAATTTAAGAAAAAAAAAATGTCATGAAAAACCTAGGGGTGAAACAGGAATAAAGACACAGACTTACTAGAGAATGGACTTGAGGCTATGGGGAGGGGGAAGGGTAAAAAAAAAAAAAAAAAAAAAAAGAGGATGCAGGCATTGCAGGAAGGAAGAAATACAAAAGGGGCATGAGGAAATTTTTGCTGATGATGGATATGTTCATTATCTTTATTGCTTTGTCTCATCAATGTCTACCTATGTCAAAATGTATCAAATTGTACACTCTAAATATGTATACAATACAGTTTATTGTATATTGATTATACCCCCAATAAATCTGTTAAGTTTTTTTTAAAAAAAAAAAATATATAAAGAATAATAGTCAGGAAAATTCCATAAAAAGAAGAGCGATGTAGGTGTGAATGTACAATATTTTTTTATTACCAAAAGATTGTTATTTTTTAAACAGCATTTATTAAATGATTTCTTTTCACTTTTTGTTTGAAAGGAAACTCTCATGGTATATTAAATTTCTATTTCTGAGCTCTTATTCCATTAATTAGGCTTTCTCTTCCAGTACCACAGTATTTTAATGACTACGATTCTTATTTTATTAAGCAACTATACACACATTTTTCTCTTTTTATAGAATATTCCTGACTATTCTCACCTCTTGATTAAACTTAGAATAAATTTGCCAAGTTTTTTCAAGAGTTGGGAGTTTTATTGAGATTACCTCGAATATGCAGATTGATTTAGAAAAACAACATATTTAAAACATTGACTCTTCCTATCCAAGAACAATATATCTCTGTTTATTCAGTTTTTCTGTTATGACCCTTAATGAAGTTTTATCATTTTCTTCATATAAAGCCTGTTCATTTTTTATTAATTTGATATATGTTTTAAGTGTTCTTTTTTGAATATGTGCCTTTCTTCCATTATAGTCTCTAATTTTTGTTTCTATATAGGAAAACTAGTGATTTTTTTATATAACTTTTATAAGTGGACACTTTACTGAATTATGTTACTGTTTATTCCAATTTTTTCAGCTGCTTGTTTGTTTCCCAGACATAATCTGATAGTCATTTAGGGATTGCCTTTGCAGTGTTTGTACTTATTAATTAATTTTATTTTCCTCTCTAATTATAAGGCTGGAACTTCAGAGCAGTGTTAAGCAGTAGTGATTGTTGGCATTCTTCTTGGCCCAACTTTAAAATCAGTGCTCCTTACTTTTCACCATTAAGCGTGACACAGGCTAGCAAATTAAAATATACATTTTTAAATCATTTTCTTCCTCTTTTAGTGAATTTATAAAAATTGAATTGGAAATGGATATTGAATGTCATTTATAAACTTTTCAAAATATATATATATACATGATCATGTATTTTTTTCTCTTTTTGAGTTAGATTAATAGGTTTCCTGATTTTGTATGAAACATGTATTTCTAGAAAGAACTATTTCATTGTCATCACATGTTTATATAGCTTTGTATTCTATTAGGTAAAATTTAGGATTTTGACATCAATTTTTTTTATTGAAGTAAAGTTGATTTACAATGTTGTGCTAATTTCTGCTGCACAGCAAAGTGATTCAGTTATACATATATATATACGTTCTTTTTTATATTATTTTCCATTATGGTTTATCACAAGATATTGAATATAGTTCCCTGTGCTCTACAGTAGGACCTTGTTGTTTAACCATCCTGTATGTAATAGTTTGCATCTGCTAATCGCAGACTCCCAATCTGTCACTCCCCCACCCCCCTTGGCAACCACATCTGTTCTCTATTAACATCATTATTTATGTCTGACCTGTACCTTTGCAATAGAAACATATTTCTCATTCTATATTCACTGTTGCTCTCCTCCAATTTATTTGAATTTTCTAATTTCAGTTAGATGCCTAATTTATGTTTTTCATTCTTTTAATGGCTGCTTAAGAAGCCCCTTTATAAATTCAGAGGATTGCGATTTTTTTCCTTCCGGTTGATTTAGAACCACGTGACCTCTAAATGCAACATGCATCATAGGATTTATGTGCACAGAAAACATCATCAACATATTATACATTCCAAGTATCACATAACTTTGTGGCCGTGACCTGTCCTTTGATGCAGCCACAAAAATCAGATGGATATGCCAGTTATTGGAGTGGGCGCAGTTCCAGCAAAACGGGATGTGAGTTGCCTCACTGCATTTCCTTCTGTCTAATCTTCTCCAGACATGCTGTGCAGCTTAACGTCACTGCCACCCAGCAGCTCTTGCTCATGGCCAGTCAGATGCCAAACCTGAAAGCCTTCATACACATCTCTACTGCCTTTTCAAATTGTAACCTGAAGCACATTGATGAAGTCATCTATCCATGCCCTGTGGAGCCAAAAAAAATCATCGACTCCATGGAGTAAGTTGGGGTGAAGGGTGGGCAGACTGTTGTTCTCTTTAGCTCTTTGTAGTCGTTCATTTATAAGGTAACAAAGTGAGACACTCTTGGAGCAAAATGCTTCCAAAAGGTGCCAACTTTAACTCCCTGTCCTTGCTATTCCCTCCATCCCCGGTGGAGAATAGAGTGCTTGGTGATGAAGCGGGGATAGGGGTAGAAAAGTCCTACAGAAAAGTTGTCTTGAGTAGTTTAGGATTGCATGAAGTACTTGAGGGTACTTTACATGGAAGTCATTTCTCAATTCTCAGTGAACTCAGCATTGTTACTAGATAAGGGAAGTATCAGACATAGTATAAACGTTCAGAAGAAAGGTTTTGGCATCAGACTGGCAAAGGTACTGCAACTTACTAGCTGTGTGACCTTGAGGAAGTTCTTTGGCCTCTCTGAGCCTTAGTTCCTTCATTTGTAAAATGGGGCTAATAATAGCCCCTGTCCTTATAGTTGTGATGATAAAGTGAGTTATATAAAGCAATTATTGCAGTGCTAGGGAATGTTTAATAGCAGTTAATCAAAAGGTTAATAAAGAAGAACTAATAGAGAAGAGAAATTTCTTCCAAATCTGGCAGAAAGTGTTGGTCCCTTGCTCTATATTCAGCTGAGAGGCACTTTTCTTACTGTACTGTTATGCATGAGAGACAGAGGTCTAGCATTTTTCTCTTTTTGCCAACTAACAGGAACACTTTCTTTTTAGGACATGGCCCTGGTTTCAGAATAAGTATGCTTTTCGTTCTGCCTCTTCATTCTTCTGTTCCATTTACCAAGTTTACCTTGTTTTGTTTGTTTTTTAAAAAGACTCTGCATAAAAAGTATTATAGCAGAGAAAATAGACCATTTCCTGGTGAATTTGTCATATTTTAATTTCTTATAATACTGTATCTTCTATTTAAGACATACTCTTTAAAATGAAGCTTTAGCTAAATCAAGAGTTTATTCCCTTCAGGGCAAACTTTTTTTTTTTTTTTTTTTTTTTTTGCGGTATGCGGGCCTCTCACTGTTGTGGCCTCTCCCGTTGCGGAGCACAGGCTCCGGACGCGCAGGCTCAGTGGCCATGGCTCACGGGCCCAGCCGCTCCGCGGCACGTGGGATCTTCCCAGACCGGGGCACGAACCCGTGTCCCCTGCATCGGCAGGCGGACTCTCAACCACTGCGCCACCAGGGAAGCCCCAGGGCAAACATTTTTATCTCATACAGCTCTGATAATATATATTTTTACCTGTCATTTAAAAATATCCAGGACAAAGAAAAATGAAAGTCATCTAAAGGAGCCGGAGGTTGCTTAAGTTGCTAATAAATGATGATGTGCTTAATTGGTGCAAAGGAACCTTTCAGAGTCCAAAGTTTGTCAGGATAGTTGGAGAAAAGACACTGATGCCAAAGTCAGTGCAGGAAAGTCGATGTCTAAAGCCTTGGCATGTTTTCAGGATGGAATTGATTTGTTTGTCATTTACCCACCCCCTTACAGCATTGTCTCTGGGTAAATGTGGTGTTTATGGATGTGCTAAGCCCAGGAAAGGAGCACAGGCCCATTTGATTCCTGACCCTGCCACTGAGATTCCAGAGGCTCACTCCACTGTTAACCCCCTAACCCCTGACAGACCTTAGCACGATTTGAGGAGGGATCTCTGAGAGGTCACCAGAGAAAAGAGCTAGGAAATGGAGATTCAGTTCACCCATTCCATACCACTTCCTCCCTCCCAAACTGTGTCCAGATGCTCAAAAACCCCAGATTTCAAAGAATAAGCTCACCGCCCAGAGGAGGATCTGATTTATAGTCAGGCATTTGGCACTTCCCATACTCCCACTATATGTCAACTGGTAAAGGCAGGTAATGAATACCTCATTGATGATCAAACTGTAATGGACATGGGTACAAAATTTATGTCTGTCTGTCTTGTGCTGCTCTCAGAGGAGAAGAATTATTTTTAAACATATATATATAGCCAAATAGAACTAGGAATAAAATTATATTTTATCTCAACAGAATTCACTTTGAATGCAATTAAGGAAATAAAGGTGTTTTTTTTTTTAAACAGGGGGAACATCATTACTACAATTTATTTGTTCAGAATTTTATACTAAGGACCATCTGTCCAGCCCCCCTCTCAGCCCTCCCCTGACATTTGTGCTGCAGTCACACAGAAGTACTCACCCCTCTCTCTCTTACCTCTCTGCCTTTGCTTAGGTGGTTCTGTTTCTAGAGACTACTTCCACCTCTGCTTCCCCTGGTGAGTTCCTATCCAGACATCAAAGCTCTCCCCTCGGAGCCCACGGGCTCAGGTGGCCGTTCCTGGTGCTCCCAGAGTGCTCATCTTCAACACTGTGCTTAGCACAGGTCATTCTAAATGTCTGGTTATTCGTCTGTATTCCCCAGTGGACAATGAACTTCTCAAAGGAGGAGAGTATCTCTTGCTCCTTCTTGCTCTCCAGGGCCAGCACATAGTAGGAACTCAAATATTTGCTGAATGAATTAACACTTTTTTTTTTTTTTTTTTTTTTTTGCGGTACACGGGCCTCTCACTGTTGTGGCCTCTCCCATTGCGGAGCACAGGCTCCGGACGTGCAGGCTCAGCGGCCATGGCTCACGGGCCCAGCCGCTCCACGGCATGTGGGATCTTCCCGGACCGGGGCACGAACCCGTGTCCCCTGCATTGGCAGGTGGACTCTCAACCACTGCGCCACCAGGGAAGCCCAAATGATCACTTTTTGATGGAACTGGATGATTGCTGTTCATACCACTCCAGCTGGTATTTTTGTTCTTGTTTCTTTGTTTGTTTAGACAAAGCAAGAATAGATGACAGAATTCCATAGCAAGCTGATATTTGGGGATGTGAAGTCTTGTGTATAAAATACCTATATGCCCACATCTTATCCCTGTTTCGGATTGCACTTTTTTTCTTCTTAAACTTTGAGTAAAACCTATGTGTTAAGTTTGGAATAATGCTTTGAATAAATCCCAGCAGCCCATCACCAACTAGACCATTGTTCACGATTGTTTCAACAATTCCTACATCAGGTGGAATTTTCTGAATAATAAATAGCATTAAATTTTAGAATGACAAATAGCATTAAAGTTATTCCTAATAAACATTAGTGCACCTAAATCCAGGTTTGGTTGCTGTGTTTTAAGAAAATACTTTTCTCTGATTTCATCTCTATTCTGTAATTGTAGTAACTGTAGTTAAAATAAAATTAGTTTCCAAGAATTTTAGGTTCTATCTCCCTTAGAAATTTTCATTAACAGTAACCCCATGGGGATCTGTCATTGTTCTTAGTAGTGCAGGGGTCCTCATTTTTTTAAAGGAACCAGGAGTTAGACAACAGGAAAATGATCAATTTCTCACTGCCCTCACTTTGTGTTGTCTTTCAATTCCTAGACACTTTAATCCAGTCAAAGCTCCTGATAGATTTGTATCTATTAAAAATCATACTTTAAGCTACTTGGCCACCAGAAATCACAGCCGATCTGCCAGGTGAAACAGAAAAGTTGTTTCTTGATCAAACACTAATTGCAGTCAACCATGGCAGATGTGCTGCAGGTAGAGTGTGAGAAGCAGGGAGACTGAGGTCACAGCAGCCTCGGTAATGGCCCTTTGGGAAATGCAAAAAGAGGTCAAATGTTGGAAAGTAGTTTTGCCTTCATGCTGAAGAGCACATTGTTAACACTAAGAATGCTTATCTATTCTAGGGGAAAGGAAGAAGCTGGTTTTAGCATTTGTGCTTTTATTGTCAGGATTGTACAGCGTTAGGACGGCATCTAAGCAGCTGACAAAAAAACTGTCATTTCTGTGTACCATGCTTTAATGCGAATCAGAGCAGGGTTAAATTGTTTCTTAAACAAACTCAATAATTTTCATGTTGTCAGGTCATTGGAGCCAGAATAGGTGCTCAGTGAAAGTCTATAGGGTAATACAGAGGACAGGTCACCACAAGCATTAGGCTCAGATATACCCTTTTCCCCAATAAAACGTTCATATTTACTTTGAAGCCTGTTAAATTTATTCTGAAGCCAACTCTGCCAAACTGAAGTTGGTCAACCTTTAACCTTTCAGCTTCCCAGCACTCTTCACCACTGCCACCGGACATTAACTTCCAATTTTTCTTCATTCTCTGCAAAGACATCCCCTCTCTTACTTGCCCACAGTCTCCCTACAGCCCCACCTCCTTCTGAGTTCACCCATTCTGTCCTATCATTATCCATCTCAGCTTCCCAAACCTTTGCCAGCACATAAATTGGCCAATCAAGACTGTCTTGTGGGAGGACACACATGTACTGAATAAGGTAGCTCATTCCTGGCAGCAGAAAGGTGATTGGACACAGAGATAAAAAAACATAAAAAACATAATCCCTCCTGGACTCATTGTAAAGTGGGGAAACAGACACATGGGCGAGAACATACGGCATGATAATCAAGGGAAGAGCAATCCAGATGACAGAAAAGAGAGCAAAGGCTACCATGAAGCAGTGTGTCCAGTATTTACTCCCAGACACCTTCTCCGATATCCCTCTAGGTATATCTAGCTTGCCCTGCTTATTGCATAAGAAAATTAGGAGGCAAAATACATATTACTCTTGCTATTTCATTCAGTAAATATGTAAATTATGAAATTAATGATATTAGGAGGTTGAATAAATAAGTTTCAAACCAAAAAAGTAATATTTAGAGGAAATTGTGTGTGCGTGTGTGTGTGTGTGACACACACAGCCTTCTGAAGTCTTCAATAACTTTTTGCTTCTTTTGAAGCTATTTAAGTACAAGTTTAGTATTTGGAACCCATGGGTTCAGACATCTTGAGTACACTGAAGGGCATTGGCTTTAATTTCAGAAATTTTCTTTGGTTTATACGCTGTCTTTTTTCCATGCTACCTTATTCGCTATTTTAAAAACTGATCGAGAACAAACAACAGCAGCAACTCAAACTTTGGTAAAGAAGAGCATGAACTGATTTTAGGTCCTGAAAAGGACATCACTTAACCAATGGCTGTGCATGTTTGTTACATTAATCTCCTCTTCAAACCTGGGAAATGGCTGGTTGAGATATGGTCTGTTTGGCTGTATTAGAAAAGATATTGTTAAACCAACTATTACCTTTGTAGATATATCCTTCTTGGTTGTTTTACTAAAAATAGAATGTCTTAGATTTGTTGGCTCATTTTGTTTTATCAAATAGCTCTAGGTGTAGTTGTAAATATTCCTGTTTGTCCTCATATAACCTGAAAATTTAGAACAGGTATAATTATTGCCATTTTTTCATAAGTGAAAATGGAGGAAACGAGAAGATGATACAGTAGAATATGGGGGAGCTACAAATAGTAGAGGCAGACCATCTACAGAACACTACAACTCCTTTTGCTTTGTGTTCTTAGAAACCTATGAAACCAAGATTTTCTAAGATGAGCTAACTCACCAAACTTGGGGAAGCCTCCAGCTGTTACCCTTTCCATGCACACCAACAGCAATAAGAGCACATGGTACCAGCCATGTGACATACAATCCTAGCATTGCTGGCTTCTGATGTTTTCTTAAAATTGTTTTTTTTTACAGCCTTAATAAAATTAGGCTGTATTTCTTCTGACCCAGTTTTTGTAACCTGTATGTTTTTGCAGGTGAAAAAGAAAATGGTCTTAGGTCAGTTAATCCACTGCTGACCCACAAATAAGATGAGATAAAGATAACATTATTAGAAAGATAGAGAAGTGTCTGCATTACCCCTCACTCTCTCCCAACACTCAGGTGACTCTATAATTGAAATATCTTCTGCTTTTCTAAGTATTTGGAGTTGTTTTTAATTCTAGGAACTTCTCAACCTTTCCGTTTTCAATGTAAATCAGAAGGAATTTGATACTAGAAGACATTTGATACTAGGCTAGAAAATACCCAGCACTAGTAGCCGCAAAGCAAGGAAAACCAAACCATCACAGGCAGTGCTCATGTTTCTCTCCAATATCGGAGAGTTACTGAAATTGAGAGTTGTGTTTCTGAATGAGTCTTGGCATTAAGCACATCTTAAATACTCAACAATTTGTCATGAGAGGAAGACGATAACCTCTAATAAGATTTTTCTGCAATCAAAATTGTATGATTGCGCTGGGTCCGATAAAATAGGAATGAATGTACCAAACACATGGATTATAAAAATCACACTGACATATAGCCTAATTTTTAAAAACTATATTATATCAAAAGTTTAACCAAATAGATCTACCAGCTAAGAGAAACATTCAATATTTAATCAACAATAATTTGATTGCTTTCTTAGAGAAGATCAGATAGACTTTGGGATTATCAAAATGGTTCTAACGTCTTTTAAAAAAAAGATTAGGCTAATGCCATGGTAACACAGTTATTCGTGATACAGGTCTTCCTGTAAGTGAAGGTATTCAATAATCACTCTATTAAAGCTGCTTCACAGTGCTATTCTCACTCCACTTGACACACTATTAACAGTTATAAGAGCACTTCAGAGCTCATTGGAAATCTCTGGAAATGATTATCAAGTTATTAGCATAGACTCTAAACAGACTTTCAAAATACAGTGCATAGATTTGTTAAAATGTTGTAAGTCTGCTAAGTGTAGTTGCTTTTCTTTTTTGAGGCATTGAGTAGAATTTTAAAAAAATCAAACCTGAAGGTTTCAAGATGGGTGCCATAGGTTCTAACTGGACAACAGTGAATTAGTGGGGCTGCCACTGATGAGCCTCGGAGGACAGACTCTTAAGCCCATGACCAGGGCAGCCAGCCCGCTGCCAGGTGCCCGACTAGCCCTCGCAATGCGTTCACTGAATGTGCCTTCATAGGTACATTCCTGCTGAGAGAAAATAATTGAAGATAGAGACTGAGTCTATATGATCAAGTAGCAGACTGCATAGCTATTGGATAAATCTATCGAGGCAGGAGGCCGTAGGATTCGACTAGTAATATTGGGCTGAGCAGTGGAGAGCAAAGAACTCATCCGTCATGCATCATTTGGACAGGTATACACTCAAGCCTTGGTGTCCTCTGACAGTTCCTAATTCCAGAACTCAAGCTAGAAGGGGGAAGTTTTGTTTGATTGTCGATGTCTCACAGTTTCTTTTTCGGTCTATTGTCTAACATATGTTGCTAGAATTCTTTTTTACTCTGACTACCTTCAGGTGGTTAGACGATGCTATTATTGATGAGATCACACCCAAGCTGATCGGGGATCGGCCCAATACGTACACCTACACCAAGGCCTTGGGAGAGATGGTGGTGCAGCAGGAGAGCGGCAAGCTCAATCTTGCCATCATACGGCCCTCCATCGTGGGAGCAACCTGGCAGGAGCCTTTCCCAGTAAGCCCACTCGCCTGGATTCCACACTTTGCTTCCAAATCAGCATCCTTCTAGCCCAATTACTCTTTGATGTCTTTTTTTTTTTCTTTTTAGCATGTATAGCTAAGTACAGCAAATCAAATGTGAGCCCATTATATTAGGACAGAAGTCCACATTCGGTTCAGGATTTATTCAGCATGGGGCTCCTCTGAGTGTGACACTGACTGTCCTAGAGTTGGGTGGCATCTTAAATTAGCTTCTCATTAACTCTCGTCTCAAAATTGCCATGGGAAATAGTTTTATTTCTTGGCTTCCCCACTATAGTTTAAATATAGCAGAATGTTCTTGATGGCCAAATTGGTAGTATTACAATTGCCAGGGTAAATAGGAATCACGAAGCTCAGAGAAAAGTCCTCAGTTTAGGAATAATAATTTTTATCTCTGTATACTGCTATATCTTTTAGAAAGTACTTTAAATTATACCATCTTTTTTGAAGCAATTCTATAAAGCTTTTGCACCAGATAAATCCAAGCTCCATTACTTACTGACATGCAGGCTTTTGAGCTGTCTCATCTGTAAAACTGGGCTAATCCCACCCACTGTGGAGGGTTGATCAAATGAGTCGATGTATGAGGTGTGCTTAGTGCAATGCCTGGTCCCTAGTAAACGGCTCAACTAATATTAATCCCTTCAACTTCTCCTGTCTTCTCTCCCACTTTACGCACACATTTTTGACTTTCACAGATAAAGAAACAGACATAATGAGGTCAACTGACTTGCTTAGGGCTTAGGAGACAAACTCAAAGAGACATTTGTCTCTAACTGTTCCTAAATATAATCTTTCCTCTAACATCTGTAGGCAAGCTAATACAGATAGACAGATAGATAGCTGGATAGACAGATACATACATACATAGAACGAAAGATGCTATGACTCTTAAAATTGTCAAGAAATGGACATTTCCTACAAACTGTGCTTGAAATGTTCCCCTGAGGAGTTAAAATCAGGCCCAGGTGGGGAAAATGAATTGGTTAGCAGATTATGATATTTAAGAGGTGATCCAGTTTAGTTCATAAGATGTCATAAACAACTTGCAACCATCCATGATTCCTGCTATGAAATAAATACTGGCAGAATTTTAATTCTTGCACAAACCAAGTGCAGAAAATATCCAGTGCTTTCTCATTGGTCTCTGTTTGAAATCTTAGAAATTAGATTTCTAATTGGATTAGAGAGTTCTATCGGCTGGGGTCTCAGTGCTCTTGTTTGAAGTTTATTAAGATTAGACTGCAGATGTTCCAAAGATATTAGGATTTTCTGACATGTGGAACCAATTAGAAATCTTTTTTTTTCTTTTTTTTTTTAGGGTTGGGTTGATAACGTAAATGGACCTACCGGGCTCATTGTTGCGGTATGTAAAATGGTGTGGAAATAATTACTTGAAAAGTAGTGGAGGGATAGTAACAAAATGCTAGTGTTGGCTTAGCTTCACTGACGCAAAACCATAAGCATTACTTTACTAACCACAATTGATGCAACTTATTTCAATTTTGCTGATTGGAAAATAGAGGCAGAATGAAATTACTTTAATTATCTGTGGATATCATTATCAGGAAAACAGAAATACTGTGATATCATCAGTTACTACTTAGGAGTTTTATTTTTGGAAACTTTTGAACATCTAGCACCATGCCTGTATTTCCCCTTAGTTAACACAAGATGGGGGTGTTTCCCCCTTTTCGCTCTATAATGGTAGCTTGAATTAGGGATGCAATAGAACTCATATCCCCAAAGATTTTTAAATTTATATGCGTGTGGATAGAAATTATATAAATTCATAAAATATATCAACATCAATTTCTTAATAGATACGAGAAAGAAAACTACCAATTGGAGCAAATTTTTCAAATATAAAAACTGATGACTATAGGAAACACTTTTCAACAATAATACTCTCGCAGATCAGGAGAAACATCAATCATTCCTCTGGGTCAGCAGCACTTTGTGCATGTCTCCCTGCAGTGGAGACTGATCCAGTGAGCTGTGGTGCTTCCCAGTTCACACTGAAGCATTTTAGGGCCAGAACCACAACTCTACTCTTTAGAACAATGAACAGGACTTCAACTCTTTAAATGAGTTTAAATCTTATTGGGGATCTCATGTTTCAGACTATGACTTTGTTATTCTCAGAACTAGATCCAACATGAACTACAATACAAATATAAGACAGTGAATTATAACTACTTGTCAAACACAATGACAATGAACTTCTTTCTGATTTCTTTCTTTTTCTGTTTCCTACCTGCCTTCAACTCTTGAGGCTTAGTTGGGGTGAACATTTGGTAACTTAGAACGTAACTATTTTAACATGATCCAAGAGTGAATTTTATTACATTGTTTACAAAGCTGCATATTAATTCAAATTTTCTAAAATTTTCCAGACCGATTTCCTATATCCAAAGGAAGGGAAATCAGTTACAAGAAAACAGAAATTAGGAACACAAGAAAGTGCTAACCACTGCAAATTGATGTTGGAAACATACAGGTGTAAATAATCACTTTATAAAGTCACTAAATGTGACTTTTAATTTATTAACTGACTATTTATTGACACAACATTTATTAACATGAACAATTCCCAGTTCTTACATCTGTATAACATCAGTGATCTGTGAGGTAAACAAAGATACCAAACAAAAAGTAAATAATGGTGGGTTTTTCCCCAAGTGATAAAAAAAGTTTTGTCAAGTAGTAGAATTTTATTAATTTTTAAAAAATGTTTCTTAAACATTTAGTGTCTATTATTGCTTGTAAATTAGTAGACACTAGCAGAAAACAACATCATTTAAGAAATGGTAAGCTAAATTAATGGGGAATTTGGGAACCCTAATTCTTATTGTTTATTAATTAACCAAATACATTAAACCTCTCACAAGTTTGAGGAATTTCACTCTGAAAGGAACCTGAGGACCCCTAGCGGTTCTTGGCAATGGTGGCACTTAGGATGAACTCGGCTGGGAGATTGGACAGGCTGAGAGCAGTCAGCCTTGGCGCAGGAACCTAGTAAGCAGTGATCAGTGCTGGCCGTTATCACTAACAGCATTCGTATTACCTGTCTGATGTATACTTTAATCCCGGCTATTACTTAAGACCTGGTTCAATATTTTATGTCCTTGGGACTTCCCTGGTGGTCCAGTGGTTAAGAATCCACCTTTCAATGCAGGGGATGAGGGTTTGAGCCCTGGTCGGGAAACTAAGATACTACATGATGTGGGGCAACTAAGCCCGCACTCTAAAGCCCGCGTGCCGCGACTAAGACCTGATGCAGCCAAATAAATAAATTTTAAAAATATATTTTATGTCCTTTTTCCTGTGCAGGCTGGGAAGGGGTTTCTTCGGTCCATAAGAGCTACTCCGATGGCTGTGGCAGATTTAATTCCAGCAGATATAGTCGTCAATCTCACCTTGGCTGTAGGATGGTACACGGCAGTTCACAGGTGTGGATGCATAAGCTGGCTTTTAAAGAATTGATGAGAAGGATGGTGACTGTGTTAGGCACCTTTTCAAAATACATGCATTTTGGGACTTCCCTGGTGGTGCAGTGGTTAAGAATCCACCTGCCAATTCAGGGGACACGGGTTCGAGCCCTGATGCGGGAAGATCCCACATGCCACGGAGCAACGAAGCCCATGTGCCACAACTACTGAGCCTGAGCTCTAGAGCTCGCGAGCCACAACTACTGAGCCCGCGAGCCACAATTACTGAAGCCTGCGCGCCTAGAGCCCGTGCTCCGCAGCAAGAGAAGCCACCGCAATGAGAAGCCCACGCATTGCAATGAAGAGTAGCTCCCGCTTGCTGCAACTAGAGAAAGCCCGCACGCAGCAACGAAGACCCAACGCAGCCAATAAATAAATTTATTTAAATATATATATATATATATATATGCATTTTATTGTGGAAGACCCCAAATGTGAGAGGGTGTCCATTTCAATCTTTCACAGTTCCAATTATGCCATCATATATGCATTAAGTTGTTTTATAAATACTGGTTAGTACTTGGTTGATCATAAAGTAATAAATTTTTCAAATCATTTAACCATCTAATTCTTGATAACTGAAAAGCTTTTCTTTCTATTCAGTAATCTAAAATACAGCTTCCTTTCTTTTTTTTTTTTTTTTTGCGGTACGCGGGCCTCTCACTGCTGTGGCCTCTCCCGACGCGGAGCACAGGCTGCGGACGCGCAGGCTCAGCGGCCATGGCTCACGGGCCTAGCCGCTCCGCGGCATGTGGGATCTTTGCAGACCAGGGCACGAACCCGTGTCCCCTGCGTCGGCAGGTGGACTCCCAACCACTGCGCCACCAGGGAAGCCCTACAGCTTCCTTTCATAAGGCAAAGGAGATAAAAGTGGATGAAATGAGAGCATATTTTTTTAAACTCCTCAGTTCCTAATAAATGCCAAAAGTTCAGATCACCGTGTGTGTAGTGGGGGAGGGGTGGGGGGGTGGGAGGGATTTTCTAGTACAGGAAAAAATAATAGGTTGTTTGTATATTTAGCTTTGTTATAAAAGGTAAACAAAGTTAATTTTTATTAATTATTGGAAGTTAGATATTTAGATGTTTCCAATCCAACAGAGCTTCACTGGAAAAAACATGGCCCATATTTTTGCCCAATAAAGATGTCAAGAAGCTAGAAACATGATCTGCTTTCTCATCGTCATGCTACCTCCATTTGCTCCATAAATATGTCAACCTATTGGGATTTTTTCCTTGTACATATGTACACACACACACGCACACACACACACACACACACACACACACACACACTCTTGCACTTTTCCTAGTCTTCTTCTATTTTGCTTATTAACCCAAAGAAGGAACAAAAGATGGAAGTGTTGTGTAGGGTGCCTTAGTCATGGGAATTATTGAAAAAACCTTGTTTAAATGTTATTTTCCCTTATCTTTCTTTCACTAGTTCTCCATTTTGTTGTATTTATCTAAATTTTGTTTTCCAGACCTAAGTCAACATTGATCTACCACTGTACGTCTGGCAACCTCAATCCCTGTAATTGGGGCAAAATGGGTAAGTGCCTATAATGATGTACCTATATAACTATGAGTCTGCTCACTCATGATTAGGGTCTGTCACAGGGAAAAAAAAAGACAAAGTGTGTCATGGAGCTTAGAGTCTAATGGGGGAAAAGACAAAACATAGGTAAAGAGATAAAAATAATTGCAAATTGTAAATGTGTAAGAGTTAATTAGGATGTACTGTGGTATACCAAAAAAAGGGGCCAGTGGGATAGCTGCAAGATTGTAAGCAATAAGGGGTCCATTGGCTATAGACATTTAAAGAATAAATAAAGCCAAGTAAAAGTCAGCAATTATAAGCAATGCCAGTGATAAAATACTCCTCTTGCTGAGCCACTGCTCTCATGAACACAGTCCTCATACCCTGGCCACATCGCTGAGAATGTGACATAATCAATGGCCAAGTAGATTTAGAAAAGTCCAATAATGTTAACTTGTGTTATTGAGTCAGTGATACTCTTTATTAATTTATGCTGTCAGCCATAGTGTAACCTTGAATGTATCCTGTTGAATTTAATTAATTCTTCAACCTAACCAATCTTGTACTCTCCTTTGTCAGTTTCAAAGTTGATTTTCTTGCAAATATTTGAAACTTTTAGATCATCTAATTGTTTAGCTACTAGATGTTGAAAAAAATCAAATGTGCTTAACTTGTTAGAATCTGATTTCCAATTCCGAGCACTCTGCTCTGCTATTCTAGTTGCAAAGTTATTACTTCAGTAAAAGTAAAACGAAATTATCTACTACCATCAAAGTTCTTTAGGTAATATATCCAGGTATTTATCTAAATAATTCTGACAATATTTGGAAATGAAAATAAATCTCCTCTACCTCAGTAACAGAATTAAGATATCACTATAAAAAGAGGCATTAATAGAAGCAGCCAAGATACTTAAACTTTTCATTTTTAAAAAAACAGCTCTTTTTTTTTAAATTTATTTATTTTGGCTGCGTTGGGTCTTCGTTGCTGTGCGCGGGCTTTCTCTAGTTGCGGCGAGCATGGGCTATTCTTCATTGCAGTGTGCAGGCTTCTCATTGGGTGGCTTCTTTTGTTGCAGAGCACAGGCTCTAGGGGCACAGGCTTCAGTAGTTGTGGCATGCAGTCTCAGTAGTTGTGGCGCACGGGCTTAGTTGCTCCGCGGCATGTGGGATCTTCCCGGACCAGGGCTCAAACTCATGTCCCCTGCATTGGCAGGTGGATTCTTAGCCACTGCGCCACCAGGGAAGTCCCCAAGACACTTAAACTCTTAAATAAAAAGATGCTACATGTAAAATCCATTCCTGAGCTTCAAAATAGTCTTCTTCAGTGCTGAAAATGTTTACTATCTATTTTGTGGAATAATAATATTTGAAAGTGATCTTAAAAATAATCTAGGGCTTCCCTGGTGGCGCAGTGATTGGGAGTCCACCTGCCGATGCAGGGGACGCGGGTTCGTACACCAGTCCGAGAGGATCCCACATGCCGCGGAGCGGCTGGGCCTGTGAGCCATGGCCGCTGAGGCTGCTCGTCCGGAGCCTGGGCTCCACAACGGGAGAGGCAAAAACAGTGAGGCCCGCGTACTGCAAAAAAAAAAAATAATAATAATAATCTAGTGTGCTCACTTTATTTGACACACAAGGCCCAGAGAGAGTTAATGATTTATTCAGTTCATATGGGGAGCTGGAGCCTGATGTAGAAGTATTGATAGAAGACAGGTCTCCTGAACGTGTAATGACCACCCACTAGGGATTCCTAAAAGTTAATATGAATCCTCTGGGGGGAAAAGACCCAGGAATCAGATAATATTTTCTGTATAGGGTATATATTTTTCATACAGATTTCTAGGTAGTATCTTTTATGGGACAGTAATCATATTACCATAATAACTGATAGCTTCAACATAACTGAGTAATGAACTTAGGCATATTCTTTGAAAATTCTACATAAAATCAAAATTGAATTCAAATGAATGAATACCTTTTGAAAAGACATATTGGATTTACAAATATACACTAAAAGCTTTAAACTAGGTTTTATATAAGTAATACTTTTTTTAAAAGATTATTATTTTAAAAAACTCTGGAGACAAGAGTAAAACAATTGAGTCTGACATATTCCAGAGCAGTAGGAATACCAAAGAAGTAAAAGACTGGTATTTAAAGTGAACCAACACAAAGGAGTCCTGCTTTTCTATTCTCTCTTTTACTTAAATCTTTATAAAAGTTTAAGTAAAATGTCTAGAAACTTTCCTGATTTTCCTGCAAGTAAATGATCCAACCAAGGAAATAACACCCCTAGGCTCTGTCTTGGGCTTTAGAATAGATTAGATAACCTTGAAATTGAATGATGGATTTAAGTTTTTCTGAACAATACTTCACTGTATTGACTAAAACTATTTTCCCAAGAAGTTGTTTTAGGGTAAAGATTTCAAGAGAAGGACCAAATTCTTAACCTATTCAAATGGTTTGATTTTGCAGGTGACCACTTGCCCGGCATAAAAATCTTAATATTATTCTCAGAAATTGATTCGTGACTCTACCAACAAATCCTTATTATTTATTGTTTTGACCCATTGCAAATGCCATCCACCACAGTGGGTTTATATGCTCCTAGACTTAGCACTTATTCTGGGTTTTTTTTTTTCCCCCAGGGATCCAAGTTTTGGCAACCTTTGAAAAAATCCCACTTGAGAGAGCTTTCAGGAGGCCAAAGGCTGACTTCACAACCAACAACGTCACAACCCAGTACTGGAATGCAGTCAGCCACCGGGCCCCTGCCATTATCTATGACTTCTACCTGCGGCTCACAGGAAGGAAGCCCAGGTGAGAAGCTGAGACAATAGCTTTAGGAGTATCTCTGCGTGGAAGTTTAGGGCCCAGAGTCCTTAGCCCTCCCGTCACCTGGGGATGAAAGGTGACAACTGAATCATATGTACTTATGATTTTGTATATATAAGGGGACAACCAAAGCAGTAGTAGTGAAAAGCCTACCTTAGAGATCCTTTATCATAATAAATGAAGTTGTATGTTAAGGAACTTGCTTGATGAATTCAGCAGGTAATCATTCACCTACAAAGAAAAACAACTGAGATTCTGTGTCTGGGAGTTTCTAAATTGTTAGATGATCTTAAAACGTACAATGGTAACAGCCTCACATACACACAAGGGATGGTGCATGATGACCTCATTTTCATTCTCACAACATCCCAAGGAGGATATTCACATCATCCCAATTTTACAAATGAGGAAATGGAAGCTAAAGGAAGAATGTTAAGTAGTCTCAAAGGAAGTGACAGAGAAAAGATCTGGAGAAACCAGAACTGGATTTACTGCCACCTGGAGATGAGCGAAGAGAGTGGAGGGAACAAGGTCGAATGAAAGTATGTTGATGCTGAGGCAGCTCTGTCACCTTCCAGCTGTGTGACCTAGGACATGTCCGTTCGTACCCCTGTCTCACTTGAATAATACTATATGTGTCATCATTATCAGAACTACCAAAGGCAAATCCCTGCCGTCAAGCCTCAGAAGCATGATGTTAGCTCCTTTTAAAGGAAGAAGTCTCTCTCAGCGTGTTTTATTTCCATCCTTATTAACAGAGCAAATGACTGAAACTTAGGCAATGTAGAGTTTATCCAGATTTTCAGAGACCTTACTTAGTGTTCATAACTCAATTGTCAGTTTCTTCCTGAGCAAGGTGAAAAAGGGGATACTGTGTCTGTGGGAAAATATTTGTATGAGGGGTTTATTAAATAAAGATGGGAGAAGAAGGAAAACCAAACATTCCTGGCAGAAACGCTAAAGCCTTTCAAATATATCAGAGTTAGAAGAAGACCTGGTTGAAGAGCAAAGTTCGGTAAGTACAAAAGGAAAACACAGGAGGAAGGAGCCCAATAAAAATATTTATGTATTCTGTTTGTAAGACATTAAATTGTAATATTCATGGAAAATGGTTAGGTTTGTTATGTGATAGGAATCTTAAGAATAATCTTTATGGCAGAAAATGCTAGAATCTTTCTGGACCCTTTTCTTCCCCGTGTGTGTTTGTGTGTAATCGTCTATGTATTTACAGCCATATATGGACATATATACAGTGTTGCTTTGAGGTAAGTGTATGTATAAATCTCTGTGTATGTATAAAGCAATCCTACATACTTTTAACTTTTTCACTTACGTTCCATGAAAATCTAAGTCATTCTGCTAGTGCTGTCTTTTTCCCCTGCTATTACAAACAATGGGGCAACAAACATGCTTTTTTCTAGAATGTGCCTCTAGATCTGGGGTGGAGGCTGAGGGGTGGGATTGCTAGACTGGAGAGTATATGGATTTTATGACTACCACCAGGTTGCCTTAAAGGAAGGCTCTGTCAATTTACACCCCCACAACAGCAAGTGAGAGAGTACAAGTCTGTTCTTTCCCACTCTCATTAATACGTTGCAAAAATCAATATTTTGAATTGTCAAACTAATGACAAGGAATAGCATCTCTTGGTCACTTTGAGTTGCATCTTCTGGGATTGCTGGCGGGGCTGGGCCTTCATTTGTGTATTTTGGACTTTCGTGTTTTCTCTGGTATGAGCTGCTTGCTTCTATTTCTCGCCTATTTTTTAAATTTTTCTTTTTTTATTGAAGTATAGTTGATCTACAGTGTTCCAGGTATACAGCAAAGTGATTCAAATATACAGATATGCATATATACACATGTACATATATATATTCTTTTTCAGGTCCTTGTTGTTTATCTATTTTATATATAGTAGTGTATATCTGTTAATCCCAAATTTTAAATTTATTCCTCCCCGCTTTTCCCCTTTGGTAACCATAAGTTTGTTTTTTATGTCTGTGAGTTTATTTCTGTTCTTTAGATTCCACATATAAGTTATATGACATTTGTCTTTGTCTGACTTCACTTAATACGATAATCTCTAGGTCCATCCATGTTGCTACAAATGGCATTATTTCATTCCTTTTTATGGCTGAGTAATACTCCTATTTTTCTATTGGGTTGTACTTATTAATTTATGGAAGCTCTGTGTGTGTGTGTGTGTGTAAATATATATTTCATGTATTTACTTGAAGTCAGTTTCTTATATTGTAGTTCTAATTATGAAGCTTTTTTAATACAAGGGAAGCTATATATAATGCAGGTCTTAAGAGCATGGAGTTTGGAGTCAGACTTACATATTTAAATCCTGGCTTCACCAATTTATCCATATGAGCCCTAAATTACTTAACTTCTCTAACTCCTAACTTGTAAAAAGGGGATTGTAATCATACCTATTTCATAGGGTTTGACATAAGAGTGCATAGAATATAGTAATCACTATTATTACCAAAGAAGTTTAAACATTTTATGAGATAAAATGAATCACTTTCCCTTTATAGCTTTTGCATTGTATGAATTGAGAAGATCTTTACTACATGAGAGTAATAAATATATCCTTTCTTTCTAAAAAAATACTATTATGCTGATATAGTCCTGTATATACAATGTTACACCATTGTATATATAATATACAATATTATATATACTATATAATCATTGTGCAATGATTCTTTTTAAAAATTAAATCTATTGAAATCATATCAGTTACGTCAGGGTTGTAGAATGGATAAAGATTGCCTTAGTCTGTTTGGGCTGCTATAATAGAATATCATAGACTAGGTGGCTTATAAACAATAGAAATTTGGGAGTTCCCTGTTGGCCTAGTAGCTAGGATTCCAGGCTTTCACTGCAATGGCCGGGGTTCAATCCCTGGTCAGGGAACTGAGATCCTGCAAAAAATAGAAATTTATTTCCTCACAGTACTGGAGACTAAGAAGTCTAAAATCAAGATGCTGGTAGATCTGGCATCTGCTGAGGGCCCACTTCCTGGTTCCTAGACAGCCATGTTCTCTGTGTCCTCACATGCTGGCAGGGCCAAGGAGCTTTCTGGGGCCCCTTTTATAAGGGCATTACCCATCTGCCAAAGACTCCTTCTCCAAATGCTATCACTATTAGGAGGAATAGGTTTCAACAGATGAATTGTGGGAGGATATAAATATTCAGTCTACAGCCAAGATATTAGATAACAATAGTAAATGGAACCCTATTATGATGCTTGTATTGATTCTACCTCCTTGCCTAAGAATTTCCCATGGTACCATGAGAGAAGTACCTCATGAGTCATCAGGGATATGGGCAGTAGGATTTGACCAGAAATAAGACCAAATTCCCCAAATAGCATCATAAGTCTTTATGAGGTCAACTATAGTAATAACTATCACCAAGATTAGCCTAAATGATTAAGATAAAAATCGAATGTTCTATAGGCCAAAGGTGATCTGTAACCAGAAAATCTAGACTTGAGCATTAGCCATGTGACCTTGAACCTATTAATCCATCTGTAAAATGAAGATAAACAGTATAGACCCTGACTAACTCACAGAATCATTCTGTGAGGATCAAATAAGAAAGAATACAAAAGTTTTTTTACAAATTGTTATAAAGTTGGGAAGTTCAAACAGCAGGTCCTGACCATGGGGTTAGAAGATGTGATCCATCTCAAGCAATGGGATACAGGGGGTGAGTTTACAGAGGCTTTTTGAAGTCCGTCAAAACTGAGTTGGAATTTTGGCTTTGACACATTATATTATCACAGCCACTTAATCTTTCTTAAGTTTACCTTACATAAAAATGCAGATAAATACCAACCTAATAGGGATGTTATGGGAATTAGTGGAAATAATATTTTTTAAAAATATCAGCACTACGCCTGAGTAAATTATTAACAAATAAACTATTTTCCCCTTAAATCTCCATTACAGTTAATAACTGTTTTTGGTTCATCGGACGCTAATACAGTCACCAGTTCTGCCTAGAAGTTATATAATAAGACCTCGAATCAATTAGTTTTTTAAAAAAAATCCAAGAACATACAATAAAAAAGAGAAATGTTTTCTTATTGTCTACCTCAGAATTCAAAGAATGAATAGTATGTCATCAGGGATGGATACCTGGCTAGGCTTTTAAAATATTTGCAACTCTTGAGAAAGAAATGGTAGAAAAGAGGGAGAGAAGTTTAGTGGTATTAAAATGCCTGATAGAACAAGCACCTTTAGATTCATCCCCTTCCCTTCATTCGACAGAGTGTTAACATGGAAGGGGGAAAAAATAAGAGTTTTAATGTGGAATTTGAAAACGTGGGAAGAAATAATTTTTTCAAACATGATTTGTCATATATCCCTATAGAGTAGCAGGGAAGCAGCCATCTGTGGTGCACTGATACTCGCTCCTATGTGATCTTTACCTCAGGATGACAAAACTCATGAATCGGCTTTTAAGAACCCTTTCCATGCTGGAGTATTTCATCAACCGGAGTTGGGAATGGAGCACATATAATACAGAAATGCTGATGTCCAAGCTGAGTCCTGAAGACCAAAGAGTGAGTACAGCACTGACAACCAACAGGAAAATCTTACCCATTCAGAATTTAGAATTATTTGACCTGGAGAGCTGATGAATAAAGGATGTTTTTGTTATACACACAGAATTTTTTTTCTTTTTTGGCTAAGAAAATCAGTGAATGCTATCAACACAGTTGCAGGAAGCAAGTTTAATGTAGGTAAGAGATCTAGGTTCTTAGCCTTTGGCTGGCTTCTCACTGCTGTTCTGCAGTCAGGTCTCATACACTTTGTTTCAATCCTTTGTTCAACTTCCATAGCTGTTCAACAAATCCTCAGTACCTCTATCTTTCCCCCCTAACCTCCAAAACATATGGCTTCAATGAAAAATAATAATTTTACTGGCCAGGAGCTCTCTCATCCACTGTTCTTGTCAAATCAAAATCGTTCTGCATCTCCAAAGCTACAGTTCCTTCCTTCTTATCTTTTTAGATAAGCTAACCCTTCCACCTCTGCATTCTAGCGCAGCTAAGACCACCCTCCAACAGCATTACCCTCTCTCTTGCATTGTCAGTCTTCCTCCCTATAATGATTTCTCTTTGACAATTCAGATGTTTATTTCTCAAGATAGACCTTCACTTTAATTGCTTAGGATCAGTGCCATTTATTTCTATATATTAGCTTCTTAGTCACAAATGTTGTCCTGAAATTCACAAATATAGAAATCTTCTGTACTTTGTACATGTCCCTAGCTTCATTTTCTCAGTCATTTATTCCTTGAGCATATCTTTAGTTTTTAATTAAGCTTTAAAGATTTCACTCTCTTGACATTTTCCACTAAAATTTTTTTAAAAGAAAGAAAAGATAAATTTCTTGATTTATCTTGTGCTTGCCAGCACGTAGAAGAAACCAAGTCATGCATATAGAAGAAACCAAGTCATGCTGAGAAGTAAATGTTAGATGGCTGGCTAGCCTCACCTGCTAGCTCGTACATACCAGCCTCATAGAGCATGATTCAAATCCAAGTCCTAAAATTACTTCCCACCATGGAAACTAAGGGTTACTTGCAGTCAGAAACGATGTTAAATATACCAGTTGAGATTTAGATGGATATTTTAACTGAAATCATTGCTGTGAACCTCTAAAATGGACATGAAATAGAGCTTTTTTTTTTTTCAGAAATGTTTACATGCCTGAATAGACAAAATTCTTCTAAGCACCTGTGTTTAAAATGCATGGATCAAACCAGCTTATTTTTTAAATCCCCTCAGGCTATTAGAAATTATTTTTAAAATTAGCATCAAATGTTATATAGGCTTATCTTTATTGCATTTTCTCCATGGAATTTACCCATCTAAATAATTCAAAAGGTAATAAGCTTAGAGTTTCATTTTTGACATTTTACAAATATTTTTACCTAAAATAACTAAAAATTTTGTGAAAAACAGAATCAAAACTGCAGTGGATTTAACATATGCTTTCCAATATCTTAGCAAAGGTAATAGTCCTGAATACTTGGATATAATTGCCAAACTCTGGTGTGGCTCAGAGTTCAGTTTCATTTGCCACATGGAATGAGGATTCCAAACTAGGGTTTCATTGAAATCTAACTTAGAAATCTGAAATAGCATAAAAATAAAAGCCTCTGTTTATATAGATGAATAAGTACTGTTTAGTGATACTGTGGAAAATAAACAAATCCAAACAAAGTGATACAGAATTACTTTTGGAAAGCAATTCAGCTTTTGGACAAGTCTGTGAAACTCTCTGGAACTCGTTAATTTCATCTGCCTTCTTTGTTAATACTCCAATTTATTTCACAAAGATTTGGGATAACTTGCAATAAATACATGTAATAAAAGAACAAAACAGAAATAAAACATCAAACCAGGAAAAATATGTACTAAAATATGAAATCAAGAGTAAGAATGGAAAAACAGAACATTCATATGCAGTCTACAAGATCCTACTAAGTCAATGCAATTAAGCAGGAAATTTGTCTTAAGATTTCTGGTGGCAAAGTGAAAAGAAAATATAGTTTCATGGCATTCTTTGTCTAAGAAAAGAAAATACACTAGTGTTCTAGGAGAAGCAAAGCTTTTCTTACCACTCTGAATGTTTCTGAAGGGCTTCATTTTATGGCACACTAAGAAACATAATGGATAACATCTCAAAATCAAAGATAGAATATAAATTCTGCTAAGTTAGTCCTTAAAGCTTTGATTTAAGCCTTTGGTTTAAACTTAAGTCCAAAGTTTTCCTTAATCAGCATAATGAAGTAGTGATATTTCAGGAAAGGGTGCTAGGGCAAGGGAACAACACCAAAATTTAAGAATAATGAAAAGAAAAAGACATATATAATTTGTTTTGGTCCCTATTTATTCTCTTTAAAAAAATTTAATCCTTATTTACTTGAAATGAAATTAACCTTCACCAGACTAATACCAGTTCCTTTAAATTTCCAAGACTTCCTAAAGGTCAAATATTTGTGCTTGATCCATGTTTAAATATTCATATATAAATGGTAATCCATATTGTTACTGCCTTTAAAATAACAGCTCAAATCATCTCATTTGGAGGGGTACAACCTAAATCTTCCAAACTGAATGTCACTCATTTAGGTAAAAGAAACTTCATCAAATGAACAAAGTGATCATCCAGCAGTGCAATTCTGACAATCCATAATCTCTTCTTGCCTTTCAGGTATTCAACTTCGATGTGCGCCAGTTGAATTGGTTGGAATACATTGAAAATTATGTTTTAGGAGTTAAGAAGTACTTATTGAAAGAGGATATGGCTGGGATCCCAGAAGCAAAGCAACACTTAAAAAGGTAAATATAATCGGTCAGTTAATATTTACTGAGCACTTACCATGTGCTTACCTGATTTTATACCAGACATGAAATATGAGCGGGGGAGGAGAGGAATTAATTTTTTTTTGAGCCTTTGTACTATATACCCTGTAATATACTGTTTCATTTAGACTTTACCACATCCCTGTGAGGCAGGCATTATTTCTGTTATCCCATTTTTATCAAAGAGCTATTTAAGCTCAAAGAAGGTAAGTGGGCAAGTCGAACATGGTAAGTGCAGGAGCCAGATATGAACCCAAGTTTGTTTCTTCTACCAACATCCTGTCATAATGTGGTATAGAGAAAGAATACCCAACAGGCAGGAAACCTGATTGTGCTATTTAACATGGGCAAATCAGTTCAGGTCTCTTCAAGACCTTTGACTGCCTGAAATTTCTTTCAATAATTAATCCCTAAGGGACAAAGAATTATAGTAATCTGACATAATTCTGGTAGAAGCGAAGGGTTTTTAATGCAGAGATAAGTATGGAAAAGTAATTGCAAACTGAGAGGAACGTTGCATAGCAAGAACTTTAGAACTTACCCTCTAGTGAACAAGAACCAGGGAAGGTTTTTGATATATAGTAATATGATCAAAGTATATTTAAGAAAGATTATGTTAGCCATGTTTATAAGACAGGTTAAAGCAGGTATGAGAAAGGGAAACTAGTCAGGGGAATACTATAGAAATGATTACTCAGAAGGCATGTGGTGGAAATGAGAGATATCAAAATCAAAAGGACATCAGGTAGTGCCACATACCTAAGCACTTAGTTATTTGCTGGTCATAGCCAGGAAAAGATACATTTATGCTTCAAATAACATAGTTGGGTATTTGGTACTGTTTTGACTTTGGTTATATATGTCTGTTTCCAGGCTCCGAAATATTCACTACCTCTTTAATACCGCCCTCTTCCTCATCGCCTGGCGCCTTCTCATTGCAAGATCTCAGGTGGCTCGGAATGTGTGGTTCTTCATTGTGAGCTTTTGTTACAAATTCCTCTCCTACTTTAGGGCATCCAGCACACTCAAGGTCTGAGAACATTTGGCGATCTCCTTTTGTTTGGAACCTCTCAGATACCTCTAAAACAGCAACTGTGTTCTCAAGATTAGGTAGTAACAAATATGTCCAAGTCATTACCTGTCAAATGTGCTGTCATGTATTCATCCTTATTTCTTAACTATACATTTTTATTTCAGTGAGAGAAGGAAAGTCATATCCTAGCCTATAATCATACATATGTTAGGAAAACATTGTTTCCTAACACTCTATTCTATGCTCTTGAATATAAAACACCAAAGTACACCCATCTTCCCATAGTTAGCTTTTTCCTCCTTGAGAGGACTAATTTCAACTCAATAAACATGGAAGAATACATGGTAGAAGCTGAGCTATGCTAAAGAAAGGCAGTTCTAACCTTTGAACCATTCTAGTGTACTTAGTATAAAGGTTTAAAATCAAGGTAAGTAGAGGAAGGAAGGTCTCAACATCTTCACAAATGCTGTTAGAGAAATAATTCTCCACCGAGGTTTCTGCTTTCTTTTTGTGTTATACCATGGAGTCCTGGTTGAGGGCTGGGGGGAATTTGAAAAGTGGGTTCACATTTAACGTTTTCCTTAACTATCCCCACTTCTGAAACCTAAAAAAAACCAAGAGGTGTAAATAATTATGTATAAAGTGAAGGCTCAAGCGTATTTTCATTGGGACTGTTTATTATGCTTTTAAGTAAAAATTAGTTCCCGTAATTTGAATTTGACCTCTATTATTTCTAAATCTTTTGAATCACCAGTTTTCCTGATAACCTCCTAAGGGTTTCCCTCTTCTTCACTAAAGTCTCCAAATCCTTTATATTTAAGTTTATATTGCTCAGGCCTCGATTAGAGATTAGAGTGACTAATGTTAGAGGAAGGTCCTAGGCTAGAATCATGTAAAAACCCATTCCCCTGATCTTTGCCATTGAGGAAAGCAAAATTTCAAATACAATTTTAAATGCTAGTTTTAGCTTTTTCTGTAAGTGGGGAAGTTTACTCTTTCACCAGGATTTGCTAGTATCTTCATCACTCCAGTTGCAGAGTGTTACCTGTAGAATGTGCAGCAGAAGAGGACAGACTTCATTAAGTGACTCTAAGTTTAGAGAACAGGTGTTTTGTTTGTTTAGAAATATTTTATGTATAATGCAAATGAGTAAAAAACTAATCTCAAGATCCTATATTAATATAACTGTTATTCCAACTTTCCTCATATTTGAGAGATGAGTGCACGTTGGATTGCAGCATCTCGTGTTAAAAACATGGACTATGATTCAAATACAGTACCTGGGGCCTAAGCAACTAAAAAGAATCACAACTACTTGAAAATCACATGAGCATAAGATGTTAACGACAGTTATATTTATGCTCACTTTCTGAGATAACTGGTTAATACTCAGAAAGGCACACTAGGTGGCCGAAGTATACTAGGGCCATGAGGATGACTTCTAGCCCAATATTACTTGAGATTTTTCTGAACCTCATAAAGGGCATTTGGTGGGGACGCTTCTGGGCAGTGTCTTTCCCAATCTCATCTAAGTTCTGGGAACTACTTCCCAGGGCAGACAACCCAGTTCTGAAACAAAGTACCTGGATATCTTCAGTTTGAGATGTCTGTATGACATGTTTGAGTTACATTGATTAAGATACAAACTGTAGATAATGATAAAAATGAAATCAAGATACAATTCAATGAAATTGGACAAAACATAATAGTTCTAAGAATTTACTATCATCTTTTGATTATTTTATGTTTCACCAATTCAATAAATTCCACTGATCAAGTATTCACATTTTGACTTGATTAAATGAAAATTTGAATTAAAAAATGGTTTCCTCTCTTCTAGTGTTTGACTACTGCAGTTGATCTCCCACCTCCTCCCTAGAAAAATGATATAATCTAAATAAACTACCAGTTGAATATAAATTAACACATACCCATAACGCTTCATTTTTTTCAGACACCATTAATAGGGTTACATTTACATGTTGAAGCATGTTCTACCCGTGACATTAGAGAAATGACATGAATAAAGTTCTCTTGTGATGATTAAGCAGCTTGTGATGATTAAGCAGTAAAAGGAGGTATCTGCATGAAAGAAAATCTCTAGTTATTTTACATCAAGACCAAGTGAAACTAATTTGAGCGCCTAATATATACACTCCAATGAGAAAGAACCTTCTACTTTTGGGAAGAAGGGGACAGTGAGGACACAGAAAAGCTTATGTTTAAAAAGAAGTTTTGGTAATCCCTATATTCTGCACCCATAAGATATATGATACAGTAACAAACATAACAGAGTTGAAGACAGTCACCACCTGAGGCAATTAATACTAGAAAAAGTTGAGGCAGATGAGCACACAAATCAGAAAAACATTTCTCACATTTTATACTAAACTAACGTCATCTCCAGTTAACAGCTCACTTTAATAAACTGATTTAGAATCTCAAGGTAAATAGACTGATCTGAGAAGGGACTAATACCCAAATAGTGTGTTATCTCACAGTGAACATAACAATTAAAGTACGTCAGCCTAAAGCTTCCAAAAACATCACTAATTTTTAAAGTTCATGTGAATCACATGCAAATTTCCACACAGCTATTTTTCTCTGTAACTGCAAATCTAATAATTATATTCTAGGAACATAAGCAATTGCCTAGAGTAAAAAGTAATGACTGTCCCATGTGCCCACAAAGAGATATGGAAAAATGCTCACTGCCTAGATTACTTTTAAAAAATATTTTTAAAAATTACAAAATAGGGCTTCCTTGGTGGCGCAGTGGTTAAGAATCCACCTGCCAATGCAGGGGACACGCGTTCAAGCCCTGGTCCGGGAAGATCCCACATGCCACGAAGCAACTAAGCCCGTGCGCCACAACTACTGAGCCTGCACTCCAGAGCCCGCGAGCCACAACTACTGAAGCCCAGGCGCCTAGAGCCCGTGCTCCGCAACGAGAAGCCACCGCAATGAGAAGCCCTCACACCGCAACGAAGAGTAGCCCCTGCTCACTGCAACTAGAGAAAGCCCGCGTGCAGCAACGAAGACCCAAGGCAGCCAAAAATAAATAAACTAAAATATATTTTTCAATTACAAAATAAAAATAGAAATTGCTGGTTTTAGGGATGTAACTGGCTTGAAAGACAGGAATGCCCTGTGAGGTGTAGATACAACTATGACAAAGGATATGTAACTGAAATTGAGTTTTAATAGCTAGAAACAGCTCTCTTAACACACAGGTGAACATTTTATGTGTGTCCCTACTTTATTTGAAATAGCAGTTCCAAGCTGGAACTGTGAATCGGCTGGGGAGATGTGGGGTTGGGGAACTTTCATCAATCCTAGAAAAATACCTTAAAGAAATTAAAGGTAAGTATAATACAAGAAATCACCAAATTGACTTGCATAGTTGCTTGGAAACAGAATTTACAAAATATTCATTACATAATTATATGCCGTGTTGCTGAAGGTCTGCTTTAGTATGTAGCTTTCATCAATGTACACTTTCCCCCCACACCTTCTCATTCTGAGTTTTACCTTAAAATCATTACACAAATAGCATAAATGAGTTACGATGTTTGGAAGAATTGTTCACCTAATTTCTTTTGATAAATATCCAGTACAACTTGGAGTTGCTGAAACAAAACTATTAAATGTTTTGCTGATTATAATCTGCTTACAGCTTTATAAACTTGAGTCAACTGCTCAATTTTCATCACTCGTCCATTCATAACATGAAAAATACAGAATGAATCCAATCTCATACAACAATTTAGCTCCATCTGAAGCAAAGGAAATGTAACTGAGTGATAAAGATTGCTGTAGTTTTCCTAGAAGGAAAAAGAAAAATATGAGGAACTGAGCCTTATTTGGGGGTACATGATCATAAAGGGACAAAGAAGTTGTACAATTTATTTTATTTAGAGTCCAAATGTTCAGGATTGAGACACTAAATGAGTCTTTTATGGTTTTTTTCTCTTAAAACAACACAATAAAAAAACTACAAGAAAACCAAAAAATGCAAGGCAGTTTGTTTCCTACTCTTAAAATAATGATAAGTGATACTGTCACTAAAATATTTCAAAAGGGCTGGGGGGGGAACTACAATAAAGAAATTACTTGGATATTACTCCAGACATCATACCATAAGGTAGTGAACAAATAGTGATCTATTTGGATAGTGCTGACAAAAGGTGACTCACTTTGAAGGTTTGCTACAGCTCCAAATAGAAAGGGAGGAACTTAAGTATTATGTTAAAGGGCATGATGAGATTTTAAAGATCCTAAGAGTCATGTTTAAGTAATTTTTGAACATTCAAAATTATGCATCTCGAACTGAAGTTTAAGATTCAAAATTTTAAATTTTGAAGCAAGGGGGTTGCATATAAATTTATTTTGTTACTTGAATTACTAACCTAAGACATAAAAAGACAACGCATAACATATGTCTACTTATACCATTAAAAAATTAGGAGATCTTAGTCATTCCTTTATGAATTCCAAAGTTAGTTAAAGATTGTAAACTTTGTCTGCATTAGTAAATTATTTATTATAAAAATTCAGTGCTTTATATCATAAAATGTATACGAGAAAAGTGTAGTATTAATCACCTAAGTTGAGAATTAGAAATAATTTTGTATTTCTCATATTGAGTTAAGCTTTTACCAGGAGGTAGTCTGAGGTGTACAAATACTGTAGCAGAGAATTATTCACCTAAACGTTTCATCTCCTTTTATAGGCCAATATATGCAAACACAGTTTAAAAAAAAACACATTTCACATAATTTGAGATCTCAACTCTTAAAAATATTTAGGATGGAATATATATATAGATATTATGAATGCCCTAATAAAGAGGATTGAGTAATAAAGTTGGGTATCCTACTGGAGGCACCCCAGGCACACACCAAGGCTACATAATAGGCCAGTACAGTGTTCTCTGCAATGGAAAAGAAACACTTGGTGAGGTCAAAAACTCCTAATAAATCCTAACATGCAAGTATACTTCATCATTCATCATACAATGGGCTGGTCAGAATCTTAATACTTTGATTGCCTCAAATCTGACCCTATTTGAGGAGTTTCAGGTGGAAACCTTTCTTAAATTTTAAATTTTAAATGGAAATCAATGGCAAAGTAGGATTTTGCTTCAAAGAAATTCCTTTTATAGTCAGTTTTAATGGGACAGATTAATTCCATTAAAATTTTAATATGGTATTTGGAAAACACAGAAACAATTAAAAATCATATATAAGTACGAGAATAATTTTTAAAATCCTTCTTAAAGATACTTAACTGTCATAATCCTAACTGAAAGAAAATAATTCTAAATCAACATTTTTCCTCCTATTAAAAAAAAAAACCCTGAAACTTAATTGAACATTCTGACAAGCAGATTCACAGAACCGACATTCAGTCTAAAACAGCTAAAATTTTAATTCTAATTAAAATTCCTTTTCCTAGTCTACCTTCATTGGAAATAATATCTGTAGAAAAGAAATGAGAAATACGGAGACGACCATTCATTATTTGGAATCTTCTGAATTCAAAAACCTTTCAAAGCATGTTTGTTACCTATATTAATCAGTTAATTTAATGGCTCAGTGATAAACTGTATATCTTAAACAATGACACTTGTTATTATCTGCAAAATACCATTCCACATAAGCTTGAATGAAAAGTAGTTTTATCAGTATTTCTCCTTCTCTCCATTACATTATCTGCCCCAACTGTTTGACTTTTCTTTTACCTTTGAAAAGAATGCAATTTGAAAAACTCTAACTTGTGATGGCCTGTTCTCTAAAAACCACCATTTTAAATCTTGTCTTTTAGTCTTGGCCTTGTTACTTACCTGGAATTTTGTCTCCCCATTTCCCTAAATGACTTAAACCATGAAGACTGGTTGATGATTCCTCTACTATCATTAAGTATTACAAAATGAAAAATGATATTGGCACACATATTCCAAATTTAGTTTTTAACAGCACCTGAGTGATATACCCCTCTCATTATTTTCAATCTTTTATAGTGTATAAATTTAAAATCAATCCTTAAATAGTAAGAAAGCTAGACCAACACAATCTAATACAAAATCAATCACATTCAGGACATTCTGAATGCAGATACTTCTTTCATAATACAGTTTTACAGTTTAACGGACATTGTTTAATATTATAATCTCTCAGATCTGACATTATCTTGTCTTACTTAAATATTTGCCTCATGCTTCTATTTTATTTAAAGTTACCCTGTTGCCCACTCACCACAACACACACAAAATATGCTACTTATCCTCTTAATCTTTTACAGACTGGTAATTTTCATCATTAGTAGTTGATCTTTTTATTACTCACCCCCTGTTCCCAAAGTATACCAATAATAAGGATCAGATTAGGAAACTTAGCATTTTTTTAAAACATGTGCTTTCTTCTCCCTGTATAAGTGCCCACTATATAATTTGTGAATGATACCTCTGTTACATATTATAGCATCTATGTACCTGCCCCTGTAAGAATTCACCTTAGTCTTTCACGACCCTGCCCTGATCAGAAAAGTCAATCGCCAGAGTTTAAAGAAAAGCAGTAACCGTCCTAAGACTGAATTATTGGATAAATGGTCTTGTCGTTATGGCTTAACAGTAATATGGCTATAACACAGGGGCCCCACCCTCTCTTCCTTTATTAACAATGTGACCTGACCACACTTTTTAAAGTCTAGACTAGTTTTCCACATGTTTTACATATTTTATTCTGACATCATATCTTTTAAAAACAAACAGATGCAAACATTTGCACTTATCAATGCCATTTTCTTTAGATGTGGTTTGACTTCTTCCTTCAGGCTCTTTGTCATCAAGAAGCAAGGTTTGATTTCGATACTGCCGTTGCTATGAAAATATCAGAAGGGGTCATCTTCAACGCAATATTCCAGTTGGGCTTATTCACTGATTAGATTAGCTGTATAATTTCTTCTAGGACATTTGTAACAGACACAACACACATAGGATTTCAGTTTGGGTTTTTTTCTTTTTTTTTTTTTTCCCCTAGGGTGATTCCTGCTTCTCATTCATATTTTCTTTTCTTTGAATATATTGCACAATATTTTATTATTAAAAAGGTTTTACATCTCAGACAAAAAGTTTTTCTCCTTTACTTGGGAGGTGCTAATGTGTATTATTTTCTAAAAGAGGTAAGTGGTTGTCTGTGTGGCCATCTTCAAAGGGAACCTAGGGAGGAATAAAAAGACCGAAGCATTAGTTTTATTCCTTACACTATTTCCTCTAAACACAACACTTTATTTTGGGCAATTTCTTTCTGGGCGCCAAGAGCTACTATTTAGATTTAACAATGATACTATGACTTAGAGATCAGCACCATTTATACTACACCACTTACAGAACTGACGGGTTTGTAGGCTCCAAGTCTGAAACGACAGTAAATTATTTCGACTATAAATTTTCCAATTCCATGTAACATGCCTGTAATAAAAAATAAGTTTATGTTTTTAATTAAATTATGCTTTTAATGAAATTTCTTCCTAAGTTATTCATTTCCTAATTTTGTAAGTAAGAATAAAAAACTATTATAAAGGAATAGATAAGGAAGGAAACAGTTTGCTTTATTCACTTCCACAGTCAAAAATATCAAGACAATTGAATTTTAAAATAAATGAATTTCTTTTCAAAATCACAAAGCCACATAATTCATGACCTTGACAAAGCAATCTTTTCAAAGGTGCTTAATATGTCTCACACCTACACAATTTTGAAAAATAAATACTACTAGCACCATAAATTTAAATGAATCTAAATAAAGCAGTGATAAAAACTTTCATAAGAAAAGCTATTCATCCATTTTAAAAATATAATTCAAACTATATAAACTCCATGTAATATTAAATAGAGGTTAGGATAAAAAAGGAACTGTTTCCTTATCTATTATACTAAACTATCAAATTTTCACAATTACAATTCTGCAAGTTATCTTTGAGAGAATCTCATAATCTTACGCCGAAAAGACCAAAAGTCATAAAAACATTACTGACTAAAAATTTGGTTTCACATATTTCATAGTTCAACATACCATAAAATAAATTTTACATTGTGTACAGTTAAAAATACCTTAACTGAAAAAGAAAATTTACATTCAAAGTATCTACTATTTCTAGGCATTTTCTCATCTAATCCTATAACACATTTGCAAGTTAGATATTATTATTCTCATTTTTATATAGAGAAAACAATTTCAGAAAATTTAGGTGACCTACACAAAGCTATCACCATGTAAATGACAGAACTTGGGTCCAATCCTAGGCTCTCTCTAGCACACTAAGTAATCTCCCATAAATCACTGAATGCAGTGAACTTAGTTATGTGTAACGCTTAAACAATACAATTTTTGAGGTTTGAAATTAAATCTTAAAGAAAAAGTTCTTTAAGTATCAAAACATGAGAATGTGTATATTTCTTTCCCCTTTTAAGTAAAAGCATCTTGATTTTTAATGTTAGCAGAACTTTTAGAAATTAGACAAAAAAAGGAATGAATCTTAACCTGTTGTTGAAAAGATTCCTCCAACAATACCACAAAGCCTTACAAAAAACTGCCAGAATGGCATATGCTCCTCAGTAACTGTCACCA
Source organism: Orcinus orca (assembly GCF_937001465.1). Taxonomy (NCBI): domain Eukaryota; kingdom Metazoa; phylum Chordata; class Mammalia; order Artiodactyla; family Delphinidae; genus Orcinus; species Orcinus orca. The sequence goes on from NC_064569.1 coordinate 24,390,025, forward strand.
TAAGAGAGCTGAGATCATATTTCATAAAAATCCCAGAGACTCCATGGCTGCCTGCAGCATGGTTAATGACACGTTCCTAAAGGAAGGCAAAAGGAAGGGGAGAGAGAGGAGGAAGAGACAAACAGGATTCACATCATTAGGTTACTTGTATACAGTCAATATGAAGCCCTCCAGCCCTCCTGAACAAGAGGGACATCCAAATCTCTTTATGAATTGTCCTACTAGACCAAGCTCTCCAGAAATAAGCAAATTATTCTGTATTCTTTGTATGGTTAGCTTTTGAAGCAATCAAAAGAACAGAATCACTTTTTACTGTTTTCTCAAAAAGGTCACTTTACATCTACAAGGTTTCTATTAAACTCAAGAGTTTATATGGCACATTCCTCATTGACCAAATCAATGAAAACTACATTCCTATTTTGACATACTTTTTGTATTATTTCTTTGCTAAGCATTTACAAAATAATTCTATCTACTTCCTGTCATTTGAATGATAAGATTTAAAACCAATTTCAATTGCTGTTGTTCATTTTAAACTATATGAGATGGAGTACAGGAAGAAAACATAATACATTAATTTGAAAGATATCAATATCTGAGCTACTGGTTCAGTTTTTAAAGGAAATTTTTCTTGAAAGGAGCGTAACTAAAATTATAAACCTACCACAGTGTGCACACTGAGTGAGAATATATTGTTTCATTCCATTCTGTTTACACTTCAAAACTCAAGTTTGCAAATTTCTATTATAGCATGAAACAACTATGCTACCACAGTGCTTTGCTATGATTTTTGTGTCAGGCCCTACCTGTTTTTACTAAGCTATAACTAAACTGCAAGCTTTAGGAAGACAAGTAACGTGGGAAATTAAAACAATTTCATGTGGGCATTAGAAAACCTCTTTGCCTATTAGCACAACAGAGCCTTATAAGCCATTGATCAAGTTTCCAATATAAAGTGACTTCATCTTTAAGTTCTGATAAGTTCAATATTTTGCCAAAATTATAAATATATTGTCATCACCTATGTGAGTGGATATTGTTTTAGGGATCACGGTGTCTACATAACAAAAGACTCATAATGATTCGCTTTTGGTCTAGGACCAATGAAGGTCAGCCCTGTCCTTCTCATCCTCCACTCTACCAACTCCAGTTACTCCTTTTTTTTTTAAAGTGAAATACAACCACTGTAGTTGTCCTATCAGTACTAACACATCCCACAAAGGTCAAATGCTCTGTGATTCTTTTTTTTTTTCTTGTTAATTTATTTTTGTTATTTAAAATACATCCTGGAGATAATTTCGTATCAGTATATAGATATCTTTCTCTCTCTTTTTTTTAAAGTTGCATGTTCCTCCATTGTGTCGATGTATCACTTGGGTTGCTTCTAGTCTTCTGTCATTACAAGTAACAAAACGAATAATCTCATATACAACATCACTTTTTTTCCACCGTATCTTTGGATTTAATTTCTAGAAGTGGGATTGCTGGGTCAAAAGGTAAATGCATATGTCATTTTGCAGATATTGCCAAACTCCCTTCCAAGAGACTATGCCATTTTCCTTAGCAATGTATGCATGCCTGTTTTCCCCAAAGTCGTGCTGCTGTGTAGACTGCCTGACCTTCAGGTGTTGCCAACCTTAGTGAGAAATGGTTATCTCCCCACCCATAAAGAAATGCTAAAAAGCACAATATATACTTGTAGACACTTTGCCTAGTTTCTCTTTCTCTCTGCATGTGAGCATGCGCGCACACACACACACACGGAGTTACACATACTTGATTTTTCCTCCTGAACCATTTGAAAAGTTATAAACACATGACACTTCACCCCTAAAAACTTTAGTATTTAGTTTCCCAAGAATAAGGAAAACTCTACAATTACTGAGGACACAGTCAACACAAGTTATAAGACTATCAAAGGAAAATTTCATATGGAGGAAAGCAAATTTTATTTTATTTTTCATTTTTTTGCTGTACACGGGCCTCTCACTGCTGTGGCCTCTCCCGTTGTGGAGCACAGGCTCCGGACGCGCAGGCTCAGCGGCCCTGGCTCACGGGCCCAGCCGCTCCACGGCACGTGGGATCCTCCTGGACCGGGGCACGAACCTGTGTCCCCTGCATCGGCAGGCGGACTCTCAACCACTGCGCCACCAGGGAAGCCCGAAAGCAAATTTTTAAAAGCACTTAAATTCTGGAATTCTTCTGGATACTAGTATTTGAATATTCACCATTCTTGAACACAATAAGAAAACATAGCTTATAAAAATAAAAAATTAACAACAAAAAGAATGAAAGAAAGAAAGAAAACATGGTCCCAGAGTAAGTGAGAAATCTGTTAAACTGCCCAATTCCAAAATTCTGCTTCTCATTATCAATATTTACTTATAAGGCCACTCCACCCTAAGGTTGCAGAACGTCTGTCCTCTCAATCAAATGAATATGAAGCCCTAAATTAGGAAGGCAAACCCTCTAAATCTGCTATCTGAGTCACAATAACCATGCGTGTTCCAGGGTAGATACATTAAGTAAAAATTAAGTAACAGAGAAACCAGAAAATCTGCTGGCAGATTAAAAAAAACTGCTTATACCAGTACATGGGAAAACAAGTATTAAGATATTAAGAGTAAAATAATTAATATCATAGTTTAATAATTTTTTACTAATTGAATGGAAAACATTCCAGATTTTTTAAATCTACTTCTTTTCTTACTCTAAAACATACTTAATACCCATTTCTGATATTTTATTAACTTAAAATAAAATGTCAATGCATTTCAAATTTTAAATGGAGGAGGGCATTACCTGAAACTCCAAATTAATTTTGTAGCGGAACTATAAAATGCTTTAAAAAAATAATTTTACCAGTTGGATTCAACTTACCCTTTCTGTCACAGAAAACTGATGGGTGTCTGCTGAAATTTTATATGTATGTAGTTTTGTTGGCACGATTGTAATAAAATATTGGAACATCTGGTTGTCTAGAATAAAAACAAAATGTAGGTTTTTTTCATCAATCCAGTGCAATGAAACTACTGCCAAATACATCAGCCTTCTATTAAATACATCTAATCTGAAATTTAATGCTACTTATAACTTAATGTCTAACAAAAAAATATTATAAAAGAATCAATGAAAGCAATATATTCACATTTGGTAAAACAGGTTCTCAGTAAGCATAAAATAGTCACACAGACACACACACACATCTATTACAAGATGTCAAAAAAGATGAGCTAGTTATCTAGTTAGATATCTTTTATAATCATTACCATCCTTTTATAAAATATGGAAAATAAAAGCATTTCTTTATAGTACAGAAACTAATAAAAATAAAGTTATAATAGCATAACCACCACAAGACACATTTTCAGTTTCTACTAATATCTGAACAGAAATAAATAAACCAAAACTGAATTAGCTATTGGATATATAAACCAAAATGTAGCCTTTGGATAAATACAAAGAATCAATACTACAGTAGGAAAATAAGCAAAGAAACTACTCAATGATGGCCTGGAGTTACTACGTAATCAAAATGATCATATTTATATAGTCATTAGGCATTTATAGGTTTAATACAAGTCATAAACACCAGTATATTACTAATTATTAATTAATTTTAAGCAATTAACAGTTCACATAATACAAAACATGTTAATTCTCTAGGTCTACATTCTAGAAAATTTAGAACTAGATACATCTATCTATAGTTTCAGCTAGGTTAAGTGAATAGGGCCTCATTATGTTTGCGATGTACTTCACGTCACATGGTGATAACTGTCTATGACAACTGAGTACATGAATAAAATATATAAGTTTTAAATGTATGGTTTGATAAATTTTGACAAATGTTTTTATCCATACAATCACCACCACTATCAAAATATAAAACATTTTAATCACCCCAAAGAGTTCCTTTGAACCCCTTTTCAGTCAATCCCTTCTACCTCTGGTCCTAGGCCAACCACTAATCTACCTTCTATTGTTACAGACTCATTTTGCCTATTCTAGAATTGCATATAAATGGAGGTATACAGTATGTACTTTCATGTGTCTAGCATGAATTAATTTTTATTTTTATTTCCATCAGTTCAATTTCTCTGTCTCTTATCTCACTGTAATTCAGAATAGGAGAGGGAAAGTTAAAATTGTAGATAGAAGGGAAAGGTAAGACTAATGGTCTCTTCAACACTAACATTAAACAAGTTTCTAACAAAATAAAGCAAAGCCTGTTTCAACTTCACCGTTTCTTATTTCACCTACCACTATAACTACCACTTGTACCACTATAACTTTCAAAAACATAAAACAGTTTTTGGCCAGTTCTATTATTAATTTCAACTTAAATCCTAAATATTACCACAGATAATGTTAGAGCAAAAGTGTGTCAACTTTGTCCACCACCAATAAATGGCTTATCAATTGTGGATGATCTTTCATCCTTTGAGTTGTTCTCTGATGTAAAGTGAACTGCTCAATCTGTGCTTATTTTTGAGGTGTTTTACAAATATCTCTATTACGTCATAAACAAAAATAAGCTGAAAATGAGCAGAGAAGAAGGTGTTCAAGTATGAAGTATTTATGAAAAAGAAGATGAAATTGAGAGTGGTGAGGTTATAACCAATGCTGTACACATGGGTGGGATAATTAGACTTGAGGGAAAAAAATGAGAGACAAAGGAAATCTCACCACGTGCGGAATGAAGTCCAATGCAATGAACAGTAGCCAAAGCGGGTCAAAGAAACTTGACAGGGAAAATTGGAAACCTTTTAAGCTATGGAGAGAGAACTGCTGAAGACCTATTTGTCTAATATACAAGTCTGTTAGATAACTTAATGGCCAGGCAGGGGGAAAATGCTCTTGCATTAGATTTTGTTGCAAGCCACAAATTGTTCCAAAGGTTATAGGTCTGTCCAAATCTGCACAGCATTAAACATGTCACTGCTAGGTAATCCCCTCAAAATTCCTACATGAAGGAGAGGGTAGTTACCTGAATCCAACAGATCTGTAATGCTGAATTTTTTCTTTATCGAAAAAGAGGCCCAATAGAACATATATTAGTAAGGAGAAGAGTATACCTGCTTTAAAGTTTTGAATAACCTACTGACATTCATCTCATGCCATTTTATAAAATAATTCTAAACACCTTTTAGTCTTCCTGAACATGTAAATTTAAAGAGCCTTTTGAAAATTAATCTGTTCATATTTAGATCTGCTTCTTTACAAAAATGTATAGTTCATTTCAGCATCTTGAAACAAAGTAGTAACCAACATGTTTTCAATTGCGCATCTCTTGTAATATTTAATGTATTTTGGTGTAGAATGAACACATACTTAAAGATGAGATTACACAGAACAAAGCTTGTAATTCTCAGAATGTTTCTACTCACACATTTCCAAATTTAGTACTCTCAAGCTTCCTTGAGTGAAACATTCCCACACAAACATAAAATACTCATGAATTCTAAATAAAACATGTTTAATGTATCTGATTACAACACTATGCTAAAGGAGTAAAATACTGAAAAGAACATTAATAAATCTATTTGAATTAATACAAAATGAAATCCTTAATTACAGTTTTGCAAAGGCTAGAATTCCTAGTGGCACAGGAAGCTTTAGACGTCCTTAAGGCATATAACATGACTATTTAAGAAGAAAGGCAACCAAAAATCTTCAAAAAACAAACATCAGAAACCAAAAAACCTTTTATTTCCTTAATAATCCATCCATATTTGCATAAACTGAAATTTTAAATGGAATAGATGGTTAAAACAAACAGTAATAAAAGGTATCTGTACTACTTCTGACTGTGTTAATACCAAACCATTCTAGAAGAACTCTAGGTTTCTGATGTTTGTAAAATTCTCTAGACAGGTTTCTGATATGGTAAATATTGTATAGATTTTAGAACTCTGAATCTACACAAAGAAGAAAATTTTTCTTATAATGTTCAAACTTTCTTTTGTTCTTATTCTTTCTTTGTTGAACATGGAAAAGCAGTTATGCCCTCTTAACACATTAACCTTTCATATACTTAGAGAGCCTTTAAATTCTACTCCTTCTCCTCACTACTTCTGACTAATTTCTTGTTCTGTTCCATGGCTCACTTTTTACCATTTAAAATTCATCCACTACTAGAACAAATTCTCTTACACACATCTCCACTTAAAGATGATCAGCCATTTAAACCACTTCAAGATTTATCCGTTTATCTGTTACAAGGGGGTTAAGGAAGAGGTTTATTTAAAATGTATTAATATCAAAGTTATAAGAACTATTTGCTTACATGCAAATTCCAACAGTAATTATTAAATACTTACGATCGAATGCAATTTTTTCAGTTCCATCTAAAGGATTAATAATTCCTGGAACAAGCTCTCCAAAAGACAAATGATCTATTCTATGAGAAAAATTGTAAGCTAAGAGGCAAAAAAAAAAAAAAAAAAAATTAAGTAGAGAAATTAAATTATTCAAAACTACATGTTACAGATTAGTTCACATTCTTACCTATTCTCAAATGAAAATATCTAAAATCTGCTGGTATAATAATATAGTATTTAAAAACATATTATTTTAAGAAAAATGCATGCAAATATGTGGGAATTATATGTATAGAGGTAAACACATTCTGATAAAATGCTATATCGCAAATTTCATAATTATATACAAATTAATATCTAAGAAATAATATGACATCTAATTCTGATAAACAAAAAAATAAGTCTTTTCTAGTCCAAATCATCATATAGAAACAGGATTGTGTTAGAAGAACTGAGATGATGTCCATGAAACTGATCAGATATATTTTTAATACACACTATTGCTTTAGCACATTTATGTAACTAAACTTGTTTTTTATGGAATTTATTACTTGTTTTTGTTGTCTAAAGGAGACTTTAAAAACTAAGTTTTATGATAATCATTACACAAAACTAACTTGAATACTTTATATATGTGTGTAAATGTCCATATTTAAATTTACATATTTAAACAAGTTTCAAATATATTCTCTTCACTATCTGTAAAAACTATCAGAAAAAAAAAAAATTAGCAGAAATGTGTACTAAGTGATATAAAGCACACCAAGGGTGCTTCTCCCTACCTCAGCTACTTCTGAGCTATGGTTAAAAAGAAATATAGGTAGCTTAAAGACAAGAGAAAATGGATTAGTCAATAAGTTAGATCATTTATTTTCTCCTTTAGATATCTTCTTTCGGCATACCCCACTTCCAAAGCCCTACCTCGCACCTGCACTGAAAATTAAAAAACACACTTTTTTTGCAAGAACATCTTCACAGAAAGAAATTTCAGAAACTGCTTACAGTCGTGGTTGACAAGTGCTGCCAAGTGTGCATGACCTCGGGGATGTGGAATTGCCCTGAAAGGAGGAAAAAAAGATTAAAGTAATAACATTTAAATACATAACTAATTAAAATCATAAAGGGGATCTTTCCTAAGTTATATAATTTTCTTAGTATAAAATAATATAACAACATACTTGGCCCATGATTTAAGTAGGTAAATCTCATCTCAGTAATGCAATAAACTGGGGGTTGGCAAACGTTTTCTGTAAAGAGTCAGACAGTAAATATTTTAGGTTTTGTGGGCCAAGATGCAAAACTGAAGATATTATGTAGTTACATAACAAGAGAGAAAACAAATTTTTACAAACTTATTAATGAAATTCAAATTATAATAGTAGTAATTGAGTACTTTTTTGGAATCCAGGTATTTTTGCTAGGAGATAACATTTTGCTTAACTGGGGTTTAGAGTTGACATTCCCTATTTTCAAAATCCCAGATAAGATAAGGATAGGATACAAACCAAATGCTTTTCCATTTGGCCTCTCTTATTGATAATATGAGTTATCACATGGAGAGGTAAGTGAAATTGAGAACAAAGGCCAAAATATAGAAGTTCTTCCAATATTTGTCAACGTTTCCCTCTTTCAGTTAGTTTTGGAGTAGGATATTGTTTTTATTCAGAAGTGCAATAAAACCTTCTAAATTTCTTTGAGCCAACTATCATTTGTTGACTATATGATACCAAGAAGTTCTAAGGTTCCCATCTACAGGTTGGGGATGGAGAGAATAGGCCCTGGCAACAGTAACAAAACAACAAAACATGAATGTTAAGAAGAGTGGGATAACAAAGACAAAGCAGGGAATTCCCTGGCAGCCCAGTGGTTAGGACTCAGCACTTTCACTGCCGAGGGCCCGGGTTTAACCCCTGGTTGAGGAAGTAAGATCTCACAACCCATGTGGCACAGCCAAAAAAACAAAACAAAGACAAAGCAAATGCCTGATTTGATCTGATCACTGTAAACACTGAAATAATTTTGCATAGAAGTCTAATGCTGTCTCTATATATTTAAAATATCTCCAGCCACGCTCTGTCCTGCTTTATGGCCTTTCCCTCAGTCTAGATGCCATTCTCTCCTTTTATATATAAAATTCCTAACCATCCATTAGTGTTCAAAGGTTTCCCTCAATAAAGCCTCCACTGACTTGCAGAGTAGGTCAGGTACCTTGTTATATAGTTTCTTATCAGCCATAGTTTTCCTTTATAACTTCAATACAACTATAATTAAATAATTATTAGTGTAATTCACTGTTTAAAATTCAGATTCTCTCACAGAATGTCAGCATCATAAGGGGAAAAACCCTTTCTCTGTTTTTCACTGCTTCATCTTTAGTATCTACCATGGTACTTTGCACATAGCAAGTACTCAAAAAATACTCTTCTTTTGCAATGAAGAATTGTTCAGCTTTGCAAGTCTAGATGGAAGGAAGGAAGGCAGGGAGAAAAGCAGAGAAAGAGAGAGGAGATAATCAGAGAATCTATTTATTCATTCAGGAATTTACCAAGTGTTTATTATATGACAGTTTCTGTGCTGGGTTCTGCTCATGAAGGCAGGTGGTCTGATATTTTTCCTTAACATTTACCCAATTTAACTTTATCCCAGACATATTTCTAACTACATCAAAATACTTGTCTCGTACTGGTCAGGGATCATATTTTGATGAGGATCACCAAAAGGAAAAACAAAACAAAAACCTAATATCCAACAAAATGAACAAATTAATGAAATGTCTAGGTAAGAGCTTTCTGGCTACTAAAACTTGGCAAGCTGAAGGTTTTAATTCATATTTACCTACAACTTATATACTTTAATATATGAAATATGACATGACTATTTTTCTTTTGTTTTGAAGCAGTAGTTTTTAAAGTTAGTAGTCTTCTCTATCCTGAGGTTGAAGGCTGAAGACATAAAAAATATACATTTTAAGAGTTCTCTAGTGGTTAGTTATATATTATTTGATTAACAAAGAATTTACTTTTAACCAAACTGCCAACTTGTTTAAAGTATTTTCAGTAAGTGAAAAGAACATACTTGCCCACAGTTATGTGAAAATTCCCTGCTACTTTATTGACATATAGATGACCACGAATTCTGCAAGCATCTGGAGGCTGTGATGAATCATCTTCCCTGTTACAACAAGATACATTTGAATTACTTACAGCATATTCAATATAGTCACCATATTTCTGGTGAGAAAATTTTATAGATGGGAAAAAAAAAATCCCTAAAGATCAATTTTTAGATAATGTTCTAAATGTCAAAAGTAGAATAGCAGTTTTTTGAAGTCTACACTTTTATTAAAAAACATCTACAAAATGAAAAAAATTATATAATTATTATATATATATATATTATTTACACAAATATAAAATTTCAAGGTCATTCAAATTTAACCAGAGGACTAAGTCTAATGAGAGAAGAAAAATTAAAAGTGAAGAATTACTAGTCCAACAAAGACATGCTTTTATCATGTTTCTGGTACTTTAGGGGACAGGAAGCGTTGGGAAAAAGAATGAGTAAGGGAAGGGCATGCCACTTAACTTCAAATAGACAATAACATTTTCTTCCTAAGCAACTGTAAAACCTCTGTATATTTTTAAATTTAAATGATCATTTTCATGATTATAGCATTTCCAAATATCAGCTCTTCTAATCTATAAAAGAGACAAAAAGTGAAATAAAAAGATGAAATTCCTAACAAAACTTTACACATCTTCATAATGGTAAATGAAATTAATTTGTTCTTAAAACCTAGTACAATTTTATATGAAGGTATACCATACACACATAAAAATGAAAATAATATTTGGGATAATCCTGATCAGTATCATAGGCCATAAATTTAAGAGTAAAAAAGACATCTTGAGACTTCCCTGGCGGTCCAGTGGTTAAGATTCCGCGCTTCCACAGCAGGGGGTGCGGGTTCAATCCCTGGTTGGGGAACTAAGATCCCATATGCCGCACGGTGCGGCCAAAAAAAAAAAAAAGACATCTCATCATACAGAATGATTACATTTTCTCTAAGAAATATAAGATTCAGAGGAGTAAACCAATACTAAAATTATGTCACAATAAATTCTTTTTTTCTTTTTTTTTTTTTTTTTGTGGTACGCGGGCCTCTCACTGTTGTGGCCTCTCCCGTTGCGGAACACAGGCTCTGGACGAGCAGGCTCAGTGGCCATGGCTCACGGGCCCAGCCGCTCTGCGGCATGTGGGATCTTCCCGGACCAGGGCACGAACCCATGTCCCCTGCATCGGCAGGCGGACTCTCAAGCACTGCGCCACCAGGGAAGCCCCAATAAATTCTTAATAAATAGTCTCACAAAATCTCCCACCTTGGTGGAAGTGCTGTTGATGCACTTTTAAAAGCACTTTTAAAGATCACATCTTGAAGTGAATGTTCTTCTTGCAGTCTACTCTGAATCAGCTGTAGCATCCTAAATACAAAAACAAGCAATAGTTAACAAATACAGTAAGACACACAGAGAAAGCCAACACTATTTTAAAAATAACACAGGTAGTTGACTTAGCTAAACCATACATTTATTATTACATAACTTTATTCTAAAATAAAGTCCCAAGTATTCTTTGGTCATTTCCTTGAAAGCAGGAAAAGTGAGGGAGTATGGCTAGAGGTGTAACAGCTGGGGTCCTTAAGTCTGTCTAATTCCATCAGTAATGAATGTGTGGACACTAATTACATGTCCATTATTGGTGGAATCAGGGTCACCAAGAAAGAACTTCTGTTCACCTGAATATCTAAATTCATCTTTCATGCATGCACGCAGCAATAACAAAATTCTTAGTTTTTGTCGGGCACTGAATAAAGTGTTACAGATACAAAGAATGAGACAAATAAGGGGCCACATAATAGATGTGATGGACTTAAAGGGGCAGATTACTGGGGGTTAAATCCACACAGGAGCATCCAATTCTCATTGCAAACCAGGCCACAGTGACATTTAATATCACCTAGTGTCTGCCTTTTCCAAAGAAACCTGAACTTTATCCTATGACAAGACCATTCTAAACGAACTATTATATTCTACCTATAATTTTTAAAAAGAACATCAGCATATAAGGTATAGGATTATAGAGAACAAAGTATTCATTTGAGAACTCATGCTTAGATCTTCTTTTTAAATATACTTCGCCACTAAAAACACATTAGTTGCTTGAAGATTTTTTTTTTTACAAAATTGTTATTTACATAACTCATGAAATTACTTATTCTGAAGAACAAAACCAAGAATAAAAGTATTTCTTCTCTCTAATATTTCTAACATTTTCAACAATAACTTTGTATCTTTAGATATAATCCTATTTTATATCCTTTAATCTATATCTTTATATAACTAACATCCAAAGTCACCTGTATCACAGTTCAAACTCAGCAAGTACAAAATTTATACCCAGAGGGAAAGGAGGGATGAATAGACAAAACCGGGAATTTTCAGGGCAGTAAAACTACAGGTACTGTAATGGTGAGTACATGTCATTAGGTATTTGTTAAAACTCACAGAGTGTACATCTCCAAGAGTGAACTCTAACGTAAACTATGGACTCTGGGCAATAATGATGTGTTCATGTAGGTGCATAGATTGTAAGAAATGTACTACTCTGGTGTGGGGTATTGATAACAATGGAGGCTGTACACGGGTGGGGGCAGGGGATATTTGGGTACTCTGTACTTTTCACTCAGTTTTGCTGTAAACCTAAAAATACTCTTAAAAAGTCTTTAAATATATATATACACATACATACACACACATAAATAACTTGGAAAAATTATTAACAAACATAGGAACTTAAAGAAGAAGCAAATGTAAATCAGAATATATTTCACATCCCATCATAATGATATAATAAACATTTTTTAGAAGTGCAAGCGAGAGATAAAGATAAAATACGTATGTACCACCCACTAAGAACACTGGTAACAGGCCTATTTAAAATAAAAAGTCATTTTTATACTGTAAATTTAGTATAAATAAAAAACAGTACTCAGGAAGGCTATGTCTAGGCTTTGAGATTTCCTTTTACTAAAGGAAAGAGATTAACTGGGATCCTAAATATTTTAAGAAAGCAGAACAATTGAAAGACAACTTAAATATCTTTTAGCAAATTCTACAGGTAAAGAACGTTTTGGTATGCACATTATTCAGGTTGTTAGGTCTTAGGCATCTCTAATCCATTCAAGAATATTTGTTTAGAAGCAGAACATGATAATCTAGGAAGCTTCAAGAGGCCAGATCCCATCTTCAGATTTACATGTACAAAGACTTAAAATCTTTAGATCTAATGCTAACAGAAATTGAAAGCTTCATATTTTTGCATGTCTTGTATTTCCAGAGTTCAACTTTTATTGCTTGGTCAGTGGGAAAAGAGGTTGATGACACCAAACTGTATGCTGTATGTGTGTCTTTTGTTTCCAGAGTTTAACTTTTAGTGCTGGGCAGTGGGAAAAGAGGTTGATGACACCAAACTGTGTGTGTGTGTGTGTGTGTGTGTGTGTGTACGTGTATAACTTCTGCCTCAAATATACCAATAAATACCCAAGTTTATATTCCATATATAAAAGGATGTAGAAAATTCTACTACGATGGAAAATGTCTATCATTTTAACAGTAAAAACACAATCTCTTCTCTCACTTACTGCTAGTCTTGAACACTAAATAAAATTCTAGATGAAAGGAGACTTCTCACTTTAACATTTCTGGAATAAAGTAATGTATTTCATCTCTGGATGGCTCTCTACTAAAAGCGCTAGAAGCCCAGAGACACCTAATATTCAGTTATTTTGTTCAATACATTCGTTTCAACTTTAATTTTAAAAGCTCTCCAAATGGTGAAAGTAGAAATTAAAAGAGAAAGGCCTTTGAAATGTACTTAGGGACTAGAAAGAAAAAAAAAAAAAAAATGGGTAAAAAAATTTTTTTGTAATAATCTTAAATTAGGTAATGACTTTTTAAGCATAAGACATAGTCTAGAAAACAAAAAGAAAGAAAAGAGTGGGGATGGGGTAACTATTTAAAACAAAGAACTAATTTCTTTAATATACAAAAAATTGGGCTTCCCTGGTGGCGCAGTGGTTAAGAATCCACCTGCCAATGCAGGGGACATGGGTTTGAGCCCTGGTCCAAGAAGATCTCATATGCCGCGGAGCAACTAAGCCTGTGTGCCACAACTACTGAGCCTGCGCTCCACTCTAGAGCCCACGAGCCACGGCTACTGAAGCCCGTGTGCCTAGAGCCCGTGCTCCGCAACAAGAGAAGCCACTGCAATGAGAAGCCCAGCACCGCAATGAAGAGCAGCGCCACCCCCACCCCCACCCCCCCCACCCCGCTCACCACAACTAGAGAAAGCCATTGCGTAGCAACAAAGACCAAACAGCGTAGCAGCCAAAAAACAAACAAAACAAAACAAAAAAAACAAAAAATTATTTAAAGTTATTAAGAAAACAACCAAGCAAAATGGGCATACGGCATGAGCAATTAGTTTCACACACACAAAAATACAAATGGGAAAAAAATAATCCACAGATATTAAACTGATTTACAAAGAAATGCTAACTAAAACAAGTACAATACCAGTTTTCACCAATCAAATTGGCAAAAATAAAAAAAGTCTGATTATACCCACTGTTGGTGAGGTTGTATAGAAACAAGTACTCTCACATACTGATAGCTTTGGAATATAAATGAAACTATTTGGGGAAGATGTTTGGCATTATCTATCAAAATTTTTTTTCCAGTTTTACTAATATATAACATTGTATAAGACTAAGGTATAAACATATGATTTGACAGATGTATATATGTGAAATGATTACCACCATAAGTTTAGTTAACAACCACCACCTACCTCACCATTACAAATTTTCTTCCTTGTCATGAGAACTTATCAAAACATTAAATATAGTCTAAAAGATAAATTTCTTTTCTAGAAACTTTATATACATATACATATATTCACTCAAGTACATGAGGAATATATATATATATATATACATTCACACAAGGAATTAGATTCAAGAATTTTCACTGAGCATTGATATTAGAATCTTTGTAAGCAATCTAAATGCCCATCGATAAGTATCCAATTAAATAAATTATAGCTTATCCATAAAAGGTACCACTATATGTACTTAAGTGGGAAGATGTGCAAAATATAAGGTTAGGTTGGAAAAAGAAAGTTATAAAACAAATGTATAGAATGACCCCATTTGTATTAGGAAAAAAATAACATAAGCAAATATGGAAACATGTAGAAAATTATACACAAACAGAATATTTCTAGCAGGCTACACAAGAAATTTAACTCTGGTTATTGCCACCAGTTAGTGGCACTAGGTTTAGAGAATGATGAGGAGGCTTTTACTTTCACTTTATATCCTTTATATTCAAATTTGATCATATATTGCTTTTAAAATTTTTTAAATAGTTAATACAATTTTAAATGAAAACTAAAATGTATTTATGATTCAAAGTGCATTAAAGATTATATGACTTTCCTAAGATCTGATAAAATCTTTGAAAGTGTAAAGATTATATTATATACTATATTCTGCTAACATTTCATCCAAAGAAATGCCTAGATAAATATATTAATCTATGAATAATATACAGTAGACAAAATAGACAAAGCATGACCTAATTTCTATGGACCACAATACTTTGTTTACTTATTACCTCTGCCACTCTTTTTGCTGTGGTGAAAGATCAAATATTGCCTGAAATAAAGGAAAACATAATCACTAGCACTGTCAATTTCTCTTGGCTCTTATATCATAATTTTTTAAAATTTTCTTTGACCAAGGAACAAATTTATAATAACATTAAAAACAAGTATTCATAATTTACATTTAATCTTCCATAAGTCAAACTAAAAAATTTTAAATTTTACTCAAAAGTAGTATAAAGAAATTTCACTAACTGCGAATATTTTTCTATTACAGTTATCTACATTTATAGGAATGGATACAATGCAATCTATCACATGTACAAAATGGTATTTTAAGACTTAAAATCATTTAAATGATGCCAGCATGAAACAAGTATTTAAAAGAGAAGAAGAAATGAAAAAGACATACAGCTTAAGTATAATATTCAAGCATCCAAAGCCCATATTCTTGCCAGGAAAATACCATGATAAAATCAAAAAGTTTTGAAATGACCTAACAATGTCACTATAATTCCCAAATGTATTAATCAAGAAAGAATAATTCAAGAAATTTTATCTAGGCCCTATGTTCACCAATTCAAAGACAAACTTAGCTACTTTGTAGAATCAGAGGAAAAGAGGCAAACTTCTCACAGTTTGTGGCAATACCCACAATTTAATTTTCCAACAAAAAGTCCACTTTTGATTTTTAAAAGGCGATTTATAACAAGGCATATTAATTCTACTTTCTAACTTATCAATATTATTAATGATCCCTCCATAATCATGCCCTAACCTACTACTCTCTCACTATAAATCCTTTCTCTTTAACCCCTCATTCCATCAGACAGTTCTACCTCTGTGCCTTTGGTTATTTAATTATATCAACCTGGAACCTTCCTCTCCTGTAACTGTGACCCTAATGTCAGTCTAAATTCTATATGCCACTTGCTCTAGGTTAATGATTACAGTGAAATTACTTTGATTACTCCTCCTGCTGAACTTGTCTATACCTTGCTTCCCAACCTTTTTCACAGCACAGCACACAAAGAAAGTGCTATAAAACACACCATGGCAAACAGATGAGGCTACATGCAACTGCTCCCCAGTTACCTTGTGAATAAAACTACTGACAGCAGGGACTATGTGATTCACCCTTTGACCTCCCCAAACTGCTCAGTATAGTGCTTAACACAGCGGGTAAAGAACTACTGAGTGGCCTACTTTGTGCTCGGCACTATGCTACTTAAATCATTATCTCACTTAACCTTCATAACAACCTTGTGAGTTTGTTATTATTCTCTCCTTTTTATATATAAAAAAGAACTCAAAAGATTAAAAAATTTTTTGAAAAATCACAGATAATGAAGGTCAGTATATAAACCCAACTATGTCAGATTCCTCACTTTCTCACATCCCTAAAAGTAGTTCTTTTCTTTAAATAAATAGTAGCTATCATAGCATATTGTGTGAGCATGGTTTAGAAACCAGTAAAATTATTAGAATTAAGTTTTTAATATTCAGACTGCATATTAAAAGAATGAGTGAAAATTTAAAAACAAGTAAAAATTATCTCAAATAATTTTACATTAATAATAATTCTTAAATATTTTAATATAAATTAGGACAAGGGAATGAATACTTACCAGAAACACTGTTAAACGTTTTAAAAATTACTGATAAAAATATACAATTACATATTTTTAAGTTTCTAACTTTCTGGCTAAGACATGACTTTTAGTTCATGACAGTTAAATTAAAATAAAACTTTCCTCTTCTACAAATGATTGAAAGAAATGGCAGAAGCTGTTACAATGGAATAATCAAAGATCCTGCCACAATTACATAATTCTAACATATTCACCTGCAATGCATTATGCTTTACATTTTGTGAGCTATAAAGAAGAAAAAATAAAGTAATTGCTTTTCAGGAGCTTAGAATCTAGCTGAAGAGACAAGCTGTCCAGAAAAAATATTTATTAAAAAAATCAGAGACTTAATAAACGTGAAGAGAGTGGGAGTGACAGACACTCAGTATGGAGCGAATGCTAGAAAAACAGCATAAATAAATTTTAGAGGATAAGTTCAAGATGATTATCTCCTCAAATTCTCACAATGTCCAAAGAAACAGAAAAATGAGGACACAAACTGTATCATTATTTTAAATCATTTTAAATAGTATCCATATGTTGGAAATTATCAAAAACTTATGCAAGACAGCATACAAGGGAGACTAAATTGAGAAAAGAGCCCAACACATAATTTATTTCATGGGACAGGAAAATTCATGTAAGCAGTAAATCCCCAATTCAGAGTAACAGAGGAAAACAGGTGATAAAAGATAACAAGACACTTGAGGAAGAGACAGTCACCATCCTAAGAAGACTTCTAGCAGTTCAGTCGAGTGCCAGAGACCACATCACAAAGGGCATTCCACAGCATTATTATTCCCAGCTTACATGTGACCTGGACTGTATTCTAAATTAAGCAAAACTACTGCTACAGCTGGCTGCTAATGAGGACAGTCACACCAGTTAAAGAAAAAAGGAATTACCCTAGCTAAATTTAACCTGTCAAAACAAATACGGAAAAGGAAATGTGGGGTGCCCTGGTGAACTACTCTGCCATCCTGAACCCAATGTGACTTCCTCCTTTCTTTTCAAAAGCATCCGAAGCTCTAATTTTGCTTAGAAGAAACACAGTATATCTAAACTATATATCCTTCTCCTTTCATTTACGTCTGGAAAAAAAAAAGTGGGGGTGGGGAGGGAAAGGGAACCGACATAACTCAAGTCTATCTCAACTCTCAGTTAACTGGCCATTTATTTTCCCATCCTAAAGATGAACAAGAAAATAGATAGCTAGATAGCTAGATAGACAAAAAGATTCATCAATTTGAAAGAAGTGGTAAATCTGAGGTCCGAGGGCTAATTTTCCTTTGTGATACCATTTCTAAAAAGAAGAAGAAAAGTGAAGTTTTTCTAATTATTTCTCAATGAGATTTATCATCATGAAGATAGAAAAAAAACGGAGTGATCTGCAATATATCAAAGGTGGAAAATATAATCACTGAATTTTAAAACATAATGAAGGCATTGAAAAAAAAAAGATTGATCCTGCTGGATCAAGGTCATCTCCCAGAACTCACAGATAAAGTTCAAAATATGCATCTTATGCAAGAATTGATAAAAATATTGAGAACCACTCCATGAAATTCAACATCACTTGATAAGAATTTTAAAAAAACAGAGGTAAAACCATTACTCTGAACATCATTGAAGCAAACAAACAAGCAAAAAACACTTAAAACTTCAGATCATTAATACCATCAAAAGCCAAAAATAACTGAAGGGGATCCACACTTGGATATACAGGATAAATATTTGAATTTCAAAAGTAAAAGAAAAAAGCATATAAGTAGATAAATATGTTACCTACAAAGAAAAAAAAAATTGTGCCAGAAGGCAATAAAGGAATGTCTATAAAGTTCTGAGTGTAAAACACCATAAAGCAAGAATTTTATCCTCAGCCAACCTTACATGTATTGAGAACAGAATGACATAGGCGGTCTGTCATAAAACATAACCCACATATTCTTGCTGATAAAGAAGTCACAAAAAGTCCCTCACAAAACGATAAACAAAAATAAAGAAACTAAGAAGGGTAGAAAGTAAAAGCAATAAAACATAAAGTTGAATAATTATTCCTAAAATAGTATGAAACAGAATACAAATGTTAGTGTCTGATAATAATCATCTAGATCTAAATTTCCAGATAATAGTTTAACATGCAATAACATGGTACCTGAATTTGTAAGGTTCCTAACCTCATTTAAAATTACTGATATCAATTTTTTGAGTGGCAATACAGGAGTTAGGAAGTAGGGTGGTTCAGAGTGGCAGTAACAAAAGTTACTTTTTCTTTAGAAAATTTTATTTTAAAAGTGTGTATCAAAAGGCATAAATATATTTTGTTCATGTAAACTAAAAATAATTTGGTAATCAAAACTGAACTAAGAGCTTCCCTTTTTTCTCCTCCACCTATTCAGTTACTTCTAATCCTCCTCCATCACCTTTAGTCTTCACTTTGCAATTTTGTTTAGAGAGGGTTCACAACTGTCAATGGTAAACAAAACAACTCAAGAATGCATGGGTAAACATAAGTACCACAATGCCAACAGAGCAGTCAGCAAGGCAGAGTAGCTGGGAGTTCCATGTTTTGTTTTCTAAAGCTTCTTTAGGGCTAGTTCTGATCATGACCTGTTATCACCCACCCCTGTAATGTGATACCTGCCCCTGTAATATGATGGTGTTTTCTAACAAATTAATTCTATTACACACAACTTGTACTATGAAAACAATAAGAGAATGTCAGTATTTCATTAGGTCTGGGAAATGGAGGTGTGAAGGAGAGAGGAAGAACTAAATGCATATGAAATTTCTCCTCTTAGATAATGCTTCATTCTTGATTACAAGAGAAATATAGCTCAAACGTTTTTAAGAACTTAAATTTGGTAAAAGAAGCATACAAATAAGACATAGAATTTCCAAATCATTAGAAGAAAAGAAGAAAATTTCATCACTATAGCAACTGTATAAAAGAGAAAAGGAAACTGTTAGGAAGCATTAACAAAAAATATAAAATAAGTATAAGATTATAGAGGCTTATCCAGAATGCTAACAAGGCTTTGGTTTAGATATAATTTGGTAATTATATTTATATAATTTGGTAATTAGATATAATTTTTTCTTCCCCCTAAATGTTTACAAAGAATATGGAATATTTGTTTATTTGTTTTGTTTTTGTTTCATTTTTTACTGAAGTATAGCTGATTTACAATGCTGTATACTACTTTTGAATTAACAAAATATATTTTTAAAAAACTAGCTCAGACAAAATTAAAAGCAAATATCAAAACTGTCTTCAAGGGAACAATTCCTCAAAGAATACTATTTAAAAGAACATGTAAATCAAACTTACTGGTTCATAAACTAGACCATCTGCAGATGCAACCATTGTTTCTGCTAAATCCAATACATCTGCTCCAATATCTGCATAAAAAAGAATTAGAAGTTTTATATTCTATGCTGAGAGTCAAACTATATCCACTAACCACTAACATAAGAAAAAATAAATGGAAAAGGAAAAGAGATTTAAGGTTGTTCTTAGATGAAATCTTTTAGAAATTAATTTCCTTAATTGGATAAAATGATTTCACACTTTAAAAAATTTTGTCTGAACTACTGAATTCTTGGTCTCTACTTTTCAAGCAGTAATTTAAGACACAATTTAAGATGAAAAAGCATCCTCATTTTTGAGAACTATACTGATTCAAACATTATCTATCCAGCATATTAACATTTTTCCACTTCTACCAGTATAATTAAGTGAAGCCAGCGAAGAAAACAGAAAAGGGTAACATCATCATTAACTCAAAAGATTTGGATCTGTATTTTAATATGCAGAAGTAAAAGTAAAGGGTAGTAAATTGAAACTGTGAAAGAGGATATGTTTCTGAAATGTGGATGTAAAAACCAGTATGCCAAACAAGAAAGAAATAAAGGATATACCTAAACTAGAACTTCGATTTATAAAAATTTCCTCCAATTTTCTTTCATTTTAATTATACTAATGTGAAAGTTAAATCTCTTTATGGAGAAGAAATTTAAAGAATACAAGCTGGGGAGAAAAACAATTTGTATTCTTAAATTAAGATATCATAAAGGAAAAATAAAGTTAAAACAACCAGTGGCTTTTACTTTTTACTAGCAACTGTTTAAACCATAATCTATATATGCAATCATCAGGTTAAACACGTACTTACACTGACACTTCATGGCAACAGTAATATCTATATTGATTCTCAATTTGCTAAAAGACAAAAAGGAAACATTAGAACCTACCAATTGATCAACAAAACATGATCAATATAAATCAACTGATCTATGAAAAACTTGGACTTCATACAGAATAAAATATGTCAATTAGAACTTGGATAGCATTCATATGGGCAAAACAAAGGCACTTTAAAAGTAAAAATCCTATTTTGTAATTATTCCAAAAGTCTTTCTGATTTCACAAGTTTTTAACACAGTATCCTTCATTTTAATGGCAATTCTACAATTAGTAAGTCCAAGCAATTCAGAAAAAAGTATTAACCTCTGTTTACATAAACCTTACGTAGACTATGCCATTAAACAATACAAAACTTTCAAAATCAAAAGTTAGGAATTGAAAGCCTTTCTCTCCTTATTTACCAAATAAATACCAGACATCAGGCATTGTACCTGATGTCCTACCAATACTATCCTCTTTATTCCTTACCATGGACCTATAAAGTAGATAGCTTCAGTTCTACAAATAAGCCAATGGTGTTTACGGCAGTTTAAATAAATGCCTGGCTTAAGACCACATAACTACTGAAGTGGCATATTGGAAACTAGGTCTGTGTGACTCAAGATGAATGTACCCAAATTACCAGGAAAAAAAAAAAAAAAAAACCTGATTCTTAAAGTTTTGCATGGCCTTTTAAAAAGGCTCAACCAATGCCTTATTTTCAAATATTTAGTTCAAATCAAATTAATTTTCAAATATCAGAATCAGTGCCATGAATAACAGAATGAGTACAATCAGGATCAGTCCTGTCCTGCGCTTCCTATCAAAACTTTTTTTCACTCTAATAATTTTCATCCGGTTTCAATAGGGAGTACAGATTTTGAGAACTTCAGAGTCTTAAAGTAGTCTAGAGTTCAAACTGTGTTCCAAATAACCCTGGGGTTTAGGCTCAGATTTATAGGAAGAGGGTGAGGTCAAGCAGACAGGCTTCTGGGCATCCCCGCTACACTTATGTGGTGAACTACATGACTTCATTTAGAAAGAATAAAAATTATTTCATTGGTGTTAAAATAACCAAAATAAGAAAAACAACAAATTCCTTAAAAACTAATGGCATTAAGAATAACACTGATGTTATAGATCAAGAAACTGAGGCCCGAAAGAAGTCAGTTGTATGACTTGCCCAAGGTTACACAGCAACTATTACAAATGTTGACTGACTGAATTCTCACTGACCTGAAGAGGAAAGTACTATAATTAGTATCCCCATTTTACAGAAAAGGAAACTGAAGCACACGCAGAAACAGATTTAGTAAGTTCCCTAAAGTCACATACTTAGTAAATGGCAGAGTTGGGATTGAAATTGAGAAGTAAATGTTTCCTGCTATCTAGTGCAATCTAAGTATTATAAACCTGTTACCTTCAATCAATTAAAAAATCCAAATAATACAAATAAAGTATATTTTGTCTCCTAATTAAGGTACTAATATTTTCAAAGGTTTAAAAGTGATGCTGTTTACCTTAAAATATAGTTTATACACAATTTACAACAATCAAGCTATAAGCATAAACAATGTAACCTTAGACAATTTATTTTCCAGTTCACACAGATCAGTAAGATATTTCAAAATCTAAAGAGTAAACAATTTCAAAACATCAAACAATTTCCGTCATTTCAACATCTAAGGAAAAACATATTCTCCTAACCTTTTTAAACAAATGCATATTCAATCAGAGAACCTTTCTCTTAGAATTTAACCAGTATTCAAATTATTCTAAAATGTTTTACCTAATGCATACAATTAATGAGGATTTTTCAGTACTATTTCTTCAGAATTAAAATAAACCAAGTATAAAAGGTTAGACTTTTTTTTTAATATGTTACCTTCAGAGCAATTTAAATCTAAAGGTATTTCAAAAAAAAAGTTACCTAGAAAAATCCTTGTCTACTTCATATTCATACTTCATCCATGTATCTTGATATACTGAAAATTCCATTATAGTTAATAAAGCCATAGTGGTAAATGCTATTAGAGAAACTGAGAAACCAACAAAAAAGGAAAGAATTAAAACAATTTTTAAAAGGTAAACAGCAGGAAACCATTTTAAGTAAGATTAAAATTAGCAAAGAATACCCTAATATGATTGCCACGTGAATGAATACAATAAAAGGTTTTTCTTAAAATAGTCATTATAAATTTTTTTCTAAAACAGCTCAAAAATGAAGATTTAATGAACACAAACATGAACACAAACATTTGCACTATTGAGAAAGCATTTTATTTCTTCAATACGAAGGACATTTCTCACTAAATAGATTTGTCAAAATTCTACAAATACATAAAACTTTTACCTTGTTATATATAGCAGTGTCACAGATAAGATAAATGATGAAAGTAAGCATAAGTTTCTCAACACAAATTTGAAAGTAGTCCCCTCATAATTAAAAATGCATCCATGCCTATAGTCCAATTAAAAAAAAAAAACTAGCTTAATTTCTTAGATCCTAAGAATCCACAACAATCTGTGTCAGAAACTCAAATAACATCTCCAAATCTAATAAAACTTTCTACTTTGAAAGCTCCTAAGTATTTCACTTCATTTATAAAAGTAAAAGATCTAACAAAAAGAAAAAGCACTATCATATACTATGACAAACTGCACTTAAAATGGATTGTGCATCAAGAACTTGTACTATTTTCATTAACAAAAGTTAATCACAAGAGATTAGAAATAGCAAGCAATTTATTATACATTTTACTAAATGAAATGTCAATCTTATGGGAAGTATATTGTCTTATCAGCTCTTCATGGGGAAAGAAATAATAGTTAATACTGTTATAGTTGCATATTTTTCTGATATATTCATTATTTATTTATTTAACAAATACTACTATCTGTACCAGGCACTGCTCTGAGCATTTTATAAATATTAATTTATTTAATTGCTACTGCAACTCTACCTGGCAAATACTGATATCATCCCCATTTCATGGAAGAAGAAACTAAAGCATAGACAGATTAACTTCCTCAAGATCAAGTATTTAGGAAGGGGCAGAGGTGGAATTTAAATATAGACAGTCTGATTCCAAAGTCTAAGCTCTTAACTATTACCCTATGCTGCCTCTCTTCAGTAATGTGAAATTTAAGAATTTTTATTATCATGTCTAAATTGACTTATTCTTAACCAAAACAGACTGAGGCAGTTTCAACATCATTAAACAACTTCAATTCTATTTACATATAATAATCTTGTTAATATACGTATACATAACTCAAGAGCACCAAAGCAGTAAAACTGGATTAATTTGTTCAGTAATGTTTTAATAAACACTGCTAAATGCATAGACTGCACTGGGTTGGATGCAAAAAAGAATATATATAAGAATAAAATTAAGGCAAATAGTGTGGCATGAGGACAGACCAACTATAAAGTTACTGCACAGTTCATTGATGAGTTCTTTCTCATGGCTACATTTCTGTATGCTCTTGATTGATAACTTAGAAGTTGCACTTACTGAAGGAGTTTTAATTTGAACTGATACTCACCTGTACCCCCACTGGCTGAAGTCTCTACATAGCTGTCAGGAACTTTCGGAAAGGCATCCAACTCTTTCACCAAACTTAAGGTTTTCTTCCGATTCAGTCGCCTCATCTTCAGGAAAACCTTCTTCTTCTTTCATATAGTCATGCTAAGGAATAAAAAATGAATAAATGAATCCTCCAAAAAGATTAAAAGGTTTCTTTTATTTTTAGATAACTGACAAATGTCCTTGGAACAACGTAACATTCTTATTCCTCCTTGAGAAAAAAAGCTTAACACTTATCCACACCTCTTTTTTCTCCACTTCCACCCTGACAAAAAAGTACTAATGACAGGCAATTTACACACACAAACACATTAAATAGCCAAAAAAAGTGAAAATCAATTCAATTACATTTGTAATATTTGAATATACAAATTAAAATAAATAGTTTTTCTCCTATGAAATTAACAAAACATATAAAAATAATACATTCCCATTAATGGATGACAATGAAGTAAAGCAGATATGCTCATACACTGCTAACAAGAACATAAATATTCACCGCTCTTATTCTAAGTAAATTCCTTTTTTAGGAATGTATCCGAAGGAAAATATCTGTGTTGTGCACAAAAATTTGATGAGGATATTTCTTGTATGGCTATTTTTAAATATTGAAGATAGAAACGAACTCCTCGTATCCAATATACAAATTACAGTGAATTAAAAGTTCTAAATCTATGTAAACACTGAAAATCTTATAAAAGAAAACATTTAATGATGTAAGAAAATACTCATAATACATTAAGCAAAGACCAGAAGGCCATATGCCAGTTTTATGGGAGACGGAAAAAGATATATGGGAAACAAACTGAAAGCCTATACACAAAATGTTATAAGTAGATCATGGGAGGATTTTGTCTTCTTTACAAAATTTTGGATTTTCCAAATTATCTGCTTTTATAATAAAAATATTATTTAAAAATTGCTTGCTATTCTCTTTTTGATCAATATGCCAACTACGTCTAAAATATGCTAGCCATAAAAATAACTGAAATCTCAAATATTTATATAATTTTTTTTTTTTTTTGGCGGTATGCGGGCCTCTCACTGTTGTGGTCTCTCCCATTGCGGAGCACAGGCTCCAGACGCGCAGGCTCAGCAGCCATGGCTCACGGGCCCAGCCGCTCTGCAGCATGTGGGATCTTCCCGGACCGGAGCAAGAACCCGTGTCCCAGCATCGGCAGGCGAACTCTCAACCACTGCACCACCAGGGAAGCCCTTTATATAATTTTTTTATATGACTGATTTATATAAATAATATTATAGGTGATACTACAAGCATTACCAGAAATCAAAGTTGTATTGATAAAATCAACACATAACAGAATAAGTTAAATGGTTGAAAAAGTCACTAAAAGAATGTCTCTAGAAGAAAGCAGAAAGACTTGTCTGAAATCTAAGTAGGATTAATACAGAAAGAACGGACCATAGAAAGAGTATTCATGGAGAAAAAAGGAGACTCAGGGAAGTAAAAACTGGTAGTAATCATGAACACTGTCCAAAAGAGAGCAGGACCTAACCAGAGGCACTACTAATCAGTCCATGAAGGAGCCACTGCCCTAAAATGAAGCTAAATGCATTAATGGGTTGATTTCATTTGCCATTATAAATACCCAACTAACTCCCCTTGCTGATTCCATGCTCAAAAGTGGCCTTCAGAATATAATTTTGCATTTCATGTATATGGTTTTCCTAAGGAAAAAAAAGAACATGTAGACAAGAGATGACAGTGTTTGATCCCCATGACAGTTATAAAACTGCTCTTCTCGGGCTTCCCTGGTGGCACAGTGGTTGGGAGTCCGCCTGCTGATGCGGGGGATGCGGGTTCGTGCCCCGGTCCGGGAGGATCCCGCGTGCCGCGAAGCGGCTGGGCCCGTGGGCCATGGCCGCTGGGCCTGCGCGTCCGGAGCCTGTGCTCCGCGACGGGAGAGGCCACAACAGTGAGAGGCCCGCATACTGCAAAAAACAAAAAACAAAAAACAACAAAAAACTGCTCTTCTCATCTGTAAATTAAGCTTCTGAGTGTTTATTAAGCATAAGCCATGTTCCTCAAGTTTGTTCAACTCAGTAATCAAATTTATTTTAGTACGTGCTTAGCAGTAACGGCACCAAGACTGATCCTTCTTCCATCTTTCAATTTATACTCATTCTTTCCTACAGGGGCTAAATAATAAATATGTTCAAGCTGCTTATCTTTAAGACAAAACTCTCCACGTAAGCTCAAGTCCAACTCCAACTACTGTATAGATCTCCAGCTGCATACCTACAGCAAAACTTAAAAGGTATGAGTTGTCCGTATTCATATACTGAGACTACTTCCTCGCCTCTCAACTAAATTTGCTCTCAGCAAGGTTATTAACAACTTGCTTAGTACCAAACCCAACGGACAATTTTTAGCCCTTAATCAATTTTGCTTCTGAGAAAATATATTTTCTCACTCATTCATCACTTCTTTTTCTCCTTGAAACAGTCTCTTAACCTGGCTTAGGTAATACTATACTCCTGATTTTTGTTTTACCTCTAAGATATTCTTTGGCTTATTTTGCGGATTCTTCTTCCTCTCAGAGGGCACTAGGCCCTCCTCCCAACCTCCACGCTTCCCCCAAGTGATCTCCCATCCCTTCCATTTCTATCTACATGTTGATTCCTCTCAAATCTTTATTCCCAGTCCAAATCTTTCTGCAGACATGTGTATCTTTTTGCCTTCTATTACATTTTCATTAGGGCATTCCAGAGACAATTCAGACAAAACAAGTCTAAAAATAAATACTTCACCCTACCAAACCTGTTTCTCCTCCTGTGTCCCTATATTCGTTAATGATGACACATGCACCCAAATGCACAAGCTAGAAACATAAGTTGCATCCTTAGACTTAAACTCTTCCTAAATTTCTCTCAAATCTGTCATTTCTTTTCCAGGCCCATTGAGAAGTTCCTTACTAGGAGCCTAGTCTCAGCTGCCATAATCCATCTTTGCATTGCTTCAATCTTCAATCTTTCAATTCACTCTCCACACTACAATCAATAATATTTTTAATACATAAAACTGATCATATAAATTTTATTTTAAAATATTTTTATAGGTCCCCATTACATTTAAAGAGTTTGGACCCTATCCTAACATGGTTTACAAAGCACTCAAAACACAGGCCCTGCTTACCTCTCTTCAAAATCCAATCCCTCAAAGTCTTAGTTCCAACCATACTAAATCACCTTCTATTCCTTAAACATGCTATTCTCTCTACTATAAATATCCTTCCCCCACTCCCCCACCTCTACATTTGGCTAACTCCTATTTACTCTTCAAGTCTCCGTCTAAATATCTCTCTCAGGGGAAAAAAAAAAAACTTCCATGACCTCAAACATATGAGTTATAGCATGGCCTCCTAGAACACTGTGCCTTTATCACACTATTTATACTTGCTTGTTTAATTTTGTTTTCTCCATTGTAATTTTAGGGCAGGAACCATGTCTAACTTAATCTTTGTATCTCCAATGCACAGCAGGTTACTTGATAAATATTTATGGAAGGAAGGAAAGAAGGAAGGTGGGAAATTTCCCCAGAAAAACTCACGGTAGCACAGCTTTCCAATCAAAACAGTCATACTTAGATAAGTAAATATGTAAAAATATAAGATCTACAAGAAGAATTTTTGTTTTGCTCACTACAGTATATCCCTAGCACCTACAACAGTGGTTGGCACATAGTAGGTATAGCATTGTTGAGCAAATGAATAAAACTGTGAATTTTACTTTCTAAATTTTCTATATTGTAATGAGCTCTATAAATGCTTTCTTGTAAATTACATGTAAGTATAAAGATATGGAAAGCAGCTAGTTTTACCAACCCTGTAACACTTCATATAACCTATCCGGCACTCCTCCCTTAATCATCTAACTAGTGTACTCACTTGGCTCTCTCCCAGCCTCTGGCTTCTTCCATTCCTAGTTTTCACGATTCCAAGGCCTGACCCTGAGGGCATGCATAGGGCACTCTCACTGCCTCTCCCCCATCCCCAGATAGAAAGGTGGACAACAGCAGGCTGTGTCTCACCTTCTGCTAAGACAGCTCTATTCTACAATGGAGCACCTTGCCACTCTGCTGCTGCTCCAGTCCCATTCCTGTTAGCTCAGCATTAACCTACAACCAAAAATTCGTTCCACCTCGAATACTTGCCAATCTACTCTATAGAGCCACTGTTCTGATATGAACAAGTCATCCAATAACTTCCAGTTTTTCTAAAAGCAATCCTTCTACCTGCTCTTTATGAAACATAACGTTCTCCTGGTGGTAATTATCTTTGAATCATACTTCATTTCTGAGACTCACAGGTAAAGAAGTAGCATGTTTTAACATGATATCTCAACCATCTCTTCCCTTTTCAAGTCTATCTTCTAATAATAATAATAAACACACATACTACATTAGAATTATAGCTAACTTTCATATTATGTGCTAGGTATTATTTGAAGCACTTTATATATTAAATTCATTTAATCCTCTAAAGGACTCTACAAAGTAAATACTATTTTTATTCACTTATAGATAAGGAAACTGAGGCACAGACAGTTAAGTATTTTCTTTTTTTTTTTAATAGTTATTTGGTTGCACCGGGTCTTAGTTGTGGCAGGCAGGCTCCTTAGTTGTGGCTCACCAGCTCCTTAGTTGCGGCTCCTGTACTCCTTAGTTGCAGCACACGGACTCCTTGGCATGCAAACTCTTAGTTGCTGCATCCATGTGGGATCTAGTTCCCTGACCAGGGATTGAACCCGGGCCCCCTGCATTGGGAGTGCGGAGTCTTATCCACTGCGCCACCAGGGAAGTCCCCAGTCAAGTATTTTAAAGGCCCACACAGCAGGTGGTAGAAACTGGATTCACTGCCAAGCAGCTTGGCTCCAGAGTCCATACTCCAACCCACAGTGTACACTAACTCACTTCAGCACTTGATTCATCTTCCATTAACACCTGGATATATTTAGAACTTCCTTAATGACTTCAGCACCTGGATCATTCACTGCACTTCTTCCCCATTCCATCACCACCCTATGACACTCAGTCTCGGGCACTCATTCAAAATGATAATCCTTTTACCATGTAAGCCTAACAGATATTCTCCAGTGACTTCCACCTTAATTCTATACAAAGCCACACACGAACAAGGCCATGCTTTGGCTCCTCTTAACTTTTAAAACTGTTCCACCTCTAATATCCAAATCACCAATTTTCCTCTCTGAGCAGAAACAATTATTCTTCCAGCTCTTTAATTTCCTCACTAGGGAAGAATCTACTCTTCATTTTCCCTGTGTTCTCAATCCCTTGGATTCCTCCCAGTCATTCAGTTCCACTGCTCCCATTCCCACTCTATTTGCCTCTCCATCCAGCTCAGTCAGACATTTTCAAAAATGCATTTAGAAAGACCCTAGATCAGTGGTTTCCAGAACCACAGAACTGCCATTCTGTTACAAAAGTTTCTAGTCTGTACCTAAGTGAAAAAAAACAAGGACAATATAGGATTCTTTTTTTAAGTTAAGTTTATTCAGTTTAAAAATCTGTCTTTTATTCTGAGATTATTTCCTTCCTTTTTTTTAATGTGTCAAATGTCCTTTCTTTTATGAAATGATAAAATTAGATAGAAAGTTTTTTGTTTGTTTTTGGATATCTTTCTTTAATAAAATTAAAAACTGCAATTCTAGGGCTTCCCTGGTGGCGCAGTGGTTGAGAGTCCGCCTGCCAATGCAGGGGACACAGGTTCGTGCCCCAGTCCGGAAAGATCCCACATGCTGCGGAGCGGCTAGGCCCGTGAGCCACGGCCGCTGAGCCTGTGCGTTCGCAGCCTGTGCTCACCAACGGGAGAGGCCACAACAGTGAGAGGCCCGTGTACCGCAAAAAAAAAAAAAAAACAAAAAAAACAAAAAAACTGCAATTCTATATCAGTCCTTAAGTCCAGTCCCTTTCCCTGATTTTTTCTATACATTTTTTTGTACTGGTTAACAAAATTTAGGAGCCATTATGCTAGATTCCTTTGCCCATTGGTTGGTGATGCTCTTCATACTTTGACAATCTCCAGTCCAGTATCATATCTTCAATTTCTCTCCTGAACTGTTGTGTATACTAAAAAATAAAACAAGCAAATTCCAGGAAGTCACTGATAACAACTGAGACTAAGACAATGCTTTGAAAAACTGCATAAGAAATAAGAAACCACCTTTCATGCTGGAACACAGAGACACATTATCAACACTCAATCTAAGAAATGTCAAACAGCTAGTATTTCATCATCTGTGTCCACGTGAATATAATGAAACTATCAGATGCTTTGCCAAAATTACAATATAGAATTCATGACACTTCTATGGTCTGCTGAATTAAGTTTAATTACTTCTTCAATCAAAAATGGAGACATAATTTATCTTCTGCTACCCACACTTTATGAGCTAACTTCTATTTTTAATGTATATTTAACAATATGAGAAATATTTAATTGGTTAATACACATGGCCATTGTTGTGAGTTGAACTATGTCTCCCAAAAGGATACTTTTAGGTCCTCACCCCTGGTATCTGTGAATGGGTCTTATTTGGAAATATTTGGGTTTTTAAAGATGTTAAGAGACCATACTGCATTAAGGTGGCCCAAAATCCAATGACTGGTGCCCTTTTAACAAGGCCATGTGAGAATACACAGACACACAGGGGAGAATGCCATGTGAAGACAGGCAGAGATTAGAGTGATGTATCTACAAGCCAAGGAGCCAAGGATTGCCCAGATGCTAGAAGAGACAAGGAAGGTTTCTTTCCTAGAGCTGTCAGAGGGAGTATGGCCCTGCTGACACCTTGATTTCAGTCTGGTAGTCTCCCAAACTGTAAGAGAACAAATTTCTAGTTTTTAAAGCCATCCAGTTGGTAATTTGTTATGGCAGTCCTATGAAACTAACACAAGCCATTAATAACAATGAGAAAGGAGATGGAACAAATATTATCCAGGCTATCACTGAACTTCAGAAACGAAAAGCAAAACTATGACTTATATGTAATTTTAAACTACTTGACAATATTGCATTAGAATACAATAAATTTTATGAAAGATAACTTAGTTTCACTTTACAAACACTAGATATCAAAAAAGTACTCATTCTTTTTACTTTAAAACTTTTTACAACAGAGTTAAATTTTGTTTTTAAAACTATTTACACTAACATAATTCAAACAAATCTAATAAACTTCCAAGTGATTTAAAAAAAAAAAAAAGGTTTACTTGGAAGCCAAGTAAGATGGTATAAATGTGAGTTTTTTGTGATCAAAAACACTTGGGGGACTTCTAGGCACTTACCAGCTATGTGATGAATTTGAAAAGATCCTCAACTTCTCAGAATTCTCTTTTATAATTTTGTTTTAAAAGGAGGGAGGGAGACATAATGGTTACCTCACAGTTTTTAATCAAGATAAAAATGAGTCATTTGATAAATATCTGTTTCTAATTCTCAAAAGAAATGCAAAGACTTGTAGGATATTTGAGGTTTATGTTAAAGTCTTTAGGAAGGTGGGAAAGTGAAGTTAGGTGATAATAACATGAATAGACTGAGGATTATACAAATTGATAGAATGAAAGTTAAAAGAAGAGACTATAGAGTGATGGCAACACAACAATTTGTAAGTACCTAGTAGCAAGATGAAGCAAAGACAAACATCCTCCTCCTCAAAGAATGGTTTGACTACAGTAACTACTCAATAAAAGCATACAAAACTGATTTAAATTAATTGAATTAAACAAGTAAGGAAAGTGTGAGGAAAAGGTCAGAGACACATGAAATTATATATATATATATATATATATATATATATATATATATATTTTTTTTTTTTTTTTTTTTTTTTTTTTTTTGGCTGTACGTGGGCCTCTCACTGTTGTGGTCTCTCCCGTTGCGGAGCACAGGCTCCGGACGCAGAGGCTCAGCGGCCATGGCTCACGGGCCCAGCTGCTCCGGGGCATGTGGGATCTTCCTGGACCGGGGCACGAACCCGTGTCCCCTGCATCGGCAGGTGGACTCTCAACCACTGGGCCACCAGGGAAGCCCACATGAAATATATTGACAACAGAATGAAGGTCCCCAAAAGCAAGGAGAATGGGTTAACAAGGCACCTAGGGCAGAAATGACCTAGAACTGACCTAGACTTAAGTAAGACTGCATGGAGTAGTAGAAAGAGGAATCTGTACCTTAGTAATTAAGAGAGGATAACGGCTTAAGAAAGCAAGCAATTGGAAGATGGAGTTTAAGGACATTTTAACCATATAGACTGAAGAGTTTAATCAATTTTGGAATCCAAGAAATTACTTATAAAAGCATCTTCTTCAGGCTATATTTTGACTAAGAACAAAGGCAACATTTTGTGAGTAGGTATAGAAGTTAGAAAACAAAAATTTAAAAATAACAAGAGCTAACATTTAATGAAAGTTAACTGTATGTCAGGCATTGTTCTAGGTGCTTTGTATGTTTTAGCTCACTTGATCATCACCACTCACTTTCTGAGTTGTATTATTATTATTCCCATTTTGCAGATAAGGAAACTAAGACAGAAAGAGGTTAATTTACCCATCATGACATTAAGAGGCAGAATCAGAATAAATATAGAAAAACTGTTGAATAGGATTTGGAGCATGCACAGACTGCCTAAAGAGTAACTTCTATTAAAAATGTTTCACTATTTCTTCCAATTAAATGACTAATCCTCAAAGAAATTTATTATTTTTTCTAATTCTTTTTTGATGCTGTTGTTTCAAACTAGTACTGATTTCCTCTGAGACTTTCAAGCTTGATATATTTTTATGATTTGTACCCTCAAACAATTACAGCAGTCAGTTGTCATCATCATCAAAAAGAAAGAAATTCCGCCCCACGTTCTCCCCCCGAAGAAAACCATGAAATTTTTTTTTCATGTTTTTCCTCTAAGAGAACTGGAATAATTGCATCAATTTGGAAATATCAATAAACATATTAAGTAAACAAACATAAGTCCTGAATTCTTCAGTGAACAAGCCTAATTCATTTCTTTATAATGGCTGTACACTAGAGTTCAATGAAATACCTAAGTACAACTGCAAACAAATAAATAAATCCCGTTTTTAACTGTATCTTTATCTGCTTCTGTATCTTCATCTTTAACTGATTCTGAAAGCCAGTCTTGCATCATTTTAACCGGTATTTTGTAACTTTGTGTTGTCTCGAGGGCACTAAATCCTAAATATAAAAGTTACTGGAACGTGTTTTCTCAAACAATGACCTATTAATTCTATGTACTACCAATACCCAAAGCTATTCTCTACCACGAGCTGACATGTTATCTAACAAGGGCTTCTTAACTCTTCAAGGGTTTCAGAAAAGTAGTGACACTCGGACCTGTCTCTCCTACAGCATCTCACCCTGCCCTGCCCCTTTCTCAATTTCTTAAGCGGCGTGCGAACCTCCCAAGGCGAGGCCAAGACCTCGTTCTTTCTTAGAGAGCACAACTTGCTGCGAAGAATTTGGTATCTGAAATGGGGATGGGAGCCAGACACCCGGGACGATCGGGACACCATCAGGCTGGTCTTCACAACGCGGGACCCTCCGCCCCTGCGAACGGGAGGAGCACCGGGGCACGGGGCACTGTGAGAAGCAATGGGCCAGGGTCAGCAGCTATGGGGACGCAGCTAAACTCCTTCAAGTTGGAAGACAGCGGAGAGACATTGGACCAGGAAAAGGGGAGCTTCCAGGCGCAGCGCTGCCCAGGGTCCTGCCAGTAACGACCCCGGGGAAGGTAAGTAGACCGGCTCCCCGGTCCGGCCCGCTCTCCGGAAGAGAGAAACTAAGACAGGAGCTAACGCTATGACGGGCTCTCACCCCTTTAACCACATTCATGCCCTGAACAGCCCTGGAACAAACGAGAAAACAGCACCCGGCGAGGTTTCAGTATTTTACCTTGTGCTACGGTCCCAGCCGACCGCCATGTTTCACAGAAGCCCGGTCGCCCGGGCTCCCGTTTACCCGGAAATATCGCGAGAACAAAAGCGACTACCGCCGTGGAAAACGTCAGCGGGGGGGTGGGGGGGCGGGGAAACGGTGTAGAGTTCTCGCGATATTCCTTTCGCTGACGAAGTGCTTTGTGAATCAAGAGGTGTGAGCCAAGTTAAGGGGGCTCGGCTAAGAAGAATGGAGGTTTAAACTTATTTCACTTGTGACCACGTGGCTAGCAAGGAATTAACTTCTCCAAGGAGAGCTTTGTTACCTACCAACGGATACTTAGAGAACACAGAAAGAATCTCAACTCCTCTAATAGTACTTCGTTAGGAATGAGATACTTGGGCGCAGGAATTAACATTTGCAGCCCTATCCGTATTACTCTTCCAAACTCTGCACCACGTTTTGTGCCCCTTTATTTTCTTCTGTCAAGAACGTTTAAACTTTCCTTTCCAGGCACAGGTAACGCTTTTAAATTATTTGTTAAATGTTTTTCTTGTCTTCTAGATGGTAAGCTCTGTAAGAAATCACGTGTCTTCCTCATTCTTATATCACCAATACTTTTCTATGCACTCGAATATTTGTTGAGAAAGAAAATTAATACTTCATTCACCTTTTTTCCCTAACACTTCATATTATAAGAGGTAACAGAGGGGACTTTGGGAAAAAAGGGCTCAAGAGCAAGCCCATGTGTTACCAGATTTTCCAAACTGAGATTTTTAATTTTATGATTTATTGACCAAAAATTCTAACAAAAGCGTAATAATGACTAATTCTTAAATGGTAAGCACTGCTTTTTCTTCCCCAGTAAGCAATATTTATATGCTTTACTTTCCTCATCTCGTTTAATCTTTTACAACTGTGTACGATAATAACGTTATTTACCCATTTAATAGATAAGGAAATTGAGTCAAGTGGCAGTTAAGTGATTTACCCAATGTCAGATAGCTGGGAGAGGCAGGGAAATCTTGACCACAAGACTAAACTGCCTTTCGAAGGAGCAGTCATCATTTTGTTTATTGAATTAACGTTTATCGAAATATGAAATTTTACTAAATTTAAACTGTCCTAGAAAATAAGAGCAGATAAAGAGTTTCCACTGATGCAATTTCATTTCCAGACTTTCATTTCAGGATTAGTCCAAAAACTTTAAACCAACTCTAAACTGATATAAAGTTTCTGCCTCCTTCACATATTTATGAAGAAGCATAATGTGATGTCTAAGATCATAGACACTGTAGCTAGGATTTCCTGGGTTAAAATTCCAGTTCAATAACTTACTAGCATGTGACCTTGGGCACATTATTTCATTATTTTGTCCTCTTTTCTTCATCTATAAAATTGTACTATAATGTCTCAAAGATTGTTATAAGGACTAAATGAGTTAATACATATCTAAAGTGCTTCTTTATCTTAGCCACAAATGCACCATCAGCCCTTCCTTTGTAGGTCTGATTGTTTGAGGTCTTGTGTGGCTGGAAGCTGGTTGTTGTTCACTTAGTTACACTGGATGCCTGGTCTCTAGAGTAGTCTACTTTCAGGGTAACAACTATCCCATAAGAGTTGGATGGCCCAATGAAACAAAACTGACTAATTTGATCCTGCTTATTTAAAAAACAGCTCACCATCTCCTATAATACTAAGTCAAGACTAAATTTCCTCCTGAAGATGGAAACCTTGCTTAACTAGAAAGAGGGACGAGTACTTAATCCTATGTTATTGGTGTAGTTATATCTAGAAAACAATTTGCTTCCAAGGAAAAAAAATATGTCCATTATGTGTTATGAAACTGTGGGTAATGATTAGTCAAATCCGTTTCACCTGCCTTCACTAATCAAGGTCATTTTAAGACTTGCTTGTCCTCCAAGCAGCACATAGCCTAAACAGTAAGATGTTTGCCCGAGTTATTTTCAAGGAACTTGGGGTCATCTGTGTCTAGCTCAAGCTGAGCTGGTTACGGCTGGATGGGACCACCAACCCTACAACTGGGCATGTGGAGTGTCCACTTGGTGACCTTTTGAAGGTGCAGTGGCCCATAGCTTAGTTAGGCCTGCACAGAATGACCATTACCTCACCTTTTCCCATCACCCTTCTCCATGCTCCCCCACTGAGACCGCCCTGCTTCTTTATTCCATAAATACCCAGAGAGCCCCTTGCCTTCAGGAAGGCAAATTTGAGATTTGCCCTCCAGCCCCCTCGCTTGGCTGCCGTGTGGAAAAACCCTGCCTTTGCTGCAAACCTCAGCATCTCAGCATTTGGGCTTGCTGTGCGCTAGGTAAAACAAACCTGGTTTGGTAACATTGCCCACAAAAGAGAACTGGGAGATAGATGTTAGGTTGGGAATTAACAACTGGTGCTAAACAACCTGTATTTTGTGCAAATGATCAAAAGGTGTTTTCATACTGGTTTTTGTTTGTTTTTTTCTTTTTTTAGTTCTCTGCAGTTTGCATAAAAGTTTTAGCAAGCAACAAAATTAAGGTAAGTTAATACTTTTTGCTATATGAATGCCCCAGAAACACCTCAAATTCAATATATCCCAAGTGGATTTTATAATTTACCCCAAATCTATTTCTTCTGCACTGTATCTACAAAAGTCAATGGCACCACTAACCTCAGATTCAGTCACTAGCTACCAATCCCAATGACCAGTCAATTTCCTTCATTAAGACTATTTCCAGTTTCATGCTGTACACCAGACTCTGTGATTTTTATGTATGTGACAAACTATCATAATTAGAAAGGAAAAAACCCAGGATGATATGACAGAAAGAATATCAACTTTCAACTGAGCACAGCAGAAGACATTTTTCCATTTTCTGATATGATTATATACCACTGATGTTGATCTAAAAAGGTCAAATAATTTCCATCCCATATATGAGATATGTCCATAAGTGGATTTTCCTATCATATAAAAAATATAGAAGCAGCTAAATATGTAAATAATATATGGTCAAAGTTCAGATGCTTTGACTAAAAATTATGAATACATTTGTATATCTTACTGTTCAACAGGACCTAACCTGACAAATACTCTTACGAATTAAACTTGTTTTTCTAAGTAAAGGATAGTTGAACCAACAATAGTGAGGTCCCCCTCCTCCCTGTCTGGGTCTTAGAAGGAAAGAAGCCAGTCAGACCTGTTCCCCCTGCCCTCCACCGTCTCATGAACCAGTCTGCATGAGTAAACTTGGTCAGAAGTTGATTTTTCCTCTAATGGAGGGTAATTAGGTTGGGGGAACCTCATTAAAGATCTGAGTCCTTGACACAGATTGAGGCTGCTGCTTTGGTATCACATCCATCTATAAGGGTGATGCTCTGTAGCACATTGAGTGCCCTTTGGCACTCCCATCATAATAGAGATGGGGATTGCTGAGTCTGAGGTAGGAGAAGCTATTAACGTCATGTCTATCCTAAGCCAAGTCCATGCTGAAGGAACACACAGGAACCCATTAGAGTCTTTCATTTGGAGGCAAAAGATGGAAAAAATAAGGCTGGGAAATTAGTAATTTTTTTTTTTTTTTTGGTCTATACACCAAGCAGATAGGCTTGATTCAGTTAAACTATATGATTTGTCAAGGATGAATTAAAAAAACAATTATTATAAAGTTTAAAGGGTGCTAGCAAAGGCCATAAAGGACAGTGCAACTCCCCCTTGCCCTCTCTTGGATCATCCTTTGGGGAAATGCAGCTGTTTTGTCATCAGCCCACTCAAGAAGCCCAGTGGAGAGGTCCACATGGTAAAGCATCTTTGTGCATTTAAATATTCCTGATGAGAAGTCTAAAGCCACTCAGATTCTTGACCCTATGTATGAGACCTGTTTTTCTCTGGAATCTTATGTAATTTTCTTGTCCCCAGTGCCTTTAAGCTTCACAGTGACATCTGTGATCTGGGTCCGTCTTCACTCTTGTGCTAGGCATCCAGTGCATTCTTTCCACCTGATAACACATACCCTTAAGTTCTAGGAAGTTTTCTTGATTTGTTTCCTTGATTAATTTCTCACCTCCATTTTCTCTATTTTCTCCTTCTGAAACTCCGATTATTGTTATGAGATGTCCTGGACTATTGAAAATGATAACTAGCGGAAATGGGAAAAGGATAGCAGTGAAATAAAGAATTATAATTTTTGCTTTATACAATCACAGTATCACTTTTTAATTGACACTTTCTTTTGCATTTATTCTTAGAAAAGGTAATAAAAGTAAAATTAATGCAAAGTATTATAATTAGATATGTGGGAGAGACTTCTGGTTGCCATGTAAATACTCTTCTCTCCTTCTTTAGAACCAGAATCCTGGACAGTAAACCCAAGTGAAGAACTATATTCCCAGGCTTGGCAGGTAGTTATGTAAATAATAGTCACTGAGTAGGGTTTTTATGAAAGCCATTTATCCCCTTTTCTCCTTGCCCTCCCTCATTTCCCATCTTGGAATGTGACTGCAATGACCTGAGCCCTGCAGCAATTTTATGACTTGAGGATTGAATCGATACACTGACGATACACTGAGGATGGTGGAGGAGGAAGACAGGAAAAGCTGCAGGCCCTCTAACTTTGTAGAGCTGCCTATCAGCTGCCTGACTCCATTTAAGTAAGAGAATAAAAATCCTAATTCCTTCAAACTACTGTAGTAATGTCTTTTTAACCAGCAGCTGGCAAGTAATTCCTGGTGGATTCAAGGAAATTTATACTATTTTTAAGCTCTCTGAAAACTGAACCTCCCTTATTACACGTAAGTCTTCTTTTTACCTCTCTCCATTTTATTTTCCTTCTCATGTTCAAGTGTGTGAATGAAGCCAGCCCAATTCCAATCTCTCCATGCTCCCAGTCTTATCTCCCCAGTCCAAACTCCACACTCTTGCCTACATTATCTTCTGAAAACACCCATCAGCCATGTGATATAGTAATTAAAGTCTGTAATCAGAAAAATCTATGTGTTATTTCTTCTCTGAAACCAGATGTTTGATGTAAAACAAGTCAGCCTCCCTAGCTTCAATCTCATGGGTAAAATGGGAAAGAGAATGCCTTTCTGATACAATTGTGCTCAGAATTAAATTAATATATGTAAAGAAGTCGGCACATGGAAAGCTACTAAGGTAGCCTAATGGGATTGTCATTCCCCAATTAAATCCTTAGGAAAATTATGAAGAGAATTTTTGAAAAAAAAAATGGAGACATAAAAAAGAACAGAAAAATTAGAAAGCTATACTGTATTCTTGAACAGCAAGGCTTAATAAAATCAACCTCTCCCCAAGTAACATATGACATAGCCTCTGCCTGCACACATAACAGTGTATTGCTGGATTTTGACTACATTCAAACATGAGAGTTTGATCAGATTTTACCCATCCTGATAAAAGTGCCATTAAAGTAAAAATTCTGGAACTGTTCCTTAAAAAAAAATTTGTAAGTGTACAATTCCATGATTTTAGTAAATTTATGCAGTTGTGCAACCATCACCATAATCCAATTTTAGAACATTTCCATCACCCCCATTTTGTTATTTCTTGCACTTACCCATAACCTTAGGGAACCACTGTTCTGCTTTCTGTCTATAAATTTGTCTACATTCCATGTAAGTGGAATCGTAACATGTAGTCTGTTGCGACTGGCTTCTTTCAATTAGCATAATGATTTTGAGGTTCATCCATTTTTGTAACAATTTTTTAACTATTCTCTTCAAATATTTTTTAAAGGATCCAAGGTCAGGTTGGGGGGGGAATCCTCTTTAAAACTTTATTTTTAGAAAAATGCACAAAATAATAACTAACATGAATTATAAGTTTACTAGGTGCCAGCCACTTTTTTAAGTGGTTTGAATTTATAAACTCCTTTAACTATAGGATATCTCTATGAATAGGTTTTTTTTATTACCTCCACTTTATAGATGAGAAAATGGAAGTATAAGGAGACTAACTTGCCTAAAGTCATAACACTAGTTGGCGATGAAGGCGGGATTTGAACCCAAGAACTCTGGTTTCAGAACCAACACTTAATCCCTATTCCCAGGGGTTATTAATATTACATTCAAAACATTTTCATAAGATTAGTTTTAATGATTAAATGACCTAAATGGAAATGTCAAGTAATATCTGGCACCTAGAAGATAAACAAATGTTAAACCCTTTTCCCCTGGAAGAGAATAGATGGTAGAAAATGTAATTGCCAGTGTTAACTAAGCAAAGTTAAATAGTGACATCAAGGAATGCAAGTGTCAGTGACAATTTGTGCTTTCTAGGCAAAGGGAACTGCCGAAAATGCAAGGGTATAATGCTCTGAATGAGTGTGGAACTCTAATTACCTGGAGAGAAGAATAGGTTCTATGCTGAGAAGCTAGTATTATTTAAAAGGTCTGTAAGTATACTTACACTGTGTAGTATTCAGTATACACAGAAGTATTATGTAAGTTATGGAGCAAGATCATAAACATCTGTAAAACCACCACCAACTTAACTAGAAAATTATTAATACCACTTGCGTGTGGTTCCTCCATCCTATCCCCACACCCCCCGCCCACTGCTCTGAATGGTGGGTTATTTTCCCTGGCATTTTTTTCAACCATATATGAAGCCTAAGCAGTTTAATTTTGCCTGTTTCTGAGCTTTATAAGGTACCTACTCTTCTGAAATTTGCTTTTTAAGCTCAGCATTGCTTTTAAGATTCACCTAAAGAGCCTGTGGAATGTCATATATTTTACTGCTGTGTGAGTATACTATATAGATTTTGATTATCCATGCTTCTCCAGTGGACATTGGGAATTCCGGCTTTTGCTGATATTCACATTTCTATAAACTTTCCTGTACATGTTTAGTGGTCATGGTTGCATCACTTTCCTAGGACACTGTTCCCAAACCTGACTACACATTAGCATCATGTAAGGAGTTTAAAAAATTACCCCTAGGACTTCCCTGGTGCCCTAGTGGTTAAGACTCAGCACTCCCAGTGCAGGGGCCCTGGGTTCGATCCTTGGTCAGGGAACTAGATCCCACGTGCCACGCAACTAAGACCTGGTACAGCCAAATAAATAAATAGTAAAAAAAAAAAAATTACCTCCCTCCATGCCCCAGATGTTTTCATTTAATTGCAGCAATGGTTGAAGACAATGCTCTAGGGCATTTACCTAGAGGTAGAATTGCTGACTCAGAAGACATTGGCATCTTCAGTTTTACCCATGTTATCTGAGTTGCACCCCGCCCCCAGCCGTGAGGAGAGTTCCCCTCCACTCCACATTCTCATTATCTGTTTATCTTGTCACACTATGCATTTTGCCAATTTAGAGAATGTAAGATGGCGCTATTTCTTGCTTTTGTATTCTGTTCTCTTGATCAGTTTATTTATCTCTGCAGCAATACCACCCTGTCTTAATTACTCTGGCTTAATTGCCTCTGTTATAATTCCCCCACTTCATTTTGCCTCTTTAAGAGATTCTTAGTTATTTTGGCCCCAGCAGTTGTTTGTGTTACCACTATCTGACAATTTGGTTTAAATTTACTCTTATTTTATAAATATCTGTGGGGGATAGAAAAATGAAAGTGATCATGCTACTGATAATAAAGTTGAGACCAAGATGAAATCAGGTAAGTGCCCAAAGCTGTTAATCTTTGGTGAGAATTAGACACTTGTCAGGCTTAAGTTGTTGACTGTTAAATTGACAAAGAATATGCATGAAATATTGGAACTATATTGTTGAAAATTTTATGAAAAAGACAAGATGGAGGGGACTACCCTGGTGGTCCAGTGGTTAAAACTCCGTGCTCCCAAAGTAGGGGGCCCGGGTTCGATCCCTGGTCAGGGAACTAGATCCCACGTGCCACAACTAAGACCCAGCACAGCCAAATAAGTAAATAAATATTTAAAAAAAAAAAAAGACAAGACGGAGGGTTAGAGAAAGTGAAGTAATGCAATTTATGGCTTAAGAATGAATAACAAAATGTTCCAACAATCCAAATGACAGGAGAGATTCAGAGTATGTGTAATTGTTAATAGGAAAAGAGCTTGATACAGATTTCTTTAACGTAAGATATTGGTGTATAAAACATTAAAACATAAAAATCAAATCAACTAATACTTGAGCTCTAAAACTCAGCTCAAACATTACTTCTCCTGCAAAACCTCCATCCATCCTTGCAGAAAGTGTTGGTTGTTCCCTCCTAGACTGGCAGCTCCCATGGCAAGTGGA
Organism: Orcinus orca; assembly: GCF_937001465.1. NCBI lineage: Eukaryota > Metazoa > Chordata > Mammalia > Artiodactyla > Delphinidae > Orcinus > Orcinus orca. The sequence continues at coordinate 24,432,646 of NC_064569.1, forward strand.
ATTGGAATTACCTTTGTATATTGTTCTTCTCCACTAGAATGAGATGCTAAAGATAAGGGAGACTTCCTTTTTCAAGGTGCCCCTACTTGACACACAGTAGGTGCTCAACGAGGACATTTTTAAATACACACATGAGTGAAAACTTAGGTTATTAGGTCTCTAATTTTTTTTTAATTTGGCTATGTAACCCTTACAGACTATATCAATTTACAAAATTGATTGTAGTCTAATCCACATAGAGCTTGACCTTGAAATGAAAGAATAAAAAAGAGTTCTTGGGAAGAAGAAACAGTCAAAGTAAGAAATAAAGCTTATGTCCCTCCTGAGTTAAATTGGCTTTCAACTAGAGAAAGGGCAAGTAAAACAGTCTAACATAGTAAAATAGTCTAACACAGTTCTATTCAATAGGGAAAAGATTAAATACAGAACAATTTGAAAATTAACTGCCAACTGAAGCTGAAAACAGAGCACCAGTCTCTGACCCTCGTATGAAAGTCAGGCAGCTTCCTTAGGTAGTACATGGAATGCTAACCCTTCGTCCTTTGCTGACAGAGCCCTCAAGCATCACCACCAGATCACTGTCCCAGGAGGTCAGAGATTGTGCCAGTACCAAAATTAACCACCTTCAGATCATACTGTGAAGAAGAAAGCTTTAGACAGGCCTGACATTTTAATACAGCCCATCTTTAACCCCCCTTAATGTTATCTGATTGAAAAGATGAGAGAAATTCAATGAGACAAAGTAAAAATGGTACAAAACAAATTAACATAAGAATTAGAGAATCCTTATTGTAAATCTCATCTTTCAATTTACTGAGTCCCTATCAGAGAGTATAATTTAAATTAATTAAAGCAGTTTAGACCAATATTCATGTAAGAGGTTTTTAGTAAATACTGGGAAATTCAAAATATTTTCCCTTTATAGCATTTGCAAAAGAGAGGAGGGACAGAGAAAAAGAGAGTGGTAGGGACAGGGGGGTGAGAGAAAGGGAGATCAGAGAAAAAAAGGAAAAATAGTATTTATTTGTTGCTAATTTCTTTATGAGTTGTTCTTTGATTAGGTTATATTGTGCTTACCTGAAAAGTTAAACTATCCTCCTTTTTTGAATGCTGTAATTTTGGAAACCAAATGATAAATTTTGGTGGAAAATAAGAAAAAATAGTTGCTTCAGACTTCTTATTCTGTATTATATATCTCTGTGATGGGCTTTGGCATTAAGTATCCAGGCTCAGGGGCCTTCTTTAGTTTTTGGCTAAGCCTAGAGAGATGAGGGTATTGGTCAGCTGAAGTTCAGATAAATGTTTTGTAAACAAGTGAAATATCCTAAGATTTTATCTAAAAATTTAAAAATCAAATGATAAGCCTGATAAATAATTTCTTAAATGTCAATTGCTCACTGAAATTGTGAAACTTACAGGGACCATTCCTGTAAACCTGCGCATAGGGCACTGTTCTATGTGAGTAAAATTAAAAATTATATGGAGTGAGGGCTTCCCTGGTGGCACAGTGGTTAAGAATCCGCCTGCCAGCTCAATATCAAAAAAACAGCCCAATCCAAAAATGGGCAGAAGACCTACATAGACATTTCTCCAAAGAAGATTATACAGATGCCCAACAAACACATGAAAGGATGCTCAACATCATTACTCAACAGAGAAATGCACATCAAAACTACAATGAGATACCATCTCACACCAGTCAGAATGCCCGTCATCAAAAAATCTACAAACAATAAATGTTAGAGAGGGTGTGGAGAAAAGGGAACCCTCTTGTACTGTTGGTGGGAATGTAAATTGATACAGCCACTATGGAGAACAGTATGGAGGTTCCTTAAAAAACTAAAAATAGAACTACCATACAACCCAGCAATCCCACTACTGGGCATATACCCTGAGAAAACCATAAATCAAAAAGAGTCATGTACCAAAATGTTCATTGCAGCTCTATTTACAATAGCCAGGACATGGAAGCAACCTAAGTGCCCATCATCGGATGAATGGATAAAGAAGATGTGGCACATATATACAATGGAATATTACTCAGCCATAAAAAGAAAGGAAATTGAGTTATTTGTAGTGAGGTGGATAGACCTAGAGTCTGTCATACAGAGTGAAGTAAGTCAGAAAGAAAAAGACAAATACCATATGCTAACACATATATATGGAATCTAAAAAAAAAAAAAAAAAGGTCAGAAAAACCTAGGGGCAGGACAGGAATAAAGACGCAGACCTACTAGAGAATGGACTTGAGGACATGGGGAGGGGGAAGGGTGAGCTGGGACAAAGTGAGAGAGTGGCATGGACATATATACACTACCAAATGTAAAATAGATAGCTAGTGGGAAGCAGCCGCATAGCACAGGGAGATCCACTCAGTGCTTTGTGACCACCTAGAGGGGTGGGATAGGGAGGGTGGGAGGGAGGGAGATGCAAGAGGGAAGAGATATGGGGATATATGTATATGTATAGCTGATTCGCTTTGTTATAAAGCAGAAACTAACACACCATTGTAAAGCAATTATATTCCAATAAAAATGTTAAAAAAAAAAAAAAAGAATCTGCCTGGCAATGCAGGGGACATCAGTTCGAGTCCTGGTCCAGGAAGATCCCACATGCTGCGGAGCAATTAAGCCCGTGTGCCACAGCTACTGAGCCACGTGCCACAACTACTGAAGCCTGTGTGCCTAGAGCCTGTGCACCTCAACGAGAAGCCCGCGCACCACAACGAAGAGTGGCCCCTGCTCGATGCAACTAGAGAAAGCCCACGCACAGCAACAAAGACCCAGTGCAGCCCAAAATAAGTAAATAAAATAAAAATTTTTTAAAAGCTTAAAAGAAAAGAATCTTTAAAATAAAAAAAAGAATTATATGGAGTGAATAACATCTCCATATCTTCCAATGTTAACCAAATTAAAAAAATAGTAAAAGTATATATGATGGTACTCAAATTTGACATATAGTACATGGTACACTAGACCTGAAATTAATGACATTTAAGATTGTAAGTTCCCAGGAGGCATGAACCAACATTAGCTTTCTGTGACCAATGTTTAATATTGAATGTATGTACACACCAAATCCAAGCTCCTCAATGACAAGGGTTGGGGGAAGTGACATTGAGTTTTTTAGCAATGACAAGAGACGTATTTTTCAGGTAGGCGGTCATGTATTTCCTTTCCCACTTAGGAACACAATTCCACCATGCTGCTCTTCCAGTGATCATGCTTCTCCTCCAGTGACAGATGTGATCCAGTCTCTATAAGCAGAAATTCTGGTGAAGACCGTTGGTGCGTCAGGATGGCAATTACTGCTGCCCCAGCTCACAATACCGATGAGCTTGTACTGCCCATCCTGGGCACACTGCAGTGGTCCTCCAGAATCTCCCTGCAACCAGCAAAAAGAGAAGTTCATTCTCCTGGCTGCACGATTCATGGCTGACACTAACCCCCAACTGCAGGGGATGATCCGACAGTGTGTAAGTCACTCTCATCTCTGATTTCTGCTCATAACAGCATAGGAAACTACAACCACTGAGGTAGTTGGCTGATGTTACAGATCTCTGAATCAAATCAAAATCTACATTTTCAAGGCAAGGCTGAAAGAAACATTTAGCATAAATTTATTTTATGCTGACAATAGACTGTGCCATGCAGAAAGTTTCAAGCATCTAATATAAATGACTAAATGATGGTTTTGAGTTACGTGAAAGCATCTTTATATTTTCAGTGCTACTGGAAGTAGGTAGTTTGAGCTACCTAATACAGCTATGAAGTTGAACCACAAGAAATCATCATTTTTTTGTGGATCAAGAACAGTTTAAAGTTATCAGTTTCACGTAGTTCAACCTAGCAATTGAACAAGTAATTCCTTTTGAGAATAGAATCCACAAAAATATCAAATTGGCAATCACAGTACATCAATTTAGCAATGTACTTAACTCCTCTCACTTTTCATTTTAAAACTACCATACATTTATACCTTTTTATGGTCAGCAAACACCCATTCATGAGACACACTGAGAAGAAAACTCCTGCCCTCATCAATGCAGGCCTTCATTACCATACAGGACGATGATCCTGCAGCCCCTCCGCATATATTGGTATTTTTAATATCCAGTCCCCAGTAGCTTCGACAAGATGTACTACTAATCAGTGGTACCTTTGCCTGCTGCACAGTTTTAGGAAATTCATCTTCTAGTAGAAAAGGAATAAAAACACATAGGCAAATGATATTAAAGGATAAAACAAAAATAGCCTTATATATACACAGACTCCGAGGGTTAAATCCCACCCATTCTCCCCTCTCAGCACTATAGTGATGCTGTTAGGTGACTTCTAAAAAACTAATCACTCCACAGTGGCTTATACAACAGAAACAATGAAAAACATTTTATGTGGGTTCTTTTGTCTTTAGTATAGTCCTCAGAAGATATAAAAACATCACTTTATGCAAAAAAGACAAAGTTTACACCCAAATCAGTTGTTGATAAAGCAAACAATATACATTTTTTACATATTAAGTCTATAATTCATTGGTTTCACGACATTCTCATTCTTTTGATTTGACTTCTGCTGAGCAGACATTCTGGTTAAGTGCTGACACTGACTGGAAGCTGACAACTGAAATTGCATTCTAAATAACTAGTTTATTGGATATTTGTAGGTAGTTAATTCATTTGCAGAATAGGGTGTATATGAGACCAGAGTCATGGGTTTGATCTTTATATGGACTAGAATATCTGCACATAATCTTTCTACCCACTTACCTTTTTTTTTAATTGAAGTATAGTTGAGTGATTCAGTTATTACATATGTATATTTTTTCATATTCTTTTCCATTATGGTTTATTACAGGATATTGAATATAGTTCCCTGTGCTACACAACAGGACCTTGTTGTCTATCCATTCTTACATATAATAGTTTGCATCTGCTAATCCCAACTCCCACTCCAACCCTCCCCTGCCCCCCCCTTTGGCAACCACAAGTCTGTTCTCTCTGTCTGTGAGTCTGTTTCTGTTTCATAAATAAGTTCATTTGTGTCATATTTTAGAGTCCACATATAAGTGATATCATATCTACCCATTTACCTTTTATACCAGCCTATCATTTCAGAAAAATGCCTCACAGCTTTAAGAATAGGCTCATATATCTTCAAGTATGGGTTTTCACAATAGAAATATCTACACTGTTGTGAAAACAATTATGTGTGTGAGTGTGTGCATACACAAATATTTATTAGGTAATAACATCACTAGACATTTACCAACACAGTTTTTAAAAGTATCAGTGAATTTGTATTAATGAATATGATGGCCTAAAACCCAACCAGTCACCTTTAGGTCCATTATGAAAAAATTTTTCCACTATCATTCCTATTAAAAATACAGAAAAATTGAAAATGAGTAAACAGTATACTCAGACTTCACATATATTTGTTTGGATTCTAATCTTAGAAGAGGTAATAAAATATACTCACGATGAGGTTCAGTTATTCCCCATCCAGCAGTCATACATTTGGAAAGTAAATTTATTTTATCATCTTTCCCTGGCAAACAGATTGGAGATACAAACTTTCCTAATTAAAAGGATGAGAAAGAAGAACGCAAATATCAGTTAGTCCGTAAGATTCATATTAACATTGTCTATACTGTTTGCTCTTCAGTGATGGCTCTAAAAATACCTACTTTGACCTAACAGTACCCTTTCTAACCCTGTAATTTAATAAGTCTTCCAGAAGATTCCACCTATTATTTACTCAGAGGGGATCATCCCAATATACATGTTACCACTTTGCTCCAGGTATTTCCATATCCTCCTAGGAAAACAGAAACACATGCCCTACACTGAAATGTGGGGCTTCTCATCCATAACCATTTTTTAAAGTGCGTCTGTCTTTTTGCCTGTGTGCCTTCAGGACATCACCTTGTTGAATTTGAGATGAGAGTGGAGAAGAATATAATTGTCTTCTTTTTAAGATTTTTATTATTTATTTATTTTTGGCTGTGTCGGGTCTTAGTTGCGGCACGTGGGCTCTTTGTTGTGGCGTGCGGGCTTCTCTCTAGTTGTGGCATGTGGGTTTTCTCGGGTTCCAGGGCACATGGGCTCTGTCGTTTGTGGCACGCAGGCTCTCTAGTGGAGGCGTGCAGGCTCAGTAGTTGTGGCACACGGGCTTAGTTGCCCCGTGGCATGTGGGATCTTAGTTTCCGGACCAGGGGTTGAACCCGCATCCCCTGCATTGTAAGGTGGATTCTTTACCACTGGACCACCAGGGAAGTCCCTATAATTGTCTTCTTTTTTCAACTACGTTATATGAAGAACAGGGAAAAACACGTAGCAATTTAACTGTTAAAGTATTCTTACAGCTAAAAAGTATTTTTATATCTAATTCTATCTTCACAGGTTATTGTAAAATATATTGATACATTATACATTTAAACATTTACATTTTTTCTTATCACCAAAATCTGTGTATATATAAATATTATGGGTTTGTGTGTCTGTGTGTATATATGACACACACACACACACACACACACACACACACACACACACACACACACACACACACACACACACACACACACACACACACACACACACTGAATGCAGTGCTCTTGTGTTTGTTTTCCCTTTTTCCCAGGCTATTTAACTTCATTTTCATCCAGATTTTTACATACTTAAATGCGTCAGCATATCTACTGTCATAGGCCGTTTTATATCAATGATATGTTCTTTATTTTTACTGCTATCTCTTAATAAAATTACATAAAACTGTTTGTAACGTGTCTATTCTTTTCCTACTCATCTCTCTACGCGTGTGCCAAATCTTATGTTATTCTGCCTTCACAGATAATCATTGCTCTATTGTATCTTCTCCCAAATTTCCTTGAGCTAAATAACATTTTCCTACTAACAACATATTTTTTTAATCAGCCATTTTTCTTATTCTGATATTCTTCATTTACTAGATTATGATCATGCCATTTACATGGCATCATTATTACATCATTCTTTTTAATAGCATATAGTATTCAGGTAATGAATGTACCTCGATTTATTAAATCCCATTGGAAAACATTTAGACTTTTAATTTTTTCCCTTATAAGCTGCATCAAGTTTCTGAGATCATGCATCTGTGCATTTGTGCCAGTATTCCTGGACGATTGAGTTGCTGGACCACAAGGCACACACTTTAAAAACTGACAGATATTGCCAGATTGCATCATTTGGCAGGATGGAGGAGGGGGATGTATTGACTTGTACTCCACATCCAGCTGTGTTTATAACTTAGAAATACATCAAGAGTCTTGAAAACAGTTATGCCCTAAATCCAGCATTTCTGCTTCCGAGAAATTTATCGTAAGGCAATCATAGACCTGGAAAAATGTATACATAAGGATAGTCAATCCAGCATTATTTAAATAAAAAAAAGGAAACAACCTTTACACAAATGTTCGTGGGAGCTTTATTTGTAATATCTAAAAGCTAGAAACCACCCAGATATTCTTCAACAAATGAATGGTTAAACGTTACGAGTGGTTAAACATTCATACTGTGAACACTACTCAGCTATTAAAAGGAATGCACTACTGATACCTGCAACCACATAAATGAAGCTCCAGGATGTTATGCCCAGGAAAAAAGTCAATCACAAAAGGTTACATATTATATAATTCCATTTATGTAACACTCTTGAATTGACAAAATTATAAAAACAGAACAGATTTGTGGTTGACGGAAGTCTGGGTGGGGAGGGTGGAGTGGGGAGGAAGGAAATGGGTGTGGCTATAAAGGGGCAACAGTATCGATCCTTACTGTGACAAAAATGTTGTATCTGTATCTCAACTATATCAATGTCAAATCCTGCAAGATGTTACTATTCGTGAAAACCAGGTTAAAAAGTACTTTGGTTTCTCTGTACCATTCCCTATAACTGCATGTGAATCTACAGTTATCTCAGCATTGAAAGTTTAACTAAAAATAAATTTAAGAAGCAGGATAAAGAGAAAAAATACTGATGTCAGAGCTCCAATCCTGAGATTGTAATTAATTGTTCCAAAATGTATCTGGGCTGATAGTTTTGTTTGTTTTGTTTTTAAAGCAACTCAGAGGATGATAATGCGTAGTCAAGGTTAAGAAGCACTGTTCTAAATGCTCTCACTGACTCAGTTTTAAAAGCATGAAAAGCAAATGGTAGATTGAACCATGATTGGGGGTTTGTAGGATGAATGCACCGAAAAGACATACAAGGGGAGGTCTATAGGCAGAAACAGAGGAGAGAACTGGAGCAAAGGAAGAAAACTGTCCCAGAACCCTGTGATGTCATGGAAAGGCTTGGGTGTGAAAGTGGGAACTATCCACAGATCTTAGTTACATTCCCCCCAATACACCTTTCCACTGAATGCTCACCTGTGCTAAGTAGGTAGGTGGGTTACTGCCATTCCCTTTCTACAAACAATAAAGCTAAGGTCACAGAAGTTACATAACATGCCCAAGATCACATGGCTACTTCCTGACAGAGCCAGGATTAACAATGCCTCAGTTTCACTTAGCTTTGGCTTAAGTAAACATTTTTTTAAAAACCAAGATTTTACTAAGTTATGAAGGCACAGAAAATTAAACATCTGGTGGTTCAAACTGATGTTCTAAGTATTTGGGATAACCTCATAGAACATAAAGAGTCTCAGGAGAATATATAGGACAAAGTTAAAAACATACTTCTCTGAAATCTTCTCTAGACCTCTGTCAATTAAATACACATAACAGTAAAATGTTTATGCAGATACTTCAGCTTTTAGAGAAAGTATCTTAGAATGTAAGAAAATTTTAAAATAATTATTTAACTTCAAAAGTACATACAGCACTTCTAAGCAAGATGGAAGATAAAAGTTTCAAAATATGGAAAAGAGTTATCCATACTGACCTAGTTCAACAGGGTTTTCCAGATGCAGCAAGCATATATCATCATTGGGAGGAAATTGTGTGAAGCTGGGGTGAGTATATACAGCTTTCACTGGTATCAAATCTCTGTCTCGTGTGTTCCACAAGTAACTTCTTCCTATTACCAGGTTGTCTGTGACAGTACTTGTCATAAGAAAAGAGAGTGAGGAAATAGATACCACTTTTAATGAGGCCGTCACTTTTCAGAATTACTAAGAATGTATTCTTTAACATTTTTTTTGCTTCTATACTCCAGTTATATTATTGCCAAAATCTAGTCCCCAAAACTTTCTTTAAAATTTTTAATCTACATTAATATCCTTATTATCCTGAATTCTTAGAAAATGGGAGTTTCTGATTAATTCAATCCTTGATAAAATGTTCAAAGCATCTACTTTCTTGCCTTCATAACATCAAATAAAATGATGTAGTACAATATATTTTTGACAAATAAGATTCATGATGCCTCAAGATAATGATTTTATGTATTATAATCATTATGCATTATATGATGTACTTATGTGATGGTCACTGAAACTATCCTGAAAGTTATAGTGACTCTACTCCCTAATACGATGTTTCTCAAAGAAATGTCTAGGGACCACATGCATTAAATCTGGCATGTGTATTAAGAATGCAGAATCCCAGACATAACTCAGCAAATCAAATTTCAGGATTAATATTCTAAGATTCTGTTTATAGCAAACTCCCCAGGTAAGTTTAAGCACATGAAAGTCTGAAAACTGCCCTAATAAGGATGCCTTCTTGTGATTTAGCTATATCAAAAGTAAGACTTGGGGAATACTAAAGAAATTGAGTTTTTGGTTCATTGAAGCTTCCTGCTCACCATGTTATTTGAGCAGATGCTTTCATTATAAAGCCAATTTTAGAGACCCTGAAAATGTCATATCTACTCATGCAGCTATGGGACATTGTATGACAGTGTCAACTGTCTCACTACTTCTGGGAGATAATATTAAAAACGTCAAGCTAAGACTCCTTTGAGGAAGGAGTTTTCAGATATTTCCATATTACATTGAGACCAAGATTCAGATAAAGTCAAAGAAAAAAAAAAAGTTCCTTTAAAGGACATTCTTTAAAATTCTTTGAAACTTTACATATTTATTTCAGGGCTGGGTTTGATCATCAGACAGTCCATAGAGGAGAGCAAGGAGGAAAGGAAGCCACATTTGAGCAGCCCCTCGGCTCTGGGCACCATGCTGAGAGACTGATGCAAAAATGTTGAGACATCATTACCTTCATTTTTATGGATGGGCGGGTGTTGTTAGTTACTTATTAATTAAATTATACCTAGAGGCAGGAAGCTGCTTTTAAAATTAAAAGCTATTAGTAGTAAGTGTATTAGTGAAGCACAGAAAATTTCATAAACCTAACACGTTCATTCATTTGCAAGATGGGGACTGTATCAGTGGGAGCTGATGCTTAATGTTTCTTGTGACATGGGGAGAACAGAAGGAGTGCACCCGCTGTGGACCCTCAAATAGCTCTGCACCGCCCTGCTGTCCCCAACCCTGCACCACTTGGGCACACACCTGAAGTTGCAGTGTGCCGCTGTCAGGACCCACTGTCTCCCAATCAGAGCACCTCCACAGTAATGCTGTCCTTGGTGCTGCAGACTGACCAGCCAGGGCCACGACATCGCAGGGGCGGCACGGCCACCAACCACCCTGGGCTTCCCAAGCTTGGCTGGCAACACGTTTGTATTCCTCGTAGATCCTTCCATGAGAAATGGGTCAACAACAGGAATTCCACATTTGTCTTGGGCTGGCTGTCTTCTGGTATTGTTTTCTACTGTTAGCCCTTAGAAAAGTAACAACAAAACATCAGATAGCAATACTTGTGAAAGTCTATTAAAATCTCAGAATGGAGGCATTTACTTCTTTTGTAGGTTCAAAACTAGGATTCTTTGCAAGAGATGAGACTCATCTTTTCTTCCATTGCTTTTAAATGAGTAAAAATCAATAGTTAACTAAAGCATTAATATATACGTCTTTAGACGAATCAGAACACAAATCAATTTTTAAAAAAGTATTGCACTTAATCATGAAATTACTGGAAATTGTTCTTTCTGTGGCATCGTTTGTGTTATCCCAGTATAACATATCTAGACACATCAAAATACTTCAAAATAAAATGTTTATATAAAGGAAAAGCATAGGGGAAATTTCTACCAATGTGTTTACTCCATTCTCAGATTTATAAAGAAATTTACCTGGGAATAACAAGAGACTTAAATATAAAGAAAATTAAGCCTCTCCATAGCCATATAATTTCAGAATGATAAGATATGATCACTTGTGAATTCTTGAGATTTTTTTTTTACACTAGAAATCTATTTAAAACAAAAAGTTTCTAGCATAGTGGATTTGTGTTTATTCAATCCTTATGTCAAAACTCATTTCTAATTTATTTTCAGATATGTATAACACATGGATTCCCTCTTCCTTTTACATACATATGCCTAAAAAATATGCAGACTCTTCAGAATTAAGATTATCCTAGATTTTAGGGAGAAAAAACCCACAAAAGGTATTTACTCAAACATGTTTTTAGTGCATTAAGGTTTACTGCATTACTGCATGTTTTTTATTGCATTTGTAATCCACATTATATGTAGTAACTCAGACTTTTGGGCTGTTTGTACACATGTATAACAGCAATATTTTATTAGTATTCAACTTACTTTAAAATACTTAAAAAAATGAGGCTAAATATTTTTACTGAGAATAAAGGGTCAGTTTAGAGATATAGTGATGAAAGACAAAAGCAATGGACACAGAAGAAGGGTCAATTGGGCGAGCATCCCTTTAACAATTAAAAATCACACCTATAGGGTGATGTGGTTCAGTAGTCTACAGCTCAAATCCAGGACTCTTAGGAGAGCCCATTCATTCCACTATCCTAGGAAAGATAGAGCGACATCAAAAAGAACTTTGCATTCACACGGATTAAATTCTTCCTGCAATTACACTCCAATCAAGAAAATCTCCTAATAATAGATTCATTAGGTTTCTTAGTCTTAAGCACAACTAATGGAATTCTAGCTTAAAATTAGATAGGATAAGTAGATAAAAATCAGCACATTTGTTTCTATTTTATGCAGAGAAGTTAGTATAGGTTCAGCTAAAATATTCCTTTTGAGGGCTCTTCATGGGGGTGGGGAGGCAGTTACTTAATAAAAAATATGTTAACAGAGACATGGAAACACACTGAACTCTACCCTTGTTTCAGCCTGAATGGCCCCAGTGGATCTTTTAAATAGCAACTGACTGACTTTTATGTTTATCATTATTTCTTAAATAAAAATAACATACACACATATAGACACATACTCACACCAATTAACCTTATTACCTCACATGATCTACCTGAATCACCAAATTCTCATGCCTTAAGGAATGGTTGGAAATGAAGTTATCCTATTTTTAGTATTAGAGCAAGGTGACCGACTACCAGTGACTCCTAAATCAGTGGGCCCCAGGTTCTACTTTAAGGCATATATGGTACCTGCTTTAATAAATGTTTTAAAACAATTTCTTACCATTAATAGGCAGTTGGATCCCAATACTGCTTTTCTGTGATTGCTTCTGAGTCATATCTTCCAAAGTAAGTTTAAAACCTCTTTCTCCCACAGATTCATCAGTCTTAAAATTCACAGTTAGGTAAGCACCACTGGATATCAAGACAAATTCTTTCTTGGAGCCACATAAATGAGCTGCAATGCGAGATATACTCGATAATTAAAATACTTTTCCTGTGTAGTTACATAGGTAAAGGAGGGAGAAGAGAGAGAGGGGACATTAAATTCCAAACAAATCTTGACAAAGGAATGATTATCAATAATGTAAGAGCAAGATTTGTGGGATGAAATTCATGATTTGATTGAAACGATAAAAGGGTATAGATTTTAAAAGGTAAAGGGAAAAGACTGGGCTAGCAATTGCTTTGGAAATGATATATAATTATATGGCAATCTTTGGTCATAAGGATAGGTAGAGGCATTTCGATGAAGATAAATGGACAGAGAAATAGAAGTAATGGAACAGCACGATGGACCAAAAATTTGCATACTCCCAAAGTTCATATGTAGAAACCCTAATCCCCAATGTGATGGTAGTAGGTGAGGCCTTTGAGACGTGATTTCATTATGAGGGTGGAGCCTTATAAACCCTTATAAAAGAGACCCCAGAGAGCTCTCAAACCACCCCCCCCCCCAGCTTTTTTTTTGCCATGTGAGGATATAGCAAGAAGATGGCTATGAACCAGGAAGCAAGCCCTCACCAGACACCAAATCTTGGACTTCTAGTCTTCAGAACTGTGAGAAATAAATGTTTGTTATTTAAGCTACCCAAACTATGGCATTTTTGTTATAGTAGCCAAAACTGACTAAGACACACAGGCTGCCTAAATACAGACTAATGATGATCCTTTCCTAATTCAGAAACACAAAAGTTGTCACAAAGATGGTCCTGATAGTGAGAGGCCATTTGCTGTAATTTATCTGTACAGGCTGTAACTTAAATTATCTCAAGATAAAACAATGATACACTACTGATTTCTCTTAAAGATAATGTTATCTAAGAAATCTGAGAAAGATGGGGAATAGGGCAATAGTTAATCTCTACATCATTCTTAATGCTCAGAGAATCTGGTGAATTGGATGTGATGGGGTACTTTTGGGATGCACCATGTCAAGTAAAGGCATTCTGCATAGAGTCAGCTAACACTCTGGAAGTTTTAAAATAATGGAAATGGGAAAATGTTACTCTCTTTTTCAAAAAGGAGATTGGGAGTTGGCAGAGGGGGATGCGTAGGAGACAGAGAAAAACAAGGAGGCTAGAGGATTTCCAAAGTCTTGTATCAGTGAAGTAGTGTAGCTTAGTCCTTACAGGCTCAGATTCTATATCCAAACTACTGGTTTGGGCTAGTTCTGCCATTTATTAGCTATGTAGCCCTAGGCAAGTTATTTAACCTATCTCTCTGCCTCAATTTTCTCATCTGTATAATGGAGATTAAAAAAATACATGGAATTATATGAAGTTATATTTATGAAGCATTATAAGTGTTTGTTAAATAAAAATAAACCTCAGCAAAATTTTACAGCAAATTATTAGACAGATGGGTTTTGAACACTTGAAGAAGGAATCAGTGGTCACCAGCAACCAGCATGTGTTCCTTTACATGCCATATTAAATTAACCTAATTTAATTTTTGGAAAGAGTTAATTAGATGGTGGCTAGGGAGAATGAGATAAACTTAATGAATCTTGATTTCAGTGAAGCACTTAATAGAGTACTTTATGATGTCCCTGTGAACAGATATAAAATGTAAGTGGATAATTATATGACTAGGAAGTTTCACAGCTGATTAAATAACCATACAATGTTAACCTGAAGGGAAGGTCTTAATGGTATGAAAATGGTTCTATCCTTGGTTTTGCGAAGTACAGTATTTCTATTAATGGCTTAGATAGAAATGCAGATAACACATTTACAAAATGTGTAGGTTTAAGATGGGTGGCCGAATGAGAAGTAAGGAACTAGGTTAAATATAGAATCTTAGTGATAATTTAGTTCAATGTTTCATATAACATGGAGTTCCTTCTTTTTTAAATTTTTTTTAAATTTATTTATTTTTGGCTGCGTTGGGTCTTCGTTGCTGTGTGCAGGCTTTCTCTAGTTGCCGTGAGCGGGCTTCTCATTGCAATGGCTTCTCTTGTTGTGGAGCACAGGCTCTAGGCACGTGGGCTTCAGTAGTTGTGGCATACGGGCTTCAGTAGTTGTGGCTCGCAGGCTCTAGAGCGCAGGCTCAGTAGTTGTGGCACACAAGCCTAGTTGCTCTGTGGCATGTAGGATCTGCCCCGGACCAGGGATTGAACCCGTGTCCCCTGCATTGGCAGGCGGATTCTTAACCACTGTGCCACCAGGGAAGCCCCTAACACGGAGTTCCTTCTAAAATACCCTTGGACATATGAAACCTGGATTTGAAGATATTACATGTAACTTATGAGCATTTTCTCTTTTTGAACAGTTCTAATTGCTTGACAGTTCTTGCTCATGTTGAATCAAAAGGCATCAGTATGGGCTTCCCTGGTGGCACAGTGGTTGAGAGTCTGCCTGCCGATGCAGGGGACACGGGTTGCTGCCCCGGTCCGGGAAGATCCCACATGCCGCGGAGTGGCTGGGCCCACGAGCCATGGCCGCTGAGCCTGCGCATCCGGAGCCTGTGCTCCGCAACGGGAGAGGCCACAACAGTGAGAGGCCCGCGAACAGCAAACAAAAAAAAAAGGCATCAGTGTAATGATGGCCACATGGTTAGTGGACTGGCCAAGGATATAAGTGTTTGAATCAGAGTGCTTGGGCTTTAATCCAACTTTCTCTACTTACTAGTTATGTCACTGGAGGCAAGTTACTCAATATATTTGTGTTTCCTTATATTTAAAATGAGGATAATGTAACCTACCTCCATATGACTATTAAGATTAAGAGTTATAAGTTCTTAAGACTATGCCTGAATAATGGTAAACATTCAATAACTATTAGATATTACTAGGCAGAACAAGTTTCATACCTGGCCTGAGAGTCTCTATGAGAATTCCATAAATATTTGAAGGGGAGAAATTATGAACCTTCTCTCTTCTCCAAGATAAACATGCCCAGGTGTCCACACCCTTCAGCATCCTGGCCATTATGTTCTGTGTTCCAGTTTGTTAATGTTCCTTAAAATTGTTGCTTGACCAAGGATGATATCTAATAGCCAGTGTGGCAGGAGCAACAGCCAGACAGACTGGACATTGACTATGACGATTTGTAAGACTGAGCTAGTGAATGCCAGCTCAGTGCCAACCCTAAATCTGACCACACAAGGGAACTTATTTCTTTTATCTTATCATTCTTTACCAACACTGCTCTGAAATTCTGTAATCATTTGAGATTTCTGAAATTTTGATTTCAAACATCCTACTTTCTAAATCACCACTCCTATCTATCCTAATCCATTAGTATTTCCCTGCTGTAATTGTTTGCTCTCTCCATGACCTTCTCACCATTAATCCCATAAACTTTCTATATCCATCACCCTCTAAGAAAGTGAGAAATTTTGCTGTCAGAAGCAGAGAAATGGGGCAACAGCTAAATTTCTTGTTCTGTTTTGTTTTGAATTATGGGTAATACTAGAATGTGTTTGCAACTGATGAGAATGATAGAGGAGATTGATGAAGTCAGAGAATGAATAACTTAAGGAAACTTATAAGAAGCTGACAACTCTCAAATTTATATCTCAAGCGCAAACTTTAAGAGTTCTGCTTCTAGCTCCCTGTTGCTAACTCAACCTAGATGTATCATGTCATTAAAAATTTAACATGGCTAGATCTCTCCCCACAAATCTATTTCTCCCTCTAGTATTTCCCATCTCTGTAAATGCCACCACCTCCAAAAACCTCATACCATAACTTAGGAGCCATCCTTGATCTGCAGATTTAATGCCACATTCAATCCATCAAGAAATCCTATCAGTTCTATCTCCAGATCTGTCCACGTCACTTGTACTCCTTTGTTGCCATCTTCTTTCAAGGCAACATTATCTATTACCTAAAACAGTACTAATAGAACATTCTGCAATGATGTAAAGTTTAATATGAGTGCTGTCCAGTATGGTAAACTACATGTAGCAATTGAGCACTTGAAGTATGGCTAATACCACATTTCATTTCAACTAATTTGAATTTAAATGACAACATGGATTAGACATGGATTATAACATGGATTAGTGTAGGTCTAGATTACCATGATAGCTTCATAGCTGCAGACATAATTCACCCTGTCACCCTAAAATCCACTCCCAACATGGCAGTCATAGCAGCCCTCAACTTACTCCCCTGTCAAAAACCTTTAATGACCTCCCATTGGATTGGCATAAAATCCAAACTCCTTACCATAACCTGAGCTGCACAACTAGGCAAAGCCTCCATCTTCTACAACCTCACCTCATTCCTGTCTGTACTCACTCAATCTCCAGCAACTCTGACCTCTGACAGTTTCCCAAGTTACCAAGCTCTTCCCACCTGCAAGGCCATTTTCTCACTTATTTTTTCATCACATATTTACTAAGTGTTAGGAGTGCTCTAGACACTGGAGATACAGCAGTGAACAAGAGACTAAGTTCTGCTCTCAGGAAATTTTCATTCTGGTGGAGGGAAACAGATTCTAAACAAATAAATATTGATATATACGCTGCCAGGTCATGATAAATGCCAAGAAGGAAAAGTGGAGGAGGGTTATTTAGATTGTGTGATAGAAGAGGCCTTAGATTAGGTAACATTTGAACAGACACCTGAATGAACTGAGGAAGTGAACCTTGAAGTCACCTTGGGGCCAAGCAGGAATATGGTCGGTTAGTCTGAGGAAGAATAAAGAAGCCAGTGTGCCTGGTTTTGGGTGAAGGAGAGGGAGAATGGTAGGAGGTAAGGTCAGATAGGTACTAGACACCTTGGCACCTGCTATTCTGGCCTTGCCTGGCTGTTTCCTTTTCATTCTTTGAATCTTCTGTGACCATATTAACTAAAGCAACTGTTTACCCACTATTATTCCATACTTCTGCTGCAACTTATTTCCTTCAGATTACGTTGACAATCAATAATTATTTGATTGTTATTTATTGTTAAATACTGCTACTAGTTTTCTTCTTCTTTATCATCTGTCTTCCCAAAAGAAGGTGGCAGTGATCATTTCTGAATTGTCTACCATTGTTTCTTCAAGGTGCCTATCACATTAGAAAATGCTCAGTCATGAATGAATTTAACCTGTACGTTTAATATGGTGTTTACTGGTTACTGATGTTTACCTTCATGGGGTAAATGGAAGGAGGAAGACCAGATGAATGTTAATTTTGCTAAGTTCTTTTCATTAAAATATTATAAAAGCATTGCAATGAAGACAACTTGGAGGCTGTGTACCACTCCATTTACATTCACAGAAATAATTAAAAACTAGCTAAAAACTGATAAATTCTATTTAGGTGAGCAAAAAGATTTAGTAAGAAAGATAACTAAGAGAATATAGACAATGTGGTTGCACATATGGGCTAGCCCTTCTAACTAGCTGGGAGAGTAGCAATGGGGCTCAGTGTTCAACAGTTTAACAATGCCTATAGAAATTGCATATTTCACTGAACTAAAACTATGTAAGTACATAAAAGTATATGAAATAAAACTGTATAAACTAGCAAACTAGTGATAGTGTCCTCACTTTTATATAGAATTATATAAGCTAATTATAGAAATATTAGTTGTCTCATTTGTAATCTTTTGACACCCATGAATTTTTGATTAATCAGAACTTTTAAAGAGGAATAATGTTGTCAGGTTGAGGAATACTAAAGAGTGAGAAAGAGAAATGCAGCCCTGACATCCAAGAACTGGTCCAACACTCACAGCTGGACTGTGTTCTCGTGTTGGACATAAACAATCTCACAGGACATCAACATCAGACAAGACTCTGAATCTATGATAAAATGAGACAAAAACAAGGCCATCTGTAACCAACAAAAATATCAAACATTGACCTCTCATGGCTGAAATGAGAGCTTGCTACGTCTTTACCAATTACAGTTTTATCCTTACTCTAGTCAGGGCTCCCTATGATTGATACACCCAATCATAAAATTGCCCCACTTCCTGCAAGCAATCTAGAGCAAAGTCCACTTCTCTAGACCTTCTCCAAAATTACCCAACCAAAGCCTAAGTACTGTAATAGGTTCTCTCTACCACCCTTTTAACAACGCATGGTTTTCCAGGATATGTGTTTTCCCTCTCCACAATGAATAATAAATCTAACTTGTTCAACTCCAGGTATGTTCCAAGGGTCTCTGGTTGAAAGGCATTCACAAGAGTTAGGGTTGTATGGTTGGATGCTATAGACACCTCATATTAATCTTATGGAGAACTGATAGCTTGATATTTTGTTATCTCCTCCGCCTCCATACTCTCAATTGCTTTAGAATCCTTGGCAGGAACCAAACTCGTTGATAAGAAAAAATTTAGATAACTTTGGAATTTCAAAGCACATTGCTGAACTTACTGGAGTTATAAATCCTAGAATATCATAGGAGTGGTTAAGGTCCCTGGAAAAAGATAGCATCAAAACTCTCCTCTTGGGGCTTCCCTGGTGGCTCAGTGGTTGAGAGACTGTGCCCTGGTCTGGGAAGATCCCACATGCCACGGAGCAGCTGGGCCCGTGAGCCATGGCCGCTGAGCCTGCGCGTCCGGAGCCTGTGCTCCGCAACGGGAGAGGCCACAACAGTGAGAGGCCTGCGTACCACAAAAACAAACAAACAAACAAACTCTCCTCTTGGGGCTTCCGTGGTGGCGCAGTGGTTAAGAGTCCACCTGCCAATGCAGGAGACACGGGTTTGAGCCCTGGTCCAGTAAGATCCCACATGGAGCAACTAAGCCCGTGCACCGCAACTACTGAGCCTGCACCCTAGAGCCCATGAGCCACAACTACTGAGCCCATATGCCACAACTACTGAAGCTCGCGTGCCTAGAGCCCGTGCTCCGCAACGGGAGAAGCCACCGCAATGAGAAGCCCATACACCACAACAAAGAGTAGCCCTGCTCGCTGCAACTAGAGAAAAGCCCCCACACAGCAACGAAGACCCAACACAGCCAAAAATTAAATAAATAAATAAATTTATAAAAATTAAAAACAAAACAAAAAACCTCTCCTCTTGCCCTTTGTGATAGGTGGATTGTAATGGTATCCTGATTGGCAGAACTGGTTGGAGATTGGAGAATGTAGTACAATATTGAATTACAAAATCTTTGGAAAAGTTCCCTCTATGAGTCAGTCTTAGAACAAGATATTGCCTGACATCCAAACATGGTAGACACCATGTGGTCAATAAATCTCCAAAGATTATTCAAGTTAATTGACCTTTACCTTTTAATAATTTACGCTGGGTCTAACCACCTTTACTGTGAGGATGAAACCTGAGTAAACAAATTTCAAAAAGTTACCTAAAAATGAAGTTTAGGAAATAAAATCTCTTAAAACATATGACCTCCGGGGCTTCCCTGGTGGCGCAGTGGTTGAGAATCTCCCTGCCAGTGCAGGGGACACGGGTTCGAGCCCTGGTCTGGGAGGATCCCACATGCCGCGGAGCAACTGGGCCCGTGAGCCACAACTACTGAGCCTGCGCGTCTGGAGCCTGTGCTCCGCAACAAGAGAGGCCGCAAGAATGAGAGGCCCGCGCACCGCGATGAAGAGTGGCCCCCGCTCGCCGGAACTGGAGAAAGCCCTCGCACAGAAACGAAGACCCAACACAGCCATAAATAAATAAATAAATAAATTTTAAAAACATATGACCTCCTGAGAAAAACAAAATTAGTGTGCTCCCTAATGGTAAAATGAGATAGGAATCACTGGATGAAATCAAAAAGAGCTGGAGTTAAAGGTCAAGATCCAGTGAGTACGGCCTCATGCTCATCCCATTGTGTTCAATAATACTCAGGATTCTGATGAAGGATCTGATGGAGAATCACTGACAACAAATGATATCATTCTAAAGGCAAATATAGGTCATGGTTTCCATATATATGATTATATAAATGCTTATATGAATGCCACTCAGTGCAGGACATTTAAGAAAGTTCAGTTTACCAAGTAATCCTGATTGCTGATCTGGTCCGTCATAAATATTGAAGTAATCCCATTCACAGTTCCAAGATTCTTCTGTTATAAAGCCTTTAATCACTGCTTTCATTTTATTTCCTGACATAGTATAAAAAGTCCAAGTGCAGTTCAGCATGTTAGGATAAATGTTAGGATAATTGGGAGATGTGATCTCAATAGAGCTAACTGGAATCAAATCCAATACTGGACATCCTTGAGGCAGAAAGAAAAAAAAAAACATTTAATACAATAATGAAGGATCTGGTTTTAATGTCTACAACTAGGTCATTAAAACCTAAACTATAGTGTACTTTTATAAAGTTCTATCACTATTTTTTTTTGCTTCCATAGCTTCTTATGTATGGTGACACAGGGTTTAAATGACTTGTTTTGAAAAACTGACACCTCCCAAAAGAAGACAGGTTAAAGTTCTTTGACTTTAATTCACAAACTGTGAACCACTAAGCCAACCATATCTACATTTCAATGTAGTTTTGTTGCTCATTTTTAGCACACAATCTTCTAAATCCCCGAGTAAATTAAACACTCCTAAAATTCAGCCTACACTTCAAATTACAATCATTTATTTGGTAGGGAAATTTGGATTACTCTCAGATAGTTGAAACCAGGATATGAAGGTTCACAAGGGTCAAGGGGCTACTACACCAAAAAGAGAATTGAGGAATTCAGTGACATTTTGGGTTTACTCCAAATGCTGTAGGTATTACCCAACCTAAAGTTAATGTCATCCAAAAACATTTACTTCATCAATAATCTTATCATTTTTGTTTCACTATGCAATGGCCCAGCCAAAAAAGAAAAAGAGAGAGAGATACATGCACAATCCAAAAGACATAAAATATATGGAAAGAATGTTAATGAATAATAGAATTTAAATTGTTAGGGAAACTCCCATAAACAAAACGTGTTTCTTACCCATTAATTAGATAGGGCGCTACCTTGTTACTCTCTACTCCGTGATCTGACCCAGGTCTCCACCACCCCCAAAGTTTGACACTCAGAAAACTAGTACAAGTCCATATTTCACTATAAAGCAAATAGAATAAGGACACAACACTTGAAAGTTTTTGATAGCAGCCAGAGTATACTTCTTCCTAAACAGTGTTTAGCAGCAAAGATACTCCTCACTCTTATTTCCATAATATCAGGTAAACAAAGCCAAGACAATGAAGCCAATTCCTTACCTCCTTTATCCTCTTTACCATTAATTTTTCCTTTCACAGAATCTAGAATAAGAGAATATTCAAGGTCAATATATCCTATTTAATACTTTATATTTTATTCTTTTGTTTAAGTGATACATTTACATTGTAGAAAATTTCAAAAAAAAAAAAACAGATTTCAAAGGAGAAAATAAAAGTCTCCTGAAGTCCCATCCTATAACCAATACTCATATTTTAATGTAACTCCTGTTTTTTCCTAAGCTATAGTATATACATTTTTTAATTGTATTTCATTTTACACCATTGTAACCTCCCCTACCCCCAATTGTGAATATTTTTCCATACTACTAAATATTACAGTACATTTTAATGGTTTTATATATTTTACTCACATAGATATAACAATTTCTACTGATATATTTTAATGTGTAATCTCAAGAATATGAATGATGAGTCAGATCTTTAACAAACCTCACACATGGGGTAAATCTGTTACATTTCTGCTGTTGTTAGAAAAATGTCTGCACTAAAGCTTTTCTATGTTTATCTGAAAACAGAAATTGAACATGTGTATGAAGTCTGCTGAGTTGACTTCTATTCATCTTTTAGCTCTAAGCCAAAGGGATTTCTATAAGCAAAACAGATGTATTTCTTACCCATTTATTAGATAGGGAGCTACCTCCTTACTCTCTACTCACTAATCTACCCCAGCTAGGATGTCATTTCCTTTATTCAAACAATTCTTGAACATCATCTATTTGCTAGGCATGTTGTACATTTTGGAGATAACAGCCATGGGGCATGCTTGGTGTGTCTGGGGAACAGCGGGAAGGATGGTGTAGAGTGAGCGCTGGGGAAAATGGCAGGAGAAGTAGTCAAGGAGGTAGCCAAGAGCCAGATCATATAGAATCTTATAGGTCACTGTAAGGACTTTTACTAAGAGTGAGCAGGGAAAATATTGAAAGATTATAAGCAGAGGAGTAACATGATCTGAATTATTCTTTTTAAAATGATTATTCTGGCTGTTATGAGTAAAACAGACTAAAAAAAGGCTTGTATCAGAATGTCATAGTGATGTTGAGAGGTAGTTGGATTCCAGATCAGTTTTGCTGAAGGCCCACAGATTAACTAAATCCAATGAGAGATGTGAGAAGAAAAGTCAAAGATGACCAAGATAATGGCTTGAGCAATTAATTATTAAACTGTAGTTGCCATCTACTGAAGTGGGGAAGATTGGTGGAGGAAGAATTTGGAGACAGGGGTAGGAAATCAAGACTTGAATTCTGGTCATGTTAAGTTTGAGATGCTTATTAGATATCCAAATGAAGAGGGAGGCAATTGGATATATAGCACTGTAGTTCAGATGGTGGCGCAGTGGTTGAGAGTCTGCCTGCCGATGCAGGGGACGCAGGTTCGTGTCCCAGTCCGGGAGGATCCCACATGCCGCGAAGCAGCTGGGCCCGTGAGCCATGGCCGCTGAGCCTGCGCGTCTGGAGCCTGTGCTCCGCAACGGGAGAGGCCGCAGCAGTGAGAGGCCCACGAACCGCAAAAAAAAAAAAAAAAAAAAAAAGAAGTTGGGACTGGAGATACACTTTGGGAGTTATCTGTGTAAAGTGGTATTTAAAACTAGGGATTGGGTGAGATCATTTAAGAGTGACTACAGGCAGAGAAGAAAAGAAAGTCAGGACTGGGTCCTGGGACACCTCAACTTTTAATAGTAGAGAAAAGGAGGTGCAACCAGCCAAGAGACTCCAAGGAGACCAGTGAAGTAAGAGGATAGCCAAGAAACAGTGGTTTCCTGGAGGCCATGACAAATGAAACTCCAGAAGGAAGAAGAGCTTATCCGTGCCAAATGCAGCTATTAGGACTGAGAAGTGACTGTTGGATCTGAACCTTTGGAGGTCACTGGTAGCTTTGGCAAGAACACTGTCTGGGGAATGGTAAGAAAGGAAGGCTTATGGGAATCGATTCAAGAAAAAATGAAAGGGTAAAAGGGTAGACAGTAAGTAGAAATACATTTCAAGGTATTTTGCTGGGCTTCCCTGGTGGCGCGGTGGTTGAGGGTCCGCCTGCCGATGCAGGGGACACGGGTTC
Organism: Orcinus orca; assembly: GCF_937001465.1. Taxonomy (NCBI): domain Eukaryota; kingdom Metazoa; phylum Chordata; class Mammalia; order Artiodactyla; family Delphinidae; genus Orcinus; species Orcinus orca. Next base: position 24,456,555 of record NC_064569.1, read on the forward strand.
GGGCCCCGATCCGAGAAGATCCCACATGCCGCAGAGCGGCTGGGCCCGTGAGCCATGGCCGCTGAGCCTGCATATCCGAAGCCTGTGCTCCGAAACGGCAGAGGCCACAACAGTAACAGGCCCACGTACCGCAAAAAAAAAAAAAAAAAGGTGTTTTGCTGTAAGAGAACAAAGAAATTAAAGTTTTCCTAGAATTCCATGCTCATCCTTTACCGAACTAAATAAGATATCTCCTTCAAAACTTAATATAGTTGTTTTTTCACTCTATATTTTTCTGAGATTATTTGATTAGTTGACTGAAAGAAAAATGCACAACCTAAGAGCTATGAGTTTGTTTTACTCAGGGTCTTACTGAGGACAACCACTCAGTAGCTCTGAGGAAGCTGTTCCGAAGAGGTAGAGGGAGAAGCCAGCTTAAATGTGATTTTGGCTAGGGTATATGTGCAGTGAAGCACATGTCTTGATAAAACACTACTGCTAGTCACAAAGAACAGAGATCTGAAGTTAATGATTTTAGTGCTTTTCTGTGTATGGGAAAATGCAAAATCTGGGTTCATTAAAATTCTTCCTGAGATATACATCTAATTATGCAAGGGGCCTGCTTTTCCAAAGCACAGAGCATCCTGTTATCACCTTAGTTTCTTCCCTCTGAAGCACAGAATACACTGTCCATCAGCTACTGCAGTGGCTTAATCATGGCAGAACTGGGTGATAAGCAACAGTCTCTGTCCTTCTCTGTTTACAGATTACTGACTATCTCCCCCACTAGACTGTAAACTCTTCTAGGGCAGGGACTGTCTTGCTCATTGGTGAATCCTCAGTGCTTTAAACATGGCCTGGCATAAGTTTAAAACAATTTGTTGATAGTCTGAATAATTAAAGGCTTAAATGTGAGATTTTATTCTATTTTATGTTAGCCCCGTATGGTATACTTTCACTTACATAATTTGAACTTGATGCAAATCTTCTTTGTGTTCTCCATACAACATTTCTCACATTATCAGACTAAAAAATATAATGTTTTTTGTAGAAATATTTCTACAATTGTATTCCAATTAACAATTTTAATGAGTATGAATTGATTAATCTTAAGGACTAGAGCAATTCTAATAACTATTCAGAATTAAGCATAATTGCAAATGCTTTTTCCATGATACCCAATTTCCATAATTTGCAAAAGTTCCAATTTTCATAATGCTGTCTATCCCTTCACCAAAACTATAGGAATGTTGGGCAAAGCATATTTTTCAATAATCTGGCTACAACTAATATATATGAACTATCCACCAAACAAGTGTTACAAAAAGAATCAATTACTCTTGATATTAGTACATTAAGGAAATGAATTTCAAAATAGAAAAATTACTTGAAACTTTTAGGCTAGGGATAAAAGTTTCCTACTGTATTTTTACAATATTCCAAGTATACAGAAAACTAGACAAAATTATTAGTTGCTGTAAGAAAAAATGAAAAATCTGATCAATCTTATGCCTTAAGGAGGTTTAGCTTGAGGCCTCCACAGAGGTCACAATCTTAAATCACAATCTTAAATATTGTTTTTTTCTTCTCCCCTATAGCTGACAAATGAAATAAAGAATTCAAGTCTCTTTATTTGATAACACATATTTTCTAATAAAGCACAATAAGACAAACATACACAAAAACAAATATGAAAAATGTAATAGACTTACCAGACATATGAAAAGAATATCTCAAAGAAAATTTTTTCATGGCCAAACTGGCATTGTATGTGAAAAACAACATCATAAGAGGACCATGAGATTTTAATGAAGGTGAATCTCCTTCACATAGATTTCCTAGACAAAAAAAATAAATATTTACTATTCATCAAGGCAAAGTTATTGAGCAAAGTGAAAGGAAAAAAATCCTATTTTTAATACAAATTTATACTGTATCCCCTACCAACAATATAAAAATGGGAAAATTAAGCAAAATAAAACCTAATTAGAATAGAGAGAGATGTTCCAGATTCTTGAGTGTAAGCAGTTCTAAGAAAGTGGTTCCAAACCAACTAGGACACTGTATCCAGTTCTTGTACTGTCTGAAATACTTAGGTAGGTCTTTTTAAAGCCATATAATATAAAAGAAGGTAACATGGTTGATACCGAGCAGGGCCCTGTGGGGCTCCTGAGCACAAAGGCTTTCTGTGTCCCCGTTTCTTGAATTACAGGAAACAGCCTCCATTCAGCCTCCATGACCTTCCCTGAGTTTCAAAGGGCAGATTCAAGCAGTTGCTAATGAGGAAAGGGAGAGGATGCGAGACCAGGGAGAAACAAACTGTCAGGAGAAACAATAGTACAGCCTGGTTGGGGCAAGGTCCTGGCTCCCCGTCAACGCATACCCACAGCAATATCTTTGAGCTGTTCTGCAGATACTGAAACCCCCTCCAGGTAGGAGAAGTTAACAATTAACCATGGTATGCTGCCCTGCAACCACATAGGCCCCAGACTAGTTGGAACCTGAAGGTTGATGATGCTGACTCCTACTTACCTCACCACCAACTGATCAGAAGAATGTCCACGAGCTGATCATGCCCTCTTTAAACCATTACTATAAAACTTCTCACTACCCTCTCCAAGTGGGGACACATGGTTTTGAGGGCATTAGCCCACTGTGAACCCCTTTGCCTTGCACAGCAATAAAGCTATTCTTTTCTACCTCACCCAAAACTGTCTCCAAGATTTAATTTGGTCTCGAGGTACAGAGGCTGGTTTCAGTCTAGCTAGGTCATCAGGGAACTAAAAAAATATTTTTGTCACCCAACTGAGATAACTACATGTAAGGGAGTATATTTGAGCCTTAGCTACATACAACCTTCATTTATCCACAGCACAGCCAAATGAATAAGAGGCAAGGTACAGTAACTGGCATGAAAGTCAAAACCACTAGCTGGTGTAAATGAAATTTTTTTAGGCAGTAGTTCTTAGAGGTCTCCTGTGAATCAGAATCCTAGGGCTAATTAGCAATGGTTTCACTCAACCTCCCATCACCCCTGGATTTCTAAAGCATCCTTCAGAAGATGATGGAGACTGATCCTCACTGATGGTTCTCTCTCTTGTGAGGCTGCTGCTAATAGCCAGACTGCTGTCATGAAGTTCTCTGTAACTGCTACCCTATGAATCTAGTTCAGCTTCTAGAACAAAACATTTTTCGTTCATCTTTTGCTTTTTATTTATTTTTTAAAAATAACTTTATTTATTTATTTATTTTTGGCTGCATTGGGTCTTCGTTGCTGCGCGTGGGCTTTCTCTAGTTGCAGTGCGCGGGCTTCTCATTGTGGTGGGCTCTCGTTGTGGAGCACAGGCTCTAGGCATGCGGGCTGCAGTAGTTGTGGCACATGGGCTCAGTAGATGTGGCACACGGGCTTAGTTGCTCCATGGCATGTGGGATCTTCCCAGACCAGAGCTCGAACCTGTGTCCCCTGCATTGGCAGGCAGATTCTTAACCACTGCTCCGCCAGGGAAATCCCTCATCTTTTGTTCTTTATAGTTTTCTTTAAGATAAGAATGTTTAACCATTCTCTGGAGAAAATTTGGAGAATTTAAAAAATAATTACTTATAATCTTGCAATCTAGAAATATCCACTTAAACATATTGGTGTGTTTCCCCTTAGACCTTTACTTCAGTCATATATAGCACTTTTTAAAAAAAATTAAAATATACTGTGTAATTTTTTCATTCCAATCTTCTCACTTAATATTGTTAACACAAGTTCATGTGCCCGACGCACGGTGAGGCCAAACAAACTGAAACGTCGGAGTTTGAAGCAGAGAAAGGTTTACTGCAAGGCCATGCAAGACTCATGCCCTAAAAAGTCTCAAGCTCCCCGAAGGGTTTAGGGAAAGCATTTTTAAAAGCCAGGTTGGTGGGGTGGGGGTGGGGTGTCGCAGGGTATGTGATCAGATTGCGCACAATTCTCTGATTGCCTGATGATAAGGGAACAGGGTGATGTCACAGGGGTTAACTTTATCAGTCCTTAGGCTCCAGGAGGCCTGGGGCTCTGTGCTCATGGTCATCAAGTAGTTAACATCTTCCATTTAGTGGGGTGGGGGGGAGGGAGTGTTGGTGGTCCACATCTAAAACAACTCAGGAAATTTGCAGAATATGGGGGGGAAGGCCTGTCCCGGGAAGGCCCTATAGGATCCTGCTCAGTTACAATATTACATGTAAGAGTTTTCTGTCTTCTAAAAAAGTTAGCTGAAAATATTTTATTTAGTGGTGGCAAAATATTTTATCCTATGGATTTACTATACTTTTCTTAACCAATTTCCTATTTAGATCCTTTTTTTTTTTTTGGCCATTATCATAAATAACACCAGCTGAATGAATATCTTACACATAAATGTAAAGCATATTTTTTATAAATATGGGTAAAAATAGAAATGCTGAATAAAAGGTTATAGATTTATAGCTTTCGAAAAACATTTCTATATCTTCCTCCAGAAAGCATACGACATATTATACCTAAACAACAACCTGAAAATGTCTGTTACACTGCATTTTGTTTACTAAGTATAATCGTTCTTCAAATCTTTTTTGTCAGTTAAGTAGGTAAAAATTTTTTTCATTTCTGTTTTAAAGAGGCTAAGTATTTTTTCTCACATGTATTTATTTATCTATGAATTGCTCATTCAGATCACTTGCCCATTTTTATATTAAGGTATATCTGGGAAAATAATAATTCTGAATTGTGTTTTAAAATTAATTGATTAAACTCTTATTGTACTATTTAAAAATTGTTTTATGTTAGGGATCCTCTTAATTCTAAAAGAATATAGCTGTGCTTTACAATTGTTGAGTCAGGGTTTATTATCATAAGGTTGATGATTCAAATCTGCTCCCTGTGACAAACCATTTCTAAGTTTAACTGTTCATACACGGTATTTTCTGAAACAAACATTCTAACAAAAGCAGTTATAACACACATAGTTTCAAGTCAACAATTCTAGAACTGTTAAGCTTTTCACTGTTGTAGGAAAACTGCCCTTTTTAGTAAACAGATGGCCAGAGGATCACTTCATTGTGACAAGAGACAAAATAAGGAGAGATTTAATTTAGCTTGTATAGTAACTGATATGCAAATATTCATTAACCTTTCTTATCTATCAAAAGAGGTTAAGGGTTAATCCAGTGCTTTTTGTTTTCAAAATCACTTGGGTCAATAGTTTGTAATTCTTTTGGAACATGAACAAAAGACTCAAAAGCCTTGGGAACTCTGGTTTTAACTGAAATTTACTCAAGGCTGAGTCAAAGATATTTGGGCCTGTAAATTAATTTTATTTTACAGATGTGGGCTTTTCTAATACTGATTTGTAAACATTCCCTATATTAATTACCTTAAGCCTTTCTCAGAGTTGTTGAAAATCTTCAGTTTGTTATTTGCTTTTTAATTTTGTTTCTGTTGAAGAAAAGTTTTTAGTTATAAAGGAGGCTATTGATGATTTCCTATTTTCTTCGATTGCTTTTACATGAGAAGATCCTTCTCCATCCATAACTAATTGCTTATTTTTTAAACCTTTAGTGGCTTAAGAAAAATGCTTAACTCTTTAATCAACTGTTCTATGAGGTGAGAGAGAATATAATTTATATTTTCCTCCCTGATTTGTAATGCCAAATCTATCACATATAAATGCCTTATAGTTTCTTGTGCCCCTTCTGGTCTATTTATTTCTAGTCATGTGTGTCTATTCTTGTACCAGTACTACCCTGTTTTAATTATCATTATTTTAAAGTATGTTTTAATACTGATAATTCACCTCATCATCTGGTCATTTTTTCCCCAAAAACATTTTCAGCTAGTTCTGTTTATTTTAAGGATAAACTTTAGAGTTATTATCAATTTCCCCCTCACTCTCCAAAAACAATTCCCATTGGGATTTTGCTAGATTTTGCTATATTTATAAATTAATTTGGGGTGAATTAATGTTAATTTTGTCTTCCAGTTTTAGAACATGGTCTTTTCTCTATTCAGATCTATGTGGGTGTGTGTGTAAATTTCACATTTGCACAATAAAACTCACATTTCATTTTAAGGTTATTCCTAGTTGCATGGTTTTGGTGCTAATTATGACTGAAGTGATTTTTCCATTATATCTTTTAACTAATTTTTACTGGGATGGTTTTAAGGATATGATTATTGTATCATTAATTTATATCTATTTTTTCCTGATTTGACCTAGTTTTAAGATAGATAATACATTTTCAATATTAAACTATTCATGCATTCTTGGGATATAGCATAGTCGGTTATGTTAAAAATATTCATTCAATAACCTATTGACCTCAAAAATTGAGTTAACTCCTATAGGCTATGAGTCTTATGTGCAAAAATTGAAATAGTCATAAAATTTTTGTGGAAGAAGATAGGAAATATTACATGTTTTGTGAACTAATTCTAAGTAAAGAACAAATTCTAAGTAAAGAACAACAGATATATAGTTCATTAATTCTATAAATTATAACTGATATAACTAATGTACTGTTTTCCATTTTTCTTCATTTCTTTGTTCTTCCAAACTGTGTGTTCTCCAACACCCCATTGATGGAGAGGCAATAGGGAAACAACAGTCTAATCTTTTCTTCTAAGCACCACAATTTTAAGAATATGAATTAAAATGTATAATTCTAATTCAAACACAGCAGAAACTTGGTTTCTTTTATATTGGTTAACATGCATTCTCTCATTTAATTCTCAAATTAATCTCATGAAGCAGTACAAGTAACAGGTATTCTGTAAGGCAAGAAGCATAGATAATTTCCAAGGATACTGGGCCTAGATGCTATAGTCTCCCCACAAGAAGCTAAGCCCTTATTGATGTTATGTTGACTCAGGAACCAGGAAAGCTCCATGTTTACTAACATTCCCTTAAGTAGAAACACAAAGATTGTTAATACACCTGCTTCTGGGATGGTAATGTAAGCCCGAAGAATAAAAGGACAGTGGGTTAGCAATTGGCTATTTTATCAACTCTGGCAGGGCTCTACCTACGTGGAGAGTGACACTGGCATCTGGGTCCTTTCTAAAGAGTCAAAGGCCAGGAAAATGCCACACATCCTCTCCCTCTGGGAGTCACCTTGTTACCTTAGGCATCTGTATCTCTGACTTAAGCAAATTGAGAATTTTCTCTCACTGTTGTGGCCTCTCCCGTTGCGGAGCACAGGCTCCGGATGCACAGGCTCAGCGGCCATGGCTCACAGGCCTAGCCGCTCCGCTGCATGTGGGATCTTCCCAGACCAGAGCACGAACCCGTGTCCCCTGCATCGGCAGGCAGACTCTCAACCACTGTGCCACCAGGGAAGCCCTAAATTGGGAAATTTTAATGCCCATGTATCTGTGTGTGCTGGTGATGGCAGAGTGTCTCTTCTTTTAAATCACACAAAAAGTTACAGGTAGATTATCTTCATGTCACAAATGAGGACAGTGATTCTTAGAAAGCTTTGGGAACATTCCCAAAGTCACTGAATTACTATGTGGTAGAACTGTGATCTACTGGACGCAGGACCGTCAGATTCCAGAACTCTAGGCTGCTATATCCGGGTATATTGGGTAACATCAGTCTGCCAGCCCAAACCCTGTTTCCATTTCCCTTTTCTCTAGTCATCTCCCAGTTAGGTATGGCCATGTGACAAATCTGGCCAAAGTGACTTAAATTTGCTACAGGATTCCTGGAAACGTATTTGCTTTCTCCTTGGTGATAATCCTTCCCTGTGCCCCTTCTTCCTTTTTCCTCCAGTGTAATGGTGACAACTGAGATAGCCATTATGGAACCATTAGGAAAAGGCCAAGAGAATTGCAGTAATGCCATTCTTCACAGAGTTGAACTGTTGAGTTGTGGTGCATCTGCATCCCTCTGGATTTCTCTTTCTTTCAGAATAATAAATTTAAGTCACTATAATCAGGTTTTCGGTTACTATCTAATTGACAAACCCATTTAATGCCTTTCCTGTGAACATTATTTTGCCTGATTAATATTATATTCTCAATTTTCTTGCGTTACATTTGTGTAAGACTGTTTATCCTTTATTTTTAGTATTTCTGGGCAAGTGTAATCTAGGTATGACCCAAGTAAACAGCATATAGTTGGGTTTCCTTTTTAACTTAATCAGAGAGTGTTACATTAATTTCAATTACAATAAAAAATAGTAACAGTAAGGCTATTTCAATATCACATAAGAGACTAATTTATGTCATCTGTAATTCACACATTGAATATAAAACACTCTAAGAATATTTTGTGAAAGAAAATCAATAGCATAGTTCTTCACAGGAAATTAGTTACCTATTAATTTTTTGCCTGATCCAAATCCTTCGTAAACCCACAGGTGACCCTGACAGGCCAAGGGCATTGGTTGCATCTGGAAGTTGACAATATCAAGGCGAATGATGTGATTTGGAGGGGCCAATAATCTCCAGTGGCAGCTGTAGTACAGATGAAAGAAAGTCAGAAATGACTTCTAAATAGCATATGTTGTTGTTTACTTTGTTCATAATTCAATGCATCACTCAGTGAGTCACTGTTATTGACTCTACCTGCTTCTTCTGTGCTTAAGGTGAAAGAAAGATTTAAACTATAACAATTAAAAATATTTTCTAATACTGAATTTGTCAAAAGTTCACCCGTTATGGTGAATGGTTGGTCAATCACTTGTATTTTATAAATTCTGATTGGCAGCCTATAAGAGTTAAAGAAGTATTCTTGTCCCAAACTTCCCCAAATCACATAAATTTACTTAGGATTGATACTATATGAATCTTCAATTTTTTTGTTTCTCATTTTAAATTTATTCTAATGTTTAATTCAGGGAAGGTTCTCTTTCCACTGTGGCTTTTTTTTTTTTTTTTTTTTGCGGTACGCAGACCTCTCACCGCTGCAGCCTCTCCCGCTGCAGCCTCTCCCGCTGCAGAGCACAGGCTCCAGATGCGCAGGCCCAGCGGCCATGGCCCACAGGTCCAGCCATTCCGCGGCACGTGGGATCCTCCCGGACCGGGGCACAAACCCGTGTCCCCTGCATCGGCAGGCGGACTCTCAACCACTGCACCACCAGGGAAGCCCCCTCCACTGTGGCATTTTAAGAACCATTTATTGAGTACCTACTATGTGCAAGAAGATTTTAGGTACATTATTTCAATCTCCAAAACTCTTTGATAGAGATTTGACTTTCCACTTTACCTAATAAATAGTCTCTTTTGTTAGGAAAGTACAATTTATCAACAGTATTTATTAATGTAATCTTACATTCAGTTTTCATATATTGAAGGCCTCAAATAAGGGATTATCTCAAAGTCTATTCTTAAAGGGAAGGAAGTGGAAAATAATGCCTTAAGCAAATAACAAATGTCCCTGCTTGTCAAGGGATCATACATGAACTTCTTCCATTGTAGTATAAACATTCTTTCCTCACCTCATAGTGGTTCTGTGAAAATATCTTGGGATTTGTATGATTCCTGTTGGTTTGGTAAGAATAACATCGTCACAAGTGGTCACATGCTCTTGGTTTGAACTCTGAAGAAATTTGGTAGTTTTACTGCTCTTTGGACCTAGAAATAAAGAAGAAAAGGGATTGAGGTAAAACTAATTTTAAAGAGGCTTGTTATATGCCTTTTCAGCTCAGAGCTATCAGCTTTCCTCCCTAATTGTTTTAGAAAAAAGTTAACAGGAGGTAGCTAGTTTCACTAAAAATTTTCTATCTGCAACATTCAAAAGATACAGAAAACCAGCACCTCTCTCAAATTATCTTTGGCACAGCCTAGGGTCTATGGAAGATAAAGTGTGATAACTATAGAAAATGCAGGTTCCCTGCACAATTCCATCTAAAAGCAATATTCATTTTGAAAAAAATTTTTATTGAAGTATAATTGATTTACAATGTTGTGTTAATTTCTGGTGTACAGCAAAGTGATTCAGTTTTACATATATAAATACATATATATATATATATATATACACACACACATATATATATACACACACATATATTTTTTTTCATATTCTTTTCCATTATGTTTTATTACAGGACATTGAATATAGTTCCCTGTGCTATACAGTTCCCTGTTGTTTATCTGTTTTATATATAGTAGTTTGTATCTGTTAATCCCAAACTCCTAATTTATCCCTCCCCGAGCCCCTCTCCCCTTTGGTAACCACAAGTTTCTTTTCAATGTCTGTGAGTCTGTATCAGTTTTGTAAATAAGTTCATTTGTATCATATTTTAGATTCTACTATATATATATATGTGAATATATATATATATGTGATATCATTTGATATTTGTTAAAAGCAATATTCATAACATAGTTCTTTAGGAAAAAACTTTCCTATGATATACATGCTTTTCTTTATTACTCACTTAACATTTTTCCAATTGTCTCTCTGCAATGCTTTTCAGTGCCAAAGAGAGAACCTAGCTCTTGGTTACCTACGTTCATCAAGAGTCAGAAACCTCACTAATGACATGTTTGAAAATGCAGTCTGAAAACTCTGAATTGCATGAGTTTACATTTATAATGCTAGCATCTACTATTTGTTTAGTTTGTTTTCACAACTCATTCTAACCTTTTATTATTATAATATCACTATAAAGAAAACTCTAATACAGAGATAATAAATTGTCCAGAGCTAATCAGCCAGCTAGATTTAGAACTCAAATCTTTCAATCCACAAGAATTATGGCTACAGAAAAGGATCAGTGTGGTGTAAAATCACAATCACAATAAAAAATGCTATCTTGCAATCAGTATATCTTAGCCATGTCCAGAAATCACAATTCTGAATGATTTGCAAGTCAATCAGCTTATTTACTGAGTAGTTTTTCCTCTTGGACCAGACCAATCTCAGATCACTTAAATAGATTTTCCCTTCAAACATAAGCTCGTTCCCCACAGAAACAATTTTTCTTACAAAACAATGTGTAAGTTTTGAAATGTTCCTAAAAACAAAAACATTGATTTTTAACTTTATAAGTTTACTAAATGACCAAACATACCTTGGACTCTAAAGACAATATAATTTATGCCAAAAGCACCTTGCACACGGGAATGAAATGTCACCCTCACCAGTGGTCCAGAGCTCATGAAAATCATTGGGTAAAGCCTTCTCCCACATAATTCACCTAGGTTAAAAAAAAAAAATCAAATTTGATAAAAAAAAAAAAGAACATTTGCTTTTTTAACAGTTCTCTAATTTAGGTGTAGCAATTACTTAAACTCCACTCTGCCAAAGGAGGAGCAGGGTTCCAGAACTCAGATGACTCACCCAAAGTCACAGACTGATGGTGGGGAGTCAGGATTGGAAGCCACGTTCAAAAATTCAATACCTATTACAGTCGACTATGTCACACTGCTCCCTTGAAGGACAATAGATAGCAAATTATTTTATCTTTAAAATAAGTCTGATGTGCCATTTTTCTCCTAGAAAAGTAACCTATTTATTAAAAATATATCACTGTGAAAATCCATGATGGTAAACTTTTTCTACCTGAAAATTTATTCTTTCCCTACATCCAATCTTCTTTTGATCACTTTACTTTAAGAACCTAAGTCAAAGACAGAACATAAAATTATAACCATAATTCTAAAATGATTCAGAGGGCTGATTAAAAAGGTATAGAAAGAATCCTTGATTTTCTTAGATTCAAAGTCACCTACTATTAAGAATAACTCAATATCATTCTGTAACATTTATTTAAATGTCACCTGCTCAGAAAGACTTTTGCCAGTTATACTGCATATAACTCTATGGCACCTGCATCCCAGATGCTTCTTCTCTCCCTTCCCAAGCCATTTTCCCCCAGCCCTTCTGTCTAACATATTATATATTTTATTGTAATATGTGTCCTCCCCAAACTAGAATATAAGGTTGGTAAGGGTGGGGATATTTTTTGTCCATTTTGTTCACTACTGGATGCCCACAACCGAGAAGGGTCAGTCCCTGGCCCACAGTAGGTGTTCCATATATATTTGTAGGGAGGAAAGAAGGGAGAAGATTATATACAAGAAGAAAAAAACATTAGTTGGCATAACATCTTAGGATAAATGATGTTGAAATACTATTTGAAGAATGAGCAAATATTTATTTATAGCAAGAAGAGATGAACGCAGCTCTTGAATGGTTTCTGGCTCCCGCAGGGAAAAACATAGCATTTTACAGTGTACTAGAATACTACCTGACTTGAGTAAGAGGTAATGTTTCTATCATAGTCCTACAGTTCCACTAGCTATCATCTGAAGGAGAGAACAACTCCAGAAGTTTCAAGCTGAGAATTTCAAATCAAAGAAATGCTACATTGAAAAATTATAGGGGTTCCCCAGGTAATCCACAACAAAGTCAAACATGGTTTTCAGTAGAACAATGATAAAGGCAAGTTTTCCCAGAAATCATTTACTTCTATATGAGAATCTGGTATATGATAAAGATAGCTATAAATTAGAGAGAAAATAATTTTTTTAAAAAAAGAAAGCAGGCATAAGGCCATTTTACCATATGAGAAAATATATTTCAGCAGGATTAAGCTTTTTTTAATTAAAAAATTTCTGACCTTGGATTGAGAAATTAATTTTTAAAAATAAAAGCAAAGAGATAAAACAAAGATCAAAGATACATATGACTGTATTTAAACCAATAAATTTAAAAATATTTACATCAACATATAAATATACAAAATTTAAAGGCAAATGACAACCTTATGAATAAGTACTTGTAACTTATGACAAAGGAAAAAGTATTTATATATATATATAATATATATACATATATATAGCTCTTATAAACCAATAAGATCAATACTCAAATTTAAAAATAGATGGTAATGACAACAAATTTAAAAATACAAATAGCTAACCAACACATGAAAAAAATTTATCCTCATTAATGATTTTTTAAAAAGTACAAATGCTTATTAAATTGATAATATCAGGTTATGGGCATGGTGAAAGAGGCTCTTATGCATTGCTAATAGCAGTGAAAAATGATTTAGTCTTTCTTTTTTTTTTTTAAACAAGTATTTAATATATTTATTTATTTTTTTTTTAATTTTATTTATTTGTGGCCGTGTTGGGTCTTCGTTGCTGCACGCGAGCTTTCTTTAGTTGCAGCGAGTGGGGGCTACTCTTCATTGTGGTGCGTGGGCTTCTCATTGCAGTGGCTTCTCTTGTTGTGGAGCATGGGCTCTAGGTTCATGGGCTTCAGTAGTTGCAGCATGCGGGCGCAGTAGTTGTGGCACGCAGACTCAGTAGTTGTGGTGCGCAGGCTCAGTAGTTGTGGTGCACAGGCTTAGTTGCTCCATGGCATGTGGGATCTTCCTGGACCAGGGCTTGAACCCATGTCCCCTGCATTGGCAGGCGGATTCTTAACCATTGTGCCACCAGGGAAGTCCCTGATTTAGTCTTTCTGAAGAATAATTTAGCAGTATGTATTCATGCAAAAAAAAAAAAAATGTTCTGAGTCTCTCTTATCCCAAGTTGGGGAGACATAGTAGGGAAAAATAAATAGCCAGATCCCTGTTCTCATGAAGCTTTCATGTGAGTCAGATAAGTGAAGAAGACGATTTCAAATAGAAACCACTGTTACAAATGAAATAACCAACAGAGTATGATAGAAAACGACTGTGGGAGGTGAAGGATGATGCTACTTAAGACTAAGAAGGCCTATTTAAGGAGGTGACCTTTCAATCAGTCACTCATTTATTAAATGCCTTCATTTCGTCCAGCAACGTTCTAAGGACTGGGGATTCCTGAAGTGAAGAGATGAGTTTCAGTCCTCGAGAAGCTCGTATCAATAGGGAAGACACTGACATAAAAACATGAAACAACCTCATAGGTTAGAAGACAATAATGCCAAGAGAAGGGCCACTAAGAAGTACAGAGGTGGGAGTGATGAAATTCACATCAATCAGGTAGGCCTCATTAAGAAGGCACATTCTATGTGGAGAAAAGGGAACCCTTGAACACTGTTGGTGGGAATGTAAATTGGTGCAGCCACTGTGGAAAACAGTATGACTGTTTCTCAAAAAGCTAAAAATAGAACTACGATATGACCCAGTAATTCCACTCCTGAGTATATATCCAAAAAAATCAAAAACACCAGTTCAAAAAGATACATGCACCCCAAAGTTCATAACAGCATTATTTACACTTGCCAAGATATGGAAGCAACCTAAGTATGAATGGATAAAGAAGATATGATATATATACACAATGGAATACTACTCAGCCATAAAAAAGAACAAAATGTTGCCACTTGCAGCAACATGGATGGACTTGTAGGGCATTATGCTAAGTGAAATAAGTCAGACAGAAAAAGACAAATACTGTAGGATATCACTTACATGTGGAATCTAAAAAATACAACTAGTCGGGGGGCGGAGTCAAGATGGCTGCATGGGAGGACATTGAGTTTGCATCTCCCCAAAACTAGGGCACCTTCTGGATGCTGGTGGGGTACTTTGGCACCCAAGGAGATGGGAGAAACCCTCAAGAAACCAGGTAGGATGTGGGGAGAGTGAGAGGGGAGGAGAGGTGGAGACTGGACAGGACTGGTGCCCCTGAGGGGTGGCTGGGAGAGGGGAGGGGTTCCTTCGCCTGGAGAGACCCTTAGGGGCTCGAGGATCATGGGGGAGTGTGCCTAGCATTTCTCCTGCCCAACTGGGCCACCGTAAGCCGGCTGGGCTCCCAGACTGGGTCCGCTGCCCTCTGAGCCCCGCTCTGAGCTGTGTGGGACCTAGGACTTGTTGCACAAGTCCTCAACAAAATACTAGCAAACAGAATCCAACAACACATTAAAAGGATCATACACCATGAACAAGTGGGATTTATCCCAGGAATGCAAAGATTCTTCAATATATGCAAATCAATGTGATACACCATATTAACAAATTGAAGGGGAAAAAACATATGCTTATCTCAATAGATGCAGAAAAAGCTTTTGACAAAATTCAACATTCAATTATGATAAAAACTCTCCCAAAAATGGGCATAGAGGGAACCTACCTCAACATAATATAGGCCATATATGACAAATCCACAGCAAACATCATTCTCAATGGTGAAAAACTGAAAGCATTTCCACTACGATCAGGAACAAGACAAGGATATACACTCTTGCCACTCTTATTCAACATAGTTTTGGAAGTCCTAGCCATGGCAATTAGAGAAGAAATAAAAGGAATACAAATCAGAAAAGAAGAAGTAAAACTGTCACTGTTTGCAGATGACATGATACTATACATAGAAAATCCTAAAGATGCCACCAGAAAACTACTAGAACTAATCAATGAATTTGATAAGGTTGCAGGATACAAAATTAATTCACAGAAATCTCTTGCATTCCTATACACTAACAATGAAAAACCAGAAAGAGAAATTAAGGAAACAATCCCATTTATCATCACAACAAAATGAATAAAATACCTAGGAATAAACCTACCTAAGGAGGTGAATGACTTGTACTCAGAAAACTATACAACACTGATGAAAGAAATCAAAGATGACATAAACAGGTGGAGAAATATATTATGCTCCTGGACTGGAAGAATCAATATTGTAAAAATGTCTATACTACCCAAAGCAGTCTACAGAGTCAATGCAATCCCTATCAAATTACCAATGGCATTCTTTACAGAATTAGAACAAAAAATGTTACAATTTGTATAGAAACACAAAAGACCCCGAATAGCCAAAGCAATCTTGAGAAAGAAAAACAGAGCTGGAGGAATCAGGCTCCCGGACTTCAGATTATACTACAAAGCTACAGTAATCAAGACAGTATGGTACTGGCACAAAAGCAGAAATATAGATCAATGGTACAGGATAGATAGCCCAGAGATAAACCCACGCATATATGGTCACCTAATTTATTTCAAGGGGGGCAAGAACATACAATGGAGAAAAGACAGCCTCTTCAATAAGTGGTGCTGGGAAAACTGGACAGCTACATGTAAAAGAATGAAATTAGAACATTCCCTAACACCATACACAAAAATAAACTCAAAATTGATTAAAGACCTAAATGTAAGACCGAATACTATAAAACTCTTAGAGGAAAATATAGGAAAAACACACTTTGACATAAACCACAGCAAGATCTTTTTTGACCCACCTCCTAGAGTAATGAAAATAAAAACAAAAATAAATAAATGGGACCTAATGAAACTTAAAAGCTTTTGCACAGCAAAGGAAACCATAAAAAAGATGAAAAGATAACCCTCAGAATAGGAGAAAATATTTGCAAACAAAGCAATGGACAAAGGATTAATCTCCAAAATATTCTAACAGCTCATGGAGTGCAATATCAAAAAAACAAAGATCCCAATTAAAAAAATAGGCGGAAAACCTAAATAGACATTTCACCAAAGAAGACGTACAGATGGCCCAGAGGCACATGAAAAGATGCTCAACATCACTAATTATTAGAGAAATGAAAATCAAAACTACAATGAGGTATCACTTCACACTGGTCAGAATGGCCATCATCAAAAAAGTCTACAAACAATAAATCCTGGAGAGGGTGTGGAGAAAAGGGAACCCTTTTGCACTGTTGGTGGGAATGTAAATTGATACATCCACTGTGGAGAACAGTATGGAGTTTCCTTGAAAAACTAAAAATAGAACTACCATATGACCCAGCAATCCCACTACTGGGCATATACCCTGAGAAAACCATAATTCAAAAGGACACATGTACCCCAGTATTCACTGCAGCACTATTTACAATAGCCAGGACATGGAAACAACCTAATGTCCAACCACAGATGAATGGATAAAGAAGATGTGGTGAATATATACGATGGAATATTACTCAGCCACAAAAAGGAACAAAACTGGGTCATTTGTAGAGATGTGGATGGACCTAGAGTCTGTCCTACAAAATGAAGTAAGCCAGAATGCGAAAAACAAATATCATATATTAATTCATATATGTGGAACCTAGATAAATGGTACAGATGAACCTATTTGCAGGGCAGGAATAGAGACGTAGATGTAGAGAAGAGACATGTGGACACAGGTGGGGAAGGGGAGGGTGGGATGAATTGGGAGATTAAGTTTGACATAAATACACCGCCATGTGTAAAATAGATAGCTAGAGGGAACCTAGGAAGCTCAGCTCAGTGCTCTGTGATGACCTAGATGGGTGGGATGTGGGGGAAGGGCGCTCCAAGAGGGAGGGGATATGGGTACACATATAGCTGATTCACTTCATTGTACCGCAGAAACTAACACAGCATTGTAAAGCAGTTATACTCAAAAAAAAAAAAAAAAAAAAGAACTAGTGAATATAACAAAAAGAAGCTGACTCCAATATAGAGAACAAATTAGTGGTTACCAGTGGGGAGGGTGTCAATATAGAGATGGGGGAGTGGGAGGCACAAACCATTGGGTGTAAGATAGGCTCAAGGATGTGCTGTAGAACACAGGGAATAGAGCCAGTATTTTGTTTCAGCTATACAAATGTAAATGCAAAGTAACTTTTAAAATTATACTAAAAAATGTCAAAGCAAAAAAAAAAAAAAAAAAGAAGGCACATTCTAGTCAAGACTTGACTAGATGCATGAGGAAGAGGTCTTTGAATAGCTGGGAGAGGTGGTGATGGACAAGGGCCCTGAGGGGACAGCATGATGAGCTAAGGGAGAGCGAGGCAAAAGGTCATACTAGGGAGTCTGGATTTCACTGCAGCTACAAGGAGCATTTTACTCAGGGTGGATGGGGAAGGTAATCTGATCATAGGGGAAAAATGTGCAATGGGGGATAGGCAGTTAATCGTTTTCTCTGCAGTCTAAATGAGATAGTATTTCTAAAGAAAGATCCTTTAAATAAATGTTTGAGCCTTCTAAGTCAATAATTCAATCTCTCAGAATTTATCCTGAGAAAATCTCAACCTCAAAGCAATTCCCTGGCCTCCGTATACTCCTGAATCAAGCACGTGCACTTGTGTGTGAATCACACACACTCAGAGTAACATACCTAAACTTTTCTTTCCAGGTATCCCCATCAACCAAATTATTTCCAACACCTTCCCACCTCCCCCTTTACTGACACCCAAAAAGCCTGTGTTACACCTATACAAAGAACAGGTGGCAGGCTTCCCTGGTGGCGCGGTGGTTGAGAGTCCGCCTGCCGATGCAGGGGACACGGGTTCGTGCCCCGGTCCGGGAAGATCCCACATGCCGCAGAGCGACTGGGCCTGTGAGCCATGGCCGCTGAGCCTGCGCGTCTGAAGCCTGTGTTCCTCAACGGGAGAGGCCACAACAGTGAGAGGCCTGCGAACCGCAAAAAAAAAAAGAACAGGTGGCAAGTTTGCTGAACAAAACCAAGTTTGCCTATACAGGAAATGAGATGACAGTTGGCATGTTATTAGCAAATCTTTTTAATTCTACCATTTTAAAAGCCTTTAATGTATTTTGCTTTATTTGAAAATTCAGCACCTTACCCCCTGCATGATTTTTAATTATCTTAACCCCTCCTCTGTCTTACACACATTTCTGGCATTCTGGCATGGTTCTGCTACGTTTGAAGAAGTTGGGTTCTCCCGTATTTTTTTTTTTTTTTCCGAATACACATACATACAAACACTTCCACTCAACCTTTAGTATACCTGTTTTGTAAATTCAAATTTTGAAAATATTAAATGTGCCTAGAAAAAAAGTCACGCCTACTACATGAATCAACATTTCAGTATTATTACCAAGTCAAACTCTCCCTTTGAACATAAGCCGCCTACACAGAAAAGGCTCCCAGCACAACGTATAAATGCCCCTAAGGTTTACCTGACATCCTTCTCTCATTGTGGTTTTCTTCATAAATAGTCAGAACTGAATCGCCACACACATGAGACCCAGGGAGTGACAGATACTCAACCGTAAATTTTGCCATACTGCTTGGTGAAACTCTGAGCACCCAAGAACAGTCCAGTTTTCCTCTATAATCCAGTGGATATCTTGGAGAGGAAAAAAAGCCTCTGGGCTCTTCCAGCTCCACTTCAGAGTAACAGCCTATGATTCAGAACATAGGGACACCAGGGACCACATAAATAAGACAAATAAAAATGAGATTTTATCATAAACTTGAATAATTTAGGCTCGCAAGAAGAAAATTAAAACAATTACCATCAGTTACAAGTTCTTGGGTAAAATGATCATCCCATTTAATGTGTCCTACTTTTGTGAAATGAGGTTGTAGAAGTATAATTTAAACAATAATTACTTAAAATGACTTTTAACTGAATTTTAAAAATTTCTTAGAAAATGCACAGTGGACTGCATTGCATCCTCTAATCCCAGCCTGTTTTCATTTTTTTCCTTCTTTGAGATGCAACTGAAGATCTGTTCCTAAAAGCTTCATTGACTTCGCTGAGCACTTATGTTGCTGGGACAAATGATTACATTCATGGAGCTTGTGACTGAGATCAAGAAAAGGAACTGAATCATATAAAGTCATGAATTCCCAACCACTCACTATTTTTGGTAAATGGGGTAACAATTTCAAAAAACCATTGCTAAGATTCATTCATTCCCTTGTGTAAAAAGCAAGTGGTGGGAGTGGGTAGGTGTTAAATATGGCAGAATCCTAACACTTTTTCTCATAGAATATTCATAGAAGTAAAACAAAACAATACCCTTTTATATGTAAAACTTTGGAAGTTCTTTGGTATGCATAAGTATTTCTGAACACATACAAATGAGAAATATCTTCTCTGCATTTTAACAATGTTCATTTTCTAATAGTCTGAATGGGACAGTTCAAAGAACACACTTGATGGTCACTACACCACAACACTTACTGACCCTCATCATGGGTCATACCATCCCTATTCTAAGTGCTTAACATGCATTAACTTACTTTGGCACTCATTGAAATTATTCAGTTAAACCATCAAAATCATTAGGTTTTATGATCTTAAACCTAAGTCTGCTTTCCATCTCAACCCCAATTCCATATTTAATTTAATCTAAATATGACTCTTTCACTCTTGTTTTGACTCCTGACTCTTGTGTTGTCAGAACCTACCACCCATAACTGGTCCCTGACTTACTCCACTTCATTCCTAGAAGATTTTAGCAGTCATTTTCTCTAACACTATTCCTACCATATATCCTGCTGATTTCAATAGCCATACAGATGATGTTTCCAGCACTGAATCTTTTCAGTCTCTCAACTTTCCTCCAATGATCTTGTCCTTCACCTGACCTCATTCACTTCTCCAAAGGGTCAGCCCCTAGAGACCTGGTCATTAGCAATAACTGTAAGCCTTGCATAAACTCAATTTCAAGAACCACCATCTCCAACCACAACCTTCTATTTTTCAGCTTACACCAATGCTCCTTCACCTTTTGAGACTTGTAATTCATCTATTCCACCACCTTTTCTTGTTCCTTAACTTTTCCTCTTTGCTTCACTATTTTCCTAGCTTGAATTCCAACCATCCATCATTTTAATCTCTTCCTCATATACACTCTCAATTCCCTTATACTCTTGTATACTTGGAAAAACCCACTGTGATTGAATCTACTCTCCACCTGGGCTGCATCTATGTGGTATGCCTCAGTGTCTCCAGAGGAAAACATACAACCAAACTAACTGATTAGTCTCCCTCTAAATTTATGATCATTCATCTCAGAGGCTTTTATGCTGCCAAACAATTCTACAACATTTTCGTATTCCATGCACTTGGTCACTTTTTTCGAGAACTGTTTACTACTTTCTCGTTTTTCCCTCAAAACCCTCAGAGCCTCTCCCACAATCCTCTGTTTCATGTGCTAAGAAAATATAAGCAATTAGAGGAGAACTGCTGTTCCCATTCCCACATGTACCCATACAACAGCAGCAGTGCCTAAATATTGTTCTTTCCATCTGGCAACTATGGATAAACTGCACTTTGCTCCTATCCAAGACCAGCCCTTCCACCTGGACACTAGATCTCATCCACTTTCTTCTACTGAAGGTCATCACTCTAGCAAGTCTCCCCCTTCTCTCTTGCATCCTTCTCAATTTTCCTCCAACTCTTTCTAGTTGTCTATTGGGCTTGAGTGTATATGGGAGTGGATGGGGCAGAGATGGATGAAAAGGGAAAGATCCTGACCATTTGGAAACCAAGAATGATGGTATCATGGAACTTTTATCTTCTTATAAATCTATCACAGACATCTAAATCTCCAGTTCCTTTTTGCTTTTAACTAAAAATATTATTAGCAAACAGACACTGACAATTGGGGGAGAGTTAAGAGAGACACTAACACTGATACTCGTCTTGGTCATCTAATATCCAGAGTCTTTATCTAGCAAGATACCTGAAAGCCTAAGGGCCTTTGTTCATGTAGCAATAAATAGCTCAGAGGTCAGAATAATTCTATGAACTTCTCCAAAATTCAAGCACTGTTCACAACCACAAGACTTTTTTTTTTTTTTTTTAACCTGTAACAGCTGTATCTATGGGGTAGAAAAGATCCCTAGACAGTAACAATAACAACTCTCCTCTCTTTCAGCTTAAACTACCAACCAGAATGAAGACACAGTTTACGGTATTCCAAAGAAAATTAATGAACCCAGAAGAGCAATGTTTTTTGCTAAATTCTTACTAGCTATATTAATGGCATAACATGAACATCTACTACCTGGCCCAGATGCACTGTCTCTTGAAGGTGTGGGTGGTGGCAATTGTTGTCTTGTTAAGATTTTGTTTTCTTTATTTATCTGAAGTAAAACAGGACCTGCATCTGGGGAGAACATGTTAAAAGTAAATAAAGATGAAAGCCTAAGGACAAAATGTAGTTTGTTCCAGAGCAGATTTTTTTCAAAGAGAATGCAAATCTAGGATTAAAGCAGCCTCAGGAAATGTCAGTTTTACCATAACTCTGCCTAAGGAAGAACTTATTCTTACAGAATTTTAATGTGTTTAGAAACTAAAATAAATAAAATACTATATTATGGTCTTCTCTTTCATAATGCTGATTTCCACCACTCTCACCTCTCCCAAACCCACTCGAAAAAAAAGAGGCACCTTTTTATAATATCTGAAAAATATTTACCTTTGATTCTGGATTGAATCCAGTCCAAGAAGACACTCACCCTGGCAAATACGCCTGGCTTCCTTGGCTGGGGACAGCTGGCTCCCCAGCTGACAATGCCATAGAGGACAAAGGGAGCTTTTTCATGTTTACATACTAATGGCCCACCAGAATCTCCCTGGAACACCAAGAAAACATGTTCTAAAATTGCTTTAATCAGAACTCCTGCTTTCAGTTTTGGAACAGGAATAATCAATAATTTATTCATAATATATTTCTTTAATTTCTTAAAGATTTATTTTTATGAATTTGTATACCTTAGAATACTTAGACTTAAATAAATGAAATCACAAATAAAAGAAATGAAAGAGGAGACATTACAACTGGTACCACAGAAATACAAGGGATCATAAGAGACCACTATGAACAACTATAAACTGAAAAATTGGATAAACTTAGAAGAAATAAACTCCTAGAAACATACCACCTACTAATACCAAATCAAGAGGAAAAAGAAAATCATAACAGACCAATACAAGAAAGGAGATTGAATCAATAATCAAGAACATCCCAACAAAGAAAAGCCTAGGACCAGACGGCTTCACTAGTGAATTTTACTAAACATTTAAACAAGAATTCTCAAAGTCTACCCAAAAACTGGAGGAGGGAATACTCCAAAACTCATTTTATGAGGTCAGCATTACCCTCATACTAAAGCTAGAAAAGAACACTACAAAAAAAGATAATTAGGCCCATATCCCTAATGAACATAGATGTAAAAACACCCCCAAAATACTAGCATACTGAATTCAACAGTATATTAAATGGATCAATCACCATAATCAAGTGGGATTTATTCCAGTGATGCAAGGGTGGTTCAACATATGCAAGTCAATGAATGTGAAAGTTAAAATGGTATCATCATCTCAATAGTACAAAAAAGCATTTGACAAAATGCAACATTCTTGCATGATTAAGAACTCTCAACAACTTGGGTGTAAATAAAACATACCTCAACATAAAAAAGGCCATATATAACAAACCCACAGCTGACACTCTACTCAACAGTGAAAGGTTGAAAGCTGTTCCTCTAAGAGTAGGAATAACACAAAGGTGCTCACCCTCACCAGGCCTATTCAATATAATCTGAAAGTCCTAGCCAGAGCAATCAGGCAAGAAAGTCTTTTTATACAGAAAGTCTTAAAGGCTCCACCAAAAAACTGTTAGAACTTATCAATGAATACAGTAAAGTTTCAGGATACAAAATATAGAAGTCAGCTGTGTCTCTATACACCAACAAAACACACACACACACACACACATATATAAATCCCATGTACAATAGCATCAAAAGAATAAAATACTTTGGAATAAATTTAACCAAGGAGGTAAAATGTCTCTATACTGAAAACTATGACTTTGATGAAAAAATTAAAGACACAAAGAAATAGAAAGATATCCCACATTCATGAATTTGAAGAATTAATATTGTTAAAATGTCCACACTACTCAAAACCAGCTATAGATTCAATGCAGTCCATATCAAAATTTCAATGGCATTTTTCACAGAAATCCTAAAATTCACATGGAACCACAAAGACCCTCGCATAGTCAAAACAATCCTGAGAAAGAACAAAGCTGGAGGCATCACACTTCCTGATTTCAAAATGTATTACAAATTTATAGTAATCAACACAGTATGGTACTGGCATAAAAACAGACACACAGACCAATGAGACAGAATTGTGAGTCCAGAAAAAACCCTCATTTATATAGTTAACTAATATTTGAAAAAGGAGCAAAGAATACTCAATGGGGAAGAACTAGTTTCTTCAATAATGGTGTTGGGAAAACTGAATAACCACATGCAGAGGAATAAAACTGAACCCCTATTTTACACCACAAAAATTAACTTGAAATAGATTAAAGACTTAAACATAAGACCCCAAATGGCAGAACTTCTAGAAGAAAACAGGGAAAAGCTCCTTTTTTTTTTTTTTTTTTGCAGTACGCGGGTCTCTCACTGTTGTGGCCTCTCCCGCTGCGGCACACAGGCTCCGGACGCGCAGGCTCAGCGGCCATGGCTCACTGGCCCAGCCGCTCCGC
Source organism: Orcinus orca (assembly GCF_937001465.1). NCBI lineage: Eukaryota > Metazoa > Chordata > Mammalia > Artiodactyla > Delphinidae > Orcinus > Orcinus orca. The sequence goes on from NC_064569.1 coordinate 24,480,675, forward strand.
GGCATATGGGATCCTCCCGGACCGGGGCACGAACCCGTGTCCCCTGCATCGGCAGGCGGACTCTCAATCACTGCGCCACCAGGGAAGCCCGAAAAGCTCCTTTGACTTTGTTTTTGGCAACACTTTTTTTGGATATGAAACCAAAAGCACAAGCAACAGGGCCAAAAATCAGTAAGTGGGACTACATCAAGCTAAAAGGCTTCTGCACATCGGAAGAAACAATCAACAAAATGAAAATGCAACCCATGGAACGGGAGAAAATATTTTCAAACCATATATCTGATAGGCGGTTAGTATCCAAAATTATAGAGCTCATACAAATCAATAACAAAAAAATGCAATTTATAAATAGGCAGAGGATCTGAATAGACATTTTACCAAAGAAGATATACAGATGGCCAACAGGTACATGAAAATGTGCTCAACATCACGAGAATGCAAATCAAAATCACCATATCACCTCATACCTGTTTGATCAGCTATCATCAAAAAGACAAGAAATAAACAGTGTTTACAAAGATGTGGAAAAAATGAGAATCCTTTTGCACCATTGGTGGGAATATAAATTGGTATATCACTGTGGAAAATAGAATTAAAAATAGAACTACCATATGATACAGCAATCCCTGTTCTGGGTATATAGCCAAAGGAAATAAAAATAGGATACTGAAGAGGTGTCTGCACCCCCATGTTTACTGCAGCTTTATTCACATTAGCCAAGATATGGAAACAGCCTATTTTTCTGTCAAAGGATGAATGGATAAAGAAGATGTATGGAGTATATGTGTGTGTGTATTATATATATGTGTGTGTGTGTGTGTGTGTGTGTGTGTGTGTGTGTGTGTGTGTCTATATGTATATTTGTTTACTTATTTGTTTATTTATTCAGCCATGAGAATACTGAATACTAAAATGGAATATTATTCAGCCATGAGAAAGAAGGAGATCCTGTCATTTGCGACAACATGGATAATCCTTGAGAACAATGTGTTAAGTGAAAAGTCAGACAGTGAAAGACAATTACTGTATGATATCACATATACCTGAGACCTAAAAAATGGGAAAAATGGGAAGATGCTGGTCAAAGGGTGTAAACTTCCAGCTGTAAGATTAACAGATTCTAGGGACCTTATGTACAGCATGGTGACTGTAGTTAACAATACTGTATTGCTTACTTGAAAGCTGCTAAGAGAGTAGATCATAAGTGTTCTCAGCACAAGAAAGAAATGATAATTATGTGAGGTGATGAAGGTGTTAACTAACCCTACTATGGTAAGCATTTCACAATACCTAAGTGTATCAAAATCATCACATTGTACATTTTAAATTTATAAAATTTTATATGTCAATTATATCTCAATAAAACTGGAAAAAAAAACAAGCTTTAAAACATAGGATTTGCATTTTTTTAAGATAGCCTTTCTGATTTTTTATCAGGGCTTTTTTTTTTTTTTTTGACACAAATGTACTTAGGACCAAACTAAACCTTTAATTTAATTGTCTTCTTATAAAATAAACTGAGCTGATAACATATTTGAGATAAGTGTTTATTTTATATGGAGAATTTCACAGGAGGAATCCTGAACTGGGAATAGGAGACCGATTCCTTAATCTGTGATGTAGAACAATTAACATTTTCTCTGGGCCTAATTTTTTTCCCACGTAATTTAAGATTATACTTAGGAGGCCCTTCCAGTTTGAAAATAGTCTGATTTGTCAAATCAGGTGTTTTTTTATTCACTTATTCATTCAGTACGAACACATACACAATATAGAATTTTTCAGTTAATTACAAACATTTTGTGATACAGAAGGAGCCTGTCTAATTTATCTTTTATGGTCAGCACTTATTACAGGGCCTCGCACATGGTAAATCTTCAAGAAACAAATGGTACCTACTGATTATTTTAAAAATTATTCGGTGCCTACTGTGAGCCAGGCATTCTGGAAAAGAATATAAACAAATTAGATGGTGATAATAGCCATAAAGGAAATACTCAGAGTGAAAAGTTGAGAACAATGGTAGCTGTGTGTATGCTTAAACGTGCATGTATATATTTGTAGTTTCAATAACATTTGAGCTCGTACATGAAAAATAAGGAGGTGGATTTTCAAAAACCTGGAGGAATAGCGTTTTCATGCAGAATTAATATCTGGGCTAAGGCCCCAACTTAGACAAGGATGTGGCAAGTTTGAGGTCAGAAGGCAATCAATGTGGCTGAAAAATGGTAAGCAAGAGGAGAGAAATAAGAACTAGACTGGAAGAGTCAGCAAGAACAGAACATGTATCACTCTGTGAAGACAAAGATCAATGGTAGGTCAAAGAACTTGAGGTTAAAAAAAAAATCTAAAATTTGTTGTGAGCAAAGAACCACAGGATTCTACACTGTGTATCTGAAACTCCCATGTCTCTGCATTCCAACATTCTGATGTTCACCTTCCTGGATGAGAAATTACCTGAGCAGGTCCATTACCCCTGAGTATGCACAGGAGGCTAAAAACCCTTTTTTGGGGTAAAAACCAATTACCTGATAGAAATATTAGAGTCCGTTTCATCAAAGCAAGTTTCTGAAGTCACCCTTTTAGTAATTCAGTATTCTTTATAAAAGAAAGCTAGCCACATCTAGTCAGAATCTCTCCTATTTTCCTTTCTTTGTAGTGGCTGTAAATTTGGTCACACTGCAGCGAAAGTGACAGCTGGATGTAGCTGAAATAAATATAGGTACCAACCGAGATTATGGTATTTGGGTCACCTCTGACATGGACCTATTTGCTCTCTTGATAGATTAAGCTCTTCCCTTAATGTTACATGCTGTTAAACATGACAGAGACAGCAGGGCCATTTGTAATTTTCTTGATGTGAAAAAGAAAGAAAAACCATCCCTCAAAAGGGGGAGAATGAACACATTAATTCAGAGTACTTTTCTATTGGATGTTTATAATATAACAGTAATGTCCTCTAGCAGATGGTGTGAGTGCCCTTCCCATATTCCTCGGACCTTCCAGTCCGTGCCGGCTGTGTGCCTGAGGGCCCTTGCCCTGTCCACCACAGCCATAAGGCCGCTCAGACTGTGGGAAATGCTCCCCTGCAGCCTTCCAACCGTGACTCTGGGGAAGCTCCCTCACCCCTCCAAGAGGAGGGGATAAATATACAGCGTGTGTTTTGCATCACTGCCAGAGTTTCGCTGCAGGATTCAGCTCAGTCCCTCCCTGTGGTAGTTGGCTTCATAGCACATTAATAGCACATCAATAGATGGACTGCCTTCCCTTCCCTGTACCACCTCCTCACATTTCTACCAGTGATATTTGTACTTTCTAAGCAGACTGTTGCCCTTGAATCCTCCTCTCAGAGTCTGCTTCTGAAGAATGCAAATTACAATATGCAACATAAAACAGAATTTGGGTAGTGCTTGACACAAGGAAAGGGTTTAACTACACTCAATTTATATTCAATGTTAAGAGGGTACCTCCTTCCTTCTCTCCTCATTTTTGCCAATGGAAAGACTTCTATCCAGATTAAAGCCCAGTTTTCTCCCCATAGAGGTGGTATCCATTGGTTTCTGTTTCTTCGTGGCCAGGGGGGTGGGGGGAGCGTTTGTGGGGAGGCAGGGGAGGACTATCAAAAAGCTGCAACTCAAGATTCATTCTTTCTTCCCTCTCTACTCTAGACCAATATGAAATGATACAACAATCTGGAGAAGTGTGTCTGCTCTACAGACCCCAACTTTTCCTTAGGCAGGCTGCCTCAAGTCCAGACTAGGGGTTCAAGGTGGGCTGCTTAGTGTTGGAAACACTTTTTGGTTGCATACCTAAGGCATATTCCTCAGTCGGCTTTGTGGATATTAAAGCTGGTGTTTTATAATCCTTTTGCCCACATCCTGTCTTTTTCCTAGTTGATTCTGAACATGCTTGTCCAACTGACGTGTGAAGACATCTGCACAGGTTCATGCCTCTAGGATATCACTAAAATTAAACTACTGCTTTGTGATTTGTTTTCCGCTGCATATGAAAACCATTTTTTCAAAGGTTCTCATTTTCTTCATGATTATTTTATTTTATTCTGTGGTTGAAAATTAAGTGTGAGTACCCAGGAGTTTAGTAATAATTTGAAACAATAAAACTCTTAAGGCATAAGTAGGATACACTAATTTATAATCCGTATTTGCTCGTTCCCCTTTTACCAAAGCTTTAAGTATATCTGAACACATCTTCCCACCTGCAGACCAGTTCATTGGTGTTGCCCTCTCCTACTTTCTCATGGGCTCCTCTGTGTACCCACTTCCCCTCTGACTGATGGCTGCTTCTGTCTCCTCTCTGCCATCTCAGCAAGTTTGGACTAAGTAATTCACTCTTCCTGTTGTCCTACTGGCTTTCGAGTAGGGGTGTGGCGTGATGCTGCAGGCACAGGCCAAGATGCTTGTCTGTGGCTTTGAGAGTAGATTCTTCCTGTCTAAGGAGAATCTCCAACAGATGACAACTTCCTATCTTCCTCTGCAAAATTAGAATGCTCTCACCTGACCCACATCTTTCCCTCCAGATGCTGCAAAGCCAGCACAGATCATCTTCTCTGTAATCCCTCCTGGATGGGCAGGATAGTAAGTGCGTTCGCAGACCTCTCTTTCTACCACGAGCACTTGAATCTGCTGTAAGCGACTCGCTAGGCCACCATCTAAGAAATAGATTCAGAAAGAGAGCTTGATAATGAAGTAAGCAACAAGTGGTGTTAAAGAAATATATTTAAGTTCAGACTTGCTCTACACCGACACAGCTGCCATCATTCGGTTTTGCCTAAGCTGATGCAGAATTCTGAATCCAAACACAGTGTTTTGTGCAGGACATCTTTATTTCCAGATGTGACATCTTGGTGAAGAAAATCCATTGGCAGGAGAAACAAGATCAGAAACACTTTTTTTCTAGCTTAATTCTGATTTAAATTTCAGTGTTTCAAATATAGCTATTAAGAATTCAGAAAGAGAAATTCAGTAAGATATGAATTGGTGTCACAGATAATTTATATTATAAATATATACGTTCATATATTTTTACAGGTACAGTTGACCCTTGAACAACACAGGTTTGAAGTGCACCAGTCCACTTATACTCAGATATTTTTCAATAGTAAATACTGCAGTACTACACGGTTTGTGGTATGTAGGGCTGACTATAAATGACACTTGAATTAACCCCTGCATTGTTCAAAGGTCAACTGTAAAATATTTTACGTAAACATATTATAACTACATAACAATAATATATTTATATGATTTCCAATGGTAACAGGGAAGAGCCAAATCAGACTACATGTTGGATCTGTTTCTTTTACTTTAACCTTTGCTTTCCGCAGCTTTTGTTCACTGAAACGATACTGTCTGTACATAATGGCCTGCCTCGGGGAACCCTGCCCGTCTGCCTGAATGTTAAAACAAAGTGCCTTTGTTGGTGGGGGGCAGCATCTGGACTCTGCCCACCTGTGGATGGCTACAAGAAAGAAGAAATTAACACATCCCCTCCCCCAGGCTGGCCATTCCAGGTGATATTTGCAAAACTTATGGCCATTTTACTTTACTTCCTCATCTCCTCCCCCTCTCTGTGCTATAAAAGAAACTGGCCAAACCCCATAAGATGGCTTTTCAGAGACACTAGTCTGCTGTCTTCTTGGTCTGCGGGCTTTTCGAATAAAGTATTCCTTGCCTCGTCTCTGATTCGTTGGACTGTCGTGTGGCGAGCAGAGTGAGCTTGGACTCGGTAGCACTCATATAAAACAAAACCATATTTCTCTTGTTCCTTTATTATCACTGAGGCCTAATCTCAGCTCTAATTTAAGATGACACTGATGATGAACACTAAAGAATTTCTTCTCCCGCCTGGCCCTCAGGCAGGTCTATGCTAACACGTGTTCTGCGTGACTTATTCTATCACTTTAGATTTATGACTAATTAAAAAAAGGTAAGTTCAGTATTTGATAGCCCTATAGCTTTTTGAAAAAAATTAATAAAAATTAATTTACATTTATGTGAATAGTATATTATATTATATTTTATTTATATTTACATTTATGTAAATAGTTCCTTAATATATTTATAAAGCTTTTTACTCTAAGCTATTAATACTCACAACAACATTGTGAGGTGGGCTGTCACACTAATCTCACACATGAAAAAGCCAGAGCTCTGAAGATTTAATCACACAGCACCTATGGGACAGAACTAGGACCTAGCCTAGGTCCGACTCTAAATCTTATTTTTTTTTAGTGTTTTTTGTTTGTTTGTTTGTTTGTTTTTTTTTTTTGTGGTAGGCGGGCCTCTCTCTGCTGTGGCCCCTCCCGTTGCGGAGCACAGGCTCCGGATGCGCAGGCTCAGTGGCCATGGCTCACGGGCCCAGACGCTCCGCGGCATGTGGGATCTTCCCGGACCGGTGCACAAACCCCTGTCCCCTGCATCGGCAGGCGGACTCTCAACCACTGCGCCACCAGGGAAGCCCTTATTATTTTTTTAATGTAGTAATCTAATACATAGATAATTTAATGTATTTAAAATCCTCTTTTCAGGGACCATCCCTAACAATGTTGCTTATTACCATGTCTCAAAACTGAGAACTTGTTTTCTCTCTGAGACTAAAAGACTGAATTCACCTTTTATAAAACTGTAACCACCTCCGTCGTCTGGTGGTCATGGAGTTGGTGAAGGTTGAAGATGTTAAAGAACAGGCACATTTATTCAAGGGCTTTGAGGCCAGTGAGTCAATAAAAATTTACTGTTTCCTCTATGCTAGGTAGATGCTGCGTCCTGGAGAGAGAGCAGTAAATTAGGCAGAGATCTGCCTTCAAGAGGCTCCCGCCCTAAGGGGTGGGATGTAGAAAATGATTCTGTAAAATATGTTAAGTCCGTTTATGTGGGAGGAGATGATAAAACCAGGTAGTGCAGGGAGTGAAGGAAGGACAGTCCCGCTGCAAGAAAGGGGTCTGAGAAGATTTGAGTTGAGGATGGAGTAATGAGGAGGGGCTGTGAGAAGACTGGAATAGGAGTGCTCCGGGGCCAAGGAAACAAAGCACAGAGCTTGAGAAAGAAAGAAGACACAGGTCAGCCAACAAGGGGACAAAGGAGGAACTGAGGCTGGAGAAGTATGGGGAGGTCCAATGCAGAGCCTTCAGTGCTGGGCTAGGAGTTCAGATTGTATTCCAAATGTAACAAATAAGCCATTCAAGGTTTATCAGCTGAGCCACACTGATTTTTAAATCCCACTTTTGATATTTATTAGCCATGGAATTTTAGCAAATTACTTAGACTTCAGGGCCATAATCTCCTCATTTGCAGAATGGGAGGATAAAATCTCATATGGTGGTTGTGAAGATTTTAGGAAAATGCAATTTGGCTGCAGGTAGCACAGTAAGCTGAGAACATGAATACTGTATGAGGTCAAAGATATCTCACCTCCTTCAAGCTCACAGACTTTATCATTATTTTTCTTTAAATTGAAGTATATTTAATTTACAATGTTGTGTTAGTTCCTGGTGTATAGCAAAGTGATTCAGTTATATATATATATATATATATATATATATATATATATATATTCTTTTTCATTATAGTTTATATATAAATTTTTCCATTATAGTTTATTACAAGATATTGAATTTAGTTCCCTGTGCTATACAGTAGGACCTTGTTGTTTATCTATTTTATATATAGTAATGTATATATGTTAATCCCAAACTCTTAATTTATCCCTCCCCGCCCCCTTTCCCCTTTGGTAACCGTAAGTTTGTCTTCTACATCTGCAAGCTCACAGACTTTAAATGACATATAAACAGAAGGAAAATATAAAAGAAAATAACTTTATACAGTGAAAAGAAGCAGGACACAAACATCAACCCATTCAGATCTTTCAGTATTTCACTATGGCTTTAAGAAATCTAGAATCTAGCCCAGGGGTCATCAAACCCCAGCCAACAGGCCAATTTCATGCCAGGCCCTAACTGAAGCCTATTTATTACAAGCCTAGTTATTACATCCCCAAGCCTATTTATTACAATCTATCAACTAATTCTGATTTGTACATTTTTTAAATGGTTGAAAAGAAAATCCAAAAAACGAATAACATTTTGTGACAAGATTATTGTATAAAATTTAAGACTCATGGACAAGTTCTGTTGGAATACAGCCACATCCATGCTATAACATATTGTCCATGGCTGCTTTGTGCTACAACGGCAGATTTGAATAGCTGTGAAAGAGACCACATGGCTTACAAGGCATAAAATACTTCTATCTGGCCTTTCACAGATCTAGCCTACCTATGATTAAGTCACCCTGATGGAAAAATATAAAACAGCTCATTCTCTAATTTGATGAGCTTTATAGCTACATAAAACATGGTTTCAATGTTTCAGAAGGAAGAAGGGCTAAAGCAGATACTACTTGATATCATTTCCATGACACATTCTCAAAACTCTCAACCAGCAGTGATGTTTATGCAAAAGTAAAATGTTTACCTTCACTAACACTTCCCCATCCAGTCACAACACAGATCTCAGAGGAAAACAGAGGCTCCGTGCTGTGCGGGAGACACACTGGCCTCACAACTGAGTTGAACTCCAGAGCAGAGCTCAGCTGTATTAGGGCGATGTCAGAGTCAAAGGTCAGTCTGTCAAAGTCTTCGTGCACCACAATGTGTTTTGCTCTTCTCACCTGTATTGTTAGCAAGCAAGAGATTACAAGGCAAAGTCAATGAGTTGAACAACTTCCTTGTATACTGGTCCAAAATAATCTTAAATCTCTGCATTTCCACACATCAGTAATGAAGATGACTTTGTACTAAATTAAAAAGGGCAATCTCTGTTAATAATTTACAGGAGTCCATGCACTGCTTTCTGAGGACTGGTGGTCCTGGAAAAACCAGACTATGGTGGACTTGTGTACATGGACCTGAATTTGCACTTCCTGACTCACCTCACCTAATTTTCAGATTAAATGTGATCTTAAATGGTATCTTTAAATGTTAGTATAAATGATAAGTATACGAGGGCATTAGGGGATTAATAACTACATGTTTTAGCTAAATGTATTCCCTGGCATGTGAAAATTTAGGCAGAATAACCATTAAAACCATTTCTCACCTGCTCAGTTGGTTCCTTCAAGGTTCTGTCATGGTCTCCAGCAACAATGGTCCACAAGAGTGGATTATTTTTCCTGGAGAGAGAAGAACAACAAAAGTTTGTCATGAAAACACATTTTTCACCATTTGGTCTAACCCCTTCTGGCCCTACCAACATGCACTGTTCAGTTCAGTCAGGGGCCACCCACTACCCTGTCTGGCACCTTTGTGTAACCAGCAATGCTACACTCTGCCTCCTGACCTACCTGAGGACAAGTTCCTAATTGTGTATCTTGCCCCCTTCTTTTGGCCATAAAATGTCTTTGGAGCCCTTATCAAATATCACCAAAGACTATTTTTAAGTTAAGAAGGAAAAAAGAAAAGTTAGAGCTTATTTTAATTTCATAGTGATATTAGGAATGCATGAAAAAAATTACCTTCATAATGAGGTAGATTCTGGTCCATGTTTTACTGTTAAAAGTATCCAAACATTATATTACAGGAACCAGAATTGATGAAACTCAGGTTAAAAAAGAATTTGTCAATTCAAAAATAGGTAAAATTCACGTATAGCATCAGAGATCAGGGCACTGATTCCTGTTAGAGGGGTGATTGTTGGGAGAGGCTCGAGGGGGGCCCCTATTTGTTTCTTGATCTGGGTGCTGATTACATGGGTGTTTGCTTTGTGTAAATTCCTCTAACTGTACTAAAGATTTGCACACATTTGACATACTTCAAAAAGATGTCTAAAAATTTAAATGTACATCCATTAATTTGCCACATCAAGATCTCCAGGGCTCCCCTGGTGGCACAGTGGTTAAGAATCCACCTGCCAATGCAGGGGCCATGGGTTTGAGCCCTGGTCCAGGAAGATCCCACATGCCGCGGAGCAACTAAGCCTGTGCTCCACAACTACTGAGCCTGTGCTCTAGAGCCCGTGAGCCACAACTGCTGAAGCCCACGTACCTAGAGCCTGTGCTCCACAACAAGAGAAGCCACCACAATGAGAAGCCCGCGTGCTGCAACGAAAAGTAGCCCCTGCTCGCCGCAACTAGAGAAAGCCTGCGTGCAGCAATGAAGACCCAATGCAGCCAAAAATAAATAAATAAATTTAAAAAAAAGATCTTCAGTTGAAAAAATATCCAAGTAAAGAGTCTCTCAATTGCCAGAAGTACACTGTCACTTCAGCTCGGAGATTAAGTTTTCATTTTTCAAAACTGTTTCTTCAGTAAAATTTATTGAAATTATTTTTCAATACACTTTATTCAAAGGAAATGTTTCTTAATACACATAGGCATCTTCTCTCTAGTCATAACCATGCTCATTTCAATTTCTTGCATGATGAGTCTGACTCATTCATGTGTTTCAATGTGCCTCTATTAAGGGAACTAACTTAGGTAAAGTGCCTGGCAAGTACTCTACAGATGGTAAAGACTCCATAATGGTAGCCATTTATTATTATCATTGTTCTTATCTGTCATACACTCTAATGGAAGGATCAACTTTATTCTCAAAGTCACCCTCTAAATCATTACTAACTTATTTCTTAAAGCTGTTACCAAGCTGTTGTCCTAGAATCATACCCCTGCCCTTGCCTTGAAAGGAAACCAATTGCTCGTATCTAAGTCTCAGGAGGAAGCTGCAAAGAGAAAAACAAGAACTGGTTAGACCCAACTAGGCTCAAGATGGCGGAAGATTTGACTTCCACTAGACCTTGGACCTCATTATACGCTCATTGTAATACAATAGCTAAATGACGTACCCACCTGCGCCATGACAGTTAATGGTTGCCATGACAACACTGGAAAAGCCTATACAATAACTGAAAACGAGTGCTGCATCAGTTCCAGGTCCAAACCACACCCTTGTTCTCTGATAAGTCATGCATGTTCCTCCCACTCTTTCCAATTCCCTCCCTTTTACTTCGACCCTCCTATATATATGGTGTCTCCACCAGAATTGGGTTAAGAAGTTGAATTTAGAACTAAATTCCCACTTCTCCATTCTTCTGCCATTGAACAAAGCTTCTGCTGTCCCAGTCTCAGCATTGGTTTCATGATTGGCTGTGTGAATCCGAGCGGAAAAAGAACCTCCCTGGCTGAGACAAGGGGTGTCCCGTCATGTGTCCAGGTGACCAATTTGATGACAAATTCATTCTACCTTTTTATACAGAGAATAGTGTCCACAATACAAAGAAATAATAAACATCATGGTAGAGATGATAATGTAGCTCACAATCTCTAGTGAAGAAATTGTGCACAGTCATCAAATATCCTTTTATTTGGTAGAGAACACTGTAAAAAGTATATGACAACACAACGTACACTTTATAAAGCAACAAAGCTTGAGATTTCTCCAATATGGGACAATAGCTGAAGGTATCAATTTATGAATTTCTCTAGCCTTTCTTCCCACTTGCCCATGATCAAGCTTCATTTCTTGTATCCTTATGGCCTCATCCCCAACGCAACAATGGGACATGTATCACTTACTGCAACAGGAGAAGAAAGAGTAACTGCTAATTTACAGAAAGGGGCTGAAATTGAAAAAACCGCTGATTTAGGTTTGAGACAGAAAGATTCCAATGCACAATTGCAAAGTGAGTTTAGTGCCCTAAAGTAAGTTAAAAATCCCACATGATCACGAAGACCAGAGTGGAGTCAGCAAAATAAGAACACACCAGGTTTTTCCTAAGGATAGAACAACATTACCCAGGAACTTGTTAGAAATACAGACTCTCCGGCCCCACACCAGACTTTAAGTCAGAAACCCTCCAGGCAATTCTGATGTTTGCTAAAGTTTGAGAACTAATACTAAGGGTAACCAGTGCCAGGGACAGTATTATATGGGAGGTGATACAGTGTTGCTGTCAGTCGTCCTTATTGTCTTTGGAGCACTACCCAGCAATGCCAGCCACCCTGGCACCTGGTGACCTTCAGCAAAAATGATGTCTATCTCAGCTCCCAGATTTTGCACACTTCCTCAACTGGCTCATCCCACATGGCAAAACTGCCTTCTCAGTGGATTTGGATACTCAGAAGCCCCCTTCTATGGAGGATGGAGCCCTGGATGTCTATAAAATTGATGAAGTTGAGGCAGGGAGAAGCAAGTCCTTGAAGGAATCAGCTGAAGAGTTCCCTAAAGGCAAGGCATGAAGGGAACATACTACCTCGGTTATACCAGCATATCAAACACTTCTGGGGTAAAGATCTATATAGTTCAAGCTTCAAAAAGATATTTTTCTGGTCAGGTAAGTTAGGCAACTATGAAAAGTTAAAGAAAAAATGAGGTGCACAGACATTTTTCATATCAGTATAAATACAAGGCACAATGTTTTGTGCAAAAAATTATAAAATACTACAAAGTACATTTAATGTGCATAAACATTAATGGAAAATCAGATAATTAAAACATTTTAATATTGATTACTTCCAGAGAGGTGGAATGGATTAGTGAAATGGAGAAGGTAGCTTAGATTTTACCTGATAACTTTATTTAACTGCCTTTTAAAACAAACATTATTACTATTTTAATGAAATTTTACAAAGAAACCAAGAAGGTTCACTAATGATATTGGACACAAGTTCTTCTTGTGGTTAACTTAAATGGTTCACAAACATTTTTAGCTGACTCTGTTTATTAATCTCAATTGACTCATCAAGTTGACTATTCTACCTTGTGAAGAATGGTTTGCTGTGGTCTGTATCTTGCTGCAAGGAGTCATGGTCCATGACATTAATTCAGGAACAGAATATTTGACAAGGGAGTCTGCCAAAGCTTCTGCTGTGCCTCTGGTATCAATACTAATAGCTGTTTTCTCCAATGCATTAATTTTCACTAATTAGTCAGCTATAACTGAGGCTTTTCCATGGTACATAAAAATGCACTTTGATAGAATTCTTATAAAATGGCTTCTCCAAGGGCAGCAGGTGTTAGAATGAACCATGTGGTTACTGGATTGAGTTGGAAATATTCGCATGAACTCATGTTTACTTTAATATAGGTACAGATGGATAAATATGTTTATATAAGTGAGTTAGTATGCATACTTACATTTTCTAGCTCTTTCAGCTAAGAGGGCCTAGAAACAATAGCCCCCTAGTAGCAAGCAGGGTGCCCAGCACCCAGATCTTGACTTCTCATGCCATTCTCCAATAAAATGAACCAGGGCTCACGGGAGAAATGGCTGTTTCTAGGACTGAGAGGGGAATACCTAAGATGAATCTGGAGCATCCTGTAGTGTCACAAAGGATGGGAGAATATCAAAAAGACAAGAAGCCACTCTGAAAGAACTCACAGTAGTCAAAGCTGGAACAATTTGAGCAACAAAATAAATATACAGTATTTATAAAAATAAATATTTTCAAGTCCGCACCGGTATAAATACATGATTTAATAAATAAAAGGAAGAGAAGAGGTAAATCTCGCATACAGAAGAATTTCAAATAATTTTTGTAGGAAGCTATGCGCTCAAGAAGGTGGAGCTTAAGGCCCAACTGTTTGAGTGTGGGCTACCCTTAGCCACTTGCTTCCAAAGAGTAGGTAAGGATGGGGGGAAGATGCACCTTTACAGTGGAGACACCTGGTAAACACTGCCTGGGCCAGTGATGGAGGTTAACGTCATCATTGAGAAGTTATGTTGACAGCTTGTACCCTTGATATGATGTGATAAGAAGAGCATGTTGCCTCTGTGTTCCTCCTCCCCCAAATCCATAATCCCAGTAAAACCATGAGAAAAACATCAGACGAACTCAAACTGAGGTACATTCTACAAAATACCAGATGAGTACTCCTAAATACTGTCCAGGTCATCAAAAACAAGGAAAGTCAGGGAGACTCAGAGCCAAGAGGATGCGAAGGAGACAGGACAACTAAATGTACATTGGTGTCCTGAATGGCAGAGGGAACAGCAACTACACAGACCTCGAGAAAGGAACAAGCACAGCATGTTTGAGGAAGGGGGTGGGTCCACCGGGGACAAGCAGGGGAGGGGTCAAGATGGAGTCAGGGACAGGGAAGGGTTCTGGACCTTGGCTGTATATTGGAATCATCTGGAGAGTATTTATTTATTTATTTATTTTGAAGTATAGTTGATTTACAATGTTGTGTAAATTTCTGCTGTACAGCAAAGTGATTCAGTTATATATATATATATATATATATATATATATATACATTTTTAAAAAAATATTCTTTTCCATTATGGTTTATCATAGGATATTGAATATAGTTCTCTCTGTTATACAGTAGGACCTTGTTGTTTATCCTCGGGAGTAGTTAAATATACAGTGTCCAGAACCAACCCACAAGTGATTGCCTTAACTAGTCCGGACTGAAAATGAATTAATTACAGTTACACACATCCACATGATTTAATCTATATATGTTATAAAGATAAAAGCAAATCACAGAAGAATATAAACTATAGTTCTTTTACATTAATATCAAAACCAGGAAAAACAAGGCAATATACTGGTTTTAGGGATTCATAGATGTTAAAACGAAAAAAAAAAACAAAGGAATTATGAACACAAAATTTAGCATAGTGTTTACCTCTTTGGGAGGGGCACTTAGGGGTTTTGAAAGGAAAGTGTAAAGATCCTTCTTACGCTAGGTAGTAGGGACACAAATATACATTTACTAACTATTCTTTAGATTACATATGTATATTATGTACAGTTTTTCATATCATGGCATAGTTTACAATTTAAAAACACGGAAAGTTCAGTGATCAAGGTGTGGATTATCCTACTGTGCTCTCCACTGTCGTGAACCATACTTTAAAAGGAACAGCGCTAAACTAATCCAGGGTAAGGTACATTGCATGGCGAGGCCTCTGGAATTACAAAACAATAGAACAATGAGCATTTAGCTTAAGGATTAAGTTAAGGCAATGTGAGAGGGCTGTTACGTGAAAAAAGAAAGAGATTGAGTTCTTGTTTTCTGGAACTGCAGTAAATTTAGATCAATAAGTTTCTGCTACAGAGCAGCAGACTTGGGCTTAACATAATCAGAGATCCCCATAAATGGGATGAACAATTTCAAGATTTGATTTGCTTTTTCCTCACTGACATTGTTTAAATAGAGGCTAGGTGGACCTGGGGCAGAAACACTGAAAGGAAAATTCATGCTTTAGAATTAGTCTGGATGATTTTAGAAGTTAGACAATTTTACTTATGTCCTAGGTATGGTACATAAATACATTAGTAAAATATCATCAGTCTCACTCACGATTGCACACAATGGGCTGCAGTCAGAATCCAGCTAGAGCTGATGATGGCACCTCCACACTGGTGATTGCCTAGAAACCTCAAACCCACCTGCCATGGCCAGCAGTGGGGGCAGGCTTCCTCCCCTCCTGCAATTCTCCTGGAAAGCCACTGGGGACTAAATGGAGGGATGCCACAGACACCTACAGCAAAGGAGATCAAACTAATGACCCATCCAACTGAAATAATTAAGAACACACTCCTCCCCCAATGGCTTGCCATAGCCAACAGTAGTAATTCCCAAATACCAGATGAGTTTCATGAAGATACAGATTCCTAAGACCCATCTCTGTAGAATCCGACTTTAAAAGCTTGCCTAGGTGACTCTGCTAAGCAATCAGGTTTTTAGGTACTGGCCTAAAAAATTATATTTCTTCATTCATTTAACAAATATTTATTTAGTGTTTGGTGTTGCCAGGCACTGTTCTAGACATTGGTGACATATCAATGAACAGCATACTGTAGACAAAAATCCTGGCCCTCATGGAACTTACATTCTAGTAGGAAAATTCTGTTTGTTAGCAAAGGATACAAGGTTCTTTATTATACATCCTTGTTTAATCTCTCTTTCTCATTGTATAAAACCACTTACCAATCCCCAAACACACCAAATTGGCTCAGACATCCAAATACTGTTCTCTTGTCTGGAATACTGCTGTGACTCAGATCAAGTACTATCTTCTCCATGAAGTCTTCTCTGACTCGCCCGTAAGAGGCAGACAATTTTCCCTCTTTATAGCTCCCTGTGCAACTTTCTATTGATATTAAAACCCATCAACTAGAACATATGAAATACATGCATACAGAGCAATGAAAGTTCACAATATTTAACCAGACACTTAAGATTATAATGAAGTTAAGAGTTGCAAGTGTGTTAAAAAAATGAAAACAAAAAAGTTTTGTTTTCACCCTTTGCCCCCAAATGCAAAATCATATTAAACACAGAATTTAGGAAGGTATTTTAAGTTTGCATAGGAATAAATGAGGACAAGGAATGCTCTCTGTACCTCTTTTTTCCTGTCATAAAGCTTATTTCTTCTTCCCTCTATCTATAAGTCTGTATTCAAACCCAAACAGCATTCTGGAAATTTCACGGGCTTAAATATAAAACTCATTCTTGCTCACTGTGAAGCTATATCAGTGCAAGATGAGGCTTCTGTAAAGAGGCATCTAGTTAAAGAAGAAAGGAAATTAAACAGATAAGAATCACATGGTCATCAACTCACCATATGGAATATCTTTTGTAGAAGATACAGCATTGGTTTTGGAAGATGACGTTGATCCAATTTTGTTTAATGAATCTGCAGAGGAAAAAAATATTAATTGAAAATATTTAGAGTAGCCTATAGTAGCTGACCCTACTTGCTTACATGGTCAATCATAGAACTGCTCTTAAGTTGATCTAACTACTACTATCTTTCAAATGTTATGTCAGATCCCATACATGTGATTTGGTCATATATCTCATAATATCCCTGTTGTACCATTTTAAGCATTTCTTCCTTCCTTGGCTCCATGAAATTACTCTCCTGGTTTTTTAAAAATATATCTATGGTCATCTTTTCCCAATCTCAGTCTTTATTTCAGGATCCTATTCTTCATTCTGAAAGATATTCCACGAAAGTACTGTTCATAGCCCTATTTTTATTCATTCACATATATATGACTTCCAAATGTCCATCTTCGATCTAAATCTCCTTCCTGAATTCTGGATCTAGGACTGCTAGATCTAGGACTAATTCTAGGACTGCTGGATACCTCCATCTGAATCTCCCACAAGCTCATAAAAATCCACATATCTCAAATGGAATCAATTGATTTTAACAGTCAAGATGGTCCTGTTATGTTTCTCTGTATCATTTAATGACTCCACAATCCATGCAGCCACTCAAGCTAGAATCCTGGAAATCATGCTGGAATTTTTCTTCTTCATATATCTCCTTCCCCACAACATAACTAATCAAGCAATGTCAGAATAAATTCTTACCATGATGTCCTCACTACTCTCCTTGTGAGTGAGCTCACCCCTGACCTCTAAGGCCATCTTCTACATTACCACTAAGGTTTGAATTCTGGCTCCACCTCGTGCCAGCTATGCACCTTGGGGAAAGTTATTGAACTCCCAAGCCTCTGTTCCCTCATCTGTGAAAAGGGGAACAGTATACAAACCTCTTAGGTTTGTACTGAGGAATAAATGTAATAATACATGTGAAATGCTTAGTCCATACCTGGTACAGGGTGAGTAATCAATAAATGTTAACTAGATATGCTGTCACTGTGGTACTTAACATTTAATATCCTGTGTCCATCATGATCTAACTCTCGCCTTTTTTATCATTCCCTCCAAAACTCCAACAAAATTGAGGTATTTGTAGTTTTCTGTACAACATCCATTCTCTTTCACATTAGGGTCTTTGCATATGATATTCCTTTTGTCTGAGTAAAGGCTACTTTATTTTCTAGAATGACTAGAGTCATACTAATCCTTCAAAGCCCTCAAATATCCCAAAACAGAGCCAATCTCATTTCTGAGTTACACTCTCAAATCTGAATTATCTACTTTTCATATAAGGTGCTTGGAATCTTTTTTGATCATCTAGTGGACATAGTTTCTTGGCATCATCTGAAGTACTTCTTAAAGCACAGGTTCCAGGGCCCCATTCCACATCTACAGAATCAAAATCTTTGGGGGTGGGCCCAGGAATCTGCATTTTAATTTTGCTACCTAGGTGATTCAAGCACCCTAAATTTAGGTAAACATGGTTAAATTATCTTCCCTATAACCATTTCCATAAGCAAAATATCACAATCATACAAGTGTTTATACTCACCTGAGGGTAAAACGCTGAATCTAGCCTTGAAGCATTGGAAATTCTTTTCACCATCACTTTTAAAATGAATCACCATCATATTACCAGGACTGAATACCCGAGTAGCATTCAAGATTTCACAAAGCTTGGCTGTAAAAGTTTTAGGGAACTTTGCTTTATAGTTACAAAAAATTAAAAATCAGAAAACAGAGGTAAAACATCATCCAATTAATTTTCTTCCAAAATGTTTTGTTTTCTCCAACTTTGCTTTGTACCCTTCCATTTCATGTGGGAATCAAACACTAGTTTCAAGATAACAATGTACTATAATTTTATCTCGCAGGAAAAACTCTATAGACAGGGCAAGAATATGTGACTTTTAGTATGCATAGAAAACTCAGTTGACTGTTAATTTATAGACAATGAGAAGAGGTGAATTAAAGAAAATCCCAGGGGCTTCCCTGGTGGCGCAGTGGTTGAGAGTCCGCCTGCCGATGCAGGGGATGCGGGTTCGTGTCCCGGTCCGGGAAGATCCCACATGCAGCAGAGCGGCTGGGCCTGTGAGCCATGGCCGCTGAGCCTGTGCTCCGCAACGGGAGAGGCCGCAGCAGTGAGAGGCCCGTGTACCGCAAAAAAACAAAATCCCAAACTTGGTATTCGTCCTTCCAAACAGAGCATGGCTACACTTTATGTGACAGGTAACACATAAACCCCACTCTATATGGGTCCCCATCTGCTGCATCCGGGAATTGGGCTCCCTTCACCTGCCCTGACTATCCAAATAAACATTCCAAAGTTATCTATATTCCTGGTCTCCAACCCACACTACACCTAGCTGAGGGACACATAGTAGGTGTTAAGGATGTGGCAACATGGCCAGAGGGATAATTTTTCATATGCAGTAAATTGGTAGGTCAAAGCTGAAAGTATATTTGAAGATTTAGTTCAAAATTTAACTTTTAGGGCTCACGTAGAAATTATAGCTTTGAATAATTTTTGAATAATTTTTTCTGGTTACTTTTCTTGGACATAAAAATGAATATATCAGCAATTGAAGGGATTAATACAGAAAAAAATAGGTTAAAATTTTACCTTAAATCGCTGCTAAAATTTTACTGTGTTAACATTTTCTTTTTTCCCTGGGACCTCCTTTTCACCTTCCAAATATTCTGAAACATTCTTCAAATTTTGCATGTTTCTATTAAAAACTTTACTGGTAACTCAGTTGAAGTGATAGATTTCAAAGCTAAAGTTTTATGGCATCATGAGTTCCCAGTATAAGAAATTCATATCCCCACTCTACCTCATGGTATCCAAGGAAGCCAGCCAATGCTCCAACTACTCTGCTTTGTCTCATACTTTTCAGATTAAATTTAAAGGACAGAATGTTACCACCCAACCCATGTTCCTCTTCAGGATCACCATAAATCACAACAGCATGAGTACCGTTTTGGTTAAATTCAATACTAAGGTCTTCAAATGTCAGCTGTATAAATTATAAACATAACCAGAGAAGTGGTCAAAGAGAAGATACAAACTTTTAAAGTTTCCCTCTATACGTTAAAGGGCTCTCAGTCACGCCCTCATATTCCGTTGGTAGAAGGGTAAACAGCTGCAGCCTCTTTGGAGGGCAATTACTACCAGATTTAAAGACACAAACCCTTTGACCCAGTGAGTCCACTTCTGGGAATTATATACATCCACATCGTCCAAAAACAGTGACACAGGAACATACCAGCATTGCTGGCATGGGCAAAGACTGGCAACTCACTAGAAGTCTGTTAATAGGGAACTGGTGTAAGAAATTAAGGGACATCACACAATATAATTTAATGCAGTTGTTGTAAAGAAGCCCTCTGGGCTTATCTAGAAAGATCCTTGAGATATTTTTAAGTAGAGAAAGCACTGCCAAGCAATATGAATATATACATGTTTGTAAATGCTCAGAATCTCTCTCTATGGATATTCCAGAAACTTATCAGTGTTTGATTTCAGGAAGTAGGATGGGAGTTAGCTGAGTAGGAGACTTACTTTTTGTTTTAGTGTCTTTTAAACTGTTAAAACATTTTAAACTACATACAAAGATCCCCTTTTAGAGTTAAAAAAGAAAAGCAAATAGAAGATCTTAATCATAAGACAATTTAACAGTCCTGATGAAGCAAGTTCTGCTAAACACACACAGCTAATTTCTTGATGAAGTAAAGGTCTCCTTAGTTGCTTGCCTTTATAATGTGTTTCTCTGGAGCATGAATCAACCAGTGACACCCTACATTCCTGGGATACAGGTGAGGATAGCCGGCAGAGTGAATCATCCCTTCCACCACCAGCACAGCCCCACTCCCACATCCTGAACCTATGGAAGTGTTGCGGAAATCCTAGGTGAATAGCTAAAGGCATTCCCTCTTCCTCACCCTCATATCAAGAAAAACAGCAGGGAATTGCATGCCTGATTTAATACCTACCTGCTTCTGAGTTCTTCCGTATAGCAGTAAAGGTAAGCTCAAAGCTGCTGCCACTGTTGTCTGTATCAGAAACAAAGGTAACTGTGGCCTCATTGGTCTCTGTCAGCAGTGGTGAGGGCAATATATTTCCACAGACCTTACCTTAAAAGCAAAAGAAATTGAAATAAGATTCCTGAAAAATGATGGAAACAAACTTAGACACGTGCTTTTCTGATACTACCTTCCATGAACTCTCTGTTCTAAATACACCAAAGTATACAGTAGTCCCTTTAATTCATTCTACACTCTGCTTCAATAATTTATACTCCATTTACTTCCTCATACCCAATCTCACAGGTCCAAATTCTACTCATCCTTCAGGGTCTAACTCAAAGTCCAGCTCTCCATAGACATTCCCTGACAACCAATGGAAACGAGAGCTCTTCTGAACCCCACAGCACATATCCTACTCTACGCCATTTCCTACTTTGTGGTACACCTTTATTTACTTCACCAAACTGCAAGCTCAGTAGGGCAGAGACTGCTTTTACTCTGTATACATTCAGTACTTGGTATGATATCTGGTGTAATGATTGGTTTAAAGAATGATTACTGGGTAAAAAGGTCTGAAGCATGAAATCATTTAGTCAATAAATATTATAACCCTTAGCGCAATACCTTGACTATAGAATTCTGTCAAATACTTCTGAAGAGATATTTATACTAATCATTGGCCATATGGAGACCTAGAGACCGAGGTCTATGCCAGCTCCAGAGACCTTCTATCACGATTAACACATAATATTTCAATTAAAGTAAATATATCAGTTATGCTTATATAGCTTATAAGAGGTATTCAATAAAAGAAATGAAATGACATGAAGTTACCTATTGTCATGAGAAAAAAGAACATTATAAAACAATGTAGAGTTCAGTGTGTACAGTTAATATGTATAGATAAATATACATCAAAATGTTAGCAGCATTTACCTCTAGGTGGTAAGGTTATGAATGGTTTACATTTTCTTCCATATGATTTCTGTCTGTACCAGATTTGGCAAACGTGCACCCGCTTTTGTGGTAAGAAGGAAAAAACTGACATGGCCTTGAAAGGAAGTTTCTGACAATTGTGAGATCAATTTCGTTCAATACTGCTATTAAACTTGAGAAAGGAATCGATAAACCTCAGGAAATATGCTGGTCTTTGCTTCCACTCTTACCACACACACTCTTGGCCCCTTCAAAAGGGCACAGTTTGCAAGATGAAATAATTTCCCTGTGTGCAGAAATCTAATTTCAGATCCTTTAGCCCCTCTTTGGCTGTTTGGATACTCTAAAATGACAAATGAAAATAAATGTAGCATACTCACTAATAAGCACTCCACTGCTTGATTGTAAAGATACACAGTCATGGTCACATTCAACTTGATTTTCTATGTCTAAGCTTGTAAATTTTATTAGGATAATTTTATTTTCTGGTACCATTATTTTCCAGATACATAAGCTGCAGAGGAGAAAGTGAAGAAAGTATAATAAATGGCAGAGTCAAGTGTGACAGATAAGATCTAATATCTGAGGTTTAGCTCATAACTCAATACTAAAATTTTACAGGATATTAGAAGGTAAAAGGCAAAGGAAATTCTTTATGTGAGAATAATTTGTTTACGCTCAAATTGCCGTCATTTCTCCAAGAAATGGAGCAATATTAATCAGAGAATGTCAGAAACCACCCTTTAAATTTCATTTAGTTATAAAATGCAAGAATTTTGATCTATGAATTTAAGAAACCTAAGATTCATCTCTCTAATTTATTAGTCTAATTGAAAATTCATAATATTCACCCAGAAGTTGAATTATGGATTATGAATTATGGATTGACCATGCAGCATATTTTAACCCAAAGCAGCCACATCCTCCTAGGTCAGCCTAAGTCATAATCCCTGTAGTCGCGATGTTATCCAACTTCCAGGAAGGTAAGCTGTGACCTTTTACAAATATCTTTAGAAACATGTTTAAACATTTTGAAAGTAGTTTACATAATTTAACACACAATCATTTACCTTTATTTTTCTACATGAATTCATACTATTTACTCAAGAAAAGAAATCCCAATCGGCCAGACATTCTCAGGGTCTTCTATGGCTCACATGTATGTGAGTTCAAAGTAATTGTTTCTTTTAATTGACAAGTGACCCTCTGTCATGATTTTAATTGTTCATTTATTTACTTTTTAATTTTTTTGAAGTATAGTTGATTTACAATGTTTCAGGTGTACAGCAAAGTAATTCAGTTATACATACATACATATATATATATATATATTTTTTCAGATTCTTTTCCATTAAAGGTCATTCCAAGATATTGAATATAGTTCCCCGTGCTATACAGTAGGTCCTTGTTGTTTATCTATTTTACATATAGTAGTGTGTATCTGCTAATCACAAATTCCTAATTTATCCCTCCTCACCCCTCTCCCTCCTTTGGTAACCATAGTTCATTTTCTATGTTTGTGAGTGAGTGAGTGAGTGCAAAGCAATCTTATCTGGAACCTAACATGTCAGAACGAGCTTCCTTCTAAAGCTCCATAGTCTTTATCAACAACCTTAGACCTGCTAACTGTCCCATTGCCCTTCAAGTAATCACTTCTCAGGACGGTAGGAGTTATCCAACCCTTTTATGCCCAGTTTCCAAAACCAAACACTGTAATTCTCACCAAACATCTTCTCCTTAACCAGAAACTCCTTGCTTTACGCTTTTTCTATTCAAGCTCATCATCCTGAACTAGATGTAAAAATAGACTGCCTAAAATATTATTAAAATTACTTTTTAATCACTTTGAGTTAAAAAGCAATAAGCTGCCTAAAATACGACGATGCCCACTTTTCTAAGCACTTTAGTCGGAAAAGCATTCCGTATCCATCTTCCTTCTTGGGATTCATTACCCCCCTCTGAGGTAGGCAGGAGAGAAATTACTCCCCCTTCTCCAAATAGAAAAACTGGCATTGATATTGAAAGAGTCATCACATCTCACATATAATGGGAAATACAGTTTAGGCTTTATGACTTCAAAGGCCACTGCTTTCTCCTGTTTTCATCATATTATTTTCTAATTCAAAATCTCTAACTCAAAGATGGAAAATAGATTTCAAGTCACATGCCAACCTTGATTTATTGTTAGTGATTGCTGCATTAAAAGGATTCTGAGGTCTAGTCAAGCTGAGTGAGACAGGGGTACCAGAATTAATCATTGATTTATTCATTCAAATATCTATTGAGCAGTTATTATATGCCAGACACTGTTCTAGGCTCTAAAAGATGTAATATCTTCCTTGGAAGGAGACCATCTGAATGCCATGAATCTGCCATTTCTGAGAGTCTAGCTACCACCTATCAGAATAAAGACAGGCTTGGAGAGACTATAACTCCCTGCTTCACTTTCACATTATCTCTTTCTCCCTTACCATTGGCTAATTAATTCCATTTGGAATTTAAAAGACCCTTCTTCCATCATTCAAGTTTGCTTAGCATGCTGGAGTCACTAAGTAGGTAAATTGGCTCCATGCCTTATTACATTTCTAAGACATGTCTTTTCACATTTGAACATTCTAAATCAGAAGGATCTTACAATGGAGTCTTAAAGTTCGGTTAAAAGGATCTCACAATGTTAGTCTTACAATCAATGTATTGAAAGAGTGTTTCAAGAGAGGATTTGTAATAGTTTTGGCCAGTCACCTGGGGGTTGACTGCATACTACTTAACTTTTCTGCTTGAGGTGTTTTAGACTACACTAGTGGTGAAAATTTTAGACTGCAGACTTGCATGAATATTAGCTTATGATTCGAATTCTCAGGAAGATTTGTACCCCTCCCTACATCCATTGCCAAGGTTGAGGCATGTAACTTTCCACATGAGTGGGCTTATGCCTTGTATAGCCTTACACTGAAGGTATAGGTGTCCCACTTTTATATGGAGATCTCCTAATCTTGGGTATTTTGTTTTCTTGATTGGTGGCACATAAAATAACAATGAACAACCAGTCTGTTTTCGATGTGTTGAAATATGGTACAAATTCATGCTGATATTGAGTTGTAATGTAGCTGAAAGTCTTATTCCCTTTAGTTGACTTCTTACTTTAGTCCCTACAAGCTATTTAATATCTTAACTATTTAATCTTAATTTCATTCTCTAAACATGAAGCAGTTCAAAGCTTAACAATTACTAAGACAGCATCTAGTGCAAATTCCTTCAAATATCCCATAGATTACCTTGGCATTTTCTGTTCCTTTCCCAGGAAAGGAATTATCTTCCTTCTTTCCAAAGCTAAATCTTTATTTGTTGTGTTCTCATGAAACTTCCTTCACATACATATGTATTTCTCTTAACTAATCACTCTTACTCTCTCTCCTGCCCATAAGAACAGTTAGCCCTACCCTTCAAAAAGCAAAATCCCCATTTCTGTTAATCCTAGTGCCCTATAACCCAAAGCCACTGTCCCATCTTCCTCTTTCTCTTCACTGCTCAACTGTCTTCCTCATCTCAAACAATAGCAGCTCCTTCCTTCCTGTAGGGCACAAACCTTCAACACAGTCTTAAGTCTTTCTCTCTTGAAACCCAAATTTTCAAGTTGTTAGCAAATCCTGTGGCTCTACCACTTCTCACCACCTCGACTGTTACAAACCTGGTCGAAGCTATCTTCATCCTTACCGGGATTGCTGCAGGAGCTGGTCTTTCAGCTCTTGCTCTTGCCTGTTCTATGGTCTATTTTCAACACAACAGCCAAAGAGGTCCTTTAAAGTGTGTCAGATCATGTTCCTCCTCTGCTCAACGACCTCCAGTGGCCTCCATATCTTACAGTAAAATCCAAAGTCCTTCTTATGCTCTATAAGTTTGGCCACTCATAATCATGACCACTTTCGCCCTCTCTCACTTAGCTCTAGCTAAGTGCTAATTTTTTTTTTTTCTGCCAGGAATATCCCTTCCCAAGATGATCGTTTGATGGCCTCACTCATTTCATTCAAGTCTTTGTTCAAATATCATTTTCATAGTGCAGTCTTCCTGAACATCTTCCCCAATTATTGCACAACCCAGCACTCTCTACCCCTCCTTCTTGCTTTATTTTCCTGTACAGCACTTACCATCTTCTACTGTATGTAATATTATCTGTATTATCCCCACTTTCCACCCCACAACTTGCCCCGCAAAGGAAAACATTTTTGTCTGTTTCATTCTCTGCTGTATAACTAGCACCTAAAATAGTGCCTGACACATCTTAGGGCCTCAATTAATTTTTACTATTTGGTGAAGAGGTACCAAGTCTTCAACATCACTTAATGCATTGTGAATATAGCTTCTAACCTTACAATTCTACTGAATCAGTTCCTAACTTTTGAATTACCATATCCAATCACATTTTATCTGAACTCATTTTGACTTTTGCAATATTTGATACTACTAAGAACACCCTCTGTCTTGAAGTCCTTCTTGCAGAGATCTCTTCAATACTTCATCTAAATTGAATCACAAGTTCTCTGTCTTTGAGGGTAAATTGTCTGTCATCTGTGTATATCTTATCCAATAGATAAATGCTTTCTAGAATCTCACGCATAGCCATCCATCTTCTGCTCAAATATCCACTTATAAAGGAAATTCATTATCTCCTGCGCAGGCCATTAAATCTCAGAAATCTCTCAAATTAGAAACTCCTTTACATTGTACTGAAATCTACCTTCTTCTAACATTTACCCTCTGCTCTTGTTCTCAGCTCAGCAGTTAATCAGAAGTCCAATTCTGCTTCAATGGTAGCCTTTCAGATAAATCAAGACAGTTCCTTCCTCCTGTCAAGTCTTCTTTGGAATGAATATATTCCTAGTTCCCTCCACCACATCTCCCAAGGCACTGTTTTGAATTTCTTTTGATCTTGGTCATTGTCCCTCAGGTAATTTCCAGCCTATCAATGTTCCTCTCTAACGACTGTATCTAGAGACCTCCTGCCTACACCCCAGCCCAGGACTCTAACAGAATAGGACTCTGGATGCTATTCGTCTAAAAGTTTAAGCAAAGACGGCAAAGGCTTTATTGGTATTATATTATTACTAGGTTGACTCACAGAAAGTCAACTTAGACTCTTAATAAGCCTTTTAAATATGGGCTGCAATTAAGCCACATCATTTCTGTCCTATACTTGTAGTGGATATTTACATTTATTTTACATTAATTTTGTAAATTATAATCTCACCACCATTTTGACTTCCCATTGCCCATGGCATAAAGTCTAAGCTTCTTCACATGGAATTCAAGGTCCTCTACAATTAAGCCCTTTTTAACTTCATCATCGACTGCTACCCCAGTTCCTGCTTACATTAACATTGTTCTCCAGCTGCACTGGGACACACTGTCCAAACAGTCCTGATATTCTTCACCTCCTGACATTTCTTATACACAATTCCCTCTGCCTGGCATGATCTGTAGAAATCTCTTATATGTTAGAGCTACAAAAGACGTCATGAGCAATAAAATCATAACTATACTTCACTGTCTAGTTTCAATACCATCCCCTTAACTGAAGCATCTCTACCCCTCCCAACCACAGTACACACACCTCACAAATCACTGCAATAGGAATTATTCTCTCCATTGTCAATAGTACCAACACACCTTGGTAGTGTGTATTATAAAGCTTATTTCACCTTGTTTTATAGTATAGTTATTTTTGTCCAGCTCTTTCCTCCTACCAGATTATAAACTCATAGAACTCTCATCTACCTTTGAATACCTTTCAATGCTCAATGCGATTTTAAAAATGAATGTAGAACACTTAAGAAAATGAGATATTTGCAAAATTAATTTTTAAAGCTTAAAGATATTCTTAGCCATATAGAGGACAAGGTAGG
The DNA here is from genome assembly GCF_937001465.1 of Orcinus orca. Classification (NCBI taxonomy): domain Eukaryota; kingdom Metazoa; phylum Chordata; class Mammalia; order Artiodactyla; family Delphinidae; genus Orcinus; species Orcinus orca. The sequence goes on from NC_064569.1 coordinate 24,508,178, forward strand.
TAAAATTTTTTTTAAGATACTGAAGCTTATAGATAATGAACTATTTTCCCTCTTATAGGCAACACTGAACAAAGTATTACAATTATTACAGAAATAAGTGGGACAGGATTAACCACTAGATTCCCAAAACAATCTCACTATCAGCTGCTGTTAATGTTAGATATTTGAATACATCAATTCAGGTTAAGTTCCAGTCTTTTTTTGTTTGTTTATTTTTTTTGGTTTTTTTTGGCTGTGCCCCGCAGCTTGTGGGATCTTAGCTCCTAAACCAGGGATCGAACCTGGGCCCCCTGCAGTGGAAGCCTGGAGTCCTAACCACTGGACTGCTAGGGAATTCCCCTCGTAAGCTCCAGTCTTAATGTTGATGATTCATACTAACAGGTATCAGAAATACCAATTAGCAAATATTTGTCATCCAATACCAGATAAAATATTTAGGGTTTTATGTTAATCAAATAAAGTAATTGAGATACCAGATAAAATTGCCAAAACATGGCCCCTTAAAATGGCATGATTTGGGGGAAAAACCCAGGGATCATTCCTACCAGGGCTACGTACCGATGATGAGAATAGTTGCTCTCTTTCGAATGGGGATAACAAATCTTCCCATTTTCTCCAAATAATACTGTTCCCTGAGGTCTACAATCTTCCAAAACATAGGAAAAAAAGCTGATTATTTTGCTCAGCCATGGACATTTCAAGACATATTGTACAGACTCAGCTTGAAGCTATATAATTTATATTATATAATTCGTATTTATGGAAATGCATTTGTTTGTAGGTGCCATGACCTATACTTTGTATTTGCAGACTTTGTTAGGAAAATTTCTAAATCATAATTTTAAAAATATATAACAATTTTATTAATTAACCATCTGATATTCTTTACAATACTTTTTCTCCCACTTTTACTGAGGTATAATTGACATATAACATTATATTAGTTTCAGGTTTACGACATGATTTGTTATTTATATGTATTGTGAAACAGTGAGTATAGTTAACATCCATCACCATACATAGGTACAAAAATTTTTTGCCTGTGATGAGGACTTTTAAGATCTACTCTCTTAACAACTTTCAACTATGTAACATAGTATCATTAACTATAGTCATCATACTGTACATTTTTATCTCCAGGACTTATTTTATAACTGGAAGTTATAACTTTTGACTCCCTTCACCCATTTTGCCCACTCACCACCTCTGGCAACCACCAATGTGTTCTCTGTATCTACCAGCTTTTTTTTTTTTTTTTTAATTCCACATATAGGTGAGATCACACAGTGTTTACCTTTCTTTATTTCATTCAGGATAATGCCCTCAAGTTCCTATCCACGTTGTCACAAATGGCAAGATTTCATTCTTTTTTATGGCTGAAGAGTATTCATAATATTCTTTACCTGCGTTCTTCAGATTTAACAATTATCCAATTTTCTCAAATCATGAGTCATAGTGAAGCTGTCAAATTATAGTGTATGAAACTAATATGGTGTTTTCCCATCTCTAACTTCCTGGGTTATAATAAAATACCTTTGTATAATGATATTAAAGTAAAAGTACACAAATTTTAGCAATGACATGGCAAGTCTCCAGCATTCACTCAGAAATTTCAGACTCCTGTGTCACATTTTAATTGTTGGAAGCTAGAACAGGCAACTAGGCAATGAGAAGCTTAGAAAGATGATATTAAGGAGGTGTTATTTAAATAAATTACTTGTCACATTCTGATATTCATTTGACTGTGGAATTGATGGTTATTGCCTGATTTCATTGCCACTTTAAAATATTGTTACCATTAACCTTTGTTCAAGCGCTTGTTAACCTTACGCCGGCCTCTCGCTGTTGTGGCCTCTCCCGTTGCGGAGCACAGGCTCCGGACGAGCAGGCCCAGCGCCCATGGCTCACGGGCCCTGCCGCTCTGCGGCACGCGGGATCCTCCCAGACCGGGGCACGAACCCACGCCCCCCGCATCGGCAGGCGGACTCTCAACCACTGTGCCACCAGGGAAGCCCTCCATTATATTTTTTTTGTACTCCAACACTCCTTACTTACCAAAGTTGGCTTTGTGTTTTAGATATAGCAGTGCAATATCAAAACTCATACATCCAAGTCTGTTGTATTTAGGATGGATAATAATTTCTGAGACAGGAATTTTCTGTTCCTCCTTATCCTTCTGAAAGAGGTTATACTCCCCAGCAGTCACAGTCAGATGCTTAATTTGCTTCCTAAAACCAAACAAAAATCTTTCAATAAGTCTAGCTGTCTCCCCCAGGAAAGACAGTCTTGGTTTCATGTAATTAAATGAAAGTGATTAATGTACCTTTAAGCATTTCTAAGTCTTAAAAGAAGATGTATCTTTATTAGTGATTATTATCAATTGTTATAATTCCCTGTAAATTATAGGTATCTATAAAAAGTCATGGTTTTCAATCACAGAGTGTTTACATTCTGTGAACCCTTTCCCCTAGCATCAATTGTCTTTCTGCATAAAATATTTGTGTCTTCTTTTGTACATAAACCAGTCTATATATGCTCTACCATTTTAAGCAAGATAGAAAGGTTGTTCCTAGAACTGTCCTTCTTTTCCTTTTACTAGTACCCTCTTTTAATCTAGTCAAGTATCTGTTATTTCCACAGTATTTTCCCCTCCTAATTACTGAAACTCAGATTATTAGAACATTAGTGCATCTGTTCAACATTTGATGTTAATACTTTATTAAAATAAGTAACCATCACCCCTACCCCACCACTAACTCCACAGATCATAGATGATGTCTGGGATCTTTGGGGTCTCTCATTAGTAGAGTAGGAAGCACAAGAAATCTTGGGATATACACAAGTTTCTGGGAATCAGGAAGGTCAGTGGGTAGGTGGACCAGAGGGAAAAATTAAGAAAGGGACTAAGACTGAACCTTGTATGGTATTTAGGGCGTCGAATCTCCCAATCCTATTGCCATGGATCAAGGTTTGATAAGTAATGGAAATCCACAACTTACTCATCGAGGCTAGCCAGGCAGTGTGCTGCTGTAACCACCAGATCACCTTGAATCAAGCTTCCTCCACAGAAGTGGTGCCTACCTAATTTCAGGGAGACCTGCCCAAGAAAAAAGTTATGAACACAACTAATATACATCTCCACACAGACGTCATCTCCTTCAGAAACATTTGAAATCAACTCTTCTAATATGATGTCACATTAAGACACTGATATAAATTGGTTAGGAAGAGATTTCCTATGAAATAAACTCTTTGACCGTGAGGTCAAGTGGGGTCTGGAGAAAAATTACATGTTAACCTGGAGTTGTAGTATTTGAAACAAAGGAAATAATTCACCGTTTTCTCATTAAGAAATCAATGTCTTTCTTATACCCACCTGCCACGGGTGTCCACCAACTGTTGAATTTCCCCAACTAGTAACTCTAGAGAAGAACCCCGATTCCAAGATAGTTTCCGTACTTTTCAAATCAACTGCACGAATTCCGCACTTCAGTCCTGTGTGGGAGAGCATATGTGTGATCACACACACACACACGCGCACACGCACACACACACGCACACACACACACATACACACACACACACGGCATCTTATGTAAGCGTTCATTTTATCCTGATTTCCACGTTCGGATTTTCCTGGCCTGGCTCAGATGTTCTGGCGTCACTCAGCTGCAGGCTATCCCCTTTCTTTTCTCAAGATACCCCTGACTCGTTGACTAGAACTTGCCTCGCCACTCCCTCTGCCCTTTACAGCCTGAGCTACCTTAATAAAAAAGACCTGGGCACTGCATGAGGGCCTCTCCCTCTGGTGATGGATTCGGGGCTTTCTCTGGGAGGGTGAGCATCACATAATTTAGGTGGAATGAAAGATACTGGAGAACATATGCTGCTCCGGAACAGAGCTATTAGGTTTTAAGTTACTTCTACTTGGTTATCTTTCCCTGGAGGAGAATCCTTAGCACAAGCATGATTAGCAGATGTGCCTAAAAACTTGAACTCCAGAATCCAAAGGATTGCAGAAGAAAATCCGGCCCAGGCCCTTCTTGGGCACACCTGGCTGTTCTCCTTTCTGCCCTGGAGAGGAATGAAGTCCCCTTGCCGGCGCTCAGCGCCGGGCTCACCTCTGCTCCGCCAGGGGCGGACCGCGAGCACCAAGAGCAGCAGCGAAGCAGCCCCAGGCGGCGTCCGCATGGCGCCCGCGCGCGGGGACCCGTCGGTCTTCCTCAGACGCCGGCGAGGAGAGGCGCTGCGGCCGCAGGGCTCGCGCTCCCGGAAGCGCACGCGCTCTTCACTCTCTCCCGCGGCGCCAAGGGGCCGCACCTGCCGCGCAGCCGGGCGCACAGCTTTCCCTCCTCAGGACCAGCCGAGCCTTGGCCGCTCTCGGGCCGCCCAGGTGTCATAGCGCCCCCGCCCTCCGCCCCTGGAGACAGGAGCGAGGTGACCTCGAGGGTGAGCCTGGGCCAGATGCGGGAGCAAGGGCATCAGTGGCCTAGAACGCTCAGCGCAGGTGAATTCTGTTCCCAACCAGGGAGTGTGGCCCAAGCCCAGGGTCAAGGAAGCTGGGCACCCATGCAAGACACAGGCAGGCTGACCTCTGAAAGGAGGACTCGTGAAAACTTGAGTATGTAAAGGTACCACCCTGCTTCTAAGAAGCTTGTTGAAGACCGTGACACTCCCAAGTTTTCAAAGGGAGTGGATGTGAAAGATCAGGTTTCTACCCCGTTCCTTTTCTGAGTGGCAGTGTTATCATCAACTTCAGTGGAATGGACCAAAACTGTAGGGTTCAGCATTTAAGAGTATTAAAATGAATCCAGTAGCAGGATTATAATGTCAGCATTTTTTCAATAATTATTTTCTAATAAGTAATTTGTAACGAGTTAGCTTGAGATTGGGAGAGGAATAAAGCCAGAATTTGTAATTGATTTATAATTTATCAAAAAATGAGGGCAAGGCTAAGTGAACATTTTATATATATTAACTAACCTAGACACCAGTCCCCCAGCCCCAGTTATTTCACTTTTGTATAAAATAGAAATAAAAGCTTCTTGAGGTAGGAGGGTAAACAAATTAGGGAGACAGGCAGGTGGTAGACAGAAGGACAGGAAAACAGAGACAGTCGAGGTGGAGGGAATGCAGGTCCAGGGACAGGCAGCTGACAGTCAGAGAGGGGCAGAAGGGAGCAGGTGAATTGGGAAGCTTCTGGCAAAAAGCTTCAAGAATGTGATTGGCACCCAAACTTGAAACACACCATCTCAAGCCTTCTTGTCTTATGAAGCTAAAAGGGGTTTCCGTGATTTTTATGTCCCAAGTCTTACAACACGGAAAAGCTCTTAAGTTGCACTGTCCAATAGAGTGGACATTAGCCATGTATGGTTATTAAAATTAATATTAACTAAAATAAAAAAATGTTGTTCCTCAGTCGCACTAGCTACATTCTAGTCCTCGATAGCCACCTGTGCCTACCATATTGGACAGCACAGATATGGAACACTGCCATCATCAACAGATAGTTCTGTTGGACTGAATTGTTCTTGAGAGTAGCACCATTTTAAGTATTTATTTAAAATAGTCACAACTTGGATGGCAGTTTGACTGAGTAGATGACTCCTGGGTTTCAAGCTTGGGTGTCTAGGGCACACCAGGAGGGGACTTGGTAAGGTAAGCTGCTCTTTTCTGAAAATACACTGCTACATCTGAGTGCTGTAAAAGAACTCTCCAGGTGGTGGCTGTCTGACCCACGGCCCTCACTACTCTCATCTCCGAGTTTCGCTTTCACTGTAGTGACCTCACGATTATTACCATAACCATCTGTGGCCCCAGGGGCACACTACTCTCCAATAAAAGCTCAGACCCTCCGAAGGGACGCAAACTCCTCTCTTTCTTCTTAGCAAGAGAGGGTCAGATTAAAGTCACTACAAAGCTGTTACAAAATAAAATAGAAGGAAAGAAAAAATGAACATGTGCTGTGCGCGTTGGACCCACGATGTTCAAGTTCATGGCTAACCTCATGAAGCTTACAGACCCTGTCCCCTTGCAGTCTTGTGCACATGGTACACACACAGCTTTGCAGGATCTTCAGTGGTGTGTTTCACACCTGGGAGTCTCCATGGGGTTGGGCACTGTCCCATTTCTTGTTACATCACAGCTCCCTTTGTTTCCAGAGTTCAAACTCACAGCCTCAAGTGAGACCTTGTCCTTCTATACAGGAGATTGATCCCTTTCTGGCTTGACAAAATAATGCCTTTCCATTAAGTAGAAAGAGAGCCATTCAATACGAATTGCATACATAACAAAAGCCAGGTCATTAGTTTTAGATTTAAATTTGCTAGTAAGATGATGGTTTAAATATGTTGGGTTTGTGGTGACCTTGAAGGGTCCAAATGGAAGGGTTCTCTTATTTTAAAACAAAACAAAACACACCAGAACACTTCAGAAAAGGAAAGGATGTCAAGCAGAGTGGGCTGGACTTTCCCAAATTGGATTGGAAAATCTGCCTTGAATTTGAACATATATCTTCATTACGGCAGCGAAATAATGATCTGCTGTTGGAGGCCTTCCAAGACTCTTGATGGAAGCCCCAGCTCTAAGCACAGTTGTAAACTTAGGAGTGTTGGGAGACTAACCCATGAACAATGAGCAAGTCATGGGGTAAATAATATTTTGTTTAAAATATGTTTTTCCATTCCCGCTAAACCACTGGTCTAAACTCTCGAACGCTCTCCCAAGTCCCACAAGACCTAGGAATCAGCACTAAAGTGATTATTAGTGACGTTAGAAACAGCAACTTGATTTGAATATTTGTTGCAGAGACAGATTTCACTAGGTTGCAGAGAGAATGTGAAGGATGCAAGTAGAAAGAATGAGTGAAGACAATTTATTCAAAATAGTCTGGCTGTGAAGGACATAAAGAGATGCAGTAGCAGCCAGAGGTGAAAAGGAATAAAGGAAGGATTGTTTTCAAGTGATCTTGATGGTGGCTACCTGTATCTGTGTGTGTGTGTGTGTGTGTGTGTGTGTGTGTGTGTGTGTGTTTTCCGGTACGCGGGGCTCTCACTGTTGTGGCCTCTCCCGTTGCGGAGCACAGGCCCCGGACGCGCAGGCTCAGCGGCCACAGCTCACGGGCCCAGCCGCTCCGCGGCACGTGGGATCCTCCCGTACCGGGGCACGAACCCGCGTCCCCTGCATCGGCAGGCGGACTCCCAACCACTGCGCCACCAGGGAAGCCCTGTATCTGTGTTTTTAAAATAGAACAGAATTGATAAGAGCCCGAAAAAGGAAGAAGTTAAGGAAGAAGGAGAAAGAGATTAAAGAATGGAATGAATTTCTACAAGATGTGATTATCTAGGGCCGAGGGCCCTCTTCTTTCATTGTAGCAACAGGAGAGAGGGGAGAATTGGGTGCAGGTTAAGTTTGTAGATGACTGAGTGCAGGATATTGAGGGTTTTCTACCTTGTATTTACTCCATAAAGAAAGAGGTGAAGGCATCTCAGTAAGATGAGGGGAAAAGATCTGGAATGGGTAAGCACTGAAAACAGTGGTTGTGGGATATGAAAAAGAGAGCAGACATAAAGCACACAGAACAATGCAATGAATGAATGAATGAATGGGGAAAGGAAGGAGGATACTCTTTTTTTCTTTTTAAAGCAGGCACCTACTGGTGACATGGATTTCAGTGGGTACTAATCACGGAGCACTTGAGAGATTGAAACAAGACATAATTATTTTCATCATATTTTATATAAAATAGACATTTACATAAATTTTATTTTGGAAAGATCTAGGCAAAGTGTACATAATCAGACTTAAATGGGAGAAATACTTTATGGGAGATATATTTCTAACTGGCACAGCAAAAGTAACAAAAATGTACATTTATATACAACTGATCAAGAACATGATGTAAGTATTTTCCTCTGACAAAAGGAGGGATGGGTGAGTCACAGCAAGTCAAATGATTTCCACATTGTAAAAGCAAGCCATGGGGCTAAAATACAGATATTTCAGTTCCTTTGGAGGAAATTTTTAAAAATCTCTTTTCCTTAGAAACGTAAAAAAATCGCTAATTTTTATACGTACAGACTGCAAAATAAGAGTAGTTACCTCTGCCATAGTAAAGTACTTGGGCAGTTCAGTCACTTTTAGGGTTGTTTGTGTATGTGTTTTGCTGCAATGATTAAGAATTTCTAAAACGAAGGGCAACACTTATCAGTTATCTCTTCAGAGGCAGAGGGCTTTGCATTTGGATTCAGGGGACTCACAGAGCTTGATAGGTCCATAGGAGTAACCACTCCTTTAACGGACAATAAACATGACTGAGACACTTGGTAACTTGTCCCAGGTGAGGCGGCACCTCGGTGGCAGAGCAGGACTAGACTCCAGATCTCCTGGTTCTTGGACTGGGTCACCCCTCCTATGGACCAGCAACACAACCCCAGAAGGACATTATGCACATTGGCAAAGTCTAAAGTGATACAAATATGTACTACGTGCCCCACTGAGAATGGGAAAAAACTCCTGGATTTCTGGACATAGACACTTTTCAGTTTGTGGTAAATGCTGATCTAAACTTACAAACTGATAATGACTGCATATTATGATGGGTGCTAATTTTACAAGTTATATGCCCTAAAGGTTTTCATGGAAAGGAACCTTGGTGATAAAAATGGAACATTTTTATATGAGCCAATTGATAGATATTGATTCTGTTGTGACATTTTATTTTACTGACAGTAAACCATAGCTTTGATTGAAGTTATTTTATTTCTTCTCTTGAAGTTATATGACTACCAAAAAAAAAATAAGGAAGTGCTATTTTTGGAAGAACTGTTCAACATATTTTGCACATTGAAAACTTCAAGAATAATCATAATCAATCATAAACAGTTATATTTCTCCATAGTTTTTGGCATTGTAAGTTTTCATCCTATTCAATTACAGCCTAAATACAAGATTTGACAGGTATTTACTTTTAAAATGCCAAAAGATGCCATTTAGATAGTTAAGTTTTGCTGTTATTGGGAGATACCAACATACAATTTAATCAAAGTAAATGTGATTCAGAAACCAGGAAAAAAATTAAAATAAACAGAACACCTATAACTACATTTGCTTTGAGTGTTATTACTAATACCCTCTGGATTTATTGATCTAAGGTGCAAATCCGTCACAAATCAGAGAAAAAGTTTTTTTGTTGTTTTTTTTAAAAAACTGATTCTAATGAGTACAATTAAGAAATAATTAACGAAAGCTGACATGTGTAACCTAAAGAAAGAAGGAGGCATAGAGAACATGGCCCTATGTCATGGGCCCTTCTATGAGTCATAAACAATATGAGTTTTATATACCGGGTGCCTCGTCCGGGACGTGCAAATGGCAAGGCAATCCCTCTCCATCTGAGGACCAAGAATTCCGTAAATATAAAGGCCAAATGCCTCACTGCACATTAGAATCATAACCTGGGTGGCCAGGGTCCTGGGATTCCTAAAGGTGTGCACGCAGGTTATCCTCAAATCCACCAGGGCCAAAGCACCTGTGTGTGAGGGGCGAGACCTCAGCTATCAGCTGAACCCGGCTCTTCAATCCGGGAGGCCTGGAATGTTTAATAGAGGCGATACAAAACCCTGTATGGAAAGGTTTGGATTTTCTCAGTCCTGTTGAAACGCAGTTGCACAACCACTGCAAAACCCTGCACCAAACCGAGGTACCACGTGTTAGGCACGTCAGACTCGTACACTGGGGGCTGTGAAGTACTGTGGGGAGTTGGAGTCAAAGCGCTGATAATCCTCTTTGTTTTTTGATGGGCTGCAAAATAAACAGGCCTAAAAGATATATCTCAGGAGTCCCTAAAATAAAATTTCTTTTCCTCCAAGGTATTTAAATCTTTGGTTTAGTTCACTTACGTTACATCACTGAACCATGTTTTACGAATGCCGTTAACAGGTTGAAAACATCTGAATCAGTTTTAAAATCCTGAATAATTCTTAAGGTTAACATAAACTTGTAAAGCCATTCTCGTGGCTCCATGTCGAAGGACATGTGAAAGGACTGCCACTTATTGGAGAATTTGAAGGCAAGGAGAACTGGTTCTGGTCAGACAGAAGGACAGGTTAGATAGACTGGCAGTAGGAGGGGAATATATGTACACAAGGAACTCTAAGTGTAGCTGAGACAAAATAGCCAATGCTGCACAGGGTAACAGTCACAAATGAAACTCTGCTCATTAGATCAAGTGTTCAGCTAGACTGAAGCAACTCCTGTCTTGTTCTCAGCTACCTTCCCTCCTACCCACGACCCAGTGCAAAATGGAATTATTCAAAAATTACTGAGAACTTCAAGCAGAGAATTCAACCAAACACAAGGTGCTTCTGAGTGCAGGACTCTGAGGGTCTACAGAGACTGCATGTCCACAAAGCTGGCTTTGCAATTCCATCTCAGAAAGGGGCTATCAACTCACAGCCAAGCATGCTTTTGTTAAGGGAACCTGGATGCATCTCCATGAGTAGCCAGGGCACTCCACTTTCGTTTTGATAAGGATGAATTCCACATATTATTTCATGTTATAAGAACAAATAAAAATAGTTATAAAATACACTTAATATCTCTGAAAAATAATACGTGATTTATTTTCTTATAGGCACCACTCAACTATGAAAAGTATTTCACTGGCCACATATAAGTGAAAGTAGGACAGAAATATCTGGTCCAACAAACAGCCTTACTTTTAATGTTCAAAGAGATGCCAGTGAGTGCAGAAAGAACGAGACAGAGTGACAGAGTGAGAAAGACAGAGAGAGGGAGGGGGAGAGAGAGAAGGGGCGAGGGAGAGAGGGCAGGAGAGAGAGGGGGAGAGAGAAATAGAGAGACAGAGAACAGAGGAAGAGAGAAAAGCACCCAAAAGAAGGCAGGAAAAGTCTCCTGAAGTCCAGTGACCATTTTCTCTCAGAAACTTTTAGGCTGTAATAGCCATTTCAATTATTCCAACAAATGTACTCGCCTATCTTTAGCAGCCCTTCAAGTAAGGCGTAATTGCTTTTCAAAATTTGGGGCTCTATCGTTTCCATTAACTTTCTAAGTATGAGGTTTTTTTACACTAAAACTAAAAAGTTGTAATTAAAGTCCTAGATATTGTTTTTAGCTAGGGCTTCATGTTTTTCATTTTGGGGATGGAGTAGTTATTTTACAATAAATACTTTAGTACATTTCTTGACCTTAGGGCTACAGAAGTATAATTTGGGAGGGAATAAAACTATTTTAAATGAAATTTTGGATACATTTATGATATATAACATTAAAAGACTATTAGAAACAGAAGATCAGAGTGGTACTATATACATTATTGGATTATTGATATACACAAACAGAATACACACAAACAGAATTTGCTAATTCAAATTCCGTAATCCTTTGCATTTAAAATATTCCTGGCATCATCCCTTTCCAAAGAAGCTTTTCCTCCTTTTATCTAGATTTACCTTGACAAAAAAATAATAATAACAACATAGAGAGGCAGTGGTCTCTGATACTGGGATTGAAAAGAAGCAGGAGGCTTCTTGCTCTGGCCTGAGCATGTGACATACGCGTGTCTTCAGGCTCCTACATGTGTATGACACCTGGCTTAGCCAGGAACAGCACTGACCAGAGTGGGTTTTTGTTTTTTTTTTAAGTTTATGATGAAAACCAAATGAGAATCAGTATTCCAATTCCTTCAATTTCAAAATATATTACCTCCCAAACACTGAAGGCTGATTCCTAATTTCTTTAGCTTTAGCAAGTGAAGGGTCAAGACAAATTTTTTGGGGGCTGTTAAAACTTAACTACCTTGTAATTTAGATTTATAATTTTTGTTTGTGATGATGTGATCAGTTGATCAGTTGATCAGTGATGTGATCACAATGATCAGTTGTGAAAACTGCTATTAAAACCACTATGTACAGGGAAAAAAGTCTGTATATATTAAATATTTTATAAGTTATGAAATAAATAACACTAAAAGACAAATTGTAAATTCAACTTTGCCATCCCTATCTTTTAACTATAAATATATATTTTAAAGTTATGAATTTAGACATTTTTTCCTAGATTTTTTGAGCATTCTCCATGAAATCTCCAAAATTACAAATACAGAACCAGGAACTGCAGGTTCTATCATTCATGTTCTAAGCACAGAATTCTCGTGAAGCCTAGGAAGACAAATCAATAGAGCTGTCCATCTATTTAGAGTCTATGAAGATTTCTGTAATCTACCATAAAGATTCCTCAGTGGTTAAATATATTTTCAAAAAATAATCTCAGAACGTCTGAGTGTTAAGATAATAAAGTAGAACATTTCTCTCAATTAATATCTTTAATATTTCTCATGTAGAATATACTATTTTTTTCTCCACCAAAATAACAATATATTTGGAGGCAGAAACATTTACGAGTTTTAAAAGCACTTATGAAATCTTAGAGCAGAACCACTACTCTAGTAATACTTGTAATAAAATTAATTCAAAACATTCCCATGAAGAGTCAGGGGCAGCAAGACCCTTGATTTTTCCCTAGGAATAAGAATACTCATACACAATTCCAGAAGCTTCCTTTTTGACATATTAGGCAATGGGAAAACAGCTTGTATCAGAGTGGAATTTAATTTACTTCTCAATAGGGCTCTAGCACTATCCTCAGAAGGATATTAGACAAACCTTACTTAGCTTTATCTTACAATAGCCCCTTTCCCCATGTATTCCAGAAGGTTTTTACAAACACTGTTAGATACTCATTTCTAGTTCTGGAGAATTAAATGAGCTACCTCTTGGTAGAATTTCTCAAATGGTTTATCCCAGAGGATTTACCCTCTCTGAAATATCTCCTCTCCTAAAGAAGAGATGCCATGCACTCATAGCATTTCAAGCCTCTGTTTCTGAGACACAAATATCTACACTAAGAAATGGAATTAGATTTCCAGGTTGGAAAATCAGACAGACATATGAAAGGAAATCTGGAATTAAAGCAAACAAACGTCTGTCAAATGTGTAGCTGCTGTTTTCCTTCCTTCAGGCCCTTCTAGCCCTTGCTTTGCTCTCTTTGTCTTCTTTCATGGAAATGCAAGTCCCCAGCACAGGGTTACCAGCAAGTGTCCCAAAATGTGCCACCCTGAACTCGAGTAAGAGGAAAACTTCATCGGTTGTGCCCCAACTGATGTGTAAGCAAGGCTTCCGTCTGTCAGTTCTTCCTCTTCCAAAGGCACCAGTACTGTCCCTTGGAGACTTGGTCAAATGCTGCTACATTTGATCCTTTTCTCGAACTTCTTGTAATCTTTTTTCTAGACGATCCAATTTGGCAAGATTTTCCTGCAGCAGTTTGCTGTCTGGAACCAGCTGTAAGGCTCTCTCATAATAAGCTCTTGCAGACACGTAGTTTCCCTGTTGAGAAAAAGAAAGAGAATAATTATATTCTGATCCATCAGATAAAAAACAGACCTTCTCGTCCACTTTAACATTAACATCCTCATAAGGAGACCCTGTCTGCATGTGTAATTTTATCCTTATCTGTTGGTGCCTTTGAGAATCCATTTGTTTTAAGTACCAGACCAGATGGAGAATGTGAAGGATAAGGTTAAATGGCAGCAAAACAGATTTCCAATTCTACTAATACAGGGTATTGAAGCTATAATTTCATAGCATTCTCATAGGGTTAGCACTGTTCCTTTGTAATCAAGTGGAGCCAACGCACTGGAAATTCATATTGAGAGGGAGGAGGACAGAAAGAGGGTTGGGTTGGGGGAGAGGGGTGTGTGTGTGTGTGTGTGTGTGTGTGTGTGTGTGTGTGTGTATGTGTGTGTGTGTGTGTGTGTGTGAAAGAGAGAAAGAGAGAGAGAGAGATGTTTTTGAAATTTCAAGAGTAATGATTAAAAAGTAAATAATTCAGGAGTCCACTACAGCTATTTAGTGGTAGGAAGTATTTTAATCTTCACCTTAAAACATAAAAGCAACTTTTGCCTAATACAGGCTTTAATGCAAACCTAAGTTTTTATAAAATAAAAAGAACTGATAATAAATAATATGGAGTCAAATTTATCCCATACTCAAGGTGTGTGACAATATGTCTGCTGGAAACTCTAAAGGCGGGGGGGAAGGTATGTCACTCTGGACCTGCTAAAGACCCCTCTGTTGGCCCCCATCTGGTTTGTTCAGTGCTTCCCTAACTGGCAACCATGCGTGCCTGGTCCCAGAAGGTCCCTGACAAACTAGTCAGAATTACTAACTTTTTTCCAGCCTCTTTTCTGCCACTAAATATATTCCTTCCGTATGGTCAACCCCCTTTCATATCTGTGTGCTGCTAAGTCTCAGAACCAAGATCGGTAGAGATCTCTCCATTCCAAAAAAACAAGCATCTGCTGTGCTTTATTCTCAGTTACAGCTCCATGTGGATGAAAACTAGTTACTCTCTAAATTTCCACCACAATTTAAAGTAGTACCTCTTGGAGTGAAAGTACTATGTAGCAATAGCGACCTATATTTGCTGAATGCTTAACTACCTCCCAAGTGAATGAACAAGTGTCAAGACCTCAGACTCTGCCTGACATATAATGAGCACTCAATCCGATGCTGTCATTGTTGTTATTATTAAATGACTATTTACGTGTAAATGAGTAAACACTGCCTATTTCTTATGGTATTCACTTGTCATACCGGTGAAAAGGAGAGTAAAAATGACAGAACAGATAACTGCACATTGGGAATCCAGGAGCTGGCATGTGCACAAATGAAAATATTTCTGATTATTAACACTGATTCTGATAAGAGGCTGAACAGAATTCTGAACAAATGAGAACGTGGATTTAGCGACATTACTATTGTTTTCAATTCAAGTATTTATCTTCAGAGTGTCTCCTGATGTTTATTAAGCTTAGCACATAGGTGCAGATAACTGAACATCTGTGGCTCTTAGATTGCTCTCAAAACTGTGTTCCTACTGCGGTTGATTTTGAAATCAGTTTCCCAAGAGGTTTCTCTGAAGTTAGGCCTTAGCCTGGTGCCAGGCATCTCCTCTGATCACCAGCTTTCTCTGTCCTTTCACAAAAAGATCTATCATAGAGTTATTTTCTCCCTCAAGTTGCTCTTTTCTTGATGCAACTGGAAGCCTTATTTTATTTTTTATTTTTTTTTGCGGCACGCGGGCCTCTCACTGTCGCGGCCTCTCCCGTTGCAGAGCACAGGCTCCGGACGCGCAGGCTCAGCGGCCATGGCTCACGGGCCCAGCCGCTCCGCGGCATGTGGGATCCTCCTGGACTGGGGCACGAACCCCTGTCCCCTGCATCGGCAGGTGGACTCTCAACCACTGTGCCACCAGGGAAGCCCTGGAAGCCTTAATTTTTAAGAAATAAATTTATTTATTTTATTTGTCTATTTTTGGCTGTGTTGGGTCTTCCTTGCTGCGCGTGGGCTTTCTCTAGTTGCGGCCAGTGGGGGCTACTCTTCGTTGCGGTGCGCGGACTTCTCATTGCAGTGGCTTCTCTCGTTGTGGAGCACAGGCTCTAGGCACGTGGGCTTCAGTTGTTGTGGCTCACGGGCTGTAGAGCACAGGCTCAGTAGTTGTGGTGCACGGGCTTAGTTGCTCCACAGCATGTGTGATCTCCCCGGACCAGGGATCGAAACTGTGTCCCCTGCATTGTCAGGTGGATTCTCAACACTGAGCCACCAGGGAAGCCCTGGAAGCCTTAATTTTTAAAACAAGTTATAGCCCTTAATTCAATGTCCTCGATTTCCAGATGCTAGATAGGGAATTTGAATTATCCAATTTCTAGAAATGTGCTAGTTACTATGATAGCCACTAGTCATATGCGGCTATTTAAGTGTAAGTTGATTATGATGAATTAAGAATTCAGTTGCTCAGTGGCACATTTCAAGTGCTCATTAGCCATGTGGGGCTAGTGGCTACTACCTTGGACAGTACAGACATAGAACATTTCCGTCATCTCAGAAAGTTCTATTGGCCAGTTCCATTCTAGAAAATGCATTAATGTCATAAGGCAGGATTGAAAATAGTACTTTGTGATATGGCCCAGGTGATGCAACTCTTTGATTATAAGGAATGTATTGTAGGGGTTTCCCTGGTGGCGCAGTGGTTGAGAGTCCACCTGCCAATGCAGGGGACACGGGTTTGTGCCCCGGTCTGGGAAGACCCCACATGCCGCGGAGCGGCTGGGCTTGTGAGCCATGGCCGCTGAGCCTGCGCGTCGGGAGCCTGTGCTCTGCAACGGGAGAGGCCACAACAGTGAGAGGCCCGCGTACCGCAAAAAAAAAAAAAAGAATGTGTTGTAACTTTTTTGGTCCATCCATTTCATTTTACATAAAACTTCATGAAAAATATCATCTTTTATTTCCAAGTAGTATGAGCAAGAGTCAAGTCTCTTTTTCTCTCTCCTTGTGTCATCTCCTTGCAAAGGCTTATTCCAACTCTCAGCCTTGCACAGCCCTCAGTCCTTCCTAAGCTTCACCCAGGCTCAGGCTCAGTGCGGCCCAGGAATGGGATAACACTGCTTGATGCATGCACTTCCTGGCAATGCAAAGGTCACAGAAAGTTAATGGTTGTTCTTGAAGGCGTCATAATGATAATCCTGCACCCTAACGGTGACATCAAAATGACTACATCCAAGTCATGTGCCTGGTCTATACATTCGTATTGGATTGCATCATATGAATTTACATTTAAAATTAAACATTTTAAAATTACAAACATGGCAATTTTATATTGTTCAACCTAATACATTATGGCCACAAGATGAAAAAAGATAAACTAATTTTTAATCAGTGTGTTTGTTATATTTTGAAATAATACACTCAGTAGATCCTTCTTCAATCTCCAGATACCTTTGCAGGGGAAGCACCTCTAAATTTAAAGCAATGGGTTCACTTGTTAATTTGAAAGAGTTCAATAAATGTACTATTTTCTCTTTATTTCCAGACTTAATGAACACTCTTGAGTGCATTTATTGTACTTTATCTAATTAACAATTGAACCCATTTCTTTAAATGCAGGTGCACTCCATCTAAAAACATATTAAGTGTATTACCTGAAAGTGCAACTATTTAATATATTATTTAAATATTTAAAATTATTACGTTACTGTTTTTAAAAGTAAGTTCATTCTATGTTTCCCAACTAGATACTGCTGGACACCCTAGAATGTCATTAAGATCAGAGCTTGGTTTATTGGGCTCTGATAGATGTCATGACTGGATTCGCCATCAATGTTCCTCTATTAGATCAAGGCTAATAGTTGCAGAGTAACTATCCCATTATCCCCTCCCATCTGTATAGTCATGGATCACCTTTTTGTTTTACTGTGTTTCTCAGAGTGAGCAGTTCCCACTTAATCGTAAACCCTATTTAGCCTTTGTTTAAATTCTAATCACTATCTCGCTATTTTGTCAGGGTAAAGACTGATAGAAGCCTGAAAATAAGTTAGCTAAACAAGAGTGATCCTTTCAAAACATGTCAGACCATGGCATTTCTCTGCTCAAAGTCCTCCAAGGACCCCAACTTGTTTGGCATGAAAGCTGAAGACTTTACAATTCCTTTCAAGGCCCTGCATCATCTGGCCCTGTGACCTCTCTGACCCAGCTTCTATCATTTCCTCTCACTTGCCTTCTCCCTAGTCTTCAAATACACTGGCACACTCACACCTCAGGGCCTTTGCACATGCACTTTCCCTATTTTGCCAAGTGGCTTGCTCCCTTCAGATCTCTACTCAGACATCACTTTTTAACTGAGGCCTTCCCTAACCACCTCAGTTTAAAATTTCAGTTCTTACCCCCAGCACTCCATATCTTCTTTCATTCTTTTATTCTCCATAGCACTTATAACCATCTGATATATTCTATGTATGTATGTATGTATGTATGTATGTATGTGTTTATTTACTTATTGCCTATTTCCCCCTAACTAGAATGTTAGCTCCATGACGATAGAAATTTTTTTCACTTTTTTTTTTTTTTTGGCGATACCCAGGCCTCTCACTGTTGTGCCCTCTCCCATTACGGAGCACAGGCTCCGGACGCACAGGCTCAGTGGCCATGGCTCATGGGCCCAGCTGCTCCGCGGCATGTGGGATCTTCCCAGACCGGGGCACGAACCCGTGTCCCCTGCATCGGCAGGCGGACTCTCAACCACTGCACCACCAGGGAAGCCTGACGATAGAAATTTTTGTCTTATGTGTTAATTGCTGTATTGTTGGTACCTAGAAGAGTACCTGGCACATAGGATATTCTCTATAAATGCTTGTCAAATGAATTGGATGAATGAATGAATGCCAGTGAATCTTTGATTTCATTATAGACAATAGTCCTCCAAGGGTAATTTTCAATTATTCACTCAAAGGTAGCTTTTTCTTTTGAGAACAAACAAACAGCCTTGTTCTTCAGTAGGTTAGGGAATAAAAGATACATTAAGTATAGGAAATAGTAATACTTTATCTTGACAATGAGTTAAGCCACAGGAAAATAAGCTACATCAGCGTAGCGCCAACAGAATTTTACTTCATATAGCAGATTTTCTCTGCTCTGTGATGATATTTAAGTACATATGATTTTCTTTATGATAAACAAAATCATGAAATCTAATTTATATATTTATTTTTTAAATGGATTCATGATATTCAATATCGAGATAATACAAAGTGAACATAAAACTAATTACATTTTTGAACACCTATGTTTTCAGTATTCAATTAATTCAAAGAGGAAATTAACAATAGTTTCTCAATCTTTTAAAAGAGAAGAAAGAGAAAATACAAAGGGAAAACCTGGTTCACATGGAAGTGAATTATTTTCTTACCTTGATGTGCTGGATTCCACCCATGTTCATCCAGGCCTGTGCTTGATCTGGATTTAATTCCACGGCCAGTTTATAGCTCTAAATACATAAGAAATATCTTCAGGCTGGGAAACGAGAACCCATCTTTAACACTACAGATTGTGGAAACCATTTTCTTCATATGTGGAAATCAAAATGCTTAATAAAATGACCAGTCATCCAGTTCACAGATGTCCCCTTTATTTCTATTATTTTTCTAAGTTGATGATTCTAAAGTGGAGGAAACTGAAATGTGTAATTTCCTTGCAGAGCTAACCTCTGGACTTAAAAAGGCTGAAGGCGCCTGCCAGGAGTCCAGGTGATTTCTATTACAGTGCATCATTTCCCACTGGCCTCGATCTGCAAGAAAATGGTGCTCTTCGGCCTTTTTCACTATAAATGGAGTTTGTAAGAAAATTTTTTTTATAATCACAGAATCTTAGAGTAGTTTCTGAAACACCTTATATCTCTGACAAAATCTGATCTGATTATTCAGCCCATGCTTAAATTCTTGCAGAGACTGGTGTTCAGTATCTCTTTAAGGACATATATTTTACCAGGGGATAATTTTAATCGTTAGAAAGCCTTTCGTTTTCTTCTGCCTTATAAAAGGTCTTCAAATGTTTGAAGAGAGTTACTTATTTCTCAAATACTTTTTTTTGGTCTGAATAACATGTATCCCATTAAATGTCAGAGCTGTGAGGTATATTTTTAATATTTTGCCTGTTGTTTTGCATCAAAGGGCATGCTCACCACTGAGTCATGATTTTAAGAGTGGTCACCTTAAATAAAACTAAAGGCTCAGCTGAAGCACGAAGAACTACAATCCTGCAGCCTGTGGAACAAAAACCACATGCACAGAAAGACAGACAAGATGAAAAGGCAGAGGGCTATGTACCAGATGAAGGAACAAGATAAAACCCCAGAAAAAAACTAAATGAAGTGATGATAGGCAACCTTCCAGAAAAAGAATTCAGAATAATGATAGTGAAGATGATCCAGGACCTTGGAAAAAGAATGGAGGCAAAGATCGAGAAGATGCAAGAAATGTTTAACAAAGAACTAGAAGAATTAAAGAACAAACAAACAGAGATGAACAATATAATAACTGAAATGAAAAAATACACTAGAAGGAATCAATAGCAGAATAACTGAGGCAGAAGAACGGATAAGTGACCTGGAAGACAGAATGGTGGAATTCACTGCTGCGGAACAGAATAAAGAAAAAAGAATGAAAAGAAATGAAGACAGCCTAAGAGACCTCTGGGACAACATTGAAAACAACAACATTCGCATTATAGGGGTCCCAGAAGGAGAAGCGAGAGAGAACAGACCCGAGAAAATATTTGAAGAGATTATAGTCAAACACTTCCCTAACATGGGAAAGGAAATAGCCACCAAAGTCCAGGAAGTGCAGAGAGTCCCATACAGTATAAACCCAAGGAGAAAAACGCCGAGACACATAGTAATCAAATTGGCAAAAATTAAAGACAAAGAAAAATTATTGAAAGCAGCAAGGGAAAAATGACAAATAACAAACAAGGGAACTCCCATAAGGTTAACAGCTGATTTCTCAGCAGAAACTCTACAAGCCAGAAGGGAGGGGCACAATATATTTAAAGTCATGAAAGGGAAGAACCTACAATCAATATTACTCTATCTGGCAGGATCTCATTCAGATTCGATGGAGAAATCAAAAGCTTTACAGACAAGCAAAAACTAAGAGAATTCAGCACCACCAAACCAGCTTTACAACAAATGCTAAAGGAACTTCTCTAAGTGGGAAACACAACAGAAGAAAGGGACCTACAAAAACAAACCCATAATAATTAAGAAAATGGTAATAGGAACATACATATCGATAATTACCTTAAACGTGAATGGATTAAATGCTCCAACCAAAAGACACAGGCTCGCTGAATGGATAACAAGACCCATGGGGCTTCCCTGGTGGCACAGTGGTTGAGAGTCTGCCTGCCGATGCAGGGGACATGGGTTCGTGCCCCGGTCCAGGAGGATCCCACATGCCGCGGAGTGGCTGGGCCCGTGAGCCATGGCCACTGAGCCTGTGTGTCCAGAGCCTGTGCTCCGCAGCAGGAGAGGCCACAGCAGTGAAAGGCCCATGTACCGCAAAAAACCAAAACAAACAAACAAACAAAAAACAAGACCCATATATATGCTGTCTATAAGAGACCCACTTCAGACCTAGGGACACATACAGACTGAAAGTGAGGGGATGGAAAAAGATATTCCATGCAGATGGAAATCAAAAGAAAGCTGGAGTAGCAATACTCATAACAGATAAAATAAACTTTAAAATAAACACTGTTACAAGAGACAAGGAAGGACACTACATAATGATCGAGGGATCAATCCGAGAAGAAGATATAACAATTATAAATATATATGCACCCAACATAGGAGCACATCAATACATAAGGCAACTGTTAACAGCTATAAAAGAGGAAATCAACAGTAACACAATAATAGTGGGGGACTTTAACACCTCACTGACACCAATGGACAGATCATCCAAAATGAAAATAAATAAGGAAACAGAAGCTTTAAATGACACAATAGACCAGATAGATTTAATTGATATTTATAGGACATTCCATCCCAAAACAGCAGATTACACTTCTCAAGTGCGCATGGAACATTCTCCAGGATAGATCACATCCTGTGTCATAAATCAAGCCTCAGTACATTTAAGAAAATTGAAATCATATCAAGCATCATTTCTGACCACAATGCTATGAGATTAGAAATGAATTACAGGGGGAAAAATGTAAAAAACATAAACACATGGAGGCTAAACAATACGCTACTAAATAACCAAGAGATCACTGAAGAAATCAAAGAGGAAACCAAAAAATACCTAGAGACAAATGACAATGAAAACACGACAATCCAAAACCTATGGGATTCAGCAAAAGCAGTTCTAAGAGGGAAGCTTATAGCTATACAAGCTTACCTCAAGAAACAAGAAAAATCTCAAATAAACAATCTAACCTTACACCTAAAGGAACTAGAGAAAGAAGAACAAACAAAACCCAAAGTTAGCAGAAGGAAAGAAATCATAAAGATCAGAGAAGAAATAAATGAAATAGAAACAAATAAAACAATAGCAAAGATCAAAACTAAAAGCTGGTTCTTTGAGAAGATAAACAAAACTGATAAAGCATTAGCCAGACTCATCAAGAAAAAGAGGGAGAGCACTCAAATCAATAAAATTAGAAATGAAAAAGGAGAAGTTACAACAGACACCGCAGAAATACAAAGCATCCTAAGAGACTGCTAAAAGCAACTCTATGCCAATAAAATGGACAATCTGGAAGAAATGGACAAATTCTTAGAAATGTATAACCTTCCAAGACTGAACCAGGAAGAAATAGAAATATGAACAGACCAATCACAAGTAATGAAATTGAAACTGTGATTAAAAATCTTCCAACAAACAAAAGTCCAGGACCAGATGGCTTCACAGGTGAATTCTATCAAACATTTAGAGAAGAGTTAACACCCATCCTTCTCAATCTCTTCCAAAAAACTGCAGAAGAAGGAAAACTCCCAAACTCATTCTATGAGGCCACCGTCACCCTGATACCAAAACCAGACAAAGATAATACAAAAAAGGAAAATTACAGACCAATATCACTGATGAACAGAGATACGAAAATCCTCAACAAAATACTAGCAAACAGAAGCCAACAACACATTAAAAGGATCATATACCATGATCAAGTGGAATTTATCTCAGGGATGCAAGGATTCTTCAATATATGCAAACTAATCAATGTGATACACCATATTAACAAACTGAAGAATAAAAACCATATGACCATCTCAATAGATGCAGAAAAAGCTTTTGACAAAATTCAACACCCATTTATGATAAATACTCTCTAGAAAGTGGGCATAGAGGGAACCTACCTCAACATAATAAAGGCCATATACGACAAACCCACAGCAAACATCATTCTCAATTGTGAAAAACTGAAAGCATTTCCTCTAAGATCAGGAACAAGACAAGGTTTCCCACTCTCACCACTATTATTCAACATAATTTTGGAAGTCCTAGCCACAGCAATCAGAGAAGAAAAAGAAATAAAAGGAATACAAACTGGAAAAGAAGAAGTAAAATGTCACTGTTTGCAGATGACATGATACTATACATAGAGAATCCTAAAGATGCCAACAGAAAACTACTAGAGCTCATCAATGAATCTGGTAAAGTTGCAGGATACAAAATTCATGCACAGAAATCCCTTACATTCCTATACACTAATGATGAAAAATCTGAAAGAGAAATTAAGGAAACACTCCCATTTACCATTGCAACAAAAAGAATAAAATACCTAGGAATAAACCTATCTAGGGAGACAAAAGACCTGTATGCAGAAAACTATAAGACACTGATGAAAGAAATTAAAGATGATACCAACAGATGGAGAGATATACCATGTTCTTGGATTGGAAGAATCAATATTGTGAAAATGACTCTAGTACCCAAAGCAGTCTACAGATTCAATGCAATCTCAATCATATTACCAATGGCATTTTTTATGGAACTAGACAAAAAATCTTAAAATTTGTAATGAGGCACAAAAGATCCCAAAGCAGTCTTGAGGAAAAAAAAACAGCTGGAGGAATCAGACTTCGTGACTTCAGACTATACTACAAAGCTACAGTAATGAAGACAATATGGTACTGGCACAAAAACAGAAACACAGATCAATGGAACAAGACAGAAAGCCCAGAGGTAAACCCACGCACCTGTGGTCAACTAATCTATGACTGAGAAGGCAAGGATATACAATGGAGAAAAGACAGTCTCTTCAATGAGTGGTGCTGGGACAACTGGACAGCTACATGTAAAAGAATGAAATTAGAACACTCCTTAACACCATATACAAAAATAAACTCAAAATGGATGAGATACCTAAAAGACTGGACATTCTAAAACTCTTAGAGGAAAACATAGGAAGAACACTCTTTGACATAAATCACAGCAAGATCTTTTTTGATCCACCTCCTAGAGTAACGGAAATAAAAAGAAAAATAAACAAATGGGACCTAATGAAACTTTAAAGCTTTGGCACAGCAAAGAAACCATAAACAAGACGAAAAGACAACCTCAGAATGGGAGAAAACATTTGCAAGCAAATGAACAGACAAAGGATTAATCTCCAACATATATAAACAGCTCATGCAGCTCAATATTAAAAAAACAAACAACCAATCCAAAAATGGGTAGAAGATCTAAATAGACATTTCTCCAAAGAAGACATACAGATGGCCAAGAAGCATATGAAAAGCTGCTCTACATCACTAATTATTAGAGAAATGCAAATCAAAACTACAATGAGGTATCACCTCACACCAGTTAGAATGGGCATCATCAGAAAATCTACAAACAACAAATGCTGGAGAGGGTGTGGAGAAAAGGGTACCTTCTTGCACTGTTGGTGGGAATGTAAATTGATACAGCTACTATGGAGAACAGTATGGAGGTTCCTTAAAAAACTAAAAATAGAATTACCATATGATCCAGCAATCCCACTGTGGGCATATACCCAGAGAAAACCATAATTCAAAAAGACACATGCACCCCAATATTCATTGCAGCACTATTTACAATAGCCAGGTCATGGAAGCAACCTAAATGCCCATCGACTTTCAAATGGATAAAGAAGATGTGGTACATATATACAATGGAATATTAGTCAGCCATAAAAAGGAATGAAATTGGGTCATTTGTTGAGACGTGGATGGATCTAGAGACTGTCATACAGAGTGAAGTAAGGCAGAAAGAGAAAAACAAATATCCTATATTAATGCATATATGTGGAACCTAGAAAAATGGTACAGATGAACCGGTTTGTAGGGCAGAAATTGAGACACAAACGTAGAGAGCAAACGTATGGACACCAAGGGGGGAAAGCAGCGGGAGGCTGGGAGTGCTGGTGTGATGAATTGGGTGATTGGGATTGACATGTATACACTGATGTGTATAAAATTGATGACTAATAAGAACCTTCTGTATAAAAAAAAAAGACACTTTCAAATGACTGGTAGAGGTATTGTTTTAGGAGTTCAGAGGAAACAAGGTCACTGGGAGAAAGGATGGTCTGGAGGGCTTCCTGAGGGAGGACACAGGCCTGTGTTGGTAGATGAGTGGGAATCTGCAGGGGGTTGGGGTGGTGTGGGCACAATGTTACAGGATGTGTGGAACACCAAAGCTCTTCAGGCACTAGTCCAGCTGAAATAGAGAGTTACTGAAGGCAAACAGAGAGAAAAAGAGAGAACGAGGGGAGGAGAGAGAGAGAGAGGGAAGCTGGTTTGAGGGCAAAATGCAGAATGCTTTTAACATCAGGATCAAAGTGATAATTCAGAAAATAATGCAGAGGTATTGTGGAACTCCTAATAGCCAAAAACCAGAGGCTCAATTATAAAAAATTAAACTTATTATGTCAATTAATCAGAAAATTCACTCCACAAAACATGGCAACGATCTTAGCTTTTAATGTATATGCTTCATTAAAGATTGAGGGAGTATTAATTTTAATCCATGAATTTAATAACAATTTTATTAAGTCTTTATACCTCAAAAGCTTTGTCAAGAAGGTTCTGCTCTCTTAGTTGATTTCCTTTTGTGAAAAAAAGTTCAGATACAACTTTTGGGTCCTTTGGTTTCAGCTTCAGAGCCTTGTCTATAGCATCAAGTGCCTGTACAGTTTAGAAATTAAGACACAATAAATGTAGGTTAGATACAGAAAAACTAAGTTAAACGATAACATCTATACTTTTTGTTTCCTATGTATTAGCTAGTGTGGTGAGTGACAATCAGAACACATTTTTCATTTTCTCTGATGTTCTCATCAAGGAATAAAATAGCCCTGACAAAATAATTTCCCTATACTCCAGGTTTCCTATTTACATTAGTGACAATGAAATGTCCCCGATCACTTTTCAGGAAGGCCGTGTGATCCCATTGAAAGAAAACAAGATCTGAGGTCAGTTGTGTTGCCCTGGCCATGTGTCCATCTGGAGCACTCCAACAGCCTCCTTTTAGGGCCCTGGTGCTCACTCTGCCCCCAGCACCCACTGGCCCACCCTCTGCAGCCAGAGAGCCCTTCAAAGCACAAATCTGATATGTTGCTCTTTTCCTTAAGACCCCAAAGCTTCTTCCAGGAAAAGGAACAAAACCCTTGCCCTGGTCCCAAGCCTTGGGGTTGAGTCCCCAGCAACCTTGGTGGCTACATCTCACAGGCGCCCTGCTCCCTCACGCCCATTCCTCAGACAGGCCATTTACTGTTGACACAGGGCATCTGCGTGTGCTTTTTCTTGCCTGGAACGCTATTCACTGCCCCTTTTTGCTTAATAACTCCTATTCATCACTCAGCCCTCAACTTCACATCACTCTGCAGGGAACCTAACCACCCAGACCACTTGGGTCCCCTGATTATATGCCCATTAGGGACCATGCTGCTCTTCACGACATCACTGGGCACAGCTATAATTCCACACTGGTTTTGTGATTACTTGCTCAATCTCTGTCTCCTCTTCGACTGTAAACTCCACAAGGACAAGGGCAATGTTTTTTTTTTTTTTTTTCTCACACCACTTTATTCCCACTGCCCACCACAGTGTCTGGCATATATATAGCAGGCATTCAATAAATATTTTGTTGAATCAATTCATGTATTTACTGGTCATGTGACTTTTAAAATGGAGATAAACAGTACAGTTGCAACACAGGGCCACTGACCTGCCTTAAAGGGTTGTTATAAAGAGTCTATAAAATATCTTTGAGGGAACATGGAAAATGATAAAGCATACAAACGTTAGTGTTTATCATTATCGAGTTAGCTGAAAACAAACTGAGATAATACCACATAAAATCTTCAGACCAAGGATGAACCAAGAAAATAGCGTCTCGAGGGGACATCTTAGGAATCAAGCAGGTATCTGAAAAGTGCCCAGAAGATACGCTCTGCCAACTGACGATGTTCAAGACTGCTCGGCCTTGTGAGCGTGCGGGCTGGAGGGTCATTCAGGTGCACCCCATTTTCTACCTGTGAACCCAAACGACTCCAAGCAGTGTCCTCTCTACCTTGTCGTGCTGCTCCTGCTTGCTGTGGATAGCAGACAACAGGCGATAGCATTCAAGGCACCCAGTCTCCTCTGACACAATGTGATTGGTCATCTTTTCAGCTTCTTTTGTCTGACCCATCACGGCCAAAACCTGAGCCTGCGAAACCACAGTGACTTTGGCTTAGAAGGTACTTGGCTATCACCTTATCAAATAAAGCACTCTTTATCAAATAAAGCATTCAGGAAACACTTCCCACAAAAGTGCTCAGAATCGCTTTGTGACTCACAGAGAAGGCTGACTTACCACAGTTTATGTTGTTAGTTTCTTTGTTTAGGCATGTGCATGCATTTGTGTGTGAATGGCAGGAACATCAAAGCCATTCAGTGACTTGTGCCTTTTTAAAAAAGTTGACTATGTCAAGAGAAATTTTTTCCTATGGTTTCAACAGAACACTGTGTTTATAACAAGATAACAAGTTTGTTTTACTGAAAATCTAAGGGAAAGGAAGAGTAATGATCCAAAAATTGAAATAAAAAATATTGTTGATATTAATTTTCCTGAATTTGATAGTTGTACTGTGGTTAGGTTAGACAATGTCCTTGTTCTTAGGAACTATTTGCTGAAGTATTTAGAAATAAAGGGTATGAGATCTCTAATTCTCAGATGGCTCAAGACAAAATATCATGTATTAATAGTATGTACATGCACATACACATACCTAAATATGCACATACATATGTGTACATATACACATACATACATACATGAGAGGATGATAAACAAATGCATCAAAGTGCTAAAAGTTCATCAATCTGGGTGAAAGAGTATATGGGAGTTATTTAAAATTCTTGCAAATTTTTGTAAGTTTGAAATTATTTCAAAACAAAAACTTAATAGCGTTTTTAGGGTCCATGTGTTTGGTGAATGGCTCTAACATTGGTTATATGAATATTCATTAAATGGATATAGTATAGTTTTCTAGTTCCCATTTTGAGGCATACTGACTACAGCTCCCTGTATTGCATGCCATGAGTGTATTTCCTACTCCATTTCCTTTCTTTTGTCCATCTGCTCACCAGTGCCAGGCGGAGTTCCCTTTGGGAAGGCTGAAGGGATGCAGCTTCCCGGTAAATCTGCAAAGCCTCTTCATATCTGCCAGTGTTGTAATATAGAGCTCCCAACGGTGATAATATCTCAGCTTTGCGTGTCACCTGCAAGGCGCTGAATTTTGAGAAAACAAATGGACAATTTTCTTCCAACAGGTACATCTCCAAAAGTTGAAACTTAGATTTAGGGACCACTGTACCCGGTTTGAGACTCTGCTCCCACATGGTTGTTGTTTTTATATCAAGAAGAATGTTAAAAAAAGACCACAGTGCCAGCCTCTGACTATACGCATGTCTCTAGTGACCCACCAATACGTAAACTGAGCCCCAAGGATCTTTCCCATTTATGGTGATAGACTTGTTTTGATGTATGCACAGTTTTTCATCTGGATCCATTTTCGAAATTTCTGTTTGTGGTTTGGGTTGTAGTCCTTAGCTTCAACAGAAAACAATGGACTAACTAAGATGGGAATTAAATTCCAACCTTGGTTTAGCACTATGCTTTAACCAGCAGGCAAAAAAGTCATTAAGTGGGATATCATTTATCCCCAAAGTGCCATTTATTGTACTGTTCTCTTTGGAGAGGAGAATCTGTATTGCCTGCATTGGCAAAATTTGCTAGTATTTTGAAAGCATCTGTTCCAAATAACTAAGAATTTGATGGCCAATTGCAGAGGTCTTAGGATGACTTACAAAGTGAAAAACAGGAACTTTACCGTTTGTACCATTCTTCAGCCACGCTGTTGTCTCCCAGTGACCTGTAGAGTCTCCCCAGGTTCACCATGGCTACATGATGGCTCGGGCTAAGTCTGATGGCCTGTTGGTAATGGGTCACTGCCTTCTCTGGAGAGCCTGTAATCAACAGGTGGTAGGTTGGTAAGAGCAGAACATGCCTTAATTATAAAACACACAGACTTTTTTTTTTTTTTTTGGCTGCATTGGGTCTTTGTTGCTGCACGCGGGCTTTCCCTGGTTGCGGTGCACGGGCTTCACATTGCGGTGGCTTCTGGTTGTGGAGCACGGGTTCTAGGAGCGCGGGCTCAGTAGTTGTGGCTCACGGGCTCTAGAGCACAGGCTCAGTAGTTGTGGTGCACGGACTTAGTCGCTCCACGGCATGTGGGATCTTCCTGGATCAGGGATTGAACCCATGTCCCCTGCACTGGCAGGCTGATTCTTAAGCACTGTGCCACCAGGGAAGTCCCTAAACACATGGCCTCTTTAATTTCTCTTCTGATGATCTTTTTTTCCTACAGCCATACCACCAATTATTCAGTTTGTAAATGAGCTCACATTTTGGCTTCTCCTTGCCACTGCCTAACTTTGGACCATTTCACTATTCATTTTCACTTCCAAAGAAATTAGTAGTAAAAAAGCAGTAAAAACTAAAACCTGTTTCTTTTATTAAATGTATTATTTTAGTCAAATTGGTTTCTGGCCACTGCCTTAGTTAATATGATGTTTTGAGATTATCAATGATTGGCATTTATGTAAGATATTGTTGCTTCTCATTATACAAAAAGTGGAATGGGCTGTTATAGAAAGAAAACTGTCCTGAAGCAATTTCTGAGGGTCTGTCACAATTACTATACCACAACCTAGTGATTGAGGCACTGCTTTAAATAAGCAGGCATCTTCTGTATTTTGAAAATCTCTTTTTAAATCATACATCTTTGTTTAAAGGGTATGTATTGAATGGGACTTTAAAAATAAAAATAATACCACCTTGCATTTGTGCAATGCATTGTATATTTTAAAACACTAATTAAATGATCTCATGATTTTTGCAGGTATTTTGATCCTATTTAGCTGCCTTTTGATAGCACTTAGTTGCCTCTTGGGATTTAAAAGATAGTAAAAAAATATTATCACTTTACAGATACAGGCTCTAAAGTGCAAAAACATTAAGAAACTTGACAAAAATCCCAGGGGAAGTGAGAATAAAGGTCAGAACTACCATCAAGTCTCTCTAGTATGATAAGGTTCCCCAAAGAAGCTTCCTAGTGAAATTATATGTAAGTGAATGAATTGTGGACAAGTCTGAAGCTCTACATGGCAATGGCATGTTTATTACCCACACAGACATCTTCTCAAGTCTACCTTCTTTGAATGCAAGTTTGACTAGGAGGTGCCAAAAAAGACTACGTACGTAGAGGTCTATGTATAGGTCATGATAGGGAGAATTTCAGTAGTATAAAAACAGAATACAGTGGGAGTGGTAGGAAAATATAGAGGGTGGTCAGTGAGATTTTGGGGGGCTGGGAGTTGGGGTGGGATATTTTGTTGTTGAAGTAGAAGGAAGAGGGCTAGATCAGGCCAACAGGTGGTCTCTTCAATTTTTTGTTTGTTTTTAATCTTTGATACCTAATTTATTATTATGTTGCCAAAGAACCAGCAGGTGGCACTAAGAAACAATTTTACATGTGAAAATAACGGATGTTTCCTCGGTGTATCAGAATGTAAATTTATGTCCTAAGAAACAGAAGGGCTTCAAATATCCTAGAAAATAAAAACCCTTTTGAGCATTTCATATGGACAGAATAATTAAAATCGAATTTTATTGCAGGGCAGGTAGTCTAATAGTCAACGAGAACAAAGCAGTGTTTTTGTATTAAATTCAAGCATCTTTTCATTCTTTACAAGTATTCATAACATGCCAACAGTATGTGGGGTACAAACCATAAACAAAACAGAATTCCTGTCCAGTAAAGTTTTACATTAAATAAGGTAAAGTGTATTTTATATAGCACCTGTCCAATAAGGGTACTCTATCAATTATAATGGTACATTTTCTATAGTATGTATCACATAAAGAACAATGAAACAATTTAAGACTTTTTAATCGGCTGTAGAAAAGTATTTACCATCTGCCAGTAAACAGATTCAGAGGCAGGTTCTGCATCATTGTAGAGAACAGTTCATCATCATAGATTTATAAACTTGTATAAATGCTATTCAAAGGAGACTGTTGCTCATTAAATCATCAAGGCCACTTCCTGCCACCTGGGGAGATTTTCTTAGCAATCTGATTATAAGAACCGGCAGATTTTACTGAATTGAGCTTGAAGATTTAGAGAAATGACAGCCCCAAAGTACAATGTGACTGTCAACGGTGTGAGCTTCCTGCCAAGCCCAGTGAGTTCTACTTTTGAGGCATTATTGGCGTGGTTGCCATTTAGCTTGATAGATAATATTATCTCATCTCCACAGAACAGGTTCTCTTTAATCTCGCTTACCAGTATCAACTAGGAAAACTCCATAGTTGTTGTGTAAGTCTGAGCTATCTGGGCAGTTCTTTATTCCAGCCTGGTATATTTCCTCAGCTTCCTTAAACCTCCCCTTTAAAAGAAAACAAAGAAAAATACATGAGAAAGTTTTTTTAAAAAATCGACAATAAACTGAATAATGGAAGTGGGAAGAGCAGAAAATAATTTACTGAGCATCTGTTATGCAACAGGCGCCAAGATCAAACACTATGTTTTTTTTTTTTTTTTTTTTTTTTTGCGGTACGCGGGCCTCTCACTGTTGTGGCCTCTCCCATTGCGGAGCACAGGCTCCGGACGTGCAGGCTCAGTGGCCATGGCTCATGGGCCCAGCCGCTCCGCGGCATGTGGAGTCTTCCCAGACCAGGGCACGAACCCATGTCCCCTGCATCGGCAGGCGGACTCTCAACCACTGCACCACCAGGGAAGTCCAAACACTATGTATTTTGAATTAAAGTCAGTGCCAACTGCACACATACCAAAGACTCATACTTGTGTTTAGCTCCTTCAGCGCAAACCAGCTGATGTTTACTAAGAAGCAGTATCTGGAAGGATTTGCCCTACAGTTGGAAAAAGCCTCAAAATGGATATTTGAATGGGATGCCCTCCACCCCAGTAACTCTCTGGACGAAAATACGTGTGATCCATTCATATAGGAATGCCTTCCGAGGTGGCAATCTCACTGGGAGATAGGGAGGCCTGGCTATTTGACACAGCTGCATTTGCATAGCTAGCTCTCTTACCTATATTGTATGATTTATTTGGGGAGGTTCTGGGGAAGGAAGTGGGAGGGGAGGCTGATGTTGATTATGGGAGGGGTTTGCCTTATCCTTTCTTTACTCTAAATATTTCTGTAGTCCACCAAACCATTCGTTACTTCCCTTATCACCCCGCCCTTTCCACCTCTGAGCTGTTCCCTCCAACAGGAATATAGGGCCCCTCAAAGGCACACCTCCAACTCCTCCCTTTGTGGCAAGGCCCAGATCAATTGCCACAGCCTCAGTGGATCTTTTTCTAGTTGTTTTGCTCTTCTACTCTAACAATCCACTTTAACACACTTCAATAATTCTGAATTCGTTTTTAGGCACATTTTCCACAACCATCTGAGATTGTCATGTCACACTTTCTTTTACAATGTATAAGGTAACACCTAATTAATGAATCAAATGAAATGAAATCATCCAGGTTCTAACAATTACTCACAAGTAAACCATTTCCTAGTTTCCTAGTACTGCTATGAAGGTCAGGTGAAAGGCAATGGTTTGGCATAAATCACAAAGCAACTTTTCCTTTCATGTGCTCTGATCATGGACACCGTCCATAATTTTATCAGAAGTTACTACTACTAAGCATTCAACCAGACACGTGAAAAGAGAATGTACAGCATCATTTTTCTCAGACCTGACACCTTGAGCTTCTGAATAAAAATGCCCTGAGTGCTTAGCAATAAGCCAAGAAGCCTAAATCTGATTTGACACTTGACTCTCTGTGGAATGACCAATGCCATCTCTTCAAATCCACATATTTAAGTACCATTTAGGGAACAAAGTGTGGTTTGAATTTGGCAAATTTCTCTTATTTGAATTACAAATCCATAGTCCAGCAAAAATGGATTTCCATGTTTCTAAAAGTGTGTTTTCCAGTTGCCAAGCTCAACAAACTGTCAAACTCAAAAGAAAATTAGAGATGAATGAAAAATCTCAAAATGTCTTCTTTCAATCTACTGAAGAAAAGAAAAACTTTCTGAAGGTATCACCCACTGTAGATCTAGCAAATTGGTGAGTGTGCATGCGTGTGTATTAAATGGAGACAGGCAAGACACAAATTACCTAAGACTCCAATCGAAGTAATAGAGAGTACCATTGCATATTTATTCATTTACGCATTCATTCAGCACATGTTTTCTGTAATTGCTATAGAAAGCATGGCATAGTAATTAAGAATTGGGCTGCTGTATGGAGGTTCCTCATAAAACTAAAAATAGAGCTGCCATATGATCCAGCAATCCCACTCCTGGGCATATATCCAGACAAAACTATAATTCAAAAAGATACATGCTGGGGCTTCCCTGGTGGTGCAGTGGTTAAGAATCCATCTGCCAGTGCAGGGGATGTGGGTTCAAGCCCTGGTCTGGGAAGATCACACATGCCGCCGAGCAACTAAGCCTGTGTGCCACAACTACTAAGCCTGCACTCTAGAGCCCGCGAGCCACAACTACTGAGCCCGTGTGCCACAACTACTGAAACCTGCACGCCTAGAGCCCGTGCTCTGCAACAAGAGAAGGAATGAGAAGCCCGTGCACCGCAATGAAGAGTAGCCCCCACTCGCCACAGCTAGAGAAAGCCCGCGTGCAGCAACGAAGACCCAATGCAGCCAAAAATAAATAAATAAAATAAATAACTTTATTTAAAAAGAAAAGATACATGCACCCTTATGTTCATAGCAGCACTATTTACAATAGCCAAGACATGGAAACAACCTAAATGCCCATCAACAGATGAATGGATAAAGAAGATGTAGTGTGTGTGTGTATATATATATATATATATAAAATATATAATGGAATATTACTCAGCCTTCAAAAAGAATGGAATAATGCCATTTACAGCAACATGGATGGACCTAGAGATTCTCATACCAAGGGAAGTAAGTCAGAAAGAGAAAGACAAATACCATATGATATCACTAATACAACACAAATGAACAAAACTACAAAACAGAAACAGACTCACAGACATTGAGAACAGACTTTTGGCTGCCAAGGCAGGGGGAGGGGGTAGGGAAGGGAAGGAATGGGAATTTGGGATCAGCAGAGGCAAACTATTGTATACAGGATGGATAAACAACAAGGTCCTACTGTAGAGCACAGAGAACTATACTCAATGTCCTATGATAAACCATAATGGAAAAGAATATATAAAAAAAGAATGTATATATATGTATAACTGTACAGCAGAAATTAACACAACATTATAAATCAACTATACTTTAATAAAATTTTTTAAAAAAGAATTGGGCTGCCAGTGCTTGGCTACATGGATTGGAATCCCAACCCCACCATTTACTGTCCCTGTGACCTTACTTCCCCTCTATGTACCCAAGTGTAACAAAGGGATAAAAATAGTACCTATTTCAGAGGGTTGTTCTGAGGATTAAATGGATTAAAACAGGTGAAGCCCTGAGAACAATGCCTAGCGAACAGTCAGCACTTTGTCATGTTAGCCTCTATTCTTTTTTTTTTTTCGGTATGCGGGCCTCTCACTGTTGCGGCCTCTCACGTTGCGGAGCACAGGCTCTGGACGCGCAGGCTCAGTGGCCATGGCTCATGGGCCCAGCCGCTCTGCGGCATGTGGGATCTTCCCGGACCGGGGCACGAACCCGTGTCCCCTGCATCGGCAGGCGGACTCTCAACCACTGCACCACCAGGGAAGCCCGGCCTCTACTCTTATTACTACTACTAGGAGTAGTATTTCATGAGCACATTTAAAAACAGATGGCATTAGTGTCAAACACTAACACTGGTCAAATGGTAACACAAGAAACTCAAGATTTTTAGGAACTGATTAACTAGTTTAGGATTAGCCAGGGTATTTTTTTTTCTGGTTGCCTCTAAGAAATTGTTTATTGACCTCCATATCAGAAGATGATTAAGAAAAATTAAAAGGAAGAACACCCAAGTTAGTTATTTTTTTCTCATATGGAGTTAACTAAAGAGATTTGATGGGAAAGGAATTTGAAACTGTAGGCTAAAATGCCACGTGGACAGGGTTGTGATGCCTAACATGGCCTCAGTAACAACGCCAGGGCACCTGAGCTCCAGAGCATCTGTATTTACCTCTTTACTACACTGCTCACATTGAGTTGTATTCCTTAGTTCATTTGTCTTTGAGCTCCTTAAATAGATGTATTTTGTTTTATTCAGCCCCATGTCTTTGGCATCTATCTCCCAGTGGTATAAGTAATAGCACCTCCCACATGTCAAGTATATAATGGAGAGAGAAGAGTGGGTGAGACAGACAATCCTGCCCACAAAGACAACGGAGAGGGATTCAGGCAAGGAGACACTGTGATATACGGTGACAGTGTCACAAAAGGAGAAGCACAAGGTTCTTGGAAGGCAACCAGGAGTGATACCCAGACTGGTGTTTATATAGACAGATTCTCTACAACTGTCATAAACCAAATGCCTGGAAACACTGGCTACCATTAACACCAGCAGCTGTGTAATACAAAGATATGCATGAAAAAAATCTGCAGCTACTTGAGATCTTTAAAACATCCTTATAACCAAACTGTGGGAGAGTTGAAAGGTGTTTTTCCTGAAAGGAATAAAATGGACGTCCTCACATTCTAACTTGCTAAAGTCAGATACCACAGTTTTCAAGTGCAATTACTCTTATACCTGACTTAATTTTACCTTTTCCCCACATTCTTGTTGCTCCAGAATAGGCAAAGAGATCACCTTTTTCATCTAAAACCCATTTTGGGGTTTATGAGCTGGGTCTCCACAGGAATGCAATTTTCAAAGTCCAAAGAAGTAATGGGATTTAAAAGACCATCCATGTCTAGAGCAAGGAATCACATCCCATACCTTCGGTAACCCCCAAGGACAGTCTCAAGACTCTGGCTCTATGACAAATGTTTTCAATGTCTATCTTTCTTGTCCTTTCATTTGACTGTAAATTTCAAAGAATGATTAACTCCACTTATTAAAAAACTAAAGGGACCACCACTGCAGGAGAAAAATACCTTCTAGATGTTTATTTAAAACAAATTCCACCTTCTCTGGAAGGGCAATGCATTTATCTTAAAAAGGAGTATCCTTAATCCCTCAAGTTCAATTTCATTTACCTCATCTGGCTAGATGTCCTGACCTAAGCGGATCACTCCCAGTCTCTACTGATTTGTGAGATCCAGAGGAAATGAATACGAGCTATTGATAGGACAACTTTAATTAAAAATGCTTGTGACCCAGAGAACGGTTCTGACAAATAATACTGTCACCAGAGTCCCCAACCAACCGCTGCCTCAACATGAAATCGGCCTTCGAGGGCAATGGTTAAAAATGGGCAGCACGCAGCCGTGGGCTTCTCTCCAAGGCTCAAAAGCATTTTCAGTGGGGTGGAAATGAAATGGGCCTCGCGGGATAGAGAAAACACCATCAACATCTCCATGTTTTACATGCTGTAATTACCGATATGGCATGTTTTTTACCTCAAGGAAGAGAAAGTGAAAAGTAGATCTGAAAAAGGACGTTTGACTGTCATTTATTCTCTTGGGCCAACTGATACACTTGGAAAAAATTTCTTATAGTTCAAGTTGCAGCGACCAGGAGGACAAAGGGACATGGGCTCAATGCAGCAATCTTCAAACTTCTTGGTTTACACTCTAAAATGTACTGAGGACCCCAGAGAGCTTTGTTTATGTGGTCTACATCTATCAATGTGTACCATAACAGGAATGAAGCTGAGAAATTTTTATTTAATAAACTAATAAATAAACTAATATTTATTATTTATTTAGAATAATAAAAAAACATAACACATTTATAAGAAAATATATTTTCCAAAGCCAAAAAAAATAGTGAGAATAGTGGCATTATTTTCTATTTTTCCAAGTCTTTTAAATGTCTGGCTTGATAGAAGACAGCTGGGTTCTTGTATCTATTTTTGTACTAATCTGTTTCTGTATGTTTTTTAGTTGAAGTATGTGAAGAAACCTGGTCTCACACAGACATTCAGTTGGAAAGGGGAGAATATTTTCATACTCTTTTCATGACTGTGAATATATCATGTAGCCTCTAAAGAACCACGGTACACTGGGGAGAGAATGAGAGTAAAAAAAGGCAAATTACTTGTTAGTATTATAAAAACTGCACAGGCCTTCTTGGACCTCAGGTGTCCCCGGTCAACCCTCTGTGAACCACTGGCGTAATGAATGGCCTGTAACATATGTCCTTACTGTATGGCAGATATAGGGTGTGATGTTCCAAAGTGGTGAAAGACCTACAGAGATGGGGCTGGAAGGTTGTGCTCTGACATCATGGCCATGCGTCTGAGCTGCTTTCCATAAGTACTTTCACTCTGGCCAATGATACGAGCACACAGAGCTATCGTGTATCTCCCCATTAGCCAAATGACTATTACAAACCTGGGAAGTGTAGGACAACTGAATGTTTAAACTCATGTCAATGACTTTGCTAAGCAACTCTTTAAGACACAGCGGCTCAAAACATAAAGCAAAGATGCCTGCTTTCTCATCCTTTCCTTTGCTTTTACTTTCCTTACAAAACAGTTCTTCCCCCATCAGTCACTGACATGGACGTTTATGAGAAACGTGCCGCCAACATTTGAAGTCTAATTCTCTTTCTCATTCAACTGAAATGAATCAATTAACTTGGCATTTCTCCTCACCAAGGACATGTTAGGTATTTCTAATCCTGAATTTTCTCATCGCCCAGCAGACTGTGATCAATATCACCCTGTGACAATTTAAGAAAGAAAGAAATGATCACTTTAAAGAAGAAATGCCAAGAATCATAAAATAAAAGCTAAAGAGCAAACACTATGACAAATGTAAGCGACCACAGCTGTGTCACACTGTCAAGAGACCAGGAAGAGTGAGGGGAAGGTAAATTTACATAGAATTGCAGCTTTCTCCATCTCCAAACTCTTCTCATGCCCTTTTGTCCTCATTCTCTGCACTTTCAGGCACATGACTTTCCTCCCATAGGAGGAAGGGATCGTACTGTTCCCCACCCAACAGCCCTCAGGTGGTCTAATTCCTGTAGCCAGAAAGCTTTTCCTAATAATTTTAATCTTGTTGATATCTACAAGTTCTTAAGGTATCAGACTAAATATCACTCTTTGGCCAGCGCTCACTGCTCCCTGTATTAGGTTAGGTCCCTATAACATTCTCACTGGTACTCTATTCTCTCTTTGCCCTTTTGTCATAACTGGGTTAGACATTGGGGAAAGGGTGGTAATTCTTCACTTAAGAGTATCCTTACCTTTTAGACTCTAAGTTCCATGAGTTGAGGCCCATACCTTGCTACTTCAGCAATTTCTAATACCTGGTGATACCTAAATGTTCAATAAATATGTGCTGAATAATTTAATCAATAAATTATTATGGTAAGGTTCAGCGCAAGGTGACCTGACCACAAATGCGATGGTATATGTGCCTGAATCGACCCAAAAGACGGCACTTGTCAAAGAAGAGACACTGACCGTGGACCTCTCTTATTTTTGATCTATACTTCTAACTTATATTTTACTGTTCCAATTTTCTTTTCATTCTTGTATCAGGTGAAGTCATATCCCAAAATATATAAAAGAAAAATATTTTAAGTGTTATCAAATTAATTAATTGAGTTTTTCAATAGGCTATAAACCTGGGGCTAGCAATAATGTACAGTGGATCAAGTCATTATGTTAACTTCATTTCCTTTACTGCTAGTGTAATGCAAGCTATATAATCTATGGC
Organism: Orcinus orca; assembly: GCF_937001465.1. NCBI lineage: Eukaryota > Metazoa > Chordata > Mammalia > Artiodactyla > Delphinidae > Orcinus > Orcinus orca. The sequence continues at coordinate 24,546,964 of NC_064569.1, forward strand.
AAGAGTAGGCTAGTTAAAAATGATGGTGGGCTTGTAAATGTTTACAATCCTATCTGTGAAGTTGGAGTACAGCCAGTTCTGAATGCTAATAGAAAACCAAAAGAGGCTAGTAAGCCAGAGACCATCCGGACTTCAAATCTAAGAGTTTATTTTCTGTCCTGTCTTCTTGACTTCTATGCTGCAGTAGACACAGAGGGGCAAATTTATTCTGGATCCTTTTATGTATCTAACATCTATGACAACTCATGTTATGAGGTTTCCTCTATCATTTTTCTTCCCCCCTCCCACCTGGCCCCTTGTATACCTAACCTCATTAACTACAGCCCCATTACCACAGTCCAATCATGGGACCCCAGCATCATACAGTGAAAGAGCAGTGGGGAAGGAATCGAGTTACCAGGCTCCAGTCTTGGTCCTGACACTAGTTATTTGTATGACCTTGAGCAGTACTTAATTCTGTGCACCTCATATTTTTATCTACAAAATGAGAAGGTTAAAAATTCTTGAAGGTTTTCCTCCCCACGCTACTCTTCATTTTCCCCTCAGAGGGATTACCTACTCATAATATGGACTTATTTATTTGAAGTCCTAAATCTATCTTTAGCCCTGATCTCTCCCACTGTCATCTGTCCACATGCTATTTCCATTTAAATGTTCCACTAACATTCAAGACTTAGAGGCTGCACACTGCTGGTGGCACAGCGTATTGGTACCACTCTTTTAGAAAGCAGTTTAGTAACACATCTCAAAAGTCATGAAATGCTGATACTCTTTGATATGGGAATTCAACTTCTAGGAATCTATCATTAGGAAATGATTCAAAGTATTGTTTTAGGGCTTCCCTGGTGGCGCAGTGGTTAAGAATCCATCTGCCAATGCAGGGGACACGGGTTTGAGCCCTGGTCCAGGAAGAGCCCACATGCCACGGAGCAACTAAGCCCGTGCGCCACAACTACTGAGGCTGCGTGCCATAACTACTGAAGCCCACGCACCTAGAGCCCGTGCTCCGCAACAAGAGAAGCCACTGCCATGAGAAGCCTGGGTGCTGCAACTAGTGAAAAGCCCACGCTCAGCAATGAAGACCCAAAGCAGCCAAAAATAAATAAATTAATTAATTAAACAAACAAAAAAAAGTAACTTTTCATGAATTTGGAGTTCATCAATTTAGAAAAGGAATACAACTTGAAACTTTTGGATACAGTATTTACTAAAACAAATTGCTTTTCACAATATTAACATGTTAATGTTTTATTTGTATAGAAACCATAGCACTAATTAAAGTGGAGCCTTAAGTTATTCATGAAAATATTCATTAGCACTTGGTGTTACAGGGATAGTTTTAGACACTCTTAAAATGTTAGATCCATATAGCTATCGATTTTCAGATTTGGAAACTGAGGCTCAGAGAGGTAAAGCACTCCTCACCAGAGTCTGTACAGGCAAGGAAGTGGGGTCTGTACATAGTCTGTACTATGAAGTGGGGTCTACAATCAGGCTGCCGACCTGTTCACTGTCAAATGCTCCTAATAGCACAGCACAGGGGAACTGACCTCCAAAGTGCATTAAGTCCAGAGATGCTGTATGAATACCCACCTGCTTTATACAGTGAAGTACCCTGAGCCCTAGAGAAGGAACAGGCATACAAGGAAGACAAGGTTTTTCTTATAAAACTTGCAGTCTTGTGAGGAAAAATAAGCCTGACAAACTGTTTAAACTATAGTTCAGATGTTAATTCAAGACATAAAAATATATGATTGGTTTGTGAGTTTGTTGGTTTGTGAGTTGATGCATGTTCCCAAAGATGTCACAGGAGCTCCGAGGAAAATCGAACAACTCCCATGTGACGGGGAGGTGGATGAGTGTTGGCGGAGGACGTGAAAGTTGAACTGAATCTTGAAATATGAGGATGATTTAGAAGGAGAGAAAGAAAAGACGGCACTATAGGAAGATGGAACTGTGTGAATGTCTGTAAAGAGCTCCCCCAAAACAACACACCGTGTCGTCACTGGTATTAGGTGAGTGACTTTGTCATTTACCTTCAGGGTAATTTGCATCAAGAAGAGCGCTTCAGTGTTCACTATCTGTCCCGCCAAGTTGTGAAAAAAGATATGACTGGGAACTCAATGCAATGCTTTATTTATTCACTTACAGAGAAACGGAGGCAGCTTTCAAAAATATAGAGCACAAATTGAATAAAATAAATTATTAAGAAAAATGATAAACCAAGTACAAGCAGCGCCCACAGAAAAGCAGCCTATCCCATCCAGGTGGCGGTTAGTCGGAGGGGGGCCCAAGGGGGATGAAACTAGAACTGATTTTCTTAGCATTTGTAAGGTCCTTCATGCATTAGATTAAAAATAAAGCAAAAAACGTGTAATTCAGGAGAAGGCTGGCCATTTCTAATACTGAGACATGACAGAAATTTCTCCCTCGAGTCCTCATTCAGAAGCCAGTGAACCATGTAACAGGTGTTGGCCTCAACCCCGCCCCAACCCTGCAGTTAGAAGGAGTAGTTTCACCTGGCTGTCCTCACACTGTCCCTCAGTGAAGGACAAGGGCACGACGTGAGGCGCAGTTCCGTTATGAAACAGCATGGTGGCCCACATGCCCAGCCCTACTTCAAATATGAGTAAAATCTAGATCACGTACTGGATTGCAGGCGCTACATGGTCTTCAGTTCATATCCATTCATTTATTCACTCAGTATTTACTGCTTGCATACAACGTGACAGACGTGGGGGGAAAGCCTTGAGTAAAAGAGACAGCCATTCTCATGGAGACTGGCTCGCGGAAATATTCTAGTGGTGGGAGAAAGATCACATGCAAATAGATGTATGTTAGACGGTGATAAATGCTCTGGGGAGAAGTCAGCCAGGGCCAGGAGACAGAGAAACATGTGGGGCAGTGAGGGAGTTATTCTGAAAGGGTAATCACAGACAGCCCTCTGATACGGAACTATGTGGGCAGAAACCAGCATGAGATGAGGAAGGAACTCTGACGTTTGGCAGAACAGTGTTGCAGGCAAAAGGCACAGTTAGTGCAAAGGCCCTAACTCTGTGTGCGGCTTGTCTGAGTAGCTGCAAGACACCCAACCAGGCAGAGGCAGGGAGGGTCTTCCTATGAAAATGAAGGAGCCAGGATGAGGTGAGAAAAGAGAATAATGATGGAATCAGTCTTTTCTTCAGGAAACTCCCACTGTGTCTGCTTCAACACAAGCCAAAGGCAGCTGAGGACTGCCGTGTATACCATAGAACACGGCGACCGTCACTTCAGCTTAAACATTGTGCTAAAACAGGTATTAAAATCATCCACTACAGGGCTTCCCTGGTGGCGCAGTGGTTGAGGGTCCGCCTGCCGATGCAAGGGACACAGGTTCGGGCCCCGGTCCGGGAAGATCCCACATGCCGCGGAGCAGCTGGGCCCGTGAGCCATGGCCGCTGAGCCTGCACGTCCGGAGCCTGTGCTCCGCAACGGGAGAGGCCACAGCAGTGAAAAAAAAAAAAAAAAAAAATCATCCACTACAGACACAGGCTTTTGTCTAAAGCCCACCTACACTATATGGAGAATATTAGAGCAAGACAACTAGACTTATCATTTCTGACACTTAAATATTCATTGAGTGTCCTAATTTTGTTTCCTGGTGAAACCTCCAAAGTTTTTGAAACGCAAATTGCACCCCTCTGTACCTGACATGCAGCATCAAATCATTCATTATATTTAAGCCAATGCTGCAGGGCATCTTTCAAAGGTGCTAAGTTTAATTTTAAAGACAATCTGGCAATTGTGTGGATAGCAGAATCTACCTTCTATTGTGGGCACTTATGTGTGTCAACGAAACTATATCGTCAATTTAGAGAAGACAACTTATATTTGTTTTCCCCACAGCAGGGGGCATGCATCCAGGACACCAAAAGTGGGATCAAATGGTTTAGACACAGTGAGAAGAATGAGGGGGAATCAAAATACCCCTCTGCTTTACGCCGTGAGAAATGTTCTCTCTTAGGAGCCTGTCCTACAAGACTCTGTGATCTTCTAACAGCTATAAGACATAGGATCTATAAGATTATTGGTAACTGGTTCCATAATGAGTTCAGAGATCTTAGACCATTAGCAATTCCCCAGAAAAATATAAGTGAGTAGTAATAAAACCAGCAAATACCATGTATTGTTCTTGTTAGATTTTGTCCCAAAGTGATGGAGAATATAGCAATGGCCTATATAATGGACCATATTTGTCTAGAGGCCACCTACATACACAAAGAATACTGGAGTGAGAAAACTAGGTTTGTAATTTCTATCAAGAAGAAAACTGCCATAGAGATCAGTTGTCTAATATGAGCTTACAAGTTAAATGATACATATAAAAATCTGTGTAATATTAATTTATATATTCAACAGAAACATTTAAAAATATTATGTGAAACTAAATGGTAACAATTACCTGCTCAGCCAGTAATGAAGCTAAGCTTGAATATGCATCTGCAAACTCGGGACCATATTTAATGGAATCTTTCAGTAAGATGATAGCCTCTTCCTTTTTCTCCTGAGACCTATAGGTTATAAGAGGGTAAAAAAGAACACCTTTTAATAAAACTTTAAATCCTCTGATTAGACTTGAAAATCTCATTTCTTTTAGCAAAGATTAACGGATTCACTCTGATTTTACTGCAAATGAATTACATTAGACTTCCTCCAGGTGCTAGTAAGTTTCTGTCTCTGAATTCTCAGTGGAAAGAGATGCTAAGATATAAATGACACTGCAGGTTATTCACTGATTTCTCTACCTTCCATTTCTCGCCGTGTGCTCTTGAGAGTTTTATTTAAAAATGTACAAGTTTATTAAGCAGAAAGTTTGACCTTCAGAGGAGCAATTTTGGGCACATGACCTGGGTGGCATGGGAGCCAGTTTTCAACCATGTGGAGGATGGTTTGAACCCCTGCAGTACTAACTGTACCTCTGCAGGCTGGCTCCTAATGGGGTCTGAGCTACCTATCAGCAACAAGCCAGCCAAACTTCCCACGCTCATCTTTGCTTTTCTATCAAGAGAGATACTTTTACACATAATTTGTGAAATCAGAAGATACTGTGACTACTGGCTGGCAAAGAATGATCAGCTCTTTTATCCTCATATTTTTATTAAAAATCGGGCTGATGATTTCATTTTAGTCTTCTCCCAGTGATTACATTTTTTTTTTTTCCCTGCGGTACGTGGGCCTCTCACACTGTCATGGCCTCTCCCGTTGTGGAGCACAGGCTCTGGACACGCAGGCTCAGTGGCCATGGCTCACGGGCCCAGCCGCTCCGCGGCATGTGGGATCTTCCCGGACTGGGGCACGAACCCGTGTCCCCTGCATCGGCAGGCGGACTCTCAACCACTGCGCCACCAGGGAAGCCCCCAGTGATTACATTTTTTATTTAAAGAGAACTCAAGGCTTCAAAGTTGTTACCACTATTTTGGGCGAAAGTTCTCTTTCCTGTTAGTGTCATGGGGAAACACTGTGTCATTAGCCTGATACCAGTATCCCTGAAGTCAAAAATGTACGCTGGCAGTGATCAACTTTGCCATCAATACAATTCCACATACACTGACCACTTGCTAAATGCTAGACATTGTAATTGGCAAAAGAGGTGGAATGAAGAATAGAACCATTGGAACTACGGAGGGCACACAGCCTAAGGGTCCCCCAACTTCATGAGTTACCAATACTGAACTGTGTGCTTATGTTTTTACTACGTAGGGTCAACAATCATTTATTCAACAATGAATATGTACCAAATGCTCTGGTCAATTTTCATATAACATCATTAATTTAATTCTCACAGCAATGCCAGGCAGCAGGTATTACTGTCCTATTATGTTCATTTTTCTAATGAGAAAAATTTGGATTCAGAAAAGTCAAGTGACTCATCATATTTCCATAACTAGTGTTCTGAGTCAAGATCTGGTGCTCTTCCATCACACTATACTTGCTTATTCTAACTACTTAGAAATCCACCTCCTATGAGCTTGATGCCCGAAGTGTGAACCATGGACCAGTAATCATCAACATCACCTAGGAGCTGGTTAGCAGTACAGAGTCTCAGGCCCCATCTGGACCTAAAGAATCAGACCCTGAATGTTAAAAAGATTCTCAGGTAATTTGTACTCACATTGAGATTTTAGTAGCACGGCTCCCTGAACTATCAAAGGCAGCTGAGAGTAGCTCCTGCTATATAGAACCCCTGTGTAGGGCTTCAGGCTCTGCAGGATGAAGATCTATAGGGGAAAACTAGTACTGACTCCATACGTTTGAGTTCCAATTACTAGAAGCAACAGGTTACAAGACGATTTTACGTAGAAGACAGTCTCCTCTCACAGACCTTGAAAAAAAGGTCATGTTTCCAGCAGAGGCATTGCATTCAATGTCTCTCTTGCATTCAATACACTATTCAATGTAGCAAACGTGAAAACATTTGTCATTGCGTTAGCTGTTTCCCAGGCGAGGTGGCTGTCCACACTATCCTCTCCTTAATGGGGTATAGCTAACTCAAACTCTGGCTCCTCTCAATACACAGTCCTGCCCTTGATATCAAGGTGTAACACCTGTGTCGTTAAGTGGCTCATCTTTGGGATGTGGCTTTAAAGTGGTGCGGTTATAAGAAACTGGCATTATAGCTCTCTCAGTGCTGCTTTCTTGTCAATTCGTTCATTTAGTTGACATTCAGAATGTCTGTAAAACTCTATGGAAGACCACTATGTTTACATATGCTTGCGTTTCTAAAATATACCTTGAAGTAATTCTTTCATGGGCACATGTTTTTAAATGAAAACTGCTTTTTTTTTTTAACATCTTGTAATTGCTTTACAATGTTGTGCTAGTTTCTGCTGTATAACAAAGTGAATCAGCTATACATATACATATATCCCCATATCCCCTCTGTCTTGTACCTCCCTCCCACCCTCCCTATCCCACCCCTCTAGGTCGTCACAAAGCACTAAGCTGATCTCCCTGTGCTATGCTGCTGCTTCCCACTAGCTAGCTATTTTACATTTGGTAGTGTATATATGTCAATGCCACTCTCTCACTTCGTCCCAGCTTACCCTTCCCCCTCCCCATGTCCTCAAGTCCATTCTCTATATCTGCGTCTTTAATCCTGTCCTGCCCCTAGGTTCATAAGAACCTTTTTTTTTTTAGATTCCATATATATGTGTTAGCATACATATATAGTATTTGTTAGTATTTGTTTTTCTCGTTCTGACTTACTTCACTCTGTATGACAGACTCTAGGTCCATCCACCTCACTACAAATAACTCAATTTCCTTTCTTTTTATGGCTGAGTAATATTCCATGGTATATATGTGCCACATCTTCTTTATCCATTCACCTGTCGATGGACACTTAGGTTGCTTCCATGACCTGGCTATTGTAAATAGTGCTGCAATGTACGTTGTGGTACATGTCTCTTTTTGAATTATGGTTTTCTCATGGTATATGCCCAGTAGTGGGATTGCTGTATCATATGGTAGTTCTATTTTTATGAAAACTTACTTTTAATCCTGGTAATTTAACTATTGGTTTCATGGTTAGAAGAAGTCTTCCTCTAAGGATTTTGTAAATCTTTATTAACATTAATTTGGAAATTTTCCCAAAATCCAAAGGAAGATATAGATTTAGGAAACTGAGTCTGAAAATTAAGCCCCTCAGGACATAATTTAGCTTGGATATTCTTTAAAATCAGCAGAGAAAAAGCCACAACAATTTGATAGCAAAGAGTTAATGATTTTCATTTGTTATGACTCACATCAGTTAGAATGACAGCTTAATCTTTCATATATAAACTCAGTGAGGTTAATTACCACTTACTACAGTGAGTGAATCTCAATACTTGAGGTTGTCCATTCACATTCATGTGACATATTGGAAAAGTTAGCATCAAAGTTATGTACAGGGAATTATAATTCTTTATGAAAAACTGTACCTCTATTAATCTCTTGAGAGACTGACTTGATATACTTTTTTTAAAAAATAAATTTATTTATTTTTGGCTGTGTTGGGTCTTCATTGTTGTGTGTGGGCTTTCTCTAATTGTGGTGAGCAGGGGCTACTCTTTGGTGCGGTGCATGGGCTCTAGGTGTGTGGGCTTCAGTACCTGTAGGCACGCGGGCTCATTAGTTGTGGCTTGCAGGCTCTAGAGTGCAGCCTCAGTAGCTGTGGTGCACGGGCTTAGCTGCTCCGCAGCATGTGGGATCTTCCCGGACCAGGGCTGGAACCCGTGTCCCCGCCATTGGCAGGTGGATTCTTAACCACTGTGCCACCAGGTAAGTCCCTGACTGATATACTTTCAAAAAACATCTCATCATGTAATTTCACATGGTATGTAACTATTACGAGATGCAAAAACTGGGGCAGATGAGATTTTTCCTCTTAGATCTGCACTCTTGGATGACTCTGCTTTTCCCTGGGAGCCTTTGAAAGTCATTAGAGCCCAATAGGGGTCAGGCACATGCCAAGTTGACAGATATTTTTAAATGTTTTTTTAAGAAAGCCCAAGAAATGGATAAGTGGTAAATTTATTGTTGCTGTTTATGTTTCTGAAAGGAAGAGGAATAGCAGGGAAGGTATATTTCTTCCGTGGTTTCTCTTTTGCTCACCCTTTGGTAGGAGTTTATGAAATTGGTGTGGTTTTGACACAATAACTTACAGCAAATAATCACCTAAATAGAACCTTCCTTGGCCATATAGTAATGGAATTACCACGTGAGAATTGAACTTCATTGCAACCTGTTTCTGAATTCAATAGCATCCTTTCATATCTGCATTATGGCCCATGTTTCTTTGCTAATTATCCCATATTCAAAAACAAGGGCAATATTCCTACAATTCTATTGGATTATTGCAGCCTAGAGTGCATCTTACTGAGTTGTGCTTGCTAACAGCTTAGTTCACACCCTGTTTCTAGTTCCCTCTTTCTCCTCCTTCTATTTACAGACAACTAAAAGATACATTTTTTTCTAGAGCACTGCTCTCAACACATTCCCTTATATAAAAATCTTCATTAATGCCCTACTGCTTACAGATAGACTCTTAGTTTAAAACCCTCTATAGTATGGTCCTGACCAATGTTCCAAACGTACCCAGTGGTGTGGACGAGTGGGTACTAGTCCAGCCAGATTGAGTGGCCTTTGGTATCTATTCTACAGAACCTAAGAGATCAGTACTCCACTGCTTCTCTGCCCTCACTGTAGGTTTAAAATCACTTGAGGTGCTTTTGTAAAGGCCTTAGTGTTCTGAGGTTGGGCCTTTTAATAGCTCTGATGATCCCCTTATCAGAGCTCCTAACCATGCAACACAATCAAAAACCATATAGATGCTACCTTTCTTAAATTTTGATTTTATTTTTGAGCCTCCATTAAGAAGAAAAGATAGGGGAATCGCTATTAAAAGCCTTGTTCTGGCCTCCAAGGGGGCAGCTGCCCTTTGTTCTTCAGCTCAACATTCTGAGCAGTAACTGGGCTTGAGCCCACTGGGCTTCTGCAAGGCCCTGGCACAGCACCTGAAGGGCTGCCCCAGTGCCTTCAGTGGGGGCGGGGTGGGACTCTATCAGTGAGGGCGCCACACAGGTAGGTTTTTAAAGCTTCAGGTTTCACAGTAGTTGTCTGCTGAACATTTACTCTCTGCTAAAGACAGAGTTAAGTGATTCCTTTGCATTATTTAATTCCCATTAAGCATTATGAATTATGCAAAATTATCTCCATTATAAAGATTTAGAAAACAATACTAGCAACCACCACCCCAACAAAAATAAAACCTGAGATTTGGAGAGCTCACACGATTTGCCCTGACCACACAGCTACTATACCACTAGGATTCGAATACGCAACTTCAACTTTCGCGTGTTCCATCACCAGGCCATGACTGGCCTTTCTGCATCCACTCTGTTAAATGTCATGTGCTCTGTCTGTGACCATTACTAAGTTGTAAGCTCTTTCATAGGCAGGACCCATATCTTATTAATCTTACTTCTTTTATCCCAGAGACTAGTACAGTGATCTGCCCAAATAGAAATTCAATAATCGCTAAATTATTTTTTTAAAACCATGGTTTTAATATTTTCTTTATTCCTAGATCTTCGTAAATCTCCTTAAATAAGCTTTCTTTTTAAATAACAGAGGAGAATGATATATTTCTCTATTTTATATTTCTGTTTCTACAGCTTTTTCAATATTGTAGAAGCGATCCTAGAAAAAGAGAAGTGTCCCAAGCCTTAGACTCATAAGAAAATTACAAGTATAGCTTCCATTTACTGAGCACTTCTTATTTAGCAGGCACTGTTAAGCAGCTTCTCCCGCTTAACTCTGAAGAGTAGCTAAAAGCACAGATTCAAAAGCCAGAATGACTGGGTTATGACTCCATCTCCACTATTTCCTAACTGTGCTCCCTTAGGCAAATTGTCCGCCCTGCGTCTCTGGCACACACTAGGTATTATATATTTTGGCTTTTAGTAGCTCATTTAATGTTTCTAAAATCACCCATTAAAACCTATATTCCCCCCCACCACTTTTATTTATTTATTTTTAATTAATTAATTAATTTGTTTTTTTTTGGTTGCGTTGGGTCTTCGTTGCTGTGCGCGGGCTTCCTCTAGTTGCCGCGAGCGCGGGCTACTCTTCATTGCGGTGCGTGGGCTTCTTACGCGGGCTACTCTTGCTGCGGGGCATGGACTCCAGTAGTTGTGGCTCGCGGGCTCTAGAGCGCGGGCTCAGTAGTGTGGTGCACGGGCTTAGCTGCTCTGCGGTATGTGGGATCTTCCTGGACCAGGGCTCGAACTTCTTTCCCCTGCATCGGCAGGCAGATTCTTAACCACTGCGCCACCAGGGAAGTCACCTCCCCCTCACACACACACTTTTAAAAATGTGGTGTTTTTGAAATTCCTTCTAAAGTAATATATCAGTACTTTCACATTTCAAATTATTCATGAGAAATTTAAGTTAGATGTTAGAGTGATTTTTCCTGTGTCTGGTCTTATACCATAATGGATTTTGGGTGTAAAAATCATCATTAAATACACAACTGAGGGCTTCCCTGGTGGCACAGTGGTTGAGAGTCCGCCTGCCGATGTAGGGGATGCGGGTTTGTGCCCTGGTCCGGGAAGATCCCACATGCCGCGGGGCAGCTGTGCCCGTGAGCCATGGCCACTGAGCCTGCGCGTCAGGAGCCTGTGCTCCGCAACGGGAGAGGCCACAACAGTGAGAGGCCCACGTACCGCAAAAACAAACAACAAACAAAAAATACACAACTGAATAGCACTGCACTAAATGTAAAATAACCCAGTAATAAGCAGAGTCAAACCCCCTAAAAACCTCATTCTAAGGCAAATGTCAAGCTGAGGAGGCCTAAACGGCAGACTGATAGTTCAGAATCCACTCAGCTGCTATTAGAGCCACACAAAGGAGTAGGTCTTCATTTTGCAGGGGTGATGGCTAAAGGTGAATATTTAAGCAAGAAAGAATTAGGAGCAATTTTGAACCTCTTTTTCAGCCACGCCAGGAAAGCTTCTTAGAAAAGAAAGTTTTAAGCAGTTATTTCCATGTAAAAAGGAATAATAAGAGAGGCAGAAAATTTCAAATAGACTTTACAAAATTCTTAATAATGGGAATTACCTTTGTATTCTGACAGTACAGATCACCCCTGGGCCAGCATTAGACAGTATTAAAACTCCCTAATGCATTCTTTTGGCTCTATAACAGGCAGTTCAGTGAAATCCAAAGCCCATTATCAATGTAAGCCCCCTCTATATAGGAATACTCTGTTAGCCATTTAGACTGAATTGACAAGTCAATTCAAAAGGGGGAAAATATGAAAATAACATCTTCCTCTGAATTCACCAAGCATGTGATACAGGTAACCAAGTCCACAGGTGGTTTTTCTGAATTCCAGAGAAAAAGCTTGAAGTACGTAGCTCATAACAGGTGAATAAATTGACAAAATGAAGCCTCAGTACATCCCCCGTCCAATTAGGCACGGGCACACCTTTTGTCTGGAGTCACAGAAAGGAACACTCTGAGATCCTCTGGAAACTCATGTCACACTCAGGACACTGAGGTCTGTCTGAGCTTCTGTGAAGGATTCAGCAGACACTGATGGAACTATTAGAGATCCCTGGGTAGATGGGAGAAGCAGGGAGGAGTGAAGCGCTCCTGGGTTAGGAAATATTTATTGCCTCTCTGCATCCTGAATGTCTTCATCTGCCAAAGAAAGTCACCAGCCGATGATCGACAATCCTCCATGACCTAAAATATTCTATCTTCACTTTTTCCTTAGATCAACTGTTCTCAGATTTTAGTGCTTAAGAATCATTCAGTGTTTGATAAAATGTAGGATCCCAGGCTTCATAAGATTCAGTAGGTCTGAGGCAGGGCCAAGGAATCATTATTCTTGAAAATCTTAAAAAGCCCCTCAGGTGATTCTGGTGAGGGTGGTCTTCAGCCTCTGCTTTAGAAACTCTGCCCTGGTTACTATGTGGGGTCTGCCTGATCAGTTGTTCCTTGATATAAGACTAAAATGTAACAGGATGAGGAAAGGTAAAAGGAGAAAGAAGACTTTCTGGAACAATCGGAGCCAAAGAGAAGGGTCACAGTGGCTGGTTGATTTGCCCGGATGGGCGATACTTCTGGACGCCAGGTGATGTGGGGAGGCTGCAGTGGAGGTGCCTGGAGGGTGATGCTGCAATTGGAAGAGGCAGTTTTCTCTCTTGTAGAAGCTCTGTGGTGAATGCCCGCTTTTGTGCATCCAAGTCTTAGTGCCGGTGTTAGCCATATAGGCATCAACAGAAGTAAAAATCTCCTAATATTCTGCAAGCAAAACTCTGCTCCCTTAAGTCTCCCCCAGGAATTTCCAAAAGGCTAAACTTCCTGAGAAGGAGTCCCTGGGACCAATAACATCTTCCTCATTGAATTCATAAGAGAAACATTAAGTAGAAATTAGATCTTGTTCATAATATGCAAATTTCGGCATTCAACATTTGTAGTTTCCCAGGGAATTTTCCCTTTGGTTATACAGCAGTGGGGCTGTTTTTCTCGTGTGTTAAGTAACAACATTTGCCTCATCTCACTTTCCTGGCTCGGTCTCACTGACAGATACTTAGAAAAAGCAAATTTTCTAAAAGCAAATTTTCTAAAAGCAATTTTTAGAAAATTCAGCACATTTTCTTTTAGTAATTAAGGACCGGTTAAGTTTGTCAATTTAGAAAACTTTCTGGATTCCTGTGTACAATCTCATGACACATCATTTAAACTGAAAGCAGATGCTTGCTTTGAAAGAGTATTGACATTTTGGGAGAATCTGGGAAATGCAATAACAGAAATAAATGGATTTGGCAATCCCCTTGGCAGTAGTAAAATTTCCTATTAACCAGTGTGAACTTGGAATGCCAGGCAGTCTCTTAACTACCATTCCTTTGTTGGGGTGTTTTGTTGTTGCTGGATTCAGAAATAATGTCTCTCACAAAGGGAAAAGACTTTGATTTGGGGTGGGGAAGGGGGTGCTGATAGACTCTACCAGCTCCTCGGAAAAAACTGAATTGTGAAAGTCAAATTTTGAATGTCTGACTAAGGCTATCTTTTCAGAGCACATGTTTTTCTGTGGCTCTACTGTCTTTCCTAGTAGAAGGAAAAGAAGAAAACTGGATCCTACCCTGAGTAGCCTCTTTTACGTTCTAGTTTACTGGGCGATTCAATGGAAACCTAGTTTACAGGCCCTTGCCCTAGTGTTTCTGCTTGATTCTTTATGGAAGCCACATAGGAGAACTGTCTGGAGGACAGGTTCATGTTATGTGCTGGTGAAGACCGCAAAGCCACACTCACTATAGTTAGAATTATGAGTAGACCCCCTGCAATGCCCCCTCCCTCTCACAGTGGGTTTGCAGGACGAGTCAGGTCACTCACCGGAGAACAATGGGAGGTAGTCGGATGCCCGCCACGCCCTGTGTGGGGTGCCTGGCCTTTAACACCTCTCTCCCCAGCTGAAAGCTGAGGAAGGGAACGATGGACAGTTCTGACGCTGTCTCGTCACACAGCTGCAGGCACGGAGACAGAGCTCACACAAAGACCTCACACAGGGGCTGGCATGGAGTAGGTCCTGAGGAAAGGTTCTTCCTCAGTCCCCTCCTCGCTTACTTCTTTGGCACTTGAGATCTTCATCTGCTCGGTGAGGTCCCTGCCCTGGACCCCAGCAGCAGAACGCCTGCCCCCCGATGGCCTTGCTCCTGCACCACGTGTGCATGGAGGTGGGCTGGGAGGGGTGGGGGGACGAGTCCCAAGCCAGCAACTCTTCAAAGCACACAAAATATTTATGCCAAGCTTTTCCGTGATTTGAAGGAAAGCATAGAAACCATGTCCCCAGGTTGGGACCTGGAAGAGAAGGCAGCTTAGACTAGCCTGGTTTAGCCAGGATTCACCTACGCCATAGATAAAGAGTCATTTTGATGATGCAGTGGAATGCACGTCCCTGGCTTTGGCTCAGGCGGGTTGCTGTCTAAATCCCAGCTCTGCCCTCACCAGCTGTATGACTTGGGTTAGATGTTTCACCTCCATGAGCCTCATTGGCCGAATCTGTGAAAGGTGCACATTAATCCCTCCAGGCTCCTGTAATTGTGGGATAGACATGCAAGGGCATCGGGCTTAGCAGAGCATCGTGCGCGTGGGGGTGATGCAGTCCCTGGCAGCTCCCTGGGCTCCTTCCCCTCTCCAGCTGGAGTTTCATCTGGATTTTCTACCTGAAGCCTCACTGATTTCTCAGCAAAGGCAGGATACTGCTCCAAGGTAATATTGCCTCTGCAAAGAAAAGGGACTTCCAAATTCCTTTCTGATCTTCCATTTACATTTCAGTAAAGAGATTAGAACCTTGGAGTCATGGCTAAAACCATAGATTCCTGCAGCTAGACAGCTTTACAGAATCCCCTGGTCCCGTCTCTTATTTTGAAGAGAAGGAAACTGAGTCTCAAGGAGGTTGAATATTGCCTGAAACTGTTCAACAGCAGGAATAGAAAATGTGTTGCCTCCTTCTGATGTATTATTAACTTTATACTAAGAAGATGAGCTTCAAATTGAAGTGAGGAATTATACCCCTGGACTAGTAATAATTAATAATAACTAAGGCTTATTTCATCTTTATTGGGGGCTAGGAACTATGTTAAGTACTTACACGCATTCTCCTGTTTAGGACTCATGGAGGACCTGGTTACTAGTACTATTTTTACTTTATAAGTGAGTGATTGGAGCCATTGCAAGATCCAGTTGTTCTCCCAGGTCACACACTGCTATGTGGTAGAGCTGAGATCCAAACTCACTAAGCTCCACGACTCCTATTCCTGAAGACAGCATGGGGAGACAGTCAGCGCGGCCGTGGGATGTAACCGAATGGCTGGCTCTAGAGGTCCCACTTCACAGCTCGTGTCACATGACCTCCCTCACTGTCCCTGGATCTGTAACAGGGGAGTGAAGGTGCCTGCCCTCCACAAACACTCAGTGGGCAGGTTCATGAGACGTGAGGAGGTGCTTTGTAATTTGTCATTCAAGTGTTACTGTCCTTTTCACTTGGAGGAGGAGAGGTGGCAGAAAGGTTGAGGGCAGTCAGCCCTGCAGTGGTGGCACCACAGGAAAGCACCAGGGTGGGCCCTGTACGACGGAGGGAGGTTGGCAGAATTAGTAAGGAGTCAGCAAGAAGGGAGGGAGCCTTAAAGCCTCCTTCACCTCCCCAAGGTGCTTCCTGGGACAGACCCCCGCAGGCCACAGGCAAGCATGAGTCAGAGTGGACACAGACAACATGCATATTTCTCTTTCTGTCCTTGGTATTTCTCCTCCTGGTCTACACAGAGCATTTTTAGATTTGAAAGTTTTTTGAGGCTCTCTAACAACTTACATTCTGAATTTAGCCTGTGTCAGGGCAAAGTTGATCTCCTACTGGGTTTGTGATTAAAAAGTTGATATGCCTGGTTCTCTAAAGTAAGACAATGTACGCAAGAAGAAATTTCCAGTGAATACATGCATTTTAGTATTCTTTTAATTGATTTGTACCTTCTTTAAGCTATGAGTCAGGAGTTGTTCCAAGACATTCCCCAGCACAGGAGCTTAAGGGCACTAGATTGCAAATGAGGCCAGGAAAGATTATGAGAGTTAAAGGGGTGGGAAAATGATCTTCGGGACAGGAAAGACCACTGAAAACTCCTGTACTTGACAAAGCAGTCTGGTCTGTTTAATTATCCTCTGTCAGAAATATTTATGCAAGGAAAGAAAATGATGACCTTCCAATGCCTTCAAGAGCGTAAAATTAAAGCTTGTTCTCCCTGACAGTACTTCCTGTGCAGAACTGTCTTCTGGCCTCAGGAGTGTTTATTGCAGCCATCACAGCAAAAGCAACGATTGAGAAAAGGGACCCTTCCTTCTTCCTTGCAAACCACACTATGGATTTAAAACAACTCACTCATGCTCAAATCATTGGTAAACACAGCATGACTGAGAAGAGTTTTGGTGGGGGAGAGTTACTTACAAAAATATTTTAATAATTAGCAATCTGTTTAGATACAAATAACTCCCAAATCTTGAGGAAGTAGGTAAACGTTCTCATCATTCCCTAGATAATTCAGTTTTGTACAGACATGGAATATAAGATGATGAAATGCAAATGAAACAATATTTTGGGTGAACTAGAAGAGCTGTTACTTTAAAACCTCTGTAATATTCTCTCAAATGTAGTTTGCATGTTTCTATTTCTCAAACAGTGACCAGGAGTCAGTTTGGCTGGGTGTCTGGGTTTATACAGTGTGGGGAGCAGCAGAAAATAAGGAAGAAAGTGGCAGGATTACGGGAAGTCCTGAATGTTCATACGTTTGGACTGTATGTGTGTATGTGATGGAGAATCAATGACATTTAGAGGGAGGGAGGAAGAAGAGTAGATATTGGAAATGGAAAAGAAACAATGTGTTATAATACAAAAATGAAATAAAGAGCTTCAAAAACAGTGGGAGGTCAACAGGATTATATTCTTCACTTCAGAGAAATCATGGGGAGTGAGAGCCCAGAGAACCTTTGGAATTCACAGCTGATGTTTAGAGAGCAGCTCCACCGGAGGCTGAATGAACAGGTGGGGCGGGGGGGAAGAAGAAGCACCAAGTGGCAACCGTTCTTCTCACCAATTTGACCAGAGAAAGGAAGGAGTGAGGAGAACCACTTGAGGGAGTAGCTGAACGGAGACGTTCCCCAGGGGAATGTGGGGCATGTGGAAGTTTGTGCAATGGGAAGAATCTGAAGACCTAAGAGAATGCCCATGATAATGGACAGGGAAAGGTAGAGAAAGAGAATCAAGAACACATGTGGATTTTACACTAATGACTAATGGCTAAAATAAAAGAGACTGACGACACCAGATGTTAGTGAGGATGCTAAGCGAGTGGATCTCTCACCAGTGTTGATGGAGTGAAAAGCGGTACAGTTACTTTGGAGAACTGTTTATTTGGCAGGTTCTTAAAACATTAAAGATACATCTACCCACAATTCTATTCCTAGGTATTTATCCCAGAATACTAAACATACAAACCTATAAACAAACCAAGTATCTACCCACAGGAAAATGGATAAACAAATTACAGCATATTTACACAATGAAATACTACTCGTCAGTTAAAAAAAAACATGTAACATGCAACAACATGGATAAGACTCAAAAAAATCATGCTACAGAAAATATCCAGATGCCAAAAAGTATATATGTAATGTTCACCTTTAAATGAAGTTCTATGGCAAGCTAAAACTAGCTTCTGGTGAAAAAATTTGAACAATGATTGCCTCAGGGGAGGGAGAAATTTACTGGAAAGAGGCATGAGGGGTCTTTCTGGGGTGAAATGTTCTCTATGTTATTTTGGGGGTAATTACAACAGTATATAAAATTGCCAAAACTCATTGTACCAAATACTAAAGATTGTGCACTTTTGCGTTTAATTATGCCTCAGTTTTAAAAAACCACATAACCGGGCTTCCCTGGTGGCGCAGTGGTTGAGAGTCCACCTGCCGATGAAGGGGACATGGTTTCGTGCCCCAGTCCGGGAAGATCCCACATGCCGCGGAGCGGCTGGGCCCGTGAGCCATGGCCGCTGAGCCTGCACGTCCGGAGCCTGTGCTCCGCAACGGGAGAGGCCGCAACAGTGAGAGGCCTGCGTACTGCAA
The DNA here is from genome assembly GCF_937001465.1 of Orcinus orca. NCBI lineage: Eukaryota > Metazoa > Chordata > Mammalia > Artiodactyla > Delphinidae > Orcinus > Orcinus orca. The sequence continues at coordinate 24,565,165 of NC_064569.1, forward strand.
AAAACAAACAAACAAAAAAAAGCAAAAAAATCCCCAACATAACCACAGGTGTGAGCACTAGGCTTATTAGGGAGGCAAGACAACCCTTCCTCCCTTGGAAGAACAAAAGAAGAGGACATTTAGGAATATGTAAGAAATGAGGTAGGAAGAAGGGAAGCTGCAAAAATTAACCTTAAATGACTTGAATATTCTTAGTAAAAGTAAAGGATTATGTCATCTCCTGGGTGCATGCATAGGCACTGAGGAGGGGAACAAAGGATACTTATATTAGGAAAACAGAAAATATTTGGGAGGTATTATAAGACCGTAAGGGATGAATTTCTAATAGCTCTAACTCCTGATCCTGCTTTTCCCCCACAATGCTGTCTTCAGAGTTTTGTAAGGGCCCCATCAGACTCAGATGTATGTTTTTACCTCCAACACTTGAGAGACTGGATGAGGGTCTAGGACACACATACAGAGACACCGCATCTTGGAGCAGGGGCAGTGCAGTGAAAGATAATGTTAGATTACATATAAAAATAAAATTAGTTATTACAGTGGTCTTGAGTCTCTCAAAGCTTGACACCTAACAAATCTTGTCCTTGAGTATTTATTTAATTGGGGGAGGGAGTGATTAGGGAAAAAGGCTTAAAGTGGTTCCCCGGGTGGGGAGAGGAGTGATAATGAGAAAAAGTTGAGAACTATTGGTCTGCCTACAAAATGCAGGCAATGGGGGCGGGTACCTTGAGTTGGAGGCACCGTTGAGCAAGTAAACGATGGTCAAGGTGTGAGTCTAAGCTGATGTCACATACATTAATGAAATAGATCAGATAACTGAGAGATGGGATTACACATTATACACATAAAAATCAGAACAGAGGTTCTAACAATGGTAAAGAGCAGGGCCACTAGGAACGAGGGAGTAAGAGGGAAATAACATTTGTCCCAGAAGGGAGTCATGTCAACGTCAAGGTCTTAAAGGGAGAGACAACGTGAGCACAGAGAGAGCTTGGAGGTGGCAGGTTGTTATTCCACGACCCCTTCCAAGGGTCAGAAGGAGTGACAGAGAGGGGAAGGGAAGGGTGGGAAGAGGTTAATAAGTGAAGGGCAAAGAGGAACCTTTCAGAATTCAGGCACTAGAGAATGAAAAGGTGTGCCTAATTAAAAAGCCCATGGCATGGCCATGTCGGTGAATGGTCAAGGTAGAGCAGAAGTGGCAGGCTCTGGAGGGAAGGCAGCAGAGGAGCTGGGTGATGGAGGCTACCGAATTCACTAAAGGTTGCAGAGTCCCTGAGGACAACAGGAGAATGTACAAGGCTGTGACATGGCCCTGATGAGGATGGAGATGGTGGCAATGAGCTGCTGGACTGGGCTTCAAAAGAGATGGAGAAGAAGACCTGGAGAGAGACAGGTGTGAACTACATAAAGACCCCGAGGAGAAATTGCAATGGAGTTAAGACTACAGATAAGTAAGACTGGAGGTAACCTGGATGTTGACAGGTCACCATGGGAGTGGGGGTGGGAGAAGGATTTTATTCCAAGAGGAGGATGCAGAAGTTGCCCACCCAAAGTTGACATCCTAATGTGGTGAGAACGACCTCAAAAAGTTGTTCTTTATCCAGTGGGCTGGCATTTTGGATTCTCTGGGGTTTCAGGTAAAAGGTAGAGAAAGGGGAGAACTGCTATCTTGAGTGTATAAACTTCCTTTTTATGAAATAAAAGGCAGTGTGGCTAATGCCAAAGCTATAAGGAAATTTATCCCAAACATTGAAATTTATTTCAGAGCTAATGGTTACCCTTTTTTCCACATCCTTTTATTCTTTAGAAATTCAATTTTCTAAAGGATTCGCCTAAAGAAAATAAAATGTATATTGTTATCAAACTCATCTGCTAAATAGCTCAATTTTGGAAATTCTATTTCATTTTCTTCTGACTTTTGATTATAAGATTTATTGTAACACCCATATAACACCCATATCCTATTATGTGAATAGAAGGTAATTTTGGCAATGGGAGGGACAATACAATTCTTTAAAATGAAAATATGCTGTTTCAATATCAAATACCAGACACTGTTTTACCCAAGCAGTCACAGAAGCATTTTCCCATGCCCTGAATTAAAGTATTCTATTATGTTCTCTTGAGCCATCAGGGATTTCTGCTCTTTCATCCATAAAAACTGTATGCTAATCTTGCCTATTTTCTTTTACATTTTAGGTTCCAAGCAAAGCCAACAATAATTAATATAAACTAAGAATGCTGGCATGGAAAGCTGTTTGTTATCAATCTGTCACTGTAAATGTGCTGTACAGAATCATAACAGATTAGCTTCAAAGTCCAGGGAAATGGTCATGAAAGAGGTCAAATATATTTGGGTAAGAGTCAGTGACATGCACTGCTGTGAACAGGTCTAAAGCTGTCTGTCATATAACTCCAAGAATTCAAATGGAATTTGTCCTCAGTGCTCTAAGGTTTCTGGGATGCTCTGACAGAATCACATCTTATTTAGAGTTTCTGGTCTGGACAAAAACTCATTTCTCTCAAAGTCAAGGTCATTAATAAAGGTCTGTGCTGTCCAATACAGCAGCCACTAACCACATGTGGCTATTGAACACTTGAAATATGACTAGTCTCAGGTATGCTGTATGTGTAAAACATACACTGGATTTCAAATATTAATTGTAAAAAAGAATGTACACTATCCCATTAATATTTTTACATGTTCAATTTAAAAATTAATTTTCATATTAATTATGTTAAAATGATAATATTTTGAATATACTGGGGTTAAATAAAATACATTATTAATATTAATTTCACCTTTTTATGTTTTAAAATATGGCTACCTGAAAAATTTAAATTATGGATTCTGGCTGTCATTGTATTTCTGTTGGGCAGGGCTGCTCTGGGCTGTATCTCAGTTTTGAGATGAGCCACAAGGAGGCAGTAGAGTGTGGTGATTAAGGGCAAGGGTACTTGGACAGAAAGTTTGAGGTTCAATTCCCACAAACTCTATTTCCTCACTAAGGGACCTTGGCACCTAACTTACCTTCTCCAAATTTTAGTTTCTCATTTATAAAAGAGGAAAAGTGATAGTGTCCTCCACTCGGATGATCAAATCTAAACTCATATCTAAGGAGATCACCTGGGTTCTTAGAAGGAGCATGAAGTTCTAGGTTACAAAAAAGAACACAATTTTTAAAAGTTAGCTGCCTGACGAGAAATAGATAGGGTATAAAACTTGAATAGTAAAACGGATCAAATAAAAACATATTTAAAATATTCTTATCCTTTTTATGCCTTTGACCCATTGCCAGTTAGAGCAGAAAGGAAAGCAGATCCGACGTAGAGTGAACGTGGATTAGTTCTGCTGTTTTCTGGGTCACCTCTCTCTGCTACTAAAGGACATAATGGAAACAAACCTTACTGTTTCCTGATTAAAAAAACAGGAAGTTCCTTCCTCCCAAAAGGAAATCACATGCCATTTAATAGCTAAATATTAAGTAATTTTTGGATTGGAGAGTTATTTGGGCAGCATGGGTAATGGAAAGTGAATAGGACAGGGCAGGCAATCAATCCTGGGTCAGCAGAGCTTGGGCCAAGGTCACGTGAAATCTCTAAACCTTGGTTTCTTCATCTGTAAAATGGGGATGAGGATGAGAATGCCTCTCACAGTAGTTTTAAAGATTAAATTAAATTATGGATATAAAACCCACTTGTCTGTAAACTGGAAAATATTACATAAATATTAGCTACTATCATGATTTTATTCTACTGGATTCTAAGACTCATCTACACGGATGGAGCCACTTTGCTCTCTGTTTAATGTGAAAGAGCAGAAGGTAAACAAGGGTGACTTTGTACCTGGCACTTAACCTTGGTTCCTATTCTTGGTTCCTATTCTTCCCTATCTAAAAGAGTCATTGGGAGGCCTTTATTATTATTATTATTATTATTTGCTGTACGCGGGCCTCTCACTGTTGTAGCCTCTCCCGTTGCGGAGCACAGGCTCCGGACGCGCAGGCTCAGCGGCCATGACTCACGGGCCCAGCCGCTCCGCGGCATGTGGGATCTTCCCGGACCGGGACACGAACCCGTGTCCCCTGCATTGGCAGGCGGACTCTCAACCACTGCGCCACCAGGGAAGCCCCGGCCTTTATTATTTTTTTAAAAAAAGCACTCAGAGTCTTATACAAATGTGGAGCGTTTTTGGTTTGGATAATCATTGAGTTGATTTTACTGAAAAAGAGAAAATCTTATGTTGAGTATCTAGGAGCCCCACCTACTGTGAAAAGTAGCCATTGTTATGTTCCAAAAAATATTTCCTTGTATTCTTAACTCACATACACTAATTCAAGGTATTCAAGGTAATAGTCAGAGGCAATAATATGTTAATTGAAAGAGGAAGGCTGCAGTATGCATCTCTCGTTCAGGTCTGGGCAAGATGAAATTTAAAAGAATCTCTGCCACCATTTCCAAGTAGAGCCACATTCAGCACAGTGTGATAATCACAACTGTAGGATATCATTCCTAACAAGAACTCTCATTTTGTATCCAGGCCATCAAAGCTGGTTTCTTTGTTAAAAAAAAAATACTCATCTGTACTATTTTTGAAATCAGTACTATATAATGCTGGTATCCCAAAAGACATGAACAGGATTTATCCACCCATTAAGTTATTTGGGCTCTAAGCTGGACACATACAGATGCAACAATGACTTTTAAAAATGAGTCCTTAGAACTTCACATAAATAAATAAGACCTCATAAAAATAGTAGAGTAAAATAAAAGCACCCTATTGACCTGTAAACAGTTATCTACAATAACTAGAACACATTTTCCCCAGAGCTTTTGATTTGCTCTTATTTTTAAAGAGAACGTACTAGTGCTAAAAGGCTTTTCTGTCACAGTGTGTACTTCTTCATTTACTTGTTTTTCATCACTCTCAATTTGTATAAAATTTTAACAAGCTATCTAATTTTTTTTTTTTTTTGGCCACACGGCATGTGGGATCTTAGATCTCCGAGACCAGGGATCGAATCCGTGCCCCCTGCAGTGGAAGTGCAGAATCCTAACCGTTGGACCACCAGGGAATTCCCTAAACTGTCTAATTAAAAAAATATATTAAGTTCATTTAGTTTTTGCTGATTTATACTTTTATTTTTTTTCATTTTAACTGTACTTTCCTTGCATTTCCTTACTTTGGTAGAGTGTTCCCTTGATTTTGTGCTCCAGTATATGGATAAAGCCGTTCTTAAACAAAACTTCAGACTTGGGATGGCACCTATCACCTTCTGTGATGTTAGACTATTCTGTGATTACTTTCCCCAATGCTTCTGTTCAAATGGGATTAAATAAGAACATGCATTAACACATGTGCACACTAAGAAAAAGGACTAATATCTCTATGCATATGTAAAATTCAAGGAGTGGGAGGGAGATGCAAGAGGGAGGGATATGGGGATATTATGTATACATATAGCTGATTCACTTTGTTATACAGCAGAAACTAACGCAACATTGTAAAGCAATTAAACTCCAATAAAGATGTTTAAAAAAATAAATACAAAAAAAATACAATAAAATTCAAGGAGTAAAAAATAACGTGAAGAAGGTGCATCCACTGAGGTACTGTGGCAATTAAGCCCATCCTGTTAGGGAGAGGATCAAAGAACAAAGCAAACCATTAGCCCTAAAGGTACCAAATGTGCTCTGTGAAGTTCAGAGACAAGGAAACCAATTCAGTCAGTGTGTGGATAGTCAGCAAACTAACAAGCACAGATAAATGCATCACTACTCTCTGATGCTAACCATGTTCACCCTTTTATTTCCATTTCTGATGTCTTCAATCTTTTTTTTTTAACATCTTTATTGGAGTATAATTGCTTTACAATGGTGTGTTAGTTTCTGCTTTATAACAAAGTGAATCAGCTATACATATACATATATCCCCATATCTCTTCCCTCTTGCATCTCCCTCCCTCCCACCCTCCCTATCCCACCCCTCTAGGTGGTCACAAAGCACCGAGCTGATCTCCCTGTGCTATGCAACTGCTTCCCACGAGCTATTTTACATTTGGTAGTGTATATATGTCCATGCCACTCTCTCACTTCGTCCCAGCTTACCCTTCCCCCTTCCTGTGTCCTCAAGTTCATTCTCTATATCTGCGTCTTTATTCCTGTCCTGCTCCTAGGTTCTTCAGAGCTTTTTTTTCTTTTTTTAAGATTCCATATATATGTGTTAGCATACAGTATTTGTTTTTCTCGTTCTGACTTACTTCACTCTGTATGACAGACTCTAGGTCCATCCACCTCACTACAAAACCCTCAATTTCGTTTCTTTTTATGGCTGAGTAATATTCCATTGTATATATGTGCCACATCTTCTTTATCCATTCACCTGTCGATGGACACTTAGGTTGCTTCTATGTCCTGGCTATTGTAAATACAGCTGCAATGAACATTGTGGTACATGACTCTTTTTGAATTATGGTTTTCTCAGGGTATATGCCCAGTAGTGGGATTGCTGGGTCGTATGGTAGTTCTATTTTTAGTGTTTTAAGGAACCTCCATACTGTTCTCCATAGTGGCTGTATCAATTTACATTCCCACCAACAGCACAAGAGGGTTCCCTTTTCTCCACACCCTCTCCAGCATTTATTGTTTGTAGATTTTTAGATGATGGCCATTCTGACGGGTGTGAGGTGATACCTCATTGTAGTTTTGATTTGCATTTCTCTAATGTCAATCTGTTTTTTAAAGCATAGAAGTTAAATTCCATATCCACCACCATTTCCACTATCATTATCGCCACTACTACCACTAACATTGCCATCACCAACTCGCCTAGACTTAATAAAAATACAAGATGCAAAAGTACCCCTTTGTCTTCAGGGAGACTAACTGCACTATCAGTCTTTTCCAGGGCAGTGAGTGAAAAGCAAACACCAGTGATTATGCCTGGGATGTCTTCCGAGAGCAAGAGTCACCGTTGCTAATTCCAAGAAAGCCCAGTTTGTTTCTCACCTATAGCACCACCTGCACATGAGCTGTGGTTATGCTCACCTTTAGAGCTTGCTGCTTTTCCTAGACCAGCACTTTTCCCAAGTATATTCATGAAATTCTTGGGAAATGCCTACCAAAAATGATTGACTTTGGGAAATGCTGTATTCCATACTCCCTTCTTGAATATTCACAGGGCATTTAGCATATTAAAGATTCTTGCAATAAAGGAACTATCTTTGCTTAATTCAGCATTTCCTAAGTTTATTTGTCCATGTAGCCATTCCGTCTTCCCAGCCCTCTACAGACAACCTATGAACATCTCCCAGAACTAATACTTCCAGAGAGACACTCTGGGAAATACTCGTTTTGATTGATAAGGGATAGAATTAATTCAGATGAATATTGCATCCTCCCAAAACTTGAAAACCCTAACTATTCTGCCCTAGGAAGAGGAGATAACACCACAACCAAATGAGTGTTGAAAAGGAAAGGATTTCTTGAAACTACAAGGTCTTCTGATCAAAGGTACACGTTCTACTTACCTAAGGAGATTCCCAAGATTGAAAAGAGCCCGGTTGTGCTGTGGATTTAGCTGGAGAGCCCTCTGATAGTACATCTTTGCCTCTGCTGTGTCTCTGGTCAGTGTTCCAAGGTTGTTCAGGGCACTTGCATGGCGCGGATACAACCTGAACAATTAGAAATATTAAGCCATGATTGTTCAAAAACTTCAAAGTTGGTCACAATTTGCTTGTTCTTCACACCCCACTCCTCGCCCCAGGTATGCCACAACAAAAATGAAACACTGAATTCTTCCTTTATTTTAATGGTATGTCTATGTCACATCTTAACAGTCAACCGTTTGTGCACCTGCAGGCAAATAAACATGGCAGGAAAGCAAGTAATTGACACATGATGGCATAATTAAATTACCCCCAAAGAGTGCAAAAATAAATAGTATGCAAATCTACCGGGGTTGAATAAATTTAGCTTGGAGCCTACAGTTATTTTCAACTTCCTTTGACTGAAAATCCTCATTGCCACCGGTGCTGACTTTCTGGCCTAGCGGGACTGCTGACTAGCTGCCTGTATAATGTCCACTATTTACACAAGATGTTGGGAGTTCCCTGGATGAGGGATCTTCATGAATATATTTGAATTGGAGCATCAGTAAAACCGCCATTATTGAGAAGGTGATACAAACGTCTCCCCATAAAAATAAACTTTCTCCCTCAAACGGCTCTCCACCTTGACTCTCCTATTCCATTTTGTCTCATTTCCCCGCTACTGTTATTTGACACCACCTGCTCTGATAGTGGCTGGGAATGAAAATCCTGACAAACATATAAAAATTTCAAAAGGCACAATGACGTGAAAACAGCGATCCTAATGTTCAAAAGCAAATGTAAAGGAGGACTGCGTACACATCAGCAAGGCAAATTTATGGTGATTAAGAAAGGAAGAGAATCAGTTTACTTCCTTAGCTAGAAACTATGAGGAAGGCAAACCAGCCTGCTGCTGCACACACAGCTGAGTTGATTCTGCTGCGCTCAGAGCCGACACATTTAGTCGTCGAACAGGCTCACTCCATCTCTGTCACCCAGAGGATTTTGAATAAGCCTGTGGAGCTGGCTTTTAATGTAGGAAAGGCAAGATAATGCCCAAGTAATAAAAACAGGATCTGTACTTGTCAAGTCTCTTGACAATCAAATGCCATGCTTGCCCCCTCCCAGCCTGTTCTGTACCTTCTAAGAAGATCAATTTAATTTGGGGACAGAAGGGGTTCCTATTAAAAGGCCAAGGAAGACAAGCTGCATAGCTTTTTTTCTCTTTTTTAAATCTTTGCCTAACCCAGAGTTTCCTAAGCTTATTGGACCATGTAATCCTCCCTTCCTTACTGCCTTATAGCTCAGCTATTAGCATCCCTCAGTATTTTCAGGAAGACAATCTGTGTAATGCTCTTTCTGACTGATAAGGGATAGAACCAATTCAGATGAATGTTACGTCCTCCCAAGGCTTGAAAGCCCTAATTATTCACAATAATTCTGTAGGCTGTTGGGAGAGATACATTATGAGAGGAAGTTGGGAAAACACACACACACACAACGTGTTTGCTTCTTTCTAGTCACCTTTAATTAGCAAAGACAACCTGAGGGTACCTGGTACCAGTCCCTTAACACCCACCCTCACAGTTCCTGGGGTACACAAGTCCTTGGTGCTCTCTCATAGATGCATCTACAGGACATCAGAGCTAAGAGAAGATGCTCTCGTACCTGCCCACTCATTCCATGCCCGGAACAGCCTCCTGGGAAGCTGTGTCTAAGAATTACTTTGGGAATGGTTACAGAGAGCATATCACAGCCAGGACTTTAATTCTTCCAATTAAAAAAATATTTTGGATGTTGAGCAAAGCTCTCTGACTTCCAAAAGATTTAAGAGGGGGGTCCTGTGAACATGGTGAGAACAGTTCTTATTTTTTCTCTGATGACAAACAGCAAGAGAAAGCATCCTGGTGACCTCTGCCTTCCCAGAAGAGGCAATTTCTTAAAACTTGGTCTTTTCCTTATTTCTTTATAGGCTTTGGAGCCCTCAAAATAAATGTCTGAGGTGAAAGCACTAAATATGGGAAAGGACAGCCTAAATCCAATAAGAGCATCTACGAAGGGCTCCCTGTCATGCAGTTGCCCTCTCCCGCTGCTTATCAGCCCACCTTTTTGGACTTTATCACCATCCCACTGCCATTTAAAGAAACGGCATGGGGACTTCCCTGGTGGCACAGTGGTTAAGAATTCGCCTGCCAATGGAGGGGACACGGGTTCAACCCCTGGTCCGGGAAGATACCACATGCCGCGGAGCAACTAAGCCCGTGCGCCACAACTACTGAAGCCCACGCTCCACAACTACTGAAGCCTGTGTGCCTAGAGCCCGTGCTCCACAACAAGAGAAGCCAACGCAACGAGAAGCCCGCACACCGCAACGAAGAGTAGCCCCTGCTCACCGCAACTAGAGAAAGCCCGCGCGCAGCGACGAAGACCCAACGCCGCCCAAAATAAAGAAATAAATAAATTTAAAGGAATGCATGTATTGATATAATACTTTCTAAGTTCACTGACTACAAAAATTTTTCTCTCTCTCTTTTTTTCAAACCAGAAACAGAACATAAGTTCACAATGAACTCTCAAAAACAGAAACAAGCAGTGAGAAGGGAAGTAAAGAGAAACAAATATAAATACTATGAGGGAAAAAAAGGTCTTTAGCATGCCTTGTGCTCCAAGCTTAGGACAGGGCTTTGTGGTCGGGCACTGGCAGCGAAGAGGCTTTGTGTTAACAGAGTCCCAACCTGTCCAGGAAGGGGATTGCTGACATCTATAGTGATTTACTGAATCTATTGCCACTCACAGCCCTCCACCTGGGAAACGTGTCATACTGTTTACTCCTGGTAATAGTAAAGGTCTGCTAGCAACAGCCCTTCCCTCTGGGCATCTGATTAAGTTCACCTAATCATGAGCAAGCATTACATTATTTATGAAACAAAGCTGAATTTCATAAAAAAGATTCTTTAAGCAGGTCAAGAAAAAATTATCACTTTTAATTTTGATTTTTATATAGATGTAGACATTTTCTTAAAACATATACTCTTCTCTTGTTTACTGAAGACCTATGCAAGGACGAAACTTATTTTTGTGTGTTTACTTTTTAAATAAACTTGTTTAAATGAGCTTGGGTCTAATTCAACCCTGAGGGCTCCAAGAGGGGAATTCTCTATTAGAAAGATGAATAATTTAAGAGATGTCTATGTTACTACATCAATTGTCAGGATCAATTAAGTGTGTCTTGACTTTGACGCCTACAGGTATGTTTTACAAAAGTTCTGGTAGTGATTATTCCCTTCCCCATGTAAAGAACCTTGACAAAAGCTTCACTGAAAGGGAGAAGAGTGGTAATTTTCAGGCCTGTTTTTTTTGTTTGTTTGTTTGTTTTTGCGGTACGCGGGCCTCTCACTGTTGTGGCCTCTCCCGTTGCGGAGCACAGGCTCCGGACGCGCAGGCTCAGCGGCCGTGGCTCACGGGCCCAGCTGCTCCGTGGCATGTGGGATCTTCCCAGACCGGGGCACGAACCCATGTCCCCTGCATCGGCAGGCTGACTCTCAACCACTGCGCCACCAGGGAAGCCCCAGGCCTGTTTTTTTAAGACCAGTGTGAACAGCCACTGGATTTTCTTTCTCAGTCTTACTCAACATTTATATTGTATATGGGCGCTCTCTCACTATTTCCTTATTATTATGTTTTAAAATTTCACTGAGTTAAATTTTTAAAATTTATTATAAGGAAAATGTATAATATCGTCAAATAGTTCTGGGGTATAAGAAAGTTTATTCTTTCTCTTTAAAAAAGAAATCTAGGCATAGAGATATAATTCTATGAGCTGAAGAGAATATTTTTCAAGTACTGTATGATTTATATTCTCAATTTATATTCTCTATGATTTATATTCCCATTTGAGCATTGAAGGGCTTCTTACTTTTTATCTGGTGGCCTTTCCTTAAGCAGAATTAATAAAGTAGGTAGTTAAGGACATTATTATTCTCCTCCATTCCCAGGCAACTTATCTCTGAAGCATGAATATCAGCAACATGTTAACAGGAAATCATCACTGTGAGGGAACAGTTGCCTAAGTGAAAAACAGAAGGCAGGAGCAAAAGAAAATGGGTCTAAAAAAACCTAGCATGTATTAGTGATACTTTACATTTTAGAGTGCTTTCCTATATACTATCTCATTTAACCTTCTAATTCTTCAAGTAGAATTATTGTACTATTTTAAAGTTGAGGAATGGGAGGATGGGAGAAATTAAAGAAAAAATAAATTACTTTTTTAAAAAAAGAAATATTTTCAGGAGTTGTGTTCTTAAGTGTTAAAAGTCAGATGGTTCCTGTAAATCTATTTATTTTCCCAAACAATCCATGAGTCATTCCACCTTCAGCAAATAAATATACTGCTATCAATTAGACCTTCCATTCAGAATAATTTCCCTTTCTATCCTTGGGCCAGTCCATTCAGCTATGATCCTATACAAACTACTTCTCAGGGACAGAAGTGAAATAAAGTCAATACTCAGGAAACGTGGCTGAGATTCTTCTTCGCTGGGAAAACTTGTCTCCTGCCATACAAAGTACTCATGGTATCTCTAAAAAGCACAGTATCATGGGAAGCTATTTGGAACTAACAACATCCAGTAAGTGTTTAAGGCACAGATACATGCTCTCCCATCTACTGTTCTTAAGCTTCAATCTCAACTAAAGATCCATAGAGATAAGATGTATATGACTAAAGTTTAGTTTTATATTTTATTCAGTCATTTACTTTAAATTTTGTACAATCTGTTCAAAAGTTAAGAATTCTATTACTTTTTCATTATTAGAGTACCTTCTAAGGCATTTCATTGTTCAAGCAAGACTGTATGTATCATGTGCTCCCCTTTGCAATTTCCTTTCAGAATATACACACCCTGATTTATTTATCTGATTTTCATTCCACACATTAATTTATTTGAGGTGAAGTATGCTAAGGTCAGATGTTTATTTTCTATTTTTTCTATTTCCTGTTGAGAAAAAAAAGAATCCAAAAGAAAAACATGACTGGGAAAAAATTTCAACCATGAGATCCAAATTTCACAGAACTAAAAAATACCCAAAGTCAACTTCATTTCAGGAGTCAGCAGCAGCCGCAGCATATTTTCATTCATTCTAGTCCCTGCCATTTCTCAAGTGCCTGATTTTAAAATTTGAATCATCATGTCATTAAAGTGCACCAGAATTCTTTAATTGTCTGAAATCGCCATTAACACCCAGCAGCAAGTCTTGCCACTTTATTTTGGTACCGTACTCCTTCCTATCCATTAGACAGTCTTGGAAAAAAACCTCAAATGCAATTTAGGGAAGTATGACACACTCCAGTGAGGGGCCAACTAAATTATCTGATCTCTCACAATGGATGACCTCTAGTAGAGATCCAGGAGGACTCTGCCCAATTGATTTTTCAAAACAATTTAGAGTAAAACCATGCCCTCAGGAAATGACTCACTTTAAGTGGCTGAATTTTCCTGATTCCTGAGAATTTTCCTCTGGAGGTTGGGAAATGTATTGAATTAAATACTTCCTTGCACTTTTTTTTTTTTTTTTGCGTATGCGGGCCTCTCACTGTTGTGGCCTCTCCCGTTGCGGAGCACAGGCTCCGGACGCACAGGCTCAGCGGCCATGGCTCACGGGCCTAGCTGCTCCACGGCATGTGGGATCTTCCTGGACCGGGGCACCCGTGTCCCCTGCATCGGCAGGCGGACTCTCAACCACTGCGCCACCAGGGAAGCCCCTTCCTTGCTCTTTTAAATAGAAAATAGTGAACATATTTTACCTTTTCTCAAGGGCTTGGGGTGACCATGGTGAACTTTGGTTTTTGCAGCAGATGAATGGGAAATTACTTTGGTGGAGTGGAAATATAACTGTGATTGGAGTCAGAAGCCATGGGTGACTTTCTTGCTGTGTGATTTTGAACTTATGTCTGTGTTTTAGTTGCTCTCTCTATAACAATAAGGTCCATAACATATTAATCCTCTGTGTGAACAAATAGGATGGTGGATATAAGATGTCCACCCTCATACCTGATACACTCCATACATTTGATGTTCTGGGGTTGGCTACAGGACCTCTGGGTGGGTGTACTTGGCTCTCTCCACAGCCCTAATGAACCCATGCCAGCAGGAAGCTGCCAGCTCTCTTTTCATGTGGATTTCTCATCCTCCAAAAAATCATTCTCCTCACTGCTAAGGCCTCTGACTTGCTTCCATCAGTCAAAATAACCTCCATTATTTCTTCATCACTAACCCAATGCACACTCAGGTTGTCTTGTATCCATCCGTTTGTCCCACACCGCAGGTGCTCAGCTGTGAAGGACATTTGGCCTTCTTCATTTTAAGAATGTAGGAATGTTCCTTGTCAAGCACTCACTCCAACAAAGTCTGTCAATCTTTCATCATCTGAAGCAAATGATCCCCACAGGCACCAGAGCAATTTCCTCCAAGCCTTTCCGATACGCTCAACACCAAACGGAATTCCCGACACACACAATTTTAAGAGCTACATCCAAGGTTGTAAGGAGATTCAAAGTCTTATGTGACAGATCAATGTGCTCATAGAATCTTTATTGTAATAACACTTCGCAGCATGGATAGCACTCTGGCTGTTAGATTGACTTAGAAAAAAAAGACAGTGGTGGGTAGGAAGGGTGTGTCCATGTCTGCAGTTAATAAGTGCCAACCAAGGACATCATGAGGGGTGGGGAGGGAAAGGCGTGTGTATCCTGAAGATCCACCTCAGGAATTGGGGGTCACCACTGGCATGTAATGGGAATGGGCAGTAGCTAGGGGTGTTAATTGTGTGTAAGCATATTAGAGGGTGGAAACTGCAGTGGAGAAAAATGAAGCGAAGCAGAGGAACAGGGTATGCTGGGGTTGGCAGGGAGACCAGGGTAGGCCTCGCAGACAAGATGACATCACCTGAAGAGTCCTGAAGGGAGGGAGGGAAGCAGCCATTTAGAGAAGGAGGGGAAGTGTTCTGGGAAGAAGGAAGGACAAATACAGAGTCTCTGTAATAGGTGTGAATGAAAAATGTTCCCTGCCAGTATCAGTAAACAAAGGATGTTGCAGCCATCTAGCCATCACATTACAGCCACCCAGATGGTGAGCCCTGAGGGAACTCAGGATAGAAACAGGATGCCCACCATCTAGCAGTCGGCAGCTGCAGCCACCCCCAATGGTGCACCCCAAGGAGACTCAGGAAGAGAAAGCACAGGATACTGGCCCCAGATAGCTCAGGTGCATATCAAAGGAGTGATTTCAGTGAGCCCAGACTCTTGCATCTTCCCACACACAGAAAAGCACTAAATTCCTTAACTTGAGATAACTGGTTTTCTTTGATTAACAGTAATCTTTTGATGTTCTGACTACCTGGTCTGTGTTGCAAAAACCCTTATACATCCTGGATCCGCCCACGTGCTTCTTCGGAGCAGTCTCTCAGAGTTATCTGAGATGCTGTGTCTTGGGCTTAAGTTCTCAGTTTTGTCCCCGGAATAAAATGTAACTCTCAACTTTTAGGTCATGCATTTTTTTTTCCAATTGCCATAAGAATGTGACGACTGGTGTGTGCCTGGAGCCCTGTCTGGCTGGAGCTGAGACAGCAAGAGGTGTAGTAGGAGGTAAAGTCTGAGAGGCAGCGGGACCAAATGGTGCAGGACGTGGAGACCACTGCACGGGGCCCTGATTCTCAGAGCAAGCAGAACGTTCTGAGCACAGGATTACTGTGAACTTCCCTGTGGCTGCTGTGTTGAGAACAGACTGAAGGAGGGGAGGAAGGGGAAGTGAAAATGGGGGAAACCAGAGAACATTGCAGTAATCCAGGTGAGAGATGATGGGCAGTGGAGGTGGAGAGAAGTGGTCAGATTGGGGGTGTATTAATAACATTCACCGAGTTTATCATGGTCAGGTATTTAGACACTGCTTTACACCTTGTATGTGAATTATTCCAGCCCTATGAGGTAGATAACACCACTCTTCTCATTTTAACAAAAAATCTAAATGATATTCTGTTGAACTGTCATATTTACTTATATAAGAAATCATCAATTAAGCCAGTGTAGTGGGTGCTGTCTTATACCACCCAGATACCCCTCAAGTCTGAGGCACTTGACAGCTCACAGCTGAGTTCTTCTCTGGGCATTGCTTTACCCGAGGCTACTCTTCTCTGCCTGGGGCCAGTGATTGGTTGATAGCGGGTATAAAGGTTCCATCTCTTTCATGACAACTCTGAGGGGCCACCCCATTTCCAGAGCTCCCTAAGGGCTCCTCTGAGCCCCTGCGAATGCACTGTATCTCTCCTTCCCCCTCTGCCCATCTTGCTTCCCTGGCGTTCCAGAGAGCACTCCTTAATGAACTTCCTGCTTGCTAATCTCTGCCTTGGATTTTGTTTCCTGGGGAACCGCAGTGAGGTTTTGAAGTGAAATGGTGGTTTAAGGCAGAAAAAAGAGAGAGCAGATGTTTTTGGATATAAATTATAGAACTTTCATTTTGAAATATAGTCCGTAAGTATGGCCACAATACGACTAAAATTCTAGTTTTCTAAATCAATTTCTAAATCAGTTTCTTGGATTTAGTGAAAAAAGCTGCTAGACTTAATTAACACAAAATATACATAGTGAGAGTATAATTTCATCAACAAAAAGGAACAAACATGATTTCAATTGTGCTACCGGAAAACATATTTAGACATTTATAAATAAAAGTACCACACCAACGGAAGAACCCCTCTCCACTTGTTAAACTTGGTTAACAAATGGTATTGGAATTTTCGGTCTTTCCAGAAATATATGGCAGCTGGTATCTAAGGCCACCTGTAGTCATGAGAGTTATTTTAAATGTTCATTCAAAATAGCCTGGGTAAAGAAGGACTTCTTAAATAATCATTAAATCCTGATTAAAAAAAAGTTCAAACTCTACCAGTTTTATAGACAACATTTTTCAAAGGAATTATAATAATCTTATTGATATACTCAGGACATCAATGAGCAGTGGGTTCATTAGACATAGTTAGATTTTTTTACATTCTAACAATATGGCTTTCTTCAATAATCATTGTCTTATTACTTTCTTCTCCCACATACACTTCTTATAGTCTAATGGAGTCTCTTTGTAGACTTCCAGTTATCCACACAGGAGGGAATACAAAGAATGAGAGCAGTGGGTACCGTTATCATGAAAAGTCTCTATTTTATGCATTAAAAAATTCCAATCAGAAAGATTTTAGCTTCTCCTTTCCCACGAGTTAGCCAATTAAATATCAATTGTAGACTTCTTTTGTACAGGAGTTTTAAAAGTACATTTCTTTCCTTTTAGTTATACCAATAAGAAGAGCCTGGTCAGGGACTTCAACCGCCCCCATGAACACAGTTTTCTTTCCCTTCAGATTTCCTATTTAAAACATCAACAGCAGATACATTAGGAGTGGACAAGGCCCCTCTAAGGATACCAAGGCTGCCCAAACACACCTGAGTTCCCTCAGGGCAGGGTAATGCATCTCCTACTCAATAGGACTTATGGGAGGGGGGACACCTTAGATGATTTCTGTGTATTTCATGTGAAACCATACCTGTGAAAAGAAAATAGCTATCTGGGTGACTGAGGATCACAGCCCTTTTATAAGGATGAAATCCTGCATGTGGCTGATATCCAACCACCAGGGGCGCATCAGCTAGTCTAGGTATGACAGGGGCTTACTGTAGAGGCTGGAGGGAAAAGGACATCTAAGTGAACAAATGTTCAGTGAAACATGGGGCATTTTCCTGCTGACAGTGAAGAGACTTTGTTGATCCACCTGAACAAAGGTGAACTCTATTCTCATTCCCAGGTTCAGGGTTTTTGATGACCAGCCCGTATTAACCAACCAGTAATTGAGCCCTGCAAGAAATCTAATTATAAGATGAAAAACAATTTCCATGAGACTCTATCACCTATAATGAAGACTCTTTTAAAAGTCTCTTAATTGTGTCATCAGATTTGCAGATGTCCTCTGTTCTCTGTAAAACATATTGGTGGATGCCTATAACATAATAAACCTTCTCTATAAGCCTGGGCCCTTCTGCTCCCTTAAGTTAAGCTACATGACTGCTAAGAGCCAGTTGTTCTTATTAACAGATTTATTCTAGTTGTTTATTGCAATTGCACAATATAATGAAATACCCTGCAAACTGATAAAATATAAAAGTAAAAAACAGAGTTGTGATTTTTATGAAAACTAAAAAATACTCTGGAAATACTCAAAAAAGGGAAGTCACTCAAAAAAATTGCTGTTGAATTCGATGTAAGATTAATTGTAAAAGGCTGGAGGAGAAAAAACAGAAAAATCTCAGATAGCCTGTACATTTTGATTCCACTTTAAAAATGATCACAACAGAAATGAACTGTGGTTGTATTTTTTGCAGATTCTAATCAGTAGACTCTTACCCAAAGAAAAAACTTGGTTTGACATTAGAAGACTTGGTGAATGGACATACACGTAAAATTTTAGGGTACAATAAAACATTCAAGAGTGCGCATGATTTGTTTTATGATTCTTCACTTTTAACTGACTTTTTAAGGTAATCAACAAGCTACCGGCCAAGTACACATTCAATATCTTCTGCACTTTATTTGGGCAGGGCCACTATCTTTTCTTTTGGGCTTACTGAATGAGTCATTTCATGGGAGTTTCTGTATAGGAAGAGCTGAATGGCTGGGTGGATTTTCTGTTAGGGAACCATTGACCGAAACCGCCCACCCTGGCCAGGCACGTTAATAAGTGCTTGCATGAGTTGTCTCACAACAGGAGGTCCCGATAAGGAACACAGTGCTGCCACCAAAAACTAACCAGGAGAATTCAGGAGGGGCCGAAAGGAGGGAGGGAGGAGATGCCATAGTATGTCCTGCCCACCTCCCAGAAACCCTCATGCTAGAATCCACCTTGGCTGAGAGAGACGCACACCACCAGGAAGGACCCTGAGTCAGACCAAATATGGGCACAAACAAGACGATTGGCCAGAGACAACCTGGAGAGCTAACCCATTACCATAAAACCTAAGACTGTGAGCCACATGGCAGAGCAGTTCTCTTGGGTTCCCTTACCCTGCTGCTCTCTGCCCGGGCGCCCCTTCCCAATAAAGTTTTTGCTTTGTCAGCACGTGTGTCTCCTCGGACAATTCATTTCTGAGTGTTAGACAAGAGCCCACTTCCGGACCTGGGAAGGGGCCCCTCTTCCAGTAACATTTCTACTCCCATCATACGCGGTGAAAATAGTAGAAACCTTATAGTAGGTATAAATATGAGAGCCACTCCTCACAGAAAGGAAAGCTTACATTTGTGTTTATGGAGGATTTAAGGAAAGTATTCTGACAACTTTCTTTGATGATTTGGGTCTTAATCTGACTCTGTATCCTCAGCTGCAGCATTTTTCAGGGGAGATCTCCCTTGTACTACAGAAATATAATACCTGAGGTGCACCAAAATGGAGAAGTCAGTCAGTGGTATTTTTACATTTAAAAAATAGAATAAAGTTAAAAAGCAGAAGAATATTCGTGTCATATATAATTACCAATTTAATATAGTGTTATTTTTAGAACTGTAAGCCAGTCAAAAAGATATCGGTATAGATACAACCCTAATGACCAATATCACCATTGCCTTTGGAACCTATATAGTCATTACAACAGGAATGAATAACTGTTGGGGCTGATCTCAGATAATACCACCTTTAATCCTGCATTTCCCTAATCATTCTCTTTATTACTGTTGCAGACGTGGAAAACATCAAGATACACCAAAGGTGAAGTAGGGTGGAGCAGTTGGGAGGGGAGGAAAACCTGTGTTAGCAACCTCCACAGAGAAGGAGTTATTTTTAAGGAAGGGCAGTCTTCTAGTCACCTAGGATAAATAATCATCAAAATGATGAATAGTCCCAGTATTTTCCTTTTCTAACACAAAGAGTGACAATTTACTTAAATTAAAAAAACAAAAAACACCACATCCATTGAAATTTCACCATGGAGGTATCCATAACAAAAATGATGATACTTTAAATCAGAAATATTTTGAGCCTGGTCTGAGATGATGAAATATTTCACTAATTACTATGTAGTGTATTCTTAGCTTTAATTGTCTTTACCCCGTTTCTCAAGGACAAGTTTCTTCCACAAGGACAGTTGCTGAAGCAAACATTTACTTTTATTGACAGTGGAAGTCCCAACCAGCTACTGTAATTTTGTAAGGTCAGCTGGCGGAGAGTTTTGCTTAATTTACACCTTTTGCCCAAGCTGTGCCTTAAGGTCTGCCTTATTTTTCTGTTTGAACTTCACAGAAAATAGTCTGTTAGAATGAAACAGATTTTAAAAGATACTGATATACTTCCCTCCAACCAATATTTTTCAGGCAAACTTACTGCTCTTTTCTTCCCTTTAAGAATGCCACCAAAAATCATGAAACACTAATTAATTATTAAAGCCAAAACACACTTTATTTGCTTAAATGTCCCTTGAAGGAACATGCCTTTTTAAAAAAATTTTTATTTTATATTGAGAATAGTTGATTAACAATGTTGGGTTAGTTTCAGGAGTACAGAAAAGTGATTCAGTTATACATATACAGATATCTATTCTTTTTCAAATTCTTTTTCCATTTAGGTTATTACAGAATATTGAGCAGAGTTCCCTGTGCTATGCAACTGGTCCTTGTTGGTTATCCATTTTAAATATAGCTGTGTGTACATGTCAATCCCAAACTCCCAATCTATCCGTCCCCTCCAACCTTCCCCGTTGGTAACGATAAGTTTATTGCCTAGGTCTGTGAGTCTGTTTCTGTTTTGTAAATATGTTCATTTGTATCATTTTTTTGGGGGGCCGGTGAGGGGAACATGCCTTTTTAAAAATAACATTTCCTCATTTCAAAAATAATACATGCTCATCGTGGAACTCTGAAGCACAGTAGAAAGTATAAAGAAAAAAATTAAACCATAATCTCAACAACCAGAGATAAGCACTGGAAATATCTGCATAAACTGGCTTGCAGTGAAGAATATGATTCTTTATTAAATCTTTTTTTTTTTTTTTTTTTTTTTTGTGGTACACGGGCCTCTCGCTGTTGTGGCCCCTCCCGCTGCGGAGCACAGGCTCCGGACGCCCAGGCCCAGCGGCCATGGCTCACAGGCCCAGCCGCTCCGCGGCATGTGGGATCCTCCCGGACCGGGGCACGAACCCGTGTCCCCTGCATCGGCAGGCGGACTCTCAACCACTGCACCACCAGGGAAGCCCCTTTATTAAATCTTTAAAAATGTCTTCTATTTCTTAATAAAAACTTCTCTCCGCAATAAAAATCTTTGTTACAATTATTCCTCTTGAATTTATATTTCGTGTTATCTTTGGAAAAGTATTTAGCAGGGAACTTGATGTGTACAGTTTAAAATTTTTACCATACTGAATACTAAATAACAGGTCCTAAAGTCTAAAAGATTTGATTGATGAACAACGTACTTAGGTAGAACACTGTTCAAAAGGATAACTTTAAAAATTAGGTCAGTTACTTTAAGAATCACAATTTCAAACTAAGCTTTGAGACAATCCTTAGAGGGAACTTCAGTGAAATGAATGATTTGTTTGGTACACATATTTTAGAGCATGTCCCAAAGTGAAACAGTAACCGAAAATTCAACCAAATGTGGGACATACTGCAGAGGCATGGAAACCTCTTTGAAAAACTCCTGTGAGCTTCACATTATTCAATAAAGGAGAGGATTTGCCCACACTGGGATATTCCAAGGCTGTGTTTGCTTATCACGCCTCCACACGTTCCAAGTTAAATACATTTACTATCTGGGATCTCTTAGGGAAGACTACCTTGAAAGTCAGAGTTGCAATTTAAAAGAGTACCTAAGAGCAATGCAGACAGCTGCTGGTAACGCAGACCTTAAATTTGAATTTCCCTTAAAAGTCATCTCTAAAGCCATGTTTGGTATATTCTCTTTCAGTGGATGAGTATAAGGAGAGTGTCAGGGCTGTTCATATTTTAAATTTAAAAAAATTTTTAAAACATTAGAAAAGCATATACTGTATATATATATTTATGTATATATATACCTTATTAACATATTCCCAATACGGTAGTCAAGGGTCTCCTCATTTTCCTTCTCTTTAATACAATTATCAGAGTATTTTATTTTATACTCCAATGTCTTTATAGAAACCCCCTTAGATATTTATGTAAAGAGGGAAGCCTAAGTTGGGAAGAATTCACTGGAGTAAATATCCTGAGAACTTACGAGTATGTTTTTGACAACCAACTCTTATTGGTCTGTATATGTGTATTCAACTGTGTCACTTCACTGCATAATGTGTAGCAATGGAAATTTTTACAAGAAAACACTAAAAGTTAAAAGCAAGGTAGACTTAGACTCAAACACTGAGCCCAAAGACTTGGAGTCCCAGATCTATACCGTCTCCAAGATGTTCACTGTCAAGAGAAACAAACAACCCCCGAAATACTGGGAGGGGTGAGTGAAATAAACAAGGGCCTAAGAAACACAACAGCCGACACCCATCTGCTGCTTACTTGAGGGCCGTTCTGTAGTGGTAGATGGCTTCCCTGTTCCGACCCTGGTCCTTCAGGAAATTGGCGTAGTTGTAGTGAACCTTGGCATTGTGGGGCAGAGTCTGAACTCCAGACCTAAAAATTAATAAATTTTAAAAAATGAGTAACAAAGAGTACTGCTTAAGAATGTTGTCAGTTTCTTTCATGTTTTACTCACAGTTTCATGAACCTGTATTTGAAATGTCCATTGCATCCATCAAGGCCAAGTCTTCCAAAATTTGTGGATTATATGAGTTACTAAACATGTTTCTGTGGAAAACAGTGAAGGCTGTGCACAACTGTGCACAACTAAACAAACACGCTGACTGCACATGAAGCAGAGGTGGCAGGATGTGGTAAGAGATGAGTCTTTGGGGGAACAACCCAGGATGCTCAGGTTAATTCAGTTTTTTCCCTCCTTCCTTCATTTATAGCCTTCCTTTTTTTAAAAAAAAAATTGAGATTGTCTATAAAAATAAATCATTACAAGAGGGATGACTGTAGACTGACTTCCCTACTAAGGTTTACTGGAGATAAACGCTTCCCATGTAATAAACCAGGGCTAATTAAAAAAAAAATACAGGTATGATTATTCTACAAGTTGCAGATAAGGAAAGGAGGTTTTGCTCAGAAAGGTTAAAAACTTTGCTTAAGTGGTGAGTGTGTTAGTGTGCTCGAGCTGGTAAAACAGGATACCTGGGGAGCCCCAGAGGGTAACACTGAAGCTTTGAAGATGACACAAGGAGGAAGACATGCTGTCGTTTGTAGCTGCCTCACAAAGTCACCCTGCACGAGATCAGATAGCTGGTAACTGGCAGGGATGGGATTCTGACCCAAGGACTTTGCTCCTAGAGTCCCTGTTCCCTTACCTGCAAGGAGGTGGTGGCAGGGGTAGATGGGTTTGGGGGCTGTCTGGAAAGAAAACTCCTGGAACCTACATGGGTTAAATGCTGGAATGGGGCAGGTGATGACAGAGAGGAAGCAGAAAGGATAACAACCTAGTTTCCGGCAACTGAACTTTAAATGCCCTTCCTCTTCTAGGTGACATATTTTCATTTAATTTTTAATTCAAAGGTAAGAACACTAGGGGAACGCCATACAAATTAAACCTGTTAGGATAATACGTCAGGGTATTGTAAGCTTTGTTGAAATAACAGCCCCTTAACGTTATAAACCAAGAAAAAAATTGTTTTTAATTCAAAAAGAAATAAATTAAAATGTCCAAAGGCAAAAAAAAAAAAAAAAAAAAAAAAAAAGCCCAGTCCCTTAGGACCAGCAAAGACTGTTCCACCTAAAATCCACTGGCCAAGTGCTTGAGGAACTCTCCAGAGGAGAGAATTTACAGGGAGTGTGGGCAGCTAGCAACCAACCCAAGGGCAGCATCATGTGACAGCAGCAGACTTCAACTTACACAGAGCTGTTATGGTGATGTCAAATGCACGGCAGTAGCTAGGATGTTTTGTTGTGTGTGGGGTGCGGCTGGAAACAGATGGGCTGTAAATCTGTATTAACAGCAGTTAGACCCCAGATCCTCTTCCCCACCAGGCACATCCAGGTGAGTATTTCCTCTATTCTTTCCCCATCCCAGCAAAAGGCAGGATATTTACTCTCTAGAAAAGTTGAATCAGAGAGATCAGGAACAACAGGTACAGTTGAGGGCCAGAAGAGCTGTACCTCCAAGGTAGATTAAGTGAAAATATATATTCTGAACAGTGGAATCTCCCTCACCCCATTATACCCATGTAAAACTCTGCATACTGGAAGCCAGGATTGGACTCCGCGGAGGAGATTGGAGGAATCCTCTCACTGGAAACCACTGACCCAAGACAAAAGATTTACAAATGCTGCCATTTGGATGCCAGTGAAATCATCAATCTCCTTCAATTACCTTATGGCGAAGCTCACCAGCTAACACACAAAGCTAGAATTTTAATATAACATTTCAAATGGACATTACCCAAAGTACATTAGGTCATGGGGGCAGGACCAAGTTCAGAGTGATAGTAATGGCTTTTTAAAAAATCCAATTTCTATACAGGAAAGTGTCTGATTTTTCTATGCAGAACTAAATAGTGCATGGTACAGGGAGATTTTAAAGTAACTTTGATTTCAGCATAGATATAACTGGCATATTTATTGGAATTGATCCTCCCTTCTGTGTGATTAGCATAGCTGCTCTACTACGTTTCACCTGAGTTCAGCCTGTGGAAAAGCGTCCTTGCTAAGATGAGGGCATTGTTCAGTGATGGCAGGATGGAAGTAATAATATTTGTAGCAGGCAAGCAGGCATGGGTGGAGTAACTGAAATCCTAAGAACACACTGCTTTTCCCATTATTGTTTTTGACCTTTACGTTCTCTCTGTGATATTTTACTGCTACGTTTTTCCAGTCTCTCATTTTACAATAAACAGTTTGTGAAAAAAGGAAAATAAACAATTGACCAAAGGCAAAACTTTCCAGGTCACTCTGACTGGCCAAGTTGCTCCCTCCTTCCGGGGTCAGCCTCATCAGTTTGCTTTTGGGATGCTGTGATTGAGTCGTCCCAACTGTCTTAACAGAACGTGCAGCCTTACACATATTTACTCCATAAGGAAATGTAGGATTCATAAGTTATGGGGCTGGATCCCAAATCCTATTAATAACTACAACAAGGATTATGAATTAAGGCCTCCCTTTGAACTCAGGATCTTAATTCATGCACTTTGCATTTCTCCCTCACACCTCTCGTTTGCAGAAGACTTGAAAAATAACAGAGATATCAAGCCACTTCTATCAGGTATCTCTCCAAGTTTGTAGAACATCAGTTTGTTTTGTTGGCATTACTGGAACAATAGGTCAGGAGAATCACCCCCAAATTCCTGATTAGAAAACAAACATTTAAAAAAAAATGTTCAGCCAGAGGTTAACAGGAAAGTGAGAATTTATGGCTCTCCTCAGTTGTGACCCTGTTTAACCTGAGGTTTCCAATGCCACAGTCAGGTTAGCCAGTGCTTATGGAGGCCCATTTTGAATCAAGTGCTGAGCTAAGCGTCCATTTCCATGGGCTACCTCCTCTCGCCCTTTCAACAACCTATCCGATGGGTAGTATTACTGTACCTCCCATATGATGAGGAAACTGAAGCTCAGAGAGATTAAGACCATTTTCTAAGGTTACAGACTGAGTAAGTAGTTGAGCAGAGATTTCAACCAAGATCAATATAAGGTCACAATCGTTCCTGAAGTCGGTCAACGTTTGATAAACCAAAAAGGTACCGCAAGATACTAGAAACATTAGAATTTCACTGGTAAACAAACTATGGCCTGATGGGCCACAGACACATCAATGTGTTTACCTTTTTACATAGATGTCTTTGGCCTCTTTCCCGAGACAATGGCAGAGCAGCTGCAAAAGAGACCATAGGGCCCACAAAGCCTCAAATATTTACAGTCTGGCCTTTACGAAGGAATTTGCCAATCCCTGGTTTATGTTCTCTGCCCTGGGAGGTCTGCTTATCTCTCTGGCTCAGCAATTCAGAGAGGAGGAAAGAGAAATGTATTTCCTACAGGGAGGGAAGAAGATCTAGGCCATAAATTCTTAACTGGTGGTCCACGGATCACTTAAATAGTTCATGAATGAGATTAAGAGAGATCCCAAACTGGATGCAAAAGGAAACATGCTGGCTTTGTCTTTCTAAGTATTTTGAAGATTTGGGGGCGTGGGAAGAAAAGATTTCATCAAATTGTGTTATTTTGGTACCAAAATATAAAAGTCTGGGCTATCACTAGAAGCTAGGCACTTACCCTCTCCTCAGGTTAGATAGCAGAATAATC
Organism: Orcinus orca; assembly: GCF_937001465.1. Lineage (NCBI taxonomy): Eukaryota > Metazoa > Chordata > Mammalia > Artiodactyla > Delphinidae > Orcinus > Orcinus orca. Next base: position 24,591,152 of record NC_064569.1, read on the forward strand.
TCCTGTTCTGGGAACTAAAGAAAATGTACCTTGCAGCTATGATTATGAACATCTCTCATTCTGTCTCTGTCTGTTTCTGTCTCTCTGTCTTTCTCTGTTTATATTGGGATTAGCTTAAGTTAGAAAAGATAAAACAAAACACAGGTGTGGTGAAGTATTTGTATTCTTTGGCTTTTACATCAGATTTGGGTTCAAACCTGACACCTCCTTTTCACAGCGATTTCGTCTTGGACAAACCACTCTCTCTCTGAGCCTCTGATGAGACACAAGTGCTGGGTTCTTGTGCTTTTGTGTGTGAGGTTTTTGCCAATAAAAGTACAAAGCTGTGAGGGGGAACTTCCATCTGTATCTCCTAAAAATACATCACTCAGTGGGATCCTTTTTGTGACAGGAGGCCTCAGCTGGAAACCCTGGAATTGGACTGAAATTTGGATTGTCTCTAACACAAAGGTCTGTCCTAAGGTATTCTGTAAGATCGTTCATAGTATTGCCAAGCACAACCACTCCATGTAATTAGAGAGGCCTCAACGAGACCATATGACCTAGGATGGTCAATGGGTTGATAGTCTGGAAGAGAGGAGAACACAGAAACAGGGCCTCTGTCAAGGACATCACCTCATCTAGAACTACTGCAACTTCTTCTTAGTTGGCCAGCTCTTGGTTTGGGCCATTACGGCTAATTTAGGCTTTCCTTATCCTTCCAGACAGAGCTCAGGTCTACAAGAGAATGGTCCTTGAAGGCTTGGGTTGGTCCCAGTCACCTGCCTGCACTTACACAGCACCCTGCTCTGCCTCTGTCTACCACCTGCTACATTACATTAAAATGTGTACATGTGTCTGACTCCCATCCAGACTTCAGGCTCCTCTAGTGTCTCGCCCCACGCCCTGCTCTCTCATGTCCTAGAACACAGTGCAGAGCAATAATCTGAAAGCCTTACACAGTGTTTATCATACTGCCCTATGCATCTCTCACATACTCTACTCAGAAGATAGACACTATCATTATTCTAAACTTAAAAAATTTTTCCTTTTTTAAAATTTATTTTTTAATTGAAGTATAGCTGATTTACAATGTTGTGTTCGTTTCAGGTGTACAGCAAATTGATTCAATTATACATATATACATATATGTATATATATATATTCTTTTTCAGATTCTTTTCCATTATGGTTTATCACAGGATATTGAATATAGTTCCCTGTGCTATATAGTACATTCTTGTTGGTTATCTATTTTATATATAGTAGTGTGTATATGTTCATCCCAAACTCCTAAATTTTAAAATAAAGGAACTAAGGCATGGAGTGGTTAAGTAACTCACCCACGATCACACAGCTATTAAATGGTAGAACTTGGAGGAAAGCCAGAAAGCCTCATTCCAGACCCCACACCAGCCACTAATCCTATCTTGCCTCAAAGATTCTTGGTAAATGTTCAACTGATCTGAACATTACTCAGGAAAGATGAATACATATAAACAGCTGGTCTTGAAGGAAAAAGAATAAACTTAAAGCCTCAGATACTTAAAAGTTTCCCCAGGACATAAATAAATTATAACAGGAAAAGTTTTCTAAAAATTATTGATAGCTTTGATTTGCACATTACACAAAATTCCATTTGATCACCAAAGGCCTCCCAAGACACAAAGTCTCTTTAAGCACATATGTGGAATGCCTGTTTTAGTAATCAACTGTTCACTTCCTACATGCTTCCATCTAAAAAACCAGAAGCCTCTGCATACAAGGTCAATGAGATTTTTGTTTTTCTGTTTTCCTTTTTTTTAAAATTGCTGGCATCAGCTGTACAGGGTTTGAACACTAACTTGTTATCCTTGAGATAAAATGCTGTCTGCCAAAATCCTTCCTCAGAGTTGCACTGATTAAGCAGTAAACATCATTAGAAAATACAATCAATCTTAGTACCTTTATTCAAGGAAAGGATTTAACACGGGGCAGAATCATTTTAAAGTTTCTCATAAAAGCACTGACTATTGAAAGTGAAAGAAAAAATGAATTAAGCCAACAGAAACCAGGAGGAAGTTATATTCCTGAACTTCCATGCCCCTGTGTTTACAGAATGACCTCAGCAGTGGGCAGTAAGAGGGAACAAGTCCATTGTAGTCTGTGAGAACTGCACTGAGGTCGGGGGTATGACGGGGAAGGAACAGAATCTGAAGCCTAAAAGTGATATACAATTCCTAGAAAAAAACCCACAGGACAACAGGTCCCTATAGTACCCCCTGAAGTAATGATGGTGACAATGATAATGATATAGTAACAGTAAATAAACTGATAAGATGTGCATGCATGCCAGACTAATTTTTTTTCTATTAAAGAAAGTTAAATTGCCAAATAGCAAAATCAGATATATTGTTTTAAAACGGTAGAGGTGTACAGTGAACATGTGTCTTACTCCTTCATTCGTTCATTCACTCATTCACTCACTTCTAGCAGCCCAGAGTCTGTGTCCTTTTCCGGTGCTTGGGTTTCCTGTGGGGAATTCCCTCTTGCTGTGACATCTCAGTGGAAGCCCAGGGGCTCTGCCTGCCCTAACTCCCCCCATGGAAGTCAGGGGAGCGTCTTTGGCCAGTTCTGTCATCTCAGTGCCCTAGTGGGGACAAGGGGCAGGCACACGACCTAAGCTCAGGCTTAGTCAGACGATTTTCTTTTCCTAGGACTGTGATGTGAAGAGAGAGAAAATTGGGGTACATTTACCCTCCATTCTTTCCTTTGCAGATGCCCAGGTCGCCTCAAGACAGACTATCCAGACACCTGTTTCCCGTCTGCTACATGCTTGCTTCCTCACCTACTCCCCAATTCTGTGCGCTCTCCTATGCTCTTTCCATATTTTCTGCTTTTGAAAGTGATTCCAACTCTGTTTCAGTTGTTTGCCTCCAAAGAATAAGTGTTGGGTACTGGCTGATTAGGGAACCAAAGAAAAACCATGTTGACAGAACTGGCCAACTGGGTCATAAGTGAGGACAGAAGCTGGAAGGGGTCAAAGACTAGGGACCCCTGGGAGACTGGGAAATACTGCTGGGCGGCCAGGTGTGGCTGAGCCACGGAGGCCAGGTGAAGGTCACCAGGGCTATGACATCAAGGACACAGACTAAGCCCAGAAACACTGCATGATGAGCAACCCAAAGGATGTTTTATACTTTACAACAAGTTAGGGCTATAAACTGGCATTGCTATATTCAGAAACAGCTTCTACACCACATAAAAGCCTACCACGAGATGAAAAAGCCTTTCACTTCCTTGTTCACGATTAATGTTCAAAACAAAGCAACTAGATTACAGATCACAACTTAATATCCTGGAATATTCTGCATCTCTCTTCCTTCTGGCTGTGTGCTCACCTTTCTCATTCACTCAGCTGAACAATGCCATTGGACTTACTGACCAATCTTATTTTGTTGATGGCTGATTTTACAGCCCAGCTCATTATCAAGACTTTCCATCTCAATTCACAGACCCAAAAACCTTCCCATGAGCCTTATTTCCATTAATTCACTTACAGTGAGCTCCCGTAAAATTTTATATAATATCATTTAAAAAAATTAAAGTTAAAACCCAAAATAAGATGACATCTTCCATTTAAAATTTTACTAAAAAACGTTTCTGGATTGATAAATATTGCCAGATCCATGTCGCCTCGTTTGTTTGGAAACAAATGCGTCAGCAAAGAAATAAATGGGAAGAGATTCCCTTTTAACCCTCTAGTCATACCTGAATAGGGACTCTCTCGACAGCCAAATTTCATTCTGTTTCATGGTTTTCCAGGAGAAAAGCAGCAGCAGCAGCACAGTGGACACGCTCAGGGTGGCAGCCCCACAGCGATTCAGCCACGTGCACAGCTTGCTCATTCCATGCACGAAAAGGATGCAGTAGCCCATGCTGGAAAACAGGGTGGAGAAGCAGGTGACTTTGGGGTGCAATGGAGGCCCCTGAGTATTCCATCCCATGCAACTAACTTTTCAAACAGAGCTTGTCCTGTGATAGAAAACACAGACATAACCCGCCCTGTCTGACACATTTCCACGTTAGAGCTCAAATGGGCTCTACCAGCACACTGGCTAGTTCTCTGGCACAAGTGTGGAGAATGACAGGTTCACCTTGCAGGCTCACATTGCCCTGAATTTCTGCAGCTCAGGCATCCAGAAAAGTCCATCCTGTGTGTCTTGGGTCTTGACTGGACCCTCTGACTCAGGCTCCCTTATGTTCCTGACATTGTATAACCCTACTGGCACCATGTGTTCAAATTTGGACCCTGAGGCTTTGTGGGAGACAGTCCCTGGGGGGGACTATCAGGTCCTGGAAGGGATGCTGGTCACCAAGGGGCATTGAGTTTGGTCTCCGGACGTGCCACCTAGTATATCCCCATTCTGGCCAAAGTCCTTACGCTGAAGGAAGATCCTCCCACAGGCGGGCTTCTGAGCCTCACAGCGTGCAGCCTATCACAGACAAGCTGCACTGATCCGATTCTCATGCTGATTCTGGCTCAGCTTTGCCAACAGACACGAAGAATCCCTCACGTTACCGGAGTGGGGCTTTGGCACGTTGATAGCACATCTCTAAAAGCTTTGGCTTGGTGGATGGAATGTGGTCCCTCGCATCACCTGTGCACCTGCAGAGAGGCTTCCTGCCTGCCGACTGGCCTCAGAAAAACACATTTAGTCTGTACTCATTGTGCTGTGTGTATTTTAGTCAAAACTCATTTCTTTCCAAAGACAATAATACAAATTATTATAGAATATTTTAACAATGAAGCAAGCTTGTGTAAAGAAATCCTATGTTAGTCAGACACTAATACTATAAGAAGCCCTAAATTAATATAACTCATTTACTTGTTCAATTAATTATTTGTTCTCTCTCTAGTATGTGACTGGCAGTATGCTGAGCACTAAAAATACAATTATGAGTAAAACACAGATTATGTGCCTGCCACTGTCACAGGCACCAAGAATGTTATCAGTGGGTAAAACAATCATTCCTATCCTCCTGGAACTCACATGGATGGGAAAACAGCCACCAAGCAAGTAAGACCCAGAGTAGGTCACACTGAATATGATACATTAGGTGGAGAAAAATCAAGCAGGAAAGTGAAGGAGGGAGACCAGGAGGGGAAGGAAGGTGAGATATTCATATGGGCGGTCAGGGGAGGCCTCACTGAAAAAGTGACATGTGAAGAGCATACTGAAAGGCAGGGGGCGCACCCTGCAGGCACCCAGATCCCCAGTGGCCGCTCTCTTCTCCCCCTGCGTTCGTAAAGCAGCATCTCTGAGGAGCAATGTTAATCGAGCACATCTTCTGTGCCGAGTACATTCTCTACAGGAGCTCAGTTCATCCTTATATCCCTGGGGGTCACTGTTAGCAGCATTAAACTCCTGAAGACACTGAAGAAGAGAAGCGAACGCATTTGCTGAATTCGGTCACACAGCTCATGTCCAGTAGAGCAAAGACAAAACCCCCGGAATTCCGGATTCCAGAGCCCACACTCCACCTGCTGTCCTGACATTGGGGTTCTGCCTTGACTGCTGTGTTCCTCACACCTTATCACACAGCTTCACCTACTTCCTTCCCAATCACTCCATACATGACATCTCAATGCCATGTCATTAACTGCCTCCTTGTAGGAAACAGCTGTCATCTGGCAGAGCGGTGGGGAAGGGAAACACTGGGATTCCAACAGCTCCAGAGCAACGGCCACCAAGTGGCAGAACACGAGGATAATGAAGATGACAGCAACCAGATTAGCTATTTTGTACGTTTGCATGTTTGTTGAGTACTCCCTACGTGTCGGGCACTGTGCTAAGATCTTTATGTGGGCCTGTCCAATACTTGTAGGGTCTGGAACAAGGACAGTACTGGCTTTAAATATATTATCTGATTAAAAAACTCAATCCTCAGTATCTCCCACTTCATAAATGAGGAAACTAAAGCTTAGAGGACTTAAATAACTTGCCCATAGCTCCAAAAGCTAGGAATAGTGTCAGATCAGAAGTCCCACGGCCCTAACGCTGTGCTATAATTCAGGAGTGGGCAAACTTTTTCTGTAAGAGGCCAGAGAGTAAATATTTCAGGCCATATGGGCTCTGTCCTTCCTAGTCAACTCTATCTTCGTAGCAGGAAAGCAGCCATTGACACTTATGTAAACGAATGGGCATGGCTGCGTTCCAACAAAATGTATTTATAAAAACAGGCGATGGGCCAGATTCCACTCACAGGCCACAGTTGTTGAGCCCTGCTACAGCCAAAACGAAGGAGAATACCATTCCTTCCACTCAGCACAGGCATCGGGATCAAGTAACATAATCATTTTTTTTCAGAAGTCCTTGTATTGACATATGGTTTAAAGAAATGCTAAGCCATATAAAATCATCTCCACTTAAGTTTGCAAATTTCTTAGAGGGTATCACATTCTTAAAAACTTGAACACAATATCAGAGATTAAGATGCTTCTCTATTATGACATTTCATCTTTCAACATCTGCTTTACTGCAGATCTCAGCTGCAGGGGGGTAGGACTGCTCTCTCCATTACTGGGGCAGGGCAAGTCCTCATTTTGAAAGTGGAAAATCAAGCAAATGAGAAACTACATACTTTTCTGACCTCCAGGGAAATGAAACCAGACTCCAGTTTGGTCTGCTTAACCTGGTTAAGGAAAATCTGGGCTCTGACCAGAGACCTCCCCAGAGAGCCCAAAGGAGTCAGTGTAAACCACTGACAACTGCCAACATCATAACCTGGAGAACCAAGAGCCCAGCTGGCTGCTGAATGGCTTAGCTCAGTACCGAGAAACATTTTCAAAGCACGCTTGAGAGGCACCACGGCTGTCCCAGAGAAAGCAGCACAGAGATGATCTCTTGTTCACAGGCCACAGGGATCTGCAATTTTGAATGGATTTTACTGACAAGCTGCTCAGCCCACAGTGCTTATAAAAACTAAAGAAAGCTGCATCTCTCCTTTAAAAAATGCAAATCCAAAGAGAATTGAATAGGAAATATCAATCAACAACGTCTGTCCTTTCAAATTTGAATAGAAAATGTTTAAACCTGTTGTTTGAGAACTTTGAGTAGTTAGTCGTCGTGTAGACAGTACAAATGTACTTTCATGCTCTTAAGTGATAAAAGAACAACATTTCCCCTTCCCATTTACATCAACCCTGGAGAGATGACAATTTTCTATGACTGGGCCAAGTATTTTATGATGTTTGTTACGGCTTCACTTTTTGTTTTATTATATGCAGCAAAGAGAAGTGTTTTGCTATTAAGTAGAATTGAAATTCTACCTTTTAACTTAACAAGCTCAAACAACCCACTGAGAGTATCTATAAATAGCATTAATGATACAAGACAGACACATTCCTCCTATTTTATTACTCTAAAAAATTCCCAACTTTAGATAGTTTAAATGAAACATGTCCCTAATGAACTTCATGTTGATCTGTTGAATCCCCATCTGGCAAATTATCTGACCTTCAGATCTTATTCTGGTCTCATGAATGTTGACCCCAAATGGTTAAACAATAAAGCCCTGGAACCATGAGCCCCAAATAGCTGTTTGACGCTATAGCACAGGAAGCCCCAGGGAGACAATGGTGGCTCCTCAGATCAGATTGAACCTGGAAGCTGGCCCAGGTTCATTAGTGTCCCCATTTCTTGCCTTTTCTTTTTTATCTCAAACATTTGATGGATGGGGAAATTTCCCAAAAGACTGAATGCATTTGGATGTGAGAGTTTATTCACATTCCAAGAAAAAGGTATCTCTCATGCATTTCCTTAACTCCCCGTCCTAGGGGTGCTGGGCTGGGTATGAAAAGCTTCTTTACATTCACTTCTCCGTAAATAGATTTGTTCTGTTCTTTTCTCGGCATTACCTATGGAGCAAACTGGGAGAAAAACCCTTTGCTTTCACCTCCTGAGAGCCTGCTAATTCTCTTTTACCTCTTTGAAGATGACATGCTTCCTCTCAACCTCCCAGCTCACCTACCAGCTCTAAAATTTATGAGACCTCCAGTGGTAAGTAAGGCAGGGTCTGGATCAGAAAAAAACCCGTTTGCCTCTCAATTCTGACACTTACTGTTGTTTGATTTCAGACAAATTATTTATTACCCGGTTCTTAATTTTCTTATTTTGTAAAAGGGAATAATAATTTTACACTGTGCACAATTGATGATACACACTAAACAATAAATAGCATTAATATTACGTTATAATAATAACAATATTATTAGGGCATTATTTTCTGCTAAATAGAGTAGAAGTCAGGAAATGTGCAGAGTTTACATGTATTCCAGGTGGAAACAGATAACTCTGTATTTGGCTCCTGTAAATGTAGTAACTTCCTAAGGTAACTAGAGCACTACTAGGTGTAGGGGAACAAAAGTGTTCTAGTGCAGACTTTGGGGGTTTGCAGCGAGGAGAAGGATTTCATTGGAGAATAAAGAGTCTAGAACTGGGTCTAGAAAGCTGGGTTCGTCTCTGACACTGGTGAGCTCTGTGCAACAGATTTCCTTACAGAGCCTTATCGGGCCTTAGTTGTTTGTATTACAAGGGCTAAATATTGCCTGCCTTCAAGGCAGCTTAAAATGCAGCTACCTTGAAAGGTTGTTGCATGGAGTAAATGAAATAATATATGTGGGTGTGCTCTGTGAACTGAATACAAGGTATCCGTGTTCTCAAGGGCAGTGTCTATGTGTTCATGTGTGTATTACTACATCAATAAAATATGTGGTAGATCTGTAAATACACCTCAAGAAACCTAGTTTATCAAAGTCCAGATTGACCCAAACTGTCTAATTTACAGGACAATGTAAGTCTTTTAGGAGCATCCACCAAGAACACCCTTAAAACTTCAAAATACCTTGTACGATATTGTTGGCTTCTGAAAGGTATGACTCATACATCATTTTTATAGAACAAACTACTGAAGAAAACAAGGTACACTGGTCATATGTGAAATACATACGGCCACATATTTAAGTTAATGAACGTTCATAAACCTCGACCACAAAAAGCACTAAGCAAATCTTCCCTTAGATCCATTTCAAATCTTTCTCTATTCTGTCTATCTTTGTGAAAGTGAAGGAAATGAAAAACATAAACTCTTCGGTGAACTAACGCATAATGAAGAGGCTTTTGTATTCAACTTTGATAAGAAATAAGGCATTAACTGTTTGGAAGTTCGGGCCAGTTTTTAAGGATAGAGTACTGTTTTATTCATTTTTTCAGGCTAAGCACCTGCATGTAAGAGGGGCTGCTTCCTAAGTGTGATTGAACATTGCGGTGGAAGGTACCGGAAACTAACATGGAAACAAAAGTGAACTTAAAAATGAATCAATCCAAGTCGAGCCCAAAGATGACTTATCACCAGCAGTACTGTCCATACTCAGGGTGCAGTGTTTCCCTGCGCAAGCACCTTCACCCGAGCCTGGCTTACTTCCCTCTCAGCCTGGTTCCAGTAGCCACAACAAATTTTCCATCTGGGCCTGAGAGGCCTTTTGGCCAAAGCCAAGCACCTCCCAAGTCACTCTGAATCTAATTCTAAAAAGTCAGAAAAACAATCTTTCTCAACCCTCGTACAGTATACTCAGCTCTAGGACCTGAATTCTGCCATTTCTTCCATAAACCACCATAGAGTCAGGCATCTTCACTTTTGAAGCAAAGGCATTAATGGACAATTCATTAGTTGTTGCCGTCCCCTCGTCTCTTCCCCTATATTAGCACAGACCTGACTGTACATGCTGTGTCATATGTCCAGTGTTCTTTAATTTTCTACAATACTCTCTAATGAAGCATCTATTTTTCTGGGTATTATGAGAAAACACAAACATACAAAATGGTGGTCCCAACTCTCATGAGGGCAAGACAATCCAGGTTTCTAAAACAGTGGGGAGGATATTTTAAGATTACTAAGATTTGTATAAGAGGTCACTGGTTTGAGATGTATTTCCCAGCACAGAATCCAAGAGCAAAGGAAAGAAATAGATTCACGACAAGGGGTCTTAATGGAAGGGAGGTTGAAATGGCAACACTTAAATCCATTCACACCCTCCAGGCAGGTGACTGGGTGTGTGATACCCACAAGCTAGTCTCTCCTCCGCTCCCAGGGGCACGTTTCATAACCTCCTCCAGTTTTATGTTTCAGAATGCTAGCCTGCTAAGTTAGGGGTGTTCACTTTTTTAAAACATTGAGATATAAGTGACATATGACATCATATTAGTGTCAGGTGTACAACATCATGATTTGATATTTCTGTATATTGCAAAATGAGCACCAGAATAACTCTAGTTAACACACATCACCTCACAGTTACGATTTCTTTTTCTTGTGATGAGAACTTTTAATATCTAATTCTCTTAGCAACTTTCAAACATACAATACAGTATTATTAACTAAACATTACATGCCCAGGACTTATTTAACTTATAATTGGAAGTTTGTGCCTTTTGACCCCCTTCACCCATTTTGCCCACCCCTCATTCCCTGCTTCTGGCAACCACCAATCTGTTCTCATTGTCATGAGCTGAGTTTTTTTTTTTCCTTTGGGGTTGTTCACTTTTGAGCGCATGAAGTTAAAAAAGAAACAGAGGTTTATAGTACTGAAGGAGGAGGGGGAAAAGGGCTGGGAAGGAGAGGCCTATACTCTGCTACGTTGATTTCCTTCCACTTTGACTCACCCAATCTCCTCATTTGTACAAGGCAGACTGAAATAATGACTTGCAATTACCTAGCATAGCTTACAGCAATTTGCACATATATTATTCCATTTAGTCTCATCTGAATTCAGATTCTACTCTCCAAATTTTACGTTCAAATCCTGGTTTCCAAGACATTTGCTGTTCTCCATTAAGGACTCGGACATAAACATTCATCTTTTATAACTAACAGGGTTCTCTAATAGTAAGGCCATGATTCCAGTCTAGTAAATAACTGTTCAAGTTTATCCTCACTTTGTGCCGTTGGCTGAGCACAATTCATTGAGCACAACAGATTGGCCAACTGATCCTCAGCCCATTTGCACACTGACCTCCTCTCAGCTCACTCATTCCCACCATTGCTCTGTTCTATGTGACCTACAATCTCCAATTTTGTAACACAGTCAGTTGAGTCCCTCAGCAAAGCCCTGCTGCTTCCTTCCTGGAAGGAAGAACTCATACAGCACTCACCCTCACCATGACCTGGTGACCATTACCAAGTCCCGTGCAGCCCCAGGACCCTCCCTACCTGGGCACTGCCCTGGAAAGTGGCCCTCACCGGACAAGGTCTACCTCCCAGATCTCATTCCTCTTCTGAGTTCAGGTCTCAAGGGGATGAACACATTGAAGTCAAATCTTCCCATCCTTACCCCATGGTATTCTGAGGAACAACTTTAATGGACTTTTGAAAACCCAGTGTAGGGGGACAGAGGGACACACTGGACTCAGTGCCAGTCACCCTGTGAGCAACCTTACCTGTGCTCTGAGCCCGGTTTCGATATTAGGCTTCAGCACAATTCCTGAGTCTCTCCTCACGACTTGATACAGATACACAAATGTCTGACCTGTTCTCATGGCTGCAACCTCTCTTGATAAGCTGCCTGCACCATGGCCCCATGGACGGGGCATCTGCCATTGCTCTTGTTGCCCCGCCCCAGTGTTTAGGCTCCTATTTCCTACTGGCACATACTCCTCACTGATGCTTGTCCATGGGAACTTCTAAGCAACACATGTTCCTGCTGCTTATGAGGACACCCTATCAGCTCACGGAGGAGGCCCCACACCAGTGCTGCCCAGACCATCCCCTAGTGCCCACTGCCAGGCCCTTCAGAGAGCCTGTCCTCGTGGCAGATGAACTTCCTCTTTGCTCCTGCCTCCCCCCAGGGGACATGTCCCCCTTCCCCTACTTGGGCATCTTGCTGAAACTGAGCAGGACGAATATGTGTTTCAACTCCTAAGAGGAAAAATTCATGCTTTCCACAAGGTTATTCTAAGTCACAAAGAGTTGAACTTGGGAGCTGAAAGGGACCTTCGAGACCATGCAGTACTATGGTAACTGGAGTTCAGATTTCCCAAACCAGCAAAATGTCCAAAAGGAGGGAGTTGGGTGGGGGAGGAGGAACTAATGGAGGGCTGCTCTCATCATGCAGGAAGAGAAAGGATATTTTAAATTTATTTATTTTTATTTTATTTATTTTTTATTTTTGGCTGTGTTGGGTCTTCCTTGCTGCGCGCGGGCCTTCCCCGGTTGCGGTGAGTGGGGGCCGCTCTCCGCTGTGGTACGTGGGCCTCTCACTGTGGTGGCCTCTCCCGCTGTGGAGCACAAGCTCTAGGCGCATGGGCTTCTGTAGTTGCGGCTCTCGAGCTCCAGAGCGCAGACTCAGTAGTTGTGGCGCACGGGCCTAGTTGCTCCACGGCACGTGGGATCCTCCCAGACCAGGGCTCGAACCCCTGTTCCCTGCCTTGGCAGGCGGATTCTTAACCACTGTGCCACCAGGGAAGCCCGAGAAAGGATATTTTAATACCAAAAATATAGGAAACATATAATTTCATAATTTTTTAAATGAATTGATTTAACTTTATGAAAAACTCACTGCATTATCTTTCTTTCTCTCCTCACCCCCCAGTTTGGCCAGTCCAGAGACAACTGTGGCATGAAGATCTAAGCAACATTAGGGGATTACCGGGCAAGGCCAACACTCAGGTTTTACAGATACGAAAGTGATTCCCCGAGGACAGCCAGGCAGCACAGGACAGACTGGGCTGTGTTGATTCCCAGGTCAGTTCTCCTTCTACTGGCTTTGCTAAAGTAAGGTTTTACTGATATCAAATTATTTCTCTGATGATTTGAGTATTTGGCAAAACTTTGATTCGTTCCCAAATAATCATCACTCTCTTCCAGCAGCTCTGAAGGAGGATATGCATAGATGGCTCATCAGTAGGGATCCCCAGTGTCAGGGGTAGTGTTCTTTCAGAGGTGACATTTCTCACTTTGCATCCTGAGAAATAAATACTGCAGTACTGTTTCAATAGCAACCTGTGTAAGATTAAAAATTCCATTTAGAATTAATAGGTGTGATTTGAAGGTATTTCTCAAAATTGAATATGGAAAAGAGTCACTTGTCTTCCATTTCTCCATGTCTGATGTGTCCATTAGCTTAGGAACTATACAAAACAAATGGCATCTCTTTCTAAGAGTAGGGAAATTTAAAAATTTTCTTTCTTCCCTCAAACACAGGTGGTCTAACTTCTCCTTCTGTGATCCCAGTTTTTCTTGATCAGTTCCATCCACATTATTGGTTCTGCCTTCACTTACTTCTGTCCATTCTTTTCCCCTCTCCACTCATTCATGTTTTCTTAAAGTAGTTTAGGAATTTGCTCTTTGGCACTGAAGCGAATAAATCACCCTTAATCTGGCATGTGAATGGATCTCTGATCACATTCTACAACTTTACTGGAGAGCTCTCAACAACTATTTCTGCTTCATCGATTCTAAGAAATTTTAGTCCTTTGAAGCATTCTAATGTGGTTTTTATAAAATACAAAAAAGTAGCCATTAAATTATACGCTTCTCTTGAGATAAGAATAAGAGATCAAAACTTCTGTGAAAGAATGATTTAAGCCCCAAACTCTCCTGCCTGTTCAAAAAAGACATCCATAAAATTGGCATTTATCACCAGAAGAAAAGATTATTCCAATTTCTTTTGGTGGTAAAACTCTGACCCTAAAGCCATGCAGTGCCAAATAAATTGCCCATTTCTGTCCCTTTTATCCACAGATTTCAAAGTGCAAGTGAGAGGCAGGTGATATTTTGGGTCTGTGCTAGGTTAGGATGGAGGGAGAACAGAAGCTAGAAGATTTAAGTGGCTTGTTCATTGTCAGGCGGAAAGGCAGAGGATGAAAGAGCACTGTTGGTCCGACTCGTTCTGGGCTTTTCTTGTAAAATGGCCAAACCAGCTCCCTGGGATACTTTAATACCAAAAATATAGGAAACTCGCCTGGGCTTCGGTGAGGGTGGACGTGACCTCTGTAGTGTTCAATGGGATCCCAAGGCTGGAAACTTGCTCCTTACCTTGAATATTTAATGAGTAGGAAGTTCACCTACCAACTGAGCTTTCTATTTCATCTTCCTCTTGTTTGCTGAAGTTTTCGAGACAACATGGATTTTCTGCATAAAGATGATGATTTGAATTTTCAAGAAAGCCACAGAGTACATGTTTTCCTCAAAGCACTTGGGTACGAATGCTATGGAGAATGGCTCTTTCTTGTCAAGGTCAATAATGGAAGGAGAGAAGAGAATCTTCCATGCAGAGAAGATTCCCGTGTGTATAAAAGGCTTGGACACATCCTTCAGCATCGTGGAAGCCAGCGTGTAGGTTTATTAAATGCACCGGGCATCACCTGGTGCTCTGGCACCTTCCAAGGAATGCCTGCAGCGTCTGCAACATTCTCTGCAGCCCTGAGGAAGATTCCAGCAGCTCCTTACCCAACTGTCTACCATTCTCCACTGAGATGGGGGAGGCTGGTCTCTGCTGAGTAAAATCTTTTTTTGGAGAAAAGTCCCCATTTTCATGAAAACTGTCAGCATGTATAAACTGCCTCCGATGAAGTCATTAGAAACTCTCTAAAGCCACAGCACAGAAGTTTCCCCACATAGGTTTTGATTTCTGACTCAGCTGCACAATTTTAGATAACAATGGAATCCAGCACCATAATTAAAATGGCTCCCTTGGGGCTTCCCTGGTGGCGCAGTGGTTGAGAGTCCGCCTGCCAATGCAGGGGACACGGGTTCAAGCCCTGGTCTGGGAAGATCCCACATGCCGCGGAGCAACCGGGCCCGTGAGCCACAACTACTGAGCCTGCGCATCTGGAGCCTGTGCTCCGCAACAAGAGAGGCAGCGATAGGCCTGTGCACCGCGATGAAGAGTGGCCCCCTCTTGCCACAGCTAGAGAAAGCCCTTGCACAGAAACGAAGACCCAACATAGCCAAAAATAAAAATAAATAAATAAATAAATAAATTAATTAAAAAAACAAACAAAGAAAAACAGCTCCCTTATGGTGCTACTTATAACAATGACTGTGAAGGAAGGCTGGGGTTTGTGAGAGGTACAATGGCTCTCTCAAAAACTCCTCGGCTTCCTCCAACCCCAGTTCCCCCAAATTTGAGTTAAACTCTCAGGTTTGTGCTCAGAGCTGTGTACCTGGACTAGTGACGTGCCCTCTTCCTCAGCCTCCAGGACCATCTATAAAGGGGCAGGAGACACTTCCACTTCCTAGTCACATGGCCTTGGCATCTGCCAAGACCACGGCTCTGGAGGGGGAAAGAGGCCTGGCTGGGCACAGTGATGATATGGATGTGAATCCAGGAGACGCTGGGCAGTAAAGACAAACCCTCGGAAAACGATGGGTGCTTGACATCAGCACGACGATGTACAGATGCGGGAACTTGGAGAGAAAAGGGCAGCCATCTTTTTAATGAAGACCAGTTTCCTGAAATTGATTTTGGGTGACTCTGCACCAAGTTTGCCAAATGCAGCAAAATCCAAATGGGTTCTGAGAGGCAGGCACTTGCTCTTGGTAATACTGATGTTTTCTTTATATTTCAAACTTTTATTTTAATCCAAATCAGCTTACTCCTAGTGGAAAAAGGGCAGGGCATGACTTTGTCTGTTTTAGAGAAAAGAAATGGAGTCACAAAAAGTTCTATTGAAGATATGGCAGCACAGGAAGAGCCAGAGCTGGCATGATTCTCTGGGTGTTTGGAGGACACACCTACCTGGGCGACAGAAATCCCTGACTTTACATAAGACAGCTCACAAATGGTTGATGACAATATTATGGGCTTCTATAATGTTTACCTGAGGCTCTCTTCCAGAAGAATGAAATTTAACCTCTTGTTTAAAATTCCAGCCCTTTATGTCCTCAAAACATTTTCTCTTGTATTTGGATTAGAAAATCTTACCACACATGCACTCAGAACACCAAGTGCTGTGGATTCAGATCTCAGGACTCTTGAAAGTATCCTGTGCTGATTTCCAAATGGAGTTGAGCTGAAAGTACTTTACTGTGTTCGTATTTTCTTCATCTTTTTCAATTGACGAGACGTTACTATCAGAGAAGCAATATAACCTGGAAGGTGCCAGATCTGTCAGCAGACAAGGATCTCTATTCCACTGCTTTGCCACTTACTAGCTATGTCACTTGGGCAAGTTATTTAACCTCTCAGAGCCCAGGCTTTATTTCTGTAAAATGGGTATAATGGTATTAGCTACATCAGAAAGCTGATATCAGCAATAACACTTGCTATTTATTGAACATGTACAATATAAAGCATTTTATAAGTTTTTTATACAAAACATTTTATAAATGGCCATCTCATTTAATGCCATTAAAATCTCACTGAGTTGGGTGCTATTATCTTCATTTGACACAGATGAGGAAACAGAGGCTTTGTGACATCACACTCATGTCACACTCTGACTGCAGGAACATGCTGTGAACCACCACATACAGCATGAATTAACTGATAAAATAAATATAACATGCTTAGCATAGTGACTGACCTATAATAAAGGTTCAATAAAAGTTTTGATACAATTAATGTTTACTGAGTATGATACTATTTTAAAGAATATCCAGCTCTGTTAAACGATTAGAGTGGAAGACACCATTTTTTTTTTAATCAGCAGTTAATAAACTCTTTGAGGGGAAAAAACCTGAGATTCACTTATTTTTGCAGCCTCAGATTGTAGTAGAGCATGCCTGGGACAGACGCTCTGTGAATATCTGTTAAGTGAAGAATAAATACAGATTCCACTTGGAATCAGGAGTCCTACAGACAAAACCTGACTGAAGCCACTCTCAGCTGCTCTAAGCAAAAACATGTCTGGAACAGACACTGAGGTCCTCCTTTGCCCTCCATATTCCTCAGTACTGGCAAGCCTTCATAAGCCTGTTATTTTAAGTCAATATAGAACGCAAAGAAATTTCGTATTTTTGTCCTCATCAAATAGTTTTTATCAAGAAATAATCTCCTTCCCAAACTGTGCTGTAGACACATAAAGAAAATTAAGGGCCACCCTCTCCTTAACCAAGTCAAAACAAGATGCTGTTAAGTCTTAAGAAAGCTGTTAGGTACTTACTGTGGGGGGGAATTGAAGTTTATGAAATTCATTTCTAATTATATGCATTTTAAAATTTCTAACTCAATATCCATAAATGAAATAAATTTTACTATTTAATACTTAAATTAATCTCATTTAAATTAAGTTTAAAATTAACTTAAATTTCTAACTCAAAATGAAGAAATAAAAATGAATAATTTCCTGATAATATTTTGGTTTACTGTATTTATTTTGTTGCCTTTTAGAAAAGTTCATTCTTGGGACTTCCCCCGTGGTCCAGTGGTTAAGACTCTGCCTTCCAATGCAGGGGGCATGGGTTCGATCCCTGGTCGGTGAACTAAGATCCCACATGCTGCGTGGTGTGGCCAAAAAAAAATAATAATAATAAAATAAAAAATAAAAAGGTCTTAAAAAAATTTTTTTAAAGAGAAAAGTTCATTCTTATGTATAATTCATCAAATTACTTAATTTTAGGAAGCTTAATAAAATCCTTATTTTAAAAATGAGAAAACATGGGTGCAAAAAAAAAAAATCTTCAAGTGCTACTCAAGGTCACACAATGGATAAACGGCAGAACCATTTCAGGGACATTTTCAGGCTTTTGAAAAGAAACAGGCCTTGGAATGCTGACATTGAATAAGACTAGAGAACAGACAAGCTTCAGCACGATTCAAATATTCAGAGCTAAGTGGCATTATGTAATCATACAAGTCTGAATGCCCTTTATAATTTTAACCAATTTTTTTCTCAAGGACAAGTTTCCTTCAGATTGTTCCTATTTTTAAATTAAAGAACAAAGAAAGAGAGAGAAAGAAGATAGAAGTTAATTAAAATCATGCTACTTAACACAGTTAATAATTTTATCCAAATCAACAAATATTTCTAGAAAGTTACTATAATTATGTTTAATAAACACAGATACTTGAACAAAGAAGTCGTGGTAAATGATTGCTGCTAAAATTCTGAATATACTCTGGTCAATATTCTCGTCCAACTTCCTCTTTGGCTGTTTATAAAGCTGGGGTAATAAACACCGCAAAGATCTGTCATACACACAAAGAACGGTCTCTCTGGAGCCATCAGTGTTGGTCTGGTAAAGAGGAATCCAGGAGCAGTAATTACCTAGGCATGTATAGCACTCTCTCGGCCACCACGAAACCCACCCTGAAGAAGAGGTTGCTGGCTGGGATGAACGGGAAAACCAGGAACAACAAGCCCACCAAAACTTCCCTGTGCTCCAATCTCTGAAACACACAATAGTGGAGGACAAATTAATCTGGGTTTAATTCCACTTCAGTCAGCATTTAACCATCTCTTTCATTTTCAACTTCTCATTGAAGGAATGAATAAATTAGACCAATGTAAACCTTTTGATGAGTGTGCTGAATTCATCAGAGAAAGCCCTCAGGCTAAAACCTCTGGCTCATGGAAATATTCGCATGTACCCCTGACACACATTTGCCACCCAGAACATCTGCTATTTGCCTAACATGATCAGTGACCATTACTCCTTATTCTGGGCTGGCCCTACAGCCATCCTGCTTCTTGGTCTGGCTCCCTTTAGAGTCCCTGTGCCCCCAGGCAACTCATTCCTGGGAGCAAAGCAGCTGGGTGGGATCAAGCTCACTAAGGCATCATGGAGAATTACTGTCCTCTCAGAAACAGAACACATTAAAAGCAAAACAAACAAAAACAAAGAAGAAGAAGAAAAAAAAACCCACACAAAGCCCACCAGGAGAGGCAAAGCTTAGCATGAAGAAAATTAAATGCAAATGGTGAAATGTGGGGCACCAATGAGGGAGATCATTTGAGCTGAGGTGTTTTTAGCATCTTTCCAAATAAGCCAGTAAGCAAGCATTTATTCCATGAAATTTTTTGGAATCAAAATTCATTACAATAAATCATTAAACTGACAGAACACCTTTCTCTTACACTGTATATATTAATTTGTAAAGATTTTTGTCACTTATAGTTAACATAAAATATTTCTATTTATTACTAATAATATGTTGTAATGGGCACTGTAAAAGCTAGTGTGTGTTTCCAAATAGACATATTTGAAGGAATTCCTATTTAAAACAAACCTAAATGTATTGGATGGTATTACTTTTTTCTTTTTAAAAAAAGTTTAAGGGAAAAACCAAATAGAACTTTCCATGTTAGTTTTAAATTTTTTCTTATAAACATTTTAAATAGCCTATTACTTTTAATAATTGTGAAAGACTAAACAAAAGAATTTCTAAAACATAAATAAGATTCCCTAATGCAACTACTAATATTTTAAGTAGACAAAGTAAAAGATTTCAAACATCTTGAGACATTTGTCACCTGGATTTTATTAAAATCTTTGTTTTGCTGACTACAAAATATTGAATAACAAAGTTTCTAAGAGCAATTCCATATGAACAAATGTGATTTGGACAATTTCCTTTAAAAGTAAGGGAATGTAAGTAATGATCTCATTTTTTACCTAGAGTAACCACACTCTTTAGAATTAAAATATGAAAGAAGAAGAAAAAAATTTTGCATAACAAGCCTTCAACTCAAATGGATACAATAATGTATTTTCTATGACCCACTTAAATTGAAGGAATAAAACAGGTGAGAAGTAACAAGTTCATTATATTTAAAAACTGCAAGCTATCTTTGTAATTTAGATTTTTCTTTCAGTTTACAGAGTATATTTCAGTCCAAGAATTTAAAGATTTGTAAAGAGAATGTAATACCCCCTATTAATTAATCCTAAGCATGGAGGCAAGGGCAGGGGTTAAGAGAATTCTGACCAGGTCACCATCCAGGTCCCTGGATCGTGTTTTACCCCGTGAGGCGCCTCCCCACCTCATTGCGGTTATTGGAGATCAGCCCTCACTGCGGATCTGAAAGAGGCATCGCCTTCACACCCCCAGTGTCACCCCTTGCTGCCTGACCGAAGGACCTTCCTCACTGTGGTGTCGTATGTTTCTAGCCTTTACTCAGCAGAAGCCGGAGCTGGGGAGCCAGTAGGTTGGGAGGAGCCGGTGTCCGGGGAGCACAGAGGCGCCCTCGGGCTCCTCCCTCCCCAGTCCCGGAGCCCCTGCAGCAGGCGGTCTGGAGAGCTGCCGCCGCTGCTGGAGGTGCAGAGATGGGGCTGCAGGCTCGAGGCACGGCCTTTATTCCCTTCCTGGCCCTCATCCCAGTTGTGATTACGTATTTATCTGTGTGCTCACTGTCTTTAATTAATGTCTCCACCAGACTCTAAGCTCCATGAGGACAGGAGCTGCTCAGTTGTGTTCAGCGGCGCCTGGTTTGTGCTCAGCTCAGTGCCCGGCACTTAGTGAGTGTTTAGAAATATTTGTTGAATAAATCAATAAATGAATAAATGTTCCATGTGAGAGAGAAAACTGGGTGTGCGAAGGGGAGAGGACAGAGAGGGCTTCCTGGTGGAGGGGGGACAATCTGGGGTTGAAAATTGAATGAATGCTCACAAGGTAGATGTGGTGGGCTTGGGGAAGGGGAGGGGGTCACAGCGAGGCGCATTCGGGCAGAAGATACAGAATGTACGAAGCAGGGAATAACCCTGGACATGTTGGCAGGTGACAAACCATCAGGGTGTTGTATGCTCTGTGTGGAGTTGACTTTTACCTACAGGCAACAAGGATGGAGTAAAGGGTCCCACACGCATAGAAAGAAAAGCAAGTCAGTGTCCAGCAGCTGATGTCCATGATCCAGTTGTGGCCCTGCTACCATTAGTCACCTTGAGCAGGAATGAAATTAGCCCTTCCCTGTGTCAACTATTAAATGAGGTAAGTGAGGCTCACAGCTCAGCGCAGCAGGATCAACACAAAGGTTTCTTGATCAGAGAGAAAGTCCACGTCATTGGAGTTGTGAGCTTAGAGCCTACCACTCCACATTGCTACCAGAGGGGCTGTCTTATGCGGTGTTTTACTTTGTTTTCAAAACATGCAACTGAAGACAGTGGCACAGTGCCCAAACTCAATGAAGTTTCACTATTTATCTCAAGAAAAATAACATTCATGAAAAAAATTCTTGAGTCTCAAATTAAACTGATGATAATCTTCTCTCCTCCCCATTCAGTCAAGAGAGATAGAAAATATTCAAGAATATATTTCTTTAAACTGCAAGTTGATCAGCCAAGCAGAAAGTTGTAAGTTAGGGAAAAAATATGTCATGAACATGGCTGAATTTCCTAGAATGAGAAAGACTGGGAGAGAATCCAATTTTGTGTCCTGTGGATCACAGATGTGACAAAGTTGGTTAAATAATTTATAGCTTATTTCACCCTAACAGATACAGATGAAACGCAAACAAAATAAGAGTGTGGGAAAAAGAGAAAATGCGTGGCATTTTCCAAAGTACACAGAGTGCATTCATTTCTAGGAAAAGAGGCAAATGGAAATTGATTCCAAATACACTAGGGGGTGAAAAGACATGAGAATTAAAACAGCTAATAATGCAGCCAATAATAATAATACACATTATTTGTCTGATTACCTGTGCAACTTCAGACAAATTAATTTACTTCTCTGAGTTTTAATTTGATGATCAAAAACAAAAAAAGAGGTTACTGATACCTATTGTATCTGTAGGAAAAATGTGTGATAGATTCACTCTGATAGGTGTTAGTCTTGACTTTTTTCCTGGCTCGGGAGGATACAGAAAATCATTCCCCTGAGCTGCAAAGAGAGAAAAATCCCTTAACATACCTCTTAGGGCGCCCAGAGAATCATGCGGCCACCATCAGCACAGTCACGCATCTGAGAGCCGCTAATGGAAAAGCAGTGAGCTTCTCAGAAACATAAATTACCTCAGAGGAGCACCAGCTCCAGAATCTGAGTCTAGCCTGGTCGCTTCTGGTTTATCCCATCCCCTTCCTACTCCCGGCTTCCTTTTCAAAGAACAAGTCATAGGTGAGGACACATACACAAGCACACAGACAGATACACACACACATACACACATACATGCATGTGCACATGGCCAGCAGTGTGTGGATGAGTGGTCATGAGAAGAGGATGCCTCCCTGTCCCATTCAACCCAGACAACATCTACTGCAGGCTGCTTCCTTCCAGAACAGCAGAGAACAGGCCTCATTATAGTAATTATTACCATCATTCCCATCATCATATTTTCTCTCACCTCTAAACAGGTTTCAGATAAAGAATACAGCACATTCAGCATGTTCTTACAGTTCTGCGTAGAGCACGGTTATATTTCAATCCTAAGGATGTCTTTGGCAGCTCTAGACTCTAGCTGTCTGCATCTAATTTGTCAATTTCAGGGAAGCTGATGACAGTAGAGCTCCCTCTTCAGCCCTGGGAGTAAGGCATTTCCAAGCTGACAACTGGCAGGGCTGCATACTTCCCAGGCCCTCTTTTCTCATCTGTTTTTGGGTCTACTTCCTCCACTAGACTATGCCTTCCTTGATGGGAGTCACCGTCTCACTTAGATTTATCCAGATACCTGGCACATACATAACTGGCATTCAGCAAACTGTGTTGCAATAAGAAAGATTAGTGATGGAAGTTGCATATACATCACTGAGGTTCATTTTAGAGACTTCTCACTAAGGAAAACTTGTACTTTTGGTAACCCTCTGAAACACAGTGTTTGCAGTGTTAATTTGGGGTGAGAAGTCCTTGAACATCCAAAGTACCTCACAAGGGTCTGACAGAGCTGACCGACAGCAGTGAGGTACTTTTAATCAGGATGCATGCATACTTTCCATGTCTCTCTAATTGCATTCATTGCTACTAACTACTACTTGGTCTCGCAAGGTCGTGGGACATTTCTGCTTAGGAAAAGTGACATCTTTCACATTATTGAAGTTCAATTTTAATTTTGTGAATATTTCAATGTATTAAAATAGTCAATAATTTATCACTGTTATTATTATGATGGAAATTCTTTTTAACTGAGGAAGGCAAGTTATTTAATCAATTTAAATCCCCATTGCTCTATCTGACTGCACAGTATTGCCTCATCTCTTGTTCTGAATCCCAGTTACTCAGCTGGGGGTGCCAGGCAGTGAGCTAGGCTCATTCTCTTGCTAACTGACTCCCAAATTGCCACCCTGTAGCAGGCAACCCAAACTTATGCCAGCTTAAAAAATTCTATTTAATCTCACAACAATTCTGTGGAGCTGAATATTATTATCCTTGCTGTAAACTCAAATGCCTGAGATCTTTGGGTTCTTCACAATAGCTGCAACTGCAAATCAGCAGTTGTACTGTGTTATTTCTGTGAGAAACTTTCCTCAAGGCTGCACCAGGACTTCAGGTCTCCTTCCTGCAGAACGGAACCTGGGCTGTCTCTGTGCTGCTTCTGTATATTTTAAGAATTTTTTGAAGCCCCAAACCCCTATTACTGTCCAGAGGAAATGCATCGGTGAGTCTCCACTTGAGCAAATCAGAGGCTCAGGTTTATTTAAAACATCATGAGCTCTGAACCTACACAAGCCCTTAGATGCTCCCAAATGATGATAATACAGACTGCATGAAATGGATGGAGAACTGGTCTCAGAACACTAACTCAAGACCAGTATGGGAAGGGGCAAGCCAGAAGTAGAGAGAGAGAAAGAGCTTGGCTGTTTGGGCCAATGGGATTCTGTCTAAGCTCTGCACAAATGTACCTTGAACTTCTTCCCCCCCCCACCACCCCGGGTTGCCCTCCTGTCTACTTGACCTTCACTATTGTCTATATTTTCCTTTGAATTTTACAGCCCCTCCCTGCTTCACATCTGTCTGACAGTGGCTCAGTTTGCCTGTCTCCAGGCACAGCTCCTGTCTGGGGATCCTCTCCATGGTCACAGCTCTCACCTGGTGTTGGTGACAGTTCCCTCCTCTGACCCTTCAGGCCATCTGGTAGGTGTCCCTTGGCATGTTAGCTCCACTCTGCCCACATCACTGCAAAGGTCCCTTCATAAACTCTTCAGTCACCCCATGGGCCGTGCACTGTGTATCCTGCCAGGGCTCTGACTAATAGACCACAGTGGAAGAGCATGCGGTGCAGATGGAAGCAGAGATGTGGATTCTAAAGAAGGGTCAGAACACTGGCTTTTGTGAGCTATTAGGAGCTGGCTCCAGACCACTCCTGACTTGGTCCCATCCTTGCATTGTTGTATTTCCATTAAGTTTCAGCCCTTGGGTGAACCACCCTTTTTTGAGGCCACTGAAATAATAGAAAATTCTAAATGTTGTATAAAAACAGTAAAGACAAATACCAATCTAAGAGAGCTTTTATCTGGCAAATGATATTGAGACCAATCTCTCAGCAGTTGGAGAGGAGAAAGTTTTGAATTTTTACTGCTCTTACAATATGAAATGCAACAGACCACTTCTTAATGATTCCAACAAGATCTAGAATCTGAACTCCATTTCAGTAACACAGGAGGCAAGAGGAATCTTGGGATGGTCTCAAGGGTAGAGAGAAGAAGAAAAATTGAAAGCTGATTCTCAGAGCCTCAGTCGCAAGTGCCAAATTCCTTGATGATTATATAGTCAACCGGGACCCTAAGTTAGGCCCAGTGGCCACAGTGCCACACTACGAGAGGCTGAAGGACAGTCCACCCATGACATAAACACAATTCGCATCTCACACGTAAGCATGGAAAGGTACCACTTGCCGCTTTTTTCTTCCCTGGTCTGAAATCAATGAAATAAGCCAAGTTGGGAGAGAAAATAGCTTTGGTTCAGGATCTCAAGAGCATGGCTGCCAACCCACACACTCCTTGGTTCAAGCTGGTGATATCACTTCCTCATTTTCATGTGCCCTAAAATTTACTCATAAGTGCACATGGAAAAAATTTTTAAAGGGGAAATGAATGAAGAAATTATACCTCCTCGGAGACAAAAGTAGATTTGTACACTCTATCTTCTCTGAGCCAATTTAAACACTGCTTTTCCCACGCCAAGCTTTCTTCACTGAGGAGCTTTGCCAGATGCACTAATGAACACAGAGCCGAAGGGAGATTAAAATAAGAGCATTCATAAAACGACACTTTGGATTTCTGGTCCTTGGTTGTGGACTTCATTTCTTTGCAGAGTTTTCTGTTTGATTTGTTTTTAATCAATAGTCTAAATCTTCCTGCCAACAATAGATCCTGGGATTGAAACTTCTTATCTTCACAAGAGCACACAATTATGTTGTTTCAGGATCAAACCAGGTGAAGAGGGAAGCTCTCATATTGTTTTACTCAAGTGAGAATGAACTATTTCATAACTTTATTTGGAAATATGTGTCACATTTAGGGTGTGTTTTAAATGTTTAAAGAAAAATAAAAGCAAAAATCTTTTAAAAGGCACTTTAGAGGAGGCAAGATTGGAAAATATCAGTCTAGTGCAAAAAACACCATTTATTTTACGTTTTTTCCCTGTAATTGATCTCTAATCTCATAGCGTTGTGGTCGGAAAAGATGTTGATATGATTTCAATTTTCTTAAATTTACCAAGGCTTGATTTGTAACCCAAGATGTGATCTATCCTGGAGAATATTCCGTGTGCACTTGAGATGAAAGTGTAATCTGCTGTTTTTGGATGGAATGTCCTACAAATATCAATTAAATCTATCTGGTCTATTGTATCATTTAAAGCTGTGTTTCCTTACCAATTTTCTGTCTGGATGATCTGTCCATTGGTGTAAGTGAGGTGTTAAAGTCCCCCACTATTATTGTGTTACTATCAATTTCCACTTTTATAGCTGTTAGCAGTTGCCTTATGTATTGAGGTGCTCCTACGTTGGGTGCATATATATTTGTAATTGTTATACCTTCTTCTTGGATTGATCCCTCTATCATTATGTAGTGTCCTTCCTTGTCTCTTGTAACATTCTTTATTTTAAAGTCTATTTTATCTGATATGAGTATTGCTACTCCAGCTTTCTTTTGATTTCCATTTGCATGGAATATCTTTTTCCATCCCCTCACTTTCAGTCTGTATGTGTCCCTAGGTCTGAAGTGGGTCTCTTGTAAACAGCATACATATGGGTCTTGTTTTTGTATCCATTCAGTGAGCCTGTGTCTTTTGGTTGAGCATTTAATCCATTCACGTTTAAGGTAATTATTGATATGTATGTTCCTATTACCATTTTCTTAATTGTTATGGGTTTGTTTTTGTAGGTTCTTTTCTTCTCTTGTGTTTCCCACTTAGAGAAGTTCCTTTAGCATTTGTTGTAGCGCTGGTTTGGTGGTGCTGAATTCTCTTAGCTTTTGCTTGTCTGTAAATCTTTTGATTTCTCCGTCGAATCTGAATGAGATCCTTGCCAGGTAGAGTAATCTTGGTTGTAGTTTCTTCCCTTTCATCACTTTAAATATATCTTGCCACTCCCTTCTGGCTTGTATATTTTCTGCTGAGAAATCAGCTGTTAACCTTATGGGAGTTCCCTTGTTTGTTATTTGTCGTTTTTCCCTTGTTGCTTTCAATAATTTTTCTTTGTCTATAATTTTTGTCAGTTTGATTACTACATGTCTCGGCGTGTTTCTCCTTGGGTTTATCCTGCCTGGGACTCTCTGCACTTCCTGGACTTGGGTGGCTCTTTCCTTTCCCATGTTAGGTAAGTTTTTGACTGTAATCTCTTCAAATATTTTCTCTGGTCCTTTCTCTCTCTCTTCTCCTTCTGGGAACCCTATAATGTGAATGTTGTTGTGTTTAATGTTGTCCCAGAGGTCTCTTAGGCTGTCTTCATTTCTTTTCATTCCTTTTCCTTTATTCTGTTCCACAGCAGTGGATTCCACCATTCTGTCTTCCAGGTCACTTATCCGTTCTTCTGCCTCAGTTATTCTGCTATTGATTCCTTCAAGTGTATTTTTCATTTCAGTTATTGTATTGTTCATCTCTGTTTGTTTGTTCTTTAATTCTTCTAGGTCTTTGTTAAACATTTCTTGCATCTTCTCGATCTTTGCCTCCATTTTTCTTCCAAGGTCCTGGATCATCTTCACTATCATTATTCTGAATTCTTTTTCTGGAAGGTTGTCTACCTCCACTTCATTTAGTTGTTTTTCTGGGGTTTTATCTTGTTCCTTCATCTGGTACAAAGTCCTCTGCCTTTTCATTTTGTCTATTTTTCTGTGAATGTCACCATTCATTTTAATAATCAAGTACTAGTAAGGAGTTAAGGGAATTAAGTAAATTAGAAAAATGTTGTTCAATAAAACTTTTCCTGATTAGAATGAAATTATTACAGGAATTTATGGAGACATGGGAGAAGTAGAGAATGAACTTTCTTCCTCTCTCTCTGTGGTTCTGAACAAAAATGGAAAAAGCACTAGAAACATGTATTTAAAAAAAAAAAGTGAGGAAGACTAGAGAGATGAAAGGTAGGGGCAAGACAAGATCTCTTCTAAGGTCATGTTCAACGTGTAAATTATTACACACGTGCTATGGGAGAGACTCATGCAGAGGGGGAAATAAAAGTCACCTGGTAAGCTGCAAATGCTAGAGAGTAAAGGAAAAACAAGCATCTCTCAAGCACATACCATATGCCAGACATTTGACTGAGACTGTCCCACTGACATTTCATGATAATATTACAATGTAGGTAATTATCCCCAGTTTATAGATGAGGAAATTGAAGCTCAGAGGGCTTAAGACACTTACCTAAGTTGATCCAACTAGTGAGAAACAAGGGTTTCAAACTGAGGTCTGATTCACCCCAACACCTGTCCTTTCCCCACAGTCCATGTGGCTTTGAGATCCCAAGGCAAGGTCAACTGTGTGCGTGGGGAGGCTGATTTCAGCCCTTTGCTGCCTCTTAGTTTTGTAGCAGAAACCCACAGAGCAGATAAGACCCAGCAATTTGGAGGTTACCGAGTAAGGCACTGCTGAGCTAGACCAGAAATCTCACCCCTGAGTCCCTTTGACAGATAAACGCCGACACGAGTATTCTACAATCTGCAGGGATACAGCAGGATATGCTGCATGGAACGTGTGTTCTTTGTCAATTACTCTGTTTCAATAAATGGTTGCAGGTGGCCCACCTACTCACTCTGACAACCAGCCTCTGGAAGAGAGGACATGTCCATGTCCACAGCCACAACAGGGGAAGACATAATTTATTTGATCTTAGTTACTGAATTGTAAGTCAAAATTATATTTAAGAAGACTTGAGGGGGGATAATGATTATTTTTGACATAAGAAATCAAATACTGTGATGAAATCACCCTCTTATTAAGGAAAATAACAGAACATTCATATTCTAGTGACCACAGTGGCGTAATGAATAAGCTGAGTGGACAAAAGCCTTCTAAGTTTTAAATCTACACATGCTCTGGAGCTTATTGCTCTAACATCCATTTTTAATATTCAACTGTTTATGTCTAAATCTTGCAGGAATGTAATACTGTGATAACCACTTACTCGTTCCTTTTTTTTTTAACCTTTAAAAAACTTTAAATTTATTTTTTAATTGAAGTATAGTTGCTGGTCAGTATTATATAAGTTACAGGTATACAGCATAGTGATTCATAATTTTGAAAGGTTACGCTCCATTTAGTTATAAAATATTGACTATATTCCCTGTGTTGTACAGTATATCCTTGTAGCTTATTTTATACATAAAAGTTTGTACTTCTTAGCCCCCTACCTCTCGATAGCCCCTCCCTCTTCCCTCTCCCCACTGGTAACCACTAGTATGTTATATTTTTAGATTCCACATATAAGAGAAATCATACAATATTTGTCTTTCTCTGATAACACTTACTTTTGTAGCATCTGTGATATTCATATTTATATCAGGTATTCACTCAGGAGGGTGGATTTGGAAAATCAAAACAGTAGTGTAGCTCTAAGAGCTATGTGTTCATTTGTGTTGAGACCAAAGCTATCTGGGTGGACTCAGGAGAAAGGAGGAGCTGAGGGGAGGCATCAGAACCCCCATTAGATACCTCTGCCTTCAGGGGAGGCCCTGTCCAGAGAAGAATCAGTAGTACACTGGACAGGGGTCCTGTGTCAGCAGAAGTTCAGTCTTGTGCCCAGAGCCTGTCCAGAGCAGAGAGGGGAAAAGGCCACCACCTAGCAGTCCAGGTCTTCCATCATACTCCCCACTTCCAGCTCTGGCTAGTGAAACAAAGATGACACAGGTAATGCAGCCGAATCCCTGGTTAAAAACTATAACTTGGGACTTCCCTGGTGGTGCAGTGGTTAAGACTGCCCTCCAGTGCAGGGGGTGTGGGTTCGATCCCTGGTCGGGGAGCTAAGATCCCACATGCCTCGTGGCCAAAATACCAAAACATAAAACAGAAGCAGTATTGTAACAAATTCAATAAAGACTTTAAAAGTGGTCCACATCAAAAAAAATCTTAAAAAAAAAAGAACTATACCTTAATAAAGTGACCTTAGGTGGGAGGGAGGCTGCTGCAATTAACCAATTTTTTCCCTCTGTAAGAATTCAATTAAGAACCAGGATGGATTTAAACATGCAAGTGAAGTCATGTGTGAATTTAGCTTTGATGATGAGGAAACAAGAGGCAGAGGATAAATTAGATGCATTTTCATAAATAGTTTTGTTCCTGTGAAAATACACACACTTGGCAGAAGTGGTCTTCTACCTATGACTACCGCTTAAATATTTCTAAGATGTCCCTTTGCCAAAACCTTCCAAAGCAGGATGCTATAGACTTATTTTCTGTTAAGAAAGAGACAAGATGTTTACTTTTTCACACCATGAGTCACACTCACTCAGAAGTATGGTTCATCTACCCACTTGGGATTGTCACACAGAGGACAGTCCCTTCCCTCTGTAATCTAAAATGAATAAGGAGAAGGAACCACAAAAATCCCACACAGTTTCACACAGTAAAGATGAAAATATTTTAGAGCAGCATTTCTTAAAGACTATAATTCATCCTACTTTATCAAACAAATTACAGAGAGATGTTTGGCTTACTTCAAGGTTACAAGATACGAAAGTAATAATAAATTTAGTAAGCTTCTCTCTTAACAGTTAAAAACAGGGATTTTTACTTGTCCAATTGAGCTTCTGAAGTAACTGCTATGAATAATGGATTTGATTCCTATTTTCCATCAATGTGCTCATCCAAAATTAAAATATCTTCTATAATCAAAATAGGTTGGATCTCATTGGATAAGACCCATTTTCTTGCTTCTGAAACATATGGTGATAAAAGCCTAGTGGATCATCTTTTTTTATCAAAGTTGTTAAAAGCTCTTTTTTACAAGTAACTGACATGATTAAGTAATGCTCTTCCCTTCCCTTTAACTGTGCATCTTCCCTTCCCTTTAACTGAACAGCCTAACTACCACAGCCTAAAAGGGCAAATTTAATGGACTAATGAATGTAACAAAGGATGGAGACAAAGGCTCTAAGTTTTAAAATAGTATCAAATACTTGTAATTTTCCAAATTCAGACATTCCAACACCTATTATCATTTTTTCATTAGGCCTGCTTTCCACCAAACAGCAACAGCATAAATCTCTAACATGTAAGCTAAGAGAGAAGCAGCATAATATGATCTATGTAAGGCTTGACATAAAAGCAAGAATTTGACCATGTATCACTAATTGAGAGTCATTTTTCCCTTGGGACAGTCTTACAAGGTAAAAGAAAAAAAATCTTCTAGACAGAAAAACAAAGGGTGAAAGTGTTTCTCCAACAAGCCTTGGCATTGACTTATTCCCCAAGCAAAGACACTGTCCGAGTGAGCACCCAAATCTGTAACAGGCAGAAAACTAGAGTTTTCAGTTCAGTTCACTGGCCAAAGTCACCCACATCAAAAGGGATTGTGGTGCCTTGGAATGGAGACAGTTTTCAAGGCAATGCCAGGGAGGCTGATGTTAATAAATGTTCTTCCCATTTAATCGCTTTTTAATACCAAATGCCAGGGGGCTGGGTCACAAACTGACTAGGCCAATTTGGCCATCGAAAGTTGCCGTCCTTCTGTAAATACTGCTGGCCTCTGGCAATCAGAGCCAGACAGGACACAAAAATGACAGCAGGCTTTACATGAAATTCTGCCAAAAGTACAACCATTTATTATCAAACAGTCACACACTAGCTTATCATGAAGCTCCAGGAAGTCTTTTCTCTGTCCTCCAGCCTTCCTACAAGAAGTTTCCATGAAAGGACCTATGTTCTGTGGGAAGGACAACTCGCTTTCGACTCAGGTAAGGCATAGAGGTACTCTGTCAAGCACCTTCTTTTTAAATCAACAGTGAAGCAAATAAAGATACAATTTTTAGCTCTCTCCAGTTACAGGGAGCACTACATGTGCAGAGATACATGCCATGTCACTTTGGTTTCACTTGGAAAACTGTCACTTCATATAGGGATGAATCAGTTACTCAAGGTAATACTCACTTCCCCAACCTATGGCATTTGATGGATGGCCATGCAGTATCCTCATCCCATCATGAACCTTAGCAGTCACAGTCATTGCATCAAATACCCACATCCAAATTTCTAATTACAGCCTCAATCTGATGAAAACCAAGGCTCCAGGAATCTGGTCCAAGGCTGTACCTCTCACTTTTTCAGGTGGTATTGCTATAGGGATAATAATATGACAATTATTTTGTTGATGCTGTGGTGGTGGCTATTGTTTTTGAAGGTACATATATGGCAGCAAGAAAGTGTTTAAACACTGCTCAAGAATGGACTCTCAAAATTCACTTAGCCACCAGCCCTGATATCTCCAAGTCAATACTTCCCAAAACATGCTATCATAACACTGATCCTGCAAGAAGGCCCTAAAAAAGTTTCCAAATTCAAATAAATTTGAGAAATGCCACTTACTATATACCCCATTTAAAAACTCAATAGCTAGGACATGGAAACAACCTAAATGTCCAAAGATAGATGAATGGATAAAGAAGATGTGGTACATATATACAATGGACTATTACTCAGCCATAAAAAGGAATGGAATTGGTCATTTGTAGAGACGTGGATGGATCTAGAGACTGTCATACAGAGTGAAATAAGCCAGAAAGACAAAAACAAATATCGTATATTAACGCATATATGTGGACCTAGAAAAATGGTACAGATGAACCTATTTGTAGGACAGGAATAGAGATGCAGACGTAGAGAACAGACATGTGGACATGGTGGGGAAGGGGAGGGTGGGACAAATTGTGAGATTAGGTTTGACATAAATACACTACCATGAGTAAAATAGATAGCTAGTGGGAACCTGCTGTGTAGCACAGGGAGCTCAGCTCGGTGTTCTGTGATGACCTAGATGGGTGGGATGGCGGTGGGGTGGGAGGGAGGTCCAAGAGGGAGGGGATATAGGTATACATATAGCTGATTCACTTCATTATACAGCAGAAACTAACACAACACTGTAAAGTAATTTTACTCCAATAAAAAAAAAAAAAAAAACTCAAAAGGCTGCTTAGAGCACAGTAAAGGTTTTGTGAAGTCCCTCAGTAAAGAAAAATATATTTAACTTCTCTAAACCTAGTGCTTCTGAAATGCAGGATCTTTATTTAGAGTAACCTTATTTAATGACGTATATGATGCTAGAACCTATTTTGAGAGATGCTGGTATAAACTGCTCAAGCAGAATGAAGTTAAAAAGAAAAGTGTCCATCTTAGGAGCTTCTATAACCTGTCCCCCAAATCATCTCACTGTCTGCCAAATATTCCCTACATCTCTTTCATAGCCTTCATGCTACAGTTGAAATACATTTTCTGTCGCTCATCCTTCGTAGATGTAGAATAGATGATTTCCATGTAAAAAATCACTATATATACATTTAGAGAACTTTATCAAGCCATCCATCAGCATAGTCTTGGCTCCCGCCAGGACAAGTCCTAAGCGCAGGAAAGTTTCTTGGCAGGTGAGAGGCATATCTGTGTTTAGAAGGATCATTCTCTCAGAGCTGGGGGGATGGACTGAAAGTGGAGAAAACCAAGCTTTTCAAGGTAGCTACTGGGTTTACTTCTATTTTTATTCTCCATACTCAGCATATATCTATATCTATATATATATATATATATTTTTTTTTTTTTGCTGTATGCGGGCCTCTCACTCTTGTGGCCTCTCCTGCTGCGGAGCACAGGCTCCAGACACGCAGGCCCAGCGGCCATGGCCCACGGGCCCAGCCACCCCGTGGCATCTGGGATCTTCCCGGACCGGGGCACGAACCCGTGTCCCCTGCATCGGCAGGCGGACTCTCAACCACTGCGCCACCAGGGAAACCCTCAGCATATTTTTTGGAACAAATGAATGATCAATAAATTAAATATCAAATACGTTATCATTTCCTGCAGGCTTTTCCTTTCTAAATGCACCTTCCTGCACTTACAAATTTATTCTGCTTGTCTCTAAATACCTTGTCAGCTTTTAAGACCAGTTTCTATTTCCAACACACAGCTATAAATGTGGCTACTGACTGCAACTGGTCATGCTACTCAGATTCCTGGCCTCTGCCTATGAGACACACAAAGTACAGGAGCATCAAGGATACTACAGGACACTCCCCCTAACAATTTGCTTCCTCAAAGTATTCTTGGTAACTTTTCCAACCTTAGCAATGAGGCCCTTGGTAAAACACTGTCACTGATTACTCATTCATTCAACAAATATGTATTATTGCCTTCTCTTTTTAGTCTCTTTGGGCATTGTGCTTACAGGCAATCACTTAAAGCATATAGCAATCAATAACTTCCATCTTCTCTGTATTTTCCGGACACTATTCTAGGCTCTTTGGCATACACCAGTTAGCAAAACAGACACACACACACAAAACGTTGCCTTTCCAGAGAGGGAAAAAAAAGATAGTCTGGTGAGGGGTATCTGCAATATAAGGTGGGTGGACAAGAAGAGGGTTGCAATTCTAAACATGGTGGACAGAGTACGCCTCATTGAGAAGGTGGCAATTAAGCAAAGACTTGCAAGAGATGAAGGAGTCAGCCACAGTATTCGTTTCATAGGAAGAAATGAATTCAAGAAGAAACCAGAAAAATAATGGGGACAGAGCATGTCAAACCTTTTCAGCCATTATAGAAGTTATGACTTTTACTTGCGAGAAATAAGGAGCCACTGAAAAATTTTAAGTACAAGAAAGACAGGATCTGATTTACATTTTTAAGAATCATGGTAGTCACTGTACTGAGAATATTCTTGACCACTGGCACTAGGGTAGAAGCAGGCCAACTAGTTGGAGGCTATAGCAATAATCTAGGTGAGAGAGAATGGCTTGGACCAGGGTGATAGCAGTGAAGGCACTGAGAAGTGGTCAGATTCTAGACATATTTTGAAACAAAAGTTGACAGGATTTATTGATGGGTTGAATGTAATATTAATGAGCAAGACAGAGAGGCAACAAGAAAACCCCAAGAATTTTGGCTTGGGCAACTAGTAGGATGCACAAAGGTGGGAAATCATGGTCAGGGAAACAATGAACAGGTAAGTTCAGGAGTTAAATTTCAGAATGTTGACTTGAAACACCATGTGGAAATGCATTTATACAGCACTTGCCTTCCTGAACAACCCCATGTACCATATATATTATTTCATTTATTCTGATTATATTTTAGGTGAGAAAAAAGTTTGAAGACCCTATTGTCAACATTTTGATGTGTAATAATGTAAATATAGAAACGTTAACGCTTGTATGACAAACTCGTTTTCTTTCTAATACTCCATGCTGCCTCTTTAGGCAAAGCATGTGTAAAAGTAAGGCATTTTAGTTTAGTTTTGTTTTCTTTTTTAATGAGGGGATTGATTCTCCCCACGTTGCATTTATCACTCCTTTATAGGCTCCTTGGGCTTTGTACTTAGAGTGAACCACCTAGAGAATCTGGCAATCAATCACTTCAGTCTCCTTTGTATTTTCCAATACAATAAGCATTTCCATTGGGTTTTCTGTTTAGAGGAACTTGTTTTAGCTGCTTTTAGTCTTGGGCATCCTAATTACGTATTTCATGGTTTTCTTCAAACAATATGGAAAGGGTGTGCTCCTTTAAATAGAAATGTCACATTCTCAATGGAAATAATGACAGAATGCCTTCAGGAGTTACAAAAATGTCTTTTGACCTTTTTAAGAGTTTAAAACAATCAGAAGCATTGCAAGGCTAAGTGGTAATGAGTTGCTTTTATGAGTGTATAAATCATTAAGTTAAAAGAAATAGTAAAATGTGTTAAAAATTAAGCTTATCACTCAAAAGGTGACAATTATTCTGAGTAAAAGCAAATAATAATACAGACTATAAAATCTTGCTGAGAATCATAAAGCATACAATCAAGAAAAATAAATAAAGCTGTTACTGATGTCTGAAAATTCCTTTTTTCCATTATGCAACTATCTAAGTTTCTTCCATTAATAAATTCAGTTAGTCTTCCAGCTAAGGTATAAACATCAGAGGGGTAGGTAAGTCATTTTCTTATTAAAGAGTGTGACTTGTGAAAATGTAATTGCCGTGTGAAGACAAGGAATAAAACAAATTATTTAAGGATGTGAAAAAACTCCTGCCAGGCCCAGATCAAAAGCCAAGCAGAGCAGTGCAGCCGAACTGTGTACTACACCGAACATGAAAAGCATCTGCATTAGGTTCAGATGCAGCACAAGGAAAAATGACTTCCCAGGTGACATATTAGTAACAGACAACAAAGAATGCCTTGGGAAGACCGCACAAGGGCCTCTGATTTTCAGGTAGCCACTGAATAAAAAGATGCATCTCCAATGGCTATTTTGTTCCAATACCCAGCACTGAGTGGAATGGAGAAATCTGGTAATGACAGTAACAGGTTTTAAGAACAACAATAAAAGAAAATGAATCTTTTCTTGTATCTTGCTTATTCTGGTAAACTTTCAAATACCCTTAAAAACATCTATCATATTTCTATAGTTTGGAGGTTTAGGTGATAACTCCAATGTTCATTTGTACATAAGTCAGTGATACTTGTCACTATTCTCTTTCTCTTGATAAACATTCATTTTTTGAACTAGATAGAGTAGTTTTATGTTAGGATTCTGCCCTTATATGATATTTGAACATATCTACTTCCAAATTCCAAAATACGCTTAAACATTAAACACCTGCAAGTATGTTACTACTCTTAGCTCTTAGGTCAAGAATTTAAACCTCTGTTACCTAGGATGGGGGAATAAAGGGAGGTGGGAGGGCAGGATCAATCTTCAGCAGTGTTATAAATATTTTTTGATGATCTAAAGCATGACTGTAAATTGAAATATACAGAATCAAAAAAAAAAAAAAAAAAGCACTTGGGCTTCCCTGGTGGCGCAGTGGTTGAGAGTCCGCCTGCCGATTCAGGGGATGCGGGTTCATGCCCCGGTCCGGGAAGATCCCACATGCCGCAGAGCGGCTGGGCCCGTGAGCCATGGCCGCTGAGCCTGTGCATCCGGAGCCTGTGCTCCGCAACGGGAGAGGCCACAACAGTGAGAGGACCACATACCGCAAAAAAAAAAAAAAAAAAAAGCAGTCAACTGGGTTACGTTTTTTCAAGACTGGTTATTCCTACAAAAGGGAAACAAGAGGCCTTATCCTCCTGACTTTGAGCTGTGACAATTTCTCGATGATGGTGATGGTGACAAGGACTACAAAAACAGCTGTCAGGTACTCAGTGTTTCCCACATGCCAGCCACTGTGCTGAGTGTCCAGTGTGGTTTGCCATGGTTCAACCTCACAATAACTACGGTGCAAGAACAGGGCTGAACAAGGTGAGCTCACACGGGTCAGGGGCACAGCCTGGCCTGATTCAGGTCCGTGCTAATCATTCCACTCTGCAGCCTCCCCTCGTCCCAGCCTCGGGACTCTGGATCTGGAACTTGGGGCAGTACTCCTCCGCACCTGGGCTGCCTCTTACATGGAGGGGCCTGGCTCCCACCTGAAGTTGGTGGTCATGCATTTAAAGTAGACTACCAAATGAAATTAGAGTGACAGAACATAAGCCACAATTTGTATCATGTATGGCAAAGCAGTGATGTAAAAGTATGTGGGAAGAGGCAGTAGTAATGGATCTTTAAATGTGTTCCATTTTAAAATAAGGTGCAAATTCAACTTCTCCATTTTCCAACATCACATCTGATGAAGTGGTAAGCTCACTTTCCAACTTTCATCAGAAAAATGACGTCAACAGAAATCTCAGCTTTAGCGCATGGCCAAAATTGACTACAGGTACTGCCTTGGAAAACTGTGACCCGGTAGTAGGACATTATCACCACAGGTAAAAGTGGCAGGTGGAGAAGCCAGCTGAGGGCAGTAAGAAGAGCCTGGATCAACTAGGCTGGCCAAATTTGAGACAGAGAGACATCCCAGACAATGGTTCCTCCCAAAGCACTGGTGGTCACAGACAGATGGACCATGGCAAGACATCACAGGGCCTCTTCTATCAGTGATTGCAGGGGTTCCAAAGCAGGACAAACAGGATGGATTGTAAATGAGCTGGAAAGATTGGACCTGTAATAGTATGAGGAGAATTCTCATGAATTGAGGACAAAGGATGGAGAACGTGAAGCTTCCAGAGAATGGAAACTGAAAAGAAAAATGTAGCCCAGAAGAAAAGAAAAAAAACCCCATTAATATTGGCACAAAGCCATTAACCATTAAATGCAATCTTCATTCCTCAAGTTCAATTTTATCTTACCATTTGGTATACTACAACACGATGCTTATTTTACCGGGT
Organism: Orcinus orca; assembly: GCF_937001465.1. Taxonomy (NCBI): domain Eukaryota; kingdom Metazoa; phylum Chordata; class Mammalia; order Artiodactyla; family Delphinidae; genus Orcinus; species Orcinus orca. Next base: position 24,628,864 of record NC_064569.1, read on the forward strand.
TTCATAATGTCTATTCTGGAATTTAAAAGAGTTATTCCACAGTGATCTATGTGACACAATAATACCATAACGTACTATTTGGATAAGCTAAATACAAAGTAATTTCCAGAAATCTGAAAGCGTGTTCAGTTCAACCGTATGAATCTATGGTAGTACAATGTTCTACAGCAGGGGTCAGCTAATTTATGCGACACTGGTGGAGTTGAATAGTTGTGACAGACTGTATGACAAAACCTCAAATATTTTCTGTCTGGTTCTTTGCCAAAAGAAAGAGAAAAGTTTGCCATCTCCTGGTCTGCCCTATTGTATTATGCTTATTCTCATAAGCTCCTTCTGTGCCAAGTGCTTTTGGGAATGAGGTAAGAATGTCAATGAGAAAATAATCACTTTCCGATCTCTCCCCCTGTTGAGTTGTGTGGGCGTTTTAATGAAAGAGAGATCTAAGGCTGACAGTCTCCATTTGTCCATCTGTCTGCTCTTTCACTGGGTGTGTTGCTGGAGGCTGTGATACACACTAGCATGGAGGCTAATCGAGAGCAAGGCTGGGAACAGGCATGAAGGGAGATCTCAGAGAAGAACACAGCCACCTCCCGAAGGAGAAGATTCAGCCTCTCCATTTCCACCAAGTTGTCACTGGTGGTCACCTCCACTGGTCAGGCTGCACATTCATCCCTATGCAGACCTGAGAATTTGACTTGTTTTCCAGGGCCCAGAGACGTAGCCGATGATTGGTGCTGGTTTCAAGGGAATGATGTAGAAGACTATGAATGGAAAATCTGGGGCAAAGCTGTGACCTCTACTGAAAAGGAAAACAAAAAAACCAAACAAAACCAACCCTTAAAGCCTCATACCTGGGGGAGTGGACCTCCACTGCTTAATGTCTGTTCTCAAAAGACATCTCATTGTTGAGGTTATTATTGGGAAAGCTGGGTATCGTTGACTTTCCTCTTTTTTCCTCATGTTTTACTTTTTTACAAGCATGCCCCGTATTATAAAAGATATAAAAAAAAATCTTAACATCTCAAATACCTTGTGAGAATGTAATAAAGAATCAATAACAAATAAATTACTCTTAAATATAACTTAGTGGTGCTTCCTCTGTAACACAGGAAATCGCATTAAAGGACATGGGAAAAGGGCAAGTATAAAGAGTAGGACCAACGGTATTAACTCCTGTAAACAATCCAAATTAATCCAAACTTTCCTGACATGCCTGACATATGTCACTATTTTATTGCAAGTCAACAGTCTGATGATGCACAGTCTGTAAGAAAAACCCAAGTACATTTTCGGCCTATTGTTCTCTTGGTCTATAAATATTCACTATTCATAGAAGAGAATGGAATAACCAGCCTCCATGGCTTAAGTGCTCTTTATCTCTACTGTACATACATTCCAACAGAGAGATTATCCTCATCACAACGAGTGAGAGCAAATTAGTTCACTTTAAAATTCATTGTTAAAAAAAATTCAATAATGAGTTTCTAGATTGTTCTCTACATTATGTAATATAAGCTCAAATGTATTCCTCGTCAATAAAGGGTGTGAAGAGAAGGAGGTGATGGAGAGGCACAGAATAAGACAAATTTCACATTTAAATTCTCAAAGATGCAAGTGAGCTCTTTTATGATAAATAATAAACTACTCCCTGAGGTCTTAAATTTCTTATGCCATGAAAATAGGACAAATTAGAAACACTCTTTAAATTAATTCTGTGATTATTTCTAGAGAAAGAAAACCCTCAGATTCTGAGCCCTAGTTCTTCCACTCAACCCTGGACAAAAGCTTGTCAAAATTCAGACATCCGCTCTCTGAGCTGCTTACCTAGAGGGACACTCTAACTGGCTGTGGAAGTGGCCTAGAAGGGTCTGGTTTATAATGGTGTGTAACTTAACTTACTTGTATAAAAGAGAGAATTTGTTTTTGTTTTCAATAAGTGTAAAAATGTACAAGGACAAATGTTCAAAGCAGGCCTGCAGAGGGTGGGTCTCGGGGTGTGGTTGGGAATTGGGAAATAACTGCTGTTTTATTTCTTACATGTGGTAGTTTGTTGCTTTGTAAAGTCAAAATATTTTCCAGAAAAATTCAATTAAGTATAAATACAATTGTATCAGGGTAGATTATATCCCCCTCCTCCAGTGCCCTGGTTGATAACAAGGTAGGATGAAAGAAGTGAGTTTGGTAAATTGGAGGAGAAACAAAGATTGTAAACATACATATTGCCCCAAAGCTGGTTAATATTAGCAAAAGAAAGATTTGTATGTCTTATAGATGCCTTATGGACCCCAAGGCTGCCCTTTTCCTTCAACCCTCACCTCTTATCTTCCACAAACACATATACAGAAACATCTAGATTCTTTACAAAGGACCTGAATTCTTTCCCCATCTCATTCCCCTCCATGGCCAGACCTTATCAACAAGAAAATCAGACAAAACCATCCAACAGTTAACAGAGTCAGAGACCCTGTGGAAAAAGCATGGCAGGTAAAAAGAAAGTAGGCAGAGGCTTAAAAGACCTAGGCTTGATCCTGTGCACACACGCGTGCACGAACACACACACACACACACACACACACTCCATCATCTCCTGGACATCATTTCATCTGGCTCTACCCTTGACCATTCTGCTGCAGCTGTGTCAGCTTCCCTGCTGTTCTGTGAACTCTCCACTACTTTCCTGCCTCAGGGTCTTGGCACTTGCTTTCCTTCTACTTGAAATACCCCTCCCCCAACAGCCAAATGGCTCATTCCTTCACTTCCTTTATATCTCTGCTCAATGTCATAATATCTGTGAGGCCAGCGTGACCTCCTCCCAGCCCTTATCAACACCTGGCATGTAACGACAAATTTTAAGTGTTTAACTGTAAGCTCCATGTAGGCAAGACCTTCATTTTGTTCCCTGCTGTAATCCTGGCCACAAGTAGACAATCAACATTAAGAGAATTAAAGAGGAAGAAGTAGTGAGGCTAAAAAGAACATACTCTCCCCTGACTAGAAGCCCAGGTGGCCTTTGTATGATTGAGAATCCATCAAAGGTGAAATAAAAGAAATATTTTCCATGATTCCCTGGACTCAATGTTTATGCTTGTTTATCCAATCATTTTTTCCCCTGGTAATGTATCATATGGACTCACTATCTCAAAATTGAAGGAAATAGCCAGGGATTATAAAGTAATTTCAATCCAACACATTGATGCAGTACACACATCATTTAGAAATACTCTAGGTGGACAGAGCTGTGTTTATTTTGCTGACATTATTGTAAGCATTTCATCCACTGTTCGTTTTTAGCACGGAAAAATGTCCGCAAAGCAAGACCTCTATTTTCATAAAATCTTAATTCTACTGTGTATTGTCTTGGAGTCAGAGCCCTTATGATCCTGTCCTTAGTAACTAATCACCACATAGAATAACCAAGATTATCTCCGCTTCAAGAGCTTACGAATTAGCAGGAGAATCTGAGTTTTAAGACCTTCCAATGTGTAAGTAGAAAGGGCAAGTAGCCTCCAAGAATTGCCAGAGGCTTTAGTTAATGTTTGCGAAGAATTTTCAAGATGAAAGCCACCACAGAAGAGCTAAATCTTACTATCACCACAGCTGGAATGCTTTGCCAACGTTTTTCCTGATGCAGTAAAGTGATTTTGGAACAAATTCCATGAAAGAAAAGGATTAACAGCCTTCCAACGAGGAAGTTTCCATTCATTCATCATGTTACCACAGACACTCTGGGGATGGCCAAGGTTCGCCAATGTGCAGGGGTTTACTGCCAGCATGAAGGTCCAACTTTAACATAACCTGACCAAGGTGACAGCCTGTGGGGACTCACCACTCCCTTTAGTTAGCTGGGAGAGTGTCAAGAAAACCCCTTCCTAACATACCAGTCCAGCACTCTACCACATTTGCTCTTGCAGATCAATACCAGTATAGCAGGCACGTCAAACCACACTGAAAGGCTAATAAAACAAACCTCATATTGACTCCCAAACATTTCACACCAGTATTGAGCACAGTCTTTTTTAGGCTTTAAATACAGCTCACTTAAGCAAAAGTTTCTGCATACCAAAACTGAAAAAGAGTTTCTAACTTTTTATGATCTTATTCATTTAGATAATGTATATTGAGTGGCAAACAATAAAATTTAGCTATTAAATATTGGATGTGACAAACTCTTGGTGTTAGAAATATGGCATTGAACAAAACAGAAAATAATCTCTGTCCTCGTGGGGTTTATGCTCTAGTTGGAGGAAATAGACATTACATAAAGTAACAAAATTATATAGCATCTTAGAAACTGGAAGTATAGTGAAGAAAAAGTTAAGTGAAAGGGAGGTAAGATGTGGAGCAGAGGGTATGTGATTGCATTTGAAATAGGGTAGTTATGGTAGCCCTTACTGAGAAGATGAAATCTGTGCTCATATAAAAATTAAGTCCAAATGGATCAATAACCTAAACATCAGAGCTAAAACTGTAAAACTCTTAGAAGAAAACTGAGTGGGAAATCTTTATGACCTCGAATGTGACGATGGAGTCTTAGATTTGACACCAAAAGCAATGAATAACAAAAGAAAACAATAAATTAGACTTCATTAAAAACTTTTTTGCATTAAAGGACATTATCAAGAATGTGAAATTACAATTTAAAGAATGGGAGAAAATATTTCCAAATCATCTATCTGTTGGAAATTTAATATCCTGAACTCTTACAATTCAACAACAAAAAGACCACCCAATTAAAAAAAATGACCAGAGGGGCTTCCCTCGCGGCGCAGTGGTTAAGAATCCGCCTGCCAATGCAGGGGACACGGGTTCGAGCCCTGATCCGGGAAGATCCCACATGCCATGGAGCATCTAAGCCCACGAACCACACTACTGAGCCAATGTGCCACAACTACTGAAGCCCGTGCGCCTAGAGGCTGTGCTCCGCAATAAGAGAAGCCCCCGCAGTGAGAAGCCTGCGTACCGCAACGAAGAGTAGCCCCCACTTGCCACAGCTAGAGGAAGCCCACGTGCAGCAACAAAGACCCAATGCAGCCAAAAATAAATAAATTTATAAAAACAAACAAATAAAAAAACACCTTGTTAAAATGACCCGAATAGACATTTCTCCAAAGAAAATACACAGATGGCCAAAAGGCACATGAAAAGATGTTCATCACTGATCATTAAGGAAATGCACATCAAAACCACAGTGAGATACCTCTTCATGCCCACCAGAACAGCTTTAAATAAAATAATACAAAATAACAAACATTGGCAAAGATGTAGAGAAATAGGAACCCCTGTACTTTCCTGGTGGAAAAATAAAAGGGTGCATCCACTGTGAAAAACAGTTCCTCAAAAAGTTAAACAGAATTATCATATGACCCAGCAATTTCACTCCTAGGTATATACCTAAGAGAAATGAAAAAGTATGTCCAACACAGAAACTTGTACACCAATGTGTATAGTAGCATTATTCGTACTAGCCAAAAGGTGGAAACAGCCGTAATGTCTATCAACAGATGAATGCATAAACCAACTGTGGTATATATCCAATGAAATATTATTCAGTCAAAAAAGGAACAGAGTATTGATATACAGTACAACTTTGGATGAACTTCAAAAATACTATGCAAAGTAAAAGAAGTCAGACACAAAAGGTCACATATTGTATTACTGTAATTATTGTATAATTTATTTTATATCCAGAATAGGCAACTCCATAGAGACAGAAAGCAGATCAGAGGTTACCAGGGGATGGGGTAGGGAGAGTTGGGAGTCATTACTTAATGGGTATCGGGTGTTTTTAACGAAATTATGAAAGAGCTCTGAAATAGAACAGGTAAGTAAACAACATTGTGAACACACAAGTGCCACTAACTTGTACACTTTGGAATGGTTAATTGTATGTTATGCAAATTTCACCTCAAATAAAAAAACAAAAATATTTTTCATCAGATTTTCAGGATCACATATTGTGTTTTATATTCTACTTTAAGTTCTGTATTCATTCTAGCCTTTAATCTATTTGTAACATTTTAATCTTTTTTTAAAACACACCTTTGTTGAGATACCATTCACATACAATAGAATTCACCCATTTTATGTGTATATTCTGATGAGTTTTGGTAAATGTACATATAATCCAGCAACTAAAACCACAATCAAATTTTAGACAACATTTCACACCCCCAAAAGTTCCTTCAAGTCTTTTTTACAGTCAATTCCCAACCCCAGGTTTTCTTGTCATTAAAATTCTGCCTTTTCTAGCCATATAAAATTCTAGAAAAGGCAGAATTATAATGACAGACATTTCATATGAATGGAATTATGCAGTATTTGATCTTAAATGCCTGGTTTCTTTCACTTGGTAAGTATTTGAGGTTCATTTTTGTTGTTTTATGTGTCAGTAAATTATTTGTTCCTTTACATTTTTCAGTAATTTACCACATTAAGTGTATCCATTCCCAAGGTGAGGTCACTAGACGATCTTTATTTTTCAACTAGTATAAATAAAGCTGCTATGAATATTTACTTGTAAGACTCTTGTATGGACATAAGTTTCCATCTCTCTTCAGTAGATACTGAGAAGCAGAATTGCTTATTTTTATGTTTAACTTCTTACAAAACGGCTGAATTGTTCCAAATTGGCTGACCCATTTTTTATTCTCATCAGTCATGTATGAGGCTTCCAGTTGCTCCACATTCTTAGCCAGCACTTACTATGGTGAACCTTTTTAATCACAGTCATTCTATAGAGTGTATAGTGGTTCTTTTTTGTGGTTTTGAGTTTCCCTAATGACTAATGATGCTGAGCAACTTTTCATGTACTTATTACCCTTTGTATATCTTCTTTTGTGAAGTGTCTATTTGAATCTTTTGTCCATTTTTAATGAGTTCCCTTCTAATTACTGAATTTTAAGAGCTCTTTAAATATCCGAGATACAAGTCCTTTGTAGCTATATGTTTTGCAAATATTTTCTCCCAATTTGTAGCTTGCCATTTGATTTAATTAACGTTATCTTTTGAGGAACAGAGTTTTTAATCCTGATGATGTCCAGTTTATCAACATTTTCTTTCATAATTTGCACTTTATGTATCCTAAGAAATCTTTGCTTAACACAAGTTCACAAAGATTTTCTATTTCCTTTTAGAATTTTTGGTGTTATTTAACTCTTTTGTTTAGGACTATGATCCACTTAGAAATACTTTCTAAGGGTATAGTATGAGTTAAGGGTTAATGTTCTCATTTTTCCCTTACAGATAATTCGTTATTACAGTATCTTATATTTCCCCATTGAATTACATTGGTAACTTTGTTAAAAATCAGTTAAGCTTGTAAATGTGAGTTTATCTTTGGAATGTGAATTCTATTCCATTTTCTACTGACTATTTTTTCCTGACTTTGGGTCACCTATTTCTTTACATGTCCAGTAATCTAATTAAAAACCCGGCATTGTGTGTCATACACTATAGTGACTCTCTATTCTAACGTTTTTTTTTTTCCTTTTGCGGTATGTGGGCCTCTCAATGCTGTGGCCTCTCCTGTTGCGGAGCACAGACTCTGGACGCACAGCCTCAGCGGCCACGGCTCACGGGCCCAGCCGCTCTGTGGCATGTGGGATCTTCCCGGACCGGGGCAGGAACCCGCATCCCCTGCATCAGCAGGCAGACTCTCAACCACTGCGCCACCAGGGAAGCCCTCTCTATTCTATTTTGTTCTTCTGAAATTTGATGGTTTCCTGTTTTAATATATGATAAACTTGCCTGGATTCAAACTGAAAAATCTCTTTTTATGTAGAGAGCTGAAATTTTTGCCCAGTGGGATTTTATTTGTTTCTTTCTTTCTTTTGCCTGGATCGCTGGGGAATCTCTCTTGTTCTTGCATAGCTTTGTGATCAGCCAATGATTTCAACAGAGGTTATATACAGACAACTAAAGCCAGTGAAGCTTCCACCCTCTGCCGCCCAACCTGCACTTGTGTTGAAGAATTCATTCAAATTTGCAGCAAATAAGTAAGTCTCCCCAGGCTTTCAGTTTTGCTCGCGCTTTCTAGGATGTCCCACGTGCACATGTTGTTTTCTCATTCATCCGTGAATGCACGGAGAGTGTTATCTCAGCCCTTCTACAGCTCTCTTGCTTCCAAAATCTACCCCTTAAATTGCTGGCTGCTCTGCTACTCTCCCAAACCAAATCAGCCACCTCCAGCCAGTAAATCTGTGAGGTTTTTTGTTTGTTTGTTTTTGTTTTTTTGTGGTATGCGGGCCTCTCACTGTTGTGGCCTCTCCCGTTGCGGAGCACAGGTGCCGGACGGGCAGGCTCCACTGCCATGGCTTACGGGCCCAGCCGCTCCACGGCATGTGGGATCTTCCCGGACCGGGGCACGAACCCGTGTCCACTGCATCGGCAGGCGGACTCTCAACCACTGCGCCACCAGGGAAGCCCAACCTGTGAGTTTTTAACACTAGATCTGGGGGGATGGGAATATTCTCAGGCAAGAAGCATTTTATACAAGGCAGTAGCAGTTTTTAATAAGTAAATATTTTCAAGTTCTTTGCTGTCTTTGATCATTTTTGAAATGGTTACATTTAATAATTTTTTCCACGTTCCAATATTTTTCCAAGTTCCCAATATTAAAACTTTTAATAAAGTTTTGTACTATTATCTTTTTTTTTGAGGTGAGAATCACCCAGCCAACTCAGGTAGGCATTTATTAGTGTAAGCAGAATCTTAACCATATTTAAGAACTTATGAACATGTTATCATTATCTCATTTATCATTACATGAAATCAAACGAATTAGGTCAAAAATGAGTCAAACACTGCAAGAAAAAAGTTTCTCATTTGCAAACATTGTAACCTTGGTCTATTAACCCCGATAAGATCTTTAAAATATATATTACCTTTCTGGAAAAATTTTAAATACACGAAGTTTTTTAGATGAATGAGTAAATTCAACTTAGACCCACACCCCCTTGCAAAAAAAAAAAGTTACTGAGTATAGAGTATCTCTCTTGAAATGCAGAATTCATTTGAATCTTAAGAAAATTACCTTGACGGCTGCTAAACAATGAAGGCTCAGTAAGGCCATCACAACTGCCAGAAGGATGGTGGCTAAGTTCCGCGTGTCCCATATGGTCTCTACCAGAGGAATACTGCCCACCTGCCAGTCATAGCACAGGGTAACAGGTGCAAGCAGAAGCCACACGTTGAAGGCCAAGAGGTAGGAATAGGTAAGGAATCTACAAAGAGAAGAAGAGTCACTGAAACATAACTCGAGATCCATGACATTTTGCAAACATTCATTCACCATGTTTCTATTAAATAGCACTTCTATACTATCAATGTTATAGAAAAGACAAGGTAAGATGGAAAGTCATTCATTCATTTAGTCATTAAGTTGATCATTTTGGAATCTATTTAATAGCTGCTACTCACTGTGGTAAGTGCTGGCCTTTCAATGATGAATAAGACAGAGTTTCCATGACCTATATTTAAAAATTATCATAAATAAATACATAACAACTGAGAAAAATGGTATAAATGAAAGCATATGACATGAAATGCTGCCCTATTGGGTACTATTCCCTGGGTAAGAGACATTTGACCTGTCCCTTTTTAATAGTGCCCCAAATCCCGCAGTAGATATGAAAATATTAACCATTTTATAATAGATTGATCCATTTGGAACTATTTCAAAAAAATAAAAATATCTGTGGTAAGGAGATAAAGTCTCTTACAAATTGAGAGGCTAGGCTTTAAGAGGAGGGAAGTTAACAGCTGTCCTTGATAATAAGAATAGCCAGGTGGACCTAGGGAAGGAAATTTATGAATGGGGATGTTACTCCTGTTTCCTGGCTGTGTCTAGGCACTAAGGCATTCTAACTGACCCCCTTCCTTTCAGCGTAGAAGAAACTAAATTTACTTAAATTTGTTCAGTAAACACAAATTCTTTAACTTGTGTTCTAGACCCTTGAAAACTGCAGAACTTTCAGCATATAACAAACTCCATCCAAGCCTCTGCATTAGGGGATGGCCAAACTCTAGTATGGCTTTTAGCAGCATAAGGCCATGTTCCTGGGATGACCCCAGCCCCTCCACTAAAATGCCTGCCTGAGAAAGATCATCATTGCCAGGAGAATTTACCTTTTTCTAGTTAATCCCTGACAAAAAGGCCCCTGACCTCCCTTTCTTAGAGCACTTACTACAAAGGACTTACAGTTGGGAATATGTACCTCTTACAACTCAGAACTGTCTTTCTCAAGGACCTGAGAGTCATTCCTTTAAAATGTAATCATCAGAGGAAGGGGCCTGTCTCTCAGACTGTGGGAGGACAGAATCCTAACTCTGATAACTGCCAGCCAGCAGACACAGCCTAAATGCACTTAGACGATCAATCCTTTGTAATTTCTTACTTCTCTGACTCTGCCGAGCCCCTTTTGCCGCCCCTCCCATTCTCTCTTTAAAATACCCAGTCAACCCTGCGCAAATCAGAATGGAGCTCAGCTCTTTCCTGAACTGTCAGTAGTTACTGAATAAAGTGTGTTCTTATTGCTCTAACTAATGTCCAGCTGTGTTTATCTTTGACACTCTACATGGGACTAAACCAGAGAAATAGATAAATCCCTTGCCCTCAAGGAATGTAAAATCCAATAGTGAAAATAAGATACGCAGAATTAAAGAGGCAGAAGGAGATGAGTGCCATGAGGGTTCAGAATGTGAAGAGAAGAGCTCCCTCATCGCCAGATCCTTTCGGAGGAAACCTTGGATGCGCAAAGAAGTTGGATCAGATAATTTCTAGGCTACTTTCCAATGTTAAGAGTCAATTCACCCTGAATTCCTCTCAGTAAGTAGCTCTGGTTTAGAACACCCCTCCTAGCCCTTTCCAATTTATCTCCTTCCCTTTCCTCCTCTTCCTCCAAGGTTGGCCGTGGAAAAATCATTAGCAATGATCAGGAAAGGCTCAGTGACGGGGATTCTTCACTGCCTTTGCTCTCAAACCCCAACAGAGAAATGCGTCAGATATTTCAATGGTATTTCTCAACACTCCCCTCCCTGTTGTTATTTTAAATAAAATATGAATGTATTTTAGTGCAGTATATACTGAAAGTTTGATGAAGTCCAAGCTTTGTTATTTATCAAAGATAAAAACAAGTCATCTTATCCCTTTTAGGTTTGGGCCTGTGAAACTGCCTCGTGAGAATGCCAGCTCCACAGAATGATGACTGGGTCACTTAGGGCTTCTTCTTTTCACAGAGCTTCTAAGCTCATGCTATATACTTCTTAGCTCAGTAAAGATTCTTCATGACTTGGCTTTAAAGGAGAATGTTCAACCACCAAACTTAGCAGGAGAGTCACACACAGCTATGTCACTCGGTTACATCCCAACTCTTAGGAATTACTTTAAAAAATAGTATCTCTCCTTCTTGCTATAATAGATCTAGGCAATGACCATAAATGGCTGCTGAAATTGTTAGGTGAAAAGCTGATGGGGTATTTTATAATGGATGGATCAGGCTAAATCAGATACCTAGAACTTACTAATCAATTTTAACATCACAGAAAGGGAGACTAATTCCTGATGGAGATACACAGAAAGCTGATGGGCTGCTTTTTTATTTGAAGCAGTCTTGTCAAATAAAAAAGAAAATTAAACTTGACTCTAACCAAGCACTTTATTACCAGTTTACATCAAATACAGAAAACACCAGAACATGTTAAATAATACCACAGGGAGGCAATACGCTAAATCCAGAATGTTACGAATTCCATGGAAAAAATGACGGCAGTTTCTTCAACAAATACATTGCAATGGGAGGGGTATAAAAGGGGAGAGGGCACCTATAAATTAAGAGACTTAAGAGACATATCAAACAAAGTGCAGGTTTTGTTTAGCTGCTAATTTAAACAAACTGCTATTAAAAATAACTGCTTATGAGACAGAAAAAATGAAACGCTGATTGGATATATGATAATAGAGAATCACTGTTAATTTCTAAAGCATGATAACAGTATTGTGGTTCTAAGTCTTTAAGGGTCCTTGTATTTCAGAAATACATACGAAAATATACCCATTTGAAATGAGATTATGTCTGGGATTTGCTTCAAAATGATGGATTGAAGCGACGCGGAAGAACCGGGTGGGAGTAGGAATGAAACAAGATTGGCCATGAACTATGACTGGGAAAACTGGATAAAGGGTAGGTGGGGATTCTTTATGCCGTTTTCTCCACTCTTGTACATATTTAATATTTTTCATAATAAAACAATTTTTAAGTAGTGATAAAGGCAACAGAATTGCAACAGGAATGCTTTCTTAAGTCTGGCTGCAGCTTGACCATGGAATAGCTGCAAACACCATGCAGAAACTTTTAATGTTCAGTTCACATTTTGAACTTGCCCTGCAAGTTGTCTTCATTCAGTCTCTTATATTTTCTAGACTTGCAATACCATACTGACAAAAAACAAATATCAAGAATAACATTTTTTAAAAGTTACAGTCTCAACGTAGTTACTTACATATTTTTTTAAATTGCTCAGTTGTGACTTTTTACACAGATTATAAGCAAAATAGGTCAAAAAAGAAAAGTAAACCACAGAACTAAAACTTCACCTTCCTATAACACTAGAAAGGTCAAAACTATTAACTTAACCCAACACTATTAACTTAACTAACCCTCCTTTATTTTTGTTGAGGTATAGGTGATTTGTAATATTATATTAGTTTCAGGTGTACAACATAGTGATTTAAAATTTTTATAGATTATGCTCCATTTAAAGTTATTATAAAATATTGGCTATATTCCCTCTGCTGTACAATGTATCCTCGTAGCTTATTTATACATAGTAGTTTGTACCTCTTAATTCCTCACCCCTACGTTGCCCCACCCCCTTCCCTTTTCATAACCATTAGTTTGTTCTGTATGTGAGTCTGTTTTGTTATACTCATTTGTTTGTTTTATTTTTTAGATTTCACATATAAGTGATGATATACAGTATTTGTCTTTCTCTGTCTGACTTATTTCACTAAGTATAATACCCTCCAGGTCCATCTAAGTTGTCACAAATGGCAAAATTTTGTTCTTTTTTATGAGACTGAGTAATATTCCATCATATGTATATACCACAGAATCTTTATCCATTCACCTGTTGATGGACACTTAGGTTGCTTCCATATCTTGTATTGTAAATACTATTACTATGAACACTGGGGTGCACGTATCTTCTCAACGTAGTGTTTTTTGGGTTTTTTTGTGATATATACCCAGGAGTGGAATTGCCCTTTTTAATATATATATATTATCTCCATTAGCTCAGAAATATACATCTACCTTTTGTGCATATGAACTCAGATAAATGTTGCAAGTAAACTCCTTAAATACTATTTGAAATACTGAAACAGCATTGGAAAATTTTTGCAAATTTAAGCACAAAGAAGCCACTTGGAATCACCCCGAAAGCTAATTACATTTGAGAGGGCTAGTTGAGCTAGCTGTAATCAGCAACTGATGTATTTCTTTTTAACTCATTGACTATGAATTACATTTCAAACTAACCACCTTGCTTATTTCTGCAAAAATTTCAGAAATAAAACAATCTTTGAATATCTCTGTCCCACTGGGTTTTCTTTTTTAAAGCAGGGGCAAAAATAAAATGAATTATTTACCAATTTTCTACCATGAATTCTGCTAACAGGAGGAAAGCCACTAGAATATCTGGCAACAAAATGGCATATACAGCACAAAAAGCCAGGAATTCAGCTTAAACAACTTAGTGATGTATTTTCATTCATAATCCAGGAATGAATGAAGAGGTTTCAGCATGAAATACATGAAAGGGAAAATGAGGCCGGTGGGGAACTGGCATCAAATGGCACCTAATCAAACTGTGGCCCTTTTTTTTTTTTAAACATCTTTTTTGAAGGATAATTGCTTTACAATGTTGTGTTAGTTTCTGATGTACAACAAAGTGAATCAGCTATATGTATACATATACCCCTATATCCCCTCCGTCTTGAGACTCCCTCCCACCCTCCCTATCCCACCCCTCTAGGTGGTCACAAAGCCCAGAGCTGATCTCCCTGTGCTATGCGGCTGCTTCCCACTAGCTAGCTATTTTACATTTGGTAGTGTATATATGTCCATGCCACTCTCTCACTTCGTCCCAGCCTCCTCTTCCCACCCTGTGTCCTCAAGTTCATTCTCTACGTATGCGTCTTTATTCCTGCCCTGCCACTAGGTTCATCAGTATCAGTTTTCTAGATTCCATATATATGCATTAGCATAAGGTATTTGTTTTCCTCTTTCTGACTTACTTCACTCTGTATGACAGACTCTAGGTCCATCCACTTCACTACAAATAACTCAATTTCATTCCATTTTATGGCTGAGTAATATTCCATTGTATATATGTGCCACATCTTCTTTATCCATTCATCTGTCGATGGACATTTAGGTTGCTTCCATGTCCTGGCTATTGTAAATAGTGTGGCACTCTTTAAATCTAAATCTTCTTCTTTTTTTTTTTGCGGTACACGGGCCTCTCACTGCTGTGGCCTCTCCCGTTGCGGAGCACAGGCTCCGGACGCGCAGGCTCAGCGGCCATGGCTCACGGGCCCAGCCGCTTGCAGCATGTGGGATCTTCCCGGACCGGGGCACGAACCCGTGTCCCTTGCACACAGTGGACTCTCAACCACTGAGCCACAAGGGAAGCCCTAAATCTTCATTTTTATCAAGAAAAAAATTAGAGTGCTTTAACTGCTAAAATATAAATAAATTCTGTTGTCTTTGAAAAAACCTTTTTGGCTAAGAAATAACATGAGCCTAACATAAAGATGCCTATGATAGGTACATATGAAAAAACCATGCACTGCAAGCAGAAACATGCAACACTTGCTTGTTTTATATAGAAATGTTTCTGCTCAAAAGATCCTTCTTTCTCTTTCATCTACAAAATCCTCCACCATTTCATAAATACGGGACACTGGGTCCACTGTATACACACTGCATCCTCTTGGGAAGGGCACTGGCTAACACTGTCAAAATAGTCACGGTACCTCCAGAGTGGAGCACCCCACCTCACCCTGACTCTACCTCTGTCCACTGGGTTTGGTGATCTGTCCTGCCCCTCCCTAGGCTCTCCCTTATTTTTATCCTCACAACTCCTGTATTCCATTGGTGCTTCAAAAGGATCTCCATGGGCTTCCCTGGTGGCGCAGTGGTTGAGAGTCCACCTGCCGATGCAGGGGACATGGGTTCGTGCCCCAGTCTGGGAGGATCTCACATGCCGCGGAGCGGCTGGGCCCGTGAGCCAACGAGAGAGGCCGCAACAGTGAGAGGCCCGCGTACCGCCAAAAAAAAAAAAAAAAAAAAGGATCTCCATAGTTTCACTGTATCCCAGCAATAATGACAGGCCTTTGTAGGCATAACCTGCTTATTGTCATCATCAGCATCTTCTCCTTATAACCTTCCCTGGGACTAGCCGAAGAAAGCCATTTACTGAACTAAGTTCTCAATGAACAGGAGACCCTGACATGAACTCAATAAATGTTGAACACTTACTCTGTGCACTTTTACAGGTGCTGAAGGGTAATCAGAGCTAGCCCTCATCTTCCACAAGGACATTTTCACAGCATCGGTGGTGAGAAGACATGCACATATTACATGGTTGGGTAATAGTGAAATATAGACTCCAAATTTCAGTGGAGTTCTAAGAAGTGACAGATTAATGAAAAACAGAGGATTAAGAAATGCCCTCCCAGAATCTATGCAGAATTTAAATAGGTGGAAAGATGGCAGATAGAGAATCCAGGCAGGAGCCCCAAACAAAAATGGCTTCAAATTGTAAACGAACGTGACACTTTCTGAGGACAGTTAAAAATATGGGTAAATTAGAGTACAGGATTAAAAATGTATAATATACAAATGATAAGATGACTCCTGCTAAAATGTCTAAAATGAAAAATATTATGTCAAATGTTGGTGAGGATGTGGAGAAACCAGAACTTTGAAACATTCCTGTGAATTGATTAAACCATGTTGGAGAGGTTCAGGCAGTTTCATGAAAGTAGAATAAATGCATACTTCATGATGTAGCAATTCTACTCCTAAGTTCCTACCCAACAGTGCTGTACACATATGTTAACCAAAAGACATTTACAAGATTGTTCATAGCAGCACTATTATTTTTTTAAATGTTTATTGAAGTAAGTTGATTCACAATGGTTCAGGTGTACGTCAAACTGATTTAGTTATATATGTGTGTATGTATGTGTGTATATATATATATATATATGTGTGTATACATTTATATTCTTTTTCAGATTCTTCTCCAATATGATTTAGTACAGGTATTGAAAATAGTTCCCTGTGCTATATAGTGGGTCTTTGTTTTTTATCTATTTTATACATAGTAGTGTGTATCTGTTAATCCCAAATTCCCAATTTATCCCTCCCCCTCTTTCCCCTTTGGTAACCATAAGTTTGTTCACTATGTCTGTGAGTCTATTTCTGTTTTGTAAATAAGTTTATTTGTACCATTTTTTTAGATTCCACATGTAAGTGATATCGTATGATATTTGTCTTTCTCTGTTTGACTTACTTCACTTAGTACGATAATCTCTAGGTCCATCCATGTTGCTGCAAACGGCATTATTTCATTCTTTTTATGGCTGAGTAGTATTCCATTGTGTTTATTTATACACACACACACACTCTCACACACACACACACTTCTTTATGTACTCCTCTGTCGGTGGACATTTAGGTTGTTTCTATGTCACGGGCAGCACTACTATTAACATCCCCAACCTGGAAACAACCCAGATGTCCATCTACGATAAAAATCGATACATACATTGTATATTCATTGAATGGAAATCCATTCAGCAATGAGAATGAATACAACAACATGGATGAATGTCCCAATGGGTAATGTGGAACAAAAACAGGTGACACAAAAGAAAAGAAAATCAGGGAAAACAATTTATAGGCAAGGATGGGATGACTGGAAGCAGGCCCTGATCCCCAGCACACAGGGCTGGGGCAGAAAGCTACAAGGCGAACCCAGCTGAATGGCTGGTGTAGAAGCTTGTCTACGGCCCTCAACCCTTAGCTCCTTGGTGGCAACAGAGTAGAAGGTGCCAGACAAGTGCTGAGGCCTGCCCTTGGGGCATTCCATCCATGAGCAAAGGCCCGTAAGTAGCACTGAACACTGATACTTGCTGCTTTAGCACCTGGGAACAGAGATGGCAAGACCATTTCCAACTACTCATGAAATAGGAAAAGAGATCCAAGGGGCTCTCCAGCCAGTTTCTCATTGTGTTTTGTTTTTAAAGTTCTTCCAGATTATGAGGACCAATGGTCTAATCAAACAAGTTAAAGGGAGAGTTATTTTTTAAATTCCCGTAAGAATCAGAGGACAGGAAATTAAGAGCAAAACCAGACTTCTTAGGAACCAGAACCAAGCAGCTACAAGAAAGGTAGGCTTCTCTCTAGGCCACGGGCCTTCTTCACGGCTGCTCTGCTTCTCTGAGCCTTTGCTTCATCTCCTCCCTCTGCTCGGGGGCTCCTTAGTCATGCTTCTCATGACTGAGGCTGGAGCATGGTCGTCAGGGCTGCCCAGCCCTCCTTTCCTCCTGCCTCCACACACCTGTCACTTCAGTCTTCACAGCCTCATTCTTAGGTTTCAAACTCCTGAGAGCAGCACCTGACTGGCTCACCTCATCTTTCGGAATCAACTCTCACAGGTTGGCCAAACTCCAATTCCTGATTCTTCAGGTCCCAACAAAGGTGTCACTTCTTCTGACAGGCTTTCCCTGTTACCACTCCCCCCCACCCCCAGGCCAGGCTGGAGTCCCCTATATGAGCTCCCACAGCCTCGGGGCTTACACACTGCCCTGTAACTTCCCGTTGATGATGTGCCTGTCTTCCCACTAAAACAGAAGCTCCTCGGGGACAGGGTTGAGTCTTATTTATTTATAGTTATTTCCCCAGCACACAGCTCTTTAAGTAGATAGGTTTTCAGAAATTAACCTGATAGTAAAATAATGCCTAAAAATCTTTAAATTAGATACTTTTATCTTGGCCTGAGGCAACTATATATTTTTCTAGTCCCATAAAAGATAACTGCTAGACTTCCAGTTGTCCACACTTGTAGCTAAAGGGCACAGACTGAAGATTCTGCCCTTGTGTAGTCCCCTCAGCACCTTGTGTAACGCTGGCTACTGGGACACCATCTAGTAATGAGGAGTGTCTGAGTAAAGGCACTCACTCCCCTCACATGTCACAGAGCATCCTTATAAAGCTATGCCAAGCTTACTTTTTCTTATTTTGCCTTAAACTGCAATGAATAATAGTTCAAATGAGAATTCTTGTTACCATGGATAAACTATAAAGTGAATCTGAAATGCCATTAAGTCTCTTTGACCTTTTAAATGCACCATTAATACAGTTATCTTATTAACAGAGACAGTCTCCTCAGAGCAGAAAATATGAATTTCAACATCTAAGACTTCCAGCAGCAACTTCTTACCCATTTATCTCTAAAAAGGTAAATAATTCTTTCTGCAAAATAAATACTAGGTTCATTTCTTACCTAGAGTCTGTTTCTCTCTATAAAGCATTTAACATCTTTATTTCAAACCAACGCTCAGGTGTAACTTCCACTGAGCAAACATACCAACTGCTGACCATATATACCTCAGGCACAGGTTCCAGATTCCACACAGAATCCCGGTGGTCTATTAATGAACTACATCCAACAACACTGAACATCCCTTAGGCATGTACAGCATTTTCTAGCTTACAAAGTATTTGCATATAGGGATTACCTGATCCCAACTCAGTCCCTACCCTTCTTGAAGCAAGGGAAACAGCCTTAGAGAGGCAGACTTGTTCAATGCCCCGCAAGAGGCCCATAGGAGACCCTGCATACAAGACAGGGTTTTCTGGCTCCTCATACAATGTAGAAAGGAAATATGATGGGTCAAATACTGGTATTTCATGGAGAAACACCTGCCTGAGATTCTGACTTATTCCTTGAACAGTGCAACCTGGATGAACTTGATCTTTTATACCAAAAAAAAAAAAAAACACACAACAAACCTTTAAATTTTAGTCGAAGCAGGGCTGACAAACTTAAAACCAGCGTGTAGTCACCTCTCCAACACAGTAAACAGATGACTGCTGATGGAAATATTTGTTAGAGCATCATACGGCAAGAAGTAGAATCAAATTAAAAGCTTGGGTTTGGCATTTTATTCATTATGAAAAGCAAGTTTTGCCTTTATGTTCCATTGTTAGCAAAAATAAAAGAATCATCTCTAATTTTTATCAGCTTCTCATGGATTTAATATTCTAATGGAAACACAGTAAGTAGATTTAAAGCATTCTATATTTTCTTTAAGCCGTAAAGTGATCTAGACCAGCCTTTCCCAGCCCTGCTCCCTAGTCCACAGGTAGAATTTGCTACCACCACAGTCTCCCTCTTCTGACTCCCTCCTCTTTCTTCTTCGTTTTTTTCCCCTTCATTCCAGGGGTCTAAGACAATTAGAGGAATTACTATTACATAGTGTCCTTTCAGTTTGGGAAACTACACTCAGTGACCTTGACCATCTCTTTCATCCCCAAGCTATGTTTCTAAGAACATGATACAAAATACACGATGGGGACAACACACACCTTGTAGAGCACTCTTCAGCTACAGAGGACACAGTTCATACCTGAGGATTTCAGAAAGGGTAACACCTCCTCCTCCCCCCCAAAACAATTAGGCTGCTGATCAGACACAGAATCTCTCACCCAACCTTGTGACCCATTCAATCAGAATTTCTCCAACCTGAATCAGAAAATCTTATTTTTAGCATACTTCCCAGGGTGACTCTGATATTCACTCTAGTTTGGTGACCACTGCTTTAAAAATCAGAATAACTTCAGTTTCATTTCGTGTGTGAAGGCCCTGCTAGTTGCTGACGCGAAAACAAAGCAGCGACTTTTGCTCGACTCTCTTTAAGCACAGGGTGGTTTTGTTTGTTTTAAAAAATAATTTAAATTTTCATTCAGTTTGTTCAGTGATACGTTATGTTATGAGATAGCCCCCATGTTAGGGGCTTTAAGGGCTATAAACATTACTAAGACATAGTGCCCTAAGGCTGTAACAATCAAAACCTAAGGTTTTGTGCCTGTTTGAAATTAGCAGCTGAAAATGGAGACAGAAAAAGAAGCTTCTTTAGAAGGAGAATGTTGAGTTCTATCTTAATCTCATTATTTCATACCTTGATGTCTTCCAACAAGTAATACAAGACTTTGTCTGGATAGCTGAACAGCAGAAACACATCTATCCACTTAAGAAGATATATTCCATCTGCTTATCCAGGACCACATCTCATGAAAAAACATGATGCTGATAGGAGGCCTTACATTCACTGAAAAATCCTATTTTATCTATATCCTGGATTTGAAAGACAACCATTTTTAATATTAGAAAGGCAATACTTTTTCGGTCAAGCATATACTGCTTTATGTTCAGTTCTCTTAGAATCTGGTTAAGGCAGAAAACCAGTTACTAGACAGCAGGCAGGCACCTTAGTAGTGGAAACAATGTTATCCCTTCTGCAGGGTCCAGCTCTATGCAGAAGCCATACTTAACCTCCACTTTTGTTTTTATTTTTTATCCAAGATTTCCAAAATTGAATGTCAAGGTACCACATTTCTAAAGAGACACATAGAGAGAAGTAAATTCTGGGCTAAATGACAATTCTCTGACAGAACAAGCTGCACACAGACCTATTCCATGACTCCTCAAATGCAAGTCCACCATAACCACCAAAGCAGAATCTTCGGGCACTGGCCCCCAGCACTGATGTTTCAGCACGATTCACAAGTGTTTTCAAGACACATGCAGGTTTGGCAATCTGGCTGGAGTAAAATCATAAAGCCCGGGACAGCTGCATTCAGGGCATAATTTTGGGTGGTCATTTATAAGAAGTGTCATGAGCACCCGTGGTCTTGGTCCCTAAAGGACACTTTTTTCAGGTGGGACTAAGTTAGTCGTCACACCAAAAGATGGAGTGCAATAAAATCCCTCCACCACTCAGAATCAGCTGAGTGAAACACACGTTGGCAGACTAGAAGAAACCACCCAAACCAGAGGCAGAGGAAGGCTGCAGAGCGCATTGGGTGTGCTCTGCTAGCCAGTCCTCCAACCTCCCTGTCCTTCTCCCAGAGTTAAGCCAAGAATCCCAGCACTTGTTCTAGGCCAGTGCTATCCAAAAGAAATATAGTAAAAGCATGCATAATTTCAAGGTTTTATTAGCTATGTTAAAGAGAGGAAAATGAAACATGGTAAATTGATTTAATAATATATTTTGTTTCAAGAATATACTCAAAATATCATTTCAACATATATATAATTTATGGGGTATAATCAATATAAATGTATTAATGAGGTATTTTGCATTCTTTTATTCTTACAGAATTTTGTCTTCAAAATCCTGTGTAGGCACTTCCCTGGTGGCGCAGTGGTTAAGAATCCGCCTGCCAACGTAGGGGACACAGGTTCGAGCCCTGGTCTGGTAAGATCCCACATGCCATGGAGCAACTAAGCCCGTGAGCCACAACTACTGAGCCTGCGCTCTAGAGCCCGTGAGCCACAACTACTGAGACTGCGTGCCTCAACTACTGAAGCCCACGCGCCCAGAGCCCGTGCTCCGCAACAAAGAGAAGCCACAGCAATGAGAAGCTCTCACACCACAATGAAGAGTAGCCCCCACTCACCACAACTAGAGAAAGCCCGTGTGCAACAATGAAAACCCAACGCAGCCAAAAATCAAATAAAAAAAAAAAAATCCTGTGTGTACTTTATTTATACTTACAGCACATCTCAGTTCAGACTAGCCGGTAGCCTCATGTGGTTCGTGGCTCTTGTAGTGGACACCACAGATCTAGACAATCACTCTGGCCCTCAGCCCCACCCTCCACCTCCCCCAACATGCAACTGTTCTTGGTTTAATCTTTAATTTGGGATTCCTACTCAAAACCCACCCACAACACTTGGCTCTAGCCCCTTTCTACATTTAAATCCAATTTCAAAATTTTCCAATCTCAAATTTCCAAAATCGCTAACCTGTTTTGTTTTGGTTTTTGTCTGTTTTAGTACATGGTTTTTGTCTCCATTCACTCCCTTCTACCTCTGGTGAAAACTTCTAGCTCTTGTTTCTACAGAAATTCCACAAGGGATGGGAGGGATTTGGACATATGAGGGCAAAATTTTCCAACTTGCTTGTTGAGAAAAAGTTGTGCAATCGAAATACAACACTTCTTCTGTTCTTCAACTTCTTTTTTGGGTTTTAATTAATTTATTTTATTTTATTTATTTTCGGCTGCGTTAGGTCTTCGTTGCTGTGCACAGGCTTTCTCTAGTTGTGGCGGGCAGGGGCTACTCTTTGTTGCGGTGCCCAGTCTTCTCATTGCAGTGGCTTCTCTTGTTGCAGAGCACGGGCTCTAGGCACACAGGCTTCAGTAGTTGTGGCCCATGGGCTCTAGAGCGCAGGCTGAGTAGTTGTGGCTCATGGGCTTAGTTGCTTCATGGCGTGTGGGATGTTCCTGGACCCAAACCCGTGTCCCAGGGTTCGAACCCATGTCCCCTGCATTGGCAGGCAGATTCTTAGCCACTGTACTACCAGGGAAGCCCTGTTCTTCAACTTCTAATGACACTTTTCTCCTCAAGTCAAAAGCAGAAACATGTATCATTCAATGTCATGTCATTCAGTTGATCCACACAAATCTCAATTACAGATTTAAAAAGTTATTGATCTGGGCTTCCCTGGTGGCGCAGTGGTTGAGAGTCCGCCTGCCAATGCAGGGAACACGGGTTCGTGCCCCGGTCTGGGAAGATCCCACATGCTGCAGAGCAGCTGGGCCCGTGAGCCATGGCCGCTGAGCCTGCGCGTCCGGAGCCTGTGCTCCGCAACGGGAGAGGCCACAACAGTGAGAGGCCCGCGTACCACAAAAAAAAAAAAAAAAAAAAGTTATTGATCAGTCCCATAGAATTACTGACAGTTAATACAATCTGAATGTTTGGAATAAAATGGAAAGGTAGAATATTAAGGGCTTGTTGCCAGCGTATCCTGAATAATGATGACCCCCTCCCCCAATTCTGTATGGATCTATCTTGTTGATTGGACATGCCCAATGGACAAAAATTAAAAGCCAAATTATAAACGGCCTCCGAAATGCTGTTAACATAAACTGTATCAAAGTACAATTTAAAAAATATTAAAACATAACCCTGTACAAATACACAGTGAAGACTAAAAGTTTACATAACTTATTAATAAGGGAATCAGACATTTGACAAAGCCAATTTAGAAGAGAATTTGAGTTAGGCAAAACCCTCTTAGATATAACAGCAAAAGCATAAGTAACAACAACCAAAAAACAGATAAATTGGATTTCATCAAAATTAAAAACTTTTGTGCCTCAAAGATCACCATCAAGAAAGTGAAATAACCCACAGAAAGGTAAAAAAAAAGTTCATAAATCATATATCTAGAATATATAAATATCATATGTAGAATGTATAAAGAACTATTATAACTCAATAATAAAAAGACAAATAACCCAGTTAAAAACTGGACAAAGGATCTGAACAGACAGTTCTCCAAAGAAGATATAGAAATGGCTAATATATATATATAAAGATGCTCAACATCATTAGTCACCAGGGAAATGCAAATCAAAACCACAATAAGATGCCATTTCACACCCACTTGTATGGCTATAATTAAAACATCAACAACAAAAAGACTGTCAAAAAGACAAGCGTTGAAGAGGATGTGGAGAAACTGGAGCCCTCACAGACTGTTGGTAGAAATGTAAAATGGTAAAACCGCTTTGGTAAACAGTCTGGCAGTTCCTCAAAAAGTTAAATATAGGGGACTTCCCTGGTGGCACAGTGGTTGGGAATCCGCCTGCCAATGCAGGGGACAAGGGTTCGATTCCTGGTCCAGGAAGATCCCACATGCTTTGGAACAACTAAGCCCATGCGCCACAACTACTGAGTCCACGTGCCACAGCTAGTGAAGCACACGTACCTAGAGCCCATGCTCTGCAACAAGAGAAGCCCCTGCTCGCTGCAACTGGAGAAAGCCCTCGCGCAGCAATGAAGACCCAATGCAGCCAAAAAAATAAAACAAAATAAAATAAATAAACATCCTTGTGCTAAAAAAAAAAAAGTCAAATATAGAGTTAACATATGAGCTGGCAATTCCACTCCTTGGTACATATGCAAGAGAAATCAAAACATACATTCAAACAAAAACTTGTACATGAATGTTCATAGCAGCATTATACGTAATAGCCAAAACATTCCATTACATGGAAACAACCCAAACGTCCATCAACAGATAAAGGGTAAAATAAAAAGTGATGTACCTATAAAATGGCATACTACTGCAGAATAAAAAAGAAATAAATATTAATATATGTATGCTATGACACGATGAATCTTGAACACAGTTTACTAAGTAAAAGAAGCCAGTCACTAAAGATCACACATCATATGATTCCATTGATATAACATATCCAAAAGAAGTAATTCTATAGAGATAAAAAGTAGGTCAATGGTTGTCTAAGGCTGGGGGACTGGGGTGAAATAGGGAACAGCTGCTAATGGATATGAGGTTTCTTTTTGGGGAGGTGTTCTAAATTTGATTGTGATGATAGCTGCATGGCTCTGTGAATATACTAAAAATCATTAAATTGTACACGTTAAACAGATGAATTGTATGCATTTAAATTATATCTCAAGCTGTTATTAAATATAAATATAAATTGAATATATATAAGAAACATATAAGTATATATGTGTCGATATATACAAACTAAATTTGAAAAACAAGTTTTCATGGTTCATGAAAAAATAAAAAGGAATGAGGCTGGTGAATTAGATACAAATTTGCCCAATGTCTTGCAAGGCAATAAAACTAACATTTGAAATTTTATTTTCTACTTGAGAGAAAAGAAATAATCACATCTGTCAGATTTCTATACATAAAATTCTAAGTTGACAGAGTTGTAAAATACAGTAAGTGTGAATAATAAGTCAACCAAAGTTGTATTCCTCTAGGTTTGTTAGACAATGTTCTACATTACAGTGAATGCCACGGTCATGTTTTTTCTTATTCTCATGTCTGAGATAATTTTTCTTAACAAAGGTTTCTCATGAGCATACCACAACAATTTTGCATGTGTTTTGTTAGGCAGAAAATGGCGGAGTATTTCCTCTTAGCTAAACACATGGGAATGGATCACCTAAAAGAGAAGGAATCTCAGAACTAAAATCACAAGAAGTCATGTGAAACAAACCAAAAACCAAAGAGTTGACCGAGCAACTTTTAAAAGCTATTAGGATATCTTTTAAAACTACATGTAATTAATAACTATAACAATTATTAAGAGAAGAGAAAGCTAGTTGGAAAACTCTCACCTGATAATAAAGTTATTATACCTACTTTAAAAGAAGATACCCTTGCAAGATAGAAGCAAAGATGCTATAAAAGTTGTTCAGTTTACAAATCCAGTAAAAGATGTGAAGCAATAACGAGATCAATTGACATAGCTGACTGACAAACCTTTGACTGGTAAAGACAGATTCACAGAGCCAGCCAAATCATAGCTAAACTGTACAGCTGATGAGAAGAAAAAAAAAAAAAAAGGCAGCAGAATTGGAAACAGACTAAGGTAATCCAGTTTAAGAATCATCATTATACCAGAGGTCAAACAATTATGCAAGAAGACTAGAAACTTTACTCAGGAAAGGAATTAAAGACAATGTTCTGGATGCTTAAAAGAGTCAATTATAATGCAGCTATCTTAGAGGAATGTGAAAGGCCACTTACAGCAACTGTCACTGAAATGTCCCAGGGTGTCTATGTATTATAAGGATGAAACACAAAAACAGAAAGATACGTGTTTTTTTTTTTTTTTTTTACAAGTGGGAGAATATAAAGATGTTAGGATATTCTGTTCTATTACTTTATATTGATTGAATTGCCTGAGAATAGTCATTCAGATGGATTCACAGACAGAAAGTCCTGGATGAAATGTGTATCAGACCCCTCAGAAAAAATACGTAAAAACCTTGGAAGTGAAAAGTAGAACATGGTGAATGACCGGCCCAAGATCCTAATTCTGCCAGAGGTTCCACCAAAGAATTTTTTTTTGACCACCAGCAGGAATAAAAATGCAATCTGACCCCCCTGGCAGCTAAGATCGTATAGACAGAAGGGCAGTGAGCCAGAGACCAAAGGCACCTTGTCCTGACACCAAGGACAGTGGGGTAGGCACGTGTTTGCTGATGACAGAGATAAGAATGAAATGACTGGTTGGTGAGTTGAGAGCAATACGTTCTTGTTCTCATCCATCTGTTGCTTTGAGCAGCTTGGCGTTTGGAGACTGGTACGCTCGGGGAATGGGCTGCATCTAACTATAAAGACAAGAATGAATGCTCAAATTCAGCAGACAAGAAAGGTTGGAGGGAGACCAACCGAGGGCCAAGGGAAATGGAGCCAAAAGCCAGACCAGGATCTGGCAAAGCTGTTTTTTTCGCTTAAAGGCAGAAAATAGCTATTGAAGGAGCTGCAGAACCTGAAACAATTTCTCAATGAGCTAAAAATATCCAGACAAGGAGTCCTGGAGATGTTGAAAGCCAGTGAGAGAAACCTAAAAGGACAAGTAGATTGCAATATTAACAAAAAGCTGGCTACAGATGTCAAGCTTAATGAATGGACTAATTAAACAATATTTTGAAAAATATAAGACATAAACAACAATTTATAAGTCTCTAGACTATCACAAAGGGATAAGCCAACACTGGAGGCTGTATACCATATGGTTTCTGAAGCATATTCAAGATTTTTTAACACAAATAGATGTTGCAAGTAATGCAAACAACTGTGACATAACATTTATTAGAAAAATGGGTCAAACAAATTGGAAGTATCCTTTTTGAATGGAAAATAGTCTTTAGAAAGGCAGAAAACACTGAGAACAAAAAAGAAGACCATACAATGAAAAAAGAGTAGAAATTTATCAATTAAAACATATAAAGTAAATGAATGAAATAAAGCAAGCCTGGCTTTATAAAAACAAAATCCAACAATCTCCCATCCCTAAGAGATACAAGTAAGCTGAAATATAAATGTGCTGTTGGTCAAGGTTTCAGATTTATTATGTCTTTGCAAACACAGAAAAGGGAAGGTCACTATTACAAAAATGATATTAGACATTAAAAAGAACATAAAACTATGAAAATTTAAGAACAGTACACCTTAATGTATAAACACTATAGAATAATATATCCTGAAGAAACGTTATGAAAACTGTCAAATATAATTATATCTGAAAGTGTCAGAAGTACATCACAGCAGATTGGGTAAGGAATTAAAACCCTCTCAATGAACAAGATCCATTGGTCAACGTCACTTCTTGATCCACTATCCTAAATCTCTTAAGGACAAATGGTAAGATATAATTGACTGTATCTTAGCAAAAATTGTTGTTCGTTTCTGTTCACCACTTTCAACTTCCCTGCTGATTTTAACCTTACAAGTAGTTATAATGTCCAATCAACCTCTACACACCTCTCAGTGCATTGTCCTGTAACATTTGCCATATGAGCCACTCAGAAGCTTTTTTTTTTTTTTTTTTTTGGCTGCATTGGGTCTTCATTGCTGCGCATGGGCTTTCTCTAGTTGCGGCGAGCAGGAGATACTCTTCGTTACAGTGCGTGGGCTTCTTGTTGCAGAGCACGGGCTCTAGGCACGCGGGCTTCAGCAGTTGTGGCACGAGGGCTCAGTAGTTGTGGCTCACGGGCTCTAGAGTGCAGCCTCAGTAGTTGTGGCGCACAGGCTTAGCTGCTCTGTGGCATGTGGGATCTTCCCGGATCAGGGCTCAAACCCGTGTCCCCTGCATTGGCAGGCAGATTCTTAACCACTGTGCCACCAGGGAAGTCCCTCAATAGATATTTATTATTGATAAGTGCTAACAAAATGCTTGTTGAGTAAACAAATATATACTAATATGAGAACAATACCAATAATATTGACAAAACAGCACCATTTGTTGAAAAGAATTCCAAACATCTAAACAGTAGTTTCTTTTCTCCACATGCCCTGAATAGAACACAACCTTTCTTTCCTTAAAATGCAAAGACAACATATCGTTTAAGATTATTTAAAACAACCAGATAAATACCAAGTAAACTTAAAAAAATGTATTTCTACTGACCTTGTAAGAATGTAAGGTGAAAATGAAGCTGGATTATCCTGCTCTGAAAAGAGGGGCATAGATCCTCCCATTATCCACAGACGGAAGTACAGAACAACAATAACCTTCAGAGAAAAGAAGATTTGGTAAGAAAATCATTGATTGTCAAGAGTAAGTCCCACCTTTCTGGAGGATACTTTCAGATGCTTTACAAATATTTTGATCTACAAACACTTTTCCTAGCGAACATTTCTGTAAAATCCTTACATTGAAGATGAGTAGGAAAGTAATTGGGTAGAGGGAAGAGTAAACAATGAAGGTGAGGATGGAAAGGCAAGCAAATCTTAATAACAGTCATCAGTTTCAAGCACTTATTAGCTGTTATCCATTGTTATCCACTAAAGGCTTTCCATCCACCTGAGGCCTCCCAATTTGCCCAGAATCCCACAGCTAGTAAATTACAAGATCCAGGAGTTGCACCCATGTCATTGGTCTCCAATGCCCAGGTTATTAACCATCCCTCTCACAGAGCCCCATGAAAGTTAACTTAAACTCTAATAGATGATACTTCTGTGTCCTGAATAAATACATTTGGAAGTGCTCCAACTCTCAAATGCTCTGGAGCAGACCACTCATGCAAGAGTTATTTCAACAACCCCAAGAAACACCTTTTGTGTCTACTCAGTGGAATTTTATCACTGAATGGTGCTATCCTGTTGCAAAGATGCATAAGAAAACCAGAGGCCAGAGACACTTCTGTGGCGATAAGTTCTGTTTATAGAAGAATGCACCCACACAGACCTTCTAGATGTCATTCTCATTTCAATAGGACCAATTATGTTGTTTCTGATAAAGTCAGAGGGAAATCTTTGCTTCAATAAAAGGTAAAGATTAATTTTGGGAGGTAGTTAAGCCTGGACTTTTTCCCATGAATATCACTGGCTTACTTCATGAATGCTTTTTATATAAGTGCAGCACTAGATAACCGATACAGCCAGGTTTGTGTTGCAGAGACAACACAGCATCAGCACCTTGAAAACGGCACAAAAAGTATTATAGTTAATACTGCTGGTGTCATTGAGTTCACATATCCCTAGAATGCTTCCATACATACATTCCAAGGCTTTGTAACATTTATAGCGTGTAAATTCTTTGATCGTAAGATCATATTGTCAGACGCTACTGCTGACTCAAACAATCTGGATCATGTCTCTGAGTCAAATTAAAGTGAAATATTTCTTATCAGATATTTCAAAAGCATATATGTACTTACATAACTTATGACCAAAATGGCCCTTTTTAAGAATGGCCTCATGGTAAGCAAGAAATTTCTATTGCGGCTTGCTGTCAGATACCTGAAACAGGAAAGAAAAAAACATCTTAAATAAGTGTCAGAGTCTACCACAAATAATGTTTTCCTTTCAAAAGAAGGCTGGAAAGGTTCATAGCTAAGAGCATGGCTTCTGGAACCAGACCAAATGGGTTTCAATCCCTCAGCTCTGCTGCCTACTGTCTGGATGATCTTGGGCAAGTTTTCTAACATCTCTGCACATCTTTCTCACTTATAAAAGAGTGGAAAGTAATAGTATCTACTTCACAGGAAAGTTGTGAAGAATAAATGCGATAATACATGGAACACAACCTAACTGTAAACTAGCTAGCTATAAATATTACTATCCCATCTAATCCCAAATAACCCAGGTATTCTGGCAACTATATGATTACACTAGTCACAGGGATGATCTTAAACAAAATAAGATTTAATTTGCCTACTGAATGTAATTTGAGAGGGATAATGTCTTCCACCCACAAACTAGCTCACAAATGTCTTACCCCTAAAAAAAAAGGATGCTAAGATTTTATGAGGTTAAGTAATTTATCCAAGGTAACAAAGTTATTAAGCATTGGTGGTCAAACAGAGCTCACCCATATGCAGTGGATAATTTCCTCATCTGCCTATGACCTTTGGAACCAGACTAGGTTACAAGAATGTCACTTCTAGAGGGGCAGCAACTTGTGTGGACCCTGCATCTCCCACAGTTCACCCACTTGTACTCATCCACATAGAAGACATGTGATTGGCTGGTTTTAATAAAGACGATGAAAGGGAAGCAAGAGGAGATTGTCAACAAACTTCAGGAAACCCTAAAGTCCTTTTCACCTACAGGCAAATTTCTGTACAAAGTGTAGGGAAAAAAGTCAAACTGAACCACATAATCCAGCAAACATTTCCCACTTCATCCTTGTTTCCCCTGCCTTTTTTCATTTTTTTCTTTTACTTTTTTTAGTCTAATTTTTCCTCAAAGGAATCCTCCTCCAGAAACTCTTAAAATCTGCATTTGAATGTGGTATCTTCACACAGCAAGGATGTTCTATAAGGAGAGAGATCCTTTTGAAGACCTGAGTGGGTTAGCAGCTCACAAAGAAATGTCTAACTTGACTGCTTACAAAATACATGTGGTTCCTGTTTTGTTACAGCTAAGTGCATCCAAGTGGCACCGTAAGGAGGAGACAGTGTCACTAAGGGGCAAGTCCCTTCCTTCTAGCTTCCCTTTTCTTCTTCCAAAAAACAGTACACAGAGCCACCTCTTAGCAAGCTCTGGACTGGATCCACCACCAAGCATTACATTTAAATTCTTTCTTCTCTCAGCTCTCAAAAGAGAGCTTGGCAAGGAGTAAGGCCAGGAATACTGTCAGCTCTCAGGAGGCAGGTGCATCTTTTCTGTCCTGAAATGGGCTTGAGGGAGTTTACCGCTTCCTGAAACTGCACAGGAGATTTTGTGTATGTCTGCATCTGTGCATTTCTTTGAGGCAAAGTCCTTGACTTTGATCTCCAGTGTCAGCTAGGTCTGTGATTCCAAAAAGTTAAAGCACTGCTACGTGCATTTTCTCAGCTCCCCCTCTATCACCATCATTTTCAGGCCAACTCAACAAAGACCAACCCTGGACATTTCTGCTATTCCTTTACAGGATGTGGATAAGTGGCAGCAGGAAGGGAAAGGGAATGGCAGTGTGGGAAGGAAAAGGGTTGCAACATTTCTGAATGAAAAAGTCCTTCTTGGGTTGGTCTGCTTTTAGAAACTTCATTTCTCAGGTTCCCTCTGTTGCTTGTTTATTTTAACACACTGGAAAAATTAGAAGTGGTTTCCCTTATATAAAACAAACCACAGGGTTTCAGATGTTAAACTTAGGTAATTCATATTTTGTTTCACTGAAAGCTCACTGTGATGGTTATTTCAGAGACATTTATAAAGTGTCGCTTTGTTTGCAAATTCTTCCTCCTTGAGAAGTTCTATTTCCTCAAAAAGTTCAGTTAAAGGTGTCAGATAAGTTACTCTTTAAATGTAGCATCCCAAAGCAATGAAAGCCTAGAACGACACAGGGAGCAGCGGCTGAAAAAAATGACCTCCTTTCAAGATTTCAATTTCCAGTTGTTGACCAAATTTAAATGAGAAAATAAGCCAAAATGACATGGCCCCCCTTTTTTGGTAAGCACGAGGTCAGAGGCTGAGGTTACTAGCTCATACACGGAGCAGTCTAAGAGGTGAATTTTCTGCATCTTCTTCTCCTCCCCCTCCTACAATGAAATTGGACAGTAGAATTTTTTCCCCCTTAGTCCATGATGTCTGTGAATTAGAAACAACAAATAATAATAAAAATAGCAAATAATACGTATCAGATACAAACGTAAGTGATGTACTAATTTCTTTATAATTTCTTTGTAATTTCAACAATTCCTTGAGGAAAAACATTATAATTCCTTTTTTTTTTTTTTTTTTTTTTGCCGTACGCAGGCCTCTCACGGTTGTGGCCCTTCCCGTTGCGGAGCACAGGCTCTGGACGCGCAGGCTCAGCAGCCATGGCTCACGGGCCCAGCTGCTCCGCGGCATGTGGGATCTTCCCGGACCGGGGCACGAACCCGCGTCCCCTGCATCGGCAGGTGGACTCTCAACCACTGAGCCACCAGGGAAGCCTGTAATTCCTTTTTAATAGAGGAGGACACTGAAAAACTAGAAGTAATACTTAACCATATTATCAGATTATCTCAGCTACTCATTTCAATCACAAGTTAATATAGCTGAGCATGACTTAGAAACACAAGGATATGCAAATGCCAACACTGCTAATTTTCAACTTCAGTCAAATTCTCCATTGTTTTCCCTGCGAAGCCAGAGAACATGCCAACAACAAAACCAAACCACTGAGGAAACCACTAGAATGGGAAGCAAGGGTCCAGGGTTCTATTCTTGTGCTTCAAACTAATTTGTTGCATAACTTGGTAGAAATCTACAGGAGCTCCATTTCCTTGCTATATCAATGACAGTTAGACTCAGTGGTTTCAGGGTCCCTCTCAGGTTCAAAATATTATGATCCTTGGATGTTCTGACCAACTGATGACATCAAAGATGACAAATAAAGAAAAACATAGAAAAACCTACTGACATTTTAAAAAAGGAATGCCAAGCAATTAGGGTGAAGCAAATACTAGTTGATCCCTCACTTTTAAGTAGACCCTTGAAATTTGCTGATGCACAT
Source organism: Orcinus orca (assembly GCF_937001465.1). NCBI lineage: Eukaryota > Metazoa > Chordata > Mammalia > Artiodactyla > Delphinidae > Orcinus > Orcinus orca. The sequence goes on from NC_064569.1 coordinate 24,661,644, forward strand.
GAAAAAAATATTTTAACATTAGCTTGGGGTATCGGCATTACCCAATTCTGCATTTTTAACGATTTCTGATTTTAGGCAAATAAAAGCAAGATCAAGATTATCCAAAATGAATTTCCTAACCTGTGCACCTCACACCCCAAGTTTTCTGACCCCAAATTTTCTAACTACTAACACCCACCTCCTCAGTTGATCATGTTCAAATACTCAGAGCTAATTGGGACTTCTCACTGAAGTTACCCTCCATAGATACTCGGTCCTCAAATGCCATTGAGAGGTTGGTCTTAGGTGAGACCAGGACAACCTGCCACCCGAAGTTGTAAGCAGCTTTTTTCAGGAAAGAACTCTCTGCAGTAGGTCCCTTTTGTCTTGTCACTTTAGCAAAGCTATATTTTAACTAACTTCTGGCCCAAACCTTTCAAATCTTTTGATCACACAACACTTTGCCTAACCTGTTGGTTCTTTCCTTAGATCAAAGAAATAGAAATGAAGAATAAGTAATGAACAGATGACCAGATCTCTTCCCTAGCTTTCCCCTTCAGTAATCTCATAAACAAACTGTGTGAACAAGATAAGCATCTAAAAAAAGATCACAGGGGGCCCACAGGCCTGTGCACAGTGGGGGATGGCAATGACTCTGACCCCCTATTTCAATGATTAACTGAGATTACTTCCCCTTTTTCCCTTTAAAAACTTTCAGGGCCACGCAGAACATTCAGAGACAGTTTTGGGACACAAGTCCGCCTTTCCCCCAGATAACCAGCTTTCTGATAAAAGGAACTTTTCTGTCTCTACCAGCGCTTGTCTCTGGTATCCGAGATCTGAATTCGGTAACAAAGTCACCAACCCCATAATCTTTTTTTTTTTTTAATTTATTTATTTTTATTTTTGGCTGCGTTGGGTCTTTGTTGCTGCGCGCGGGCTTTTCTCTAGTTGCTGCGAGCAGGGGCTACTCTTCATTGCGGTGCGCGGGCTTCTCATGGGGTGGCTTCTCTTGTTGCAGAGCACGGGCTCTAGGCACTCAGGCTTCAGTAGTTGTGGCTCGCGGGCTCTAGAGTGCAGGCTCAGTAGCTGTGGCGCACGGGCTTAGTTTCTCTGCCACATGTGGGATCTTCCCAGACCAGGGCTAGAACCTGTGTCCCCTGCATTGGCAGGCGGATTCTTAACCACTGCGCCACCAGGGAAGCCTCCAACCCCATAATCTTGAGGGTTAAATGAATGCTTATTATTTTAAGTCACTGAACTTTAACACAGAATTATTGTGTTAATAGCTAATTGATACATACAGCAAGATGATCAATAAATGTTTAGGGACCCTAACAGAATTTTAAAAAGATTTATCTGCCCCCACTCACCCTCTTTTCTTTATCTGTGTTTTCCTTACCCTCCAGTGCTAGACTGGGTACAAAATACGAACTCACTGCTTGGGGTTTGGACAGTGAGCTGAAGGATTCCTGGTGGATTAAATGAGAATACTATATTAGACTATCCAGCCCTTCTCAGAAACCTGATAATTTTTGCCTTAATAACAGCTCCAGTGGCAAATATCTCAGCTACAAGTTATTACTATTTAGTAATACACTAATAAACTGGGACTTCCCTGGTGGTCCAGTGGGTAAGACTCCGTGCTCCCAATGCAGGGGACCCAGGGTTCAATCCCTGGTTGGGGAATTATATCCCACATGCATGCCGCAACTAAGAGTCAACATGCCGCAACGAAGATTCTACATGCTGCAACTAAGACCTGTCGCAGCCAAAATAAATAATTTTTTAAAAATCAATATACTAATAAATTATAGAAAGCTATATACAAAATTCCTTCTAGAACACCTGTCATACTGATTTAATTTCTCCTGCTCTTTCAAGGTAGTAAAGAAAATTAACAAAGAGTCACATACTATGACCAAAGAAAGAAAGAAAGAAAAATAATTTGAATTCAGGGCTTTTTAGAGTAGGAGTTTAGAAATCCTGCTTCTCTTTGAAACAGAGAGAGAAAAGATCTCTCAGTTGACCAAAGTAGCAAAGACATAGCTCACATTAGAAAAGATGAAAAGATTAACAAAAACAACAAAAGAAATTTAAGTGTCTTCGGTTTCTCTCTTTGATTGCACTCTCCTTGAACCCATAAAGTGCCTCACCTAAATTGCAATAACCAGTGGCATTCTATAGAGGAGCAGAACTACTTTTGATGTCTTCTTTGATATTCAAATGCAGATTCCAAAGGGAAGGAGCTGTTTTAAGATAAAATGAATTTCTAAGTTCAATCTACTCAGAAACCCAAAGTGACTTTCAGTACCCCATTCTGTGGCTCTGGTAACATTTCTTCTTGAAAATTTAAACTCAGCTCAGCAGGTTACTTGCAAAGAAATATTTAGATTATCACACATAGAATAGTGGAAATAAAGACAGAGAAGGCAAAGGGGGATATGATTTCAGTTCTTTTAACCATTCTGAAAATCAGAGTTAGAAATGGAAGGGATCGGAACAGCTCAGGTAGTTTTACAGGTGAAAAGAAAAAGAGCCCCAAAATGTTATTTGACTTGCAAAAGGTCACGTTCCTTTAGTATCAAAGGTCAATGAGTTCAGGCTTCATTAATTTAGTCAGAGGGGCTAATTTATATTCCTGCTGCAATGAATTTAGTCGGAGGCACCAATTCTTATTCTTTCTATATGTAAACCAAAAATTCAGTTTTGGTGATTATCACTCTTGCTTGTCATTAAAGTAGCAGGCTAGTTTCAATTCATTAATAATAGGGGATACTTAATGCATTTAATATATGTCAGTCACTGTGCTAAGTGCTTTACCTTTTAAATCTCATTTAGTTCTCATACCAGCGCTGTGAGTCCATACTTGTCCCTACCTTGTTAATGAGGCTGAAGGAGGTACTCACTCAGGATCTCGAAGCTGGCAAGTGGCAGAGGTGAGACCCAAACCCAAATCCACAGCGCCCGCTACTCGATATAGCATAAAAGTAAAACGGAGTTGCTTTATTCAGTACACTTTCAACATGGATTATTTATTAAATGGCATTTCTGCTTGGTAACAACACAGTGACTTCTACTTAATTAAAAATGATAAAGTTCATCTTTATCGGTTAGTACCGATCTACAATAAAACCTATAATAAAAACTTTTCAAAGCAATGAATGGGCTGAGGCAGTGCACAATTCTTGAGGCATCTTTTAAGAGGTATCCATTTAAACGTTAATGTATGTAGTGATTGCTGCAGGTCGAAATGCAAACTCCATGTACAGTGGGTTGATTCAGAAATTCTAAATGAGAAGAGATGGCTACAAGGAGAAGGTAAACAGGATTAGGAGGGTGTGACTGCACCGTGATGTGATCAGCCAGTCCCACAGGGAGGAGCTGCAAGCAGAAACGGAGAGGGAGATAAGGATGCCCCAAGAGAGGGACAATGAAGCTGACACCTGAGGAAGAGGAGGGGTGAATTGGGCGAGGAGAAAACGTGAAAAACACATATACGGAGGCCTAGGATTGAGAGTTGGGAAGCAGGATGAGGAAGTGAGAGACGGTCATCTAGCTGCAGGATTTAATAGTGGCAGAAGGCTGAGCGGGGAGGCTGGAGAGGCAGGCTGGGGCCACGTTACCATGGTCCTTCACATCCCACTGTGGAGTCTGGGCTTTGTTCTGACGGTTGTGAGCAGTCAGTGAAGGGCTTGAGGCAGAGATGACCCAATCTGATTTCCAGAAGTGGGGCATTGGCACTGTATGACACTGGTACCGTGTCCACACTGAGGTCCATAACAGAGAGCAAAGGGCCCAAAAGTCCAAAGGGGAACATGGTGGACAGAACTTATTCTGGAATTTCCTGAGATATCAGATTTAGAAACAGATGGGAGGTTCTAGTCCAAGTAGGTGGAGAGACCTTTTCATAAGGATAAATAAGAAAAGCTTGTGTTGTTACGTCTCTTTAGCAGTATGATTTGGCTGTTAAGTTTCTTCTTAACATACTTTAATTTTATGTTAATTGGTCATTAATTTAGTGCATGTATAAAATCTTTATACTAACCAGAATATTTAATTTGCCATAATAGGAACGTATCACAAGAAGGTGCATATTACGTATTTGTCTGGCATTTTCTATGTCAAAGGGCTTTTCAATCCAGTCTAACATTTAATCCTCCAAAGATCCACATGAGGTGGCCAGACAGACAGCACTGGCCTCATCTTGCAGATCCAGACCTGGTGAGCAGTGAATCCAAACCAGAATTGACTTTTCTGATACCCGACTGCATGCCTTTTCACTGTCTCGTCTCCAACGATGCTGAAAGACAGCACTTGCAATGGGTTTTCCCTTATGCCCATCAGTCCAAACTTGTACACCAGAGTCTCTAAGAAACCCATGGAAATGAAATCACTGCTACTTGCAATACATATTTGTGCAGATACACAAGTAAACTTTTGCACTAAGAAAGAGATTAGAAACAGACAAACTATCATCACACCTTCTGATTTTATCCCCTTTATTGGGATAAGTGGGCTGAGAAATTCAAGTACAACTAAGCTAGTGAAAAAGAGTATTTGATATTGGATTGTCCTGGTAAACTGAAGAAACACACATTCTGTTAACAATAATAGTAGTGAAAGTTTTTTGGGCCCCTGGCACAGTTCTTATGTGTATAATCCTTAGCACATTCCTATAAGATGTACACTCTTAGTATTTTCCTCTTACAAGGAGAAAACCGAGGCATTAATGGTCAAGTAACTTGTCCCAAGGTCCCACAGGTAGTAAGCCAGAAGAGTCAGAATATAAAACCACCCTGTGCTCTTAACCATCAATGCTCTGCTATCTTTCAATCACTGCCAACTGAATAGGTTTTCACCTTCCAGGAAGATGATTAAATTTCAAATACTACTCTCAGAAGTACAAACGTATCAATAACTTGTTTTAAAGGATGTTAATTCAGGATACCAGAAGATACCTGATCAATTCAGGAAATTAACAAAAAGGCCGCTACAACTACATCTCTGTGAAAAACAACAAGCTATTCCAACAACAATGTTTAATTTTTTTATTATATAAGTTTCAGGTTACTGCATTATAGTTCAACGTCTGTATACACTACAGAGTAATCACCACCTCAAGTCTAGTTATCATCCATCACCATACAGTTGACCCCCATCACCCATTTCCCCCACACTCCAACTCCTCCTCCTCTGCTAATTATTCATCTGTTCTCTGTATCTATAAGTTTTTGTTTTTTTGTTTGTTCGTTGTTTTTTTTTTTAAAAAATTCCACATATGAGTGAAATCATACATTACTTATCTTTCTCTGTCTGATTGATTTCACTTAGCAAAATACCCTCAAGGTCCAAATGGCAGGATTTCATTCTTTTTAATGACTGAGGAGTATTTCATGGATGCTTAAGCTGTTTCCGTATTTTGGCTATTGTAAATAATGCTGCAATGAACAGAGGGGTGCCGAAATCTTTTGGAATTAATATTTTTGTGATATTCAGATAAATATTCAGAAGTGGAATAGGTGGTTCATATAGTATTAATAGTTCTACTTAATTATTTTGAGGAATCTCCATACTGTTTTGTACAGGGGCTGCACCAATTTACAGACCCACCAGTAGTGTACAGCAGTTCCCTTTTTTCCACATCCTCTACATTTGTTATATCTTGTCTTTTTGATATGTCATTCTAACAGGTGTGAGGTGATATCCCATTCTGGTTTTGATTCACATTTCCCTGATAATTAGTGATGTTGAACATTTTTCCATGTGCCTGTTGGTCATCTGTAGTCTTCTTGAGCAAAATGTCAATTCAGATCCTCTAATTTTTAATTGGATCGTTTGTTTTCTTGTTGTGTTTTATGAGTTCTTAATATATCTTGGGTATTAACTCCTTATTGGATATATAATTTGCAAATATCTTCTCCCATTCAGTAGGTTGCCTATTTGTTTTTATGATGGTTTCTTTTACTGTGCAAAAGCTTTTCATTTGATGTAGTCCTGTTTGTTTTTTATTTTATTTTTTATCTTGCCTTTGGAATCATATCATAAAACATATCATAATCATAAAAAACATTGCTAAGATCAAAGTCAATGTAGTTACTGCCTACATTTTCTTCTGGGAATTTTATGGTTTCAGGTGTTATATTCAAGTCTTTAATCCACTTTGACTTAATTTCTGTGCATGGTGTAAGATAATGGTCTGATCTGATTCTTTTGCATCAGTTTTCCCAACACCATTTATTGAAGGGACTGTCCTTTCTTCATTGTATGTTCTTTGCTCTCTGTTGTATAGTAATTGTCCATAGATGAGTGAGTTTATTCCTTGACTGTCAGTTCTGTTCCATTGATCTGTGTGTCTGTATTTGTGCCAGTACCATACTGCTTTGATTACAATAGCTTTGTAGTGTAGCTTGAAATCAGGATGTGTGACACCTCCAGCTTCATTCTTCTTTCTCAAGATTATTTTGGCTGACAGAGGTCTTTTGTGTTTCCATACAAATTTTAGAATTAGTTTTTCTAGTTCTGTGAAATATGCCATTGAAATATTGTCAGGGATTGCACCAAATCTGTAGATTGCTTTGGGTAGTACAGACACTTTAACAATATTAATTCTTCCAATCCCTGAACATGAACTATCTTTCCATTTTTTGTATCTTCTTCAATTTCTTTCATCAGTATTTTACAGTTTTCAGTGTACAGGTCTTGTATCTCCTTGGTTAAATTTATTCCTAAGTATTTAATTCTTTTTGATGCAATTGTAAATAGAATTGTTTTCTTAATTTCTCTTTCTCATAGTTCATTATTAGTATAAAAAAGACCACAGATTTCTGTACATTGATTTTGAATCCTGTAACTTTACTGAATTCATTTATTAGTTCTAACAGTTTTTTTGGTGTAGTCTAGGATTTTCTATATATAGTACCATATCATCTGCAAATAGTGACAGATTTACTTCTTCCTTTCCAGATTGGATGCCTTTTATTTCTTTTTCCTTATATAACTGCTGTGGCTAGGAATTCCAATACTATGCTGAATAAAGCAGCGAAAGTGGGCATCCTTGTTTTGTTCCTGACCTTAGAGGAAACACTCAGCTTTTCACTGTTGAGTATGATGTTAGCTGTGGATTTGTCATATACGGTCTTTATTATGTTGAAGAACATTCCCTCTATACCCACTTTGTTGAAAAATTTTATCATAAATGGATATTGAATTTTGCCAAATGTTTTTTCTTCAACTAATGAGACAATCATATGATTTTTATCCTTCATTTTGTTAATGTAGTGTATAATGTTGACTGGGTTGCAAGTGTTGAATGATCCTTGCTTCCTTAGAATAAATCCCACTTTATCATGGTGTATGATCCTTTTAATATAGTGTTGGATTTGGTTTGTTAATATTTTGTTGAGGAGTTTTCCATCTATGTTCATCAAGGATACTGGCCTGTAATTTTCTTTTTTTGTGTGATGTCATTGTCTGTTTTTGGAATCAGGATAATGCTGCCTCTGTAAAATGCATTTGGAAGGTTTTCCACCTTTTCAATTTTTTGGAAGAATTTGAGAATAGGTATTAAATTTTCTTTAAATGTATTATACAATTTTCCAGTGAAGCTGTCTGGTCCTGGGCTTATGTTTGTTAGAAGCTTTTTGATTACTGTTTCAATCTCCTTGTTAGGTAATGGATCTATTCAGATTTTCTATTTCTTCATGATTCAGTCTAAGAAGACTGTAGTTTCTAGAAATTTATCCATTTTTTTCTACTTTGCCCTATTTGTTTGTGTATAATTGTTTATAGCAGTCTCTTATGACCCTTTGTATTTCTGTGATATCAGTTGTAACTTCTCTTTCATTTCTGATTTTATTTATTTGAGCCCTCTCTCTTTTTCTTGGTTAGTCTAGCTAATGGCTTGTTGATTTGGTTTATCTTTTCAAAAAATCTTTGTTTTGTTGATCTTTTCTATTTTTTTAAGTCACTATTTCATTTATTTCCACTCTGATCTTTATTATTTCATTTCTTATATTAATTTTGGGCTTCATTTGTTCTTCTTTTTCTAGCTCCCTTAGGTGTAAAGTTAGACTGTTTGCTTGGCATTTTTCTTGTTTCTTGAGGTAGGCCTGTATTGCTATGAACTGTCCTCTCAGAACCGCTTTCGCTACAACCCATAGATTTTGATATGTTGAATTTCTGTTTTCATTTGTCTCTAGGTTTCTTATTTCTCCTTTGATTTCCTTGATGACCTGTTGGTTATTCAGTAGCATGTTGTTTAATCTCTACATTTGTATTTTTTTCTGTTTTTTTTCTTGTGATTGATTTCTAATTTCATACCATTGTGGTTGGAGAAGATGCTTGATATGATCTCAATCTCCTTGAATTTATTTAGACATGTTTTGTTACCTAACATGTAATCTCTCTTAGAGAATCTTCCATATGCACTTGATACGAATCTACTCTGCTGCTTTTGGATGGAATATTCTCTATATATACCTAATTAAGTCAGTGTGGTTTAATGTATCATTTCATTTGATGTTTATTGATTTTCTGTCTGGATGATCTATCCATTAATATAAGTGGAGTGTTAAAGTCCCCAACCACTATTGTATTGCTTTCAATTTCTCCCTTGAGTCTGTTAATATTAGCTTTATATATCATGGTGCCCTTCTGTTGGGTGCATATACATTTATAAACGTTATACCTTCCCATTCAAGGGAGGTCCCCTATGTAGGCTATGTGTCCTCTAGTTGAGACGGGGCCATGGCTGCTGCTGTGGTATGCTGGTGGGTGGGGCTGGCCTCCAAAACAGTTGCAGGGCCTGGCAGGCTATGAGGCTCGGTTGAGGGTGCAGGGGCATGTGGGGCTCTCAGAAAGACGTGTGTACTGGTGCTAACAGGTTAGATGGAGATTTCCAAAATGCCACCTGCCAGTGCCAGAATTAGCAAGGTAGCCTGAGGTCATAAAAATGATCCCCACCATTGTCTCAGTTCCTGGGGAGCATCCCTCTCCAGCAGATGCTTCAAGACTGGTAAGTGGGTCCCCTTCACCTATGCCCCATGCATTTTTTTAATATAGTGTTTTCATACTGGTTTTTGGTTAGAGTGAGTCTACATGTAAGCCCTTTAAAAGCAGGTTTCCATCCCCTGTAGCTCTATGGCTTTCCTGGGTGTCTTCCCCGTTGGCTTTCAAAGCCAGGTGTTTTGGGGCCTCATCTCTCCTGTGCAGAATTACAGGGTTGGGGCGCCTGACGTGGAGCTTGGATCCCTCTCTCCTCAGGGAAAGGATCCATACCTTTATGCTCCTTCGGACTGTGCATTGCTGCAGCTGGGGTGTGGCTTTTTCTTTGACAAGATTGTATCTCTGTTTCTCCTACCCATCTCAATGCTGTCCTTCCACCCTTTATTGTAGAGACTCTGTTCATCAAGTTTTCTGGTCCTTTTCAGAGGGAATTATTCCACATGTAGCTATAGATTTGTTGTGTCCATGAGAGGAGGTGAGTTCAGGATCTTCCAATGCTGCTATCTTAAACCCTCTCCCCAGCAATATTCAATTTAACAAGCAAAATATTGAATATTAGAAGCAATATATGAAAGGATTAAATGCACACATTTAACATTTAAATAACAGCTAACATTTATTAGGTGCGTAACATAGGCCAGAAATTGTTCTAAGCACGTGCATTAACTCTTTAAACATGCACACACCACCAACAACAACAAATAACAACTATGAAGCAGGTGTTATAGCTATTCTCATTTTATAGATGGGGAAACTGAGGCATAAAGAAGTGAATGAACTTGCCTGAAATCATAAAGCCAGTAATTAGAAGAACTGGGGCTTGAACCTATGCACCTGGTTCCCTAGCCCACGTCTCAACGCTACACCAACCTTTCTGTACTTTCTTAACAGCCCCAAGGAGCAGTTCACTTGATAAAGGACTAAAGGAGTTCAGAGAAGGAAGAAATCAACATGGGCTGGAAAAGGAAGGGAGGATGTAGGGAATAGGCGAGACTCGACCTGGGCCTAGAGGGACAAAAGATGGGAGAGCAGAGGAAGCCAGAAGGGGCTAAGAGCAGGGGTGCCCATATTGCTGCACAGGGACTGGAGTAAGCACAGCCTGCCCTGGGCAATGAGGGCTCCCTGCAAATACAGCAAAGGAGCCGCTACTCCTGTACTTGCTGCACTCCTCAGTGTTTCACAGTCAAGTGCCTGAAATCTGAATGCAGAAAAGTTAAATTGAAACTATAAAACCCCGATGGCTTGAACAGCAGTAGAATATACCTAAATATGATTGATGTTGATTCCACCTGCCTTTTGCTCAGCCACATGTGGGCAAAGCCGTCTCAACCAGGCAGCTACCTTTCCCCTAAACTTCCTCACCTGGTGTCACCCTTGTCATTAGGGCTCTTTAAGTACCTGGAGCAGGACCGCCTCTCCCCACAGTCCCAACTCTGACCTGCTCCCTAGGTACCCAGGACATAGACTGGGCCACGACTGCTAATGGGAGAGGCCATCTTGTGTTACAGGTCAGCATCCTTTCTTGGTCTCTTCTCCACTGTTGCATCCATGTAGAACAGAGGCCAGGCTGGCCCAGCTAGGTCTCTCTCTATCCCACTTTCATGCTTGTAACTGGGAGAGGAACTTAGGCTGGGGTCTGTGCTACAGATCCAGGCAGCTTAGATTTAGGGCAGGGAGAGGAGAAAGTCTCACTTAAACCTTTACAAAGTCACTTTCTCCAATCCAGCTTTCAATCTAAAGCCTTGCATAGCCTACTCACCGCCCCCCCCACCGCCGCATCCTCACGCACACTGTAGCAACTCGTAACAACAGACAGTAAATCCAGAAGCTCCCAAGCACACATGGTTCCATTCATTGAGTTCATGTAGAGGCCAAGGAGGACATTTGGCAGACTGGGCTTCCCGCAGACCATGGCTACTCCTGAAATAAATAACCTCCCTGCAGCATTGCCCTTGCTGTGGTCAAAGGCCTGCAGCAGAGTAAGTGGCCTAAGGAAACACAGTACCATTCACAGGGACATAAGCAGTGGTGACACAGGAGAAGAGAAACAAACATCCAGAGACATCCCATTTCGCTGGCTCCAACCCCTAAAGCCCTTTATATTTAAGGCAAGGAGGACTGACTGTCGGAGCTGCAAGGACCAGAAAGTGGGGGGTCAGTCATTCCTGTGTGATTTTGGCAAACATTTTTAAAATTCACTTTTCCTACAAGAATCCTACTTTGGGGGATTCAAGTTTTATTTTCCTTGGAACTCCATTTTTTACATTGAGGGTAATGTATGTTATGACATTTACTAAAAATTCAAAACTTTTACTACTTCAACTCTGGGCAATCTGGTTTTGTTTTTAAATTCCAAAGCTCATGCACACTGAAAGTTCCTGAGGAGACAGCTATAACTAAGATTTCACAGTAAAAACAAGAATCACAGCGGCTCTTAGCACAGAGTACACACAACATAGAAACAACCATTAGTCATATAAATTGTCAGTTTTAATGTTTGCATATAATGTCTATTGTTATTGTATAAGTTAGGAATCCATAATAATTGTCTACATTTTTTTCAAATGCATATTTCTTTGGGTTACATAATTTTTAAAACTTTCTTCTAATTTCCTTCTAGACCTAAGGGTTACATTTTAAACATACTATAAAAAGCCTAAGTAGAAAAGTTGCCAAAGGAACTAGAACTTCCAGTCCCTGTAATATTATTCATATATATATTCACATGTTTAATTATATTTATTTATATTTTGCTTATATGTTCCAAACTAAACATTTAGAAAATACTGTTACAATATCACAGTTTTCTAAGTTTTAATTATCTCTGTATATGATGCCTTGTTTGCCAGGTGAAATCTCTATGGGTCCCTCATCCTAAGCTCTCAAATTATGCTTCCCTTGATATACAGTGGATGCTGGACATGGTGAACCTGGGAGACGAGGCAAGCCCGTTAATCTCCCTTGGTCTTGGGAACCTCAGCCATAAAATGGTCATTATAATTTCTACCTTACAAGGTTGTTGAAAGGATTTCAATGAGGTGAGGTATGTAAGGTGGTCAAAACAGTGCCCAGCTCATAAAGGCACCCAAAGTAGCCATTATTATAATAGTGACCACAACCCAGCTGAAAATGATTAAACCCTATGGCTTATCCTTCATGGCCACAAAACAAAAAAATGTGAAGTTCAGCTAGGATAAGGATGGAAAAAGGGTTTCATCTCTCTCAAGTTCTATCAGCTCCCTCCTTCTTGGAAGGAGAAGGGAAAGAAACAAAATATTTTCCTAGAAGACCAAGCTTTCATTTGGCTTTTGGCATTCTTCTTGTTCATGGGGTTCCTTTAATTCAGCTTGGATACTGAAGTCAGATGCTCAAATGCAGGTTGTTCTTGCATAAGCGAGCTGACTGAGGAGTGGAATTGAGGGGACGAAAAGGGCTGGAATCCAGCTCATGCGCCAATCAACAACCGTGCGCCCCGGTGCTGGCTGCATCTGCCCTGAGGAAGGGGGCCTTTCTCCTAATTCACCCCAAAGAGCAAAAGGTGCCCTGGCCCAAACATCAACCACCCAACATGCCTCGTGCCCACACAGCTTTTTCCCCTTCATATAAATTCCGCTACAGACCAACAGCTGCCCTGATCCATTATTATTTAATACCCACTAGACAGCTTCATTGTCCTAATTACTTCCAGAGCCACTTGTTTAATCTAGTTCCCATTTCCTTTGCAGCCAATTTCATTTTCTCACTGACATACTATCACAGTGTTGCTATGTTTCCAATCACCAAACCATGTGCAAAGTCACTTAATGTTCAATTAAAGAATAGTGCTTCTTTCTGTCTTAACTCAGCTGAGTTTCCTTTGTAGATTCAGCCTAGTGTTTTGCACAGAAGGCATTTAATTCATCAAAATGAAAATTTAAAAATCTTAATCATGTAAGTCTTAACACTCCCTTTACAAACCCCACTGATATCAGGGCCCAATTTGAGACAGCTATTTTAACAAATGCATTTTTCCTGTCCTAAACTAAATTTAAGCCCAACTAAAAGTCCTCCGAAAATTGTCTAGTCTGAAGTCTCCCGAGCCTAGAGATTTCCATACACGAGGCTGGACTGACATCAAGTGTGACCAACCTGTCCAGTCTTCCTAGTACTGAGGAGCTTGCTGGGACATGGGACTTCCAGTGCTCAAGCTGGGAATGTCCTGGGAAAACCAGGAGGAGAAGGTCACCCTGTATGCCATCCTCTAGCAGGTTAGTGGAGTGAAGTAGAATAAAATGCTAACGAGTAACCAAACCATAAATTCTGCAAAATTAGTTTTTTTCTCCCTGCTATAGACACACACACTCTCTCTCTTAATCCATGACTTGCTGTTTCTTATGAGTGAGAGTTTAACCAAAAACAAGTGTTTCTCTGCTGGAAGATATCTACTAATTGGTTGAGCTTGTTAATTCTGGAAACATGAGAACTAGAATTTTCTCATCCATATTTTCTAGCTGTCAGACAAATCTTTTCTACTTGGATAAGCCAATATAAGGTATTCTTTACAGTATCATTTTGTTAAAATAACAAAAATAAGAAGGGAGAGCAGGAAGCAACAAGTGTTTAACAACCACTAAAACTGTACCGAGTCCCCTACATGTGCAATCAATGGAATTGTAACGACTGAATTTACTGGACTATAAAGCTGCCTGGTTGATTGTAGTAGAGGTTGATATTTTAAAGCTAATTTCAAATCAAGCTTACACCAGAAATTAAAAAGAATTTGACAATCTTGGGCTTCCCTGGTGGCGCAGTGGTTGAGAGTCCGCCTGCTGATGCAGGGGACACGGCTTCGTGCCCCCGTCTGGGAAGATCCCACATGCTGTGGAGCGGCTAGGCCCGTGAGCCATGGCCACTGAGCGTGCACGTCCGGAGCCTGGTGCTCCGCAACGGGAGAGGCCACAACAGTGAGAGGCCCGCATACCATAAAAAAACAAAAAACAAAACAAAAAAGTTAAAAATATGTAAAGATAGAATCTTCAAAAGCAGATATGAAAACCAAAGGCTAAAGAGCAGACAAAAATGAAATCATTTGGGCTACCTCGGTAATTCTTAAGGAGCTATTACAGTATAATAGTGATGACCCTAATATACTGCTATGGAGTAGTCTCTAGGATATACTACTCAGTGAGAAAAAAGTATAATATGCTACCGCTTATTTAAGATGGGAGGAGGGAGAGTTATTTACTTTAAATTAAAGCTAAACCAAACTGAAAAAGAGAAGGAAAAGGTGAAGATAAAGAAGGAAAAAAGAAGAAAGAGTTACCTACAGATAGAGGGAGCCAACGGAACAGAGAGGACTGGGATAGACCTCTCTGAGTGACCTTGTTTTGTAGATTTAGAAGCAGTGTTTATATGATTATAAAACAAAATCAAAGCCAAGAAAATAACAAACCCTAAACATCAAAAGCAGCATGCAACAAATGAGCCATAACTATACAGACAGGAACTCTATCAAGTAAGTTTAAAACAGTAATTGTACGGTATATACCTCACACCATATACTTTAAAAACAAAAAGAATTATGAAAAACTCACAAACTACTTTTAATAATCATATTGTTCCTGGTCGCATTGGTTTTGTTATTTTGAGACTGTCGTGTGAGTAATGTGGGGTAAAACGAATATGTAATTATGCTGGTGGTGTTGGGAGCCACAATTTTCAATGGCAGGAAAGGAGACAGAGATGCACCATGGATGCGGTGAGGTCAGAAGCCTTGCAGTTCTAAATGTGAATTGAAAGTATCAGAATGAACTCATTACCTACTTTCATATTTTAAAGATAATCAGTTTTGACAGAACTTGCCACTGAGAAGTCCTAGAAACAGTCATTATTCAGTAGCAATGGGCACTGTGAAAGCCCTAATTTTGGTCCTATACATCACTCACAAAATGAACCACAGCTTTTGGAGAGATGGGTTTCCAGGTGTAGGGTAGAAAATGTATAAGATGATCATGGAATATCTGGAATATCAGGGAAGACAACTGTGGCTGCATCAAAAGGACTTAGGGACCAAACTGGAGAAAGCTTCCACTGACCAAAGATGGACATTTGAACATCAACAGAAATAAAACTAGCAAATAAAGCACAAAAATCAAGCATCTGTGTTGCTTATAAAAGCTGTACCCCCAGGGTAACCAAATATTTCATGAAGGAATGTTTCTCTTGGTAGATATTCTAGCTAATGAATGAATAGAGAGTGATAGAATTAGAATAGTACTATTTTCCAATCCCTACTGAAATAATGGATCTAGGCATAAGGCAACTCACTTTACAAAAAGAAAAACAACCAGAATTATTTACTTTCTCCTGGAAGTATACAACACCATCTACAAAGTATGCTTGCCAAAAATAGAAAGCCTGAATGCAATCAAACCTCTAGATCTAGCTATCAATTTACAGGAAATACAGCAGATAGAAGAAAACATTAACCGACATCATGGAGATGCACTCAGCAAAATGCAGACTGTGGGAAGCATCAAAGGACAAAATGAAAAAAAAAAAAAAACAAAAAACAGAAACAAAAACAAAAAGCCACAGCAAAAGTGAGATGGATAAAGTCTCTGTGGGAGGATAAAATCCTCACTTCAGTAATTACCAGCTAGCAGACACAACTAGCCTAATCACATTTACACTTACCAATCCTTCATAATTTTTTGCTTGAGTCTCCACTCTCTCCCCCTCCCCACTACACCTCATTCTCCCTTTGAAATGCCCAATCACCTTTGCACAAATTGAAATGGAGTTCACCTCTTTCCCCTACCATCAGTAGTTACTGAATAAAATCTGTTTTCACTACTTCAACTAATGTTGGCTGTGTTTATCTTCGAAAAAAGCAAAAAATAAAAACAAGACAGAAAAGGAAAAAGTGAAAGAGTAGCTACTTATGGATTAATAGGGACGTTAGAGGCCTATCAATCAACTGCAATGTATAGACATTATTTGTATTCTGTCTAGAACAAACAAGTGAAAAAACATGAAAACAAGGGGAAATGTAATGACTGGCTATTTGATGGTATTAAGAATTAGTGTTCTTTTTAGATATGACAGTTCTATTATAGTTGTGTTTAAGAGTCCTTTCAGAGTCCTATTGACATGTGTATACACTAAATAATATAAGGTATGTGATTTGCTTCAAAATAATTTAAGGGTATAGAAGGTACTGATAATGGTTGAAGGTGAAAAATGTGTACACGAGGGTTCTTTATTCTTTTTTATCTAACTCTGTACTAGCTTGGAATTTTCCATAATAAATAGTCTTTTTTTTTAAATTAGGATAGTCATTTGACAAACGACTAGTATCTATATTATATTAATAACTCTCCAAATTCATCAGTTAAAAAATTTTTAAAAACAACAAGCAATCGAATTAGAAAATGGCAAAGGACATGAAATGATATTACACTGTAGAATATTTATGGATGGCCAATAAACACATGAAAAGATGTTCAATGTCACTAGTCATTAGAAAAATGAAAATAAGACCAGAATGAGATAACACTGATATCACTTCACATTTATTGAAACAGCTAAAATAAAAAATAGTGACAATACAAAACGCTGGCGAGGATTGCTGAAGGGAATATAAAGTGGTACAGTCAGTCCGGAAAACAGGTCGGCAGTTTCTTAAAAATCTAAACATACACTTACCTTACAAGTTAGCAATTGCACTCTCGGGCAGTTATGCCAGAGAAATGAAAGTTTATGTTGACACATGTGTCCTGCACATGAACGTTCATAGCAACTTTATTTCTAACAGCCTAAAATTGAAAAAAAGTCCCTCAACAGGTGATGGTTAAACAAACTCTAGTAAGTCCATATGGTACATCCATACCGAGTAACGCTACATAGCAATAAAAAGAAACAAACTACTGATATACACACCAACTTGGAAGGATCTCAAAGACATTACGCTGAAAAAAATCTTAAGTGGCCACATGCTATATGATTCCAATAGTGTAATGTTCCTGAAATGGCAAAATTACAGAGATGGAAAGCAGATTAGTGGTTGCCAGGGTTTAAGGTGATGACAGGGTAGAGGGTAGGTATAACTACAAGAGACAGCATAATGGACTTCTTTGAGTTGACAGAGTAATGCAGTAGCTTGATTGTAATGGTGCTTATATGAATCTACAGACATGATAAAATGGCCTAGACCTATACACACACATTGTACCAATGTCAATTTCCTGCATTTAATATTGTACCATAGTTAGGTACAGTGTAATCTTTGGGGGTAACTGAGTGAAGGGTGAAAGGGACTTCTTTACTATCTTTGTATCTTCCCGTGAATCTCTTAGGTATTTTACAATAAAAAGTTTTTAAAAAATCAAGCTAATCTAATTCTAAACCTCATGTCTGTTTCCCTGTGTCATGCTGCCTCATCGAAGAACATTAAGCTCAAAGCATGAACAGGTGTTAAAAAATCATAGATTCAGCATCTGCAGTTACCTTATTTTGAAAAGCTTAGTACAAGCTGGATTTGGTTACTGTTGTCAGCAACTGAATTTTCAGAACTCCTGTCTTCTATCCTTTAATATACCAGATTTGGGATTCAATTGCCCAGACGGCTTACAACTGAAATCAGTGGAAACTTTGACTTTTAAGAAGCAAAGTTAAACTTATTTATATTACTCTTCCCAAAAGCATCCAGAAACTTAATGTAAGACCCACAAAAATAGAAGATGTGTAAAATTGGGATAAACATTGTCATTCTAAACCAGAGAGAAGTAATTTAAAGAAAACCTTCAAACATCTGAACCTAAATTATACTCACCAAAGCGCCACATAAACCTCAACAGCTAAACATGTCTCTCTATATATACAGTCAATTGTGTGTAACATAAACATACACTAAACCATGATCTCTCTTGCCAGGGTGCTTCTGAAAAGTGCTGCTAAATGTACTGTACAATCCTCTTTTTTAGATAATTCAAGTTCATGGGGAGCAGAAAGTCCAACAAAAGATGAGAAATAAAAAGAATTTAACATACCTGAAAAAAGCAGAGCTTGAAATAGCCTTACCTAATTATTAAAGAATTACAATGTTTTCACTAACAGGGTAGCTAGTTAGTAAACGGAAAATAATTTATTTCTTATCACTTTAAATAGAAAAAAGACAGCATTGGTGGGACAGAATGGTTAAAAAAGAAACCAGTCAATTTTTCACTTTTATTCTTTTTCTGAGTAAAATATGGGATTTCCAGAGCTGTTTTATTGCTATTGACTAGTTAGAGAAAAAGAAGGCTAAAAAGAAAATTTGAACCTCAAATATTTGTAAACTCTTACAAGTTTGAGCAAAACTAATAGTAAATAATTTCAGCCAGATTTTCTCATATTAGAGAAAATATATGTAGTTTAACTCATTTGACTATATACATCGCATCCAAAGATAACAATTATAACAACAAAAAGATGGCCTTGCCTTTTTTCACTTAATTTTAATTCTGTTTTTAATCATTATTCCTTCTTGTTTTTAATAAATTTATTTATTTATTTGTTTATTTTTGGCTGCGTTTAGGTCTTCGTTGCTGTGCATGGGCTTCTCATTGCGGCAACTTCTCTTGCTGCGGAGCATGGGCTCTAGGTGCATGGGCTTCAGTAATTGTGGCGTGTGGGCTCAGTAGTTGTGATGCGGGCTCTACAGGCTCAGTAATTGTGGCGCATGGGCTTAGTTGCTCCATGGCATGTGGGATCTTCTCAAACCCGTGTCCCCTGCATTGGCAGGCAGATTCTTAACCACTGCGCCACAAGGGAAGCCCCATTGCCTTTCTTTTTAATCCTACATTAGCCATAAATTGCTTTGAACAAATTCATGTCTGATTCATTTTCTAATGTTAAGATATATCAGACTAGGGTCATTGGGAAATGCTTCATTTGTTTATTTTTTTTTTGACCCTCTTTCTCTGCTAAAGATATACTGCTCGGACCTTGGTGTAAATAGCATATAAAATCTCTGGTTCTAGAGTTAGATAGACCTGGATTCAAATATTGACTTTGCTGTTTCCTAGCTCTGAGCTGTAAGTGTGAGGATTAAGAGAGAAAATACAGTGAGAGCACTGAGCACAAGGCATCCTTCCATCACCACACACACAGACACACGCGGTGATCATCATTACTTGCCAACACTGTTACTGCAAATGACTGGCTAGAGTGAACATAGAGAATTTTCCAACTCACTAGTTACACAGAAAATGTGGTAACAAGTCCCTTGCTGTTCAGATATATCATGCTATTTTTAATAAAACTCCAAAAAATTTTTTCCTTTCTGTTACAAACAGCTCTTTCCATTGCCATTTGAAGAAACTACTTTTTAAGAAGAGTAATTGGGCATAGGATGAAAAGATCACCTCTTCCAAAACACATTTTTATTTTTACAACTAAAATGGATTCACAGACATTGTCAATGAAACTTAGTTCAACTCAAGGAAAAGATTTTCCTAATTAGATAACAAGAATATTATTCAGCAGCAGCAAAATAAATCAACTAGTACCATATTGTTGGCACAAAGATTCAGAAAACCAATTCCCAGGCACAGTACAAAGAAGTCTATATTCCAAAATTTAAAACTGCCCTATTCACTTTTATGTAATTTTTCCTGTGTTTCTCTGTTCAAATGCAATGGTATAGTATCTGGTGTTTCCAAATTTACTTTAGAAAGAAAAACCTTCCAGGAAGACACAATATTAAAACCAATATTAAATGCAATACATGAAGATTTTTGTGCTTAAAGATTCACTTTTGCTTTCCTCCCTAAATTAAAACCAGTTTTTTTAAAAAAACAAAAAGTAAAGGAACAAAATCTCATTCTATATACCTATGGTTCTCAAAAAACTTTCATAAACCTGACCACTGATTTTTAAAAGTGCAAATTACTGTTTTAAGGAGTATTATTTCCTATTGAAAACACAACTGTCAACAAGAAAAGACAAAGAAGTCTGATAGACAGTAGAGCAAATAATACTCCTAAGAAGCTTGATAAATAAGTACAATTATTTATTGAAAATTGCTTTTAAGTGTTATGCTGTACATGCTCACAACATCGATGGGTAGCCACAATACCAAGATTAAAATCAAGTTTCTAAACTTTCTAAATCGGTTCCCTCCTTTATAAGCAAAGTAGTATAGCATCTACAGAAGTTGAACAAACCATTCTTTCAACTCATGCTTATTATGATCTAAAACTGTAGACTGTTACATAGTAGAATTGTTTAAAAAAAAAAAAAGGTGTTCACTTTTCTCATTCACCAATCCACAGCTATTGAATTTTACTAACTCAATCCATGTGCTCAAGTCACTAAACTAAAACTTCCACTAAGGTCCCCAAACAATCTAATAGCCTAACCCACATGGACATCTTGCCTACATGTGACATTCTTTATCAAACCTTCTTTCTTAGAAATCTCTACTCTCTTTGGTTCTTTGAAACTCTTTACCTCTAGTTTCCCCTAAACATTTCTTCATTTCTTCTGAAACTCTTCTGTGGCTTTTCTCCTTCCACCCACCCTGAAAAACACCATTCCCAGACTTCTTTCATTACCATATTTTATTATCATATTAATAAACACAAGCACTAAATGATCTCATTCAGTTTCAAGACTTTAGCGGTCACAGATATGCCAATGCCTCCCAACACTAGTCTACTGGTAAACTGGCTCTGGTGGGGAGATGAGAAGTGGACGGAAAGACTTGGTTCGTATCATTTGCTGATTTATGTGGTGTAAACACTCCCTCCATGACTTTAGTTCAAGGCATCCATGTGATGGCACTAAAGATGGAGTTGGGAAGAAACGTGCAAACTTGGCTCCCTTCTCTGGCACACATCTGCTCTCCAACCCATTATCTCCTGCCAGGCACCACCCCTGAGCTTCAGTTTCAGACATCAAACCTTCTTCTCTCCCTGAATTAGGCTTTTCACAATTTCAACTTGAGACAGGCTGGGCCCTGGGCCCCTTTGCTGCAATGCTTGCACCTGGACAAACATCTCCTCATGCAACAAAATATAAAGAAACTACAAGGGACTGAATATAACTGTGCGCATGTGCAGTTGGGACAAATTATGAACAACAAGATACAAAAAGACCAAAAACCCAGCTGCCACTTCTGAGGATCCAGGAGCCAAAAGCAGGGTACCGCACACGCACCCTGCACACAGCACCACTAAGGGGGTGGGCAGACCACCTAAGCTATCCCTCCAACCTGACTCCTACACCCACCCCTCCCCTCACCCCATGTAAGGACCCAGCTCATCTCACCTCAGGAGTGAGCAAGGGAATCTGTTACCTGTTTTCACTCCCTTGTGCTGCATCATGAGTCCTAGTAAAGCCTTGCCTGAATTTCTTATCTAACCTCTTATCAATTTCTATTGATTAAGGAGCCCGAGAACCCTGGTCAGTCACAATCTCATTTCTCAAATTAAATTAGAACAACTGGTGGCCAAGTCCCATATCACACTCTTGACACTCCCTCCACCTTTCTGATTCTACCAAGAAACAAGAGTCTTAGGTAACCCAAAAAAGGAGGTTGCCAGACATCTGCTCCCCACCAGGGAACAGTCCAGCAATAAACCAGTCTTCTGGTGCCATCTCTGCCACTCTGTGCAGCCTGGAGAGGTGCAATTCCTCTATCGGAGCAGTCAGGTCTCAGGTATCCATGTCCCTGACCAGCCAGTGTGGCCCCTCGTCAGGAAGCTCCAAGTCTGGGCCTTCCCTAAGCCAAGTGTCTCCAGATATGGGACACAGCAGCTACCCAGTGGTGCTGTGCATGTGTTACCTCTTTTGCTACTTACTCATAACAACCCTTTGAGGTTAGGATTATCCTCTTCTCATAGATGAGAGAACTAAGACTCAATAACTTGACAAAGCTTCTAAGTAAAAAAACAGGAAAATAACAGTTATATTTTATGACTAATTATACCCTTCCCTCCAGTATCCATTCTCCCCATTTTCTTAGTAACAGAAACACAATTCTTAGCTGGACTCATTGTTGACCAACTAAAAGATTAACATTTCCCATCCTTCCTTATGGCTATGTGTGGCATGTGACTAACGAGACATAACCACAATTGTCAGGGGGACCTACTAACAAATCTTAAGGAGTGGAGAAGAATCCTATTTGCGTCCAACCTCAATCCTGTCTCCTTGAACTTGGATGTAATGGCCAGAGTGCTAGCAACTATTTTAGACTATAAGGGTAAGCCCTGAGCCTCATAACCTAGCAGTCGAAGAACAGAGAACTTGAAAAAACCTGGCAGAACAAAGAGAAGCCTACTTCTAGGCTTCATTTAAACGCAAGAAAAATAAGCTTCTATCTTGTTTAATCCATGGGGTGTGTGTTGTGTGTGTGTGTGTGTGTGTGTTGTGTGTGTGTCTTCAATATATGCAGCTGAACTTCTACCACGTACATTCTTTTCCTAGTAAAATATATATAACGTGGCTGGCTCTGGACCTTGAACTTCATCTCTCCACTTTCTAACTTTTACAAGGTACATAGCTGAGAAAACTAAGGCATAGAGATTTTTAATACTTCCCTGAACATTGAAAACTTAAATGTATGATGCACGTCTGGATGTTTTAAAATTAATGATAAGTATCTTCCAGGACTGTTATGATGAATAAGTGAGTAAACGTGCCCCCTTCTGTGTTCCCATAATCTGTCCTCTCTCATCTACTGTGGAGGAGCCCCTTCCCCCAGAAGCCACTCATTCACCAACGGCTTGCTCGGTTGCCAAGGTAAATGGCTTGAATCTTCACATCTCTATTGCACAGTAACAACTGTGTGTTCTTGAAAATGTTGTTGACTGTGATAGGACAGATCACTGCATATTTAACAAAGTGGACAGATCACTGCATGTTTAACAAAGTCCTTTACCTGAACGAGACTGCATCTCCCAACAGCCACTCACACATCAGTGTTGGTCCTGCTTGATAATCTAATAGATAATGGAATGAATGCACACCTTTTGAAACGCATACCTCCCAGAAGACAATTTGCTAAAGTGTCTATCGTTAAAATGCATGCTGACTCCTCTCATAGCCTCCTAGAGAATTTTTTTGTAATAGGTGGTAAAAAGGGCTTGGTACTAAATTCTAGTAGATGCAGAGGAAGTAACTGCTGCAATCCCTGCATTCTTCATTTGAAACTTATTGGTTCTGTTATGAGATGAGATGGAAGGTAAACATATGCTCCCATCTCAAAACAGGCTGAACCAAGTACCAGGCAATATATGAGATAGGAATCTCCATTTATAATCTCAATTACTAAGGCATACTGCTTTTGCATCTTATATATGAGGTGTGACAATAAAGTAATGAGATAAGTTTTTTCATTTGGTTTGTAAACTGGCACTGATGGAAAGTCCAAAATAAGATGGAGGAATTGCAAAACGGATGAAATAAGTTTATAGCCAAGATGGTTCATTTCAAAATACATGACATTCATTTATATATGTAAGTTCTGGTCTATTTATTAAAACTATAGTCACAGTACTTAATCTTCACAGCTCACATATACACATATGTTAATTTGGTGACAAACAAAATTAAACACTGAAGAGTATGTGTGTTTTCTATTCTTTGAGTTTTTTAAGAAAGTCTTTCAAATGTGAGTAGGCATTTTATTCAACTACATTTTAGAAAAATCTCTTTACTACCCTTTGAGGCCAGGATTAAATAGCTGGCTTAAGATGAAAACTCTAAATTTTGGATTCTTTACCATGACTTTTCAGCTGACCATCACTTGAAGCCAAAACTGAGGAAACTATTCTCAATCATTCAAGTATTTGTATTCACAGGGGAAATAACCTGAGCAGATTTCATGAGGCATTATGATTATGTGTTAACACCTCCTGAGCCCAAAAGTAAAAAAACAAAACAAAACAAAACAAACCCATGCCCCCCAAATCATGTACTCATGTCTTTGATGAAGGCAGCAGAGGCAGAGAAAGGGCAAGACAGAATGGGCTGCACAGATGCACGTGTGTTAGTGGGAAGAAAGGACGTGAAATTAGGGATTATTCAGGCACAACACTATGAAGCTCAGATGGACACCAGTGACCACAGAAGACCTGACACTGTGTCCAAAAGGTGACAGTTCACTGAAGGAAAGGGCATAACAGAAGAAGGCCTTAATAAATCAAAGAAAGAAGCTATGAATAAATGAGAATGTGGTCTTTTTGCAGAGACTAGACAAGTGTAATGGATAATGACTCAAAAGTACTCTTAGCTCCTGAGCACATTTTGATTTAAATTAATGACACTGTCATTATCCTAGACAGACAAAGTTCAAATAGTTACCAATGGTTCTAATGTACTTATGTGTTTTTTATCTTCACTGATACCATTCTAATATGACTTGGCTTTCCAAACAACACAAGTTTTTCTTTTTTATATACTCTTCCTTCTCCTGCCCTTTCCCATAATCATGCGTGTACTTTATTATAATTTCTTTCCCACATCATCCTTTTTTTTTTTTTTTTTTTGCGGTACGCGGGCCTCTCACTGTTGTGGCCTCTCCCATTGTGGAGCACAGGCTCTGGACGCGCAGGCTCAGCGGCCACGGCTCACAGGCCTAGCAGCTCCACGGCATGTGGGATCTTCCCGGACCGGGGCACAAACCCATGTCCCCTGCATCGGCAGGCGGACTCTCAACCACTGCGCCACCAGGGAAGCCCCCGTACCATCCTTTTTATTTCATTTTTTTCTCCTCAATTCCTCTCATACCTTTTCCTTTTCCTGTTGTGTGTTCTATGCCATTCTTGGTTAGGAAAAAAAATTACACAATTGAGTCTTGAAGACCAATGACAGGAGTTAAGAACCAAAATTCACCTGAATAACCTTAAAGGAGGCATTCAACATCACTAGTCATTAGTCAAAACGAGATACCACTTCATACCCACTAGAATGGCCTTAACCAGAAAGACAGACAATAGGAATACTGGTGAAGATGCAGAGCAACTGAAACCTTCTTACATTACTGGTGGGAAATGTAAACAGGCACAGTCAGTTTGTAAAACAGTTTTGCAAAAATGAAAACATGAACTTACTATATAACCCAGCCATTTCCCTCCTAGGTATTTATTCACTCCTCCAAAAAGGTAAAAATAAAAACATATGTTCAGGGATCTCCCTGGTGGCACAGTGGTTAAGAATCCGCTTGCCAATGCAGGGAACACAGGTTCGATCCCTGGTCTGGGAAGATCCCACATGCTGCGGAGCAACTAAGCCTGTGCACCACAACTGCTGAGCCCACGTGCTGCAACTACTGAAGTCTGCACGCCTAGAGCCTCTGATCCGCAATGAAGAGTAGCCTCCGCTCGCCGCAGCTAGAGTATGTTTGTGGGCAGCAACAAACACCCAACACAGCCAAAAATAAATAAATTCATTAAAAAAAAGTATGTCCATATGAATATTTGTATGCAAATGTATACAGCAGGATTATTCATAATGGTCTGAAATGAAACTATCCAAAATATCTACTAATTGGTGAATGGATAAACAAGACATTTATAAACAAAATACAATTGAATAACTATTCAGCAATAAAAACTAATGAAATAATGAAATATGCTATAACATGGATAACCCTCAAAAATATTATGTTAAGTTAAAGAAGTCTGATACAAAAGAAAACTTATTTTATTATTATATTTATACAAATGTCTAGAAAACGTAAATCTACAAAGAGAAAGCAGGTGAGTTGTTGCCTAGAGCTAGAATCGAAATGATTGCAAATAAACACAAGGGGTCATTCTGGGGTGGTGGGAATGTTCGAAAACTAGATTGTAGTAATGTTTGCACAACTCAATAAATTTATTTAAAAGATTGTAACTGTATGCTTAAAATAGGTGAATTCTACAGTTTGTAAATCATGCCTCAATAAAGCTTTAAAAATACTCTATGAGTACATCATTTTTATATGGTAGTGATAAATATTACTATGACAAGTATCTATTCAGTGAATTCCATTGTAAAACTAGAGATATATTTTCATGAAAAAAAAATCTGACAGCCTGAGTTGGAAAGGCATTAAAATGCCCAGGCAGATTCATAGCACGTTGGATGTTACACTTTAGTTCTCTTAATATTTATAGAGCAGACTGAAATATCTCCTTCATGTAGTATATATATTCCAGCTTATAAATTCATCAAATTCAAGGCTTTAGGTTATTGATTGCATCTTTTTATATTATTAATAGATATATTATGAATAGCTTATTTTATAAAAATGCTTTCATTTATAAACCAAGCATTGCTTGCAGCTGACCTAAATTTGGCATTTTTCAGAAAAATGGTGGTATCCTTTCCATGTTCCCATTATTCATATACATCTGTATATCTTTGGAATAAACCTTTTCACACTGTACAGTAATGGCACATCCTATGTCTGACTCATTATACTTGGGTAAGCTTCTTGTAGGCACCAGGCAGTATTCTCAATGGCTTGTATCACAACTAACATACCACTGCTGCTCAATGAATCTTGGTTAACCCTGTATGTATTAGTTTCCTGTGGCTGCTGCAACAAATTATCACAAACTTGCTGGCTTAAAACCACAGAAATTTATTCCCTCACATTTAGGAAGGCCAGAGCCCTAAACTCCAGGTGTTGGCATGGCCATACTCCCTTTGGAGGCTCTCAGGAAGAACCCTTCATGTGCCTTCCAGCTTCTGGGTGCTTTCAACGTTCCTTGTCTTCCTTGGCTTCTGACCACATCACTCCAAGCTCTGCCACTCCAATTTCACAGGACCTTCTCCTCTTCTGTCTCTTATGAGGACACTTCTCATTGGATTTGGGGCCCACCTGGGTAATCTGGGATGACCTCATCTCAAGATAATTATATTTGCAAAAACCTTTTCCATGAAAAGAGTCCATTCACAGATTCCAGGGATTTGAATGAGGACATATTTTCTAGGAAAGCCACATTCTACTCATTGTACTACATAATCTAAAGATTAGTTTTAAAGTTTTTTAAAGAACTTGACATTACCCACATTAAAATAAGGCAGCTTTGCCACCCTACTGATTAACTTTTGACTGGAAAATAGTTCCCTTTTTTTTCACCTATGTCTTCAACCTAAGTTCTGGTAGTAGATCTTTCGATGGCATTGACTATGGCCTAAAGGGAACATATAAAGCAAGCTTTTCCATGACTGAAATAAAAATAATTCACTGAAGCATGAGTCAGCTGCATATTATTCTCCCATGCTTTTAGTTTTTTTCAAATTTTTCCTTTTGATTGATAGCAGTTGTTTTCCATGGTTCCTATAACTTTCCAATGGTGTTTTTCCACGGAGGTATATTTGAATACATCAAATATACTGAAATAAAGTATTTTAATTAACTGAGGAACAATATAAAAAGGAATTCTGCTCTTTATCTCAATATTTTATCATAGCTGTCAGGATCAGAAGCACTATTATCTCAGTCTTTTATATATGTATTAGTTTGTGTTTGGGGAAAGGATGTGGGCAGTCACACACATCTAGGTCTGAGTCACTGCAGTTTACACGAGTACAGAGTTCTACTGCTTTAATGGGGAAGAAGGGAGGGAACAAAAGAATAACATTATTATTAAATGTTTTAAAAATGAGCCAACAGCTTTTTAAACCTAACTTCTGGATGTGTCTAGAAATCAAAAACAGTCAACCTTGACTACACCACCCTTAAACAAGGAACCTTGCCAATACTGTAATACATTTCTACACTTTTTTATCTAAACTTTAATTTTTTTAAATTTTATTATTATTATTTTTTGTTGTCCATGCTGTGGGACTTGTGAGATCTTAATTCCTGGACCAGGGATTGAACCTGTGTCCCCTGCAGTGGAAGCACGGAGTCCTAACCACTGGACGGCCAGGTAAGTCCCCATCTAAACTTTTAAGGATACTGAGAAACTCAAAAGAATATCAAAAGAAATCTTTTGGTCTGCAAAAATTTGAGGCAACCTCACCAATACTAATGTTATTCCTTTTTCCCCCCAGTTACACCACATTATACCGCTATCTGCAGATGATCTTGAATCTTCCCATAATACACATTTCCAAGAAAACTAAAAGAAAAAGTCATGGATCTTAAATTTCTTTTAGAGCTCCTGACTTATGTTTTTTCAAAGACAGCACATGACCCCTTCCCAATTTGCATGATTCAAATACTATAACATACATTAAGATGAAAAATTTAAATAAATTTAAGAATTAACCATAAGTGTTAAAACCTACAATTTTTATTTGCTTACTTTTCTTATTAAAAAGGATGAAAACTTATTATATTTTATCAACCTATAGCTTTAAATGCTAATGTTTCCCTAGGATCATTAATGTGCTAGTTAGATACTTAAGTTCTGCTGAGGTTGGGTAGGATGATAAAAAGAAAAGAAAAAAAAACCAAACCCTTAATACATGGAGAAGGTACTTCGTGCAAATTAACATTACTTATTTTTAAACGTTTAAAATTTTCATTTCCTTATTTCTAATTTGCATTACAATAAACTTGAAGAACTTAAAATAGCTTTATTAATAAGTGACACAGAAGAAATATTACTCATATTTAAAGAAAGATAAAATGAAAGGATGTAAAAGAGTTTCGGAAAACCATGAAATTCTACAGAAGTACGTTTTAAGTTTTCTTAGAAATCACACACATGCACTATAAAAACTAGAACTAGAAGTTTCATGCAAGCAGGAGACTTCATAGCTTTGTTTATCAATTTATTTCCAGAACCACGAGCAGTGCCTGGCAGGTGGTAGGTTCTCACCATGTATTTGTCAAATGAAGGAAGGAAGAAATGAAAGAAACCAAGAGCACAATCCTGTAGCCCTAAGCCTACCGGTTCTATTGTCTACTACACACTAATTGAGTTTCCCTTCTTCCCTCATCACTTTGCACTTGGGATAGCCCCTGCCTGCAAAGGTCTGCCTCCCCGGATTCTACTGTAAGGCTCTCTGCATTCCCAGTGTCCACCACGGCACCCTTTCACATCTCAGACAGTGTCCAAGGATGATGACAGTGATGGGGGACTGGAAAGCCTTCTCTACATTTAAGGGGTACAGTGTCTACACAACCATCTTTACAAATAATCTAGCATACTTGTCCTACCACATCTCTGCTAGAGATGTTTACAAATAAAGTGTCCCCTTTCTTCTCATGTTTTTAAGTTGTAGAAGAACTTTGTAGAACACCAGGGAAAGACGTTTCTTCTTCAGCTGTTCCAGTGTCTCATTTGATTGATTCCCCAACCCCCCCAAACACAGTCATACTTCAGCACCTACACTCTTGCCTGAAATTAGACCTCTGGTATTAATCATCACCATATTATCAAATCCAAGTCAGAATCTCACAGTCTTGCCAGAGTATGGACAGATCATTACTATCATGAAAATCTTAATGATCTCTCTTACTCATCCTTGGAGCCCTGACACCTCCCTATAAGATCAAAGGGAAACTGGGAAGGAAAGGGTTAAAAACCTCATCACTGGAACCAACCCTCTACTCTCCAGCTGGGAACAATTAGGCTTGTCAGCATTCCCTCCAGGAAATTCCTGCTGCTTTATTAGGATGAATGGGAAACAGAATTTTGACTTTTTGATAGATGGGGTTATAAATCTACCATCAAGACTGAGAGGAGATGAGAGTTTACATGAACAAGTTGGATCTTTAATTCTGGACCCCACAAGATGTTCAATTCAGGAATGCCTTATTGTGTTCCAAGGCAGAAATGGGAGGAGATGGAGAAACTAGGTTTGTAACTAAGGAAGTACTTTCTTTAAAGGGAATCACATAAAAAGACAGGTAACAGTTGTGCAAAGCAAGGTCTCTAAATATTCATGGCGTGTCAATCTGGAAGTATTTGCTCATATACAATTCTGCTTTTTTCATGGTTAGTCACGATTTTATGATTTTCTCTGAACTTCGTATCTAATTTTTAAATAAAAAATTATTCTTTTGACATAAAAATGAGTCATATAGCTCTAAGAAAATAGTAAAGGTGAAAGCAACTTAATTTGAGTTTTCAAAGGAGGACATACAAAGAACCTGGATTCTACTATACATTAATTAAAGAACTTTCCAATCTCTACTCCATGAGACAGAATCCTTCTATTTTTCTAATATAAAGTACAATTTTTCTAATATGGGAATTGCCTGTGCGCTTTTTTTTTTGGTCTTCTTATACTTCATCATCTGATGGCAGCTATATCCAGAACATAGGATAATGCATTCATTGAAAACAACAACAGGGCTTCCCTGGTGGCTCAGTGGTTGAGGGTCTGCCTGACGATGCAGGGGACGCGGGTTCGTGCCCCGGTCCGGGAAGATCCCACATGCCGTGGAGCGGCTGGGCCCGTGAGCCATGGCCGCTGAGCCTGTGCGTCCAGAGCCTGTGCTCCGCAACGGGAGAGACCACAACAGTGAGAGGCCCGCGTACCGCAAAAAAAAAAAAAAAACACAAACATACCAAGCAGTTAAAGACTGTGGCCCTTTTTAAATTAAAAAAATAAACAATCAGTCTGAACCAATAGCCAGTGCTTGGGATGCACAAGATGAAGATGTGGGAAGAGAAAAACAAAATCAGGAAAACTGCCTTTTGAAAGCATGAAAAAGTCATGTGAGGTCCTCAGGGAATCACTGTTTTTTACTGATATGTAGCAACCTAGAAAATCTTCTTTCAAAAGGGAAGAATTTTCTCTTAATTGATTAAACCCAGAAAAAGCTTGAAGTTTGTCATTATCAGGAGAATATTTTTTTTAAAAAAGCAATTATTTCACTGCAAATTTCCATGATTGGTTTAAGGATTCGTATAGCATCTTACTGTTGGCAGCATCCAATTCAGCCTGCAAAATACGGTAAACTGTTCTCTTTACTGACTTAATTTGACGAAGAATCTGGTTGGTTTTTCAAAAGTGTCACTAACTTTGATTAGATTTTGCTTGACCCCAAGCTGCATTTTTTTGCCAACAAAAACCACAATGAGGCAATGAGAGCTGTACAATTATCAGAACTTATTCTGCTGAGAAGGACTCTATCGTCCAGTCCAGCCCCCTTGTTTTATGCTCCTGGCTGTCAGTCTTAGAGGTTACCTTTAGCAGAGTTTCTCTTTAAACTTTCATGGCTCAGTCCTTCATAAATTTGTACAAACTCTTTGAAACCATTTTATATTTCCTGCCATTAACACCTCTTGGGAAACTAACTTTGAGGTCACAATTACTTTGTTCCAAGACTCATGGCTTTACTTAGATTGATTTCTTATAATAATTGGTACCTGATTATCAGCTAAAAATGATAATTTTATAGATTTCACTGATCTCAGTTAAAACCAATTTTATATTTGTAAATTCATTCTTGGTTTTCATTATATAATACCATGACACTTTAATGAGAAAACATTCATATGCTTTATTAAAAGATAAGAGCAAGTTCTGCCAAGTCCAGCTTTGTAGCATCAGAAAGCAAAGTGGCTTAATTTCAAACCATGCACCTAGAAGGACTAAAAAACAAGTGAATAAATGATTGATGATGGAAAGTCAGGATGGAAAGGAATGAATCTCAGGGGCATATGCAGATGAAGTCGTTTCACAAGGAAACTGCCTACTTGGTTACTTCAACACCCCGGATTCTTAAAGACAGTGCAACTTTGGAGGCTGGGGGAGAGATGACAGTAATTACTATAATGAGTAATTATAGTAATTAACAGAATAAAAACCCAAAGAAATCTCAAACAGACAAGAGTGGAGCTAAATCTAGTAAACTGAAATTCAATTGGACAATTTTTTAGTATCCAAATTTAAAACTTTATAACTTCAAAGGTAATGCGCAGAAGCGGAGGAAAATGAAGCTTAATGGGAATATAAGATCTTGCGGGGGAGGGTGCTGCTAACAGTACATTTACTGTGACCCTCAAGTGGTCTGTCTGGCCCAAAGACTTGACACTAGGCTGTGAAGAGTAGCAGAATATGCCACCCCAAAATATGCCACTTTGGCGTAAGAATTATTTTGACCCGAAGGCAACTGAGAAGCAGATGTAAGAAAAGCTCCCTGCCCTCCCACTATCTGCCTAAAAGCAAGACATAAGTTTTGAAAGGTGTCCTTCCTCCCCTCTCTACCAGGAAGGACAAAAGTTCATCACTGTAGACAACTTTAGACCCTTACCAACCTGGAGACAGCACCAGAGGAATCTACGTAACAAACTTCAGTAACTGGCCTTTCTCTACTGTTAGCTTCCTCCAATATATTTACCTTCCCATAGTTGCTGCCCTTGGAATCCTAAAACTGCTTTCCTTTGTCTTATCATTTCTCTATGAATTTATTTTTCTCTGTTGAAGATGCTATATAAGCCAGAGTTTTAAGCAACTGTTTTGAATTACTCATTTTTTCCCTAGGTATCTCCCATGAATACATGAGGTGTACGTGTTAATAAACTTCTGTTTGTTTTTCTCTTGTTGATCTGTTTTGTATTATAGGGTCTCACCCAAGAACTCAGAAAAGTCAAAGGAAAGTTATTTTTCCTCCCATACAGCTGCATGAACAGAACCCCAGTCCGTAAGGAAAAAAAAGCAAGTTCTACTCCTCTTGGAGTAGAATTAAAACTCTGGGCATCTCACTTCTTAGAGATGTTGATTAATTACAGCATATCTAAGGAAGACCGACCAGAATAACAAGAACTGGTATATGAAAAAAACTGGTTTATGGAGAATGGCATATGGAATATGGAAAACTGGTATATGCAGAAAAGCTAAAGAATGTGAAGGTGTTTCTCCTTCAAAAGAAATGACTGAGGAAGAGAAAATGCTGCCTGAAAATATCTGCAGGACTATTGGTAGAAGAAGGGTCAGACAAATCTTCCTCATCCCAGAGGAACAGGCAGCCTCAGGAAGCAGCGAGGCCAAGGTTGTTCAGAGTTCATAGCAGAGGCCAAGCTCAGATGGCGCTACACTGAAGAGGGTGCTATGGGAGGGGTTGATTCTATGACCACCAAGGTCTCTTCGAATCCCGAGAGTCTACAATTGATCCACTGGCCAAGCTCAGGGCACTCTTCTCCAGTCACTGGCTGCTAGGTCTAGCTTACCCTAGAGAAACCTCAGGATGTGCAGGTTGATCCCAAAGAATCATAACCATGTGTTTTACTCCTTACATTACCGAAGCTTCTAATCCCCAAGATATGTCTGCTTCGGGCCAGAAAAAAAAGCATCATATAAACTATAAAAAGCTATAAAAAGGAAAGCTGTAATTCCCATTACAATTTATCTCTTTTCTCATTTTCACTGGTTCCCCTGGGGCCCGGGGTATATTTCCTACAACTCTCCCTAGGCTTCCTAGAAATAAAAGCAATCTACTAGAGATGTTGGCTCAGAGGGAGGAGAGGATTTTGTCACCCCACACATTAAGTCAGCACATGGTACCCAAACAACAATGCCATCAGCGTTCAGGGAAGGTGCAACAGGTACCCAGGAAGCACTTCATGGAGAGGGCGAAATCTGACCTGAGCCCTGCAGGAAAAGAAGGTTCTAGGTGAGGAGGGATGTGCATTTCCCAAAGGGCAAGAACTTCCCAGAGGGCAGCCAGGGACATTAAAGGCAGAGACAAGAACAAAAGTAATACCACCCCCTTTGTGGTCCCCTATGTATTGAGACATAAAGGAATTGCATTTTCCTTCTGCCCAACCATTACAGACTCATTTTATTTCTGCTCCAAAAGAATGAAAAATGTATCTCAGCTCCTAAATGAGCCACAATGCCAGTCAGGTAAAGCCATTAGCTCCAGGATTTAGTCTGAAGTCATTAATTTACATTTTTGGCTTCCCCCTTGAAATGTGGGGATGTGAAGAGGTGATTCTGGAAGTACTTTAACAGGGTTTGGAGCAGATGCTTTCATCTGGAACACCAACTCCAAGAATGGTACACCACATAGAGATGAACATCCATAAAAATATATATTTTTTCACACTGCATGGCTAGAATCAGTTCTCTGTTAATTCTGTAGATGACATTTCACATAGGTGTTCTGGGTAAACTTTAGTTTCTGTGCTGAGATTTCTCTTTCTACAACACCATTTTGTTCGTGATGATGCCTGTGTATATGTTTGTGTCCAAAAAAACAGTGGGCATAAAGAAGGGAACAGTAGAGAGAAAGGACTGAAAACAGCAGTGAAAAAATACGTTGCATTGTATGTGGGAAACATGGGTGTTAGGGTGAAGGCAGAAGAAAGCAAAAGGGCGCAGACCCTAAAGAAGAGAAGCGGTTCAGCCTGGAGGCCTTGGGTCCTACGGGGTCAAACAGACCCGATGGCAAACAATTACTTGGCAGAAGATTCACTCCCCACAGAATCGCTGTGCTTTACTTTGTGGATCCTGAGAGGTGGCTGGGGAATATGCTGGGGATTGCCTTGTTTTAGCGCCATGCTGCAGCCCGCCCCAAACCCCGTGGCAGGCATGGGAATACCCTTCCTGGGACCACTTCTGCCACAGCAACCATTTCTTTGGTCCTCGTGAAGTCCCCGAGTCTTGAGGTAGCTTGGCCGACGTATATTCTGCATTTCCTTCTAGAAAAAGGCATGCTTAGCTACCACGTGCAATTTCTTTCAGGATCTTGCCTTGTGCTGTCTTCACTTCCCCAGTCCCCCCATACACACACACACACACACACACACACACACACACACACACACACACATACCATCTTGCCCTCCTCTGCTCAGGCTTCCTGTGCTACTAGGCCAGGGGTCAGAGGGCCAGTATTACTCCCAGCACTTCCCTTTTTCCTTTTCGAAAGCCCCTTCCCCAACACAAATCACCAAGAGCTGCTAGCTCTTCTTGAACCAAGCCCTGATTTTAAGAGAGAGGCAATGGAAGACAGCCCCACACTAGGAAAACTCTGTAGACTCCTAGGTTATCCCTGGGTTACGGCTCTGCACCGTGGGGCCACCCCACATCCTGTTCTCCAGCTGGGTCTGACCTGTTCTCTCTGAAATTCTTCTGTCCCCCATGTCCTCCCCTCACCTACACTGACACACCTTCCCTGTCTGCTGGGCACCCCCATCTCTCACCTACCAACTTGTCACTTGACAACTGAGAGGTTTCAGACACATCCTCTTGCCCCCCTCCACTGCATTACAAGCTCCTGGAGGGTGGGGATCGAGCTCCACAGCACACAGCCAAGCCGAGCCTTCAAATTCCTGGGGACCCTTTATTCACAACGGATATGAAACGAACCCCTGTTCAGACACTGGGCTCTCTAAAGTGACACAAAGACGTCTTCATTCAACAAATTCTGCCCCAGATCCTCTTATCTGCCAGGCAGTGTCCCCAGCACTGTGGGATACATGCGAGCAGAAAGCAGACACAGGCCCTCCCCTCCGGTAGCTTTCAGTCTCCTTAAGGAGACATCACATAAATACATAATTATGAACTGTGATAACAGCTGAAATGGAAAGACATAGGACTGCAGGATGACTGTATAGGGCTTCCCTGGTGGCGCAGTGGTTGAGAGTCCGCCTGCCGATGCAGGGAACGCGGGTTCGTGCCCCGGTCCAGGAGGATCCCACGTGCCGCGGAGCGGCTGGGCCCGTGAGCCATGGCCGCTGAGCCTGCGCGTCCGGAGCCTGTGCTCCACAACGGGAGAGGCCACAACGGTGAGAGGCCCGCGTACCGCAAAAAAAAAAAAAAAAAAAAGACTGTATAACAAGGTGACCTGATTTACTTTAAGGGGACATGGCCTTTGCTTTTGTACAGTGCCTATACATTAAGGATTTAATAAATAAGTGAATGAATAAATACAGTTAAGGGATGAGAAATTTAAAACAAGGAAAAGTAACAAAATTTTAATGTACTTTATTTACTAAATAAATACATATGAAAGGCACAGAGAAAATCCAGCTATAATGGACACTGAAAATCACAGGAACAAACAATCTGGTTGTAAGTTACTTCAGAGACCACCCAAAACCACCAAAAGTGATTCCTAAGCCACTGGGCCCCTCTGACAGTGTGAAAACAAATCAAAGTTGCACAGAGCTGCAATGGGACTCTCTAAGCCCTTGGACCCAGTTAAGGACCCTTAATATAACGATATTTTACTCATAATCCCACTCAGGACAGGACCCCATTGCGCATTTCCAAGCAGACTCCAGTGGGCCCAGACTGGCAGGTCCTTTGAAAAACCTGGGTCAGCAGAATAAATTCTAAAGGCAAGATACTTTCCATGTTAGAGCACATGCACGCGTGCGTGCGTGCACACACACACACACACACACACACACACACACACAAACCAAACCAAACATACATCTAGAATCCATGTAAAAGAGCTTCAGTGCAATACCTCGTGTGTTAGGAAAATAATGTAGGCAAGAGAGTGAAAAGGAATAAAGGAAGAAAAGGGAAAATATTTCCACATTAGACACAGATAAAGAAGAAGAAGTCATATCCATGTTCCACTTTTTAAAATACGATCACATTCAAAAGAAAAATTGTGAATGAAAAATCTCAAGACTTTCAAGATAAAGCGCAGAAAAATGGAAGCGAAATCAGAGAAAATCCACACCTCCTGAAGCCTGTCTACCTTTCTCTGCCCTTCTTTCCTCCGCAGGAATTAAATGCCAGTCAGTAATGGAGCCGATCATGACTGGACCACACTGTGCCAGATACACACATGCCTTCCAAAGCGTGTTTAAAAATTTTACAATGCCTTTAGAGTTACATGTTTTTAAAAACATGCTTTTCCTAATTTAAGTCTTGTTCATTCCTGTACACTAACTTGAGAGACAGGCTTCTTGAGGTGTCTGCTGGAGTCTAATGACACAGTGGAGACAGCACCTCAAAAAGCCAGAAGTGCACTCCGATGGCACAAAAGGAGTCTCCCTGTCATCACAGACACGATCTACAGCGTGAGGGTAAAATACCTTGAAATGCTGCTAAGAGAAGAGTTGATAGAGGGATAGGATCGGCCAGGGCTGTCGTGCTACTGCACCCCATCACACTCACCACTGAAACGCGTCTCTCCCCACCTCTACTCAGACAGAAGTGAGAGTCTATTTCTGTTTTCTCACTTGTTTCCCTCATTTCTACTGAACAACGTTCTTTAATCAAGCAGCTGCCGCGCTGCTAGCTGGCTTCCAGACCGAGCTACTCCAGACGCAGCCTGCACCCCCTTGCCGGGGTCTGCAGAGCATCTTCATGCCCGTTAGGACACAGCGGATGCCTTGTAAGTCACTTGGCTGCTCGTGCTCCCGCTGCGTGCCAATTAGTCTGCAGGCTGCTCTTTCTCCGCAGTCTTCGAACTGCACTCCTATCTCAGGGGTGTCTCAGGAACCATGTGACTGAGACGCAAAATGATGCTGATGCCCAGTGTTTGTCATTAACCTGGACCTCAAATGGCCTTGGCAAAACACACCTGAACCCTTAGAAAACCATTCTTGCAGAAGGAAATATAAAAGTTAAATATTTTACAAGGAAAGAAGGGGAAGTATTTACACAGGAACTAGTTTTCTGTGATGATTTGGAAAGGAACACTAGAAAGGATTATTGATGGGTTTCTATGAGTTCCCCTGAAACACGTCAATATGATCTACATTACCCTCTGTGTTCTAATACCGAAAGTGAAGATCACTGCATTGAAATACTGATGTCACCCGTTTAACTCAAGCTGTGAACTGCATATGGCACCATATTTCTAACATTGCTATAATGAAGTGAGGAGGATTGAATAGTTGGAGCAGCAGTGGGAGACATTCAGGGATTTGAGGCTGGGGGCAGGACCTTAAAAAGCTGTTGGAATTCTGCAAGCACTTGGCAAATGCTCTCAGAGTCACTTTGCAAAGCAGCCCTGTTTCAGTCTGTGCACTAGCATCTAGGAAGCTTTTCACAGGAGGTCACTATGCCCCAGCAGAACATGGATTTCTCCTCAAACAAATCCTACCAGGAAGCCAGTCCTCCGATTAACCAGCATTCATCTCACGTCAGGCAGCCCTACCGCCAACACTATTGTGGGACCTGCAAATCAGTTTTACGTAAAGACACTCATTAAACACTCAGGTATTCAGACAGGTTAACTAACACCTCAAGAAAAAGTTTAATCCTCACATGTGTTGCTGTCTTAATGAGAATTATTCTTTCCCCAACCTATCACCTCCTTTTTATTAAAGTACCAATTATCAAATAATTTTCTTGTCTAAGGACACCTTTCATCCAAAAATTACTGAAGAAACCAAAGAATTTTTGTGTGTTCTAACTAAAAAGAAAAAAAAACTTAATTTTTAATCCTTAGCAATAACAATAAACCCATTGCCTATTAACATTTTATTTTAAAAATCGACATTTTCTAAACCAAAAAAATTAGTGAAAAGAGTAGAATTTTAAAAAATATTTTTGTAAATTTCTTTAACTAGCTGCCTCAATAGAAGAGAACAGAAACTAAAATTCTGTCTTTCCTTCCACATTCAATCTGTTGCTATATGTTGTTTCGGTGGAAGTATGGGAATAAAATCTGTCCTTCCTCAGGTATAGTTTGGAAAAGGTAGTATTTTCATAGTTTTTTAGGTAATTGTGGGTATCCTTTGATAATACATCACTCAACGAGTGTTATTAGAGCTTAGCTGCAATGTAGAATCCACTGGTCTATCTTGAACTCTGAATAGCTCTTTTACCTATTGTGATGGTTAATTTTATGTGCCAATTTGGCTAGGCTATGATGTCAAGTTATTCAGTCAAACACCAGTCTAGATGTTGCTGTGAAGGTTTCTTGTAGGTTTGATTAATACAACATTTAAATGAATAGACATTGAGTAAAGCAGATTACCCTCCATAATGTGGGTGGGCTTCATCCATTCAGTTGAAAACCTTAAGAGAAAAAGACTGAGGTACCCAGAGAAAAAAGGAAATCTGCTTCCAGACTGCAAAGTGAAACTTCTTCCTGAGTTTTCCAGCCTTTGTACTCAGAACTACATCAAACTGTTACCTGAATTTCCAGCCTTCCGGCCTGCCTGCAAACTTCAGACTTACCAGCCCTCACAATTGCAAGAGCCAATTCCTTAAAATAAATCTCTCTCTCTAGCTATACATATATATACCTTATTTGTTCGGTTCTCTGAAGAACTCTGACTAATAGGCCCATGCATGATTCTGTAATAATATCATGCATTGGTCATTTGAAAAATATTAGGTCACTGAATTACACAAAGTTTCAAAATGTTTACACATTTCATTATACAATATCTAGAAAATTCTATTTGCTAATGTCACAACCAATTTCATTGAAAGCATTTTGGTATTGGAAAGTTTGTTAAGTTCACAATGTCCGTTTAAAGTTTTCCAAAATTCTCATTTCTGCTGGAAAACTTGAATTTTAGCACTAGTAATAAATACTGTCAGTTGTTTTCTTTGAAGTGTCAGTTTCATTGCTCATTTTGGAGAAAATGCCTATTAAAAAACAGAGTCTGAATAACCACAGTTTGTCAGTAAGTCTTTCTACTAAAAACAATGTTTCATTTTTAAAAAGTGGCTAGCATGGCTTTCCACTCAAAACAATCACACCATATTTCTCCACCAGACACTGCCCTCCAGTGCACAGCAGAAGTGCTTTGTGCAGACTGCCAATTTCATCACACAGAATATTAAAAAGAGATATACTCAACTGTTAGGGTGTAATACAAAAATAATTTTTACTGCTTCATCAAGAACATTCTTGAGTGAAAACAGAAAATTCTTTTTAAAATGCAAGTGTGTGTGGCAGTACATACAAGGACCACTAGCACGGTTTGGTGCCACAGTCTTGATCTGCGATAAGAGGCCAATTGTTTTGCCCATCACAGCCTTTGCATTGTCAATGCAAATATCAAAACAGTAAAAAAGACAATACCTTCTTTTACTATTATGAGAATGGTTTGGACCTCACAGATCCCCGAAAAGAGTCTGGGGCCTCCCATACATCTGCAGAGCACAGTTTAAGAACCACAGAACTGACCTGCCCTCTCCCAAGCTCACAAACCAACAAGATCCAGAGAGGAAACCCAAGCTGGCATGCAGATGTCGAGCACGGTGAAGTTCCTGGTTCACACTGCTCACAGAAAAGGGATGGCCCCAGGAGCCATGATCTCTAAACTAGGGCACACGGACCAGAGTCCACAAGGACTCCCCAAAATTGATTCATTTCAGAAGCAGTACAGTCCAGATGACATTTCTAGTTCTCTGCTTACACCTGCCCTTTCACATTAGTCCTGACACCCTCTTTGTACAAGAAATGGTATCTCTTTCCCAGCCTGTGTTACAATAGTGCACTGTCTGGAAGGTAAATGCTTTCAGGGCACCTAAAAAAAAGTATAATTAGAAATGCTGGTATTGGTGCTGCAAAAGAAAAGGATTCTGAAGACTGGAGAAAAATCATTTTGTAAGTGAAGTGGTTTCCAATTGAATGCTTTCAACAAATTGAAGCAGGAGTGAATGGAGTCATTCACTGAAAGATCATTTAAAATGATATCTGATAAAAGATCAGTAAGCGATTTTTTGGCACATAGTCCAAAAGGAGCCCAAGGAATTGAGAAACTTTGTTACATCAAGACTCCTTTCATTCTCATCTATTTATCTATATAAAAAGTTTTCTCATTCTAAGCACATAAATGAAAAGTTGAGATAACTATGATGCTGAACCCAGATTCCTTCTGGCAATAAATAATATTCATCATTTAATACATGAGCTAATTATAAAAAAATTTTAAAAGATACCTCCATCTCATTAAAAGATGCATTTCCAATAATATTTTACTTTTCATCTTTAATAAGTATGAACAGAGTAATAAAGCAAACACTTTATAATATTTATTATGAGCTAGAAATTATTCTAAGCACTTCACATATATTTACTCACTTAATCCTTAAAACATTTGTATTAGGTTAATATCATACTTAATCCCCATTTTACAGATAAGGCAACTGAAGGTATAAAGCAACAAGAGTTGGAGCCAGGATTTAAACTCTGGCTCTGGAGTCTGTGTTTTTAACTACCGTACTATGCTACTTTGATACATTATTTAATATATTTTAATAAACTGAATATTAATACCTAATCCAGGCAAGTCAAGATGGCGGTGTGGGAAGATGCAGAGTTCTTGTCTCCGCACAACTAGGGTGCCACCCGGATGCTGGTGGGGGACCCCGACGCCCAAGGAGATGGAAAGAACCCCCAAGCAAACCGGTAGGACGTGGGGGGACTGAGGGGGCAGGAGAAGTGGAGGCCAGACAGAAGTGGTGCCCCTGAGGGGTGGCTGAGAGGGGGAGGGGTTCCCACGCCTAGAGGGACCCTCAGGGGCTCAGATCAAGGGGGAGAGGGCCCAGTGTTTCCCCTGCCCAATCAGTTGGGGAAGTCTGCCCGGCTCTCGGGCCGGGTCCTACAACCTCAGAGGTTCCCTCCGGCTGGTTGGTCTGCGGGCATAGAAGGGAGGACAGGAGAGAACAGGAGAGGCAGGCAGGAGGGGAGCTCCAGGACAGGAGGAGCAAGAGAGGATCTCCCCAGCCTCCCTCCTAGGCCCCCAGGACCCACGTGGCCCGGAGGGGGCTTTGGAGGGGGCGGACTGGCCTGGGAGCTCAGCAGGCTCACCGACCTTCAGTGGCTGGGGCAAACGCAAACGCCCTCTGCTCCTTTCCCGCTCCTCTGGTCCTAGAGGGCGTTTGCCCCATCCACTCGCACCAAGGAAGCCTGCTGGGCTGCCAGGTGGGGTTCCCCGACCTCTGAGACCAGGGGAGGGGAGGGGCATGCCTGGGCCCCTTTTATTCTGTTGAGCCTAAGCCCCACCCACCACACCCCAGCCCCGCCTTTTCCAGCCCTGTTGGTACTAAGCATAGGCCCTGCCCACCGCCTGATCCTCACCCCTGCTTAGGCTCCGCCCTCCACAGCCAAGGCCATTTCTACCATTTTTTTTTTCTTCTCCTCTTTTTCACTCTTGTGGTTCTGCTACACCTTCCGGTTGTTGCTTCATCTATATTTTTATTTTTATATTTTTTCTAACATAGATGTTATTTTCCTATTTTTTACTTCGTTATTGTTTTCCTTTCTTTTTGCCACCTGCACGGCTTGAGGGATCTTGGTTCATGAGCCGGGGGTTGGGCTGAAGCTCCTGCAGTGGGAGCACCAAGTCCGAACCACTGGACTAATAGAGAACCTCAGACCCCAGGGAGTATTCATCAGAGTGAGGTCTCCCAGAGGTCCTCATCTCAGCATCAAAACCCAGCTCTACCCAACAGCCTACAAACTGCAGTGTTGGAAGCCCCAGGCCAAACAACCAGTAAGACAGGAACACAATCCCACTCATTAAAAAAAGGAAAAAAAGAAAATGAGATGGCAAAAAAATATGTCACAGACGAAGAAGCAAAATAAAAACCTACAAGACAAAATAAATGAAGAAGAAATAGGCAATCTACCTGAAAAAAAATTCAGAGTAATGATAGTCATAAAGATGATCCAGAATCTTGGAAGTAGAATGGAGGCACAGACTGAGAAAATATAAGAAATGTTTAACAAAGATCTAGAAGAACTAAAGAACAAACAAACAGAGATGAACAACACAATAACTGAAATAAAAAATACACTACAAGGAATCAATAATAGAATAACTGAGGCAGAAGAACGGTTAAGTGACCTGGAGGATAAAATGGTGGAAATATCTGCCGAGGAGCCAAATAAAGTAAAAAGAATGAAAAGAATTGAAGACAATCTCAGAGACCTCTGTGACAACACTAAATGCACCAACATTCGAATTATAGGGGTCCCAGAAGAAGAAGAGAAAAAGAAAGGGTCTGAGAAAATATTTGAAGAGATTATAGTGGAAAACTTCCCTAAATTGGAAAGGAAATAGTCACTCAAGTCCAGGAAGCACAGAGAGTCCCACGCAGGATAAACACTAGGAGAACCACACCAAGGCACATATTAATCAAACTAACAAAAATTAAATTCAAAGAAAAAATATTAAAAGCAGCAATGGAAAAACAAAAAATAACATACAAAGGAATCCCCACAAGGTTATCAACTGATTTTTCAGCAGAAACTCTGCAGGCCAGAAGGGAGGGGCAGGATATACTCAAAGTGATGAAAGAGAAAAACCTACAACCAAGATTACTCTACCCAGCAAGGATCTCATTCAGATTCAACGGAGAACTCAAAAGCTTTTCAGACAAGCAAATACTAAGAGAATTCAGCACCACCAAACCAGCTTTAAAACAAATGCTAAAGAAACTTCACTAGGAAGGAAACACAAGAGAAGAAAAAGACCCACAAAACAAACCAAAACAATTAAGAAAATGGTAATAGGAACATATATATCGATAATAAACTTGAATGTAAATGGGTTAAATGCCCCAACCAAAAGACAAAGACTGGCTGAATGGATACAAAAACAAGACCCATACATATGCTGTCTACAACAGACCCACTTCAGACCGAGGGACACATACAGACTGAAAGTGAATGCATGGAAAAAGATATTCCATGCAGATGGAAACCAAAGAAAGCTGGAGTAACAATACTCGTATCAGATAAAATAGACTTTAAAATAAAGACTGCTACAAGAGATTAGGAAGGACACTGTATGGTGATCAAGGGATCAATACAAGAAGAAGATATAACAATTATAAATGTTTATGCACCCAAGATAGGACCACCTCAATACATAAGGCAAATGCTAACAGCCATAAAAGAGGAAATTGACAGTAACACAATAATAGTAGGAGACTTTAACACCCCATTTACACTGATAGACAGATCATCCAAACAGAAATTAAATAAGGAAACACAAGCTTTAAATAACAGAATAGACCACATAGATTTAATTGATATTTATAGAACATTCCACCTGATAGTCGCAGAATACACTTTCTTTTCAAGTACACATGGAACATTCTCCAGGATAGATCACATCTTGGGTCACAAATCAAGCCTTGGAAAATTTAAGAAAATTGAAAGCATATCAAGCATCTTTTCTGACCAAAACACTATGAGATTGGAAATCAATTACAGGAAAAAAACTGTAAAAACCACAAATACATGGAGGCTAAACAGTGTGTTACTAAATAACCAAGAGATCACTGAAGAAATCAAAGAAGAAATAAAAAAATACATAGAAACAAATGACAACGAAAACACAAGGACCCAAAACCTATGGGACACAGCAAAAGCAGTTCTAAGAGGGAAGTTTAGAGCAATTCAATCTCACCTCAAGAAACAAGAAAAATATCAAATAAACAATCTAACCCTACACCTAAAGCACTTAGAGAAAGAAGAACAAAGAAAACCCAGTCAGTAGAAGGAATGAAATCATAAAATCAGAGTAGAAATAAATGAAATAGAAATGAAGAAAACAGTAGCAAAGATCCATAAAACTAAAAGCTGGTTCTTAGAGAAGATAAACAAAATTGATAAACCCTTAGCCAGACTCATCAAGAAAAAAAGGGAGAGGATGCAAATTAATAAAATTAGAAATGAAAAAGGAAAATTCACAACAGACACCACCGAAATACAAAGGATTAGAAGAGACTACTACAAACAACTATATGCCAATAAAATGGACAACCACAAACAAATGGACAAATTCTTGGAAAGGTACAATTTTCCAAGACTGAACCAGGAAGGATTAGAAAATATAAACAGACCTATCACAAGTAATGAAATTGAAACTGAAATTAAGAATCTTCCAAAAAACAAAAGTCCAGGACCAGATGGCTTCACAGGTGAATTCTATCAAACATTTAGAGAAGAGCTAACACCAATCCTTCTCAAACTGCAGAGGGAGGAACATTCCCCAATTCATTCTATGAAGTCACCATCACCCTGAAAAAGATATCACACAAAAAGAAAATTATAGACCA
The DNA here is from genome assembly GCF_937001465.1 of Orcinus orca. Taxonomy (NCBI): domain Eukaryota; kingdom Metazoa; phylum Chordata; class Mammalia; order Artiodactyla; family Delphinidae; genus Orcinus; species Orcinus orca. The sequence goes on from NC_064569.1 coordinate 24,706,503, forward strand.
ATATCACTGCCAAACATAGATGCAAAAATCCTCAACAAAATACTAGCAAACTGAATCTAACATATTAAAAGGATCATACACTATGACCAAGTGGGATTTATCCCAGGGATGCAAGGATTCTTCAATATACTCAAATCAATCAATGTGGTACACCATATCAACAAATTAAGGAATAAAAACCATATGGTCATCCCAACAGATGCAGAAAAAGCTTTTGATAAAACTCAACACTCATTTATGATAAAAACTCTCCAGAAAATGGGCATAGAGAGAATCTAACTCAATATAATAAAGGCCATATATGACAAACCCACAGCAAACATACTCAATGGTGAAAAACTGAAAGCATTTCCACTAAGATCAGGAACAAGACAAGGATGTCCACTCTCGCCCCTTATTCAACATAGTTTTGGAAGTCCTAGCCATGGCAATCAGAGTAGAAAAAGAAATAAAAGGGACACAAATTGGAAAAGAAGAAGTAAAACTGTCGCTGTTTGCAGATGACATGACACTATACACAGAAAATCCTAAAGATGCCACCAGAAACTACTAGAACTAATCAATGAATTTGGTAAGGTTGCAGGATACAAAATTAATGCACAGAAATGTCTTGCATTCCTATACACTAAAAACAAAAAATCAGAAAGAGAAATTAAGGAAACAATCCCATGTACCATTGAAACAGAAAGAATAAAATACCTAGGAATAAACAAACATACCTAAGGAGGCAAAAGACTTGTACTCAGAAAACTATAAAACACTGATGAAAGAAATCAAAGATGACATAAACATATGGAGAAATATAGCATGTTCTTGGATTGGTAGAATCAATTTTGTGAAAATGACTATACTACCCAAAGCAATCTACAGATTCAGTGCAATCCCTATCAAACTACCAAGGTCATTCTTCACAGAATTAGAACAAAAAATTTCACAATTGGTATGGGAACACAAAAGATCCCAAATAGCCAAAGCAATCTTGAGAAAGAAAAACGAAGCTGGAGGAACCAGGCTTCCTGACTTCAAACTATGCTACAAAGCTACAGTTATCAAGACAGTATAGTACTGGCATAAAAACAGAAATGTAGATCAATGGTACATGATAGACAGCCTAGAGATAAACCCACGCACACATGGTCACCTAATTTATGACAAAGGAGGCAAGAACATACAATGGAGAAAAGACAGCTTCTTCAGTAAGTGGTGCTGGGAAAACTGGACAGCTGCATGCAGAAGAATGAAATAGAACACTACCTAACACCATACACAAAAATAGACTCAAAATGGATTAAAGACCTAAATGTAAGACCAGACACTATAAAACTCTTAGAGGAAAATATAGGAAAAACACTCTTTGACATAAACTACAGCAAGATCTTTTTTGACCCACCTCCTGGAGTAATGGAAATAAAAACAAATATAAACAAAGGGGATCTAATTAAATTTCAAAGCTTTTGCACAGCAAAGGAAACCATAAACAAGACGAAAAGACAACCCTCAGAATGGGAGAAAATATTTGCAAATGAAACAATGGACAAAGGATTAATCTCCAAAATATACAGACAGCTCATGGAGCTCAATATCAAAAAAACAAACAATTCAATTAAAAAATGGGTGGAAGACCTAAATAGACATTTCACCAAAGAAGATATACAGATGGCCAAGAGGCACATGAAAAGATACTCAACATCACTAATTATTAGAGAAATGCAAATCAAAACTACAATGAGATATCACCTCACACCGGTCAGGATGGCCATCATCAAAATATCTACAAACAATAAATGCTGGAAAGGGTATGGTAAAAAAGGAACCCTCCTGCACTGTTGGTGGGAATGTAAATTGATACAACCACTATGGAGAACAGTATGGAGGTTCCTTAAAAAACTAAAAATATAAGTACCATATGACCCAGCAATCCCATTACTGGGCATATACCCTGAGAAAACCATAATTCAAAAAGAGACATGTACCACAATGTTCATTGCAGCACTATTTACAATAGCCAGGACATGGAACCAACCTAAATGTCCATTGACAGATGAATGGATAAAGAAGATGTGGCACATATATACAGGGGAATATTACTCAGCTATAATGAGAAACGAAATTGAGTTATTTGTAGTGAGGTGGATGGACCTAGAGTCTGTCATATAGAGTGAAGTCACAAAGAGAAAAACAAATACTGTATGCTAACACATATATATGGAATCTAAAAAAAAAAAAATGGTACTGATGAACCTAGTGGCAGGGCAGGAATAAAAACATAGACATAGAGAATGGACTTGAGGACATGGTGCGGGGGAGGGGGGAAGCTGGGGCGAAGTGAGAGTAGCATCAACATATATACACTACGGAATGTAAAATAGCTAGTGGGAAGCAGCAGCATAGCACAGGGAGATCAGCTCGGTGCTTTGCCATGACCTAGAGACATGGGACAGGGAGGGCGGGAGGGAGGCTCAAGAGGGAGGGGATATGGGGATATATGTATGCATATTACTGATTCACTTTGTTGTGCAAGAGAAACTAACAGTATTGTGAAGCAATTTTACTCCAATAAAGATCTATTTTTTTAAAAAAAGGAAAAAATATACCTAATCCACAAATTTTAATACTTTGAGACTAAGGACATGGAAAATTTTTAAATCATATTATTTGCAGATTTTTATTGCAAAGAAATATGATATAGTGATTAATGAAAACATAAAACTGTATTACATTAGAGTGAGATCCTGTACGTCAAATGGAATGGAAATGAGAGTTCAAAGTGGAAAAGAATAATGTAAAATTCCAAGTGATAAGAGGGAAGCTTAATGATGTGTTTTAAAAATGTATGATGGTGCTTCCCTGGTGGTGCAGTGGTAGAGAGTCTGCCTGCCGATGCAGGGAACACGGGTTTGTGCCCCGGTCCGGGAGGATCCCACGTGCCGTGGAGTGGATGGGCCCGTGAGCCATGGCTACTGAGCCTGTGCATCCGGAGCCTGCGCTCCGCAACGGGAGAGGCCACAACAGTGAGAGGCCTGTGTACCGAAAAAAAAAAAAAAAATTTATGATGGTTGGTAACAAATCACTTTTAGCATTTATATTCCATTAGACATATTTAAAATAGGGATATAACAATTTTTTTAATTGTCAATACATATAATATATGGGAGTTTATGGTCTTTGTAAGTGCTGAAAACTTATGAAGAAAAATTTTGGATGCCAATCTAAGTGTAGACAGAGCCCATGGTTTTTCAAAATTAATTTAGAGACTATGTGGATCAAAATGTTTAGGATACTGTCCTTGACGAGGGATAAGTTTCAAGAATCATCTCCCTTCCCTGGCCTGAAGAATTTTGGTAGAATGACTTGAAGTCCATTCAACTCTGAAATGAATGGTGCCTGTGGAACTCACCTAGGATGGCTCAGCCTTAGTTGACAACTGTATCACTGCTTATTTACCAACTGGCATTCCATTGGAAATGTGACCAGCTTTATTTATGAACAAAGTTCAACACACCTGTACTGCTGAATAAAAACTAAATATATTTAACAATTTCTAAGAGTTTGAAGCAATTACAGTCTTTAGTTTGCTTCATTTTAGATATGAAGTAGTACTATCCTGTAACCTTCACTTTCAACTTGATAGCAGCATAATCATTTAGTAATTGTTATGGGACTTTTAACGTTTGAGATTTATCGTTCCTTCCATAAGTGGAAGGTTGTGCACTTCATTATAAACTAATGACCCAATAATTACTCTTCAGTTAGGCAACATGTATGTTGAACTTGCAAGTGATTTATGATGACATGCACAAATGACAGGCACTTACCAAAAAGAAATACTCTATAATACAATGCAGATCACTTGGAATAAATTAAACCACTCAAACACTGTTTTCCCAATTACTATACATGTTCTAAGTTAAAATGTCAAAACAAGTACAGGAAGGTTCTGTTTCCAACAATGGAAAAAAAAAAGCCTCCCACGAAAGGAGGAGGCTTTAGTGGACAAAGTGGACAAAGCCTCCCACGAAAAACAACTTTCAATTTTGTACTAAATATCATAAATAACTACTGAAGGCACTGCAGAGTGATCAAAAGCAGGCAGAAATCAGACGGAATCAATACTTTGAGGAAGGGAACAGCACTGTTTTTTATGTTATTTTTTTTCCTGTTTTTTATGTTATTTTTTTTTCCTGTTTTTTGTGGTTCTTCATCTGAGGGGAGGGAAAATCAGCTCCACTCCATAGAGCAGCTAAAACTGATAGAAACTCCTAGTCCTACCAGCTTGAAGAACTGTAAGACAGAGTCCAGGACAACCATGTCGACTCTAACGTGACAGAGAATCCCATAAAGAAGAAAGCCACAGAAGACTGTCCCCAGTTCTGCATATAAACTCTGCCCAAACCTCTGGCTGGCATCCAGTATACATGGCAAAGCACAACTCCAAACAGACTATAGGCTATAAGATTGGAACAGAGATTTCAGCTGCCATCCCATTCCAGAGGAAAGAGTTGAGAAGTTTGTTTAGCCATGTTAACTGCCTACCAAAATGAAAAAAATCAGCACTCTTTAGAGGAATATAAAAGAACTTAGAATCTCTATAACATACCATCAACGATATCTAGGATACCATCCAAAATCACTGGGCATATGAAAAACAGGAAAATGTGACCCAAACTCAAGACAAAAGGCAGTCTGTGGATACCTAGGTATTATTAGGAGACGAGAATTTTAAAGCAGTTATTATAACTATCCTAGGAAAATATGCTCATAATGAGTGAACAAATAGGAAATCTCAGCATAAAATGCAAATTAGATTAAAAAGTACTAAATGTAAGTTCTACAACTAAAAAAAAATATAAATCTAAAATACAAATTCCCTGCATGAGCTGAACAGCATATTAAAGAGTTAGTAAAATTGAAGATAGATCAAAAAATTGATCTAATCTGAAGAAACAAGAATAAAATCAAGAAAAATGAACAGTATATCAATAACAATATGGAACATCTAATATCCACATAATTGAAGTCCCAGAGGAAGAGGAAACAGAATAGAGCAGAAAAAAATTTTTAAAGAAATAATGGCCAAAATATTCCCCAATTTTGTGAAAGGTATAAATTTAAGATTCAAGAATTCAGTAAACCCGGGCTTCCCTGGTGGTGCAGTGGTTGGGAGTCCGCCTGCCAGTGCAGGGGACACGGGTTCGTGCCCCGGTCCGGGAGGATCCCACATGCTGCGGAGCTGCTGGGCCCGTAAGCCATGGCTGCTGAGCCTGTGCGTCCGGAGCCTGTGCTCCGCAACGGGAGAGGCCACAACAGTGAGAGGCCCGTGTACCACAAAAAAGAAAAAAAAAAAGAATTCAGTAAACCCGATAAAGTATAAACGCAAAGAAAGCCACACCTAGAAGAAAATAACACATTAAATACAGGGGAACAACAATACAATATCTGATGACTTGTTACTGAAAAGAAAGGACAATATAAGGCCGTGGACTATTACCATTAAAATGCTGAAACAAAGCAAGTAGGGGGCATTTAAAAGTAAGTCTAAGAAACTGAGAAAGACAAAATGATTTCATGAAGATAAAATCTCTTTCCTGCTACATGGTAACAGTGGTCACTTCTATCAAGGACAGAATAGAAACAACAAGGGGACTCAATTTTCACTGAATGCCCTGTACATTTCATACTGACTTCTGAATACCATTCAGCTATTCAGAAATACTAAATATTTTTAAAGCCTAAATAATAAAAAAAATTACATCTTCTATCTGTTATAAAACCTATGTTCCTTTTAATTTGCTATTTCATGCCTAATGATATTGTTAAGAGTTATTAAAATATACCTTCATAAATCTAGAAGAAATGCACATGAGCACCCAAGAGAGAAGTCAATGAAGTCAGTAAAACTGAGGAGAAAAAACTGATACGAGAAAACACGAGACTGGGCTTCAGAATAGAGAAAGAAGTGCTTCCATCTGTTATAGATAAACTATGCTCCTTATGAATTTGCTTTTTCATTCCTAATGAAATGGCCCCAAATTACATACCTTAATAAATATACCTTACTAAATCTAGAAGTAATGACAAGAAGCATCCCACAGATAAGTAGGGTCAGCAAAACTGAGGGGGGAAAATATGAGTACAAAACAAGTTAAGCTTCGTGATAGTGAGAGGTGGTCTGGAATTTGGGAGGAAAGCTCAACCTGCATTTAATTTTCACAGTAACTTCCCTTTACAAGGTATAGGACAGACTCAGAAAAAAATATGATTTCATATTTAAAAGCCACAATTCAATTATCTGTACCATTTTACCAGAAAAGCAGCTTAGCATAATGGTTGATAGCACAGTTCTGAGCTGGCCTAAATTGCTTCAAGTCATGGTTCTGTCACCTATTAGCTGTGCAATCTTGGATAAATGCCTCAGTTTCCTCATCCAGAAAATGGGAATAATAACAGTACCTATCTAATGTATTCTTGTAAAGATCAAATGAGGTAGCACAGTACTAAATTGTTTAGAACAGTATCTGACACACAATAAAGTATCAATAAATGTTTATATATGTTTATAAATGTTATATAGTATTTTAATTAAGCATTACCTGTATTAAAATAAACTCTGTCGCTTAAAAACCAATTTGTCTTTGTGCAAAATATCTTCAATGATTTTTCTATTTGATTAAACTTGATAAGTATAAGCTATTGAAATAGCGTACAAAAGTTTTTTAGTTTTACAATGGCTACAATCTGCTGCTCTGGAAAAAGGAATCTCCCTTGCCACACAGTGCCACGTATACACTCCACCAGGGCTTTTCTCAAATGTAAATAAACTCAAAGTGTTTAAAGAAAGGAAAATTAAACATTAAAAGTGGAATTCTAGGGGACTTCCCTGGTGACGCAGTGGATAAGACTCCCCACTCCTAATACAGGGGGCCCGGGTTCGATCCCTGATCAGGGAACCTGATTCCACATGCATGCTGCAACTAAGAGTTCCCATGCCACAGCTAAGGAGTCCACATGCTGCAACTAAGGAGCCTGCCTGCCGCAACTAAGACCAGGTGCAACCAAATAAAATAAATAAATAAATATTTTAAAAAGTGGAACTCTATATGTGAATTATATTCCAATAAAGCTGTTTAAAAAAAGTACTTAAACAAGCTCTCCTTTAACAGTTGGAAATTTTGCAATTCATTTTTCTTCTTGTACTTTTCCCACAGAAGTGTATCTTGATACTGTATACTTTACTTTTCCCACAGAAGTGTATCTTGATACTGTATACTTTACTGGTCAAGCTGTCATTCTTATCTTAAACAAAATAGGTGTGTAAACTGAAATTAATTTTAAAAGATAATATTTCCCGTAGGGGAACAGGGGTGGATGATGACTTGATTGTCAGTTACCTCACTCCAAAAATTTAAAAGTTTCACTGACAAAGAGATGTTTACTCTGCGCGGCCTACACATCTTCACAGCATCGTGTTCATTTAACAACCTGCAGAAAGGTGAGCACAGAAATAAGGGATGCATTGAATAGCAACAGGACAAGTGTGACCCTGAAATTCATGGGAACAATCCGAATATCTGGTGTAGATTCATTTTGAGATTGCAGATGGAATTTCCAAGATTCAAATGTTCCTTAAGACATGCGACTGTGGTTCAAAGAACTAAACTGTCACGTAGAGCAGCACAGGGCTCAATCCACATTATCTCTGTAGTCTGGAACAGATAGAGGTGAATTTCTCATTCTGGTAGTGTGGCAGCTAGATCCTCCCATGGAAAAACAAAATGCTAGATAAAATATTTTTAAAATCCAGTTTGCAAATATATTGATGAGCTGAGTAAGAACTTCTTAGAGACCAAAAATTAGGTGCAAATGGAACACCAAAAGGGTAAGGGGACTGCAACAGCATTTGCTAAGCAAAATTGTAGGGCAGCTTTCTAGTCCTTAGCCTTACAGGCACAAGAGAATAAAAGAAAATAGCCCAGTGACCACCCAAGATGGGGAGTCAGTAAGAGACTCTTACCCTGCATAAGGCTCAGATTCTAAAGGATTATGCTCTCAAGGTAAGGGCACTGCAAGGAAACTGAACTGACATAAACGTTGGCAATGGATAGGGGGGAAAAATCTCCCTTCATTAGTATAATCACAAACTGACGAGCATAAGGTTTCACAGCTTGAATTCATACCCCTGTATTCTCCACAAAACTTCAAGTTGAAATGTAAAGTACTCCTGGGTTTTGCACTGTCCTCCAAGCAAATGAAGTAAATGCAGACTGTGCAACCAAGGCATCCAAGCAGTCACACAGAAAAAGTTCCAAGAAATATAGGCTCAGAGTAAATCATCGAAAAACATGCAAGGAACAAAGCACCATGAGAGAGCCTGCAGGAAAAAAAAAAAAGCCAAAGTGAGACCCACAAAGACATCATAAATAAAAATTATCTGAAACAGAATACAAAATTCTGTATTTTATCAATCTAAAAAGCCATCAATTTTAAAATGCACCATTATTTTATTTAATGCAAAGAGAAAAACAACACCGACAATTACAACTGTAAGCTGCATCCCAATTTCAGAGATGCCAAATATGGGGGAAAAATGTTTATCTTAGGAGGACTGATATGCAGTTATTACATCAGTATGTTAGTACTGAGTAGTAAGAATGATCTTGTTTAGGACCGATTCCCTGACGGCTAGCTTCCTGCAAAGCTCCATGGAATCCTTTTACAACTGATTGCTTTTCAGAGTCAATCCTGGTAGATTACTGAGACTACAAATCAAGCCAATGGTCTGCTATTGAGCTGCAACCAGGCTTGGACCTCAGACTCCTTCCTCATCAAGCTAAGGGAGGGGCTGGTGTTCCCCTGACCATGAATACTGAGGTGACAGAACAGAGATGAAGGCCAAGGTTTAGTCATGTCATAATGCTCTACCCAAAGGTTTGAACTCCATTCATTTATCATATTAGGAGAGGAGCGATATTACCCCAGTCTTGCAGCTTAAACATTCCACAACCCTAGATCCATACTCCTTTTCCTATTGTTTTACCACTCTCCATGCTAGATCTCTGAGCATATCCCATAATACAATGGGCAAGGGGGGTGATGAGCACATCTACATGGACTACTGTTCTGTGAATTTCCCCCAATATAAATGGCGCCCAGTAGTCCAAGGTGTGTACCCTTAGGTATTTCACATTTTCGTGCTCTGTAATATCTAAGGAATCTATAAATATTTCTAAGAAGGAAAGGAATATTAAAAAGACTAAGATTTGAATGAAAACCAAAGAGAACTTCTAGAAATAGAAAGTATAATAGAGTACTGTATTGTATATTTAAAATTTGTAAAGAAAGTAGATCTTATGTGTTCTTACCACACACATAAAATTAATAATTATAATAAAGGAGGTGGGAAGAAACTTTGGGAGGTAGTGGATGTTTATGGCCTTGATGGTGATGATGGTTTCATAGGTAAATACTTATCCCCAAACCCAATGAGTTATATATTAAATATGTATCACTTTGTATATGTCAATTATATCTCAATAAAATGTTTTTTAAGTATGTTGTGAAATGTCAAACTCCATGGACAGTTTTACAAACACAGCAAATCAAAATGACAAAAGAATTGGTGAAGTGGAATCAAACCTAATTAAATTATCCAGAACATAAAGAGACAAAAAAATATCTGAAAGCAGGGCTAACAGAAATGGAGGAGTGAGAAAGTTTAACAATAGGAGATTAAAGGAAAGATAAGAAAACATGAAGTAGAGACAAAATTTAAGTAGATAATGGCTACAAATTCACACACACACACACACACACACACACACACACACATACAGACTGGTGAAAAGCCCAATCCATGGGTTCAGGACTTCTAACATATCCCAAGCAGGATAAGTAAAAATAAATCCACATCTCAACTACCAAGATGAAAATGCAGATGACCAAAGAAAAAATCTTAAAAGTAGTCAAAAGGGGGACTTCCCTGGTGGCGCAGTGGTTGGGAATCCGCCTGCCAATGCAGGGGACACGGGTTCAAGTCCTGGTCTGGGAGGATCCCACATGCCACGGAGCAACTAAGCCCTTACACTACAACTACTGAGCCTGTGCTCTAGAGCCTGCGAGCCACAACTACTGTGTGCTGCAACTGCTGAAGCCCGTGCTCCACAACAAAAGAAGCCTGCACACTGCAACGAAGACCCAACACAGCCAAAAATAAATAAATAAATAAGATTAAATAAATATATAAATCCTGTTTTTAAAAAAGAAAGTTGTCAAAAGGAAAATACAGATTATATCACAAAGGAGTGATAGACTGACTGGTGATTTCTTGACCTTAACAACGGAAGCTAGAAATCAGAATGTTATCTTCAATCGGCTGAGTAAAAAATAACTCTCAATCCAGAAACACAAATGTAGATATAAATACATACAAAAATATCCTTCAAAAATTAAACTGAAATAAAGATAGTTTAACTATAGAAATCTAAAGGGGTATGCCACCATCATACACTTACTTCAGGAATCCTAAGAAATATTTTTCAGGCGGAAAAGTGATTACAGATAGGAGGACTGAGGTCAATAAGAAATAAAGAACTGACGTCAAATACTGAAGGTCTGTCTGTGTGTGTGTGTGTGTGTGTGTGTGTGTGTGTAGACAGGGGTATTTATAAAAATGAGAAAGATGAAAATAAAATACATGACAATAATAGGACATATGTCATGAGAGGGTGACTGTATTTCTTCATTTACTGAATAATTTTTTTAATCTTTATTACCTGTCATTAGGTAATGAATGCTTTTTTTTTTTCTTTTGGCCACGCTGCAGGGCATGTGGGATCTTAGTTCCCTGACCAGGGATCAAACCCACACCCTCTGAATTGGAAGTATGGAGTCTTAACCACTGGACTGCCAGAGAAGTCCCTTGAATAACTTTTAGTATGGAACAGTAAAGGTTCATAAAATTAATGAAGACAACTATAAAGAACTACAGAGTAGCTATTTTGCTGATATTAGAATTATTATTTTAGGGCTACAAAAATTAAGAGTAGGTAGTATTAGCATTGGGAAGACAAAGGAACACAACAGAGAAACCAGAAACAAAACACATATGTAGAAATTTAATTTATGACAGTCCTGGCCCTGTAAATCAATGGTAAAAGGCTGGACTTTGCAAATCATACTGAGATACTTGATTATTCACATGAAAAATAAGAAAGGAAGGAAGGAAGACTTAGGTAAAATGAAGACAATATAAAAGTCAAAACTATTTTTAAAAATGTTTAGGAAATAATGTAGGAGAACATATACATGACCTCAGAACAGAGAAGGATTTCTTCTCTATTTCTTTAGAATAGAGAAGGTTTTGCATAAAAGGTGCAAACCATAAAGGAAAAGATCAATAAATTCAACTACATTAAAATTAACCACCCTACAGAAAAAAATTTGGCAAAAAAACTTGAAAAGGTACTTCACAGGAAAAACAAAACCAAGTGGCCTATAATAATCATATAAATGTATGAATAATTTCATTAGCATTTAGGGGGAAAAATTAAAACACTGTGAGACGATATTTTACAACACACCAATCTGGCAAAATGTTAGTCTGACAATATCAAGGGTTGAAAAGAATATGGAGCATTATGATTACATACACTCTGCTGAATGTAGTATCTACTGTTACAATCAGTTTTGGGGAAAATGGCGTAATTAATGATGAAGATACACATGCCCTACACCCTGAAAAATGTCCTTTGTAGGAATACAACCTACACAAATCCATGGGCATATATATGCATTAGACATGCAAAGAATGTTTATAAAAGCACTATTTGCAATAGAAAAAACTGGGAATCCAAATTTCTTTCCATCATATTCTAGATAAATAGTGATAGGGCCATTACGCAGTTTACACAGCATTATACAGAATATTATACAGTTGTGGAAATGAATACAGCTACCAGTAATAACAAAGATTAATCTTAGGAACACAATGTTGAGTGAAAAAAGCAAGCTGCCTAATAATATATATTGTATGATACAATTTACACAAATTTATTGTTTAGGGATATAGACGTACGTGGTAAAACCACAAAGAAAAGAAAGGAGAAAATAAACACAAAATTCAGGATAATGTTACCTCTGAGGAGGCTGGGAAGACAATGGGTTGGAGGAAGGATGCCCAACTCAACAGGAACCACTGTATTATTAATTCTTTATACTTTCAATAAATTTTAATAAAATTCTTTAATCAAAATTTAACTTTCAAAGTAAAACAAACAGAAAGATTATATAAAAGTGAACCAGGTTTCCCTGGTGGCACAGTGGTTAAGAAGCTGCCTGCCCATGCAGGGGACACGGGTTCGAGCCCTGGTCCTGGAAGATCCCACATGCCACGACTACTGAAGCTCATGAGCCACAACTACTGAAGCCTGCACGCCACAACTACTGAAGCCCGCACTCCTAGAGCCCGTGCTCCGCAACAAGAGAAGCCACCGCAATGAGAAGCCCTTGCACCACAACAGAGTAGTCCCTGCTCGCCGCAACTAAAGAAAGCCCACGTGCAGCAACGAAGACCCAACGCGGCCAAAAATAAATAAATAAATATATTAAAAACAAAAAAGTGAACCAACAAACACAAGCTAAAATGCCATATAGGGCTTCCCTGGTGGTTCAGTGGCTGAGAGTCCTCCTGCCGATGCAGGGGACACGGGTTCATGCCCCGGTCCGGGAAGATCCCACATGCCGCGGAGCGGCTGGGCCCGTGAGCCATGGCCGCTGAGCCTGCGCGTCCGGAGCCTGTGCTCCGTAACGGGAGAGGCCACAACAGTGAGAGGCCCACATACCGCAAAAAAATAAAAAAATAAAATGCCATATAGTTCACATTTTTTATTACAAAGGATAACCTAAAATTCATTATAAAACTTGGCTGTATATCTGCCAAGTACTTAATGTAGTAATTTCTCATTTTGAATTATCAGTTCATATAATAAAGGCAGAATTGAAAGACTACGTTAATAACTGTGTTTATAAAACAGAACCCAGATAAATGACAAAAGTACTATAAAATATATGTTCTTTATGCCTGGTTCATAATTAATTATATGCCCTAAAGAGACAAGATGCTCCAGTAATAAAGTTTTTGTCATTTTGGGAAAGATATTTATTTGATCTGCTATTTCAAAATAGTTTACCATTTGCTACAGCATTCAATCTTCCATAAACAGCATTTCAAAGTCATCACTGAGCTGACTTCCAGGGGGAAAACGATGACACTTAAGACCCCTAATTGTTAAAATCCAATCTTCAAAACTTTATTTTTTAATTCTGCCAATGATATTTCAAAGAAGTGCATCTGAACCCAAAGAACAGGCTGTCTCCTGGAAGTAGAATTCCATTCTAGCCTCTCAACTTTTTTAAGACCTAAGCCTTTAAAAACAGACCCACCTAGGCTCAGAATTCCACAGCTCAACTGGTTGGTTGCCAAGTATTCAGCCTGAACGGAATTAAAAAACATACACCATGTTCTAGTTCCTCTAACACTGCTCTGGGAAACAACAATGTGGTCCCAGGGGACACCACCCACCCCGCAAGCCTGGGGGAGCTGCAGCCTGAACTTTGGCCTGCTGAGCCAGAGATGCAGAGAGTTAAGGAAGGGGGAGCAGCCTGTCTCATGAAAACATCCCAGATTTCTGTCTCCATCTCTGCCTGTTCAATATCTCAAAGCAGCTCACCATCTGTACGTGACATCTTTACCGTAAGACATAGCAATTAACATGAAAGCTGTTCTTTATAAACACCAGGGACATTTCAATACAGTATTTTTACTCTCTTAGTCAATACCAATGATTTACTAAGTAACAGCGATTTTATGCCATCTCCCAATGTTAATATTAACCCAGAGATGCTCTCCCTAGGTTTTTAATAAAGCCCTCTGCTATCTAAGTCTGATTCTTTAAGCTCAAGAGGGAATAAGGCAAGTGGCCGACAAGCATATACACAGAGGCGCAGACCGAGTGTGTTCCCCCAGGAAGGCAGCGGCCCTAGCCTCTCTGCAATTGTTTTGGAATCCTTCCTGCCTCCTCTCTACACACAAGCATTAGAACGATATCTGACACTACTGCACCTCTTATTCTTTAAGGATCCAAAATCCCATCCCTAGTAAAGTGCTGGCCATACCAACACGATGCTCTCCAACCACAACAGGAGTATTTACTGGGTGTCAAAAGCATAAAATAAAAACATTCCAGAGAACAAATCAGAAAAAAAAAAGAAAGCCAAGTAAGGCAATATCCTCAATATAGAGATTATGGTACACTCATAAAGACTTGTTTATATTGATAAATTAAATGTACACATAATGGGCTTCCCCGGTGGCGCAGTGGTTAAGAATCCGCCTGCCAATGCAGGGGACACGGGTTCGACCCCTGGTCTGGGAAGATCCCACATGCTGAAGAGCAACTAAGCCCGTGTGCCTAGAGCCCGTGATCTGCAACAGGAGAACCATGGCAATGAGAAGCCCGCGCACCGCAACAAAGAGTAGCCCCCCGCTCGCTGCAACTAGAGAAAGCCCACGTGCAGCAATGAAGACCCAACGCAGCCAAAAAATAAATAAATAAATTTATTTTTTTAAATGTACACATAATGATTAACCCTTCCAAGTATCTACACGACTTATAAGTAGCACCAGATGTAGTTAAGAGATAATGAATCATGTAAACATGGTAACAGGACAGCAAACATCCTTCGCCACAACCTTCCAGAAGGCACTGCTGAGCACAGCAGGGGGATAACACCACTGCTCCGGCCTGATTAGTCTGAGAGCATCATCAGATGCAATTTAATCACCCAAAATGTCAAAATACAACAAGGAAACCATACACATAATATTGCAGGAGCTCTGCATCTGGAAAAATTCAATGTGTGATTTATTGAACGTGTGCTAGAGCACCGCACGATCAAAGCAAAAGGAAAAGAGAAAAATGCTCAGTATTGTGGTCCCAGACTGATCTTCTGAAGCATGAAGGCTGCTATTTTGCATATTGTATATACAGCTGTGGATTACAGCGAAATGGGAGCCCCAAATCACCGGTACAAAGCTTGGGAACACAGGGAACACTGTGTTCACTGCTGTGAACACTGCTGTGAATGTTTGGTAGTGAGAGGGTTTTATCCCTCTCGATTCGCAGGTGCTTGTGCCAGCAGTGACATTCTCCAGTTACTGCAAAAGGAAAAAGAATTGGAAAATGACGAGTTTTAGGCAGAGCACTGACTCTGCTTAAAATTTAAACCACACAATGCTAAGCATCTTCTAGGTGTGTCCAACAGTAGAAACACTTTTAAAAGAATAAGGAGCTTTATTAAGATGCTAGAGGTTGTTTTGCAAGAATATTACAATTTGGGGCGCCAATTACAGGAGCAACAGAAATGACATAATGTGGTACCTTGAGAATCAGGCCTCATTTTTAGATCCAGCCCCCTAATCAGCTGTGACAGAGAATGAGAATCCATGAGGCAACAGGGAGAAGCGACAGATGCTGGGAGACCGCTCAGCTCTGGAAGGAAACAGCTGATAGCGGAGCAGCCTCTCTCCGGCCAGAAACTCAAGCACTGTCATGTGAACTCAGCCCGTGGGGAGGAGGCTGCCCACACCAGCTCCCCTCTAGGGCCTCCTATGCTGTCACGACCAGCTGGAAGGAGCCTCCAGTATGAAATCAGGGGACGAGGGGGTTTGCAAGCTTGGCTGGGCCTTAAAATCACCCGACCTGCTCATGTGACACATCAGGAGAAGGAGCAGCACAGAGACAGCTGAGTGAGAGTCTTACCCTTAGGACGTGGACTCCACTTTTCTAACTGCAGGTCCTCGACCTCTCACTGCACGAAGCAGATCAACAGCACTTGGCAGAAATGCAGATTCTCAGGCCCCTCTCAGGCCTTCTGAACCCAGAGCTACTTTTAAACAAGATCCCCCAAAGAATCCCATGCACGTTAAGGTTTGAAAAGCACCACACTGCTTAACTCTTCGAATCCAGCAAAGCACAGACTCTGCAGACAAACTTCTTGGGTTCAATCTCAACTCCTTCACTTACTAGCTGTGTGACCCTAGGTAAATTCCTTAACCTCTCTCTCTGTTTCCATCATCTGTAAAAATCATCACAGTACCCATCTCATAGGGTTCTTGTGAGGGCACTCAATAATTTTAAATTCTTCTAACTACCTTAAAATGTCTACTTACTCCTCTGTCTGCCTGATGGATTGGTGGCAGGCCATTTCATCCATGTATTCCAGATCTCTCTCATTTGTCCTCCAGCCACCTTTACCAGAAGGCTGGATATGGTCTCCATCAGTGAGCGGCCCTACTCTCTAGTTCACAATGGGTAGCCCTGGACTAAGAGGAAAGTCTATCTATTGCCCAGACTCCCTCCCTGCAGGGTCACCTCAGGTGGGCTGGTGCCTGTCTCAAGGTGACCTTTCCTGAAGGACTCTCTCTTCCCAGGTTCTGCGTGATAACTGCTCCTCTGCTGTTACTGCCTTCGCCTGTGTAAACAGCCCCTTCGCAAATAATCCTCCCCCCTATTATCCTAATTTGAAGGCACCATCTCTTTGCTGATGTGACTCTGACCAACACACCATGTCTCCATCCATTCATCCAATAAATAGTCCTGCGTGTCAACCCTGCCAGGCCCCATGCCAGTGGCTGAAGATACAGAAGTAAAATTAAAATGACAGTCCGTGCACGGGTGGAATTTATATTCTGGACCTCATGCTGTGTCTGACACAGAGAAGACACCCTTTTAAATGGATATATATAATTTCCTCTTTTCATTAAAACTTTGCCTTAATCCTGTATCAGAAGAGCTTTGCCACAGGGCACACCAAGAGCCTGCTGGTTACACACAGCAGACATGCCAGCGAGGCCTAAGAGAGGGCGGCGGGTAAGCCACACAAGGCAATCAGAGCCTCAAGGAGGCCACAGCTAAAACAAGGGCTCTACGGATTTGAATCCAAAAGTGAGATTTAAAAAATATACACAGGAAAGTGAGTTTTGCAGCTTTTCCCTCAGATCAAACCACTGCAAGCAGCATAATTCCATCATCTACCAAAGAAGAATCCCCTGCACAGAGATCCTGGCTGGTGCTTTCTAAAAAAAGTATTTGGTGGAAAACAGCCACGTTTCTTAGGAGACAGGTGGATTAAGCAAAATGCCTTATTAGTAATATGTGTCAATTAAAATTCTGAGCTTGAGGCTTTGCAAAATCATCTTTCTACATCTGCTTGAAAGTTTCATTAAAATAATACCCACTCTTGGGCTTCCCTGGTGGCGCAGTGGTCGAGAGTCCGCCTGCCGATGCAGGGGACACGGGTTTGTGCCACAGTCCGGGAAGATCCCACATGCCGCGGAGCAGCTGGGCCCGTGAGCCATGGCCGCTGAACCTGCGCGTCCGGAGCCTGTGCCCCGCAACGGAGGAGGCCACAACGGTGAGAGGCCCGCGTACCGCAAAAAATAATAATAATAAAATAAATAATAATAATAATAATACCCACTCTTTAGAGACCAGTCTTTAGAGACTATTGATTCTTTTCTCCCACTCTTCCCTCCCCGAAACCGTCAGATTTGCTGCAAGCAAGCAGAGACTCTACACTTAGAACCGTCTCTGAGAAGGATCGCCAGAGGTTGACAGCATTGCCACCTGCAGCAGAGGTTGGTGGGGATTAGTACTAAGACGATGTAATTATTTCCTGATGACAGCAAAGGTTTTCACCTGCTCCTCCTTTAGCTGTTCCCAAGTTTGAATAATAAGCCTGTAATAATGCTTCTTAGGGTCTAAAATCTTAAAGGTCAAGTTAGTACTGATTCACTTGGGATATAAAAACGGGAAGAAGCATAATGAGGAATTCCACTTCATATTCGTTCAAAAAGGGGGGAAGGCTCTCACTGTTGGTATTTTGTTAGAATTTGTTAGCATTAAAGCACGAGTTTTTTATGCCCTGCTTTATGCAAGGGATTTATGCAGTAAGTACAGTAGGTCCTCCTGCAAGGACCATCTCTACTAACACTAAATGAAATAGGAGTGGATTCTACATATTCTTGAGGAAGGTCATGAATGAAAATTTGGAGGAAGGAGTAACTTGTGAGTAGTAAATTCAAATTAATGAAAATCTATTTTCTGCAGTTTTCTGTCAGGGAACTCTAGCTCTTACTAAAAGAGAATTTAATTCAACAAAGAAATGGTGTGAATAATAGTCTACAAGTATAGCAAAATGGATTCTTTTTAGCAACATAATAGCAAAGCAATGGAGAGTAAAGTTTATGTCCTTGGAACAAAAAAAGAAAAAATAAGAAAAAGAACAGAAAAAACTCTTTAGAAACTGCTCCTTTTTAAGAAAATACTATAAGAAAATGTTGTAAAGTCTCTGAATGTAATATTAATTTTATTTTCCCCTCTCATTTACTTGAAAGATGATAACCAAATAATATTAATATATAAAAAATGTTCATGCTTGGAATCCATTAAAACACAAAAGTGGGAAATGAATTGTATAGCTATATGACTATACAAATGTACACAGATTTTTCCACGCACTTTAGTTACCACTTTTTGTTATACATTTAAAGATTTTGGGCACACAGTTAATTAATTTAATTCTTCTTCTTCTAAACCAGAATATCGATTCCCATGTGGTTCCAGTATATTCTTTCTATTCCTATACAGGTTTTCTTGGCTATTATTTTCTTTTTTGTTCTTTTTTTTTTTGGCCACACTGCATGGCATGCAGGATCTTAGTTCCCCGACCATGGATCGAACCTGTGCCCCCTGCAGTGGAAGCACGGAGTCTTTTTAACTACTGGACTGCCAGGGAAGTCCCATCTTGGCTATTATTTTCTTTTGCTCATTCCTTTTTCTGTACTACAACATTCAAACAACTTTATTCTAATTCCCATAAACTAGGATATGTATTGTGATTATTTCACTTGATCAGAATATTCTTTTCTTTGAATTAGTCAACTGAAGAATATTTACTCAATATTTTCTATGCAGAGGGCATGGTATTAAACACAGCTGGGATTTAAAAAAAAAAGATTCACACTATAAAAGCTTTGAAATCTTTTTGAAAAGGGCACATATAACAAAGGTTGCAAATACATGATAGCAAGTGATAAGTGCAAAATCAGTAAAGCAATACCAAGTGCAATGGGCCTTAGGATAAGAGACAACCAGATGGGGTTGTATTGCTCAGGAAAGGGTATTCAAAGGCAGGAAGAAATGATTGGGTGAGTGGAAAAGGAGAAGATACAGAGGTGAATGACCAGAAAGGAAAATGATGGCAACCAGAAACACAAGGTGTATTTCAGTGGAAAGGAGAGCCATTTGGCTGGAATAAACCTTCCCAATAGGAAAGAATTGGGAGATGAAGATAAACAGATGGGCTTGAAGCCAATCAATCTATAAACGCCAAGAGAAAGGTACTATGAAGATGCAGGGACTGCCTCTGAGGCCAAACAGATCCTCTTCTAAACCTGGTTCTGCTACCTACCACCCTGGGTTTCCACATCCATAAAACGTTGATAATAACAGCACCTGTCTCAAAGAGAGTCTATAAGCAATAAATTATAACACTCTTCTCACAGTGCTTAGCACATATCAAGAGATTAAAAAAATTTTTTAAGTCTGTTCCTATTATTAGCCATGCTGAGGGGACTGGATCTTGTTGTGTCACTACTGGCATAGAGTGACGTGATCCATCTCTCATCTGGCAAAAAGGCACATTGTCCTGACCAGAAGGAGGAGGCCACTCTTCCCACGGGCCCTGTATGCAGCTCTCTTAGTGCAATGTAAAGTCAAGCCAACAACAGAGATTTGAACCAACTTCTTACCCAGCCACTTCACTCCATTATACTCAAGGGCCTCCAGAATCAAGCTCGTACCTCCGTACCACCTACCTACAGCTGTAGGTTCCCAATATGCTCCAGTATCTGCTAACCTTCACACTGTAGTGAACATGGCCATGGGACAAGAAAGACCTGGATTCAAATGCTGACTACATGTGTTCCTCCTGACAGGCTATTTCTTCTGAGCTCAATTTTCTCATGTGTAAAACATGGAAATAATAAAACCACCCCGGATATGTTTTTATGAGGCTTAAATGAGATAAGTACAGCAAAAGCAACTAGCACATCATTTAATACAGAATGCTAGGCACCGACTATTATCTAGTTAACACTGAAAATAACTCTATGAGGTAAATGCTCGTAATTATTCACATTTTACGGATAAAACTGAGGCTTAAAGAGATGAATTTTCCAAGTCACAGACGTCATGGGTGGCAGAGCTGCATCAGAACGAAGCAGTCTGACTCTGGCACCGCCTCACTCTCTCCTTCCCACTTTCTCAGAACCCTAAGAGGGTAATTACACTGACCAGTGTCAACCTCACCAGGCTCAGGACTGCCCTGACCTCATTCAATCACTGTGAGAATGTCTTTGGTTGACATAAAAGCCATAATCAAAGGGAAATCCTTAATATCCTCTAGGAAGTTGTTTACTTACTATCACATTTTTTTATCCCTAATACAAAAGACTAATAGTCATTCTGATGGTATAGACAGGTCTTAATAGTTAAGATAAGGTCCCAGCTGTTACCGTACTCATGTCTCTTTTTCTTCCAGAATTAACACGTTTTGATAAAAATTTCCATCTTCTGAACACATTCTGCCTTCTCCTCTCTGAGCTGCAACCTGACAAAACTTGCAATCAGGTTAGCTTTATGCCTCAGTGTGAGCTTGAATTTCTTATGAGCTACTTCTCTATTCACTCCTTATCAGTCTCTCCCTCAGTTTCTGTGCCATCAATAATTCTTCTCTACTCAACACATCATGTTCTTTTCTGCACCTCCTTCAGTACTGCTCTGCTCACTCCGTTTTTCTTGAGAAGCTTCCCATTGCTTTGACGACCCAAGGCCATCTTTTTCATTGCAGTTTCCACAAAACATGAATGCACGTGAAGCTGTTTACTTATTTTCCTTTGAAAACATATATGCAAAACTTCACTGGGGAAACTAATTTACTTATGATATTACTGCTGGAGTCTTTGTACCTTTTCATAATGCAAAATCCCCAGTTCTCTTTCACTTAACCCAGGAACTTAACGTGCCTTAAAATATATGTTGGTACATCTGCTTTCTCACTGAGCAAACAAAAGGCATCTATTTAAACTGTGATTCATTCTTTTCCTAATCCAAAACTGCCTTTGTCTTTTTACATTTTCACCTGTCTCTTAAACTTTAGGAAAAAACAAGTGTGACATCCACAGGGATGATTTGTTTCTCCTGAACACCCTGTTGAGTTTGCCTGTCTCTAATAAGGTCACATGCCTTTTCTAACTTGAAGAACAACTGGCAAGCTCTGATTTTTTTCATATGGTTGAACCTCTGACCCCTTCCCACAGTGTCAGGCCTTCCCCCTGCATTTCCTCATATGGGGCACGCCCTTCCTTTGAGCTCCCCTAGTAAGCAGATGGGTGCCTGAGTCAAGAAGCCAGAAGACTGTAAGTTATCTTGACAGCTCTACAAACCAAACAGAGAAAAATATATGTATTATGAATCACATGATAGAGAAAACTGAGCAAAAGACTTCACAAGTATACAACATTTCCCATGCTTTTCATGTTGCACTGCCACGAGTAATTTTTCACAAAGCTCATTTTTTTAAAAAAAGTAACAAGTTTAATTTCAATAATTGGTTACTTGGAGTTTTTATTTTCTTCTTTTGCTTTTTATAACGGAGGCCATTATGGCAGATATTTCTAGGAGGCGTGAATCCCTCTGCCTCAAGACATCTATTTGCACTTTAATCTGTACTGTGATTAAGGAGATTACCTGGGACCTCTGGAGCAACTCCAACTCTAAGTAAACAGTCAGATCATAATTTGGTAGATCTGTTTGTGTGAGCTCTGCTTCTCAAGAGTATTTCACTTCTGTCATAAGAATTAGCCTATTCCATGCTAGTTAAAAATATCTAACTGATAAACAGCCAATCAGATACCCACCGTGTTCTCATTAAAACCCAGAACTAAGCTGAGTCTGGGTTAGGTGAGCAGGGGTAAAGGCCATGACAGAGGAAATACCAACACCCACTCAGAAGGCTGGATCCTCATGACGGCATGAAGGCATATAACTCAGCATTCTGCAAGGAGGTCCCATCCTTAGACTGACAACCTGATCACTTTTTGAAGTTAGGAGATTTCTCACCAAAACCAGCTTTCTCTTTGCAGAGGAAAAATATAGTGAATTGGTTTTAAGAGCAAAGACTCAGCAGCCAGGCTTCAGAAGTATGATTTCCAGGTTCTTCACTTACTACGTGGGGTAAGTTACTTACCCTCCTTGTCTCCATTATCATATTAGTAAAATATGGATAATAATGGCATCAAATGGCACATAGAGTTGTTATGTGGATTAGATGAGTTAATATATGTAAAGCTCTTAAAACAGTGCTTGAATATAGTAAATGTTAGCTATTATTACTAATTACAGTTAGTACACTCTGGAGGATTAATTATTGGAATTCAGTATTATATCCAATAAGAGAACTGTTACCTCATTGGTTAGCAGGTGTTCAATAAATACTTGTGAAATTACACTCATTAAAGTGATGACATTTCATAAAATATTCTAGTATAAAAGTTGACGGGCATGACAGAAAGTTGACTGCACCTGTAACTCAGGTGCAAAACCTCAAAAGGTGAGATGAGTATTGCTAAGAGTCAGCCCCTGGGTTATCCAGACATTCTAGATATTCTTCAGGCTTATTACAGACTATGAGTTAAGGAGATCAAGACAAGGTGAAACCTGGAGCTTCTTATGGGTATATAGATCTTCTAATTCATTTTCTATGTGGAAATTGACTGTATGACCAGATTAACCAGAGGCTGAAGCATAATTTAGGTGGAATAGATACGGTAATAAAAAATATCCTGTACACACAGAACACAGGACAGTCATTGCCCCTGAGGAGACAGTGAAGGGAATGTGACCAAAGGCAATGTTAAGGCAGACTTCAACTCTACAAATACAGCTTCATTCCTTAGGGAAAGCCAAGAAAGGACCGGAAATAAATATGACCATACATAGTATGAATGTTTGTTATATTATTTTTTTATAGTCACCTGAATATTTTAAGTTTCTCAGACCAAAAATAGGGAAAAAAGAAAAGCAACCTTACTTAAATGGCCTTTCCTAAAAAATAAAAATAAAAAACTAGTGACCTAAAAAAATGACATGATGGTTTATATAGAAAAATAAAAGAATTGGTAAAAAACTCCTAAAACTAATAGCAATTATAGCAAGGTTGCAGGATACAAGAGTAATATACAAAAGTCAAATGCTTTCCTATATACCAGTAATGAACAAGTGGAATTTTAAATTAGAAACACAGTACCATTTGCATTAGCATCCAAAAAAATTAAATACTTTGGTATAAATCTAATGAAGTATGTACAAGAGTTATATGAGGAAAACTACAAAGCTCTGATGAATGAATTTAAAGAACTAAATAAATGGAGAGACAGCCCATGTTAATGGACAGGAAGTCTCAATATTGGCAAAATTTCATTTGTTCCCAAATTTATCTATAGATTCAATGCAATCCAATCTAAATCCCAGCAAGTTATATTGGGGAGACTGACAAACTGATCCTAAAGTTTATATGGAGAGGCAAAAGACCTGGAATAGCCAACTCAATACTAAAGGAGAAGAATAAAGCTGGAGGACTGACACTACCCAACTTCAGGACTTACTTTGAAGCTACAATAGTCAAGACAGTGTGGTACTAATTTAAAAAAATTAGATAGATAGATCAATGGAACGGAATAAAGAGCTCAGAAATAGACCCACCTAAATATAGTCAACTGATCTTTCACAAAAGAGCCAAGGCAATACAATGGAGCAAATATAATCTTTGCAAAAAATGGTATTGGAACAACTAGGTATCTGCATGCAAAAAAAAAGAATCTAAACATAGATACTACACCCTTAACAGAAACTAACTCAAAGGGATCACAGACTTAAGTGTAAAACACAAAACTATAAAACTTCCAGAAGACAACATAGGATAAAACCTAGATTATGGCGATTGGTTACAGTGATGACTTTTTAGATAAAATACCAAAGGCACAATTCATGTAAGAAATAATAGATAAACTGGACTTCATTAAAATTAAAAACTTCTGCCCTGTAAAAAATAATGTCAAGAAAATGAGAAAACAAGCCACAGACTGGAAGAAAAATATCTGCAAAAGGTGTATGTGATAGAAGATTGTTACCCAAAATACACAAAGAACTCTTAAAACTCAAAAATTAGAAAATGACCCAATTTAAAAATTGGTCAATGACCTTAACAGAGACCTCACCAAAAAAATATACACAAATGTCAAATAAGCTTATGAAAAGATGCTCCACAGCATATGTTATGAGGAATATGAAAATAAAAACAACAGTGAGATACCACCTATTACAATGGTCAAAATTCAAAACACTGACAACACCAAATGCTGATGGAGGTTGTGGAGCAACAGGAATTCTCATTCATTGCTAGTGGTAACGCAAAATGGTACAGCCACTTTGGAAAACAGTTTGGTGATTTCTTACACAACTAAACATGATCTTACCATATGATCCACCAATTGAACTCCTTGGTATTCATCCAAAGGAGTTAAAAACTTATGTCCACACAAAAACCTGCACACAGATATTACAGCAGCTTTATTCATAACTGCCAAAACTTGAAAGCAACCAAGTAGGTGAATGGATAAATAAACTGTGGTATATCCGGACAACAGAATAGCATTCAGCACTAAAAAGAAACGAGCTACCAAACCATGAAAAAAATGGAGCAAACTTAAATGCATATTACTAAGTGAAAGAAGCTAATCTGAAAAGGCCTCATACTGTATGATTCCAACTATATGATGTTCTAGAAAAGGTAAAACTATGGAGACAATAAAAAGATGAATGATTGCCAGGGGCTGAGGAGGGGAGAAGAATTAATAGGTGGAGCACAGAGGATCTTTAGGGCACTGAAAATACTGTGTATGATATTATAATGATGGATACATGTCATTATACATTTATTCAAACCTCACAGAATTTACACCACCAAGAATGAACCTGACATAAACTATGACTGTGAGTGATACAATGTGTCAATGTAGGCTCATCCTTGGCAACAAAGGAACCATTCTGGTGAGTGATATTGATAATGGGGGAGACTATATATGTATGGAGGCAGGGGGTAAATGAGAAATCTCTGTATCTTACTCTCAACTTTGCTGTGAACTTAAAACTGCTCTAAAAATAAAGTTGAAAATTTTAAAAATACATATAATGACTTACTAGTGTACCACCATGCCTTCACAGCTACTCATTAACTTTGAAAAGTCCCAATCAAAAGTCCATAATGGGGACTTCCCTGGTGGCGCAGTGGTTAAGAATTTGCCTGCCAATGCAGGGGACACAGGTTTAAGTCCTGGTCCGGGAAGATCCCACATGCCACAGAGCAACTAAGCCCGTGTGTCACAACCACTGAGCCTGTGCTCTAGAGCCTGCGAGCCATGACTACTGAGCCCACGTGCCACAACTACTGAAGCAGCCCGCGTGCCTAAAGCCCATGTTCTGCAACAAGAGAAGCCACCATAATGAGAAGCCCGCGCACCGCAACAAAGAGCAGACCCCACTCGCTGCAACTAGAGAAAGCCCGCGCGCAGTAACGAAGACCCGACGCTGCCAAAAATAAATAAATTTATTTAAAAAAAGAAGTCCATAATGCAATACTACCACACACACACACACAGTCCTTCTTTCATAATCTCATACATAAAGAAGTTTCACCGCAGAGCAGCACAACTATCCAACAGAAAACTCTGCAGATACAATAATTAAGGGCCCAGGATTGCATCTACCATTGAAACACTAGCTCACTGTCACTTTAGAGAGCTTCTGATGATATTTAATGTCTGCTTACAGATGAAATGTGACACATCCCACCCAGCATTCATGTTAAGGTGAAGAATGTCCATATAAAGAGCACTGAGCTGGGTGCTCTAAACAGAAAAACTCGCTTATTTCCAGGGTGTTGATGACATGGATGAGAGCCAAGCAGAGCATCAACACCCAACATGCAAAATGGGATAAAGCCACTCTGGCTCCAGGAGATACAGAGAAAAGAGAAGCAGATTAATGCTCCCAGGACACTTCTGCTTTCCCCAGAAGAGTCCTTTCTAGAAGTTTCTTATAAATCCTTGCAGGAAACATTGTAAAGGGCTTGACCTCTCCAGCCTGGGGCAGCCTACACAGTAGAATCAGATGCGTGTGGATTCAGTTCTACATCTTCTACTTAATACTTGTACAATTCTGTGCAGATTATGCAAGCTCCCTTGAGCCTTGCCTTTCACATATGAAATGCGGTGAGAAGACGTAATTCCCAAGGACACAGTGACAGTTCAGGTTTATCAGGTTGATCCAGGTTTCATCTCCTGGCTTGTAATAGGCATTCCATATTGGCTCCCTGTTCCTCCCAGTGGGAAAGAGGTAATGAATAATTAAGCCAAACTCTCAAGACATTGAGACATACAGCTTATCTCCCCCAGGCCAAACTGTAGAAAGACTGGACATCTTCACATTAGCGCACCATCTATAAGTGCAATTGAGTGCTTGTGTTGTGCCTAGCTCGGTGCTAAACTCTTTCCATACTTCCTGCCATTTATAATAATTGTTACTAATTATCCCTATTTTATACATATGGCAATCACTTAATCCAAGTTCATACTGCTACTAAAATAGAAATCGCAGATGTAAATCCACTATTTGTAACTCTAGGATATATGCACCCTGAGCACACCATTGTTCCATCATTATTAAAGGTGAAACAAGGAAGGAAACTCTAGAATCACTTTTGGAGAAAACTGCATCCACACAGGGCTTCGAGTTAGCACACTATTTTCCTTATGTGAAAACTAAACTCTGTTTCTTACACTCAAGCTCTGAGACTAAAAGTCTGACATACAGACTTGGTCAGAATTTACCTCTGCCAAAGTGAATTCTTGACAGCTAACAGCTGTAGTCTGATGCTGAGCTGTGCTTGCTACATCACTTCTGAAAATGCAGTCAACATTAGGTGGCAGAGCTTCCAATCGATCATGCCAGAAAAAGATACTTATCTTGCATCTGCTCATTTTCTTTGCCAAGTAGAAAAGCAATTATCTGCACCAATACAAAATATAACTGCCTGGGCATAATACACATAAGAAGAAGAGATGATTTTAATCAGAAACTGGAAGTCAAAATTATAAACTTACCATACTGAATGTATAATAGAAAGGGATTAGTACCTCCGTGAAGTTTCTATTAATTTCTGCTCTTTGGAGGAAAATCATAAATGGAAAAGGCTTCAATCAACTAAGGTGTGGGTAAATAGCATAGCTTCACCCTATCATGGGCAAACGTACTCTTAAGTCACCTATCCATTTTTCTTAAATATGAGAATTCTACCAGAATTACAAAAATGTGTAAAGAAAATTTTATATGATACAATCTTAAACGACAAAGAGAAGATACTGAGCTTTCACAAATATGCAGGATTCATTTATGGTAAAAACTCAGAACTACTGCTTTTTTATTCTCAAAAGTGTAATCATTAATAGCAAGTGGTTTGAATTTTTAAATCTTCACTCTTTTTTTTAAATCTTCACTCTTTAATAAGATGTGCCATCTGGCTTTATGATCAGAGTTTTCTTACCTATAAATCTAAAAAAAAGAGATGAGCCTGCTTTGCACTTGTTGCCCTCCTTACAGGAGTCAGGCCCTTGGCATCTCTCCCAAGTTCCTCCATGACGGGGCTCCTGCCTACCTTCCTAGCCTTGTCTCCACTACTCATGTCCTGTGCTGCCTGTAGTTACACACACACACACATATGCACACTTTGTAGGTTCAGGCCTCTGTGTCCTCCCTCCTGCTGTGCTTTATACATGGAAGACAGCCCTCCCTCCCTTTGGTTCATCTTCTCAGCTGTTAAGACTCAGTTTATGCCAAACCTCCCAGGCTGGCTGAGGTATCCTATCCTGTGAATCCCATAATTCAGGGTACACACATTGATCATCACACTTGCCACCCTCAGTAAGATTATCTTTTTCTCTGTATGACTTCCCCACTGGGGTGTAAACTTATCCATGCTGGCCCAATCAGAGTCTCTATTTTTGAGAATCTGGAGTCAGAACACATTAATTCCAGTCCATCTTTAACAGAGAACTGAACTGAGAGGTTACATGAAGCTAGGACTGAGGCAGCCCTGCAACTCACCAAATTAAGAAAAGTCAGTCTTTAAGAAGAGGAGGAAAGGACAACAACATGGACTTTAAAAAGCAAAAGAGAGACCATGAACCCTCCAAAATGTAAAAAAGAAATGTTTTGAGTTTGCCAGTTCCTGTGTCCAGAAATCAGGTTCAATACCCTGACTGGGGTGCCATTAGAGTCCAGTGTACCTTTCTAACGAAAACTTCAATTTTCTTAAACAAGTTCTTTAAAAATTTTGTTCTTTGTAAGCAAATGATCCCTATGACATCTGTATATAGTATTTAATAAATGTTTATTAATCAAATGAATCAACAAACTGTCTCTGACGAGTCAACAGGTATCAGTTTGCAAATGCACAGCTTTGATGACCTCTATGATGGTTGAGGGCAAAATATGTGTAAACTTTAACCTTTTTTGCTATTGATATTTCTCATCAATACATTTGACTTAAGTTCCAAAGACTTAAGTAGTCAAGAATTCAAGATGGAAAAGGAAAACAAAAATAGCCGAATGCACACCAGTGAAATCTCCTCCACAGTCTGCTTAGTCACTCACTTAGCCCATTATCGTATCTCACTTCAGGGTCAGCCTCTGACTCTCATACAACTTCGAACTACATGCATGCCGATGGAGTGCAGTGACTAAAAGAGAAAAGGAAAAGTGACAGCATCGTTTCATAAGAGTTTGGCCAATAGTCAGAGAGAGTGCCAAATGACCTGAGACCACCTGTCTCACTTGTGTCGTTTCACAGATAAGAAAAACAAACATCCAGGGAAGTAAAATAACTGGCCCAAGGAGCAGAGCAAATCAGAATCAGAGCAGAACTCAGCTTCCCCCCAACCAGGCCATGGCTCCTTACAGTACCGTGCGTTTCTTTACGTCCAGCCCAACCTGGGAAACCGCTCTTCTCTTTCAAAGGATTCAGCAATTCTACAATGTTCAGATTTTTCGAAAACAGCAATGAGGACAATGATACAAGTTTTATTGTTCAAGACATGTACTCAGTCGTCAACTATTGATATCATCACACATGTATTTTCTGCTTAAAAATATCTGGAGATTGGTACCCAATCTTGACTTATCTTAATGGTTTACCTATCCGTTGTGGCTATAAATTATGTGCCATAAGGAAGAGAGAAACAAAGAACACTCCTACAGTGTTGGTGGGAATGTAAATTGGTACAGCCACTATGGAGAACAGTATGGAGGTTCCTTAAAAACTGAAAATAGAGCTGCTATATGATCCTGCAACCCCACTCCTGGGCATATATCTGGAGAAAACCATAATTTGAAAAGATACATGCACCCCAGTGTTCATTGCAGCACTATTTACAATAGCCAAGATATGGAAGCAATTCATCTATTGACAGATGAATGGTTAAAGAAGATGTAATAGATTTATACAACGGAATATTACACAGCCATAAAAAAGAAAGAAATATTGCCACTTACAGCAATATGGATGGATGTAGAAGTTATCATACTAAGTGAAGTAAGCCAGACAGAGAAAGACAAATATCACATGATATCGCTTACATGTGTAATCTAAAAAAAGAAATGAGACAAATGAACTTCATATAAATAACAGAAATGGACCCACAGACATAGGAAAAAAACTTATGGCTACCAAAGAGGAAAGGGGCAGGGAGGGATAAATTAGGAGTTTGGGATTAACAGATTAACAGTAATTCTTCCACACTGTCTTTGGCATAATTCTTCCACACTGTCTTTGGCATAAAATAAGCATGCTGGTAGGGATATAGCCCTACCATTTATGAAAAGCCACAACTAATAGCCGTGTTAAGCTCTTTTCATGTATTCACTCATTTGTTCCTCACAATAAGCTCATAGAGCACCGTTTCTATACTTTTTCAAGCATTTACATTTTTAACATTGTCACATTTAATCTAGAAAACATAGTAGCAGTTCAAAACATGTGGCAGACAATTTTCAGAGCAACAAACTGGAAATCCCACCAAATTATCTGAAACCATATTGCCTAGTGTAGAATAATGTTCCCATGAAAGAATTATTTATATATCCCCTGAGTGTTTACAATGTTAAGATGAACTGATACTGCCTTTACTGCAATCACTCCACAACCTCTCAGCAGGCTACGTTAAAAAAGATAAATTAAAAAAAAAATTAGCTGGATGACAGCAGCTTTAACTAAAAGAGCAAAGAAATTGGCAGTGGACTCCCTACAACACCCTAAGGGCCCTACCTGTGTTCTGCAAAAGAAGGGAAAGATGTTTGGTGTCCTTGAAGTCACCCAGGCTCTAACCTGCACAGGACAGAGGTTGAGTATCCAATGGTGACTGATGAGCTGATAGAAAACCATGAGGCCTGGCATCCTCTTCTAAGAGCCTACTGTGGCAGTGACAAAATTGAATGCCAACCAGAAATGCCTACATTCTGATAATTTTCTCTTTCAACATATGTCCCCATGAATCCAATTGGAAAGCAGATGCCTAAGCTTGATAGCCCTACACTGAGAAAGGAAAGAACTTATCATCCACTGACTGAAATTCACAGGGGATAGAATATTGCCAAGAACCGGTACCCAGTCAAGATTAAGCAGAATGAACCAGGGGCTGTCAGCAGTTAGGAACTCTACCAACTGCTATCCATAAATTAAAAGGAATTTTGCTTCTTAGCACGTGATTTATTTGGAAGAGGTTTTCAGTGCTAAGTTCTGAACGAAGCCAAGAAACACTTTACTGAAATGATCCATTTTAGTGCTGAGTTCAGTTCAAGAAGCAAAGCAGATTTCAATAAGCTTTCAGGCAAACTCATCAAAGTAATACCTGCTTTACCATATACTCTGGGTCTGGTTCAGATGGAATAACATCACTCTCAACTAATGGTTAGGAAGTAGTGACAGAAAAAACTCTCTTTTAATTCTCTATCCACATAAGAGAATACCTCTCTGGTAAGTTCCATGTTTAAGAAAAGCTACTTTAAAAGAACTTGAGGGCTTCCCTGGTGGCGCAGTGGTTGAGAGTCCGCCTACCGATGCAGGGGACGCGGGTTCGTGCCCTGGTCCGGGAAGATCCCACATGCCGTGGAGTGGCTGGGCCCGTGAGCCATGGCCGCTGAGCCTGTGGGTCTGGAGCCTGTGCTCCACAATGGGAGAGGCCACAACAGTGAGAGGCCCACGTACCACAAAAAAAAAAAAAAAGAAAGAAAAAACTTGAGAGCCCATCTTGGGTAAATCAACCCACCAAAGAATGTTAAAGGCAGATTAATGATGCTATCCCAATAAACACAGTTCAAAATTAAGAAGCCTGATAACACTAACTGACAGTTCTTTTGGAAAATTACTTTTTTATTTAAGTTTTTAAAAATAAATTTCCCACTATTTTCATCCTTCCTATAGCAAAACAGCAGCATTTGTTCACCCTTCCCAGGAAAATGTGTCCTCCATAGGAAGACAGATGCCTGCAGCAATCACCCACCTCCCTTCTCCAGTGCCTTCCCAGCCACTAAGCAAGTCTGCAGTTCAGTCACACCAGGAGGCACTACAGGGTCTTAGTAAAAGCTATGGTCAGTTCAGCATATTAAAAAGAAATTGACAAGCTATGAAAAAGCTCAGGCATGTATGGGCCAAAGGTAACAAGAGAGGATACCCTTTGGATATTGGGTCCAAATGATAGAATCATGGGTGTAAACAGTGTTTAAGTTGTTTAATAAGAAATAAGTTTAACAATAATTATGCTAGTAGGTTTGGTCAGTTGTCTTTATAAAATACAGCCTGAGAGCTACTGCTTTCTTAGGTCCACCACCATCATGTGCCAAAATGTCATAGTGATCTGGCTGCAGCCACCTAAGAACTACACCTGAAGACTGAAGTATTTACACCACTGAAGAAGAGAGAGAATTCCATAGCAAAATGTGGCCCAGCTCATCTTTAAACAAAGCAATGGAAATGAGGAAAAATGATCCGCAGCAATGAAAGAATGTACAAAGTCTCTTTAAAGTAAGATCTGGGCTTCCCTGGTGGCGCAGTGGTTGAGAGTCCGCCTGCCGATGCAGGGGACACGGGTTCGTGCCCCGGTCCGGGAGGATCCCACATGCCGCGGAGCGGCTGGGTCCGTGAGCCATGGCCGCTGAGCCTGCGCGTCCGGAGCCTGTGCTCCGCAACGGGAGAGGCCACAGCAGTGGGAGGCCTATGTACCGGAAAAAAAAAAAAAAAAAAGTAAGATCTTAGCCCATACCTACTTCCAGAGGGTGGCTTGTGTTCTTAAGGTGGATTCATCACTGAGCTTTACACTTACATTAAGAGACTTGAAAGTAGGGGAGGGGATTTATTAATATGAACCCACAAACCACTTTTAACTGTGGGAGGTATTTTCTGTGTAGATCTCTTAGTTTACTCCACCCCTCTTTCATTTGGTCATTTCATTTTTTTAAAGCAGTAACTGAGTGAGATTGAAAACAGCCCATCTGAGATCAGTCAACCAGAAAGGTGTGTAAAATGGTGGGGGGATAGCCCAATTATTCATCAGTAATTCAGGCTTTCAACAGAGATTTTTTTCCTGTCACCTGAAAATCTCATTTCACAAACTTACTAAGCTTCTTTCAAAGCTTACATGAGGCTGTTAATAATGATCTGAAACACATTTGCCCTACTCAGAGGAATTTAATCTACAAAGCATTTCTTACTTTAGGGAAAAAGAATACAATGCAAGGTCTACAGAAGTAAAGCATTAAAACGACACTTGTGAAAGATCAGTGACTCATTCCGCCAGTGAAGGTCAAAATATTTATATGCTTCCTTAAGTCCTCTGAATTTAATTTAATTATCTAACAGTTTCACTTTAGTGCCAACCTGTTCTCTAACCCTAAACCTGTCTTAGTTTCTTGATTTGCATGCGTCCGTGCAAGGTACACAAGAAAAACTTTTAAGACACACTGAAGTGAAAAATATGACCGCTGTCTTACCCACAAAGGTAGGAAACGAGCCCATTTTAGTAAAAATATCATGATCGTCATCCAGCTAAGTTCCAGGAGGGCAGAGCTCTGTTTACTTCACTGCCATATATTCCCAGCACCTAAAACATTACTTGGCACATAGGAGGCATTCAGTAAATACTGACAAATGAATGATTCGTGACAGATGCTGCAGAGCAAGAGAAGAGGAAAAGAGCAAGAATTTATTGAGCCAAGAACTGTCTTCAACACCAACCATAATCACTGTCACTTAAATGTGAAATCAATCAAGTCTCTATATGAAAAATGACTACATATAGTTACAGATATAGGTATGAGTTACGAGGATAAGAGTTCAGGCAGAATTCACTGAGTTTTCTAAGGTGAAAGGGAAAATGTGTCCATGCGTGAATGAACTGGATATAATGAAGAGGGTAGGGAGAAGGAAGGTTTACATACAAAACATTTCTCATTGCACATGGAACAACTGAGTAAAAGGTGGTATCAACTGAAATTTCATCTGATTCCAGAGTGTATACCCTAAGTCCTAGGTTATTCGTTGCACTTGCTACCCATAAGCCAATCACTAAGTCACACAGAAAAACAGGAAACTAAATAAATGACTTACAGTAGGATTTTGGAATTCTCCTGTATTTGGTAACTACAGAAAATGTTTTACCTGATAGTATTTAGTCCAATTTTTTGACAGCCTAATGCCATGCATGCAATGTAAATACATATTAGCAAATAGTTTCAAAGTTCAAGCAAAAAAAATCTCACACAAACTCATCCCTTGCCTGCATACTGCAGGTTCACCAGTTTCAGGATACATGCTGGTGTTTAGAAACTCACACAGGAATAATAATATTCATAATACTAAGCTACTACTAATGATGCTGTGGGCTGCCACACTGGCTACTGTGGGCCAGGCACCTATTTACATGTTTATTATGCAGGCTATAGCTTTGAGTCCTGACAAGCAATCTGAGCGTGAGGTGCCATGATTAGTTCCACCTTTTGGAGATAAGAAAACTGAGGCTCACAGAGATAAAATAACTTGTCTAGGATCAAGTAAGTGAAGGAGCCATGATTTAAACACTGTCTGCAGAGATCTTCAGAACTAAAATAACATTGCCTCTTTGAACTTTTATTTTCTTTACCTGATCACCTTCTGACAAAAGGACACACACAGTTTTTTAAAATAATTTTGATACTAATCAAATTTATAGTCAAATATATGACACCTTTCCTTTCCAGAGAAAGAAAATACATGACAACTTTCCCCTCCAGGAAAGGATAATGGTCTTTCTTGCCCACAAACATGTTAACTTACTAAGACCCCGACCAGTTCCAGTTGTCCTATGTACTGCTCTCCAGGCATAATTCTTTCTAAAACAGGCTGGTGCTCGGAGTTAAAAAAAAAAAAAAGCATGTCATTTAATTCAATGTATTAGTACCAACACCCTATATCGAAGTAAGTCAGAAGGTGCCTCATTTGTTGACCCAAGGATGGCTGCAAGAATCTTCTACCCCCGAGAGTTCGACAGGGAGGCCAGCTCCACAGAGCATGAAACAAGTGCCCTGCCTCCTTCCCAAAGCCAAGTCCTCAACCGGGAAGCTGGACTTCAGAGCATAACAAACAGGCAAAAGCAAAGGATTAGGGGTCAAACAGCCTGAGTTCCAATCCTGATGTTACCACTTACTAACTATGCAAATGTTTTTTTTTGTTTGTTTGTTTTTTTGCGGTTCTTCGGGCCTCTCACTGCTGTGGCCTCTCCCGTTGCAGAGCACAGGCTCCGGAGGCGCAGGCTCAGCGGCCATGGCTCACAGGCCCAGCCGCTCCGCAGCATGTGGGATCTTCTCGGATCGGGGCACGAACCCGTGTCCCCTGCATCGGCAGGCGGACTCTCAACCACTGCGCCACCGGTGGCCCCTATGCAAACGTTTTAAATGATCATTTAACTTCTTCCATATCCACCTGATAATGCAAACTCTAAGGTTTACCCTACACAAAAGTTGTGATGGCTGCATGGGATAACATGTGGGAAATGCCATCCCACCTCCTGGTACATAGTGGATGGATCACAGATATAAAGTTTTCTTCCCCTCCTGAAAGACCTTCTTCACTGGAGTGCTGGAGCTGACTCACACTGGCTTGCTAGAGATGACTATTAAATTTTCAGAAATTTTGCAGGCCAGTTATTAAATACAGCCATTATTGACAATTAAATTATATAACTATAATAAATCATACATATGTAAATATATTGTATATATTAATATATATCTTAAAATAATTCTATAAACTTAAATCATGCTAAAAACAAAGGTAATAAGTACTCAAGGCTCATCACTTCCTAATTAGTTTCCTTCATTTTACTGTTATCTATGCTCTTGAGGTTACTACATATATTGTCCACTGAGCAGTGGAAACGCTTCATGATGGTGAGCTATGGCACACCTCTCCCAACTCCATGTTCAGCAATGTCACATTTGTAGCTTCAAATCAGCTACATGGTAAGAGTATTTACATGGAAATTGGCCAACACCAGTCAGGATTTACTTTCTCTGGAGAGCCAGTTATTAAGCATTTACCAGTGCACCACTGGTATTCATACTTCATCTTATTCCTTTCTGCTCCTGCACCTTCCATCTCTACTCTCTACAAGTTATCTACCTACATACTCACACGCGTTAAATTTAAAATAAAAATGAAAACGAAAACCTAACTCCACTGCAGTTAACATCCTTTGCCCCATTCCTTCATTACCAAATTTACTGAAAATATTCTATTTATGCTTAATTCCAATATTTTCTTACCACCTACTCATTAATTTATTCATTTCACAAATATTTGAGCAACTACTCTTAGCCAGACACTATGAAAAGAACTGGGAATACAAATGTGATCAGAAGCCGACATGGTCCCTGCCCTGATGGAACTCAGTCACACTGCAGCCTGACCTTTGTCCTTCCTTGAAAGTCTGTAATGTGCGATTAACTCTTGTTTTTTCTCCTCCTCTGCCTTCCTTAAAAAAATTTACAATTTCCCCAAATATTCTGTCTTCTTTTCCTTCCTGCCGTGTTATGGAAAAAGTCAAGATATCCTCAAGGTTTTGACTATTTACCTCTCTGCTTTCTTGCTCAGGAATTTCAAGCATCACTGTGATTTTATCCTTTCCCAAACTTATTTTTCCTCTAGCCTTTCCATCTCAGTAACTGACACCACCACGCACCCAACTACTGAAGCCAGAAACACAAAAACCTTGTTTCCTGCCTTTCCCTCACCCCTCACCCCAAACATCAGCAAGTCCTGTTAGATGTATATCCAAAACTTATCCCAAATCCACCACATCCCTCCACCTCAGTCTCTATCAGCCTCGGCCAAGACCCTTTCTTTTCCCCTCAGTCTGTATGAAAGTCTCCCTGCTTTACTCTTGCCCCTTAATCATCCGCTCCAAGAAGCCAGAGTGAACATTCTTAATGTAACCATTTTCCTCCACATGAAACAAACAACAACGATAACAAACAGAACCCTCCAAAGTCTCCCTTTTCCACTCAGAATAAAATCCAAACTCACTTCCATGGCCGACACACCCTTCCCCATCTGGGCCTGCCCACCCCCCTGAGCTCGCCCCTTCCAAACCCCACTTGCTCGTTTCCCCAAGTCTGGAACCCTGTGCCCAGATCTGAGCAGGGCTAGCTCCTCCACTCATCCAGGAGGATTCTGTGGGCCTTTCCTGACCAACCAACATGGAGTTGCTCCAGCCAGGCCCACCCACCACTCTCCACCACACTGTTCATTCTTTGTTGGTTATTTAGTGTGTGTCCTCCTCTACGGGAAGGGAAGCTACACAGGGGCAAGGACCCTGTCTTCCTTATTCACCAGGACATCCCTGGTGCCTGGAACATGCCAGGCATGTGGTAGACACTCAATAGATCTCTGTTGATGAACGAATAAATGCAGCACGATCCAAAAGACAGGTTTCCGCAGGAATAATCGGAAACAAAGACCCAGAAAAGAGGGAGTTTTCTGGGACTGCAGAGAAGAATAAGAATAGCAATCTGCTGTTTAACCGCTAATCGTATGAGTCAAATTTCCATCTTTATTAAATTCTGACTTGCCCATGGCTTGAGCTATTTTAGAGGCAAGCTAATTTAATGAGTTCTGATAAATCTATGTTAATTTTCATGGCTAGGTCAAAAGATTCAAAAAAAGAGAGAAAATCCTTTAAAGTTTTTCCTGTAC
Source organism: Orcinus orca (assembly GCF_937001465.1). Classification (NCBI taxonomy): domain Eukaryota; kingdom Metazoa; phylum Chordata; class Mammalia; order Artiodactyla; family Delphinidae; genus Orcinus; species Orcinus orca. Next base: position 24,744,015 of record NC_064569.1, read on the forward strand.
CCTGAGAGATCAGCTCGGTGCTCTGTGACCACCTTCAGGGGTGGGATAGGGAGGGTGGGAGGGAGATGCAAAAAGGAGGGGATATGGGGATATATGTATACGTATAGCTGATTCACTTTGTTATAAAGCAGAAACTAACATACCATTTTAAAGCAATTATCCTCCAATAAAGATGTTTTTTTTTAAAAAAAAAAAAAGATTTTCCTGTACCCTCAAAAACATTTCTGAGAGGCAGTGTCCCCTGGGCTTACTCCCATACTTGTGCTGTAATAAATTCCTATCACACACCAAGAGCAGGGAGAGACAGAGCAGCAGAAGGTAGAGCTATCCTCCCCCAGAAAACTGAGGGGCCTTGCTCTCTGATGCCCAGGGCTCTTCCAACAGGGAAGCAGCAATATGTCTGCACTTCTTAATGGAGGCTTCAGAGCCTCACCCTCTCCTTCCAAATAACAGCAGACAGCAGGGCTTCTACTTGCTTCTTCCAGCTACTCCTTTCTCATCTGCTCTAATATAAGGAAGGAATGGAAAGAAGAGAAGGAAGGAGGCAGGAGGAAGGGAGATGGGGAAGGAAAAAGAAAGAAGGAGGGAAACAAGTGTGGGCGGGTGTCACAAAGAACCCACTCGGTGCTTCACTTCTCTAGCGATTCCCCTGCAACAGGTGATGCTGGATGGTGAAAACACGCAAGGTCAAGGAGCACAGCCCAGTACCTCATCAAGGACCACACAGCTCGAGGAGACACAGGGAATCCACTGCTCTTGGGTTCAGGTGGCAATGGAGTATGGCAGCCACCCCAAGCTCCTTTGTGAGGGAACCGCTGCTGCTTCCCGTTCTCCCGGAGAGGGTGCGCGGGCAGTGCGGTGGGCAGGGAGCTCCCGGGCCGCTGTGGGCTGCGCTGATGGACGACCCCATTGCTCCTAATTGTGCATGGAATGGAGGGGAAACAAAGTCAGACAGAATGATAAGACCTGCAACAAGGAACAGCAATCCCTTGTCCCATCGCCAAGCCCTGTTCCATGGAAGCAACCGTCCACAAGTCTTTTAGCTCTTCTGTTTCTGGTATTCATCACGATATTTTTAAAATAAGATTAAATTATAATATTATTTCTAATTTTAGAACTTGTCTTATTGAGTTGCTACCATAGAAGATGAGGACTCAGTCCCTTTTACGTGGTCACCAATACGCAAACACACACACACACACACACACACACACACACATACACAACCACCCTCTTCTCATCTTCCACATATATTTCTCTCATAATAAATATAATTTGAATTCTCCTAACTCAGTTGAAGTGATATTCGGGATTTATATTATTATGATCTTGTGAAATGTTTTTCACAGCTGACCCACCCCAATGTATTCTCACATTTTCCTTCATGAATCTTCTGAGATGATATAATTCATAACCACCAGCTGGGCAAAACTTTTAAAGTCTGATACTATCAAGTGATGGGGAGAATGTGGAACAAAGGGGATTCTCATCCACTGCTGCACTCCAGTCATTTCAAAAGCAATGTCTCTTGCTCACAGTGAACAAGTGAAATCACAGTTCACAGTGAGATCAACACAGTGAACATGTATGCATCTGTGGCCCCAGCAATACTTCCGTGGTTATGCCCCAGGAAGTACGTGCACACAAAGGTTACCTGAAGCATGCTATATAAAAGCCAAAAATGTAAAAATAACCTAAATTCAAACTCCAGAAGGATGGATAAATTGTGATAATTAAATACTACACAACAGTTAAAATGAATGAACTATAGCCACATGTATCCACATTGATGGATCTCAAAATCCAATGTTAAATGAAAAGAAAAGCAAGAGACACAATTTATATAAAGTCTGCAAGTATGTAAACAATGCTATTTGATATTCAGTGGTATATACTTCTGAAGTAATAACAAGCAAACCGCCCTAGAAATGAAAAATGCCAAATTCAGGATCATGGTTATTTCTAGAGAGAGGGTAGGGACTGGGGTCAGGGAACGTTATCTTCTGCGTGTTGGCAATTATATGCTGATTTTTTAAAAAGAAAAAAATTTAACTTTCAGGAGCTGGTCTTTCACTGAAAATGTTTCTTCCTAAAGGTGATGTCTCAGAAAAGAAATCTAACTCTGTTCGTGTGGTCCAATCTTAAAATTTAGGAATAAATTGCTCTTCACGTAGGCGAGGGCTTCCAACACTTGCTTCTGTTGTTTCTTTCCTGTTTCCTGAATCATACAATGAAAAGACCTCAAGAACAACCTAGTACCAAGATGTTTATTCTAAATGAGCAGATAAGAATTTGTGTGTACGTTATTCTGGGAAAAGGGGACACGATTCTGTGAGATTCTCAAAGGGGTCAGGACCCCCCAATACACACAGATCCTCTGAGCTGGTCTCCTGGTACAAATGTGAGCCCAGGATCTGAGATGCAGATGCCCCGGGGGGTCTCCAAATCCCTGTCCTGTGTGCTCCACGGAGGCTCAGGGGTAACCCTGTGGCTCTGGAGTCACACAGACAGAAGTCGCAATAGGGGATGGGTGACTCTGGAGAGGTTACTTTCTATGCCTGCCTGAATTCTCTCCTCTGTAAAATGAGGGTAAAAGTTGTTGTGAGCAATCAGTGACTTCATACCTGTAAATGGCGTGGCCCAGTGCTTGGCACACGGCCTGCACTCAAGATATACTGTGATCGACCAGGTCTCCCTGTTACCTGCTCTCAGTTCCTTCTCACCACTTTCACCACTGTACTCAGTTACTCGCGTAACTACTTATGTAACGTCCGTCTCCCCCAGTATTGCTCTTTGAGGGAAGGAATCTTAACTCTCTTATTCTTGGCCAGGCACAGAATGAGAATGTGTTAAGTGGGTGGAAAGAATGAATGCCTCCACCTATGCAGAGATGCTGGCGGTTGTGAGAGCTAAAAGTTACTAAAACAAACAAAGAAACCCCACCAACTATGAGCTATGCAACATCCAAGCTACATATGAGCAGTATTGTTTTTTTCATAGAATAGAACTTCTGGCAGTTTGGTATAATGAAGGTCAAGAACAATTACTAAAGGAATAAAAACGACAATTATTCTCTTTGAAAAAAGCCTAGCTCAACAGTGACCAGATGAAGAAAAAAGGAGTGGGCTGGAGAGACCTCAGACCAGAGGAGATATGACTTCAAAGATGAGCTAAACAAGAATGCTGCCTGCTATCATATTATCAGCCACTGCAGCGGGCCTGGAAGGTGCGCCCTGAGGGGAATTCAGGATGGAGAAAAATAGGATACTGACCCTAGAGAGTTGAGATGCATATCAAAGGAACAATTTTAATGAGCCCAGACTCTTGCATCTTCCCATATATAGAAAAGCACTGAAATCATTAACTTGAGATGCCTGATCTTTTGTGATTAGCACTAATCTTTTGAGTTTCGACTATATAGTTGTTTTTTTAAATTTTTCTTCAGCAAAAACTCATACATCTTGGCTCCTCCCTTACCTCTTTGGAACAGTCCCTCAGAGCTATCTGAGAGGCTGCCCTCCCAGGCTGTAGTCCTTAGCAATGTCCCCAAATAAAACATAATTCTCAACCCACCAGTTGTGTGTTTTATTTCAGTCGATATGAGGTTAAAATATCTCTGGACTGAACCAAAGGCAAGGGTCTGCAGGCACTTGCCACATCTTCTGCTGTCAGTAGAGCGAAGCAGAAAGACGATGGGAGGAAGATACAAAGCGGATGCCAGAAGAAAGTGGAAAGCCAGAGGGGTGGATAGGCTGCTCTCTAAATAGTAAGGTCAGCAATGCAATTACTACCATGGGTGGAGAGGATACAGACGAAAGGCATTCTCATATAAGCCTAGGGGAGGTGCTTTGGCTCACAGCTTTCTTGGTTTGAGCTTGGATCAAAATGATAACTGGGCTCCTTCCTTTTACATGCCTCTGAGATTTACAGAGAGCCAACAGAGCACTACAATCTATTTAAATTATCTCCAAGTACGCCCAGGCAGGAAGGTGATCAGAATCTAATGACTCATCTCAGCTTGTTGCCACTCACTAGCACTGCTCTTATCTTTATGTCAAGAAGCATAAAGATGTAGGGAATGGGCTAAAAAGACAGGATTTTTTTTTTAAGATAAAATTCTTCATCGGACAAGGCTGGAGAATAAATCAGTGACATTTATTAAAAGTTCAAATGTAAGGGCCTTATAATTAGTGAAAAATAGTGTCTGCATGTCAAATTGTTAGTAATTATGGATTTGACAGAGGAAGAAAATTATAGTATGTACTTGAACTTTTAATATGCCTTAGTCACTCTTATCATCTATAATCCACAGGATAATATGAATGTACCTTAAGTTTTTTAAATGAAAATAGGCTACTAAATAAACTTGTTCTTTAACTTGAATATGACGTGTGATTATTCCTGTAGGGTTTAGACTGGCCCTCTGTGGAATTCCAAAAGGCCCCTTCCAAAACTCTCAGGTAAAGGCATCATCCCGAGAGCAAGTAAACGACTCTAATTTAGCATTTGAAGGCAGAGATTCAAGTCAAGCTGTTAACAGACTGTTACCATTTGTAACTACTCCACTGTGTGAATCAAGATCTCTCAGTAGTATGCAACCAAAACAATCTGGCGATATAAACTTGCAATCAGCAATGATACTTTTCAATTCCAAATTTGGGGCTCACGAAAACTTTATAGTCCTCATGGACTTTCACAAAAGCGTGAAGAGTTTAAACACATATAATGCATTTATCCTAAGGAAATAAGCCTTACTATATGATAGTCTAAGAGGAGGTTACATTTAACAAAATGTTATACCTCTATTTTTTTAATGAGAGTTTGAAAACTATTGATTTAAGCAACTCTTCTCTGCACATCATGGACTGCTTGACAGCAAAACTTTAAAATGACTTACGATTTATCATGATTGTGGGATAAAGAAAAGAGATCATAAACCAAGCACACGCCGAACACCGTGACGCCCGTCTCTTTCACCAGCATAGCGCAGGTCCCCAGACACAGACTGAGCAGCAGGAAGAAGGGAGAAGCCGTGGGAGGGAAACATTCCCCAACACGACACTGGTCCACGCTCCTGAAAAACAAGGTTGAGTTGCTTTTACTCTTGAGAAGAAATGTGGGTCGCTAAGAAATAACCACCTTTTAAAGATAAGATCTAGCACCAATTTCGTTGTATTCTGAGTAAGTAGGTGAGCAAAGATTTCTTGAAGCATGCTCATCACAGTGTTATTTAAAATTTGCAAAGATGGAAAAAAGTAAATGCCCAACAATGCTGAATTTGGTACTTAAATTAAGGCATATATAAATTCTGGTAGGGCTTCCCTGGTGGCGCAGTGGTTGTGGGTCTGCCCGCCGATGCAGGGGACACGGGTTCGTGCTCCGGTCCGGGAGGATCCCGCATGCCGCGGAGCAGCTGGGCCCGTGAGCCACGGCCGCTGGGCCTGCGCGTCCAGAGCCTGTGCTCTGCAACGGGAGAGGCCGCAGCAGTGAGAGGCCTGCGTACCGCAAAAAAAAAAAAAAAAAAAAAAAAAATTCTGGTAAATTATGGCATGTAACAAAGGAACACTAAAAAGCCATGTAAAATGCTACCATAGAGATGTATTTAGTGACATGGAAAGATGTTTAGGTGAATATATTTTAAGTGAATACAACAGGTTACTAAGCCACATGAATGAACTCTGGAGCCAGGTTCCCTGGGTTCAAATCACAGCTCTGCTGTTAACTAACAGGGTAACATGGGGCAGGTCGGTTGCCTCCCTGTGCCTCAGTTCCCTCATGTGTGAAATGGGATCACAGTGTTGTAGGGAAGATTCAGTAAATGACTTATTACATGTTAAGTGTTTATCATTATTATTATTTTTGTGAAGGTATTTTATATGCTTCTGTACAAAGAAATCAGTGGATATATACCAAACACAATCATCATTTCTGTGATGAAAATACACGTTTTAGTCTTTTTCTTTTCTTCTGGCTAATCTGTTTTTTTGGTTTTTTATATTGAGGTACAGCTGATTTACAATGTTGTATTAGTTTCTAAACTGTAGTTTTAAATTTGTTTTTCATGAGAATGTATTAAGTAAAGCTTTTTTTTTTTTTCTCAGCATAATTTCCAGCAGGGATTTTCTAAAACCCTCCAGCTGCTGTAAAGTCTTTTTTCACCTTACAAAACAGAGTCAGCGCCACACCAAGAAATTCCACTGTTCCTTCCGCAGGTGGCACACCAATTTGCTCCTACTCTTTTGAAGGCCAATATATCTGAAGTGGTGACGTCTTACCCTTATTGTTATGTCTTAGAACAATCACCTAAATTATATGCCAAATTTGTAGGAGACAGGCTTTTTCTCCGAAGCTGGTTTATAGCTTAAAATTACTCCAAGTGCGAATGGCCTGCACAACAGAAAGCTGTAACAGTGTGGCTTATTACCACACAGATATGGATATGCTGCAGGGCCACTCATGTTCCCAAATTGATCAACACAGAGAAGAAGGCTGAGGATCAAGTTCAAACTCAAAAGCGATTATTAATCTTGTTCTAACACCAGAGCAAATAGGAAACAACTGTTGAATTTGGGTTTATATTTTTAATATTTTCACAACACTCTTTTATATACCTAGCAATGCAGTGGGAGATTACAAAGCCAGGACTAGAAGCCTGGTACTATATTAAGAAGAGACTCTGGTCTTAAAGCAAAACTTCATAAAGCTTAATTCAGTCCATCTTTGACCCAAGCTCTAAACTGGTTTACAACAAGGTTTCTCAGTTTCAGCACTACTGGTATTTTAGGGAAGATGATTCTTTGTTACAAGGGCTGTCCCGCACACTCTAGAATCCTTGGCCTCTACTCACGTGCTAGCTGCACCTCTCCAGTTGTGACAAGCAAAGGTATCTCCAGATATTGCAAATGTCCCCCTGGGGCAGGTGGGCAAATTTGCCCCCTACTGAGAATCACTGGTTTAGAACAGTGTTCCTTGGAGTCACTGGGTTTTATAAGATTATAGGCCAATGAACTGACCTAGAGATCAAGGTTCACAAATCCTTAACCAGGCATCCCTCCAGGAAGCAGGGCAATGTGGCTCACTGGCCCCCTTTCTCCTGGGCCACCCTCTGAGTCACCTGCCCCCATTACAATCATTTTTTTTTTTTTTAATAAACAATGACTACAATGACGTGAGCTGGGAAGTGGAAACAGGGATTTTATTAATTTATTTATTTATTTTTGCTGTGTTGGGTCTTTGTTTCTGTGCGAGGGCTTTCTCTAGCTGCGGCAAGCGGGGGCCGCTCTTCATCGCGGTGTGCGGGCCTCTCACCATCATGGCCTCTCTTGTTGCGGAGCACAGGCTCCAGACGCACAGGCTCAATAGTTGTGGCTCACGGGCCTAGCTGCTCCGCGGCATGTGGGATCCTCCCAGACTAGGGCTCGAACCCGTGTCCCCTGCATTAGCAGGCAGATTCTCAACTGCTGCGCCACCAGGGAAGCCCTACCTTCATTTTTTACCCACCCCTTTCCCTATGTGGATATGTCACGACTCAGGTGAGAATCTGATCAAGTTAGGGGGAAAGGGGCAATATAATGGGAAATTGTTTTACTGTTTTTCAGTCTACCAAAGCAAGAAGCTTCTGTATTTTGATGAAAGGATGTGCAAATTGGAAAATCACAGTTGAGAAATACTACTTTCAATTCAGCCTTGTTGTTTTAAGCTTTGAGCTACTTTAATGAGGATAATAAAGAGGAAAAAAACAAAACAAAATGTAGGACCAAAATGAAAAGGAGAAATTAAACAAATCATAGTTAAATAGAAGAGAGGACTAGACCCAGTATATTTTGCCTCAGAGCTAAGATTTCAAATTCCATTCTCAGTAAGAAACTACAAGTAAGAGAAATCAAGAAGCAAGAGCTTATCTTCCCAGCACTGGGAGAGCAGTCCTTTTAAAAGGCTATGACATGGTTCAGAATGCGGCTGGAAGAGAGAACAGCCTAGCTTTCGGTAAGGAGACGGTTTCCTATCCCAGGTCTCCAGGAAGCTCACTGGGCATTTCACTGCCAAGAAGCCTCCCTCCTCTCTCAGGCAGGAGCTCAGAGTCAACACACACACACACACACACACACACACACACACACACACACACACACCCCAGAAACTCCCAGGGGACAGCATGACTGTAAACAGATAAGGGCATTCTTAGACATACATACCTACTGTAGGAGAGAAAGGCTAACAGAAACAGCAAGCATGCCAACACGTCAGCTCTGCCAACAATTCCGGCCACCTAGAAAGTGTGAAAAAATAAAAACCTCAGAAAACCACTTTCAGAAACGCATTACAGAAATGTTATTTGTTTTCAGATGAATGAAAGGAATAATAAATTAGAAAACACATTATTCTTTAAATTCTGATATATGACTAACCACTTCTGGTTATATTTAACAATAATTTTAAAGAAGGAGAAAAAGAGGAAGGAAGGGGCAAGATTTTCATGCTTAACTTCATTTTTAACCTTTCTTCTATTGAAGATCAATTCACAGCATCAAACTATATTCATTTACTGGTTTTTTTTCAAAAATATTTTTTTGAGCAATGACTGAGTTCTGGACACTGTGCTAGTCTTTGGGCACCAGAGTGCTAATGGAACAGAGGATGTTTACAGAGCACTAGGAAAAAAATAAGACAAGAATGGGAAGGAGTATGAACTCACCATCACTATGTGTGAGTGTACGTGCATGCGTCTATGTGTTTCTTAGCAACATCACCAAAAGGGTCTGAAAGCAAAATATCCCAGTAGCAAAGAGCCATCCTGACACTAACCACAGGCCATTTATCCACTAAAGAGAACATGGGCCCCTTGGAGAAGCAGCTGATTCCAGGGTTGAGACTCAGGAGATACAAGAGCACTTGGATCATCTTCTCATGTCAGAAAGTAACTGCTCAAAAAATGACAGGTACATGTCAATAGGACACAGAAGCCAGTAACAATGGGCTCCCACTGACCAAATATGCAACAATTTGAACATCATAATAAATAAGGACAGCAATAAATGATAAACCATTGTCAATTACAATATTAAGACAAATATATTAATAACACTGTATATTATATATAATCCTAATATAAATTTTAAGTTACATTTAAAGATATAAATATAATAGAAAGACACTGAAGACTGGTGACTGTTCAAAACTTAAGACTAAAAGAGGCTAAAAAGAAACAGTGACTAATGGCCTTGGTTTTAGAAAATATACAACGAAATTATTAAGGTGTAAAGGAGCATGAATTATGTAACCTACTCTCAAATGCTTCAGAAAGCAAGTAATATTTTTATATATTGAAGGAGAAAGAGTGGAAGGATGATAAAACATATGCTGCAAAATGTTAAAAATTGGTGACTCTGGATAAAGAGTGCATGGTCACTACATTTTTAAGCTTGAAATTATTTTTTTTTATTGTGTTACTTCAGAAAGGGACTGAAATGGAAGAAGGGTGGGGACAGATGGCCATTTATAAATCTTTGTATTATTTCACTACTCCAAACGTGTACATTTCTCTTAATTTTTTGAAATCCAGGAAATAAAACTGTAAAGGAAAAAAACGGGGTATGGTTCAAAGAATGCTTCAAAGAAAAGGTCACATATGAGGAAGAATTCGCAAGGGAAATAAACAGACTTGACATTCAGGCACAGAAAACAGCCTTACCCAAATCACAGAAGACGTGAAGCCCATGGTGTGTTGGAGAATCAATCAACAATTAATAGTGGAAAATAGATTTCTGGGAAATATACCTATAAATATCTTCATATAATAAGCAAATTTTGCAGTCATAAAGGAGAGGCAATGACACACACATGGAGCTAGACCAGGGGTCCCCAATCCCCGGGCCACGGATGGTAGTGGTCTGTGTCCTGTTAAGAACCGGGCCGCACAGCAGGAGGTGAGCGGCAGGTGAGTGAGCGAAGCTTCATCTGTATTTACAGCCGCTCTCCATCACTCACATTACTGCCTGAGCTCCGCTCCCTGTCAGGCCAGTGGAGGCATTAGATTCTCATAAAAGCGTGAACCCTACTGGGAACTGCGCATGCGAGGGATCTAGGTTGTGCGCTCCTTATGAGAATCTAAAGCCTGATGATCTGAGGGGGAGCTGAGGCAGTGATGCTAGCGCTCGGGAGCGGCTGCAAATACAGATTATCATTAGCAGAGAGGTTTGACTGCACAGAGACCATAATGAATCAACTGCTTGCAGACTCATATCAAAACCCCATCAGTGAGTAGCAACTGAAAGCTCAGGGCTCCCACTGATTCTGCATGATGGTGAGTTGCATAATTATTTTATTATATATCACAACAGAATAATAACAGAAATAAAGTGCACAGTAAATGTAATGTGCTCAAATCATCCTGAAACCATTCCCCACCCCAGGTCTGTGGAAAAATTGTCTCCCACGAAACCAGTCCCTGGTGCCAAAAAGGTTGGGGACCGCTGAGCTAGACCATCCAAGGCTTGAATACAGGCTCCCCTAACCAACTGAGGGAGATTCAACTTTGTTATCTTTAAGTTCTGAGATTTGGTTTTGTTATCTTTAAAATGAGTATTACACCCCCTAACTCACGTTACTGTTGTAATAAGTAAGATGATATATACAAAGTGCCCACTCATTGCTGATGCCCTTCTTTCTTCCTTTTCCCTGCAGAGAAAGGGGGTGAGACTCTTAACAGTGAGACGGGTTTTTCTGCGTGATGTATGGAAACCATCTTTTTACTTTAAGGTTTACATGTATGATATTTTATGTTAACGTTATTAGATAATCCAATATGTCTATTAGTGACAGTGTGGTTTCACCTCGGTGTCAAGGCCCAGCTCAGACTCACAGTACGTAAAGTAACAACTGCACACGGTTCACTTGTGAAGCCCAGGCCTGCTCAGGCTACAGGCACCGCCCCTTTGAGCACTGAGCTCGGCATCACCAGCAAGGCCTCTGGGAGGTTAAACAGAGAGCCCAGCTCGCCAGCAACAAAGTCCTGGGATAAGGCCCAGGCGTCTGGGCCCAGGGGGACACCCAACACAGCACTACTGCTGTGGCCAACCCAGACAACAGCAGGACTGGCAAGCTGATATTGGGTGTGGCAAGCTGGAATGAGGCAATCACAAGCTAGGCAGGCATAACTAATGCATTCAAGGCGCCTGAAGCCCTGCTTCTCAAACTGTAGTCAGTTAGCTCTGCCGGGAAACAGCAGCAGCAATAGCAGCGTGTGCCAGCTGGACGCGCCCAGATTTGAAGAATGGAGTGTCCCTTGGAGCAGAAGCTCAGAGCGGGGGTTGAAATGTCAGTGCTAACACTGAGAGACTCTGCTGCCAGCTCCAAACCACCAAGCAGTCACTGAACACCTACTCTGTATCCCTGTTAAGCTGGGGTCTCTGGGGCAAGGGGGTTAGTGTCTTAAAAACAAGGTGCTTGTCATCAGCTACTATCTGGCCAGACTAGCCACACAGTGAGTCAATTTGTCCACATCATCTTGTCAGTAATTGCATGTTTCACGCCGGTCAACAAACATTTAACAAGTGCCTCCTATTTGCCAGGTATTTATGCCAGCTGGAGGGATTAAACCTGCCCCAAGCAGTTAACGTCTGGTGAGGAGTCAAAGAGGGTATTAAGAGGTTACAAGGAAACTGCATGTATTGTAAAGGGGAGAAATCACTGCCATGAGAAGACTGAAGGCATTAATTTGGACTGTAGGATCTGGGAAGGCTTCGTGGAAAGGCTGGCCTTATTCACTGAGACTTAAAGGTCAAGCAAGGAGGACTTCAGGAAACTCAAGACAGGCGGATGTGAATCTTGGGCCAGAGAGGGAATGCAGAAGCATTCCAGGCAGAGGAAAGAGAGTCCTGAAAGCAAACTGGGTGTTCCTGGAAGGGGAGGTTAAAGTGATGAGAGCATGGAATAAATGAAAAGGGGGTGGGAGTGGGCAACAAGAAGCAAAGATGGAACATCAAGTTGTCACCCCTTGGGCTTGATCCCGTGACAATGCAGGCTGAACCTAGGGTGCTGGGAAGTACAAAAGGACTTGGTCAAATATACAAAGAGATGGAGAGCATGTATTTCTTCCCTTAAGCTTCAAGTTTCCATCACCAAGCAGGTAGCTGTAACCTGGGAACCGTATTCCTTTAACAAATATTCAAACATTTGAAAAAAATCAGTGAACATAATTGAGTAGAATTCAAATAATGTAACATTCAGATCTCCTAGCAGACTTAACAGAATCACATGTGGAAACTGCCAAGTAAGGACTTAATTTGCCCCCAAAACTTGTTATTTCTTGGACTATCACTATTATATTATATCTATTAATTATTTTACCTGCAAAATGAGTTCTATTGGTGGCAGACTGAGCCAGGAACACACACTTAACACATGGCAACAGCTGAAAGCCAAACTGGCTGATTAGATCATGACCAATTTTCTCCTAAGTACTCTTGTCCCAGCTGTGGAAACGTCAACCCTAACCTTCAACTCCATGTGTCAGCATTTCCTGCTCTTGCTTTTGACTAGACAGAAGTGCATTCCTTCAAACAGTAATGTCTCTATGATGATTGTTAAGTTTTAATTCTCATAGGAGAATTACAATGATTTCCCCATTTTCCCAATTTCTCTGATTTTTCTCATGATTCGGGATTCAGAAAAACACAAATTTCCCAAGAAATATACTGTCAGGAAACCCAAGAATCACAAGGCCTTCAATGAGGAAAGCTCTAGGTCTACCTTATTCACTGCTATAGCCCTGCACTGATTGACTGTATTATAGTCACTCAAATATTTGCTGAAAAATTACATAACTAAATGAATTTATTCCTCTCTACTTAAACTGGAAATAATTTTTCCCTTCGCTGGAATTTCAGTTTTATTACAACATATTGCTTTGTCTTGTATGTATTTATGTGTACGCTCTTTGGCTCTTCTAGGAGCTTATGAACAAACTGTGGGTAGGGACCCCACTGCCCACCCACATACCCCCTTGGCACCTAGCAGAGGGCCTGCACTAAGCAAGCACTCGTTTAACAATTTGTTGGTTACGTAATTAAGAAAGCAAATCCTTAATCATATCAACATGTTTACACTAAACCCTCCCCCCGCAAGTTAAGCCCTCCATCCTTCCTGCTGTAATTTATGGTCTCATTTTTGTTCTTGTTTAACAAAGAGGAGACACATCCTACTAACTTCCTCTTTCATCACACTATGGTCTGTTTTTCTTTTTCTTAAATAATGTATCACTATGTTTTCATAACACATTTCTTTTTCTCTATTTCTCTGCCCTCCTTTCTAGAAACCTGAACTAATATCTATAATTAAATAACAGTCTCTTGATTTTACTTTCCAGTATAGTTTATTATACAGGTCAAATTTCTTTGCCTTCTTATGCCTCCCCCATCTCCTTTGAATGCAAATAGTTTCTTTAAGATTTTTCCCCAAATAAATGTCTAGCTCTCAGGCTCCTTTGTCCCCATAATTGTGTTACCATGGATTTTTTTTTTTTCCGATTAGTACAAAAGCTGCTTGAAACCTTTTTTTTTTTAACATCTTTATTGGAGCATAACTGCTTTACAATGGTGTGTTAGTTTCTGCTGTATAACAAAGTGAATCAGCTATACATATACATATATCCCCATATCCCTTCCCTCTTGCGTCTCCCTCCCACCCTCCCTATCTCACCCCTCTAGGTGGCCACAAAGCACTGAGCTGATCTCCCTGTGCTATGCAGCTGCTTCCCACTAGCTAGCTGTTTTATATTTGGTAGTGTATATATGTCAATGCTACTCTCTCACTTCGTCCCGCTTTCCCCTTCCCCCTCCCCACGTCCTCAAGTCCATTCTCTATGTCTGTGTCTTTATTCCTGTCCTGCCCCTAGGTTCTTCAGAGCCATTATTTTTTTTAGATTCCATATATATGTGTTAGCATATGGTATTTGTGAAACCCTTTCTTACAGGTCATTTTGCTAACAGGATTTTCCTTTTTTCTTAGAACTCCAGCTAGCTCATGATCACACTGCCTGAGATTACCTGCATTTTGTGCTCTCCCTCTCTGCAAGCACAGAATTAGGACCATTCTTATTCTACTCATTTGTTCTTTCCTACAAAAATTTTCTCCAAGACACTCTAAGCACGAATTTTTAACTCTACTTATGAAATTATTTGTCAGAAACATAATATTGTTGATGGGCTTAGATTAAAACATTGCCACTGACCTGGTGTCATATATTCTATATGGCTAGGAGTAGTGGTCCTTGATTACTTCTCTTCATCTAACAATCATATTGAAAACTTACGCATTGCTCTCATCTTTTAAAATTCACATCTAAAATTTTTCATCATAATTTTAAATAATTCAAAGGATCTAACTTCCTGTGCATTTTAGAAACTGACATTTTAAAATAACGCCATAATGTTACTCCTTTAAATGTACCAAATACACCTGAAACATACCACAGCAATTTGAAGCTCATCATGTTCCCCTTACACAAATATGAACAGGCTCTTCTCTAAATGATACACATTTTACACCCTTTCCCCTTAAACTCATATTTCCATTTTATTTCCCCCTCAGCATTTTTTCTTAATGTGTTATAGTTACATTTTTAAATATTCTATTTATTATCTCTCTCTGTAGTAAAAATACATATGCAATTAAATTTATTTTTTAAATTTCCTGTGATCAAAACACCTAAGTGCTAATTTTCAATTTTGTATTATTAGTCCAATTACTATTATTTTCAATTATTAAATACATCGTAAGTTAGAAAAAATGATAATTATTAAATATAAAGATACACCTCTTAATAATACAGTTGTAGCTTTCTTTTTAATAAATTCAGTTATCTATGACTGAATATTATTTTTTGTTAGAATAAGAAAGCATGCGGCATCAGTCCTATCCGTAGCTTTTGTATTTAAACACTGCTTACATAAATGAGGACAGAAGTAGCCATGTTATACAGTGACTTAATTCTTTGAACACCCAAGTTATTTGAAAAATCATGGTGATCTATCATCTTGCATAATATTTAATGATCTACCAGCAGACAATTCTATCAGGTTCTCCTTTAATCTGGCTGAAAGCAAATAAATGAAGTGTACCCATCATTAGAGTTACCTGTTATTAGTTTCGTTTGCTTTCACAGTTTCTCAGAAGTACAGCAAAAAGGCTTGACTGAGACTTTGCAAAGGACTATTACTTACACTTAATTGCAAAGGACTATTACTTATACTTAATAGTCTTCCACTTACAGGTACCTTGTTCAGTCCAAAATACCCAGAAAGGGCTGGAAAAAGTACCCTTAAGAAAGTACTTTTTTATAAAATAATTTTCTTCTTTATCACTCGCTCTTTATCACTCTCACTTGTGTCAAAACCTTGAGCTTACAGATTTAGAATTTTGTTTGTGGCAAACGTCCATTATATGGCCTAACCATTTCTCATTATTAAGCCAATTGGCCAAATCAGACTTCTTGTGTCAGATCAAATGAACATATTATACATCCCCATGACAACCAGAATCTCACAGGCCACCACATCCTACTTCTAATGCCATGCTGCATTCCTCACAGAAATATGTAAAGACAGAAAAAGACAAGAAGCCCTACTTTGGGTTTATGATGCCTTAATTAGAGGAGACCTGGCTGACACCAATATATCAAATTGTTTCATTGTAAGGTGCCTGTTTGTACCCCTGGGGCATAGTAAATGTATGCAAGACATTCCTTATTTTTCTTTAAATAAGAAAAAGGCAATTGAAAGGGGAACAGGGAGAGGAGAATCAATTTGACACCTTTCCCCCAGGTGTGCACTCAGACCCACATGGGAGCTGCAGGAAAGTGTCCGGATGCAATCTGAGCCTCTGGAAACAATTCTTTTAAAACTGTGGTACCCACATACCCCTTGGAAAGTCTTCATCCACCCTTAGCAATACACATGAAATAAACCAACTGTGGTTATTGAGATGTGAAACAAGGTTAGCTGGATGACGCCATCTTGGTGCATGACTAAGTCCATATTTTAAATAAGAGCACAGATCTAAACTATCTATATTTTCTAAATAAATTTCTCATTATCCACCAAATAACTACAATTCATACTAAATAACTTGGAAAACTGATGGTAAGTCTCCTAAATGTGTCTAACTTGAAGAACGTTAGTTCAACTTTTTATAGTCTCTCACCTAGCACTTACAGTTGTGCATCATGAATATTATAAACATAAAGCAGAGTGAGAAAAGGTTAAAAAATTGTAGAGCACGAACAATGACTCAGCGTTAAGTATCTCAAAATGCCCCTTGCTGTTTAAAACACATTAGGACTTAAATTTTCTGCAGATAAAGAACTGTGGTCATTTATTACCACCTGTAATAATAACAGGTGTGAATAACAGGTATGAAATCCTGAAGGTGCAGTAAAGGCCATTTGAACATTCAGAAAGAAAAGCTGTCATGCAGAATGATTTATATATAAAGATAAACACTTTAGTAGAGCTTTAAATTCACATGATTTCGAAAGGGAAAAAGGATCACTTTTTTTTTTTTTTTTTTTTTTCCACGGCACGCAGGCCTCTCACTGTTGTGGCCTCTCCCCTTGCGGAGCACAGGCTCCAGACGTGCAGGCTCAGCGGCCATGGCTCACGGGCCCAGCCGCTCCACGGCACGTGGGATCCTCCCGGACCGGGGCACGAACCCGTGTCCCCTGCATCGGCAGGCAGACTCTCAACCACTGCGCCACCAGGAA
Organism: Orcinus orca; assembly: GCF_937001465.1. Lineage (NCBI taxonomy): Eukaryota > Metazoa > Chordata > Mammalia > Artiodactyla > Delphinidae > Orcinus > Orcinus orca. Next base: position 24,760,774 of record NC_064569.1, read on the forward strand.
GCCCAGGATCACTTTTTTGCTTCATTATTTCATTGAGTTCCAATGACACTCACCGCCTCTGTGTGAACAGGATGCACAGCAAAAAGCAATGCCGTAACGAAAGCAAGTCCACGATTCTTGAAGACAGTTTTGTCACAGGTGTACATCAGCACAAGGGTCACTAGGCAGTGTAAAATGACATTTACTGCATGAAAGTAGAATGGGTTCATGCCAGTCAAAAAGATGTTTAGCCTGTAAAAACAAACAAAAACTGAATTAGCTACAAACAGAACATAAGCACAAACAAAGGAAATCCATCATTTTAAAAGATAAGTTATTCAATTATTTTTAAATGATTCCCAATATCAGGTGATTCTGTACATTTGAGTGTAATTTTTTTCCTATCTAAAAATTTTGCTATCTGCAGAAATCACTGCAAATGCAATACGATATTACTTCAGAAAACTGTGGCCTCACTGAGAAGGCAGGCAGACAGGCATGCCACCCCTTTTTCCCTCACTCCCTGGCTGATGCAAACACCCCCCAGTAGCATGGCCACCTCTTCCTAAGCAGCTGAGTGTTAGAGGCAAGTCCACAGCGCTGTGGGTCAGAGCTATGGCCACCACAGATTAGAAAGAGAGCAGGAAACTGCGGCTGTGGTCAAGGTTGAGACAAACCAGGTATGACTGTGTTCTCTCACCTACGGTGCCACCAGGAACCAAATTTTCAGATTACGCACAAGGAATCATCGTTAATTACCACTCCACAAGGGATCTTCAGGGCACCTATCCACAATTACCAGCTGTAGCAGAAATTATAAGGATGAGAAAGAACATAGCATTTCAGAATTTGTATTAAATGTTTTCTAACATAAATTCCTATAGATCTCAGAATCTGAATTCTAGGATTACAACAAAGAAACTAAAAAGAGAACCACAAAGAGAAGGGAAATTAATTGCTCAACATCTTAAAAAACACTTTCCTAAGACAGAAATGCACATCAGAGAGACTTCTGAAGGTAGCTTTTAATTTAAGAACAGGACAGAATGTCCCCAACTGAGTCTGTAGGGTTATAGAAAAGATACAATTGTATAGGGAAGGGTTCTCTCGGGAGAGCATACACACCCTAAGTGGTACTGCCTATAGCTGTCTAGACTCCAGCCCAGTTTACCAAAACAGTAATACCACATCTTTATTCTCATGCTCTTGATCTGCTTCTCCTACACAAACACCTCCTGTTTGCCAAAAACAATGAAGAATCTAAAAGTCAGCTTTAGCGATGGCATATGCATATTCTAAACACGTGACTTGATTCATACACAGCTTTAACCTACGGAATTTTAAACATCTCAGGCTTTATTTGGACATATGAATCTAAATGTCATAGTCACTTAATCAACTCAATTTTCATTCCCACTGAAGTAATCATGGTCCTAACTAAGCCTAGAAAAATGAATTGCTGTGAGGGATCCAACTCCAGGGCTCCAAAGCAAGATTCCAGACAGCTGTGTTGACAGACCCATGAGTCTGCGCACACCCCCAAGATCCTTAAGATAGGAGCCCAGTGTGAAATACCTCATTCAGAAGGAAAGAGGAAAGGGCAGTGAACTAGGGGACTGGCACGTCCAGCTAAAGAAGGGAGAACAGCATCCCTCCCATTCCAGTACAAGAGGACGCCCACAGGCCGATAGAGCTCCCGGAAATCAGAAAGCTCAGGATGGCGGAGCTCTGAGAAGGACAAGACTAAGTCCCTATCCTCGGGGAACGGGGGTGCAGTTCCCTGACAGCCCATCCCCCTGAGGTTGATTTTACACTGTTTCTCACTTCATCAGGCTGAGTTTTCCAGACCAGCTAAGCCATTCATTTAAAATTCATTCACACCCATCTCAATGAGAGAAAACAGGCAATCTCCCATGTGGTAGGTGGGTGCCCAAACTGAAAGGTCTCTAGGTTGTCGACATGTATCAAAGGCTTTAAAAATTATACAACTTTTGGCCAAAAATTCCACTTCTAGGAATTTTCTGTAAGGAGATAACCAGAAAAGTATTCAAAAATATATATACATATATATGTGATATTGTGATATAGTAAGAAATATATATTTTGATCTTCATCCCAACTCCTGGTCAGAGGCCCTAAAACCTTTGTAATTTCCGAAGTGATACACGTGCTAGGAACGTCTTTTGTTTTAATATTTGGTCTCTGCCCCCAAGTTCCTGGCACTGGGCTCGTAAATTCCTTGCAATTTCCTAAGTGATAAGAGCAATGGGAGCACCTTTTGTTCTAATCCTTGGTCTTTGGCCCTGGTTCCTGACACAGAGCTCCTAAATCCCTTGGATTCCCTGGGAGATAGGAGTGTCTTTTGTTCTAATGAGGTGACTTTTACTGGGCTCCTGGATGGCTTCAGGATGGGGGCTGGTCACGAGAAAGATCACGTGCAATTATAAGCTTGGAACTTTCAGCCCTACCCCCATCCTCAGGGAGGGCATAGGTGAGGGAGGGTGAGTTAATAATCGATCATGCCTACATGATGAAGCTTCCATAAAATTCCCTGAACTATGGGGTTCAGAGAGCTTCCAGGTTGGTGAACACATCAACATGCCCAGAGAGTGATGCAGCCCAACTCCACAGGGACAGAAGCTTCTGCTCTCAGGACCCTCCAGACCTTAGTCTGTGCATCCCTTCACCTGGCTGTTTATCTGTACACTTTATCATACCCTTCTTTATGTAATAAACTGGTAAACATAAGTGTTTCTCTGAGTTCTGTGAGCCATTACAGCAAATTATCAAAGCTGAGGAGGGGGTTCTGGGAACCCCCAACTTGTAGCCAGGTCAGACATAAATGGGGGTAACCTGGGGACTCAGTACTTGCGACTGGTGTCTGAAGTGGGGCAATCGTGTAGAACCAAGCCCTTCCCTGGGCGGATCTGATGCTAACTCCAGGTAGGGAGTGTCAGGACTGAATCGAATTCTAGGACACCCAGCAGGTGTCGGAGAATTGCTTGGTGTGGGAGCAAACTCCCACAAGAAGTCTTGTGAGTGTGAGTAGAGGAAGAGACGGAAATGGCCCTGTCAATCTAAAAGATGCACCTCACTGTGTTAATTACAAAAACAGCAATACAGAGAAGGAAAGACACCTAATAAACCAAAACCCTTATGGATTTGACTATTCCCACACATATTATACTTTAGATCATAACTCTGGATTACAAATAATAGCACTGTTTCTAAAAAGAAAACAAAAGACCTATTATTTTTCTAATTTATTTGTTATTCAACCATTTGGAAAGTAAAAAGCATCACTGAAGACGACCGACCGTACTATATTACCACACTTTTATGAGGTAATTAACATACATTCCTTTCCCCTTCCAAAATGATATAAAATAGTAGGCATGAGTCACCTTTGTGTCCATATGTGTCATATCTGAAAATATGCAGATGTTATCCATATAGATTATATCTGGAAATTGGTTAGGACAGAGTGCCTGGTGTTTTAAGTGAATTCAAGTAGATGCCAAAATATGTTTTTTTAATTGCTGAATGGGGAACCACTGCAGTGATGAGGTAGCAGTGTGAAAGCCTCTCACATGGTACCTGACACTAGTGAATCTAAGCTTTGAGAAATCACCAAAAATCTAGAATTAGGAGAGTTTTCTAAATGTCTAAAAGATGGAGAAAGAACTCTCCAAATTATAGACAAGTGAGCTTAAGATGAAATGATGACAAAATTTTAGAACTTATTCTATTTGTGAGCCCTGGAAAAAGAATCTGATTCTGGGCGCCAACAGGGGTTCACAAAAAGGGAGTTAACTGACTAATTCACATGTTAATAGGAGACGGGATGTGATAGATGCATGACATCTTTATTTTAACAAAGACATTTATCAGACTCTCTCAGGATCTCCTTGCATACAAGATAGAATAAGACAGGTTTGAGCACACACAAAGAGTGGTGAATAATAAATCAATGTCTCCTCGGATGGAGACCCCCAGGGTACGTCACAGGTTCTGATAATATCTCTGAGCTGTTCAATATTTTTACCAAAATCTTAAACGAATCTATAGTATATGCTAACCAAACCTGCAGAAGGCCTGTATCTGGGAAGGAGAGTTAGTTACTGTACTGGGAGACTGAGTTTCACAAAGAATTTAAATGCTTGAAGTTGTTACTTCATTCTAAGAGGATTCGACAGAATATGGGTAACAGTAAAGACCCACATTTGGACATAAAAGAGAACAAGATATTCGCAATCCAGATTAAAACTCTACACATGGTATGTCCAAGGGCTGTTAGTCTATCCTAAGCTCCGAGTTACTGTGTCCTGGTTACCGAAACAGACCAAACTACCAATAGACAGTCAGGGAACCGCCTAAGTCAATATTTTTCATTTCAATTCACTCCAACAGATATTTATTGAGCAACTGCTAGATGCCAGGTATAACGTGGAGCCCAGAGATACAAAGAGAAGACACAGCATTGGCTACTGAAGAGTTAACAGCATAGCAGGTGAAAGAGAGGAGAAACAGAGAAAGATGATTAAAAGTGAGAGAATTCTAGCAGTAGGAGAACCTACCAGGTACAGAGATAAGGAAGAGGGAGGCCTTCTCTGTGCAAGTGGGAAAGGGAACGTGGGTGGTGTCCAGTGTGGGGCAGCAGCCCCTCAGGGTGCTACTTCAACGCCAGAGCACCTTCACAGGACAGCTCCAGGATGCTGGGGGAAGGGTCTCTAAGTGATGTCACAGGGAGATAGGTTTGAGGAAATGGGGGACACTCAGCCTGGAGAAAGGTGGCAGACAGAAATGATACCAAGTTCTCCAGGGGAAAGGCTCTCTGACATATTCATGGCTACATCCCCAGTGTCTAGCACAGTGCCTGGTGCATGCTCGTCACACAATAAAACAGGTGATTTCATATAAAAACTTCCAGCTTCTCTTCAAATATTAGAAGACCTGGCAACTCTGGGCCTCCACGGCTGCATGGACATACCTGGGTGCCCATTTATGTGGTTCAAGTACTCACAGTTTGCCACGGGGCCTGCTAACTAACTACTGAGAGGCAGACTTCAGCTCAGAGAAAGATGTAAGATCTAAAACTAGAATCGGTGTTTGGGATAACCAGAAATGTCCACACAGAGATGCGATAACAGCCTACCTTAAACACCACCTAGAGAGGACAGTCTCTCAGGTTCCACGTCACCCTGAACGTACTTCCATCATAGAATTTAATCAGTTTTTTAAAACTCTTTTACTACACTCCTCAAATGTCATGAGCATTTTCATACATTTTTAGAAATTAATTTTTTGTCACTGTATCCATCTCACTCAGCACACAGTAGATTCTAAGTGAAGGTTTACTGGACGAACAAATAAACTTACATGAAGTTGGAAGTTGGAAAAGATCATCTTTCTCTTTCTATTCAAAGAATCTCTAACTTTATTTGATTTAGCCTTCCTTTCTCATATAAAGGTAGGCCAAGCAATAGGAAGTAAAACAACGTTTTTTTCTAAAATAATCTTAATAGTCATGCCTACTGGCTGAAAGCCTTCCAGATTTTGGCAAACAGAACGTAAAGAGCCCCGTCTCTGTCTGAAATCCTCGGCCTCTTCGTAAAAGTGCCCAGAGAGGGGGGGGCCATACTGAGCTCACAGCAATCGGAAGGCACCTGTTCCCAGGAAAGGTCACAGGGTCACACAGTTTGGCATCAAGCAGCCACAGGAGGAGGGGTAGGAGAGGAGAAGAAAGTCATTGGTTGTCCCTCATCCAGCAACGCACACCTCACAGCCTAGAGCTCTAGGTAAAGCCCATTACTCTCTTTTAGTTTTCTTCTTTGAAAAATACCTCTGGTTTAGGAAAAAAATAAAAACAGTCTGTATCTCTGCAAGAGACTTCTACTAGGGAATATACTAGGGTCCCTCCTCAAGGGGACCCCAACTCTATTTCAGTCAAACAGCCGTACGTCAATGAACTGGCAGGGGTCTGGAAACTGCGTGAGAGGTCGTGATGTTCCATCGCCGTGACTCGTGTCTAGTTCTGGGCCCTGAACCTGCAATTTTCCTGGTATATAGATCAAGTAACATTTAAGAGGGCCGCCTGACTACTTCATGCCACCACCAATGATCCCTGTGGGTCAAAACATTCTGATTATCACCGCATCCTCATGCCTGTCATAGCAAATGCTCTCACCTAGTCTTTGGCAGCTAAGCTCTGTCACTTGGCCTCTGGAACTCCAGGTTCCCATCACCCCCAGTGGAGTCGGAAAACCCACCTCAATGGCAGCATCTCCCACATCACACTCGGCCTACAGAAAAGAGCCAACACAGAGCTTCCCAACCTTGCAGGCACTCCCTCACTAATGTATTTCTCAATGTCTCAATGAAGGGAGAAGCACCTGGCCCTCTCAGGGAATGCAGTAGAGGGTGGGAGTGAGGTGTGTGCAGACGAGGTGATAAATGCACCCCAACATTCCTATCTCAATGAGCTTCTGGAGTCCTTTCTCTGCTGTGCCAGGGAGATTTGGGCATCTCAACCTCATTAAACATAGACTTCCACTGAGTCCCAGGGCTTCCCTGGATTCTCAATCACCAGTGTGCTTGTTGCAACTGCTGATTCCCTAATCCCATCCCAAGATATTTTAAGCCAGCAGATCTGAGATGGAGCCCAGAGGTCTGCCCTAAGCAACCCAGTGATTCAAGACAGGTGATACTCAGAACAACAATACCCAGGTCTCAAAGCTTAAGGTAAGGCTGCATATGGTTGCCATGCTTGCCAGAAAATATCCAGTTTTCTCAGCAGCAACACAACATACATTCTTTTCCAGTAAGACTATAAACCTGGGAAAAGAAAAAATTAAATGTACCCCTCATCTTCTGTTTTTGGTGTCTCAAATGATGGGTTCTCCAACACCTTCCGGGTGACTTTCCACAGCCCGGTTCTAGTTCTCCCGTCTTCCTATATCCCCGTTCATTTTTCTTCTTCTTACCTCCTGCCTTCATTACAGCTCTCATACTTCTAAATGCTTTCCATAGTCTTAGATCATTCAGCCAATAAACAACGACATCTGGTTCTTCTCGTTTTTCCTCTAAGGAGAATCCCTTAGGCCCTTAATCATTTTAGTTGCTCTTCTTTTGCATTCCCTCCAGGACCAGGAATAAATCAGCAAATCGTCATCACTTCATGTATATAAAGAACCAAAGGATGCGGTTCCAAGGCACCAATGTAAACAGAAGTGCAGCAGGGAGATGGTGCCCTGAGGCCAAAGCAAAACTCATCCTCACCTGGCTCTGAGGAAGCCGTAGGGAGGGGTCAGGCAAAAGGGAGCCGGTCAGGAGGAGGCCGTTACAGTCTCTGTTGTCACATAGTACTCAGAGTAGCGACTGCATCAAAGAAAGGGTGAGGAAACTGAGGGCAGGAAGATCAGTGACCACAGAAGGAAGCAAGTCCCGGAAGAAAAATCTTCCAGAAGTGAGGCAGTAAATAACAAAAATGAACAGATCAACACCAAATATAATATAGTTAGTTATACCTATAACTGAGCTGTCAATTTTTAGCAAATGTTTTTTTCTTTCAAAGGTATATATGTTTGGGGCTTCCCTGGTGGCGCAGTGGTTGAGAGTCCACCTGCCGATGCAGGGGACACGGGTTCGTGCCCTGGTCCGGGAAGATCCCACATGCCGCGGAGCGGCTGGACCCATGAGCCATGGCCGCTGAGCCTGCGCGTCCGGAGCCTGTGCTCCGCAACGGGAGAGGCCACGATAGTGAGAGGCCCGCATACCGCAAAAAAAAAAAAAAAAAATACCCTCATGATACAGAAATATATTCCTCTCATTTTCTATCCCTCCTACACCACCAGACAGACTGTAGCCTAAAGGCTATCTTACGTCTAAAGCATATCCTAACAGGCAAGGATGCTAACCTCCTCGTCTTGGGGTTTCTAAGATTAACTTAGTTTGGCATGAAATTTTCAGAGGACTTTTTAAATTCATTTTTCTCTATAAAATCTTTATTGCCTCCAATCACATTTTTCCTTAACTACATCCATCACTGAACATCCTAGACAATCTAGTCAAACATCCTAAACAGTCTTCACTTGTCTCCTATCACAGACTTAGAAAACAGAATTATGTCTTGTAGCAATAGACTATCTCAAAATGAATTCCCACAGAGGTCAAATCAAACCATTTCTTTTAGGTTTTGGGCACAGCGGTTAGAGCTGATTTTCATGGTTGGCATATCATTTGTGACTAGAAGATGCAAACTGATGCAAAAAAACTCTCAAGATCTAAACATTAAAATGTTGCAAATCCTTACAGCTGCACATATTAAGATATTCTATTTTTTAACTCTGACATTTTAAACCAGCCACTTTCACTCATCTGGTTTATATTACCATCAGAGCCTTCAATAAAATAAAACTTTATAGCGAACTAGTAGAATACTATGATTCAACAGCCTAAACCTGGAAAGAGAATTGAGGTCATTTAATTTGCCTTCGCTTCCCCGTCATTAACTTGGAAAAACCGCTGGTCCTTTCTTGTTGAAGGAAGCTTCTCCTTGCTTCTTGATATGGAATGGCACCGCTAACAATCCAGCAGGAGCTTCTCCTCAAGAGAAAGGGGGGTAGAAAGGAAATAAAAATTTAAAAGCTAAGCACCTTTTATATCAATCAGGACCATTTTTCAAGGTGGGCGTTATGGGCATTACGAGGTTTGGTTCTGTGTCAGTTCAGTGTCTACAAAGTGACTTAATGTGCTTCACCTGATTCCACAGTGAAAAACATGTCATGGCCAGCGAAGGATAAAGAAGAAAAATAAAAAAGGTTACTGCTGCAGATTAAGTTTTCACAGATGTTTTGATTCTGCTCTACAACAGTCCAAAAATATTCCTGTGTGCCCTTAGAAATGAGATTATGAAAAGACTGAACAGAAGATTTGACTAGAGACAGAAATTCATTAGAATTCTAAATTCACTTCAAGCAACACAAAGAAATTATTATTTGTATCAGTTAAAGTTTGACCAGAGAAGCAGATCAGGAATGATACAGCAGCAGGAATTTGCTGCAGAGTTTTGACCTTCCACAATCATGGGAACTCCTTACATAGCCTATGCAAGGCTGCTGCTCCTGTGTCTATAACAAGTGGAACGCCAGCAGGGCAGGCATTCGAGAAGGAAGGATGGACTTGAAGTAGGGGAAAGGAAGGAGGGACTGGAACCCACAAAGATTAACTAGAATACACTTCTGTTTCTTGCAGCCTCCTAGTCTCCAACTTTAACTATGGGAGTGGCTTGCAAACAGGCCAGCAGTCTCCACAGTGCTGCACACATATCTGCACTATGATTCCAAGTAGCTAAAGGAGATCTGGAGAATTCCGGAGGAGCTGCAGAATCAGCTGCTGTTGCACACCAGAGCAGGTTACTCAGCAAGCCTGGGGCAACCAGCATGAGCTGCGACACACCAAACCTACACACACCTTCTGAGTGGGTACATGGCTGAAACAGAACAGGACCCTATGTGGCCTTCCCAGGACAGACCCGACCCCGCCCCGACCCTATGTCCTCCGCCCGCCTTTTGTCTGTAGAAAATCTTTAGTCAAAGAAAAAAATTAATCAGAGAAGTGAGAAAATGCAGAAGCAAAGGAAAGCAGTCAAACAAGACTAAATAGTTTAGTCATTAAGCAAAGTCAAGGACTTTTAGTTCCTCCTCAAGGGCTATAGATAATATCCTGAGCCATATCTTTTGAGCTGTTTTGTAAATATTGAAACCCCCATCAGGTGGAAGAAGTTAACTACATGATGACCAGACTGTAGCCATCACATAAACTGCCACAATTCCAAGAACTGGCCTCAAAGAAATGGGCACAAACCAACCCTGGAACTGACCCTGTGTTTAAAACAATCAAGATGATGCTGATCAGACCACCACCGCATGACCAAGTTCAAGATGACTGTCAGAGCTGACTGTGCTGTTCCTGTACACAGCCCTCTCCCTCCGCCTATACATCCCTGAAACACCCCTTTAAAAGCTCCTGTCTGCTGATTGTCAGTGGGGAGTTGGACTTTGGACATGGGTCCACCTTCTCCCCCAGTTGTCGCCTCCGAAATAAGCAAACTTTCTTTTCTACCAACCTTTCCTCTCAAGTACTGGCTTTCCAGCGGTGAGCAGTGGGACTGCACTTTCGGGAACACGGCCACTTTGAGACAGGCTGGAACCTGAGACCCTTTGCTGCAGTGCTGCAACGCTTGCCCCTGGAGAAACCTCTCCTTGAGCAACAAAATACAAAGAAACTATATGGGACTAAAAATAACTGCTTGCATGCCCAGCCGGGGCAAATTCTGGATAAAACATTCAAAGAGACCAAAAACCCAACTGCCACTTTTGAAGGGCCCTGAGCACAAGCAGGACGCTGTGCACGCCCCCTGCACCGGACACCACCTAATGGGTGGGCAAACCACCTAAGTCACCCCTCTGGCCTGACCCCTGGACACACTCCTACCCTCACCCCATGTAAGGAACAAGCTGGCCTCCCTCTGGAAGCGAGAACAGGCAAGGGAACCTGTTGCTTGTTCTCACTGCCCCCTGCTGCAGCAGGGGCCCCAGTAAAGCCTTGCCTGAATTTGTCTGGCCTCAGTTCAATTTCTATTGATTAAGGAGGCCAAGAATCCTCGTCGGTAACCACTTCACCTTCACTTTCCAAACCTCGAAGAAATTTCTCCTGTGCAGCCCTTGCCCTGTACAACACAGGAAAGGAATTTCTAAGTCGCAGTTCCAGTTAGCTAAATTGATATGATACAAATCACTGCACCTTCATAAGCTGCCTTCATTTTCCATTGTGCCCTGCCCTCCAAACTGGTAAAAGGAGACATTCTAATAATCCATTTCCTCACTTCAACTGCTGCCCATTTCTTATGTGAGAAAAACTGTGAATAGTCTCTTTCTACACAAGTAAGAACCTTTATAATAACAAGCATTACAGGGACTTCCCCGGTGGTCCAGTGGCTAAGACTCCACCTCAGGGGGCAAAGGTTTGATCCCTGGTCAGGGAACTAAGATACCCAGTACGGATCTTTGGTTCAGCCAAAAAATTAAAAAGAAGAAAAAAAAAGCATTACACATCTTTATAAATAAATAAATAAATTTTTTATTGTTTATTCTTAAGGGAATTTCTAGCCGTTAGTATGTGTGACATTCATTCACTAAATCAAAGATAATACTTTTAATAAAAAAAATCAGTTTGAGTTTTGCACAGGGAATAACCCTGTTAAGAAGCTCAAAAGACTCCCTATAGAGTAGAAGGAAATATTTACCAACCACATATCTGACAAAGGATTTATATCTAATATGTATAGAGAAACCGCAAAACTCGACATTTAGAAAAAGATCCATTTAGAAAATCAACAAAAAATATGAAGAGAAAGTTTAACAAAGAGGACATACAGAAGGCAAATAGACACATGAAAAAAAATTTAACACCATCAGCCATTAGGGAAATGCTAATTAAAGCCACAACTTCACACCTACCAGAATGGCTACAATAAAAAACAGTGACAATACCAAATCTGGTGAGGAAGCAGAGAAACATACACTGCTGATAGGATGGATGGAAAACAGTTTATCAGTTTCTTAAAAAACTAAACATGCAACTACCATATGACCCAGCAATTGTACTCCTGAACATGTATCTCAGAGAAACAACTACTTATGTTCACATAAAAACCTGTAAATGAATGTTTGTAGTGGCACTATTTGTAATCTAAAACCTGGAAACAACCCAGAAGTCCTTTAACAGATGAATAACTAAACACACTGTGATACACATGCATTCAATGGAATATTACTGAGCAATAAAATGGAATGAACTACTGATACATGCAACAATCTGAATAAACTCCAGAGAATTATTCCAAGTGCAAAAAAGTCTCAAAGTTTACACCCTGTATGGTTCTAAATGGAACATTCTTGAAATGACAAAATTACATAGAGATGGAGTACATATTAGTAGCTGTTATCAACTAGGTGTCTATAGCTATGATAGGAAAACATGAAGGCTCTGTGATAGAACTGTTCTATATCTTGACTGTGATGGTAGGCTCACATGATAAAACTGCATAGACTAAATATACATTCAACAAAAAGAAAAAGAATATATGTAAAACTGATGAAACCTGAATAAAAACTGTGGATTGTATCTATGTCAACCCCCTGGTTGTGACTGTGTACTATAGTTATGCAAGATGTTACCACCAGGGAAAACGGATAAAGGATATGACGGATTTCTATTATTATTACTTACAGTTGCATGGGAATGTACAATTATCTCAAAATTCAACGTGTTTTTTAAAAAATGGGTTTGCAAAGCCAGATAAAGACACTACAAGAAAAGAAAAGTATAGGCCAATTTCCCTGATGAACACAGATGCAAAAATCCACAATAAAATACTAGCAAACCAAATTCAACGACACATTAAAAAAATCATACACCATGATCAAGTGGCTTTTATCACTGGGGTGCCAAGATGACTCAACACACGCAAGTCAGTTAATGTGATACACTACATTAACAAAGTGAACAATAAAGATCACATGATCATCGTAAATAGATGCAGAAAAAAACATCTGATGAAATTCAACACACTTTAATGGTAAAAAAACTCTCAACAAACTAGGTTTATAGGAAATTTACCTCAACATAATAAAGAACATTTATGAATAGGCCACAGCTAACATCATACTCAACAGTGAAAAACTGAAAATTTTCCTCCTAAGATCAGGAAGAAGGCATGAATGCCCACGCTTGTCATTTCTATTCAGCATAGAACTGGAAGTCCTAGGTAGAGCAATTAGGCAAGGAAAATAAATAAAAGATATCTAAATCAGAAAGGAGGAAGTAGAATTATCACTGTTTACAGATGACATGATCTTATATGTAGAAACCCTAAAGATGCCACCAAAAATCTATCAGAACTAATACACATACCTGTTCAACAGGTATATAGTTTCAATTATACTAGAGGAATAAGTGCTACAGAGCGGCTGTACAACATTATAGCTGACAATACTGTATTGTGCACTTAAAAATTTAAGATGGCAGATCTCGTTAGGTGTTCTTACAACAAAATTAATCATTAATTAATTGAATGGTTTTCAATTCTCAAAATTTCTGCTCAAACAAGCTTAAGATACAGTTAAGATAGTTTGAATATATTTCAAAGGCCACTTTGTGTTTTCACCGATTACCTAAAATAAAAATCATTAAAGTCATGATCTATGTAAAGTTCCTAGGCCAATGCTTGGTTCACACTGAATAGTTAATAAATGTGATTTTCTGTCCTTCCTTACAACAATCTTCAGAGTTGTGTGGGCCTAACATCGTTAACGGCGTCCCTTATACATGCCCATCCTCACGCTATTGCGCTGGAAGATGCAGTTTCACCTCAGGTGACTGTGATGAGAAAGCCTCCACATCTTATTCGAATCAATGCCTGTGAGTACAGAAAGGTTAAATTTCTCTTTCTGAAGAGGCACTATTACTTTCCAGTTAGTGCACCCTAGACTTGTAACTCAATCTCAAAACAAAAAGGTATATCTTACACAGCCAGTAAGACACACTCTGCAAAGAGCAATGCATCTTAGCAACCAGGCTGCTTTTTATAACCAGTGAGCATCATAAATGAAGAGGTGCCCCCTGCCCCCTCAATTCTCCTTCTCCTTTGCCCCTGTTCTGCACAACCGCCTGCTTTCCTCTTCATCAACGGCCTTGCCTCACTGTCTACTCCTTTCCTCCCCTTCTCTCTCTTCTGTCCCTGCCACCTCCTGCACGAATTAAAAAAAAATTTTTTTTTTAGAAAGTCAAGAAGTGAAGACACTCTTCCCCACCCTCCACCAAGTGGGCACAGGCATTTGACCCTGATCTTTGTACACGGAAAAAGCTCAGAGGAGGGACCTAGATGGTCTCCGTGGCTGTTATAAGCCCAGCACACCTCATGCTGTGAGCTACCACACCTTAAACTAATCAACAAACCTCTGTAATAAATGAAAAAGCAGGTCAATTTAGAAGTTATACACATATCGTGCCATCTAAGAATGTGCCATTTTAAGAAACATTTAGGGAAAAAACGGACTGAGCAACTTAGTAGCTGAGATTATCTTTCAGCTGAAAAACAAAACCGCTTTCCAAAAGGATAAATGTTTATAAAATACTCTCTTCAGAGTCAAATGTGCTATTTCCTCACCCGCCTTAAAACATTCAACTTTCAGTTGAAGAATTAAGTACAATCGCTCTGGTTTCCTTTTCTGAGTTATCAGCCACCTGTCAAGAGACCTCGGCCTCCCGGCCTGGGCAGGCTTTTCAAGCTGTTTACCCTGTCTCGAATGACCAGTACCACAAAGACGGGTTCATATTACACCCGTTGGAAAATGCTTAAAACGCTGATGTTACTGAACCAATATTATTTCAACAGTTCTGTCCAGCACATTTTAAGCTTAAATGCTGAGCCAAATTATAAGGAGCTGAGTCAAGCTCATGACGCGCGAGCCAGCACTCCCCTGGCATCAGCCTTTCTCCCCTTCCACCTGAAGCTAGCCGTCTTTAAAATTCAAGAAAATACTCCAGCCCGCAAAACCCTGGCGTTCTCCCGATTCCCTTTGCACCTTATTCACACTTGAAATGCTGAATCATGACTCCGAGATTGTAAAAGAAACACTACTTCAACTGGGACGCCAGGACCCCCAGAGGATCCCACGCTTTCCTGCCTTCCTTTGCACCTTTTAAAGTCTAAATCTGGAGCCCTTCCCGAAGATCGGCGAGGCTCCAGGAGCAGCCAAGTCTGCAGGTCGGAAGAGCGCCTCTGCCCGCTGTGCTGCTCCTCCCCAAACCCACGCAAGCCCTGGCAGCTCACGACTCCCAAGGAGCTGACACACTCCCCGTCTGCACAGCTCACCAGCAGCCGCCGAGAAACCCCCAACTTCGAAGCTTCACCACCACAGCCACCCGCCCGGAGCTCGTTGGGCCCGCGCTGGTCTCATTTGGCCACCGTACCACGGGGGTGAGCTGTGCGGAGGCGGGTGGGCTCCACCAGACCCCTCCCAGCCCTGGCCCCAGAGACCAGCCCGCCCAGAGTGCAGACTCTCGAGAAACTCAATTCCAAGTCCCGGCCCGCGCCTCCTGAACCGCCCCGGGAGCCCCAAGCAGCCGGGCGGAGGACCACTGAGCAGAGGGGCGTGGGCAGCCTGGAGAGGAGGAAGGCGTGGAGGGGAAGGGGCGGCGAGAAAAGAAACGGCCCCCAAGCCAGTCCCGCAACTTCTCCCAGCCCGGGTTGGGGCTGAGGAGAAACGGCGGCGGCCGCGAGCAAGGGGTGAGGGACTCACTTGAAGGTGAGGACGCAGAGCGGCCGGTAGGACTTGTGGCTGGTGTTCTCGGCCATGCCCTTGCCCCAGAAGTCGTTGGAGAAGATGCCCCAGCGCAGCGGGGCGCCGGGCCGCACGTCGGGGTTGTTGACGATCGCCCACACGTCGTCGTGCACGAACTCGCCCTGCAGGGAGCGGCCGTAGCACAGGCAGCTCGCCCCGACCAACAGCGCCGCGGCCCCAGGCGCCGAAAGTCCGCAGCCCCGCCGCCTGGAGGGCGCGCGGTCCCCGCCGCCGCCTCGGGCAGAGCTTGTCACTACCATCGCGCCGCCGCCGCTGCCCTGGCCTCTCCCGGGCGTCTGGCATCGTCCCCAGCCGGGGACCGGGCGGCGCGCGGCGGCTGCCCGGAGGTGGGCTCGGGCATAGTCGGCGGCAGCTGGACCTGCCGCTAGCGCCCCGCGCTCCGCCGCCGCCTGCGCCGCCGAGTTGGCCCAGCTGCAAATAAACAGCAGTCCCCCCGCCTCCCCTGGCCATCGCCACCTCCTCCGCCCCACTGCGCATGCCCCGCTCTCAATCGCCTCCACCCCCCAATCCCGGGACCGGCGCCGCTTTCGCCCCCATGTCCCGCACCCTACCCCCGCGCCCCGGCTGGTCGCGCGCTCAGCCCGCGGGCGCAGCGGCGCCAGGCGGTGAGAGTCAGCGCTCAGGTGGAGCGGGGTCGCCGCGCGGGGCTACCCGGAGCGGCGGGGAAGGGGCATCCGAGATGCTCTCCGCCTCCCAACATGTACCCCAGCAGGGTCCGGGGAGGGCCTCCTGGTGGGCACCTCCAGGCCCCGGGCCAGGACGGGCTTAGCAGGTGCTCAGCCTGAACCCCCTGCCCGCCCTCAGGGAGGGAGCAGTGGCTGCCGCCGCCCGGGACGTCCCCGGCTTTTCAGCACCCCGGACAACAGCAGGGGCGGCCCGCGGGCCACGCTCTCCCGCCCCGCTTCGCGCTCGCGTCCCGTCGTCCCCTCCGCGGTCTCCTTCCCGGGCTTTCGGTCCCCACCGCCCCGCGACCAGAGGTTGCAGCCTCCGGGGGTGGAAACCGCAGGGAAATGGAGCTTCTGAAGCATCTTTCTGAAAACCGAGCGAGGGTCTCCCTGGCGGGGGCGTCTCCTGCCCGCCCTGCCCTGGTTTGTTCCGAGGAGCCATCGGCTGTTTTCCTTTACCGCCCATTGCTCTGCTCACCCTTATAAAGTCTCAGGTTCGATTTTTGGTTTGGGTTTGGGCTCCGAATTGGCTTCTGAAACATTCCTCCTCGTTTTGTTTTTTACTACGGTTCTTAAAACAATCTGGGAGATGCCAAGCAAATTACTTTTTCTTCCCATCTAAGTGGATCACTTGGGTCTGATTATTTCCTACGCTGTGAGCGTGTTTGACCTCTTCCTGCTAAGTCAATACGATTTAAAACAAAAACAAAAAACCAAACTGCTTTAAGGCCTCTGGCTTTGGCTTCCCATCTTCCAGTTTTTCTGAACGGTTGTTTTCTTTTTTAAAAAATACTAATTATACTATGTAAATAAGCTAAGTATACCGTTGAGATGAGGATCAGTAGAATTTGTCCAGGTTTGAAAAATCTGTTAACTCTTTGAGGCCCTTGTAAATTTCTATTGCTGTGTGTCATTGAAGTTACCTGGAATCTGATGCATCCAGATAGAGAAACTTAAAATATATACAAAATTTGCCATATTATTATCATCCTTCCAAAATCCTTAAGAGTTTTGATGATCTAAAAAAAAAAAAAAAAGAGTAGAAAAAAAGGCAGAAATCACTCTTATACTGACTGAATGTTTTTGTGACTCTTTAGGGCACCAATTTATTTCTTAAAAAATTTAAGACATATCTGAGCAGTTGAAAACTCAATGAAATAAGACGAATATATTCCAAGTCAGGATGTTTTTATCCATTTCACTTTGTTTTTTAGTGACTTAGAAATTAGTGACTGAGAAATGTATTCATTCTTGCATCAAAACTTTTTAACCCTGGGTAGCTTTCATATCCAGACCCTACACACACCTGTGTCAACCATCTCCCCAAAGAACACACTACAGCCTTTCTTCTTCACCTGCCCATTAACTTAATAAAAATATACGAAAGTATATGTTGTGCTACAATATGCTAAGTACTGGGCTGGATGACCAAAGCTGCTCAAATTGTGTACGTGTGTAAGTGTGTGTGTGTAAGATTAATACCATAAAAGTCTAACAACCTTCTGAGTTAACAGCTGACTAAGACAGTGAATTTGTCCTTGCTGAAATGATAGTAGGTATAATAAGCCAATGTATCAGTCCTTACCTACAATTAATAGAGGCGTTCTTGAGACAATGTCTTACTCCCAAAGAGTGCCTCTAATTGTAGATTTTTAAAGAGAGCAGGCCTTTTCTCCCTTAAATCACCCTTGTAGGAGGCACAGCTTGCCCACCCTGTTCTGTTCTGAGTTGTTATCTTTTTTAGAAGAAAACACTTATCAGAATTCTCCATGGCAATAGAGAGAAATGAAGAAGGACAAAGCTGGACTCCAAAAAGACAATAAAAGGGAGCAAAGAGGAAGGAAACCTCTAAGTAGGATTCCAGGTTTCTGAGCACAGAGAGTTTCATCAAGATTGGCTGTAGACTGACTGGCATCTCCATTCTATTTAGTTCGGATGATGAATTTGGGATGAATGTACTTTAAAATAATGAGATACCTCAAGTCCTCTCAAGGACAAAGTAATAAGTAACTAATTTTTAAAAGTAAACAGTTCCTACCACATGACCCAGCAATCCCACTACCGGGCATATACCCTGAGAAAAACATCACTCAAAAGGAGTCATGTACCACAATGTTCACTGCAGCACTATTTACAATAGCCAGGACATGGAAGCAACCTAAGTGTCCATCGACAGATGAATGGATAAAGAAGCTGTGGCACATATATACAATGGAATATTACTTAGCCATAAAAAGAAACGAAATTGAGGTATTTGTAGTGAGGTGGATGGACCTAGAGTCTGTCATACAGAGTGAAGTAAGTCAGAACGAGAAAAACAAATACTAACAAATACTATATATGTATGCTAACACATATATATGGAATCTAAAAAAAAAAAATGGTTTTGATGAACCTAGGGGCAGGACAGGAATAAAGGCACAGACATAGAGAATGGACTTGAGGACACGGGGTGGGGGAAGGGTAAGCTGGGACAAAGTGAGAGAGTAGCATTGACATATATACACTACCAAATGTAAAATAGATAGCTAGTGGGAAGCAGCTGCATAGCACAGGGAGATCAACTTGGTGCTTTGTGACCAGCTAGAGGGGTGGGATAGGGAGGGTGGGAGGGAGATGCAAGGGGGAGGGGATATGGGGATATATGTATACATAGAGCTAATTCACTTTATTACAAAGCAGAAACTAACAGCATTGTAAAACAATTATACTCCAGTAAAGATGTTAAAAAAATAATAAAAAAATAAAAGTAAACCATTCCCTTGCAGCCCCATCATTTCCTGATCTAATACGGTTCTGTGTTACAGAAAAGTAGTGTAAAAGTATTGATGTCAGAGAGAGAAGGTCTACACTGATATGCCACCTCATTATCCCTCTGCTTAAGGTGTAAAGCACTCACCTTGCCTAACAAAGAGGCCCCAAAGCAAATTAAGTTAATTCTTGTTACTTTGTCTCTGATTATTTTTAAAGGATTTGTAATTAGAACAATACTACCTTCTAAGACACCTTTTGTCCCCTCAGAGCAATTTAAAACATAAATTATTATGAAGGGCTTCTCTGAGGCTCATACAAATTAATGTGGACCATAACTCTGAAAGAAATTGGGACACAACTAAAAATAAATCAAGGGCAAGTAGATAATTTAATAAAACAAATTTCAAATTACTGCCCACTGCAATTTCAGCCCAATACACCCTGTTCAGGTACCGGGATATAAAGAAACTGTTGACTGAAGTAAAAACTCACAATGTGAGAGCTGTGGGTTTTGTTTTGTTTTGTTTTGTTTGCGGTACGCGGGCCTCTCACTGTTGTGGCCTCTCCTGTTGTGGAGCACAGGCTCCGGATGAGCAGGCTCAGCGGCCATGGCTCACGGGCCCAGCTGCTCCGCGGCATGTGGGATCTTCCCGGACTGGGGCACGAACCCGTGTCCCCTGCATCGACAGGCGGACTCTCAACCACTGCACCACCAGGGAAGCCCTGGGTTTTAGTTTTATTTGGGGACTTGCTGAGGACTATAGCCTCTCAGATAGTTCTGAGTAATTGCTCGGAAAAGCTGGTGGGGAGGTCTGCATACATGTGATTTTGGCAAAGAAGTATGTGCTGAAGTAAGTCAGACAGAGAAAGACAAATATCATATCATATTGCTTATATGTGGAATCTAAAGAAATGGTACAAATGAACCTATTTACAAAACAGAGGTTGAGATGTAGGAAACAAACTTGTGGTTACCAGGGAAGAAAGGGGGCCGTGGAGGGATAAACTGGGATATTGGGATTGACATATACACACTACTATATGTAGAATATTTAACTAATAAGAACCTACTGAACAGCACAGGGAACTCTATTCAATACTCTGTAATGACCTATATGGGAATTGAATCTAAAAATGAGCGGATATATGTGTATGTTTAACTGACTCACTTTTCTGTACAGCAGAAGCTAACAAAGCATTGTAAATCAATACTATGCTTCAATAACATTAGAAAAAAATAAAAATTAAAAGGCATCAATTAAAAAAAAAAAGGAGTACGTGCAATCAAGCACAGATCTTTGTAGAAGGTTACTGCTAGTCACAAGAAACAGGGATCTCAGTTAATGTTTTTAGTGCTTTTCTAAGTATGGGGAGATGCAAGAATCTTGGTTCATTGAATGTTCTCCTGAAAATATCTAACTTTCTGAGGGCTTGTTCTGCCAGTTTTCCCAGAACACAGAGTGCATCATCCTGAACTTCACCCTGAATTCCTCTCAAGGTGAATTGTAGGTCGGAGACTATAGTGGCTAACGACTTGATTTTTTGGTAGAACTGGATGGTGGGCAACATTCTTTAGTTGGCAGGACAAATGCAATGTTACAAGACAGAAATTCAGGAAAAGTGCTAATAACATAATTTACATCAAAAAATAAATTCTTGTTTAATTATTTAACTATTACCTGTTCTTGAAGAAAATACAGAAAAATAGGGGGGAAAAAAAGGAAATTGAAATATACCTACCACTCCACCCCTTGGGCCATGGCAAGATAGGCAACATGCACTCTAAGAAGCTGACCCAGCACCTGGCAGGGCAAATATTGGAGTCTGGGATGCCACGTGAGCTGAGCAATGGCTGTGCCCAGACCTGGGTCCTGACTGGTGGCAGCAGCGGTGGCAGCAGCCTCAGGAGAGAGGAGGGGCTGGCTCCTAGTGAGGGTAAACTGGCTTTCCCTTTCATCCCCAGAGCTTGTCTCTGTGGCATCTGCACAGAATTAAAACGAAAGAATATAAAACATTACCTGTGATCTTGCAATTTCTGGCTCTCAGGCAATAAATGTTGTCAACAAATTACTACAAGACAAAAGCATACACATGTACATTGCAATAAAGCACATGAAGTGCTTACTAGACTTCAGAGTCTACAATCTCTAGTTTTGAAAACTGCCACAACATTGGAAAGCATATATTCACAGTCTTAGAAATGGAAATTAAAATGTAAGATTATTGTACACAACAGAAAAACAATATTTTCATATGAATGAAATTTTAATTGCATACATTTTTAGTTTACATTTTAATTATATACAAATCAAAAAGTCACTTTTAGTTTCTTGTACAACTTCCACAATTTACAGGAAATGTCAGAGGAAACACTAAAATGCCATTGTATAAATTTACATTTAAAATTAAATTCAGACTTACAATAAACTGATTTGTATGAAGACTTAATTTTTTTAGAAAAATTATTCTATCAGAATCATCAGCTCTAGAAATACTATATTTTGAAATAATTTATCAGAAATTTATCCCAGGGTTGTCACAGCCTATAAAATATTCTTAACAGCTCTAGTAATAGTTGGATCAACAGAAAGATGCTTCTCAAAATTAAAGAGTATCCAAAAAAGTCTTGATTCATAGCATTTGCTGAATTTCACAGTGTAAATGTTCTAACCACAGTCAATTTCATGCTACCATCACTGAACACAGAGATGGGAAGAGATGCATGACATTCTATAGAATTTTCACCATATAAATACAGTAGATGTAGATGGGATGAAGAGTATATTAACAGTAAAATAATTAGAAAATGATGAGTTTTGAACATTTATTATCTTTGTGTTTAATTTATATAAGTGTATATAACTAAACTTTTTATAATGGCTGTGTTTAACAACCAGCTTACAAAATTCTTAAATATTTAACAATCAGTTTTTGTGAACTAGTGTGAACTGACTCTGGCACACTTTCAGATGAAATAAGATTGGCCACTATTGGTATTATTATTTTAAATTTCAGTGATAAGTATGGGCAAGGGCAGGGAGGTCATTTATACTTGTGTAGTGAGGAATTAACCTTACCTAAAGAGGTCTGGCCTTTACCCTGGGCTACTAGGAGATAACTTTTAGGCCCCTGGAATATCCTGCCTGTCAGGAGGGTCTTTGCTGGGGGCTTTGGGCACCAGACAGCCAAACAATGCAGTTTATGATGGGAACTTGGGTCACGGAGTATCAGTTCTGACCTCGAAGATATTAGCCTGACCTCTGGGAGGGGCTGATGCCCATAGGTCAGCCATACAGGCAGTATGTGATGAGCCCCAATAAAAACTCTAGTACCAAAGGCTTGAGTGAGCTTCCCTGGTTGGCAGTCGATGTGCATATTGTCACACATTAATGCCAGGAGTGTGACGTGCCCTGGCTTCATGGAGAGAAGACAACAGGAGCTCCATTTGGTGTTTCTCCTGGACTCCGTCCTGTTCGCTTCTTTCTTGGCTTATTTCTATCTGCATCCTTTCCCTGTAATAATCCAGAACTGTTGAGTATAACAGTTTTCAGTGAGTTCTGTGAATCCTCTTGCAAATGATTGAAATTGGAGGTGGTTTTGGGAACCCCCCCAAACTTGCAATTGGTATCAGAAGTGAGGGCATTCCTGTGAAGACTGGCCCAAATGCCCCTTAATACTATTTTTCTACTTTAAAATGTTTTCTTTAATGCAAACTTTTTTCTTTTAAAAATCGTAATAGCTGTCAGCCAAGAAGAATGGAAGAAACAATAGGCACCCCCAAAGCTGTAATGTTAAACTCTCTTTTTTCCCCCCACTTAAAATCTTCAAAGGCTATAAGAATAAATCAAGACAAAACAAAAAGAAGGAAGGAGGGAGGGAAGGAAGGAAGGAAGAGAAGGAGATGAATGAATAAAGAAACCCATAAAAACCCAGATCCACTGCATAAATGCTGCTGGGGGATTAAGTTCAGGAACTCACGTGTGATTGTCAGTTTGTAGGGGATGAGGCTCAAAATTAACGACTATTTTCAAAAAAGGAGAACAAATAACGTGAAGAATCTGAATGTTGCCTTGTCTATATGAAATATTTATTAGTCATCAATATTAAGTGTTTTATGTTCTATGTAGTACAGTAATATTTTGTTTTAAAGTGTTTAATGTGTAACATTTATTTTTATTTTATTAAATTGTAGAATTATTTTGCTAAGAAATTCCCTGCCTCACAGACGGTGCTGAGGTCCACTCCCCACTCCTCTCTTTAGAGGGTCTGGGCACAGCCAAAATTAATAGTCTCAGGGCACAAGGGACTTGATAAAATACCTGCAAAAGCCAATGACTTGCATCCTATATTATTAAAGAAGTTGGAGAACCTACCAAGCCAATTTTTTTTTTTTTTTTTTTTTTGCCAAGCAGTAAAGATTTTGTCTGGAGATAAACAATTTCCCTTGAGAAATAACAATCTCCCATCTTTCCTCGCTGTGCTGCTAAGTCTTATTTCTTGGCCTATTTTTCCACATGTGAATTTATCGAGAGAGATATGAATGAATCTTTTCAGGCCCCACTGCAGCTTACAAAAAAAAATGAAAAATGCCCTTAGGATTTTATTGTTGACCTTGTTTCTATGAATGAGATAACCAGAGGTTGTTGTTGTGGTGGTGGTGGAGTTTTAAGTAATTTTAAGTCTTCTTTGTACCTCTTGGATGAGTGCTGAATACTGTGGCCTGTTCGGTCAGACAGAAGACAAGGTAGGAGGTACTTGCTTTGCAATCTATTTCACAAACCCTGTCACTTTCATTTCCCATTTGTTCAGTGATTTCATTCTTTCCCTCTTATGCAGTTGGAGGGATTAGGAGAGTGTTTTATCCATCTGACAAACTTTTTTTAAGAGAATGAGAATTACACCCACCATCTAAGAATCAGAGTGTCGTGGTAATGCTGAATTGCTGACCGATTTGTATTTATGGAAACACCCAAATGCTGTTTTTTTTTTTCTTTCATACGTGGCCCAAAATTCAGATAACAGCTACTGGGAGGTGGTATCACGAGTGACAGTGATGCCAAACCCAGGAAACTTGCCATAAATCCTCCTCCCTTCTATGCTCATGAAAAAATGTGACTAATCAATTGTGAGAGCTTTGCACGTGAACTCCAGGCGCAGTCTTAGAATCCTTCTCAAGACAACCCTCCAGATTGCCACTCTGTGGACAGGTTGGCCTGTGAGTTGAAATCCCTCTATTATCCCTGAGCCAGTGAAATATGTCTGCCGGGAGGCATGGAAACTAAAGAAGTAATGCGAAAGCATAAAAATAAAAGTTTGGCATTACAAAGCATTTTCATATTTATATACAAAGATGAATATATGAATATGTTTTATAGTATATATAATCTCACACATGAAATGAGTATATATAATTTTTTAGCTTTAGATGTTAAGACTTCTATATGAATAAATGTATTTCTGCTTAAGTTTTAAGTAGGTCTAAGAAGATTATACTTCTTGTATTTTGGGGGGTTTTTTAGGAGACTCCCATAAGAATTTTCACTATTCTGAAAGTAAATTACCAAATAAGTGAAAATTACCACACAAGAATTAAATTGCCATATTAGAGTATTTCTATGAATAAGATGCCTAGAAAATGTGAAAAATCCATGAAAAAATGCTATTTAGAGCCATTTATTAAAGGAAGTCAGTAATTTAGGCACAGATAAGTGCCTTAATGGCTAATACAGTTTTAGCTATAATTTGTCATCATTAAGTCTAATCCTGAGTTTTATTGTCTGCCCCCAAATTGAAAATTACTCGTTTTTGAATAAAGGAGGGTTCCATTTAATCTGTGTTCCCTAGAAGTAGCAAAGTTTTGATGTTCCAACTACTCACACTTGCTCTTGAACGAATCACTATTTTGCTTCGAATGGTTTAAAGTCAGGATGTGCACAGAAAACTGGGCCTTTCTCTGTCTGACCAGTACTGTACAGGGTTCTGTCTTCCTAGCCTGTGAAAATGCCCCAGAGGGTGACTGTGAAGATTGAATGAGCTCAGTTAAGAGCTTTGCCAAGTGCCTGACATAGTGACACATAGTAAGTGTGCTCAGTAGAAGTTAGTTATGATGAAAGATTATGATAATGGTAGTGGTGATTTTTCTCTCTCTTTTCTCTCAGTAATATCTTGCTACTTCTATTTTTCTCCATTATGGAAACATAGAAAATCTGCTGTTAAGCAGCTATTCATTCATTCATTCATTCTGAGAATGGGGCTATCAGCCTAACTTGGATTTAACTCTGGACAGCCATAGTCTATCTTGCTCACCGTTGCCTCACTGCAGTCATGGGATCAAGATTATGAAACTTCTCAATTCCTGATGCCAGAGAATGCCTCCATCACCAATGAGTCACCCAGCTGTTCTGTTTTTTTGTAATTTGACTGCCAGGATCAAATTGCTTCCCAAGGAAACTTTAATCATTTTTCTTTCCAAAACTTTAATCTTTAACATCACAGGACATAAATTTTTAACAATTACTTCATAGGAATTTTTTTAGATTTCCCCATGGTTACAAAGAAATCACTAGCAAAACTATTTGGCAATTTTATCACTAATGCGTATCCCTTTCTTTAATCTTCTTAAAACATTTTTTTAAGTCCTTGGAAGCTGAATTTATTTGAAAATGAACTAGCGAAAAAATAGGAAGGTATTGAAAAGACCTATTTTTCCCAGAATATTTATTTCCTAGATTTTCAAGGAAATCTTTGGTTTCCTTCCTTTAAAGTTGCAGGTCTGGAACTTGCACTCCTTTGCTCTATTTGTTGTAACTCTGAGGTAGGAGACAGTGAACCGATATCCTTGTACTAAGCCTGGAGTAAGTAGGAATGTCATGAGTATAAAAAACCATAGACTTTTCCTCCCTATAGTGGAGCACTAGATCCAAGGATACATAGAAAATAAGACTAAGCAACAACACTTGCCTCATAACAGCAGATTTTTAAGAATAGAGAAGTGCCAGGAGAAGATAAAGGATGAGCCCAGCACCTGGGGCCCTTTTTGCCCTAGGGATGAGCGAGAGGCAGAGCCCAGCATTGACACCCTCTGGGGACCAAGAAGGAGTTCAGTTTCCACCGAGAATAGGTACAAAGTGACCCCAGCTAGGCATAGGGGTGGGGTCCTGTAGAAGACACCCTAGAAATAAGAGGAACTGGAAGTCCACCACCACTTCTAACTCCAGTCCAGCTTCCAGGGATCTTGATCATCTCAGTAAAGGTGAAAGAAAATTTTTTACTAACAAAACGAGGAAGAGTTTATCACCAGAAGACCAGTATTAAAGGAAACACTAATGGGTGGTCTTCCAGCAGAATGAAAATAATTCCAGATGAAAGTACAGAGACAGAGGAAGAACAAGAATGCAATCTAAATTGTAAATGTGGTACTATGTGATTAAATCTAGTTGAAAATTACCTGCTTACAAATCTATAGAGACAGAGAGTAGATTACCAGTTGCCAGGAGCTGGGGAGCCGGTTAATGGGGAGTGACTGCTAATGAGCACAGGATTTCTTTTTAGAGTCATGAAAATGTTCTAACATTATATTGTGGTGATGCACAATTCTGAGGGTACACTAAAATCCATCGAGTTTTACACTTTAAAATGGTGAATTTTATGGTAGGTAAATTATCTCTCGATGAAACTTTTTTTTTTAAAAAAAAGAAGACAAAACGTATGCCATCAATAGCATGTGAAGTGAGAGGGGTACATGGACTTGAAGTGTTCTGAGATCACTGAATTATCTGGAAAGAGGGTAAATTAGGAATTAGTCATTAGGCTTTACAATTATGTTTTATTCTCATTCTATAGGAGTGTCATGTCATATCACACACACACACACACACACACACAGACACACACACAGACACACACACACATTTTTTTTTTTTTTTTCGGTACACGGGCCACTCACTGTTGTGGCCTCTCCCGTTGCGGAGCACAGGCTCCGGACGCGCAGGCTCAGCGGCTGTGGCTCACGGGCCCAGCCGCTCCGCGGCATGTGGGATCTTCCCGGACCGGGGCACGAACCCGTGTCCTCTGCATCGGTAGGCAGACTCTCAACCACTGCGCCACCAGGGAAGCCCAACACACACATTTTTTTGAAAAGAATGAGAGGCAACTGAGCCAAAGGGGTTAATGCTAACAAACAGTCTAGTTTTCCAGTCAGTTCCTTCTTAAAGAAGCCCTAACAAAAGAGTGATGTGGATTCCAGGCAGACAGAGTGGAAAGATAAAATTCTCCTGTTTTCTGCCTAAAATGGTAAATGTAAGGTAATGGTAAATGTAAGGTAATGGTAAATGTACCACTGTACAGTATGAATACACTTAGTAAATAGTAGATACAGATCACCCCAGACAATGAAAATATAAGTCTTAAATGATACAACTGACTTACAGTAGGATGGCTAGGACTTTACAAATATTTAACCATTTTTTAAATGTTTTACTGTTGTAAACCATTTTCACTGGCTTTTAATTACCAAAAGCTGGACCAGCACTGTTTTTTTTGTTTTTTGAATTTCATTTTATTTATTTATTTATACAGCAGGTTCTTATTAGTTATCTATTTTATGCATATTAGTGTATATATGTCAATCCCAATCTCCCAATTCATCCCACCACCACACCCCCACCCCGCTTTCCCCTTTGTGTCCATACTTTTGTTCTCTACATCTGTGTCTCTATTTCTGCCTTGCAAACCGGTTCATCTGTACCATTTTTCTAGATTCCACATATATGCATTAGTATACGTTATGTCTTTCTCTTTTCTGATTACTTCACTCTGTATGACAGTCTCTAGGTCCATCCATGTCTCTACAAATGACCCAATTTCATTCCTTTTTATGGCTGACTAATATTCCATTGTATATATATACCATGTCTTCTTTATCCATTCGTTTGTTGATGGGCATTTAGGTTGTTTCCATGACCTGGCTATTGTAAATAGTGTTGCAGTGAATCTTGGGGTGTATGTATCTTTTTCAATTATGCTTTTCTCTGGGTATATGTCCAACAGTGGGATTGCTGGGTCATATGGTAATCCTATTTTTATTTTTTTAAGGAACCTCAATACTGTTCTCCATAGTGGCTGTATCAATTTACATTCCCACCAACAGTGCAAGAGGGTGGACCAGCTCTGTTCTGTCTGCCCCTAGAGCTTAACAAATTGCCTGCACACGGTAACAAATCAGATGTTTGTTAATTGATGGAATGGCTAAATGTTTGAATGCATTCATAAATGGGTAGAAGACAGGATATTCTGAAGCTGGATGTTCAGGGTTTTCTGCAGGAAGGAGGGAAATTTACTTTTTTTTTAATTGCAATGTATATTTTAAATATCTTCAAAGCTTAAAAAAACCAAAAGTGACACATTTATAGAATTTTATAAATTTCTAAGTGAAATTGAATTGATTCACACTCTGGAGGTAGGTAACAGTTATCACTAGAAATGCAATTTGATTTCTACATTGTTACTTCTTCTAAGTGATGTAAATCCTGACTTCTGATTTAGAACCACTTCTACCTGCTTTTTGGAAGGAATCTCCCAAGGTCAGTGCTCTTCCTCCAGACAGCCTTGCCTAAAACTACTGCAAATGTTCTAATACCTCCAAAGAAGGAAAGTTCACAATTTCTTACTCAAAAGAAAAACTTACAGAAGAGAAATTTTAACATTAATCGATGTCTACAATTTAAGACCAGTTCTCATTACTCTTCAAGTGTGAAAAGAGAACAATTTCTGATATACATTTTTTTGTTGTTTTCCTAGTTATTGTTAAGTGGTTCTCTGCTTACTTAACAATGTTGCTTGAATGTCAAAATGAACTTGGTCCCTGTAAAATTCAATTTTACCAAGTAGACAGCTCAGCTTCAACTTGAGGAGTTTGAACTCATAAGCTTTACTGTATCTAAATTATATCTCAGAAGAAACTAACTCAAAGAATGCCAGTTCTGCCCCACGGTGCTTGGCAAAAATGGAGTCCAGGCCTGGTTGGGTCAGTGGTGGGAGCTGCCATGAGGTGGGGTCTGCAGTAGAGAGAGGAATGGAGGAATTGAGACAGAGAATGGGTCCACAGCCAAGGTTCACAGAGGAAATGCCAGTGGTTATTTCAATGCAGGAGCCAGAAAATCAGAGTCCTGGAAAGAAGTGGAATGTTGGAATAGAAAAGGAGTTGGGTGTTTGTGCAGAAAGACAGAAACAGAGGGAACTCCAGTACCTGCCACCAGGATATACCTCGCCTCCCCGGGGCTGTGCTGAGACCGACTTTCACTGACCTGCCAGGTCTGTGCAGGGACTCTGGTCCTGGGGCATCTCAAAGATACCCAGCAGCTTCTGATAAGCAATAAGACACAGCTCAGAGATAGATGCGGAAGTTGTTCTGAACAAGAAAGTCTGCACCAGAAATGAGTCATAAAAGTGAGATTTCATTCCACTGAGGAATATGGAATCAGATGGTTGGTCTTAAAAAAAATTAAGCAGGGGCTTCCCTGGTGGCGCAGTGGTTGAGAATCTGCCTGCTAATGCAGGGGACACGGGTTCGAGCCCTAGTCTGGGAGGATCCCACATGCTGCGGAGCAACTAGGCCTGTGAGCCACAACTACTGAGCCTGCGCGTCTGGAGCCTGTGCTCCGCAACAAGAGAGGCCGCGATAGTGAGAGGCCCGCGCACCACGATGAAGAGTGGCCCCCGCTTGCCACAACTAGAGAAAGCCCTCGCACAGAAACGAAGACCCAACACAGCAAAAATAAATTAATTAATTAATAAACTCCTACCCCCCAACATCTTCTTAAAAAAAAAAAAGCACTCTGTGTCTGAGAGATCCTGGTGATTTGACCTTGGACAAATAACTTAAAAAAAAAAAATTAAGCAAAGGTGCCTAATTTTATCATTCTTGTGACAAGAATGATATCATCAATGGAAAAGGAGCTTTGGCTAGTGATGAGAAAAGGGGTTTAGAAAAACATAATTAAAGGTTCATTAGAAAAGAGTAATGTTGTTATCATATGTTTACTTACCTTTTTTCTATATTTTGCTATGGTTTTATTTACTATAGTATGATGTGTGAATTAATATTACTTTACAAATATTTTATGTAAATAATACTGACATTGTATCAGCCGAAATCTGAAAGGGTCGCACCCAGAGATGATATTTAAAATTCCATCTTTAATGACTCGTGAGACATGGGCAGTGGCCAACACTGTCCAACCAGAACAGAACCCAGCCTTGGTTCTGGATCTGGCTTCTGGAAGCCTTCCTCTGTGCTGGGCATTAACTCCTTATTGCTAGAGAGTTAGGAGAGGAGGTCAGAAGAAAGGGACCAGGCTAAGGCAGCAGAGGGATGCTATTTATAATACCTTATGGAAGTATCTAAATATTTTAACAACCTGTTTTACAATGCACCCTGATAACATCAGCTCTGGTTACAGCTCGCTGGGGATTGAACCCCAGACCTGCCATTTACTATCTGTGTGACTCTGGGCAGGGTTACATAATCTGTAAAGAGCACTGAGGTGAGGATTACAGGAGTTAATTCCTGTAAAGTGCTTAGAAGACTGTCTGGCACGTAGTAAGGGTTCAGTTGAGCCAATATAATCTATTGATAGTGGTCATCTGGAACACTGTCCAGACCAGAAAAAAAAATGACAGTGATTGATTAACAGTGCACTCCACGGGTAGGGAAAGGGTAGTGGCCATAATAAGTGCCATGGGTTTGCCAACTCTATTCTAGTCCAGCCCTAACCCACCTGACCACACTACATATCTGCAGCATCAGTATATGAACTACAAAAAAACAGAGAGAACTGTCACAAGTCCCTCTAGTTAAGTCCCAGCCAAAACTCAGTGATATGAACACCGGTCACTATTTTTCAGTACTTGTTGTGATAACTGACCATTTCAAGGTTTTGTCAAGCCAGCATCCCTTAATAAACTTTGTTCTGGGTTACTATCTGGAAACCTTACAAGTTCTATTTGTCTTTCTGACCTATCTTTGTGTTCCTGAGAGTTGATTTGGGAGATAAAATTTCCAAAAACTCCACCTACTGGAGGCTGACAGTTGTCAGGTCTGATGTCAGAGATGGCTGAAGACTGATGGGGGCCTGACACAGGGGCGAAGAGGCGACACCTGCGACTAGTCTCTGTTGAGTCTAATGGAATCATCTCATGACATATTAACACCTCCCAGGCCAAATGTCTTCATCAGATATGTATTCTCATGATAACCTAAATTTTTGTGCATATCTTACAAAATGGAGCAATTTCACTGAAGATAATTTGGAATGTAAGTGGTCACTTTGGGGAACTTTTAATATAATCAAAATTGTTCATCTTAAACATAACTTAGAGCAAAAGGGCAAGACAATTTCTAGTATTCACTGTGTTGCCTTTTTTTAGTGGTAAAAAGCTTCTAACCAAAATTCTGACTTCAATATAACTTCATTAAAGCATTTTTTTTTGTATAAAGATAACAAAAAATGTGGAAAAACTTAAGACATTTTGGTTCCTCTAAAATCTTGTCATTTCCTAACCCCACCCTAACTCTTCTTCCTTTGAATACTGCCCCCAGCTGTCAACTCCTATTTCTCACTTCTTCCAGGATGCTTTTCCCTTTCCCCCAAAGCCTGCTATTCTAACATATACTTCTGCTGTGTTTCCATCCCCATAGTACAAGTTCTTCTAAAAATAAGTCCACCAAAATAGGATGAGGAACAGGTAGATTTTAAGCAAAAGGCTTTCCTCAAGTCCCAAGAGAAAAGACAAGATTCTACACTACTGGAAACGAAGAATACCAGCCTCCTGAACTAAATCAACTAGAATGCATTAGTAGGTTCTTGAGATTCTAACATCTGGCTCTAAAATATGGACTGAAAGGCTCAGAAAAGGATCTAGCTACTCCTGGTTTCTTCTAATAGAATAAAAACAATAAAAAACATAAGATGAGGGACAAGGCTTATTTATTAGAGCCACACTTGTTGCATTTTCAGTAAAGACTGAGTTGATATTAACATACTTTATAAGCAAAGAAAGGGTAAATCCGTGGGAAATTTTGAAAAACATCTTTTCACTTCCCTCTGACAGCATTCTGGATAGATCCACAGGCAGTTGCTTCTGCTGCCTTACCCTCAATTTTGCGCATAGCCTCTAGCTAGAAATAGGGAATTTCGTATACAAGCAAAGGCTAGAATTGGTAATTGCTTCTTTAATATACCCACCAGATTTGACCAAACGCTTTGAGATGTTCTTAGAACAAAAGCAAAATGAGGTAATGGCTTTGTAAATTCAGTAATGTGGCACCTGACTTTAATTTTTTCTCTTCAACTATTAAGGTCAAACTCACAGTTTTCTTATAAGTGTTACACTGCTGATAATAAACCCAGCTGCTATGTTCACCCTCAAAATCAATCAAAGACCACAATGGTAAGTGTCTGTAACTGTCCTCAGACACCCCTGACTCCATTTTATTAACACTACACTCCAAACATATGAACACTGGACCCTGGCCCCAAACAGCAAAATACTGCAAAAAAAATTACAGTACTATTTCTGGAGCTAGGGACAACACAGAAGTAAGGAATACATATTGAGACTATCTTTTCTCCACTTGTTATCCTCAGAGAGATTTTCAGCTTTACCAAGAATTCTGCTCTCCTCGAGGGACGTCTGTCTAGCTGGCAAATTTCAATCATCTTAAACAACACCTATAACCCCGACAGTACCTATACCCCTCTAGACTACTATTCTTATGTGGACACTAAGTCTTTACTTGTTTACTACACACAAATCTGATTTATGACTGTGAGGTAATTTTTGGAGACTTTCCCATATTCCAGATCCCTCCACCTTCTCTGGACCATATCTCACTGAAGTGTGTATCCAGTAACTTACAAAATGAAGAATGAATTATATACTCTAGAGATTTACCAACTTTTTAAAATTTTTTTTTCTCGTGTTATGCGGGCCTCTCACCGTTGTGGCCTCTCCCGTTGCGGATCACAGGCTCCGGACGCGCAGGCTCAGCGGCCATGGCTCACAGGCCCAGCCACTCCACGACATGTGGGATCTTCCCGGACCGGGGCACAAACCCGTGTCCCCTGCATCGGCAGGCAGACTCTCAACCACTGCGCCACCAGGGAAGCCCGAGATTTACCAACTTTTTATGCACAATTCTACATTAGGGTTGATACAATTGGAAAAGTTGTCAGAAATATATTATCTAACTTGGCCAAAGTTATAAAAGATACTTCACAGCTAACCACATAGTATTGGATAATCCAATTGCTTTTGACTTCCTATTAGCTAATCTAGGCAGCACCTGTACCTTTGCTAACAATTGTGATGCACTGGTCATATAGAACAACCACCTCTAAACTAAGGGAGATGGTGTCTGGATCTCCAAGGTGAAACCCAAATGGACACTGGGAGAGGTGTTCTTGGCTTGGGTTCACTAGTTTGGGATTGTGTCTGCAAGGCATTCTACAAAGGCTAATCATTCTCCTGCCCATCTTCTTCATGTATATTACAATTCCCTAGCATAGAGCCCCAGAGTTTTAAGTGCTATCATGCAGTTACTGTCACTTGACAAAAAGATCAACAAGGCCAGATCCCATTCTACTACCAAACTCTTATTTTGAGATGCAGAATCATCTAGAGTTTCTGACAGTAACATAGATCTGGAGTGAGATTGTTTTTGTGGCCAAGCTCTGGACTAGTTGGAGAATGGCTAAAAGGGGGCCCTAAGAACTACAGTACCATCTCTATTAGTTGTTCAATTGCAGTCTCAGAATGTCTTGTGATTCACCTAACACTTCCTTCTTCACTCAGAACCTCATCTTGCCTGCCTTAATCCTTGACTTAAGAAATCACCCAAAATTAAGAACACTCAGCCAGTTTCTGCTATCCTGCCCTGAAAACTTCTCAACTAAACCCATAAACAAATAAAGCCCTAAGTTAGTAGATAGAAAGAAATAATAAAGATAGTAGCAGAAATTAATGAAATAGATCAAAATAAATCAAATTAATTGAATGAATATGTAATTTAAAACACTTCCATAAAGAAAACTCAAGGGCCAGAGGATTTTACTAGTGAACTCTATAAATACTTATGGGTGACATAATAGCAACACTGTAAAAAGTCTTTCAGAAAGTAGAAGAGGAAGGAACACTTAGTTTCGTTTTTTTTTTAGTTTTTTTTTTTTTTTTTTGCGGTACGCGGG
Organism: Orcinus orca; assembly: GCF_937001465.1. Taxonomy (NCBI): domain Eukaryota; kingdom Metazoa; phylum Chordata; class Mammalia; order Artiodactyla; family Delphinidae; genus Orcinus; species Orcinus orca. Next base: position 24,794,845 of record NC_064569.1, read on the forward strand.
CCTCTCGCTGCCGTGGCCTCTCCCGCTGCGGAGCACAGGCTCCAGACGCACAGGCTCAGCGGCCATGGCTCACGGGCCCAGCCACTCTGCAGCGTGTGGGATCTTCCCGGACCTGAGCACGAACCCATGTCCCCTTCATTGGCAGGCAGATTCTCAACTGCTGCACCACCAGGGAAGCCCTAAATGCTATTTTTATTGTAAGTTTTAGGATCTCTCATACCTAGTTACTTCTGAGCAACTCTAACGGAGTGATGTAGCCCCACCTTCTGCAATTTAACTCAACAAACATAATACCCTCAAGAATATGGTTTAAAACCATAATTTTACAAGTCAAAAATATATTTTTAGTTTTTCCTTAGTAGAAAACTAGAAATACTAATTTCTTTGGATGAAAACAATCTTCAGAAAACTTCTTAACAAGAGTTATGAAAAGCATTTAAAAATCAAATTTAAGGTACCCTTGTTGACAGCAAGTGAAACAATGTTACTTGCCTCATTTGAAACCAGATTTTCAGACAAAATTACAACAATGCAATCAATGTAGTCAATTTCAAATATCAGCATGAAATTCTTATTTTTCATGTTGTTTTGTCCTTTTGTGCTCATGTTTCTACTTTTTTACTGTGGTCAAGAAATCTTTCTGGGAAAAAAACTATCAAGGTGCATTATTATAAAAATAGAATAAAGAATTAAGAGAAGTAAATTGACTGTGACAGCCTGGCAAACAATGATTACATAGTCAGCCTTTGCTCTTTTTAAATTCCTTCTTAATATTTTCCTTGCTGACATCCAAGTAGTTAGATTAATTGTCAAAGAGTGGTTACTTTCTAAAGGACAAGCCAGTGTATTTGATACACTAGAAGCATTTCTGATGAAATTGGTTTCTTGTAGGATTGCCAGGTAAAATACATTGTAGGATTGCCAGGTAAAATACAGTATGACCAGTTAAATTTGCATTTCAGATAAACTTTTTTACTATAAGTATATCCCATGCAATATTTGTTTATTGTACTAAAAAGTCTTTGTTACTTATCTGAAAGGCAGAATTATCTGGGTGCTCTGTATTTTTATTTGCTTTATCCATCAACTCTATCTCTTGCTCTTGTAATGATTAATTTAACTCAGTGAAATAATAGTTCAAAAGCCATCAGGGATTTTGTAAAATACACTTAATGTATTCCTAAATTAAAAGGGGGTTGAACAAGCTAGGAGGGTTCCTTTCTTATGTTTCAGTTATATTGTTGATGTTGTTTTCTGGATAACAAATGTTACTCGTTGTATGGGTAGAAAGTAAGTAATTAAGTAAAAAACTCATTTGTATATGATGAAATATCCAATACCCCATTACTTCAGTAAAGACTGTAATGATTCTGGATTGCATATGATCCAACTTCCAGAGAAGAAAGAATGGCTTCTCTGAAAAACGTTGACAGGAACTACATTTTAATTTCCTCTGGAAAATTCCCCATGCATTTGGCTCTGACACTACCCTGTTTGTTTCTGTTGCATTAGAGTTCCATGATATTTTTATCTGAAAGAAGGAATTGGAAGGTAATGTCCAGACATGAAGATCTGGTATTTACTTGGACTATGTCATTAACATTTCCAACTTGTTGAGTGCTTTCCATGTTTCTCAAAGGTCTTCACCCCGTAAAAGCTGATGGATGGCCTGACAGATCCTTCCAGGTGTCAGTTGGTGTAATGTGAGCTCAGGGCCTAGAAACAATAAAACAGCAGTTTTCTGAGAGATATACCTGCAAAAGAGCCAGGAACACAAGAGCCTTTTTCAGTTTCCCACCCAAAGCCTCTTCTTTTCTCTCAGTCCAGGAGGGGTTTGGGAGGACTGGATCCTGTCAGTTTAATTGAGGGTGACATTAAATGTAATCTCAGCAGCAGCCGCTGTGATGGCTCCAAGGGAAAGACCACTGGAGCAGGAAGCAGAGAACTGGGCTCCGGTCTGGCCAGAGTGGAGGCTTCGTGTCATGAACAACAGAAGCAAAGGCTGCAGGGGTTGGGAAATGTCAGATCTTTTCTCTTAAAAGCTGGATGGGGTCATCCAGTCATGATTTGACAAGCAATGGTTCTAGCTCCAGTAGCAGCTACAAACCAAGGCAAGGATCCTCCCCGGTTAAGCCCATCACAGCTGAGCCAGACTGAAATGTGTATTGGGCGTTATCACTCTACTGCATTCTCAGAGGGCTGTGCCTCGAAAATGGGTCTCTTTATGTTACAAGAAGGGATGTGCATCCCGGACTCAGTGCCCTAAAGAGAGATTCACGCTAAGGAAATTTAGACCAAAGTGATGTGAGGGGTTACAAGTGAGATTTTGGTCTCCCAAGACAGTTTTGTAACAGTAATCAATTAACTGTAACCCTGAAGAACGTAGGTTCTAGGTCCCCCATCCAAATCCACAGCCCATCGGATCCTGTCTGATTTTAATGCATCAAATGATGAAATTTTGCCTACCATTGCTATTTCTTCTTTGGTAACCTAACAATCATGTAATAGTTTACTTCCAAGTTTCATCCAGTAATCCGTAACTCTTCCAAATATTAAATAGCTATTGATATAAACTTAAATAAGGTCTCTGGATGGCCCAAAAAAATAGTGTTGGAAAAGTCTCCTTTAATGGATTTTTGGCTCTCATGAGGAAACAACCTATATTTTCATGATTTAAAAACCTAATATAAGATTAACTTATATGATGCTGTGATGTGATAGAGAAATTTGCTTTGCCTAACCCTACATGGGGTGGAAACATTATTAAAGATGGTAAAAGGGCTATTAATCCAGGAGGCCTGAGCTCCCTTTACCTCAGGGCAAGGTTAGGAGCCTGTGTCAAACTCACACTCAAGATGGGGAAGGAGCAAGGAGATGAGAGGGAGGGGTAAAGCCAGACCTGAGAACAGAACTGGGTTCTCCTGAGACTGGAGGAAACAGATGGTTGAAACCAGGCCTTTCAAACTCATAGGTTTTCACTGATGGACACTTACATTCTTCAGTCTCACACATTGCCTCAGAAGGTCACGGGACAGTGAAGGGGTGCACATGAATCCAGGGCAACGAACTCACAATGCTCTAACCTTGGGAGCTTGGAAGCAGCAAATGCCATGAGCAGAAGGACGGTGAACAGAACACACACCCATCTCAGAATGGAGGATGGGCCAGAGATGAAGACGACAATTCCCAATCCAAGCTGCAACACTAGCCAGTTTTCCATTCTGTTGCTGGACCCACACCTCTGGCCTTGGCCCAGTCATTACCCTCAAAGGAACAAAGTGTTGGACACTGTCAACTTTGCCTTGTTGAATGCAATGCTAGAAAGCCCATCTGGAGCCATTTTTTCCAGCCAGAACTAGAAGGCAGAGGACAGGCTGGCCACCAGGCAGCAGCAGAGTGGACTTCGGAGGCTGTGGCTCGATGTCAGGAGCTGTGGGTAGCACGTGGACACTGGCCAAATGTCTTGAGGTCTTTCCAGAGAGAAGCTCTGATTGTGCTGGCTCAGCCTCCCATATCCCGTCTAATCTTCTTCCTGGCATCACCTCCAGGCCTCTGCTGGAAGTGGTGCTTTCTGGACTGATTAGTCCCATTAAATGAGTTTCAGATGGTGATTTTCTGCTTAAAGGATGAATGAGAATTTCCATAAGATGCACCTCATTTGACCAACATAACTACTTTCTTTGCTTTCTTGCATCCAATCAATCATTTCATTTCAACTGTGGATTTCATTAATGAGCCATTGACTCCCTCTTCCAGATCATTAGTGAAGATGTCAGCTTTTGACTGGACCTAATACCAGTTCCCAGGGTTCAATGCTGGCTTCTCTGAGAGCTCCCCGGGGAGACATTCATCACTCTCATATAGGTGCCTTCATTATTCCAAACCAATTTAAACTTATTTTGCAAGAAACACTTAGGATGTTGTAAAAATTAATGCTTTCCCAAGGAATCCCTAATTTTCATAGAATCAGAACAGATGGCCACATGATACAGCACAATACACACAGCCACAAAATGTCAGTCCCCACTAACCAGAGAGAGGAGCCTCATTTATCCATTCACTTCTGTCTCTGGAAGAACAGAAAGATTATATCCTTCTGCTATAATCCTATACGCCTTTTATGCCTTTCCAGCACCACACTTTTCCATTGATTTACCTTTTCTATTGGACAGAAGCTTCTTTTGTTAAAAATTAATTTTTATTGGAGTATGGCTGATTTACAATGTTGTATTAGTTTCAGGTGTACAGTAAAGTGAATCAATTTGACAGAAGCTTCTAATTGCAGTTCCTCTACTTGGTTAGCATTAGGAAGATTTATGCAAATAAGTAGGTTACTGAATGGCTGTGAAGCTTGCATAGGTGGCTAAAATTTAACTTTAGAGAAGGTGAAGTTCTCAATGGCTTGTAGAGCAGGCACTGTTTGCTGGGGTTTCCTGACTTTTCTTTACTCACTCCCAGTGTAAATCAAGTTCTAATTATGTGAACTAAATCAAAGAAAATGATTTTGAGGTCAATTTGTTTTTATTGTTATCCCTAGATGCCTAGTTACACAGAGTATCCAAGTTTCAACACCAACTTTTTCTTTTTGGCATTGGAATTTCCTTCTGAAATTCAGGAAAAGAGAAACATTTTTCTTCCCACTACTGAGATACTTTTTTGGATAAAAGGAGAATATAAAATTATATCACTACTATCACTATAACTTGCAAACAATGTTTATGGAGGCACACTGAAAAGAAAACCATAAAATGAAATGTTTGTTGTGTTGGAGTGGCAAAATTTTTCTCTGTGTTATTATAATTTTGTTTAGTATGATTAGTATAATGTAATGTGTAGTATACTCTTATATACAGATGGTAATAAGTGTATTTTCAAAGCTGTGAGGAAGAGTGATGTTTAAAATCTTTGGGGAATTCATTTCTTTCTGTTTGGAGTCTAAGCTGAAAGTGGATCTCCCATTAGCCAAGTGATGTGGCATTTCCTGAGCAACACCATTAAGCATTTTCGGGCAACAGGATCTCTGATATTACTGTTTAATCACTTCATGCCAAACAGCATGTGGGTTGTATCATGTAACTCAAAAATTATTCTGAAAGGTAAGATGCCAGTGGCTCTTTGGATGCACTTCTAAGTTTTAGTGAGGATTATTTGATTTAGTATTGTAATATAGCATAGCATAGCATCATAGAACAAATACATAGAGTAATAGTTGGAACACTGACTTTGAAAACAGCATAGGTTTAAATCTCGGTCCTGCCACGTATTACTTGTATGATCTTGGGTATATTTATATAATCTCTTTGAGCCTCATTTTCACCGTGTGAAAATGTGATAATAATACCTACCAGTTTTAAGAATTAGGTGAGTGTATTAGGATTCTCCAAAGAAACAGGAATATCTGTATCTGTATCTATATATACATATCTATATATATAGAGAAATATACATATATATTTATATATACAAATATATATATTTTTATATATGTATATATAGAGAGATATATAAAGAGAGACAGAGAATATATATATGTGTGTGTGTATGTATAGACATATATATGTATATATAGACATGTATACATAGATGTGTGTATATATGTACATACAGAGAAAGAGAGAGAGAGACCGAAATCTGAAAGGGTGGGCCAGTAGGCTGGAGACTCAGAGAAGAGTTACGGTTCAAATACAAAGGCAATCTTATGATAGAATTCCTTCTTTATTGGGAGAGGTCAATTTTTGTTCTATTAAGGCTGCCAACTGATTGAATGAGCCCCACTCACATTATGGAGGGTAATCTGCTTTACTCAAAATGTACAAATTTTAAAATTTCATACAAAAAAAACCCCCACTTTCACAGAAACATCCAGAAGACTGAACAAATATATGGGCGCTGTGGCCCAGCCAAGTTGACATATTAAAATGAACCTTCACAGTGCAGTAAGATTTGCAAAGAGGGAGAGGCAGAGAGTAATAAGCATTCAATACAAAATTCTCATTATTTTATGCATTCCAGTGGCATAAGGGATGAGGGTAACATTGCTGATTTTAAGAGAAGTTTTTTTTTTGGCTGAAAGTTCCTGATAAGGATCAGCTGGTATATAGCTAAGAAAAGGTGGAGTGATGGCCAATTTACTGTTTAAGACTAGAGTTGTTTGTAAACCAGCAAGTTAACTACCCTATTTCACAAAGAAAAACAAAAGACCCTGGAAGGATTTGGGACTACAAACTCTCACTAATGTAAAACAAGAGAGGAGTTTTAGCAAACAAATGAATAAAACAAAACAGAAACAAACTCACAAATATGGAGAACAAAATAGCTGTTACCAGTGGGGAACAGAAGGGGGGAGGGGCAAGTTGGGGTAGGGGATTAAGAGATATAAACTGCTATGTATAAAATAAATAAGCAACAAGAATATATTGTACAGTATGGGGAAATATATCAATTTCATAATAACTTTAAATGGAGTATAATATATAAAAATATTGAACAACTATGTTGTACACCTGAAACTAATATAATATTGTAAATCAACTGTACTTCAATAAGAAAAAGAGAAGGTTTTTAGGATGATTCATCAATGATAAATAGCTGCACTCTCCTAGCTCTGGAGTAATGCAAGGCCAACACCATAGTAAGAAATAAGTGCATACTCTTCATTTTGTATTTTTCTCTTCCAAACCATTCACAAAGTGAACAACCAAAAAGATATTCCAAAAGATATGACCCCAAATAGTGCGAGCAGAGAACAGAGTACAAGAATAAAAATATAAATGCACTGATGAACACTATGGGCAACAAACTTTTACAATGCTAAAGTTTTCTACTAGTAAACTCAACACAAATTTCATTCTGACTTGACTACTGATAATGATTCTTGCCTGGACTGATATGTTTCAGACTCAGAAGAGCTCAGCAAAGATATTCACAACCTACACATGCCACCCCCCTACCCTCCCCTGAAAATAAAACCATCTATAAAAATAAAAACAGTGGTCAATAGTATACAAGCAGTGAAAGTAAAAGAGACTACAGGTATTATAAATGTAGGATTACTTTTTTAAAATTTTAAAAGAGCTTTAATGAAAAGTGCATTGAAATGGAGACAGAATCAACAGCTACTTGGATGTTTCCTTTCAGAAATGTTTTCCTTTTTCTACTGGGAAATGTTATAAGCCAAGTTTCCTATATTGCAACATAGACAAAATAATATGATCTGCCCTACTTTCCAGAGGAGCTGTGATTGTCACAGACAGGAAGATACGTGAAAACACTTCAAAAGATGAAATGATGTAAGTGGAGTTATTATTTTTAGTATTAGAAAGAAAAGAAGAGAGACAGTGTAAGGAAATGGGAAGGGTAAGAGCTTAAGAATCAGTCTGGAGGCTGGATATCAACTCTGCCTCTCTGTACTTGTGTGACTGTGAGAAATTCTCTTAACCTCTTTGAACAAAACCTGTCAAGCTTTATATACTGATGTTCCCAGGTGTGTGTACGCTCGAGATGTATGTGAATGTGTATGCACGCATATGTGAGAAGGAGGGAGGGGTGGAATGGTCGCCCTAACAGTATATTGAATGGAACATACTATTTAACACAGGAATTGCTAAAAAGAATGTTTTCATTTTTCAGGGCCAAGAATAATGAAAGGGAGTTACAATGAGTCAGGGAAAGTGGGGGGGAAATAAAGGAAAAAACTTGGGAGGCTCTGAATTTAGATTAGCAGTGAAAGTGGTTGGAGGCTTCAGGTGGCCAGCTCAAATCCACAGCGCCAGCTCCTCGCATTTCATTAGGAGGCAGATTTTGGGGCTGAATGAAACCACATTAGTCGCAGACATGATAGCCTTTCTCAAACAAATCTCGGAATAAGGAAAACAAAACAGAAGAGAGGTAAAGTTCTAATGACTCTTGGGACTCACTCTGGGATGGAAGAGAAGGCATGCTTGAATCAAACAACCCATAGGTGTACTTTCTGGGTGCCTGTTTTTAAAGTATTGTCTCTTGGCCTCAAATCCACCTGCCTGTAGTTGCCTTGTGATGTTGGGTTGGGGACTCTGCAAACCACACCTCTGTTTTGCTGGCTGATTACACGGTAGACTCTGTTTGCCAGCAGGGGGCACCAGAGGGAGATGAAAGGTTGAGGAGGAAGAAAGGATTGCTCCTTTTCTGTCTGCTTGCCACCAATTTTCCTGTTCCTGTATCACCCTCCAAATGCTTGACCTTAGCGGTGGCAGTTTCCCCTTGTAAATTTGTAACACCTGCAGATCCAAATTCATAAGACCCCTTGGAGACACCTGCGCCGGCCAATCAGCACCCGCCCTCCTTATGGGTCTGGATCCCAGACCCCTTCTCTGAGCTCAGAGATCCAGACCCAAGTGAGCATGCTCACTCTCCCCACTTCTCTTCAACATCATCTTTGAGGTCTTAGCCATCGCAATAAGGCAAAACATAAAAAAGAAATACAAAAGAAAAATGATCAAGAAGGGAGAAGTAAAACCCTCTCTCTCTGTAAATAATGTGATTGCTTCTATAGAAATTCCTAGAATCTACAAAACAATTACTGGAACTAACAAATGAACTTGTCAAAGTCACAGGATGGAGGTTAGTATACTAAAATCAGTTTTATCTTTATATACTACAGCAAACAACATGAAAATTAAATTTAAGACTTCCATATACGATAGCATCAAAACCTTGAGGTGTTATGATTCTGTCATATAGGATTCTGTACTTTTTTTTTTTTTTTTTTTGCTGTACACGGGCCTCTCACTGTTGTGTCCTCTCCCATTGCAGAGCACAGGCTCCGGATGCGCAGGCTCAGCGGCCATGGCTCACTGACCCAGCCGCTCCACGGCATGTGGGATTTTCCTGGACCAGGGCACGAACCCGCGTCCTCTAGCATCGGCAGGCGGGCTCTCAACTACTGCGCCACCAGGGAAGCCCTGTACATACTTTTGATCAGGGAACAATCAGGAGTGCTGTCTTGCTCAGTCAGACTACGTGGATCGTCCAGGAATCAGTGCGTTGAAGAGGGAATGGCTCCTCTCATCATCACACCAAATAACCCACTTTGCAGAGTTTTTACATCCATAACTATAATACAATTTCATTTCTGAGTTTTGGAAATCTTGGTTTCTAAAAGAGAAATCCTTAGAACAGTGGTTCTGTGCAACCGGAGTTTGGCTCTGCTGTTGCATCTTTTTGAGTTCCTCTTACGACTATACCAGCAGGCCAAGAAAGGCGTCGATCTGAGAGGGTGGTTGATCCTGATTGCCAAGAGGAATTTCAACTGATGCTAGAAAATGTGAACAGAGTGGACCATCTCTGGAACCCGGGGGGATTCTCTGGGATAGCTCTTAGTACCATGATTTCCTATAATAAAAGTTAACTGAAAACTACATCAACCGATAAAGGAAAGAGCCACTGACGATTCAGGCTCTTTTAGGTAAAGAGCCCTGACAAGCTGATGTCCTGACTGGTGGGGAAGGAAACATGAGCTATGTAATGGGAGAAGGAAGTTATAAATATCAGCCACAGCCTGTGGTGAGTTACAGAAATGCAGTAGCTTCACATAGTTTCTTCTTTGCTTGCTGTTGTTGTGTGTGTATATATTACCTGTTTTATCCTTCTTTGTCTTTCTTTTCTTTATTATTTAATATGTTTTATTGACGGTTAAATCTATGATTTAATATTTAGGAAACAGAATATATAGATATGATAGGGGTTGAAAGTGAGGTATAATTAATGTACTTCAGAGATAACTGGAAATTATTTACAGCATGGATTTTACCCACCCCATTGTGTGCAGGAAGAAACCATTAGATACATGTTTATATTTATTTTTATCTTATCTTTTTAAACTTCTGCTTTGGAAGCATATTATGTATTAGTAAAACAAGACACCTATAATTTCTAAGTAGATAAATGTACATACATCAGGGTTCATCTTAAAGAAGCATGATAAGGGTACATGATCAAAAAAAGTTTGACGATCATGAGGTTAGAGCATTGTTGTTTAGAGATCAGGACTATAGCTCTGTTCCCTACTTTGTTCTGCAAATAGGGACACTCTGTCCCAAAGTCACAGGCTGTGCTCACTCCACCATTCAGTACCATCTTGCCAATGGCACCAGGTCAGAAATTGAAGGTGCCTTAGTAGAACCTGTTTCCTGCTTAAACAGTGAGTCCATGTCATTGGCAGCAGATCTGATGGCCGATGTTTACACATCCTGAATAAATGGTTCTACTGAGGTCACCCACCTTAGTTGGTCAGCTCCTAAAGGGCAATGCTCTGGTTTGATAGTTAACTCTGACCCGACATCCTGTGTAGCAGAAATATCTCCAATGACACTTGCAGAGCTCCACCAGTAGAGTGACGATGGATGTTCACAAATGTGCTGAAGGATTACACAATCACACTGCCTCCTCAAACCAGAAGAGTGCAAATTATTTCCACTGCTCAGTTTTGTGCATTCTTGGAACAGAGCAGCACTCTCTTAGAAAACAATTTCACTAACTTGAGTAGTTCCCCTAGCCAGGCCTGACACATTTTTCTGTATTTCTTTTGTTCCATCATCCAGCCAATTTCTCTATCCGTGTCCTCATTCACTGCACATGTATTTACTGAGCACCTACTGAGTGAATAGACAAAGCTTATAGATGAATAGAATGTCAAAGTCCTCACTTCCATAACTTATCTATAAAATGAGGGAATTGAACTAGAGTGGCCTCTAAAATTTCCTAACAGAGTTAGACATCTGTTTCACGTACTCATCCTAGGCATCCTAAGTTGCCTTCAGATTGATCAAGTTAGCTAAACTCCTAAGTTAAAAAAAAAAAATCTAAAGTCCCCTCTTCTCAACCCATTTCCTTCTTACTGCCCAACTCTCCTTCTTAACATACTACTGGATCCAGATCCTGAAATACCCTAATGATTATTACCTATTAACAAGCAGGACACCAAGACAATGCAAAGCTGCTTTGTCTCCAGAGATGACCACCAGCTGCCAGGCACAGCATATCTGAGCATGAAGAACACACTTTATTTCTATAGATAAAAATTTTCTTTCTTAAAAATAGTTGGTATTGTTGAGAGATGGCAGCTTATAAAGGAGCTCCTCAGTAGGGAAGTTGTTAGGAGAAAATGAACGTCATTTCTGGATCTCTTGGATAACAGAGATCAGAAATTTTTTTTTTTTTTGCGGTACGCGTGCCTCTCACTGTTGTGGCCTCTCCCGTTGCGGAGCACAGGCTCCGGACGCACAGGCTCAGCGGCCATGGCTCACGGGCCCAGCTGCTCCGCGGCATGTGGGATCTTCCTGGACCAGGGCACGAACCCGTGTCCCCTGCATTGGCAGGCGGACTCTCAACCACTGCGCCACCACGGAAGCCCAATCAGAAATTTTTAAGGAAACCAAAAAATGTTTCAGGTGATTCCAAATGATGGAGGAGCTTTCCTTGTTGATAAACAGAGGCACGTTCACCTAAGTGGCTGCCAACATGCAAACACACAGTATTTTATGCCCTAACATTTTTCTTAATAAGTAGACAGCAATCTTACATCCAAGAAGCCACTTAGGAGTAGGACGTTTCCCAGGTCTCTTAAATAAATCTCACTTGCTAAGACTCTTTCAGTTTCACATTTCTGAAATAAAAAATGCTACTGTATCTCTGTCATATATCCATTATTTTAATTAGTTTTCAGTCCCCTAGTCCACCAGTTCCAGTATTCTTCCTGGTCTCCAAGCCAGATATAAAACCTCTTAAATCTATTCATCTAATATTAACACCGATACTGGTGACTAATCACTTAATTGTACTCATGGGATAACCAGTACTTCCTTAAGCCATTACTCATTGAAATACTGCCATTATCCATGCGAAGTTCTTCTGTATGTGGCTGTCTGTAGAAAGGATATGGAGTTTCTTCACCTGAATCAAGAATCAGGGAAGAGGGGCTTCCCTGGTGGCGCAGTGGTTGAGAGTCTGCCTGCTGATGCTGGGGACACGGGTTCGTGCCCTGGTCCAGGAAGATCCCACATGCCGTGGAGCTGCTGGGCCCGTGAGCCATGGCTGCTGAGCCTGCGCATCCAGAGCCTGTGCTCCGCAACGGAAGAGGCCACAACAGTGAGAGGCCCACGTACTGCAAAAGAAAAAAAAAAAAAAAAAAAAAAGAATCAGGGAAGAAAGATTGAGGAGAAAAGGCCATGGGTTATGGTGTAAAGCCATTTCAACTGCTGTACTTATTGTGGAGTAAGTTTCACAGTGATTTCTTTTTAAAGAGGAGGCTTGTTTTCTTTGACATTTGGAAAGGAAAAGAGTATGGGTGAGATGAGTTTTTTTTAATTAATTTATTTTATTTATTTGTTTTTGGCTGTGTTTCTCAGGTTTTCTCTAGTTACAGATTGCAGGGGCTACTCTTCGTTGCGGTGCACAGGCTTCTCATTGTGGTGGCTTCTCTCGTTGCGGAGCACGGGCTCTAGGCGTGCGGGCTTCAGTAGTTGTGGTTTGCAGGCTTAGTTGCTCTGCGGCATGTGGGATCTTCCCGGACCAGGGCTCGAACCCACGTCCCCTGCATTGGCAGGCGGATTCTTAACCACTGCGCCACCAGGGAAGTCCCTGAGACAAGATTCTAATGGATACTTACGGCTTACAGTTAAAATGGATTATGTCATGTTGAGACCCCCTTGCCTCCTCTAAACCTGCAGTGTGAGAACATCCTTTTGAACAGGATGGAAAATAAACAGTTGTGTGAGCACTGCCATCTGGATAGGCTCTGGTGACAACTTTCAAACTCCTCTTAGCATCCTCTGAAAATACTTTAAATGCATTAGGATGCTTCTGAGTAAGTGCGGTGGAAGTTTAGAGGATTTCAGCAGTTCCACCTCTCTCAGTTAGCAAGAATTTTCTGCTAAAGATCCCCAGTTACTTTAGTACTTCGCAAACACTGGTGAATGAAAGCACACCAGCGCTACCCCAAGTAGGCTGCTTGCAGCAAACATTTTCAGCTAGCAATGGGCTATTGCTCACTATGAGCACAGTCTCGAAGGCTCAGAGATGGCCTTGATGGAGGTTCCTGTAGGTGGGCAGGAACTGGAACTGGAGTGGTTCTGGCTTCCTTCGCTGACCCGGAGAGTTCCAAGATTGGTTATGGAGGTGTGACCTGAGTGGGAAAGCAGGCAATTGGCTTGATGGAGAGCGTTTGACAATTAGAGATCTCTAAAAGCACCAGCAAATCCAGCTTAGTCCACAAAACAAACCATTGAAATTTACCGGGGGATGCCCTGGTTTAAAATACCAAGGATGTTCTGAAGAATTAGGTCCTTTTATACACAGCTGACAGAAGAGTAAATTGAAACAACTATTCTGATCAAATGTATCAAAAACTGAACTGTGCACATCATTTTACTAAATAATTTCTCTTCTAGGAATTTCTTCTAAGAGTATAATCAGAAAAATATACAGAGATAGATATATAGAATTGTTTGTTGTGATATTGTCATTAAAAGCAAACTGAATGCTTCAGGAAGTGTTACTTTATTAAGTAAATTATGGTACCTATTTTCAAGGGGTTATCTGACCATTAAAATTTGATGAGGTACTTACACAGAACAAAATGTTCATGATACATTTTAGGTGAAAATGGTGTAATGTATGTATATGTATAGCATGACTCCATTTTTAAGTGAATAGATAAATAATTGAATGAGCTCTTCTTGGCTTTCCTATTCCCAGTACCAAATTCTGCATGAGTCACAATTCAACAAGAAAGGTAGAATCAGTAGGTATATCTATCCAACTCTATCTATCTATCTATCTATCTATTTATCTATCTATCCATCCATCTATCTGTCATCTATATACTATAAATAAGGGGATTTGTTACAGGGGATTGGCTTATGCTATTCCAAGGCTTGTTTAAACAGGCATACAGCCTTACAGAGACTGTTTAAGCAACCCTCAGACCCGGGCTGGAGTTTAAGTTCACAAGATAGACAGTCAGGAAGGGCCATTCACCAGTAGGCTGGAATCCCACAAGGATGAACTGAAGCCTGTGTCTGTTCTTGTTGCCTCTCCTTGTGGTGAGTGTATCCTGAAGAAGGTGGGGTCTTTTGTCATAGAACTGAACACATACACCTTCAGGAAAACCGAAGGAGGATTCAGGGGATGGTAGAGCTTCTACAGGCCCAGGAGCTGTCTCTCTTGAGTGAGGGGAGTCAGCAGATCAGCAACCATGTGTGTTAACTACAAATGGCTGCAGCTTCCCTTCTGCCTGCTAAAAATCTTGCAAGCTTCTCCCCTGGGACCTTCCTTATCCAGAAATACACAAGAAGAATCCTTGGATATGTATTTCATGGAAGCCAACTGGACGCATTGCAAAGCGATCTCAGAGGCCAAGTTGGAATGTAGCTCAGGGTGAGAACCCAAGGGCTGCCTGATCACTGACCCCCGATTCTGGTCAGACACACTTGTTCACACACTGCTGGGTAGGCAAGAATCGCTCGCATCATAAAAATGGTTTTCTCTCTGCTGATGACAGGATTGAGCGTTCAGAAGTTAAAAACATCTACAATGCTTGGTAAGACTCCACTGTTTTCGACAGTGACTTAATACAGATCACAATAAAATGGTGTGTGATTGTCCCAAGTGCTTTACATATATTTAATTTTCACATCAAATTTATATTAAAGATAAAGAAACTGGAACACAAAGTGGCTAAGCAACTGGCCAGAGAGCAGCTGTTAAGGGGCAGAGTCTGGATTTTAACCAGAGATTACACTGTACTATTTCTCCTAGGTAGCTGTAAATTGGTGTCTATCATGAAAACTCTGAAACATTGCAAAATCCTTAAAAATATTAAAGAGTATACTTATTTGGAACAAATTGTGTTAAAGCATAACTTTCAAAATGGCCAAATCATCATTCTTATATAAGTACAAAATGAGCTTCTTTAAATATTTTATTCAATTCATTGATAAATGAGGAAAGCAGTAAGATATTAAAACTGAGTCAAGTGAGCAATTAGGTTACAAATATTTATATTCTCTACTGGATAAAATTCATGTGCATCACTAGGAATAGCAATCTTTTGCTTTGCTATGGACAAGAAATACTTACCTTAGCATCAGTTTTCTATCCAAGTAAAACTCTATCAGTACAGATTTGTGAAGAGCCTGGTCAAAGACAATCAAAGGTCCACACCCCATAGAATCAGATCCCTGGAAATTGTGCTAGGCAATTCCATAAGCACTTCATGGACACCTCAGTCATCTCTCTTGCCTATTTCCAAGGCTTTGACAACTTTTCTGACAAATGAAATAAAACTTCTTCACTGAATTAAAATGAGCTATTCATAAAACATTCTAGTTATCCCAAATTGTATTTTAATTGTCAAATTTTCTAAGGCTCTTTCTTATTCTAAAATTCTATGATTCTAAGTAAATGAACATTCCCTGAGTCACATATTATAAGAATAAGATGATGATACTTTTATTTTCCTGTTTTAGTTGGTATTGTAATTTTGGAGGTAGTAGAGGAATTTCTTAACAACAAAGTTTCATCAGGGTAAATTGTTAAAAAATGGTGAGGAAAAAGTAAAAAAGTAAAAGAAAAATTAAGTTAAAAACTGAGAAACTGAGAGTAAGAAAGAAAGATGAGTGAGGGGGTCAAAACAGATACATGAATAATATAAAAATTATGTAGTGAACTGTGGTCTACAGGTGTTCCAAGAAGACATTGTAATTATATTTATTTCTTCACCATGAGTCTCAAAACCATGAACTCAGTGTTGCTGAGTCTTAGATAACTGAGCCAGTGAAGCTCACCTTCTGGTCTGTGGTCACTGGGAAAGTAAGCATTCTAAGATTCCAATTAGGCCACTTAAGAGGAATGTTTTGTGTGGTTACAAACGGCAAAGAAGAAGAACACACTATGTTAGAAAAACAAAAGTTTCAAAAGGAGGAATCTGCCACCGGGTTCCTTCTGAAACTTCTGAAAAGACACTCCACACAAGTTGAAAGAAGCTGAACAGTTAAGCGCGTTAGAAAGCAGCCTCTGCCCCAGCGCAGTGGGACGTGTGTCTGTGTTTTGTGATGACTGGTTCCAAAGGGGCTTCGCCAAAGAAAAGACAGAAGCCCGATTCTCCCCAGTGAGCGGGAAGAACCCGTTTGGAAGTGCTGGTCTGAGTACACAGAATACCTTAACAGTATTATTGCAGTTCTAGAATTGCCCAAGGAATAGTTCAATTCTGAGAGTGTTAGATGATTATTTTAAGAAGACTTTGAACTCCTAGTAAGATGGTCATTAGACAAAGTATTCATCGTTTAGGGTGCTTTAATCTCTCTCATTATAAGGTGAGCAGGAATTGAAAATGGCTTAGCCCCTAAATCCATTTAACCTAATTTGTAGCATAAGGTGTCAGAATTCATTTCCACATTACCATTTGGGCTGTAGATACGTGTGGGCTTCTGGCTGAGCCCGGGGCCAACCACCAGAAGAGAGGCCACACCTCCAAGTTGCTTTATTTTATGTTTTAAGAACACGAATTAATATAGAGTAGATATAGCTGAAGGCATTAAAAACAAAGCGTTGAGGATGTTGGGGATTAATCAGGAAAGAATGGCTGCAGTGGTAACACAGAGACTAACACAGATTGTGCTCTTACTATGGGCTTAACACTGAGCGTAATACTTTAAAATCATCTCATTTAAGCCTTAAAACAGTTCTATGAAGCGGGTTCTGTTATTAGGTTCACTTTACAGATAAAGAAACTAGGTATGGAGGGTTAAAGTCCTCTCCATAGATTACACAGAATAGTGGGTCATACATCTAGTAGCAAGTGGAGCTTGGAGGTAAACATTTTGGGAGACAACTACTGAATGTCTGGAAAGTCACATTCAGTAGGAATAAGGGATGCCCACCCCCTAAACAGATTGCAAAACCTATTGTTTCACTCCATCTCCACTACCAAGACCCCGCTTCAAGCCACCATCACCTCCTGCTGGGGCTCCTGCACTGGCCTCCAGCAGACAACCCCGTGGGGTCCCTTGCCTCACCCCTCTCCAAGGCAATTTTCACACTGTAGCCAGAGTGTCTCTTCCAAAAGACGAATCTGATGCCGCCAATCCCTTGATAAATATTTGCTAAATGAACGCATGAAAAGTGTACTGGAGTCCATCCATGTTAGAGAACTGATTGTTGGTGAAACAAAGCCGGGGGTTGGGTGGCAGAGAGGGGAGTAGGGGGGAGAGAGAGAGAGAGAGGAAGTAAATAGTGGAGACTGAGCCAGGAAATGACATGATAAAAACTGTCTGAGAAAAAGTAGTTCCAGGAGTTTAGTGTAGAACACACCAGCAAAGAGGGAGGAGGGAGGGGTGGGGGATGCCCTCCAGTGTCGGCTGATGCGAGCGGCCAGGGCTATGCGGTTTGACAAGGAGGCTCAAGCCAGAAACATTCTCTGGGAGAAAATTCAGGGGTTTGGGGAAGGGCTGAATGAAAAGAAAAGGGAAATAGAGCCATTCACCATGATCTCATGAGTCTTAGGGACCATCACTGAGGAGGGAGCAAAGCAAATAGGTCTTGATGTATTATTTCTTGAGCACCTTAACTATTAGGAGTTTCAAAAGAAATCTACTCATGGCAAGCCCCAGTTTTATCAAGCTCTTCTACATTTACCATGTTCCTAAAATAACCCAAACTTTTATCTAGAAATCCTTTCCAGCAATTTTAAAGATAAAGTTTCTAAAGCTCATTGATGATGAAAATCTCTGAAGAATCCATTTGTTATGTTTAAGTATTTCAGTAATCTCAGATTTTATCCATCACTTTATATTTATATTATATATAAACTCAGAGTATAAATCTTTGCTTTTATTTAATCCTCATAATATTTAATTCTGCCAATATGAATGATCACTTCACCTTAACCTTAAGTTAACTGCTGAATTTTATAAGAAGTTTTGAAGAAGTGCTTCCAATTTAAGAGGGGTTTTTTTTGTTGTTCTTTTTTTTTTAATTTTGCTGTGTGTCCCAGGCAAGGCTCTCCCTGACTCTGGGGCCCAATTTCCTCATCTCTAGATTTGACAGTCTCTGCGGTCCCTTGGGTTTAGATGCACTAACTTCGGCTCAGCTGGCATGGGTGGGAAGGTGAGGTGCGGTGCAAGAGCACGGGCAGGGAAGCTGGGGGGCAGGGGTGGTTACCGGGCATTGAGTGCCAAGCCCTGCTGTCTGGGCTTGGCCACCATCGTGTGTCTGTCTGCTCACAGGCGTATCTCATCGGGGCACAGGAGGGCTCTGAGGTGCTCACAGTGGGTGCCTTCAAAGGAGAACAGAGGGGGCTGAGCAGAGGGGGTAAGAGAACAGGGGTCAGGGGGGTGACCCAGCCATTCAGGAAGACTAAATCTGTCTTCGTAGCCATCACCCACACTCCTTCCTTTGACTCCTGCCTGCCAGGTCTTTGCACCTAGTGCTCAAGAAATAGTTTTTTGAATGAATGAATGTATGAATGAATGAATTCCAGCCCAACTCCCACCACGGCTGTGCAGGAACCAGTCCCAGGCACCCCTGAGATCTCCCAGGCCTGTAGTTTAACCATCACCCCACCTTGGCTCCTACCTCCCTGCAGTCCTTCTTGGTCTCACCCTCCCCTGCCAGGCCTGACACACACTGTGCGGGCCCCCTGTAGGGAGGGGATGCTGCCCACCATGGGGTCAATCTCCGTCTCCCTGACAGAGAGCAGCTGGCATGTGAGCTGGGGGATGCCTGGCAAGGAGGGGCTCGGAGCCCCCATGCTCCCTACCTCTCCTGTCCCCAACACTGCGGTTTGCTCACAGAGGAAGCCACAGCTGGGCCTGAACACGAAGCCTAGAGGTGTGCTCGATGGGCCGTGTGGAAAGTTACAGCCGACACCACTGAGGTCTTTGAAGACAAAACTGTTTGTGTTCCCCACAGCTATTTGTGGCCAAGGCGCCAACCCGCCCCCATCCCGCGCTGGCTCAGAACTGGAGACGGAGCAGAATTCACAGCGCTGTGGCTATACCCCAGCCAGCTAGAACCCAGGCCAGACCAGGCCAGCCTACAACCCAGCCCAGCACGCCAACCTATCCCAAGCCAGACAAGCCAACCAACCCAATCTGTCTAAGGGCGCCCAGTTCTAGAAACCCAAGTAACCTATCCCATCCCACTAGCTCTACCCAGCTAACCTTGCCCGCACCAACCCAAAGCAATCACCCAACCAACTAACCCAACCCAAGTAATGAGGCATGTTGTTTTATTTCCCAACTTACTGGGCCCAGAAGGGAAATGTATAATGTTTTGTTCACCATGGCTATCTATTTTAGATCAGGAGATGGCTCAGAAAAACAAATATTACTTGATGCTCACATCTGACTAGGCAGATCTACACATTCCAATATGGATTATTTTTGGTCCAGTGAGTTTTGTTTCAATTCTTTTTCTGCTATGTCTAGTTTCACAATATGATTAATGACTGAACTTTCCTTGTCTTCCCCAAAGTTGCCTTGAGAATTTGCAGTATTAGGCTTATTCATTTACTATAAGGGCAAAACAAAAATGAAATCTCAGTTTAATCAGTTTTTAATGATAATACATAAAACAGTTCTATATGGTACACAAACATTTTATCTATACTTTTGAGATAAAAACATTGCTTGTGAAAAGTATCATATTAGCATTACAAATTAAACCCCCTGGCTAGGTTAAAGACAGCATAATGGCATCTGATATAGAGTATCAGTTCTTAGAGGGACCACTCTGAAAATGGGAATAATTTTCACAGGGAAAAAAATATTAACTAGAACTTCAGTCTTAATATAGTCATTTATACAATGAACATTGACAGCAAGTTGTTTCAACTGATCAACCAGAGAAAACATTGGACATTTCCCCTCTGAATTTTCTTACAACCCACTGGACTTTTCTTTGAATTTTAAAGCATGGTTGCTTGTGGAAAGTCCTAACTTACCAGAGTAAGCATTATTCAAAAACCCATTCTTGCTTTTCAGAACTTCAGACCTGAACAGGGCTTCACTGCCATCCTGAAATGAGAAATCCATTTCTTTCGGGCTTTGGGGATATCTGAAAATGGCAGCTTAATCCAGATTCTTTATAAGCTTTAATGGGCTTAGGGGAGAGGTGTCCAAAGCAGGCACTGGTGTCCATCAGGACTGAACTCTCATCTTGGTTCAGTAACTTTTTGGCTCAGCTGGGCCCACTGTGCCCCTCCAATGCTAAGATCAAATACACAGAACTTTTTTCATTTCCTTTAATCAGCTAGGTCCTTTCTCACATCCAAGCTTGCAGACATGTTTTTCAATGTATTTGCCTGGAATACTCTTTCCGTCCCCTCTGAGCTGAGCTAATATCACTTCTCCTTCAAGTCTCAGCTTAAAGGTTACTTATTTCTTCAGCAAGTCTTTTACTGCCCCTAATATATATTCCCATAGCTCCCTGGAACATATATGTTCCCAGTATGGCAAATACTGTAAATAATTTTTTTAGTGTTTTCATTCCCCTCGAGAGTGTAAGCCCTGCAACGGCAGGGACCGTCTAACCCTAGGGCCTAATATAGTGCCTGGGTGGGAGTGGGTGCTTAATATATATCTTCTGAGTGAGTGGATGAATGAAAGGTTATCTGTGTAATCTAAACCTAGCTACTCATCACTTTGAGACTTTGTGTGGGCTATTCCAAGAATTAAAAGAGATAATGTACATAGAGTGTATAGCTCCAAAAATCACAAGCTTAATAAATGGAAGCTGTCTTTATCAGAGTAACTCACCTACTTGGGGTCATGATGTGAAAGATAATAGTAAATCTAAGAAATCGTTGGAGCCAAACAAAGGCCACCTCAGGATGCCCTAGCTCAGAGTCTTTTTTTTAAACTTTATTTTGTAATACAGCAGGTTCTTATTAGTTATCTATTTTATACATATTAGTGTATATATGTTAATACTAATCTCCCAATTCATCCCCCCCCACATTTCCCACTTTGGTGTCCATACTTTTGTTCTCTACATCTGTGTCTCTATTTCTGCATTACAAACCAGTTCATCTGTAACATTTTTCTAGATTCCACATATATGTGTTAATATACTATATTTGTTTTTCTCTTTCTGACTTACTTCACTCTGTATGACAGTCACTAGGTCCATCCATGTCTCTACAAATGACCCAATTTCATTCCTTTTTATGGCTGACTAATATTCCATTGTATATATGTACCACATCTTCTTTACCCATTCGTCTGTTGATGGACATTTAGGTTGCTTCCATGACCTGGCTATTGTAAATAGTGCTGAAATGAACATTGGGGTGCATGTGTCTTTTTTCTCTGGGTATACGCCCAGTAGTGGGATTGCTGGGTCATATGGTAATTCTATTTTTATTTTTTTAAGGAACCTCCATACTGTTCTCCATAGTGGCTGTATCAATTTACTTTCCCACCAACAGTGCAAGAGGGTTCCCTTTTCTCCACATTCTCTCCAGCATTTGTTGTTTGTAGATTTTCTAATGATGGCCATTCTGACTGGTGTGAGGTGATACCTCATTGCAGTTTTGATTTGCATTTCTCTAATAATCAGTGACGTTGAGCATCTTTTCATGTGTCTCTTGGCCATCCGTATGTCTTCTTTGGAGAAATGTCTATTTAGGTCTTCTGTCCATTTTTTGATTGGGTTGTTTGTTTTTTAATATTGCCTAGCTCAGAGTCTTAAGTACACATTTTCCCAGGAAATGCTAAGCTCAATTGCCATGGCAACTAATGAAAACAAATGTTACTGCCCCATTGTTTTTAGGAACACTTTCTAATATTGTCTTTAGTGTAGAATCCCACTTTTCAGTTAAAAAATATTAAGAAGCACAAACCTACGCCTAAAGCCAAAGGCTTATTAGTATCATGGTGATGCATTTTCTGGTCACATCGCCCCCACTGAAGGGAAGTGGCTAAAAGGCAGAGATTGTATCCTCTTGTATTGACAGGACATCTAGTCCAGAAGTTTCCATTTAATAAAGACTCAATGCATCTTTATTAAATAAAATTATCAAGGGACTTCCCTGGCGGTCCAGCAGTTAAGATTCTGTGCTTCCACTGCAAGGGGCACGGGTTTGATCCTTAGTTGGGGTACTAAGATCCCACATGCCATGCTGTGTGACCAAAAAAAAAAAAAAATATCAAAATAATTTTGGCTTCCTAAAATAAACCTTCAGATTTTAACTGAAATTCAGGGTAGTATTTCCAGCTATCTACTGATCTCCATTCAGGTGCTCTGTCACCTCCTAGAGCTCAGCATGTCAAAAGTGAAGTTTGTTATTCCCACCAACCCACAGCAGATGGCTCCCTTCCATGCCATCCAACTCATTCCCATGTTATCGTGTTTATTATAGAAACCTCGTACTTACTTTTGAGTTTCCCTTTGCTGAAATAATAGAACGTCTACTATAGACATATAATCTGTCCCAAATTCAGTAATTGTTTCAGGGCCTCACCTCAGGGCTCAATTGTTAACTTCGCAGATAAATGTCTCCATGACCAATCTCCTCACCATTGCAACTGTAATTCCTCCTAAATTTGTTTATGTGTCCCTCCCTTGCTCAAGAAACTACATGGCTGCCTCTTCGCTAATACATTCAGAGAAGAAGCCTCTGCCTGTTTCTTGGTGTTCCCATAGTCTGTCTCCAACAATTTCTTCATCTTTCTTCACTATTTCCTCACTGTTCCAGTAAGGCCCATCTGCACCATGATTGCTGGGGGAAAGCAATCATGGTGCAGATGGGCCTTACTGGAACAGTGAGGAAATAGTAAACATGTACAGTGTGCTTATTTCTATAATGCCTTCTCCTCTCATCCCCACTTTTTTTAAAATTGGAGTATACTTGTTTTACACTGCTGTGTCAGTTTCTACTGTACAGCAAAGTGAATCAGCCATATGTATACATATATCCCCTCTTTTTTAGACTTCCTTCCCATTTAAGTCACCACAGAGCACAGAGTAGAGTTCCCTGTGCTATACAGCAGGTTCTCATTCGTTATTTATTTTATACATAGTAGTGTATATATGTCAATCCCAATCTCCCAATTCATCCCAACGTCCCCTTCCTCCTTGGTATCCATACATTTGTTCTCTACATCTGTGTCTCTATTTCTGCCTTGCAAACAAATCATCTATACCATTTTTCTAGATTCCACATATATGCATTAATATGTGATATTTGTTTTTCTCCTTCGTGCCCACTTAATCAAATCTTACTTAAATTGTTCTTGGAGGCCCAATTAAAGTCCTACCCCATCCTTGATCTGCCCAACCCCACACTGTTCTTCCTTTCTCTGAGCTCGCATTGCAGTTACAACCATCACCCTATAATTTAGCAATTAATTCTTCTCTGTTTTTTTAATATTCTGCCATTCCACATACACTTACAAATCCACATATGTATGTGTCATTGTGCAAATGAATGTAGATGAAAAAGACCAGCAAGACAAAATCCTACTGTTAAGAAATGCTGACATGGACATGTGCTGTATTATCAGCCTAGAATAATATTTTCCTCACGCACACCCTTTCTTCTGGGATACGTCCCTTTACCCACTGAACGAATCAAATGGAGGCATCGCTTTCTTGTGGAACCTGCTCTTTCACAGACACTAATTATCTCTGGAGTACGGAACAGATCCAAGTTGGGACAGTCAGTAAAGAAGCTGAAATCTCTAGCCACAGTTAATTGGATCCGGGTGGAAACGCTACTTAAATTTAATCAGTTTGTGCTCTTGGATTTTTTTTAAAGATTTATTTATTCATTTAGGCTGTACCACGTCTTAATTGCAGCATGCGGGGTCTCTTAGTTGCAGCGTGCATGTGGGATCTAGTACCCCAACCAGGGATTGAACCCCGGATGCCTGCATTGGGAGCACAGAGTCTTACCCACTGGATCACCAGGGAAGTCCCGTTCTTGGATGTTTTGAATCTCACCACAGAGAACAAGTTTCAGTCCATTCTGACTGTAATGTTATATAAGGCCATGCGCCACAAGCCAGCAGCAGCCATGTTTCCCAATGATGGAGAGAGAATGCAGGCTGATCAAAGGCTGCTATTTTCATGGATGTGTCCCCACAACCAACTGCAGTTCCTGGAACAAAGTATTCAATAAATGTTGAATGGATGATGCCTGATATTTACTTAGTGTCCATTGTATGCAGAACACTACATCAGGCATCGTGATAAGAAAACAGAAGAAATAGGATTGGGATTAACATACAGTAACATATCTGACAACCACGTAGTGACTGTTTTCTCCATTTCCTGATGAAGAAGCACAGGCTCAGATGGTTAAGTAAACTGCCTGAGTTTATCAGTCACACAGGTGATAAGTGGCAGAGCATGGAACACAGACTCACATTCAGGTCTGTCTCCTAAGTCTGTGCTTTTTCCACTACACTGGTTCTTGTCTTCTCAAAACTTACAAATTTGTTGGAAAAAATGAAACATACAAACATTAATTAACTTGAGCATTGGTTATACCCTCCGGATGTTCACTGATCAAACAGATGCCATTTAATTTAGGGTAACTTGGATGGAAAGTCAGCATGTCCCAGCACCTACCACAATTGTAGACTGTAACTTGATCAGATTTGGGGTTACATGATTGGTTTTGGCAGTGCTAATTAATAAGGCCAGCCAAAAATATAATTGTAAACAGAAACAATGTCAGACTAAAATACAAAGAGAAAGTAGTGTAATATATTCTATACAGCATTCCTTCAAAGTTTGGTGTGGCTAGAGAAGTGATAATAAAGAGGTAGTCCTTATAGCTGGGGTTTTCTGGCAAAATTATGACCTCATTTCTTTCTGGGACATATTATACTGTTTTTGTCTCATGTGGTCTGTTCTTATTTCATTACCAACTTTTGTATATAGCATGTGTGTATGTCTAATTTTGTCTCATTTACAAATTCAATTTGATTTATGTTTAAATGATTTTCAGGCTTTCTGTTTTCTGCTGTGGCTTAAGCCACAACATGTGAGAAAAGATTGTGGGTAATGAGTGGCTTGAAGAGAAACAATGTCAGAGGAGGAACAATTGCTTTAATACTACCATCAGAGGAAAGAGGGAGCATGTGCTCAGGATTTTCTGTTCTAAGGCTTCCTTAAGGGAAGTACAAGTTGGAGTTTGGGGGATGAAAAAGGAGCTGGTCTGCTTCTCGGTGTGGTGTTTGTGTCAATCAGCGTTCTTTGGTTGCAAGCAACAGAACCAACTCTGACTATCATGTAGGAACTATATTAGTAGGACAGTAGGTAACTCTGGGATAACCAGAGAGGGTAGAGAGGGTGGACAACCCCAGAAGTCTATCACAGCAGTGACTGAACATCAGCTGTTTTTGTTTGTTTGTTTTCTTCAATCTTTGCTATACTGCATTCAAGATTCAAAATTCCAGGAAAAAAAATCAAACTGTTTTGTATGAGTCACTCTTCCACCCTTGGCTAGATGAGGGCAGGGCACTTTTAAAGACCGTTAGTGTTATTAAAATCAAAGACTAGATGCTGCACAGCAGGAAAGTGATAAATACCCGCTACATCCTGTTTCCAGAGGCATCTCCCAGAGAACAGCGCTTATCATGCCAAACCTCTAGTAAGTAGTTCTTTCTCTGACTTTTCCTTTGTGCATAGATCTGAGAAGTCCTGAGAAGCCTCTATATCTCTCACAGTCTCATGACTGTACTAATTCTGTTGGATAAGACTAAGAGTTTCTGTCTCCTGCAAGCAATGGATTCTACTCATTCTGTCAATTGCAGGTAGTCAGTACGAATAGTAATTCTAGTTTTCTATTTCAGTCTCTTGCTGTTGGAGACCTGCATGGCCTGGGTTGGGTCATGGTAGCTGGGTACCAAGGACAGATCCATTCAATCCAACAAAGGTGACAGCTTTGAACTGGTATTCAAGATGTGTGATGATTGTGCCCCATTGTACTGAAGACTGGGATTAACACTTCTCTCTGCCGTTAACAGAGACACTCTACCAAACACAGTTCTGTTTTTGTGGTGCTCAAATTCTCTGGTCTTTCTGCAACATTTGGCATTGCTGACAATTTTCTGTTTAAAACGGTTTTCTCTCTTGGATGTACTCTATCTTCCTACCTTTCTAATTGGGTCTTCTTCTGTCTTTTCCACTTACTCATGTTTTTAACATGTTTTATATAAGAACAATAATTTCTAATTATGGTTTGAATATAGTTCTCAGTAGAAATATCAAGTATCCCAATAGGAAGACAGAATATCATTGTGGGGCATTGGGGTTGGCTAATGTTCACAAGTCTTGGCAAGCAGGTGCTGGCATCTTATGGTTTACCATTGTGTACTAGGTCTTCTTTCATCAAAAGGAGGATCAACAGAAAGGCTCCAATACCCCCCAGAAAGGTCATAGCAGGACAGGCAGGAGAAGACTGAGGCTCTAGGCAAATTCCATAGAACCAAGGCAGAAAACCAGTAACTTGTGCTGCGTGGAGGATACTGGGCCTTGGATATGAGGTGGACATGAGGTGGACATGAGGGAGAGAACAGGTAAGAGTGACTTGCCATCCAGCTCCAGAATGTGAGCTTGGAACAGCTTAGGTGCCTTCTGCCTCGGAACCGTCAAGTGAAAGAAAGATGGTCGGAAGAAGAGGGGGGAAGGGATTTGGATGAAGATAATGGAAGAATTTTTTAACATACGAAGCTGACAGAAAGCTGCAAGGAGAGAAGCTCAAGCACCTGACTGCAGACGGTTCTGGTCCAAAGTGTCAATTGTTCAATCATGGGATGTAGCATGGCTCAACAATAGCCTTCTTGACAAAGACTTCAGGGTTTTAATTCATGGTAAGCTCAACATAAATTATTATTATGTTTTGACTTTCAAAAATGTTAATTCAATCATAGACTGCATTAATCAAAGCAGAATATCTTCAAGATCAGAGGTGATAATTCTGTTCTTCTTTGCTATAGTGGTCGAATCCAACTCAGAGTATTACATTCAGTTCTGATTTGGAGGAATTAAAAAAAACCTGAGACATTCAAAGACAGTTAAGAAGGAGAGTGACATTTCTTAAAACAACATTGTAGGGGAAATAGCTGAAGAAATTGGGAGGTTTTAATCAAGGAAAGAGAAGATACAAAAGTGATAATAGTCGCCTTCAAATATTGAAGGGGTTCCTTCAAATATTGGAGGGGTTGTCATGTGGTAGATGAATTAAATTTCTTCTGTGTTGCTTAATCTGTAAGTAAGAAATGTATGGAATTTTCAGGGAGGTATTTCATTTCAATACCAGAAAGAATTTTCAAAGAAGCATAAATATTGAAACACGAAATTAGTTGTTCAGGAGGACAGCAATTTAGGTCACTACTGCTGTTCAACATAAATATTTGAGTATTTCGTGGGTATATTAGGACTCTTTTGGTTGTGACAGAAAACCAATTCAGGCTAGCTCAAGCAAAAAAGAAAACTTACAAACATATTGTTTTAGCAAGCATTTCTTGAGTTCCTACCATGTATCAGGCCCCGTTCTAAATACTGGGGATACAGTAGTTAACAAAGCACACAGAAAATTCAAATACCTCTGATCTCATGGAGTATACATTCTAGTAGGGAAACAGATAATAAAAAAAGATACAGGCTGATATATATGTCGATATCTATGTCTATCTCTAGCTCTATATCCATGACTACACACTGTACAGTTTGCACAATGCCCAACAGAGGACTCAGATGAGCGGGCAAGCGGGGCTGAAATCAGATCTGAGCTCCACGGTCACACCTTGAATTCCAGTGGGCTGCATTGTTGGATTGGAGGAAAGGTCACTGTTTTGTAATTTGCAGCAAGACACCAAATATGTCTTTTAAGACAAAGGAATGAAATATAGAGTGTGTTAGATCATAAGAGAACTGTAAAGAAAGTTAAAGCATGAGCAACATGGTCTCTGAGTAAAGACGGGAAGGATGTGAAGTCAGAGAGGTAAGAGGCAGGGGAGTGCTGATGACATGGGGTCCTGTGGACACTGCAAGGACTTTGACCCTGAGTAAAAATGGGACATGATGGTGGAGTGATGTGATCTGAGTTACATTTTAGAATATCTTGGTGGCTGCTGGGCTGAGAATGGAGTGAAGAGGGGCAATGGCAGAGCAGGAAGTCCAGGTAATAGGCTGCAGTGACCCAGGGAGACGATGATGAGCTGGGCTAGGGAATAGCATCATGGTAGTGACAAGTGGATACATGTTGAAAATAAAGCTAACAAGATGTGTTGATGCGTTAAATGTGGAACTGTGTAATTAGAAACACCAGGAATAGAACAGACATCAGGCATAGCTCAGTCCAGGGGCTAAAACAATAAAGTCAGGGCTCCATCCTTCTTCATTTCTCAGATGGCTCATTGTACACCACAGGCATGATGTTTACATAAAGCCCTACGCTGATGGCGCATATGTCACCAACTAACTAAAGAGAACATCTTCTCCCATGGCTCTGTCAGAGAAACTGCTGCTTGTGTTCTGTGTTTTTCCCTGGGTCAACAATTATGGCCAAGTTTGGGATATATGTCCACTTCCTGCAGGAACAGGAAAATGGGAGGGGAAGGCAGTGTCAGCCCCAGCCAAACTTCAAATGACTCCAAAGTTTCCCCACTGGGTAAGAACCAAGACAATAGATGAGAGCAGATAATGGAAAAGTCTGTGTGGATAGGCAGGAAAGTGGCAGATAAGCTATGTCCAGTATGGAATGAAGATGTATTCATCTATAATTCCCTTGGAAGCTGTTTTTTATAAACGCAAATTTTTTGAGAGAGAATGTTTTGAGGGTCTCTCTGTTAGTTTCTTTCTTTTTTCTTTTTTTTTTGCAGTACGCGGGCCTCTCACCGCTGCGGCCCCTCCCGTTGCGGAGCACAGGCTCCGGATGTGCAGGCTCAGCGGCCATGGCTCACGGGCCCAGCCGCTCGGCGGCATGTGGGATCTTCCTGGACCGGGGCACGAACCCGTGTCCCCTCCATCGGCAGGAGGACTCTCAACCACTGCGCCACCAGGGAAGCCCTCTCTGTTAGTTTCTTAATGCTTCTGTAACAAATTACCAAAAACTTAGTGGTTTAAAAGAACACAAATTTATTATCTCACAGTTCTGGAGATCAGAAGTCTGACAGTCTCACCGGATTGTATTCCTTTGGGACACTGTCTTTTCCAGCTTTTAGAAGTTGCTTGCATTCCTTGACTCATGGCCCCTTCCTCCATCTTTCTCCAAAGCCAGCAGGGTAGCATTTTTAAATCTCTCTCTTAATGGGCTCACTCAGAGAATCTAGCCTAATATCCCCATCTCAAGATCCTTAACCTAATCAAGTCTGCAAGGTCCCTTTTGCCCCTTAAGGCAATATATTCATTGTTCTGGGAATTAGGACATGGACATCTTTGGGGGACATTGTTCTATCATAGCTTGCCATGCACTTAGTCCCATTCATAAATTCTTTCTTGGGCCTGTAAAAGTATTCACAGGTGTTTTAATTGTGACAAATGTAGCCACACTCACCTAGGAATGGGCCTCTTGACTCAGTGATTGTCCGTCCAAAGGACTGCTTCTAGAGGCCTTCCCAGTGGAGACATTGTATTCAAGAGGGAGAGAGTTCAAGCCAATCAAATCCTGTCCTTTGAGGTGCTTGAACTGCAGACACACAAAGAAGATGGCCTGTTAGTAGAGCAGTGAAGATGTGGAGGTACAAGGAATGAAGGCAGTAAACAGAAGCCATGAGTTTGAGAGGAGAGTGGGTAGGTGCAGGTAGTCCAGAAGAAAGGCAAAGCAGGAGATGGACGACCAGAGACCCAAGAACTCATCAGAGATACAGTGGACTTCGATACCTTGGGCTGGCTACTTTCCACCCCCAACACCTGCCCCAAATTGGTTGTTGGACCATTAGACCTTTGCAAGTAAACAAATAAACAACTCTGAATGAGGTTCTGCTTCCTACGTATGCAGCAGCTTCCATTTTTTCCTTGTTCTTTTCTACAATAAAAACCCATAACTGATAGCCTGACCATGTTTGTCTTCCCAGAAATCTAGAAGAATTCGACAGAAGAATAAGGCACAAAATCTGCCCAGTTAAGACATTAAATGAGAGCTGTCTGGATCAGACCACAAACAGTACAGATCATCCCCTTAAAAGGTTACTACTATTTTTCCAATAACTCCATCTCTGGTGGCCTGACTCTATGACCTAAAAAAGAATTCTTATATGACCACATGGCAGCACCAAGCCTGCTTATGACACTTGGATTTTAGGGTGAAAACTCTGAAACACTATGAGCAGAATTAGAACAGAGGGAAGCCAGTGGAATAAGAGAAGGAAGGGGGTTTATATATGGAGAACAAAAAAAAGAAAGGAGCATTTACCACCAAAAGAACTTATAATTTTTGTGTGCCTGTGTGTCCTTACATAGATTTTTTAAAAAGGTGGATTCTAAAGACTATTGTTATCTACAAAAGCCTTGGAAACAAGATGATGGGTCTGGAATGAGGCCAGCAGAATTTGTAACCCCACCCTCTTAAGCCGAAACAATACTGACAGGCATGAAATTGCTATTTATGAGGTTATAAGTCCTGAGAGGATATACAGTGTATACAAAGAAAAATGCCACCCACAGAAGTGATTATTTTCCATGTTTGAGTTTAAGCGGAGAAGCTCTGGGATAAGAAAGCCAATCTTTTTGGTTTTCAAGTTGTATTTACAATTTGGCCAGAGTTCAGTAACCACCCTTTTTATACAGTGTTTTTCAATCTTTTTTGTGTCATGGACACGTTCGAAAATTTTATGAAAACTATTGACCCTTTCCTGTGAAAAATGAACATACACACACCATTTTGCCCAAAATTTCAAGGAGCTTATCATGTTCCTGAACCACCATGGACCCAAACGAACAAGACAGAACCTCTACGATACGAAAGGTTAGGTATATGCCGAGGATTATTCAAGAGGGCAGCTGATTCCACAGATACCACTTTCTCTGACCCTTTAAGTTTTGTTCATTTCCTAAAGCTGCTCATAGCATTTATGGATCTTTGCATAGTTTGTGCATTTAGAGAGGTTTTCTAAAAGGACGACACTGTAAGTGCCTGGCTAGAAACGATTTGCAGGATGCTTCTTGAGAAGAGGGGCAGAGAAATGATAGCTGGGAATTAACAGTGCCTTCCATATTTTTCTCCCTGACATCCTAGCATGGAGGCTGCCTCAATCTAGCTTTTCGTCTTTGCTTCATTTTAATAAAAACATTGAAACTTAGATATTTGAGATTATTTCAAAACTTCTCAAACTTTGGTGCATCAGAATCACATGTAAACCATACTTAAATTAAAAAAAAAAAACTCTATCCCCACAATTTCTGATTCAGTTAAGTAGGGAGTGTGGCCCCAAAATTTGTTTTACAGCAAGCTCTCAGGTCTTCCTGATGCTGCAAGTCCTAGGACTGCATTCGAAAGGTACTGATTTCATCTATTTAAAGATGAGGGACGAGACCAGCTCAATTTCTACGCTGGAGATGGGCAGGTCCCTTAACCTTTTGTGCCTACCTCACAAAACTCCTAGTAGCGGTGAATGAGATGAGGCTGGCAAATGCATCAAGCTCATTCCTGCCTCAGGAACTGGTACTTGCTGCTCCTTTAGCCATAAAAAACAAAACAAAACAAAAGAACTCTATCCTTATCATCACATGACTTCCTGCCTCACTTCATTCAGATCTCTGCTCAGATTCTCTCTGTTCTCCCTTTCCTGACCCACCTGTACAAAATACATCCCATCACACTCTATCTTCTTACGTCACATTAATTTTATTTCCAGCATTCACCTTGACCTGAATCACATTGGTTCACTGTCTGCGGACATATCTCCACGAGGATGGGACTTGCTGTGTTCACCACTGCGACTCCAGCCAGAACTGGGGCTGGACCATGATGGACTCTCTGTAAATATTTTTTGAATTGATGAATTAAAGTGGTCTATAGTATACATTTTATTCTGCTTTATGTGTTTATAACCTTCCTTCAAATTATAACTTTTTCTATAATTTTGGTATTTTCCAGACTTCTATTTCAGCACTTATGATTGTAACAATAAAGTTGTGCAACAATGTTCAGACACAGGGAGGTGAGAAAGTATTTATTTTAATTTAAAATAAATTAATTTAAAATAATTAATTCATTTAAAGTGATTTATCTTAATGCAACGCAAATACTGCTCATTAGCCAATGCGTCTGGGAGACTACAGTAGTCAAACAGAGAAGGCCATAAATGACAGGGGCATCTCTTTAGAGGATTAGGGGAAATTGGTATTCTACTTGATCGCTTTCATTCCTTTCATTCATATATATGGAATAAATACATATTTATGTGTGACCTGCCACATTCCAGGTCCTGTTTTAGGTTAGGGATGTAGAAGATAATAAAGTGAAAAAAAAAAATCGCTGCTCTTAGAGAGCCTTCATAGAAGTGAAAGGAAAGAAAAATTATGCAATGTAAATATATTATGTAGTATATTAGAAGAAAATAAAGGCATTAGGGAGAAAAGCATGGAAGGAGGATAAGGAATGTGTGTGTGTGTGTGTGTGTGTGTGTGAATGTGTGTGTGCAAATTTAAATAGAAAAATCACGAAAGACCTCACTAGGAGGTAACATTGAGAGAAGACTTAACTGAGGGAAGGGAAAGAGCCACAGAAATATCTTATTATGGGTAGAGAGTAGGATGTGCAAAGGCCCTGAGGCAGAACCATGCCTAACAGGTTAAGAGAACATCAAAGAGGCAGAATGGCTGGGGCAGACTGGGAAAGAGGGCAACAAGTAGGAGATGAGGTTGGAGAGGGTAGGGGACCAAATCAGGTGGGGTCTGTAGGCACTGTAAGGATGTATAGTCACTGGTGTGTCCTGGGGTTCAAACTCAATTGTGATCTGCCTAAAATTGTGATTTTAACAGCATTGAATGACTGCTGTGTTGAGAAGAGTCCTTGTCTCATATCCAGGCTCTGGACTCCCCAAATAGAAAATCTGAGTCCAGAGATGTTTTTTAAATACTTGTTTCAAATTTCTCTCTAGTAACTTCTGCCACAACACATTCTTTATTTAAAAATATTTATTGATCATCTACTAAAAGCCAGACATTGTGGGTAACTGTTTTTTTTGTTGTTTTTTTAATTTTTTTTATGTAGAGGGAGAAACAGTGAAAACTGCTATTTATCAAAGCCTTCTGTGGGCCTGCCAGGTGGGGTGCCAGGCGCTTTACCTCTGCTGTCTCAGACTCTGTGCTCTCCTAGAGCTTTGGGTTAGCAGGGAATACAAACAACGTGCCATCAATAATAGCGAGGATGCTATAAAAGGACCCCGATCTTACAGACAAAGTACCTCAGGCTTCGTGAAGCAGAACAGGTGACCTCTGACAGGGGTTCCATAGAGTCCTCACCAAACCCGGGAGCGCAGCGCGGTGGATGCGGGACAACGCAGACGCAAATGTGGGGGGACCAGGGGGGCCCTAGGGGAGGAGGGGACGACAGGAGGCCAGGACAGTTGGCTGGATCCAGATCCTGATGGGGTCTTATGGCCTCAGGGGTGGGCACGAGACACCCCTGAAGACTCCAAGAAGGGACAGCACAGCAAAGCCACAGATGCCTGCAGGTGGGGAAGGGGAGTGGGCAGAGCGTCCGGCTCCAGGTTGGGGAAAAGCAGAAGGAGAAGGAAGGATAGAGATGTTGTCTATTGGGAGCTCTGAAATGAACTTGTGTTGGGACAGAGAATTTCAGGCATAAGTTAAGTTTCATCTGCGTACTCCAATTTGTCTAGAGAGGAACAGTCAAGTGGGGTTTTTTACATTGGCATGAAGGCTGTGATTAGGGGAAAATTCCTTAGGGCAGACAAGTACATCAGCATATTTTTCTAATTTATATTTTAAATAGTACAAGTGTTCCCACAGGCCTGGTGACAGACACAGCTTCTTTAAATATATTAAAGTCAAACAATCTGCAAACGACTGCCAGACTGCTGAAGACTCCCACCCCCTTCCAGATTTAACCAATTTTTAAAGGCAATTATATTTGGAACTTTTCAACTCCCAGCTAATCAATCTAAGGAAAAACAGAGTTTACTCCAAAAACATGGCAAAAGATCCCCCCCCCATAACACCCTCCACCCTTGTTTCTTTAGCATTTGAGTCCGGGAGATCTGTTCACATCGCCAAGGACATGGTAGAAAACACAAAGCAGGGTAAGGAGCAGGCAGATAGTGGGGTGCAGGGCAATAGAGGGAGGGAGTGGGGCCTGCAGTGAGAGGGCCAGGTGCAAATCCCAAACCCAATCCTGTCCTTTTCCAGAAGTGTACACACACACACACACACACACACACACACACACACACGTACATATGTACACCCATACACATATATATACTTACATATAGACACAAACACATACTAACACATGCATACATATATTTATTTCTATATCTTTCTATATGTGTGTATATTAAAAACCATGAACTCACATTCTGACATCTGTAATTCTAATCCTACACCATGGGGTCTTACATTTTTTAATCTGTCACTTCTTTCAGTATTTGTGTACAGTTCCTGTTCTTTTTGATTTTGGCTTTATAGTAAACAGTCAAAATACTGTCTCTCAAAGTTGCTTAGGTTTTTTTTCCCTATCCCCTTAGTGTAACTATGTTATCCATTTGTAATGCAGTTAAGTTTGAGTTTTTACTGTTCGTATTCCATTTTGAGTTCTCCTATATCCTCTTTGCTTTTTAATTACTTACGTATTCATTACGTATGTGAAACACGGTCATGGTTCTAAGAGTCAGAGCTATGTAGAAACTCCTGATTAGAAAGGCCTCTCCCTCTAGTCCCTACTGCCCTGTTCCCATTTCCTCAATTTTTCCACTCATTGTCTCCTGTTCCCTGTAGGTAATCTCATTAGTTTTCAGTTTATCCTTTCTGTGTGCCTGTTGTACAAGTGAGCAAGTACATGTATAATTTCTCATGTTCCCTTTTTTCTTACTTAAAGGGTGGCATACTAGACATACCTTTTGTATTTTAGTCAATTGAATTTTGACAAGCTGCCAGGGTAATTCAGCAGGAAAGGAGTAGTCTTTTCGATAAATGGTGATAGAACAACTAGATACACATTACGAAAATAAAAATGTACCTTGCCCTTTGCCAAACCATACCATTACCTCATACCATACATGAAAATCAACTTAAAAGGAATCATGGATCTAGATATAAAAATGAAAACTATAAAACTTCTAGAAGAAAGCATATGGGAAAATATATATGACCTCATAGTAGACAAAAAATTCTTAGGTAGGCCACAAAATCTTTGTTATTTTAAACTTCTAAGGTTGAGCTAATTTGTTACAGCAGCAATAGAAAACTAATACGGAAGGCATAGCAAACAAACAAAATAATCACCCAAAAAATTCTAAAGAAGCTACTAGTCTTGTTCATGTTTTATTTGTGGGAAACCAATAGATAACAATCTTTTCCTCACTGGAGTTCAGAGCCAATTGCAAGTTAGACATAGGAGTTGAGCTGATGGAAGCTAAAAATATAAAGAGACAACAATATTAATGTAACATATTACCTGTGAAGTAGATATTGGAGAACAGGGCTTGGATCTGCTAGTCAGGTGGACTTGCTAATACTCCCTGCTCTCTTTTTGAAACCTTGGAAGAGCCTACCCAAAGAAAAATTTCTGCTCTTAAGACCACAGAACAGTCTCATGCTGGAAGAAGTCAGAAGAGATGGGTCAGAAAGGTAAGTCAGAGAGACTGGACTGAGAAAGATTCAACATGCTGGCTCTGAGGTATAGGGACCTCATGCAGGGACCAGAGAGAAGTCTCCAGAAGCTGAAGGTGGCCCCCACTTTGTAGCCCTGAGCACAATTGGTCAATGTAAAGCCTCCAATGAGAAATCATTGCTTAGATGTTCCTGTGCAATAAAATCAAACACAACTTGGAAAGGGTTTTATTAGTGACTAGAGAAGATAGTGAAAAAAATACTCTACTGTGTGAAAATAGAAGTGGCTTCAGGATGGAGAATACTGGGTGATCTTTTCAACTCTACTTGCTCTGGCTGTGAGAACATGAGGAAGTCCTCTCTCTGAGTCCACATCTTTAAATAGGAATTACACTGTATGCCTAAGCTCAGGATTTATGCAATGATCTAATGCAATAAGGTGAAAATGCTTGGAAAATTGGGCAATGCTATTTAAAGTTATCATTTTCATTAATATTATTAAAGATAATATCCTACCTTTATTAAGCTCCTGGAGCATGATGTAGGTGCTTTTAGATACATCTCAGCTCTTCACTGATACTTGAGTGTCATTTATCATATCTGGAGTGCAATTTTCTAAATGAGAGATACTTTCTCTTTTCCCTGGTCACTGGCCATGGCAGGTCTACAGAGAACTCTATTTCACATGCACAGCTGATGTGAATAGTGACTAAGAAAATGAATGCATCTTAAGGAGGAAAATATTGTGATGTCCAAGACCAAAATGAAATGCAGCAAAAAATCAGAACAGCTGTCTTGACTTCTACTTGTTGTGAATCTGTTGCAAACACATTAACAAGCTTGTGAGGTTCATGTGCAAGTTTTGTCTTTCAAGCTCCTGAGAACATTGTGAGTTTTACACAAGAGTTAGCACTTACTGTTATGCCAACTTTGAGGTGCAAAATTGAGACACAGAGAGACTGAGCTCAATATAGCTAAATCTTTTTAATGAAATTCTGCTCATAATTATCAAGGATCATTATGGAAGGAGCACACTAAAGGTTAGAACTAGAATTTCAAATTACATATCTCATTTAGAGAAAATGGAGAGATAGAATTAATTTCCTTCTCAACAAGTTGACCTTGAGCCTGGAATGTTGGAGGGAGAAGATACAAGAGCACACAAATGTAAGACAGATAGGTGCTGGGGCCCCAGAGGCAAGCAGCTGACTAAGAGAGCAACCTGCAGTTCAAGAACAAAAAAGTCACAGAGAGTACACAGGCTTGCCAGTCCCTCTGGTCATGATGGACCCTTTCTAGAACAATCTGTGTGATTCTTGTGTTCACAAACAAGGAGAGAGTTTGGAAAGATGATTATAGTGTTGAGAATTTAAGTTATGACAGAAAGATTAAAAGGAGTATTGGAACTCAGTCTAACATAGAAAGCGATGGAAGAAAATGGGAAATTAATACTCTTCATGTGAATGAAGAGCTATTGCCCTATGAGTAGTGCCTGGGGGGTGGTTTATAGGAAGATACTGAAAGAGAATGGTTTAAATTTAAAAAAAATGCAGTTTAACTATATATGTAATAAGGAAGGATGTAAATCTGACATGGTAAGCAACAAGCATTTATGAAGTGCCCAGAAGTGACCCCTCCCTTCAAGGTGCTCACCACCTGTCCAGGGAGGTGGTGAGAACAGTGTGGTCAGTGCTAGGGGTTGGACTGAACATTCTGCTATGGAAAGAAAAGGGAACCTAACTCAAGAAAGATACTACTTTGAAGAATGTGTCAGCCAGGGAAGGGCATTCCAGGCAGAGGGACAGCATGGAGGATTGAGATGACATGGTATGTTTGCAGAACTAAAAAACAGCTCAAAAGTGGAGGCAGGTAGAATACAAGACAGGATAAAGTTAAAGTAGTATAATTTATTAAGTGTTGATCTGTATGATCTATGCTATTCGCTTTTGTACATTATCATGGTTAACCCTGTGATAACATTTGTGGGATAATTTTATTAGTCAAGGTAATTAATTCAGCCATAATATATAAACCCTGAACTCTCAGTTGCTGTTGCTTCCTTGGATGGAAAGCAATAAAAGTCTGTTTTCCATCTCATAAGTTTCACTGTGGGTCAGGCAGCCTTTTTAATCTCTAGTAGCCATGACATCTGGAACGTGTAGCCTCCTGGGCCACACAGCAGAGGAAAAGAAAGATAGGGGAGGTGCTCTCATTCCTAACTGCTTATAGTCACTTCCACTTGCAGTCAATGGGCCAGAAATAGTCACATAGCCCCAACTTCACTGCAAGAGAGGCTGGGAAGTGCAGAGAAGCACATGGATATCTGGTGAGCACTAACTGTCCCTGCTTTGGGCAAATATTTTAGTTAGTTATTTATCACTGCAAAATAATATGACCACAAATCTAGTGGCTCAAAACAATCCATATTTATTATCTCATTTGCTGTGGGTCAGGAGTCCAAGCACAGCTTAGCTGGATCCTCTGTTTCAGAGTCTCAGAAGGCTATAATCCAGATGTTGGCTGGGATTGGGGTCTAATCTGTGGCTTGATTAGAGATTTCAAGCTCACATGATTGTTGGCAGAATCCAGTTGCTGGTGAACTGTTTGACTGAGGTTCTCAGTTTCTTGCTGGCTGTTCAACCGAGCCTCCCTTAGTTCCTTGTCACTTGGGCCTCCCCAGCGTGGCAGCTTCCCTCTTCAAAGTGAGCAAGGGATAGAATCTCTAAAAAGGCTGATGTTGATATCTTATGTAATGTAATCATAGAATGACATCTTGTCACCTTTACAATATTCTATTGGTTAGAACAATTGCCGGTCCCACCTACATCCAAGGGAGTGGATTATACAAGGGTGGGAGAACCAGGAGGTGGGAACAAGTGGAAGCAATCTTGGAGTCTGTTCACCACAGTACTATTATTATGTCCCTATTCATCAGAAAAGGAACTTGGGCCACAGACTGGTTAAATGATTTGTCTTAAGCCCTCACAAGTAAGGAGAAGAGCTGGAATTCTGGTCCATTTGTTTCTAAAACCCATAATTTTAATCACTATACTCTACTACTGGATTATGAAGAGCTTTCTACTGTTAGAAGAAGGTTGGATTTTATATCCTGTAGCTATTGGAAAGTAACAGGATCAGATTTTTATTTTAGATAGGTCAGTTGACTATCGGATTGGATTTGAGAAGGGAAGACTAACAGCAAGAAGCAATTTAGGAGATTCTTCCAAGAGTTTAGATTAGAGATGATGAGGGTTGAGGGCTTCAGATGGGACAATGATCAAAGGGATGGAGTAGAGGGGACATATCTGAGAACTACTGGGGATGTGGGTAAAATTGGCAGGACTTGTGGATTCAGTGTTGGTGATGAGTCAGAGAGACTACTCAAGGATTAATCCCTGGGTACGTGCAAGCCAGAATCATGATCACCTCTCATCCTCCTCTTGTACCACCCTCGTGCTCATCTACCACACTCCACATGTTTGCCTTATTTCTAGTTTTAGGAACCATCAAGCTTATTCCACTTCATAGCCTTTGTACTTCCTGGACAATGCTTTCCCTAAATCTCTCTCTTCTCTTAGGCCTCACCATTCTGAGTTTTACTGTATCCACAGCAAAAACCATTATTTGAAAATATCTTGATATTTTTGTATTTGTTTATTTGTTTTCTTTCCTTGTTAGTAATGTAAACTCCTGGAGTACAGAGGCCTCATTCATGGTATTCATCTCTGAGAGCCCAGTGTTAAGTGGGCTGACATGTATTGAGGACTCAATGCATGAGACAGAGTAAATGAATGATGGACTAGGAATAAATGGGGAGAAAAGCTCATTGAGACTAGTTAGAAGTCAAATGGTGGGTAAAGTGGGAGGAGGGTGTTAGAGACTTTGGAGAGTAAAATATGGTAGACTGTGAGGGACTACTGGAATTCAAAGTTTCAGAGGGCAAGAGCTGGGTATAAAAATGTCCACAGTGTGACCATTGGAATGGATAGCTGACATGGAGTAGAGGTGAAGGTCACCAGAGTGTAAGAGACCAAGGGCCTTTGAGACCAGGCTACTGGCTCAGAGCTCTGTGTTCCAGGCAAAATATTACAGCAGCAGAGGGTCCTGTTCGACTGTGAACATGGTGCTCATGTCTGATGATTGAGAGGAAGACACTTGGACCCAACAGGGAAACGAAGAGAGCAGTGGTTGGGTGGGATGGTAATTGCTCCAAATGGGCAGGGGATTTTTCATTATGGTAGACCTTCCAAGTGCTTTTAACAATAATGCTACCAGGTAGGCTCTGTTGTTATTCCTCTTTACAGGTGAGGAGAGCGAAGGGGGAAGGAATAAAGTAACTTGCCCCTGGTCATAGAGCTGATAAATATTGGGTGCTGGGTTCAGGCCAGGAAACCTGAGTCCAAAACCAACTTTTCTAAGCTGATCTCAGTTCAGAACTCATGACTCTTCACTCCTCAGTCCCAGATTTATTTCAGAGAATCAGAAAAATTTATAGCTTAGAGAGCAAGAAGGCTAATCCACTCTTATAATTCATTCATTCATTTGTTCCCAAATATTTACTTATTTATCTATTTATTTTCATTTTTATTTATTTATTTATTTTGGCCACACTGGGCAGCTTGTGGGATTTTAGTTCCACACCCAGGGATCAAACCCAGACCCTCGGCAGTGAAAGTGCGGAGTCCTAACCACTGGACCGCCAGAGAGTTTCCCCAAATACTTATCAGGCTCCTGCTCTGTATCAGGTACTGTTCTTACCATTTTATGTTCATTATCCTTTGAATCCTCTCAGTCACATTATTGTTGAGAAGTATCATTTTCCCCAGTTTATAAAGAAGAAAGTATTTCAGCATCTCCGTAGTGCTGAGTATAAAGTGAACCTTTCATCAGTTCTAGCTGAATTTACTTGACTTGAACACATTTACAACAAAATTGGTTGAGTTGAAGGATGCTACCAGCACAGGTCCTCAGCCTAAGACATTTGTTCCCTTAGCACTTTCTTCTTTAATTTTAAATACTTCTATTTGAGTACCATCTATGAAGAAGCTGCAAAATTTATTCAAATGGAACCAAAAAAATGATGGTTCAGCAGCTTCTGGTCCAAAAAATTTACATTTCTCCACACATCAAATTATAGAGGGACAGATGCCAAACTTTTATAGAATTCTAGTTCAACCAAATTAGTTTCTCTTCTCTCTGCTTGCCAAACACAAGGCAGACTCTCTTTACCCCCAGTGAAAACGTATTTGTCACAGGCATCAGCCAGCTCTCTAAAGATTCTCAGAAATCATTGTGAGCTCAGCAACTCCTGCTCCCGGAAAGCCCTTTCCAGGTTGATCCTGTGAAAGTACCTCATTATCATCACTCTCTCGAGCCTATATGGTACCTTCTGGGCCACGTATAAGGCACTACGCAGATCACTAAGACACAAGGCTTTCAAGGACAGGGACAGGTAACCCAATTCTATCATGTCATTACTAGGGCCCAAGTCCCAGTAGGAACATAATAACTTGGCTATTCCTCGTACAGTTATTCTACATGGGATAGGATTAAAATGACAGCTTAGGTGAGTGTTCCCAGCTTTTATTTCTGCCAAGTAAATTAGGCTCTGTTTTTGCCACTGCTCATTTCTGTCCCCTCCAACTCCCCCAGAGAAAGATTCACTGATTGGTGAACCGGTCAGGATAATGGGCTGAGAGATAAACACCCCATTCCTACGAAACAGTAGTGAAAGGGAACAGGAACGTGGGACTTTCTTTCCCAGAGGCCCTTGAGAATGGGGAGCGGGCACTATGAAAGTGCCATACATACAGTACAACTTATCTACCATTAAGGAGCGACAAATTTCTCTGAAAAAAAGCAAGATTTAGAAATTGTCCCATTTGCCTTACCAGTGTGTTATTTTATTTCCTATATTTTAGGTTTATAT
Source organism: Orcinus orca (assembly GCF_937001465.1). NCBI lineage: Eukaryota > Metazoa > Chordata > Mammalia > Artiodactyla > Delphinidae > Orcinus > Orcinus orca. The sequence goes on from NC_064569.1 coordinate 24,836,558, forward strand.
GAGAAAACATGAAGCAACCTGGTCAGTAGCTCAAAGTTTGTTTGCTTTTAAAATAAAAAAATTTAAAAAATTAATATAGTACAAATGAATGGTGACTAGAACATTCAGGGTAATTTAATATAATTCAATTCCGTTAAATATCATTGCAGTAAAGAGGGATTAAAGGTTCGACAGCTGCAGTCTAAGTATAGCAATTAATGTAGTTGGAACTCAGGAATCTAAAAACAACCCCATTACATTTGGCTAAATCAAAGGATCTAAAGAGCAGACGTTGAATCATTATTGGATTAACAGAGGATTGTTGATGTTACACCACTTAAATCGTAGGTCTTAATCCCTACAATAAAGTCAAACATTACAGTGTTTGCAAAGCAGAACAACATCCTGGGACTGGGAGATCCATTTCATCTGCACTTTCCTGCGGTCACATTGACACCTACTCACAGTGGCCCCTGGAATGAGTTAACAGTGCATCTGGCCAGGGATGTCAGAATAATTAGGGGCCAGACTTAAAGGTGGAAAGTGACCACCTAAATGTGATCTGGGAGATTCTGGAAATAGTCTCTAAACCAAAATCATATCCTCTGCCCTCTGACAGGATTATGGGCCTTTGGATCTTAAGGGTTTTTCAGACTTTTCAACATTTCTGTTGCTAAAGGGACTTGGTTCTTTCTTCAAGGCACAAGACTTGCAGTTCTGACTGCTGTCACTAGATGGATGGCGCTTGAACTAAGCATATGATATATGCTGATATATGATAAGCATATAATTGAGTAATGCAATGATTTCATCCTGGACGACCCTGAGGTGTGATGAGGTTAACAATCTAGGTGGCTAATCCTATCCCACCATTTGATTTAAAAAAAAAAAAAAAGACATACTAGCTAAATGCAAGAGCTACTTCATTTAGTAAGACATAAATGAATAACATGATACCTCTTTACATTAAAATTGCAATTTTACTTACCTAAGCTTCCAAAATTAAGGTGAAATTTTCCTTAACACTGTACAGCTCTGAAACTATATTTCAGAACCAAATTTTATGTAACTGTTTTTGTCTGAGGGAGTTTTTTTTTTTTTTTTTTTTCTGGCTGCATTGAGGCTCAGGACCCAATCTCCTCAGGTACCTTTCTACTTCTATTCCTTTTCACAGGCTCAGTGGCAAAGTTCCACTCTGTTCCCTCTTTCTCTGCTCCTTTGATTTCTCTCACCATATTTAATTGAAGAAAATCACCACGAAATCATGATAATCGTGTACTAAATTTGGTCCTGGGAAGGCATTTGCCTAAGCATTCCCAACATTCCATTTAGCCACTCCCACTCAATTCCTGCCACACCTATCTGCTCCCAAACTCTCAAAAAAAAAAAACAGTTGGGAGATGAACACAAGTCAGTCACGATGTCTGCCTCAAACCTCTGGCCTAATTTGTCTTTCACATCTTTCTTTGAAAGATCGAAAACAGATTTTGAAGAGAATACAATGGCAGGGTGTTTTTTTTTTTTTCTGTTTTAAATACAGTTGTAGAACTTCTGTTAAGGATGTGCTGCCAGCTTAATTCTGAATCTTGCTTCAACTCCTCCTAGAAACCACACAAAGAATTTTTTGAAAAGTCACAAAATTTGTTTACACCGAAGCCAGGAGACAGAGAAAACCTATCCACTCCATTTACATGTAAAGAGCTACCAAGAACAGCTGAGACCCGTACAAGGCCACAGGAATCCAGGTGGGACACAGCAAGGGAAGAATGGGGGATACAGGGGGCTTAGTGGAGGGGAATCTCAGAAGTCTCTAGAGAAGTGTTCCCTCAGCAGGGGAATGCTCTACCCTACCAGGGAATTGCTGCAAGTAAGGATTAGATCAAAGAGATTAGAAATGCTGGGAAAGGGTGAGAAAGAAAGGTGTGGAAGGTGCCTGAGGGATCCAAAGTTGGCACATTTCAGAAAGCGTCAACAAAATAGACACTCAAAAAGTGTGGGGACCACGTTGGAAGGTGGAAGGCAGATTCTGTCTCCTGGTTGCAGTAATTGGTGAGGGAACATAGGGGAGTGTAGAGCTGGCTGCAGAAGACACCTTGAACCAGGGTAAGTTCAGGGAGGCAGACAAGATGTGGCTACACAAGAGTGTCATTGTTAAAAGGAGACATTCCTCACCATACACAGAGGAGGTAGAGCTCTAAGTTGCTAAGGCAGGAAAGCGACCTTGGCCCTTATTCCTCCTCATCTATCCCTCCACCTCTAACCTCTTACAAAAGCTGGTTCAGGACAATGCAACAACAACAACAAAACTTATAGGGAAGTCATCCCTATAAGAATAGAAATAGTAGTCATCCAAAAATCCTCTAAGAAAATATGTGGGAAAGAACAGCAAGGTATTTCTATAGCCAAAGAAAAGTTTTCAGGAAAAATTGCCATAGAGCAGACAAGAATCATAATCAAACACTGTATCATTAATTTGAAAAAAAAAATTAAATGAATCCCAAATATCAAAGCCGAGATAGATAAACTCAAGGAAGAGAGGAACAGACAACAGAAGATGATAGCAGAACTCAGGAAAGAAAACAAAGTTACAGAAATAACAAAAAAATTGGAAACGGCACGAGGGAGATTTGACAACAGTGAAGAGCACAGAGGATAGAAATGGGAAAAACAAGCAAAATAAAAGAGAAATAAAGAGACAGAATTAGCAACAAATCACAGCTATAGAAGTGAAGAAGTGAAACAAAGCACAGTCTACATGCTTAATTGGAATTCCAAAGAAGAAACCCAAAAGACAGCAACAGAATGAATATTTTAACATATAATTAAAGAAAGTTCAGGGCATACTAAGCAACAGAGAGTTGGCCCAGAACCATCAACATTAAGTCACACTTTGGTGAAATTGTTGTCTAAAGATACAAAACAAAGCACTTTTGGAATCCTTTAAAGATATAGAAAGAATCGTTGCCTTTTGGGAAGCCAGGCAATAGGATGAACTCACTTTTGGGGGCAATAAAAGCAGGAAGGCATCAGACTTCTGTTACAGAAAGTTTCAGTATGAAAAACAGTGAAGAAACATCTACAGTATGTTCAAGAAAAGAAAGTGAGTCAAGAATTCTAACTCCACCAAGGCTTACTTTAAGTAAAAAGGGGAAATTTTTAATTTTATTTTGAAATCATCTTTAGGGAATCTGATTAATCAGAGTTCTTTTATACTCCTATCAAAGTTCAATACATTGTCTTACACATGTGTGCATCCAAGCTGTATACATGAGATTAGCTCTGCCTCCTTAGACCAGACGTAAGATCTATCCTAAATTGTGTGTGTGTGTGAATGTTTTATTTGCTTTTAACTTTGTGTAAATGTATTTTGCTGTATATGATCTTCTGAAACTTCAAATCTAATACCCCATGAATGATAAGGGGTACAGTTAGTCCATATACCATTTTATTAGTCAGACAGAAACCACACCAGATATTTGATGAGAGAGATTTGATCTAAAGCACTGGTACCAGGTATAAAGTTGTTTCCCACTGAAAGGGTAAAATGAGAACTCTGAGGTATCACAGAGGTAGAAACTGTAGGAAGGCGCTACCGTCCCCTACGGCTAAGAAAACAAAGGAAACTAAGGGACAAACTTAGAGAAGGGTCTCCTGGGCCTGAAACAGAGGCCTCTGAGGAGGCAGCACTGCTCAGGTGATGCAGGCCTCTCTGAGCCCAGAGGAGGGGCCCCAGGCCTCTGAGGAGGGGTGGCTGCCTCTGTTGAGGTGCTCTTACCGAACTGGTTCTGCAAGTGATGGGAAAACTACAAGCTGGATTCAGCTGCTGCTTCAGGAATGAGCTGCCACTGCTGCTGTGAAGAAGGGTTGCTGGGGGTGAGGTTGCAGGGACAGGAAAGGGGAAGCCAAAAGGAGGAGGGAGCCCCTTCTTCCTCCCCTGGAACTGAAGCCTCATTTACTGTCCCCTGTTGACAGAGCTTTTAATGGAGACCGCCGGGAAAGCAGTGGGCTTTGCAGTCTCTCAGTGTCTATATCACAAGCCTGGTTGTAGACAAGTGAACTTGGAGCTAAGGGACAACACCTTTATACCTGACACAACCACTAACAACAAAAAAGTTCTGCCAAGCAAGCTAAGATTTCTGAGATGTCATGAGAAAAATTGCACGTGTTAGAATAGTTGAAATATGGTACATTGCTGATTGGCTCATATTGTTGGATTTAGCTGTAGATACTTCATTTTGACTGCTGTATAACATTCCACTATGGGAATATACTGTGATTTATCTATTCTTCTGTTGGAAAGCTTTTGGATTGTTTCCAGGTTCTGCTACTGCAACGATACTATCATGAATATTTTTGCACTTGTCTTCAAATATATTTGTCAAGATTTTCTTTTGGATGGAAATGTGATTGTGAAATTGCTGGCTCTCAGAGTTTGTAAAAGTTCAATCTTAAACTATTTTACCAAGCCACTCTCCACAGTTGTAACAATTTACATTGTAAGCTGAAATTGACAGATTCTGTTGTAAGATATTTTCTCCAGGACTTGGTATTATCAGATAGTTTGAATATGTAAGAGCTCAGGGAATATTGTTCGTGTGAACATGGTATCCAGTGGAACAATTACTCTTTCAAAGGAAACTACAAGACACAGTGCAGCCAATGAATAGATGACTGGGGAAACTTTGACCAAGGACTGGTGGTGAGAACTGCAGTTTCACACATCTGATCATCTCCATGATATCTTCCTTTGGATGACTAATAGACATCTGAAACAGAACATGTTTAGAGATGAACTCCTGCTATCCCCACCAAATCTGTTCTTTTTAGATGTCTTCCCCATCTTAGTTAATGCCAACCTCATCTTTGCAGTTGCTAAGACAACAAAACTTGGAGTCACCTTGAATCTTCATTTTCTCACATTCCTTATCCAAATTATCAGCAAAACCTTTTGGATCTACCCTCAGAATGAGTCAAGAATTCCACCACTTCTCATGATCTTCACAAGGTTACCACCCTGGTCCAAGCCACCATCATTTTCCATCTGGTTCATGGTGATAGCCTCCTAACCATTCTCTCTGATTCTGTCTTTGTCTCCCTTCAGTCTGTTTCTCCATCTAGCAGTTTCAGTGATCCTTTAAATCCTGTGATGGATCCCTGTATAATTTAGAGTTAAATGTGAAAATCCTTATTATCTCAAAGTACATCCTTCCAGTGTCCTACAGGGTCCTGTGTGAGCTGGTCCCCCTTAACGTTCAGCCTCATCTACCACTTCAGCCCTTTCTCATTCCATTTCAGCCACATGGCTCTGCTATTTCTCGAATAAGCTGGGCATGCTCCTGCTTAGGGCCTTTGCACTGGTTGTCTACTCCACCTGGAATACTCTTCTCAGCTGTCTGCACAGCTCAGTCTTTCTTCAAGGCTTATTTAAAGATCACTTTCTCAAGGGCTTCCCTGGCTACCCTGATTAAAATTGCAAACTGCCCCACTCAATGACATTACCTATTCACTTTTCCTTGAGTTAGTGTTCTTTAAAGCACCTATTACCATGTAATAAACAAATATTATATTTCCTCACACCAAAGAAACCATCAGTTACAAGAAACACTATAATGTTATGTTAATTTAATTAATTATGAAATAAATCAAATTAAAAATTACTACCTATAAGACTGACATGTTGCTTTTTTTTATTACTTCAGAATTACTTTACACTCACTGAAGGAGCTGTTTTAGACTTATCTACACATTGGTTTTATTATATATCACTCTTGTGCAAACCAAACAGGAAAATATCAGCAAAATACATCGTTTAAGGTATTCCTAAAACTCCGTCATATTCAGACGAAGTTAAATATGCCCTGAATCATGTAACTCAGACCCATTGACATGGCATCTCTCCACTCAGCACCATATTTTGTGCCATCAGGAGTTTGGTGTTGCACCATTCTCAGCGTGCTCTGCTGGTGTCTCCAGGATTTTGTCCCAAAATGCTAACTTCACTCTTATCAGTTTTGAGGCATGTGAACAGGCAGTAACAGCTACATCTTGATTGACACCAGGCCAACAGCAGCTGTAAGACAAACAAGTCTCTGAGGTGTGAAAATGTGCAAAAATGTGTACCTCAAAATAAAGTATGGTATTTTAGTTATTTGTTTATTGCCTATCTCCTTGTATGAGATGGTACACTTGAAAAGTGCAGGAGTTTTCTGTTTTGTTTCCTGATGTAGCCCCGAGGCCTACGACGATCCCTGGCACTTAGTTGCTAATTTATTCTGCTGTACTAAGAACCATTAAATTAGAATAACGAATCCTGCTTTTTAGGCTCCACAAAACCTCTGTAAGATTATTATGAAGGGATTAATTCTCCTGCCCTGAGTTATGCTTTGTTTTTAAAATTGGCAACAATTTAGGACTCTTTATTTAGACCTCTATGGGGTTCTGATTCTAAATTAGACATTTTCCATTCGTGCCTTTTATAATTTCTAACAAGAGTAGGAAAAGCTTTAGTAAAGCTAAAGGATGGATGAACGTACTACGCTCTGAGATGTTATACCTTTGATAACACTCTTTCTGAGCCCACCACTGCTTAAACAAGGGGGTCAAAAACATTTATAAATAGAAACTGTCATTTATCAGAGCTATGATTGATAAAAGGAGAAATATTGCTCAGATGGATCACTGGAAATTTTCTTGTCAGAATGAACCAAACCAAATTCATGTGGTGTGGTGTCTTCTGATTTCATTTTGTCAAATAAGCACCTACTCCAAGAGCATCTATTCTACAAAGAAGACAGGGGGACAATTTCTAGCCTTGATTCCTTCACTTGGTGCCTTTAACATACAGATACATTCACCTGGCATTTATTGAGAACCCACAGGTTCATGATGGATAAGAAACTATGCAGTAAGGGAAACAGCTCAGATAAAACTAGCAGGCCTACAGGGAAGATTATTCCAAATGCATTATTTAAGTCCCCATATCCACTGGGGGGACTGGTTCCAGGAGCCCCCTTGGATTCCAAAACCTGCATATGCTCAAATCCCTTATATAAAATGACGTAGTGTGCTCGGGCCCTTGGTATCTGCAGTTCCGCATCCGAATCGGAAGAGCCGACTGTACTGAGACCAGCTTCTTCCACAAATGGTACAAAGGACCTAATCAAATACAAAAGAGAGCTTAATTCTGAACTTAAAATGTAAAAACTTTCATATTCTAGTGTAATTACACAATAATTACAGTAATCTCACTTTTATTTTTTAACTAAATTAAGCTTTAAATGGATTTTTTGGGCAATTATATCATTGCTTTTAACTTGATTTACAGAGTCCACCTAAGATTTGAAACCATGCACATTCTGTTGATTTCTGTTGTATCAGTGAGTAGTTAAGAGAGTGAGCTTCCAAAGGAATAACAACAGTTTGACTTACGACTTTTGAAGATGGTGCCATCGGGCTTCCCTGGTGGCGCAGTGGTTGAGAGTCCGCCTGCCGATGCAGGGGACACAGGTTCGTGCCCTGGTCCGGGAAGATCCCACATGCCGCGGAGCTGCTAAGCCCGTGAGCCATGGCTGCTGAGCCTGTGCGTCCGGAGCCTGTGCTCTGCAACAGGAGAGACCACAACAGTGAGAGGCCCACGAACCGCAAAAAAAAAAAAAAAAAAAAAGAAGGACGTGGCACATATATACAATGGAATATTACTCAGCCATAAAAAGAAACGAAATTGAGTTATTTGTAGTGAGGTGGAGGGACCTAGAGTCTGTCATACAGAGTGAAGTATCAGAAAGAGAAAAATAAATACCGTATGCTAACACATATATATGGAATCTAAAAAAAGAAAAAAAATGGTTCATGAAAACAGGACAAGAATAAAGATGCAGATGTAGAGAATGGACTTGAGAACATGGGGAGGGGGAAGGGTAAGCTGGGACGAAGTGAGAGAGTGGCATGGACTTATATATACTACCAAATGTAAAATAGACAGCTAGTGGGAAGCAGCCACATAGCACAGGGAGATCAGCTTGGTGCTTTATGACCACCTAGAGGGGTGGGATAGGGAGGGTGGGAGGGAGATGCAAGAGGGAGGAGATATGGGGATATATGTATATGTATAGCTGATTCACTTTGTTATAAAGCAGAAACTAACACACCACTGTAAAGCAATTATACTCCAATAAAGATGTTAAAAAAAAAAAAGAAATGATGTTCAGCCTCTTAATGATGGAGGGTTTATAAAGTCAACTACAGCCCAAATATAAGGCTGGCCAACTAAGTTGTGGCCTGGGGCACCAACAAATAAGGAGTCTAAAACTCATTTTTTTCTTCACTTTGGAAATGTGATGCTAGTTAACTCTGGTTTGGCTAGTTACCTGAAATTCAGCTCATTTAAACCCAGATTCAACATTTTACCTAAAAAGTCATCTTTTTCTCCCCATTTCCATCACTATTTCTATTGTTCTCCCAGTCAACTAATCTATACTTTTCTCATCTTCAACAATGTTCTCTCCACAATCATTCATCTTGATTTTTAAAATGTCTTTCTCCTATATGCTTCTTCCCATCAACCATGCGGAATTCCAAAACCAGGGCAGACCCTTACTGGCTCATTCTTAAATTAATAAAGTAACCTCCTCGCTATTGGCTCCTGAGTTTACCCACTTTAGCTCCTTTCGCATATAATTGCCTGATAATATTGCTGGTCACTCAAAAGGGTGTAAAGTCACCACCTTTAGGAAAAGCATAATCAATACTCTCTTGGATAAGGCATAAGGTCACCTTAGTCCAGAATTTAAGCATGCTACAATTTGTCCCCAGATTACTTTTCCAAACCAATTCCATTCTATTCTTTAACAAGGACACATTCTTGGCTGACTACCTAAGAAGCATCTGACGTATATTTTTAAAATACCCATTTTCAGGCCTCACCCAAAATCTAAAAGCCTCCTGAGTGATTCCAGTGTTTGGAATCCACCATCTTATAGCACACACTTCTTAATCCCATATTCGTAAATAAGCTTGTTTTCCCCCGAGTTCTGTATTATCCTTCCTTTTTCTCTCTGCCTTGATATGTGTCTGTCCTTCAATGACCAGGTCAAGCCTGGCTTGCTTCCTAATCTTCTCCCAATCATCCAAGCCATAAAAATCTCTTTCAGCTTTTGACTCCTATAGTACATATTCTATCACTCATTTGTCACATATACATTATACATAGCTTTCTTTTCCTTTTTAAAAGCTCTTTTTCTTCTCCTTCCTTCTTTTTCCTCTTCTCTTTTCTTTACTTCCCCCTCCTTCTACGTTTTAATAAATGAAACATATGATGCAGGGAAGTTTCCTGTGTAACCTCTTGGTTTATGGTTTACATGTGTCTTTTCTTGGGTTTCCAGCCACTGCATTAGATTAGAGATTAGGTCCCTTCCTCTCTCTCATATCCTCTGTGGTATACTGCACAGAGTGGGTGCTCAATAATATGTTGAAAATATTTCACAATGAGATCTTTTTGTGGGATACAATTGAGACAATAGAAAAGAAAGCTTCTAATATGAAAGACACAGACCAAGACAGGCAAACGAAAGGATCATGGAGGAAACAGATAGTTCAGGGAGAAAAAAATAGATTTAAAACATCTATCATGTCCTCAGAGAGATAGGAATAGATATTGCATCCATGAAGCAAGAGGAGACAATATAAAGGGATTATCAAACAACCAAGAAAACTTTGGATGTTAAAAACATGCTGGCAAAAATTAAAAATTCAGTGTAATACTGGAAGATAAATTTGAGGAAAATCTTCCAGAAATGACAACAACAACATGAAGATAAAGACATGTATTATACATATGAAAAACAAAATATAGTGGTAAGGGTAAGTACATAGTCAAATTCAGAATATTCCAATACTGTAACATGGTGGACTCTCAGTCACTTAACTCTACTATAAAGGTTAAACGACTGATGTACTGAAAATAACTATAGTCCCAAAAATTTGTTAATGGATACACAATATAAAAAGATGTAAATTGAGCAATCAGGCAAGAAAAAGAAGTAAAAGTTATTCAAATCATAAAAGAAAAGTAAAATTGTCTCTGTTTGCAGATGGCATAATATTGTATATAAAAATCCTAAAGACTCCACTAAAAAACTGTTAGAACTAACAAATTCAGTAAAGTTGCAGGATATAAAGTTAACATACAAAAACTGGTTGCATTTTTTTTCTTTTTTTTGGTTTTTTGTTTTTAATTTTTGGCCTCACTTCTTGGCATGCAGGATATTAGTTCCCCAACCAGGGATCAAACCCGTGCCCCCTGAAGTGGAAGCACAGAGGCTTAACCACTGGACTACCAGGGAAGTCCCTGGAGGTTCATTGTGAGGCAGATTAGTTTTTTTGTTTTTTGGGGTTTTAAAAAACATTTTTATTGGAGTATAATTGCTTTACAATGGTGTGCTAGTTTCTGCTTTATAACAAAATGAATCAGTTATACATATACATATATACCCATATCTCTTCCCTTTTGCATCTCCCTCCCTCCCACCCTCCCTATCCCACCCTTCTACGTGGTCACAAAGCACCGAGCTGATCTCCCTGTGCTATGCAACTGCTTCCCACTAGCTATCCATTTTACATTTGGTAGTATATATATGTCCATATATACACTACCACTCTCTCACTTTTTCCCAGCTTACCCTTCCCCCTCCCTGTGTCCTCAAGTCCATTCTCTAGTAGGTCTGCGTCTGTATTCTCGTCTTGGCCCTAGGTTCTTCATGTCCCTTTTTTTTTAGATTCCATATATAAGTGTTACCACATGGTATTTGTTTTTCTCTTTCTGACTTACTTCACTCTGTATGACAGACTCTAGGTCCATCCACATCACTACAAATACCTCAATTTCATTTCTTTTTATGGCTGAGTAATATTCCATTGTATATATGTGCCACATCTTCTTTATCCATTCATCTGTCAATGGACACTTAGGTTGCATCCATGCCCTAGCTATTGTAAATAGAGCTGCAATGAACATTGTGGTATATGACTCTTTTTGAATTATGGTTTTCTCAGGGTATATGTCCGGTAGTGGGATTGCTGGGTTGTATGGTAGTTCTATTTTTAGTTTTTTAAGGAACCTTCATACGGTACTCCATAGTGGCTGTATCAATTTACATTCCCACCAGCAGTGTATGAGGGTTCCCTTTTCTCCACACCCTCTCCAGCACTTATTGTTTGTAGATTTTTTGATGATGGTCATTCTGACTGGTGTGAGATGATATCGCATTGTAGTTTTGATTTGCATTTCTCTAATGATTAATGATGTTGAACATTCTTTCATGTATTTGTTGGCAGTCTGTATATCTTCTTTGGAGAAATGTCTATTTAGGTCTTCTGCCCATTTTTTGATTGGGTTGTTTGTTTTTTTGATATGGAGCTGCATGAGCTGCTTGTAAATTTTGGAGATTAGTCCTCTATCGGTTGCTTCATTTGAAAATATTTTCTCCCATTCTGAGGGTTGTCCTTTCGTCTTGTTTATGGTTTCTTTGCTGTGCAAAAGCTTTTACGTTTCATTAGATCCCATTTGTTTATTTTTGTTTTTATTTCCATTTCTCTAGGAGGTGGGTCAAAAAGGATCTTTCTGTGATTTATGTCATAGAGTGTGCTACCTATGTTTTCCTCTAAGAGTTTGATAGTGTCTGGCCTTACATTTAGGTCTTTAATCCATTTTGAGTTCATTTTTGTGTATGGTGTTAGGGAGTGTTCGAATTTCGTTCTTTTACATGTAGCTGTCCAGTTTTCCCAGCACCACTTTTGAAGAGGCGTCTTTTCTCCATTGTATATTCTTGCCTCCTCTATCAAAGATAATTGACCATATGTGCATGGGTTTAACTCCGGGCTTTCTATCCTGTTCCATTGATCTATATTTCTGTTTTTGTGCCAGTACCATACTGTCTTTATTACTGTAGCTTTGTAGTAGAGTCTGAAGTCTGGGAGCCTGATTCCTCAAGCTCTGTTTTTCTTTCTCAAGATTGCTTTGGCTATTCTGGGTCTTTTGTGTTTCCATACAAATTGTAAAATTTTTTGTTGTAGTTCTGTGAAAAATGCCAGTGGTCGTTTGATGGGGATTGCATTGAATCTGTAGATTGCTTTGGGTAGTAGAGTCATTATCACAATGTTACTTCTTCCAATCCAAGAACATGGTATATCTCTCCATCTGTTTGTATCATCCTTAATTTCTTTCATCAGTGTCTTATAATTTTCTGCATACAGGTCTTTTGTCTCCTTAGGTAGGTTTATTCCTAGGTATTTCATTCTTTTTGTTGCAATGGTAAATGGGAGTGTTTTCTTAATTTCACTTTCAGATTTTTCATCATTAGTTATAGGAATGCAAGAGATTTTGTGCATTAATTTTGTATCCTGCTACTTTACCAAATTCATTGAGCTCTAGTAGTTTTCTGGTAGCATCTTCAGGATTTTCTATGTATAGTATCATGTCATCTTCAAACAGTGACAGCTTTACTTCTTCTATTCCGATTTGAATTCCTCTTATTTCTTTTGCTTCTCTGCTTGCTGTGGCTAAAACTTCCAAAACTATGTTGAATAATAGTGGTGAGAATGGGCAACCTTTTCTTGTTCCTGATCTTAGAGGAAATGGTGTCAGTTTTTCACCATTGAGGACAATGTTGGCTGTGGGTTTGTCATATATAGCCTTTATTATGTTGAGGTAAGTTTCTTCTATGCCTACTATCTGGAGGGTTTTTATCATAAATGGGTGTTGAATTTTGTCAAAAGCTTTCTCTGCATCTATTGAGATCATCATATGGTTTTTCTTCTTCAGTTTGTTAATATGGTGTATCACATTGATTAATTTGCATATGTTGAAGAATCCTTGCATTTCTGAGATAAACCTCACTTGATCATAGTGTATGATCCTTTTAATGTGCTGTTGGATTCTGTTTGCTAGTATTTTGTTGAGGGTTTTTGCATCTATGTTTATCAGTGATATTGACCTGTAGTTTCCTTTCTTTGTGACATCTTTGTCTGGTTTGGTATCAGGGTGATGGTGGCCTCACCCTGGTGATGGTATGAGTTTTGGAGTTTTCCTCCCTGTGCTATATTTTGGAAGAGTTTGAGAAGGATAGGTGTTATCTCTTCTCTAAATGTTTGATAGCATTCGCCTGTGAAGCCATCTGGTCCTGGGCTTTTCTTTGTTGGAAGATTTTTAATCACAGTTTCAATTTCAGTGCTTGTGATTGTCTGTTCATATTTTCTATTTCTTCCTGGTTCAGTCTCGGAAGGTTGTGCATTTCTAAGAATTTGTCCATTTCTTCCAGGTTGTCCATTTTATTGGCATACAGTTGCTTGTAGTAATCTCTCATGATCCGTTGTATTTCTGCACTGTCAGTTGTTACTTCCCCTTTTTCATTTCTAATTCTATTGATTCGAGTCTTCTCCCTTTTTTTCATGATTAGTCTGTCTAATGGTTTATCAATTTTGTTTATCTTCTCAAAGAGCCACCTTTTAGTTTTATTGATCTTTGCTATCGTTTCCTTCATTTCTTTTTCATTTATTTCTGATCTGATCTTCGTGATTTCTTTCCTTCTAACTTTGGGGTTTTTTTGTTCTTCATTGTGTAATTGCTTTAGGTGTAAAGTTATGTTGGTTATTTGAGATGTTTGTTGTTTCTTAAGGTAGGATTTTATATTGCTATATACTTCCCCCTTAGAACTGCTTCTGTTGCATCCCATAGGTTTTGGGTCATCATGTTTTCTTTGTCATTTGTTTCTAGGTATTTTTGCATTTCCTCTGTGATTTATTCAGTGATCTCTTGTTTATTAAGTAGTGTATTGTTTAGTCTCCATGTGTTTGTATTTTTTACAGATTTTTTTCCTGTAATTGATATCTAGTCTCATAGTGTTGTGGTCAGAAAAGCTACTTGATATGATTTCAATTTTCTTAACTTTACCAAGGCTTGATTTGTGACCCAAGATATAATCTATCCTGGAAAATGTTCCATGAGCACTTGAGAAGAAAGTATATTCTGTTGTTTTTGGATGGAATGTCCTATAAATATCAATTAAGTCCATGTTGTTTAATGTATCATTTAAAGCTTGTGTTTCCTTATTTATTTTCATTTTGTATGATCTGTCCATTGGTGAAAGTGGGGTGTTAAAGTTCCCTACTATGAATGTGTTACTGTCGATTTCCCCTTTTATGGCTGTTAGTATTTGCCTTATGTATTGAGGTGCTCCTATGTTGGGTGTATAAATATTTACAATTGTTATATCTTCTTCTTGGATTGATCACTTGATCATTATGGAGTGTCCTTCTTTGTCTCTTGTAATTGTCTTTGTTTTAAAGTCTGTTTTTCTTATATGAGAATTACTATTCCAGCTTTCTTTTGATTTCCATTTGCATGGTATATCTTTTGCCATCCCCTCACTTTTATTCTGTATGTGTCCCTAGGTCTGAAGTGGGTCTCTTGTAGACAGCATATATACGGGTCTTGTCTTTGTATCCATTCAGCCAGGCTATGTCTTTTGGTTGGAGCATTTAATCCATTTACATTTAAGGTAATTATTTATATGTATGTTTCTGTTACCATTTTCTTAACTGTTTTGGGGTTTGTATTGTAGGTCTTTTCCTTCTCTTGTGTTTCCTGCCTACAGAAGTTCCTTTAGCATTTGTTGTAAAGCTGGCTTGGTGGTGCTGAATTATCATAGCTTTTGCTTGTCTGTAACAATTTTAATTTCTCTGTCAAATCTGAATGAGTTCCTGCTGGATAGAGTAATCTTTGTTGTAGTTTTTTCCCTTTCATCACTTTAAACATGTTCTGCCACTCCCTTCTGGCTTGCAGAGTTTCTGCTGTAAGATCAGCTGTTAACCTTATGGGGATTCCCTTGTATGTTATTTGTTGTTTTTCCCTTGCTGCTTTTCATATTTTTTCTTTGTATTGAATATTTGATAGTTTGACTAATATGTGCCTTGGCATGTTTCTCCTTGGATTTATCCTGTATGGGACTCCCTGTGCTTCCTGGATTTGATTAACTATTTCCTTTCCCATATTAGGGAAGTTTTCAACTATAATCTCTTCAAATATTTTCTCAGTCCCTTTCTTTTTCTCTTCTTCTTCTGGGAACCCTATAATTCGTATGTTGGTGCATTTAATATTGTCCCAGAGGTCTCTGAGGCTGTCCTCAATTCTTTTCATTCTTTTTTCTTGATTCTGCTCTACAGTAGTTATTTCCACTATTTTTCTTCCAGGTCACCTATCCATTCTTTTGCCTCAGTTATTCTGCTATTGATCCCTTCTAGAGTATTTTTAATTTCATTTATTATGGTGTTCATGATTGTTTATTTGCTCTTTAGTTCTTCTAGGTCCTTGTTAAATGTTTCTTGTATTTTCTCCATTTTCTTTCCAAGATTTTGGATCATGTTTACTATCATTATCCTGAATTCTTTTTCAGGTAGACTTCTGATTTCCTCTTCATTTCTTAGGTCTGGTGGGTTTTTACCTCGCTCCTTCATCTGCTGTGTGTTTCTTTCTCTTCTCATTTTGCTTAACTTACTCTGTTTGGGGTCTCCTTCTTTCAGGCTGCAGGTTTGTAGTCCCCATTGTTTTTCGTGTCTGTCCCCAGTGACTACGTTGGTTCAGTGGGTTGTGTAGGCTTCTTTGTGGAGGGGACTCTTGCCTGTGTTCTGGTGGATGAGGCTGAATCTTTTATTTCTGGTGGGCAGATCCACCTCTGGTAGTGTGTTTTGGGGTGTCTGTGACCTTATTATGATTGCAGGCAGCCTCTCTGCTAATTGGTGGTGTTGTGTTCCTGTCTTGCCAGTTGTTTGGCATAGGGTGTCCAGCACTGTATCTTGCTGGTCATTGAGTAGAGCTGGGTCTTGGCATTCAGATGGAGATCTCTGGGAGATTTTCACCATTTGCTATTACCTGGAGCTGGGAGGTCTCTGGTGGACCAATGTCCTATACTTGTCTCTCCCACCTCAGAGGCACAGCCCTGATGTCTGGCTGGATAACCAAGAGCCTGTCATCCACATGGCTCAGAATAAAAGGGAGAAGAAAAGAAAGAAAGAAAGAAAAAAATTTAAAAAAATTATTAAACTAAAAAATAATTATTAAAATTTTTTTAAGTAATTAAAAAAAGTTAGAAAAAACAACCAAAGCAAAAAACAATTCCACTAATAATAACAAGTGCTGAAAACTATACTAAAAACCAAACCAAACCAAACCAAACCAAACCAAAAAAATGCGCAGACAGAATCCTAGGACAAATGGCAAAAGCAAAGCTATACAGACAAAATCACACACAGAAGCATATGTATACACACTCACAAAATGGAAAAAAAAGATATATATTGTTGCTCCCAAAGTCTACATCCTTAATTTGGGATGATTCGTTGTCTATTCAGGTATTCCACAGATGCAGGGTACATCAAGTTGACTGTGGTGATTTAATCCGCTGCTCCTGAGGCTGCTGGGAGAGATTTCCCTTTCTGTTCTTTGTTCTCATAGCTCCTGTGATTCATTTTGGGATTTGTCCCTGCCTCTGCCTGTAGGTTGCCTAAGGACATCTGTTCTTCACTCAGACAGGACGGGGTTAAAGGAGAAGATGTTTCAGGGGCTCTGGCTCACTCAGGCCGGGGGAAGGGAGGGGTATGGAGTTTGGGGCGAGCCTGTGATGGCGGAGGCCAGCATGACATTTCAGCAGCCTGAGGCATGCCGTGTGTTCTCCTGGGGAAGTTATCCCTGGATCACGGGACCCTTGCAGTGGTGGGCTGCAGGCATCCGAGAGGCGAGGTGTGGATAGTAGCCCGTGCTTGCACACAGGCTTCTTGGTGGTGCCAGCAGCAGCCTTAGCCTCTCATGCCTCTCTCTGGGGTCCTTGCTGATAGTCGTGGTTCGCTCACGTCTCTGGAGCTCCTTTAACCAGCGCGCTTAATCCCATCTCCTCGCGCACCAGGAAACAAAGAGGTAAGAAAAGGTCTCTTGCCTCTTCAGCAGTTCCAGCCTTTTTCCCGGACTCCCTCCCGGGTAGCTGTGGTGCACTAGCCCCCTTCAGGCTGTGTTCATGCAGCCAACCACAGTCCTCTCCCTGGGGTCCGACCTAAGCCAGAGCCTCTGCTCCCGGCCCTGACCCGTCTCTGTGGGTGAGCAGACAAGCCTCTCGGGCTGGTGAATGCTGGTTGGCACTGATCCTCTGTGTGGGAATCTCTCTGCTTTGCCCTCTGCACCCCTGTTGCTGGGCTCTTCTCCGTGGCTCCGAAGCATCCCCCCTCTGCCACCCAGTCTCTGCCCACGAAGGGGCTTCCTAAGTGTGTGGAAACCTTTCCTCCTTCACAGCTCCCTCCCACTGGTGCAGGTCCCATCCTTATTCTTTTGGCTCTGTTTTTTCTTTTATCTTTTGCCCTACCCAGGTATGTGGGGAGTTTCTTGCCTTTTGGGAAGTCTGAGGTCTTCTGCCAGCGTTCAGTAGGTGTTCTGTAGGAGTTGTTCCACATGTAGATGTATTTCTGATGTATTTCTGGGGAGGAAGGTGATCTCCGTGTCTTACTCTTCCACCATCTTGAAGCTTCTCCCCTGACTGCATTTCTATTCACTAAGAATGAACTCTCAGAAAAAAAGTAAAGAAAACAATCCATGCATCAAAAACAATAAAATACTTTTGAATAAATTTGATCAAGGAGATGAAAGAGTCATATAATGAAAACTATGACATTATGACAGAAACTGAAGAAGACACAAATAAATGGAAAGATATCCCATGTTCATGGATCAGAAGAGTTAGCATTATTAAAATGTTCCTACTACCTAAAGCCATCTATAAACTCAATGCAATCGCTGTAAAATTTCAATGACATTTTTCACAGAAATAGGAAATACAATCCAAAATTTGTATGGAAATGCAAAAGACCCTGAATAGTGAAAGCAATCTTGATAAACAAGAACAAAACTGGAGGTATCCTACTTCCTGATTTCAAACTATATCATAAAGCTATAGTAATCAAATCAGCATAGTAGTGGCATTGAGACCATAGACTAATAGAACAGAACCGAGAGCCCAGATACAGGCCCACACAAATATGGGCAACTAATGTTTGACAAGGGAGCCAAGAATATTCAATGGGGAAATGATAGTCTCATTAATCAATGGTGCTGGGAAAACTGGATACACACATTCAAAAGAATGAAACTGGACCCCTATTTACACGACTCACAAAAATTACTTTGAAATGGATTAGAGACTGAAATATAAGACCTGAAACTGTAAAACTCCTAGAAGAAAATATAGTGGGAAATCTCCTTAACATTCGTCTTGGCAGTGACTTTTGGGATATGACACCATAAGCACAAGCAACAAAAGCAAAAATCAACAACTGGGACTACATCAAACTAAAAACTTCTACACAAGAACAACAAAACACCAAAAAACAATTAACAAAAATGCAACATATGGAATGGGAGAAAATATTTGCAAAGCATATATCTGGTAAAGGGTTAATATGCAAAATATACAGGGAATTCATACAACTCAATAGAAAAAAGTAATCTGATTAAAAAATGGGCAAAAAATCTGAATAGACATTTTTCCAAAGACCAAAAAGTACATGAAAACATGCTCAATATCACTAATTATCAGGGAAATACAAATCAAAACCCCAACGTGCTATCACCCACACCTGTTAAAATGGTTATTATCAAAAAGACAACAAGCATTGGCGAGGATGTAGAGAAAAGGAAACCCTTGTGCGTTGGTGGGAATGTAAGTTGGTGTATCCACTAATGGAGAACATTAAAGATTCCTTGGAAAATTAGAAATAAATCCATATGAATATGATCCAACAATCCCACTTCTGGATATATATCCAATGGAAATGAAATCACTATCTGGAAGAGATATCTGTACCCCCATGTTCATTGCAGTGCTACTTACAATAGTCTAGACATGGAAACAGCCTAAGTGTTCACTCACTCATGGATAAATGGATAAAGGAAATGTGTAATATACCTATGAAATGGAATATTATTTAGCCATGAAAAGAAGGAAATCCTGCCATTTGCAACAACATGGATAAACCTTGAGAGAATTATGCTAAGTGAAATAAGTGAGACAGAGAAAGACAAATACTGTGCGATCTCACTTATATGTGGAATCTAAAAAACACTGAGCCTGTAGAAACAGAGAGTAGGTTGGTGGTTGTCAGGGGTCAGGGGGTGGGGGAAATGAGATAAGGTTGGTGAAAGGGTACAAAAACTTCCATTTATAAGATGAATAAGTTCTAGGGGTCTAATGTATAGCATGGTGACTATAGTTAACAGTACTGTATTATATACTTGAAAGTTGCTAAGAGAGAAAATCTTAAATGTTCTCACCACTACTACAACAACAAAATGGTAATCATGTGAGGTGAAGGATGTGTTAACTACCCTTACTCTGATAATCACTTGCAATATATATGTGTATCAAATCATTATGTTGTACATCTTAAAGATATGCAATGTTATATGTCAATTATATTTCAGTAAAGCTGGGAAAAAAGACATGGAATATATATATGTATTCCATATATATATAAAGTATACATTTTTATGTATCCTCTATATAAAATATATACCTAGAAATGTTCACTTTATATTCCCTCTCCCAGAAAACTGCATAAGTGACTTTAATGTCATGTCCTTTTCAGGTATCACATCTGAGGATAGGTACATGATGTCTACGTTTTCCTTATTGGTGATGTAATTTGATCACCTATCAGTGTTGCTGGATGTCTCCAATATATAATTATTTTTTTTTCTCTTGTAACTAATGAGACGTCTGTGGAGAGACACTTTAATACTATACAAATATTACACTCATTATCAAAAATTTCCCCCTGGGTTTACCATTCATTGATGATCCTTGCCTGACCCAAGCTTTACAATGACATTTGTAAAATGATTTTTGAGCTCTAGCACTCTCTCCACATTTACCATCACACATGGTATTCTAAGGTGAGCAAGGGTTTGCCATCTCTTCCTCATCCTCCTCTGCCTCTTTCTTCTCTCCTATGCTCCTCTCATCAGTATGAATGCATTAATTTTAATTTTTTAATAGTTTATAACTCATTGCTGTACCTAATTATTTTGCTGTTCAAATTGTACCATATTTGGTCAGCAAGAGTCTCTTCAAAATGGACCCCTTATACTCACAACATTTCCCATCAATTTATTGAATATTTCTTTACTCTGTGGTATAACAAAATATTCCCTATCTTATACTTACACTTTTCCAGTCTGGAATCAGCCACCTTTACAAGGAGCCCTGAGAAATAATGGGGTTAAGAGATTAAGAGCTGAGAAAAACACTCTTGAATTTGGTAATGGTGAAAACTTCCAAGAAAAGAGTTTTAATAGAGGTTTGGAGTGAGAGTCAAATTTCACAGGAATAAATAATGAGCAGGTAATATTTTCTCAGGTGACTGGTAAAGGCAATAAGAGCTATCAGCTCCAAAGAGAAAAATTTTGGAGGAAGAGGTTCCACAAGAAGTCTTATGGAGAAGGAATTCAAGCTAAGCCTACGGAATTGGAAGAATTTAGATCAGTGCCTCCCAGACCACACAGATTATTGTTGGACGTCACTCTTCCCAGCCCTCAAAAGGGTTCATTCTAGTATTCCCCGTTCTTGTATTTGTAACTTCTTTCCCCAACAGTGAAGAAGGTATATTCTCTATTGTCAAGGTGTAGTCTGATAAATCCAAAAGATTTGTCCTATTAAGTTTTTAAGAAGTTTTATATCTATACTTATTTTTTATCCACTTGCCAAATGATGTTTTCAAGTCTCCTATTATTAGTATGTGCATTCTGCATCTTTTCTTTTATCTTCATTCAACGTCTGAGTGGTTACTATAATTTAGTCCAGCAGTGAGTGGTATTACATACAGCTTAACCAACTTTATGTGAAGCATTTGTCTCACATAGTCTTGCCAACCCAAAAGAGGAAGATCAAAATAAAAAGTCCTTCTACCCACTCTACTCTAATGCCATATAAAGGAATAACAATAATGCACTTGTCTGTGTTTGGAAAAATGAAGTAGACTATAACAACTGATTGTCCATATAACTAACATTTCCTCTTGAAGGCAAAAATTCTCCACATATTTCTGAAAATTATTCATCTAAAATTTATAACAAAAAAGATTTAAAACCAAATTAAATTTCTATTCATTGAGACAATTTTTCTGGTTCTTTTAATTCCTTGTCCATTTGAACTTCTTTTTCATAAAGGTAAGCATTAATTAGTACTCTACTTTTCAATTAAATCATTTCACCATTTTACCACATGGGCTTTCTGATCATTTTAGATTATATAATGCTTTAGTAGGTGAATACAAAATATGCAAGGCAATTTCCTAATTGTTATATCTTTTTGCTGCTGTAACAATGAACAATGTATATATGAGCATCTTCATATATAAAATTTGGAAAAAAATCATCACTTTACACTAAAACTCCCTGAATGAAGACTAATATATTAGAGGTTGATTGTATTAGAAATTAAGAAATGCTACAAAGTTAATGAGATAAAAGTCCAACTCAAGAAGTTAGGAGGACAATAGAATTAACTCAAAAGAAATGAGAAATGAAGGTAAGAACATAAATTAATAAAACAGGAAAAAATTACACAATCAGATCAAATAAAAGATAGTTTTTTGAATCAAGATTAAGGCAGACTAATGTCTTCTGCCAAAATAATTTTGAAAACACAAAGAAGGTCCAAAGAAACAGTATCAGGAACAAAATCAGAGACATAACTATAGGTATAGTTTATAGTATAATATTTTTGTTGTAGAATTATACTATTTTCCCTTCAACATAATATGTTGGAGGAGAAACATTTATGATTTTAAAAGCACTTTTAAAACCTCAGATGAGAAAAATATATTCTAGTGATACCTGTAATAAACCTAAAATTAGTTTAAACGTTTTCATAAAGAATTAGTGGTAGGGCTTCCCTGGTGGCGCAGTGGTTGAGAGTCCACCTGCCAATGCAGGGAACACATGTTCGTGCCCCGGTCCGGGAAGATTCCACATGCCGCGGAGCAGCTGGGCCCATGAGCCATGGCCGCTGAGCCTGCACGTCCGGAGCCTGTGCTCCACAACGGGAGAGGCCACAACAGTGAGAGGCCCGCGTACCGCAAAAAAAAAAAAAAAAGAATTAGCGGTACCAAGTTCTTTGATATTTCCTAGGGGCAAAGACATCCATTTATGACTTTGTAGTTTCCTTCTGATATATTGAGATAATGGAAAAGCTTCTGTTAGAGTGGAATTTAGTTTGCATCTTAACAGGGCTCTAATAATATACTCCTGGCTCAATTAATATCATCCCCTTTCTCCACATCATCCCAAAGGTTCTACAAAGACTACAGACACCTTACTTCTGGTGCTGGAGAACTGCATGCACTTCCTCTTGATAGCATTTCCCAAATGTCTTATCCCTGGAGGATCTGCCATTTTTGAAATATCTTACTCCATAAAGAATAGAGGCTCAAGCCTCCATAGCCCTGTAAGCTTTTGCATTTTTGGACACAAATTACTCAGAAATGGAGTTCCATGTTCCATTTGCAAGGGTAGAGCAATGTCTGATGGTAAACCAGAAACTAAATCAAGCATAAATCATGCTAAAAGATTTTGTTTTTATTCCTCCTTCATCCTTTATCTTTTCTTCCATTTTATATACTCTGCCATGGAAATGTAAATCTCTTGGCACCAGGATTATGGGAACATGTTCCAAAATATACCATCCTGAACTCAGTATGAGAAGAAATCTTCATTGCTTATGCTCTTGCCCATGTCAGAATTAGGCCTTCTATCCCTTTGTCTTATGGGATTGGGTACAGGAACTGCTATGTCTGACCCTTTTCTTGAATTTCCTCCAACTGTTTTTTTCTTCCTAGACATTCCAGTTTGGCAAGATTTTTCTTTAGTAATTTGCCATCTGAAACCGGTGGTAAGATTTTCTCATAATGAGCCCTTGTAGACGCCCAGGTCTCTTTGAGAGAAGAGGAAGAGAACAGCTATATCCTGATCCCTAAGACTGCTCTCAGAATGGAATGGGGTGAACCAAGAAAACACTGTCTGTATGAGTTATGTTATCCTGGCCAGTTTATGTCTTGAAAAACTCATTGTCAGTTTTAAGTCCCTGACCAGCTGGAGAATGTGAAGGAAAAGAGTTGTACCACAAGGTTAAATAGCAGAGGAGCAGATTTTTATTCTGCTTTCTAAAGGTATGAGGACATCAGTTGAACCTTCTGGAAGTAACAGCTGGACTAAAATTTCATAGTGTTCTCATCTGCTAGAGTCTTGGCTAGAGACTCAAATTATTGGAAGGAAGGAAGGAAGGATGGAAGGAAGGAAGGAAGGATGGAAGGAAGGAAATAGTTTTCTGAAACCACAAGAGTGTTAATGAAAGAGTCTAAGCATATCATACCTAGTGAGTAGAGTTATTCTAAAGCTTCTTACTTAAAACTACGTACATATAAGTAGCTCTTACAAAACTATGTACATATAAGTAGCTCTTACATAGTATAGTTTAATAGAAAATCTCAGTTTTTTAAAATGAACAGAATAAGTAAGACTAACAGTAGCAAATTTACCCAGTCCCTGAGACATGTGGCAGTACATACCTATGTGATGCTTAATGCTGGAGGGAAGACACGGTGCTCTAGCCCCACTTGTCTGTCTCCTGACCTGGTAAACACACTGTCCTACCCTCTGTTTGTCCCACCTAACTAACCCCCTAACTAGCATCATCAGATCCACCAGGCCCTAGGTCATTGCCAATCAGTGTCAACTACTAACTTTCTCCAAACCCTTTACAGCTGTAAATCCATTTTCTCCCTTATCTGATTCACCCTCCATTTCCTTCACAGTCTCAAAGTTTTCCTCTTAGTTTTCCCTATTCCAAAAAGATGAGTTCTCTCCACTTTCTTCTCTATTTAGAGCTCACCTATGGGAACTGCCCTGGTAGTCCAGTGGTTTGGACTCTGCACTTCCACTGCAGGGGCACGGGTTTGATCCCTGGTGGGGGAACTAAGATCCCACATGCCGTGTGGTGTGGCCAAAAAAAAAGCTCACCTATGGATGAGAAATGTTAACTTCCTGTATTTCTTTCGGTACGTGGGCCTCTCACTGTTGTAGCCTCTCCTGTTGTGGAATCTCCTATTGCGGAGCACAGGCTCCAGACGCACAGGCTCCAGACGCGCAGGCTCAGCGGCCATGGCTCACGGGCCCAGCCGCTCCGCGGCATGTGAGATCTTCCCGGACCAGGGCATGAACCCGTGTCCCCTGCATCGGCAGGTGGACTCTCAACCACTGCACCACCAGGGAAACCCAACTTCCTGTATTTCAATCCTAGGTTAAAATATCTCTTGGAGTAAAAGTGCTTTCTGCGACTAAGAACTAACATCTACTGAAGCTTGTGTTCTGCGGGAGGGTCCACACATGAAGGAGCCAGAGCAGAGCCTGAGTCACAGAGACCACACAGTGTTCTGAGGTCATTATTGGTCCTATGATCACCACCCAGGCATTGTGTCAAAGTGTCTGTTCCTTATAGCTTCACTCGTCAAGAAGGTGAAAAGGAGAGAAGGAAAGAACGAACAGAGAACTGCCCTTGTGATTGAGTGAATCCTCAGCTTCTCTTTGTGACCAAGCACAGTTACAATTTGTTCTTATTATTAATATTTAGTCTAAGGAGGAGGATTAACAAAATCTTGAAGAAGTGAGAACTTGGGACAGTACATTTCATTACATTTTTTCAACCCAAACATTTGTCATACATGTAGCTTCTGATATTTATTAAGGTTCACACACATGTAAACTGAGAATTTTCAAAACATGTTTCTGCCACAGTTGGTCATCAAATTGTTTTTCCAAGAAGTTCCCCTGAATTGAAGGATCCAGTGCGGGGCCTTGGAATCTCCTTTGGTCACCCCAGGATTCTCTCTTCTGATTCCTCACTCAAAATCCAGGCTGAATATGGCATTACTTAGTTTCCCAAATGCCCTTTTGTATTTTCTCTCCCCAAATTCCCTAACAGAAGCCATTAAAAGTAGGTTCAGAACCTCTAATATCTTTATTCCCTATTTCCTAAGAAATTAAGTCTTGCTTCTAGGTAATATTACTACTGTTATAGGATATTTTGTGAAGAAAATATGATATGAACAGATTGATGCTATCATTTGTTCATGAAGAATGTTGGTGTTGTTTTTTGATCTGGTATTTAACCCTAACCCAAACTGTAAAAGTACTTCTTTTTATTTCCAAACATTTTGAACCAGAGACATCAATGCTCCCCATCATGCTCCCG
Source organism: Orcinus orca (assembly GCF_937001465.1). NCBI lineage: Eukaryota > Metazoa > Chordata > Mammalia > Artiodactyla > Delphinidae > Orcinus > Orcinus orca. The sequence continues at coordinate 24,861,874 of NC_064569.1, forward strand.
CACCTTCAACTTCACTTCAATCTGCACCCTCACCTTGTTTCCTCAGCCCTTAACTCATCCTAAGCCTTGTTCCGTCTCAGGGAAGGAGGGAGGCTGAGGACTTGAGGGCAAGACAGAAGGGAACCTTTATGTCAAGTGAGAATAACTCCCATCCATTGGTGGCATCAACAGGGCCATATCAGATGCAGTGCACCTGTCCTGCAGGTTTACTATTATTGAGACCAGGGTTCTGGTTCAGCAAGTCTGATGAAGGTTCTGCTCACCGGCACCCTCATGCTCTCTATTTGATCATGGCCTGCCAGTCTCAGTGTCACACCCACATCACCTGCCTCCCTTTCATCCCCAGTGCTATAAATTACCTTTCTGGTCTGGGGTTTTTTTTGTGTCATGTTCTTTAGAGTGTCCAGTTTCTGCACATGAATAAGCTCTGTCGGCCAGGGAGCACTGTATTCATCACAGCTAGAAGCCAAGGCTGACATTTGAATCTTTGCCCTGCCATTTCATCTGCTTACACTTTTGAATATGATTGAAGAGCACAGAGGCTGAGAGAGATGAAGCCTCACAATAGCTCGGTTGAACCCAGAGAGGTCCTGCTCAAAGTCCTTTCAAGGTCTCCAGCTCTTCTGGCGTAAAAGCTGTTGTCTTCAGAGCCCTCGGTGATCTGGCTCCTGCACCCCTGATTTACTTTCAACCCTTTACTTACTCTGCCTCAGCCACGCGGCACTTTGCTGTAACGCAGGGCCTTTGCACTTGTTGTTCGCTTTGTCTGGAATGCCCTTCTCCTAGATAGCCAAGTGCCTTGCTCCCTTGTGGCCTTTAGATCTTTACTGAGATGTGCTTTTCACTGAGGCCTTCCTCAAACACCCTACTTTTAACTGCAACCTCTACCTCCATCACTCCCCAACCCCCTGCTCTGTTTATGTCTCTCTGCAGCATTCATGTCTGTATCTCTATAAGCACGTCCGTCTGCATGCACATATGTTACATATGTTTTGATCGATGGGCCCTCCTCTATTAAATAAAAGCCCCATGGAGTCAGAATTTTGTTCATTTCTGTCTTCGGCATACCTTGAAGAGTACCTAACACTTAGAATACCTTTCATAACTGTTAGTTGAATAAATGGATTAATAAATGAATTAGGAATCTTGGCTTTTATTAGATATAACCAATGTAGCCCTCCTGTTTTCAGTTCTCCTGGACAGAAAGATTCATCAAGTGTAGCTTTTACTATTGAATAAAGGAAGCTTGTTTACCAGGAAGAACAAGTGTTCTATGCATGAGAAATGGCAAAATAATATTTGAAGTAACACTTAAGTCTTGACACTTAAGTCAAGAAGTGAAGAAAAGGAACCACATTGGACTCTTAACACCTGGTTTCTCAACTTTGGTCACATTAATGTTGGGGGCTGGATACGTGTATTTTGTGTGATTTAGGATGTCTGATAGCATACCTGACCTCTACACACTAGACTCCACTAGCACTCCCAAGTACGACAACCAAAACTCTCTCCAAACATTGCCAAACGTTCCCTCGGGAGCAAAACCCCATTAATGCCCAACCAGGACTTTAGTTCAATAACTTCCATTTAACTGATATTAAATGATACTTCCCATAAGTACATATAATTCTTTTTATGATCAATAAAATCATGGTACCCTGGTACCCAATTTGCAAAGACATATTAAAAAGAAAACAAAACAAGGGAGTCATGATATTCAGTACTTAGTTAACATTTGGCAAAACACAAACCACACTAAATTCACTTTTCAAAAATCTCTCTTTTTGTTTCAAAATAATTCAAAGAGAAAATAACCTATTGCTTTAAATTATTTGAGAGAAGAAAGATAAAAGGAAAAACGAAGAAAATTCATTCCATCTAAAAGTTCTTTCTTTCTTATACCTCTGATATGTTGGAGTCTACCCATGCTCATCCAGGTTTGTGCTTGATCTTGATTTGTTTCCATGACTGCTTTATAGCTCTAAATAAAAATTTTAAAACATAGATACACGAAGATCATGTCACAAAACTAGATTCCTGCAGGTCTGAAAAAGCTCTCTCTTCACATGCAAAACTTAAAATGATGATTGCAATCATTGCCATCATGCAAACAGCCACTACCAGCTCGCAAAATGACCCATTTTCTTTCTATTATTTATTAAAGTCCCACATACAGCATAAGTTGCTGATTCCAAAGTGGAGGAAGCTGAAATGTGTAATTTCCCTGCAGAGATAACCTTGTGGATGAAAAGAGGCTGAAGAGGCCTGCAGGGAATGCAGGTGATTTCTATTATAGTGCATCATTTCTCACCGGCTTTGACCTGCAAGAAAACTGTGGTTTCAGCTGTTCTCATTATATATGGGGTTTGTAAGAATAATTTCTTATTACCATAGAATCTTAGAGCATTTACCTAACCCAGCTCAGCACTCAATGCAGTCACGCCTTTTACATCATCACTGACATGGTCATCCAGTCTGTGCACAATTATCTCCACGTCTGGATGCTCTTTACTCCTTGGGAGCCTGTTTAATCACTGGTGGAAGTTTGAATTACTAGGATATCTTAATTGTAACGTAAAATTTACTGATTAGTCTAGAGCAATATACAATGAATTTTTCCGGCCATATGAAACATCTTCAAATGTTTGAAATATGTGGTATCTTCCTCTTAAATTTTTATCTAAAGAAGAAGTATATTAAATGCAATATCTATGAGGATTTTCTTTAAATAGTTTGATTTGCAGTAAAGAAATTCAAACAATATTCAATTTCAATAACATGAACACCATAAACATGTTATCTCAGATTAAAGCCAAAGGTTAATAGCTGCTGTGAATTGAAGTATAGATTATACATTTAAAAAATTAGTAATACACTTTAACTTCTTTATTGTTTTAATTATCAAAATACAACTGAACAGATGCATCAAATAAACAAAATCAAGTCCATTATCTTTCAGTTTTATATAAGACAAAATGAGAAAACATTCCCTTAAAAGTAACTTAAAATAGACTGTGTATCTTTGGATTAACTAATATTATTTTTAAAATTTTGTTTTTCTAAATTTAAACATTTTTTTAAACATTTTTATTGGAGTATAATTGCTTAACATTGTTGTGTTAGTTGCTGCTTTATAACAAAGTGAATCAGCTATACGTAAACATATATCCCCATATCCCCTCCCTCTTGCGTCTCCTTCCCTCCCACCCTCCCTATCCCACCCCTCTAGATAGTCACAAAGCACTGAGCTGATCTCCCTGTGCTATGTGGTTGCTTCCCACTAGCTATCTATTTTACATTTTGTAGTGTACATATGTCAATGCCACTCTCTCACTTCATCTTAGCTTCCCTTCCCCCTCTCTGTGTCCTCAAGACAATTCTCTACATCTGCTTCTTTACTGCTGTCCTGCCCCTAGGTTCTTCAGAACCATTTTATTGTTTTTTTTTTTTAGATTCCACGTACATGTGTTAGCATATGGTATTTGTTTTTCTCTTTCTGACTTACTTCACTCTGTATAACAGACTCTAGGTCCAACCACCTCACTACAAATAACTAATTTTGTTTCTTTTTATGGCTGCGTAATATTCCATTGTATATAAGTGCCACATCTTCTATATCTATTCATCTGTCGATGGAGACATAGGTTGCTTCCATTTCCTGGCTATCATGAATAGAGCTGCAATGAACATTTTGGTACATGACTCTTTGAATTATGGTTTTCTCAGGGTATAAGCCCAGCAGTAGGATCACTGGGTTGTATGGTAGTTCTATATTTAGTTTTTAAAGGAACCTCCATACTGTTCTCCATAGTGGTGGTATCAATTTACATTCCCACCAACAGTACAAGAGGGTTCCCTTTTCTCCACACCCTCTCCAGCATTTATTGTTTGTAGATTTTTTGATGATGGCCATTCTGACTGGTGTGAGGTGATACCTCATTGTAATTTTGATTTACATTTCTCTAATGATTAATGATGTTCAGCATCCTTTCACGTGTTTGTTGGCAATCTGTATATCTTCTTTGGAGAAATGTCTATTTAGGTATTCTGCCATTTTTTGATTGGGTTGTTTGTTTTTTTGAGATTGAGCTGCATGAGCTGCTTGTATATTTTGGAGATTAATCCTTTGCCAGTTGCCTCATTTGCAAATATTTGCTCCCATTCTGAGGGTTGTCCTTTCATTTTGTTTATGGTTTCCTTTGCTGTGCAAAAGCTTTTAAGTTTCATTAGGTCCCATTTGTTTATTTTTGTTTTTATTTCCATTTCTCTAGGAGGTGAGTCAAAAAGGATCTTGCTGTGATTTATGTCACAGAGCGTTCTGCCTATGTTTTCCTCTAAGAGTTTGATAGTGTCTGGCCTTACATTTAGGTCTTTAATCCATTTTGAGTTCATTTTTGTTTATGGTGTTAGGGAGTGTTCTAATTTCATTCTTTTACATGTAGCTGTCCAGTTTTCCCAGCACCACTTATTGAAGAGGCTGTCTTTTCTCCATTGTATATTCTTGCCTCCTTTATCAAAGATAAGGTGACTATATGTGCATGGGTTTATCTTTGGGCTTTCTATCCTGTTCCATTGATCTATATTTCTGTTTTTGTGCCAGTACCATACTGTCTTGATTACTGTAGCTTTGTAGTATAGTCTGAAGTCAGGGAGTCTGATTCCTCCACCTCCATTTTCCTTTCTGAAGATTGCTTTGGTTATTCAGGGTCTTTTGTGTTTTCTTACAAATTGTGAAATTTTTTGTGCTAGTTCTGTGAAAAATGCCAGTGGTAGCTTGATAGGGATTGTATTGAATCTGTAGATTGCTTTAGGTAGTATAGTCATTTTCACAATATTGGTTCTTCCAATCCAAGAACATGGTATATCTCTCCATCTGTTTGTATCATCCTTAATTTCTTTCATCAGTGTCTTATAGTTTTCTGCATACAGGTGTTTTGTCTTCTGAGGTAGGTTTATTCCTAGGTATTTTATTCTTTGTGTTGCAATGGTAAATGGGAGTGTTTCCTTAATTTCTCTTTCAGATTTTTCATCAGTAGTGTATAGAAATGCAAGAGATTTCTGTGCATTAATTTTGTGTCCTGCTACTTTACCAAACTCATTGATTAGCTCCATAGTTTTCTGGTAGCATCTTCAGGATTTTCTATGTATAGTATTATGTCATCAGCAAACAGTGACAATTTTACTTATTCTTTTCCAATTTGTATTCCTTTTATTTCTTTTTCTTCTCTGATTGCCATGGCTAGGGCTTCCAAAGCTATGTTGAATAAGAGTGGAAAGAGTGGACATCCTGTCTTGTTTGTGATCCTAGTGGAAATGCTTTCAGTTTCTCACCATTGAGTATGATACTTGTGGGTTTGTCATATATGACAGTTATTAACTTGAGGTAGGTCACCTCTATGCCCATTTTCTGGAGACTTTTTATCATAAATCGGTATTGAATTTTGTCAAAAGCTTTTTCTGCATGTATTGAGATGATCATATGGTTTTTATTCCTTAATTTGTTAATGTGGTGTATCACATTGCTTGATTTGCGTATATTGAAGAATTATTTCATCCTTGGGATAAATTCCACTGGATCATGGTGTATGATCCTTTTAATGTGTTGTTGGATTCTGTTTGCTAGTATTTTGTTGAGGATTTTTGCATCTATATTCATCAGTGATATCAGTCTGTAATTTTCTTTTTTGTAGTATCTCTGTCTGGTTTTGGTATCAGGGTGATGATGGCTTTGTAGAATGAGTTTGCTAGTATTCCACCCTCTGCAATTTTTTGGAAGAGTTTGAGAAGGAAAGGTTTTAGCTGTTCTCTAAATGTTCAATAAACTTTGCCTGTGAGTACGTCTGGTCCTGGGCTTTTGTTTGTTGGAAGATTTATTTTTTATTTTTTATTTTGTTTGCGGTACATAGGCCTCTCACCATTGTGGCCTCTCCCACTGTGGAGCACAGGCTCTGGACGTGCAGGCCCAGCGGCCATGGCCCACAGGCCCAGCCACTCTGCAGCATGTGGGATCCTCCCGGACCAGGGCACAAACCCATGTCCCCTGCATCGGCAGGCAAACTCCCAACCACTGTGCCACCAGGGAAGCCCTGTTGGAAGATTTTTAGTCACAGTTTCAATTTCAGTGCTTGTGAATGTCTGTTTATATTTTCTATTTCTTCCTGGTTCAGTCTTGGAAGGTTGTACTTTTCTAAGGATTTGTCCATTTCTTCCAGGTTGTCCATTTTATTGGGATATAGTTGCTTGTAGTAATCTCTCATGATCCTTTCTAGTTCTGCAGTGTCATTTGTTATCTCTCCTTTTTTATTTCTAATTCTATGGATTTGAGTTGTCTCCCTTTTTTCTTTATGAGTCTGGCAAAAGTTTTATCAATTTTGTTTAACTTCTCAAAGAATCAGGTTTTAGTTTTATTGGTCTTTGCTGTCATTTCCTTCTTTTTCATTTATTTCAGATCTGATCTTTATGGTTTCTTTCCTTCTGCTAACTTTGCGGGTTTTTTTGTTCTTCTTTCTCTAATTGCTTTAGGTGTAAGGTTAGGTTGTTTATTTGAGGTGTTTCTTGAGGTAAGATTGTATTACTATAAACTTCCCTCTTAGAACTGCTTTTGCTGCATCCCATAGGTTTTGGGCTGTTGTGTTTTCATTGTCATTTGTTTCTCGGTATTTTTTCATTTCCTCTTTGATTTCTTCAGTGAACTCTTGGATATTTAGTAGCATATTGTTTAGCCTCCCTGTGTTTGTAGTTTTTACAGTTTTTTCCCTGTAATTGATATCTAGTCTCATAGTGTTGTGGTCAGAAAAGATACTTGATATGATTTCAATTTTCTTAAATTTACCAAGGCTTGATTTGTAACTGAAGATATGCTCTATCCTGGAGAATGTTCCATGAGCACTTGAGAAGAAAGTGTATTCTGTTGTTTTTGGATGAAATGTTTTATAAATATAAATTAAGTCCACCTTGTTTAATGTATCATTTAAAGCTTGTGTTTCCTTATTCATTTTCATTTTGGAAGATCTGTCCATTGGTGAAAATGGAGTGTTAAAGTCCCATAATATGATTGTGTTACTGTCGATTTCCCCTTTTATGGTTGTTAGTATTTGCCTTATGTATTGAGGTGCTCCTATGTTGGGTGCATAAATATTTACAACTGTTATAACTTCTTCTTGGATTGATCCCTTGATCATTATGGAATGTCCTCCTTTGTCTCTTGTAATAGTCTTTATTTTGAAGTCTATTTTGTCTGATATGAGAATTGTTATTCCAACTTTCTTTTGATTTCCATTTGCATGGAATATCTTTTTCCATCCCCTCACTTTCATTCTGTAAGTGTCCCTAGGTCTGAAGTGGGTCTCTTGTAGACAGCATATATATGGGTCTTGTTTTTGTATCCATTCAGCCAGTCTATGTCTTTTGGTTGGAGCATTTAATCCATTTACATTTAAGGTAATTATCAATATGTATGTTCCTATTCCCATTTTCTTGATTGTTTTGGGTTTGTTATTGTAGGTCTTTTCCTTCTTTTGTGTTCCTTTAGCATTTGTTATATAGCTGGTTTGGTGGTGTTGAATTTCCTTAGCTTTTGCTTGTCTGTAAAGATTTTAATTTCTCTGTCAAATCTGAGTGAGATCCTTGTTGGGTAGAGTAATCTTGGTTGTAGTTTTTTCCCTTTTATCATTTTAAGTATGTCCTGCCACTCCCTTCTGGCTTACATAGTTTCTGCTGAAAGATCAGCTGTTAACCTTATGGGGATTACTTGTATGTTATTTATTGCTTTTCCCCTGCTGCTTTTCATATTTTTTCTTTGTATTTAATTTTTGATAGTTTGATTAATATGTGTCTTGGTGTGTTTCTTCTTGGATTTATCCTATATGGGACTCCCTGCACTTCTTGGACTTGATTGACTCTTTCTTTTCCCGTGTTAGGGATGTTTTCAACTATAATCTCCTCAAGTATATTCTCAGCCCCTTTCTTTTTCTCTTCTTCTGGGACCCCTATAATTCAAATGCTGGTGTGTTTAATGTTGTCTCAGAGGTCTCTGAGACTGTCCTCAGTTCTTTCCATTCTTTTTTCTTTATTCTTCTCTGCAGTAGTTATTTCCACTATTTTATCTTCCAGGTCACTTATCTGTTCTTTTGCCTCAGTTATTCTGCTATTAATTCCTTCTAGAGAATTTTTAGTTTCATTTATTGTGTTGTTCATCATTGTTTGTTTGCTCTTTAGTTCTTCTAGGTCCCTGTTAAAATTTCTTGTATTTTCTCCATTCTATTTCCAAGATTTTGGATCATCTTTACTATCATTACTCTGAATTCTTTTTCCAGTAGACTGCCTATTTCCTCTTCATTTGTTTGGTCTGGTGGGTTTTTACCTTGCTCCTTCATTTGCTTTGTGTTTCTTTGTTCTCATTTTGCTTAACTTACTGTGTTTGGGGTCTCCTTTTGCAGGCTGCAGGTTCATAGTTCCTGTTGTTTTTGGTGTCTGCCCCCAGTGGCTAAGGTTTGTTCAGTGGGTTGTGTAGCCTTCCTAGTGGAGGGGACTAGTACCTGTGTTCTGGAGGATGAGGCTGGATCTTGTCTTTTTGGTGGGCAGGACTGTGTCCAGTGGTGTGTTTTGGGGTGTCTGTGACCTTATTATGATTTTAGGCAGCTTCTCTGTTAATGGGTGGCATTGTGTTCCTGTCTTGCTAGTTATTTGGCATAGGGTGTCCATCACTGTAGCTTGCTGGTTGTTGAGTGGAGCTGGGTCTTAGCTTTAAGATGGAAATCTCTGGGAGAGCTCCTGCTGATTGATATTATATGGGGCCAGGAGGTCTCTGGTTGTTCAATGTCCTGAACTCAGCTCTCCCACCTCAGAGGCTCAGACCTGACACCCGGCTGGAGCACTAAGACCCTGTCAACTGCACGACAGTGAATGTGGTGGTCTCCATTCTGAAGTCAGATTATGAGGGTCTGCAATAGCTGTTTAGCTAGAACAGGCTGACTTGGGAGCACTTTGTCTGTGAGGCTATCTCCAGCAGTTGGCTAAAAGAGTAGGTCTCCACATGTGCTGCCCGAATCTTAAACGTTTGTATTGAGGTCTTCACTGGGTTCAGTCACAGATTTGCTACAGATGGTCTCAAAAACACATTATACTCTCAAGGTGGTGTGCTTGAAACAGCTTGTAAGCCTGAGGGTCTACAAGCTGCAGGAAGACGAGACTGCCTGGGGCAACCTGCAAGCCATGATTCTTGCCGTGAACCCTGCTGCAGCCATCGTGGAATCTGGCTTCCCCTGCCACTCTGCAATCAGTTTCCAGTGAAGCTGTCTCTCTGTACTGATGAGATTCATGCTACCTGAGTTTCCCAAAGCCATAGAGCGCTTAAATGTTGGGGCTAAGGTACAAACCCAGGAAATCTGGCTCCAAGGTCTGTGTTACCCAGTGCAAGTGTTGGGCCCCAGCTTCCGTGGGGTTTGGCCAGCGTGTCATGTGGTAGGGCAGATTAACTAATATTGAACACGGGTGGGGGTAGAACATAGGAGGCAAAATCCTGGGTTAAAACCTTGGTTGTGTCACTTATTGTGTGACCTTGAACAAGTTACTTTATGTATAAGTTGATTCATCTTTAAGAGGGAATTAACAGTAGTACTGATCTTATAGGACTGTTGTGAAGATTAGATTAATTAATGCATGTAAAACTCTTTGAATAGTGCCTGAAACACAGTGCGTGTACATTATCATTAATAGCCCAATATTCTAATCATTATATATCTGTCCTCTACATAATGATCATTAATATCCCTGTTTTCAAAATCAATGTATTAATGCACTTAGCAATATGTGTGTATATATGTATGTATATACATATTTATAAAGAAAATTATACTGTTAGTTATAGAACATAAAAAGGCACGTGTTAAAAAGATTTTTCAGGGAAGGAATATTCAGATAATTTCTGTTTCAAGTCTGTCATGGTTTTCTGTCTTGAGCGTTCAAGTTTAAATCCATTTTACCAAAAGTCTTTGTACTTTCTTTTAAATAATATTTTAAAAGTAACTCAATAATTAATTTTATGATATAGTTTTGTCATTTGGACTTTTACCTTGCATACAACATAATTGTGTGTTCTTGTGACTTCAATAAGTCCAACTAGATGCTTTACCAGAAAAATATAGAAAAGGTATGGTCTTTTATAATATTTACATTTATTTGTAAATATCATATTAACATGCAAGCTGTGTATGAGTTTTATTTCAATGCTGTATATGTTGAATGCCGAGCTGCAAGATGCAAGAACAGTGATGTAAACACAGAAAGAAGCAGTCTGTCTCCTCATGGAACTTCCAGTCCTGTTTAGGGCATTATACATATTATATTATACATATTATACATTTAATCATAATGTATATGATTATACATATAATATCCTAATATAGAAATGTCTATATATTCTAATATATTATACATATAATCTCCTGTATAGAAAATAAATTAGTTGGTATGCTGTGAATTAAATGCAGTGAGGTGAGAATCAAAACACTCATACTGTTCCTGACATTCTTTTTGAGAAATAACATGGTCCTGACACAAATTCACAGATTTTCCATTTATAAATTAGTGACAATGACATGTCTCTGATAACTTTACGGGGGGGTTATGTTATAAAATTGAAAGAAAATCAGATCTGGGGTTGGACATTTTGCCCTGGCCATGTGTCCATCTGGACCACTCCAGCAGCCTCCTTGGGGATCCTGGTGCCCGCTCTGCCCCCAGCACCCACTGCCCTACCCCCTGCAGCCAGAGAGCCCTTCAAAGCACAGATTGCTCACACTTCTCTTCTTAAAACTCCTAAACTTTCCATTGTTGCCAGGATAACAAACACACTCCCTGACCAGCCCTGAATTCGCATCTCACCTCCCTCACCCTCAGTTCCTCCAACAGGCCATTGTGTGGACTCTTTCTTTGCCTGGAATGTTCTATCCCTGCCTCTGCCCTTTTGAGACCACATTATTCTTCATGTCATGGTTGAGTGCAGTTACAATTTTATATAAGTTATGGTGTGATTGTTTGGTTGACATCTGTCTCTATCTGGGCTGTAAGTTCCATGAGGACAAGTGCCGTGCCATTTGTTTTGTTGCTCTTGTTGACACTCCTCTATTCCTATCACTTCTCACAGTATCTAGTGCACAGCAGAAAACATTTGTTCAGAAAACATTTGTTGAATTATTTCATGAATTTAATGGCTGTGTGCCTTTTAAAGTGGAGATAATTATAATAGCTGCTACACAAGGTGGTTCATCTGCCTAACAAGGGTTTTATCTGTCTTTTACAAGGAAAAAAAGAGACAGTATATTAGGAGGAACATGGCAAAAGACAAAGCACACAAATATGAGAATCTCTCATAATGGAAATAACTAAAAACAAACTGAAATAATAACCCATAAAATAAGCCAAGAAAATTTGATTTCAACATAGAAGACTAAGGAATTAAGTGGGTATCTGTCAAAAGTGCTCATAAAATAGGCTCTGCCAACTGACGATGTTCAAGACTGCTCAGCCTTGTGAGCGTGCGGGCTGGAGGGTCATTCAGGTGCAGTCTAGTTTCTACCTGTGAACCCAAACAGCTCCAAACAGTGTCTTCTCTACCTTGTCGTGCTACTCCTGCTTGCTGTGGATGGCAGACACCAGGCAACAGCATTCAAGACATACAGTTTCCTCTGTCACACAAAATGATTGGTCATTTTTCCAGCTTCTTTTGTCTGACCCATCATGGCCAAAACCTGAGCCTGCAAAACCACACTGACCTTGGCTTAGAAGACATTTGGTTATCACCTTATCAAATAAAGCATCCCTGAATAGTGGCATTCAGGAAATACTCCCAACAAAAATGCTCAGCATCTATTTGTGACTCTAGCGAGGGTTGAATTACCACAGTTTACAGTGTGTGTGTGTATGTGTGTGTGTGTGTGTGTGTGTGTGTGTGTGACTGTAACAATGCCCAAAGGAAGCTCAGAGAAATCACTTGTGCTTTTCAATAAAAAATTGACTAAGTATGTCAAATCATGATCCAGAGTTACACTACCAAAGGCTTTCTCATGCTTTCAAGAGAACAGCACATTTGCAGGTGAAAAAATTCATAAACTGCATATTTAATGAGAAGGAAGTGCATGGAACTGAAAACTGAGATAAAAAAGCAATTTTGGTGTCTATGGTTTTGGTGAATGGATGTAATACTGGTGTCACCTCAATATTAAATAGATATATACGGTAAACATTTTGGTTCCAGCTTTGAGGTTCATCAAATCCTCCCTGTATTACTCATTTTCCCAGCTTTATTTTCTGCAGTCTCTCCACTCACCAGTACCAGACCAAGGTCCCTGTGTGCTGCAGCTTCCTAGTAAATCTGCAAAGCTGCTTCATCCTGCCAGTGCTGTGGTGGAGCGCTCCCGGAGAAAATATCACCCAATTATGTATCACCTTCAGTGCAACAAATTTTAAGAATCAATACTTTTCTTTCAAAAAGTACATTTCTAAAAGCTGTTAAAAATTTGGGGAGACTATCTAGAGACTGAAACTATGCTTTAACATGATGCTTGAGTTTATATGAAGAAAAGAGTAAAAGGTAAAATAATTATGGTACTATTCTCTGGATATAAGGATGCCTCCCTCTACTGGGTGACTACTAATAGGAACCAAGGGTCATTCCCATCGGCAGTGATAGACTTGTCGGCTAATACACAGTTTTTCATCTACTCCCATTTTAAAACTTGCTAGTTTTTGTTGAGGATGTTGGGCTTGTATGAAATATAGACAAATTCCAATTTGAGCTTCATTAACTCCATGTTGTAATCAGCAAGGTGGTCAAGCACTATTAATCAGGATTGTGTTTATAGTGTTTTATTTTTCTTTTTGAGGAAGAGATTCAGTGCCACCTAAATTTTTGAAATTTGCTAACACTTAAAAAGCTGGTCAAAGTTAATGGGCGATTGTGCAGGCTTCTGAGCAACTGGTAAAGTGAAGAAAAGGATCTTCACCATTTTCGGCCATGTGGTTCTCTCCCACTGGCCTGTAGCCTCCCCGGTCACGTGACAGCCTCGTGTTGACTTGAGCTAAGGTTGATGACCCGTTGATAAGGGGCCACTGCCTCCTTTGGAAATTGTACCAGTGAAGGTTTGGTAATACCAGAGCTCTCTTAATTATAAAAACAACTCTTTGATCTCTCTTGTTATAAGATGCTTCCTTGTTTTTAGAGGGTCACACTTAATAACAAGGAGTTTCTTCTTGTTAATGCCTAACTTTGGGCCATTCACTATTTTCTCCAGTCATCAAAGAATATAATAACAAAAAATAAAACAAAACACAAAACCTCATATCTCTTTTTATTTGTGGAAGTTTAATAAAAATGTTTACTCACCAATATTCTAGCAAATACGATATTTTGAAATTATCAGTGGCCATTATTTATCCAAATTTGCCTTAAATTAAGATAAATAATAGAGTATTCTAGTAGGAAAATCATCTTGCAGCAAATTTTAAGAGTTTGCCTCAATAACTAAGCTGGGGCACAGTAATTGATACATTGCTCTAAATAAATGTATGTAAGTTGAAGCTTGAAAATTTCTTTTCCAATCACACATTTTTGGCTGGTGTTTACTTTAATAGGACTTTTAGCCATATGATAGGCTCCCTTGCATTTGTCTAGTGAAACCTTTCATTTGTGTGATCTCTTAAAATCCTATTTTTTTTTCTTTTTTAAATCACTTAGCTGCCTAAACAAAATTACCATTTTACAAACACAGAAGCTAAACCATAAAGAGGTTAAATGTCTTGACAAAGATCTCAGGGCAAATGAGGTTCAGGGGGAAAAGCAGAATCAGGTGTCTCTAGTCTAGACAACTTCTTCCAAATTAGCATCCAAGTGGACTTATACAGAAATAACTGAACTTGATGTACATTTGCCCTAGTGAAAAGTTTACTCTCTACATAGTAATCTTATCAGGATTGCCATTTTCGAATGCAAGTTTGGCAGGTGACAAGAGACAAATCTATATACAGATATACAGTAGGTGGCAGGGGAAGAATTGGGGGAACGTCAATGGATGCACAAAGACAAAGAATATTGTTAGTGAGATAAGTAGAGCAGTTACTGGACTGTTTGGGGGGTTGTTTGTCAATAAAGTAGAAGAGGGCTAAGCCCTCCTAAACTCTCTTCTGTTTTTTGTTAATTTCTTAATGTGTGTAACACCTAGTTTGTATTATGTTACTAACAAGTCAGCAAACAGAAATATAGAACAATTTTAAGTGTTAAGAAAACTTCTTAAGCAGGTCAGCATTAAATAAATTCAAGATATAAACATATTCTCAAAAACAAGAGAGTTTCAAATTTACCAGAAAATAAAAATCCTGTGTGCCTTTCAGTTTGGAAAAATAGTTAAAAAAAGAATCATACTGCAGGGCAGGGAGTCTACTGGGCAAGGAGAATGCTGTTATGTTTTTGCATTAAACCTAAAGTTTTTCTTTTTACTATTTGTAAGTACTCATTATATGCCATTATTTGTGGTCCTGCTCAGATAATAAAGGAAAAAAAATCCCTTTCCAAACAGTGTTGGTTTGAATAAACTGTAGTAAGAGCATTTTACAGAGTGCCTCCATATAAGAACATTCTGTCAATCATAAATGTGGTTATATCATGTATATTAAATAAGTAAAGAAAGAACAATAATGGAGGCTTGGATCATCTGTAGAAAGCTGGTATCCACCCTGCATCTAGTGTAGATGAAATTTCTTTATCACTGTAGGGGAACATTTCCTCATTGTGGATTTATAAAAGCTTGTATAAGTGATGTAAAAAGAAGTCTGCTACTCAATAAATCATCAGTACTACTTTCTGAAGCCTGGAGAGGTTTCCTTAGAGATATGATTATAAACACTGGGCAGATTTCACAGAGCTGAATTTGGAGAGCTGGAAAAATCACAGTTCCAAGGTTGAATATGGCTGTCAGCATTCTGAGCTTCCTGCCAGGCTCAATGAATTTGATTTCTGAGGCATTATTTGGGTTATTGTCATTTGTTTGATAGGTAGACCTGATCAGCATGATCTCATTTCAACACAACAGGCTCTCCTTAATCTCCCTTGCCAGTGCCAACTAAGAAAGCCCATAGCTGTAAAAGTCTGAGCTCCCTAGACAATTCTTTATTCCAGCATAATTCATTTCTTCATCTTCCTTAAATTACTTTAAAAAAAGAATAACAAAGAAAATGCACGAGAGATTAAAAAATTTAATATAATCTCCACTGAGGGTGTGGGTAAAATGAGAAGAGAACTAACACTTACAGAGCATCTACTGTACGCCAGGCATGATGATTCACTCTTTAAATATTTGGACGCACTGACGTCAATTTAACCGTGCAAAGATACCTACAATTCATATCCATGTTCACTTCAGATTTAGTTAGTTAAACCCTTAGGTGACTTCCGGTTTCAGCTGGAAGATGCAGAGCTGGAAAGACCGTCACTCCCACTGTTACAATGAGAAAAAACCTGGACAAACTGCAAATGACTTTTTTTGAGCCTCTCAGATGACTGAGGTCACAGGGCAAACAACCAACCCAAGAGACGGACGCTTGCAGTGTCAGGGAAGACGCTACCAAACGCAATATAAACCAGTAGGAATATTAAACCAGAAATGTTAGCAAACTGCTGAAGGCAGAGTGTGGGCTAGCTGGGAGAGTGTGGTGCTTCTGGAGACCACAGACATGGGGAGTGCCCCATGACCTTGCTGGGTTTCCCTCCAGGAACCCCACCAGGCTCTAGGGTGACCAAATGTCCTCTCCTGGTTTACCTGGGACAGAAGGGGACTCCGAGATGCGAGATTTTTTCAGTTTTATAACTAGGACAAGGTAGTGACCCTACTAGGATTTCACAGGAGAGATAATGGAGAGAAATAGGAGAAAACTCCTGTATGCTGCTTGCAGTGGGAGGAGACCAGAAGTCACCTCCCACATCTGCCCAGACCAATTAGAAGAAAGGAACGGAGGTGACACCAAACTCCTCAGAGAACCATCTCCCTTTTCTCCCACACACTAATTCCAGCATCATGTGTAGTATAAACACGTGCTTTAAAAAATCCACGAACACTTTAGGTCTCAAAGACAGCCTTATAAATAAACTCAGGGGAGGCGTTTTTCCTGAAAGGATAGAAATCAATTCCCTCACAAGGTAACTTCCGGAGACAGAATATGACAGTAAACAATAGTGCAATAGTTTCCTACCTGAATTAATTTTACTTCCCTGACTTTTTTGTTGCTCTGAAATTGTCAAAAAGAGCACTGTTTTTCATCTAAAACTTCTACTGAGTTACTCAGCTAAGTTTAACTAGAGATGCAAATTTTGAAGTCCAAAATATTAACAAGGGAATTCAAATTAATACACATATCAATATTGTGTAACTACACCTCTAACTTCCTTAGACCCAAAGAAGTCTTGCAGTTCTGCGTCTTCCATGTTTGTCTTTCTTTTCCTTTCACCTATAACTCTGAATTTCAAGGAGGAATTAAGACTCCACTTTTAAAGGTATGAAGAGAAATTATTGCAGGAAGAAAAGACATGATATATAATATATTGAAAATCAATTTATTGCTTTGTTCTCTGTACAGGCAGTGCATTTATCCTAAATAGTACTAATATCAAGCATTGAAGCTTGATTTCAGGCAGTTCTTCTTCCATTTAACTTACCAAGTTAGACATTCCTGAACTAAATGCGGCCATTCTTGGTCTCTACAGACATTGTGATTTCATAAGAAAAGGAAGATAAAATATTTACAAGTCACCTTGAATTAAAAATACATGTGACATAGAAGCTGGTTCTGATAGTAATACTGTCTAATGATAGCGGTGTGCTGGATCCAACTGGCATAAAGCATATGTGCTGGCATATTCTTTCAACTTGGTGTTCAGTGACATCACACAGGTGGCTTGAAATGAGCCACAGTGGGAGTGCTTATGCCATAGAAATTGACAGATGCTACACCCAGAAATGTTAACATATAAACATGGCTTAATAGATACTCTCTGATAACACATGCTTCCTGCCTAGAAGAGGAGGGGTGGTATTTCACAGTCATGAAGGAGATATAGAGAGGAAGATGGAGTTGGGGTACCATCACTGGGAAGTTGTTCTAGTGCCAAACCACTTTCTGGAAGTATTTTTCACCCTAGTTAGTGATGAGTCATAAAATATCTCCCATAAACATTCTTTTCTGAAACAGTTGACCTCTGGTAAATTAAGGACTGCAGTGGGTTGAACTGTGCCCCCACCTCCTTTGCCCCCAAAAGATATATCCATATCCTAATCCCTATAATCTTTGAATATGTCCTTATTTGGAAAAAAAAAGTCTTTGCATATGTAATTGGTTAAAGAATTTAGAATGAGATCGTCTTGGATTACCTGGGTGAGCCTTAAATCAAATGACAAGTATCCTTGTAAGCTACAGAAGAGAAGGAGACACAGAGGAGAAGTTCAGGTCAAGACAGATGCAGAGATTGAAGCCATGTAACCACCGGCCAAGGAAGCCGAGAAGTGCGTGGAGCCATCAGAACCTAGGAGAGGCAAGAAGGATTCTTGCCTAGAGTCTCCAGTGGGAGTATGGCCCTGCTGACACTTGATTTCAGACTCTGGCCTCCAGAAGTCTGTGAAAATAAATTATAGTTTTTCTAAGGCAACTGTTTGCAATAATTTGTTGTGGCAGCCACAGGAAACTAGAACAAGGACCAACGGGAATTAATGTTTGTTTACTAAAAAAAATTTTTTTTTAAGAAACATACCCTCAAGACCCATTAATTCAAATGATCCAATAGACATGCATCCTCTTTCATCCTCTACCTTTGCATTTATTTCCTCTACAGATCTGTGATCAATACAGGCATTTCGTGAGCAGCTCCGTTTCTGTATCTCCTCTCTAGTTCATCTTTCACATACGGCTGAAATGAACCATTTAATCTGGCATTCTCCCCATGCCCCTACTCA
Source organism: Orcinus orca (assembly GCF_937001465.1). NCBI lineage: Eukaryota > Metazoa > Chordata > Mammalia > Artiodactyla > Delphinidae > Orcinus > Orcinus orca. The sequence goes on from NC_064569.1 coordinate 24,879,870, forward strand.
TCAAATGTTGGTTCTTTTCTAATCTGGGGTTTTCTCAGCAGCTAGCAGGGTGTGATCAATATCAAACTGTGACAATTTAAGCAGGCGAGAAGTATCACTTTAAAGAGGAAATGCCAAACATTACTGAAAAGAAGCGGAAGAAAAATTTTGACATGAGCCAGTAGCACAAGACTATAGCACTGTCAGGAGTCCATGAAAAGGGAAAAAACAAAAACAACTTTCTGCAGTTTGCATACAGTTGCAGCTTCCTATTTCTCCAGATTCATCTCATGACATTTTCACCCTCATTCTACCTTCAGGCACAGTTACTGTTTGTGTTCCTGGATACCTTCAGCTAAGAATTAGATTGACCTGGTCATTCATATAATGGTATGGGTGACTATGAAATACCTATTACTTTTGACCCAAGAATTCAACTAGGAATCTATCTTAACATGCTTATCCCAAATCCATTTTTAAGAAGTCATATGTGGGGCTTCCCTGGTGGCGCAGTGGTTGAGAGTCCGCCTGCCAATGCAGGGGACACGGGTTCGTGCCCCGGTCCGGGAAGATCCCACATGCTGTGGAGCGTCTGGGCCCATGAGCCATGGCCACTGAGCCTGCGCGTCCGGAGCCTGTGCTCTGCAACGGGAGAGGCCACAGCAGTGAGAGGCCTGCGTACCAAAAAAAAAAAAGAAGTCATATGTGTCAATGAAACAATGTTGCCTGCCATATCAGCAGACAAATTATGTTGCAGCCATCAAGCCATCACATTACAGCCGCCTAGAAGGTGAGCCCTGAGAGAACTCAGGATAGAAACAGGATGCCTGCCATCTAGCAGTCAGTAGCTGCAGCCACTACCTTCCCCCCCTCGCCCCCAGTGGTATACCCTGAGGAGACTCAGGATGAGAAAGCACAGGATACTGGCCCCAGATAGCTGAGGTGCATATCAAGGGAATGATTTCAGTGAGCCCACACTCTTGCATCTTTCCATGTATAGAAAAGTGTTAAATTTTTAAACTTGAGATATCTCATTTTCTTTAATTAACAGTAATCTTTTGATGTTCTGACTACCAGGTCTTTGTTACGAAAGCCCTTATATATCCCAGTTCCTCCCTGACCTCTTTGGAGCAGTCCCTTAGAGCTGTCTGAGAGGCTGCATCCCGAGCTTAAGTCCTCAATTTTGTTCACCAAATAAAACATAATTCTCAACTTTTAGGTGGCGTATTTTTTTCAGTCAACATATGCATGAAGATATTCATTTCCACAAAAAAGAGAAAGGAATGTAAATGATCAAACAATAGGGGAATTATTAAATAATCTCTAAAACATGAATTTGGTAACTAGTAAGCAGTTACAAAGATATTATTTATGAAGGCCATGTAGTAACATAAAAGACATGCAATATTTTATATAGTATGATGACAAGTGACTAGAAAAGAATATAAATTTGTAAACAATTTAATATGTGTCTGCATATATAGAGAGAATATTTGGTTTATATTGCACTGTGACTAACTAGCACATATTTAGCAGCTGAAAATAATCCAGTTCTTATCTTATAGTTGTAAGGTCACAAGCCTGGGGCTCAACTGGGTTTTCTGCTTAGAGTCTCATGAGGTCAAAGTCAATATGTTGGTTGTGTGGGTTCTTATTTAGAGGATCTGCTTATAGTTCATTCAGGTTTTTCACAGAATTCAGGTTTTGTGTTTATTGGACCAATGTCACCATCTCCTTGCTCTCTGAAAACCAGCTGCATTCCTTCTCATGTGATCCCTTCCGTCTTCAAACTCATGGAATCCTTGTCACGTGTCAAATCTCTCTGACTTCGCCTTCTACCTTTTGAAGATCTCATGTGATTAGATTGGGTTCACCCAGATAATCTCTGTATCATAAGGTCAAGTGACTTGGGACTTTAATTAAATCTGCAAAATTCCTAGACAGCAGCGGTGCCTAGATTAATTTTTGACTAAATAAGCAGGGGATGGGCACCTTAGCAGGGCCATGTTTAGAATTCTTTCTATTTATCTATCTACCTATCTATCTATCTATCTATCTATGAATGATGGTTAATTTTATGTGTCAATTTGACTGGCCAAGTGATGTCTAGGTAGCTGATTAAACATTATTTCTGGCTATGCCTGTGAGGATGTTTCTAGAAGAGATTAGCATTTGTGTAGATGGACTGAAGTAAAGCAGAAGGCCATGCCCAATGTGAGTGGGCATCACCTGATTCACTGAGGACCTGAACAGAACAAAAAGGCAAAGAAAGGTTGGACTTGCTCTCTCTGTCCCTTACTGCTTGAACCAAGATGTCCATCTCCTCCGCCCTCAGTGCTCCCACTTCTCAGGCCTTCAGATCTGGACTGAAATTTACACCATTGGCTCTCTGCCTCTCAGGCCTTCCAGCTGCACCACTGACTTCCTTGTATCTCCAGCTTGCAGAGGACAAATTCTGGGACTTACACTTCACAATAGTTGAGCCAATATCTTATAACAGTATCTCATAGTCAATTTATCTATATCACTCTATATATCCTCTTGGTTCTCTTTCTCTGGAGAACCCCTGACTAATTAGCTAGCTAGCTTTATTTCCCCACAAAGGGAGGAAAAAGGAAGAATGCCCCATGCAAAATTTGATTCAGATGGTAGGGCTAATGATAATACACAAGCATATATTCTACAGGGAAGAACTAAAATAATAAATTGTATGTGTATATATATATATATATATATATATATATATATAGTGGTTGGTGGGAGGGCTATTTATTTATTTATTTTGCTTTCTCTTTTTTCAAATATTTCTTTATGTTTTTATATTACTGTACAAATGAAAAACAGATCTGATTTTATTTCATTGCTTCCTAAAATCTTGTCTCTCCCCAGTCTCCCTATCAGTGACATCAGTGGCTGTACTTCTCAGTCCTCTAGAAGTCCCTTCTTTGTCCTAGGGTCTTTAATTTTCTATATCTTACTCTTTCTGTCCTCACATTCAAACAGTTCCCAAGTGCAACCAAATCTTTCATGATGGATTCAATCCATTTCAACACTTTCTGCCCAGCTCCAGACTTGTAGCCACTCTCACCAGAATGTATTTAATAAATTCCACATATTCTACATATTTCCACAAGGGTCTTATTCCTCACATAGTGCTTCAAAATTACATCCTCAAAACATACTTTTGCTTTTTATTCTCTACTAATTCAAATTTGGCCTCCAGTGTGTATCTTACTACTCCATTTATATAATCTTTCTTCAACTTCTTACCTTATTTTGAAAATGTCTCCATTTCAAATTCTCTACTTTGGCTAAGCAACATTTTCTGGGTTCACCTCCATGATATGTACCCATCCATCTGTCTGACTCCTCTTGTTCAAACCTGCCAATTTGATGAAAATTTACTCTAGGTCTTCTTGATGCTTATTTCCATGGAATTTCTAAATATTAGTAAGGATCAATAGGAGAAAGTATTTGAAAATATGCAGCCATTATGCAAGATATTGTTATAGGATAGCATAATTATTTTAAAAATATATAGTTGATAGAAAAGGTCTAAGAAAACTTAAAACTAATATTTTCCAAATTTTAAGAATTGGAAAGTCATATTCCAGAAATAACAGATTAGTGAACATAATATCAATCACAGGCAAACTACTAGAAGGAATTAGAACACCCTATCACTAAGCATAAGAAATATGATCAGTAAAACAATAAGAATGTTATTCCAAACTAACAATATATTTTTTCAGCTTTATTGAGGTATTATTAACAGAACTAACCATATTTTTAATAGATTTCATTAGCCTTGATCAGGCAAATGCTTTCAGCAAGACACCTGACAAAGAATCATGATATCACTGTAGATGAGACTGAGAACTGTGAGTTGGATGATAATAAAGTAGGTAAATTCATAGCTAATGGAATAACTGACTCCAAGAATCTTGATTGAGAGAGAAGTCAACTTGAAGAGAGGGTCTTACAGACATGCCACAAGGCTTAACATTAGTTCTGCATGGCTTAACACATTTATCAATGATTTGAACAAATATAAAAGGTGTTCTTACCAACTTTGTCAATTAAAATACCTGGAAAAGTATATTGAGACAATTAGCAGCAGAAAAAACAAGAAGTTCCAAATGAGTGGGATCAAGATGGTGGAGCAGGAAGACCCTGAACTCACCTCCCCCAACAAACACAATGAAACTACAACTGCATATAGAGCAACTCTTGCTGAGAATGACTAGAAGACTAGCAGAATTGCTCTTCTACCAAGGTTGTAAAGAAAAAAACACATGGAGTCTCATAGGAGGGGAGGGGAGCAGAAGTGATCTAGTCAGAACCCACACCTCTAAGTGGGTGACATAGAAGAGGAAGGGGATATCACAGGCTCACGTATCCTCTCTAAGGAAGAGGAGTTCAAACCCCATATTAGGCACCCTGGCCATGGGGTCTGGCACAAGGAAGATGAAGCCCTTTATCTGGTTTGAAAACCAGTGGAGTTTACTGGATAGCTGTAAGAAACTGAGATCCAGCTCTTACAGGGTGCATGCACAGACTTCCTTGCTCCCAGTCCCAGCACAGAGGCAACAGATAACAAATTTCCTCCTGCTCTGGCTGACCTGCCAGTGCACCCCACCCCATCCCATGCTGAGCTCCTGTTCCAGCACTGCTCCCCACTAAGATAGAGATCACCATTACAATCAATTGTGTACATGCATGCACCAGGGAAAAGGGTAATGAGCTGAGAAATGCTTCTCCCTCCCCTGGGGCCCTGACCTCACCCCTAACCAAGGTGGAGACTGACATCACTCTAGGGAGAATCCCAGCTACCTCAGGCTCCTGCTCCAGCCCTTTGGGGCCCAGCCCTGCCCCACAACATGGCAGCAACTGCCATTGAGCCTGGGAGAACACCTGGCTCACACCTGGCTCTGGGTCTCGCCCCTCTGACTCCAGCCATACCTCCCACCAAGGTAGTGGTAGCCAGCACAACCTGGGAGAAGAGTAGCCTGTGCTTACTTCATATCCAGCTCTCCAACCAAAGTCACTAGGCACTGCATTGGGATGCTCCCACACAGGGACATGCCTTCAAGACTAGGATAAGTAACTGTTTAGCCTAATTTCATAAAGACAAACAAAATGAGAAGACAGAGGAATATGTTACAAATGAAAGAACAAGATAAAACCCCAGGGAAAAAAGCAAAAGCAGTTCTAAGAGGAAAGTTTATAGTGATACAGTCCTCCCTCAGGAAACAAGAGAAATCTCAAATAAAACAACCTGTCTTTCAATCTAAAGGAATTAAAAAAAGAAGAACAACAACAACAAAAAAAAGCCAAAAGTCAGCAGAAAGAAGGAAATAGTAAAGATCAGAGTGGAAACAAATAAAAATAGAGACCAAAAAAGAAAAAAAAATAGAAAAGATCAATGAAACTAAGAGCTCATTCTTTGAAAAGATAAAAAAAACAGATAAATCTTTAGCCAGACTCATCAAGAAAAAAAGAAAGAGACCCCAAATAAACAAAATTATAAATGAAAAAGAAGTTAAAACTGATATTACAGAAATACAATCATTAAGAATATTATGCACAGTTATAGGTCAACAAATTGAACAACCAAGAAGAAATTAATAAAATTCCTAAAAACATAGTTTTCCAAGACTGAATTGGGAAGAATAGAAAATCAGAACAGACTTATTAATAGTATTGAAATTGAATCAGATATCAAAAACCTCCCAGCAAACAAAAGTCCAGGACTGGGTGGCTTCACAGGAGAAGTCTACCAAATATCTAAAGAAGAGTGAACACTTATTATTCTCTAATTATTCCAAAAAATAAAAGAGAGGGAAACACTTCCAAACTACAAGGCCAGCATTCATGTGATACCAAAACCAGACAAACACACTACAATAAAAGAAAATTACAGGCCAATATAACTGATGAACATAGATGCAAAAATCCTCACAAAATATCAGCAAACTGAATTCAGCACTATATAAAAAGGACCATACACCACGATCAAGTGGGATTTATCCCAGGGATGCAGGATGGTTCAATATCTGCAAATCAATCAATGTGATACACCACATTAACAAAAGAAAGAATATAAGCCACATGAGCATCTCAATAGATGCAGAAAAAACATTTGACAAAATTCAACATCCAATCATGAAAAAAAACTCTCATCAAAGTTGTTATAGAGGGAACATATCTCAATATAATAAAGGCCACTTATGACAAACCCATAGCTAACATCTTACTCAATGGAGAACTGCTGAAAGCTTTTTCTCTAAAATCAGGAACAAGACAAAGATGTCCACTTTCAATACTTCCATTTAGCACAGTATTGGAGGTCCTAGCCACAGCAACCAGACAAGAAAAAGAAATAAAAGGCATCCAAATTGGAAGAAAATAATAAAACTGTCACTATTTGCAGATTTCACAATACTCTAAATACAGAAAACCTTAAATACTTCACCAAAAAAACTATTAGAACTAATAAATGAATGCAGTAAAGTTGCAGGATCCAAGATTAATATACATAAATCTATTGCATTTCTGTACACTAATAACGAACTATAAGAAAGTGAAAGCAAGAAAACAATCCCATTTACAATTGCATCAAAAAGAAAAAAGTACCTAGGAATAAATTTAACCAAGGAGGTAAAAAACCTATATTCTGAAAACTAAGATATTGATGAAGGAAATTGAAAACAATACAAATAAATGGAATGATATCCTGTGTTCATGAATTGGAAAAAATAATGTTGTTAAAATGTCCATATTACCCAAAGCAATCTACAGATTTGACATAATTCCTATCAAAATACCCATGACATTTTTAACAGAACTAGAACAAATAATCCTAAAATTTGTATGGAACCACAAAACACCCTGAATAGCTGAAGCAAACTTTGGAAAAAACAAAGCAGGAGGAATCACACTGCTACAGTAATCAAAAAGAGTATGGTACTGGTACAAAAACAGACATAGAGATCAAGGGAACAGAATAGAGAGCCCAGAAATAAACCCATGCAAGTATGGTCAATTAACCTACAACAAAGGAGGCAAAAATATACAATGGGAAAAAGACAGTCTCTTTAATAAGTGGTGTTGGAAAAACTGGACAGCTACATGTAAAAGAACAAAATTTGAACATTTTATCATACCATGTACAAAAATAAACACAAAATGGATTAAAGACCTAAATGTAAGACCTGAAACCATAAAACTCCTAGAAGAAAACATAGGCAGTACACTCTGACACTGGTCCTAGCAATATATTTTTTTCAGATCTGTCTCCTCTGGCCAGGAAACAAAAGCAAAAGTAAACAAAGGGAACCCAATAAAACTTAAAAACTTTTGCACAGGGATGGATACCATCAACAAAACCAAAAGGCAACCTACTGATTGGGAGAAAATATTTGCAAGTGGTATATCTGATAATGGGTTAATATCCAAAATATATAAAGAACTCATACAACTAAATATCAAAAACAAATCAACCCAGTTAAAAATTGAGTAGAGGAAAAGAATAGACATTTTTCCAGAGAAGACATACAGATGGCTAACAGGCAATGAAAAGATACGCGACATCACTAATCATCATGGAAACAAAAACTGAAGCTGCAATGAGGTATCACCATCACCTCACACCAGTCAGAATAGCTATTGTCAAAAAGACAAGAAATAACAAGTGTTGGTGAGGATGAGAAGGAAAGGGAACTCTGGTACACTGTTAGCAGGAATGTAAACTAGTACAGCCACTATGGAAAATAGTATGGAGGCTCTTCACAAAGTTAAAACTAGAACTTCCATTCCACTCTTTGGTATCTACCCAAGGAAAATAGAAACACTAGTTCAAAAGGTTCCATGCACCCCAGTGTTCATTGCAACATTATTTACAATAGCTAAGATACAGAAACTACCTAAGTGACCATTAACAGAAGAATGGATAAAGAAGCTGTGAGATACATATATACACACACACACACACACACACATACATACATACATACAATGGAATATTACTTACCATAAACAATAAAATTTTGCCATTTATAACAACACAAATGAACCTGGAGGGTATTATGCTTCATGACATAAGACAGAGAAAGAAAAATACTGTATGTTTTCACTTATATGTATGCGGAATCTAAAAAAATAAAAGAAATTGACACATATAACAAATAGAAACAGGCTTACTGATACAGAAAAAAACGAGGGGGTACCAGAGGGAAGAGGCATAGTGAGAAGGGCAAGATGAAGGGCAAGGTGAAGGGGATTAAGAGGTATATAGGTATAAAATAAACAAGTTACAAGGATGTAATGCACAGCACAGGGAATATAGTCACTATTTTATAATAACTTTATATAGAGTATAATCTATAAACATATAAAATCATTATGGGGGAGGAGTCAAGATGGCGGAATAGGAGGATGCAGAATTTGTCGCTCCTCACAAGTACATCAAGAATACATCTACAAATGGAACAATTCTCATAGAGCACGTGCTGAACATTAGCAGAAGAATTTGGACACCTAAAAGGACAAGAAAAATCCCCTCACGACTGGGTAGGATGTAAGAAAGAAGAAAAAAAGAAAAGAGGAATCAAAAAAGGGACCAGCAACCCTGGTGGGAAGCTGAAGGTGAGAGGAGGTCCCCACACTCAGAAAAACTCCCTCATGGTGGGGAAATCAGCTGGGACTGAAAAGGACCTTTGGGGGGATCAAAGGAGAACACAGTGGATGGTCTGTGGAAGGCAGGACAAAGTAAGAACTGCACATATGGTGTACCCCGCAGCTCTGAGCATTCCAGACTGAGTTGTAAGTTACCTGTTGTGAAGGGGGGCTGGGTGCTGGGAAGTGGGGTTTGGAGTGTAGACCCAGGCAAGGGACAGAAGTTGGCTGTGAAAAGACAGCCTGAAGGGACAGGAGTAAGGACCTCCACAACTGGGAAAGTCTGTGGAAAAAGCCCAGACACCATAGAAGCAAGGCATGATTGTTGAGGGACGTGGAAGGGGTGGAGCTTCCATTACAATCCCTTTCCCCACCCTCTGGGTTCCTCAGCCTCTGAAGACACTGGAAGGTGCTTCTAGTTGAGTGGGCCCACCTGCCCCTCAGGCTGGGGTCTCCTCCAACCTGAGTGGGCTCCAGGGGCCTGAGCGCCATCCAGCCCAAAGCCTCCTTGGGAATCAGCCCAGGGCAGCCCTGCCTTGGATGAGAGTCTGCCGATGCTGGCAGGGGCTGAGTGTTGAAGCGTGGAGTTGGGAGAACTGATCCAGGGAGAGGAGTGCTATTGTCTGCTTGGATACAGCAGAGGGGATGGGAGTGAGGGGATGTGTGGCCGGGAATGCCCCTAGAGGAAGAATGGTCTGCCTGGAAAGTGAGGAACCACTGTTGAGAGGTGTGCAGGGGGCAGGGCTGCCACTGTCCGCACACACCAGCTGCTCCCTCTGTGAGCACTGGGAGGGACTCCCACTGGAGCGAGCACACCACAGTCTGTTGCAACTGCCTGCTGGTCCCACCATCATAGACAGCTCTTACACACCCCAACTGTGGCTGTCACAACCAACTCAGGCCTGAGTGAGTAAGTGTGCCTCAAGCAGCTGCTGCTTTTGCTCTCTCTTGCCTGGGAGGGGAACAGACACCTGAGGGTGGCACATACGCAGAGGTGGGATCAAAACCAAAGCTGAGCCCCAGGGGCAGTGCAACTAAGCAATAGGAATAGAAATCATTCCATGCAGCTGCACAAGCTAAGGATTAAATCCCCAAGATTGGCTTGGTAAATCCTGCATCTGTGGAATACCTGAATAGACAATGAGTGTTCCCACAACTGAGACGGGTCTAGCCTTTGCAACAGTAGACTTTGGGACAAGTACATGTAGAAGTTGGGCCAGGTCAGAGTCTGAGCTGTCCCACAGTGCCCACAGCAGGTCCAGAGACCTCCTAGAGGTATTGGAAGGCTTCCTATGGAGGTGGGGATTGGCTGTAGCTCACTGTGAGAGCAAGGACACTGACAGAGGAAGGCCCCAGGAAAATATTTTTATTACTATTTTTCTTTTTTTGTTTGTTTTGTTTTGTTCAGTTGCTGTTGTTTTTGCTTTTATTATTTTTTAGCTTTTTTAATTTTAATTTTTTAAATATATATATATTTTTTCTATTTTTACTTTACTTTTTTGTTGTTTTGTGGCTTTTCCTTGTTTTTGTTATTTATTTTATTTTTTTTCTTTAGTTTTTGATTGTTTTTATGTGTACATTTTATATTTTCTTTGCTTTTTTGGTTGTTTGTTTGCTTTCTGTTTTATTTTTAATTTTTTGTTTTTGTTAGTTTAGTATTTATTGACTATTCTCATTTTTGGATTCTTTTGTTTGTTCTCTTGTTGTTTTTAAATTTATTTCTATTATTTTTTCTTTTTTCTGTGTGTGTTTTGTGTTGTTGTTGCAGCTATTTGTTTGCTGAATATGCTTCCTTCTCAAGTGTATCCTGGGAACATTCTCCAGGATAGATCACATCTTGGGTCACAAATCAAGATTTGGTAAATTTATGAAAATTGAAATCATATCAAGCATATTTCCAACAACAATGCTATGAGATTAGACATTAATGAAAGGAAAAAAAAAACTGTAAAAAATACAAACACATGGAGGCTAAACAATATGCTACTAAATAACCAAGGAATCACTTAAGAAATCAAAGAGGAAATCAAAAAGTACCTAGAAACAAAGGACAACAAAAACGCAATGACTCAAACTTATGGGATGCAGTGAAAACGGTTCTAAGAGGAAAATTTATAGCAGTACAATCCTACCTCAAGAAACAAGAAAACTCTCAAATAAACAATCTAACCTTTCACCAAAAGCAACTAGAGAAAGAAGAACAAACAAAACCCAATGTTAGTAGAAGGAAATAACTCATAAAGACCAGAGCAGAAATAAATGAAATAGAAATGAAGAGAATAAAAGCAAAAATCAATGAAACTAAAAGCTGGTTCTTTGAGAAGATAAACAAAATTGATAAACCTTTAGCCAGACTCATCAAGAAAAAAAGGTAGAGGACACAAATCATTAAAATTAGATGAAAAAGGAGAAGTTACAACTCACACCACAGAAATACAAAGGATCATAAGAGACTACTACAAGCAACAATATGCCAGTAAAATGGACAACCTGGAAGCAATGGACAAATTCTTAGAAAACTACAAACTTCCAAGACTGAACCAGGAAGAAATAGGAAATATGAACAGACCAATCACAACTAATGAAATTGAAACTATGATTAAAATTCTTCCAACAAACAAAAGTCCAGGACTACATGGCTTCACAGGCGAATTCTATCAAACATTTATAAAAGAGCTGACACCTATCCTTCTCAAACTCTTCCAAAAAATTGCAGAGTGTGGAATACTCCCAAAATCATTCTACGAGGCCATCATCACCTTGATACCAAAACCAGACAAAGATATCACACAAAAAAAGAAAATTACAGGCCAATATCACTGATTAATATAGATGCAAAAATTCTCAACAAAATACTAGCAAACCATATCCAACAACACATTAAAAGGATCATACACCATGATCAATTGGGATTTATCCCAGGGATGCAAGAATTCTTTAGTATATGAAAATCAATCAATGTGATACACCATATTAACAAATTGAAGAATAAAAACCATATGATGATCTCAATAGATGCAGAAAAAAGTTCTTTTGACAAAATTCAAAACATATTTATGATAAAAAGTCTCCAGAAAGTAGGTATAGAAGGAACCTACCTCAACATAATAAAGGCCATATATAACAAAACCACAGCAAACATAATTCTCAATGGTGAAAAACTGAAAGCATTTCCTCTAAGAACAGAAACAAGACAAGGATGTCCACTCTCACCACTATTATTCACAATAGTTTTGGAAGTCCTAGCCACGACAATCAGAGAAGAAAAAGAAATAAATGGAATACAAATTGGAAAAGAAGAAGTAAAACTGTCACTGTTTGCGGATCACATGATACTATATATTTAGAAAATCCTAAAGATGCCACCAGAAAACTACTAGAGCTAATCAATGAATTTACTCAGTCACAAAATATAAAATTAATACAGAAAATTAATAACGAAATTTCTTGCATTTGTATACAATAACAATGAAAGATCTGAAACAGAAATTAAGGAGACAATCCCATTTACCATTGCAACAAAAAGAATGAAATACCTAGGAATAAACCTACCTAAGGAGGCAAAATACCTGTCTGCAGAAAACTATAAGATACTGCTGAAAGAAATCAAGGATAAGACAAACAGATGGAGAGATATACCGTATTCTTGGATTGGAAGAATCAGTATTGTGAAAATGATTATACTACCCACAGTAGTCTACAAATTCAATGCAATCCCTATCAAATTACTAAGGGCATTTTTCATAGAACTAGAGCAAAATATTTTACAATTTGTCTGGAAACCCAAAAGACACAAATAGCCAAAAAATCTTGAGAAAGAAAAACGGAGCCGAAGGAATCAGACTCCCTGACTTCTGACTATACTACATAGCTACAGTAATCATGACTGTATGGCACTGGCACAAAAACAGGAACATAGATCAATGGAACAGGATAGAAAGCCCCGAGATTGACTCACAGACATATGGTCACATTATCTTTGACAAAGAAGGCAAGAATATACAATGGAGAAAAGAAAACCTCTTCAATAAGAGGTGCTGGGAAAACTGGACAGCTACATGTAAAAGAATGAAAATAGAGCACTTCCTAACACCCTACACAAAAATAAACACAAATGGATTAAAGACTTAAATGTAAGGCCAGACACTATAAAACTCTTAGAGGAAAACATAAGCAGAACACTCTTTGATATAAACCACAACAAGATCTTTTTTGACCCACCTCCTAGACTAATGGAAATAAAAACAAAAATAAACAAATGGGACCTAATGAAACTAAAAAGCTTTTGCACAGCAAAGGAAAACATAAACAAGATGAAAAGATAACCCTAACAACGGGAGAAAATATTTGCAAAGGAGGCAACTGACAAAGGATTAATCTCCAAAATATACAAGTAGCTCATGCAGCTCAATATCAAAAAAACAAACAACCCAATCAAAAAATGGGTGGAAGACCTAAATAGACATTTCTCCAAAGAAGATATACAGATGCTAACAAACACATGAAAGGATGCTCAACATCACTAGTCATCAGAGAAATGCAAATCAAAACTACAATGAGGTATCACCTCACACCAGTCAAAATGGCCATCATCTAAAAATCTACAAACAAATTCTGGAGAGGGTGTGGAGAAAAGGGAACCCTCTTGCACTGTAGGTGGGAATGTAAATTGATACAGCCACTATGGAAAACAGTATGGAGGTTCCTTAAAAAACTAAAAATAGAATTACTATATGACCCAGCAATCCCACTACTGGGCATATACCCTGAGATAACCATAATTTTAAAAGTCAGGTACCCCAATGTTCATTACAGCACTATTTACAATAGCCAGGACATGGAAGCAACCTAAGTGTCCATCAGTAGATGAATGGACAAAGAAGATGTGGCACATATATACAATGGAATATTACTCAGCCATAAAAAAGATGAAATTCAGATATTTGTAGTGAGGTGGACGGACCTAGAGTCTGTCATACAGAGTGAAGTAAGTCAGAAAGAGGAAAAAAATACCGTATGCTAAAATATATATATTGAGTCTAAGAAAAAATGGTTCTGATGAACCTAGGGGCAGGACAGGAATAAAGAAGCAGACGTAGAGAATGGACTTGAAGACAGAGGTGCTCAGGGAAGGGTAAACTGGGAGGAAGTGAGAGAATAGCATTGACATATATGCACCACCAAATATAAAATAGATAGCTAGTGGGAAACAGCTGCATAGCACAAGGAGATCAGGTCGGTGCTTTGTGACCACCTAGAGGGGTGGGATGTGGAGGGTGGGAGGGAGGTGCAAGAGGGAGGGGATATGGGGGATATATGTATACATATAGCTGATTCACTTTGTTATACAGCAGAAAGGAGCACAACATTGTAAAGCAATTATACTCCATTAAAGATGTAAAAAAAAAAAAAGATGGCATGGTACTGGCACAAAAACAGGAATACAGATCAATGGAAGAGGATAGAAAGCCCAGACATAAACCCACGCACCTATGGTCACCTAATCTATGATAAAGGAGGCAAAAATATACAATGGAGAAAAGAGAGCCTCTTTGATAAGTGGTGCTGGGAAAACTGGACAGCTACATGTAAAAGAATCAAATTAGAACACTTCCTAACACCATACACAAAAGTAAATTCAAAATGGATTAAAGACGTAAATGTAAGGCCAGACACTATAAAACTCTTAGAGGAAAACATAAGCAGAACACTCTCTGATATAAACCACAGCAAGATCCTCTTTTGACCAACCTCCTACAGTAATGGAAATAAAAACCAAAAGAAACAAATGGGACCTAATGAAACTTAAAAGCTTTTGCACAGCAAAGGAAACCATAAACAAGATGAAAAGACAACCCTAACAATGGGAGAAAATAAATGAAGCAACTGACAAAGGATTAATCTCCAAAATACACAAGCAGCTCATGCAGCTCAATATCAAAAAAAACAAACAACCCAATCGAAAAATGGGCAGAAGACCTAAATAGACATTTCTACAAAGAAGACAAACAGATCACCAACAGACACATGAAAAGATGCTCAACATCACTGATTATTAGAGTAATGCAAATCAAAATTATAGTGAGCTATCAACTCACACCGGTCAGAATGGTCATCATCAAAATATCTACAAACAATAAATGCTGGAGAAGGTGTGGAGAAAAGGGAACCCTCTTGCACAGTTGGTGTGAATGTAAATTGATACAGCCACTATGGAAAACAGTATGAAGTTTCCTTAAAAAACTGAAAATACAACTACCATATGACCCAGCCAATCCCACTCTTGGGCATATACCCAGAAAAACCATAATTCAAAAAGATATATGCACCCCAATGTTCATTGCAGCACTGTCTACAATAGCCACAACATAGAAGCAACCTAAATTTCCATCAAAGAGGAATGGTTAAAGAAGATGTGGTTAGTGGAATATTAGTCAGCCATAAAAAGGAAAGAAATTGGGTCATTTGTAGAGAGCTTGGACCTAGAGACTGTCATACAGAGTGAAGTAAGTCAGAAAGAGAAAAATAAATATTGTATGTTTACTCATATATGTGGAATTTAGAAAAATGGTATAGATGATCTTATTTGCAAAGCAGAAATAGAGACACAGCCATAGGGAACAAATGTATGGATACCAAGGAGAAAAGGAGGTGGGGTGGGAGGAATTGGTAGATTGTGATTGACACATATACACTATTGATACTATGTATAAAATAGATAACTAACGAGAACATACTGTATAGCACAGGGAACTCTACTTAATGCACTGTGGTAACCTAAATGGTAAGGAAATCCAAAAAGGAGTGGATATATGTATAAATATAGCTGATTCATTTTGCTGTACAGTAGAAATGAACATAACATTATTATTATTTTTTTTTTTTTCTTCTGTACGTAGGCCTCTCACTCCCGCGGCCTCTCCTGCTGCGGAGCACAGGCTCCGGACACGCAGGCCCAGCGGCCATGGCTCACGGGCCCAGCCACTCCACGGCACGTGGGATCCTCCCGGATCTGGGCACGAACCCGTGTCCCCTGCATCGGCAGGCGGACTGAACATAACATTTTAAAGTAAGTATACTTCAATAAAAATTAATTTAAAAATAAGTAGTAATAAAAATATACAACACTGAAAAAGAATAAAATCACTGTATTTTACACCTCAAACTAAAATAATATTGTAAGTGAACTCTACTTCTATAAAAAAGAAGTAGTTCCAGGAAACCAAAAATTTCAGGCTGATAGCAAGAAGGTGAAACTAAATACATGTATGGGTCCTTTCAGTTTTATATCAGTATGAATGAAACACAACTTAACAAATGTTCACATTTAAGAAAACAACTGTAAGAACAGAGCTTTATCTTGACTGACATTTTCAATCTGAGTTATAAAGTCATCTGAATGTAAAAATATATATGTATTATTTCAGGTTGGATTATAGATATACGGGATCGATCCAGTGTTAGGCAAGTAAACATTCTCTCCCTACACTGAAGTTACTGATCTACAGTTCAAAAACCCTTTTCAGATTCTGAGTGTCATGTTTCAATGGGAGTCATAGATAATCTGAAGACTAGGCAAGGCATTGTTATCAGAAAGATAACTGTATGAAAAACCTGGCAAATGAGGACACCTAGAGAAAAAAATAGGGTGTTTGGTTTAGAAAAGATGTAACTAGAGAAGGTACACGGTAGCCATGGTCATACACTTAACAGGCTCTCAGGTGGAAAGACAGGGCCTATCAGGGGCAAATTACGAAGAGGTTGATTTCAGCTCAGCGTAGAGAAGGCATTTCTAGCCATTCAATTGTCCCCAAAATAAAATATGTCTTCTTGTGTAAGAGTGAGATACATTCTCTCAGAAGTTTTCAGACAGTTGTTAGATAATTCCCTTTGGGATGTGTATTATATATGGGGATTCCTGCATTTTGTAGGATGTTGGGTTGAGAAAGGGAGATAACAGCTAATGTGTGCTGCTGCTTATTTAATTTTCTCTCCATAACTCAATATGTTCATCTACAGGAAACATGGGCCCTACATGTGGATAGACGGTGTCACTGAAAAGTGACAGGTGGTTTGACAGAGGGTTTCATAAGCGGTGACAAGTTGACAAAGGTTTGTAGACAATGATTTCATACAATGTGGGTGCCTGAAGTGCTGGGATGATAAAATGATGTCATCACAAAAGGAATTTGCTGCTAAAGAATGCTGAGTCAAGTGGGTTTTTTGTTAACAGATTGTCTGAACTTTGCATGAGTGTAGGATCATGTGCTTGTCATTATAAAATTCAAAGTATGATAATGAGATCATGAAAGTCAGAGAGGGAACAATCTTGAGTAATGCCCACCAGCTACCCTGCTTCTTTGATGCTAAAATCAATTACCTAAAATGCTGAAGAAAGAATCTTTCAAACTTTCAATTTATTTCTCAGATCTCATAGCATTTTAGAATCACATTTAAAGTAAGCAAGACTGGCAAAGGACATGATCTTTGGATGTAGGACAAGATCGTGATTTTACTTACACTTTGGTCTTTCTTTAAAATGAATAACAACCTCGAATATGTGAAATGCAGTAACTTCACATCAACTTTCCCTTGAGATTTACTAAGATTAAATTTATTTATTAAATATATAAGACATATATATATAATCTTTTTAAACGTCCATCTCCTATAAAAATTGCCAAAGTAAGAATTAATCCAAAGACCATCAGAAAGACACTAAAATTAATTTTGAGTTCACTAAACTGTTCAAGCTGTTTAAAAATAGTTTACTTTTCATGAATTTGGAGTTGATCAATTTAGAACCTATAATCATTCCAAGACCAACTGTTCAATTAGAACTCAGGTTGTTATTAAAACATAAACTGTATTTTAATATATTAACATATTTGCACTGATTTAAGTTATTGTAATATTGGTTAGTAGTTTGTTGATATTGAAGACAATAGTGCTAGACACTTATGAAATTTTGGAAGAAAATATAAAGATCTGCATCTGCAGCTCTCTTAATGTTGCTTTCTTGTTAAGTCGTTCATTTCTTTAGTCAACAAATATTTAAAGAGTGTGTGCAAAGCATTGTAGAAATCCAGGATGTTTATACATACTCAGCTTTTACACTAAAATATCCCCTGAAGTAATTCTTCAATGGTCATATCCTTTTGTAATGAAGTTTTGTTGTTACTGTTTTTAAAGTGTTGGTAAATTGATCATGGATTTTATGGCTAATAGAGTTTCTAACTTAAGTATTTGAAAACTTTTAATCAATTTTTTCCTTGGAAATCTGTCCCACGGAGGGGTAGGCTTAGAAAACAAAGGCTGAAAATTCCTAAGGTTTACTGTCTTCATATTAATATATTTGTGTGCTTTTCAAAATCAGCAGAAAAAAAAAGACAGCAATTTGATAGTAAAGATTTAACAGTGCTTAATTTATTTGATTTTATACCATTACTGACCTTTTATGTAATGACCCCACTAGAGTACGTGGCAATAAACACAAATGATGAATTTAAGTATTTCCGGTCCCCCTTTCACATTTTTTGGCCAAATCATAAAGTGTCATCAAAGTCATTCATTGGAAATTGCTTTTTTACAGGAAGCTCTACCTCTAAAAGTCTGAACCACCACAAAGAAATGCATCTCATCAAGTAAGTTAATTTAGTATATGGATTAGTCAGTGTTTTCCAGAGAAACAAACCAATAGCGTGTGCACATATAAAGGAGGAGAATTGGCTCACGTGGTAATGAGACTGGCAACTCCAAAATTGGCAGAGTGGGCCAGCTAGCTAAAGCCCCCGGAGAGCTGATATTCCAGTTCATGTCTGAGGGCAGTCTGTTGGAGAACTCCTTCTTGCTTGGGAGCGGCCCATCTTTTGTTCTGTTCAGGCCTTCAACTGATTGGATGAGACTCATCTACATTATGGAAAGCAATCTGCTTTACTCAAGGGTAACTAATTTAAATGTTATCTCATCCAAAAACACTTTCCTAGTTGACACATAAAATTAACCATTGCAGTATAGGAATATTACCAGAGGCAGAGCCTGAGGCACAGAGGCTCTGAACTGCAGGAAGACTCTATCTTTGCTTGTGAGGTTTTGGGGAGTCATTAGGTACTGAAGACTCAGGCTAACAAGTTTGGTCCATGCCATTTTGAAAGCAGTGTTTAAAAACTTTTTTAAAAAGAAGCCATCGGGCTTCCCTGGTGGCGCAATGGTTGAGAGTCTGCCTGCCAATGCAGGGGACATATGTTTGTGCCCCGGTCCGGGAAGATCCCACATGCCGCGGAGCAGCTGGGCCTGTGAGCCATGGCCGCTGAGCCTGCGTGTCCGGAGCCTGTGCTCCGCAACGGGAGAGGCCACAGCAGTAAGAGGCCCGCGTACCGAAAAAAAAAAGAAGCCATCAAGCCCAAGAAGTCTGTAAGAGGTAATTGATGAATTTTAAAATCAAAATTATTTAGATAATTTACATACAATTAAGTGCAACAAAATGTACAGTTCAATGAGCTTTGAGATATATATATATATCTCCATGTAACCATCACCCCAGTCATTTCCAGCACTCCAGAAAGTTCCCTATTCAGTGACCATTTTCCTTCTGCCAGGTATCATGCTTAATGATGCATAATATGTTTTAATTCTCATTAAACATATTGAAGTTGGCAATATTATTCTCATTCTAAAATTAAAATGTTTAGGGAGGTCACAGTATTTTCCCAGTAGCCCAGCTGCTTACCCAGTGAAAATGCTGGGATTTGAATCTGGACACACTTGACTCCAATTCCTCAACCACTGCATGACACTAACTCTGTAAATACTATAGCACCACAGTTCTCATTTGCAACATCACATCTTGCCAATGCTATGGGTAGGCCACACTCAGCATCCCCTTCTTTCATTTATTCTCTTATGTTGTTATGTACTGATCTGTGATCCTTGCTAGGTTATAAACTCTGAGAAGGGAAAGACCCATATCATATTAATTTCATCTACCTCTTTAATCCGGAGATTATTCCAGTGATCTGCATATAGTGGCAATTCAATAAACATTTGCTAAACGAATAAAACACAGTGTTATAATTTTATATATTTCTAGCTCTTTATAAACCTCCCTAAGTTTTCCTGTTTTTGAATGCTATTGAGAAACATTTTAATAATTCATGTGTCTGGATTGTTGTAGCACTGCAAATCATAGAAACATGTTCCTAAAGAAAATAGAATAATCTTAAGCCTAACTTAGAATAATAATAACAGTTAACGTCTCCAATTTTTGAGCATTTATTACCTAACAGACTCTACTAAGTGATTTATTTGCCTATTCTTATTTAGTGGTCAAAAGCACAGTCTCTAAAATCAGACTTCTTGGACCCAAATCCTCCCTCTACTTATTAGCTGAGCTTATTGTGTAAATTATTTTATTTGCACTTGCTTCAGTTTCCTCACCTTTGAAATGGGGTAATAATAGTACCTACATAATTCTTGAAAATTAAACAGTTTAAAATGCTTAGAAAAGTGCCTGGTACATATAAGGCAATTTTGTTATTATTATCTTATTTAAATTCTTAAATATCACCAATTAAAACCTAACATATTTCTTAATTAATTTATAAAATCAAGAAGAATATTGTAGCTCATATTACCCTACAGAAAATTTAAGTAAGTCTTCAGAGTGACTTTTCCCTGAACAGATTTTAGGGATAATCAAGGGAGTAAATCTACATTTTGTGGGATTATTACTAAATGCAAATACTTAGCTAAGAAAAAACTAAGATGGTGAGATTGAATGCTTTTTCCCTACGATCAGTAGCAACACAAGGATGTCTGCTTTTACCACTTCTATTCAACCTTTTACTGAAGATGATAGCCAGGGAAATTAGGCAAGAAAATAAAATACATTTTTCTACACTAAGCTGACATAATCTTGTACATAAAAAAATCCTAAGGAATACACTAAAAATCTATTAGAACTAATAAATGGGTTCAGCAAGTTTTCAGGATACCAAAATCAATATACAGAAATCAACTGTATTCCTATACAATAGCAATGAGCAAAACTGAAAATGAAATTAAGAAAACAAAACCACTGAAATGGCATAATAAAGAATAAAATACTTAGGAATAAAGTGAACAAAGAAGTGCTAAACTTATACTCTGAAAATCCCAAAACAGTGTTGAAAAGTTAAAGAAGACCTAAATAAATGAAAAGGTATTCCATGTTCCTGTATCAGAGGATTCAACATTGTGAAGATGGCGATACTCTCCAAATTGATCTACAGATTAGTGAAGACCCTATCAAAATTTCAGCTGAATTCTTTGCACAGAATGACAAACTGAACCTAAAATTCATATGAAAATTCAAGACATCCAAAGTAAACAAAACAATTATGAACAGGAAGAACAAAGCTGAAGAATTCGCACTTCCCAATTTCAAAACTAATTTCATAGCAATAGTAATTAAGACAGTGTTGTACTGGCATAAGAATAGACATATAGATCAGTGGAATAAAACAAGGAATCTGGAAATAAATCCTTATGTTACAGTTAATTGATTTTCAACAGGTGCCAAGACAAGTAAATGGGGAAACAATCATCTTTTTAACAAATGTTGCTCAAACAACTGGAAAACCACACAGGAAAGAATGAAGTTGGACCCTTACCTCACACCATATATAAAAATCATAGATCCCTGTCAGCCACAGATCTCAAGGATAAACAACTCACACACTTACAACTATTCTGTACCCATACAACAATCCTGTTCTCACTTTCAGTACAGTATTCAACAAATTATGTGAGATACTTAACACTTTATTATAAAGTAGGCTTTGTGTTACATAATTTTGCGCAACTGTAGGCTGACGTAAGTGTTCTGAGCACTTTTAAGGTAGGCTAGGCTAAGCTATGATGTTTGGTAAGTTAGGAGTATTAAACACATTTTCAACTTATGACATTTTCAACTTACAGTGGATTTGTTGGGATATAATCCCATCATAAATCAAGGAAGATCTGTACAAAACTCTAAGAAAAACAATTAAAAATGGGCAAGGAAGCTGAAAAGATATTTTTCCAAAGAACATGTACAAATAGCCAATAAGCACACGAAACAATGCCCCAAATCATTAGTCAACAAGGAAATGTAAATCCAAATCATAAGGAGATACCACTTCATACTCACTAGGATGCTTACATCGAAAATGTCAGACACACCACCTCAACTTGAGACTTTAACACATTTCTCTCAGGAGCTATAGAACAAGCATATACACACACAATCAGGAAGAATACAAATAGCCAGAATAACACATTAGCAAATTTACCAAGCTGACAACAATGGCAGAAAACAGTCTTTTCACGTACACAATAGAACATTTACCAAAACCATCCATATGCCAAGCCATAATGCAAGCATCAACAAATTTTAAAAGATTGACATCACTTAGAGTATTTTTTCTGATAACAATGAAATTAAGGTATATATAATTAATGATATCTCATAACTAGAAATCTCCAACTGATTAGAAATTAAGCATGTATGTCTAAATTTCACAGTTGGTTCAAATAAGAATCACATTGGGAATTAGCAAATATTTTGAAGTCAGTAAAAATAAAGATTGACAGATTAAAATTGTTAAGGTGCAGCTAATGAAGTGCTTGGAATTTTAGCTTTAAATTCACGTTAGAAAAGAAGAAAGACTGAAAATTGGTGATTTTAATTTTCATCTCAGGAAAATAAAAAAGGTACAGCAAATAGAGCCCAAAGAAAGTAGACAGAAGGAAATAGTGAAAATGCCTGCATCCTAAAAATTTCATAAGTATTAAAAAGGAATGGATGATAGCCATTCTGACAGGTGGGAGGTGATATCTCATTATGGTTTTAATTTGCATTTCTCTGATTATTAGCAATGTTGAGCATCTTTTTATGTGCCTGTTGGCCATCTGTATGTCTCCTTTGGAAAAATTTCTATTCAGGTCTTCCACCCATTTTTTTTTTTAACATCTTTTGGAGTTGGTGCAGCCTTTGTGGAAAACATTATGGTTTCTCAAAAAATTAAAAGCAGAACTACCATATGATCTAGCAATTCCACTCCTGGGTACATATTCAAAAAAAAAAAAGAAAACATTAATTGGAAAAGATACATGACCCCAATATTCATAGCATCATTATTTACAGTTAACAAGATATGGAAGCAAACTAAGTGTCCATCAACAGACGAGTGGATAAAGAAGATGTGATGTATATATATATATATATACACACATACATACATACAATGGAATACTACTCAGCCATATAAAAGGATGCAATTTTGCCATTTGCAACAACATGGATGGACTTGAAGGGTTTTATGCTAAGTGAAATAAGTCAGACAGAGAAAGACAAATACTGTATGATATCACTTGTATATGGAATCTAAAAAATAAAGCTAGTGAATATAACAAAAAAGAAAGAAAGAAAAAAAGGAATGGATGTAAAATGTTTGGCTCAGATGCCAGAAACATAGTTAAGATACCATAAGCATTAGCTATGTATTATTAGCACAGGAACAAGAAAAAAATGGAATATTCATCCCATTTCAAGGGGAAACATTTGCATTTCACAGTGTCTGTCTTTATAGTAATAGCTCCTCCTTTTTGTGGGAGAGATCAGCTAATGAAGCTTCTGGTGGAAATTTTCGGTGAGAATTAGTGAAGGGGTGGGGAGGAGCCCAGGGAGCTAACATTTACTGCACCGTCCCACATGCCTGATGCTCTGTTAAGCTCACTGCCTGTGCGTGTTTATTCCATCCTTACAGGAGCCTGGAGGGATTAATGTGCACCTTTCACAGATTCGGCCACTGAGGTTTATGGAGGTGGAACATCTAACCCAAGTCATACAGCTGATGAGGGCAGAGCTGGGATTTAGACAGCAACCCGCCTGAGCCAAAGCCAGGGACGTGCATTCCACTGCATCATCAAAATGACTCTTTATCTATGGGGTAGGTGAATCCTGGCTAAACCAGGCTAGTCTCAGCTGCCTTCTCTTCCAGGTTCCAACCTGGGGACATGGTTTCTACGCTTTCCTTCAAATCACAGAAAAGCTTGGCATAAATATTTTGTGTGCTTTGAAGAGATGCTGGCTTGGAACTCGTCCCCCTACCCCTCCCAGCCCACCTCCATGCACACGTGGTGCAGGAGCAAGGCCATCGGGGGGCAGGCATTCTGCTGCCGGTGTCCAGGGCAGGGACCTCACTGAGCAGATGAAGACCTCAAGTGCCAAAGGAGTAAGGGAGGAGGGGACTCAGGAGGAACCTTTCCTCAGGACCTACTCCATGCCAGCCCCTGTGTGAGGTCTTTGTGTGAGCTCTGTCTCCGTGCCTGCAGCTGTGTGACGAGACGGCGTCAGAACTGTCCACCGTTCCCTTCCTCAGCTTTCAGCTGGGCAGAGAAGTGTTAAAGGCCAGGCACACCACACAGGGCGGGGCAGGCACCCGACTACCTCCCATTGTTCTCCGGTGAGTGACCTGACTCGTCCTGCAAACCCACTGCGAGAGGGAGGGGGGATTGCAGGGGATCTACTCATAATTCTAACTATAGTGAGTGTGGCTTTGCGGTCTTCACCACCACATAACATGAACCTGTCCTCAAGACAGTTCCGTAAAGCGTCAAGCAGAAAAATGGGGGCAAATGCTGTATTTCCATTGCATTGCCCAGAAATGCACTCAGTAAACTTCAACCTGAAGGAAGCTACACAGAACATGATCCAATTTTCCTCTTTTTGAGTGGGAGAACATAGTCAAACTGCGAGGTCGAGTCATAGAAAAAGTGGATGCTTTAGAAAGATATTCTTTGTCAGACTATTTAGAATTTAATTCTGAAAATTTGTTATTTTAGAAAAGTGGTAATGTCTAATTCTATTTATAACTTAGCCTGTCAGAGAAAAGAAAACAATAATCTTTTTCAATTGAGAGAGATGTTGTTTTGAGATACAACAACAACAATAACAAAAATCAACCAGGGCATAGTAATTAAGGGAGTTCCTAGCACACCAGGATCACTGCTGCCAAGTGAACCACCAAAGCCCTTTATTTCTGTTACTGGCATTTCTTAAATTTTCCCCAAATGTCAATAATTTTACAAAACAAGCATCTGCTTTCACTTTAAATAAATGTGTCAAAAACTTTAGATAGAAAGCTGAAAATTTGATCTAAATTGATAAACTAACAAGACCTTAATTACTGAAAAAAATATGGTAAAATCTTTATTTGCTTTTGCTAAATTTCTTCTCCTTATGATAGAGCCAGCAACTGAGATGATACAAATGCTTTTATTCAGCACATGAGAAAGAAGTGTCAGTAATGATAAGCAAAGGGAAAATTCCCTTTGAAGCCACGAATGTTCCTTGGGAAAATGTACACACTTTGAATTCTAGTAAATGTTCCTCCTAAAAAAATCTATGATGAAGCTGTTCGTGGTCCCAGTATCCCTCTTTGAGGGATGTGACCTTTTGGAGGTTCCTGCAAGAAATGTAGAGGTGGATTGCAGGGTTTGCTTGCAAAACATTAAAAATTTTTGTTCATGTTGTGATAAACATTTGGACCCATGAAAGCTAGGACCTGGTTGCTTCCAAGTCAAAGTGGACAATCAGGACAAAGAGAAATTTACGGCAAAGATAAATTTCTCCTGTTATTGCAACATTTCCCAGTATCATCTCATATCCAGCCGCCTCACCTCACTAAGTAACCACAGTTATGATAATGGAAAGTGAGCCAGCTGCTGTGACCTTGGCTCAAATTGTCCCCGGAAATCTATTTTAATGTGTTTGCTCTTACCATCTTGATACATTTAGTATGATATCAAGCACTAAGTGATCAGGAAATCCCACATACTAGTGTTTCTCAAAATGTAGCCTAAATACCACCTCCAGCAGCATCCCCTTTGGTTCTTTTTATGAATGCTGATGTCAGGGCCCTGCCCCACACCCACTATATCATTGAAAGGCCTGGGGCCATGAATTGTAATAAGTACTCTAAGTAATACTTATGACACTGAAATTTGACAACTGTAGATCTAGGGGAAAGGTCATAGAGAATTATAGATCAGTACTTATTTACACAATCGACTAAGGAAGTACAGATTTCTAGAGGAAAATGATACTGCATTATCCTATCGATAGAATAATTTTTTCTCTGCTCATCTCGTTTAACCAGCATCTTACTTAGTCCAGACTGCTATAACAAAACAACACAGACTGGGTAGCTTATAAACCACAGAACTATATTCCTCACAGTTCTGGAGGCTGAAAGTCTGAGATCAGGGTGCTAGTGTGGTCTGGCGAGGGCTCTCCTCTGGGTGGCAGACTTCTTATATCATCATATGGTGGAAGGGGGATGGGAGCTCTCTTGGGCCTCTATAAGGGATTAATCTCACTCATGACCTAATTACTTCCCAAAGGCCCCATCTATTTATATCATCATATTGGGCATTAGGATATCAACATATGAATTTTAGGGGAACACAAACATTCAGACCATAGCAACCAGAATTCCCTAGTTCCATCCAGTGTCAACTGCAACACCCTTAACAGAAGTTCTGAGAG
Organism: Orcinus orca; assembly: GCF_937001465.1. NCBI lineage: Eukaryota > Metazoa > Chordata > Mammalia > Artiodactyla > Delphinidae > Orcinus > Orcinus orca. Next base: position 24,906,094 of record NC_064569.1, read on the forward strand.
TCATTATTGTGTTGCCCTCAATATCAAATGATTTTCACAAGGGACTCAAGCATTCTTTTCTCTGACTTCAGACTAAAGTGGCTAATTGGACAGAATATGTACTGACGTGTTACCTAGTTGTACAGCAGATTCAACCATTCTTATTTTATTCATTTGCTCAACACAAATGACCTTGGGATTTCAGGTTTCATCAATATAATATGAAAAAACAACATGCACGCTTTGTTACATATCACAATTGCCTGGCCAATTCAGGGAAAGCTATATTTTACTAACTATTTTTCCTTTCTGAGTATATCTGTCAATCCAGCTCACATGGTTCATATGATACTCCTTTATAGATGGAGCTGAAGTCAATACTTGGCTTCCAGTTTCCCTAAATTATTTATTACACAGTCAAAATGCATTCATTAGGAAGTTTTAATATGGCTGATGCCATCTCAGGGGTGATCTCTGTTTTCAGAGTAAATAGGCCATTCATATTAAGAAAAAGCATAATGATTATCTGAAATTTCCTGTATGTCTTTTTAGTACCCTCTCCTGTTTTTCATTTTAGTAACTCCTGAAAAACACTAATTATCTAGGAAGTTTGCTTGTCTCCTTAAATCATTTGTGTGTGGGGGGGGCGTGGTGGTGGTGAGAACGTTTAAAATCTACTGTCTTAATAAATTTCAAATATATAATAGAGTATTGTTAACTATGGTCACCCTGATTTACATTAGATTCCCCCAAACTTATTCATCTTATGACTGAAAGTTTGTACCCTTTGACCAGTATCTCCCCCGGTCTCCCACCTTCCAGCTCCTGGTAACCACCACTCTACTCTCTGTTTCTATAGGTTTGACTTTTTAGATTCTACCCGTAAATGAGATTATACAGTATTTGTCTTTCTCTGTCTGACTTATTTCACTTAGCATAATGCCCTCAAGCTTCATCCATGTTGTCTCAAATGCAAGATTTCCTTCCTTTTTATGGCTGTATTCCATTATATACAGATGTGTATATATAGATATACATCTTTTGTTGCTGTGCTTTTGTTGTTATATCCAAAAAAATCATTACCAAGACCAATATCAAGTAGCTTTTTCCCTATGTTTTCTTCTAAGAGTTTTGTGGTTTCAGGTCTTATGTTTAGTCCTCAATACAGTTCGAGTTAACTTTTGTGAATGGCTTAAGATGGGGTCCAGTTTCATTCGTTCAAATGTGTACATCCATTTTTCCCAAGACAATTTATTGAAGAGACTATCCTTTTCCCATTGAGTACTCTTGGTTTCCTCGTCAAATATTAATTGATCATATTGGGTTGGCCAAAAAGTTCGTTCAGGTTTTGCTATGCATCCTATGGAAAAACCCGAACAAACTTCTTGGCCAACCCAATATATGCATGGGTTTATTTGGGGCTCTTGATTCTGTTCTATTGATCTATGTGTCTGTTTTTATGCTAGTACTCTACTGTTTTGATTACTACAGCTTTGCAAGATTTTGAAATCAGGAAGTGTGATGCCTCCAGCTTTGTTCTTGTTTTCCAACATTGCTTTGGCTATTTGAAGTCTTCTGTGGTTCCATACAAATTTTGGTATAGTTTCTCTATTTCTATATTGAAATTTTGGTAGGGTTTGCATTGAATCTATAGATGGCTCTGGCTGTTATGGACATTTGAATAATATTAACTCTTCCAATCCATGAACATGGGATATATTTCCATTTATTTGCGCTTTCTTCAATTTTTTTCATCAATTTTCCTATAGTTTCAATATACAGATATTTTATCTTCTTGGTTGAATTTATTCCTAAGTATTTCTATTGTTTTTTATCTTATTGCACATGGGACTGTTTTCTTTACTTCTTTTTCAAATAGTTTGTTGTTAGTGTATAGATACGCATCTGATTTTTGTATATTGATTTTGTATCCTGCAACCTTACTGAACTTGTTTACTAGTTCTAACAGTTTTTTGGTGGTGTCTTTGGACTTTCCTATACATAAGATCATGTCATCTGCAAACGGACAATTTTGCTTCTTCCTTTCTGATTTGAATGTCTTTATTTTTTTCTTGCCTAATTGCTCTGGCTAGGATTTCCAGCACTATGTTCAACAAGAGTGGTGAAAGTGAGCACCCTAGTCTTGTTACTGATTTTAGAAGAAAAACTTTCAACCTTTCATTAGAAATTCACTGCCAGAAATTCTGATGCACTATCCTGGAAACATGTCTGATACATTCCACTAACATATACCAAAGTATGGCATTTGAGTCACAGGGATAAAAGATAATAATTCATCCCAAAAACAAGTTTTCTGGAATTCAGTTTTGATTAAGTTCTAAAGATACATTTTAAAGATAAAAAAGAAAACCACGATTCACCTTTAAAATTAAAATTTTTAACATATATTCCATTATTAATATTTTTTTGTGTTCTTACAATGCAAAAATTTAGAAACTTTTAAACTCTAAAAATTTTGACCAGTTTACCTATTTGGCCTTAGCACATCCTAAATTCCCTTCTAAGAATCACATCAGTGTTTGCAGTTCATCAGTCCAATATGGATGGAGTAATTCTATCTCTTCTTTGTTGGTTTATTCTTGGAGTTGCCATCCATGCTGGTACTGCTGCTACTGAAAGAGCTGGAATCTGAGTCTGAATCAGAGGAGAAAGAAGAGCTTGTGAAGGAGGCTGAAGATGATGAACTAAAGGAGATTTCATTGGTGTCACTGTCCTCTGAGGAGAACGAGGTAGATGTTTCTTCACTATCTAATGAAGAATCACTAAGTGAGCTGTCACTGCAGTTGCTGTGGAGCCTGGTTATACTCTTAGACCTTTTTTCTTGGTCTTTCTACATTAGTTTTTCTAATGCTTTGTTATAACAATTATTCATTTTTTCTTTTAAAGATCTCTCTAATTCTGCTCTTCTTAAAGGCCTATGTAGGTACTCTTTTTCCTGTGCACTCATAAATCCAATGTCCAAATTCCAAGTATTTCTGACATTTTACATATATTGCTTATTTGCTTCAGTTTGTCTCCAGGCATGCATGGGGTTACCATCTTAGCTCGGCTGAGGCCTGTCATGCTGATGGAAGATGCAATCTTAATCACGACCCAAAGACCAGAGTATATAGGGGATAGGGAGTGAAGGAAAGGAAGAGTAAAAAAGAAAAGATGTTATGGTCAAAAGGAACATTTCAATATTCAGGTATTAAAAGAAGAAAAGATCTCAGTGATAAGAGGTCAGTGGTTTGGCCATACTGGTGAGTGTCTGAAGAAGAATAGAAATGAAAGGCCCCAGAGTGAAGGGTGAAGAGGAGCTGGGGGATCAGTATTGACAGTCACCAAGGACAACAGCATAAGATAGATAACAACAGAAAATGGTGGCCCTGTGGCTTAAGTGCTGTAAGATATGGGAGAAAGTTCAGGACACTGTGAGGTGACATCAAGGAGGATGGTGGGTGTGCTTTGGGGTGCAATCTTCAAAAACTTGGGCAAAAAGCCCTGGAAAGGGCCATGTACAATTTGGACAGGGAAGAGATGAGAAGAACATAATGAGGGTGAGATGAAGGATAAGGAAGGAGGTAACCTGAATATTAATGTGTTACCATCAAGGGGTGGCACGTGTGCATAACTTGCCAACCCCAGATTCTAATTGGAGTATCAACATTACAGCGTGGTCATATCAGTTGGGACTGGAGTTTTAGATTCTTTGGGGCTTTGGGAAGAGAGCTGGAAAAGAGAGCTCTGCTATTTTGAGTCTCTGAATATCCATTTTTAGAATGAAAAGTTGTGTGGCTTGTTCCAAAGATATAAAGAAAAATATTCCCCCAAATATAATGGTTGTCATTCTTTTCACAATCTTTTGGCTTGAAAATCAATTTGCCAAAGAATTAGATTAAGAAACATTAAATATATCTCATTATCAAATCAATTTTCTATACAGGCATACCTCAGATATATTGCGAGTTTGGTTCCAGACCATCACAATAAAGTGGATATGGCAATAAAGTGAGTCAGACAAATGTTTTGGTTCTCCAGTGCATATAAAAGTTACATTTACATTATACTATAGTCTATTAAATGTGCAATTGTATCATGTCTAAGAAAATAACATACATACCTTAATTTAAAAATACTTTATTGCTAAAAAATGCTAAACATCATCTGAGCCTTCAGCGAGTAGAAATCCTTTTGCAGATGGAGGGTCTTGTCTCTATGTTGATGGCTGCTGACCAATCAGAATGGTGATTACTGGAGGCTGGGGTGGCTGTGGCAGTTTCTTAAAATAAGACAGCAGTGAAGTTGGCTGCATCTATTGACTCTTCCTTTCACAAATAATTTCTCTGTAGCATGCAATGCTGTTTGATAGCATTTGACCCACAGTAGAATTTCTTTCAGAATTAGAGTCAATTTTCTCAAATCCTGTCACTGCTTTATTAACCAAGTTTAAATAATATTCTAGGTACTTCGTTGTCATTTCAACAGTATCTTCACCAGGAGTAGATTCCATCTCAAGAAACCACTTTCTTTGCTCATCCATTAGAAGTATTGATAACTTCTCATCCATTCAAGTTTTATCATGAGATTACAGCAATTCAATCATACCTTGAGGCTTCACTTCTAATTCTACTTCTCTTGATATTTCTAGCACATCTGCAGTGATTTCCTTCACTGAAGTCTTAAGCCCCTCAAAGTCATCCATGAAGATTGAAATTAACTTCTTCCAAACTCCTGTGAATGTTGATATTTTGACTTATTCCCATGAATCACAAATGTTCTAAATGGCAGCTAGAATGGTGAATCCTTTCCAGGTTTTCAGTTTACTTTGCCCAGATCCATCAGAGAATCACTATCTATGGCAGCTTTAGCCTACTGAAATGTACTTCTTTTTTTTCTTTTTTTGCGGTACGCAGGCCTCTCACTGTTGTGGCCTCTCCCGTTGCGGAGCACAGGCTCCGGACGCGCAGGCCCAGCAGCCATGTCTCACGGGCCCAGCCGCTTCGCGGCACGTGGGATCTTCCCAGACTGGGGCACGAACCCGCGTCCTCTGCATCGTCAGGCGGACTCTCAACCACTGTGCCACCAGGGAAGCCCCATCTTGAACTTTAATGTTATGGAGATGGCTTCTTTCCTTAAACCTCATGAACAAACCTCTGCTAGGTTCAGACTTTTCTTCTGCAGCTTCCTCACCTCTCAGCCTTCATAGTATTGAAGGGAGTTAGAACCTTGCTCTGGATTAGGCTTTTGTTCAGGGGAATGCTGTGGCAAGTTTGATCTTCTATCCAGATTACTACAGCTTTCTCCATATCAACAATATCACTTTTTTATCATTTGTATGTTCACTGGAATAACACTTTTAATTTCCTTCAAGAACTTTTCCTTTACATTCACAAATTGGTTAACTGTTTGGTGCAAGAGGCCTAGCTTTCAGCCTATCTCAGCTTTCGACAGGCCTTCCTCACTAAACTTGATCATTTCTAACTTTTGATTTAAAATGGGCGATGTGTTGGGGGCTTCCCTGGTGGTGCAGTGGTTGAGAATCTGCCTGCCAATGCAGGGAACATGGGTTCGAGCCCTGGTCTCGGAAGATCCCACATGGCACGGAGCAACTAGGCCTGTGCACCACAACTACTGAGCCTGCACGTCTGGAGCTTGTGCTCCGCAACAGGAGAGGCCGCGAGAGGGAGAGGCCCCCGCTCGCTGCAACTAGAGAAAGCCCTCGCACAGAAACGAAGACCCAACACAGCAAAAATAAATAAATAAATAAATTTAAAATGGGCGATGTGCAACTACTTTCACTTAAATGCTTAGAGGTCATTGTAGGGTTACTAACTGGCCTGATTCCAATATTGTGTGCCTCAGGATATAGGGAGGTCCAAGGAGGAGAGAGAGACAGAGGAATGGCCAGTTGGTGGAGTAGTCAGAACACATACAAATCGATTAAGTTTGCCATCAGATGTGGGTGCGGTTCAGGGTGCCCCCAAAATAATTATAATAGTAACATCAAAGATCATTGATCATGGATCACTGTAACAAATATAATAATAATGAAAAAGTTTGATATACTGTAATAATTACCAAAATGTAACACAGAGACATGAAGTGAGCAAATGCTATCGGAAAAATGGTGCCAATAGACTTGCTCGATGTGGGGTTGCCACAAAACCCAATTTGTAAAAATTTCAATATCTGCAAAGCACAATACAATGAGGTATGCCTGTACTTTTCAATTATTAAACTACTACATTTCGTTCTGAGTTTTGCTTCTAAGGTTTATTATAACAACCACATTTCATGTAGTGAAAAGATAGTTTTAGGGATGGGGAAAGATATGATGCTACCATGAACTCTTCATCTTTGGTTTCAAAAACAAACATCAACACTTTATCCAAGGATCCACAACAATACTTTTTCTAGCATCCCAATGTGCAATATTCTATTACATTAATCTGGGCACTTACAGACTTCTGCTCATCTACAAAAACTAATCCTAATTTTGCCTATTTTCAGGAAAAAAACCTTTATATTTAAATTTCTAAACAAAGCTAATGGTAATTAATATAGATTAAGAATATCTCATGAAAGCTTATTCCTTATCAATCTCTCCACAGGAACTATGCTGCGTTGGCTGATCACCTTCTAGTTTCATGGAAGAACACAAATGTTTGTGGAAGAAGTCAAAGTACTAAGATAAGATTCAGAGAGTTCTTTTGATGTGAAAAGACTCAAACATAATGAACTGTCTTATGGGTCCAAGGATTCAAATACAATGTGTCCCCAGCACTATAGCACTTTCCCCACAGGAATGGAACTTTCTGTTAGCCCCTCATTTTTAGAGTTTTTAGGCTGGTCAAAGATCTCACATTTATTTCAGTGAGAGTCATTAATAAAGGATTCTGGGGAATACTCCAGCTCTGAGGTGGCTCCCGGGAAGCAGTGGAATGAGGTGGTGAAGAATATGAGCCGTCAGGGGGCTTCCCAGGTGGCGCAGTGGTTGAGAGTCCGCCTGCCGATGCGGGGGACACAGGTTCGTGCCCCCATCCGGGAAGATCCCACGTGCCGCGGAGCGACTGGGCCCGTGAGCCATGGCCGCTGGGCCTGCGCATCCGGAGCCTGTGCTCTGCAACAGGAGAGGCCACAGCGGTGAGAGGCCTGCGTACCTCAAAAAAAAAAAAAAAAGAATATGAGTCCTCAGAGCGAACAGGTCTGGGTTCTATTCCCAGGTCTTCTTTCTGGGGTCTTGGGGAATAGTTTGCTTGTTTACAGAATAGGAATAAAGACAGTCTCTACCTTGTAGAGGTGCCCACATCTAATCTAATTTGTTCACATCAAAAGAGTTAACTTTGATTCTTGGAATGAACATTGTTTCAAAAATTTTTAAAAAAGAACAATGATTTTAAAGGACATACTTAAAAAAAAATAAAACAGTATGGTGTTGTAAGGCAGGGAGACAAAACACATATAAAACAAATCAAGTCAAAGTTAAAATATTATTCCCTGCTTCCAGACTTTGACTCACTGCTACTTAGAAACATAAATATCTTAAGGAAAGTGGAAGTAAAGCTCAAAGTTATCTAAATGTGGATTAGCCCTGCTGTTTTCTGGGTCACTCCTCTCTGCACTTAGAGATACTGGATCAGAGGAATGTAAACCAAATTTAATATCTCCTTCAGAGAGACACAGTTAGGAGTGTGCTTTTCTCCAATATGGGAAACATAAATCATTAAATTTGAACAGAAGCACTTTTTGGATTGCTGAGCTATTGGCCAGCATGGGTAATGGAAAGTGAACAGAAGTTTTAAGAGCAGGAGTTCAACCCTGGCTCTGCTCTAGCCTAGGCTAAGGTCATATGAGATCTCTGAACCTTGGTTTCCTCATCTGTAAAATGGGGATGAGGATGATAAAAATAGGTATGGCTAAAGTTACCCTAAAAATTAAATAAGACAAATGCTGTAAAGTGGAAGGTATTTACAGATGTTAACAATTATAATTATTTTAAACTACTGAATTGAATTAACTACCCTAGAATGTAGCCATTCTGCTTGCAACAAACAAACAAGCAAAAGAACAGACTTTAAAGCAGGGTGACAATCCACGTCTTGTCATCAGTTAGTCGTGTGGCCTTCTACAAGCCATTTCATCTCTCAGGACTTCACTTTCTCTTCATTCTGATCTGCTTCACACACTCATTGTGCAGTTCTCATGAAATAAAGAAAAGACCATACTTTGAAAACAAAGTACCAAACAAATGTAAGGCATAGTCATTAGCTGGGATAGTCATCAGGAGTTGACCTTACTGCAGTGGAATTGGAGAAAAGAATTCCTATGTTGGTTTTTCTTGAACCCCTTTTATTGTGAAAAGGAGTCATTTCCACCCTTCAAAATGATTTTTTTTTTCTAAATTGAACTCATATGTACCAATTCAACAAAACAGTTACTGGAAACTTATGTGACTTGAAAAGGGAAGATTATTGTGTTGATATCTTGTTTAGGTCTTGGAAAATGAAATTTAAAAGAATCTCTGCCATTCTTCTCATGTAGAGCCACATTCAGCACAATGTTATAACATAACTGCAGGGTATCTTTCATAAGAATGAAACATCGTTTTGTAGGCAGGCTCCTTTTCTTGAAAAAAATTAGCAAAGAAAAAAAAATACACATCTACATGATACTTGAAATCAGTTTTTATTGTATTATATGATCCAGGGACCCAAAAAGGTATAAGAAGGAATTTTCCCAGACTTTCTGTTATTTCAGCTTTAAGTAAAACAGATTGAAAAACAGTAATAACTTTAAAAAAATGAGTCCTTAGAACTACACATGAAGAAATAAGTGACCGTAAAAATCCAAAACTAGTGGAATAAAATAATAAATACCATCTAGTCCTGAATTCTAAGTAAATACTATAATAGCTACACTCATTTTTCTTTCATTTTTTGATTTCTTTTTATTTTCTTAAGGAGCTTCATGGTGCTAAAATGGCGTTTCTGTCTCAGTATCTACTTCTTCAATCATCCTCAGCATTCATCTTTTGCAATTTCTATTAAATATTAGTACCTAGTATTCAAATTAAGTTAAAAAAGTTTTTTTTTACTGATTTTTACTTTTAAAGTGTTCTTCAATAAAACAATAATGGCATTCACTTTTTGTGTTGTAAGTCCCCTTCATTTTGTATTCCATCATGAAACCTAAGGTCATTCTGAGCATACAACTTACTTCATACCCATGATGAATGTTATCACCATATACTATGTTACAATTATCCCATAACTGACCAAAATCAATGCTTCCATTTGATAGGATTAAAGAAAATCATGGACACACATACATGTATAAAAAGGCACAAGTCTCTCTGTAAATATGACCCCAAGATTCATAGGGTAAATTGGCAGATGCGTTATACTGCAGTTACCCAGTTCTATTACAGAAAGGCTAGAAGAACACAAGTAACCTTTTAACTTTAAGGGCTATTTGAAAAGAGCCCTTGACAAAGCATTCATGAAAGACAGAACTGAAGGCAACTATGTCAATCAACGTATATATATGCTCAGCTGGTCAACTGTAACTTTATAAGAAACAATAAAATAGGATTATGTCTGTTTAGAATAACCAGAATGTTTAGGATTATAACTCATGCCGATGGGACAAAAGCATTTATAAACAAAAAATGAAAAGTAATCTTATTGTCTCATTAAAATTAGTTTAGTAACTTTCAAATTTCAAAAGAAAATCTTTCAAAATGTTTTAATTTTTATTTCTGAAACTTTAAACTTAAAATATTTTAGAAAAAATTTAACTTTAGTTTTTCCTCTTTGTAGATAAAGCAGAATATTCCAACAACAAGATGTGTGATGACAGAATTACTGATGAAATATTTTAATTCCATTAAAAGCATCATCAATTATCTAGTAAATACAAGGGACCAGGGCAAGCACCATAAGATGTACAAATATGAGTAAGAATATTCTTTGCCCTCCAGAAGTTTATAAATTCAGAAACTATTCCATCATTTGTGTGAGTTCTTGGCTTCTCAATAAGACATATATAAAAAGACTTTATTACATTTCTTTTACTCTAATCATTTTTTTAAAGTTTCTATTTTTTGTTGCTGTTTTCATTCTGACTAGTTTGGAAATAAAACACCATCACCACCCTTTCCATTGCTAACAACATCACTCATGTATCTAAGGTTTGTATTAATAAATACAAAAGATTCACCCAATTCTAATCCAGTCTTCAATGACCTAACTGCATTCCCAACTCATAACATGGCAGTAAGCAAAAACCAAACATTATTCATAAGAACCAAGGTCACCACTATTAATCCCAGCTCACTCTGTTTCTTATTTATGGCATAAACTAGGTATTATAAATGAGTTATAATCCTACATGTTTTTCCCCAAATGGAATGCTGGTCTTGAGAAATGTCTTTCCTTAAAAATCACTCTTCAGAATCAACAGTGTGAAAATGATTATACTACCCAAAGCAAGCTACAGATTTAATGTAATTCCTATCAAACTACCAATGGCATTTTTCACAGAACTAGAACAAAAAATTTTACAATTTATATGGAAACACAAAAGAACCTGAATAGCCAAAGCAATCTTTATTTATTTATTAATTTATTTATTTATTTATGGCTGCATTGGGTCTTTGTTGCAGTGCATGAGCTCTAGGTGCGCGGGCTTCAGTAATTATGGCACGTGGGTTTAGTAGCTGTGGCTTGCAGGCTCTAGAGCACAGGCTCAGTAATTGTGGCACACAGACTTTGTTGCTCCATGGCATTTGAGAACTTCCCAGATGAGGGCTTGAACCCGTTTCCTCTGCATTGGCAGGCAGATTCTTAACCACTGTGCCACCAGGGAAGCCCCAAAGCAATCTTGAGAAAGAAAAACCAGCTAGAGGAATCAGGCTCCTGGACTTCAAAGCTACAGTTATCAAGACAGTATGGTACTGGCACAAAAACAGAAATATAGATCCATGGAACAGGATAGAAAGCCCAGAGATAAACCCATGCACATATAGTCACCTTGTCTTTGATAAAGGAGGCAAGAATATACAATGGAGAAAAGACAGCCTTTTCAATAAGCGGTGCTGGGAAAACTGGACAGCTACATGTAAAAGAATGAAATTAGAACACTCTCTAACACCATACAAAAAAATAAATTCAAAATGGATTAAAGACCTAAATGTAAGGCCAGAAACTATCAAACTCTTAGAGGAAAACAAGGGCAGAACACTCTATGACATAAATCACAGCAAGATCCTTTTTGATCCACCTCCTAGAGAAATGGAAATAAAAACAAAAATAAACAAATGGGACCTAATGAAACTTAAAAGCTTTTGTACAGCAAAGGAAACCATAAACAAAACGAAAAGACAACCCTCAGAATGGGAGAAAATATTTGCAAATGAAGCAACTGACAAAGGATTAATCTCTAAAATATACAAGCAGCTCATGCAGCTTAATATCAAAAAACAAAAAACCCAATCCAAAAATGGGCAGAAGACCTAAATAGACATTCCTCCAAAGAAGATATACAGATTGTCAACAAACACATGAAAGGATGTTCAACATCACTAATCATTAGAGAAATGCAAACCAAAACTACAATGAAATAGTACCTCACACCAGTCAAAATGACCATCATCAAAAAATCTACAAACAATAAATGCTGGAGATGGTGTGGAGAAAAGGGATCACTCTTGCACTGTTGGTGGGAATGTAAATTGATACAGCCACTGTGGAGAACAGTATGGAGGTTCCTTAAAAAACTGAAAATAGAACTACCATATGACCCAGCCCAGTAGTATGCCCACCACTGGGCATATACCCTGAGAAAACCATAACTCAAAAGGAGTCATGTACCACAATGTTCATTACAGCTCTATTTACAATAGTCAGGACATGGAAGCAACCTAAGTGTCCATCAACAGATAAATGGATAAGGAAGATACAATTGACTATTACTCAGCCATAAAAAGAAACGAAATTGAGATATTTGTAGTGAGGTGGATGGACCTAGAATCTGTCATACAGAGTGAAGTAAGTCAGAAAGAGAAAAACAATACCGTATGCTAACACATATATATGGAACCTAAAAAAATAAAATGGTTCTGAAGAACCTAGGGCAGGACAGGAATAAAGATGCAGAGATAGAGAACGGACTTAAGGACACAGTGAGGGGGAAGGGTAAGCTGGGACGAAGTGAGAGAGTGGCATGGACATATATACACTATCAAATGTAAAACATATAGCTAGTGGGAAGCAGCCGCATAGCACAGGGAGATCAGATCGGTGCTTTGTGACCACCTAGAGGGGTGGGATAGGGAGGATGGGAGGGAGTTGCAAGAGGGAGGGGATATGGGGATATAAGTATACGTATAGCTGATTCACTTTGTTATACAGCAGAAACTAACACAACAATGTAAAGCAATTATACTCTGATAAAGATTTTTTTTAAAAAAAATCACTCTTCAGGAAACCCTGTGTCTCTATTTCTTAAAGTTCCACAGTTCATTAGCACTCTAAAGGCTCCTGCAATAAAGGAATCTACTTATCTTTGCTTAACCCAACATTTTCTAACTTTCTTTGACAGGCGAACTCCCCCCTCCCACTCCACCCCTTAAAGAACTGCTATGGAAATCCCTCAAAACTAGTATTTTCAGGAAGAGATTTTGAGAAATGTCGCTGATCCACAAGGGAAGGAATAAATTCAAATGGACATCACATCCTCCTAAAGCTTGAAAACCCCAATTATTCTGCCCTAGGAAGAGGCTGTGTCACCGTAACTAAAAAGGTGTTTAAATTACAATGCCCCTTGACCTTCCACTTCTTGAAGGATATTTGCAAGATTTAAATGGCCTAGTCGTGCTATGGATCTAGCTGGGGAGCTCTCTGATGGTACCTTCTTTTCTCTAAGGTGTCCATGGTTGTTCAGGGCACTTGCATGGGGAGATATACCCTGAAAAAGTAAATATGGTAAGTCATTTGATTGTACAAAAAGCTCTAAGTTAGGCACGGTTTGCTTGTTCTTTTGTCCCCAGATATTCCACTATTAAAATCAAACATTGGTAAATTTTCCCTCAATAAGAAAACCATTGACACAGTTTTAAAATACTGTGTATTTTACAGTTTTAAATAACCATCCAATAATACATGATTTGGAGCTACTTGGCAAAAGCTACCAGTATTAAATAAATTTTAGTTCACTTGGGGTTAAAATTACTATCAAGTTCTTTCATTAGAAAGTCCTCCTGGCCTCAGATTCTGAGTTTCTGGCTTTTGGGGGCTGCTGGCCACCTGTTCATACAGTGCTCTCTGTTTGCACAAGATGGTGGAAATTCCTTGGGTAAAGAAAGTATATTACGAAGAAAAGAAAATGGCCAAAGTTTCTGCCAAAATGGTTCTTTCTCTTGATTTCCTATTCTGTTTTGTTTTATTTCCCTCTTCTTCTGCCAAGAGACTCTGCCTGGCATGATATAGTTTTTAGCATTGAAATCCTGGCAAAACACTATTAAAAATATTTAAGCAATGCATAATTATGTGGAAACAAAATAAAACCAAAAAAATAGAAACAAAACCCAAACTAGGTCAACGTTCGCCAAATTCAGAAGCAGTTGCAAAGGAGGACTGGTTGTATGTACATCAGTAAAGAAAGTTTGTACCAATTAAGGAAGGAAGAGAATTAGCTTACTTCCTTAACTCCAAACTATAAAAAGGCCAAATCAGCACTCCTACATGACTTAGCTGTTTTGTTACATTTAGTGTAGACATATTCGGCATTTAATTGTTTCTCTCCATCTCTCTCTCTCTCTCAAGGTAGTAGAAATAAGGCTTTTAATGTAGACAAGCCAAGACAGACAATGACCAAGTAATAAAAACAGCATCAGTGCTTGTCAAGTCTCTGGACAATTAAATGCCAAGCTTGCTCCCCTGTATTGCCCCATCTAAGAGGATCAATTTAACAAGGAGCAGAACCAGTTTCTATGGAAAGTCCAGGGAAGACATGTTGCATTAGCTTGAAAGGTCCCCACAAAAGCTTAGGAAACCGTTTTGAGAGACATATAAGGGGCAGCTGGACAAAGAAAACACACTGAGCCTCAGAAGGCCCCACTGCTTCTCTCTGGACATCTTTAATTGACAAAGACAGTTCAAGAGCCTTCTTATTCTCCCAATCACACTGTAGGCAGTAACTAGGGAACAGCAAATCCCAGGTGCTGTCTTTGAGAGGCAGCTAGTGGATATCATAACTATGACTGTAGCACAAAATACCCTTGTGCTAAACCACTCAAGCCTTGCCCTAGAAACTCTCCTGGACAGTTTATGTCTAAGAATTACTTTGCTGTATCTTGGAAGTGGTTATAAGAACACCACACAGCCAGGAATGTAATTCAGAAGTTTGTCCTAACTATCTATCATGTATCTATCTACTATCTAACTATCTATCGCTATCTACTATCTATCTATCTATCTCAATCTACTTACCTAGCTAGGCTAAGCTCTCTGACCAATGAAAGATTTAAGAAATGTTCAGTGAACACAGTGAGGCTATTCCCATGCTGACAGCTTCCTTGATGACAAGCAGTAATACAAGCCTACCTGGGACCTTTTGCTCCCTCATCACAGAAGTAATTTCTTAAAGCCTGATCCTTTCCTTAGGAGAGGGAAACAAATATAAACTCTGAAAGCAGAGAAGGCCTTTCATGTAACCTATGCACAAAGACTCTGTCTGCACCTGCAGAATCATGAAACTTACAGGGAGAGGACTTCAGGATGGTCACAGTGAAGGAGAGACTTGTTTCAATAGCCTCAGAGTGTCAAAGAATGGAATTGCTAGTATTCATAGCAACTTACTGATTCTATTATTAAGTGTAGCTCTCCACATGGATAAAGTGCAGATATTTTTTGTTTCTGGTAATTGTAAATGTCTGGAAGCAATGGCTTCTTACCAGGTATCTCATTAGGTGAAAATTCCTTTGGGGTTCATCTAATCATGTGAAAGCATTGCATTAGTTATGAAACCAGGCTCTATCTCATTAAAATAATTCTTAACTATCAGTTTAGGAAAAGTATCACTTTTTTAATTTTCTATAAAGTAATGTTTTCTTAAAACATATACAAACATACATTTATTTATTTACCACAGATTCAGGCAGAAACAAAACACACTTTGTGTGTTTCCCTTTTAAACGTGTTTGAGCTGGAGTAGGGCTTGAGGTCTCCAAGAAGAGTCAAGTAAGGGTATTTTCTTTTGGAAAGATGAATAATTCAAGAGATATCTTTTGAATACATTTAAGCTCATCTTGATTTTGATTTCTATAGGTGTGTCATACAAAAATTCCTGGTGTTACTTATTTCCTACCCCATCACAAAAGAACAGAGCCTCATTGATATAACTCAACATAAGCTTCACCGAACTGCAGCAGACTGGTGGTTTTCACGCCCTCTTTTGAAGACCAGTGTGAATAGCCACTGTATTTTCCACCTTACAGTCTTATTCAGCATTTGTATTGTTTATGGGGACTCTCTTGCTATTATTTTTTCACTTTTTTCTGTGAATTGAATTTTTAAAATTCATTATACAGTGCTGTGTTTGCTGTTTTAAGTAGTTCTGAGGTTGAAAAAAGCTAATTTTTGTTTAAAAGACAAAATAAATACAGAAATATAGTTTAATGTGCTGAAGGGAAAAGGAAGAAATTAGTTGTCATGGAAATAATCTCTAATCCACTGAGAATTTTAAGCCTTTTAATTAAAACATTAGAAAACTTAAATGCATAATAAACACATAAAATGGAAATTGGATTCGGATTCTGAAGCCCTAAGTGAGTTTTCTGACTATGGCACTTAATAGCTGCATGATTTGGGTTTATGGTGATTTAGACCCTTTCCCTGAAAAATAGGGCCAATGATATCTCATTGGGCTGCTATGTGAACAAATGAAATGATTTATGTAAAACCACTCCCTCTTACACATTTACAATCTGTGCATTAAATGTGGTTGTCTTCATTCTGAACCTGTTCCCCGGGAGTGGGAAGACACTTGGCTGTGTCACCTGGACAACTGCAGGACCCCTGGGCAGTGGTGCTCAGCTGACTCCACAGCACTGATGCGCCCGTGCCAGGCTGACACACCTGGCTCTGCTTCTCCCCCAGTCTTTATTTATTTTCCCCCAAACTATTTTCTTCACTGCTGTCAACGACCTTCTACTTGCTCACATCAGTCAAGGTATCATCCATTATTTCTCCAACACTAACCCAGTGACACACAAGACAACTTTCTCTTCTACTAAGTGCTTTTTGTTTGTGAAAGATGAGTGACTGTCTCTCTCTATTTCATGACAGTAAGAAAGTGCATGTTGAGAGTTCACTCCAAAGTTTGTCATCCTTTATCATCCAGGGCAGATGATCTTATGGACAGTTGAGTGGTTTTTCTTAAAGACTCTCTGAAATACCAACAGCAAATAGAATTACAGGCCTGCTCAATCTAAATATCTACGTCTAAGGTTATAATAACATTCAAAGTTCTGTGAGGTGCCTGTGTGATTGATCAAGGTGCTCATGGAATCCCTGTTATAATACTTCAAATCATGGCTAGCTCTCTGGTTGTTGGATAGACTCAGGGAAGAGAAAAGGCACAATCACAGATGCCTTTTCTGAGACCAGGTCTCATAAGGTTAATATGTGCCAATAACTAACTGATTCTGTGATAGTTTAATGTCCTTATCAATTTCTAGTGGAGATGTACATTTTTTTCTTTAGGCATCAGCATTCTGATTTCTAGTAGAGCAGTTGAGATCTATACAATCTGATAGTTTCAATGAGGGGCCTAATTCTTTTTGATTCTCCAAATATTCCCACTCCACCACCTGGAGTACAATCTTAGCTCAGAGCTTCCCAGCCCAAGGCAAGCTGTCTCCATAAGAAGCATCAGAAATGTGTGGGGGCATTTCTGGTTTACCAGTGTTTGGGGGCATGACTAGCACAGAGTGAGCAGGAGCCCATAGTGTTAACCATCCTGTAATGCTTAGGACAGGAGCCAGGCTCTGAGCAGCAGGGTGACTTGAACAGTCTCACCAAATAAAGAGCTGTTCCACCCAAAATGTCAACAGGTCTCCCATTGAGATACTCCTTAATATTACCAAGTTGTCCTCTGTCCTAAGGGCCATGTGGCCCTTATGCATTCATGCTCATTCAGTCTTTCTTTCAACAAGCAATTATCAAGCACCTACAAAATGGTGGGCCTCTGCTAGGTGCAAAGGACACAGAAGAAAAAAGAATGCAGTCCCTGTCCTCAAGAAGCATCCATGGTTGAAGAAAAACAGGAAAACCAATTTATTTCAACACAGTGTGATGAAGGCTGAAACAGAGAGTAACACAGGTGAGGACCAGGCACTCACCAAGGTTTTTGCGGAGGAGATGATGCTGGACCAGGAGAGGCAGAAGAGTTGGAGCTAGGGTGGGGTCAGGGAGTAAAAGGAGAAGGAGGAGGAGGAAGGAAGGCTTTCCAAAGAGAAAGCAACACCCAAGCAAAACTCAGGCAACTGAAAACATTTCACTCTGGTGAGGCACAGGGTAGGTGTGAGGAGAACAAAGGACAAAAAGCAGGCTTTGGAGAGAAGATGATGAGCTTAGTTTTAGATATTCTGGGTTGAAGTGCAGAGGGCAAACTTTAGATGGATACATGGCTCTGACATTTGGAGAAAGTTATGGGGTGAAAATAAAGATTTGAAAGTTGGTCATCACATAAATTGTAACAGAAGCTGTTGAAACTAAAGAGATCTCTCAAGAAAAACAAGCTTGAGAAGAAGGATTTTAGAGTGAGAGAAGACAGTTGACAAAGCAACTGAGAAAGAGGATTAAGAGTAGTTGGAGAGAAGAAGACATACAGATGGCCAATAGGCATATGAAAAGATGCTCAACATCGTTAATTATTAGAGAAATGCAAATCAAAACTACAATGAGGTACCACCTCACACCTGTCAGAATTGTCATCATTAAAAAGTCTACAAATAACAAATTCTGGAGAGGGTGTGCAGAAAAGGGAACCCTTCTACACTGTTGGTGGGGATGTAAATTGGGACAGCCACTATGGAAAATAGTATGGAGGTTCCTTAAAAAACTCAAAATAGAGTTGCCATAGAACCCACTGATCCCATTCCTGGGCATATATCTGGAGGTAACTCTAACTCAAAAAGACACATGCACTTCAATGTTCATGGTAGCACTATTTACAATAGCCAAGACATGGAAGCAACCTAAGTGTCCATCAACAGGTGAGTGGATAAAGATGTGGTATATCTATATATCTATCTATATCTATATAGATAGATATATAGATATATATAATGGAATATTACTCAGCCATAAAAAGGAATGGAATTATGCCATTTTCAGCAACATGGATGGGCCTAGAGATCATCATACTAAGTGAAATAAGTCAGACAGAGAAAGACAAATATCATATGATATCATTTATATGTGGAATCTAAAATATGATACAAATGAACTTATTTACAAAACAAAAGCAGACTCACAGACATAGAAAACAAACATGGTTACAAAAGGGGAGAGGGGTAGAGAAGGGATAAATTAGGAGTTTGGGATTAACAGATACAAACACTATATATAAAATAGATAAGCAATAAGGTCTTACTGTATGGCACAGGGGACTATATTCAATATCTTGTAATAAACTAGAATGGAAAAGAAAAAAAAAAACAGTAGTTGGAGAGATTGTGATGTATCTTAAGCCAAGAGAAGAGGGAGTTTGAAGGAGGAGTGTCAATGGTGTCACAGTCTGCTAAGCAGTCAGGAGGCTGATTCCTAGGAAGTGTCAGCTGGATTCAGCCACCAGGGATAGCTGGGACCCTTGGAGGGACATTTCAGAGGTGGGCTGGGAACAGGAGTGAGGCTGCAGGTGGCTGAGCAATGAGAGGAACAGAGGAAGAGGACACTGCAACTCTCTCAGGGAAGAGTCGACCGCCCCAGAAAGGTAGACACGACATAGAAAAAGAGAGAGGGGGTGGAGGAGTAGCTGGAGGGAAGAAAGAGGTGCAGAGACCTGTGTTTATTTGTTCATTTAAAGATGAGGGAAACTTGAGAGCATTTAAATACTAATGGGAAGGAGCCATTCGATTTTAAAGGGGGGAGTAGAACTGCTAAGTGAGGCCCCCCTTACCCTCCCCAGAACCCAGAGCTTGGAATCCTAAGCACAGGAGGGAGGAGGGGAGGAGAGCAATGAAGGTGGGTGTATTTATGGATTTGCCATGAGGAAGCTGAG
Source organism: Orcinus orca (assembly GCF_937001465.1). NCBI lineage: Eukaryota > Metazoa > Chordata > Mammalia > Artiodactyla > Delphinidae > Orcinus > Orcinus orca. The sequence continues at coordinate 24,925,360 of NC_064569.1, forward strand.
GATCTCCTCCTACAATGACTTTGATTCCCTGGGTGTACCAGTTAAACACACTTCTTATTTCAGACAATTCATACATTACAAAATCAAAACAGTACTAGTGATGTGTGTAATGTGCAACATTCATTCATTCAACAGATATTGGTTGTAGGCCTGATGCTGTCCTATGTACTGGGATATAAACAAAAGTGTCTGATAATTAACAAAACAGTAAGAGGGTGATGAGAGCTACAGAGGATAACAAATCAGGGAAGAAGGGGAGGAAGTGCTGGGGGTGGGGAGTTGTGATTTCTGTAGGGTGGTAGGGGAAGGCCTCATGGAGAAGGAAGTGGTGAGCCATGCAGATGTGAGGGAAAAGCCCTCTAGGCAGTGGGAACATTAAGCACCAAAACCCAGATAGGCAGGGCCTGTGGAGTCCAACATGGCTGAAGCTAAAGCAACAAGAGGGAGCAACAGGCAGTGGGGACAGAGGATGGGCTGGACCTTGTGAGGGCATCAACTTTCACTCTGGATGACGTGGGGCTGGTGCCAGGCTTTGAGCAGACGAGTGACTTGAACCAAGGACCCAGGAATCTCTGAGGCTGCCCAGGTGAGAAATGATGGGGTAGAGACAAAAGTGGAGGTGGGAAGACCAGCAGAAGTTATCCTGTGATCCTGGCGGCTCCAGTGGGGACAGTGGTGGAGATGGGTCTGGATTCTGGAAATAGTAATAACTAACACTTGCACAAAGTTTACTAGTACCAGTGACTCTTCCCAGAGCTACCCATGAATTAACTCATTTAATTCTCACGATAACTCTGTGAGGTGGGTACCACAACTAACTCCATTTTAACAGTCTAAAGAATATCCTGCCCAAACTGCCATATTGACTTACAGAACAGAATATCAACTAAGCTATTTTTGAAGTGTATGAGAGGTATGAAGCCAAAAACAAAACAAAACACTTTAAAAAATTTTTTTATTTTCTTAAATTTTATTGAAGTCTAGTTGATTTACAATGTTGTGTTAATTTCTGCTGTACAGCAAAGTGATTCAGTTATACATATATATATTCTTTTTCATATTCTTTTCCATTATGGACAAAATCCTTTCTGAATAAAAATAATTGTGCTTTGATTTTGAAATTTAATTTATAAATATGATCACTATGAATTAAAATGCTTGTACATTTTTAAAATTAAATATTTAATTTATTTGATTTAATGAACATACATTTGTTACTTTACCGACTTAATTAATACAGCATATATAGTGAGAATGTAATTTTATTAACAAGAAGAGACAAATAAATTCAAGTTTCTAATTGTGATATTAAAAGGATATTTTGGGGACCCTATCACAAAGTCCCAAAATAGCAACACCACTCCAGCAGAGGAACCTCTCTCTACTTATTAAACACAGGTAACAAATGGCATCGGTATTTTAATTCTTCCAGAAATATATGGCAGTTTGTCTCCAAGGTTACCTGTAACCATGAGAGAGCTATTTCAAATGTTCTTTCAAATAAGCAATGTAAAGAAGTGTGCTTTTTTGTAATATTCAATAAATTCTAATTTTATTTTTAATTTTATTGACTACACTTTCCATTTGGAATTATAATAAAATAATCTTATTAAATGATATCATAAGATATAATTGAACAGTAGGGTAATATATAGCTGAGATTAGGTATGTTTTTGTGGATTTCATTACAATACAAACAGTAGTGGTTCTTCAATATCCATTTATATGTTACTTAGTTTACTCAAAGTCCATTTATCAGAGTCTAGTGAAATTTCCATACAGGAGGGATGACACAATAGGACATTAGCAGATACCATTCTCAGGAGAAGTCTCTATGTATTAAATGAGTTTTAATCAAAATTCTTTGAATCCTTTCCTTTCCCCTGGGTTAGCAAATTAAAAATTGAGTGAGGATTCCTTTTGTGCAGAAGCCCATTCCTTCCTTTAGTTTACCAATAGAAAGGTAAGAATTTCAAACTCTTTGAACACATTTTTCTTTCAGTTTGTAGTTTCTACTAAAATTGACCAGTCATTTCCACAGTCCGATGACTGTGTAAGTACATTTGTGTTTCCTTCAGGACGTGGCAACATCTTGTTTGTCCAAAACAGCAGGGAGGAAAGAAATCTTATTTGATTTATACATTTTAATGCTAAAACCAATACTTTGGCAGAAGAAAATGGCCTTCGAGTTTAACTGAGGATAACAGCCCTTTCATCAGGTAGGAATCCTGCACATGGCTGGTAACCAAACAACTGGGACACATCAGCAGGCCTCAGACCACCGGGTGCAGCAAGGCCATATGGGAATGGGGTTGGAGAAAGGGCGTCTAGGTGAACAAACATTCGAGGGAACATGGATAATTTTCTGGTGACAGCACTGAGACCCTCCAAACCACCAAGCAATAAAGAATTCTATTTTACATTCTTAGATGCAGGGTTTTTGAAGACCAGCCCACATTAATCAATCAATAATTAAGTCATGCAGGGAGTGTGAATAATAGTAAAATTCACAGTTGGTACTAATTTACCTATGATAGATATATTTCACCTACAGCAGAAACTCTTTTAAACAATCTCCACTTCATCATGTCACCAGCTTAATAAACATTCCCCATTTCCTCTGTAAAACGTATCAGTGGATATCCACAACCTAGTAAACATTCTCTAGTAGCCTGTGCACTTCTGCTCCCAAAATTGCATGACTGCTCAGTGGCAGCTGAGTTTATTCCCAAATTTATCCTGGTTGTACTTTTTGATCAAAATTGCATAAATTAAAGGATCTATAAATTGATAAAATACACGTATGAAAAGGACTAGTTGTTATTTTTACAAAAACTACGTAAGTGATGTGGAAAGATAAGGTCATGATTGCTCAAATAATTGCTAGTGAATAAGGTATGGGGAAAACAACTGTAAGAAACTGGAAGAAAATATAAAAATCTCAGATTCTCTAAATAGATTGATATGCAACTGTGTTTAAGTTTTCCTTCTGCTTCAAAGCTATCAAGATTCATAATGACTAATTATCATTATTAGTGGGTTTATACAAGAAAGATGAAGTGTATTCTAAGCAGTGGGCTCTTAGAGAAAAGCCCTTGGTTTGACATTAAAATATTGATGAATGAATGCATATTTGCTCATTTTAGGTTGAAACAAAATGTGTAAGATTATGTACAATTTGTTTTATGATTCTTCATTTTTAACTGACTTTTAAAATTAATCAGCCAAGTACCCATTCACTTAGAGGTTATTTCTGTACTTTATTCAGGCAGCCTCACTGAATTTCTTCTGTGGTTTTGTTGGAGGACTGCTCCATGTAGGAATAGGGAGCTGATTTTGTATGGTCACTGAAGGAGAAAATATGTATAACTTCTTATTTGCATCCACTTTAATGAAATGATAGAAACATTCCTCAAGATAACTGGGGTTTATTTTTACAAAATGGCTCCAACTGAGTTACTCCTCTTTGATTTCATACCCTTGGTGTAACGATCTTCCAATGTTAATTTCTTGGGCAGACAGAATATGGCAAAAGCAGTGCTGCACAACTGGGCCTTGGCTTTAAGAAGCCTCAAACCTTTTGTTCTCTTGCTGTCATGAGATGCCATACAAGGAAGCCCAAGCCAGCGTTCTCATGGGCTGCAAGCCATGTAAAGAGGGAGAGTCTGGAAGATAAAAGACCTGTTTGAAGAAAGAGAGGCCAAACCAACACCCATTTGTTCCAGCCATCACAGATGAGATGTGAAACATATGTGTTAAGTCCATCTTGGATGCTCCAAACCCAGTCACAACACCAGCTGACTGCAAACACATGAGTTTGCCCAGCTGATACCACATGGAGCAGAAACAAGCTGCCTGACTGAGCCCTGCCTGTTTGCAGAATTTTGAGCAAATAAATGATTGTTGTTATTTTAGGCTGCTGATTTGGGGGACAGTTTGTTACACAATAATAAGTAACTGTCACAAAACTGAATGGCCACAAAACTTTGGAAGCCGATGGCAGATGTCCCAGTTCTTCTCTGGTGTCCAGAAATATATGATCAAAAACCTTAATGCACCAGCTATAGTAAAAATAAGAAAGCCGCCTCCACACTAAAAAAGAAAGCTAGCACTTGTGTTTGTTGAAGCTTTAAGAGAGGGGTTCTGACATTTTTCTTTGATTCAGACTTAAAATTAAATCTATAACCTTAGAAGCAGCATTTTCCAGGGATGATTTTGCTCATACTGCAGAAATAAAATATGCTACACTAAAAAGAGAAAGTGCAGTGCTAGTTCTACATTATTTTAAAAGTAAAACAAAAAGATGAAGAAGCAGAACAGTTAGGTAATCTATGAATACCAATTTAATACTGTACTCATTTGAAAAATATAAGTCAGACAAAACAGACTGGTTGTTATAGATAAATACAGCCCTGATGACAAATGTAACTATTGTCTTTGGAATCAATGTGCTCATGGCAGCAGCAAAAGACCATTGTTAGAAGTGATTTCATACTATCACCTTATCCCTGTATTTTCCAAATTATTCTCCCCCCTCCTGTATATGAATATGGAAAACGCTAGAAACCTGCACTTAGAGTGGGAATGGGACAAATGGGAGAAGAGGAATCCCTCCCTCAGGAACTGCTACAAAAAACAGCAATATCGAAGTAAAAACAATCTTCCAATCATTTGTGTAAATAATCATTAAAATGATGAACCATCTGCATTTTCCCCTTTCTCTCCAGTGCACATTAAAAAATGACAATTTATTTAAAAAATGACCAGCATTCTTTGAATATTTGCAGAAGGGGTCTTCACACCAAAATGCTAATATTTTCAAAGCAGAAAGTGCTTTCAGCCTGGTATGAGAAGATAAAATATTTCAAAAATTACTATGCAGTATTTTTGTAGCTTTATTTTTTTTTCTTTTCTCAAGAGACGTGTTTCTTCCAGAAGCACAGTTGATAAAACATGATTTATTTTTATAATTTCACCAGAGAGGAGATGGAAGTACCTAGCCAGCTTCAATAATTCTATAAAATTAACTGCCAGTGATTTTTGTTCATTTCATATCCTTATTCTGAGCTTTGCTTTAAGGACTGCTTTATTTTTCTGTTTGAGTCTAACAGAAAAATAAACTTTTAGAATAAAAAGAAATTACTAAAACATTTCTTTCCAACCTATAGTTTTCAGATAAACTTAGAACTCTTTTTTTCATTCTAGAATGTCATCTAAAATTACTAAATGTTAATTGTTAAGATCAACATCACTAATCTGTGTCCTTTCACTTCAAAGTGACATTTTCCAATAGCTAAAGTAATGACATTCATTATAGAACATTTCGCAGATAAGAAAATCTTAAAAAGAAAATAAAAGTCAAGAATAGTCTCATGACCCAGAGATAATCACTGTAAATTTTGGTAAACTGTCTCCCAGTGAAGGAATATGAATGTTTATTCAATCTTAAGCATATCTTCTGTTCCTCAATAAAACATCAAACTTTGGTCTGATTATCTCTTTGTAATTTATATTTCTTGAAATCTTTGGGAAAGTTTTTTATGGATGCCGTTTTAAATTATTTGTCAGGCTGAGTGTTAAGCTAGTGATGAGCAACACCCTGTGTGGAATATGGTGGAAGAGGATAACTCTTGATATACTCATGTAATCACAACACAATTGAGACATAAAACATTTCCATCATGCCTGTAAATTCCTTTGTGCCTTTTTACAGCCAATCTCTTTTGCTTATCCACGGCACCAGGCAACAATTGATCTGCCATTTATTGCTATAGCTTTGTCTTTTCTAGAGTTTCACATAAATGGAATCAGACAGGATATGATCTTTTGTGTCTGCCTTCTTTCCCTTAACAATAGTTTTGAGATTCATCTATATTGTTGTATGCAGCAGTACAATGTTATTTTCATTAGTAAGTAGTAGTCCATTATATGGTTATACAATGGTTTGTTTATTCACCAGTTGATGGACATTTAGGTTGTTTCCAGTTTAGGACTATTATGTTTAAAGCTACTATCAACATTTGTGTAAAAAGTTCTGTGTGGAGATGTTTTTCATTCTCTTGGGTAAATAAATACTTAAGAGTGGGATTGCTGGGTGGAAATACTGGGTAAATATATGTTTGACTAGATAAAAAGCTGCCAAAGTGTTTTCCAAAATGATGCAAACCATTTACATTCTCATCAGAACTATTTTGTTAGAATACTCCCCCAAACTTGTAGCCGTTTTGGTGGGTGTATAGTGCTGTACCATTAGGGGTTTAATTTGAATTTACCTAACAACTAATGATGTTGAGAATTATTCATGTGCTTATTGGCCATTGATATCTCTTCTTTGGTTAATTTTTATATATGGTGTGAAGTAAAGGTTAAGGTTCATTGTTTTCATACGGATACCCAATTTACCAGCACCATTTATCAAAAAGATGAACTTTTCCATCATTCAGTTACTCTGGACCTTTATCAAAAATCCATTGACCCTATATGTTTGGATCTATCTCTGGTTGCTTTATTCTGTTTCATTGATCTATACATCCATGATTAAAGCAATACCACACTCTATTAACTAATGTGACTTCAACAGAAGTCTTTAAACTAGGTAGTGTAATTCTTCCAATTTTTTTCTTGTTTTTCAAAATGATTTTGTCTATTCCAGGTTCTTTGTATTTCTATATAGGTTTTACATTCACCTTGTAAATTTCTTCAGAAAAACCTGCTGAGATTTTTATTGTGACTGCATTAAATTCATAAATCAATCTGGGAATTTATGACACCTTAATAAAATTGACCCTTCTTCAATGAATATGTTATATTATTTCATTTCTTTAATTTTTCTCAGCAATGTTTTATAATTTTCAATGTACAAGTTTTGCATATATTTTGTTAAATATACCCTAATTATTCATTTTTGGTACTATGATAAAGGTTATTCTTTAATTGCAATTTCCAAATATTGGTTGCTAATATATAATAATATTGATTTCTGTACACTGATCTTGTGTCCCATTACCTTGATAAACTGACTTTTTAGTTCTTAGGATTTTGTACATAGATAGTCACCTTTTCTGCCTTTCAAATACATATGCATGCCATTTCTTTTTCTTGCCTCATTGCACTGGCTAGGAACTCCAGAGAAGGTTGAATAAAAGTAGAAAGAGCACACATCCTGACCTTCTTCTGGACCTTATCAAGAAAATATTCAGTCTGTTACTCTTAGGTGGTTATCTGTGGTTTTTTTTTTAAATATTCTTCATCAAGTTGAGGAAATTATTTTCTGTTCCTAGTTTGTTGAGAATTTTTTCATGAATAAGTGTTGAATTTTGCCAAGTGCCTTTTCTGTATCTATTGAGATGATTGTATGACATTTCTTTCTTAATCTGTTAAAATGTTGAACTATGATTTAGTTATACATTGTAAACCAACTTTACATACCTGTGATAAACCCCACTTGTTCTAAGTGCATCAGTCTTTTTCTGTGTTGTTGGATTTAGTTTGATTTTTTAAAAATTAATATACAGCATTCATATTCACAAGGATATTTACTGTAGTTCCCTTTTCTGGAACAGTCTAGGTCTACTTTTGTTATCAGAGAAATGTTGACCTTATAAAATAAGTTGGTAATTCCGTCCTCTTCTATTTTTCTGAAAGATTTTGTGAAGAAATGAGATTATATATTTTTATATGAATTTTTATATAGAATTCACCAGTAAAGTCATCTGGGCCTGGCGGTTTCTTCTTGGGAAGATATTAAGCAATGAATCCAATTCCTGTAATAAATATAGAGCTATTTAAATTATCCATTTAATCTTGAATGAACATTGATAGTTTGTGTCTTTCAAGAAGTTTGTTCATGTCATATAATTTGTGAATTTATTTGTCATAAAATTGTTTATAATATTCCCTTGTCTTTTAAGATTGTAAATGATACCCTCTCTTTCATTCTTGGTAATTTGTGTTTTCTCACATTTTTCCTTCATCAGTCTGGCTAGATGTGTATAAATTTTAATGATCTTTTTAAAGAACTAACTTTTGGTTTCTCTGACACTTCTCCACCTTTTTTTTTTTCATTCATTTTCTATTTCACTGATATTTCTTTTCATTTTTCTTATTTTTTTCTACCTTTTCTGGGTTCAATGTTCTATAGTTTGTTAAGGTGAAATTTTAGATATTTAATTTTAGACTTTTTTTCTTTTCTAATATAAGTAATTAACATTATAAATTTCCCATTTAACACAAATTGTGATGTGCTGTTTATTTTTCTTAATCACTTGCTTTGAAATATTTAAAAACTGACACATAGATCATTTAGAAGTAAATCATTTAATTTTGAAATATGTAGGTAATTTTAGATATCTTTCTGCTATTGGCATCTAATTTGATTCTGATATGGTAAAAGAACATACTGTATATAATTTTGATTATTTTAAATTTCTTGAGAATCATTTTATGGCCCAGAATATGTACTTTATTAGAGAATTTATATATGCACTTGAAAAGAATTTGTTTTCTGCTATTGCTGAGGAAAGGGTACTATTAATGTCCATGATATAAAATTGCTTGATTGTGTTTTTCATTTTACCTATCAAGAATTTATTTTTTGTCTATTTACTCTAACAAATATTGATTGATAGAGGAGAGCTGAAGTTTCCAGCTAAAGTTATGATTCATCTAATTTCTTCTTTTAATTTTCTTTTATTAGGTGCAAAGTCATTTAGATTTTTTTTGTCTTCTGAATTGATCCAGTTATCATTTCTGAAGTTTCCTTCTTTATCTCTAGTAACATTCCTTGCTCTAAACTCTTTTGTCTGATTTTAATAACGTCACTCCAGTTTTATTTTGATTATATGTGTACAGTACATCTCTTTACATTCTTTTACTTTTAACCTACCTGTACCTTTATAGTCAAAGTAGGTTTTTAATGGGTATCATATAGTTTGCCTTGATTTAACGAAAGCCCAATCTTATATCTGCCTTTTAATTGAAGTATTTAGACTGTTTTCCTCTAGAGATTATCATTTTTTGGATTTAAATTTATTATCTTGCTATACTTTCTATTTGTTTCTTCTGTTCCTTGCTCTCCTCCCCCAACTTTTCCTGCTTTCTGTTGAAATAATTGATCCTCTTTTGAATTCTACTGCATTTCCTCTTTTGGCATGTTAGCTCTTTGTTTTTCACTTTTAAGGACTGCTCTACTGTTTACCATATATACATGTATTATTATTATTATTATTAGTTATAGATGATGACTTATCATATACTATTATTATTGTTAAGTACAGAAGAGGACTTACCTTGCTTTGTCTTGATCATATTTGCAAGATCCAGAGGCAAAGTTTATTTACCAAGTCTCTAACATGTTTAAGGGTAAATACATTTCTAATCTGAAACCTTTCTGAGATGATCATTGTGAAAAGTCAATGTCGTGATGTGAGCAAGTTTCCTGCAACCACTACATCCAGCTGTGGATTAACACAGTATTTAAATCTTTGCTTCCCCAATAAAGTCAGAGCATGCTTGGTGTCCTGCCACCCAATGAAGAATATAAGGGGAGTATAAGAATTATGTATTTTTATAAGAGTAAATATAAATTTTTAAGTTTCACATTCCCAACATGGCAATAAAGTGCTGTCTCAGTTTATTCTCAATTTAATATAGCTAACAAGGTAGAATATTTCAATTGCTTTTAAATGTCTCCACAGAAATCCTTCTCAAACTGTGGAGGCCTAGACTATATCAGATATGTGTCATTAGTGATTTTCGGAAAAAATGTCCTAAGAACTCACCAAAATATTTTGACAACCGCTTTCTGTTTACTTCCATATATTAAACTGTTACTTTTTCATTTCTTAAGATAGAACTACAGAAGCTTTTTAAAGTAAATATAAAGAACTAAAATACAATTTAAAGTTGCTGTATTTAATAACAGGCTTGAAATTTGAGCAAAAGACTTGGGGCCCAAGAACTATACCATCTCCAAGGGAAACAAACAAAACCACTCCTAGACTGGTAAGAGACAAGTGAAATAATGTCTGAAAAGCATTAATGTGTATCATGTACTTATTTGAGGATAGTGGAAGGTTACTTTGCTGTTCCAACCTTGAGCTTTCAGGAAATTATCATATAAGTAGTATACCTAGGCCTCGTGAGGCAGAATTGACTTCTGAGCTGAAAATAATGAAAACAAAGAGTGAAATTAGGAAGTTGTCATTTTACCTCATTTTTAAATTCATGGCTTTGTGAACTTATATTTGAAATGATTCATTATTTTTAAGGCGAGTCTTCCAAAAGAAGTGAACTACATGAATTATTAAACACACCTATACTCAAAACTATGGAGAAGGCAAGAGTACCCATCTGAACAAATATGCTGAGTGCATACGAAACAAATGCTGTTAGCATGTAAAACATAAGGGTTTGTATGTGCCAGAAACACACTTGGAGCCTCTTCAGGGCTCTGTTGTCTCACCCAAGGATCTCCTGAGTTTCTTCAGGAGCAGAGCAGGGCCCAATTAGAGAACTGAGGGCACATAATGCAACCAGGGAAACATGTAACTCAAAATCATCTGGCCAATCAGGCTTTCCTGATTTAGGGTGTGGTGGGCAGAAAATGTGATGATGACACTGGGTCTGCACTGCTGCAAAGCTAGACCCCAAAGAGGACAATGACAGGCACTCATCCTGCTAGGGGAGCCAGCATTAGGCAAACCCTTTCTTCCTTTCATATCTATCCATTTAAAAAGGATAGCTTTTTAATTATGGAGCTTTGAAGAATAGCCCCAGTTGAACAATGTGAGCACAATAAAAAGAGGATTAATTGGTTTTTACAACATGAAAATAGCCTAAAATCACAACTTCCTCTGCAAACTAAAAATGAGCAGTATGTCTTCATTCTCTGCTTTCTTTACCTTCATTACTTCCTCCATTCTAGTTCCTTCAACATTAGACTCAATTCAGTTGGCATATTTGGAGGTTCAGGACCCTCTCTCCATGTTTTCACTTTTGTTTGCATAAATCTCAGGGGGCTCGTGCTTGGAAGGAAAACACATTCGAGACCTGGAGGCTGTGCATGGGGATTTGTAAAACTCTTCAAGCACATAATTATGATGGTGGATAGAGCTGGGCTTAGCTGAGATAATTATCACAAGCCTGGTCTGGAAAAAGTGGGGAGAGTACAGTTCTAAGTAATGGAGGAAGGAGGGGAAAAGGTAAAAAAAGTATGTGTGAGCCAACACAAAACCATTAAAAGTTGAAATTCCTGAGCTGAAGTGTTTTGGTCAAATTAATTTCAAGCATTTCTGTGATCTGAGTAATAGGTATAGTCATCCAATATTTTTGCAGGGCCTGCTATGTGCCAAGCACTGTGCTAGGCACTGGGGACAGTCTGAGTTCCTGCCCTCAAGGAGCTTACAGGAGGGCAGAAAATCTGGGCAACTACAACATGGCTGTAAGAGTGGTGACCAGAGTCTAATGGGAGCAAAGAGAGGGACATCTAGTTAGATGTGGGGACCAGGAATATCTTTCAGGAGGCAGTGATAGCTAAGCTGAAACTCTAAGAATAGGTAGAAATTAGCCTCTGGAGAAGGAGGAGCACCCAGGGAGGGAGAAGCATCCCCTAAACAGGGAATCCAGAGAGAAGAGAGTGTGGGGCTTTTGAGAGATTGAGAAATTCAGGCTGGCTGGCTCATAGAGGGAAGTCTGGAAGTGGAACAGTCATGAAGGAGCCTTGTGGTCACATTAGAGACCTTGGGCTTTGTTTTAAGAGCAATGGAAAGTCACTGGAAGGTGATAAATAGATGAGTGAGACCAATTGTATAGCATTTTAGAAAGACAGCTCTGAGTGCAGAGCGGAAACAGAACAGAAGGAGGCAAGACTGTAAGTCGTATCAGGGTTGTGTTTCCATAACTTAGGAAAGGGGGAGACTGTCCAGAACCACAGTAGTGCTGCTATAAAGAATTATTACAACCTTAGCAGCTTAAAACCACACAAATGTATGATCTACAATTCTGGAGGTCTGAAGTTCAAAATGGGTCCCCTAGAGCTATAAGCAAGCAGTCAGCAGGGCTGTGTTCCTTTCTGGAGGCTTGATGTAAGAATCTGTTTCCTTACCTTTACTAGTCTCTGGAGGCTGACCCATTCCTTGTGCCATGGCTCCCTTCCTCCATCTTCAAGGCCAGCATGGCTGATCAACTCTTTTCCATATTCTCATCTCTCTGGTTCTGAATCCTCTCTCTCCCTCTTCCCATTTAAGGGCCCTTGTAATTACATTGGGCCTAACTGGATAATCCAGGTGAATCTCTTTATTTTAAGGTCAGCTGATTAGTAATCTTAATTCCATCTTTAGCCTTAATCTCCCCTTACCATGCAACATACATCCAAAGACTGGGGATCAGGATGTCAGCATCTTTGGGTGATGATTATCCTGTCCGCCACAGTGGGCACTGGGAGAAGGATTCAGGAGATATTCAGGAAACTGAAGTAATACCACTTGGTGATAAATGCTTCCTCAGGAATCAACCTTGTATGCTCAGTCAATTTGTTTTTGTCTTCTCTTATTTCCTTCATTCACCTATAGCCTTGCAGTATATGAGGGAAAGAAAATCAAGGTGGCTGACAGAAATGAATCATTACAAAAGGGGAAAAAGAGATCAGAGCAGAAGTGGCTCAAGGAAAAATCTGAGTAAATGGGCAAAATTTACCTCTAGAAATAGTTCTGAGATTCCTAACAAGGGAGTGATTTCTATGCTTTAGTCATAGTCATGATGATTTTACTCTGGGAAATTTTCAAGGAAACATTACCACTCATCTTTGATAACTCTTCAGAAGAATCTCAGTAATTACCCATAAAACATCTAGGTTTAAATGATGTAACTTCCTGGTGCTATTACCAAGATAAATTACCACATTTCCTTAATTCTAAAATGCACAATTTCCCCATACTCTAATGTTTCTAAAATCAGGATGGATGTAAACATATAACGTAGTTATTAGTTTTTTCCTCTCAAAATCTATTTTCAGCTGAGGTTGTCTTACAATTAAGGAAATACAGTAATTATGAAATGTCCTTCTAAAAGTTGTCCTGCTATACTGGGCTACTGGTTATATAAGAGTTTCTGTGAAACTGAATATAATTATTTTAGAGTAATTGATATAAAGGTAGTTATAATAGGCTGAATAATGGCCCACAAAGATATCAGATTCCCATCCCTAGAAACTGTAAATATTACTTCATGTGGCAAAATCTTTGCAGATGTAATTAAGTTAATGGTCTTGAGACAGGGAGACTATCCTGAATAACTGGGTGTGGGAGGGGGGTGGCTAAATGTAAACCATGTAGTCTTATAAGAGAGAGATTTGATGTGAAGACAGAGCAGAGAGCGATTTGAGGATGCTGACCTTGAAGACTGAAGTGATGCCGTCACTAGCCAAGGAATGCCTGCAGACACCAGAAGTTGAAAAATTCAAGAAACAGTCTTCCCTTGAGACTCCAGAGAGAGTGTAGCCCTGCTGACACCTTCATTCAGCCCAGTGATACTGATTTTGAATTTTTAGTCTAGAGAACTATGAGGGAATAAATTTAAGCCACCAAGTTTGGGGTAATTTGTTATAGCAGCCAAAGAAAACTAATACAAGTTTTCCTGATAGTAATTGTGCAGCAGGACCATCTGTATTTAGAACAATCTTATCTCCGTCTTGTGACTATAAAACAATCCCCTGGATGCCTAGGAGAATGTTCAATCCTAATTAAGGTAACTATATATTTTTCTTGACTATTTCAATGATCAGAGTGAATTTTGTGTTTGTCTCTGTAGCAAATATCCCACTGCTCCCTGAGATGTAATAGACATGTAATCTGGATAAGAAAGTGGACCCCATCCCCAAACTTAGGGTAAGCTCTTCTTTACCTATCCAGGTTGAAAACTCATTTCTCCAACCATAGTGACTGTCCTAGTAAAGGCAGACTATGTTAATAAGTAAACGGCATTCCCTTTGCCAAAGAAGTTAGTATAGACCCAAATCAGACCAATGAGCTGTAAGATGTTTGAGAAAGATGGTTCTCCATCATGGGAGAGAAACTAGAAGGCAGGTACCTTCCTACTGAATGTGAACAAGGAGGAAGCTAACAACATGGTAGGCAGAAGGCAAAGATATGGCTTCTGGATGAGAATGTTAATGTAACAAATCCTTTATTGAGCACCCATTATGTGCTAGAAGCTATTTTATTTACATTACAGGATTAATTTATTTAATCCCCATAACAATCCTATAAGGTATGTTGCCAACTTGAATCCTGTTATGTAAATAAACAAATTACCTCTATTATCTCAGTCGGTTTGAGTTTTTTTGTCACACACAATCACACACATTCACGCTAATACAGCTAGATAGCTTTATCTAGGGTGGCTATGGGAAGGTAGCCACCACCACCTAAAAAAACACTAAACATTGAAATCACTCACTGTGGCATAAGCAGAAAACTCCCGCCTGATTTTCTGCAGCACAAGCCTGACCAGTCACAAACTCTGAAACAGCCCAACTTTCTGCTTTCTCCTCAGTGGTCAAACAGTGTTGGGGAAACCTAAATACTTGAATAGCATAACACGCCATAATGCCATGGTTCCCCATTTCATTTTAGACATCAGTTCTGCTCAGATTTTTCTTCGCTTTCTACTACCTATCTTTTGACTTGTCCAATACAATAATCTAAATATGTATTGCTTACCTCTTGGGCCCTAATCCACCTCATTTTCCTGCTCTTAACAGACCCTTCTTACCCTGTATTGAGCTGTTGGACTTCACCTGTGAACATCCTTAACTCCTCAACCTGTTAGGAGGTCACTCACTCAGTCAGGGGTTTCACCTGGATTCAGCTGCACCTTTAGATATATTTGCAAACAATTTATCCAATATGGGGTTAATATCCACAATATTCAAAAAACTCATACAACCTGATCAAATAAACAAACAATCCAATTTAAAAAACGGGCCAAAGTAGGCATAATAACATAATAAAGGTCATATGTAATAAAGGTCATATATGACAAACCCACAGCCAAAATCGCCCTCAATGGTGAAAAACTGAAACCATTTCCACTAATATCAGGAACAAGACAAGGTTGCCCACTCTCACCACTCTTATTCAACATAGTTTTGGAAGTTTTAGCCATAGCAATCAGAGAAGAAAAAGAAATAAAAGGAATCCAAATTGGAAAAGAAGAAGTAAAGCTGTCACTGTTTGCAGATGACATGATACTATACATAGAGAATACTAAAGATGCCACCAGAAAACTATTAGAGCTAATCAATGAATTTGGTAAAGTAGCAGGATACAAAATTAATGCACAAAAATCTCTTGCATTCCTATACACTAATGATGAAAAATCTGAAAGTGAAATCAAGAAAATACTTCCATTTACCATTGCAACAAAAAGAATAAAATATCTTGGAATAAACCTACCTAAGGAGACAAAAGACCTGTATGCAGAAAATTATAAGACACTGATGAAAGAAATTAAAGATGATACAAATAGATGGAGAGATATACCATGTTCTGGGATTGGAAGAATCAACATTGTGAAAATGACTATACTACCCAAACAATCTATAGATTCAATGCAATCCCTATCAAACTACCAGTGGCATTTTTCACAGAAATAGAAAAAAAAAAATTCACAATTTGTATGGAGAAACAAAAGACCCCAAATAGCCAAAGCAATCTTGAGAAAGAAAAACGGAGCAGGAGGAAGCAGGCTCCCTGACTTCAGACTATTCTACAAAACTACAGTAATCAAGACAGTATGGTACTGGCACAAAAACAGAAATATAGATCAATGGAACAGGATAGAAAGCCCAGAGATGAACCCACACACATATGGTCACCTTATCTTTGATAAGGGAGGCAAGAATATACAGTGGAGAAAAGACGCCTCTTCAATAAGTGGTGCTGGGAAAACTGGACAGCTACACATAAAAGAATGAAATGAGAACACTCCTTAACACCATACACAAAAATAAACTCAAAATGGATTAAAGACCTAAATGTAAAGCCAGACACTATCAAACTCTTAGAGGAAAACATAGACAGATCATTCTATGACATAAATCACAGCAAGATCCTTTTTGACCCATCTCCTAGAGAATGGAAATAAAAACAAAATAAACAAATAGGACCTAATGAAACTTAAAAGCTTTTGCACAGCAAAGGAAACCATAAACAAGACGATAAGATAACCCTCAGAATGGGAGAAAATATTTGCAAATGAAGCAAAGGATTAATCTCCAAAATATACAAGCAACTCATACAGCTCTATATCAAAAAAACAAAGAACCCAATCCAAAAATGGTCAGAAGACCTAAATAGACATTCCTCCAAAGAAGATATAAGATTGCTAACAAACACATGGAAGAATGCTCAACATCATTAATCATTAGAGAAATGCAAATCAAAACTACAATGAGATATTATCTCACACCGGTCAGAATGGCCATCATCAAAAAATCTACAAACAATAAATGCTGGAGAGGGTGTGGAGAAAAGGGAACCCTCTTGCACTGTTGGTGGGAATGTAAATTGATACAGCCACTATGGAGAATAGTATGGAGGTTCCTTAAAAAACTACAAATAGGACTACCATACAACCCAGGAATCCCACTACTGGACATCTACCCTGAGAAAACCATAATTCAAAAAAAGTCATGTACCAAAATGTTCATTGCAGCTCTATTTACAATACCCAGGACATGGAAGCAACCTAAGTGTCCATCATCAGATGAATGGATAAAGACGATGTGGCACATATATACAATGGAATATTACTCAACCATAAAAAGGAACGAAACTGAGTTATTTGTAGTGAGGTGGATGGAGACTGTCATACAAAGTGAAGTAAGTAAGAAAGAGAAAAACAAATACTGTATGCTAACACATATATATGGAATCTAAAAAAAAAGAAAAAAAAGAAAATGGTCAGAAGAAACTAGGGACAAGATGGGAATAAAGATGCAGACCTACTAGAGAATGGACTTGAGGATACAGGGAAGGGTAAGCTGGGACAAAGTGAGAGAGTGGCATGGACATATATACACTACCAAAAGGAAAATAGATAGCTAGTGGGAAGCAGCTGCATAGCACAGGGAGATCAGCTAGGTGCTTAGTGACCACCTAGAGGAGTGAGATAGGGAGGGTGGGAGGGAGGGAGATGCAAGAGGGAAGAGATATGGGGACATATGTATATGTATAACTGATTCACTTTGTTATAAAGCAGAAATTGACACACCATTGTAAAGCAATTATACTCTAATAAAGATGTTAAAAAATTTTTTTAAAATGCTATTAAGGTGAGGATCATGGAGGAACATATGGTAGGGTTTGGGTAGAGGGGGTGCTGCAGTGAATGGGTGTTCTCCAGCCCCATAGGATACTGAGCACCTGTTATGATGGTGAGGGGGCGGCATTAGAATGTCGACTGAAAAAAAAAGAGCACAACCTTAGAGTTGTGAATTAAATTTTATTTGGGGTGAAATAAGAGCTATAGCCCAGAGATAGTATTTCAGATAGCTCTGACAAACTGCTCCGAAGAGGGAGGGGGAGAAAGTAGTAGTATATATGATTTTGGTGAAGGGGGTACATGCAGTCAAGCACACATTTTGGCAGAGACTTGCTGCTTGTCATGAGGAACAGATGTCACTGTTAATGATTTTAGTGCTTTTCTAAATGAGGAGATGGAAGAATTGGGCTCATAGAATCTTCTCCTGAAAATATCTAACTATCTGAAGGCCTGTTCTGCCAGTTTTTTCCAGAACACAGAGTGTGTCATTCCTGGTCTCCACTCTGAACTCCTTTCAGGGTGTGTTGAATGTCAGCAGCTACAGCAGCTTGTGACTTAATTTTTGTAGAGGCAGATGACAAGTGCCAATTTTTAGTTGGCAGGAAGGAGTAGAGAAGAGAAAGGGAGAAGGAAATACTAGCAACAAGTTTATCAGTTCTCAGTGTTGCCTTAAGTCCGTCTTGGGGCCCTTTCTCGGGTTTAGAAAATGATGAGAAAAATATTTAATTTAATATTTTTTAAATATTAATAATTTTTTAAATTATTTTTTTAATAATTTTTTAAAAAATTATTAATATTTTTTAATAATTTAATATTTTTAATATTAAAAAATTTAATATTTTTTAATATTAAAAAAAACTTTTAATATTAGAGGCACTCATTTGGCTGAGTTTTGTTTGGGAGCTTTGCGCATTTCAAATATTTTATTTAGGGCTTCCCTAGTGGCGCAGTGGTTGAGAGTCCGCCTGCCGGTGCAGGGGACATGGGTTCTTGCCCCGGTCTGGGAAGATCCCACATGCTGTGGAGCGGCTGGGCCCGTAAGCCATGGCCGCTAAGCCTGTGCGTCCGGAGCCTGTGCTCTGCAACGGGAGAGGCCACAACAGTGAGAGACCCGCATAACTCAAAAAAAAAAAAAAAAATATATATATATATATATATATATATATATATTTAACTCAATAATTAATGAAGGTACTAGTAGATGTTAAAACTATCTCAAAGGAGAATTCCATGAACACACATACAAAGACACACACCTATAAATCAGGGATGATGAAATATATTTGCTAACAGGCAAAAGTGGTTGGTACCATATAGGGCGGGAAAATGTAATATTTTGAGGTTTTCTTTTCCACAGGGTAGAATTCA
This sequence comes from Orcinus orca, assembly GCF_937001465.1. Classification (NCBI taxonomy): domain Eukaryota; kingdom Metazoa; phylum Chordata; class Mammalia; order Artiodactyla; family Delphinidae; genus Orcinus; species Orcinus orca. The sequence continues at coordinate 24,944,050 of NC_064569.1, forward strand.
ATTGTATATTCATAACACAAAATTTGAGGGCATTTTTTATGACAAAGATGTTTGGATTACTATGAGTTTTTCATAACCTTTATCCATGCAATATTGTAAAATAGTCTAATCAAGGCAAAGATGGTCAAAGTTGTCCACAGCTATAGAGTCAGATAATCCCTGGAGGGTCCACTGGACAAGATACCAGCACTCGACTGAAAGGATAGCCAGCAAACCTTTTTGCCCATTTATAAGTCTGGGTTAATTTTCCTGACAAAATGAGGTGAAAATGAAAATGACTCTGAGGAGGTAGTTGATTTAACAAGAATGTAGTTCTGAGGCTAATGACAGTAGCCTTATGTGTATCATCATTATTTTTAGTACTTTTAATTTATTATCTATCTTCTTTCATCTCTGTAACCCTATGAACTATGTACTGTAATTCCCAAATTACTGATCGAAAAAACACAGAGATGTTGAGTTATTTGTCTTGAGGTCACACAGCTGGTATGCAGCAGAGCTGGAAGCCCAACCCAAGGAGTTTGGTTCTACAATCTGTTCCCGGGCCTGGACTGAGGTAGTGAAGAGAGCAGCCAGAAAGGAAGATAAAATAGTGGAAAGAATTGAGAATGTATTAATCCATGTTATTTGGTATTTTGAAGATTGGAGAGAGTTTATCAAATCATATTGTTATGGTGTTATTTTATTGCAAACAAATGTAAGGTACTATAAAGTGTAATTGTCCCTGGCTGGACACTGCAGTCATCACTGTTTCCAGGATATAACACTCTTCTTGTTAATAGAAATTAATTTCTTGATGATATAATTACAAACATCTCTTATTTATATTGGACATAGATTAGGTTGGAAAATACCCTTCTCTCCCAAACAAAAATGGGGTGGAGTTTAACATCTTTTAGCCTTTAAATCAGATGTGGGTTCAAATCTTGGCTTCCTGTTTTACTAGCTTTGTTAATTTGGACCACTAGCTGCCCTCATTGATTAAACACTGTATGTATATCATTGATTAGAATGCTGGCAGGCACCCTTATAAATGGTCTCTGTCATTAGCATTACCCAGCTGTATTCCTGTGGTCCTCATCGTTCTTGCAAATGGAGGCACATCACTCACAAAGCTGAGGAGACAGACCTTGTATCTGTTTCTCCTGAAAATGCACCAGACGGTAGGATTTCTTTCGTACAAAGAAGGTCATTTGAAAAAGCTGGGACTTGAAAAAAATTTGTGTTTTCTCTAACACAAAGGCTTATGCTAGGACATTCTGTAAGATTGCTTCCAGTACAGACCATCCTAGATGCAAGTCAGTGAGATATCTTTGGGCTATTGGCATCATCTGTGGAGGGTTTGAGCACCAATACCTTAATCCTTGAAATAAAATGCTATCTGACAAAGATACAGTCCACATGGAAATGCTGCTATTAGACTGTGGGTACTTTTATTAAGCAGCAGCCTGCCCCAGGACAGAATGACCTTCAAGTTTCTTTAAAAATTGCTAACATTTAAAAGATGAAAGAAAAATGAAGCAGAGGCTAAGAGGAAGTTGAAGTGCTGAATGTCAGCGCACCTGTGTTTACCGAATGACCTTGGTTAATGCATAGTCTAAGGCAGTGGTTCCCAACCTTTTTGGCACCAGGGACCAGTTTTGTGGAAGACAATTTTTCCACAGATGGCATGGGAGGGATGATTCAGGCGGTAATGCAAGTGACGGGGAGTGATGGCGAGCGACGGGGAGTGACGGGGAGCGATGGGAAGCGGCAGATGAAGCTTCGCTCGCTTCCCCGGGCCTCACCTCCTGCTGCGCAGCCCAGTTCCTAACAGGCCTTGGACCTGTAGCGGTCCTTGGCCCGGAGGTTGGGGACCCCTGGTCTAAGGGAACGAGGCCATTAGAGTTTGTGAGAACTGTGCGGAGTGGGGACCTGTAGGATGATAGTGACTGAACAGAGCCAACAGCAAAGGGCTGCATGAGGTGTCTTGGGTGATCTGCTCACCCCTGCTACTGTTACACTGCTTCCCTGCCGCCGCCCCAAAGACTCCATCCGTAAAGTCTAAAGTCTCTTTAGTGCCTCTTGTAGGAAACTGAGCTGGCATCTCACGGTGCAGGGCTGAGGGAAGAAGCTGGTTTCCCACCCGTTTCAGAGAAATGACTACATGCTATACATGGCAGAGGCAACAATGACGATGACAATGACGATGGTGGTGGCTGACGTTTATTGAGTTCTCACTACGTGTCAGTCACTGCCTCAACACATCCTCACGCCCCACATTTGCGGGGCCCAGGGCAAGTGTACAAACAGAGGTCATATGCTCTGTGTTTGCATATTAAAAAAACTATTCAAGCTAAACACTTAAAATAAGTCTGTTCTCCTATTTGACAAATATTCCTTCATAGCAACCTGGAGAACCTAAGGCTCAGGCTCCCCGACATTCTGTGTAAGAACGTGGAAGCCCAGGAAAAGTCAGCTCCTAGCTGACCCCCTTCCTACTCACTGTGAGACATATGAATATCCCATATCACAGGTCCAAGTCCCCCCAGCCTTACTAACTGCCACTCTCTGGGCCCCCTCAGGAGGGGAGATGCTCACACCAGCAAGAGCTCAGCCTTCAGGAGGAAGGGTGCAGAAAAGAAGGCTGCAAAGGCCCTGGGGACGTGGGAACATCTGGGTCCCTGCAAGAGGATGTGGGGACATTTGGGTCCCTGCCAAATCTTGATGCTCAAATTTTTTCTAGGTGGGATAGTGTGAACTGGAGACAGGGAGGGGAGAGGCCACTTCCTTGCCACCCCTCCACCCTTCCCAGATTCCTCTCTTTGTAGGAAAGAACCCTGCTATAGGAGGGCTAGAGTAGAGTCCCCTAGAGTCTAAGGTCCAGGATGGGAGCCTCGTGCCTGGGTTTGAGGTATACTGGCTTTAAGTGTATCATCTAATTTTAAATTTTACTGCTCCTAAAATCCCATGAAATTGTGACTGTTATCGGCTTACAGATGAGGAAACTGAGACTTAGAGGGTTCTGTAACTTGCCCTCTAGTAATGGGATGAAATCAGGGCATTCTTGCCTCTGGAGCCTGTCCCTAACACAATACAGTAGCCCAGAGATATCTATATAAAATAAAACTGAGATAACTTTTTCAAAATCACTGAAATGAGATATGGTTTAAAGAAGCTATAATTCATCCAAAATAATCACTACTCAGTTTTGAAAATATCTTGACAGGTGTCACATTGCTTAAGATCCTAGCATAAATAGTATAGAGATTAAGATGCTTCCCCAACAGGAAAGATGTTTCAATATCTGGTTTAATCCACACCTCATCAGTCCAAGGTATTGAGAAGAGTACTCTCTCTTCATCTCTAAGGAGCAGGGCGAGGCCTCTGTTTTAAAATGGAAATTCAAGTGAATAAGAAACTGTGTGCTTTTCTGGCCCCTCGGGAGATGAAACCAGAGTTCAGCGGGTCCTGATTGTGAGGAAAAACCTGGGCTCTGTCCAGAGATCTTTGTCCAGAGCACAAAAGAGCCAGTGCAAGCCACTAACACATGAGAACCATAAGATAAAGTGTGGTTGCAAATGTTTGGTTTTGCTCCATACTAAGAATACACGTTTGCACTTTCAAACATGAACTTTCAAAGCATGTTGTGAAGTGCCACTGAAGTCTCAGGGAATGGAGCTTGTCCCTGACACATAAAGGTGAAGATTCTTTTGCAGACTAATGGTACCTCCAATTTTGAACATAATTTTATTGACAGGCAGTTCAGAATTCAATGCTTAGAATAAGTAAAGATACTGTGCTTCTCTCACTTATACTTTTATGGTGCATGTCCAAAGGGGATTTATCATGACAGGCAAGTTAGGAATATTTGACTGTTCAAGTTAGAGTAAAACCAATTTTCTAGCTAAGCTTTAAAACCTGTCATTTTAGAACTTTCTGAGCATTTAATTTCTGTGTAGATTGTACAGATGCACTTTCATTAATCACCCCAGAAGCTTTTAAGTGATGAAAGAACAATACTTTCCATTCTGACTTAATAACATAAACAACTTTCTAATTTTGGGTCAACCATATTATGGTTTTTATGATTTTGCTGTGGCTTCACTTTTTGATTTAATTACATGCTGCTAAAAGATCCTCTTTTCTGCTACAGAGTACTGAACTTCTACCTTTTTGCGTGTTAATAAGTTCACAGTCTGCTGAGAGTACCTATAAATAACATTAATGATATGAGACAGATACAGTTTTACCACCTTATTGTTTAAAACAATCACAGGTACTTTTCCAGATTAAAGGACACTAAAGAGACTCTACAAATATGTGCAATACTTGATGCTGTACTGGGCCCTGTACCAGAGCAGACAGTGCTATGAAGGACATTATTGAATCAGTTGACACAATTGGAGTGCAGGTGGCATATGGAATTAGTGTGTGTGTGTGTGTGTGTGTGTGTGTGTGTGTGTGTGTTTGTAGAACGTGAGAGCATGCAAATAATAAAGAAAACAGAATAAAGTTAAATAACAGCAAGAGGTGAACCTGGGTAAGGGGATATGGGTGCCCTTTTATTATCCTTATTTTTGCAACGTTTTGGTAAGTTGGAGATTATTTTCTAATAAAAAGTTTTTTAAATGGCATGTTACAAAGAAAAAGCTCTGTTAGAACTTTTTCCCCTGGAAAATTCTGTCATGTATTATTCACAAGCTTAGCTATGTACTATAATTGGTATTTAATATTTACTTTCATGGCCTTACTATAATCCTGTTGGTTCCAGCTGAGTCTGGGGAAACCTGGCCGAGTCACTATGGCATCTGGTGACAGAGCTGGAGATGCCGAGGAGAAGCTTGGGAAGAAAGAGGCCAGGCCATGGCCTCCCCGCTTCCCGGGGCCGCTCCTCCCAGCTGGAAGCCTTCCTGTACTGACATGTGCGGCTCCCACTCAGCGCTCCAGAGTGACTGAGCAAGTAAATGAACAATGCAAGGAGAAGGATGGGTCTTTTAACTAATTTCATATCAGATGTAAGCAACTGACTTGCACTTCTGGGAAAGTGGAATATACATACTTTTCCCTATTCTGCTTGTTAAGTACAACTAAAATCCCTGGACTTTATAAAGTCTGAAGGGTGGTAAGAAGAAGGCAGACCATCTAGGTCCATTCAGGACCCAAGGAATGGCCCAGTGGTAAGTTCCCTGGTTCTCTCTTTGCCTTCTGTATCCCTGATTTAGAAATGGGGAAGCCAGCAACTCAGAAATTCCAACAGTGTAGACACAAAAGGCCCACTAGAACCTGTTCTCTCCAGCTAAAGGACCAGGAAGGGGCGTCCTGGCAAGACAGGACACTATGACACAATAATTGCCCTACTCCAGCCAAAAATCCCAGACAAAACTGCCTCTGTCAATTTAAAAATTGAAATGTAGTTGACATACACTATTATGTTAGTTTCAGGTGTACTACATAGTGATTTGATATTTGCATACATTATGAAATGATTACCATGACAAGTCTAGTAACCATCAGTCCTCATTCTTCTTCTTTTTTTGTCTTATTTGGTCTCATACTCATGAAAACTCTTTCATGGGCCTAACCAGTATTTGGGAATCACTGAGTAGGCCCAAGGCTCTGGTTTCACAGATGAGAAATTGACTGATTTACCCAAGGTTACTAACCAATCAATGGCATATGGGGCATAATGATTTCTGGTTCAATGTTCCTTTCACTACATTTGCTAAGTTAAGTTTCTGGTCACGTTAAATGATCAACAACTATATTTAATCTCAATTAACCATTTCTCTCCTCTAGAACTGCTGAGACTCTGAGAATCTTAGAGTTCATGTCCATAGATGTCTCACCAGAAGGGATCTCGCATATCAGATACAAGAAGTAGTGTGACTTCAATAGCAGCTCCCCTGGTTTTGTAATTCCAAGAAATAAATACTGTAGCATCATTTTAGTAGCGATTCTTATTTAATAAAAATTTGCTTTTTAAATTGAGTGCTTTGATTTGAAGATTTTACTCAAAACTAAAAATAACAGAGGCCACTCTTTTCAAATTTTTTCATATCCCATGTGTGTGCAAGCTCAGGGACTGAGCAGTCAAACAGTATCACTTTGTAAGCTTAGAGCTATTTTTAATTTTCCCCTCTTTCCCTAACATTATCCAATTTCTACTCCCATAGTCTGTGTTATTTTTGAGTAGTTCTATCCTAAGATATGAATTCAGCTTTTCTCTTTCCAGTCTATTTTTCCACATTCATCTCATTCATGTTTTCCTAAAGTAGTTTAGGAATTTGCTCTTGGGCCCTAAAGTGAATAAATCACCCTTAATCTGGCATGTGAATGAATATCTGTTCACATTCTATGACTTTATTTTGAAAGCTCTCAGCAGCTATTTCAGTTTCACTAATCCTAAGAAATTTTAGACATTTGACCCATTCTAACATGGGTTTTATAAAAGACAAAAAAGGAGCATAAATATATGCTATTCTTAGGAAAATAATAAGAGATCAAAAGTTTCAGGAAGAATAATACAAACCACAAAGACTCCTGCCTATTCAAAAAGGGCACCTATAATCCCTGTTCTTTTTTTCTGCCCTTTTCTCCCTGTCACAAACTAAATATTTTCCTGGTTCCAGAAACTCTATATGAGAAAACTGAGTTTCTTCACTTGCAAATCTTTGTTACACAAAACTAGACCACTGTGATTTTGATGGCAGGATTCTTGGAAGTATCAAATTTTGATCACTTAACAGAATTAAAAGAACTGAAATATTTTACTAAGTTTTATCATTTTTAACTATTAGATAGAAATATACTTTAGAAGGTAAGAAATTTGGCATTAAACACCAATTAACTCTGCTGCTTAAGAGCTGTGTGACTGGGCAAGTTACTTTACTATTCAGAGCTATACTTTTCTGTATTACCTATCTGATAGAGCTTAGAGTGACAACAGTAATGATAAATAGCTAACATCTATTAAACATTTACTATTCCAGATATTGTGAAATATTTTACATGATGATCTCACTTAATTCTCAAAACACTTCAGTACAATGAAGCTTGAAGTTATCACAGTTAGTGTTTAAGATGGAATTCAAATCTGGAATCTCTGACTGTAGAAGCCATGCTGAAAAAGACGACTTGAAATGAGTATTGTATGAGGCAATGTGCATAGCATATCTGACATATTATAAGGAATCAGTAAAACTTTGCTATTTTTTGTTAATATCAAAAGAATGTTTCAATTAATATGAAGGAGGATTAATATAATAACATTCTGAGGGATATTACAGCTTATAGAGTATTCTGCTTAAGCACTGACAATGACTAGGTTCCTTGGGGACACACACAGAATGACATTTACTTTTGTTGCTCAGATTCTAATACTAAGCACCTACTTTAGTGAAGGTGGTCTATAAACATCAGTTGAATTAAAAGCTGTTCAGAATGATCATGAGTATTTAATGAAGTCCATATTTAATCTATCACAATAATCAAAACCCCTAAAGAAGACCTTGGCATCAACAACTGGCCTACAACAAAGGTCCCTGCCTTCTTTTGCCTGTCTGTAACATGGTTATAGCCCTCATTATGGCAAGGCTTCATAAGACTGTTATTTTAAGACCCATTCAAGATGCAAAGGACTTTGCCTAGCTTTGCCTTTATCAAATAGTATTTATTAAGTAACCACCTGATTCTCAAATTGTAATGAAGTCATATAAAGCAAGCCAAGGGATGATTGCTTTCTTAATCAAGCCCAATCGAACAAGACCCTGAATTGTCTCAAGAGAGCTTGAATTGTAGGTTTTGGGGAAATAAGATTTTGAAATGCATTTCTAAATAAAATATATGGTTGTGATCATTTCTAATCAAAAAGGAAAAAAACTTATTATTTCTTTATATTATTTGGATTTATTACATTCCCTTCCAGTAAATGTCATTATTATATATTTTTCATAAAGTAAATAATTTTATATATTGTTCAGTGAAATGCCTCCATTCTGCAAATGAGGTACAAACAAATTTTGTATCATCTTATAGTCACACAACTGATTAGTGGCAGAACCAAGTCTGTCTCCAGATTTAGGGATTTTCTAGGCATCTGAAACGAAACACATCCTCAGAATGTTGCAGGTTGAATAATAGAAAAGAAGAGCTTCAAAAGAGTTCAAATATCCAAAAACGAAATGGCATTATCTAATCATAAATACTTGAATACTGTTAAAAACTTTCAACTTTATACTATTTTTCTCAAGGCCAAATTCTTATGAAAGTTCCTTATCTTTAATTTTTTAAAGAGGAAAAATTTCATTGAAACTAGATTCTGCAATTAAACATAATTAATGATTTTATGCAAATCAAACCATTTCTAGACAACTACTTTAATTACATTCCAGAAAACGTAGATATTTGGTCAAAGACTTTGTGCTAAGCTGCTGCTGCTAAGAACCTATATGTACCCAAATCAATATTTAAAATTTCCTGGAAATCTTTCAATAGTACAAAAAGCCTTAAAAACTAAAGTGGGTGGGCCTGAATTTAATCTTGTACAATAGCTTGTGAGGTTGTTTTTAAAGCTGTTGTAATAAAAACCTTAGATCCAAGTGAATCTGTTCTATGTACAAAGATTTTTTTCCTCTCTGAACAAAAAGATGTTGGTGATGGAGGGCAGGTCTCATTAAAAAAGAAACCAAATACCGTAATCACTTAGGTATGTAAAAAACTTTCTGGGCCACCACAAAACCTACCCTGAAAAAGAGTTTGCTGGCTGGAAAGAATGGGAAAACCAGGAATAACAAGTCAATTAAAATTTCTTTATGCTCCATTGTAGCAGATTGTGATTTCTAAAAATGGCCATAGCAATATTTCTGATCCCTCATGTTCCTTCTTGAATTTGAGCAGTGCTTTGTGGCAGCCAGAATGAATGGAAGTGGCAGAAGTGATTCTGCATAGTTTCTCAGGCTAGGTCATAAAGGAGATATGTTTCTGCCTGGCTCCTGGTCTCAGGACCCTCATCCTGGAACCCAGCCACAATGTGTGAGGAGGCACAGGCCACAGAAAGGGGTCACCTGTAGGTGACACAGGTGACAGCTCCAGCTGAGCTCTTAGCTTATGGTTGGCATCAGCTGCTGAAACATGAGGAGGGAGCCTTCGGGTAATTCAACCCCAGACTAAGCTGCCTGGCTGACACCAAGTGGAGCAGAGATGAGCTAGCCCCACTGAGCCCAGCTCAACTTGAAGATTCTTAAGCAAAGTAAACGTCATCGTAAGCCCCCGCTTTTGTGGTCTGCTATTCAGCAAGAGATGACCAGAGCATCCAGTTTTTGAAAGGCACGATCACAAAGTACAAACTAATTTTCATTTAATTCTATTCTATTGGCTTTTAATTATCTCTCTCACTTTCAAATTCTCATTGAAGGAATGAACAGATTCGACCAGTGTGAACATTTGTAGATCAGCGTGCTGAATATAACAGAGAAAGCCCACAGGTCAAAACATCTACATGTTGCACCTCTGACATGACTGCCATCCAGAAACATCTGATATTTCTATGGTGCAGTCACTGGGCTGGGCCTAAGCAAAACCCTAACCAGAGGAGACTGCCTTCAGTAGCCCCTGTTCTTTGCTTTCTGCCCCTTTGAGCATCCCTGTCACCCAGGCACCTAGTCCTCCCCGGCAACAAAGCAGCTGGAAAAGCCAGTCACAGGAAGGTACCAACAGAATTTTAAGCTGTTGTCTTCTCAGAAATGAGATGAATTATGGGGTGGGGAGGGGGGAAGCACAAAGAGAAGCAAAGCTGAGTATAAAGGGAATTAATGTGTGTTTCAGGGGCCTGAGTAGGAGACTGAGCCGGAGAGTTTCCTTGGCATTTTTCAAATTCTACCAGCAGCATTCTAGGCAGAAGTTCCAGAAAATACAAAAACAGGAAGATGTAGAATGCCACAGTGTTTTTACAAGCCATTCTGTATTTCTTGAGTGTATAGGGGCAAGGGAGGAATGGCAGGAAATCAGACCAGACGTGCAGGCAGGAGACTGAAAGTGAGGGTTTCGCATGCCCTGCTTGCAGTCAACCCTCACCGAGAAGCCAGTGGGAAGCTACAGAAGAGTCCCAGGAGCAGGGGAGGAAAATTCCCCAGGTCAGGGGTCAGCAGACTGGGAATCAACTCGTGCCTCTTCCTGTTTTAGGGGCCTGATAAGGCTCAGGGCTCAGTGGGGCTGAGCCACTGCAAAGATTCTCCAGCTCTGAGAGTCCACGTTATCTGAGCTACTGTACCCTGAGACAGGGGGCCATCATGGGGTGATGGAGGTGGAGATTCCACAGCAGCACAAGCTGCGAGCTACACCTTCCAGGGGCACCTGCCTGACGGGTGAGGAGCAGATCCATGCTTTTCTTTATTTTTAAAATATTCAATTCAAGACCATGACAAAATGCCCACACTCCGTGGGGTTAAATTTGAAAATAATATTCAAATTTCTTTAGCTTCAAATTCTACTGTTCATAACACTATTTTCCCTCCCTCCTCCCCGGTCAGCCAAGTTGGATTTAAAATATTTAAGATGATATTTCTTTAAATTGCACATCCATCTGTGAAGTAGAAAGTTGGAAAATTAGGCAAAAATATGTCACTGAGATGAGTCTGAATTTCTAAGGACAAGAAAGACTGGGAAAGCAGCCCAGTTTTGAAACTGGGAATCAAAAATTGGCTAAACTTTTTTGTAGCTTATTTGACAAAATTGTCTTTAAAAATATAGCTTATTTTAGCCAAATAAATTCAGATGAAACTCAAACACAATGCAAAGGACCACAAATGAGGCATTTGTGGCATTTTCCAAAACAAACATAGTGCATTCGTTTCTAGGAAAAGAGGCCAATGGAAAGGTACATATTCCCAATTACAAGGAACAGAAGAGACGTGAGAATTAAGACAGCTAATGACACTGCCACCGACGACACATAGTATTTCTGCCTTTGATTAACTATGTGGCTTTAGACTTTTCTATATTTTAATCTGTCTCATAGTATATGTTAAAAAATACAGTAATTACAGACCTATTCTACCTCCTAGCAAACTTGTGAAAACAATTGGTGGGACATTAGTAGATTCTCACAGTAGGTATTACTGAGCCTGAATTTCATTTTCTGGCTTGGGCAGGTCTTCCTGAGCTGCAAGAAGGTAAGCATCTTTTCTCAACACTCCTGTTAGAGTCTCTGAGGTGACTGAGTGTCAGCACAGAAAGTGCCTTAGCTGCCATCGGCACAGCCATGCATCTGGTCAAGCAGCTAACAGAACAGCAGTGGCCTTGCTCGGTGCTATAAATGACCACAGAGGAAACCCAGCCTGCCGCTTAAGTGTAACCTAGAAGCCTGGCTTCCAGAGCATGCGGCAAAGTGGGGGAAATACACACACAGATACTCACACAGTCCTCCACACTTATCCACAAACAAGACAGAGACAGGGTCACACACACCCACACATGTATATGAAGACAAATACACAGATGTATGCCCAGTCCATAAAGACACACACACACAGATGCACACACACACATAGACAAGGCAGACATGGACGGACGGACACACACACACACACACACACACACACACACATACATACCCACATGTGTACACAGACAGATACACACACACACCCCGCATACACATACACAAAGACAAAGACAGACACACACAAATCCACATGTACACCGATGTGAGGCATTCTCTCCAGACTCTGCTGTGGCGGGCAGTGTGGGGTTGAGTGTACATGAGAGGAAGAGGCCTCCTACCCACCCAGTGCAGACTCCCTCCCCTGCAGGCTGTTAACATGTTCTACCTCTAAATAGGATCCTGATGTGTTTGGGGCATGAGGGTGTTTCTCAGAGTTCCACACATAGCAGCTATATTTCGATCCTAAAGATCTGTTTGACAGCCTGAGGCCCTAGCTGTCTGCGTGTAATTTATAAATCTTCGGAGAAGCTGATGACAGTCAAGCTCCCCACTTCAGCCCTGGATTAAGACACTTGCCAAGCTGACAACTGGCAGGGCTGCATCTCTGCATCTCTTAGACTCCCTGCTGCATTCACATCAGAGGCCACATATTCTGAAAATTCATAATCCTTCCCAATGAAAAGTATTAGACACAGCCATCCAGAAAAGGCATGCCCAACAGGTGTGAGGCAAACCGGGAAACAGTGAAGTCTGCAATTAGGGGGGTCTAAGCAACCTTCTTTGAGGCTTCCTCTCCTTTCTGCCACTCCTCCCTCAATAAATATACTGTGTCTTTCCTCATGCTTTCAATTACAATCCAGAGAGTGAAACGCAGGAGACACAGATCTAAATGTATGGGTGTTTTCTATCACTGTGTTTGCGTTTTTATGCTGTTGCAAGACAGTTGGCGATTTGTAGTATTTCAGATCTCTTAGTCACTCTTTAAGACGTGTTCCTTTTCTCCAAGAAAGCTTCCTTGACTGCTCTACACACACCTCTCTTCCCATTGTCTAGGTTAGATGTCCCTCTCCTGGAAAATTCCAATACCCTCTACAAAATTCTGTCGTTCTCCTCGATCTCGGGTAGCCTCGGCCAGAAGCAGCTTGAAGCAGGATTTCAGTTCCCGGCCAGAGCTTGACATCAGGCCGTGGCAGTGAGAAAGGTGAATCCTAGCCAGTAGACCAGTGACCAGTGACAAGGCCCTGGCCATTTGGCTTTGCAGAAATGAATTCCCACAAAGACAGAAAGTAGTGAAGCAAAGTGTTTATTAGGAGGAAAAAGATTACGTGTGGATAGACACACAGGCGGACTCATGGTAGCTTACCCTCGTGGTAGCTTAAATCACTTTTATGGGGCAGTTCTTCCACGCTTCCCTTGGCCAATCATCTTGCTTTGCCTGGTTCTGAGTCCGTATTTGGTATATCTCAGGATCCTCCCAGGTGTGCCCGCGCATCTCTTAACCAAGATGGATTCCAGCGAACAGGCTTATGGGTAGGCTGACATTTCTCCCCTTTTGAACTCCAAGGAGCCTTTCTGCAAATGTGTACTTGGGAAGGTCTCCTTGATCTCAAGAATGAGTAATATGTGGTTTTTTATCTCTTATGTGGGCAGGGCTCAGCATCTCCTATTATCCTCCTGTTATCTTCATCTTGGAATATCTGTCAGTAGGGGACACCCTCCAACTTCTCAGCATGGGGCCCATCTATCTCCTGCCTCATCTTTTTTTTTTTTTATTTAACATATTTATTGGAGTATAATTGCTTTACAATGGTGTGTTAGTTTCTGCTTTATAACAAAGTGAATCAGCTATACATATACATATATTCCCATATCTCCTCCCTCTTGTGTCTCCCTCCCACCCTCCCTATCACACCCCTCTAGGTGGTCACAAAACACTGAGTTGATCTCCCTTTGCTATGTGGATGCTTCCTGCTAGCTATCTATTTTAGATTTGGTAATGTATATATGTCCACGACACTCTCTCACTTCATCCCACTTACTCTTTCCCCTCCCGGGTCCTCAAGTCCATTCTCTACGTCTTCATCTTTATTCCTGTCCTGCCCCTGGGTTCTTCTGAACTATTTTCTTTCTTTCTTTCTTTTAGATTTCATATATATGTATTAGCATGCAGTATTTGTTTTTCTCTTTCTGACTTAGTTCACTATGTATGACATTCTCTAGGTCCATCCACCTCACTACAAATAATTTCATTTCTTTTTATTGCTGAGTAATATTCCATTGTATATATGTGCCACATCTTCTTTATCCATTCATCTGTCGATGGACACTGAGGTTGCCTCCATGTGCTGGCTATTGTAAATAGAGCTGCAATGAACATTGTGGTACATGACTCTTTATTTTTTGGTACGCGGACCTCTCACTGTTGTGGTTTCTCCCATTGAGGAGCACAGGCTCCAGACATGCAGGTCCGGCGGCCATGGCTCACAGGCCTAGCCGCTCTGCGGCATGTGGGATCTTCCTGCACCAGGGCATGAACCCGCATCCCCTGCATCGGCAGGCAGACTCTCAACCACTGCACCACCAGGGAAGCCCCATGACTCTTTTTGAATTATGGTTTTCTCAGGGTATAGGCCCAGTAGTGGAATTGTTGGGTCATATGGTAGTTCTATTATTAGTTTTTAAGGAACCTCCATACTGTTCTCCATAGTGGCTGTATCAATTTACATTCCCACCAACAGTGCAAGAGGGCTCCCTTTTCTCCACACCCTCTCCAGCATTTATTGTTTGTAGATTTTTTGATGATGGCCATTCTTACTGGTATGAGGTGATACCTCATTGTAGTTTTGATTTGCATTTCTCTAATGATTAGTGATGTTGAGTATCCAATCATGTGTTTGTTGGCAATATGTATATCTTCTTTGGAGAAATGTCTATTTAGGTCTTCTGCCAGTTTTGGATTGCGTTGTTTGTTTTTTTTGATATTGAGCTGCATGAGCTGCTTGTATATTTTGGAGATTAATCCTTTGTCAGTTGCTTTATTTGCAAATATTTTCTCCCATTCTGAGGGTTGTCCTTTTGTCTTGTTTATGGTTTCCTTTGCTGTGCAAAAGCTTTTAAGTTTCATTAGGTCCAATTTGTTTATTTTGTTTTTATTTCCATTCTCTAGGAGGTGGGTCAAAAACGATCTTGCTGTGATTTATGTCATAGAGTGTTCTGCCTATGTTTTCATCCTAGAGTTTTATAGTGTCTGGCCTTACATTTAGGTCTTTAAACCATTTTGAGTTTATTTTGTGTATGGTGTTAGGGAGTGTTCTAATTTCATTCTTTTAAATGTGGCTGTCCAATTTTCCCGGCACCACTTATTGAAGAGGCTGTCTTTTCTCCATTGTATATTCTTGCCTCCTTTATCAAAGACAAGGTGACCATATGTGCCTGGTTTATTTCTGGGCTTTCCATCCTATTCCATTGATCTATATTTCTGTTTTTGTGCCAGTACCATACTGTCTTGATTACTGTTGCTTTGTAGTATAGTCTGAAGTCAGGGAGCCTGATTCCTCCACTCCATTTTTCTTTCTGAAGATTGCTTTGGCTATTAGGGGTCATACAAATTGTAAAATTTTTTGTTCTAGTTCTGTGAAAAATGCCAGTGGTAGTTTGATAGGGATTGCATTGAATCTGTAGATTGCTTTGGGTAGTAAAGTCATTTTCACAATGTTGACTCTTCCACTCCAAGGATATGGTATATCTCTCCATCTGTTTGTATCATCTTTAATTTCTTTCATCAGTGTCTTATAGTTTTCTGCATACAGGTCTTTTGTCTCCTTAGGTAGGTTTATTCTTAGGTATTTTATTCTTTTTCTTGCAATGGTAAATGGGAGTGTTTCCTTAATTTTTCTTTCAGATTTTTCATCATTAGTGTATAAGAATGTAAGGGATTTCTGTGCATTAATTTTGTATCCTGCCACTTTACCAAATTCACTGATTACCTCTAGTAGTCTTCTGGTAGCATCTTTAGGATTATCTATGTATAGTATCCTGTCATCTGCAAACAGTGCCAGCTTTACTTCCCTTCCAATTTGGATTCCTTTTATTTCTTTTTCTTCTCTGATTGCTATGGCTAAAACTTCCAAAACTATGTTGAATAAGAGTGGTGAGAATGGACATCCTTGTCTTTTTCCTGATCTTAGAGGAAATAGTTTCCAGTTTTTTACTATTGGGGACGATGTTGGCTGTGGGTTTGTCATATATGACCTTTAGTATCTTGAGGTAAGTTTCCTCTATGCCTACTTTCTGCAGGGTTTTTATCATAAATGGGTGTTGAATTTTGTTGAAAGCTTTTTCTGCATCTATTGAGATGATCGTATGTTTTTTTATCCTTCAATTTGTTAGTATGGTGAATCACATTGATTGATTTGCGTATGTTGAAGAATTCTTGCACTCCTGTGATAAACCCCACTTGATCACGGTGTAAGACCCTTTTAGTGTGTTGTTGGATTTTGTTTGCTAGTATTTTGTTCAGGATTTATGCATCTATGTTCATCAGTGATATTGGCCTGTAGTTTTCTCTCTTTGTGACATCTTTGTCTGGTTTTGGTATCAGGGTGATGGTGGCCTCATAGAATGAGTTTGGGAGTGTTCCTCCCTCTGCTATATTTTGTTAGAGTTTGAGAAGGATAGGTGTTAGCTCTTCTCTGAATGTTTGACAGAATTTGCATGTGAAGCCATCTTGTCCTGGGATTTGAGTTTTTGGAAGATTTTTAATCACAGTTTCAATTTCAGTGCTTGTGATTGGTCTGTTCATATTTTCTATTTCTCCTGGTTCAGTCTCGGAAGGTCGTGCATTTCTAAGAATTTGTCCATTTCTTCCAGGTTGTCCATTGTATTGGCATATAGTTGCTTGTAGTAATCTCTCATGATCCTTTGTATTTCTGCAATGTCAGTTGTTACGTCTCTTTTTTCATTTCTAATTCTTTTGTTTTGAGTCTTCTCCCCTTTTTTCTTGATGAGTTTGGCTAATGGTTTATCAATTTTGTTTATCTTCTCAAAGAACCAGCTCTTAGTTTTTTTGATATTTGCTTCATTTCCTTCATTTCTTTTTCATTTATTTCTGCTCTGATCTTTATGATATTTTTCCTTCTGTTAACTTTGGGTTTTTTTGTTCTTCTTTCTCTAATTGCTTTAGGTGTAAGGTTAGGTTGTTTATTTGAGATGTTCCTTGTTTTTGAGGTAGGATTGTATTGCTATAAACTCTCTTAGAACTGCTTTGACTCCATCTCATGGGTTTTGGGTTGTTGTGTTTTCAGTGTCATTTGTTTATAGGTAGTTTTTCATTTCCTCTTTGATTTTTTCAGTGATTTCTTGGTTATTTAGTAGCATATTGTTTGGCCTCCATGTGTTTGTATTTTTTACAGATTTTTCCCCATAATTGATATCTAGTCTCATACCATTGTAGTCGAAAAGATACTTCATATGATTTCAATTTTCTTAAATTTACCAAGGCTTGATTTGTGACCCAAGATATGATCTATCCTGGAGAATGTTCCATGAGCATTTGAGAAGAAAGTGTATTCTGTTGCTTTTGGATGGAATGTCCTATAAATATCAATTAAATTCATCTTGTCTAATGTGTCATTTAAAGCTTGTGTTTACTTATTACTTTTCTGTCTGGATGATATGTCCATTGGTGAAAGTGGGGTGTTAAAGTCCCCTACTATGAATGTGTTACTGTCGATTTCCCCTTTTATGGTGTTAGCATTTGACTGATGTATTGAGGTGCTCCTATGTTGGGTGCATAAATATTTACAATTGTCATATCTTCTTCTTGGATTGATCCCTTGATCATTATGTAATGTCCTCCTTTGTCTCTTGTAATAGTCTTTATTTTAAAGTCTATTTTGTCTGACATGAGAATTGCTATTCCAGCTTTCTTTTGATTTCCATTTGCATGGAATATCTTTTTCCATCCCCTCACTTTCATTCTGTATGTGTCCCTAGGTCTGAAGTGGGTCTCTTGTAGACAGCATATATGCGGATCTTGTTTTTGTATCCATTCAGCCAGTCTATGTCTTTTGGTTGGTGCATTTAATCCATTTACATATAACATAATTATCAATATATATGTTCTTATGACCATTTTCTTAATTGTTTTGGGTTTTTTATTGTAGGTCTTTTCCTTCTCTTATGTTTCCTGCCTAGAGAAGTTCCTTTAGCATTTGTTGTAAAGCTGGCTTGGTGGTGCTGAATTCTCAGCTTTTGCTTGTCTGTAAAGCTTTTAATTTCTCCATTGAATCTGAATGAGATCCTTGCTGGGTAGAGTAATCTTGGTTGTAGTTTTTCCCTTTCATCACTTTAAATATTTCCTGCTACTCCCTTCTGGCTTGCAGAGTTGCTGAAAGATCAGCTGTTAACCTGATGTGGATTCCCTTGTATGTTATTTGTTGTTTTCCTCTTGCTGCTTTTAATATTTTTTCTTTGTATTTAATTTTTGATAGTTTGATTAATATATGTCTTAGTGTGTTTCTCTTTGGATTTATCCTGTATGGGACTCTCTGTGCTCCTGGACTTGATTGACTATTTCCTTTCCCATATTAGGGAAGTTTTCAACTATAATCTCTTCAAATATTTTTTCAGTCCCTTTCTTTTTCCTTCTTCTTCTTCTGGGGTCCTTATATTTTGAATGTTCATGTGTTTAAAGTTGTCCCAGAGGTCTCTGAGACTGTCCTCAAGTCTTTTCACTCTTTTTTCTTTATTCTGCTGTGCAGTAGTTATTTCCACTATTTTACCTTCCAGGTAACTTATCCATTCTTCTGCCTCAGTTATTCTGCTATTGATTCCTTCTAGAGAATTTTTATTTTCATTTATTGTGTTGTTCATCATTGTTTGCTCTTTAGCTCTTCTAGGTCCTTGTTAAACTTTTCTTGTGTTTTTTCCATTCTATTTCCAAGATTTTGTATCATCTTTACTATCATTACTCTGAATTCTTTTTCAGGTAGACTGCCTATATCCTCTTCTTTTTTTGGTCTTGTGAGTTTTTGCCTTGCTCCCTCATCTGCTTTGTGTTTCTCTATCTTCTCTTTTTGCTTAACTTACTGTGTTTCGGGGTTCCTTTTTGCAGGCTGCAAGTTCGTAGTTCCCATTTTTTTGGTGTCCGCCCCCAGTGGCTAAGGTTGGTTCAGTGGGTTTTGTAGGCTTCCTGGTGGAGGGGACTGGTGCCTGTGTTCTGGTGGATGAGGCTGGATCTTGTCTTTCTGGTGAGCAGGATCACATTTGGTGGAGTGTTTTTGGGTTCCTGTGACCTTATTATAATTTTCACAGCCTCTCTGCTAATGGGTGGGGTTGTGTTCCTGTCTTGCTAATTGTTTAGTATAGGGTGTCCAGCACTGTAGCTTGCTGGTCGTTGAATGGAGCTGGGTCTTAGCGTTGAGATGAAGATTTCTGGGCAAGCTTTCACTGTTTGATATTCTGTGGAACCAGGAGGGACCAGTGTCCTGAACTCAGCTCTCCCACCTCAGAGGCACAGGCATGACACCCACCCAGAGCACCAAGACCTTGTCAGCCACATGGATCAGAAGAAAAGGGAGAAAAAAAGAAAGAAAGAAAAAATAAATGTAGTTATTAAAATAAAAAGTAAAAGAAATATTAAAAATTAGAAAGTAATAAAAAAAGAAAGATAAAAAAAGAAAGAAGCAAGTAATCAAACCAAAAAACAAATCCACCATTGATAATCAGAACTAAAAACTGTACCAGAAAAAAAAAAAAAAAGAAAAGAAAAGACAGAACCCTAGGACAAATGGTAAAAGCAAAGCTACACAGACAAAATCACACAAAGACACATACTTGTACACACTCACATAAAGAGAAAAAGAAAAAAGAGGAGGAAGAAAGCCACTAAATCAATACAAATCTACCAATGATAATAAACTCTAATACTAAA
The DNA here is from genome assembly GCF_937001465.1 of Orcinus orca. Classification (NCBI taxonomy): domain Eukaryota; kingdom Metazoa; phylum Chordata; class Mammalia; order Artiodactyla; family Delphinidae; genus Orcinus; species Orcinus orca. The sequence goes on from NC_064569.1 coordinate 24,963,405, forward strand.
CTAAGATAAACAGAAAACCAGGAACAAATTAGATGCAGAAAGCAAACCCCAAGTCTCCAGTTGCTCCCAAAGTCTACCACCTCAGTCTTGGGATGATTCATTGTCTATTCAGGTATTCCACAGATGCAGGATACATACATCAAGTTGATTGTGGAGATTTAATCTGCTGCTCCTGAGGCTGTTGGGAGAGATTTCCCTTTCTCTTCTTTGTTTGCACAGCTCCTGGGGTTTAGCTTTGGATTTGGCCCTGCCCTTGCTTGTAGGTTCCTGAGGGCGTCAGTTTTTCGTTCCAACAGAACAAGGTTAAAGAAGCAGCTGATTAGGGGGCTCTGGCTCACTCAGGCCGTGGGGGGAAGGGGTACAGAATGCTGGGCAAGCCTGTGGCAGCAGAAGCCAACGTGATGTTGCAACAGCCTGAGGTGCACCGTGTGTTCTCCTGGGGAAGCTGTCCCTGGATCACAGGATCCTGGCAGTGGTGGGCTGCACAGGGTCCTGGGAGGGGAGGTGTTGATAGTGACCTGTGCTTGCACACAGGCTTCTTGGTGGCTGCAGCAGCAGCCTTAGCGTCTCATGCCCGTCTCTGATGTTTGCGCTGATAGCCGCAGCTTGTGCACATCTCTGGAGCTCGTTTAGGTGGTGCTCTGAATCCCCTGTCCTCGTACACCCTGAAATAATGGTCTCTTGCCTCTTCGGCAGTTCCAGACTTTTTCCCCGACTCCCTCCTGGCTAGCTGTGGCGTACTAGCCCCCTTGAGGCTGTGTTCACCCAGCCAACCCCAGTCCTCTCCCTGGGATCTGACCGAAGCCCGAGCCTCAGCTCCCAGCCCCGACCCGTCCCAGCGGGTGAGCAGACAAGCCTCTCGTGCTGGTGAGTGCTGGTCGGCACCAATCTTCTGTGTGGGAATCTCTCCACTTTGCCCTCTGCACCCCTGTGGCTGCACTTTCCTTCGTGGCTCTTAAGCTTCCCCCCTGCCCAACCCCCATCTCCGCCTGCGAAAGGGCTTCCCAGTGTGTGGAAACATTTCCTCCTTCACAGCTCCCTCCCAGAGGTGCAGGTCCCATCCCTATTCTTTTGTCTCTGTTTTTTCTTTTTTTTTTTTTCCCTACCCAGGTACGTGGGGAGTTTCTTGCCTTTTGGGAAGTCTGAGGTCTTCTGCCAGTGTTCAGTAGGTGTTCTGTAGGAGTTGTTCCACGTGTAGATGTATTTCTGATGTATTTGTGGGGAGGAAGGTGATCTCCACATCTTACTCCTCCGTCATCTTTAAGGTCTCTCCCAGGCAGTATTCTGATAGGAAGCCTCCATGCCTTGAGCCACTAGGCTTTCCTCTCCTGCCTCATCTTTAACTCATTTTTTTGTATCTGTTTATGTGGCTGTTTTTCACATTATACTCAAATTCCTTAAGAATATGCCCAGTATATTCAGATCTGTCATCTCAGGACCAGGCACATACAGAATAGGTACTTGATAAAAATGTGATGTGTTCAGAAAAATTCACAATTAGGGCTGCATGTTTATCACAGGGATTTTTTCGGGCACTTGTGTGGCTTTATGGGCCTTCCCATGAAGGTAATCTATCTCTGATAACCCACTGACACCACAGTAGATGGGGCAGGAAGTTGAGGTGGCAAGTTCTCAGGCTCTGAGCACACAAGAGTGTTTCAGATGGTCTGACAGCTTTTACACTTGCAGGAGAGTTTTTCATCAGGATACATTGTCCGCTGTCTGAAATTCTTTAATTACATTCATTACTCTTTGTTACTATTTGTTCTCTGATGACTGTAATAATTTTCTTGCTTGGAGTAATCAACATATTTCAGAGACATTTACTGTTTTCATTGTTAAAATAAATTTTAAATAGAGAATGCTAAGTCTTTGTAATCAACTGAAACCCGTATACATCATCTGATTGCACAGTCCTTTGACATCCCTGAGAAATGTGTTCACATCCCAGTTACATGGGTGAGGGTGTTGCACCATTTTTAATTCTTGGGGCTGTTAAGAGGATTCAGTAAAGGAAAGGATATAATTTTTTTTTTTAATTCTTAAAAAGTGGGCCATCAGATAGGCATTCACTAGTTAAACACTTCCCATGTGTGAATCTTGAGCATAGCAATCCAAACTCATACCAGGTACCAAAAAATGCTCATATCATCCTCATAGCACTGTGATGGAGGTAAGTATTATCATCCCCATTCAAAACCAATATATATCTTAGACCTTTGGGTCCCTCACAAATAATTTTAATAACAAACATCAAGCCAGCAAATGTGAAGACTCTGAAGGGTATGCAAACAGCAAAAACTCAGGAATTGCCAAGTGCTTGTTAAGAATTTTCTGCAAACTTTCCAGTTGACTGCAGAAAATGAAATGAAAAGTTGTTAATGGAGTAAGTCAGAGGGCCAGGTTTACTTAAAATAGCACAGAACTTTGAATCCAAGAAAGTCTTTATACTTGTTAATAGTACCAATGGTGAAGCTAATTAGAATTACAGTAAGCCTTTACAATTTACAAATTTTACAATTTGGCCTCTTCAAAGGCCAATTTCTTCTGCAAGAGGTGCTACCCTATGTAGTAATGATCAAGGAGCTGAAAGTAGAGGGAAATTCAGAGTGTTCATATACTATTTTGCATTTTTGGTTCTTGAGTTCTGAACTAAATCTTTTGAATGGCCCTTTTAGTGTTGTTTTGTTTTGTTTTTAATTGATAGTCTTAAATTTCTCACAAACTAGGCCGTGAGTTTAAAACTTCTAATCTCATAAAAATTATGATCAGTGCATTTTATTGTGTGTAAATTATATCTCAGTTAAAAGTAGAACTCTTTAATCTTACAAGAACAAAATTTTACTATCCTGGGTTAAGTGGGGTGGAATACTGCAGCTCTAAGATTTTTTTGTTTTTACTATAAACATGAGTGAACAAATTCATGAACAAAATGTTTTTACTATGAACATGAATGAACAAGCTCTATTGGGAAATGTGGGCTACTCTCTGTTTATATGTTTTGAAATGTTCAAAGGAAAACAAGTCAAAACCCTTTAAAAAATCACTTTTCTGGAAGCAGCAAGATTGGAAAAACACAGGGACTAATGCTGAGCTCCACTTATGGTGTGAGGCAAGCAATTGCTAGAGAGAAAGAGGGTTTTAGGGAATTACAACCATAAATAAATCTTTTTCCAACTGGAAAGAAACCATTATAGGGCTTTACGGCAATCTGGGGAGTATCTGATAACATGAAATTTCTTCATCATGCAAGGTAAGACTGCAATGGTGTTTTAGAACTACCTCTACCCTCTGGGTCTCTAACATAAGGCATCACTTCTTCACTTTGCCAGCTGAACGGAGACATAGCTATTTTATAACCTAGAGAGATACGAATAGAGAATACGAGATACCATTTAGTCTATCCCATTATTTTATATGGACCACTTGCTTATGCTAGCACTCAGCATCTGGGAGACTAGACACTTGAGGTGCACTAGCTACAATATGATACCTTAGGGGAAAAATAATTGCATACTAACATCTGTCTCTCCCTGTTTATTTTAACATAAGCATTCAAATGCTCTGTTGAAATTGCCCTTCACAGTGAGAAAAGCCAGAGAAAGCTGGAGAACATTCACATTCCAGGGACCACAGAGGGCTCATGAACAAACAGCACAGTTGGAAATCTGCCAGGTGGGTCGAAGGTCTTCTTAAACTCTAAGCCCACACATACTCTATTCCTTGTCATCACAACCACAATGTTTCTCTTTAATACACAATTCTATACTCCATAAAATTTTCTATTAACTCCTCAGTAATGTCATCTTATCATGACCTCTCAAACTTGTATTTGCTACAGGAAATTATATTTTTCACTGATGTAATATAATATATGCTATAGGATTCTGACTTTGCTCAAATTAAGTAGTACATAAACTCACAAGCGTTATGTGCATTCCTCTATTACTATATAGAATATTTATTCATTCATTCAACAAATTCATTCACTCAAAAAAAAAGCCATCTAGTCTGTGCAAGTCCCTGTCTTGCCATCAGGGATGCAGCAGTGAATAAAGCAAAGTCCATAGATTTCACATGCTAACGAAGAGCTAGACATCAAAGAAATTAATGTATGCACAGTAAAATGTCAGGTAGTTGTATGTGCTATGAAAAAATATCAATTAAAGTAAGGCTATGGAGGATGACAGAGAGTGTTATTTTAGATGGTGGTTGGGGAACGTTGCTTTGAGAAGGGGCATTTGAATATAGACCTAAATTAAAATGCGGGAATAAACCCTACAACTATCAGGGGAGAGCATTCCAGGCAGAGGGAACAGCAATTGCAAAAGCTTTCTGTTAAAAGGCTTTTTGGTTGACTCTTTCCCATGACTACAGTAAATAAAATCGCTTATTGGAGCTCTGATCCAAAGTCAACATGAAGCCTCATTTTTCCCACAGCATATATATATATATATATATATATATATATATATATATATATATACACACACACACACACACACACATACACACACACACACAGACAGAGGCAAATACAAACACAAACACATACATTTATAATAGTGTTGAGTTTGAGGTACTACAACACAAGGCAGTGTATTAGTCAGGGCTCTCCAGAGAAACAGAACCAATAGGATGTACATGTTTATAGGAAGAGATTTAGTATAAAGAACTGGCTTATGCAATTATGGAGGCTGGCAGGTCCAAACCCACAGTGTGGGTTGGCAGGCTTGAGACCCAGGAGAGCTGGTGGTGCAGATGAAGTCCAAAGGTAGTTTGCTGGAGAATTCCATCTTGCCTGGGGAGGCCGGTCTCTTTTGTTCTATTCAGGCTTTTAATGGATTAGATGAGGCCCACCCACATTATGGAGGACAATCTGGTTTACTCAGAGTTCATCAATTTAAATGTTAGTCTCATCCCAAAACACTCTCCAAGTTAACAATTAAAATCAACCATCACAAGCAGTATGGTTCCTAAGGCAACAGGAAGCCGCTGTGGGAGGAGCTGAAATCAGGAAGATGTGGGGAGAGAAAATCCACTCAGCTATCAATTTTCACTTGTGTGAGGATGGCTGCGTTGTCAGTATTTCAGAGTATTCGATGCTGGGTATTCTTTCTGGTGGGCAGAGTTGGAAAATCTAAGCAGTGCCTAAGAGAGATGTGTTTGCATGCAGGACCAAAGCCAACTGAGTAAACTAAGGGTCAAACAGGATCCCCATCAGGCCCACCTGACTTAGGGGAAAGCTATGGCATGAGCATAAGCACTAGGCAGGGCACTAGACAGGGTAACACATGAGAACTAGGGAGAGAAGACCTAAGTAAAGCCCCATTCCTGCGCTCAGAGCGAATCTAGAGCAGACAGGGAAGAGGAGGGTATGCAACCATTCAAGGGCTTCTCAGAGGCCCAGGCTTGCACCTCATTCACCACACCTCAGTCCTGGTTGGAGATGAGTGTGGCTCAGGTAAGGTCGGGGCCATGGACTCCTAGGTCCAGAACACTTAAACTTGAAAGTGGAGTCATCAGCGAAGTTAGTTTTGAGGAAGAAAACAGAGGAAGAGAAAATGAGAAGATAGTTAATATATATTTGTGTAAATCAGGTGCATGTATGAATAGTTTTATTTCTATAGAAAGGTACATACCTGGACATGTAACCTCTATCAGTACTTAGCACTGTTTTAGGAAAAAAATTGTCAACCAAACTCTTCCTAGTTATCCTCACTCAAAGAATGACTTATTCATCTGTCACTAAATTTTGACACATGGAAAGTGGTGCTCTCATTCTATAATCTAAAATAAACAAAGGAAAGTACCAAAAACTCTACAGTTTCACTCAGTGAAGGTCCGAATAGTTTAGAGCAATATTTCCTAAAGGCAGATAAGAATTTACTATGCTTTATCAAACAAAGTTGCAGTAAAATTCTTGGCCACATTATATGAAAGGAGTGATAAATTTAGTAAGCATCTATCTTAGCAGCTAAAAAGATGTGAGAGATTTATTTGTATAGTGGAGCTTAGCGGGGAGCTACTATTAATGGTGTAGTTGATTCATGTTATAATGTATTCATTCAAAAGTAAAATATCTTCTAAATCAAAATATAGTGAGCGTATCTCTTTGGACAATATCCACTTTCCTACTTCCAAGTTCATGGTGATAAAGCATGATGAATTATTTAGCTTCTTAAGAGGTGGTTAAAAAACTACTTTTAGAGAAAACTTACTTGAGTGAACAGTTCCCTTTCTCTACTTTTAACTGTGCAAATGCCTACCTTACATAGCTTAAAAGGGAAGTGTTAATGGGCTAATAATATGTAGTAAAAGTCCTGTGTCTTAAAATTGTTCAAATATCTATATTATTCTGAATTCAAATATTCACACAACTATTTGCACTGTTTCATGGTATGGAAAATGCATTCTTAAAAGGACTGTTTTCCATCAAATGGCATCAATCTACATCTCTTAAGTCTATATAAAAGAAGAAGTTTGTATGTTTCATATAATGCTTAAAATTACATTAATGATGAGAGTGAAAACCCAACACATAAATTATTAACTGAGAGTTATTTCTTCCCTGAAATATTCCTTTAAAAATTTTAAGAGTGGGCTTCCCCGGTGGTGCAATGGTTGAGAGTCCGCCTGCCCATGCAGGGGACACAGGTTCGTGTCGCGGTCCGGGAAGATTCCACATGCCGCGGAGCGGCTAGGCCCATGAGCCACGGCCGCTGAGCCTGCACGTCTGGAGCCTATGCTCTGCAACGGGAGAGGCCACAGCAGTGAGAGGCCTGCGTACCGAAAAAAAAAAAAAATTTAAGAGTGTCAAACAGGGGGGAAAAAGAGTGAAGTTGTTTTTCCTACAAGTCTTGGCATTCAATCATTCCTACATGAAGACATATTCATAATAAGGAAACTAAATCTGTAGGAAACCGAAGACTGGAGTTCAATGACCAAAGTCACTTACATCAAAAAAGGACTGCAGTTGATTGCAATGGAGAGGAAATCCCAGTAACCCACCCAATGGATTGCCTTTTAATACTGAATTCCAGAGTCCTGCTGGGAACTAAGATAAGTAAATTTGGCCATCTACAAACAGCCATAGCCTTTATAAAAGCCCCCAGTGATAGGAGCCAGATGGGACATAATCATGAAACAAGTGTTAGACAAAATTCTGCTGAAAAACAAACATTTTTTGCTGAGATATAATTGACATACAACACTGTATAGGTTCAAGGTGTACAACATGTTGGTTTGATACCTTTATACATTGCAATATGATTACTTCAGTAGCATTAGTTAGCACTTTTACCATGTCACATATTTATTATTTCTTTTTTGTGTTGAGAACACGTTAAGATTTAGTCTGTTAGCAGCATTGAAGTTTATAATACAGCATTGTTGACTACAATCACTTTGTTGTGCATTAGAGCTCCAGAACTTATATTTCTACTAGTTGTAAGTTTGTGTCCCTAAACAGCATCTCGCCAATTCTTCCACCTTCCAGCCCTTGGTAAACACCATTCTACTCTCTGTCTTTACAAGCTCAGTTTTTTAAGATTCCATGTATAAGTTGTATCAACCAGTATTTATGCTTCTCTGTCTGACTTAGCTTAATTAGTATAATGCCTTCAAGGTCTATCCTTGTTGTAAATGGCAGGATTTCCTTTTCTTCTCATGGCTGAATAATATTCCATTATATATATATTTACACACACACACACACACACATATATATATTTCACAACTTCTTTATCCATTCATCTGTTGAAGGACACTTCAACTGTTTCTGTATCTTGGCTATTGTGAATAATGTTACAATGGACACATGTGTGCAGATATCTCTTTGAGACACTGATTTCAGTTTCTTCAGATGTACACCCAGGAGCAGGATTGTTGGATCATATTGTAGTTCAATTTTTAATTTTAGGGGGGAATCACCATATTCTTTACCATAGTGGCTGTGTCAATTTACATGCCCACCAGCAGCACATAAGAGTTCTTGCTTCTCCACATTTTCACTAACATTTGCTATTTCTTATCTTTTTGATAAAGGCATTCATAACAGGTGTGAGATGATATCTCATTGTGGTTTTGATTTGTGGAATGCAAACTTTTATGAGCAAGTAGATACAAAGAATCTACATCACCTGCTCTTGGATGCTCAGGAAATCCTCCTCTGTCTTTGGGCTCTCTCACAAGACCCTTGCATGACAGATTCACTCAGAGGAGGTTGACGAATACCCTGAGGCAAGATCAGCTCACCTTCTAGTCAGGACGGTGGACAGAGTCTCTTCTGCAAGGACACACAACCAAACAGAGCTGGGGTTCTAGCTCCATAAGACTGTTGGGTTTGCCAGAGTTGGACTTTTTCCACTTCAGGGCAATAGTGCCTGTAACTTTTTCTGGCCAGCCACTTAGATTGACCACTATTTATTTCAATCATATAATATTATTTTCTAACAACCCTCATAATGAAGAACAAACCTCTGGTATAGATCTCGGCAACAATATTGGAAGTGCTTGTGTAAACCCTGTAATGTTTGACTTGCTATAGTGTCCATAGGTCAACTTGGCTAAGTTACAGTGAACAGTGTTTGGTTAAACACAGGTCAAGAAATTGTTGTGAAGTTAGTTTTTTAGATGTGATTAAAACTACTAATCAGTAGACCGTAAGTAAAGGTGATCACCCTTCATAATGTGGATGGGCCTTATCCAATCATTTGAAGGTCTTAAGAGCAAAGGTTGAAGTTTCCTGAGGAAAAAGTAATTCTGCCTCAAGACTGCAACATAGAAACCCTTCCTCTTTAATTTACAGCCTGCCCTACAAATTTCAAACTTCCCAGCCCCCATGATCACATAAGCCAATTCCTTAAAATAAATCTCATATATATATATATGAGATAATATATATGAGATTTATTTTAAGGAAATATATATATTATATATTTTTAAAAATATATATTTTATATATACTAAAGAACCTTAATATATATAAAGAAGTCCAATATATTGGACTCCCCAGCTCAGGAGTCCTTCCAGAAAGACAAATATATATACATATTGTTTTTCTGGGGAACTCTACCTAATGTAGATGCCTAAGGAGCACAGACTCTTGATTTGGGTACTTCAAATGCTAACTAACCACCTCTAGAGTATACATTAAAATTCACCTAATCTCATAAACATTCAACATAGTGTTAAAGTAAACTACAACACAGACAATACATCACCTTGTTCTGTGGGTCTCTTCCCTCATCATCCCTTCTAGCAATATTTAATTTTTTTGTCTCATTTCAAGTTGACATATACATGGATGTAAAGATAACTTCTCCCCAGTACATATTTCCAGTTATGTATATACAGCTCTTGAAAGATTCACTCAAAAACTTGAGAACTTACTAAGGTAACTAGAAGTATGTGACTAAGGTAAATAGAAGTATGTGAAGAGTTATGTAAGGTGATGCTTTCACTTTCCATGGGGATGCTGTCACTTAATATAGTGATGAGTAAGATTTCAAGGAGAAATTCTCCTGCCAAAATTATTCCATCACATGATGGTCTTGTACTTACCTCTCATTTCATTAGGAGCCTTCAGAGTTGCATTAATCACGAGAAAAAATCTGCACATTTATAATTATAGCTTCTGCCTCCACTGAAAACAAAAATAATATACTTAGAAACCAAAATGAGAATTAAGATTCCACGAATCAACTTCTGATTCCGAAAACTCATTGATGTCACTTCACTATGACTCACTGGACAATATTTAAAACTATAAAGAAATAATTCCAAAAGAATACATATTTAAATGATTTTTTTGAAAAGGATATCTTGGATCCCTTCTGAAAATGGCAGAGTAAGACAACCCCGACTCACCTCCTCCCAAAGGCACACCAATTACAACTATTTACAGAGCAATTATCAATGAGCAACCTAAAGATTGGCAGAAAAGACTTTCCACAACTAAAGATATAAAAAAGGAACCACAACAAGATGGATTGGAGGGGCAGAGATTCAGTATATTCAAGATCCAGAACCCCAGAGATTAATCACAATTGCAGAGGTTCTACCCAAAGAGCAAGGGGGCTAAGTCCCACATTGGACCCACTAGCTCAAGAGTCCTTCCAGGAAGACAAGCCCCAGAATCTCTGGTTTTGTAGGCCAGCAGGGCTTACAAATGGGAGACTCAGAGGGCTGTAGGAAACAGAGACTCCACTCTTAAAGAACATACACAAAATCTCCCATGCTCTGAGACACAGCACAGAGGAAGTAATTTGCAAGAGTCTGTGTAAGAGCCACTTACTGATCTTGGAGAAAACTCTCAGAGAGGGAGGAGGCCACTGTGACTCCCCATGGGAACAAGACACTGTCAGCAGCCATTTTGGGAGCTTGTTCTAAAATGAGGACACTGGTGCTGGAAAGCACCATTTTGGAGTCATCCCTCTAGAGTATTAACAGCTGGTTGCCACTAGTCCTGGGACCTTCAAAGGCCCTGCAGCCAATCACATGGGGACCTAGTCTCACCCACCAGTGGGCCAGCACCAGCCCCGGGACTTTCAAGGCCCCAACCCTGTGCACCAGCAGGCCAACTCCAACACTGGGACTTCTTGGGCCCCATGGCCAGTGGTGATGAGACCTGGCCCCACCCATCAGCAGCTGGCAACCTCTGCATGAGGCAGGACCAGGAAGCCAACCAGGCTGGGGACCAGCCCCACCTACCAGTGTGCTCAGAATTGTCAGTCTCACCACAAAAGAAGGGCCCAATCATCCCACACAGGGGTTACCCCTAGATTATAAAGCTCTAGTGGCCAAAGAGGAGTGTTCTTCTTGGCCCCATAGAACATCTCCCACACAAAGCCACTTCTCCAAGATCAGGAAGTGTAACTGACCTACCTAATATATACAAATAAACACACAGATTTAGGCAAAATGAGGAGACAGAGAAGTATGTTCCAAATGAAGGAACAAGACAAAACCTCAGAAGAAGAATAACGCTAAGTGGAGATAATCTACCCAGCCATTTTGGGGAGCTAATTCTATCATAAAGATCCTGATGCTGACAAATACCATTTGGAATCCTCCCTCTAACCTATTAGTGCCAGGAGCTTACCTGCCCATGAGCAGGCCAACATAAGTCCCAGGAACATTGGACCATGCACCCAGTCACACTGGAACTCAGCAACAGCCACACAAGTCAGGCCTGGCAGCCAACAAGGCTGGGAGTCATGCCTGCCTATCAGCACACCTATATTTGTTGGCCCTGCCACAAAAGAAGGACCCATTTGGCCCAGAGTTGGGTCTGACGCTGTGCCCTATAGGATAGCTCCTATATATAGCCACTTCTCCAAGATCAGGAAATGTAACAAACTTACCTAATACATGGAAAAAAGAAAGAAAGAATTGGGCAAAATGAGGCAACAGAAGAATATATCCCAAACAAAGGAATAAGACAAAACCTCAGAAAAAGAACTAAATAAAATGGAGACAAGCAATATACCCAATAAAGAGTTCAAGAAAATGATTATAAAGATGCTCAATGAACTCAGGAGAAGAATGGATGAACACAGTGAGAATTTTAACAAAGAGTGTGTAAATATAAAGAAGGATCAAACAGAACTGAAGAATACAATAACAGAAATTTAGAAATACACTAGAAGGAAACAACAGTAGATTAGATTATATAAAGGAATGGATCTCCAAACTGGAAGACAGAGTAATGGAAATCACCCAAGCTGAACAGAAAAAAGAAAAAAAAAATTAAGTAAAAATAGTTTAAGAAACCCCTGACAACATTAAGAGTACTAACATTTGCCTTATATAGGGGTCCCAAAAGGAGAAGAGAGAGAGAAAGGGGCAGAGAACATATTTGAAAATATAGTACCTGAAAACTTCCCTAACATGGGAAAGAAGAGACATTCAGGTCCAGGATGCACAGTGAGTTCAAACAAGATGAACCCAGAGAGATCCACATCAAAACACATTATAATTAAAATAGCAAAAATTAAAGATAAAGAGAGAATATTAAAAGCAGCAAGGGAAAAGTAACAAATTACATACAAGGACACTCCCATAAGTCTATTAGCTGACTTTTTGGCAGAAATTCTGCAGGCCAGGAGGGAGTGACATGATATGTTCAAAATGATGAAAGGAGATAGCTTCATCCACCAGAGGGCAGACAGCAGAAGCAAGAAGAACTACAATCCTGCAACCTGTGGAACAAAAACCACATTCACAGAAAGATAGACAAGATGAAAAGGCAGAGGACTATGTACCAGATGAAGGAAGAAGATAAAACCCCAGAAAAACTACTAAATGAAATGGAGAGAGGCAATCTTTCCAAAAAAGCATTCAGAATAATGATAGTGAAGATGATCCAAGACCTCGACAAAAGAATGGAGGCAAACACTGAGAAGATGTAAGAAATATTAAAAAGAGATCTAGAAGAATTAAAGAACACACAAACAGAGATGAACAATACAATAACTAAAATGAAAAGTACACTAGAAGAAATCAATAGCAGAATAACTGAGGCAGAAGAACGGATAAGTGACCTGGAAGACAGAATGGTGGAATTCACTGCTGTGGAACAGAATAAAGAAAAAAGAATGAAAAGAAATGAAGACAGCTTAAGAGACCTCTGTGACAACATTAAACGCAACAACATTCACATTATAGGGGTCCCAGAAGGAGAAGAGAGAGAGAAAAAACCTGAGAAAATATTTGAAAAGATTATAGTCGAAAACTTCCCTAACATGGAAAAGAAAATAGCCACCCAAGTCCAGGAAGCCCGGAGAGTCTCATACAGGAAAAACCAAGGAGAAACACACAAAGACACATAGTAATCAAATTGGCAAAAATTAAAGACAAAGAAAAATTATTGAAAGCAGCAAGGGGAAAATGACAACATACAAGGGAACTGCATTAAGGTTAACAGCTGATTTCACAGCAGAAACTCTACAAGCCAGAGGGAGTGGCAGGACATATTTAAAGTGATGAAAGGGAAGAACCTACAAAGAAGATTACTCTACCCAGCAAGGATCTCATTCAGATTCGATGGAGAAATCAAAAGCTTTGCAGACAAGCAAAACCTAAGAGAATTCAGCACCACCAAACCAGCTCTACAGAAAATACTAAAGGAACTTCTTTAAGTGGGAAACAAGAGAAGAAAGGACCTACAGAAACAACCCCAAAACAATTAAGAAAATGATAATAGGAACATACATATCGATAATTACCTTGAACGTGAATGGATTAAATGCTCCAACCTAAAGACACAGGCTCGCTGAATGGATACAAAAACAAGACCCATATATATGCTGTCTACAAGAGCCCCACTTCAGACCTAGGGACACATACAGACTGAAAGTGAGGGGATGGAAAAAGATATTCCATGCAAATGGAAATCAAAAGAAAGCTGGAGTAGCAATACTCATATCAGATAAAATAGACTTTAAAATAAAGAATGTTACAAGGGACAAGGAAGGACACTACATAATGATCAAGGGATCATCCAAGAAGAAGATATAACAATTATAAATGTATATGAACCCAACATAGGAACACCTCAATACATAAGGCAACTGCTAGCAGCTGTAAAAGAGAAAATGGACAGTAATGCAATAATAGTAGGGGACTTTAACACCTCACTTACACCAATAGACAGATCATCCAAACAGAAAAGTAATAAGGAAACAGAAGCTTTATATGACACAATAGACCAGATAGATGTAATTGATATTTATAGGACATTCCATCCAAAACCAACAGATTACACTTTCTTCTCGAGTGTGCATGGAACATTCTCCAGGATAGATCACATCTTGGGTCACAAATCAAGCCTCAGTAAATTTAAGAAAATTGAAATCATATCAAGCATCTTTTCTGAACACAACACTATGAGATTAGAAATCAATACCGGGGAAAAAAATGTAAAAAACAAAAACACATGGAGGCTAAACAATACGTTATTAAATAACAAAGAGATCACTGAAGAAAGCAAAGAGAAATAAAAAAATACCTAGAGACAAATGACAATGAAAACACGATGATCCAAAACCTATGGGATGCAGCAAAAGCAGCTCTAAGACAGAAATTTATAGCTATACAAGCTTACCTCAAGAAACAAGAAAAATCTCAAATAAACAATATAACATTGCACCTAAAGGAATTAGAGAAAGAAGAACAAAACAACCCCCAAAATTAGCAGAAGGAAAGAAATCATAAAGATCAGAGCAGAAATAAATGAAATAGAAACAAACAAAACAGTAGCAAAGACCAATAAAATTAAAAGCTGGTTCTTTGAGAAGATAAATAAAATTGATAAACCATTAGCCAGACTCATCAAGAAAAAGAGGGAGAGGACTCAAATCAATAAAATTAGAAATGAAAAAGAAGTTACAACAGACATTGCAGAGATACAAAGCATCCTAAGAGACTACTACAAGCAACTCTACATCAATAAAATGGACAACCTGTAAGAAATGGACAAATTCTTAGAAATGTATAACCTTCCAAGACCGAACCAGGAAGAAACAGAAAATACGACAGACCAATCACAAGTAATGAAATTGAAACTGTGATTAAAAATCTTCCAACAAACAAAAGTCCAGGACTAGATGGTTTCACAGGTGAATTCTATCAAACGTTTAGAGAAAAGCTAACACCCATCCTTCTCAAACTCTTCCAAAAATTATAGAGGAGGGAACACTCCCTAACTCATTCTATGAGGCCACCATCACCCTGAGAGAAAAACCAGAAAATGTTCTACAAGAGAAGAAAATTACAGACCAACACCACTGATGAATATAGATGCAAAAATCCTCAACAAAATCCTATCAAATGGAATCCAACAACATATTAAAAGGATCATACACCATGATTAAGTGGGATTTATCCTGGAGACGCAAGGATTCTTCAATATATGCAAATCAATCAATGTGATACACCATATTAATAAACTGAAGAATAAAAACAATATGATCATCTCAATAGATGCAGAAAAAGCTTTTGCTAAAATTCAACACCAATTTATGAAAAAAACTCTCCAGAAAGTGAGCATAGAGGGAACCTACTTCAGCATAATAAAGGCCATATACAACAAGCCTGAAGCAAACATCATTCTCAATTGTGAAAAACTGAAAGCATTTCCTCTAAGATCAGGAACAAGACGAGGATGTCCACTCTCACCACTGTTATTCATCACAGTTTTGGAAGTCCTAGCCATGGCAATCAGAGAAGAAAAAGAATTAAAAGGAATACAAAATGGAAAAGAAGAAGTAAAACTGTCACTGTTTGCAGATGACATGATACTATACATAGAGAATCCTAAAGATGCCACCAGAAAACTACTAGAGCTAATCAATGAATTTTGTACAGTAGTAGGATACAAAATTAATGCACAGAAATCTCTTGCATTCCTATACACTAATGATGAAAACTCTGAAAGAGAAATTAAGGAAACACTCCCATTTACCATTGCAATAAAAAGAATAAATACCTAGGAATAAACCTACCTAGGGAGACAAAAGACCTGTATGCAGAAAACTATAAGACATTGATGAAAGAATTTAAAGGTGATACAAACAGATGGAGAGATATACAATGTTCTTGGATTGGAAGAATCAATATTGTGCAAATGGCTATACTACCAAGAGCCATCTACAGATTCAATGCAAGCCCTATCAAATTATCAATGGCATTTTTCACAGAACTAGTACAAAAATATCTTAAAATTTGTATGGAGAAACAGAAGACCCTGAATAGCCAAAGCAGTCTTGAGGGGAAAAAAACAGAGCTGGAGGAATCAGATTTCCTGACTTCAGACTATACTACAAAGATACAGTAATCAAGACAATATAGTACTGGCACTAAAACAGAAATATAGATCAATGGAACAGGATAGAAAGCCCAGAGATAAACCCATGCACCTATGGTCAATGAATCTTTGACAAAGGAGGCAAGGATATACAATGGAGAAAAGACAGTATCTTCAATAAGTTGTGCTGAGAAAACTGGACAGCTACATGTAATGAATGAAATTAGAACAATCTCTAACACCAAACACAAAAATAAAATCAAAATGGATTAAACACCTAAATGTAAGGCCAGACACTATAAATCTCTTGGAGGAAAACATAGACAGAACACTCTATGACATAAATCACAGCAAGATCCTTTTTGACCCACCTTCTACAGAAATGGAAATAAAAATAAACAAATGGGACCTAATGAAACTTAAAAGCTTTTGCACAGCAAAGGAAACCATAAGCAAGATGAAAAGACAACCCTCCAATGGGAGAAAATTTTTGCAAATGAACATCAGACAAAGGATTAATCTCCAAAATATATAAACAGCTCATGCACCTCAATATTAAAAAAAAAAAAACCCCATCCAAAAATGGCAAGAAGACCTAAATAGACATTTCTCCAAAGAAGACATAGAGAAAGTCAAAAAGTACATGAAAAGCTGCTCAACATCACTGATTATTAGAGAAATGCAAATCAAAACTACAGTGAGGTATCACCTCACACCAATTAGAATGGGCATCATCAGAAAATCTACAAACAACAAATGCTGGAGAGGGTGTGGAGAAAAGGGAGCCCTCTTGCACTGTTGGTGGGAACGTAAATTGATACAGCCACTATGGAGAACAGTATGGAGGTTCCTTAAAGAACTAAAAATAGAATTACCATATGACCAGGCAATCCCACTACTGGGCATATACCCAGAGAAAACCATAATTCAAAAAGACACATGCACCCCAATGTTCATTGCAGCACTATTTACAATAGCCAGGTCAGGGAAGCAACCTAAATGCCCATTGACAGACGAATGGATAAAGAAGCTGTGGTACATATATATAATGGAATATTACTCAGCCATAAAAAGGAACCAAACTGTTTTCTTTATAGAGATGTGGATACATCTAGAGACTGTCATACAGAGTGAAGTAAGTCAGAAATAGAAAAACAAATATTGGATATTAAGGAGTATATGTGGAACCTAGGAAATGGTACAGATTAACCAGTTTGCAGAGCAGAAATTGAGACACAGAAGTAGGGAAAAAAGTATGGACTGGGCTTCCCTGGTGGCGCAGTGGTTGAGAATCTGCCTGCCAATGCAGGGGACATGGGTTCGAGCCCTGGTCTGGGAGGATCCCACATGCCACGGAGTGACTAGGCCCGTGAGCCACAACTACTGACCCTGTGCGTCTGAAGCCTGTGCTCCGCAACAAGAGAGGTCGTGACAGTGAGAGGCCTGCGCACCACAATTAAGAGTGGCCCTCGCTCGCTGCAACTAGAGAAAGCCACAGAAACGAAGACCCAACACAGACAAAAATAAATAAATAAATAACGTATGGACAACAAGGGTGGAAAGCGGCAGGTGGTGGGGTTTGTGGTGTGATGAATTGAGAGATTGGGATTGACATGTATACACTGATGTGTATAAAATGGATGACTGATAAGAAAAAATAAATAAATAAAAAATAAACATAAAAAAATTAAGTAGGCATTTATAGTTAACAAAAAAAGAAAACAAACAAAAAAACAAAATGATGAAAGGAAAAAGCCTACAACCAAGCATAACCTAACCAGCAGGGCTATCACTCAGGTTTGAAAAACGAGACGAAGCATTTTACATACAAGCAAATGTTAGTCAGTGTCACTAAACTGGCTTTGCAAGAATTGTTAAAGGGATTTTTGCTAAGTGGAAAAGAAAATACTACAAGTAGAAATATGAAACGTACAAAAGGAAAAATTTCATTGGTAAAGGAAAATATATAGTAAAGTTGGCAGATCAAGCACTGATAAAGCTAGTTAGAAGACTAGAAGGCAAAATCATCTATATCCAGAAAAAGTAGTTTTCTAGGGACACAAAGTAGGGACACAAAAGTAGGGACACAAAAAATAAAAGTAATTAAAATATTATGTCAAAAACATTAAAGCTGGTGGGGGGGAGTAAAAATGGAGGGTTGTTAGAATGCTTAAGAGATCAGCAACTTAAAATAATTAGGTATACACATAGGTTGGTATATATCACCTCATAGTAACCACACACCAAAAACTTATAATGGATATATACAGATAAATGAGAAAGGACTCCAGATGTAACACTAAAGATAGTCATCAAATCACAAGGGAAGAGAGCAAAAGAAGAAAGGAATGACAATGACCAAAGAAACAAAAAAACTAGAAAATAATTAACAAAAAAAGCAATAAGTACATACCTATCAATAATTACTTTAAATGTAAATGGATTATTTTTACATTCAAAAGACATAAAGGGGCTGAATGGATACAAAAACAAGACCCATATATATGTTGCCGACAAGAGACCCACTTCAGATCAAAAGACACATTCACAGACTGGGATGGAAAGAGGTATGTCATCCAAATGGAAATGAAAAGAAATCTGGGGTAGCATTATTTATATCAGACAAAATAGACTTTAAAACAAAAACTAATAAGTGACAGAGAAGGACATTACATAAAGATAAAGGAATCTATCCAAGAAGAAGATATAACAATGTAAATATATATGCACTGAATATAAGGGTACCTCAATATATAAGGCAAATGTTAACAGGCACAAAGGGAGAAACTGACAGTAACACAATAATGGTAGGGGACTTTAACACCTCACATCAATGAACAGATCATCCATACAGAAAATCAACAAGGAACACTGGCCTTAAATGACACATTATAGGAGATGGACTTAATAAATATAGAGAGAGCATTCCATCCCAAAACAGAAGAATACATTCTTTTAAAGTATATATGGAACATTGTGCAGATACATCACATGCTAGGCCACAAAACAAGTCTCTGTAAATTTTAAAAGATTGAAATCATATCAAGCATCTTTTTGACCACAACAGTATGAGACTAGAAATCAACTATAAGAAAAAACTGCAAAAAACATAAACACTTTAAGGCTAAGTAATATGATGCTAAGTGACCAATGGGTATGGTATGCAGCAAAAGCAGCTTAGGGAAATTTGTAGTACTACAAACCTACCTCAGAAAACAAACAAAAAAATCTCAAATAAATAACCTAACCATACACCTAACGGAATTAGAAAAGGAAAAACAAACAAAATCAAAAATTAATATAAGGGAAGAAATAATAAAGATCAGAACAAAAATAAATGTAATAGAGACTAAAAAAATAGAAAAGATTAATGAAACTGAGAGCTGATTCTTTGAAAAGATAAACAAATAAATAAACCGTTAGCCGGACGTATAAGAAAAACAGAAAGAGGACCCAAATAAATAAAATCAGAATAGAAAAAGGAGAAGTTACAATCAATACCACAGGAACACAAAGAATTATAAGAGATTACTGTACACAATTTAATGCCAATAAATTGGACAACCTAGAAGAGATGGATAAATTCCTGGAAACATACAATAATCTAAGACTAAATCAGGAAAAAATAGAAAATCTGACAAGACCAATTACCAATAATGAAATTGAATCAATAATAAAAAGACATCTCAACAAACAAAAGTCCAGGGCTAAATAGATTCACGGGTGAATTCCACCAAACATTTAAAGAGCTAACACCAATCCTTCTCAAATTATTCAAAAAATGCAAGAGGAAGGAAAGATTTAGAACTCATTCTATGAAGTTAGCATTACCCTGATACCAAAACCACACACTACAAAAAAAAAAAAAAAAAAAAAAAGGAAAGAATATTATAGGCCAATATCCCCAATGAGCACAGATGCAAAAATGCTTAACAAAATATTAGCAAACTGAATTCAACAATACATTAATAAGATTATACAATATGATCAAGTGGGATTTATCATAGGGATGCAAGGATGGTTCAATACTTGCAAATCAATCAATGTGATATGCAATATTACCAAATTGAAGAAGAAAAATCATATGACCATCTCAATAGATATAGGAAAAGCTTTCGAAAAAATTCAACATCCATTTATGATTAAAAACTCTCAACAAAGTGGGTATAGAAGGAACATACCTCAACACAATAAGGGCCATATATGACAGACCTATAGCCAGCATCATATTCAATGGTGAAAAGCTGAATGCATTTCTTCTAATATTAGGAAAAAGACAAGGATGCCCACTCTCACCACTTTTATTCAACATAGTATTAGAAGTCCTAGTCATAGGAATCAGACAAGAAAATGAAGTAAAAGGAATCCAAATTGGAAAGGAAGAATTAAAACTGTCACTGTTTAGATGACATCATGCTGTATATAGAAAATCCTAAAGCTGCCACCAAAAAACTATTAGAACTAATAAATGAATTCAGTAATTTTGCAAGATACAAAGTGAATATACAGAAATCTGTTTCATTTCTATACACTAAAAACAAATTATCAGAAAGAGAAATTAAGAATCCCACTTACAATTGCACCAAAAAGAGTAATATATTTATGAATAAATCTAACCAATGAGGTAAAAGGCCTGTAGTCAGAAAACTACAAGACATGGATGAAAGAATTAAAGATAATACAAGCAAATAGAAAGATATACCATACTCATTGATTAGAATAATTAATATTATTAAAATAACCATTTTAATGCAATATTCAATGCAATACCAATGGCATTTTTCACAGAACTAGAACAAATAATTCTAAAATTTTTATGGGAATACAAAAGACCTCCAATAGCCAAAACAATCTTGAGAAAGAAGAACAAAGCTAGAGGTACCATGCTTCTTGGTTTCCAACTATGCTACAAAGCTGCAGTAATCAAAACAAGGTGCTACTCACACAAAAACAGACTCATAGATCAGTAGGACAGAATAGAGAGCCTAGAAATGAACCCACACTAACATGGGCAATGGACTTATATGATGGGAAAATGGACTGCTATAAGCAAAAATCAAGCTGAACTACTTTCTCACACCATATACAAAAATAAACTCAAAATGGTTGAAAGACTTAAATGTAAGACCTGAAATCATAGAACTCCTAGAAGAAAACATAGGCAGAATGCTCTTTGACATTGGTCTTTGCAATAATTTTCTGGATGTCTCCTCAGGCAAGGGAAGAAAAACAAAAATAAACAAATGGGAACACATCAAACTAAAAAGCTTTTGCACAGTGAAGGAAACTATCAACAAAATGAAAAAGCAGCCTACTGAATAGAAGATATTTGCAAATGATATATCCAACAAGGGACTGATATTCTAAAATTATACTAAAAACTCATACAACTCAACGTCAAAAACATGAACAAATCAATTAAAAAATGGGCAGTGAACCTGAATATGTATTTTTCCAAATAAGACATACAGATGGTCAACAGACACTTAAAAAGATGCTCAACATCACTAATCATCAGGGGAATGCAAATTAAAACCACACTGAGATATCACCTCACACCTGTCAAAATGGCTGTTATCAAAATAACATCAAATAGAAAGTGTGTTGGTGAGGATGAGAAAAACGAATCCTTGTGCATTGTTGGTGGGATTGCAAATTAGTGCAACCGCTATAGAAAACAGTGCCTCCTCTAAAAAATTAAAAATAGAACTGGTATATGATCCAACAATTGCACTTCTGGGTATTTATAGAAAGAAAACAAAAAACATTAATTTGAAAAGACATGTGCCCACCAATGTTCCTTGCAGCATTGTTTACAATAGCCAACATATGGAAGCAACCTAAGTGTTCATCAATAGATGAATGAATAAAGAAGACATGGTATGTAATACATGCACAATGGAATACTACTCAGCTGTAAAGAAAAAATCTTGCCATTTATGGCAACATGGATGAATCTACAGGATATTATGATATGTGAAATAAGTCAGACAGAGGAAGACAAATGCTGCGCTTAAATTGGAATCTAAAAAAAAAAAAAAAACACCACAAACAAAACAAAATGAAAACAGACTCATAGATGCAGAGAACAAATATGGGATGGGTTGCCTGAAGCGAGGGGTTGGGGGTGGCTGAAATAGGTGTAAGGGATTAAGAGATACAAACCTCCAGTTTGTATTATATAATTAATAATCATGGGGATGTCATATACAGCATAAGGAATATGGTCAATAATATTGTAATAACTTTGTATGGGGATCGATGGTTATTAGACATACGGTGGTGATTATCTCATAAAGTATGCAAATGGCAAGTCAGTATGTAGTACAACTGATACTAACATAATATTATATGTCAACTGTATTCAAAATTTTTTTTTATAAATTTATTTATTTTTGGCTGTGTTGGGTCTTCATTTCTGCACAAGGGCTTTCTCTAGTTGTGGCAAGCAGGGGCCACTCTTCATCGCGGTGCGTGGGCCTCTCACTGTTGCAGCCTCTCTTGTTGTGGAGCACAGGCTCCAGATGCGCAGGCTCAGTAGTTGTGGCTCACGGGCCCAGTTGCTCCGTGGCATGTGGGATCTTCCCAGACCGGGGCTCAAACCCATATCTCCTGCATTGGCAGGCAGATTCTCAACCACTGTGCCACCAGGGAAGCCCCTGTATTCAAATTTTAAAAAGTGAAATATTTTTGCAGAGATATTTTTTGTTTTTAAGAGTAGGAATACAGTAATTGAGAAATATTTTTAAACATTGCACAAGAGTTCACTTAATTTACCACCTTCAAATATATAGTCTTTATTTTGATTAACTCCCCTTAACAGTCCATAAAATGCTAGAACATACTTTGAAAAATGTTGACATAAACTATTCTAGACAGAATGAGGTTATAAAGAAGTTTCCTCAGTAGGAGAGTCTATAACATCTCTCAAGAAGTTGTCTAAGTGTCCAGCAAACAGAAATCTTTCTGTATCTGAGATAAATCCTTCATGCTACATTTTAAGCATTTCCTGCTGTTGTGTACTCAATGGAGAAGAAAAACAGCTGGTCACCATTTTCTGTGTGAGAAATCATAATTCATTTAGAGACCTTTATTGGGACATCCATCTAACCTTCTTTGCCAAAACAGAAGGAATAAGTATAATGATTAAATTTTTCTTAGATATTCATCTTTCATAAGGGTTAAAACTATCTTTGTGGCTCTACTTGAAATCATCTGATTTTTCCTTTACCTATTTAAGTTAGAAAAGCCATAAATTTAGTTACCCTATCAAAATATGACCTGTTCTTTGTACCATGGTGCTTACAGATTACTATGGAATTGAGTATCTTGTGTAGGAGTTGAGTTCAAAAGTCAGGAAATGAAGCAAAATTATATAAAGTCAAAATGACTCCTAAATCCTGTTAGAAAGTCTTGATTGTGGAGAGGGACATGCCATCTCTAAGAATGTCCCAAAGACATGGGTTGCTGTCCAGATCTGGGACAGATGACTGTACAAAAAAAAGTAGTTGGCCTCTTCTCAGAGGCCATGTTGCATGAAAAATGCACATCTTTAAACATTAGAATCCTGTTCACAACAGCAGATGCTCACAGCATGAGGCATCACAGGAACTGAAACTGAAACTGACTGAGAGGACAAATCCATATCTCTCATCTCCTGCTCTCCCCTGGGACTGTGCTTAATGAGGGCAATAGTGAGAAATTGTCCCCACACTATTGAAATTGTTATTTTTTTTCTCTCTCTCTTTTTCTTCTTCTCTATTTATTTTTGCTTCTGATTTTTAAAAATTGATCTAGTATAGTTGAATGTCTGTAAATGTACCTATAGTGCAAATTACTATATGTCAGAATGTGTTGATTACCATCATAGTTAAATTTTTAAAAAATCTATTCAATATCTTCAAAGTACAGAGAAGAAGAATCATTATTTTTCCTTAGTTTTATTTTGTTTCAATAAACATTCAACTGAAAATTGTTATATGGAAAGAGTGGGGTGTCTGTTGGACAAAAAGATAAATGTGACCCAACCCTTGGTCTCAGACTTCATATTTGATGGACAAAAGCATAAAGACTAAAATCCAAATAGGACTGCATTAAGTATCATGATAGTATAGAAAGGGAAGAAGTTTATTCTGCTTAAGTCAGGGAAGAATGCTGCCCTTAGAAGTGATCTTTGAATCAGGCCTTGTACAACGAGAAGGATTTTTCTAAATAGAGGAAGGTGTGTATATGTGTGTGTGTGTGTGTGTGTGTGTGTGTGTGTATGTTCATACGTGTAAATGTATTTGTGTGTGGGGTGGGGGTGGGGGTGGGGCAGGGAATTTATACCAATGGAGCAAGAGAAAAGACAAATAGACCTGAAGTGAAAAGTCTGTGAAAGGAAGAGCCCACAATCTGGAACTTTGTTCCTTATGCTTTTGGAAGGTTGGACAAATAAGGGGAAGAAAGAAGAACTGAAACTGGAAGGGTGGCAGGGCCCAGGTTGTGAAGGGCCTTGAACGCTCTGCTAAGGAATATAGACTTAATAGAGAACAAAGAGACCATGATAATTTCCTGGCAGGGGAGTGGTATGTTTAGATCATATCCATAGTAGGGTGAATGGAATGTAAGTAGGGAAAGCCAATTTCCTCAAGACAGCTATTAGGTCTTATTCCATTTTTATTCGCCACTGTTAGCAAAATATCTAATATTTTGTCTTGTATGTTACCACTGTGTGATGGTGACTGGAATTAGGGTTGTAGTGGTAGAGGCTGGAAGCATATCATTATACCAAAGAACATATCATTGTTTTAGGCAAGTCAGATCTTCTCTTACACACCCAACCCCACTCAGAGTTCTCCAGTTAGAAGTATGCCACTTGAATGTAAAATGCATAATAAAAATAACCTCAAACCTCAAGACACCCTGTGAGAACGTAATGAAAAACCAATACAAAATAAATTACTCATAAATAAAATTCAATGATATTTCTTCGTGTTATGCAGAGAAACCACATTAGAAGACATAGGAAACAGAGAACTATAAAAAATAGATTTAATGACATTAATTCTGCCAATCAAAATTAGATTGGCTATTTTCCTGATTTATGTTACTAGTTATTGCAAACCAACATGTTTAGTCCAGCTTAAATCTGTACAAGTCATAAAGGAAACCCTAGTGTGCTTTCAGACTATGGTCCTCCTGGGGTATAACATTAACTATTCATAAAAGGAAATGGAATAATCAGCCTCCATAGTTTTAATTCCCTTTATCTCTACTGTACATACATTCCAATGGGGTGATTATTCTAATCATAATGGTCAATGACAAATGAGTTCATTTAAAAATGTATTGTTAGCAAAGGATACAATCCAAAACTAAATTCCTAAATCATTGTTTATATGTGATAATATAACTTCAAATTCAATCTTAGTGCATGCAGAATGGGAATAGTAGGAGGATATTATGGAAAGGCACAGAAAGGGCCAAATTCTATACAAAAATTCTCATTGTGATTCCCTTTAAGGGGCACAATCCTCAGAGATGCAACCTGAGCTTTTTGATAAATAAGAAATTAAGCTTGAGGTCTTAAATTTCTAATTCTATGAAAAAATAACACAAATTCAAAACAATCTGTATTTTCAATCTGTAATTATTCTAGAGAAAAACTAACATATTCTTAGTTCTTCTACCCAATTCTGGACAATACCTTGTAAAATTCACATATCTACTCATTGGGTCTCCTACTTATGCTAACCCTCCAACTAGTTTGTGGGAAGTTTAAAATGAAGAGTAGGCTTGATCTGTATCTCTGTATAGTCCTGCACCTCTCTCACATCATCTAGTGCCTCTCCACCCTGACTCACTGTACTGCACCCCATCTCTTCCCTGTTGCTCCTGAATATGTCAGCCAGGCTTCTCCCTCAAGGCACTGGCACATAATTTCCCTCTGCTGGAATGCTCTTCCCTCAAATATACAAGTGGCTCACTCCCACACTTCCTTCCTGTCCCAAGTGTCATCTTACTTGAGAGCTCCTTCTTGATGTCTACACAGCATTTATCAACTCTTCATTCTGATACACACATACAGTTTTGTTTAACTATTCGTTTAACTATTCCCCTTTACTATAATCTAAATCCATGAGGCCAGAACCTTTGTTTTGTTCACTGCTTTAATCCCAGCAACTGGTCAAGTTCCTAGCCTATATTAGGCACTCAAATATTACACAAAGGAAGGAAAAAGAAGAAAGACTAGAAAAAGGGGCTGCCCTCCCTTTACTGGTAAAGGTGGATTTAGTATAATTGAGAATCAAAGAAATATTCTGTCTGATACTCTGGACTCTGTGTATGTGCTTTCTCATCCAATAAAAGATACTCTTTCTGGTAATGGACTTCCACACTATCAAAATTTAAGAACATATTTAGAGATTATAAGATAAATTTAACAGAGTACTTACTGAATACAAGTGAGCATGTTACTGAAAACGCTTCTAGGTCAACAGAGTTGTGCTTATTTTGCTGACAATTTTGCATGTATTTCTTTCATTGTTCTTTTTTAACACAGAAGAATATCTATAAAACCAAGACTTCTATTTTCCTATAAGTTCACCCCTACTGGATAATAAACAATGTCATAGTCCTTAAGATCATTGCCTTAGTAACTAATCATTGCACATGAAAAATTGGATTGTTGGAAATAACGATTGCGGCAAGAAATAACCTGCCTCAAGAGGTTACTAAGCTGCAGAGACTCTTACTTTTAAGGCCTGATTCTCATCTCCCTTCCAGTGAATAAACAGACCAAAAAGGAGAGAGTTCAGCCCACAAAAACATGAGCTAGAAGCCAAACCTCTGTCTCCAATCTCTAAAGGAACAAAATGTAGAGTATAACTTGCCTCCAAGGATTGCCTGAGGCATTAGTTAATGTTTGCAAAGAATTGTCGGGATGAAAGCCACTGTAGAAGGGCTGTATCTTACTATCTCAGTAATTGGAATGCTACTTTTTTCATGCTGCTTTAAAGACTCTTCTAAGAAGATTTCATCAAAAGAGAAGCCATAACAGTCTTCCAAAGGGAAAATTTCCATTCATTCATCATGTTAACAAAGACACCCTGGGGAGGGCCAGGGCTTGCTTTATGTGAGTCTACTGCCATCATGAAGGTCCATATTTAACACACCTGAACAAAATGACAGACTATGGGGACTCAGCACTCTCCTTAATTTGTTGGGAGAGAGTCAAGGAAACTACTTACTGCCATACCAATCCTATGTTCCATCACATTTGCTCTTGCAGGTTAATTACAATATAGCAGATGTACTAAGCCATGAGCTAAGGCCAGATGCTAGCAATTCATATCCATCCCCAATATTTCATTGTGCTATTGAGTTTTGGTTTCTGTAAAACTGTATTTTTTGAAGTGTTTCCTCTACCTCCAGCATCAGCATGATCTAGGAACTCATTGGAAATGTAAATCCTCAGGCCTCATGCCAGATCTACAAAATCCAAAATTTGGGGGTAAAGTTCAACAATCTGTGCTGTAACAAGCTCTCCAGTTGATTTTGATGCATTGCTTTATAAGTTTTATTTAGTTTACATAAAAAAAAATCTGGCTGTCAATATCCAATTGAACAGAATAATTTGACTACTATGAATTTATTAATTTATTTATCCAATGTGTATTAAGGGTCCATCATGTGCTAAGCATTGCTCTGGAGGCTGGAAATTCAGCAGTGAACAAACAGACACAAACTCTGACCTCATGCAGCTTACATTCTAGTTGAAGCAGGCAGACAAACAAAATAAGCAAATTAAATTTTGACACATCTGATATCAAGTATTTCAGATGATCTGTTGTTGAAAACATAAAGCAATGAAAGGAAGATGGGGAATTGATGAGAAGAAGCATGAATAATGTGGCCAGGGTCTGCATTACTGAGTAGGTAAAAGTTGAACTTTGGGTCACATAACTAACTGGTATGTGAGAGTTTGTTAGAGGTTGACTTTTTTACATCATCTTTAAAAGGCCCATTTATAAATTGATTTACAGAGGTATTTATGTCAGAGTTCCTTTTAAGTAATTATGTTTTTTTAAGTACTTTACAAAAAGTCTCAGAAATACATATTATGTTTTGTACTCAAATCTTAGTTCTAAATTTATCCTGACTTTTACTCTATTTGTATGTTTTTAACTATATATTTTAGTACTTAAAACTATCTAATTTAACCACTATATTAAATCAATTGTTTAAAAATTTGATAATCACAGAAAAATAAAATTCATATGTATTAATTTTAAACTTTTGATCCAATTTTCCTAGGATGGTAGAAACAGATGAAAGAATGTTGTAGTTAAGCTGGCCTTTTAACCCTGATAGAGTCTTTTAAAATATGAGTTACCTGGAGGGGGCAGTGGGCACCCCAAAGCTGCAGCCAGGTGCTAAGAGATGGCACTTATGGGGCTCATCTCTGCCTAAGAATCAGGGGCTCCAGGCACTGGAAGAGCCGACTCTGATCCTGGGCTCCTCCCTTGAACAAGCCTTAACTAGCAGCCACTTCAGTTCAAAGGCCAAGCTTCTCGTTTTCTATTAATGATGTGTATTGGTAAAAACACTACATCCCAATCCATGGAGGCTGGAAGTTCAGCTGAAGGCAAGATGAAGATGAAGAGAAGCACCTCGCTTTCTTTACTCTTCTGGTGGTGTTCAGTGGAGGTGCCACATCCAGTGGTGAACACGACGATGAAGACACCGAGCTCATGGCAATATACACAACAGAAAATGGCATCACAGAAAAGAGCTGTCTCGCCAAGAGAGCTTGGATAGCCCTGGCAGTCTAGACCCCCAGAAATCGGACATGATTTACACTGTACAAGACATTCCTCCCTGGCACCAGTGCATATTTCTGGGGTTGCAGAACTACCTGACATGATTCAGCAGCATGATCGAGGTGCCCTTTACACACTCTGAATGGGACATATTCTAAGGACAAAAAAAAAATACAGAGAAATCTTAAACTTAGTAGTCTTGTTAGTAGTGACATTGGTGTAATTCTGGAACTGTACTGTATGATGTTATAGATTGAACAGATGAATGAGTATGTTGATGTTGAAAATCAGGATTCTCAGTGTAGGAAAAGGGAAGATAAGAATATGGAAAGAAAGAAGGTAATTCAGTGGTATTGGATTGAACTGGTGCTATCATTATGACTCCATGATTCAAAAAAGAGTTGTATCTCTGTTCACTACCTAAATGCCATCCCAGTAATGGTGAGCCCACCCAGTGCTCAGATCTTGGTTTCTAAATACCATTCTCCACTAAAATGAATCAGGGTTCCTTGGAGAAATGGTTGACTCCAGTGTTGGGGCTGAGAAAACTAGAAGTTGAGCCTGGAACATCTTGTGTCAGAAAGGAACTGCTTAAAGAATAAGGAAGAGGTGGTGGGAAGAGCTATGTCAAAAAGAATGGGAACCCCCTTGAACAGGCTGCTTTGGACAAGTTTGGATAATTTAATTACTGAAAGAAATAGTTATGGAAGTGTATTATTAAACTGAATTTAAAAATGAAAAAAAAGGTCACATTTCACTAAAGAATAAAAGGAAACAAATGTTTTGTAGTTAGCAGAGTAGGTTCAGTTTAGACCCAGACCCCTGGGGAAAGTGTTACTTCGTTGTTATGGACTGAATTGTGTCCCCTCATGTGTTGAAGTCCTAACACCCAGTGTGAATTTATTTGGGATGGATCTTTAAGGAAGTAATTAGGGTTAAATCAGGTCATGAGGTAAGGCCCTAATTCAATAGAACTGATCTCCTTATAAAAAAGGAAAGCAACACCAGAGACCCCTCTGCATGAAAAGCCATGTAAGGAAAAGCCCACAGGAAAAGCCATGTGAGGGCAGAGTGAGAAGGCAGCCGTCTGTAAGCCAAGAAGAGAGGTCTCAACAGAAACCAACTCTCCCAGCATCTTGATCTTGGACTTCCAGATTCCAGAACTGTAAGAAAATAAACTTCTGTTGTTTAAGCCCCCCAGTCTGTGGTATTCTGTCATGGCAGCCCAAGCAGACTAATACATGAGTTTAATCATCTCCTTTTAAACTCAGAGTTAATTGCATATTGAGAAAATCTCCATGAAGACTGCCTAGCAACGTAGGCTTGCAAGGCCATTAAGACCACCTGAAGAAAGGTGACTAAATTCCACATGTCCATTACGGTCTCTGCCAGAAAAATACTGACCACCTGTCAGTAGTATCACAGGATAGTGGGAGAAAAAGTAGCCACAAGTGGAAGGCCAGGAGGTAGGAGTCAGATAAAGAATAACTGAAACACAACTCAGGATTACCTCCTTTGTATTAAATAATATTTAATAAGATAAAGGTGGATAGGATTCATTAAATTGATTCATTTAAGGTGATCATTAGATTCATCATTTTTTGATACAAAATGATCAATGGCCAACTTAAGTGAAAAAAAGTGCTATAAGAGCATATGATGGGTTCCTGCGCTGGTCAGATAAGGTTTTCCTAAGAAAGAGACATTTCAGCTGAGCAGCCAAAAGACCATTCTAAGTACAGGTGAGCAAATTCTGTTCTGGGTGGAGTGCAGACAGCTCTGTATGAGATGTGATTGAAGAGTCAGGCAGGGGCAGATCATGCGATGATCAGATTAGTAAAGAAATGCAAGAGACAGAGCAAGACGTTAAATAAAGATATGGGAAAACAGTCCATATTGTGAGAAAATCTACAAGAATAAATAACCAGTTTCTCCAAAAAAATGTATTGCAAGGAATAAAAAGAGGAAGGGAAAACCTATAATTAAAAGGGATTTAAGTGAAATATTGACCAAATATTATATGTAGACCTTGTTTAGATCCTGATTTGAATAAATATACTATAAAAACCATATGAGACAAAATGGAGAATTTGAGTTGGATATTTCCTGAAGGAAATCACTCTCAATTTTTAAAGATGTGGTAATGATATTAAAGGAATCATAATTTAGAGATCATGCTAAAATATTTACACATGAAATGACTTGAGCATCTGGAACTTGCTTCAGAATAACTGACTGTAAGGAAAAGGAGAAAATAGGTTGGAGTACAGATGAAACAAGATTGGCCGTGAGTTGATGATTCTTGAAGCTGAGTATTAGCTACTTGGACATTTATTATGCTGTTCTCTTTTCTTTTGTGTATGTTTGAAATTATGCATAATAAAAATTTTCAAAAGGGAAAAAAAAAGAAAAGCATTACAGGAAAAGGGCAATAGAGCTGCAAATGCACTAGCAAGAATCAGGACTATTTATCCAAACTCGTGTCTCTTTTCAATCTGTGAATACCGTGCTCAGAAAATTCAAGACACCACCTACAAATTCAATGCATTTGAAGTCAGATCAATGCTGCTTATAAAGTTTTTTCAATACTGTTTGAAATATTGACACAACATTGGGAAATTTTGCAAATTTAAGCAGAAAGAATCCATTTGGAAACACTCCAAAAGTGAATTACATTTTAGAAGGTCTATTTGAGCTAGCTGTAATCAACAACTCAAGTATTTTTTTAACTCATTGACTATGAATTACATTTCAAACTAATCATCTTGTTTATTTCTACTAAGATTTCAGAAACTAAGTGATCAGCTTGAAAGGTCTGCCCTGCCAGGTCTCTTTTTCAAAGCAAAAGCAATTTTCTACCATAAATTCTGCTAATGGGAGGAAAGTCATTAAAATATCTTCCAACAAAATAGAATATACAGCAAAAATAAGCCTTGAATCAAGCTTAAGCAGTTTAGTCATGCATTTTCATTGGTTAATCAGTAAGGAATAAAGAAATTCATAACAAGGACACATGAATGGGAAAGGGAAAATGACACAATGGGGCAACAGGCATCCATCAACTGGCACTTAATTAAATTGTGTGGCCCTTTAAATTCAAACTGTCATGTTAATCAAGAAAAAATTTTAAATTTCCAGAATGCATTAACTTCAAAAATATAATCAGAGCTGTGTTCTTTTTCCTTTGAGAAACCTTTTCAGGGAAGAAATAACAGGAGCCCCAAATACTTCCTCAGCATGGGAATATGCTTGTGATAAGTATGTATAAAAAACAAAAGCAACAATGATTTGTCCTATATCAGAATGTTACTGCTCAAAGCCAAAAGATCCCTCTGATTCTTTCACTTAAAAACTCCTTGTTTCTATAAAGACACAGTAGGTTGGTCTATTTCATAAAACTTGCCTTCTTGGGGAAAGACAGAAGTCTCGGTATCGAACACTTTTAAGACAAGTATGTGGTCTATCACACTGCCCCAACCCCTTCTGTTCTACTTATTAGGTGTGGGAGATCTGACCTGTCTGCCAAGGCTATCCTCGTATTTTTGCCCTCAACCCTCCTGAGATAGCACTGATGCTTCAGAGGGCCTCCAAGTCTTACCTAGCACCAGCTACAATAGCTCTATGCAGGTATCACCTGCCCTCTACTCATGAACATCTCTACCTTCTCATTTCCTTGTCAATTATCTTCTCCAGGACCAATCAAAGAAAGTTACGCAGCAGTTTTCTCCTCAATAGAACCACAACTCCCCTTAAATTCAATAGATGTGCAGAACCTGCCCCCCATATGTTTATGCTTACACTCCAGTGGTAATAATCCCATACACATACATACTCACGTGGCACGATTGAATGGTTTGGTGTCACCAGCAGCCAGTGTCAGTGAAGTTCAAGAAGTGAGAGGTCAATGAAGAAGGGAAGAACATGAGAAGATCTGTCAATTTTCTAGGCAGAATTTAGTTGGAATGGTGGGACAGGGTCAGGTCCAGCAGGGACCACTGAATAAAAAAGCCTTCATATTATGCACAAAAGTGGCATTTTTCTAAGAATAGTAAAACTACAGTTCAGACTGTGGACCATACAGTAGCAATAATTATGAAATTATGTAGGAGAGGTTGCCATTTGTAGCAAGCTATAAAAAGCCTTAAAATCCAGAATGGCACAATAAAGCTCATTTTTGCACCTTTCTCTGGAGAAGATTTTGAAAAGCAGAGGAGAGCTCTGGCAAAATCAATGAGATAGAAAAATCGATCTGGTGTGAAAGTTATTGACAGAGCACAAAATAATGAAGATCTTGATGGGGGTAAGAGAGTGATAACAGAGAAAAAGGAAGAGGATAAAAACTGCTTTGAAGAAACAAATCAAAACAAAACAAACTAGGATTCTGTCATTAACACACAGAAAAAGAAAGGGAGTTATCAGAGATGGCCGTTTCTGGCTTAGGTGACTGGAAATTGGTAGCGTATTGTCAGAATAGAGCCTGTGGGAAGGGGATTCAAGTTTATAGAATAGAGCACGTTGGGGGAGAAAATGTTCTCTTATTGGCAACCTGAGTTTGGAATTACAGAAATTATAGGAATATGGCAAGAAGCTTGCTGCTGAAGGGCATTCGTTGTAGTGAGAATATTTGTTTCAGACAGCAAATGGGGCTAGATCTGCCCCAGGGTCCTAACTCTTGTATGTCTAGTCCAGTAGCTGGTGTGTGTTGAGTTAGAGAAGTTGTTTTCCTGATTATCTCAGGGGTCTGAGTCACTTCAAGAGCCAGAAGACATGGGTTCTGCTACTGACTAAAACTTCATCACCTCCAGGCTCTAAAACCTGTCAAATATGGATAATCAAATCACAGCTTCCATTGGATAGGGGGTTCCCCCTTCTTGTGACCCATGAGATTTTATTTCCATCCTCTTGTCACTGGGAGTGTCCCATTAGCTTCACTCTGTGTCTTTATGCTAGCTGGCCTCACCTCCACCCATCTACCCATTCCCCATTCACTGACGTTATCTCGCATCATGCAGTGACCAATGACAGTTACCATTTTTGTTCCCTTCTTATTTTGGAAGAAAAATAAAAATGAAAGTAACACTTTATATATTTGGGAATTTTTATTCTAATAACCTCAATCAACTGACATTCAAATGTTAAACTGGAGAAATAAGGGTGCTCAGATTACCTCCTAGTGACTTTTTAAGTCATAAGGCAATATCGCAGCAACAATGTCACCTTGAGAAGGGGTGACAATCATAGATCAAGGTGATGTAGAGTCATGGCAAATTCCAGTAACCACTAAGCAGGCATGAAGAAAAAGGGCACAGACCATGGTGCTTGAAAAGCTCTGGGAGCAAATGATGAATGTGCAACAAAGGAGGCTCATTTGAGGAAAATGATATAAAGCCAAGGTTGAACTGACTGGGAATAGGGCCAAACCTCAGGGTCACAGAACAGGCAACTCCCAGTCAATTGATAAGATAGAGGATGGTGCTCCTCAGTGACCTGTCCCCCTAACAGGACACAGAAGAGTCTTTTGAACCCATGGGAGGAGAGTAACAGGTCCAGACAAGAGGCGTAGCTCTCTCAGGGGGTTTTTCCAGGGTTTTGACCCAACAGGAGTACAATGCTTCTACACCTAGGAGTAGAGAAAGCAAGACCGTTCAGAAAGAAACATGGTAGACATTCTGGCTGGCCTCCCACTGAGTTCAAGATCTTCTGGATTGTGAAGCCCAAAGACCCATTCAAGCTAGTTCAAGTACAGATAAGGTCACTTTGAGAATTGAGGAATCTCACAGGAGCCCAGGACAGGAAATAATAGTAACCCCAGGAGTCTTGGAAATCAGACTGGGCAACCCTCCTGGAGGCAACTCTCCTTCATGCCACCATGCTTCACTTCCTGCCTCTGTTCATGGGCTTCAAACTTTTCATAACTGAACCTGGAGCATGGTCCTCTGGGCTTCCACTGACCTCTCCTCTTCTCTTGTCTTTACATACCTGTCACTTTGGTCTTCATAGCTCATTCCCAGGTTTCAGATTCCTGAGAAAAGCACCTGATTAGCTCAATTCATCTGGAATCAAGTCTCACAGGTCGCTAAGCTCCACCGCCTCTCTATCTTTCAAGTTCCAGCAAAGATGTCCCTTCCTCTGACCAACTTCCCTGTCACAGCCCCTTCCTTAGCCAGACTGGTTTCCCCACTGTGAACTCCCACAGGCTCAGGGCTTACAAACTGCCCAATAACTGCCTGTTAATGTGCCTATCTTCCCACTAAAACAGAAGCTCCAGGGTCAGGAGCTATGTCTTTGTATAGTTATCTCCTCAGCACCCAGCTTTTTAAATAAATAAACATGGACTCGATGGGTTTTGATAAATTAACTTGTATTAAAGAAATACCTACAAATCTAGAAATACTTTGTTTACACATTTTGTTTTTGCTGAGGCTCCCTTATAAATCTCGACATTTCTATAAAAGCACCTGCTATCCTTCCAGTTGTTCAGGCATCTGGCAGAGGGCACACATTGAAAATCTGCTTCTTTTGTACAACCCCTTAGTGCCTAGTGACATTAACCAGTGAGGAATGAATGAGAATGCAGTTCCTTTTACAGGCTACAGAAATATCAACATATAAATAAAGTTATACCAGATTCTTTTTTATTTCACATTGAACAATAACATAGTTTAAATGGGAATTTTTCTTACCCTGGATAAATCTAAAGTGGACCTGAAATGCCATTAAGACTCTCTGAGTCTTCTAACATGACGTTAATACAGTTATCTTACTAACAGAGACAGAGTCATAGGGATTTTAAAAAAGTAAATCTCTACATCTAACACTGCTAACAATGAATTCTAAACCACATATCTGCAAAAAGCAAATGAGCCCTTCTGCAAAACATATACTTGGTTCATTTCTTACCTACAGTCTAGCTCTGCTCTTTAAAGTTTTGTTTTATATATTGGTCTATTTTAAACCAATCATTCTCTCAGTTTCACTCAAGAAACATATACAGGTTGCATAGTCTGCACCAGGCACCAGTCTGTTTCCAAGACTTCCAGACAAGCATCTTTCTTATCTATTAATGAACACATTCACGAGCACATCAACCATGCCATAAGTGGGGACAATGCTGTCTGGTTTATGAAGCACCTCTGTATAAGAATCATGTGATACCAACAAAACCCCTTCAATCTTATGGTAGAAGAGATTGCCCAAAGAGGTTGTTGTGATTCTCTCAAGGTCACTACAAGTGCACAGCAGAGTCCCACGTGACACTGGGTTGTCTGGCTCCAAATCCAATTCTGTGCTGTTGCAGGTGGGCTCTCATTCCCACTTCTTTATTAATGTGGAGAATGGACAGGGAATATATTGTGTCAGATATTCCTTCTGCGGAAGCACCTGCCTGAGCCCCAGGCTGTTCAGCAGTGCAGCCCAGGTGAACTTGACCTTCCACATGGCTAAATCAAGGCTAACATGAGCTTACAATGAGTGTATGATCTCTTTGAACAGCATGGTCAATAGGTGATTATACTGTTGAAAATTTTTGTTAGAGCATCACACAGCCAGAAATAAAACTGTAAATTAAAAGCTTTACAGAGTGTTCACCAGAGCCTGGCATTTTTGTCATTATAAAGACTATTTTTGTCATTATGTTCCAATTTTTGAAGAAAAGGATTAACTTCCATTGGTTTCTCAGCAGCTAAAAATTTAATGGAAATATTAGTATGTAGGATTATGTCATTTTCTCCGAGAAGTAAAAGGCCAATTGTTAGACTGAATCAGTATTTTCCAACTGCTGGAAGGCACAATTTGTCAGCCATAACAACTCCCTCTTCAGGCATCATCCCCAGAGACAACATAGGTTACTCAGCTGCTTAATATTATTTCCTGTCATTCCTAGGTTTGAGATATTTTTTAAATTAAATACTTCACCCAACCATTTTGTCACTTGAGTTTTGAAAACCAAACTAGCAAACTAGATGATCTCTTCTAAACCCATGAAACTATTATTCTATGAACAAAGCATTAAGTATATATGCTTTAAGTATATAACCTATAAGTATATAAGTATTAAGTAGAAGCATTAAGAATATTAAGTAGGAGTCACACCTCAGAGGATGTTGTTACACCTGTGGACCCCAAAAAAGTGATCCCTCCAGAAATCCCCAAAACACTTGAATGCTTTGTTAAATACACAGATTCCCAGGCTCAATCCCAGATACACTGAGTCAGAATTTCTGTCAGTGAAGCCTAGAATCTGTATTTTTAACATGCTTCCTTGGGTGATTCTGATTTTCACCCTGGTTTGGGAAGTGTTAATGAAATCAGTGGTTCTCAAAATGTGGTCCCTGGACTAGCAGCATCAGCATCACTTGGGAACATTTTAGAAATGAAAATTCCCAGGTCCTGCCCCAGACCTACTGAATCAGAGACTGTACGGGCAGGGTCCCAGAATCGGTGTTTTTTAAAGTCCTTCAAGTGGTTTTGATGCACAGTGAAGTTTGAGAACCACTGACTTAAATAAAAGAATAATTAAATTTCAATTCAAAAAACATATACTGACACCCTGCTGAGTAAAGTCCCTGGATTAGGTGCTGCAGGGAAAAAGAAGCAGCTCATTTTATACTGTCGGAGCAGATTTTTTCGAACGTTTCTTGAGAATTACCTCTGTGCCAAGCACTCTGTTAGAGGTTTCCTAGGATATAGGTATTTGAAATACAGTTCCTGGACTCAAGGAGCTTACAGTCTACTAAGACAAACTTTTTCTGTAAAGGACCAGAGAGTAAGTGTTCCAGGCATTGTGGGCCACCTGGCCTCTGTGTAGCTACTTCAGGGGTCCCCAAGCCATGGGCTGCCGACCAGTACGGGTCAGCGGCCTGTTAGGAACCGGGCTGCACAGCAGGAGGTGATGGCGGGCAAGCGAGCGGAGCTTCATCTGCCCCTCCCCATCGCTGACATCACCGCCTGAGCCATCGTTCCCCCGACCCTGTAACCGGTCCCTGATGCCAAAAAGGTTGGGGACCACTGAGATATTCAGTCTGCCATTGTAAAGGGAGACTGAGATAATATGTAAATGAATGAGCTTGGGTGCATTCCAACAAAATTACATTTATGGATACTAACATTTGGATTTCATGTAGTTTTTACGTCATGAAATATCACTCATAAAACTCATCTAGAGTTTTTCCCACCCATTTAAAAATGTAAAAATAATTTTGGGGGTCTTGCACAAACAGGTAGGAGCCAGAATTGTCCTGTGAGTGGTAGTTCCCTCTAACGTAAAGCCAATAAGGCAGTAACAAACAAAATCTGAGGGTTTGAGTCTCTGTGATGTCATCAATAGCAATTGAAAAGTCAGGAGAAAGCTTTCTGGAAAGAAAAATGTTGAATTTTGTTTTAAATAGCCTTTCTGGTCACTTTCTATCTTATTGTTTCCCTAAAAAAGTAGCCCATGTCTTTTCTTCCATTTCTCTCTAGCAAAAACAGACCTGTCCGCTTAAATATATCTATTTTGTCTTCTCTCCCATACCACACCTCATGAAAATAACATGATGCTGACAAAAGGTCTTTCCTTTCTTTCCCTATGGGTCCAATTTTATCCATTTATGTAGATATGGAAGCCAAGATTTTCTGTATTATAAAAGCAGAACATCTTTGATCAAGCATACACTGCATCACTCCTCTCCTTCAAGTACTAGGAGGCAGAGATTGGCTACGCCTGGAAAAATGCCAGCTGTGTCACCTACTGCAGGCTGCAATCCTTTGGAGATTCATAGTTAACTCAGGCTCTTTGTTTGTTTTTAATCTCAGATTTACACAGTTAAGAGCTAAGTATCCTGCTTATAAAGATTAATAATCACAGCAATATACATGACACTACTTGAACAGGACAAGTTACATAATGAATCTATGATATCAGTTCCCGAATTCAAATCCACCTAGTGTATGAAGTCAGAATCTCCAGGCACAGCACCCAGAGTTGGTACTTTTAACATGCGCCCCTAGTGTCCTTGATGCCCAGCCAGCTTTGGGAACTGCTCTGTATACTATGGATTGTAGAAAGTGAACCAGACAGCTCTGCATGGCTACAGCTAGGGCATGCTCTTGCATGGTCAGGCTCAGGAAGTAACACAGCACCATGTGGATGGGTGATGAAGGAAACATTTTCAGATGGAGCTAAAATTCTGTTATTCATCTCAACAAGAGTGGAAATGAAACCCAAACTTCCCACCATTCAGAATAAGCTGAACAAAGCATGAGTTGGAAGATTATAGAACATCCAAACGAGAGGGAGACAGGGGATGAAGTTCACTGCATCTGCTCCACCTGGCCTTTTTGCCTGCCAACCCACCCATTAACCAAGTTCTTTCCAGCTCATAAAGTCAAGCCAAGCACCCCAGAGCTTGTTCTAGACAATAGCCCCAGCCCTCAACCTTATTTTCCACCTTTGGCCATTTTTATATGCCTTTTTGCCCATCTTTTTAAGTTCAGGATTACTGACTCTATACTCACTCTCAATAGCTGGCTTTCACCTCCTTCCACTCTCAAGAGTCTCCAAATCAACAACCTGGCTTTCTGTCCCTCATTCTTGCTTCCTTGCTTTGCCTCTGCTTACTTCCTTTGTTTTTGGTGAAAACTTTATTCTAGCACCTGCTCCTATAGTAATTCCTGCTGTGGTAGGAGAGATATAGGACTTTGGACATGTGAGAGCTAAACTTTTTAATTAAGAAAAAAGGTGACTTAATATCTAACCATTGAAGAACTACATGCAAGATAGAGAGAAATCTCTGAGATTAATATAAACACACTGTTATACAAAAGCAGTTTCACTTTTTCAGACTTTCAAGATGGGAGAACCGTGTAGAACACATTTGGTGAGTATCAGAGAACCAGATTGACAAAAGCAAAACTCGAGACAGACCAGGTCAGCCAGAGGGGATTCACCAACT
The DNA here is from genome assembly GCF_937001465.1 of Orcinus orca. Classification (NCBI taxonomy): domain Eukaryota; kingdom Metazoa; phylum Chordata; class Mammalia; order Artiodactyla; family Delphinidae; genus Orcinus; species Orcinus orca. The sequence continues at coordinate 25,002,947 of NC_064569.1, forward strand.
CTCTAGGGAATTTATATCTTGTTTTGTATAAAATTATGTTTAAATTAATTAGAAAGTCATGTTTCCCTTTTCACTGCTTAAGTTCAGGAACTCTCGAGCAAACCTACGAGTGTACAAACTTCTGTAGATACTATATTTTAAGACAGAAAACAGGACAAGAAATAAGGCATGAAATTTTAATTTATTATCAAAACTCTGATGCAGCATGAAACAGCAGGTAGATGGCCCTCCTTTAGAAGATACTTTGACAAGTCTCACTCCTGTCTTGGTGCTAAGCGTATCACAGGCATATCCTTCATTGCATAAGACACAGAGAATTTTGTTGGAGCCAGGTCAGCTAAATTATTTTCGTTAGCCAAAGCCAATAAGTGTGTTAAGAAGTTTTCAGTGCCACCAATGCTATTGCTACTTCCAGGAATATAAGAAAAGCTGGAAAATAGGTTTATCATTAGCACACCCTCCCACCTAACTTACTGATACATTTCTGTGAATGGCTGGTAGTTCCTTTTGACTTCAAGACTTGCATCCCCTCAGAGCATATGCCTACCCCAGACCTCTCATCACAACCTGTGCCTAGACCTGCTCTCCAGAGAGGGCTCATGCAGCAAAATCACCAGGTAGAACACCTTGATGCTCAGGAACCAGATCCTAGATGTGCTTCAAAAAGAAAGCAATCCGATTGAAGTGATTCAAAATGGGTACAAATAACTAGCGTGTTTCAACAACTAGGAAGTGAAAGGTCAGTGCGAGTTTTATGTCAGGAAAACCTTTCTCTGAAAGAGGTTAAGACTTGAATTGAGCCTTTATGAATGGGTGAAACTTACGGGCCGGAATCAGAATGGAATACCTATGGGTTAAATAAACAATGTATGTCTGTGTGTCTGTCCCAAATTTCTGAGATGTCTTGTGCCAGTAGTTAATCCAGCATCACTCAACATGCTTGAGAATCTTTATTGATATATAAATATAAGAGAAGAAAAAAATGCTTGAAAAGAAACAAATTTAGCTCAGAAATTTACCTGATGTTAGGTTGTATTCACCAAGTCCTGCTTCATAATGCTTTTCCTGGGTACACAAAAAGACTTCATTTCCTAGCATTTCCCAGCATTGAGTTGGAGCCATGTGACTAGTTCTGGCCAACAGATGTGAGAAGAAATGTTACGTGTTACTTCTTTGCTAAAATACCTAACAGCTGGTGAGGCTAACTGAATATTTAATGATATTAGGAAATTATGTCATCTTTAGGTGTGATAATGGTATTGCAATAGTGCTTTTAGAAGGAATCTGTATCTTTTAAAGGTAGGTACTGGACTATTTACAGAGGAAATTTCTGGGACCAGTTTCAAAATAGTCCAGTGAGAGTAGGCAGGGTGAGTGGGGACACAAGTTAAGCACAATTGGCCCTGGATTGATTATTGTTGTATATAATTGAAATTTACTATTATAAAAAGTTTTCAAAAAATGAGCTGGTGTGAGACCCTCTCACTTTCCCCTCCTGCAGTAGTGACCCAAAAGCCACCTATTTCAGAGGTAAAGCTATAGGACACCACAGTGTGGAATCCCAGGTCACTGCTCAGAAAAGAGTTGCTCTGATGTCCCAAAGTGGATCTTGTGTGAACAAGATAGAAATCTTTATGTGTTAATTCCCTGAGATTTGGGAGTTGCTTGATACCTTGGTGTAGCCTATCCTAACCTGAATAACACATAGGTAGAGTTGATTTTAAAGATAGTTTAGCCTGGAAAAGCCTATATGGTCTGGAACTAGACAAAGAGATAATATATAAAATAACTCACTGCATAAGAAACTAGCAGGAATTTGGGAAGGCATAGCATAGAGAAGGGAATTGAGGGCAAGAAGGAAAGGCCAGACAACATATGGAAGTCAAATGGCTTACAGAAAAAAAAAAAATCAACCAACACGAAATCACCTGTGGCAGGGGTGGCTAAAAACTTTAAAAAATGGGAACATCTAACAAATTGGATAATCTAAAAGAAACAAATAAATTCCTAAAAACTTAAAACCAACCAGGACTGAATAATGAAGAAATCGAAAATCTGGACAGACCAATAATGAGTAAGGAGATTAAATTAAATTAATTTAGATTAAATCAGTAATCAAAAACCTCCTAACATTCAGATGACGATCCCAGTCAATGCAGAAAAAACATTTGACAAAATTCAGCATGGTAAAAAGTCTCAACAAATTAGGTATGGAAGGAATGTACCTCAGCATAATAAAGGCCACATATGACAAATCCACAGCTAATATCATCCAGCAATCCCACTTCTGGCTGTATATCTGAAGGAAAGGAAATCACTCTCTCCAAGAGATATCTGCACTTCCACATTCATTGCAGCATTATTCACGATAGCCAAGACGTGGAAACAACTTAGGTGTCCATATCATTGGATGAATGGATAAAGAAGATGTATAGATTTAGATATATACAGAATAGAATAGTATTCAGCCATAAAAGAAGGAAATCATGCCCTGTGCAATGATACTGATGAGCCCAAGGGACACTATGCTAAAGGAAATAAGCCAGACAAAGAAAGAAAAATTCTGTATGATCTAACTTACATGTAGAATCTAAAAAAAGTCAAACTCATAGAAACAGAGTAGAATGGGGGCTACCAAGGGTTGGGCAGTTGGTGAAATGGGGAGATGTTGGTCAAAGGGTAAAATCTTTCCATTTTAAGATGAATAAGTTCTGGAAATCTAATGCACAGCATGGTGACTGTAGTTAATAATATTGCACTGTATTGAACACTTGAAATTTGCTAAGAAAGTAGATCTTAAGTATTTGCACTCCCCCCAAAAAAGTGAACTATATGAAGTAACGGTGGTGGATATGTTAATTAGGTTAACTGTTGTAACTATTTCACAATGTATATGTATCATCACATTGTACACTTTAAATACATATAATTTTATTTGTCAATTATACCTCAATAAAGCTACACTTATTGTAGATCTATTCTGGATTCAACACTATCAAATCTGTTGGAGATGCAAAGGAAGGCATGGTCCCAGCCCTCAAGGACCTCACATCAAAGTAGAAAAGAGCCATCAGCCATTAATAAACAATGATAAGTGTAATAAGCTAGAAGTAAGTATGTGGTGTTGGGGCATCAGACATAACAAACACTGGGGATAAGAAAGTTCAGGCAAGAAGTCCTAAAAGCAATACGTAAAGAAGCAGCATGAGCTAAGGATAAAGGAAAGGGCATTCCAGAAAAAGGGAGAAGGTTGTGAAAAAGCTTTGAGCCAAATGGAATTTGGTATATTTGGGGGAACTGAGAGTAATTTAGGATGGATAGTGCCTAACATTAAAGGACGGGTGTCAAGAGGTAAGGCCAAAAAGATCAGCAAGGGCCAAATCACAATCATATATCTTGCCAAGGAATATGAGTCTCCACCCTAAATATTACAGGAAACCACTTACTATTTTAAGATAATTATGAAGACCAAGTGTCAGCAATGTGGGAAATGGATCTGAAGGGGTGCAAAACTGTGGGCAGGGAGACAAGCTAGGAGACTATTTGCAGTAACCAAGGTAAGACTTGATGAGGGCTTTAACCAAGATGATGGCAGTGACGGGGAGATAAGTGGTCAAATTCTGGAGAAACTGAATGATCAAAACCACAGGCCCGGGCTTCCCTGGTGGCGCAGTGGTTGAGAGTCTGCCTGCCGATGCAGGGGATGCGGGTTCGTGCCCCGGTCAAGGAAGATCCCACATGCCGCGGAGCAGCTAGGTCCGTGAGCCATGGCCGCAGAGCCTGCGCGTCCGGAGCCTGTGCTCCGCAACGGGAGAGGCCACAACAGTGAGAGGCCCACGTACCGCAAAAAAAAAAAAACAAAAAAAAACCCAAAAAAAACCCCACAGGCCCTGGTGACTGCTTGACTGTGACAGGTGAAAGAGAGACAGTAGACAACATAATTGCCAGGTGTTTGGGCCTGGACAACTAGTAAGGTGATCTGAACCTTGGAGGTTTCTATAGGGCGGGGAAGTTGTTCAGAGAGTGCGCCTCTCTCCTCATAGGGTTCTAATGCATAGGCTACCTTTCACTTTCCTTCCAATCAAAATATAATGACTCCTTTATCCTCTAACTTTTAATTACAGGTTCCTACACAACTTGAAAATAGACACATTTGCCGTTCAATGTCATGTCATTCAATTGATCAGCACACTTTATTCGCTCCAGGTCAGAAAAGTTATTGATCAAACACACAGAAATGCTGACAGCCTATAATTGGCCCCTGAAGATAAAATAGGAATGTGAAAGATTAAAGGGTTCTTGTTACTGGCATATCTTGAATGATGATCCTTAATTAGTAGTGGTCCTCTGTGTGATTTGACAGGCCAACTGATCAAAATTAAGAAGTCAAGTTCCAAAAGGCATTCAAACTTTTGATAATATAAATTATTTCTCAATTATTCTCTTTTTGGGTAAGGCTTATGCTTCTGATCTTCAGACTATCTTACTCATAAGCAGCATGATTAGTTACCAGCTCAGCATCATGTTAGGGCTTTAGAAAGACCTCACTGGAAAAAAATGATCTTTACTGGACTAAGAGAGAATCTTTTCTGCTTAGTGGTGAGTCCTAGTATTAACTTAAAATTAGGATGTTATAGTAGAAAGATATCAAGCTTTCCAGACAGAATATATAAGTTCACAGTCTGGCCATGCTGGGTGACCAAGAGCAAGTCATTGAAACAGATATACCAATGACTATATCACTCTCATTAATGTGTGTGCTGAATCATCCTGCATCCCAGTGATAAATCACACTTGATTATGGTGTATAATCTTTTCAATACACTGTTGAATTCAGTTTACATATTGGTAAATTTGGGAAACCATTTGCCCATTTTATTTACCACCCAAGATTATAACATAGATGATAACTGGGAAAGCACTCTACAGTTGTGTAATTTTTCATTGCTGACAAATTTTCATAAGTACTATTGTTATTATTATTATCATGACCCTTTCATTGAAAGTAATATGGTGGAAGGGATTATTCTAGAAGGTACCACATAAATGCATTTGAGATGACTATGAAGGAAAGATTAATTGGGAGGGAGTACTCTCTGCCTTTTCGTGTAAGCATACCAAAATTTTCTTTCTCCTCAGTTCAGTTAAAGCAAAAGAGAAAAACTTTGAAGAAAGACTAACAAACAAATGACAGGGTACTTTCTCCTAGCTAAATTCAGAAAAAGAGAATATCCAAAAGAGAAGGAAACTCAGAGAGAATTCATAAAAATATATTTGAAACAGGAAAATGTAATAGCAAGTATCAACAAGTTACATATAGAACACAAGATTTTAGAAAACCCAGGCTTTGGTAGTAGGGCAACTACTAAAGGTATGGGAAGTTAGAGAAAGCATCCATCATCTGAAACTGCTTCACATGAATGTAGATATACTCCCACTACTTTAAGAGATAATTATTACCAAAACAAGGTGCAAAGACACTGTTAAAAGTTGTGTCAAATTTACAAATGCTATAAAAGAAGTCAAGCATCAGAGGAGTCCATTAGGAGAAGAACTGACATCCAGAATGAAGAAACTGTGATAATAAAAACAGATTAATAGAACAGGTAAAGGCACAGCACTGTCATACAATTGTAAAGAAAGAGAAATCTAAAGAACCAAGCATATCCAATTTGAAAATAATCAATGTACTTATCTCAAAAACCTGAAAAACATTCTCGATGAAGTCTTACAGCTAGAAATGTTCCAATGAGGAGGAATGAATATCTAAAAACAATGACAGATGACTATTAAGGACTGATGGATTGCAAGCTTAATAAAAGGAATGGTTAGAAATACCACATAAAGTAGTTAATTCAACCACATTTTGAGAAGCATAAAATATAAACAGTACTTAATAAAGTGGTCCAGACTATGCTAAACAGAAATGCCAGCAAAGAATTTGGATATCATATCACCCTCCAAAAGGTAGTCAAGATGAACTTATTTAATTGAAATATATTAAAAGTAATGACAACAATTGTGTCAAAATGTATTGTTGTTGAAAATACATAATCTTTTCAATGGGAAATAAAAAGTTTAAAATCAGCTACAGAAACATTATAATAAAATGGAATAAAAAAAGTCACAATAAAGAAAAACGTACAGGACAAAGGAATTAGCAGAAAGTGAATTAAAATATATAAAGCAAATGAACTAAACTCTAATATAAAGCATAGCTCACTGATTGGCATAAAAAACAAAATCCAACAATCTAATGCCTATACAAGACACAAAAAATATAAGTGGGCTAAAAGCTACAGGATAAGTTAAAGTCTGTAATATCTGTGCAAATACAAAAAGAAAAAATCTAGAGTTTTCTACTATGGCAAAAATTAGGACAAATTAATAAGGTTACTATTATATTAAATAAAGTTTCATAAAATCATATTAAACCAGAGAATATCTAACAATATTACATATGTCAGTTCCAACCAAGATGGTAACAATATATTCTGAAGAAAAATTGATTAAAAATGAAAAATATTGTTGTACCTGGAAGCCTCATCAGTTTACAATGTCAAGTTTAGTAAATATGAAATTAAGAATAAAGATACAATTTAAAAACTGTATCAAGTAATAAATGACATAAAACTAACCCTGTAATAGCAAAAATTTAATGACAAGACAGAAGAACCACTTTTTAAATTAAGTTCATATAGATTATTTTTTAGAATTGCTTTGAAAAGAAAAATATAATAAGTATCAGAAAGGGAGAAAATCTATATATCCTTTATCACCTTGTAATATTTTAAACAACAAAAGCAGACTCTAAAATTGCTCTATGTAAGCATTTAAAAATTATCCCCTTAATGTCTATGTCATGGAAAAATCCAGATTACAATAAAGTATTATTTAAAGGATATATATATGCATATATAAAATTTACATATAGCATAAGAGACATACTACTAGGTATATATTGATATTGTGTAATATAATATTATCATAGGATAGTAAATGCTAAGAAGATATAAATAGAATCTAAGGCTCATTGTTTTATTTTTTTCTATAGAGCTGATTAAGTTTATTAAAAATCACAGAGAGTATAGTCCTGTGGAAGTAAAGCCCAAATAAGGCAAATTTCTTTGCTCTGCATGTGTGTGTGTGTGTGTGTGTGTGTGTGTGTGTGTTTCATAAGAGGATTTATCAAGGCTCTGGAGACAAAAAAAATTATAAATATAATAATAAGAAGAAACAATTAAAACTCTCATATATGAAACACTCTAGACCAGTCACAGTGCTGGACACTTTTCATTTTTATCTCATTATCCTCCAACTCTCCATCATCTATACCACTTATTACTCTCAGCTTCCACCAAGTCACATGTGATAGAAATTGGCCTATCAAATAAAGTAAGGGTAGAAGGCTGTCATAACATGCTGGGGGCTTTTCTTAAAGGATAAATTTGGATGACAAATAGAAAAACTTATTTAAGTCATTCTAAAGCAGCTAAAACAAACATCTAAACAGCTAAAACAAAGAAGCTGGTTTTAAGATAAAAGGGAAAGAATCTGAAGTGTGACATTTTATTAAACATGACGTGTTATTTATATTAGATACCGTGTTTTTATAAACAGTCTCAATGATGTAGAAATTAAGATGTTGATATTCATTAATATTTCACGTTCTCAAGTGAAATTCAACTATGCTTTAGTCTCACTTCAAATAACTGCCTCTAGCTCTCCCTATGCTCTTCAAAATTGATTTTAGAGGTTTCAAAAGAACATGAAAGAAAGTTTATTAAATGCTTCTAAATATATTTTTCATGATTTTTGTTGCAATCATCATTGATAGTGTGGTGGCAATCAATAACCTCCTCCACAAATAAAACTCTTGAGTTCCTATTTTTTTAAAGGTAAACCTCAAAGTGAGGTTAAATGTAAAGAAACAAAAAGTACCACAAAATAAACTAGTTTAGGGATATACTTATATGTATAGCTGATTCACTTTATTATAAAGCAGAAACTAACACACAATTGTAAAGCAATTATACTCCAATAAAGATGTTAAAAAAATAAACTAGTTTAGCATTATTTAAATAGCTTCCCATATAAATACCATATGTTATGTATACTATATAATGGAATGTTTAAATAGTCCCTTAACCAAACAAACAATGCCATCGATTTCTATGAAAACCTTATCATTGAATCAGACAACATTACCCCTTGTACTAATACATCTAGAACGCTTGCAGACAAATGGTGACATAATCAAATGTATCTTTGCAAAAATAGCAATTCATTTCTATTTGCCACTTTAACATTTCCAGATCTTGAACAGGATGTGATTGTTCTTTCCTCAAAGTACAAAACCAAAATATAACATTGGACGATTTTTAAAAACTATCTAATGAATACCAAGATGAGTTTTCAAAAATGTTATTTCTACTGACTTTGAAAAAATGTAAGTCAAGAAGAATAGATTCTCTTGCTCTGAAAAGAGTAGAACCCACCCTTACATTATCCACAGGCAGAAATACAGCAGCATAAGCACAGTCACTGCAGAGAACAACAACAACAAAAATTAGTTAGTAAATAACCAACCAGTGGACACATTCAGACTGAAAGTGAGGGGATGGAAAAAGATATTCCATGCAAATGGAAATCAAAAGAAAGCTGGAGTAGCAATACTCATATCAGATAAAATAGACTTTAAAATGAAGAATGTTACACGAGACAAAGAAGGACACTACATAATGATCAGGGGATCAATCCAAGAAGAATATATAACAATTATAAATATATATGCACCCAACATAGGAGCACATCAATGCATAAGGCAACTTCTAACAGCTATAAAAGAGGAAATCGACAGTAACACAGTAATACTGGGGGACTTTAACACCTCACTTAAACCAATAGACAGATCATCCAAAATGAAAATATATAAGGAAACAGAAGCTTTAAATGACAAAATAGACCTGATAGATTTAATTGAAATTTATAGGACATTCCATCCAAAAACAGCAGATTACACTTTCTTTTCAAGTGCGCATGGAATATTCTCCAGGATAGATAACATCTTGGGTCACAAATCAAGCCTCAGTAAATTTAAGAAAATTGAAATCATGTTAAGCATCTTTTCTGACCACAACGCTGTGAGATTAGAAATGAATTACAGGGGAAAAAACATAAAAAAAACACAAACACATGGAGGCCAAACAATGTGTTACTAAATAACCAAGAGATCACTGAAGAAATCAAAGAGGAAATCAAAATATACCTAGAGACAAATGACAATGAAAACATGATGATCCAAAACCTATGAGGTACAGCTAAAGCAGTTCTAAGACGGAAGTTTAAGCTATAAAAGCCTACGTCAATAAACAAGAAAAATCTCAAATAAACAATCTAACCTTACACCTAAAGGAACTAGAGAAAGAAGAACAAACAAAACCCAAAGTTAGCAGAAGGAAAGGAATCATAAAGATCAGAGCAGGAATAAATGAAATAGAAATGAAGAAAACAATAGCAAAGATCAATAAAACTAAAAGCTGGTTCTTTGAGTAGATAAATAAAATTGATAAACCATTAGCCAGACTCATCAAGAAAAAGAGGGAGAGGACTCAAATCAATAAACTTAGAAATGAAAAAGGAGAAGTTACAACAGACACCACAGAAATACAAAGCATCCTAAGAGACTACTACAAGCAACTCTATGTCAATAAAATGGAAAACCTGGAAGGAATGGACAAATTCTTAGAAAGGTATAACCTTCCAAGACTGAACCAGGAAGAAACAGAAAATATGAACAGATCAATCACAAGTAATGAAATTGAAACTGTGATTAAAAATCTTCCAACAAACAAAAGTCCAGGACCAGATGTCTTCACAGGTGAATTCTTTCAAACATTTAGAGAAGAGCTAACACCCATCCTTCTCAAGCTCTTCCAAAAAGTTGCATTGGAAGGAACACTCCCAAACTCATTCTATGAGGCCACCATCACCCTGATACCAAAACCAGACAAAGATACTACAAGAAAAGAAAATTACAGACCAATATCACTAATGAATATAGGTGCAAAAATCCTCAACAAAATACTAGCAAACAGAATCCAACAACACATTAAAAGGATCATACAACATGACCAAATGGGATTTATCCCAGGGATGCAAGGATTCTTCAATATATGCAAATCAATCAATGTGATACACCATATTAACAAATTGAAGAATAAAAACCATATGACCATCTCAATACATGCAGAAAAAGCTTTTGACAAAATTCAACACCATTTATGATAAAAAAAACCTCTCCAGAAAGTGGACACAGAGGGAACCTACCTCAACAAAATAAAGGCCATATACGACAAACCCACAGCAAACATCATTCTCAATTGTGAAAAACTGAAAGCATTTCCTCTAAGATCAGGAACAAGACAAGGATGTCCACTCTCACCACTATTATTCAACATAGTTTTGGAAGTCTTAGCCACGGCAATCAGAGAAGAAAAAGAATTAAAAGAATACAAATTGGAAAAGAAGAAGTAAAACTGTCACTGTTTGCAGATGACATGATACTATACATAGAAAATCCTGAAGATGCTACCAGAAAACTATGGAGCTAATCAATGAGTTTGGTAAAGTAGCAGGACACAAAATTAATGCACAGAAATCTCTTGCATTCCTATGCACTAATGATGAAAAATCCGAAAGAGAAATTAAGGAAACACTCACATTTACCATTGCAACAAAAAGAATAAAATACCTAAGAATAAACCTACCTAGGGAGACAAAAGACCTGTATGCAGAAAACTATAAGACACTGATGAAAGAAATTAAAGATGATACCAATAGATGGATAGATATACCATGTTCTTGGATTGGAAGAATCAGCATTGTGAAAATGACTCTATTACCCAAAGCAATCTACAGATTCAATGCAATCCCTATCAAATTACCAATGGCATTTTTTATGAAACTAGAACAAAAAATCTTAAAATTTGTATATAGTCACAAAAGACCCCAAATTGCCAAAGCAGTCTTGAGGGAAAAAAATGGAGCTGGAGGAATCAGACTCCCTGACTTCAGACTACACTATAAAGCTACAGTAATGAAGACAATATGGTACTGGCACAAAAACAGAAACATAGATCAATGGAACAAGATAGAAAGCCCAGAGGTAAACCCACTCACCTATGGTCAACTAATCTATGACAAAGGAGGCAAGGATATACAATGGAGAAAAGACAGTCTCTTCAATAAGTGGTGCTGGGAAAATTGGACAGCTACATGTAAAAGAATGAAATTAGAACACTCCCTAACACCATACACAAAAATAAACTCAAAATGGATTAGAGACCTAAATATAAGGCCAGACACTATAAAACTCTTAGAGGAAAACATAGGAAGAACACTCTTTGACATAAATCACAGCAAGATCTTTTTTGATCCACCTCCTAGAGTAATGGAAATAAACACAAAAATAAACAAATGGGACCTAATGAAACTTCAAAGCTTTTGCACAGCAAAGGAAACCATAAACACGACCAAAAGATAACCCTCAGAATGGGAGAAAATATTTGCAAATGAATCAATGGACAAAGGATTAATCTCCAAAATATATAAACAGCTCATGCACCTCAATATTGAAAAAACAAACAACCCAATCCAGAAATGGGCAGAAGACCTAAATCGACATTTCTCCAAAGAAGACATACAGATGGCCAAGAAGCACATGAAAAGCTGATCAACATCACTAATTATTAGAGGAATGCAAATCAAAACTACAATGAGGTATCACCTCACACCAGTTAGAATGGGCATCATCAGAAAATCTACAAACAACAAATGCTGGAGAGGCTGTGGAGAAAATGGAACCCTCATACACTGTTGGTGGGAATGTAAATTGATACAGCCAATATGGAGAACAGTATGGAGGTTCCTTAAAAAACTAAAAATAGAACTACCATATGACCCAGCAATCCCACTACTGGGCATATACCCTGAGAAAATCATGATTCAAAAAGACACATGCACCCCAATGTTCATTGCAGCACTATTTACAATAGCCAGGTCATGGAAGCAACCTAAATGCCCATCAACAGACGAATGGATAAGAAGCTGTGGTACATATATACAATGGAATATTACTCAGCCATAAAAAGGAACGAAATTGAGTTATTTGTAGTGAGATGGATGGATCTAGAGACTGTCATACAGAGTGAAGTAAGTCAGAAACAGAAAAACAAATATCGTATATTAACGCATATATGAGTAACCTAGAAAAATGGTACAGATGAACTGGTTTGCAGGGCAGAAATTGAGACAGAGATGTAGAGAACAAATGTATGGACACCAAGGGGGGAAAGCAGCGGGAAGTGGTGGTGGTGGTGGTGGTGGTGGTGTGATGAATTGGGTGACTGGGATTGACATGTATACATTGATGTGTATAAAATTGATTACTAGTAAGAACCTGCTGTATAAAAAACAAAACAAAAAAACATTCAATTCCCAAAAAAACCAAAAAAAAAAAAAACCATGCATACCACAAGGCATGTTCACTTTTCATAGGTGAACTACAAATTGTGCTCTGAGTTTCCCAGCAGCCAAGACCAGTTAGAATTAAATGAGTTAATAAAGAATGATTATTATATTAATTACTATTAATATAATAAAATAATATTATTATTGCAGTAGTCTAAGTGATAATAGAAATAGGAATAAAAAAAAATAACCACCCAGTGGACAACTCAAGACACTTTACAAACACTTCTTATGGGGATCATTTCTATTCCAATGATGAACTGAATAGGAAGAGTGGAAGTAGCTGCGTAAAAGGAGAGTCAGTAATAAGGTGACGGAACAAAGGCAAAGTTGAGTAAAGGGAACAGCTGCTGGTCACTCTGCCCTTGTGGTCAGTGTGCTAAATGCCTCACATTTTATTTATCCTCATAGCATTCTAGAACATAAATATCATTGTTTCTGTCACCTCCCTACAAATAGATCAGGGCAGAGAGAAGTTAACTGATGTGTCCTGGGACACACAGCTAATAAATTGCAGGTGCTAGCCTTTAAAATTCAAAGACTAAGCTCTCAAACATTCTGCTCACACAGCCTCTGGTAGTTATTTTAATGTGATTTATAATATTGTTTTTTGCATGAAAACAGTTGGAAGAACTCCAATTCTTGAATGTCCTGAGACAAAACACTAGCAAAAGTTTATTTCAACAGAACCCAAGGAAAGATTTTTCTTTTCATTTTTTCATCTCATTCACTAGCAGGGCCCTGCGGCTACCTTGGCCAAGAGAACTGCAGAGGCTGAAGTGACAGTGATGCCGTGATGAATTCTGTTCATAGGTAAATCTGGGCATTCTTCTCATTTCAGTCAGGACCAATTACATCGTCATTGTTGAAGTCACTGGGTGGTCTTTGCTGGAATAAAAGTAAAAAACTATATTTTGAAGTGGTCATGGCTGGATATTTAAAAATGAATATCATGGACTTATTTGAATAAGTAGCTCAAATCCAAAAATTGGGATAAACGTGTGGCAGCAGTCCAATTATCTCATCAGTGTAAGAGTGGGTATGCATTAATTTAACATCATCTCAATTTCACACTTATACAATGTCCTCTTTTAGGGTAGATCAAGGTAATTGGCAAATTTTCAGACTAAATTTAAATTCTTTTTTTTTTTTTTTTTTTTTTGCGGTACGCGGGCCTCTCACTGTTGTGGCCTCTCCCGTTGCGGAGCACAGGCTCCGGACGCGCAGGCTCAACGGCCATGGCTCACAGGCTCAGCCGCTCTGCAGCATGTGGGATCTTCCCGGATCAGAGCACGAACCTGTGTCCCCTGCATAGGCAGGCAGACTCTCAACCACTGCGCCACCAGGGAAACCCTAAATTTAAATTCTTAAAGACATTTTAGAGGCAATACCAGCTACCAAACTTATAGGAAAAGTATCTTCAAAGAACATGATTTCACTGAAGATAGTATGAAAAGAAATATGATAATGGAAACAAAAATAATGAATAAAAAGAAAGTAGGGTTTTGAGACATAAATTATTCAATGAATAGATGGATTGAAATTTGACAATTTTCATCATCGTAACACACACAATTCCCAGATCACATACACACACCAACAAAAATAAAGACTTTTAGGGCAGGCAATGTTATCTTAATTCTATCTACAAGAGCATTCTCTAGACACAAGTTTCTGCCTCTTTTTAAAAAACCGATCTCCATTTTATTCCATTTTTAGGATAATCCTCTTCTGTCACAAATATATTTAATGTTGGATAAATAATCACATTATGTCAGTGGCTAACATTACAAATAACCACAAAGATTTTTCCTCTCACTGTTGTGGCCTCTCCCGTTGCGGAGAACAGGCTCCGGATGCGCAGGCTCAGCGGCCATGGCTCACGGGCCCAACGGCTCCGCGGCATGTGGGATCTTCCTGGACCAGGGCACAAACTCATGTCCCCTGCATTGGCAGGCAGACTCTCAACCACTGCGCCACCAGGGAAGCCCCAGAAAGATATTTTTATGTATAACTTTCAATAGGAAATTTATGAGAAAGAGCACCATCCCACAAGGCTGGCCCCCTGAACTGGCCGATTAAGAGACTCCAACAGCATGAGAGAATGATTGGGTTTGTGGGACTATTTATTGATTTAACAACTTGAAGTGGATGGGCAAATATCGTTGCTATTAGATTATGTTATTAGACTCCAGTGAAAAGTTTATTAAATACTCCAGGTCATGTCTCTGAGCCAAATTAAATTAAAAATATCTTTTATCGGACAGTCCAAAACCATATATGTACTTACATAGCTTATGACCAAAATAGTCCTTTTTTAAAAAATGGTCTCATGCTGCTTTTAGCCATATACCTGAACAGGAAGGAAAATATTTCCCCCCAAACAATGCTAAGAAACTACCACATATGTAGTGTCTTCTTTCAAAAGAAATATGCATTAGTCTTGAGAAATGTTTCATTCAACCTGCATTAATTGCAGATAGCTGAAAAGGACTATTGCAGGAGGTCATCGAGAGGATGGAACTGCTGGTTGACCCATGAACTGGACCTGGGAAGTCAGCGGCTCCTCACTCCCTCCCTGTGCTTGGAATGTACACTCTGCCCCTGGTTCCCACAGTGAGAGATGTTCCAAGGACACAGCCCTGAGAGAGTAAAGTGTTGTTGAGGTCATGTGGACTGAACCCAGTTATGGCTTTTCTCTCTATTTTTTTTTTAAGATTCTGGTGGGTGGGGGCAGAGATCTATTCATCTTGCAGCCACTTAAGACAAGCCTCATACCTAAGTTCCCTTGCTTATTAAACTTGATACCTTCCAATCTAGAGTGGTCTGTCTCTTTCTTCAGTCTCTCCTTTCCCCCTTGTTCAATTTTCAAACCAACAAAGACCAAAGTTAAGAGCACGTCCTCTGGAGCCAGACCACCTGCGTTTCAACCTCCCAGCTCTGCTGCTCGTTGTCTGGAAGATCTTGGGCAAGTTTCATAACCTCTCTACACCTCTGTATTTTTCTCAACTATGAAATGGTATCTACTGCATAATTCTACTCTGAAGAATAAATGATTTATTTTATGTTATTGAATATCTCTGCAATAGACCCATTTCTTATACTAAACAAGAGAGGAAATACCATGGTTCGGTGAAGTTATGTGATTTCCACAGTCACAAAGTTAATAAGCATCAAACGTGGGGTCAGTGGCCACCTGCTTTACATCATGTGTCATTTTCTCCATGACCTTCAGGCCACAATTTTAAATTATGTGATTGTTTACTTTCTTTTCAAGGTCAACTTTTGCATAAATTCTTTGATGATATACAGAAGTAATTACTCTCCTTGGTTACCAGAATATGATCTTCCAGAATGGGCAGACAGTGTAGGGCCCTGAGTCTGCGATAGTGCACTGGCTCAGTCCATGTTCTGTATATGGGCTGGCAGACTGACTAAGGACAAGTAAAGGGGAGAGGCAGGAGGCTATGAGCATCACAACTTTAGATTATGTGACTGTTTACTTTCTATTCAATATCAAAATTTGCACAAATTCTTTGGTTATATCCAGAGGTAATTTCCATGTGCAAACTACATGCAAATTAACGACATATTAAAGGGCAGAGAGGAGACAGAAAGAGTTGTATCTAGTCCTAAAATCTTGCAACCATTTCCCTCACCCTTACTTTCCACAGACTTTTGCTTTTCCCCTACCCTTTTACTCTTTTTTCAATATAATTTTTCCTCAGAGGATTTTCCCCCACCTCCCTCAAAATTTTGCACTTGAATGAGATCTTCTGGGAAAATCCTTCTGTAAGGCCTAACGGAATGAATTAGCAACTCCAAAACACTTAGAAGATATACATGGCCTCATATATTCTCTAACAGTGAAATATGCCTAAATGGCACAGAGAGGAAATGACCAACTTGGATCATGTGTCTTTTTTCCCCATTCTTCTTCCCTGTCTCTCCTAACATCAGGTCCTCTGTTACTATAGCAACAATTCTGGCAGAAGGGGTATGTACTTAGAAAACTGTCCAAGTATTTAGGGACCAGAGGTACTGTCAGCTCTCCCAAAACAGGCACAGTTCCTGCCCCAAGATGGTCTTAAGGGAGTCCACAGCCCTTGAAGTGGTAAGTAACATTTTGCACATATGTGCATTAATATATTTTTCTGTGGTAAAAGTCTAGCTTTGATTTTCAATCTGAATATGATCTGTGATCCCAAATTGCTAAGATCCTGCTAAGCATCCTCTTCCTCTCAGCCCGGGCTCCCTTATGGGTATTGTTTTCAGCTCAGCCCCACAAAGACCAAACTCTGGATATTCCCAAAATTCCTTTCCAGGATTAAAAGAAACAGTAGGAAGGGAGAACTGATGACAGTGTGGAGAAGGTGTCGGGAGGCTGGTGCTGGATGGAAAAGTGTTCCTGAAGGCTCATTTCCTCAACTTCTTTTGTTTGTTAATTTTAACATAGCGGATGAAATCAGAAGTGGTTCCTCTTTTTCTAAACCAACAAACTCCACGTTTGGGGATTTCTTTTAAAATGTTATATTGAGGTAAATTTCTTGTATTCTACTTCCCTGAAAGTATATTGGGGGGTGTTATTTTGAGGAGTTTTATGTATGAGGCTATCCCTTGTTTGTCAATTCCTCCTCCATGAAAAATTCTATTTCCTCAAGAAGCGAATCTGAAGGGATCAAGTAATTTACTCTTAATTAAAAATTAGCTTTCCATAGCAATGATGAGTAGAATGATCAGTGGTTATATAAATGACCTCTATTTCAAGGTTTCTATTTCTCCTTTTCAACCCATAATAAAACAGAAAATAAGCCCAAAGTGATCTGGCTTCCCCTGTCTAGGTCAGTGGCTGAAATTAATAAATTAACGCAGAGAACACTCCAGGAGTTGAGTTCTCTAAATCTCTTCCTCTGCTCCTCACCCCTGTAAAACTGGTCTGTGCAATTTTCCTCATCTGTCCATTATATATGAGCTGCAGAACTGGAACTTAACAACAACAAAACCAAAAACAATAATGGAAAATAATTTGTATGTGTCAGACACTATTGTAATTTAAATATATTAACTCATGCAATATAATTACAGGGGGCAAATCATTATAATCCCCATTTTATAGATGAGAAGAACAAAGAACTAGAAACAATACTTAATCATTATATCAAGTGTTCTCAGCTACAAAGAACCTGATTGTGCTATGTAAACATAAGGCACTATTCAAATGTCATTAGTTACTTTTCAACTTCTGCCAAGTTCTCCAAGATTTGCTGCTGCAAAGACAGCCAACATACCAACAATAAAAGTGCCTCAAATTCTCTGAGCATTAACATCCACCTTCTCAGTTAATCAGGTTCAAAACCTCAAAGTCATAAATTGCTTCTTCTTAAAGTTCACCCTCCATAGTAAATCAGCCCTTCCATCTTGTTGATTCTACCTTCACAAAGGCTCTTCATTCCTTTTCTACTTTCCCTGGAGTTTCCTTATTTCAAGTCCTGGTTATCTCTCCCCTTAATACCTTCAGTAGCCCTCACTGCAATCATAGGTAGCTCGTTGGGCAAGACATTTGTCTAGGTCAAAGGATTTGAAACCTAGCTCTAGATCTACCACTTACTGATTCTGTGGTCTGGAACAGCTTGTTTAACCTCTTGAAAGCTAAATTTCTATAGGTATATAATGAGTTTTTGTAATATTTGCCTGACCTGCCTCAGAGTCTACAATGATTTTTTTGAATGTTTGAGAAGGCTCTTTGAAAACAATGAAATTCATTCCAGATACGTAGCTCTTACTAAAGTCCAAATTTCTTGACCATTCAAAACCTCCAAAATCTGACCATGAGCTGCATATCCAGGTGGTCACCCACTACAGACACACCCAAATCTCCTCTACCAATGCTCTCTAGGTCCTCCTTCTGTATACTTTGCAACCTCTGAATATACAGCTTCCTCTGCCCTGAATTCCTTTCCTTTCCACGGCTCCTGTCAGAGACCTGCTCAATATTTAAGACAAAAATAAAATCTCACGTTCTCCAAGAGGGTGTCTGCAATCCCCCAGTAGGAGTTGATCTCTCCTTCTCTGGATTTTCACACCACAGAGTTAACCATTTTGTGAACTCTTACTATATGTCTGACATTGTGCCAATGCATATAGCTAATTATGCATACAATCCTCTATGCATGTAATTATATAACCCTCCATGCCTATGATCGTCACACTGACCCTTAGAGGTAAACATTATTATCTCCACCCATAGATGAGGAAACTGAGTCTTTAGAACAGTCAACACCTTGGCCAAGGTTAACCAAAATATAAAGAGCAGAGCTTGGCTTGGCCAGGTCTGTCTTCTTTGGGAGCCTCTGCTCTTAACTTTGTATATACACATCCTCACTGTCTCTATAATAGCCTTTATCAGAATCAGCCTGGTAGTAGTAAAAAAAGCATCTATCCATCTCTCTCACAAGTCTGTGAGTGCCTGGATAATTAAGGAATTTTCTTTCTTATCCATTTGTAGTACCAAATGACAGCTATATACCTTACATATAGCAAGATGATTAGTGAATATTTATTAAGCTGAAATGAATTTACGAAACTTTTATTGCCCCTCCAATTAAAACTTTCTCTCTCCACCCCTGCTAACTCTCTCTCTCTTGCTCTCCCTTTTTCTTTTCTTACCATCTAGCGCTAAACCAAGGTGAAAAGTGAAAATACTCACAGTTTGGGATATGGACAGCAGGATGGAGGAGAAAGACCACTTGGAATGTATCATTTCCCCACCTTTTTTTTTTTTTTTTGCGGTACCCGGGCCTCTCACTGTGTGGCCTCTCCCGTTGTGGAGCACAGGCTCGGACACGCGGGCTCAGTGGCCATGGCTCACGGCCCAGCCGCTCCGTGGCATGTGGGATCTTCCCAGACCGGGGCATGAACCCGTGTCCCCTGCATTGGCAAGTGGACTCTCAACCACTGCACCACCAGGGAAGCCCATCATTTCCCCATCTTAATTTCTGGTGTTTTAAATGAAAATATTCTGTTAGAGTCTCAAGCTTTTCACAGAATATGTAAACACTTGATAACTTTTTGCCTAAAAACTAGCTATAGTGACCAAAATATTCACATTGCAAAGGATTGTTACTATTTTACATTACACCCATAAATTGCAAAGAGCTTTATATAAAATTCCTTCTACAACGTTAATCATACTAAGATAATTTTCCTTATTCTTTTACACAATAAAGGAGAAGAGAGACTTACAGCTTCAAGAAAGAATTTGAATTCAAAAATTTTAGAATAAAAGTTCAAAAATCCTATTTCCTTTTAAACAATAGGAAAAAAGATTTCTCAGTTGACCAAAATAGCAAAGACACAGTGTACATCAGGAAAGATTACAGTTTAACAAAAACAGCAAAGAGCATTTGTGTCTATGGGTTCTTTCTGGAATGTACTCCCTTGAACAAATGAAGTGCTTCATGTAAACCTTAATAACCAATGGCATCTACAGAGGGGCAGAATGAGATTTGATGTCTCCTTTGATTTTCAAAGGCAGATTCTGAAGGAAAGGACCTGTCCAACCAGTCAAAGAGAGCACTCATAAATGTCTCCACTGTGCAAAAGCTCAAATTAACCTTCAATATCCTGTTCTGCAGCTACAACTTTTCCTCCTGAACTGTTAAATTCTTATGCTAGCATGTTATTTACAAAGAAAGGATTATGTACAAGAAAATACTTCCCTTTGTCATACTGGGAATTGTAGAAATAGGGGATGTGAGAATCAAGTAGGAATATAATTTCAGTTCTCTAAACCAATTTGAAAATCATTAAAGAGATGATAAATTATAGTATAATTAGAAAGGACTGTATGAGCTCTTGTAGTTTTACAGATAAGAAAAATGAAATCAGAGATATGAAATGACTTGCATAAAGCCTTAGTCATTTAATGTCAAAGTGTGAAAAGTCAACTGGGGTTCAGGTTCTTTATGCTTATTCCAGTGTTTTTCTCAATATACCATATGAGCAATTTAATGAGAGATGCCAGAGTAATAATTTCTATTCCCGATTAATAGCTTTAGGGAATTCCCTGGCTGTCCAGTGGTTAGGATTCCCATTGAAGGGGGCACGGGTTCGATCCCTGGTCAGGGAACTAAGATCGTGTGGCACGGCCAAAAAAAAAAAAAAATTAATAGCTTTAATCAGTTTTGGTGCTATTGACCACTTCTGTCATTAACAACCTCAGAGAAGTTTCACTTTAATAATGAAATCTGATGTTTAGTGTATTTAATATGTACTAGTCCCTGTGTGAAGCACATTGTATGTTTCATCTTATCTAATCCTCACAATAACCATCTGAGTCATAACTCTTTTCTGTTTTACAGATGAGGCTGAGAGAGGTTTTTATCCAGGAGTCCAGAGCTGGAAAGTGGTAGAGGTAGGACCCAAACCCAAAGCCAAAGCCATCAACTAATCTATACCCTCTACAAATAAAGTTTTATTTATTCAGCATATTTTCAACCTACCTTTTATTCACTAGTATTTCTGAGTGTCTGTAATACAGTGATTATTTTTTGTTTGTTTTTAATTGAAGTATAGTTGTACAATATTATATAAGTTACAGGTGTACAGTATGATGATTCACAATTTTTAAAGGTTATACTGCATTTATAGTTATAATATATTGGCTATATTTTCTGCATTGTACAATATATCCTTTAGCTTATTTTATACATAATAGTTTGTACCTCTTAATTCCCTACCCCTATATTGCCCCTCCCTCCTTCCCTCTCCCCACTGGTAACCACTAGTTGGTTCTCTATATCAGTGAGTCTGTTTCTTTTTTGTCATATTCATAGTTTGTTGTATTTTTTAGATTCCACATATAAGTGATATAATACAGTATTTGTCTTTTTCAATCTGACTTATTTCACTTAGCATCATGCTCTCCAGGTCCATTCATGTTGTTGCAAATCAACAACCTCATTCACATATCTTTGATGTCTCCTTAAATTAGAATTGTCCCTGGCACACTGTTGGTACAAAATAAATGTTCATCAAAAAAAGAATGAACTTAGGCAGTGAACAGGCCTAAAGGGACTTCTGCAAAATATTTTAAAATATAAATGTACATATTGGATACTGAACGGTAAAGCAGAACCCCAAGTAGAACAGGCTGATTCAGAAACCCTAAGTGAAAACAGCTGAGCACAGAAAAAGAGTACATAACGGAGGAGAGGGTAAACCCTAGGCCAGCTGACTGCATTGTAATTTCTGAAAGTCAACCAGCCCCAAAGACTCAAATCTACACCCCAGGCTGCAGCCAGCACAAGAAGGATGATAATGAAGAATTCACAAGATGACAGCAGGTGACTTGGAGGGAAGAGCATACACAAAAGCTTAGGCTTGAAAGAAAGCAGGGCATGTGGGGAAAAACTCAAGGAAATCAAATATAGTGGGAGTATCAACCACTGGCATAAAGGTGAGAAGAGAGGCTGGAGAAAGAAAAAGAGAAGGGTCAGAAGAAACTGGACTTTTGAGGCCTATTGAGGAGTCTGACCTTTATTCTGAAGGCAGTGGGGAGCCAGGAAAGGGCTTTCAGCAGACAGATGACACAATCAGATTTCAAGCAAGGTAACATCTGCAGCATATAACATTTGTACAGTGGCACTCTGAGATCCATGGCAGAAAGCACCACAGTGGTATAAGATAAAGGATGGCAAGGCAAGGCCCAAGGACCAGAGGGAAACATAAATGATGAGAGCCAGAATAAAAAGTAGACAAGAGTGCTTTGGGGAAACATCTGAGATACAATCAGATGAACTTTTAGAAATCTTGAGGATGCTCTAATTGTAGGAAGTAAAGACTCCCTTAATTGTGGAAAAGAATGAAATGAGAAAAGTATATAATATATATATATCAATATGATTTAGGTGCTTAGTATTTTCTCAATACACTTTAATCTTCTACTAATTGGTTATTAACTTGTTATGTATGAGAATTCTATCTTATTAGAACATTTAATTTGCCAGAATATTTAACCACTCACATAAATAGACCCATTATGTATTTGTATTTCATAGGTTACATAGGGCTTTTCCATCCATGTTCTTATTTAATGAGTGAAAGATCCTTGTGAAGTTGGCAGGACAGCAAGCACTGTCCCCATATTACAGATGAGGCTCACAGAGGTAAAGTGGCCAGAGGCAGTGAACAATGAACCAGAATTTGAGTCTTCTGAAGTTCAGTGCTCTCTTAGCTACATGATCATAAGAATGTGGAATTTAGTGAGTTTTTTTTTTCGATCTCCATCTGTCCAAACTCATTTCACAGCACAGACTCAAGGAATCCATGCAAATAAAATCACTGCTACATGCAGCACATACTCATGCACATGCACAAGTAACCTTAGCACTAAGAAGATTAAAAACAGCCAAAGATGCTGTAATCATATTTCTGAATCTTCAGTTAGGATACATGGGTCAATAAAGTTTAGTGCAATTAAGCTAACGTACTGCAAAAAAAAATAATAAAAAGAAAAAAACTGGTGAACAAGTCAGACATCAATATTCTATATGAAAAGCCACTACCTGCCCAGCCCTTTGGTGGACCTAGAGGTAATGCAAAAGACAGAAAAAATATCTGTGAATCTCTGACCACAGGAATATCCAGGGAAGCCTGAAAGAGATGCACACATTGAGTATTTCAAAAACAATAGCTAAAAATTACGGAATGCATGCTGGGGCCAGACTCTGTTCTAAACACGTGTGTGTACAACATTTTTAATCCTCACAAAAGTACTAGGAAGCAGGTGCTCTTGTAATCCCCATTTTATAGAAAAGCAAATTGAGGCACAGAGCCATGAATTCACTTGCCCAGGGTCACCTGTTCAGTAATGAGCAGAACAGAGACCAGACCTGTATGGGTCTAGTTCCTGAGACCACACTCTCAACATTAGCTCTCTTTCTCTTTATCTCAGTTTTGTGCTTGTAATGGGTGAATAATTTAGTCTGGGGCTGGATTACACCCCCAGATATCTCAGATTTAAAGCAGGGGAAGAAGAAGCCTCACTTAAGCCTTAAGCCCAAACCAATTTCATCCATGCAGCATTGAAGAGAAGGCCCTGAATCAGGGGTATCTAATGGTGTTCTGATGTCCAGTCTGCTATTGTTCTTTATATTTACCTTGGTGCACCAAAAATTCTACCTAAAGGAAGAATAAGCAGAAGGATAGGGAAGGGTCCATCTTCCTATGATTCTGCCTCTGGATACCTCAATCCCAGGAATAAGCCAAACGTTCACCAGCAAGTAAGCAAATCAACAGATTGTAGGGTATTTCCAAACTTGGCAATAAAGGAAAAGAACTACTGATACCACAACATGGATGAATCTCCAAGGAACTATATTGAACACAAAAAGCCAGATGCTGAGGCATATACATTATATGATTTCAGCTATTTGAAATACTTGACAAATCATCTACAGTGACAGAAAGCAGGTCAGTTGTTGCCAGGGCTGCAAGTGTGTGGAGATGGACTAGGAA
Source organism: Orcinus orca (assembly GCF_937001465.1). Taxonomy (NCBI): domain Eukaryota; kingdom Metazoa; phylum Chordata; class Mammalia; order Artiodactyla; family Delphinidae; genus Orcinus; species Orcinus orca. The sequence goes on from NC_064569.1 coordinate 25,026,995, forward strand.
AGGACACAATAAGTTTTGTGGGGTGATGGAAGTATAAGGAATATTTTGGGGATTAGTGAAAGCGTTCTACTTACTAATTTTGGTAGTGGCTACATGGCACATAAATTTCTTCATTGAAATGTACACTTAGGATGGATGCATTTTTACGTGGGATTCTAGCTTGGATATTGGACCAAAGAGAGGACATTAGTGGAAACGGTGGCAAGTTTTGATAAGACCTGTAGATTAGCTAGTAACATTGTATCAATGCTAATTTCCTAATTGGTAAGATCTTTTTCAATTTTTTTCTGTCTAAAATGATTTCAAACTAAAGAGTTAAAAAAAATTAAAGCTCATGCGTTTCTTGAGCTGAGTTCATGCAGGGGCCACGGAAGACATTTTGCAGCCTCAGCTTCCCACAGACCACTGCTCTTCCTCAAAGAGATCACCTCACAGTTGAGGTCAAAGCCCTTCCGCAGAGTAAGTGGCCCCAATAAAACACAGTGCAATTTAAAGGGTATAAATAATGCTGATACAAGAGAAAATAAATCTTTTTTAGTCCAAACAAAACTCATCCAAAGAACAGGTTGCAGTCCCCCTCCCACTCTCAATGTGGCTTTATATTTAAGGTGCTATGATTAATCATCTTTGCAGATGGGGCTGGAAAATAAGTCATTCTCTACACTCTCTTGCCAACACTTTCAAAGTTCATTTTTCCTACAAAAAAAAAAAAAAAAAAGCCCACACAAAACATTAGGCAATGAAGGCCAACGACCCCTAAGAGATGGAAACAATCATCCCAGCTTACTGTCTTGGAGAAAGTTTTCAGACCACAGTAGAAATAGAGGGAGGTCTCCTGGGCTGGACTTGAGCTGGGAGTCCCAGCAGGTCATGGTGGCCAGAGATCAAAGGGCATGTAGAGGAGAGAGCTGCCTGGACAAAGTGCTCCGTAGGTCTTCACTTGGACCTCAGATTATTTTTACCTTGAGAACAAAGAACTGTGTTATGTTAAAAACAGCCTGTAGATTTTTTCTAAGGCTTCACTTCTAGAATATTTGACGTGTATTCAATTTGATTTTTTATTTTGAATTTTCACTCAATGGAAAGCTAGCTCCTTAGGGGAATGCCATAAATAACATTTTGGAGTAGAAATAAGAACCACATTGATCCCAGCACTGAGTATTCAAGACATATATACAAACATTATTCATGTCAGGATATAAAAATTTGATTACCATGTCTATCAGTATTGTAGAATTAATGTTACAGCATAATCACAGCTTATATAAAAATAAAATATACAATTCTTTTGGTTATGTAATTTTTGAAACCCCCTAATTCCTCCATAGACCCATAAGTCTATATTGAAGACATGGAAAAGAAGTTTACGTTGGAAAGTTGCTAAAAATCTAGAAATTCTGGTCTATTTTCTTATGCAATATGTTTGCATATTTGCTTTTAACTTAACATTTCTAATCAAATCAACCAAAGGGTAAGATATTTCCAATGCAAAAATCAGAAATCAGTAGAAAATACCACAGATTGTCCAGCTGTAGAGGTCCATATCTGTGATGTATCCTGAGAATGAGGAATCCTGTCTGCAGGGCCCTAGCCTAATTACATGGCCACATTGCCAGAGGGCACACACAAAAATACAAATGCAGACAAAAATAAACCAAAAAACCCCCAAAAGTATCCCCTAGACCTCTTTGTGTTCTTGTCAAGAGTAGGTTTTTGGGTTTTCTTATTCAGACATTGTCTCTGGATTCCTGTATGACTCAGACTGCAAATAATAGTCATGATTATACACTGATGGCCCCACATGATCTTTCCTCTAAGCAGGTAGGAGCTATTATTCCATCCTCTACTGGAAAATGGAGATGGTCACACAGCCCAAAGTCACACAGCAAGTGAACAGCAGACCTGGCATGTCACTCTGGCCCAGCTGACCCCACGAGCCCAAGCTCTTATCCATGGCAATGATCTGTCTCTTTCTAGCCCCTAAATAGTAACTACATACTGGTCCAAGCTACTCACTGACTGGGCTTCCTAATGAAGGCTGTGTTCTGATTCTTAAGATATGTTAATCAGGACTCTTCTTCTTGGCAAACTTTTAAATTTTAGTGTTCTGTGAGTCTGGGCAAGTGTCTGGTCCTTCTGGTCCTGTTTCCAGAGTGATCTCTACTGCTTCCTCTCATTCTAAGCTCTCAGAAAGTCTGTTAATCTCCTCTTTACTGGAAGGAAAAGCACAATGGAACACAATATTGTTCCAAAAAATAAAACTTTAATTTGACTTTCAACATTCTCCTTGTTAATTCAGCTTTTATACTGAGGTCAGACCACTACAGTGCAATAGTGTAAGGGTGCCCAGCTAGGTGACAAATAGGGCAGAAGACTGCATCAGTACTGGGGAAAGGAAGCCTACATACCAACGTACAAAATGTGCCCTCCACACAGCAGTCATGGGCTCTGTGCCCACACTTCATTCTAAAGCACATACAGGTGCCTTGATCTTACTATTATTTAACACTTAGGGACTAGACAGCTTCATATTACTAATGACTACACAGAGACTTGTTTAACCTAATGTTTCCATTTTGTTTACAGCCAATTTCATTTTCTCACCGATGTGTTATCACACTGTTGCTGCATTTCCAATCACCAAGCCATATAAATTAATGTCCAAATAAAGAAGGTCATTTAATTTTTCTAGCTATATAGGAGCAGTGAGTGTCTTATTCATTTGTGTTTCCATCCCAACCCAGGGCTTTACACAGTAAGCATTTAATTCAGCCTTCTGAATTTTTGAAAGAAAAGTTTACAAGTGAGACTAAACTGCCATCCTCCAACAAGTGGGTACAATGCAAAAGAATCAAGCAATAAAGACTAACCGAAAGTGCAAATAAAAACCCACCAACACTTCCTTCATCTTCCCTTAAACAGGTCTTTTGGATCCACAATTCATCCACTGTCTATAAAAAGTGTATCAAAAGCAAATGTTTCTCCAGTGAAAAATAAATACTAACTGGTTTCAGCTCCTTCATTCTGAAAATAGGAGAACTAGAATTTCCTCATCCATACTTTATCACTGTCAGACAAATTCTTTCAGCATACTGAAATCAGCCAATATAACATACTTCACATTTTCATTTTTTAAAAATAACAAGAAGAAATGGGAGGAACAAGAGTTTAATAAGTTCTAAGACTATTTGGAATAAACTATTATGTACAATCTAATGGGTTTTAATAGTTTTACTTAGTGAACCAAAAAGTTGCTTGATTATTTACAGTGGAGGTTCATATTTTAAGAGCTGAACTCAAATATAACATACATCATGGACTAAAAGGATTCTACCATTAGTTTTAATTACATTATATCTTGCTATACTGGACACTGTGCTACCTATAACATTAATCCAATTTTAAAAGACAAAGCAAAACAAACCATACAATTTGTATATATACCATGTTTTTATTTATGAATCAACTTCATTGGGTATAATTTACATAAAATGCACACTTTTATGCATACATTTAGATACATTTGGACAGATATATACATTTTTATCTCCCTCAGAAGTGTCCCTATGCAGTCATTCCCTACCTTCCCCTTCATGGAGATCAGCTTTTTGTCACTATACCTTAAGTTTGACTATTCTAGAAATGCATACAGCATATACTCTTTTGTGTCCGGCTTCTTTCACTCAATGTTATATTTTTAGGATGAAGTCATAGCAGTGTATGTATCAGTAATTCATAGATTTTTGTTGCTAAGTAGTATTCTATTGCATGGACATGCCACAATTTGTTTATAAATTCCCTTGTTGATGGACATTTAGATAGTCTCCATTTGGGGTATTATGAATGAATCTTTCATAAATATTCATTCACATGTCTTTTTGTGGACATGTGTTTTCATTTCTCTTGGGTAAATATCCAAGGAGTGACATTGCTGGGTCTTATGATAAGTGAATATTTAACTTTATTAAAAACTACCAATTATTTTTTAAATACTTGTACTAGTTTACACTTTACCAGGAATGTCTGAGAGGTCCAGTTGCCTTACCTGCTCACACTTAATATTATGAGACTTTAATTTTGACCATTCAAGTGGGCAAATTGTGCTCTCGTGGTTTTAATTTGTATTTCCTTGGTGAGTCATGACGTTAAACATTTTTTTTGTGTTTTTTGGCCATTTATAGATCTAGTTTTGTGAAATGCCTGTTCAAATCTTATGCCCATTTTTTTTCAAATTGGTTGTTTGGCTTATTATTGTGCTGTAAGCTTTCTTTATCTATTTTGAACACAAGTCCTACATATCTGTATTGTGGTATTTTCTTCCAGTCTGAGGCTTGCCTTTTCATCTTTATTTTCTTCATAATGCTTTACACTTTGATGAAGGATAGTTTATCAGTTTTTTCCTTTTATGGTTAGGGCTTTACCTCTCTTATCTAAGAAATCTTTACCTACTTCAACATCACAAAAATACATTTTTCTTCTAAAAGTTTTATAGATTTTGCTTTTACATTTATGTCTATGATCCATTTATAATTAATTTCTGAATATGGTATAAGGGAATGATTGATGTTGGAGTTTTCTCCCTATAAGGATATTCAATTTCCCCAGAATGATGTACTCACATACCAATCCCTTCCCCATGAAATTACTTTGGTATATCAACTGACAAATCATGTGTGAGTCTGCTTCTAGACTCTATTCTGCTGCATGGTCTATATGTCTGTCATAGGTCAAAATCAGTAAGTTTTGAAATCACATACTATAAGTTCTCCAACTTTTTCTTCTCATTAAAATTGCTCTAACCATTCAAAATCCTTGAATTCCCAAAATTTGCATTGTAAAATTTGAAAATAAATTTTTGTAAACAAGCCTGGTGAGATTTTAATTAGAATGATATTGCATCTTTAGATCAATTTGAAGTGAATTGACATCTTTACCATATTTAACATTTTGAATCATGAACATGGTATTTCTCTACATTTATTTTGTTTTCCTTGATTTCTCTCAACAGAGTTCTGTAACTTTCAGTGTACAACTTTGGCATGTATTTTGATAAAATTATCCCTAAGTATTTCATGGTTTGGGCTATTGTAAATGATATTATTTTAATTTCATTTTGCAGTTGTTTATTGCTAGTATATGGAAATACTTCACACACTTTCTGTCCTATCACCTTCCTAAACTCACTTTTTAGTTGTAACAACTTTTTTATATACAGATTCTTTTAGAACATCTACTAATTTCATGATCATGTTGTCTGTGAGTAAAGCCAGATTTTTTTAAATTTATTTTTTTTATACAGCAGGTTCTTATTAGTTATCTGTTTTATACATATTAGTATATACATGTCAATTCCAATCTCCCAATTCATCCCACCACCACCACCCCTCCTGCCACTTTACCCCCATGGTGTCCATACGTTTGTTCTCTACATCTGTGTCTCTATTTCTGCCTTACAAACCGGTTCACCTGTACCATTTTTCCAGTTTTATTTTTTCCTTGTCTTATTACACTTGCTAGGACCTCTAGTAAAATTTTGAATACAAATGATGAGAGTAGTCATTCTTATCTTTTTCTCAATTTTGTTCAGACATTCCCTTTAAGTAAGATACTAGTTATAGAGGTTTTGTAGATGCCTTTCATCAGGAAAGTTCCTTTTAATTTTTAATTTTCTGAGAGTCTTTTCATTAAATCATGAATGAATGCAGATTTTTGTCAAATGTATTTCTGCATCTATTAAGAAGATCATATGCGTATATTTTAAAATTTTTAATCTTATTATGTTAATATGGTGTTAGTAGATAAACCAGCTATTTGCATGTATGTGTGCCTGTGTCTGTGTGTGTGTGTATTTACCAACCATCTTGCCTTGTTGAGGTAAACCCCATTAGATCATGATGGTGTATTATCTTTATATGTATGATTGAATTCAATTTGTTAATACTTTGTTACTCATGATTACTATAATCTCGAATTTGTCTCACTTCAGGCCATGTTTACTTCTTCACATCCATCATCCCCATTCAACTGAAACTGCATGTTCCTGTCACAGATGACCTCCAAATAGCTAAGTGCTATTTTCTTACTCATTTTTAGCCTTTAGTCTCATTAACTTTCTGGTAATAATCAATAGTGCTGGTCATCTACTCCTTCCCGAAATTCCCATTCTTTCCTTTCCTGACCTTGTATTATACATATCATTGCTCTGTGATTTCCTTTGATTCTACTATGGGTCCCCCTTTTTCCTCTAGTTTTGTAGCAGTTGGCATAGCACCTACCTTGATATGTCTCCTACCTTTACATGAACATGCCCTGCCTCTCTAGATTTCTATTATAAGACTCTCTTTGCATTGCCAGTGTCCACTACAGCATCCTCTCACAACAGATTTCAGGAACTATTTGTGGATGACAGCAAGTGTAGATTGTGAAGACTTTTCTAATATTTCTAAAGGATTTGGTGTCCAAAGAGTATATCTCTACAAGGACTTGCATGTTACATTTTTTTTCTGGAGACATTTATATATAAGCTGACTCTTCATTCTTATATTTTATACAGAACTTCATAGGAAAGCCAGGAAGAGAATTTTCTTCTATAGCTTATCCAGTATCTCATTTAGTTGACCCTCTGAAACAGTCACACTTCAGCACTGACTCTTGTCTCAGACACAGACACTCTTGCACAGACCTCTGATATTACCCATCACTATATCACCAAATCCAAATAAATATCTCAGTCTTGCCACAGTCTTTCACTATCATGAAAATATGAATACCTCTGTTATGAATCCTTGGAGCCCAACTCCACTCTGTAAAGTCAAGAGGGAAGTGAGGAAAGAAAGGGTTAAAATCTCATTGATGGAATGTACCCTCTACCCTCCAGCTGTGAACAATTAGGTTTGTCAGCATTCCCTTCAGGAAACTCCTGCTGCTTTATTAGGACTAATAGGCAACAGAATTTTGACTCTTTGATAGGTGGGGTAATAAATCTACCATTAAGACTGGAGAGGACAAGCTATGTGCACAAATAGAATCTTTATGGACCCCACAAGATGCTCAACCTAGGAATGTCCTATTTGTTACAAGGTAGGAGTGGGAGGAGATGGAGGAACTAGATATGGACTAAGGAATTATTTTATTTTAACCAAATTTACAATAGGGCAGGTAACAGCTGTGCAGAGCAAGGTCTGTAAATTTCTCTGGTGTGTCAACCAAAGAATCTTTGCTTATGCAAAATTCTTTCCTTTACACATCTAGAGAAGATTTTGTTACTTTCATTGAATTTTATAAATTCTTTTGTATACATTCTTTTACATGAAAATAGCACTTCAACTTTTGTCAGAGAACATAGTAAAGATGAAGGAAACAAATGAAATTTTAGTGTATTTTATTAATAAAATAAGAGCCTATATGAGAGAACAAAAAAGTTCTATTAAACCATAAAGTGTTTTCAAATTCCTTTGAATGCCACTTTATTTTGAAAGACTCCATGTTTAATTCAACAAATTAGAAAAATATAGCTTCTCTTTGCACAAAAGTTTAATAAAAAATGCATATAGGGCTTCCCTGGTGGTGCAGTGGTTGAGAATCTACCTGCTAATGCAGGGGACATGGGTTCAAGCCCTGGTCTGGGAGGATCCCACATGCCACGGAGCAACTAGGCCCGTGAGCCACAACTACTGAGCCTGCGCGTCTGGAGCCTGTGCTCTGCAACAAGAGAGGCCGCAACAGTGAGAGGCCTGCGCACCACGGTGAAGAGTGACCCCCACTTGCCACAACTAGAGAAAGCCCTCACACAGAAATGAAGATGCAACATAGCAAAAATAAATAAATAAATAAACTCCTACCCCCAACATCTTCTTTAAAAAAAAAAAAAATGCATATAATTATAACCAAAATTTTATTTTCAAAAGTAATTTCTTTTCAAAAACCAAGAAGTGCATAGGTGTTTTAATTCATGACCAGGAAGCTTTTAAACTGGTAGAATATTCATCAAGAAATATTTCCAGGACTTCCCTGGTGGCGCAGTGGTTGAGAGTCCGCCTGCCGATGCAGAGGACACGGGTTCGTGCCCCGGTCCGGGAAGATCCCACATGCCGCGGAGCGGCTGGGCCCGTGAGCCGTGGCCACTGAGCCTGCGCGTCCGGAGCCTGTGCTCCGCAATGGGAGAGGCCACAACAGTGAGAGGCCCGCGTACTGGAAAAAAAAAAAAAGAAATATTTCCAGCTCCCCAATTGGTGGTCCAGATACCTATTCTTAAAGAGTTCTGTTAGGGGAAATTATCTTAAATATCTGATGATCTTTTTCGGATCTCCCTATACCAAAATTTTCTCTGCCACATCTTTAGTCTCAAAAACTCTTGATCTTTCTAGAATATCAATCATTCTCATTACTTCCTTGCTTAACATCTTCTACATTTTCCCATAGAATTCAGAATAAAATTCAAATGCCTTCCCATGGTATACAGGTATACACAGTCCTTCATGATTTGGTTCTGGCAGCATTTCTGTCTCCCTACATTTATAGAGGCAGGATCTTCATGAGGGTAAGACTCTATCCATGAAATTTTTTGTTTCTGTGTCCCAGCACCTAACACTAACACTTAATGCTTCTAAATAGGTGGATGGATGAATGAATGAGTGAATGAATGAATGATTTTATGTCTTTCAGGCCTTTGTTCATTGTTCATTGATGGTGCTCTCATTAAAAAGAGTTCATATGATGTTTATTAAGGTGATTTCATACTTCTGGAAGGGGTCCTGGAAAGTGTGATGTATTTGCATATCTATTAATTCAATAACATTTTGAGTAAGAACTTCAGATTGTTTTAATTTAATTAAATTAATTATTGTGCTCTATACACAATAATTTCTCAAAAAAATATTGAACAAAATTGAACGCTGCTCCTGTTTTCTACATATCCTCTTCCTATGCTTTCTAGAAATAAAATCAATTTTTGAGGCTGTTTTGTGTGTGGCACTACCGCAGAGGGAGGTAGAATTGTGGCATGAAACAAGTAACTGAGTTTTTGGTTCCCAAATAACACCACCATCAGCTTTCAGAGAAAGGTGCATCTAGTGGTCAGGAAGAGCTTCATGGAGAGACTGAAACTGATCTGACACCTGCAGGAAGGGAGGGGTTTAGATGGGGAGGGAGGTGTGCATTTCCCAAAGGGCAAGAGCTCAAGCAGCCAGGAATATTAAAGGCAGAGACGAGCAAAAGTGATACAATCCTATACAACCCCCCGCCACTATTCCCTTTATGTTGAGACATTAGTGTAATAGGATTACATATTCCTTCTGCCCAACAATTCCACTTTAATGTTATCACCATTCTAAAGGCATTAAAAAAACACTCTGGCTGCTCACTGAACCACAATGCTAATGAGGTAGTGCCATTACTATCAGGGCTTAGTCTGAAGTAATTACTTTGAGCTACATTTTGGCTACTTTACTGAAATGTGGGGATGTGAAGAAGCGATTCTGGAAGTACTTTTAATGGGGTTTAGCACAGATGCTTTCATCTGGAACACTGAGTCCAGGAACCGTCAACCACTTGGGAACAGGCATCCACAGAAATGATTATTTTTGTGCAAAATGAATGACCAGAACCAGATTCCCAGTTCCCAGAATTTTATTGTTGACACTATTGATGACATTCTCTAAGGGTATTTTTGGTAAACTTCAGTTTCTGTGCTGTGGTTTCTCACTCTACAAAGCACCCCCCTCCCTTTTTTTGTAAGTGGTTGGAGTTTTTTGTTGTAATTCTTGTTTTGTTTTTAAAATTGTGACTGAAAAAAAAAAAAAAGAAGAAGAAGAGGAGTAAGGGAAATGAAACCTGTAGATCAGGCTTCACTTGTGAAATGTGATATGGGGGGGGAAGAGCAATGATGAGAGAAAATAACAAACTGCTAGCAGAAAAGTGGACTTTATAACTTGTGGAAAGTTTGTGATTAGGAGTTGTAGTGGATGAAGGTGTCAGTATTTCTGTCCTTGAGAGTATAAAACAGTTGTATCTGGGAGCTATCTTGGGTCTCATGAGGTGGATATGTGTGTGTGCAGGGGAAGGGATTAGAGGGAAAACAATTACTGGACAGAAGGTGAAATTACCCCAAATAGACATGAAGTGGATGCTGAGGGGTTATGCTGGGATGTCTTGGTTTTAGTCACACTGCAGTATCCACCGCATATGCAGTTCACCCAACTCCAAAAGGCCCCTCTCCCAGCATGGGCACAGTGATGGTCCTTCCTTGGCTTGGCTTCTTCCCCAGCCATCCTAATTTCATCCTGTTGAGGTTTATGAGACACGGAGATGATGTTTGGCTCATGGGTATTCTGTCTCCTTCTAGAACAGAACTTGCCTAACTGCCATTATGCATTTCTTTTAGCATCTCACCCTTGTGCTCCCACACAAGTCTCGCCCTCCTCTGCTCTCCACCCTGGGGCATCCTGTGCTCCAAGGCTATCACTCAGAGCCCTGCTATTGGTCCCAGTGCTGCCCTTTCTTCTTTTTGAAAACCTTTGTCCCCATCACAAATTTCCAACAGTCCCCCAGCCCGCCATGGCTCCAGCTCTTCAACTACTGACATTGGGCAAAGTACTTGTTTCTCCCATGAGGAGAGAGGCAGAGACAGCACAGCGATTGGGAAAATTCCTCAGACTCTAATGTTATCCTTGAGTTGGTTTCAGCGTCACCTTTCTTGCTGACCCTGCTCTTCAGGTGACCTTGACATGGTATCTCCTCACAAATCCTTCTCCACGTCAGGCCTCCCTCCACTGAGAAGCCCTTGTATCTAGCTGCCCACTCTCCCCTTTTCTCCATCTCCCACAGCACTTCACTGAGAGCTATGAGTTTGATACTTCCTTTACCTGGGCTGAACTGTACACCCCCTGAGGTAGTGATCATGTTGTATTTCTTCTTTTTCTACCCCTTCAGGACTCCATAGTGATTACTTGTTCACAACAGATATAGAATGAATCTCAGTTAGGTACTAGACTCTGTAAGGAGACACAGAGATATATTCATTCAACACTGATAGTTTGAATTCTTACTGTGTGTCAGGCAGTGTGCCCAACACTGAGGGACCCTGGCCTACTGCAGCTTTCAATCCAGTGACAGAGACATCATACAAATACTTAATTTGAAAAGAGTGGTAAAATTACTGTGGAAAACTACGGAATACCATAATGAGTTTCTAACAGGGTTATCTTACTTAGTTTGAGGGGACATGGTTTTGCTTTGGCACAGTGTGAATTTAACAAATGAATGAGTGAATGAATGAATACAGCTAGGAGAAGGAAGAAATATATGCAAAGAAGCTCCCTACAAACTTAGCACACTTTATTTACTAAAAACTCCATATGAAATACAAAAAGAGAAACTACTAATCATAATCAATAAAAATCACAAAATAAATAATTCCACTGGAAGTAATTTTAAAGATCCTCCAAAGCTGTGCTGTTAATATTTTAGGGACCTCCCTGAAACTCTGAAACAAACAAATGTTTGCAGACCATTGCAGTGAGACCCCCCCAAAGCTCATGAATGCCATGATGAGCTAAAAGCATTTTTCTCACATTATATTAGATATATGACATAATGTGCAGTCAGGGTATATTAGAATTTTCCAATCAGAGCTACCGCATGCCCAGAATAGCAGGCCCTCTGAAAAACTTTGATGTGCTCAATAAATTCCAAAGAAAGGATGCTTTCCTTGAAAAAAAAATCCACAAGGGTCCAAAGACAAATCTAGAGTATATTCTCTTACACTTTGTTTTGGGGGAGTTGCAAAAAAAGGGGAAAAAGTCTATTAAAATGACAGATCCAAGATGTTTGGAGCATTTGCAAATCAAATCCATATCTTAAATAGGAACAAAGTCAAAACTAAATGTTATCTTAGTTTTCTTCTGAGTAAAGTGAGCTATTTTATTTCTCTTGTAAGAATGGGAATAAAAGAAAATACTGTGTCTTCCAAGTATACATGCTTCCAGACTAGTTCTTTCTAGTAGGAGAAAAATCAGCAAGAAAGGATACTGAACAAGTGTAGAACCACAAAATGAGGAAGAGGTAAAATCATTGTTTTCGTTTCTTTTTGCACAATATAACCAAAAAACGTAAGTTTCAAATTTAGAGAAAAGTTTCAGAATGTAGGGAACCCATTTTATAGAGTGGTTATAATGGCATAGGTTTTGAAGCCAAACTGCTGGATACAAATAAACTGAACAGCCTTGGTCTATGCATTTAACCTTTCAGAGCCTATTTTCCTCTTCTGCAAAATGGGGAAAATAATAATAATAACAAAAATAGTAACAATAATAGCCTCATAGGGCTGTGTAAACATTAAATAAGATAATCCATATAAAATATTTAGAATGATACTTGGCACATTTAAAATACACAAGAAAGAAAATGGAAAAGAGAAAAAAGAAAGAAAAAATATTCCACATTAAAGACAGTTGAGTAAAAAGAGAATAAGATGTTTCCATGCACAACTATCATCTTTTAAAACACTTTTAAAATACAATATCAGAAACAAAAGTTGAGGAAAGAAAATTTCACAGCCGTCCAAAAGAAAGAGGCAAAACATGGAAAAGAAATCAGAGAACCCCTGGGGCTGAGCCTGTTTATCCTTCTCTGCTGTTCCTTCAGAACTCAACTCCCAGGTGGCACTGGAGCCAGTCATGACCAGATTACAATCTTCCAGCTTGATGTCTGCTTTAAGAACTTTGCATTAAAACCAAAATATGCCTTTATGTCTCCATTTTAAAAAATGATTTTAACAACTACATGTTTATTGATGCTGACCTGTAAGATAGGTTTATAATATATATAAATGTACATAAAACACAATGGAAAGTTGAAAATGCTATCAAATGCCTCACCATCATATGAAAACATAAGTAAGTGATGAAAATTATGCACAGAAAGACAGGCATTCACACTATGAGGCAAGTTATCTCGAATAAGTATAAAATGGCTAATTTGCTAAGAGAGGGACCAACATTATGATAGGACCAGCCCAAAGGAGATATTTTTTTAGCAACTTTGCACTAAACAAGATGGACCCCTCACTGGTCTGCTGTGTACAAACATACTTTGTCCCTCTTCAGAGAAATGAGTAGAGTTTACAGTTGATCTCTGTTCCCTTGATTCTATTGAACAACTTTCTTTAATCAAGCAACTGCCGCACTGCTATCTGGCTTCCAGACCGAGCTACTCCAGACGCAGCCTGCACCCCCTTGCCGGGGTCTGCAGAGCATCTTCATGCCCGTTAGGACACAGCGGACGCCTTGTAAGTCACTTGGCTGCTCGTGCTCCCGCTGCGTGCCAATTAGTCTGCAGGCTGCTCTTTCTCCGCAGCCATCGAACTGCACTCCTATCTCAGGGGTTTCTCAGGAACCACGTGACTGAGACGCAAAATGATGGTGAGCCCAGTGTTTGTCATCAATCTGGACCTCAAATGGCCTTGGCAAACCCTGAACCCTTAGAAGACCATTTTCAGAGTAGGTGCTATGAAAGTTAACTATTTTACAAGGTAACAAGGGAAAGTATTTACACAGAAACTAGTTTTATGTGATGATTATGGGGTGGGGGTAGAATAAAGGAGCATTCAAGGTAAACAGATTTCTGGGTTTTAGTTCAAAAATATTGTTTCTCTATTCCTTCACACCTATTGAAATGTTCTGCGTAGTTCTGTAAGTTCTAACACTAAAAATTTAAACACATTAAGCTAGCGTTTGGTCAATTTTTTTTACTATAAACAAATGACAGTATATTTCTAACATGACTATTATGAGTGAAGTTAGGGAGTAGGGAGCACATACTCGGGGATATGGGCTTTAGAGGCAGGGCATGAAAGAAAAACTGTTGAGTTTCTGCATGCACTTGGCAAAATCCTTCCAAAGCCACTTTACAAAGCTGCCCTTTATCTGATGGCTCATCTCAGATACTCTTTTCAAGAGGGTCCACTCTCAAATGTATTGCAGCCTCCCTGGGAAAAAACAAAGTACAAACAAACAAACAAAAAACTACATGAAAGAGAATCCTAAGAATGAATGCCATTTTCAGACCATTCATTTTACAACAGACAGAAAACACACTAACAGTATCAACAGTGTAGAAAGACAAAAATTGTACGATCTCACTTACATGTGGATTCTAAAAAAAGTTGAGCTCATAGGAACAGAGAGTAGAATGGGGCTGGGGGTTGAGAGATGTTGGATAAAGGGTACAAACTTCCAGTTATAAGATGAATAAACTCTGGGGATCTAATGTACAGCATGGTGACTACAGTTAGGAATACTCTATTGTATACTTGAAATTTGCTAAGAGAATAGATCTTAAGTGTTCTCAACACAAAAAAGAAAAATGGTAACTACATGAGGTGATGGATGTCTCAATTAGTTTTATTGTGGTAATCATATCACAATGTATATGTATATCAAATTATTAAGTTGTCCTTAAATATATGCAACCCTATGGGGCCTTCCCAGGCTAGGAAATTCCCTCCCTCCATGTCCTCTGCCGGACTCTTGTTTGTAGAAAAGCTTTAGTCTCCCAGGCTTCCCCTGAGTCACAAAAGCCTGGCTCAAGAGTTACTGATTGGAAGCATGTGAACGTGTAGTAACAAAAGATAGCAGTTAGGCCAGGAGAAATGGTGACAATTTAAACAATAGATCAGCCATATAGTGGAGTCAGAATCTTTAGTTCCTCCTGGAAGAACATCGATAACAATGTCTGACACATGTTCCTCAGTTATTTTACAGACACTAAAACCCCCATCAGATGTTAACTATTAACTGCATGAAGAAGAAGTTAACTGCATGATGACCATGAACACGTAGCCCCAAGACCATCTGGAGCCTAAGGATTGATGATGGTAGCCCCTGTGACACCACCCTCTTAACTCACCATCAACCAGAGGATTGTGCATGAGCTGATCACACACCCTGGAACTCCCCTCCCTCACCTTGCCTTTGAAACTCTTCCCTGAAATCCATCAATGAGTTGGGGTCTTTTCAGCATTAGCCACCCAGACTCCTTGTTTGGCACTTGTAATAAACCCTGCGCTTTCCTTCACCACAACCCAGTGCCAGTGAATTGGCTTTACTGTGTGCAGGTGAGCAGACCCAATTTTGGTTTGGTAAAATATACAACTTTAATTTGTCAATTATATCTCAATAAAGCCTTGGGAGGAAATATAAGGGGAAAGCCAGTGAAAGTTATATGGGAACACTCTGTAGTGTCACTGCAACTTTCCTGTAAATCTAAATTATTCCAAAAAAAAAAAAAATTAAGGTAATGGAAACCAAAAGAAATCTATTGCATAAATATGACTTTAATAGAAAACTCAGAATCTTTCTTTTAGGGTGATGATAGGATTATGGGTGACTTTTTTACTATATTTTTTTCTGTAATGTAATATTGTTTCTATCAGTAAATAAAATGATCAAAGAATATGCACACAAAAAATAGTATTGTTTTGTGTAAGAGACTATTTTTTATGTAAACATATCCAGATAGGTTAACCCCTAAAGACAAAATTTAAACCACAATATGTTCTCAGCCATAATAACAAATATGCAAGAGCCCACGTGCCACAACTAGAGCCCATGTGCTACAACTACTGAAGCCCTGTGCTCCACAACAAGAAAAGCCACCACAGTGAGAAGCCTGCGCACTGAATCGCTGCAACTAGAGAAAGCCAGTGCACAACAATGAAGACCCAACGTAGTCATAAATAAATTAATTAATAAATTAACAATGGAAGCCAGAAAACAGTTGAACAAACTTTTTTTTATTAATTAATTTATTTTTGGCTGCGTTGGGTCGTCGTTGCTGAGCATGGGTTTTCTCTAATTGTGGCGAGCTCGGGCTATTCTCCATTGCGGTGTGTGGGCTTCTCACTGCAGTGGCCTCTCCCATTGAGGAGCATGGGCTCTAGGCACACAGGCTTCAGTAGTTAGGCACACAGGCTTCAGTAGTTGTGGCTCACAGGCTCCAGAGCGCAAGCTCAGTAGTTGTGGCGCATGGGCTTAGTTGCTCCGCGGCATGTGGATCCTCCCGGACCAGAGCCCGAACCCGTGTCCCCTGCATTAGCAGGCAGACTCTTAACCACTGCGTCACAAGGGAAGCCCCTGAACAAACTTTAAAAAAAAAAAAAAAAGATCCCCACAAGCTAAATATTATTTTTACTGCATTTTACAGGTGAGGCAATACAAACACAGAGATGGTAAGAAACTTTTCCAAGGCTACACATCTGTGTAGAGCTGGATTTTGAATCTAGGCAGTCTGACTCCAAAGTATGTATTCTTAACCATATCCTGTGTTGTCACAGTGCATTTATAGTAAGTATATTTAGGTTACTTGTATGAATAACCAAATCCAGAAACTATTTTAAATATTTAGAACCTTACAGTCATAAGTAATTTAAAATTTGAAAATGTATACACAGATTTTTACTGCAGAGAAATATGATAGAGTGTCAATGGAAGTCATTTGATTTTAAAAAGTATTATATTAGGATAAAATATTGCAATGGAAGTGGAATGAAAATACACATTCAAGGAGAGAAAGGGAAGATATAAAATTTAAGTTGTCAAAGGAAAAGGTCTTTGTGTATTTTTTAAAGAATTTTATAGTGAATATTCATAAACCCACCACAAGGGCTCTCCATTGACATTTTATTTTGTTTTCTTTGTCACAAATTCATCCATTCATCCAATTTGTTTTTTATAAAACTCTATTGAATACCATAATTTAAATGGACAATATGAGGATTTTTATTAAATTTATAACAATTCTGCAACAATTTTCACAATCCAGTTTTAAAATACTTCCATCACCCCCCAAAAGTTCCATGCACAGTCTGCAACCAATCCATGCCCAGCCGCTGGCAACCACTGACATGTTTTCTATCTGTATAATTTTCCCTTTTCCTGAAATCTCAATAAATTTGACTCATCTGTTATACATATTTCGTGGCTGGTTTCTTTCACTTAGCGTGATGTCTTTGAGTTTCACCCAGGTTTTTGCATATTCAGTGGTTCATTCCTTTTTGTTGCTGGGTGTGGATATTCCATACTTTATTCCATTCACCAAATGATGGATATTTGGTTTGTTTCCAGTTTTTGACTGGGAACAATGAATAAAGCTTCTATGTACACTTACATGCAAGTCTTATGTGGACATATGTTTCCACTTCTCTTCAGTGGATACCTAGTAGTGGAATTGCTGGGTAGATTAGGAAATGTGTATCTATCAGCTTAAGGAACTGTGTGTGCCTGTTTTCCAAGTGGCTGTAGCGTTTTTCATTTCTACTAGCAATGCAAGAGAGTTTCTCCATATACTTGCCAACGTTTGGTATTGAAAGTGTTTTTAATTTTAGTCATCCAAGTAATGTGTAGTAATATCTCATTATGGATTTAATTTTCATTTCCCCAATGACTAATAATGTTAAGCATCTTTTTTTTTTTTTACTTTACGCGGGCCTCTCACTGTTGTGGGCTCTCCCGTTGCGGAGCACAGGCTCCGGACGTGCAGGCTCAGCAGCCATGGCTCACAGGCCCAGCCGCCCCATGGCATGTGGGATCTTCCCGGACCGGGGCATGAACCCGTGTCCCCTGCATTGGCAGGCGGACTCCCAACCACTGCGCCAACAGGGAAGCCCGTTAAGCATCTTTTCACATGCTTATTAGCTAATCATATTTTTCCCTTGGCCTATTATAATATTTGGCTCATTTTTACTGGACTTTTTTTGTCCTCATCTTAGAAAGTTCTTTATATAGGCTGGAGTTCTTTATCAGATAAATACTTTACAAATATTTTCTTCTAGTTTTCAGCTTGACTTTTATTTTTAATGGTTAGTAGTCTCATTTTCTTAAACTTAAAAAGCAAAAGTTTTTAAATGATGAAGTCCAATGTATCAAAAAAAATCTTTTTGACATCATATCTAAGAAACCTTTGCCTGCTCGAGGTTGCAAAGATTTTTCTTTTATGTTCCTTGTGTAAGATGTAAAGTTTTAGCTTTATATTTTGGACTATTATCCATTTTGAGTTAATTTTATGTGTGGAGTAAGGTAAAGAATTATCTAAATTCTTTCAGAAGGAGGGGTAGAGATATGGCTATCCAATTGTGTCATGTTTGTTGAAAAATCCCTCCTTTCCCAACTGAAATCACTTGGTATCTTTGTCATAATTCAATTGACCATAAATAAGTCTTTCTTTCCTGGACTCCATCCTGTTTCTTGATCTATACATCTGTCCTTATACAAATAATACACTGTCTTGATTACTATGGTATTATACAGTAAGTTTTCAAATCAGGTAGGCTTTTAACAGTTTGACTATATATATCTGGGTGTGGATCACTTTCTTTTTTTTTTTTTTTTTTTTTTTTTTTGCGGTACACGGGCCTCTCACTGTTGTGGCCTCTCCCGTTGCAGAGCACAGGCTCCGGCCGCGCTGGCTCAGCGGCCATGGCTCACGGGCCTGACCGCTCCGCGGCAGGTGGGATCTTCCCGGACCGGGGCAATCGGCAGGCGGACTCAACCACTGCACCACCAGGGAAGCCCTATGGGCAGTTTTATACTTGCTTTTCGTGGAGAGGGTCCTCCAAATGCTTCACTTCGCCTTAACTGGAAAGCCCTCTTATTTGTGTGTTTTTAAAATGGATGCTGATGAATAACAAAACACTCCAGTAATTATATTCTATTAGGTATATTTAAAAGAGAGATAAAACTGTTTTGTTTTAAATCATCAACATTTACAGTATATGGGAAATGACATACTTTAACTCCTAACATGATTAAAAATTTAAGATACCAACCTAAAAATGTGTGAGGGCATGTGCAGTTCATAAAGATTTAGTATGTACATAAACCGAAAGCTTAAAAGTTTAAACTCCTAGCCCTAGATAACAGGAAAGTTTCAAGATCCAACTCCTGGGCCTAGAGAACTGTCCCATAATCATTTGAAATATGCCAGGTCTGAATGGAATCATGCCTGCTGACCTTGGCTAGAATGGCTCAGTTTTAGTAAAAATGACTGTGTTCTGTATCCTATTACACCCTGCTTAAGTTTGCCCACACACAAAATACGAACTAAATACATTTAAATTTTTCTAAGGGTTAAAATTAGGCTAGCAATTGCATTCTTAATTTCAGTGCTTCGTATTAGGTACAAGACTGTTCTTATACATATCATACAACACCCACTTATAATTAGGAAGTAGCAAGTAACAGTCATTTAGAAATTATTCTGGAATTTTCAAAAATTTATGACGTTAGGAGTTTATAGTTCTTTCCAAAATACATTTTATTATAATCTAACAGACCAATAACTGCACTTCAGTTAGGCAAGTTGCCTCCTCAGCTTTCAAGAGATTTATGGTAAAGTAACAACAGGCACTTACCAAAAATAAATACTCTACAAAACATTGCAGATCACTGATGATGAGTTAAACCTCTCAAAATAAATATTATTGTACTAGTTACGGTGCATGAGATATGTAAAAGTATCAAAACCAATACAGGGAAATAATTTAAAAGCAACCAAAAAACTAAGCTTCTAAGAGAGACAAATGTATTTCACAAAGTAGTGAATTTCTCCTTTTTACATCTCAATATATGCCAAAACATGGTCTAAGTGATTCTCTCTATGGAAGGAAATGGTCATTGGAGAACAGAAGGTCAAAGAGGGACTCATTTTTTACTTACTACATTTTTGGACATTTAGAATTTGACTTCCAATATCACATGCATGTATTACCTATTCTAAAATAATAAATAAATAATTTTAAAGCATAAAATGATGGAAATATCTTCTACCAGTTATAAAGACATGTTTCTTATTAACTCAGGTATAACATTTCTAATGAAATTACCCATTGTTCTTTGAATACACATTAGTAAATCAAGTGTAAGGAAAACAAGAGGTAAGTAATCGGAGTCAGCAAAACCAAAAGAAAAACAAGGTTGGTGAGAAAAAAAGGATAAGTTTTAAGGTAGAGACAGTACAATGTGAATTGAAGAATGGAGAATGTGGAATTAAGGAAGAAGTCTGGGTTTTTATACACTGTTTCATCACTTTCTACTTTGAGAGTATATGGCAGGCTGATTAGAAAAAAATGGTGATTTCAGAACTAAAAGACATAATTTAACTCGTGGTAGTACTGTTTTTTCCCAGATGATTATCTTGCAAGAAAAGCAGGTGTAGAGGTTAAGAACCTAAAGTTCAAATTAAGCAGGTGTAGAGGTTAGGAACCTAAAGTTCAAATTAAGTCTCTGCCACTTATTATTAAGTGGCCTTGGCTTCAGTACTTAACTCTCCTCACCCCCATTTCCACGTCAGTAAAACAGACTAGTGACAAAGTCAGCGTGGTAGCACACATAAAATGCAAAACAGCCTGGGCACAAAACAAGCAGTCAACAGATGTCAGCTATCACTATTAAGGGTTAACAGTGTTGATTTGAATCTCATGGCTTAAAAACCAGTGACGGGCTTTCCTGGTGGCGCAGGGGTTGAGAGTCCGCCTGCCGATGCAGGGGACACGGGTTCGTGCCCCAGTCCGGGAAGATCCCACATGCCGCGGAGCGGCTGGGCCCGTGAGCCATGGCCGCTGAGCTTACGCGTCCAGAGCCTGTGCTCCACAACGGGAGAGGCCACAACAGTGAGAAGCCCGCGAACCGCAAAACAACAAAAACAAAAAAACAGTGATAATAATTTATCACTGTGCGAAAGACCTGCTGTTCTATTATAATTTTTTGTGCATTTGATTAGACTTGGCAAATATGAGTTAATTGATAAGGTGAAAAGTTGTTAGATTTTAAAATGTTTATGACTTGCTGCTCAGGGAAAAGGCAACCAAGCTGCCATGGTGTCTATGTACATGCTCCATTATGCCCAAATTAAAGGACTAAGGAAACAAATACGCATAGTGTATTCAAAGAAAAAAAAAATTTTTAATTCAAGATGAATGAAAGCTCAATGGGAAAGGTAACTTATCCCCCAAATTAAAAGTTTCACTGTGAAAAAACATACTTATTCTGCATTGCATAGATAACCTGACATCACAATGACTCTGTAACTGCATGAGTCCAAAAATACAGAATGCTTTAAAAGGCAGCAGGAGAAAGGGGATCCTGAAATACCTTGTGAATAGCTAGAGCACATAATTGGGATTCATTTCCAGGCAATCAATCAGCTTTTTGAGTACTAAAACAGAAGTGTTGTTTAAGATATGCTTGCCTGGTTCAAGATCTATTGACTTCTGTCACTTAAATCAGTATAAGTTGTAGTCTACATTAGCTCTGCAGTTGCAGAAAAACTGAAATTCTTAATGAGATCAAGTCTCCTGAAATGATCTATAAATTCAATATGATTTTGATTGAAACTTTATAAATTTGGAATATTTAACATCCAAGAAGAACTAAGAACTCACAGAAAATAATAGAAAGAAATTAACCAGTTGAGAGTAGTTGTTGTACCAAACATCCATAATTATTATAAGGTTATAATATTTAAAACCATGTAGCATTAGCACAGGGAAAGTAAAAACACTCACAGATATGTGGAAACTTCAGTGGGGAAAGGCTGGACCGCTTTTTTCTAAATCATATGCTGATCAGTGTTTTTTGATATACTGAAAGAAGAACTGTACTCCGTGTTACTCTGTGCACACTAAAAAAGTCAATTACAGGTTCTTTAAAAATTTAAATATGAAAAAGCAATACTAAAAACTTTTAAAAATAGAATATAGGAGGATCTTTATGTATTTGGAATGGAGAAGTATTTCTTAAATAAGACACGATCAGTATAAGCCATAGAAGAAGTTATTATTAAAATTAATAACAGTATTAGTCTTCCTGGGCTGCCATAACACAGTACAACAGACTGGGTTGTTTAAACAATAGAAATGTATTTTCTCACAGTTCTAAGTTCAAATCAAGGCATTGGCTGTCCTGGTTTTTCTGAGGCCTCTCTCCTAGGCTGGCAGATAGCCATCTTCTTCCTGTGTCTTCACATCATCTTCCTTCTGAACTTATCTGTGTCCAAATTTCCTCATATTAGGGCACTAGTTGTATTGAATTAGAGCTCACCCTAACAACCTCATGTTCACTTAACTACCTCTTTTAAGATCATATTTCCAAATATAGTCACACGTGGAAGTACTGGAGGTTAGGACTTCAGAATATTGAGTTTTGGGCTGACACAATTCAGCCCATAAAAATAGGCAAAGACTTAAAACAGGCTCTTCACAGAAAAGGAAATCCCAGTGGCCGATAGTGCACTATAAAAATATGCTGAATCTCATTAGTATTTCATAGAAAAACAAGTTAAAAACCACAGAGACACACCATTTTACACCCAACAGATTGGTCAGAATTTTAAATCTGACAGTATCAACTATTGGCAAAGATATGGATCAATTGGATTGCATATATTTCACTAGTAAGACTGAAAATTTATCTAATGACCTTAAAATTTATCTAATGACCTTAATTTTTTTTTGATTCATCCAGTAATGCTGATGGTATCCATGCCTTAAGTTTCAGAAATGTCAATCCTAGGAATATTAACTAGAGGAAGTCTCGTACATTTACACCAACAAGCATGTAAAAATTGTTCACACCAGGACTGTTTGTGATAGGTAGCAAAATAGTGGAAAACCAGAGGGAGAGCTTCAAGATGGCGGACCAAAGTCTATCAATAGCATCATGAATACATAGTAGTACAATCTTATAATGAAGTATTCTACAGCCATTGAAAGGAATCAATTACAGCTAAAAGCAAAAATGTAGATGAATTTCAGGAACATAAAAGTGAGAGAAAAAAAATTTCCAAAGAACACCCAAAGAATGATGATTTGATTTATATAAATTTCAAAAACATGAAAAACCAAAAAAAAAAAAATTTAAGGATACAAACATATATGGTAAAGCCATAAGAAAACAAAAAAAGGAAAAATAAACATAAAATTGTGGCTAATGGTACCCCTGAGGCAGAAAGGATTGGGGGAGGAGCACACAGTACAGAGGTTTTCACTGAATTCATTTGAAACTCTAAAATTTATCGAATGTTTTGTTACAATTTTTGTTATACATTCAATATTTACCAAAAATATTGTACAGTAAAATGTTAGAACACATAATACATCTATTTCACAATAGCCTATTATGTGAAAGTATATTCCATTTTCCACGTATAACATTTCAAAGTCATCAGAACTACACTGGAATTGACATGGTGGGGAGGGAACAATGTACATTAGTTCCAGTTTTTTAAACCAAATATTCAAATTCAAAATGCATGTGGGTATGTAAAGATGAAAGTGATATTTCAGAAAAGGGAATTTGAATCCAAATAACAGGTTATCTGGCAGAGAGAGACAAATTTTATTTGTGGCCTCTTACTTTTATTTTTTAAGCCTTCATATACAAAGCCAGGATTCCAGGACCTGAATGAATAGCCTATTATTGGTCCAAAGGAAAGGGAAAACCATATACTGTGTTCTGATTCATCTAACACTGCTCCAGAAAACACAGTACAGTCTTAGGGGACACCACCTAAGCCCACAATCCTGGAGAGCTGCTGCCTGAATTCCTGGGCTGCTAGGCAAGGGGTGGGTAGAATATAGGAGGTTAGGCTTGGGAGGGGAGAAGCAGCCTGTCTTGTGAAGTTGCCCAGACTTCTGCCCTAACTTCTGCCTGTTCAATAGCTATTTTTAATATTTTTACTATAATCCAAAAGCAATTAACATGAAAGCTGCTTTTAGAGACACAGGGGATAGTTAAATACAGTACTTACTCTATTAGGACCAAGGATTCCACCATTTTTCCAATGTTAAGAAAATCCCAGAGAAGTGCTTCCCAGATTTTTATAGCTCTCTTCCAAATATTCCAGGTCTTCGGTACAAGCGGGAATGGAGAATTTAGCCAACAAAGACATATGGACAGAGATAACAGACCAAATGTGTTTCTCTTCAGGGGTTTTTGGAGCCATCATCCCTATCTTACTATACCCATCACAAGCTTTTTTTTTGCGGTATGTGGGCCTCTCACTCTTGTGGCCTCTCCCGTTGCGGAGCACAGGCTCTGGACGCGCAGGCTCAGCGGCCATGGCTCACAGGTCCAGCCGCTCCGCGGCACGAACCCGCGTCCCCTGCATCAGCAGGCGGACTCCCAACCACTGCGCCACCAGGAAAGCCCCCATCACAAGCTTTATAATAATTTCTGAAACTCTGTGCCTTTTATCCTAAAAATCCCATCCCTGGTTAAGTATCAGACATACTAATCCTCAATCATGGCTGGAATAATCATTGAGTAACAACAGCACATAATAAAAGCATCCCTAACCACAGATCAGGTAAAATTCGGAAGCCAGATCATTCAATACCTCCAATATAGAGATCATTCTAAAGATGGAAAGACTTGCTTCTCTACTTGGAAATTAAACATATGCTTAAAAGATTATGCTGTGCAAACATCTTCATGACTTGTAACTAACCTGGACGTAGTTAAGAGATAATGAATTGCATAAACATGGTAAAAGGACAACCACCACCCTTCTCCCCAACCTTTCAGAAGGCACTGCTGAGCACAGCAGGGGTATAATACTGCTGCTCTGGCCTGGTTAGGCTGAGAGCATCATCAAATGCAATTAGATTTCACAAAATGTCAAAATGCAGCAAGGAAACTATAATGCATAATGTCACACCGCTCTGCATCTGGAGAAATTCTTTGCATAATTTATTGAGTGTGTGCTTAAGCACTGCATGATCAAAGCAAAAGGAAGAAAAAGAAGAAAGGCCCACTACTGTGGACCCTGACTGATCATCTGAAACAAAAATCTGTGATTTGCATAGTGAATACAGAACTGGGGATTACAGGGAAATGGAGCCCTAAATCACAGGTACAAGACTTGGAGATTTAGGGAACCAGAACAATGAAACTTTCTTTGAAGCTTAAGTTATAAGAGGGTTAATCACTCTCTATTCACAGGTCCTCACAGTTATTACAAAAGCAAAAGGAGTTTGAAAATTATGAGTTTTAAGCACAGCATTGGCTGGTCACAATGAGAGTTAAGTATCTTCTGTTAGTCTAATAGTAGAAACCCTTCTAAAAGAAGAAGGAGCTTTATTAAGATGCTAAAGATTTCTTCACAGGAATATTACAATTTGGGGCTCTAATTACAGGGCACAACAAAAATTACACAATGTGGTACCTTGAGTATCAGGTTCCATTTTTTTTTTTTTAATATTTATTTAGTTGCTCCAAGTCTTAGTTGCTGCAGGCAGGCTCCTAGTTGAGGCACGTGACCTCCTTAGTAGCGGCATGCATGTGGGATCTAGCTCCCTGACCAGAGATTGAACCCAAGCCCCCTACACTGGGAGCGCGGAGTCTTAACCACTGCGCCACCAGCGAAGTCCCAGGCTCCATTTTTAAATCCAGCCCCCTAATCAGCTGTGACAGGGAATGAGAATCCATGAGGTGAAAGGGAGCAGCGCCAGATGCTGGGAGACCGCTCAGCTCTGGAAGGAAACGGCTGATAGCGGAGCACCCCTGTCCAGCCAGAAGCTCAAGCACTGTCACCTGAATTCAGCCCATGCGGAGGAGGCTGCCCACATCAGCTCCCCTCTAGGGCCGCCTATGCTGTCACGACCAGCTGGAAGGAGCCTCCAGTCTGAAATCAGGGGATGCGGGGGTTTGCAAGCTTGGCTGGGCCTTAAAATCACCCGACCTGCTCATGTGACACATCAGGAAAAGGAGCAGCACAGAGACAGCTGAGTGAGAGTCTTACCCTTAGGACGTGGACTCCACTTTTCTAACTGCAGGTCCTCGACCTCTCACTGCACGAAGCAGATCAACAGCACTTGGCAGAAATGCAGATTCTCAGGCACCGCGGCAGGATCTACTGAACCAGGAATTATTCTTAAAGAGCCCCCAAAGATTCCCATGCACATTAAGGTTTGAAAATAAAGCACTGCTCTACACCACACTGCTTAACTCTTCGAATCCAGCAAAGCACAGACTCTACAAACTCCTTGGGTTCAAACCTCAACTCTTTCACCTCCAAGCTGTGTGACTCTGAGTAAAATCCTTAAACTCTCTGTCTCTCAATTCCTTCTGCAAAATCATCACAATACTTACTTCACAAGGTTCTTGTGGGGAGTAAACTAATGAATGTATGGAAAGCGCTAAGTATGATGCCTGGCGTAAAGTAAATTCTATAAAAGTTTCAACAATTATTATTTTAATGTTAATTTTATTTATGATGATTTGACAAGGAAAACATCAGAAAGTTATCAGCTACCAACTGCTGCATATATATGCCTCTGCTTAAAGATACGGATTTTGCAAGACTTGATATAGTGACTCCTTGGTATATTCAAAGAACAGAGAAACTGCTGCTTAGTGTCTTGTCTCTTCTTCCTACTCCAGTCTCCTCTTGCCACAATGAGAAAAATGAAAACAGCCACATTTCTCAGGAGGCAGATGAATTAAGCCAAATGCCTTATTAGTTACATGTGTCACTTGAAATTCTGAGCTTGAGGCTTTGCAAAATCATCTTTCCACATCTGCCTGAAAGTTTCATTAAAATAATATCCACTCTTTAGAGACCAGGAGATGCTATTGATTCTTTTCTCCCACTCTTCCCTCCCCAAGACTGTCCCAGAGTTCTGGGTTACCCAGTGTAGGTCAACTAAGCATGTTGAAGATACCCACAAACAAGCCACATTTCCACCTCACTTCACAAAAATTAGGAAGTACAGCTCTATAAATCTGTTGCAATTTTGCAGCCAGAAAACCTAGAAAAAAAATCTATTTTAATTTGTGCACACAGGTAAGTTTGGGGTTATTTGGAACCTAAAATCTTTCTCCAATTTTTAGACGTGTTATTCCTCTCCCTCGCCTAACTACACAAGCTGGGAAAGAGTGAAATTTAGTTTTGTTTTCAGACATAGGGGCATGTTTACAGCCTCTCACGGACTTAGATAGCTCCAATCATTGTGAGCTACTTACGATTTTTTCCAATGTATCAGATTCGCTCCATTTTATGCATTTTTTACATGCCTAAAATGTCCTTTCTCGGTTTTAAATGGTGTTGATAATTTCCAGCTTCAAACCACAAGGAACACACCGTGTTTACTGACAGTTGAGTCTATTACTCATTGCAGAAAGGGAGAATGACACCTTAGAACTCTGGGATGCCTCAGGAAGAGGGTTTAGAAGGAACCTATCATAGGATTGGGGTTAGTATTAGGTGAATACAGGGAGGAAGGAAGACCTTTGCTCAGGACTGGCTGCTGTCTGCAATTGAGTTTCACAATAAATCTCATCAATAAGGGGGAAGAATTGAAGCAAAGCTGAATCTGTCATTTGTAAGGAAGGAACAGTCGCTCATATTTTCTAGGATGGAGGAATATTTGGCCATTTTTGAGGTTTGGACAATGTTCCAGCTTTTGTCTCTGTTCAGACGTGATTTCAGAGTGCCCTTGTTTTTTGTTTGTTTGTTTTTTTGCGGTACGCGGACCTCTCACTGTTGTGGCCTCTCCCGTTGCGGAGCACAGGCTCCGGACGCGCAGGCTCAGCGGCCATGGCTCACAGGCCCAGCCGCTCCGCGGCATGTGGGATCCTGCCGGACCGGGGCACGAACCCGTGTCCCCTGCATCGGCAGGCGGACTCTCAACAGAGTGTCCTTGTTTTTGACTTGATCCATCTGGGCACAGATTTGTCAACATTTTCGGATGTTGCTGTTCTGTGAAATTATTTATGTGCTGCAGGACACCCAGGTCTGACCGTGAGCGCCAAGCCAGTTCCCAGCTGGCAGCAGCTAGTTTTCTCACCAGGAAAACCCCTCATCCCTCAAAATCCAGGAGTGCCCCTGTGAACCCTCCCCACACCCCCACCCCCAGGATGGGTGTCTGGCCTCAGTGCTCCAATGGCACACGGGGTGGCCGCTTCGGGAGCGTGTGTGGAGCTGGGCGGTCCACGTCTGTTTACCCCTCCTCTCTACTAGATGGTGAGCACCTGCTGGCAGGACATTTTACCTGTACGTGCTCAGTGTCTCCTGGTGTCCCCGAGACTGTTTCTGCACTCTGCTCCTCTCTGTTCTATCCAGGAGCCTGCCCTGTGTGGGCTACAACTGGCCCCTGTGGCCTCTGCCTTCCAGTTTGATTTCACTGGGGAGCCCTGACAGGAGATGGGAGGAAGGGAGGTTAGGGAAGATTGCAGCAAGGCTGCCTCAGGATGGATGTGTCACTCTTTTCGCGTCTCAACATTTCTACAGGATTCTCTCCTCTGGCTTTGAGTAACTGTTCTCTTCCCTCTTCCCTTCAGGCCTTGGGGTGAGGACAGTAACTCTGCCCTTACTAGGCTGGGGCACCAACCCCTGTGGGGTCTATACTTTATGAACAAACCCTCCTCCAGTTATCCTAACTTGAGTGCGTCTTCTTTCCTGTTGTGATTGTGGCCCATACACTGTGTCTCTATCTGGTTATGTGTCTACTTCTGTGCCATAGATGATGCCACTGCTGAGAATAAGACCCCAACCTCATGTGTTTATGTTCTGGACCTAGCCCAGTGCCTGGCGCTCACTTGGATGGATGAATATATTTACTTTTCATATTAAAACTTTCCCTTTTTTTCCATATGAAGAGACTTTTCCAGGTGGGTGGGAAAGAGGTGGCTGGTTATGTATGGCAGATTCTCCTGAAAGGACTCAGGCAGCATGGGGAATAAGACACACAAGGGAAATATCCCTGGAAGCAATGGTTGAGGGAGGGGGGAGGGGAGCTGACGAGGGGTGGGGGAGGTGCATGAAGGGTAATGTATGTTGAAAAAAATTATAATTATTTCCATATAAATCCACTTATTCTTACCTAATCAAATTCAAAGACACAAAATATTTTACCTGAGTAAATGATATTTTGAAATGAACACAAAAAGGTTTTAGGAGCTTGCCTATCAGATCCAATGACTCTATGTAGCATAACCCACCATCTTCTCAAGAATTATCCCACACAAATCGGATGGCTTTTTCGAGGTGGCTTTTTCAAAATGCATTTTGTAGAAAACAGCCACATTTCTTCACATAGGAGGCAGATGGATTACACTGAATGTATTATTAGTAACATAGACCGCTTACAATTCTGGGCTTGAGTGCCTTACAAAACCATCTTCCACATCTGTCTACAATTTCAACAAAATAATACCCATACCCAGGGACGAGGAGATGCTATCATGTCCTCCCTTTCTTCCACTTATCCTTTAAAATAAGTCAGGTTGCTACAAGCAAGCAGAGGTTCTACATTTAGAGTCATCTCCAAGAAAGATCATTGGAGGGTGACAGCATTGCCATCTGCAAGAGAAGATGGTGGAAATTAGCATGAAGATGATTTAATTATTTCTTGATTCCAACAGAGGTTTCATCTGATTGTTCTCCAGCTGTTCTGTATTAAAATAAATTGCACACATTTAAAAGAGCTGGTAAACAGGGTAATAATGATTCGTATGCTCTCGCATTTAAATAGTCAACTTTGTACAGAATTATTTGAGGTATAAATAAAGCAGGAACTGAATAGAGAAATACTACTTAATAGTGATTCAAAAAGGGGAAAAATGTCTCTTTGAGAATATTTTTTAGTTCCCTGCTTTATGCAAGGTGATATAACAGTGATACAAAATCTCTACATTTTGTCCTCTAAAAATATCAGAAGGCAAGATGGGAAGATATTCAAAAAAGGAGAAAGTCATGGGATATTAAGAGATCTAGATTCTCTTACAAGAATCATCTGTTAGTACGTGAAATAGAAACAGATTCTACATATTCCTAAGGAATGTTTGGATAAAGAAGTGAGAAGTAAAGTAAAACTAATAGTGAGAATCTGATTTTTGTAACATTCTATCAGTGAACTATAGTTCCTACTAAAAGATTTAATTCAGCAAGTATGGAAATGAATAGTAGCCTAAATGTCTAGCAAAGCAGATATATGTTTGAAACACACATGTGTTTAAAACACACACATGCACAACACAAAACAATGTGATAATAAAATATCAGAAAATAAATATTAAGTTATTAAAAGAAAAAGTTTAAAACTAGATAACTACTTAAACCTACATGACTACAGAAATTGCTTGCTTCTTGTGCAACGAAATAATGCAGAAGGCATGAAAATTTCTAAATCTATCTAACACCAGCTTTACTTCTAAATCATCTTTCTCTCATTTATGTGAATGAAGTCAGAAAATTAAATAATATCATAACATACAAAAATTTTGTTTAGTATTAAGGCAATTAAAGAAACATCTAGGAGAAATGAAATGCTACTTACAAGCTGCATATGTATTGATTTTTTTCTGTCACATTAGCTGCTGCGTTTGGGGCACACAGTTGACCAGTCTTCCAAACTGGTAGGTAAACACCAACATGACTCTGGTATGTTCCATCCATTTTGGGTCTTTTTATTATACTTTTTTCCTTGGCTATGATTCTCTCCATTCACTCACTTTCTTTTCATTGGAATAATGAAGGTTCTTTTTTCAAATATCCATAAGCTATGACTTGTGCTATAATTGTGTAATAGATGTTTTCTTGCAGTTTTAAAATTATCTCTCTTGATGAGTATACTATTTTCCTGAAAAGAGTGGATTAGTTGATATTTATTAAGTTAGATGATGTGCAAAGCAAGGATTTCTGGGGGTAAAAAAAAAAAAGACATGAACTCCAAGAGCTTGGTAACCTATTAGAAAAGGAAAGGCATAGATACATGAAAGGTTAATTAAGAATACAAACTAGCAAGTGGTAATTGCTGAATAAGTAAATCAATAAGTGCTTTGGGTTTTCAGATAAGTTGCAACCAAACTAGGCAGGTTGTTTGAGAAAAAGTATCTAAAGGATGGCATTATTCCAAAATAAATTATGGGGGAGAAGATGTGGAGGTGGATAACAATACAGGAAAACCATGGCAATCAGAAAGAACAAGGTACATTTCATGGCAGTGAGGAGAGGGATTTAGGGAGCAAATTACTTCAAAAGAGCAGTGGGAGGTGAGGCCAGAAATGTGGATGTGAGGCCAATCAGCCTACAGATGCAGAGCAAGACAGTACCGGGGGTGGTAAGTCATGGACTCTAAGACCAGACAGATGTCCTTTCAAATTTTGGTTCAGCCACCTACAAGCCCCATTTCCTCATCTGCAAATTGGAGATGATAATGGTAGCTACCTCTCAGAATTCCTGTTAGTATTAAATGGGAAATCTCCTTTTTCAGTGTGTAGCACACATCAAGGGATCAAAAAAGTATGATTTCCTATTACCAACCACACTGAAGGGTCTCCGTCTTGTTGGGTCACCATTAGAAGGGTCTTGGTGTAGAGTAGTGACATGATGAATCATTTTATTATAACCAGAACCGAGCCTCTTGCCTCTGTACTCAGCTGCTGGCTCCCAATAACCCTCCACATCTGCTCTTAAAAAGGCTAAGCATCACAGGACAGTTAACATCGACGTGGATCAAGAGAGACATAGATTCACATAGTGACTACATGTGTTATTCTTGACAAGTTATTTTCTCTTAGTTCTTGCAGATAGTTTTCTTGCAGGTAAAAAAATGTAAGTGATAAAAGCAACACGTATATATTATTATGAAGTTTAAATGAGATAACTATAGCAAAACCATCTCACTAAAAGAGAGCCAAGCACACAGCAGGCACACTATAAAGGTGACGATACTTGTGAACACTTTCTGAGCCCCACTTTATGCCTAGCACTGAACATTGTCCATTTAATCATCCTAACAATACTATGAGGGAGATGGTGTCTTTAGTCCCATTTTACAGATGAGGAAACGGAGGTTAGAAAGGTGAAGTAAATTATCAGGTTACAGAGCCTGGGGGTGGCAGAGCTGTGTTTGATTCAGGCAGTCTGACCCCAGAGACACCACGTCGCCCTCTCCTTCCCACCTACTCAGGATGTGGAAAGTAATTTCAGGGGCCAGTGTCAGCGTCCCCGTCCCAGGGCCTCCCTGACCTCACTGACTCACTATGAAGATGCCTTAGGTTCACAGAAAAGCCATAATCAAAGGGAAAGCTTTTGTCTTCTCTAAGAAGTTGTTACTTATTACCCTGCATTTCATCCTTAAAGTCCAACACTGACGGCCATTGCCAGTGTCCAGAGAGGCCGCAAGAGTCAGCTGAGGTCTCAGCTTTTCTCCCCTCACCTCTCATTTCCTTCTAGAGGACACATTTTGGTCAAAATTACCATCTTCTTTTTCTAAAAATTTTTTAAAATTTATTTAATTTATTTATTTTTGGCTGTGTTGCGTTTTTGTTGCTGTGCGCGGGCTTTCTCTAGTTGAGGTGGGCGGGGGCTACTCTTCACTGCTGTGCGCGGTCCTCTCATTGCGGTGGCTTCTCTTGTTGCGGAGCATGGGCTCTAGGCACGTGGGCTTCAGTAACTGTGGCTCACGGGCTCTGGAGCGCAGGCTCAGTAGTTGTGGCGCACAAGCTTAGTTGCTCCGCGACATGTGGGATCTGCCCGGACCAGGGCTCGAACTCACATCCCCTGCATCGGCAGGCAGATTCTTAACCACTGCGCCACCAGGGAAGCCCGAAAATTACTGTCTTCTGAACACAGCCAGCCTTCTCCCTCTCCTAGCCGTGACCTGATAAAACTTGCAATCAGGCTGCCTATGCCTCCTCGGGAGCCTGAACTGCTCACGACCTGCTTCTCTGTTCAAGCCCTCACTCCACATCAGGCTTCTACCCGTCTCCTTGCCAACAGTCATCTTTCTGTACTCAAAACCTCCTGCTTTTCTTCATCTGTCTCAATGATGCTTTCCTCCCTCTATTGTTCATCTTGAGAAGCTTTCCATTTCTTTGTTTTGACAACACAAGGCCTACTTTTTTTAAATGTCAATTTCCACAGAACATTGATGTACCTGAAACTGTTCACTCACATTTCTTTGAAGACCTACATCCAGCACTTTACTGGGGAAAATGAATATACCTTACTTCTTTCTTTTCTTTTTTAACATCTTTATTGGAGTATAATTGCTTTACAATGGTGTGTCAGTTTCTGCTGTATAACAAAGTGAATCAGCTATACATATACATATATCCCCATATCTCCTCCCTCTGGCGTCTCCCTCCCACGTCCCTATCCCACCCCTCTAGGTGGTCACAAAGCACCTAGCTGATCTCCCTGTGCTATGCGGCTCCTTCCCACTAGCTAGCTATTTTACATTTGGTAGTGTATATTAGTCCATGCCACACTCTCACTTTGTCCCAGCTTACCCTTCCCCTCCCTGTATCCTCAAGTCCCTTCTCTAGTAGGTCTGTGTCTTTATTCCTGTCTTACCCCTAGGTTCTTCATGACATTTTTTTTCTTAAATTCCATATATATGTGTTAGCGTACAGTATCTGTTTTGCTCTTTCTAACTTACTTCATTCTGTATGACATTCTCTAGGTCCATCCATCTCACTACAAAAAACTCAATTTTGTTTCTTTTTATGGCTGAGTAATATTCCATTGTATATATGTGCCACATTTTCTTTATCCATTCATCTGTCGATGGACACTTAGCTTTCTTCCATGTCCTGGCTATTGTAAATAGAGCTGCAATGAACATTGTGGTACATGACTCTTTTTGAATTATGGTTTTCTCAGGGTATATGCCAAGTAGTGGGATTGCTGGGTCATATGGTAGTTCTATTATTACTTTTTTAAGGAACTTCCATACTGTTCTCCATAGTGTCTGTATCAGTTTACATTCCCACCAACAGTGCAAGAGGGTTCCTTTTTTTCCAAACCCTCTCCAGCATTTATTGTTTGTAGATTTTTTTGATGATGGCCATTCTTACAGGTGTGAGGTGATACCTCGTTGTAGTTTTGATTTGCATTTCTCTAATGATTAATGATGTTGAGCATTCTTTCATGTGTTTGTTGGCAGTCTGTATGTTTTCTTTGGAGAAATGTCTATTTAGGTCTTCTGCCCATTTTTGGATTGCGTTGTTTGTTTTTTTGATATTGAGCTGCATGAGCTGCTTGTAAATTTTGTAGATTAGTCCTCTGTCAGTTCCTTCATTTGCAAATATTTTCTCCCATTCTGAGGCGTGTCTTTTCATCTTGTTTATGGTTTCCTTTGCTGTGCAAAAGCTTTGAAGTTTCATTAAGTCCCATTTGTTTATTTTTATTTCCATTTCTCTAGGTGGTGGGTAAAAAAGAATCTTGCTGTGATTTACGTCAGAGTGTTCTGCCCTTGTTTTCCTCTAAGGGTTTTATAGTGTCTGGCCTTATATTTAGGTCTTTAATCCATTTTGAGTTTATTTTTGTGTATGGCATTAGGGAGTGTGCTAATTTCATTCTTTTACATGTAGCTGTCCAGTTTTCCCAGCACCACTTATTGAAGAGGCTGTCTTTTCTCCACCGTATATTCTTGCCTCCTTTATCAAAAATAAGGTGAGCATATGTGCATGTGTTTATCTCTGGGCTTTCCATCCTGTTCCAGTTATCTATATTTCTGTTTTAGCACCAGTACCATACTGTCTTGATTACTGTAGCTTTGTAGTATAGTCTGAAGTCAGGGAGCCTGATTCCTCCAGCTCCGTTTTTCTTTCTCAACATTGCTTTGGCTATTCGGGGTCTTTTGTTTTTCTATAAAAAATTGTGAATTTTTTTGTTCTGGTTCTGTGAAAAATGCCATTGGTAGTTTGAAGGGGATTGCACTGAATCTGTAGATTGCTTTGGGTAGTAGAGTCATTTTCACAATACTGATTCTTCCCATCCAAGAACATGGTATATGTCTCTAACTTTTTGTATCATCTTTAATTTCTTTCATCAGTATCTTATAGTTTTCTGCATACAGGTCTTTTGTCTCCTTAGGTAAGTTTATTCCTAGGTGTTTTATTCTTTTTGTTGCAATGGTAAATGAGAGTGTTTCCTTAATTTCACTTTCAGATTTTTCATTATTGATGTATAGGAATGCAAAAGATTTTTGTGCATTAATTTTGTATCCTGCTACTTTAACAGATTCATTGATTAGCTCTAGTAGTTTTCTGCTGGCGTCTTCAGGATTCTCAATGTACAGTATCATGTCATCTGCAAACAGTGACAGCTTTACATCTTCTTTTCTGATTTTTATTCCCTTTATTTCCTTTTCTTCTCTGATTACTGTGGCTAAGACTTCCAAAACTATGTTGAATAATCGTGATGAGAGTGGGCAACCTTGTCTTTTTTCTGATCTTAGTGGAAATGGTTTCAGTTTTTCACCATTGAGAATGATGTTGGCTGTGGGTTTGTCATATATGGCCTTTATTATGTTGAGGTAAGTTATCTCTCTGCCTACTTTCCGGAGGGTTTTTATCATAACTGGGTGTTGAATTTTGTCGAAAGCTTTGTCTGCATCTATTGAGATGATTATATGGTTTTTATCCTTCAATTTGTTAATATGGTGTATCACATTAATTGATTTGCGTATATTGAAGAATCCTTGTATTCCTGGGATAAACCCCACTTGATCATGGTGTATGATCCTTTTAATGTGCTGTTGGATCCTGTTTGCTAGTGTTTTGTTTAGAATTTTTGCATCTATGTTCATCAGTGATATTGGCCTGTAGTTTTCTTTCTTTGTGATGTCTTTCTCTGGTTTTGGCATCAGGGTGATGGTGGCCTTGTAGAATGTGTTTGGGAGTGTTCCTCCCTCTGCTATATTTTGGAAGAGTTTGAGAAGGATAGGTGTTAGCTCTTCTCTAAATGTTTGATTGAATTTGCCTGTGAAGCCATCTGGTCCTGGGCTTTTGTTTGTTGGAAGATTTTTAATCACCGTCTCAATTTCAGTGCTTGTGTTTGGTCTGTTTATATTTTCTCTTTCTTCGTGGTCCAGTCTCAGAAGGTTGTGCATTTCTAAGAATTTGTCCATTTCTTCCAGGTTGTCCATTTTATTGGCATAGAGTTTCTTGTTGTAATGTCTCATGATCCTTTGTATTTCTGCAGTGTCAGTTGTTACTTCTCCTTTTTCATTTCTAATTCTATTGATTTGAGTCTTCTCCCTTTTTTTCTTGATGGGTCTTGCTAATGGTTTATCATTTTGTTTATCTTCTCAAAGAACCAGCTTTTAGTTTATTGATCTTTCCTATTGTTTCCTTCATTTCTTTTTCATTTGTGTTGGATATGATCTTTATGATTTCTTTCCTTCTGAAAACTTTGGGGATTTTTTTGTCTTCTTTCTCTAATTTCTTTAGGTGTAATGTTAGGTTGTTTATTTGAGATGTTTCTTGTTTCTTGAGGTAGGATTGTATTGCTATAAACTTCCCTCTTAGAACTGCTTTTGCTGCAGCCCATAGGTTTTTGGTCATCATGTTTTCATTGTCATTTTTTTCTAGGTATTTTTAAATTTCCTCTTTGATTTCTTCAGTGATCTCTTGGTTATTATGTAGCTTATTGTTTAACCTCCATGTGTTTGTGTTTTCTACAGATTTTTCATGTGATTAATATGTAGTCTCATAGCGTTATGGTCAGAAAAGATACTTGATACAACTTCAACTTTCTTAAGTTTACCAAGGCTTGATATGTGACCCAAGATATGATCTATCCTGGAGAATGTTCCATAAGCACTTGAGAAGAAAGTGTATTCTGTTGTTTTTGGATGGAGTGTCCTATAAATATCAATTAAGTCCATCTTGTTTAATGTGTCATTTAAAGCTTGTGTTTCCTTATTTATTTTCATTTTGGATGATCTGTCCATTGGTGAAAGTGGGGTGTTAAAAGTCCCCTACTATGACTGTGTTACTGTCAATTTCCCCTTTTATGGCTGTTAGCATTTGCCTTATGTATTGAGATGCTCCTATGTTGAGTGCATAAATATTTACCATTGTTATGTCTTCTTGGATTGATCCCTTTTTCGTTATATAGTGCCCTCTTTGTCTCTTGTAATAGTCTTTTTTTAAAGTCTCTTTTGTCTTATATGAGAATTGCTCTTCCAGTTTTCTTTTGATTTCCATTTGCACAGAATATCTTTTTTCCATCCCCTCACTTTCAGTCTGTATGTGTCCCTAGTTGTGAAATGAGTCTCTTGTTGACAGCATATATATGGGTCTTGTTTTGGTATCCATTCAGCCAGTCTATGTCTTTTGGTTGGAGCATTGAATCCATTTAAATTTAAGGTAAATTTAAGGTAATCCATTTAAATTTAAATCAATACGTATGTTCCTATTACCATTTTCTTTATTGTTTTGGATGTGTTATTGTAGATCCTTTCCTTCTCTTGTGTTTCCTGCCTAGAGAAGTTCCTTTAGTGTTTGTTGTAAAGGTGGCTTGGTGGGGCTGAATTCTCTTACCTTTTGCTTGTCTGTAAAGGTTTTAATTTCCCCATCAAATCTGAATGAGATCCTTACTGGGTAGAGTAATCTTGTTTGTAGTTTCTTCCCTTTCATCACATTAAATATGTCCTCCCACTCCCTTCTGGCTTGCAGAGTTTCTACTGAAAGATCAGCTGTTAACCTTATGGGGATTCCCTTGTATGTTATTTTTTGTTTTTCCCTTGCTGCTTTTCATATTTTTTCTTTGCATTGAATTTTTGATAGTTTGATTAATATGTGTCTTGGCATGTTTCTCCTTGGGTTTATCCTGTATGGGACTCTCTGTGCTTCCTAGACTTAATTGACTATTTCCTTTCCCATATTAGGGAAGTTTTCAGCTATAGTCCCTTCAAATTTTTTCTCAGTCCCTTTCTTTTTCCCTTATTCTTCTGGGACCCCTATAATTCAAATGTTGGTGTGTTTAATGTTGTCCCAGAGGTCTCTGAGACTGTCCTCAATTCTTTTCATTCTTTTTTCTTGATTCTGCTCTGCAGTAGTTATTTCCAGTATTTTATCTTCCAGGTCACTTATCCATTTTTCTGCCTCAGTTATTCTGTTATTGATCCCTTCTAGAGAATTTTAAATTTCATTTATTGTATTGTTCCTCATTGTTTATTTGCTCTTTAGTTCTTCTTTGTCCTTGTTAAATGCTTCTTGTATTTTCTCCATTCTATTTCCAAGATTTTGTATCATGTTTACTATCATTATCCTGAATTCTTTTTCAGGTAGACTGCCTATTTCCTCTTCATTTGTTTGGTCTGGTGGGTTTTTAACCTTACTCCTTCATCTGCTGTGTGTTTCTCTGTCTTCTCATTTTGCTTAACTTACTGTGTTTAAGATCTCCTTTTCACAGGCTGCAGGTTTGCAGTTCGTGTTGTTTTTGGTGTCTGCCCCCAGTGGGTAAGTTTGGTTCAGTGGGTTGTGTAGGCTTCTTGGGGGAGGGCATTAGTGCCTGTGTTCTGGAGGATGAGGCTTGATCTTGTCTTTCTGTCAGGCAGGACTGTGTCCGGTGGTATGCTTTGGGTTGTCTGTGACCTTATTATGATTTTAGGCAGCTTCTCTGCTAATTGGTGGGGTTGTGTTCCTGTCTTACTAGTTGTTTGGCATAGGGTGTCCGGCACTGTAGCATGCTGGTTGTTGAGTGGAGCTGGGTCTTAGCATTGAGATGGAGATCTCTGGGAGAGCTTTCACCATTTAATATTACATGGAACCAGGAGGTCTTTGGTGGACCAATGTCCTGAACTTGGTTCTCCCACCTCAGAGGCACAGGCCTGACACCCGGTCGGAGCACCAGGACCCTGCCAGCCACATGGCTGATAAAGGGTTCAAAGAAGTAGTCATAAGAATGCCTGCCAGGATTGGGAGAAGAAAGCAGGAACTCAGTGAGAACTTCAAGAAGAGCTTTGAATGCAAAGGTCATACTGCCTGTGGTTTATCTCCCCATAATTCTGTAGGTCAGAAATCCAGCATAGCCTATCTAGGTTCTCTCCTCAGAGTATCACAAGGCTAAAGTCAAGGTATAAGCCAAACTGAGTTCTTGTGTGAGAGGTCTGGGGAAAAGCCAGTTCATTCTTGGAGCAGGCAAAATTCACCTTCTTGCTATGGTAGGTCTGAAGTCCTATTTCCTTGCTTGCTGTCAGCCAGAACCACTCTTAGCTCCTAGAGGCTGCCCACATTCCTTGCCATGCAGTCTTCTTCATCTTCAATTCAGCCACCTTACTTCTAAGAATAAGGTTCAATTCTTTTTACCTTTTTATATTACAATGATCAAGCACTCCCTTTTACTCTTAAATATAAGATGCATCTTAAAATATATGTTGAAACATCTGTTGCAAGCAGTTGAAAGCTCTCTGCTTAAACCATGATTCACTCCTTTCTGATACGTGCTGACATTCTGTCTTTACACTCTTCCACATGCTCCTTGTACTTTGGGAGAGAGAAAGGATGATGCTACAGATGATGTATTTCTTCTCAAACACCCATCTGAATCGGCCTCTGTCTGACGAGGCTGCGTGTCTGCTGGCCTGATCTTATCTTGCATGTGATGTTGGAAGACACCGCATATTTTCCATATGAATGATCCTTTAACCTCTACCTAGCTCATCAATGCTTCTTAAGTTTCGCTTACAGTTTCCAAATCCTTTCTTGAGGCTACTTCAGTAAGTAGATGGGTGACTCACACCCATAAGCCAGAAGATCGCTGATTATTTTGAGAGTTCTACAAACTAAAGAGAAAAAAATATTTTGAATCACAATATGGAAATAGCTGAAAAATCAGTCTTTTTGAATGGGTCACATTGCCCATGTTATTCATGTTGGACGGCCATTATCAATTTTTTGTGAAGTTCTATTGTATTTAACTTTATTTTACTTCAATTTCAGTAGTTGGTAATTTGCATTTCTATTTTGACTTGTTTTGCTTTTTACAACTGAAAGAGTTAAAAGAGGTATGTCCAGCAATCACAGATCCTCAAGGCAGTTAGTAGTGTAATTAACAACCGGTGAAGCCATACTGTGATTATGGAGATTACCTGGGACCTCTGAGGTTATTTCAATTCTGTGTAAACATTGTCAGAACATAATTCAGTGGACCTCTTTATGTGAACTTTGTTTCTCGACAGTATTTGGCTTCTGTAATGTGCATTAGCCTCTTCCAGTCTAGTTAAAAAACATATAATAGCTAAAATAACCAGTCATATCACAACTGTGGTCTCATCAAACACAAAACCAGGCTGAGCCTGGGTTAGGTGGACAGAGGTAATGGTCATGACAGAAGGAGAGAGCAATACCCACTCAGAAGACTGGACCCCTCCAAATGGTGTATAGCCCTTGATGTCAGCCAAGGTGGTACCGTCTTTAAGGTAAAAATCCTGTTCACTTGTGAAGTTATGAGATTTCCTGCCGTAGTTAACTTTCTCTTTACATTAGGGAGTGAGTAAATCGGTTCAGAGCGGGGACCTGGGAGCCAGGTTGCAGCATTAGGGTTAGGGTTGATTTTCAGCTTCATCACACATGCTGCATGATCCTGAGCAAGTCACTTCTGCTTACTTATACTTCCATTTGTTCATCTATCAAATGCAGATATAAGAGTACCAACTGCAGAAGACTGCTTGAGGGTTAAATAAGCATGGAGGTATTGAGAACAGTGTCTGAACACAGAAAAGACTCAATGAATGTTGATGGATATTTTTATGTGTCAACTTGTCTAGGCTGTGGTACCCAGTAATACAAGCAAACACAAATCTAGTGTTGCTGTGAAGGTATTTTGTAGTCGTGCTTAACATCTACAATCAGTTGACTTTTAGTAAAGATTACCCTCAATAATCTGGGAGACCCTGATCCAATCAGCTGAAAGGCCATAAGAGCAAAACTTAGGTTTCCTTGAAAGGAGAAATTATGCATCTAGGCTGCATTGCCAGTCCCTACCGAGGAGTTTCTGGCTGCTTAGCCTATCCTATAGATTTTGGACTTCCCTAGCCAGACCCCGCAATCACATAAACCAATCATATTCCTTGATGATGAGCCAATTCTCATTATTCACAGTAGTTATATTCTACGAAGTTGCCATGAACACTTCACAACTAGTGAATATGGAACCATTGCTCCTATGGGGGGATACAGGGTTAGGTTCCTGTGAGCCTCTGGTCACAATATTTTTGCCAACCAGTCAATAAATAATTGTGTTTCACATATGTTTCTGTTTAAAGACACATTATTTAATATATATTTATTACAAATAATTAATTACATGGTCTTTGAGTGATTTATAGCCAGGGAATTTGGAAGCCATTTACGTTATATAGGTATGCTTGCCAATGTCCTTGTAAAACAAGCCAGTCTCATCAGTGTTGAAAACTTGCTCTTTCACATAACCCTTTTCCTATCAACCATTTAGCACGTATTTTTAAAATTCTTCTACAGCTTCTTGACCTGCAGAACCTACCTCATCTGCAAGTGAACATTTTTTTATGCTGTATCATCTTTTGAAATGTGTCAGCAAGCCAGCACTAGCCCAGAAGCGTTTTCCTAGTCATGGGTAACATGACCTTAAATTTCTTTGGCTCTCAGCTTCACATCATTGCTGTCCACTACGCTTTTTTTAATCGGTCATTATCTCATGAATACATTAATTTAGCCACTTTATCATCTTTTCCATAGCTTCATCACACACTCTAGTTTTATGTTAGCACTTTCCAGAGTGGCCTCATGTGCAAAGCAGTGAATTTCTTCTTCCTCTTTATGGATGTACCCTATTGCAGACTCATAAACATTGAACTCTCAGCCAACAGCACTACAACTCATGGCTGAGTGAAGCTTATCTAGCACACATGTTTTCTCCATAAGGCACATCACAGACTTCCTGTGCTTAGGAACACTGTACAGCACTTCAGCACTATACTTGAGGGCCACTTCAAACAGTGAAATCACCAAAAAAGAACAAAAATATGAAAAATGTGGTACAGTAGTCTTTAGACTGCAAAAAAAAACCCCAAACAAAAAACCTCTTGTTACAGTATGAGAATTTAAACAAGAAGGCAGGGCATCTAACCTCAGCTGGGAACATACGCATCCGGGATTTCAAAGTTTTTGTCACTCTGCATGTCCGTGAATGACAACAAAAGCCACACAAATATTGATTTGGGGGTTACAAAAAAATTTTAGCAGGTAGATGAATTCACAAATATGGCATCCAGAAATAATTAGGATCAACTATAGATATAGATATAAATATAGATATAAATATGGTTTCATTTCTCTGATAGAGCTTTAACTGTTACAGCTTGTACCATTAATTATTCTGGATATGTCTAAAATCCCTGGGGTATTTTTATTGAATTCAGAATTGCATCTGATTAGTAGGTGTTGAACCAACACGAATAAATATTTGTATAATTAAACTGACAGAACTGACTATGTTTCATAAAACATTCTGGCATAAAATGTGATGGGAGTGAAGGAAAGTTGACTGACTCATAACTCTGGTGCCCTGGTAACTTGGGTGGGTCTCCGGGTCAGCAGGAAAAGGAGAGGGTATCCCCCACCCCCGATCCAGACTGAGTGTCAGCTGTGCAGCAGGTATTGCCTCAGGGGATAAGACAAGAAAAAAGAAAAAAAAAATCTAAAAGGGAAACAATATCATAGGACATCTCTAATCAACATAACATAATTTAAAAATAAAGCAATGCGCATGGGCTGAAATGACAAAGTAGAGGGAAATGAATCACACTTTAGAAGGGAAGGAGATTTTGAGTTAAGGGGAGTTAAGCGAGGGGTCTCCTAAACGGTCTGAATCTCAGGGTCACTCTAAAGGAAAAGCACACTGACTTGCAACAAAGAGGAATGACCATTCTGAAGATAATTAAAACAAAAACAAGTAAACAAAAACACAGGCTATGGTGGTTTGCCAGGAAAAGAAACATTTAAATGGTTTCTACACAGTATAGATTCAGGTATAACAATAAATTGGACAATGTAAAGTTGAGAGACAGAGCTGTAGAGAATAACTCTGCAGATGAAAATGCCATAGCAAACAGCATAAATGACCATGCATTATTGTTAACACAAGATGCCTTAAACCTGTAGCACCCCAAAGGCATAATTATCCATAACTGAAATTGCAACATTCTTAAAATGTAAGCAAATTTGTTTAAGTACCAAGAGTAATAAGGAGAATTCAATTCTTACAACAGAACACATAAAAGGAAGTCAATATTTGTCTTATAGAGGAAAAGAAGATGCCTCTTTAAGTTGTTTTCTCTGAACCAGTACATAGCAAAGACTTGTCTTCCAACTAAATAGTTCCTATATATTTTTTCCCTGATGATCACCTAAATATTCCAGGGATAATTCAATCTAGATGATACAAAGAAGGGTACCTTAGTGAGTGACCAGTTAACAACCGTTCATTTTTTCATTCAGCTATTCATTTTTTGAGCCTTTAACATGAGTCGGGCACTATTCCAGGAGCTGGGAATACAGTAATGAACAAGAGACTTGAGACCTCTACATTTATAGAGCTTATATTCTACTGAAGGGTACGAACAGCAGACAAAGGAGCAAGAAATTGCTGATGTTGTTAAGTGTTACACATAAAATAAAATGTGTTAGAATGACCTGGAGCTGCTTTAGATTGGATGAGCAGGAGTGGGCTCTCTGAGGAGGCTGGACATGTAAGCTAAGGCCTGAAGGACAAGAAAGCAATGACCACACCAAGATCCAGGGCAAGAGCATTTTAGAGTGAAAACCAGCACAAAAGGCCATGTGTTGGGATATGCTTGGCATGTTTCAAGATCAGAAGGTAAGCAAGTGTGGATGGAATGTTGTAAGCAAGGGAAGAAGTGGTAGGAAATGGATCAAACAGGTGTGCAGATGCCATTCGTGGAAGGTCTTTTAGGCAAGGTGAGAGAGAGGGATTTCATTCTAAGTGGAATGGGAAGCTAAGAGAGGTATTTAAACACAGTTAAGACATAATGTAATGTTGATCTTTTTAAAGATCACTCTGATTGATGGGTGAATAATGAGTGGCAGAAGTGGAAAGGC
The DNA here is from genome assembly GCF_937001465.1 of Orcinus orca. Lineage (NCBI taxonomy): Eukaryota > Metazoa > Chordata > Mammalia > Artiodactyla > Delphinidae > Orcinus > Orcinus orca. The sequence continues at coordinate 25,070,884 of NC_064569.1, forward strand.
CAGGTAGGAACTTTTGATTTAGACTAGATGAGAGATAATGATGACTTGGATTAGGAGAGTGACAACAGAGATGAATCAAAGTAGACAAATTTGGGTATGGTTTGAAGGTATTGTTAAGAATTTCATCAGGAAAAGGGAAAATTCAGATTTCTAGCTTGAGTGACTGGACAGATGCTGATGCCATTTACTGAGATGATGAAGCTTAGGAAATATTTGAGAAGTTTTAAAAACCTATTAGACATCTAACTGAAAATGTCAAATGGGTATTTGAATGTATGGATCTAGTGTTTAGGGGTGGAGATAAACTTGAGTGTCAACAGCTTATACATGATATATGAAGCCACAAGACTAGATAAGAGCACTAAGGGAGAGAGTATAGATACAGAAGAAAAGAAACCTCGGTGCAGAGATACAGGGAATGTCAATATTTAGCCATCAAGCTGATACGTAGTGGTAACAACCTCTAAGAGAGCCTCTAATGATCCTCATCTTCTGGTACCCATGCCTTTGTGCAGTCCCTCCCACACACCCCCAACAATGAATCAGGGCTGTGTGACCAGTAGTATACTGTAGAAGTAATGGTGTATGACTTTCAAGGTTTTGTCATGAAAGGAATTGCAGCATCTGTCCAGCTCTGTTTCCTTACTCAATGGAAAGTCAGTCACCATGTTGTGAGGACACTCAAGCAGCACCACAGAGAAGCTATATGCATGACCAGTCCAAGTTAAGCCTTCCCATGACTGCAGACCCAGCTGACATCTGACTGCAATTGTGTGAGACCCCAGGTCACTCCCAAATTCCTGACCCACAAAAGCTGAGAAGGATAATTAGGAATTATTGTTTTAAACCACTAAGTTTTGAGGTGATTTGTTAAGCAGAACTATTACAGTATTGATAGGTAACAAGCAAAGGAGACCAAGGGGAGGGCTTCCCTGGTGGCGCAGTGGTTGAGAGTCCGCCTGCTGATGCAGGGGACACGGGTTCGTGCCCTGGTCCGGGAGGATCCCACATGCCGCGGAGCGGCTGGGCCCGTGGGCCATGGCCGCTGAGCCTGAGCGTCCGGAGCCTGTGCTCCGCAGCGGGGGAGGCCACAGCCGTGAGAGGCCCGCGTACCGCAAAAAAAAAAAAAAAAAAAAAAAAGGAGACCAAGGGGAAAGAGCCAGTATATTAGGAAGATAGCCAGAAAAAAAAGGAGGTATTAGAGGAAGAGTTATAGGTTGGAAGAGAGAGAAGGTGTGAAACAATCATTTTGAAGTACATAAAAATGAAAGGGCTAAAAATTTCGTAAGATTGATGGGCAAACAAATGTATTTCCCCCAGGGGGGAAAGGGGTGGGGTAGGAGGAATTGAGAGACTGGGATTGACACATATATATTATTGATACCATGGATAAAATAAGCAACTGATTGGAACATACTGTATAGCACAGGGAGCTCTACCTAATGCACTGTGGTAACCTAAATAGGAGGGATGTCCAAAAGGGAGGGGATATCTGTGTGTGTATGGCTGATTCATTTTGTTCTGCAGTGGAGGCTAACACAACATTGTAAAGCAACCATACTCCAATAAAAATTAATTTTAAAAAAATTGATGGGCAACATTGAGTCCTCATTTGAGATTTATATTCATTAATCTGCAAGGTGTTTTTTCCATGAATATTTAGTTGTTTGGATTCTAGCAGGATAGGTAGGAAAGCTGGAGTTAAGTAAAGTTGTGGTTTCGCCAGATGAGTATGAAGAAGGGAGAGAGGAAGAGGGGAGTTAATGTTGCATGAGAGGAACTCTGAAGATGGACCAGATACTCTAACGTGGCCAAGAAAGATAGTGACGATGTGGATAGTGACTGAGAGTGAAAGGCAGTAGGATCTGAAGCTTGGTGATCCTGGTGGAATGGAAGAAATGCTGGAGAGGAAACATCAGAGGAAGTGAGCTGGAAGGGAAGGAGGCAGTGGTTAGATATCAGTTTGCTTGAAACTCAGATTTTAGATACACTATAGTCATTGACGAAGATAAGCATATGGAAGTGAAAATTATTTTTTAAAATAATATCTCATATTTATTAAGCATATACTATTTTTCAAACATAATTTTAAGAACTTTTCATTTATTATCATTTCTCTTCATCAGAAACTTCATTTTACAGACAAGGTAACTGAAGCACAGAAATTAAACAGCATGCCCAAAGTCATACAAGTAGGAGACCTGGAATTCAAGCCCAGGCAATATTGGACTCCAGAGCACACATTCTTAACCAGTCTGCCACAATGGCTACATGTGTGGGTAACCAATGACAACAACAGAAAGAGGTATTGTGGGGTGCTTCCTTTTTTGAAAGAAGATGGAGGAGAGGCAATGAGATGCAAGTATAGGATGCCTAGTCCATATCTAGTCACCAAAGTGTGTTACTGGAGAGAAAAAAATATAGCCTCTACTCAAGAGGACTGCAGCATTTTCAGAGGAAATTTAGTTTTTACTTAGTCAAAGTAGGTGAAGAGAATGAGGATGGGGGAAGCTGACTAAAGACAGTTCTTGGGTGCACAATGGAGGTGTTTGGGATGGTATGAAGAGGAAAGGTCAGATTAGGAGATATTCGGAATAAGAATGAGAATATGAGCATTGACGCATAAGCTGGGAGTCTTGGTCTTGTAGCAGTGGGGAAAAAAAAAGGGAATCAGATACAGAAAAATGAATGGGTCCTCTCATTCTAGTCAAACTAGAGGGCCTGAGACACAAGGCAACTCTTTTCACTTGCAGTTCCCAGTGGTATGCAGATGGATAAACAGATGGCCCAGAGATGCATGAAGGCCCTCTGATGATCATATGTTATAGACCCTGACAAAATAAAATCTATCAATTTCTTCCATATTATTATTACATGAAGACACTGAGAGGGGCTAGAACTTTAAGGATTCTGAGACTCTTACCATCTCAGTGTCACCTGGAAAACAACTTCCTAGTCTGAGCCAATTATTAAGAATTAAGGACAGAGACATAGATCAATGGAACAGAACAGAGAGCTCAGAAAGAAATCTACACACCTACAGTCAATTAATCTATGACAAAGGAGGCAAAAATATACAATGGAAAAAGACAGTCTCTTCAATAAGTGGTACTCGGAAAGCTGGACAGCTACATGTACAAGAATGAAATTAGAACATTCTCTAACGTCATACACAAAAATAAACTCAAAATGGATCAAAGACCAAAATGTAAGACCAGAAACCATAAATCTCCTAGAAGAGAACATAGGCAGGACACTCTTTGACATAAATGATGCAATATTTTTTTGGATCTGTCTCCTAAGGCAAAAGAAATGAAAGCAAAAATAAACAAATGGGACCTAATTAAACAAAAGCTTTTGCACAGCAAAGGAAACCACCAACAAAGTGAAAAGACAGCTTAAGGAATTGGAGAAAATATTTGCAAATAATATGACTGATAAAGGGTTAATATACAAATATTTACAAACAGCTTGTATAACTCAATATCAAAAAAAACAACCCTATCAAAAAATGGGCAGAAGACCTGAACAGACATTTTTCCAAAGAAGATATGCAGATGGCCAACAGGCACATGAAAAGATGCTCAACATCATTAATCATCAGGGAAATGCAAATCAAAACCACAATGAGGGGCTTCCCTGGTGGCGCAGTGGTTGGGGGTCCGCCTGCCGATGCGGGGGATGCGGGTTCGTGCCCCGGTTTGGGAGGATCCCGCGTGCCGCGGAGCGGCTGGGCCCGTGAGCCGTGGCCGCTGGGCCTGTGCGTCCGGAGCCTGTGCTCCGCGGGGGGGGAGGCCACAGCAGTGAGAGGCCCGCGTACTGCAAAAAAAAAAAAAAAAAAAAAAGATGAAAAAACCCCACAATGAGATATCACCTCACATCGCTCAGAATGGCTAGCATCAAAATGTCTACAAATAATAGACGTTTGCAAGGATGTTGAGAAAAGGGAACCCTTGTACTCTGTTGGTGGGAATGTAAATTAGTGCAGCCAGTATGGAAAACAATATGGAGTTTCTCAAAAAAACTAAAAATAGACCTACCATACAACCCAGCAATTCCACTCCTGGGTATACGTCCAGAAAAAATGAAAACACTAATTTGAAAAGGTACATGCACCTCAATATTCATAGCAGCACTATCAACGATAGCCAAGACATGGAAGCAACACAAGTGTCCATCGACGATGAATGGATAAAGAAGATATGGTATATATGTGTATGGAATATTACTCAGCCAAACAACAGAATGAAATTCTGCCATTTACAGCAATGTGAATGAACCTAGAGGATATTATGCTTAGTGAAATAAGTCAGAGAGAGAAAGACAAAGACTATGATATGACATATGTGTAATCTGAAAGATAATACAAAAGAATGTGTATCGCAAAACAGAAACAGACTCACAGACATAGGAACAAGAAAACAAACTAATGGTTAGTTTGTTGGGGAGAGGGAAGGTGGGGGCAAGTTAAGGGTATGGGATTAAGAGATACGAAGTACTGTGTATAAAATGATGAGCAACTAGGATACATTGTACAGCACAGGGAATTTTAGCCATTATCTTGTAATAACTTTTAATGGAGTATAATCTGTAAAATTACTGAATCACAATGCTGTACACCTAAAATTAATATGGTAGATCAACTATACTTCAATTTAAAGAAGAAAGAATTCAGGGCTACTCCTGTGCAGATCTCTCTGGGTAATTTAAGATCTGAAGAAAATTGGTCACATAGTACCGTAAAGATTTAGAAGACTAAGAAAGGGTAAAACCTGGGGAGTCCTAAAGTGTATTTTGTTTCACTTCCAATTCATCCTCTATGAGGGAACTGATTGTATGAAGTGATTAACAGAGGTTGCTCTAGTTTCTGGATAATTTAGAAAAATAGGAAAGTTCTCAGAAAAGCAGCCTATGAGTGGAACTAAGTCTACACACCAAACTCACCATAGCTGTTGCCCCTGAGAAGGGAAAGGAAAAGGATTTTTTTTTTTAATGTAGTTAAGGGAGACATTAAATGTACCTGCAAAATTGCATTTTCTGAAGGGTCTATGTAGAAGAATTCCAAACGTTCAAACTTTTTTTTTATCCTTGCAGTAGGAATATGGGTGCCTATTTTATTTTTCTGTATAATTTTTTCTAATTTCTTAACTTTTCAGAAAAACAAACATAAAAAGCGGCTTATGAAAGAATTATGAGAAAATATGCTCAAATAAGGAACAGTATATTCTACATAAGGAATTGAAAATAAAAGTATAAACATAAAAATTAAAGTTACAGGACATTTCATTTCAAATAGGAGGCATACTAGACCACATCTGCCTTTTCCTCTTACTTAAATTAACGGCCTCACTTTTTTTTCCAAGAAACTAATGACTCCCTAGCGCACGATCATGACCAATGACCGTAAAGCATTGCTTTAGCATGTTCACAGTGAATACCCGAGCAGACATGCATTAGCTTTGAAAATTTTTGACCAAAAGCGCATAAAAATAATTATGACCTTGCCAAAAAAAAAAAAGAATCCATCCCCCAGAAATGTTACACACAATGTTATTTTACTGAGGAACAGAACAATCCTACAAAAAACCCACCAGATATAATAATCAGGGCCCAGGTTTTCGTTCTATCAGCAAACTGGCTGTCACTTTACAGTCCTTCAAAAATTTATTCAAGGGCTGCTTAGAGATGGAGTGTGACGTTTCATATTTTACTTCAAGGTGAATAAGGTCCTTCTGAAAAGTGCTGAGCCCAAAGACCCTGGACAGCAAAATCCCGTTTATCTCCAGCATGATGATGACATGGGTAAGAGGAGGACAAATTTTCAGTGCCCAACACATGTAAAATGTGGGCCAAAGCCACTCAGGACCCACAGGATGAGGAGAAAAATAGATCAGAACAATGCCCTCTGTCTACTGAATGTTTCCAGCTGTCTAAGAAGATACCAGCGGGGCTCAACCTCCAGAACTTGGGGCAGCCTACAGGGTGGAGTCAGGCAGATCTGGGTTCAAATCCTGGATCTTCCACTTTCTAGCTGTGCAACACTATGCAAATAATACAACCTCCTTGAGCCTTGGTTTCACATGTGTAAGTGTGGCAAAAAGAACAACCTCTCAGGGACACGGTGATGGCTAAATGCATTGATTTCCTAGCTTGTAGTAGGCACCCCATGGTATTTCCCATTTCCTTTCCAGTGGCAGAGAGATATTTGAAAAATTAATCCAAAACGCTCAAGAAATTGAAAAATGGCATCATAGGTGCGTTAGACAGGAAGCTTCTCTGATCTGATACTCTATCCTCCCATTCCCAATTCCAGAAACTAGTCAACCCCATGGGATTATCATACAATAATAATGATAATAATAACAACATCAGTGAGTGTCTATTGAATGCTTTAAATAGTGCTGGCTCTTACTCTAAACTATTTCTATACTTAATCCCATTTAAATTTTATAACTACCTCATGAGGCTGTATTACCATTATTCCATTTTTGGAGTAAGGAAACAAACTATGTTCATACTATCCCTAAGTGATAAAGCTGAAACTTGACCCCAAGAACTTCTGACTCTAAGAGGCTACCTGTGTACCTAGTCACTAAGCTATGCCACCCCATCATTATTAAAGATAACCAAGAAAGGAAATACCGGGACCATTTTTCAGAAAAGAAGCACACCAGTACAACCCTTCAAGTCCTGATGCAATTTTCCTTATGTGAAAACTAAACTCTGTTTCTTACTATCCAAGCCCTAATTCAAAGAGCTTTATACTAAAAGCCTTGTTGTATAATCTTTTTTTTTTTTTTTTTTTTTTTTGCGGTACGCGGGCCTCTCACCATTGTGGCCTCTTCTGTTGCGGAGCACAGGCTCCGGACGCGCAGGCCCAGCGGCCATGGGTCACGGGCCCAGCCGCTCTGCGGCATGTGGGATCTTCCCGGACCGGGGCACGAACCCGTGTCCCCTGCATCGGCAAGGCGGAATCTCAACCACTGCGCCACCAGGGAAGCCCTTGTCATATAATCTTGATCAAAGTGAATTCTTGACAATTAATAGCTTTGGTCTCATACTGAGCTGCACCTGCTACATCATTTAAGAAAGCGATCAACATTAGGTTAAAGACCTTCTTAATGATCAAGCCAGAAAAATATATTTATCTTACATGTGTCCATTTTCTTTTCCAAGTAAATAAGCAATCATCTCTTTAAGTACAAAGTTTACCAGCTGTCTGGATGCAAAAAGCATGAGTTAAATTCCAAGCCAAACCACAAAATCGGTTGGGCTTTATATATCAACCAGGTACACAAGAATAATACAGATAGAAGTATGTTTAATAAATGGCCTTTATTTTAATTTTCACTGGCAGACCACTAATGAAATACAGTCTCTATTCTTTCTCCCCGTCCTTCAAGGGAATTCAGATGTACCTTTATCAATATAAACTAGCTGCCATTTCATTATTATAATACCATTATCAAAACTGGATAAAACGAACTTTGAAAATGAGGCTATGAATGCATAATGTGTTTGTAACAACAAGACATTACTGCCAATGTATTCATTTTACTTCGAATTATCAGTTTTGTGAGGACATGTTTCTTCTCTTCTAACTAAGGTCTCAAATCTCTCTGGCCAGTAGACAGCTCTCATTTTACCCAAATATATCCAACTGTGAGTGTTCAGAAGTGGCAAAATTAACAAGAAGCTAGAAATCAAATTATAAACAGAATATTGTGATAAGAAATTTTCCATGAGTTTCATTTCCTTTTGGAGAGAAATGAAAATTTTTAGAGGCTCATTTCAATTAATAGGTATAAAAACTGGTATAGTTTCTCCATCCTGTGTGATAAAATTGCATCCTGAAGTCTCCTAATGCCATTTTTTAAATATTAAAATTCTTTCAAGCTACAGATAGGTATAAAGAAAATTTTATTTAAGAAATCATCAATGTTGAGTTTTCACAGATATGCAGGATTCAGTTACGGTAAAAAATCTCAGAACTGTGGCTTTGGCATTCTCAACCATTAATTGTCATTGTCAATTAATTATTAAAAAGCAACAGTTAATATCAAGTGGCTTGAATATTTTTAACCTGCACATTCAAATAATATTTTCTTTCTGACTTTCATCACTTTTTGCCTCATAGGAATCTAACTCAAAGATGTGCATGCCGGGCTTCCCTGGTGGCACAGTGGTTGAGAGTCCGCCTGCCGATGCAGGGGACACGGGTTCGTGCCCCGGTCTGGGAAGATCCCACATGCCACGGAGCGGCTGGGCCCGTGAGCCATGGCCGCTGAGCCTGCGCGTCCGGAGCCTGTGCTCCGCAACGGAAGAGGCCACAACGGTGAGAGGCCCGCGTACCGCAAAAAAAAAAAAAAAAAAAAGATGTCCATGCCACTGCACTTGTTGCCACGGACAGGAGTCCCCTTGGCATTTCCCTCAACTTCCTCCATGACAGGGCTCTTCCCTCTGTCTCCCACCTCATCCTGCTCACTACACAAATCCTGAGCTGTTTGTTGTCACGCGCACACATTTTGCAGCTGCATACCTCTCATGCTGCTCGTGCTGAGACTTTCCCACCTTTCTGCAGCTCGCTATCTGTTACGATGCAGCTCCAGCTAAACATCGCATGTTGGATAAGATGCTCCAAACTGTGGTCCGTAGCACCTTGTGCATTTATCTATCAGTGCACTCTTTATTTACATGACTCTCCCACTAGAGAGACATCTAACCCATGTTGGGCCAATCAGTCTCTTTGATGAGAATCTGGAATCAGGACAATATAATTCTAGCTCATCTCTTCTCAAGACAAATGGAGAGACCATGCAAAGCTTAGAGGGAGGCAACACTGCATTTACCAAATTAGGGAAAGCCAGTCTTTGAAGAGAGGGGGAAAAGAAAGACAACATGGACAAAAAGCAAAAGGGAGGTGACAAATCTCTGACAAGGTGAAAAATAAATCAGTTTGACCTCCAATTGCTTGTGTCCAAAAACCACGATCACATATGCAACCTTGGGTTCTGTGAGATTCTCATGTATCCTTTCAATAAAACTTCAATTTTTGCTAAAATAATTTTGAAAGTGTTTTTGTTTCTAACAAGCAAATGATTCCTAGGACACTTACATGCAATTAGTGATGAATATATGTCTGTTAACTAAATGAACCAATGACTGCCTTTTAATTTATTAGGACAGAAAAAGGATTCCCTCTCAGCCACCAACACACAGTAGAACCTCCAATTTTGCATCCAACATTGCAAGAATAGCAATTTTAAAAAGAAGAAAAATGACAGTACAGTTTTATAAGATTTTGGATATAGGACCTTAGAAGATGTTCAAAACTTTTAACCTCCTCCAATTACCACCATTTTAAAGATGAGAAAATAGAGACACAGATAGGTGAAATAATTGGCCCAAGGTCATATAGCAAGTCAGAATCACAATGGAGCTCATTTCTCCTCTCCCACCTAACATGCTTTTTTTATACCTTTGACTCGAAGACAACCAGGAAAACACCTGTGCTATGACATGAGCTTTCAGAAGAACAAAACCAGTTGGTGGTTTTATATCCTGCAGATTTTTCGAAAATAGCAATGAGGGCCAAAGAAAAGAATTCAGGTCTTTTAAGACATCCTGTTCTCTTAGTCTTTAACCATGATAACACCTTAAAGAAGGTGTTAAAGAAGGACCAGAGGGGCTCTCCATCTCAGCTGTAAATTAGGTGATTTAATGAAGAATCATTGGAGACACAAAAGACAATCTCTCATTTTCTTTGCATAAAAATCAAAATTACAGTTATCAATGTAAATAAGTAACCATTTTAAACAATAATATACGTCTTATATTTGAAGCATACATCATAATTCTTTTCAAAATTGATCACAAAGAAAAAATACTTAAAGCTGAATGCAAAGTGTAAAAGAAAAATCTTTGAGAAAGACTTAACTCTCAGTTACATAAAGCTCTATCAATCAATAACTAAAATGAGTTGATTATTCAGTAGTTGCAGTAGGTTGCCAGCCCTTAACCTCAACACGAGAATTATCTTCTCACTCACCCAACTATGGATGGTTATTTGAATTTGTTTTCTTTCTTTTTCAAATTATGATAAATTAGTTGCCTCCATACCCTAGAAATCCAGATTTATGTTCCCTTTAAATACTTCAGCAATACTTTTGGAGATTAAATATTTAAAGGTAAATCTTTAATGTCAGTCTCCTCATAAGAACTGCTGCTTTAGAATGATTTCAAAATCAATATACATTTTCTAGCTTATATGTAAATGATGACCATAATTTGCACAATGCAAAAAGTATTAATATTTGTAAATTTTCGATACAAAAAGCATAACTTCCTATATGAAAATAAAGTTGATTCATCTAGAAATTGGTAAACTATGTCTGTTTATTTCTTGCATTTCAACTTAATGAAATTGAAGCTAGTTGTCAATTGTTTATTTAACTAATGCTCTTTGTTCAGCAGAGACTCTAAACATCTCAAAAGGATATTTTTCTTGACTATTGTTAGTCACAGAAAAATAAAGAATAAACAGAAACAGTTCTTTTCGATCAATTTATAATGAGGATGGCATTCATCAGTTAAATAAATGCACCCTTTGGTTAGGAATGAGTACTAATCCAGGCATTCTCTGAGCATCCTAAACACTGATGAACTTTACAACATTACCCTAAAATACTTTTTATTTTTTATTTCTTTATACTCTGTTTTTGTTCCCTTTCAAGTGTTATAAGCTCATTAAAAAGAGAAAATAACTTATAACAGGTCAAATCAAGATTATCCTATTTTCCCTGATGCACACAACAGAGAAAACAGGAACATTATAGGAAGAATATGGTTTTCAATAATAATTCAACATTGATTTGCCATAAAATAAACATGGAAAAATCCACTACCACTAATGAATTGTCTCTATATATTGGATTATTTTAAGCCTTTTCATGCATTACTTCATTTATTCCTCACAACAAATGGGGTAGGTACTAGTATTTTTGCCTTGTGCACATGAGGACCCTGACGCAGAAAGAGTTTAAGGAATTTGCCCAAGATCATACACTTGATAAATAGTGGAACAGAACAGGAACCCAGGCACTCGGCATGAATCCATGCTCTAAACCACTCTGTGTACTGAAAACTTCATATGCTTTTGTAATAGTAAAATTAAAAAATATATGTAAAATAATTAGCATAGTTCCTGCCCTTTACTAAGTACACAGTCAAATGTAACTATGTTGGTCACCATAACGCCATAATGGTTATTGCTTGCTACTGAATTCTAAAATGTTTTTTTAATTCTCAGCTATTTTTACGTGTACAATCCTATTTTTTGGCTGAAAAAAAATTGGTCTTCTGAATTCTTCATTTTTTAAAAAAATGTTTCTAACATGCATTTCTGGTATTCTGTCATAAACATTCTACAAAACATAGATTACTCAGTGTTCCAAATGTGTGACATATGGTTTTCAGGGGAAAATATTGGAGCTTTTACCAAGTAATTAGGGATCATAAGGATTTGCTACCTGGTCTAGAATTATGATCTCATGAGTGAACTACTACTATATCTTCTGAATTTGTACAATACAAAGATATGATGAGACTGCTTTTATTATAACCACAATCTTTTAGGAGGATACATTACAAGAAAGGAAGGAGGAATAGAGGAAGAGAGGGAGAGAGAAAGAGCAAATGCTAATTTGTGTTTTACAAATGAATGGAGAGATGTTTGGTGATCTTGAAATCATAGCTCATAACCAAAGACAGAGAATTCCATATGGTGATTGTTTGATGGAAAAACTCAAGACCTGGAATATTCAACAAAGAAGCTGTTGACAGTGACTGAATTGTCTGTCAGTTAGAAATGCCTATATTTTGTTAGTATCTCTTTCACCATATGATCCTGGTCATTTATCAGAAGGTAGATAGCTAAATTTGATTAGTTTTAACTGAGAAAAAACTAATTTACCTTCCATTGATTGAAATTCATATGGGTGATCAAAAATTGCCAAGCACCAGTACCCAATTAACGTTAAGCAAAATGAACCAAGGACAGCAGTAGCTAGAACTACCGCACAGATTACAGAAATTTTGCTACCAATAAATTAAAGAAATTTAGTCTCCTTAGCAAGTGATTTATTTGGAAGAAGCTTTTAGTGCTAATTTCTGAATGAAGCCAAGAAGATAAAACATTTTAGTGTAGAGTTCAGTTCAAGTACAAACACAGTTGCCAAAAAGCTTTCAAATGAATACTTTAGCATAATTCTTGTTTTACTACATATTCTGGGGACTCAGAAGATATATATATATAGAGTTTCTGCATTTCACCATAAAGAAATTTGAGTCCAGCTTGGGTTAAATCAACCAATCCAAAGAATAATAGAGGCAAGTGATTTTAGAAAAAACCCCTCTTTCCTAATGATAATCCCCAATGGAAAGTGATTGATAATTTAGAAAACTATCAATACTAGTCTAATATAGTTTCTTTTAAAAATTTCCCAATGGCTCCCATCATCTCTGCTTCTCCTATGCTAAAATTAAGTTATTTGATCATGTTCCTAGTTAAATATTTCCTTCCCTACTAAAGGACATTTGCCTGGGCATCAGTATACCCAACTACATCTCCAGTGCTTTAACATGCCCTAAGAATATCTACCTCAGGGTACTCACAGTTAAAATCTATGGACAGTTCATTGTGTTCAAAAATTTAAAAAAAAAATATTTTGTAGTGGAGCTTCAAGATGACGGAAGAGTAAGACGCAGAGATCACCTTCCTCCCCACAAATACATCAGAAATACATCTACTCGTGGAACAACTCCTACAGAACACCTACTGAACACTGGCAGAAGACCTCAGACCTCCCAAAAGGCAAGAAACTCCCCATGTACCTGGGTAGGGCAAAAGAAAAAAGAAAAAACAGAGAAAAAAGAATAGTGATGGAACCTGCACCAGTGGGAGGGAGCTGTGAAGGGGGAAAGATTTCCACACACTAAGAAGCCCCTTCGCAGGCGGAGACTGTGGGTGGCGGACGGGGGCAGCTTCGGAGCCGTGGAGGAGAGCGCAGCCACAGGGGTGCGGAGAGCAAAGAGGAGAGATTCCCACACAGAGGATCAGTGCCGACCAGCACTCACCAGCCCGAGAGGCTTGTCTGCTCACCCACCCAGGCGGCAGGGGCTGGGAGCTGAGGATCGGGCTTCGGAGGTCGGATCCCACGGAGAGGACTGGGGTTGGCAGCGTGAACACAGCCTGAATGGGGCTAGTGTGCCACAGCTAGCCGGGAGGGAGTCCGGGAAAAAGTCTGGAGCTGCCGAAGAGGCAAGACACTTTTTCTTGCCTCTTTGTTTCCTGGTGCACGAAGAGAGGGGATTCAGAGCGCTGCTTAAAGGAGCTCCAAGACGGGCGTGAGCCGCAGCTATCAGCGCGGACCCCAGAGACGGACATGAGATGTTAAGGCTGCTGCTGCCGCCACCACCAAGAAGCCTGTGTGCGAGCACAGGTCACTGTCCACACCTCCCCTCCCGGGAGCCGGTGCGGCCCGCCACTGCCAGGGTCCCGTGATCCAGGGACACCCTCCCCGGGAGAACACACAGCGTGCCTCAGGCTGGTGCAAAGTCACGCCGGCCTCTGCCACTGCAGGATTACCCGGCACTCCGTGCCCCTCCCTCCCCCCCGGCCTGAGTGAGCCAGAGACCCGAATCAGTGGCTCCATTAACCCCGTCCTGTCTAAGCGAAGAACAGACGCCCTCAGGCGACCTACATGCAGAGGCGGGGCCAAATCCAAAGCTGAGCCCCCGTAGCTGTGCGAACAAAGAAGAGAAAGGGAAATTCCTCCCAGCAGCCTCAGGAGCAAAGAATTAAATCTCCACAATCAACTTGATGTACCCTGCATCTGTGGAATACCTGAATAGACAAGGAATCACCCAAAATTGAAGAGGGGAACTTTGGGAACAGCAATATATATATATAATATAAATTTTTTTCTTTCCATTTTTCTCTTTTTGTGAGTGTGTATGTGTATGCTTCTGTGTGTGATTTTGTCTGTATAGCGTTGCTTTTACCATTTGTCCTAGGGTTCTGTCTGTCCTTCTTTTCTTTTTTACTTTAAAATTTTTTTTTCTTAATAATTATTTTTTATTTTAATAACTTTATTTTATTTTATCTTCTTCTTTCTTTCTTTATTTTCTCCCTTTTATTCTGAGCCGTCTGGAGAACAGGCTCTTGGTGCTCCAGCCAGGCATCAGGGCTGTGCCACTGAGGTGGGAGAGCCAAGTTCAGGACACTTGTCCACAAGAGACCTCCGAGCTCCACGTAATATCAAACAGAGAAAACCTCCCAGAGATCTCCATCTCAATGCCAAGACCCAGCTCCACTCAACCACCAGCAAGCTACAGTGCAGGATGCCCTATGCCAAACAACAAGCACGACAGGAACACAACCCCATCCATTAGCACATAGGCTGCCTAAAATCATAATAAGACCACAGACACCCCCAAACACACCATCAGATGTGGACCTGCCCACGAGAAAGAAAAGATCCAGCCTCATCCACCAGAACACAGGCACTAGTCCCCTCCACCAGGAAGTCTACACAACCCACTGAAACAACCTTAGCCACTGGGGACAGAGAGCAAAACCATGGGAACTACGAACCTGCAGATTGTGAAATGGAGACCCCAAACACAGTAAGTTAAGCAAAATGAGAAGACAGAGAAACACACAGCAGATGAAGGAGCAAGGTAAAAACCCACCAGACCAAACAAATGTAGAGGAAATAGGCAGTCTACCTGAAAAAGAATTCAGAATAATGATAGTAAAGATGATCCAAAATCTTGGAAATAGAATAGACAAAATACAAGAAACCTTTAACAAGGACCTAGAAGGAATAAAAAGCAAACAAACAGAAATGAACAACACAATAAATGAAATTAAAAATTCTCTAGAAGGGATCAATAGCAGAATAACTGAGGCAGAAGAACGGATAAGTGACCTGGAAGATAAAATAGTGGAAATAACTACTGCAGACCAGAATAAGGAAAAAAGAATGAAAATAATTGAGGACAGTCTCAGAGACCTCTGGGACAACATTAAGTGCACCAACATTCGAATTATAGGAATTCCAGAGGAAGAAGAGAAAAAGAAAGGGACTGACAAAATATTTGAAGAGATTATAGTTGAAAACTTCCCTAATATGGGAAAGGAAATAGTTAATCAAGTCCAGGAAGCACAGAGAGTCCCATACAAGATAAATCCAAGGAGAAACAGGCCAAGACACATATAAATCAAACTATCAAAAATTAAATACAAAGAACAAATATTAAAAGCAGCAAGGGAAAAACAACAATTAACACACAAGGGAATCCCCGTAGGTTAACAGTTGACCTTTCAGCAGAAACTCTGCAAGCCAGAAGGGAGTGGCAGGACATATTTAAAGTGATGAAAGAGAAAAACCTACAACCAAGATTACTCTACCCAGCAAGAATCTCATTCAGATTTGAAGGAGAAATTAAAAGCTTTACAGAAAAGCAAAAGCTAAGGGAATTCTGCACCATCAAGCCAGCTTTACAACAAATGCTAAAGGAACTTCTCTAGGCACGAAATATAAGAGAAGGAAAAGACCTACAATAACAAACCCAAAACAGTTAAGAAAGTGGGAATAGGAACATACATATCGATAATTACTTTAAATGTAAATGGATTCAATGTTCTAACCAAAACACATACTGTCTGAATGGATACAAAAACAAGACCCGTATATATGTTGTCTACAAGAGACCCACTTCAGACCTCGGGACACATACAGACTGAAAGTGAGGGTATGGAAAGATATTCCATGCAAATGGAAATCAAAAGAAAGCTGGAATAGCAATTCTCATATCAGGCAAAATAGACTTTAAAACAAAGACTAATACAAGAGACAAAGAAGGACACTACATAATGATGAAGGGATCAATCCAAGAAGAAGATATAACAATTGTAAATATTTATGCACTCAACATAGAAGCACCTCAATACAAAGGCAAATACTAACAGCCATAAAAGGGGGGATCGACAGGAACACAATCATAGTAGGGGACTTTAACACCCCACTTTCACTAATGGACAGATCATCCAAAATGAAAATACATAAGGAAATACAAGCTTTAACTGATACATTAAGCAAGATAAACTTAATTGATATTTACAGGACATTCCATCCAAAAAAAAACAGAATATACTTTCTTCTCAAGTGCTCATGCAACATTTACCGGGATAGATCATATCTTGGGTATCAAATCAAGCCTTGGTAAATTTAAGAAAATTGAAATCATCTCAAGTATCTTTTCCAACCACAATGTATGAGACTAGATATCAATTATAAGAAAAAATCTGTAAGAAATACAAACACATGGAGGCTAAACAACACACTACTTAATAACCAAGAGATCACTGAAGAAATCAAAGAGGAAATCAAAAAATACCTAGAAACAAATGACCATGAAAACAAAATGACCCAAATGTATGGAATGCAGCAAAAGCAGTTCTAAGAGGGAAGTTTACAGCTATACAATCCTACCTTAAGAAACAACAAACATCTCATATAAACAACGTAACATTACACTTAAAGCAATTAGAGAAAGAAGGACAAAAAAACCCCCAAAGTTAGCAGAAGGAAAGAAATCATAAATATCAGGTCAGAAATAAATGAAAAAGAAATGAAGGAGATGATAGCAAACTCAATAAAGCTAAAAGCTGGTTCTTTGAGAAGATAAACAAAATTGATAAAGCATTAGCCAGACTTACCAAGAAAATAAGGGAGAAGACTTAAATCAATAGAATTAGAAATGAAAAAGGAGAAGTAACAACTGACACTGTGGAAATACAAAGGATCATGAGAGATTACTACAAGCAACTCTATGCCAATAAAATGGACAACCTGGAAGAAATGGACAAATTCTTAGAAATGCACAACCTTCTGAGACTGAACCAGGAAGAAATAGAAAATATGAACAGACCAACCACAAGCAGTGAAATTGAGACTGTGATTAAAAATCCTCCAACAAACAAAAGCCCAGGACCAAATGGTTTCACAGGTGAATTCTATCAAACATTTAGAGAAGAGCTAACACCCGTTCTTCTCAAACTTTTCCAAAATATAGCAGAGGGAGGAACACTCCCAAACTCATTCTATGAGGCCACCATCACTCTGATATCAAAACCAGAGAAAGATGTCACAAAGAAAGAAAACTACAGGCCAATATCACTGATGAACATAGATGCAAAAATCCTCAGCAAAATACTAGCAAACAGAATCCAACAGCACATTAAAAGGATCATACACTATGATCAAGTGGGGTTTATCCCGGGAATGCAAGGATTCTTCAATATATGCAAATCAATCAACGAGATACACCATATTAACAAATTGAAGGAGAAAAACCATATGATCATCTCAATAGATGCAGAGAAAGCTTCCGACAAAATTCAACACCCATTCATGATAAAAACCCTGCAGAAAGTAGGCATAGAGGGAACTTTCCTCAACATAGTAAAGGCCATATATGAGAAACCCACAGCCAACATTGTCCTCAAAGGTGAAAAACTGAAACCATTTCCACTAAGATCAGGAACAAGACAAGTTGCCCACTCTCACCACTATTATTCAACATAGCTTTGGGAGTCTTAGCCACAGCAATCAGAGAAGAAAAAGAAATAAAAGGAATGTAAATTGGAAAAGAAGAAGTAAAGCTGTCACTGTTGGCAGATGACATGATACTATACATAGAGAATCCTAAAGATGCTACCAGAAAACTACTAGAACTAATCAATGAATTTGGTAAAGTAGCAGGATACAAAATGAATGCACAGAAATCTCTGGCATTCCTATACACTAATGATGAAAAATCTGGAAGTGAAAAAAGAAACATTCCCATTTACCATTGCAACAAAAAGAATAAAATGTCTAGGAATAAACCTACCTAAGGAGAAAAGAGACATGTATGCATAAAATTATAAGACACTGCTGAAGGAAATTAAATAAGAAACAAATAGATGGAGAGATATAACATGTTCTTGGATTGGAAGAATCAACATTGTGAAAATGACTCTACTACCCAAAGCAATCTAAAGATTCAGTGCAATCCCTATCAAACTACCAATGGCATTTTTCACAGAACTAGAACAAGAAATTTCACAATTTGTATGGAAACACAAAAGACCCTGAGTAGCCAAAGCAATCTTGAGAAAGAAAAACAGAGCTGGAAGAATCAGGCTCCCTGACTTCAGACTATATATACTACAAAGCTACTGTAATCCAACAGTATGGTACTGGCACAAAAACAGAAATATAGATCAATGGAACAGGATAGAATGCCCAGAGATAAACCCATGCACATATGATCACCTTATCTTTGATAAAGGAGGCAAGAATATACGGTGGAGAAAAGACAGCCTCTTCAATAAGTGGTGCTGGGAAAACTGGACAGCTACACATAAAAGAATGAAATTAGAACACTCCCTAACACCATACACAAAAATAAACTCAAAATGGATTAAAGGTCTAAATGTACGGCCAGACACCATAAAACTCTTGGAGGAAAACATAGGCAGAACACTCTATGACATAAATCATAGCAAGATCCTTTTGACCCACCTCCTAGAGAAATGGAAATAAAAACAAAAATAAACTAATGAGACCTAATGAAACTTAAAAGCTTTTGCAAAACAAAGGAAACCATAAAGAAGACAAAAAGACAATCCTCAGAATGGGAGAAAATATTTGCAAATGAAGCAAGTGACAAAGGATTAATCTCCAAAACATGCAAGCAACTCATGCAGCTCAATATCAAAAAACAAACAACCCAATCCAAAAATGGGCAGAAGGCCTAAATAGACATATCTCCAAAGAAGATATACAGATTGCCAACAAACATGAAAGAATGCTCAACGTCATTAATCATTAGGGAAATGCAAATCAAAACTACAATGCGATATCATCTCACACCGGTCAGAATGGCCATCATCAAAAAATCTAGAAACAGTAAATGCTGGAGAGGGTGTGGAGAAAAGGGAACCCTCTTGCACTGTTGGTGGGAATGTAAATTGATACAGCCACTATGGAGAACAGTATGGAGGTTCCTTAAAAAACTAAAAATAGAACAACCATACGACCCAGCAATCCCACTACTGGTCATATACCCTGAGAAAATCATAATTCTGAAAGAGTCATGTACCAAAATGTTCATTGCAGCTCTATTTACAATAGCCAGGACATGGAAGCAACCTAAGTGTCCATCGACAGATGAATGGATAAAGAAGATGTGGCATATATATACCTCGGAATATTACTCAGCCATAAAGAAGAACGAAACTGATTTATTTGTAGTGAGGTGGATGGACCTAGAGAGCGTCATACAGAGTGTGGTAGGTCAGAAAGAGAAAAGCAAATACCGTATGCTAACACATATATAAGGGATCTAAAGAAAAAAAAAAAAGAAAGAAAATGGTCAGAAGAACCTAGGGGCAAGATGGGAATAAAGATGCAGACCTACTAGAGAATGGACTTGAGGATACAGGGAGGGGGAAGGGTAAGCTGGGACAAAGTGAGAGAGTGTCATGGACAAATATACACTACCAAACGTAAAATAGATCACTAGTGGGTAGCAGCCGCATAGCACAGGGAGATCAGTTCGGTGCTTTGTGACCACCTAGAGCGGTGGAATAGTGAGGATGGGAGGGAGGGAGACGCAAGAGGGAAGAGATATGGGAACATATGTATATGTATAAGTGATTCACTTTGTTATAAAGCAGAAACTGACACACCATTGTAAAGCAATTATACTCTAATAAAAATGCTTAAAATTTTTTTTAAACAATATAAAATCATTTTTATGCTATTGGATAAAGATTGCAAAAGGTCATAGAGGTATGTAAGTTATTAAATTCAAAAAATAATATATATTATAAAGTTTTTTTTATATAACAAATTACTTTAAAGCAGCCATTGAAATCCAATGGATGACAAACTCCTCTGCAGAAAGCTGAGACACACAGACTGTTTCACCTTTGGGATTATGGGAGGAAGAAATCACCACCATAAAAGTGAGTAAGAAAAAAAAGGTGAAATTTTAACAAATTCTGAAATGCTGAGTATGGAGTAGCCTGTCAGTTTATATACCCGGGAGCCTCAGACATAAGGAGAGTCTGTGTTCATTTACCAGCTTTTAGCCAGGGGCCTCTACTGGGTGTTCACAAGACGGGATAGAAATGGTACCTGGCATAGGCGCCCTCACTGGAACACAGGCACTAAGCCACCTCTTGTTTGAAGCAAAACCTGGAAGACATGGGGAGTAAGGTAGGAAACCCTTTTGCCCCTGCTCTAGGACAAAGGTATGCTGCCAGGGACGGAGGGCTAGGAACAAAGTGATCTGCAGCTGAGGGAGGGATGAGAGAGCTGTTTGAGTCCAGGTCGTTCAACTGAGTCCAGGACCCTAAAGCAGAGGGCAGGACATGTGCCCACACTGGAGAGTTCCCTTCACGTCCCCCTCACTGATGCAGGGTAGACTATGGCTATGTGGCAGGGTAGGGTGGGAGAGGGTTGTAGTGAGGACAGAGGTCTGAAACACTAAGACAGTTCCTCACCCAAAATGCAGGTGAACAAGGCCTTCTAAGGACTGAGGCTACATCAAGAGAAACAAGAAACTCTATCTGCCCTGACCACAAGCCCCCACCAAATAACCAGCAATAGCAGTCTGCTGCTGGGGAGGAACAAAACCATGGGAAAATATCCACTTGTAGTTCAGGCCTGCTGGGCCTGCTGAGAGCTGAGAGCAGACGAGGAACCCTGAAAAAAGCCCTACAGTAATGGAGGCTGCATGCTAAGCACAAAGTGGCAGCAGCCCACCATTGGAGGAATTTGAAAAAAAAAAAATAGTGAAACATAGAACAGATTATCCAAGAGATGCGAGACAACATCAAAGAGTTTAATGCACATGTACTTGGAGTACCAGAAGGATAAAAGGTAGAGAAAAGGACAGAAAGATTATTGATGAGAGAACTTTCAAAATTAGTGAAAGACAACCATAGATCCAAGAAGTTCAGAGAGCCCTAGCAGTATAAATACCAAGAAAAACCCTACCTAGGCTCATCATGGTCAAACTGCTGAAACCCAAAGATAAAGGGAAAATCTTGAGAGTAGTAAGAGAAAAAGACACATTTTTTAGAGGCACAAAGATAGGAAGCAGAACAGATTCACTGTCAGAAATTAGGCAAGCAGGAGACAATGGAGTCACATCTTTAAAAACTGGAAAAAAAAGAAAAAGAATTGATCTGGGGCTTCCCTGGTGGTGCAGTGGTTGACAGTCCACCTGCTGATGCAGGGGACACGGGTTCATGCCCCGGTCTGGGAAGATCCAGCATGCCGCAGAGCAGTTAGGCCCGTGAGCCATGGCCGCTGAGCCTGCGCGTCCGGAGCCTGTGCTCCGCAACGGGAGAGACCACAATAGTGAGAGGCCCGCGTACCGCAAAAAAAAAAAAAGAATTGATCAACTCAAAATTCTGTGTCCAATGAAAATACCTTTCAAAAATGAGGCTGGAGGGAAGATTTTTCCAGAGAAACAAACTGAGAGAATTAATTGACAGCAGACTTGTAGAATAAGAAATGTTGAAAGGAAGTTCTTCAGGCAGAAGAAATCTGATACAAGATAGACATAAAGAAATAAAGAGCATGGGAAAAGGAAAAATGTGGGTAACTACGAAATACATGTTTCTTGATTTTAATCTCTTTAAAAGACAACTGTCTGAAGTAAAAATACCTGTAAGGCATATGTTTCATAGAATATGGTGAAGTAAAATGTATGAGAACAGTAGCATAAGGGACAGGAAGGAGGAAATAAATAAATACTATGGTAAGATTCTTGCACAATAAAGGAAGTACTATAATATTATTTGAAGTGAACTGTCATAAGTTAAAAATATATATTGAAAGCAATAGAACAACCAAACTAATTAAAATGATGTATAACTAATAAGCTAGTAGGGGAGATAACATAGAATCATAAAAAAATACTCAAAAGAAGGTGGTGAAAGAGAGACAAAGGAATCAAGAACAAATGGAACACATGGAAAAGAACTAGGACTAGATAAAAAAAATATATGACAGATTTAAATACAAATGCATGAATAATTAAATTAATGTTATAAACACTTCAATTAAATGCAAAGACTGGGACTGGATGAAGAAAACAAGATCCAATTATATACTTTTTAAAGGAAACTGACTTTAAATATAAAGACATAGATTAAAATGATGGGAAAACTATGTCATGTAAATATACTAATCAAAGGAAAGCTAGTATAGCTATATTATCAGACTAATTAGATTTCTGAAAAAGAAATAATACTGTTGATAAAGAGGAAGTAAAGGGGTAAATTCATCAAGAAGACATGACAATCCTAAATGTGTATGTACTTAATTGCAAAATTCAAATATACAAATAATATAATGATATTACAATAGTTTTGTTAGTTGGTTTGGTTTGTACCAGTAACAAAGGCTGCAGCAAAGTCACTGTTCCCTTAATGCCCACCAGCACCTTCCTGCTTTGCCGACTTCAGTGACAATGGTCTTGATGTAGCATCATAAGGTCTACAACAAAAGACTGGAATATTTCTATCTTCCAATAAAATAAAAACTTCTATAGCAACATATGTCCTAAGACATCTTTAAATAAAGAAATTTCAGGCTTCCCTGGTGGCGCAGCGGTTGAGAGTCTGCCTGCCGATGCAGGGGCACGGGTTCGTGCCCTGGTCCAGGAAGATCCCACATGACGCGGAGCGGCTGGGCCCATGAGCCATGGCCGCTGAGCCTGTGCGTCCAGAGCCTGTGCTCCGCAATGGGAGAGACCACAACAGTGAGAGGCCCGTGTACCGAAAAAAATAAAAAAATAAATTTCACATGAAAATGAATAAAAGGAAATAGGAAGAAACTAGTAGTGACACAGAGGAGTTGGAAGGGAAAAAAGGCTTCAAAAAATCTGAAATTAGATCCCCTATCATGTCATCACCTGTGCTTTGAATTAAGAATATTTACTTATTAATTAGGCTTAAACTTTCATCGACACTTCAAAGTGAAGAGATTAGTCTATTAAGTAAATGACTTCACAAACATCACTTTAACTGGTGGCTGTATATTCTGTGTAGACTCATTATTTAACTTCACACTTTGTTCATTCCATTATTTCATTTTTGACAGGTAGCAGCTGAATAAAGTCAAGAACTACTCATCTGAATTCAGTCAACAAAGAAAGGTGTTTAAAATGTAGGAAGGAGGAATAATGGGTCAACAACAATTTCCATCAGAAGAAAATGTTATTATTTATTAACAACACATAATTTAGTCAAAGATTTTTTTTCTGTCTCTTACAAATCTCACTGCCCTAGCTCACCAAGTTTCTCTCACACCAGTATAATGCTATAAATAATGATCTGAAATGCACTTGGCCTCTCATAGCATCATAGGTATGGAATAAAACCTTAACATTCCCACTAAGGAGATTAAATAATATGAAGATAATTTATACAGTGTTTTCTACTTCAGGGAAAAAGAAAAAAGCACAACGTTTATGAGAATAAAATATTAAAAGGACACAAAGGACTGAATGTTTGTGTCCCACCAAAATTCATATGTTGATGCTTAAATCCCCATGTGATGGTGTTTGGAGGTGGGAATTTTGGAATGTAATTAGGTCATGAGGATGGATCCCTTATGAATGGGATTAGTGCCCTTATAAGGGGCTGAAGAGATGAGAGTTTCCCCCTTCCACCATGTGAGGACACAGCAAGAATGAGCCAGGAAGTGGGCCTTCACCAGACATCAAATCTGTCAACACCTTGATCTTGGACTTCTAGACTCCAGAAATGTGAGAAGTAAATTTTTACTGTTTACAAGCCACCAAGTCGATGGTATCCTGTTATAGTAACTTGAATAGAACAAGACAGTTCCTCCTTCCAACAGTGCCAGTCAAAATATTTATATGCCTCCATGTATCTCCTAATTTTTCAGACCATACAATTTCACTTTAGTGCCAAATGTATTACTGTTCTCTAAATCCAAACCTATCTCAGTAACTTGATTTGCATGCTTTTGTGCAAGGTAATTAAAATAAAGAGTTTTAAGACTCACTGAGTAGAAATTTAACCAATGTTTCATCCACAAAAGTTAGAAAATCAGCCAATTTTAAGCAAAACATCATGATCATCAAACAGCTAAGTTCCTTGAGGAGAGGATTTTGTTTCATTGACTCTGATATTTCCCCAACACCTGGAATGACGCCTGACATGTAACACACACTCAATACATATTGTTAAATTAATGAGGGAATATGAGAGACCCTGCAGCACAGACTACTGCAGAGAAGAAAATAAATACCCATGAATTCTTTGAACAAAGAACTGTCTCAATGCATATTGTGGTGACTGTTGTTGAAATATGAAACATGCACTCACACATGGATCAGGAATAAGGAAAATAAAGATAAGACTTCATATACAAATCCCCGAGCTTTCTAATGTTAAAGGGAAAAGGTGTGTGCATTAATTTGACATATTGATACAGTGGGGAGAGAATATTTAAATACAAGGCATTTCTCATTTCACAAACAGCAATTCTCATTTCACAAACAGCAATTCACAAACCACAGTAAATGAATTTCTTCTGATTCAGAGCTGTGTATACCCACAGTCCAGGATTTCTAATACAATAAATTCTGCTTTTAAGCCAATCACAACAAAGAAAACAAAATTAGGCAACTAAATAAATGAAATGAGAAGGAAAGGATTTTGCCCATACTTGGTGACATCTGTAACCCATATTTTATTTATCAGATAAAGTATTTAGCCAGATTTGTGTCAGCCTTAGAGTAATGAGCTCCACATAATTTCACCCTAGGGTTTAACTCGGAAACAGCTCTCACAAATGAACTAAACAACAACAGTAACAAAAAACCTCATACAACTTCATTACTTCATTCCCAAACTGTATAATCTCAGAATCTCAGAGCCACCATTACTCACAATGCATTCATGCTTTGCTAAGAACTGAATTGTGTTTCCACAAAATGTATATGTTTGAAGCTCTAACAGCCAGTGTGATGGTATTTGGGAGGTAGATAGATTTTGATGTGATCATGGGCTTGGGGTCCTCATGATGGAATTAGTGCCCTTATAAAAAGAAACACCAGAAAGCTTGTCTTCCCTCTGTCTGCCCTGTGAGGACACAATGAGAAGGTGGCCATCTGCAAGCTAGGAATAGAGCTCTCGTCAGGGAACTGAGTCAGCCAGCATCTTGATTCTGGACTTCTCAGCCTCCAGAACTGTGAGAAATGAATTCCTATTGTTTAGAACACCCAGTTTATGGCATTCTATTACACCAGCTCAAGGTGACTAAGACACACTCACAGGAAAATAATAGGAATGAAAATAAAACAATGATAATGCTACGATCCCATTGCAGTATAGTTGTGCCTGGGTTAGGAGTTTAGAAATGCAACATCACATTTAGTCCTCACAGTCTCTCCTGAGGAAGGTCATATTTTCATTGTCATTTTACATGTGAAGAAACTGAATCTCAGAGAGATGAAACAAATTCCTAGGAAGTACTGGAATCATGATTTAAGCCAAGGCCCTCTGCCTCCAGGCTCAGAACTGTTAAGTCTACATGTATCACCTCTTCAGACTTTTTATTAAGCTCAATTAATCCACCTCCTGATACAAAAGAACAAATAAAGAATCCCCAAATTACTTAAATTCTGTGACAATATACCCCAAATTTTGACAGGTTTCTTTTCAAAATAGGGCAGTTGCCCTCCTTGCTCACAAACATGACAACTTATAAACCTCTGTCCAGGTTTCAACATTGCTGTATATTGCAGTCCAGTTGGCTCGCTCTCCAGAATTGCTGGTGTTTGGGGTTAAACATGAAAGTAAGAATAAAAGCCCACCACCTGACTCCTCACCTATGCCAACTCCTTGCCAGGACTCTTTAGAATCCAACTGGCCTACACACAGCCTAATGGTAATAGCAGTTTCTAGATACAAATCCATGCTACTGCTAGCTCATCTTGGAACCTCAGCTAGTGATTTCACCTCTCAGACCCTCAGTCACCTCACATGAAAGTGGAGAATATAACATCATCCCGAGTGGCCATTGCGATGGTTACATGAGAAAATACACCTAAGAGCCCAGTATACACCCTGGCCCTCGGGAGACTGTACCACATGCTTTTTCCCCTCCCCCTCTCCTCCCTTCTCCTTCCTTCTTTCTCCTCCCCCACCTGCTGCTCACCTTTCTCACCCCCTCTTCTAGGACCTCCTTCTATTAGTTGCCCTCCTGATCCAGCATCAGTTCTCCCTAAGGGGTTTCTTCCCTGAGACTATAGGAACCCTTTGTCCATTAAACTTGAAATAAATATAAAACCTGCCATTGCTCCAGCTAGCATCCTTTCCCTCATATCTTCATTGCCGCACTTACTGAAAGTGTTCTACACTCAGTTCTCACACCGCCTTACCACCCTCCCATTCATTTATTTATTTTGAATATTTGGTACCTTCATTTGCCAGGCACTGTGCCAGGCCCTGGGTTACAACTGTGATCAAAGCCTGAGCTGGTCCCTCCCTGCCCTCACAGCGTTCACCATCCCCTTGCAGTATGACTTTCGTCTCTCATTCTGCTGAAATCCCCACACTGACAGCCACCAGCACCCTCCTAATTCCTCATTCCTCTCCTCCGTCAACCTCCTAAACAAATGAATGAGTCCCTTTTCTCTCTGCCTCAGGGATCTCACACCTTCCTGTGACTACATTCTCCCTCTTCCCCTAAGCCCTACCCCCCAAAATCCCTCCTCTAGTTTTCTGTCTCAATAAAGAGCTTCCCCATCCACCCAGTTGTTTGACCCAGAAACCCAGGAATTCTTGTTTTTTCCCTCCCCTTTCATCCCGTTCACTAGCAGGTCCTGTTGACTCTGTACCCAAAACATACCCTTCACCTATCCACGTCCATTCGCTTCTCTCTCAAGCATGTAACTGCTTCCTACCTGGTCCCCTGCTTCATTCCAGCACATAGACTGCCCTCCGCCCCCCACCCCCCACCAACTTGTCACACAGCAGTCAGAGTGATCTTTAAAGCTACTCAAGTAATGTCACCCCAACACTTTTAAAAGCTTTAAAAATATAAACTTCAAAGTCTTCTGCTTCCACTCAGAATAAAATCCAAACTTGCTTGTACAGCAAAATGGCCCAATATCACCTGGGCCTTCCACCCCCGAGCTCATTACCCTCACGCCTGAGACCATCTGACAGGTTCTTGCGGGGCTGGGCCTCCCCTCATTCAGTCTCAGCTCAGACCTCACCTGTTCAGGGCGGCTGACCCATCGCTCTCCATCACATCCTGTTTCACTCTCTTCACAGCACTTACAGCGGTCCCTCACTGTTGGTTACTTAGTATCTGTCCTCTACTGGAAGGGAAGCTACACAGGGGCAAGGACCTTGTCCTCCTTATCTGCCAGGACATCCCTGGTGCCTGGAACATGCCAGACACATGGCAGATGCTTAATAAATATTTGTTGAATGAATGGTCGATGGGATGGAAAAATAAAGGATAGAAATAGGCAAAGGAGGGAATAACTAGGAAAAAAGGCCCTGAAAAGAAGAGGTTTTTCTGGGACTTCACAGAAGACATAGCTTGAAGTGGTAAAGTACTAACACTATAAATAGAACTTTCATATTTATTAAAACTCTCGTCCATTAGAAACAGCCTAATTTAGTGAGCACCCAAGCTGGTACATCTATGTCAATCTTCATAGCTGGATCACAGGAGACGACATAAAATTATAAAAGCTTTGGAAAATCCTGTGCTCTGAAAGCATCTCCCTGCCTGCTCACAAGCATGTCTTAAAGGCAGAGTCCTCTGGGCTTCCTTCCATACTTGTGCTGTAATAAATTCCTTTCTAACACAAGAAGAAAGGAGAGACAGCAGGGGAAGGTAGAGCTCTCCTTCCCCAGAGAATCAAGAGCACCTGCTCTCTAATGCTCGGGGCTCTTCCACCAAGGAAGCAGCAAAAGGTTTGTGCCTCCTAACTGAGGCTTCACAGACCCACACCTCACCTCCCCTTGTTTCTAAGTAAGGCAGACAGCTGGGCTTCGGTTAGCTTCTCTTTCCCCCTTTCCACTACTCCTTTTTTCTCTAATCTAATATAGGAAAAGAAGGAAGGAAGGAAGGGAGATAGGGGAAGAGGTGGGTTAGGGAGGAGGGACACCACAAAGAACTGACTCAGAGCTTCACTCCTCGGGTCACCATGAGCTGCACTAAGTGCTGCTGAACACTGAAACTCAGGGAGATGCGGAGCCCGGCCCCGTACCTCATCGTGGAGCACACAGCTTTTGGATACACTGGAAATCCACTGCTCTGGGCTTCTGGTGGCAGTGAGGAAGCAGCCACCCCAAGCTCCTCTGTGAAGGGACCGCTGCTGCTTCCATTTTCCTGGAGAGGGTGTGCTGTCTATGACAAGGGACTGCGGGCTCCAGTGCTGCTGTGGGCTGTGCTGATGGATGACCACAGTGCCCCTGATTGCTCTTGAAATTGAGGGATAACAAAATCAAACAGAACAAGGCTTTCAACAAGAAACAGCAGTCCCCTGGCCCACCCATCCCAGTCTCAAGCTTCCTAGAAGCAAATATTTTCACATCTTTTCATCCCTTTATTTTTTTCTACTATTTACCTCCATGTTTTAATATAACACGATTATGCTACCAGTACCTGATTTTTCAGTTTTCAGCATTATCACATTGACTTTTTTTCTGTGGAAACTTGGATTTGGCCACCTTACATGATCATTACCAACAAACACCCCACATACATGCAAACACTCTTCCCTTCCCCTGCATCCTCCAAAGACTAATCTCTCAAGATATTCAGTTTACATTTCTTTATTATGACCATGTAAATATTGTTCTCCACCGATCCACAGTTTACACCACAGAAAATGTAAAAAATTACATTTTCTATCTTGAATCGCACTGGAATATAATTTGGTGCCTATCAGATTGTCAAAAATTAAAAACCTGATATCACAAAGTATTGGTAGGAATGTAGCACAAAGGGAATTCTCACACAGTTCTGCTGTGAGGAGGAACAGCTACATTCAGACTGTGTGACTAGGGAGGTTATTTTCTTGCCTCTGTTTCCCCCTTTGTAAAAGGAGGCTAGCAACCTGATTGGGAGCATTCAGTGGCTTCATGCCTGAAATAGCGTGGCACGGTGCCGGGAATGTGGCCAGGACTCAAGAAATATTAACCTCTATCAGCCAAGTGTCCTGTTACATGTTCTCATTCTGCAATTGTAACAATGTAATCAAGTGTCCATACAGTTACTTATGTGATGTCCGTCTCCCCACCAGATCAAAAGCTCTTCAAGGATGAGAACCATATCTGCTTTGTTCTCATTTATACCCTTAATGCTAGCAGAGTGCTACACACAAAATAAATGTATTGAATGAATGATGAAGGAAGAAAGAATGAGTGAATGGGGGCCCCCACCAATGCAGAGATGCTGAATGTAAAGGCTAAAACTTTCTTTTGAAGTACAGATTGGAAACTCTGAGCTATGAGGTGCCTCAGCTACATATCAGCAGTGTTAATTCCTCCCACGGACTTAATAGTTTGTTATGATGAAGGTCAAGGATGGTTCACAGAACAGAAGGAAGAATTATCCCTTTTAAAAAAAGAAGCCTGGCTCTACAGATATGGGGTGTGAAAGAGTAGAGTGTAGATGCCATTTGGCTGGAGGGTCACAAGACCACAGGAGACACTAGTTCACAGACAAAATTAAAACATCTCTGGACTGGACCAGCTGAGGGTGTTTGCAGTCCGTTGTCACATCCATTTGCTGTCTGAAGCAAAGCAGAAGGAAGTTAGGAGGCAGCTTTTGAGTGCATTTGAGAAGAAAGGGGAAAGCAAGGGAGATCAGTGGCTTGGTCTCTGGTAAGAAAGTGTGAACTGCCAATTTCTACATGACATTACATTAAATAGTTCTATTGGTTAAAAGGAAAGAAAGGAAAGAAAACCTAATGTGAGCACAAGGAAGGTCCTCAGACTCATGGCATTTGGATACTGGGGCATTTGGCATAAAATCCATGCTCAAGATGAGCTTGGGTTAAAGTGATAACTGGGTTTTTGCCTTTTACAAGTGGCTGGGATTTACAGAAAGCCAACAGAGCAGCAGGCTCTATTAAATGATCTCCAATTATCAGCTTCACAGGCAGGAAGATGATTAAAATTTAATGGCATATCCCAGCTTGTTCCCATTCAATTGAGCTGCTGTCATCTTCCTGTCAAGGAGGATAAAGAAGTGGGAAATGTTGAAAAGGAAATAAAAAAGAAGAATACTTTCAAGGTAAAATTCTTCATCTGACAAGGTAGGAGAATAAATCAGCCATGATAAGAAAAAGATCAAAAGTGATCTTTGCCTTATAATTACTGACTTAGAGTCTGCATGTCAAATGGTTGCTATTTATGGATTTAATAAGGAAAGAAATTCTCAGAAATGCTTCAACTCCTATTATCCTTAGTCAAGACTTTCTTGTCAATACCCCACATATGAAAATGCCTATGCTTTACACTTTGGTTTTGTTTTGTTTTTTAGTTAAATGGGCTACTGAATAAAGTTGTACTTCAATTTGAACATGATGTATGGCAATAAAATAACAGTGTGCCTACTTGCTTCAACTTGACTCTCTACAGAATTGCAATAGGAAACTCCCAGAACTGTTTGGGACAATTTTTTTCCAGCAGTGTCACTGGAGGAAGTAAATAGGCTCCAGGGTCAGCAACACTCCTTGTTGGACAGTACCCATTTGGAGGCATGAGTCACAGCTGAAGTACCTGCCTGGGGCTCCACACTGGGAAGGCATAGGAGGCTCTAAGAAAGCCCATAAGACAATATATATCAGACTCTAGAGAAGGGCGGGGATTGGACAGTTGGCATGTAGAGCTGGAAGCAAAGGATGTGTATGTAGCAGCTTTCATTGGTGATCTTAAGCTATAAATTACACTAATGTGACCATGACATGTGAAAAACACAGTAGCTTATCCTGTGTGATCAGTTGCCTAAAAGTAATCTATACTGAATCTAATCATGCAGGCTACAAGATGGATCTTTGAAAGTCTTGATTATATCTAAATTTCATGCCAAGTTGTCACAGAGACAGATCTCAAGGCAACATCTACCTACTGGGAGCCAGCATCACCCAGTCTGGGGCAGCCATCCTTGCCCAGACCATGTGGTCCTTGCCCAGACCATGTCCCTCGTCCAGCAGCAAATTGCTGCTCCAGTCAACAGAGGTACCTCTGTCTTTCTCTTTCCCACCCTCAGTCTCTCTTACTCTCTGCTTGTATCTTGAGCCAATCAGCTATCAGCCTAGGCTCCTTAACCATACTTAGGAGCTAGCAGTTTAGGAAGAGCCATTGTGCCCGCAGAAAGCTCAGAAAGAGGATACAGAGCTCTTCAGTACAGGCACTGGTAATTAGTCACCATGGTGGTCAGTCTGACACGCACCAACATCCCGCTCTTTTTGTCCCCCTGGGACAAAAAAAGAAGCGTTTTTGTCCCAGCTGCTGAGACTGCCAAGGAACTCTTTAGAGATGGCTTCAGTGGCAGGCCTGCTAGCTAGCTCAGACCAGCTCAGGTGCACATGGAATTGTATTCTGAGGGTGCTTGGACAAGAGGGCCAGGACATAAAATTGGATAAAATGGAGATTATCATTTTAGTCACATTCTTCTGGGAAATAACATCTAATCCCTTTGCAAAGACTCCAGGGGATGGTTTGAACTCACTACTAGCAAGCATGGAGAAAGCCACGCTCAATGCTAAATTAGGTAGAAATGTCAGAGTTGAATAACAGACAGTGGTGGAAAATGGCTTAAAAGGCTCAGAGAAGGGGCAAGCTGAAGTGGATACCCTATGTAAAACCTGAAAACCCATCAGATAATTATGTTCCCTAGGAAGGCCTGGAAGATATACCATTTGTTAAGGCCACAAAAAACAAACTAGTAAGAGGGTCATCAGTGTCTCTCCTCTGTGGGCCAGGACTGACAGGAGGAGAGGCCATTACGCAGGGAGCCTCACTGATTACAACGTGGAAGCTAGGATCTCAACGCAGTAGACGCCACCCGGCAGAGCGTGAATTTCAAAAGCCAGGTGAGAGCAATTATCATAATGAGCATGAAGTCTGGAGCCAGAGGGATTGGAGCCACAGAGAATTATTGGGATGGTTAATAGAAGGCAGTGTCCTAGGAACCAAAAAGATGGGCAGTCAACAAGGATACTAATCAGGTTCTACCATCAAAATAAATCAAGCATGGATCATCAGGAATCTGAAGGTAATGTCTCCAATTTAAAGTCAGGATCCCTTGCAGAGTTTCCAGACATGAGCAAGTTTTCATACATGGAACCCGTTGATTGAAGAAGAGGGCAAGTCCCCAGAAGGAGGGAAATCTCCAGCACCTTCTACCACCACAGCCAAGTGAACACAAAAATGATTGCTCTGGGCCTTCCCCAAAGGAACCTGTGGCCATTTACTTGGAAAAGAGTGCACTGAGAAAATGTCCAAACATTTTTGAGGACTGTTGGACCCAGTGTTAAATTGACACTGATACCTGGAGTCCTGAAGCATCATTATAGCCTATCTCTTAGAGTGAGGGTGTATGAGAACCAGGTAATAAGTGAATTCTTGGCCAAGGTTCTGCTCACAGTGAGTCTTCGGGATCCACAGACCCACCTTGTGATCATTTCCCAAGTCCTTGAATATATAATTGGAATAAACATACTTGGTAGGTGGCATACCACCCACATTAAGTCCTTGGCCAATGTAATAAACATTGTCATAGTGGGGAATGCCAAATGGACATAGACATAGCTGCCTCATAGACAGCAGCTTTACTACAGCCCCATTCAGGGGCACCTTTTAAAAGTAGTGGAGAGAAAATCCTCCCAATGGGCAGAGCTTTGAGTAGTGCACCTGGTCATCTGCTTTGTGTTGAAGAGAACTAGCCCAAGATTAGAATATATATGGAATTATGGATAGTGGAAAATGGCTTGGCTTGGGTGGTCAGGAGGTTGGAAGGAGAAAAATTGGAAAATCAGGGACAAGGATGTCTTGGGTAGGGACATGTGGATAGCCATACAGAAGTATAAAATATGATCATCATTTGCATAGTAATGCCCACCAGAGAGCAGTAAACAGCCAAGCACACACACACACACACACACACACACACACACACACACACACACAAAGATAACTCAGTAATCAGTTGACAACATTGAACCTCTGTAATCAGCTACCCCAGGGTTGATATGACGGGCATAAGAGAGGAGTAGCCTTGGCAGCAGAGACGGAGGCTATGTTGGGGACAACAGCATGGACCCACTAGCTAGTGCCACTAGCAAATAGAAAAATTCAACCTGACATCAACAGAGACCAATACCAAGTGGCAAGTTGACAACATTGGACCCCTTCTATCCCAGATGGGTAAGAAATTCATCCTGAGCCTTTCTTCCCACAGGGTCTCAGCCAGCATCACTATCTGAGGGCTTACAGAGTATCTGTTTTACTTGTACAGGATCCTACATATCACTGTATCAGACCAGGGGACACACTTTACAGTAAAGGAGACATGAAAGTGGACCCATGAACATAGGATCCATTGGTCATATCACATACCACAGGAACCAGATGTTGCCATCTTGATATAGGATTGGGATGGCAGATGGTTGGGATTAGAGGCCTAGCTGAAGCAATACTTTGGAATGCAATACTTTTACAAGAATGGGACACCATCCTCCAGGATGTAGTACACATGTTGAATCAAAAACTTACGTGTTGCTGTGTCTTCAAAAGAACACAAGTTCAGGCACCAAAAGCTGGAATCTGGGGTGACCCCACTTCCCATCAATCCCAGTAACCTACTTGAGAAATCTGTGCTTCTCTCCCACAACTGTAGGCTCTTAAACAGAGGTCCTGGTTCTTAAATAGAGATCCCTTCTGCTAAAGGATATACAAAGAATCCCATTGAATTATAAGCTATGACTGTTGCCTGAGCACTTCAGGCTCCTTGTGCCAAGGGACCAGCTGCAAGAAGAGTCACCATTCTAAGCAGGAGTAATTGCTCCAAGTCATCAAGAAGAGATAGTGTTGCTGTTTGCACAGAGAATATGTCTGCTGTCCAGGTGATCCACAAAGGTGCCTTTTGGAACTCCCTTGCCCAATTTTTACTATACCTGGACAAGTGTAGCAACCTGGAACTTAGAAGAGCATGATGATCAGGGCTCAGACTTCTGGGTGATAAGGGTCTGGGTCCTGCCACCAGGTAAGCCACTATGATGGGCAGAGGTGCTAGCTGAATGTAAGAGAAATCTAGAATGGGTACTGAGGGAGGGACATGAGTAGAAATTGTGGCCCTGAGGCCATCTCTGGCAGCGAAGCCATAGTTTTGTCCCACTCATCTTTCTCTTCCAAGTTTCTCCCAGGAAGAGATCCACTGGAATCCTGAAGATCTGGTCCCAGAATGGATAGGCAAAACTGGATTCAAGTAGCATGAAGAATGGACCACCCAAATCTTCCCCCAGTGAGAAACTCACCTGATGCTGAGAATGCTGTCAGCAGAGAGCAGTTAGCTGTCACACTGTTCAGGGATTGCCTTAGAAGCACAACGCTGTCTCGTCCAAGGTCATGTCCTTTCCCAGAGTGGCCCACACCCAATGACTGATTGATGCAGGGGTCTACAAGCATGGCCATCTCAACCCAACTCAGGACAACTCTGGAGGGCCACTCTAGCTAGAGAGCTCTCACCTAGGCTATCATTGGGCCTGCATCCCACATCAGTGGTTCCCTTGGCCCAATCCTCCTTCCTCCCCCTCCCTTCCGCAGGTATTAATCCCAGTGACATTCCTTAATAAACATCCTGCACACTGCATTTTATTCCAGAGTCTGTGTCCCAGAAATCAACTGTCAGCAGGCATCTAACCTCAGTGTCCTCAGCTCTAAAATGGGGGAAATACCTGCCTTGTTCATTTCACAGGGGTAAAAGACAAATGACATAATCTATATGTAATCACTCTTAATCAAGAGTTATACAATTAGAATGCTGTGATTACAGCATATTGTTATTATACGAATAATCATGTCCCCAATTCTTCCATTTCCTGTATTTTTCTAGTATGATCCAATTTTTGATAATGCTAAAACTTGAAAACTATTATGTAGTTCTAGCTCTAGGGTAGATTTGCTACACTGAAAAAGGCAAAAAGGGTTTTGAGTATAACATGAATCTTATTTCTCCTTCAGAAATTAAAAAGCTACCTAGTACCAGCATTTCTTTTCAGTTATGGGTTGGTATCATGTTGCTTATAAATTTCTATGGAGCAGGGAAAGAAATCTTTTATCTACCTTCACAGCTTTTAAAAATAAATAAGACAGGGGCTTCCCTGGTGGCGCAGTGGTTGAAAGTCCGCCTGCCGATGCAGGGGACGCGGGTTCGTGCCCCGGTCGGGGAGGATCCCACATGCCGCGGAGCGGCTGGGCCCGTGAGCCATGGCCACTGAGCCTGCGCGTCCGGAGCCTGTGCTCTGCAACAGGAGAGGCCACAGCAGTGAGAGGCCCGCGTACCGCAAAAAACAAAATAAAATTAAATAAATAAGTAAGACAAAGTATTAACCAAAACAAAACATATTAGCCTCAATCAGGTTGTTCTTTGCCATCAGTGCTAGCTCAGTGAAGCAGGAGTGCTCACCACCTGTTCTCTCCCTGGGGGTGATCAAACTGTCCAGCTCTGCTCTATTAATTAACTTATGGGCAGGAAATGGGATGCCAAAGAGGCTAACATGTCATCATTGTGGGCTGGTAATCTAAAATGGTAGCCTACTGATTTGCAAATGGGTCCAGCTGCCTAAATCTATTATGGTTGCCCCCAGAGAGATGATGAGGTAAGAACTTTTTGGATGAGCTAGCTACTCTCAAAATATCCAATGGCCTGATAGATCACACATGAAGATGATATCATGCTACCCTTCACATTTGATTTAACTGTCATTTGTTTCATGCCAGACCCTGAGATCACACTTTCCCTAAATTTAAGGAGCTCATAACTGAGCTGAGAATAGAGCCTCAGACATGATTTACCCATCTGCCAGACCACTTGATATTGATACTCCCCAGAATACTCCCTCATTAATACTTTCCCATCCCCTGCATCACAGACAAGACAAAACCATCTGTGATGACAAATACTAGTCCTTACCCTCTCTCATCTGCACATTACAGGGTAGCAGCCCACAGTGGAGAATGGCAACCGGTGGGAAAATGTTACTTAGAGAGTTCACCAGTACCCTGCATAGAGCCTGAATCGTTGTAAGGGTGCCCATTAGAATATTCCACTGTTCATGAACAGTATCAAACCTCCGTCCGCTAACAGCCAGAATCTCTCTAAAAACCTGGACATTTAGTGACTAGTG
Organism: Orcinus orca; assembly: GCF_937001465.1. Classification (NCBI taxonomy): domain Eukaryota; kingdom Metazoa; phylum Chordata; class Mammalia; order Artiodactyla; family Delphinidae; genus Orcinus; species Orcinus orca. The sequence continues at coordinate 25,107,427 of NC_064569.1, forward strand.
ATTGCATTAAATACTGAGAGCAAGCTGGAATTCTTGATAGGTACTTCATTAACTAGTCTTGAAAAGAATTAGAATCAGATACAATAACTTTTTGTTAACTAATATTAATATTTTAGATCACAAGTTTTTAAACTGTGTTCTGTAGAGACTTTAGATTCTTAAATGTGCTCCAGATATTACACATTTTTCTTCCAGTTGTCTTGAGTTGTAATTGACATTTAGCACTATATAATCTGAAGGCGTGCAGCATAAGGATTTGACTTACATACATCGTGAAATGATTATCACAAGTTTAGTGAATATCCATCATGACATATGAATACAAAATTGAATAAATGGGAAAAAGACTCCTTTTTCCTGTGATGACTTACTCTCTTAACAGCTTTCATATATAACATACAGGAGGGTTAGTGATATTTATCATGTTGTACATTACATCCCTAGTACAATATTTAGCTTATAACTGCAAGTTTGTTCCTTTTGACTGCCTTCATCCAGGTCCCCCTGCCAACACCCCAATTCGGTAACCTCAAAACTGATCTCTTGTTCTATGAGTTATTTGTTTGTTTGATTTTGAAGTACAATTGACCTACAACACTGTGTTAGCTACTGGTACACAACATTCCATATTTCTACACATTTCAAAATAATCACCATGATAAGTCTAGTCAAAATACGTTGCACTGCAAAGATAGTTATTGACTATATTCCCCACACTGTACATTTCATAACTGTGACTTATTAATTTTGCAGCTGGAAATTTGTACCTCTTAATCTCCCTCACCTATTTCTTTCCTCCCCCTTCCTTCTCCCCTCTAGCAACCACCTTTCTTTGAATCTATGACAATTCTCTTCTGTTTTATTTGTTCATTTGTATTGATTTCTGGGTTCCACTTATGAGTGAAATCATACAGTATTTGTCTTTCTCTGTCTGACATTTAACTTAGCATAATACCATCTAGGTCCATCCATGTTGTCACAAATGACAGGATTTCATTCTTTTCTATGGCTAATAGTCAAATGTATATATAATATATATATATATATATCTCCCACAGCTTCTTTATCAATTCATCTATCTATTGATGGGCACTTAGGTTACTTCCATATTTTGGCTATTGTAAATAATGATGCAATGAACATAGGGGTTTATACATCTTTTTGAATTAGTGTTTTCATTTTCTTTGTATAAATATCCAGGAGTGGAGTTGTTAGATCATATGGTAGTTCTGTTTCTAAGTTTTGAGAACTCTCCATACTGTTTTCCAAAGTGACTACACCAATTTCCATTTCCGTCAACAATGCCCAAGTGTTCCTTTCCCTCCACATTCTTGCCAACACTTGTTATTTGTTGTCTTTTTGAAAATAGCCATCCTGACGTGTGTGAGGTGATATCTCATCATGGTTTTGATTTGCATTTCCCTGATGATTAGTGATGTTGGGCAAATTTTCTTGTGCCTATTGGCCATCTGTATGTCTTCTTTGGAAAAATGTCTATTCAGGTCCTCTACCCATTTTTTAATCAGGTTGTTTGGGGTTTTATTTTTGATATTGAGTCATATGAGTTTTTTATATACTTTGGATATTAACCCCTTATCGGTTATATGCTTTGAATTATCTTCTCCCATTCAGTTGGTGGCCTTTATGTTTTGTTGGTATTTTCCTTCACTGTGCAAAAGCTTTTTACTTTGATGTAGTCTCGTTTGTTTATTTATGCTTTTCTTTCCCCTTAACTGAGGAGATATATTCAAAAAACTATTTCTAAGTCAATGTCAAAGAGTATACTGTCTCTGTTTTATTCTATGAGTTTTATGGTTTCAAGTCTTACATTTAAGTCTTTAATCCATTTTGAACTTATTTTTTGTGCATGGTGTGAGACAGTAGTCCAGTTTGATTCTTTTGCATATAGCTGTACAGTTTCCTAACACCACTTATTGAAGAGGCTATATTTTCCCCATTGTATTTTCTTATCTCCTTTATCATAGGTTAATTGGCCATATGAGTGTGGTTTCATTTCTGGGCTGTCCATTCTGTTCTGTTGACCTATGTGTCTGTTTTTGTGTCAGTACCATACTGTTTATTACTGTAGCTTTGTAGTATAAGTTGAAATCAGGCAGCGTGATCCCTCCTGTTTTGTTCTTTCTCAAGATCATTTTGGCTCTTCGGCGTCTTTTGTGTTTCCATACAAATTTTAGAATTACTTGGTCTAACTCTGTGAAAAATGCCCATTTGATAATGATTGCATTGAATCTGTGGATTGCCTTGTGTAGTATGGTTATTTTGACAATATTAATTCTTCCAATCATAAGCACTATATATTTTTCCATTTGTTTGTGTCATCTAATTTCTTTCTTCAGTGTCTCATAGTTTTATGAGTACAGGTCTTTTACTTCCTAAATTAGATTTATTCCTAGATACTTTATTCTTTTTGATGCAATTATAAATGGGATTGTTTTCTTAATTTCCCTTTCTGATAGCTCATTGCTAACATATAAAATTATAATAGATTTCTGTATATTAATTTTATATCCTGCAACTTACCAAATTCATTGCTGAGTCCTAGCCATTTTTTTGGTGGCGCCTTTAGAATTTTCTTTATCACAGCAAACCGGAACAGTTTTATTTCTTCCTTTCCAATTTGATTTCCATTTATTTCTTTTTCTTCTCTGCTTGCCAGGCCAGGACTTCCAATACAGTGTTGAATAAAAATGCTGAGAGTTGACATCCTTGTCCTGTCCTGATCTTAGAGCAAATGCATTAAGCTTTTCACCATTGAGTATGATGTTAGCTGTGAGCTTGTCATATATGGTCTTTATTATTGAGGTATGTTCCCTCTATACTCACTTTGTTGAGGATTTTTATCATAAAAGGATATTGAATCTTGTCAAAAGCTATTTCTGCATCTATTGAGATGGTCATATAATTTTTTCTTCATCAGTTCATTAATGGGTTGATTTGCAGATATTGAATCATCCTTATATCCCTGGGATAAATCCCACTTAATCATAGTGTATAGTCTTATTAATGTATTGTTGAATTCAGTTTGATAATATTTTGTTGAGGATTTTTGAATCTATGTTCATCAGTGATACTGGCCTGTAATTTTCTTTTATTGTGATATCTTTTTCTGGTTTTACTATCAGAATGATGCTGACCTCATAGAAAGAGTTTGGAAGTATTCCTTCCTCTGCATTTTTTTGGAACATTTTGAGAAGTATTGGTATTAACTCTTTCTTAAATGCTTGGTAGAATTCACCTGTGAAGCCTTCTGGTCTTGGATTTTTGTTTACTGGAAGTTGTTTTATTACTGATCCAATTTTATTGCTGGTAATCAGTCTTTCATATTTCCTGTTTCTTCTTGATTCAGTCTTGGGGAATTGTACATTTCTAGGAATTTGTCCCTTCTAAGTTGTCTATTTTATTGGTGTACAATTGTTCATAGTAACCTCTTAGGATATTTGTATTTCTGTGGTATTGGTTGCAACTTCTCCCTTTTCATTTCTGATTTTAACTATATGAATTCTCTCTCTTTGTTTTTCTTGATGAGTATGACTAAAGATTTTTCAGCTTTATCTTTTCAAAGAATCAGCTCTTAGTTTCATCCATCTTTCCTATTGTTTTTTAATCTCTATTTCATGTATTTCTGTTCTAATTTTATGATTTCTTTCCTTCTCCTAGCACTAGGTTTTGTTTGGTCTTCTTTTTCTAGTTCTTTAGGTGTAAGGTTAGGCTGTACATTTGAGATTTTTCTTATTAAGGTAGGCTGTACCACTATAAACTTCCCTCTTAGAACTTCCTTTGCTGCATCCCATAGATTTTAGGCCATGTGTTTTCATTTTCACTTATCTCCAGGTGTTTTTTAATTTCTTCTTTGCTTTCTTCAGTGATCCATTTGTTTTTCAGTAGCATTTGTTTTTGATTAGCCTCCATTTGTTTGAAGTTTTTTTTCTTATAGTTAATTTATAGTCTCACAGTTTTGTGGTCAGAAAAGATGCTTGATATGACTTCAATTTCCATAAATTTACTGAGACTTGTTTTGTGGACTATCATGTGATCTACCCTGGAGAATGTTCCATGTACACTTGAAAAGAAAGTGCATTCTGCTTCTTTGGGATGGAATGTTCTATACAGATCTGTTAAGTCCATCTGCTCTAATGTGTCATTTAAAGCCAGTGTTTCCTTATTGATTTTCTTGTCTGGATGATCTGTTCATTGAAGCAAGTGAGGTATTAAAGTCCCCTACCACTATTGTGTTTCTGTCAATTTCTCCCTTATGTCTCTTAATATTTTCTTCATGTATTTAGGTGCTCCTATGTTGTGTGCATATATATTTACAACTGGGTGCATATTTATGTTTATAATTGTTATATCTTCTTGTTATATTGATCCCTTGATCAATATGTAAGGTCTCTTCTTACAGTCCTTGTTTTAAAGTCTATTTTGTCTGATATAAATATTGCTACCCTGGCTTTTTTTTCATTTCCATTTGCATGAAATACTTTTTCCATCCCCTCCCCTGGGTGTGTCTTTAGATCTGAAGTGAGTCACTTGTAGGCTGCATATATATGGGTCTTGCTTTTGTATCCATTCACGCAATATCCATTCAGCCACTGTATATCTTTTGATTGGAATATTCAATCCATTTACATTTAAAGTAATTATTGATAGATATATATGTTTTGCCATTTTGTTAGTTATTTTTTGGTTGTTTTTGCAGTTGTTTTTTTTTTCTTACTCCCTTTTTTGCTCCATTCCCTTGTGATTTGATGACTATTTTAGTGTTATGTTTGGATTATTTCTTTGTGTGTGTGTGTGTGTGTGTGTGTGTGTGTGTGTCTATTATAGAGTTTTGGTTTGTGGTTACCAAGCACATCTATATATATGTGATTATTTTAACTTGCTGGCCTCTTTAGTTCAAATGCATTTTAACAACCCTGAATTTTTATTCCCCCCATACACGTTTACTGTCTTTGACATCACATTTTACATCTTTCTGTTTGTGTATCCCTTAACTACTTGCCACAGATATAGGCAATTTTACTCCTTTGTTCTTTTAACATTCCTACTAGCTTTAGAGGTAGTTGATTTACTAGCCTTACTGTATATTTACCTTTACCAATGAGAGTTTTCTGTTCATAGTTTCATATTTCTAGTTGTGGCCTTTTCTTGTTGCCTAGAGAAGTCCCTTTAACATTTCTTATAAAACTGGTATTGTGGTGCTGAACTCTTTTAGCTTTTCCTTGTCTATAAAACTTTTGATCTCTCCATCAAATCTGAATGAAAACCTTGCTGGGTAGAGTATTCTTGGTTGTAATTTTTTTCCCTTTTATCATTTTAAATATATCATGCCCTTTCCTGCTGGCCTGCAGAGTTTCTCCTGAAAAGTCAGCTGATAGACTTATGGGAGTTCCCTTGTACGTAACTTGTTTCTTTTCCCTTACTGCTTTTAATATACTCTCTTTATCTTCATTTTTGCCATTTTAATTACAATGTTCTTGATGTGGTCCTCCTTGGGTTGATCCTATTTGGAACTCTCTGTGTTTCCTGGACCTGGATGTCCATTAGGGGAGTTTTCAGCTATTATGTCTTCAAACACATTTTCTTCCTCTTTCTTGTCTTCTGAGACCCCTATAATGTGAATCTTAGTACACTTTATGTTGTACCAGAGGTCTCTTAAACTGTCTTCATTTCATTTTATTATTCTATTTTTTTGTTGTTGTTCAGCTTCTGTGATTTTCACTACTCTGTATTCTAGTGTTCTGATCCATTCTTATGTATCATCTAATCTATTTTTGATTTCCTCTACTGTATTTTTCATTTCAGTTATTGTATTCTTCAACTCTGTTTGGTTCTTCCTTCTATTTTCTAACTCTTTCTTAAAAATGTCTAACTTCTCACTCTGTTCCTCCAATCTTCTCTTGAGTTCTTTTTTCATCTTTAAGATCATTACCTTGAACTCTTTATTGGATAGATTGCTTAACCCCACTTCACTTAGTTCTTCTTCTAGGTTTTATCTTGTCCCTTCATTTGGAACATGTGCCTCTGTTACTTCATTTTGCCTAATTTGATGTTTTTATTTCTGTTAGGCATGTTACTTTGGTAGGTATGTTACTTTTCCTAACCTTGGAGAATTGACCTTTTGTAGGAGATATCCTATGCGTCCCAGCAGTGCACTCCCCTCTGGTCACCAGAGCTATATGTTCTAGGGATACCCCCTCTGTGGGCTGCATGGGTCCTTCTGATGTGGCAGGCTGACTACTGTAAGTGGGGCTGACCCCTGCTCTAGTTGATTGCAAGGCTCTGCTTTGTGCAGAGGCTGCCTGCTGGTGGGTGAGGCCAGGTCATGAGGCTGCTTGCTGTGGAGCCCCAGGTGGTGCTGTGGCTAGTATTGGCTAACTGGTGTGTGGAGCTGGTTTCTGTGGTGGTTGGTTGCAAGGTTGGGGGGCCTGGACCTAGTGCTGGCCTGTTGATGGGCAGGGCTGATTCCTGACTCAGGTGGCTGTCGGGTCTGGAGTTTCCCAAATTTGGTTTCATCCCACTGGTCGGTAAGGCTGGCCCCAGGGCTAGTTCTGGCCCACTGATGAGCAGAACTGGGTCCTGGGGTCTCTGGCTACAGGGCCCTCAGGGCTGCAGGCTAGTGCCAGCACACTGGTATGTGGGGCTAGGTCCTAAGCCCTCTGGGGGACAGAGGGTGTAGATGTGGGCTCAGTGGGTCTTAAGGCAGCAGGCCTGCTAATGGGTGGGGCTGTGTCCCCATCCTGGTAGTTTCTTGGCCAGAGGCCTCCCAGTACTGGTGCCAACAGGTTGATGTGCAGGTCCAGGTCCAGCTGCTAATAAGCTAGAGGGAAGATTCCAAAATGGTGCTTGTAAGCATCAGTGTCCTAATGGTAGAATAAGCTCCCCAAAACTGACTATGTCCCCAGAGTGAGCCTCACTTGCCTTTCACCTCTCCAGGAAGCTCTCCAAGATCAGCAGGTGGGTCTGACCCAGGCTCCTTTCAAATTACTGTTTCTACCTTGGGTCCTGAAGTGTGTGAGATTTTGTGCATGCCCTTTAAGAGTGGAGTCTATTTCCCACAGCCCTCTTGCTCTCCTAAAAGTAAGCTTCACTGGCCTTCAAAGCCAAATGTTCCAAGGGCTTCTTGGTGCAGAAGCTCCCAGGCTGGGGAGACTGATGTGGGGCTTGGACTCCTTACTCCTTGGAGAGAACTTTTGCAATTGTATTTTCCTCCTGGTTGTTCACCTTGGGGTATGGGTCTTGACTATTCCACATCTCTGCCCCTCTTACCATCTTGATGTGGTTCTTTCTTTATATTTTTAGTTGTAGATCTTTTGTGTTAGTTTCCTGTCATTTCTCATCAATAGTTGCTCTGTAAATAGTTTTAATTTTGGTGTGCCCATGGGAGGAGTTGAGCCCAACATCTTCCTGCTCCGCCATCTTAGCCACTCTTCCCCTGACCAACTTAATATGATGAAAATAGTGGCAGTTTCCATGTTCATAAGAGACTGGCAGCCTCGACTTCCTATATCTTGGGACACTAACTCCTAGAGCCCTGGACCTCCATGTAAGAAATCTAACTGTACTTCACTGCCTCTGGTTGTTCCAATCCTCAGCTATTTAAAGTAAAACAGATGAGGCCCCAAGAAATCTGAGGCAGAGATGAATCCTCCCTCCTGTGCCCTGAGTTCCTGACCCATAGACACAGAGTAATAATAAAATATTTTTAAGTCACCAAGTTTTAGGTAGTCTGTAAAGTAACAGTAGATAATTGATCAACCAGGAAAACTCTGGACATAGCTCAATATTTTCTTTGGGAGCACAGATGTGAAAACTATTACTATAGTGTTGCTGGTAGAACAAACACAGTCCATTGATGCATGAATCTGAGAGGAACTAGGAAATCAGGAACGTGGGCAAGGGGAGTGTAGTGTCATCACGGTGTTAAGACCCAGCTCCTACCCACAGGCTGAAGGCAATGGTTATAAGCAGGACAACTGTGAGGGCCAGATCTTCTCCATCTACACATGGGCTCCTTGAGCACTTATCTTGGCATCACCTGCAAGGCCTCCTGAAGGTTGAACAGAGAACCAGGCTCATCAGGTTCCTGATGAGGTCCTGGAGTGAAGCTGGGTCCCTGGGCTTGGATGAACATTCTCACTGCACATGTGGATATGCAAGCCATGGAGAACACCAGACCTGCAAGTGCTCCTGGGGATAACAAGTTGGAGTGAGGCAATCACAAACTGGGCAAACATGGCTCAGGTTTTAATGATGCCCTGAAGCCCTCACCCCTTCTCACCTCAGTAATTCTGCCTCAAACTGCAAGCCACCACTGCTAGGGAGAACTTCACATGCCCTTCACACCCCAGCATCACCAGCAGGGTGGGGACTGGATCGGTCACAATCACTGCTGCATTTCAGCTCCTCTCAGTGCTGCTGGGTAGTGTGTACATGAATGTTTGCAAAGAAAAGCAGTAAATGAATTTTTCTCTATCTGCCCAAGTTGAAAGTTTTTCCTCTTGTATCACAACATACTGCTCATTCCTATAGCCATTTATATGCATTTTCTCTGAGATTTTAAGGAATTTATGGGCAGGGACCAGGCTATGTCTATTCACATACCACCCCCCAACACCTAGCAGAGTGCCTTGCAAACTCATTATTTGTTGATTGTATAAATAATATGGAAGATAAAATAGTCTAACTACATCACATTAACATTTCAGTTTAGGCCACAAAGAAAACTATTTACACCTGCTGTTCCACTTCTGGGAATATATCTGAAGCAAACAAAATCACTGTGTTAAAAAGGTATCTGCACCCCCGTGTTCATTGAGTATTATTTACAATGTGGAAACATTGTAACATGGAAACAACCTAAGTGTCCATCAATGGATGAATGGATAAAGAAGATATAGATAGATAGATAGACAATGATGGAATATTATTCAGCCATGAAAAAAGAAATACTGTTATTTGCTACAACATGAATGGATCTTGCAGACATTATGCTAAGTGAAATAAGTCTGACAGAGAAAGACAAATACTGTGTGTTCTCACTTATATGTGAGATCTACAGAACTGAACTCATAGAGAACAGATTGGTGGTTGCCAGAGGTAGAAGGCAGGGAATGGGTGAAATGGGTGAAAGGAGTCAAAAGATACAAACTTCCAGTTATAAGATGAATAAATTCCAGGGATCTAATGTACAGCATGGTGACTATAGTTAACAATACTACATTGTATATTTGAAAATTGCTAAGAGAGTAGACCTTAAAAATTCTCTTCACAAAGAAAGAAAATGTGTAACTATGTGAGGTGATGGATGTCAACTAAATTGATTGTGATAATCATTTTGCAATGTATACATATATCAAATCATTATGTTGTACACCTTAAACTAAATTATATGTCAATTATATCTCAATAAAACTGGAAGTAGATAGGTTGATTAATAAATTGTCATCATGTCTGGTATCATTTAGGGTCTTTGTTTTTGGTTCAGCACTTAACAATGAAAAAATAGTTCCCCTTACTCTCTTTCTCCCTATGATCTTTTTATGTGTGTGTGTACTTATATACTTTTCCATCCCTTTGTCATCTACAAAATGCATCTTTTTTTCCTATTTCATGTTCTCCTTCTTAGAAAACTGAACTGGGGTCTACTTAAATGAGTCTTTGGTTTTTCATTTCATAATGTAACTTGATTCCTCAGACAAATTTTCTCACCTCCTTCCTACACCTCTCCCATCTTCTTGTAAATGCAAATGGCCTTCTCTAACATAGTTCCCTAAATAAATGTCCAAGTCTCCAATTACTTTGCTCTTCTATCTTGTTTCCATGGATTCTTTTCAATTAGTGCTAAAGTGTGTTGAAACCTTTTTAAAAGGTCATTTCACTAATAGGATATTCGCCTTTCTTAGTCTCCAATCTAAAGCCCATCAGCTTGTGATCATATTGCCTCAGCTTCCCTATGGTTTAAGGCACTCCCTCTCTGCAAACTTTAAACCAGGAGAGTTACCTGCCCTACTCATTTGTTTTTTCTTCCAATAATTGTCCCCACACTGCTGTTAGCACAGATTTTTAACTGGGCTAAAAGCAAATCCCTTGGTAGAAGTATAATACTACTGTCTAATACTTTTATCCTACAGAGAATGTCATAAGGACATTATAAAGAACTTAGAATAGTGGTCTTTGGTCTTTTTTCCTCATTTATTTCCTAAAATAATTTTCTAAACAATGTATTAAATGTTACCATTTTAAACTGATGTCTAAACTTCTTCGTGATTTTAGTTAATTAAAAGAATGTTATTTCCAGCTTATCCTAAGTGTGGGCATTATAAAATAAGTGATATCACTGCTTTATATGTACGTCATGGTATCTAAATGCAATAACAATTAGAGCTGATGATCTTCTGTTTATACAAATGTGAACAAACTCATTTTATATCCTTTTTTCTCCTAAAACTCCTGTTTCCATTCCATTTCCCTCTCAGCATTGTTTCTTACTGTAAACATATTTTTATGCTTGAAATTCTTTTGTTGATTGTCCTGTTTCTCTGCATCAAAATGTGCACATAAATTGAAAATTTTCCTTTTGACCATAAGGCTTTATAAATGTTAAAAATTATTTTGGATTAAGTCATCTTTACAGTTATTAATACACAATCAACATAACATAAATATATTATAATCTTTTATAAATAAGTATTAATATAAAATATGCACCTCTCAGTAAGATGAATGTGGCTATTTTGAGTGTTTTAGGGTTTGTTTTGTTTTGTTTTGTTTGTTACTTGTATCTGAGAGCACTACTACTTGTTGTTAGAAGGAGAGAACATGCAGCACGCACTCTACTTCTAGTTTTTGTCTTTATAAATCATTCACATGAACTAGTGAAAGTGAAAGGAACAATTGTTTAAAGAATTGAGCAATGACTCAATTCTTTAAACTCCTTTCATGTTATATGCCAAAAATTATACAACGATCTATGTTGAACATATTTTTGTTAAAGTATCAGCTGACAGCTCAACATATCCACATTCCATTTTTTTGAAAGCAAATAATTAGAACTCTCCATACATGCAAACTGACTTCCTACCTTTTTCCTAGAGTCATTCACCTTCTCAGCTTCTGGGAAGTATAAAAAAGACTTTTCCAAGACTTAACAAAATATCATTGCTTACACCTGTTACTCTTTTACTTAACAGCACTTTATTTAACTCACATATTCAGAAAGTGATGGTATATCTTTAAATCCCACCTGATGGATATGCTATCTCTAGCTTCCAAAGCTGTTTGCTATTCAAACATGTCTTTGCTCAGAAAGTTCAGACTCTGCTGGAACATGAGCTATTTATGGAAAGTTGTCGCCCAAACATGTGCTTTGAATATAAGTTAACCAAAGTCTTGGTGCTGCAGATTCATTTATTCAAATTATGGAAAATAGCAACCATACAACTTAACTGAAAAAGTCACTCTTCATTATCAAATCTATTGGCCAAATAAGACTTCTTTCTGTTGGAAATAAAAGGCTTGCTTTATTTTTTAAAATTCAAATAAATATATTTCCAATAATCCCTATAACAATCAGCTCCCTTCTGAATTCCATTCATGCCAATACCAACATGGGCCAAAACATCCTGCTTCTAATGTCACGCTTTATCCTTTACAGAAGAAGAAAGAACAGAAGAGACACAAAGCTCTGTGATGGTTTGTTGGTGCCTTAATGAATGGAGGGCTTGCTGACACCAGAATTTCAAATTGTTTGCTTGTTTGGGGCCTCAGCAGTTTTATACTTGTGATACAATCCCACTCGGGGTGACAGGTATGCCTTATATTTATAAATTGAGAGAAGGGCAGTTTTGAAAGGGAGGCGAGAAAGGAGAACTAGTTTAATGTCATGATTACAGGTCAATGTTCAGGCAATTTTAGGAGAATGGACACTGAGGCATTGAAAATATGTTCATTTACATCTAAGTCCCATGTGTCCCTTAAAAAGCTTTTGTGTTCTCTCAGCAATACATGTACACCTGCTGACTTAGAGTAAACTAGCTGTGGGTACTGTGAGTGGAAAAAGTGGTCTCATAACACCGTCTTGGTTCATGATCACAGGAAGGTCATAGAGGCAGAATCTCTATACTTTTTAGAAAAATAACTCTGTGTTATTACCCACAACAGCACTGTGCCAAAATTTTAATAACTTCAAATATAATGTATAGGTCACAGAATTCTGTCTTTCTAATTTGAAGAAAGTCATGGTAAATTTATTTGGTGATTGTAGAGCATAACAGTTCTATATTAAAATACTGTAAATATAAAGGAAGAGTGAGGGAAATGCATAAATTTAGAAGAGGAATAATAACTCAGTATGGTAGGAAACTCAACTCCTAGGTGCTGCTTAGAACACCTAGGATCTTGAAATTTCTGCAGTAAAAACTGTGACCCTTACTCTTACTTATAATGATAATAGTGGTTAATTAGAAAAGCAGTTGGTCCTGGAGGTACAACAAAGGAAATTTTGAGCTCTAATAAAGGAAAGCTGTGAAGTAGAGCCAGCTAGTGATTTATAATGATAAAGAAACTACCTTGATGAACTTTTGTTCACATATTATTTCATTTCAAGTGGAATATTTGATTTTGAAAGAAAAAAAAAAGATCAATTTAGCTTTTCCCTTTTTTTTTTGGTCTATTTTCCATATTCCAATTACACTTACCACTCCATTGTGCATAGAGTACACAGCAATAAGCATCACCATAACAAAAGTAAGTCCACAATTCTTTTTTTCTTTTTTAATAAATTTATTTATTTTATTTATTTATTTTTGGCTGCGCTGGATCTTCATTGCTGCTTGCGGTCTTCCTCTAGTTGCCGCGAGCGGGGCTGCTCTTCATTGTGGTGCGCATGCTTCTCATTGCAGTGGCTTCTCTCGTTGTGGAGCGCAGGCGTTAGGCATGCGGGCTTCAGTAGTCATGGCATGTGGGCTCAGTAGTTGTGGCTCACGGGCTTAGTTGCTCCACGGCATGTGGGATCTTCCCGGACCAGGGATCAAACCCGTGTCCCCTGCATTGGCAGGCGGATTCTTAACCACTGCACCACCAGTGAAGTCCCCACAATTCTTGTAGCCAGTTTCATCACAGGTATATATCAACACAAGTCACTAGGCAGTGTAAAATAATATGTATTTCATGAAAATACATTAGATAACAATATGTGATTCTTGCATTTAAAGAATACCAGTAAATACCATAAGGAAAGCAGAGGAAGTCTGTTCTTTATAAATATAAGCTATTCAATTAATAAGTTAAAAATTACTTCCAACATCTGTTATTCTGTATGTTTGAGTAAGTATTACTTCTTGTCCTAAATTAAATGGTGGGGAATAACTGCAAATGCAGTACAATACAATTCCAAGAAACTTTGGTTTCACCTAAACAGCAAGTGGCAGCTGCTGACCCAGTTCCTCCCCTCACCCCACACATAATGCAATACAAGCCCTCCTGCCCTTGAATTTACTCTGTTGGTTCTTCCTAAACTGCTGAATATTCAAAGACAAGTCCGGCAGTGCTCAAGGGTCAGAGTCACAGCAACCAGAGATGAGGCAGAAATCACTGAGCTGTCCTCCTATGATCATACCTGCAATTAGGAAAACCAGGCATCAATGTATCCTCTCACCTGGGGTGCCACTAGGAACCAGATTTCCAGATTATGCATCTGCAAGCATCATTTAATTACCACCCTACAAGTGAATCCTCAGGGCATCAAAAGACGTATCAGTAGCTGCCGTTGAGATTTTAAAGAATAGACAAAGCCATAACTATTTGGAATTTTTATTAAAGCCTGCTAATATAAGTCACCACCGACTTGAGTAATGAATTTTAATATTAAAAATAAACTACAGGAAAAGAGAAAAATAAAATAAATCTAATTTTACTTTCTTTAAAAAAAAAAAGAAATTTCATGAGATAGAAATGAGGAACAAAGAGACTTCTAGAGGTTATCAGATTTTTTAAAACAGGATATAATATCCCCAACTGGGAAATTTACATGTAGATGGTGGTGGGTAGGGGGTAGAGGGTGGGCAGGAGAGCACATACAATGTCCTTAAAGTTGCCTATACTGTCTACACTCCAGAACCATTTTCCAAAACAACAGCCCCATGTCTTTATTCTCACGCCCTTGACTTCCTTCTCTTGTGCAAACACTTCCTCTTTGCCAAATGATTTGAGAATGTGAAAGTCTAGACTTTACATATGGTATATGCTTATGCTAAATACCTGATAGGTACATAACTTATAACCCACAGAATTTTGAACAACCCAGATTACTTTTGACAGATCAGTCTAAGAGGTATAGAAACCATCTTGTTTTCCATTCCATTTCCATTCCCACTGGAACAATTACACGTTGGGTGGGATCTAAGGCCAGTGCCCTGCAGTGAGACTTGACCCTATTGTGTGTTAACACAACATCTGTATAACTCAAATTTCCTAAGAGCCTGATGGGAAATAACTCACTTCAAAGACCCCACCCAGAGGAAATAAGAAAAGAGCAGTGGACAACTAGGAAGTCCAATTAAGACACAGGTAAAGCATCACACTCAATCAAGTGAAATAGTGAGAGTCTTGTTGGATTCAGAAAGCATTTGGAAAACAAACCTCTGAGAGAAGGGCAAGATGAGGTCCCAGGCCTCAGAGAATAGTCTCACCCCCCTCAGAGAACCTTTGGCTGAGGTTCCCTGTGGCTGCCTTTCATGATTTTCCTCTTCATCAGGCTGAGCTTTCCAGAACAACAAAGCCATTTGTTTAAAATTCATTCACATTTATGATCATGTTGACTTAGAGAAATTCACACAACATGAGAGCTGTGAGTTTTAACTTTTAGTCAGGGTCTTACTGAGGACTATAGTCTGGGATAAAGCCTCTCAGTAGCTCTGAGGGACTGCTCCGCCGAGGTAGAGGAGAGGCCACTATGTATATGATTTGGCTAGGGAATACGTTCAGTCAAGCTTACATCTTGGTAAAAGGTTACTGCTAGCCACAGGGAACAGGTACCTCAGTTAATAATTTTAGTGTTTTTCCTGGGTATGGGAAGATGCAAGAATCTGGGTTCATTATAATTCTTCCTGAGTTATACATCTATCTAGGGCCCTGTTTTTCCAAAGCACAGAATGCCTCGACCTGGTTTTCATCCTGAATTCTTGTCAGGATGCACTGTTGGTCAGTGACTGCAGTGGCTAATGACTTAATTCTTGGTTGAACCAGATGGTGAGCAACATTCTTTGTTTTACAATTACAGTGAGAGAAAACAGGCAATCTTATACCATTGGTGGATGTCCAAGTTGGAAACGAATATAGTGATGTGTATCAAAAGCTTTAAAAAGTACATAATTCTTCTACAGTTTCACCTTCAGAAGTCTGATAAGAGGAAATAACTAGGGAAGTGCACAAAGATATATATATATATACAGAATGCTCCTCACCTCATTAATTATAGGAGCAAAAGTTGAAAAATTAAAAACTAAAAGTCTATAACCAATCAAAATATTTTTGGTAACATCATACCATGAACTACTGGGCAATGAAAAATGATAATGTGAAACTATAATGACATGGAGATATATTTTCATTATATAACTAGTTTTAAAAGTAGATTATAAAAGAGTGCAGTGGGTTCCAATTTTGTGTTTAAAAGATATGAATGCATGGGAAAAGTCTCAAAGGTCTTACCTGTTGCTGAGGGGGAAGAAATTTTCCTCTACCCTACTAGGTTTTTCTGGCTGGTCTAAGAATTTAACGAATGTGAGACATTAATAAGAGAAAATCAAGCAAAAGTTTACTAACGTGTATACCTGGTAGAGACCCAGGAAAATTGAGTAACTCACCAAAATGTCTGAAACCCACCTTCACCTTAAATACCATCTTCATCTAAAGATAAAAGAGAATGTTGAGAGTAGTGGTTTGGGACTTCAAAGGCGAGGAAGGCAATTCACATAGAGATAGAAAAACAAATGTTTGGTAAACAAATATTTGCTGGGCCGTGCAGAGACAATGGGACACAGAGTGGACTCAGATCTCTAGAACACGCTGAGTTTCCCCACCACACTCAGCCCATAGTTTTTGCAGACACCTCTAGTGATAGCTCTACTCCAGGGATAGACCCTTTATTTAAATTCTTTAGGCAGCTAAAGGGGAGTGAAAAGAAACACTTCCTGAGTGTTCTGTTCTTTAAAAATAATCAGCTTAAAGTAACCCACATGCCAAAAATGATATCTGGGGGTGGCAAATTTTACTCCCCTACACTGTGTAACAAAACAAGTTATAAACTGAATTGTAAAAAAAAAAAAAAAGTTGATTATCTATTATTAAGTTTAAAAAACAAATTGCAGAACAGTATTACATTATGATTCCCCATTAAATAAAACAATCATATATGTATATATAATATGTATACATGTATATGGAAATAAAATTCAAATTTTATGGCAAGACATGAAAATTTTTTCTCTGCCCTTTGGCCTCCTCTCCCCTCTATTGTGCATTGTTTATCTGCATTATGCATGGACCAAACCTCCCCCTTTGGCAGAAATACCTACTCAACCATAAAGAACGACATTCTCCTGGCATCTACAAGACAACTCCTGAAAATATAACCTCCCTTCTTGATCTTTAAGGGGTCACAATAACCCACTGCTTTGTGCTTGCAGATCTGGATTGTGTTAACTCTCAATAATACATCATTTAATGTATAATCTTCTGTCTCAAAAAATTTTATAACTGTGCTTTGACTTCTAATGGGTGGAACAATTCTCAGAGCTTTCTGAGATGCTGTTCCCGGGTTATAATCCTCAATTTGGCTTGAATAAAATTTTTCATTTCTTTCTTAGATCAACTGATTAAATTTTTCATGGGCAGTATGTCTATATATAGTGTGTGTGTTCATTAAATATATAATATATATAATATATAATATATGTATCCTATATATGTATATAAATAAAGGATGGGAGGATATATACTTGGCCCACTGTATTCTAGGGTTCCACATCCTTGGATTCAACCAACCACGGATTGAAAATATTGGGAGAAAAATTCCAGAAAGTTCCCAAAACCCAAACTTGAATTTGCCATGTCAGCAACTATTTGCATAGCGTTTACATTGTATTTACAATATTAACATGGCATTTACATTGTGTTAGGTATTATAAATAATCTAGAGATGACAAAGTACACGGGAGGATTGCGTAGGTAATATGCAAATACTACACCGTTTTATATAAGGGACCAGAGCATCCAAATATTTTGATAGCCAAAGGAGGAACAAATCATCCCTCAGGATGACTGTATACCAAAATGTTAGTGGTAGGATTATACGTGGGTTTTGTTTTCACTTTTGTACATATCTGAATTTTCCTAATTTTCTACAAGTACTTATTTTTCATGATCAGAAAAAGCAATAATTCTTTAAGTCTTACCTACAACATTCCTGCTTGTTCTGAAACTGTGCACCTCAGATTGGGACTTAAACCCACTTGCTGAGACTGGAACCCAGCCTAAACCCAGATTAGAACTTAAACACACACAGCCGGGACTCAAACCCAGCCAAAACCCACGGGTCTTCCAACTGAGATCACACACCTGGTTTCATGACTTAATAAGCTCAGGTTCTTGATGTCTCATCACACAAAGTATTCAGTGAGAGACAAAGTGATAGGTAAGAAGTGGATTTATTTAGAGAGAAACACACTCCACAGACAAAGTGTGGGCCATCTCAGAAGGTGAAAAAGGTACCAGGGTATGTATGGGGTTGTCAGTTTTTATAGGGGTGGGTAATTTCATAAGCTAATGAGTGGGAGGAGAATTCCAGCTATTTCAGGAAGGGGTGGGGATTTCCAGGAATTGGGTCACCGCCACTTTTTGATCCTTATGATCCGCCTTGGAACTGTCATGGCGCCTGTGGGTGTGTCATTTAGCTTGCTGATGTGTTCCAGTAAGTGTGTACTGAGGCTTAAGATCTAGTGGAAATCGACTTGTCTGCCGTCTTGGACCCATTTGGTTCTAATAAGTTTATGTCATGTCCTCGGGCTAAGTCATTCTTTCAAAGGTTGTGCCCTGCCCCCTTCCCTTTGTTTCAACCTTGCAAATGAAAGCCACAAAGAGCCAGCACTAGCTTCCCATATCATAATCTAAACACTGCTTATTTCACATTTTCTTTTGGTAAGGAAGCCAATACTCAAGAGACAAGTGTTGGTTGTAAAGGAATGATTGCTTTATTCAGGAGGCTGGCAACCTGGGGAGAAGGTGAACTCATGTCCAAGAACCAACTCCAAAGATTCTGCTTGACTATGAAAGTTTTTAAAGGGAGAAAGGGGAAGTTAATCACAATTACTCATTTGGGGAGGGAGTCAAAGACTTCCTTATCTTCCATGGTGTGTAGACTGTGTGTAGACTTTCTTCTGACTGGTTGGTGGTGAGGTAACAGTGTGGTGTTCCAGGACTCTTGTGCTCAGTCTGAAGTTACCATCCTCCACCTGGGAGGGGGGCCTTAGTTCCTAAAGAAGAACTCAAAGACATTGTTCTGTACATCCCTTGAGGAGGAACCAGGACACAACCCCATTGCTGCATTATTGTTTCTTGATTTCTCCTCCTTTGTTTCTGCATTCCCTCACTTTTCTAATTAGCAGGTGTTTTGAATCTTCCCTTTGGAACTCTGGGAATGTCAAGGGGGCTGAATGAAGCCTATTTTCTCTAAACCAGAAATGGGAGACATGGAAAGGATTTGTACCTGGGAGGGCTCCACAGGGTCCTGCTTGGTTTCACTTTCATTTGAAAGAGACAAAGAACTTATTATATATCTGAAAAATAAAAACATCTTGATAGGCGGTGTATATATCCTCCCATCCTTTATTTATATACATATATATGATATATATATATATATAAAACTAAACTCATATGAGTTACATGAAATGATATAAAATAGAAGGTATGTATCACCTTTTGTGGTCCACATGCATCCTATCTAAAAATGTGCACATACAATTTGCATGGATTTTATTTTCCTACATGGATTTTTTTTCTGTATAGATTAAGGGAGAACACTTTGTGTTTGAAGTGTATTCAATTAGATTTTAGAATATCAAAAGGAATTGCCAAATACGAAAAAACTGCAGTAATGAGATAACATTGTGAAATAACTTCACATAGTTCTTGAGATACTGCAGAACTTAATATATAATATCATATATTAATTAGCTAGTTAATTAATTTTACTTACATGAAAAAAATCACTCAGAAATAAAGAGGGGTCAGAAACCTGGAATTCAAAAAATTTCCTAATTTTCTAAAATGTGGCAAATGGATTCTAGAACTATGGATGAGCTAGCAAGCTTGGCATCAGATGAGAAAACATTCTGGAGTGGATTACTAATGAAATGGTTTGTGAACACTTAGAAAAGGATAGCTGATTAGACTGGAAGCCAATATGGTTCACAGAAAAAGATATAATTAACCTCATTTAAAAAATAGGCTCCTTAAACTGGGGATGCTATAAATATATTTGCACATTTAGTTTTGCAAAAGCATTTATCAAAATCTCTCATAAAAATTTCTGCATACAAGATGGAGAGATGTGAACTAGATGAAAACCCAGGAAGGTAGACTGGTAGGATGTGCAAAAAGTAGTGATTGGTGAGTCCACATCACCTTGAATGAAAACCTCCAGCGTGTGCATATGTGCTTATATGTATGTGAATGTATGGATGTGGGGATGTGGAGGGATGTGTGTATGTGTACATATGCATTAAGGGTGAGTGGACTTAATGCAGAGCTAATGCACACATGCACACACATACATACATTGCATCACAAATTTTCCTCAGTTCCTCTTTCTCTTACCCCACACATTAACACTTCATCATTTTAATGATGAAGTAATTCACCATCATTTTAACATCTCCAAAGCATTTACCCAATTTGGCTACCTCTCACCATCTCTATTGCTACCACCTAGTTGAAGCCACCACCACCTCTCACCTCGACCACAGCACACACCTTCTAGCCAGTCATCTATTTTGGTTCTCTACAAGCTATTCTCCACACAAAGCCAGAGTGAGCTTTTAAAACTTAACGTAGGGGGCTTCCCTGGTGGCGCAGTGGTTGAGAGTCCGCCTGCCGATGCAGGGGACACGGGTTTGCGCCCCAGTCCAGGAAGATCCCACATGCCGTGAAGCGGCTGGGCCCGTGAGCCATGGCTGCTGAGCCTGCGTGTCCAGAGCCTCTGCTCCGCAACAGGAGAGGCCACAACAGTGAGAGGCCTGTATACCGGTTAAAAAAAACAAAAAAAAATGCAAAGAAAAACTTAACGTAGATCACTCTTTTCTTCTGCTTAAAATTTTCCAACTTACTACAATCAGATGAAAACACCCTACCCTGATTGACAAAGCCCTCTGTCTGGCCACTGCCCACCTCTCCTCAACAACCAGGGACTGTAACACTTTTTCCCTCCCCTCACACTCCAGCTGTTCCCACCTTAATGCAACTCGCTGCACCTTTTCCTGGAATGGCCTCCCTCAGCTTTTTGTCTTTGAGATTTTAGTTTAAACATCACCTCTGCAGAGGACTTCTCTGACCACTCAATTTTAACTAGTCATCCCTCGTATCACCCTACTTTAATTCTCTGTATGGCCTTCTAACAGTCAGGAGACAGAAGCCACACCAAGTGTTTTATTTTATTTTTTTCTTTCATGAGCAATATTTTATTTTTCAACCAGATGAATTCAAACATACCAGAAGAATCGATCATCAACAAAACAATATATAGATTTAGGTTTGGACATAGAAGGCTGATGTTAGTAGGGAAAGAGCCTCAGAGTCTTGGTGAATGTTCATGGTTATGTGACTCTGGTGTTTTTTTTTTGCCTGTAGAGATGCTTTCTGATTTTATTTTCTTTCTCTCTCTTTTTTTTTTTAGTTGGGGTATAGTTACTTTACAATGTTGTGTTAGTTTCTGCTGTACATCGAAGTGAATCAGCTATGGGTTGCACCAAGTATTTTAAGAGAGGATTGGATATTCTGCTAACCAGGTATGAAGTTGTCAACTAGATAATTGGAAAGACAAATAGAGAACAGTAAGATATCAACCACTAGAAGCAGATTCCACCTCTAGGGCTGGAGAAACAAATTAAAGTGGTTGGAATTATTCTAAAGAAGAAGCTTGGAATGGGGACCTGGCAGAGTTGAAATTAAGACCTTGGAGGAAGAGGCACTGCTCAGCTGGCAACGATATTCCTGAGGGGCCACAACGAAGGTGATTCTGCACATATTAGAGAAAACTGCAAACTGGATTCAGCTGCTGCTACAGGAAGGCATTGTGCTGTGTGGCATGAAGAAGCCTGATTGGAATTATGTTGGAAGGAACCACCAGCAGACAGGAAGGCACAGGGAGCAGACAGGAAGGAGAGAGTCCCTTCTTGCCCATTAGCCTTGCAGGCTGCCTCTTCTACCCTCCATTGGCAGGTCTAAATAGGATCCAGCTGGCAAAGCAAAACAGTGTTTTGCATAATCCCACCCCCAGCAACACAAAGCTGAGTAGAGAAGGGAGAGTAGAGAGGGTTTCAGATGAAAGAAGATAGCTTGGCCTCTGGCACTGGCACTTCCCACTTTTATTTTACTTATTTATTCATTTATATATTTGTTCGTTGTTTGCCTCTCCCTACTATTAAGTCGAACCATATGAAATTGCCATTTCTGAAATTCAAAAAGCTCTTAAGCATTAGCAATTTCTAGTGGTTCAATCTAGTAGATTATTAAATTCCTGTGGGCAGAAACTTTATCTATCTTTGTATCCAACTATATTCATAAATTAATATATTATTGAATTCCTGAAGTTGTTTTTAACATTAAAATGTAAGGACCATAATCTCATCTTTCTTTGATAATCTAAAAAAACTTCAAAATCTTGCCTTGAAGATTTCTAACCTGGAAAGTTATGTGCAAAATGCTTCCTTAGGGTCCAGTCTCTCAGGCTTTTGCAGGCAGGTAATCTCAACCTCATTTTTGGAGAAGCAATAAAAATTCTCTTGAAAACTTCTTCCTCTTTCAATTGCAGAAGGCACTTTTCAAAATTAAGGCTCTCTCAGACTTTTACTGTCAAAATAAATGACAAATCCAAAGTTTTCCATTCAAGGTTGGTTTCACTCCATGCTTACACACATTTCACACACAGACACATTAGCCTCTGTTTAAAACAAAAAGAAAAGGTGAATTCACCTTTGACAAAAGTGGAGTGTAAACCACTTCCCCAGGCTGCTCCATCCTGTGAGGGCGACAGGATTTCAAAGTTAAGCATCCTCAGAGAGGCCACCTGGCGTGGTTGTGAAGGGCCCAGAGTGAGAAGCCAGATGCCAGGTGAGGGAAATCCTGGCTCTGACGCTCCTTAGTTGTGTCAGCTGGGCAAGTCACTGACACTCTCTGTGCCTCAGTTTCCTCATATGTTTTAAATAATAATAGAACATAATTTATAGGGTTGCTGTGAGGATTAAACTAAGTTAATACAAGTAAACTACTTAAAACTGCTAGTGACACGTACACCCCCTGGTTCCTAAATTTCTAAGTATCTAAGAATGTCCTGGAGGACAGCCTCCAAATTCAGATTCCCTAAACCCAAATTCACAAATTCTAATTCAGCATCTCTGCAGGGGAGCCCAGGGATCTGCCTACTTACTAAGCATTTCAGGTAAATAAAACAGGCAGTTCTGAGATAATAAGAAACACAGGTCTATACACTTCAGGGTGAGTTACAGAGAGCCAACTACCACACATTCCAGCCAAACTCAGCTCTCTCTGGTAACTCATCACACATTCACTACCATTTAAGCTAACATTCCAGCAAGAAAAAACCGAAATATACGTTTATCATCTGTTTCTGGTGTCTCAAATGATGGGTTCTACTGCACTTTCCCAGTGAGTTTTCACAGCCCGATACAAAGCACACAGTGCATTCTCCTTCTTTCCTCTAAAGTAACTGGACTTTCTTCTTCCCCCTCTCTTGCCAACATCTCATCTCTCAAATGCTTATAAGCGGTTTCCACACTCTTCTTAGATCATTCAGCCAATACATAACAACATCTGGTCTTCTTCCTTTTCCTCTAAGGCAACTCCTTCTAGCCCTTCATCATTCTGGTTGCTCTTCTGCATTCCCTCCAGCACCAGGAACAAATCAGCAAATCACCATCACCTCATGTCTCTGAAGTGCGAAAGGTTGTAATTCCCAGGTACCAATGCAAACATATGGTGCACTTGGAGGGGAAAGCAAAGTTCAGGATTCAAGTTAATGCATGACATCCTCACATGGCTTTAAAGGAAAAGGGAAGGAGGGAGCATGTGGGAAAAGGAAGCGGAGGTGGTCAAGGGGAGCCCACACCCATGAACAAGTTCAGGGGTAGTTAGTGTCACTACTGTCACCTTAGTATTCACAGGACAACTGCACCAAAGAAAGGAAGATAACTAACCCCATGTAGGAAGAAGGTGGCAAATCCCAGAAGAAAACCTTCAGGAAAGGAAGAAGGCAAATAATACAAGTTAGATCAGAAAAATGTCAAGTATCTTCTTTAAAAGTGATTTCTGGGTTGATAGTTTTAACGAAGGTTTTCCGTTCTTTTAAAGGTCTGTGAAGGATTCATGTTAATTGCTTTTAGGAGAAGCTATTTTCAGATCCTTGTACTTTATTTAATCCAAGAGGGAAAAACAATTCCTTGGCTTCCTGCTCCTGGACTGAGAGAGAAAGAAAAATAAAACAAAAAAACAAAGACCCTCCTCAGGAAAGCAGGTTACCAATACGGCAGGAATTTAGTTCTTACTTAGTGGGTAGGAAGAGAACTCTCACTTATGGGTTTCCCCTCAGAGTATTTAGAGATTTGAACTTTACAGCGAGATCCATCAACAATCAATTTCAATGTGCTGTCCAATGCTGAAGAACCTCGTCCTCCATGAAGAGTCCCAGCCTCAGCAGATTCCAGCTGAGAGCCACAAGACCTACCCCCAACCGGGAATCAGACTCCTGAACTCCCCAGGTGTGTCCAGGAACATCCTAGCTAGAAAATAGGGCCAAGAAAATTTTATATCTGTATTAAAGAAAAAAAAAGGTAGAGATCAACCTTATAATTATCCAGAAAACTTCCTAAACATCCACGAAAAATAATCATTCATTCACTAACATTTATTGAGCCTTGACTCTGTGCAAGGAACTGTTCTAGGGGCTAAGGATGCACTTCATCGAGCTTACACTGTATTGGGAGCAAACCTAGAAAACATCTGGGGGAAGAGAATTCCAGGAAGAGAAATCAGAAAGTACAAAAGGCCTGAAGGGGTAGTGCGTTTGATTGTGCTCAGCACGTACAAAGAACAAGGGGTCTGGAATGTAATAGAGCTTGGAGTGACTGAGTTGGAGATGCATAGATTACATTACATCTCTGGGGTAACCAGAGGTCAAATCAGAACCTTGTGAACAGAAAGCATCTATTACTGTGTGAGTGTGTTTCAGGGTGGGGAGAATGCCATTACTTTGGCATAATCAAGCTTTTGGGTTTTTTTAAGTGGGATAACTGAGTCCTCAAAGTGAGGAAAATTATGAATATTGCTCCAAAGGAACTTAGGAAATAAATTAGTTGATTAAAAAAAAAGAGAGACTGCTTCAAAAGATGCCTTCATCCAGGGACTCACTAGACGATACACAGGAGTATCACCCTCCTGTTTTTCTCCCACACTGCAAGGAATCTAAAGCATACCGTTTTAGTCTCTATTTATTAACTCATCCTCTCTTTTTCTCTGTAAAACTTCCATTGCAATCATATTTTACCAGAGCTATACCACTGGGGACCCTTATCCCCAGGGGCCAGAAGGGTACCTGCACATAAAGGTTATACTACAAGTATTTATTGAATGAATAAATGAACAGTGTATTTGACCAACTCT
The DNA here is from genome assembly GCF_937001465.1 of Orcinus orca. Lineage (NCBI taxonomy): Eukaryota > Metazoa > Chordata > Mammalia > Artiodactyla > Delphinidae > Orcinus > Orcinus orca. Next base: position 25,132,399 of record NC_064569.1, read on the forward strand.
AACATAGGGACCTTGTTCCCTGTGCCTGTAAAATTTTTCTAAGCACTGAAGACAGTCTATGTACACTTAAGGCAAAAAACCTAAAGATCACCTGCACCCTCTATAATTCTTTCATGTACTGGAAGACTTCCACTCGCTCGTAATGGCACTGCTAACAGTCCAGCAAGGACTCCAATGAGGCCCTTTTCAAATGGGGGAAATGGGCATCATGGTTCCTCTATGCACTTGTCAGTTATTCACACCAAAAATGCTGAAACAAAATAAACAAAAATGATTTCAGTTGGAAGCTCAGGAATGGGAAGACTGCAGGCCTTCATGTTTCTTTACTTTGCATATTGTCAAGTCTGGATGGAGAACACTTTTTGACAGATCATTGGGCTCAGTGACTACTGACAGGTCGGGATTTTCTCTTTTCTCCCAAGATTCTCCTCCTCATCTGCAAAGCTGCCCACAAACCTGCAAAGATTCCCAACTTGGAAGCAGCACCCCACCTCCCAACAAAGGCGCTGAGTCCACACAGGTCCTCCTTTGCCATAGTGGGCCATCTGGGGGTGAGGTTGGTGGACAGACACCAGGGAAACCTCCATTCCAGCTCCCCAGCCTGTGCCTCTAGAGCCAGGAGCCAGGACTCCCTGTGTTTTACCTGGCAAACCTGGTCCCAGAAGGCCAGACAGTTGGGCCCAAGGAACATTCAGGAGAGTGGTGTGGCAGTGGGGTGTGGAGTGAAGGATGGAGGGCTCAGAGGAAGAAGGGGAGGAAGGGAAGAAGGGAGGGAGGGAGAGAGAGGAAGGAAGGAAGGAAGGAAGAGAGAAAGAGAAAAAGAAAGAAAGGAAGAGTGAGAGCGAGAGCGAGAGAGAAAGAAAGAAAGAAAGAAAGAAAGAAAGAAAGAAAGAGAGTCCCATAACCTCCAGACCCTGGGGGGCAGAAGGAAGGAAGGGAGAGAGAGAAAAAAAAAAAAGGAAGGGAGGGAGGGAGGAAGGAAGGAAGGAAGCAGGAGAGAGAGAGAAAAAGAAAGAAAGAGAGAGAGAGAGAAAGGAAGGAAGGGAAGAAAGAAAGAAAGAAAGAAAGAAAGAAAGAAAGAAAGGAAAGAAAGAAAGAAAGAAAGAAAGAAAGAAAGAAAGAAAGAAAGAAAGAAAGAAAGAAAGAAAGAAAGAAGGAAAGAAAGAAAGGAGTCCCATAACCTCCAGACCCTGGGGGACAGAAGGAAGGAAGGGAGAGAGAGAGAAGAAAAGAAAGGAAGGGAGGGAGGGAGGAAGGAAGGAAGGAAGGCCCATAACCTCCAGACCCCGGGGAGGGGGAGGCGGCGGGGGCGGGGGGGGGGGCAATTGCGAGCGCGCAGTGAGGGACTCAAATGTGAGGAGGCAGAGCGGCCGGTAGGACTTGTGGCTGGTGTTCTCGGCCATGCCCTTGCCCCAGAAGTCATTGGAGAAGATGCCCCAGCGCAGCGGGGCGCCGGGCCGCACGTCGGGGTTGTTGACGATCGCCCACAAGTCGTCGTGCATGAACTCGCCCTGCAGGGAGCGGCCGTAGCACAGGCAGCTTGCCCCGGCCAGCAGCAAAGAAGTCAGGCGCCGAGAGTCCGCGAGCAGGGGAGCGCGGGGGAGAAGGGGAAGCCGGGGTCCCGCCAGCTGTGCCCTCGATGCTCTCCGCCCCCACCCAACATTTCCCCCAACGGGGTCTGTGTGTGTGTGTGGGGGGTCCTCCTGTTGGGCACCTCCAGGCCCCGGGCCAGGACGGGCTTAGCAGGTGCTCAGCCTGAACCCCCCGCCCGCCCTCAAGGAGGGAGCAGTGGCTGCCGCCCCCCGAGACGTCCCCGGCTTTTCCGCACCCCGGACAACAGCAGGGGCGGCCTCCGGGCTGCGCTCTCGCTCCCGGCTTCGCGCTCGCGTCCCGTCGCCCCCTCTGCAGTGTCCTTCCCAGGCTTTCTGTTCCTAACGCTCTTATAAAAAGTCGCAGGTTCGATTTTTTGTTTGGGTTTGGGCGCCGAATTTCCCTCTGAAATATTTCTCCTCGTTTTGTTTTCACTAAGGCTCTTAAAACAATCCGGGAGATGCGGAGCTAATTACTTTTTCTTCCTATCTAAGTGGATCACCTGAGTCTGATTATTATTTTCTGGACTTTACACGTGTTTGAACTGTTCCTGCTAACATTATGCAAAAAACTGTGAAGGCCTTTGGCTTTGACTCCTAAACTTCCCTATCTCCTTCAAAGGTTGTTTTTCTTTTAAAAATAGTAGTTATAATCTATCAATAATTAGATATACCAGAACGTTGCTCACGAAATATGTCTTTATATTTGAAAGTCTGTTAGCTCTTGCAGGCCCCTTGTAAATAGCATTTTTGCATGTTAACAGTAGTGGGCCTCTGATGAGCCTTCCAGATCCTCCTTCAGAACTGAAGGACTTATTCCCCCAGTTCCTGGGAGTATTGCAGAAAGGAACCCTCAGATGTCAGTTCTCTTCAGAACTGCCTTGGCTGAAAAGGATCATTGCAACCAAGGTCACCTCCCCCTTCCAGGAGTAGCATATATCCAATGACTCTTGGATGTTGGGTTATGAAGGCCAACTTGACCCTGTTGCCCTAACTAGGGACAACTTTGATGGGCCATTCCAGCTTCAGGTCACCCTAGGAGGCCTTCATTGAGGCCACATCATGACCCAGCTTCTTCCTTTGCTCAGTCCTGATTTCTACCCTAAGAGCACTCCCAAGACAATGTGAGCAAGACAGCTTGTGCACCACTCAGGACCTGCTCCCACTTTACCTCTGGCCACTAAGGCTGGAGCCCTTGGTAAGACACATGCCCTCCTGAAGGTGGGAGGAAAATCCTACAAAGATTCAGAGACATGTCATATCAGTAAATATTGAAGCATCAAGTAGCCAGGAGAGTCCCTCCAAAATAAAAGACAAATCACTGCATCTTTCACCTTCCCTGCCCCAAAAGAAAGCACAAGGCCCCATAGGCCTCTACTGGCTATGGAGGCAGCATATTCCATACCTAGGATAATTGTTCTAGCCAAATACTGGGATGCAAAAGGCTACCAGCTTAAGCCCAAAGCAGGACAGCACTGTGCAGCAGGTCCTGGCTACAGTAGAATCTGCCCTCACCCTTGGGCCATGCATGTGACAGACCCTATGTTAGAAGTTAGTGGTGGGAGAAGACACTGTGTGAAGTGTTTGGCAAGGCCCTGGGAGAGAATCACAATACAGGCCCATAGGGCTCTGGGACAAGGCCATGCCATCTTTTATACCAATTATATACACGCTCAAAAACAGCTCCTGTTGGGTTACTGGGCCCTGGTAGAGTTCGGGTGCTAGACTCACGGGGCATCAAGTGACCATGGGCCATAAATGCCCATGGTGATCTAGATTTGGCCAGACCCACCAAGTCACAGACTGGACAGACATAAAAGCATGCTGACATATGATTAGAAGTGGTACATCTGTAGGGCCAGAGGTAGCAGAGCTGGCATGTACTGCCTCATAGAGCCAGTTCTTAAATTTCCAGGAACTTTGAAAGCACAACCATTATTAAGAATTAACTTACATACAATTAAATACAGCATATTTAAAATGAAAGCAAGAAATACTCAAACTTTAATACTTCCTAATTATTTTACTACATTTTACTATTACCCATGCTCTGGTGACTATTTATGACTTTGTGTCTATATGGTGGACACACTACCTAATAGTGTGTTACAGTGCATCTTTTCACAACTGCACATTCAGTGCTGTCATGTTGGCAGTTTGAAATTAGCCATTTTAGAAATATTTCTACCCTATAAATGGATAAGTGCTACAAAATACAATTTGATTTATTGTTTTATTGATTGACCACACAGAATACAATAGGAAAAATTTTAATAACGTAAGTTAAATATAAATGTGTGCCATTTCTATAGCCACTACATTGTGAATAGCACAAAAAAAAACCAACTGAAGAAATATTATTTCAGTATCAGAAAGCTAGTATCCCTTTCAGCCAATAAGTCAGTCACATCATTAGCAAAGAAGTCAAGTTCTAGCATGCATCTTCGTGGTTTCATTTTTGTCTTATTAAAAAAAATCAATCAACGTTCATGTCAGAACTATATTGATTTGTCAATTGCAACAACATTGGCTGTGGAGGCAAGAATTTGACAAAAATCAACAAAAATATTCTGTAAGAATAATTTGGCTATATGTAATTTAAAATAAAGAGTATTGTTTATTTCATCATTAATTGTAAATTGGGTACTATACATCCTTCATATTAGTAAAGTTTACAGTAAATCTATTTATGTGTATTGCTATAGACCAAATGTTTATATCCCCCCCAAATTCATAGGTTGAAACCTAATCCCCAATTTGAGGAGGTGGGGACTTTGGGAGGTGATTAGGTCATAAGGATGGAGTCCTCGTGAATTAGATTACTATTATTATAAAAGAGATCCCAGAGAGCTCCCTTGCCCCGTTCACCATTTGAGGACACAGCAAGAAGACAGTCGGTGAACCAGGAAGAAGGCCTTACCAGACACTGAATCTGCTGGTACATTGCTTGGATTTCCCAGCCTCCAGGAGGTGTGAAAAGTAAATCTCTGTTGTTTATCAGCCATCCAGCATTCTGCTATAGCAGCCTGAATTGACTAAGATATATATACTTTTTTTGAGAGCCAGTGGTTAAACTGGCTAAAGGAAGCACAGACCTCAATGGCATCCACAACTCTGCACTGGTGCTGCCCTCCTTCTCACACCTATAGCCACATGGGGGACTCCTTTTGACCATCTGACAGAAGATAAAAAACCCAGAGCTTGCTTCATTCTGAATCTGCTTGGTTGACAGGTGTAAGCATTACAGTGCCACTCAAGAATGGCTACAAATGAGCCCAACATTCTGGGCACCTACTAACGAAGGTTGATCCAGCTGTTGTCACCTCTTAATATACAGTCTGACAGGAACGATGATCCAATATGGCACCATTCCTCTAGGACACCATCTGGCTCCTTGATGGCAAGTTTACTATATCAGGCCCTTTCTATCCTAGAAGGGCCAGTGGTTTCTTCCCATAGGAATAAATCACTCTTCTAGGCCTTTGCTGCCCACAGAACCTCAGCCAGAATCACTATCCAGGGGCTTACAAAATGCCTGTTTCCATACAACACAGCATCCACCCAGGGATCCCACTTCAGTGAAGGAGCTATGGGCATGGGCCCGTGTCATGGGGAGCATTGGTTGTATCACAAATCATACCATCCAGAAGGAGCCAGTCTAATAGAGTACTGTATTATCCTGCTGTAAGTGCAGCTGAAGTACCAGCTCTGAGGCAACTCCCTTTAGGTATAAAGTGCTATCCTCCAGAGACCTCTATATGATGCTCTGTCCTAATAGGAAAGCCACATGAATTCAGGAAACAAAGATTGGAAGCAGGAATGGCCCCACTTACCATGACTCTCCATGCTCCTGGGGAATATTGTGCTTCCTGTTCACAACCCCTGCTCTCCAATGCTTAGAGGTTTTCATCCTCAAAGCGGGCAAATCCAAAAAAAAAAAGCACAGAACCCATCAACCTATGATGGTTGCCCGGCACTTTGGACTCCTTGTGTCCAGGAACTGTCACATGAGAAGGGAGCCAGAGTCATAGCGAGGGTAATTGACCCTGATCAGTAGGATGAGATAAAGCTGAGGTAGAACAGAATATGTGTGAAACTCAGGTGACCCGCTTGGGTGCCTCTTGGTATTTCCTTGCCCAAGTGTTACTGTAAAGGGACATGCACAGCAACCCTGGCCTGAGAAGGAGATGATTACCAAGGCCTCAAACCACTCTGAAATGAGGATTTGAGTTACATTACCAGGCTGTGAAAGAGAACTCCCCTTTTTCCACACTCTACTCTCTTCTACTACTACACTTACACTTCTGACTACCAAATATATAGTTCTTCCCATACCAGGCAATTCTCTGACACCAGCTGAGTGTCCTATAATATAATTCAATTCTGACACTATTTTCCTGGAGACAGTGTTCAATCCCACAAGGTAAGGTCTTGGTCCCACAAGACTGCCCCCACTTCAGATGCCAGTCACAAGTCCGGTTGTCACCTGTGCTTCTGAGGAATGAGCTATAATTTGGAGGTTCCCGTGATCCCCACCTTCGGTTCCATAATATGCTAGAATGGCTCACAAAACTCAGGGAAACATTTTATTTAATAGATTACGATTATTTTATAAAAAGGATTCAACTCAAGAACAGTTAGATGGAAGAGATGCATAGGGCAAGGTATGGAGAGGGGACGCAGAGCAGACATGCCCTCTCCAAGTGCATCACCCACTCAGCACTCCACGTGTTCACCAACCTGGAAGCTCTCCAGTTTCCTTCAGTCAGGGTTTTTTATGGAGTTTATTAAGTAGGCATGATTGATTAAATGCTTGACCACTGAGGACTAACTCAACCTCCAACCCCTCTCCCCTCCCTAGAGGTTGGGAGGGTGGAGTTGAAAGTTCTAACCCTCTAATCACATGGTTGGTTCCTGGCAAGCAGCCCCCCATCCTTAAAGGCTTTTCCAAAAGTCATCTTATTAACATAAACTCAGGTGTGGTTGAAAGATGCTTGTTATGAATAATGAAAATGCTCTTTTCATCCTTATCCCTCCTATCTCTTAGAAAATACAAGGATTTTAGGAGCTCTGTGCCAGGAACAGAGACAAAGACCAAATATATATTTCCTATTATAAATCGCAGTATCACACAGGTAAACCACCAAGACCTGCAGAAGTGAGAGCTGAGGGTGAGAAGAATTTAGAATGGATAACAGAGGAGTAAAGACAATGAGTATCAATTGCAAGACTGAGAACAACTGCAAAAATGAGAGCTGTTGTTCATCCTACTAACCATCCTTTTCTGAGTATCATCTCGGGAAAAGAGACCAAATGGGAATCGTGGAGTCTGAATATGCATGAGAAGTAAATCTGTAGGGTGCAAGCAGTGGAATATGGAAGCCTTGTAGGTTTATTGTTCAGATCTTCCTTCAAGCAAACTGCACCAGGTCTGCACTAGCTACAATGCCTAAGGGGCTCTTGCAGCATTGGGATAGAGGACACATTCTCCCTGGGGAGCTTCAGCCAAAGACTGAGCACAGTGGGAGTTCTAGGGTCTTGCCATATCTACCTAGTACAGGAGGGTTCTAACAGTCATCTATGCTATGAAGCTCTCCATGGAATTGGCCAGGACTGCTCTCTGAGGCTGCTCTGCATTTCTCCTTTTTTCCCCCTCTCTTCTTTCATAAGTGTCAGATCTTCACAAGTATGAAGACTTCCCTTGCCTATTCCTATACCTTCTCCCATTTATTGATATCTTTATTACCTTTATCTTTTACCTCCAATAAATCTCTCATACTTCTAATTCCATCTTGGCATCTGCTTCCCAGACAAGCAAAGTTGATTCATATGGCCTTGATTTATGACAGATACCAGTGCAGTATAGTAAGAAAACATTTGTCCAATGGAACATTGGACAAATGAAATATGGGAAAAACATGAACCTGACCCCTACTCTACTCCAAACACTGAACTAAATTCTAGATGGATTTTAAACCTAAATGTTGAGAGTAATAAATGAATTTTTTCAAACAAGACCTCAAAACACAACAATAAATGAAAAGTTTAATAAATTGGATTTCATTAAAAATAAAAACATCTAAACATGAAAAGACACCACTCAGAGAGTGAAAAGGCAAGGCCCTAAATGAAAGAAGATATTTGTAATTTATGTATCCTATTAGAGAGCTCACGTCCAGAATCTATAACAAACTCCTTTAAACCAGTAACAAAAAGATACCCCAAGTTTTAGAGAAGGAGTGTATTTGTTTCCTACGGCTACTATAACAAATTACCACAAACTTAGTGACTTAAAACAACAACAATTCCCTCACATTTCTAGAGGCCAAAGCACAACATCATGATCACTGGGCTGAGATCAAAGTGCTGGCAGGGCTGCCCTCCCTCCAGAGACTGCAGAAGAGAATCCATTCCTTTCCTCTTCTAACTTCTAGTGACAGCCGGCACTCCTTGGTTTGTGGCCACATCACTCCAGTCTCTGCCCCTATGGTCACATTGCTTTCTCCTGTCTGCCTTCTCTTCTGTCTGTGTCAAATCTTCCACTGCTTCTCTCAAGAATACATGTGATTGCACTTATACCTCACCCAGATAATCCAGAATTATTTTCCCATCACAAGATTCATAATCACATTTGCAGTACCCCCTTTTCCAAATAAGGTAACATTTACAGGTTCAGGGATATATTTGGGGACCATAATCCAACCTTCTTCAGGGCGCAAAAGGTTAGAGCAAGCACTTGACAATAAGGACATCCAAATGTCTATCAGATTCTCTTATGTCACTTCCAATTCTAAAATTCTGTCATCCTATGAAAATCAGTATTCTTAAAGTTAAATATTATAAAAACAATTTGACAGTCTTTTGCTGCTATAGTTACTATTGTTTGGGGGGATAATTTGAAAAGTTTTAAAAACAAAGTTTATTGTTAAAAACAGAGGTGAGGGCTTCCCTGGTGGCACAGTGGTTGAGAGTCCGCCTGCCGATGCAGGGGACACGGGTTCGTGCCACGGTCTGGGAAGATCCCACGTGCCGCGGAGCGGCTGGGCCCGTGAGCCATGGCCGCTGAGCCTGCGCGCCCGGAGCCTGTGCTCCGCAACAGGAGAGGCCACAGCAGTGAGAGGTCCGCGTACCGCAAAAAAAAAAAACAGAGGTGAGGAAAAGAAATAAAAAAGATATAAATAAAATCTTAGACACTGAGAATGAGAAAGATAATATGGAATCAAGGGTGTAAGAAAAATGAGGTACGAATAATATAAAAAATTTTATACTTTGAGCTAAAAGACTACAAGTTTCCCAGGATGGTGACTGTGAATAAATTTATTTCCCTGTGGAAAAATCTCAGAATCATCCCCTCAGTGTGACTGAATCCTAAGTAGATTTAAATCCCTGTGTTTTGCGGTGAGAGAGTAAACGTTCTAATGTTTACTAATCCCGATTAGTCCCCTTACGAGGAATGCTTAGTTTAATATGATCACAAAAGCAAAGAACCACTAACTTAGGGAAGAAACTTGAACAGTTAAAACCTATATGAGAGATTGCAGAGGCATCTTCTCTTATACAATGGAAAACTGGCATCTGTGTTTTCTAACCACTGCCCCCGGTTGCATAAGGGACTGTGAGGGCTAAGGAGACAGTGAACAGGACTCTCCCTCAGAGCCTAGTGAACTGGAAGAGCAAACTTGCAGGAGCTTACCTGAGTAGACTCAGGTATCCTAACCGTATTGTCACAGCCCTAAAACGCCTTACTTCCTTCAGAGAGTAGTTCAAGTATTAGATGATTAGAGAGTATTAGATCCAATCATTGAGAAAGTACTCCTGGTAAGATGATTATTAAATAAAGTCTTACTCACTTAGGTTGCTTTAATCTCCCCTCTTATGGGGTGAATAGGAACTGAAGATGATTTAGCCTGTAAATCCGTTTAATCTATTTTGTAACATAAAGTTAAAGATTTCATTTCCATATTACAGCAGGCAATTTGATGCAAAGCTTCCAGCTGAGCACTGGGCCAGTCACCAGAGTAGGAGCCACACCCTCAAGAGGCTTAATTATACTTGAGATAAAACACACACTGATCTACAGAATAAGGTCTATGGTCCGGAGCCAAAAGGCACTGATTTTGGAGTTGGGGGACCCGGGCTCTAGTTCCAGAACTAGCACTGAGGAGCCGTCACCTCCCCAGCCCCTGTGCCATTTCTGAATGTGTAAGTGAGAGAATGTGATGGGACAGTTTCTAAGATCTCAAAGATCTAAGATTAAGTGATTCTCTTCTATGAAGATAAATCAAAGGATGTAGATTAATCAAGAGAGACAGAATAGCAATACTACTAGCTAACCTCTACTGAGTTCTTACTATGTGCCAGCCCTTGAGCTAAAATTTTTACAAGCTTTGAACCATTTAAGCCTTAAACAACTATTTGGGGCATTACTATCATATTCCTTTTAGACATGGAAAAAAGTTGAAAAAAAACCTTTCCAACATCACACAACTAAAGTGGTGGGTCACACTGTTGGAAGAAGTGGCTGTTAAAGTGGGATCTGACAGGACAAAGACTGTTTCCGGTGAGTCTGAGGGATATACGCCCCCTAAGTCAGTTGCAAAGCAATTCCTTTCACCCCATCTCCAGTGCCAAGAGCCTGCCTCAAGCTGTCACCAGCTTCCACCAGGACACCAGCACAGGCCCCAACCTTCCACAGCCAGCTTCTCTTGGTACACCCACCCCCATCCAGAGTGACCTTTCCAAAACCTTTGTCTGATGTTGCCTTTTCCTCAATAAATATTTGCTGAATTAATCCATGAAACTTGTAGTTTATTTATGTTAGAAAATAAAAAGAGCTGATTGTTGGTGAAAAGAAGAAAGAAGGCAGTGGTGGTACCAAAGGCAGGTCAAAGGGTTTAGATTCATGTAGTAAAACAAAGGGGAGCCTCTGTAGATTCTCCACCCAGAAGTGGCACAATGAATGTGTTCTACCAGTGGGCATAGAACACACTGACGAAAGAAGAACAGACAAAAGACTGGCCAACGTGCTGTGGTGGCTACCAGGCTGGGGCTGATGAGGCCACCACGGTGGTGCCTGTGTAGCCTGAGGCAGGTGGGGACCGGGAAACACTCCCCAAGAAACTTGTGCAAGGAAAGAGGAAAAGAGAAAGGTTAAAGATGGTTTCATGGGCCTTACAAAGCATCAAAACTGGAAGCAAAAAGGAAATAAAGTCTTTGGGGGTTAGTCTTTTAGTACCTTAAATATCTGGAATTTCAAAGGAGCTGTAGTCCTGACAACATAACCCCAATGTCTTTGAGCTTTTCTACAATTTTGATGTTTCTAACAACCCAAATCTGTACCTAGAAATCCTTTTTAGCAACAAAAAGAGACCTTAAAGAAAAATTTTGTATCAAACTGATAGCTGACTGGTGATGAACATCTTTAAATAATCCATTTCTCTGTTTTATTTTTCCACTAATGTCAGGTCACACCCAACATTTTATTTTCACAGTACACGTATTCTTGGGGTAAACATTTTGTTGGAATCAAGTCAAAGACCCAAATCTCAGCCTTCACCTATACTTTAATGCCCAAAATATTAGAATAATACCAATGTGAACATTAACTTCATCTTAATTTTAGATTAATTTCAACATATAAAACACATTCCCTTAAGCCCTAACCTTTTCATTCCAAGAAGAAAGTGTTAATGTTTTCTTTCTCATTGCTCTCTATTCTAAGTCAGGACAGAGTTCAGAATCACAGACATTACTTGAATCTCATACTGGACCAGGCAATCAATACATTTTCCAATATGTGTATTTTGGTTCAGTTGAGTTTCATTTCAATTCTTTTTCTTCTATGTCTAGTTCCACAATATGATTAATGACCAAACTTGTCTTGGTCTCCCCACAATTACCTTGAGAATGTGCAATACTGGATTTTTCACTTACTATAAATGCAAAACAGAGATGTGATTTTCAATGCCCTTAAAATGCACAGATAGATCAGCTCGGTGCTTTGTGACCGCCTGGAGGGGTGGGATAGGGAGGGGGGGAGGGAGGGAGACGCAAGCGGGAAGAGATATGGGAACATATGTATATATATAACTGATTCATTTTGTTGTGAAACTGAAACGAACATACCATTGTAAAGCAATTATACTCCAATAAAGATGTTAAAAAAAAAATACACAGATATTTATCACTGACTGTTTTTTAATAAATTTCTTGGATTTTTCATAGAGAAATGTTCTATGTGATAACCATTAACTTTTAAAAATAAAGTACTGTCAGTGATAAGTATCATATTAACCACATTGTAAGTTAAACTCTTCTTTACCTAGAGACAGAACAATGGTAGAAACCGGTCCTCACACTATATACGTCCTCTGAACTCTACCTCAGAAAAACCACTTCTAACACCAAGAATTATTTTCTTAGGAGGGAAAAATATTAATTAATTTCAATAATAAAGTAATTTATAAAGTGATTGTTGTAAATTAAATGACATCATGCTATTCCGATATTGACCTGAGAGACCACTGGATTTTTCCCCCCTGAATCCTCTTGCCAATCCACTGGGATTCAGTTCTCTGAATCTTCATACATAGGTGCCTGTAGAACATTACTACCATTCCATAGTGAGCAGCATTCAAAACCCAGTCTTACTATCCAAAACCACAGGCTTCCACAGCAGCTCCAATCCCAGCTCAGCTGGCCCTACTCTGCCTTCATCTCTGGATTCCAAATACACAAAATCTTTTATTAATTCCTTCTACCTGCCAGGACCTTTCTCACCTCCAAGCCTGCACACATATTATTCCCGTTGGAATACTTATTCCTTTTCTGGCTTGGCAAACCCTACTTGTCCTCCACGCCCCGGCTAAAAGGTCACTTCTTCAGCAAGGTCTTAGCTGCCTATATGTTCTTATAGCTTCCAATCTTAGCATAACAAGGATCATACTCTCATTAAAGTCAGCTTTCTCCTTTAGACCATAAGCTCCATGAGCACTGATTGACACTGAGTGCTTGATAAGACTTGATTCGCAGGGCTATTACAAAGATTAAATGAGGTAAGGTATAGAGTGCTTAGCTACACAGACTGCTATTTTTATTATAGCAGTTTACATGCTTGATGCCAAAGTGTTAATATGATAGCAAAAAAAGCCATTGGAGCCAAAAAAAGGCATTAGAGCCCCAAAAGCCATTGGAGCCAAAAAAAGCCACTTCAGAATACCCCAGATATGAGTGATAGATATGCGTGGTCATATCTCTAGAAAATCATCAAAGTCAAGCTTAATTGCCATGGCATCCCATTGATCTAACTTTGGCAGACTCAGTGGCCCTTTAAGGACACTTTACAAAGCCTAACTTACAGTACATTTCCAACTTTCAGTTAGAAAATAGTAAGAAATATGATGAAAACAGGGTTAAAGGACTACAAGATAATTATGAAATAATTTTGTGTTTTTCATAGGATAAAATAAATGAGTAAATACAGCAATGTTAGATGGGAAAGGAGATTTTCATAATGAGAAGACAAAGATTGCTTTCAACAACAAAGAGGAACCAGGCATTAACAAATATAACTGTATGGATGAATCTCAAAAACACTATGCAGGGACTTCCCTGGTGGCGCAGCGGTTAAGAATCCGCCTGATAATGCCCCGAACATGGGTTCGAGCCCTAGTCCAGGAAGATCCCACATGCCACGGAGCAACTAAGCCAATGAACCACAACTACTGAACCTGTGTGCCACAACTCCTGAAGCCCGCGTGCCTAGAGCCCCTGCTCCACAACAAAAGAAGCCACTGCTCGCCACAACTAGAGAAAGCCCACGTGCAGCAACGAAGACCCAATGCAGCCAAAATAAATAAATTAATTAATTAATTAAAAAAAAAACACTATGCAGAGTGCATGAAGATAGACACAGAGTACATAATACTCCATTTGTGTGAATTTCTAGATGAGACATAATCTACAGTGGTGACAGAAAGCTGACTAGTAGTTAATGGGGCAAAGAGAGGTAGGATAGAATGTAAACAATATAAGGGAAGATTTGGGGATGAGGCAAATATTCTATATCTTCACTGGAGAGGAACTTACATGGGGGTATACTTTTGTCAAAACTTATTGAACTGTACACTTAAAGAGGTACATTTTATCATCTATAAATTATACAACAAAAAGTTGAAAATTGGACTTCCCTGGTGGCACAGTGGTTGGGAGTCTGCCTGCCGATGCAGGGGACATGGGTTTGTGCCCCAATCCGGGAGGATCCCACATGCCGCGGAGCAGCTGGGCCCGTGAGCCATGGCTGCTGGGCCTGCGCGTCCGGAGCCTGTGCTACGCAACGGGAGAGTCCACAACAGTGAGAGGCTGGCGTACCAAAAAAAAAAAAAAAAAAAGTTGAAAATTATATTCACAAAAGAGACTCTCTATGGTGCTAAAAGAATTAGAAAGATACTATCAAATTTTTAAAGAAATACAGAGATAATACTAACTTGTATCTTTTAAATGTTTATATTAATTACTGTGGAAAGTTTCATGTGTCTGCGTGTATGTTTGTATATGTTTCAGTTTGCTGTTATTCCTGAATTGTATCTTATTAGTAACTATGAATAAATTATCTCAACTAAAGCGATCTGACTCAGATCTCACTCACAGCCACAATTCTGTACTACCTCAGCTTTGTGGTCTGAATGCCTAGACATCCCATATGATCACTCACTCAGTAACGTAACAGGTCAGTGGTAATTGCTCTCATTGAGCCCAGGTCCTAACTTGTACATGTAGAACACAGAAATGCACAGTAATTAGAATCCTGTAGGCAGAGGCAACTTTCCATGTTTTCTTTCCCTTTTGGCACATTTTAAAAGATGGAAGATATAGTAATACCTCTGAAAAGTTGGGAAATATTTCAAAGCTTGTCAAGCCAAAGCCTGCAGCAAACACTTCTTTGACCTCACACAACAGCAGATGTTCCAGCATGTCTGCTCCAATGTGCTCAACAAGGGTGATGTGGATCACGGGGCCCCATACGCTGGGAAGCATGCTGGATTCCAAATGACATTGTCTTCCTTGTCTCCTACAAGCTCAAGTACAGATGCAACCATCGATTAAAAAATAGTAACAGCATCCTAGTTCCAATGAGAAAAGCATTACAGGAGGGAAATTGTCCTTAGCTCAATATGATAATAATCAGATGTGAGCTTTTTTTATTTACATAAGTAGAGTTTCCATTGAAATTCATTACTGAGAGAGATTAGAAAAGATATGTTACACAGGAGTTTGGCTTTGCTGAAACTAAGATATGTCAAGAGGGATGTTACCCATCAAGTGCTCCATTCTAAGCCTGCTCCAGATGTTCCTTGTGCAAACTGGGGGACCAAAAGAAAAAAATTATCTCAGTAGGAAGTAGACGGGTTACTTTGCTGATTTAGTATCTGCTTAGCTGTTTGGTTCTAGCTATATTTCAAATTAACTGACCAAGGGTTTTACTTGTCCTACTCTCATCAGGTAGATGAATTTGTGTATGGTATTTGCCATCATTTCATTATATAGTCACATTTGATATATTTAATAAATCTAGGTTTCTTAATCCACATTTTTATACGTATGGGATGGATATAAGTGTGTACATGTACATACATGTACATGATTCAAAAGGTAGTTTTCCTTTGAGACAAAAATTTCAGTTTTTACTTTTGGTGGTTGTTTTAGTCTGCTTGGGTTATCATAACAAAATACCATAGACTGAGTGTTTTAAGCAACAGAAATTTTTCTCACAATTCTGGAGGCTGGAAATTCAAGATCAAGGTCCCAGCATGGTCTGGTTCTGGTGAGGGATCTCTTCATGGCTTACATACAGCCACCTTCTCACTGTGGTCCTACATGGCCTTTCCCTGGTGCACTGGGACAGAGAGAACTCTTTCTTCTTCTTCTTCTTCTGAAGCCACCAGTCCTATTGGATTAGGACCTCACCGTTATGACCCCATTTTACCTGAATTGCCTCCCTGCCCTATCTCCAAATACAATCACATTGGAAAATAAGGGTTTCAACTATCAGTTTTGAGGAGGACATAATACAGTCCATGACAGTGGGTTTTGAACAGAATGTCTGTTTGTGTATCCAGCAAATATTTATTAAGCACAGGCTGAATGGCAGGTTCTGGAGACAAAAGTTAAGGAAGACAAGATTCAAGTCCTCAACCTATGCACAGTCTTCATGCAACAGTCAATTGATTATAATGACAAACTAGAATAATTTCTAAATTTAGAGTGTAAAATGAAGAATTTTGTTTCATTAGGCCTTTAATAAATGAGAATTAAATTGAAATAGAAGTGACTAAGGAGAAATCTTTTTTTTCAACTTTTCATCTAGAGAAACAAGGCCATATTTTGGGGGAACTTGGTATTCATATTACAATTCAAACTGTGGGAGTGGACACCTGGACTTGATGTGCTGCATCCCTTCCTCCACCCTTCTCCTCCCCACTGGTGACAGTGATCCAGAATGCCGAGTTGTCAGTGGGATACGGAGGAAAATGTTCTAATTTGACACCCGAGAGGTCTTGATTCTGGTCACCAGGTGAGGCACAAACCCTTCAGAGTGCTCTTAACTGTATCTGGTTTGCTTAGGAAATCTAGAGCTATTTGAATCTCACTAACCTCTTCCCGTTTTTTCCTAGCACTAGGAAACTTGATCGGCAGAGAAAGAAGAGGGCATTTGAAGCTTGGTTGAAATGCAGTGACAGGAAAAGCATTCAACATAACAGAAAAAGCCTCTAAAAAATTCTAAGTTTTCTCAAATTGTAAGATGTATTTCATTGTTTTCATGGGATCTATAGTCGTCATAATTTGAATCAAAACAGGTATTTTTTCAAGGTCTTGGGTTCTTAAAATTTTTTTATTGTTAATCTGATCAAAGTAATTCCATCAGAAAGCAATTATACTCCAAAAAAGATGTTAAAAAAAGTATAACAATTAGGAAGAAAAAAGAAAATTTTAAAAAAGAAAAATAAAAAGAAAAATTATTAAACTGGTGCCAAAACAAACACTGAAATTAAAAAAAAAAAAAGATAATTCCATCAGGAATTCTACATCTGCTGGCATATACTTGAGCCGGTCAACCAGCCTCTCCGAATTAAAGCACTTTGATGATTAAAAAATAGGCCTGACACCTTCAGGGGCATGAGACATGGCTTTAAAACTGCAAACCAAAATATCTTTGAGCTTACATACATTTTTTTCCTCTTAATCCTTCAAACAGCTCTGAGATATAATACTTATTATATCCATTTTTACATATGAGGAAACTGAGGCCAAGAAAGGCTAAATGACTTTCCTGTAGCCACAAATTTACTAAGAGGAGGGGCAAAGTCACTATGAAACACAGGCCGGTTCAATTCCAAAGCCCTTCCTTACTCTTCCCATTTTCTCCCCCTGCCTCTCTCCGCTTCTTTCTAATAAGAACAATCAGACCAACATACAGCATTTTCATTTTTCAAAGGAGTCTCACATACATGGTTTCATTTGATAATCACAGTGTCTCTGGATGATAGGAAAGGGCAGTGATAGTTTCTCTGTAACACAGGTGTGGAAACAACACCTCAGAAACATTCCCAAGGTCACAACCATTTGAAATGTCAAATTAGGCGTTGAGTTCAGTTTTCCAATCTCCACTTCAATGTGCTTTTCATTACATCTCATTTTCAAACATTAAATTGACCCTAAATTTATAACACCTACGTGTTTCTTTTACTCTCGTCGTCTGCGTGTTCTTGAACCCCGAGTGTTCCTCTGGGGGTGTTTTCCTTTCCAGTGAGGGCACAGACATTCTTGTGTAAAAGGGTACAAATGTCTTCGCGAAGCACGTCTAAATATGAAACATATCAAAGCCAGCCAGAGGCAAAGTCGTTATTAGTAGTCAAGTCAGAAAGAAATTTGGGTCAAATTTATGCACTTTAATATCTTAAACATTTGATTGATTCCTAGTGTTTTCCACAGGGCTTTCACTTTGATTCTGGTTCTCCACATTCTCTACATTCACTATTCCTGGGAGCAAACCTTTGAGCACATCTGGAACTTTTCCTTCTGGATGTTTTGGAAGAGGCAACCACAAAATAAAATGTATACACTTGTTTATGCAGTTGGCACTGCTTTTCCCAAGATAGAGAGGGCTGCAGCTGTTTGTCATCTGTTTCTAAAAACTCTTCTCCCTCGTTGTCATCACCAGTGCAAAGATTCAGTAGCTACTATCCCAGGGTCATCGCCTATCTTTGCAAAATATAGTAAGTGATTGGGAGGTTCACTTAGGATGCTTGTCTTAAGAAGTAAATATACAACCACCCAACCACTCCTGAGTCATGTCCTAGCCAGTTCTTTTTAGATGCTTTTAGGGAGACACTTTCCTTAAAGCAAGCACTTTCATTACTCATCCCCACTGTCAGTGAGATACATAAAATGTGAGTTTTGATTGAGGGCTTGTGAACTGTCAGTGCTTCCTCTTTACATATATTACCTTCACAGTCCTCATAAAAACTTCATCCTCAGACGGCATGGTAAGTATTTCTACTTTTTTACTTTTTTTCTTTTTTTGAATTTTTAAATTTTATTATACAGCAGGTTTGTATTAGTTTTCTATTTTATACATATTAGTGTATATATGTCAATCCCTATCTCCCAATTCATCATGGTAAGTATTTTTAATCTTCATTTTTCAGATGTGGAAACTGAGGCTCAGAGGCACTAAGTAATATGCTCAAGACTGTACATTTAGTATGTGGTAGGACCACAATTTGAAACTAGGTCTGTGATTCTAAAGGCATTGTTCTAACTACTATGCTACATAGATACTGTGCAGCTCTGTACTGTATTGTACTCTACCATACTATTTTAAACTATTCCTCTCTACACTGTTCCATGCTATACCAGACCACTCTATACTGTACTATATTACCCTGTGCTATAGTATATCACACTATGTTATACTATGGTGTAATATACCACACTAAGATAATATACAGTAATATACTATACTAAAATATATTAACCATAATAACAATATGGATACTACACTTCATTATTCTATGCTATGTTATTTAGTATAATTTAATAATTAACTTTAAATCAGCATCTTTATAACTGGAACATGCACACAAGGTCATCATGGAAGAGATGCTTAACATTCTGGAATGGTTTACTGATCACATGGTGCTTACAATGAGGTGGAAAAGCTGGGGCATTTGAGAATCTATTGCCTAGGAGATGTTTAATGCTTCCCCTCAGGAAACACCACAGCTCTTGACTAATGGGAGGTCCACTTTCACTTTGGGCTACAAACTGAAAGATTTGAGGGGAAATTCTTTCCCCAAAAAGAGATTTTTTATTTTATTTTATTTATTTATTTTTTTTGCGGTACGCCGGCCTCTCACTGCTGTGGCCTCTCCCGTTGCGGAGCACAGGCTCCACGCACAGGGCCAGCGGCCATGGCTCACTGGCCCAGCCGCTCTGCGGCATGTGGGATCTTCCCAGACCGGAGCACGAACCTGTGTCCCCTGCATCGGCAGGCGGACTATCAACCACTGCACCATCAGGGAAGCCCCCCAAAAAGAGATTTTTAAACACCCATAATTTTCATAGTTTTGGAAGAACATATGGAATATGTAAAAGTATACTGCATAAATAACTCTTTATATAATAAGGAAATTATTCTAAAATAAAAAATAATTTACCCAGAGTAATGCAACTTCTGAAAATCAAGCTTTTTCCTTTGTTTTTTCTTTCAGCTTATATCCAAATGAATATATATTTTTATTGGAATATAATTGCTTTACAGTGTTGTGTTAGTTTCGGCTGTATAATGAAATGAATCAGCTATATGTATACCTATATCCCCTCCTTCTTGGACCTCCTTCCCACCAACCCCACCATCCCACCCATCTAGGTCATCACAGAGCACTGAGCTGAGCTTCCTTTGCTTTATAGCATGTTCCTGCTAGCTATCTATTTTATGCATGGTAGTGTATATATGTCAATCCTAATATCCCAATTCATCCCACCCTCCCCTTTGCCCCCTGTGTCCACATGTCCATTCTCTACGTCCTGCCCTGAAAATAGGTTGATCTGTACCATTTTTCTAGATTCCACATATATATGTTAATATACAATATTTGTTTTTCTCTTTCTGGCTTACTTCACTCTGTGTGACAGACTCTAGGTCCATCCACAACCCTATAAATGACCCAATTTCATTCCTTTTAATGGTTGAGTAGTATTCCATTGTATATATGTACCACATTTTCTTGATCCATTCATCTGTGATTGGACATTTAAGTTGTTTCCATGTCCTGGCTATTGTAAATAGTGGTGCAATGAACACTGGGGTACATGTGTCCTTTTGAATTACAGTTTCCTCAGGGTATATGCCCAGTAGTGGGATTTCTGGGTCATATGGTAGTTCTATTTTTAGTTTTTTAAGGAACCTCCAACTGTTCTCCACAGTGGCTCTATCAATTTACATTCCCACCAACAGTGCAAAAGAGTTACATTTTCTTTACACCCTCTCCAACATTTATTGTTTGTGGATTTGTTGATGATGGCCATTCTGACTGGTGTGAGGTGATACCTCATTGTAGTTTTGATTTGCATTTCTCTAATAATTAGTGATGCTGAGCAACTTTTCATATGTCTCTTGGCCATCTGTATGTCTTCTTTGGTAAAATGTCTACTTAGGTCTTCCACTCATTTTTTAATTGGGTTGTTTGTTTTTTTGATACTGAGCTTCATAAGCTGTTTATATATTTTGGAGAATAATCCTTTGTCCTTTGCTTCATTTGCAAATATTTTCTCCCATTCTGAGCGTTGTCTTTTCATTTTGTTTACAGTTTCCTTTGCTGTGCAAAAGCTTTTAAGTTTAATTATGTCCCATTAGTTTATTTTTGTTTTTATTTTCATTACTCTACGAGGTGGGTCAAAAAAAATCTTGCTGTGGTTTATGTCAAAGAGTGTTTTTCCTATATTTTCCTCTAAGAGTTTTATAGTGTCCAGTCTTACATCTAGGTCTTTAATCCATTTTGAGTTTATTTTTGTGTATGATGTTAGGTAGTGTTCTAATTTCACTTTTTACATGTATCTGTCCAGTTTTCCCAGCACTACTTATTGAAGAGGCTGTCTTTTCTCTATTGTATGTTCTTGCTTCCTTTGTCATCAATTAGGTGACCATATGTGTGTGGGTTTTGTTCTGGGATTTCTATCCTGTTCCATTGATCAATATTTCTGTTTTTGTGCCAGTACCATACTGTCTTGATTACTGTAGCTTTGTAGTATACTTTGAAGTTGGAGAGCCTGATTACTCCAGCTCTGTTTTTCTTTCTCAAGATTGTTTTGGCTATTCAGGGTCTTTTGTGTTTCCATTGTAAAATTTGGAAAATTTTTGTTCTAATTCTGTGAAGAATGCCATTGCTAATTTGATAGGGATTGCATTGAATCTGTAGATTGCTTTGGGTAGTATAGTTATTTTCCAATATTGATCCTTCCAAATCCAACAACATGGTATATTTCTCCATCTGTTTATGTCATCTTTGATTTCTTTCATCAGTGTTGTATAGTTTTCTGAGTACAGGTTTTTGCGTCCTTAAGTAGGTTTATTCCTAGGTATTTTGTTCTTTTTGTTGCACTGGTAAATGGGATTGTTTCCTTAATTTCTCTTTCTGATTATTCATTGCTAGTGTATAGGAATGCAAGAGATTTCTATGCATTAATCCTGTATCCTGCAACCTTGCCAGATTCATTGGTTAGTTCTAGTAGTTTTCTGCTGGCATCTTTAGAATTTTCTATATATAGTATCATGTCATCCACAAACAGTGACAGTTTTACTTCTTCTTTTCCAATTTGGATTCCTCTTATTTCTTTTTCTTCTCTGATTGCCATGGCTAGGATTTCCAAAACTATGTTGAATAAGAGTGGTGAGAGTAGACATCCTTGTCTTGTTCCTGATCTTAGTGGAAATGCTTTCAGTTTTTCACCATTGAGAATGATGTTTGCTCTGGGTTTGTCATATATGGGCTTTATTATGGTGAGGTAGGTTTCCTCTATGCCATTTTCTGGAGAGTTTTTATCATAAATTTGTGTTTAATTTTATCAAAAGTTTTTCTGCGTCTATTAAGATGATCATATAGTTTTTATTCCTCAGTTTGTTCATATGGTGTATCACACTGATTAATTTGTATATATTGAAGAATCCTTGCATTCCTGGGATAAATCCCACTTGATAATGGTGTATGATACTTTTAATGTGTTGCTGGAGTTTTTGCTAGTATTTTGTTGAGGATTTGTGTGTCTATGTTCATCAGTGATATTGGTCTGTAATTTTCTTTTTTTGTGATTTCTTTGTCTGGTTTTGGTATCAGGGTGATGGTGGCCTCATAGAATGAATTTGGGAGTGTTCCACCCTCTGCAGGTTTTTGGAAGAGTTTGAGAAGGTTAGGTGTTGGCTCTTCTCTAAATGTTTGATAAAATTCGCCTGTGAAGGCATTTGGTCCTCGATTTTTGTTTGTTGGAAGATTTTTAATTACAGTTTCAATTTCATTACTTGTGATAGGTCTGTTTATATTTTCTAATTCTTCCTGGTTCAGTCTTAGAAAATTACACCTTTCCAAGAATTTGTCCATTTCTTCGAGGTTGTCCATTTTATTGGTATATGCTTGCTTGTAGTAGTGTCTTATAATCCTTCGTATTTCTGCAGTGTCAGTTGTGATTTCTCTATTTTCATTTCTAATTTTATTGATTTACATCCTGTCCCTTTTTTTCTTGTTGAGTCTGGCTAAACGTTTATCAATTTTGTCTACCTTCTCAAAGAAGCAACTTTTATTTTTTTATTGATCTTTGCTATTGCTTTCATTATTTCTATTTCATTTCTTTCTGCTCTGATATTTATGTTTTCTTTCCTTCTACTGACTTTAGGGGTTTTTTGTTCTTCTTTCTCTTGTTGCTTTAAGTGTAAGCTTAGATGGTTTATTTGAGATTTTTCTTGTTTCTTGAAGTGAGCTTGAATTGCTATGAAATTCCCTCTTAGAACTGTTTTTGCTGCATTCCATAGGTTTTGGGTCATCATGTTTTCATTGTCATTTGTTTCTAAGTATTTTTTTATTTCCTCTTTGATTTCTTCAGTGATCTCTTGGTTATTTAGTAGCACACTGTTTAGCCTCCATGTATTTGTGTTTTTTACAGTTTTGTTCCTGTAATTGATTTCTAATATCATAGTGTTGTGGTCAGAAAAGATGCTTGATACACTTTCAATTTTATTAAATTTACCGTGGCTTGATTTGTGACCCAAGATGTGATCTATCTTGGAGAATGTTCCATGTGCACTTGAGAAAAAAAGTGTATTTTTGTCACTTTCTTATGGAATGTCCTATAAATATCAATTAAATCTGTCTGGTCTATTGTGTCATTTAAAGCTTGTGCTTCCTTATTTATTTTCTGTTTGTATGAGCCATCCATTGGTGTAGTGGGGTGTTAAAGTTCCCCACTATTATTGTTTTTATGTCAATTTCCCCTTTTATAGTTGTTAGCATTTGCCTTATGTATTGAGGTGCTCCTATGTTGGATGCATAAATATTTATAATTGTTATATCTTCTTCTTGGATTGATCCCTTGATTATTATGTAGTGTCCTTCCTTATCTCTTATAACAGTCTTTATTTTAAAGTCTACTTTATCTGATATGAGTATTGCTGCTCTAGCTTTCTTTTGATTTCCATTTGCATGGAATATCTTTTTCCATCCCCTCACTTTCAGTCTGTATGTGTCTGTAGGTCTGATGTCGGTCTCTTGTAGACAGGATATATATGGGTCTTGTTTTTGTATCCATTCAGCCAGTCTGTATCTTTTGGTTGGGGCATTTAATCCATTTACATTCAAAGTAGTTGTCGACATGTATGTTCCTACTACCATTTTCTTAATTGTTTTCTGTTTTTTCTTCTCTTGTGTTTCCTCCTTAGAGAAGTTCCTTTAGCCTTTGTTGTAAAGCTTGTTTGGTGGTGCTGAATTCTCTTAGCTTTTGATTGTCTATAAAGCTTTTGATTTCTCTGTTGAATCTGAATGAGATCTTTGCTGGGTGGAGTAATCTTGGTTGTAGATTTTTCTATTTCATCACTTGAAGTATATTCTGCCACTCCCTCCTGGCATGCAGAGTTTCTGCTGAAAAATCAGCCGATAATTTTATAGGGATTCCCTTGTAAGTTATTTTTTGCTTTTCCCTTGCTGTTTTTCATATTTTTTCTTTGAATTTAATTGTTAGTTTGATTAATATGTGTCTTAGTATGTTTCTCTTTGGCTTTGTCCTGTACGGGACTCTCTGTGCTTCGTGGACTTGGGTAGCTATTTCCTTTCCCATGTTAAGGAAGTTTTGGGCTATAATATCTTCAAATATTTTCTCAGACACTTTCTTTTTCTCTTCTTCTTCTGGGGCCCCTATAATATGAATGTTGGTGCGTGTAGTATTTTCCCAGAGGTCTCTGAGTTTGTCTTCAATTCTTTACATTCTTTTATCTTTATTCTGCTCCTTGGCAGTTATTTCCACCATCTGTCTTCCAGCTCACTTATTCATTCTTCTGCTTCAGTTATTCTGTTTTTGATTCTTTCTAGTGTATTTTTCATTTCAGTTATTGTGTAATTCATCTCTGTTTGTTCTTTAGTTCTTCTAGATCTTTTGTTAAACATTTCTTATATTTTCTCAATCTGTGCCTCCATTCTATTTCTGAGTTTCTGGATCATCTTTACTATCATTACTCTGAATTCTTTTTCAAGTTGGTTGCCTATTTCCTCTTCACTTATTTGGTCTTGTAGGTTTTTCCCTTGCTCCTTCATCTGTGACATATTTTTTTGTCATCTCTTTTTTTTTTTTTTTTTTTGATAGGTGGGATTGTGTTCCTGTCTTACTGGTCATTTGCCCTGAGTCTTCCAGAACTGGAGTTTGTAGGCTGTTGGGTAAAACCAGGTCTTGGTGTCGAGATGAGGACCTCTGGGAGACCTCACTCTGATGAATATTCCCTGGGGTCTGAGGTTCTCTGTTAGTCCAGTGCTTTGGACTTGGAGCTCCCACCACAGGAGCCAGGCCTTACCTCCAGCTTGTGAACCAAGATTCTGCAAGGCACATGGGGCAGCAAAAAAAAATAAAGAAAAAAGAAGGGAGGGGGAAGGATAAGCTGTGACAAAGCGAGAGGGAGGCATGGACATATATACACTACCAAACGTAAGGTAGATAGCTAGTGGGAAGCAGCCGCATAGCACAGGGAGATCAGCTCAGTGCTTTGTGACCACCTAGTGGGGTGGGATAGGGAGGGTGGGAGGGAGGGAGACGCAAGAGGGAAGAAATATGGGAACATATGTATATGTATAACTGATTCACTTTGTTATAAAGCAGAAAGTAACACACCATTGTAAAGCAATTATACTCCAATAAAGATGTAAAAAAAATAAGTAAATAAAAAAAAGAAAAAAGGAGAACAATAACAAAGAGTAAAAAATAAGATGAGAAAACTCACAGATATGTTAAAAAAAATTAAGGTATAGATGAAACTACAGCTGCAAGGTAAAACAGAATGACAATATCAAAGAAGAGGGAAAAAGAAAAAGCTGGAAAAGGCCCTGGCTGTGGGGGGCGTGGCTTAAGAAGGGGCAGGGTTTATGGGGTCGGGGCCTATGCTTAAGACCCACAGGGTTGGAAAACGCACTGTCGGAGGGCAGGCAGGACTTAGGCTCAGTGCACCAGAGAGGCCCAGAAGTGCCTCTGGCTTTGGAGCGTAGAGGACTGGCCCCGGAGCCCAGCAGTCTTCCTGAGGCCCAAGTGGGTGGGAGAAACACCAGCTGTGCTCCCTCTTTATCCTCCAAGCTTCCAAGGGTCCCCCCAGGTGTGGGAACTCCTCCCTCTCCCAGCCACCCCTCAGGGCATCAGTCAGTCCAGCCTCTGCTTCTCCTCCCTCCACACTCCCCCCACATCCTACCTGGTCGCTAGGGGGTTCCTCCCATCTCCTTGGACATTGAGGTCCAAATGAATATTTTTAGGTGTTAAAATGATAGGACAG
Source organism: Orcinus orca (assembly GCF_937001465.1). NCBI lineage: Eukaryota > Metazoa > Chordata > Mammalia > Artiodactyla > Delphinidae > Orcinus > Orcinus orca. The sequence continues at coordinate 25,158,058 of NC_064569.1, forward strand.
ATACAATTTTATATTCAGTTTTCATTTTATCAAGTTTTTCAAAGTGTTTTAATAAAAGGAAGAAAAGTGCTTCCAGTGGTCAATCAAACATGAAAGAGCTGGTAATGAGGCTTGCCTGGGACTTGCATATCTTCTGTACCTAGCAACCTATAAATAAAAAGAAAAGAAAATCAACTTCATCTAATAAATTATTTCCTTTGATTTAAACCAGAGATTTTAAACCATATTTATACTGAGAGTGGATGAAAGCAGGCAAATAAAGCCCAGCAAAAATTCCTGCTCTTCTAGCCATGAAACTTTTGGCTTTTCCAAAGTTACCCATTAGCCACCTGCATAAGATTCACTGCCAGCCAATAACCTGCGAATATTCAGGAAATATCCTGAAGCCAGCCAGGAAGGTGTACTGAAATCAGAAGCTTCTGTCAAGTGTAACAGGTGCATCAGTGTACAAGTGTGAGTGCTGGAAGGACAGAAACAGCCTAGAGGATTATAGTCAAAGGATTGTAGTCAAGTCCTTCTGCTCTTTAGACAAAAGTGAGTGAATAAATAAGCCTACACTGTATACTTAGTGGAGCTGGAATTTCATGGTTATACGTATTGTGCTGTGTATCATTTGACCATTTGTCCACTCATCCCACAAACAGCAGCTTCTTGGGTAAACATTAATGTCAATATCCCAAAAAGTGTATGAAAGTGAGCTAAGAAGTATGTTAAAGTAGCTTGGGACAATGAAGGAGCTAGAAGGAGAGTGAAAAATGTCTCCTGGGGAGCTCTCAGGGAAACCAGCATTGACCCCTGGGAACTGGTGTTAGGTCAAGTCAGAATTTGGCATCTTCACCAACGATCTGGAAAAGAGAGTGAATGGCTCATTAATAAAATGCACAGTTGAAGTGAAATGATCGATTGGATACAAGAAAGTAGAGAAATCAGTGATGTTGGTAAAATGAGATGCAACTTATGGAAATGCTTGCTCATCTGTTAGACAGAAAATCAGCATCTGAAACTCATTTAATGGGAACTATCAGTTGGGAAAGCACCACTGCCAGCAGAGGCCTGGAGGTGATGCTGGGAAGAAAATTAGACAGGAGATGAGAGGCTGAGCAGGCATGATTACAGTGTCTCTCTGGAAAGACCTCACGACAGCCGGCTTGTGTCCATGTGCTTCCTACAGGTCCTGACACCAAGCCACAGCCTCTGAAATCCACTCTGCTGCTGCCTGGTGGCTAGCCTGTCCTCTGCCTTCTGGTTCTGGCTGGGAAGATGGCTCCATGAGAGCTTCCACTTACTGCTCTGCACAATGAGAAGTTGACAGTATTCAACATTTTGGTGCTTTGGGGCCAGAATCCAGGCCAAGGACAAAGGTGTGACTCAGACCCAGGACTGAAGGTTAGGAGTGTTGCTGGGTAGACCTGGGAATTGCATCCTGATCTCTGGCCTATAGCTGATTATGAGTTTTCTGAGATAAAGTTGGAACCAACCAAAACTCAAACTACTTTTCATTCCAGAATTTGTAGGAAGTAGATCACGAAGTCTCTGCTGTTTGCTACTGTGCATTACATTCGTCAGCTGATGGGCAAACCCTAATTATTCTGAATACATTTGCATCTGGACTCACACTCGTAGCTTTGTGCTGACCTTGCTCCCGTTGGTTCCCTTATTAGTGGTCACTCTGCTGAGCTCTTGCAGAGACCACTGCTTGTTAGTTGAGAACAGCAATGTTCGCTGTGAGGTGCAAAAGTGGAAAAAAAACCCACTATGTTAACCTCATTAATATGTATAAATTCTCTACTCAATACATGGAGTAAGAATCATTGCATTCCTAAATTTTTCCAAATCAAGTTAAATTTGCATGCATTTTTATCGAAGATATTTAATATCTTAATTTACAAGAAGGTTGAGGGATATATTCAATCCAGAGAAATGAAGGAAGGCCTCTGGTCTATTTTTTTTTTTTTCTCAGTGAAAGAGGTACATTTATTTGAGCTGATAAGTCTATGCAAATACACTCAGTCACAATAGGGAGCTTCTTAGGCCTGACAATAACTTAAATTCTGAAAAGTATGCAGGACTGTTAGAGACCTTCACCCCCATGGTAAACTATGTCCCTGGATATTGGAAGGGGACTTTAGTTCTCCCCTAGCTCCCTGCTCAGGATTAAATGAGAGACTTCAGCTTTGGTGTAAAGCTGTCAGCTGTCCTAATCCAGAATAACATACACAGTTTGGACTCTAGGAATGAGGGACAAAAGGGAGGGCGATCTAGAAAGTGGGTAGGGACAAAAGTGGGTAGGATTTCCGCTTCTGCAGAAAATGTCCAAGGATGGCAGACTCTAGTTAAGATCAATGGGGGAAGATGTCTTAGTGTGTAAGTAGAGAAATATGACAAGGCAAAGATGACCTTAGCCATCGAGAATGAAGGAGTCAGGGGAAGGGATGTCTGTGTGCAGTAGACAACTGAATTAGAAAGAGCAGAAATGGAAACCAACAATGATTCTGATCTAGGGCTTGGCTAGCTTAAATGTTCTGTCATTGGACACAAACTTTTCACGAAGAGATCCAATCATTAATGCAACAAACTCAAATGAATTCTAGGTTGAGAGTGGTTCTCTTCTCAAACATGGGGCTGAACCAGTTACTGGGAGAGGAGGGATGGAGGGGTGGAATCTGAGCATCTCAATAAGTCATCTAGTAGCTCTGGACACTTTGGACATTCCTGGGGGATATATAACAGCTCACTATAACAACACAACACATACTGAAACCTGTTTGTTCCCCAAGACCAACACCACAGTGAGTTTTTACCATCTTAGGTTACAGAGACATTATTTAGCCCAGGTTACAAATGGATTTCACAAAAAAGAATTTGATTACATAGATATTTATAAAAGGAATGTGGTTAAGAAAAACGTACAGGGGCTGGAAGTCAAAAAAGCTACTACATTCCAGTCCTCTCTGCTGCTGTTCAGCTGTGTGAAACTGAGGAAATTCTCTAGCATCTCTGGGTCTGTTTGTTCATCTATAAAGTGTGATGATGAACCCCTGTTACTCCCTCAGTGTTCTCAAGCAGATCCCAAGATGGTAGCTCACTGTGGAAACTTAAAAGCAAACATAAGATGTGGCACTGAAACAAAATGGACAGCTGCTTGAACTCTAATATAATCAACCATCCCCACAAAGGGACTTGTTGGCCACTGGCCAGTAAGTATTGTCAAGTGACATTTACTTGTAACTTTTGAGAAGAGTAATTTTCAGATGCTAGTCTTGAAATAAGCTCAAGAGGAGTCTCAGATCATTTCCAGTTTGAATGAACAATTCTTATTTTGGGTTTGGCTGGAGGGGGGGGCTAGATGAAACTGAGCTGCATATCCTTCTGAAGTCACAAGGAAAAGCCAGCCTTTATTCTAGCAGTGTTTGGTCTGGAACAGCTGCTCCATAGGTGTCAGCCCTATGCCCCATATCATACTTTAAATAATATCACTAATACTTTATCCAAAATACACTTGAGTTGTATATGCTTACTATAGGAGAGAAAAGAACTAATATTCACCAAGTGCCCTCTGTGAGATAAGCACTTGCTAGTGTTTTACATACATTCTGTCATTTAATCCTCAAGGCAATTTCAAAGGTAGATATCACTGTCCCCATTTTACAGGCGACAAGCCTGAGATTCAGAGTGCTTATGACTTGCCCAAGTTCACACCACTAGGACATGACAGAGATCTGAAATAAAAATTCAGGTCTTCTGACTTCAGTCCATGCTTTTTTCTCCTATAATATCATGCTGCATAGAAGAAAAAGAAATGAAGGTGAGTGATTAGCCAGCAAAGTTAGGGAAAAGGGTATGCTATTAGTAAAGAGCTCACCCATTCTATATTATTCTGCAATGTCCAACTTTCAAGGAATCAGATTATGATAGAAATCTTCAATATTAAATCATTACTAAACATAAGCAATCCGTCCTTGATGATCAAGAAGGTGCTTTCAGATCTTTCTCTGCCTTAAAGTTCTCATGAACAAAATTGATTATCAGTGCACTACAAATGTGTGGAAAAGAAAATGCCAGGTAACACCTGCAAGATGCTGGGCACTGTGTGGCTTTTTTCCACTTTTATCATTCCAGGTCAAGGAAACAAATAGAATCTATCAACATGGTCCTGCCTCTTGGGACATATATTCTAAACATACATCCATTCTTATTCCCAATGAGAAAGAAATCATTGCAAAAGAATCACCAAATTCTACCCTTAAAATCCTAATCCAGTCATATCACTGTGCACAATATTTTTGGCAGTCACAGACCCTATCGCGAAGCGGATCAATAAACAATCATAGAATTTAAGTGGTATTTAAATGCCCCTCATTGGGTGGGTCAGACTGCATGAGGCAGCGTGGCTGTGTGGAGGGCCAGAGGTCTGGACTCATGGTGAACAGCTTGTTTCTGCCAGAGAGTTACCAAGGCCAAGGTGCTTGACTTGCCTGTTCTTCAGTCATCCCAGTACCTATAACCCTAGCAAACTTAAAGCAATGAAATATCTACAAGCAACTATGTCCAAAGAAAGAGCTCAATAGTTGCATCTCCAAGAAGTGGCCAATTCAGAAAGGCATTTCTTGGCAAGCTAGAGCAGACTGGGGTGAAAGTTGTACCGAAGGCTTGAGAAGAGCCTGATGTGTTTCACAAGATTGGGCTCCACCACATAGGCCCGCTCCCCCTTGGCCCTCAACAGTGAGAACAGTGCCGTGTTCTTGCCGAAGCCCTTGTGGCAGTACACCTGGGACAGGTAGGTGAGGGTCCAGCAGGCCACCCGGGCAGGGAAAGGTATTGCCAGGGTGCAAAACTGTGAAGCAGGGACCACGCTGTACAGGGAAGGACACAGCTGCCGCAGCTCCAGGAAATAGTGCCAGCCCACCAGCTTTACCTGACCCATGCTGTACAGGAAGAAGAAGAGCATGACGGGTTAGCTAAACCCCGGCTGGCTGGCAAACTGCATATATATCCAGGTTAGTAAGGGCCCCAGCAACATGCCGACACCAACCCGCTTCAGGATCTGCATGGGCTCCGGGTGATATAGTGCTGGAGCCTCGCAGGGTGATAGAGCTTTAGATAAAGTGCATATCTGAGGTGCGGCTCAGAGGCCGAAGAAGGTGCTCCAAGACTGGGAAGATCTGCTCTTCTGAAACGGGGTCATCTTCCACCATCAGGATGTAGTCTGGGTTGTAGGTCTGCAGGGAGGATTCCAGACAACAGATGTAGTCCTGCTTCTCTTTCTCAAACGAATTGGTCATCCTCCGTGCCCTCGTAGCTGTTGACCACAGAGACGTACTTGGACAGCAGCTTGGCATCTAAATGGCTCACGCTCCACTCCACGTTGCACAGAAAAAGTTGGTGCCCCTCGCGCTAGGGGCCTCATTGTTGAAGGAGCTGATGAAACTGGGACATGACCTGCAGGACATAGTGGAAGCCAGGTTGCCTGTCCACTGTGATGATGGTGATGACCAACCAGGGGCGGGGAGTGGCCTGCCAGACGACGGGCACCGAGCCGTTGACAGAGGGCAGCGGAGGGCAGCTTCACCCTCTCTCAAGCTTTGCTGCAGGAACTCTTGGTTCATTCGGTTCAGATGCCAGTGGCGCAGGTAGAAGTAAAAGTTCAGAAGCCAGTGACAGGCCAGGGCACCCAGCATACCAAAGGTCGCCACCGTTAAGATGAAGAGCTGGACAGCAGTGCTGCCCCAGGAGAGCTTCCTCAGCCTCCGGAGGAGCAGGGCAGCTGGAGAGGTTGAAATACTCATGAGGTCAACTTCTGGTCAGGTCTGGTCCCAAGAACAAACCATCCTGGACCACAGGCCAGAATCAGTGCAAGTCAAACCTGGACTCGCACGCGCCCAGCTCGTGCCTTTCTGTCGGCCTCACGGTGCCACAGAAGCAGGCGAGGGGTAGGGAAGTGCCCTCACTGTGACATTCAGTCATCCCTGCACGGATGCTGGCCCTGGCTGTGCGGGGGACACCCTTCTGGGGTTCCGGCAGTCCTCCGGCAGGAAGCGGCCGACGCCACGAGTAAGGCCGCAGCGAACCCTCTGATCTTGAGCCCATTATGATTGCCACCCAGAGGATCACCTGATATTCACGGTCCTGCTATTCTGTGAACATGTGGTTTGGCCATTGGCCCTACTGAGACTTTCAAGGTGGCAGGACTGTGGGTTCATGCCCCAGGCATCCATGGACCATGCTGTTCAAATCCTGCACCTCCTGAGAATGGGCCAGATAGGTCCACATCAGTCAAAACCTAGGATTAGAAAAAAAGGAAAAATAACTGGTTTGCCCCTTCTCCTTCACCTTCTTGAGCCTAAGCTTTAAAGAGGCTCCTAACCCTGCCCCCAAATAAGGGGACTTTGTTCCTCTAGAACAGCAGCCTGCTCACCCTCTTGAGTGGGGAAAGAGAAAACTTACTCTCTCATTGTTTAGTAAACGTCTCCATTGTTTCATCCTGCCACATGACTGTATATGTAGACTCTGAGCTTAAGGCTTATGATTTTTAAACCCTAAGAAAATAGATTTTTCAGGGTAAGATCTGGTTCACTGTTTAACCAAAGTTATGTTGAAAGAAATTATTTTATTATTATTTCTTAAGTCACTCAGATAGCTAATTTTAAGTTTATGGTTATTTAACGTTGGGAAGAAGTAAGGAGTACCGTGTGAACGTGAATATAAAATACATGCCAAAGTTTAGTTTGCCAAAGAAAAAATGTCAATGGTAGGCAAAATTCACATAGTTCTATGCATTTTAAATCAGAAAGTATCCAAATGGGTTGTGGACTTGGATGTGGCATTTCAGGGTTAAGGTTACAATTAATTGATTACTATTACAAAACTAACTTGGGGAACCAAGATCCCACTGGTAACCCTTCACATCACTTTAGTCCAGGCCTCCTTATCCCTCTTTAGGGCTCTGAGTCCAGGATGCATATTCCTTCTTGTCTTGTGACATAAAGAGACCCAGTTTTGAGGCTCAGCCCTCTAGAATGCAGTGGTGTGGACGACGCCCCCATGAATTTCAGACAGTCTGGCTCAGCTGTGATGGGCTTAACTGGGGAGGAACTTTCCCTTGGTTTGTAGCTGCTACTGGAGCTAGAGCCATTGTTTGTCAAATCATGACTGGATGACCCCGTCCAGCTTTTAAGAGAAAAGATCTGACATTTCCCAACCCCTGCAGCCTTTGCTTCCATTGTTCATGACACGAAGCCTCCACTCTGGCCAGACAGGAGCCCAGTTCTCTGATTCCTGCTCCAGTGGTCTTTCCTTTGGGGCCATCACAGTGGCTGCTGCTGAGATTACATTTAATGTCACCCTCAGTTAACCTGACAGGATCCAGCTCTCCCAAACCCCTCCTGGACTGAGAGAAAAGAAGAAGCTTAAGGCAGGAAACAGAAAATGGCCTTTATGTTCCTGGCTTTTCCTGCAGGTAAATCTCTCAGAAAATTGCTGTTTTATTGTTTCCAGGCATTTGGCTCATATTATACCAACACAAGCCTGGAAGGCTCTGTCAGCCCATCTATCAGCTTTTACAGGGTGAGGACTTCTGGAAAACATGAAAACCACTCAACAAATTGGAAATGTTAATGACATGGTCCAAGTAAACACCAAACCTTGGACATTTCCTTCCTGTACCTTTCTCCAGCTAAAAATGTTATGAAACACTATTGTGAAGGGAACTTTTAAAAACATATGTGAGTGTGTGTGTGCGTGCACGCACACACTCAAAGGGGAGAACCTAGTCAAAACCACAGAGAATTTCCAAAGGAAATGAGCCATTCTTTTTCTTTCTGGAAATTGGACTGTATACAACCCAAACTTATTACAATTTTTACTGCAGTAATGGGTCATCAGATATTTTCCCCTATGTAACTGTGTTATTATTTAATCATTTATTAGTTTTTCTCCACACATCTGAACAGCATGAGTTGTCCAGAAAACAGCATCGATAATTTAGCTGAAAGATAAAAACCCTGTCTAAGTTTGGACTACACAGAGCATTTTTACAAATATTTAATGGGTAATGAGCTACTATTTCCCTGAATAATATCCACCATCACAAGGTAATGAGACAGACTTCCCCTAAACTGCTTCTGGTGTACATTGCATATTAGCAATTTTTAAATGCCCTGGCTTGCCATTTAGACTTTAAACCACTCCTTGGCAAGTAATCCAAAACCCTGGATTCCACTGAGGAGCACAGCAGGAAAAAATTGGGAAAGACTGAGTAGTAACTATGCTGTCATTGTTACTGCAGGTTGTCATAGTCACTTTTGCTGCGTTTACTCCAATAAAAACAAATTTTATCCTAATTCTGTAATGATGTGCCTGGATGTTTTGTTCCTATAAGATTCCCTGTCCACCGCAGGCACAGTGACTCTCTTAATTGCTCCAATGCAGCCACAGTGAGCATGTGCCAGAAAAATAACAGAAATAAGAATTTCACGCAGGCATTTGGAATTGACTTCAGCTGCTGTAATTGTAAACTAAACACTAGTTGTTTTTTTAAATAAGTTGTCTAAGTTAATGTGGCATTACTGTTCCATACATGTTAAGAAGTTGATTTTTAAGTGTACATTCACACTGTGCTTGGGAAGCTTTCAGCAAATTGTCTGTAGACCTAAAGAAATGTGTATGTTTTATTTTCACTCAGAAGAAAAGAAAAAAATGTATTTTTATTTGTAAAATTATTATTAAAATCAGGTTGTAAGAAGTTTATAAGGATATTTTACTCAGAATATATGGCACGTGTGGTAGGAACAAAGAGCTACCAAGTGATAAACGTCTAAAAGCTGCTATCGAAATGGGATCAAAGATTTTTTTCCAGTTCCAATCACCCTTCAGCAAGTGGGAAAAGGGATACTCTCAGGGAGTGAATATATCTGTAGTTTGAAAATGTTCTTCCCATTAAGATACAAATTTTATTAAAGATGTTGGTAAACAACCTCTTTCAAAAAATGAATTGAAGTAATTATAGATAACATCTTCATTTGTTCATTATTAGGTTAAATCTTATGAAACTAATATTTTCAAAGGTCAAAATTCGTCAAATATGGGAAATTTTTCTTATGTTAAGCCTAATTTTTCTTCTTTTCATTTATCATTATGTATATCTTTGCTACATGTCAGTATTTGATCTGGATTTATACTAAAATACATATATAATAAATCCATGGCACAAACGACGGGAGAACAAGGGCTGTGTAACAATATGGGAGTGATCATTGTTTTGGAAATTCAGTCGAAGGGCAACTTCCACAATTGAACAGAAAATCTAACCCAGAATTTCCTGGAAGCCAAAACAAAACTGGAACAAAAATTATATAACTCCTACCTAATAAAAATACATAGATATTCATAGATGAAAGTCAAACTTCCTAGCTATTAAGAAAAATATATCAAGTTTTCGTATGAGGTATTTCTAAATTTAATACTTAATATTTATGTGATGTTATATAGTTTATAAATCTTTCTCTTAATGAGCAATTTGATTGAAATTAATGAATCATTTAAGATGTTGAAAAGAAGAATGTGGAGGGGAACTGGAAGTAGTGCATCTGGATGCACTGGATGAAGAAAGGAGTACTCCTCCTAAGTGCCCTTCCTCCAGGCATCCTCTGATTCATGTAACTCAATAATTTGGTTTCTAAAGTATGGTTCCATATTGGAAAAACCATTTTATATCATGAATAATTAAATTGATTTTCAGTTGAAAATTAAACTATTGAGCACTAGACCAGTTAATCTGGGGTTTTTTCCCCCCAAGAATTTGGACAAACAGACATCAAATTTCCAGATTTGCTGAGTTGGGAAACCAAATTTGGAAATGCAAGAAGGTAAAAGCAAACTTGGGAACTTTTTTTATAGATTTACTTCTCTAGACGTTCCCACACCACATTACAATTTCAATATGGGTTAAAGAGAATAATTTTTCCACTTTTATTGAGATATAATTGATACGTAACAATGTGTAACTTCAAGATGTACACATGTTGATTTGACACAGTTATGTATTGCAAAATGATTACCACCATAGTGTTAACTAATACCTGCATCATATTACATAATTACTGTTTCTTTTTTTGTGATAAGAACATTTAAGATCTTATCTCTTAGCAACCTTCAAGTATATAATACAGTAATATTAACTATAATCATTATGCTGTACCTTAGATCACCAGAACTTATTAATATTAAAACTGGAAGTTTGTACTCTTTGCCCAATATGGCTCCTTCCCCTCCACCTCCCACCCCCTGACCTTGGCAACTACCATTCTAGTATCTGTTTCTATGAGTTTGGCTTTTTTAGATTCCACATATAATTGTGTCTCTGACTTCATTCACTTAGCATAATGCTATCTAATTCAATCCACATTGTTGCACACAGCAGAATTTTCATCTTTCTCATGGCTCAAATATATATATATATATATTTGCTGAACTTTATCCACTCAACTATTGACAGACACCACTTGGGCTGTTTCCATACCTTGACTATTATTATTGTGAAAAATGCTACAGTGAACATGAGAGTGAAGATATCTCTTCAATATCTTGTTTTCATTTATTTCATATATATCCAGAAGTGTTGCTTAATCATGTGGTAGTTCTATCCTTAATTTTTTGAGGAACATACATACTGTTTTCCATAGTGGCTGCACCAATTTACATTCCCACCAACAGTATATGAGGTTTCCCTTTTCTCCATATCCTCACCAACACTTGTATTTCTTGTCTTTTTGATAATAGCCATTTTAACAGCTGTGAGGTAATATCTCATTGTGGTTTTGATTTGCATTTCCCTGATGATTAGTGATGTTGAGCACCTTTCCATGTACCTGTTTGCATTTATATGGCCATTTATTTAGAAAAATGTCTATTCAGTTCCTCTACCAAGTTATTAATTGGATTGTTTGTTTTTTGCTTTTGGGTGGTATGAGCTCTTTATGTATTTTGAATATTAACGCCTTATCAGATATTTGATTTGTGCATATTTTCTCCCACTCCACAGGTTGCCTTTTCATTTTGTTGATAATTTCATTGCTGTGCAGAAATTTTTAAATTTGATGTAGTCCCATTGTTTATTTTTGCTTTTGTTGCCTTTGCTTTGGTGTCAAATCCAAAAAATAATCACCAAGGCTTATATCAAGGAGCTTACTATCTATGTTTATTTCTAGGAGTTTTTTGTTTCAGGTCTCACATTCAAGTCCTTAATCCATTTTGAGTTGATTTTTGTGTATGGTGTAAGGTAGGGATTCAGTTTCATTCTTTTGCATGTGGTTTTCTCAGTATCTTTTATTGAAGAGACTATCTTTTCCTACTGAATGTTCTTGTTTCTTTGTCATACATTAATTGACCATATATGCATGGATTTATTTCTGGGTTCTCTGTTCTTGTCCATTGATCCATGTGTGTGTTTTTATGTCGATACTGGTTTGATTACTATAGCTCTATAATACAGTTTGAAATTAGGATGCATTATGCTTTGTTCTTCTTTCTCAAGATTGCTTTGGCTATTCAGGGTTTTTTGTGGTTCCATAAAAATTTTAAGATTATTTTTTCTATTTCTCTGAAAAATGCAATTGGAATTTTGACAGGGATTGCAATGAACCTGTAGATCACTTTGGGTAGTATGGACAATTTGACAATATTAATTTTTTCAAACCATAAACATAGAATACATTTCCATTTATCTGTGTCTTCTTCAGTTTCTTTCATCAGTGTCTTATAGTTTTCAGTGTACAGATTTTTCACCTTCTTAGTTAAATTTATTCCTAAGTGTTTTATCCTTGTTGTAATGTAATTGTAAATGGGATTGCTTTCTTAATTTCTCTTTCTGATAGTTCCTTGTTGGTATGTAGAAACACAATTGAATTTTGTATATTGATTTTGTATACTACAACTTTACTGAATTCATTTATTAGTTCTAAAAATTTTGGTGGAGGCTTTAGGGTTTTCTATTTGTAATATTATGTCACCTGCAAATAGAGACAATTTTACTTATTCCTTTCTAATTTGGATGTCTTTTATTCTTTTTCTTGCCTCATTGCTCTTCCAGTAATGTGTTGAATAAGAGTGGTGAGACTGAGCATCCTTGTTTTGATCCTGATCTTAGAGGAAAAGCCTTCAGTTGTTCATCACTGAGTATGATGTTAGCTGTGGGTCTGTCATACGTGTCCTTATTATGTTGAGGTACATTTCCTCCATGCCCACTTTGTTGAGATTTTTTATCATGAAAGGATATTGAATTTTGTCAAATGCTTTTCCTGCATCTATTTAAATGATCATGCGATTTTAATCCTTTATTTTATTAATGTGGTGTATTACATTGATTAGTTTGAGTATGTTGAACCATTCTTGCATTCCTGGAATAAATTTTACTTGATCATGGTGCATGATCCTTTTAATGTATTGTTGAATTCAGTTTCCTAATGTTTTGTTGAGGATTTTTGCATCAATGTTCATCAGGAATATTGGCCTCTAAATTTCTTTTTTTGTAGTGTCCTTATCTGGTTTTTGTATGAGAGTTGTGCTGGCCTTGTCAAATGAATTTGAAAGTGCTTCCCTCCTATTCTAATTTTTGAGAGAGTTTGAGAAGAATTGGTAATAATTTTCTTTAAATGTTTAGTAGAATTCACCAGTGAAGCCATCTTGTCCTGGACTTTTTTTTGTTGGTAGGTTTTTGATTTTGGTTCTACCTCCTTACTAGTAATTGGTCTGTTCAGATGTTCTATTTCTTCATGTTGCAGTCTTGGTAGGCTATATATTTCTAGCAATTTATCCATTTCCTCTAGGTTGTCAAATTTGTTGACTCATAATTTTTCATAGTAGTCTCTTAAGATCCCTGTATTTGTGTGGTGTCAGTTGTAATGTTTTTTTTCATTTATAATTTTATTTATTTGAATCCTCTTTTTTTCCTGATAAGTCTGTTAAAGTTTTGTCTTTTTTATTTATCTTTAAAAAAATTCTTAGTTTCATTGATGTTTTTCTATTGTCTTTTTAGTCTCTATTTTATTTATTCCCTCTCTGATCTTTGTTATTTCCTTCTTTCTGCTAAGTTTGGGCTTAGTTTTTTCCTTTTTTTCTACTTTCATATGGTCTAAAATTAAGTAGTTTATTTAAGCTCTTTATTTCTCCTTAATGTATGCATTTATTACTATAAACTTCCCTCTCAGAACTGCTTTTCCTGCATCTCATAAATTTTGGATTTTTGGTATGTTGTTTCATTTATCTCAAGGTATTTTTAAGTTTTTCTTTGCTTTCTTCTTTGATCCATTGGTTTTTCAAGAGCATGTTGTCTAAACTTCACATATTTTGAATTTACCAATTTAATTCTTGTAATTGATTTTCAGTCTCATACATTTGTTGTTGAAATAGATGCTTGATATGATCAGTCTTCTTAAATATATCAAGAAAGCTTTGTGGTCTAGCAAAGAATGATCTATCCTGGAGAATTTTCCATGTGTGCTTGAGAAGAATGTGTATTCTGCTGCTGTTGAATGGAGTGTTCTCTAAATGTCTTTTAGGTTCATCTGGCCTAACGTGTAATTTAAGTCCAATGTTTCCTTCTCAATTTTCTGTCTGAAGGATCTATCCATCATTGAAAGTGAAGTACTGAAGTCCCCTAATATTATTGCATTGTTATCTGTCCCTCTCTTCAGTTCTGTTAGAATTTGTTTTATATATTTAGGTGTTCCTAAAGAGAGTGCTTTCTGATGTTAATGAAAGACTTCTATACAACCAACAGATTTCTCAGTGTGTTTAGATAAATCATTGGCCTCTGTAAATATCTAAGTAGAAAAGTAAAAAACATTCATAGTCCTTAAATTATAATCCCTTTAGTTTATTAACTCAACAATCTGGGACTATTTTGATGTTTAGATAAGAAATCTTGAAAGAATTGCCAACCACTGAACAAAATGTATGTGTGAGTCTTTAGGTATCTCACTCCCCTTTGAGCCAACAAGGGAAGTTAGATGTGTTCTAACTAGACGAAGGGTTGAAAGTATCCAAACAAACAAAGTATTTTTGTTTAAACACTAGAAACAATGTTTTCCAATCATGGTCAATAATATTTCCAAAATATTCTTCTAAAGAGTTATTGATTGATCAAAAATTACAAATACATATAATTTATTTATATATTTACAACATATGTAGTACAAATATAAAACTGGTCGATATTCAAAGAGTAATAATCACTTACATCACTATCTGACAAAATCTATTTGCATCATTCTCTATGAATGAAAATAATTTGCATTACTCTCAGTTTTCTACAAATTACAGAGTTTTAAAACTGCTGAAAATGACAAAAAGTATAAACTCCTACAGAATCAGATTACTCCAGCCAGGATGCCTATACAATGCCCAGCATTCTATTGAAAGGACACCGAGTAATTATTTTTCCATTTAAAAATCTTTCACATTTTTTTCCCTGAGAATTTAAATTCCAAATTAAAAGACTTTATAAATATACCTCCATGGGATATTTCTCAACGAAAACCAGTGACAACAAAAATATCCCCACCTCATGCTGCCTATTTCTCTTCCCATCACTGTTACTAAGTTTAGGTTAAATTTGCAGAGTTTTGTTTATTTAAATTTTAAATTTGGAGAAATAATTTAAAAGTTAGCATTATCAGTTTAACCAGAAAACAATTCATAATTATTCTACTGATAACTTGAGATCTTCAACAAATCTGTACCTCCTTCCAATATTTTCAACAGGCAGAAAAGAATGGTTACAAAGACTGGTATAAGGTAAAATTAGTCTACTTTTACTATTCTTCCTATTATAGGCGTTACTCCTTCCTTTTCTTCTGGTATCAAAGGGCATTTTGCAAGATTGGGCAAGGTTCAGCTCCAATAATCCTGACAATATTGGTAGAATTTTTCTCCCAGACGGAATTTAAAGCTTCACAGAGTTCTTCAGTTTGTGTCTAATTTAAGCATAAGTCTTGGAGTACGTCTGTGTCCAATTGAGCCAAACCTGATTATGAATAGGGGAGTCCTCAGGGATTTTAAAGACCACTTAATTTGACAATTCCATTATAAAACAAATCCCTCCTGATTAATTTGGCTGGTGTGGTATTACAGAAGAGAGAAGGCATGTTTCTGAGTCAAAGGACCAAGGGTACCAATTGTTGGCTGGGTGACCAGAAGTATCTGAGGGTTGCTGGATATGCCTACCAAGTGGGTTGTTTGCTGACTTTGAGTGAGAGGGATGAATATAGTAGTAGAGTTTATTGTCAAAAGTGTAGCACCTATATCTATAAGAAAGTGTAATTTTGGCCCTTAAGAGTAAATGACAATTCTCCATGTGAGTTTATGGAAAGAAATTGTATTCCTCAGGGTTCTCCAGAGAAACAGAACCAATAGGAGATAGATAGATAGATAGATGATAGATATAAATGTAGATATATAGATAGATATCTGTATGTATATACTGTATACACAGAGAGAGCAAGAGAGAGATTAATTATTAGTAATTAACCCACATAATTATGGAGGCTGAGCAGTTCCATGATATCTTGCCTGCAAGCTGGAGACCAAGGAAAGCCAGTGGTGTAGTTCCAGTCTGAGTCTGAAGGCCTGAGGACTAGGAGAGCAGATGGTAGATGCTGTAAGTTATAGTCTGAGGGCAAGAGAAGACCAATGTCTGAGTTCAACATTCAGGCAGAAAGAGTGAATTCCCTCTTCCTCTGCCTTTTTCTTCTTTCAGGTCCTAAACAAATTGTATGATGCCCACCTGTATTGGGGAGGGAAATCTACTTTATTCATTCTATGAATTTAAATGCATTGTGTGCTGGGAAGGCAAATCTGTATCAAGAGTAAGTGTCTATTTCAGTAAGAACACACACTGCCCTTCCATGAAGGAAGCAGCCCAAAGTAATCAACCTGCCACCATAGCTGGCTGATCACCCTGGGGAATGGTGCATGTCGGAGATTCTGTGTTGACCTCTGCTGTTGATAGATTGTGAACTCAGCAGGGACTGTAGCCAAGGCCAGCCTTGGTTGGTGGAAGTCTATGTTGCTGAGCCAATGCATACCCTCCATCCCTGCTACCACGGCCACTTTGTTCATAAGCCCATTGGGTGATGACAGGGGTGGCTGGGGAAAGAGGCTGATTGGTATCCACAGAACAGGTCATTCTATCGACTTGATTATTAAAATCATTCTGAGTCACATTTCAGTGAGCATTCATATGAAACACAATATCTTCACGTTTTTGACTCATTCAGAGAGGTTTATTCACATACCTTTTCCCCAAATTTCTTCATCACCAATTTTCCAATCATGTTTCTTCCAAGTCCCAGACCATCCAGCCAAACCATTGATCATAGCACATGAAATGGTATGTAATTATATGTCTGGCCATTTCTCCTTCCAGGGGTGTGGATCATGGGCATCTGGGATGCTTCTTTATGTAACATATTCATATCTTCAGGGCCTACTTGAACCTGATCATATATGTACCCCAGCAATTTGATATGGAGTGCTATTGTGCACACCGAATTTTATAGCTTGGTAAGTCAGATAATACACAGTTCATCATGGGCAGCTCAAGTCGCTATGATAACTTGGTGGCCCATGGTTAAGCATTCAATCTCTACTAAGGCTCAATAGCAGGCCAAGAGCTGTTTCTCTTTAATCTTCAGAGGATGGCAGGGCTTCGGTCCAAAATCCTAAAGGCCTGCACTATGATTCTCCTATAGGAACCTGCCAAAGTCTCCAAACAGCGTCCTTATCTACCACCAATACTTCAAGGACAACTGGATCTGCTGGATCATATGACCCAAGTGACACAGCAGCTTTCACAGCAGCGTGGACCTGTGGCAGAGCCTTCTCCTGTTCTGGGTCCCACTTAAAACTAGCAGCTTCTTGGGTCACTCAGTAAATGGGCCAGAATAACACACACCAAATGAGGAATATTTTACCTCCAAAATCCAAAAAGACCTAGTAGGCATTGTACCTCTTTCTTAGTTGTAGGAGGGGCCAAATGCAACAACTTACCCTTCACCTTAGAAGGGATATCTTGACTTGCCCACACCACTGGACCCCTAGAAATTTCACTGAAGTTGAAGATCTCTAAATTTTTGTCAGATTTATTTCCCACCCTCTGAGATGTAAATGCCTAAAATAAACTTAGAATAGTTGCTTCTTGCTCACTAAGTCCAATCAGCATAATATCACCAATATAATGGATCAGTGCGATATCCTATGGAAGAGAAAGGCAAAAGAGATGCCTGCAAACTAAATGATGACATAGTGCAGAGTTGATATACCCCAAGATTAACAGTGAAGGTATAAAAGCATTCTGGTGGCTCTTATTGACAGGGATAGAGGAAAAGGGACTTGCTAGATCAATAGCTTCACACCAGGTACCATGGATGTGCTAATTTGCAATAAAGCCAGATCTGGTACAGCAGCTGCAACTGGAGTCACCTAGTTAAGCTTATGGCAATCGAAAATCAAAATCCATCTGCCTTCTGCACAGGCCAAATAGGTGAACCGAATGGAGATTTGGTGGAAACCACAACCCCCGCATCCTTCAGGTTCTTGATGGTGGCACTAATCTCTGCAATCCCTTCATGAATGCAGTATTGCTTTTGGTTTACTAGTTTCCTGAGGAGGCAGATCTAATGGCTTCCATTTGGCCTTTCCCGTCATAACAGCTTTCACTCCACAGGTCATGGAACCAATGTGGGGATTCTGCCAGCTGCTGAGCATATCTATTCCAATTATACATTCTGGACCTGTGAAAATAACTACAGGATGGGTTTGAGGACCCACTGTTCCCCCTGTGAGAAGGACCTAAGCTAAAACTTCACTGATCACATGAACTACATAGTGTACGTGACTGGTAGACCACAATGATGTTTTGGGCTTCCTGGAATTAGTGTCATTTCAGAATCAGTGTCTAGTAGTCCCCCAAAGCTCTCATTGTTTCCTTTTCTCCAATGTACAGTTACCCTGGTAAAAGGCTGTAGGTCCCTTTTGGGAAGGCTGAAGAAAGATTAACAGTATACATTTTGATAGTGTATGGGGATCCTTCTTCAAAAGGATCCTGCCTCCTCTTTCAAGGGGTTCTGAGTTTATAAACTCAAGTGTGTAAATTGATTGAGGGAACATGACTCTGTTTCTATGATTCAGGTTAGACTTTTTGTTCAGTTGACCTAAATTTTTTCTGCTTCTACAGATTAAATAAGAATGTACTAGGATTCATGTCTATTTCTCTAGGAACACCATGATCAACTAGCCAACAACATAGGTCTGTATGAATCATATTATTTTGGTTACTGCTTTGATCCTGCTGCCTTTAGTAGATGAGTGCCACCACTTGGCCCTTCCACCCTGGGATCCAATTACTCCCATTGCATTTAAGTTTCCTAATTCAGTGTCTTCCATTCCCTCTGTGAGGTCTGGACTACAGAGGAGAGCAATAACAGATCCCTTCAAGGATGCCAGGACTCCCCTCACAAATTTATTTCTCATAGTACTGGGGAAAGATATATCTTCTGAACCCTCCCAATGTGGGTGACTAGGTCTTAAATGACAAATCCACTCTAACATTTCAATCTAAGTCTTTGAATCCCTTTCTCTACATTAAATCAAGGCACATCCAGCATTCCCAGTTCACTCACACTGGGTCACCTTTTGGTCCATGTTTCAGCCAAACAACTAAAAAAAAAAACAGTTACAGCCCTATATAACTCCCCAAGATGCAATATTAAATGTAGAATCTGCATTAGTGAGCATATATCAATGAATTCTGCCTGATCCGGCTCTGTTTCTTCCACAATTATCCCACACACTTAGTATTCATTTCACACATGTTCCTAGATTTTGGTCTGTATAAATTAGAAAATTCAAGTAGTTCTCCTGGAGTGTAGGGTACATCCTCATGAGTCATACTTTTTTTTTTCTTTTAACATCTTTATTGGAGTATAATTGCTTTAAAATGGTGTGTTACTTTCTGCTTTATAACAAAGTGAATCAGTTATACATATACATGTATCCCCATATCTCTTCTCTCTTGCATCTCTCTCCCTCCCACCCTCCCTATCCCATCCCTCTAGGTGGTCTCAAAGCACTGAGCTGATCTCCCTGTGCTATGCGGCTGCTTCCCACTAGCTATCTATTTTATATTTGGCAGTGTATATATGTCAATGTGACACTCTCACTTTGTCCCAGCTTACCCTTCCCCCTCCCTGTGTCCTCAAGTCCATTCTCTAGTAGGTCTGTGTCTTTATTCCTGTCTTGTCCCTACATTCTTCATGATCTTTTTTTTTTTTTAATAGAGTCCATATATATGTGTTAGCATACAGCATTTGCTTTTCTCTTTCTGACTTACTTCACTCTGTATGACAGACTACAGGGCCATCTACCTCACGACAAATAACTCAATTTCATTTCTTTTTATGGCTGAGTAATATTACATTGTATATATGTGACATATCTTCTTTATCCATTCATCTGTCGATGGACACTTAGGTTGCTTCCATGTCCTGGCTATTGTAAACAGAGCTACAATGAACATTGTGGTACATGACTCTTTTTGAATTATGCTTTTCTCAGAGTATATGCCCAGTAGTGAGATTGCTGTGTCATATGGTAGTTCTATTTTTAGTTTTTTAAGGAACCTCCATACTGTTCTCCATCGTGGCTGTATCAATTTATATTCCCACCAACAGTGCAAGAAGGTTCCCTTTTCTCCACACCCTCTCCAACATTTATTGTTTGTAGATTTTTTGACGATGGCCATTCTTACTGGTGTGAGGTGATATCTCATTGTAGTTTTGATTTGCATTTCTCTAATGATTAGTGATGTTGAACATTCTTTCACGTGTTTGTTGGCTGTCTGTATATCTTCTTTGGAGAAATGTCTATTTAGGGTTTCTGCCCATTTCTGGATTGCATTGTCTGTTTTTTTATATTGAGCTGCTTGTAAATTTTGGAGATTAGTCCTCTATTGGTTGCTTCATTTGCAAATATTTTCTCCCATTCTGAGGGTTGTCTGTTCGTCTTGTTTATGGTTTCCTTTTCTGCGCAAAAGCTTTTAAGTTTCATTAGGTCCCATTTGTTTATTTTTGTTTTTATTTCCATTTCTCTAGGAGGTGGGTCAAAAAGGATCTTGCTGTGATTTATGTCATAGAGTATTCTGCCCTTGTTTTCCTCTAAGAGTTTGATAGTGTCTGGCCTTACATTTAGGTCTTTAATCCATTTTGAGTTTATTTTTGTGTATGGTGTTAGGGAGTGTTCTAATTTCATTCTTTTACATGTAGCTGTCCAGTTTTCCAGCACCACTTATTGAAGAGGCTGTCTTCTCTCCATTGTATATTAGTGCCTATTTTATCAAAACTAAGGTAACCAAATGTGCGTGGGTTTATCATTGGGCTTTCTATCCTGTTCCATTGATCTATATTTCTGTTTTTGTGCCACTACCATACTGTCTGGATTACTGTAGCTTTGTAGTATAGTCTGAAGTCAGGGAGCCTGACATTTTTCTTTCTCAAGATTGCTTTTGCTGTTCGGGGTATTTTGTGTTTCCATACAACTTGTGAAACTTTTTGTTCTACTTCTGTGAAAAATGCCAGTGGTAGTTTGATAGGGATTGCATTGAATCTGTAGATTGCTTTGGGTAGTAGAGTCATTGTCACAATGTTGATTCTTCCAATCCAAGAACATGGTATATCTCTCCATCTATTTGTATCATCTTTAATTTCTTTCATCAGTGTCTTATAATTTTATGCATACAGGTCTTTTGTCTCCTTAGGTAGGTTTATTCCTAGGTATTTTATTCCTTTTGTTGCAGTGGTAAATGGAAGTGTTTTCTTAATTTCACTTTCAGATTTTTCATCATTAGTGCATAGGAATGCAAGAGATTTCTGCGCATTAATTTTGTATCCTGCTACTTTACCAAATTCATTGATTAGCTCTAGTAGTTTTGTGGTAGTGTCTTCAGGATTCACTATGTACAGTGTCATGTCATCTGCAAAGAATGACAGCTTTACTTCTTTTCTGATTTGGATTCCTTTTATTTCTTTTTCTTCTCTGATTGCTGTGGCTAAAACTTCCAAAACTATGTTGAATAATAGTGGTGAGAGTGAGCAACCTCTTGTTCCTGATCTTAGTGGAAAAGTTTTCAGTTTTTCATCATTGAGGATGATGTTTGCTGTGGGTTTGTCATATATGGCCTTTATTATGTTGAGGTAAGTTCCCTCTATGACTACATTCCGGAGGATTTTATCATAAATGGGTATTGAATTTTATCAAAAGCTTTCTCTGCATCTATTGAGATGATCATATGGTTTTCCTCCTTCAATTTGTTCATATGGTGTATCATATTGATTGATTTGCGTATATTGAAGAATGCTTGCATTCCTAGGATAAACCCCACCTGATCATAATGTATGATCCTTTTAATGTGCTGTTGGATTCCGTTTGCTAGTGTTTTGTTGAGGATTTTTGCATCTATCTTCATCAGTGATACTGGCCTGTAGTTTTCTTTCTTTGTGACATCTTTCTCTGGTTTGGGCATCAGGGTGATGGTGGCCTCGTAGAATGAGTTTGGGAGTGTTCCTCCCTCTGCTATATTTTGGAAGAGTTTGAGGATAGCTGTTAGGTCTACTTTAAATGTTTGATAGAATTCGCCTGTGAAGCCATCTGATCCTGGGGTTTTGTTTCTTGGAAGATTTTGAATCACAGTTTCAATTTCAGTGCTTGTGATTGGCCTGTTCATATTTTCTATTTCTTCCTGGTTCAATCTAAGCAGGTTGTGCATTTCTAGGAATTTGTCCATTTCTTCCAGGTTGTCCATTTTATTGGCATATAGTTGTTTGCAGTAATCTCTCAGGATCCTTGGTATATCTGCAGTGTCAGTTGTTACTTCTCCTTTTTCATTTCTAATTCTATTGATTTGAGTCTTCTCCCTTTTTTTCTTGATGAGTCTGGCTAATGGTTTATTAATTTTGTTTATATTCTTAAAGAACCAGCTTTTAGTGTTATTGACCTTTGCTATCGTTTCCTTCATTTCTTTTTCATTTGTGTCTGATCTGATCTTTATGATTTCTTTCCTTCTGCTAACTTTGGGGGTTTTTTGCTCTTCTTTCTCTAATTGATTTAGGTGTAAGGTTAGGTTGTTTATTTGAGATGTTTGTTGTTTCTTAAGGTAGGGTTGTATTGCTATAAACTTCCCTCTTAGAACTGCTTTTGCTGCATCCCATAGGTCTGGGGTTCTCCTGTTTTCATGGTCATTTGTTTCTAGGTATTTCTTGATTTCCTCAGGGATCTCTTGGATATTAAGTAGTGTGCTGTTTAGCCTCCATGTGTTTGTATTTTTTACAGATTTTTTTCCTGTAATTGATATCTAGTCTCATAGAGTTGTGGTCAGAAAATATACTTGATACGAGTTCAATTTTCTTAAATTTACCAAGGCTTGATTTGTGATGCAAGATATGGAATATCCTGGAGAATGTTCCATGAGCACTTGACAAGAAAGTGTACTTTGTTGCTTTTGGATGGAATGTCCTATAAACATCAATTAGGTTCACCTTGTTTAATGTATCATTTAAAGTTTGTGTTTCCTTATTTATTTTCATTTTGATGATCTGTCCATTGGTGAAAGTGGGGTGCTAAAGTCCCCTACTATGATTGTGTTACTGTCAATTTCCCCTTTTATGGCTGTTAGTATTTGCCTTATATATTGACGTGCTCCTATGTTGGGTGCATAAATATTTACAATTGTTATATCTTCTTCTTGAATTGATCCCTTGATCATTATGTAGTGTCCTTCTTTGTCTCTTGTAATAGTCTTTATTTTAAAGTCTATTTTGTCTGATATGAGAATTGCTACTCCAGCTTTCTTTTGGTTTCCAGTTTCATGGAATATCCTTTTCCATCCCTGTACTTTCAGTCTGTATGTGTCCCTAGGTCTGAAGTGGGTTTCTTGTAGACAGCATATATATGGGTCTTGTTTTTGTATCCATTCAGCAAGTCTATGTCTCTTGGTTGGAGAATTGAATCCATTTACCTTTAAGGTAATTATCAATATGTATGCTCCTATTACCATTTTCTTAATTGTTTTGGGTTTGTTATTGTAGGTCCTTTCCCTCTCTTGTGTTTCCTGCCTAGAGAAGTTCCTTTAGCATTTGTTGTAAAACTGGTTTGGTAGTGCTGAATTCTCTTAGCTTTTGCTTGTCTGTAAAGGTTTTAATTTCTCTGTCGAATCTGAATGAGATCGTTGCTGGGTAGAGTAATCTTCATTGTAGGTTTTCCCCTTTCATCACTTTAAATATGTCCCTCCCTTCTGGCTTCCAGAGTTTCTGCTGAAAGATCAGCTGTTAAAATTTTGGGATTCCCTTGTATGTTATTTGTTGTTTTTCCTTTGCTGCTTTTAATATGTTTTCTTTGTATTTAATTTTTTAAAGTTTGATTAATATGTGTCTTGGCGTGTTACTCCTTGTATTTATCCTGTATGGGACTCTGTGTGTTTCCTGAACTCGATTGACTATTTCCTTTCCCATATTAGGGAAGTTTTCAACTATAATCTCTTTAAATATTTTCTCAGTCCCTTTCTTTTTCTCTTCTTCTTCTAGGACCCCTATAATTCAAATGTTGGTGCATTAAATGTTGTCCCAGAGGTCTCTGAGACTGCCCTCAATTCTTCTCATTCTTTTTTCTTTATTCTTCTCTGCAGTAGTTATTTCCACTCTTTTATCTTCCAGGTCACTTATCCGTTCTTCTGCCTCAGTTATTCTGCTATTGATCCCTTCAAGAGAACTTTAATTTCATTTACTGTGTTGTTCATCATTGTTTGTTTGCTATTTAGTTCTTTTAGTTCCTTGTTAAAAATTTCTTGTATTTTCTCCATTCTACTGCCAAGATTTTGGATCATCTTTACTATCATTATTCTGAATTCTTTTTCATGTAGACTGCCTATTTCCTCTTCATTTGTTTGGTCTGGTGAGTTTTTACCTTGCTCCTTCATCTGCTGTGTGTTTCTCTGTCTTCTCATTTTGCTTATCTTACTGTGTTTGGGTCTCCATTTCACAGGCTGCAAGTTCGTAGCTCCTGTTGTTTTTGCTGTCTGCCCCCAGTGGCTAAGGTTAGTTCAGTGGGTTGTGTAGGCTTTCTGCTGGAGGCTATTAGTGCCTGTGTTCTGGTGGATGAGGCTGGATTTTGTCCTTTCTGGTTGGCAGGTCCACGTCTGGTGGTGTGTTTTGGGGTGTCTGTGACCTTATTATGATTTTAGGCAGCCTCTCTGCTAATGGATGGGATTGTGTTCCTGTGTTGCTAGTTGTTTGGCATAGGGTGTCTGGCACTGTAGCTTGCTGGTCATTGAGAGGAGCTGGGTCTTGGCATTGAAATGGAGATCTCTGGGAAATTTTCACCATTTGATATTACGTGGAGCTGGAGGTTTCTGGTGGACCAATGTCCTGAACTTGTCTCTCCCACCTCAGAGTCACAGCCCTGATGCCTGGCAGGAGCACCAAGAGCCTGTCATCCACACGGCTCAGAATTAAAGGGAGGAAAAAAGAAAGAAGGAAAATGATAAAATAAAGTAAAGTAAAATAAAATAAGTTATTAAAATAAAAAATAATTATTAAAAAAAATTTAAGTAGTAAAAATAAAAGAAAAAAAAGAAAGAAGAGAGCAACCAAACCAAAAAACAAATCCACCAATGATAACACGTGCTAAAAACGATACTAAAGAAAAAAAATGGACAGACAGACTCCTAGGACAAATGGCAAAAGGAAAGCTATACAGACAAAATCACACAGAGAAACATACACACTCACAAAAAGAGAAAAAGGGGAAAATATATATATATCATTGCTCCCAAAGTCCACCTCCTCAATTTGGGATGATTCGTTGTCTATTCAGGTATTCCACAGATTCAGGGTACATCAAGTTGATTGTGGAGATTTCATCTGCTGCTCCTGAGGCTGCTGGGAGAAATTTCCCTTTCTCTTCTTTATTCGCACTGGGGCTCAGCTTTGGATTTGGCCCCGCCTCTGTGTGTAGCTCACCTTAGAGCGTCTGTTCTTCACTCAGACAGGATGGGGTTAAAGGAGCAGCTGATTCGGAGGCTCTGGCTCACTCAGGCCATGGGCGGGGGGGAGGGGTACAGATGCGGGGTGAGCCTGCGGAGGCAGAGGCCGGCATGACGTTGCACCAGCCTAAGGTGCGCCGTGCGTTCTCCCCGGGGAAGATGTCCCTGGATCACAGGACCCTGGCAGTGACGGGCATCACAGGCTCCTGGGAGGAGAGTTGTGGATAGTGACCTGTGCTTACACACAGGCTTCTTGGTGGCGGCAGCAGCAGCCTTAGCATCTGATGCCCGTCTCTGGGGTCCGCGCTGTTAGCCATGGCTCGTGCCCGTCTCTGGAGCTCCTTTAAGCAGCGCTCTGAATCCCCTCTCCTCGCGCACCAGGAAACAAAGAGGGAAGAAAATGTCTCTTGCCTCTTCGGCAGGTCCAGACTTTTCCCCGGACTCCCTCCCGGCTAGCCATGGTGCACTAACCCCCTGCAGGCCGTCAACACTAGTCCTCTCCCTGCGCTCCGACAGAAGCCCGAGCCTCAGCTCCCAGCCCCACCCGCCCCGGCGGGTGAGCAAACAAGCCTCTCGGGCTGGTGAGTGCTGGTCTAAACCGATCCTCTGTGCGGGAATCTCTCTGCTTTGCCCTCCGCACCCCCGTTGCTGTGCTCTCCTCCACGGCTCCGAAGATTCCCCCTCCACCACCCACAGTCTCCACCCGCGAAGCGGCTTCCTAGTGTGTGGACACATTTCCTCCTTCACAGCTCCCTCCCACTGGTGCAGGTCCCTCCTTATTCTTTTGTCTCTGTTTATTCTTTTTTCTTTTGCCCTATTCAGGTATGTGGGGAGTTTCTTGCCTTTTGAGGGGTCTGAGGTCTTCTGCCAACATTCAGTAGGTGTTCTGTAGGAGTTGTTCCACATGTAGATGTATTTCTGATATATTTGTGGAGAGGAAGGTGATCTCCACGTCTTTCTCTTCCGCCGCCTTGATGCTCATAAGTCATACTTTATACCTCACCTTTAAGGGCCTACTGAGACCTGAGTTTAGGTCTAGGTCTAGAAGCAAAGAGTGGTGGTGAGAGTGGGTCCTAATGAGAATTATCATTGTCTTGCCCCATCTTCCACCAGCATATGCTCACTTTGTGTCTCTGTTTCACATTTTGGTAATTCTCACTATATTTCAAACTTTTTCTTTATTATGGTGATCTGGGATCAGTGCTCTTTGATGTTACTATTGTAATTGTTTGGGGCATCACAAACCACACCTATATAAGACAGTGAACTTAACTGATAAATGTGATGTGTGTTCTGAATGCTTCATTGACCAGCCATTCCCCCATCTCTCCCTCTCTCCTTGGGCCTCCAGATCCACTGAGACACAACAATATTGAAATTAGGCCTGCCAATAACCCCGCCATGTCCTCTAAGTGTACAAATGAAAGGAAGTGTCACACATCTCTCACTTTAAATCAAAAGCTACAAATGATTAAGCTCAGTGAGGAAGGTGTGTCAAAAGCCAAGGCAGACTGAAAGCTAAACAATTAGCAAAGTTGTGAATGCAAAGGAAAAGTTCTTTAAGGAAAGTTAAAGTGGTATTCCAGTGAACACACAAATGATAAACAAGTGAAATAGCCTTGTTGTTGATATGGAGAAAGTTGTAGCGGTCTGGATAGAAGGTCAAACAAGCCACAAGCTTCCTGTAAGCCAAACCTTAATTAATCTATAGCAAGGCCTTAACTGTCTTCAATTCTATGAGGGTTGAGAAAGGTAAGGAAGATACAGAAGAAAAGTTTGAAGCTAGCAGGTGTTGGTTCATGAGATTTAAGGAAAGAAGCTGTCACCATAACATAAAAGTGTAAGATGAAGCAGCAAGTGCTGATGTAGAAGCTGCAAGTCATTCAGAAGACCTAGCTAAAAAAATTAGTGAAGGTGACAACAACAGATTTTCAAGGTAGGTAAAGAGCCTTCTAGGACTTTCATAGCTAAAGAGAAGTAAATGCCTGGCTTCAAACTTCAAAAGACAGGCTGACTCTCTTTTTAGGGGCTAATGCAGTTAGTGATTTTCAGTTGAAGTCAATGCTCCTTTGCCATTCCAAAAATTCTATGGCCCTTAAGAATCATGCAAAATCTCCTCTATAAACAGGATAACAAAGCCTCGATGATAGCACATCTGTTTACAACATGATTTACTGAATATTTTAAGCCTACTGTTGGTCACCCAAGAGCTCTGATGTAGACATGCAATGAGATTAATGTTGTTTCTTGGGTGCTAACGCAACATCCTTTCTGCAGCCCATGGATCAAGGAGCAATTTCAAGTCTTATTATTTAACAAATACATTTTGTGAGGCTATAGCAGCCATAGTCTGATGGATCAGGGCAAACTAACTTGAAAGCCTTTAGAAAGGATTCACCATTCTAGATGTCATTAAGAATATTCATGATTAATAGGAAGAAATCAAAATATCAACATTAACAGAAGTTTGGAAAAAGTTGATTCCAACCCTCATGGATGACTTTGAGGGGTTCAAGAGTTCAGTGAAGGAAGTAACTACAAGTGTGGTGGAAATAGCAAGAAAGAGAATTAGAAGCAGTGTCTGAAGATGTGACTAAATTGCTGCAATCTCATGATAAAACTTGAACGGATGAGAGTTTCTTGTTATAGACAAGCAAAAAAGGTGGTTGTTTTAGTTGGAATCTACTCCTGGTGAAGATGCTGTGAAGATTGTGGAAATGACAACAAAGTACTTAAAATTAATATTCAACATAAACTTAGTTGATAAAGCAGCAGCAGGGTTTGAGAGAATTGATTCCAATTTTGAAAGAAGTTCTACTGTGAGCAAAATGTTATCAAGCAACATTGCATGCTACAGAGAAATCATTCATGAAAGAAAGAGTTAATCGATGCAGCAAACTTCATTGAACTCTTATTTTAAGAAATTTCCACAGCCACCCCAGCTATCAACAACCATTACCTTGATTAGTCATCAGCCATCAACTTTGAGGCAAGGACCTACACCAGCAAAAGATAATGATTTGCTGAAGGCTCAGATGATGGTTAGCACTTTTTAGCAATAAGACATTTTTTGTACATTTTTTTAGACATAAAAAACAGGTTTTTTTAAACTACAGTATACTGTAAACAAAATTTTATATGCACTGAGAAACAAAAGTTCCTGTGACTCACTTTATTGTGATATTGGCTTCATTGTGGTTGTCTAGAACCAATCCCACAATATCTCTGAGGTATGCCTATAGATTTAATGTTTATCTTTCACATGTACAATCCATTTAGAATGGCTTTTTGTGTAAGGTGTAATAGTCAAGATTCCTTTGCTTTTTCATATTGAGAGCTAACTGACCAACATCATTTACTTAAAAGATGAAACTTTTCCCCAAAGTGCAATGGCACCTTTAAAATAAATCAACCATCCGCATAGAAGTAGGTCTGTTTCTGTTTCTGCCTTAATTATTGTTCAGAGATGACAAATACCAAATAACATGAGAATAAGGGCTAAGGAGAAGATATATTGCTATCTTGAAGCTTAGGGGCTTACATGTTGGGCAAAGACAAAATATAAGGGGGAGGAGTGAGACTGGGAAGCACTAGAACTCCGATGTCAAATTCTGGTTGGTGGAGTCATAACAGAGGGAGAGCACAATACACTTGGACGTGTTCAGATTGAGGGAAGAGTTGATCTAGTCAGTAGTTTATCCATATAGAGTAGATATTAAAATTGAAACTAAAAATTATAATGTGCTATTGGACATTAATTACTAGAGAACAATTCATACCAGATAAATTTCCATCAGAATATAGGATAAATATATGCTATAATTGTGAGAATAATTGAATTATTACAATTACATGGGTTTGATCTTGTACATGTTTTTCATATAACAAAGACAAATAATGAAACTTAAGAAAAATATGATTGTTTATCTTACTTATGTTTCATTCATATGATGTAATACTACACAGTTGTTAGCTATCATTTCATAACAGAATGATTGCATGGAATAACTTAATATCTATTAACTTAAAAAAAAAAGATTTTTACAGAATAGCCATATAGCATAACCCCAGTTTACATTAAAGAAAATGTATTTCTATGGATTGATGAAAGACTAAAATTAATACACCTAAGTATTTACAGTTGTTATTTCTGTGTGATAGAATGAGAATGTTTCCATTTTCTTTTTTTATACTCTTCTGTATTTCTTCAAGAATCAGTAATATTTTAATTATTGTAAGAAAAATAATTGCTTTTTTTACATTGTAGATTCTACATTCATCCTTCTGCCATTATGACATTGGGATAAGACATTTATTAGTGATATAGGATATACCTGAACTGTGTATATAATTATGCAGAGAAAGCACAAAAGGCAATAATTACATGAAATAATAATAGGACAAATTACACATTTAATAAAATGTTCTTGCCCTTGGTTTATATTAGCCTCATTTTCACTTCTTTCAGGAACATAGTTCTTCCTCATTTACCATGTCTCCAAGATCAGGAAAAGTAACTGACCTACTAAATACATAGAAACAAAAACAGCAAATTAGGAAAAATGAGGTGATAGAGGAAGAGGTTCCAAATGAAGGAACAAAACCTCGATGGCGGAAGAGTAAGACACGGAGATCACCTTCCTCCCCACAGATACACCAGAAATACATCTACGCGTGGAACAACTCCTACGGAGCACCTACTGAACGCTGGCAGAAGACCTCAGACCTCCCGAAAGGCAAGGAACCCCCCACGTACCTGGTTAGGGCAAAAGAAAAAAATAAACAGAGACAAAAGGATAGGGACGGGTCCTGCACCAGCGGGAGGGAGCTGTGAAGGAGGAAAAGTGTCCACACACTAGGAAACCCCTTCACGGGCGGAGACTGCAGGTGGCGGAGTGGGGGAGCTTCGGGACCGCGGAGGAGAGCACAGCCACAGGGGTGCGTAGGGCAAAACGGAGAGATTCCAGCGCAGAGGATTGGGGCCGACTGGCACTCACCAGCCGAGAGGCTTGTCTGCTCGCCCGCCGGGGCGGGCGGGGATGGGAGCTGAGGCTCCGGCTTCGGTCGGAGTGCCAGGAGAGGACTGGGGTTGGCAGCGTGAACACAGCCTGCAGGGTGTTAGTGCACCGGCTAGCCGGGAGGGAGTCCGGGAAAAAGTCTGGACCTGCCGAAGAGGCAAGAGACATTTTCTTCCCTCTTTGTTTCCTGGTGCGCGAGGAGAGGGGATTCAGAACACTGCTTAAGGGAGCTCCAGAGATGGGCGCGAGCCGCGGCTAAAAGTGCGGACCCCAGAGACAGACTTGAGACACTCAGGCCGCTGCTGCCGCCACCAAGAAGCCTGTGTGCGAACACAGGTCACTCTCCACATCCCCCTTCCGGGGAGCCTCTGCAGCCCGCCACTGCCAGGGTCCCAGGATCCAGGGACAACTCCCCCGGGAGAATGCACGACGCGCCTCAGGCTGGCAAAGTCACACCGGCCTCTGCCACCGCAGGCCCGCCCCGCACTCCATGACCCACCCTACCCCCCGGCGTGAGTGAGCCAGAGCCTCCGAATCAGCGGCTCCTTTAACCCCGTCCTGTCTGAGCAAAGAACAGACGCCCTACGGGCGACCTACACGCACAGGCAGGGCCAAATCCAAAGCTGAGCCCCTGGGAGCTGTGAGAACAAAGAAGAGAAAGGGAAATCTCTCCCAGCAGCTTCAGAAGCAGCGGATTAAAGCTCCACAATCAACTTGATGTACCCTGCATCTGTGGAATACATGAATAGACAATGAATCATCCCAAATTAAGGAGCCGTGTGGATGAAAGGCTCTTGGTGCTGCAGCCAGGAGTTAGTGCTGTGCCTCTAAGGTGGGAGAGCCAAGTTCAGGACAGTGGTCCACAAGAGGCCTCCCAGCTGCACATAATATCAAACGGCAAAAATCTCCCAGAGATCTCCATCTCAACGCCAGCACCCAGCTTCACTCAACGACCAGCAAGCTACAGTGCTGGACATCCTATGCCAAACAACTAGCAAGACAGGAACACAGCCCCACCCATTAGCAGAGAGGCTGCCCAAAATCATAATAAGTCTACAGACACCCCAAAACACACCACGAGACATGGACCTGCCCACCAGAAAGACATGATCCAGCCGCATCCACCAGAACACAGGCACTAGTACCCTCCACCCGGAAGCCTACACAACCCACTGAACCAACCTTAGCCACTGGGGACAGACACTAAAAACAACAGGAACTATGAACCTTCAGCCTGCAAAAAGGAGACCCCAAACACAGTAAGATAAGCAAAATGAAAAGACAGAAAAACACACAGCAGACGAAGGAGCAAGATAAAAACCCACCAGACCTAACAAATGAAGAGGAAATAGGCAGTCTACCTCAAAAAGAATTCAGAATAGTGATAGTAAAGATGATCCAAAATCTTGGAAATAGAATAGACAAAATGCAAGAAACAGTTAACAAGGACCTAGAAGAACTAAAATGAAACAATGATGAACAACACAATAAATGAAATGAAAAATACTCTAGATGGGATCAATAGCAGAATAACTGAGGCAGAAGAACGGATAAGTGACCTGGAAGATAAAAGAGTGGAAATAACTAATGCAGAGCAGAATAAAGAAAAAAGAATGAAAAGAACTGAGGACAGTCTCAGAGACCTCTGGGACAACATTAAATGCACCAACATTCGAATTATAGGGGTTCCAGAAGAAGAAGAGAAAAAGAAAGGGACTGAGAAAATATTTAAAGAGATTATAGTTGAAAACTTCCCTAATATGGGAAAGGAAATAGTTGATCAAGTCCAGGAAGCACAGAGAGTCCCATACAGGATAAATCCAAGGAGAAATACGCCAAGACACATATTAATCAAACTGTCAAAAATTAAATACAAAGAAAGCATATTAAAAGCAGCAAATGAAAAACAACAAATAACACACAAGGGAATCCCCATAAGGTTAACAGCTGATCTCTCAGCAGAAACTCTGCAAGCCAAAAGGGAGTGGCAGGACATATTGAAAGTGTTGAAGGAGAAAAACCTGCAACCAAGATTACTCTACCCAGCAAGGATCTCATTCAGATTTGATAGAGAAATTAAAACCTTTACAGGCAAGCAAAAGCTGAGAGAGTTCAGCACCACCAAACCAGCTCTACAACAACTGCTAAAGGAACTTCTCTAGGCAAGAAACACAAAAGAAGGAAAAGACCTACAATAACGAACCCAAAACAATTAAGAAAATGGGAATGGGAACATACATATCGATAATTACCTTAAATGTAAATGACTAAATGCTCCCACCAAAAGACACAGATTGGCTGAATGGACACAAAAACAAGACGCATATATTTGCTGTCTATAAGAGACCCACTTCAGACCTAGACACACATACAGACTGAAAGTAAGGGGATGGAAAGAGTTATTTCATGCAAATGGAAATCCAAAGAAAGCTGGAATAGCAATTCTCATATCAGACAAAGTAGGCTTTAAAATAAAGACTATTACAAGAGACAAAGAAGGACACTACATAATGATCAAGGGATCAATCCAAGAAGAAGATATAACAATTGTAAAAATTTATGCACCCAACATAGGAGCACCTCAATACATAAGGCAAATACTAACAGCCATAAAAGGGGAAATCGACAGTAACACATTCATAGTAGGGGACGTTAACACCCCACTTTCACCCATGGACAGATCATACAAAATGAAAATAAATAAGGAAACACAAGCTTTAGATACATTAAACAACATGGACTTAATTGATATTTATAGGACATTCCATCCAAAAACAACAGAATACACATTTTTCTCAAGTGCTCATGGAACATTCTCCAGGATAGATCATATCTTGGGTCACAAATCAAGCCTTGGTAAATTTAAGAAAATTGAAATTGTATCAAGTATCTTTTCCGACAACAATGCTATGAGACTAGATATCAATTACAGGGAAAGATCTGTAAAAAATACAAACACATGGAGGCTAAACAATACACTACTTAATAACGAAGTGATCACTGAAGAAATCAAAGAGGAAATCAAAAAATACCTAGAAACAAATGACAATGGAGACATGACAACTCAAAATCTATGGGATGCAGCAAAAGCAGTTCTAAGAGGGAAGTTTATAGTAATACAACCCTACCTTAAGAAACAGGAAACATCTTGAATAAACAACCTAACCTTGCACCTAAAGCAATTAGAGAAAGAAGAACAAAAAAACCCCAAAGTCAGCAGAAGGAAAGAAATCATAAAAATCAGATCAGAAATAAATGAAAAAGAAATGAAGGAAACGATAGCAAAGGTCAATAACACTAAAAGCTGGTTCTTTAAGAATATAAACAAAATTAATAAACCATTAGCCAGACTCATCAAGAAAAAAAGGGAGAAGACTCAAATCAATAGAATTAGAAATGAAAAAGGAGAAGTAACAACTGACACTGCAGAAATACAAAAGATCATGAGAGATTACTACAAACAACTCTATGCCAATAAAATGGACAACCTGGAACAAATGGACAAATTCTTAGAAAGGCACAACCTGCCAAGACTGAATCAGGAAGAAATAGAAAATATGAACAGACCAATCACAAGCACTGAAATTGAAACTGTGATTAAAAATCTTCCAACAAGCAAAAGCCCAGGACCAGATGGCTTCACAGGTGAATTCTATCAAACATTTAAAGAAGAGCTATCACCTATCCTTCTCAAACTCTTCCAAAATATAGCAGAGGGAGGAACACTCTCAAACTCATTCTACGAGGCCACCATCACCCTGATACCAAAGCCAGACAAGGATGTCACAAAGAAAGAAAACTACAGGCCAATATCACTGATGAACATAGATGCAAAAATCCTCAACAAAATACTAGCAAACAGAATCCAACAGCACATTAAACGGATCATACACCAGGATCAAGTGGGGTTTATTCCAGGAATGCAAGGATTCTTCAATATATGCAAATCAATCAACGTGATATACCATCTTAACAAATTGAAGGAGAAAAACCATATGATCATCTCAATAGATGCAGAGAAAGCTTTTGACAAAATTCAACACCCATTTATGATAAAAACCCTGCAGAAAGTAGGCATAGAGGGAATTTTCCGCAACATAATAAAGGCCATATATGACAAACTCACAGCCAACATCGTCCTCAATTGTGAAAAACTGAAAGCATTTCCACTAAGATCAGGAACAAGACAAGGTTGCCCACTCTCACCACTATTATTCAACATAGTTTTGGAAGTTTTAGCCACAGCAATCAGAGAAGAAAAGGAAATAAAAGGAACCCAAATTGGAAAAGAAAAAGTAAAGCTGTCACTCTTTGCAGATGACATGATACTATACATAGAGAATCCTAAAGATGCTACCAGAAAACTACTAGAGCTAACCAATGAATTTGGTAAAGTAGCAGGATACAAAATTAATGCACAGAAATCTCTGGCATTCCTATACACTAAAGATGAAAAATCTGAAAGTGAAATCAAGAAAACACTCCCATTTACCATTGCAACAAAAAGAATAAAATATCTAGGAATAAACCTACCTAAGGAGACAAAAGACCTGTATGCAGAAAATTATAAGACACTGATGAAAGAAATTAAAGATGATACAAATAGATGGAGCAATATACCATGTTCTTGGATTGGAAGAATCAACATTATGAAAATGACTCTACTACCCAAAGCAATCTACAAATTCAATGCAATCCCTATCAAACTACCACTGGCATTTTTCACAGAACTAGAACAAAAAATTTCACAATTTGTATGGAAACACAAAAGACCCCGAATAGCCAAAGCAATCTTGAGAACGAAAAATGGAGCTGGAGGAATCAGGTTTCCTGACTTCAGACTATACTACAAAGCTACAGTAATCAAGACAGTATGGTACTGACACAAAAACAGAAATATAGATCAATGGAACAGGATAGAAAGCCCAGAGATAAACCCACGCACATATGGTCACCTTATCTTTGATAAAGGAGGCAGGAATGTACAGTAGAGAAAGGACAGCCTTTTCAATAAGTGGTGCTGGGAAAACTGGACAGCTACATGTAAAAGTATGAGATTAGATCACTCCCTAACACCATACACAAAAATAAGCTCAAAATTAAAGACCTAAATGTAAGGCCAGAAACTATCAAACTCTTAGAGGAAAACATAGGCAGGACACTCTATGACATAAATCACAGCAAGGTCCTTTTTGACCCACCTCCTAGAGAAATGGAAATAAAAAGAAAAATAAACAAATGGGACCTAATGAAACTTAAAAGCTTTTGCACAGCAAAGGAAACCATAAACAAGACCAAAAGACAACCCTCAGAATGGGAGAAAATATTTGCAAATGAAGCCACTGACAAAGGATTAATCTTCAAAATTTATAAGCAGCTCATGCAGCTTAATAACAAAAAAACAAACAACCCAATCCAGAAATGGGCAGAAGACCTAAATAGACATTTCTCCAAAGAAGATATACAGACTAACAGCAACCACATGAAAGAATGCTCAACATCACTAATCATTAGAGAAATGCAAATCAAAACTACAATGAGATATCATCTCGCACCAGTCAGAATGGCCATCATCAAAAAATCTAGAAACAATAAATGCTGGAGAGGGTGTGAGAAAAGGGAACCCTCTTACACTGTTGGTGGGAATGTAAATTGATACAGCCACTATGGAGAACATTATAGAGCTTCCTTAAAAAAAGACAAATAGAACTACCATATGACCCAGCAATCCCACTACTTGGCATATACCCTGAGAAAACCATAATTCAAAAAGAGTCATGTACCAAAATGTTCATTGCAGCTCTATTTACAATAGCCCAGAGATGGAAACAACCTAAGTGTCCATCATTGGATGAATGGATAAAGAAGATGTGGCACATATATACAATGGAATATTACTCAGCCATAAAAAGAAATGAAATTGAGCTATTTGTAATGAGGTGGATAGACCTAGAGTCTGTCATACAGAGTGAAGTAAGTCAGAAAGAGAGAGACAAATACCGTATGCTAACACATATATATGGAATTTAAGAAAAAAAATATGTCATGAAAAACCTAGGGGTGAAACAGGAATAAAGACACAAACTTACTAGAGAATGGACTTGAGACTATGGGGAGGGGGAAGGGTAAACTGTGACAAAGCAAGAGAGATGCATGGACATATATACACTACCAAACGTAAGGTAGATAGCTAGTGGGAAGCAGCCACATAGCACAGGGAGATCAGCTCGGTCCTTTGGGACCACTGGAAGGGTGGGATAGGGAGGGTGGGAGGGAGGGAGACTCAAGTGGGAAGAGATATGGGAACATATGTATATATATAACTGATTCATTTTGTTGTGAAGCTGAAACTAACATACCATTGTAAAGCAATTATACTCCAGTAAAGATGTTAAAATGAAAAAAAAAAAAGAAAGAAAAGACAAAGGCCTTAAAGAGACAGAAGAATAATTGTAGAGACAAACAACTGTATAATTAGTGTCAATTTAAAGAACAATTCAATATTATAACCCTACTTGTAGATTTTGCTCTTAAAATCCTAATTAAGGAACAAAATGAATCACAGTCTATAATTAAAAAAAAAAAACCTCGGGCTTCCCTGGTGGTGCAGTGGTTGGGAGTCCGCCTGCCGATGCAGGGGACGCGGGTTCGTGCCCCGGTCTGGGAGGATCCCGCATGCCGCGGAGCGGCTGGGCCCGTGAGCCATGGCCGCTGAGCCTGCGCGTCCGGAGCCTGTGCTTCACAACGGGAGAGGCCACAGCAGTGAGAGGCCCGCGTAATGCAAAAAAAAAAAAAAAAAACCCTCAAAAGAAGAAGAGAAGTGGAGATAAGCAATCTATGTGATTAACAGTTCAAGGTAATGATCAATAAAATGCACAAAGAATGCAGGAGAAGAATGTATGCACACAGTGAGAATTTTAACAGAATAAGAAGAACCAGAGCTGAAGAATACAATAACTGAAATTTTAAAATATACTAGAAGAAATCAATAGTAGGTTAGATAATACAGAGGAATGGATAATCAAACTGGAAGATAGAGTAGTGGAAGTCATTCAAGTTGACCAAAAAAGGAATTTTAAAAAATGAAGACAGTTTGAGACTTCTGGGACAACACCAAGCATACTAACATTCACATTATTGGGTCCCAGACGGAGAAGAGAGAGAGAAAAGGCAGAGAAAATATTTGAAGACATAATAGCTGAAAACATCCCTAACCTGGAAAAAGGAACACACCTCCAGGTCCAGTAGGGACAGACTCCCATACAGGATCAACCCAAAGAGGACCCCACCAAGACACATTGTAATTAAAATGACAAAAATTAAAAGTAAAGAGAGAATATTAGAAGCAGCAAGGGAAAAGCAACAAGTTACATACAAGGAAACTCCCCGAAGACTGTCAACTGACTTTTCAGCAGAAACTCTGCAGTCCAGAAGGAAGTGGAATGGTACATTTAAAGTGATGAAAGGGAAAAACCTACAACCAAGAATACTCTACCTGGCAAGGCCTTCATTCAGATTTGAAGAAGAGATCAAAAGTTTTATAGAAAATCAAAACCTAAAACAGTTCAGCACCACAATTCCAGTTTTACAAGGAATGTTACAGGAACTTCTCTAAGTGGAAAAGAAAAGATGACAGCTAAAATATGAAAATTACAAAAGAAAAAATGTCATGCATAAAAGCAAATATACATTAAATGTAGTAGATCAACCTCTTATAAAGCTAGTAAGAAGGTTAAAAGACAAAAATACTAAAATCATCTACATTCACAATAAGAAGTTAAGGGATACACAAAACAAAAGGATGTAAAATAGGATGTCACAAGCAGTAAACATGGAGGGAGGAGTAAAAATGCAGGTTGTTAAAATGCATTCAAATTTAGAGATCAGCAACTTAGTGATTATATATATACATATATTATATATATATTGCTAATATATAAACCTCATGGTAACCACAAACCAAAAATTTATATAGATAGACACACAGAAAATAGAAATAAATCCAAGCATAGCACTAAAGATAGTCTTCAAATCACAAGGGAATAAAGCAAAAGAAGAAAGGAACAAAAAGGAACTCTCAAAACAACACCAAAACAATGAACAAAATGGCAACAAGTACATACCTATCAATAATTAATTTAAATGTAAATGAACTTAACACTCCAATCAAAAGAGACAGAGTGGCTGAATGGATATGAAAACAAAACCCATGCATATGCTGCCTACAAGAGACTCGTTTCAGATCTAAAAACACACAAAAACAGGCTGAAAATGAGGGGATGGGAAAAGTTATTCCCTGAAAATGGAAATGAAAAGAAAGCTTAGATAGCAATACCTATATCAGACAAGTAGACTTTAAAACACAGACCATAACAAGAGACAAAGAAAGACATTACATAATGATAAAGGGATCAATCAAGGAAGATATAAAAGTTATAAGTGCACTCATCATAGGAGCAATCTAAATACATAAAGAAAATATTAACAGACATAAGGGGAGAAACTGACAGTAACACAATAATAGTAGGGGACTTTATCACCCACTGATAGCAATAGACAGATTATTCAGACAGGAAATCGTAATGAAACACTGGCCTTAAGTGAAACATTAGATCAGATGAACCTAATAAAAATATACAGAACACTGCAAGCAAAAACAGCAGAATACATAATGTTTCCAAGTGCACATGGAAAATTCTCCAGGATAGATCACACACACTAGGCCACAAAACAAGTCTCAATAAATTTAAGCATCTTTTCCAATACAACACTATGAGACTAGAAAGCAACTACAAGAAAAAACTGTGAAAAACACAGAAACCTGAAAGCTAAACAATATGTTACTAAATAACAAATGGGTCAGTGAAAAATATCAAAGAGAATATTTTAAAATACCTGGAAACAAATTAAAACAAAAACACAGTGATCCAACTAATGGGGCACAACAAGAAGAGTTCAAAGAGGGAAGTATATGTTGATACAAGCCTACCTCAGGTAACAAGCAAAATCTCAAACAACCTAACCTTATACCTAAAGGAACTAGAAAAAGCAGAACAAACAAAACCCACAATTAGTGGAAGGAAAGAAAGCCTAAAGAAAAGAGCAGAAGTAAAGGAAAGAGAGACAAAAAATTAGAAAAGATCAATGAAACTAAGAGCTCGTTCTGAGAAAGATAAAGTTGATAAACCTTTAGCAAGACTCATCAAGAATAAAAGAGAGAGCACCCAAATAAATTCATAAATGAGAAAAGAGAAGTTACAATGGGAACTGCTGAAATATAAAATATCATAAGAGATTATTATGAATAATTATGTGTCAATAAAATGAACAACCCAGAAGAAAAAGAAAAAATTTCTAGAAATGTACAATCTCTCAAAACTGAAAGAAAAATAGAAATATGAATAGACTAATTATCAGAAATGAAATTGAATCAGTAATTTAAAAGAAAAACAAAAAACTTCCAACAAATGAAAGTCCAGGATCAGACAGCTTCACAGGTGAATCCTACCAAACATTGAGAGAAGAGTTAATGCCTATCTTTTACAAACTATCCCCCAAACTTGCAGAGGAAGGACACTTCTGTATTCATTCTGCTAGGCCAGCATCACCCTGATATGAAAACCAAAGATATCACAAAAAAGAAAATTACAAGTTCATAGCACTGAAGAACATAGATGTAAATATTCTCAACAAAATATTAGCAAACCAAATACAAGAATACATTTTAAAAAATCATATATCCATAAATAAAACAATTTACTACACTACATTAACAAATTGAAAGATGAAAATTCATATGATCATCTCAGTAAATGCAGAAAAACTTCTGACAAAATTCAACATCCTCTCATGATAAAAAATATCAAATAGGTAGAGAGTGAACATACCTCAACACAATAAAGACCATATATGACAACCCCACAATTAACATATTCAAAGTGAAAAGCTGAACGTATTTCCTGTAAAATCAGGAACAAGACAAGGATGCCCACTCTGACCACCTTTATTAAACATAGTTTTGGAAGCCCTAGCCACAACAATCGGAGAAAAAAAGAAGAAATAAAATAGGAGGGCCTTCAAGATGACGGAGGAGTAAGACATGAAGATCACCTTCCTCCCCACAAAAACATCAAAAATACATCTATATGGGGAACAAGTCCTACAGAACACCTACTGAATGCTGGCAGAAGACCTCAGACTTCCAAAAAGGCAAAAAACTCCCCACATACCTGGGTAGGGTAAAACAAAAAAGAAAATACAGAGACAAAAGAATAGGGGCAGGACCTGCATCTCTGGGAGGGAGCTGTGAAGGAGGAAAAGTTTCCACACACTAGGATGTCCCTTCACTGGCAGAATTGGGGGGTGGGCAGGGGGAAGCTTCGGAGACACAGAGGAGAGTGCAGCAACAGGGGTGCAGAGGGCAAATCAGATTGATTCTCGCATAGAGGATTGGAGCCAAACAGCACTCACCAGCCTGAGAGGCTTTTTGCTCACCTGCTGGGCGGGTGGGAGTTGGAAGATGAGGCTTGGGCTTCGGAGGTCAGACCCCAGGGAGAGGACAGGGGTTGGCTGCATGAACACAGCCTGAAGGGGGTTAGTGCAGCACAACTAGTGGAGCGGGAGTCCGGGAAAAAGTCTGGACCTGCCATAAGAGTCAAGAGACCATTGTTTTGGGGTGCATGAGAAGAGGGGATTCAGAGCACCGCCTAAACGAGCTCCAGGGATGGGCACAAGCTGCAGCTATCAGCATGGACACCAGAGATGAGCATGAAATGCTAATGCGGCTGCTGCAGCCACCAAGAATCCTGTGTGCAAGCACAAGTCACTATCCACACCTCCCCTCCTGGGAGGTTGTGCAGCCTGCCACTGCCAGGGTCCTGCGATCCAGGGACAACTTCCCCGGGAAAACACATGGCATGCATCAGGCTGTTGCAATGTCACACTGGATTCTGCTGCCACAGGCTCGCCCTGCATTACGTAACCCTCCCTCTCCCAGGCCTGAGTGAGCCAGAGCCCCCTAATCAGCTGCTCCTTTAACCCCCTCCTGTCTGGGTGAAAAACAGATGCCAGAGGGCGAACTACATGCAGAGGTGGGGCCAAATCCAAAGCTGAACCCCAGGAGGTGTGTAAACAATGGAGAGAAAGGGAACTTTCTCCATGCAACCTCAGAAGCAGTGGATTAAATCTCCACAATCAACCTGATGTACCCTGCATCTGTGGAATACCTAAATAGAAAACGAATCATCCCAAAATTGAGATAATTGACTTTGGGAGCAACTGTACACTTGAGGTTTGCTGTATGCGACCAGCCAGTTTCTGATTTTTATGTTTATCTTAGTTTGGATTTTAGTGCTTGTTATCATTGGTGGATTTGTTTATTGGTTTGGTTGCTCTCTTCTTTTTTGTTTTTTTCTTTTTATTACTTTTAATTTTTTATTTTAATAATATTTTTTAAAACTTTTTATTTTAATAACTTTATTTATCTTATTTATTTATTTTTGTCTTTTTTTCTCACTTTTCTTCTGAGCCGTGTGGTTGACAGAGTCTTGGTGTTCCAGCCGGCTGTCAGGCCTGAGCCTCAGAGGTTGGAGAGATGAGTTCAGGACATTGGACGACCAGAGAATTCCCGCCCCCATATAATATCAATTGGTGAGAGCTCTCCCAGAGATCTCAGTCTCAATGCTAAGACCCAGATCCACTCAATGACCAGCAGGCTCCAGTGCTGGACACCCCATGCCAAACAACTAGAAAGACAGGAACACAACACCAGCCATTAGCAGAGAGGTTGCCTAAAATCATACTAACTTAACAGACACCCCAAAACACACCACCAGACATGGTCCTGCCCACCAGCAAGACAAGATCCAGCATCATCCACCAGAACACAGACACAAGTGCCCTCCACCAGGAAGCCTACACAACCCACTGAACCAACCTTAGCCACTGGGGGCAGACACCAAAAACAATGGGAACTTTGAACCTGCAGCCTGCAAAAAGGAGAACCCAAACACAGTAAGTTAAGCAAACTGGGAAGACAGAGAAATACACAGCAAAAGAAGGAGCAAGGTAAAAACCCACCAGACCAAAAAAATGTAGAGGAAATAGGCAGTCTACCTGAAAAAGAATTCAGAATAATGATAGTAAAGATGATCCAAAATCTTAGAAATAGAATGGAGGAAATACAAGAAATTTTAATAAGAACCTAGAGGAACTAAAGAACAAACAAACAATGATGAATTACACAACAAAAAATTTAAAATTCTCTACAAGGAATCCATAGCAGAATAACTGAGGAAGAAGAATGGATAAATAACCTGGAAGATAAAATAATGGAAATAACTACCGCAGAGCAGAATTTTAAAAAAGGATGAAAAGAATTGAACACAGTCTCAGCGACCTCTGGGACAACTTTAAATGCACCAACATTTGAATTATAGGGGTCCCAGAAGAAGAAGAGAAAAAGAAAGGGACTGAGAAAATATTGGAAGAGATTATAGTTGAAAACTTCCCTAATATGGGAAAGGAAATAGTCAATCAAGTCCAGGAAACACAGAGAGTCCCATACAGGATAAATCCAAGGAGAAACACACCGAGACACATATTAACCAAACTATCAAAAATTCAATACCAAGAAAAAATATTAAAAGCAGCAAGGGAAAAATAACAAATAACATACAAGGGAATCCCCATAAGGTTAACAGCTGATCTTTCAGCAGAAACTCAGCAAGCCAGAAGGGAGGGGAAGGGCATATTTAAAGTGATGAAAGGGAAGAACCTACAACCAAGATTACTCTACCCAGCAAGGATATCATTCAGATTCAACAGGGAAATTAAAAGATTTACAGACAAGCAAAAGGTAAGAGAAATCAACACCACTAAACCAGCTTTACAACAAATGCTAAAGGAACTTCTCTATGCAGGAAACATAAGAGACAGAAAAGATCTACAATTAGAAACTAATTAAAGATCTACAATTAGAAAAACAATTAAGAAAATGGTAATAGGAACATACATACAGATAATTACCTTAAATGTAAATGGATTAAATGCTCCAACTGAAAGGCAAAGAGTGGCTGAATGGATACAAAACCAAGATCCGTATATATGCTGTCTACAACAGACCCACTTCAGACCTAGGGACACATACAGACTAAAAGTGAGGGGATGGAAAAAGATATTCCATGTAAATACAAATCAAAAGAAAGCTGGAGTAGCAATTCTCATATCAGACAAAATAAACTTTAAAATAAAGATTATTACAAGAGACAAATAATGACACTACATAATGATCAAGGGATCAATGCAA
The DNA here is from genome assembly GCF_937001465.1 of Orcinus orca. Taxonomy (NCBI): domain Eukaryota; kingdom Metazoa; phylum Chordata; class Mammalia; order Artiodactyla; family Delphinidae; genus Orcinus; species Orcinus orca. Next base: position 25,201,466 of record NC_064569.1, read on the forward strand.
GAAGAAGATGGAAAAGTTGTAAATATTTATGTACCCAACATAGGAGCACCTCAATACATAAGGCAAATACTAATAGCCATAAAAGGGGAAATCGACAGTAACACAATAATACTAGTGGACTTTAACACCCCACTTTCTCCAATGGACAGATCAACCAAAATGAAAATAAATAAGGAAACACAAGATTTAAATGACACATTAAACAAGATGGATTTACTTGATATTTATAGGACATTCCAGACGAAAAGAGTAGAATACACTTTCTTCTCAAGTGCTCATGGAACAATCTCAAAAATAGATCATATTTTGGGTCACAAATCAAGCCTTGGTAAATTTCAATCTTCAATTGAAATCGTATCAAGTACCCTTTCTGACCACAGTGTTATGAGAGTAGATATCAATTACAGGAAAAAAAACTGTAAAAAATACAAATACATGGAGGCTAAACAATGCACTACTAAATAAACAAGAGATCACTGAAGAAATCAAAGAGGAAATCAAATAATACCTAGAAACAAATGACCATGAAAACACGACAGCCCAAAGCCTATGGGATGCAGCAAAAACAGTTCTAAGAGGGAAGTTTACAACAATACAATCCTACCTTAAGAAACAACAAACATCTCAAATAAACAGCCTAACCTTACACCTAAAGAAAAATAGAGAAAGAAGAAAAACAACAACAACAAAAACCCCAAAGTTAGAGGAAGGAAAGAAATCATAAAGATCAGATCAGACAAAAATGATAAAGAAATGAAGGAAACAATAGCAAAGGTCAATAAAACTAAAAGCTGGTTCTTTGAAAGGATAAACAAAATTGATAAACCATTAGCAAGACTCATTAAGAAAAAAAGGGAGAAGATTCAAATCAACAGAATTAGAAATGAAAAAGGACCAGTAACAACTGACACCGTAGAAATACAAAGGATGATGAAAGACTACTGCAAGCAACTAAATGCCAATAAAATGGACAACCTGGAAGAAATGGAAAAATTCCTAGAAAATCATAACTTTCCAAGACTGAACCAGGAAGAAATAGAAAATATAAACAGACCAATCACAAACACTGAAACTGAAAATATGATTAAAAATCTTCCAACAAACAAAAGCCCAGGACCAGATGGCTTCACAGGCGAATTCTGTCAAACATTTAGAGAAGAGCTAACACCTATTCTTCTCAAACTCTTCCAAAATATAGCAGAGGGAGAAACACTCCCAAACTCATTCTACAAAGCCACAATCACCCTGATACCAAAACCAGACAAAGAGGTTACAAAAAGAGAAAACTACAGGCCAATATCACTGATGGACATAGATGCAAATTCCTCAACAAAATACTAGCAAACAGAAGCCAACAGCACATTAAACGGATCATACACCAGGATCAAGTGGGGTTTATTCCAGGAATGCAAGGATTCTTCAATATACACAAATTGATCAATGTGATACACCCTATTAACAAACTGAAGGAGAAAAACCATATGATTATCTCAATAGATGCAGAAAAAGCTTTTGACAAAATTCAACACCGATTTATTATAAAAACTCTCCAGAAAGTAGGCATAGAGGGAACTTACCTCAACATATTAAAGGCCATATATGACAAACTCACAGCCAGCATCATTCTCAATGGTGAAACATTGAAACCATTTCAACTAAGATCAGGAACAAGACAAGGTTGCCCACTCTCACCACTATTATTCAACATAGTTTTGGAAGTTTTAGCCGCAGCAATCAGAGAAGAAAAAGAAATAAAAGGAATCCAAATCAGAAAAGAAGTAAATCTGTTTGCAGATTACATGATACTATACATAGAGAACCCTAAATATGCTACCAGAAGACTACTAGAGCTAATCAATGAATTTGGTAAAGTAGCAGGATACAAAGTTAATGCACAGAAATCTCTTGCATTCCTATACACTAATGATGAAAAATATGAAAGAGAAATTAAGAAAACACTTCCATTTACCACTTCAACAAAATGAATAAAATACCTAGGAATAAACCTACCTAAGGAGACAAAAGACCTGTATGCAGAAAACTATAAGGAACTGATGAAAGAAATTAAGGATGATACAAACAGATGGAGTGATATACCATGTTCTTGGATTAGAGGAATCAACATTGTGAAAATGACTATACTACCCAAAGCAATCTACACATTCAATGCAATCCCTATCAATCTCCCACTTGCATTTTTCACAGAACTAGAACAAAAAGTTTCACAATTTGTATGGAACACAAAAGACCCCGAATAGCCAAAGCAATCTTGAGAAAGAAAAATGGAGCTGTAGGAAACAGGCTCCCTAACTTCAGACTATATTACAAAGCTACAGTAATCAAGACAGTATGGTACTGACACAAAAACAGAAATATAGATCAGTGGAACAGGATAGAAAACCCAGAGATAAACCCACACACATATGGTCACCTTACGTTTGATAAAAGAGGCAAGATTATACAATGGAGAAAAGGCAGCCTCTTCAATAAGTGGTGCTAGGAAAACTGCACAGCTACATGTAAGGGAATGAAATTAGAACACTCCCTAACACCACACACAAAAATAAACTCAAAATGGATTAAAGACCTAAATGTAAGGTCAGACACTATAAAACTCTTAGAGGAAAACAAGGGCAGAACACTCTATGACATAAATCACAGCAAGATCCTTTTTGACCCACCTCCTAGAGAAATGGAAATAAAAACATAAATAAACAAATGGGATCTAATGAAACTTAAAAGCTTTTGCACAGCAAAGGGAACCATAAACAAGACGAAAAGGCAACCCTCAGAATGGGAGAAAATATCTGCAAATGAAGCAACTGTCAAAGGATTAATCTCCAAAATTTACAAGCAGCTCATGCAGCTCAATATCAAAAAAAACAAACAACCCAATCCAAAAATGGGCAGAAGACCTAAATAGACATTTCTCTAAAGAAGATATACAGATTGCCAAGAAACATAAAAGGATGCTCAACATCACTAATCATTAGAGAAATGCAAATAAAAACTACAAATTACCTCACACTGGTCAGAATGGTCATCATCAAAAAATCTACAAACAGTAAATGCTAGAGAGGGTGTGGAGAAAAAGGAACCCTCCTACACTGTTGGTGGGAATGTAAATTGATACTACCACTATGGAGAACAGTATGGAGGTTCCTTAAAAAACTAAAAATAAAACTACCATATGATCAGCAATCCCACTACTGGGATATACCCTGAGAAAACCATTATTCAAAAAGTTTCATGTACCACAATGTTCACTGCAGCTCTATTTACAATAACCAGGACATGGAAGCAACCTAAGTGTCCATCGACAGATGAATGGATAAAGAAGATGTGGCACATATATACAGTGGAATATTACTCAGCCATAAAAAGAAAAGAAATTGAGTTATTTGTAGTAAGGTGGATGGACCTAGAGCCTGTCATACAGAGTGAAGTATGTCAGAAAGAGAAAAACAAATATCATATGCTAACACACATATATGGAATCTAAAAAACAGAAAATGGTTCCGAAGAACGTAGGTGCAGGACAGGAGTAAAGATGCAGACATAGAGAATGGACTTAAGGACATGGGGAGGGGGAAAGGTAAGCTAGAATGAATTGAGAGAGTGACATTGACATATATACACTACCAAATATAAAATAGATAGCTAATGGGATGCAGCCACATATCACAGGGAGATCAATTCAGCACTTTGTGACCACATAGAGGAGTGGGATAGGGAGGGTGGGAGAGAGATGCAAGAGGGAGGGGACGTGGGGATATAAGTATACGTATAGCTGATTCACTTTGTTATACAGCAGCAACTAACACAACAATGTAAAGCAATTATACTCCAATAAAGATGTTAAAAATAAAAGAAATAAAATAATCTGAACTTGAAAAGGAAGAAGTAAAACTTATAGGAGAGCTGAAGACACTGATGAATGAAATTGAAGATAACACAAACAAATGGAAAAATATACAGTGCTCATTGATTCAAAGAATTAATATTGCTAAAATGACCATACTATCTAAGGCAATCTACAGATTCAATGCAATCTTCATCAAAATGGCATTTTTCACAGAATTAGAACAAATAAGTCTAAAATTTGTATGGAAACACAAAAGACCCAAAATAGCCAACATGATCTTGAGAAAGAAGAACAAAGATGGAGGTATCACACTCCCTGATTTCAAACTATACTACAAAGCTATAGTAATCAAAACAGGACTATTCTCTCACACCATACACAAAAATAAAGTCAAAATGGAATAAATACTTAAATGTAAGGCTTGGAACTATAAAACTCCTTGAAATAAAACCTAGGCAGTATGCTCTGATATTGGTCTTAGCAATACTTTTTGGATATTTCTCCTCAGGCAAGGAAAACAAAAATTTAAAAATTAAATAAACAAATGGGAACACATCAAACTAGGAAGCTTTTGCACAGTGAAGGAAAAAAATCAACAAAATGAATAGTCCACCTCTTGAATGAAAGAAGTTATTGCAAATGTTATCTCTGACAAGGGATGAATATTCAAAATATATAAAGGACTCATACAACTCCACACCAAAACAAACAAACAACCCAATTAAAAACATGGGCAGGGCTTCCCTGATGGCTCAATGGTTGAGAGTCCACTTGCCGATGCAGGGGACATGGGTTCGTGCCACGGTCTGGGAAGATCCCACATGCCATGGAGCGGCTGGGCCCGTGAGCCATGGCCGCTGAGCCTGTGTGTCTGGAGCCTGTGCTCCGCAACGGGAGAGGCCACAACAGTGAGAGGCCTGCGTACCGCAAAAAAAAATAAAATAAAATAAACATGGGCAGAGGATCTCAATAGACATTTTCCAAAGAAGGCATACAAATATCCAATAGGTACATGAAAAGATGCTTAACATCACTAATCATCAGGCAAATGCAAATCAAAACCACTTTAAGATATCACATCACACCTGTCAGAATTGCTATTATCAAAACGACAGCAAATAACAAGTGTTGTCAAGGATGTGGAGAAAAGGGAGCCCTCATGCAGTGTTGGTGGGAATGTAAATTGGTGCAGCCACCATGGAAAACAGTATGGAGATTCCTCAAAAAATTACAAATAAAACTGCCATATGACCCATGAATTCCCTCGTTATTTATCCAAAGAAAATGAAAACACTAATTAGAAAGAATATATCCACCCCACATTCATTGCAGCATTATTTACAATAGCCAAGATATGGAAACTACCGAAGTGTGCATCAATTGTTAAATGGATGAAGAAGTGGAATATATTTGTATGTATGTATATATACATACACACAATGGAATATTACTCAGCCATAGAAAAGAATGAAATCTTGCCATTTACAACATGGATGGACTTAGAGAGTATTAAGCTAAGTGAAATAAGTCCAACAGAGAAAGACAAATCTTGTATGATTTCACTTATATGTGCAATCTAAAAAATAAAACAAATGAACAAACATAACTAAACAGAACAGAATCATAGATACAAAGAATAAACAGGTGGTTACCAGAGGGAGGGGGGAGGAGAGAAATAGGTGAGGGAGATTAAGAGGTACTGACTTTCACTTACAAAATAAATGAGTCACAAGTATGTAATGTATAGTGTGGGGAATATAGTCAATAAACATGTAATATCTTTGTATGGTGATGGATGACACCTAGACTTATCATGATGATCATTTTAAAAGGTGTAGAAATATCGAATCACTCTGTGGTATACCAAGAATTAAAACAGTGTGTAGGTCAATTACACTTCAAAAACAAACAAACACACTCACAGAAAAAGAGATCAGATTTGTAGTTATCAGAGGGGGTATTGGGGAGGGAGAATTGGATGAAGATAGAAACTTCCAGTTATAAGATAAATACTAAGGATGTGATATACAACATGATAAATATAATGACCACTGCTATATGTTGTATATGAAAGTTTTTGAGAGAGCAAATCCTAAGGGTTCTCGTCACAAGAAAAGAACTTGTTTTCTATTTCTTTAATGTGTATCTGTATGAGATGGTGGATATTCACTAAACTTATTGTGGTAATCATTTCATGATGTAAGTCAAATCATTATGCTGTATACATTAGTGCTATATGTCAATTACATCTCAATAAAACTAGAAAAAAATTACTATGGGTGGTCAAAAGTTGTCTCAGAAGGTAGTAGTACTATAGCAATAAATGCTTAAGTTTAGACAGAGGCCAAGTAAGAGGGCTTAAATCTAATTGCTGTGCAGTCCCTTTTGTAGCTAAATTAAGTTTCTCATACTTTAAGAGAGAAGAAGACAACTTAATGGGCTAGCATATAAGTGTAAACTTATTCTATCAGACACCAACACTTTTACACTATTTCTCTTAACACAGAGCAGTTACTGAACCAAGGAAAAATGAGGATGCAAAACAAAAAAGTTTAATATATTAAAATATTTATTTATTGCTTTGTCTCTGAGAAGATCTTAAGACATATTAGCATCTTAAATAAAAGCAATTCCAAATCTATCATGTGAACAAGATAGAATACAGATGTCAATGAATCTAGAGGAAAGCTTAATGAAACACCAAGTGCTCAGCAACCTGAAATCAAGCTTTGAAGTTTCTTTTCTCTCTGCTCCTCCAGTCATCTGTCTGGCCTTGAGTACCCTTCTTTACTTCTGTCCATTGTCAAGGAAACTCATTTCTCTTTCTTCTGAAAAATGACACAACTCAGAGAAGAGAAAGAGCTGGGCAGGGCTGGTTCTATGGTGATTTGAGGAAGAGGAAAAGGCCTGCTCTCTTTACAAAAACAAAACAAACAAACCAAAAAGCTAGTATTTGAATCACTCTTTGGGGATAAGACTTTGTCTCTAGAAAGCTCCTGAAAAAAATATTAGCCTGTTTCTGAAATTCTCAACACACCAACCTGCTTACAAGGACAATTTTACTATTCTATTTAGCTGTCAACTTAGAAACTGCTATAGTCAATTTTATGTGTGAACTTAACTGAGCCACAGGGCTAGACAATTGGTCAAAGATTATTCTGGGTGTTTCTGTAAGGGCGTTTTTGGATGACTTTAACATTTAAATTAATAGACTGAGTAAAGTGGATTGCTCTTCCTAATGTGGGTGGGCCTCATCCAATCAGTTGAAAGCCTGAAGAGAACAAAAAGACTGCCCCTCCGCGTGAATAAGAGGGAATTCCTCCTGCCTGACTGCCTTCAGACTCAAACTGAAACATCAGCTCTTCCTGGGTCTCAAGCCTGCCCCCCTTTAGGTTGAAACTCCATCATTGTCTTTCCTGGGTCTCCAGCTTTTCTGGGATTTGTCTCCATAATTGAGTGAGTCAATCCCTTATTATATATATATTACATGTATATCCTGTTGGTTCAATTTCTCTGGAAAACCCTGACTAATATAAAAATCGAGAGTATTATGGAATTAATTACACCCACATCCACGCATACACACATACTTTGAACAGGTTCAGTAACCCAGTTCAGTCCACTGCACATTTTAGCACAGATTATGCCATAATATTAGTGTATTAGGCTGATGGGCAGGAAAGAGTCCTAGGTGCAGTGCAGGCTGTCCGAAGGAGACAGAGGTCCTGCATGTGGAGACAGACCCAGCCCAAAGGAAGAGCTAAAGCTACCAGAGTGTGAAATTATTTGATGAAAAGATGAAAACATTCAGCTCCAAATTTTCAATCTCATTATTATTCACTAATGTTTAAGTCACCAAAAATGAGCCCCCAAAATGGATAAAATGTTGCCTGTCTTGGAATATTTTTATTCCAGGTGAATGTGTCACTCCGTTTAGTGAGTGTTCAACTACTCAAACAGTTTGCCTCAAATTTTGGGGGGGAATAAATTTGGGTGGTAAACAGCCAAATCATGGTGAATAAGGCATTTTAAGGTTTTCCGTTTCTCATTTTAAGGTTTTCTATTTGGCATTTCACCAAATCATGGTGAATAAGGCATTTTAAGGTTTTCCGTTTCTCATTTTAAGGTTTTCTATTTGGCATTTCACCAAATCATGGTGAATAAGGCATTTTAAGGTTTGCAAATTCCTGGTAACTAAATATAATAACATCTAGCAATGGTAAGTTTCAAGGGGCTTGAAGGAGTTAACAAATTTTCAAACCTCCGGAAAGATCGAGTAATCAGCACCCTGGGATATCTAATTTGTTTATATGTGATAATTAATGTTTAAAATGCAAAACAATCTTTCAGACAGGTAAGTTTAGGAGCCAGAGGACAAGCAGTTCTTTACATAATGTTGGCAGGAACAGTTCAAACACGTGCAAAGCCCAGAAAATAATACTCGAACCCAAGAGATACACTTGTAAGAGAAGAAAGACAAATTTGCTCTGCATCTCCCGCATCATCTCAAGAGTTTAGAAGTAAAATGAGGAGAAATGTTTCAGAAATCAACAGCCCCCAAACCCAAACCAAAAATCGAACGTGAAACTTTTATTTATAAGAGCGCGCAAAGCACTGGGCGGTAAAGGAAAACAGCCTGTGACTCCTCGGAACAAACAGGGGCAGGTCGGGCAGGAGACGCCCCCGCCAGGGAGACCCTTTCTCCGCTTTGAGAAAGATGCTTCGGAAGCTCCATTTCCGTGCGGTCTCCACCCCCAGAGGTTGCAATCGCGGGAGGCGGGGCGGTGGGGACCGAAAGCCAGGGAAGGAGGCCGCGGAGGGGGCGACGGGACGCGAGCGCGAAGCGGGGCGGGAGAGCGCAGCCCGGAGGCCGCCCCTGCTGTTGTCCGGGGTGCGGAAAAGCCGGGGACGTCCCGGGCGGCGGCAGCCACTGCTCCCTCCCTGAGGGCGGGCGGGGGGTTCAGGCTGAGCACCTGCTAAGCCCGTCCTGGCCCGGGGTCTGGAAGTGCCCACCAGGAGGAGCCCCCCCACACACACACACACAGACCCTGTTGGGGGAAGTGTTGGGGTGGCGCGGAGAGCAACGAGGACACAGCTGGCGGGATCCCGGCTTCCCCTTCTCCCCCGCTGCGGGCAGCCAGCCCCGCGTCGCGATCCCGCTCCACCTGCGCGCGGACTCTCGGCGCCCGGGCACTGCTGGCCGGGGCGAGCTGCCTGTGCTACAGCCGCTCCCTGCAGGGCGAGTTCGTGCACGACGACGTGTGGGCGATCGTCAACAACCCCGACGTGCGGCCCGGCGTCCCGCTGCGCTGGGGCATCTTCTCCAACGACTTCTGGGGCAAGGGCATGGCCGAGAACACCAGGCACAAGTCCTACCGGCCGCTCTGCGTCCTCGCCTTCAAATTCTCTCGCTGGTGCCCTGAGAAGTTGCCAGACTGGCTTGAGGAGAGTTTCTGTATCATGCTGCGCCTTTCCCTCCACGCCTCCCTCCTCTTCACGCTGTCCACGCCCCTCAGCTCGGTGGTCCTGAGCCCCCGCCTCTTTGAGCCCCTGCGGTGGTTCGGGAGGCGCGGGCTGGGGCGCATCTTCGATGTAGGAGAGGGTTCTCTCCGGATACAGCTGGGAGAAGGCTCTCATCTGCTCCACCCCCATCTCCGGCCCCACAGTGACCAAGGGGACCAGCCAAGTACAGCCTCTCCAGAAGGGGGTGTGGAAGGGGGCGGGCAGCGGGTAACGCTCTTACCAGGGTGCTCATTTCTTAGGGTCTTGTAGACAACTTTGCAGATGGGGGAATGTGTGGGCGCCTTTGAGGTCGCTTTCCATTGCAAGCACATTGCGATGTGCTGCTGCCTGGGTTTGGGAGAAGCAGAGAAGGTGTCAAAAACTGTAAAGAGTTTTACTGAGAGTTTACCCTGCTTACACCCAAACAACTACCTTGCCAGTTTTATAGATGCTGGCAGAAAACAGAAGCTGCCTGGGTCAGACGAAAAGTACTTTATCACTTTATTATTCAGGACAGAACAGTCGGCATGGGCTTCGTGTTGACTTGCTTCCTCTTGCCCCCAAAGTCCCATGGGGGTGATGCAGAAGTGGGCCTCGATGGATGTGTCACCCACAGTGGGTCTGTGTCACAGCCAGTGAACCAATCTTTTAAAGGGGATCTTAGCAAGCCCACCTCACCCCAGCCTTTTCCCCAGAGGAGACATTATCTTTATTATCCTGGTCAGGAAACAAATCTGGCCTCTGTTCCAAAGAGAGACACTATCTCAAATATCCTTGAAAAGACAGTATGGGACAAAACCGTAACAAGAGGTATGGAAATGACTTGGAGAATTTCTCTCCAACAGGAGATAGGAGTGGACCCCACCCCTCCCACTACCCTCGGTAGGGGGATAACAAAGAAAGGGTCATATTCCTGGATCAGGGCAGTTTGTGTATATCACATAGATGAGTCTGTGAATGGAGCCATGGGAGACTTCTCATGAAGAAATTTTTGTAATCAATAAATTATTTTTATCTTCCTTTAGAGCCACGGGTATGTTTTTTTTCTACCTTTGAGTACCCAGTTATCCCACTTTTAAAGAAGGAATGCTTGATGATGCCAAAGTAATGGCACTGTTTTTCTAATGACAGTAGAAACGCGTTCTGTATAATCTGACCCCTGGTTACGTCTCCAACTTCGTCTCTACCTCATTTACTCACTCCAAACCCAAACTTGAGGTCCTTTGTTGTTCCTCAAGCACACCAAACCCGCTGCCACATCAGGGCCTTTGACTTGCTGTTTTCCTCGTGGAAAGTTCTTCCTGCCGATGTTCACACGGCTTGCTCAGGCTTTGCTTTAAGGACCCATCATCAGAGAACACTTCCCAGATTATCCTACCTCAAACAGCAAGCACTCCTCCCTGACCTCATCCACACCCTCTTTTGCTTTTTCTCAAAAGCACTCATCACAATCTGGCATTAAATTTTCATATGTTTACTCCTACCCTGCCTCGCCCAGCTACAGTGTAAGCTCCATGAGCTACCTCTGCCATTTAGAACAGTTCTTGCCACATGAAGCAGATACTCAATAAAGGAATCATTGGGGGAATATTCAGTTGTCCAGATAATTTTTAAGACAGGGCCCTCTCTCTCTCTCTTTCTTTTCCTTTTTTTTTTTTAATGTGAGAATAAAGTAACCTTGGTCTTATTTTTTGGCTCCTTGCCTTTCTCCCACTTGCAGCAAAAGAAAGTGGAAAGAACCTAAGAGTACCCTGATTCTAGAACACTGCTGATTCAGGGTCTCTCAGCTGGAAACTGCTGGGTGATGACTCTGTGAAGAAGAGGCGGATCTTCAGCACTTTCAGATCTTACTCCTCATGGAGGGAATACTGGGGGTACTTCCCAAATATGCAAGGCTGTAGTCATCCTACTTCCCAAGGTCAAACCCACAACTACAGGGGTTCTCTCCACACCCTCTGTTAGCAAACTACTTTCCATTAGTGGTGTCCAGCCGGTGTCCAGCTTTCTCTAAGGAGTGGTCACTTTTATTTCAAGCAAAATAAGGGGGAGTAGCCATGGAATACTGTCTTCTGTCAGATTAAATGGAATAAAAGGACCTGTAAATACTCCGTCCCCATAGGAATTAACATGCCTCTCTCCCCTCAGCCCTCCAGCAAACACACACCTCTAAAGGACAACTAGGTTATTGCTAAAACGAATCGCTCAACAATCAGTTATAAAGAAGATATCTGGCATTGATATGATCTAATTTTAAAACATTTGTTGACTTCCTTTTATGAGAGCTTTCTTCTGGGGCTTGCCACTTTCTACATAGGATTAGTGATTTTCTTTGTCCTTGGTTTTCACATCCTTTCTTTGGTGCAGCTGTTAATCGGAATACTAAGGCAACAATAGTGACAGTAACTACTCCTGAGCTTGGTCATGGGTGTGGACTCCTCTTGACCATTCCCCTTTCCTCTTCCCTCATGCTCCCTCCCTCCCCTTGCCTTTAAAGCTGTGTGAGGATGCCATGCTTTAAACTTGAACTACAACCATGAACCTTGCTTTAGCCTCCAAGTATGTTTGCACTGGTGCATTGGTTCCTGCGAATCGCATCCTTTGGTACTTCAGAGACGTAAAGGGTGATGATTTGCTGATTTATTCCTGATGCCGGAGGGAATGCAGAAGAGCAACCAGAATGATTAAAGAGCCAGAGGGACTTGCCTTAGAGGAAAACAAGAAGAACCAGATGTTATTATTTATTGGTTGAATGTTCTAAGAAGACTATGGAAACCATTACAAGCATTTGAGCTGAGATGATGGCAAGAGATGGGGAAGAAGAAAGACCAGCAGCTTTACAGAAAGACAGAAGAAAGGGCTGGGTGTTTAGTATCGGGCTGTGAAAACCCCCTGAGAAAGTGCTATAGAACCCATTGTTTCAGACACCAGAAACAGATGATGAAGGAGTATATTTCAATTTTTTCTTCCCTTGGATTTTAGCTTAAATTGCAGGTGGATGTATGTTCAGTTACCAGAGAGTTGGGTTTGGCTGAAAGGTGTGGCAGTTAGCTCTCTGCATCCTTCTCTAAAACTTGCAGATCTCTGGGCCCCTATTAAATTAAATTAAATTAAATTAAATTAAATTAAATTAAAATTTATGGAGGGTAGCTCAGAGGATCTGCATTGTAACAAGCACACTAGGTGATTCTCAGATACTCAAAAGTTGGGAACCACTGGTTATGGTAATAGCTAACACTTATTTGTGTAGCATATACTGGGTGCAGTGTCTACTGTTTTAAATATTCAATCATTTTATTCCTGAAGAATTATGCTTTAGCCCAAAGAATTAGGTATTATTATTGCTACAGTTTTACAGATAAAGGAAACTGAGGCACAGAGAGGGTCAATGACTTGCCCAGCTGACACAACTAATTAGCATCAGAGTCAGGATTGCCCTCACCTGGCATCTGGCTTCTCACTCTGGGCCCTTCACCACCACACCAGGCTGCCACCCTGAGGATGGTTAACTTTGAAATACTGTGGGCCTTGTGGGATAGAACAGCCAGGGGAAGTGGTTTACACTCTCCTTTTATCAAAGGTGAATTCACCTTTTCTTTTTGTTTTCTGTAAACAGAAGAGAATGAACAGTTTAAGGCCCTGGGTGCACATATGAAATACGTGCGAGCACCTAGTGATCTGGAAACTCTGATTTGCTCTCTGACAACTTGATCGTGGAGCTTATGTCTTTTTGTTTCGACTGTTAAAGGCTGGGAGAGATTTAATTTTGAAAAGCACCTCCTTCATTTGAAATAGTGAAAAGCTTTTATGAGAATTTTTGTTGTTCTTCTTCAAAAAAACTAGGTTGAGATTGCCTGCCTGCAAGAGGACTTCAATTTAAGGCTTAAGACACTGGACCTCAAAGAACTTTCCAAGTTGGCATTCTTTAAATGGTAACACTCATATTTTAAATGTTCTGAGTTCTTTTGTGGGATTGGGGGGGAAGGGTTTGGTGTCATGTTATTAACAAGGATTCTTTCAGCCATTATGTCCATATTTTTCAACTGATACTGTATAACAGAATAATAATATTTATAATGATGAACTCTAAGAGCTTGAATTGCTATCTACATGATCACAAATGAAGCCTCTGCCCAATGGGAACTTATATGCTAGTAGGGGGAGGCAAAAAATAAACAAATGTATGAATAAATGCTCACAAGAACCCCTTGGCCTACTACTCCTCCAGACCATGGAGAGAATAGACAAATCCTAGAAAAACACAGAAAGAAAGAGCACACAGAGCGAGTTTCTTGAAATGAATGAATAAATAATGTAACATTGGAAAACACAGCACTGGGATAACTGAGCAATTTGACTCTCACTCAGGAACGTCCACTCTAGTACTTTTTTCCTGGTCTCTTGTGTCGAGCTTCCCAGGACATGCCTGCCCTGCATCCTGTTTGGACATTCTTGATTCCCACCCTGAGCTGTTTTCTCTCCCTCCGCTGGGCACATTCTCTAATCACCCACTAAGTCAATAAAATGCAACTCAGTTTATTTATACCCTTTTCCCTTGAATGGGAAGGAGACTTCCCTGCTGACTGGGATCATTAGAAATTCCCCAGGGGGACATGGACACATTATATTCTTCCTGTGTGTTGATGTGGATTTACCAGAAGCCCCGGGAGCCATGTGTTTGCATGCACAATCCTGTTTTAGGAGGGTAACTACCTGCAGTGTTTACAGTGCACAGGCCTTCAGAAATGGTTTCCAAGTGATTTTAAATAAATAGAAGTGAGTTGCTGAAGCATGTTATTTATTCTGGTTATCTCCCCAGGGCAGGCTGAACTGATGCTATGTTGAACTCCCTTCACCCAAGGAGGAAGTTTTCTGGGAGCCTTGGTGAAGGGGGGAAGGGGAGGGGGTGGGGGGAGGAGGGAGGGCCAAAGAAGGGCCTCCTTGGCCACTGGGGTTTGTTGCTGTCTGTGAAGCAGATGGGGAGAGAAGTGGGGTTTTCTAAGCCTTCCAAGGCCTGGAATTAAAATGTAGGGATTGTTACCCTTAGGAACATCAGGATGATGTGGAACATTCAAGTAAAGAGACATTCAGAGTATTTCCAGCAGGACTTCTTAACTTGGGCTCTGAGATTTGGCCCCAGAGGGAGGTAATCTTTGAATTCCTTGAAAATAGAGGCATAATGTTGTTCATGTGAGCACATGCACATTTCTCTGGGGAGAATATTCTTAGCCTTCATCACACAAAGGGATCTGAAAGAAACCGTCTTGCTCTTTGCTCATCCCCTTGAGAGCAGCTGTTTCTGTATTCCCCAGTACAGGTCTCTCTTCCAGGGTTACAGCCTTTTTATTTTTTTTAACCTGAGCTATTGTTCAAAGAAGATTTAAAGAGAAAGATGTACTATATCTAAAGCACCAGGCTTCTGAGAGTGTGAAGAAGACAATATATATCTGTTCTTCCCTTTCTCTTCACATACTGTTCCCGTGACTTTCCAGACTGTGTGCCCCTGAGAACTTCCCTGGAAAATGGTGCCGTGCCCTGGGAATGGTGCCCTCTGGCATCAGTCAGCTCACTGTGTCCCTCCTTCCTGGGCTGTTTTCCAAGGAGGCAGGCAGAATTTTACATGGGTCAGAGGTTATTTGCATTCATATTTGCCACTGTCTAGAAGGCTCTCTGTTGGTAAGAGACTGCTATCAAGATTATTTCAAGAAAAAAAAATTCTTTTCCTACTACTTGACCTATTTTTTACTGAGAAAAGGACACTAAACCAATAGAGTTAGAGACTCATAGAACTAAGAAACAATCATTTCCAACTTCCAGCTCAATACAATAATTATTCATTCATTCAATAAACTTTCATTTAGAACCTACTCTGTGCTGAGTGTGGAGGATATCATGATGAACAAGATAAAGAATGACAAAATTACTCATGATCCATTAAAAGAGACAGTTAAGGAGTTTTAAAAGTTGGTTATGTACCTTAACGGAGGTCTGTTCAGGTATTATGAGACCTGAGATACTTTCCTCTTTGGATGGTATTTCAGGTGGACTGTTGTCAAGCTTTTGCCTGGACATTTTTGGTGGTACAAACATCTGTCCCAGTTTTTAAACATCAAGTCTTTCTTCGATTGAAATGAAATTACTTCCTGGTTACCAGTACATTGAGTATAAATACCCAAAGTGTCAGTCTGCTGTATAATTGAGCTGAGTGTTGGATTTATTCTTTTGATTCAGGGCAGTTTATATAGTAAACACATGAAAATACTTTCCTCTTTCAAAGAAAATATACTTCCTTCCATTTTTCTTCTCAAGACATTTTCCATTGAGATGACTAGCCATTTTGGCCTATATTTTGATTTCTCATGTTTAACAGTAATATAGACTCCAACATTATTCCACTCTTTTCTTTCCTGTAAGAGCAATAATGCATGTATAATAATAAATGACAGCTTCTAGTTGGGAAACAAAAAGATCTGCAGAGACTGTGGCAAACTGTGGACACCTGCCTCATCTGAATGAGTGCCTAAATGATCCATACAGGCTGGCCCAGTGTTACCAGTTCTTCTCATATTTCAAGAGCGATCAGAAATAAAAATTTTTAATGTAAAATCTGACTTTTAGATGTTGGCTTATTAAATATTTAACAGCTAATCAAAATAAGTTCACAGACTAGACCTGCCCCTGGAGCAGCCTATTTGCCACATCTGAATAGGTAACAATCTTAGCAGCTCCAAAGAGGGAATTTCCCCTTTGAGAGTTACTCAAACAAATATACTCCTTCAGTATTTCACTCATTCATTCATTCTTCTATCCATGTATTCGTTCCAATATTTATTGAGTGCATACTATGAGCCAAGCACTATGCTAGGCACTGGATATATCACTGAAAATATGATAAAGGCTCTGACACCCCCAAAATTTGCTCTTTTTCCTATCTTTCATATTTTCTATGCTGAGCCTTTTACAACAAACTTGAGCCTTTGAGAGTACCTGTTTCTTCTTATCATCACCTGACTTTAAGTGAATGGCTTAATTGGTCAGGAAGAGTTAGCCTGAAGAAGTATAAAACAGTGTCAATTTGGCCACCCTGAGGGAACTGAGCCTAAATGCTTTTCTCTTAGGACGGGGACCTTTGTTCATGTCCTTCTCTCCAGGGTCTCCCAGATTTTTGAAGGCATCCCACCATGCAGGACCCTCCTGATAGGGAATGTGGAGGCTTCGGTTAGTCCTCCCATTAGTGCAGTCTACTGCTCTTTGGATGTATACCCAGGAGTGGAATCGCTGGGTACTTCATGTGGTACTTTTATTTTCCATTTCTTTCCATCATTTTCAGTTTCTTTCATCAGTACTTATGGTTTTCAGAGTATGGGTCTTTCATCTCCTTCGTTAAGTTTATTCCTAAATATTTTATTCTTTTTTATTCAATTTTAAACAAGATTTTTTTTCTTGCCTTTTTCTGATAGTTCATTATTAACGTACAGAAAAGCAACAGATTTCTGTATATTAATCTTGTATCCCGCAACTTTATTGAACTTATTTATTTGTTCTAATAGTTTTTTGGTGGAGACTCTGGAGTTTTCTGTATGTAGTATCATGTCATCTGCAAACAGTCACAGTTTTACTTTCTCCCTTCCAATTTAGATGCTTTTTATTCTTGTTCTTGTCTGATTACTGTGGATAGGACTTGAGTACAATGTTAGCTGTGGGTTTGTCATAAATGGCCTTTATTGTATTGAGATACAACCTCTCTATAACAACTTTGATGAGAGCTTTTTTACCATAAATTTGAATTTTGTCAAATGCTTTTTCTGTGTCTAGTGAGATGACCATGTGGTTTTAATCCTCCTTTTGTTAATGTAGTGTATCACATTGATTGATTTGTGGATATTAAACCATCCTTGTATCCCTGAAATAAATCCCACTTGATCATGGTGTATGATCTTTTTTATATATCATTGAATTCAGTTTACTAATATTTTGTTGATAACTTTTGCATCTATATACATCAGAGATATTGACCTGTAATTTTCTTTTTTTCTACTGTCTTTGTCTGGTTTTGGTATCAGGGTAATAGTGGCCTCATAGAATAAATTTGGGAGTGTTTCCTCCTCTTTAATTTTTTGGAATATTTGAGAAGGATATGTATTAGCTCTTCTTTATGTTTGGTAGAATTCCCCCTGCAAAGCTGTCCAGTCCTTGACTTTTGTTTGCTGGGAGTTTTTTGATTACTGATTCAAGTTCACCACTAGTGATGGCTCTGTTCAGATTACCTATTTCTTCCTGATGCAGTCTTGGAAGATTGTGTGTTTCTAGAAATTTATCCATTTCTTCTAGGTTGTCCAATTTGTTGACATATAACTGTTCATAGTATTCTCTTATAACTTTTTGTACCTCTGTGATATTAGTTGTAATTTTCCTCTTTTATTTCTTATTTTGTTTACTTGGGTCCTCTTTCTTTTTTTCTTAATGAGCTTGACTAAAGGTTTATCAACTTTGTTTAACTTTTCAAAAATCATCTCTTGGGTTCATTGATCTTTTCTATTGGTTTTTTGTTTGTTTCTGTTTTATTTATTTTTGCTCTGATCTTTATGTTTCCTTCCTTCTGACTTTGGGCTTTGTTCTTTTTCTACTTCCTTTAGATTGTAGGTTAGGCTGTTGATTTGAGATTTTTCTTATTTCTGGAGGTAGGCCTGTATTAATATAAACTTCTGTTTTATAACTGTCCCATAGACTTTGGGAAGTTGTGTTTTTATTTTCATTTGTCTCAAGGTATTTTCAGATTTCCTCTTTTATTTCTTCTTTGACCCATTATTTTTTTAGTAGCATGTTGTTTCATCTCTTTGTGTTTGTGTTTTGCCCATTTTTCTTCCTGTAATTGATTTCTAGTTTAATACCATTATGGTCAGAAAAAATGCTTGATATAATTTCTCTCCTCTGAAATTTGTTGAGACTTGTTTTGTGGTCTAGTATGTTATCTATCCTGGAGAATGTGCTATGTACACTTGAAAAGAGTGTGTATTCTGCTGTTTTGGATGGAACGTTTTAGGTATCTATTAAGTCCAACTGGTCTAATATGTCATTTAAGGCCACTGTTTCCTTATTGATTTTCTATCTGGATGATCTGTCCAATGATGTAAGTGGGGTGTTAAAGTCCCCTACTATTAATTTCTCCCTTTATGTCTGTTAATATTTGCTTTATATATAGGTGCTCCTATATTAGGTACATACATATATGTTAACCAATGTTATAGTCTCTTCTTGTGTTGACCCCTTTATCATTAGGTAATGCCCTTTTGTTTTAAAGCCTACTTTGTCTGATATGAGTATTGCTACCCCCACTTTCTTGTCATTTTCATTTGCATGAAAAATCTTTTTCCATCCCCACACTTTCCATCTGTGTGTGTCTGTAGTTCTGAATTGAATCCTTTGTAAGCAGCATATAGATGGGCCTTGTTTTTTAATCCAATCAGTCACCCTATGTCTTTTGATTAGAGTATTTAGTTCATTGACATTTAAAGTAATTATTGATAGGTATGCACTTCTTGCCATTTTGTTACTTGTTTTCTGGTTGTTTTTGTAGTTCTTCTCTGATCTTTTCTTCTTATTTTAGTTTCTTCCCTTGTGGTTTGAAAATTTTCTTTAGTGGTATGCTTGTGCTCCTTTCTTTCCCATTTTTGTGTATCTATTGTAAGTTTTTGATTTGTGGTTACCATTGGGTTCATATATGTTGATCTATAACTATACCTACTTGTTTTAAACTGATAGTCATTTAAGTTTACACACATCCTAAGAAATATAAACTTTTTACTCCCCCCACGTTTAGTTTTTTGATGTCATTATTTTTCATCTTAATGTTTATCCCTTAACTGTTTATTGTAGTTATAGCTGAGTTTACAGTTTTTGTCTTTTAATCTTCAGACTACCTTATTTAAGTGGCTGAGCCACAGCATTTACTATATATTTCCCTGTACTAGTGAGATTTTTCCTTTCCTATAAATTCTTATTTCTTGTGGTAGCCTTTTTTTTTCAATTAAAGAAGACCCTTTAATACTTATTTTAAGATTGATTTAGTGGAGATGAATTCTTTTAGTTTTTGCATGTCTGAGAAACTCTTTTTCTCTCCTTCAATTCTGAATGATAACCTTGCAGGGCAGAATATTCTAGGTTGTAGGTTTTTCCCTTTCAGCACTTTAAATACATCATGACATTCTCTTCTGGTCTGCAAATCTCCTGCAGAAAAATCATCTGATAGCGTTATGGGGGTTCCCTTGTATGTGACTCTGTTTTTCTCTTACTGCCCATAGAATTCTCTCCTTATCTTTAATTTTGCCATTTTAATTATGATACATCTTGGTGTGTGTCTCTTTCGGTTTATCTTGTTTGGGACTCTTTGTCCTTTCTGTACCTGGAAATCTGCTTCTTCCTTCAAATTTGTGAAGTTTTCAGCCATAATTTCATCAAATATATTTTCACCTCTTTTCTCTCTCTCTTTTCCTTCTGGGACACCTATAATGCAAATGTTAGTACACTGAATGTCCCAGAGGTCCCTTTAACTGCTCTCATTTTTTATTTGTTTTTCTTTCTGCTATGCTGATTGGATGATTTCCATTATTCTATCTTCCCAATCACATATGCATTCTCTCTATTGCCCATTCTGCTGTTAATTCCTTTTAGTTTGTTTTTCATTCCAGTTATTGTATTCTTCAGCTCTGACTGGTTCTTTTTTATATTTTCTAGTTCCTTATTAAAATTCTCACTGTGTTTATTTATTCTTTCCCCAAATTCAATTAGTATTCTTATTACTAATGCTTTGAACTCTTTATCTGGTAAATTATCTTTGTTTCATTAGGTGTTTTTTCCAGGAGGGGGTTTCTTATTC
Source organism: Orcinus orca (assembly GCF_937001465.1). Lineage (NCBI taxonomy): Eukaryota > Metazoa > Chordata > Mammalia > Artiodactyla > Delphinidae > Orcinus > Orcinus orca. Next base: position 25,221,706 of record NC_064569.1, read on the forward strand.
TTTCATTTGAAACATACTCCTCTGTCTTCTCATTGTGTTTTACTTTCTCTGTCTCTATGAAATTAGATGAAACAGTTACCTATCACAGTCTTGAAGGGATGTCCTTGTGTGGGAGAGTCCCTATACAGTCTGCATGTGTCCAGTGGCTTTGGTGGGTGAGCTGGATCTGATGTGAGCAATGGTCACACCTTTCCGCAGGTGTACTGGCAGCTATCACCTTGGTAAGAGGTGGGGCTGGAGATGGAGAGGTTAGAGCCAGAGACAGGTGTGAGCTGGGGCTTTTCCTATCCTCAGGGCCATCACTGACCTATCGGGGACAGGGTTGGGTCCCAAGATTCTGGAGCAGAAGCCCTGAAATTCTGGTCTGAGTTGGTTCCATTCCCTCTTAGTGTGTGCCCTCCCCCATCCTGGCAACAGCACTGTTGCCCCAGAGAGAAGCAGCGTTGAAGCAAGTGGGGCCAGAATGGGTGCTCAGTGTAGGCTGTGGTGTGCACTGGAACAGTTCTGGCATGTCAAATAGAGCTCCAGACCACTCCCGATTCACTGCCTCCATGAGTGCCAGTAATGTCTACCCTGACCCAGTTCAGGTGCGGTGCTGAGTCCAAGCCTGCTCTTCCCCCCGCCTCCATGTGTGTACTCTCCTTGGCAATGGCAGCCTTCCCCCTAGTGGGGAACTATACCAGAGCTAGAGAGGCCAGTGCATGCGCTGGGACAGTCCTGACACATTGGTCAGAGTTCCATACCACCATCACTCTGTTCAGATGCAGTGCTGAGCCTGAGCCCACCCAAGTGTTCACTCTCCATGACAATGGCAGCCTTCCCCATAGTGGAGAGCTGCTTGGGAACTAGAGCGGCCTGGGCTTGTGCGGGGGCAATTGTGGGAAACTGGCCAGAGCCCAGGTAGTTTCAGTCTACTTCCTCCATCTTATTCTTGGGAGTAAGCAATTGTATACGTGATCTTCAAGAGTGGGGTCTCGATTTCTTATAGCCCTCCTGTAGGTCCCACTGGTTTCAAACCAAATAAGGGGACTCATCAGTTTCAGACCCTAGGCTGGGTTGCCCAATATGTGGTTCAAACCCCTCACTCCCTAGGGAGGATCTCTGAGCCCATGTAATCCCCCTCCTTTTGTGTGTCCCCTCCTAGGGACGCAGAACCCAGCCTGATCTCTTCTCCTCCCTTCCTACCCAACTCTGTGTGGATCTTTCTTTACAGCCTTGGTTGTAGAAGCATCTTTCTGCCAGTCTCCAATTTGTTTTCTGTGAGAATTTCTCCACATGTAGGTATATTTTTGATGTGTTTGTGGATGGAGGTAAGCTCAGCATCCTCCTACTCTGTCATCTTGATCTCTACCCCTTGGCTAAACCTTCTTTGACAGGCATGAACCCATTCTATTTCCAAGCAGTAAATATAATTTTATACTACTTCATGACTCTTGAGCTCATGTATACCTGTGACAAAGCTGTCTTCAAGAATCATGGACTTGCTTTTATTACATATTGCTTTTCACTGTGTACTCTATTCTCACTCAGGGACTCAGTGAAATAATGGACTAAAAATAAGTACAGGCTAGTTTGGTTTTTTTCTCTACTTGAACTCAAGTAATCACTTGTGACCAGGAAAAAAAAGCCACTAAAATATTTTCTTTATCTTCATAAATAATATACCATGTATCTGCTTGGAAACTTTCCTTTGTGATCACAATTGCCTTCATTGAGCATCCAAAGTGAACAGGTTTTTAAAAATTATTAAACATCATTAGAAATATGAATAAGACCCACAGTCCTTTATTGTAGAAAATTGATACCCCAAGATTTATTAAGCAGCAAACATCATTTGAGGTGCCTATGATAATGCTGACTCATTATTCTTGTTCTAAATTTATATTTTACTTTTTCCTCACCCTACCTTTTCATTCGTAGTATTTATGATGCAGAAGTGTGAATGTTCTGAGAGGACCATAAAAAAGTTAGCATCCCATTCTTCAAGTTAGAATGACAGAGGACGTGACCTAGACATTATTTTCCGAATTATTTTTATAAGAAGTCAAGTTATTTTGTGGAGACAGAAAAGTTATTGATTTATAACGTAGAAATATTCTGGTCCTACAACCCTCTTTTGATGATGCATTGAGTTGGAATTGTCCAGCCCAGTTGTGCCCATCACAATAACCATAGTCAGTCCACTCTCAGCCAGCTAGAATGGGTCCCGAACACCGTAGGCGGGACAAACATTTCCCCAGGGACACATGGACCTGAAATTTTTTAGGGAATCAGTTCCCAGAGCTTTAATTTCCATCTGTACACTCTCCTAAAACTGACCTGACTGAGAATGTGCCCGTGGTCATGGCACCAGGATGATTCTCTTTTCCCTCTTCGCTGCTCACGATAAGCTTTTCTTCTTTACATACATAAGTCATCATTCTCACTCAACCAGAATTATACTAATCCCTTACTTATGACTCTAGTATAAAAACCTAAGGCACAAGCAAAAGGATGATTTGAAGTACTGGGGTCCCCAAAGAACACTTTAATCAAGGCCCCATAAAACAAAAGTAAACCTCATCTCTTTCTCCCAGTCTCTTTCTCAAAAGGGTAAAATATGGCATTAGAAATAGGGTATTTGGGCCTGTGCTGGGGATGTTCTCAATTCAGAAGGGAGTCACTTCTCATGGGAATGGGTATCATAGGTTTATTTGAATTAAAAGCACAAGACCAGAGTTTGTGACAGAAAGCACATTGGTTTGCAGTTGGTTTGATAATGAGGACAGGCTTTGTCAGTTAACCTGGTAGATATATTTCATAAACTGAACGAGTTAAATCTCCACATTTTGATGAAAATATTTAAAACATAATACTTATATAATTACAAAACATAATAATATATTAACAATTTTTATTTAAAATATTGTATATTTTTTAAAGTATTATTTTGGCAAAGGTGTTTCCATTTTACAATCCGTTCTAAGTTTGTTGGATTAATTAAGGTGTTTCTATGTGAAGAAGGAACAGATACCAGTAAAAACTCCTTTAATAAAGGTAGAACCTTACAGGGTATTTCCCAGGAACTGGGCAAATGAATGACTCATAACGAGTCATCACTTTATGTCAGGTGGGTTCCAGTTATTTTCTTCCTACAAAGGAATTGAGTTGTCAGCTGCTACCACATTGAGAACTGGTTTTGATAATAAATCACGGTGTGAATTTTGGCATTCTGAAAGGAGTTCAAAGAACTGAGTCGTTGCTGGAACACAACTTCTCCCTATTCTCATACACGTGAACAACTGGTAAAGAAAAAATTGGGAATATTGTTGATTTTGCCCACTGTTTTGTACTAGCAATAGGTAATATTCACCCACAGATACAAGAGCAACAGCCCCCAAAGTACATTTTTACATTTAATATTTAGTTATAAAAATGTATTATGTGTATGTGGTTTGACCAAATCTGTATCAATAACAAAAATAACAACTCAATCCAAATTGAAAATTTTTAATGCTTAAAGCCTTATAGCTATAGAAAATTGAATTTTTTAAATTTATATACATATTTATGATATTGAGAGATGAAGCAATTATAAAAGATTTTCTAGGATAAATATGTATTAAGCAAGCTAAAATTCTGTGGGGGAAATGGGAAAGAAATATTTCTTTCAAGACAAAAGGAAGGATATAAAATATTCCACCTGTTACGGAAGAGCTTCTTCATGTCTGTACAAATGGAAGATGATTGAGTGTCATATTACTATGGCATTTAGATTCCACGTAAATGCCATATTACTATGGCATTTAGATTCTGGGTACGTTTAACACAGTGATATTAAAGTTTTATTTTTAAATGTCAGATACACAATGAACTGAAATCCTTTCTATTTAAAATTATGATGCAAATTTTAATATTAACCTAAAAGATGAGAGAGGATGCATAGTTTTTAAAAATTCTCTTATGAGGCAAAAAGGTAAAACGCTTCTACTATAAATGCTGTAGAATTTCTGACAGTGGGTCATTGGCAGCATGTCACATTGCTCTAAATGTCAGCATTATACTTTCGACAAGTGATTTGTTGTTTTAGTCCAGCTGAAAATCCATGTTTGGAGTACCTTGGAGTCAATTATTAAAAGAAAGAACAAATCAGCAGGGCAGATAGCCATCTGAATTCAGCGCTTGCAGAGAGGGGGTGCATGAAACTGCAGGTCACTTTGGGCAGAGGGATCACAAGCTGGTGGACTTGAGGTTGGTTTCTAAGAAAAAAGGAAAATCCTATTAGTAAAATAATCTTAATTGTTTTTTTTCAGCAGACTTTAGGACTAAATGAAAAAATCCATGAAAATGAGATAAAAGGGGAATGGAGACTGGGGGCAGATAGTCATTTAGGGAAGGATGTTAGAGAAGGCCATTTTCAGTCACAAGATGGGAGAGGTGTGAGAAGAAGTCATGAAAATTGTTCTGTTAGACAAATCACACTGGAAAATAAAAAAACAAGAGACTCATTTGAAAAAGTAGACCTCAGTTCAGGTTCTAAGGAGGAAGAAAGAGAAAAAAAGGAAAAGAGATGCACTTACACAAAACATAAGGATGAATTATATTTTAAAAATTGAAGATCATGCAGGAATAAAGGGGTAATGAGAATAGTTCCCCTTTGTTGAATTGGTGGATAAAAAATAGAACATAACTAATGAAAGGAAAGATGGGAAAATTTTTTAAAAACCCTTTCTTTTTGGTATTCATGTGACTTCACTAGAGTATTTCATCTGCCATACTAATTAGACACTCAACCACTATTCAGTAAGTGCCCACTGGGTACAAGGCACTGTCTAGGTACCGGGAGGTACATGAATAGGCACAGACTGGTCCCTGCCCACGAGTTGTTCACAGTCTCACAGGAAAGCAAAAGAACACAAAAATAACTACAAGACCTAGCAGCTTGTGATATAAACAAGAACCTCAGCAGGGAGAGAATTTGATTCCAACTTGGATAGGCAGGGAAGAGTTAATTCATTTGCTCTTTCTTCCCACAAATATTCATGCACACGTTTCGTGCCAGCATAGACTGCTTGGTGCAGCAGTGACCCTGTCCCTTCCCTGATGTCAAGCCTGATGATACATGGAGGAGTTTCATGAAAATGCTGATAGCATCTGAAATTTGCCCAGCTCAGTCCACCTCCCTGGTGATGGCAGCCTGCAGTTGAGGCAGAAATATGTGTTACTCATTTGCATGTGTTTTTCTTTGACTGTGAGTTGACCAAGCCCTTTCTGTATTTCTCGGTATCCCACAGTTTAGCATTTCTTTATAATAAAGTCCACCTGTTTTAGTGTGGCATTCAAGGCTTTTCATATTCTAGCCCCAATTTCTCTTCTACCTTTGCCTCCCATGGCCCGCCTCCCACTTTCATTCACTCCATGTCTTGTCACTTTGTGCCTCCCTTCTGGAAACTCCTACATTGCTTTAGATCCCTGTTCCTTTGCTCCTGTCGTTTCTTCTGCCTGGAAGGTATCTTTTTCTTTCTGGCCTCGAATGCATGTTTCCTTCACTTCTGCTTCCTGAAATCCTCATCATCTGTCCTTAAGTCTCAGTTCACAGGCCACCTCCTCCACAAGGCCTTCCCAGATCCTCCAGTCCAAATTCCTCCCCTTCTTCTGTCTTCCTGTGGCAATTATTTCTTCTCTTCATGGCATGTGCAGTTTCCTGGTACCACACTTAATACCCTCCTTTGCCTCCGCACCGGAGGGTGAACACAGGTGTGACTGAAGAGGCCAAATGAACAGCTCCTTCTCTTTCATGGTAATTGGTTTTAGGTCTGGTGTCAGTGTTAGCAGCTCTGACACTATCTTCCTCTCTGAGTCTCTGCTCCAAGGGATGCTACATTCTTTACAGCAGGGTTCATTGGGCTGGCAGTTTCTGCTGCTGGTGAGGCTTCCCAGTAGAGCCTGACTGGACTACGGGGTGAGAAGCAGGGCTTCGAGGCATCATTAAAGCCTGAGCCATGCTTGCCCTGTTTGTGATTGCTTCCTTCCAACTTGTTACCCCCAGGAGCACTTGCAGGTCTGCTGTTCTCCGTGGCTTGCATATCCACATGTGCAGTGAGAGTGTTCATCCAAGCCCAGGGACCCAGCTTCACTCCAGGACTTCATCGCTGATGAGGCTGGTTCTCTGTTTAAACTTCAGGAGGCCTTGCACGTGATGCTGAGCTAAGTGTCCTTGTGTAGACAGAGCAGATCTGGACCTCACAGCTGCTCTGCTCATAATCATTGTCTTCAGCCTGTGGGTCAGAGCTGGGTCTTGACACCTTGGTGACATCAAACTCCCCTTCACCGTCTTCCTGATTTCCTAATTCTTCTCAGATTCACAAATCAATGGACTGTGGTTCTACTAGCAGCTCTGTGGTAATAGCTTTCAGCTCTCTGCTCCTAATGAAAATACTTTTCTGTGTTCAAAGTTCTTTGGGTATAGATCAGTAGAGAATTTCTTTTTATATGTGACTTGATGTCAATCTATATGTGGGCATATCATTTAATTCCTTTTTATTTACATTTATAATCAGTTTATTACACTATGTACTGAAGGTAATTTAAGGCAATATCCAGGTGAACTTTAATAAAATGATTTTTCAAAACACTCAGTGAAGCAGATGAAATGTTTATGGCCCCACCCTCTTCCTCTGAAGTGGAAAGGAGGAGAGAGAGAGCCATCCAGAATTATGGAGCATCTGCTATGTGTGTGTTCTCTCATTAAATATAATGATCATGTAAGGTAGGAGATGGGAGGTGGTCCTCTCATTTTAAGATGACAAGCTGAGGTTTCGAAAGTTAAGATCAAATTGTCCATGGATAGACAACTAGCAGGTGATGGAGTGTGGATTCAAACCCTGGGCGATCTAGCACCAACACCCATGCTCATTAAACCATCCCTCCTTTGTAACTGCAAAGCGAGCGGGTTTATCTTATGAGGATAATTACCAATATATTTCCCAGAAAATTATTATCTGCTATTAATTGATTCTCTATTCCTGCTCTTTTCTCTGCTTGAAATGTCACCCGAGCTCTCTCCTTTGGTGAACTCTGATTCACCCTTTAAGAATTAGCTCAGGGGCTTCCCTGGTGGCACAGTGGTTGGGAGTCCGCCTGCCGATGCAGGGGACACGGGTTCGTGCCCCGGTCCGGGAAGATCCCACATGCCGCGGAACGGCTGGGCCCGTGAGCCATGGCCGCTGAGCCTGCGCGTCCGGAGCCTGTGCTCCGCAACGGGAGAGGCCACAGCAGTGAGAGGCCCGCGTACCGCAAAACAAAAAATCAAAAAAACAAAAAACGAATTAGCTCAAAATGTGACTTCATCTTTGAAGCACTTCCTGAACCATATCCCACCTCCAGTCTTGACAGAATTATTTCATTCTTCCACTACACAGTTCTTTGTAAATGTGTCTTAAGTTTACCACAGCATTAAGGTCAGTCATTTATGCCTCTCTCTTCTCACTTATTCAAATCGCCCTGATACCCTAGGGCCCAGTAAGATGACTGCACTCAGTGTTTGCTCAAAAGCTACTTTTGAAAGAATAGTTGAATGAATACATTTTGGTGATATAAATTGACTCTCCATAGAAGAATGTTAAAAATTAAATATTAAAATTCTGCATCATCCTCCCTCAAATCCTCCCTATGTAAAGCCATTGTTAAATTTATATGACTGTGACCCTCTGTCCAAGACAGGGATACAGTTCTTCTGCAGGGAAAGGGTTAGAGAGCTTCCTGGGAACCAGGGACAGGACACTTGAGCAAATGATGCTGGCGTGCTTCCTGGAGGGGCATCTGATTCCACTTTGTGAACGTTGATCTTTAGCTTAGCTTATTGACCCACATCTGTATGATATACCCCATGAATGAGCCAGCATTTCTATTTAAGAAACACTGTTCTAAACCAGTTTCTAATTATATGAAGTGGTGCTATGGAAATCTTAAATCGAAATAAGCCTACAGTCCCGGATTACAAAAGAGGAGCAATCCCCACTCTTTAGTCTGACCATGTTCTTTCAGGCTTTCCCAATGGGTGGCTGTTATATTCTAGAGGCACCATGAGGCCTTGGGGGCCGAGATCTGTGTAATAACAAGCTACGTGACTGGAAGTGTCTATTTTCTGTACCATTCTCACTTTTAGAAACAAAGGCATTTCTAAATGAGCTGATCTTTAACTGTTTCATTGAAATTATGAAATCTCTCCCTAGAAAAATGTATATCTACCCAATATTATGACTGTGATTTTAGGGATGTATGGAACTGTAGCAGGTAGAGAAACAAGGGTAAGATGTCCCAACTACAGAACTAATGGCCTTCACTTCAAAACAGGAGGAGCAGGTAAGCATGGCCACCACTGAAGGGAACAGGGCCGTTTCTTGATATGGAAACAATTCTATCTTAAACGAAAAAGGAAGGTTTTGCAGCTCTGAAGTGCTTTTAGAACTATCTCTTCAAAAATACACTTAGAAATATAAATTTTACCAAGCTAGTAAAGGTTCATTGAAAAAAAATTAGAAAGTACAGTTAAACCATCCCCAAATAAAAGTATCCATGGTCTCAAAACCAAAGAGAACTGCTGTTAATATTTTATTATGTGTCTTTACTGACTTTTTCTATGACACATTCTTACCAAAATAACAACAGTGATGATATTTACTAATACTTACTGAGCATTTAATATGTTCTAATCATGTTAGATTCATTAGTTAGTTAAACCTCAAATAACCTTATATGGTAGTTTCTATTATTTAAGCTATTTTCACATGGTAGAATTGAGGCACAAATCTTAGCTTGCTTAGAGTACACGGCTAGTAAATGCCAGAACTGGGATTTGAACTTCAGGAGCCTATCACCAGAGCCCATGAGAGCATGGTGTGAATACTATTTGGAAATCTACTTATTCACTTAAAAAGCTTACTGTGAACATCTTCCCATGCCACTAAAATTGTATATCTACATCATTTTTAAATGACTGTGTAGGGTTTATTTATAGACATGCATCATAATTTATTTACCCAATGCCCTACTGCAGAGTAGCCAACTATTTCAAGGAGGAAATTTTAAATAATTCACGCTGTACATTCTCGAAGCTAACTTATTGATTAGGTTAGAACAGAGTTAAAATACTAATAGACCTTATATTTACAACATGTTATTTCTTAGCAACTCACAATTCTTCTTAGAGTAAAAGAATCTCAGCCTTGTTTTTCAGTAGTGTAGACCAGTGCTGTGTTGGGGAATGCTTCCCTCCCATGGCTTCTTCCTTCTTCCCGGTGCTCAATTTATTTCTGGGGACCTGAGCAATGCTGGTGAAACAGACAGGCATCACAGTGTTTGGACTGTGCTTGGTGTATGATCTCAAAGCAAGAGAAACCATAAGTTGCTTTCCTATTTTGATATCAAGTAGCAGGAAAAGTGTATAGCGGAATTTTCTTAAAACACTGGTTTTCAAACTTTCACTAAAAATACAGCAATAGGGACTTCCCTAGTGGTGCAGTGGTTGAAAATCTGCCTGCCAATGCAGGTGACATGGGTTTGATCCCTGGTCCAGGAAGATCCTATATGCTGCGGAGCAACTAAGCCCATGCACCACAACTACTGAGCCTGCGCTCTAGAGCCCGCAAGCCCCAACTACGGAGCCTGTGCGCTCTAGGACCCGCGTGCCCCAACTACTGAGCCTGCGTGCTGCATCTGCTGAAGCCTGCGTGCCTAGAGTCCGTGCTCTGCAACAAGAGAAGCCACCACAACGAAGAGTAGCCCCCACTCGCCACAACTAGAGAAAGCCTGTGTGCAGCAATACACAAGACCCAACACAGCCAAAAAAAAAAAAAAAATACAGCAATAGAACTTTTCTCAAATGTAATCTCATAGGGGACCCTATCATAATAAAAATATTTATTTTACTAGTATAAATTTATTTTATAAATCAAAGTTTCAACATTTACTTTTTATAAAATTTATAAAGAATTATGAAGCATTTTTGGTGAACAAAAATTTTGAGTTAAACTTTAGCTGCAAACTTATATCTGTATCAGTTTATTTCAGTTTTTGTTTCGGTTGTACAGTACTGAGAAAACTCTTGATTTGCACAGGTAAGTATTTGCAAAAGTTTTTTATAGCTTACCATGAATCTCTGAATAGTCTTCAATTAAACAGATCCAAACATTTGAAAAAAGATTAAATAAGAAAGTTTGGTTTCAGAGTTGTGTCCTTACACATAAATAACAACTGCTCTCATTACTTATTATAGAAATAATAGTAGAATGCCACATTTATAATGATCATTGCAACTATTTGTAATAAAATATTATCAAAATGTGTGTTAATTACCTTGACTGTGGTGATCAATTCACAATGTATATGTATATCAAAGCATCAAGTTATTTCACCTTAATTAAATAAATTTTTATTTGTCAATTATACAAAGAGGTGGCAGGAAAGAGAAATCTGGGGCTTGTCCCACTGAGGGTCAATGAGCTGGGATCACGTGAAGGCAAGGATGACAACCCAGGACTGCCCAGACTGGTGATGCTGGCTCCCGACAGATGGACACGGCCCCAAGGCCTGCTTTTGTGGTAATTCGGCATGAGGATTAGGTGTAACCATGTCTTTCAGAGATCTCTCCTGTATCCTGTTTGATGTGGCTTCAGGCAAATGAGCATAGAAAGAAAGCTCTGGTGTTTGTCACCTGCCAAAACCACAGAGACACATTTTATACCAATGAGAAGCCACACATCCTTTGCCCTAAGCTCTTTTTCCTCATTCCCAGACCCTTGAACCCTTTCCAGTTGCACTCTTTGACCTATATTTTCTTTACAACCTTCTTCAACCCTCCTCTTCCCTTGCCCAGAGCCCTGGTGTGACTAGAAGGCAACCAGGCACATTGTCATTAACAAGAAAGCCCCTGGTCATTATGCCTGTGCCTGTTAGAATTCCACAAACCACAGAGTGAGAGCAGTTGATACTTTGAAGTCACATGTTATAGTCAAATAAGAACTTTATTTAGTAGCCTATTTTCATTTAAAAATATTAAGCATATGCATTTTTGCCTGTACATTATTAATGAAAAGAATGGCTAAGGCATATTCCAAGTTTAAGCACATACTGCAATTTTCTTCCTCTATTAAATCCATAAAGCAGCCATTTGATATGTAAACTTTGAAGTATTTAATACCAGTAATTATAAGGCCTTAACTCTTAAAAATATATATATATATTTTTGTAATTGATTTATTTTCCTGCCTTGTCAGGTGAAGAATTTTATCTGGAGAAAGAAACTGTTGGTTTTTTGATTTGTTCATTTGTTTGAAGTTCCTACATCTTTAATCTCCTTGACACGAAGATGATAGAGCGCTATTGAGGGGCAACAAGCTGGGATGAGTCATTACATTCTGATCACCTCCCTGCCTGGGCATGTGATCCTTGGAGAGTGTTCAGCAGCTCAGCACTCTGTAAGTCCCAGAGGGGGAAGCAGAGGCGGGAGCCAGTTATCACATTGACCCAGGCTCGTGCCTGGCATGCATCTGACTGCAAAGCGTCAACAGTGCCTGAAAGCTGTGAGCCAGAGGGCCTCCCCTTGGCTTATATGAGAATGCCTTTCCTCTCAACCAATGGGAGTAATTGAATTGCCTGTCTTACTTTTTAGAGAGTGACCTATAAACCCCTCTTGCTTCCTATTTTTTCCCTGTATTCACCTGTCTCTGTGTCCTAACTTCTCTCTGCTTTGCCTCACTGACAGCAGAAGGATACAACAGCTGACTGCGGATGTGCTCTCTCTCTCTCATTTGGTCCCATCCAGAGCTATTTAAATGTCCCCGTTGAAGTCTTGTCTCCTCTGGTCTCTCCAGCCCACTGTTACCTGCACCTCTTTCTCTCCATTCACCTGTCACTATGGAGCCAGGCCTTTCTCCAAGGGGATAATTGTCTCTTTTGTTCTCTGAATAATCCTTCTTGACCTTCTTCATAATAAACTAGCAGAAGTTCTATGGAAAGAATAATACTGCTGATACATAGCTTAGAAGGCCCACAACACATAATTTCAAATTCTGTGCTTTTCAAACCATTTAACACCCAGCAACTCTGCATACATGGAAGCATTCATTCATTCAGTGTGTACCCTGTGTGTTTGCTGCTCTGCCGGGCATTAGGAATAACGCCAAACACAAGACAGATGATTCCTGCCCTCAGAGAGCTTCTAGTCATATGGGGAATGCAGATACCACGCAGTATGTACCGTAAAACTGATTACAGTTGCGACAAATGTTACAGAGGGAAAGTTCAGAATGCCACGTACATAGCAGGGAGCCTGGCCAATAACAGTGTTTCCTGAGTGCTGATCATCTACCACCCAACCTTTCCAACAACCCCACAAGGTAAGGACTTTTTACGATTTTCATTTCACAGAGGAAGAAACTGAGGCTCAAAGAATAAGCAGCCCAAAGCAAAACAGCTAATGAGGGGTGTAGCCAGGGTTTGGATCCAAGTTTGTGTGACTCTAGAGATGATGTCATTAACCTGTGTCCACCAATGCCGCCCATGGAAGGTACACAGGACGAGAGTCAGGACACCTCCCGGCATGTCGGCTGTCAAGGCCTGGGCTCCCATTTGTACCATGAAAGAGTTATGCTCATCAAGTCCTTCCCTGTGAATCTGGGGAGGCTCTCTGACTGCTTTGACCAACAGAGCACCTTTGACAGAGGAGAGGGTTTTACTGTGTTCCTTTCCACATCCAGATGTTAAGAGACTGGCAGCTTCCACTTCCCGCGTCCTGGAATGCCCTTTCTGAGAGAAGCCAACCACCAGGTGAGAAGTCCCACCACCCTGAGAGTGCCATGCTGTGAGGAAGTTCAAGCTACCTGTGTGAAAAGGCTGTGCCGAGAGACAGAGAAACCCAGCCTGCTTCTGTTAGAGCCGTCAGAGCCCAGCCACCAAGAAAGAGCAAAGCAATGTTTGGCCATTCCAGGCCCACCAGATTCAACCAGGAGAAAATTTGAGGAAACAAGTCAACCGCCAGAACCAAGGCCCCAAGCGTATATTGTACGTACAACTATTCAAGCCACTCGAGCCAAAGTTCCAGTCACCATGGGACAGATACAAGCCATTCCCACCGCGCCCTGCCTGCTTAGTGTGGCAGGTCTAAGAACGTGTTTGGTATTTTATTGCCCTAGATATGGGGGTGGTTTGTTACACAGCAGACCCTTTGAGAATCTAATGTAAGCAACAGATCTGCTTCCCACGATGATGCACATATACATGTGCAATTTTACACCCTATCTTAAGATCCACTTCCCCCCAATTTATCAGCCAATTCTAGGCAAAGTGCCTGAGCCATAAGACTGAAGACCTCAGAAACTGTCTAGCGACTAGGCACTTTGCCTAGAATTGGCAGATTCTAAATCAAATTCAGGCTGCAAGGGCAGAGACGGATTTCTTTACCAGACATCTTCTTTCAGGAGGGACGTCTTTTATGAAAGTGCATTTTCATTTCTTTTAAAAAAATTATGATATAATGCCTAACATAAAGTACAAAGAAAAACAATGAACATCTGTGTTTCCACCACCTAGCTCTATCAAGTCTTGACACTGTAATATATCTACCTCATTTTTCTAAAACTTACGGAAACATTTTAAATCTCTTGTACCACTTGTATCCTCCCTCCCTAGAAGTAACCATGATCCTGAATTTGCTGTTTATCATTCCTATGCATATTTTATTACTATTACTTTATAAGTTTATAACTATAATGAACAAATGGCATCATTTGATTTATGTTCAAACTTTGAATAAAGGTTATATAGGGGAGAAATATTTGCCACCCAAAAATGTGTCTCTTTGACCTGAAGATGAATTTAGGCTGATTATTTTTAAGAAACAGAAGACTCGGAAAGTTTTTCTTGTTACCTCTCCCTTAGCTGTCTAAAAGAATATAGATAAAGTGCCTGTTAACAGAATACAGCTCTCTCCAGAGAACACACGCTAGATGTGTGTGGGAAACTCAGCAGGGCCTGGAGATCAGAGTCCACTCTGTGTCCCATTGTCTCTGCACCACCCAGCAAACATTTGCTCACCAAACATTTGCTTTTCTATCCCCATGTGACTTGGCTTCTTCCCCTTTGAAGTCCCAAACCACTACCCCTAGCATCCTCTTTTCTCTTTAGCTGAAGATGGTATTTAAGGTGAGGGCTTTAGCTATTTTGGCAAGTTACTCTGTTCTCCCGAGTCTCTCACGGTATACACGTTATTAAACTTTTGTTTGATCTTCTTCTGTTTATCTACCTCATGTCCATTTAGTTCTCAGACCAACTGATAGGGAGAGACTAGGATAGTTGCACAGCTAGTTTTGGAAAACCCACTAGGGGATTATAGATAGAGAGGAAACTTTGGGAGACCATTGTAAGTTAATAATCACTCAAGAAAGTAATCAGAATATTGTGACACAAAACTGGCCTGCTTAACAATGAAACCATGCAATAAAAGCACAAGATCTGCCCCAGGCCATTAAGTGAAAACATGAGGCCTGCATCCTGCTAGTCAAGGTCAGTAAGATAATGATCCTTCAGACGTGCACCTCTGCATGGACTGAGGACAGAAATATAGGGGAAAGGTGACATTCCAAAGTCGAAGACCCTCATTATAGTGAAACTTGAGATGATTTAACATATTTTAACATATTTTAGTATATGTTATCACCCTTCTGCTGATTTGAATAGCGCCATGACAGCCCGAGTTTGACCATATAGGGTCAAAAACTTCCCACCTGACACAAAGGAGAAGCTAATGATGTAAGCTTGACGTCTACTCAAAGAATGAGGAAGAAGGTGGTCTTCTCCCCTTCCCCACTTTTCCTTTGATTATAAAAACATAGCCCGCGAGCTTCCATGGTGGTGCAGTGGTTGAGAGTCCGCCTGCTGATGCAGCGGACACGTGTTCGTGCCCCGGTTCGGGAAGATCCCACGTGCCGCGGAGCGGCTGGGTCCGTGGGCCATGGCCGCTGAGCCTGCGCTTCCGGAGCCTGTGCTCCGCAACGGGAGAGGCCACAACAGTGAGAGGCCCGCATACCTCAAAAACAAACAACAACAAAAAACAGAGCCCGCTTAGTTCTCAGGGCAGAGCTCTCTTGCCCGCCCTCTTGTGTCCTTCACAGGCATCCTACACTAATAAATCCACTCTTTACCTATCACTTTTTCCCTCACTGAATTCCTTCTGTGCCAAGACATAAAGAGTCTAAGCTTCATTAAGTCCTGAGACGAGCTGTGCAGTTTCACAACTAGAAGAAACTGGAAGGGTAGAGGAAAACTTCTTCTTCCCTTACAGTTATCACTGTATTTATTATTGTGTTAACTCCCCTGTTGTCCTACTGAACATTAGGTTTTTGAAGTTCACCCATTTAGATACACATAGTCAAAGTTCATCAATATTAACTGCTGTGTAATGGTTCAGCTTCACAATTTGTTTATCCATTTTCCTATGATTACTTGTGTTATTTCCTCAGTTTTCCTATTACAAACTATAGTACAATAGTGCCTAGTGTCAACGGCATATAGATGAGAGTATCTGTTGGGTATGCCCCTAGAAGTGGAGTTTCTGAAATCTGTGGAAAACCCATGCCCACTGTTCCATATCTAGAGAAACTGCTCTTCAGAATGAATGGGGCAATTCACAGGCACATCAGCAGTAAGGCCACTCTCTTCAAATCCTCAACAAAATTCAACTGCATCAGAGTTTTTAACTTTTCTTAATCTGATGGGTATGAAGTTGATTCTCAGATTGGTTCAAGAAGGAAATGTATTCACAGTAACTTCAGTGTGTGACTCTGCTGTAAATAATACTTACATGGTCATAATAATTTAATACTAAATACTGATTTAACTAAAAATTGTAAGAGAATCTAAAGTATGAGAAGAAGTGTGTGTGTGTGTGTGTGTGTGTGTGTTTATGAGTGGTGGTGGTGGTTAGATTTTCACACAATGAATCTTAAAAATTTTCTTGTAATTACCTTGCACAAAATCTTGTAAATCAAGTTACTTACACAGGGTTGGGCTTAGAGAACAGTTTCATGTTTGCTACTAGAGTGAAATTGCAAGTATTTAAAATTCAGGGGATTTAAGGGGGCATATAAATGTTTTGACCAGCACTGTTGGAATGGAAAACCAAACTCATTTTTTTAATTTCATTTTTTATGCAATTTTAAAAGTTTACTTTCCATTTACAGTTAGTGGTGAGGTTTTCAGGTGACAGAACAAAAAACTCTGTGGTTAAATTATGTATTATTCATAAATAACAATGTTCTCTTCAGATCAAAATTGTTCACCCCTTTCCCATTTCAAACACCTTTCCTTATTGACTGGATTCAGATGAGTAGCTCCTGACTTCACTGAGTTGCTACATGTCAAAACTGAAATTACTGAACAAACAAGGTGTGAAATTAAATAATGAGTCAACACAGAAAATGTAGCCACCAGTTACAGTGATGTTTGTGGAATCATGTTTGCTTAACAGATTAACTTTAAAGTCTCCTGATAAAAGTTTAAGCCTAATTAATAAGTGAATGTTTTTAACTCAGAGCACAAACAATGTGCTTCAGACACCTTATGCACAATCTAACTTCAGATTTCTTGAAAGGTTTTGTTTTTCCAACTTCTCTTTGTGACACTTCTAGTTTCTTTCACTTCCTTCATTCATCCTAATATGAATTTTCCCTTTAAACATGTGCTAGGACATATGCTCATGGGAGGTAGAAATATTCTGGTCTTTAGTTGTAGACCTGATGTTGACTACATAGAGACCACTGTCCCTGAGCCTGGCGAAGCAGGACGGTGGTGGTGGGTGCTGACAGAACAGCAACTTTGTCACAGCATTTGGTAACTGGCGTAAACCAAACCAACCAACAAGATTATTGTACCATCATTTATTATTTGTGTATTTGAACTATGTAATTAGGTGCATACACATTTAGAACTATTATGTCCTCTTGCAAATTAACCATTCATCATTATGAAATGCCCCCTTCTACCAACAGTAATATTTCCTTCTTTTTTATTTTTTTAACATCCTTATTGGAGTATAACTGCTTTACAATGGTGTGTTAGTTTCTGCTTTATAACAAAGTGAATCAGCTATACATATACATATATCCTCATATCTTGTGTCTCCCTCCCACCCTCCCTATCCCACCCCTCTAGGTGGTCACAAAGCACAGAGCTGATCTCCCTGTGCTATGTGGCTGCTTCCCACTAGCTATCTATTCTACATTTGGTAGTGTATATATGTCCATGCCACTCTCTCACTTCGTCCCAGCTTACCCTTCCTCCTCCCCATATCCTCAAGTCTATTCTCTACATCTGTGTCTTTATTCCTCTCCTGACCCTAGGTTCTTCATAACCTTTTTTTTATTATTATTCTATATATATGTGTTAGCATACGGTATTTGTTTTTCTCTTTCTGACTTACTTCACTCTGTATGACAGACTCTAGGTCCATCCACCTCACTATAAATAACCCAGTTTTGTTTCTTTTTATGGATGAGTAATATTCCATTGTATATATGTGCCACATCTTCTTTATCCATTCATCTGTCGATGGACACTTAGGTTGCTTCCATGTCCTGGCTACTGTAAATAGTGCTGCAATGAACATTGTGGTACATGACTCTTTCTAAATTATGGTTTTCTCAGGGTATATGCCCAGTAGTGGGATTGCTGGGTCATATGGTAGTTCTATTGGTAGTTTTTTAAGGAACCTCCATACTGTTCTCCATAGTGGCTATATCAATTTACATTCCCACCAACAGTGCAAGAGTGTTCCCTTTTCTCCACACCCTCTCCAGCATTTATTGTTTCTAGATTTTTTGATGATGGCCATTCTGACTGGTGTGAGGTGATACCTCATTGTAGTTTTGATTTGCATTTCTCTAATGATTAGTGACGTTGAGCATCCTTCATGTGTTTGTTGGCAATCTGTATATCTTCTTTGGAGAAATGTCTATTTAGGTCTTCTGCACATTTTTGGATTGGGTTGTTTGTTTTTTTGATATTGAGCTTCATGAGCTGCTTGTAAATTTTGGAGATTAATCCTTTGACAGTTGCTTCATTTGCAAATATTTTCTCCCATTCTGAGGGTTGTAACAGTAATATTTCTTGTTCAGAAGTCCAATTAGTCTGATACTAATACAGCTACTACATTATCTTTTCATTAGTATTTGCATGGAAAAATTCCCATGCTTTTCCTCTCGATTTATGTAACTCTTTATATTTGGAGCGGGCTTCCGTTATTGTGCAAGACCCGTGTATTTTGGTCTTGCTTTTTTCACCAAATCTGACATTGAAGTGTTCAGAGCATTAATGTAATTATAAATATGTCTGCATTTAAATCTGCCATCTCGCTAGTTGTTTTCTATTCGTCCCATTTCGCCCCCCCTTCCTTTTCTTGCCTCCTTTGGATTTATTGGATTATTTTTCATGATTCTGTTTTATTTTCCCAATTTGCCTATTAGTTACACTTATTTGGTTATTCTGGAGGGGGGTTCCTTCAAATTTTATCAAGATATAATGATGTGATTTACATACATCATGAAATAATTACCACAAGTTTGGTGAACATGCATCATCTCATATAGATAAAAAAGAAAAAGAAAAAATATATTTTTTCCTTGTAATGAGAGTTGTCACTCCCTTAACAACTTTCATAAATAACATACAGCACTATTAATTTTATTTATCATTATATATTACATCCCTAGTATTTATTTATCTCATAACTGGTGGTCTCTACCTTTTGACCGCCTTCATCAAATTCCCCCTCCCTCCACCCTCTGCCTGTGGTAACCACAAATCTAATCTCTTTTTTCTATGAGTTTGTTTGGTTGATTGGTTGGTTGTTTTTTTTAAGGTATAACTGACCTACAACAGGATGTTAGTTCAGGGTGTACAACATAGTGATTTGATATTTCTATACATTTACAAAATGATCACCACGATAAAAGCCTAGTTACCAACTGTCACTATACAAATATATTACATTATTAATGACTGTATTCCACATGATGTACATTTCATCTCTGTGACTCATTTATTTTGTAACTGGAAGTTTGTACCTGTTAATCTCCCTCACCTATTTCACTCATAGCCCCTTCTCCCTCCCCTCTGGCAACTACCTGTTTATTCTCTGTATCTATGACTCTGTTTCTGTTTTGTTATATTTGTTTTGTTTTGTTAGATTCCACATATAAGTGAAATCACACAGTACTTGACTTTCTCTGCCAGACTAATTTCATTTAGCAAAATACCCTCTAAGTCAATCCATGCTCACCTAAATAGCAAGATTTCATTCTTTTTTATGGCTGAGTAATATTCCATTGCATATATATACCATTCTTCATCCATTCATCTATTTGATGGGCACTTAGGCTGCTTTCATATCTTGGCTATTGAAAATTATGCTTCAATGAACATAGGGGAGCATAGATATTTTCAAATTAGTCTTCTTATTTTCTTCAGAAAAATACCCAGAAGTAGAATGGCTGTATCCTATGGTAGTTATATTTTTTATTTTTTTGAGGACCTCCATACTGTTTTCCATAGTGGCTGCACCAATTTACATTCCCACCAACAGTGTGTGAGGGTTTACTTTTCTCCACATCCTCGCCTACCCTTATTATTTGTTGTTTTTTTGATAATAGCCTTTCTGACAGCTGTGAGGTGATATCTCATGGTGGTTTTGATTTGCATTTCTGTGATGATTAGTGACATTGAACATCTTTTCATGTGCCTGTTGGCCATCAGTATGTCTTCTTTGGAAAAATGTCTATTCAGGTCCTCTGCCCATTTTTTAATTGGTTTGTTTGTTTTTTGAAGTTTAGTTGTATGAGTTTTTTGTATATTTGGGATATTAATTCCTTATCAGATATATCATTTGAAAATTTCATCTCCCATTACATAGGCAGCCTTTTGGTTTTGTTGATAGTTTCCTTCAGTGTGTAAAAATTTTTTTGGTTTGATGTATTCCAATTTGTTTATTTTTTGTCTTGTTTTGCTTGCCAGAGGACATTCAAAAAAATATTGCGGAGAGATTTGAGAAGATGGCGGAAGAGTAAGACACGGAGATCACCTTCCTCCCCACAGATACATCAGAAATACATCTACACATGGAACAACTCCTACAGAACACCTACTGGACGCTGGCAGAAGACCTCAGACTTCCCAAAAGGCAAGAAAGTCCCCACGTACCTGGGTAGGGCAAAAGAAAAAAGAATAAACAGAGACAAAAGAACAGGGACGGGACCTGCGCCAGTGGGAGGGAGCTGTGAAGGAGGAAAGGTTTCCACACGCTAGGAAGCCCCTTCACGGGCGGGGACTGCGGGTGGCGAGGAGGGGGGCATGGAGCTTCAGAGCCATGGAGGAAAGCGCAGCAACAGGGGTGCGGAGGGCAAAGCAGAGAGATTTCCACACACAGGATCGGTGCTGACCGGCACTCACCAGCCCAAGAGGCTTGTCTGTTCACCCGCCAGGGCGGGCGGGGTCTGGGAGTGAGGCTCGGGCTTCGCTCGGATCGCAGGGAGAGGACTGGGGTTGGCGGCGTGAACACAGCCTGAAGGGGTTAGTGCACCATGGCTAGCTGGGAGGGAGTCCGGGAAAAGGTCTGGACCTGCCAAAGAGGCAAGAGACCATTGTTTCCTGGTGCGTGAGGAGATGGGATTAAGAGCACCGCTTAAAGGAGCTACAGAGACGGGCGCGAGCCGCGGCTAAAAGCGCGGACCCCAGAGACGGGCATGAGACGCTAAGGCTGCTGCTGCCGCCACCAAGAAGCCTGTGTGTGAGCACAGGTCACTATCCACACCCCCTGTCCGGGGAGCCTGTGCAGCCCACCACTGCCAGGGTCCCGGGATCCAGGGACAACTTTCCCGGGAGAACACACAGTGTGCCTCAGTCTGGTGCAACGTCATGTCGGCCTCTGCCGCCGCAGGCTGGCCCCGCATCTGCACCCCTCCCTCCCCCGGCCTCAGTGAGCCAGAGCCCTCGAATCAGTGGCTCCTTTAACCCTGTCCTGTCTGAGCGAAGAACAGATGCCCTCAGGCGACCTACACGCAGAGGCGGGTCCACATCCAAAGCTGAACCCCAGGAGCTGTGCAAACAAAGAAGAGAAAGGGAAATCTCTCCCAGCAGCCCCAGGAGCAGCGGATTAAAGCTCCACAATCAACTTGATATACCCTGCGTCTGTGGAATACCTGAATAGACAACGAATCATCCCAAATTGAGGAGGTGGACTTTGGGAGCAATATATATTATTTTTTCCCCTTTTCCTCTTTTTGTGAGTGTGTATGTGTATGCTTCTGTGTGAGATTTTGTCTGTATAGCTTTGCTTTCACCATTAGTCCTAGGGTTCTGTCTGTCTTTTTTTTTTTTTTATCCTTTTAAAAATTTTTTTCTTAATAATTATTTTTTATTTTAATAACTTTATTTTATTTTATCCCCTTTCTTTCTTTCTTTCTCTCTCTCCCTTTCTTTCTTTCTTTCTTTCTTTCTTTCTTTCTTTCTTTCTTTCTACTTTTTCTCCCTTTTATTCTGAGCCATGTGGATGAAAGGCTCTTGGTGCTCCAGCAAGGAGTCAGTGCTGTGTCTCTGAGGTGGGAGAGCCAAGTTCAGGACACTGGTCCACAAGAGACCTCCCAGCTCCACATAATATCAAATGGTGAAAATCTCTCAGAGATCTTCATCTCAACACCAAGACCCAGCTTCACTCAATGACCAGCAAGCTACAGTGCTGGACACGCTATGCCAGACTACTAGCAAGACATGAACACAGCCCCATACATTACCAGAGAGGCTGCCTAAAATCATAATAAGGCCACAGACACCCCAAAACACACCACCAGACGAGGACCTGCCCACCAGAAAGACAAGATTCAGCCTCATCCACCAGAACACAGGCACTAGTCCCCTCCACCAGGAAGCCTACACAACCCACTGAACCAACCTCTGTCCCCTTTGGGGACAGACACCAAAAACAACGGGAACTATGAACCTGCAGCCTGTGAAAAGGAGATGCCAAACACAGTAAGTTAAGCAAAATGAGAAGACAGAAAAACACACAGCAGATGAAGGAGCAAGGTAAAAACCCACCAGACCTAACAAATGAAGAGAAAATAGGCAGTCTACCTGAAAAAGAATTCAGAATAATGGTAGTAAAGATGATCCAAAATCTTGGAAATAGAATAGACAAAATATAAGAAACGTTTAACAAGGACTAGAAGAACTAAAGAGCAAACAAGCAATGATGAACAACACAATAAATGAAATTAAAAATTCTCTAGAAGGGATCAATAGCAGAATAACTGAGGCAGAAGAACGGATAAGTGACCTGGAAGATAAAATAGTGGAAATAACTACTGCAGAGAAGAATAAAGAAAACAGAATAAAAAATCTGAGGACAGTCTCAGAGACCTCTGGGACAACGATAAACACACTAACATTCGAATTATAGGGGTCCCAGAAGAAGAAGAGAAAAAGAAAGGGACTGAGAATATATTTGAAGAGATTATAGTTGAAAACTTCCCTAATATGGGAAAGGAAATAGTTAATCAAGTCCAGGAAGCACAGAGCGTCCCATACAAGATAAATCCAAGGAGAAACATGCTAAGACACATATTAATCAAACTATCAAAAATTAAATACAAAAAAAGCATATTAAAAGGAGCAAGGGAAAAACAACAAATAACACACAAGGGAATCCCCAAAAGGTTAACAGCTGATCTTTCAGCAGAAACTCTGCAAGCCAGAAGGGACTGGCAGGACATATTTAAGTGATGAAGGAGAATAACCTACAACCAAGATTACTCTACCCAGCAAGGATCTCACTCAGATTTGATGCAGAAATTAAGACCTTAACAGACAAGCAAAGGCTGAGAGGGTTCAGCACCACCAAACCAGCTTTACAACAAATGCTAAAGGAACTTCTCTAGGCAAGAAACACAAGAGAAAGAAAAGACCTACAATAACAAACCCAAAACAATTAAGAAAATGGGAATGGGAACATACATATCGCTAATTACCTTAAATGTAAATGGATTAAATGCTCCCACCAAAAGAAACAGACTCGCTGAATGGATACAAAAACAAGACCAGTACATATGCTGTCTACAAGAGACCCACTTCAGACCTAGGGACACATACAGACGGAAAGTGAGGGGATAGAAAAAGAGATTCCATGCAAATGGAAATCAAAGCTGGAGTAGCAATTCTCATATCAGACAAAATAGACTTTAAAATAAAGACTATTAGAAGAGACAAAGAAGGACACTACATAATTATCAAGGGAATCGATCCAAGAAGAAGATATAACAATTGTAAATATTTTTGCACCCAACATAGGAGCACCTCAATACATAAGGCAAGTTCTAACAGCCATAAAAGGGGAAATCGACAGTAACACAATCATAGTAGGGGACTTTAACACCCCACTTTCACCAATGGACCAATCATCCAAAATGAAAATAAATAAGGAAACACAAGCTTTAAATGGTACATTAAACAAGATGGACTTAATTGATATTTATAGGATATTCCATCCAAAAACAACAGAATACACATTTTTCTCAAGTGCTCATGGAACATTCTCCAGGATAGATCATAACTTGGGTCACAAATCAAGCCTTGGTAAATTTAAGAAAATTAAAATCGTATCAAGTATCTTTTCCGACCACAATGCTATGAGACTAGATATCAATTACAGGGAAAAATCTGTAAAAAATACAAATACATGGAGGCTAAACAATACACTACTTAATAACGAAGTGATCACTGAAGAAATCAAGGAGGAAATCAAAAAATACTGAGAAAAAAATGACAATGGAGACACGGCGACCCAAAACGTATGGGATGCAGCAAAAGCAGTTCTAAGAGGGAAGTTTATAGCAATACAGTCCTACCTTAAGACACAGGAAACATCTCAAATAAACAATCTTGCATCTAAAGCAATTAGAGAAAGAAGAACAAAAAAACCGAACATTAGCAGAATGAAAGAAATCATAAAGATCAGACAGAAATAAATTAAAAAGAAATGAAGGAAACAATAGCAAAGATCAATAAAACTAAAAGCTGGTTCTTTGAGAAGATTAAAAAAATTGATAAACCATTAGCCAGACTCATCAAGAAAAAAAAGAGAGAAGACTCAAATCAAAAGAATTAGAAATGAAAAAGGAGAAGTACCAACTGACACTGCAGAAATACCAAGGATCCTGAGAGATTACTACAAGGAACTGTATGCCAATAAAATGGACAACGTGGAATAAATGGACAAACTCTTAGAAATGCACAACCTGCTGCGACTGAACGAGGAGAAATAGAAAATATGAACAGACCAATCACAAGCACTGAAATTGAAACTGTGATTAAAAAATCTTCCAACAAAAGAAACCTCAGGACCAGATGGCTTCACAGGCAAATTCTATCAAACATTTAGAGAAGAGCTAACACCTATCCTTCTCAAAATCTTCCAAAATACAGCAGAGGGAGGAAAAATCCCAAACTCATTCTATGAGGCCACCATCACCCTGATACCAAAACCAGACAAAAATGTCACACAGAAAGAAAACTACAGGCCAATATCACTGATGAACATAGATGCAAAAATCCTCAACAAAATACTAGCAAACAGAATCCAACAGCACATTAAAAGGATCATACACCATGATCGAGTGGAGTTTCTTCCAGGAATGTAAGGATTCTTCAATATACGCAAATCAATCAACGTGATACACCATATTAAAATTGAAGGAGAAAAACCATATGATCACCTCAATTGATGCAGAGAAAGCTTTTGACAAAATTCAACACCCATTTATTATAAAAACCCTGCAGAAAATAGGCATAGAGGGAACTTTCCTCCACATAATAAAGGCCATATATGACAAACCCACAGCCATCATCATCCTCAATGGTGAAAAACTGAAAGCATTTCCACTAAGATCAGGAACAAAACAAGGTTGCCCACTCTCACCACTTTTATTCAACATAGTTTTGGAAGTTTTAGCCTCAGCAATCAGAGAAGAAAAGGAAATAAAAGGAACCCAAATTGGAAAAGAAGAAGTAAAGCTGTCACTGTTTGCAGATGATATGATACTATACATAGAGAATCCTAAAGATGCTATCAGAAAACTAGTAGAACTAATCAATGAATTTGGTAAAGTAGTAGGATACAAAATTAATGCACAGAAATCTCTGGCATTCCTATACACTAATGATGAAAAGTCTGAAAGTGAAATTAAGAAAACACTCCCATTTACCATTGCAACAAAAAAAGAATAAAATATCTAGGAATAAACCTACCTATGGAGAAAAACGACCTGTATGCAGAAAATTATAAGACTCTGATGAAAGAAATTTAAGATGATACGAACAGATGGAGAGATATACCATGTTCTTGAATGGGAAGAATCAACATTGTGAAAATGACTCTACTACCCAAAGCAACCTACAGACTCAATGCAATCCCTATCAATCTACCACTGTCATTTTTCACAGAAGTAAAACAAAATTTCACAATTTGTATGGAAACACAAAAGACCCCAAATAGCCAAAGCAATCTTGAGAAAGAAAAATGGAGCCGGAGGAATCAGGCTCCCTGACTTCAGACTATACTATAAAGCTGCAGTAATCAAGACATTATGGTACTGGCACAAATACAGAAATATAGATCAATGGAACAGGATATAAAGCCCAGAGATAAACCCACCCACATATGGTCACCTTATCTTTGATAAAGGAGGTAATAATATACAGTGGAGAAAAGACAGCCTCTTCAATAAGTGGTGCTAGGAAAACTGGACACGTACATGTCAAAGTATGAAGTTGGAACACTCCCTAACAACATACATAAAATGGATTAAAGACCTAAATGTAAGTCCAGACACTATCAAACTCTTAGAGGAAAACCTAGGCAGAACAGTCTATGACATAAATCACAGTAAGATCCTTTTTCACCTACCTCTTACAGAAATGGAAATAAAAACAAAAGTAAACAAATGGGACCTAAGGAAACTTAAAAGCTTTTTCACAGCAAAGGAAACCATAAGCAGGATGAAAAGACAACCCTCAGAATGGGAGAAAATATTTGCAAATGAAGCAACTGACAAAGGATTAATCTCCAAACTTTACAAGCAGCTCATGCAGCTCAATATCAAAAAAGCAAACAACCCAATCCAAAAATGGGCAGAAGACCTAAATAGACATTTCTCCAAAGAAGATATGCAGATTGCCAGCACACACATGAAGGAATGCTCAACATCATTAATCATTAGAGAAATACAAATCAAAACTACAATGAGATATCATCTCACACTGGTCAGAATGGCCATCATCAAAAAAATCTAGAAACAATAAGTGCTGGAGAGGGTGTGGAGAAAAGGGAACACTCTTGCACTGCTGGTGGGAATGTAAATTGATACAGTCACTATGGAGAACAGTATGGAAGTTCCTCAACAAACTACAGATAGAACTACCATACAACCCGGCAATCCCACTACTGGGCATATACCCTGAAAAAACCATAATTCAAAAAGAGTCATGTACAAAAATGTTCATTGCAGCTCTATTTACAATAGCCAGGACATGGAAGCAACCTAAGTGTCCATCAACAGGTGAATGGATAAAGAAGATGTGGCACATATATACAATGGAATATTACTCAGCCATAAAAAGAAATGAAATTGAGTTATTTGTAGTGAGGTGGATGGACCTAGAGTCTGTCATACAGAGTGAAGTAGGTCAGAAAGAGAAAAACAAATACCGTATGCTAACACATATATATGGAATCTACGGGGAAAAAAAAAAAAAGAAGTCATGAAGAACCTAGGAGTAAGATGGGAATAAAGACACAGACCTACTAGAGAATGGACTTGAGGATATGGGGAGGGGGAAGGGTAAGCTGTGACAAAGTGAGAGAGGGCATGGACATATATACACTACCAAACGTAAAATAGATAGCTAGTGGGAACCAGCTGCATAGCACAGGGAGATCAGCTTGGTGGCGTGTCGACCACGTAAACGGGTGGGATAAGGAGGATGGGAGGGAGGGAGACGTAAGAGGGAAGAGATATGGGAACATATGTATATGTATAGCTGATTCACTTTGTTATAAATCAGAAACTAACACACCATTGTAAAGCAATTATACTCCAATAAAGATGTTAAAAAAAAAAAGAAAAACAATTTTCCTAAGACCTATTGCAGGGATCATACTGCCTATGTTTGCTTCTAGGATTCTTATGGTTTCAGGTCTTACATCTAAGTGTTTAATACATTTTGAGGTTTTTTTTTTTTTTTTTTTGGCGGTGCACGGGCCTCTCACTGTTGTGGCCTCTCCCATTGTGGAGCACAGGCTCCGGACGTGCCGGGTCAGTGGCCATGGCTCACGGTCCTAGCCGCTCCGCGGCACGTGGGATCTTCCCGGATCAGGGCACAAACCAGTGTCCCCTGCATCAGCAGGCAGACTCTCAACCACTGCACCACCAGGGAAGCCCCAAGTTTGATTATTTTGCAGGTAGCTGTTTCCCAACTCCTGTGATTTCCCCCATTGTATATTCTTGCCTCTTATGTTGTAGGTTAATTGCCCGTATAAGTGTGGGTTCATTTCTGGGCTCTCTATTCTGTTCCACTGATCTGGTGTCTGTACCATACTCTTTTGATTACTGTATCTTTGTAGTAGAGTTTGGAATAAGGAAACATAATACCTCCAGCTTTATTCTTCTTTTTCAAGATTATTTGGCTATTTGGTGTCTTTCATGATTCCATACATATTTTAGAATTATTTGTTCTAGTTCTCTGGTAAATGTCACTGGTATTTTGATAGGGATTGCATTGAATCTCTAGATTGCCTTGGGGATTATGGTCATTTTAGCAATATTAATTCTTCCAATGCATGAGCATGGTATATCTTTCCATTTGTTTGTGTCATCTTTAATTTCTTTCATCAAGGTCTTATAGTTTTCAAGTACAAGTCTTTTACCTCCCTGGTTATATTTATTCTAAGGTATTTTATTCTTTTTGAGGCCTTTGTAAATGGGATTGTTTTCTTTATTTCTCTTCTTGATAGTTCATTATTAGTGTACAGAAATGCAACAGATTTCTTTATGTTAATTTTGCATCCTGCAAGTTTACCGAATTCAATTATTAGTTCTAATAGTTTTTTGGTAGTGTCTTTATGATATTTTATATATAGCATCACGTCACCCAGAAACAGTGAAAATTTTACTTCTTCCTTTCCAATTTTGATGCTTTTTATTTCTCTTTCTTGTCTCATTTCTGTGTCTATGACATCCAATATTATGTTGAATAAAAGTGGCAAGAGTGGGTATCCTGGTCTTGTTCCTGATCTTAGAGGAAATACTTCAGCTTTTCATCATTGACTAAGATGTTGGCTGTAGATTTGTCATATATGTCTTTTACTATGTTTATGTATATTCTCTCCATACTTATTTTGTGGAGAGTTTTTTTAATCATAAATGGATGTTGAAGTTAGTCAAAAACTTTTTTTCATCTATCAAGATGATTATATGATGTTTATTCTTCAATTTGTTAATGTGGTGTATCATATTGACTCATTTGTGGATATTGAACCACATTTAATGTTTTTGACATCGTATTTTACAATTTTTTTGTTTTGTGTATCCCTTAACTGTTTATTGTGGATATAGGTGATTTTACTACTTTTGTCTTTTAACTTTCCTGCTAGCTTTATAAGTGGTTGATCTACTACTGTTACTCTATATTTTCCTTTACCAGTGAGATTTTTCTTTTCATAATTTTCAGATTTCTAGTTGTGGTCTTTCTTTCCATTTATATAAGTCCCTTTAGCCTTTCTTGTAAGCTGGTTTAGTGGTGCTGAACTCCTTTAGCTTTTACTTGTCTGTCAAACTCTTTATCTATCCTTCAAATCTGAATGACAGACTTGCTGAGTAGAGTATTTTTGAAAGTAGGTTTTTCCTTTCATTATTTTAAATATGCTGCTCCCTTTGGACCTGCAAAATTTCTGCTGAAAAGTCAACTGACAGTCTTATGGAAGTTCCCTTGTACATTGCTTCTTGTTTTTCCCTTGATACTTTTAGTATTCTCTCTTTATATTTACTTTTTCCATTTTAATTACAGTTTGTTTTGTATGGATCGCTGGTTGATCTCGTTTGGGACTCTCTGTGCTTCCTGGACCTGGATGTCTGTTTCCTTTCACAGGAAATTTTCAGCTATTATCACTTGAAATAAGTTCTCTGACCCTTCCTCTCTTTCTTCTCCTCTGGGACCCCTATATGCAAATGTTAGTATACTTGATGTTGTTCCAGAAGTCTCTTAAACTGTCCTAATTTTTTACAATTCTTTATTCTTTTTTCTATTCAGCTTGGGTGATATCTACTACTCTGTCTTCCAGTTCACTGATCCTCATCTCTGCATCATCTAGTGTACTGTTGATGCTTCTAGTGTTTTTTTTTTTTAGTTTTAGTTATTGTATTCTTTAGCTTTGTTTGCTTCTACTTTATATTTTATAACTCTTTGTTAAATTTCTCACTGTGTTCATCCGTTCTTCTCCTGAGTTTATTGAACATCTTTATGATCTTTATTACTTTGAACTCTTTACTGGGTAAATTGTTTATCTCTACTTCATTTAGTTCTGCTTCTGGGATGTTGTCTTGTTCCTTCATTTGGAACATATCTTTCTGTCACCTCATCGGTTACATTTTTCTGACCTTGGAGAAGTGGTCTTATGTAGAAGACATTGTACTCCCCTCTGTTCATCAGAGCTATGCAATCTAGGGATGCCCACTATGTGGGCTGTGTAGTCCCTTCTTCTGTGGTGAGGACAACTACTATGAGCAAACTGGTAGGTTGGGCTGGTCCACAGCCCAGTTGGCTGCTAGGCGCTGGCTTATGTGGAGGCTGCCAGCTGCTGGTGGGCAGTGCTTGGTTCTGGGGTGGCTTGATATGGGGCAGAGGTGAGTCCAGGGCTGGTGGCTGCCCACTCGTGGGTGGGGCTAGGCCCTCACATGATTGAACTCCTTGGCCTGGTGGGGTTCTAGAGGGAGGACTCCAAAATGGCACTTGCCAGCACTGGTGTTCTCATGATAGGAGGAGCTCCCCAAATGACTGCTGCTAGCATCTATGTACACAAGGGGAGTCCCAGAGACCTCCTGTCTCTTTCTGAGTCTCTCTAAAATCAGTATGTGGATCTGACCTAGGCTCCTTTCAAATTATTGCCTGTGCACTGGGTCTCAGAGGGTGTGAGAATTTGCACAAGCCTTTTAAGAACAGAGTCTCTGTTTTCTTCATCTCTCTGACTCTCCTGTACACAAGATCCACTGGCCTTCAAAGCCAGATGTTCTGGGGCTCATTTTCCCAGTGCAAGACCCCCTGGGGAGGAGCCTAATGTTGGACTCAGACCCCTCACTCCTCGGGGAGAAGCTCTGCAATTGTGATTATCCTCCTGTTTGTGGGCCACCTACCCAGGTGTGTAGGTCTTGGCCATACTGCATCTCCACCCCTCCTCCCCATCTTGTGGTTCCTTCTTTATATCTTTATTGTGGAAAATCTTTTCTGCTAGTCCTCACATCATTCTCATCAATGGTTGCTCTTTAGATTGTTGTAATTTTGGAGTACCCATGGGAGGAAATGAGCTCAGGGTCTTCCTACTCCACCATCTAGGCCACTCTAATATCTGGTTGTTCTAGGGTTTACATTACACATCTTTTTCTTACCACAGTTCACTTTCAAATGATGGTATAGTACTTATACTGAGTAAGAATCTTACCATCGTGTTCATTCATTTCCTCCCTCTTGTCCTTCATGACACTGTTCTCATTCATTTTACTTCAACATATTTTGTAAAGCCTTTTAAATGTTTTTACTTCAGATTGTTACAACATTTTTAAAGGATAAAATAAGAAAAATATTTTTAATATTTACCCATATTTTCTCTTTATTTCTTTGTGTAGATAAAAAAAAAAAAACTATCTTGTATCAGATTCCTTCAGCCTGAAGAACTTTCTTAACATTTCTTGTTGTGCAGATCTCAAAAGCTGAGAGCAGCTTTTGTTTTTCTGGAAAAAAATCTTACTTCATGCTCATTTTTTTTTCACCCTCATTTTTTTTTCTCATGTGTCAGTACTTTTAATGTTGTGCACATCAAATTATAGTAAAAGATGACTATAAACAAGATGCAGCCCCTCTATTTCCATTAATAGCGTGTTGCATTACGGTAAACCAAGTTTATATTCAACCACCATATGTGGTCCTCCCATTAGTTCACTTTGTGACAGGTCATTAAAGATATCTTCAAATCCAATAGGCTCATCATTACCCCTCAAAATATTCAGTGAAAGGTTTGCGCTTGGAAGAAATGGAAGACACTGAACCTGCTGCACTACCTTGTAGTTTTAGTGGAGCAAATAGACACTGGATGTTTCTCAGTGTGGAAAAGTTCATTTTACCTTGGTTGAACTGGAAATTTTTTTCTGATAATTCAAGAGGATGACTGAACAAAAGTTCATTTTTGAAAGGTATTTTCACTGAATTCTGACTTGACTGACTTTTTTTTCTTCAGTTCTTTAAAGATGTTTTCTGCTTGCCTAATTTCTGATAAGAAATCTCTTTTTTGTATCCTTGTGCTTCTGTAGAAAAAGTTTCTTTATCTCTGCCACCTTCAAGATTTTCCCTTTATCTTTTGGTTTTAGCAATTTGACTACGATGAGCCTAAGTGGATTTTTCTTGGTATTTATACTGCTTGGGCTCTCTGAACTTCTTGGATCTGTGGTTTATTTGTCTTTTGTTCATTTTGAAAGTTATCTCTTTAAATAATTCTTCAGTCCTATTTTCTATCTCCTGTTCTAGAATCCAAGGATACATGTGTTTAGATCATTTGCTATTGTCCTACTTCTCTTAGATATGTTCTTTTTTTCCCCACTCCTTTTTTCTCTCTGTGATTGATTTTGGATAATTTATATTGACCTATCTTCAAGTTCACTTATCTTTCTTTTGCTGTGTCCAGTCTGCTGATAAGCCTGTGGAAGGAATTCATATATATTATCACTTTCTAGAATTTCTATTTGATTCTTTTTATTGTTTTCATCACCCTGCTAAAATTTTCCATTTGTGAGTGCATGTTGTCCACCTTTTCCACTAAAGCTTTTAACAAATTAATCATAGTTATTTTAAAGTCCCTCTTTGATAATTCCAACAGCTAAGTCATATTTGAATCTGAACCTGGTTCTCTTAACTGCTTTATCACTTGATAAGTTGTCTTTTTTTCCTTTTTGGTGTGTCATAATTTTCACTGAATAAAACATATTGCTTGTAAACTAAAAATGGCACACTGCCTTCTCTGTCAGGCCTTAGTGGTTGTTAGTAGTTGAGCTGGATGTTGTTGCTATGTTGTTGTTATCATAGTTACATTCAGCTCACCAAAGTCTTCAGATGCAGCCAATGAAGGGCTGCCCTTACTTTGTGCTTAGGGTGAAGCCTGAATTGCCTGAGGTTTTTTTCTCCCAGTGCTCCTGTTCTGCTCTCAGTTATCAACAAACCCTGCTTGCACGCCTGCATGAAGATGATTTGTTTCCATGCCTTGTTCCTCCCCAAGCAGCAGATTGTAATTGCCTGTTATATGGTGAAGACATGTGGTGAAGGTAGGGTGGTTATTGCTTGGTTATCACTATCTAACTTCAGAGTTAAGAAGGCCTTGTTCAACTGATTTTGGAGAGTGGGGCTTTCTTAGTGTTCCAGACTCCCCCCTACAACCTCCCTCCCTCGTCCTCCACAGACCTCTGGTTTGTATCAGTGCAGAGATCCTGGCTTCAAGCAGCTATCCCACCACTCTCTCAGTTGGGGAGAGTTTTTGCCAGTAGCCCTTTTCTGCTGCAGCAGAAACTGAGGTCTGTGAAACCTCAGTTAAGAGGAGCAAACATTTTGCTGCTTCCTTGGTGGAAGAGCTCTGAGCATCAGAGAGCAGGTGTTCTTGTTTTTCTAGGGAAATAGAGCCCTACCTTCCCTTACTGTCTCTCCTTGGTCTTGATGTGTGATAGGAATTTATTACAGCACAAGTATGGGAGGAATCCCCAGGGGCTCTGCCTCTCAAAAATGTTTTGAAGAGGGGGTAAAATGCTTTTAGCACATGGGATTTTCTGAAGGCTTTATAGTCATTTATTTTTTCTTAACCTGACCCAACCATGCTGATAACATAGACTTATTAGCACAGGCACTCCCTAAGTGAGGCTGCCTCTAAAACATCTCAAGTCACTGGACAAATAAAACCTTTAATAAATATGTAAATTTTACTTATACCATTAGTACTTTAACATTTCAAGGTTTTTTTTTGTTTTGTATTGTTTCTTATGGTTATGGGAGTGACATGATCAGATTTCCTCTTCTGAAAAGTTCAGTCTGGCTGCTGCGTGAAGTAGGGAACCAAGTTAGGAGGCTGTTACACTGTCAAAGGAGAGTTGGAAGGAATTGAAGCCAAGGTAGTAACAATGACAATGAAGGGACATGGGCAGTTTGAAGTATATTTTGACTATAGAGTCAACAGAACCTGCTAACAGATGGGATAGAAAGGAGAAGGAAAATCAAGGATTCCTGAGTTTCTGGCTTAAGCAACTGGGTGGATAGGGAAGCTCTTTATTGAGATAGAAAGAGTAGAGGAGGGATTTTGTGGGGGTGGGGGATAAGGCAGGAGGGAGGATGTAGTCACAGGAAGGTGTGAGATCCCTGAGGCAGAGAGAAAAGGGATTCATTCATTTGTTTAGAAGGGTGATGGAGGAGGGGAATGAGGAATTGGGAGAGAACTGGTGACTGTCAGTGTGGGGATTTCAGCAGAATGAGGGACAGAAGTCAGACTGCAGGAGATGGTGAACACCGTGGGAGCAGGGAGGGACCATGTCAGTTTTTGCTCACAGTTGTGTGGTAGCAGGACCTGGCACAGTGCCTGGCAAATGTAAGTGCTCTTCAGTTATTTTTCAAATGAATAAATGATAGAGTGGAAGAGAAGAAAGTATTGGAACTGAGTGTTGAAGGCAGCAAATTTGGCAATGAAGGAACAGGGAGAAGTAACATGCTAACGGGCAGAGAGCAAATTTTAATTCTTTACGGTTACATTTAATGAATAAGGGAGACTTGTCATTTAATGGATAAGGGAGACTTGTGTAAAGAAAAGAATGCCACCTGCCATTTCTTGTTCTACAATGATCAAGCCATTGACCACTGCAGTGGCCCAGTGACTGGGCACCGAGGGGAATTCAGGATGGAGAAAAACAGCAAGCATTCTGTGCTTTGGATAGGCCATCCCCTCAATATTCAAGATGCATACCTAAGGAAAAATGTCAGGTGATTCCAGATTCTTGCATTCTCCCCTGTACAAAAAAAAAAAAAAAGCACTAAAATCATTAACTTAATATATCTGTTCTTTCTGATTAACAGTAATCTTTTGATGTTCAACTATAGGTTTTTTTACCAGCAGGGGAAAAAATTAATGCATATCGTTTCTCCTTCCTTACCTCTTTGGAGCAGTTCCTCAGAGCTATCTGAGAGGCTATCTCCCAAGCTATAATCCTCAGTAAGTTCCCTGAATAAAACTTAACTTGCGACTTTTAGGTTGGGCGTTTTTCTTCCAGTGGACAGTTGAATGTTTGTAGTCGTAAGAAAGATAACTCTAGAGAAGGTACTAAAGAAGCTGGTCCATGAAGGGGTAATTGATGCATAAGTTTCTTCCACAGGGGAAAGGAAGCTAACATCTATTATTCATCTATTATGTCCCAGGATGTAGGCTAAGGCTAACACTTTATATCTGTCATCTCATTCAACCATCACAATAGCCCTTTAGAGGAGAACTGCCAGATAAAATACAGGACACCCAGTTAAATTTTAATTTCAGATATCAAAAAAAGGTTTAAATATGTTTCATGCAATAATTTTAGTATAAGTATGACCCACGCAATATTTGGGACATACCTGTATTTTTTTAGATAGTCAATGTTTATCTAAAATTCAGATTTAACCAGGTCTCTTATATTTTTATGTGTTAAATCTGGCAACCCTACTTTGAGGTAGATTACATAATTGCCATTTTACCTGAAGGAAACTGAGGATCTGAGAGATCAAATAACATTGTCCACATTTACAAAGTTTTTAGTAAGTGGTTGAGTCAGAATTGGAAACTAGTCTGTCTGACTCCAGAGCCTGTGCTTTTCCCATTTGCTGTGCCACAGGGGATGGGAGTTGAGTCTGGCAATGGCTTAGCTCAGGGAGTCAGCCTTTTCCCACTTGTACCTGTGGTTGTTGTCCCATTAATTTGGAGAGCAAGCCTGACTGGGCAGAGACACAGCCCTGCCGGAGTGGGCCAGATGTTTACCACGTTGACATGTTTGAGTGAGGAAGACAGCTTTCCCTTTTTGAAAAGAAAGCTATCATTTTTTTAAATGTAGAAATTTACTTAGCATTAAAATTATCTGGGGGAATGATGCTTATACTTTTGGAGTAAGACATGGGTGAGATAAGCTTAATAAAACTTCCAAGAGGTGATATAGGCTAGGACTTAAGAACCCTGACTCTACTGTCAAAAAGACTGGGGTTTGGGGCTTCCCTGGTGGCTCAGTGGTTGAGAGTCCGCCTGCCGATGCAGGGGATATGGGTTCGTGCCCCGGTCCGGGAGGATCCCACATGCCGCGGAGCGGCTGGGACCGTGAGCCATGGCCGCTGGGCCTGCGCGTCCAGAGCCTGTGCTCCACAACGGGAGAGGCCACAACAGTGAGAGGCCTGCGTACTGCAAAAAAAAAAAAAAAAAAGACTGGGGTTTGGATCTTGGCTCCACCAGGTATTTGATATTGGAGAAGTTACTTAACCTTTCTTGTTTTGTGTTCTCAGAAAGAGGGGTGATGGTAATGATAATGTCTTCCCTACCGAGTAGGTGTGAGGACTAAATGTGATAATAAAAGCAATAACTACTCAGTACAGGGGTAGCTATCATCTTCATCACCAGCAGCAGCAGCATGATTACTATTCCCGAGTGTGCTTCTGTTTGTAGATAATGATGGATCCACATTTTACAAGCTGGGAATAAGGTTAGGTGGGAATGTTCTTGTTGTTTAACTTTGAAAGCTGCTTGTGACAAGTAACATCACATGAATTTGTACTGGGAGCATTGGTACAAGACTGAAACTAATCTGCCAACAAATCTGAAACAAATCACCAAACATGGGAAAAAATCTTTTCCTACTAAATACCATTTCTTTAGTTGCATGGATTTACATGCCACTTAGTGACTGTCTTAAAGTAGAAAACTCCTAATACATCATGGAAACATTGGACTGAGGATACACAGCTCTGTCCTGAAATCAGATAAAATTTAAGTTGATTTTGCCTTTTCACAGAATTACTCCACATTATATGCTCCCTATCCTACACAAACACTAAATTCATGCCCACAGCTTTTCCATTTTCCATTGGAAAGCCCAGTGAATTCTACATGAAATCTTATCTTCATATATGTATGTATATATACAGATATTTATTTATTATAATAAATATAATATATTCATATAATATATAATTACATATTATACTATATGGATTATATTATATTCGTTACATTATATATTTATTATATAATATGCATAATACACATGTTATATATACTATATTATATATCATGTTATATATGTGGATAGATAGATAGTCTCTTGATTGATTTAACTTTCTTCGATAGTGGCCAAAATATGCACTGAAGACAGTTTCTGACTCAGGGAATTTGTAGACATTTCCTCTTTCCTTTTTTCTTCTCATCACCTCAGCAGTAGCCCACCCTGCAGGATCTGTCATGTTCAATTATTTATTCAATAAATATTGAGCACCTACTACATGCTAAGCACTATTCTAGGGGTTGGGAGACTAGCAGACCACAAAACAAAACCAGTTCTCATGGAATTTAGCTAGTGATCATAATGCTTTTGCTCAGTTTTCTACTTTTTGTGGATGAAGCAAGGCTTAGATTTGCAGTCTGTAGATCTTAAAAGTTTCTTGTAATTGCCTTTACACAGGCAAGTAAATCAAGAAATTAAGACAGGTTTGGGAGTAGAGGACAGTTTCATGTTGGGCACTAAATTAAAACCATGGGGTATTTAAAATTCAGGAGATTTAAGGAGGCATATAAATATTATGACCTTCACTGTTCGAATGCTTAACCAATCTTTTAAGTGTCATTTTAATGTTTCATTTTCACAGACATTGCCCTACACTCTCATCTCACAAACCAAGTATGTTCCCAGTCTTGCTTGATGTCCTAAGATGTACTTCAAAGTTTTGTGTTACGTACATGTAGTGACATGAGTAGATCAAGTCATCATTACCAACAAATCTGTTTTGAGAGAAACTGGCTGAGCTTTTACATAGCTTTCTTGTCAATTGATCTCAGGCTGTTCTCATGATATTCAGCTACTGCCTTTGACGAAGTGACCAAATGAACCGGTTGTGAGGAAAGTGCAGCCCTCTGTTACAAGTGAAGTGTGTGGCTTTACATTCATCTAATAGATACCCACAGCCCCATTTCTGTCATCTATTGCTAAGTTATGAGCCACTCCAGAACTCAGTGGTATAAAGCAACAACCCATGTGGCTTCTGTGGGTTAGGTGTTCAGAAAGGGCACAGTGGGGAAGGCTCCTTTCTGCTCCATAGTCTGTTGGAGCCCCAGCTGGTACGACTTCTATGGCTACAGGCAGCCCAAGGGTCTGGGGCTGGAGGACCCACTTCTGAGATGACTTCTTCATCCAGTGAACAGCCCAGATGCCAAAGTATGGGCTCAACTGTACTGTCAAGCTGAATGCTTCCATGGTCTCCCTGGCATTGCAGGATAGGATAGCCCACTCCTCTCACAGTGGCTCAGGACTCCAACAGGAAGTGTTCCCAGAGAACAAATTGGAAGCTGCAGCCACAGAAGCCACATAGCATCTCCTCAGCTGTGCTGCAGTGGTTGAAGCCACCACATGCTCAACTGAGGTTCGAGGGAAGGAGACAGAGACCCTACCTCTCAATGGAAGGTGCATCAAAGAATTTACAGAAATGTTTTAAAACCTCCACACCCCATCATTTTAAATATCCTCATGAAAATTTAAGCCTAATGAGTTAATAGATTTCAAAGGAGGAGTTGGCCAATTATTTACATACTTTTCTTAACTCAGACCACACTTCATGAAAGTAGATGTAATTTGATATTTTATTTTAAAGGTTATTTCTTTTTTTAAATTGTGAGAGTTCCTCTTCTTTTCTTCACAATTTCTTCAGTTCTTTCTCACATGAATTTTCTTTGTTTAGTAATGTGCTAGGAGTGTTATGGAATTTTTCCTTCTCTTGGGTGGTAGGAATACTTTGGTCTTCCATTGATGATGACTACAGTAAGACCAAGGCAGCCTGAATCAGTGGAGTCAGGAAAGCCATGGTGCTGGGACCTGAGGGAGCAGTAATTTTCAAGCAGTGTTTGGTACTAAATCAACTACTATAATTATTATAAAACCATTTACTATTTATTAAAACAATTTTATATCTGTTTACACCAATGTTCATATCATCTGAATACCCTTCCAATTTCTTCATGCCCTTTTTGATTTTCAGTTCCATAGCATCCAAAGCTTTTACATCATTTACAAAATATATATATTTTTAAGTATAGTGAAATGAAAATTGCTCCTGCTAACATTAACACCCCGTGGTGTCACTGGGGTGGAGGCACGCACAGCACAGGTTAAGGCCCTGCAGAGGGAGGTGAGTAAAGGAAATATTTTCCTGAGAAAGGAGGCCAGATGGACTTATTTTGTGATAGGAGAGACAGAAATTTTGTCGTAAAACTTTAAAAACTGTATTTAGTCTGCTGTTGCTAGTTTCCTTAATTATGGCCTGTGTTCTTGGGGGGAATGCCATCAGGTTTCAGGGTTTTGTTCTACAAAGCTCTCCTGTTCTTTAGGTTAATTGATTTATCCAAGTTGGATTCTCAATTTCCTGAATAGTGGCTTCATAGAAATACAAAGATTACAAAAAAATTATCCCTTTTTGAGGCTAAAGAGATTGAGCAAGTTTTGGTGGGTTTTATTTTTAAATTGTTATTCGTGTTTCCTAACCATTAGTGGAGAGCATGTTGCTATTTTTGCTGAGCCAGACCCCCAAGTATATAGTAAAAGAGAAATTACTTCTATGTGTTCATATGAATTTATTGAAAACTGCTTTGGTTCTTGAACTGAGCTCAGCACTAAAATGTTGATCATTACAGTAAGATGCTTCTTGGCTTCTTTCAGAACTTAGCACTAAATCACATGCTAAGGAAGTAAACTTTTCATTTTCATTTATGGAGAGCAGTTGGTAGAGTTCCTAGCTGATAACCCTGGATCATTTTGCTTAATGTTGATTGGAAACCGGTGCTTGGCAGTCTTCATTTCCTCCTTATGAATTTCAGTCAGTGGATGACGAGGTCTCTCTTAGGATACAGCAGTAGTTGTCAAAGTGTAGTCCATCAGACCCCTACAGGTCTCTATCATCCTTTCAGTCAGTCCACAGATGTTACATATTTGCCTTTTTCACTATGTTGCATTTATACTAATTGGCAAAGGTAATGGTGATTAAAACTGCTGGCACCTTAGCTCAAATAGAGGCAGTGGCACCAAACTGACCTAGTAGTAGTCATTGTATTTCTTCACTACTTGCAGCCCCTGATAAAGCAGGAAAAAATATTGATTTTATCAAATCTTTACGTCTTGAGTAAATTTACTAACATTTTGTGTGATAAAATGAGAGGTACACATAAAGCACTTCTGCTGCATTCCGAAGAAAGACGGTTGTCCTAAAGAAAAGCACTTGTGTAATCATCTGGGTTGCAAGCTGAACTGGCTGCTTTTTTTCAGGGAATATCTCTTTTTACAAATTATGTTTTTTCAGATTTGAGTATTTGAGAGACATTTTCTTGAAAATGAATGAAATGAGCTATCACTTCAAGGAAAATAAATGAGTGTATTTGTTGTTAAAGGTAAAAATTATGCTTTCAAGGGAAAATCAGAATTTTGGAAAATTTATACCTGCACCATGAGCATCCTAATACTTGCACTCTTTTCTGATGATATAGATTGGATATTGACCAGTATGATTTTTCATATCATATAATGAGTCATCATTTGGAATGTCTGCATAGCTCTGAACAAATAACTTACAAATGGTGTAACAAAATCACACACTGGTAAGAGATCCACTGCAAGTGTAAAATAGACCAATTATTTTAATGTATCAGGACACTAAAAGGCTCAGAGTCCAAATTGCAACTAACCTTAAAGATTAAACAACTGCTTATATACCTCTTTGTGGTATCAAAGAGGAATATCCACAATTATCTAAAATAGCCAGTAAGATACTCCTTTCTTTTTCTATAGTATATCTATC
Organism: Orcinus orca; assembly: GCF_937001465.1. NCBI lineage: Eukaryota > Metazoa > Chordata > Mammalia > Artiodactyla > Delphinidae > Orcinus > Orcinus orca. The sequence continues at coordinate 25,262,143 of NC_064569.1, forward strand.
TGTGTGAGGCTGGATTTTCTTTGTATACTTCAACCAAAACAGCCTATCACAACAAATTGGATGCAGAGACAGATTGGAGAATCCAGGTGTCTTCTGTTAAACCAGATTGTAAAGAGAGATACAAAACAATGACACTTGCTCACTAAATTTTTTGTTTTGTTTTGAAAAACATACATTTTTTAATAAAAATATTTATGTTAACATGTAATGGGTGTATTATGGTTATTTTAAAGTGAATTCATATGTATTTTTTAATTTCCCTGTTTAAATTCTTAATATGGCAAAATTGATAGATATGAGACACAAAATAAACACTCATTAGGTTCTCAATAATTTTTAAGAGTGTGAAGGGAACTGAGAGCAAAAAGTTTGAGAAGTGTTGGTGTAGACTAATCCGCTGTCGAATTAGATGCACAGGGACATGTGTTGAAAGAGAAAACCGTCAGCATGTAAATAGTCCAGCTGGCATGTGGTTCCGTTACCATCACAAAGGCCTTTGGCACAGCATCCCAGGCCGTGAGTTTCTGTGCTCTCCCATCAGGTCCCCATTTAGAATTCTCTGGCCTCTGTAGCTGTGATTTCCAGACCGCCAAACTTCTCTCATTTGTTTTGCAGAATAGAGCCAGGGCTCTTGGGCCAAATTTGGGGGATTTACATTGTAGTTATTTAGTTTGTAATTAACGCTGCTGCTATCCAGGTTTGGGTTTCTTTTTCTTTTCTCTTCCTTCCCTTCCTTTCTCTTTTTTTCTATTTTCCCTTCATGTCTTTATTTTTATCTTTCTTTTTTTTTTTAACATAGCTCTCTGAGAGGTAACAGGGATTATAATAGAAATATATCATCTTTACATTGTGAGCATTAAGTGGATATACTAATATTTCTTTCCTGAGACATCATTCTACACCAGTGAACCTTGTGATCTCAAATAACATGGTGAAAATGCTAGTCTGTAGCTCTGAAAATTATGTGGTAACCTGGTTTGAACACTGACCAGTGCTATTCCTTTATAAAATGCATGTAACCAGATCCATAAAATATACATGTTTGAAAATTAAGGATAAATCATTAAGAGTTTGGAAGTCTATTTTGCCCAACCAAAAGAAAACAAGATTCGACAAACATAAATAATTTAGAAATTACTTTACCATCTAGTAGAAAATATAATGGTCATAATTACCACCATGATCACTGTTATGGTCATCATCATAGCTATCATAGAGAAAAGGAAATTTTTGACTCATAGCACTCCATGCATGGAAGATAACAAAACAATTTTCTGTTGTATCCCAACTGCATCTAACAAGCTGAGGCTGATAAGGAATCATGAACTCTGAGTGACTCAGGATGTCAGAGCTTTATTGAGTCCAACCCAAAATTCTCATGATTCATGAACTTTGGGACTTGTTTTAACCAATCACAGACAGACCTACGAACTCATTCCTGCCTATCGAGACTGCTAGCTGTCAATCTGATATCAGGTGGCCTCAGCCTGCAGCAGCTTGAAGCAGGGTTTCAGTTCCCGGTCAGAGATTGAGGTCGGGTGGAGGCGGTGAGAGCACTGAATCCTAGCCACTAGACCAGTGGTCAGTGACAAGGCCCTGGCCCTACAGCTTTGCAGGAAAAGAATTCCCACAAAGACGGAAAGTAGTAAAACAAGTAAAGTATTTATTAGGAGAAAAAAAAGTACAGTATGTGTGGATAGACACACGGGCGGACTCAGAGAGAGAGTCGCGTCCTCTTGGCAGTTTGAATCACTTATATGGGGCATTCCTTTTGGGTTTCCTTTGGCCAATCATTTTGATTTGCCTGGTTCAAAGTCTGTGTTTGGTATATCTCAGGATCTTCCCATGTGCGCCCGTACATCTCTTAGCCAAGTGAATTCTACCGAAGAGGCTTACGGTAGACTTAGCATAACTCCCCTTTGACCTCCAAGGAACCTTTCTGCGCATGTGTAGGCAGGGAGGTCTCCTGACTTTGAGAATGAGAAATATGTGGTCTCTTATCTTCTATCTGGGCAGGGCCCAGCCTCCTCTCTCAGTTGTCCTGCTATTCTCCTCTCAGAGTATCCGGGTATTGGTCCACAGGGAATGAACCCCAGCTGTTTGCCCCGGGGGCCCATCTATCTCCTGACTCAAATCCTTGTTTAGAATAACACCATAACTACAGAAACATACCCATTCCCACTTTCTAGCACTTAAATATTTGTAAGACTAAGAGTTGGTCTTCGTTCAAAATGCCCTTTTAATATATTTAGAGTTCCTACTGATAAAGAAACATCTGTTAAATAAACAATCAGGTTGAAAACCAAAAAATGAACATAAATATAACTTATTAAACTTTAGATAGGTAAACTTTATAACCACACAGGAAGATATGTTTATTATATGTAGACATTACTTTTATTCTTTTCACATCTATGCAAACCATGGTCATCATTATTTATATATCACAGAAAATGCATATTGTTTTTGAAATCACCCTAAGCAGCAGTTTCCATGAGAGAACTGACATTAGCAATTTCTTTTTAAAGATTTAAACTTCATATGTGTTGGCAAAGTGTTTAAAGGGAACATAAGTATGTATTTTTAAGAAATGGAGGCACTTAATATAATAACTAAATACAGTCATAGTTAGAGGCAGGGAAAAATTAATGTTTGTGTCTTACATTAAGGGCTGCACACACACTTTGAACTGAATGAATAGCCAATATATTTCAGTTATTGATCAGTAGAGTGTTATATATTTGAGAGTTATGTCTTTATCATAAATTTTTATTTTTTGTATTTTGCAGTTGACTTTCCTAGATAATTTTTCCTCATGTCTGTTAAAGGAACTATAAACTAAACTAAACATCAAACTAAAATTATGATGGATAAATATGTTTCGTTGAAAAAAGTTTTTGTATTTGACTAACAAACTAATTTTGGTTTTCAATAAAGTCAATGAGATACTATGTATTGTTCCCCAATGAAGATTGTTTCTATCCAATGATACTTTATCAAATCATGGCATTTACAGCTCTAGAAGAGAGGAAAACACTTCAGAGAGCAGAGTCCTTATTTCAGTAGAAGATGCAGGTGTGACCATAGTTAATGACTAAAAGAATAGAAGGTCTTGCAATTAAAGCATGTGCCAATGTTCCTCATTTCTTTCCTGAAAAAAAATCTGAATGTTGTCAAACCACTGATTTGTTTTGTTCTTTTGAAAGCTAGTGAGAGAATAGATATTTCCAAGTAATGCTAAAGGCAAAGGAAGAGGCAACACAGAGAGGAGGAAAAAACCGTGGCTTTATGGTCAGGAAACCTGGGTTCTACTCGGTTTCACCCTGATCCTGGTTTCCCATGTGACTTTAGGCCAGTTATTATAATTTCTTGATCTCTACTTTTCTCACCTACTAAGTGGGTGAAGATTTTTTGGATACTTTTCAAAGTCTATTCTGTCCACCAAATTCTGTAGAACTTAACTGTCATTTTCTCCTTTTTTACACACCTGCATTTCAATGGCATGTGCATAATTGGAGGTTGTGTGCAGAGTCGGGCGTTGGGAAGGTCTCCTTTCTCTGAGCCGACACATTACTTGAGCTCTTGGATTGAATAAAGAAAGTCATGGTTTTACGTTGATATTCAGTTCAACTAAATTAGACTCCATAATGAAAGAGACTTTCATGGTGGTTAAGAAAACTGTGGAGAGTATTTTGCAAATGAGCTTTTGTCCTTTTCTTTTCTTCCACTATAATCTAAATAACTGTCTCTGTATGTCTTTGACTTAAGGCAAATGTATTGACTGAAAATTTTGAAATAAAGGAAAAGTAAATTAAATTTTGCAATCCGCGTAATTTGCCTTCACCTGCCATTGATATAACAAGGGCTGAGCATCTACAAAGAGAGAACTTGCTGATTCTTAAAAAGCAGTTTATGGATTCATTTACTTAATAGACACATTGATCACTTACCCCAGAAATCTGGGTGATTTCACAAGACAGACTGCTTCGTCCCTCCAGACCCATCTCCTATATTCTACCCACCCCTAGCCTAGTCCCCCTGAAGTGCAGGCAACTCTTCCAGGCTTGTAGCATTGGGTGGTGTCCCCCTGAGATTGCACTGTTTTCCTGAGTAGTGTTAGATGAACAGAACACAATGTATGGTTTTTCTCTTCCTTTTGGTACACTTGGTAACTTGGTAACTCGGTCAAGCCATGGAAACCTTGGTCTAGGTAGGTCTGGTTATGAAGGCTTCGTTGGTCTTGCAAAAAGTTGAGAAGTCAGAATGGGCTTGTCTCCCTCCATGGGCAAACTGTTACTCTGCTTCAGATGCTCTTCCTCCAGACATCACTGGCATGTTTATACACATGCATGCACTGAGGATACATTAGTATTCACAGGGAAAGGAGTAACATTGTGAGTTTGAAAGCTATGCTTTTTTAAAGGGGACCTTATAAAGTATGGACTTAAAAAGTATGGACTCTGAGCAGTAATGATGTGTCAATGTAGGTTCATCACTTGTAACAAATGTAACACTCTGGTGGGGGGTGTTGATCATGGGGCAGGCCATGGCCATGCACGTGTTGGGGCAGGGAATATATGGGAAATCTCTGTACCTTCCACTCAGTTTGGCTGTAGACTTAAAAGTGCTCTAAAACAATAAGTGAGATCTTATTTGTTGTTTCCACCACAACCACCCTTGATTCTAGAAGTCATTTCCTGTGTACTTCTGATGACTTTGAAATGTTACGCAAAGAAGATGAATTCTACGTAGACATAGCCGACTGTTGTGAAATAGCAGATCAAATGAACATCTTTATAGAAATGACAAAAGCCTTTATACTAGAGCAACTTGCCTCCACAGGACATTCAATTAATTATGAGCTGGGAATAGCTAATACTTTTTACAGTACCTTGACATTTATCTGAGTGCATTGTTTTATAAATGACATCATTCAGTCAGTCTTTCAGTGCTGCCTTTATTACATGGTGATCTTATAATTCTAAATGAGAAATTTCACATCAAGAACTTGGCAGATTTACAACTGAGTTTTATAAAAACTTTTAGATTGTTGTTTGATAATAAAAAATGATATTTTAAATTTTTGGTTTATCATTCTATATTCTTTTTTGTTCACATTTAAACCATTCTTTGGTTTATCATTCTATATTCTTTTTTGTTCACTTTTAAACTATATTTTGTGCTAATTATTAAGTAGACAAGAAAGAATTTTAGTAAAATATACATGACATTTAAAAAACAATAAGATGGCCAATAAGCACATGAAAAAATGCCCAACATCACTAATTATTAGAGAAATAGAAATCAAAACTACAGTGAGGTACCACCTCACACTGGTCAGAATGGCCATCATTAAAATGTCTACAAATAACAATAACTGAAGAGGGTGTGGAGAAAAGGGCCAAGACATGGAAACAACCTAAATGTCCATCGACAGTTGAATGGATAAAGAAGATGTGGTACATATACACAAAGAAATACTACTCAGCCACAAGAATGAAATAATGCCATTTGCAGCAACATGGATGGACCTAGAGATTATCACACTATGTAAAGTAAGTCAGAAAGAGAAAAACAAATACCATATGATATCACTTATATATGGAATCTAAAATATGACACAAATGAACTTATCTATGAAACAGAAAGAGATTCATAGGCATAGAGAACAGACTTTTGGTTGACAAGGGGAAGGGGAGTGGGGGAGGGATAGATTGGGAGTTTGGGATTAGCAGATGAAGACTATTATATAGAGAATGGATAAACAAGGTCCTATTGTATAGCACAGGGAGCTATATTCAATATCCTGTGATAAACCATAATGAAAAAGAATATGAAAAAGAACATATATATATAACTGTGTCACTTTCCAATACAGCAGAAATTAACATAGCATTGTAAATCAACTATACTTCAATAAAATACATTTTAAACAAAATGACAATACAATGAACACCTTTGTATTGTGTACCCTTCCTCAATCCTACTCCCTTCTCAAATACCATGGTTTAGAATTGTGATAATTATTCTCTTTCTTGTTCTTATTGTTTTACTATGTGTTTGTACCTCTAAACAACATATAGTTTAGTTCTGCATGTTTTTGAAATCTGTATAGATGGAATCATACAGCAAGTATCCTTTGGAGACTGCTTTTCTCACTGCTGCTTTTCTCAGCGTTATACCCTTGCAATTCACCAGTGTTATTTGTGTAGCTTAAATTCATTGAATTCCACTTCCATATGAATGCAGTACTCAAAAAATGTATAGCTAGCCCACTATTTACCTATAATCCTTTAACTAAACGTTCAGGTCTCCAGTTTTTTTGCTATCACAGAAAATACTGTCAAAAATAAATTTGCAAGTCTCTGATGCTCAAGACTTTTTTTGGAAATCTTCCATGTGTGGCATTTCAGGGCATGGGGAGTTCATTTCTTCAACATTACCAGTTAAGCCAAAATAGCTCCCAAAGTGGTTGTATCAATATATTTGGCATCAACAGAGATGTGATCAAATTGTGTCAAATACTGTCAAATCTTTGAATAGCACCAATTTGATAGGTACAAAATGGTATCCCACTGTGGACCTAACTTATTTTTTTCCTGAATCCCAATAACACTAAGCATATTTTCAGTTGTTTGTCATTGGCCATTTGATTTACTCTTAAAAATGAAGTGCGTGTTTTTCTTTTGGATTATTAAAAATTTTAACACAGGGCTTCCCTGGTGGCGCAGTGGTTGAGAATCTGCCTGCCAATGCAGGGGACACGGGTTCGAGCCCTGGTCTGGGAAGATCCCACATGCCGCGGAGCAACTGGGCCCGTGAGCCACAATTACTGAGCCTGCGCGTCTGGAGCCTGTGCTCTGCAACAAGAGAGGCCGCGATAGTGAGAGGCCCACTCACCGCGATGAAGAGTGGCCCCCACTTGCCACAACTAGAGAAAGCCCTCGCACGGAAACGAAGACCCAACACAGCCATAAATAAAGTAAAGCAAAACTGTCAACAAGTAAAAATAAATAAACACTATTAAAAAAAGAAAAAAAATTTTAACACAAACTTTTATTGCATGAAATGCACAGTTTTTGAAGTTTGATCGATTTTTACAGTACATACACTCCTATAACTCACACCACTATCGCTGTAGAGAACATTTTATTACTAAAAAGGTCCCTGTCTTCTTTCTCAGTTGATCCCTCCATCACAGAAGCAAACACTGACCTGATTTCTATCATCATAGGTTAATTTTACCTATTCGAAACTTTCAAATAAGTGGAATCATCATATAGTATGATGGTACTTTTTACGCTTGGCTTTTTTTCACACAGAAAAATGTTCTTGAGATTCATTAGTGCTGTCGTATCTCTTAGAGAATGATTCTTTTTATTGCTATGTAGTCTGTTTATCCATATTCCTGTTAATGGACAGCTGGACTGCTGCTAGTCTTAGCTATTATGAATAAAGTTGCTAGGAACATTCTGTACAAGCTTTTGATAGATAAGTGTTTTAATAGCCTCCTCTGCTAATTCTAACTTCAGGGTTAGTTCTGGGTTGCTTTCCTTTGATTAGTCTCTCATTATGGGTGTGTTTTCTTGCTTCTTTTCATACCTGGTACCGTGATTGGATGCCAGACATCCTGAATGTCACCTTGCTGGGTCATGGAAATTTTTGTATTCCTATTGCTTGCCTTGAGCTTTGTTCTACTATGCAGTTAAGACCCAAAAGGAGAAAACTATTCCAAGTAACTTACTTTTATGATTTGTTAGGCGGATCTGGAACTAGGTCTGCCTAGTCTAGGCTAATTATTCCTCTCGCTGAGGCAAGATCTTCCTGAGTACTTTACCCAAGGCCCCATGAATTATGAGTTTTTCCAGTCTGGCTGATGGGAACAGACATTGTTCCCAGTCCTGCATGAGAACCAGTCACTGTTCCCTCTAATTCTCTTGATGGTTCTTTCCCAAATCTCGAGAGAAAGAGGTTTCTCTTTCTTTTCCTCACACATGTGCTAAATACTCGAGGGGGACGTAGCTCCCCGGGTTTTTCTCTCTGTGCAACTCTCTCTCTAGTGCTCTGCCTATGAACTCCAGCTGCCTTGGTTTCCCTGGATACTCAGCTCTATCTCATTTCAAGAAATCTGCCTCAGTTACCCCTCCCTGCACCACAGCCTAGAAACTATTTTAGGTAATAAGCTGGAGCAATGGAGGGCTCACCTTTTCTGTTTCCCATTTTTCGGAGATCACTGCCCTTCACTGCCTGATGTCCAGTGTTTTGAAAACTGTTGTTTCATGTATTTTGCCTTTTGGGAGTTGTTGCAGGTGGAAGATAAATCTGGTCCCCATGACTTTACTCTGACCAGACAGCACCAATATTTTGAACGGTATGTTTGTCTGTCACTCTGGGAGGATTTTAGCCTTCAAGGTAGGGGATCATTTTTACATTCAAGATAAATGTGCCTTTCTTTACACAGTGGGAAAAGTGGCTAATGGGGGTGGGGTGTGGAAACAGAAATAGTATCACACCTGGATGGCACTACTCATCAGGCTGCTCAAGGGTGAGGAATGTTTCCGGAGGTTCTCTGTTCTTTTTGTGAATCAGGAAGACATCCCGTTCAGCATCTGGCAGCCCGAGTGTTAGTTCTGGTCCCCATTGAGGTTTGGGGCCTTGGAAAGGGCCCCTTAGTTAATAAGAGGAAATAAGAATAATTCTCATGGGCACGTGTTGGGAATTAACTTTGAGATGTTAATGTATCTGGATACCTGAGTGTTTAATACGTGCCTTTACTTAAAAGTGGCTTGTACGTCCCACAGTAGGGCTGGCAGTTGTTCCACTTGATATAAGATGAATGTTGCGAGACGGCAGGCTGGTTACTTGGGGGATTCTCTTCCAGGTGGGATTTGTTTGAGGGGAGATCCATGTTCTGCTAGAGAGTGGCTCTCAAGAAAATCTTCCGAGACACGAGCCGGCTGAAACAGGACTGTTCGTAAAGTGACTCAGAGCATTTTGAGCACATTCAGAACTCCAGCAGCTCTTTAAAGTTCTGCCCCCAGGCCCCAAATCCCTGACTATCCCCCATGTCTGCTCCAGCTGTTCAATCCTCCTCACTTCACTATAGCAATGTTAGAAATATGGTGCCATTTGCAGTTTACATCTTGAGCTAAACCAATGACAGTAATATCCTAGAGCATTGCATTTAAATTGTTGGAATTAGAACAAGAAGGATAATGCAGAACTGTTCCATTAAGTTAGAGAGAAAAAATCATAGTGCTAATGCAGCATTTAGAACTCATAGAAATTTGTTTGTCTTTAAAAAATCCTTTATAATCTCCCGTTATAAGTCACAACATAAAACTGTTTCCTTCTTCATTTTGTAAAATATTTCCCTTTTATATTTCTTTATCTGAAAATAATTTTCGAAAGGTAGATTTTGCCAAGGCCATTTGAAGTCCAGGTTAATGACAAACACTGGGCATCAGCATCATTTGGTGTTTCAGTCATGTGGTTCCTGAGACACCCCTGAGATAAGAGTGCAGTTCTATGGCTGCGGAGAAAGACCAGCCTGCAGACTAATTGGCACGCAGAGGGAGCACGAGCAGCCAAGTGACTTACAAGGCATCCGCTGTGTCCTAACGGGCATGAAGATGCTCTGCAGACCCCGGCAAGGGGGTGCAGGCTGCGTCTGGAGTAGCTCAGTCTGGAAGCCAGCTAGCAGTGTGGCAGCTGCTTGATTAAAGAATGAACGTTTTCAGTAGAAAAGAAGAAAACAAATGAGAAAATGGAAATCAACTATAAATTCTGTTTGCTTTTCTGAAAAGGAGAAAAGAATATCATTGAACACTACACTGGAAGGGGGTCTTTCTCATTTGCTGCAAACTTATCAAAATTACTTCCATTTGGCTCATGATTTGCTACTATTGACCCTTCTTTTAGCAGATTAATCTTCATATCTGTACAAGGGAACTTGCCCTCATGCTGTGGATTATCTACCTTTCTTTACATCATTTCTTCTCATTCATAAAGATGAAGCATTTTATGCTTTAAATATATTTTATGTTTCCATATATTATATTATTAGGATACCATAGGAACCATAAGAAACCTACCTTACAATAAAGAATTGAAATTCAAGTATTAGAAATTTTCAATAGGGCTTCCCTGGTGGCGCGGTGGTTGGGAGTCTGCCTACCGATGCAGGGGACGTGGGTTCGTGCCCTGGTCCGCGAGGATCCCACGTGCCACGGAGCGGCTGGGCCCGTGGGCCATGGCGGCTGAGCCTGCGCGTCCGGGGCCTGTGCTCCACGACGGGGAGGGGCCACAGCAGTGAGAGGCCCGCATACCCCCCACAAAAAAAAAAAAAAATTTCAATAATAACATTTTAATTTTTTTATTTAAAAAGATGTAAAAAAGTTTTTAAATTTTAAACACATTTTGGAAAGCAGACAAATGGGTACAAAAACTATTGTCTACTTGTGACTGGCTTCATTACCAACTGCATTTGAATTTCTCTAACAGAAAGAAGGACAGAGAAAAGATAAACAGGATCAGGCAAGTGAGGAATTTCTCTGCTTATTTTCTAGGTTTTCTTTTTCTATTTTTATTTTGCAAATTTTTGACATTTTCTCTCAAAACTTTTTGTCCAAATGTACTGTATTTTACTTGCACATGGAAATATATTGTCCTATTCTTTCTCCTGCCTCTAATGAGAAAATACTTTTTCTGTTTTCTTTGCATTTGCTTACTCAGTTCTTTATCTTTTTTATAATTTTTTTTTCTTTTTTTCTTTTTGGCTGTGTTGGCTCTTCTTGCTGCACACGGTCTTTCTTTAGTTGAAGCAAGCAGTGGCTACTCTTCATTGCGGTGCACAGGCTTCTCATTGCAGTGGTTTCTCTTGCTGCTGAGCACAGGCTCTAGGCGTGTGGGCTTCAGTAGCTCTGGCACGCGGGCTCAGTATTTGTGGCTCAAGGGCTCTAGAACACAGGCTCAGTAATTGTGGTGCATGGGCTTAGTTGCTCCACAGCATGTGGGATCTTCCCGGACCAGGGATCAAAGCTGTGTCCCCTGCATTGGCAGGTGGATTCCTAACCACTGTGCCACTAGGGAAGTGCCTACTCAGTTCTTTCTTAATGTGCCAGATACAGTGCTAAGCCCCTTACATGAATTATTTTATCTAATCTACACACAAGCCTCTCAAGTAAGTATTATTATTCTAATTTGACAGGAGACAAAACTGAGGGTCTGGGAACTCAAGTGTCAATTGCAAAGTCACAGAGTGAAGTCATCATTTGAAACCCAGCAGCCTGACTCCAAAGTATAATGGTGTTAGATATAATCTATATTGTTAAAGTGGCACACTAAAGTCTGAAACTTTTCAGGGGAGTGACCAAGATGGTAGAGTAGGAAGACCCTGAGCTCACCTTCTCCCACAGGCTCACCAAAATTACAAATTTTACAAAGCAACTTTCGATGAGAATGACCTGAAGCCTAGCAGAAAAGAAGGAACCACAATGAGACAGGTTGGAGAGGCAGAGACATAGTATAGTCAAGACTCACATCCCTTGACACAGTATAGTCAGGACTCACACACTCTGGTAGGTGACCACCAAATGAGAGGATAATCAAAATTGCAGATGTTCTCCCCAAGGAGCAAGAGGTCTAAGCCCCATATCAGGCTCCCTAGTGTGGGGGTCCTGCACCAGGAGATGAGTCCCCAGGACATTTGGCTTTGAAGGACAGTAGTGCTTGTGTACAAGAGAGCCAGAGGGCTATAGGAAACAGATACTACACCCTTAAAAGTCACATATGGCATCTCACACACTCAGAGTCCCAGCACAGAGGCAGTAACTTGAAAGGAGCCTGGATCAGATCCAACTGATGATCTTATAGAGACTCCCAGAACAACAGGAAGCCACTGGAACTCCCCCTGGAGACATAGACACTGGCAGCAGCCATGTTGAGGAGCTTTATCTACCATGAGGACACTGGTGTTGGTAAGTGCCATTTTGGAGTCCTCCCTCTGGACTATTTGTGCTGAGACACAGTCCCGCCCACCAGACAAACTGCACCAGGCCTGGGACTGCCGGACCCACATCCAGTCATTACAGGACTCAACCCAATTATAACTGGGCCAGAACTAGCCCTGAAACTTCCAGGCGCATGGGCTTAGTTGCTCCACAGCCCTGGAACCTCCAGGCTCAGGGGCTTAGTTGCTCCCCTGACCCAGCACTCAGCTGCCCCAGGACCTGGGCCCACCAAACAGTGGACCAACACTAGCCCCAGCACACCTCAGCTAGTCACACCAGTACCTGGCCTTGCCCACCAATGGCTTTCAACCTCAAGATGAGGCACAGCCAGGCAGCCAACAAGAACATAGACCAGCCTCACCTACCAGCATGCCCACAGTAGCCAGCTTTGCCACAAAAGGAAGATCCACACAGCCCACAAAGGGAGTACCCCTAGATTATATAGCTCTGGTGACCAGGAAGGAGAGTTGTGCTGAGCTACATAGGTTGTCTCCTATATGAGTCCACTTATCCAAGGTCAGGAAATGTAACCAATCTACCTAATACATACAAATAAACATGGAGAATTAAGCAAAATGAGGAAACAAAAGAATATGTTCCAAACAAAGGAACAAGATAAAACCCCAAAAGAAAAACTAAGCAAAGTGGAGATAAGCAATCTGTCCAATAAAGAGTTCAAGGTAATGACCATAAAATGCTAAAAGACTTCAGGAGAAGAATAGATGAACACAATGAGAAGTTTAACAAAGAAATGCAAAATATAAAGAAGAACCAAACACAGCTGAATAATACCATAACTGAAATTTTAAAATACACTAGAAGGAATCAACAGCAGATTAGATGATACAGAAGAATGGATCAGAAAACTGGAAGACAGAGTAGTAGAAATCACTCAAGCTGAAGAGGAAAAAGAAAAAAGAATTTTTTAAAATGAGGACACATCAAGAAATATCTAACATCTGCATTATGGGGTCCAGAAAAAGAAAAAAGAGAAAAAGGGACAGAGAACTTACTTTAAGCAATAATAACTGAAAACATCCCCTAACATGGGACAGGAAACAGACATGCAGATCCAAGAAGGAAAGAAATGCTCAAACAAGATGAACTCAAAGAGGTCCACAACAAGACACATTGTAATTAAAATGGCAAGAATTAAAATAAGGGAGAATATTAAAAGCAGCAGGAGAAAAGCAAAAAATTACAGTACAAGGGAACTCCCTTAAGGTTATCAGTTGACTTTTAAGCAGAAACTCTGCAGGCCAGAAAGGAGTGACATGGTATATTTCAAACGATGAAAGGGAAAAACCTACAACCAAGAATATTCTACCCAGCAAGGCCATCATTCGGGTGTGAAGCAAAGAGCAAAAGTTTTACAGACACACACAAGCTAAAAAAGTTCAGCACCATGAAAGCAGCTTTACAAGAAATGTTGAAGGGACTTCCTAAGCATAAAAGACCACAACTAGAAATATAAAAATTACATTGGTAAAGGCAAATATACAGTAGGTAGTAGATCAACCACTTACAAAGCTAGTAGGATGGTTAAAATACAAATGTAGTAAAATCATCTACATCCACAGTAAGCAGTTAAGGATACACACACAAAAAATGTAAAATATGATGTCAAAAAACAAATATGATGTAAAAATGCAGGATTGTTAGAATGCATCTGAACTTAAGCGATGAGTAACTTAATTTTATATATATAGATAGATAGATAGATAACCACTAACCAGAAATCTATAATAGATACACACACAATAAAGAGAAAGGAATCTAAACATAACACTTAAGATTGTCATCAAGTCACAGGGGAAGAGAGCAAAAGAAGAAGAAAGGGAAAAAAGGATCTATAAAAAAAAAATCCAAAACTATGAACAAACTGGCAATAAATACATACTTATCAATAATTAATTTAAATGTAAATGGACTTAATGCTCCAATCAAAAGACATAAGGTGGCTGTTTGGATACTTTAAAAAAGACCCATATATATGCTGCCTACAAGAGACTCACTTCAGACCTAAAGACACATGCAAACTGAAAGTGAGGGAATGGAAAAAGATATTCCAGGGAAGTGGAAATGAAAAGAAAGCTGGGGTGGTAACTCTTGTTTCAGACAAAATAGACTTTAAAACAAAAACTGTAATGAGAAACAAAGAAGGACGTTACATAATGATCAAGGGTTCAATCCAGGAAGATGATATAACAATTGTAAATATATATGCACCCAACATAGGAGCATCTAAATACATAAAGCAAATATTAACAGATATAAAGGGAGAAATTGACAGTAACACAATGATAGTAGGGGACTTTAACACCCCACTTACACCAATGGACAGATCATCCAGACAGAAAATCAATAAGGAAACACTGGCCTTAAGAGACAAATTAGACCAAATAGACTTAATATAGATATTCAAATAGTCAAATAGATACATTCCATCCAAAAGCAGCAGAATACACATTATTTTCAAGTGCACATAGAACATTCTTCAAGAGAGATCACATGCAAAAAAAAAAAAAAGAGAGAGAGAGAGATCGCATGCTAGACAACAAAACAACTCTCAGTAAAATATAAGAAAATTGAAATCATGTCATGCATTTTTTATAACAATGGTATGAGACAAGAAATCAACTACAAGGAAAATAATGCAAAATAACACAAACACATGTAGGCTAAGCAATATGCTACTAAACAAACAATGGGTCAGTGAAGAAATCAAAGAAAGTATTTTTAAAAACCTCAGCACAAATGAAAACAGAAAAATAATGATCACAAATCTATGGGACACAGCGAAAACTTTTCTTAGAGGGAAGCTTATAGTGATACAAGCCCACCCCAGGAAACAAGAGAAATCTCAAATAAACAACCTAACCTTACACCTAAAGGAACTAGAAAAAGAAGAATAAACAAAATGAAAGGTGAGTAGAAGAAAAGAAATCATAAAGATCTGAGCAGAAATAAGTGAAATAGAGACTAAAAAAAAAAAAAAAATGAAAAATGAATGAAACTAAGAGCTGGTTCTGTGCTTTTGATAAACACAACTGATAAACCTTTAACCAAACTCATCAAGGAAAAAAAGAGACATGGTCCAAATAAATAAAATCTGAAATTAAAAGAAAAGTTACAACTGACACCAAGGAAATACAGAGATCATAGAAAATTATTATGAACAATTATATGCCAATAAAATGGACAACCTAGAAGAAATGGATAAATTCCTAGAAACATATAATCTCCCAAGACTTCATCTGGATGAAATACAAAATCTGACCAGACCAATTAGCAACAATGAAATTGAATCAGTAATTAATTAAATAAATAAATAATTTTTTTAATTAAAAAAAAAACCTCCCAACAAACAGAAGTCCATGACCAGAAGTCTTCACTGGTGAATTCTACCAAATATTTAAAGAGTTTATAACTATCCTTGTCAAACTATTCCAAAAAATTAAAGACAAAGGAATACTTCCAAACCCTTTTTGTGAGTCCAGGATCACCCTGATACCAAAACCAGACAAAGACACCACAAAAAGATTCTATTACAGGTTAATATCACTGATGAACTTAGATACAAAAATCCTTAACAAAATATTAGCAAACCAAATTCAACAATACATTAAAATGATCTTACCTCATAATCAAGTGGGATTTAATTCCAGGGATACAGGATGGTTCAACATGTACAAATCAATCAATATGATACATCACATTAACAAATTGAAAAATAAAAATCATGTGATCATAATAGATGCAGAAAAAAGCTTTTGACAAAATTCAACATCCATTTGTGATTAAAAACTCTCAGCAAAGTGAGTATAGAGGTAACATACCTCAATATAGTAAAGGCCATATATGAGAAGCCCACAGCTAACATTGTACTCAACAGCAAACTCTGAAAGCATTTCTTGTAAAATCAGGAACAAGACAAGGATTTCCACTCTTGCTACTTTTTTCAACACAGTATTGGAAGTCCTAGCCACAGCAATCAGAGAAGAAAAAGAAATAAAAGGCATCCAAATTGAAAAGGAAGAAGTGTCACTATTTGCAGAGGACATGATATTATATATAAAAAATCCTAAAGACTCTATCAAAAAACAGTAAGAACTAATAAACAAATTCATTAAAGTTGTAGGATACAAAATCAATACACCAAAAAACTGTTGTGTTTCTGCACACTAATAATGAACTATCAGAAAGAGAAAGTAAAAAAAACAATCCAATTTACAATTGCATCAAAAAAAAAATTAAAATTCTACCAATATATTTAACCAGGGAGGTGAAACCCCTGTATATTAAAAACTACAAGACATTAATGAAAGAAATTGAATAAGACAAAAGACATGGAATGATATTCTGTGCTCATGGATTGGAAGAATTAATTTTACTAAAATGACCATTCTACCAAGGTGATCTACAAACTCAGTGAAATCCCTATCAAAATACCAATGGCATTTTTTTTTACCGAATTAGAACAGATAATCCTAAGCTTTGTATGGAACACAAAAGACCCCAAATAGCCAATCTTGAGAAAGGAAAACAAAGCTGGAGCTATCATGCTCCCTGACTTCAAACTATACTACAAGCTACAGTAATCAAAACAGTATGGTACTGGCACAAAAAGAGTGATATAGATCAATGGAACAGAGTAGACAGCCCAGAAAAGAACTCACTCTTATATGGGCAATTAGTCTACAACACAGGAAGCAAGAATATGCAACGGGGAAGAAAAGCCTCTTTAATAAATGGTATTGGGAAAACTGGACAGCTACATGCAACAGAATCTAACCAGACTACTCTATCACACAACACACAAAAATAAACTCAAAATAGATTAAAGACTTAAATGTAAGACCTGAAACCATAAAACTTCTAGGAGAAAACATAGGCAGTACACGTTGACATTGGTGTTAGTAATATTTTTTTATATGTCTCCTTAGACATGGGAAATAAACAAAAAAGTAAACAAATGGGAATACATCAAACTAAAAAGCTTTTATACAACAATGGAAACAATAAAATGAAAAGGCCCCCTCCTGAATGGGAGAAGAGATTTGCAAATGATATATCTATTAAAGGGTTAATATTCAAACTATGCCAAAAACTCATATAGCTCAACATCAAAAAAACAAACAACCCAATTAAAAAATGGGCCGAGGACCTGAATAGACATTTTCCATAAGAAGACATACAGATGGCCAACAGGCACATGAAAAGATGTTCAACATCACTAATCATCAGGGAAATGCAAATCAAAACCATAATGAGATATCACCTCATACCTGTCAGAATGGCTATTAACAAAAAGACAACAAATAAGTGTTGGCAGCAAGGATGTGGAGAAAAGGAAACACTACTTCACTGTTAGTGGGAATATAAATTGGTTCAGTCACTATAGAAAACATTATAGAGGGTTCTCAAAAAATTAAAAATAGAACTACAGTACCATCTACAATTCAACTCCTAGTATTAATCTGAAGAAAATGAAAACACTCATTTGAAAAGATATATGCACCCGTATGTTCATTGCAACATTATTTACAATAGTAAAGATATGAAAGCAACCAATATATATGTTTATATACATACATAAAATGGATTATTACTCAGCCATTAAAAAGAATGGAATCTTGCCATTTGTGACAACATGGATTAACATAGAGGGTATTGTGTGAAGTGAAATAAGTCAGACACAGAAAGACAAATACTGTATTATTTTACTTATATGTGGAATCTAAAAAACAAAACAAACATAACAGAAATAGAATTATAAATGCAGAGAATAAAGAGATGCTTGCCAGAGGGGAGGGTTGTGTGGGGATGAGAGAAACAGGTGAGGGAGATTAAGAAGTGCAAACTTCCAGTAGCAAAATAAATGAGTCACAGGTGTGAAATGTACAGAGTGGGAAATATAGTCAGTAATAATGTAATATTTTGTATGGTGACAGATGGTAACTAGACTTAATGATGGTTATTTTGAAATGTATAGAAATAGCAAATCACTATGTCATGTAACAGGAACTAACACAGTGTTCTAGGTCAATTACACTTCAAAAACAAACAAATGGGTGGGCGGAGTCAAGATGGCAGAATAGGAGGACGCGTCTCTGCACAACTAGGGCACCTACCAGGCACCGGTGGGGGACCATGGACATTTGAGGGGATGGGAGGAGTCCCCAGCAATGAGGTAGGACATGGGACATGGAGGGGAGTGAGGGGGGAGAAGTGGAGGCGGGATGGGACCGGCAGCCCTGAGGGGCGATTGGGGGAGGGGAAAGGATCCCATACCCGAAAGGGGAAATTGGGGGACAAAGGATCAGAAGGGAGTGTGGCCAGGTTTTCCCTGCCCACTTGGGCCCCCAGGAGCCTGCTGAGATCCTGGGCCTGATCCTCTGCCCACTGAGGTCCCCTTCAGCTGCACAGGTCCTGACGGAGTGGGAGGGAGGGAAGAGGGAGAAAAAGTAAAGGCTGAACCTAGGGACTGGCACCTCGAGGGGTGGCTGGGGGAGGAGAGGAGTTCCTACACACAGTGGGACCACCCACAGTTAGAGGTCCAGCAGGGATGGGGGAGATGCTGGGGGAGAACTTGGGAGTGGGCCTGGAGGAACAGAAGGGAACACAGCCAGCACTTTTCCTGTCCACTTAGACACCAGGAACCTGTTGGGCTCCTGGGCCTAATCCTCTGCACTGGGAGCCTCCCTTCTACCATGCAGGGCCCAAGCCCTGCCCCTACACCCCCACCCAGGGCCCTATCTCTACACTTGGGGACCCTCTCTGAGACCCCCTCCAACCACACTGGGCCTAAACCACATCCACACACCCTCACCCAGGGCCTTACCTCCAAACTTCGAAATCCACACTCTGCACATGCTGCCTCCCCTCTTCCTGGCAGGTCTTAAGCAGAGGCCCTGCCCAACGCTTGAACGTCACCCCGCCTAGGCCCCGCCCCCAAGGCCTTGTCCAGCTGCATGGGCCCTGAGGCTAGGCCCTGTCCCAAGTTCAAAAGTCACCTGTCCCTGCCCCCCGCCTAGGCCCCACCCCACCCTAAACCCCACCCCTGCCTAAGTTCCACCACTCACCTAAACTCCACCCCCCATAGTCAAGACCTTGTGTTTTTTCCTTCTTCTTTTAGGTTGGGGTTCTTTTTTACCTTGTTGTTGATTCATTTAAACTTTTATTTTTCTAGTAAATCTTTTATTTTTCTAATTTTATTTGATTCTTTATACAGTGTTATTTTTCTACTTATTTTGGCTCATCCACCACCACTTTTTTTTCTTTTTTCTGTTGTGGTTTTGTTTTACCTTGTTGCGGTTTTCTCAATTATATATTTATTTTTCCTGATATATTTCTTATCTTTCTAATTTTATTTTATTTTTTCTTTTTTGTTATTGTACTGCTCCTTTTTTTCTTTTGCAGCACCACGTAGCTGGTAGGAATCTTAGTTCCCAGGCCAGATGTCAGGCCCAAGCTCCTGTAGAGAGAGCACAAAATCCAAACTGATGGACTAACAGAGAACCTCAGACAACAGGGAATATGAATTGGAGTGAGACCTCCTGGAGATCCTCATCTCAGCACCAAGATCTAGATTTACCCAACTGCCTGCAAACTCCAGTGCTGGATGCCTCAGGACAAACAACCAGTAAGACAGGAATATAGCCCCACCCATTGAAAAAAAAAATGAAATGACAAAATAATGTGTTACAGATGAAAGAGCAAGGTCAAAACCTACAAGACCAAATAAATGAAGATGAAATAGGAAACCTACGTGAAAAATAATTCAGAGTATTGATAGTAAAGATGACCCAAAATCTCAGAAACAGAACACAGAAAAAACAAGAAATGTTAACAAGGATCTAGAAGAACTAAAGAGCAAACAAAGAGTGATGAACAACACAATAACTGAAATTAAAAATACTCTAGAAGGAATCAATAACAGAATAACTGAAGCAGAAGAATGGAGAACTGAGCTAAAAGATAAAATGGTGGAAATACCTGCCAGGGAGCAGAATAAAGAAAAAAGAATGAAAAGAATTGAGGACAATCTCAGATACCTCTGGGACAACATTAAACACACAAACATTCTTATTATAGGGGTCCCAGAAGAAGAAGAGAAAAAGAAAGAGTGTGAGAAAATATTTGAAGAGATTATAGTCAAAAACTTCCCTAACATGGGAAAGGAAATAGTCAAGTCCAGGAAGTGCAGAGAGTCCCATACAGTATAAACCTGGGGGAGGTTTAAAAGCAGCAAGGAAAAAGTAACAAATAACATACAAGGGAATCCCCATAAGGTTAACAGCTGATCTTTCAGCAGAAACTCTGCAAGCCAGAAGGGAGTGGCAGGACATATTTACAGTGATGAAGGGAAAAACCTACAACCAAGATTACTCTACCCAGCAAGGATCTCATTCAGATTCAAAGGTGAAATCAAAAGCTTTACAGACAAGCAAAAGCTATGAGAATTCAGCACCGCCAAATCAGCTTTATAACAAATGTTAAAGGAACTTATTTAAGCAGGAAACACAAGAGAAGAAAAAACAAACCCAAATCAATTAAGAAACTGATAGCAGGAACATACATATTGATAATCACCTTGAATGTAAATGGATTAAATGCTCAAACCAAAAGACACAGACTGGCTGAATGGATACAAAAACAAGACCCTTATATATGCTGTCTACAAGAAACCCACTTCAGACCTAGGGACACATACAGACTGAAAGTGAGGGGATGGAAAAAGATATTCCATGCAAATAGAAATCAAAAGAAAGCTGGGGTAGTAATACTTATATCAGATAAAATAGACTTTTAAATAAAGACCATTACAAGACATAAGGAAGGACACTACATAATGATCAAAAGATCAATCCAAGAAGAAAACATAACAATTATAAATATTTATGCACCCAACATAGGGGCATGTCAATACATAAGGTAAATGCTAACAGCCATAAAAGGAGAAATCGACAATAACACAATAATAATGGGGCACTTTAACACCCCACTTACACCAACAGACAGATCATCCAGGCAGAAAATAAATAAGGAAACACAAGCTTTAAATGACACAAAAGACCAGATGGACTTAATTGATATTTTTAGGACATTCCACCTGAAAGCAGAAGAATACACTTTCTTCTCAAGTGCACATGGAATGTTCTCCAGAATAGATCACATCTTGGATCACAAGTCAAGCCTCGGAAAATTTAAGAAAACTGAAATCATATCAAGCATCTTTTCTGACCACAACGCTATGAGACTAGATATCAATTACAGGAAAAAAAAAACTGTAAAAAATACAAACACATGGAGGCTAAATATTGCACTCCTAAATAACCAAAAGAGCACTGAAGAAATCAAGAAATTTAAAAATACTCCAAAACAAATGTCAGCAAAAACATGATGATCCAAAACCTATGGGATGCAGCAAAAGCAGTTCTAAGAGGGAATTTCATAGCAATTCAAGCTCACCTCAAGAAACAAGAAAAATCTCAAATAAACAATCTAAATTTACCCCTAAAACAACTACATAAAGAAAAACAAAGAAAACCCAAAGTTAGCAGAAGGAAAGAAATCATAAAGATCAGATCATAAATAAATGAAAAAGAAATGATAGCAAAGATCAATAAAACTAAAAGCTGGTTCTTTGAGAAGATAAAAAAAAAAAAAAGATAAACCATTAGCCAGACTCATAAAGAAAAAAAAAGGAAGAGGACACAAATCAATAAAATTAGAAATGAAAATGGAGAAATCACAACTGACACTGCATAAATACAAAAGATCATAAGAGACTACTACAAGCAACTATATGCCAATAAAATAGACCACCAAGGAGAAAAGGACAAATTCTTGGAAAAGTACAACCTTCCAAGATTGAAAGAGGAAGAAGTAGAAAATGTAAACAGACCAATCACAGGTAATGAAATTGAAAATGTAATTTAAAATCTTCCAACAAACAAAAGTCCAGGACCAGATGGCTTCACAAGTGAATTCTATCAAACATTTAGAGAAGAGTTAACACTTATCCTTCTCAAACTCTTCCAAAAAATTGCAAAGGGAGGAACACTCCCAAAATCATTTTATGAGGCCACCATCACCCTGATACCAAAATCAGACAAAGATATCGCAAAAAAAGAAATTTATAGACCAATATCACTGATGAACATAGATGCAAAAAGCCTCAACAAAATACCAGCAAACAGAATCCAACAACACATTAAAAGGATCATAAACCATGATCAAGTGGGATTTACCCCAGGAATGCAAGGATTCTTCAATACATGCAAAACAATCAATGTGATACACCATATTAACAAATTAATGAATAAAAACCATATGATCATCTCAATAGATGCAGAAAAAGCTTTTAACAAAATTCAACACCCATTTATGATAAAAAGTCTCCAGAAAGTGGGCATAGAGGGAACCTACATCAACATAATAAAAACTATATACAACAAACCCACAGCAAACATCATTCTCAATGGTGAAAAACTGAAAGCATTTCCTCTAAGATCAGGAAGAAGACAAGGATGTCGATTCTTGCCACTATTATTCAACATAATATTCGAAGTCCTAACCACAGCAATCAGAGAAGAAAAAGAAATAAAGAATAGAAATTGGAAAAGAAGAAGTAAAACTGTCACTGCCAATGACATGATACTATACATAGAAAATCCTAAAGATGCCACCAGAACTAATCAATGAATTTGATAAGTTTGCAGTATACAAAATTAATGCACAGAAATCTCTTGCATTCCTATACACTAACAATGAAAAATCAGAAAGAGAAATTAAGGAAACAATCCCATTTACCATCGCAACAAAAAGAGTAAAATACCTAGAAATAAACCTACCTTGGAGGTACAGGAGGCAAAAGAC
Organism: Orcinus orca; assembly: GCF_937001465.1. NCBI lineage: Eukaryota > Metazoa > Chordata > Mammalia > Artiodactyla > Delphinidae > Orcinus > Orcinus orca. The sequence continues at coordinate 25,285,038 of NC_064569.1, forward strand.
CTGTACTCAGAAAACTATAAAACAATGATGAAAGAAATCAAAGATAACATAAACAGATGGAGACATATACCATGCTCCTGGATTGGAAGAATCATTATTGTGAAAATTACTCTACTACCCAAAGCAATCTACAAGTTCAATGCAATCCCTATCAAATTACCAATGGCATTTTTCAAAGAACTAGAACAAGAAATTTTACAATTTGTGTGGAAACACAAAAGACCCCGAATAGCCAAAGCAATCTTGAGAAACAAAAATGGAGCTGGAGGAATCAGGCTCCCTGACTTCAAACTATACTACAAAGCTACAGTAATCAAGACAGCATGGTACTGACACAAAAACAGAAATATAGATCAATGGAACAGGTTAGAAAGCCCAGAGATAAACCCATACACATATGATCACCATATCTTTGACAAAGGAGGCAAGAATATACAACAGAGAAAAGACAGCCTTTTCAATAAGTGGTGCTGGGAAAAATGGATAGATACATGTTAAAGAATGAAATTAGAACACACCCTAACACCACACACAAAAGTAAACTCAAAATGGATTAAAGACCTAAATGTAAGGCCAGACATTATAAAACTCTTAGAGAAAAACATAGACAGAACACTCTATGACATAAATCACAGCAAGATCATTTTTGACCCACCTCCTAGAGTAAGGGAAATAAAATCAAAAATAAACAAATGGAACCTAATGAAACTTAAAAGCTTTTGCACAGCAAAGGAAACCATAAACAAGATGCAAAGACATCCTCAGAATGGGAGAAAATAAACGCTGGAGAGGGTATGGAGAAAAGGGAACCCTCCTGCACTGTTGGTGGGAATGTAAAGTGATACAGCCGCTATGGAGAATAGTATGGAGTTTCCTTAAATAACTAAAAATAGAACTACCATATGACCCAGCAATCCCACTACTGGGCATATACCCAGTATATGAGAAAACCATAATTCAAAAATATACATGTACCACAATGTTCATTGCAGCACTATTTACAATAGCCAGGACATGGAAGCAACCTAAATGTCCATCAATAGATGAATGGATAAAGAAGATGTGGCACATATATACAGTGGAATATTACTCAGCCATAAAAAGGAATGAAATTGAGTTAATTGTAGTGAGGTGGATGGACCTAGAATCTCTCATACAGAGTGAAGTAAGTCAGAAAGAGAAAAACAAATACCGTATGCTAGCGCATTTATGTGGAAGTTTAAAAAGTGGTACTGATGAATCTAGTGGCAGGGCAGGAATAAAGATGCAGACGTAGAGAACAGACTTGAGGTCATGGGGAGAAAGGGGAAGCTGGGACGAAGTGAGAGAGTAGCACTGACATATATACACTACCAAATGTAAAATGGATGGTTAGTGGGAAGCTGCTGCATAGCCCAAGAAGATCAACTCGATGCTTTGTGACAACCTAGAGGGATGGAATAGGGAGGTTGGGAGGGTGGGAGGGAGGCTCAAGAGGGAGGGGATATGGAGATATATGTATACATATAGCTGACTCACTTTGTTATACAGCAGAAACTAACATCACATTGTAAAGCATTTATACTCCAATAAAGATGTGAAAAAAAAGTCAGAGTGAAAAAACAGAAACTCATAGAAAAAGAGATCTGATATGTGGTTATCAGAGGTTGGGGGTGGGTGGGGAATTGGAGAAAGAGAGTCAAAATGTACAAACATCCGGTTATAAGACAAATAAGTACTAGAGATGAGACATACAACATGATAAATGTAATTAACACTGCTGTGTGTTACATGTGACAGGTGTTAAGAGAGTAAATTCTAAGAGTTCTCATCACAAAGGAAACAATTTTTTTCTATTTATTTAATTTTATATCTATATGAGATGATGGATGTTCACTAAACTTGTGGTAATCATTTCATGATGCATTTAAGTCAAATCATTATGCTGTACACTTTAAACTTATACAGTACTGTATGTAAACTATATCTCAACAAGACTGGGGGGGAAAGCTTAATGGGAAAAAAAATAATAAATAAATAAGTCACAGGGATATAATGTACAGCACCAGGGATGTAATCAATAATATTGTAATAATTTTGTATGGTGCATAATCTACAGAAATAATGAATCACTATGTTGTACACCTGAAACTAATATAATTTTGTAGGTCAATTATACTTTAATTTTAAAAATTAGTTGTGATCTTGAATTTTCCAAGAGTGTCTGACACTACTTTCAATTGTATCAATTCAAAATGAAGCTGTTTTCATCACAAGAAAATAGTTGTAACTATGTATGATGATGCATGTTAACTAGACTTATTGTGGTGATCATTTTTCAAAATATACAAATATTGAATCATCATCTTGTAAATCTGAAACTAATATAATATTCTAGTCAGGGACTTCCCCGGTGGTGCAGTGGTTAAGAATCCGCCTGCCAAAGCAGGGAACACAGGTTCAAGCCTTGGTCGGGGAAGATCCCACATGCCACAGAGCAACGAAGGCCATGTGCCACAACTACTGATCCTGCATGCCACAACTACTGAAGCCTGCACACCTAGAGCCGGTGCTCTGCAACAAGAGAAGCCACCATAATAAGAAGCATGCACACTGCAACTAGGAGTAGCCCCCGCTGACTGCAACTAGAGAAAGCCCACACACAGCAACGAAGACCCAACGCAGCCAAATATAAATAAAATAAAATATTCTAGTCAATTACATCTAAGTTATAGAAAATAAAGTTATTAAAAGTATAATATCCTAATAAATGAATTTGCAGAAAATCAAGCCATAAGAAAACTGTTATAGTCAATCAAGATTTCACATTAATAAAGTATTACTATTTTTTGTTTGAATAGAATAACACCAAAAATAATATTCTGGTTATTTTGTTACTTTTGTTCCACAATTACCCATACTACATTTTATCACTAATAAAATTTTTTTAAAGAAAACACCTTTACATGTTAATACTTTTAACTGCACTTTTCGTGCATTTTGAACACAGATGCCCACATTTTTATTTTGCACTGCATATTATGTAGCTGTCCTGGGTATATGTTTCCTCTCTATATGCATAAGCTCTGATGATGTCATTCACCACTTTTGTTTGGCTTGTCTGCCCACTGAGGAAGGAAGTTGGATGATCTTTACAGTGTCTCCAAAGTGACTTGAGTTTAATATTCCATTTGAACTCCAGCATGTTAGTTGAGATTATCAGAAGACAATTTCCAGATCTACAATGTGCTTTGGTACATTTGTCTTTCTTCCAAAAGCAGGATTGAATAAGAAAGTGATAGTAGACATGGTATGATTTGTGATATGCTGGTGACTGGGAAGGCAACAGTGGAATTAGGTTGAAGCGGTGCAAACCCACTCAGTGTTACATGACCTTTCCCAAGAAGGGTGCAAGTTATAGAACAGACCCAACCTACCATATCTCTATAGAAGGAAACAGGTTTGTAAGTGAAAGAAGCATAAAAATCCTTTGGCTCTGAGCAGTCACAGTCTCATACAAAACAAGCAAGTGCTACTGATGTTTCTGTTTGCAGAGTATTCATTTTCATATGTACTATCACAGGCCTATTTCTAGGACAAGGAAGTACATTAGCTTTCTGTTATTCCTCAGGTGAAAAGCAGAGCTATGAGTATCTTTTGGCACATAAAGAATTCTGAATTATTTTTGATTCTCTTGATGAAAATTATGGTTTGAATTTATAGAGCCTCACAATTTCATTAAGTGCCAGTTGATGAATGAGAATTCTTCCATGGGCTTATCTTCCCCCTCCTTTTTCTGTTAGGAAGCCTCTTTAATCTTGTTAGGCTAAACAATGAAAATACATGACAAAATTGCTTAAGTTGAATTTCTGGGGTCCAGTGCTATATATTCCATTTTGTTAGCAAGCCACTTCTTCCCAATAGCAGAATTCATAGTAGAAAATTTGTGAATAATTTGTTCAGCTGTTGCTTTTAAACAGAGAGAGAGAGAGAGACACCTGGCAGGGAAGAAATTTTCAACAGATTACTGAGCTTCTGAAATTTTATCAGAATTAATTATCAACAATTAATCAATGATTGTTTGGAAAGTAATACAAAAGTCAATTAGTTAAAAATAAATAGTTTAGTCAATGATTACAACTGGTTCCACTAGCACCTCCCTGCCAAATGTAATTACTTTTGGAGTGATTCCAAATGGCTTCCTTTATGCATAAAAAATATTTCAATGCTATGCCAGCTTTTCAAGTAGTATTTAAACAATTTATTAGCAATATTGATCTGAATTCAAATGAACTACAAGGTAGGGGGTATCTACCAGTTTCCATTTAGGATGAATGTATTTTAAAAGGGGCTACCATTTGTGGTAAATAACCATGACTCTACAGTATTAAAAAAGTCCCCTTTAGTTCTATTTTTATTTCCTTTCTTTTTTTTAACCTATTTGGGTTTCAGAATCTGCTATTTGAAAACTCACAGTGAAGATATTTAAAATACCTATCTAAAAATTTTCATTGAGATTATAACTTTTTAAAAAATATTATTCTTTCTATTTGCTGTTTTTTAATAAGACAGTGAAAATTTAGAATGTAAAAAGAGACTGAAGACAACACATATGGCAAGGCCAAAAAGAGAGCTTAAAATCAAATGAGTAATGTTGCATACAGCTGCAAATATTCCATGGTTCAAGCTGAAGCTAGATATAAAATAAGAAAATGTTTCTATTGCAATTCTGTTTCCCATGCCCCTAATTTTTTTTAAAGTGTTTTTTATAGAAAATATCCAATCTGTACAGAAGTAGAGAGAACAGTATAATGAACCCCGTGTAACCAGCATCCAGCTTCACCAGTCATCAATACGTGTCCAGCCTTGTTTCATCTATATTTCCACCATCCCACCTCACTCCCACAGGGTTATTTTACAGCAAATCCCAGACAACATATCATCTTATAAGTATACATGTTATTATGACTTTCTAAAAGACAAGAACTCTTAAAAAGTATAACCTAAATACAATTATTACTTTAAAATTAATGACTTTTTTTAAAAAAATGGTTCTGAAGAAACTAGGGGCAGGACAGGAATAAAGACGCAGATGTAGAGAATGGACTTGAGGACACGGGCAGGGGGAAGGGTAAGCTGGGACGAAGTGAGAGAGTGGCATGGACATATATATACTACCAAATGTGAAACAGATAGCTAGTGGGAAGCAGCCGCATAGCACAGGGAGATTAGCTCGGTGCTTTGTGTCCACCTAGAGGGGTGGGATAGGGAGGGTGGGAGGGAGGCGCAAGAGGGAGGGGATATGGGAACATATGTACATGTATAGCTGATTCACTTTGTTATAAAGCAGAAGCTAACACACCATTGTAAAGCAATTAAACTCCAAAAAAAATTAATGACTTTTTAACATCACCATATATCCAATCAATGTTTAAATTCCTCTAATAATTATCTTGTAAATGTTTTTTTTAACAGTTGTTTTGTTCAAATAGGATCTAAACAAAATCAACACATTTAATATGCTTGAGAAGTCTTTTAATTCATTTTAAATCTATTGTTCCTCTTCCTCTTATTTTTCTTTGCAATGTGTTCATTGATGTAACTGGGTCATTTAATCTATAGTTTCCCACATTCTGGATTTTGCTGATTGTTATCTCTGGGTTATCAGTTGACTTGTGTTTTTGTTTCCTGTGTTTGCTATAAACTTCAAGGGGCTAGACCTAGAGGCTTGATCGGATCAGCCTCTGATTTATTTATTTGTTTATTTATTTTTAGCATGAGTACTTCATAGCTGGTTTATTGTACTTCCATTGGGAGAATGTCTGGTTTTCCGCTGTGTGGCCCTAAAATTGGTCCTGGTGTTGTCAGCTTGATCCACCTTTATCAGCCTTCAACCTAGTATTTTAGCAGCCATTGTTGATCATTGCCCTAGATTCATTATTTCATGAGGAGGAGAATGTAACTTTTAAAATGCCTTTTTAAGAGGCAGGTTGAGGGTATGATAGGTGACAAAGCTGTGCCATCTTCCTGTAAAGTCTGGTCGCCGCAAGAGTCTTCACTAAGTCGGTAGGCACATAGCATCGGCCAGGACACTGTACAAAAGCAAGCCTTACTATTAGAGGATGCAAGGACAACCGAGGCCCAAGCCCAAAAGGGAAAAAGCAGCAGTCAAGCCTTCAGCATACACTGTACTATCTTTACTTTTAACTTTTTACAAATAACATTTGTAGGGGAAAGAATGGAGAAGCTCCACTGAAATTTGCTCACTTTCACTTCTTTCAGCCCATTTATCCCTTGAGGCTTGAGAGTAAGGGGAATGAATAATCCAGCTCCTGGACCCACAACCTGATCATTGTTGATTATTTTCCTTTTCCAGCCTTGGAGGAATAGGAGGAAAGGGTGGAGATCAGGTGGAAGGAGCTGGGAAGGGCGTTCCAGACTAATAGCTACTGGTACGTTCTGTTCAATTGGATTTTAGTCACCAAATTCCTTTTTTTTTTAACTGAACCTTGTATGACCTATAAAATAATCAAACTCAATAGCATCATAAAATATTGGGGATGAATATGAATTATTAGGATCTGGCCTTAACCTATGGTTTGACATGTAGCCATACTATAATTGATGTGGGAGCAAATGTAATGGAGCACTGGACTGGTATGTCAGTAAGGGTTTTCCTTGACTCCCTCCTAACTAATTAAGGAGAGTGCTGAGCCCCTACAGATTGTGGTGTTGGTCAGGGGTGTTAAGTATGAACCTCACGATGGCTGTAGACTCCACACAGGCAAGCCTTGTTTCTTCCCAGAGCGGTTTTAGTAATGTGATGGATGAGTGAAAACTTCCTCCTTGAAAGATCATTCGCCTTTGTGTGTGAGTGGAATTTGTTTCAAAGACTCTTTAATGCAGCACGAAAAAAATCAGGAAAGCATTTTATCTGGATTAATAGAAAGATTTAGCTTTTCTGTGGTGGCTTTCATTTTTTAAATTCTTTGCAAACATTATCTAATCCATCTGGCAATCTGTGGAGGCCAGTTACTCTCTACATTTTGTTCTTTCAGAGTTTGGAGAAAGAGATTTAGCTTCTATCCCATGTTTTTGTGCCCTGGCTTCTCTCTTTTCCAGATCTATTTATACATTGGAAGGCTTTCAAAGTCAGAGTCTCCTACTACTTAGTAACTTCTCAAGGGAGGGACAACTATTTTTTCTGTGTGATGATTAATTACTAAGGACATGATCTTAAGGGCTCTGACTCTGGGACAACAAACAATAAAAGTAAATGCTTGTGAAAATAGAAGTCCTGCTTTATGGACATATTTTTCCCTAATAAAAATGAACAATGGGTAAGATACATGCAAAAATGTCAATACAGTAATTACAACTCTGTTGACCTAGCATGTTTTCCAAGTCACAGGGACTGTACTGTGAGAGTTTCTTTGAAGTGATTTTATAACCACAGCTATGTCCTTAGATTTTGAAAGAGTATATAAGTACAGTTTATTACCAGAGGGAAAAAAGTTTATTGAATGAGCAAGCATACACACAGAGATATGTGTAGAGTTTGAAGGATGATACAAAATATTTCTTTTATTTTCTCCGTGAGTTGACACTCAGTTGTACTTAATCCACCTTGATTGATAAACAGGGAGAGCCTGTTCTCTGGAGTCTCACTCTTCTTCCCCGCCTCGTTCACTCTGCAGAGATTATTTATAACAGGCTATACACTTTTCCAGTTGATGGGACTACAGCAGTAAAAAAAAAAGGGCCTGCCCTTATTGAGCTTACAATTGAAATAATAAACAAATATAAATATTTGTGTCTGTGTGTACGTATATTTGTATTAGGTACATATATAATACATGTGTATGCATTTATTTATATAAACTGATTTATTTACGTATATTACATAATGTGTGTCAGGTGTTGATAAGTGCTGTGAAGAAGTCAGGGAAGGCCTCGAATATAAGATGATACTTGAGCAATGACATGAAGGAAGTAAAAACGTGAGCCATGTGGCTACTTGCGGAAGAACATCTCAGACAGAGGAAAAGTGAGTGGCAGGACCCTCAGGCAGGAAAGTGTACACAGAACAGCAAGGAGGCTGGCTTGGCTGGAAAAGGGTGGGGCAGAGGTAGAGCCAAATAAAATGATACCAGAGAGATGAGGGAGCACATGTGCATGTGCATGTGTGTATACGTGTGTGTGTGCGTGTGTGTGTGTGTGTGTGTACAGGATCAAGTCTCTGTGTTTTTAAGCCTCACTTATTCTCCCCTCTCCTGCCATGCTTCTTCTTCCACTTGGCTTTTCTGTTGAAAGTCAATCGGTTCTGTCTAGGGAACAAGGCCATGGAGATGGAGACAAGACTAGGGAAAAAGAATTCAGATTCTCCAGATGCTCTGTGTGTGTTTGCAGGAGTGGGGTAGGGATTGATGGGAAAAAATAGGCTTTGAGTTAATAAAGAGCCTACAAGACATACAAATCTTTCTTTTACTAGTGTTGGCCTCACCTTAATGCCTAGTTTTGGTGCATTTTTATGCTTGCAATCTTCATCTCTTCTTCAACTTACAAACACCTTGTTCTGCCATTCTACCTTGATATGAGTCAGGGGAGTAAGGGAGTGGTTGAATAATCTATTCTGCTACAATTATCCTTAATGCTTCATTTCTTCACTTACACTTAAACTACATTTTATAAAGCTAAGAGTAGGATATTTAAGAAATAAAACACCATTTAAAATAAAATACCAGGTGCATTATCTTCCTCTTCCCTAAACTCCACCCTCCAGGGACCACTATAGAATATTTGCTCTTGTACATTTTTACACTTAATAAAACAAACACAAACTCTGTATGTTTGAGAAGAAAATTGAATTAGATACTGTTCCAAGTTGCAGAGTATTTCAGGACACTTCAACATCAGGAGGATTAGTATAAATAGATGATGCAGAGCATAGACTTTTGAATTTGCCAAAGTTTTGTCCAGAGTTGAGGAAAAAGAGTTAAAATTCAGAATTCAAGGTTTTGTTATTCTAAGGAGATAATTACAAGATGAAGTTAGAAATTAATTCTAGTTTTCTGTTTTTTCATAGCCTAAGAAACTTTGGCTTGAGCAGTAGTTTATTATTTGTCAGAAAAAATATCTCAGTTTGTACCTCAGAGAAATGTGGTCCTTATTACCTAATGTAGAATGTGGTCCATCCTGTGCCTCTCTGTCATTTCCTCCTACTTCTCACAACCTCATGCACTTGGGCTGAAGTTAGTCTTACATGATGCAGAGATCAATTTAGAAATTCAACATTGAAGTAATTCCTTTGTCAATAATGAGTTTTAAATGATTTTTAAATGTACTAATTTTCTCTCAACATTGTGATTAGGAAAATCACTTCATTGGACTGTATGTACAATAGAGATAAAGGGTATTTAAGCCGTGAAAGCTAATTATTCTATTTTCTTTTATGAATACCCAGGAGGATCTTAGGCTAAAATTCACTTGAGTTTTCCTTTATGACTCTTGCAGATTCAAGCTGAACTAGGTATGTTGGTTTGCCATAAATAGAGACATAAACCAGGAAACAGCCAGTTTAATTTTGATCGTTTAAGAGAATTAATGCCATTATCTATTTTTTATAGTCTCTATTTCCGATGTCTTCTAATGTGGTTTCCCTGCACAAAAAGAAACATCACTGAATTTTACTTATGAGTAATTTTTGGGGTATTGGTTTTTCATTACATTCTCACAAGGTATCTTGAGAATTGGGGTTATTTTACTGTTATTTTACAGTCATGTGATGTACTTGAAAATGAAGAATCTTGAGTGGGGTTGATGGTGGGAGAGGCCTGACTTGCCTAATAATGACAAGACGTCTTTGTACTTGGGTATGAAGTGGTGGAACCTCCCTAAGCAGGGTGATTTGAGGTATTTTTTATTTTCCTGATAGAAGTGACTGTCTGTCCCAATCTATCCATGTACCCATCTATCTTTTCCTATATTAATCTCCTCATAAACCACACAAATCACAGGTTATAGCTCTAGGACCTGGAAAACAAGCCAAATTCTCGGAATCACAAGGAGACAAAGCTGCTGACCAACGGAGGTGATCACCAGTTACAACTTGGGGAAAATGGCGGGGTGGGGGGGGGGCCTAATGCTTCTCCTCACTCTGGGTGGTGGCTGTGTTCCTCTGAGGGATGAGATGTCTGTTCTCAGCCTTGCTCTTGATTAGCCTCCATACTTGTTTATATCCTAGCCCTCAATCAACCTAGTCACCAAAATAACACACAGATAACTTACAGAAAAACAGAGATTGTCAAAAAAAAAACCCTCTCTCTTTCTCTCAAAATACATCCCAACAAGAAAATAAAACTAGACTATGGTCCACTATTAGTTACCTATTACTGTGTAACAAATTACCACACACTAAGATTAAAACAATCCACATTTATTACCTCACAGTTTCTGAGAGTTAGGAGTCCAGGAATTGGCTTAGCTGGATCCTCTGCAAGGCTACAGTCAAGGTGTTATCCAGGGCTGGGTTCTCATCTGGAGGCTTGACTGGGGATGGATCCTCTTCCAAACTCACTCAGTTCTTGGCAGAATTCATCTCCTTGTAGCTGTAAGGCTGGGGTCCCTGGATTCTTGCTAGCTATCAGCTGGGGGTCACTCTCAACTCCTAGAGGAACTGTAGCCCACAGCTCCTTGCTATATGGCCCTCTCCATAGGCCCTCTCATACCATGTAGCTTACTTCTTCACAGTCTGCAAGGAGAAAGTCTCTAACATCTGTCTGTTAGCAAGATGGAGACATTGTAATCACAGGAGTGTTTACATCACCTTTGCCATAACCTAATGGCTAAAAGTAAGTTTAGCTCCCATGCAAGAGAAGGAAATTGCACAAAGACATCAACCACAGGAGGCAGGAATCATGGCGCTACCTTAGAACCTGTCTACCATACTACTGTGAAGTGATTATTTGCTAATTATATCTCATCTCATTCCAAAAAGGATGTAGACTAAATTATGGATATACAGTACAATACGACAGACCATTGCACTGACATAGATGAACAGTAAACCAGAAGGCATTTTGCATCTACCTGAGCCATATTTAAGGTCAAGTGATTTTGTGACGTATAGACCACTTTGGAATATTTTGCCAATCCAGAAAAAGAGCAATCGTGAAATTTGGGGGAATAAGCATCATGTCTTAGTATACCAAATGGAATATAAAGTTGAACTTGGAGAATGAAGATTGTATTGGATGGTGAATGGCTCTATGTCAATCATTTTTTCCTCTAGACCACATTTCATTTTTCATTTTCTACTCTCCCCAGACACCATGTTCTCCATCCTCTTCCTGACCTCATTACATGAAAATCCTCTTCATGCTGGCCATTTACTGCCTGTGTCAGCATATTCTGCATTGGGACCACATCAGTCATTGATAGAAGAGGTGCTGACCAAATATCACCATGGTCTGTCTATCCACGACCACCAGTGCCCGGGGCATGGTCATTGTCACTCTGTGTCCCAGGCTTCAGTGAAACACTGTCTCAGGCTTGGTCAGCCTCTTCTCACTACTCTTACCTGGCTCCTCCATCTGCCACCTATTTACTTATGGTGGTAACTTTCTGCTACTTTCTTGGTTTCGTTTTCCAGATCAGTATACAGGACCAACTTTGGTACTTAGGTCGTGTTCCAAAGCTGAAATTTGTGTCTACATTATTTTAACAGTGTTTAAAAATGAGCTTACTGATTTATTTGCCATAGTGTTAGAAAATACAGAATTAAGATTTGTACCTTACCTTAAAATGAAACATGTTTAAAGATCCATTCCTATTGCTAATGCCTTATCCCAACTATGTTTATATCCCAAATACATAAGTCATTGCCCTGCTATATAGGATGCAAACTGTGACTCACATTCTGTCACTATAATTTCATTTGGTCTCACTTTAAATTTATGACCACCTACCTCAAGTGGGCCCTTGGAGCTGCCACGTGATCTTACTCATTTCTTTGCCAATTCACTGTCTCATTTTATAGACAATTATTTCACACTTTCTCTTTCCTCAAACCTCCAACTCTTCCACATTACTCTCAGCCGATGACTTTGCTTTCTATTTCACTGAGTAAATAGAAAACACAAAAACCAATCATACACACACCACCACCACCATATCTCCCAACTTACCCTGTGTGGACTGTGCCTTCCCTCTACTTGTTGTGGGTAAACTGTCCATGTTTATCCATTTGTACACTAGATGCCTTCCCCTCTTATCTACTCAGAAATATTATTCCCGCAATTGCCACTCTTTCTCCAGCATCACCCATTTTTTTCACTCTACTGAATTTTTCTCAGTCGTTCTTACTCAGTACTCAATTATTCTCACTCATAACCATTATAAAGCCAGTTTTTAGATGCAATATCTCCTCCCATATAAAAATTCTCCCTTGCTTCCACATCTCCCTATACCACTGGCAAAATTCCTCAAAATACATGTCTCTACTCTTTGCTCACGCACCTGTCCTCTGTTCTCTTCTGAACCTTCTCTAGTCAGGCTTCCAACCCCATCACTTCAACTCTTCACAGCTTTTGTCAAAGTGTCCAATGACTTCCCCATTTTCTAACCTCCTGGTCGATTATAAGTCTTCATCTTACTAGACCTAAGCAACATTTGACAGAGGTGCTGCTCCTGCTTCTTTCCTGGGCTGCACTCCATCTTAGTTCTCCCCTCACCTCATGGTCCACCTCCAGTTTCCTTTGCTGGTTCCTCTGCATCTCCCTTTCCTCTATATGTTGGAGTACCCCAGGTCTCATCCTTGGAATTCTTCCTTCTTTACGGACACTCACTCTCTTGATCCTATTCAGTCTCCTGGCTTTAAATACCACCTATATATTTTCAAATACAAAATTATATCCATGGCTTAAATTTCTCCTTGAACTACACATTTATATGCCCAGATAACTTCCTGACATCTCTGAATGGATGTCTAAAGAGCATCTCATACTCAACATGTCCAGAACAAATGTTCTGATTCCTGCTACCATCAAACACACTTCTGAAAACTCAATAAATAACAAGCCCATTATTTTAGTCCCTTAGGCCAAAAATCCTGCCATCATCTACACTCCTATTTCTCTTACATCCACATCCTATCCAACAGTAAATTCTGTTGACTTTACCTTTAAAATATGTCCAGAATACATACAGACCTGGCTGCTTCTCTCTACTTCTCACACTACTATCCAGGTCCAAGTCACCATAAAATCCCCCTAACTACTCTCCCTCCTTCCACCTTTGTTCCTGGTAACCTACATGCCACACAGAATCAGGACCATCATTTTATAATGTAAATCAGGTGATGTCACTCTTCTGCTCAAGTCTCTCCAAAGGCTTCACCTCATTCAGAGTAAATGTCATGTCCTTCCAGAGGCCTCATTTCCTCCCACTCTTCCCCTTTATCATCATGTTCCAGCCTCTTCTGAAACACTCTTCCTCCAGATAGCTACACGACTTCCTCACTTACTCCAGACCTCTCTCAAATGTCACCTTATCATAAGCACCTTCCCAGACCAATGGATATAAAACAGCACTCCCCAACCCCGCCACCACCACCTTCCTTAACTCTATTTTTCTACATAATATCATTTGGCACCTGCCATATTATATGTTTATGTGTTTATTTCTGCTTCCCTCAACTAGAATACAACCTCCACAAGTGTAGACCTTTATGTTCAGCTCTAGGGCAAATATCAATACTACTAAGTACATAGCAGCTACTCCACGAATATTTGAAGAATGAAAGAAATTAGTAACACATGGCACTTGAGAGAATATACCCTTCATGAATAACAAAAAATAAATATCAGTTGTGCCAAGTCCTCTGCTGGCATGAGGAAACAAAGCTGTAAATTATGTGGTCTCTGATGTGAAATTGCCCTGGGTCTGGTTGGAAGGCAAGATATAGAAATAAAGTAATAATCCACAGTGCAGAGGTGCAGAGGGAAATGCCAAATGAGTGACATAGGCAGAATGTACTTGGTTCAGGCTAGAAGGTAATCTTCTCAGTCAGTGAAATTATACTTATCCCAGTGCCAGGCACTGAGCTGGGAGGGGACTTGATATGGAAGGCTTTCATGATTAAGGGGCCATATGAGCTTGCCCTTAAATGAATCAGGACTAGAGAAACAGCATTCCAGACAGGAAAAGGAAGTGTACAAAGGCATGAAATTGGAAATGTGTGTGACATGTTTGGATAAAAATGAGGCAGCCAGTTTACTTGGGGTTTTGCACACGGAAGTAAGAGATGATGGAGTCAGAAAGGTGGAGACCACAAATAAAAGGCTAAGAGGTTGAGATTACACTTCTCATCTAATAGGTTACTACTGAGAGGGAAAGAGATTCCCTCTTCACGCTCCCATTTCATCCTGTACCCAGCTTAATCTCTGCACTTCCTTCTATCACATCAGAAATGATAAGAATGGAGGATCACATACATGTGTAAACTTAAATGATGTCTGGCCCCTCCACCCGAATACAGAATTCCCTAGCCTGGGAACCACGCCTTGTCTGCAGGCTGGTTGGCTGGTTGGTTTTGCACCCCTGCTTGGCACAATGACAACTGTGCTCAGGATATATGTTAGTTGAATGAATGGATGAACGAATGACTCTCAATAAATGTTTGTTCCTTCAAACTGAAAGCAGCTGAAAATCCTTTGCCTGCAGACTATCTTTTTGATTTAAAATACAATAAACAAACACAAACACACATACACAGCAAAAATAGAATTGAGATACTTTTCAAATTAGCAATAACAAGACTCGCAGGTTATCTTAGCAGATAGGTATAGCTGAGATCTGTGAGAATTAATCTTCAGCTTAGTCCAACATGAGTATTTGTAGCACTCATTCCCATTATGATTGCATGAACTGTAATGAAAATTGCCCCCACAGTCTTTGGAGGTTTTTAATTGGAAACAATGGTTTTGTTGGTAATGGCCCAGCTGTTTCATTGCCTGACACACAGCTTTGTCCACAGTAGGTGCTTAGTAAAAGTCAGTGAATGAAATGAGTAAGAGAAGAAATAAGTCCATGAGTTTGCCTGCCTGTATCTCAGCCTTCCTGACATTTCAGCAGAGCCCCCTGTGCAGGGGAGGCTGTGATGATTGAAACGACCCAGTTGTTTCAGTTGGGTGAGGATTTCCTCCCGGTTTTCACTGTGAGGTCTCCAAAGAGGGACTCAGAGCCCAATTAGCACTTAGTACTCACCTGGGTGGTGACTGTGGCTTCTGTATCTGCTCCTTTAGAAGTGAGAGACAGATGGAACTTAGGCAGAAGGAAAACTGGACAGGAACATTTCCCAAGGACCACAAAAGGACATTTTGGGGATGACTGAGGGGTCAGGTGAGAGGGTGAGTAGGACAGAAACCCAAGCTGAGTGCCTGTAAGCCAGGGGCCAGGCCTCCCCTTACACTGTGCTAAGCGGAATCCAGATGCAGAGCTTAGGAAAGTGTTAGCTAACTTTTCTGCACGTGCTTCTTAGTCATCTAGGCAGCTGGACACATTCATCATCATCTTCCCTCCCACCGATCGCCCACTACTGTTCTCTGCAGAGTGATTTATTGTCAGGGTGAAAATCCTAGGAAATTGTCTTTACACAAAAAACCTTCTCCTTGGCCTCAAGCCAGTCAATAATTCCCCAACCCCAGGAGACACATTTTTTCTCCCACTCAGTATTTTTTAAAGTGATGTGTTTGATCATACACAATATATGTTATCTTAGAGTCTCTGCTGCCATCTTCAACTTTGGGACTGCTTCAACGTTCCTGTGAACTTCCTTGTAAATCAACCTCATTCTCTTTCTAAATTCTACATTTGAATGCTCAGCTGAATTCGTTACTTCTTTTTCATCCTTTTTATTTGAAGGAGTACATATTCCTAAGAAGATTCTAGAAAACTCCTCCCCTCCATTCAGTCCAAACATTTCTTGATGCTGTCACTTTACAGTTGGGTTTCCTTAAGAGGCTCTGTGTTCCCTCAATGGGGGGTGGGTGTTCAGAGCCTGAGGTCACCCTGGAATGGAAGGATCAGAGGAGAGAAGCAAGGGCAATGTCAGGGATCCAGGGGCAGGGTTAGTGGCGTCCACAGGAAGAAGATGGTGAAGAAATAAGGGGAAGGAATTCTGGATTGGACATGTCAGGAAGTGGGAGGGGTGTGAACAAACCCTGGGAATGACTTAAGGGAGGGGAATTAGTATGAATCACAAAGAGGTGTACAGTCTGACTTGACTTCAGACGGCATTCTTAGAAATAAAAATTTTTAAGAACTGGAAATTTTGAAGAATCTATAAACTTAAAGGAGATTTTCTTTAACTTGGCAAAGAAGATTTAACCAGCATCCATTCACCAGGGTCCCATCTACCCCAAGGCCCATGACTTGTTCCTCTGATTCTTCCCATCCCAATGGAATGCTAACTTTGGGCAAGTCATTTCACCTCTGAGGGTTCCCATTTCCCCAGCTATAAAATGAGGGAGGGCTTCCCTGGTGGCGCAGTGGTTGAAAGTCCACCTGCCGATGCAGGAGACATGGGTTCGTGCCCCGGTCCGGGAGGATCCCACATGCCACGGAGCGGCTGGGCCCTGTGAGCCATGGCCGCTGAGCCTGCGTGTCCGGAGCCTGTGCTCCGCAACGGGAGAGGCCACAACAGTGAGAGGCCCGCGTACCGCAAAAAAAAAAAGAAGGAAATGGACAAATGCTGGCTCAGATCCCTTCTAGTTCTTCAGTAAATTGATTTTATCACCACCCTTTTCTCTCCTAAGAAAATCACAAAATGTATAATTAGGGATAAAAGCAGCGAAAACAAAAAACATATTGGAAACTGCTTAATGCATTGGAGACAGATGTAACTTATCATCAAATCCTTCGAGTGTATCTATTTGGTCCTAAAAATGCTGCCTAAAATGCCTATAAAAGTGAGGCAAACATGATTGACACAATCTCCTGGGGGAGAAAACACTACCAAAAACAAATCCTCAGAAAGCATTGCTAAAAATTAGTTGCCCAAAGTACAGGGGGGAAATTGGAGTTGTTTCTTTATCTCTGAATCCTTAGACAAATTATAAAATTTTTTACCTGTTATTTTTTCACCCTTGGAAATTTTGTTGATAACATGGCCTGTTACTTTTCTTCCTGAAGTGTTATAAGAAAGAATTAGTACATGTAAGGAACTTGGGATGTTTGGAAATAAAGGCACAATGGAAATGCATCTCTATTCAATTATCAGGTACATCTCAGCCATCAAAACTGTGCTCCGGAATTCCCTCACAAGCCTGTACTCCTTCCAATCTTCTCCTTTTTGGTCATGAGCAACTGGTCAGACTACCAGTTGCTCAGGCCAAAATGTTTGACACCTCTCTCTCAATATTATGTCTAATCCATCACTAAATGTTACCTGTTCTACCATGAAAATATATCCAAAATCTGGTCACTTTTCACCACTACACTGGTCCAGGTCACCACACTTCCTATTAACTCACCTCCTTCCTTCTAACCTTACATCCTCTCTGCAGTCTCTTCTTAGAACAGCAGCCAGAAGCACACATCAGATCATGTCCCTCCTTTGCTCAAAACCTTCCAGCAGCTTCCCATTTTTCTGCAAATAAAAACACAAAAGCAAACAAGACCAAACTTGGTCTGAGCCTGACTTTCCCACACTATTACCTTTCCCACCACCTCCCTGACTTCATCTCTGCTTGCTCAGCACCAGCTACATTCTCCTCGCTGCTCCTTGAATACAGCAGGCCATCCTGCCTAGGGCCTCTACCAGGTCCTTCCACCAGGAACCCTCTGCCCCAGAGTTCCCCCTTCAAGTCTCTGCTGAATTATCCCCTTCCCAAGAGGCCTTCCCTGAGCACCTCGTGTAAAGTTCAACCAACCCCCACCCACCCTGAAGCCCTGCATTCCAGGTACCCGTTGTTAGGCTCTTTTTTTTTCCCTGTAATACTTGTCACGTTTTTTTGTTTGTTTGTTTGTTTTGGGGTTTTTTTTTTGCGGTACACGGGCCTCTCACTGCTGTGGCCTCTCCCATTGCGGAGCACAGGCTCCAGACGCGCAGGCCCAGCGGCCATGGCTCACAGGCCTAGCCGCTTCGTGGCATGTGGGATCCTCCTGGACCGGGGCATGAACCCGTGTCCCCTGCATTGGCAGGCGGACTCTCAACCACTACGCCACCAGGGAAGCCCCCTTGTCACGTTTTTAAAATACTAAATAATTTACTAATTTGTTTGTCATGGCTCTTGAGACCCCACTACCCATCCCATTTAGAATGTTTGCTCCACAGAAGTAGGGACTGTTTCTCTGTTTGACTCATTGATGTGTCCCAGAGAACACAGAATGGTGTCTGGCATATACAAGGCACCACATCTAAATTATTTGAGTGAGAGAGTGATGAGTAGCCCTGCATGACTAAGAGAAGCCTCATGGGGGATGGGGAAGGAGACTTTAAGATGACTCACACTAGGTAGTTTAGGGGATTTTGTTCAATTACTATCCTTAACATAATCTTTCTTAGATTCTAGTTTTAGTTGTTCATAAGTACACCAATTTTGAAGTCTGTGGGAGTAATATTGTATTCATCTTTTTGCCCAAATGTCCCTTCACTCTTTACGTATAGTGGGTGTTTGAAAAACATTTCTTTTTTTTTTTTAGAACTATATAATAGGTTTATACTAAAAAATTAGTACAGGTTTGGGTAAATATCATATAAATACAGTAAAGTGTATAAAAATCACTCACAATCCTAAAATACATTATTACATTTTGTTGGATCTCCTTCCAATCATTCACTTATCCATACACTTTTCATGTAATCGAGATGATACTGTGTGGGGTGCCATATGTAAATACCTCGTTCAGGATATTACTTTCTTCAATGAATGTGCCACTTGTTACTGTGTGCACACTAGAATAGAGCTCCATGAAGCCAGTGACCACGCTGTCTCGTTGACTAATCAGAGCCTCAAGTTAAGTCTGTGACTTGCACATGTTAAATGCTTCATGTATATTTATTAAACTAGCATGTGTTTGTTAACATTATCCCATGAGCATTTCTCCTATGTTACTAATATTATTTAAAGGCATCAAAACATTTCTTGAAATGAATCAAAATAATGTTTACAAAATGAAACAAAACAAAATTGAATGAATTTATCCTGCTTTGTACTTTGTGCTTTGTAAGGTATATATTTTTATATGTATATTTCTGCAAATATGTATTTATATGTATTCTTATATATGAATATGTATACATATTTATATATTTATCTTTTTTAATTGACTAAAAATGATATTGCCTAGGTATATTTACACAAACATGCTGGATCAGTACAAATTTAAAAAACAAAACTGAAAAAAGAGAAGAGAGAGTAAAAACCTAAGTAGTGTAGATAAATTTCTGGCTATTGCCTTCCACAAGTGTAGTCCCAAGAGAGAGAAGGGGATAAGACAGGTGAGTTTGTTCTTCTTCCAGACAATCTGAGTTCCTGTGAGCCCTCGTGGTGTGAGAACCTTGCAGTGGTGAGTGGTATTCTAGGATTTAATGATCTGCATTTTTCATGCAACATGACATCCTTACATGAGTCTTACTTTATCTAGTACTCAGTCGACGAAATAGCCATTCGTTCCAGTTCTTAAGAATGATTTCTCTGGGTCTGGTTTCTTGGGATATGGTATGTCACTCTCCAACATGGAGCCATTTTAAACGATTTTCAAGAGTAATCTTGACTATGCATGATTTTTGCTTTGTATGCTGATTTTAGAACCTAACCCCCATGTGACTCTACGGTGGTCTCTAAGCACCATGGCATACCTAGCAGAGCCACAAAGAGGGTTATCCCTTGCTGAAGATTAAAACTTAAGGTATATTTAATGAATTGGACCCACTGCTGTTGCAGCAGAGGAAGTAGATGGACATTGTAATAAGGTTCTCTAAATGAATAATGATTTCTTACAGTGAAAATGGGGACCCACTGCTCTCATATCTACTGAAAACAGAAGAGCAGGAAATGGGTTTAAAATATGCCAGATACTGAGAAGTTTCCTTGAGAAAGGTTTTATGTGGAAACCACTTCTTATGTGGAAACTTTTTAACCTCATTCTGTCTGGGATAGTTTATTACCAGCATTTCTCAGAGTGTGTTTTGGATACTAAGAGGGTTTACTCAAAATAGGGATTCTGTCATCAAATACATTTTACATCATTTGAGAAATGTTGATTTAAACATATGAAGGGAAGGGCATAATTTGTACAGACTTGTAATGACCCCTTCGGTGCATTATTCAAAATTTTCCAACTTATCCCTTCAAGAATAACAACAGCCAAACAAATCTTCACAGAATTATCCCTTTAACGTCACCACCTAAATAAGCATTCCTTTGGAACTTTTTATTTTAAAGGTATAGAGAGTTTCTAACCAGTCAACAGTAAATAGAAGATGTCTTGGGAGGAAAGTCAAATGTTCACCTGGTTGACTGTTGATTTAAAAAGCGACACAAAGTGTGACAATTCACTTTAAAAATGCATCTGTGTCAATATCATGTTGCCTTGTGTGAGGTTGGTTAACTTAATGTACACTAGGAGTAGTTAGCATTTAAAGTACTATACTCAGTTTACAATAGCCAAGACATGGAAGCAACCTAAATGTCCATCGACAGTTGAGTGGATAAAGAAGATGTGGTAAATATATACAGTGGACTATTACTCATAAAAAGGAATTAAATAATGCCATTGGCAGCAACGTGGATGGACCTAGAGATTATCATACTCAGAGAAATAAGAAAAAGAATGAAAAATATCACTTATATGTGGACTCTAAAATATGACACAAATGAACTTATTTACAAAACAGAAACAGACTCACAGACATAGAAAGCAAACTTATGGTTACCAAAGGGGAAAGGGGGTGCAGAGGGATAAATCAGGAGTTTGGGATTAGCAGATACAAACTACTACATGTAACATAGATAAACAACAAGGTCCTACTGTATAGCATAGTGAACTATAGTCAATATTCTGTAATAAACCATAATGGAAAACAGTATGAAAAAAATCACTGTGCTGTACACCAGAAACTAACACAACATTGTAAATCAACTATACTCCAATAAAAAGAAAAAAATAAAGTAATATACTCAGGAGTCCCTGCTCTTGAGGGGCCTCTACATACTCTTCCAATACTGTTGTCAAAATCCATACCAGACTGGGCATATACCAGAGAAAACCATAATTCAAAAAGACACATGCACCCCAATGTTCATTGCAGCACTATTTACAATAACCAGGTCATGGTAGCAACCTAAATGCCCATTGACAGACGAATGGATAAAGAAGACGTGGTACATATATACAATGGAATATTATCCGTAAAAAGGAACAAAATTGGGTCATTTGTAGAGACATGGATGGATCTAGAGACTGTCATACAGAGTGAAGTAAGTCAGAAAGAGAAAAACAAATATCATATATTAACGCATATATGTGGAATATAGAAAAATGGTACAGATGAACCGGTTTGCAAGGCAGAAATAGAGACACAGATGTAGAAAACAAACGTATGGACACCAAGGGGGGAAGTGAGGGTGTGGGTTGGTCGTGGTGGTGGGATGAATTGGGAGATTAGGATTGGCATATATGCACTAATATGTATAAAATAGATAACTAATAAGAACCTGCTGTATAAAAAAAATAATAAAAAAATTCAAAAAAAAAATAATCCATACCAGAGGTGAGGGTTGTTAGAAAATAACTTTATACTGGTGGATAAGTGGGGCCAAGGTAGGTGACTGGCTAGAAAGAGTGTACAGGCACAATCTCCCTTGAATGAATGAAGCCCAGCAACCTTGCTAAGCTAGAACCCATGCTCTATTGGGTCCTGTGTGCCCACACTTCACAAAGTCTATGAGCCTGACTTGACTGGAAGGTGGCTTCTGTGCCTCAGAGTGCTTTCACATTGTCCTCAGAGAGAGTGTTCCAGGCAACATAGTGTACGAGAACTACAAGACTGACTGGGCACTTCCCTGGGCCTACAAGAGCTTTTACTTGCTTGCTGATAAATGTTTGTATTTCCAGCTGTATTTTAGCCAAAACTTGCTATCAGTGTTACATCCCCTCTGGCTCTAAACACCAAGGACCACTCATGTTCAAAAAGGATCCAGCAATCTTTAAGCAACCAAATTGGCTTAGGTCAATTTCCAACACCAGGACTCTGATATTTTTTATTAAAAAGTAACCCAATGAAAGGAATATCTTTAATGTCAGCCTTTCTGGAATCACTAGAAAATTCTACTTATTCAAATCTGTCACAATCCCTTTTGCCATTAGTAATTTGGCCAATGTATTTTAATCATCTATATACAGATACTATATATAGACAGACATGAGCCTTTAACAAGGTCTTTTTTGGGTAACAATTTAATGCCAAATACTACTGGAAAACCAATTTTACTGGGTTTTTTTAGCCAAACACATTTGTTTCTGTCATCTTCAAGGAATTTTCTAGGAAAAAACAACTCCCAGTTAGTGATCATTGGGCTGAGATTTTACTGTGTCTTTACTACATTTTCAAGCTTCATGTGGATCAAATAGTTTCTTCTTTCTTGGATATACTTTAAAGATTTAGGTTCACACCATTTGATGGAAAGCAGTCCCTTCCATGTCTTGATGCATGTGTGTGTTGATGCATCTGCTGAGCTCATAGAAATACAGGTACTTGGTGTCATTTTTAAATAAAGGCTTCTTTTTCTATCCATTGTTACATTTTAACAGTCAATTACAATTGCCCTTTTAAATGATGGAGGTTGGCTGTTTGAATGTATTATGTATTAATTATGGGGGAAGTGCAACTATTCTTTTAGGTGAGTTATTTGTGAAAGTAGCTTTTTAAACGTCTCTTAAAAAGCAAAATAATCCATCACACTTTATAACCATATGTCTCAGAAACAGGAAATTGGGTCCTGTCCAAGGACATGCAGCATATTTTGATGATGGAAGATATTTTGCTTTGGATAAATGCAGCATGATTGCAGGAATCAAATCTATTAATAGGAGCTCCTTCAAAAGTTGTTATGCAACTAAATCTTTTCCTTCTTTTTAGCTGCTAAAATAGAAGCTTACTGGATTTATCGTTACTTTCATATGTCATGAAGTAAGCCAGAAATTTCTCACCATATTTTTTTGATAAAGTATGGTGAACATTTGACTACCTTTATGATATGCAGGTCTAAAACATTTGAATCTTCACCAAGTGAGTGAAACTCTGTCGATTATATTGAGTTTCTTTTCCTTACTGATTTCAGATTACAGAGCAAAAGCACCATCATCTAGGTGACAATAAATAAGTGACAGAAGAATGAGATATTATGTCTTATAATTTTATAAATACGCTGATTTTAATCTGCCTTCACTTGTCTATCATTGATGCCTCTTGGGGAAGAAAGCTCAGCTTTGGAAAAGCAAGTTTTGAATTGGCTGAGAGAAGACTGGATTGTATAAATCTACTTTTGTCTCCCAACTATTTCGCTTTCTAATTTAACTTTTATCAGTGAATTTTAGAGCTTATGAAAGTTATCAAATGAATTGCTAACTTAAGCCAAGTAGAGTGTGGGCTGGCAGCCATGCTGTATGAGGTCCTGTAACAATCATTTTCTGTTCCAGTTCAGCTTTGTCCTGCTGCTTTTAGAGGAAAGAAAAAGCTAAATGGGTCATCTGGTCGACCATGTCTGCATCTGAGATACAGGTATGGCCTGTGCTCAAGTTGTGGGAGAACTGTCCTAACCCCTCTGTAGCACAGTGTTATGGCAGTTCAATCCTGAATCAGAGACACAGCAGAGTACAAAATCATTAAGAGATAAGGCAGAAGTGATTCTGCTTTCAAAATCAGCTTTTAACTTTTCTTACTTCAAGATTGCCCCAGATTTTCTTGCCCCATGTTGCTGCCTGGGTCTGTCTGTGTATGTGTTTGTGTCCTGTATCTGTGTGCGGATCTTTGTTTCCTCAGCTATGCCCCATGCTCTGGAAGCTGAGATCAGAGTAAAAGTGGAAGGAACAGCCAGGAGCTCCCAGGTTACACTTCGGCCCCAGAGCTGAAACTCATCTGCTGTAATTTATAGCATTGAAAAAACTGTTACTCTTCCATTAGTGGCTTGGCAGATGTGCAGCTGTGCAGAAGCTGAGTGACTCTGGGCTTACACTCAGTCACCATGGAGACTTCTACTCGGGTATTGAGAGAAGGTATTTGTTTACCTCTTTACAGCTCAGGAGGAGGCTCTTCTATATCTTCCCAAGACAGAAAAGAAGATTCAAGCCAGTAATAGCTGTCGCGGGGAATATATTAATATCCCACCTCTGTTTTCACAAGTACGTTATGAGACAGGCTTGGTCAGATATCAACACCTTTGTTTTTAACTGATCATCCAGTTAAAGCACAAAAAAAGTAATTTTCTTGGGCCTCCCTGGTGGTGCAGTGGTTGAGAGTCCGCCTGCCGATGCAGGGGACACGGGTTCGTGCCCCGGTCCGGGAAGATCCCACATGCCGCAGAGCGGCTAGGCCAGTGAGCCATGGCCACTGAGCCTGCGCATCCGGAGCCTGTGCTCCGCAACGGGAGAGGCCACAACAGTGAGAGGCTCGCATACTACAAAAAAAAAAAAAAAAAGTAATTTTCTTGAAGTCACACAGTTGCTCATGCGTAGAATAACAGGCTATTAGTAGCTATATTATTAGGTACTTTCATTCTAATCTCTATTCCCTTTCCTCATGTAATTAGGAATAAGTCAGTTTCCACTGGACTCTTTTCCTAAAAATTAAATTAGTCTCTTAGGAAATTAAGCACTTCCTTTGGCAATGTCCCCAAATCCCTCTTTCTAGTCTTCATTCTTTCTGAGTTTCATCTGCACCTATTAGGCTGAAATAAGCTATGCACTCTTTAGCAAATTTTGTCATATCTGGATCCCCCAGATCCACAACTGGACTGTCCTCCTAGCTTTTCTTGTCCTAGGAAATTTAGCCATGTCCTAATGAAAGTTTTTCTTCCTAACTTCCCAATTTTCTGCCTGGCATATTCACTCATATTTTAAAGAAATATCTTTTTACATATTTTGAATCTAACTAAGCTGGTTGGAAAGGAGGGAGAACAAATAGTATGGACAATTAAAATTTAGGTTAAAGAATCATTTGTGAATATTATTGTTTTCAAAATTACCTTCATGGAAATTAGATAGTTTGCCCTGGGCTTAAGTGAGATGTTTTTAAAATAAAGGAAACACAGGCCTGCTTCCTCCCTTTTCAGATCAGCACTCCCTAGTAGAAACAGGGAGTGGTGGCCTCCCTCCACGTGTCAAAGCTCCCCCTCAGAAGTCTCCCCCTTCTCCTCTCTGGCCCCCCAGCGGCCACATATCACAGGGTAACGTAATTCAGATGACAACGTCTTTCAGAGTTGGAGGAACTTCTGGAACCCAGCCCAACTGGGCTGAGCTCTGAGCCCTAAGCCTCACTTGTCACATTTTATAGTTCAAGCCCTTGAGGATGGAAAGGCTAACATGCCTGCCCAGGGTGACCAATGGTGTATTAGTGGCAGGCCACGACTGAAGTCCAGACAGCAACTCCCAATACGAGGCTTTATTTTCTGTGCAGGAAGGACCCTCCAGCAGCTCCCCTTTGCCTCAAGGTAAAGGTCAGCTCACAAAAGGCCATAGAAACCCTCACGATCTTTCTCCTGCCCACTTACTTAGTCTTATTTCCCATCAGTCTTGCCATGCACTTTACACTCAGAGGTACAGATTGCCTCTGAAATACACTGTGTGGCATTCGATACCTACCTGTCTCCTACCTTCTGTACCTTCTGCCTGGAAAGACCCTTGTCTTGACCCTTCCTCAACGTTTTCTGCTTTGTGAGTATTCACTCATTTTTCAAACCCAGTTTGTCACCTCCACCAGGAAGCCCTCTCTATCCTCTGCCCTTCTCATACCCAGTTTTCTGTCTCACGTGGAACATTTATGCATTTATTGATTTATTCAACAAATATTTCTAAACACTAAGTGCCAGGCACTGAGCTGAGCACAAACCACGTGCCACTGAACACAACTGAGCAGCTCCTGTCCTCATGGAGCTTACAGTCTGCTGGAGACGTTAATTAAAGACAGTGAGCACACAGATAAATACGTAATCACAACTGGGATGAGAGCCAGGAAGGGAATAAAGGCCGTGCCTGGAGCCTGCAGCCCCATCTCCGCACTTCCAGCAGCGGCGGCAGCTCTCGGGACCCGGAAGGGAGGAGCCCGAGGGCACCTTTGTGCTCCCCGGACACCGGCTCCTCCCAACCTACTGGCTCCCCAGCTCGGGCTTCTGCTGAGTAAAGGCCGGAAACATACGACACCACAGTGAGGAAGGGCCTTCGGTCAGGCAGCAAGGGGTGACACTGGGGGTGTGAAGGCGACGCCTCTTTCAAATCCGCAGTGAGGGCTGATCTGCAATAACCGCAATGAGGTGGGGAGGCGCCTCACGGGGTAAAACACGATCCAGGGACCTGGATGGTGACCTGATCAGAATTCTCTTAACCCCTGCCCTTGCCTCCATGCTTAGGATTAATTAATAGGGGGTATCACATTCTCTTTACAAATCCTTCTGGGAAAACACATGAATACTTTTGTAAAAGTATTGCAGTTTTTGAAAAGTGTCCAAAAAAGTCAACTATCTCTGAAAAATAAAAGTGCACCTATAAAAAGAGAACATCAATAATAGGCTCAGAGTTCATGAGCAACGCTTGACATGATGCTCACTCTCTGGGGTTTATTTTCAGCTTTGTCAAGAAATATTTGCCTTCATATTACAGAATTCTTATGAGGGTGTTTGTTCTTTTAAAACTTCTATAATCTTTAAATTCTTGGACTGAAATATACTCTGTAAACTGAAAGAAAAATCTAAATTACAAAGATAGCTTGCAGTTTTTAAATATAATGAACTTGTTACTTCTCACCTGTTTTATTCCTTCAATTTAAGTGGGTCATAGAAAATATAACATTATTGCATCCATTTGAATTGAAGGCTTGTTATGCAAAATTTTTTCTTCTTTCACCTTTTAATTCTAAAGAGTGTGGTTACTCTAGGTAAAAAATGAGATCATTAGTTATGTTACCTTACTTTTAAAGGAAATTGTCCAAATCACATTTGTTCATATGGAATTGCTCTTAGAAATTCTATTATTCAATATATTGTAGTCAGCAAAACAAAGATTTTAATAAAATCCAGGTGGCAAATGTCTCAATATGTTTGAAATCTTTTACTTTGTCTACTTAAAGTATTAGTAGTTTGTATTAGGGAATCTTATTTATGTTTTTGAAATTCTTCTGTTTAGTCTTTCACAATTATTAAAAGTAATAGGCTATTTAAAATGTTTATAAGAAAAAATTTAAAACTGTAACATGGAAAGTTCTATTTGCTTTTCCCCTTAAACTTTTTTTAAAAAGAAAAAAGTAATACCATCCAATACATTTAGGTTTGTTTTAAATAGGCTTTCCTTCAAATATGTCTATTTGGAAATACACACTAGCTTTTACAGTGCCCATTACAACATATTATTAGTAATAAATAGAAATATTTTATGTTAACTATAAGTGACAAAAATCTTTACAAATTAATATATACAGTGTAAGAGAAAGGTGTTCTGTCAGTTTAATGATTTATTGTAATGAATTTTGATTCCAAAAAATTTCATGGAATAAATACTTGCTTACTGGCTTATTTTGAAAGATGCTAAAAACACCTCAGCTCAAATGATCTCCCTCATTGGTGCCCCACATTTCACCATTTTCATTTAATTTAATTCATGCTCAGCTTTGCCTCTCCTGGTGGGTTTTGTGTGAGGCTTTTTTTCTTTTTTTTTTTTTTTTGTTTTGCTTTTAATGCGTTCTGTTTCTGAGAGGACAATAATTCTCCATGATGCCTTAGTGGGCTTGATCCTTATCCAGCTGCTTTGCTCCCTGGAATGAGTTGCCTGGGGGCATAGGAACTCTAAAAGGAGCCAGGCCAAGAAGCAGGATGGCTGTAAGTCCAGCCCAGAATAAGAAATAATGGTCACTGATCATGTTATGCAAATAGCAGATGTTCTGGGTGGCAAATGTGTGTCAGGGGTACATGTAAATATTTCCACAAGCCAGAGGTTTTAGCCTAAGGGCTTTCTCTGATGAATTCAGCACACTGATCAAAAGGTTTACATTGGTCTAATTTATTCATTCCTTCAATGAGAAGTTGAAAATGAAAAAGATGGTTAAATGCTGATGGAAGTGGAATTAAACCTAGATTAATTTGTCCTCCATTATTGTGTGTTTCAGAGATTGGAGCACAGGGAAGTTTTGGTGGGCTTGTTGTTCCTGGTTTTCCCGTTCATCCCAGCCAGCAACCTCTTCTTCAGAGTGGGTTTCTTGATGGCTGAGAGAGTCCTATACATGCCTAGGTAATTACTGCTTCTGGTTTCTTCCTTTTTTAATTAATTTTATTTTTATTTTTTTTTGTTTTTTATTTTTATTGAAATACAGTTGATTTACAATGTTGTGATAGTTTCCAGTGTACAGCAGAGTGATTCAGATATATGTGTGTGTGTATATATATATATATACATATATATATTCTTTTTAAAATTCTTTTCCATTATAGGTTATTACAAGATATTGAGTATAGTTCCTTGTGCTATACAGTCGGTCCTTGTTGGTTATCTATTTTATATATAGGAGTGTATGTATTTTAATCCCAAACTCCTAATTTATACCCCCTTCTCCTTTGGTAACCGTTTGTTTTCTTTGTCTGTGAGTCTATTTCTGTTTTGTAAATAAGTTCATTTGTATCATTTTTTTTAGATTCCACATATAAGTGATATCATATGATATTTGTCTTTCTCTGTCTGACTTACTTCACTTAATATGATAATCTCTAGGTCCATCCATGATGCTGCAAATGGCATTATTTAATTCTTTTTTATGTCCAAGTAGTATTCCATTGTGTATATATACCACATCTTCTTTATCCATTCATCTGCCAATGGACACTTAGGTTGCTTCTGTGTCTTGTGTTTTGTAAATAGTGCTGCTGTGAACATTGGGGTGCATGTATCTCTTCAAATTATAGTTTTCTCTGAATATATGCCCAGGAGTGGGATCACTGGATCATATGGTAACTCTATTTTTAGTTTTTAAGGAACCTCCACACCTAAATGTAAGACTGCATACTATAAAACTCCTAGAGGATAACATAGGCAGAACACTCTTTGACATAAATCACAGCAATATTTTTTTGGATCTGTCTTCTAGAGTAATGGAAATAAAAACAAGAGTAAACAAATGAGACCTAATCAAACTTACAAGCTTTTGCACAGCAAAGGAAACCATAAACAAAATGAAAGACAACCCACAGAATGGGAGAAATTATTTGCAAATAATGCAACCAAAAAGGGATTAATTTCCAAAATATACAAACAGCTCATCCACCTTAATATCAAAAAACAAACAAACTAATCAAAATATGAGCAGAAGATCTAAATAGACATTTCTCCAAAGAAGACATCCAGATGGCCAACGAACACATGAAAACTTGCTCAACATCGCTAATTATTAGAGAAATGCAAATCAAAACTACAATGAGGGACTTCCCTGGTGGCACAGTGGTTAAGAATCTGCCTGACAATGCAGGGAACACGGGTTCGATCTCTGGTCCGGGAAGATCTCACATGCCACGGAGCAACTAAGCCCATGAGCCACAACTACTGAGCCTGCACTCTAGAGCCCACCAGTCACAACTACTGAGCCCTCGTGCCACAACTACTGAAGCCTACATGCCTAGAGCCCGTGCTCCACAAGTAGAGAAGCCACTGAAATGAGAAGCCCGCACACCACAACAAAAAGTAGCCCCCGCTCACCGCAACTAGAAAGCCCGCATGCAGCAACAAAGACCCAACGCAGCCATAAATAAATAAATAAACTACAAATGAGGTATCACCTCACACCAGTCAAAATGGTCATCATCAAAAAGTCTACAAACAATAAACGCTGGAGAGGGTGTGGAGAAAAAGGAACCCTCCTACACTATTAATGGGAATGTAAATTGGTCCTGGTCTCCTCTTTACGAGACATGCCCTCTGTCACCAACACAGATGGCTCCAGAGAGACCGTTCTTTGCCTATATGACAGATCCTTGTGGACCTAAGGTGTTTATTACCCTAGCTTTAAAAACAGCTGCAGAGGAGGTTGGATGAGATCAAGTTTACACACATTCACTCCAGTTTACAGCGTTTACTTCCAGGTGAAAGCTTGATAGCTCCATGTGAAATATTGAGTGGAATATATTCAGGATTTTCACAGCAATCATTTACCATGACTTCTTTGTCCAAGTGTCTGTGTTTATTAAACTTAATTATAGTAATTTTCTAGGAATATTTGTTGATTTGCATAAAATTATTAACTATGTTAAGTAGAATGATTGTAATTAACTTCTTCCTATCTTCTCCTTTCTTTCTTTCCCTCTTTCTTTTTTATTTAATTTAAAAATGGGAAATATACTGAGAGTAAATTTCAGGGGTACTCATCACACACAAAAATGATAACTATGTAAGGAGATATGTTAATTGGCTTGACTATAAAATCCATTTCACTATGTATATGTGTATTGAAGCATCATGTTGTACATCTTGAATTACACAATTTTTACTTTAAAATATATAAATAAATGAAATTTTTTATTAATTAAAATAAAATTACAATGGGAACAGTCTCAAGAAATCTGTTCTTGAAAAAAATTGGTTTAAAAAATATAAAGGCCTTCAAACATGTGAGATTACATAATGCCAATTGGCTCTGAATATTTAAACTGTACTAGAGCCTGTCTCATCTCTTGTCTTAAATGTCAGCATTCCAAGGCCACATTTCCTTTTGGATACCTGGAAATGACCCTGAATCAAGGAATAGAGTATTTGTTCTACCTATTTTCAGTCACTTGTCCTGGAGAGAGACACAAAGCTTCTTTGGGCCAGGTTTTCTCATTTGACTAAATGATCTCTGGATTTGATTAAACAGTCTCTGAAATTATGCCATTTTAGAAATGATATATAAGAATAATCATTTTCTGAAAGTCAATTATCAATAGCCAAAGTATCAAGAAATTATTTTTTATGATTTTGAGCTAGCAATAAAACTGATCAAAATCATACATTTTTATTAGAAATGGATTTCAAAATTGTCAAGCCATTAAGAACCAAGTACTTGGTAGCTTTCTTGAGATGTCTCAAAATATTGTTTTCAGTTGACTAAAGGAGCAGTCGAGCCCATTATTTGCTTTATAAGGCTCCAGAACAATTTGAGAAACAGTTCATTATTGCTCAGTAAAAACGATTTGATAGTATTCTTTATTTTATAAGATAAAAATTAGTCAATAATTCTAGATATTCTATATGTGCCATCTGTTTTCCTTCCACCCTTAACTCAAAGGTGCCCCAATACTACCCTCCTCTCTGTTGCACTCTGAAATCTGGATAAAGAGAATGGGAATTGTTACTTATCATTGACCACCTACTTAGCACTGTATAGTTTTAGGGTCAGAATTTCATCATTAAAATATATGGGAATAATCTTTTATTTTGATGACAAATGCTAGTTTTACGAGTGTCCTTTCTGACTAGGCAAACATATTTATGGCTTAAATTGATCTACTACAAATTTTTTGTCCTCTTATTTTTATCTAGAATGATACATATAATTTCATGACTATTTTTTCCATGTTCCAGTCAAATTTCAAATGACTAGAATTTCTTACAATTGAAGAAGTTGGACTAGTTGATGAGAGATATCAGAATAAGTAATAGATTCTGATCATTCACATGCCAGAAAATGATAATTTATTCACTTTAGTACTAAAGAGAAAATCCTAAACTAATAGAAAACATGAATGGATTGGAATGGGGGAAAAGTAGACAGAATTAGCAATGGTAGAAATAATATGTGGGATAGAAATTATTAGAATAACTGAGAATACAGAGAAATTGAATAGTCAGAGAAAGAAGGGAAAAATTTAAAGTGACTGTAAACTTAAAAAGAGATGCTCTCTATAAACTTATAGATGCTTGAGACATGAGGAATTTAAAGAGGGACCTTCTGTTATTTTCTAATATGAGTAAAAATTTTAAATCCTATCTATTAATATGAAATTAAAATTTTAATCAAATAACAATCTCAATAAAAATGAAGTTCCATATTTATTTCTTGAGGAATGTTACATACAATATGTGGGATCCATTCTGATGTGTTATCTGTGAGTGTGAATCTCTCATGCTTCAGAGTCACTGGGGAAGAGAGATGGCTAACTGATCCTGAATCTAATAGTTGCTGATGTTACCATTGACAGGGAAGGCATGTATGTTATCAGAAACCTAATCTAGCAAAGTAGTAAGAAGAACATTGAAATAGCTGATAACCTTGGAAAATCATTGAAATTTGCCACATGACCACTTTCTGATCTATAAAATGAGAGGGTTGGCTTCCCTCAATGACTTCCAAATAGAGTTGGAGGAACATTGTGGACTGCTGGTCCATGACAGTTTTTATTGACCTATGGCCACATGGAAAATAAAGGAAGACGGTATAATGTTTTTCATAAAACTAAAGCTAAGTAGTTTTAAATTATGTAGGTTCTATTTTGTTGCTGTTAGGATGTCTTTTCTTTTATGAAATGATAATAAAGGCAGATGGTAATTTTATTTATTAATATTTTACTTTACAAAATTAAAGGTTCTTAATAATTATTAATTATTAATAACCTTACTAGACAACCCCCTGACATTCTCCCACAGTGTTTCTTAGAAACCTAAAATTCTGGTGCCACTAAATAGGCAGTGCTGCCTTTTTTTTTTAATCTACATTTGAAAATTTTTAATGGATCTTTAAATGAGAGTTTTGATTCAGTTAACTAAAATATACACAAGCATAATTTAGTAATCTAATATGAAGATCCATCAGAAAGGTAAGGACATTTTGAGAAATGTCAAGAAAGTGTGACTTTATTCATAATATATACACCATGAAACAGATATTTTCCATTATTTTGGTTACTTCAAAATTTAAATTCTACTTGTTTTTCAATTAATTTTTTTCATGACAGATGCTGAGTATTGACCTGTTTTTTTTTCCTGACAATATTAATAGGCTGCCCAATTACATGATACAACTGTTTTTTGCATTTAATTTAAAAGACTTTGGCTCAGCATTTAAAAAATCAGGTTACGTGATTTCTAAGATTTCAACTACCTCTAAATTTCCATTGTTTTGTGAGTCAAACTAATGTCATAGAAAATATGTGCAAGGTTCCCAAAAAGTATTTATGCAAAAGTTTTCATGTTTTGGAGCATGACTGCCTAGGTCTGCTAAGTCAGAAGGATGGGCCCAGTAAGGAGAAGCAGATGCATCCCAGGAGTTGGGTGGGTGGGGCTGGGAAGGGAGGCAGTGCATCTGCCATGAGGACAAGCTCTCTCATGAGGGTGACAGAAAGTGGTCAGTAGGCATGGGTATGTGACCTCCTCTGTGAGGTATGGAGGTGTCCTCATAAGCAACAGGAACAGGAGAGCTTAGGAGTTCACATGGACAAACAACAACAAGGAATGTGGGTCAGGAGGAAATGAGGCCCTGGTCACAGGGAAGGTGACAAGACCCTCCTCATTAAGAGATGATGGAACAGGCAGCTTACCATGAGAGTCTGCAGTCCATGAGAACAGGAGAAATCAGCTAATATTTTAATGAATATTTATCATCTATATACCCTCCCCAGTTCTTTGCCTTGTTGTTGGGAAAGAAGAGACAGCTGAGAAACATCAACTGAAGATATTCCATGTGGAGTAGGAGAGCTGGCAGAAACTCCTTCCCTCCTCCAGGCACTCCAGACTTTCAGATGGCAGGGACTGAAAGTCAGGCAGGACAGCCAAGTAAAACACCTCACAAGCATTTCCAGAAGAATGAGATCTTCCTGGGCACAGAAAACCTAGGGCAGGCCTGAAGATCAAAGCAAACTCCCCAGGTGTATAGAGAGCTGACACCTAGGCTCTAAAGCGGGGAGGCATTTCCTACAGTTTGGAAAACTGGTTGTTTGGATGTAAAGCACAAGGATAATACTGGAATTTCATGAGAGCTTACATCAAAAGTCTGCAAGAGAAAAGTCCTGATCCTATTTCAAAATCTTCCAACAAACAAAAGCCCAGGACCAGATGGCTTCACAGGCAAATTCTATCAAACATTTAGAGAAGAGCTAACACCTATCCTTCTCAAACTCTTCCAAAATATAGCAGAGGGAGGAACACTCCCAAACTCATTCTACAAGGCCACCATCACCTTGATACCAAAACCAGACAAGGATGTCACAAAGAAAGAAAACTACAGGCCAATATCACTGATGAACATACATGCAAAAATCCTCAACAAAATCCTAGCAAACAGAATCCAACAGCACATTAAAAGGATCATACACCATGATCAAGTGGGGTTTATTCCAGGAATGCAAGGATTCTTCAATATACACAAAAAAATCAATGTGATAAACCATATTAAAAAATTGAAGGAGAAAAACCATATGATCATCTCAATAGATGCAGAGAAAGCTTTCGACAAAATTCAACACCAATTTATGATAAAAACCCTGCAGAAAGTAGGCATAGAGGGAATTTTCCTCAACATAATAAAGGCCATATATGACAAATCCACAGCCAACATCATCCTCAATGGGGAAAAACTGAAAGCATTTCCACTAAGATCAGGAACAAGACAAGGTTGCCCACTCTCACCACTCTTATTCAATATAGTTTTGGAAGTTTTAGCCACAGCAATCAGAGAAGAAAAGGAAATAAAAGGAAGCCAAATCAGAAAAGAAGAAGTAAAGCTGTCACTGATGGCAGATGACAGGATACTATGCATAGAGGAAACTAAAGCTGCTACCAGAAAACTACTAGAGCTAATCAATGAATTTGGTAAAGTAGCACTATACAAAATTAATGCACAGAAATCTCTGGCATTCTTATACACTAATGATGAAAAATCTTAAAGTGAAACTAAGAAACACTCCCATTTACCATTGCAACAAAAAGAATAAAATATCTAGGAATAAACCTACCTAAGGAGACAGAAGACCTGTATGCAGAAAATTATAAGACATTGATGAAAGAAATTAAAGATGATACAAATAGATGGAGAGATATACCATGTTCTTGGATTGGAAGAATCAATATTGTGAAAATGACTCTACTACCCAAAGCAATCTACAGATTCAATGCAATCCCTATCAAACTACCACTGGCATTTTTCACAGAACAAGAACAAAAAATTTCACAATTTGTATGGAAACACAAAAGACCCTGAATAGCCAAAGCAATCTTGAGAACGAAAAATGGAGCTGGAGGAATCAGGCTCCCTGACTATACTACAAAGCTACAGTAATCAAGACGGTATGGTACTGACACAAAAACAGAAAGATAGATCAATGGAAAGGGTTGAAAGCCCAGAGATAGACCCACGTACATATGGTCACCTTATCTTTGATAAAGGAGGCAGGAATGTACAGTGGAGAAAGGACAGCCTCTTCAATAAGTGGTGCTGGGAAAACTGGACAGGTACATGTAAAAGTATGAGATTAGATCACTCCCTAACACCATACACAAAATAAGCTCAAAATGGGTTAAAGACCTAAATGTCTTTAGGTCAGAAACTATCAAATCTTAGAGGAAAACATAGGCAGAACACTCTATGACATAAATCACAGCAAGATCCTTTTTGACCCAGCTCCTACAGAAATAGAAATAAAAACAAAAATAAACAAATGGGACCTAATGAAACTTCAAAGCTTTTGCACAGCAAAGGAAACCATAAACAAGACCAAAAGACAACCCACAGAATGGGAGATAATATTTGCAAATGAAGCAACTGACAAAGGATTAATCTCCAAAATTTATAAGCAGCTCATGCAGCTCAATAACAAAAAAACAAACAACCCAATCCAAAAATGAGCAGAAGACCTAAATAGACATTTCTCCAAAGAAGATATACAGACTGCCAACAAACACATGAAAGAATGCTCAACATCATTAATCATTAGAGAAATGCAAGTCAAAACTACAGTGAGATATCATCTCACACCTGTCAGAATGGCCATCATCAAAAAATCTAGAAACAATAAATGCTGGAGAGGGTGTGGAGAAAAGGGAACCCTCTTGCACTGCTGGTGGGAATGTGAATTGGTACAGCCACTATGGAAAACAGTATGGAGGTTCCTTAAAAACTACAAATAGAACTACCATATGACCCAGCAATCCCACTACTGGGCATTATACCCATAATTCAAAAGGAGTCATGTACCAAAATTTTCATTGCACCTCTATTTACAATAGCCAGGAGATGGAAACAACCTAAGTGTCCATCATTGGATGAATGGATAAAGAAGATGTGGCACATATATACAATGGAATATTACTCAGCCATAAAAAGAAATGAAATTGAGCTATTTGTAATGAGGTGGATAGACCTAGAGTCTGTCATACAGAGTGAAGTAAGTCAGAAAGAGAAAGACAAATACCGTATGCTAACACATATATATGGAATTTAAGAAAAAAAAATGTCATGAAGAACATAGGGGTAAGACAGGAATAAAGACACAGACCTACTAGAGAATGGACTTGAGGATATGGGGAGGGGGAAGGGTAAGCTGTGACAAAGCGAGAGAGAGGCATGGACGTATATACACTACCAAACGTAAGGTAGATAGCTAGTGGGAAGCAGCCGCATAGCACAGGGAGATCAGCGCGGTGCTTGGTACCGCCTGGAGGGGTGGGATAGGGAGGGTGGAAGGGAGGGAGACGCAAGAGGGAAGAGATATTGGAACATATGTATATGTATAACTGATTCACTTTGTTATAAAGCAGAAACACACCATTGTAAAGCAATTATACTCTAATAAAGATGTAAAAAAACAAAAAAACTGGATCTGATTTAGACTCCAGATACAACCGTTAAATTTTAGGCAATACAGGGGATAGAAGAATATGTTAATTGACATATCAGGATTATAATCAGCAAACCAGGACTATGGGAAACTTGAAAGACAACTGGGTTTCTTCAACAAATGTACTGCAACAAAAGAGAAAAAGGAAAACATGGATTAATCGATTTAATAGATATTAACTCTTTTCAGTGTTTGGACTTTATTTGGATGCTTGAGGTAGTTCAGGACATTTAAACATTGATAGATATTTGAAATAAAATGATTTGGGGTTTTGGTGTGTAGTATAGTGGTTATTTTAAAATAGCACTTATATTTTAGAGATACAGAAATATTCAAGATAAAGTGATATGATGTCTGGAATTTGCTTCAGAATAACCTGGAAAGGAAAAGTGGGTGAGAGGGGGTTTAGATGAAATAATGTTGAAGATAGGTAGAAGTTAACCAAGATGGGTAAAAATTGTGACAGATGGGGACTGGAATTAAGGACATATTGAGTGGAGACCAGAACATTAGTTAAGACCTCTTTGAATTGGCACAGACTGTGAAGGTATTTGTGTCCCATGTGAATGCCCACCAAAGGCCATCAACTGCACAAGAGGCTGTTAATGATGAGGTGGACAAAATAACTCACTATGGCTGTGAGTCAGCTTCTTTCCCCAGCACTCCAGTGCTAGTTCAATAGACCCCTAAACAAAAAGGCTGAGGTGGCAAGGATGGAGGTTATATATGGATTCGACAACATGTAATTTCCCTTACTAAGGCTGGCCTGGCTAGTGCTTCTGCTGAGTGCCTAATGGGCCAACAGAGAGTCCAGCCTTGAGTCTCTAATATGGCATCATTCCCAGGGGGACAAGCCAGTCACCTAGTGGCAGGCTGATTACCCTGGACTTCTATCATGGAGGGGCAGAGATTTGTTCTCATGGAAATAGACATATATTCTGGATACAGATTTGTCTTCCCTGCCCTTAATGCTTCTGCTAGCACTACCATTCATGGACTCACAAGAATGCCTTATCCACCACCTTACATTCTAAACAGGACTGTTTCTTTTATATATATATAGTTTTGGGTTTTTTGGCTGTGCTGTTTCTTACTTGCAGCATGTGGGATCTTCATTGCCGTGTGCGGGATCTTTAGTTGTGACATGCAGGATCTAGTTCCCTGACCAGGGATTGAACCCAGGTCCCCCTGCATTGGGATCACGGAGTCTTAACTGTTGGACCACCAGGTAAGTCTCTAAACAGCATTGTTTCTGATCAAGAAACTTCATGTCACAGCGAAGAAGTGCAGCGATAGGGCTTGTCCTATGGAATTAACTCGTCTTTCCACATCCCCCATCACCTGGAAGTGACTGGCCTAAATGAGAGGGGAAATGGCTTACTGAGGACTCATTGATGGTACCAGTTGGTAGACAACATCCTGAAAGAATGGGGTTCTGTCTTACAGGTGCAGTATATGCTTTGGATCAGAAAGCATTACATGGTGTTCTTGCTCCTATAGCCAGAATACAAGTGGCAGAAGTGGAAATGGCTTCTCTCCCTATTACATCTTATAACCCATTTGCAGATTTTTGCTTCCTGTCCTGACAACTTTGAGCTCTGCTGGTTTGGCTATCTAAGTATCTAATAAGGGAATGCTTCTGCCAGGGGATACAACAATGTTTCCACTGAATTGGAAGATGAGACTATGTGTTTAAAATAACAGAAATGTCTTTATCCCATGGTTTCTGTGGGTCAAGGATCTAGGCACAGGTTAGCTGAGTCCTCTGCTCAGGGTGTCACTGTGCTGAAATCAAAGTGTTGGCTGAGGCTGCAATCGCATCTGGGGCTCAGTGTCCTCTGCACAGGTCATGTGGTTGTTAGCAGAACTCGGTGCCTTGCAGCTGCATGATTAACATCCCTGTTCTCTTGCTGTCAGCTGGGGATGGCTCTCAGCACCTGGAGGTCGTTCTCAGGGCCTTGCCATGCGGCCCCTCCTATCTCAACATGGCTGTTTTACTTCCAGACTAGCAAGAGAATTCTTCTGCTTTTTTATTGTTCTGAAACATGTTTTTATCTTTCATTTAACATTAAGAACATCTTTGTTGTTGTTGTTGTTGTTGTTGTTTTGGTGGGATTATTTTTGTTTTTTGGGGGGTTTTTTTGGCCACTAGTGCAGCATGCAGGATCTTAGTTCCCAGACCAGGGATTGAACCCGTTCCCCCCTGCAGTGGAAGCAGAGTCTTAACCACTGGATCACCAGGGAAGTCCCAAGAATGTTTTTTCATGTAGACAAATGTATGTTTACCTCATCCTCATAAACAGCTGCACAGAATTCCATTGTAGTAATAGATCATCATTTATTTAGCTAGACCCTAGTGACTGACTGACTGTTAACATTGCTTTCTATTCCCGCTGTTTCAAACAATGCTGCAGTGAAATTTCCTTGCACACACAGTATGTCCTGGGGCATTTCTGCAAGAGTGCCTGTAGGGCACATTATCCCTGGGTCCAAGAGGAAGCATGTTTCAAATTTTGATATATTACTGACTTACCCTCAATTATTATGACAATTTTCACTCCTGCCAATAGTGTTGGAGAATTTCTGTTCTCCCTACCCTAGCCAGCATGGGATATTATGAAACTTTTTTTTCCTTCCAGTTTCCTTGAGATATAACTGACATACAGCACTGTATAAGTTTAAGGTGCATGGCATAATGATTTGGCTTAAGTACATCTTGAAATGATTATCACAATAAGTTTAGTGAACCTCCATCATCTCATATAGATACGAAATAAAAGAAAGAGAAAAAACATTTTTTCTCCTTCTGATGAGAACTTAGAATTTACTTTCTTAACAGCCTTCACAGATAACATATAGCAGTGTTAATTACATTTATCATGTACATTACATCCCTAGTACTTATTTCTATAACTGGAAGTTTGTACCTTTTGACTATTTTCATCCACTTCCCCCTCCCCTCAATCCCCACCTCTAGTAACCACAAATCTGATCTCTTTTTCCATAAGTTTGTCTGTCTCTTTTTGAAACCTAATTGACCTACAACACTATGTTAGTTCCTTTTGTACAATATAGTGATTCGATATTTCTATACATTTCAAAATAATCACCATGATAAGTCTGGTTGGCGACCAGCTGTTTGTTTTCTGAATCTATGACTCTGTTTCTGTTTTGTTGTGCTTGTTCATTTGTTTTGTTTTTTAGATTCCACATATAAGTGAAACCAAACAATATTTGTCTTTGTAAATATCTTCTTTCATTCAGTAGGTGGCCTTTGGTTTTTTTTTCATGGATAGATGTTGAATTTTGTCAAAAGATTTTTCTTCATCTATTGAGCTGATCATATGATTTCTATTCTTCAGTTTGTTAATGTGGTGTGTCACACTGATTGGTTGGTAGATATTGAATCTCTTTCATCCCTGGAATAAATCCCACTTGATCATGGTGTATGATCCTCTTAATGTGTTGTTGAATTCAGTTTGCTAATATTTTGTTGAGGATTCTTGCATCTGTGTTCATCAGTGATATTCGCCTGTAATTTTGTTTCCTTGTGTTCTCTTTGTCTAGTTTTGGTATCAGGGTGATGCTGGCCTTGTAGAATAAGTTCAGATGAGTTCCTTCCTCTGCAATTTTTTGAACTAGTTTGAGAAGGATGGATGTTAACTCTTCTTTAAATGTTTGGTAGAATTCACCTGTGACGCCATCTGGTCTGGGATTTTTTGTTTGTTGGGAGATTTTTTACTACAGACTCAATTTCATTCCTGGTCATTCATCTGTTCATATTTTCTACTTCTTCCTGATTCAGTCAGGAGATTGTACCTTTATTGGAATTTGTCCTATTCTTCTAGTTTGTCCACTTTGTTGACATATAGTTGTTCATTGTAATCTCTTATGATCCTTTGTACTTCTGTAGTATTTGTTGTAATTGCCCCTTTTTGTTTATGATTTTATTTGGGGGGGGACCTTCTCTTTTTTTCTTGATGAGTCTGGCTAAAGGTTTATCAATTTTGTTTATCTTTTCAAAGAACCAGGTCTTAATTTCATTGATCTTTTCTGTTTTTTTTTTAGTCACTATTTCATTTATTTCTGCCCTGATCTTGATATCTTTCTTTAACTAACTTTGGGTATTGTTTGTTGTTCTTTAGATGTAAGGTTAGATTGTTGATTTGATATTTTTCTTGCTTTCTGAGGTAGACTTGTATCACTATAAAATTCTCTCTTAGAACAGCTTTTGCTGCATTCCATAGATTTTGGATTGTGTTTTCATTTTCATTTGTCTCCAGGTATTTTCTTATTTCCTCTTTGATGTCTTCAATGGCCGATTGGTTGTTTAGTAGCATATCATTTAGCTTCCACGTGTTTGTGTTTTGGGTAGTTTTTTCCTTGTAGTTGATTTCTAGTCTCATAGCACTGTGGTCAGAAAAGATGCTTGCTGTGATGTATGGTCAGGCCCTCAAGATGGCTGTTCTCTTGCTCTCTGTACCTTCCCTGGTCAACCAGTCCCTGCTTTACTCACATGACTCTCTAATCCTCTTAATTATAGGGCTTAATTAGTAACTGCCTACCTACTTGCCCCCTGCCCCAGCTGCTGGTTTCCCTGGTAATTGATGAGCTAATCTGGCATCAATTCACCCTATAAATGGTAGCCGCCTTCTCCGTGGAGTGGTGAAGAGTGTTGCCATGTCCTGCCTGCTGTCTGCCACGCACAGTGAGGTGTTGCTCCAGGACCTTGCTTCATGTGTACGTTTCTCTTGTCCAATAAATCTTTGATGTCTCTGTTGCTGTCTCTGGGTGAGAAAACTCCTGGGAGCTGAGATGTCAGGACATAAGGATGGGAAACAGAAAGTTGTGGAGGTGATCGGGAGGAGGCCGTCTACTAACATGTGGGGCCTTGTGGTAGCTGTGTACCATGAGAGATGTCTTTTTCTTCCATTATGTTGATGATATCTTGTTAACCTCAGTCTTTTCCAAGTTTAAAAGTAGCAGCCCAGTGCTCCTCATTCATCTGACTGCACGGGGGTGGCTGGTGAATAGAGACAAAACTCAAGGACCTGGATTATCTACAAAATACAAGCATATCCCTGACCTACCACCCCTAAACAATTAGAGACACAGGATTTAGGGATATGAATTCAGAGACAGACTTGTGAATTAACATGGCCCGTTACCCAGGAGTGTTTGGTTGAGGTCTGTGGCAACAGCAAAATAACAAGAGTGCCCTTGGGCTTCTGGTCCCAACTATGGAAGGGGGCAGAGCAATGATAGAGTGTGATGGAACAACAGCTATAGGCAGTCTACGATACATTACAACAGGTGGAAGACATTACAAAAAACCTACCCAATTCTTTGCGCATGCAAAAAACCACTATTCATTTGTATGCAACATATAGGATCCCTGTGGACATCGATAGTGACCAAGGAATCTACTTTATTGGCCATGAAGTTCAGGAATGGGCCAATACAAAGGACATACAGGGGCATTTCCACCTGCCTTACAACCCCACTGCTACCGGGCTATGAAGAGACTACTTAAACAGCAGTTGAGGTGGGAAACTCACTCTTAACACATGGACACATCCCAGGAGCAGTTATCCCAGTGCCGACGCCATGTTAACCTGGAGGAAACTAGTCAACACCATTCGAGTTCAACTGTTGACCACCGAAGGACTGTTGCCAACTACAGGTCAGGACAGCAACTCATTTTTGCGCTTCACAGGATCTATCCCCAGGGGAACATATTATAAATAGCCCTTAGGACTGGCAGGTAAGTCCTCAGTGGTTTGGGTTTGCTGTCCCATTGGCGAATAGGATCAGAAAGGGATTTACAGATTTCACCTGTCTTCTACTCAGCCCCACCTCAGATTACTAAGGTAATTAATCCAGGCCTCTACTGTAGAAAGGCACCATTATACTAACCCTGTGTACTGTTACACCACCTCTCCAGTATTCGGCACTGGCTATGGAGACTGAGGGTGGGCAGGTGGTATGGTATTGCAGGCCAGGACAAAACGCGTAGACAGGGGTGGCATTACCTCAGAATGATGTTACTGCTTGTATTTTGCTTAATGGTCATGATCTTCCCTATATTGTGCCTGTTAGACATCTTGCAGCTTGTCCTATTCTGAGTGAAGGGAATCTGTTTGCGGACTGGGTGACAATGGTGGCCTCACTGAGAAATGAGTTTGATTACAGCGAAATGCCATTGTCAACTTCTGAGGGTCCATGAAGAATTGACTTGATAAGCTCCTGGTTCCGAAGCTTGCCCACCTGTTGGACTGTCTGTATCGCATTTGTGGTATTTGGTTGCAGCTGCACTTCTACCTACCTGTCCTCGGGGATATAGCAGAAGAAGTATGGGCCAAGATTATAGAGGTCGTACAGGGTATGTAAGGGTGGAGTGTTTGACCACGCCATTCAAGATGACTGTCCTCTTGCTCTGTATATCCCCTGTTCAGCCAGTACCTGCTTCACTCACATGACTATCCAATCTCTTAATTATAGGGCTTAATTAGTAACTGCCTATGTGCTTGCTTCCTGCCCCAGCTGCTGGTCTCTCTGGTGATTTATGAGCCAAACTGACCATTAATTCCCCCTATAAATGGTAGCCTCCTCCTCCCCCGGGTAGCAAAGACTGCTGCCATGTCCTGCTTGCTGCCTGCCACAAACAGTGAGGTGTTGCTCCAGGACCTTGCTTCAGGTGTGTAAGATCCCTTGTCCAATAAGTCACTGATGTCTCTGTTGCTGTCTCTAGGCTCTTTCTTCAGTCTTGAGGCTGGCAACTACAAGCCTTGCAGGCCTGTGGGGTGCAGCCCAACATATGATTTTAATCTTCAATTTACTGCGACTTGTCTTGTGGCCTAGCATGTGATC
Source organism: Orcinus orca (assembly GCF_937001465.1). Taxonomy (NCBI): domain Eukaryota; kingdom Metazoa; phylum Chordata; class Mammalia; order Artiodactyla; family Delphinidae; genus Orcinus; species Orcinus orca. The sequence continues at coordinate 25,328,945 of NC_064569.1, forward strand.
TATCCTGGAGAATAGAACTTTTGCTTTTAAAAGACTTGCCTGATTAGATAGGTTGAACCCACCCAGGATAATCTCCCTTTGAATTATAGTCAACTGATTAGGGACCCTAATTTCATCTGCCAAATTCCTTTTGCCATATTGTTGTATAATCATGAAGGTGATATCCAATTGTATTTACAGATCCGTACAATGCTCAAAGGAAATTACACTGGTGTTTACCCCAGGGGGCAGGAATTGTGGGATCCATCTTAGAATTCTGTCTACCACAGACTGCTCCCTGGCCACCTTACACTCCTTATACCACTGAACCAGCAGGTGAAAAAGGTTAATCTACTGGTGTTATGATCTCAGTTACTGCAGGAAATTGTTTGACTTTTTAATGGAAGCAAGGAGGATTTTTTCTGGAACCCAGGAGATTTTCTGAGGTTCCCTTCAATACTTCCATGCCAACAGTAAAGATCAATGGAAAGCTACAGGAACTGGAAAAAGGCAGGACAATTGAGTTTTCAGACCATTCAGAAGGGAAGGATTGAATCATTCTACCAGTAAAGAATCTGGATGGAGCTGTGGGTTCTGGCTGTGGGCAAGGAAAACAGGGAATAAGTGGGTGAAGTTGGAAGCTATAGACGTCAACTCTGACCTTGTGAATAACTACAGAAACGAGGACTGGTAGCTTTGCATATTTTCTGTTATATGTATGTGTTTATTCTAACTTCTCCTTCCCATTTTAATTTTATATAACACTAGGTGGAGGTCAACTTTACAATGTAGTCTTTAGTGGGACCTAAGACTGAAATTGAGGCCTAATTAATATAGGCAGCAATGGATTCAATGACCTTTGGGGCTTTGTGTTTTACCTGGGGGAAGGGCAAGAACTTCACTTATCAGAGGGTTAGCTGTTTCTTGTTAAAATGTAGTTTCTTTGCTGGGCAGGCATTGAAATGTGTGTAGAATGGTGCATATGAAAGCTGAGAAGTCAAAGGGGTCGACTGAGCTGCTTATGAACTTATTGCTTCCCAGCTCCAAATTCATTCTCCAATTGCACACCCAGAGTGCTCAGTCCTTTGACTACCTTGTAGCCCCAGCCCAGGAGCCTTGGTGTTCACCTTGCTGCTGTCTTAAGAGGCACACCTCGTGCTTCTGGCTTCATGCTGTAGCAACCCACAGCCCTCACCACGCACACTCCCAAGCATGACCAGGCCTGACTTTCCTGTCCCCTGCAGGGATGTTCCTGAGACCTTTCCAAGGTGGGCAATGTCCGCTCTGGCTTGGTACCTGCAGAAACATCCCAGCTTCCTCAGCAACCTGCTTACATGCCTTGGCTTGCCTGTGCCCTAGGTGATTGTTTCCTGTTTATCAGATGACCCTAACCCAGCAAACTTTCTCACCAGCCAGTGGTTGTCTGCAACCGCACCTTCTCCAAAATTCAATTAACCATGAAGTTAAGAAAAAGGGAATTCGGTTGGAGCCAAACTGAGTATTATAACCTGGGAAGCAGATTCTCAGAAAGCACTGAGAACTCTTCCACCTGTTAGAAGTTGAAGGCATAGACTTATCCATTTTTTTTTCTTTAATTGATTCTATTTTTTACATAAAAAGTTCAGTAAAAATTGGATAAAGTAAAGTGATTTTTTCTTTTTTCTGTACGCGGGCCTCTCACTGTTGTGGCCTCTCCCGTTGCGGAGCACAGGCTCTGGATGCGCAGGCTCAGCGGCCATGGCTCACAGGCACAGCCACTCCACGGCATGTGGGATCCTCCCGGACCGGGGCATGAACCTGCGTCCCCTGCATCGGCAGGTGGACTCTCAACCACTGCGCCACCAGGGAAGCCCAAGTAAAGTGATTTTAAGCAGTAAATCAATCTTATCAACATAGCACAAGGCTGGCCAAAACCACAAGGCAGCCTGCTCTGGAATATTTACATGATAACACATTAAACCTTGCAGGAGAACTTAAACCATCCTTACAAAGTCTTCTGTGATCCTAGCACGCAGAGGTTTAAAAGCAAAACAAAAGCCAAAAACCAGGAAAGACAAATTATTTTCAATATAGTTACATATACATTAAAATATAATACCGATCGTCAGGGTAAGGGGTCGTGGGTGGGGATGTGCATGAGTCTGTGCGCTGACAGCACTGCCAAGGAGGAGACCCAGCCTTAAGAGTGGGGTCAGGCCTGGCCGAGGTCTCAGAAGGTAGGGTCTCAAGGGCCTAAACCCTTGCCTCAGATGGCCTCTACCAACAGCTCACAACCAGGGACCACTTGTTGTAGATGGAGCTCATTTTTGTGAGCTCATTCTGCAGGTTTGAATTCCCCAGGGTGATGTGTCATCAGTAGCACAGCCCTGACAGAGGGGTGGGGAGAGAGGGCCCACGGGATTTCTTCTCCCCAGAGTCTCTCCTACCAGCTTGCCCGTCCTCCCATCCTGGCCCTGAAGGTCACTCTAATTCAGTGTCCCATTTGGGTTTGTAAACATGTACTTCTGCATGTACTCCTTAATGTACTCCTTGGTTTTGTGTCTCACATTCTCATTGCACTCCAGGTCCTCAGGGTTCTTACAGTACTTCAGCTCCTTATTCATAACGCCGTGAGTCAGCTTGCGAGCTAGGTGTTTGAAATCTTCAGTTGTGGTAATTCTTCCTACTTTGCAGTCAGGTTTCCAGTAAGGGTTCAGGCACTGGACAATGAACTGGGACATCTCTTTTCTGAATACTTCTTTGCTTTCCTTAGCCAGCTCACTGGAGGCATCTGCTTTTGCTGTCTTAGGCTTTTCTGAGGTCTTCATGGGATTTTCATCACATGTTGGGGTTCCCAGGTCCATCTCAGCTTCATGCTCAAGGCTGGCATCATCTCCTGGGCTTTCTCAAGTAGGAGGATCCCACTGAGTCTGCCTTGTGATCACATGGTAGTAGTAAATCTTCCCTTCTGGGTCTCGGGCTGTCTTCCAGTTGGGAGGTAAGACAATGGTTTTTGGTTTGGGAGGAGATGGGGGTGGTAAATCCAAGAGGTTATTTGTCACAACTATTTCAGGTGGCTGTAAGGGCTGAGGCTGCCCTGGTGCAACTATTGTAGTCACAGCTGTGGCTGGCTGTACCACCACTCCTTGTAGGTGAGCTGTGAAAATCTGTTGTCCCTGGATGTACTGAAGACTTGGCTGGGCATAACTCTGTACAATTGGTGGAGTTGTCTGTGAATAGGGTGATGTCACACCATAGTTGGAGCAGCCTGTCCTTGATAATATAAGGTTGCTTGAGACTGTGCAGGAGAGTACTGCTGCTGTACACTCACGGACTGTTGGTTTGAATCCCAAACACCATAATTCTTCCCTGGACTGGGCCTGGGCCTGGGGCTGGCACTGGCAGGACGGTGACACTGGAGTCTTGGTGTACCACACCATCACTTTGGGCCACATACTGTGAACTGGAAACTTCCACAGGGGCTGCCACATGTGGCACCACTGGCACAGGTGGAGGGGCAGCAAGAGGTTCTGTAGAATGTCCCACCAAGGGCTGAGAATAATCATAAGGAGAAGGAGAACACACAGGATCCATGCTGGGTGTGGGGAGGAGCACCTTTCCAGCATTAGGATTGCTGGGATCCACATAGGCCTGCATGGGGTAACCTGGTGGGTAGTCAGCAAAGAGGTGACGAGGGGCATGGTGGCCAAGAGTGTCATAGGGCAGTGGAGACGTCATTCCCAGGGTCTGCATCTACTGCTGTTTTTTTTGAGCCTCCCGCTGAGCTACCTCCTGCTCAAACAACTTTCAGCGCTCCTCTGTAGAAAGTTGATTGCGATCTTTAATTCGTACTTTCTTTTTAGAAGTTGGTGTATCATATCTGCCACCTGGCCTTTTTGTTCCCCACTCATAGGCAGAAGAAGGTGGTGAGAGGGAGCCCCTTCGTTTCCTTTTCTCTTTATTTTGAGTTTGTTTGCCTGGGTCTCTTTCTCTTGACCTGTTAGGAGTCTTTGGGGGCAACTGTTTGATCTCTGAAGCCAACAGCATCCCTTCCTCATTCGGTTATTGTGCTCTCCTTTTCAGTTTACCTTTTCTTTGGAATTCGATATACCTCCTTAAGTCTTTCCAACTGTCCAGGAGCTTGGTGGCCAAATCATTTATATCTACTGTTTTATGTGGCTATTCCTGGCTCCTCTCACTCTCCACATCAGATACACCCTCCTCTTCATCTTGAGATGGTGTTTCCTCAGCAATAGGTTTGTCTAGTTTTGTGCCATTGCTCTCTTTAGGCTCTATTTCAGTGTCAGCCTCTGGTTCAGATGTGGGTAGCTTAATGGCCTCCACAGCAATTTCACTATCAACTTTAGATTCAGGCAGCTGTTGTGTGAGTAGCTGTTGTGACTGTGACTCTTCCTCTTCTTCTAGAGGGACGTTTTCTAACTGGTCAAGGTCCTTTTTGCCATCCTTGCCTTCTAGCTCGCTGGTAGCATCAGAGATCACACTGTCCATGCCATTTTCACTTATAATTTTAAGTCTGCGAAACATTAGCTCCTTGGGGGTGTCTGTGTCAGCTTCTATGCTCAGCTTGGTGGAAGGATCAGGTGTGTTGAGCAGTGTGTAAGCACGTGATGTATTCTCGCTAGAATACCCATCTCCTTCGCTCAGCTGAGGGACAGCAGTCTTGGTTTGAGACCAACGTTAAATAATAGGAAGTAATTTGCTTTCCTCCAACATATTTTTAGTAGGAATGGGTAAATGTTCCAAAGTCTTTATAATCTCTTCCTGAAGCTTCTGGTTACTTTCCTGGCCATCACGTAGTTCTGCCATCCAGATCCACAACAAAGGCAGCCCATGACGTTCCAGAAAGGACTTCAGGCAAGACTGTGAATGTGTGTTCTGTATGAGCTTGAGACAGGTAAGTTTCTGTTCCAAAGTTTCAATTCTAACCATTAGCCAGGATAAGCTGAGCACCTGGTTTTTATCAGAGAGACACTCACCATTCTCCAACAGAGCTTCTAGCTCTCCATCCACCAAATCCTTCTTCCGAGATCGTTCTTTCTTCATTTTCCCTCCTGTTGCTCTGATGCTGACTCTGTTCTCTCCTCCCAGGTAACCCCGGCAATTAGCCGACCCACAGAAACATTTCTGTCCTTCCTTCCCATATCTTTGGAACTGATAGTCAAATGTTAACTCTGAGCCTGAAGGAACCAGTTTGGTGGTAAAAATCCCAACTCTCAGTTGTCCATTCACAGTCTATTTTTGAGTCTCACAGTTTGGTTCACAGCTGTGATTCATGAACCGGGAGCAATTTCCTTTCTGAGTGGCATCTATTATCTCATCATTCTTCAGGGCTATGAAATAGTAGGGGATGTTTTTGTTTCATGCATACTCCTTTACCTGGGCTTTAAACTCTTTATGATCAAGTACCTCTCCACAATATTCCAGGACAAAGGTGTTCGAAGGAAGGTCTTTAGCAGCTCTCAAGCCCCAGCCTTTCTTTTCTGTGAATATGACTTCCACATCTGCATGCTGTTTTCTTTGAAACCGTCTATTGGAACAATAATTCCCATTTGGACAACGAGAAGAACATTCAATCATGAGGAGACGATTAAGACAATCTTCCCCACATGCTATTTCACCTTGAGCTCTTTCATCTTTAGAAAGAGGTGTACACTCACACTGCATTCGCTTAATATCCCGATGGGATTTATTCTTCTTTCTTTCTGTTAAATAAACATTTTCTTCAATCAGATCAAAGTAACAAGGCATCTTCCCTTGTTTGGCACATTCCTTCTACCGCTCTGGGTCCCTGAAGTCCTCCATGACACACAAAGGCCCAACCAATGCTGAGCCTAGAGGCACTGCTGTCTCTCCCTGCTCTACCTCCACTCTAACTTTCTTTCTGTCCTGAAGCTCACCATCACTTTCAGAATCACTCTCCAATTCCTGTCTCCTTTTTTAGAGAGGCCCTCTATCTTTCATATCATTTTTTTCTAAGTTTTTCGAAAGATCTTTCTTTTCATTCACAGCTAAAGAGTCCTTAATGGAATTGCTGCTTATTTCAGGTGCTTGCACTGACCCCTTGTCCATCTGAAGGAACAGAAAAAAATTATTGGACTGGCCTGAAAAGTGAGATCCTCCACGTTGATCCCAATTCTCCTCCTCTTCACGGTCATCTGTTAAGGAATCTGGTACCTGCCCTTGAATTCGATCATACACAACCCCAGTTCCAGGCAGTCTACCTGCTGACCTTGGATCCCAGTAGCCATTGCCTTGCCAGTAATTACATGTCCCACTATACTGTTCTGCACTTTGCTGATACTTGTGTCCACCACAGGCTCCATAGCTGCTGTCAGGTTGCTGATATGTGGTAGTAGGCTTTTCTTGTTGAGAGAAGTCCCACCCTAGATTTCTGAGCTCTTCTGATGATGAACAGAAACCATCCACTCGGGAGATCTTACAAGAAGAAAAATTTGACTCTGTTTTACCCAGTCTACTATCTGGCCTGTTAGGGAAAGTGGTCTGTTGCCAAGACTTACTTGAGACATCTTCAAAATCATCAGAAGAATAAACTGGCAGCTCTTCTTGCTGCCTAGAAGTTATTTTGGCTTTCACTGTTTCCTCAGAATTTGGATGACCTAGAGGGTCAGATTTTATGTCTGTATGACTTGTACTATCAACCCCATCACTCTGAGGATGAGCAATTTCAGACAGGTGATTATCTATCTGTTTTTGGATGGGCTGTATAAAAGAGATTTCTGAATTCTTCTCTGTTGCTTTATGAAAGAAGAACTTCTCAGTTTGAGGACAGGCTTTACTTACTATACTCTCAAATTTTTCCTCATATGAATGCCTCCTTGGCTCCAATCGCTCATCTTCCCAGTGGTCAGAATAGTGTCTGTAACTTTGACTGCTCCAAGGACTTATTTCTTCCATGGGCAAAGTAGAATTCTTTGGCACAACCACAACAGACTGAAGACGGTTTCTTGGAATACTGCTATCATCAGAATCTGTATCTTCTGAATCTCTTTCATCACTTGAACTTTCAGAAGAACCAGAATAATCTTCATGGACAGTGGATACAATCTCTGAGGCATGACCACTATTGTCACATTTTAAGGTATATGTTACACCATCACTGTCCTCCATGATTAAATTCAAATCACAAGAAGAAAATACAACTTCTGAGTCATCAGAAGTATGTGTATGTCCTCTTCTACCTTCTTCATCTAAAGAGATTTCTGGTCTTCCTCTTCTATCAGGCAGTATGGAATTCCCTTCTTCTTGAGCCTCTTGCACACATTTCCCAGATAGTCCATTATTATGCCTGTTTTCCCAGGAAGCAAATCCTCTTCCTGAATCAGGAAGGCCACTAGCTACTTCTATTATTTCTTTCTCTGCATGCTTTAAAAACTCTGAGCTTTTACTCTTCAGCACAGCATCCAAAACTGGAGATGTATTCTCTCCACATTGCAAGAGAGTTAAACTGTCTACTTTTGTCCCTGGTGGAAGACTCTGAAGAGATGAAGCAATACATGAGCTCCCTGTAGGTGGATATAGATCATCAAAATGATTAACAGAAGCTGAACTAGTACTACCAACACTCTGCTTATATTCTCCACATGCAAATTTTGAGTGCTGATCTGTCAGACTTCCATTATCACATATAACTGTTTTTGATTTCAAATCCACATTCATAAAGCTATTTGAAGAAATCTTGAAGAAACGAGACTTGCTCTGCCTTCGCGTTCTCTCTGATCTAAAGCAAGGAGATATGTAACGAGTATCTCTTTCAAGTTTTGAGTAGCTAAAATATTTATCATCTCTCTTTGTTTTAGATCGTGAAGATTTGAAGAGCTCTGCTTAATGTGTAATGCAGATGCACACTGGACATTAGGGAGGGAGAAGGCCCAAACAGAATTCTGTGTTTAACTTTTTTTGTCCTGCCTTTAAATTTTATTCCATCAGAGGTATGAATGCCAGAGGGGGATCCTCTTCCAAGCTTGCCTTTCCTTGGGTACTCTCCCTCTGCCCTAGGGTACTGTTAAGAGTTCTCAACATGCAATCATCTCTCAGCATGAGCAAGGAATTGGTTCTAAGGCTCCCCCTGCACCCCCAGTCCCCTGCGATTGCTGAAGTCTCTTATATAAAATGGAGTAGTACAGTCTGCCCTCAGTACCCTGGGGCTCCACATTGGAGGATTCTGCATCCGAGGATTCAATCTACTGCAATTCAATTTACGGTTGGTTGAATCCGGGGTGCAGAACCCGTGGATACAGAGGGGTAATTGTATTTATTTCACTCTATTATAGATTAACAATTCTGGTTAAATTTACCGTGTTCTGTCTCCTGATTGGACCTAGATTGGTAGAGGTGTGATGACTTGCTTGAGTTTGGGACAAAGATGTGAGCATAAGTAGCACTTTCTCCCCTCTCTTTGGGAATAAGCTGCTCACAGAAAGCATGCATTGGGCCCCATTTCTCCATAAGTCTTACAAGGGCAGGCAGCAAAATAGTCTGGGTCCAGTGCTGTCTGCGGCTGGATCATATGTCTGTATCATTATGGGGCTCAGTGTAAGGAAGCCCTCTTTTACACAGATATAAGGTTGAAATTAGAGAATGAGTGTTATTAGTAATAAAGATAATACATCATGTTCCACATACCTCTTGTCTACTTATGAATTACTTTAGAACCTGGGTGGGGAAGAGGTTAACATTCTTCACTTAAGGGAAGAAGCTTATTACTATTTCTTTTGACAAGTTGAGTGTGAATTGGTTTTATCACTTTCTAGGCTTGTTCTATTCATAATTAACATATATTGAAACTTACATTAATATAAGCAAACGATCCTGCAATATTTGCTGTCAGAAAATAGATAAGGGACAACCTTCAAATCCAACTTTTGTGTAGTTGGGCCTTCAGCTATAAGCAGATTTTATTTATTTTTCTAAGTCTCTTATGCTTTTCATGGTGAATTGAATATCTTTATTATAAAAAAAAAGCTTCTCTGTAAAACTAAACATTTTAAAGAACTTATACAACATACATAAGGGTCCCAAAATGCTCACTTTTCATAAAAATGACATCTGTTTCCATAGACAAGTTCACCAACATCCTGACAGCTGACAGAAAAGTGACACATAGGCTTTAGTGACTAGATCACAGATTCTGTCACCTAGGAAGCTTTCAAGTACAGCAAGTAATAGAAAAACCCAACTGAGAATGGCTTACATAGAGTGAACCAATTAACTTCCTTTGAGATACATGTTGCTAGGAGTGAGACTAGAAGCTCACATAATGTGACTTAGAACCTAGTTTCTTTCAGTTTTTAACTGTCACTTCCCTGGTGTTGACTGTTTTTGGACAAACTTACTCCCTCCCCCCACACCCCAGTTCATAATCCTAAACTGACTTTGAGAAACTCTAAGAATTACATGAATCCTTTTTGTGAAACAAAGAGAATCTGTATCATATATTCAGCAAAAGTATTTAAGAGTCACTGATTGGACCAGCTTAGGTGATCGTGCCAATTCCAAAACATTCAGAGATGGCACATTCAGATTGCCTCTGAATCAGGGCCTTTCTCTGGGGCAGGTGAGGCCCATTTTCCATGTAAATCACAACGGTGAGAATGGAGGGACTGGGTAGGTACTGAAAAGAAATTCAGGCTATTACTCCAAGAAGGAAGAAAAATAGATACTGGGCAGCCATATAACAGGTATTCATTATAGGTACTTCCAGAGTCTATTTCCTATTTACTCAAATAAATTTAAGACTTTAGGTAACCCCAAAATTCACATATTTTCTTCATGTTACCTAACACACTTTTAGAAAATAAAAAGGTAAAATAATGTGAAATGATTTAATTTCTATAAGTGATCTTATAATCAAAGAGACCTGGCTACAAAAGTGAAACTTTATCTAGAGGATTTTATATTCAGTAAAGTGCTCACATTCAAGAGCAAATTCTCATTCTGATGATTCATGAAGTCACTTGTGATATTCTTTCTTTAGTGTGGTGTTTATATAAAAACATGAGTCTCTAAAATTGCCATGGCAAAAACATATATTGAAGCTTGATAGCCTTCTTTTCACAAAGCATGGTTTCCATCATTGTCTTGGATCACGCTGTACTTTATGTTCATTCTCTGGTACAGAGCTCCAGAGGTTTTTTTTTTTTCTTTTTCTCTTGCCCTGAATCTTAATCTTCAAGCATTCTCCTATAGTCATGTTCTGGTTTTCCCTTTGTCAGCCTCCGCCACTTCCACTCCCTCCTAGACTCCTAGTACCTTTTTCAAGCTAAAGTTCTTTACCTTTATCTGCTGAAATCCAAGAGCCTGTTGTGAAATGAAGACTTGCAGTTATCCCCACCTGCTTAGTTGCTTGCAATCTGTCTTCAGCCGCTACAATTTGAATCTTCCTCAAGTTATCAGTGGCATTAATCTTCATCCTACCAAAATATTTACATGGTTGGTAACCCCTTTTTCTTTGATCCTCTTATCTGATTGGTCTTCCTCTGTCACTCCTAAGACATAGCCATGTCTTTCTGTTCTATTAATTTCTCTCACTGCTCTTTTATGCATCAAATAAGCAGGTTAAGTAAGGCTCTGAAAGTACTCATCTTTCTGGTCTCAATCTTTCAACTTCCTCTTCCATTTCTTGTTCCATTACCACATTGACTATTCACTGCTCAAGACATGTCATCTGTGCTTTTTTCCAAGGTTCCCTTGGAAATATCTTCCTTCAAGGCTCAGCTTAAATATTTTCCCTCCATGAACACTGCTCTAGTTTCCTCCAAATTTGAACTACCTCAAACTCCGTTAACCAGGTCCACGCTCTATCACCAGTTCTTGACCGAATATTTGCGAAAGCTCTCTAGCTAGTATCCCTGCTTCTTGCTTGTCTTCTACTTGATTCTCCATACTACCACTAGAACTGTCTCTCATACAATCTTAAGCCCTCATCATGGCCTATAAGATCTGGCTCCTGCTAATGTCTATTGGCCCAGGAACTGTGCTAAGAACTTTACTTGAATTAATCCATTTAATCCTATGAGCTACATACTTTTTTTAAGTTTTACATCTTATTGGAGTATAATGGCTTTACAATGTTGCTTTAGTTTCTGTTGTATAACAAAGTGAACCAGCTATATGTATACATATATCCCCATATCTCTTCCCTCTTGAGCTTCCCTCCCCTCCCTATCCCACCCCTCTAGGTTGTCACAAAGCACCGAGCTGATCTCCCTGTGCTATGTGGCTTCTTCCCACTAGCTATCTATTTAAAGTTTGGTAGGGTATATATGTCCATGCCACTCTCTCACTTTGTCACAGTTTACCCTTCCCCCTCCCCATATCCTCAAGTCCATTCTCTAGTAGGTCTGTGTCTTTATTCCAGTCTTACCCCTAGGTTCTTCATGACATTTTTCCCCCCTAGGTTCCATATATATGTGTTAGCATTCGGTATTTGTTTTTCTCGTTCTGACTTACTTCAGTCTGTATGACAGACTCTAGGTCCATCCACCTCACTACAAATAACTCAATTTCATTTCTTTTTATGGCTGTGTAATATTCCATTGTATATATGTGCCACATCTTCTTTATCCATTCATCCGATGATGGACACTTAGGTTGCTTCCATGTCCTGGCTATTGTAAATAGAGATGCAATGAACCTTTTGGTACATGACTCTTTTTGAATTATGGTTTTCTCAGGGTATATGCCCAGTAGTGGGATTGCTGGGTCATATGGAAGTTCTATTTGTAGTTTTTTTAAGGAACCTCCATTCTGTTCTCCATAGTGGCTGTATCAATTTACATTTCCAAAAGAAGTGCAAGAGTGTTCCCTTTTCTCCACACCCTCTCCAGCATTTATTGTTTGTAGATTTTTTGATGATGGCTCTGGTGACTGGTGTGAGGTGATACCACATTGTCGTTTTGATTTGCATTTCTCTAATGATTAGTGATGTTGAGCATCCTTTCATGTGTTTGTTGGCAATCTGTATAACTTCTTCGGAGAAATGTGTATTTAGATTTTCCACCCATTTTTGGGTTGGGTTGTTTGTTTTTTTGATATTGAGCTGCATGAGCTGCTTATAAATTTTGGAGATTAATCCTTTGTCAGTTGCTTTATTTGCAAATATTTTCTCCCATTCTGAGGGTTGTCTTTTGGTATTGTTTATGGATTCCTTTGCTGTGCAAAAGCTTTGAAGTTTCATTAGGTCCCATTTGTTTATTTTTGTTTTTATTTCCATTTCTCTAGGAGGTGGGTCAAAAAGGATCTTGCTGTGATTTATGTCATAGAGTGTTCTGCCTATGTTTTCCTCTAAGAGTTTGATAGATTCTGGCCTTACATTTAGGTCTTTCATCCATTTTCACCTTATTTTTAGGGAGAGTTCTAATCTCATACTTTTACATGTAACTGTCCAGTTTATCCAGCACCACTTATTGAAGAGGCTGTCCTGTCTCCACTGTATATTCCTGCCTCCTTTATCAAAGATAAGGTGATGATATGTGTGTGGGCTTATCTCTGGGCTTTCTATCCTGTTCCATTGATCTATATTTCTGTTTTTGTGCCAGTACCATACTGTCTTGATTACTGTAGCTTTGTAGTATAGTCTGAAATCAGGCAGCCTGATTCCTCCAGCTCCATTTTTCTTTCTCAAGATTGCTTTGGCTATTCAGGGTCTTTTGTGTTTTGATACAAATTGTGAAAATTTTTGTTCTAGTTCTGTGAAAAATGCCAGTGGTAGTTTGATAGGGATTGCATTGAATCTGTAGATTGCTTTGGGTAGTAGAGTCATTTTCACAATGTTGATTCTTCCAATCCAAGAACATGATATATCTCTCCATCTATTTGTATCAACTTTAATTTATTTCATCAGTGTCTTATAATTTTATGCATACAGGTATTTTTTCTCCTTAGGTAGGTTTATTCCTGGTATTTTATTCTTTTGTTGCAGTGGTAAATGGGAGTATTTCTTAATTTCACTTCCAGATTTTTCATCATTAGTGTATAGGAATGCAAGAAATTTCTGTGCATTAATTTTGTATCCTGCTATTTTACCAAATTCATTGATTAGCTCTACTAGTTTTCTGGTAGCATCTTTAGGATTCTCTATGTATAGTACCATGTCATCTGCAAACAGTGACAGCTTTACTTCTTCTTTTCCGATTTGGATTCCTTTTATTTCCTTTTCTTCTCTGATTGCTGTAGCTAAAACTTCCAAAACTATGTTGAATAAGAGTGGTGAGAGTGGGCAATGTTGTCTTGTTCCTGATCTTAGTGGAAATGCTTTCAGTTTTTCACCATTGAGGACGATGTTGGCTGGGGGTTTGTCATATATGCCCTTTATTATGTTCAGGAAAGTTCCCTCTATGCCTACTTTCTGCAGGGTTTTTATCATAAATAAGTGTTGAATTTTGTCAAAAGCTTTCTCTGCATCTATTGAGATGATCATATGGTTTTTCTCCTTCAATTTGTTAATATGGTGTATCACGTTGATTGATTTGCATATTTTGAAGAATCCTTGCATTCCTGGAATAAACACCACTTGATCATGATGTATGATCCTTTTAATGTGCTGTTGGATTCTGTTTGCTAGTATTTTGTTGAGGATTTTTGCATCTATGTTCACCAGTGATATTGTCCTTTTGTTTTCTTTCTTTGTGACATCCTTGTCTGGTTTTGGTATCAAGGTGATGGTGGCCTCCTAGAATGAATTTGGGAGTGTTCTTCCTTCTGCTATATTTTGGAAGAGTTTGAGAAGGATAGGTGTTAGCTCTTCTCTAAATGTTTGGTAGATTCGCCTGTGAAGCCATCTGGTCCTGGGCTTTTGTTTTTTGGAAGATTTTTAATCGCAGTTTCAATTTCAGTGCTTGTGATTGGTCTGTTCATATTTTCTATTTCTTCCTGATTCAGTCTTGGCAGGTTGTGCATTTCTAAGAATTTGTCCATTTCTTGCAGGTTGTCCATTGTATTGGCATAGAGTTGCTTGTAGTAATCTCTCATGATCTCTTTTATTTCTGCAGTGTCAGTTGTTACCTCTCCTTTTTCATTTCTAATTCTATTGATTTGAGTCTTCTCTCTTTTTTTCTTGATGAGTCTGGCTAATGGTTTTTCAATTTTGATTATATTCTAAAAGAACCAGTTTTTAGTTTTATTGATCTTTGCAATCATTTCCTTCATTTCTTTTTCATTTATTTCTGATCTGATTTCTTTCCTTCTGCTAACTTTGGGGTTTTTTTGTTCTTGTTTCTCTAGTTGCTTTAGGTGCAAGGTTAGGTTGTTTATTCGAGATGTTTCCTGTTTCTTAAGGTGGGCTTGTATTGCTATAAACTTCCCTCTTAGAACTGCTTTTTCTGCATCCCATTGGTTTTGGGTCGTCGTGTCTACATTGTCATTTGTTTCTAGGTATTTGGTGGTGCTGAACTCTCTCAGGTTTTCCTTGTCTGTAAAGGTTTTAATTTCTCCTTCCAATCTGAATGAGATCCTTACTGGTTAGAGTAATCTTGGTTGTAGGTTTTTCTCCTTCACCACTTTAAATATGTCCTGCAACTCCCTTCTGGCTTGCAGAGTTTCTGCTGAAAGATCAGCTGTTAACCTTATGAGGATTCCCTTGTGTGTTGTTTGTTGTTTTTCCCTTGCTGCTTTTAATATGTTTTCTTTGTATTTAATTTTTGATAGTTTGATTAACATGTGTCTTGGCATGTTTCTCCTTGGATTTATCCTGTATGGGACTCTCTGTGCTTCTTGGACTTGATTAACTATTTCCTTTCCCATATTAGGAAAGTTTTCAACTATAATCTCTTCAAACATCTTCTCAGTCCCTTTCTTTTTCTCTTCTTCTTCTGGAACCCCTATAATTCGAATGTTGGTGCGTTTAATGTTGTCCCAGAGGTCTCTGAGACTGTCCTCTGTTCTTTTCATTCTTTTTTCTTTATTCTGCTCTGCAGTAGTTATTTCCACTATTTTATCTTCCAGGTCACTTATCTGTTCTTCTGCCTCAGTTATTCTGCTATTGATCCCTTCTAGAGTATTTTTAATTTCATTTATTGTGTTGTTCATCATTGCTTCTTTCCTCTTTAGTTCTCCTAGGTCCTTGTTAAATGTTTCTTGCATTTTCTCTATTCTATTTCCAAGATTTTGGATCATCTTTACTATCATTATTCTGAATTCTTTTTCAGGTAGACTGCCTATTTCCTCTTCATTTGTTTTGTCTGGTGGGTTTTTACCTTGCTCCTTCATCTGCTGTGTGTTTCTCTGTCTTCTCATTTTGCTTATCTTACTGTGTTTGGGGTCTCCTTTTTGCTAGCTGCTGGTTCGTAGTTCCCGTTGTTTTTGGTGTCTGTCCCCAGTGGCTAAGGTTGGTTCAGTGGGTTGTGTAGGCTTCCTGGTGGAGGGCACTAGTGCCTGTGTTCTGGTGGATGAGGCTGGATATTGTCTTTCTGGTGGGCAGGTCCTCGTCTGGTGGTGTGTTTTGGGGTGTCTGTGGCCTTATTATGATTTTAGGCAGCCTCTCTGGTAATGTATGGGGCTGTGTTCTTGTCTTGCTAGTAGTCTGGCATAGGGTGTCCAGCACTGTAGCTTGCTGGTCGTTGAGTGAAGCTGGGTGTTGGTGTTGAGATGGAGATCTCTGGGAGATTTTCACCATTTGATATTATGTGGAGCTGGGAGGTCTCTTGTGTACCAGTGTCCTGAAGTTGGCTCTTCCACCTCAGAGGCACAGCACTGACTCCTGGCTGCAGCACCAAGAGCCTTTCATCCACATGGCTCAGAATAAAAGGGAGAAAAATTGGAAAGAAATAATTAGTAGAAGTAGAAAGAAAGGACAGTTATTAAAATAAAAAGTAAAAAATAATTATTAAAAATTAAAAAATAATAAAAAGTAATAAAAGAAAAAAGAAAGAAAGAAAGAAGAGAGCAACCAAACCAAAAAACAAATCCACCAAGAACAACAAGTGCTAAAAACTATAGTAAAAAAAAAAAAAAAAGACAGATCCCTAGAACAGATGGTAAAAGCAAAGCTATAGAGACAAAATCACATACAGAAGCATACACATACACACTCACAAAAAGAGAAAAAGGAAAAATATATATATATCATTGCTCCCAAAGTCCACTGCCTCAATTTGGGATGATTTGTTGTCTATTCAGGTATTCCACAGATGCAGGGTACATCATGTTCATTGTGGAGATTTAATCTGCTGCTCCTGAGGCTGCTGGGAGAGATTTCTCTTTCTCTTCTTTGTTCTCACAGCTCCCAGGGTTCAGCTTTGGATTTGGACCCGCTTCTGCGTGTATGTTGCCTGAGGCCGTCTGTTCCCACTCAAGACAGGACGGGGTTAAAGAAGCCGCTGATTCGGGGGCTCTGGCTCACTCAGGCCGGGGAGAGGGAGGGGCACGGATTCGGGGCGAGCCTGAAGCAGCAGAGGCCAGCGTGACGTTGTACCAGTCTGAGGCACGCTGTGTGTTCTCCTGGGGAAGTTGTCCCTGCATCCCGGGACCCTGGCAGTGGCGGGCTGCACAGGCTCCCAGGTGGGGAGTTGGGGATAGTGACCTGTGCTCGCACACAGGCTTCTTGGTGGCGGCAGCAGCAGCCTTAGCGTCTCATGCTCATCTCTGGGGTCCGTGCTTTTAGCCGCGGCTCGCACCCGTCTCTGGAGTTCCTTTAAGCAGTGCTCTTAATCCCCTCTCCTCGCGCACCAGGCAACAAAGAGGGAAGAAAAAGTCTCTTGCCTCTTCGGCAGGTCCAGACTTTTCCCTGGACTCCCTCTTGGCTAGCCGTGGTGCACTAACCCCCTGCAGGTTGTGTTCCCTCCGCCAACCCCAGTCCTCTCCCTGCGCTCCAACCAAAGCCCGAACCTCAGCTCCCAGCCCCCGCCCATCCTGGCGGGTCAGCAGACAAGCCTCTCGTGCTGGTGAGTGCTGGTCGGCACCGATCCTCTGTGCAGGCATCTCTCTGCTTTGCCCTCCACACCCATATTGCTGCGCTCTCCTCCGCGGCTGCGAAGCTCCCCCCACTCTGCCACCCGCAGTCCCCCCCATGAAGGGGCTTCCTAGTGTGTGGAAACCTTTCCTCCTTCACAGCTCCCTCCCACTGGTGCAGGTCCCGTCACTATTCTTTTGTCTCTGTTTTTCTTTTTTCTTTTGCCCTACCCAGGTACGTGGGGAGTTTCTTGCCTTTTGGGAGGTCTGAGGTCTTCTGCCAGCCTTCAGTAGGTGCTCTGTAGGAGTTGTTCCACGTGTAGATGTATTTCTGGTGTATTTGTGGGGAGGAAGGTGATCTCCACATCTTACTCTTCCGCCATCTTGAAGGTCTCTGGGAGGTATAATTTATTTGATGTCTTACTTTAGTTTTTTCAAATGATATTATATGAAATCTAACGTGGGATGGTTCTAAAGTGAATTTATGAAGAGAGGGCTCATAGGAAAGTTTCTTGTCTATGAATTCAGATGGAAACTGTATAAATGATGAGCTGGGCTGTAAAATCAACTGTAAACAAAATAAAACCGGTAAGCCTAATGTCATCGTTCAGTCAAGCAATTTTAGAATATTACAGGATATTAAATTGTGATCTGTAGTCTTATTGTTTCATAAGGAAGTGAAAAACTCTTTCATATCCTGATAGGCTTTTACGTGGTAGAATATAACAGTGTTATTTCATAGCCCAATACTTGTAGTAAAGTATAAACACTCTTTGGGGCCATTGCTCACCATGCTGTGTGAACAGGGGTTTCTGCTCCAGCAAGGACCCTCACCTGGCTTCTGTTTATATCTCAACACCATGTTTAAATGCCCCAACTCCAACAGACTGCCAGTCTATACTCTATTTCAGTTATTTATTCCTGCTAAATTAGCTGTCTGTCCTCAATTCTGTCAGCCTGTTTCTTCTTGCTCCCCTTCTTCAGCCAGCAGTTTGTCTTATTAGACATACACCCATCATTCCATCTGTTACCCCTTACCTCCCTCCCTTGATTTCCCTTGTGCTTAATTTACTAATCCTCCACCTTGAAAAGAATCCTCTCCCCCTTCCTTAGGTACAGGCTGTGCCTAGTGACATCCTTCTAAAGAGAACTGTACAAGGGAAAAAAAGAGTAACTTTGCAATGGAGAAACCTGACAATGACTACCTCAGCCAGGTGAGCAAGGTCAGCATTGGTATTCATAAACCATCTGCTGATAGTGTGTACTTTCTATAACACTTTACCTTTGTGGTCTTCCTCCCCAAAACCCTTAACTAAAGTCCTATCAGGAGAAAAACATAATAATGGGGCATCCTACCAAAAAAAATCCTCTAATCTATGTTCCTTCTCCTGTTAAAAAACCACAAGTTTTGCTGGTAAATGTCTTTAAAATGGGCTGCTCCCCTACATGTGTTTTCTTTGTCCTCAGCTGTGCTGCAATGGAGATTTGCTCATCTCTAGTTGATGGCTCCAGATATGTCCTTATTTCCCAGCTCTTGTTGCAAAGTTGTTCCTCATTTCCCTTCACAGCACCTGTGGGTGACCTTCATTCCTCCCACAGTTTGGTTGTGAGCTTTAAATGAAATCAAAGTACGTGAGGTGTCTGAAGTCTGTGAGGAGAGTTCACAGGTGCACCTTCGCTCTGCTGAGAGGATGGGGTCCTGTGGAGTGACTGATCTCAGATGCTCTCTAGTTCACAAACTTTCTTTTCATCTTCCTCCTTCTTATTATCTCAGAGGAAGAGTTGTGTCTATTATGAATGGTGTAAAATGTCAGTGGATGTTTCTGAAAAGGTAACTTTTATCATTCACACACATAAATGACAAAATTAATTCATAAGTGCAAATGCTGGAGAATAAAATTTTATCAGTAATTCCCATCACAGCATCTCATTAGCTCATCCTAATCATTCCAGCCTCAGCGTCTCTCTCACCAGCTGCTTCTGAGAGAAGATTTTGATTCAACAGCTTTGTGTGTGAATTACGTTAGTTTTTTTCTTCCAGTTTTACTAAGAAATAATTGACATACAGCACAGTAGAAGTTTAATGATAATTAAGCACAATGATTTGACTTACATACATCATAAAGTGATTATCACAATGTTTAGTGAACATCTATCATCTCATGTAAGTAAAAAAATTAAAGAAATATTTTTAAAAAGCCTTTTTCCTTGTGATAAGAACTCTTAGGACTTACCCTCTTCACACTGTCACATGTAACATACAGCAGTGTTAATGTTGCACATTACATCCCCAGTGCTTATTTATCTTATAACTCGAAGTTTGTACCTTTTGACTGCAAGATTCAACAAATTTTAGACAAAAAAAAACAAAAAAGAAGTTCCTACAGAATGACCCTTTCTATGTCAAACTGCTCCACCATGTCAGGGTTTACATAATCCCATGGGAACGTCTGTCAGTCTGCTCGACACTGGGTGTGCATTAGCGAAAGAACAAAAAGTGACTTTAGGTAACTTAAATAAGAAGACTATACAGTGAGGGTAGGGGGAGCTCACAGAATTGAAAGGAATGTGGAGGAAGCTGGCTTTTAGTAAACAAGAAATGGGAGATGTTATGGGCTGAATTTGAAATTCAAATGTTGAAGCCCTAATCCCCAGTACCTCAGAATGTGACTGTATTTTGGCCTTTAAAGAGGTGATTAAGTTAAATAAGGCCATTGGCTGGGGGTGGGGGGGGAGGTTGTCTAATCCAATTTGACCAGTGTCCTTATAAGAAGAAGAGATTAGGACACAGAGACACCAGGGATGCATTCACAGAGGAAAGAGCACGTGAAAACCCAAGGAGAAGGCAGCTGTCTGCAAGCCTGGGAGAGAGACCTCAGAGAAAACCAGACCTGCCAACACCTTGATCATGGACTTCTAGCTTCCAGAACTGTGAGAAAATACATTTCTGTTGTGTAAATCACCTAGTCTGTGGTATTTTTGTTATAGCAGCCTGAGCAAATTAATATGGGGTTTTGACAGTAAGATCTGAGAATCGTCACTGGAATAAATGATAAACTTCCACTGTTTTTGTCTCACTTAACATCAAAGTCCTCAGTAGAGAGAATCCTTTTAGTGGAGTTTAGATTCAGGTCATGTACCCTCATCCCCCCTAGGTTAGTGAGATGACTGGCTTGTCCAAAGTCATCAGAGGACTGATGCAGAGAGCAGTAAACTTTGAATCTCAACAAAATTGTACATGGCAGGTAGAGAGGGACTTTCCAGTAGGAAATCCAGGTGTGGCTAAGGGTAGATACTGGGATGCCCAAAAAGTGACAAATATTCTGCTTCTGATAAACCATTTTTAAATAAATTCATCTGATTTTGAAATGACCATTTTACTTTTTTGATAGAAAATAAAAATTCAGTTTTGCATGCATGCTTTCTATTTTTTAAATGTGAAAATTTTAAATATGAAATGAAATCAACCTTTGCTTTTGAGTTTCATTCCATCTCCATCAAACCAGTCTGCCTTCAGCATCATGACTGTTGCTGGAAACTCGGCCTCTGTGCACTGGTGCTGAATCCAGTCTCAGAGACAGAGTTTTGGGTGAAGTAGGAAAGAATTGCTTTATTGCTTTGCCAGGCAAAGGGAGACAGAGTGGGCTTGTGCCCTCAAAGACTGTGTGTCCCAACCTGGGCGGGGTGGGGTGGTTATGAGGAGTTTTGTAGTCAAGGGGCATGATTGCTGATAAGGATCAGTGTGTGTGCAGGGCCTGTATTTCTTCAATCTAGAGATCTTCTGGAGTCAGGTGGTCTTGTGATCTGTGGTTCTTGAGGTTATTGAACTGTGACTTTCTCTCTGGAACATCTTCCATTTGGTGGGAGTTTTAGTTCTGTAGAAGAGCGTAAAGATATCGTTATGTGTATCCCTTGAGGCAGAACCAGGACTCTGCCCCAAGGCTGCACTATTGTTTCTTGACTGCTCCTCCCTTGTCTCTGCATCCCCTCCCTTCCCTGATTAACAACTGTTTGAACCTGCCCTTCAGAACGCAGGGAAGGAGGACATGGTTGGCTTCATTGTCACAGATCATGCTAGACCTGTTCTCTCTAACCACCCAGGGCCAAGTCGTTCTGTAAAAACAGACTTTAACATCCAGTAATGTAATGTCCTTTTTTAAGTCTTTTTTTTCTTCAAAATATTCTTTTCACATTTCAGTTGTCAGAACTTTTATAAAGAACTTCGAGTTCTGCCCTTTATTAAACCTTTGTCTGAACAGCAGCTGTGTCTTCATCTAAATGACCTTGGGTAGTGGATCTTTGGAAAGACAGCCATTTATTTCAAGGATAACAAGCTGGGGTTCAAACCCTCACATGGAAACCAAGTGCCCCTGAAACTGAGTTCCTCTGCTGAGTGTATGATTAACCTCTCTATCCAAAACTTTATTACTTTTCTTGCCCCACACCTGTTCCCCCAAATATTAAGGAGTATGAAAGAAAAGGGGGGATTAAAACCAAGCAGTACCCTATGGGGCCCTCCTGTTGCAGGAAGGGGGACCCCTTCCAGGTCCCAAAAGTGGGCTCCTAACACTCAGAAATGAATTTTCTGAGGAGACACACGTGCTGACAAAGCAAGAGACTTTATTGGGAAGGGGCACCTGGGTGGAGAGCAGGAAGGTAATGGAACCCAGGAGGACTGCTCTGCCACATGGCTCACAGTCTCAGGTTTTATAGTGATGGGATTAGTTTCCAGGTTGTCTCTGGACAATCATTCTGACTCAGGGTCCTTCCTGGTGGCACACACATCACTCAGCCAAGATGGATTCCAGTGAGGAGGATTCTGGGAGGTTGGTAGGACATATGGACTGGCATCTCCTTTTGATCTTTCCTGAATTCTTCTGGTTGGTATGGCTTGTTTTTCGTGTTCCTTACCAGGACCTCCTGTCACAAAATAACTCATGCAAATGGTTACCTTGGTGCCTGGCCATGGTGAGCAGTTTCAGTCAGTGTTTCCCCTAACACTC
Source organism: Orcinus orca (assembly GCF_937001465.1). Classification (NCBI taxonomy): domain Eukaryota; kingdom Metazoa; phylum Chordata; class Mammalia; order Artiodactyla; family Delphinidae; genus Orcinus; species Orcinus orca. The sequence goes on from NC_064569.1 coordinate 25,350,832, forward strand.
TCAGGTACCAAAGTCCTTCCATGTCCCCTGTTTCTTGTTTGTATAAAAAGGCTTTAGTCTCCTAGGCCTTCCCTGAGTTCCAAAGATCAGGCACAGGCAGTTACTAATTAGAGAAGTGAGGGAATGAAGAAACAAAGGAAAAACAATTAAATAAAAAAGTAATGACAAAATCACTGGATAAAACAGAGTCCTAGTTCCTTCTCGATGGATATATATAAAAATCTTATATATTTGAGTTATTCTTCAGGAACTAAGACACTCACTGCCACCCGCCCCCCAGGTGGAGGATAGTGACTACATGGTGACCACAAACACATAGACCACAGACTAGTTGGAACCAGAAGGTTGATGATTGAGATTCCCAAAGCACCACCCTGTTACCTCACCACCAACCAATCAGAAGAAAATCATGAATCCTGCAGCCCTCACTCCAAATGTTGCCTTTAAAAATGCTCCCCTGAAAACCATCAAGGAGTTCAAGTCTTTTGAGCATGAGCTGCCCATACTCCTTGCTGGGCCCTGCAATAAATGATGTACTTTCCTTCACCACAATCCAGTGTCAGTAAGTTGGCTTTGCTTTGTGGTGGGTGAGCAGACCCTAGTTCGATACGATAACAACAGCAGATGGCAGTAATTCAAAGAAAGCTCCTTCACCTTGCATCTAGAAAGATGCTCTTCTTCTGAGAGAGTGTGTAGTAAGTCAAGATTCGATTATTGAAACACAACCATCATATCTGTGTGAAGGAAGACACTATGTAATCTGAGAGGCCAAGGGAGAGCATCTGAAAGAATTTTGTTCTATGCCAAGAAAAACTATCACTACTTTTAGAAACCATGAGATCATCTTTTTTATTCTTTATACTGAAATAACATTTAAGAATCTAAGACTTTAAGTTTATACTTATTTCCTCAAGTCCAGATGTGTTTATAAATTTGTCGATGCTGAATAATGTTTGGATGAGTTTAACAGTCACTGCTATGAGTCAGCACAGTGCTTTGGCTTATGTAGGATCTGCATAAAACCACACTTCTCCAGTCCTTCTCCTGCATTTACCATTTACTAAGCAGGTGACTTTGGACAAGTTACCTGTGATATTGTGATTTATGATAAGAAATATATATATTTGGTCTTCATCCCTGGTCCAGGCACAAAGCTCCTAAAACACTTGAAATTTCCTAAGTGTTGAGAAGGATAAAGCTGTCTTTTGTTGTCAATGAGGTGACTTTCAAAAAGCCCTTAGGTAACTTAAGAATGAGAGCTAGTTGCCAGGGGAACCAACCATGTGATAGAATAGTTGCAACTTTCACTTCTACCCACTCCCCACAACCTCTCAGGTAGGAAAAGGGGCTAGAGATTGAGTTCAATCACCAATGGCCAATGATTTAATCAATTGTGCCTGTGTAATGAAGCCTACATTAAAAAAAAAAAAAAGTTGGTGTTCAGAGAGCCTCCAGGTTGGTGAACACATGGAGATTCAGGGAGAATGCACCACTGCAGAAGGCATGGAAACTCTACACAATTTCCCCATACCCTGCACTATGCATCTTTCCATCTGGCTATTCCTAAGTTATACCCTTTTATATTAAACTGGTAATCTCATAAATAAAATGTTTCCCAAGTTCTGTGAGCCATCCTAGCAAATAAATAAAACCCAAGGAGAGGGTAGTGGGAACCTCCGATTTATAGTAGGTCAGAAGCACAGATAATAACCTGGACTTGCAATTGGCATCTGAAATGGGTGAGGGAGCAATATGGTAGAACTGAGCCCTTAACCTGTGGGATCTGATAGGACATTCAGCTGGTGTCAGAGAATTGCTTGGTGGTATCAGACACATGTTGAAGTTGTGTCAGAATTATATACCTAACCATTCTGGCTTCCCTTTCCTCATCTGTAAATTGGGTATGAGGATGAAATAAGACAAAACATGCAGGCTGTTAGTATCGTTACTATGACCTAAGGACTGAGGTACAGAGACAGTGAGACTGCTCCTGCCCTAGAGGGGCTGCAGAAGGAGGTACAGACCCCTGAACCCAGTGATGTCTGCATAGGGACTGTACAGTCAGAGGACAAAGCTAGGCCTCCAAAGATGCTTTTCTTTTGGACCCACATCATGCTTCAAAAAAATAAGTAAGTCCCTAATTGGCCATAATGGGCAAAATCCAGCCACATGATCACAAGGGTACACAACTGATACACCTACAACTGATCTGTACCCAGACAACCATTCTGCTTTTCACTTCCAGTACAGTATTCCATAAATTACATGAGAGATTCAACACGTTGTTATAAAATAGGCTTTGTGTCAGATGATTTTGCCAATTGTAACCTAATGTAAGTATTCTGAGCACATGTAATTGTAGGCTATGATGTTCGGTGGGTTAGGTGTCTTAAATGCATTTTCAAAGTATGATATTTTCAACTAATAATGGCTCTATTGGGATGTAACCCCATGGTAAATCAAGGAAGATCTGCGCTAAGTCAGTGATTTCATTTACTTGCATGTCAAAGGCCTAACTGCCAATTTCATCATAATCTGCTTCAGCAAATTAGAAGAAATGTCAACAGTTTGGGTGACGATAATGTTTTGACAGAGACCCTGTCCTCAGTTTGACACTATAAACCTACTCGACCATTCCTAGGACATCTGGCTTTACTGAGGCCTAATTATATGGGGTGGTTTTGCTTGGCAGTACAAAAGCAGCCTTACAGAATACCTTATATAGGCCTTTGTCTTGGAGAAAATTCAAATTCTGATCAAGTTCCAGCCTTTCTCAAAAGAGCTTCTTTGCTCTAAAGAGATCCCAGTGTCCAGTGCATTTCAGGATGACAGGTTCCCCCACAGTTTCCATTGGCAAAAACCTTACACATAAGAAGTACAAATACCCAGCACCATGTTTCACAACGCAGCTGATGAGGGCTTCCATTTATTGGGATGCTGTGCTCAATGGTTGACAAATTTTAACTCAGTCTTTATAATTCTGTTTTACACTGAGAAATTCGAGGCTCAGTGAGAGTGAGTAACCTGCACAAAATGACCCAGCTAGCAAGAAGGGAGCCAGGATTTGAGCACACATCTGATTTGAAAGCCAAAGAATACATAAACACTTGTTTTTGGGCTCCCAACACCTAAACTAGACCCAGTGTAAGCAAAGAGAAATATTCATAATCCTGCTACAAGGAATTTTCTTTAATTCCTATTAACAAGAAATCATCTGATGTCTAAACCTGGGGAGGGTAATGATTACACATCTTCACCTGGTTGTAGTTACAGCCCATGCTACTGTACTCTTATTTGGATTAAAACAAGAGTTTTAATTACAGTAAGTCCCCTACATACAAACCTTCAAGTTGCGAACTTTCAAAGATGTGAACGTGCCTTAGCATGACCAATCAAACGTTAGTTCACGTGTCTGGCATACATTGTCACATGCGTGCATCCTCTAAAATGGTTGTGCTTTTGTGTACTTTACTGTACTGTACTGTATAGAGTAAAGCAGTACAGTGTCTTTATTTCAAGCCCAGGATGTCCAGAAGCAAGCATAAAAGCAGTGATGATGTAGCTGTACTGCTAAAGAAGCACCAAGCGATAACGATGGAAACAAAAGTGAAAATAATTGAGAGAGTGGAGTCAGGCGAAAAGATGGTAGACGTCACTTGTTCTTATAACATAAGCCATTCAACCACCGGCACAATTCTAAAGAATGAGGACAAGATCATAGAACATGTGACGTCTGCTATGCCGATGATGTCAACAATAATATTGAAGAAGCGTGGAAAAGTGATGGAGGAAATGGAGAAACTTCTCAGTGTGTGGGTGCAGGATCAGCACCAGCATCGAGTCTCACTCAGCTTAATGCTGATTCAAGAGAAAGCTAAAAGCCTTTATGAAGACTTGAAGAAGGAACATGGCTAAGAATCAGAGGGTGCATCTTTTAATGCCAGTCATGGCTGGTTTCATCGGTTCAAGGCTAGAGCCAGCCTTCACAATGTAAAAGTAAGTGGTGAGGGAGCGAGTACAGATGCGGTAGCTGCCTGGGAATTTCCTGAAACACTTAGAGAAATTATTGATGAAGGCATGTATTTACCTGAGCAGGTTTTTAATGTGCATGAGACAGGACTCTACTGGAAGAGGATGCCAGACCAAAGTTACATCAGTAAGGAGCAAAAGTTGGTGCCAGGCTATAAAGCAGCAAAAGATAAGGTAATTCTGTTGTTTCATGGCAATGTTTCTGGCGATATGAAGCTGAAGCCTTTCTTAGTTTATCATTCAGAGAACCCAAGATGCCTCAAAAACCTAGCCAAGGGCTCTCTTCCTGTTTGAAAGAATCTTTGCCCACAGTTTGTTCAAAATTTTCATGGATTTGAGAAAGTAAATGAGGAGTCCAAAGAGGTCTTCAGCAACTTAGAGACCCTCAGTGAGAAACTGGAGCTAGATCTGCAAGAGAACGACTTCATTGAACTCCTTGCTGTGCAACATGAGGAGCTTACTAATGAAGACCTGATGGAATTGGAGGCCCAGAGAAAGGATAAAGAGAGACAAGAGGAAGAAGAAGTAACTGAAGAACCGAAGAGATTCATGACACAGAAAATGGCAAGGGGATTTTCTTTATTTGAGGAGGCACTGTTAGTTTTTGAGGCACAGGACCTGAACGTAGGATGGTACACGAAGGCTACAGCAGCCGTTCAGAATGCAATCCAATGCTACCGTGTCATCTATGATGAGAAAAAAAGAGCTACTACCCAGATATCACTGGATCATTTTTTTCAAGATGGTAAATGGAGTTGAATCCAGCAAGGAACCAGGCCCTGTGCCATTAATGTGAGTGAACTTGCAGTTTGCCCTCCATCTCCTATTGCTGACGATCCTTCAGCTCTACCATCTCCCATCTCCCATCCCTCCTCCAGTCAGTAACTATTCTTGCCTGTTCACTCACTACCTGCCCCTGTATGCCAGCTGTTGTACTGTGCTATTGTACTTTTCAAGGTACTGTATTATAAGATTAAAAATGTTTTCTTTATATTTTGGGGGGGGGGTTGTTTGTTTGTTGTTTTGTTTTTATTTTTTTCGGTTTTTTTTTTTTTTGTGGTACGCGGGCCTCTCACTGTTGTGACCTCTCCCATTGCGGAGCACAAGCTCCAGACGCGCAGGCTCAGCGGCCATGGCTCACGGGCCCAGCCGCTCCATGGCATGTGGTATCTTCCCAGACCGGGGCACGAACCCGTGTCCCCTGCATCGGCAGGCGGGCTCTCAACCACTGTGCCACCAGGGAAGCCCTTGTTTGTTTTTTATGTAGTAGTTGTGTAAAAAGAATTATAAACCTATTACAGTACAGTACTATATAGCCGATTGTGTAAGTTGGGTACCTAGGCTAACTTTGTTGGACTTACCAACAAATAAGACTTATGAGCGCACTCTCAGAATGGAACTCGTTCATATGTAGGGGACTTACTATACTGAAATAACTCAAACTGATCAAATTTTCCTCCACAGTCTTCAAAATACTAAGAAAGACATAAAATAAAATATCTTTTCTCTTATATCCAGTTTGTGGACTCTCTGAAACTTGCTTATGAGTGTCCATGGACCACAGGTTAAGAACCCATGGCCTCGATCAGGAGGAGAGACTAGGACTGGGGCCATGTCTCTGCCACATTGGAGGCCTGGTTATTTTTCGTTAGGAGAAAGTTGATGGGCTTCTGAGGTAGTTGATCTCACTATAGCTTAAGGGCAACAAATAGCACTTCAAACCAGGAGTTGGCAAACTACCATCTTTGGGTCAAATCCAGTCCTCCACCTACTTTTGTAAGTGAAGTTTTATGGGAACACACCCATGCCCCTTTGTTGATATTTTCTCTATGGCGGCTTTCATGCTATGATGGCTGAGTTGAGTGACAGAGATCATATGACCTGCAGAGCCAAAAACTTTTACTCTCTGGCCCTTTATATAAAGTTTTCCAATCCCTTGCTAAATTATCCTCTCCCTCTACAGGCAGCACACTCCTCTTTGCTGTTCTCTGAATTCCTGAGCCAGGGAGAGCAGCAGACCTACCACAGTGAATATAAGCCCTGCAAGAGCGAAGTCCTAATCAGCTGGTTTCCCCGGGTGCTTCCTTCACATCACGCATTGGCTCAGAAACTCAAGACTGATTTTGCTCAAGTATAGGAGATAGTTAAATGTAATGTCTTAAAACCTTGAAGCTTTGTTCAAATTCCTACTCAGCTAGCTACTTCCTAGCTTTGTGACCTTGGGAAAAAAAGCTTTACTTCTCTGTGCTTCAGATTCTTTATCTTTAAAATGAAGATAACAATGATAGCGCCCACTTGACAGGGTCATTGATAGAACTGAACAAGTGAATCCATGGAAAAGTTATGTTTAGCCCAGAGCTTGATGTATAATTAAGTACTGTCTAAGAACTAGCTCTTTTAAGTGTAGTCATTGTCAAAACTAGAAGTCAGGTCAAAGAGGGCCCAGATTTTAGCGAGAAACAAATTAATGCATTTCAGCCCCTAGCTGAACACTACTTTGCTTTAATTTAATTTTTTTTAATTTATGTTTACTTTCTCAGGGATGTCCTCCTGCTCCACTGTCCAGTAATGTTGAAAAAATAGCTTAATATTTTTAAAACTTGAAGATACAGTTGACAGAACTTGTCTTTCTGTCATCTTTACGGTTCTACAACAAAGTGTTGTAAGAAATATGGGAATGAAGATTCTAAGTTAAAAGGAAGGCTTTAACTGTAATCTTGACTTGCTGTAATTATAATAACAATTTTGGATCTACCAAAATAATTTATGATCTTTACATTTCCTTGTGGAAAAAATATGCCGATAACTGCACATTTCAATTAAAATACTTACAAGTACTAACTTAGGGCATCAAGAAAGCAAACACAGAAGCCTGACTCTGGAGAGAGAAGCAATCTTGGAAGCTGCAGTTATATGGAATGTTTTGCATTTATCTCATTTTTATATTCTTTTTGTTCATTGTAAAACTGAAGATGGGAAAAGGGTAGCAGAAAATGTTACAGAAGGAGCTTACAGTAGAATACGATGGAAAAGCAGTGTTCTTGGGGTTAACTCCACCCACCTTTACTTGGCTATTATAAATATCACTGCCTCTTGCCATCACAGACCAATGACCCGATCTTGTCACACTTCCACAGAACCATTTGTGTATTCCTCATTTGAAACATAAATCAGAGTAACTATGCTAAATGAATGAGAAGTAAAGGATCAATTCAATAAGAAGGTATCCATATCAGTGCAGTAACCGAAATGCTTAACACATTAAGAAGAAGATGGTCTTCTAGCCTATGCTGTCTTTTCAACCTACATCTTACCAAGCACTCTTTACATTTAGATAGATAGAATTTTTCTGGATAGAAAACAACAGAAATTTTTTTCTTTCACAGTTCTGGAGGCCAGGAGTCTGAAATCAAGCAGGAGCAGGTTTGATTCCTTCTGGAGGCTCTGAGGGACCATTCATTTCATACATTTCTACTACCTTCTGGTGGCTGCTGACAGTCCTTGGGTTTTTTTTGTTTGCAGCTGTGTAACTGCAAATCGGCCTTCATCTCCACGTGGCCTTCTCCTCTGTGTCTCCTCTTCTTGTAAGGACACTTCTAATTGAATTAGGACTCACTTGGATAATCCTGGGTGATCTCATTTAAAGATGACTTAATTACATCTACAAAGACTCTTTTTTCCAAATAAGGTCATATTCACAGTTTCTGGGTAGACTTATCTTTTGGGAGGCCACCATTCAATCCACTACAAATATTAAGTGAAAACATGTTATCCTGGAGAAATTATAGCTGCCCAGAAACTAGACCATCATCAGTAATTTCTTCTTCTAGCCCTTTCCAGCTTCCTATTTGATCACTCATCTCCTATCTAATCAACAGGGGGTGCAGGCAATCTTATCCCAAACAGATCTCAGGCAATCTTTTTAAATATTTTCCCCATGGTCATTCCCATAGTTAAGTGGGGAAGCAGGGACTGAACCAAAGTACTTGGGTTGAAATCCCAGCTTTGCCACTTATCAGCTGTGTGACCTTGGGCAAGTTACTCAACCTCTCTGTTCATCAGTTTCCCGTGTGTAATTTGGGGGTAATAAGGTTATAAGGATTAAAAGAATTAATATATGTAAAGTGCTTAGAACAGCCTCTGACACATAGTAGCTATTCATGAGTGCTAGCTGCTATTCTTATTTTATTGTAAAGTCAAAAAATTTAATCTCTCTAAATGAAAAACCTAGTCCTAGTCATTTTTATTTTAAAGTCACTTTATATCAACTTTAAAGCCCAAACCTAAGTTTAATAAGAAAGGAAGGAAGGAAACAAGGAAGGAGGGAAGGAGGGAGGGAGGAAAGGGAGGGAGGGAAGGAGGGAGGAAGGGGAGGGAGGAAGGAAGGAAGGAAGGAAGGAAGAAAGAAAGAAAGAAAAAGGGGAAAGGGGTAGGAGAGAGCTGAGTGAACATACAGGGTTTTTCTCTAAGGAATCATCTATCAGCAAATCTTGTCACTTCTGATTCCTGAATATTTCCTGAATCCTTCCACTTCTCTCTCTAGCCGCTGCTGTAGTTCTGGCCCCTAGCCTTCTCTCTCTACTCCTCTACTGAAACAACTCCCAGAGAAATCACTCTAAAATATTAAACTGTTGGTCTCACTTCTCTGTTTAAAACATTCTGTTACCGAGCCAAACTTTGGTCCACCCATCTGCGTTCAGTAAAGGCAATCTATTGACACTGGGTTGTGGTGAAGGAAAGTGCAGCATTTACTGCAGGTGCCAAACAAGGAATTCGGCCCTTTTGAGCATTAGCCACCAGTATTCCTTGTTTGGCACCTGCAGTAAACACTACACTTGCCTTCACCACAACCTGGTGTCAGTAGATTGGTTTTACTGCACATGGGTGAGCAGACACAAATTCCATTCAGCAACAATTCCACTGACCCCCACTGCTTCAAATAAAGCCTAAATGGGACCCCCAAAGCCCCTCAGGGTCTATGCACTCCCAGACTCAGCCCTCTAAGATCCAGCCACCCTGAATTCTTGTAGTCTGTCAGAAGCCCCACATTCTCTTTTCTTTAGATCCTCTGCTTAGGACATTCTGCCCCTTCCCAGATCTCCCTTCTGCTCTGGAAACTAATTGTTATACACTCTTAAATTCTCAGCTTAGTTATCACTGCTTCTGGGAACTTTTCCCTTGTCCCCACATGAGATAAGCCTCCTCTTCTGTGCTCCCATGCACCTTGATCACCACTGTAACAAGCTGTTTTGTAATTACCCAGATTTCCTGACCTCCTGTAAGCTCATTGAGGATGGGAGCTCTGTTCCCAGCACCTAACACAGTTCTTGGCACATAGCAGGCCCCGCATATATAGTGAACTACTCAGATTTTCAAATGCTTGAAAATTAATTTGTCCAGGACCTTCTCACTTCTGAGATATCCCCCTGTTAATGATTCTGCTCTGGTCCGCACAGACCTCGACCTTTTCCTCTCCTTCCATTCACTCGGAACTGATTGCCTTGTTGGCCAGACCAGTCATATGATAATTCTCTCAAGCAAGTGGACTTTACTACCCACCATTGTGGAGTAATTCAGGAGCTTTCCAAGTCCCCATGCACACCCCTGGGTCTGGATGGTGTCTTTCTTCCAACAGGCACCTAAGAGAACTGTGCAGAGGAAGAAGGAAGCAGTGATTTTGCAGGCTGGAAGGGGATGGGAGAGAGTCTTAGACACAAGTCGGCTGCATGGTTTCCCACGTTGAAGGAAATGAGACTGGTGGGAAAGACTAAAAGGAAGAGGCAGAGAATAAAGGTGCACCACACAGTGTACTTCGTCTCACACTTTGTAGAGGAGGTTGTGGTTATGGGTTATTCTCCTTTTATGAAAATCACTAATCTCTTTCTTTGGTTCTTTATCATGCTCACAAAGATCAACTTAGGCTATTTCATCAAATCTCTGTGATCAAAAAGCCTTCCCCTTGTAGATGGATAGACATGAAAGGAAGAAAGGGTTTACTTAATGCTGGCTCCCCTAGCAGGATGAGTGCCTGTCATTGTCCTCTGCAGCATGTAGCTTTGCAGGAGCCCCAGTGTCACCTCACCTCACCTTCTGCCCACCGCACCCTAAATTAGGAAAGCCAGACTGGCCTGATAATTCAGAGCTGTATGATTCCCTGGTTGTGTGATGTGCCCTCAGGATGCATGATGGGCCCTGCTGTGCTCCCAGAGATGCCTCAGGTGAGATGACAGAGCTGTGCTCGGGCTCCAGGTGTGTCTCTGGCACATAAAAACCCTTAAGTACGTGCTAAGGGCATTTTGTTCATATGCAGGTAACATGTTTGTTCAAATACACACACCTGGGGCTTCCCTGGTGGCACAGTGGTTGAGAGTCTGTCTGCTAATTCAGGGGAAAGGGGTTCGAGTCCTGGTCTGGGAGGATCCCACATGCCGCGGAGCAACTAGGCCCGTGAACCACAACTACTGAGCCTGCACGTCTGGAGTCTATGCTCCGCAACAAGAGAGGCCACGATAGTGAGAGACCCGTGCACCACAATGAAGAGTGGTCCCCGCTTGCCACAACTAGAGATAGCCCTCACACAGAAACAAAGACCCAACACAGCAAAAATAAATAAATAAATAAAATACGCACACCTGCCTTCTTCATCATTTTCCATATGTTTAGTATCTCATATAATTCACAAATCCTAACCATTAGATAGAGAAAAACCATAAACTGATAGAAGTCTAAGTTCAAGTACATTCCAAAAGATCTACATTTTCTACTCCCTTCTTCCACATTTTGTGATTTTGATGTCATATTTTACATCTTCATGTTTATCCCTTAACTGTTTATTGTAGTTACAGTTGATTTTACAATTTTTGTTTTTTAATCTTCATACTAGCTTATTTAAGTGGTTGATCCACAGCATTTACTATATATTTGCCTTTACTAGTGGGATTTTTCATTTCCTATAAATTCTTACTTCTCATTGCAGCCTTTTCTTTTCCACTTAGAGAAGACCCTTTAAACACTGCTTATAGGGTCGGTTCAGTTTGATTAACTCTTGTAGTTTTTGCTTGTCTGAGAAGTTCTTTACCTCTCCTTCCATTCTGAATGATAACCTTGCTGAGTAGAGTATCCTAGGTTGTGGGGGTCTCCTTTTCAGCACTTTAAATATATCATTACACTCCCTTCTGGCCTGCAAAGTTTCTGCAGAAAAATCAGCTGATAGCCTTATTTGGTTTCCCTTGTATGTGACTCTGTTTTTCTCTTGCTGCCTTTAGAATTCTTTCTTTATCTTTAACTTTTGCCATTTTAATTATGATATGTCTTGGTGTGGGTCTCTTTGTGTTCATTTTCTTTGGGACTTTTTTTGTACTTCCTGTAGCTGGAAATTTGTTTCCTTCTACAGGAACAGTAAGTTTTCAGCCATAATTTCATGAATACATTTCTGACCCCTTTCTCTCTGTCTTTTCCTTCTGAGACCTCTATAATGCAAATGTTAGTACTTTTGATGTTGTCCCAGAGGTCCCTTAAACTGTCATTTTTTTATTTGTTTTTATTTTCACTGTTCTGATTGGGTGATTTCCATTATTCCACCTTCCAGATCACATATGCGTTTTTCTGTATCACCTGGTCTACGATTAATTTCTTCTAGTGTGTTTTTCATTTCAGTTATTGTATTCTTCAGCCCTCATTAGTACTTTTTGTTGTTGTTTTTTTTGTTTTTGTTTTAGTTTTGCGGTACGCAGGCCTCTCACTGTTGAGCCTCTCCCGTTGCGAAGCACAGGCTCCGTACGCGCAAGCTCAGCGTCCATGGCTCACGGGCCCAGCCACTCCGCGGCATGTGGAATCTTCCCAGACCGGGGCATGAACCCGTGTCCCCTGCATCGGCAGGTGGACTCTCAACCACTGTGCCACCAGGGAGGCCCAGTACTTTTTATATTTTCTAGTTCCTTGTTAAAATTCTCACTGTATTCCTCTATTATTTTCCCAAGTTCAATTAGCATTCTTTTTTTTAAATAGATCTTTATTGGAGTATAATTGCTTCACATACTGTGTTAGTTTCTGTTGCACAACAAAGAATATCAGTCATATGCATACACATGTCCCCATATCCCCTCCCTCTTGAGCCTCCCTCCCATCCTCCCTACCCCACCCCTCTAGGTCATTGCAAAGCCCCAAGCCGATCTCCCTGTGCTATGCTGCTGCTTCCCACCAGCCAACTATTTTATATTCCATAGTGTATATATGTCAAGGCTACTCTCTCATTGCCCCAGCTTCGCCCTTCCACCCCATGTCCTAAAGTCCATTTTCTATGTCTACCTCTTTATTCCTGCCCTGCAGCTAGGATCATCAGTACCATTTTTTTGTTTTAGATTCCATATATATGAGTTAGCATACAGTATTTGTTTTTCTCTTTCTGACTTACTTTATTCTGTATGACAGATTCTAGTCCATCCACCTCACTGCAAATAACTCAATTTCGTTTCTTTTTATGGCTGAGTAATATTCTATTGTATATATGCGCCACATCTTCTTTATCCATTCATCTGTCAATGGACATTTACATTCCTTCCATGTCCTGGCTATTGTAAATAGTGCTGCAATGAACACTGTGGTACATGACTCTTTTTGAATTATGGTTTTCTCAGGGTATATGCCCAGTAGTGGGATTGCTGGGTCATATGGTAGTTCTATTTTTAGATTTTTAAGGAAACTTCATACTGATTTCCATAGTGGTTGTATCAATTTACATTCCCACCAACACTGCAAGAGGGTTCCCTTTTCACTATACCCTTTCCAGCATTTGTTTCTAGATTTTTTGATAATAGCCATTCTGACCGGCAAGAGGTGATACCTCATTGTAGTTTTGATTTACATTTCTCTAATAATTCGTAATGTGATGTTGAGCATCTTTTCATGTGCCTCTTGGCCATCTGTATGTACTCCTTGGTGAAATGTCTGTTTAGGTCTTCCATCCATTTTTTAACTGGATTGTTTGCTTTTTTGATATTGAACTCCATGAGCTATTTGTATATATATTTTGGAGATTAATCCTTTGTCTGTTGTTTCATTTGCAAATATATTCTCCCATTCTGAGGATTGTCTTTTTGTCTTGTTTATGGTTTCCTTTGCTGTGCAAAAGCTTTTAAGTTTCATTAAGTCCCATTTGTTTATTTTTATTTCTGTTACTATAGAATGTGGGTCAAAAAAGATCTTGTTGTGGTTTATGTCAAAGAGTGTTTTTCCTATGTTTTCCTCTAAGAGTTTTATAGTGTCTAGTCTTAAACTAAATTCTTTAATCCATTTGGAGTTTTTTCTATATGGTGTTAGGTAGTGTTCTAATTTCACTCTTTTACATGTAGCTGTCCAGTTTTCCCAGCACCACTTGTTGAAGAGGCTCTCTTTTCTCCATTGTATGTTCTTGCCTCCTTTGTCATAAATTAGGTCCCCATATGAGTGTGGGTTTATCTCTGGGTATTCTATCTTGTACCATTGATCTATATTTCTGTTTTTGTGCCAGTACCATAATGTATTGATTACTTTAGCTTTGTGATATAGTTTGGAAGTCAGGGAGCCTGATTCCTCCAACTCCGTTTTTCTTTCTCCAGATTGCTTTGGCTATTCGGAGTCTTTTGTGTTCCCATATGAATTATAAGATTTTTTGTTTTAATTCTGTGAAAAATGCCATTGGTAGTTTGATAGGGATTGTACTGAATCTGTAGATTGCTTTGGGTAGTTTAGTCATTTTCACAATATTGGTTCTTCCAGTCCAAGAAAATGGTATATTTCTCCATCTGTTTATGCCATCTTTCATCAGTGTTTTATAGTTTTCTGAGTACAGGTCTTTTGCCTCCTTAGGTAGGTTTATTCCTAGGTATTTTATTCTTTTTGTTGCAGTGGTAAGTGGGAGTATTTCCTTAATTTCCCTTTCTGATCTTTCATTGTTGGTGTATAAGAATGCAAGAGATTTCTGTGCATTAATTTTGTAACCTGCAACCTTACCAAATTCATTGATTAGTTCTAATAGTTTTCTGGTGGCATCTTTAGGATTTTCTATGTATAGTGTCATGTCTTTGGCAAACAGTGACAATTTTACTTCTTCTTTTCCAATTTGTATTCCTTTTATTTCTTTTTCTTCTCTGGTTGCTGTGGCTTGGACTTCCAGTACTATGTTGATTAAGAGTGGTGAGAGTGGACGTCCTTGTCTTGTTCTGATCCTAGTGGAAATGCTTTCAGTTTTTCACCACTGAGTCTGAGGCTTGCTGTGGATTTGTCATATATGGCCTTTATTATGTTGAGGTAGGTTCCCTCTACGCCCATTTTCTGGAGAGTTTTTATCATAAATTTGTGTTTAATTTTGTCAAAAGCTTTTTCTGCATCTATTGAGATGATCATATGGTTTTTATTACTTAATTTGTTAATGTGGTGTATCACATTGATTGTATTGTGTATATTGAAGAATCCTTGCATCCCTGGGATACTCCCACTTGATCATGGTTTATGATCCTTTTAATGTGCTACTGGATTCTGTTTGCTAGTATTTTGTTCAGGATTTTTGCATCTATGTTCATCAGTGATATTAGTCTTTAATTTTATTTTCTTGTGATATATTTTTCTGGTTTTAGTATCAGGGTGATAGTGGCTTCGTAGAATAAATTTGGGAGTGTTTCTCCCTCTGCAATTTTTTGGAAGAGTTTGAGAAGGATCAGTGTTAGCTCTTCTCTAAATGTTTGATAGAATTCACCTGTGAAGCCATCTGGTCCCAGACTTTTGTTTGCTGGAAGATTTTTAATTATGGTTTCAATTTCAATATTTGTTATAGGTCTGTTTATATTTTCTAATTCTTCCTGGTTCAGTCTTGAAAAGTTGTACCTTTCCAAGAATTTGTCCATTTCTTCCAGGTTGTCCATTTTATTGGCATATAATTGTTGGTAGTAGTCTCTTATAATCCTTTGTATTTCTGCAGTGTCAGTTGTGATTTCTCCTTTTTCATTTCTAATTTTATTGATTTGCATCCTCAACCTTTTTTTCTTAATGAGTCTGGCTAAGGGTTTATCAATTTAGTTTATCTTGTCAAATAATCACCTTTTAGATTTATTGATCTTCGCTATCATTTTCTTCATTTCTATTTTATTTATTTCTGCTCTGATCTTTATTATTTCTTTCCTTCTACTGATTTTGGGTTTCCTTTGTTCTTCTTTCTCTAGTTGTTTTAAGTGTAGGGTTAGATTGTTTATTTGAGATTTTTCTTGTTTTTTGAGATGAGATTGTATTGCTATAAACTTCCCTCTTAGAACTGCTTTTGCTGTGTCCCATAGGTTTTGGGTAGTTGTGTTTTTGTTGTGATTTGTTTCTATGTATTTTTTTATTTCTTCTTTGATTTCTTCAGTGATATCTTGGTTATTTAATAGCATACTGTTTAGCCTCCATTCATTTCTGTTTTTTACAGGTTTTTTTTTCCTGTAACTGATTTCCAATCTCATAGCATTGTGGTCAGAAAAGATGCTTGGTACGATTTCAATTTTCTTAAATTTACCAAGCCTTGATTTGTGACCCAAGATGTGATCTATCCTGGAAAATGTTCCGTGTGCACTTGAGAAGAAAGTGTATTCTGCCAATTTTGGGTGGAATGTTCTATAAATATACGTTAGATCTATCTGGTATCTTGTGTCATTTAAAGCTTGTGTTTCCTTATTTATTTTCTGTTTGGATGATCTGTTCATTGGTGTAAGTGGGGTGTTAAAGTCTCCTACTATTATTGTGTCACTGTCAATTTCTCCTTTTCTGGTTGTTAGCATTTACCTTATGTATTGAGGTGCTCCTATGTTGTGTGCATAAACATTTATAATTGTTATATCTTCTTCTTGGATTCATCCTTTGATCATTATGTAGTTTCCCTCCTTATCTCTTGTAACAGTCTTTATTTTAAAGTCTATTTTATCTGATAGAAGTATTGCTACTCCAGCTTTCTTTTGATTTCCATTTGCATGGAATATCTTTTTCTATCCTTTCATTTTCAGTCTGTATGTGGCCCTAGGTCTGAAGTGGGTCTCTTGTAGACAGCATATATATATGTCTTGTTTTTGTATCCATTCAGACAGTCTATGTCTTTTGGCTGGGACATTTAATCCATTTACATTCAAGATTATAATCAATATGTATGTTCCTATTATCATTTTCTTAATTGTTTTGTTTGGGTTTCTTTTGTGGGTCTTTTTCTTCTCTTGTGTTTCCCGCCTAGAGAAATTTCTTTAGCATTTCTTGTAAAGCTGGTTTGGTGGTGGTGAATTCTCTTAGTTTTTGCTTGTCTGAAAAGCTTTTGACTTCTCCATCAAATCTGAAGGAGATCCTTGCTGGGTAGGGTAATCTTGGTTGTAGGTTTTACTCTTTCATTACTTTATTCTGCCACTCCCTTCTGGCCTGCAGAATTTCTGCTGAAAAATCAGCTGATAACCTTATGGGGATTCCTTGTATGTTACTTTTTGTTTTTCACTTGCTGCTTTTAATACTTTTTCTTTGAATTTAATTTTTGTGAGTTTGATTAATTTGTGTCTCAGTGTGTTTTTCCTAGGGTTTATCCTGTATGGGACTCTCTGTGCTTCCTTGACTTGTGTGAATATTTCCTTTCCCATGTTAGGGAAGTTTTCAATTATAATCTCCTCAAATATTTTCTCAGACCCTTTCTTTTTCTCTTCTTCTTCTGAGACCCTTATAATTTGAATGTTTGTGCATTTAGTGTTGTCCCAGAGGTCTCTGAGATTGTCTTCAATTCTTTTCATTCTTTTTTCTTTATTCCACTCCTTGGCAGTTATTTCCACCATTTTGTCTTCCAGATCACTTATTTGTTCTTCTGCCTCAGTTATTCTGTTATTGATTCCTTCTAGTGTATTTTTCATTTCAGTTATTGTGTTGTTCATCTCTGCTTGTTTGTTCTTTAGTTCTTCTAGATCTTAGTTAAACATTTCTTGTATTTTCTCAATCTGTGCCTCCATTCTATTTCCGAGATTCTGGATCATCTTTACTATCATTACTCTGAATTCTTTTTCAGGTAGATTGCCTATTTCCCCTTCATTTATTTGGTCTTGGAGGTTTTTTCCATGCTCCTTCATCTGTGAAAAAGGTTTTTGCTGTCTCTTTTTTTTTTTTTTTTTTAATGAGTGGGATTGTGTTCCTGTTTTACTAGTTGTTTGGCCTGAGTCGTCCAAAAGTGGAGTTTGTAGGCTATTGGGTAGAGCTGGGTCTTGGTACTGAGATGAGGAACTCTGTAAGACCTCACTCTGCTGAATATTCCCTGGGGTCTGAGGTTCCCTGTTAGTCCAGTGGTTCAGACTTGGAGCTCCCACCACAGGAGCTTCAGCCTGACCCTGGGCTTGTGAACCAAGATCCCACAAGCCACCTGAGGTGGCAAAAAATAAAATAATAAAGTAAAAATAAAATTAAACTAGGAAACTAACAGATATGTTAGGAAGACTATAAAAACAAAAATATAGATGAATCAACAACTGGAAGGTACATCAGTACCACAATAGCAAAAAGAGCAGGAGGGAAAAGAAAAGAAAAAAGGGGGGATAAGGCCTTGGCTGTGGAGAGAGGGTCCTAAGCAGGGGCAAAGTTTGGGCGGTGGACCAATGTCCAGGATCCACAGAGCTGGAAAAGGCTCTGGAGGCTGGGGAGGTGGGCCTTAGGCTCAAGGAACAGAAAGGGCCCAGGCGTGCCCCCCACCCCTGGTCTCAGAGGGCAGGGGACCTCACCTGGGGGCCCAGCAGGCTTCCTGGGCCCGAGTGGGCAGAGCAAACTCCCTCTTCTCCTCTTCTGCTCCTCCAGTCTGGGAGGGCCCCTACCACCCGCCTCTCCTGATCTCCCTGGTTTCCCTCCTATGCCTCCAAAGACCTACGTGGCCTGGAGGGGTCTTTGGAGGGCAGAGGACCAGCCTTGAGCTCAGCAAGCTCCCCATGCCTGAGTGGGTAGGGTAATAGCCCTCTGCTCCTCTCCCGCTCCTCCTGGATGGCCCCTCCTGCCTGCCTCTCCTGATCTCCCCAGCCTCCCTCCTATGCCCTTATGGACCCACACAGCCTGGAGGGGGCCTTGGAGGGCAGGGAATCAGCCTGGGATCTCAGCAGTCTCCCCAGGCCTGAGTGGGTGGGTCAATCACCCTCCATTCCTCTCCCGCTCTTCCTGGATGGCTCCTCCTGCATGCTTCTCCTGATCTCCCCAGCGTATCTCCTATGCCCTCAAGGACCCATGCAGCCTGGAGGGGGCCTTGGAAGGCAGGGGACTGGCCTGGGAGCTCAGCAGGCTCCCCGGCCCATTGGGCCAGGCGATCACCCTCTGCCCCTCTCCCGCTCTTCCCAGAGAGTCCCTCCCTCCTGCCTCTCCTGATCTCCCGGCCTCAGGGCTGCAGATCCTGTCTGGTGTCTGCTTCTCCTCCCTCCTAAATCCCCCTACATCCTACCAGTTCACTTTGAGGTTCCTCCTGTCTCCTTGGGTGTCAGAGTCCCCCACCAGCGGCTGGCAGGCACCCTAGTTGTGGGGAGACAATAACTCTGCATCTTCCCACACCACCATCTTAACTCTGCTCCAATTAGCATTCTTATTACTAATGCTTTGAATTCTTTATCTGGTAAATTATTTACATCTCTTTCATTAAGCATTCTTCCAGGGAGGGGGGTGTGGTTCTTGTTCGTTCATTTGAAACATATTCCTCTGTCTTCTCTGTTTATCTTTCTCTCTATATATGAAATTAGGTGAAACACTTACCTATCCCAGTCTTGAAGGGGTGTCCTGTGTGGGAGCATCCCTATGAAGTCTTCATGTCCCCAGTGGCTTTGTTGGGATAGCTGGATCTGAAATGACTATGGGTCACATCTTCCCCTGGGGTGTGCTGGCATCTATCACGTTGGTGGGAGGTGGAGCTGGAGAGTCAGGGGCTAGAGCCAGAGCCAGGTGTGAGCCAGAGCTTCTCCTATGGTCAGTGGCCATCACCGCCCTGTCAGGGGTGTGGGTTGGTCCCAAGGTTCTGGAGCAGAAGCCCTGAGGGTTGAGTCCAAGTTGGTTTTATTTCCCCTAAGTGTGTGCTCTCCCCACACCCACCAGAGTGGGTGCTGGTGCAGTCCTGGCACACCAGTCAGAGCTCAAGATAGCTCCCAACCCACCACCTCCATGAGTGCCAGCAGTGGCTGCCCTCGCCTTGTTCAAATGCAGTGCCAGGTCCAAGCAAGCTCCATCCCCCATAGTAGTATTCTCCTCAGCAACAGCCTTCCCCTTAGTGGGGAGTTGGAGCAGGAGGGGCCAGAGCAGGCACCCAGTGAGGGCCAGGGTGTGCACAGGGACTGTCAGGGGTAACCACCAGAGCCCCAGGCAGTTTCAGTCTGCTTCCTCCATGCAATTCCCAGAAGTGTGTGCACACTTCACAAGTGGAGTCTTGGTTTCTTCAGCCCTCTTGTTACTCCCACTGATTTTCAAACACCTAAGGGGACTCGTCTTCCCAGTATCAGACCCCAGGGCTGGGGTGCCCAACATGTGGTTCGAATCCCTCACTCCACAGGAGGATCTCCAAGCCCATGTAATCACCCTCCTCTTCTGTGTCCCCTCCTAGGGGTGCAGGTCCCAACCTGATCACTTCTCGTCCCTTCTTATCAACTCCTTGTGGATCTTTCTTTACAGCCTTGGTTATGGAAGAGAGTCTTTCTGCCAGTCTGCAGCTTGTTTTCAGTGAGAACTGCTCTACATGTAGATGTAGTTTTGATGTGTCCATAGTGGGAGGGAGCTCAGCCTCCTCCTACTCCGCCATCTTCATCTCCTCCCCTGGGAAAACCATTTCAAATACAGTTCATGAAACTGTGAGTAAAACATGAAGGAAATTGACAACATTCCTGAACACTACTCTTTACTGCTTCTTAAAAAAATGTATCAGGGCTTCCCTGATGGTGCAGTGGTTGAGAGTCCGCCTGCCAATGCAGGGGACACAGGTTCGTGCCCTGGTCCGGGAAGATCCCACATGCCATGGAGCGGCTGGGCCCGTGAGCCATGGCCGCTGAGCCTGCGCATCCGGAGCCTGTGCTCCACAATGGGAGAGGCCACAACAGTGAGAGGCCCACGTACCACAAAACAAAACAAAAAAAAAAGTATCAGTTTTAGGTCTGGAGTTCAAACTCTGCCCCACAATGACTTAGGTTCACTACAATTGTCTTTGGTTGGATTATGTTGACATTTATACCCTTAAAATGTTGTACTTTAACAATCAGAAAGTATTATTTAAACTTTATGGGTATATTTTTCCTTGAACAATGAATTAACATTTAACAATTTTACATAGCATACTTGTGGGGAGAAAATGAGTGCTAAGTTTACCTGAAAAAATATAGGATAAAAGGAAATGTTTTAGTAAATACTTTTTATTATTAAAATCTATTTTCTGTCAGGCTCAAAAAGAAAACCAAAGCAGACATTAAGTCACTTGGGATAAGGATATAAAATGAGTGTGATTCACTGGTGGTTGATTTTAAAGGATTATAGTAAGTAGTCAGTTGGAGTTTTGAGTTTATCTCCAGTGAAACAATAAAAATAAATGCTGTTTTATTAACTTTTTTGTGAGAAACATTTCTCTTGAGAGATGAAAAACCAAATAATTAAAGCTACAAATATACCCCATAGTGATTGATGAAACATTTTATCATCTCAGACGAGGCTAAAATATCTGGCTGGTTGGAAAGTACCCTCCTCACTGTCTAGAGGGCCCTGTTGTAAATATTCAAGCAGTGTTGGTGTCTTTTCAAATAAATCATCACTCTTTATCAGCATTAGAGAAAAAGGAAAAACTACCAGCTTATTCATTATTTTGGTGATTATTTACCATAGGCGATTGGAAAATTGCCTTTATTTCAATATTACTACTTCTACACAAAAGTTGCTAAGGGAGGGATTCCTCCCCCTTCCAAGTGCCTATCCCATCTCCCATTTCAGTGTATCTAATTTTGTCCCATATCTGCACACAACAAGAGAGAGAATGAAGGGAAACGCAGGGTTAAAGTATCTGAAGTCACTTCTAACAATCTTGATTCCAGCTGTAACAACGGTGTAGATTCCAAAAGCAAGAGTGAAGTTAGTCATTTGAATTGTATTTATTACCAGCCAATCACTTTTTGGCTGGCTTATATTTCTCAAACTACCCTAATAAACTAGGAATGATATACAACATGACTATTCCACTTCTTTTAAATTTTTATTTTATTTTTACAATATTGCATAATTACCTCTGCTGCTTCCCTCTGGGCATGGCCCATTTAAATATATTTGTATAGTGTGGGAAAACTTGCCCTGGAAAAATATTGCCTTTAAAGTTACAGTTTCTATTTAAAACCTGAATCATCAGGGAAAAAAGTCAAAACTCTTCCCTTAAATCTTCAGCAAACACGAACATTAGATTTTCTTTGCTGAAGGGCAACTCTCATGTTTATATTTATTCTGCATTCTAAAAAGTTTGGGATTATGTGTAATGGAGAATCAGAAGACCATTGAGTTGCCCTGGGGAAGGTTTCTACAATTCCAGCTCTTGTGTTGGGAGTAGAAAATCCAGACCATCCAATATCTCAGCTCTTCTTGCACAAGCACTCCAATGAAATGCATCATCTGTTAAATCCAAAAGGAGCACAGTGACACTGTCTGGATAAAATGCAGAGGATGCCCATTAGTGAACTTTTAATGGCCAATAGTTGATTGATTAATTTAAAAATTTAGTTTAAAGCCAAGAATCATAAAGAAAATAATATTTAACCTCAAACATTTTATTTTAACCTAAAACATACAAATATACAGTCACCCATATTTTAAAGACAGGTCTAGGTCTTTTAATGAGAGCCTATCGATTAGAAAACTAAATCATCATTAGCACATCCAAAATGCATCACCTATGATTAGCATCAATTTTCATATATTTAAAGTGGAACAAAAATCTAAAGGTACTTGCAAGTACATTGAGTAAAGAATCCACTATTTTCAGGGGTTTTCCCCTCTAGTCTTTTACAATTGTCTCATTCATGCTTAGTTGAACAGAAGTTTTCTATTTGTTAGCAATTTCACTTTTTTAGACTTTCCAAGGCACACACTTGGTTTTCATAAAAATGACGACTCTTTCACACTCAAATCAAATGATTTTATCCACTTACAGGATGTTTTACTAAATTATGCAATTACAATAGAAAGTGCAACTGAATAAACTTGGGAATAAACATTAAGTGACTCTTAGCAAACAAAAAACTCAACCAAGTGGGAGCAGAGGTGCACAGGTGTATTAAAGAGCAGAGCACTTCCTCAAGTGTCTGTCAGGTCATAACTCAGTGTATTTCACAAAGGGAACAGAGAATGTCTGCTAACCTGGTGATTTTTTAAAGTAGAGACTATTTAAAAGAGTTTCTATTCAATATTATAGGAGAAATATATCTACTATAGATAAAATAGTAAAAAAAAAAGCACATAGTTTCTACTATTGTTCAGACTCACTGGATGAAATTATCTGTCATTTTCAGCTGGTCATCAAGAACCTCACATCTGGGAATGCCAGTGAGTTACACTGGTCTCTCCAATGTCACCAGAATATTACCCCATGTTCCACGGAACATTTGTTCACCTAGATGTCCTTCCTACCACTCCATTCCTGTAATGCCCCTATGGTACCCAGTGCTCTAAGATTTGCTGCTGTGCCCCAGGTGTTTGGATATCAACGATGTGCAGGATTTAATCTTGATAAGAGGGTTGAGATCATCACTCACTCAGACATCCATTTTCTTCTTCACATGTATGACTTCAGCACAAAATAAAAAGTAAATTAACTAAGATTGATTTTCTCCTCTAATATTTTGGTCAAACAGGAGATATATTATCCTGCCCTATGGAGGACTCAAGTGTGTCTGGACAACCGTGGGACCCTTACAATGGCCATATATGCTCCTGATATGTCTTTTATCGATGTTTTAAGCAGAACCTCTGAAAGGAAAGAAAATTGCACAAATAGGATTGAAGTTCCTTGATCATGTTGTTTTCTATCTGAGTATAACTAAAAAGGAAGGACTATGCTTTTAATGATTCTGTACAAAAGAAACCCTATCTCACTTTGGTTAAAACATGGCAAAGGAAAGGTCTGACCTTATTTTTATTAAAATTCACTTAATGCATAGAGACTTGTTATGGTAATATTGCCATTAATATAATACCTAATCACCCTTCCTGTATGGGCAACTGGAACTCCTCAAGGTAATTTCATAAGACTTAGATGTATAGTTTTCAATAAGAAAAAAATTATTTTAAAAAAATGGTGACTAGTAAAGAAATGTTATTAGAGCTGTAAGGAAATATAACAAAAGCTAACTGAAGGTGTAAATTAGCCTACTTTTTTTGGTGCTATCCTAAGAGCATTCAATAAGATTATTATATTGTATTTCTTATGTAAAGTATGTTCAATGAAACGTGCAGTTTGAACATAGTAAAAACTAAGACCCACTGAATAGGAAAAACACCACATTTTTACACAGCTTATTTTTAATGAACTTTTAAAATAGCTCTCATAATTATGGATGGCCTCATACACCAACTGGCAGGTGCTTCTGGAAGGAATTAAAATTCCAACAACACTTGTTATCCAAGTTTAACACATGGAGAAATGTCCTCTGCTGGAATGAGTTTACTACTATATTGGTGTTCACATTTAGAGTCCTGCATACTGTGTTAATTTTACTTAAAATAATAAACTAGAATTGTTTTAACATCACCTAGTAGTCACATGTGTAGATACATTTTAAAATCAAAGCACTATTATTTTCATTCAAAACGATTTTTTTTCCAAGAAAATATTGCTATCATTTATGTCAAAGAGAGTTCCACCTATGTTCTCTTCTGGGAGTTTTACTTTTTCGTATCTTCATTTAGGTCTTTAAAACACTTTGAATATACTTTTCTGTACGGTGTGAGGGAATGTTCTAATGTCATTGTTTTACATGTGGCTGTCTATTTTCCCAGCACCACTTGTTGAGGAGATTGTCTTTTCTCCATTTTACATTCTTGCCTCATTTATCATAGATTAATTTACCAAAAGTACATCGGTTTATTTCTGGGATATTTTGTTCCATTGATCTATGTGTCTGTTTTTGTGCCAATACCATCCTAGTTTGATTATTGTAGCTTTGTAGTGTAGTCTGAAGTCTGGAGGGGTTATGCTTCCAGCTTTGTTCTTTTTCTCAGGATTGCTTTGCCTATTCTGAGTCTTTTGTGATTCCTTATAAATTTTAGGATTATTTGTTCTAGTTCTGCAAAAAATGTTATGAGTATTTTGATAGGGATTGCATTAAATCTGTAGATTGCTTTGAGTAGCATGGCCATTTTAATAATATTAATGCTTCCAATCCCAGAGTACAGGATATCTTTCCATTTTTTTGAATCTTCTTCAATTTCCTTCATCAGTGTTTCATCATTTTCAAAATATGGGTCTTTCACTTCCTTGGTTAAGTTTATTCCTAGGTCCTTTTTTATGTGACTTTAAACAGGATATTTTAAAAATTTCTCTTTCTATAGTTCATTGTTAGTGTATAGAAATGCAACAGATTTCTGTATATTAATATTGTATCCTGCAAATTGCTGAATTCATGTATTAGTTCTAATAGTTTTGGGGTGGAGACTTTAGGGTTTTGTATATAGAGTATCATGTCATCTGCAAATAGTGACATTTTTACCTCTTCTTTTCTAATTTGGTTACTTTGATTTCTTTTTCTTGTCTGATTGCTGTGGCCAGGACTTCCAATACTACGTTAAACAGAAGTGGTGAGAGTGGGCATCCTTGTCTTTTTCATGAATTTAGCAAGAAGGCTTTCAGCTTTTCACCATTGAGAACAAACAACTATGTATAAAATAAATAAGCTACAATGATATATTGTACAGCATAGGGAATAAAGCCAATATTTTATAATGACTTTAAATGGAGTATAATCTCTAAAAATATTGAATCACTACGTTGTACAACTGTAACTACTATAGTATTGTAAATCAACTATACCTCAGTTTTGGTTTTTTTTTAACCTCAGTTTTTTAAAAGGAATATAATGTAAGCAAAAAAAAAAATTCTTTTCTGTGTAGCTCATGAAAATATTTGTCTCTGGGGCTTCCCTGGTGGCGCAGTGGCTGAGAGCCCGCCTGCCGATGCAGGGGACACGGGTTCATGCCCCGGTCCGGGAAGATCCCACATGCTGTGGAGCGGCTGGGCCCGTGAGCCATGGCCGCTGAGCCTGCACATCCGGAGCCTGTGCTCCACAATGGGAGAGCCACAACAGTGAGAGGCCCATGTACTGCAAAAAAAAAAAAAAAAAAAAAAATTGTCTCTGTACTTATATTTGTGTTTTAAAATGAAACAATAAGGTTTATTACTTGAGCACACTACCTATGCTTTTATTTTAAAAATTTGTGATTCATCTTATAGGATGAAATAATTTTTTTTTAATGGTGAGACCAACTAAATGCAGTGGCTGTTCACCCCAGCACTAAAAAGTAGCAGTCTTTTCCAGTTCAGTGAAGTATTTGTTTTTTATACCAATGTGAGTCTGAATTTCTTTCAATAGGGTAAGGAATAACTATGAACAAAAACTTCTGTATAACTGTACCTGTAGAAGCAAGAGTCAAGTTTATTCTGGCAATTGATGTGGAAACACAGACATCTCTTGAACTCTACATCTTTTCAGTAGAAATAAATCCCACTTGATTTTTCCAAAGATATCATGCTCCAGTATAACTCAAACACACATTTAATTAAAGAGAAAAACATAAAGTAGGTTTTATCTTTGCAAGAGTCTTTGGTAAATAGGAGAAAAGTATGTGTTTTATAAAACTGAATTTGTAAAATATCAACAGTATTTTTACTTGGTTGTTGAAGAGTGTTTTTAATAAAATTCAGCTTTGTTTCATAAACAGTCGTGCTCATGTGTGGTTAGGTGAAGCCCACAGAAATTTTCACCAGATACCTAGAGAGAAAGAGAAGATATTCCTGCAAACCTTTGTCATTACAGAAATAAAAAATGTCATTATCCAGATGGAGGACTGAGCTTGGTATTAGCAATAGAATCATTAAATTACAGTAAATGCCAACAAGCGAATGTTAGTTTGGGGCTATTTGTTAAAAGAAAGTCTCTTCTCTGCTCAAAGAGCTCATATTTTTTTCCTTTCTCCTTGTTAATGTTTGTTTCTGGTTTTGAGAGCTCAGGGGTGAATTTATTTCCTGTTTCAGATCAAAAAGAAAAAAGTTCTGCAGTCAGTGAACATGACTCTTTAAAGAACAGTGGGACCGTGAGTGAGTATGAAGTCCTAGAATGTGGGCTGAGAGCAGCAAGAGAGGGCAGCTGCGTGACCCAGGGGACGGACATCTTACAGACACCTCAGTGCATCAAGGAAGCTCTTCTTGAATTTGGTCTGACCCTCCCTCTAGTCAGTGCTTTCACCTCAGATGCTTATTTCTAGGGCCCCCAAACCCAGAGAAATAAGAAAAAGATCAAGTTTTAAGAAATTATCTTTTCTGTGATAAAAGGGGGGAAAATATGCCAGATATGCTTTCCATTACTGTTTGTCATCTAGGAAACAATGAGCTTAAGAACTGCCCTCACCGTGCTCACTGCACTCACCCAGAATCTATCAGAGATCACAGCGCTTTACCTAAATCAGTAAATCCTGGCTGAGATATGCTCTTTGTAATCGCTTCCAGGGAGTAACAAAGTAGTTCTCATGTCTAAACCAAGGACTTTTCATGGGCTTGGAACAGGAGTATTTTTTCAGCACAACAGTGTTTTTTGCCTCCTGCTACAATAGACTCTATCTCCTTTCAGAAATATTAGCAGAGGGCCGTGCTGGCCCTGTTACTGTTCCCAGTGTGCTTTGCGGCAGGGGAGGCCCTAGAACTGTCTGCCTATTAAAGGTACACCAAGCAGCATCAGGAAAGGCCCAGCTCCACGTGTTTTCTCTGTCCAGCTGCCTCTAATAACATGTCTCTCCAAACAGCTTCCCAAGCTATTGTGTGGACCTTTTAAGCTATTGCGAAGTGTCTTCCTTGGCGTTTGCATAAGAACTCCTTCTCCAAAATTAAACTGATCTTCTTAGATAGGACAGAACAGGGAGCAAGTGGGGCATTTTGTTGTCAAAGGATTTGACAAGTGCAGATCCTGTTTTTATTCCTTGGACATTTTCTAGGCTTTTCTACATTAAAGACAGCTTCACAGTTTTGTTGTTTAGATGACAGAGATGGAGAGTACATATTAAATTGTCAAATATATCCACTCTAAATGTAGCAGAAACATCTGAATTATGTACCTGTGATCATTTGGCTTCTTTATCATTTAGGAAGAAAACAGATGCCCTTGCTTCCTACATCAGCATAAATTTCCTTTATTAATGTACATCCAGACCTCCTTTGCATTTGCACTTGAACCTTAGGATTGCTAGCCTTTTTTTTTTTTTTACATAATTGTGCATTATTTAAAATTTTATTTTTATGTATCTTGCCAGGATTTTCTACATCAGACGAGGTAAGATCTCGTGACAAAGAAGGGGGAAATGAGACAACTGATGAATCCAAAAGAAGAACCATTTTAGGGATATAATTTATTTTTATGTGCATACATTTTATGTAACTTTCCTTCTTTGGAAGGCTAGGTTTACTGATTCTCTGATCTAAAGACATTTATGTAAATCCCTCATATACAAACCAAAGAATTCCCACCACCTTGTGTAAAAGGAGGGCACTATGGAGAAGGTTGCAGCAATCCCTCCAGACCAAAAACTCAGCCAGCATCTCATGAGAATTTTTTTTTTTTGGCTGCGTTGGGTCCTCATTGCTGTACGCGGGCTTTCTCTAGTTGTGGCAAGTGGGGCTACTCTTCGTTGTGGTGCACAGCCTTCTCATTGCGGTGGCTTCTCTTGTTGCGGAGCAGGGGCTCTAGGTGCTCAGGCTTCAGTAGTTGCAGCATGTGAGCTCAGTAGTTTTGGCTCACAGGCTGTAGAGCGCAGTCTCAGTAATTGTGGCACACAGGCTTAGTTGCCCCGCAGCATGTGGGATCTTCCCAGACCAGGGCTCTAACCCATGTGCCCTGCATTGTCAGGTGGATTCTTAACCACTGCACCACCAGGGAAGCCCTCATGAGAATTTTTTACCAAAAGAACTTGCAAGTAACTTTATAAGCCATGAAAGATTGGAGTTTATTTAACCATGCTAGCTGTGTATGCTATTTCTAAATTGCATTACTTAGGGGTTATATTCACTACTATGTGTCAAATCTATGCTCTCCTGCCAAATTTGTATACCTCAAGAAAAAATTTATAAACGACTTTATATTACTTTTTTCCTTTTACAAACTAGAAATTTATCAGAAAGTTTGGCACAGTTGTACTGTTTCTGATGAGAAAGTAATGGAAGATTTCAGTGTTTTATTTTGGTCATGGAATACCTGGATTAGAAAATAATAATAATTAAATTTTTTTAAAATTTTTAAAATTGTTTAAAAAACAAACAAGCAAACTTTGCCAAACTTAGAGGAGTTTGACAGTCATGGCCTAGCATTTACACTATTTCAGGCTGTATCCACATACGAAAGTGCCATGAACAGCCCTGAAACACTGACCAGAGACACGGAAGAGCCAAAGGTATACTATCAGAGGGCTCTTCAGCTACATCCACAGCACATTCGGGCTGTTTTAAATCTCAGGAATCTCCTTAAGTGTTGTCTACCATTGATCAAGCAGCCTTGTGATTCCCAGAAATCCTTTCCTCCTCATTTAGTTGTGGTTAGTGGCCTCTTCTGAGACCTTATCAGGGCTTTCAAGCTTTGAAAGGATGTAACATTCATCTGAATTGATTCTATCTCTTGTCAGTCAAGATAAGTATTTACCAGAGTGTCTTCCTGGAAATACAAGTTCTGAGGGATGTTCATAGCTACTCACACATTATGGGCAGGGGAGAGTCTAATGGTCAAATAGGAAATGCTGAGCTGAGCTAAGATAAGTAGGTTCCTTTGTTATGAGAGTCACTCACTCACATTAACTCATCTTGTGAATCTTTAAAAAAGGAATATGGTATTCAGAATTTCCCAAGAAACTCTTTTTTTTGCTAAAATTTTCCCAAGACAGACATTACATGGTTGTACATTTGGGGAAAGACAAGTCTAGAAAGAGAAAAATGTACTTTAAAGTGTAACCAAAGTAGCATGACTACAACTTGTGACAACAATTTTTACTAGATACAGGAAACAAAATGAGATTTGCCTGCAGTTGGTAGTGATAAGCGTTGCCCTTATGAAAAACTCCCAGACCTAATCAATGGTGTTTGCTTTTCACTTACTGTTCTCTTAAGGGTTGATAATACAGTCAGAGTCATTGAAGACTGGGTGAAAAGTTCTGCAGCTTGTATTTCTACTACTGGTGGCAATGGCCATGGTGGAAGTGATTTGGGGGGAAGTAGTGGTGAGAATAGGAGTTGAACTTTTGAACTTAAAAGTCATATTGAATATAATATAAAGGGCAGAACCAACATAAAATGGTTGGAATAAGGGAAAGTAGGGATAGGTTCATCTCTACTTGTTAGTATGTTAGCAGTTAACACACATACTGAAATGGTTTTCATTTTATAAACCTCTGAAGGGGGAGGTATATACTTGTCCATTTTATATATCTATAAGTATCTTCCATGGTTCCTTGTTTAAATAAATCAAAATAACTCAGCAGAAGTTTGATCATCCCACATTATACTATGGTAACATTTCATTTTATCTACAAAGATGAAAAACCTGAAACTAACATTAAACTTTTCTTTAAAAATAATTTAAAGGGTTTTCTTTTAAAACAAAATTTAAAAAGCTATTTTGAATATGGCAATAAAGAAGCTAGGTCGGCCTTTTCATGTATAAATGTTTATGTTCAATCTCAGTTAATAACTATTCTAGAGTTCCTAATTGCCTAAGGATAGATAATTTTCTTAAGTGTGTACTTAAGCTTCTTTAGGAAGCTGTTTTTCTGGTTCAGTCCATTCCTGGGAAGGTCATGGTTGCCCAGATGAGCAGACATGTATACATTGGTTGACATGGTTGCCTCTGTTTCTGTCTTTCGAAGCCTGTCTTTCAAGGGCTCTACGTATGCCTATTACCTGCCCCTTTACCATCTCCTTTAAAATTGTTTGTGTATAGGACTTCCCTGGTGGTCCAGTGGTAAAGAATCCACCTTACAATGCAGAGGATGTGGGTTTGATCCCTGGTCAGGGAACTAAGATCTCACATGCTGCAGGACAACTAAGCCGGCATGCCACAACAATTGAGCTTGCACGCCTCAGCTAGAGAGCCTGCATGCTGCAAACTACAGAGCCCATGCACTCTAGAACCCGCGCACCAAAACTAGAGAGAGAACCCACATGCCACAACTAGGGAGAAGCCCACGTGCCACAGCAAATAGCCACGCGCCGCATTCAAAAATCCCACACGCCTCAAGGAAGATCTCGCGTGCCGCAACTAAGACCCGATGCAGCCAAAAATAAATAAAATAAATAAATAATAAATTTTTTAAATAAAATAAAATTGTTTGTGTAGCTTATGCTCTTTTTTCTTCACCATAATAGAATGACTTAATACTTCAGTACTTCAGTGGAATGTATCTTTTTCTCTTGCCTTTTTATTCACTTTTAGGGGCATATTCACATAGAGATTTTTCCCTTCTACTAATTTGTGTCCGTGTTTGTGTGCGCATGTTTATCTTCAGCCCCACACTAAGAGAAATATTGATTTATCATGGAATAATCTTAACATAGTACAAGGTGTTAGGTTTTATCACTTATGTTTAAGAATGGCTTCATCTATCTTGTTGTAACAAAAAACCAAAGGGATATTTAACACAAAATAGATGTCAACAAAATAGTGTTTTTTAAGTGAAGGAAAAAATATAATTCAGTTCAAGCTAAGTAAGTTTGAAAATTAGATGATCTATTGCTATAATTTGGTAAAACTAAGCATGATAAAATTGAACAAAGAGGTTCATGGTCTGAAAGCTGTACTGTTTTGCACTAAGAACGTCCCTAAGAATATAAAAGGGAATCAAAGAAAGGGAGAAAAAGTGTACTCGGGTGTTTTTTTTTTTAACTTTATTGAAGCACAATTGATCAAAAAAAGTATAACTTGTTATTGTTATATCATTTAGGTTTAGGACCATGTGCTTATTATTTTACTCTGCTACTTTTAAGTTATTATGGCCACTTATTTACTTTTTAAAAATCACTGCCATATCTCAATATGTTCTGCTTAGGGACCAAATAACAGAAAAACTGGGAAAATTCCTTTCAAATGCTTTTTTGGGCCACTGGACCATACAGTACCATTAAAATCTTGTTTCAAGACTCATGTGGATGTGTGTGGTTTTGTGTGTGTGTTATGGGGGGACAGGGTTGGGCATTTGGGCAATTCTTTCTAAAGGAACCAGCTTTAATGACCTAGCTAAAAGTGCCATTTCGTTGTAATGGAAGATTTCCTTCCATTAATGGTTATAACTGTGTCAGATGTGGCTCCAAATGAAAACAACAGCAGAGATCTCTTAAATTTCATTTTGCAAGGTCCTGGGCAAGAGAATGATATTGTGACCTTTCCTTTTAAAGTCACGTTATCTTCAGGACGTATGAATAAAATTTAAGGAAAAATTGATTTTTTTGAGCATGGAAATGGTTACTTTTTACAATAAAGATTATTTATAAGTAAGCAATAAAGGGAAAATGTTTAATTTCCTCAGCTCCTGATGTTTAGCCAAACTAGTGACAGTGGCTTACTGTTGTGTTGTATTTTGTAGTTCTCTGAGTGATGGTCATTATTTCATTAGACCCTCACAACTAGTTTGTGAAATAAAAAGAGACAGAGAAGCAATGTAGCCCTGAAATTTCAATGACTTGTTCAGGATCACACAGAAAATTAGTGTCAAGTCTGGCATTGCCAACCTGCTTTACCATCTGCCCCTCTACATACAGATTTACATAATCTGTAGATAACTCAATCCTGGAGAGTAAAAGGTCCTACTGTAGAGCATAGGGAACTATATTCAATATCCTGTGATAAACCATAATGGAAAAGAATATGAAAAAGAATGTATATATATATATATATATATATATATATGTGTGTGTGTGTGTGTGTGTGTATGTATAAATGAATCACTTTGCTGTACAGCAGAAATTAACACAGCATTGTAGATCAACTATGCTTCAATAAAATAATTTTTTAAAAAAAAAGAAAATACAATTTCCTCAAAATAAAAAACAATAACCCAAATGATTCTTAATAATAAAATACTGAAATACTATAGCACTGTTTCCAAAAAAGTAAATAACTAAGGATTTTTCCAGCCCAGAAGCTCTCAATAAGACGTTCTTTCAGAACACTCCATTCCCATGGAACCACATTGTAGCATTGGGAATAAATTTTATTTGGATCCTTGGAACCATATGGCCAGCCATGATGTGTCTTTTCACAGCACTGGACCACACTGAGTATTATCCATACTTTAGGCTTCTCCCACAACCATTTCCCTGAACCTTGAAATGAATCTATTAAGATCCAGTACAGCACAGTTCCAATGTGAGGGGTTGATATGGAACAGCTTTCCATGCTGGCATCCTTAATTTATATTAATATTAATTACTGCTGGTTATTCTTGGAAACTAAAATGTAAAACAGTATATGTCCTGAATGTGGACAAGATTAGCATAAATGTTTTACAGATGAGCAAAAGTCCCTCAAGGATCAGAACATTGTAATAGAATGTTTAAATCTGGGGCATTATAACAGTATTCTGTAAGTGCTTAGGTAAAACATTTGTTGATATTTACTACTGAAACTGAAGATAAAAAGAATTTCTTATGTATATCATATCTACCCCATCCCTAATACTACCGTCATTCACATTATAAATGGTGGTTAAACTCTATAAGCAATATTCATTGGACTATACACAAGATTACTTTGATAATAGCACATATTTCATGGGGTTTTTTACTATGATTCTTTAGAAAATTGAATTTCAATAAAATAAAGAGGCAAAAAGACATGTAACCACTTTTTTTAGTAACAATTATTTTTGAACTACATTCAAGTAATGAGAATAAATATTTTTCTTATGGCCTTTAATCAGATACAGTGCCTTTCATTTCATTCCTGTAGTATTAAGACTGCAAGCAAACTTTTCCTACTGTCTACCTGAAGCTCCATAGACTCCATAATGGCAGGCTAAAGGGGAAAGAAAAAGCCTTTCAGAGAGCCCATCATATCATGTTGTCATGCCAGCATTCCAATTAGAACTCAGGGCTTGACGGGATCTACATTCTCATCTTCGAGTACAATTCAACGGCGCCTTCACAGACACACGTTGACACCCAGCATACCTCCAACCTTCCTGTTCTCTCATCTCACTGCCCCCAATATATCCTCCTCACCCTCAACTTTGTCCAGTGTATACTGCCCCCTTTCCCAGTTCCTCTGCCTCCTTCACTGCAGAGCCCTTAATTTCTACTCTTCCTCAGCACTCCCCAGCATGGGTACCACTGACCTCTTCATCACTGAGACCTTTACTTCCAATACCAGCATCCTGAAATGTTCCCCTTTGACCTTAACCTCTTGCCTCTGCCATTTCTCCCATTCTCCCACCATTTCATTCTTGCTTGCCTTGAGGTTATGATTGACACCTGAAGACTCTCAACTTTTCTCTATACTCACTTTCCTCTTCTCAGACCAAAACACTGCATTCCCTTCCTTTGACTTAAAGTGAGTATTTCTCCCCCCTTACTCCATCATTCCTACTGGCCCTGTTCTTTACCAGTGTTAGGGCTTCTGGTGTCTCTACTGCTTGCCACCTTCACAATCCCTAAGTCCATCTCTAACTCACTCTGCCATCTCAATAATAAGAATAATCAATTTAAAATATGTGTTACATAAAATATACAAATAAACATAAATAAATAATAAAATAAACAAGTAAAAGTGCTATCCTAGACTTTTTCATATCCTGATTGTCCTTGTAACTGCCCAGCCAGGCCTCAACCCTGAGTAACTCCACTGCCTGCTTCCAGATTTCTCTAGGCCTTCACCTAGATCCCAAAGGCTGAAGGAGAAAATGACAAATTTGAGTTGAATGGGGACATTTACAAAACTCTAAAGAAAACATAGGGCAAAAAATAGAATTCAGCTTGTGTGGATTTTCTCCTAAATACGTTCTTCTTTCCTAATCATGCCTCCTCCATTCTCTTCCTCTATGTCCATACACACCCAACAGCAGACGTCACTCAAAGCTTTTATTAGGAATATTGAGTTCACCTAAAGTGGACCCCTAAGGTTCTTCTCTCAGGCCTCAGCCATCTTGATTTCTCCAAAATGAAGAGTTTGACACTGTTGTCCTAAACCTCTTACTATTCCCATTCCTCCCATTCTCTCATCTTCTCACTCCTGCTGACCCTGACC
The DNA here is from genome assembly GCF_937001465.1 of Orcinus orca. Taxonomy (NCBI): domain Eukaryota; kingdom Metazoa; phylum Chordata; class Mammalia; order Artiodactyla; family Delphinidae; genus Orcinus; species Orcinus orca. The sequence continues at coordinate 25,385,343 of NC_064569.1, forward strand.
CCCACATTTCTGAAAGCCTCTCATTCTTTGATCATGCGGTCCTTCATTATTTTGTTTCTTCTGCAGCTGATACCATGCTTTTCTCACTCTTCCTCTAAATTTACAAGGTCAGAGATATTCATTGCTTACCCACTGCCTGCAGAGATATTGTCCAAACTTGTTAACATTCATGACTCTCCATAATCGAGTTACTTTTCACCCCTATCTTCTATCACTGTGCAGCTATGTTGTGCAGCCCTCCAGATAAAATGATCAGTTGTCAATGAATGGGAAATACCACGGGAATTTCCATCAAAGTATGTTTTATGGTGCTGACAAATAGCTAATATTTTCATGTTCTGCACAGTCAGAGTTTCTTGATCAAAAAATTAATGGCAAACTGAGTTAAAGGATGACTGGCCAGTAACCATGCCTTGGAAGTTAGAAATAATGAATTAATTATTCCTGAGAGATATACAGTTTTCTCTCCCCATAGAGCCATTTACTTGTATTTCAAAGGGTAATAAAATCCTGAGCCATATATTTATATTCCAGAGAGCTGTAACATCTAGGGACCTTCTGCTTTTTGCTTCCAATATAGGGTTTGTTTACATTAAAAGATAAAGTTTCTCTCCTTCTCTCTGGAGAGGAGGGGGCACTTGTGCAGCAGTTCCTATATAAGCTCCAAGTTTCATAATTTCAGTGGTCCTTTCCTATATTATGGACTCCTTTGTACATGCAGATTTCATCTGCTCTCTTCACTTCCCTAAAGGGGAGACTGGGGCATAAGAAACCAACACTAACATGTTCTGTAAGTAATCACCCTACCTCTGATCCAGAAACCTCATATTTGCTGTCAGGAGAAAAATAGATAAATCTAGATATTAAAAACTTATTAAATAGATATAAAGAAATTCATTTAAGGGTTTTTGGGAAAGTGAGAGCTCTTTCAGTTCATTTAGAATGTGCTTTCATTTGCATTTTTATTTACTTATACTCTTTTTTATATTAAACTAAGTTACTTGTAAAATGATGATTAAAATGCTTATCTATTCTCTCAAGATTTGGGAGTTATTTATGTAAACATTTCTAATTGTTAAAATGGTTTTTGTGAGTGTTCCTATAACTTCTCACCTCACCAAAATCTGTCCATTCAAATTGTGATTTCTATTGAACTTAGCATGAAAAAGGTGTTAAGAAATTCACCACATGAAATCTCCTGACTTACAAGGGAATATCTTTTTCACCGTTCTTTGTTTTGCTGTGATGGTTGTAATAGACACTGTTGAGGCCAGAAGACAATTTTGCACTGGAAGCACGGTGGATGAGAGCGAAGCTGTGAGGAACCTCCTGCTTCTGTTTTCATTCTCTAAGAGAAACTGGAATGTCATTACTTTTTTCCCTTACCTAAATATTTCTGACAAAGACCAGACTACTTTGTTAGTGGTAAGAACTGTCAGTAGTCTCCCCTATCAGGGAAACTATTTTCCCAGCTCTTTAGGCTCAGAAACTTTCCTGAAAGCATTTGAAATCCAGTCCTTTTAAGCCTCTATCCTGAGTGATGACTTGAAAGAACTCATGAATCAGGATGTGCATTGAGGAAAGAATGATTCAATTAAAAGAATCAGAGAAGTGAGGCATATTCATTGGAAATCTCCTTTTTCACACATTATCTTACTTTAGGTTACCACGGTGAAACACCGTGTCTACCTCAACTTCCTTTATTTCCTCAACTTCCTGTCTTAAACCAGTCAGGGATCAATTTTACCCTACCCTACAGACTGAGTTTTTGTAGCTAAGACTTTTGATGTGATCAAAAGACTTTCCAATCTAAAAGTGTTCTGTGTAGGCCAGGAAGAGACATATGAGTAATTTTAGATTAAAAGCCACGAGGAAAAACCACCAGGAAGTACAACACTCTGATGAGTTCCCTCTGGATCACACCTGCCCTTGGGGGAGCCGCTTGCCTATAAGCCTCCCTCCTTTTGTGATGGCTTCCCCACTTTTTCAGCAGCCATGGTGGGCGGGTCCTACCAACCACCTGTTTTCATCACCCTCAAACAGGGCCCAGCCTCCCCAGCCTGGGGCCTCTGCACGGTGCCAGCTACCTGCTGGGCAGTATCACAGAGCCCTCTGTCCCGCACCCTTCCTGCTACTCTCCTCCTCCAAGTGAAAAGAGCAACAGAAATTGACATTTGAAAGTCAATTTACAAGGCACTTCCTCTTCTCTCATGAGCCAAACCACTCAGAGTGTTTGGTAGGACAGGGATCATCACTCGCCTTTCTCAGAAGGGAAACAGGCTGGAGAAAGTCGTCCATGTCCTCCCACTTCAACCTTGGATGATCAACAACCTGTTGGACACCCTGTTTTCACATTTGTAAAAAAGTTGTTAACTGGGAGCTCTTACGGACTGCTCTAGTTCTAAGAATCTGTGTTTGGAAATATGAGTCTAAGATTCTCAACTCTTAAACCCGAGTGTCAACTAAAAAAGCCCAGAGAAGAAACTACAGGTCCCTTTCCTCTTCAGAGGCAATATTTCTATTTTAAGAGTTTCTTCTGAAGACAATTCCCCCAACTTTGTAGGAATCTGTGATCTTTTAGATGAAATTTCAGGTAGGAAGCTGGCTGGTTAGTGGGGAAAGAGCAATGGTTTATTGTGTCTTCTCATGTGTAGACCTCCTGCCAAGCACAGTACCTTGTTAGCTTCTTAAACCTTCAGGATACTCGAAAGGTAGAGATTAACACTCATTTCACAGATTAGGGCCCTGCGGTTCCCAGAGGTAAGGCAGCTAATCCAAGCTACATAGCTGGTGAGTGGAAGACCCAGTTGGTCTCATCCTCTAATCAGTGACACAATGAAACTGTATGCTCAAAATTGACTTTTATCAGTAGGACTCAAGGCTTCCTAATTTGCTTCAGGCACAGCAGCATGGTTTTTATTTGTCTAACTATTAGGCTCTTGTGTATGGTTCCTTTGAAGAATGGGTTCCACAGCTGAAATATTTTTGATATCACTGGCCCACACCATTCAAGCTCACCTCTGCCCTTCCAAGCCCCCCGGCAGGTTCAGGTGCAGGCTCTTCCCTGAGGCCCAATGAACCTTCCCCACCCTCAACCCCCTGCCCAGGACTTGTCCTCGTATAAATGCCAAGGGATGAGAAAATTTGAAAAGGACTTCTTGTCCTCAAAACCTAGATTAATTTCTATTGTCTTCCCAAAGGGTTTCCACAAATTAAATCTAGAAAAAAAATAATAAAATTCACCATATCCTAGCATGTGAATATTACTTTTAAAAATAGTTTTCCAGTGTGCTAAAAATCAAAGTGTGCCATGCTTTAAAAGGTCCTAATATACAAAATTCCAAACTGAGAAAGTGATCAATTAAGGATTGACTCTTCCTTTTTTAAAGGAAATCTCCCCTGATGCACTTGAAATAGTTTCAACTTTCCCATTTACATGCAGCTCTTCAGAAGTATATCTAATAGTTTATAAAATGATTATTTGTACAATTTTCCTTTCTCAGAAAAACTCCTAGGAGAAGGGGCTATAGATTTGTGTGTGTGTGCAAAATCATTCTGGCAAGTAGTTAGTGCCATTCTGATACACTGACCTCAGTTTACCCAAGAGCATGATTTAAAACAGGCTTCTTACCTGACTACACGGGGGGAAGAACAGGCTGGCCACACTCCTGAGGCCTGGCTCCCAAATGTGGACCTGAGGGCTAAGTGGCAGGAGGGAAGGTGGGGGCACGTCTTCTCTGTGGTGTTGTGATATGAACTGGGCATTTATAGCCATGTTTGTAAATTAGAAAGCACATCATGAATGAAAAGGAAAATAACATGTTAGATTTTTTTTAAATAGAAACAAGAAAAGAAAAAAGACAGACTGTACTTTGTCAAAATTAAACACCTCTGTTCTGTGAAAGACAATATCAAGACAATGAGAAGACAAGCCACTGTTTGGGAGACAATACTTGCAAAAGATACACCTGATAAAGGACTGTTATCCAAAATATACAAAGAACTCTTAAAACTCAACAATAAGAAATAACTCATCAAAAGACCTTAACAGGTACCTCACCAAAGAAAATATACAGATGGCAAATAAGCCTATGGAAGTATGCTCCACATCACATCATCAGAGAAATGCCAATTAAAACAACAAGGAGATACCACCACACACCTATTTGAATGGCCAAAATCTGGAACACGGATCACACCAAATGCTGGTGAGAATGTGGAGGAACAGAAATGCTCAGACACTGCTGGTGGGAATGCAAAAGGACACAGCCACTTTGGAAGACAGTCTGGCGGTTTCTTACAAAAACTAAACATGCTCTTACCGTATCATCTGGCAATTGCACTCTTTGGTATTTATCCAAAGGAGCTGAAAACTTCTGTCCACACAAAACCTGCACACGGATGTTTATAGGAGTTTTATTCATAATTGCCAAACTTGGAAAAAACTAAATTTCTTTCAGCAGGTGAATGGGTAAATAAACGGTGGCACATGCATACAACAGAATATTACTCAGCACTAAAAAGAAATGAGCTATCAAGCCATGAAAAGACATGGAGGAATCTTAAAGGCATATTACTGAGTGAAAGAAGTCAGTCTGAAAAGACTACATACTCTCAGATTCCAACTATAGGACATTCTGGAAAAAACCATACCATGGATCCAGTAAAAAGATCTGTGATGCCTGGGGGAGGGGGGAAGGTGATGAATAGGCAGAGCACAGGGGATTTTTAGGACAGTGAAATATCTGTATGATGCTGTAATGACAGATGCATATCATTATACATTTGTCCAAACCCAGAGACTGTACAACACCAAGAGTGAACCCTAAGGTAAACTGTGGACTTTGGGTGATAATGATGTGTCAATGTAGGTCATCCTCTGTTTTAAAAAAGATGTACCATTCTGGTGAATGATATTGATAATGGGGGGAGGCTATTCATGTGGGGGCAAATGGTACATGGAAAATCTTTGTACATCTCAATTTTGTTTTAAACCTATAGTTGCTCTAAAAATATAGTCTTTTTAAAAATACAAAGGAAATTCATAAAAGGGTGCTCTAATTAATCTAAAGGAGTCAGTAACACCACCCACAATTCTTGTGGCGACTACCATAGAGCAGGTATTTTGAACGCAGGGTAGAAGTTCTTTTACACAATTAGGTTCTGGGTTTGAACACAAGCCTCAACTTTTTACTGGAAAATGATTATTTTCAACATTTTAAGGCCATTTCTAATGCAAAAGAATGACTTTAAATGTGAATAGGAAAATGAGATGTAAAGTTCATCCGTGTCTGCAATTCTGCCTACAAAAGCCTGAACAATTTTCATTCAGCTCACCTTATATGTACTAAACTGAGAAATACCCAACAGACTGATGAATGCATGACTTAGTAAAAACCAAATTAAGGGAGGTTGCTCACATAGAGAAGAGTAACACAGACACTTTATGAAAAAATGAAGGATGGTTAAAATAATAATAAATATATAATTAATAACATACAGTATTATATATAATAAATAATGAATACATGTAAAATAATAAATACAACACAGGTGTCTCAATACACCTTTTTAAAACTTTGCATTCAGTAAAAAAAATAATAATAACATTTTCTGTTGGTGTGCAGTTCTGAGTTTTAGCACATGTGTAGATTTGTGAAACTACCACAATAATCAGGGTACAGAACAATTCTATCACTGGACAAAAGATTCCTTCATGCTGCCCTTTTGTAGTTAAATTCTGCCTCTACTCCTGACCCCTAGCAACCACTAATCTATTCGCTGTCTCTCTAGTTCTGGAGGTTTTTTTTTGGCGGGGGGGATGGGATTCTGTTCCTATTTCATTTATTATAGTTTATTTTTATTTTATTTTTCCTCTCCACCCCAAGGGCACTCCTAATATGTTTAAGTGTATTCTTAGATATGTACATATCCTTGAAAGTTACACAGTATAATTGTGCATATGTGACTTTTTTAGTTTATTTTTTAAGGGTACAATTTAGTGGGTTTTAATATATTCACAAAATTGTGTGACTATCATCAACATATAATTCTCGAATATTTTAATCATCCCCCCAAAAGAAACTGTACCCCTTAAAAGTCACTCCCCATTCTTCCTTCTACCCAGCCCCTGACATCCAATAATCTACTTTCATCTCTATGCACTGGTGTATTTTGAACATTTCCTTTAAATGGAATCATACAATATGTGTCTGGCTTCTTTCACTCAGCAGGATGTTTTCTAAATTCATCCATGTTGTAGCATGTACTCATTAATACTTCATTCTTTGTATGGACGAATAGGATTCCACTATATGGATATATCACATATTTTTATCCATTCATCTGTTAGTGGGCATTGGGATGTTTCTACTTTTTGGTTATTATGAATAATGCTGCTATGAACATTCATGTGCAAGTTCTTGTGTGAACATGTTTTCATTTCTCTTGGGCAAATACCTAGGAATGGAATTTCTGGGTCATAAGGTAACTTTATATTTAACTTTTTGAGAAGTTACCAAACTGTCTTCCAAAGTGACTGCACCATTTTACATTTTCCCCAATACTATGTGAGAGTTGCAATCTGTCCTTATCCTCTTCAACACTTGTTTATTGTCCATCATTTTTATTAAAGCCATCTTAGTGGGATGAAATGTTTGCGGTTTCAGTTGGCATTTCCCTAGGAAGCACTGATGTTAGCCAACTTTTCATGTGCTTATTGGCCATCCATATTTCTTCTCTGGTGAAGTATCTATTCATATCCTTCACTCCCTTTTAATTGGTTTACCTGCCTTTTTATTGATGCATTGTAGGAGTTCTTTATGTGTTCTGGGTACAACACATAATCTGACATATGATTTGCAAATATTTTCTCCCACAGCAAATATTCTGTAGGTTTTCTTTTCACTTTCTTGATGGTGTCCTTTGAAGCATGAAAGTTTTAAATTTTGATGAAATTAAATTTTTCAAATTTTTCTTTTATGGATTGCACTGTTGGTATCATATCTAAGAATTATTCACATAACCCCTAATCAGAAAGTTTTTCCATGTGTTTTCTTCTAAACTTTTTCTAGTTTATAGTATATTTTTATATCTCTGATCCATTTTTAGTTCATTTTTATCTAAGGGGTGAGGTTTAGGTTGACATTTTTAGTCTTTTGCAAATTGATGTCCAATTGTTTCAACACCATTTGTTGAAAAGATTATCCTTACTCCACTGAATTACTTTTTCTCTTTTGTCAAAAATCAGTTGGTCATATTTGTGTGAGTCTATCTGGACTCTGTTATGTTCATTGATTTAAATATTTATCTTCATATCAATACCATACTGTTGATTACTGTAACTTATATTAAGTCTCAAAATCAAGCAGTTAAGTCTTTCAGGATTGTTTTGGTCTTTCTGTGTACTTTTCATTTCCATATATATTTTAGAGTCAATTTGTCAATTTCTACAAAAAGTCTCCTGAGATTTTGATTGGGACTTCATTGAATCTGTAGATCAATTTGGGGATAATGACATCTTAACAGTATGAGTTTTCCAACTTATGATATTGGTCTGTCTCTCTATTTATTTAGCACTTCTTTAATTTCTTTCAGTAATGTTTTGTAGTTTCAACATAGAGATGATATATACTGTTGTTAAAGTTTCTCCTAAATAGTTTTATGCTTTTGTGATGCTACTGTAAATGCCATCTTTTAAATATCATTTTCTATTTCTGTACTGCTAGTATATAAGAAGACAATCTCTGTAATATTGACCTTTTATCTGTCAAGCTTACTAAATAAACTTACTAGTTTTAGTAAGTTTTATTATTTTTGGTAGAGTACTTGGGATTTTCTACCTATAGAATCATGTCATCTGTGAATAAAGACCATTCACTTTTTCTTGTCCAATCTGTGTAACTTTACTTTCTTTTCTTGCCTTATTCTATTGACTAGGACCTCTAGTACAGTGTTGAGTTGGAGTAATAAGAATAGACGTCCTTTCGTCATTCCCAATTTTAGCCTTTGACCATTAAGTATAATTTTAGTGGTATGTTTCCTGTTGATGTGTTTTCTGCTGATGAACATTGTTTTTAATTCTTTCTTTCCAATCATAGAATAGTTTAGCATAAATATTTGCATACATTTGAAATAATTTAGACTTGGAACTAACGTCCCACCATGACCATGTCAGGTCACTCTTAACAGAGAACTGGTGCCCCACATGTACTATCAAGCCCGTAAGGTGGCAAGCAATTGCCTGCTGAGGTTCAGAAACAGTTGCCTCAAAAAGCTAGTGAATACCAGGTATTTCAAAGGAACAAATAAGGAGAGGCTTGGAACTAATGTTACTGAGTCCCTACTCTCTGTCAGACCCTGTGTGAGGCCTCTTTTGTGAGTCAGCTCCAGTTCTGCTCTTCTTATCTACAGAGTCAGAACTTTTAAATACAGAAGGTCCCTGACTTAACAATGGTTCAACTTACAATTTTTCAACTTTACGATGGTGCAAAAGCAAAACACACTCAGTAGAAACTGTACTTTGAATTTTGATCTTTTCCCAGGCTAGTGATGTGTAGTATGATACTCTGTCATGGTGCTGGGCAGTGGCAGCCACAGCTCCCAGCCAGCCACTCAATCACAAGGGTAAATTACTGGTACAACCTCCCTGCACCCACACAACCATTCTGTTTTTCACTTTCATACAGTATTCAATAAGTTACATGAGATGTTCAACACTTTATTATAAAATAGACTTTGTGTTAGATGATTTTGTCCAACCATAGGCTAATGTAAGTGTTCTGACGATGTTTAAGGTAGACTAGGCTAAGCTACGATATTTGGTAGGTTAGGTGTATTAAATACATTTCGATTTAGGATTTTTTCAACTTACAATGTGTTTATCAAGACGTAAGCCCCATTATAAGTGGAGGAAGAGCTGTCATTCTATTCCTCCATCTTCAGCAGGGAAGAGTGAAATGCCCTAAGGCAACCAAAGCTTTTCTAGTCACACTGTGCAGGATGGAATACCAGGCTACCTCTCACTGTTGCTGCAATGACACAAATACAATACTGAAGACTGATCATCCAAGCAAGGAAGAAACAAATGATTTCTTCTCTTTCTGTGATTTTTGACCTGAAAAAAGTTTCATTTGTTATAACTTATGTATAGCTTCCTTATATACAGTTTACTTATGTATGACTTACGCATAAATATTTATATAGCACTTATATGCTTAAGTACATATATACTTAAATATAGTTATTACCTGTATATAGTTCTTATATATGGCTTATACATAAAGTCTATTCAGAAGAATCCCCCAAAACTAAATACTAGATGTTATATTTCCATTGTATTTCCCAAGAATGCACTTGGAAAACTTAGCTATATACATTTCTTTTTTAAGACAGGAAAAAAAAAAGCTCCCACGATCTTTCTGCCCAACCTAATCACTTTCAGATGAGGAACTGGGAGTCAGGGAGTTTAATTGGCCTGCCCAGGCTGCTGCACAGCTAGTTGGTGACAAACTCCAGACTGAATCTGAGTATTCTAAAGACTTACATGACTATATGACTATTATTTTCACCAGGACTAGCATAAGTACTAAATCCATTTGTAATAATTAACCAGTCTACTGTGGTTTTTCATTGACCCAACTCAAGTTTCTTGGTTCCAAATATGTTGACACCTAATCTGGTTACTCTAATTATTATTAAATTACTTTTTAGGCACACCCTTCTTCCCTTAAATGGATACAAGATAAAGAAGTTTCTGTGACAAATTCTGTGGAGAAAATGGAAAGGTATTCATGTAGAACAATAGATGTTTTGGGCAAGTTGTTGTGGCTTTTGAACATATAGGATACACAGAATAGGATCCAATTATCCTTTCTCTGTACATAACCATTTATTTAGACTTGATGATGGAGCCATAGAAAAATCGGTACTCTAACAAGATTTTCTCATTCAGAATTTTTACAGTTTAACTCTCAATATTCAATACTTTTAGAAGAGGTCACAACGTCCAATCTTTATGTATAATTCAGTCTGTTAGGGGAAAAATAGAAGAAATCATACTTTTTTCATTTAAGAGAGACATTTGGGGGGATCAAAAATCATAATAAAGAAAAAAGGACTCCCACAAAGAAATAGAAATTAAGAAGCCCACCCAGCAGTTCCTGTTCATACTGTTGTTAACAGGGAGTTTACTGCCACCAAGTGGTTTGCTAACTCCACTTCTGTAACTGGTGTTTCTTAAATTCTCCCCAAATATCAATACTTTTTAAAGTATTTACTTTAAAATACTTTCATTTTAAAGTATTTGCTTTAAATGAAAATATCATGAAACCTCAGACAGAGAAAGCTGAAAAATTTTCCTAAATTGACAAATGAGCAAGTCCTTAATTGCCAAAAGAAACTGTGATGAATCTTTTTGCTTTTGCTAAACTTCTGTCATTGAAACAGCCAGGAAACTGAGGTGATGCCACAGCTTTTATTCAACACAGGCGAGGACCGTGTCACTGCTGATAACCACAGGGGAAATTCCCTGCAAGATGACAGATGCGTAATGAGAAAATCTGCATCCTTTGAATAAGATCTAATTTCTAGTAAATGTTGCTCTTACAAAACATATGATGAAGTCAGTACTGGTCCGATGCCTGTGCCCTGAACCCTCCAATTTTTGGAGATTCCTGGGGAATATTTACAGAGTGGGGCTCACAAAATAGTAGGAGATTTTGTTCATGTCGTATTGCCTATTTGGATACCACAGGCACTAGCTCAAAAGTACACATTCAGAACAGAGTTCCTATGAAAGAAAACTGCCTCTTTCCATCGCCACACCCAGTGTCAACAAATAGCTGACTTTAAGGCCCAGTACCGAAGTGGGTGTGCATTTTGTAAAGAAAATGCTAAAGGAGAATATTTCGGTAAGACATAACTCCAGCCTCCTCATGTCACCTTGGCAACCCGAGGTATCTCGCTTGCGCAAGTCAGCCAACCACTGTGATCTTTGGCCTTGGCTCACATTGTCCTAGGGAGGCTTCTTTAATCTCTTCTTTAGCTGTTAGCTTCTTGTTCAATTTAGCCTGATATCAAGCTAATTGATGGGGCAAATCTCACGTGCTTACCAAGGCAGTTTTTCTCAATATGACATAAGACCACCCACCTCAAAGTCACCAGGGGTGCTTGCTTATTAAGAATGCTGATTCTAAGGCCCCACCCCAGGCCTAGTGAAACTCTTTGGGATTCTGCATTTTAGAAAGTAATCCAAGGTCATAGAGCAGTGGTTCCCAAAGTTTACTACACAATAGGATAATCTAGGGATTGCTTTAAAAATATTGATGCCTGGCCTCTACCCCCAGATACTCTGATTAACTGGTATGAGGGTGACCTGGTCATGAGGATTTTTTTAAAGCTCTCCAGGTGATTCTAATATGTAAGAAAATTTGGGGACCTGTCATAGAGGATGCTAGATCATCATCTGATGACTATTTAACAGATAAGGAAATAGAGAAGATGCCAAAAGGTAGTAATATTGCCTAATCCTGGAGCTATTTTTACCCTAAACTGCTTTTGTCATTCAACCAGGAACCCATAATATTTCCATCAGTGTCAGACAGAAGTTTTGAGACTTCTAGTGTGTTGCCCTCAGTCTCACATGATTTCCAAAAAAGACCCAGGACATTCTTCTCTGTGACTCGCATGGGCTAAAGCGGACCTGGGCCTCATTGAACAGGGTGTGAACTGAGGTGATATTTACTTGTACAGCTTTTCACCCATTTTGATTAGCTAAATCAATTCAGGGTTTGCTCATTAAATAGAAAAACAACCTGTGGACTTGTTAACCTATATCACATGATTGTCGACTCAGAGAACAATGTTATTTTACTAATATTTCCTCTTTCGAATTAGCCTGTCAACTCAGCCAAAATGTTTACCAGAATTATCCTATATATATGGGATTTAGATCCATAATTGGCTTCTGGTTTCCCCAAATTACTTATTACACAGTCAAAATAAATACACGGTGGTGTTTTAACAGTGCCTCATGCCATCCCAGGGGTGATCTGTATTGTCAGAGTAGGCAGGCTGTTTGTATTGTTAAGAAATTGCATAATACTTATCTGAAATCTCCTTCACACCTTCCCCCTTTTAACATTCAACTCTGGAAAAACTACTTTTCCAGGAAGCTTACCTAGTCTCCCTAAAGTGGAGGTTTCAAATGGATCCTGTTATTTCTTCTCTAAATATTCACCTTTAGTATTCACTCTACAAAATGCACACCCACTCCTGTCCTGGGCGCTAATGTCAGCTGAGTGGACCCTCACCTTGGCACCTGTCTTTGATTGAGGCCTCAGGGGTAATGACTCTGTTACTGGTGTCATTTTACAATTAGTGTAGTGTAGCACTATTATTATGAATGTTTAATGGTGATTATTATATTAAAAATCTACTGTGGTATCAGACATGAGGAAAACTCATTCTGTTGTCTAACCTAAATTTTTTGTAGAACAGTTTGAACTAAGGAAGAATATTACCTTTTCGGGTTCTCAAAACACATTATACTCTCCTTAAATTTGGAAAATAATTAAATAAAAGAAGAGACAAGTAATTTTAAATGGTGATTTTTTTAATTAAATGAGGTAATAATAGTCAAACAAAAATAGTGCTTTCTATATGCCCAGCACTTATCTAATCACTAAAAATCATTTAATTCTCACAATAGCTATTATATTATTATAGTAGGGTCAGACTAATAAAATCCATACTCTGCCCTCAATGCACTGATCACAGTCAAGTGCATAAAAATGTAAGAGTGGCTGGAGGGAGGGAGAGCTGAGGGGAGCTTGGTGGTGGGACTGACTAGCGTCACAGCTGCAATTTCAAACCCTGCAAACAGTCCTGTACTTGCTAAGTCAGCGCATGCAGTGGATAAGAGCACGGAATTGCAACCAGACACACCAGGATCCAACCCCTACCTGATGACTGAGGAGCTGGGTGACCATGGGCAGATTCTATGGCACCCCCAAGCCCTGGTTTTTTTCTTTGTTTTTGCTTTTTATTGTTAAAAAGCAAAGCTAAAGACATTGTATTCATTTCCTAGGGCTGCCATAACAAAATACCATAGACTGGGTGGCTTACATAACCGAAATTTACCTTTTCACAGTTCAGGAGGCTAGAAGTCCAAGATCGCGGTATTTTCTGAGTTGGTTTCTTCTGAGGCCTCTCTCCTTGCAGAGGCCACCTTTTCATTGTATCCTCATGTGGTCTTTCCTCTGTGGATGTGCATCCCTGTATCTCCCTATGTGTCCAATTTCCTTTTATTATAAAGACACCAGTCAAGTTGGATTAAGGGTCACCCACTTGGGTAGCTCTCACTTTAACTTAATTACTTCTGTAAAGGTCCTAGCTCCAAATATAGTAACATTCTGAGGTATTGGGGGGAAGGGCTACAACATACTGATATGGGGGAACACAATTCAGCCCATAAAAGCTTGTTTTATAATATTTAATGAGAATTAAAAGAAATAATGCAAGTAAGTCACTTAGCAAGGTACCTGGCAATAAATAAGGAAATTTCTTTGGATGATGGAAATGTTCTATATCTTCATTTTAGTGGTGTTACACTGGTCAAAACACATTGAATTGCACAGACATAGAAAACAAACTTATGGTTACCAAAGAGGAAACGGGGTGGGGGAAGGATAAATTAGGAGTTTGGGATTAGCAGGTACAAACTACTATATATAAAATAGATAAACAAAAAGGTCCTACTGTATAGCACAGGGAATGATATTCAATATCCTGTAATAAACCATAATGGGAAAGAATATGAAAAAGAATATCTATGGATATATGTATAACTGAATCATTTTGCTGTACACCAGAAACTAACACAAAATTGTAAGTCAACTATACTTCAATTTAAAAAAAGAAAAAGAAAAACACATTGAAATGTGCACTTAAAATGTACATTTGATTGTGTTTATATAATACCTCAATAAAGCTGATTTTAAAATATTAAATTGGGTTTCTCAGGTGGTGCAGTGGTTGAGAATCCACCTGCCAGTGCAGGGGACACGGGTTCGAGCCCTGGTTCGGGAAGATCCCACATGCCATGGAGCAACTAAGCCCGTGTGGCACAACTACTGAAGCCCACAAGTCTAGAGCCCGTGCTCCGCAACAAGAAAAGCCACTGCAATGAGAAGCCGGCACACAGCAAGGAAGAGTAGCCCCCGCTTGACACAATAGAGAAAGCCCGCGCACAGCAACGAAGACCCAATGCAGCCAAAAATAAATAAATTTATTAAAAAATAATAATAAATAAAATATTAAATTACTGCTTATCAACTTCACCTCAATGACTTCATTTAAAAGCATTTTTAAACATTTTTCAAGGTATAATAAGCCTTAATCCTTGATAACTAATTATCCCCAAAAAATTCCCAAGCAGAAGTAGAATTATCCTAGAGTGTGGAAATAAGTCTTATGCCTGAAGGCTGCATCTTTTAGTACTCCCATATAAAAGTAAATTACCCAGAGAGGTGTTTTTCCTGGGAGTGTGTCATCCCCTCAAGGGATTTTCAGAACTGTTTTTAGAACTAGTTTCCCATAAAGGAGCAGAATTCCCAGCATGTAAATCTGATGTAGATGGAAGGCCCCAAGTATTTAAATTCTTACTCTACAAGAGTTGCTGTAGTCTTAAGAAGTTCCATTTGAAATGAAAATGAAAAATATTGAAAAAAAATTTCCTCTGAAGATTTTGAATAGCATCCAAGTTAAATTATAGAGACAACAACATGTCCTGAGAGACTTAATTTTCAGCATTGGTTTCCTAAGTCTACATCCGCCTTTGGGACATTGGGAGAATTTCCAAGTTCATGTTGATGAAGAGTTATGAAACCTCAGAGGGGGAGTTCTGCTAACCATAAAAGAGTAGTAAAATTAGCATGATTTTTTAAAACTCTTCCTTTAAAAAATATGTTCCCACTAAGAATTGCTTCAGGATATAACTTTTTATGGAAACACAACTACTCTGTATAAATATAATGGACTTCATCATATGTATAAATACAATGGACTTCATCAGTGAAAGGTGTTTGTTGTCTGAATAAATATGTTATTTGACTAAATGAATGACTCAACAAGAAAGCATCATTAAGAGAAGTACAGATGCAATTTTATTATAAACATGCAACTTTAAATGAGGAATTGGCTGAATTGCCGTAAGCTGGAAGTAGCGTGGACTGCCGTGTCCCATGGGAAATCACTAAGACCTGTACCTCCCTCAGTACCTGGCAAATAACAGACAATAGCAAATACTTGCAAAACAGAATCATTAAATATAAGATCTGTGTGGGAAATTTTTTTTTTTCATGTCTGTGATAGGAAACTGCCTTCCAGGTTAAATCGCCTTGTGATAAGCTGCTCTAGCACTAAAGAACTAAAATTTATGGACTCAAAATTAGTTTTCCCTCTGCAGAACTTCATCCTGCAGACTGGAGCCAGAGGGGTTCTGTAGCAGGAGCTTGTCTCCGCTGGGTTGATGATTCCTGGGGCAGCTCTGCTGAGGTCTCAGTGCACAGATAGAGTTTCTTGTTAAAATGCAGGATCTGACTCAGTAGGTCTGGGTGGGGCCCGGGACTCAGCACATCTAACAAGCTCCCAGGTGATGCTGTTATCAAACACAAGTTCGTATGCCTGACGCACAGTGAAGCCAAACAACATGAAACATCGGAGTTTGGAGCAGAGAAAGGTTTGTTGCAGGGCTAAGCAAGGAGGACAAGTGGCTCGTGCCCCAAAAAATCCGAACTCCCTGAAGGGTTTCACCAAAGCATTTTTAAAGGCAAGGTGAGGGAAGGGCATCCCAGGGTATGTGATCCGCTCGTGCATGATTTTCTGATTGGTTGACGGTGAGGTAACAGGGCTGTGTCACAGAGGTTCACATTATCAATCCCTAGGCTCCAGTCTGGAGGTTCTGTGCTCATGGTCATCAAATAGTTAAGTTCTCTCATTTGGTGGTGGTTTTAAGCATCTATAAAACAACTCAGGAAATGTGCATGAGATACTATTATCTAAGTACTTCCGAGAGGAGCTAAAGCATGGGATATTAAGGGGGGGGGTCTGTCCCGGGAAGGCCCCATAGGGTCCTGCTTTGTTACAGTGCTGAGATGGGGTCCATGGGCCACACTGAGGTAGCAAAGTCATAGAAGAAAACGGGATTCCTGAATAGCTGGGCAGAGTGAACAGCTATGGGATGAAGGGAGGCACTGAACCTGGAGTCTGAAGGCTGGTTACATGACCCCAGAAGAATCACAGCTTCTCCGTATCCCAACTGTCTCATGGGAAGAGGACATCATAATAGTAATAGGACGATAATACCCACCTCATGGGATTCTTGTGAGAACTGATGGGTAGCTTACTATAAACATGGGGGAGCACTCCGTACACAGCCAGTGCACAGTAAATGCTTACTGACTGGATGGTAAACACAGGTTGTTTGCCATCTGTGGTTCTGAAGGCTCCACTTCTCACCCACCCTGTGTGCCCAGGACAGTTCCCAGCACCAAGCAGGTGTGCAGGCAGCGCTTGATCAGCTCAGGTAGTAGCAGAGCAACCAACCCCTGAAAGGACATTACTACCTGGACGATGGCTCCCTGTGGCACCCACAGGAGAGCTTCTTCACTGAGAAAGCGGTAACTTTGAGGTCTTGGCTAACTTCCAGGCCCCTCTGAGCCAACAGTGGGAGACAGAACCAGATTGTTCCAGTAAAAAATATGGTGCTAGAAGAGCTGATCTTCCACATTCTTCAACATAATTCGTGTATAAAATTGCCTGCCTTTGATACATTCCTTTTTTAGATTCCATATATATGTGATGTCAGACAGTATTTATCTTTCTCTGTCTGGTTTATTTCACTTCACATAATGCCCTCAAGGTCCACCCCTGTTGTCACAAATGGCAGGATGACCTTCCTTTTCATGGCTGAATAATATCCCATTGTGTGTGGGTGTGTATTATATATATATATGTGTGTGTATATATATATATATATATATATATATATACACATAGTGTACCTATTGTGCCACGTCTTCTTTAACCATTCATCTACTGATGGACACTAAGGTTGTTTCCATAGTTTGCCTATTGTGAATAATGCTGCAATAAACATGGGAATACAGATATCTCTTCAAGATCCTGATTTCATTTCTGGATGTATACCCAGAAGCAGGATTGCTAGATCATATGGTAGCTCTAGCAAACAGACATTTTAATGAGTTTTTCCACGGCTGTGATGAGTGAATTTAATGCAAGTTTAAATAAACAGTTAAACTAAAATAATTTTGGCCATGCTGAAGTAGGAGATAGATGGGCCCCTGGGCCAGACAGCTAGTGTTTGTCAAATGGAGCAAAGCTGAAGTTTTGTCCTCAGCCAGACAAAAACGATGCCTGTTTCCCTTCCTCCACTGATATGGAAGGAATAAACTAGCAGTGGGGAATTTGTTGCAGCAAAAATAGAAATGAGACTTTTCTGATAAACAAGGAAAAGAAGGAAACAATGAACAGGCTGGGGAAACAACATAAACAGGCCTAAAAGAGTTAAGCAATCTTGGTTATACTTTAGCTGTTACTACTAACAAACACTTGTAACTAGACTTGTCCTTCACAAAGCTGATTAGTCTCTAACTCCTTATAAATTACCCTTTGCACCTGGCATTTCTTCTCCCCCTACACTCCCTTGTAGCACTCTTCATTTCAGAAAGAATGTCACGGCGATATATTCAGGGACACCAGACCGGGTTGCTGCGCTGCCTGATGCCAGCTCTGGCCATGAATTTGCAAAAGAAAAGAAATGCAAGACTTTAATTACTTTGAGCCTTATCACCTACCCCAGACCACGAGCCCTGGGCTATATAACCTTTCCCTATTCGCCAGGGAAGTGGGGCACAGTTCTTGAGGTGCTCGCCTACTGTGTTCCCCTCTTGCCTGGCAAAAGGAGTAAAGCTACTCTTTTCTATTTCTTCCAAACTCCGTCTCCGTATTTCTCTTCATCATCATCGGTGGACAGGGAGCCAAGATTTGGCAACAATGCCTTATGATATATACTGTCAGTCCTCAACCATCCATTGTGTATTGAAGCAGAAACAGGTTTTCTAAGGAAAACATGGTCCCTAGTCATGCATATTCCTCAGCCCACCTGGCCCCAGCTCTCTAATTGTCACAAGAGGATCCTCACCTGCCTCACCAGGCTGGTTGTCACGCAGGTAGAACTCCCAGTACCTTGCAATCAAGCAGACCCCTACACGTACTCACCAGCTCTATGATCTGGAATGCTCTGCTGCTTCATTCTCACACAAGGTCAGTCTTAAGTAATAAATGATATGAAGAATATGTCATCCAGCATTGCTGCCCATGTTCTCAGCCTGACTCTTTTCTCATGATAGCTCACTAGCGAGCTGCATATAGGCACCTCTCTGCTTTGGTCCTACACAGAACTGCTTTACTGGACTCTACCTTGTTTGGATTGTTACGCTTTCAGGCTTGTCTCCCAGCTAAGACTCTGTCTCTTTAAGAAAAGGGCCAGGTTTTCTTTGGCTACCCTCCTGCCCTGGCATAGCGCAGCACATTGTACAAACCGGGTGCTCAATACAGTATCTCAATAACTCACTTTGCGTTTCAGTTCCCTGTGGTGTGATATAAAAGAGCACTTGACTGTGAAATGGGCAGACCCTGGTTCTAAACCTTGCCCGCTAACAACCAGCAGTGCAGGCTTGGGCTCTGTCCTCTCCTGGGTCTGTCTCCAAATCTAAAAAATGAACATTAAATGTTTTACTAAATGATTTACAACGTCTCTTTTAGCTTAATATTTTTGAGTATCTCCAACATCAACTAACCACCAATCAATACTTTAATCATTTAAATCTCTGTTGTAATTAGTATTATAATTCTCTACAAATAACAATGTTAATTTTTGAAAAAAAAATTTTCTTAATAATTCCATGAAGTTCTAATTGTATTTGTTTTATAGAGGACAGGGCTGAATGTTAGCCTTGAAAATGATCAGTGATTTAAAAATAATAAGCTGCAACTTCATGAAAAGTTACTATTTGAAAATGACTGAGATGTGGAAATTGATCATCTAGAAATTGATTTTAGTCTAGTTCTGCTGTGTTTCTACATTCATTCTTCCTCTTGACAATTTTTTATTGGTAGAGGAACTTCAAAATGGATGAAAAAATGCGTTTTTACCTCATTTATTTTTAAGAAATGGCAACTAGCAATCAATATTCAGATAAGTTTCATCTAAATAAAACACAAGGGGCGGAGGGGAAGATGGCGGAAGAGTAAGACGCAGAGATCACCTTCCTCCCCACAGATACACCAGAAATACATCTACACGTGGAGCAACTCCTACAGAACACCTACTGAATGCTGGCAGAAGACCTCAGACCTCCCAAAAGGCAAGAAACTCCCCACATACCTGGGTAGGGCAAAAGAAAAAAGAAAAAACAGAGACAAAAGAATAGGGACAGGACCTGCACCAGTGGGAGGGAGCTGTGAAGGAGAAAAGGTTTCCACACACTAGGAAGCCCCTTCGCGGGCGGAGACTGCGGGAGGCGGAGTGGGGAGCTTAGGAGCCACGGAGGAGAGCACAGCAACAGGGGTGCGGGGGGCAAAGCGGGGAGATTCCCGCACAGAGGATCAGGGCCGACCGGCACTCACCAGCCCGAGAGGCTTGTCTGCTCACCCGCTGGGGCGGGTGGGGCTGGGAGCTGAGGCTCCGGCTTCCAGAGCGCAGGGAGAGGACTGGGGTTGGCTGCGTGAACACAGCCTGCAGGAGGTTAGTGCGCCACGGCTAGCCGGGAGGGAGTCCGGGAAGAGGTTTGGAGCTGCCGAAGAGGCAAGAGACTGTTTCTTCCCTCTTTGTTTCCTGGTGCGCGAAGAGAGGGGTTTAAGAACGCTGCTTAAAGGAGCTCCAGAGACGGGTGCGAGCCGCGGCAAAAAGCGCGGACCCCAGAGACGGGCATGACACGCTAAGGCTGCTGCTGCCGCCACCAAGGGGCCTGTGTGGGAGCACAGGTCACCATCCACACCTCTCTTCCAGGAGCCTGTGCAGCCCGCCACCGCCAGGGTCCCAGGATCCAGGGACAACTTCCCCGGGAGAACGCACAGCGGGCCTCAGGTTGGTGCAACGTCACGCCGGCCTCTGCCGCCACAGGCCCGCCCCGCACTCCACGCCCCTCCCTTCCCCCCGGCCTGAGTGAGCCAGAGCCCCCGAATCAGTGGCTCCTTTAACCCCGTCCTGTCTGAGAGGAAAAACAGACACCCTCCGGGGACCTACACGCAGAGGCGGGGCCAAATCCAAAGCTGAGTACCTGGGAGCTGTGAGAACAAAGAAGAGAAAGGGAAATCTCTCCCAGCAGCCTCAGAAGCAGCGGATTAAAGCTCCACAATCAACTTGATGTACCTGCGTCTGTGGAATACATGAATAGACAACGAATCATCCCAAATTGAGGAGGTGGACTTTGAGAGCAAGATTTATGATTTTTTCCCCTTTTCCTCTTTTTGTGAGTGTGTATGTGTATGCTTCTGTGTGAGATTTTGTCTGTATAGCTTTGCTTCCACCATTTGTCCTAGGGTTCTAGCCATCCGTTTTTTTTTTTTAATTTTTTTCTTAATAATTAATTTTAATTTTAATAACCTTATTTTACTTTACCTTCTTTCTTTCTATCTTTCTTTCTTTCTTTCTTTCCTTCCTTCCTTCCTTCCTTCCCTCCTTTAGAAAACGAATCATCCCAAATTGAGGAGGTGGACTTTGAGAGCAAGATTTATGATTTTTTCCCCTTTTCCTCTTTTTGTGAGGGTGTATGTGTATGCTTCTGTGTGAGATTTTCTCTGTATAGCTTTGCTTCCACCATTTGTCCTAAGATTCTATCCGTCTGTTTTTTCCTAAATAATTATTTTTTTAATTTAATAACTTTATTATATTTTACTTTAATTTATTTTACTGTATCTTCTTTCTTTTCTTTTTTCCTTCCTTCCCTCCTTCCTTCCTTCCTTCCCTCCCTCCTTTCTTTCTTTCTTTCCTTCTTTTATTTCTTTCTTTCTTTCTCTCTTCCTTCCCTCCTTCCTTCCTTCCTTCCCTCCCTCCTTTCTTTCTTTCCTTCTTTTCTTCTTTCTTTCTTTCTTTCTTTCTTTCTTTCTTTCTTCCTTCCTTCCTTCCTTCCTTCCCTCCCTCCTTTCTTTCTTTCTTTCTTTCTTCCTACTTCTACTAATTCTTTCTCTCTACTTTTTCTCCTTTTTATTCTTAGCTGTGTGGATGAAAGGCTCTTGGTGCTGCAGCCAGGAGTCAGTGCTGTGGCTCTGAGGTGGGAGAGCCAACTTCAGGACACTGGTCAACAAGAGACCTCCCAGCTCCACATAATATCAAATGGCTAAAATCTCGCAGAGATCTCCATCTCAACACCAGCACCCAGCTTCACTCAACAACCAGCAAACTACAGTGCTGGAGACCCTGTGCCAAACAACTAGCAAAACAGGAACACAACCCCACCCATTAGCAGAGAGGCTGCCTAAAATCATAATAAGTCCACAGACACCCCAAAACACACCACCAGACGTGGAAGTGCCCACCAGAGAGACAATATCCAGCCTCATCCACCAGAACACAGGCACTAGTCCCCTCCACCAGGAAGCCTACACAACCCACTGAACCAACCTTAGCCACTGGGGACAGACATCAAAAACAATGGGAACTACAAACCTGCAGCCTGCAAAAAGGAGACCCCAAACACAGTAAGATAAGCAAAATGAGAAGACAGAAAAACACACAGCAGATGAAGGAGCAAGATAAAAATGCACCAGACCTAACAAATGAAGAGGAAATAGGCAGTCTACCTGAAAAAGAATTCAGAATAATGATAGTGAAGATGATCCAAAATCTTGGAAATAGAATAGCGAAAATGCAAGAAACATTTAACAAGGACCTAGAAGAACTAAAGATGAAACAAACAATGATGAACAACACAATAAATGAAATGAAAAATACTCTAGTTGGGATCAGTAGCAGAATAACTGAGGCAGAAGAACGGATAAGTGACCTGAAAGATAACATAGTGGAAATAACTACTGCAGAGCAGAATAAAGAAAAAAGAATGAAAAGAACTGAGGACAGTCTCAGAGACCTCTAGGACAATATTAAATGCACCAACATTTGAATTATAGGGGTTCCAGAAGAAGAAGAGAAAAAGAAAGGGACTGAGAATATATTTGAAGAGATTACAGTTGAAAACTTCCCTAATATGGGAAAGGAAATAGTTAATCAAGTCCAGGAAGCACAGAGAGTCCCATACAGGATAAATCCAAGGAGAAATATGCCAAGACACATATTAATCAAACTGTCAAAAATTAAATACAAAGAAAGCATATTAAAAGCAGCAAGGGAAAAAAAACAAATAACACACAAGGGAATCCCCATAAGGTTAACAGCTGATCTCTCAGCAGAAACTATGCAAGCCAGAAGGAAGTGGCAGGACATACTGAAAGTGATGAAGGAGAAAAACCTGCAACGGAGGTTACTCTACCCAGCAAGGATCTCATTCAGATCTGATGGAGAAATTAAAACCTTTACAGACAAGCAAAAGCTGAGAGAGTTCAGCACCACCAAACCAGCTTTACAACAAATGCTAAAGGAACTTCTCTAGGCAAGAAATACAAGAGAAGGAAAAGACCTATAATAATGAACCCAAAACAATTTAGAAAATGGGAATAGGAACATACATATCAATAATTACCTTAAATGTAAATGGACTAAATGCTCCCACCAAAAGACACAGATTGGCTGAATGGATACAAAAACAAGACCCATATATATGCTGTCTACAAGAGACCCACTTCAGACCTAGTGACACATACAGACTGAAAGTAAGGGGATGGAGAAAGATACTCCATGCAAATGGAAACCAAAAGAAACCTAGAGTAGCAATTCTCATATCAGACAAAATAGACTTTAAAATAAAAACTATTAGAAGAGACAAAGAAGGACACTACATAATGATCAAGGGATTGATCCAAGAAGAAGATATAACAATTGTAAATATTTATGCACCCAACATAGGAGCACCTCAATACATAAGGCAAATACTAACAGCCATAAAGGGGGAAATTGACAGTAACACATTCATAGTAGGGGACATTAAGACCCCACTTTCACCAATGGACAGATCATCCAAAATGAAAATAAGGAAACACAAGCTTTAAATGATAAATTAAACAAGATGGACTTAACTGATATTTATAGGACATTCCATCCAAAAACAGCAGAATACACATTTTTCTCAAGTGCTCATGGAATATTCTCCAAGATAGATCATAACTTGGGTCACAAATCAAGCCTTGGTAAATTTAAGAAAACTGAAACTGTATCAAGTATCTTTTCCGACCACAACGCCATGAGACTAGATATCAATTACAGGAAAAGATCTGTAAAACATACAAACACATGGAGGCTAAACAATACACTACTTAATAACGAAGTGATCATTGAAGAAATCAAAGAGGAAATAAAAAAATACCTAGAAACAATTGACAATAGAAACACAACGACCCAAAACTTATGGGATGCAGCAAAAGCAGTTCTAAGAGGGAAGTTTATAGCAATACAAGCCCACCTTAAGAAACAGGAAACATCTCGAATAAACAACCTAACCTTGCACCTAAAGCAACTAGAGAAATAAGAACAAAAAAACCCCAAGTTAGCAGAAGGAAAGAAATCATAAAAATCAGATCAGAAATAAATGAAAAAGAAATGAAGGAAACAATAGCAAAGATCATTAAAACTAAAAGCTGGTTCTTTGAGAAGATAAACAAAATAGATAAACCATTAGCCAGACTCATCAAGAAAAAATGGGAGAAGACTCAAATCGATAGAATTAGAAATGAAAAAGGAGAAGTAACAACTGACACTGCAGAAATAAAAAAGATCATGAGAGTTTACTACAAGCAACTCTATGCCAATAAAATGAACAACCTGGAAGAAATGGACAAATTCTTAGAAATACACAACCTGCCAAGACTGAATCAGGAAGAAATAGAAAATATGAACAGACCAATCACAAGCACTGAAATTGAAACTGTGATTAAAAATCTTCCAACAAACAAAAGCCCAGGACCAGATGGCTTCACAGGCGAATTCTATCAAACATTTAGAGAAGAGCTAACACCTATCCTTCTCAAACTCTTGCAAAATATAGCAGAGGGAGGAACACTCCCAAACTCCTTCTACGAGGCCACCATCACCTTGATACCAAAACCAGACAAGGATGTCACAAAGAAAGAAAACTACAGGCCAATATCACTGATGAACATACATGCAAAAATCCTCAACAAAATACTAGCAAACAGAATCCAACAGCACATTTAAACGATCATACACCATGATCAAGTGGAGTTTATTCCAGGAATGCAAGGATTCTTCAATATACGTAAATCTATCAATGTGATAAACCATATTAACAAATTGAAGGAGAAAAACCATATGATCATCTCAATAGATGCAGAGAAAGCTTTTGACAAAATTCAACACCCATTTATGATAAAAACCTTGCAGAAAGTAGGCATAAAAGGAACATTCCTCAACATAATAAAGGACATATATGACAAACCCACAGCCAACATCATCCTCAATGTTGAAAAACTGAAAGCATTTCCACTAAGATCAGGAACAAGACAACGTTGCCCACTCTCACCACTCTTATTCAACATAGTTTTGAAAGTTTTAGCCACAGCAATCAGAGAAGAATAGGAAATAAAAGGAATCCAAATCGGAAAAGAAGAAGTAAAGCTGTCACTGTTTGCAGGTGACATGATGCTATACATAGAGAATCCTAAAGATGACACCAGAAAACTACTAGACCTAATCAATGAATTTGGTAAAGTTGCAGCATACAAAATTAATGCACAGAAATCTCTTGCATTCCTATACACTAAGGATGAAAAATCTGAAAGTGAAATCAAGAAAACACTCCCATTTACCATTGCACGAAAAAGAATAAAATATCTAGGAATAAAACTACCCAAGGAGACAAAAGACCTGTATGCAGAAAACTATAAGACACTGATGAAAGAAATTAAAGATGATACAAATAGATGGAGAGATATACCATGTTCTTGGATTGGAAGAATCAACATTGTGAAAATGACTCTACTACCCAAAGCAATCTATAGATTCAGTGCAATCCCTATCAAACTACCACTGACATTTTTCACAGAACCAGGACAAAAAATTTCACAATTTGTATGTAAACACAAAAGACCCCGAATAGCCAAAGCAATCTTGAGAATGAAAAACGGAGCTGGAGGAGTCAGGGTCCCTGACTTCAGACTTTACTAAAAAGCTACAGTAATCAAGACAGTATGATACTGGCAAAAAAACAGAAATATAGATCCATGGAACAGGATAGAAAGCCCAGAGATAAACCCACGCACATATGGTCACCTTATCTTTGATAAAGGAGGCAGGAGTGTACAGTGGAGAAAGACAGCCTCTTCAATAAGTGGTGCTGGGAAAACTGGAAAGGTATATGTAATAATATGAGATTAGATCACTCCCTAACAGGATACACAAAAATAAACGCACAATGGATTAAAGATCTAAATGTAAGGCCAGAAACTATCAAACTCTTAGAGGAAAACATAGGCAGGACACTCTATGACATAAATCACAGCAAGGTCCTTTTTGACCCACCTCCTAGAGAAATGGAAATAAAAACAAAAATAAACAAATGGGACTTAATGA
This sequence comes from Orcinus orca, assembly GCF_937001465.1. Classification (NCBI taxonomy): domain Eukaryota; kingdom Metazoa; phylum Chordata; class Mammalia; order Artiodactyla; family Delphinidae; genus Orcinus; species Orcinus orca. The sequence goes on from NC_064569.1 coordinate 25,411,126, forward strand.
AACTTCAAAGCTTTTGCACAGCAAAGGAAACTATAAACAAGACCAAAAGACAACGCTCAGAATGGGAGAAAATATTTGCAAATGAAGCAAGTGACAAAGGATTAATTTCCAAAATTTACAAGCAGTTCATGCAGCTCAATAACAAAGAAACAAACAACCCAATCCAAAAATGGGCAGAAGACCTAAATAGACATTTCTGCGAAGAAGATATACAGACTGCGAACAAACACATGAAAGAATGCTCAACATCACTAATCATTAGAGAAATGCAAATCAAAACTACAATGAGATATCATCTCACACCAGTCAGAATGGCCATCATCAAAAAATCTAGAAACAATAAATGCTGGAGAGGGTGTGGAGAAAAGGGAACACTCTTGCACTGCTGGTGGGAATGTGACTTGGTACAGCCATTATGGAGAACAGTATGGAGGTTCCTTAAAAAACTACAAATAGAACTACCATATGACCCAGCAATCCCACTACTGGGCATATACCCTGAGAAAACCAAAATTCAAAAAGAGTCATGTGCCAAAATGTTCGTTGCAGCTCTATTTACAATAGCCCGGATATGGAAACAACCTAAGTGCCCATCATCGGATGAATGGATAAAGAAGATGTGGCACATATATACAATGGAATATTACTCAGCCATAAAAAGAAACGAAATTGAGCTATTTGTAATGAGATGGATAGACCTAGAGTCTGTCATACAGAGTGAAGTAAGTCAGAAAGAGAAAGACAAATACCGTATGCTAACACATATATATGGAATTTAAGGGGGGGAAAATGTCATGAAGGACCTAGGGGTAAGACAGGAATTAAGACACAGACCTACTGGAGAACGGACTTGAGGATATGGGGAGGGGGAAGTGTGAGCTGTGACAAAGCGAGAGAGAGGCATGGACATATATACACTACCAAACATAAGGTAGATAGCTAGTGGGAAGCAGCCAGATAGCACAGGGATATCAGCTCAGTGCTTTGTGACCGCCTGGAGGGATGGGATAGGGAGGGTGGGAGGGAGAGAGATGCAAGAGGGAAGAGATATGGGAACATATGTATATGTATAACTGATTCACTTTGTTATAAAGCAGAAACTAACACACAATTGTAAAGCAGTTATACCCTAATAAAGATGTTAATCAATAAATAAATAAATAAAGCACAAGGGTAAATTGCTGAGAAGTTTTGCATTTCACACAGTTATATTGTGAGCAATTTTAAAGAAAAACAGTGTATTAATAAAACTAAACCTTTAACAACTCGAAAGGTCACACATCTTTGCCAGTCTTTCATACCTTAAATGTGACTCTAAAATGCTCTGAGATTTCTGAATACAGCCAAATGAAAAGTTCTGACTGTACCTCCACAGACAATTTATTTTAACATCAAAGACACAGAACAGTCCCCCCACCTCCAACTTTCATTTTCTCATCCTCACTTGTTGACTTCCACAGAATGCTGCAGATGCACACGCCAGGCACAGAGAAGCCATTAAAGAAAAATTGATTTGACTCATTGTTTGGCAGCAAAGAAATTCATTTCATGGTGACACCACTCTATTCAGCATCCCAGCTTCTCAGGCCCCTGCAGTACATTAAAGCCTTGTTTTCAAACCTTGATCCCTCTGTGGGACCTTACTTTCTATTTCACCTGAGAGTCAGTTATGTATCTGAGTAGAGTTGCCATGGCACTTCTTGTATGATCTCTTGTAAGCTAAACACCCCATTTCTTTTTACCCCTTCCTCATTTGCCCTAATTTCCTTACATTTCTCTTTCTGCTCGCAGTGTTTCTATTACCTCTGAACTGTCAGCCTTCTCCCTTAAAATAGGGCACCCTAAATTAAACTATTTTTTCAGGTTCAGTAAATTCAGGGTAAAGTTAAAATATTTTCTTCCCTTGCTCTGGACCCTATATTGTTTTTCTACCCCAAAATGGCTTTTTTGTTTGTTCGTTTTGCCTCCATACAACTTTGGCTTACATTGGGGATGAAATCAACTGAAACCTCTGGGGATTTGTATTCACGGGAACTTTCGTTAAATCAGGTCTCACCCATCTGGCAGTTGTGTAGCCAATTTCTTAAGCCTGAATTGAAGGATTCATACTTATCTGTACTTTATTTCATCTTCCTGACATTAGTCTGAAATTTTAGACTTTTGGGGACTTGTTTTTCCTTTTTTTTTTTTTTCTGACATTCATTGTATAAACAATACTCTCTAGCTATTTTAATTGAGCAAATTTGCTGTGAATATTTTCTGATTATTCATTAAGTCATTGATAAAAATCCTGAAGAGATCAGAACCAGACAGCTTAGTACCCTCTTTCCAAGTTGATCTCTATCTTGATCAAGATTCTTGGTATAGTTTTTCTACTTGCTATGACTTTACCCAAGTAATTATCTTCCAGCTCACATTTCTTAGGCTTGTCCACAAGGTTGTCAAAGATACTTTGTCAAATACTGTGATGAAAGCATTCCTCTGATCGAGGCTAATGAATTCTATCAAAATGAGTCTAGAATGCCCTGTTCTTATTGCTTCTACTGACTGCCATTTCTTGTCCTCAGTGACAACAAAACCATGGGTGTCATACACCTTCCTAGTGTTTTTCTGTGACTGATATTATAGTCGCCTGTCTATTATTTCTAGATCCAATTTTTCAAACATTTTTTAAATTAGAAAAAAATATTAGCCATTAACTATAATACTCTAAAGATTAGGCTATACTCTAACAACATATTACCTAATATTTGTGTACTACATTTCAAATATTTTAACACACTTGGATCTCAATAGGATACTTAGAAAGTCCATGTTTGTAAGGATTGAGAATACGTGGAGTAACATACCCCCAAATGTGGAGAGGGTAGATAATATGGACTTGAGAGTGAATTTTGAAGGAAAAAGCAAAAACATTGATGGGTACAAAATATGAAAGTGGAATTCAGAGAGCCTACTGGCCATAGTAGAGAATTTCAGATAGGGGTATATAAAAACAAAGTAAGAAGTTGAACAGAGACTGTATAGAAAAGGGTAGTAAGATCAACATTGGAGTCCAATTTGGTATTGGTAGATAATAGGGAGCAAAAGTAGGTTTGCAAGGAGAGGAACTACGTAGGGTATTGGGGGCTGTTAAATACATTCTGGCTATAGTGGCTGAGAGCTTGGATTTGGGCAGAGGGTGGTAATGGACAAAATCTGTTGTTGAAGAAGATTCCACTGCACTTGGGGATAGTTTGAGTATGAGAGGTAAAAGGAGAAGAGAATTACAAAATTAAGAACTCCAGAGCAGAGCACCCAGGGGACTTGAGAAGATACTCATAGCTGTGGGGAAGCTGGGGAGAAGCAAATTTTAGGAAGAAAAGAAATAAGATCAACATTGATTTTTTTTCAATTACAAGAGTGGTAAAAAATATAATTGCAAGCTTGGAAAAAGAGAAAACAAAATAAAAATTCACATCTGATCTGCCATCTGAACACACAATTATTATCGTTTTGGTATATCTCCTGAAGGAACTTTGTAGATGGCTCAGTTCACATGTTATTATATTAAATTACATTATATATAATATTACACACATTTTCAAAGTGGCTATAAGGAAGTAAACCATTTTAATAGTTTCTTTTAGTATTTATCAAGTTAATGTATCATAAGTTACTTAATTCCCTTTCTATTGGTTATTCAGATTCCTTTCAATTTGGAGAAGGGAGAGCAATGAACATACTTTCTAAAAATATATCTTGATTTCTTTTTTTTTATTTTTTTTTTTTTGCAGTACGCGGGCCTCTCACTGTTGTGGTCTCTCCTGTTGCAGAGCATAGGCTCCGGACGCGCAGGCTCAGCGGCCGTGGCTCACGGGCCCAGCCGCTCCGCGGCATGTGGGATCTTCCCGGACCAGGGCACGAACCCGTGTCCCCTGCATCGGCAGGCGGACTCTCAACCACTACGCCACCAGGGAAGCCCTTGATTTATTTCTTATTATGCATTCCTAGAAGTAGAATTCCTGGGTTAGCATATATGAATATATTTCATGACTCTTAAGACATATTATTAATTTGCTTCCAAAAGAGGAAGTTTCACTTCCACCAGCAGAGTTCAACACTGAACTCTTGAATGCTAATGGGACATATATATTGTAATAGCATATGAACAACCGAGAGTGAGAGAAATTGAGTTTGTGAATATAGATTTAGGACTTTTTCATATACAAATAACAAATAAAATTAAACAGAAATTCTCCAAGGAAGTGAATAAAAGTGAAGAATAATTTTGGAAGATGAACTTTAAAGGAACATTTTGTAACTTCTCATTTTATAGATGAGGTGCACAGAATTAAATGGTTTGCTCAAGGTCATATAATAACAAGTAATGAGGCTGGTGGGGTGCGGGGAAGGGAAGAGAAAGGGAGGTCATAAAAGAGACTAATGAAAGAACATTGCCTTAGAAATTAGAGACTAAAACTTTCCCAAACAGAAAGCACCACTGTGTCAAAAAGCAGCAAAGAAATCCAAAAAACTGAGAAAGGAAGATAAACTCTTGGATTTAGAAAAGGGGTGGCCCCCCGCCAACGGATTCTTCTCTGATCCTCCTTCAGCAATGAGAACCGGCTATTACCCAGCTTCACAGATAGACTTTTAAATATTTACAAGCCCACAAACATTATAAGCTGCCTAGCTCTGCCCCAGGTGATAGTCATCAGCAGTAAAAGAAAAAAAAAATCAAAAATTTTTATGACTCTGACCACGTATAAATTACTAGCCTCAGGCATGTGAACTATTAAAAAAATAATAATAATAACCTAGGTTAATTAACTTAATAGTACATGCAATCAAATATTTTCCTTTCATGAATTTTGGTCTATGACTTCACCCAACACAAAAATAAAATGAAAGCTGGACCGATAAAATCTAAGTCCGCAGTATAGACCTAGACTGAAGTATCCAGGGTCAATTTCTCTTCTTCTGCAAGTACAACCCCTTGGGTATTTTCAGAGGATCGTGCTGCTCTCTGAGTGGGCAAGTCAAAATAAAGTGTGTTTGGCTTTATGGATTCCAGGAACAGAAAGAGGGTCAGTGTTCCTGGAAGTATAGAAAATGAAAGCAAACCTGTCTGAGTATGGGTCTGGAAAAATAGGAAGCTGCAATTACCTGTCACATGGTTTGTTTTTCTTTTTATTCTGCCCTTTCAACGGCTCCATTTCCATGGTTTCCTGAAAGGGCTATACCTCTGTGTCTGTGGCTCATGGCTCATGTCACACTTTTTTTTTAACTTTTACAATTCTTGGCATTTCCTCTTTAAAGTGATATTTCTCTTCTGCTTAAATTGTCACTGTGTTGTGTTGACCACACTCTGCTGGGTGCTGAGAAACACTCAGATTAGGAAAAAAACATTTGTTGGGTAGGTGGGTGAGGAGAATGCCAGATTAAATTATTCATTTCAACTGTACATGAAAGATGAACTAGTGAGCAAATACCAAAAAGTATTTCTCGTAAAATGTCCATATTGGTGACAGATGAGTGGGAGAACTGTTTTGTAGAGAGCATAAAAGAAAAGGTATCTCTGCTTTATTGTTTCAATTGGTAGGACTTGAATGGCATGTTTCTTAGAAAAAATAATTAGCATAAACCTAAATTTCCTGGTCCTCAACTTCCTAGCATTGTGGTACTTTGAAAATCAGTTGGTTGTTGGGGGGGCCTGACTCAGGACTCTGGGCTCACATCAGGGACCAGAGTGGAAGGATTTCCAGAAGATGGTTCAGACACATGACCATGATGTGGGGACACGAGGAAAGTTTCCAGGGGTGGTGGCCCACAAGCCCATCTCCCCTTCATTAGCTTGGAATCCCACACCCTATTGCTTCTGTACTGTAGGCATACCTTATTATACACAATCCATTAAGTAAATGCCCATTTCTCCTCCAAGCTCTTGCTACTCGAATCACAAGGAAAGTTTTCCAACTGTATCAGTTATGCCAAGAAAGAAAATAATTTTCAAGAGTCCTTTACCTTCTTCAGAAGATCTACTTTTCACTTTTTCTTCCTCAAGATAAAACCATGGCAGAGTGGGTGATTACAACATAAGAAGGTCATGTGTCCTATGTTCTGTTCCCTCCCCATGGCTCACTTTCATCTTCACGCCACTGTGAAGGTTTCTGATCCCTGGAGAGGAGCCCATGGCAGAATGCTACTCCTGGACTTTCTACCCACAAGGCTAACTCGTGTGAAGCAGTGACAGTTCGGAGACCCTGGTGAACAGCAGACAGCATGGCTGTCAGGACTGTTCTGGAGATCACATGCGTTTTTTTTCTTAAGTTTTTTTTTTTTCATCTTTTCTTAATTGAAGTATAGTCGATTTACAATGTTGTGCCAGTTTCTGCTGTTCAGCAAAGTGACTCAGTTATACATATATATATACATTTTTAATTCAAGATGTCCCAGATGTACTTTCTTTTCCTCCTGAACTCAAAATGTTGATAGAGAACACAAATGGGCAGGCTTGGTACACAACCTTCTAACTTTATGAATTAAACGGAAGATGAACTGCTTGAAATTGACTACTTAAATATTTCTAGACTATTCAAAAAGGCTTAAAAACTAGACACTTAGACTATTAAAAATAATGCATTGCCTTCCCAGAGAATACAAAAATAAACTATAAGATGCATATCAGGTATTTTCCTTCTACAGTGGCTCCCATTCATATAGTTTATAAGTAGAGCTTTAATCACTCCTTGAAATTTAGAATCATGAAAGAAAAAGAAAGCAGGCTGCGGAAAACACTTTCCGTTGAACCAGAATTTTGAGACTCTTGTTATGAATGATCATTTGGGATCCCTTGTTACCTTTCAGGACTTCAAAATTGGAATCCAGCTCAGAAATCCAGAAAAGAAGCAAAACATTTTAGGTGAAAAATGTGAGCTTTTTGCCTATTTAATCAGCAAAAAAAAGTGGGGGAAAGGAAAATTAAAGCCTGAAATTGTCCTTGGAAACTGTTGTTTACTGTTATATTTACTGTTACAGTGTGAGGGAATTGATTTTAATGTAGCTTTTCAGGAAACAGAATTTGGCCTAATGATGCTTTTGAAATCTAAGGTTTCCATGGAATTTTTTTAAGCACATCTTACATTACATGTGTTGCTAGGGTTAGTGATAACAGGTGTAGTAAGATGGGATGACATTTGGATCATCACAGAGCTTGATGCCAATTTCTAACACATTTTTATTCACAAGCTAAAGGTGTTATGTCTGTGAAATTGTTAATTTAATTATCACTCTGCATTCCCTTTTCATTTTTCTTGTTGAATATTCAGTAGTAGCAAGTTGGCCTCAAGTTATAGACAATGTCCATACTCAGAGCATCTTAAAGAAAATATTGCCTTGGGCTTTATGCTGGGTCACCAACTTCTACCTGCCCTTCAGAGTTGTGCTATGAAGTCATGAAATTGTTTCATCATGGTTGAACCTCAGTAGTTTTAGTTAATTCAATTAATTAAATTCAATTAATTCAGCTCTCATGTAGAGGTGAAAAAATCTGATGACATGACCTTAGTTGTGAAAAATGAGTAGTTTGAAATCTAAAAGCTTATACAATAAGGGTTCTTATAATATATTTAACCAGTGGATATGAGTGAAGCATGGTCCAGTGTGAGAAGCTGCACCTCATCCACACAGGGCATAGTTTTCTTTGAAGAAAAACTAATGTAGACCTCTTCAGGACACCTGGTTCCACCCTGACCTGGGTTGCAGGTATGTGGTGTAAGTGTAAGAGGTGGTGGTCTTGAGTGGCCCCAGGACATTCATGGAGCTGTGGCTTACTGGCCCTGGTCTGTCGCCTGCACCTGACACTGTCCTGCCACAGTGAGGCTACAAGAGCAGAGCTGTGTGCATGAGATTGCCAAGCACTTGGTTAAATCAGGATTATTTAAAATGCCTCACTTTAATGGACTCAAAACTTCCCCACAAAAGTGAATGAATGAACAGAGAGAAACCCAGAGGATGTGGTTAAAAATGACTGTGAAAGTTAATAGGCTGCTGTTCATCCCAGCAGGACTGTGACTGAAACGAATTAGCAGCAGGGGACACATCCTCTGATGTGTGAGGGTCTACACAAATTAATTGAATGAGGAGGGAAAGAGATTTAGCATTGACAAATGTTTATTCAGGCTGTTCAAAAGCCCTACACCAAGGGGTAGGTACTGGAAGTGAACATGGAGCCTTGGGAAAGGAGAAGATGAGCTTGCTTTGTTGTTTGCCTAGTCCATTCAACAATGGGGTTGGGGTACCTTGTGCAAAGCTGCCTGAACAAGGACTAATGCAATCTAACACCCGCAGGCAGGTGCTTTAAGTTAAATGAAGGGCATATGCCTCATTGCTAAGTGTGTCTATTAAAGGGATGGGAATTTTGAGATGTCAGATCTTCCAGGTTTTCAAGAATAATCAAAAGGCTAGAATTTTGTGTAAAATTTCTCAATTTTTGTGACTAATGTTAAAATGTCCATTCATTCTGTGGCCCAAACCAAACATGCTATATTTATTGTTGTGTGCACTCCCTGGTCTAGGAGGTGTGGGGCATGATTCTCTCCTGGTAGAGAGAACATCAATACCTGTTATTCCGGCTATCCCCAACATTTTTTGGCACCAGGGACCAGTTTCATGGAAGACAGTTTTTCCACGGACGGGGGGCAGGGATGGTTTTGGGATGATTCAATTGTATTACATTTATTGTGCACTTTATTTCTATTATTATTACATTGTAATATATAATGAAATACTTATACACCTCACCATGATGCAGAATCAGTGGGAGCCCTGAGCCTGTCTTCCTGCAACTTGATGGTCCCATCTCGGGGTGATGGGAGACAGTGACACCCAAGTGTGTTGCTTATGTTCAATCTACTCTGTAATCTCATTTTCAGGTCGCCATCACTGCAGAAAACCCTGCTTCAGAAAGACAGGATGTTGGAAATAGAAGCAGGCTTTGCAGTGCTTTTGTGGCAATCTCAAGATATTCCACTTTGACGTCAATCCAGAACGTATGGAGATTTGAAGTCTCACACATACTTTTTTTTTTTTTTTACGGTACGCGGGCCTCTCACTGTTGTGGCCTCTCCCGTTGCGGAGCACAGGCTCCGGATGCGCAGGCTCAGCGGCCGTGGCTCACGGGCCCAGCCGCTCCGCGGCATGTGGGATCTTCCCAGACCGGGGCACGAACCCGTGTCCCCTGCATCGGCAGGCGGGCTCTCAACCACTGCGCCACCAGGGAAGCCCCTCACACACATACTTTTAAGGCCACCATCATTTGCGATCTCAAGCAGTTGATCATCTTCTAGCACAGACAAAGTCGATTATTCACAAATGGGTCGTGGATCCATTCCTTCTCAGTTCGAGGGTCTTTTGTGGTTGGGAAGTAACGCTCAAACTCTTCTGAAAGATGAGATAGGTGATCATGCCCCAGCTGGGAGAAAAAAGGCCCTGGCTCAGTCTCTTTCAAAATCTCTGCTAATGTTTGAAACATGTCAAAAATCCTAATGTTCACTTGTCGCCCCCATAATTCCAGTTTGGCTTTGAATGCAGCCACTTTATCTGCCGACTTGAACACAGTTGTCATTCTCCCCTGAAGTGACAGATTGAGTTCATTGAGCAGGTTGAATATGTCACCCAAGTAAGCAAGTTTTGCGACCCATTCTGTGTCACTGAAATGTGCTTCCAGCAGTGACTGTTTTTCTAAAAGAAATCTCTGGAGCAGCTCTCATAACTCAAAAACTCTGGCCAGTAATCTACCTTCAGAAAGCCATCTCACTTCTGTGTATCGGAGAAGACGTGTGTGCTCTGCACCCATCTCCTCACAGAGCTGCGCAAACAGACGAGAGCTAAGGGTGTGTAGTTTAATATGGTTGATAATTTTAATCACATCCTGCAAAATGTTGTTAACTTCAGGTGACATTTTTCGGCTAGCCAGCATTTCCCTATGGATGACACAGTGTGTAGACTTACATTCAGAAGTGACCTCTTTGACCTGAGTAAGCCAGAAACCAGAAAGCCATCCAGTCATGGCAGCCGCTCTGTCTGTGCATGTACCGACACAAAATGACCAATTCAGTTTTCCTGATATGAATCATTCAAAGACTTGAATAGTTCTGCTGCTGTGGTGTTGGCTGGCAACAAAAGTGCACATAACATATCCTCATGCACGTCCTCCTGAAAAACATATCGCACAAAAGTGAGTATTGTTGCCTTGTTGTCAACATCGGTAGACTCGTCAGCCTGGATTGCATACCATGGTGACTCATTAGTCCTCTCCAACAACTGCGCCTCAGTATCCTCTGCTATTTCATTAATTTGTCTAGTTATGGTGCTAGCCGAAAGAGGAACACGTGCCACCTTTTGAACTGCAGCCTCTCCTAAAAGATCACGACAAATGTCCTTAGCAGCAGGCAGGATCAACTCTTCACCAATACTAAGGGCTTCTCAGCTTTAGCAATGCGGTTAGCCACTAAGAATGATGCTCTCAACGCAGACACATTTGATGGGGTGGTGGCCTTCAATAATTGCTTGTGTTCTTTGTGTTCATGTTATTTTCTTTTGAAAAACTCCAAAGGCTTGTCTTTTAATGCAGGGTGCTTGGTCACCATGTGGCGAAGCAATTTTGAAGGTTTCATGGCTTCATTGGATAGCCGGTCGCCACATGTTATACACAGCGGGCTTGGAGGACGTGAATCACCTGTTACAATGAACCCATAATTTAAGTAGGACTCTTGGTATTTTCTTTAAATGCAGTTTTCTTTTTGTTGGCAGTCTTGGAGGCTTCTGCCGTCACATCATTGTGTCTTTCCCCCTTTTCAAAGAAGCTCTCCAGCGACGTCTGTTTTTTACTCATTTTGGCTAGGATTCCCTTGTGGGCTTACCAAAACTGTGACTGAGACAAGTGCACAGTGCAGGAAAGAGGCGCGGACAGAAGCGGTAAATAAAATAATGGGCGGGCCAAGCAAGGACTAAAATAAGTGTCGGATTCTGACTGAAAGCCTGCCACCAGATGCAGCCGTACAATTGAAGTACTTGCCACTATAAAGCCTGCCACCAGATGCAGCTTAATTGTCACTTGCCTCTCACTGATAGGGTTCTGATATGAGTCTGCAAGCAGTTGATTTATTATGGTCTCTGTGCAGGCAAACCTCTCTGCTAATGATAATCTGTGTTTGCAGCCGCTCCCAGCGCTAGCATCACCGCCGCAGCTCCACCTCAAGTCATCAGGCATTAGATTCTCATAAGGAGCGTGCAACCTAGATCCCTCGCATGCGCAGTTCACAGTACGGTTCGCTTTCCTATGAGAATCTAATGACGCTGCTCATCTGACAGGAGGCGGAGCTCGGGCGGTAATGTGAGCGTGGGGAGCGACTGTAAATACTGATGAAGCTTCATTCACTCGCCCACCACTCACCTCCTGCTGTGCGGCCCGGTTCCTAACAGGCCACTGACCAGTACCCATCCATGGCCCAGGGGTTGGGGCCCCCTGTGTTACACGAACTAGAAAGTGATCAAGTGATCACACCCAGAGTGCGTAGAGGTTCCAGAGACCTTCAGTGGGGGCCACAAGGAACAGTCCACCGAGGAGGAGGCATTGATCCAGGCCCTGAAGGTGGGATTGAGCAGTGGGTCAGGAGGGACATGGGTCCTGCCCAGATCGGGAAAGCACAGGCTGGTTTTTGTGAGTGCAGTTAGTTCATGTGCCACCAGCTTCAGGCTCCGGAAATGTCCCAGTAAGGAATGTGCAGGAACCCCCATACATACACAACACCTCCCAGACGAATTGTGCCATGTAAGTTAAAAGAGAATTTGAAAATTTTAAACTCTGAAAAAGCAGCTTTAGGTACTGGTGGTCCTTAAAACTCCTAGTGGAGCTGCCGCTGTTGCAAAGGCAGGCACCCATCTGCATCCAGGAGCTACAGGGCTGCAAAGAAAAGCCTCGCACATCTTAGAGGGTAGCCCTTTCAGCCAAATACATTAAGCCCCTTCCTATCTTTTTTTTTAAAATTTCATTGATGTATAGTTGATGTAGAATGTTGTGTGTTAGTTTCAGGTATACAGCAAAGTGATTCAGATGTGTATGTGTGTGTATATATATATTCTTTTTCAGATTCTTTTCCATTATAGGTTACTACAAGATATTGAATATGCTTCCCTGTGCTATATAGTAGGTCCTTGTTGTTTACCTATTTTGTATATATTAGTGTGTATCTATTAATCCTAAACTCCTAATTTATCCCTCCTTCCCCTTTCCCCTTTGGTTACCATAAGTTTGTTGCCCCTTCCTTTTTTTTTTTTTTTTTTTTTGCGGTACGCGGGCCTCTCGCTGTTGTGGCCTCTCCCGTTGCGCAGCACAGGCTCCGGACGCGCAGGCTCAGCGGCCATGGCTCACGGGCCCAACCACTCCGTGGCATGTGGGATCTTCCCGGACCAGGGCACGAACCCGCGTCCCCTGCATCGGCAGGCGGACTCTCAACCACTGCGCCACCAGGGAAGCCCGCCCCTTCCTTTCTTAAAGAGGTGTGCTCATTGAGGTCCAAATCTTCCAGAGAGCCAGGTGTCCTTGTGCACTAAACCGAAGCTTGTCGGCCTCACTCTCTGAGCACGACATTACTCTGACTGCTGCTCTACAACATGTGCACTAGGTCCTCTCCAGGACTTCAACTGTGTATTTGCGAGGCCAGGTAAATCTTCATGACACAAAGCGTGTAATGGACTTGCAGTGTATAGAGCTTAAGAGAAAATATGGCAGCCCTTGGGGAGGAGGGAGCTTCAATAAGCTCACAGTAGGGGAGCAAAACTTGCCACCCCAAAATATCTCTGGAAAGTGGATTATTAGGAGCTGAAAACAATCAAGGCCCAAAGGACTCAGGAAAAAACTTTGACCTCCCCACTAACTGCTTAAAAGAATGTAGATAGAGGACCCCACTAATTGCTAAAAAGAACATACAGGGGCTTCCCTGGTGGCGCAGTGGTTGAGAATCTGCCTGCTAATGCAGGGGACACGGGTTCGAGCCCTGGTCTGGGAGGATCCCACATGCCGCGGAGCAGCTAGGCCCGTGAGCCACAACTACTGAGCCTGCGCGTCTGGAGCCTGTGCTCCGCAACAAGAGAGGCCGTGATAGTGAGAGGCCAGCGCACCGCGATGAAGAGTGGCCCCCGCTTGCCGCAACTAGAGAAAGCCCTCGCACAGAAACAAAGACCCAACACAGCCAAAAATAAATAAATTAATTAATAAACACCTACCCCCAACATCTTCTTTAAAAAAAAAAAAAAAGAACATACAGGACCTGTTCCAAAAAGGAAGCCATCACCATAGGTAACTACAGTGTGATCTAGGTGTGTGGGCAGGGAGGAACATAGCAAGGTCTGTTTCTTAACATTTCTCTCTGTGTCCCACTGCCTCTAGCACAGCCAAGCAAACGTTTGTTTATCAAACATTTGCTTTTCCATCTGCATGTAAATTGCCTTCCTCCCCTTTGAAGTCCCAAACCACTACCCTCCACAACCTCTTTTGTGGTATTAAAGGAGAGGGTTTTGGCCAATTTGGTGAGTTACTCAGTTTTCCTAGGTCTCTCTCATGTATACATATTATTAAACTTTTGTTTGATTTTCTTCTGCTAATCTGTCTCATGTCAATTTTTTTTTTTACATCTTTATTGGAGTATAATTGCTCTACAATGGTGTGTTAGCTTTCACTCTATAACAAAGTGAATCGCTTACACATATACACATCTTCCCATATCTCTTCCCTCTTGTGTCTCCCTCCCTCCCACCTTCCCTATCCCACCCCTCTAGGTGGTCACAAAGCACCAAGCTGATCTCCCTGTGCTATTCGGCTGCTTCCCACTAGCTATCTACCTTACGTTTGGTAGTGTATATATGTCCATGCCTCTCTCTTGCTTTGTCACAACTTACCCTTCCCTCTCCCCATATCCTCAAGTCCATTCTCTAGTAGGTCTGTGTCTTTATTCCTGTCTTACCCCTGACTGGTGTGAGATGATATCTTATTGTAGTTTTGATTTGCATTTCTCTAATGATTAGTGATGTTGAGCATTCTTTCATGTGTTTGTCTGCAGTCTGTATATCTTCTTTGGAGAAATGTCTATTTAGGTCTTCTGCCCATTTTTGGATTGGGTTGTTTGTTTTTTTGTATTGAGCTGCATGAACTGCTTATAAATTTTGGATATTAATCCTTTGTCAGTTGTTTCATCTGCAAATATTTTCTCCCATTCTGCGGGTTGTCTTTTGGTCTTGTTTATGGTTTCCTTTGCTGTGCAAAAGCTTTGAAGTTTCATTAGGTCCCATTTGTTTATTTTTGTTTTTATTTCCATTTATCTAGGAGGTGGGTCAAAAAGGATCTTGCTGTGATTTATGTCATAGAGTGTTCTGCCTATGTTTTCCTCTAAGAGTTTGATAGTTTCTGGCCTTACATTTAGGTCTTTAATCCATTTTGAGCTTATTTTTGTGTATGGTGTTAGGGAGTGATCTAATTTCATACTTTTACATGTCTCATGTCAATTTAATTCTTAGACCAGCCAGAGGAACCTAGAAGGGTAGAGGAAAATTCTTCCTCCCAGACATTGCTGAAGTGCAAGTGACAGCAACTGCTTTACTGGATGCCTTAGGTTTGGCCCAAGCCTTACAACAGTCTCTTTCCTTTTCCCTTCCTGATACTTTATAAGGTTGTCTTACAGGGATGGTCACAGCTTCTAGGGAGATGATTTTGTGCCCAGGTCTTTGAGAAATTAGCTCTGTGCTGCTCTTTTTCCTCTAGTTGTGCAGTGAAATAGATGTGTGAGTGAAAAAAAGATAACTGGTAAGCAGTTCATTTTGCATGTGCAGTACATTATCCATTCTCAAGACATTTGTTGGAAAATGACTCTAAACATTTTAATACCTGAATTTAAAGCTAGTAAACATGAATATGAACTATAGATGTTTTTATGGTTAATGTCGACATAAATGCAACCAAAGCATGTAAAGTGATTATCACAGAACCTGGTATACAGTAGGTGCTCAGTAAGGGTTAATTTTTCTCCCATTTGACCCTTCCTCCCCCAGTAGAATTGATTTTATTCTTGATTTTTTTAACCCTTCCTGCATTTTCTTTGTTATTCTATTGTAAAGAGCAAGTTTAGAAAGCTGAGGCAATTTATCCGGCTGGAGTAAAGAACTGTCTAGAAAGCTCAGATTTACACAACAAACACAGGGTTTTGTTAGCCAAGCCTCGTAAGTGAGAATAAGGAGTACCTGTTGCTGATTAGGTCTTTCTATCAAGAAAAGGGCAGTGACCCAAATAATGTCCCAGAAATAAACCTCACTGGCTGGGCAGTCACAATGAGCACTCTTGACCATCACATTGTACCTCTGGACTGTGACTGCTCTAAATCCTCAAGTTCAGCCCAGTAAAATGTGCCCAGCTGTTCTAATCATATCTTTAAGCAAAACTCTGCAGAATCTGGGAAGTGGTCTTGATGATTTAAGGAGAGGTCTGCTCTTAACATCGTTTATACAAATTTTTAAATCCACAGTCTTGCAATGCACCTCAACAACGCTGCCCAACCTGTATTTAAATCTAGTCCCAGTACATGGTAGGCACTAGTTTTCCAAAGATGATACAAACCTTCAGTACTTTTTCTCTTTCCTTATTAATATACTTTATACAAGCAATATGATAGTTGATAGCATGCTTTTGTATGGCAGATGCTATATAAAATACACTAACTGCATCTTATTTAATGTAAAATATAATTGGGCAAGGATTCTATCTTTTATGATCTGTGCAGAGCTCCATATATTGTCGGCATGTAATGAATACTTATAAATAATGAAAAGAAAGGTGCTGAATTTAATGCAAGAACATTATTTCATTCTCATTAACTAATAGACTGGCTGCCTGCAGTAAAATTCAGCATTAATTATTTTTCTTCAACAGGACAAGTTCAAAGAAGTTTTTATTTTCTGGTACATCTGAAACTTCTCTGTTTTCTAGAACATAATTATATTATGAATTAATTTAAAACTGACCTGCCCAAGAAATCTATTTTTATTCTTGTGTATAAAATTGCTAGATATTCTTACTACTCAACTATAAGCAACATAATACAAATTAGGAGTTACACACATTAAGAAATTAAAAACCAGAATAGACCTCAAGAGAATAGTCTTTCTATTTCAACAACAATCAAACTTTCAAGTCAACTCACTATCCACTCTATTTATCTTACCAAAAATATACTGACTCTTTGCTTTGTGTTTTCATGTTTATGAAATTCCTGCCCTGCTACATATGCCACCTACTGCATATAGATTTGTCTGTGGGGTGTCTCTTGTCTCTTTCCAGTCAAATTTGCATTCTAAGGCAGCCCATCTGAAAAAATTACTATGCAAAGAATCACCATTCCAATAGGGAAAATGTATACCAAGTTCAGTTATCCAAGTTCAGAAATCACTCTAGGAAGCTACTTTGGAGAAAGTTGCCTAGAATAGAGAGACCTGATTCTACTTCCCGCTCTGAACTCCTCTTGCCCTGGGATCTTTTTCAAGATTCTAAACCTCTTTATGCTTTAGCTTCTGTATCTGTAAAAAGTAATTTCATCTATCTGGGTTTATCTCTTATAACTCAAAGGGGTTTTAGGTAGCCAAATGATTTTTTTTTAATTTGCTAGAATCATATGAGATCATATACACAAATGTTTTAATCTATATGCTGCTCTAGACATATGAAAAGTAACATTGTTATAATTATATGGTTAAAAGTCTTAAGTAAATACTTTTAAAATAAAATTGTAGCCTTAAAAGAAACGTTCAGGCTTTAATTGGCACATACTTACTTAAAGCAGTATCTTCAACTGCTGTGTTCCAATGTAGAAATTAAGAAAGCCCCTTAGAAATTGCTTCAGGATGGTTTTCTTCATATTAATAGGATACAGATACTGTATTTGAATAAATGAGTTACTGATAATCTCAAAAATGTCATATTAGCTAAGATGTTGGCCATTAAAAATTTTTTACTAAAACACCTCGAAAAGCAAAAGAGATTAGTTTTAATTTTTCTTGATTATTATATTATTGTATATGCAATTTTATTCTACACAAAAATTATTGTCTTCATTGTTGTTGCTTTCTTGTTAATTTCTTTGAGGATAGAAGTAACTAGAAAAATGGTCTAAAGGTAGGCAGTGGCAAGGAGAAAAATTTTTAAAGGAAGCTAATTTACAAATAATTGATGGTATGACTTTAATAATGAGGAGAATGATGTGTCAAAAAAGACAGTAAAGAACTCAAAAGTTTTATAAATAAGGGCTGTTTTGCTCTTACTAACCCATAAGAGGTTAGAGGGGATCCAGAGAAGGCAGTGGCCCATTATCAACAGGCCATCAAACAGCCCACGTCATCCCCAGGTGACCATGGCAAACCTGGAGAGACTCTACAGATCACTGAGGAAGAACATAATGGCCAAAAAATGGTACAAATGATAAATTCACTTTGCAAATTGTTCAGAGACCTCAGCATTGCCCATCAACTTTTTAATTAAAAATTAATTGGATGAGATGTGTTCTTAGGGTATTAGTTAATTTCATCTATTTGGATAGTATCGATTTTCTTTATCAAGAAGAATAATATACATGCATCCCCTTGTTCACTGCAGCATTGTTTACAATAGCCAAGATATGGAAACAACCTAAGTGTCCATCAATGGATGAACAGATAAAGGTGTGATATATATACACAATGGAAGACTACTCAGCCATAAGAAAGAAAGAAATCTTGCCATTTTTCAACCATGTGGATAGACCCTGAGGGCTTTATGCTAAGAGAAATAAGTCAGACAGAGAGAGACAAACACCATATTATCTCACTTACATGTGAAATCTTAAAAAAAACAAAAACAAACAAACAAAAAAACGAGCTCATAGATATAGAGAACAGAATGGTAGTTGCCAGGGAGGGAGGGCCAGGCTGGTAAAATGGGTGAAGGAAGTCAAACTTCCAGCTATAAAATACATAAGTCATGGAGCAGTAATGTACAGCATGGTGACTATTGTTAATAATATATAATATACATTATATGCAAGGTATAGTTAATAATACTATATAATACTGTATTACATATTTGAAATTGCTGAAAGTAAATCTTAAAAGTTCTCATCAGGTCTTCCCTGGTGGTGCAGTGGTTGAGAGTCCGCCTGCCGATGCAGGGGACATGGGTCCGTGCCCCGGTCGGGGAAGATCCCACATGCCATGGAGAAGCTAGGCCTGTGAGCCATGGCCGCTGAGCCTGCACGTCCGGAGCCTGTGCTCCGCAACGGGAGAGGCCACAACAGTGAGAGGCCCGCGTACCGCAAAAAAAAAAAAAGAAAAAAAAAAAAGAAAGAAAAAGTTCTCATCACACACAAAATAATTTGTAACTGTGTGTGGTGACGGATGTTAACTAGACTTATTGTGGTGATCGTTTCACAATATATACAAATATTGAATCATGAAAGTAATCTAATGTTATATGTCAATTATACCAAAATCTAAAAATAAATAACATACAAAATATTATAAATGATATCCTAACTACTGACTGGTTAGAACATGGGGTTAATAAACCCAAAGCTGGAATTAGTTCCATGATGGGTATTAGCAACTTTAACAATGGCGGTAGGTGAGAGACTGTGCAGAGGGCAGAATCCATTCATCCTCTTTGTTGGGAACATCCCTATTTGTAGCTCAATAGAGGGAGGCGTCCTTCCCTATACACAGAGGGAGACATCATGACATTTTCCTTTACCTTTTTCTTCACATAATCTCAAAGCCTATGTTGGCACAAGACTCAATCCGTGGACAGTCCTCCCTAATTCTAAATTTAGACCTTTTGGAAATGTACCTTTTAAAAAATGAAATGTGATGCAGGTGGCACACAAAGAGGTGATATTACCCATCTCGGGTGCACTATGTCACCACAGTGGTGGGTGAAGAGACCCTGCAGATTCACAGGAAGCTGCAGCTCTTCTGCTCCTCACGGGGAACCCCATTTGCCACTGGCGAGTAAAAGACCACCAAAAAAATGGAACAAAAGGAAAAAGGGACTGGGACTGGGGAAATAGGTATGACTTGTGACATCGGGAGGTTTTGGTAACCTTCAAAAAGGAACCAGAATATCTGTAGTATATCTATTTTATAAATATTAATATGCCACTCATGTTAGATCCATTTGCCAAGTCACAAAAAAATGTTTTATCTCATGAAAAATCTCTTTAAATAAGCTCTTCCTTCTCATTAGAAATGTAATCAATGAAACTTTTCTTACAAACACACTGTTGTGTGAAAAGTATAAAAATTTATTTGGTACTGTGGCTCTGGGTCATGATTTGACATATTTAGTCAACTTTTCATTTAAAAGCTCAAGCTATTTCTGTGGGTTCCTTTTGGCCATCATTGCTAGTCACTCACACACACGCACACAAGCACACAACTGTAAACTGTGGTACATACAGCCCTATGTGTCACTAAATAGATACTGAAAGTTTTTGTCAGGATAAAAAATTATATATATATATGGCATGTATATAACATATACATTGTAGTGTAATGTATTGTTCCTAAGGAATTTTTCCAATGCCACTATTCAAGGATGCCTTATTTGATAAACTAATAACCAAGTGCCTTCTAAGCCAAGGTCAGGGTGGTTTTGCAGGCTCAGGTTTTGACAGTGATGAATCAGATGAAAGAAGCTGAAAAGACAACAATCACATTGTGTCAGAGGAGACTGGGTGCCTTGAATGCTATCGCCTGTTGTCCGCCATCCACAGCAAGTGGGAGAAAGCACTTCAAGAAAGCCACTCTTTGAAGTTGTGTTTGGACTCAGAAGTAGAAAAAGAAGTGACATAAATAATTCATAAATTTGCACATTGGAAAGACTGAGTAGTCTTGATATTGTCAATTGGTATATTATTCTCTCTTGTGGAAGCTTTTCACAGATAAACTATCTATCTTAAATTTCCCTTTGAAATGGTATGATTATTTTTTAGCTCACCTCTAAGCTAAAGATTTTCTGTGGAATTATCTTATCCTTGGTGATCTGTATAATAACTAAAGACTAGCATTTGTGCACCATGTAGCTTGTCATCCCCGTGTGGATACGTTTAGTCTTGATAACAATCCTTCAAAGCAGGTGAATCACCTTCCGTAGAAGCTGTTATTATTTATCTCTATTTTTAAAGCCATACAACCATAAATTCATGAACAAACTCAATAAATATTTTTGAATGTCTGTTATGTACTAGACACTCTGTGGGCACCAAGAATTGAACAATGAGAAGAAAAAAGATACTGCCTTTATCTTCATGGAGCTTACAGTCCAGAGGAGGAGATAGGTATTAAACAAGTAATCACAAAACCAATGTAGGATTACAGCCGTGCTCTCTGATGTCATAAAGAGCACCCTGGTCCCTAAAGAGCATATAATCAGTGGACCTGAGTGGCCTGGACAGTCAGATTTTCCTGTGGAGTGATGTGGAAATGAGGACTGGGTGATGAATAGTAGCTCCAGAGAAAAGAGGGTAGCAAAATAACACACACTAAGTCCCTGTGTCGACAGTGAATGGCCTCTCTGAGGGATGGGTGTATCTGGATGTTGAATATCATGAATCCCTCGTTCTTCTTTTTTTTTTTTAAGTGTATTAATGAAGCACCATGACTTTACTGATCACAACTAGAATCATATGGGTCAGGAAGTATTACGCAGCAACTACAAACTCATTCACGTGAACCCAAGTCCTAGTGGAAAGCCTATTGGCTGGTTTTTATCATAGTTTTCTCAAATGTCAAGAGTAGAGAATTACTTTAAATGCTATTTTCCTAGTTCTTATATCTATCTCTTTTTTTCTTCCTGATTTTTTACTGGTAAAAAATCTTGCTTTTTCTCCCCTTTTTTTTCAAGACAAAAACTGCCTTTGATGGATCTTCCTGCCAAGAAGGGCTACAGATTATTTTGGATCCATCTAACAAAACTGAAGATTCACCATCTTTTGTCCATTTTTCTCCACTCCATACTCAACACTTGTCCACTCCTAACCCTTCCCCTTCTCCTTTTCCCCAACTGCCCCCTCCCCATTATATGGCAGGAGACTTTCATTAGGGCTTCCTCAGCAGTGAGATCCGGGGGATCCACCTGTCCCTCCACCAGCATGCCCTTCCATGGAGAAAATAGAGCAAGAGAGAGTCGGCACTTTCCCTGGTTTAGCTTCTTGCTTATACTATCACAGCAAATGTTTAAAGGTTTGACTGTTTCTTTCATGCAGGCTTGTCATCTCGGTCAGCTGCTCCCACACCTGGAAGCTCAGCTCTCTCCAGCTCAGCTGAGCTCTTGAGAATTAAACAAAACAGACAGGGCTAGAGGATTCTGGGAAGAGGGTGGAGGAGGAAGCACCGGAAATGAGTCTCCCCACCTAGACAACATTTGCACTTGCAGAACCTGTCTTGTGAGACAGCTCCGGTGCCTCTGGAAAAGAAAAAAGTGATGGAGGCCTTGCTTGCACACCAGCAAGGGCACAACCAGCAAAACTTTCCTCTCACCCTGAATTCACGGTGGCATATTTGGGGACATATGCTGATAACTCTGCTGCTGAGACACTTGCATCTCTGCAGCAGAAAATATAAAGGGCGACTGGGGAGGGGGGCGCGGACAATTAATGTTTTATCCATTTATGCTTGCTTTCACTTAAACTTCTACTCATACCTTTTCCTACACTTGCAACCAGGGGATCTAATTCCATCCCTCAGCCTTTAATGTCCAAAAATACAAGAGCTTGGATACTACAAAGGCAGAGCACTTATTCTTAAAACATTCTGAGATGTTTCGAAGTGGGCAAGTCCTCTAGGGGTAAGCCAACTGGGGAATGCTACCAAGAGAAGGCTCATTTGAGTCTCAAGAGACATGCAATATTTAAGACATACGTATACTGAAAAATGATCATTCTTTATCTGAAATTCAAATTTAATGAGGTACTCTGCTTTTCATTGTTTGTTGTAAATCTGGCAATGCTCCTTCAGCTGGGAACACTCACCCATATATTTGTCATTTTTGTCCCATGCCATGGAACAACCAGATGGAGAATATTCAAGTCAACATGTGTCACCTTCCTACTGGGAATCTGGCTCCAGTGATGATATGAAAGAAGTAAGTTGCATCACCCCACCCTTGAGGAGTTGATACCCAGAAAATTTGCCCAGCACCTAGTGCAAAGCAGTCACTCCCCAAATCCTTGTAGATGGTTGAGGGAATGAATGATGCTGTGGGACTTTCATAAGATTACTGTGGGGGGTGTGTGTGTAGGAAACAACAGCTACAGATCACAGTGATTTTAGATTGTTTTTAGAGAGCCAGATGATCCTGGTAATAAAGTTTTTCTGGGAAAAAAAAGAAAAGATATTCTGCAGAGAGATAGGAATTCCATTTTGAGGGAAATAAATCTGATTGAACTAAAAAAGTCCATACTAGTTTGGTGTGTGTCCCACTGCAATTTAATGGATTACAAGCTGCAGTTGCTGGCCCATTGTTTATTTGTTTTTTTCCCCCTATTTGGATGAAATTTGCCACTTGTTCATAGGTGGTCCAAATGGAAGGGTTTGGAATTAAGGAGAAAAGTGCTGAGTATTTACCAGGCATGAGACCTGCACCAAATTTTGAGCTGAGAGCCATCAACTGAATTGGATTTCAGGCCCAGTAATGTTGGTACCATACTGCTGTTCACCAGTCTTTTTGAAAATATGTTCAACTCCAGTGAAGTCAGCTATAGCTCATGGAGAAACAAGCACTGCGGACGATGCGGGATGGACAGTGACTCACTAGAGTCTGCCCATGAAAAGCCTGGCAAGCAGGAGCCCATGCACTCCCGCTGCTGCAGGAGATCACTCCAGCGATCCCCGGCAGTCCCGGCAGCGGCACTGTAACCAAGCAGGACCCCATGGGGCCTTCCCAGAACAGGAACCCCTCCCCATGTCCTCCACCTGCCTTTGGCCTGTAGAAGAACTTCATTCAGTCAAAGAATAAATTTAATCAGAGAAGTAAGAACATGGAGAAAGGGAAACAGTCAAGCAAGACAAAATAATGATAATTTAGCCATTAAACAAAGTCAAGGACCTCTATTTCCTCCTCAAGGGCTCTAGATAATATTCTGAGCCATGTCTTTGAGCTGTTTGGCAGATACTGAAACCCCCGCCAGGTGGAAGAAGTTAACTGTATGCTGCCCACAAGCATGTTGACCCCAGACAGTTTGGAACCAGGATGATGATGTTGAATTCCTATTACCTCACCACCAACCAATCAGAAGCATGTCCACGAGCTGATCACACACCCCACGACCACTCTTCCTCATCCTTTTTTTTTTTACATATTTATTGGATCGTAATTGCTTTACAATGTTGTGTTAGTTTCTGCTGTACAACAAGTAAATCAGCTATACGTACACATATATCCCCTCCCTCTTGAGCCTCCTTCCCACCCTCCCCTTTCCACCCCTCTAGGTCAAAGCACCAAGCTGATCTCCCTGTGCTATACAGCAGCTTCCCACTAGCTATCTATTTTACACATGGTAGTGTATATATGTTAATGCTACTCTCTCGATTAGTGCCAGCTTCCCCTTCACCCCCTGTGTCCACAAGTCCATTCTCTACGTCTGGGTCTCCATTCCTGCCCTGCCACTAGGTTCATCAGCACCATTTTTCTAGATTCCATATATATGCATTAATATATGGTATTTGTTTTTCTCTTTCTGACTTACTTCACTCTGTATGACAGACTCTAGGTCCATCCACATCACTACAAATGACTCAATTTTGTTCCTTTTTATGGCTGAGAAATATTCCACCATGCACTGCAATGAAGAGTAATATTCGACCCCGCTCTCCGCTTCTAGAGAAAAGCCCGCATGCAGCAATGAAGACACAACACAGCCAAAAATAAAAAAAAAAAATTTTAATAAAAATATTCCATTGTATAGATGTAGCACATCTTCTTTATCTATTCATCTGTTGATGGACATTTATGTTGCTTGCATGTCCTGGCTATTGTAAATAGTGCCGCAATGAACATTTGGGGTACATGTATCTTTTTGAATTATGGTTTTCTCTGGGTATATGCCCAATAGTGGGATTGCTGGGTCGTATGGTAGTTCTAATTTTACTTTTTTAAGGAACTTCCACACTGATCTCCACAGTGGCTGTTATCAATCCATTCCCACCAACAGTGCAAGAGGGTTCTCTTTTCTCCACACCCTCTCCAGCATTTATTGTTTGTAGATTTTTTCATGATGGCCATTCTGACTGGTGTGAGGTGATACCTCATTGTAGTTTTGATTTGCATTTCTCTAATGATTAGTGATGTTGAGCATCCTTTCATATGTTTGTTGGCCATCCATATGTCTTCTTTGGAGAAATGTCTATTTAGGTCTTCTGCCCATTTTTGGATTGGGTTGTTCGGGGTTTTTTTTGATATTGATCTCCATGAGCTGTTTGTATATTTTGGAGATTAATCCTTTGTCAGTTGCTTCATTTGCAAATATTTTCTCCCATTCTGAGGGTTGTCTATTCTTCTTGTTTATGGTTTCTTTTGCTGTGCAAAAGCTTTAAAGCTTAATTAGGTCCCATTTATTTATTTTTGTTTTTATTTTCATTACTCTAGGAGGTGGGTCAAAAAGGATCTTGCTGTAATTTATGTCAAAGAGTGTTCTACCTATGTTTTCCTCTAAGAGTTTTATAGTGTCCAGCCTTATATTTGGTCTTTAATCCATTTTGAGTTTATTTCTGTGTATGGTGTTAGGAAATATTCTAATTTTATTCTTTTACATGTAGCTGTCTCACCCTGTCTTTAAAGCCCTTTCCCTGAAAGCCTTTGGGGAGCTCAGGTCTTTTGAGCACTAGCTGCCCTGGACTCCTTGCTTGGCGCCCTGAAATAAACGTTGCCCTTTCCTTCACCACAACACAGTGTCAGTAGATTGGCTTTATTGCACACGTGGGCATGTGGACCCAAATTTTGTTTGCTAAGAGCACCATCACTTCTCCTCCCGACTGCCCCCATCAACATACAAACGTGCTGCTATTTCTTCCATCTTAAATTTAAAACAAAATAAAACTTTCTTTGAACTGTACTTCTCCTGCTGTTTCTTTTCACCAAAACTCCTAACAAGATTTTTCTAAACTCACTGTCTCTCATGCCTCATCTCCCATTCTCTCTTAGACCTGCTCTAATCAGACTTTCCATCCACCCATTCCTAGGTCCCTGATACTGATCTTGTTAAGTTCATCGCTAACTCCATGTAGCTAAATTCAGTGTCCATTCCCAGCCCACAGTGTAACAGATTTAACAGCAGTATTTGAAATCATCCATTGCTACCCCTCCTTGAAGCATTTCCTTAACTTTCAAAACACATAGTATTCTCTTGGCTTTCTTTCTTATACCTCAGGTTTTGGCTGCAGTAACAATGCACAACAATCTCAAAATTTCAGTAGCTTGAAAAAAACACCATTTTATTTCTCACTTACAGATCTGACAGTGTGCTGTGGCTCAGCTGTTCTAGGTTGGGCTCAGTGGGGCCAGGCTGGACCCCAGGCTTCTGGTTTGGCTCTACAGGACTTTTTTTGAGGCTTTTTTTTTACTGAGTGTAATGTTTTTGAAATGTATCCATGTTGTTGCATGTATGAGTAATTCTGAATTGATTATTTTAAAAAATATATACACTGTAGCTTTGTCTACTGCATGGGTCTAAAAACAAGGACACCCCTAATAACAATGACTACAAATAATGCCCAGATCTTGATTTCTAAATACTGTTCCTACTAAAAGGAACCAAAACTCTTGGGACAAATGGCTGGTTCCAAGATTGGTGCAGGGAAAATAGAAAGTGAATCTCGACTATTGTATACCAGAAAGCAAGGAAGTGCTTAAAGACTGATGGAGACAAGTGAAAAGAACACAATTGCATTTTAAAAGGGTTCTCATTTGCCCAATTAATTTATTGAATTGTTAAAAAAAAAAAAGAATCCATGAATCTATAAAGAGAATGAGGTAGAGTGAAGAGACAACACTTCTTTACATAACAACTCCTGCTAATAAATGTAAAAGGAATGACAGAATTCAAAAATGACCGTTTTGCAATCTCCAGTGTAATCATGTTTTAGGCAAAGATCATCAATGGATGCTAAAACCATTTTGCAGAACGAGATATCCACATGGTCTTCAAGAATGATTTCACAGGTGAGTATGTGTCCGTTTCTTAGTTCTACTAATTTCAAAGGGGAAAGAGTACCTTTACTATAAAGAGATCTGTCAGGCACCCCCCCCCCCACTTAATCAGGTAATCAAACACAGAATCACCAGTAATGGGACAAACTGACAGTAAGTGCTTCTTGATGCAATAGTATAGGAAGAACACATCACCTACATCGTATTCTTGTCAAAAATATTTAACTTGGGGCTTCCCTGGTGGCGCAGTGGTTGAGAGTCCGCCTGCCGATGCAGGGGACACGGGTTTGTGCCCCGGTCCGGGAAGATCCCACATGCCGCGGAGCGGCTGGGCCCGTGAGCCATGGCCGCTGAGCCTGCGTTTCCGGAGCCTGTGCTCCGCAACGGGAGAGGCCACAACAGTGAGAGGTCCGCATACCGCAAAAAAAAAAAAAAAAAAATTTAACCTGAATCTTAAACGTGAGGAAACAATCAGCAAATCCAAATTGTAGGACATTTTATAAAAGAATTGACTTGAATTTTCCAAAATGTCAATCTCACAAAGATTATTTTTAGGAAAAGATTGAGAGACTGTTCTAGAACAGCAATTCTCAAAGTGTGGTCTGTGGATTCCTGGGGTTCCATGAGACTGGGGAACAGCAGTCTGTTCCTGGGGAACGGACTGTTCTAGAACAGGAATTCTCAAAGTGTGGTCTGTGGATTCCTGGGGAGTCCACAAGATCAAAACTATTTTCATAATAATAATAATAAATAATTTGCCTTTCTCACTGTGTTGAGATTTGCATGGATAGTGCAAAAGTACTGGTGGCTAAAACTTCTGGCACCTTAGCATGAATCAAAGACACGATGCCAAACTA
Source organism: Orcinus orca (assembly GCF_937001465.1). NCBI lineage: Eukaryota > Metazoa > Chordata > Mammalia > Artiodactyla > Delphinidae > Orcinus > Orcinus orca. Next base: position 25,438,240 of record NC_064569.1, read on the forward strand.
CAAGTTGTCATATTCTTCTCCAAGAGGTCCCACAATTTTTTAAAATGTCAGTTTCACTTAACAATGCACTTGAACCCACCAAAATTGTTAATTTTATGAAATTTCAATCCATGAGTAAACATCTTTTTAATATTCTGTGTGGCAAAATAGGAACTACACTTCTAAAACACTTCTGTGAGCCAAAGAGCAATGGTTGTTTCAAGGAAAATCCCTTGTGCACATGTTCGAACTGCATTTGAACTAGTCACTTTTTTTCATGTAACACAATTTTATATGACAGAACTACTGACAGATACATGGTTTTTCAGGCTTGGGTATTTGGCAGGCAGTTTCTCCAAAATATACGAAGTGAGCCCATCATTTCAAGGAAATCACTGATAGTATTTGTTGCCAATAATAAAATTCCAGCTTTTCAAGCAAAAAAAATCGAGTTTTGGAAAAATTGTATTAATCATATTTATTTGTATTTATCATCAGTTTTTCCATGCTCAAAGACTTTTTTTGTAAGATTGGTGATATCAGTGTATGTGATTTCTTGATTAGTATCAAAGGAAACAAGGAACTAACATTTGAGTACTCACTACCTACTAGACACTGTGCAAGGTAGCTTACATACTGTGCTATAACAATTTAGATTTTCAACAAGCCTGTGGCAGGTTTCCACCTCAAAAACAACTGGAAAGAACAGTAATAATGGCATGGTGGGGGGAGCTTTGTTATGGTTTGGGAAATGCTTTAGATGCAAAACAGGTAAAGGGAAAGCTAATAAGTATAATAAGATGTTAAATTAGAAGTTTCAACTGAGGCACCAAAATACAATGAATGCTAACAGAGTGTCAGACCATCCTAATGTGGTAATTTCAAAGAGCGGAGAGTGTGTTGATGCTGAAAGGACCCTCAACATATTTCTTTGGAGAAAACAATTGATGCCCTGTGACTCTTACTCTTATGGGAAGGGATGGGTACTCTTCCCTCAGCTCAAGCCTAGGGTTAAAAGCTTCAGCAGGATGCCTGGAGAACGTTTATGTGTCCCTGCAGTTATGGGGGCACAAAGGACTGTGCCTGATTCATGAGAGGGACAGCAAAAGTGGGCCACAGAACAGAGGGCCACATCAGGAGCAAGCCGATGCCTCAGAATTTATCAGAGCAAGGGATGCATGAGTGTTTCCCATGGACCATGAGGGAGAGGGGTGAGTGGAGTCACTTTGACCACTGCTTAAGAGGGTAATGGGAATCCAAACAGTGAAAACCTATGCAGAATAGACTATCAGAAAAACAGGGGCTGAGGGAGAGAATTGTAGAAGAGAAAGGGAATAGACCACCCATGTCAAGAAGGCTGTAATCCGAGTTTTTAACCAAGTAAACCAGGAAGGCACCCACAGGAGTCAGTTTTAGACTTCTTCCGAGGCCCAGGAGTACGAAGCCATCATCTGATGGTACTGTTCAAGTAAGAGCTTTCTCCTCCCTTTTCCCTGCTTCTTCTCATGTTCTGGAATGAAATTACCGGGAAAGAGACAGGGACCGACTGCCTCACGCTCCCAGGAGCACAGGCTACAGGCTGTGAGGAGGGGAGGGGGGAGAAGTCATCTTTAAATCAAGATTAAAGTATTGCATAATACACTGAACTCCACATTTTAATTTATGAATCTTCAGGATTCACAAATCCATTCAGGATATGAGCTTCAGGAAGAAATGCGCAATGAAGTCTTCAACGTTTCCAAATGACACCAAACTTTGCCAAGTAGTGAAGAGCTGGACTAAAAGATAAGGACAGACCATGGCACAAGTCTGTAGAAAGGCAGTAAGTTATGCTCGAGGAGGAATAAATACTCACTGGTCTGTAATTCCCTCTGGGGTTTTCCCTGTGAACTAGTGTTTCCTGGAGTGCCTACATATGGCCTAATTTTGAGGAATGTTGTAATATCCACAGTCCACTGTTCAGAGGTGGTTTTATCACGTGACACTGATAATGTGGACACAACTCATCCAAAAATACTGGTTCTTGACCAAAGGCTCCATCTAAAGGCTGGCCGACCAGAGGCCTGCCTCGCATGCTCTGCCCAGCAAGTGCTTTCTAAACTAATTTTATCCTCCCTCTTGGGGTACTTAAAAGGCAGAAATACAGAGAGGGTGGCCTGTGAACAGAGTGAAGATGAAGAAAAGCACAGAGTAAAGAGGTAAATAGAGGCCATGACAATTCCTCAAAAAATTAAACATAGTTTTACCAGATGATCCCGCAACTCTACTTCTAGGAATATATTCAAAAGGATTAAAGTCAGTATCTTGCAGAGATATCTGCACTCCCATATCCATATTCATTGCAGTATGATTCACAACAGCCAAGGTTCACAAATAACCTAACTTTCCAACTACAGATGAATGGATAAAGAAAGTGTGGTATATACATACAATGGACTATTATTCAGCCTTAAAATGGAATGAATTCTGACACATGCTACAACATGGAAGAACCTTGAAAACATCATGCTAAGTGAAATAAGCCAGATACAAAAAGACAAGTATTGTATGATCTCCCTTTTATGAGGTGCCTAGAAGAGGCAAATTCACAGAGGCGGAGAGGAGACTATGGGTTACCAGGGCTTGGTGGGGAGGTAATGAGAGTGCAGAGTTGGTGTTTTGAGTGTCGGCTGGGGAAGGTGAAGAGGCTCTGGAGATGGGTGGTGGGGATGGCCGCACTACGTTGTGAATGGAGTTAATGCCATTGAACTGTATACTTAAAAAATCGCCAAAATGGTAAGTTTTATGTCATGTGTATTTTACCACAATAAAAACATTTTTAAAAATTGTTCCAAGTTTCTCTCTAACAATTTCTGCCTCACTATAGTCTTTCATTTGACAAGTCGGGCAACGTGGGTAATTTCTTTTTTTTTGTAAGTAAAAGAAGAGATGCGATCTCCTTTTATTGATGCCTACTGTGGACAAGGTGGTCCTTTTAACTCCAGACCCTGCCTTCCTTGGTATTTTCAGATAGAAGTCAACAAATGAACACCAATAACAGCGAGGACTCTATAAAAGGGCCCCGAACTTGCAGATGAAACATCGCAGGCTTAGTGAAACAAAACAGGGGCTCCATCGAGTCCTCGCGGATTGGCGGCCCCGGAGCACAGCCGGTGGATCCCGGGCAGCAGCAGGGAGTAACCGGTGGATCGAGACGCATACGTGGGGGCACCACGGGGGCCCTAGGGGAGGAGGGGGCGACAGGAGGTCAGCAGTTGGTTGGATCCAGATCCTGACGGGGTCTTATGGCCTCAGGGGTGGGCACGAGGCACCCCTGAAGACTCCAAGAAGGGACAGCACAGATGCCTGCAGGTGGGGAAGGGGAGTGGGCGGAGCGTCAGGCTCCAGGTTGGGGAAAAGCAGAAGGAGAAGGAAGGATGGAGATGCTGTCTATTGGGAGCTCTGGTCTGAAATGAGCTTATGTTGGGATAAAGAATTTCAGGCTAATTTCTAAGCATAAGGAAAGTCTCGTGTACACTCCAACTTCTGCCTGGGGAGGGATACCAAGCGGGAATTTTTATGTTAAGACTGTGATTATGGAAAAATTCCGTAAGACAGACAATCATGTCAACGTATTTTTCTAGTTTGTATTTTAAATTGTGCAAGTGTTCTCGGAGGCCTTGTGACAGACACAACTTTTATAAATATAAAAAGTCAGTCTGCCCCAACTGCCACTCTGCTAAAGATTCCCACCCCCTTCCAGGTTTATCCCGTCAGATTTGTTAAAGACCATTGCATTTTGAAATATTAAACACACAGCTAATCAAAGGGAAATGAGAGTTTACTCCAATAACACTGCAAAGGAGGATTTCCCCCAACTCTTCTTTCTTCAGCATTAAAGCCCTCTCCTTGACATCAGTGTTGGCAGAGCTGTTCACATCACCAAGGCTGTGGAGGAAAACACAGCGCACAGGCAGGCGCAAGCAGGCACGGTGCACAGTAATGAAGGGAGTGCGGGGTCTCCAGAGAGGCCCAGATTCAAGGCCCAATCTTTTCCCTTCTAAGAGGCATGCCCTTGGCCAAGTTACTTAACCTGCTGCAGTCCCAAGCAGCAGCTGAGTGTGGCAGGTGGACTTTCCTAGGCTCAGATCCCCCTGTGTCACCTCCTTGCTGGGACTCCTGGCAGTGCGACAGTGATGGCACTGGTGATGGTAATAATGCCGTCACCTCATGGCATTATTATGAGGTTATAAATGAGTTAGCTCATGTGAAATACTTGAGAGTACCTGTCATGTAGAGAACAGTATATAAATGCTTGCTATTTTATTATCAGTTTTTTTTGAAAAAGCATATACTCTCTCACAGGGCACTTGTGACAATTAGCTGAGATGGGGAGTAGGGCGATATAAGTGGATTCAAATCCTAAAATCCTAGCTCTACCACTTATCAGCTGTATGTCCTAAGACGATTTCCTCTATCTGCCTGTACTTCAGTTTTGAGATTGAAAGAGACAATTCACTTACAGAACTTAGCATAAGACCTTGCACATAGTGACTGGACGGACAGTAGGTATGGGCTGCTGTCATGTCATATCCACAACAAGTGTTACTTTCTCCTGTCTTGATCATTCTTATTACAAGATTTTTTCTCCTGAGAGGAAAAGATCCTCTGGTCTGTTAAAGTGAACAGGGTAGTCTACAGATGAGGGTTCTTATGGGCTGTACTGTGTCCCCCCAAATTCATGTGTTGAAGTCCTAACACCTACTACCTCAAATTGTAACCATATTTGGAGATAAATACTTTAAAGAGGTAATTCAGTTAAAATGAGGCCATTAGGGTGGGCCCTAATTCAATATGACTGGTGTCCTTATAGAAAGAATAGATTTGGACACAGAGAGACACCAGACACTTGCATATACAGTGGAAAGATCATGTGAGGACACAGCAAGAAGGCGGCCATCTGCAAGCCAAGGAGAGCGGCCTCAGAGGAAAACCTGCTAACACCTTGATCTTGGACTTCTAGCCTCCAAAACTGAGAAAATTAATTTTTGTTGTTTAAGCCACCCAGTCTGTGGTGTTTTGTTATGGCAGCCGTACTTGATTAATGCGAGGGTTTAAATCTATTCTGCATATTTTTAAGAAAAAGATATTCCATTTTCCAAAGTTCAAAGTGGGTGTCAATTTATTCAGCAAACATTTGTTGACCACCTGGTATGGACAAGGCCCTGTCCTAGTGCTGGAGGTGCCACAGTGAAGCGCTATGTGTCCTCACGGAGCTCACGGTCCAGAGCCACCCTGGACGTGTGACCTCCAAAGCTGTCACAGCAGGAAAAGAGGAAAAAGGAGGCAAGTCACAGGCCTCACATCAATGCCACTCCCAGTAGATTATCTCATGGTCCCAACCCAATGTCAAGAAAGGCTGGAAGACATCAGATAGTACGTAGAAAAATTGGTGAGTAACTGCCTCAAGTAGATACCTTTATTATATCTCCATTCTGTTAGCAAGGTTAAAGGTATTGCCCCAGGCCACACCACTAATAAGCAGAGGAGCCAGGGATCTTTTCCAACTGCCTGGTTCTAAAACCCACATCTTGGCCACTGCACTGATTCTGATTATGAAGAGCTTTTTATTGGCATCATCCTGTAGAAAATGGGGGCTACTGAAGAGTTTTAAGGAGAAGAACGGCATAATCAGATTTTCCTTTTAGGTAGATCATATACACTGTGGTTTGGATGTTGAATTTGAGAAAGCACGGCTGGAAGCAAGGAGACCACTTAGGAAGCTATTGCAATTGCTCAGACAAGAGCTGATGAGGGTCTCAAGGGGGGCAATGACAGAAGGAATAGAGTGGAGGGACACAGTGGAGAAGTTTGGGGACAAGGAGAAAATTAGACAGGCTAATTTAATGTGGGGGTGAGGAAGAGGAACTATTAAAGAAAAACACCTTTTTGTTTGAATGGTGGCCTGGAAGGATGGTATCACCAATGAAAGCAAATTACAGAAGGAAGGGCAGGTTTGCTGGAGAAAATGATGATTTCCATTTTGGAAATGCTGAGTTTGAGGAACTTGGAGAAAACAAGTAGCAACGCATGTTCAACTGTTTGTGGAACAATTATTCCAAAGCTTGGGGAAGAAGTTGGGATAGGGAGTCACGAATACGCAGGAGATAGTTGAACAAGAAAGGGAGAGTTGGAATCTTGTGGAAAACAATCGTCAGAAGACCAAGTTCACAAGTGATGATAAAATCAAATGCAGTAGAGTCCAGTATAAACAATATCTGTTGGGTTCTGTCATTAAAAGTCATTGATGACCATAGTGGTAAGAGCGTCCATGGAGTGGGAAAGGGTGGGGCAGAAGGCAGATCGCCACACTGCAGTGAAAAATGAATGTGAAATGCTACCACTTTTAACCCTCTCAATAAGACAGGCATTATCGTCCCCCCTTTATAATGAAACTCCAAGAAGATACCTTGCAATACTGCATAGTGTCTAGAGACTCAGACTCTGGAATGCAGCTATCTCAGGTTGGGTTGCTTGAATTTGATTCTGAGATGGTTATTTGTATGCAGGCTTGTTAGGGAGCATTTTAGAAACCAACTCCTGTAAGGAAATGAGGGAAGCAGGATTGAGCAGAGATGATGAAGTAGCTTCAAAGGACTAGTCTGATCTGCAGAGAGCTCCTGAGTTGGAAGGGACTTCAAGTTGTCCCTAATGTAGACAAAGAAGTTTTGACCAGGCTTTTGGTCACATATTGACCAGACATTGGATGTGCTATCCCCAAGAAAGGGTGTAACTTGAGTGAGGCAGCTCCCTTTGGTCAAGGACAACTCCCAGAGAGGGACTCAGCTGACAAATATCAGGTGCCAACTCTCTCAGCATCTGGGAAAACGAGTGCCTCCGTTGTGACCGGGCACCCGGGTGGCGCACGACAGCATCCATTACACTGCCTGTCAAGGTGCCAATCTCAGTCCAGCCACTTACTAGCTGTGAGACCTCAGGTGGCTTCTTAATCTCTCTGTGCCTCAGTTTCCTCATCTCTAAGGTAGGAATATCAATAAATGTACCTCATAAGGTTGTTATTAGGATTAAATGAGTTAATAAAACTGCTAGAAAAATGCCTGGCACCTGGTGAGCATTTCATAAGATAAGCTACTATCATTAAAGGTAGAAAAACCACTGCAACCCGGGTCTTCTGATTTCCAGTCCTGTGCCGGTTCTTCAGACCATTCAGCCTCAACTCTTACTATTTCCAGTCTATGCAGTACACTCACAGTGGGCTACATTGTGCTACCTATAACCATTTTGCGCTTTACAAAAGTATGTATTAATGTAGTATTACGCAAACAAAGATACTTAACAAATAACCTGGAAACTTCAGCATGCTGCCACTTCACACATCTGTGGGCTGGCTTAGCTGGGCCTGACTCCCAGCTGTCAGCCGGGTCCAGGTCGGCTCCATATCTCTCATCCTCCTTAGATGAGCAGTGTCCACATCATGTTCCTCTCATGGTGAAAGTCAAGAGTTTGAGAGAGCACACCCACCTGTGCAAGCACATTTCAAGCCTTTGCTCACATCTGTTGACATCCCATTGCCTAAATCAATTCAGGTGGCCGAGTCCAGAGTCAAGCACAGCAGGATGGGAAGGGTAGGCGCAGCACCCACGGAGGTTGGGGGAAGAGAGGGATTGGAAGTTTGTGGAGCAGTAATCTTCCATACATTCCTGATGAACCAAGATTTTGTAATAGTAAAGAAGATACTTGTGACCAGAATAATACTTTAAAAAAAAAACCTTTAATTGAAAACCTTGTCTAGATATCGCTGGTATATCTGAATATGTCCTTCTAGCCTGTCTCTAATTCAGTCTCCTCATTTGTAAAACATGATTATAATATCCCTTTCTATTTAACTCACAGAAATGAGATATCATCATCCTCATCCACGTATCGTGTGTTTTCTTTGAATGCTGCAGCACTTCTTTTTATAATAAATTGGCATCTTCTGCCATCTAGCACTCTTCTAATTCTTTACTGAGGGTCCCAACATGGGCACTGATCCCCCAAGAGTACCTTAAAAAGCCAGGAGAATGCAGGAGTGGTGTCCTTAATAAACACAGTGGCTGGAATCCATTTCACTGAATATTTCTGAAGCACTGGGTCTTCAACTCATAGGTTTCTACTTATCCTGACAATGCTGAGTATACTGTGAGCCGTCCATAATTTCTAGTTGAATTTCTTCAATTCCCTATGTTTATAAGAAGATAGATTAAATAGAGGTTGGTAACCAAACACTGCTGAGACCTGAGACACAATTCAGCGAGTGGCCTCTGCGAAAAATCTAACACAAGCTCATTGCCTATCATAGCTACTAAATACCCGACTTAGCACTTTGCTCCTTAATTCCAAAACCTTGGATTTGGACACTGCCTATGAAGAAGCAATGAATTTCCTCAGAATGGAACAAAAGAATAATGGTTTGGCAAACTGCAGCTTCTGGTCCAAAATATATATATTTCCAATTCATTAAATTATAGTGAAACAGTGCCCAACTTTTATGGCTTCTTAGTTCAGTGAAATTTGTTTTCACAAAGATGAAATCTTCTTCTCTGCTTGCCAAAACCAAGGCAGAGTTTCTTTATTCCTATAAAAACTTTATTGCTACAAGCATCATCCAGCTCCTTAAACTCGTTCTGAAATCATTTTGAACTCAGGAACTCTCTCATATCTCTGCCAGATTAATCTCACAAAAGTGCTACAGGACCTCTAGAAAAAAAGTAGGAGAAAATCTTAGTGACTATATTAGTTTACTAGGACTGCTGTAACAAAGTACCACAAACTGAATAGCTGAAACAAGAGAAATGTATTATCTCACAACTCTAGAGGTTGACAGTCCAAGGTCAAGGTGTCAGCAAGACTAGTTACTTCTGAGGGCTGCGAGGAAGAATGTGTTCAATGCCTTTCTCTTCTTCTAGTGTTTTGCTAGCATCTTTGGCATCCTTTGGTTTATGGATGCATCACCCCAATCTCTGGCTTATGGTCACAGGGCATTCTCCCTGTGTGTGTGCATGTGTCTGTGTGTGTGTGTGTGTGTGTGTGTGTGTGTGTGTGTGTCTATCTGTCTGTCCGTCTCCAAATTTCCTCTTTTTCTTATAGGACACCAGTCATATTGGATAGGACCCACCTTAATAACCTCATTTTACCTTGAATCCCTCTACAGAGACCCTATCTCCATATAAGTTTACATTCCGAGGTAGTCGGGGTTAAGACTTGAACATATTATTTTGGGGCCGGGGGAGTGGGAGGGGGAGGACACAATTCAACCAATAACAGTGACCTTGTGTTAGTTAAGCAAAGATTCCTCACAAACTATAAAAGAAGAAAATTGATAAGTTGGATGCCATCAAAATTAAATACTTCTGCTCTTTAAAAACCACTATTAAGGGCTTCCCTGGTGGCGCAGTGGTTGAGAGTCCGCCTGCCGATGCAGGGGACGTGGGTTCGTGCCCCAGTCCGGGAAGATCCCACATGCCGCAGAGCGGCTGGGCCCGTGAGCCATGGCCGCTAAGCCTGCGCGTCCGGAGCCTGTGCTCCACAGCGGGTGAGGTCAAAATGGTGAGAGGCCCGCGTACCGCAAAAAAAAATACACTATGAAGAAAGTGAAAAGACAAATGAGCCACAGAGTGGATGAAAATATTTGCAAAACATACATTCAATAAAGCACTTGTGTCTAGAATACGTACAGAAATTTTACTCAATAAGGAGAATAGGAAAAATACAACTCATAATAAGAAGACAACCCAATTAGAAATGGGCTAAAGATTTGGACAGATATATTATCAAAGAAGATACATAAATGGCCAATAAGCATGTGAAAAGATGCTCAAAGTCACTAATGAACAGTGAAATGAAAATTAAATCCACAAAATACCTCTGCATACCAATACAATGACCACAATCAAACCAATTGACAATATCAAGTGTCAGCAAGAATGTGGAGCAACTGAAACCCTCATGCAGTCACTTTGGAAACCAGCAGGGCAGTTTCTTGTAAAAGTAATCATACACCTACCATGTAACACATCAATCCAAATCCTAGGTATTTACACACGAGAAACAAAAATCTACGTTCACACAGAGGCCTCTATATGAATGTTCATAACAGCTTTATTCTTGGTAACCAAAACCTGGAAACACACAAATGCCCATCAACTGGAGAATGGATAAACACATTTGATGTATATGTACAATGGGATACTACTAAGCAATAAAAAGAAAGAATTATTAATACATGTATAAAAAGACTACATACTCTATATTTCCATTTACATAGCATTCTAGAAAAGGCAGTATTGCAGGGATGATGGTTAGATGACTATAGATTTGCCAAAAATTCACTGAACTAGACACTTAAGAAAGTGGACTTATTTTATGTAAATTACGCTTGAATATTTTTTGAGTGCTGCAGTATTTTTCACTTTCTCAAGCATCCATAAAGTTTTCTGGAGAAACACCCCTCCCATTCTCCCCCACCCAGTCATCAATGACTAGGGAGTGTAGCTTTCTCCTTTTGGCTCATCCCTGGAGCCAGCTTCCTAGCAGGAACGTAATAGATACTTGCTGACTTTGTTATTCTCCATCTATGGAATGGGATAAAAACAGTGTTTCCAATCCTTCTTCCTGCCAAATAAATTAGGTTCTGTTTCCATCTGCTGCTTAGTTCCTTCCCCCCTCTTCCCCTGAGCAGGATTAAGCAAGATTTGGGTTCTTGGAGGCAGAATTAGGAAAAGGAGTTGAGAATGAAAGGTCTATTCTAGGGAAAACAGGAGTGACAGTAAAAAGGAGCCTCACTTCCCAGGGGAGTCTCACATGTGGAGGTGTGGAGGGCCCAGGGCAATGCTGGGAGGGGTGGGCTAGGGGTGAGTTAGAGAGACTACTGGGTGGGTCAGGGAGGGTGAGGGAGAGGGTCCTTCTGTGGGGGAACAGTGACGGGCCTGGGAGTTGCAAAGTGCTAAACAGGAGGGAAAGGGGATTTTAGTAAGAGCTGCCTTAGAGTTCTGCATTTGATTTGAATTCCTGTTTGTTCTGTTCCTTGAACATGGTTCCAGTCCTGAATGAACCACAAGGGTCAGCATTTTAGGATGGTCATACATGCAACAAGCATTTATTAAACACCTTCTGGGGATCCCACATCTTACTGTGGAGCCCAGGGGAGGTAAGGTATATAAAAGGCAATATCGAGGATATTTGATGAGCTAAGAGATGAAATATAATCAATAAGATTTTACAACCATTTACAACGTTCAAAAATCTTCAGGGCTTCCCTGGTGGCGCAGTCGTTGGGAATCCGCCTGCCAATGCAGGGGACGCGGGTTCGTGCCCTGGTCCGGGAAGATCCCACATGCCGCGGAGCGGCTGGGCCCGTGGGCCACGGCTGCTGAGCCTGCGCGTCTGGAGCCTGTCCTCCGCAACGGGAGAGGCCGCGACGGTGAGAGGCCCGCGCAAAAATAATAATAATAATCTTCATATGTTTGATATGTTACGACTTTATTGAAGTCATATTTGGATTATCTGAAATAAATGATCTGACGGTGACTGATATTCAGCTCAGTGGCAAGAATCTGAACCCAGGGACTCCAAAGCATGTCCTCTTTGTTCTTTCTGCAACCTCTTGCCCTCTCTGGTCTGGGGAGAAACATGGAATACAGACAGAGACCCTAAAGCAGAGACTTAGTTTCTGGCTTTTCAGGATTACAAGAGACATGCCTGGCCACCTTCAGTGACAAGGGTCTCTCACAAAGATTCAGGAGCATGTTAGGTCTCACAGGTTCTCATCTTCCCCTTGGCTGTTCAGTCACTCTTGATCCCAAAGACCTGGCTAAACAGCAGGCCCCACAGAGCACCAGCCCACATCTCAGGAAACATTGGGATACAGTTTCTGTTTCTGCATGTCTTGTGGAATCCATATTTATCATAAAGAAAGGATCAAATTGATCTGCTTGTCACCATCCCCTATGGAGTTCCTCTATAGAATATGGTTTTGCCCAAAACCCCACAGAGGCATCTGGGCTCCCTCATTTTCATCAGAAAAGGACTACGGGTGTGGTGGGGAAATGAGGGGGAGAGGCTGTGACTGAAAAGTCGATGATACAAGTAACCCTGCTATCGTGCTATATTTCCCGAAGTAATAAGTATACAGGCTTGTGTTTTGTGTTGGGGAGGGGCCGGGGGGTGGGGTGGGAGGGGAGGGTGTGGCACAGTGTAAACCTACTCCTCCGGTGCTCTTACATTTTTGTTTTAAATCCTTTCAGGCATCACAGGACTTCAGAGCACTTAAATGAATTACTCCTGTTTCTCACCCACTCACTATTTCTCCACTATGTTCTCTCAGCTTTGCCACTCAGTGTGTTGATCCAGAATTTAGCCAGTGAGGGAAGAGAAACACCCATACTATTATTTTTTTAAATGACTCTGAGCCCATTTCAAGAGCAGCATGCATATGTAGGCATCACTTATCACTAAGGGATTATAAAAGTCCTTGAAATAATCATTTTTAATACTGATACAAATCATCAGTGGATTATATTATTTATTATATTTTAAAGTTTCATAAAAAGTCATGAAATAATCTGGTCTGTAACACAAAGTTTGAGTGTTTTCAAAATAAAAACTACATGATTTTTAAATACAAATATATTTTAATATAGTACAGACAAATGAAGAGTCATGCCTGTTGTATTCAGAGTAACTTAATATCATTCCACTCTATTACACTATCATAAAGAAGGGTTATCAGCTCAGCAGCTGCACTGTAAGTATATCAGTTGCTGTTGTTGGAATTCAGGGGTCTACAAACTAGTCCATCATACTTAACTGAACCAAAGCATATACACAGCAGTTGTTGAATCAATATAGGATTAAGAAAGGATTGTTGACACTACATCACTTTAATCATAGATTTTAATCCCTATAATAAAGTCAACCATTGCAATGTTTGCAAAAAAAAAAGAATGAGATCGTAGGACTGAACTCTTTACCTGAGATGAAAGAATCCATCTGGAGAGATCACATTACAGCAGCAGCCCTTGCTGCCGCTCTCTTGTATCCCATCCCAGCATTTCACGGTAGGGCCTCCCCATCTTGTCTGGGTGCGTTTATCAGGAGTTATTAGGACTAGCCTCAGCAGCCGAGAGTTAGTAAACAGCCTGTGACTTGGAGGCTTATGCAAAGGATCCCCTTCTACAAGCAGATCTCCTCTACCTTCTATTAGGATATCTGAAACCAAGCTCTTGAAGACGTCCTGATATTTTTGCTGCTAAATAGGTTTGTTTGTTCTTTTTCCAAAGCACAAGACTTGCAGAGCTGACCCTGTCATCTGGTGGATGGTGATGCATATGGCACTAGAAATGCCATGAGTTTGGAATGGATAACTGACACACGACGAGGTTCCTAATCCAGTCACTTATGCCTTTTCTGTTAAAATGTGTATTAGCTAGATACACAGTATAACGTACATAACAAGACTTAGAATTACATGATACGGCTTTATCAATTGAAACTTGACTTGCTCTTCGTTTACAAACTTAAAATGAAAATTTTCTGAGACTATCACAGGCTCTCAAACTATGTTTTACATCAAAAACCCATCTGTCCACTTTTATGTGATTGCTTATCTAATCAGAGAAAGAAATCATTTTTTTTCTATCCTACTCATTAGTCCAAAGCATCATCTCCACTTGCATCTTCTATTGTGTTTGCAAAATTCCATTGCCTTCTGTCTTTCTTTGCATCTCGTTTTTTTCCCAAGATTAATTGAAGAAAATCACCAAGAAACTATAATACTTTCATGTTTGATGTAGGTCCTATTAAGGGGTTTTCCCAAACTTGCTCAAAGTTCAACTTAGACATGTGACCAACCTCCTGTAACATCACACTGATCCCCAACCCCCTTGAATGTTGTGCACTGAAGTGAACAAAACAACAGACATAACATCTGACTGAAACTCTGGGCCAACTTTGTTTTTGTCTTGTCTTTCTTCTGAACACTGTAAATAGATTTTGAAAATACGCTAAAAATTTTTTTAACATACTTGGAGGCTATTTGGTATAAATATGGTGGTCGCTTAATGAATCTTCCCATGACTTCTCTTGAAAACCACAGGAAAAAAACACAGTTTTTGGTTTTTTGGTTTTTTTGTGGTACGCGGGCCTCTCACTGCTGTGGCCTCCCCCGTTGCCGAGCACAGGCTCTGGACGCGCAGGCTCAGCGGCCATGGCTCACAGGCCCAGCCGCTCCGTGGCATGTGGGATCTTCCCGGACTGGGGCACGAACCCGCATTCCCTGAATCGGCAGACGGACTCTCAACCACTGCGCCACCAGGGAAGCCAAAAAAAAACACAGAGTTTTTAAAGCCACAAACTTAGTTTTCATGAAACTGGGAAACAGAAAACCCACTAAGTCTAAATTGAAATGGAAATGTTTTAAAAAGCTGCTGAGCAGAAGGCAGAAATGAGAGAGCACAGGAGAGCACAGAGGGATATAGCAGGAATAGACCTCAGAAATCACCAGTGAAAGGGGAGGACCTCACCTGAATGAGACCTGCTGTGGACAGGACTGACTTTGAATAGTTTTCAAGTGCTGGGGAAGAGAGAGAGGGAAAGAGGGAAGGTGCCCAGAGGTATCAAGAGTAGCAAATATCAAAAGCAAATATCAAAATGAAGGGATCACCTTCTCAGGTAGGTACAGCATTGGGTGAAGCAACCAGGGGAGCACAAAAACAGGCTGAAGACACCATACTGAACCAGGTGAAGTTCAGAGGGGCATACACAGAGGTGCTGTTTTTAAAGAGAAAAAGGCAGGGGGAGGGAGGTAGAAAAAAAGATTTGAAATAGAAATGACTGATAATTTCCCACATTTGATGAAAAACATTAATCTACACAGCCAAGAAGCTCAACAAACCCTAAGTAGCATAAATTCAAACAGATCCATACCTAAACACATCATAATCAAACTGTCTAAGGACATAAAGAAATTTTTCAACGTAGCAAGAGAAAAGCAATCCACCACAAAGGATCCTCAATAAGATTAACAGCTGACTTCATCAGAAACAATGGAGGCCAGAAGAGAGTGGGATGATAAAGTGCTCAAAGAAAAGAAAAAGCCAACTAAAAAGTATATATCCAGCAAAACTATCCAAAAATGAAGGTGAAATAAAGACATACCGAGATTTTTAAAAGACTGAGAAAAATTGTTGCTAGCAGATCTGCCCCTACAATAAATTCTAAAAGAAATCTTCTGGCTGGAAAAAAAAAAAAATGAAACTAGACCTTGAATTCACATGAATAAATTAAGAACACAGTAAAGATAATTACATAGTGGGTTAGTTTCACATAGTGGGTTAGTTTCCTATGGCTGCAGTAACAGATTACCAAAGACTTAGTGGCCTAAAACAAGGCATATATACTATCTCATGAAGTTTAGAAGTCCATAACATATCTCACTGAGCTAAAATCAAGGTGTCAGCAGGTCTGCATTCTTTTCTGGTAGTTCTAGGGGAAAATCCACTGAATTCCCTCTTTCAGCTTCTATGATTTCCCTGCATTCCTTGACTTGTGGTCCTCTTCCTACAACTTCAAAGTCAGAAATGGTGGGTTGAGTCCTTCCCCTATCACTCTGATCTTCTCTTCTGCCTCCCTCTTCCACTTTTAAAAACATTGTGATTACATTGTATCCACCTGGCTAATCCAAGATAGCCTCCCCTGTCTTAAAGCCAGCTGCTGAGCAGTCTTAATTCTATCTGGAAACTTAATTCTCCTTTGTCATGTAAACATAATCACAGGTTTTGAAGATTAGGACATGAACATCTTTGGGGAACCATTATTCTGTCTACCACACATAGGTAAACGTATAACACAACATAAATGTATTTTTTACTTATTTCTTCTCTTAACTGATTTAAAAGACAACTGTATAAAATAATAATGATACTGTTATATTGATGTACTTCTAATAAAGATGTAATCACTATGACGACAGTAAAATAATACACAATTAATAACAATGCAAGGGAGGAGGGAGCAAAGGGAGCTATATTGAAGCAAAATGTATATATGTATGTATGTGTGTGTATATATATATATGTATATATACCATTGGAATTAAGTTAGTATTATTCTAAATGGTACACCAGAATATCTATTTAACATAAGAGAAGGTGATAAAGGAGGACTGAAAAAAGACATGAGACGTGGAGAAAAGAGTCTTTCACTATACCAACAAAGGAGATAACCCTTGCGCCTACTTACCTACACTTCCCTGACCACCTGCCAGTAGCTAGTTCAGGAAAATATAAACTAAAAAAATAACTGATATAGTGTCTATAAAAATTCTGTACAATAAGAAAATGTGGGAAAGCACAGCAAAACTTTCCTATAAATAAGAAAATCCACCAGAAAGACTTGTCACAGACCAGATAAGAACTGTATTCAAATAAAATCACAACTATGAAGGAAGAGAGCAAAGCAGAAATAGAAGAACTAAGAGAAGAAAGGAAGAGACAACAGATGTTGATGGCATGATCAATAACAGGAAGAAGAGAAAGAGGAGCTGTCAGGACTCAGGAAAGAAAACCAAAATCAAATATAAAGAATAAATTATTAAAAAGCACAAAGGAAAATAGATATTATGGAAAGCACAGTAAGAGATAGGCAGGAAAGAAGTGGAGAAAGCAAGCAAAATTAAACCAAAATAGAGAAAGAAATCAAAGGGATTCGAGACAAAATTATAGATATAGAAGACAAGTAAATTATATCCCACACATGCACAGAGTCCAAAAGAAGAAAGACAAAACAGTGGAATAGAATACGTATTTGAAAATATAATTATAGAAAATAGTCCTGAAATACATGATCTAAGCCTACCTATTGAAAAGGCACACTGTATATCAGGGAAATTTGATCCAGCTCCAACAAAACAGACATGTCTTAGTAAAGCCATTGTCTTTAAACAGGCAGAAAATCATTTGGAAATCCAAGCAAAAAGATTATATCATTTGAAAAAGAAAAAAGAAATCAGGATGATGGCAGATGTCAGATTACTCAAAAGCAACATTCAATGCCAGAAGATAGTTTCAACACTTATACTCAAGGACAGTATGAACCAGCCAAGTTTTACTTCTAATATAAAGTTTCAACCTAAGATGTATAAAATTAGTCAGAATTCTTGGTTTATGACATATCTGCATTCTTAGTCCATACATGTCCTCATTTATGTATCAATATTATATGTATATGTATTTTATTTATGGTAATTTTATGTTAATTATTGATTATTAAAATAAGCCATTATGTTAAATAATAACATAAATACCCATGAAACCAACATGAGAACTCAAACAATAACCTTCATCTACCTTTCCTATCCCATCCATTTAACTTCCCCCACCAGAAGGAATCACCATCCTGACACTTTTTTATTATTCCCTTGAACACATATAGTATTGTCATATATGTGTTCATAAATAAAAACTGCTTAGTTTTCGTTGTTTCAGCCTTGCACAGAGGGCATCATATTTATGTAATCTTCTGACACTTCATTTTGTCACACATTATTAGCATATGTCATTGAATATAAGGTCCCATCAAATGTAAGATACAGCATTATTTTACGTAATAAAATAAGAAAAAATAATATCTTCTAATTAAATGATGACATGCCATCAATTGTAAGATATATCACAATTTTACAAATATTAAAATGACAAAGATGAGAATTAGTAAAATACAGCACATTGCTAAGATTTTGTCTTTACTATTGAGTGTAACTATAGATTATTAATTTTGACTGGTGTATAAAGTTTAATTTGAGGAATATACCTTGATTTACTTATCTATCTGTTTTTTGGTGGTCATTCAGTTTTTACTATTATAAACAGTGCTGTTATGAACAGCCCTCTATGTGACTCCTGGTATACCTATGCATGAGTTGTCCCTGAATAGACATGAAATTTCTGAGTCCTAGAGTAGTGAATGTTTATGAGTTGTGGCAAACCTGCTTTCCAGTGGTTGTACCAATTTATACTCTTGCCAGAAATAGAGCTTTTAGTCACATTCCTTCCAACAGTTAATACTACCAAATTGCTTTGAACATTCCAGAATTCAGGGAATAATGTTTGTGTGAGCTCTTCTCAAGGAAACTACTAGAGGAAAAACTGTAGCCAGTCAAGGGATGACTGAGGAAGCCTCAGTAAAAAGACTTCTCATGGGCAGCAAATATATCTACCCATAGATATAAGATCAAAAAAAGAGAAAAATAAGGGTGACAGAATAGAATACATGTGGTATGTGATCTGACAACTTAAAAAAGATAACCTAAAACTATGGAAAGATAAGAAGGAAAGTTGAAAAAAGAATAAGCTCACTGACTGCTTCATCTATAATACTGAGAAAACAAGAGACATTTTAAGTTGAAAAATTAAGTTTTAGAAGTAAAACATACTTGACAGTACAAAAGTCAGCACTAAGAAAGATAACATTATTTACCAAAATTGTGGGATGGAGGGCAAGGGATGAAGGGAAAGAAGAGAATACAAGCAATTTTAATGCTGCTTATATCAGGAAAATTCTAGATATTATTCTGAAGAAAAAAGAGAATAAAGGTATTAAAGATATAATTATGCAGTCACTATCAGAAAGAAAGAGACTACATAGAACAGACTTTGAAAATGTTACACAGGGACTTCCCTGGTGGTCCAGCGGCTAAGACTCTGTGCTCCCAATGCCGGGGGCCCGGGTTCGATCCCTGGTCAGGTAACTAGATCCCACATGCCACAACAAAGACCCGGCTCAGCCAAATAAATAAATAAATATAAAAAATAAAAAAGGAGGAGCTGTGCATTTAAAAACAATAATAAAATGTTACACATATCATAGATCTAAAATTAACCAATAAATGTAGGTTTAATTTACCTAATAAAAGAAAAAGATTGATTTTCAGATTGACTCACAAATCTAGGTCACAAACCCAATTCCTAGGCTATATATGAGTAACACTGAAAACAAAATTATTCAGAAAAGTTAAAAATAAAAAGATGAACAAAGACATACCAGGAAAAAGCAAACAAAAAGAAAGTGGCTGTTGTAATAAAATATTAGAGAAGGTAGAAATCAGGCCAAAAAGCAATAATAAAGGCACTTTTATAGTGTCAAAGCATACAAACCAAAATGAAGACGTAACAGCTCTGAATACCTCTGTACTAAACAATGTAGCAACAATATTGATAAAAGCAGAAATTATAGAGGCACAAGGAGAAACAGGTGCAAACAGTAGTGGAAGACTTTACTTCATTTCTCTCAGTCCAGGTCAGATCAAATGGACCAAAAAAAAAGGTATATTTCTGCTTCTGGATATGATGGAATTCATGGCAGGAAAATGCTCCCACTGAGAGCTACAAAATCCAGATAAACTTTTTAAATCATGTTTAGGAAGGTATCAGAGAGCTGCAAAAGCAAACTACTGGAGGGACTAAAATTCCAGAGGTTGAGAGACAGAACATTTGTAAAGTTGCTGAGAATTGGCAGTTGACTATTCCAAGAGGTATTTGCCAGTTCTGAGCATGGGCTGAAGACTGAGGATCTAGGCTAGGTCCAGACAGAAGGTCTCTGCTGGGGAGACAGAAACAGCTTTGGGTGGGCATTCAGGATTGGAATGCCAAAGTTGGAGACCTAAGATCTGGTCTCCCCCATCAAGGCACTCAGCTAATTCTAAAGATGTGCATGGTGGGAGATGAGAGAGCTAAGCTGAAAACCACTGAAAAGCAGGGCAGAAATTCCCATAGTTCTTGGCACTAAGGAGACCCAGACCTACTGATCTCTTAACTGAAACTCTGAAGGGCCAAGCCCTAGGTACAGGGCAAACACGCAGTAGACTGAATCTTACCCAAACTGCAATCTAACCTCAACCCAGACCAGTCTCTGATTGTATTACAATGAGTTCCCCCTTCTTCCACTCTGTTATCTTAAAGAAAATTTTGAACTTTCTCCATTGAAAGTCATCATCATATGGAGGCTCTTTTTTCTTTTTCTTTTTTTTTTTTTTGGCCTTGCAGGATCTTAGTTCCCTGACCAGGGATCAAACTGTGCCCCTTGCAGTGGAAGCATGGAGTCCTAACCACTGGACCGCCAGGGAATTCCCGGGCCTCTATTTTTTTTTTTTTTACACAATTTCCAGTATTAAATAAGAATTACTCAGCATGCAAAGATAAGAACCATATGACTAATTATCAAGAGAAACAAACAAATACACAGAGGGGCTAGGGAAGGAAAAGATCTATACAGAGTTTTCCCTAAGTGCATCTTAGAACTAGGAGCAGAGGAAACAGCCAAGCTCCCCCATCCTGACCTCCCAGCTGCCATCCTGCAACCATATGAATTTCCTGGAGTTCTCGCAACTTTTAGCTTCCCCCCCTCTGTCAGGGGCAAGGACCACTTGCCCTTCAAAATTCCTTTTTCTCTTCATAGCCTAGCAGAAGGGGGGAAAAATTATATTCACAACAAGAGACAATAGAGGTTTAAGAACATAAAAACCTAATCAAAAATCACAGTTATGGCCACCTCCACCCCCAGAACCAGTCAGCAGTTTCTCAGTTAACTACTTTCAAAATTTCAACTTGTTTTTGCTCCTTAAAGAGGCATTTACTAAGTGTCTTGTCTTTTAGCTCCTCTATGATTGTAGTTTCCTAAAATTTTTATAGCATGATATGAGGCACAGCTGTACTATTTTTCAAGAACCATATTACCTTTGAAGAATATAGCATTTTTGCAAATAGAAAACAACATAACTTGGTTTTTAAAATGAAGTATAAAATAATTTCTACATAGTTCCCTCTTTTTCCTTTCTGTTTCTAATTCTGAATTACAAGGTAAAAAAAAAATTTTTTTAACTAAGAAGAGAGACAATTCTCCTTTTATAAAATATCAGACTCATGTTATGAGGACAAAATTTCCCAAGGCAGCCAGGCCTCCCTCTACCTTGTTCTACAGATAAAGAAACTCCTAACAGGCCAGTGTGAAAATCAGGAGCTAAATGCAGAGACTCAGATTTTCTAAACTTACGTTGTGTAAAAAATTACCCTTCTCCTGCCTGAGCAACTTTGGCTATCAATTAATTAGTAATATCTAACAATAATAATAATACTTACAACAATAAATATTCTGTAAAACAGAAATTATTGTGTTAATGGCTAAGTCCATTAACAAATGGGGAATGTGAAACTGTTCTTTGATGAGATATTACTATGACACTTTGGCATAATTTCTAAAACCAAAAATATAGTCATTTACTGTTCCTCCTTTTACTTTGATTTTCAAAAAAATCAAAACAGAAATTGGCAGTTTTCTGAGAGTCCCAGGCCACAAAGTTCATCTGCAATTTTGGAAACAAAAATAAAGATAACCAAACGATTGGTATTTCCAAGTTGTTCTTGAACTGCTATCAAGCTTTCAGCTTCCAAAGGAAGAAACACTTCTAATACTTTTGTTCCCTAAAATATTAAAAATTTTAAAATCCAAGTCATCCTGCAGCAGTTCTTCTAGCAGGCTCATTTCATGAGTTCGGTAGAGCTGACCCACTGAGTCAGTGTCACTCAAGATAATGCCTGAATATGTCAAAAATCAATTCAGCCATGGTTTCAAATGGTGCTTTATGACAATTAAAATATAGCCTATAAATTACACCATGGCTTTTCATTTATAGAAAGTTTTGCATGTTAAAAAATAAAGTTGACTAAAAATTAAGATAAATGGTAATACTTGAGAACAAATGCCTAACATCTATAAACACGATGTAAACTGAATCTGAGCTACAGATTTTGTCATATCTGTTTTTAAATATAGCTTAGTTTGAAAGTAGAAAATCTAGACTATTTTAGGGAAATTTGGGTATCATAGGCAGTCTTCAGTTTCAACCTATTGTAGAATCTTGGGGTGGGGAGAAATCTTGGAGATTACCTAGTTCTGCCTCATATCAGATGTCAGCATTCTATTTCCTGCCAATCCAGGGGATATTATTTATTCATAGTACAAAGTATAGGAGAGTTTTTGTAAAGTGTGTTAGTTACCTACAGCACCATAACAAACTGTCACCAGACTTAGCAGCTAAAAACAACAACTGTTTATTGTCTCACGGTTTCTGAGAGTCAGGAATCCAGGAGGAGCTTACTTGGATGATTATGATTTAGGGTCCCTCACGAGGTTATAGTCAAGCTGCCAGCTAGGCCTGTGGCCTCGGAAAACTTGACAAATTTGAAGCATCTGCTTCCTAATTAACACATGTGTCTCCTGGCAGGAGGCTTCAGTTCCTCACCATGTGGTCCTCACCGTTGGGCTGCTCATGACATGGTTCCCACCAGAGCACATGGAGAAAGGAGGAGAGAGAGATAAAACACACCCAAGATATAAGTCACAGATTTTCATAACTTAATCTTGGAAGTGACATACCGTAACTCCTACATGCCATTGTTCTCACAGTCCAACCATGGGACAGTGTGAGAAAGAACAACCCAAAGGATATCAAAGTTCATTGGGGGTCATCATGCAGGCTGGCTACCACAAGCAAAGAAGAATCCAACTGGAGCCACACAACTCTAGATCCAAAGTTTAGGCTGTACCATATTCTTCAAATCTTGGTTGAAAAGAGAGGTTGAAGGCCTGTCAGAAGCAGGCACAATGGGAAAGTAAACAATCTGCTTATTTAACTTGTCTCTACCTTCAGAGAATCTCTGGCGATAGTGCCCAACCACAACCCCATGAAGGGGCTGGCCAGAGGGAGTGGCCTGGAGCACCCGCTGTAAGGAGGGCTGAAACCTCACTGGGACACACAGGAAACATGGTTCCAGGCAATGAACCTTTCCAAATACAACTCCTCCTTTAACTAGGAAATGAACACTAGTCTTGTTCCCACCAAAGTACACAACACCCTCATGAAAAAATAAATACTTCTTGCTGGCATCTACCAATGTCGAACATTCTAATTTATGTGAAAATGCCCCCAATCCTGGCACCACCTAGCTGAGGGTTGTCCGACGTCAGCAGCTGCGGGGAGCTAAAAATTAGGAAATTGAATTTGTAGTTTTGGTTATTGGGAATGACCAATATTAGGTTATCTGGCTTGGAAAACTGTAATAAATGCATAAAGTTTCTTATTTTGAAAATAGAAGTATATGATTTTTATTAATAAAAAATCAGTTTCTCCCCAACTCCACCAAATAAATAGAGCAAATACTTAAAGTATTTAAATAAAGTACTTAAATACTTAAAGGGGAGATCAAATTATTGGCCTCCTTTAAATATTTGTTCGGAGCTTCCCTGGTGGCGCAGTGGTTGAGAGTCCGCCTGCCAATGCAGGGGACACGGGTTCATGCCCCGGTCCGGGAAGATCCCACATGCCGCGGAGCAGCTGGGCCCGTGAGCCATGGCCGCTGAGCCTGTGCGTCCAGAGCCTGTGCTCCGCAACGGGAGAGGCCACAACAGTGAGAGGCCCATGTACAGCAAAAAACAATTAAAAAAAAAATATTTGTTTGACTGTAGCCAGGAAAGTAAATAATTAGATTTTAGGTGGGATATATTGAGTCCTCCTGAATTCTCCAATGTAGTTATTACCAGAGTCTTCTTTGGGGGGCCCTGGTACCAATGATAAACCCACTGTAAGCAAAACACTCTGCTAGGTTCTGGGGTTTCAGGAGTGAGGAAGACACAGATTTGGCTCTAACAGCTTATATTGCACATTATTTGATTATAAGTGGGATACATGATTCAAAGTTGACTTAGGGGCCCTTGGACCAGAAAGGCTTCCATAAGGAAGTAATATTTATGTTCCAAAGTGAAGATGAAGAGGAATTTATCAGGTAAAGGACAGAAGGGAAGAGGAGAAAAGAGCATCAGTGAGCCTGGAGAGAGAAGAACCCAGTGAATTGGAGGAAGAAGGCAGTGAGAAAAGGATGAGAGAGTTGAGGTAGAGCCAATCACTCAGGGGCTTTGGGGCCACGTTAATGATTTTATCTGCATCCTAAGAGCCGCTGAGAGGTCTTAATCTCTCAGGTTAGTGATACAACCAAGATTTGCATTTTGAAAAATCATTCTATCTTGTGACTAGGTAAGGGCAGGGAGGTGGGCATAAGAGCGGAGTTAAGGGGTGAGGGTCAAGCTGCAGCAGGAGAGAATGACTGCAAAGGGGGAGAAGTGAGGGGACCATCCTCACTCACTAGGCAGTGAGAATGGTGTGTCACTCTTAACTAAGAGCTCTGTGGGGGACACAGGTGCCCAGGAGGCCTTGCTGGGTAGTTCTCATCCTCCCCAGGGTTTCCCTTCATGCCCAAGGAAGCCTTTTGGAAAAAAAGTCTCCATAAGGTCACTCCTGCCTGAGCTGCTCTCAGCTCCAGGCATATTCCGAACACTCTGCGAAGCCGCCAACTCCTAGCTCTTGAGAGGCCCCCGTGTACTTGTGAAATCTTTTTTTCAAATTAGGTGATCTCCAAGGTGAACTTCCTCTCAGGTACCCTGCAGGGAGCATGTGCATTCGCTCACCTCCCCACTTGATGTCAGAGCCTTGTACACCTCTCCTCCCTCTGCCAGCACTGCTGTCTGCCCCAGACTCTCCTGCTGCCCAGCCACTCAAAGTTCTGTTGCATACACACCTCTACAGGATCAGCCACAGTTGCGCCGTTTATGCTTCTTCCTAAAAACATAGTCCAACCTTTTTTTCATTGATTTTGTGGCCTTACTCACAAGTGGGCTGTCTGAGAAGTTTCCAACCCACTTGTACACTGATCTCGATGGAGAGAGTGAAACGGGGACAGGAAGGCTTACCATTTAAGGCTTATCTGAAATGATTTTTTTTTTATAGATAAAACACATGCATACACACATGCATACATACATACAAATGCTGGTGGTCTCTGATCACATGGCCAAGTTTTCCTTGATTTCCTCCATAAATTTATTACAATTTTCAGTCTCCCCTGCTGAATAGAAAACTGGACTGTAATTCACTCTATTAAATAAATGACATAATTTCATTGTTTTCTTTCTTTAGAATTTTCACTGATTAACAATTTACTGGTTCAGTGTGGTCTTAACATAAATTAGAGGTGGGAAGGAGGAGCTTATTGTCATGCTGGGTAAACATTTGAGAATCAAAAGGCCAGCGCTTACCATTCCACTCCTAATTTGATGGCAGCCCATCAGAAAATGGCTCCACCTCAGGCATTTTTTCCTTTCCTTCAAGGTCCTGATGTGGTTGAATGACCTTGCTTTTTCAGAGCTTCTGCAGCTCTTATTTGGACACCTTGGTTGGGGGCTCTAGCCCCCAACCACTCCCCAGTCTTTAGCTGTTCCTGATGAGCCCTTGCTACCCTCCCAGACCTATGGTCACCTTGCTCCAGGTCCCCAGGAGTCAGGAAAACACACACTGATGGGTTTTTATCACCTGCTTTAGCACCTCCACATTTCAGAAAACATTTCACACAGAGGAGTTCAAGATCCTGGGAATCAGTCCGCATTTATTTTACAGTACATTCATATGAGTTCCTGCCTTTCCAAGGTAATCATATCACATTCAGGTTAGCACTGCTGGTAACAAAACTGTACAACTACCCTGGCTTCAAAAACAAGATAGGATGATACACATTAACACTTCTTTCCCTTTAATACTGCAGAAGACAATACATCACAAAAATAAAATCACATGCCTTTTACAGTCCAGTGTGAAGGCATGTTACTTATGTTAAAATTAAACCATTTGGGACATGAGGAGAAAAAGAAGAGCTTCAAAGCTTACGATGTCTACAGTCTCCCCCATGCCATCTTTCTCTTCTAACCGCCAGCTGGCACATTCAGCATCAATGCCTTGGGAAGAGGGGGCAGAAGAAAGCAGGGGATCATTTAACTCTGAAACTCATGGCTTCTTGGGCTACTTCTGTAAAAAACTACTTAAATAACCTAAAATTCTAAAAAGAGTTCATATTAACAAGGGATGGTAATATAGAAAGCACCTGGAGAAAATTCCTCCAGTGACTGATGGAAAATATAAGCCGCAAACATTTCACAAAAACGGACAACTATATCATATCCAGAAATATATTAAATTCTGAAAATTCACTTTTGCTTTACTGAGTGAAAACACTGTGACCCATGTTCTGGTGTTGAATCAGTTCAGAAAAACAGCTGTAACCTCCATCTGCGATATTTATCATGGGCTATCTTGCATCATTACCATGTCAGAGTGCAGCTGACTGATATCCCCAACCCTTGAAAAATATAAGAAGCCAAACTGAGCTATAATAAAAACTAGGACAGATTAGATAGGAGAAAATTCAGATGTGTGAGAAAGCAAGAAGTAAGATTTACTTGGGTCTTTTTCCTAGATAAAAAATATTGTTACAAAATGTTTTGGACCCGGGTCCAACACAGCTGGAATGATAAGTTACTGAAAATGCAAGCCCCCATCCAGAAAGACAGTGTGCTTATGTAGCACCTTTCTCATAGAAGTCCAATGTGCTTTAGTATAACTGTCAATTAATTGCATAATTAAGTGAATGATTCAGAATATACTTGGACTGATTGTTAATTCCAGTGATGAAGAGTCCCTGCCACTCGCTGCCAAGAAATTTTTGAGTCCTGAACTTATTAGGTTATGAATGAAATCGATATTCATATAGGCTGACTCAAAAGAAATACCACCCCTTTCAGGGCTGAAAAATATGATGGAAGAGAGAATAAGACACTTCTTAGGAAAGCCACATCTTTAGGAAAAAACACCTTATGAAAAACCAGAGCCAGTGCATATTGTACAACCCCTGAAGAAAACCCCCAGCAGCAGTGGAGAGCAAGGGGAGCAGTGATGATTTTGAAACCAGAGTGACTTGTAGCTAACGTCCTAACAGTAAATTCACTTAGTGAAATGCAGAATAAGTCAACATATAGCCAAGGTTTACATTTATCTAGAAATATGTTTTATGCCTTAAAAAAAATTGCAATGCACTCCAAAAAAATTTTTTCAGATAATTCATGTACAACAGAAGGCACTGTTATTAGCATAAATCCATTGATTCTGCATGGCAAAACCTGAGACGTGCAATTCCATCCAATCCTCTAAAACCACCTTGGTCATTCATCCTTTGGAGCATATGCGTTGTCCTTTGCAGTCCAATGATTTTGTTGTTCTTTAATTTCATACATTACAGTAGCTGCTTAAAATATATATTTCAGGGTGAGAAAGGTCAAAGGGGATGCAGGGGTGGAGAAAGGTGATGCCGGACGCCAGGCAGTAACTGGCACAGCAGGTGGCACAAAGAGTAGCCCCGGCTCCCCTTGACCCTCTCCTTCCGGCTGACGTACCATGTAGCGATGACATTTGGTCGGTTGATCTTCCTTCTTTCAGTTGTTGGTGGGCATAGTCCCAAAGTTAAATGCAGAGAGGACTCCTTTGTTTTCAAAGGTGAAGCCTCCCTGTTGTTCAATCTTCTTCTTTGCCTCTAGCATTTGCCAAGAGAAAGGGGAGAAAAGAGAGGAGTATTTAAGGTGACAAAGTTGGAAATAACCTCAAAGGGGCCAGATTCTTTAGAGTTAGTACTGTGAAGGAATGTGAATCGTGGTATTAATTATTCTGCCCAATTGAACATTAGCCTTTAATAAACCCGTGTCAGTAAGTACCATCGTCTTGGTGTCTGGGGATGCGGAACCAGCAGATATGGAACACACGGATACAGAGGGCCCACTGCACCACACCATCTTAACAGGGGACACAAGCATCCTCAGATTTTGGTATCCAAGGCAGGTCAGGGAAACAATCCCCCCCACACAGATACCGAAGGAAGACGGTAGTTATATTTTCTATCTTGGAAAGACTATTTGCTAAAACTGAGCAAAATAAAAACAAGGCTCAAAGCTAGTGTCTATTGCTGAAAGGGCACACTGCCTTCTCACATCAGGAGGGCCGATACAGAATCTGTACAGGACTTAAAGCCTAAATCCAAGCAGAAGAAGCTGGGTTCTAAACTCTAGATTCCTATTCCATGATGTTCCCCACTAAAATACTTTTGTAATTACAAAATCTTCCACTAATTTTCTAGGAGTGACCATAACAACGTCTGTGTAAAACAATTTCTCCAGCTCAAAAACTGAAAATCAACAAGAATCACCAACACATAAAGCCCAACAAATAGAAATGGAGGGTATTTCAATTTCTAGGAATACAAGCGCCCTGCAAGAATTCATAAAATGCTTTTGACCCATCTGTTGTTTAGATGTTTAGATGGGTGACCCAGCTGATTAACTCTCCCTCAGCAAGATTCATCCCAACCTTTACATCTTACCTTTGGCTCCAAAATAGGATAAGGGTGTGAATAAGAACACCACTAAAGACACATTAACACATGGTGTTTCACAGAGCTAATATATCATGGATGATTAAAAAGATCATACAATAATGGTAATTCCTTATTATCTTGAAAGGTTGGCCTCTAACAATTTTTAGAACAGTATTTAGGTGCCACCAGGCTCGTAAAATAAAAGCTGAATACGGGCACTCTGACACATGCACTCCGATCTAGAAATCATGCTGGCTGACCTGCTACCGTCCTTCGGTGCTCGGCCAGTGTGTACACCTCCTGTAGCGCCCTCCTCTGATCCTCACTGAGCGGTGCCATCAGCAGTTGGTACCAGGCAGCATCCCGATTCTGCACAGCTGTTGTATTTTGGGGGTGTGTTGAGGGAGAAGGAAAAATAAAGGAGTCCAATGACAATTATTATTTCAGAGAATAACTAATAACACAATCAGATTACAATGAAATGATCACAGACAATAGGTGATAAAACTTATTCCAACAAAGGACTACTGAGTACTCACTTTAGTAGTCGACCTACGTGGGGCTATAAAGGAAGGTTGGGACATCACAAATCTGTTTTGCCTAGTTCTCTGCTCCCTCCCCATCTCCTCTTCTTCCTGGGTTTTTACGAACTATGAATGCTGCCTAAAATCCAGATCTTGGGAAACACCTTACTCACTTGTTAGCATTTTCCTCAGGAATTCTCATGCTACCTGCTCCTTCAGCATCACTTCTATGCCAAAAACTCAAATTTGTACCTTTAGGCAAAACTGTTCCTAAGCCTCCTGGTCTTTTACTTTGGATAGCTCACCTCAAACTCAGTACAACTGTAACCAAATTTAACATTTTACCTCCCAAACCCTCCTTATCTCCCATTTCCATCACTAGTTCTATCAGTCTCCTAGTCAACCACTGTAAATGCCTAACATCTTTAATCATGCTCTCTCCACATCCAATTCTGTGCTGCTTTCTTGATGTCTTTCACTGATACGCTTTGTCCCATCAAATGCCATCCTCCCACTCCAGGGCCCTATTACTCCTAAATCAATAAAGTAATTTCCTAACGCTTGGTTCCCGAGTCTAGCCCCCTTCAGTTCTTTTTGGACATCATCATCAGATAATATACCCCTGAAGGAAATTATCATATCCCCAAGGTCACCTCTTTACAGAAAAACATTCAAAAACACTCTAATGGGAAATGGGATAAAGACAATCTCAGTCCAGAATTCAAGACTGGGGGACTTCCCTGGCGGTCCAATGGTTAAGACCCCTGCTTCCATTGCAGGGGGCACACGTTCGATTCCTGGTCAGGGAAGTAAGATCCTGCATGCTGCACGGCCAAAAAGAAAAAGGAAAAAAAAAAAACCACCAGATTTCAAGGCTGGTACAATTTTACTACTTCACAGAGACTTTAAGCAGTGGTCCCTATATGCTGACTGAGCCAAAGCTGGCTGCCTATCTCTTGAGGAGCATTTTCAAAATACATATGCTGAGATCCCACTCAAGACCTAAGAGCTTCTTTGTTGCCTATGATGCACACCCAGGTCTGGAAGTAACTGCCTTAGAGCGTACCCTCCACATTCCAGTCTCCACATTTACACTCTTATCGTCCTCATGCTTTGGAATATCATTCCCTGTACTCTCTACCTCTTGTTCCGGCTGAATTTCAATAAATCATAGAAGTGGTTCATTAATGGTATTTGTAACAACCAATACATTGGCATACAAAATAATGCCAATATATTACACTACCATTGCCTTGTTAGTAACAATATTTTATACACAAGGATGTTCAATTTAATATTGCTTGTAAAAAAGAAAAACCCTGGAAATATCTTATATGTCCATCAGTGGAAATAAGCTAAATTATGGTATTACCAGAGAAATATGATGTAACTATAAAACAACCTATTTAGTGGGATTTTTTCATTATAATTTGTTTATAATAATTTTCTAAATGCTTTCATTGGCTTATTATTTATTTTTAATTCTATAAGTTTTCCATTTATATCTTTCATTCTTCTACTGAGTTATTGGTCTTATTCATTTATAGAAGGCCTTTGTAATCTGTGGGTCTTAAGCCTATGACATGTACATGACAAATATTTTCTCCCAATCTTTGAGTTTCTAGTGTCCTTTGCTGTACAAATTGGTAAATTGCTTATGTAGTAAAACTTTACTCTCTATTGGACTCTGTTCATTCACATGGGGATTCTGAATTGCTAATAAGTTTATGCCCACAATTTTTAATTTTTTTTTTTTTTTTTTGCAGTACGCGGGCTTCTCACTGTTGTGGCCTCTCCCGTTGCGAAGCACAGGCTCCGGACGTGCAGGCCCAGCGGCCATGGCCCACGGGCCCAGCCACTCCGCGGCATGTGGGATCCTCCCAGACCGGGACACGAATCCGTGTCCCCTGCATTGGCAGGCGGACTCCCAACCACTGCGCCACCAGGGAAGCCCCAATATGGCCACAATTTTTAAGCAACATATGTGAGATACTTCATTCTGCAAAAATCCTTATCCATTCATATCTAGAGGATGCACAATATATGCAGCTACTCTTGCCTGTAATTACTTTTGTGAGGATACCTGCAGCCTCACCCTGCCACTTTACAACAATTAAGGTTGCTGGGATTGGGTGATGGATGTTTCATTATGCTATTTGCTCTCATTTTGTGTATGTTTGGGGATTTCTATAATTAAAAATAAATTAAAAATTTAAAGGGAATCTAAACCAATTTGGGGGAAGATCCCAAAACAACTTCTAATAGATGGAAATGAAAAACATATCTGAAGATTCAGGGAGTAACAACATACTCAGCAGGGCTTGTGTAAAAAATTGATATTCATCCACACTATTGTCAAGGTCCAGTGGAGTGCTGAATCCCTCAAGGGCAGTTTCTTCCAATACTTCTTCATCCCAGTCATCATCATCTTCCTCCTCATCTTCACCTCTTCCATTATTTGACTGCATTGCTTGAGCAGTAACATTCGTCTCCTCTTCATCACTTGAAATCTCTTCTGTGAATCCATTATTTATTTAAAAGGAATCAAACACGTAAGGACAAAATATAAATTCCATAAAGAAAATAAAAATAATAAATGACATTCCAGAAATGGAAAAATGACCAAATAATTTTATGTAAAATTATAAAAATAAACCTTATCTTTACTGTAGTTGCTAAACTGAAAATGACTTTATCCTCCTCACTCAAAACAATTTCTATCTCTAAAGATGAACATTATTACTGTTTCACTATGGCTGCTCCACATCCATTAATATATACTATTTAGCCACAGATTCCCAAATTAACTTTTTTGTCAAAAAAGACATAAAATGATTATGTATTCAGTGCATGTGTTTTAAATAACAATGACCTACCACTGAGAATTTGAGTCTCTTAGCAATTAACTAAGTTGATTATGAACTGCTCGGAAATGCTCAAATGAAGAGGTCATTTCTGCTAATAGAAACAGAAAAATATAGAAATACAGAGGAAAAATAATTAGCTATATGTGGGTTAAAAAAATTGAAAGCTGAATTGTATATCCCCATAGATTCAGTTTCTATTTTCAGGGCTGGTCTGTTCCAAGCAGTTAGTCCAGTATTATAAATAACCGGAAGACAGTAAATGCAGAACGAAATCAACCTAAGAGGAGAAACCTGGAGTAAACCCAAAACAGGCAATATTAATCTAAACCTAGTTCTATAAAACGCACCATACTGAAGCACCTGGATTCAACTGCAAGGTAGTTTTAGGGATAATGCAAGAAACCATAGTTTTGACCACATATATGGAAAAAATATATATATATACATATACATATATATATATATATTATATGTAGAATAACAAAGACAGCAAGAGAAACCTTCACTGGTTAATCATCCTACACCTCAGTAGGAAATTCAACAAGAAAGTCTGGGAAATTACTAGAAAATTTCCCTCAAGTCATAATAATTATAACCCATTAGAGAGCAAAGCGAGAAATTATAAAGAATGCAACATACTGAAAAAAATTCTGTGATTGTCTGCATATATTTAGCAAAATAAACAATTACAAGAGACTCACTTCAGAGCTAAAGACACACACAGACTGAAAGTGAGGGGATGGAAAAATATATTTCATGCAATGGAAACAACAAGAAGGGGTAGCAATATGCATATCAGATAAAGTAGACTTTAAAACAAAGGCTATAACAAAAGACAAAAAAGGGCATTATATAATGATAAAAGGATCGATACAAGACGAGAATATAACATTTGTTAACATATATGCATCTAAATATAGAAAACAAATATTAACAGACATAAAGGGAGAAATTGACAATAATACAATAATAGGAGGAAACTTTAACCCACTTACATCACTGGACAGAAAAATCACATGGACCATCCAGACAGAAAAATCAATAAGGAAAGAGTAGTCTTAAATAACACATCAGACCAGTTGGACTTAACAGGTATCTACAGGACATTACATCCCAAAATGGCAGAATACACATTCTTTCAAGTGAACATGGAACATTCTCCAGGAGACAACACATGCTAGGCCACAAAACTAGTCTCAACAAATTTAAGGGGAAAGAAATTATATTAAGCATTTTTTCCGACCACAGCAGTATGAAACTAGAAATCAATTACAGGTAGAAAAATGGGAAAAACATAAACATATGGAGACTAAACAACATGCTACTAAAACACCAATGGATGAATGAAGAAATTAAAGAGGAAATCAGAAAATACCTTGAGACAAATGAAAATAAAAACAGAACTTTCTGAAATCTACAGGACACAGCAAAAGCAGTTCTAATAGGGAAGTTTATAGCAATTCAGGCCTACCTCAAGAAACAAGAGAATCAAAAAACAAACAACCCAGTCTGAAAATGGGCAGAAGACCTAAATAGACATTCCTCCAAAAAAGATATACAGATTGCCAACAAACACATGAAAGAATGTTCAACATAAATAATCATTAGAGAAATGCAAATCAAAACTACAATGAGGTATCTCACACCGGTCAGAAAGGCCATCATCAAAAAATCTACAAACAATAAATGCTAGAGAGGGTGTGGAGAAAAGGGATCGCTCTTGCACTGTTGGTGGGAATGTAAATTAATACAGCCACTGTGGAGAACAGTACGAAAGTTGCTTAAAAAACTACAAATAGAACTACCATATGACCCAGCAATCCCACTACTGGGCATATACCCTGAGAAAACCATAATTCAAAAAGAGTCATGTACCAAAATGTTCATTGCAGCTCTATTTACAATAGCCAGGCCATGGAAGCAACCTAAGTGTCCATCATCGGATGAATGGATAAAGAAGATGTGGCACATATATACAGTGGAATATTACTCAGCCATAAAAAGGAACAAAACTGAGTTATCTGTAATGAGGTGGATGCACCTAGAGACTGTCATTCAGCGTGAAGTAAGTCAGAAAGAGAAAAACAAATACCATATGCTAACACACATATATATGGAATCTAAAAAAAAAAAAATGGTCATGAAGAACCTAGGGGCAAGACGGGAATAAAGATGCAGACCTACTAGAGAATGGACTTGAGGATACAGGGAGGGGGAAGGGTAAGCTGGGACAAAGTGAGAGAGTGGCATGGACATATATACAATACCAAACGTAAAATAGCTAGTGGGAAGCAGTCGCATAGCACAGGGAGATCAGCTCGGTGCTTTGTGACCACGTAGAGGGGTGAGATAGGGAGGGTGGGAGGGAGGGAGATGCAAGAGGGAAGAGATATGGGGACATATATATATGTATAACTAATTAACTTCGCTATAAAGCAGAAACTAACACACCATTGTTAAGCAATTATACTCCAATAAAGATGTTTAAAAAAAAATGCAAAAAAAGGGCTTCCCTGGTGGTGCAGTGGTTGAGAGTCTGCCTGCTGATGCAGGGGACACGGGTTCGTGCCCCAGTCTGGGAAGATCCCACATGCTGTGGAGCGGCTGGGCCCATGGGCCATGGCCGCTGAGCCTGCGTGTCCAGAGCCTGTGCTCTGCGGCAGGAGAGGCTGCAGCAGTGAGAGGCCTGCGTACCGCCAATAAATAAATAAATAAATAAATAAATAAAACAAGAAATGAAAGAGGAGAAATTACAACTGATATCACAGAGATACCAAAAAATCATAAGTGAATACTACAAATATTTATATGCCAACAAATTAGACATCCTAGAAGGAATGAAAACATTTTTAGAAACATACAATCTTCCAAGACCCAATCAGGAAGATATAGACAATCTGAATAAAGAGATCACTAGCAGTGAAACTGAATTCATAATAAAAAGACTCCCAGCAAACAAAAGTCCAGGACTGGACAGTTTAACATGAGAACTCTATGAAATGTATAAAGAAAAGCTAATACCTATTCTTCTCAAACTATTCCAAAAAACTGAAGAGAACACGCCCAAGTTCATCCTATGAGGCCACCAAAAGCAGACAAAGACACTACAAAAAAAGAAAGTTACAGGCCAATATCTCTGATGAATATAGATGCAAAAATCCTGAACAGAGTATTAGCAAACCAAACTCAACAATTTATAGAAACGGATGGTACACCACGATCCAGTGAGATTTATTCCAGGGATGCAAA
Organism: Orcinus orca; assembly: GCF_937001465.1. Lineage (NCBI taxonomy): Eukaryota > Metazoa > Chordata > Mammalia > Artiodactyla > Delphinidae > Orcinus > Orcinus orca. The sequence continues at coordinate 25,473,193 of NC_064569.1, forward strand.
GATGATTCAATATTCACAAATCAATCAATGTGATACACCACATTAAAAAAAAAAAAGAAAGGATAAAAATCACATGATCATCACAAGAGCTACAGAAAAAGCAGTTGACCAAATTCAACATCCATTCATGACAAAAACTCTCATACAAGTGGGTATAGAGGGAACATATCTCAACATAATAAGGGCCATTTATGACAAACCTACAGCTAACATCATACGCAACAGTGAAAGCTAAAAGATTTTCCTCTAAAGATAAGGATACGCACTCTCGCCACTTCTATTTAACATACTATTGGAAATTCCAGCCACAGCCATCAGACAAGAAAAAGAAATCAAAGGCATCCAAGTTGGAAGGGAAGTAAAACTGTCACTATTTTCAGATGACAAAATACTATATACAGAAAACCCTAAAGTCTCCAATGAAAAGCTTTTAGAACTAATAAATGAATTCAGTAAAGTTGCAGAAAGAGAAAGAAAGAAAACAATCCTGTTTAAAATTGCATCAAAAAGAATTAAAAACCTAGGAATAAACTTAACCAAGGAGGTGAAAGACCTCTACTCTGAAAATTATAAAACAATGATGAAAGAAACGAAAGATGATACAAAGATATCCCATGTTCATGGATTGGAAGAATATCACTAAAAAAATCCATACTACCCAAAGCAATCCATAGATTTAATGCCTATCAAAATACCCATGATATCTTTCACAGAACTAGAACAAATCTTCCTAAAATTTATATGGAACCATAAAAGACCCTGAATTGCCAAAGCAATCTTGACAAAAGAGAACAGAGCTGGAGGTATCATGCTCCTTGATTTCAGACTATGCTACAAAGCTACAGTAATCAAAACAGTATAGTACTGGCACAAAAACAGACACACAGATCAATGGAACAGAATAGACAGCCCAGAAATAAACTCCTGCGTTTAGGGTTGATTCATCTATGACAAAGGAGGCAAGAATATACAATGGGGAATATCAGTTTCTTCAATAATAAGTGGTGCTGGGAAAACTGGACAGCTACATGCAAAAGAATGAGATTAGAACATTTTCTCATGCCATGTACAAAAATAAACTCAAAATGGATTAAAGACCTAAATGTATAACCAGAAACCATAAAACTCCTAGAAGAAAAGCAGAACACTCTTTTTTTTTTTTTTTTTTTTTTGCGATATGCGGGCCTCTCACTGTTGTGGCCTCTCCCGTTGCAGAGCACAGGCTCCGGACGTGCAAGCTCAGTGGCCATGGCTCATGGGCCCAGCCACTCTGCGGCATGTGGGATCTTCCCAGACCAGGGCACAAACCCGTGTCCCCTGCATTGGCAGGCGGACTCTCAACCACTGCACCATCAGGGAAGCCCCAGAACACACTTTGACATAAATTGTAGCAGTATTTTGGGGGGGTCTCCTAAGGCAAAGGACACTAAAGCAAAAATAAACAAATGGGACCTAATTAAATTTAAACGCTTTTGCACAGCAAAGGAAACCATCAACAAAATGAAAAGACAACCTATAAATGGGAGAAAATATTTGCAAATGATATGCTACAATAAGGGGTTAATATCCAAAATATATAAACAGCTCATACAGCTCAATGTCAAAAAACTAAATGACCCAATTAAAAAATGGGCAGAAGACCTGAATAGTCATTTTTCCAAAGAAGACATACAGGTGGCCAACAGGCACATGAAAGACGTTGAACATTGCTGATCATTAGAGATATGCAAATCAAAACCACAATGAGATATCATCTCACCCCTCTTAGTAAGAATGGCCATCAACAAATAACAAATGTTGGCAAGAATATGGAGAAAAGGGAACCCTTGCACACTGTTGGTAGGGATGTAAATTGGTGCAGCCACTACGGAAAACGACATGAAGATTTCTCAAAAAACTAAAAGTATGATCCAGCAATTTCACTGCTAGATATATATTCAAAGAAAACAAAAACACTAATTCAAAATGATACACACATGCCAAAGTTCACAGCAGCACTATTTACAAAAACCAAGATAAGGAAGCAACCCAAATATCCATCAACAAATGAATGGATAATGAAGATGTGGTGAGATATGTGATGGAATATTACTCAGCCATAAAAAAGAATGAAATCTTGCCATTTGCAACAACATGGATAGACCTGGAGGATATTATGCTTAATGAAGTACGTCAGAGAAAGACAAATACTGTATGTCACACTTATATGTGGAATATAAGAAATAAAAGAAACAAATGAATATAACAAAACAGAAACAGACTCACAGATACGGAGAAAAAACTAGTAGTTACCATTAGGGAGAGGGAAGTGGGAGGGGTAAAACAGTAGAATATTAAGAGGTACAAACTACTAAGTATAAAATAAATAAGCACAAGGATATATTGTACAGCACACAGAATACAGCCAACATTTTATAATAACTTTAAACAGAGTATAATCTATAAAAACAGTGAATCACTATGTATGTTGTACACCTGAAACTAACATAATATTGTAAATCAACTATACTTCAATAATAAATAGATAAATAAAGTTATGAATTGTTTATTCCTAGAATTTTCCATTTAGTATTTTTAGACAAATGAAACGATGAAACCAAAATTGTGGTAAGAAGGGACTACTATAATTAAGTCAAACAAACCCAAAATATTTGTTAAACGTGTTAACAGGCCAAGAAATGTACACCTGTTTAATGTTTCCAAATAGACTAAAACTCAAAGAAAACACATACTCAAATCACAATCAATTCTAGCATTCATTTCAATTAGAACACTTTACCATTTTCTTCCATATCAGCTTTCTCTGCTTTTGAGCGATCTTCCCGGTTTACCAGTTGTTTGGTAGCACAGACCTGCTTTAGGCCAAGGAAAAGGAAAAGAATTGAGGGCACAATCTGTCCCACCACAGCATCTACTCCAGGAGGTCGATTTTGCAGTTCCAAAAGAATACTCAGTCCTATTATACACATCTTCCGGTCATGATGCCTACAAATTATAAAGGCGAAAAAAAATGTGCACATGAGAAATGAGAACAAATTCCGAAGAAATTACAAAAAGAAATGTCCAAGGTGTATTCTAAGGTTCATTCACTGGAGTTACACAGAGGTATCTCCATTTTGTACTATATGAAATCCTATGTAAATCAACTTTTGTAAACCAATTATCATCATCAAAGAGCTATGGGAGTCTGCAATTAATATGGGGAATCTTGTGTAATATCAATTTATGATAATACAAATGCTGTATCTGGGCCTTAGCGTAACAACTTTTATTTATTAAATAAAACAAATAAATTATTTATTAACAACTTTTTATTTATTAAACAAGAATACCTGTATACGATAGCATAAAATTCCTATCCAATGGAAAAAATGAGAAGTCCCTTAGACTTTGTCTTCATTGGATTGGTCTACAAGGTATCTTGGCACTGTATACTAACCCAGGTGCCAAAAGTTCCTCCACAAACTCAGCATCTAGTAAGCTGAATGTAACAGCTATAAGTAAATCATTAAATGTCCTGTTCTGTAAAACAGGATAAGGAAAATTTAATTCTGAAGGAAAAATGTTTGACCAATATACATTACACACATTTTTGTATGAATGTTTCTTCTAAATTGTTTAAAACTAAAAATACTAAGAATTAAAAGATTTTCTATATTAGTATAACACTTAAAATTGCAGGCATGAACAAAAAATTCACTGGCAGGGATTCAAAATGAGAGTAATATCCAATGACAAATATATTACTAGCTTCTATTATTCTTCATTATTTCCATTGCTTGACTGATTCAAGTTACTAATGTCAAAGTATAGTATACTGTAACAGGGACTGTGCTTGACCTGGTGACTTTCTCATCCATGTAGCCTCTAACTAGCAGTGCACACCAGGTGTCAAATGGATCATAGTACAGGAGATGATTATCGAGTGGGGCTCTGAAGAATCCAAGGGAGCACAATTCAAGCATGCCCAATCTATACAATAGCTGAGATGGATTTTCTATTTTTGGAAAATTGCTTATAGATGCTACTAACTATAACTGTGAATGACTAAATCTCTACTCTCTAAATCTTTGTCAGAGATAACTTTAAGCACAATTTCTTTTTAAAGTATGCTCTTCCTTTCAAAGCTTTAGTGAGAAATCTAAATCAGGGACAAATTCCAGTCTCCTACAAGTAGAAAAATTAGAATACACATAGCAACTTATAAATATGCTCCCCCATTCCTTTTCTACCATCCTAATTCAAGCCCCTCCATCATCTCCCCACCACTTGGCAATGTCCTGACTACTCCTGTTGAAATTATTTTCCCCTCAGTAACTTTTTCTAAATGATATCTTACAAAACTTAAAAAGAACACTAGTTATTTCTAATGTTTTGAACAAATTAATCAGCAGTTTAGCTCAAATTCTAGCACAACAGGGTCACTTATATGTGTTGGGTCACTTGAGGTGGGCCTATAACTACTACTTAGGATCTCACTTTTCCTATGCTGGGAAGCTAGGAGAGTGCTTCACATAAAGCCAAACTCTCCTACCAGGGTAGGACCAGGACTACAACTAACAATCTTCTGACCTCACATTTGAAAACGGGCTCCATTGAAGTCTTTATATCTTTACCAGACCAGTACTTTCCTTAGAAACATGACTCTATTTAGAATGTTGTTACCCATAGACACTTAATAGTCATGGAATCCAAGTGGACACTTAATTCTTGTTGCCTAGAGATATAGCAATACACATAAGTCAAAAACAAGCGGGGAATGGCTATACCTAATTTTCAGAGCCTGCGTTCTTTCCACTAGATTATACTGCTGAAACACATTCTTAATTCTCTAAGAATTTAATATTATGTTAACAATGCACTAAAAATAGTTCTTAAAGGGCTTCCCTGGTGGCCCAGTGGTTGGGAATCCACCTGCCAGTGGAGGGGACGTGGGTTCGAGCCCTGGTCCAGGATGATCCCATGTGCCGCGGAGCAGCTGGACCCGTGCGCCACAACTACTGAGCCTGTGCTCTGGAGCCCGCGAGCCATGGCTGGTGAGGCCCACGAGCCTGGAGCCCATGTTCTGCAAGGAGAGAGGCCACTGCAACGAGAAGCCCGTGCACTGCCACGAAGAGTAGCCCCCACTTGCGGCAACTAGAGAAAGCCTGTGTGCAGCAGCGAAGCAGCCAAAAATAAAAAATAATAATAATTCTTAAGATATAAAAATTATTTCTTTATATGCTATTATATGTACATATTAATAAGTCAACTTTCCAGAATAGAAATGTAGTGTAAAATCGAAAAGACACATACATACCCAAGAAAACAATCTGTATCATTCATCCACTGATTTATAAACTGTACAGTTACAGGTCCAGGGTTGTGAGGCAACTGAATTCGTTCTAAAGTATGTAGCAGCAAATCAGGGTTGTAGTACAAGGCAGCAATTGCAACCTGAAGACACATAGTACGAAGCTCACTAGTTTTGACTCCTCGGGTTAATCTCTCCAAAACAAGTTGAACAAAGAGTGGAATGCACTAGAGGAAAAAAGAAAAAGAGAAATCAAGTAACTTTTATAGAAAGCTGAATGTTGGTAAAGTGTTATCAATAAATCAGATACTCTTAATGACAGTGAAACGTTTGCTTGTTTAAATCATTTTTAGAATTATTAAACCTAGAGAGCTTAAATGGCCAAAAAGAGGTCCTACAGTAGTGCCAAAACGTCTCCTTCCATTTTATGTGAAGATTACATTTAGTTGAAGATTGTTCTACAAGAGTCCACGCTCAAATGATGGCAATAATCCAAATGTAGACTTAGTAACGTCCATGTTTGAGTTAAAATGACTAGGGTGGAATTTTTCTTTGATAAATCATATTGGAAATACAGTTGACCCTTGAACAACGCAGGTTTGAACTATATGGATCCAGTTAAATGCAGGGTTTTTTCAATAGCGCATACTACAGTACTACACCATCCACAGTTGGTTGAATCTGCGGATAGGGAGCAAACGTGTATACACAGGGCCAACTGTAAGTTATACGTGGATTTCTGACTGTGCAGAGGGTCAATGCCTCTAACTCCTGCATTGTTCAAGGGTCAAGTGTAAAAAAAAAATGAGACTAAAAATAAGCATGATGTGATCAGAATTTCTCTTGAGAAAAAAAATTCCTAAAAAAGTCATAGGGATGTAATGAACGACATGGTGGCTAAACTTAAGAATACTGTATTGTACATTTGAAAGTTGCTAAGAACGAGTAGACATTAAAAGCTCTCATCACAAGAAAAAAAATTTTTTAACTATGTATGGTGATGGATGTTAACTATACTTATTGTCATGATCATTTCACTGTATATACAAATACTGAATCATGTTGTATACTTGAAATTAAGATAATTTTATATGTCAAATATATCTCAATAAAATTTTGAAAAAGAAAATTCCTGTTGGTATAAGACTGAAGAAACATAGTGGATTTCATACATTAAAATCCTATGACTCCAATTCTCAAGTGCAATATTGTTTAATTTTATTAGAAATATTTCCTAACAGTTACTTTCAATTAAAAGGGATGGGCTAACTGTGGAAAACAGATGGAGATTTCTCAAAAAAACTAAAAATACTACTACCATATGACCCAGCAATTCCACACTTGGGTATATATCCAAAAAAACAAAAACAAAAACACTAATTCAAAAAGATACATGTACCCCAATGTTCATAGCAGCATTATTTACAATTGCCAAGATATGAAAGCAACCTAAGTGTCCATCAACAGATGAATGGATAAAGAAGATGTGGTTCTCACACCAGTCAGAATGGCCATCATCAAAAAATCTAGAAACAATAAGTGTTGGAGAGGGTGTGGAAAAAAGGGAACACTCTTGCACTGCTGGTGGGAATGTGAATTGGTACAGCCACTATGGAGAACAGTATGGAGGTTCCTTAAAAAACTAAAAGTAGAACTACCATATGACCCAGCAATCCCACTACTAGGCATATACCCTGAGAAAACCATAATTCAAAAAGAGTCATGTACCAAAATGTTCATTGCAGCTCTATCTACAATAGTCCGTAGATGGAAAGAACCTAAGTGTCCATCATCAGATGAATGGATAAAGATGTGGCACATATATACAATGGAATATTACTCAGCCATAAAAAGAAACGAAATTGAGCTATTTGTAATGAGGTGGATAGACCTAGAGTCTGTCATACAGAGTGAAGTAAGTCAGAAAGAGAAAGACAAATACCATATGCTAACACATATATATGGAATTTAAGAAAAAAAAATGTCATGAAGAACCTAGGGGTAAGACAGGAATAAAGACACAGACCTACTAGAGAATGGACTTGAGGATATGGGGAGGGGGAAGGGTAAGCTGTGACAAAGCGAGAGAGAGGCATGGACATATATACACTACCAAACGTAAGGTAGATAGCTAGTGGGAAGCAGCCGAATAGCACAGGGAGATCAGCTCGGTGCTTTGTGACCACCTGGAGAGGCGGGATCGGGAGGGTGTGAGGGAGGGAGACGCAAGAGGGAAGAGATATGGGAACATATGTATATGTATAACTGATTCACTTTGTTATAAAGCAGAAACTAACACACCATTGTAAAGCAATTATACTCCAATAAAGATGTAAAAAAAGAAGATGTGGTATATATACACAATGAAATACTACTCAACTATAATAAAGAATGAAATTTTGCCATTTGCAGCAACATGGATGGACTTGGAGGGCATTATGCTAAGTGAAATCAGTCAGACAGAGAAAGATAAAAACTGTATGATATCACTTACATGTGGAATCTAAAAAATACAACAAACTAGTGAATATCACAAAAAAGAAGTAGACTCACAGATATAGAGAACAAACTAGGGGTTACCAGTGGGGAGAGGGAAGGGGGAGGTGCAATATAGGGGTAGAGGAGTAAGAGGTACAAATTATTAGGTATAAAATAAGCTACAAGGATATACTGTACAACATGGGAAATATAACCAATATTTTATAATAACTACAAATGGAGTATAACCTTTAAAAATTGTGAATCACTATATTGCACACCTGTGACTTATACAATATTGTACAGTAACTATAGTTCAATTTTTAAAAAGGGATGGGCTAAAATGATTTGTGTAAAATAAAATTCTGAGGTCTTAATATAAGTTCATTTTTAAATTAAACTTCAAAAATCAAAGTTTCAGGGGAGAATGGGATGAATAGGTGGAATACAGAGGGTTTTTAGGGCAGTGTGGTGAAACTAGTCTGCATGATACTATAATGGTAGATACATGTCATTATACATTTGTCCAAACATATAAAGTGTGTACACCAAGAGTACACCCTAGTGTAAACTGCGATCTCTGGGTGATAATGATGTGTCAGTATGTTCATCAGTTATAACCAATGCACCACCCTGGCGGAGATGTTGATAATGGGGAAGGCTATGCATGTGTGGGGTAAGGGGTACAAGAGAAATCTCTATATCTTCTGCTCAATTTCTCTGAGAGTCTATAACTACTCTGAAAAATAAAATCTATTAAAAAAATAATCAGAGTTTCATGTAAAAATTTAAGACAAATTCAATATGTTTCCTTTAGTAAGCCAAACTGTAAGTACATTAGTATCAGAAGAATACTAGACTTGTTTAGGATAATATATAATATCAAAACACATGACTACATGTGGAACTTTTAAGATTGAGATTTTTATAAAGAAATGACTAGTCTGATTAACTCTACTGATTTTGTCTCATATTCTGATATAGAGCATATATAGGACATAGGCTCTATTAAAAATTATTACTACAGTTAAATAATTATTGTGAATCAATGAAGCCAAAAGAAAATGTAAACTAAGTTTGAAAAACTTTTTGATATGTTTTAATAACAAAGCTTCATTTTAACAAATATCTACTATTACATGCAAAGCCATTAAGAATACAAAGAAACTTTGAGGTTTCAAAATTAGTAAAACTAAAATTATCCGTTTATATTAAAATAAAGTCAATTATGGGGATTGATTATGCAGAATATCTCCATATACCACTATGGAGTGATCTGCAAGATATATTATTAAGTGAAGAAGGCAAGATGGAAAAAAAATATGTTTAGTATGCTACTGTTTAAGAAGGTGAGGAGAGAACGGATATAACTATTTGCTTTTTGTTTTTAAATGAAAGGATGAACTAAAAACTGGGGGGTGGGGGAGGGTAGAAATGGGGAAAGAAAGTAATGGTAGAGGGGACAGGAATGGAAGCTAGATTCCCCTGAATATACCTTGTTTTGTAAATTAGACTTTAGACTATGCATATGTTATATTCACAAAAAATTTAAGCAATCCCTAAAAGTTAAAATAAAATGAAATAAATAATCAAACAAACAGGGATTATGTTAAATTACTTTAAAATTTATGATTTGACTTGTTTGGCTATAAATATCCCTAGCATATGAATATACCCTTGAGATAGAAGGAGCTACTAAAAAATCTTAAACTGTTAATAGTGATCGTATGTTGGTGATAATATATACATATTAGTGGGGTAAAGTAAGTGAGTAATTATGATGAGAACCAGGATTTTGGGTGTGGGAGATACTGATTAGGATCAATTAGGTTAAGTAAAAATAATGTAGTCCGAAACTGGAAATATCTGTGTCTACTAATGATGCATTAATCTTAAGATAATATAATATGTATTTCCTGGTTCTCTTTTGTGGAAATAAAGACCTACTCAATAGCAAGGAATATCCCTTGTGCAGTCTTGGAATACCATTTCCCAGGGTAGGGCAGGAAATGTACAAGATGAAACTGGAACATCTAATCACACCAGATAGCAGAAAACTTCCAAAGGCTATGAGAGTCAGGTCAAAAGCACTCATATGGCAAACTCAAGAGGCTCCCACTGGCCTAAGTTGAAAGAACTTTGTACACCTTAAATATACTGAATGTATTTGATGTGTATCAAATAAATTTGAATCTATAAGGTCAAATACTACTAAAAAGCCAAAAAATAAAAACCATAAAAAACACCTCACTGGTCATCTTTGGAGGATGCTCCAAAGATGGAGCATAAGGAAACAACATATTGTCTCAATCATGACAAATAAAGGCAAATACTCAAACTATTCCTCAGAGTAATCTAATAATTGATGAGAAAACATTTCTCTTCATAGAAGTAATTCCACTCATAAATGAAGAAGGAATGACAGAATTAGAATATCATCACCAACAGCACTAAGATCATAAGACGAGAGACAACCATTCTGTCCCTAGTAGAAATACACACCACCACCTATGAAGTATTCTTGCCAAAAAATCACAATTGAATCCAACCAAATCTCTAGATCTAACTACCAATTTACAGGAAATATTGAGGAATTTAATTCTAAGGCATTACAGTCCTTCAGCACAGTAATGGTAACTTCACTAACATTAGACAGTGAGTTAACTCACTTAACTTTCTGATATAGAAATGCTTGGGTACCAACTTTCCAATCCCTCTAACAACCCAGTTTTAGGAGTAGAAACCCACTGTACATACATTACATATGAAATTCTTACTTGCTAACTTCAAATGAGTCTATCCAGCTAAAAGCAATTCTTTTATTCAATTTTTCTTTACTACTTACTAGACTCCTCCAAACTGAAATTTCAACTTTTTTCATTTTCTACAACTCTTCCTATTTAACTGCAAAAATAAAGCCATTGGACTTAAGCTTCCACATCCCTTATTTCTACCTCAAGACAGATCTCTATATCAGCATTATCTAAACGGCACTGTCACAACAGTTAATAGATGTTCCTTGGGTTTGGAAAACAAAAAGATTCCACTGTTAATTAATTTGGAAAACACAGAATACTAACCACTCCCTTAGGCACATTTCCAGATAAAGGCACTAAGAATTCAAGCAATAATGAAATGAATTTTGTTTTATCCAGTTTTCCCCAGACCATTGAATACACTTTTTTATGAACACCTACTGACTGACACCATTAGATGGTCACCATTTGAGTAATATCACTCTATTCCCATCTCCTGGTATCTACACTTTCTGTTTCTGTGAAAAAGATCATCTATTTTCCAAGGTAAACCTGTGCTCACAGGCTTCTCCCTGTCCTCATCTTATGTCTTATTTTTTCTGGTGTTTTCTATGCAATGTCTGCAATGACTCCCACTATGAATCTTGTTCTAATCTTCCACTCCCAATGCTACTTGCCTAGAACAGAACTAATACCTTCAGACCTCAACCTCACTGAAGATGAAATAAAGACATTCTCAGAAAAAAAAAAAAAAAAACAGAACTCATTGCTAGCAGACCTATCCTACAAGAAATACTAAAGGAAGTTCTTTGGGCTGAAAGCAAGTGACCCAGAGGGTAATTCAAAGACAAAGAAAGACACACACACACACACACACACACACACACTCCAGTAAAGGTAATTATGTAATTATAAAAAATAGTAAAAATAGTATTTCTTTCACTTTCTTAACTGTTTTAAAAAGCAATCACATAAAATAACATGTTATAATTGTATTGTTGAAACTATAAAATGTAATATATTCAACATTAACAATACAAAGGATGTAGAAGCAAGATTCTACTGGAATAAGGAAATGACACCAGATGGTAACTTCAACCCACAGCAAACAAATAAAGAGAACTGAGAAATGGTAAATAAGAAGGCTAATATAACAAGTATATACCTGTAGATATATACTTGGTTGCCTTTTTTCTTAGCTTCTTTGAAATAAAATTACAAATAGAAATAATTACAAACAGTGTATTGTTGGATTTATAACATATATAGATGCAATATATATGACAGCAGTAGTACAAAAAGGGGAAAGAGGGAATAGAGCTATATAAGAGTAATGCATCTATATCTCACTAAAAATTAGGTTAATCTCAATCTGAAGTATATTCTGATAAGGTAAGGTATATATGGTAAGCCCTAGAGCAACCACTAAGAAAAATGTTTAAAATAGTGGAAAAAAAATTAAAAAGAATTAAAATGTGACATTAGAAAATATGTACTTAATTCAAAAGAAAGCAGTAAAGAAAGAATAGGGGAACAATAACAAAACATGAGACATAAATAAAAAATAAAATGACAGATTGAATCTATGTGTAAAAGTAACAACAGTAAATGTGAATGGGTCAATTCAAAGATACAAATAGGTTGAAAGTAAAAGAATGGAAAAAGATATATCATGCAAACAGCAACCATAAGAAAGCTGAAATGGATATACTAATATTAGACAAAAACAACATCAAAACAAACAAAAAGTGTTACTAGAGATAAAGAGAGACAATTTTAATGATAAAAGGGTCAATTCATCAGGAAGATAAAACCATTATAAACATACATACACATAACAGAGCCCTAAAATACATGAAACAACAACTGACAGAAATAAAGGGAGAACTAGATAATTCAGTAACAGTTGGAGAATTTAATACTTCACTTTTGATAACGAATAGAACAATTAGGTAGAAGATCAGCAAAAAATAAAAGACTTAATCAACACTATAAACCAACTAGATCTAACAAACATCTACAGAACACTCAGCCCAATAACAGCAAAGTACATATTATTCTCAAGTGCACATGGAACAATCTCCAGGACAGACTATATGCAGGGCCATAAAATAAGCCTCAATAAATTTAAAAGGAATGAAATCACACAAAGTATGTTCTCCAATTACAATGGAGTAAAATTAGAAATCATTAACAGAAAGAATTCTGGTAAATTCACAAACATATGGAAAATAAACAACACATTCCTAAATAACCAGTGGGTCCAGAATAAAGCACAAGGGAAATAAGGACATATTTTGAGATGAATGAATATGAACACATGCCAAAACTTATGAATGTAGCTAAAGCAGTGGTTAGAGGGAAATTTATAGCTATCAATCTCTATATTAAAAAAGAAGAAATATCTCAATCTAATAACCTAAACTTCCACCTCAAGACTCTGGAAAAAGAAGAGCAAGCTAAACTCAAAGCAAGTAGAAGGGAATAAATTATGAGGATTAGAGCAAAAACTAATGAAATAGCAAACAAAAAAACAGACAACAAAATCATAAATTGGTTCCTTGAAAAGATGAACAAAATTGACAAACCTCTACCTCAACTAACAAAAAGGGGAAATAAGAGAGCGAGAGAAAGAGAAGATAATAATTACTAAAATCAGGAACAAAACAGGGTCATTATTACCAACCTACAAAAACAAAAAGAAATATAATGAAATATTATGAATTGCATGCCAACTAATTAGTTAATTTACATGAAATGGACAACTTCCTAGAAAGATGCAAACTCCTACATAAACTCAAAAAGAAATAGAGGGCTTGGGCTTCCCTGGTGGTGCAGTGGTTGAGAGTCCACCTGCCAATGCAGGGGATGCGGGCTCGTGCCCCGGTCCGGGAAGATCCCACATGCTGCACAGCGGCAAGGCCCATGAGCCATGGCTGCTGAGCCTGCGTGTCCAGAGCCTGTGCTCCACAACGGGAGAGGCCACAACAGTGAGAGGCCTGCGTACCGCTAAAAAAAAAAAAGAAATAGAGGGCTTCCCTGGTGGCACAGTGGTTGAGAGTCCGCCTGCCGACGCAGGGGACATGGGTTCGTGCCCCGGTCCGGGAAGATCCCACATGCCGCAGAGCGGCTAGGCCCGTGAGCCATGGCCGCTGAGCCTGCGTGTCTGGAGCCTGTGCTCCGCAACGGGAGAGGCCACAACAGTGAGAGGCCCACGTACCACAAAAAAAGAAAAAAAAAAATAGAAATACAAGTAGACCTATAACAAATAATGAGATTGAATTGGTAATTTTAAAACTACCCACAAAAAAAACTCAGGCAAAGATGGTTTCACTGCTAAATTCTAACATTTAAAAAACACCAACCTTCAGAAACTCTTCCAAAAAATAGAAGAGGAGGGAGCACTTCCCAACTCATTCCACATGAGGCCAGCATAACTCTGATTCCAAAGCCAAACAAAGATACCACAAGAAAAAAAAAATTACAGATCAATATCTCTTATAAATACAGGTACAAAAATAGTTTTAAAAAAATACCACCTAACTGAATCTAGAAATATATAAAAAGGATCATACTCCATGATCAAGAAGGATTTACACCAGGAATTCAAGGTTGATTTAACATCTGAAAATCAATTAAAGCAAAACACCGTATCAACAGAATAAAGGACAAAACCCACATGATCATCTCAATAGATGCAGAAAAAGTATTTGATAAAATTCAACACGACTTCATGATCAAAAGACTCAACAGACCACGAATAAACAGGAACACACTCAATCTGATAAAAGACATCTATGAAAAACCTACAGCTTACATCAGACTTAATGGTGAAAGGAATACTTCGCCCCCTAAGATCAGGAACAAGACAAAATGTCTCCTCTTGCCACATCCATTCAACATTGCACTGAAGGTTCTAGCCAAGGCAGTTAGGCAAGAAAAATAAAATAAAAAGCACCCAAGTTGGAAAGGTAAAACTCTATCTGCAGATGAGATGACCTTGTGTACAGAAAATCCTAAGAAATTCTCTGAAACTCTATTAAAACTAATAAAGCAATTCGGCAAGGTTGCAAGAAACAACATAAATACAGAAAAAGTGTATTTCTAAACACAGGCAATAAACAACTTGAAAATAAAATTAAGAAAACAATACCATTTATAATAGCATTAAAAAGGATGAAATATTTTATGAAGATTTTAATGAAAGAAACTTGTACTTGAAAACTACAAAACATTTTTGAAAAAAATTAAAGATGACCTAAATAAAAGGAAAGACATCTCATGTTCAGGGATTGAAAGACTAAATATTCTCAAAGTGACAATACTTCCCAAAGTGATCTATAGATTTAGCACAATGCCTATCACAATCCCAGTTGGCTTCTTTGCTCAAATTGACAAGCTGATCCTAAAATTCATATGGAAATTCAAGGGACCATAATAGCCAAAACAATCTTACATAGGAACAAAATTGGAGGACACAAACTTCCTAATTTCAAAACTTACTACAAAGCTACAGTAATAAAGATACTGCAGTCCTGGATTAAGGACAAAAAAATTAATTAAATCTGAATGAGAATCCAGAAATATATCCTCACATTTACAGTCAATTGATTTCACAAAGTGTGCCAAGATAATTCAATGGGGAAAGAATAGGTTTTTTCCAACAAATGGTGCTGAGACAATTTGATATCCACGTGGAAAATAATGAATTTGTACCCCTTCCACAAACCATATTCAAAAATTAACTCAAAATGAATTAAAGACCTAAATGTTAGAGCTAAAACCATAAAACTCTTAGAGGAAAATCTTTGTGAACTTGAATTTAGCAATGATTTCTTAAATATGATGCCAAATTGCATTGGGTATTTTTGTCATAGGATTTCTACCAGTAAACACAAACTATAGGCTATCTTTATAATTTTCCATCACAATATAAACATCAATCAGACATGCACATTTTAAATGTAAACATCAAGTAGGATGTTTTCTATACATATATTACCTGATCAATTCCCCTTCCTTTGCACTGAAGAATGATGACTTCAAGAAGTTTGGCTGCATGACATTCTGCATCTTCTCCTGCATCTCCACATAGTACCTGCAGTAATTAAAATTTCACTCAGCAGTAAATAGCAATTGCAAAAAATTTAATCAAGTCTACATGAAGTAAATATCACATAAAAATTCAGCCATTAGAATCTCAGCGTTGCTTGAGTCATAAGTTTACCTTGCCAACCCAAAGAAGGAAGTTCAAAATGAAGTTCATCTATCTTCTTCATCTACTCTGATTCCTTATAAGGTGTAATAATTCACTTATTTAACTTTGGATTAATAAAATAGGCTATATGAGTTAACTGTCTAGACAAATGAAGCTTCCCTTTATGTAATGCATCAAAACAATAAAATACAATGAAATCAAAAGAAAACAAAATAACCTTCTTCTTAAACAATTAAATAAACCCTGTGTTTTTCTGTTCCTTTTGAATTCTTGTCTATATGCACCCATTTTTTCATAATGAAACCATAAATTTAATATTACACACCTTTTAATTTCCTCATTTGGACTTCATAATTTGAACTACTTGCCATAGACATTATAACCATTTAGGACTATACAGTATTACAGAAGATGAGTATAACAGAGCTTACCAGCCTGTTCCCCTAATGTCAATTCTGTATTTTCACTGATATGAACAATTATACAGTGCACATGTTCATACACCTAATACGGCAGCCTTATAATAAGGTTCCCAGAAGAGAGATTTATAGAGTAGAGGCATGCTTATATTAGAAATAAAGAAATATGGAAAAATTAATAAGGGTTCAAACACAAGACATAAGAAAAAGAACAGACTTAACCCAGAGAATAAAAGTAAGATAGAAATTAGGAATATAAACAAAAAGAGGTAAAACAAACAGAAATCAAAAATAGATTCATTAAAAAAAGACTTAAGTAGACTTTTGCCAAAATTATTTTTAAAAAGCAAAGAAAGCAAAATTTTAAAACATTATGAAAGACATAAATACAGATAAAGGAAAGATTAAAAACGAAAATACTATGAACAATATTATATTCCTTATATATTTGAAAACTTAGATGACTTGGATAATTTCCTAGACAAATACAATTTAAGAAAACTGAATTTAAAAGATAAAGATGACAGATTGAACATCGCCATTCAATTTTATCCCTTCCCAAAGGCCATTAAAATAAAGGTAAAGATATTTTAGAGGCATATATCCACAAAGACAGAGATAAAGGAAAAAACAGCTATAAAATTGTAGAAGCTGGAAAACAGATGGATCAGTGAGCTGAAACATAAGCAGGTAGCTAGCAAAACCAAGAACCAACCCTATTTACATAAACTTAAAATTCTACCTCAAGAGCAGTGTTTCTAGATCTAGATTCTAAACATGTGGGCTCTAGAACCAGAATGCTTTGGTCTAAATCCTAGTTCTACCATTTACAAGCTGTGTTTTTAGAAACGCTATTGGGTGGGCCAAAAAGTGTCTTCAGTTTTTTAAGTAAAAATAAAAGACACATTTTTCATCAAGAACTTTACTGAATAACGTATTCACCCTTTTGTTCCACTACCTTCTGCCATTTTTCAGGCAACTTCATAATTCCATCTTCCCAAAACTTTTTATCTTTTTGAGCCAAGAACTATTCCAGGTGCCTTTTACAGCCTTTACAGTCCAGGGAATTGAAATTTTTTCCATTAAGAGATTTTGTAAATACCAAAATAAATGGAAATCCAAAGGTGCAAAGTCTGGTGAATACAGCAGATGAATCAGAACTTCTCAGCCAAGCTGTAAGTTTTTGCCGGGTCATCAAAGAAACATGTGCTCTTGCGTTATCCTGATGAAAGATTATGTGTTTTCTGTTGACTAATTCTGGACGCTTTTCGTTGAGGGCTGCTTTCAGTTGGTCTAACTGCGAGCAGTACTTGTTGCAATTAATGGTTTGGTTTTCTGGAAGGAGATCATAATAGAGCAGGGGTCCCCAACCCCCAGGCCACGGACCAGTAGCGGTCCACTGGTCCCATCGCTCCCCATCGCTCGCATTACCGCCTAAACTCCGCCTCCTGTCAGATCAGCGGTGGCATTAGATTCTCATAGGAGCGTGAACCCTACTGGGAACTGCGCACGCAAGGAATCTAGGTTGCACGCTCCTTATGAGAATCTAATGCCTGATGATCTGAGGTGGAGCTGGGGCAGTGATGCTAGCGCTGGGGAGCGGCTGCAAATACAGATCATCATTAGCAGACAGGTTTGTCCGCACAGAGACCACAATAAATCAATTGCTTGCAGACTCATATCAAAACCTTATCAGTGAGTGGCACGTGAAAACAAGCTCAGGGCTCCCACTGATTCTGCATTATGGTAAGTTGTATAATTATTTCATTACCTATTACAATGTAATAATAATAGAAATAAAGTGCACAATAAATATAATGTGCTTGAATCATCCCAAAACCATTCCCCCACCCTGCCCCCGGTCCGTGGAAAAACAGTCTTCCACGAAACCAGTCCCCTGGTGCCAAAAGTGTTCGGGACATTTGTAATAGAGGACTCCCTTCCAATCCCACCATATACACATCACCTCCTTTGGATGAAGACCAGCCTTTGGTGCCGTTGGTGGTGGTTCATTTTGCTTGCCCCACAATCTCTTCCGTTCCACATTGTTGTACAGTATACACTTTTCATTGCCCATCACAGTTTGTTTTAAAAACAGAACGTTTCATTACGTTTCAGTAGAGAATCGCATGCAGAAATATGGTCAAGAAGGTTTCTTCACTTAACTTACGTGGAACCCAAACATCAAAGCAATTCACATAACCAAGCTAGTGCAAATGATTTTCAACGCTTGATTTGGATATTTTGAGTATGTCGGCTATTTCCCACATGGTATAACGTTGATTGTTCTCAATTATTGTTTTGATTTGATCACTATCAACTTCAACTGGTCTACCTGACCGTGGTGCATCGGCCAGCAAGAAATCTCCTGCACGGAACTTCGCAAACCACTTTTGACACGTTTGATCAATCACAGCACCTTCTCCAAACACTGCACAAATCTTTTTGTGCATTTCAGTTGCGTTTTTACCTTTCCTGAAATAATAAAGTTTAATATGCCAAAAATGTTGCTTTTTTTCTTCCATCCTCAATATTAAAATGGCTACACAAAAATTCACCAATTTTGATAAGTCTTTTTTTAAACTCATGGTGATATGACAGCTGTCACATACAATCTAACAAAATTGTTTCAAATGAAGTTAAAGACAACTAAATGCTACTAGAGCCATCTTACGGAAAAAACCAAACGCACCTTTTGGCCCACCCAATATTTATTCTCTGTACCTTAGTCCCCAGCTGTAAAAAGAAATATAGTAATATACTTATGTCATAGGATTATATGATACAGAAAGAAAAAACTCAGCCCCTTTTCCCAAAATTGCATTGACTTGGTTTCTTTGTTTGCTGGTTTTGTTGGTTTGAGGTTTTGTCCCCCCACAAAAGGAAGAGGAACAAAATATAGTACAGTAGCTTAAAAAATGGGCTCTGGAGCTAGATTACCAGGATTCAAATCTAGCTCCAACACATAACATCTATGTGACTAGGTCAGTTTTCTAAACCTCAGGCACAATGCAAAATGCCTGTCTCCTCTTTAACAAAAGGTGATATAATGTTGTAAAGATTAAATAAATTCATGTGTATAAAGTGCTTAGGAAATACCAGTGTACAGTAAGAGTTCAATAATAAGACCAGAAATAAGAAATATATTTAACTACTTGACAAGTAGAAGGCCATCACTGTGAACGTCACTTTTACTATATCTGCTATAATACAGAGCAACTGTGAGTTATAAAGGACCATGTAGGATTGTTATGTTTTCTACCTTTGCTTTCTCTTCCCCTTTCCCTCACTAGCAGCTGTCTCTATAACTTAGGAAAAAACTGAAGACAGCCAGGTGATTATGACTTAACAAGCTGGGTTATTACAGAGCAATATGAGTCTTCAAAAATCGTGATTCTCCTCCTGCTGTTTACATGTGATGAAACTTAGTGACTTCCCAAAATCTCCCAGGCTCTTTATAACTGAACTGAGACCTCCATCAGATAAACTGATTATCAGTTCAGCGCTTTTAACAGAGTCTGGTACACATCTCTTCTAGGGAGGAAAATAGGTTGTACACTAGCTATCTTACTCCCAACTCCAAGGCCAAACTTAGGTTTCTGGCTATTTGAGCTTTCTAAAATCTGCCATCTCTATGCAATACAGTTTTATATTTATGTATATATTGATACATATATTCATCTAAAAGAGGAGGAAAGCATTAGTCAACAATGATTCCCAGATATAACCAAGAGGGCCAAATCTAACTTGTGACAAAGATAACACAGTAGACAATCATGTTTGTGTATAAATACAACAGTAGCCATTGTGTGGCTTACCAGTTATCCTGTATTGAGCTAAATGATGCTGTTTTTCCAACTATTCCAATTTTTTGTCTTATGTTATTTATGTTCAAATTACCTATATCTAGTGTCTTCTAATATATACATTCAATTAAAAGAAAAATCAATAATTGACAAACTGTGTGATATTTTCCTAGCACTCTTTTTTAATCAAGGAGCAAGTCTGCATTTTTGAAAGAAAAAACACGAAGAAAATTATTTACCTAAGCATTATAAAGTACACAGCTATAAAAGTAGCAAACATTCTTAAGTATAACACACAATATGAAATTTTCAGATAATTCCAAACTCCATTTGAAAATACAAAATGACAAATATATGTTGATGAAAGCAATACAGAACTAAATGTATAAGAAACAAATTGAGAGAGTACCTGAAGTAAAATACAACATTAGGAAGTAAACGTTAGTAAGTAAACCATTAGTAAGAATCACTATGACAAATGTTTAGGACATGCTTACCTTTCTACACATTGTAAAAAGTATTTCTAAATGCTTTGGATTTGATAGTAAAGTATTTGTATCTATTGTCACATAATTATGCAGAAGAGGCATCATGTCTGGAAAAAAATTCAAAATCCCAGTGAGACTTGAGTAACAGAAGTAGAAATAAATTATTACCACTGAAAGCATATTTCTGTAGCACCCACACATTACTATCTTCCCTTGCAACCACAAAATGCTAGAAATGAAAGTGTTAAATCCACCTTTTCTATAAATGAGAAAAATGTGGGTCAGAAAGACTAAAATGCTCGTCATTTATTATAGTGATTGTTATTAATTTTCTTCTTTTTTTCCATAGCACTCATCACCATCTGACATACTGTATATTTACTTACTTGGCTGTGTGTTTCCTACCCTCTCCCTCCCCCCACTAGAATGGAAGTGTCAAAAGGGCAAGGGCTGTCTATTTTTTTCATTGATGTATTGCTGAGCTTAGAACAATACTTGGAATATAGTCTATATTCAGAAGATATTAATAAATATATGGATATATACTCTGACTGCAAAGTAATTTAAGATACAGTAGGCAATACGGTTTCCCTCCTACTACCTCTATTCCTAGGGCTGAAAAACACTCCTATGGTAGCACCACCCTTTACTCGAAAATAATATCTATTTAGACACAGAAAAGCAAAACTATTACATGGTCAAAGTCATACCTGTAAAATATTCAAAACAATCCTGCTGAAAAATCTCATATAATATACCTAGAAGTTGCCACATTTGAGGAGAAATACCATGGCAGGTTAAACTATATGCCAGTGAAAGAATTTCTTCATAGAATTCTAGAAAGAAGAAAATCTCTAGTTAGAATCCCAGGAAATAGCAAAAATTAAACACAAAGACCACTCAGAAGAGGATTTAGGCTATACACTCACACATGTTTTACATCTAATGTACTTTTGAGCATCTGTTTCTCAGCATTCACATCTTCAGCTACATCTATTTGCCACCTTTCATTTCTTACCAAGATCTGCCCCTACTCAATAAGACAAGCCAAAGATTTGTTTTTACTAAACTTACTTATAATACTGAAAAATTATATTTTTAATATAGAAAGTATAGTTTATATATATATACACATATATATATAAAACTATATTAGAAATGAATACAAGAAGGAATAGATTATTGTACGTGGCTCCTACACAGGATTTTAAATTTACAAATAATGTTCTTCAGAGAGCTTAATTAATCTAGGTGAAAATATCTGTCTGTCTCACATATTTTTACAAACTATATACTGGACAGTATTTCGTCAATTTACAAAGCTTGTAAAATTTGTACAGTATTTCTTAATTTACCTCAAGACAATTATACTCAAAGTAGAAGAGTTCAAAGGGAATGTGCTTGCATTTGTACACATATTTATTATTATTACCCTCACTCAAAAGCAAATTATATCTAAACATACAATCAGAAAACACAAACCTCAATACAAAAATTTCAAATAATTCCTACCATGTCACTGAACAAAAAAGTTTAATTTCAAAGTTAATTATTTTTTTCCCTTCTTATTAAAAGGAACTAATATTCACCCTGGAAGTTTGAATAAAGTTTTTTTCTGTAACACTATTTAAAACTTAATACATTCAAAAGCTAGTAATACAGATATATGCCTTACCAAAAGCAAAATAAGACGGAAATCATAGATACTGGGAAATAATTTGTTATGTAAGACAATCACTTGAAATACAACCAATTGTCTGAATATAAAATTTCTGAGAGTTCTGTTCAGGAAAGCAAATGCCTCTTCCCTAAAGTGAAGCCTAAAAGGTAGAAATATTTCCTTTCACATTCGTGACAGCTATGGCATGTGTGCATTACCTGGCTACTCAGATGCTCAAGACCAGGACTCTGAATCTTGAGGGAGAAACTAGAAGGCACAAAGCTGTTCCAGTTTTGGGGGGCGGGGGTGGGGGGGACAGGGTCTGTGTTGGAGTCTGGACTATGGTAGGCAGCAGCCTAGGACCCAGTGTTGACAAAGGCAGCACTGGCCTTCTAAGCAGACCACTATTACAGCAGAATCCTGGCTGGCTCTGGCCAACTCCAGCCTTCCCACTGCTTTGGTGTGCTACGACTATCCTTCCGCTAAATTCCATTTCTGCTTAAATTGACCAGAAGTTTTTTCATTTATTCTCAACCAAGAAGACTGACTATTAGGGTAGGATGGTTTTACTAACTTTGACTTACTGCATAAGATAGAACAGTTAAATCAGTAACAGCTAAGCCTGGCTTCTAATAATAAATCAACTTCATGAGTAAATTAGCAATGAAAACAGGCAAAGGAGGGAGGGAGAAGTGGGACAATGGAAAGAGATTGGACCCACAGACATAACATGGTCAGACTACTGTGGCGGGGGGTCCTGGATTAACAGATTCAGCCCATGACATCTTCCAGAACAAGTTTGGTTGTTATTGTTTTTTAATCTGAGATCTTGCATAGCCAAATATTGGTTCAAAAAAGGGCCACTAACATTATGTGCATCACAGCTGAAAACATAAGAGAGATCAGCTATCACCCTGGGACTAGGGATGAGATTAGAAGAGACAGGCAGCTGAAACCATGGCTTTCTCCTCTGCCCACCACACCCAAGAAATAGGCCCCTTTCCTTTTTTTAACATCCTGATGTTGTAATTGCTCAAATTAAATATTTGGTGTAGGCAGATTACAGAAGGTTAGTATAAACTACTTCCCTTTGCTTTACTTTACAGTTTTTTCCTCAAGATTACTTTACTTTAAATTTAAATGGAGATTACATCCTTGTAACTTATTTATTTTATACCTAGTAATCTGTATCTCTTAATCCCCTTCACCTGAAATAAATAAGTTACAAGCATGTAATGCACAGCACAGGGAATACAGTCAATATTTTATAACTTTGTATGTAGCATATTCTATAAAAATATCAAATTACTATATTGTAATACTGAAACTATTATAATACTGTAAATCAATTAAAAAATTCACGTTTGAAGTCCTTAAAAAAAATTTTTTTAATGGAGAATTTTCAGTTACAATCTCTTCCATGAATAAGGACATAAGTGAATATACTCTTTTTGAGTGTATCAGAATCTCTGGAATTATGGTCCAGGAATCTTCATTTTAACTAGATCCTCAGTGATTCTTATGCACACCGAAGCCTTAGAAGTACTGCTTTACAGCAACTATTTCAAAAGTAAGGAGTACCCTTGGCAGGGTGCAGGATAATCCACTGAGATGGGAGAAGAATGTTATTAGAACACGTAGTGAATATATACATATATATTTATATTTAATCTCATGTTTTTACATTTCTATTTTTATGTATGTAAATGTAGTACAGTAACATGTATATTGCCTATAAATAGGTATTCAAATATTATTCACATACATTAGAAGTACATGCTCAATTTTTTACTAATGGTGTGAATGATAAAAAGTTTGGAAACAACTGCTCTTAGGCAGTAGCATGCTTTTGTTCCATCTTTCTATCTATACACTACACAGGTTGCATTTCCCTCATGCCCACAAGATTTGGGGCTGGCATCTTCAAAATGCTTGGATACTATGAAAAAGTTGTCTCCTCTACAAATTCCAATCAGTGTATAACATCCAGCATTAGCTACTGATTCTACTCAGCAGTCAGGCACCGTAACAGATAAGAGAACAACAATTAATTCACACTTCTGATAGGATATATGTCTATCATTCCACATTTTTCAATCCCAGATTAAAGTAACCTCACCTGAACCTCATCCCAGTTCCTCCTTTCTAAAAAACTTTAAATACTCCGTTCTTTAAAAACTCCAAGACCAAAAATTCTTAACTGGATATGTTAAGCCTACCTCTAAATGAAAATCTGGATGCCTATAATCAGAAAGTATATCTACAAATTGAACAGAATGCAAGTCTCTCTTTCTCAAAACTGTCCATCTTGTTGAATTTGAAGGGCTAAAATGCATTTTTCATCAAATTTAAAAAGAGTCCCAGGGCTTCCCTGGTGGCGCAGTGGTTGAGAGTCCGCCTGCCAATGCAGGGGACACAGGTTCGTGCCCCGGTCCGGGAAGATCCCACATGCCCCAGAGCAGCTGGGCCTGTGAGCCATGGCCACTGAGCCTGCGCATCTGTGCTCCGCAACGGGAGAGGCCACAACAGTGAGAGGCCGCGTACAGCAAAAAAAAAAAAAAAAAAAAAGAGTCCCAATTTACCTTTTTATTCTATGTTTGAACTTACCAATTACATGTTTCTGTAAAACAAGATCAATGATCCGTAGACAGATATTCTCTAACTGCTGAGTAACCTAAAGACAAATTTTAAACATTTAGTTTAAAATTCATCATAACTCTTAATTTAATCTATAACTTTAATATTATCCCAATAAAAATACCAACAGGACTTTTCTGAGAAGAGAAATTGAGAATTCTAAACTTCACGTGAAAAATTAAACATGCAAGAATAACCAGGAAATTCTGAAAAGTAGACTCATGATAGAAGTGGCAGTTAAATTCATAATAAAATTACAAATTAAATTACTTCCTTATCTCATATTTTATACCAAAATTAATTCCTAATATATCTAGGATTTCAATGTGAAGGCTTAAGCCATAAAAATACTAAGCATCTGTTCCAGATTTATAATTCTGCTCTTCCTACATTAAGTATTTGTACACGTGTAAATATTCCTTTTAAGGAAATCTTGTTTTCAAAGTTTGCTTTTAGTAAGTCAAAGTTCAAAATCATAAGACTGGTAGTCAGGAGACCAAGATTCCAGTCCTTGTTTTGCCTCTAGTTACCTATGACCTTGGTAAAGCCATTTAGCTGAAGGCTTTAAGTTTTTTCATCTGCAGGTTAAGGAAGCTGGATTTGATTAGTGCATCTCAATTTTAACCCATGCCTCCCTTGATAATCACAATAAGGTCACATGCTCCTTTAACTTTACGTGAAATTCAAAATAAAATTAATATCAAGAATTTAAAAATTAAAACAAAAAGATAAAATGCTGTTTTGTCTTCAAACTAACCCTGCTGCTCATTCTACTACTGCCCATCCTCCACACACACATATTTGGGAAAACTTGACAAGGCGATGTCTAAGTTCTCTTCAAATTTAAAATATAAGTTCTACATATAAAGTGAAAGAATAATCCTTAAGTATACATGTAACTTAACTTGGAAATCTCACTTTTACTGATAGGCCCATACTGTTTCAACAAGGACACAACAAAACAATAATGAATATGGAAAAAAAAATTCACACTAAGCCTTTTAGGCAAAGGAAGCCCTGCCCAGGAGAAGAAAACTGAACCATTTTTAAGAACCTGGTAAGTGTCCATTGGTATGTGATAAACACAGGATAAGTCAACAGCCACAGGGTTTAACAATGCTATTTAAAGAACCAGCACCTGCTTCCTAAGTCCCACTGTACAAAATGAGAGCTGCCATCATTGCCAAACGAGTCAACCGTGCTCACAGAAGTAATGAACACAAATCTAATCTCAGTCAAGTAGAGGCTATATAATATATAATACTTGGGGAAGAGAGCAGCAGGTTTTAGGTAGGGATTAACTGACATATTATCAGGATATATCAACTGACTGCAACCCCAAATCTACAACTTACTAGCTCTATGAACATGATTCAGACTCTTGATACTACCTGAACCTTGTTTTCCGCTTCTGCAAAAGGACACTACCATTACGCACTGTATGGCAGGGTGACATAGTAACATTCTATCAGCTAACGGATTTGAGAGCACTTAACAAATGTTTGCACAAATTCTTATCCCAATATTGTTCTGGAACTCAGTTTAGGAAAGATGATGTTTTAAGCTCTTCTTCCCTTCCATTCTCAGATATTTGTCACATCAGCATTTTGTTCCATTATTTAAAATTTGCCACCATGATTGAATGGCAGTCTCTCTCTGCCAAGAAGACCAGACTATGGATTCCAAAAAGCAGGGCTCATGTCTTATTCAATTTGATATCCCCCTAAACCTAGCCCGGCACATAGCAGATGTGATGAACTGAACTAAGCTTGGCACAAAGAGATATACTACATACTTTAAAACCACATGTAATATTTCCCTTCAATCATTTTAATACTTTTCTTTAAAATTTGAGGGTAATTTTTAAAATCCAGCAACATAAATAGCAATTTAAAGGTTAAGACTTTAAAATTCATCACCAGTGATCATATAAATTTCAGTTACTATAATGACATAATAAAACACAAAGAAATCCTACCTCTTTATGATCTTCTACAACTGTCAAGATAGTATCAATGGTATGTAAAATTCCCATAGCCATTACGGTTTTGTCTTCGACTTCTTCGTATTCATCACTTTGAAGAACTTTGCCAAATATCTCAGCCTATGAAAATAGCAAACACATTCAACAATTAGTACTGCTATACCCGCCCTTCTCTATAAGTTAGCAAAAGGGCATTGTCGGGCTTCCCTGGTGGTGTAGTGGTTAAGAATCCACCTGCCAATGCAGGGGACATGGGTTCGAGCCCTGGTCCAGGAAGACCCCACCTGCCGCGGAGCAACTAAGCCCGTGCGCCACAACTACTGAGCCTGCACTCTAGAGCCCCCTAGCCACAACTACTGAGTCCCGTGTGCCACAACTACTGAAGCCCGCGCACCTAGAGCCCATGCTCCGCAACAAGAGAAGCCACCGCAATGAGAAGCCTGCGCACCACAACAAAGAGTAGCCCCCACTCGCCGCAGCTAGAGAAAGCCCATGTGCAGCAATGAAGACCCAACACAGCCAAAAATAAATAATAAATACATAAATTCTTTAAAAAAAAAAAAAGGGGGAGTGTCACACATCCAAATGTCAGCATTGCTCAAACTTTAAGATATGCACTTTGTGAATCAATGATAGAATCTGTCATGTTTTAAACATGGGCATTTTTCCCTTATCTAGTCACTAAAGTGGAATATATATTAGCTATTATAATCAGATAGCAAATAATTAACTTCTGGTTGTCATTAAATAAATAAATCCAAAATCTAGGAAAACTTAAAAGTATATATAGAAATTATTAACTGTCAGAATTATCAGAGCAAATATTTTTATATTAGCATTTCAATTACATGTAAACTGAACTCCAGATCTGGGAGTTTAATTTATTTAGATTATTCAAAGCCTTTATACCAACTAACATAAAACTTTGCCCAGTCTTACCAAGTGTTGAGTCATATCAACAGCAATTGAGGCTACCTCTTGACTGTATTCACATATCATCTTCTGGATAACATTAGTAACATCATCATTTTCTGTCTCTCTAACAATGTGCAACAGCTCCTGCATAATAGGCCTCACGTGTGGCTTCATATATTCCTTAGCTAATGCAATAAAAAACAAACTCAGTAAAAAAATTAGCCATTGACAAGTGGTGAAGGAAAGTAACTTGGTCACAAGGTAAATAACACAGAGTAATAGCTTCTAGATAACATATTTGCTTCACAGTGAGTAAGTTACAAAGCTGTACCAAAATAATATTCACCAATGTATCAATTTTCCCATGAGTAACATAGGGATAATCAGTTCAGCACAGTAAAGAACTGTCCTGCCCAAAATGCCAATAGCACCCACTGAGAAATTCTAATTACACATGTGCTCTGTCATCAGCATGACTTATCAAACACGAGTATGTTATCATGACACAAGTATAAAAAATCATGTACATAAAGACTATGCCCAACACTGATGTGCCTGTTCCCTCCCCCACCCCATCTCTAATCACCCTTCTCCCGACATGTGCTTATGCAATACTGTCCTTCCACTGGAACACTGTTGAATAGAGGTAAAGGTTCATGTTCTTCATAAAGCCGAATTTACTTTCAAAGGTTTATTTGAATTTTGAACAGAACATTCTTCTAAACAAACAAATGAGATATGTGTTATCACTCACTAGAAATGCTACTTGCTACTTTCAGAACTAGCGGAATCATAGAATCCTAGAGTTGAAAGGAATCTTAAAGCCATCTAGTCCAATCCCCCTAAATTTAAACATACAGCATCTAAGTCTTAACAGATCATGGGCCTTGCCCAGGTCTACATGGCAAGGTGGTAGCACAATCAAAACTAGACCCCCAGGTCTCTTGATTCCCCATCTACCGATCATCAACTTCTTTTCTAATCTAAAATTTTTCTGGAAACCACAGTCAACAGACACTCCTAAAAGTGGCAAGAATAAACTCCTATAAAATTCTGAGGGGGCAAAAGCTCAAAAATCCAAACCCTGAACCTTAAGACTTAGGGACTCATCTTTGTTAGGGCAGGAAGTGAACAAAACTACTTGAGAAGACCATGTCAAAAGGATAAATTAAATACACCCTCTAAAAGGTGTGTTCTTATTTTAAATTTTTTAAATTTAAAATTTTTGTCTTTACCTTGTGTCTGGTTAGAAATTAATGACTGAAGAGCAAGGGCAGCTTCAACCTTGACAGGCATCTCCTTATCTTCAATCAGGCTCTTCTTTGCTAGATCAACTGCATTTCTTAGGTTGAGCTCATTATGAAATTTCAAAGAACTGAATGCATGAAGTACCCAACAGGACTATGTTACAAGAAAAAAGTTAGTAGGAAACTATTAGGATTATGGCATTATGTAATAATGTCACACATATAAGAACTTCTCACTAAGTAAAATATCATTAATTCTACCAAGTGCTATTTGTTTATTTATTTGTTTTTGGAGAGAAGCATATTAGCCTTAGTTGCTAACTTCTGGATTTCCCAGACTTCTTATAATAAAGGCAGTTTTATTACTTCTAAATTACCTTTATGCAATATCATTATTCACAGGAAAAAGAAAACAGAGCCAAATTTAAGTGTCTCTGAAAAAAGAAATCATGTCAATGCTTTTAATAAATATTACAATTCATAACTTATTTATTATTTATATGCAAAAGCACTACGAACCAACCAATGCTGATATTCATTTACTGGTCTTAACAACAAATGAACGAAATATTATTTTCCTTTACACTAACTGGCTTAACAAACTTGATTTTTTCACTCACACAAGACACGAAGAAATTTAACTTTGCATAAATTACCAAAGTTTAAACTATTAGACCACAGAATCATATTATTTTTTTAAATTCTCTATGTGCATAAAACACAACTGACAGTAATTACTTTGAATGACTAAAGACTTAACAAGAGAAATACAATTCACAGAGTCTGCAGAAATAACAGTCTACTTATAAAAATACTTGTGTGCCGTCCACATCGCTAAGCTACATTCACACAAGTATTTCCCTAGTGACTATTATCTTCTGTTTATAAAATGCTTTAGAGTGTACAAGGCATTTTAACATATATTGGTTTTAGCAAGACATTTTGTTGGGTTGATACAGTTATAAAAATAAGTACTAGGCTCTTAAATTAAAGTTCTATTTTTATTTCTCCATAAAATATATTATTTCTATAAATAATATACACTTAGAACACAAATAAATTTACATGGATTATTATTTTCTCCATTTTATTAAGGCATATCTAACTATTATACTGGAAATCATAATCAAGTTTTTAGCCAAAATATAATTTCCATTAGTGTTTGGACACTAATCAGCTTATGAATTTACATTGTACCATTGCTGTAACATCATCCCTCTCACTGAATGTTTTGCATATGCAGCAAGTGAGGCTAGGGGAAACAAACAGCTGGAATTAAAATCTATGAATTCCTTTATTCACTAGTTTGCTCTTTACTCAGCTTATGTGACCATAAAAGACATTCTAATTGCCTTCATTTCGCCTCAGTATGTGGTAAAAGGTCAACTTATTCAAAAATATTTAGTTCAATAATTAACTTACAAATGAAGATTTCGAGATACTATAATGGAAATATGGAAAACTTACTCTGGCTCGAAGGTATCCCAGGTTAGACAATAATAATGGAAATACGTGATTCTGCAACAATAATTCCATTTGGTCCTTGAATAAACTCTTCTGTTAGGAAACAGAAATTAAGTTTAACTTACCAATGTCTTTTTCATATGTAAAAATCACTTCCTAATAAAATACGTTTGTTATGACTTACACAATATACTTCTATTTACAATTTTGTAAAATTTTACCTACATATTGCATGTTTTAAAACAAGACAGAAATAGTACTTTAGATATAATTTGATATTGAGTGATCTTTCTAGAAATAAATAACACAAGTCATTTTGTATCATTTTTTTTTATACAGCAACATTTTCATATTTAAAAAGTGATGATTAAAAAGTCATTTTTTTTTAGAACTACCATATGACCCAGCAATCCCACTACTGGGCATATACCCTGAGAAAACCATAATTCAAAAAGAAACATGTACCACAATGTTCACTGCAGCACTATTTACAATAACCAGGATATGGAAGCAACCTAAGTGTCCATCGACAGATGAATGGATAAAGAAGATGTGGCACATATACACAATGGAATATTACTCAGCCATAAAAAGAAATGAAATTGAGTTATTTGTAGTGAGGTGGATGGACCTAGATTCTGTCATACAGAGCGACCTAAGTCAGAAAGAGAAAAACAAATACCACATGCTAACACATATATATGGAATCTAAAAAAAAAAAAAAATGGTTCTGAAGAATCTAGGACCAGGACAGGAATAAAGACGCAGACATAGAGAATGGACTTGAGGACACAGGGAGGGGGAAGGGTAAGCTGAGACAAAGTGAGAGAGTAGCACTGACATATATACACTACCAAATATAAAACAGATAGCTAGTGGGAAGCAGCCGCATAGCACAGGGAGATCAGCTCAGTGGCTCTGTGACCTCCTAGAGGGGTGGGATAAGGAGGGTGGGAGGGAGATGCAAGAGGGAGGGGATATGGGGATATATGTATACATATAGCTGATTCACTTTGTTATACAGCAGAAACTAACACAGCATTGTAAAGCAATTATACATCAATAAAGATGTTAAAAATAAATAAATAAATAAAAATGGAACTATCAAAAAAAAGTCATTTTTTTAATTAAGGAAAGAAAAATATTTAGTCAATTCAATTATGCAGAAAGTCACCAGTTTTAAATTATCCATAACTTTCATATTCTCTCATTTGCCTCTGCTACACAGTGTTATTAAGTAAATTAAATTTGAGTAGCTTAACCTTCAATAAAATATCAGCTAGGGAACCAATCACATGCAGGGCTCCATCTTTCTTCCTAGGGTCAAAGTTCGGATCTGTTAGGATTTGATAACAGAATGCCATCATTTTTGGCAACACCTAAAGAAACAGAAGAAACCATTTTAGTCTATATGAACTTTTACTGCCTTACTATTGTATTAAATATGATGTACAAATTTTCAAAAATAAAGCCATTTTATTGTATGCTATCAAGCAATTATAAGTAAGAAAACAAAATATTCCTTTTCCCTTACAAGGATAGAAAAATATTTTTAAAGTAACAGATTATAACTACTAACATAATTTTTCAAATACTAGGGGCATTCATTAGAGTGTCAAATGAACACAGGCCACCCTTCAGTTTTGTATTTAAAAAGAATAACTATATACCTCTTTTCTTTTCTTTGCAGCAGTATATAAGAGAGTCTGGGCTGCTGTGGTGGGAGAAGCATAATCTTCGAAAATATCTAAGATTTTAAAAGTTTAAACCATGTTAGCAAAAATACAACTACTTATTATAGATTTTAAACCTTATTGACCACTATTCCAAAACCAAGAAATAAAACAGTCAACATATAACACTGGTTTATAGCACAAAAAAGCTAAAGATATATCATCACTGCTCTCATGCACAATATTTATTTTAAATGTTTTTAAAATATTTTAAATAGTTATTAAATATTTAAATTAAATGTTATTTATTAAACATTTAAATTTTATTTGATATTTATTAAAATAAACACATATTTAAATATGTGTTTATTTTAATAAATATCAAATGTTTATTAAAATACTTAGTTATTTAAAAGGTTGTCCTTTTAAATAATCACATTAAAACAAACAATACATATTAGGCATATCTGTTTCACTGAGGATAGGAAAAATGCTTTACCTCTATCAAAAAATAATAAAAATTTATTTAGTGATTACTATGTGCCAGGCACTGTTCTAAGCTCTGGGGATACAAATATCAAACAAAAATGGTTCTCATGGAGCTTACGTAGTAAGAGAAACAAACAAACTGATAATACACATATAGACACCCATACACACACAAGATATTATAGCTGAAAACACTCCATCTCAGATAGGTTAAGTAATTTGCCCACAGTCACACAGTGAGTAAGCAACCAGGCCAGCATTCACATCCAGGCTGTCTTAACATCAAAGCCTGAGCTCCTTCAGTTTTTACCAAATCTAAAAACACCATTATTAATATCAGTCAATACATTTAGACAAGGGTATTCTGTTAATATAAATAACTGCACATGACAAAAATAATAAAAGAAAACTAATAACGTAATTGTTCTCCCCAGTAGTTATCTAAAATACACATATTAAGTAATACCCACTGCATTCTACAGAAGGAAATGATTAAGGAAAAAAGGCACTTTAGCTAGTCTTGAATTATCCATATGCTCTTTTAATCAATAAAATGTAAATTCTATCAATCAACACACACAGCTCTTAACTATTATATTTTCTAAAAACTGAGATACTTTCTTATTTGATATGAAGAATAAGTAAAATAATGGTAGCCTTCTGAAAGTTAAACAAATACACTGCACATTATAAAACAGGTATCATAGAAAAGCTAGACACTAAAAAAATGCCTTAAAAAAGACAGAAGAAAGACCAGTTAATCATTCTGCTCTGTCAAAGCAAACTAGGAAAACAAAAGCATTAGGAAGGGGAATTAATAAATCATGCATATGTACAATGATTTTCAAATAGAAATGATAGAATGGAAGGATAAAGCAGTGGTAAATATTGTTTCTCATTCACTTGCTTTTCCTGTACTTTGTCTCCAAAGGAAAGAGGCGCTTCCTCACTTACTGAATCAAAGCACTGTGAAAACAACATAGCCCAATAATCTAGCATCTATATTAGTAGGCTTAACTCAAGTAACTAGAGACATATGGCCCAACAAGGGGAAAGCACTGTGGTCACAGTACCTTCAGCATGCCTTGGGCAGTGCGAGTCTTATCAATTATTTGTTTCAACATTCACTGAAGACAGACTAGGGCCAAGAACTTGCAGAGGAATGTAGGGGTGTAGAAGGGATGGAGAATACAAAATAAAGCAAGTAAGATAAAGTCCCTGCCCTCAGATAGCATCTTCACCATGGGAGGAACAGAGGTACACAAATAACATCTTCCTATGCTAAGTGCCTGAGTACTCCAGGAAGTGCTTAATTCAAACTGGTGACAAAAGGGAATGAACTGAGGCAACCTACACAATTCAACAGCTTCCTGGAAGATCCAAGGCTAAAAGGACCCACAGAGAACTGGGCCACACAGTGGGGTCATCAGAAGTAATCTCATTCCCCTGTGGAATACTCAGTCCCTAGGTTAAGGATGCAAACTAAATTGGGGTGCTCCTAAAATATGCAGAAATGCAAAGGATCTCCCAGACTGAGAACAACCCAATCTACAAATAGGTATCCCAAAAGGCACAGAAAGGAATGGTCCCTGCAGATCAGCATCACAACAGAAAGAGTTATACATAGATGGTTCCATGACTGCTTCAGCACCCATGAGAGGGATGGACAAATAAAGCAGCTTTTCATCTCAAGTCCATCGGTTCAACAGAACATCAAACTCTCACGAGTTTCAGAGTTTATCGTGAAAAGCAGAACTCTGGGAATTTAACAAAGTAGTAAAATCTGCTTAAAAGTATAAATTTAGTTCTATTACTTTACGTAGCCAGGAACTGATGAGGACTAAAATCATCTCCATTACCAAATTTCATCCTTATATACTCATATGGATCTTCCTGCCACAGCTCTTCATCTTCATCTTTATAACACATCACAGAAAAAATCACATCTTCAGAGATATTCTAACAAGAGAAAAAAACAAAACAACAAATGGGTATAGACTATTCACATTTGGGGAACACAAATAATGAAAGCCTTCCTGAAGTTAGTTTTCCAAACTGTTATATTAATCTTTCTGTCAAGTTTGCGTTGGCAAAAGTGAAAGAAGGAAAGCAAAAGCCT
Source organism: Orcinus orca (assembly GCF_937001465.1). Classification (NCBI taxonomy): domain Eukaryota; kingdom Metazoa; phylum Chordata; class Mammalia; order Artiodactyla; family Delphinidae; genus Orcinus; species Orcinus orca. Next base: position 25,507,839 of record NC_064569.1, read on the forward strand.
TGGGGGTAAGGGGTAGAGGTGGGGGCAGAAGAAGTTAAACATAAGATTGTTTTTTGTTTTTGTTTTTTGTGGTACGCGGGCCTCTCCCGCTGCGGAGCACAGGCTCCGGACGCGCAGGCTCAGCGGCCATGGCTCACGGGCCCAGCCACTCCGTGGCATGTGGGATCTTCCCAGACCGGGGCACGAACCCGTGTCCCCTGCATCGGCAGGCGGACTCTCAACCACTGCGCCACCAGGGAAGCCCATAAGATTGTTTTTAAACCACAATTGATTAAAGGTACAGAGAAAGAGATGAATGCTATTCTTTGAAGCAAGAGCGGGGATAAAAGTTTTACTATCAATATTAAACATACCTAAACATACCTTGATTCTTTAAGAGAAATAAATATCAAACCAAGGTTATATTTACTATTATATTACTTATTGTGAACATTTTTACATTTCCATTTTGATCCTAAATGTCAATATTTCAACAACATTAACATTTTCTTCTTTTTCCATTTTCAACAACTTAATTTCCTACCCTACAAGCGCAGGCTTCAGTGGGGGGAAAAAAAAAATCACATCTAACAGCCTCTATGTTCACTGCCGCTAATGCTCTACCAAGCCCTTCCGTGCTCTAACAATTACATATGTAAGAACAAAATTATCTCTTATCACTTCTTCCAAATTAAGTAATTCTAAGAGAAAAAAATTCAGCCTAATAATCAGAGTTTTCTTACTCCTACATTACAGCCATGTAAAAATAAGGCCAAAGGCATCAAGTAGAAAAAAATGCTATCACAGTTCACCCTTACTTTACAGGCACACAGTAAAATAAAATGAAATCTGTATCTTTATTAATTGCAAAGAACCAATCACTATTTGATCAAGGGAATTAGGCAAACATTATTAAAATGTCCACAGAAAACAATGCAAAAGATCTAATATCTGTAAGACCTATAATAAGATAACACTAAACAAATTCTATCCTAGACACCAAAGACAAAGTAAAAGAATTGCTTTACTTTTTAGATACCATCTTAGAGATTACAGAATTTAAGAATTCATAGTTTGAGAGGAAAAAATCCCGTTCCTAACATCTTTGAATTACCCAAAATTATCTGTATGTAAATATTAATTTATTTATTAATGGTCCATAATTTTTCATTCTGATTTATTCTTTAATAAAATGCTGATTCTACCTTTAAGTACACAATTGATATAAAAACTGAAAACTTTAACTCTTTTATAGTATTTAACAATCCAAAAAGAAATAAAAACCTTGTTTGCTCATACCCACAAAAGAAAATGGTCATGTATCAGGCTGCATTTCCTGCAAAATAACACTAACTTAGTAGAGCCCTGGGGACTGTTTTCAAAATGCTATCATACAAAATACCTCATTTGATCCTAGCAACCTTTAGGTAAGAAGGGGAGAAAAATATTATCTGACCTAACAGAGGAGAAACAGAGGCTAAATAAGATTCCAAGCAAGATTAACTAAATCCAAGTCTTCCAATTCACACAGCTTGAAAACTTCACTCTTCTCAAATACTTAAATTTCCAGGTCCTTCATATCAGATATAAGACTGCATTCATTCGAAATTATTAATGGAAACAAAAACATATTAAATATAAAATATGGGATTAGTTAACACTTACCCTGTCCAGAAAATTTAACCAGAGAATGATTTCTGAGAGCTGCTCCCTGACACTAACCTGTATGTGCGGCTTCATCTGCTTCCAGGTTACAGAATGAACAACGCCTTGGTTGAGATAGTTGAATGCTTGCTGAAGAACACGGGGAGCTATATACTCTTTCTGCCTATACTGGTCTAAAATTTTTAGTAGTACCTACAGGAAAATAGGAAGAGAAAACATAGGAAAACATAAACAATTTTAAAGTTAACAGGATGTGCATTTTAGGCATGACATAAAACCAACGCAGAAGTCAAGAGATAAAAATTAACAGATTTTTAGAGAAGTAAATATTTTGTGAGACAGCACACAAGCTGTTTTAATTCTTAGATAGGTCCTTGCGATATTGAACTGAGGGGTGTCTCACTGTGATTTTCAGCCATTTATCCTGCTTCTAACCTGTGGAACTACTCAAAATAAGTCTATACGCTCTTCCACATACTAGCTCTTCAAATAAATTAAGACTCCTGTCAAATAGTAACAGATTTGACTAAGTGAACACTGAAAACATCCATAGAGCAAGAGACACCATAAACATATTTTAATATTTGATAAAGGTGCATTTCAACTGGAAGAGAAACGGTAAGTTATCCAAAAAACAGTACTGGGACAGCTGACTAGCCCTCTGAAAAAAATTAAGGTGGCTCCCTAACTAAACTTCACACCTAAATAAATTCCAGATAGGGAAATATTTCAACAGCAACAAAAAATGAAACCACATAGTAACTAAAAAAGAGTGTGGAAAATTTTTATTTTATAATCTCAGACCACGGAAAGTCTTTGTAGAAATACCACAAAACTGAGAAGTTATTTTTTTTAATATTGATTTTTAAAAAAAGATTGTTTCTAAGGAAAGAACCATGCCCAAAGCAGCTGTGAGGACCCAAGGACACGCAGTCAGAGGCTGCACTACAACACAGTCCAAGTCTTCCAATTCCTGATCTCCAGAGCCCTTCACTACAGCAAGCTTATCACTGAACTGCTGAATAAGTAAAAGGGGTTCTTTTAAAACATGTACAGAATTTATAAATTCAGAACATGAATTCAGTTCAAGTTATATAAAGTTCAGGTTTATAAAATTTGTCAGAAGTCCTACTATCACCTAGAAACTCCTTCTGCAATGCAGGCTAAAAATGGATGCTACTAAACACAGTTCTTCCTAATACAGTTGCTGTTCACACAAAGTAGAGGTGGTCGCAGATGAGACACAATAGTAAAGAAGAGAACAGTTTTTGATTAAAAAAAAAAAGTTTTAAAATATCAGGAATATATACTTTAAATGACCAAGGTTCAAACAGTTTATGACATGGATGCAACAGCATGAAATTTAAATGTGTGTGTACATACATGTTTATGTGACACTGGAAAACCTCTACTGAACACACCAGAAGAGGGCATCAACTTTAGGATGCTTACTGGGGTTTAACAGCAGTGGAAAGAGCAGAAGACAGAGCTAACCAGCTCCCTGATTATCCTAGTATCCAAAATGAATGGCTGAATATATAATTTTATTCATCACTCACCAATTTTCCCCACAGACTTTCTCATGGGCCAACAAAATAATCTGTGAGAAAATTATAGCCATAGCTTTCCTGAATTGTTGCAAGGTAATTTTTAGAAATGATAATCCAAAAAATGATACTAGTCAAAATGATAATCCATAAAAGGAAGTATTCCATCTAAGATGACAGGCTTGAACTTTCTATCACTGACAGTAAAGAAGACTAATCTGCATAGATTTATAAAAATCTAGAAACACCCTTTGTATCATGAAAGCCTTTTACTATGTCTGATTAATCTTTGCTTCCTTAATATAGCCCTGACACAGCCAATGCTCAATCACTACTGAATTTCACTTGTTGAAATAGAAACAAAAATTTCATGATTCAAATGGCAATACAGATAGTCTTCACGCCCATCTATCCTTTGTAGTTTGTAAATATTAATATCAACTTGGATTATTTCTCAAGAACTCCTAATTTTCACTGTACAGAATGGTTCCCAAACTTCCACAAATATGTGTAACTTCTCAGCTGAAAGTCTTAACTTCTGAGCTCAACTCCTCTTGAAATAGATCAATTCCTATTACCTAAATCTTCTGATATAAAAGCTTAGAACAAAGAGGTGGGGCTCCAACAAATAGAGGGTAAGAAACTCATGTGAGATCAGGAAGTTAACTGAAGAACCTGATCTAATACTGGCAACTGCTACACAAGTATCAATCAACAGACTTGAAAGGTTTCAGTCCAGCATCTAGGAGTCTAGAAGGGACATTCTTGCAGTAGCTACCCTAGGACACTTGGTTCTAAAACTGACTGCACTGTATTAGATTCCCAGAGCTGCCATTTCATCCCCCTATAAATATGTATTAACATGTTTGTAAACTACTATTAAATGGATAGAAGTGACTTAACTACTTTCAGTAGTAACCACCCTTCTATTTAAAAAATGTAAGTTTATTACCTGCTGAATTCCCACTGCATAAGTTTTCAAAAAGAATTCGGAAAATTCAAAGTATTCTTTTGTGACATTTCCTGGGCTTCCATATCTTAAAATACAAAGAGAAATGTTTAAATACTGCAAATTTTAGAAACAAAGCATGCTCACCAGTTTAAATACTTGTTGAAAGATGTATTCTATTGGGACAGAAACTAACATTTTACCTTTTTTTCACAAGCCCCAAAATGAAATTATGACAAGCTGTACTTAGACTCCAGGCCATACTTAAAATTTCAGACAGAAATATCATTTCTCGATCCTTTTTACAGAGAATAGAAAGATCCAGAGAAGACTGTTCACCTTACTATGATCTCAAAGCCAGTGATCACAGTTAAGCCTGCTTTAAAACAAAGCAGAGGGTGACTTTTTGCCCTCTGCTGCTCTAAAGAAAAATAATCATATACTGTAGAGCATCAAGGGACCTATTCAATTTTATTATATCCAATACTGAAATACCAACCATAGATTGTAAATCTAATAACCAGAATTACCGTTCAAAGAGACGAGCTACAATGTGTAATGCCCACTTCTTACACTTCCACCAGACTAATTCTGGTCTATCATCCTCGTCAATCTGCAGAGTCTCCTAGGAGGACAAAAACACCCAGATAAAATTCCCACATAATGAAAAGGTTTGTGTGACTAACAAAGGCAGAATAAATATTGATACAAATTAAGTAAAATTAAATGTGAATTCAGACTGCCAAACAAATGCAAATTCTTACTTTATAGATTGCTAGGTAGGAATTAAACAAGCAAAGCAAATTTCAACCAACCAGTGCTGTTGTTTTATCTTCTATCATTAAAAGGCCCAAATAAGTAGAAAAGAAAACACAAAATACCATATCCCTCAAGGAAACTCTCTGAGATGCCAGAAAATTTCTATATCTTGATCTGGGTGATAGTAACACAAGCGTATGTTTGTCAGAATTCACTGAACTGTTCACTAAGTTCTGTGCATTTATGGGTATAAACTAAACCTCAACATAATTTGTCCCAAGATATGGGCAAAGGAAGGAATACTGCCCATTTGGAGACAAGCTCAAAATTTTAAATATTTGATATATTTTAATTTAGTTAATTTGATTATTTGAGTTAATCTGATAGATGAAATATAGTATCACTGTAACTACAGATAAAAATGAGACACCATCTTTCACCTATCAAACCGGCAAACTTAGAATTTAACAAAACAGACATTCTCAGTCACTGCTTATTAAAGTATAAGCCAGTGCACTGTTTCTGGAAAGCCATTTGCAAGGTCTGTCAAAGTCTTGCACAGGGAATTATAGCTATTACATTCTAATAACTTTTAATGGAGTATAACCTATAAAAATACTGAATCACTACGCTGTACACCTGAAACTAATATTGTATATCTATACTTCAATTAATTGATTAACTAATTAATTAAAGATCTGTCAAAGCCTTAAACACTGCTAAGAGGTTATCCAAACAAAATAATCATGTATGTGCATAAAAATTTAACTACATCCTTATAGTTAAAACACTAAAAAACTAAAACAACCTAAATATCTAGCAAATGAAGCATTCAACAAAAATGACACAATGTAAAAAACTTCAAAATCATACAAAATATTTACAATAGATTTTAAGTGAAAAATGAACTTCAAAACAGTACCTATCTATACCATTTTTACAAATATAAAATATGATTGCTCCTCCTAACAAATTTCATTAATGCTCCTTTTTCTGTATACCCTTTTAAATTACTTTTTAATAAGATTTTGTCAGCATACCCTTTTTAATCACTTCTTCCTATAAAGATTCTGTAATATTTTTTGTAGAAAGAAAAAAAATATGGTTGTATATAAATGTAGAGAAAAAAAGACAAGAGGAATAAATACCAAGTTTTAAAAATGGTTATTTTTAGTAGGATTAGTTATTATTTTATTAATTTTATCTGAACTTTCTAAAAATGAGTATGTATCATTAATTACTTTTATTACAGTAGTAATTTTTTTTTTCTAAATAGCAGGCTGGTATAATAAATCAATCTACCACAAATAACCCAAACCCAAGTTTTCCCCATTCTTCTTAGGAACAGAAGCCCTTTCTTACAGGTGGAACAGTCCTGTCAATAATAGTTCGGAAGATCTCCATCCACGCTGTCATGGTTTGGTTATTCACCAGCTGAAGAGGCAATGCATACTGAAAACAAAGGACAACAACATCAGACAATAATTCCTCCCCTCTAAAAAATCAGCAATTCATCTATACTGAAAGGTTGAAATATATGAAACGGTTAACACCTGACCGTGAAATTAGTAATTTCAGGTGGTTCAACCTAAAATTTAACTTAAAACAGCTCTATAAACATATGTATGTAAATTAAATATTTTAAATCTAGAAAATATACATGCCATGAATTATTTCTCTAGGCTTTTTTTTTTTTGGCCGCACTGTGCAGCACAAGGGGTCTTAGTTCCTTGACCAGGGATCGAACCTGTGCCCCCTGTATTCAGAGTGTGGAGCCTTAACCACTGGACTGCCATGGAAGTCCCTAAGCTACTTTTTTAAGTAAAAAGTTATAATAATACAGTAAGGCATCATTTGTTCAGCATGAGATTCTAGATAAGTGATTTTTTACCATTTACCCCTTTGTGTGTCAAACTTTTCATTTTTCCACCTTTATTGAGATATAATTGATATATAATACTATGTATGTTTAAGGTATAGAACAAGACGATTTGATACACATATACATTATGAAATTACTATCACAATAAGGTTAGTCAATACTTCCATTACCTCATAAAATTATCTTTTTATTTTTGAAGTATAGTTCATTTAAAATATTATATTAGTTTCGGGCATATGAGTGATTCAGCATTTTTATAGACTATACTCCATTCAAAGTTATTACAAAATAATGGCTATATTTCCCTGTGCTGTACAATACATACTTGTTACTTATTTATTTTATACATAGCAGTTAGTGTCTCCTAATCCCATACCCCTATCTCAACCCTCCCCACCTCCCTCTCCTCACTGTTAACCATTAGTTTGTTCTCTATAACTGTAAATCTGTTTGTTTTGTTATATACATTCATTTGTTTTATTTTTTTAGATTGCACATATAAGTGATAAGAGTATTTGTCTTTCTTTGTCTGACTTATTTCACTAAGTCCATCCACATTGTTGCAAATGGCAGAATTTCATTCTTTTTTATGGCTGAGTAATATTCCATTCTGTATATGTAGATACATACACCACCTCTTTATCTATTCATCTATCGATGGACACTTAGGTTGCTCCCTTATTTTGTCTACTGTAAATAATACCACTATGAACACTGGGGTGCATGTATCTTTTCAAATTAGTGTTTTCATTTTTTTCTAGATATACACCTAGCAGGAGAATTGCTGGATCATGTGGTGGTTCTGTTTTTAGTTTTTTCAGGAACCTCCATACTGCTTTCCATAATGGCTGTACCAATTTACATTCCCACCAACATGTACAAGGATTCCCTTTTCTCCACATCCTTGCCAACATTTGTTATTTGTAGACTTTTTGATGATAGCTATTCTGACCAGTATGAGGTGGTATCCAGTGGTTTTGATTTGCATTTCTCTGATAATTAGTGATGTTCAGCATCTTTTCATGTGCCTGTTGGCCACCTGTATGTCTTCTTTGGATAAATGTCTATTCAGGTCTCCTGCCCATTTTTTAATTGGGTTGTTTTTTTGATATTGAGTTGTATGAGCTGTTTATATATTTTGGATATTAACCCCTTATTAGTCATATCCTTTGCAAATATTTTCTCCCATTTAGTAGGTTGTCTTTTTCGTTTTGTCAATGATTTCCTCTGCTGTGCAAAAGCTTTTAAGTTTAATTAGGTCCCACTTGTTTATTTCTGCTTTTATTTCCTTGCCTTAGGAGACAGATCAAAAAACAATTGCTATGCTTTATGTCAAAGAGTTTTCTCCCTATTTTCTTTTCTAGGAGTTTTATGGTTTCCAAGTCTTAATCCATTTTCAGTTTATTTTTGTATATGCTGTGAGGAAGTGTTCTAATCTCATTCATTTACATGTAGCTGTCCAGTTTTCCCAGCACCACTTACTGAAGAGCCTGTCTTTTCTCCATTGTATATTCTTGCCTCCTTTGTCATGGATTAATTGACCATAGGTGTGTGGGTGTATTTCTGAGCTCTCTGTTCCGTTCCATTGATCTATATGCTTGTTTTTGTGCCAGTACCATGCTGTTTTGATTACTGTGTCTCTGTAGTATAGTCTGAAGTCAGGGAGCATGAAACCTCCAGGTTTGTTCTTTTTTCTCAAGATTGCTTTGGCAAATTAGGGTCTTTTGTAAATTATTTGTTCTAGTTCTATGAAAAATGTCATCAGTATTTTGATAGAGATTGCATTAAATCTATAGATTGCTTTAGGTAGTATGAACATTTTTACAATATTAATTATTCCAACCCAAGAACACAGAATATCTTTCCATTTCTTTGTATTGTTTTTAAATTCCTTCATCAATGTTTTATAGTTTTCAGAGTATAGGTTTTTTACCTCCTTGGTTAAGTTTATTCCTAGGTATTTTACTCTTTTTGATGCAATTGTAAATAGGGGTGTTTCCTTAATTTCTCCTCCCATAATTATCTTTTTTTGTGGTGGAAACTCATTTTAATGACTTTAATGAAAATCTTTACATCATGAAACATTCAAGAAACATTTTTTCAATTACTTTCCTCTACACTGTGGCATGAAATCACAGTCCACTGTATTACAGTGTGCAACCCCACCCCTACTACACCTTGAGCTACAGAAGATGAGGCATAGCACCTCTGCATCCATGCAGTCCAAAACCTACTACACACTAAGGACATAATGTTAAGTAAAGCTCACAGTCTAGTTGGGGGGGTGAGGGGGAACACATTTAAACAAGGAATTACAATATGGTATGATAAATAGTACAGATAAAAGCAGTATAATGTTGATAAGGGCACCCGTGAGGACCACCTAATGCAGTCTGCTACTATCAGAGACAACTTCCTGGAAGAAGTGATATGCAAGCCAAGACCTGGAGGAGCACAAATTGACCAGGGCATAAAGGGAAAGGAGAATGCTCCAGGCAGAAACACAGTGCCTTAAAGGCTCAGAAGTGACAGAGGACATGACCTGCTCATGAAGCTGAAAGAATTTCCATATGGCTGGAATGCAAAGAACAAAGCTAAAGCTAAGTATGGTATAAGATGAGGCAAGAGATGAAGGGTTTTATAGGCCATGGGAAAAAGTTAACACTTTGTTCTAAATGCAGTGGGGAGTCAGTTGGCTTTACGATGGGGAACATAGGAGGAGCAGGCTAAGGGCTGGGGGAAAGTAACAATGAGTTCACTTCTGGACAAACGAGTTCTGAAATATGTATGGAATATTCAACAGTCCTGTACACAATATTTAATAAATGCTTAGACAAAATCAATTTCATTGCGTCATACTTTCTAAAACATAAATTTTTTTGCCTCATCCCAAATTGTTAGACAATCACTTTTTACTTCCATAAACACTGTAACTGTGCCTCCTAAAGCCTTCTAAATTTTTGCTTCCAGGATTTCCCACTAAAGAATATTACTGTATTAGCACATAATAGATTACTAAAATGGTTTAAAATGATGAGGGTTTTTTTCTGGTTTTTTAGGTTTTTAGCACATACATGTTGAGAAAAAAATTTTAGATTTTTGTTCTCTTAGCAAACCAAGTAGAAGTAGAGGTTTTAAGAACACTATTTCGTCAGCCTCTGTCTCACTTACTGATTCCTGGCTATGCTTCTCCCAATGGGGAAAGGGAAGTCTGGCTCCGAATAAATGGGATATTACTATATCTAATGGCAAAACATCTCACTGAATAAAAAATATTTGCCAAAAAGTGATTCTCCTGAGGAAGATTTCTGAACAGAAAAACAAAAACAAAAGCACCATACATCTTCCTACCTTATTACTTTAAAAAAAAGAAAAAAGAGGATGAAGGAATGTTTTCCTAGTAGTCTAGTTTCTTCTCTTTTCTCAGATGTGCCTCCTTTCCCTTTCTGTCTCCCCCAAAAAAGGCTAAGCTAAAAAAACAAGGAAAATCTGCCTTGGACTATCTCTATTAAAAGTTTAAAAGATGAGGCTAAAAATATAAATCTTTATTCAAGTGAAATATTCTAGAACAGTATGAAAATACTTAAGTCAGAGAGAAGCCAAGAACAAAACCAAACTATCTTGGCTCTCCAGCCTGATGAAACTACCCTCTTGCCGTGACTAATTTAACTAGAAAGCATGAAATAAAGCCTTAATCCATTCAACATCAAACAGTTTAAACTGACAACAATTATTCTTCTCCACCCAGATCGAAATAACTTACCCAAGTCTATTGAGGATTAAATTTTAAATATTTTTATATTTAAAACATTCCATATTAATGTTCTTTATAGCTTTCAGGTAAGAAAAAGGAAGTATTTTAAATGAAGGTAAATGAGGCACTCAATCTTGTTTGTTAGCTTTAAATGGGTCAAATGCAAAGAAACTACCATCAATATGATTTCCCAATTAAAAAAAGGAACTCTCAGGGCTTCCCTGGTGGTGCAGTGGTTGAGAGTCCGCCTGCCGATGCAGGGGACACGGGTTCGTGCCCCGGTCCGGGAAGATCCCACATGCCGTGGAGCGGCTGTGCCCGTGAGCCATGGCTGCTGAGCCTGCACGTCAGGAGCCTGTGCTCCGCAACGGGAGTGGCCACAACAGTGAGAGGCCAACGTACCGCAAAAAAAAAAAAAAAAAAGGAACTTTCTTCTTTTCCTTCCTCTTCTCCTATAATCATAACTAATCTACAGGCAGAATGCTATGGACAGATTAGTCAAATTATCAGGTTTCAGGGAAGTTAACTACATTGTTTCTTCCATACCCAGACTTCAGACACTGGGGGTGAAAGGCATATGGACACTGAATCTCAGCTCTGCCACTCAGATAACCTTGGACAATTAAGTTGACCTCTCAAAGTCTGTTCTCTCATAAGGATTTTTTTAAAGAAATACATGTGAGAATATACAATATGTAATTTTTAACAATAACTGACACTTACTGAGCACTTTCTATGTACCAGGCAGAAATACAATATTTGTCTTCTGCTATAGAAACTTACCTGCACAAGTGCATAAAAGATTTTCAGGATCTGCTTCTGTATTAATACAGAATAATGTGAGGAATCAGAAAGGAGCTGCATGATTTGTTGCTGAATACGAGGCAGAAATATTTGCATTGCTGCTATAAGAGGTTCTCTTTCCTCTGCTTTCTTATATCTACATGAGCAAAGACAAAAAGAGAGAACAATAATTTCTCCCCCCCCACAAAAGAGCTATAAACAATGAATGAAAAATAATATTTTTAAACTATATAAAGCTATAACATTCCAAACACTAGCTTACATTTTTCTGTTTGGATTGCTAGAATAAACTTGAAAGGAACTTTGAAAAAGCATATCCCTGTTTTAGGCAGAATACCTAAAATCTTTCTAGAAAGATTTAGACTAGTTCAAAAAAATCCAAGACAGTTCTGCAACTTTCCTACATGAATTTTTCTAGTACTTAAATTAGTTTTCACATACCACAATTCTTGCTATAAAATACAAGTTGATAAACAGTTCAAATAGACATTCCTATTATGTAACAAATGATGTGGTGGAAAAAACATTTGTCCATCTACCACCCTACTTTGAGAAGTTGAAACAGTTCACAAATTTAGGTGCTCTTAGGTCATTTTAACAGGTATAAATCTAAAATATACTCTAAAAATCATTTTAGAAGGAAGACTACAGGACTTTGCATGCAGAAGCAGCAATCCCCTTAGAAGCTAGAAAGCAATGCTATTAAATGTGACACTAGTCCCACACCTCCCAAGCAACTTTTATAGAAAAGAAAGTCACTAGCAAAGAAACTTGAACATTTTCTACCTTGCATCCAAAAAGGTAAATGTTTACTTAATGATGTGCTTACTTAAATATAAATGTTAAAATTTCCAAGGAAAACTGTTAATAAATGGTCCTCTGAAACTAACAAATAAGTTTGAGAAGCACTAACTTAGAGATTAGTACATTAGCAGATTAAAGATTCTTTGAAAAACTGTAGTAAATAAACATGTTTAACTGTGTTTAATCCAACATTTCCCAATCTAACCTGATTCTGTAGAACACCCATAGCAGACCCCTCTATGCAATGTAATTCTTCTAAGTAACAGGAGGCTGGTATCTTCAGCCAATAGAAATCAACTTACTCATATGTCTTCACCAGTTGATACAGACATAATAAACTGCCAAGCCAGCTTCCACTGCTCTGTGATTGCAAGTAATAGTCTATCTTGTCGACTACCGCTGGCCAGTGACCAGGGAAATCGTATTTAATGATGGCACGGAGACACATTGTTAACTGGACTCTATAAAGTGGGGGGAAAAAAGTCCAAAATCTAAGTAGTTATAAATATCAGGCTTCAAAGACCTCTAATATTGTACATTAAAAACAATCTGATTCCTATTTACTTACATTATATAGATATTTATCTGGGGTGGAGGGAAAAAGAGCAGTCCTATAAAGAAAAACCTATAAAGTCCTATAAAGAATTTAAAAATAAATTCCGGGACTTCCCTGGTGGTCCAGTGGTTAAGACTTCACCTTCCAGTGCAGGGGTTGTGGGTTTGATCCCTGGTCAGGGAGCTAAGATCCCACATGCCCTGTGGCCAAAACACCAAAACGTAAAACAGAGGCAATATTGTAACAAATTCAGTAAAGACTTTAAAAATGGTCCACACCATAAAAAAAAAAAAAACTTAAAATAAATTCATAAAAAATTTTCCAAGAAAAAGACAATGAATCCAGCCCAGCTCTGTAAAATTTCCCAGCTTGTTATATTTTGTATTTTGGTTATTATATCCTAATGGGGAGACAAAACCAAAAAAGTATTTTATCATTTCAACTGGACAAACTTAGCCTAAAAATGGTCAAAGTAAGTAAAATGGAGGCCTACATAACAGTGGGAAACATCTCTGTGAGCCAAAGCCTGGAACCATTCATCATCAGTTCCCAGTCACACAGTATTTTGCACCTATCACAGCTTCCTGAGATCCTAATTTTTGTATGAAGTAACAAGCATTAGATGGTAATTCCTGAAGAGGAATGCTAAGAACTATTTCCAAAGAAATAAAGAAAAAAGCAACAGGAAAGACATTAAAAAAAGAAGAAGAAACCTCTTTAATGAAATTGCAAAGTGAAGCTATGAAAGATGTGATCTCATAACACTTAGGTCAGTAATCACTTCCTCAATTGGATACAACTATAATTGGGATTGAAAAGAAAGTGAGGGGAAAAAAATTTCTCTTCTACCAACTATTAGTATGTCCTTACATGGTCACTTGCAAATGAATGGAGAGTGAATCTAGCTAAATTAGGATTCCACAGCGCCAAGAAAAAGATATGTGTTCAGTTCAACAGCCAATAACTTGATTTCACTGAAATGAAACAAACAAATAATGCCTTTTCCTTGCAAAGGATCTTTTCCAAATATAATCGCAAAAGATCCTTTGCAATACTCTTATAAACTTTGAGAATATTTCTTTAAGAGTAGTTACAGGGCTTCCCTGGTGGCGCAGTGGTTAAGAGTCTGCCTGCTGATGCAGGGGACGCAGGTTCGTGCCCCAGTCCAGGAAGATCCCACATGCCGCGGAGCGGCTGGGCCCGTGAGCCATGGCCGCTGAGCCTGCGCGTCTGGAGCCTGTGCTCCGCAACGAGAGAGGCCACAACAGTGAGAGGCCCGCGTACCAAAAAGAAAAAAAGAGTAGTTACAGTTAAGCCTTCAGGACATAAAAGAAGCAAAGCCACAAAGAACTGTCTCATAATAAAGATAAAGATAACCTCTTGTGCCACCAGCAGCTGTTCTAAACAACAAATAGGTCATATTTGTATTCAATAAAACTGAAACTTTTCATTTTTTTAATTTCATCTTCAGGTTGACCCTCTTTTTTTTTTTTTTTTTTTTTTTTTTGGCAGTACACGGGCCTCTCTGTTGTGGCCTCTCCCATTGCGGAGCATAGGCTCTGGACACGCAGGCTCAGCGGCCATGGCTCACGGGCCCAGCCACTCCGCGGCATGTGGGATCTTCCCGGACCGGGGCACGAACCCGTGTCCCCTGCATCGGCAGGCGGACTCTCAACCACTGCACCACCAGGGAAGCCCCTAGGTTGACCCTCTTAATCCTTTCTCAATTCCAAGCCAAGCAAAGGATGTTTATGAACAGCCATCCTTTCATATATTAAAGTGTAGAAGCATTGCTTGCAAGATTCAGAGAGATTTGAAAATGTGAAGATTTTGACAAGAAATGGACACATGATGGTACCACAGGGAAGCCAGTGCCAGATGGCATTTGGGCAACCAATGAGAATGATGATTTTCTTTCATCAATACCCCTATTTTCTCTTCTTACCCAAACAACTGCACAAAGAGGTGTTCAATGTTTGTCCACCTTCCTCACTGTTATCCTCACACTTTCTTCCCTTTCTTCTGCTTATGCCAATGTACATTATACACTCAGGGATAGGTTACATCTAATCTCTTGAAGTTAAATGATTTCATTCCCCTACCTCAATTTCATCTATTTCCCTCCCACATTTTCAAAAGCAACCTAATCACTTGCTCATGGTGAAAAGTATTTGTTTCTCCTCTTTTAAGATTGCATAATTTTTTTGACCTACACCTCTGCTATCCACTAAGGGCAGGTACCAGCTACATGCACACACCATAATTTAATCAAAATTAAATTAAAAATTCGGTTCCTCAGTTACACTAGCCACATTTCAAGTACTCAGTTGGCTTCTATGCCACATGGCTAAATATCAGACAGTGTGGATATAAAACATTTCCATCACTGCAGAAAGTTCTATTGGACAGTGCTGCTTTATAGCATCTAATCTAAATTTGAAAAACCAGAGACAATTCTTCTAGTTTATATTTTCTCTATCCTGTCTTCTTCAAAGGAAAAGAAGCTCAGTTCATAAAAACAAACAAAAAGATAGGTAAAGTGTTACAAAAACTGGTAGGTTAAAACCCCCAGAAGTCAATTTCCCTGTATCAGGGAAAAGAAAAGCAGATAGTAAAAAGTCAAGAGCTCATAACTAAGAACATAGGTTATTCACATAGCAAGGATCTATACAACAATTTTCGTTAGATTTTTGCCTCCACTCTTTTTGTGGCAACTTATAGAAACTAAATTTTTTTTCCAAAATATTTTGAGGCAAAGAATTACAAATGCAAAAACAAGTAACTAAAACTGTATTCTTTGAGTGCCCATCTTCATTACTTTATCTCTTTTAAAAAACAAACTTGAGGCTGATGATTAAATCCAACCTCCCCCATTCATATATTTTGGGCTTCCTACTAAGCATATAGAAACAGTATAATGTACCTCACTAAATCTGGAGACCGAATTATTCCTTCCACAATATTATCACGTATTTGCTGGCGATCGTTTTCATGAATGTTAAATGGAAATATTGCTTCTCCTGGTGGAGGTTCTCGGTCCGGCCAGTACTGGGTCACCATGTTCTTCAAGTAAATGGCAGCTAAGTCAGAGAAAAAAAAATGCTGAAGTAGCAGTATCAAAAAGATGGCTTTCATTCAGCTTTACAGAGTATGAAAGGCTAAACCCTTCAATGCTAAACATGATACCCAGCAAAAATGGAAAATCTTACAGTTATAAATAGCCAAGTGGGGAAGGGAAAATGGATAAGAATTGAAAGTTTCTCTTTAGCTAGTAAAGCAAGTCTAAGCAGAAAACATGTCATTAAATCAAGCTTCCAGAGTTTACATGACAGAAAAATGATCCAGGAACTCAAGTATGCATCCTTAGACTAAACACAAGATGGTCTAAATGAAACTCTACTAAGTACTTTGAGACCATAAGAGTCATACTGTTCATAATGCCTAATACTGAACTGACAACACATGAAATTCTACAGTCCTTCATGGAGACTGCTTTTTTTGTTGTTTTTTTTTCACTGGCTATTATCCCGCACTACTATTTTGAAATACCTATAGTATTGGTAATTTTTATCTAACCCTTTTGAAATATTTACCACTTGTAAATATAACAATAAAGAAAAGGACATCAGCTTTCAAATATTTTTGAAAAATCTCAGGAAATTTCTTACCTGTTTATTTCTATCAAAACACATAATCAATGATTCTGTTCCTATTCTTTTTAATCATCAACATTTAACAAAAGACTTCTAAAAGAAGCTAACATACTGCTACAGAATTTTGATAGGGGGTGTTAAGTTTTCTAACCATCCCAGCTGAGCACTGAATGTAAATTAATACTTACTTATAGTGTCATATTCTTACATATACATAATATATATGAATAAAGAAAGGTGATCTGCAAAGCATTATAACTTTCTTCCCTTAAGTTCTCCTCTCCCTTCTCCCCTCCACCCAATCCTCCCTTCATCTCAATTTTAACAAACTAAATTGGCTCGTAAAAGCATTATACCACAGAGAATAAACCAATATGTTCTACATTGGCTGTAATACAACAGAAACCCAATGAAATTATAAACCTGACATCCTACAAGGTCTTCTTTCATTAGTTTTGATTCAACACAGGTCTGAAAAAGACAATTTCACCTAGGATTTCCATTTTTTAGGATAAAAACAAAAATTATTTGAGAGAGTGAAAGGGAGGGAGGGAGGGAGGGAGGGAGGGAGGGAGGGAGGGAGAGAGAAAATGTGTCTATATGTCTTTTTTTAATTCAGACCACACAGTCTCTGGACTAAGTACCATCGTTTATCCCAGTATATTTATTTTTTAATATTATAGTCATCAGCAATAAAAATACATAAACTGTTGACAAAAATGAATAAATGATCTAAGAATATGGTCCAACCTGTCAGCAGTTCAGACTGATTTCATGAGATTAATCTTTGCAAAAAGAAAAATCAAAAAATCAATATATTATACACACCGTTTTAATCCCTATAGAACTAGTCTTGACAATAAAAAACAACTTTCAGACAGCAAAGATACAGACATGGTAAAATCATGGACTTACTCATAATTCAGTCATTAAATGCTATTAATTTTATAACTAAAAAATATTTTTATTATGGGACACCACAAGAGATGGCCTATATAAAAGGCACACTGACAAATTTGTATATGTTGGAATAAATCTGCAATTAGTTAAAATAAAATTGAACTTAATGAATAATTTGAAAAGAGAATATTAATTACTCTCATCGATAATCATGGATTACTAAAGATAATGAAGGAAATATACCAAAAATAACTGAAACTGTACCAATAATCTAAAAATCTCCCTTTAATCATTTAATTCAAGTATCTAACATTTGCCAGAGCTAAGAAAATACAAATATCTAAATTCATTCATGAAGAAATTAAGTATTAAAATTTGCTTTTCTGCAGAATCCACTCATAATTTCAAGCATCTTAAGTTTGAAATTAGTTTTAAAACATACAAACGCTTCTCCCCTTCTCAAACACAATAAATCATCACACACACTCTATCCTCTGGACCCAGAGCCACCACTACACAGATCAACTGGGTTCCATAACCTCAAAGGGGAAAGGATGCCGTTAAACTCTGTGAAGCAGAATGCTGTGCTTTTCTAAGTTGATGTTTTTAAGCTTTTCCATTTTTCATAGTAATTTGGTAGCCCCTCTCTCCTTCTCTCCCTTGTTATTACTTTAACCTGTTAAAGGCTAGGAAATAAGGTAACAAAGTGTATATATTATATATCTAAAACAAGATTAAATAGATTCTGAGTATCCTACAAATAAGACACATTAGTTTTAACAAAAGAGCTTCTTGAAGTGCTTCTGGACTGATCAGAGGCAACTTTCTGCTTATTTCTAGGTTTTGTATTCTGGAACACTGAGGTTAACCTTAATAATGCTATTAAGCTTACCAATCAAAAGGAAAACAGTGGAGCAAACATCCAAATTTATTTTGTTTGGCTTGCCAATATCAAAATATTACATTTATTTCCTATTTCTTCACAGTAAGGTAATAAAGGACATTCACTAATGAGCTTGCTTGATAATAGCAAGAATATTTTAGAATTTCCCACAAACAAAATAATCAAGCACTGAATATTTTGCAGAACTAAGTATTTCCACTTAATATGAGCATAATTTTTTATATAGGCTGATATTTTTTAATCAAAGATCATATCATTCTTCTTTAAATGTCATGCTAAAATGATAAATTATCTGTCTGGGTGTCACCATCAGATTCTTGGAGCTTTTGTATTTTAATAATAGATTAAATAGAACAGAAAATTTATTAATGGCACTTAAATTTAGGTGATAATGTAGAAGTCTACACAGTATATTTCAGACTGTCTAATAAAATGGAGGCTCTAAAGTAGAAAGTTGTCCTAATAAATTAGGACATGATCACCCACCAAGACAAACCCTGTCATGTGGCTAACAGATTTGAAATCTACATAAACTATGAAGAAAAAATTGCCTTTAAATGCTACTTACATTTTATATCAAAACTTAATTACCTAAGTTATTAAGATTTAAAGTTGTATACAGTTGGTGAGGACATGGGGAACCCAGCATTCTAATGCACTGTTGATAGAAAAAGCAAGTAAATGCAACTTGGTGATAAGATTCAAAATTCTAAATGTTAATATTGTTAATATCATTGACCTAGTACTTCCATTTGTTAAAATTTATCCTGTGAAACTATCCACATGAGCATCCAGAGATATGTGTCCAAGGATGTTCATTTCAGCATTGCCTCTATCAAAAACCACAAAAAAGGGGCTTCCCTGGTGGCGCAGTGGTTGAGAGTCCGCCTGCCGATGTAGGGGACACGGGTTCATGCCCCGGTCCGGGAAGATCCCACATGCCGTGGAGCGACTGGGCCCGTGAGCCATGGCCGCTGAGTCTGCGCATCCGGAGCCTGTGCTCCACAACAGGAGAGACCACAGCAGTGAGAGGCCCGCGTACCAAAAAAAAAAAAAAAAAACCCACAAAAAGGGACAATAAAGGAAATGTCCACTAATATCAGATTGCTTAAATAAACTATGGCAGTTCTAATTCAAAGAAATATTGAATAACTGTTACAAAGAATGAAGTATATGTACTGACATGGAATGATGCCCCAAGGGTATTAGGTTAAATGAAAACAAAGGGAATTATAAAATAGCATGTGTAATACAAACAGATTTTTGTTACTTTTTAAAACCAACCTATCTACAGAAAAAAAAGAATTAGAGAACCATGCACCAAAGTTGACGGTAGGTATCTTTGGGGGTGGGATTAAGAGGAATCTAATAATATAAACTGTATTTTTGTAATGTTTATATGTCATATAAAGAAGACATATTAATTTAATAAATTGCTTTAAGATCTTTAAAAATGTTTCTACAAAGCTTTATGGGAAATTCACAATGGCCCTATAAACACTTAGGTTATTAAAATAGGTTTCACTTAGCAAAATGTGGTTTCAAAACAGCCCTATTTTATAAAACAAAGATTAAATTGAGAATTGTGGTTTCAAAAAACTTACATAGAAGCCTTATAAATCTTATTAAAATAAAAAATAATTCCACCGTGAATGTTTTTCCATAGGTTTTTTCTTAACCACAAATGGATCATTTAGAAAATCATATTTTTCCAAAACTTAATGATTCCCTACATTTTTATTCTGTTATGTTCAAGTAGAACTAAATACTTTTATCAGTATGTATAGTATAATCCCATTTCTATATTGTTCATCTATCCTTCTACCTGAACACATGCAAAGACTAACGTTCACCCAATGTTAATGATGGTTATTTCTGAGTGATGAATGTCAGGTAATTTTTTTCTACATTTTTGTTTCTATTTTTCTATATTGCCTAAATTATTTATTAGTACATATCACGTAATTCTTTAAGTCTCTTCAATTACATATTTTTAAATTAGGTATTATCATTTTACCCCTTTTATCATGAAATTATTCTCTTTCCAGGACTCATTACACTCTAAGACTTTCTCCATTTTTTAACCTTCTGGGTTCTAACTACCAGTTCATTAAAAAAGCAAAAAGAAGAATAATACACATCAGGGAACTACCCTAAGATCCCACAGACTCAAAAGTAAGTTTCATGTTTATAACAAAAGTCCTGCTCCCCAATCATGTGGTTAAGAACACCTGTGCAAACCTTATCTCCATGATCTGATGCATGAATGGAACCAAATTAATATATACAAATTCACGGTCTTAATCTATGGGCCCAAAGGCAAGGCCACCAGGAATCATTAAAAATTAGGGAGATAAAGCTATTAAAACTGGGAAAGCTAAGAGGGAAAAATGGCAAGGTTACAGAGAAAAGGAACTGTAGCTAGAAGCTAGAAGGGAGAAGAGGAAAGAAAAAGCTATGGTAGATTTAAGAGCTCAGTATGGACCTCTAAATTTCCAGGGAAAAAGAGAGTGAGATTTTAAACCATTAGAAATACTTCATGTGTGTTTCCTATGTTTTCAAAGAAAGCAGATATTTAGAAATGAAATAAAACACTAGTCCTACTTTTACGCATAAATAAACTTATAAAGGATTAAAAAAAAACCAACTCACCTGCCTGGCGTACTGGGAATTCCACATGGTCAGAGAGTATAATCCGAAGTAAACTGGGGGCAAAATTGATAATCTTGTAAGACTGAAATTACAAAGAAATATTTTATAAAAAAATAGGGCAATATAAATGAATAACTGTTAGCACCTGTTTCTGAATACATTACTGTCCAAATAAAAGAAAAACTTTTACAGTGAGAGAAACTCTCCAAAGCCAAATGAAGATTACTAAAATACTCCAAGTCAGAAAAATTTACTTAGAATAAATTGATGAATAAATGAGTAAGAACAATTTTATGCTTTTTGGACATATATTGTCAAAATGCTCTCCAGAAAGGGTGTAGGAATTTACACTCCCAAGAGTAGAATATGTGTGTTTATATATCTAATATAGGGATTAGCATTATCATTCCTTCAAAACTTTTAAACCTTATTCATATTTTAAATTACATTTATTCTAGCTTGAATTTTTTTCCTGTTTGTTGGCTATTTGTTTTCTTCTACAAATTCCTTTATCCCCTCACCCTTTTGTAAATGGAATATTTGTTTTATTCTTAATAAATTCTAGGAGCTATTTTATGAATTTAATCTCAAATTTTTATTTGACTTATACATTGCAAGTGTTTGTTTCCAGCTTATTTGTGCTTCAATTTTGTTTACGGTATTTTTGACAAACAGGAAAACATGGGCTACAGAAAACAAGAGATCCGACACAGAAAACGGACAATGGCTGTGCATGAGCTATAGAGAGGAACCAGTCCAGACTGGAACAGTGTGCTTCACAAGACAGTGTTGAGAGCTGTCGTCACCAGCTGCTCTCTGTTGCCAGAGCATCTTTTTTTTTTTTTTTTTTACCTGTTCAACAAATTTTATTGAGTACTGATTATGTTCTAGTCATCTTTTTTGTTTGTTTTTACATCTTTATTGGAGTATAATTGCTTTACAATGATGTGTTAGTTTCTGCTTTATAACAAAGTGAATCAGTTATACATATATATATGTTCCCATATCTCTTCCCTGCCAGAGCAGCTTTTAAATTTAACAATGCCCAAGTGAGCCTGTGCTGATGAACTGCCTGCTGCCTGGGCCATTTCTCCCCATAGACATGTTCTACTTTGACCTATTCCTGAGTTTGGCCATGGTAACTTTAGAAGCAAAAAAAAAAAAAAAAGAGAGAGCAGCCTATTCCTTCTGATCATATACCCTCCAGATGTCTAGTACCTGGACCTAGTACCTGTCTAGTACAGGCCTGCCACATTCCCAGAGCTTACACTTGGCCTTGCCGACTGACATTCCCAGAAAAGACTCATACTCAGTGAGGCTAAAGCCAGACCATGACGCAGAGTCTTTTCTGCTTACCTCCTCCCAGGAGCCTGGATCTATGGTGCATCCCTTTCAGTACACCACTAGGTTTATGCATACCACTCCATTTTTTAAATTTATCACCTTTCCTATTATATGTAATAGCATTTATTAAGATAAATGTTCAGGGACTTCCCTGGTGGCACAGTGGTTAAGACTCCACGCTCCCAATGCAGGGGGCCGGGGTTCGATCCCTGGTCAGAGAATTAGATCCCACACGCATGTTGCAACTAAGAGTTCACATGCCACAACTAAGGAGCCTGTGTGCCGCAACTAAGGAGCCCGCCTGCCACACCTAAGACCCGGTGCAACCAAATAAATACATATGAAAAAAAAAAAAGATAAATGACCAAAAATTTGGAGAAAACTGGCATCTTTAAAACATTGCTTCTTTCCATCCAGGAACATTATGCTTTCCAAGTCTTTCCATATCCTTCAGTAAAATTTTAAATTATCTTATAATTGCTCTTCCTTTCATCCTGTATAAACCTCAAAATCTTAAATCTGTTGTATATAAAGTAAATTGAAACCACCAGAAATTTAAAGTAGTTTTTAAGAAAACAGATTTCTTTTAATAGCAGTTTACAGGAGTCAAAATTAAAACAGATTTAGCTCAGTCTCACCTTCTACATTTATATTCTTGTAAAACAACTCACGTTTATAACTTTTGAGATACTGTAAGATCCTGTAGTGAATCAATGATTGAAACATATATATTGTTTAGTTCTAATCTACATAGTTTACTTATTATACATAAGTACAAAATAACCTTTACACTTAGATTAATACTACTTATTTGGAAGTAGTTATAGTGGAGACTTTATTTCAACACTGTTGCCACTGTACACATTTTGGAACTCCTCTTTTTACAACTGTTTGACATTTCAGAGAACTTCTGCAACTTTTTGTCTTCTTTCAGCCTTGATTCAATCAACATTAATCTGACCAGCTAAAACATTCAGTGGTAAATTCAGATATATTCTCATACTACTTTCCTTACAAATATTTATCCAATTTTCTACCCTGGGCTTCAAGTTTCTAAAAGATAATAATAATACTATCTCTCAATGATTTCTTGAGGATTTTGGTTCATACCTGTGAAGTTTTCTGAAAATACAGTTTCTGAAAATAAAGCTTTCTTGCTTAGCTAAATTCTGCATTTTATGAGAATTCATTTAAAGCAAAACCTGATGTTTTCCCACTCTGCCTCGTTGCTCCCTCAACATTAACTTTTCCAGTCCTCCAACACACCAAGTTGAAGGCCTTTACTGAATTTGCTCTTCCCTTTCTTCCTCTCCCAGTTCATCTGGTTCACTTCTTCACAATATCTAGGTCTCCGCTCAATGCCATTCTTCAGAGACTGATCACCCTACTTACACATTCCAACACTCTCTCTAGGGCTTTACTCTCTATAGCACTTATAACCTAAAATTGTATTATTTACTTTTCTGTATCCCCCACTAGAAGGTAAGGTCCATGAGAGCAGAGTCTTGTAGTAGTGCCTGCAAATAACCCGATAAATATGTTATTCACAGAAGCAAACTCTCTTAAAGGGCAATAAAAATGATACATACAGATGCATGGAAAAGGAGAGATTCCAAAGTGTGGCAATGAAAGTAAATATCTTGATTTCCCTTTTGAGGCCATGATTTATTAAAAGAAGACATCTTTCTGGATGAGTTACTGGAAAAAGATATCTACCCATTCCTACTTCCCTATGCTGCTACTAAAGGGACTGCTGGGTTTAAAGACAATGATGAATGTGTACAGGATCCATTCTCAATATCCTTCAATAAAACTGAAAACACATTTTTCCAGAGAAACAATATTGGATATAGCAGTCAAGGAGCCAGTCACTGGTAACAGAAAGATGTTGGCTACAGAAAAATATAGTTCCAAATAAGAATTTATCCTTTGGGGCTTCCCTGGTGGCGCAGTGGTTGAGAGTCCGCCTGCTGATGCAGCGGACACGGGTTAGTGCCCCGGTCCGGGAAGATCCCACATGCCGCGAAGCACCTGGGCCCGTGAGCCACGGTCGCTGAGCCTGCGCGTCCGGAGCCTGTGCTCCCGCAACGGTAGAGGCCACAGCAGTGAGAGGCCCGCGTACCGGAAAAAAAAAAAAATCTAGGTGCAAAAGAATTTATCCTTTGGAACACAGGCCATTATGTTTTGAAACTGCTTACTCTTCTAAATGGCAACTGACAAATCAATCAGTACACTATAGAAACTGCCCCTATTTCCTATGCAGAGAATATTTATCGTGGGGGGACCTAGACTAAAATATTAAATGAGCTGGACCGTAATCATTTATGGTAGATTACCCACCTGTTTATTCAACAAAAAAGGAGGTTACAGTGGTGGTAAAGGATAAACATACAAAATCCAACATTAAAACCATGTTTTATTAAAAGGTTATATGACATTATACTTTGGTCTTCTACTTATAATTCAAAAAAATACTTAGAGCATATTACAATCCAAAGCATTATACTAAATATAAATGCTAAATGAGTGACATAGCAATAAGCTACTTTTAGAAGTTGCAGAGGAAATCGTGGTCTGTGATTAGTTGGGTGGATATGGGGCAGGGCAGAGTGAGGTTGGAATGGATTTGGATTGAAATACCACGAAGAAAAGGGTAGAATTGGATCCTAAATGTCTCTTGCAGTTCTGTAGGCTTTCCTACCTACCTTTTCCACTTCTATAAATTCAACTGCACTTATATACTGATGACTCAGAAACAAAGCAAGGGTAGGCTAACAGAGGCAGGGTAGTACAACATGATAGCAAAGACATAATCCCTGTCAACACTATCAGTATAACATCTGGCCTCATTGTGAAGAGAAAGAGGCTAACTCCCCTGTTCATACTGGTAGAATGCAAGTTCAGCTCTTGCTTTGTTCCTCCTAACCAATGCCTGGATTACTACTCTTCTAGCCAAGCAACATATAGTACTTTTACCCTGCAAAGCCTGGGACAGGTACTGACTTTAATTTTCCCCTATTCTGAATGAGAATCCTTTTCTCTTTGAAGCACCAATGCATTCCCTTTGGGCTTCAGTTCAACTCAACCTTCCCTCCAGAGTCAGTGTTTTCACTCTCCCTCTTATCTCTTGGAAATCCTGGATTCACACTTACTCCACCCAGATTTCCCATTAAAATAATCCCTCTCAGAGATTCACAATGGATATTTGCACTTTAAAGTCAACTCCAACCAGGGAAAACCTAAGTGAACTCCTACAGAAACATATACTTAGGACAGTCGTTCTCACACTTTAGGAAGCACAGAATCACCTAGCTAGCTAATTAAAACATAACTGGGCCCCATCCCCAGAGTTTCTAATTCTTTAAGTCTAGAGTGAAGCCCCATAATTTGCATTTCTAACAAGTTCCCAAACGATGTTGATGTTGCTCATCCTGAGCAACACTTTGAGAACCACTAATTTAGGTATATTCTTTTACATTTTAAGGATTACTGCAACCTCAGACAGCTGTCAATCTATCCCGGGGGTGGACCTTAATTCGTACTTTTTAGTGAGAGGTCTCTGATTCATTCTTACAGGTGAGGAGTAAAATACAAGCTAGAGTTTGGGATCATTAAATTTGGAAATGTCGGTAGTATCGCTGGAACATGGTCAAGGCTAGTTAGTAAGAATAGAGGATGGGGAATGAAAGAAAGTCTCACACATTTTACCGTTTATAAGAAGTCCCTACACTTACTACTCGGCGAGTCTTTCGCAAAGCACTAACACCATAAAAATTGCCTGTTCTTCCCAGAGCACTCTCCCGACAGCATTTCTCCAACGCTCCAACAAAACTCTGCCAATCAGTGTCTAAACGGTCCTGCCAACCCCACAGAAGCAGGCGATAGTCAGGGTTTCCCACAGCAACACCTAAAAAGAGCTGGGTCTGCAGAAAAGCTGAACTCAGATTTGAATTTTAAGTGAATTTTCCCACCAAGTCAGCGTACTTAAGGAAAAGAAATCACATCTCGAAAACACTAGCAAAGCTTGCTAAAGCTTCTTTTTGCGGACCAGGCAGTCTGAACAAACTGCACTGGGGAAGGAAAACGACATGAAAAGATGCAAAGGTGGCCAACAGGTGCGTGAGCCGTTGAAAAAAGATCCGGAGAGTGCGGCGCCACTGGACCCCGGGGCGGGGACTGGGGCGAGGGTGGAACCGGCCGAGAGACGCGTCGGGGTCTGGGGCCCGGGGCCCGGGGCCCGGGTGGGGGTGGAGATCAGGGGCGCCGAGGAGGGAGAGTCCGGCGAGCCGGCGGGGGGCGCCGCAGGCCTGCTCCTTACCTGGTTGAGTTCATTCTCAGCTGCAATCCGCAGCTTCGGGTCGATGGTGCCTTTCAGCGCCTGGATGATCCGGTTGAGGTCCATCTCCCCGGGCGGGGGCTCGGGGGCCCCCGGGCCAGTAGGCCAGACTGCAGCTTTAGTTTTTCTTTTGACCCTCTCAGCCTCCTCCTCCGCGACCCTTGCACTACCTCACTCCCCACCCCCCGCCACCGTCGCCACCTGCAGCCACTTGCTGCGCCACTCTGACTCCGCGCCCCCTGTCCTCCCTTTCTACCCCCAACAACTCGCTCTCCATTCACCCTTTTACGACAGCCGGTGGGAGGCGGGAGAAGTAAGAAGAGGAAGCGGCGCCTCCTTTACGGCGGCCTCTTCCCCCCGGGCGTGATGCTATGGCCTCCCCCGCTGGCGGCCACCATGCTACTGTACGGAAAGTAGTCTCGGCTTCTTTCCCGGAGGGAAACCGGTTTCACTGGCTCCGGTAGGCGACAGTCTTGCTACCATACGGAAAAGAGCCTACCGCCTCTTCGGAGATCCGGAAACGAGCTAGCTAGGTCTCTTTACAGCTACATCCAAATTAAGCATATATGGATGGCGTGGCACTTTTTGTTAGTCTGAGCGCTCTTTGGGCATTACAACTGAGCCTGTTTCAGGGCAGACTTGTTGGGACCTTGAGATCATCTAGCCCACAGAAGAACAAGGCTCCCTCAGTCTGTGGGAGCCATCATTCATTCATTCACTGAACGGGTTTTTTTGTTTTTTCTTATTTATTTATTTTTGGCTGCGTTGGGTGGGCTCTAGGCACGCGGGCTCTAGAGCTCAGGCTCATTAGTTGTGGCGCTGGGGGCTTAGTTGCTCCATGGCCTGTGGGATCCTCCCGGACCAGGGCTTGAACCTGTGTCCCCTGCATTGGCAGGCGGATTCTTAACCACTGCACCGCCAGGGAAGCCCCTCACTGAACGTTTTTTAAACATGTATTTTTGGGCCAGAGTACTACGATACTTAGGCACCACATTATAACAAAATGAATTCAATGCAGGTTACTATGAAGGAACTTACAATGTGATAGAAGTGACAAATGTAAACAGAAAAAATATACTTAGAAAGTAACTGTTCCAGATCAGAGAAACTAACTCTATGCCTGAGGTTTTCTGAAATACTTCCAGATCTTCTCAGAAAAGTAGTGAAATGCAAGAAAAGGTATATACTGTCTCCACCCACTGTGGCCGTATATGGCCCCAAAATTTCAATGGCATAAAAATATTAAGGAGCTAGTTGTTCCTGAAGTTAACCCAGAAAAAGAGAGTTTAATTACATTTGTAAAGATGACTCTGGGCAAAATACATCTGAAGGGGTGTGATCTTTCCTGGAGCACGTAATTAAGACAGATTGGTTCAGCTAACTGGGTTCAATCAAGAGCGCAGAAACTTTGTGGTGGAAAACTTAGCTGCCTGAAAGCTCTCCCCTCTACAGGGGCTGTAAATGGGACCACGCCCTTCAGCTGCGTGCAAAAGTGCCTAGCAATATGTATCTGGTTGCTTCCAGTTTTTCCCATTCTCTACATTTCCATCAGAGTAGTGTTTCTTAAAGGTTAATACTGTCATGTCCCTTCCTTGATGATTTCCCATCAACTTCAAGATAAAATACAAACTCCTTAGCACTCCAAATTTTTATGAATCATAGTGCCTTTCATCTTCACACTATTTCCTTATCCCACTCTTTTGGACCACATGAATCTAAAATGCCTTGACCTCTAAAATCTTCACTCCAATATCCTCTTTTCAATTTAGGACCTTCTCTTCCATCTCTGTCTCCCTCAATAACTCTATAACGGTTTTCCAACTCAGTCACTTTTCAGCCCTTCCTTAGTCTATCCATTCATGACTACACATCCTTCTCTGCTAATAAACTCCCAATTTAACTTCTCAAGTCTACCCTTGACCCACTGTGCAAACCGACACCGCTACAAATGTGTTCTTTCCTTAGGCTCAACAATCCTATTCCTTTCCTTTGCTCAGCACCACCTTCAGCATCTCAGCAACTGTTCCCACCCTCAATACTCTTCTCAAACTCCCTACCTCTTTCCACAGAGCTCTGCAAAGATGAACAAAACCACTAGGCTCAAATCACTCAAACACAAATTAATCTGTTTACCCCCCTTTACTTCCTTGCCTCCAATCCGAACCCAATCTTCTCCCATTTCCTCTGGGACCTTGCTCCATAAATCTCTATTCTATATATTATTCATTAAAATAAATTTTGAGTCTTATTACACACTTATGGTTGACAATTTGTAAAACTCTTTCCTATATTTTCAACCTTTCTCTCCACTGATTCAACCTCAGTCTAAAAATATTTCCCTCAGTTAAAAAACAATCTTTTTCAGTAATGCTCTCTAACTAACGTTCATTCTTTTCCAAGGAAGGGTCTTCATTCCTTGTCTCTACTTCCTTACTTCTTATTTGTGCTTCAGTCAGCTATTCCTAGGCTTCTGCCTTCATTTCCCCCACTGAAACTGCCAACAAAAAATGAACACGAATCCCTTAGTTGGTATCTAAGGTATATACATTTGATCTATGCAACAGACAGTTTTAGTTATCTTAAAACCTCTCTCTGGTATCTGACACTGTAATATAGATATAGATATAGATATAGATATAGATATATAGATATATATAGTTTTGCAAGATGTTACCATTGAAGGAAATTGGATACGGGTACACAAGACCCATCTGTATTATTTCTTACAACTACATGAGAATCTACAATTATCTCAAAAAATAAACTTTAACTTACAAAATATATAATTTAAGAAAGAGATGATGTTCCCATGAAAACTTTGTATGCTTTGAAAAGACTCAGTGAAGACAAGTTACTCAAAAATAATGCTGTCAAATTAGTGATGTCTGAGACAACAGGAAAACAAACAAAAAAAACCAAGCATCTGATTCTGCTCTCAGATTTCTTTGCAAGTGTTTTAAAGTTGCTTTCCCTAAACTATATCTTTAACTTAGAAACGGCTCGTTGTTTATGAGTCCCTTTTTTTTACTACTATGCACAATGTGAGAGGATGTCTATATTTATTAACACATTCACCTTGTTTAAGGTAGAATTTGAGCGAGCTGTATTGTCTTGTTGTAGTATCATGGTTTGCATACGGCTTACCTCTCTGTGCCTGTTTCCTCATCTGCTTCCAAAAGACACTGTGAAGACTAAATGATATAAGTACATTGCCCATGGTACATGTTCAATATTAACTATTATGATTGTATTCTATTAAGGAGAGAGGAGAGACCTTATTCAACCTTTGATAAATGAGACATAGTGAGACAGTCTCACACTATGCCTGACACATAATAAGCAATTAATAAGTAGTGAATAAATGAATGAATGTGAGAGAGATAAGGGGTCTGAAACAGGATATGCACAGTAGGAATAAAGAAGGTAGGACAGATATGAGACATTTCGCAGGCTGAAGCATCAGAAATTTGTGACTGATACACAAAGTAGCAAAGGGAACTCAAAAATGATTCTAGAGTATCAGGCTTTGATGACCTATGGGAAAATGGAAGGAGTATTATATTTTGGAGGGAAGATGAGTTTGTCTTTGGACATGTTGAACTCGAAGTGCTTATGGGTTATACAAGTGGAGATTTCCAGTGACAATCAGAAACTGACTTCTGGCTCTCACAGAAGAGCTAGGTGAGAAGGAGGAAGCTATGGCAGGGGGTTAGAGGAAGGAGAAAGGGATGGAGTTAGAGAACTGTGAGTCATCTGTGTATATAGGTTAGTTGACACCATAGAAATGGATGACATTATCCTAGAAATATAGCACAGAGGATAACTGGCATGATTACAGCTCAAATTACAGAAAGCAATTTTCACTCCAAGCACTGCCACTGTGGCCTTTTTTGAGATTTAACATTTCAGTCATCTAAATGGAATATCACACAGTTGTCCTCCCCATCTGTTGGCAGCAGCTCAACTGCTGGTCTGTGTTAGCAGGCTTGAATCTAGTCCATACGGTAAAGACAAAATGGGAGTTAAAACCCAATGCACAGAAGTCTCTACCTGTAAGTTTAATAATGTATCTCTTAAACCATTTAAATGATCTGTAAGTGAATACAGTACGTTAATTTTGATTAAATGCCTCTACTTCAAAAGGGTCTATATTGGCAGAGCTCTACATCATAGCACCTGAAAAACAGGCAAGAGTACGTACATACATCTAATAATGTAAGGTCTTCAGTATTTTGTTAGTATAATAAAGTCAATGGTATGGTAATCTCCTTTAAACTGTCACATGTAACCAAAAGCCCTGAATAGAATTTTCTAGAAGAATGACAGACCTCTCAGTTAAAGAAGAATTTTTTAAAAACAAAATATCAGTATATATAAGCTAAAGTAATAGGGGGTTAGGAAGTTTCTGATCAGAAGCCAGAAACTTCCATCTCCAAGAAACTAAAATGGTAGTAGTGGGCGGAAGGCATAGAAGCTAAAGAGAGTGGTATTAACTAAGACTGAAAATGAAATATGTACTTTCAAATCAGTTTTTTCCTCAAAATATTCTGTTCCTTCATTTCCTCAGGCTTCTCACATTTCACATTGGAAAAGGAGTCATCCTGTTCAAATTCAGGACATACAAGAAATGATAACTTATGACAGCCTTAACTGGGTCCAGTTTATCCAGTTCACAGTGTTTATTCTGCTCTAGTAAAGCTGAGTAGTACATCTAAAACATCAGTGTGCAAAACAGCAATGGAAAATACGGTGAAAGCATCCACACCTGAGAACTAAGGAAGAGCAACGAGTACGGTAAGAAAGGCCGCACTTGTATTTGGACTCAAAGCCTGGCTCAGGCACTACTGCTAGTGGTCTTAGAAAGTCAATCTCCAAGAGTCCCAATTTTCTTATCCCCTAGAAAAGCATCTACCTCACCAGGACCACTGTGAAGATCAAATAAGATTACACAAATGAGAGTACTCTGTATGAAGTGAAATGCCAATATTAGTGAAAGGTGAAAGGTTTTTACGGTAACTCTTCCATGCGTTATCCCAGGCTTAATGATAATTAAAGCAGACCCTCAAGCTCTAGCCAAGGAAAGACAAAGCAGGGTAAGTACCATAGCAATCTACCATTTTATCTTTAAAATTTTTAACAAAAAGTGATATGTACATTTAAAGTTCTATAGTAATATGCAGAATGAAAAATACCTACTACAACCCCTTTTCCTTAAAGCCAACACTATCAAGTTTTGTACATACTACCAGAAAAAAAAAATAATTCAAGTAATCACATATATGTGCTTTTAGGAATTTTTACATAAATGACATTTTGCACACACTGATCTATATTCTTCTCTTCTGACTTAACCAATTTCCTACTGACAGGCATCTAGGTTGTTTCTCCAGTTCTTGCTGTTATAATTAATGCTATACACAGTATCTCTATGCATGTACCTTGGCATAATTCCAAAACTACTTGTAAATTCCTAGCAGTGGAATTTCTGGGTTAGAAAGCATATACTTTCTCTCTCCAAAAAGTACCAATTTTATTACCATCTACACTATGAGTGCCCCTTTTCCCACATGCTTGCCAAAATACGCACTTTACATATGCTTACTGTATTTTTTTTTTGTTTTTTTTTTTTTGTAAGCGCATATGAACTGTCTCTTCACTTCTGTGGCTCCTTTTTTGGGCCATCTTTTTCGATTTTCTCCCACTGCAGGCAGTATTTGTCTTTTGACATTGTTTCCCCTAACAAGTTTTAGGGGAATAAATTCTATGTGTCAAATTTATCCATCTTTTACGGCTTCTGGGTTTTGTGCCCCACTTAGAAAGCTCCTCCCTACTTCCACATTGGTGTTCTCCCCCACAAAAATCATGCTACTACAAACCCCAAGACCAACAAGCCCCACCTCTGCACTCAAAGCTTCCAATCACATTCTTAAATATCAACAGTCAACAAATAATCACAAGATTCTGAGCAAATGTAACAATACAGATATAAGACTAGGACAAACGAAGTGCAGAAATAGACTACGGAGGGAAGAAAACTTTAAGAAAACCAACTATCCTTAGACAATAGTGCAATCACAAAACAAGAATGGAATACACATGTAAGGAACATTCAGGATAACAGATGTGTACTTATAAATTTTAAACGCAGCAGAAATTTCAAACTCTGTAAAAAGGTCAGAAGACAAAATCAAGGAAATCTTCCAGAAAGTGAAACTTAGAAACAATAGAAAAGATGAGATTAAATAACTTGTCCAAGGAGGTTTAGCTTCTGAATAGTAAGATTTCCAGATACAGAACAGAAAAAAAAAAACAGAAGTGTGATAGAAATCAGAGAAATAATTCAAGAGATTTGCTCTCAGCAGATGAAATGGATAAAACTGATATACTTGATGTGTCTGAACATTGATCTTTGTAGCCCCTGAGCCAGGTACAAATCAGATAACCCACCTATTTGGGTTTTATGGTAAATTAAAACCCACCTAAATTAATAATTTATTTCAACATATAAGGCCTTTGAAATAAAATGAATAAAATAATAATGCTTAACTTACAATTAGTGAGCCTAAGGCCTCTTGATATTGATAATGGGTAACAATATTTTATCATCTGGCATTCAGAGTCTTGCACTGGTAGCAAGTGAGCTGTACCTATCAGTTTGTCAACACTTGCCCAAAAGCTGAAAAATGAGGACAAAGATATCAGCCTAATCATTAAAGTGGCAATTAAGAATACCCCTGAGGGCTTCCCTGGTGGCGCAGTGGTTGGGAGTCCGCCTGCTGGTGCAGGGGACACGGGTTTGAGTCCTGGTCTGGGAGGATCCCACATGCCGCAGAGCAGCTGGGCCCGTGGGCCACAGCTCCTGAGCCTGTGCTCTAGAGCAAAAAGAGAGGCCGCGGCAGTGAGAAGCCTACGCACGGCAACGTAGACCCAATGCAACCCAATGCAACTGTCTCCGCAACTAGAGAAGGCCCGTGCACAGCGGCGGGGACCCAATGCAGCCAAAAATAAATAAATAAATAAATAAATAAAAAGAATACCCCTGAGATAACATTAGCATTATCTGGAGGACTTGGAGAGACAACTCAAAATTTTTTCATCAAAATAAAGTGTTTGGCGTGGGAGCAGAGTGGAATTCATATGGAAAAACTTTAACGTCTATATGCCAAAAATTATCTGGCATATAAAATACTTTATGCCTTGTAAAATACATAAAATATCATCCTAGTTATCACAAGGATCACAACAGAACATCAGTCAATAAAGGAATAAAACTTTGCAAACAGGGAAGACTGAAGTATAAAAACACAGTATGTGATGTCAAAGCACTGTAAAATTGTAGCTATTATGGAGTTTAGAAAGTTTCAATTTAAAAATGGAATGGTTGACAAGATACTTGGTATGGGAGGCAAGTGAGCAAACCTCTCAAAAATATTTCCTGCTTTAAATACCTGCATTTACTCACTAAATAACTTTAGAGGAGGTAAGAGTCAGTAGCTCACAATTCTTAAGGGAGAATTCATTTAACAAAAGACTAAAAGATTTAAAGTGAAAGGAAACTCAGAGGTGAATTTATAGAAAATCTATCTATAGAAAATAGAAAAACTTACTTTATCTCCCCTATCTCCACCTCCCGTAAGACAACTAAGAATCTATATATTCAGAGATACATAGTAATTTTATGGAATGCCTTTCCACTTCAGTCATACCTACAACAAGATCCTCTCAGTAAAATATAAGTTCCTTATACAAGGTCCCTAAATGTGCTTTACTTATCTATGGATCCCCATTACATCTCCTGCAAAGGTATCTAAAATCTGCATGTGTACATCTTTCTGTAAAGACATCTGGACTTTTACTAAAAGCTTCCAGAAGAACTGTGTCTTCAAAAGTTACACTGCTTCAGAATGAAAGATCTTGTCCATTCATTCCTTAAGTCTAAGAATAATTTTCTAGTTTATTGTCTTTACACTTAGAGAAATAGTATTTCATTTAAAATACTCTCCTAAAACATGAGTATTATCATGAAGGGATACCCTAGTTAATCAATCTCTTCCTGTTGGACACTTACCTTAAAAAATACAAAGAGTCATTCACAATATTTTTTCAATAAATGTCGATCATGTGCAGGACAAAAGACTAAGCTGAAGACCCTAATGCAGCAGAAAACAGTGGCTAAAAAAGACTGAGAAAGGCCTCATTGAACTTGATCAACAACTGTTCTTAAACATCAAGTTTTCCCCTCAAGCATCCAATCATATTTCTGCTTTCCTGCATACTTTTCATTTTGTGTTCTGGACATAAAAGCCATGAACTAATTTATTTAACTGGAATACTAATATCCCTAACTCACAAAGTACTTACCATGAATTGAAAAAGTTCTGTTAAATAGTGAATCACATTACATCCTCTTTCTTGAGAGCACTGTACTAACACTTAACACCACAGAATTAAACAAGGCTTAAGGATTTAATTGCTGAACCCACACCTAGCTCAAAAATATTAACCATAATAATTTAATGCTCTTACATCTTCCTGAGATTATTTAACAACACAGAGTGAGCGGAGGATCAAAACAAGAACTTTCTGCCTCAGCAAGTGACCTGCTTGGTTGCAGGCTAAGAATGCCCTTTCTCCAACCCTTAATAAACTCTGGAATATTCGATCAAAATGTTTATTTTGAATTACTATTCTTTAAAGTAATTGAGAAACATATTATTAAGTTCTTAGTAGTAAGAATCATAGACAAACTTAAATTGAGACGTGAGGATGTATGTCTAGAATGGATACTAACCTCTGGCATTGCCTGCTACACTGCATACGAGACAGTACATACACACAGCACCCTAAAGTTTTCCGAATGAGAAAAACACAATTACAGCATCTAACATTTATTAAATGCTTATGTGCCAGGCACTGTGTAAAGTCTTTTGGATAAATTCTTAGTTGAACTTCACAACTGCCCTGAGGCTGATCTATCATGCCCATTTTGCATTTCGGGAAATGGTCTTTAAAAAAAATCTTTGAGGTATAATAACTTGCCCAAGATCAGTTACTAAGTGGCAAAATCCGCACTCAAATACAGCATTGCACGACCACAGACCTTTGCTTTTTGATGACTAAATATTTTACCTACTCAAATTAAGAATCCACTAGAAAGCATAAGCCTTACTGATGGCGGACCAGTAGTATTACCCATGTATTGCGTACTGTACCTTGTATTGTTATTCATATCATAGGTACTTGAAGATAGCTAACTAAAGGATAAAACACCCTACTGCAAAACAGCTTCAAGGAGAATATGTGATTTGGCCAGTGGAAAACATGAAATCTTTTGATGAATGATATGTATAATAACAGAGAAAAGTAACTCTAAAAGGAGCTGTTATATATAAAAGCCTTATTTTAAAATAATAGTATGAACCCATGAATAGATTCCCATTCAAGAGTTACCAGTGTGAACACTAAAAATTAAACATTTTACTTCTTAACTAAATGTTTAATCAAGTAAGAACACTGAAGGTGCATGTAACTTTTTTATTGAGGCACAACAAGGCATTATAACTTGCCTGAACTTGAGGCAGTTAGTTTAGTAAGCTGAACGTTAATACAGTTAAGGATTAAGTGCAAACAATATACATTCACAGCTTGACTAGCGAGGCTACATCACAATTTATAAAGTGCCAGATTAGTGCTAATTGTCATTCAGCTTGAAATTTTTCACCATGGGGAGGAAAAAAAAAAAGTAAGGACCTCCTCCTTCCTCTAGGAATGAAAACATTTTCCTAAACCAATCTGTCAGAAGGGCAAGGACTACTTTTCCTTTATTCCCACTAATCAGAACACCATATCCTTTTATTGTCAATTCTGTACTGACTTTCAATCTTGGTAAAGAAGATAGCCTGAAAACGTAGAATATTTCCAACTACTTCCATAAATTGCTCCTCTGTGCAAACGTAACCATATCTGGTCTCCCTGGAACAGCTGAAGAATTGCATGATTGCTAGCAGTTTCATGGTCTGGAGCACCATCATTGGCATAGGCAGATACCAAGACCTCTTCATTCTTCATGAGGTTGACATACAGTGGCACATTCACTGCCAGCTTTAGCATGTGAAAAATGAAAACATAAGTGCCATTCACTGGGCAATTAAATCTACCAAGCTGAAGATCAAAAGTTTCTCCCAAGTTGTTCAGAAGAAGATCAAACACAATAGGTTGGTCTAAAGTTCCAGGGGCAAGATTGGAGGTTCTGGCTGCTGAGAAGGCAACTCGCATCTGCTGAGGCAGGGGATACACGTGTACTGGCAGTATGGTGGCTGCTGGGTTTGTCACTGGCACATCCACAGGGGTCATGCTACGGGAGTCTCCTTGTCCAGAGTCACCACTGTTAAAGGTTTCGTTGTCTCTTTCTGGGCTGCTCACCTGAGAAGAATCACTCCACCCTGCTGTTTTATTAGCAACAGTGAGTTTCTCATAATGAAGCAGTTAGCTTTGAACACAATATTTAGCATTAGTCGGCTACTGAAATACAGATAAAAATACATTTTATAGTAAATCTTTTTTTAAAAAGCAATAAAGTATAGCTACAGTATACTCTTCTAGATTTCTCTGACAATAGGCTTTTCTACTACTATTCTAAAGCCAGAAAGGACCTGGATGATGATTTTGTCCAGTAGCCTCATTTTTTTTTAATATTAAAAAAATGAGGCCCCCAAAGGTTGGATAACTTAACAGTAGTTATGGTTAGCAGAGTCTAAAACCCAGGTGTGAACACTCTTTAATTCTTTACCTTTCTCCCATAATTCTGAGTTCTTAATTCCTCAGTGATAAATCTACTCTAAGTATCTAATGGAGAAGGACTCAAGAAAACTGAGATTACATGAAAGTAGCAACTTCTGGAACTACTAGCCTACTAGACATTCAAACATATTTTGTTATGGTACTAAGCCCCATAATAAATGCTTGTTCTTTATTTCTAAGTTAATGTGGTATCATAAAATTTCAATGTTTTCAGTATTGTACAAAAACACTGCTCAGATAGAGGGCAAAGATAATGTGAATAGTGGCTACTTTCTTAAAAGGAAAAGCTTCTCTTTTCTTGTGACAAAGTTAATCTTCAGTAATTCTTGATCTTCTCAATTACACTGAAGCTTTTAATAGTACCTTCACATTTTAAGAAGTATTAAAAGTATCCTGCTTTTGTTCAAGTCATTGTGTCTTAATTGTTGTTTATTCCTATCTATCAATGTACTAAGGGGCACTAGAGTATCTAGAAGTGCCCATTATTCCAAAACCACCATCCTGATATATCACCTGAAACTATATCAAGTTAGCACAGTGAATATGTATCTAAGGTTAAATTATGGTGTCAAGCAAATTTAAAACACATACACACGTAAATTGACAAATGATTTCCACAGCCTTTCTAGTAGTCTAATATCTCCCTCAGATCTTCAGTACAACATTTAAGCAAACTGAAAACCTCAAAAGGTAAATGCTAATATACTTTGGGGAGAATTTGACAAAGGATGAAGAAAGATCTAGAGGTATGTTTTGGGTAAATAAACTCCTCAATTAATTATCCTTACCTCTAGAATTTGCCCGAGGACCACCAGATGTTCCTCCTCGCTTGTAACACTGCTGGAAATTATCCTAAAATGAACACATAATATTTACTTTAGCACCAAAAATGCAAAACAGTAATTAGTTATTATTGGCAGATACATTTGTAAGACTAAGTCCTCCTAGCCCTTGGTCTAGCCTTCTCCAGCAACCAAAAGGGCTCAGATGACACCAAGAAAAACAACTAAAGCAAGAGTCACAGTAGCAATATTTGCTTCATCTGTTAATTAACCTGACAAATTAGATATGCTAATACTTGCAAAAACAAGAAAGCATTTAGAGAACACTACGTAAAAGACACAATGCTAGGTAATGAGGGAAATTCAGAAATATGTCCTGGTGCTCTGTGCCTCATCTCAATATAAAAGGAGATGATAAAGCAAAAATACAGACAATTTCAATCTTGCTCTATTTATAAACCAAAGTGTGAAGACAATTACAAACTATGTTAGGGTTTGGTTTTGTTTTGACAGGGAAATTGATAAGAATTTAACGTATGAACATATTATTGCCTGGAATCTTTAAGAAAAAATGTTCAAGAGGCAACATTTCAAACTGACTCCCAAGTATGGTGAAAGTCAGCCCCCATGCAAGTCACGAAAAGAATAATTAATGATGCAATCAGATTAATATCAATACATGTAATAAAAAATTTGAACAGGACAAGAATGTATACAGTAAAAATAATAATTAATTTTCCTACCCCAAACTCCTAACCCTCTTCCCAACAGCACTACTATCATTGATATCTTATGTTTCCTCAGGAGGAAATTTAAAGCAGCACACAAAAATATTAGAATACTGGTATTAAGAACACATAGCTCCATTACTGAAAGATCGCATTAATCAAAGTTTTCCCTGCACACACAGTACGTGACAATCAAGTAATAACATTTAATATTTGCATCCTTGATATATGCAAAGCACTTATGTATATGACTTCATTTAATCCTCAGAATCCCTCACAGAGTAATCCTCAACACTCCAGAGTAAGATAAGTAACTCAAACAGATGAGTCTTCACCTAACAGATAAGGAACTAAAGCTCAGAAAGTTTATGTAACAGGCCCAAGGTCACACAAAGAGGTAACTGGTGAGATCAGGGGTCAAACCCAAGTCATTTAGGTGACCTGGTGTGTTTTCCAAGGTGTGTTCTTCAATACTGCCTCTGTATAGACATCTATCTTACCTCATGTAACCATAAGCTCCTTTGTATATTAACAACAGAGCTCAGTAAAATACCACATACATACTTAAAGGCTTGTAAAACTTCAAAACTGAAAATGCTAATGTAGTATAAATTCATATCCATACATGACCAATGACGGGGAGTTCCCAAGGGCTGTTAAGTGGAATGTCTACCATCCTCCTGTCAGTCTTTTATCATATATAGTAAAGAAAATCTGCTGAACTAGTCAATCAAGAATAAACCAAAAAAATCAAACTTACAAAAAAGGACTTTCCTATACTTGATATCTAAAAAAGTTAAACTGAAGGCAATATAGTAAAGACCATGGGCTCTGGAGTTGAGAAACTTGCATCTAATCTTAGTTCTATCATTTACTTGCTGAGTGACCTTAGATAAGTTACTTGTTTCTGAACTCCAGTTTCTCTTATAGGATGGTGGAGTAAATGAGTTAATGCAAACTTAATAAAGTCCTTAAGACCTCCTAAGTTCCATGTAACAGGCAGTTCTCATGTACCCTACTTGGGTTATTAGAAAAGCTTCCAGATCCACTCTCCATAGTTACAAGCGTGTCTTTACAAAACAAATTACGACTCTGCTATAGTTTAGTCACCAGCTTCACATCAATTGTACTATTGTTCAGTTATAACAATTATTCTTACCCTTTGGGAATAAGGTGTTCCAGGATACTCTCTAGCTTGGAACTGTAGCTGGCTATAATTTCCATTGGAAATTGAAGGAGGTCCTCTATAGGTATCAAAACCTAATAAACAAACAACTTACATAAAATTATGGGCAAAATTACACTAAACTCTTAAATAGTCTGTTCTATATCACTTGGAAAGTTAAATTGATCCTATAAAGCCATCATTACATTTATGCCTTCTTTAAGCAAACTCCATAATACTGTTTCCACAATAAAACACACATTTATAAAAATATCACAGACTTCAAACAAGCCAACTGTAGAAATTTACTATTGCTGGGATGCAGGTGGGGTTGGGAAAGGATGGTGGTTAAGGCCTTGGTCTAGAGTACTTCTGCTAATACCAGCAGTGACTAGAATATTTGGAACCATATCTAACTTAAAAGCGTATCACTATTATTGTCTCAAAGTTTTCATCTGTGGTATACTCTGATAACTAGGAAATGGGCACTGTCTTAAATATGACATGTTTTGAGCCAGCCAAGTCAATTAACAGAAGAAAGAAATTATTCAAATATGAAAACCAAAATTCATCCCTGGAAGAAAACCAAAATGCTCAACCTTTCACTTCAGTAAGTCACAGGATCGATCTGTTTTTCATTCAAAGAGTTCCTCTGTTATAGACAATAGACATATTAGAAATACCATATTTTGTAGGAATAGGGAATTCTCTACTACATTATAAATAGAAACCACAAAAAGGAACAAGGTAAAGTAAAAACAGTTTGAGTCAAGTAAACATACAAATTGTATTCAGAGCATACCTTTATAACCACCAGGGGACCGATACGAATTGGTTAGTAATCTCCCACCACGAGTACATCCTCTAACAGATCCCCGGCTATTGACAAATGGTTGAGAGGGTCTGGGAAATACATTCGTCTGTGCTGGGTAAAAGGCAAGGCTACCATTGCTTACTTGAATAGTTCCATCAGGATAACTTGCTGCTTAAGGAAACAGTTTTAGAGTCCAAGAGTTAAATGGTAATAAAAGTTTAATATTCTTTATACTTAGAAGTCAGTGTATATCAAAACCTTTAATACAACTTTCTCCCTTTTTTAAAAAAACAGATGCTATAGATATGTATGTGTATATATAGAGAGAGACACAGATATCTCTCTCTCTATATATATATATCTCTAAGTAATAAAATATTATTCAGTCTTAGAAAGGAAGAAAACTCTGACACATTCTACAATACAACACGGATGAACCTTGAAGACATTATGGTGTTACAAAAGGACAAATACTCTATGATTCCACTTATATAAGTTAAGTATTTAGAGCAGTCAAATTCACAGAGTAGAATGCTGGTTGCCAGGGATTACAGGGAAAGGGAAATGGGGAGTTAGTGTTAAAGGGGGAAGATGAAAAATTCCTAGAGATGAATGGTGGTGGTGGCTGCACAACAACCTGGATGTACTTAATGCCATAAAACCTGTACACTTAAAAATGTTTAAAATGATGAATTTTATGTTACGTATATTTTACCACAATTAAAGGAAAAAAACAGGCTAAATATGCCAGATCGAGGAGTAAAAGAAAATCTCTTATTAATACTGTAATTGAAAAGGATTATGACAAAAAAGTATCCTTTATGTAAATCACCTGCCCTATGTTTTCACAGTACAGGCGAGAAGAGAATGAGGTCATCTGTGGCTAGGTCCAGGGATTTACATTTACTACCTCTTGTGATTAACCAAGCAATTCGTTTGCTCCAGCTTAAGTTTTAGAAAACCCAATAGGGGCCTGAAATACCAACAGTAAAAATCTACAAGTGCTTCTTAGATTGGGAAATAACTACAAAGTTGCTATTCTTTCATGTACGTATTAGAATAGCATGAACAATCAAAAGTGTCTCCCATCTCTAATCAAAGAGTAGAATAAGCATACTAAATTATACCTTCACATTAATCAATGCTTTATTACAAGAGGGAAGAAAAAAGGCCAGATAGCCATCTGTGCTAACACGGAGTTAACAGAATGGTTTCAAAACCTTCATAGAAGCAGCTGGATAGTGCCTTATGCACCTCTACCACTGCTGATGGTAATCAAAGCGATCAGGTTTAAAAATAAAAGCCTACTTCAAGGTTAAATCAACCATCTAAGTTCCACCTCTA
This sequence comes from Orcinus orca, assembly GCF_937001465.1. Lineage (NCBI taxonomy): Eukaryota > Metazoa > Chordata > Mammalia > Artiodactyla > Delphinidae > Orcinus > Orcinus orca. The sequence goes on from NC_064569.1 coordinate 25,549,960, forward strand.
CAAAAGTTAAAAGTAATAAGTGAACTTAACTAAAGAGACGAAAAAGCATTAAGTGTTTCTCAATACTTGAACATGTGAAAAGATAAGGCTTACTAGTCAAGAAAGAACATCTCAAGTGTCACTACAGACTTGCTTTCCGTTTAATTAGCTCTCATCTAAGTCTTCAAAATATGATACACAAAGATCTTACCAGTCTCTTGAGAAAGGACAGTTTGTTCTACGTGTATAGCTGGCAGTTGGCACTGGGGTGGTGTCTGTGTACTTGCTGTAGTAAAACTCTGATTGTAGCCAGGTGAATAAGGGGATTCTTTTATTTCTTGTTCTTTACGTGGAGGCAGAGGTGCATTAACATTAAATACCTTAAAAGACAGGGTACACTGAGTCATTTGTGAAGTTTTATAGAAAACAATTAAAGGTGACATTCAGCAAAACTCTGCAACATTCAAAAACTTCTATTTGATGGGCAAAGGACTTGAATAGACATTTCTTCAAAGAAGATAAATGGCCAATAAGCACATGCAAAGATGCACAACATCATTAGTCATTAGACAAATATAAATCAAAACCACAATGAGATTCCACTTCATACCCATTAGGATGGCTATTACTTTAAAAAAAAAACCCAGAAAATCTAAGTATTGCTGAAGGTGTGGTACAGTTGCCACCCTCAGTGGCAGTGCAGTGCTGGTGGGAACGTAAAATGGTGCAGCCACTGCAGAAAACAGTACAGCGGTTCTTCAAAAAGCTAAATGCGGAATTCCCATTTACCAAGTAGAATTACCAAGTAGAATATGATCCAGCAATTCCACTTCTAGGCATATACCCAAAAGAACTGAAAGCAGAGACTCAAATATTTGTACACCAATGTTTGTGGCATTATTCATAATAGCCAAAAGATGGAAACAACCCAAGTGTCCATCAGCAGACGAATGGATAAACAGAATGTGGTACATACATACAATGGAATGTTATATCACCATAAAAAAGAATGAAATTCTGATCCATGCTACAACATGGATGAACCTTGAAAATTCTACGCTAACTGAAATAAGCCAGATACAAAAGGACAAATACCGTGATTCCACTTATATGAGGTACCTAAGAATAGGTAAATTCATAGAGACAAAGTAGAATAGAAGTTACCAGGGGCTAGGACGGGGGAGGGGACGATGAAAAAGTTTTGGAAGTAGATAGTGGTGATGGCTGTACAACACTGTGGATGTACTTAATGCCGTTGAATTATACGTTTAAATACAGTTAAAACAGTAAACTTTATGTTTATGCATATTTTACCATAGTAAAGACACCAAATTTCTATTTGATTTCTGACAGCAGTTAAACCAAGCACAAAAATTAACTCTCCTGCTATTACGTTGTAATAATGCTTCCTGAGAATGAAAGCTATATAGGGGAAAAGGGTACTTCAGAAACTGAAAACAAATGAAAAAATCTGCCATTTACTGAATTTCTACCATGTAGCAGGCAATGATCTGTCCAGACTCTGGTCATCATCTATAATATAGCACTTCTGTTACTCTCTAGCCCCCTTATCCTGCTCCATTTTTCCTCACAACACATAGCATCTGATATAATATATATATGAATATTTTTCTCTCTAGCCCTCCCACCTCCATAATAAAGTATAAGCTTCTTAAGCACAAAGACCTGTCTATTCTCCATTGTTACAACCCCTAAGAACAGTGCCTGGCTTCATAACTACCTGTTTATTGAATAAATGAGTAAGCAAACAAATAAGAACCAATTTATACTGGATAGAATCCAAACAGGTAGAGAAGACAGAGTGGCATGAGCAAAAAGGTATTGTGATGCAATGTGGCACCCTGCAAGGGATCCTGGAAAAGAAAAAGAACACTGGTGGAAAAACTAGGGAAATCCAGATAAAGTCTGAAGTTTCACTTAAAAAGCATAAAAATAAAGTAGGGTAAGTGCTATTAAAAATTTCCAAAATACAATGAGAAGACACACCAGGAGCAACTAATCAGGACACAAAGATTTCAAAGCAGAATAAAAATCTGGATGTAATTTTTTCACTGAAAAACCCAAGGTACCTGCCTCTAGAAACAGGCAATTATTCTAAAGGTTAACGGACTTGTTTTATTGTTGCTGTTATTATTATTATCATTTATCATTTTTGTCTCTCCCTTGCTACACACACACACACACACACACACACACACACACACACACACACATAGAATGTAAGCTTCATGATAAAGGGGACAAATCTGTATTATTCACTTCCTTACCCCCAGTATCTAGAACAATGCCTGGCATACAGTAAAACAATGCCTGCCTCGAAAAATATATACCGTGAGTGAATGAATGAGCCATAGAATTGGAAATACCATAATTTAGTCAATCATTTCCCAGTTAACAGACGTTCAGATAGTCTCCAATTCAGATTGGTTTTGTTGCGATTGCTTTCTAGTGCCGTTATATACAACATATCTTCAGCTACTGAAGCATATCCTTAGCTACTAATCCCCTTGTTCCTGTAGTATGGATTCCTCAAGATGAAACTTCTGTCACGGCTTTATGCACCCTTTTTAAAAAATTTTAACAGGAAGTGCCTTTCCTAAAAGGTTGTGATGATTTACTGTCACATCAGCAGTGTATAAAACTTTCTTACTTCTTTCCCCACTCTAGATAATGTCAACTGTTTTAATATTTTCCAATTTGTTGAATGAATAATTGTATTTCATTCCAAATTAAAATTAAAAATCTTAAAACACACACCACACAAAAAAAGGTATTGTGACAAGAGTGTACAAGGCAAGCCCAGGGGACTAGTCTGGCAAGTTATACCAGACTTCAAAAGTTACTGAGTGTCAGGCAAAGGACTTTCAATTTCATTCTATAATGGACCAATATTTGCTTTTCATTAGGAATAAGAAAAAGTTAGTAAAACTAATGTGGCAATACTGTGTAGGATGGATTGACAGGGATAGTGGGAAAGCAAGGACACAAAGCTGTGCTACGTGGTCAAGCAGGAATTAATAAGATTAGTGAATTCAGGGGTGTAAATTCACCAGACCATCTCCCTGCATTGTGCCTGCTTTCCACTACCACTCCACTGGCCCCCTCCCACCACCATCACACGAAAGTACCTGGAGTGGGACATTAAGCACCATCAGGAAAGGTACTTATTGGCTAACACTTTTTGCTTTTTTCTAAAGAAAAGTTTTATACTTATTCTATGTTTACAGAATAAACATACAAACCTAGTTGAAATATCACCTTAAAAAGTTTTAAACTACAATTTGTAGCGGAATATGTAATTCAAAATACCATAGAAATCTGAACAATTCTCCAAAACCCAGATGAGATGAAGATGAAATCAAATGAAAGTTTCAACAGTGATAGAACACACAAGTATGTGCCCTGTATTTCAGGTTATTGATGCCATGGAACATTACTACTGTGATATTAGTAATGGTTAGTATTATTAAGCTATTTACAGAAAATTATGTTTCTCACTCACATTTCATTTATTTAATATGGGTCCTCAGCTTTGCCTGCCACTAATTTTCAGAGGGGAAAATGCCCTGATAAAATTTCCATTCAAAATTATTGAGGCTTTGGATTTAATACTCTTCCCACACAAACAATATTCCCATTGGACAAATGCAAATTCTACCAGCCCAAAAAAGAGTAATAGAAAAGGCAAATTTTTTCATATAGTACCTAATGTAAGAGATGTAAGAGAAACAATAGCTTTTTAACAGGAATAATGAACTGCAATCATCATTCACGTTTCATACTCACTGTCTGCATGGCTTGAAAGGGTGCTGTGTTAATGGTTACTGAACTACTACTTGCTGGAGGTGACTGGAAGCCCTGTTCAGAGCCCTTTGACATGGGAGGATTTGGAGAAGCTAGTGAAGACGGTTTCTTGCTTGGGGGTACTGCTGCCTAGGGAGGAGAAATGCAATATCAGCCAATCACCTGCCATACAATAAACAGTTAACTTACACTAAACCCCAGACTGGCATAAGTCAGCAAGTCCTATAGGACGACATTTGGACACAGGCATGCAGAAGAATAGCTTTTGCTTACAATTTCAAATCTCAATTGCTGAGGATGCACACTAGCATTTGCTTTGCACGGCTTGCTGACTAAGTGAGAATCTTACTATTAATCAGTCTAACAGACGAGGGACTGAACTTTTTATGAGTACCTAGTCCTTTTCAAACCCTGTAATGGTATTTTCCAGTTCGGAATCTAGTATTATTCCAAATGTATACAGAAGAATTAGGCTTAAGAAAAACCTTGGGTTAGTTACTTAGTCAGTGTTAATTTTTCTCTATTTTAAAGTCTTATTAGTGGATTCCTCGGTCAGCTGCCTAAAAGAAAACCAAACCTGAGCTAATCTTAACTAAGGGAATAAGCAAGTCCTTAATATAATAGATTATAAAGCCAAATGCTTTAAAAGATATGAAAAAACCAATACCAATGAGATTTTGAAGCAGACAGCTGTGACTCACTAGGTGGCAAACACTTCCTCTTCTTAAAATAAGGAACCAAGTAATTTTAATTTAGACCAAGTCAACACCATAAAAACTAATGCTTACCTTTACTTTCTTATACAATGAACACAAATTCTCATATAATAGTTAACCAAAAAATAATAATAAAACCTAAGAATTGCTAAATTAATCCAAAAAATCATCCTATCTTGCTATATCTATCTCAAGGATTTGCTCAAACACAGCAAAAACTTTCACTTGAAAATTGAGAGGGAAAACGTAATACTGTCAAAATGCTTTGACAAAATTGGGCAAAAAGAGAATGTAACTCATTCCAATTGAGTCAGTGCTAATATTAAAACTATAAAGTTATTGAGTCTTCCGTTACATGGATGAAACCATTTTTCTCCTAGGGAGTCCTTCAATATGAATATAGTGAGAAATTTGAACTAACCCTACCCTTACGTAGAAATTTTCATTTTTTTTGACACTAGCAATTTGGACATATTTATTGTATCTGGAAAGGCAATACACTATTAAGTCCATTTATACGGTAAGGTCACAATAAAGTTAGAGTTACCTGTATAAGTTCCAGGACTACAACATCTATAGAAAGCAAACATTAGTAAGGTATAAATGTTAAATCATTAAACTGATTATGCCTGTAATTCATACAATAAACTGGTTCTGCTATTCTTTAAGACAGAAAAGAAATTAAGACAATGGGTCTCTTATTACCTCAGGAGTCTCTGAGGTCATAAACTCTGTTTCAGATCCTGAAGAGGCCTGATCGGTAGTAACCAAGCAAGCATTTGAGCTACAAGTAACTGGAGAAGAAGCAGCCTAAATACAGGAAGATATAAAACATTGTAAAAGGCACATTTTGTTCACTTTATATTTCTTGGGCCCTGGGCTTCCTAACACATTACTCTCGTTGAGCAATCACTAGTGCCAAATGGTATGCTAAACACTTTTAACACATATTAATATATTTAATCCTAACAATAACCCTGTGCAATAGGTACAACTATTCCCATTTTATTCATGATCAGGCAGAAGCAAAGAAAGTTAACTAATTTACCCAAGGTCACACTAAAATTAAGCAGAAGAGCTAAGATTCAAACCCAAGCAGTCAGCTACATTGCCTTTCCAAGCCTAGTCACCAGAGCTACACATCTAATCCCATCCTCATTTACCAAGACTCTTGGCCCTGGAAATCTGGGGTCAGATTTTCTATCAGGCTTTCAATAGCAGTTCCATGGGATGAGCCCAGGGTACATTAATGCTCTAGGCACGGGCCTGCCAGGGATCATGACAACTATGCTTTTACTCTAAGTGCTCTCAGTGTCTTAAAGAAGTCGGCAGAAGTATAAATAGTAAGGATAAGCTCTATATAAATCACAATAGCACCAATATTCTAAGAAAAATTAAAACTAATATGTATAAAATACAAATTGGGAGAAAGCACAGTAGGAACTAATGCTGTGACAACTGTAACCAATTAAAAACTAAGAGGAGCTAGGAAGGAATGCTACGGCACAACAGGTACTACAACATAACAGAGATCCATAAAATTCTAGCAATGGCAAGGTCTGAAGTGTCGGTGAATCCACTCCTTTTATCTAAATATTTCAGTGTGGTTCTCAGAAGCCCAAGTAATAAAATGGGTTAAATAGAAACTAATTAATGGTAACCAAATATCAGAACAGTTATGTTTCAGTGACCTTCTAGAAGGGTTCATCATGATATGCCACTTCTTGATAAGGAGATGGGGACCAAGTTCTAAAAAGCCTCATGGAAGACCTTTAAAAGGTCTTATGGAGAAAATTTTGAAATCCTTTAGAGCATTTAATGTACCTAAATAAATAGATATAATTTAGATCTGACCAAACTATTAGAATTATTATAAAATGGTAGTGTTTCTAAAAGTAGGCCTTTCTTCTGGTCCTCTCATTAAAACAATGAGACAACCACCCAAAATAAGTGAGACTGGCTATTGTGGGGACGTAACTAACTCTATTGCCAAAGAAAAATTCAATGATACTAAGTTAAGGCAACTTTGCCCACTTGATAGTTAAGCTTTAAAAGACTTTGAATTTTAGTTAAAACGTTAACAAAAAAGATGAAGAAACATTCTTTACATTAGTATTTATTTAGAAGTTACGGCAGTTCTTCCTTCCAAATTGTTGCTCTTTAAGAAGACTGGCTGGAGTTCGTTTTAAGTACTGCTGAGTAAGCATGATGTTTGAGCCAGTGGTTCCAAAAAATGGATGTGCAGATTCACCCAGGGAGCAGATTAAAAATACAGATGACTAGACGACACCCCTGGAAATTCTGACCCTATAGGTCTAAGGTGGTATCTAACAACACCGTCATCCCTCAGTATCCACAGGGAATTGGTTCCAAGACACACTATGGATACCAAAATTCGCAGATGCTCAGGTCCCATAGTTGACCCTTCATACCCGTGGTTCCACAACTTCGGATTAAACCAACCTCAGATCCGTAGTACTCTATGTATTTAGTGCTCACTTCGGCAGCACATATACTAAAATTGGAACGATACAGAGAAGATTAGCATGGCCCCTGCGCAAGGATGACACGCAAATTCGTGAGGCGTAGTACTCTACGAATTTGGTGGAAAAAACCCATGTGTAAGTGGACCCGAGCAGTTCAAATGCATACTGTTCAAGGGTCAACTGTATGTACTTTTATTAAAGTGACCAAGTGATTCTGATGTAGCCATCCCACAGGCATGCCCTGAGAGCTACCAGACTATTGGTTTATCAAAAAAAATCTTAGGGCTTCCCTGGTGGCGCAGTGGTTGAGAGTCCACCTGCCGATGCAGAGGACACAGATTCGTGTCCCGGTCCGGGAAGATCCCACATGCCGCCGAGCGGCTGGGCCCGTGAGCCACGGCCGCTGAGCCTGCGCGTCTGGAGCCTGTGCCCCGCAACGGGAGAGGCCACAACAGTGAGAGGCCCGCGTACCGCCAAAAAAAAAAAAAATCTTAACTTGTCACTTGAAAGCCTCATAAAGAACCTAATAGCTAGACCAGATAACATGGAATTCTTTAGTTAAAGCAGTGACTGGGGTGAGGGACCCTGCTTCACAAACACATTTTGAAAACCGAGCTACATCTTAAACTAAATATAAACCACTGTAAACAAATGGTATTTACTCATAAGTTTTTGGAAGGGAAGGCAACAACTGCTGAACCACCTGATCAAAATATTTAACCTACTGTCAAAGCAGTTGCTGTCTAGAAAATTGCCGTAAGGTTTTCAGAGGGATCCTGAGAAAAAAAATTTTTTTAAAGTAATGACCGGAAAACTAGCAAATCTTGAACTTACTATTGATGGAAATGCAATGTGGCATTTACAGATCTCAATGATCTGGTCCCTTTATAACTCTAAGTGTGTTCTGTGAAAATTAGTTCATCAGAATGTTAGATATATGTAGGCGGGTGGGACTGGCTAACCATGAGTTAAGCAAAATTAGTTTCTTTCTTTACACCCTTTACTCTGCCAATATACTAAGTGACTTAGGTAGCTCAACAGCAAAGTAAGATTCCCAAAGTACCTCCGAATTCTTCAGGCTTACTCTTTCCTTACTAACATCAGCTAACCTCCTCTATTATAACAGATGACTTCCCCATGTTTATTAGGGAATCTTTTGAGAACCAGCTGTACTTAATCTAAAAAACTAGATACCCTTAGAACATTTTCAATAATTTCATTAGGTATATTAGAATCAGCGAGTCTGATCATTCTTGCCAAAGCAAGAGTTTCCTCCCTGAATAGCAAAGAAGAGTAAATGAAAGATCAGTCTGGAAAAGTTACCTGTAATGGCTCTTGAAGAAAATCACTTTGATTGGATAGATTTTGTTCTGTAGATGCTGCAGAGAGTGAAATCAACAGTAAACTACTGAGGGAGGAGAAAAGTTTATGCATACCAACTGGGTGGAAACTAAAGTTTATACTTCATAAAACAAAGCAGTATCTGGCAGAACTAGCTCTCAAGTCCTTTCTATTGTAGTAGAGCTCTAAAAAGAGTCAGAGAGGATTACAGAAGAAAAGGATACTAGTTCCATCAATGGACAAAAGCAGCATTTCAAGGCTTCCAAAAGAAAAGAACTATGACTTTTAGAAAACTGGTAATTGTAATCTGGATGATAAAACCTGAGCTATCATGAGCAGTAATTAGCTGATACACTTTAAGTTACAAGTGCAGGGGTCATCTGGCTCTTCAGTTTTTTTTTTCTCTTTGATCATGTAAAATTAAATATACTTTTCAATTACATAGTTTCAGTTTGGTTTCTTCTTATTAATCTCTATCACTTTTGTTAAGTACTTTCTCTTCCTTCTCCTTACCCTACCCAGGAATTACTGGACCAGTCTTCTGGTTGGTGTCTACTGCTCACTGCAGCTGAACTATGGCTTTGATTATGTCATTCCACCTGAGATAAACTAGTGTAGAACAAAAAGCCTAAAGTCTGAAGCATCAGACCAGATTCAGATCTGGGCTGCATCATTAGTTACTGTGTTAACCTGTGCACTAAATACCACTGATGTAATTTCACTCATAGTTAGGATCCAAAAGCCTCCACACTAGACATACAGAGTTGAAAGAAGTCAAGCAGTTCTAGTCAGAATTCACTCCAAAAAGAATATAAAAAGTAGCAAAGACAACTAATATTGTGTACTTCCATTCACCTATCTGGAGACCTTCTCTAAAATGCAAACTGGTCAGTTAAGTACACTAACATCCTCATGGTAATTTACCTGTATGTAACTCTGATAACATATGTACACATTTAGAAAAAATTAACACACAGACATAGTTTAACCTTAAGATAATCTAGAGTAAAATTATATGTAAAAGAAGTAATTGGAAAAACAGCTGTAGGTCTAACAAGTCTTAAGAATGAGGACATACCTACTGGGCTACCTGGAGTAGCTGAAGGCGGCTGTGATGATGGAATTGCACTTGGAGGTTTGTCAAAATCCAGAATAGATTCCTAAAGACAAGAGTTTAAATAATAAGTGAAAACAAAGATTATCATTTGTTGGTAAAGCTATTACCATTAAATTATTTATGATGTCAGCTACTTATTAGCTATAGGAATCTAGCTAATAACCATCTCAAGATGTTAATAACTTAGTCTTTATAGGAGAAGAAACAGAATTAAAAGCGAAATCTAAAGTAACTGTCAAACCTTAAAACTGTGTCAGGGGCTTCCCTGGTCGTGCAGTCATTAGGAATCTGCCAGCCAACACAGGGGACACGGGTTCAAGCCCTGGTCCAGGAAGATCCCACATGCCATGGGGCAACTAAGCCCGTGCACCACAACTACTGAGCCTGTGCTCTAGAGCCCGCGAGCCACAACTACTGAGCCCACATGCTGCAACTACTGAAGCCCACGTGCCTAGAGCCCATGCTCCACAACAAGAGAAGCCACTGAAATGAGAAGCCTGCGCACCACAACAAAGAGTAGCCCCTGCTCGCCACAACTAGAAAGCCCATGTGCAGCAACGAAGACTCAATGCAGCCAAAAATTAATTAATTAATTAAAAAAAAAAAGACTGTGTCAAGTGTTAAAACTCCAATAGTAATTCTAAGGCCAAATGAGGAAAAGAAAACTCCTGACTTGAAGTCTTAAACGTTAATCCTAGTGTAGACTGAGCCCTCATTTTTATTATAACCAATGAGAGGGTCTAATTATTTTATCTCAACCACTAAACTAACTCATGCTCTTAGAGACTTTCATGACAAGAAGGCATTCTCTTCTCCCATCTGCCTATCCTGGTTATCCTAAAAATATTTCCAATGTTTTGAGTACTTAACTTATATACTTACAGTGATCGTTTTAGGTCTTTTATTTATCAAATAATCTGAAGAGGCATGCAATTCCCTCACTTTACAAATAAGCAGAAGGTTGGAGGTTAAATAACTTGCCACAGATTACACAACTGGTAACTGGTAGAAGTGGATTTAAATGCAGGTCTAATTCCAAAGCTCAAAATCTTTTTACTATACAAAAATCTCTTATTTGCCTACTTCATCCCTCAGTAATACCATACTATTCTGAAATTCTGTAAGAGTCTGTATGACACAATTGAGCATGTGTCATAATGAATGTCTTATGATTATCTACACACAACAGCAGCAATATCACTTGAGCACTTTAAGCTTCTTACATGTTTAATTCATTTTATTACTCACAACAAACAGGAGTAGGAACTATTATCATTTTTTCAAAAAAGAAACTGAGGCAGAGAGTTAAGTAACTTGCCTAAATTCTCAGAGCTATGGCAGAACCGAGATTTGTACTCATTCTGGACACCAGAATCTATGCTCTTAACAACTTCATTTAATGCTTCACATCAGAAGCTAGCAGCCCCATGACTATCATTTAAGATTCACTTAATAATGACTCATACTTGCATAAAGTTACAAGTTCCTTGAATCTGGGTCATCAGATCCTGCAGTTTTTCTTTCCTCAATACTGGATCCTTTGGAAGGGTAGAGGAAGAACCTACAGGCTGATGCATAGGCTTAGGCACCTATAAGATAAACCCATAATGTATAAGAGTGAAATTCAAATTCAAAAGCCTAATTCAGGAAACTAAGCTTATCACTACATCTTAATGTAATCAAAACACATAGCAGTGTTCATTTATAGATTTATCTCAGGTAAAGAATTTCCACATAAATGCATTTTCTAAGTAATTTAAGCAAACTTTTCATGTTTCCTCCTTCAGAACAACTTTAATGGGAAATGTTTCTAAACATCATCTTTTTAAAGGGAAGGCCCAGAGCAACAGAACTTCCTTTGTAGAAGTTCTCTCATTATGGACATCAGTTACCCTGTGTGCTCTATGATAAGATGCCACTGACTATAATATAAAACACATCAATGATTTTTTTCCCCAGGGAAAAAAATTACTACCTCCACATTAAATATACATCCCGTTTTTAACACATATCTGATTTCAGAAACAGTAAGATGTAAAAAGCACATACATATATATCCTAGAGTTGAGGAAATATACTATTATATTCTGTTATACAGTGGGTATACTTTGTGGGGGAGGGGGCTACTGATGTTTAGAAGGTGGTTCGCCCTCCTGCTAAATTTCTTATGATTGCTGAATACCCTGAAATACACCTCATGTTTATGGTTATTTCTTACAGGTATCAGCAAGCCTGTCCCTACCAGCTCCTCTTCTCCACCTTCTAATTCACTGGGGAGTCACATAGCTAAACTTGTCAACAGTGTCATAAAATAACTGTTAATAGACCCTAAGGGAATATATGAAAGGCTCTTTTAAGAGAAAAGTATGAACTTTAGTGATTTATTTCATGTTACCTAGTCTTTTGGCTTTGAACTCTATTTTGCCCTTGACAGTACTTGGTCATGTTCCAAACAGCTGAGATTTCAATACAGATAGAGGAAAATACTCTACTATACAGAGAAGCGTCCTCTCAGTCACTGAGAGACCCTGTAACTTCAATATAATGATGTCTGTGCCATAAAGCACATTAAACGAGTTTTGACCTTTCCAATTAAACACCCTTAATTTTAAATACTATTCAGCAAACAGCATGGTATCAATATTCTGGTACGGTAAAGGTTCAGCACTGCTATACCTAGTGGAATTTTTAATTGCGGTTTTTTAAACAGCTTTATTGAGGTATTAAATTGGGTTTTTAGATATAAATCTCTCAAAATAGTTGCTATATTACAATTACTGTCATATGATATCTAGTTTATGAAAAAGGCTATCAATCTTCTGCAGGGTCAGGAAGAAGCTAAAATTATATTACCACTTAAAGAGGAAGAAAGGAAAATAAAAGGAGACAATTCTAAAATTCTCTTCCCATAAGGTAGAATTGAGGCGGGGGTAACTTATAAAATGCAATGCTTTGAATTCCCTAAGCAAAATGTTTTTCTCCCCCCACCTTTTTAAATTAAAGTATAGTTGATTTACAATATCATGTTAATTTCAGGTGTACATCACGGTGACTCAGTTTTATGTGTGTGTGTGTGTATTCTTTTTCAGAGTCTTTTCCCTTATAGGTTATTACAAAATATTTAGTATAGTTCCCTGTGCAATAAAGTAGGTCCTTAGCAAAATGTTTTTCAAACTGTTAGAGGACCAAAGATTTCCGGGCATGCCTTTGGCTAAAATGGTGTGGAAGTACAGCAACACTACTAGATGTATATGGAGAACACTGGGAGGGTAGCAAGTTCACATTTCTTAGCAAACAAGGTGGTAACAAGTCTTCAACAAGTCTGCAATGAAACAGTGGTAAATAACTTATGCTTTAACAAAAGACAACACTAACTAGCATCATATCCAAGATTATTCATTATAAGGCTTCTTATCTTACTGACATGCGTTATTTATCATTAGCAGAATGAGGCCTTATATTTGAACTAAATCTCATACTCCAAAACCTAATTACAGAATATTTAATGGCTATACTTTTCATCTGCAGAAAATTCTTCTGAAACAGAAATAGATAACTAATTCAGATCCTTCCCCAACTACTGCTTCTTCTGAAACAGGACATGAAAGATTCCTGTTTCTTCTCCTGACCATCTGTACCTTCTTCAAAGAGGACAGCCTAATTTGAGTGACTATAAATGAAAGAGAAGGAAGAGAATACAGAAAAATGTAACTTGTCAGAGAAAGGTCTCCTGCCTTTTGACATGCATTTACGTTTCTCACTTCTTCAACATTATGGTTTTTTCTGAACTATCCACTATTTTGATGTTATATCATGTCATTAAAATTTGAGCACTAAAACAATATTTTCTAGTTGTGGAAATTTTACTTCAGGTTAGGTGCAAATGACAGATTAAATCTGCTTCCAATTTTCTAGGGAAAACAAATTATGCTTTAAAGAGCTAAGTGAAATACTTAATACATTAATTAAACATGGGTTTTACTGATCTTTTCCTAAAGAGAACTTTTAAATTATCACTACCACAAATCTCTATTTATGCCTACATTGATAGGAACAAACTGATACAAATCAACTCACATCTTTGGGTTCTGTATTAAACTTCCTGGGCAGCAGCTGGTCATTTGGTATGAGGCTTGCTGTAGCTACCCCCCAGGACTTTGGAGAAATCTGTGATTGTGTTGTTAAAGGGTGTTTTTGACTCTCAACATTGTTTTCCCAGGATTTTGGAGTCTCTGGCGGTCTTGAATCCTGTTCTTCACACGTGGGAGTGGTCCATGACTTGGTGATGTCCTGCTCACTCTGCACAGAAGGTGTCCAAGACTTTGGAGTTTGCTTCTTTGGATCCTGTTCTTTCTGCAGCTGAACTGGCCAAGGCTTTGGTGTCTCCTGCTTCTTCTGTTCCTCTTGAATGTATCCCACTTTGGATTTAAGAGCTTCTTGCTTCCACTGGCTAGGAGTTGCCTTGGTTTTCGAGACATCCTGCTTCTTCTGCTCTTCCTGCAGAGTGGACCTGAGTTTTGGAATCTCTTGTTTCCTCTGTTCTAAGGAAACTGCAGGCTTTGATACCTCCTGGTGCTTCACGGAAGACTCCCAGGACTTGAAGGATTCCTGTTTCTTCTCCTGACCATCTGGTTCGGTAAGCACATCCCAACATTTGGGGAGATTTGGTTTTCTAGCATAATCTGCTTCCCAAGATTGCTCTTCATCTTGTTTACTTGAATAATCTACTTCCGTCATGTAGCGTCTGTTAAGAAACTAAACCACAGGGAAAATGTGCTCAAGTCACAGTCTGTAGAAGACCTTGAAGGGAATACTGAACTCCTATGTCCACTGGTCTGAGCCATTGTGCTAACAGGAAACTTCTAACCTTATCCTACTTGAAAAGAGTATTCTACTTTTATGTCCATTCCTTTCCCCTCAATTAACAGAAAGACAAACTTCAAAAGTATACTTCAAAAGTAGCAACCTATATTTGATTCACCTGAGACTGGTAAGCAGTGCACACCGTGGTGCCACATTTGCTTGACTCAGGCTCTTTTACCAAGGTTACTCTGCCTCTGCCAGGCTTAGGACCACCTGACCCCCTTCAAGTTAAGGCAGAGGGTAGTTCAACTACACAAAGTCCTACTCTTTACACTGAAGCCTTATGTTTCCTGAATTACCAGCCTTTTCTTTATTCCCATTATATATCAACCATACTGTGATTTTGCTTCTTCCATTCTTTTCGGCTTCCATGAATTCCGATGTCACTTCAGAAAGAGAACAAATGCCCTCTTCTATTACCAATATGAGTAAATTCTGGAAAGAGCAAAATCCCACCCATCTTCAAATTCCAATACAGGGACCAAAACCACCATCACCACCAGCTAACACTTGAGCCGTTCTGCGTGCCAGGCCAAATTGTAAGTAATTCAGATTTAACCTTCAAACCTCACAATAACCATATGAGGCAGGCATTGTTATTATCCCCATTTTATGTAGGAGGATAACAGACACAGCTGGGCTACATATCTTGCCCAAAGTCATTAAGCTAATAAGCTGCAGAGCCAGGATTCAAGCTTAAGCAGTCTAGCTCCAAAGCCTCAGCTCCTAACCACAACAATATACAAAAGTCTCAAAAAACACAATTGACTGAAAATTACCTTTTGGTACCTTACCTCTTGTGGTTGTATCTCTGGCTGTGCAAGTTCCATAAGAGACTCTGAGAAGATAAAAGGAATATTAAATAAGTACTAGGTAAACTACAAGTTTTTAGACTGATTACACTGTAATTCATTCCGGGCATATTTCAGAATAGTAACAGAAAAAGGATATTCAGAATAGTAACAAATTTCAGAATAGTAACAGAAAAAGGATAGTGCAATTAAGTACAAATTAAGGCAAATTTCAGAATAGTAACAGAAAAAGGATAGTGCAATTAAGTACATTCAGGGCAGGAGTAATTCTCACTATTGGGTGCTGGTCAAAAGCATGTGGTCTGAGGCTAGTTGAAGCTAGTAGCTCTGCTTATATAAGACACTTTTCTGAAGTCACGTTGTAGTTAAAAACTGATTTCTGACTGAAAATAGGACTATCTCCTCTTACCCACAAACACAGCTTCTTTCAAGTTGGATTTATAGCTCTGGTGCCATGGGGTAAACGAGAAATACTCGAATCTTGCTAGTGGCTACCAAAAGGCTGCTTGGACTACCTCCTTAGAAGTAATATTTCTTAAATAACTCCAGCCTCAACAATAAATAGCCAAGGTGCCATTTATTCAAAGTATTTCTTCCCCAAGAAAAGTGGAATTTTGAAAAACACTATTTCTTTTACTGATTTTGGCAATTTTTTTCCTAAATCAATATGTTAACCTTAGATTATTTACATTCTTGTTCTATACAGTATTGGAATGTACTATAACTCACATTTTAAACAATGGTTTTAAATGGAATGATCCTAATAGTTTAACAAAGAATTCAAATTCCATAAATGCCTCATTTTAACAGTGTACTCTTTTGTAACAAAGTATAACCTAATGTTTCTATTAAGGTTGACTCTGCAAATCATGGTAGTAAAGCCTAGAGATGTGTCCTAAACCTAGGCTTATCCTGGGGCAAGTAAAGATTTCTATGCATGTAGAAAATAAAATTAAAATAATCATTTTACAATGATTTGACTCATTTTGGTTAAGTGTTAAAAATGCAACCACTATAAACAATTTCAGAGATCACAACAAACCTGACTCTTTGACAGATTCAGTCTTCGATAATTGTTTTTTCTTCTCTGATTTTATTAGCATTTCTTCCTCCAATGATACCTCTTTTTCCTTAGCATTTTTTGGAACTGGGATACTTTCAAAATAGCCTGAGTTCAACAATTTAGATAGTAGATCTTTCATGTGTTTGTCTAAGAAAGAGTGATTAAGACTTCGTTATCACATAGCCTAATAGTTCATGGAAAATTATCTGGAATAGAAATCGTAATATAATTTTATCCTAGTTGTAGTATGTCATTATAACAGTCTACACTGAGGGTATTCAAAGAACTGGTCGTACCATGAAAAGGAAATATGCAGTCCATCGTTACGTCATGCTGAATCAATATAAATTTTAAAAATCAGAATCCCAAAGTTTAGCAAGTCACTTAAGTTTCCCTGGGCCTCCATTTACACCATTTGAAAAATGGCTAAAAATCAGAGACTCCAATCAAGGACTTTATCTAGTATGTTATAAAAGCACACATCTATTCCCTGAGCTGGGAGAAAAGTGATTCCTCCCATCTGCCCCCAAGACATCACAAAAAGCAATTACTCTACCTTCCCCAAGTAATTAGGCTTTAAGAGAAATAAACAACACAGTTCCTCAAACATAAACTTTAGAAAAACCTATTTTGGACAACCTCTAAAGAATTTTTAAAGTATAAAATTCCATGATTAAGATTTTACTCTTGAGTTATGCTATATTTCACTCCTAGCACATCACCATTTGATGATCAAGAAAAATCTTAAAATGATGTTATTAAAGTCACTGTACCATAAATAGGTCTAAAGTCTATTTTATTTTTAATATCCACTAAAAACATAATTCCCAAATTAAGCAGAGTTCTCATACTTGATTTGGGTCTACTATTCCTTTCACAGAAATACTGTGACACACAGATGACCTTTTTTTTTTTAAATCAAATTCGAGGTATAATTTACAAAATTCACATTTTAAGTGTACATTTTTAACAGATGTTAACAGTCATGTTATTTCCACCATAACCACGATACAGAACATTTTAAACAACTCAAAAAGTTCCCTTATGCCCCTTTTATAATCAATCTCCTCCCTCTACTCCCTGGCAACCACTGACCTGCTATCGTTCTAGTTATGTCTTTTCTAGAATTTCATATAAATGGAATCATACAATATGTTCTCATTTTTTGTCTGGCTTCTTTCACTCAGCATAATTATTTTGAGATTCATACATGCTGTTTCAGTATCAATAATTCATTCCTTTTTTCATTGCTGAGTAGATTCCATTGCATGAATATATCACATTTTGTTTATTAATTATCAGTTGGTGTACATCCGGGATGTGTTCAATTTGGGACTATTAGGATAAGCTGGTATGAACATTCATGTACAAGTACTCATGTGAATGTATGTTTTCAATTCTCTCCAGTACCAGAAGTGTAACTGCTTGGTTATATAGTAAGTGCATGCTTAATTTTATAAGAAACTAACAAACTAGTTTCCAAAGTTTTTGTATCATTTTGCATTCCAGCCAAGCAATAAATTTCTGTGGTTTAAACTTTAAAGGACTTAGAAATTGAGATAGTTATTCATACTTAAATATTTTTAAAAAGGAAGCAATCACTAGTAACAAAAATGTTTACCAGCTTCCAATGAGTTTTCATTATCCTAAACTAGTACACAAAACTGTGTACTTCATGTCCAAACATTTGTACTTGGTCATTTGGCCAAAGCCTAACTAGGAAGCCAAAAGGACTCTTTCTCCCCAGATCATTTCCAGACCAATAGACAACAATATTTCAATAGACTATGTAGCCAAATCATTCTTATTTTCTTACGCAGGTCTGATAGATAAGCCTTGATATTAACAATATGTGGATTTAAGATTTGTAAATAGAACAGGTACTACCACGCACAATAGAGAACTGAACCCCAAAATGCTCAAGCACTAGTCCCTAGCTCTTGTTCCCAAATGACAGTGACTCGTCACCTCAAAACTCTCCCTAGGCTCCATTTTAGCGAGTACAATTATACAATAGCTGCTTTTAACAGAACTAAACAAAGATATCATTCTGCCGATGAATCTAGTATTGTCAGACATGTAAGTTCTGATGGACTGACACAGTTTTGGCCCTCAATATCATACTAAACTCCTAGATGTAAAGTTTAGTATTTACTGCATAAGTCCAGAGTAGAGAAAACTCACATGTCGTTCCTACCACTGCTTTCTCACTACCTTCCAAAAGGTCCCAAAAGTACAAGGATGACTGCTCCATCTGGTCTTCAACACTGACAAGGAAAAGCAGCAGCAGAACAAAGTGGCTTTAGAGGCACATATATTTATATATGGAGCAGTACAATTTATACAATATAACCCATCAACAATTAAGACATTCAATGTTAATTTTGTGTTTTTTAACTCTTTGGAAATGAAAAATTGAAATTTTATAAAAGATGACTAAATACCCATTTATGGATTTCAAACGTTCAGCATTTTTCCTTAAAACAACTAAAATAAAGATTTTACCAAATACAGCTATTAAGGAATAGAACAAAAAGAGTTTAAAGCAATCAGTGTGGTATCCTTCATTATCAAGTATATGCCCTAGATAAAAAAAAAAAACAAACAGTGGAATGGAAATATTAAGAGCTGCATTTGTCTTTAAAGAGAGCAGCTCATTTTTCAAATTGTTTCACTTACATTTCACATATTAAAGTAAGCCACATTCCTTGGATCTACCAAACTGAAGCAAGAGAAGGAAGCATCCAAATAGGTAATGATGATGGAACAGACTATTGGGATGGGAATAAATATATATATATGGCTATATATAAGTAATTAAGAGTTTTATCAGGTTTCTTCCTGCACTGATAGGGCTAATTTCTAAAGCAGTTGAAATCTAACTGCTTTTGCATGGCTAACAGACACAGCATTGAAACAACCTGTATCTAACAAACCAAAAGCATACAGCTTCTGCTCATTAGCTGATTTACTCCATCTAAGCAAAAACAGTAAATAGATACTGTAGGAGAAAAAAATTGGGTTGCCTCAATTTGCTGGTTTTATATTTTAAATTATCAGATTTGTTTCTCAGTATTTACTCACAGCCTAAGAAGAACACTCAATAATTCTTACTTTGACAGTTTAGTGATACTAATCAAGTTAAATTTTATTCACCTCCACTTAAGTACAGCAGTAGTAAGGAGGCAAAGACTCTCAGGTAACACAACAGCCTGATTTAATTACAAAAAATTTTTAAGAATATACATAATTAGTATTATGGTTAATACCTATACAAGGTTAAAACTTGATCAGACATTTTAAAAATCAGTGTTACAATAAAGAAGCAGGTTAATGAGATCATTCAAATTCACTTTCTTAGTAGACAGGCTATCAACCTCGTGAGAGTCTGGGCAGGCCAACGTTTCCAAAGCTGAATATATATATATACACATACACACATACATATACATATATACATGCTGAAAAGCTAGACTAAAGTGTTATGTGTCCTGTTTCAGGAAAATATTTTCATTAACTTACCTCAGACTTTCATTTCTTTCAGGACAGGTCAATTTTGAAAATTTAATGAGGTAGTCAAGTTCTTTTAAAGGCAAATACACTGCACCATTCAAGCCCCCTTTGAAGTCTTTCTGTACATGTTCCTGCATCAAGTTCTGTAATACATACTGAACTTGAAGTATAGTGCGAAGCTTTTTCTTCTCAGCCTCAAGTTTTAGCATGTGCTCCCTTCTCTGGGCTTTCTTCTGCGCTTTAAGCAGCTGTTAAAACAAACGCTAATTAAGACTGACAACTCTCCACAACCCATACTAGCAATCCATTCGTCTACAAAAGTCCAATCCCAAAGAGTTGAGATTAGATGATAAATCTCAAATATATAACACTGACTGTGAAACTGACAAGGTCATTTAACCGCCTGCTTGCTTTTTGAGCTAAAGAAGTCACCGAGTACTTAGCCGGTTTGTCTCAGCTAACCAAAGCTAAAGAAGTCCAATATGTGACTCCCAACCCCAGGCTGAACCTAGTACCTCTACTATCACCATGATGAGAAGCAAAGTACCTATCGTTAATGTCTATATTAATCATAAGGTTTTACTTTTCCATATTATGTATACCAAGCCTTTTTAGGCTAAGTATTTTAAGAAAATGCTTCAGTTTAGTTTGGGGTTTTTTTTAAATCTTATGTTCCAGGGGAAGAGTATTTAAAATGGTTGATTTTCAACCAACCAAAGAAGACTGCTTAAAGCATAAGGAACTGAAAACCAAACAGAAATAAAATGTCTGACAAATGTAATGCCAAAAAAACAGCCACAGCAAACAGGGGTTTTTTTAAGCAAAACTGAGAGAGTTTTCATAATAGTTTGTCATGGAAACACACATGGAAAATTAGTGGAATGTAAGTTTTCCCTCAAATGCGTGTGTGTGTGTGTGTGTGTGTGTGTGTGTGTGTGTGTGTGTGTAGACTGAGCAGCTCCGAGTCTACTCTAAAGCTTACAACTGTAATACCTTAAAGTCTGATATAATATGTGGGTTCCAAAAGTGGCTTCTCATTTATAAAATACCAATAACAAAAAGTACCATCTATTTCCACTGAGAAACCCAAAAGGTCTTTTCTCCCCATAGGTGTTTTTCTGTTTGTAATGTTTCCAACGTACTGGATATTTTCCAAGGTATGAAAATTAAGATAACAAAAAAAAAAACTTTTATATTTTTCCTATAGATGAGTTAAAGTACTTTGATTCAGCATCAACATTTAAAACTCTACAAAAGAGACATTCATAAATCCTAATCAAGATGGGGCCTTAAAAAAAAAAAACCTCAGGAAAAAGATTCATTATGGCACTATTAATTCCTTTCTACAGGGTATGAAAGCAACTTAATAAATATGACTTGTGCTACTACCAGGGACAAGAGACAATGGCTGAAGATAAAATTTTAAGAGTGAGAAATGGACTGGTTGGGGGTTACGTGGGCAAGGGTATTTTCTTCAGGACGGCAAAGGCTCAGAAAAGCTTTTTCCAAGACCTTAATATGGACTTACACCAATAACACTTACCAAACTCAGCTTCTGCTTGAGAGGAGGAAAGACGATAGAGGTGGCAATTCTAGCTCTCCAAGACAGTGGGATTCCCTTGGACACAGATTCATGATGGTATAAGAAAAGGCAGTTGGTGCTGAGGACATCTTCAGGACTATATCACATGATTACCTCAGATCTCTCTTTGGCCACCTCCCAGGGTTGGATTAGGTGTTTTTATGGGCTCAGGTCATCCTGAACTTCCCCTATCAAAGTATCTATTATATGAAATGCTTATCTTTTTCTTTAGCTGCATCCCCCTTACGCTTCAGCTCCATGATGGCAGGGACTATACCTCTGTTGTTCACCAGTATATCACTAGTACCCAGCACAGAGTCTGACACATGACAGAACCTCAAATATTTATCGATTCTATCAGGTATCAAGTAAGAAACATGCTGTCTCCTACGTCATAATCAGATGTCATGAAAACCACTGACAGCAGCCTATTCTTATTTATGTGGAAACTAAGAAATCAGGTGACTTCTCTTCTTTCAGTTGAAAACTGATTTAGAAAGAAGATATGAAGTAAACTGCTGTCAACCAATAGCACCGAACCATAAAATTTATTTTCTGAACCATGACTTAGAATGATAAATCCCCAAAGGACAAAGCTCATATCATGAAGATAAAGAGAGATGTGGTGGGCTGAAGGCTTCCAACTTTAGTTTGAAGGGAAAGAAGAAAATGCTACACAAACTGCAAAACAGGCTACCATAGAAGAGGTCTGACGAAAGAGTTAAAAAAGAAAGCCCCCAAATTCCTAGGCTGGAAGGTACTTCGCTATAAAAATAGTGAACCTTGGACTTCCCTGGTGATGCAGTGGTTAAGAATCCGCCTGCCAATGCAGGGGACATGGGTACCAACCCTGGTCCAGGAAGATCTCATATGCCACAGAGCAACTAAGCCCGTGCGCCACAACTACTGAACCTCTGCTCTATAGCCCACACGCCACAACTACTGAAGCCCAGGCACCTACAGCCCGTGCTCTGCCACAAGAGAAGGCACAATGAGTAGCCCCCCCCCCACTCACCGCAACTAGAGAAAGCCCACGCACAGCAATGAAGACCCAACGCAGCCAAAAATAAATAAATTAATTTTAAAAAAAAAGTGAACCTCCATAGGTGCCTGGCACATGGATGGTGTTTAAAAAAAGATTTAAATCTAAATATTTGCAAATGAAGCAACTGACAAAGGATTAATCTCCAAAATTTACAAGCAGCTTATGCAGCTAAATAACAAAAAAACAAACAACCCAATCCAAAAATGGGCAGAAGACCTACATAGACATTTCTCCAAAGAAGATATACAGACTGCCAACAAACACATGAAAGAATGTTCAACTTCATTAATCATTAGAGAAATGCAAATCAAAACTACAATGAGATATCATCTCACACCAGTCAGAATGGCCATCATCAAAAAATCTAGAAACAATAAATGCTGGAGAGGGTGTGGAGAAAAGGGAACCCTCTTGCACTGTTGGTGGGAATGTAAATTGATGCAGCCACTATGGAGAACAGTATGGAGGTCCCTTAAAAAACTACAAATAGAACTACCATATGACCCAGCAATCCCACTACTGGGCATATACCCTGAGAAAACCATAATTCAAAAAGAGTCATGTACCAAAATGTTCATTGCAGCTCTATTTACAATAGCCCAGAGATGGAAACAACCTAAGTGTCCATCATCGGATGAATGGATAAGGAAGATGTGGCACATATATAAGATGGAATATTACTCAGCCATAAAAAGAAACGAAATTGAGCTATTTGTAATGAGGTGGCTAGACATAGAGTCTGTCATACAGAGTGAAGTAAGTCAGAAAGAGAAAGACAAATACCGTACGCTAACACATATATATGGAATTTAAGAAAAAAAATGTCATGAAGAACCTAGAGTAAGACAGGAATAAAGACACAGACCTACTAGAGAATAGACTTGAGGATATGGGGAGGGAGAAGGGTAAGCTGTGACAAAGCGAGAGAGAGGCATGGACATATATACACTACCAAACGTAAGGTAGATAGCTAGTGGGAAGCAGTTGCATAGCACAGGGAGATCAGCTCGGTGCTTTGTGACCGCCTGGAGGGGTGGGATAGGGAGGGTGGGAGGGAGGGAGACGCAAGAGGGAAGAGATATGGGAACATATGTATATGTATAGCTGATTCACTTTGTTATAAAGCAGAAACTAACACACCATTGTAAAGCAATTATACTCCAATTAAAGATGTAAAAAATAAATAAATAAAAAGAACATGATACATTGAAAAAAAAACACCTGAGTGGAAAATGAAAATTTGACAGGGTAACTCAGAAAAGAGAGTTAACAGAAATTTTTTTTTTTTTTTTTTGCAGTACGCGGGCCTCTCACTGCTGTGGCCTCTCCCGTTGCGGAGCACAGGCTCCGGACGCGCAGGCTCAGCGGCCATGGCTCACGGGCCCAGCCGCTCCGCGGCATGTGGGATCTTCCCGGACCAGGGCACGAACCCGTGTCCCCTGCATCGGCAGGCGGACTCTCAACCACTGCGCCACCAGGGAAGCCCCAGAAATTTTTAAGTATTATAAAAATATACTTCAAACCTCCAACCAGAAGGCAGATATAAAAGATCTTTTTTTTAGCACAATGGACCAAAACTAAATAAACTTAACATATGGGGGGTGGGGGGACGGGGAATCAATCACACAAGAAAAAAAATGACTTAGAAGTATTGTATCTAAAACAGCCTAGAAGTATTTAACAACTGTGAAACTAACAGAAAGTATTATAATTAAGTGATGAATAAGTAAACACGAGTTAAAGTGTGCTATGGATAACAAAGCTAATATCATCTTAGACTTGCATTAACAGAATTATCCAGAAAACAGAAGGAAGTGTCTCTATACTACACTATTTTAGGTTTCACAATACCTTTCAAAAGTTAATTAAGTCAGACATCCAGAAGAGAGCAACTCAGAACTATATTTTACAAGGATTAAGATGGTAGCTGTCTTCAGCTTCAGAATGATGTTTTGGGGTTTTTATTTTTTTATTGGTTCTTTTTTGATGCCACAGGAATGGAGAAGAGAATTTTAATTCGCCAAACAAGAAAATATCCCAAAAGTAGAAAAGACTATCTTATGAGGCATGCTCCCCATCTCAGAAATGAATTTACCAAATTATTTCCTCAATTGGTAGAGCATGATCTTTCAAGGGCCATCTAACACTAAGATTCTAAAACAATGAAGAATACTTCATTAATGAATGCTTAAGACTTCACTATTAATTACTGATTAAATCTGTGGAAGAGAAAAGTTTGAGTTGCCAACACAGAGCAATTGAAACAAGCAGTGGGACCAGACTTAACGCTATTTAAATGTAAGATGAACCATAAATTTTCCTGGTAATAACTACCACGCTCTCAAGAAGAGTCTACCAGTAACGCTAAACTTACAAGCCTATGTAATATAAATTTTCAAGCCTATATTCTAAAACGTCTTTAATAAATGTTATCTGTCAAAATAGTTTTCATGCCCCTTCTCAATGATTTCCGTAATTCCACAGTGAAATAATACACATCAGATAACTAACACTTTATTCACAATGCCTCATATTCAGATAACATTTGTGCTGAGACTCTAGAAATCTGAAAACACTAGTTCTTCAGAAACTATACTCCTCCCCACCTCCCCCGATAAAATATCAGCAGGAATGAGATGAACAATAACCAAACACCATTATCAGACACTTGATATTTTCTTCAAGATCAGTGGTTAAGTTCGTTTTAGGAAAAGCAAAGAAAACATACTCACATCTTGGCTCAGTCCAGAAAAGGTTTTCTGAAGCTCCTTGGCAAATTCTAAGTTATGTAGCACTTCTTCATATTTCTCAACTGCTTCCTACCGAACAGGATAAAAAAAATCAATTCTGTGAACTTCTAAGTACAAATATCTCAAAATAAGTTCCTTAATAACAGCAGAGGAGATTTAAGACTTTAGGAACTAGCCATTTACTATACATACTCAAAAAAAGTATGGAGAAAGTATTTAATAGAAGTTACATAAAGTTAAATTTAAAAATTCAATTGTTTATGCTAGAAATCTGAACCATAATAATAATAAAGCTGACTATCTATAAAGTCTAAGGTCAGAGAGGCCTGTGGGTTTTAAGAGCACTGAGCCAATAGGATTCCTCTGTCAATATTCATTCACTACACAAATATATTACACAAATAGCACAGTGAGAATCACACAGATGAAAGCAACCTCAAGAAACTTATACTACGGTAGGAAAGACTTGTAAATAATTACCTATAACAGACAAATTAAGTATTGTGACAGAAATATTGTATATATATATATTTTTTTTTTTTTTTTTTTTTGGCCACACCGTGCAGCTTATGGGATCATAGTTCCCCAACCAGGGATTGAACCCGGGCCCTCAGCAGTGAAAGTGCAGAGTCCTAACCACTGGACTTCCAGGGAATTCCCTGTAAATTTAAAGAGGAAAATTTTCTTTGAGATTTCACAGATGAACGAAGTTGATAATTAGAGAAGGGGTAGGTTGTTTTGTTTTGTTTTTTAATTGGGGTATAGTTGTTTTCCAATGTTGTGTTAGTTTCTACTGTACAGTGAAGTAGAATTCCCTGTGCTATACAGCACGTTCTCATTAGTTATCTATTTTTTTGGTGGGACTTTACCTCAAAGGGCCATTATGAAACAGAACAAGATGGGGAACTTGTCCAATCAGACAAAGGCATATTACAAAGCCTCCATGGTTAAAATAATATAATATTCCACTTCTGGGTATCTACCCAAAAGAAATTAAAACATATGCCCACTTAAAGACCTGTAAGTAAATTTATATAGTACATTATTCATTATAGCCCAAAATAAAAACAATCCGAATATTCAGCAACTGGTAAATGGATAAGCAAAATGTGTTATAACCATACAAAGGAATTCTAGTTAGCAATGAAAATAAATGAATTACTGATACATGCTATAACATGGATGAACCTCAAAAACATAATGGTAAGTCAAAAAAGCCGGATGCAAGACTTTATTTTATATGAAATATCCAGAAAAGCCAAATTTATAGAGATAGAAAGCAAATAAGGGCACAAAAGAGAACTTGAAGGGGTTATAGAAATGTTCTAAAACTCGATTGTTGTGATAGCTGCATAACTCTACAAATTTACTATAAATTATTGAATTGTACGTTTACAATGGGTTAATGTTATAATATATTTATGATACCTCAATAAAGCTGTTTTTAAAATAATCTGATAGTACTACGTCTTTATAAAGGTACAGAACAATAGGAACTCCTGTGTACTCCTTGTCTTAGCATAAATTGGTACAATAATTTTGGAAAATAGTTTAACATTTTTACTATGAAGTTAACTATGGGTATACCCTACAACCCAATGATAGGTATACACCCTGAAGAAATCTTACACCTGTACCTCAGTAACACATATAAGACCAATCAAAGTAGAATGCCAAAAAATAAACAACTCAAACATCCATCTATTTACAGACTACTAAGTAGAGAAAAACAGATGAGATATAGCTACTTGTATCAATATAAAAATCCTAAACATAATGAATAAAAATGATAAACTGAAGAATATACAGTATAACATTTATCATAAGTTTCAAAAAAGCAACCCTAACAGATTTAAGGACAACAAATTAGTCCTGTTAAAACAAAAGGAAGGGAATGAGGGGGAAAAAGTTCAAGGTCAGGTTACAGGAAAGAGAGTTCTGCAAAGGAGCTTCAGTGTTGTTGGTAATATACTATTTGGGTTGAGCAGTGGGTTCTGACACTTGCTTTATTATGCATTGTAACTTACGCGCAATACTTTGTTTGGACTACATATTTCTTAATAAAACAGGTAGAGAGGCCTTCCAAATATAGAACCAAGAATGCACAGATAACATAACCATATCATACAGTCCTCAAAGGGATGTAAAACTAAAAAGGAATACCGCTTCATATCTACTCCCAAATGGTATTAACTTTGACTCAAGAAAAGCAAAATCAAATGGGAACTACCTCGACTTCCCATCATCAAATGTGGATCCATCCTTTCTTTCTCTCTTTCTTTATATACTGGAGGAGATGTCCTTCCACCTGTGCCCTGGATCCTATTCAATTCTGCCTTCATGGGAGATCTTACTCTGATTCTCTCTTTAATGTCTTGAGCCTCTCCCTCTCTGTTGATGCTGAAACCAGCATTTAACAAGTTCAAGTCTCCCCCAACCTAAATAAGAAAAATAAAAAGTGCCTTTCTGGCAACCACATCCTTCCAGTCTCAGACATATATCAAAAATGCCTACACAGTTTCCATTTCCTCCTCAGCCCTTATCAACCTGAATTGTTTCCACCATTCCACCAGAACTGTCCTGGCTAAAGTCAGCGATGTCAGTCCCATCCTTTAAACCTATGCATCTTGTATAGCTCTCATTTTGGTTAACTTCTCAGAAGACTTCAACATAAAGGCATCCTCCTGCTCTACTAAGATCCCTTGTTTTTTTGTAACACTAACTTCCCATTTCTCCAGCTTTTTATTTACCGGCAATTTTTCCATTAACTATTCTCACCTCAGTTTTTAAGCACTTATAAAGATAATAGGACCTACATCACAGAGATGTGCAATTTAAATGATTTCACGTTTATAAATCACTGAGAATGATGCCTGGCCCGAAAGTAAGTTCACTATCAATATTTTTAGCCACTATCAATATTATTATCCAAACATGAAATGTCAGATTTCTTTAGCATTCTGTCTTACGCTTCTTTTCTGCTTTCTATACTCTCACCCGTGATAGTCTCATCGTTTCTCATGGCTTCAATTAGCAGCCATACAGGTGATAGATCTGTAGACTAAACTTCTCTATGCTCCAGACCTTCTCATAAATACTTACTAGATATCTCACCCTTTAATGTTTCACAGGCACATTAAAATCAATGGTCCAAAATTGAGCTCTTTATCCCATCCTCCCAAAACATTCTTCTCTCCCGGTGTTTCCAAGCCCAATAAGTGGTTTTGCCATCCACCCAACTGGTCAAGCCAGAAACCTGGAAACCACTCTTGGTTCTTCTCTCTATTCCTACACAGTACCAAGCTATGTTGATTTTACCTCTCAAATCCAACTACTTTATTCAAACCCCTCTGCCACTATCTTGGTACCAGCTCCCAAAAGCTCTGACCTAGACTACAGGTATAGCAGCTGAAAGCATCAAGTACCCTTGCCTTTTGCTCAAGCACTCACTTGAGTCTCGGTTTTCCGTTTCAAATCCAGACCTGAATCAAAATAGACATTAAAGTTACAAATGGGACTCTAAAAAACTTCATTAAGACACTTTTCTTACTATTTTAAAGGAGAAATCTAAGTTTATGTTAGCAATAGTGAAATCTCAGAAGTCTATAGCTTAGTCTCAACTGGTTACTTAAGAGTTACTACCAAAAGAGGTTATATTAGCTAGGCACATATAATCACGCAGATCATAGAAAGCTTTATTTACAGTATTACAAATAACTGTTGGGTTGAAGAAGAAATACAAACTGAATTACAAAATTTCTAGCCAACAATACTGAAAACAGTATCAAATCAAATCTATAGTATCAGCCAAAGCAGTGCTTGAAGTAATAGTCACAGCTTTAAATACATATAGGTTGGTGGGGGGGGGGGAGGACAAATTAAGCACTCAGCTTAAAGATAGAAAATGAAGCAAATAAACCAAAGGAAAGCAAAAAGATAAAAGGCGTAGGAGAGAAAAAATAAAAGCTGGCTTTAAAAAAGAATTTTTTTAAGCTACTCACTAACTTAATTGAGTAAACGAGGAAATACAACCACACAAAGTTAGAAATAAAGTAATACAGAAATAGGCTTTTATAAATAATTACTTTGTCCCAATCTTTGCAAATAATTTTTTAAAACTGGATGAAATATTAGTGATTTTCAAGGAAAAGTTTTAAAAAGTTGACTCCAAAAACAATAAAAATCTAAACAGATCAATTTTCAAAGAAAAAATGGAGAATATTTTCAAAGCACTCCCACCCAAAAAAGAACCAGGCTGACAGTTTGAGAGCATTTCAACCAAACTTTAAAGTATTATGGAAACACTGACACCACATTAATAAAGAATGAACAGGCAGAGCACAGATGTTTAGAGCAGTGAAACTATTCTGTATGTTACTATAACAGTGGATACATGCCATTACGTATTTGTCAAAACCCACAGAATGAGTTGAACCCTAATGTAAGCTATGGACTTTGATGATGATGTGTCAATGTAGGTTCAATTGTAACAAATGTACTACTCTGGTATGGAATGGTGACAGCTGAGAAGGCTGTGCGTGTGTGGTGGGGTCAAGGGGTATACAGGAATTCTCTCTACTGTCGGCTCAATTTCTAAAGCTGCCCAAAAAATAAAGTACACTAAGAAAAAAAGAAGCAAAAATAAAGGCCCCAGAAGTATCTATATTAAGCTAAACTGTATACAGGCTTCAAGAAACTATGGACAAATACAAAGTAACCTATTAGAATCATTATTTTGTAAGATGAGAAATGAACAGAGGAAGGACAGGGTGAAAGAAAAACTATCTTTTTTAATATTTCCTGATTTCTAAACTATGTGAATTACTTGCAACTTTAAAAACTAAACTTAGAGCTTTTAAATTAAGTACTATACTACTGACAACAGTTCTCTGAGGGGTCAGATTATAGATTTTTTTTCTTCTGACTCATCTGCATTTTCTAAATTTCTACCTTAAGTATATATTCCTTGTATGAAATGTTATTTCTCAAAAGTACCACTAACTATATACTTAATCACACCTAAAAACCTAACATTCAATCACTTTATATTTAGTAAATCTATATGTAATACATATTTAAATGCCTACCATATACTATAAACCATTCTAAGTACTAGGAAAACAACAGTGACAGACAAAATCTCTACTTAAATGGAACTTACAGTGTAAGAGAAGGAGAGATAAAACTTTACAGTTTGTCAGAGAAGCACTTTTATTAAGAAAATTAAAGCAAGGAAAGGAGCAAAAGAGTGTGAATGGGGGAATGGAGGTATGGTATTGTCAGGACATGCGTTACTAAGATGACCTTCAAATAAAAAGCTGAAGGAGATTGGGAATGGAGCCATTTAGACATCTGGGAAAAAAGCATCCCAGGCAGTAAGAACAGCACATGCAAAAGCCCTGAAGTAGAAGTGTGGCTGGGATGTTTGAGGACCAGCAAGAAGGCCAGTGTTGCTGGGATGAAGCCAGCAAGAGAGAGAAGTGCAGGAAATGCAATAAAGATGTAAAAGGAAGTGGGGAGCACATTCCGTAGGGCCTTATAGGACATTTTGCCACCATGATGGGAACCAATAGGGAGGGACTTTTGAGCAGAGGAATGACCATCTGACTTGTATTTGAAAAGAATTACTGAGGCTACTATGTTAAGAATAGACTTGGAGAGAGAGCAGAAATAGAAAAACCTGTGAGGAAGCTGTTACAGTAATGCAGATGAAAGGTGATGTGGTGTGGAACAGGAAGGCAGAAGCAGAATTTATGAGAAATGGTCTGTTTCTGGATTTATTTTGAAGGCAGAATTGACCAGACTTGCTGATGGGCTAGATATGAGGTATGAAGAGAAAAACGAGAAATTCTCCAAGGTTTTGGGCAACTCCATCCTTCTAATTCATCAAGCCATTAACTGACATAGTGAAGGTTAAAGGAGGAACAGGTTCTGGGAAGCAAAATGAAGTCAAAGATGTCAAAGACAACTGGACATAAGAATCTAGAGTTGAGAGGACTCATCTATTGGCAATATAAATTTGGCATTTGTCAGGATATTACTCAAGAAATCTAAATTAATACTATAGAAGCAACATGTAGTTGTGAAGGCAGTAATGAAATGCTGAGATTAAAGTTTACCTGGCTGGAGCTCTGAAATATAGCATATCCTCGACATTTCTTACAGAGCTATCATGAGAACCACCAACCTCCCCACTCCCATCCCCTATGTTTCCCCAAAGTCAAAAACACTACTGTAACAGAACATTTCCTCCAAGGGTATTTACACAAAGGGAAGTTTCATCACTTTAAAAGTTATCGAATATACCATGACTACTTAAAAACAAAGCCATGTTGAAACGCTGAAATGTCCAGCTAAGTCCTTTCACCAGCTATCTAAGCCCATCATTCTCGGAGCTCAGACAATTCAAATCTGTGCCTCAGCAAAACTGTAATTTACTACATCACAAAAATTCGAGGTCAGTGAAGAACAGCCAATATGGCAAGGGAAAAGCCCTTGAATACCAGGACCTATGATTCACAACCAAAAATTTTAGTTAAAAAAGATAAAAGACAATAGATCTACAAGCTAGATCTAATAAGTTTTAGATTAATTTTGTCCCCATCTTAGCCAGGAGATGTGATCAGGTCAAAATGGCAAACATCAATAAAGCATCTTTTAAATTTTCCATATAGCAAAAACTCTCCTTCACCATATTAGATAAAATTTGCAATTACCAGGTATATCATGGGAAGGTAAACAATATTTTTAAATGTGGTAAATAGTAAATAGTTATAGTAAGATTTTAAAAAAAAAAAAAAGGCCCAACATCTATCTATCAGATAAACATGCCTCCTGCGAAGGAACATGGCAATTCAGGATAGAAAAGCAGGGAGAAACCATCAAAGGAATTAGAGGGAAGCAACTAGAGAAAACCAAGGTAAGCTGTAGTAAATATTCTTTTATATTTCAGAGCAGAGAGATGTTAGGTTTAGAAAAATAGAAAGCTAGATGATTCCCTGCTCTTCTCCTTTAGTCCACTCTAGTGAAAGGTTAATTTAAATCCATACGTTAACTCTTAGCGATAGTCTACATTTTCCCTCTTATTTGACAACACACACACCCATCCGTACACCATCTACTAGTGCAAAAGAAGTAAAGTCAAAACTATGAGATCTAATAGGTGAAGACAAAGTCTTTGAAAAATCCAGTGGATTCTCACTCTTCTTTTTTAGCCTATCAAATCTTTGGTCTCCCCCAAATTCATCTAGAGTTTTACTAAGAAAAGAAAATCAGTAGGTCTGGCCAAAGGATCATAAACCACTTACCAACTGGTCTGGATTAAGTTGCTCTCCATTTTTCAGGCGATCCTTGTAATCTTCCAGTTTGAGCTACAAAAGAGAAACTTGTATCTACTACAACCTGATATAAAATTCTGAAACAAACTAAATACCAGACTGTTCCTTATGAAAACAAAGTTCTTGAAGTTAGCTATCAATCTGTAAGAATAACATTTTACTACGAGGCAAGCAGAAATTGTAGGTGAGTTCCAGTCAGGGAAAAAAATATTACACACAATCAACATTAGTCTGGAATTACAAAAGTTAAGCAGTAATAAAACCTTTTTCTCTTAATGGCCTCTATAATTAGACTACGTGACACACAGGGATTTAATCAATTATATGCTCCTAACCCAGTGGTGCTCAATCAGGGGCAATTTTGTCCCCCAAGGTTATACGACAATGTCTGGAGACATTTTTGGTTATCACAACTTGGGGGATGGGAGGGAGGAAGAAGGTGCTACTGGCGTCTTGTGGGTAGAGGCCAGGGATGCTGCTGAACATCCTACAGTGCAAAGGACAGCCCCCCCACAACCAAGAATTATCCAGCCCAAAATGTCAATAGTGTTGAGACTGAGAAGTCCTACTCTAACCTCATACTGAAACTGTTACCTGTTGAATTATGTAGGCATTTGTTCCATAGGAAACTTCCTAATGGAAGTACAGAAATGTAAAATACTTCTTTTCTAGAATTATAGTAGCCTCAACTTGCAGCTATTTTTCATATAAAATTTGATATTTAAGTAAATAGATGACAAATTAATTGCATTTATTGTCCACATAATAATGACATGACCCTTTATGGTATTCTAAAAGCAATTTTTAGGCTCCTTCCATATTGGCTGGATAGCTTTAAAATGCTCTTCCAGAAGCTTGAAACAAATGTATAAGTACTGACCAGATTGGTATTCACAATTAAAGAGGCACTATAGTTAAACTGAAGAGCATAATTATACATATATATGTAGTTCCTCCACCTGGGGTAAGACATTAATGAGTCTCTATCAATAGATCCTGCTTTGACTAATTTCCCACAGTGGCAGGGGATTTGTGCTGACCCA
Organism: Orcinus orca; assembly: GCF_937001465.1. NCBI lineage: Eukaryota > Metazoa > Chordata > Mammalia > Artiodactyla > Delphinidae > Orcinus > Orcinus orca. The sequence continues at coordinate 25,583,432 of NC_064569.1, forward strand.
GGCACACTCACCTTATCACACTTGTGATCAACGGCATGCATTCAAAAGACAACTGGTGAGAGCTAGGGCTACAGAGAAGCTACTAGTAACTGGCTCTTCTTCACTACCTTCCTAGTGTGTGTGTTGGGGGGGGGGCGCCAAGGGAGGGGAGAAGGGGGAGGAAAAAAGAGTCAACCAGACTCTTAAAAATCTCTTCACCCTCCTCCATTAAAAGCAACTTTCCTAGGGTTTAACTAGGTCTTGGCATAAAAATATTTAAGAGTTCCTAGGTCCAGATAGTTATTAACTCACCTTACTATCCCAAGCAAAAGAGAATCATGACACAACAAAGCTACGTGCAGTACTGTTTCACAGGCTACATGACTCAGGAAATGAAGAATGATTTGGATCTTTACATCAGCATTTACTGTAACGTTAGGCTGATTATAACCCTGAGTAACTTCACAAGGCTCTCTACAATGCTTTCACCTACCAATCTTAAACGATAACCTAGCAACACAAAAATTAGTGCTAAAACATTTTCTGGCTCTACCATCATTAAAGCTTCCAAAGACTGCAGCAGCTATACTGCAATATCAACTGCTGCAGAAAGTCACAAGGAAAACAAGCTAAAAAATTCAGACTATTACTCATTTATGAAAAGAAACATTAATACTACACTCAAGGAATTAATCTGACGTAAAGTAGCCAGCTCTTCAAGTATTTCAACAGTAGCATGCATAATAATTTTACCATGAAGAATATTTTTATTCAATTATTCTGACAAATCAAACAGAAAGTGTTTAATATAGCCAATATTTAGCCCACTTGTACATTTTAGCCAGCTAAATCTCAAGGTTACTTAAATCTTTAGGAAAAAAATCTTTAGGAAGAATACCTATGAGCCCTGATAGAAAGCAAAAATGCCAGTTCCTTAACCCTTATTTAAGATGGTGCATATACAGGGCTGGGAGGAAAAAAAAAAAGTTACCTTCTTTTTCTCGATGTTTCTGATTTTGTGTTTAAGGCATATGAGTCCATTATCAATATATGTCTCATATGCTTGGGAAGGAGAGGCAGCAGAACCGAGAGCAGGCTGCAAGGGGCTCATGGCCCGCTGGCTTTCCCCATGCTGACTGTGGTTCACTTGGGGCTTGGCTGACTTCATATTCCCCTCCTTTCCCTCCTCCGAATGGCCTGAAGGTGACTGGTAACCAAATGGAGATGAAGAGAGTTGCACCATTGAAACAGATGAGTCTGAAAGAGGGAAGAAAAAAACAAAGTATAAAAGTCAATTACGACTAGAGGCTTTAAATTCCCTGAAAAGTCTAGACCCACGCCCTCAAAATTCTCTTCCACAGAAGTGAGCTCAAAACCTAACGATGCTTTAAATACCACACTTCCATTTCACTACCTTGAAGGCAATTAGTGCCACGCACTGGCGCCTTTACGTAGGCAAAAATCTACAATATGGGGGACGTTTCCAGAAATTCAATTTCCCACACAGGGAGGAAGAGCCGCTAAACAAGCAGTGGCTTCAGAGCTGAGGGCAATCCACATATTGAATAATTTCTATGGTCAAGTGATGACACACAAAAAATAAGCCTTCCCCATCGGGACAAGGCAGCCATTCGAAACTCTCTACATTATCCCTCACCAGCAGCCCCGACCCCAATCACTAACAACGACTTTTAAAAGAAAATCCCGAGCACACACAATTCTTTTAGAGCTCTCATTCACTAAGTGAAGAGAAACTTCTTGAACAAGAATGCTAACTTCCCTTTGATTGCTCTGGGGCCTATAAGGCAAGTCCGTCACTACTGGACATTTAGAGCGAGGTACTCTGTGAAGCTGAGACCGCCCCGAGTTGGTGTTCAGTTTTGTTTAGACTAACCACTCACATCCAACCGGTTTAAGGGCTCATCCTGGCGAGTCTTACACCGTCCCGACCTTGACCCTAGCTCCCCCTCCACCCCCGCGCATCAGCGCTATTCCCCCCACTCCCCTTGAGGAGCATCCCCAAAGCAAGGGCACAACAGGCCCCAGGCAGCCGGCGCGGATCCCAAGCCCCTGCAGGGCCCGGGCGAGAGGCGCTTCTACGCGACGGGCCCTCGGCACCCCGAAGGCAGCGACCCCCGCCCTCCCCACAGTCCTCCGGACGCCGAAGCACACGGCCGGGGCCACTTCTGCAGGTGCCTCTAGGAGACCGACCTGCAGTAAGACGCACGGGCCACCTGCCCTCCAGGGCCCCGCCCCGAGGATGCCAAGCCGCCCCTGCACTCACGGCGGCGGCCGCCCAACCCTGCCCACCCACGCGGGCCGGCCACCTGACCCCGCGCCGCCGACCCAGGCCGCGGCAGCCAGGCTTCACCTCCGCAGGCCGCCGAGGCCGCTGCCGCCGCCACTGCCGCAGCACGGGCCCGCCTTCGAAAGCCGGCGGGAGCCAGGAGAGCTGCGGAGGTGGACCAGCGCCACCCCGCACTCGCGTCTCCTCCTCCAGTCTCCTCCCTCTCCCGTCCCAGGCCTCGCTGGCCGGGTCTGCGGCGCCGGACGCTCCGCCGACTTAGCCGCTCTCACCTAGGCCCGCCCTCAACCCCGCACGGGGCTTATATGGGCGCGCCCCGCCCCCAACCGCTCTCCCAGCCTCGGGCCGCCGCCGCCTCCTCCTTCCGGTTCCCAGGTCCTGCAGCCGCCGGCCTCCGCCCGGGGGGCGTTTGCGCCAGGCCCAGCTGCGGCGCGAAGTCGGTCGCGAGAGGGCGCGTTCTCCCAGCGATTGCGCAGATTGCGGGGCACCAGGTGGGCCTGCTGAGTCGCCGCCGGGAGCTGGCGGGCCGCAGACCCGGCAGCCCTACCCGACCTTGATGATTGCATCCAGTAACAATTGGATGTGCGACCTTGAACAGGTGATTTCGATCACTCGAAAAGCGCAGCGAGCCCTTTGTGGAATTGCCAGTTAAACCGAGCTTGAGCCTCTGGTGGTTGAGGTGGGCACTGTTGAAATGCAGGGATGCCTTTGACCCCCAGATTCCATCCTTCACAGTAGGACGGGGAAAAAATCAGTTTCCTCAGAAAGGACAGCATGTATGAGCAAAATGCTCCAAACCAGCGTTGCCATAAAAACGGAGTGGGTGACTCCGCAACCTTCAGTAACAAGATTTTATTTAGGCTGTGTCATTTGTTGCTTTGAAACAGATTAATTCGTTGTCACTCAGAGAAAAAGCTGATAAAAATCTTGGTAAGGTTGCATCAAATTAAGAGAAAAGGCTGGAAATACATCAGTGTTTCTGAAGGAAGTTATGGTGTTTCTCATACCAAAAGAATAAGAGGGGAAAAAAAGAAAAGAAAAACAGGAATACCTACCATGTGTCCAGCTATTACACCAAATAGAATTGTTTTAGGTCCTGTCCTTGGGGCTCTGATAAAAGTTATTTAGACTAGCAAGAGAAGAACAGAGAAAAATCAGAAGTATAATCAAGGAAACCAAAGTCCAGTTTAAAAAGTGTTGGGGAAACCTACACAAAAATTATCATGTTTTTTAACATTTCTTGATACAGTATTTTGCCAGTTTTTATCTGTGTTCTTTTCCGTCTCTGGAAACCTATTGTACCTTAATGTTTCATTTTAGCTTTGAATCTCTGAATCCCATATGTGACCTTGAGGGTCAGACAAATACTACACTGTCCATTTGTTTCGTTGTTTACGACCAGAGATAGAGCAGAAGCTGCTAAACGTGAGGGGAGGAAGCAAAAAAGTGGACAAAGTTAAAAAAAAATGTGAAGGACACACTTGGATCAACGATCAGGCTCAAAGTTACAGCACAGATTATGCCTGTTGTAGCCTGAACTAATAGTGAACCTCAGAATGGTATTTCAGACATATTAATCATTAAATGTTTGCCTTCTAATTGACCAATAATAAACTATCCCTTGGGTCATATAGATCTAGCCATAGATCCTAAATATTCCACTAAATGAAATAATTCTGAATAAATCTATACAGTTTTATTTCCCAACATATTTCAGAAAATGAATCAAGGATGCAAAAGCAAACATAATTAAATTTCAAGTCTGGTAAGGTACCATCTGTATAAGCACAGCATAACATTTGTAGGAGATTGTACCTTATAGATAATGTTGCAGTAATGTTTTCTGAAAAAAATGAAAAAGGTGATTCAGAAAAAAGCTTTCCTGCTAGAAAAGATCTTTAAAGCCAATGAATTCAGTTTATTTTGAAAGCACATGCCCCCTCAATTTTTACTTGTTAGGGCTTGTCTATATTTTCCCCTCCCCCACTCCCTATTTTCTACACCTTGATTTGCCTTGCCAACAGTGAGGCAGTATTTGTGGATAGCCACCTCTAAGCTTAGCAACAAATTACTATATTTAAATGTGATTTTAAAAGTTGTTTCAAATCAATGGGGAAAGAATACATTCATTCAACAAATATGTTTTGTTATGTTAGTTATATCTCAGTAAAGCTGGGGAGAAAACCAAATATTTATTGGGCACCAGATATGTGTTGGGTACAATGTTGAGTGAGACAAATATAGCCCCTGCCCTCATGGAGCTGAGTGGGAATTCAATAAAAGCTGCAGGAATAAATAGCAAAAACAACAAACTCAAAATAGAAAAACAAAAATACTGAAGACTTATAATGGATCATCTCATTTCTGTAAAAACAGCCGAACTTTGCATACCTTGAAAATGTGAAGGTTTTAAATGTGCATTGTCTAGCAAATGCATGGTTCCTATAGGAATGGTTATGCTGTAGTCACTTAAAATTAATGTAGCTACGTATTGTTGAAGCTGGAAAGATTAATTCACCAAAGGATGTTGAAGCTGGTAGCATATGAGTGGAGATATGAGAAATTATCTTGTATATTTTGTTACCAGTGATAGAAATCTGCTTCTCTTTGGTTCTACAAGGCTTTCTGGAGTGTTGCCACAAAAAGGTGGGGAGAGGAGAAAGAGAGAGAGAGAGGGAGGGAAGGAGGAAGGAAGAGAAGGAAGGAAGGAAGAAAAGGCTAAGAAAGATTCTCAGGGAACAGATAACATAGTAAAATTATTTAAAATATTGCACTTTCACATATTTTCAGATTCATTGAGTGTCTCTTCAAATACTTGAGGAGAGAAAGTTATGTAAGTGAAGGACTGACCAATACAGCCTTCAGTCAGAAAAAAAAATTTTGCCATAATTCTTTGAAGCATTATAACAGAATTCTTATAGTTTCTAAGGTTAATATTTTTGTGGGCTTATTATTTCATGAAATTATAGCACCACATTCCCAGAGGTTTTGTTTAAACTATTTTTATGGTATTGGAATTAATACATTAACAGTGTTTCACCGGTAAGTCCCTTTGAAATAAAAGTTCTTTGGAGAGAAACGATCAGTTTAAAACTTGTGGATGTGTGTGTGGTTAATAATATCAAGAGCGGGCCTCCCTGGTGGCGCAGTGGTTGAGAGTCCACCTGCCGATGCAGAGCACACGGGTTCATGCCCCGGTCCGGGAAGATCCCACGTGCCGCGGAGCGGCTGGGCCCGTGGGCCATGGCCGCTGAGCCTGAGCGTCCGGAGCCTGTGCTCCGCAACGGGAGAGGCCACAACAGTGAGAGGCCCGCGTACCGCAAAAATAATAATAATAATAATAATATCAAGAGCATAAAAATACTATTTGTGTCCAACTTTGAAATCATTGTAAAGGGTCAACAGCACAGACTTTGGAACCACACACACCTGGATTTGATTCTTACTAGTTCACAGTGATCTTAGGCAAGTTACCTAAATTCTCTGGGCTTCAGTTCCTTCAGCTCTAAGAGAAAGACAATAATAGCTGCTTAATGGTGTCATTAAGGACTTCATTTCATTTATGAAAAGTCATATCCTCTGCTGAGGTATTTCATGTGCTTCTTTTCCAACAGTGTGAAGCCCAGCATTTCTCCTGGTATCCTGAGGAGAACTAGAGACTCTTAGGGCTGTGAAACCTCTCCCCTTATTTTAAAGATAAGGTAAATAAAGTTTCTGGACATTTGGGAGTTTTCTGAGGACCTAAAGAATCAAGGTCTCCTGCCCACTAGTGCAAAGTGCATTCCAAGCAGCTTCAACCCTTTTCCTTGCTGCTTCCATAGTGAATAAAGGGTAGAAACAGAATTACACTGACAAAACTAGAAGCACAAAGAATAAGCAATTAGTGTTACTGTATCGTCAAAGGAATTTTTTTTTATGTTCTGGCCGCACAGAGTGGCATGCAGGATTTATTTCCCCAACCAGGGATTGAACCAGTGCCCCCTTCAGTGGAAGCGCTGGGTCTTAGCCACTGGACTGCCAGGGAAGTCCCCTTCAAAGGAATTTATTGAATAAGACATTGTAAAATAGTCATATCTTTTGATCCAATAGCCCTTATATTAGGAATCTCCCCTATGGAAATAATGAGAGATGCAGACAATAATTTATTTATAAAAATGCTAATCACAGCCTTTGTTAAGTGACAAAAAATTGTAAACAAAAACCTAGGCAAAGTAGGGAAATAGCTAAATAAGGAGACTCTAACCCATGAATTATAATTCAAGCAGTACAAATCTTTTAAAATAATATTCAATGGCATGATATTATACAAAGTAAACAAAGGCAGGATAATAACATAAGACATTGAATACAGTTGTGATTTTGTAAAATATTTCATTTTAAATATGCATGGAAAGGCTAGAAGATATTTTCCTCTTTATTTTTATAGTATATGTTTATTTTATTTATTTTTTAAATATTTTATTTTATTTTATTTTATTTTTGGCTGCACCACGTGGCTTGTGGGATCTTAGTTCCCTAACCAGGGATCAAACCTGGGCCCTCAAGCCATGAAAGTGTGGAGTCCTAACCACTGGACCACCGGGGAATTCCCACATATGTTTATTTTAGATAGCAAAGTAGACCCAAGAAATTTCCCCAAAACATGGAAAATACCACTCTTAATTTTTTGTTTACATCCTTCCAGACTTTATTTCCAAGCAAATATCTATATAATCTTTTTACAAAAATAGGAATGTACTAAACACATTTGGCAATTCAGTCATTTTCACTTAAAATGTGGTACACATCTTTTTATTAAAACAAATTTTAACTTTGAGTTAGGTTTGAGTGCTAGAATTTTGTATGATGTTACTTATCTTCTTTTTACTTTCCTGTGAACAAGTTAGAAATTAGAAAAACAATAAATAACACTTTACTTGAAGTATCACTTAGATACCTCATTATTTAACAGAAATGTTAATTGTCCAAATGGAACCACAAAAATAATATATAATAATAAATATTTGAATAAATGGTAATCTCTATAATTCTTCCCCCCATAAAAGGACAAGAATCCTAAATGAAACATGAAAAAGTTACCCTAAAAGAAAGCCTAAAATAGTACAAGTTATTTTGTCACTTGAAAAACTACTTTTTATCCACCATCATATTGTTACCTCAGAATTTCTCACATAAATTAATTACTCATCTTTAATAAGCAATACATCTTAAAAGAGTTCTATTTTTTTACATGTGACACTGAGCACAGCAAAAAAAGAAAAACATAAATAAATTAGACTTCATCAAAACTGAAAAGTTTTTGTGTTTTAAAGGACACCATCAAAAAAATGAAAAGACAGTTCACAGAACTGGAGAAAATATTTTCAAATCACATACCTGATAAGGTACTTATATCACCAATATATATTATATATATACAATGTTATAGTTTTTTTCTGGTTATCTCTTTTTTTTTTCCTTCATCTTTATTGGAGTTTAATTGCTTTACAATGTTGTGTTAGTTTCTGCTGTACAACAAAGTGAATCACCTGCATGTATACATATATCCCCATATCCCCTCCCTCTTGAGCCTCCCTCCCACCCTCCCTATCCCATCCCTATAGGTCGTCACAAAGCATCGAGCTGATCTCCCTGTGCTATGCAGCTGCTTCCCACTAGCCATCCATTATACATTTGGTAGTGTATATATATCAATGCTACTCTCTCACTTTGTCCCAGCTTCCCCTTCCCCTCCATGTCCTCAAGTCCATTCTCTACGTCTGCATCTTTATTCCTTATATAAGAATATACAAAGAACTCTACAACTAAATAATTTTTTAAAAACCACTTTAAAAATGGGTAAAGAATCTGATTTGGCATTTCTGCAAAAAAGATATACAAATAGCCAATAAGTACCTGAAAAGCTGCTCAACATCACTAGTCATCAAGGAAATGCAAATCAAAACACAGTGAGATACCACTTCACACCTACTAGAATCAAAAAGACAGATAATAACAAATGTTGTTGAGGATGTGGAGAAATTGGTTGGAATTCTCGTGCACTGCTGGCGGAAATGTAAAATAGTGTACCCTCTTTGGAAAACAGTTTGGCAGTTCCTCAAACAGTTAAACATACAGCTTCCATATGACCCAGCAATTCCAAGTATATAGTCATATATATATACATATATACACTCAGGACAAATGAAAACATATCCCCACTCAAAAATTTGAACACAAATTTTCACAGCAGCATTATTCAAATAACTACAAATTAGAAACAACCCAAATGTCCATCAACTGATGAGTGGATAAATAAAATGTGGTATACCCATACAAAGGAATATTATTCAAGCATAAAAAGGGATGAAGTGCTGATACATGCAAAAGCATGGATGAACCTTGAAAACATGCTACAAGAAAAGAGCCAGACATAAAAGGCCACATACTGTATTATTCCACTTATATGAAATGTCCAGGGTAGGCAGATCTATAAAGACAGAAAGTAGATTAGTTGGTCGTCTAGGGCTTGGGGGAATTTCTAGGGGGAAATGGGGAGTGACTGCTAATACATAGTTTCTTTGTGGGGATTAAAGTGCTGTAAAGTTGATAATAATGATGGTTGCACAATTCTGTGAATATACTAAAAATCATTGAATTGTACACTTTAAATGGGTGAGTGGTTTGATGCTATGGGTTGATTTATGTCCATCAAAAAGTTATGCTGGGGCTTCCCTGGTGGCGCAGTGGTTGAGAGTCCGCCTGCCGATGCAGGGGACATGGGTTCGTGCCCCGGTCCGGGAAGATCCCACATGCCGCGGAGCGGCTGGACCCGTGAGCCATGGCCGCTGAGCCTGCACGTCCAGAGCCGCCTGTGCTCCGCAACGGAAGAGGCCATAGCAGTGAGAGGCCCACTTACCGCAAAAAAAAAAAAAAAAAGATATGCTGAAGTCCTAACCCTCAAAACCCATGAATGTAACCTTAGTTGGAAATAGGGTTTTTGCAGATATAATCAAGTTAAGATGAGGTCATACTGGATGAGGGTGAGCCCTAAATCCAATGACTGGGGTCTTTATAAGAGGAGAGAGATTTGAAGACACAGAGGAGAAATAAGAAAGAAGGCCAGACCATGGAAGAAGAGAGAATTGGCTACCGGAGATCATGGAATCTCCTGAGCCTGCTGCAGTCAAAAAGCTGATTAAAGCCGAAGGCTTTCAGAGCCATCAGGCCATTAGGGTGATATAAGCGTTGGAGCATCTGGTCCATTACTTTTAATAAGCCACTAGAGGGAGGAAGACCAAGACGGCTGACAGGAGGACATGGAGCTCACCTCCCCCCACAAACACATCAAAAATACATCTACAGGGCTTCCCTGGTGGCGCAGTGGTTGGGAGTCCGCCTGCCGATGAAGGGGACGCGGGTTCGTGCCCCCGTCCGGGAAGATCCCACATGCCGCAGAGCAGCTGGGCCCGTGAGCCACGGCCGCTGAGCCTGCGCGTCCGGACCCTGTGCTCTGCAAAGGGAGAGGCCGCAACAGTGAGAGGCCTGCGTACCGCAAAAAAAACATATACATGTGGACCACTTCTCACAGAAAACCAACTGAAAGTTGGCAGAAGTGCTCCTATACAATCAAAGCTACAAGAAAGATCTCCACATAAAGAGGTAGAACGAGGGGAAAAGAGGCATCAGGACGGACTGGTGCCCCTGGGAGGATCTGTAAGAAAGAGAAGTTCCACATGGGCAGGCTCATACCCTGGGGAGCTGCCTTGCCTGCTGGGAAATCTACTTGGACAGATAGAGGGGCTGGAGAAGACTAGATTCTGCTCACAAGGAGTGCTTGCATGCAGACAATCAGGGCTGAGAGAGACTTGTGCTGGTGGCTACTGCCTCGCTGCTCTTCCCAGTCTGAAGGGCTGAATGCCCAGCCCCACTCGCTCAACACCATAGCCTAGCATGAGATCATGGCAGAGATTCAGTCTAGCTGTGCAGAGACAGGCAGGGACGCCTGGGGTGTGATCCAGGCCAAACCACAGAGACCACTGTCAGCACATGCACTGGGCAGTGCCACAAGAATGTGCAGTGGCCTGGCACTGAATCTCAGAAGAGGACTGGATGCAGCTGGGGTGTGGTCCAGGGAGAAGAGCAGAGGGAGCCCATTGTTAATGCATGCACAGCAGCAGTGGGTCCAGAATGTGCAGAGGCTGGGCACTGAGTCTTGGGCAGACAGGGCCTGGCAGGAGTACACATTGGTTTGTTTCTGTGAACTACGAGCACTCCAGCTCCTCCACTCCACACCTCAGCTTGGAGCTGAATCTGGGGTGAACAGATCCTGGGAGAAGTTTGCCACAGTGGCAGCCCAGGACCTCAGTGGCAGCACAGCCACCTCGACCTGCAGCCACAACACGCTGGTCCCCACCCCAGCATACTCCACACCACAGCCTTGCACTAGGTCTGGGAAAAACATAACAGACAAAGGGATGCCACCTTGGGCTACTTTTGGGCAGAACTGCAGACACCTGCATGGGTAACACATAGGTTTGCTGTGACCACACAGGCCTCACATGCTTCAATGGCACCTCCTTTGGGGCAGGGCATGCACTCAAAGGCAAAAGAGCCTGATCGAACCCAATCCTCAGGGCTTCTACTCCAACAACTGGGGAGAAGATCCCACCCCAGACAGGGCAGTGACAGCTGCAAAGAGGAAGCCCTGCCGCACATCCAGCACAGGCTCTGGATACCACAACACAAATCACATCCCCTATCAAGGGGATAACAACTGGCACACTATAAAGAAAGATATGGCTGGTATCCATACCAAAGCCAGCTCTTGCACCAAAAGAGTTGGAGTCACAGAAGTCTAGACAGGGACACTCCCACATAAAAACACCGGTTCAAGACCACAGTAGCTAACTGTTTCTCCTAAGTTCATAGAAACAGAGAAAGTTAAGTAAAATGAAAAAGCAGAGGAACTACTCCCAATTAAAAGAACAAGAGGAATCCCCTGAAGGAACAAATAATGAAACAGACCTCATCAGTCTACTAGACCCAGAGTTCAAAAAAGGGACAATAAAAATGCTAAAGGAATTAAGAAAGATTATCAAAAGAAATGCAGATCACAGTAACAAGGAAATAGAAACAATGAAGATGAACCAATCAAAATTAGACAATTAAATTGCTGAGATAAAAACCAACCTGGAAGCAATGAGTAGCAGACTAAATGACATAGAAGAAGGAATAAGTGATCTAGAAGACGGAATAATGGAAATCACCCAATCAGAACCGCAGTCAGAGAGATGAATGGAAAAAAAAAATGAAAGCAGCATACAAGATGTATGGGATAATGTAAAGCATGCCAACCTACACATAATAGGGGATCTAGAAGAAGAAGAAAGAGAAAAGGGGATCAAAAGTGTATTTGAAGGGCTTCCCTGGTGGCACAGTGGTTGAGAGTCCGCCTGCCGATGCAGGGGACACGGGTTCGTGCCCCAGTCTGGGAAGATCCCACATGCCACGGAGCAGCTGGGCCCATAAGCCATGGCCGCTGAGCTTGCTCATCCGGAGCCTGTGCTCCGCAACAGGAGAGGCCACAACAATGAGAGGCCCGTGTACCACAAAAAAAAAAAAAAAAAAAATGTATTTGAAGAAATTATGGCTGAACACATGTAAATCAATGAAGTTAGAACATACCCTCACATCATACACAAAGATAAACTCAAAATGGCTTAAAGACTTATATAAGACATGACACCACAAAACTCCTAGAAGAGAACATAGGCAAAACATTCTCTGACATAAATTGTACCAATGTTTTCTTAAGAATGATAGTACTAGATACTGTCAGTATCCCAAGACAATAGAAATAAAAGCAAAAATAAACAAATGAGACCTAATCAAACTTACAAGCTTTGTACAGCAAAGGAAACCATAAATGAAAGAAAAAAACAACTTATGAACCGGGAGAAAATATTTGCAAAAGATGTAACCAGCAAGGGCTTAATTTCCAAAATATACAAAACAACTCATACAACTCAGTAACAAAAAAGCAAACAACCCAATTGAAAAATGAGCAGAAGACCTAAATTGACATTTCTCCAAAAAGACATACAGATGGCCAATGGGCACATGAAAAGATGCTCAACATCTCCAATAAGTAAAGAAATGCAAATCAAAACTACAGTGAGGTACCAACTCACACTGATCAGAATGGCCATTATTAAAAAGTCTAAAAATAACAAATGCTGCAGAGGGTGTGGAGAAAAGGGAACCCTCCTACACAGTTGATGGGAATGTAAATTGGTGCAGCCACTGTGGAAAACCACATGGAGGTTCCTGAAAAAACTAAAAATAGAGTTGCCATATGATCCAGCAATCCCACTCCTGGGCAAGTATTCAGACAAAACTCTAACTCAAAAAGATACATGCACTCCAATGTTCATAGCAGCACTATTCACAATTGCCAAGACATGGAAGCAACCTAAATGTCCATCAACAGATGAATGGATAAAGAAGATGTGGTACATATATACAGTGGAATGCTACTCAGCCATAAAAAAGACTGAAATAATGCCATTTGCAGCAACATGGATGGACCTAGAGATTATCATACTAAGTGAAGAAGGTCAGAAATAGAAAGACAAATACCATATTATATAACGTATACATGCAATCTAAAATATAACGCAAATGAATTTATCTACAAGACAGACTTACAGACATAGAGAACAGACTGTGGTTGCCAAGTGGGGGGGGTGTGGGGGAGGGTGGGATTGGGAGTTTGGTATTAGCAGTTGCAAACTATTATATACAGAATGAATAAACAACAAGGACCTACAGTATAGCACAGGGAACTATATTCAATATCCTGTGATAAATCATAATGGAAAAGAATATGAAAAAGAATGTGTATATATATATATAATACATATATATATGTGTATATATATATGTATAACCAATCACTTTGCTATACAGCAGAAATTAAAACAACATTGTATATCAACTATACTTGAATAAAATAAATTTTTAAAAAAATTATGGGGGCTTCCCTGGTGGCGCGGTGGTTGAGAATCTGCATGCCGATGCAGGGGACATGGGTTCGAGCCCTGGTCTGGGAAGATCCCACATGCCGCGGAGCAACTAGGCCCGTGAGCCACAACTACTGAGCCTGCGCATCTGGAACCTGTGCTCCGCAACAAGAAAGGCTGCGATAGTGAGAGGCCCGTGCACCACGATGAAGAGTGGCCCCCCCTCACCACAACTGGAGAAAGCCCTTGCACGGAAACGAAGGCCCAACACAGCCAAAAATAAATAAATAAATAATTAAAAATGAATATCTGCTTATAAAAAAAATTATGGCTGAAAACATCCTAAAATTAAAAAAGAAAACAGATATCCAAGTATGGGAAGCATAGAGTGGCCCAGACAAGATGAACACAAACAGACCTATACCAAGACATCTCATAATTAAAATGGCAAAAGTTAAAGAGAGGATTCTAAAGGCAGCAAGACAAAAAAAAATGAGTCAGTTACAAAGGAACCCCTATAAGGCTTTCAGCTGACTTCTCTGCAGAAATTTTGCAGGCCAGAAGTGGAGTGGCAACGAGATATTTGAAGTCCTGAAAGGAAAAATGTGCAGCCTAGCATACTCTACCCAGCAAAATTATCATTTAGAATAGAATGAGAGATAAAGTATTTCTCAGACAAACAAAAATTAAAGAATTCAGCAATACTAAACCTACCCTAAAAGAAGTATTGAAAGGAGGGAAGAGATATGGGGGTATATTTATAAGTATAGCTGATTTACTTTGTTATAAAGCAGAAACTAACACACCATTGTAAAGCAATTATACTCCAAAAAAGATGTTTAAAAATATATGTATTGAAAGGTCTTCTCTAAATAGCAAAGAAGCAAGAATTTATAGGAAAGGAAAAGTCACAATAGGAAAGGCAGATATATAAAAGGATTGAAGATCACTTAAATAAGCCAGTACCTAGATTAAAAAACAATCAAAACATTTTGTAAAAGCGATTTTAACTACAAGCAATTACAACAGCAAAAGGATAAGCATGAAGATGTAAAATAGGACATCAAAATCACAAAATGTGCAGAAGGGGAATATAAAAATGTAGATCTTCTAGAATGTGTTTGAACTTGTATGGCTATTGATTTAAAGCAAGTAGATAGGGACTTCCCTGGTGGAGCAGTAGTTAGGAATCCACCTGCCAATGCAGGGGACATGGGTTCGAGCCCTGGTCCAGGAAGATCCCATATTCCGAGGAGCAAGTAGGCCTGTGCATCACAACTACTGAGCCTGTGCTCTAGAGCCAGCGAGCCACAACTACTGAGCCCACATGCCTAGAGCCCATGCTCCACAACAAGAGAAGCCACCACAATGAGAAGCCTGTGCACCACAATGAAAAGTAGCCCCTGCTCGCTGCAACTAAGGAAAGCCCATGCACAACAATGAAGACCCAATGCAGCCAAAAATAAATAAATAAATTTTAAAAGGACTATTAAAAAAATAAAGCAAGTGGATATAGTTATGGATCAACATACTTGAAATCCAGAATAACCATAAATCAAAAACATACAATAGATTCAAAAAAACCAAAGAGAAAGGAAGTCAAGAATACTATAAAAGAAAATCATCAAACCACAAAAGGAAGAACAAAAAGAAGAAGAAAGAAACTAAGAATAACTACAAAAACAACTGGAAAACAAGGCTTAAAATGGGAAAAAGTACATACCTATCAATAATTACTTAATGTTCTGATTAAAAGACATAGAGTGGCAGATTGGATTTAAAAAAAAAACCAACAATATGCTGCTTATAGGAGACTCACTTTAGGGCAAAAGACACACATAGATTGAAGGTGAGGGGATGGAAAAAGATATTTCATGCAAATAGAAATGACAAGAAAGCAAAGGTAGCAATATTCATATCAAAAAAATAGACTCTAAAACAAAGTCCATAAAGAAAGAAAAGAAGGGCATTATATAAAGGGACAAATACAAGAAGGGGATATTATACTCATCAACATATATGCACCCAATGTAGAAGGACCTAAATAGAAAAAACTGATACTAACAGACATAAAGGGAGAAATTGACAGGAATACAATAATAGTAGGAGACTTTAATACCCCACTGACATCAATAGACAGATAATCCAGATAATCAATAAGGCAACAGAGGTCCTAAATGACACAGTAGACCAGTTGGACTAAATTAATATCTACAGGATACTATATTCAAAAATAAAAATAAAAACCAGAACACACATTCTTTTCAAGCACGCAGAGAACATTCTCTAGGATAGACCACATACTAGGTCACAAAACAAGCCTTAACAAATTTAAGAGGATAGAAATTATTTCACGCATATTTCTGACCTCAATGGTATGAAACTAGAAATCAACACAGAAAGAAAATGGGAAAAGAATGAACACAGGGAGACTAAACAACATGCTACTAAAAAACAATGGGTCAACAATGAAATCAAAGAAGAAATCAGAAAATACCTTGAGACAAATGAAAATGAAAGCACAGTCTCACAAAATCTATAGGATGCAGCAAAAGCAGTTCTACAAAGGAAGTTCATAATGATACAGGCCTCCCTCAAGAAACAAGAAAATCTCAAACAAACAACCTAACCTACCCTCCATAAGAAACAGAAAAAGAAGACAAAACAAAGCCCAAAGTCAGCAGAAGGAAGGAAATAATAAAAATCAGAGAGGAAATAAATAAAATAGAGATTAAAAAAAAACCAACAATAGAAAACATCAGAAAAACCAAGAGCTGGTTTTTCGAAAGGATAAACAAGATAGATAAACAACTAGACAGACTCACCAAGAAAAGAGAGAGGACCCAAATAAACAGAATAAGAAATGAAGCAGGAGAAATAACAACTGATACTGCAGAAATACAAAAACAACAACAACAAAAACTCATAAAAGAATACTATGAACAGTTAGTTATATGTCAATGAATTGGACAACTTAGAAGAAATGGACAAGTTTCTAGAAACATACAGCCTGACAAAACTAAGTCAAGAAGAAACAGATAATTTGAAAAGACTTATCACTACAAGTGAAATAGAATCTGTAATAAAACTCCCTGCAAACAAAAGTCCAGGACCAGATGTTTTCACAGGGGAATTCTACCAAACATACAAAGAAAAACTTATACCCATACTTCTCAAACCATTCCAAAATATTGAAGAGGAGGGAACAGTCCCAAATTCATTCTATGAAGCCACCATCTACCCTAAACCAAAACCAAAGAAACTGCAAATAAAAGAAAATTACGGTCCAATATCTTTGATAAATATAGATGCAAAAATCCACAACAAAATATCAGCAAACTGAATCCAACAATATATTAAAAGGATTGTACACCATGATCAAGTTGGATTCATTCCAGTTTCACAAGGATGGTTCAACATAAGCAAATCAATCAATGTGCTACACCACATTGACAAAAGGAAAGATAAGAAAAACATGATCATCTCAATAGATGCAGAAAAAGTCATTTGACAAAATTCGGCATCCATTAATGATTAAACAAAAAAAAACCTCTCACCAAAGTGGATATAGAGGGAACATATTAAAAGCCATTTATGCTCTTTCACCTCCTTGCTTCCAAGATGACCAAGAAAAGAAGGAACAATGGTCATGCCAAAAAGGGACGCGGCCACGTGCAGCCTATTCGCTGTACCAACAGTGCCCGTTGTGTGCCCAAGGATAAGGCCATTAAGAAGTTCATCATTCGGAACATCGTAGAGGCTGCAGCTGTCAGGGACATTTCCGAAGTGAGTGTTTTCGACACCTATGTGCTTCCTAAGCTGTATATGAAACTGCATTACTGCATGAGTTGTGCCATTCACAGCAAGGTAGTCAGGAATCGTTCTCGGGAAGCCCGGAAGGACTGAAAAACTCCACCCTGATTTAGACCTGCTGGTGCTGCCCCACGACCTCCACCAAAGCCCATGTAAGGAGCTAAGTCCTTAAAGACTAAAGAAATACTGTTCCCTGGAAAGACAATAAAGTGGAAATTATACTTTAAAAAAAAAAGAAAAGCCATTTACAACAAACCCACAGCCACATAATACTCAATGGTGAAAAGCTGAAAGCCTTCCTGCTAAATTCAGGAACATGGCAAGGATCCCACTTACACCACTTCTATTTCACATAGTATTGGAAGTCCTAGCCACAGCAATCAAACAAGAAAACGAAATAAATGGTATCCAAATTGGAAGGGAAAGGTAAAACTGCCCCTATTTGCAGATAACATAATACTTTATGTAGAGAACCCTAAAGTCTTCATACAAAAACTATTAGAATAAATGAATCTAGCAAGATACAAGATTAATATACAGAAATCTGTTGCATTTCTTTACACTAACAATGAAATATCAGAAAGAGAAAGTAAAAAAAAATACTGTTTAAAATCATATAAAAAAAAATACTTAGGAATAAACTTAACCAAGGAGATGAAATACATATATACTGAAAACTGTAAAACACTGATAAAAGAAATTGAAGATGATTTAAAGAAATGGAGAGATATACCATGCTCTTCAATTGGAAGAATAAATATCATTAAAATGGCCACACTACCCAAAGCATAATGCAATCCCTATCAAAATACCCATGACATTTGTCACAGAACTAGAACAAATAATACTAAAATTTTTATGACATAGAAGACACAGGATTGAGCCCTGAACCAAGATGATGGAGTAGAAGGATGTGCTCTCACTCCCTCTTGTGAGAACACCAGAATCACAACTAACTGCTGAACAATCATCAACAGGAAGACACTGGAACTCACCAAAAAATGTACTCCACATCCAAAGACAAAGGAGAAGCCACAATGAGACGGGAGGAGGGGCACAATCACAATAAAATCAAATCCCATAACTGCTGGGTGGGTGACTCACAAACTGGAGAACACTCATACCACAGAAGTCCACCCACTGGAATGAAGAGTCTGAGCCCCACGTCAGGCTTCCAACCTGGGGGTCCGGCAACAGCAGGAGGAACTCCTAGAGAATCAGACTTTGAAGGCTAGCGGGATTTGATTGCAAGACACTGACAGAACTGGGGGAAACAGAGACTCCACTCTTGGAGGGCACACACAAAGTAGTGTGCGCATCGGGACCCAGGGGAAGGAGCAGTGACCCCAGGGGGGAACTAAACCAGATCAACCTGCTAGTGTCAGAGGGTCTCCTGCAGAGGCGGGGGGGGGGGGGTGGCTGTGGCTTACCATGAGGACAAGGACACTGGCAGCAGAGGTTCTGGGAAGTACTTCTTGGAGTGAGCCCTCCCAGAGTCTGCCATTAGCCTCACCAAAGAGCCCAGGTAGGCTCCAGTGTGGGGTCACCTCAGGCCAAACAACCAACAGGGAGGGAACCCAGCCCCACCCATCAGCCATCAAGTGGATTAAAGTTTTACTGAGCTCTGCCCAACAGAGCAACAGCCAGCTCTACCCACCACCAGTCCCTCCCATCAGGAAGCTTGCACAAGCCTCTTAGATAGCCTCATCCACCAGAGGGCAGGCAGCAGAAGCAAGAATAATGACAATCCTGCAACCTGTGGAAGAAAAACCACTTTCACAGAAAGATAGACAAGATGAAAAGGCAGAGGGCTATGTATCAGATGAAGGAACAAGATAAAAGGCCAGAAAAACAACTAAATGAAGTGGAGATGGCAACCTTCCAGAAAAAGAATTCAGAATAATGATAGTGAAGATGATCCAGACCTCGGAAAAAGAATGAAGGCAAAGATCAAGAAGATGCAATAAATGTTTAACAAAGACCTAGAAGAATTAAAGAATAAACAAACAGAGATGAACAATACAATAACTGAAATGAAAACTCCACTACAAGGAACCAATAGCAGAATAACTGAGGCAGAAGAATGAATAAGTGACTGGAAGACAGAATGGTGGAATTCACTGCTGCGTAACAGAATAAAGAAAAAAGAATGAAAAGAAATGAAGACAGCCTAAAAGACCTCTGGGACAACATTAAATGCAACAACATTCGCATTATAGGGGTCCCAGAAGGAGAAGAGAGAGAGAAAGGACCCAAGAAAATATTTGAAGGGATTATAGTCAAAAACTTCCCTAACATGGGAAAGGAAATAGCCACACAAGTGCAGGAAGCACAGAGAGTCCCATACAGGATAAACGCAAGGAGAAACGTGCCGAGACACATAGTAATAAATTGGCAAAAATTAAAGACAAAGAAAAATGATTGAAAGCAGCAAGGGAAAAATGACAAATAACATACAAGGGAACTCCCATAAGGTTAACAGCTGATTTCTCAGCAGAAACTCTACAAGCCAGAAGAGAGTGGCATGATATCCTTAAAGTGATGAAAGGGAAGAACCTACAACCAAGATTACTCTACCCGGCAAGGATCTCATTCAGATTCGATGGAGAAGGAGGCAAGGATATACAATGGAGAAAAGACAGTCTATTCAATAAGTGGTGCTGGGAAAACTGGACAGCTACATGTAAACGAATGAAATTAGAACACTCCCTAACACCATACACAAAAATAAACTCAAAATGGATTAGGGACCTAAATGTAAGACTGGACGCTATAAAACTCTCAGTGGAAAACATAGGAAGAACACTCTTTGACATAAATCAGAGCAAGATCTTTTTTGATCCACCTCCTAGAGTAATGGAAATAAAAACAAAAATAAACAAATAGGACCTAATAAAACTTAAAAGCTTTTGCACAGCAAAGGAAACAATAAACAAGACAAAACGACAACCCTCAGAATGGGAGAAAATATTTGCAAATGAATCAACAGACAAAAGACTAATCTCCAAAATATATAAACAGCTCATGCAGCTCAATATTAAGAAAACAAACAACCCAATCCAAAAATGGGCAGAAGACCTAAATAGACATTTCTCCAAAGAGGACATACAAATGGCCAAGAAGCACATGAAAAGCTGCTCAACATCACTAATTATTAGAGAAATGCAAATCAAAACTACAATGAGATATCACCTCACATCAGTCAGAATAGGCATTATCAGAAAATCTACAAAGAACAAATGCTGGAGAGGGTATGGAGAAAAGGGAACCCTCTTGCACTGTTGGTGGGAATGTAAATTGATAGAGTCACTATGGAGAACAGTATGGAGGTTCCTTAGAAAACTAAAAATAAAATTACCATATGATACAGCAATCCCACTACTGGGCATATACCCAGAGAAAACCATAATTCAAAAAGACACATGCACCCCAATGTTAATTGCAGCACTATTTACAATATCCAGGTCATGGAAGCAACCTAAATGCCCATCGCCAGACAAATGGAAGAAGAAGAAGTGGTACATATATACAGTGGAATATTACTCAGCCATAAAAAGGACCAAAATTGGGTCATTTGTTGAGACGTGGATGGATCTAGAGTCTGTCATACAGAGTGATTAAGTCAGAAAGCAAAAAACAAACATCATATACTAACGCATATATGTGGAACCTAGAAAATGGTACAGAAGAACGGGTTTGCAAGGCAGAAATTGAGAAACAGAAGTAGAGAAAAAAACGTATGGACACCAAGCAAGGAAAGTGGCGGGGGGGTGGGGGTGGGGGGGTGATGAATTGGGCGGTTGGGATTGACATGTATACACTGATGTGTATAAAATTGATGACTAATAAGAACCTGCTGTATTAAAAAAAAGAAAATAGGGCTTCCCGGGTGGCGCAGTGGTTGAGAATCTGCCTGCTAATGCAGGGGACACGGGTTCGAGCTCTGGTCTGGGAGGATCCCACATGCCGCGGCGCGACTAGGCCCGTGAGCCACAACTACTGAGCCTGCGCGTCTGGAGTCTGTGCTCCGCAACAAGAGAGGCCGTGATAGTGAGAGGCCCGCGCACCGCGATGAAGAGTGGCTCCCGCTTGCTACAACTAGAGAAAGCCCTCGCACAGAAACGAAGACCCAATACAGAAAAAATAAATAAATAAACTCCTACCCCCAACATCTTCAAAAAAAAAAAAAATAGAAAGTTTCGGAAAAAAAGAAAAAGAAAATAAACTGACATCTATGTTGATAAAAGAAAACAAATGTCAAAAAAAAAAAAAAAGGAGGGCAACCTGACTTTTCCATAAACCTATCACAAACTGTACCATGTGAGATGTACAAAACAAATTGCTCCTGATACCATGTTTCTTCTCCTTTTGGCTTCTTAGTGTTGTGACAATACCAGGGAGATAGACACTAGTGTGACTTTCAGAATCCTATGCAATTTTATTGGCCTCATGTTATCTATATAGATGTTGCTATCACAGAAATAGGTGATATTTAATTAAACCTTAAAGCAAAGTGGAAAAATAAATTAGTAGTATACTCATTTATTTAGATATATGGATCTAATCTGGATGTATATCTAAAAGAGTTGAGGCTATTGCCTCTAAAGAGTGGGTCAGAAATTGCTTTTTTCATTACAAGCCTTCTAGTATATGTATATATATTTTAAACTATGTATGCACATTATTTTAGTTCAATAAACAACGTTAAAACATTAGCATATAATTTTGGGGTGTCCGCAGTGTCTCAAAGCTTATCCATGGCAGGTAAATAAAGAAATCCATTTTGAAGGGCTCTCTGGGCCACGATGAAAAAAAAAAAAAAAGAAGAAGAAGACACAGGATTGCCAAAGCCATCCTGAGGAAAAAGAACAAAGCAGGAGTCATAACCCTCCCAAGCTTCAGACTATACTACAAAGCTACAGTAATCGAAACAGTGTAGTTTTGGCACAAAAACAGACATTTAGATCAATGAAAGAGAACAGAGAGCCCTGAAATAACCTTACACACCTACAGTCAGTTAATCTACAACAAAGGAGGCAAGAATATAATGGAAAAGAGACAGTCTCTTTAGCAAATCGTGTTGGGAAAGCTGGCCAGATACATGTAAATCAATGAAATTAGAACAGTCTCTCACACCATATACGAAAACAAACTCAAAATGGTTTAAAGACCTAAATATAAGACATGACACCATAAAACTCCTAGAAGAGAACATAGCCAAAACATTCTCGGACATAAATTGTAGCAACATTTTCTCAGATCAGTCTCCCAAGCAAAAGAAATAAAAGCAAAAATAAACAAATGGGTCCTAATCAAACTTAAAACCTTTTTCTACAAATAACAAATGCTGAAGGGGGTGTGGAGAAAAGGGAACCCTCCTTCACTGTTGGTGAGAATGTAAACTGGTGCAGCCACTATGGAAAAAAGCATGGAGCTTCCTCAAAAAACTAAGAATAGTGCACGCTTCCACAGCACATATACTAAAATTGCAACAATACAGAGAAGATTAGCATGGCCCCTGCACAAGGATGACATGCAAATTCGTGAAGCATTCCACATTTTTAAATGTAAAATAGATAGCTGGTGGGAAGCAGCCACATAGCACAGGGAGATCAGCTCGGTGCTTTGTGACCACCTAGAGGGGTGGGATAGGGAGGGTGGGAGGGAGACAGAAGAGGGAGGAGATATGGGGATATATGTATATGTATAGCTGATTCACTTTGTTATAAAGCAGAAATTAACACACCATTGTAAAGCAATTATACTCCAATAAAGATGTTAAAAGAAAAACAAACCTAAGAATAGAATTGCCATATGATCCAGCAATACCGTTCCTGAGCGTATACCCAGACAAAACTCTAATTGAAAAGGTACATGCACCTGTATGTTCATAGCAGTACTATTTACTACAGCCAAGACAGGGAAACAACCAAAATACCCGTGGACAGATTAAAAGAATAAAAATGTGGTACATATAAATGTGGGGGTATACACACACACACACACACACACACACACACACACACACACACACATACATACACACACATGCACACATATATATATTACCATGGAATATTACTCAGACATAAAGAAAGAATTAAATAATGCCATTTTCAGCAACATGGACTGACCAAGAGATCATCATACTAAGTGAAGTAAGTCAGAAAGAGAAAGACAAATACCATATGGTATCACTTATATGTGGAATCTAAAATGTGACACAAATGAACACATCTACTAAACAGAAACAGACTCACAGATATAGAGAACAGAATTGTGATTGATAAGGGAGAGGGGAGGTAGGGAAGGGATGGATAGGAAGTTTGAGATTAGCAGATACAAACTATTATTATAAATAGGATGGAAAACAACAAGGTCTTACTGTATAGCACAGGGAACTATATTCAATATCCTGTGATAAACCATAATGGAAAAGAATATGAAAAAGAATATATATATATATCACCTCACACTGGTCAGAATGGCTGTCATCAAAAAATCTACAATCGGGCTTCCCTGGTGGCACAGTGGTTGAGAGTCCACCTGCCAATGCAGGGGACACGAGTTTGTGCCCTGGTCCGGGAAGATCCCACATGCCATGGAGCAGCTGAGCCTGTGAGCCATGGCCACTGAGCCTGTACATCCAGAGCCTGTGATCCACAACGGAAGAGGCCACAACAGTGAGAGGCCCACGTATCGCCAAAAAAAAAAAAAAAAAAAAAAAAAATCTACAAACAATAAATGCTGGAGGTTCCTTTAAAAACTAAAAATAGAGCTACCATATGATCCAGCAATTCCACTCCTGGGCATATATGCAGAAAAGTTGATAACTGTAATTCAAAGAGATACATGCACCCCAACGTTCATAGCATAACTATTTACAATAGCCAAGACATGGAATCAACCCAAGTGCTTAAGAAGATGTGGTATAGGAGCTTCCCTGGTAGTGCAGTGGTTGAGAGTCTGCCTGCTGATACAGGGGACACGGGTTCGTGCCCCGGTCTGGGAAGATCCCACATGCCACGGAGCGGCTGGACCCATGAGCCATGGCCACTGAGCCTGCACGTCCGGAGCCTGTGCTCCACAAAGGGAGAGGCCACAACAGTGAGAGGCCCGCATAACGCAAAAAAAAAAAAAAAAGAAGAAGATGTGGTGTATATATATATATATATATATATATATATACACACATACATATATACACATACACACATAATGTGGTATGTATATAGATATATATAATGGAATATTACTCAGCCACAAAAAAGAATCAAATATTGCCATTTGTAGCAATGTGGATGGATGTAGAGAATATTATACTTAGTGAAGTCAGACAGAGAAAGACAAATATCATATGCTATCATATGCTGTCACATATGCTATTCCACTATATGTAGAATCTTAAAAAATGATACAAGCGAACTTATTTACAAAACAGAAACAGACTCACAGAGATAGAAAATAAATTTGTGGTTGCCAAAGGGGAAGGGAGTGGGGAAGGGATAAATTAAGAAGTATAGGATTAAGAGATACAAACTACTGTACATAAAATAGATAAGCCACAAGGATTTACTGTAAAGCACAGGGGACTATATTCAATATCTTGTAATAACCTATAATGGAGAATAATCTGAAAAAGTATATAGATGTATATAACTGAAAAAAAGAAAGAAAGAAAGAATGTCATATGAGGACAGAGACATTGATTGAAACCATGGAGGTACAAATTAAAGAACAGCAAGGATTGCTGACAGCCACCAGAAACTAGGGAGAGACAAAGGAATCTTCCCCAGAGCCTTTGGAGCAACCATGGCCTTGCTGACACCTTGATTTTGATTTCACACTTCGGGTCTCCAGAACTGTGAGAGAATAAATTTCTTTTGTCCTAAGCCAACTAGTTTGTGGTACTGTAATTTGTTACAGCAGCCCTAGGAAACTAATACATATGGTATGTGAATTATATCCTAATAAAGGTGTTCTGTTCTGTTTTGTTTTGTCTTTTAAGGGCTCTGGGTTTAGTTTGCCATAAGTGGAAATTTATATACTCTTGTGGCAGAGAGCATTGGACGTCTAGAATACAAAAGATGGCCCTAACCATGTAGATTTCTCCCAGGGGGACATGAACTTTTGTTTTATTGCATATGGAACTGTCTTGGCTGCCGGGCAGTATAATTCAGTCATTCCTAGGTCTTTTATTCTTCCTTATCTGAGAAACCTTCTCCCACCTCCATTTAATTCTGTAACTGGGTCACAAACAAAGAAATCTTGTTCTCTCCATTTCGTTACTTCATTTATTTTCTCAGTTTATCATAGATTCTCAGATTTCCTAAGAACAGACTGGACTAGAAGACAGTCTAAGATACTCTGCATTCTCCTACACATGAAAATTTCCCCCAAGTAATGTTTATTATCCAAAATTGGACACTGTCTTATTTGTACCCTTGGGATTTTAATTTACAGAGATGACTGAGTGATAACATGGAGAGGTCAGTGCATTGAAAGAAGATTTGTGTTACCTGCATTTTCTGAGAGGAGGGGGGTCACCACATGGTAAGCACCAGGTTTGATAAGAAGGTAGAAGCAGGAGCAAGGGGAAGGCACAGGCCAGAGCCTTAAGTGGGGTTTCTGCAGGAAAGGCAAGGTAGAGCAGAGTAAACAGTTTAGGATTGGCTACTTTGATTAATTTCACTGGGCTTTTGGTTACACGGGTGGTCTCTAGTTGCTGTGGGAAAATTTAGGGCAGGGGAAATGTTGGCTTGGTACATGAGAGTTAGATAAGAATGTGTGTAAGTTCCAGACAAGCTGAAATTTGGGAGAAAGGCAAACACTTTGGCTGTGATTAATGGATATAGGATAAACATATAGAATCTAAGAAAACACAGTAAGAACAGATATCCAATTACTTTTTACCTTGGACTGAGTCCCTTGTCTACTCAAGTACATTGCCTGAGAGGTTAATGACTAAATAATATTCCCTGATTGTTTGGAGCCTTAGCCCTGGGAACTAAACTTTTGTTCCTACTTTACCCAGTCATTAAATGTCCTAAATCCTGCATCCCTCCTAACTGCCAGTATGTCCTAACGTATCTGTTCATGTCACTCTATCATCAATGAAAGATCAAAACAAAATTTTAGTAGCTCCCTACTGCCCTCAAGATAAAATGCTCTGAACTTACAGTATATGAAAAAGAATAGATACATATATATATATATATATATATATATATATATAACTGAATCACTTTGTTGTACAACTGAAACTAACACAACATTGTGAATCAACTATACTCCAATATAAAATAAAAAGTTTGAAAATATAAAAATAAAAACGGTATGTAGTTTAATAAAGTTTCCCAAGTACTCTTGAGTTTCATAAAAAAGATAAAATGTTCTTTATAAATTATTTAAAATGTATTTTTCAATAGCTAATGCAATACAGCCACTCTACAGGAGGAAAAATCTCCCTTTACTCTTATCCTCTGTTCCCTTCCCCCAAGGCAACCAGTGTTAACTATTTCTTATGTATCTTTCCAAAGAATTTTACACACATACAACAAATACACATATATATTCTCCCAAAACCACCATTTTTTAGCCAAATATTTGCATACAAACACTGCTGCACCTTGCATTTTTCTCTATATTAATAGTCTTATTCATATATCATCTTGCACATTTGTGAGTGTATCTGGAGGGGAAGTCTCTTGAAGTAGAATTACTGAATTGTGCTTTTGATAGGTGTCTCCAAATTACCATCCATAGAAGCAGTAGCATTTGCATCCCCATCAGCAATGAACTCATCCTCATCAATATGTGCAGCATTTGCCACCTGAGCCCAGCTCACATTCCACAGACCTGTCAGTGAGTTCTGTGACTTCCAACTGTCAATATCTACATCCTTATGCCTGAGGGTTCACCCTCCCCCAACCACAACTGCAGATGGTTCCCTGTAGGATTGCAGAGTTGGGGAGATGAAGAAGGGTCAAAAGCATAGAAAATTACTCTCCCTCTCCCACCTCCTCGACTGAAAAATGTGCACAGCCTAAAAGTTGAGTTATGTTTTATTTGGCGGACAAAACTGAGGACTTCAAGCCTAGGACACAACATCTCCGATCACTCTGAGAGACTGCTCTGAAGAAGTGAGGGAGAAGCCAGGATATATAAGAGTTTTTGCAACAAAGACCAGGTAGACAAAACATCAAAAGATTACAGTTAATTAAAGTAAACCAGATATCTCAAGTTAAGGAATTTAGTGCTTTTCTATGTATGGGAAGATGCAAGAGTCTGGGCTCACTGAAATCATTCCTTTGATATGCACCTGAGCTATCTGGGACAAGTATCCTGTGTTTTCTCATCCTGAGTCTCCTCGGGGTGCAATGTCAAGGGTGGCTGCAGCACCTGAGTGCTAGACAGTGGACATCCTATTTCTCTGAGGGAACTCAGGGGCAGCTGTAATGTGATGACTTGCTTTATTTACTGATATGGCAGGCAATATTTTTCATTCACACACCCCTCCACACACACACACAAGGGTCAGCCTTCACCCATGACTTTTCAGCTCGTTCTTCCCTTGGGTGGGACAATTCTGAGGTTGGTATGTTGCACTATCTCTCAGAGATTTTCCACAAGATAGCTAGCTTAATAATGTACTTTTCGGGATTTCCCTGGTGGGTCAGTTGTTTAGAATCTGCCTGCCAACGCAGGGGACACGGGTTCAAGCCCTGGTCCAGGAAGATCTCACATGCTTCAGAGCAACTAAGCCCATGTGCCATGACTGCTGAGCCTGCGTGCGGCAACTACTGAAGCCTGTGCACCTAGAGCCCATGCTCTGCAACAAGAGAAGCCACTGCAATGAGAAGACCACACACAGCAACGAAGAGTAACCCCTGCTCGGTGCAACTAGAGAAAGCCCACATGCAGCAATAAAGACCCAATGCAGCCCAAATTAAATAAATAAATAATTTTTTAAAAATGTACCTTTCATTAGCTGCCTCACTTTTTCTATGTCACTTCCCTACTTCCCTTTCCAGTGTCCCCTCCCAGCTGCCCAACTGGAAGTGCTTTCCTTGTATTCTTTTTGTTTGGAATTAAAATCAGGCAAAAGTGGGGTGAGCAAGCTCTACCTCCACAAAGATAATTGAGCTACTTCTTGTTATGTGGTCCGAATGTCCCTACATCTGTTGCACACTCATCACAATGTTGATATTTTTCAGTCTCTTGGAAACTAACCTCTTTGAAACCATGCAGCTTTAATTAAAGCTTTATTTAAAACAGATGTC
Source organism: Orcinus orca (assembly GCF_937001465.1). NCBI lineage: Eukaryota > Metazoa > Chordata > Mammalia > Artiodactyla > Delphinidae > Orcinus > Orcinus orca. The sequence goes on from NC_064569.1 coordinate 25,611,814, forward strand.
TGTGCCAGAATAAATTCACTAAATTACCTGTTTCAAAAATAAGAATATTTACCTTAATCTCAGGAGGAATCCTGAGAGAATGTATGTTCTCTTCCTGTAGGTTGGCAGTGAAATTATTCTTAGGCCATGGAAAAGAAAGGGAAATAAACAACATGTTGATTTTAATAGGAAAGAGAAAAAAAAGATGTAGACTTTTAAAACCTTCCTAATAGTTTTTTCAAAACGCCTAACAGCTAACAAGTTAAACAACATGGTGGGGGGAGTGGGGAGCAGAGAATAAATAAACTTCACTTAAATGCTTCTTCCCTGATGTAATTTTCTTCTAAGAAAGAGATTTACGTTCAGACACAGGTAGATAAGAACAGTAGCTAAGTGTAAGTTATATTCTTAGAACTTTAGATTTACTACCTCTAAAAGGGAATAATAAGAAGATTAGCTCAAGATGGCAGAGTAGAAAGATGTGAGCTCACCCCTTCTTACAAAAACACCAAAATCACAACTAACTGCTGAACAACCATTGACAAAAAAATACTGGAACCTACCAAAAAAAGATAACCTACATCCAAAGACAAAGAAGAAGCCACAATGAGATGGTAGGAGGGGCACAACTGCAATAAAATCAAATCCCTTACCAGCCAGGTGGGCAACCCACAAACTGGAAAACAATTATACCACAGAAGTTATTCCACAGGAGTGAAAGCTCTGAGCACCACATCAGGCTTCCCAACCTGGGGGAGGAAAAGTCTCCAGAGAATCTGGCTTTGAAGGCCAGTGGGGTTTGATCACAGGACATCCACAGGACTGGGAGAAACAGAAACTCCACTCTTGGACGATGCACACAAAGTTTCACGTACACGAGGATCCACAGGACAAAAGAAGTGAACCCATAAGAAACTGGGCCAGAACTACCTGCTAGTATTGGAGGGTCTACTGCAGAGGCAGGGGGTGGCCATGACACAGTGTGGGGACAAAGACACTGGCAGCAGCAGTTCTGGGAAGTACTCATTGGTGTGAGTCCTCCCAGAGGCCACCATCAACCCCACCCTACAGCCTGTAGGCTCCAGTGCTGGGTCACCTCAGGCCAAAAAACAGACAGGGTGAGAATACAGTCCCACGCATCAGCAGACAAGTGGATTAAAGTTTTACTGAGCATGGTCCTGACCACCAGAGGGACAAGACCCAGCTCCACCCACCACCAGTCCCTCCCCTCAGGAAACTTGCACAAGCCTCTTAGAGAGCCTCATAGACCAGAGGCAGAGAGCAGAAACAAGAAGGACAATCCTGCAGCCTTCAGAAAGAAAACCACAATCACAGAAAGTTAGACAAAATGAAATGGCAGAGGAATATGTCCCAGATGAAGGAACAAGGTAAAACCCCAGAAAAACAACTAAGTGAAGTGGAAATAGGCAACCTTCAAGAAAAAGAATTCAGAATAATGATAGTGAAGATGATCCAGGATCTTGGGAAAAGAATGGAGGCAAGGATTGAGAAGATGCAAGAAATGTTTAACAAAGACGTAGAAGAACTAAAGAACAAACAGAGATGAACAATACAATAACTGAAATGAAAAATACACTAAAAGGAATCAAGAGCAGAATAACTGGGCTTCTCTGGTGGTGCAGTGGTTAAGAATCCACCTGCCAAGGCAGGGGACACGGGTTCGAGCCCTGGTCCGGGAAGATCTCACATGCCGCGGAGCAACTAAGCCTGTGCACCACAACTACTGAGCCTGCGCTCTAGAGCTCACGGGTCACAACTACTGAGCCCGTGTGCCACAACTACTGAGCCTGCGTGCCTAGAGCCCATGCTCTGCAACAAGAGAAGCCACCACCATGAGAAGCCCGCGCACTGCAACGAAGAGCAGCCCCTGCTCCCTGCAACTAGAGAAACCCACACACAGCAATGAAGACCCAATGCAGCCAAAAATAAAACAAAAAATAAATAAATTTTTTAAAAAACAAAAAAACAGCAAACGATTAAAAAAAAAAAGAGCAGAATAACTGAGACAGAAGAACAGATAACTGACCTGGAAGACAGAATGGTGGAAATCACTGCCATGGAACAGAATAAAGAAAAAAGAAAGAAAAAAAGTGAAGACAGTCTAAGAGACCTGTGGGACAACATTAAACACACCAACATTCATATTATAGGGGTTCCAGAAGGATAAGAGAGAAAAAGGACCTCAGAAAATATTTGAAGAGATAACAGCTGAAAACTTCCCTAACATGAGAAAGGCAACAGTCACCCAAGTCCAGGAAGCACAGACAGTCCCAGGCAGGATAAACCCAAGGAGGAATATGGCTGAGACACATAGTAATCAAGCTGACAAAAATTAAAGACAAAGAAAAAATATTAAAAGCAACAAGTGAAAAACAACAAATAACATAAAATGGAACTCCCACAAGGCTATCAGCTGATTTCTCAGCAGAAACTATTCAGGCCAAAAGGATATGGAACAATATATTTAAAGTGATGAAAGGGACTTCCCTGGTGCGTCAGTGGTTAAGAATCCGCCTGCCAGTGCAGGGAACATGGGTTTGAGCCCTGGTTTGGGAAGAAGTCACATGCTGCAGAGCAACTAAGCCTGTGCGTCACAACTACTGAGCCTGCGCTCCAGAGCCTGTAAGCCACAACTACTGGGCCCATGTGCTGCAACTACTGAAGCCCATGCTCTGCAACAAGAGAAGCCACTGAAATGAGAACACCACACACTGCAACAAAGAGTAACCCCTGCTCACCACAACTAGAGAAAGCACAGGTGCAGCAACAAAGACCCAATGCAGCCAATAAATAAATAGATAAATAAATAAAGTGATGAAAGGGAAGAAGCTACAACAAAGAATACTCCACCCAGCAAGGCTCTCATTCAGATTTGATGGAGAAATCAAGAGCTTTACAGACAGACAAGCAAAAGCTAAGAGAATTCAGCATCACCAAATTCAGCTCTGCAACAAATACTAAAGGAACTTCTCTAGGCAGGAAATAGACCAGCAACGTAGAATGACCTTTTACATATATAGACTGCTATATCGAAACCTCATGGGAACAGCAAACCCAAAAACTACAATTGATACACACACACAAAATAAAAAGCAACCCAAACACAACACTAAAGATGACCATCAAACTGCAAGAGAAGAGAACAAAAGAGAAAGGGAATAAAAAAGACCTACAGAAACAAACCCAAAACAATTAAGAAAATGGCAATAGGAGCATACATATTGATAATTACTAAATGTAAATGGATTAAATGCTCCAGCCAAAAGACATAGACTGGCTGAATGGATACAAAAACAAGACTCATATATATGCTGTCTATAAGAGACTCACTTCAGACCTAGGGACACATACAGACTGAAAGTGAAGGAATGGAAAAAAGATATTCCATGCAAATGGAAATCAAAAGAAAGCTGAAGTAGCAATTCTCATATCAGACAAAATAAACTTTAAAATAAAGACTACTAAAAGAGAAAAAGAAGGACACTACAAAATGATCAAGGGATCAATCCAAGAAGAAGACATAACAATTGTAAATATTTATGCACCCAACATAGGAGCACCTCAGTAAATAAGGCAAATACTAACAGCCATAAAAGGGGAAATTGACAGTAACACATTCATAGTAGGGACTTTAACACCCCACTTTCACCAATGGACAGGTCATCCAAACTGGAAATAAATAAAGAAACACAAGCTTTAAATGATACATTAAACACGATGGACTTAATTGATACTTATAGGACATTCCATCCAAAAACAACAGAATACACTTTCTTCTCAAGTGCTCATGGAACATTCTTCAGGATAGATCATATCTTGGGTAACAAATCAAGCCTTGGTAAATTTAAGAAAATTGAAATTTTATCAAGTATCTTTTCCAACCACAACGCTATGAGACTAGATATCAATTACAGGGAAAAAAATCTGTAAAAAATACAAACACATGGAGGCTAAACAATACACTACTTAATAACCAAGAGATCGCAGAAGAAATCAAAGAGGAAATCAAAACATACCGAGAAACAAATGACAATGTAAACACAAAGACCCAAAATCTATGGGATGCAGCAAAAGCATTTCTAAGGAGAGATTTATAGCAATACAATCCTACCTCAAGAAACTAGAAACATCTCAAATAAACAACCTAACCTTACACATAAAGCAATTAGAGAAAAAAGAACCAAAAAACCCGAAAGTTAGCAGAAGGAAAGAAGTCATAAAGATCAGAGCAGAAATAAACGAAAAAGAAATGAAGGAAACAATAACAAAGATCAATAAAACTAAAAGCTGGTTCTTTGACAAGATAAACAAAGTTGATAAACCATTAGCCAGATTCATCAAGAAAAAAAGGGAGAAGACTCAAATCAATAGAATTAGAAATGAAAAAGGAGAAGTAACAACTGACACTGCAGAAATACAAAGGATCATGAGAGATTACTTCAAGCAACAATATGCCAATAAAATGAACAACCTGGAAGAAATGGACAAATTCTTAGAAAGGGACAAGCTTCCGTGACTGAACCAGGAAGAAGCAGGAAATATAAACAGACCAATCACAAACACTGAAATTGAGACTGTGATTAAAAATCTTCCAACAAACAAAAACCCAGGACCAGATGTTTTCACAGTGAATTCTATCAAACATTTAGAGAAGAGCTAACACCTATCCTTTACAAACTCTTCGAAAATTTGGCAGAGGGAGGAGCAATCCCAAAATCATTCTATGAGGTCACCATCACCCTGACACCAAAACCAGACAAAGATGTCACAAAGAAAGAAAACTACAGGCCAATATCACTGATGAACATAGATGCAAAAATCTTCAACAAAATACTAGCAAGCAGAATCCAACAACACATTAAAAGGATCATACACCATGATCAAGTGGAGTTTATCCCAGGATGGAAGGATTCTTCAATATATGCAAATCAATCAATGTGATAAACCATATAAACAAATTGAAGGAGAAAAACCATATGATCATCTCCATAGATGCAGAAAAATTTTTCAGCAAAATTCAGCACCCATTTATGATAAAAACCCTCAACAAAGTAGGCATAGAGGGAACTTACCTCAACATAATAAAGGCCATATATGACAAACCCACAGCCAACATCTTTCTCAATGGTGAAAAACTGAAACCATTTCCACTAAGATCAGGAACAAGACAAGGTTGTCCACTCTCACAACTATTATTCAACATAGTTTTGGAAGTTTTAGCCACATCAATCAGAGAAGAAAAAGAAATAAAAGCAATGCAAATTGGAAAAGAAGAAGTAAAGCTGTCACTGTTTGCAGATGACATGATACTATACATAGAGAATCCTAAAGACGCTCCCAGAAAACTACTAGAGCTAATCAATGAATTTGGTAAAGTAACAGAATACAAAATTAATGCACAGATATCTCTTGCATTCCTATACAAGAAAAATCTGAAAGAGAAATTAAGGAAACACTCCCAATTACCATTGCAACAAAAAGAATAAAATTCCTAAGAATAAACCTACCTAGGGAGACAAAAGACCTGTATGCAGAAAACTATAAGACACTGATGAAAGAAATTAAAGATGATACAAGTATGTGGAGAGATATACCATGTTCTTGGATTGGAAGAATCAACATTGGGAAAATGACTAGTCTACCCAAAGCAATCTACAGATTCAATGCAATCCCTATCAAACTACCAAGGGCATTTCTCACAGAACTAGAACAAAACATTTCACAATTTGTATGGAAATACAAAAGACTCTGAATAGCCAAAGCAATCTTGAGAAAGAAAAACGGAGCTGGAGGAAGCAGGCTCCTGGACTTCAGACTATACTACAAAGCTACAGTAATCAAGAAAGTACAGTACTTGCACAAAAACAGAAACAGATCAATGGAACAGGATAGAAAGCCCAGAGATAAACCCACGCACATATGGTCACCTTATTTTTTATAAAGGATGCAAGAATATACAATGGAGGAAAGACAGCCTCTTCAATAAGTGGTGCTGGGAAAACTAGACAACTACATGTAAAAGAATGAAATTAGAACACTCCCTAACACCATACACAAAAATAAACTCAAAATGGATTAAAGACCTAAATGTAAGGCCAGAAACTATCAAACTCTTAGAGGAAAATATAGGCAGAACACTCTATGACATAAATCACAGCAAGATCCTTTTGGACCCACCTCCTAGAGAAATGGAAATAAAAAGAAAAATAAACAAATGGGACCTAATGAAACTTATAAGCTTTTGCACAGCAAAGGAAACCATAAACAAGACCAAAAGACAACCCTCAGAATGGGAGAAAATATTTGCAAATGAAGCAACGGACAGAGAATTAACCTCCAAAATTTACAAGCAGCTCATGCAACTCAATATCAAAAAAACAAACAACCCAATCCAAAAATGGGCAGAAGACCTAAACAGACATTTCTTCTAAGAAGATATACAGATTGCCAACAAACACATGAAAGAATCCTCAACATCACTAGTCATTAGAGAAATGCAAATCAAAACTACAATGAGGTATCACTTCACACCAGTCAGAACTGCCATCATCAAAAAATCTACAAACAATAAATGCTGGAGAGGGAGAATGGCCATTATCAAAAAATCTACAAAGAATAAATGCTGGAGAAAAGGGAACCCTCTTGCACTGTTGTTGGGAATGTAAATTGATACCGCCACTATGGAGAACAGTATGGAGGTTCCTTAAAAAACTAAAAACAGAACTACCATACGACCCAGCAATCCCACTACTGTGCATATACCCTGAGAAAACCATAATTCAAAAAGAGTCAAGTACCACAATGTTCATTGCAGCTCTATTTAGAGTAGCCAGGTCATGGAAACAACCTAAGTGTCCATTGACAGATGAATGGATAGAGAAGATGTGGCACATATATACAATGGAATATTACTCAACCATAAAAAGAAACGAAATTGAGTTATTTGTAGGGAGGTGGATGGACTTAGAGTCTGTCATACAGAGTGAAGTAAGTCAGAAAGAGAAAAACAAATACTGTATGCTAACACATATATATGGAATCTAAGAAAAAAAAATGTCATGAAGAACCTAGGGGTAAGATGGGAATAAAGACACAGACCTACTAGAGAATGCACTTGAGGATATGGGGAGGGGGAAGGGTAAGCTGTGACAAAGTGAGAGAGAGGCATGGACATATATACACTACCAAATGTAAAATAGATAGCTAGTGGGAAGCAGACGCATAGCACAGGGAGATCAGCTCAGTGCTTTTTGGCCACCTAGAGGGGTGGGATAGGGAGGGTGTGAGGGAGGGAGACGCAAGAGGGAAGAGATATGGGAACATATGTATATGTATAACTGATTCACTATGTTATAAATTAGAAACTAACACACCATTGTAAAAAGAAATTATACTCCAATAAAGGTGTTTTTTTTAAAAAAAGTGAAAGTGAGGGAGGAGACTGAAAAAAAAAAGATGTGGCACATATATGCAATGGAATATTACTCAGCCATAGAAAGAAACGAAATTGAGTTATTTGTAGTGAGGTGGATGGACCTAGAGTCTGTCATACAGAGTGAAGTAAGTCAGAAAGAGAAAGACAAATACCATATGCTAACACATATATATGGAATCTAAAGAAAAAAACAGAAGGTTCTAAAGAACGTAGGGGCAGAACAGGAATAAAGACACAGACATAGATAATGGACTTGAGGACATGAGGAGGGGGAAGAGTAAGCTGGGAAGAAGTGAGAGAGTGGCATGGACATATGTGCACTACCAAATGCAAAATAGATAGCTAGTGGGAAGCAGCTGCATAGCACAGGGAGATCAGCTTGGTGCTTTTTGACCACCTAGAGGGGTGGGATGGGGAGTGTGGGAGGGAGACACAAGAGGGAGGAGATATGAGGATATATGTATATGTATAGCTGATTCACTTTGTTATAAAGCAGAAACTAACAGAGCATTGTAAAGCAATTATACTCCAATAAAGATGTTAAAAATAAATAAATAAAATAAAGACTGTTATATGAGACAAAGAAGAACACTACGTAATGATGGACGGATGAATCCAAGAAGAAGATATAACAATTTTTAATATATATGCACCCAACATAGGAGCACCTCAATATATAAGGCAAATACTAACAGCCATAAACAGAGAAATCAACAGTAACACAATAATAGTGGGGGACTTTAACACCTCACTTTCATCAATGCACAGATCATCCAGACAGGAAATCAATGAAGAACACAGGCCTTAAATGACACATTAGACCAAATATTTATAGAGCATTCCATCCAAAAGCAGCAAAATACACATTCTTCTCATGTGCACATGGAACATTTTCCAGGATTGACCACGTGCTGGGCCAATAAGCGAGCCTCAGTAAATTTAAGAAAATTGAAATCATATCAAGTATCTTTTCTGACCCCAATGCAATGAAATTAGAAATCAACCATGAGGAAAAAAACTGTAAAAAACACAAACACATGGAGGCTACATAAATCAAAAAGGAAATAAAAAAATACTTAGAGACAAAAGAAAACAAATGCACAATAATCCAAAACCTATATGATGCAGCAAAAGCAGTTCTGGGGATTCCCTGGTTATGCAGTGGTTGAGAATCCGCCTGCCAATGCAGGGGACATGGGTTCGAGCCCTGGTCTGGGAAGATCCCACATGCCGTGGAGCAACTGGGCCCGTGAGCCACAATTACTGAGCCTGTGCGTCTGGAGCCTGTGCTCCGCAACAACAGAGGCCGCGATAGTGAGAGGCCCACGCACCGCGATGAAGAGTGGCCCCTGCTTGCCACAACTAGAGAAAGCCCTCGCACAGAAACGAAGACCCAACACAGCCATAAATAAATAAATAAATAAATAAATAAAAAGCAGTTCTAAGAGGGAAGTTTATAGCAATACACTCTTACCTCAGGAAACAAGAAAAATCTCAAATAAACAACCTAACCTTACACCTAAAGCAACTAGAGAAAGAAAAACAAACAAAACCTAAAGTTAGTAGAAGGAAAGAAATCATAAAGATCAGAGCAGAAATAAATGAAATAGAGACAAAGAAAACAATAGCAGAGGTCAATGAAACTAAAATCTGGTTTTTTGAAAAGATAAACAAAATTGATAAACCTTTAGCCAGACTCATCAAGAAAAAAGGGAAAGGACTCAAATCAATACAATTAGAAATGAAAAAGAAGTTACAATTGACACCACGGAAATACAAAGGATCATAAGAGACTACTACAAGCAACTGTATGCCAATAAAATGGACAATGTAAAAGAAATGGACAAATTCTTAGAAAGGTACAATCTCCCAAGACTAAGCCAGGAAGAAATAGAAAATATGAACGGACCAATCACAAGTACTGAAATTGACACTGTGATTTTAAAACTCTCAACAAAGTCCAGAGGGCTTCACAGGTGAATTTAATCAAACATTTTGAGAAGAGCTAACACCTATCCTTCTGAAACTCTTCCAAAAAATTGCAGAGGAAGGAAAACAAACTCATTTTACAAGGCCACCATCACCCTGATACCAAAACCAGACAAAGATGTCACAAAGAAAGAAAATTACAGGCCAATATCACTGATGAATATAGATGCAAAAATCCTCAACAAAATACCAGCAATCTGAATCCAACAATATATTAAAAGGATTAAGTGGGATTTAATCCAGGGATGCAAGGATTTTTCAATATCCAGAAATCAATCAGTGTGATACACCACATCAAAAAATTGAAGAATAAAAACCCTATGATCATCTCAATAGATGCAGAAAAAGCTTTTAACAAAATTCAACACCCATTTATGGTTAAAAAAAAAAAACTCTTCAGAAAGTGGGCATAGAGGAAACATACCTCAACATAATAAAGGCCATATATGACAAACCTACAGCTAACATCATACTCAAGAGCGAAAAGCTGAAAGCATTTCCTCTAAGGCCAAGAACAAGACAAGGATGTCCACTCTCGCCACTTTTATTCGACATAGTTTTGGAAGTCCTAGCTATGGCAATCAAAGAAAAAGAAATAAAAGGAATCCAAATTGGAAAATAAAAAGTTAAACAGTCACTGTTTTCAGATGACATGATACTATACATAGAAAATCCTAAAGACACTACCAGAAAGCTACTAGAGCTCATCCATGAATTTGGTGAAGTTGCAGGTTACAAAATAAATACACAGATTTTTGTTGCATTTCTATACACGAACAATGAAAGATCACAAAGAGAAATTAAAGAAACAATCCCATTTACCACTGCATTAAAAAGAATAAAATACCTAGGAATAAACCTACCTAAGGAGACAAAAGACCTGTACCCCAAAAACTATAAGATGCTGATGAAATAAATTGAAGATGACACAAACAGATGGAAAAATATACCATGTTCTTGGATTGGAAGAATAAATATTGTCAAAATGACTATATTACCCAAGGCAATCTACAGATTCAATGCAATCCCTATCAAATTACCAATGACATTTTTCACAGAACTAGAACAAAAAATCTTAAAATTTGTATGGAGATACAAAAGACCCCGAATAGCCAAAGCAATCTTGAGAAAGACAAAAGGAGCTGGAGGAATCAGGCTGCCTGACTTCACTCTACTACAAAGCTATAGTCATCCAAACAGTATGGTCCTGGCACAAAAACAGAAATATACATCAATGGAACAGTATAAAAAGCCCAGAAATAAACCCACACACCTATGGTCAATTTGTCTAAGACAAAGGAGGCAAGAGTATACAGTGGAGGAAAGACAGTCTCTTCAATAAATAATGCTGGGAATACTGGACATCTACATGTGAAAAAAAATGATATTAGAAAATTCTTTAACACCACACACAAAAATAAACTCAAAATGTATTAAAGACCTAAATGTGAGACTGGACACTACAAAACTCTTAGAGGAAAACATAGGCAGAACACTCTGACATAAATTGCAGCAATATCTTTTTTGATCCATCTCCCAGAGTAATGGAAATAAAAATAAACAAATGGGACCTAATTTAACTCAGAAGCTTTTGCACAGCAAAGGAAACTATAAACAAAACAAAAGACAACTCACACAATGGGAGAAAATATTTGCAAATTATGTGACCAACAAAGGATTAGTCTCCAAAATTTACAAACAGCTCATGTGGCTTAATATCATCAAAACAAACACCCAATCACAAAATGGGCAGAAGACCTAAATAGACATTTCTCCAAAGAAGAGGCACGTGAAAAGATGTTCAACATCGCTAATTATTAGAGAAATGCAAATCAAAACCACAATGACGTATCACCTCACACCAGTCAGAATGGCTATCATCAAAAAATCCACAAACAATAAATGCTGGAGAGCGTGTGGAGAGAAGGGAACCCTCCTACACTGTTGGTGGGAATGTAAATTGATACAGACACTATGGAAAACAGTATGGAGGTTCCTTGAAAAACTAAAAATAGAGCTACCATATGATCCTTCAATCCCACTCCTGGGCATATATCCAGAGAAAAACACCGTCCGAAGGGATACATGCACCCCAATATTCATTGCAGCACTATTTACAATAGCCAAGATATAGAAGCAACCTAAATGTCCATCGACAGAGGAGTGGATAAAGAAGATGTGGTACATATATACAATATAATATTATTCAGCCATTAAAAAGAATGAAATAACGCCATTTACAGCAACATGGATGGACCTAGAGATTGTAAGTCTCTAGGTGAAGTAAGACATACTGAGTGAAGTAAGTCAGAGAAAGAGAAATATCGTATGATGTTGCTTATATGTGGAATCTAAAAAAAAAAAAATGATACAAATGGGCTTGTTTGCAGGACAGAAGCAGACTCACAGACTTGGAGAATGAACTTGTGGTTGCCAGGGGGGAAAGGCTGGGGGGGGATAGTTAGGGAGTTTGGGATTGACATGTACACACTGCTAAATTAAAAATGGATGAAAAAAAAAAAATGGATGACCAGGGCTTCCCTGGTGGTGCAGTGGTTAAGAATCCGCCTGCCAATGCAGGGGAGCCCTGATCCGGGAAGGTACCACATGCTGCAGAGCAACTAAGCCCGTGCGCCACAACTACTGAGCCTGTGAGACACAAATACTGAAGCCCGGGCACCTGGAGCCCGTTCATTCTCCACAACAAGAGAAGACACCGCAATGAGATGCCTGCGCACCATAACGAAGAGTAGCCACCGCTCACCGCAACTAGAGAAAGCCCGCGCACAGCAACAAAGACCCAACACAGCCAAAAAAATTTTTTTTTAAGTTTTTTTTAATGGATGACCAGCGGGGGACCTGCTGTGTAGCACAGGGAACTCTGCTCAATATTATGTAACAACCTAAATGGGAAAAGAATTTGAAAAAGAATAGATACATGTAGATGTGAAACTGAATCACTTTGCTGTACACCTGAAACTAACACAACGTTGTTAATCAACAATACGCCGTTATAGGGCTTCCCTGGTGGCGCGGTGGTTGAGAGTCTGCCTGCCGATGCAGGGGACACGGGTTCGTGCCCCGGTCCGGGAAGATCCCACATGCCGCAGAGCGGCTAGGCCTGTGAGCTATGGCCGCTGAGCCTGTGCGTCCGGAGCCTGTGCTCCGCAACGGGAGAGGCCACAAACAGTGAGAGGCCCGCGTACCGCAAAAAAAAAAAAAAAAAAAAAAAAAATACGCCGTTATAAAATAAAAAGTTAAAAAAAAAAAAGACATAACAACAAGCATTGGTGAGGATGTGAAGAAATTAGAAGCCTCATACATTGCTACTGGGAATGTAAAATGGTGCAGCTGCCTTGAAATAATTTCACAGTTCCTCTAAATTTAAACATAGAGTTATCATATGACCCAGAAATTCCATTCCTGAGTATATACCCAAGAGAGATGAAAACGTATGTCACACACACAAAAAAAGTATACACAAATGTTTATAGCAGCCTTATTTACAATAGAAAAAGTAAAATATTGTATACCTATGCAATGGAATACTATTTAGCAATAAAAAGAAATGAAGTATTGATATATGCTACAACATGGATGAGCCTTGAAAACATCATGTTAAGTGAAATAAACCAGTCACAAAAGACCACAATTCTATGTAATCATTTTTATGAAATGTCGAGAATAGGCAAATCTATAGACAAAAAGTAGATTTGTGGTTGCCAGTGGCTGAGGGAATTGGGGGTAATAGGGAGTGGCTACTTATAGGTACAGTGTTTCTTTTAGGGATGATGACAAAGTTCTAAAACTGATTGTTGTGATAGCTGTACAACTGAGTGAATATACTAAAAGCCATTGAATTGTTTAGTTTAAATGGGTTAATTGTATGCTATGTGAATTATAATCAAAATAAAGCTGTCATTTTAAAAAAGAAGAGTATATTCTATATCAGTGTAGAAAGTGGAGGGAACAAGCTTGACGTAAGAGAGGCCATGAGAATAATAGTATGTTTTTTTCTGATGAGAAAATAAATAAAAATAAATAAAATGGAATAATAATTCACATGCTTGTTTTGATGATTAAATGAACGAATAGATGTAAAGTATTAGCACCTTCCCTGGCACATAATAAAGGCTCCATAATTGGTAGTTATTCCTATGAAAACAGTTTTTGCTCGTATGGCATTGTGTGCTCTAGAAGACTAGAAGAACACATCCCATGAGAGTTCTTGACCCGGAGAACAGCCTAGGGAAGGGCACTACATAAAGTGTTCATTAGACAGAAACCCCACATCTCAGCAGAGTGCAAATCAAGAAGACAGCATAGTCTCCTTTCCCATACTTTGCATTGCTCAGGCAGTCCAGACTTCTATAAATGTATAGAAGGAGGCATCACAGGAGTTGCTACATATAAGAATAGACAGAACCTCTTGCAATACTGGAATAGGCATATTCTCCCCTCTGAGACCATTGCTTTTGCTACTCCTACCTACCACTTGCAATATTAATGTTACCAATTCCAAAAACAACTTTTAGAGATGCAGCAACACCGCCTCCTCTTCAAAGCAAACTGTGCTTTCTTTGTTTGTCTGTTTGTTTGTCAAAGCAAAATTTGGAGGTGAGAGGTAGAGGGTAGGAAATGGGAGTTAGTAGAGAGAGTATGTACTATATATATCATGGCATCTCTAATGATATAGCAGAAAGAGCTGGACTAAGAACCATGGAGGCACAGATCTAATTTTGGCTCTTTCAATGAGAGAGTTTGTGAACTTGGGCAGACTTACTTAGTTTGTCTGTGAACAGCCATATAATAAATTACATGTAAGTGCTGTCAACTCTACCTCCAAGGTATATCTCAATTCTATCCACTTCTTTCTATATATTCTATCACGTAAGCCAGGCCACTATCATCTCCTATCTAAGATATAGCAACAGCCTCCTCTGGATTTCTTGTTTCCCTGCTGACCCCACTACAGTTTATCCGAGACCCTGAAGCAGAGGAATATTTGAGAATTTTTAATCTTAGGAAAAAAATCCATACTTATAATAGCCCTCATGATATTAATCACCCCCTGCCAAAACCTCTCTTACCTTATTGTGCTGGCAGACTCTAAGGTGGCCCCCATGGTGTCTGCCTGGTATTCATGCCTTGTGTAATCTACTCCCCTTGAGTAGATGGGACCTGGACATGTTTTTACTCAACAGGATACAGCAAAGATGATGGAGTGTCACTTCACTAATAACGTTTCATAAGCTTGTAACCCATCTTTCTAGGAGACTCTCTCCTTTGCTGGATTTGAGGAAGCAAGCAACCATGTAGGGAAGGTCTTCAAGGCAAGGAACTGAGGGCAGCCTTCAGCTGACAGCTAGCAAGAAATGGAGGCCCTCAGTCCAACAGCCTAAAAGGAACTGAGTTATATCCACAACTTCATTAGCTTGGAAGTAAATCCTCAGATGAGCCTTGGATGAGAACCCAGCCCTTGCCAATACCTTGACTGCAGCTTTGCAGAAGATCCAGTAAAGCTGTGCCTGGATTCCTGATTCACAGAAATGGTGTCATTTTAAGCTGATAAACTTGTAATATTGTTAATGCAGCAATACCTAATTCTTTTTTTTTTTTTTTTTTTTTTGCGTTACGCGGGCCTCTCACTGTTATGGCCTCTCCCGTTGCAGAGCACAGGCTCGGGACGCACAGGTCCAGCGGCCATGGCTCACGGGCCCAGCTGCTCCGCGGCATGTGGGATCTTCCCGGACCGGGGCACGAACCCGTGTCCCCTGCATCGGCCGACAGACTCTCAACCACTGCACCACCAGGGAAGCCCATCAACACCTAATTCTTATCTTCCACCACACTCTTCATCATCCTCTATAATCTACGTACACTGGGCCTTCTTGCTGCTGCCCCTGTATGTCAAGGTTATTCCCTCCTAAGTGCCCTTACACTTGCCACGCTCTCTGCCTAGAAGGCTCCTAACCCAACTCTTCACTTAGTTGACTTTATCTTGTCATTCATGCCTTAGCTCTAGTGTTCATTCTTATCTACCTAAGTAGCCACCCTGACATGAGCACATCATACAATTTTAGTTTTCTGCATAATGCTTTTTACTACCAGTAAAAATTTGCTTATTCAGTTTCTTTACCCTAGAATGTAAGCTATTTGAGATCAAGGACCTTGTCTATCTTGTATGCCTAGAACCTAAAACAGTGCCTGGCAACATTCCTTCAAAACTTGTTATCATTAAATGATCATTGGGCAATATTTAAGTTCCATCCAGCGCCAAAATGATCTCAGTTCCATAAAAGGGCATATGCAAAGATGTTCATTGTGACAGTATTTGTGGCACAGTGAGTGGGAGATAATCTGGGTGTCCATCACTGGGAGAGTTGATAAGTAAACTGTGCTAGATGCACACGTGGAGAGCTATGTAGCAATTAGAAGCAACAGATCAGATGTGCACCTTGAAACACGGCTGGACTGAAAGCATAGCCCTCAAGACTAAGATGTATAAGATGCACGTTTTTTATAAACAAAAACACAGGTGCGCACAAAAATACGTATTTGTAAGAACAATACAAATAGAACCACATTAAATGGATTATAATGCTTTCCTATAGGAGGGGAAGTAGATGCAAGTGGGAAATGAGGTTAAGAGGGAATAAATAAAACAAGAGAAGGACCTTACACAGACTAACGATGAGAATGTGCTGGAATTGGGCTGTATGATAATTTAGTCTTCTGCACCTGAGAACCCAAATTAAGGTCAAACAAAATTGTGTGGTTCAGAGATCATAGGAGACATCATAGGGTGTCACCAGCCTAAAGATAGGAAGTTTTGGGTTAAATACTATAAGGTGACCAACACTAGAAGGCTCACTCATGAACCCCACTATTCCCTCCTTCACCTTATGGAATCAGGCATCTGGGTGTTTCCAAATTTTCTCTCACCTTTCTCTCAAATAGTCTCCACCTCTCTTGGGTCTCCATCATGATTAGACTTAGGTTCAATTGTCACAACACTGCTGCTTCACAGGTGATGCCATGCTCTTTCAACAGAAATTATATAACATCTGATTATCTCTTTTTGTGTGATACAGAGCTGTTAATGATCAATGTGCAGTCTTTATGTCAAGGTCTCTTTAGTCTTTGATTATCTGAGGCTAATTTTCTAGTATATTCCTCAGGAAGAGTTCATGGGAACAATATTCACTGAGTTTTTAAATGTTTGTAATGGTTTGTCTATAACTTTCTGGAGTTGAAAGTCAGCTCAGAAGAATATAAATCCTTAGCTCACATTTTCTTAACACACAATGAATTTTCAAACCTCTGTTTTATAGCTTATAACTTTTCTCCACCTGGAATGTCCTTCCCACTTGTCACCTGTCAAACTCTATTCAGCCACCTGGGCCCAGTGGTGGCTTTCTACTACTAGGAAAGTGTTCCTATCTCCTCCAGACAGAATTAAGTTCTATTTTCAATAATGCAACTTTATGGGGACTTTGTGGTCCAGTGGTTAAGAATCTGCCTTCCAATGCAGGGGACACAGGTTCAATCCCTGGTCCGGGAACTAAGATCCCACATGCCATGGGGCAACTAAGCCCACGCACCACAACTAGAGAGCCCGCGTGCACAACTACTGAGCCCACATGCTCTGGAGCCCACGTGCCACAACTAGAGAGAAGCCCATGTGCTACAACTAGAGAGAAGCCCATGCGCTGCAACTAGAGAAACCCATGCACTGCAGCAAAGTGCCCGAGCACCGCAACAAAAGATCCTGCATGCCGCAACTAAGACCCAACGCAGCCAAATAAGTAAATAAATAAAATTTTTTGAAAATAGTGCAACTTTGGGCTTCCCTGGTGGCGCAGTGGTTGCGAGTCCGCCTGCCGATGCAGGGGACACAGGTTCGTGCCCCGGTCCGGGAAGATCCCACATGCCGCGGAGCTGCTAGGCCCATGAGCCATGGCCGCTGAGCCTGCGCGTCTGGAGCCTGTGCTCCACAAAAAAAAATAATAATAAATTAAAAAATAAATAAATAAATAAAAATAGTGCAACTTTATACATTTCTCTAGTACATCACTTAACACATTATATATAGCTACAACTTATTAAGCACTGTGTGCTGGGCACAGTTGAGTCATATAGTGGATTAATTACATGTAGTGCACCATATGTGCACACGTGTGTGCTTGCTTTGGAATTTTAA
This sequence comes from Orcinus orca, assembly GCF_937001465.1. NCBI lineage: Eukaryota > Metazoa > Chordata > Mammalia > Artiodactyla > Delphinidae > Orcinus > Orcinus orca. The sequence continues at coordinate 25,629,441 of NC_064569.1, forward strand.
ATTGCCTGATGTTTTTGTTTGCCTAGTTTTCTAGGCAAACAAAAGAAACGTGTGTTTTACTTTTTCTTTGGTGATGTCATTTAATTTTCAATCACTATATCATCCCTAAACTTTCACCCAGCTGTCTCTATCTCAGTACATGTCAACACTTCGGGTACCTTAGGATTCATTTTCCTGGAGACACCTCCCTCAAAGCTTTCTAAGCTGCTCCCATCTGGGCTGCAGTCTCTCAGGTGCTGCTATCGAAGGTTTACCTTCACCGTCACCTGGGAATTCTCTTTGCCTCTTTTTTGGGGATGGATTTCCTATTTCCTGGATCTTATATTATTCCTTTTCTTCAGTTACTTTCCTGTAACTCAGCTATTGGAGATTAAAACTTACTCTGTCCTCACATGTGATTGATAGAGTGCCAACTTTATAATTCCAAGCTGATAGTTTTTTCTCTCAGAATATTAAAGACATTGTTCTACTGTCTTCCAGTTTTCAGTGTTGCTGTTGAATAGCCAATGCCATTATGATTTTGAATCCTTTATGGGTGACTTTTTTCAACCTGGAAGCTTTTCCCAACCTCTTTTTATCCCAAGGTTCTGAAATTTCAAGGTGAGGTGGCCTGGTGCACTCAGTGGGCCCCATCAATCAGAAACTCAACTTTGAGAAATTTTTAAAAATTATTTCTCCAATAACTTCCTCCTCTCTACTTGTTTGTTTCTCTCTCCATGGAACTCCTATCACTCAGATATTGTGTCTCTTGGGCTGATTTTCTAATTTTCATATATTTGCTTTCCTATTTTCCATCTCTGTCTTTTTGTTCTATTTTCTGAGATATTTCCTCACCTTTAATTTACAATCCTACTTTAAAAAAAAACTTTTCAGTCATTTTTACATTTTTTAAAGTGCAATTATGAAAAAATACTACCACCTAGTACAGTGCCTGACACATGATAATAGGTGCTGAGTACATAGTTTTCGAAAAATGAACGGATTTCAACTCCCAAACTGCCACTTGGAGTTAAGGGATCAAAACAGCTGACAATAGCTTTTTTCCATCTTCTTGCTTCCTCCCACTCTGGGGTTGGTTGGCCTGAGCACTCTCCTTTGTGCCCCAGAAAACTGAGGAAATCAAGGACTTTGTGCTCACAGACAGGTGAAAGGATGCCAGATCTGTCAAGATTAAGAAAAATAAGGATAATCTGAAGTTTAAAGTTTGATACAGCAAATACTTTTATACCTTGGTCACCACAGACAAAGGCAGAGAAACTGGAAATCTGTCCCTGCCCCAGGTTTGACAATGAAGGAGCTGAAATGAACAAGGCGTGCTGTTTTGAACTGTATTTAAATCTTTTGAATTTTAAAAAAAAAAAAAAGCAGCTGACAATAGGCTTCATGAATTTCCCATTGCCCTCTTTTTCTTAGAAATAATTACTACCAGTTTAGTTTTAAAAGTACTTTTGAGTTAATAACATGCTTTTCCATGTTGTTTATATAGGCTAATTTTTTCTAAGAAGCCAATAAATTTAAAAGAAGCAATTATTCAAATAAGTTTATTTGCACGGTAAAACTAATAAACAAACTGATAACTGCTATGCTAAAATATGGTAAAAAGCAAGTGAAAAAATAAAGTAGCAGTAACTGTGTGCTCATTTCATGTACTAAATCATTTAATACTCATGACAACCCTATGAGTTAGTTACTGTTGTTATGCCCATTTTATAGAAAGGGAAAGTAAGACACAGAGAAGTTGAATAACATCTGCAAAGTCATACAACTATTTTGTGACATCTACTGATTCTTTAAATGTCTATCTATTGATTTTTTAATTTCTATCTGATTTTTATTTTCGAGATCTTTTTATTCACTAAATATAGCTTTTTCAAAACATCTCATTCTTTCTTCGTGAATGCTATAGCTTCTTTTATTAGAGTGGGACCATGATTTGTAAGACTTAATTTTTTTGATTCCTCTATTGTCTCAGTTTCCTCCAAATTCTTTTCTCTTTGCTTTTATCTCTACTTTTTCATGCTGAAGACTTTCCTCAAATGTCTGGCAATTCTTATTCATTTATGGGTAAGTGTGAGGCACTAAAACCCAATAAGAAGACCTGTGAGGGGAAATAGGAAGTATTGACTTGTCGACTCCATTGTAGAATGATGGGCAGGGGCCAAGGCATGTGCTAGGGGACACCTCCTCCCAAATGTGGCAGCATCTCTAGGTCTTTTTTCCTGGAGTGGTCATTTTCCCCAGGGAGAAATTCTCCCTCTAGTTCCTTATCTTGGTGAGTGTCAACCTGACTGCTAGCATTCTGGGAGCCAAGTTAGCGAAAGAGGCTTTAGAATCTTACTTTGCAAGATATTGATTTCCACTTAATCCCCCTGCTTTCCTCAGAGCTCCCTGCCTTTCTGCTATACCTGAACCTGGTGTCCCTAATTCAATGCCCTTGCATTTTCTGTTGGGGCATTGGCAGGCGGATTCTTAACCACTGCGCCACCAGGGAAGTCCCATGTATCTTTTTTAATACCTAAGTATCATCTGGTTGGAGATTCAGGAAGGAGGAGAGGTAAATGTAAGTATCCAATCTTCTGGGTTGAGCAAGAAGCCTGTCCTTTGAACCTCTCTGTTATGCTGCCTCTGTATATAGCCTGCATATCTATCCTCCACATAGATTACGATTTTTCTTGAAGGCAGAGACCTGAAAATAAAAAAATTCTGGGCTTCCCTGGTGGCGCAGTAGTTGGGAATCCGCCTGCCAATGCAGGGGACACAGGTTTAAGCCCTGGTCTGGGAGGATCCCACATGCCGCGGAGCAACTAAGCCCGTGAGCCACAACTACAGAGCCTACACTCTAGAGCCTGCACGCCACAACTATTGAAGCCCATGCGTCACAACTACTGAAGCCCACATGCCTAGAGCTCGTGCTCCGCAACAAGAGAAGCCACTGTAATAAGAAGCCCGTGCACCACAACGAAGAGAAGCCCCCGCTCGCCACAACTAGAGAAAGCCCACGTGCAGCAATGAAGACCCAACACAGCCAAAAATAAAATAAATAAATTTTTAAAAATATATATATATTTTAAAAAATTTCCTACAATCTTAGGAAAAGATTAAATATTCTGTAGCTATGGCAATAAGGAACCACCAGAACCAGTTCTAAACTGGTTTAATGAATCAATGGCAACTTGCCTAAGTGAACAAACTTCTGAAAGTTAGCCAGAAACAGCCCTGTGCTATTGAAAGCCAGCCAGTCCACACCATTCTCATCTAAACAAGCAGGTTTTCACAGCTAGCATCAGCCCACTCCTGCCCCTTGGAAGTCCACTAATCCCTCAACACCATACTTCCCAAACCCTGTATAAAATCAACTCCTTGCTTTGCTGGAAAAGACTGTGCTTCAGTAAGTATTACATTTGGCTTTTTGTTTAGATATTAAACGGTAGTCTTTTCCTTTGGCAGATCTCGACAACTACCACCATGCCTGGCTCATGAGAGTACTCTGTGGGCAGATAAGGGAACGTGCCAAGGCCAGCTATGTCCAGAATAAAAAGGTCTGAGCTGTTTGCCCTAGTGACCCCTGTGGCAAGGCTAGAGCAGGTACAAAATTCATTCAACATTCATGCGTCAGTGCCAATTTAAGGGTACCTGAGATGTAAGGGATATAAGTATCTGCATTCAGAAGCAAGTGTGTTTCCTGCCACCTTTGATACTGTGAAGTTCACTGTGTACAGCCTGAACAATGGGTAGGACCAGCTAATGAAAGGGGTTTGTTTGTTTCATTTTGTTTTACTCTACATTTTCAACTGTTTTCTTCATCCTAGGGAGAATCTTCCCTCAACAGAGATCACATTTACAGTAGCAAAACTGCTTCTAAGAGATATACAAGAAAATATCCTATATGGAAGTTAATTTATTGTAGGGTTGAAGGTTTTCCAAATAACACTTACCACTGGAGAACATGTGCCCTTTGGAACTGAACTCTTCTAGGAATCAGAATTCACTGGCCACTAGGATCCCTGACAAGATGGAGCAGAAGTTTCCTCCAGGAATGAAAATCAGGGCTGCAAGCTTACAGTAGCAGAAAGGAGACATCAGTTACCAGCTCAAGAACCTGGGCTCCCCAGGGCCCCAGCACCAGGCTCCATTGCTGGGGAGGAGTGGGGAGGGTCAGAAGTCGCTCCTGCCATCGCTTCTGCCACCGTAGCCCTTTGGACGCCTTTTCCCAGACGTCCCTTCCTGCTCTGCCTTTGTTGGAGCCACAGGTCCTCTCTCTCTGGGGTGGTGGCTCTTCCCCGGGGAGGCAACCAGAGCCCTGGGTCCCCTGGACCCCATGCCTCCCGACCCTGACAGCCCCGTGCCTTCGCTCCAGGCTCCCAGCCTCTCCCGCCACGGCTCTGGCACAGGGATGGCACTTCTCCAGGGATGTAGCTTTGCACCTGGCTGTCTGATCTTCTACCAATTAACAGGTTTCGGAAGACTTGGTAGTTCTAGAAACCGCTGATCTGACCTCCAGTGGAGGAAGTCTGCATGGTTGTTGGGAGGCGCTCTGCCCCCTCTTGAGGTCCCTGAAGCCCCAGGCCTTGGGTGTTGGTTTGCCTGAGAAGGTGAACGCGCTTCTCAGAAGGCGCTCCTGCCACCTTAGGTATCAGTGAAGGAAGTTCAGTGGAGGAAGTACAGGTTCCTTTGAGGAAAATGGGATCCCCTCTTCCTCTGTCCTTTGACAGACTTTCAGACGTGGAAGGGAAGGACCCGTGGGGTCAATCACCATCTATGTGGGGATGATTCCCAAAGCTTTCTCAGCTCAAATCTCTCACCTGACTCCAGATTCATAAATCCAAATGCCTATTAAACAGCTGCCACAGGGGCCCTCAAACCCAATATGTCCGACCTTGACTTCGGCACACACTCAACACTGCTCTTCTGGGTAATTTTCTTTTGGGGGGATGGATAGGAAGCCTGCCAGTAATCCTCAACTTCTCTTGATTAGCTGTCCCCACCCCTAACACACACACACACACACACACACACACACACACACACACACACAGAGTAAATCTCCAAAACCTGTCTCTTTAATATCATTCATTCCATTCATTGTTTTTTACTTACCTACTCACATAACGAGAGCTTATATCATCAACACCTCTCATCTAGTTTATGGCAACACTCTCAAACTGGCCTTTTTACCTTCATTCTTACCCCATCCTCCATTGCAACTATTTAAATGGCTCACCGTTGTTCTTTTCAAAAGGCCCAAAGTTCATGAGAAAATTCACAGGACATTTTGGAGAGGGGCCCTCTGTACCCTTACTGCTTTTTTTTTTTTTTTTTTGCGGTACGCAGGCCTGTCACTGTTGTGGCCTCTCCTGTTGTGGAGCACAGGCTCCGGACGCGCAGGCTCAGCAGCCATGGCTCACGGGCCCAGCCGCTCCACGGCATGTGGCATCTTCCTGGACTGGGGCACGAACCCGCGTCCCCTGCATCGGCAGGTGGACTCTCAACCACTGCGCCACCAGGGAAGCCCCTCTTACTGCTTCTTATTCTCCTGATAGAATGCTGTCCTCCAGCCATGCTGAACAGTGATTCCCTGGACTGGCTAAGATCTCCCTCATTTGGGAGACTTTGCACACATTGGACCCCTGGCCTGAAGACTTTCCCCTCCTCTTTTTTTGTCTGGCTCACTCACAATCAAGCTTAAGTCTCATGTGAGGCATCCCTACCTCCACAATGTCTTCTTGGTTCTTCAAGAAGGGTTCCACTTCCTACACTGTTAGTGGGAATGTAAATTGGTGCAGCCACCATGAAAAACGGTATGACTGTTCCTCAAAAAATTAAAAATAGCATTTTCATATGATCCTACAATCCTACTCCTGGGCATAAATCTGGACAAAACTATAATTTGAAAAGACACATGTACCCTTATGTTCATGGCAGCACTATTTACAATATCCAAGATATGGAAACAATGTACAGATCCATCAACAGATGAATGGATAAAGAGGATATGGTACATAAATTATAATGGAATACTACTCAGCCATAAAAAAGAATAAAATAATGCCATTTGCAGCAACATGGATGGACCCAGAGATTATCATATTAAATGAAGTAAGTCAGAAAGAGAAAGACAAATACCATATGATACAACTTATATGTGGAATCTAAAATATGACACAAATGAACTTATCTAGGAAACAAAAACAGATTTGCAGACATAGAGTTCAGACTTGTGGTTGCCAAAAGGAGGGGGTGGAGAGGGATGGATTTGGAGTTTGAAATTAGCAGATGCAAATTATTACATATAAAATGGATAAACAACAAGGTCATACTATATATCACAGGGGCCTATATTATATATCCTGTGGTAAACCATAATGGAAAAGACTATGAAAATAGAACGTGTATATATAGTGATTTTTAGACATATAAAATATATAGACAGTTTAGTGATTTAGTTTTACATATTATATATGTATAATACTAAATATATATATGTAATATATAATATTTATATGTAATTATAATATATTATATTTACATATAATATTATACATATTTGTATAATGTATAATTATATATTATATACAATATTTTATGTAATATAATTTTATATATTATATAAATACATATTTATATATTAATATAATACATATTTATATATGTATTATATATTTAGATGGTATTTTATATATTTTATTATATATAAATATATAAGATATAATATTAAATATATAAAATTTATAATATAAATATATAAATATTATTTTGTATATATAAATATATGTTTAATATACTATATTAATATATTATATTTACATATTACATATTACCTATAGATAATATGTATTATGTAAATATAATATATTAATATAATTAATAATATATGTAATATATATTATAATGTATAATATACTATGTAATAATATATATTACAATATAGTATATAATAATATATATTATAAATATAATGTATTATATAATGTATATATTATAATATGTAATAATATTATATATTATTATCTGATATATTATGTATTACATAATGATATATAAATTATATAATAATATTATATTATACTTTAATATAATATTAATATATTATATATAATATAAATTGTATATATTACATTGTATATATTATATATGTATGGTATGTAATTTATTGATATTAATATAATATAACATATAATATACATACAATATAATAATATATATTTCATTTATTACTATATATTATATATTATTATGTAATATTATAATATTATTATATTATAAAAATATTGTTATATTATAATTTTTTCCATCATGTTTTTTTTCATTTTTGAATATTATTTTATTTAGTTTTTTATACAGGCTGTGATAACATTCAGTTGTAATTCTAGCACGTGAGTTACATGGAGGAGCAGTCCTGATGAGCAGGCCTCTCTTCAGCAGCTGCATTAAATAATGAAAAAGAATAATTTCTGGATAAAGAAAGACTTCTCTTAGAAATTTGGCAAATCTTACTCCTGTCATATTTTGCAACATACATTATTTATCTTTTGAAAGAAGGGACCAAACACATCTTATTGGGTAAGATTTTTCATGGCTGATTTTTCTGGACTCAGTGATCTTCATTTTATCCCAGGTGACTTTAGACACACAAATCACTGCCCCTATCCCAAGTGTTGCTCCTGCGCAAAGAAACACTGCCTAGACCTCTGAAGAGTGGAAGCTGGAGATATTTGCAAGGGTTTCCTGGCCTATTAGTTAGCTTTTGCTGCATCCCAAAGCACTCCAAATGTCAGTGGCTTAAAATAACAACAAGTTATTCAGCTCACAATTCTGTGGGTCAGCAGTTTGGTCTCCGTGGACAGTCATTCTGTGCTCCTGTTCATGCATTTGTAGTCAGCTGCTGGATATGCCGTCAGTTGGATGGTCCTAAGTGGCCTCACTTTCATGTCTGACCGGTGGCTGGCTCTTGGCTGGGGCACCTTGGTCCTTCTCCATGTGATCTCTCATCTTCACCAGGCTAGCCCAGGCTTGTTCACATAGTAGCAGTGTTCAGAACTCACACAGTGTCACTTCTCTCACATCCTTTTTGTCAAAGAAAGTCATGAGGCTGGCCCAGATTCAACGAGGGGAGGAAATAGATACTGCTTCTTGGTGGGAGATGAATTGTGACCATTTTTGCAATCTGTTATAACTAAAGTCACTATTCCTGCCCTAGTAACCCACTACTCCCCATACCAGTTTCCCCTGGACCCCCTCCTGGCTTTGACAGGCTCCAGGCATGAGGCCCCCTTAGTCACTGATCCTTTGTGATCATATACTTCCTTGTATCAGTCATGTTCTGGGTCACTCTTCTGATTCCATATGTATTCAGTCTTGGAAAATCCTCACAGTTTCTGATCCTCTGAGCACTGTTGAGATGGCTGTGTTCACCTACAGCTAGTGTAACCATATGACCTATCATCTCAATTGGGACCTCTGAGGATGAAATGGGGCACCTTGGATAATTGTGCTAGTTCAGCAAGCATAAACTGAGATGTCCTTACTTAATGCCCCAGTGGTTAGAAGCACAGGCTCTTGGACCCACCTTGCTTGGGTTTGAATACCAGCTGTGACAATTATTTTCAACTTACTTAGACTCTTACTAACAGTTTCTTCACCTATTAAATGAAGTTTATAATAGTACTTACTTTACAGGGGTTTTTATGAGGTTTAAATGAGTTAATGTATATAAAATAATTAGCCATTATTATTATATTATTTCTAAGCTCTGCAGAGGATAAGGGGATTGCCTCTTTCATTTAATATTATGTGTGCATATACTAAACTTATTTCAAAATCTTTGTATCTATAAGTTTTATTGGATATTTATAATTTCATCGATTAAAGCTTCCATAATTTACTTAAACATTCTTCTACTATTAAATATTCAATTTATTTCCAGCTTTTTCCTATTATAAATGATAAAACAACAAATTCCATTGTGGATAAATATTTTTATGATAAATTATTTTCTTATATTAGTTCTAGAAGTAATAATGTTATATTAAAGAGTATGAATATTTTAAAGATCTTGGCATATATTTTCATACTGTTTTCCCAAAGGATTATGTTAATTAACACTTTCATGAGAAATATCAGGAAATACTAACTTTAATACAACCTCACTAGCACTGAGTATTATCATTGAAAAATAAAATTTCCCTATTTGTTGTACACTTTTTTTAAACATAAGTGTAACAAACTTGTTTTCTGACTTCCCAGTCGCCCTCCTCTCCAAATCAAAAGCAAAAAATTAGAAGCAAGGTGAAGAATATTGAAAAAGATAATTGGACATGTTTTCTGATAGCTTGAGGGTGAGAGGAAAGACAAAAATGCAGAAATACAAGAAAAAAATCCTAGACATCTGGGATTATTTAACAAACGTGTCTTCAACCTTCAATAGTCCATGATAACATTGTTTGTTGTAGGATATAACAATTAATGTTCATTATAATAACACTAGATGATCAAGAAAAATCCAGAATGTACTGGATAAAACTTGTTTTAGAGTGATTTCCATTAAAAGTAAAAAGAAAACTTTTATGCTGAAAGGGGACATCTATTGCTTGGCTTTATTTTATTTTTAGGCCTTGAGTTACTGTGAAGAGTCATATGGCTTTGCTAAAGGTGAAGTGAGAAAATAGGGAGTCTGTGAGCTCCATATTCAGGAATAAAAAAGGAGGATAAAAGGTCCTGGACCAGGACAGAAAGCTTTTTTAAAATCCCAGGACTTCTGCCATTTCCCCATATTGGTTATTATTTGTTATCCTCTTTCCGTTTTCCTTGAAAACAAAAGGGCCTCTCTCTGCATATCATCTTCCCAAGCAGCAAGGAAGTGGGATGAGGCAGCTTATTTTGCTCCACACTTCTTCAGACATGCTCAGAGTGAAGAGAAGGGTAGAGTGGCTGGCTATGTACCCAAGGAGAGAAACTATGTCCTATTTCCTTAGCTCTGCAGCAAAGAAAGAAAGAACTCAAGCAAACATCTCAGTCTGGAGAAAAGGCCAAGATCCTCTAAATTTATCAAGCAGCAAAATCACCTGGTAGGCTTGTTAAAACACAGATGGCGATCACCAGCCTATGATTTATAGTAGGGCTGGATGGGGTTGAGAATTAATAGTCCTAACAAGTTCCCAGGTGATGCTGGTGATATAGGCCCAGGGACCAGACTTTGACCATCTCTGCAGGCGGAGTTCCCAGTTCTGACGAATCATCAGAATCACCTGGGAGGTTAAAAATAAAAATAAAAACAGATTCCCAGGAGGCTCATGCCAGAACCTACCAATGAGACTCTTCAGGACTGGGACCATGTCTGTTTGTTTACTTGATAAAGCTCCCCATTAGATCTTGGTGGGCAGCAGGCGTGGTGTTCCACAGCTCCAGGATACCTAGCAGTATGCTAAGCTCTCAGTCAGGGTTTAATAAAGCCCTAACTGATGGACTGACTTTGACGCAGAGAGCACTTTCAGCAGTTAAGTGTGAATCCTTTAGTATGCTAATTTTATTTGATTCATGATGATGATATCTTTGGAGAATATCTGTATTGGCCTCTTAGCCACATAAAAATGAGCACTTCTGTAAAGGAAGTTCTCACAATTCTAATAGATAAATAAAAGTGCTGTGACACAGCCCTGTAAATCATCGGAATATTTCCATGACAACAGTTTTTTAAAGGCCCAAATGGAGCTATTGTGAGATTCTCTCAGGTTTATCCCTTAGGAATAGTTGTCTTTCATCAGAATATCCTAACACTGTAACCAAATTGGTAGCCCATACACTATTCAAAATTCAATAGGTTAGATTTTTCCCAGGCACCACTACTTTCTTTCCCAATATCCTCTATAGGCTGGTGTTTACAATATATTTTTCTTGGTAATCATCTAAATATTCAGCAGAAGTTGAAAGCAGAACAATGATTGCTCCCATTGTTTTAGTCTTTTATAAATAAGAAGCAGGGTTACCACATCAATGATCTTCTCCAACCATAAAACTAGGGATTGGATAATGTGGATGTAAACTGTAATTTCATCTTTTTTTTAATCCATTGTTTTTTTTTAATTTTACTGAAGTATAGTTGATTTACAATGTTGTGTTAATTTCTGCTGTTCGGCAAAGTGATTCAGTTATATATATATATATATATATATATATATATATATATATATATATTCTTTTCCATTATGGTTTATCACAGGATATTGAATATAGTTCCCTGTTCTATACAATAGGACCTTGTTGTTTTCATCTTTTCTTCATTTATGTGATGCCTATCTTGGTTCTTGGTCAGATTTCTTGCTAATGAACTTCTAAATTTTGTCCAACCAATTTAGCTAAAGTAGACCATCAGGCTTTGGTTTGTTACAGATTGACACAAGTGTAGAAAAAGGTGGCTTGTGAGCTTAACTGAATTGTGATTCATTGGGAGAAGTTGGTTACTGTATAATTTGTAGATTGGGTATTGAACTCATTTCTGAAATTAGATAATAGTGAGTTATTAGTGACACAAATGGAAAAACACGCCCCATATTCATTAATAATATGCAAAACAGAATTTTATCATTCTACATGTGATGACAAAGAACACAAAAGCAATGTGAAAATTAACTTAATTGGAAATATTGTAAAATTATTTTCAACATCATACGTTAAATTAAGGAATTGCTGAAATTAATAGGCAAAGCCAGGGTAGTAAGCCTGGGTTAGAATTTGTGCATATGCTTTACAAATTGCTTATTTTCTAGTACCGTCACAATACTTAATAGTGGTACATTTAATAGGAAGACAGTTCAAGTTGAAGTACGTGACAGTTAAGCAGATGATTTCAGGGAAGACTACAGGTAGTTTAAAAACTTCTCAAAATAATATATCTTTTGTATCCGGAAAGCTAAAAATACATTCCCCAGTATCTAGTACTTTCCCCAGCACATAGTTGGCAGTGAGTAAGTATTCACGGAAGGAAGGGAGGGAGAAAGGAAGGAAAAAATACAGGAGAAAAGCTTTAAATCTATTTTCTCTTATCTACTTGGCACTGAAGGAGGCTGGGTACTATACTCAGCTGTGATTCTTATCCTCAAATTAGTTAATTTCACCTTCTAAATATCTTTTGCCAGGCAAATCCTCTTCCAAGAAGTCCAGATGCCAGCTGTTACTTGACACCTCCATCTCAGGCAGTGTAGCCAACAAGTTAAGAATACAGACACTGGTGTGAGATAGATATATATATATATATATATATATATATATATATATATATATGCACACACACACACACACACACACACACACACACACACACAATGGAATCATTCAGCCATAAAAGAAAAGGAAATCCTGCCATTTGTGACAACATAGATGGACTTTGGGTCCATCATAGATGGACTTATGCTAAGTGAAGTAAGTCAGACAGAGAAAATAAATATCACTTATATGTGGAATCTAAAAAACAAAATACAAAAACAGAGGGTTTTTTTGCCAGAGGTGGGGAATGTGGGGTGGTACGTGAAATGCTTGAAGGGGGTCAAAAGGTACAAACTTCCAGTTATAAAATAAATAAGTCCTGGGGATGTCATGTACAGCATGATGACTACAGTTAACAATATTGTATTGTATATTTGAATGTTACTAAGAGAGATCTTAAAATTCTCATCACAAGAAAAAAATGTGTAACTATGTATGGTGATGGAAGTTAACTAGATTTATTGTGGTGATCATTCCACAATACATACATATAACCTTACATGCCAATTTTTTTAAAAAGCAGCATTAAAAGAAAGAATACAGATGCTGAAGCCAGACAGCCTAGGTTAAATTTCTATACCCTACGACTTTATAGCTATGTGACCCTGGGCAAGTTACTTGACTACTTGGCACTTCATCTGTGCAATGGAGACAGTAATAACATATTTATCTTAAGGTGTCTTGTAAGGACTAAACAAATTAAGATGTGTAGAGCATTTAGAATAGTGCCTACATGCCTGTGGTAGGCAGCTTCTGACATACCTCCCAATAATCCCCATCGCTTGGTATTCAACCCATCTGGTAATTCCTTCCTGTTGAGTGTGCTGGACCTAATGACTTGCTTCTAGAAGCAAACAGAATATGGCCACATGATGAACTTCTGTGATTAAGTTACAAAAGACTGTCTTCTGTCTTGCTAGACTCTCTCTTCTGGCACGCTCTCTGATGAAGTCAGCTCCCATCTTATGAGATGCTCTGTGGAGAGGCCCAGGCAGCAAGGAACTGAGGGAGGCCTCTAGCTAGGAGTTTGTGAGGAAATAAAGCCTCAGTCCAACAACCTGCAAGGTAATGAACACTGTCGGCAACCACCAGAGCCCTGGGAAGAGGATACTTCCCAGTTGAGTCCTGAGACACCTGTAGCTGTGTGAGAGTCCCAGAGCCAGAAGACCCAGCTAAGCCACACCAGATTCCTGACCCACAGATACGGCGAGAAGATAAATATTGTTTTAAGCCCTATATTTGGGGGTCATTTGTTATGCAGCAATAGATAACTAATACAATACTCAAGCACTCTATAAATGTAAGCTAATAATAGACGTTTCAAATTGTGTATCTCCTGCCCCAGTATGCACTCGTCAGTAAGTGGGACTACTCTTCATCCACATCAGTCAAACCAAAAGCCTTCCCCCAAATTATCCTTGATTCTTCTTTTTCTCAACTCCTCCTCCCCTAAAATAAACTAGCTTCATAAATATCTGAGCAAGAGTATTTCAGGAGTAGAAAGTTAAACGGTCTTAAGACAAAAATCAGCTTGTGTTATTTTAAAACAAGGGAGTGGGGAGATGAGAAAACCTGTGTGGCTAGAGCTGCCAGCAAGGGAGAGAATGATATAAAACAATAAAACAGAATTAGAGAGGAAAGCAAGGGACCACCTCACCTAGGGCATTGAAGGCCATAAAGGAGCTTGGGTTTTTACTTCAAGTGTAATAGGAAGGAAACAGAGGACATTAAGCAGAGTTATGACATAGTCTCACCATTTTAGTCCTAGTCTTAGTCCTAGTAAAACCCTTTGGCTGCTCTGTGGAATAATGATTCTAAGACAGGAGTAAAGCAGAAAGACAAATTAGGGAAATGCTCTTAGTGTTCTAGGTGAGGGATACAAAACTTTAGACTATGTTGTGAAAGCACTGATGATGAAAAGAAGTGGATGGACAAGAATGTATTTTGGAGGTAGGGCCAATAGAATTTACTGAACAGGTGGATGAAGAAAAGAGAGGCACTGAGGATGGCTCATAGGTGTTTAGCTTGAGCCACAGGGGAAGATGTGGCAGGAAAATGTCTAAAGTTAGAAATCAAGATTTCCCCTTTGAACATGTAAGCCTGAGATGTCACCCTGCAATGGAGGCCACTGGGTACTGGGGCTGAATTGCTCTTGGATCTGGTTGAGAAAGGCCTCTGGTAAAGAGAAGTATTTTTAAAAAAAAAAAACATGAATAACAAAAAATAAGAATTGGAGGACTTCCCCGGTGGTGCAGTGGTTAAGAATCCTTCTGCCAATGCAGGGCACATGGGTTTGATCCCTGGTCTGGGAAGATCCCACATGCCGTGGAGCAACTAAGCCCCTGCGCCACAACTACTGAGCCTGTGCTCTGGAGCCCGTGAGTCACAACTACCGAGCCCGTGTGCCACAACTACTGAGCCTGTGCTCTAGAGCCCACATGCCACAACTACTGAAGCCCACGCGCCTAAAGCCTGTGCTCCGCAACAAGAGAAGCCACGGCAAAGAGAAGCCTGCGCACCGCAACGAAGAGTAGCCCCCACTCGCCATAACTAGAGAGAGCCCACACGCAGCAATGAAGAACCAACGCAGCCTAAAGAGAGAGAGGGAGAGAGAGAGAGAGAGAGAGAGGGAGAGAGGGAGGAAGGGAGAGAGGAAGGAAGGAAGGAAGGAAGGAAGGAAGGAAGGAAGGAAGGAAGGAAGGAAGGAAGGAAGGAAGGAAGGAAGAATTGGAGCCTAAACATTTTAAACAAAAAGTGGAATTTCGAGCCCTACTGAGCCAATATGGTGTGATTCTGGGGTGGACGGTGGGGCTGGGGACTGGGAGGCAGTCCTGTCATTCTCTGTTTACAGCCAATGTACTCTCAGCTGTTTCCATCCTGCAGCTGTGCTCACCACCTGGCCTCTATTATTTCAGGACCCTATTGTCCCCATTACAATCAGTGAGCCCATTTCTGTAACAGCATCTCCTACCAGCAGCCCAGAGCTTCTCCCCAAGGACCTACTTTATTTCTAAGGTAAATAAGAGTGTCCTCTAGGTTCCCACAGAACGTAATGGCTGGTGGGTTTTCTGGCCTATGTAGTATATTCAGTCTAGCATGCCCACGTCTCTGTACATTTTGATTTCTTCTTTCACTATTTGCCATAGCAGTGCTTCCAGTTCTACCTTATTTAATGTAAGCTAATACATGCTTTATCCCGAGCATCTAAGAGGCGAACTTGCAGTGTATTAGTGCCATCTCCTGGCGTCCTTGCCAAGGTGTAAGCCCTGTACCACGAGAGAACACTCACACAAAACAACCTCCCTTTTCCAATGTTATATTCTGTGCCCCTTGATTCAGCACCCTCAGAATCCAGCCCCACACATACACTCCCAATTTCTGAGGGTACACAATGACCAGGTCCTACAACCACTTCACTTCAGAGTATAGTCCATTTTTCCCTTTGCAGGCCCAGTACTTCTCTGGCCGAGTTATGTTGGAACTTGACCCCAGTTACGGGTCTGATGGCCGCAAGAGGAGACAGAGATACATCCTGAGCAGGGCACAAGATTTTTTGCATCATCTGCAAATAAACAAGGGGCACTAGCCTTTAAAAGGAAGGAGTGTATCACTTCTGCAGGTCTAGAGGGTCCAAAGTAATCATGGAATCTTTAGTGCACAACCCAGCTGTCCCCACCCAACACCTCAGACTCTCACTCCTTCCAAATCAGGGCCCTGACCTAGAAATAGCAGACCAGCTTGAGCTGAGAATTCAACATTCTCTGGAATCCTGTTACCCTTAAAGATGTCTTCAGTTTACTGCTCCCAGGCTGCAGGAGATGGGAATCAATTTATGTAAAGCCAAGGCAGTACTCTGGCTTCACATTTCACAATATATTGGTGAGTAATCGTCCTCAGCCTTTCATTGCCTCTCTCCAAAGCAGCCATGACCATCTAATTGCAAACAACAGTTATCTAATTCCAAAATACTTATACTTACTTAATTCCCCCCGAAACTCTCAAACCCCTGAGATGTTGCACCTGCCGGCACATTTCTTCCCATCAGTATCCCATCTCAGTTTACCACTTGTAAAAGTTTTAGCAATAGCACTGGAACCGCATGCCTGGGACTATTAATGCTCCCCCTACTACCAGCAATAGGGTCTTTATCACAGCCAGCCAGGGCCAGCAACAAAATCCCATTTTAGGACCACAATGAGAACCAGCTGTCATTGGTTGGGTTTCCCAGGAAACAGACTGAGACACTGAGGTTTCTGTGCAGACGTTACTGGAGAGCCCTGGCAGACATAGCCCCTGTGAGTGGTGAGGGAAGAAAGACTGGGCAGAGAAGAAAGTTTGAACTGCAATGAGGTTGCAGCCGAGGTCTCAGCAGATTCCCATGGGGAGTTCTGAAGCTGGGATGGCCCTTCTGTGATATCCCAAATTGAGGCAAAGTCGACAAGTCTTTGTCTCCCACATGAAGAATTCATTAGGTGTGCCCTGTCCCAAGGGAGGGAGCATAACCTTGGGCAAAGTGTCTTTCTTTTGTTGAGAGCAGGTCCTAGCTGGGAAGCATCAGGCAACAACTCCTCCAGCAAGTGGAAGAATAAGAAGTTCTGCAGCCCTGCAGGGGAATCTGGGCGCACACCACAGCATCCACAATGCTCTGTGACCCTGGGCATAGCACTTCACTTGCTGAAACTGTTTTCTGATCTGCAAAATAGGGGAATGATACCTACTTCACAGGATATCCAAAAGATCAAGTGAAAAAACAAGTACAAGCAATTTGGGACTGTTAACAAGGTTATTCTTTTCAGTCTGAATTTTGTGGCAATCTCACCACGATCTATGTCCCACACTCACTTCTCATCTCAAGAGTAGTCAGTATTTTACTTTTCTAGCAAGATTTATCTTTAAAGTCAATCGTATTGTTTCTCCAAAAAGTCGCAGCTATGGGGTTAAGACATGGATAATTAATTATGTGCGTATTTGGATTATTTTTCATCATAAATTTCTAAACTAGATCCTATAATAATAATAAAAATCTATTAGTCTATAATCTGGGACTCGATAGAGAATAAAAATAAAAAATTTTAAAATTTGAAACTGCTCGCAAAAAATTTGACCAGTTCAAAGGAGATTCTGAAATGAATTATGCTATTTTAAATAATTTTCACTAGAGGGGGCTAGTTACAAATAAATACTTTTACACAGCTTCAATTGCTGAGTTTAAATATATTTCAGACATGTATACAAATCGTGTATCTAAAGCTGCCTGATCGATATGGGTATATTTTTAAAACTCAGATAATATCAGTTGAAGATAGAAGATTAGACCTTAAAATTCTAAAGGGAGCATAAAAATCTTCTCTTTCCAAACATTTTGGAACATTCAAAATATTTGTACAGTAATTCTAGAGCATTCACAGATATGATGTCACTTTTTGTGTTTAGGAAGAGAAAATCAACTCTGTGATCTGTAACTCCCGATCCAACTTACCTATAAAATGATTGTTTGGAATATGAAATGTAAGAGTGTAGTTTATACAGATAATAATTAGAAATACGTTAATTTAGAGTTACTTTTAAACGATTTTGTAATGAATGGAGCTGCAACATGATGAGCTATACGGAACTTAGAGTACCTTGATTTGATTTCACTTATTAAAACAAGGCAACAGGGCTTCCCTGGTGGTGCAGTGGTTGAGAGTCTGCCTGCCAATGCAGGGGACACGGGTTCGTGCCCTGGTCCGGGAGGATCCCACATGCCGCGGAGCGGCTGGGCCCGTGAGCCATGGCCGCTAAGCCTGCGCGTCCAGAGCCTGTGCTCCGCAACGGGAGAGGCCACAACAGAAAGAGGCCCGCGTACCGCAAAAAAAAAAAAAAAAAAAAAAAAAAAGGCAACAATTTGAGAATAGAAGACACTATCAATACCATGTTTAAACATGATTCATCCTATCGATTTAGTGTCCTCTATAGTGCATTAGCTACAGAAAACCCTTGTTTTCAAAATGGAACTGGGAGTGAGGGGTTGGAGGGGAACTAGTTTGCAAATTTTGCTGTATGGAACTTTGTATTATTGCTGTTTTTCTGGATTACCCTAAACAGAATTATATCTGGTGCCTCTTCTCCTCTCTTCCTCCTCCTTTTATTTATTTATTTATTAGTTAGTTAGTTGAGCTGGGTCTTAGTTGAGGTAGGTGGGCTCCTTAGTTGCAGCATGTATGTGGGATCTAGTTCCCTGGGAAGGGATCGAACCCAGGCTGCTTGCATTGGGAGTGTAGAGTCTTTTCCCCTCTACCACCAGGGAAGTCCCCTCTCCTTCTTTTTTTAAAACTTCATTGACTTCTAAACTCTGAAACTTTTCTACTCTTTCTCAACTCTCATTTCTTGACTTGGTAAAGACTAAGACAAAATAATCTAGAAGCAAGCAGGAAATAAGAGTTCATTGCAACGTGGTGCAAAGCAGAGCCTTTGGCTCTAAACTCAGGTCGACCATGATCTGAACTCAATTACACCAGTTATGAGCTGCGTGATCTGGATAAATTCCATAACCTCTGGAAGCTTCCCAATTTTCAACTGTAAAATGGAGGCAATGTAAGAAGATTCTTGCAAGGGAAGCATGTAAAGCACTCAACATAGTGCCTTTGGTACACTCTGGCTATTGTGATGGTGAGAGAGACTTTGTGATGGGCAGGAATGGCAGAATCCCAGGCTGTGTTCATGGACCAAACTCCTGAAAATCAAACCAAGAATTTTGGATCAGGAAGAGACCCCGGAGGTCATCAAACCAAACCCTCTTTTTTTTTTTAAATGATGAAAACCAGGACCAGAGAGGCTACGTGTCTTTCAAAAGTTCCCACGATAACATGCTTACAATATGAAAAGCCATAGTGATAGAGCTGAGGTCTCCTCACTGCTGGTTCCGTCGTTGTATCAGGGGCTATGAGTCCACAGCCTAAGCCTCCTCTAGGAGGAGGGCACTGGGCTAGGGCTCAGGACCTCGTAGAATGCCAGAGGAGGGTGGAACTTTCCTCAGGAAGTATAAAGACGTTAGCAGCTCTCTCTAGCTCCTGGATGAGGCCAGCCCATCACTTCTTTACATGGTGATTTCTTTGGGGCTCATCTCCTTATTCTCCACTTTGGGTTGTATGGTAGGAACTGACCAGGGGCTCGGTGGCAGGATGGGGCTCAGAAGCAAGGACGCAGAAGCTGTGTACTTAAGGGTGGAGGTGTTTTGCAGACTTTGCTAGCTGCTTCCTTAGTAGGGCAGTAATCTTTGCCAGTCCTAAAACTATGGTACAGCCATACAGAAAAGGAAGCAACGCACATATTAATGCTCTAGGCTGTGCCTCAGTCTAAAGGGGCGTAGAGTTTGTGTGATCCACCACAGGCCTGCACAGGTCACTGTGGTGACTGGCTACAGTGGATCTGGAGCAAAATTCCTGGCCAGCAATAAGCAACGTTCGTCCTCTGGCATGACCGCTGTGGAGGCTGAAGTGCTCAACAGCTGGGGTCATGGCTGCTCTTCTCCCAGACGACGATGACCACGTGGCCTCCTTCTTCTCATAGGTTTTTGTTCTTCACCTGTACCTTTCCCCTGACTTTGGATGTGCTGCTTATTTTCTGCTCTAGGCAAATTAAACAGCTGTTTCAGTTACGTTTCTGCCTTTGAATCATGGATCCAAGATATTAGCTGTAGCACAAATTAGCTGATGCCAAAAATATCCCTTTTCCTGAGTCTTTCACTTTATACATTTCACTCAGTGGTAATGACTTAAAACTTTTATTCTCAAAACCAGTTGCTTTAATGTGAGATCTGAGGGAGAAGTATCAAATAAGTGAACTAAATGTCTCAAATTCAATGATTTCTACTGGCTTTTCTTAAATTCTTCTATGGCATAATTTTGAAAAATTATTTTTAGGGAGGAGGAGAACAAAAAAGAGTTGTTCCACTTTTTAAAATGTAAATGAAGAGAGAGATTAGTGATTTGCTTAGTCAGGGCTTCATTTTTTTTTTTTTTTTTTTTGCGATACACGGGCCTCTCACTGTTGTGGCCTCTCCCTTTGCGGAGCACAGGCTCCGGACACGCAGGCTCAGCGGCCATGGCTCACGGGCCCAGCCACTCCGCGGCATGTGGGATCCTCCCGGACCAAGGCACGAACCCGCGTTCCCTGCATCAGCAGGCAGACCCTCAACCACTGCGTCACCAGGGAAGCCGAGGGCTTCATTTTTTAAGTAAAATAATATTGAGTCAAAGAAGAAAACAAATATAACATCAAACTATTTGCAAAATAATGAAAATGAAAGTAATACATATAAAACTTAGTTTAGGAGTTGTAACCAAATATACTCAATGGTAAATAACCTTAAACTTTAAATGCTTTCCTTCTTAAAAAAATTTTTTTCCAACTATTCAACTCATAAAATTAGAATACCTAAAATTAACCTAAGAAAAAGGAAAATAGAGATAAATTAAAAAATAAAACAGTAAAACTGATAAAGCCAATAGCATGTGTTTGGAGGGAAGAATACAAACAAAAATAAACATCTTCCTGTCAAATTCAACACACACACACACAAAGGAGAGAAAAACAAATAAAGAAAGGAGCAATATACTGGAAATTTCTTGTTATAAAATAACAAACTTCAGTATATGCAGATGAATGAAAATCTCAATAAATTGGATGATTAATAGAAAACTTGTAATGGCCAGAACTGACTTGAAAGAAAACCTGAAACTTATAACTGAAGAAAATATTCAGTTATCAAAGGAATGCCTACAGAAGCTTTCCAAGCTCAGTTAGTTTTGCAGTTGAATTATTTCAAACTTTGCAGAGTTTGACAAAGATACATAAACATATGAAAAGTAATTTATTTGCCAAACTTAGTCTGTGCAGCGGAACTCATTCATACCCTGGGTGTGAGTTCCTGCCCTCTTTCTTCATTGACTCTGGGAAGTCTACAACTTTCACCCAGGCTGCTAAAACACTTGATTGGACTTTTCATTTCTTTGGTTCTTAGAAAGTTAAAATGTTTTTTATGCCCAGCTCCACAGACTCCTGATTTTGATGAAATTTTGCCTTCTTTCATATTCTTATGTGAAGAGCCACCCAACTTTTTAAACAGTTTTGAATGGCATCTGATTGCATTCTAGAAAACTCTGTGCCTTTGAGAGACCATGAGGTCATACTACTAAGGTCATTTTCCTAACTAGCCCTTCCAGTTATTAAAACATTATAAACCACAATAATTAAAACAGAGTGATATCGACACAAGAAGAGCTTTTCAGTGAAACAGAGAACGCAGAAACAGGCACTAGATCTTAAAAAAACGTAAGTTATAATAATCACTGATCAACAGAAAAGAGGAAAATTGTTCTATTTATGCATAAATCCTTTTAAAATTAGCTAGCTCTTTGGTGATACAAAAAAAAATTATAAATTCCAAATGAACAAAAGATCCAAATATAAAACAAAAGCAAAAACTATAACATAAATGTTTATCTTTTTTAATAGAATAGGACTTTCTAGGTTTAAACACTAAAGAAGATATCCATTTGACTGCATAAAAATTTTAAATATCTATATATCACTAAACATAAAACCAACAAGAATAACCAGTTGAAAATGTGACAAACATAAAATGGTTAATATACTTTATATATAGAGTTCATACAAATTGCTACGAAAAATAATAAGACCTCAACAGAAGATTGATTAAATTATATATAAAGAGGTTTCCCAGAAGAGGAAATATAAATAGAAAAGAAACATGAAAAAATTAACCTAGCACAACACCAAGAGTGAAACTTAATGTGGACAATCAACTTTGGGTGGTTATGAAGTATCAATATAAGTTCATCAGTTGTAAAAAAAACCCCACTCTGGTGGGATTTTTTGATAATTGTGGAGGTTATGCATGTGTGGGTGCAGGGGGTACACGAGAAATCTCTGTACCTTTCTCTCAATTTTGCTGTGAACCTAAAACTGCTCAAAAAAACTGTCTTTGAAAAAAGACTATAAGAAAAAATACTAACCTCACTAGAGATCAAGTAAAAGCAAATTTTTTCCAATGGAAAAATACCTACTTTTTCTATGAAATTAACAAAGATTACAAAACTGAATATTCAGTGGTGATGAAGGTACCATAATATAAGTACTCTCATATACTTCTGATGGGAGTTGATCAATATAACATTTCTGGAAAGCCATTTAATACTATCAAACATGTTTAAATATTCTACCTCTTAATCCAGTTTTTCTGTATATTACTAATCTATTGCTGCATAACAAAGTACCCCCAAATTTAGCAGCTTATAGGACAATAACTTTTCTTTACTGAAATGTATTTGACACATTGTAAAATTTAAGCATGTTAATTTGATACATTTACATATTGTAATGTGATTGCCATTGCAGCAATAATGAACACATCCATCACATGACATAATTATCATTTCTTTTTAGTGCTTGGAGTAATTAAGTTCTAGCCTCTTAGCAAGTTTGATGGTTATAATACAATATTGTCTGTATTCACTCTAGACAATACATTTATTATCTCACATAGTTTTTGCAGGTCAGGAATCTGGGAGTGGCTCGGGCTAGATGGTTCTGGGTCAGAGTTTTTCAAGCTGTTGGCCTGGGCTTTTGTCATATGAAGGCTTGCCTGGGGCTGGAAGATTGGCTTCCAGGACAACTCATTCACATAGCAGTTGGCAGGAGCCTCAGTTCCTCAACACGCGGACCTCTTCATAATGGACCTCTTCATAGAGATGCTGAAGCATCTTCACAATGTGTCAGCTGTCCTTTGCCAGAGCGAGTGCTCCAAACAGAGAGAACAAGGAAGAACCCATGATGACTTTTGTGACTTAGACTCAAAAGTCACACTTCATCATATTTGCAATATTCTATTGGTTAAACAAAAAAGCTCTATGTATTTAGTGTGGGGTTGGGAATGGGGAGGACTTAGACAAGGGCAAGAATACCAGAAGAGGGGTCTCACTGGGGGTCATGCTGGAGGCTGGTCACCAGAGTCTACTTGTTGGAATCTAGTTTAATCAAATAATTTGAAATGCAGACAAAATTTTATACATTAAGATATTCATTGAAATGATATTTATAATAGTAACAATTTGGAAACACAATATTCAACAATTAAGCTGGTTAAGTAAACTATGGCATATCTATGTAATAGAATATGATATTCAATCATATGTTCATGAAATGTTTTAAATTATTTTGGAAAATGCTTATGCCCTGGTGTTATACGATAAAAATGGTGTATAATATTGAGCATTTAGGGAAATCCCTGGCAGTGGTTAGAACTCGGCGCTTTCATTGCCATGGGTCTGGGTTCGATCCCTGGTCAGGGAACTAAGATCCCACAAGCCATGCAGCATGGCCAAAAAAAAAAAAAAAAACTGAACACTTGTAATGTGCTAGGGACTGTTCTAAGTGCTTTGCATGTATTAATTCACTTAATCCTCACAATAACCCTATTGAGTAGATCACTAATATTATTCCATATTATAGTTAAGGAAACTGAGTTACAGTGAAAATAAGTACCAGATTACACAATTAGAAAGCGGAGGATCCAGAATTCAAACCTAAATATTCTGGCAATGTTAACCACTATACTATTTTGCCTCTTATATAGTACCATAGTATTATATAAAATATATATAATTTTCATATTTCTCTGTATATTTATATGTATAGAAAAAAGATGAGAAGAAAACATACTAAAATATTAATGACTACTACCTCTAGATGATGGAATTGTGAATGATTATTCACTTTATTTTTCATACTTTTCTCCATTTTCAAATTTTTCTAAAATGGGTACACATTATGCAGATCATCAGAAATAATCCTTTCAAGGAACGATACATACTGTTAGGGACTGTGTCTAGATTCCAGTGACAAGAAAGCAAAATTTAAAAATTCATTCATCTAGGGGCTTCCCTGGTAGTGCAGTGGTTGAGAGTCCGCCTGCCGATGCAGGGGACACGGGTTCATGCCCCGGTCTGGGAAGATCCCATATGCCGTGGAGCGGCTGGGCCCATGAGCCATGGCTGCTGAGCCTGCGCGTCCGGAGCCTGTGCTCCGCAACGGGAGAGGCTGCAACAGTGAGACGCCCGCGTATCGCAAAAAAAAAAAAATCATTCACCTAGGAAAAGCATTACCAAAGTTATTTCACTTTCAGTCCACCACACTGCAAAACCATTTTGTGGAAGGTGAAATATGTTAGACTTTGTGCATGTATTATGTACACAAGTATAAAAAGAATGACAACACATTTTTTAGAGTGTTTTGTAGAGTTTACAAAGCTCATTCACATAGTTATTCATTTGATAAACCAGCGTGCTTCAGCAATTAACACCTTTTCCAGCTATTTATATCACTCTTGAGATGTTTGAAAAAGGCTCTTTGTTAATTGGTACTGAACACAGCCAAATTCTTCCAGGGTATGTGGTTTTGTACAACATTCACTGAGGAAAGCAACCAATTGTATGTGTGCACACCCCAGGCAGAATTTGTTTAAGAAAACTGAGATATGTTTTGGGTTTGTTTGTTTTTTTTTTTTTGCGGTACGCGGGCCTCTCACTGTTGTGGCCTCTCCCGTTGCCGAGCACAGGTTCCGGACGCGCAGACTCAACGGCCATGGCTCACGGGCCCAGCCGCTCCGTGGCATGTGGGATCTTCCCGGACCGGTGCGCGAACCCGTGTCCCCTGCATCAGCAGGCAGACTCTCAACCACTGCGCCACCAGGGAAGCCCCGAGGTATGTTTGAGTTTGAATGTTTTCCTTCTCTGACTAGTGGTTATCATTTTAACTGTGTTCTTTTTAAAGCTTTATTACACAGCCATGAAAATACCAATTTTAAACCTGCTGATGGGAAGCAAGTAATCTGCTCATTCTTTAAAGATACATGTATTCTTTCAGGTCAATAGGGTCACACTGCAATATCCTGAGCGTTTGCGCTCAGTTGAATTAGAAAGTTTATGGTTGAATTTGCCTCACTAAGCAGCTTAGCTACTCAGTTGTCCTCAGTGGGACTTTGCTGAAGGGTATATTTTCATTATTTCCTGCTAATTTTAAAGCATGGCGTGTTGTACTGCAAAAACTAAGTAATTCTTCCATGAGAGGAAAACAACTACTATAGCACCTGTTACATACCTTCCACTTTACTTATTTAAAAAAACATTAAAAGGTATTGCCAGGTGAGTAAACTGTTTTATTTTGAATCTAAATGACCAAACATCTTTTACAGGGTATGTAATCAAGGAAAAGAAGGAAATTTGGATATTTTTCCAAGGGTTAAAAGGATGGTTATGTGCATGGGGGTAAAGGAAAGAGGCAGTGATTTAGACTGCAGATCTAATGTCTTCAAAACAATGGGCACAGTTGACAAGGTGTCTGGTTGGTGTAATGGAAAAACCAATAATTCAGGTTTCAAATGAGATTTTGTTTTTATGCTTGAATTATCTTATTTTTAAGATAAGTTTGTCTTATTTAACTACATAATCACCAGCTTTACCCTTTATGCTAAAAAGTGACCAGGCAGATATGTCACCTCAGGCAAGGGAAACAAAAGCAAAAATAAACAAATGGGACTACATCAAACTTTTGCACAGAGAAGGAAACTATCAACAAAATAAAAAAACAGCCTACTGGAGGGGAGAAATATTAGCAAATGATGTATCTGATAAGGGGTTAATAATCAAAATATAAAGAACTTCGGGACTTCCCTGGTGGCACAGTGTTTGTTTAAGAATCTGCCTGCCAATGCAGGGGACATGGGTTCGAGCCCTGGTCCAGGAAGATCTCACATGCCGCAGAACAACTAGGCTCGTGCGCCACAACTACTGAGCCTGTGCTCTAGAGGCCGTGAGCCACAACTGTTGAGCCAGCATGCCACAACTACTGAAGCCTGCGTGCCTAGAGCCTGTGCTCAGCAACAAGAGAAGCCACCGCAATGAGAAGCCTGCGCACTGCAATGAAGAGTAGCCCCCGCTCACTGCAACTAGAGAAAGCCCGGGCACAGGAACGAAGACCCAGTGCAGCCATAAGTTAATTAATTCGTTAATTTTAAAAAAGAAATAATGTTTGGCACATAGGTGACCATTTTATATATATATATATATATATATATATATATATATATATATATATATGTATGTATATAAAGAACTTATATAATTCAATAGCAAAAAAATAATCTGACTAAAAAATGGGCAGAGGATCTGAATAGACATTTTTCCAAAGAAGACATACAAGTGGCCAACAGGTACATGTAAAGGTACACAACATCACTAATTATCAGAGAAATGCAAATCAAAACCACAAAGGGATATCACCTCACACATGTTAGGACAGCTATTATCAAAAAGACGAGGAGGGCTTCCCTGGTGGCGCAGTGGTTGAGAGTCCACCTGCCGATGCTAGCGGACATGGGTTCGTGCCCCGGTCCGGGAAGATCCCACATGCCGTGGAGCGGCTGGGTCCGTGAGCCATGGCCACTGAGCCTGTGAGTCCGGAGCCTGTGCTCCGCAATGGGAGAGGCCACAACAGTGAGAGGCCCGCGTACAGCAAAAAAAAAAAAAAGACGAGGAATAACAAATGTTGGTGGGTGTGTGGAGAAAAAGGAACCCTCGTGCACCGTTGGTAGGAATGTAAATTGGTCCACCACTATGAAAACTGTATGGAGATTCCTCAAAAAAATAAAAATAGAACTACCATATGATCCAGGAATTCCACTTCTGGGTATTTTTCTGAAGAAAACAAAAACACTAATTTGAAAAAATATATGCACACCTATGTTTATAGCAGCATTATTCATAATAACCAAGATATGGAAGCAACCTAAGTGTCCAACAGTAGATTAACAAATAAAGAAGTTGTGATATATATACAATGGAATATTACTCAGCCATAGAAAATGAATGAAATCTTGCCATTTGCCAAAATATGGATGGACCTGGAGGGTATTATGCTAAGTTAAATAAGTCAAAGACAAATACCATATGATTTCATTTATGTGTGGAATTCTTTAATGAACAAACATAACAAACAGAAACAGACTCATTGAGGGACTTCCCTGGTGGTCCAGTGGTTAAGAATCTGTCTTGCAATGCAGAGGACGCCGGTTCAATCCCTCGTAGGGAAACTAAGATCCCATGTGCCACAGGGCAACTGAGAGCATGCACTGCACCTAGAGAGCCCGTGCACCTCAACTAGAGAGAAGCCCTTGTGCCGCAGCAAAAGATTCCGCATGCCACAACTAAGACCCGACTAAGCCAATAAATAAATATTAAAAAAAAAAAAAAGGAAAGAGACGTTGATACAGGGAACAAACAGGTGGTTGCCAGAGGGCAGGAGGGTTGAGGTGTGCAAAATAGATGAAAGGGATTAAGAGATACAAACTTCCAATTATAAAATAAATTAGTCATGGGTCTATAATGTACAGCACAGTGAACATAGCCAGTAACATTGTAATAATTTTGTGTGGTGATACGTGGTACCTAGACTTCTGTGGTGATCATTTTCTAAAGTATAAAATTCACTATGTTGTATAGCTGAAACTAGTATAATATTGTAAGTCAACTATACCTCAATTGTAAAAGGTGACCAGGTATGATAGTACGGCAGGGAAAGCCTCATATACCCCAGAATATGTCCAGTTGGGCTCCATTGGTGTGATCCTCTGACTAGCTGCAAAAAAAAACTGTCATGTGCTTCATCTTACCTTCAAACCATTGTAGTATATGGGGGGGGGAAAAATGGCTATGAATCCTTTGCAGCAACTTCCATCAAAATGTAGAATCTTTTTCCCCACATCCTGAACATGGACTGGCCTTGTGACTTGGTTTGGACCATGGGACGCAAAAAAATGAGGTGCAAGCAGAAGCTTGAAAAGCAATTATGCACTGGGGCTGGTCCTCTATTGTTGCCTTGGGAAACAAGCTACTAAATAGGGCTGAGGTTTCCCCTCCATTTCAATAACCACTGAGCTCAACCTTTCTGTTAAAACTATTGGTTTAATTAAAATGTTGTTTTTGATAGGAGATATTTATATTTACTTGACAAGAAACTATGCAAGGAGATTTATGAAAGTCATGAAAATGAATACATTCCTGTCTACGTCCTGCAGGAAAATTAATAAGGCAATAGCCTTAAAAATACACAATAGGGTCCTCACTTAACATAATAGGTTTCAGTGTAGCAGTTATTGATAAGTCAGTTGTCTGGATATTAGAATATATATCCATGTATCTATCACAGTGTTTGGCACATTGCTGGTGCTCAAGAAATAGTTCTTGAATAAATGAATGAATGAAGGCATGAATGAACAAATGGGAAGCGTAAATGGCTGTTATATTCTCTGACTTGGAACAGCAAAGAAACTTGATGTGCCTTGTGATGATTCATTTTATGTGTCAAATTGGCTAAGCCATTGCACCCATTTATTCAATTAAACACTAATCTAAGTGAAGGTATTTTTTTAGATATGGTTAACATTTACAATTAGTTGACTTTAAGTAACGGAGATTATCCTTGATAATCTGGGCGGGCCTCATCCAATCAGTTAAAAGGCCTTAAGAGCAAAACTAAGAGAGAGAGGGACTTCCCTGGTGGTGCAGTGGTTAAGAATCCGCCTGCCAATGCAGGGGACACAGGTTCCATCCCTGGTCCAGAAAGAGCCCACATGCCACAGAGCAACTAAGCCCATGTGCCACAACTATGAGCCTGCACTGTAGAGCCCACGAGCCACAACTACTGAAGCCCACGTGCCTAGAGCCTGTGCTCTGCAACAAAGAAAAGCCACCCCAATGAGAAGCCCGCATACCGCAACAAAGAGTAACCCCTGCTCGCTGCAGCTAGAGAAAGCCCATGTGCAGAAACGAAGACCCAGCACAGCCAAAAATAAATAAATAAATAAATTTATATTAAAAAAAAAAAACTAAGAGAGAGAGAGAGCAAGAGGTCAACAACTGTTGAATCTATATGAATATATATATGTGTATATAGAATTGTGTTACACTATTATTGCAACTTTTTGAAAAATTTTCAACTTTTTGAAAATTTTTTTCAAAATCAAAACAATTTTTAAAGGCTGGAGGAAGGTAAATGGAGCAAAAATGGTCAAAGTCCCCATATTGTCTGGGAATAATAAAAGTACTTATTTATATAATTTTAATTAATCAAGGATTCATGTTTAATCTCTTGAGTAATCACTGAAAGAGTAGTAGTAACTAACAAGCTAATGCTAGAGGTGGGGGGAGTAGGGGCAGCAATGCAATAGTAAAAAATACTCCAAAAGAAAGCAGAGAAAAGAGGGAATAAGCAACATAGCATACACAGGATAAAACAGAAAACAAATGGTAAGATGAAAGATTTAAATCCAAATATATAGTAATTACATTAAATGTAAACAGACTAACTAAAAGAGAATCGTTGTCAGACTGGATTTTAAAATGATTCTGTTTTCATAATGAAAGTAAGACTTTTTCACTCTGTTGACATTTGCACTGATGGTGGAAAAAACAATGGTGGGGAAAACTGCTGGCACTTTAACCCAAGTCAAGGCAGTGACACTAACCTGTACTAATAGCCATTGTTCTCTTCTCTGCCACATACCGGCAAAAAAAAAAAAAAGTCAGTTTTACTTAAGAATGACCTTGATGAAGCATTAAACATTACTAATTTTATGAATCTAATTCTCAAAGACAGTTCTTCATACAGAAGGAGTCTTAGCAGTCTTCTCCTCCTGTCCTGTTTTCATACAAATCACCTCTTCAGGATTCTAATAAGTGATCAATTAGTTTGGGCTTGAATGCTTCAAGGGATAGGGAATGTGTTCCTTATTACAGAGTTTATTGAAAGGCCATCAGTTCCTATTGTCTTGTCCCTGACCAGCCTCTAGTTCCCCCAGAGAACAGATGCTCACCTCTCTGCAAAGCAAACTGCATCTTTGACAGTGCTAGTAGCTAAAAGGCAACATTTCACCAACATTCTAAATACCTTTGGTTAACAAAGCTGAAGACTCCCTAAGAGTTATAAACCAGATAATACTGAAAGAGCCAGGAGGGTACCATGTTAAAAATAATCAAACCCACGGGCTTCCCTGGTGGCGCAGGGGTTGAGAGTCCGCCTGCCGATGCAGGGGACACGGGTTCATGCCCCAGTCCGGGAAGATCCCACATGCCGCGGAGCGGCTGGGCCCGTGAGCCATGGCCGCTGAGCCTGCGCGTCCAGAGCCTGTGCTCCGCAACGGGAGAAGCCACAGCAGTGAGAGGCCCGCGTTCCGCAAAAATAAAACAATAATCAAACCCAGTTTTGCGTGTGTATATATTTCATTTAACCTTATAATATCCACATAAAAATTAATAAACTACTATGGTTCACTCCACAATTTATACATACACATATATTTTAACACACTCTCTAAATTTATTTTCAGAAACTATAATGTGCACAACAATAATGCTAGGAATTGTAGAAAATACAATGTGATATACAACGATAACTGCCCTTAAGAAGCTTAGAGTGCTGTGTCTTTTCTGTAGACTCATGGTAAATTTTACTCGCCCATCGCTCTTTTTTTCTTTTGATAAATTTATTTATTTTTGGCTGAGTTGGGTCTTTGTTGCTGCGGGAGAGCTTTCTCTAGTTGCAGCGACCAGGGGCTACTCTTCCGTTCGGTGCGCAGGCTTCTCATTGAGGTGGCTTCTCTTGTTGCGGAGCACGGGCCCAGGGGGGGTCTAGAGCGCAGGCTCAGTAGTTGTGGTGCACAGGCTTAGTTGCTTCATGGCATGTGGGATCTTCCCGGACCAGGGCTGGAACCCGTGTCCCCTGCATTGGCAGGTGGATTCTTAACCACTGCGCCACCGGGGAAGTCCTCGCCCATCGCTCTTTGACTAAGAAATAAGCTGACTTTGCTTCTCTGATCAGTAACCACCATGGCAAGGAAGAACTAGCACCTTATAGAAAAAACATTCAAACAAAAAAGAGGCAAGAATAAAACAGATGACACTCCGTTTAGATTGACACGATGGGAAAATGCCAGCCATGATTAATATTAGTCACAAAGACTCAAGGAGCCAGAATGTACCTGACAGTATTCAGGGTTATATTTTTGGAAAGATATTTTTGACAAAGTTGCATTTTCTTACATTCCAACTAGTTACCAAGGATGTTCAGGGCAAAAACCTGCCTGACCAAGTTCTCTGGTGAATCTTACTTGTAAAGTGTGTTCCACCATCACAAAGGAACAGACTTTAATGCCTACATTCATGGCAGTCAAGCAGTGGACTTTGCATTGTTCCTTTTGTGTTGGATTTACCAAAAAGCACAAAAGATTTCTAAAATCTCTGGTAGCTGCCCCATCCATCAGTATCCAGTAGGTGCTTCCAGTCAGGATAATAATGGGAATCATGACACAGAAAATATTTTTTAAATGACTTCAAATATATTGGTCTGTAATTTTTTTTTGGTAGTGTCTTTGTCTGGTTTTGGTATCATGGTGATGGTGGCTTCATAGAATGAATTTGTAAGTATTCCCTCCTCTTCAAAATTTTGGAATCATTTGAGAAGGATAGGTGTAAGTTCTTTGTATGTTTGGCAGTGAAGCCATCTGGTCCTGGACTTTGGTTTGCAAGGAGTTTTTAAAATTAGTTTCTATTTCACTTCTAGTGATCGGTTTGTTCAAACTATCTGTTTCCAATAAATGCTGGAGAGGGTGTGGAGAAAAGGGAACACTCTTGCACTGTTGGTGGGAATGTAAATTGATACAGCCACTATGGAGCACAGTATGGAGGTTCCTTAAAAAACTAAAAATAGAACTACCATACGACCCAGCAATCCCACTACTGGGCATATACCCTGAGAAAACCATAATTCAGAAAGAGTCATGTACCAAAATGTTCATTGCAACTCTATTCACAATAGCCAGGACATGAAAGCAACGTAAGTGTCAATCATCGGATGAATGGATAAATAAGATATGGCACATATATACAATGGAATATTACTCAGCCATAAAAAGAAACGAAATTGAGATATTTGTAGTGAGGTGGATGGACCTAGAGTCTGTCATGCAGAGTGAAGTAAGTCAGAAAGAGAAAAACAAATACCGTATGCTAACACATATATATGGAATCTAAGAAAAAAAAAAAGGTCATGAAGAACCTAGAGGTAAGATGGGAATAAAGACACAGACCTACTAGTGAATGGACTTGAGGATATGGAGAGGGGGAAGGGTAAGCTGTGACAAAGTGAGAGAGAGGCATGGACATATATAACACTACCAAACATAAAATAGATTGCTAGTGGGAAGCAGCCACATAGCACAGGGAGATCAGCTCGGAGGTTTGTGACCACCTAGAGGGGTGGGATAGGGAGGGTGGGAGGGAGGGAGACGCAAGAGGGAAGAGATATGGGAACATATGTATATGTATAACTGATTCACTTTGTTATAAAGCAGAAACTAACACACCATTGTAAAGCAATTATACTGCAATAAAGATGTTAAAAAAATTATCTGTTTCAACTTGATTTAACTTTGGCAGGATGTATGCTTCTAGAAACTTGTTCATTTCTTCTAGGTTGTCCAATTTGTTGGCATATGACTGTACTATTCTCTTATGGTTTTTTTGTATTTCTGTGGTATCTGTTGTTATTTCTCCTCTTTCAATTCTTATTTTGTTTATTTGGGTCCTCTCTCTTCTCCTCTTGGTGACACTGGCTAGAGGTTTGTCAATTTTGTTTATCCTTTCAAGAAACCACCTCTTGGTTTTACTGATCTTTTGTATTGTTTTTTTGATCTCTATTTTATTTATTTCCTCTCTGATCTTTATTATTTCCTCCCTTCTGCTGACTTTGAATTTTGTTTTTTCTTCTTTTTCTAATTCTTTCAAGTGGTAGATTAGGTTCTTTAGTTGAGTTTTTCTTTTTTCTTGAGGAAGGCCTATATCACTATTAACTTCCTTTTTAGAACTGCTTTTGCTGCATCTCATAGACTTTGTAAGATTGTGTTTTCATTTTGTTGTCTTGAGGTATTTTCTTTATTTTTTTAATCTATTTTCTTTGAGGTATTTTCTGACTTCTTCTTTGATTTCATTGTTGACCCACTGTTCTTTTAGTACAATGTTGTTTAGTCTCCATCTGTTTGTTATTTTCCCCTTTTTCTTCCTGTGGTTAATTTCTAGTTTCATACTGTTGTGGTCAGAAAAGATGCTTGAAATAATTTCTACCTTCTCATATTTATTGAGGCTTGTTTTGTGACTTACAATGTGATCTATCCTAGAGAATGGTCCATGTGGGCTTAAAAGAATGTGTATTCTGTGTTTTTTTGGATGTAATGTCCTGTAGATATCAATTAAGTTCAACTACTCTATTGTGTCATTTAGGATCTCTGTTGCCTTATTGATCTTCTGTCTGAAAGATCTGTCCATTGATGTCAGTGGGGTGTCAAATTCTCCTACTATTATTGTATTCCTGTGAATTTCTCCCTTTATGTATGTTAGTATTTGTTTTACATATTTAGGTACTCCTATATTGGGTGAATATATGTTTTTCTTAATGGGATTTGTTTATTTATTTTTTTGGCTGCATTGGATGTTCATTGCTGTGCATGGGCTTTCTTTAGTTGTGGCAAGCAGGGGCTACTCTTCGTTGTGGTGCACAGGCTTCTCATTGTGGTGGCTTCTATCGTTGCGGAGCATGGGCTCTAGGTGTGCGGGCTTCAGTAGTTGTGGCATGCAGGCTCAGTAGTTGTGGCTCACAGGCTCTAGAGCGCAGGCCCAACAGTTGTGGCACACAAGCTTAGTTGCTCCGCAGCATGTGGGATCTTCCTGGACCAGGGATTGAACCCATTTCCCCTGCATAGGCAGGCAGATTCTTAACCACTGAGCCACCAGGGAAGTCCCATGAATACATGTTAATGAGTGTAATATCCCCTTCTTGTATTGGTCCCCTTATTATTGTATAATTATATATAATTGGTCCCCTTCTTTGTCTTTCTTTATGGACTTTGTTGTAGAGTCTATTTTGATTAGTATGAGTATTGCTACACCCGTTTTCTTGTCCTTTCCATTTGCATGAAATATCTTTTTCCATCCCTCGTTTTCAATCTATGTGTGTCTTTTGCACTAAAGTGAGTCTCCTGTAGGCAGCATGTTGTAGGTTCTCGGGTTTTTTTCCAATCTGCCACTCTGTGTCTTTTGATCAGAGCATTTAGTCCACTGACATTTAATGTAATTACTGATAAGTATGTACTTACTGCCATTTTAAATCTTGTTTTCCAGGTGATTTTGTAGTTCTTCTTTGTTCATTTCTTCTCTTTGTTTTTCCTTTCATGGTTTACTGGTTTTCTTTTGTATTATGTTTGAGTTACTTTCTTTTTGGTTTTTGTGAATCTACTGTATGTTTTTGATGTCATTACCCTAGTTTTCAAGTATGTTAACCTGTAACTACATGTACTTGCTTTAGACTGATAGTCATATAAGTTCACATTCTAAAGATCTACATTTTTTTACTCCTCTCCCCCACATTTTGTGATTTTGATGTCCTACTTTACATCTTCATTTTCATCCTTTTGCTGTTAATTGTAGTTATAATCCCTTTCACAAAATTTTTTATTGTTTTTTAATCTATGTGCTGCACACAAAAACCATAGAACTAATAAATGAATTCAGCAAGGTAGCAGGATACAAGATCAATACACAGAAATCTGTTGCATTTCTTTACACTAACAATGAAATATCAGAAAGAGAAAATAAAAAAAATTTCATTTAAGATTGCATTTTAAAAAATGCCTAGGGGCTTCCCTGGTGGCGCAGTGGTTGAGAGTCCGCCTGCCGATGCAGGGGACACGGGTTCGTGCCCTGGTCCGGGAAGATCCCACATGCCGCGGAGTGGCTGGGCCCATGAGCTATGGCCACTGAGCCTGCGTGTCCGGAGCCTGTTCTCCGCAATGGGAGAGGTCACAGCAGTGAGAGGCCCACTTACCAAAAAAAAAAACACCTAGGAATAAACTTAACCAAGGAAGTGAAAGACCTATTCATTGAAAATGATAAAACATTGATAAAGGAAATTGAAGATGATTCAAAGAAATGGAAAGGTATACCATGCTCTTCAATTGGAAGAATTAGGATCATTAAAATAACCATACCACTAAAAGCAATCTACAGATTTAATCTAAGTTTTAAGATTTAATTTAATAGATTCCTATCAAATTACCCATGACATTTTTCACAAACTAGAACAAATAATCCTAAAATTTGTATGGAAACACAAAAGACCCAGAATTTCCAAAACAATCCTGAGGAAAAAGAACAAAGCTGGAGGTATAACCCTTCCAGACTTCTAACCATGCTACAAAGCTACAGTAATCAAAACAGCATGGTATTGGCACAAAAGCAGACATATAGATCAATGGAACAGAATAGAGAGCCCAGAAAAAAACGTACACACCCACAGTCAATCTACAACAAAGGAGGAAAGAATATACAATGCAGAAAAGACAGTTTCTTTAGCCAGTGGTATTGGGAAAGCAGGACAGCTACATGTAAATCAGTGATATAAGAATACTCACTCATACCATATACAAAAACAAACTAAAAATGGTTTAAAGAACTAAATATAAGACATGACACCATAAAACTCCTAGAAGATGGCATAGCCAAAACATTCTCCAACATAAATTGTAGCAATATTTTCTTAGATCAGTCTCCCAAAGCAAAAGAAATAAAAGCAAAAATAAATAAATGGAATCTAATTAAGCTTAAAAGCTTGTGCAAGCAAAGGAAACCATAAACAAAACAAAAAGACAACCCTCAGAATGGGAGAAAATATTTGCAAATGATGTGACCAACAGGGGTTAATATCCAAAATATACAAACAGCTCATACAACTCAATATCAAAAAAACCCAATCAAAAAATGGGCAGAAGACCTAAGTAGACATTTCTTCAAAGAAGACACAGAGATGGCTAATAGGCATATGCAAAGATGCTCAACATTGCTAATTATTAGAGAAATGCAAATCAAAAACACAATTACATATCACCTCACACTGGTCAGAATGGCTATCATCAAAATGTCTACAAATAATAAATGGAGGGGGTGTGGAGAAAATGGAACCCTCCTACACTGTTAGTGAGAATGTAAATTGCTGTCACTATGGAAAACAGTATGGAGGTTCCTTAAATAACTAAAACTAGAGCTGCCATATGATCCAGCAATCCCATTTCTGGGCTTATATCTGGAAAAGATGAAAACTCTAATTTGAAAAGATACATGCACCCCAATGTTCATAACAGAACTATTTACAATAGCCAAGGCACAGAAACAATTCAAGTGCCCATCAACAGAGAATTGGCTTTAGAAGATTATATATATATATATATATATATATATATATATATATATATAATATTGCCTTTTGCAATATCATGGATAAACCTAGGAATATCATACTACGTGAAGTAAGTCAGACAGAGAAAGACAAATATTATATGATATCACTTATATGTGGAATTTTTAAAACAATAGAAATGAATCTATATACAAAACAGAAACAGATGCACAGACATAGAAAACAAACTTATGGTTACCAAAGGGGAAGTGGGGGAGGGATAAATTAGGAGTTTGGGATTAATAGATACAAACTACTATACATAGGGAATTCCCTGGCAATCCAGTGGTTAGGACTTGGCACTTTCACTGCCATGGCCTGGGTTCAGTCCCTGGTCAGGGAACTAAGATCCCACAAGCCATGCAGCATGGCCAAAGGGGGGGAAAAAAAAAACTACTCTATATAAAATAGGTATGCAACAAGGATTTACTGTATAGCACAGGGAACTCTATTCAATGTTTTTTAATAACCTATCATGAAAAATAATCTGAGATATATGTATATATATCTGAATCACATGAAACTAACACAATATTGTAAATTGACTATAATTCAATTTTTAAAAGTCTTCAAATAAATGGTCAATGAGTTTGGGAATGACATAGAAAAATCTAGCCAATCTAATCTCTTATAAAAATATAAAAGTTGAGGAAGCCCAAACTTTAATTGGGCAAACTAATGAAGATAGTACTTCTGGAAAATCTTCTGGGGAATTGAAAAAAAAAATGCCTAGCCTAGCAAATATCGGATTTAAGCTACAGACTTAAGAATCTTCTTAAAACAATCCTCAACATAGTACTAGCAAACCAAATCCAACAATACTTTAAAAGGATCAATACACCATGATCAAGTGGGATTTATCCCAGAGATGCAAGGATTTTTCAAGATCTGCAAATCAATCAGTATGATACACCACATCAACAAATTGAAGAATAAAATCCATATGGAGATAGATGCAGAAAAACTTTTAACAAAATTCAACACCCATTTATGATTTAAAAAAAAAAACTCTCCAGAAAGTTGGCATAGAGGGAACATACCTCAACATAATAAAGGCCATATATGACAAACCTACAGCTAACATCATACTCAATGATGAAAAGCTGAAAACATTTCCTCTAAGATCAAGAACAAGACAAGGATGTCCACTCTCGCCACTTTTATTCAACATAGTTTTGGAAATCCTAGCTATGGCAATCAGAGAAGAAAGAGAAATAAAGGGA
Organism: Orcinus orca; assembly: GCF_937001465.1. Classification (NCBI taxonomy): domain Eukaryota; kingdom Metazoa; phylum Chordata; class Mammalia; order Artiodactyla; family Delphinidae; genus Orcinus; species Orcinus orca. Next base: position 25,667,321 of record NC_064569.1, read on the forward strand.
ATCCAAATTGGAAAAGAAGAAGTAAAACTGTCATTGTTTGCAGATGACACGGTACTATACATAGAAAATACTAAAGATGTTACCAGAAAACTACTAGAGTTCATCAATGAATTTGGTAAAGTTGAAGATACAAAATTAATACACAGAAATCTGCTGCATTTCTATACACTAACAACAAAAGTTCAGAAAGAGAAATTCAAGAAACAATCCCATTTACCATCACATGAAAAAGAATAGAATACCTAAGAATAAACCTACCTAAGGAGACAAAAGACCTGTACTCTGAAAACTATAAGATGCTGATGAAAGAAATCAAAGATGACACAAACAGATGGAAAGATATACCAGGTTCTTGGATTGGAACAATCAATATTGTCAAAATGACCATACTACCCAAGGCAATCTACAGATACAATGCAATCCCTATCAAATTACCAATGACATTTTTCACAGAACTAGAACAAAAAATCTTAAAATTTGTATGGAGACACACAAAAGACCCCGAATAGCCAAAGCAAGCTTGAGAAAGATAAAAGGAGCTGGAGGGATCAGGCTGCCTGATTTCACTCTACTACAAAGCTATAGTCATCCAAACAGTATGGTACTAGCACAAAAACAGAAATATAGATCAATGGAACAGGATAGAAAGCCCAGAAATAAACCCAAGCACCTATGGTCAATTAATCTATGACAAAGGAGGCAAGGATATACAATAGAGAAAAGACAGTCTCTTCAATAAATGGTGCTGGGAAAATTGGACAGCTACATGTGAAAAAATGAAATTAGAACATTCTTTAACACCATACACAAAAATAAACTCAAAATGGATTAAAGACCTAAATGTAAGACTGGATACTCTGAAACTCTTAGAGGAAAATATAGGCAGAACATTCTCTGACATAAATTGCAGCAAAATCTTTTTTGATCCATCTCCTAGAGTAGTGGAAATAAAAACAAAAATAAACAAGTGAGAACTAATTAAACCCCAAAACTTTTAGCCAAGGAAACCATAAACAAAACAAAAAGACAACCCACAGAATGGGAGAAAATATTTACAAACAATGTTACCAACAAGGGATTAGTCTCCAAAATTTACAAACAGCTCATGCAGCTCAATATCAAAAAACAAACAACCCAATCAAAAAATGGACAGACGATCTAAATAGACATTTCTCCAAAGAAGACATACTGATGGCCAAGAGGCACATGAAAAGATGCTCAACATCACTAATTATTAGAGAAATGCAAATCAAGACTACAGTGAAATATCACCTCACACCAGTCAGAATGGCCAACATCAAAAAGTCTACAAACAAGAAATACTGGAGAAAAGGGAACCTTCCTACACTGTTGGTGGGAATGTAAATTGGTACAGCCACTATGGAGAACGGTATGGAAGTTCCATAAGAAACTAAAAATAGAGCTACCATATGATTCAGCAATCCCACTCTGGGGCATATATCTGGAGAAAAACATGGTCTGAAAGGACATATGCACCCCAGTGTTCACTGCAGTGCTGTTTACAATAGCCAAGACATGGAAGCAACCTAAATCTCCATCAAACAGATGAATGGATAAAGAAGATGTGGTACATATATATAATAGAATATTACTCAGCCATTTAAAAGAATGAAATAATGCCATTGTGGCAACATGGTTGGACCTGGAGGTTATCATACTAAGTAAGTCAGACAGAGAAAGACAAATATCATATATCACTTATATGCAGAATCTAAAAGAATGATACAAATGAACTTATTTACAAAGCAGAAACAGACTCACAAACTTAGAGAATGAACTTACGGTTTCCGGGGGGAGGGGTGGGGGTGATGGATAGATAGATTGGGAATTTGGGATCGACATGTACACACTGCTATATTTAAAATAGATAACCAACGAGGACCTACTGTATAGCACAGGGAACCCCGCTCAATACTCTGTAATAATCTAAATGGGAAAAGAATTTGAAAAAGGTTAGATACATATATATGTATAACTGAATCACTCCTGTACACTTGAAACTAACACAACATTGTTAATCAACTATACTCCAAATTAATTTTTTAAAAAAGAATCTCCTTGGGCTTCCCTGGTGGCGCAGTGGTTGAGGGTCCGCCTGCCGATGCAGGGGACACGGGTTCGTGCAGCGGTCCGGGAAGATCCCACGTGCCGTGGAGCAGCTGGGCCCGTGGGCCATGACCGCTGAGCCTGCACGTCCGGAGCCTGTGCTCCGCAACGGGAGAGGCCACAACAGTGAGAGGCCCGTGTACCGAAAAAAAAAAAAAAAAAAAAAAAGAATTTTCTAAATGCTGACAGAGAATTCTTACGAGGCAGGGGTGGAACAGGTGAGTGGTTAAAAGAATATGCCATATAACATTGTTTAAATATTAAATAAAAATATCTGTCCTCATAATCTATTATCTTCACGTCATGCACATCTTATCTTCTTCTCTTTAAGTTTTTGCCAAATACTAGTCAATATTTGTTTAAATTTTTCTCTTCACAGAACAGCAATGATAAAACTTTTATTTTAAAAAATTAGTGTATATGCAATCTTATATTTATATGCCAATAGAAAAGGATGGTGGAAACCAAATCAAGAGTAAATGAGAAAATAGTGGTGACCAAAAATAAAAACTAATTTTAAAATCAGTTATGTAATGCTAGTAATATTACACATTTATTGAGGGCTTACTCTGTGCTAGGCATTGACTAGGATTTATCATGTACTATCACACTTAAGTGTTATAGCAAATCCGAGCGTGTCAGTTGGGTTTTCTGGGAAGCAGATGGAGTTAGGAATGAAAAAGTTTTATTGGGGGACGACGCCTGTGGAAGATAAAAGGCTGGAAAATCAGGATTGGCACAGGGTCTTCAGACCACACTGCAGATCTGACACGTTAAAGAGTCAGCAGGCTGGGACGGGTGAGCCTCAGACCGCGCTGCAGTCTGACAAAGTCTTAGCCATCAGAAACTCTGGAGCAATGTTTCCCTTTAGAGGAGTCTCATCTTGGGCTGCAATGACTATGCCCGTACCCCACTGAGCTCAACCACTGGCCGGGGGCTGCCCCAGATCATGATCTACCTCAGAAATCTGAGCTAGATCCTGAAGGTGCTAACACTCCTTAGAGCTCAAGAGCAAGTCTTTTTTTTTTTTTTTTTGTGGTACGCGGGCCTCTCACTGTTGTGGCCTCTCCCGTTGCGGAGCACAGGCTCCGGACGTGCAGGCTCAGGGGTCACGGCCCACGGGCCCAGCTGCTCCGCGGCACGTGGGATCTTCCTGGACCGGGACACGAACCCGTGTCCCCTGCATCGGCAGGCAGACTCTCAACCACTGCGCCACCAGGGAAGCCCACAAGTCCTTTCTTGAAGACAGATCTGATTGCTGTACCTCATGGCTGTCACGAAGAGGTGGGTTTTATTATGATTCCCGTTTTTTAGAAAGGAAAACAAAGCACAGAGGTTATATAAATTTCCCAAAGTTACACAACTAGTAAAGAGCTAGTAAATGTCCCCTATTTTCCTTGTGGCCGATAAGTAAACATTTCTTTATAATTTATTGGAGTTTTTAGAAATGTTCAACTTTCGTCAGTGCATCTTAAAAGGCTTTTTTAAAATATTAAGTGTTTTACATTGTTTTTAAACCTGCTAAGTATACAAAAAGACTATAATGTAAAAGTTTTCGTTTTAAAAAGCAAAATCATGTGGAAGAATACATTCCAAGTTCCAGAAATATTTAGTCTTATTTTTCTTTTCTCCCCAATCAAAAGGTGTTGTTGTTTTTAACAATTAAATCTCTGGGCAGCAGTAGTCAAAGGTGCTAAGTCTCATTGTGGATGAAGAGTTTACAACATAGTTTTAAACATCTGAAAACTGGAATTGCAGGAAAGTGCTCGGAGCCCCATAATTACAGTAGCACTCCCTGGTGCTGCCATAACAATTTTATTGCCAACACACTGGTCTTTTTACCTCCTTCACCAGGGGGATATGAAGGCCCAGGGGAAACTATCAAGCAGCAGGCAGTCTAGCAGTTATAGGTACCATTTGCCTAATGACATTTTCTAAAACGATTTCTTTATTAACTGGAGAACTTTCTCCTTCCCCTTCAATTTTCATGTTTTTCTGACTCTGAGGAAAACCCAGCTTTTGGGCAAGCCAGAGAGTCAAGGTGGCCCAAGTCTTCAGAATTCCTACATCTTAGCCGATTCTTTGATCATAATCTATTATGGGAACGAAGGGAATTGTGGAAAAACCAGAGAATACTAGCAGGCAGAAAGAGGAAGAAAACTGCCACACAGAGCTCTCTAACATGGTAGTGTAAACCCTTCCAGTCTCTCACTCTCTCGTGTATTTTGGTTTTCTTTTTGTTGTTTTCTCAAAATATAGAATCATTCCTTAAATATTATTTTATAACTTTTTTCTTTACTCAAGATCATGAACATCTTTTCACATTAATAAATTAATTTCTACAAATTTATGGCTCTAGTCCAATTCATTCAAAGAACACCCCATAGTTGAATATTTAACATTTTTCTTTTCCTTCTTTTTCTTTATATAAAAGCTAGGAATTTAGTGAATACCCTTGCAGACAAATTTTTTGGTAATTTTTTGAGATAAAATTCACAAAACAAAATTTACCATTTTAACCATTTTAAAGTGTACAATTCAGAAGTTTTTAGTAGAGTCACAAGGTTGTGCAAGTATCTAATTCTAAAACATTTCCATCACCTCAAAAAGAAACCCCATGCTCTTAACAATCACTCCCAGTTGCCGCCCCCAACCCCCTGGCAACTACTGATCTACTTTCTGTCGCTGTGTGTTTACCTATCCTGGACATTTTATATAAATGGAATTATACAACGTGTGGCTTTTTGGGTCTGGCTTCTTTCACTTATCAAAATGTTTTCAAGATTCATCCATGTTGTAGCATGTATCAATACTTCATTCCTGTTTTTTAAAATGTATTTATTTATTTTTGGCTGTGTTGGGTCTTCATTGCTGCACGTGGGCTTTTCTCTAGTTGCAGTGAGCAGGGGCTACTCTTCACTGCGGTGCACGGGCTTCTCATTGCGGTGGCCTCTCCCGTTGTGGAGCACGGGCTCTAGGCATGCAGGCTTCAGTATTGCAATACGTGGGCTCAGTAGTAGTGGCTCGTGGGTTCTAGAGCGCAGGCTCAGTAGTTGTGGCGCACAGGCTTAGTTGCTCCGCGGCTTGTAGGATCTTCCCAGATCAGGGCTTGAACCCATGTCCTCTGCATTGGCAGGCGGATTCTTAACCACCGTGCCACCAGGGAAGTCCCTTCATTCCTTTTTATGACTGAATAATGTTCAATCATATGAATACACCACATTTTATTTATCCATTTATCAGATGATGGACATTTAGGTTGTTTCTAACTTTTGACATATTACGAATAGTGATGCTATGAATATTTTTGTACAAGTTTTTGCATATGTTTTCAGTTCTCTCGGGTTTATACCTAGAAGTGGAATTGCTGGGTTAGGTGGTAACTCTATGTTTAACTTTTTGAGGAGCCACCCATCTGTTTTCCACAGTGGCTGTGCCATTTTACATCCTCGCCAGCAGTGTGTAAAGGTTCTAATTTCTCCATATCTTCCCCAATAGTTGTTATGTTCCTTTTTAAAAATTAGTAGTATCACTATCTTGGTAGGTATGAAATGGTATTTCATTGTGGTTTTGATTTACATCTCCCTAATGACTATTGAAGTTGAACATTTTTCATGTGCTTACTGGTTGTTTATATATCTTCTTTGAAGAAGGTCTATTCAAATCCTTTGCGCATTTTTTAATTGGGCTGTTTATCTTTTTATTGTTGGTTGTAAGGGTTCTTTATATATTCTGGATACTATGCCCTTATCAGATATGTTACTTGCAAATACTTTCTCCCATTCCATGAGTTGTCTTTTCACTTTCTTGACTGTGTCATTTAATGCACAAAAGTTTTTAATTTTGATGAAGTCCAATTTATCTATTATTTTCTTCAGTTGCTTGGGCTTTTGGTGTCATATTTAAGAAACTGTTACCAAGTCCAAGGCCATGAGGATTTATACCTATGTTTCCTTCTAAGAGTTTTATAGTTTTAGCTGTTACATTTAGGTCTTTGATCCATTTTGAATTAATTTTTTTATATGGTATGAGGTAAGGGTTGAAATTCATTCTTTCGTGTAGCTAAATCTTACATACAATCTTAGTCACTTACATTGGATAGATTCCTAGACATACAATGCTTTAGTTTTGAACACAGAATTTGGATTTCTAATTCCAGTGATCGTTCCATCATCAATGAAGATAAAAGAAGCAAGAGTGCACTCTCGAATAAAACATTATGTTAATTTTCTTTATGAGCAAAGGACTAAAATCAACAACAAGAAATTATTGGATCACTGCCTAACTCATTTTCTATTTCTATTTGTCTGCTACCTCTACTATCTTAATTACTTTTGTTTGGTGCTTGTCAGAACCATCACTGTGAGAATTCATTTGGGACCTTAACTTCTAGATCACTATGGGCAAGTTTCATCTCTTTTTAAAGACGGTACATGAGGAGATGGCATGGAGGCGTGAGTGGATACACAAGGCTCTTCACAAACATGAGAACCTGCAGAAACCATTTATGACTATCAACCCTTGTTCATCTAAGAAAATAGACTTTCTTTTATCCTCTAATCTTCCAAATGTGAATTACCCCTCTTTCCCTAAACTTTCTTTCCTTGGAGCTACAAAATAGAAAGAATGGAAGCTCCCATCTCTTCTCCCTGCCAGTATTTCATCAGTGCTGATAAAGCTGTAAAGAAAAAAACTCCTTAAGTCTTCCACCGTCTACAGACTTAGAAAACTGCTTGTGTAGCAGTGGAACATAAACCACAACTGGGAAAGAGCAGGACCTAGACACCAGGATCTGGAGTGGAAGACAAAAGACCAAGGCTATTATTGTACAGGGGCTGGGAATGGAGAGCTGGATTTATAAGTGATTTTTTTTTTTTTTTTAGTTTGTTTAAAAAAATGTTCCATTATCTTTACAACAAGAATACATGTTTTTAAAGCCAGAAATTTTGGCTTCTTAACTATGGTTATTTGTTCTCGGGTAAAGAAGGTCATGGTTAATGCGCCCATTGCATCCTACATAACGTGATTATAATAGCCACTGTCAAGGAAAATTGTGTGAACTTATTCATCTAATATGCATTAAATTTTAATCAATAAAAGAAGAGACCTGTATCTAACCAAGTAGTAACTGAGTTCTCCCACAATGTGAAAAAAATAAATAACTAAAATGTGGGGTTTGAAGATATTTGAGGTCTAAAATCTCTCTCCCTCAGATGAGTTAAAAATTAAGCAGCTTGGTTCTCCAAGCTGCCTGGCACAGCTAATACTGGGAGTATGCACTACAGTAAGAGTCAAGTGGGCAGTATTTTCTGTAGAGCATACTTTGCAGTTTCACTTTATATTCTTTAAGTCCCAAGCAATGCTGCTTTTCTGAGCTCTTTGGTGGTGGACTACAAAATGGTAAAAGCACTTAAAAAATCATTTGCCAACATCTCCTAAAACTGAACATACACATCTCCTAGTATATAACCAACAGAAATGCATCTATATGTTCACCAGAAGACATGTACTAAAATGCTCATTGAAGCTACCCAAATATCTATGAAATGTATGGTACATTCACATGATGAAATATTATATAGTAAGGAGAATGAATGATCTAAAACTATGTGCAACAATATAGCTGAATCTCACAGAGCTAGCAAAAAAAAAAAAAAAAAGCCAGACAGAAAAGAGTACATGCTAAAGTGAGAGAGTGGCATGGACATATATACACTACCAAATGTAAAGTAGATAGCTAGTGGGAAGCAGCCGCATAGCACAGGAAGATCAGCTCGGTGCTTTGTGACCACCTGGATGGGTGGGATAGGGAGGGTGGGAGGGAGGGAGACGCGAGAGGGAGGAGATATGGGAACATATGTATATGTGTAACTGATTCACTTTGTTATAAAGCAGAAACTAACACACCACTGTAAAGCAATTATACTCCAATAAAGATGTAAAAAAAGAAAAGAAAAGAGTACATGCTATATAATTACATTTATATAAAGTTAAAAAACAGGTAAAATTAATCTATATTGTTAGAAGTCAGGGGAAAGTAGTGACTAGGAAGGGACATGGGAGGTAGGAATAGGAGGGCCTTCTAGAAAACTGGCAATGTTGTGTTTCTTACATTGGATGCAAGTTACATAGGTGTGCTCAGTTACTGAAATTCATCCAGCTGTACATTTACCATAGTGCCCTAGCCTTTTGTGTTATACTTCAATGAAAAGTTTGAAAGTAAATGTACCCAGGGAAGCTTAAATTTTAGTGGCTGAATTGTTTCTTTTATCTTTAATACTTTTCAAATTATTTTTACTTTCTCATATTTCTACTTAAATCTACAAAAATTCTACAGAATTTTTGGTATTGGCATCAAAATTTTTTCTTACTATTGGTCTTTCTGAGCCTCTATTTTCTCATCTGTAAAATGAAGACAACACTAGAGTTTATTAAAAACTCTAGTTTTAAAAGTACAGTAGCTGTTAAAAGCCAATGTGATTTTTAAAGTGTTTGTTAGCACAGTGCCTGGCACAAAATGCTCAATAAATGGTCACTTAATACCTTCCCCTAAACCAGTGGGGCTGTTCCGTGTGCTAACGTGGCACCAGGGCTTACCCCTGTCTAAGCATTTCTTACTATTTTCCAAGACTATGAGACACTTGAGAGCAGGGGTAGTGTGTAGTCCATTATAATTTTCTCAGTGCCTCGTTCAGCAGCTAGTGTGGAATAAGAACTCAAAATTAACTAAATAGGGCTTCCCTGGTGGCGCAGTGGTTGAGAGTCCGCCTGCCGATGCAGGGGACACGGCTTCGTGCCCCAGTCCGGGAAGATCCCACGTGCCACGGAGCGGCTGGGCCCGTGAGCCATGACCGCTGAGCCTGCACGTCCGGAGCCTGTGCTCCGCAACGGGAGAGGCCACAGCGGTGAGAGGCCCGCGTACCACAAAAATAAATAAATAAATGAATTAATTAACTAAATAGATGATTGAATAAATAAATTTCTGACACTTTGCAACATCTATTATTTTATTGCTAAATTATGGAATCACATTCGTTTTCCCCGAAACAAGTTTTCTTAGTTTCCACCATCCACTAATAATTTCTCTCAAAATGTTCTGACTTGATTCTCTTCCAAAAGAACCTCTTTCTACTGCTTCCTCATATTCTTCATTACCTGTCATGTTGGGTAGCTGTGCAGCTTCATTTTACAACTGCTAAATCTAAATAACTGATTTTCTACCCTCCACTCTCAACCTCCCTTAAAAAGCCTTGCACAGGGATTCCCTGGTGGTGCAGTGGTTGAGAGTCCGCCTGCCGATGCAGGGGATACGGGTTCGTGCCCTGGTCCGGGAAGATCCCACATGCCGCGGAGCGGCTGGGCCCGTGAGCCATGGCCGCTGAGCCTGCGCGTCCGGAGCCTGTGCTCTGCAACGGGGGAGGCCACAACAGTGAGAGGCCCGGGAACCGCAAAAAAAAAAGAAAAAAAAAAAAAAAAGGCTTGCACATAATTTTATCTCTCTTGGCCCATTTCAGTGCCTTCAGTTGTTTGGCAAATGTAGAGACTAATAAGGCAGTGCGGTCATTTCTATTTTCTATGGAGTTTCAATATGATTAAGAAAAAATAATTGGGGGCTAGGAATTGTGGGTATCCAGTTGAATGGGAGGCAAAGGAAGAAACTAGAAATCCCCAGGCTTTTTTTTTCTTTCCACCAATGACAAGGCACACTTAATAACTTTACTCCCGAGGGAGGATATGCCATTCTGAAAAACACTCCACTCTTGGTGATAAAGGCAGGGGAGAGGAAATATTACACCGCGGGAGAGGAAACCGTTTGATAAGCATGTAATATAAACCAGCTCTGGCAACTGTCATTCCTCCTTCCCCATCAAATTTAGGAAAGGTCCATAAACCATTTTCTCTAATATTTCACCAAAATAATCTCTTGGACTTGAAAATAAACAGTTCCTACCCCTAACCCTCCATCACTATGTGGCAACTAGAGCAATGAACTTCAAATATTTTAAAAGTAAACTTCTTATTGACATGTAATACACATACAGAGAAGTATGCAACTCTCTCCAAACCTTTCTGATCTCTCTCCAATTAGTGAAAAAATAAAATGAGTATATACTCCTAATACGTTTCTTCCATACATATATATATATGCACATGTAACACTGTGCTAATATTATGTACCTTAAAAAACATAAGAACATAGAAGGAAAATAGATCTTAAAAGTTATCACAAGAAAAAAAATCTGTAACAATATGTCAGTGATGGATGTTAACTATAGACTTACTGTGGTGATCATTTCACAATGTATACACATAACAAATCATTGTTGTACACCTGAAACTAATACAATGTTATATGTCAACTATACTTCAATAAAAAAGGAGGAGACAAAAAGAATGAGAAAAAATAGATAGGAATTATTTTGTATACCCCAAAGGACCAGCCTTGCACACTACTTGGAAACCACACCTGTACAGACAGTGGGAGCACGCTGCCTTAACAACCAGATCAATCAGAGGCTCTAGGGAGGGCTTGGTAACTTCTGGTCTCAGTTGTATGGCAACAGCTTAATCTCCAAATGTACACTGGACAGACACCCAGGCTGTCCTAATCCTTTAGGACTATGGCCACAGTATCTGCGATATTCAAGAATTGACTCCCCAGTAGCATGTGTTTATCACAATGGCAGTCTTCTGGGATAGGGAATTTGGAGAAGGAAAACACAAGTATGCTTTCTTTCTCCTTTGTGATAATTTAAAATTAACTGCAGAAAGCAGTAAAGTTTGGCTTTTAGTTCTTAACAAAGATTAAACTTATCTTTGTCAAAAGGAAATAGAAATAGATTCTCCAGACATTTTAAATATGTTTCTAAGACTCACATTTAAGCTAAAATAACCATTTGGCTGACTGTGGATTCAACAAGGGATTAGCTCCAGTTTTAGCTCCGCAACTAATGAGCTAGGTGATCATTAGGTAAGTTTCTCCATCTGTAAATGAGCGCGCTAAACTGGATGAGCCTAAAACATTCTCAGAGTATTTTGTGTGACTAACACCACCTTGTGGACATTCATATAGTACCATATGATAAGGGAAGCTTCGTAGCCAAGATAAAAAAGCTGCAGGTTAAAACAGTAGCAAAGGGCTTAGTTTTTCCTGGTAGTTCTAGATGTCAGCCTCCTCAATAATGAAATGGTTTAAGTTCTTCAGAAGAAAATGAAAATTAGAATTTTTAATTATGACAGATTCCTTATTTTAACAATTGACAGACTGATATCACCAGGATGCTCTAGAAACGGCCAAAGATATCCCCACTGCATCCCTCATCACTGGTTTATTTGAGAAAGAAGGAAAACATTACAAAGGAGTTTAGGAAGCAGAATCTCAAGCTGCTAAAGCCAAAAGCATCCCTGAATTCGTGCACTCCACTACCGTTATCTTCAGTGCTAGCATAACGCGGAAGTGGGGGGAGGCCGGGGAGGGGGAGGGGTGGAAGGGACAGCATTTCTGTTGGATGTGAATGGTGCGCCGTTGGAGTTGTTCCAGGAGGCTAGGTTGGCCGAAGCAGGCAACTGGCCTGGCTTAAACTGGATATTTAGGCCTTGAGGCTAAGAGGTATGTTGTACTATTTCAGCACGTTTTATGAATTGGTTCCACCGTACTGTTACAGCTCAGCCAAACTTTACCCTTCAAAAATCATCCTGAGGGGCTTCCCTGGTGGCGCAGTGGTTGAGAGTCCGCCTGCCGATGCAGGGCACACGGGTTCGTGCCCCGGTCCAGGAAGATCCCACATGCCGCGGAGCGGCTGGGCCCGTGAGCCATGGACACTGAGCCTGCGCATCCGGAGCCTGTGCTCTGCAACGGGAGAGGCCACAACAGTGAGAGGTCCGCGTACCGCAAAAAAAACAAAACAAACAAACAAACAAAAACAACTCATCTTGAGAGCCTATCTTGGCCACTCCCTGGATCTCAGCACACTTTTGTAGAGCGTAATTATATTTGGTATCGCTTCATGCCCTCTATACAATTTCCCAATCCTGGGATTCATGTGCTGCCATAAGCGTAATCATCTGGTAGTGAATACATTTTCTTCTTTAAGCACTGAAACTTAAGAAAGCTTTAGGGTTTTTGGTTTTTGTTTTTTGTTTTTGTTTTTGGAGGGGGTAGGTGTCGATGTGAACTGTTGACGACCTTTGCTGTGTTCACCATAACTACAGGTAATAAAAAAGTTTTCATTCCTCCTGTATCCCGTATTTAGACCCCAGTGCTAAAAAGAACAAATGATGGCACAAACCTTCACTGTGCACCTACTCATTTTATTATTACTACAACTCGGGTTGCTATTATTTCCTCCACTTTACAGAGAAGGAAAAGACCTCAGAGAAAATTTATCAGAGATCATAAAGCCATTAAATACCAAAACCAAGATTTGAATTCAAGTCTTCTAACTTTAATTCCATTGTTTATTCATCTATGCCACAGTGATATTAACTAATAAGCTCACATGCTAAACATAAACCCTACTCCCATCCGTCACACCTTTACTTCTGAATGGGAACCACAAGGAAATCAAGAAAATAAAAGTCAAATGCAAGTAAATGGCAAGAATAAGCAAAAGAACCTTAGTGAGCTAGCATTCTCAAAGGACTTCAGGATTACATGATTTCTCAAGCATCGAAGGACTATTTAGAACCCTTAGTAGGGTCTTGGACATAGGTGCTCCATGAACACTTGAATGAAAGGGTGTTTAAAAAGTTTCACAGTATCAGCCCACAGATTATTCATTTACAAAAGGAAAAACGTGCTTTAAAATGGAAAGATCTGGTAGTCACCATCTTAACCAAGTGATCATCTTAACATCGCCAACAGGGGGGCAACTTGACATTGTGCGCCTCTACTGATGCACTAAGAGATGCTCCACACAACCAGAAAGTGTAATCTAAATCTACTAAGAAAACAACCAGAAAAAATCCAAGATGTAGGACATTATACAACCGATTCTGATACTTGAGAAAGTTCAATGTCATGAAAAAATAAAGGCAGGGAGGACTATTACTGATTAAATTAAAAGAGGAGAGACATTAACCAGATGTGCATATAAATTGTGACTAGATCCTGGATGAGGAATAAAGTTTTAAAAGACACATTGGGACAACAGGGGCAATTATTCCATACAGATCTATCATATTAGATATTACTGGGCTATTCGTCTCAGGTGCGGCAACGGCACACCTAAGGATGTAGAATATCCTTATTCCTAGGAGACGAATGCTTACGTATTCAGGGATGAAGTGTCATATTGCCATAACTTACTTTCAAATGATTCAGCAAAGCAGATAAAGTACTTGTGGTAAAATTTAACAGTTGGTGGATCTAGGGAGAGGTTATACTATTGTTCTATCCCTTCAACTTTTCTGCATATTTAAAAATGTTCAAAGTCAAAATATTTTTTAAATTCTTGAAATTCATCAAGACCATTAGCATAAATTCAACTCTTCTATGATCATGACTTGTGAAAATACAAAGTTGTAATCAGTCAGTTAATAAATATTTATTGTGCTCCTACTCATATACTAAAAACCACTGTACTAGACTCTGGGAACTATTGTAGTAAAAAGTAGACATGGTTCCTGCTTTCATGGAACCTACTTAGCATACAATTCTGTGTGTGTGTGTGTGTGTGTGTGTGTGTGTGTGTGTGTGTGTGTGTTGGGGAGGGTAGTGGTTGTTCTGGAAGCCTTCCCCAAGTGGTGCCTAAGCTGAAACCTGATGGATAAGTAGGTGTTGCCTAGCTATAGAATAGTGGGGAAGTGGGTCAGAGGGAACAAACAGTATGTGTAAAGGTACTAATGATGGAGTTGGTCAATCTGGAGAGTGACAGGAATGTTTATTCCTATGGCTTCCCCCAGCCCCCTACCCTTTTTTACATAGCCTGTCTCCTGGTTCCATTGACCACTCCCGACACCCAACCCTTCAGACCTAGGGGTAGTAACAGCACCCTAACATTACTAGCCCCAATGTTACCAGTCCTGAGAACTGCACTTTCCCTTGGAGTTTCCCTACACCATATGCATAGCTTTGTAAAGTTCCTTTATTAAACTTTCCTCAAATTATCCAATGTCAGTAAGCCATCTATTTCCTGCTGGCACCCTGATTAATAAAAAGTTCTGGAGAGAGACTTGGGAGATGTCTGCATATTTTAGATAGTATTTGGGACCGTGGGAACGGAGATGGTCTGGGAAGACGGTTGAAGGTGAACCCTGAGCCAATGAGCATCTGAAGTAGGAAACCTGGGAACAGCAGTGTTACCAGCCAAGAATGCTTCAAAAAAAGAAACTATCAATTGTATCAAGTGCTATTGAGAGGCTGGATGAGTAAAATGAGGGCTTTGGAATTCCCCATGAGAAAGCCATCAGTGACCCTTGGAGTGTTGGGGGCAAGATCAACACTGGAGTGGACTGTAAAGGTGATTGGAAGCAAAGAACACACCTGTTACCTTCAAAAAAAAAAATAACTGTTCAGGTTCCTATTTTAACTCTACCCGTGACTTGCTGAAGAATCTTGAGACCTCTGTCTTAATTCCTGAGAGGTAAGTATAAACATAAAACAACCACTCTCCTTGCAGTTACAAAAAAACAATACCTGGACAATGTTAAAGTTAATGTAAGCTACGGAAGTGTAGAGAATTGAAGTTCTCAAACAGAGTAAATTATTTCCCCCACTTTCAGACACTGAGACAAAGGGCAGGCTTTGCCAAAACTCTTTTTGGTCTCTCTAAACTGAAAGATTAAGCTCTTTTACACTGAAGCCTGCAACTAAGCATGTCTAAGAAGCCCCTACTCGACATACAATAACAAGCAGTTTCTAACCAGGGTGCAAGATATTTGAAACCTAAAGCATTCTCATGACCACAATAAGTAACCAAACTCCATAGCCCGAGAAATTGTTAGAACCCTCAGATCCCTTTCTGTGAGAACATGAGCCTGTGAAATTATCTAACTTTGATCCAATTGGGCTTTCTCCTCCCTTCCCAGTCCACTGAACATCACACAAAAATGACTGCCAGGGCAGCATAATGCTAAATCTGGGCGATTGGGAAACTGCTCTAGGGACGGTCAATCAAGAGGCTCCCTCGGTATCCTCCATTCTTTACTACAGAGCAAGCAGTTAGTTCTGGCTACCTTCATTTATTTTTAGAAGATTCCGTTGTTTCAACTAAACCTCCTAGAGACTATTTTCTCCACAAAAAGACAGTATATAATATGTACTTTCAACATCAAAATTAACAACATTTGATTAACTGATTTAGACAAAGTTCAACCTCTTCACAAGGGTGAAACTTGCCCCTCGTTTTCATCCTTCGGAAGAGACCCAGGTGACCACCCAAAATGCAGGTTAAGAAGGCATGATTGCTATAGCAGGGACAGGGTTCAGTTTGAAGAGCACAGGCTTTGGAATCAGGAAAGCTGATTTTATTTAAGTTATATGGCCCCCCTTGCACCCCTTCACTGACTACCTGTAAACAGGTTGTTTTGTTTTTTCACTTTGCAAGGTTGTTTGAACAGTGTTTACAGGTGCCAAGCCCACCACAGTAGGTATTTCATAATAGGGGAACTATTTTTCTTTTTACTTGCTACACCCAAATGCTTGTATTTTAGGACAAAGAGGCCCAATTTCAAGTGGTTCACG
Organism: Orcinus orca; assembly: GCF_937001465.1. Taxonomy (NCBI): domain Eukaryota; kingdom Metazoa; phylum Chordata; class Mammalia; order Artiodactyla; family Delphinidae; genus Orcinus; species Orcinus orca. The sequence goes on from NC_064569.1 coordinate 25,683,132, forward strand.
TAAGAAAAAGAAGAGGCGCTATGGCAGACAAAACTCTATGGTCCCCACACACCACCTCTTGTGTTCACTGTGTAACTTGAATGTGGACAAGACGACTGTCTTGTTGGGTGACTGGCTCTGGAGACCTGCTGGCTGGGTACAGTGAGTGCCATGTTGGGAGACCCCAAGTGGTAAGGAACTAAGGGGGCCCTCCAGCCAGTAGTCTGGGCTCTCCATCCTACAGCCACAGGGAATGAATTCTGCCAACAACCCAAGTGAATTTGGGGTGAATTATTCCCAAGTCACCTCATGAGAATGCAACCAAGTTGACACCTGTTGCAGCCTTGTGAGACCCTGAGCAAAGGACCCAGCCACACTGCACCTAGATGGAAACTGAGATCAATTTCTCTTAAGCCACTATATTTTTGGTAATTTTATTAAACAGCAATAGATCATGTAGGTGCTGTCATCTTTCCACTACTTAGGTTAACTTAGTAGCTTCACAGTAACTAGATTAGGTGCTGGCAAAATCACCTAGACTATCCCAAAGCTAATTTAATTGTAGTATAAGAAGTTTGACCCACAGGATCTACCTTTCCCAGGTAATAAACTGTTTTTAAAACTTTGATATATGGGAGTTCCCTGGTGGCCTAGTGGTTAGGATTCCAGGCTTTCACTGCCGTGGCCCAGGTTCAATCCTTGGTTGGGGAACTGAGATCCCGAAAGCCGCACGGCACAGAAAAAAAACCTTTGGTATGAATTATACCTCTTTGGATTCATCATAAATCTGCAAAGTAAACAATTCTGTGAAGTAACAGAAGTTTAGAGACTCACAAAAGTCAAGTGATTCAAATGGCTAATAAGGGGGTAGAGCCAGGAATCATAGAACCCAGGTCTGACCCCAATCCCAAAAATCTACCTTTCTCTATAACCACCTTTTATAGTTTCTCTAAAGTCTCAATGATGCTTCCCAGTATGTCCATAGACAATACTAATAAAACCATATTACAGACATTGAAACACTGGAGACCTTTTGTCCTTCACTGTTAAAATCATCTTATCCACTAGGTTAATTATTGTGCACATCAGTTAAAATGTCTTTTACAAAAAAAAATGTCTTTTACATTTGCAGCCAGTTAAGCCGACTGTGCTCTTTTCCCCGTGGGGGCCCGGTGCGCAACGGCTGCAAACAGCAGCCTCCTCGGTAGTGTATGCAGCCTGTTGCCTGTATGGGTTGCCCTAAGGGACCTTGGAGACAGCCCTTTCCAGCGGACATTAATGACTGACATGCTGTCCCCAGTCTAGGCTCCAGACAGGTATGCGTGGTGCCTTTGGAAAGCCCCAGGGCACAGTGGCCAGGGTCCACACTGGCCAGGTCATAATGTCCATCCGCACCAAGCTGCAGAACAAGGAGCATGTGATTGAGGCCCTCCGCAGGGCCAAGTTCAAGTTCCCTGGCCGCCAGAAGATCCACATCTCCAAGAAGTGGGGATTCACTAAGTTTAATGCAGATGAATTTGAAAACACGGTGGCAGAAAAGCAGCTCATCCCAGATGGCTGTGGGGTCGAGTACATCCCTAATCGTGGCCCCCTGGACAAATGGCACGCCCTGCACTCGTGAGAGCCTTGGCGCTGCCCCCTCCCTACCCATGCCCACCAATAAACCCTACTTTCTTGTCCCTGTCAACAACAACAACAAAAAATGTCTTTTACAGTCAGTCTCCGACTTAATGATGGTTCAACTTAGGATTTTTTGATTTAACAATCACGCAAAAGCGATATGCATTCAGTAGAAATCAGACTTCAACTGTGATCTTTTTCCCAGGCTAGCAATATGCAGTATATGACACTCTCGTGATGCAGCGGCAGGAGGGAGCCACAGTGAGCCACAGACCCCAGTCAGCCACGTGATCAGGAGGGTAAACTACCAGTACATTTAGCCATTCTTGCTTTCACTTTCAGTACAGTATTCAATGAATTACATGAGATAGTCAACACTTTAATGAAAAATAGGTTTTGTGTTAGATGATCTTGCCAACTGTAAGCTAATGTAAATGTTCTGAGCATGTTTAAGGTAGACTAGGCTAAGCTATGATGTATTAAATGCATTTTTGACTTACAATATTTTCAACTTACTTTGGGTTTATTGGGACGTAACCCCATGGTAAGTGGAGGAAGATCTGTATTTTAAAGTCTGTATTTCTCAGTAAAGAGGACTTCTTTCCTTCATGGCTTGTTATAATACTAAGGGCTTACATTGTGTATCTGTGAGGGTCAAAAACATTAGTTACTCTTACTTAAGAACACCTTTCAGACAAAGCCACAAAACAGCTTCTTTTATTTTCTAGTAAGACTAAATTTATTCAATACCCTAGTAAAAGTTTTGATTATAAGTATCCAACAGTATAAAAAGTACAAAACAGATTTGTAGATTTCTAATATATTAATACAAAGTGCATGACTACATACAGTACATCCTACAGGCAAAGAGAGGTGGAAGGGGAAAAAGAAGACTGTGGTTGAGGTCTAGTAATAAATAAATAAATACAGAAGTAGAGATGATCCATATTATAGTATATTCTACCACCAATACTGCAGCCAAAATGTACAAAAAAAAAAGAGAGAGAAAAAAACCATTTCAAAATAACTCAGGAGGAAGATGATAATGGCTGGGATTCTTGTAATACACCTCAAAGTCTGTGGGAGAGCTGACCCAACTCACTATGTAGTCTGTGCATATGGTGGCTTGTAGTTTTTTCCAGAGGAAGAAATATAAAACTTTAAGTTTAGATTAAGAACTATAAAACTATAGGGTACCCATAAAAATTGGCTCACTCCTTCTTGTTATTTATACTATCCAATCTTTAAAATCCAGTTTTAAAAATAAGCACTGAGTCATGTTATTACAAGGTAGGCAAAGGATCCTCCCGCATTATGAACAGTCTGAACTGGTGATATATTCTTCCTGAACTTTTAGAAAAGAGGCAATAGATAGTACTTTGGTTTGGGTTCAAGTAAAAGGCTTTTAATGAAGGTTTTACAATTGAAGAGCTCCACGTTTAGGATGTATCATCTAACACCTCAATGTTCAGAAAGCCTGACTAAAAGAAACCAAACCAAAACCAACCCACTCAGCATGAACACACACCTCTTTTCTTTTAGTAGAATTTTACTTTAATATAGAATGAAAAACAAAAAACAAAAACCCAAAACCCAAAACCCTAATAGGTTAAAACAAGTCAAACAACCATTCTACACAGATAAAACCTTCACAAAGGTCAACCGAAGTAATCCAGAGCTAAAACTGAATTGTGCAGATTTTCATTGAAGTCACCAGTCATGTAACATAAACAAATTATTTACACACTTGCAAGCCCTCTAAGAAATGTGCCCCAAGAAGCATTAACCTTTGTTTTTTTCATGTGCCATCCTGAAGACTTGCACATTTTATTTTTCAGATCATTTAACATTTTAATAGAGTGCATTCTCTACCAAGGGGTAATGCTTTGGTACTATTCATATAGGATTGCCTATCCTAAAGATTTGACATTTCCCCAAGAGGAACTTTGATTCTGCTTTAGAAGTTTCATATAAATTAAAAACTTTATCAAATATCAATATGGAGGGAGGTGACACAGGATGCAACATATACAGTCAAGTTACCTCTGTATATTTAGAAATTACTCCTTCAAGATATTCGCACTAGAGAGCTTAGTCCGTCCCGCTTAATATTCAGTAGTACAGGTTTGAATCATCAGAACCTTGGCAACACCGTAATATTTCAAAGTTATTAACAACTACCTCTAGGGGCAAGTCTGTGTTTACTGAGTTATGACAAATTTATTATAACGAAGGAAAACAAGTGTAGCCAGCCATCTTAAAAAATGCCCCAACCACTGCTTCTCAATATAGAAAGACTAAAACTACATACGTTTATCATACAACAAATCCCATCTCTGTCCCCTGAAATTCCCCTAATTTCATTCATTAGAAGGGGATTTTTTTTAAAAAGCCTTAAAGAGCACTTTACAGCAGCATTCAGCTTTCCTATGAAATACTCAGCATCTTAAATATTATGTACACTTCTTTTTTTCCTTTTAGTAAGCTAGATACTGGCTTCAGACTTTGTGGAACTGGAGGGAAAATAACCCACTCAAAACTATTCTAGAAATCATCTTTTGGCAGAATAACAGGTATCCAAGTTAAAAATAGGAGGGTCATTTTGTTGGTGTTTTCCAAAATTTAACTCATTTTTTGTTCCCCTTCTACATCAACCTCAGTCACCACTCCTGAGTGGAGATGGGCAGAGGCTCTGGCCCCTGAGCCTCCGGCTTCTCAGCAGCTGCTTTCTTATTGCTGCAGCAAGGCTTGAATAGATGTGTGTCGATGAGGACTTCCCCAAAACGGCCTTTATAGATAATGCCACAGCATATTTTCTGTCTAAAAGAAAAAAAATGGAGGGACAACAAAATATATTAAATAAGGCAGAAAAATAGGAATACAAAAAAAGGAAACATCTACTCATCATTATAACTAGTACAGCATGATCAAAGGTTTTACTTCCACAATCTCATCACATTCCTAATGAATGGGCTCCTAGAGTGACCCCAGTTTGCTAGGTAATGGGAATTACCCAGGCGCCTTAAATCCCACACTGGAATCTTATCAAGTATTAAGAGGGAAGAAGGCAATCTGAGAGACAGCAGTCAGTTTCAGAGGCTGCTCCTGAAGTTATAAACGGTTTCCTCCAAAAATCACCAAATGTTAAAGAAAACAGCCACCATAAACAGGCTGATACAGCTGGTGGTTTTATTTTAATACTGAGCAGACAAAAAATATATACACATATTATCAAATATACATAAAGGCATACAAAAATGACAACACAACAAATCACCCATGGATCACACACTCTAAAAAAAACTATTATTTCCTATGAAGTCCCCCGTATGCCCCTCTCCAATCCCACTCCACCCAATCTCATTCTCTCCTCCTTAATTTCAGGTTTATCACTGTTTTTTCTTTATATACAACGTTTGCATCTCTAAACATATTGCTTGTTATCTCATATATATAATATATAAAATAAAATATATATATAGAAATGCGCATATATGGACTCACACTGTACGCTACAATTGTTTTGCTCAACAGTGACTGAGGTTCATACATATTGCTAGAGCTTTATTTCATTTTAACTTATGTACGGTATTCCACCATGTGAATATACCACAATTTACCCACTCTCCTTCTGATGGGACAATTTTTGCTATTATAAACATGCTGTACATACTGGTGCACAGGTCTGAAGGTGTTTTCCTAGGTTACGTTGCTGGGCTATAGGAATGGGAACGTGTTCAACTTTACTCGAAAATGCAAATTATTTATCAATGTGGTTCCCTTCTATTCCTATTTTGCTAAAGGTTTTATTTTAAACCTTGAAGCAAAGTTCAAATTTATCAAACATCTTCAATATACCACTAATACAATAAGCATTTTCTCCCTCCTTTAGGAAACTGTCAAATTATATTAGTTGGCTTTCTAATGCTTCAAACAATCTCACATCCCTAGAATAAATCTAATCTAGTTATGATATATTGTTTATAACATATCAAAGTTATGTTAGCCTCATAGAATGCTTGCAGCCTATGCCCTCTTTTATCCATAATCTGGAAAAGCCAGTGCAAGATTAGAATCATTTGTTTCTGGAATGTTTGGTAGAATTTGTCTATCTAGGCCTGGGATTTTTTGAGGGAAGACTTCTGACCACTGAATCCATTCCTTTATTATGAGACAATTCAGGTTTTCTACTTTTTCCTGAGACAGTTTTGGTGAAGTGTCTTTTTCTACTAATGTATCCACTTCACCTATATGTTCAAATTTGTCATGAAGCTGTTTCTAATATCCTATTGTCTTCTAAACTTCTGCTTTTTCTATAGCTGAATCTCCCTTTTCTTATCCAAGATGCTTATGGGTACCATCTCTTTTTCTTGACCTGCTTTATCTCTAGTAACTTTTTTGGTTATGTTTTTCAAGAACCAACTCTTAGCTTTACTGATACTATCCATTCATATTGATTTTCTACTCCATTTATTTCTACTCCTATCTTTAGGATTGCCTTGCTTTTATTTTTTTTATATTGAGCTTCATTAATCTTTAAATTGGATACATGTAACTTCATTTATTTTAAATCTTTCTTTTTAAGAAGCATTAAAGACAACTTTTCTTCTACCTCTTTAACTTCATGCCACATGTTTTGATTTGTGGTATTTTTCAGGTTTTTTTTTAGTTATAAGGATTTTCTAATTTATACTTTCTTCTTGAACCCATGGTTTCTTAATTTACAAATATATGGAGGTTTTCATCATTTTATTTTGCTAGATTGATTGATTGATTTATGGATGTGTTGGGTCTTCATTGCTGCACGCAGGCTTTCTCTAGTTGCAGCGAACAGGGGCTGCTCTTCGTTGCGGCACGCAGGCTTCTCATTGCGGTGGCTTCTCTTGTTGCGGAGCACGGGCTCTAGGCACACAGGCTTCAGTAGTTGTGGCTTGCGGGCTCAGTAGTTGTGGTGCACGGGCTAACTTGCTCCACAGCACATGGGATCTTCCTGGACCAGGGATCGAACCCATGTCCCCTGCATTGGCAGGCGGATTCTTAACCACTACGCCACCAGGGAAGTCCTGCTAGGTATATTTTAAAACTCTCCATCCTTCCCTTCTTCTCTGGAGGTTTTACATTCTTATTTTTATTCTTTTAGTGGTTATACAGTTAATTAATTGAACTCTAAAGTTATTCAATACATTTACTGTCAACAATACAAAGATATTAGGACATTTTAACTCCCATCACTTCTATTACTTTGACTTATATGTTACTGTTGTCATTTAATTCTTTTTTTAAAAATTCCCATCTATTATCATTTTAAGCCTTCAGTGTTTGTTTAAATTTACCTATAGGCAACAAATATTTATTTATCCTTCTCAGAATTTCAATCTTGGATCTCTTCTTTCTGCCTATAGAATTTTTCTTATTGAGTCAGTTTGGCAGCAAACTCTCAATTTTCTTTTTCTAGTCAAAAAGTCCTATGCCCTCATTTACGAAAGATATTTTTGCTACATATATATAATTTTAAGTTGAGAGCTATTATCTCTTGGGCCATTGAAGGTATTAATCTATTGTTTTATGGCTTCCGTTGTTCGTGCTGAGAATTCAGCTTGTAGGTTTGCTGTTCCTTTGAAAATAATGTCTTTATTCTCTCACTACTTAAAATCTGTTTTGCCTCCCATGTTCCATAGTTTCCCTATGATGTATCTATGGGTGAATCTTCTTCACCCATAAGATAATTGCTTATTACCTTGCTTTTAACTTGTTAGTCTCCCCAAATCTGTGAACTAGAAAATCCTTAACCACTTTCTCTTTAAATATTCTCTCTTTCTTAGTCTATTATCTCTTTTTTGACTTTGGGGTCCCTCATTCACTCAGCATTTGGCCTCTGATTATTCCTTATTAACTTGTCTACTTGTTGATGCCATTTTTAAAGACATAAAAAATATATATACTTCTAGCCCTTTTACTTTTTTTCAGTGGGAGAGTTGGTCAGAATGAATACCTAGTATACTCCATCATAGGAAATTTAGATTCCTTAACATGATTTCTACTTTAAATCAATTTTAATAGAAGAAACACACAAAATCCACACTCTCAGCTCCATTCTTGCCTAATCCACCTCCAAACACATACGCTACCAGCTGTGTGCCAAATGCCACTTAATTGCTAAGGAAGTGGGAAACCGTTGCCTATAATTAAGAAGGTTTGCTGGTTAGAGTTATTTTCTGTTGCTTTTACCTTTTCCAGTATGTGAGATCTAAAAAGGAAAACACTGGCGTTCTGTTAGAGCCAGAAGCCATCTCTGTATCTGAGCCATCATCTGACTGGTTACTATAACAAGGAGATTGAGCTGGAGAGGCACTTGAGGTGGTACTGTGAGCATCAGAATCTGAAATAAAGTGAAAACAAATTATAATTTCACTATATGCAGCTGCAACTAAGCCTCAGCATAAAACACAGTGAATGAGATAGTAAAAAGAAAAGAAAAAATTTATTTTCTATGCACTACTGACATTTGAAGATATTTGTACTAAAGTGTATCTAAAAGAAAATGAGCTTCCAATAAGATGAAGAGCTGACATACTTTTCTCTATTCTCCTGCTAATAAGTACAACTAAATATAGATACGGACACAACACATAAAACAAAACTAAACACTCTGAAAGTTGGCAACAGCTAGTGAGCTCAAGACTTAAGGAAGGAAGCGGGGGTGAGCTCCCTAGCTTTTATGGGTTTTCTTTTTGTCTCCTAAATCCCAGTCTTGCAGCTGAAGAAGCCAACAACTCAGAAATGTCAATGGGTGCAGATATAGACACACACACAGAGCCAACAGAAGCCTGCCCTCTCTAGCCAAAGGACCAGGAAAGGGGCAGCTTAGCAAGAGAGGAATCCTTTCGGAGACAATAACCACCCCCCCCCCCTTTTTTTTTTGCGGTACGCGGGCCTCTCACTGTTGTGGCCTCTCCTGTTGCGAAGCACAGGCTCCGGACACGCAGGCTCAGCGGCCATGGCTCACGGGCCCAGCCGCTCCGCGGCATGTGGGATCTTCCTGGACCGGGGCACGAACCCGTGTCCCCAGCATCGGCAGGCGGACTCTCAACCACTGCGCCACCAGGGAAGCCCAACAATAACCCCTTTACTCCAGCCAAACACCACAGAAAAAAAAAGGGTCCCCACCCCCACCCACTGGAGCAAAGGCCAAGTGGGGAGCCTAGGTTTTCATCCTCCCAAGACTGTTAGGAGGCCCCCCAACACCTCCACCAGGGTAATGTCAGTGGAAGCCCTCTGAAGAGTCGGGGCCTTCACTGTGGCCCACCGGGAACAGGAGCACCCTCACCACGTGGGAGCCTGAATTCCCAGCCCACCCCCACCCAGCCGCAGTCAGGAGCTCCTCCTCCCTCAGATACCAAAGGAGGCTGGAAAGGAGGTTAAAAGTCAGGGGGAACCTGACTTTAACACCACTTGGCAGTAACAAGGTGGTGCCCCCCCCATTTCCCCTTCTGGAAAAAAAAAAAAGCCAGTTAAAACAGAAGTAATAAAACTCCAAGTCTTACAACACAATTTAAAAACGTCTAGGTTTCAATAAAAAATCGTTATCATATCCAGAACCAGGAAGATCTCAAACTGAATGAAAAGTCAAGCATCTATTAAACACCAAGATGACAGAGACGTTAGCATGATCTGACAAAGATTTTAAAGCAGCTATGACAAAAATGCTTCAATAAGCCATTATGAACAAGTTTGAAATAAATGAAAACACAGCCTCAGCAAGTAGGCCTCAGTTAAAAAAAGCAGCTATAAAGAACCAAGGAACTGAAATCCGAACTGAAAAAATACAATAAGTGAAATAAAAAGCTCAGTAGACAGGCTCAACAGCAGAATGGAGGGGAAAGAGGAAACAATCAGTGAACTGGAAGAAAGAACAACAGAAATCACCCAACCTGTACAATACAAAGAAAACAAATGAAAGAGCCTTAGAGACCTGTGGAACTACAACAGAAAACATACATTCATGTGACTGCAGTCCCGGAAGAAGAGGAGAAAGAGGGCGGAGGTGAAAAACTACTCAAATATAACGGCTGAAAACGTGCCAAACTTGGCAAGAGACATAAACCTATAGATACAAGAAGCTGAGCAAACCCCAAACAGGATATACCCAAAGAAATCAATGCCAAGGCACATTATAATTAAACTTCTGAACACTAAAGAAAAAGAAAAAAATCTTGAAAGCATCCAAAGAAAAATGATACCTTACCCATAAAGGGAAAACAATAGATCCTGACTTAATAAGGAGTAAAGGCAATTCATCAGATACAAGCTAAACATGATTTAGTGTTTTTGCCCTCAGAAGACTTCATATAAATTTACAAGCCAGAAAATAAATCTTTTGGTTGATAGTCACTGAGCTATAAAGCTATCATACTGCTATTCTCAGCAACAGCAACATCAGACAGGGGTTGAGCCTACCACACATCTTACCTTTGGCTAAAGACTCCCCACCCGCCCCCCAGGATAGGTGGATAGAATAATCCTCCAATTCATAGAACTAATCAAACATTTATTAAGTATCCACTAGACATCAAACCCTGTGTCATATCCTACATGGGAAGAAACAGACTAAAGAAAACTTTTTTGAATAGCGCTCACAAGCATTTTCTATTAACAAAAGTTTATATACAATAGCATAAAATTAAGTATCTAAAACAAAGAAGGCACCAATTGGTGTTTTTAATATGTTCATTTACTTCCAATATATGAATAGCTTAACTTCAGGAAAAAACAACCAAACAAAATTCTCAAGAGTAGCAGGCTTTACATAAAAAAGAATGAAATAATGCCATGTGCAACAACATGGATGCAACTAGAGATTATCACACTAAGTGAAGTAAGTCAGAAAGAGAAAGACAAGTACCATATGAAATCACTTATATGTGGAATCTAAAATATGACACAAATGAACCTATCTATGAAACAGAAACAGAATCACGGACATAGAGAATAGACTGGTTGTTGCCAAGGGGGATGGGGCTGAGGGAGAGAGGAAGTAGGAGGGTGGGGTTAGCATCTATAAGCTTTAACATATAGAATGGATAAACAACAAGGTCCTACTGTATAGCACAGAGGACTATATTCAATATCCTATGATAAACCATAATGGAAAAGAATATTAAAAAAAGAATGTAAAAAAATAAATTAAAAAAAAGGAGTAGCAGGCTTTAAAGGAATAAGTCTACAGGAATATTTAAAAGACTTCCCTGGGACTTCCTTTGTGGTCCAGTGAGTAAGACTCCGCGCTCCCAACACAAGGGGCCCAGGTTCAATCCCTGGTTGGGGAACTAGATCCTGCGTGCGTGCCACAACTAAGAAGTCCACATACCACAAATGAGAAGCCTGCATGCCACAAATAAGAGTCCGCGTGCTGCAACTAAGAAGTCGTCCACATGCCGCAACTATGAAGTCCGCATGCTGCAATTAAAGATCCCACACGTCGCAACTAAGACCCAGTGCAAACTAACTAACTAAATAAATAAACAGCACATACACTGCTAGGGTGTGTGTTTAGAAAAAAAAACAAAAGACTTCCCTAATAATTAACAGCAATAGCAGTCATCTCTATGCTGCTCTAGTGATAGTCATCACTATCCTAGGGAGTGTTTAATATCTATGAACCATTTGAAATTGCAGTTATTTGACCATGTCTACCTATAAAAATGGCAATTTTATATGGTTCAATCTAACACCTGGGACACTAGGATACAATTATATATAGAATCGCAGTTAGGGAAAAAAAACTCTCTTCTAGAATGTAAATCAGGAAATTCTTCAAAGAACTGAAATTTTTGAAGTCTTAAACATTAGGTAGGTAGGATTTGGAAAGGCACAAAAGACTAGTTAGATAGCTTGGGGTAGGTGGGGATGATGAGTAAAATTGGAAGCAGAATACACTATGCACACGAAGGGAACTGACCCTTTCCCTAAAATGGTACATCCAAAGACATGCTAGGGGTTTTCCATTTTATTCTACAGCAACCAGAATCATTGCAGGTTTTAGGAAGAAGAATGACAAAAAGAATGGCTAACATTTATATGGGAATTTATTTCGCTTTATTTTGTTTTACAAAACCCCTTTTACTTGATTATCCTCACTTCTCTGATTAGGAAATTGTGGTTAAATGTTAAGCAACACCAGGGTCACATATTTGTTCAAGAACTGTAACTCAAATCCAGATCTTCAAGCCCTAAGTCCAATGCCTTTCCAGTACACCACAAAGGAAAGAATGTCCCAGGAAGAGGAATACAGGGCAGGTACATGCAAGATGCATGGAAGCAAATATATAACCAGAGACAGGGAAACCATTTAGTGGGTGATGTATAAAAATTCAAATATCTCAAAACTGTTATGGTGCACACAGCTGCTAGCAATTCACAATGCACCTGGGAAAATCATGTTTCACTCTGAGTTTCCAAAATCCAGTTATTTTCAGCTTCCAACCCCTCCACAGCACAGCTTTATCACAAAAATCTGAAATTACACTGGACATATTCCCTTAGGTAAGGCAAAAGTTAGTCAGATGTCACTTTCCCTATAATTAAAGGGAGACGCTAAGAATATACAACGAATATCAATTTTTCTACCCCTCAAGTTATAGAAGAAAATTACTATTTTCTAAATGTTCACTAAAACATTTAAAGAGAATAAAGGGTAGAGTCAGTCTTTCTTCCCCCCTTGGTGATAACTGGTTAAGAAACAAACATGTATAATTAAAATATACATATATTTGATGTTGCCTAAATATTTTACTATAGATGTATTAAAATATTTTAGCCAAAGATTAAATATATTAACAGAATAACTATGGACTGGTAACACCAACTTACCTGAGAGCAGAGTTAGTAGCAGATCTGGAAAGACTCTGGAGTCCTGTGGCATGAGTTACACTATCCCAGAGAGCAGAATGATATTGTAGAAACAGCACAGGGCTTTGCAATTAGACAAACCCCAGGTCAAATTTATCTCTACCACTTACTAAGTGACCTCGGGTCAAGGTGAAATCATTACTTTGTACTTCCTATCCTAATCTCTAAAATAGAAATCATTGGGATAATTATGTATGTAAAGTGCTTGGTACATATACCAAAATGCTCAAGAGATGATAGTTCTCCTTCCTTCCTCTCATTCTATCTGATCAGTAACTTGTCTTTTTCCATTTTTCTAAAACAAGCACTGATTGATAAAACTTTGTCTAACAAGGTCCTACAGATTTTTTTTTTTTAGCTGCACTGCACGGGATGCGGCATCTTAGTTCCCCAACCAGGGATGGAACTCGTGCCCCCTGCGGTGGAACCTCAGAGTCCTAACCACTGGACCGCCAGGGAATTCCCCAGTTTTGTTTTTTTTTTTAATCCTGAAAATTCCAATACAGGTCCACCTACAATTCTGAAAATGTTCTCAAAACAAAAGTTTATTCCTAACCCTTTTGGTCACAAAATCTGGCCTGACCTGGACTATAATTAGGTAAGCAAACCTGACTAGCTTATTTACAGTTAGTTTATTCCACCTATATGAATATGCCTACATTTTTCCCACAGAAACACTAATGTGTTTGATTCAATAGTGCTGCCTCAGACCCCCCTGGGTGTAATAAATAACATAATAACATTATATGCAGTGGATTTCCTTTTCAAAATCTGAAATCTAGGGCTTCCCTAGATTTCAGCAGTGGCGCAGTGGTTGAGAGTCCGCCTGCCGATGCAGGGGACACAGGCTCGTGCCCCAGTCCGAGAAGATCCCACATGCCGCGGAGCGGCTATGCCCGTGAGCCACGGCCGCTGAGCCTGCGCGTCCGGAGCCTGTGCTCCGCAACGGGAGAGGCCACAGCAGTGAGAGGCCCGCGTACCGCAAAAAAAAAAAACTCTGAAATCTAAATTCCTAAATACAGAAGTACCACAAAAGGTCCCCTACCCCCAATGACTTCCAATAAAAGTAGACGAGCTTAATATTAATTTATCATTCCCTTCCCATCCTCTCACCCCACACAACACACCAAGCCCCCTTAAACCTAAAGGTCTTGAGGCTGGCTTTTACTGCAATATCTGAGTTATGATTTCCAAAATTACACTCCAGAGAACCTGGGCTTTAGTCTCAGATTGTCCACTAATTATTTATATACCTTTCTACATATCTCCAGGCCTCAAACTCCTTAAGAATAAAAATCAAGTAAACAAACTTGAAAAGTTCATCCTCTAGAAAATTAAGATGTCAGTAAAGAGATCAGAATGCTCTGTGTTCTTAGCACAATCTGAAGAAGTGGCTGGTGAAAGTACTTTTAAGACACCAAAATCAAAGATAAAGTTCGAAGATTTCATAGAAATAAAATATCTCTCCCAAGTCAACATTGCCTCCCACTCTTTTTTTAAAAAGCAATAAAAGAAAATATGGTCCATACATGCCATGTGCCACCCCAGACAAAAATAAAAACAACTATTCTTAAATCCTCATGTTTCAATATCAAACTTACTGTGACGTTTAAATTCCTTCTGCAGTTTACTGATCTGGTTGCTTTTTATCCTGTTTCCAGATAGAGTTTTCACTTTCTTTGGTTTCAGGGTAGTCTTTAGACTGGGTCCTGCCCTTGCATCTACCACCTGGAAGAAAATACTGAATATTTAATACCATTTTAAAAATGACACCTCTGTATTCCCTTGGTTCAGACGAATGCTTATTTGAAGGAGCCAAATTTGAATTTCCTACTCAGTGTTTGAGAGCTCATGTGCACTTTTAATCAACACATGGTATTAAAGAATAACTTATCTAGTGGTTTTTTTCCTTTGAAGTAAGTAATAGCAGGAGTCTGCTGGGCAAAAAATTTACATAGATTTTATATATGGTGAAAATGACCCAAGTAGGTTAAGAAAAACCAAACCTAACAACAATTAACATTTCTATAGGATGATGTTCCGCAGTTTACAAAAAGTTTTCATATACTTTTGATTTTAACTTCACCACAAAGCAGTAAGCAGTAATTTGTTACTCCAGTTTTAGGGTAAAGAAAAACAAGAGATATTCAACTATGTATTTTGCCTTATTTCACTAAGCTAGTAAATGGGCAAGAGTGGGTGGGGAAGGGGCCCAGATGCAAATCAGCGTTTTCAGACCTATGCTTTATGCTCTTTTTACTACACACCCTTAATCCCTGAGGTCAGCCACGTGAGGGCAATGGCATGTTCTTCCACAGCCTAGCGTGGCCACTGGTCTAGCCCCATATGGTCTCATTTCTCATGCCTTCACTCACATTGGCTATTTGCAGATTTCTACCCTTATGTAAAAGGTTGACATCACCTTCAAAATCACAATTTGGATCTTCTCCAGGTAAGCTATTAATTAAAGAAAAACTCACATTTTTATAGGTTAACAGACCCACAGAAACCTATTATAATAATGAAACATTGTCACCAAAGGACAGTGTAAGGCTAGTGTAAGAAAAAAGGTAAAGAACAAATATTTTTTGCCCGCTTAAAAACAAACATTTTGTATAAATGTCATAAATCTTCTGAAAGTTAGCATACAGAAAAATTAAATAAGACCTAACGGTGTCGTTCTGGTTATTGAAAATATTTTCTAAAGAATTCTAGTGACGTTATAAAGTGAAATGCAAATAGAAAACACATTTACATTCCAGTTTGATCTCAACTAGATTTAATATAGAGATTAACAATAGCTTCTACGTGAGTGATTACTATGCGTTATACTTTATATACATCATCTCATTCAGTTCTTACAACAGTTCTGTGAGACAGCTATTATCTTTGCACTTTATAAATAAATGTCACTTGCCCAAAGTTCACAACTAGTAAGTGGTAAAGGCAGGCTTTAAATCCAGTTCTGATTATAAACCAATGTGCTCATTAGTACCAACATGAATTAGGACATACATAATCCTAGGAGATGAAAAAAAGGATCCATGTCTAATTAACTCTAGGAATTTCTGGGTTAAACCTAAAAATATGTGAAATGTACACTGTGGATCGCCATAAATGGGTATATTTGATACAACCTTAGAGAAATGCCATACCAAGCTATTTTGCTCCCCAAAATGCCAAAATGTTAAGTGATTATATCTGAGCAGCAACTAGTGCTTTTCTTTATTCTTTTCAGACTTTTCTACCCTAGGAACATATTATTTCCTAAATTAGGGGGAAAAATTAATGTTACTTTAAATATAACAGAGGTATAATTGAGAAAGACGAAAGATGAACTCACATGATTCCAGTTTTTTTTTGATCCTGCTGGCAATTTCTTCCATCTTTTCACAAGCAGGACACAGGCATTACAGATGTCTCCTGAACGAGTCTCATGTAACCTGATAAGAAAACAATCAAACCTTTATTAGTCTCCTTTACATTAAAGAACTCATGCAAGTACATTTCTTTTAGAAAAAACACTATTTATAGTTTATAGATGTCATTTCTAATTGTCTGGAGTGATCCAGTTCCATTGTTTCTGTAGAATATTTCAGAAATATAATTAACTTCTAGATCCAATGAATCAATTCCATGTGCTACAATTTGGTCATTTTAAAATAAAGAATGTTTTTTAAAACAATAGCGAAATTTAAGACCTAGAGAAGATCCTGGTCACCATGGTTTTAAACAATGCTGTCCAATTAATCTTTCTTGAAATGTGTAGATACTTCATAAGCAATAAAACACGACCCTTTAAGTAAAATAATGTGCCGTGATATTCTAGTTTCACAACAAACAAAACCAGAGAGGCACTGTAATTTTTTTTTAATGAATATATCTGCATGGGGGAAAGAAATCTATAGTTACCAAGCTATTTTTTAATTGTCTCTCTGAGGAATTTTTCATTTACTATACTTTTCCTGTATTATAAATACACAGAAAAATACTAATAACATTTATTATATATACAATTGGAAATAAAGACATTAGGAGAAAAATGTAATTTCAAAAGGCAAGGTTGGTTAGTGGAGACTCTTTGACAACCTTCAAAATTAAGTACAAAGTCTAGGATTAACAATAAATAATCCACAAAATGTTTTGATAAGAAAGAACAGTGGTGAAATTAATTTCTAACATGGGAAATGGCTCAACATTAAGTATTTTATTTCATCCAAGTATTTGTTGGAAAGTAATTTCCATTTTATTAAGCAGAGGTTTATTGTCAAAAGATAAATAAAGAACGAAATTATAAAATAAAAGCTAACATAGCCTGACAGGTTTCAGGGCAGTACATCAAGTCCTGCTAGTATCCTCAGCAGATTGGGTTAAAATATATTTCTATAATTTAGAAAAACAATACAAAGGACAGAAAACTAGTGGAGGACAATTACTGTAAGAGAGAATAAGGGTAATTTTTAAAAAAAAATCTCTTTGTACATCCTGAAGTTAACAAAAGGGTTTGTTTGATTATAACTTCTAAAGGGCTTCACAATTAATTTGGTAGTTCCTCATAATCTAGAAAAAGGAAGGCTGTCAGTATTGTTTGATTTAAGAGCAAGTGCCTTGAAATAACCTAGATTAGAATATGAGTGATTTTAATTATTAGCACACTGTTCCAATCCCTTTGCTTAGAAATACTTCTGTATACTGTGATCTTTTTCACTCCAAAAATGGTACAAACATCACATGATCTTACCCAAAACAGCTCTGGAAGTCCTTTTCATAGCGTTTACTGTCAGTGAATCGAGAACTGGAGGATTTAGCTCTGCAAATACAGCAGCCCTCTATACTTCGGTACATCTTTGGCTTGTGAAAACCAAACATCTTTTCTTCTGGGCAATAGTCTGTAAAGCCAAGGGAATTGATGACACAGCTTTGTTGAGGGCTATAACAAGAAACCATTAAAAGCGAACTCTCTGCTCCACCCTACCCCCAGCAATGCGGTATTACATGACCGAGAGAGGAGGGCACTGGTGAAAACCTCTTGGACCCACCTCAATTCTAGGCACACGAGCATAGCAAGTGTCTAAAACACACAAAGTAGCTCAGGTATTTAACAAGGCTTCTACTACCTCCTTCTCCCCTCCTGGCAAACACTCATTCTAAAATTGCAGGAAGGGTACTTCCCTGGTGGTGCAGTGGTTAAGGGTCCACCTGCCAATGCGGGGGACACCGGTTCGATCCCTGGTAGGGGAGGATCCCACATGCTGCGGGGCAGCTGGGCCCGTGCGCCACAACTACTGAGGCTGCGCTCTAGAGCCCACAAGCCACAACTACCGAAGCCCACACCTCTGGAGCCCGTGCTCCACGGCGGGAGGGGTCACCGCAATGAGAAGCCCACACGCCACAATGAGGAGTAGCCCCTACTCGCCGCAACTGGAGAAAGCCCGCACGCAGCAGACAAGACCCAACGCAGCCAAAAAAGGATAAATTAATTAATTAATTAATTTTTAAAAATAAATAAAATAAAATTGCAGGAAGGAGGCATTTTCTAAAATTCAAGATTTTAAGTAGAGAATACAACAAACTCTCCCCACTATCCTGTGAAGTAATGGAATCATACACAATGGAGGACACATCCTAAAATTTAAGCTAAGGCACCCCTTTTTATTTTGCATCTCTGCATTAATGTGATTCCCCCCTCTTGGAAAGTTTTGAGCATTTACTACAGGACCACTATTTGATACTAAGCACAAAAGTAGCTCAATATGCATCAACCTACACTACTTTGCCCTATGGGAAATCAGAGGGGATTTCTTCTGTGATAAATGGGAAGTTCTAAGGCAAGTTGTTCCTGAATTGAAACTACTGAAAGGAGGACGTAAAATACACAAAACTCCAGGGTTATAATTTAAGAATAATAATTTTATAAATCATTAAGATAAATTAAGAATGAGCTCATGTTGCCTGCCCAGTGGTCTGCCCCTCACAGCTGTTACAGAGGTTTTTGAAGTTTTTCAATGAGGTGCTGTGCCTTAGAACAGTAATAGTGGGAGGCATACGTTCAAAAACGTAAACTGTGATTTCCATGATCAAAAAAATCTCAACATCAAGCAAGGAAGGCAGATGCAGCTCCAGGGCCGGATGCAACAAAAATGTAGCTGGCAGTAAACAAGTACCTTGTAAGTAATTTAGAATATCCAAACCAAGGACCAACTTCACCAGAACATCTGGACTAAGAGAGGTGATGAAACGGTAATGAACAGAAACTAAACCCCAAGGGACAAATCCAGAGCAGGGTGTGTGTGTGTGTGTAAAGGTCCAAATACAAATTATCACAAAACCATCATATAAAGCACCAAGAAGAGAAAATTATTAATACCAGCTAGATTCGTGCCCACAGTTTTAGGAGTTATAACTACAGAACACCACCCTTTTAAAAGTTCTTTTAGAAATATACTCAAATATACAAGTAAAACAAAAATGTTGGTGTTTGTCTTTGGATGACCTCTTGCCTAACCTCATTCCATTCCATTTCTGGTTAGCCATACCAGAGCAAGTATATGAAAGTGATTCAGAAAAATAACCAAATATCCAGGATGTCGTGTGTGTGTGTGTGTGTGTGTGTGTGTGTGTGTGTGTGTGTGTGTGTGTGTGTGTGTGTGTGTGTGTGTTTGAGATGCAGGGATTCTGAAATATAAACAAATGATTTATAACTTGTTTTTAAGAAAATATTTTATCAGTAAATAACTAAAGACTTAAGTCTTCCTTTTAAACAGGGGCCACTGTTCATTAAGTGTTCTTTGATGTTTTTGTTGGTGAGGGAGGCAAGCAAAAAGGGAGGTGCAATGGGGCAGAAGGACACTGATGCATTTCAATAATTAAGCCTAAACTAACAGTTACTTTAAGAATTGTTAAAACAAGAAAATAAAATACTCCTAGTTGATTAAGTTAATTATTTTCATTAAATGAGATTTTTTGAAAGGAAAAAAATGAGGAAGGTGCTCTGTATATAGTAGGAAAAGGCACAGACCTGTGAAATGAGGTAGATTTCTTTTTCCATCTAACAAACCCATACGATGAATGAAAAGAAAATTGCCTCCTGAGAAAATGGCCATGTGCTGCTTTGGAAAAAACCACATCAAATGACACAGGTTTATAGAAACTTATTAAAATAAGTACTCAGAAAGTAGAAGCTATTGCTTTAATTTGTATATTTCTGTTTTGAGGCAAAAATGTAATATAACTTTCTAGTCCTTACACCAAACTGTGGGCTCTCCAAACTCCCCCAACACCTTCCATTACCATCAAGGTCAAAAGTCCAGAGTTCCTCTTGCAGTCACCAGCTTCATCAATAGCTCTAGGAAACTTCAACCTCTCTTCTCAGCAAGGATAAAGGAAGTATACAGCAAGGAAGGCCAGTTCATTCCATTAACACACAGACCAAATCCTATTACAACAGACAGACTCCTATCTCTACCCTCACAATCCCCTTCTCTCCACAAATAAACATGCCATCAAAACTATACAAAAATCAGATCATCTCCAATATATGAACTACCTTCCCTGAGGCTGGATTTGACCAAGAAGCCAGAGTTTGTGCCAGTTATCATGGGGGCAAGCTGCTAAGAAATACTAGGGCTACCGCTAGGTACTGAGGCTTTCCTTTTCATCAGCAGCTACTGTGAATCAACTGTTCATCTTCAGTATGATTTTTGTTGTTGTTGGGGATCTCCACAAAACTTACCCAATAGTACCAGTGAAACAATCCATTCTTCAGCTTGAGGATATTCTTCTTAGACATCAGAAAAAATACAATAGCCTGATGTCTTCTGATTGATAATCTGTTATGTAGCTCTGCAACCTTTTTTTCCTGACAAAATTCTTCTGCCTAAACATCTGAGTGGGGTCTAAATCCTAGGGTTCACCCTCTTCCAAGCAGTGCTAAATGCAGTAAGCAGGCAGGCACTTGTCCTAATGCAGCACACAAGTAGCGCATGAGCCTTTTAATGGATGATTACTTAATAAACCTATTAAACCTTTTCTGAGCTTATTCCTGCACTTGAGAGGTACCTGGGAATCTGCAGCAAATACGCAGGCGTTTCATTTTGGGCTCTGTTTACAGCAACCCAGTTAAGCAGTGGTTGGTGTTTAGCCATTTTGAGCTTTGGGGAGCAGAGATTAACTGAAAATATTTTCACAAAATCTACAGACCCACTAATGTTTTAAAAAACAAAAAACCTTACCTAATCTCTGAGAAAAAACTAAGGACACAAACTGGCTCTGAAACCAAGTTACTTTGTATATTTGAGAGGGTAGTGGGTGAGCATGGCACATTTGATTTTAAACTTGGAATTTCTGTTATCTCAACAAACCGGGTGGTTCTTTAGAATACTTCTTTCCTATAAAAATACTGAATCACTATGTTGTATACCCGAAACTAACATAATATTGTGAATCAACTTCAATTTTAAAAAGAGTATTTCTTTCCTAATTCCACATTTGTGCAATATTAAATGATCCCTCCAGAACAATCTATTTTATCTGTTCAAATTATTTGTGATTTTTGCATCTATTCTTATAGGTGTCACATCATTCAGCAGTGTTTTAATAGAAGGAAGCTAATACCATCTGCTTCCTAATTGATGAATAGTTACAGATGAGAGTGTACCCCGTACAATCTCACCCTTAAGCATGTATTTGCAGAAGGCAGAAGAAAATGTACCTTTGAAATAAAGGCAAAAATCAGAAAGAAGTAAAATGCTGATTAAAAACCATCATTTGCCTTCTAAAATTAGATAGTAGTGATAGCTGCAAAACTCTAAATACACTAAAAGCCACTGAATTGTACACTTTAAAGAGTGAATTTTATGGTACATAAATTATATCTCAATAAGCTTGTTTTTAAAAATAAAAATAGACTGGGTTGGGAATTCTCTTATTGTCTTTATTCATCTTTGTAACCTCAGCACCTAGAATAGTGCCAGTCATGTGGTATGTACTCAATAAATGTGTTGATTAAACTTTTTTAAAAAGCTGTCATTTGTATAGCACTTCATGTTTTATAAAGCACTTTCATTGACATTAGTTCTTTATCTACTGTCAGCCAAAAAGCCACAAATTTTTTTCAATACTGTAACAGTTAAAGACAAATCAACCATGCTGAAATTACTGTTCTGTCCAATTTAATTCAATCGCCCCAAATTAAAAAGATTAAAGTAAATAGCTAAGTCAGCAAAAGCCATAAGAGAAATAACTATAATTACATGAACAAATAGCATACATAGACAACAATGTGAATTTTTTAAATGCAACAATCAATTCTAAACATTTGTTTTGATTGATTTACTGGGGTTTCTTCCACTTTAAAACTTCCAAAAAGTTGATCGTAAAAATTCAGTGATCGGGCTTCCCTGGCGTCACAGTGGTTAAGAAGCCACCTGCCAATGCAGGGGACACGTGTTCGAGCCCTGGTCCGGGAAGATCCCACATGCCGTGGAGCAACTAAGCCGGTGCACCACAGCTACTGAGCCTGCACTCTAGAACCCGTGAGCCACAACTATTAAGCCTGCGTGCTACAACTACTGAAGCCCATGTGCCACAACTACTGAAGCCCACACGCCTAGAGCCCGTGCTCCACAATAAGAGAAACCACCACAATGAGAAGCCCACGCTCCGCAACGAAGAGTAGACCCCACTCGCCGCAACTAGAGAAAGCCCACGCGCAGCAACAAAGACCCAACGCAGCCAAAAATAAAATAAATAAATTTACCTTTAAAAAGAATTCAATCATCAACTTAATGAAAGGATGGGAAATGCAACCTTAGTGTTGGACAAGGAAAGGCTGAAGTAACCACTGTTTATCAAGATACAAAAGAGCCAATTCTAATCTGATCTAATGAGATTATGAAGCCAAGGAGCAGGGATGATGTCTTACTACACTTAATTCGGCACACATAAGGTAAGTTTACTAAGTACAATACAATATAAATGGGAAAGAAATCTTCACAGCCAATAGTGAAGGGATGCTATTTAAGAAAAGTTTTCTGAAAAATAGCTTGAAGGCGATGTCTTACAATTTTTAATAATACCAAATACCTGATTTTAAGTTCCAACTAAGAAACAGTATGAAGAATCGTGAAATGCAAATTTTAGAGCTTCTAGTACCCTTTTTAATATGGAATTAGGAGACAGTGAGGTGAAGAACTTAATTCTGCAGGGTATTTTCTTGTCTTTCAAATCTTATAAGGGTGTGATTTTAACATTTAGGAAAATGGAGAGGGTCCTTATTATGATAAATGTAACATGTATTAGGCTCACCTTAGTTGTTATGTATGCTTTGAAGGACACCAATAGTTTCTCCAATGTAATAACTTCCCCAATTTTACTTTCTAGACTCCTTCTGGGTAGTAAAGTCTTTCTTATATTCAAAAGTACCTTTCAAAACTCAAAATGCCACTGGATGGACTAGATAGATAGAAGAAAACAGAGAGAAGTAAGTATGCCAACGATGATAAATCAGCTTTACAGTTAACTTCACAACTTGTCCATGCCATCTTGAGAAGTGAAATTCTGATGCACAAATTAGGGGTGCAACCTCCCAAATTAAAACATTCCTCAATTAAAGTTATCTTAGTTTTCAACAGACCAAAACCCTATAGCTTCTAATCATCACTTTTTCTCTCTAAAATCCAAATGACCTAGACCTTTAAAAAAAAAATACATAAGAAATTGGAAGCAACCTAAATGTCCATGGATTCTCAGACTGGTTTACGTATGGTGTCTTCATAATACAGAATACCCTTTCAGCCCTTCAAAAGATGGCAGTAGTTCTACGATATGTGCAGGGAGGGAACTTTTATCCAAGGTATCTTGTTATACAGTATAATCCCATAGTATGTTTTTAATGAGAACTTAAATACACAAACTGGCTTTTTAAAATAGATTTTTAAAAACTAGTAAACAGCAGTTGCCTCTGAAGGGTGCAAGAATGAAGGAGGCTTACTTTCACTTTACTCCCTTCTATACTGATATTTTTTTTTAATCAAGTGCACCACACCCCAAAACCTTAGTTATCATCACATATCTTAACTAAAGAGGAATCTGAAAACTCCCAGAGAGTTTAAATAAACTTCCTCAAAGACATATGGACAAAGAGACACACATTAGGAAATATATTCCACAGGAGAGAGTACAGAATAGACTAGTAAAATCAGAACAGACAGAACAGAATGGGAAGGAAACTGCAGAGAAGAGACAAGCAAAAGATTTGTAAAGTGGGAAGGAAGCAGTGGTGAACAAAGACAAAAGGAACCAAGCAACCAAAGACAACTTTGAAGTGAAGGAGATGTATTCTTTAGACCTGAACTTTAAACGGCAGGATGATGGGAAATGAAGAGAAATACGAAAAAACACTCATGATCAAAAGCTATGGGCAACCTTGAGTTTGTGGAACTAGTAATGCTACCCTCGACACCATTTTAGTCAACAGTACGCTATCTTTAATCACATATAAGTACAGGATCCAGTAAACACTAACAGTGTAACTGGAGCAACACTTCACAAAGGGTCAAACAGGACTGAGTGTTTTGTGTTCTCCTACTGCTAGGCCACTTGGATGCAGTATTCCCCTACAAGGAGACATGTTTCGGCAGGGCTTAAGGAAAGCCATGGAGCAATTAAACACTACTATTTCCTCTCACCTGCTTCTAGTAGAGACCAACCCACATCCCAACACCAAAGGTTCTGAATTTACTGATTCACTTTTTTAAGTGAAATTTAACAATTTAAACCTGCCTGGAGGAAAACCGAAAAAGAGGTGATGGATCCCCACTTGTTCGCCAATAGCTTCTCCAAACATGTACCCAGCCTGAGAAATTACATGGTAAAATATTTATACAGTGGTGCCTATGGAATCCACGTTAGCAGAATCTAGAACTCCTCCTACGGGAAAGCGGTCAAACTCAGAAATAAGTGTTCAGCTGAAGTAGCACAGGTTAAAAATAAAAATCACAAATCCAGGTCTGAGTTTTAGATAGTATAAAAAAATCCCATTTTGACAGTGTTATAAAAAAATCTGGGTATCCCAATACCAGATTAAGAGAGATTCCAGTGGATGGGAAAGTTAAAGGTTGGGAACATAGTATTTATTTGCTTTTAAGAGATGATTATCAGTAAGACATGCAACTATTGTGAGTGTGGTGAAGAAGGCGCTATGAGTCAAGTTGGAGTCTATTTCTGCTTTTGTCTTTACAAGTAAATACGAAGTCACTTAGAATTTTACTTCTCCCTTTGTAATATTAGGGTGAAATCACTTAGAATTTTAACTTCTCCCTTCGTAATATTAGGGTGAAACCTCACTTCTACTTTCCAGGGACGCTGTGAAGCAAGAGTAGAAGATAACAGTGTATGTACATCATTTATTTCCTTAAATTTATAAGACTTGCACATTATAGAAATATGAACTCTATCTGTCCCAAGGCACGCACAACAAATTAAAATGAAGGTAGAATCTTGATTTCTGAAGGTTTTCTTTTAAGACCAGGTTTGTGGGAAAAGAGACACAGCATTTTCAGAGAGACTTTTAAGTTCATGAAACTAGACCATATTCCTTTCAGTGAAGCTTGTTCTCCCATTTTCAAGTTTGACAAAAATGTGAAGAAAGCACACACCTGGTCTAACCCAAACCTCAGGAAAGTTCCTTAAGCTCTCTGAAGCACCAATACAAGAACTGGCAGTCCTAACCTTTAAATGCCCCAAATTGATTATATAGTCTTCTCTTCCAAACACGCTCTTCCTGTGTTTACCTATCTTGGTTATCATCCATACAGTCACATATAAAATCTGCAAGTCAACTAGGCTCTCTCTTCTCATCCTCTGCATGGTCCCCACCATGTCCACGATGAAATCCTTAGAAAAATCTGCTTCTTCCTTCACTTCTCTGGTTCATGTCCCTTCCATCCCTATTGCCTGTTTGTCCCTCATTATGGTGTTCGAACACCTGTCAGAGCCTCATAACCGACTTCCTTGCACCCTTCAAACAGGTGGTATCTTCCTAAAGTTCAAATGTTAATATCCCTTCCAAGGTACCAACACTGGCTTCAGGATACATCCAAACTCCTTGGCAAGAAATTCAAAGCTTTTCAGGATCTAGTCCTGGCTACCAGCTGCTCCCAGCTTAGAATTCTGATATTCCAGGAGTGTCAAACCAACTTTAATAACTAGCCGCATCTCTACTTAGGCTCCTATTTTTGTCCAAGATGGTTTCTCCTCCATCCCCTTAACCTGAGAAATTTTTTAAGGATTATATCTTTTTACAAAACCTTTCCATAGCTAACAAACACACCTGAACTTGTTTAATATGTTATTTCCTCTACTCAATGATAAACCGTTACAGGGCAGAAACTAAATGTATTATTTCCTCTACTCAATGATAAACTGTTACAGGGCAGAAAGTCTTACATTACAACCAGGTGCTGAATGTACAAAGTATACAAAACTGGGTGGAACTTGCTAAGAAGAGTGGGGTGGCCAAAATAGTGTTGAACAGTGTTTTTAAGGGCATGAAATAGGAATGGTGTCCATAATAAAAACATGTATTAAAAAACTGATGTTTTGAATGGTGTCATTTTTCTTTAACATTTAGTCTGTTGACTTTTGTGGAAAAAAATTGTGAGCTTTAAAGATTTCCAGGAAATGTAAACCAAATGAATTACTTTAATTAGAAAAGATTAATAGTAAACAAGTCAATGCTTTCATAACAACTGGTAGAAGAAATATTTCTTGCTGATTTCAAGCAGGCACGTGGAGAGGAAGGGAAGATTAGGAGAATACTGTGCGGAGAAATGAATCGCAAAATGAGAGCTATTTAAACTCAGCATACATTAACACCAACCAAATTTAAAAAAAACATTAATCCAAACAAACTTATAGTACGTGAAAACAACTAAATATGAAGCTAGAAATGAATTAGTTTTGTTCAACTGCAACTTTTGTACTTGAATATATAATAGCAAGTGTGCCTGTGACTTCCATATTTCTAGTACAAAAAGAAAACTTCACTCCCTTGAAAATACACTCCCCCTTCTTATGCATTAGCTGCATTTCCAGATCATTTCCATAATACAGAAAACCTTAGTTGCAGATTCAATTAAAAGAGAAACTGACAAAAAAGAGAAAAAGAAACTGGAGAACCAAAAGACAATAAAATATTTTCACTTTATAACAGGACACTCTTGTGGACAAGAGAAATCAGGAAGAAAGAAAATAGCATATTCTAGATTTCCACAGGACTTTTTGATGTAAAGTGGTTGAATCAGAATTGGATTGGCAACCAGGAGTTGAAGGCAGTGTACTCCCAGAACCAGTTCCTGAAGGTGGGGGAGAGGCCAAAGACATTCATTCTTTCCACTCATCATTTACTGAATTACTTCCTCCATCAAGGAAACTGATCCAGGCCTCAGTTTTGTCTTCTGTAAAATGTCTACTTCCCAAAGTTGTCAGGACAATAGTCAGTATTTACCAAGCACATGATTTGCTTATTTATATCCCCAAGAACCAGGTATTATTATTATTATTGCTATTCTGCAGGTGACAAAATTTGACTACAAAATGACTTACATCTTTAAGATGATCAAGTCTTTGGAACCTAGGCATTTCAACCCCAGAGGCTTTTGAACAACTAACCTAGTGCCTCAACAAATGTGTTCCCCTCATTCTTAGCCAATTATATTCCCAACACTGCTTAGGGAAAAAAAGAAAACATAATACTTTTAAAGCAACCTACTATGTGCCTGGCACAGTAATTTGTCCTTACAACAGCTTATGAAGTTGGTTTAGATTTCAAATAAGCTTAAGCTTTCCCCAGTGAAAAACTTATTTTACATGGAAAATCATTCTCAAATTGCTTTTTTGACATAAATCTGCCTGAATTTGAGCCTCATGAGCCAGGGTTTCCCAGGGCCTGATTACAACTCTGGGAAAAAATTGATCATCCAGGTTCCAGATATACAGAATTAACAGTACTGTGCAACAGCAGCGTTGAGGCCCACAAAGGTTCTAGAATATACTATGTATTGAACTTTTCAACTCCAATCTCTTGCAAAAGTAATGCAAAAAGGGAAGACAGCAGAGACCTTGTCTGTGTCTTTCCCACTCTCAACTCATTTACCTTTATAAACCAAATTTCTACTGCACATTTCATCTTATATTTAAAAAAAAAACCCTTAAGATATTTTATTTGAAATTTCCCAGAATATTGAAATTCTAGCTGTAACTCGGCTATAAAATACTAATTAAGAAAAACAAATCAAAGAATTTCACAGTGTATTTGCAAAGCTCTTCATACCCATTTTATTTATTTTTATGCTGCAAACATTTTAATGATTATTGTTGAACATACATATTGGAAACTTTTTTACTTCAAACTGCAACAAGTTAAATAAATGTTTATAATATACAAAGAAAATACAACCAAAAGTAAAACTTGCTTTAAGTGTGCCTTGCCTCATATGCATTTTAAATACCTGACCCAGAGAAACAACTGCCCAAAGCCAAAAAGTTATTAAATCCAAAGTTTCTCATTCTCTCGACAAGATCTTTCTATTCACTTAAGAAATGTACTGTTACTAATACTGGTAGCCTTTAAGTATTTGTAATTTAGTCAACCAAAACCTGGGGAAAACGTTTATTTAATAACAAAACAATGACAGCACAAAACTGATTTTAATTTGTATGGATATTTTGGTTTGTGTGGGCATGGCATCTCAGGATATTATTATTTTTCGGTAATGACCACTTTTAGATTCTAGCCCTTAAACATGGTCAAAATGCAGGAGAAATCGGGAAAGAAGCAACAGACGTGGTGCTGCTTATCGGATGTCTAGACTGCAGGCAAACCCCAAATACCAAAGAAGCATCCATGTGTCAAACCAGCATAATTTCTGAGCTATGCCTGGGGCCACATACAAAAAAAAAAAAAAGTTAGCTTGGAAAGAAAATCTAAGAGGGGTAACCAGAAGGTCAACCCCAGTTCACAGGAACTATGAAGCAGCTAGCGGGGATCGCTAGCCATCACCTTGTGTCAACCCCTGAGCAGCTTCCTCCCCAGCCCCCAGAGAAAATCTCCAAGAAAGGCCTAACTCCTACGTGCTAGCTTCTTCAAGGTCGTCCAAAGATAACGCCCGGAACATTGAGCCAAGCATACCTTTAGGGCCAAGGAAGATTCCCCCTTCCCCAAACCACTATATAAATACTTTAAATGCCATCGGGCTTTTCTCCAAGTCCACCAGAAATAAACTCCCAGATTTTAATTTAGATTCAGCAACTAATAAACGTGTTCGGTTTTGCAACGTAAGTTATTAAAGGGCTTTTCAAGTCCGGCAAACTCCAGTTCAAAAACAGGTGCTTTCAGAGTACTTTTAATGACAAGGTCAAATTCATTTTTTTAATTATTCGGAGGAAAGGAGGTGGTGTAGTTTTCTTAAGCTTCCTTAGGACAACGTGAGAGAGGAGTGAGGGGGGAAGGACGGCTGGGGAGAAACTGTCTCGCCCCGGGTTGATGTTTGCCTGAACAGTAATTCCTGGTCTTCCGGGTGCCTGGAGTAATCGAACGTTAGAGCGAGAAAACAAAAACAAAGAAACCTAGTAGGGTCAGAGTTACGGAACAAACTCTGCACCGCCCTACCACCCCCAAGAAGTCACCCCCCCCAACCAAACCAGCCCTCGCCCCAGCCGGCCCCCCTCCCACACGTAAACACACAAAGACGAGAGCTGCACGCACGATTCACCCACAGTCCTCACTTCCCTTTGTAGGACAACCGGAGCCCCGAACTTCCCCGCGGTGGTTTTTCGGTGTCGTCGGGGCTGGGCCCCCTGCACTTGCGGGCCGCGGCTCGGCTGTGGGGGAGGGGTGCTCGCCGCGCTCGCCGGTTTCCCCGAAAGCAGCAAAATGCCTCCCCGTCCCGCCCCGGTTCTCCGCGGTAGCCCCAGGCTGCGCTTCCCCCCACCCCACCCCGGGCACGCGGCGACGGCCGAGACAGAAGCACCCAGGCAGCAAAGAGAACCGCTCCCCGGCGGATCGGTGGGTAAACACAGCAACTGGGGTCGGAAGGAAAAGTTCCCGCAGAGAGCTGCCCGCCGGGGCGGGGCGGGGGTTGCGGCGGCGGCGGCTGGAGGGAAGCGCGTCTCTCGCCGCCGCCTCCCTCACCTGCGCCGGAACAACGGGCCCCGCGCCCGCCCGCCCACCCGGCCGGCCCGGCGCCTCCCGCAGGCCGCGCCTCCCGCACGCCGCGCTGCCGGGGCTTGTTCCTCCTCATGGCTTTGCCCTGACGTAATTCAAACATGGCAACAGTTCGACTTCAAAGGCGGATCCACAGACCTCCCAGACGCAGGCTTCGGCCCCGGGGAGCGGGCCGAGCCCTCGCGGCCGCGCTCTCCCGGGCCCTCGGCCGTCGCGGCACCCGGCGCCGGGGCTCCAGCGCCGGGCCCCGACTGCCGCCCCTCGGCCGCCCGCCGCGCGTTAGCACGCCGCCTCCCCCGCGCACCAGCACCGCACCGCGCACAAGTAGCGCCGCCAAAGTTTCCCCGCGAGGGCCCGAGAGACAAAAAGCCCCTCCCGAAACTCGTCCGAACTTAGGGGGGGCCCAGCCCGCCCGGCGGCCGCCCTGAGTGCCGGCCGGGCCCGCACCGGCACATGCAGCTCTTTGTTTTCTGTCCAGCCGGGCGCTGCCTACGTGCAGCCTCAGGGACGTGGGATTGTATCTCAGGGGGAGACACTTCACGACCGCCCAGGGGAAGGGTCCGGACCCTGCGCCCTGGGACTCCGGGGCTAGTCCCAACGTCCTCCCCTAGCAGCAGGCCCATTTAATCGAAGTTTTGCAATGTCCTTGATAAGAAACGCCCGGATTCCCCGCCCCGCACCGGCCGAGAGTTGGCGACTTTCACTCTGCTTTTTAAACTGGCAAGACGCCATCATCAGCAAGTCACATTGTCCTGCCGGCCGGCCCCGACAGCGCCCGCATCTCCCGGCTGACCGCGAGCCGGACGCTCAGCCGGACCCCCGACCAAACCCGGGTCGCAGCCCCAGCACGTGGTCTGTCACGCTCGGCACAAAAAGCAGTGCCCTCCGGAGTTGCCGCACTCCTCCGGCTCAGTCAACGCCGCTGCCTCCATCCCGGAGTCAACTCGGCTCCGACTGGCCATCTTAAGCCGCGCACGGTCGCCCTAGAGAGCGCCGCGGCGCCCACATCTACGCTACAGGTGAATAAATTGCGAACCAAAGTTGAGGCTCCACAGACACCCCGGACGCCCGCGCTGACTGGGCGCGGCCCGGGGAGAGGCGTCTGCTAGCCGGGGCCGCTTCCGAGCAGCCGCGTGTTGCTCATTGTCGCATCCGCATCCCTCCAGAGTTGGGCGGACAATGCCACCCGCGTGCACTCGGGCCACGCCGGCACCGACCCGAAAGGCCGATTTAAACGCCCTCCGCCCGACAGCTCGCAAGTAGGCGGCAACTTAGTTTTCGAGCGAGGGGCGTTCATTGTCCACCCTCATCACAACACGCGCGGGGGCCGCAAGAAACTAAAGCACGAGGTCCAACAACGGCGGCCGGCCACTCCCGGGCGCGCGCCCACGCGGGTGCACCGACCCGGGGCCCCTCCGCAATCGCCAGCAACTCCTTTTCGCTCGGGCCTTTCAGCCACCGAACTCCTTGTCGCCTGCGAACACTGCGGCTGAGAAAAGTCATTGTCACCTTCAACGTGGATCCCTCACCTCAGGCGATTCCTCACTCCTTTCCAGGCTCCACTCACTTCCCCCACCTCAAGACTTTCGGTTTGCCTCAGATACCCTCCCCAACTGAAAAGCACTCACTAAACATGCAGATACAAAAGAATCTGAGGTCTGAAGATCACGAAAACAGCGCTCCCAGCAATGCCATCTCCAAGACAAAACTTCCTGTGTGTATATAAATGTGTGCGCGTGTGTCTGTGTAAGGAAGGGGGAGGTGGTGAGGTTAGGTGAAAAGAGAAAAAGAGCCACTCTCAAATCAATGCCTCGTGAGACAGTTTTGCACCACAGTAATGGTTCGAGTCACTCACCTGCCAAAAGCAGACGTTCCACGCGCAAAAACGTTCCCGAGGTGCGGAGTGCACGCCAAGCCAAGCCCACCTCCCAATCGCTCCCTCCTCCTCAACTGCCTTGTCTAGAAAGATTGTCTCCTGCAGTTCTGCAGTTGCTACCGCTGGCGCGGAAGGTGTAGATTCCGCTTTCCCTCTGCGCACGCGCGGCTCCTGGTACAACATTCTCCTGAATCGAACTTATTTGCATACGGGCGCGCGCGCGTCGATGGCTGGGAGGGGAGAAGGCCCGGCGGGCGCGCGCGCTCCCGAGGCCTCTATTGTCCTTTTAAGGGGAGAAGCGCCGCGGCGCGGGAAACGCGGCGGCCAGAGAGAAATGGGGGCGGGGACTGCTTACTACAGTGATGTCACGTAAACAAACGCCCCCTGGCTGGAGGCGGCGGCCAAGGGGGAGTGGCGGGATGGGAAAGGCGGAAAGGTTAGCAACCCAGGGAGAACACTAGGCTGCGTGAAGTGCTTTCCACTCTGAAGCTTTTCAGGCGCACCGTTTCGCGTTGAAAAATAGTTTTGAAAGCTGTTTTTGCAAAATGTTCACACCTGTGCCCGGTTTCTGGCCTGAAGTGACAGGGGAGGTGGTCTTGCAAGCATCCACACTGAGTTTATACGTTTCTCACATTTGCTAAATTTTGTTTGAAAATGGGTTTTTGAATCATTTTTCTTTTTTAATTTTCTGGGGCCAGAAGAGGTTTGTCTTTAATGAGTCTTTTAGTAAAGTCCCATTTTGACACTCTATCCATTCACTAACTCCTGTCTGCCCTCCTCAAACAGTAACCCAACCTATAACAATCCAATTTTCTTCTCCACTTTGGCCTTAAGATTTCAAGTCTGAGTTGAACGGTTGTTAATTTCCGTGGGAACAGTGTCGCTTTCCTAAAAGACTAGTTAGTGGAAAGCCAGTAATCTAGGGACGTGCATACCATCTCCAGCTGCTGGTAAAGTGTGTTCCACTCACCCAGAAATAATACTACCAACTGGTGGTCTTGGGAATTGAAAAAGTAGCCATGCTTCTTGCCTCAGGAGGGGAAAAAAACTGAAAAACTGAAATAAATCTTCTCAAATTGGTAAGTGAAAAATGAAAAATGACTGTGATACACCTTTATTCCCAGAACACTTCTAACACCAACAGGCTGAGACCCTGACTTAATGATAGAGGGACATGGGGAGAGAGGAAGGATGTTTTTCCCAGAAACTTGATATTGGTCCCAGGATACAAAAGTGTGGACATCAACCATAAAACTTAATCATCTGCTGACAAGTTTCACTGCTTTCACTGTAGTGTCAACAATATGGATTTAAATAGATACTTCTGAAATGCTAATTTAATAGGACAGCCAATTCCTAGTACATACAAGACAAATCCACTTCTGAATTCTTCAACTAATGCTTCTTTTTTCTTTAAGCTCTGTAGCATACTACTTCTGTAACTGTATATGAAAGCAATATATTAAATACCTGCAAAGGAGAAAAAAACTGACACCTCTCACTAAAATGTGAGCTCCCTAAGGGCAAGAATTTAATGTTGTAGTCATTTTTGTACTCTAGTGCCTAAAAACAGTGCACAGTACATAATAAACTCTGACTAATTGCTTGTAAGTAATAAATCAGTGGACATTTTCAAATTTATTATAGACTTATCTCACATAAAAACAGTTTTAGTTTAGAATTTTTGTGTTCAACTTAAAATGAGTTTGGAAGTTACAGTGATCACCTTGATTGATATAATGCCTGTCCTTATCATAAGTAAAGCAGAATAGGCTTAATAACCATTTCTGGGGCTTGGTGGCAAAATGGACTCTAAGCATAAACTTCTACCTTCTTCTTTCTGAAGAGGATTTTTTAAGTTTGGCCCTGGTTGTCTCAAGTACTTATATGGTTTATGACAGATACTCCAAAAATAATTTCACATTAGTATATGCTTCTGAAAGTATGGAAATTGCAAGTATAGTAATATTTTTCAAACTTCAATTATTACTTATAGGATATATCTATATATTTTATTTAAATATAAAATATATATTTATATAAAATATAAATACACACCTTGAATGCCTTTCCTCTTGAAAGTTTATGTAAAGAATATATATTGTAAGCCATTGTTTTATAATAACTTTAAACAGAGTATAATATAAAAATATTGAATCACTATCTTATACACCTGACATTAATATATTGTAAATCAACTATATACTTCAATACAAAAAAAAAGAAAATATATTGTAATCCAGGGATGAAATAGGTCCAAATGTGCAAAGAATGCAGGAATTACAGTATTTTGGATATACTATGCTACTGAGCTAATACCATACAGTAAGACTTCCTCTACTCTCAAAGTAGGGGTCAAGAAGCAATCTGGGTAATTTTTGTAGGAAAGGTAGCAACGAAATCCTTAAAGAGAAATTTGAGTTCCTTAGAATCTTAAAAAAAAAAAAAAAAAAAGCACCTGCTATTTTTGAACAACCAGGTGCATTCCACAGGTTCTTTTGTTCATTTCATTGCTTGAGCGTGTTGTTATATCTCGTTCTATCCGCGGCCAATAGCTTCATTTATGAGCTACTTTAAAATACTATTTCCTGAATAGCCTAAGTGACTTTTTCATAAGGAAGTAAGGAAGGGAGGGAGGGAGGAAGGAATTTATAATATGTAAATTTGGATTATAGGAGATTGAATTACACCATGTTAGGAAAATATTCAGATATTTTTAATGACTATAGTGCTATTTTGAAATCATACTGAGTTATCAAAAATATTGAAATTGAAAATGTAGTAAAAATTGAAATTGAAAATAAGTTACCAGATACTCTGGTTAAGCCAACTACCTTGCTTATAATTTGTTGTCCCTGCTGTAGAATTATGCCTGTTGCTCAAATGTTTTCGTTCACTTAGCAAACACTTAATGATCATAACTTCCAGATAGTAAAACCATTTCAGAAGTAGGGAGGCTCAAGCCCCTCTTACCTCATCTAATTTATTTCTATATAATTCTATTTTACTTGCTACTTTTTCTTCTGTAGCTTTTGTTGTCTTCTTTTGAGGATTAACTATTGTCAGCAATATTACAATTTATTATAATCTTGGAATGGAGGAAAAATTATATATAAAGGACTGAAAAGGACAATTCATGCTTGGTAATGAAGGATATTATCAGCAATTTAGAAAGGTTTATAATGACAACTCAAACTAATGATTGTTTTTTAAATGAAGGCTGATACCCTCATCAGAGACTGGTACAAACCACATCAAAACATTTTTGTTGAGCCCAGGAAAGAGCTGATTATTATTAGTAAACATTGGGTTTGGTTCCTTAGCAGGTAATAGCTATAAGACTAAACGTTTTCCTCACGCCTAAACAAGCACAGTATTTTGTTACTTATTTGTGTAAATCCTTTTGAAATTCAACTAGCAAGTGGTTCAGAGCAAGTCAGATAATTTTAAACTATAAGTATGGAATTGGTTATGTGATCTAAGCAATCCTCCAGCAACTGTTGACAGCTGCCAGAAAAAGGTATCTATTACTTAATCAAAATTAACTTTTCAAATTTCTGAACTTAAAGACTTAAAGAATTGTCACAAATTTACTCTTAGAAAGAGCAACCTCTGAATTTATAGAAATTTTAAGTCTTATGGCATTTGAATAGCATACTTTAAAAAATAAAATTACCGGTAACAAAAGTAATTTTATTTTAAGAAGGACATTGACAAACTAGAATGAGTTCACAGGAGAGGAAATCAGGATGATGAAAGAGTCTGGAAACCACAGCATAAATGCAATAATTGAAGGAAGGGTTATGTTTTGGTTGAGCAAGAGAGCAATCTTTGACTATCTGAAGGACCATCATTAGAAAAGCCAGGGACTTCCCTGGTGGCACAGTGGTTGAGAATCCACCTGCCAATGCAGGGGACACGGATTCGAGCCCTGGTTAGGGAAGATCCCACATACCGCAGAGCAAGTAAGCCTGTGCGGCACAACTACTGAGTCTGCGCTCTAAAGCCCAAGAGCCACAACTACTGAGACGGTGTGCCACAACTACTGAAGCCCGCGCATACTGAAGCCTGCGCGCCTAGAGCCGGTGCTCCGCAACAAGACAAGCCACCGCAATGAGACGTATCGAAGAGTAGCCCCCACTCACCGAAATTAGAGAAAGCCCAAGAGCAGCAACGAAGACCCAGCGGAGCCAAAGAAAAAGGAAAAGAAAAGCCAATGGGCTTATTTTTTTACACTTAAGAACCAAAATTAGCCTTGAAAATCACAAGAATGTTTTGCTAAATATCAGAAATATTTCTAAACATATGAATAGTCCAAGGATGGTCCAGGATACTTCAGAAGGCAACTCCCCATCATTAATGATGGCATTCACAAAAATAAAACCAAGACTTTTATTTCAATGAGTTACATTATTTACAATGGAAACTTTGCTATCTGTAAACTCCTATTGAACTCTGTGAATCTATCAGTATGATTCCATGGGATAAATGAGTGGTATCAACAATAGGAGCCTTAAGGAAACTTCCCTGTTGGTCCAGTAGATAAGACTCCGAGCTCCCAATGCAGGGGGTCCAGGTTGAATCCCTGGCTGGGAAACTAGATCCCACATGCATGCCGCAACTAAGAGTCCACATGCCGCGACTGAAGATCCTGCATGCTGCAACGAAGTTCCCACGTGCCACAACTAAGACCCGGCACAGCCAAAATAAATAAATAAATATTAAAAACAATAGGAGCCTTAAGTTCAGGAAAGGGATTTTTCTATCACTGTGGCTGGAGAGGTTAGGAATGTTGTTTTGGAGAGTATGAGATTTGAGTTTGGACATGAATTTATTCATTCAGTCATTCAACAAATACTTATTGAGTATCTACTAATTGCCAGGCTCTAACAATAAAATGAGGAGCAATGCAGAAACAGTTCCTCATGGAATGCAGTAGGCAGGCATTCCAAATAACCAAACAAATATAATTACAAACTGTGAGAAATAAAAGGGAAAAGGAACTGTGAGCCTAACCATGTATAGCAAGGGGATCTGATGTAATCTGGAGGTAAGAGAAAGCATCTTTGAAGAGGTGAAGCTGAATTATCAGCAGGATTAGATGAAGGATTGGAGGGTGAAAAGAATGTTGAACCAATGGCAACTTCAGGAACAAAGTTCTTAGAGACAGCCAGGTACTTGGGGTGGTGGGGAAAGACATGACTAGAAGCATCATGACTTTGAATAAAAGTCACACATGAATCTTGTTCGAGTGAAAAGATCATGTCAGGTATTGGAATCTAAGAGAAATCAGAATGTAAACCCTCCGGATTTGGTACCTACACTGAGTTGGAAGTAGTTGCACCACAAAAGTGCAGAGACTCTAGAGACAAACCCCTATGATTAGATTACAGTTGGTATAATCAATATATATTTCTTCTGCAAAAGTTTATTTTTCTAAATGTCAATAAGAAATTGATCCCCCAGCCATAGAATCCACTTCCTGGAACAACCCTTTTTCTAATTATTCAAATCATTACTGAAGGCAAGCATAGTACATCACCAACAGTTAAACAAGTGAAGAAGCAGACACAATACAGAAAAGTAAAAGAAACATGCTGGGTTGCCATTTCTAAGAACTTTGGGAATAAAATATCTAGGAATCTAGAAAAATTTAATATTTTGCTCACAGTTAATTTTTTTAACTTTTTAAATATATATTTTGAAGAATTTGAATTTTTGTACTTGAATTTTAAAAACTAGAATGCAATCTTATAACTTAGGTCAACAAATAAGAGATATTGGTTTCAAGGTTTCAGATGATATAAGCATTAATAGTTTATCTAGATATATTGTTAATTTGGCAGTGCTTTAGTGTTCCAGAAATGGAAATACAAGGCAGAGCAGTTGAAACAGAGGTAATGAATGTACCATATTGCATCTGTGGCAATGGTTAGAGAAGATGGTATCAGAGGAGAGTAAAACATTGCATACTGTTTTGCTAGCAGGCAAGGTCTAGTATATGAATATAATTTAAATTTCTTTACAGGAATAGAATTAAAACATATCCTCAAGCTTGTTGAAAATAGGGAAGGGTGTTAGTACTCAGTTGTTGACAACTAAAACACTACTGTAATGCCAATAATGTAATCTATACTTAGATTAATAATTTACAAAATAAGACTTTGTGGAAGGGAATCCCAGATCTTTGAAACTACTTCTGAAAAAATGCATTCTGTTTTGAGGCCTCTCACTGTTGTGGCCTCTCCCGCCGCGAGCACAGGCTCCGGACACGCAGGCTCAGCGGCCATGGCTCACGGGCCCAGCCGCTCCGCGGCATGTGGGATCCTCCCGCACCGGGGCACGAACCCGCGTCTCCTGCATTGGCAAGTGGACTCTCAACCACTGCGCCACCAGGGAAGCCCCAAAATGCATTCTTTGAAATTTTACCTCTGACACTTCTTCAAAGCAGAACAGTTGCCAGTAGCACTAGAATAAATTTCATATTTTTAAAATAAACTTATTTATTTTTATTTATTTACTTTTGGCTGCATTGGGTCTTCGTTGACGTACGCAGGCTTTCTCTAGTTGCGGCGAGCGGGGGCTACTTTCGTTGCATTGCAAGGGCTTCTCATTGCGGTGGCTTCTCTTGTTGCGGAGCACGGCTCTATGTGCGTGAGCTTCGGTAGTTGTGGCACGCACGCTCAGTAGTTGTGGCTCGTGGGCTCAGTAGTTGTGGCCCATGGGCTCTAGAGCGCAGGCTCAGTAGTTGTGGCACACAGGCTTAGTTGCTCCATGGCATGTGGGATCTTCCCGGATCAGGGCTCGAACCCATGTCCCCTGCATTGGCAGGCGAATTCTTAACCACTGCACCACCAGGGTAGCCTCCATATTTTAAATAATTAGGTATTTTTGTCCAAATTCTTGATTTGGAAAACTGAATATAAACAAAACATATTCCTGTTAACTTTTACCACAATTGATGCAATATAATCAAAAGATAAAATTTATAAACTTTTCCCTATGTTTGTCATATCATGAATATTATTTTTTAAAAATGTTGCAATTAAATGTTGGAATTTAAAACGTATATCAAATAATTTTTTAATCCTGGAGTGAGGGAACTCAAAAGACTTGAAAGATTAATAAATTTAACTACATAAAAGTTAAAAATTTGTACATGGGTAAAAATATGATAATATCAATGAAAAAAAGTCAAACTGAAAAAATGTTGCAAAATAAAGATAATTTCTTAATAGAGTAAGAATATAAAAAAGTTAATTCACCCAAAA
The DNA here is from genome assembly GCF_937001465.1 of Orcinus orca. Lineage (NCBI taxonomy): Eukaryota > Metazoa > Chordata > Mammalia > Artiodactyla > Delphinidae > Orcinus > Orcinus orca. The sequence continues at coordinate 25,722,010 of NC_064569.1, forward strand.
ATATATAAATGGAAATAAACATGTGGAAAGATGCCGAACTTTAGTCATACTTATAATAAGATTTTTATTTATAAATTTTATAACTTTATTAATAATTTTAATGTAAGGAAAATCAACCACTTTTATCTAGATTTGATTATAAATAAATTTGTTTGATAATATCCAGGGTTGATGAACATGTAGGAAAACAGAAACTCTCATATTCTTTTATTGGGAGTATAAATTATTCATTCCATTAAGATACCAATTTAACATTATCTATTGAAATGTGAAAATTTTGTTTGCTTCCACTCTGGGAATTTCCCCTAAGATATATTTATACAAAGCACAAAGGTCCGTCCAAAGATACTCATTCCAGCATTATTCATAATGGAAATAATGCAAATGCTCATCAATAGGTAACTGATTGAAGAAATGATGAAATACATAAAATGGAATCTTATGCTGCTATTTCAAAGAATAGGGTTGCCTTATATATACTGACATAGGAAGATATTAGCACTCTAAAGTGAATAAAAAGCAGTTTCCTGAACAGTAGGTAAATTATGTTTTCATTTGAGGGGCCAAAAGGAAGATATATATATAATGTGGTTGTACATACATAAAAAGTGATTTTAAGTAGACATAGCACAGTCTTAATCACAGTTATCTCTGAGGAAGATAGAATTGAGAAAGAAAGTGGGAGGGGTATTTTTTTTTTTTTTTTTTTGCGGAACGCGGGCCTCTCACTGTTGTGGCCTCTCCCGTTTGCGGAGCACAGGCTCCAGACGCGCAGGCTCAGCGGCCACGGCTCACGGGCCCAGCCACTCCGCGGCATGTGGGATCTTCCCGGACCGGGGCACGAACCCGTATCCCCTGCATCGGCAGGCGGACTCTCAACCACTGCGCCACCAGGGAAGCCCGGGAGGAGTAATTTTTATTTTATATAATTTTTTCCTCTTCGAGCTTTTATGAACATCAATTACTTCTAAAATATTTTAAGGTAGAAAGACACCTATTAAAACGCATGTAGCCCATTAAGAATACAAGCAACATTACAAAAGAAAAAGTGTCTGTATTAGTTTAATGAATGAATTACTAAGGTAACTGTTAGCTTCTTGAACCAAAGATCCATATCTGGTTTGGCTTCAAAAGTTCCAAAAATGTTTTGTATGGTACGTGTATATAAATAGCCATAAACCCGTGCAGCCCATAAAAGCTCTTCTTTCTTTCTTCTACCGAGAATTACTTTCCCTCTCATCTCTGAATGTTTAAATCTTATCCATCCTTCAAGCCCTGACTCAAATGCCAGCTCAGGTTCAGACATAATTATCATTTTTTGATTGTCAGCTCTAGATCTAGCATTATTCTCTGTGCTTCCATGTGTTTTTATCTCTCTTCATTGTTTAAAGTCTTCACAATACTTCTGTGACAGATGTGAGTCTTTCTCACAGTTATGAAGCTTATTCGGTGCCTCATGTGTCATGGTAAGAGGTGGAGGTGAAAGAGGAAACCACGTCTCTCAGGTCCAAATTCTGGATTCATTCCACTTTAGTCCTCCATGGACTTGGCCCCGATTCCTCAAACAGCAAGTACTATTTTCCTCCTCTGAACTCTTCTAGCACTTTGTCAGTATATCTTAAGGCACACATCAATTTCTGCTTTATATTTCAGTTACTCTGATGTCTCTATATGACGAGAGCTAAATCTAATAGTTTCAACCTGTGGAGGGCATGAAAATCACCAATGAACTTTTTTTTCAATTTTTTTTAATGTGCTAAAATACACATAACAAACTTTATTATCTTAACCATTTTAAATATACAGTTCAGTGGTATTAAATACATTCATAATGTGCAACCTTCACCACCATCCATCTCCATAACTCTTTTCATCTTGTAAAACTGAAAGTACAGTAAAACTATACCCCTTAAACAGTAACTCTCCATTCTTCCTTCCCCACAGCTCCTGGCAACCACCATTCTATATACTTCCTGTCTGTGATTTTGACTGCTGTAAGTATCTCATATAAGTGGAATCATTCAGTATTTGTCTTTTTGTGACTGGCTTATCTCACTTAGCATAATGTGCTTAAGGTTCATTCACGTTGTAGCATGTGTCAGAATATTCTTCTTTTTAAGGCTGAATGATATTCCGTTATACGTATATACCACATGTTGCTTATCCATTCATCCATCAGTGGACACTTGGGTTGCTTCCATGTTTTAGCAATTGTGAATCATGCTGCCATGAACATGTACATACAAATATCTCTTCAAGACCCTCTTTTCAATTTTTTGGGGTATATATCCAGAAGTAGAATTGTTGAATCATATGTTAATTCTATTTTTAATTTCTTTTAGAAAACACCACACTGTTTTCCACAGGAGTTACACCATTTTGCATCCCCACCAACAGTGCACAAATGTTCTCCACATCCTCACCAACAATTGTTATTTTCTGCCTTTTTGATAGTAGCTATCCTAACATGTATGAGGTGGTATCTCATTGTAGTTTTTTTTTTTTTTTTTTCTTTGGTACGTGGGCCTCTCACTGTTGTGGCCTCTCCCGTTGCGGAGCACAGGCTCCGGACGCGCAAGCTCAGTGGCCATGGCTCAAGGGCCCAGCCGCTCCGCGGCATGTGGGATCTTCCCGGACCGGGGCACGAACCCGTGTCCCCTGCATCAGCAGGTGGACTCTCAACCACTGCGCCACCAGGGAAGCCCCCTCATTGTAGTTTTTTTTTTTTTTTTTTTTTGCAGTATGCGGGCCTCTCACTGTTGTGGCCTCTCCCATTGCGGAGCACAGGCTCCGGACCCACAGGCTCAGTGGCCATGGCTCACGGGTCTAGCCGCTCCGCGGCATGTGGGATCTTCCCGGACCGGGGCACGAATCTGTGTCCCCTGCATCGGCAGGCGGACTCTCAACCACTGCGCCACCAGGGAAGCCCCTCATTGTAGTTTTGATTTGCATTTCCCTGAAGATTGGTGATGCTGAGCATCTTTTCATATGCTTATTGGCCATTTGTATAGCTTTTTTTTTAAATAAATTTATTTATTTTATTTATTTATTTTTGGCTGCTTTGGGTCTTCATTGCTGCACGCGAGCTTTCTCTAGTTCTGGCGAGCGGGGGCTTCTCTTGTTGCAGAGCAAGGGCTCTAGATGTGTGGTCTTCAGTAGTTGTGGCACATGGGCTCCAGAGCGCAGGCTCAATAGTTGTGGTGCACGGGCTTACTTGCTCCGCAGCATGTGGGATCTTCCTGGACCAGGGCTCGAGCCCCTGTCCCCTGCATTGGCAGGCGGATTCTTTAACCACTGTGCCACCAGGGAAGCCCCATTTGTATATCTTCTTTGGAAAAATGTCTATTTAAGTTCTTTGCCCATTTTTGAATCAGGTTGTTTTGTTGTTGAGTTTTAGTAGTTCTCTTTATATACTGAATATTAATCCCTTATATATGGTATGCAAATATTTTCTCCCATTCTTTGGGTTGCCTTTTTACTTTGTTGATATTTTCTTTTGTTGCAGAAAATGCTTTAATTTTTATAAAGTGCAATTTAGCTATTTTTTCTTTTGTTGCCTGTGCTTTTGGTGTCCTATCCAAGAATTCACTGCTAAATCCAGTGTCATGAAGGTTTTGCCCTATGTTTCATCTAAGAGGTTTTTTTGGTGGCCATTTTTGTTTAGGGGGCTGCATGCAGCTTGCAGGATCTTAGTTCCCCAGCCAGGTATTGAACCCAGGCCACGGCAGTGAAAGTGCCGAGTCCTAACCACTGGACCAACAGGGAATTCTCTCATCTAAGAGTTTTATAGTTTTAGGTATTACGTTTTAGATATTACAGTCTTTGATCCCTTTTGAGTTAATTTTTGTATATGGTGTTAAGTAAGTTCCAGCTTCATTCTTTTGCTTGTGGAAAACTGTGGGTGCAGTTTTCCCAGCACCATTTGTTGCAAAGATTGTCCTTTCCCTATTGAATGGTCTTGGCACTCTTGTCAAAAGTCATTTAACCATATATGCATGGGTTTATTTCTGGGCTCTCAGTTCTATTTCATTGGTCTATATGTCTCTCTTTATGTCAGTACCACACTGTTTTGACTACTGTAGTTTTGTAGTAAGTTCTGAAATCAGGAAGTATGAGTCCTCCAGCTTTGTTTTTTTTCAAGATTATTTGGCTATTCAGGACCCCTTATGATTTCACATAAATTTGGGGATGGGATTTTCTACTTCAGAAAAAAACATCATTGGGATTTTTATAGGGATTGCATTGAATTTGTAGATCACTTTGGGTAGAATTGACATCTTAACAATATTAAGTCTTCCAATCCATAAACATGGGATACATTTCAATTTATTTATATCTTCTTTAATTTCTTTCAACAACGTTTTGCAGTTTTCATTGTACAAGTTTTCCTTCACTGGTTAATTCCTAAGTACTTTATTCTTTTTGATGCTATTGTAAATGGAATCATTTTCATAATTTCCTTTTCAGATTGTTTATTGTTAGTGTATAGAAATGCAGCTGATTTTTGTGGGTTAATTTTGTATCCTGCTATTTTGCTGAATTCATTTATTAGTACTAACAGTTCTTTTTGTGAAATCTTTAGGGTTTTCTTCATATAAGGTCATATCATCTGTGATGATATTCAAGACATGCTACCCCATAATACGGCATCTTGATATGTTGGATATTTTAAGCTAAAGAAGTTTGAGAAAATGGCAGAAACAGGAAAATCATTTTGACCTTCCCCCCAACCCTTTTCCCCTGAAGCAAGTCCTGTTGTTTCATCAACAAGTTTCATCTCATGTGAGAGATGCCCTGCCTTTACCCAGAGAAAAGGAGCATCCTTATCTCCAAAAATAAAGGGTCACCAAGGAAAGTCCAATCAAACAGGCCTTGATAAGTTTCCCTCAGTTTACTACCCTTCCCTCATATTCTGACCTATCATTTTTTTTCACAACTGTCTACACTTTATCAAATCTGGCATAAAAATATTTAGGTTTTAACTGTTTTTTCAGGTCTTTATTTCCTTATGAAAGCTCTCATGTCATGTAAAACAAATAAATCTGTATGCTTTTCTCCTGTTAATCTGTCTTTGTCCATTTACTGTTCAGACGCAGCCAGGGATAAGAGTGTTCAGGAAAATCTTTTCCTTCCTTACATCTGCAAACAGAGATAATTTTACTTCTTCCTTTCCAATTTGGATGTCTTTTATTTAGTTTTCTTGCCTATTTGATCTGGATAGAACCTCCAGTGCTATGTTGAATGGAAGTGGCATAAGTGCGCATTTTTGTGTTGTTCCTAATCTTAGAGAGAAAGCTTTCAATCTTTCATCATTGAGTATGATGTTCACTGTGGGTTTTTTCACACATGGATTTTATTATGTTGAGGCAGTTTCCTCCTACTCCTAGTTTGTTGAGTGTTTTTAATCATACAAGAGTGTTGAATTTTACCAAATGCTTTTTCTGCATCAATTGAGATAATCATATAAGTGGTTTTTTTTTTTTTTTGGTGTTTTTCTTTTGCGGGGGGGGGTTGGTATGTTGAACCATTCTTGCATTCCAGGAATAAATCCCACTTGGTCATGGTACTTTTAATATGCTACTGAATTTGTTTTGCTAGAATTTTGTTGAGAATTTTTGCATCAACATTCATAAGGAAAGTTGGTCTGTAGTTTACTTTTCTTTCAGTGTCTTTGTCTGATTTTGGTATCAACAGAAGTGTTAAATTTTAAAATGTATTAGGCCACAAACCAATGGAATCAGAATTTCTGCAGTTGATGCCTGCATTTTTTTTTTTTTTTTGCTGTACGCGGGCCTCTCACTGTTGTGGCCTCTCCCGCTGCAGAGCACAGGCTCCAGACGCACAGGCTCAGCGGCCATGGCTCATGTGCCCAGCCGCTCCGTGGCGTGTGGGATCTTCCCGGACCGGGGCACGAACCCGTGTCCCCTGCATCGGCAGGCGGACTCTCAACCACTGTGCCACCAGGGAAGCCCTTGATGCCTGCATATTTAAAAAAAAAAAAAAAAAAAAAAAGGCTTCCCTGGTGGCGTGGTTGAGAATCTGCCTGCCAATGCAGAGGACACGAGTTTGAGCCCTGGTCTGGGAAGATCCCACATGCTGCGGAGCAACTGGACCCGTGAGCCATAGCTACTGAGCCTGCGCTCCGCAACAAGAGAGGCCGCGACAGTGAGAGGCCCGTGCACCGTGATGAAGAGTGGCCCCCACTCGCCGCAACTAGAGAAAGCCCTTGCACAGAAATGAAGACCCAACACAGCCAAATAAATAAATAAATTTATAAAAAAAAAAACCCTGCACATCCACAGGATCATCCACACCTGATTTGTCTGTGAATTTCCATAGTGCCTTGTGAAAAGCAGTTGCCTAAGAATACTTGTTAAGCTACTCATAATCATTAATAATTTTTGTAAATTCAAATGTAGAATCAGAGATACCTCTATAGGAAGAAAAGCCCAAGTGATTGGGTGATACAAACACTGTGAGGATCAAGTGGCGTAAGCTCTAGGGAAGTAGTGGACAATGAGGTTAAGGGGTAAAACAATTGGTGCACAAAGGTGTGCTCAAACACACCTGAAGTATTAAGAAGGAAATAGCCTTAAGGAATAAGGAGAACAGGCTTCTTAGGTCATTCCCTCAGCCTACATGCTGCCCTTTTATGATGGCTATGTTCTTTGAAAGGTATCCTTATTTTATCCAGATCACACTTGCATAAAAATGTTTATGCTATATTGGAAGAATAAAGAGTTTGCCTTCGTTGCTCTCCTGGTCCCACGGATCTGTCTCTTGCTTCAACAATATTTGGACAGAAAAGGCCCAGGGACACACTTTCTTCTAGCCTCCTATCACCCTCCACCCTCTTTTCCAGTCACAACCTTCAGAATCAACCACTCAGCCATCCTCAACCTCTGGGACCAGCCAACAGTATGGAGCTTAGCTCCTTACTGCTGATCAACCATGAACTCCCAGATTCATCAGAAGTGTGAGTATCTCTTGAGAATGCAAAGCCTACACGGCGGCTGAGCCCTCTTCCAAGACAAGCAGAAGCACTCCCAAGATGAGTGGGGAAACCCAGGACACTAGGAAAGCCACCATCTCATGAACCAGCTTTTTGGATCTGCATGCCCTGGGTTCTGCCCATGCAGACCCCCATCTCTGTGACTTCCTGGAGAGCCACTTCCTAGATGAAAAGGTGAAACTCATCAAGAAACGGCCACCACCTAACTAAGCTCCACAGGCTGCAGGCCCCCACACTGGGCTGGGCGAGAATCTCTTCAAAAGGGCTTACCCTCAAGCACGTCTAGGAACCTCCAGAACAGAGCCTGGTGGCCTGTGAGGAGCCCCTCTGGCATCCGCCTTGTGTCAGGCCTTTGGCCTGAAGATTCTCTCTGCAACCACTAGGCAACTTTTTAAAAAAATTTTATTTTATTGAAGTACAGTAGATTTACAATGTTGTGTTAATTTCTGATGTACAGTAAAGTGATTCAGTTATACATATATATACATTCTTTTTCATATTCTTTTCCATTATGATTTATCACAGGATACTGAATATAGTTCCCTATGCTATACAAGTAGGACCTTGTTGTTTACCCATTCTATATATAATAGTTTGCATCTGCTAACCCCAAACTTCTAATCCATCCCTCCCCCACCTCCCCTCCCCATTGACAACCACAAGTCTGTTCTCTATGTCTGTGAGTCTGTTTCTTTTTCACAGGTAAGTTCATTTGTGTCATATTTTAGATTTTACATATGTGATATCATATGGTATTTGTCTTTCTCTTTCTGACTTACTTCACTTAGTATGATAATCTCTAGGTCCATCCATGTTGCTGCAAATGGCATTATTTCATTCTTTTTAATGGCTGAGTAGTATTCCATTGTATATATGTACCACATCTTCTTTATCCATTTATCTGTTGATGGACATTTAGGTTCTCTCCATGTCTTGGCTATTATAAATAGTGCTGCTATGAATATTGGGGTGCATGTATTTCTTCGAGTTATAGTTTTGTCTGGATATATGCCCAGGAGTGGGATTGCTGGATCGCATGGCAACTCTATTTTTAATTTTTTGAGGAATCTCCATACTGTTTTCCATAGTGGCTGCACCAATTTACATTCCTACCAACAGTGTGGGAGGGTCCCTTTTTCTCCACACCCTCTCAGCATTTGTTATTTGTAGATTTTTAGATGATGGCCACTCTGACCCGTGTGAGGTGGTACCTCACTGTAGTTTTGATGTGCATTTCTCTAATGATTAGCAATGTTGAGCGTCTTTTCATGTGCTCTAGGCAGCTTTTTAACCACCCTGGAGCCCTCTCCCAAGCAGTGGGCCAAGTGGAAATAATAAATATTTTTACAGAAAAAAATGTTTGCCTTGACTCTTCCAAATTCCCTTGAAATTGTAAGAAAGCAAAAGAGGACTAGATCATTCTGGCAGTGCTTTGAAAAAAGGTGAATTTATCTGGGGCGGGGAAGGGGACTTAAAGGTATCACAGCAAGAATGTGGTTGAACAGGACTGTCTACATATGCAGTGTAAAATATGGTGTTCCTTACCTAAGGAATTATCTATTAAGGTAGCCAAATTGTGTTGATATCTCTGCCTGTTAGCTGGATACTTTTACAATAACAAAAAAAATTTGTGTGTATGTGTAATATTAACTGACACTTCACTCCTCTCAATGTTTTATATTAACTATCAGTATAAGAATTTAGAAATCTTGTTGGAATTTGTTGTAATTAGATTTTACCTCAAATGGACTTCTCTTATTATGTAGGAATGATAGAGCTAACCCACAAGTAGTAGAGTATAAACTTGAGTTGTTTTTCATAATATTCACAATAATAATCGTTAATTAATATATTTATGGACATTTGCTATTTGGTAAGGATGCACAATGTTATAAAATATACTTCCTATCCTTAATGGGCTTCCAGCCTCACAAGGGAGACATAACAGTTGCATAAAAAGTAATTACCCAAATACTCAAAATAATACAAGCTCTGTATTAAATAAAACATACTCCCCATTACTGCTGTATGAGTTCACATGGTCTGTGCCCTTACGGAGCTTGTAAGGATCCCAGATAGGTAAATAGATAATTTCAGCATAACATGATAAAGTATGCACAAGGTACTAAGGAAACACAAAGTTGGAATATTTAGCACAGCCTGGTGTTCAGAGAAGGCTTGGAGAAAATGCTGCTTGAGTGGATCTGGAAGGATGAATGTGAGGTTGACAGGTGAACAAACATGGACAGCGCTTCCCAAGTTGCAGTAACAGCATAAACAGAAGCTTTTAAGTGGGAAAATGCATGCCATATTGAAGGAACATGGAGAATTATTACAGTGTCAAGTGCGTGATTGGGATTAATGGGGGATAAGTTTGGTCAGGTCATGAAGGGCCTGTGAGCCATGTTAATAAAGAGCTTGGACTTAAGCTGTAAGAAATGGGAGCCATTAAAAGCATTTAAACAGGGAAATGACATAATTAGATTCATGTTTTTATTTTTTTTATTTAATTTTATTTTTTAAAATTAATTTATTTTATTTTTGGCTGCGTTGGGTCTTCAGTTGCTGCATGCGGGCTTTCCCTAGTTGCGGCGAGCGGGGGCTACTCTTCATTGCAGTGCACTGGCTTCTCACTGCGGTGGCTTCTCTTGTGGCGGAGCACAGGCTCTAGGCACGCGGGCTTCAGTAGTTGTGGTGCACAGGCTCAGTAGTTGTGGTGCACGGGCTCTAGAGCACAGGCTCAGTAGTTGTGGCACATGGGCTTAGTTGCTCCGCTGCATGTGGGATCTTCCTGGACCAGGGCTCGAACCCATGTCCTCTGCACTGGCAGGCGGATTCTTAACCACTGCACCACGAGGGAAGTCCCAGATTCATGTTTTTAACTATCTAATTCTAGGTTCAGTGCGGACAGATTAAAAGGGAATCAGATTGGAGGCAGGCTGATCACTTAAGATTATAGTGCTATAGTTTAGGCAATATATCATTAAGGGTGGGGCTCCCCTGGTGGCGCAGTGGTTAAGAATCCGCCTGCCAATGCAGGGAACACAGGCCCAAGCCCTGGTCAGGGAAGATCCCACATGTCACAGAGCAACTAAGCCTGTGCACCACAACTACTGAGCCTGCGCTCTAGAGCCCGTGATCCACAGCTACTGAGCCTGTGTGCCACCACTACTGCAGCTCATGTGCCTAGAGCCTGTGCTCTGCAATAAAGAGAAGCCACCGCAGTGAGAAGCCCGCATACTGCAACAAAGAGTAGCCCCCCTCGCCGCAACTAGAGAAAGCCCGCGCACAGCAAAGAAGACCCAACACAGCCAAAAAAAATTTTTTTAGCTTAAAAAATATATATCATTAAGGTCCATAATTGGATATAAATGAACTAACTGAAGAGGACAGATTGAGAGATTTCAAGGAGGGAAATAAGATGGACTTGGTTTTTACTAAATGTACATGAAGGAGAGGATGGAGTCTAGAATAAGTGTTTTTTTTCTAATTTGGATAATGGTCACATGAAGTGAGATTGAGAAAACTGGTAAATCAACATGTTTAGAGGAATAGATGAACAGATCTGATTTGAGGAAGGGAAGGAGAGAGCAGAAGCTATAGAGGAATGAAAGTTCAAGGGAAGTTTTTTGTTTATATGTTTTGTTATGTTTCAGTGTGTGAATAACTTGATCATGCTTGTAGGCTGAGACCCAGCATTGCATTTTATGCTGCATAGTAGGTACTCAATAAATATTTGTTGAAAGAAATGAAAAGAATGAGTTGAGAAGGAAGACATTGGAGATAAAGAGAGAGTATGTCTGATAAAGCAAGGTCCTGGGAAAAGAATACAGAGAAGACTCAAGGACAGAAGTAGATGAGTTGGTCTGGAGCAATAGAAGGATATCTCATCCTCTGAGACCCATGGGAAGGATGTAGCCATGGTGGAAAATGAAGCCACATTTCTAGGAGTGGGAGAAGCTCAGATATCTGTTGCTTGATGACCTTGATTTTGTCAGTGAAATGGAAGTAAGTTTAGTCAGTTTAAAATGGAAAGTCCCGTCCTTGAGTGGATTGAGAAGAATCGTGAGGGAACCGGTGCTGAGTGGAATGGGAGAGAGTGCTTTCAAAGGATAAATGAAAGTGTTGTCAAGGGGGTGTAGGGGTTTAGCTGAGATTGGACATCATGAATTTGCAGTGGTGCTGTTCTGTACTTGCCTAAGTCCTAGAAGGACTCAGGAGTTCTAGAGACAATGGCTTTCTGGATAGGTGGGAGAGAAGACATGAATACAAAGAAGTAGAGGGCGTTGGAGAGAGTGCTTTAAACAATTAACCATGCTGGTTGGAGTTAAGGAAGTAAGAAAGATGGGACAGTGTGGTAGGCTGAATAATGGACCCCATAGATATTCTAATCCACAGAACCTATGAATGTTACCTTGTATGGCAAAAGGGAGGTTGTAGATGAAATTAAATTAAGAATTTTGAGATGGGGAGATTATCCTGGATTATCTGGGTGGGGCCTAAATGTCATCACTAGTGTCCTTATGAGAGGGAGGCAGAAGGAAATTTTACTATAAGAGAGAGAGAAAGCCATTTGACAACGACAAGTGTAGAGATTGAAGTGATGTACTTTGAAGATGGATGAAGGGGCCACAAGCCAAGGAATACAGGTGCCTGCTAGAAACTGAAAAAGGCAAGTTAATAGATTCCCCCTCAGAAGAAACCAACTCTGCTGACATCTTGACCTTAGCCTACTGAAACTGATTGTTGACTTCTGAGTTCCAGAACTGTAAGAGAATAAATATGTGTTGTTTTCAGCTACTACGTTTGTGATAATTTGTTACAGTAGAAATAAGAAACTAATACAAGCAGCGAAAGACTTGTCAGAAAAGCTAGACCTTGGAGGAATGGTAGGACATGTATAAACAAAGACAAGGGAATGGGGAAATGGGTGATAAAAAATGCAGATAGCGAGAAGCTGACAATGCCCACAGCATACTCAGGAACTGGAGACTAGAAGGAAAAGAGTGCTGGAAAATGAGGCTGAATCAGTGGAATCCGCCAAGTGCTGAGGGCATAGACTGCCTCCTTAATGAGTTGAACTAGTTGAGCCAGTTGCCTGCAGGCCTGGGGGAGCAACCAATGAAAGATAAACAAGTTGATGTATAGGACTTTCCTGGTGGCGCAGTGGTTAAGAATCCACCTGCCAAGTCAGGGGACATGGGTTTCATCCCTGGTCCAGGAAGATCCCACATGACGCAGAGCAACTAAGCCCGTGTGCCACAACTACTGAGCCTGCGCTCTAGAGCCCGTGAGCCACAACTATGGAGCCCGCATGCCACAACTACTGAAGCCTACGTGCCTGGAGCCCGTGCTCCACAACAAGAGAAGCCACCGCAGTGAGAAGCCTGCGCACCGCAACAAAGAGTAGCCCCTGCTCGCCGCAACTAGAGAAAGCCCACGAGCAGCAACAAAGACCGAATGCAGCCAAAAAAAAAAAAAAAAAAATGTATAAGATTTTGGAGCAGAGAAACACTTCAAATAGGAAGACTAGTTAAGTTTCCAATAGTACGATTATTAGATAAGGGCCTTCGTTAGGGATAGTGGCGCTGTATATCTCTCAGAGTTCTCCAGAGAAACAGAGCCTATATATTACATATGTATATATAAAGAGATTTATTTTAAGGAATTGGCTTAATCATTGTGGGGGCTGACAAGACTGAAATGTGTAGGGAAGACAGCGGGTTGGAGACTTAGAACTCAGGCAGGAGTTGAGACTGCCGTCTTAAGGCAAAATTACTTCCTCTCTGGGAAACTTCAATTTTTGCTCCTAAAGTCTTTTGTGGGAACCCACTCAGAATCCTATATTGGTATAAAGATTATTTTAAGGTGAAGATACTTGAAATTCAACAGATAGAGAAAAAAATCCTTCTCAGAGCTCCCCTTATCTGACTAAAAGCAGCAACTTCTGGGAAATTAGGCTGCCATAAATTCCTCTTCAAGGCAGATCTATTCCCAGAAGGGAAAATGTGAAAAAGAGCTACCCCTTCTACAGAGGAGGGTTTTTTTATGGCCCTGAAGGAGTCGGAAAGACTACTCATACCTGTACAGACAAACATTATCACCGACTTTCTTATCTCCTGTTTGTTCTGAAAACCCATTTATCTTTACAAAGATAAATGTTTTCCTGTAAGTGCCTTTCTCCATCTTCCGTTCACCTAGTATTAAGATGATATATAAGCCCCAAATTCTAACCATTCCTTTGAGTTCTCAGAGTTCTGCTGCTATATGCATATTGCATAAATAAACTCCATTTTCTCTTCCTGTTAATCAGTCTTTTGTCACTTTAATTTGCAGCTCCCATTCGCTCAACCTAAGAGAGTAGAGAAAAAGCTTTTCCTCCCCTATGCTTTCAACTGGTTGTATGAGGCCGACCCACATTAACAAGATAATCTCCTTTACTTAAAGTCAATTGATTGAAGATATTAACCACATCTATAAAATACCTTCAAAGTAACCCACACTTAGATTAGTGTTTGCTTAAATAATTGGGTAGTATAGCCTAGCCAAGTTGACATATAAAACAAACCACCACACAAAGGAAAGAAAGGATGGATAATGTCCCCCCCCACCCCGACCCAAAAACAAAAAATTGAGAAAACACTAGGAGGATTTGGTGATTGGCTGGAATGTGGGGGTAAAGAGAAAGGAGGTCCAAGGTTTTAGCCCTGGACACAATGGTTTGCAACTATCCTTCTCACATCTGTCCTACCCTTAACAGCGAGTACTCTGTTTTTACCCTTTAACTTCAATCTCACTCTTGTCCTACCCTGAACAATGGCATATACGTTTCTAACAACTGATTGGGGTTAGGGACACAGTGTATGGCAAGGTAACAAAGTTCTGTATAGGGATCACGCATGACCTTGGCCCTTTAGGGGTAATGCTTTAGGTAAAAGTAATCCCAATGGAAGTATTACCATGGCTGTTATAGAAAGAGCATTCTGTTACCTAAGAATTGAAAAATCAGTCAGACAGGAGAAGAAAAAAAGAGCAAGAAATGATGTGAGAAATTTTTCTGAAATAATTCTCTCGAATTGCCACTTTCCTCTGGGCAGTGACATACTAACTGGTTAATGTACCTGCTTTCATCGAAATTTAAGCAATTAGTGTAACCTTGAGCACGGTTTACAAGCTTTCTGCATTTGACATAAGATTCATTTATCTGGGTTGGTGTTTTCCTGAGTTTCATTTCTATTTTCGGGTCTGGGTTTCTTTCTAAGTGACACACGGGTACTACTTGTAAATTATAAGCTTGGCGTTCTGGCAACTCTAATAACGAAATTCTGAAGCGTGGAGATTAAAAGCCCTGCCTGGCCAGGTTTTAAATTGAGTCTGGATGCACTTCACTTACTCTGTTAGACTGGTAACTTGTTGCCAACAGAAACCTAAAGAAGCACATTCTGCAATTAATATGTTAACTATCATTAATGGCTTTGTTTTCTCCAGACAAGCCAACAGCATAGGCATTAGTCTTTAGTCTTGATAAACTGGTTCTGAGAAATGAAAATCACATGAGTTCGGGAAAGAGAATACAACCAAGCAGTGAATCTAGCAGCAAAATGCTTTTTACCCTCCAGGGTGAATTATAAAACCTCCAATTTAGAAGTCAATATGACAGACTTTATTTAATGTGTCAGAAATGACAAAGCTTTATAACCTCCAGTCCAAATCTGACTAAGCCAGCAGACCACTTTCTGCAGCCCCCAGGGCACCCAAACTCCTGCACACCCACCTCCCACTTCTCCAGACCAGCACTTCCTCCACTCTGGAGCAACTGTTCTCGAAACCTCACTTGATTCCTTGTACTTTCCTCAGGGCGTCTACAAGCCCACCTTCCTACATTTCAGCTACAGACCAATGGCTGTAACACAAAGCACCAGGAACTTTACCGACATTATCTGGTCTGTCACTTTATCTCTTTACTTCACACTGCTGCTGTGAACTAAGCATTATTATTAGACCCATTTTATCGCTGAGCAAAATGAGCTTGAGAGAAATGAAAATCTCACATCCTATAAGTTACAGAAATGGGATTGTACCCTGGTTCTTCCGAATCCAAATAGTGCACCTATCATTTTACCTTCTTAGTTTATATAGGATAATTTTCTGAAAAATGGATGGCTTTTCTCAGTTTGTCTATCACTAAGTGTGTGTGGGGTGTCCTACAGCTTAACGACATGGTGGACATTTCCCAAAACCTTTGCTTACTTAGCATAACCAAGAAAGAATCGATCTGGGCTTCTGAACTGTCCTTACAGCTTCTAAAGGACACAGTCCATCTTCCATTTTTAATCTCTTTGGTGTGATGGAAGAGCAATGGGCCATTCAATAAATGGAGCACTACAGTTGGGGGATGCAGGGGAGGCACGGTAGCCTCCATTGCCTCCTGGTAGGAGGTAGGGTCATTGGTTCACAAGGCCCTGAGCTCTGGGATAATACCGTGAACTGCCAATTCCCTTCCACCACCACAAATAATGCATCACACAGCAATGTGGCAGTACCTTTTTCAAGAGATTTCATATCCCTTATCTCATCCCAACTTCAAACACCATTCTCAGAAAATTAAGTTGTGGGAAACTTTATTCTACCCTCCACTTTTTGTGCTGAAACAAGAGTAACAATATAAGCCTCCTCCAGGTTAATTGCAGTTAATACATGCATGGTTCCAGTCTGATTGTCCACAGGAACCAGATTACTTCTCAGTCTCATTGTAACTTGTGAGGACATGAGCTGAACTCTGTGGAATGACGGTTAGCTGTGAAAGATACCCACATGATGGGTTCAGGGCAGTCACGAGGCATTTTCAGAGCTGAACGTCAAATCTGTGCTTTTCTGCTTCTACTCTGGCTCCCTGCCCCTTGTTCTTGGAGGCTGACAGCTGGGGAGTGTTGGCAGAATATCTGTGATTATTTCATCATCTATATGAACCTCAAGAGCAATGAAACTACATGTGTAAAGATCCAACTAGAGCTTTGCTTGAAATTTTGGGTTTAGACTACCCAGGATCTGCCATTTATTAGCTCTGTAACCTTGCAAATCTCTTAACTGCTCCTGGTCTCAGTTTCTTCTTTTCCAAATGGGGATACTGAAAACTACCTCACAGAATTCCTATAAAATAGATAACTAATAAGAACCTGCTATGTAGCACAGGGAACTCTACTCAGTACTCCGTAATGGCCTATGTAGGAAAAGAATCTAAAAAAAAAGAAAAAAGAGTGGATATATGTATATGTATAACTGATTCATTTTGCTATACACCTGAAACTAACACAACATTCTAAATCAACTATACTCTGATAAAAATTTAGAAAAAAAGGGCTTCCCTGGTGGCGCAGTGGTTGTGAGTCCACCTGCCCATGCAGGGGACACGGGTTCGTGCCCCGGTCTGGGAGGATCCCACATGCCGCAGAGCGGCTGGGCCCGTGAGCCATGGCCGCTGGGCCTGCGCGTCCGGAGCCTGTGCTCTGCAACGGGAGAGGCCACAGCAGTGAGGGGCCCGCATACCGCAAAAAAAAAAAAAAAAAAAAATTTAGAAAAAAAGAAGAAAGGAGGGAAGTCCCTGACAGTCCAGTGGTTAGGGCTCCGCACTCTCACTGCTGAGGGCCAGAGTTCGATCCCTGGTTGGGGAACTAAGATCCCACAAGCCGTGTGGTGCAGCCAAAAAAACCCTCAAAAAACAAAACAAAACAAAAACCAAGATGAAAGGAGGTAACATCTGTGAAATCAGGATGCTCATTAAAGGTAACTCCTATACTTAAGTTAATTATTATTAGTTCTTACTAAAGGATACTTTGGGGCAAGGATAAATTTTACTAGGTGTTCCAATCACACCACCTAGGCTACACTGGGACAAAAAATGTCTCATCAGTATAGTATCTAAGAAAGATGAAAATTCTTCCCAAAGAACTAAACTATAAAATCAAAACACAGCAGAATGAACACAAAGATGTACTGTCACCTTTAAAGACTCTGAAGAAAGTGAAAAATATTCATGGAAATGAAGCATTCTTAGGTCAACCAGAAGGAACGGAATGAGGAGGGAAGGTCATCAACAAAAGCAGAGCAAAGCTGGAGGCAGGCGTTACCCTGTCCGGAGGAGAGTGCATCCTCTCAAGCTACTTCCTCGTTTCCATCTAGTAACTCCTCTGGTCTTTATCCTCCTGGTTGGTTGGAATGATTCCCATTTGCATTCCAATATGCTCTAGTATCTTTCATATTTAAATCCTACCCCTCTTGACCCCCCATTTCCTCTTTGGTCACTGTACCATTTCTCTGCTCCAATGGTTAGGACTCCGAGGTATTAGAGGATTTTGTTGTTGATATCATTGTTATTTGGCCATGCAGCTTGTGGGATCTTAGTTCCCTGACCAGGGATTGAACTTGGTAGTGGAAACGCAGAGTCCTAACCACTGGACTGCCAGGGAATTCCCTAAATAGAGGTTTTGAAAGCACTGTCTACACTTCTTCCTGACTCCACTGCCCACCTCCCATTGACCCTTCCACCCATTCCATCTAGCTTATGCCCCCACCACTCCATTGAGGAAGCTCTTGATGAGACCACCAAATTCAGTCAACACCTTTCAGTCCTCATCCTACTGGACTTCTCAGCAGTTGATACATGTGACGAGTGGCTCCTCATAACACTCTCCTTTTGGAATCTGTGACACTGCCTTCTCTTGGTTCTTCTGCCACCTGCCAGGTTGTGCCTTCTCAGTCCCCTTTGTTAACACATTGGCTTGTACCCAACACCTCAGTGCAAGGAGTTCCTGTCCGTCCCCAGGCTCTCCTCTTCTCTTGTTCTATACTCTGTTCTTAGGCAGTCTCAACCATTCTGATTGCTTTTTTACAGTGATTCACAGATTTCTACCACCAGCCCAGATCTTTCCTATATCATGAGACTCACATATCCAACTAGTATTTACTATCTTCACCTGGAAGTCCTCCAGGAATCTTAGACGGAACATGTTAAAACTGAAATCCCTCTTTGATCTTGCTTGCCTGTTTCCTTGTGACATCCTTCTTCATTATTTCTCAGTTCAGTTAATGGCACTACCAACCACCAAAAGTTCAAGCCAGTAACCTGAAAGTCATTCTCAGTGCTTCCCTCTTGTCACCTACCATATCCACACCAGGCCCACGCCATCAATTCTACCGTCAGCAAGTGTCTCCAATGCAGACGTCTCTGTCATCACCCAGCCCAAGCCATCATCCTCTCTCATCTCAACTATTGCAAACAGCCTCCTAATTGGTCTCTCTTTCCTCTCTGTCCTTCTTCAATCACTTCTCTTTCTTAAAAGGTGCCTTGGAACATTAAATAAAATTCTTCAGTGGCTTTCCATTGCAGTTGGGATAGACTCTAGAATCCTTACATTGGGCCTCTGCCCATCTCTCTAGGCTCTTCTCAAGCCACTCTCTGCCCACCCTAGTTATTCTTCAGCCATGCCTCTCTTTCATTTCTCGTCAAGCTCTTTCTGGCCACAGGGCCTTTGCATACACTGTTTCCTTCACGTGGATTCTCCTGCCGTCTCCTGCCTTGCCTTACCACCCCCTCCCCCATACCGTTGTCTGGCTAACTTCTACTCACTTTCACATCTTAGTAGTCTCTCTTCAGAGAGGCCTTTCTTGACCTTCCGATCTAAAATAGGTTCCTCATAATTCTTATAACTTTTCCTTCACATTTACTACCATTTGTAATTATACGTTTAGTACTATATCTATTCATTAAATATCTTTTTTCTCCATAGACTGAAAGCTCCATGGGAGGGGAAATCACATGTCTTTTGTGTATCAGTATATACTCATTCTTACTGAAGTGCCTGGGACACCATATGCTCTTAATAAGTATTTGTTGAATAATGAATAAATTAATATACGTCTGACAGGCATGTTCTATTGTAAAAACAGATATTGGAGCTTGATGCTAGTAAACAGTTAAGTCATACAGCTCGGGTCAATGCCTCTTGCTAGGATTCTAGGCTTGTCAACCAATCTTTTGATAACTTGCCTTTTCATTTCTAATTCAAATATCTTCAGGTCCCTCCCACAGGGTCATAACTGAGTCCAGCTGAGCTTTAACACCAACATTTCTGATTTGGTGGCTCCCCTGTAGAGCCACATACCTCAGCCCCCAAAGTGTCCCCGAGTATTTCTCAGGGTCCCCTTCTCTTCTCCAGCCAGCCCCTCTGCTCCTCTGGGGGGACGTTATCCTTCCCAAGGGGCTCTCCCCAGGGCTTTCCCAAATGGCACAGCCCTCAAGGATCCACTTAATGCTCTGTCTTTTGTCTTCTCTATGCTACATGTTTCTCCTGGGACTCTTTTCCTTTCAAGTGATAGATCCCAACTCAAACTAGTTTGAGCACAGAGAAGGTCTGATTAGTTCTCATGACCCTGGAAGAGCCAGGGCTGAGCCTGGAGGAAGCTGGGAGAAGGAACCTCCAAGCTCTGGTTCTCTGCACTTCTTCTCATCTTCTCTCCTCTGGTGGTTTCATTTGCTCGTACTGCAGACAAGTTCTCTCCACTTATTTGGGGACACAGCACAGCAGGTCTAGGGTTTCATGCCCAAGTCCCGCATCCCAGGGGGAAGAGCTTTCCCCCACCAACTCTACTTAGAGAAATCTGAGGGAAGGGTTTTAGTTGACTGGCCACATGCTCTTCTTGGGTGACATCTCTGTCCTGTGTGGCCAGGGGTGTGGAATCCCAGGTTTGGACTGGTGGAAAAGTCTCCCTGGAGACAGGAGGAGGGAGGTACCCTAGCAGGAGAAGGAATAAGAGTGTGGAAGGCAACATCAGAGTGTCCACTATGCTGTGTTTCAGGCAGAAATAGTGAGGCTGCCTGTTCCAGGCTGAACTGTATTCTCCAAAAGACATGTTGAAGCCCTAAATCCCGGCACCTCAGATGTGAGGTGGTCATTGTAGTTGTGATTACAGTTGACCCTTGAACAGAGGAGGTGGCGGGGGGAGGTAGGAGCACTGACTTTCCGCTGAAAATCTGCGTATAACTTTTCAGTTTGCCTTCCGTATGCTTGGTTCCACATCTGTGGATTCAGTCAACTGCAGATCATATAGTACTGTGGTAGTGTAAGTGAATCCATGCAGTTCGAACCCGTGTTGTTTAAGGTGCAACTGTAGTTAAGATGGTATCACACTGCAGTAGTGTGAGTCATTAATCTAACTTGTGTCCTTATAAGAAAGGTTATTCACAACACATTAAAAAATGATGAGGGAGATTTTATTCAGGGTACCATCATGGTAGGTGTAGGGACCACTCCAATGGGGTTTTGCAGTTTGGAAGAGAGCTTGGGCTCGACTTTGAACACAACAAGGAAAAGTGAAAATTTATAGCCAGAGAGCAGGGTTGGGGGGGGGGCGGTCATTGGATGGAAAATCACTAAGAGGAAACAGCAGGGTTAAGGGGGGATTTCTTGCTTAAGGAAACTAACAGGATTCTTGCTGAAGTCAGGCCAGGGTGATCAGACATTACCTGGGGGATGGAACAGGATGACAAACTAAACCACATATCGAGTGTGATCCGCTATCAACAGTGGGGCGTTCTGGCTAAAACTGGGTGATACAAAGAATGACACAGAACTCCAAAAGTCGAGGTCTCGTTGAGAAGAGAGTTCAGAGGAGCCTGACTAGAGTTTGGTCAAGGGGAAAATCTTTATCAAGGAGAACCCCTTGCAGAGATGGAGGCAGAGATTGGAGTGATGTGTCCACAAGCCAAGGAATGCCAAGGATTGCCAGCTGTCACCAGATGCTAGGAAAGAGGCAGGGAACAGATTCTCCCACAGTGCCTCAGAAGGAACCAACGCTGCTGATGCCTTGATTTCAAAATTCTAGCCTCCAGAGTTGTGAGAGAATACATTCCTGTTGTTTTAAGTTTGTGGTACTTTGTTACAGAAGCCCTAGAAAACTGATATACAGCCCCTTTCCCGACTCTGAATGGCTTTTTGTCTACTGGGCTCAGAATCACATACAGAGAAACTGATGCCATTCCCACTGTATCTGCTCCACTCTGCCCATTTCTCCCCATCCACCTTGCAACCATGGTCCCCCTATGCACTCACCCAGTGTGCCCTTTTTGGTTAACACAGGAACACACTGCTATGGGTCTCTCTTACTGACCAGGAGAGAGGTCTTTGATTAGGCTGACTCAGTAACTGTTAAGTTGTGCCATTGTATTTCTCATTGGAAATGAATAATTTGGCATTCTATTTTATACACTCCTGTCTTTGGGCTTTGTTAGTGAATTAGTTATCTGCATCCTTTTAACTTGGGGCTGCTAATTAGCAAAAGTGAAAGACAAACCTCTTGGGCCTGTCTGGAGGGGCTATCAGAAGGCCAGGTGATACCTGTCTCCATGATACTACCTTGTTCCTTTCCATTGAAATGTCTTCGTGGATAAAATGGACTCTGCTTCTAGCACCCTTTCCTGACCATGGACACCACCCTCAATCCTAATTGAGGATTAGAACTAAATGTGGTTGTTTTTCCACTTTATCTCCAAAAGCTGCTCTGATTTTATCTCTAATTTATTCTTGTCCTATAAAAAGTAAAATGCTCCCAACTGATTAACTCTAATGTAATTTAGTGGTTGCATCAAATTCCCAAGAGTATTTGTCCTCGGGCATAATTTTTACACGACTAAGTAGGTATGAGTGTCTGTGTGCGTGCGTCGTTGCTTGTCTTCCAATGAGATGCTTTTACAACGTGATAACCTTGTGCCATATGTTGGGCAAATATCTTGGCTGTAATTCACAGGCAACTGACACATTAATAGATCCTCTGCCATTCTCATTGTGGAGACTCTGTGCTAGTGGCCTTTGTCTACCATGGATATGACAGAGGGGCAGGATTAGCTCACTGATGCTCGGAACACAGTTGACAAGAGATTTCATGAAAACAAAGCCAAACAAACAAGGCAGCTTCCACAGGCACCTGGCTGAAAAAATTACAGTTGATTGAATCCTCTATTACAGTGATAGAAAAGGAGGTAAAATATGCCTTTCCTAATGAGTTTCTTTACAATCATTAACTGTTTAAGACTTGCTCTTCCAGGAAAGCAGCAACTTTGCAAGACACCTTCTACTGGATCTGGGCCCCAGAGGTATTGTTCACACTTCTGGCAAGCAGAGTCACTGGACAACATTGCTTCCAAGCCAGTGCTGGCAAAGAACCCAACACTCTCTTCCCCTTGGCCTGCCCTGGCTACTGAGTGGCCACAGGGGGATGGACTCAGTGCGGGAGAAATTAAATGTGCCCAGAAGGAAAAAAACTGAATTAAAGTAACAGTCTAAAAAGGACCATGAAAATAGACAAAATAAGTACAGATTCTATGTGAAAGAAGAAAAAACAATAGCACCAAGGTTTACTAATAAACTTGGCATAAATAAATACTGTACCATCGGCTTTAACATTATTTATGGATCTTTCATTGGCTATGAGTTGGCATTACCAGCAAGCATGAGGCGCTCAAATGCAAAAGTACACAGGAAAAGCCATTTTCACTTTGTAAAAATGAGCACATACAAGATTACACAAGTGCCCGGTGAAATGGTGAAAAGTCTGCATAGTGTGATTTTAATGGTCACACCTGTCCAAACAGAAACCCCATCAACCTGCCATTGTGCTCACCTCCACTGAGAATGTCCACCAACAGTGTCCTTCAACAAAGACAGCAATGTCAGTTCCAGACGAATAGGGTTAAAATACACTGGGATTTAAATATTACCTGGGCTGAGAGGAGTAACTAAGGTTAGCTTTTACCCATTAGTACACTGTGGTTGGCCAGAGAATTAGCTACTCCTCTTGGTAGTTATGGGATTGATGTTTGAGTTCTGTGTTGTATCAGGGTGCCCACCCCAAACAGGAAGTGACCAAGGGTCAGAGAGAATAGAATAAACAAAGCATGTGAAATAGCAAAAGAGGTTCAGAGAGGCAGCGTGCATGGTAAGAATAGTCACTTGACAAAGCTCCAGAAAACTGTTATTACTGCCACTTCCTAAACTGTACAGATTTTCAGCAAACTACCTACATTTTTTGGGCCTCAGTTTCCTCATCTGTAAAACTGGGGTCATAATACCACTGTCATAGGACCATTGTCAAAATTAAACTAGATATATGTGTAAACACAAACATATGAGACACAGTATACCCTTGAAAATACAAACTTCCCAACTACTTCGCTACAGGATAAGCTGAAATTGTGAAGGGGAGCAGGGTAGGGTGACCAATGGAGCATGGAAGGAGCTTCTGAAGTGCGGCCAAAGTCGGAGGCCACTGCTTTAACTGATTAATACTAGACTTCTTTCATGTAACTATTATAATCAGTGCTAGACCTCAACAGGGGCTTTTGGCAAACTTTTTCTGTAAAGGGTCAGATAGTAAACATTTTAAGCTTTGCAGCTCATGCTCTGTCTCAACTACTCATCCCAGCGGAGCAGAAAGGCATCCACAGATAATACAAAAAAGAATGAGTTTAACAGTGTTCCAATGAAACTTTATTTTTGGACACTTATATTTGAATTTCATGTAATTTTCACGTGTCATGAAATACTGTTCTCCTTTTTTAAAAATAAATTTATTTATTTTTGGCTGCGTTGGGTCTTCGTTGCTGCACGTGGGCTTTCTCTAGTTGCAGCGAGCGGGGGGGCTACTCTCCATTGCGGTGCATGGGCTTCTCATTGTGGTGACTTGTCTTGTTGCAGAGCACGGGCTCTAGGCGTGCAGGCTTCAGTAGTTGTGGCACACGGGCTCAGTAGTTGTGGCACACAGACTTAGTTGCTCCGCGGCATGTGGGATCCTCCCAGACCAGGGATCGAACCTGTGTCCCTTGCATTGGCAGGCGGATTCTTAACCACTGCGCCACCCGGGAAGTCCCACTATTCTCCTTTCGATTTGATTTTTTCCAACTATTTAAAACTATGAAAACAATTCTTAGCTCATGGGTCATACAAATCCAGGTGACAGGGCTGGATTTGGCCTGTGGGCTGAAGTTTGCTAACCCCCGTTCTGGACACTGGATTATTTTCTTTATATTCGTTATCTCCTTTAATTCACATATCAATCTGATGAGCTAATGTTAGGAAGGGAACTTATTTTATGGAAAAGAAAATTGACCTTGGGATCAGCTGGGTGACCTTGGCAATTTTCTTAACGTTTCTCTACCTCAGCTTCCTCATCTACCTTGTAAGCTTGGTACAGAATTAAATGAGTTCTGACACATAAAGCACTCAGAACGGTGCCTAACACATGGTAAGCGCCTCATAAGTATTAACTGTTACTTCCTCAAGCACTAAAAACTCTTCTCCAACATGGTATTTAATGACGACATAACATTCCATGTAGATTTTCATGATTTACTTACCAAAGTCTCTAATGTGGGATTTTTAATTTGTCCTTTATTTTGTTTCCTCAAAAGGAACTCATAATTACTTTGTAGAAAAAATTTGAAGTGGAGATAAGGGGACTTCCCTGGCGGTCAAGTGGCTAAGACTCTGTGCTCCCAATGCAGGGGGCCCGGGCTCGATCCCTAGTTGGGGAACTGAGATCCCACAAACTGCAACTAAACCTGCGCGCTGAAACTACTGAGCCCACATGTTCTAGAGTCCTCGCGCTGCAACTAGAGAAGCCAGTGTGCCGCAACAAAGACCCAGCACAGCCAAAATACATACATAAATAAAGTGGAGATAAGAAAAATAAAAAATGCTCGTAATTCCATTATGCAGAGATTATAACTGCTATTATAATGTTATGATGTATGTTTTTCCAGGTTTATTTTTATCTTCAAACAAAGCTGGAGGAATTCCCTGGTGGTCCAGTGGTTAGGACTCCGTGCTTTCACTGCCAAGGGCCCGGGTTAGATCCCTGGTTGGGGAACTAAGATCTCACAAGCCTCGCAGCCAATAAATAAATAAACAAACAAACAAACAAACAAAGCTGGGGTTACACTGTACATACTGTTTTATAACATGAATTTTCACTTATCATGATAGCGAAGGGCTTCATGACCTCTAAGATCCTGATCTTGAACTCCTGGACTCTGATTTCTATTATCCTAGTTTAACATGTGCCTTCCCACTTCTCACACCTATTCCCATAAGGGAGACTGGGCTGACCATCTGGTCTTCTTGGCGTTATACTTCTTACTGTGAAACTACAAATTGGCAGCTGGTTTTACACATCAGTCTCTTAGGAGTTTAGTTACTGTTAGCTCCCACTGTGAGCCTGAGTGATTACCTCCAAAATAGCAAAATAGGGAGTTTGGGGATCTTCAAAGCCGAGAATCTTGGGCATTATGACCTAAATAAAGTCACGCAGTCCTGTCTGAGCAGACAGTCAAACCCTGTCAGCCTCCTTCCCTGACATCTTTATTTTGCTTTCTTTAAGTGCCTTACCCATGATTATACATGATGACTAGTATTTATCATTTTAAATGGCAAACAACTCTAAGCGGCTCTGGTGGAGAGCAAGTTCAAACATAGTTGCTAGAGACTAGCTGAAAGTAGATGCCCCTTTGGAGTATTATTTGAAATGCTCATTTTATACAAAAATGCCAAATTACCTCTCCCACTGTTAAAATATCTTGTTATACTTCTCCTTCCTGTTTATGTTATCAAGGAAGTAAGTATGTAGACTTCAGAACTCAAATTTTTATCTGTTTTTGACTAAACCTAGGTTTACCACACTATGGTAATTCTTCACATTGTTGAGAGAAAGTTGAATTGTTACCGTGAATTTTCTGTGGATATAGAAGCTCCTACAGTTGATTTAAATATCTAAAACTCTCAACACAATGTGTCTTCTGATCACGCATGAAGTCAGGCACTGGCACACACTAGACCATGAAGTGGACTGACTTGAAAAGACTACTGACTTGCTATCTTACCCCCTGTGTCTACTCTGGGCAATAAGAAGAAAGTTGGCTGCGTTTAATTTTTGAAGTCATGTGTTTATTGATCTGGGAAGTGAGTCTGTATGCCTGCTGCTGATGGCAGAGTGTAGGCAGCGTGCGAGCCACTGTGTCTTGTGTGCTCTGAGCGATGTGGACTCTTCCCTTTCACCTGTGATGGGGCCAAAGCAGAGGCACAGAGGCCTGAATACAAACAAGAAAAACACCTTACCACCTGGGCGTCTGCGGCAGGTTCAGGCACATCCTTTCCTCAGGCATTTGAGCAGCTGTTTCTACAGCATTGCCCCTAACGGCAGATGGAAGAGTCAGATTAAAAACCAGTGAAACAGTGGTCCCCTAACCTCTTAACCTTCTCCGACTCCATCTCCTGACAAAAAAACAAACAAAAAACCTAAAGAGGCACTTTGTTGGCTAGACATCAACCGTCTTCTTTAGCTTTATATATTTCTAAGGAAAAATTACAAGGATTGTTAAAGTCATTTTAAAACACACAAGAAGCAACTATTGAACACTTACTACTACAATGCCATGCATTGTCATATTCGTGGTTTTTTTAAATTAATCTCAGAACGGGGGAAACAGCTTATTAGCCGACCACCCCCGCCAGAGGATGAGGCCTATAGGTGGCCGGTAACACGAGCAGGGTAAATATCATGAATGGCAGAACTCAGATTTGAAAGCAGATCTGCACCCTCAAACCCATGTCCTTCCCACTATCACACTACCACACACCTAGAGCAGAACCTTCTGAGCCACAGAGAGCAGCTAGCAGAAAGCCACTGCAGGAGGAAGGGCCCAGGGCAGAACTGCTGGGAGTGCCAGTGGGGCAGGGGACAGAAGCACATGCCACGCGTGCAGTGTTATTTAGAAGCTTTCGTTCTTCAGTAGACAGAGGTGTGTTCATACCCAGGCATGTCTCTCAAACATTCATTCATCCACCTTGGGCTCAGTAGGGATGCTGGCAGATTGGCAGCGGGGGTTCGTGGTACAGCCAGCACAGGGTAACAGGGGGTCCCCCCCGGGAAGACAATCTAGCCAAGGGCGGGAGCCCAAAGGACAGTGTGATACCTGCGCCGAGGCGGGTGCTGGGCTCCAGGAACCGCATTGAGAGCTCAGGGTTAGGTCTGAGATAGTGAGTGACCCGTGGGTTGGATCACCAGAAAATGAAAGCAGCAGGAGTACTTTGGGCTAGTGGGTTTTTTGTTTCGTTTTGTTTTGTTTCGCTTTTTGCAGGGACTCCCCACGACGTGCTGGAACAAACAGTGTGACAGTTGGGTTGGCTGGAGGAACTGGGCGGCTCTCCCCGCCCCCACCTGCCATTCAGAAACCCCGGAAAAGTGTAGCCTGAGGGTGTGTGTGAAGAAGCAAGGAGTGACTCCACTCTCCCCGCGAGGAGAGGGCAGTGCACCCACAGCGGCCGGGTGTGTGCGCCCGGGTCAGCGCGGGGGGTGGCGGGGGCGGTAGGCTTGGCTCTGGCGCCTGAGCTTCTTGGAGCTGCAGCTCTGCTTGGGGGCGATTGCTGCTATACTGTAGGTGTGCCAAGGTGTGGCCAGAGCAGGGCGGGATTCAGTCTTGAGAAGGTGAAAGGGACTTTTTCTTTCTTTTTTTTTTTTAAATAAGTTAATTTATTTTTGGCTGCGTTGGGTCTTCATTACTGCGCGCGGACTTTCTCTAGTTGCGGTGAGCGGGGGCTACTCTTCGTTGTGGTGCGCTGGCTTCTCATTGCAGTGGCTTCTCTTGTTGCGGAGCACGGGCTCCAGACCCACAGGCTCAGTAGTTGTGGCGCACGGGCTTAGTTGCTCTGCCGCATGTGGGATCTTCCTGGACCAGGGCTCGAACCCGGGTCCCCTGCGCTGGCAGGTGGATTCTTAACCACTGCGCCACCAGGGAAGTCCCTGGGCTTTTTCTTTATTTTCCCCAAAGAGCCTGCAGTCTGGGGGCAGAGATCTGGACAAATCCCTAATTCTACTACTAAGGGCTAAGCACTGAGCATGACTGGTGGAAATCGGAAGTCAGGAGGACCCTGAAGTTGGTGTGGAGGAGGGGCAGGGGTCCAGAGGTGGTACTGGTTATCTATTTCTGCGTAACAAATTAACAAAAAGGTGGAGCTGCTTAAACCAACAGACGGTGATTATCTCACAGTTTCTTTGGGTCAGAAATCAAGGTGTGGCTTAGCTGGGCGCCTCCAGGCTGAAGGGCTTTTATGGGGTGGCAGTTTTGCCACTAGCCGAGGCTGCGCTCCCATCTGAACGCTCAACTCTGGTGGAGGACCTGGTTCCGAGCTCGCTCCTGCGGTTGCTGACAGGAGTCAGTTCCTCACAGGCTGCTGGCTGGAGGCCTCCCCTCTGTTCCTGGTCACGTGGCCCCATCCCCGGGTGTTCACAACAGGGGAGCTGGCTTCCTGCAGAGCAGGTAGTGGGGGGAGGGCCCCCAGAAAGGAGCCACAGTCTTTGCGGAGCTGATGTCACTCCTGCCATACTCTCTCTGTTCTCCAGAATCACATCAGGAAACACACTCAAGGGCGTGATCCCCAGGAGGCGGGGATCAGCGGGGCCATCTTAAAGGGGACGGGGCGGGAGGGAGTGTCTGGCGGGTTGGGCTGCGGCCGTAACTCTGTGGCTGTGCAGAGAGCGGCTCCCGTGGGTGGAGACGTGTGCTAGAGAGACCAGTAGGGCCCAGAGGGCGTAAGACCTTTTTAACCCAGATTTGTGAAGGTGGACTTTACCCTGGAGGGATGGAGAGCTTCAAGCTGGAGGCTAAAAGTTAAGATCTGACCTTAGAAAGATGACTGTGCTGTGGGGAGAACGGATTGGAGGGAGTAAGAGAGAAAGAGGAAGGCCATTGGGGATTTTGAACTAAGGTAGTGACTGAAGGAGTCTAGAGATACGAAGGAGTTGGACTGACGGTCGCCACCTTCTAGAACACAAGTTCAGCAGAGTCTCTGGTATCCCCAAACTTCTGGCTTGAATAACTTGGGAGAGCCTTTCTCTGAGATACGAAACACAGAGGACAAACATGGCTAGGAACTCAATATTTGAGAA
Organism: Orcinus orca; assembly: GCF_937001465.1. Lineage (NCBI taxonomy): Eukaryota > Metazoa > Chordata > Mammalia > Artiodactyla > Delphinidae > Orcinus > Orcinus orca. The sequence goes on from NC_064569.1 coordinate 25,751,015, forward strand.
ATAGTGGGTCTGAGGTGCTTCGTGGGACATCCGAGAGTAGATGCTCTGTAGGCAGTTGAAATGAGGGTATCTGCAGAGATTCCCACAGAAATAGTGAGAGATGCAGATTAGAGGACAGTAAGCACCCAGGCGCCGATCGTGAGAGTGGATGATAGGGCCACCAGAGCTTCCAGGACACCCTGAGCAGCAACAGTGCTTTGAAAGACAGTACAAGAGGAGAGGCCAATTGTCATGCACGAAAGAAAGCCCAAAATATGCTGCCAGGGAGGAAAACCAGGAGTCATGGGAACCAGAGAGAACATGGGGTAGTAAGAGTGTCAAGTAAGGACTGCAGAGCCCAGTGAGCTGAAGCCTGGAGCAGGTGGGGAGAGAGGTGAAAAGGAATGTTTTCCAGAAATGCAAAGTATTGTTTAATATTTTAGAAGTTAAAGCTGCCATTTCCAAATTCCATTAAAAGACAAACAAAATAGATAAGCATTTAGACATCAGTTCCCCAAAGTTGCTCTTTGTAGCGGCAACTTGAAAAAAATCACCCAGGAGGCTTTTCAAAAATACCAGTTCCAGGGTATGTCCCAACCCTATAAAATTGGTCTCCCAAAAGGGAGGCAGGGGCAACTGAAATTTTTTTAAAAGCAGCTAAGTGATTTTTGAAGTGTGACAGCTTTGAAATCACTTACTTAAACCTCTAAGAACTACTGGTTCCTATTTGGCTTAAGCCCTTTCAGAAGAATTAAAGTGACAGAAAAACTCAGTTTGCTGAGCTGTGAGACTGGTTGTTAAATTTGAGGCTTTAATAGGAAATTTAAAGCAATCAAGAAAATAAACTCCCCCACGAAGTTAAAAAAACAACAACTAAAAAACACATCTTGTATGTTTATTATCAAGAAAATGCTAATGACGGCAATTAGGACTATAAATTTATTTGAGAGTAAATGAGAGCTAGGTTAGTAAATAAAATTGTAAACATTTCTAAAATAGTTATCCTCCTTGGTGTGCTTTGTAAAAGAACCCAGGGGATACCTGAAGAGTTGGGGACCAGTTCCTGGCTCTGACTGAGTGGGAAGTCCTCATTGTTTCATAAACCAAGAAAAGCCCCCCAGCTCACAGTTGCCTCTTCTCTGGGAAAAGCCTGAAGCTCTCTTCTCAGCACTCCTGGAGCAGCCTGGGCTGCACCGCGGCCTCCACTTCCTTACTGCCTTCCTTTGCCCCTTGGCAGTTTACCTGGGAGCCTCAAAAGTCCTTTAAAAGCCCTTTCCGGGTCCTCGGGGACCCCTGGCCTTGTAAGCTCCACAACCAAACAGCAGTCTGTCCCATACAGTCTCCAGAGTCCCCCTCGGGCCCCTCCAGGCTGGCAGCGGACCCCCAAGGACTTAACCTCCCTTCCTCTGGAAATATGTTTCAAAGTTCACCGCTCACCCCTCCCCTTTCTCCAGGACTTTAAGTTGAGATAGTTTTCCCATTTCTACTTTCTCTTGCTGTCCTTAATGAAAAACCTTATACTGGTTTTTCATTTGTTTTATACCATTAACTCCTCATCAGGAAATGAAAGTAACAAACAGAGGGAGGCTAGTAGATCACAGCTCTCCCTCCCTGGTTCACGGGAAGCCTCTCTATAAAGGCTCAGATGTTTACATCTTCAGGACAAATTGCTCCAAACAATAGGTGCCCTTAGGTTTCCCCTCACTGGGCAGAATGTGCCTAATTTCACTGGTCTCCTACGCCACACAGGATTTCTCTGGGCTCCTTAGAATGTTTCTTTAAAATTAGTTGAATCTCAAACTTATCAGTCCACAAAGAAATGCAAATAAAATATTATTTTTGTTCTATCAAGATGGCAAAAAAATGAAGTTTGATAATACCCAGTTTGAGCCAGCGTGCTGGGAAGCTGACTCATTCTTGCACCGCTGGAGGGGTTCAGAATCGAGAGCCTTAAATGTGGGCGTACCCTTCACAGTAATCCCACTTTTAGGAAAATATCCTAAGGAAATAATCAAGAGATGCAGTCAAGGATTTAGGAACAAAGAATATGCATGGCAAAGCCATAATTGAGAAAAACCGGAAAGGACTTACGTGCCTCCCAGGTGGGGCTATTTCCACAAATCCTCCTGCATCTCTATGGTGGATGGGGCGCATCCAGCCATGCGGTCGTCCAGGTGGCAAATGTTTATTAGGTACCTACTTTGCATTAGGCACTTGCCTGGGTAAACAGAACAGGAAAGTTCCTAGCCGCCCCCGCCGGAAGATGCACTCATTAAATTCATAATCTCGTAAAACAAGTCTAAGATCGTTCACATTATGCTTTTTGAGGGGAAGCAGGTTACACACTCTATCACCCCCGACTCTCTCATCCCCTGCCATAAGCAGTTACCAAATCCGAATATTTTTTCCTTCAGTGGCTCTCCCTAGACGACCTCTTCATTCCTTTTCAAAAGCAGATCCTAAGGCTCGGAGGTAACCTGATAATAGCGGAAAGAACACCCACATGGAAGTCTTCCGATTGGTTTCTAATTCCAGGAAGTTGCCGACTTTGGGCAAATCACATCACCTCGGGACTGTTTCTAATCAGAATAAAGAAAGAAAGGGCTGGACCCATCTTTCAGGTTCTCTGAGTCCAATAATTTCTGACTCTGTGACAGAAACATCCGTAGATGAGGGAGTCTTACGCCGCGGCTAGAGGGAGGTGAAGGTGTTGAACCCCTTGAGGATCTGCGCATCTCTGTCTGGGGAGTTCCAGGACAGAGAAAAGGCAAGGGGCCATGTAGCTAGAAGGAGGGCAACAGTACAGAAGCTGACGGGCCTGTGGCTGGTGGGGAGGCCGGGCTGTGGCACAGGCTCAGCCCCAGGCCAGCTCCCTGCACGCTGCCCTCCTTCCCCTGGGCCGACTCCAGGCCCACCGCGTTGGTAAGCAGGCAACGCCCTTCTTTCGCGTTGCTATTTCATAGTAATAAATAACAGCTAATAATTATTGGGTGCTTCCAGGTGCAGAACAGTGTGTAGTCGATTTAGTTACCTCACAACAAAAGTATGAGGTTCATGCTGCTGTTCCTGTTCTTAGCGCAAAACACAGGCTTAGGAAGGTTACAGAACTTAAAGGAAGTCGCTCGGCTAGTCGCCAGGTCCAGGGCTCTTCACCTGCATACTGGCCAGTCTTCCTCTTTTCCTGAAAAGGCAGTGGGACAGTTTCCCATTTTACCCCCTCTTTCCTGCTGCAGAAGACAGGAACTCGGGTCATTATGGTGGTAAGGGTTTATTAATTACCAACTGGGAGACTGAAATAAATAAACGGGGTTGCCGAAGTTTATGGATGGTCTTAGAATCTACTGGGGCCTCCTGTTTCCATTTAGAATCCCCTTCCTCCAGCCCTCGTCCTCCACAGCGCCCTTCCCTGTCAGATCAGGGTGAAGGGTCAGCTCTGAAGGGGCAGTCAGGAAGGAACAATCGTTGTCCTTTCCTCAAAGGGAGAGAAATTTTCTACTCGGAGCTCAGATCTTGACACCCAGTTTGGACTTTGATCCTTGCAGCTAAGATCTGCTCTGAGAAATTTCCTGGGACCTGTTGAGGTTTGCTGCTACAAAGCAATAAGGAGTTTCGACATTAAGGTCTACTTAATTCAGGAATCTAAAAAGGTGGTTTAGTGTCAGGGTCCAATGAGCTCCTTGAAATTGTATAGGTGTGTATGTGCACAGCTGCGTTTTTCTGGGGAGAGTGTTCATAGCTCTCCTTGGATTCTCAGAGGGGCTTACAGCTGCCCATAGATTAAGAATTCCAAGTGACAAGCGGGTGTTGCTAAGGTGGGGGGACAGTGGGCAAATCTGGTGGGAGTGGAAAAGGGAGAAGGGAAGGTGGGGGAGGGGTATTCAGGTAAGACTTCACAAAGAGGCAGGATTCTGGGACTGGGGGTTGGGGGAGCTAACATTTCTTGTGCTCTTACTGTGTGCCAGGCATTGTTCTAGACTAAAATTTACAAGGATTAGTTCATTCTTATAACAACCTTATGAGGTAAATAAGATTATTGTTCTGGCTTTGTAGATTCATTCATTTAATAAATATTTACTGAGCACTATGTATCAGGCACTGTTCCCAGAGCTGGGGCTACAGCAGTTAACAAACCAGTCAAAAATGCCTCCTTTGTGGAGCTTACATTCCTGTGGGGAGACAGATGAGGAAACCAGGTTCCCAGAGACTTAAGTGACAAAACAAGGGTCTTCAGATAGTTAAGCAGTAGAGATTTGAACCCAGGCAGTATGGCACCAGAAGCTGTTTTTTTTTTTTTAAGGAATGTATAATAACCTTAAACAATTGAAAACTTAAGTTTTCTGTGCAACAAAAAATACCAAAAATTAAAAGGAAAGAGAAAATATTGATATTGTATAGAGCAAAGAATAGCTCAAAATGATTTTTTTTTTTTTGGTTTCTGCTTTATAACAAAGTGAATCAGTTATACACATACATATGTTCCCATATCCCCTCCCTCTTGCGTCTCCCTCCCTCCCACCCTCCCTATCCCACCCGTCCAGGTGGTCACAAAGCACCGAGCTGATCTTCCTGTGCTATGCGGCTGGTTCCCACTATCAAAAATGTTTTTAAACTATAAATCAAAGCCAAAACAGACATTAAAAATGAATGGGCAAAGAATACTAAAATAACTCAGAAGAGGAAATATACACGATCAGTAATGTTAAATACTGGCTTCCTGAATTAACATGGAAACATTCTGTTTATTGCTTGCACAGTAAGGAAGAGCTTTCCCTTGACAGTCTTAGTAACCTGTCAGAGGGCAAAGGGCGGAGCCTGGATATTTACTAAGGTTTTGGAGACTGGTCTAAGGCAGACCTTTGCATGGGGAAAGGGGGCTTGGTTAGGTTTGGGTAGGACCATGATCTAATAGTTTGGGATTAACTGACACAGCCATGCAAGGGTTTTAGGGAAAGGAGTTTAAAGAATCACAACAGCATGCCAGGTAGAAACCTAGAAGCAAAAATGCAAGTTGGCTTTTTTGAAGGAGTGTATAACTGTGACTGCAGTCGTGTGCCTGCAGTTCTTCATGCTAGGCACTTGTTGGGTTTATCTAGATTTACCTGACCTGCTTCCGATCTTTAGCATAGATGTCTTTAGTGCTTGTGGATAAACAGGTGATGGTACACCTGTTTAGAAGCCCATAGAATGAGGTAGAAGGGAATGATTGGTAAATCAAGTTATTGGGTTTTCCCTTTTTTTTAAACCCCATTTTAATTACAGTGTATGTATTCTCAACTTTTCAGTTAGATTTTAAAAATCCTTGAGGTGTTATTGACATTCAACAAATTTCACTTACATAAACTATGCAATTTTGTTAAGTTTTGACATGAGTATGTACTCGTGAAATTATCACCACAATTAAAATTATGAATATATCTGTTACTTCCAAAGTTTCCTTGGGCCTCTGTCAAACTCCCCTCAGCCCCCATTTCCAAGCAGCAACTGATTTGTCATCTGTCACCATAGATTATTTGCATTTTTGGTTTGATTTTATACAAATGGAACCCTATAGTATGCATTCATTTTTTGCCTGGCTTTCTTTACTCAGAATAATTGTTTTTAGATGCATTTATGTTGCTTCATATATTAATAGCTTACTCTTTTTTATTGCTGAATAGTATTCCATTGTATGGATATATCACAAATTATTTATCCACTCATCTGTCTGTTGATGCCAATTGGGTTGATTCCAGTTTTTGGCTATTACAAATAAAACTGTGATTAACATTCATGTGTAAGTATTTGTGTAGACATATACATACGCTTTTATTTCCCTTCAGTATTTAATTACCTAAAGAATGGCTGGATCATGTGGTAGGTATATGTCAAAGTTATTATTATTATTATTTTTTGGCCACAGCTTGCAGGATCTTACTTCCACAACCAGGGATCGAACCTGTACCCCCTGCAGTGGAAGTGCGGACTCAACCACTGGACCGCCAGAGAAGTCCCACAAAGAGTGTACATTTGGGCAGAGACTACTTAGTCTGGGGCCTGGCAGATTTGTTCTCGTCTCCTTTCAGGCCAAAGGCCTTTGCCACAAATATGTTCCATTAGATCCTTGGTTAGGCCAAGAAGCATACAAGCTTGATTTCTTTCTTCGTATTTATTGGAGCCGGAGGTACTGGAGCAGCACTGTATATCTTGTATCTGGCATTGCTCAGTCATTTGGAACAGAAAGAATATCCCAGAACCCAGAAGAAATTGAATCCCAGTGATCAATATATGTTCTACTCAGTGAATGTGGATTACAGCAAACTGAAGAAAGAAGGTCCAGACTTCTAAATGAAATGTTTGACTATAAAGCTGCTTAGAATGAAGGTGTTCCAGAAGTTATCTGTAAAATTTTCTGATTAACCAGGAAATATTTCCCCTCTACATACATGAAATCACGTAGGTGTATTGTGTTGGCATTTACACTGATTAATAAATGTCTGAAACTTGAAAAAACAAAAGTATACATACATTCGTGTTTTTCTTTTTTTGCGGTACGCGGGCCTCTCACTGTTGTGGCCTCTCCCGTTGCAGAGCACAGGCTCCGGACGCGCAGGCTCAGCGGCCATGGCTCACGGGCCCAGCCGCTCCGCAGCATGTGGGATATTCCTGGACCGGGACACGAACCCGTGTCCCCTGCATCGGCAGGCGGACTCTCAACCACTGCGCCACCAGGGAAGCCCCTTAATTTTTGTTAAGTCTAATTTATCAATTTTTAAAATATTTATTTATTATTATTTTTTAATTTTTGGCTGCATTGGGTCTTATTTGCAGCACACGGGATCTTCATTGTGGCATGCTGGATCTTTCCTTGTGGCGCTTGGGCTTCTCTGTATTTGTGGTGCACAGACTTTTCTCTAGTTGTGGCCTATAGGTTTTCTCTCTCTAGTTGTGATGCGCGGGCTCCAGAGCGTGTGGGCTCTGTAGTTTGTGGCACGTGGGCTCTCTAGCTGAGAAACACGGGCTCAGTAGTTGTGGCGGGTGGGTTTAGTTGCCCTGCAGCCTGTGGGATCTTAGTTCCCCGACCAGGGATTGAACCGACGTCCCCTGCATTGAAAGGCAGATTCTTTACCACTGGACTGCCAGGGAAGTCTCGATCAATGTTTTTTAAGGACTGTATCTTTTTTCATATCTAAGAAATCTTTGCCTAACCCAAGGTCATTTACCATGTGTTTTCTTTCGAAGTTTTTTAATTTTAGGATTTTCATTTATATCTATGATCCATTTTGAGTTGATTTTTGTATATGGTGGGAGGTGTGGATCAAACTTCATTTCTTTTACATGTAGCTATTCAATTGTTCCAGGACCATTCACTGAAAAGACTATCCTCTTTGTCGCTTAATAACCCTTGAACTTTGTTGAGCAATTGACCATATATGTTTGGGTCTATTACCATACTCTTTGTTCTGTTCAACTGATCTATTTGTCTGACTTTACCTCAATTTCCCCACACTGTATTTATTAATCACTGTAGCTTTAATGTAAGTATTGAAATCAGGTAATATAAGTCCTCCGAGTTTGTTTATCTTTTTCCAAGTTATTTAGGCTCTTCTAGGGCTTTTGCATTTCTACATTAATTTTAGGATCAATTTGTTAAGTTCTACGAAAAAGACTGCTGGGAGTTTGAATGGGATTGCATTGACTCTATAGATCAATTTGGGGAGAACTGACATCTTAATAATATTGAATCTTCTGACCTAGGACCACACTATATTTCTCCATGTATTTAGGACTTCTTTAGTTTCCCTCAGTAGTTTTCAGTGAGCAAGTCTTACACATTTTTTGTCAAACTTATCCCCAAGTATTTCAGATTTGCACTGCAATGCTATTGCATATAGAAATACACCTGATTTTTGTAGATTGACTCTATATCCTGCAACCTTGATACGCTCACTTATTAGCATCAGTAACTTTTTAGTAAATTCCATAGGATTTTCTACATGGACCATCATGTCATCTGTGAATACAGTTTTACTTTCTTTTCAAACTTTACACCTTTTTTTTCTTGTTTTATTGCACTGACTAGAAACTATAGTACAATGTTGAACAGAAGTATTAAGAGTGGATATCCATGCCTTGTTCTTGATCTTATGGGGGAAGCACTCAGCATTTCCCCATAAAGGATGATGTTAGCTGTAGGTTTTTTGCAGATGACTTTCAGTATTTTCTGATCCATGAACACAGTATATCTGAGGTGAGGAAGTCCACTGAGTTTTTGGGGTTTTTTTTCTAAACCATGAATGAACATTAGAATTTGTCAAAAATTTTTTGTGTATATTGGGATGAGCATATAAATTTTTATTTTTTAATCTGTAACTGTGGTGAATTATATTCCTTGACTGAATGCTAAACCAACCTTGCTCTCCTTGATAGACCCCAATTAGTCATGACATATCATTTTTATCACTGGATTTGAATTACTAACACTTTGTTAAGAATTTTTACATCTACATTCATGAGAGTTCTTGGTCTGTATTTTTCTTTTCTTGTAATTTCTTTGTCTGATATAGGTATCAGGGTAATGCTGGCTCATGGGATGAGTTGGGAAGTATTACCTCGTTGTGGGCTGAATTGTGTCCTCTCAGAATTCATATGTTGAAGTCCTAACCCCCAGTACCTCAGAATGTGACTGTATTTGGAGGTAGGGTATTTAAAGAGCTAAGTTAAAAAGAAGTCATTAGGGTTGGCCCTCATCCAATATGACTGGTGTCCTTGTAAGAAGAAGAAATTAGGACCCAGACATGCACTGAGAGAAGACCATATAAAGACAGAGGTAAGACGACCATCTATAAGCCAAGGGAAAGGCCTCAGAAGAAACAAATCCAGCTGACACCTTCATCTCAGACTTCTAGCCTTCAGAATAGTGAGAAAATAGCTTTCTGTGGTTTAAGCCAACCAGTCTTTGTTACAGCAGCTCTAGCAAACTAACACATACCTCATCCATTTTCTGGAAGACTTTGATTAGAATTTTCATTATTTCTTCCTTAAATTTTTGATAGAATTCACCAGTGGACGGCTTCCCTGGCACCCTCTCCAGTGGTTTCCCAGCAAGTTCTGGGCTATGCCACCTCTCCATGGATGTTTCCCTGGTGCCTGACAGCAGATTCCAAACAAGTGGCACTGGTGCAGCATCTCAGTAAACTTCTTTACCATCCAGTGGGCCATGGCTGTGCCCTCTTAATATTAAAAGTCTGACTCTCAGCCTAAGGGGGAGGGGGCTTTTTTAGGTTTGCCTTGCCTCAGCCCTACGGTTAGTGGCTGCTTCCTATATATGCTATTCTTGTATCCTTTAGAGTTCTTTTCATTGCTTAATAGCAAATAGTCCATAATTCCAATTTCTTATTACAGTAGTCTGTGATGGTTAATTTTATGTGTCAACTTGGCTGGGCCATGGAGCCCAGATATTTATCAAACATTATTCTGGATGTTTCTGTGAAGGTGTTTTTTGGATAAGACTAACCATTTACGTTGGTGGACTTTGAGTAAAGCAGATTACCCTCCATAATGTATCCTATCAGTTGAAGGCCTTAATAGAGCAAGAAGGCATTCTGCCAGTCAAACCCCTTTGAACTCGAACTACAACTCTTTCCCTGGGTCTCCAGCCCACCAGCCTACCCTGCAGATTTTGGATTCACCAAGGCTCTACAATTGTGTGAGCCAATTCCTTAAAATAAATCTCTCTATATATACATATACATATACATATACACACACATCCTGTTGGTTCTGTTTCTCTGGAGAATTCTAACATAGTTCTATACATTAAACTACCCCTTTTCAAATTGCTGTGTGATTTCTGTTTCTTGATTTGGACCCCGACAAACACACCATTACTTTCCCCTGAACTCCGAATCCATATGTGCAACTGTCTATCAGCATCTTTACTTGGATGTCTATCAGGCATGCCAAACTTACTGCCAAAAGTAAGCTCTTGATGTTCCTCCTGTAAACTTGTTTCTCTTACGCTTTTTCCAATTTCTGCTAAAGACAACTCCATTTTCAGTGAGGCTTTCCCTGGCTAACCCATTTACAATTGCAGTCCATCTCTAAGCAGTCCCAACTATACTTTCAATCCTTCTTCTTTGCTTGTTGTTATTATCTAACTACTATATGTATTACCTATTTGTCATGTTTATTGTGTAACTCCTCCATTAGAATATAAATTCCATGATAGCAGGAATCTGATGTATGTGTATGTTTAAACTGCTTTATGTCCTTAACCTAAAGTAATGCTTAACATATAGTGGGTAATCAATGAATCTCTGCCTTTCATTTTTGCTACGGACTAAAAATCTAGTTATTTTTGAGTGTTTTGTTTAAATACTACCCTTTCCCAAGTTCATAAATACATTCTACATTTTCTTCAAAAATGTTTGTTTTGCCTTTTACATTTAGGTTGTTAAGCCAAGAATTAATTGATCTTTCTGTATGGTGTGAGGTAGGGTTCTTTTTTTTTTTTTTTTAACCCCTTTTAGATAACCAGTTGCCCAGCAGGCTATATTTCTACTACAAAATGGTTTTATGTAGTTTTTTCTCTCATAATGGTTTTATCCCTTTACTTTCTGGAGTCACTTGCCCTGTGAACTGCTCGGTATTAAGGGTCTATAAAAATGAAGCAAAACAAAGTATCAACCCCACAGTTTTATTTGTAAAGAATGAAGCATGAAAAGTCATATTTAAATGTACTCCAAAACCTGAAAAACCCACATCAGTTTCTCTGATACATATGTTAAAGTGCTTGATATCACAATACTCTTTAAATTTTAAGTATGCTCAGATGAGAAAAAAAATCCAGTTCTGATGCATTTTGTTAACAATACAAAGAAAACAATATAATTTAAATGCAGAAATGCTCATTTAAAAAAAAAGATACACAGGGTACATTTATACAAGGTTCAAGTGTAACACAGAGAATTCTTTTTATAAGTTTAACACCCTCATTTGATTGACAACAGGAACTCTCACCATACCTCTCTACTTTTAATAAGATCTGTCTAGTGTTTGGAATAAAGGCTGGGCCACATGTAAATACATTTAGGTAATTGGGTCAAGCATGATTCCCTCCCACATAACCCAAGGATACCCTGGATTCCTTCAAATGAGGAGACTGTTTTTGACGATTTTTTTTCACTCTGGTATTAACTGCTCAATGTGATTGATAACTTTCTGGAGCCAATCTTTATTTTGTCCTTGAGAGGACAATCATGTCTAGTAAGATGTGATAGGATGAGGTTCTCCTTGGATTACTCTGATCTCACTCCATCGGTACCCTCTTCAAAAAGCTTGGAAATCAGTTTGATTCAAGAGATTTATAAATGTATTTTAACAGGAATAAGAGACCTAGTAGCTTATTATTTGTTTCTGCCTCCTTTTACACTAAAAGGTAATGTAACAAATACTTATATAAGAAACATGGACTTCAAACGACACGGATGACTTGGAAATAGGATTGATTCACTTTAAAAAAGTAGAGATGATCTCAAGACTCCATTCTCAATCAGTGAAGGTGTGTTAATACTGAAATGTAAATAGCTACGGTTCAGACTGTCCTTTTGAATGGTGAAAAAGATAGACTAGTTTCTGTAAACCTCACAGAGAAAATACTCACAGTTCTCAAAATGAAAATCTACTGAAAAAAATCATAATTCTTAGCAGAAAGAAGCTATTTCATCATTAAGAGTTACACTTCCAATGCTGTCAAATAAATATTTCCCTGGGGAATCTGAGGTCCTTGTCTGTTGCCTCATGTTTCAAAATATCTCAGAGGTGTCAACATTTACTACACATGAACTGTTATGTATAGCCTCTATCCCTCTTTTACTTACATTTACATACTACAGTGCTTTATTGCCAAAAAAAGGAAATACGAGCAATTCAGTATTTCCCCTGTATCATTCATATAGTGTGACAGAAGTTCATTAAAATGATTTCTTAAAAAACCATGTTAAAGTAAATACCATAGTGTTACAAAAGGTACAAAATGTGTGAAATATTTAAAATAAATTTTAGAGGGAAATCATAAACTTTTGCAAGCTTTAGGTTCTTCTATCAAATTCTTGCCCCCAGTGGGAAAGAGGATGGATAAGGTTGAGAGGCCTTCCTTTTGTTCTCAGCAGCCCATTTTTCTCCACTGAGAACCCTACTTTATACTACTCCACACTGAGCCTCAGTCATTTTTAAGGCGCTGGTAAGCCCCCAGACAGGGCACAGCTTCAGGGTCTCACACATAATACCAATGTTGGTGTAATGCTACTATGTCACCAAGGTTGATATTAGGAGTTTCAGGACATTTGAAAAACACTTGGAAGATAAATGTTTCAAGAGATAATATTTTTGGCAAGTTAATTTTAAAACAATTTCTTCTTAACCTATTATTATGTGAAAATACTAATTATGATTCCAGGCATTACTTTTAATTTATTTTGAGAAAAAAAAAAGGTCAATTACAAAATTGATTTTTATGTACTTTAACTTTGAAGTGTGATGATAAAGCAATATACTAGTTTAAAGTATTAACAGGAAAAAAAAATAAAGTGTTAACAGAGCAGAAAGTATACCTCTGAATGACCTTCAGAAGTTAGCTTAGAAGGCTATGTACATTTATTCTAAGGATTCTGCTACTGTCCCGCTCAAAATATTTTGATATTGGCTCAAAGCTAGTTGTAAGCCATGTAAGAACTAAGTCTTATTTCTTTAGAATTGTGTTTCTTATGTGACCCCAAACTTTGCTTTTCATTCATCAACTTGTAACCTAAGGACTTTTTGTTGTTTCAAATTTTAAATTTCTTTTGAAAGGCCACCGTTTCCCATCACTGGCAGTATTCAAAAGAATGGGCTGTAGGTCATTCAGGCAGCTCATAAGGAGGTCCCCCAGGTGTCTGGAGCACTGGCTTTATCACTGGCATACATATATGGACTCCCAAGGTGACCACTCTAAAGGGCCTAGCATTCTAGAGGATGTGTCAGTTCTGGTGTGATTCCTTCTTTTGAAATTGGTCATCTCACTACTATAGTCAGACAATAGAAAGTGGGATGAAACTTTAGGTATAACTCTTTTGGGAGGTATTAATTTTTAAAGTATTGGTATTATTCACAGGTCCAAAATCCAATTTTGCTCCTAGTTTTTTTTTTTTTTTTTTTGGCTGCGCTGTGAGGCTTGTGAGATCTTAGTTCCCTGACCAGGGATCAAACCCGGGCCCTTGGCAGTGAGAGTCCTAACCACTGGACCGCCAGAGAATTCCTGCTCTTACTTTTTAAAATAGGTGTAATTCTCTATAACTTAAGGACAATTTGTTAAAATGAATATTAATCCCTGTGCTACCTGTATAGGTGGATGAATAAACCAAGGGTAGAAAGACTATTAATATGAATGCCTTGGAGGCCAGTCTCATGCAGCCTGGTGTAATAAAAAACATGAATTCTAGACTCTGTGTTGTCACAGGTGTGCGGGTAAGTATTTAATCTCTCTGACCCTTAAGTGTTCCCATCTGTAAAATGAGAAGGCTAGACTAGATGACTCAATTCTAGCCTGCTAACCTAAGCCAGCTCTCTGTTTGCCCAGAATGTGTCAGAAGCATGGCCTTTGGAAAAGGTAACAATGACAAAATCCGGGATTGGATCACGCTGTGGTTTCTCATCACTGAAACAGTAAGTGCCTAGTGTGCAACAGGTTCTGGATGTCTCCCATAACAGACTTTCCATGTCCCTGGAACAGCCACACCACTGTGGACAAACTTCAGCTGTAGGCAAACAAATTTCTGGTCTACCCAGGTCACCCAGAACCATCTTCTTAAACCCTTTCCATGGGTTTCTAAATGCTGCCTTCAACTCTCCCTACCCTCAAGTACTCAGTCACGTATTAAAAGGGCGTGTGCCTTGCTTGAATACAGTGTTTGATAAAGGGAGTGAGGCACTTGTATCATTAGTTTCTTCTTCCAGGAAAAAAGGTAAACAACGCTATTGGCTAAAGCCTGGACCCTCAGATTTCACAAGGGTCCTGAGAGGCCATGGCTTTGCTTCTCAGCCACACCTGGGAACAAAATCTGGAGCTCTGCTGAGGCAATTTCCCTGCTAACAACGTGCAAATGCCTAATTAGACTTAAAGGACCGACCGTAAGATGAAGACTTAAGGTAACGAGCTAATACCAAATTTATTTAACTTCCTTAAAAAATACCAAACTGGAAAGTGACAATGTTTGGTCTCCTAAAATTGTTGCCTCTTGTTTCGCTTCCATTTTGTCAGTACTGGCCTGTACCTTCTCTGGGCCAGTTGTTTTCCATTTTCACCCCTGCTTACAAAAGAACATAAAGCTTGCCCTGAAACACCCAGAAAGGGTTCATTCTTTCTCTCTTCTTCTGTTATTTGCATTATCATGGTCAACAAATACTTTCACAAAAACATTCCAAGCCACACAGGGCCCTCCTCCTTCTTAAACATTCTTTCCATTTCCTGAGGGGGGATGTGCACCGGGAGAGGGGAGGCGGGTGATTGGAACCAAACAAAGACCGTGTTTGTGTTTATCTTTAAGAGGTAAGGGACCACTGCAGGGTTGAGATGGCCAAATTAAAAGTACAGAATCAAATTGCTGTTTGCAGTTCTTAAGACCATGAGGCCAACACTCTGAAATTCACATCTCCCCAAAGTACCTCAAATAACAAGAATAAAAATGCCAAGAATGAAGTTAGTCTAGGCTAATCTTTCCAAAGTGTAAAGAAGTTATAATCCCACAAGTTAACACACTTCTCAGGGCTTTGTGTGTTCTCTTTCCAGTTTAGCCAAGCTCCTGGGGTACAGTATTTAAAATATTTGAATCATATCTTGTGCTGACGGAAAAAATTTTTCCAAAAGACTGGAAAAGTGGCTCAATTCAAATGTATGAAACCATGTGAAACTTAAAAGCTGTAAGTGAGGGCTACTATCCCCTACAGTAGGTAAAGCTGTTTACATTCACAATACAAAGGATCAGACACCAGGATGGCTGGTTACGACATAACAATGCATTCTGAGTTCCTTTGTGATACCGGGAGGGAAAAAAAAGCCCCACTGGGTTGCACTGTATTTACATGTTTACTGGCTTCTTCCTGACTAGCACCACTCTTTCTCCTCCCCCCACCCCCCACCTCCCAATACTTTTAAGCTACTTATTTTAAGTCACAGGAATATTCAATCTAAGAAAAGTTATCTTATTAGAGTAATATAATTTCTCAAAGAAGAGAGCATATTTACACACATCTAACACATGAAAATACTCTATTTTATACTAAATTCCAGGTTCAAATGAACTACAATACAGCACTTTACCTTGTCTGTAGTGTCAGCATTGTTCAAATTGGGGGATACGGTGTGTTGCCCCCTGCAGTGACTCACTACCTCATCAGACAAGTCCAAATCGGTCCCCGTCGTTGGGGAAGGCTCAGGAACAAGGGGTCTGGACTGCGAGTTTCTAGCTAATTGGGTTACACATCCACTCCTTTGATGAGTGAGCCTTCTAAGACTATAGTGAAGTCCTGGATGGTCTGCAGAATGCGGATGAGGGAGTTGACGGTCATGCGATCTCGCAGGAGGGCACTCTCCTCATACATTCGGGTGATGGCAGGACACTCAGCTAACAGCGGAATCCACTGTGGGAGCAGGCGATCCCTACAGACCCAAACAGAAACAAGTCCTGAGCACTGCTGCCCTCGCTGGAGAACAAGGCACACACTGGAGCTTTTGACGACGGGAAGGTGTGGGTGTGGGACTGGATGGGGAAAAATCTAGCCAAGCTCTGAGGTCACCAAAGACAAAACCAAAGTCAACTAGCTGGATGATGACTGGTTAAAAAGATAAGGTAACGAGACAGTGTAAGCTAACGAGGAAACCCATCAGGTTCTAAAAGTGGGTCTGCGCAAGTTGGCCATAAGGACTTAGATGTATTAAAGAAATTCTCTATTCTGATTCTACCACTTTAAAAAAAGGCAGAGTGCCATTTTGTATTCTTTTTTTACAGGGATGTTAATCAGTGGCAAGGCATGCCAAAGTATATTGACCTTTTGTGAAGAAAGTTTCCATTTAATTGTAGGGACTAGCGCTTTTTTTTTTTAATTTACACATTACAAGGTAAGGAACAAAATCAAAGCAGAAAAACATGAAGTAGATTTTATAAACCAAAAGAGGGGTTGCGCTGGTCTAATAAATCAGAACAGTAAAGAGATAAAAGGAGGTAAGGATCATACTCAAAAGGAACTTTAAAAAACACAGCTGAAATTGGGCAGCTTTGATTAAGGAGAAATACAGAACTCAGCTCAGTAAAGCAGTTGTTTCAGGAGGACAGGACCTCAATCTTCAGTGTTTCCTGATTAAACTGACATGAGCTACCTGTCGCTAAGTAGCTAAGATATCCTCACTGAGCGCCTCTCGCTAAGCTTTCGTGACAAGGCAGCTGGGCCGTCCTGTACCTCTTGCTGGGGCTTCTAGGGGTTTAGAAGAAAACAAACATTGCACAGATAAAACATCTTCTAAAGATCTATGTGGTTCATTTCTTAGAATTCTGAGAGCCGTTTTAAAATTAATGGAGTGTACAGCTCCTATGCGTCATTTAAAAAAAAGAAAGGGGTAGGAAATTGTCTTAAGGAGAAGACTTCCCATAGTAAGAATTACTTAGATAGTAAGAATTCCACAATGTATTAAAATTAAAGCAACATGGTAGCATACACACACTATACAAGCTCTATACAGGAAATATATATGTGTGAATGTGCTGGCGTGTCTAATTGTCCACCAATCTACCTATTACTTACCCACCCACCTCTGGTGCAGTACTGTGTAACGGTTCAGAGCTTTGGGCTCTGGAGGGCGACTAGGTGTACATCTTGGCTCTGCCTCTTTCCAGCTGTGTGACCTTGGGAAAGTTTGTTAACTTACCCGTGCCTCTTCTACTTTCTATTTTCTCATCTATACAGTGGGGATATCGCTTGCTACTTCATGCAGTGGTGGTGGTGAAGTAACAGGAGGGTTAAATAAGATAATGTACGTGAAGTACTGAACATACTGCCCGACACACAGCAAGCACCCAATAAACAGGAGTCTCATAAAATCTGGTACGAAAGAAACCCACGGGAGAGCTTTGGAAGGGGCATGATCTGGTATAATCTTTTCTAAATTCTTGCTCAACATGTGACAAAGACAGGGAAAGTCAAGAACTGGCTTAATACCGTGTTCCAAGGCAAACTAAAATCTGGAATTTGCCGTCCTTCCCAATGTTCCTGGGTGCAGTATTAATAGCATTTACATAGTGGCAGAAGGTTTTGCAGGATGATTTCTGAATGAGGACATCATCTTCATTGTCTAGAATCTGGTCAGTTGTTTCAAAATAAGCAACTGCTCTCTCTGGAGAAGGAAGTCAGAGTCATATCACAATACACATAATACTTCAAATTAAAAAAGATGAATCACTTGGTTTATTCTGGAAATACTAACGACACTTTGCATTATAGCCAGTCCTAAAACCAAAACCATTACTTTATCCTGGTTTCACAATAAATTCTAGAGGCCCATGTTTCACGGTAGAACAATATGCTCCCAGGAGTTCATTTTCTAATCTAGACTGCATTCCAGACGGTTGGGAAGTTTACTCTCTTTAGAATACCTTCAAGAAATGGCAGTTGACAGCAAAGAAAAAAAACCCCATGAACTTGTCTGTTAAGACTGGAGCCTTCTAAGAGTAAGTAGCAAAGACATGGTAGCCATTGAGGTGGCGCCCTTTGTTCTAGTTATAGAATGGCTGGCTAACACTGCGCAACAAAATCCTTGAAATGGAACTGCTTCAGTAAATCTGAGGAAGAGGGACTTCCCTGGTGGTGCAGTGGTTAAGAATCCGCCTGCCAATGCAGGGCACACGGGTTCAAGCCCTGGTCCAGGAAGATCCCACATGCCATGGAGCAACTAAGCCCGTGCACCACAACTACTGAGCCCGCGTGCTACAACTACTGAAGCCCGTGTGCCTAGAGCCCGTGCTCCGCAACAAAGAGAAGCCACGGCAATGAGAAGCCCGCGAACCGCAACGAAGAGTAGCCCCCGTGCGCCACAACTAGAGAAAGCCTGTGTGCAGCAACAAAGACCCAACACAGCCAAAAGTAAATAAATTTATTTTTAAAAAAAATCTGAGGAAGAGTTATGTATATACATATCAGAAGCAGGAGCAGTAAGAGTCTATGCATCCCAAAAGAAAAAAAAACAACCCACTCTAGGGGGCCTAGCTCTGTCAACTTTCCTTTCTTTGTCTAAAAGTTATTGGATAAAATCAACTACTTCATCCAGGCCTTATTTATAAACATGAAATGATTAATCTCCCTGTTAAAGAAACTGGGAATTGTAGAAGAACCTGCATAGCAAAATAAAGAACACAAAGTTTAGCGAGCTAGAGCAGTACATTCCAGTAGAACTTTCCATGATGATGAAAATATTCTACATCTGCAAGGTCCAATTCTACAGCCACTAGTAGGGCTGGTGTGACTGAGGGAGTGAATGTTAAACTTAATTTAAATTAAGCCAATTTAAATAGCCACACGTGACTACTGGTTACCATACTGGACAGCAGGGAACTAGAGTGATCCTTTTAAAACATAGATTATATGATGTCACTCCTTAGCTCCAGGCCTTCCAGGCACTTCCCATACCATTCAGTACAAAGAACAATGTGCTTCCAGAGGCCTAGAAGGCCCTCCACAACCGGCTCTGGCAGTAAACACCCTCTCCTCCCAATCCCAGCCCCTCTCCCTCACTCCGCTCCAGTCCCACCAACATCCCTGCTGCTCCATGCAAGGCCAAGCACAGCCCCACCCTGCTCTGCCGGGGCCCTTCTTTCAGCCTCCAGTGCCCTCTTCCCCGTATTCACAAGGCTCACTTCCTTGAAGTCTTTGCTTAATGTTACCTTGTCAACGAAGTCTATAAGGACCCCAATTAAAAGAGTGCCCCCACTCCATTTCCTTTCACCTTGCTCTATTTTTTTCCGGATCAACGATGACCTTCCAATATATCAGATGAATTGCATATCTGTTATGTTTTTGTGTATTGTTTGCCCCTACCAGATTATAAATTTGTCAACCATAGGAATTTCTGTGTTTTGTTTACTTTTATCTTTATGTATATCTTGAGCATCTAGAATACTGCTTAGAATATTGTGGACATTTATATATATATTTGTTGACTGAATGAAAAGCACAGATACTGCTTATTTGATATTTACTTTTAAAAACATACACCCTTATCACTAACTCTTATTCACTCCAATTCCTGAGTTTGAGTTTTCTAAGAAACATTTTGCTGACCTTGTAACAACACACACCAGCTTTAATTTACCTATGAAGTCCCAGATGAAGACGCTCTTGTGAAAGATGCGAGCAGATTTGAAGCCATGGTGGAAAACTTGCTCAAGTGCTGCAACTAAGCCACTCTCTCCACACAGCAACACAGTGAGGCTTCCTCTCTGTGGAGCGCAACACACAGTGCCGGAGAATAAGCTCTTGCTCGATGTTTAAGAAAAATACGAGAGGAACAAGTGCTGAGAGTAGCAATGAAGCATCTTTTGTGGCTATTAGAAAGCTTACAAATGAAAATTAAAGCACCTTTTATTGCCTTATGTATCATGTATAAAGCAGCTTTAAAATCCTACCATATTAAGTTTTATAGCCCATCATACCTCTTTTTCAGGTTTGTGAAAATGTTTCACGATATTGTTCACAGCTTCTCCAATTCCTTCTTGGATCTGTCCAGCATTGGGTTCTAAAAAATAATCAATAATGGCTGAATTCTCATGCAAGGGAAATAAACCAAAGTACTACAGGACATCACCTGTGCCTGCCTGTGGTGGAAACACTTCACCAGAGCAGGCTGGCTTGTCAGGGTTCCGTGAAACTTGCCTTGGCCAGTTTGGCCAAGGGAGAGGCATATTGGCACAATGGAGTAGAAACCAAGAGACCCCCAAGATTCAAATCCCAGCCTTACCACTTGCAATCCATAACCTTGGTCAAATTACCTAACTTCCTCTGAGTTTGAGTTTCTTCAATCTATAACAGGGAAAACACACACCTCTTGGGTCACAGGGAAAAGTGAATGAGATATTATGTGTAAATCATCTGGCATGGTGCCTGTCACAAAGTGCTACTAGTCCTCAGATCTAAGGAGAGAGGTGGGAAAGACCCACAGCATCACTCCTCAGGTACCCCTTAACCCACCTACCTCCGAGTCCTTAGCAGGCACAGACTAAGGCTTCTGGAGCTCTGAATGCCTAATTTGGATCGTGTGCTTTGCTGTTGTCTTAAAAGTAAAGGGTATATGTTTAAAGATGCCAGGTACATGGGGACACCCTGCCTCGAAGCCCAGAACTGTTTCTTTCTGGCCACTTAGTCCATCTGGGCACTGCTTCATTCTCTCAGCCAGTACTTGCTTACCTAGGCCCCCTTCCTGAGGGAGAGCTTGGTGGGTTTCTTGAATGGAATCTAAAGCACCTTTGCCTCCCAAACCCCAAGAATGATTAAAAAAAAAAAAAAAGAGAGAAAAAGACGGAAAAGAAAAAAAGGTGGTAAACAGGTTTCATCCATGGATAGAACTAAGTAACAAGAGAAAAATTAAATAATTGGTCTTTTCTTGTAGTGATTAACTCTTAAATCAAACTCACATATCACACTATAAATGACATGCTATACAGTCTAGAATTTAAGACTCTTTAAATTCATACTGCTGGAGGATTTCTTGCATAAGACATTTTCCAGGTAAGACTCAAGTAAGTTTTCTCTATACCAATGCAAAAAAATTGTTAAAATGGAAACCTGTTATAATTGAAGGACTGATACTGTGTCATCTCCAGCTTCTAGTAATCTTTTTACTTGTACCTTTCTCTTTTAAACATGAAGATCTATGTTGAAAGCTTTTATTCATTTCGAATGAACCCTGTGCTGATCAGCATTACTTTGAAACCAATTTAAAATGTTTAGTTCTCTAAATATCACCTTGCACACACTGTGAAAAAAACACCACGGTACCCATCTCTGAGTTTCACATTATTTAAAATTTTCTGCTTACTGAGAAAGAAAATATGACTGGAAGCGGGGGATAAGGCCTCTCAAAACATTAATACCCCATAAAATTGGACTGATTCACAAGTTGTAATAATTTGGAAGGACTGAACTGAAATCCACTTTTTAATTTTAAATCAGCATAGCTGAGGTATTACATACAATAAATTCACCAATTTTAAGTGTGTAATTTGATGAGTTTTGACAGATGTATAGACATATAACCATCATCACAAACATAATATAGAAAATTTCCATCAACCCCAAAAGTTCCCCCGTTCCCCTTTTCAGTCAATCCCCTTCCCCAGCTCATAACCCCTGTCAACTGCTGATCTGCTTTTCATCGTTATTATATTGGCTTTTCCAGAATTTAATACAAATGGAATCATATAGTGTCTGGTCCTTTGTGTCTGGTTTCTCTCACCTGGCATAATAGTTTTGATTCATCCGTGATGCTAGATATATCCACAGTATTGCTGAATAGTATCCCATTGACTAGATCTACCACTATCTGCTTCTCCACTCACCAGCTGGTGGACACTGGGGTTGTTTCCATTTTGGCTATTATGAATAAAGCTGCTAGCAGCATTTGAGTACAAGTCTTGGTGTAGATATATGTATTCATTTCTTTGGGGTATATATCTAGAGTGGGACTGCTGGGTCAAGTGTATGGTTAGTATATCTTTAAAAGAAATTGCCAAATGGTTTTTCCTTTTGCATTCCCACTGGCAATATATGAGTATTCCACTGTTCTCTACCCTTATTTTAGCTATTCTAGTGTGTGTGTGTGTGTGTGTGTGTGTGTGTGTGTGTTAAGTTTACTTCTGAAGGCAGAGAAGAATTATGAATACAGGGAATCATTTGAGAAAGAATAATTTTACATTTTAGACTGTATCGTTCTAATAGCTAATATATTACTATGTACTAAGAAATGGATATGGAATAATAATAGCTAAGGAAGCTGCTTTGTTAGTTAACTAAGGACCTCTTAGTTACCTCTTATTCTACTCATGGTTACTGTCTATAAACTGAAATAAAACCACTTCACTGATAAACTTCTGTGATTTTTCACTAAATCATACTGCCTCTTTATTAGTTTTCTGTGGTTCTGGTACTAGGTTACCACAAATTTGGTAATGTAAAAAAGCAGAAATTTATTCTCCCACAATTCCAAAGGCAGAAGTCAAGGTGTGGACAGGGCTGCACTTCCTCTGGAGGCTCAGTGGAAGAAGCTGCTCCTTGCCTCTTCAAGCTCTGGTGGCTCTGGCATTCCTTGGCTTGTGGCTGCATCACTTCTATTTCTGCCTCCATCTTTCTATTGTCTTCTCCTCTGTGTGTGTCTAATTTCCTTTTGCCTCCCTCTTATAAGAATACATGTGATTGCATTTAGGGCCTAGCTGGGTAATCCAGGATAATCTCCCCATCTCAAGTTCCTTAACTTAATTATATTTGCCAAGACCCTTTTTCTAAATAAAGTAACATTTACAGATCCCAGGGATTAAAATCTGATACCCCTGGGAGACATTATTCAGCCTATTAAAGACCACATTAGTATAAATTAGAAGTTTATTGTACTATTCAAAATGGCATATGAACATAGTGTCCTATCCACAGAATTCACTTTTTTATAGTATTTTGTTTTATCACTTCTACAGGAAGTTGGGGGTGGGGTAGGGAGAGGAATTTTTAGAATTCCTCTTAGAAAAAGGGGCTCTGGATAACTAGATGTGGGAGTACTGTAACATGTAACTGTCCTTATTCCTCCTTTAAGTTTCAGGCAAGATATTATTTATTCATACTTCCAAAGCTTAATTAAAACAGAAGCAGGCAGTTTCTGTTGGATTTTAGCATCTAAATTCTTCAGGGGCTTTTAATTATTTGTTAATGTCCTGCTTTATTTTTCCTCCTTTTTTCTCTCCCCATTCTTTTTTTTTTTTTAAATTAATTTATTTTATTTTATTGGCCTCGTTGGGTCTTTGTTGCTGCGCGTGGGCTTTCTCTACTTGCGGTGAGTGGGGGCTACTCTTCTTGCAGTGCACAGGCTTCTCATTGTGGTGGCTTCTCTTGTTGCAGAGCACGGGCTTCAGTAGTTGTGGTGCATGGGCTTCAGTAGTTGTGGCACACGGGCTCAGTAGTTGTGGCTTGCAGGCTCTAGAGTGTAGGCTAGGTAGCTGTGGCGCATGGTCTTAGTTGCTCCGCGGCATGTGGGATCTTCCCTAGCCAGGGCTCAAACCCGTGTCCCCTGCACTGGCAGGTGGATTCTTAACCACTGCACCACCAGGGAAGCCCTCTCTCCCCACTCTTAAAGCCTTTCTCTCAAATTAATTTTCCTCAGCTTTTTTCTTTTCAATCTCCTTACCGTAATTCATTAATACAACAGTTTTCTATGAAATGGCTACATGATGCCTGCAACATGACACACTGGAAAATAAAAAAACTACTTACTGGTAGTTTTTCCTGTCAGTGAAGTGATGCTTAGTCTCCTGGCCATGGTGGGTGATTTCTGCTGGGGTGGAGTCCGACACTGCTTCACTAGATCCTCATCTGCTGCTGATGTCATCAATTCTCCAATGAGAATTCTCTCCAGGCTTCCATCATCAATGCCTTTCCCCAGCCACCGCCCGCATGGGAACCTGGTAGGACAGAAACAAACTTCAGAATCACCAATATCTTACTAGCTTTAATTAGAATTTTTAAATGGCACCGTGGGTGAAGCCCATCATTTTAGTGCCTGTGGGTTGCTTTTTTCATTATGAAAAATTTCAAACACATAAAAAAGTAGAAAAGATAAGAGACACCCTTATTCTCATGACTTAAACATAACATTTTGCCATATGCTTCATTTTTATTTTTTGTTAAAAGTATTTTAAAGTAAATTACAAACAGGACATTTTACTCCCAAGCACTTTAGTATGAGTCTCTGAAAACTAAAGATATTCTCTCTTATATAAAGAGAATAAATCGTTATCATCAAATTAAAATAATTCTTTAATATTTTCTCATACCTCGTCTGTATTAAAATTCTGGGGTTAGTTTCAACAACAATATCTTCAAACTAGATGCCAATGTGGGAGTTAAGTTACAGGAGTAAAGAGGAGAATGTTCTCAAAGAAGAGTGCTGGCTTTGCCCAGGAGCATCTGAAAGACCCTTTCCTCTTACTGACATTATTTTAAGCTTCTTTTTTGTTTCCTTTTTTTTTTTTTTTTAATCAGACTTCCACCAATCATTTTCAACACTTGTGGACTAATTAGTGGATTAGCAGCAAACACAATCAGTTTCTTAAAAGTTTCTTAAAAGCAGCAAACACAATCAGTTTCTTAAAAGTATTTTGGGGACAATTTTGTATTTGGAACAAAATAACACAATTTTGTTATGACATAAGCAAAACCACCCAAAAAACTAAACTAAAATTCAGAAGGCAGCGGGAAAGCTTTGGAATGAAAATAATTCTCAAACCTTTTCTTGTCTAAAGAGTCTTAAAAGAAGTCTGAGCTCCCAAGGACATTTACTTACCTGTATGTATGTCCTGTGATTTCGTTTCTCACCATGACACAATCCACTAGCCATTTGGCTAACAGTCCTGAGTTATCGTGACCAATCTGAACAGTAGTCAGCTTCCCCAGGTTCTGGCACTGCAGGGACAGGACCACAGGTTACTCAGTACCTGATCCCTTCCTGCTACCCCTCAGCTTTAGCAGTGGTGCCATGGTTCCATCCAATTTAACAACTGCGGAGGACCCACTCTGCATAATGTGTTCTGCTGTGCACTAGAGAAAAATATTCACACCTAATAGATCCCTTCTAATGAGACAGGAGACATAGGAACATTAACTATCAAATTAGAGGGACTGCACAATGCCCTGGAGTAGAGATGTAAACAGGTACTTGAACACTGGGGAAAGAACGATGATTTCTAATTGGAGAACCCAGAAACATTGCAGAGTCAGTGATTTGTGCCTATGAAGGATGAGAAGAATCTCAAGAAGTGGGAAAAGGATGCTGTTTAGATTTAGTTGCAGAGAGGTCAGAGAAACAATTATAGATACAAAAAAATCACCAACATGACTAGTTTTCTGCTTCTAATAAAATACTAAGGCAGAACTGACTTCAAACCTCACCTAGAAGTCTTTGAAGCTGTTGTTAAAAAGAAAAAAAAAAAACAAAACATAGTTATCAGTGTCCTTCCTGACCCTTTGTGGACAAGTACAAAAGAAAGCAATGATAATAGGAATGGTGAAAATAAATGTCAGCTAAATTCTGACTTTTAAATTCTGATAAAAGATCACAGACCCCAGACATAGACCCCAGATCTGGGGTCTACCCCTGACATAGACCCCAGATCATAGACATCAGAACTACGAGTTCTCAAAGTCCTTGACGTCTTTGAATCACAGCGATCTAGGTGAGGGAGGATGGCATCTTGAATTAGTTGTGGCAGCAGAGATGGAAAGAAGTAGGCAGATGTGAGAGTCCAGAAACAGCAATGATGGGACTTATAATGCAGTTTATGTTCCGTACTTGGTAGTCGAAGAAAAGCCAAGGATTTTAATCTTTTATATACAGATGGCTGTGACCCCACTAGATAGATAGTGTCAAAATAAGCTCTTGGGCAGTGTTATGACTCTGAGTGGAAACTGCTATTCCTAGACTCCAAGGAACACGAGAACAGGACATTTCAATTAGCACCATTTCCCTCCTGAAACAACAGCTGTTTGTCTTCTTCCTGCATGCCAGGATCAACCAGCATGTGGGCTCAAAAGTATGGGAATATTTCACCAGGTAAGACCTGAAAACTGACTACCATAGCGAAAGGTTTATTTTTGCAAAATCACTTTATAAATATCACCACGTGGTCTAAAAACCAAAAGCATGGATAGCAGCTCCCCTGTTCCTTTGTCTAGGTTCAGGCAGGGTGAATTTACAGTTTGGAAGAGAACCACTGTTGGGAAAGCATTTACTTGAATGTTCTCTACTTGCCAGGTTCCGTGCTAGGCACTGGGAATTATGGAATAGGACCTGGCAAAGCCCCAAAGTGCACCATTATAAGTGGAAAAATAGAGCTTAACAATTAAAATAACAATAAAAATAGAAAAATTCACGTGTTCAAGACAACTTTAGGTATATAATCCCAAAAATGATCCTGTGTACTTAATTACTTCTTTATATTATTTGACTCGAGGAAAAATGAAAAAGTGAAACTGGCATCGTTGTGTAGAACTATGTATGACACTTTGTGCTAAGAAAGGTATTAGCTGGGCTTCCCTGGTGGCGTAGTGGTTGAGAGTCCGCCTGCCGATGCAGGGGACACGGGTTCGTGCAGTGGTCTGGGAGGATCCCACATGCCGCGGAGCGGCTGGGCCCGTGAGCCATGGCCGCTGAGCCTGAGCGTCTGGAGCCTGTGCTCCGCAACGGGAGAGGCCACAACAGTGAGAGGCCCGCGTAACGCAAAAAAAAAAAAAAAGAAAGAAAGGTTTTAGCTGAACTTACTTCAAAAGTCATTTCGAGGAGATTTTTGGGAATCTGCATTACTCCCGTGTCTCCCAGTTCTCCTGATACACAGATCCAAGGGTTCGATGTGATGATCGCATTGCTCAGCTTTTTGATGGGAATGATCACTGACCTATACGGAATCACTGAAAGAAAAATGCTGAAATTAATACAAAATTACAATAAAATTCTCCTGATAACAAAACAAATATACATTAAGAACTCGGCTGGCTTTCACAGATAATTTGCTTTTTAATGATCTCTCAAGATGTACTTAAACAAAAAGATGGATCATAACCTCCTCCAGTCTAGAAAGATGAGGTCTGGTTTATAAGCCAAAAGTCCCAATATTTGTGGTTTCCACACATATACATCACCCTGTGTACATGACATGCTTACCATTACCACTACATTTATAAACAATGCCAGGCATTAGCACCAGAATCTCTGAGGACATAAACAGTGACTGTGCTATATAGTATTTTCATTGTTTTAATGTTTTTTATTAATTTTGTTCCAGAATCGAGTATAAATGAGCACAGTTACTAGTATGGTTTCATATAAAAAAAGGTGGTAGATGACTTCTTGGATAGTATCCTCTTGTTGCTGATTTTCTTGGCCAACCCTTAAAAGCACTGCACTCCAGAACTTTCCCATCCCAGTTTTACAGTCCAATATGCAAAGCCAAGAATAATAAACAACAGCACCTCCATTCTGGACATAATATGAAGTCTATAAACTACAACCTGGAAAGGTGACTCATGTACAAGAGGTGCCCCAGGGAAAGAATCAGGATATGGAAAGGGATCTGTAAGAAATCTTTCGCCTCTGAGGGCTCTTCAAAAGGCACACCACTAGATGTCACTGTCCTATCACCATCCTTTGCTCAAATGTGGAAACCACCCAGGCATTACACATACCTCCATTTCCTTTAAAAAATGGGGATGGCTCAAACACATTAGCATATTTTTATCCCTCAGAGCCATACTTTTTTTTTTGTTTTTAAAGCAGGGTAGAATCAATATTTTGGTTGGTATTCTCAGGATTTCTGTTCATTCAGCCAAAGAGAGCTAATAGAAAGCCCTCCTTGAAAGAACTACACGTAGAATTAAAAACATTTATTGGATAAGAGGCTCAGATACAGCCTCACAATAGGAGCTCATGCTTCAATGTGCTCTTAGATGAGCGAAATGAATGGGATAAATGGTTCATTTCCCTAACTTTACATAGACGACTTTCTGTTGGGTGAATAACCTCCCTATCTGTCCTTTTATTTTGGCTGAAGGAAAGGAAAATGTCAGAGGGAAGGCCATACTTTCATGGTTTAGTAATCATGAGACTCAAATGATTTTTGAAACTGAAAGCAGAAGAGGTTAGTGCAAGATGTTATTTTAGGCCCCAGAGGCTACTTTCATTTCTTTCACTGACAGGATTAGAAAAGCTACCGAAAAAGGCCTGTTTAAGGTCAGCAGTTCTGTGGCTGCAAAGGGCTCACAGATGCACAACAATGATTTCATAAAGTAGAAAAAGAGCAATATTATTAAACTCAGAATATTTATTTCATGAAGTATTTCGATTCCTCTAATTGAAAGAGCTCCTCAGATGAAGAGAAACCTGCATATATGGGGAGGAACTTAGGATCCTAACTCTTCTCTTTCAAAACTGTATATAACACCTTAGTTTCTAGTAAACTAATAGTAGCTTGAAAGATAATATAGGTTGGCCCAATAACCATTCCAACTCCATTTTCCCCTTGTCTGCCTCTACCAGAGACTTTGAAGGCCAAAACCTACACAACTGTGCCCAGTGAAATATTGGTGATATTTATTGAGATTTCTTAGAAAACTATGTTTTTCTAGCACAGATTCTAACCCCTCTTCCTTGGCACTCCTTCCCTCTTTGGGCTGGAGGGTAGACTGAGAACAGCCATCGCTGGAGGCGGTCAGCATGCACTGATAACTGTCAAAGAGCCTGGGTCCGTGATAGCACTGTGGACTGCCTACCCCAAGACTTATCCCTGTGTAAGAAAATTAAAACAACCGATTTCTTTACACCACTATTTTCCAAGCTTCTGATACTTGCAACTGAATAAAACTGCTGATACAAGTAAAAATTCTCCAAAGTAGGGAAGGGGATGCACTGTAACAGAATAAATGCTGTAATTCAATTTATCAAAAACACATCTCCAATCATTTCCTCCCTCTATAGACCTACAACACCCAGCAAGATCCTGAAGTCTTTCTGAATCTTCAAAGTTTAATGATGTTCAGTTATATAAGTTTATTATCATATACTGATTCTTTGAATTTATGTGTTTCAGGTAAGATATTGGAATATTTGTTTAATAAAACATTTTTCTTTACGTCCATCCCAATTCCTACTGCAGACTGGGTTTCCCGGGAAGCAGACTGTGAGTCAGAAATTAGCATGCAGAATGTGAGGAAGAAAGCAGGATGGGCTGAGGCAGAAGCTGAGCTCTGATGCTGTGAGTGCTCAGCTGGTCCCACAGTGAGTTCTGGGACAGCCCATGGATCAGGCAGGGATGCTGGCCAGCTCCGGTAGGAGGGATAGCTTCAGGTAAGGTAGTTTTCTTTGGTGAGACACTCCCCACAGGAGCTGACAGCTGAGGGTGGTCTTCCAGCAGCATCTCCGGCTGCTGGGGCACAACCTTCATTCATAAATGGAGATGGGGTAGGGCGGGGGTGGTGGTGGATGTCACAGTGTGTGACTCACTGTGCTGTGATATGTCTCGTTTTAAAAACTATAAACCCTTATTCCATTAGTCATCTGAGCAACTCTTCACTTAACAGTCAATTCTCCAGACTTACTGATAGTGGTGAACACACTGGTGAAGCAGAAATAGTCCACAGCATTGAGGGAAAGAAGATGGTAAAGAAACTGCTCTCTTTCTTCTTCACAACGTAGAAAAGCATAACGTTTATAAAGCTTCCTAGGAAAGGGTAAGACAAGCACAAAATAATAGTATAGTATATTTTTCATTATGTCTTCCACTAAAAATAAACATCTCCACTTAGACAAACTATGGGTAGAAACTTTAATCTAGAAAGAACAGACAATTCACAAAAATGAACACATATACAGTTAATAACAAATTTAAATCTATTTAGTAATTAAAGAAATAACCTGCCATGAATCCATTTTGTCTCTTAAAGTAATAAAGATTTAAAAGTGATGACCACTGCTGATGGGGGGTAGGGGGTGGCAGTGAATAATAGAAAGTGGAACTGAAAATTTCAGAAAAGCAATTTGTTGGTAATAATTATTTTGAACCAATCATATTCTTTGACTCATTAATTTTACTTTAAGGGCTCAGTCCTAGGGATATAATATGAAATGTGGGCAAAGATTTACTCACAAATGTCCACTTGAATATTATTTGTAAAAGTAAAAATATATCATTGTATACCCATTAAAAATAAAGTTTAGGAAGAGTTTTAACAAAAACAAAACTACAAAATAATAAATAACTTTTTATTAAGCACTTACACTTAAGCATTTTCCAAGTATTTTAAAATTATTAATATATTTAATTCTCGTGACCACGAGAGGTAAGTCTATTAGCATTCTCCCTTTATAGATGAGGAAAACAGAGATACAGTGAAGTTAAGTATTTTGTCTAAGGCTACTCAAATAGTGAATAGTTAAGGTAGTATTTGAACACAGGCATTCAGATTTCAGAGGCTAAATCCTTATGATATAGAAAATGTTATGGTATAATATTAAGCCAAAAAAGATGCTGAATTGCAAATATAGTATAATCTTAACTAAGAGAACATGTACAGAAGTACAGAAGAAAACATGTGAAATACTTAGTAGTCACCTTTATGTAGTAAGATTTTAAATGATTATCATCTTCTTCTTTGTACTTTGGCCACAAAGGGCAAGTGACTTATGGGTGGGGATAAGGTGTGGGGAGAGTAATCAGTTTTAAGAGAACAAGGTCAGGTTCACAGACTGTACTTCACATCACACACTCTTTATCAAACCTATTCTTTGGACATTAAGACTCATCCTAAAATGCTCCAGAGAGTAACTTAACCCAACAGTGATATGTACAAATGCAAAATCACAAAAAGAATTGGGTGGCATTCCAACACTGTCACGTTTGAGGTCTCTTTTGAATTCTTTGCATACCTTTGGTCTAGAGAACTCAAAGTCCTCAACCTTCAAATTAGTTCTACTATACATATTAGCTGGATGACGCATTTCATCCAAGGTTTCTTGATGGGGTAAAGGGAAACTATCAAAACAGTTAACTATTAACTAATATGCACTTGACTGGTTTCCTGGCTCTAAACTACTAAATGTAAGTATTAGCAAGACTCTCAGAGAAGCCCTTTCCTGTGGACCTTTTTATTTTTTTACCACTCCTGGTTTTGTTGTGATCTTTACAATATGATATACGGTTTACATAAATTCCATCCATCTTTTGGATGTTACTCTCAGCTGTGGGACTATCAGCTTTTGTTCTGAACAGAGTAGCACAATCTGCCCCTTGGCTCTGAAATCTGTACCCTCCCAGATATAATCAAATAGGAGGTCATGACACAGAGTTTCTGAAGCATGTGCCTGTTAGAAAGGAAGAGTTCATGTGCAGAGGAGTCAGCAACTCAGGCTGAAGAAACCAGCGTGGCAGCCTATGCAATGTATTTTGTAAGCACACAGGTCACGGAAACAGAAATGCCTCAAGAGGCCATCTCTTACTTTGTGAGCAGTTGGTTAGAGAGCAACTGCTTGAGATGCTGGGACAAGAGCTTCTTTTCTAGAGACAATCTTATCCATGCTCGAGCTCGTCCGACATCAGTCTTGATCTCACTCATGTTTTGAATATGCCTAAAGAATAGTAAAACAGCAAAGATGTAAATCCTAAGGCTAACCTTGAACTGGAAAAGAACTGAAGAGTTACGGCACCGTGCACAGAAAAGTTATTTTGTACTTAGAGGAAGCAACAGGCAACACACAATTTATGTTGATTAAACTTCAAGTGTTCCACCTGAATCACGAAATTAGTCCAACAGCAGAATTACCATTACAACATGAGCACACAGGCAGTATCCTAAGATAAAGCATTTAACAGTCATTCACTCTTTCAGGTTTTATTTATTCTTGTTTCAGGCTCATAGATACCTATAAACTGGCACTTGGTTATTCCTGACACTCAGAAAAATAAAAGCAATAAAACAGGCTGAATATTCAAGTTCTTATTCAGAATAATTGTTCTACAGTTGAAGTATCTGCTACAACTTTAATCCACTGAATCATTTTTCAAATTGCCCTGACAACATATGGAAAATATGAAATCGCATTTTCTATGGCATTAGAATACAAGCTGTACTATACTAATAAATTCAAAATTCTTAAACATTTGAGAGACTTAGGAAATTGTGTGGCCACAAACAAACTGTGTGGTCAACCCCCAAATGAATGTTACATATATGTATATATTAGCATTCTGTGTAGAAGCTGATGCCATACCCAGCAGGACTGAATTTATCTAATGATTCTCCTCCTAAGGAGAAAGAAGGATCGAGCAGGAAGGCCAAGCCTAAGGGACAGGATAATTATAGAACCACTACAATGACTCACTGAAAAGTCTTTGTGATTGTGACCCACCATCCCTTCCTTTGATTTTTTTTTTTTTTAATGTACAGAATGACTCATCTCAGCTGTAATAAATATTGCAACAAACCCTTTTCTCTGATGATTCCAAGCATTCAGAGTAAGGAATATCCTCCCAGTAAAACACACACATTCTCTTTTCCCCCCCAGTTTTATTGAGGTATAATTGACACACGGCACTGTATAAGTTTAAGGTGTACAGCATAATGACTTGACTTATACAGATCATGAGGCCTATCACTGCCCCTCCCTGTGGCTCCTAACTCCAGGCCTCGGAAGAAGCCAGGATAGATGAAGAGCCACCCTCCTTCCTTCCACTGGGGCTCAGTCTTGTGGACAGAAGCTGGCTCAGTGGTGGCTGGGGATGGTCACAGCACGACTCTCCGAGGCTTGGTGGTTGAGGAATGTAGCTGGGCCCAAGGCAGCAGTGGCACAGGGTGGCCTAGGCCCGGGGCTGGTAATGTGAGGCTGACGTTTATGGTCCCGAAGTCCTCCTGAAGTGGGGTCAGACAGTGGGAAGGACAGAGAGACAGGGCCAAGGCGGGTGGGAGTGGGGACCAGGTGCTCAGGGCTCAGAGCTTGTGGGAGTTCACCCCTTGTAGGTCCCCTTGTATGGGAAGCCCACTCTCTTCATCAGCTCATCTGCCTCTGTGGGGCCTCAGCTGCTGTAGATGTAGGGGATGGGCTGGGGCTGCTCCCATTCGATCTGGGGCAGCAGTGGTGTGAAGATGCACCAGGCCTGCTGGAGCTCCTCACTGCACATAAAGTGCGTCTGGCTCCCAAAGAAGATGTCCAGGATGAGGTGCTCATATGCATCTGGGAGCTTCACGTTCTTGTATCTGCTGCCATAGGTCAGGTTCAGCATCGACTCCTCATGGTTGAAGAACATGCTGGGCTTCTTGGTCATCATCTTGGTGTACACGGCCTCGTTGGGCTGCAGGCGGATCACCAGCTCGCTGTGCTTGCACTGCTGCTGGAAGATGTCACCGGCCACGTCTCGGAACTGCAGAGGCACCTCAGCTTTGTGCTCATTCAGGGCTTTGCCGTAGCGCAAGATGAAGGGCACCTGTCCCACCTCTCGTTCCCCACATAGAGGATGACAACTGCAAAGGTGGCGGTGGTGGAGCCGTGGGGCACCATGGGGTTGTCCAGGTATGCTTTGGTGGCCTCACCTTCTCCGTTGGGGTTCCCCATGTACTGGCCCAGGACCACATTGCTCGCCTGCACCTTTGAGATACATTTCAACATCCTGACCTTCTCATCACGGACGTCATCTGAGTCGGTGGAGACGGGCTTCTCCACGGCCACCAGACACACCATCTGCAGGATGTGATTTTCCATCACGTCTCAGATGATCCCAAAGTCATTGAAGTAGCCCCAGCAGCCCTCAGTGCCAAAGGACTCCTTGAAGGTGAGAATGACGTAGGATATGTTGTCACACTTCCAGATGGGGCTGAAGATGCTGTTGGCAAACCTCAGAACCGTGAGGTTCTGGGTCATCTCCTTGCCCATGCAGTGGTCGATGCGGCAGATTTGGTCCTCATGAAATGGGGAGGAAATGTGGTTGGAACTCTGCAGGTCCCTCCCAAAGGGCTTCTCCATGACGATACAGTTCCAGCCTCTCTGGCTCATGCAGGTCTTGTGGATGTTCTTGGTGACAGCCTCATAGGCTTTGGGGGGCAAGGCCAGGCAGAAGAGGCGGTTGGCTTACGTTCCCTGGTGGAGGGTGTTCATGTGGCTGTTGAGGCGCTCATAGGAGGCCGCATCATCATAATGGCCAGTCACATAGGAGTTGCGGGCAAAGAACTCCTCCAGCTTGGGCTTCTCCTCTGGGGTAGCTTTGATGAATAGCTCGCTCCACTTGCGTGTATTGGCCACTGTGAGGTGGGAGAGGGCGTAGCCCATGATGAAGGTATCTTCTGGCAGAAGGCCACCCCAGAACAGCCACCAGATGGTGGCGTAGATCTTCCTCTTGGCCAGGTTGCTGGATGCGCCCATGATTATGAAGATACGTGTATCAAACTGGTGAAAGGAATCACTTTGGTACAGCTCTTCCCGTAGTATCCCACACACCCGGGTCTGGTTCAGAGCCACCTGCTCTGCCATGATGCTCTCTGCGCTGGTTGCCGGGCCACGGGTCACCTGTGGTCCCCAGCGCAGCTGTTCCATGTCCTGGATGCCTCGTGAGTGCCCGTGCATCTCCATGCTGTTCGCACAGGTCCACATCCCTGACCCACACCGCCCCTGCAATTTGGCTTTCTCGCCAGCCCTGGGCGGAAGGGCTCCACTTCTGCAGTGTGGTCACGCCCCTCGACCCCGTTTGTAGGCAGGCCCTCTGCAGCCCCACCCCCTCACCTCCTCGTCCCCTGGCCATTGGTCACCTGCTCAGGTCAAACCAGCCCCATTAGGCAGCCTCGTTGTGGCTCCTCCCCCAGCAGGGGCAGGGTGGCTCGGCTGGCTGCTCAGGCTTCCCGTCTGGGGCAGCCTGTCTTGCGTCTGATCAAACACTCTTGATAAAATGTAAAGCATTATCACATCACACAAGTGAGGCTTAAAGAGATGGCTTAAAAACAAGTCAGAATGAGGAAATAAAAGAAAATTTTGTTGCCGTTTCGTTAACCAACCTCACCTCTAAGAATTTTTTTCAGAAATTATGACAGACAATTTATCTTTAAAGGGCTAATACCATTACACACGGTCATGAATGGAGAAAGCTGGTGTCAGGCAAGTCCCGCTTAGACCCTGGTTCTGGTGGTGGCGGCAGTGGTAGGATGACCCACACAGGCACCTCCAAAATGAGCCTAGGAAACAGCACTGGCTGTTCCTCAACTACTGACATTGCCCAAATGATGACACAGTTGACAAAAAGCAACAAGGGGGAAATGCTCAGGTATTTACCACTTAAAGTTCCACAGTATGTACAAGGTCCCCCCATGAGTGCAGTGCCAGGTTAGAGCTCACATGATCCAGGAATACCAAGTTGATCAAAGTGTATCCACCAGAAATGAATCTATATGAGGTTTGGTAAGTACGTATGTTGTATAATCTTTCCCTAAGTGTTCTTCCTACTCTAAAACAGTATAGTCTACTGAAATTAGTTTCATGCTGGTCTTAAGTATCTGGAGACATGATAGGTGAAGAATGTCAAAATGGGAAATAATTATTTGAAAAACAATGTTATGTTAAAGGAAAATGGGAAGGATTGGAATACATAAAGTGAAACCTCTTTTATTTAGGTGGCTATCAGCACTCCCATCATAAAAATGTTTGCACTAATTTTTGTTTATTTGTTTGTTTTTTTGTGTTGTTTTGTGTTTTTTGTCAGGAAGCATGGGAATCAGCAGATGAGGCCACCAGATTCTTCTCCTCAAGCCCCTTGTTCACTGGCACCAGGGAAATTACTCTGCCTAAAAAATTGCCTCCTAATGTAATTCCTTTGTCCCAGAATATTCAAAAGCTCACGGGATATAGCCTGAACTGCTCAGGCCTGCATTCAAGGCCCATTACCCCTTGGCCTCAACATATTTTCCTATTAAAAAATTCTATTCCAAGCAGTTAACTTATAAGACTCTGTATTTTATTACCTGAAATACTTACTCTCTTCTAGCTTCCTTATTTGATTCTATTCATGTTTGAAATCCCAGCTTCTTCTAGAAAGCTTTCCTTGACCATGACAGCCTTCAATGACCTCTCTAATTTACGGAATTCTATAGTGTGATTTGCATTTATTGTGCATTACTACTTTTATCATTTTCTCTTGGTATACATTTTTCTCAGCTTGACAGAAGCTCCCTGAGGATGAGGAACCCAATACTTCTTACTAGTCTTGAATCCTTCTTTGCTCCCTCTAGGGCCTAGTGTATATAAAAAGCTAAAAAAATTCTGTTGCTTTGTAAATCTATATCTAATTTTATGCTTTAAAACAATTTATATGTGTTGTGTTATTCAACTTTAAATCTATTAAAATTTTTTCTGTGTAGTTATACCATTTGAATCTTTTTTTTTTTTCTGCAGTACGCGGGCCTCTCACTGTTGAGGCCTCTCCCATTGCAGAGCACAGGCTCCGGACGCACAGGCTCAGCGGCCATGGATCACGGGCCTAGCTGCTCCGCAGCATGTGGGATCCTCCCGGACCAGGGCACGAACCCATGTCCCCTGCATCGGCAGGCGGACTCTCAACCACTGCGCCACCAGGGAAGCCCCCATTTGAATCTTTTTAATTGGAATAATTTATTATAGGTAATTACAATGATACTCAGCATAATATTATACAAGTATTACTTCTAAAATAGATCCTGGGGACTTCCCTGGTGGTGCAGTGGTTGGGAGTCCGCCTGCCGATGCAGGGGACACGGGTTTGATCCCTGGTCTGGGAGGATCCCACATGCCGTGGAGCAACTGGGCCCGTGTGCCACAACTACTGAGCCTGTACTCTACAGCCCACAAGCCACAACTACTGAGGCCACGTGCCACAACTACTGAGGCCACGTGCCACAACTACTGAGCCCATGCACCTCAACTATTGAGGCGCACGTGCTCTAGGGCCCGCATGCTGCAACTACTGAGCCCACATGCTGCAACTACTGAAGCCCATGTGCCTAGAGCCCATGCTCCGCAATAAGAGAAGCCACTGCAATGAGAAGCCCACGCACTGCAATGAAGAGTAGACCCCACTTGGCGCAACTAGAGAAAGCCCGTGCACAGCAACGAAGACCCAATGCAGCCAAAAATAAAAATTAAAATAAAACAGATCCTGTTAATTCACAGAAAAGCAAACATGGTGTGGTTTAAATAGCTTATTTATTTGATTTGTTTCCAACCCTGGTACAAAGCTTTCTAATTTTTATGTATTCTGTCTTATCTGATTGTCACAATAACTAGTGAGAGGGAGACCATCATTATTTCACTTCAAAAATGAGAAAACTGAGATTCATCGAGACTAAGTGACCCACCCAAGGTCACAGAAATAGTACATATTCTAGAGATGCCACCCATTTTTTACCAATCATTTCTTCCTGGTACTCACATTCTTGGAGAAGCTCTCCTTCTACAGACCCAGAAGAACCAGAAGCAACAACTTCAGGTACCACCATGACGATGCTCCTTATCCTTCAGCTAGAACTGAATGGATAAGCAGCATCTATCTGCCTGATCTAAGCTGAGCCAATCAGATTTTCTCTCAGAAACTGGAAATTAGTACACTGAAAAACCAAGTTAGTTTTTGTTGAATGCTTAAATAAGGGATGTTAAGGCCAGGGCTTGGGAGAGCATGTTCACAGTAAAGCAGAAAAGGAGGGAAAGGGACAGAGGGGAGGAGAAGCAGCAGAAGTGGAGGGAAAAGCAGGGACAATTTGCTTCTTCTGAGATGGAGAGTAACCTTGGACAAAACTGTTTCCAATCCAGCCACAGTTCTTGTGCTTGGATTCTGGAAAATACCCTCATGTATCTCCCATAAATCCTCCTTTCTGCTGAAGCTAGTTTGAACGGGCTTCTGTTCCCTAAAACTGAATGATTCCTGAGAGTGGCAGCAACTAAATTTGAATCCACATTTCCTGAGTCCAAAACTGGTGCTTATTTCACTGTATCACCAATGAAACACAATAATATTTATTAGAGAGATTAAGGAATTAGCCAATTTTAGTGTGAGCCCACATTCTGTATAGTCATAAAAATTCCTCAAATATTCCTTCTGAGGGTAACAAAATCAATCGTGACTATTTAACTTTAGTGTAGAATAAAGCCAGATGCTCACAGCTCATATGCAGACATTAGTTATAAAAAGATAAAGTGAGTAGCCAATTTACCCTCAAGTAATTTATTCCCATCGTAAACCAGATATTTCTAGGGTTTACTCAGATATCCTGTTCATTTGTTTACATATTCAGAATATCTATACTTGGATTATAGTACTCACAATCTCCTCAATCATGTAATGTTCTACTATGCCCCTCATTATTAATTGCATTTTGTCATTAAGAATAAAAGTTGGGGAACTTCCCTGGTGGCGCAGTGGTTAGGAATCCGCCTGCCAATTCTGGGGACACGGGTTCGAGCCCTGGTCTGGGAATATCCCACATGCCGCGGAGCAACTAAGCCTGTGTGCCACAACTACTGAGCCTGCACTCTAGAGCCCGAGAGCCACAACTACTGAGCCCGTGTGCCTAGAACCTGTGCTCCGCAACAAGAGAAGCCACTGCAATGAGAAGCCCGCGCACCGCAATGAAGAGTAGCCCCTGCTCACGGCAACTAGAGAAAGCCCGTGCTAGTTTGAATGGCTAGATGATATATGCACAGCTACTCTGGAAAGAAATTGGTAATAATGGTAACGGCATGGTAATACTCCTCTTTTATAAGTAGACAACAACTTGTACAATTATTAATATTTACTGTCCCAAGCCTTTCTCTTTGGAAGAAAAGAATCATTCTATAACTGACAGTATGGTGATACTTGGCATCTATGAAGGTCCTGGGGAGTTGTCAGAGATAACAGGGGATAGCCTGTAGACATGTCTGGACTCATGCCAGCTGCTAAGCAATCTGGTACCAAGACACTTGACAACTATGAGGACTCAAAGTCTCTACACTGCCAGTGGCTTTGCTTCAAGAGAGAAATGTGGGAAACAGGAGGTACTGCCAGGGAATGTGTCCCACAGAATGCGTGAACTCAGATATCTTTGCTACCTAATCTTTAAAAAACAAGTTTTTAAGTGCCCATAGTGAAAGAAACCGAAGTTTAGAAATATTACTTGGGTGTTTCTCTTTAAGGAAAAGCATCTACATCAACTATCTCGCTAGCAACTAGGGATTACAATGAAGTACTTGCCAAGAACTTAGAAACAGAAATAAGCCCGTGCACTGAGAGTTAAAGTAAACGTATCAAGAATAAGAACAACAATACATATAAAGTTATCTTAAAGAGGCAGAATGAAGCAGAGAAAAGGGAGAGAGAACCATGGGCAGTGTTTCGGCAGGGCCTTTCTGAGACGACATCAGTCCCCTTAGTATGAGGATCAATGGCATGGAGCTGGGTGATCAGGCATCCATCTCTCTGCTCCTGAGGACAGCAAGTAGACTTCTGATTTTGATCTAGCTTCCAGGCAGAGCCTATCTTTATCAATGAAAGAATATCCAGTCCTGGGGCTTCCCTGGTGGCGCAGTGGTTGAGAGTCTGCCTGCTGATGCCGCGGAGCGGCTGGGCCCGTGAGCCATGGCCGCTGAGCCTGCGCGTCCGGAGCCTGTGCTCAGCAACGACGGGAGAGGCCACAACAGTGAGAGGCCCGCGTACCACAAAAAAAAAAGAATATCAAGTCCTCTGGTTAAGGAAATAATAAATTGATTTAACTGGCTTCCTGTGACCATGCCCTTACCTGGTCATAGATGACTAGACAAGAGTGGACAGATGACCCAAGTTCAGCCTATTATTATTATTATTATTTTTTGTATGATCAAGCAATTCCATTTTTGGGTACACACCCAAAAGAACTAAAAGCAGGAACTCAAACACATATTTGTACACTCACATTCATAGCAGCACTATTCAAAACAGCCAAAAGGTGGAAACAACCCAAATGCCCATCGATGAATGAGTGGAATAACAAAATGTGGTATATACATACACCGGAATACTATTCAGCCTTAAAAAGTAAGGAAGTTCTGATACATGCTGTAACACGGATGAACCACAAAAATACTATGCTAAGTGAAACGAACTAGACACAAAAAGCATGATTCCACTTATATGAGGTACCTAGAATAGTCAAATTCACAGTGACAGGAAATAGAACAGTGGTTACCAGGGGCTTGAGGAGCTATTGTTTAATGGGTACAGAGTTTCAGTTTACAATGACAATAAGTTCTGGAGATGGATAGAGGTAACGGTTGTACTACTGCAAATGTACTTAATGCCACTGACTATACACATAAAAATGGTTAAAATGGTAAATTTTATGAGATATATATTTTACCCCATTTTTTAAAAAAGCCATAGAAAAATGTAGAATCTATGTTGTGGGTATATGGATGCATTCATTATAAAATCTTTTGACTTGGCTGTATGTTTAAAATTTTTAATAATAAAATCTTAGGGAAAAACCCTAGGAAGTCAGCTTGTCTTTTCTCGGCAATGCCTTTCTACCATACTAGACACCTTTTGAAAGCAATCAACCAGTTAAGTTTTATTACAAGTATCTATCATTTGGCTAAAACATCACTTTAGGGTACCCAGGGGTCTCTTTCAGGCAAAGTCTGAAAATTAAAAGCCAAAGTAACCCTTAAGTGAGAAGTCATAGGAAATCAACTTTTTGTTGAGTATCCTGAACAAATATAGACTCTTCAAGGTTATACTAAATTATATTTAGGGTGATGTACACCCACACACTACTGCCAACTTGTTTGTGCCTAGTCACACCTGGCATTTTTTCTGATGACAAGGCAAAGGCTGAGAACTTGAATCTAGTTAGAAAGAGACATGAACTGTGTCAGGAAACCTTAGTTCTAGTTCCATTTCTGCTGTTAGTTGGCTATATATATGGTCTTAGACTTTATCTGCCTGCGCCTGAGTTTCCACATATATAAAAGGAAGAAGCTAAGCAATATGACTTCTCAAGTTTCTTCTATATTCTAAATTTTAAATTTATTAGTAAAAAGTACCTCAGCAATCACCACCTTTCTAAATCTTCAAAACTGTAACCAATATAATTCAGTAACAGTTTGGCTATAAGGATATATATATATATATATATATGTATATATATACACACGTATATATGTTAGATAAACACACACACACACATACACATGAACACACACACACATTCTCTTACCCACACTCAAAGAGATTAAAATATGGCAAATCCTTCATTTAACAAATATTAATTGAGCACCAATTATGTGCCACTCTGTTAACACTAACTTGCAATTCAACAGTTTCACATGTCAGATAGATTCCCTTCTCTCATGAAGTTCATAAGTAGCATTAGAAAAACAAACAAGCAAATAAGTGCTATTATGCAAAGAATTAAAATAAGGGAATTTGAGAGCCTGCATGCCGCAACTAAGGAGACTGTGAGCCACAACTAAGGAGCCTGACTGCCACAACTAAGGAGCCCAGCTGCTGCAACTAAGACCCAGAGCAACCAAATAAATAAATAAATATTTTTTTAAAAAATAGGGGAATTTGAAAGAGAGTGACTGGATTGCTGCTGTAGACCAGGTGGTCAGGGATGGCTAGTGGAAGGAAGTGACATTTGAACCAAGATACAAACGACAAGAAGGAGCCTTAGCTGTGGAGATTCTATGGGGGTAGGACTCAGGGAAAAGCTATCAGGTGAAGGGAATGGGTAAAGAAGGCCCCAGGGCAGGAAACAAGTTTGGCATGCTGGAGGAAACAAAAAAGAGAGAGTGATAGGAAATAATACTGCAGTCAGACAGGCGTCAGATCAAGTAGGGCCCTGCCAGTCAGGGTAAGTGATTTGCACTTTATTCTAGGATCACCATATTAGCAGTGAGGAGGATGAATTACAGTAGGGCAAGCACTGAACTATGCGGACCATGATGTAATCCAGGAGAGAAATTTTAGGGGCTTAGACTAGAGAGGTCACAGCTCACTGATCTAACATTCAAAGGAAGAGGTGAGCAGCAGCTGTACCAAGAATTATACCCCTGGATAATGAGCTATCTACTCTGGGACTTCCCTGGGGGTCCAGTGGCTAAGACTCTGTGCTCCCAATGCAGGGGGCCCGGGTTCAATCCTTGGTCAGGGAACTAGATCCCACATGCCAGAACTAAGACTTTGCATGTCACAACTAAAAATCCCACGTGCCGCAACTAAAGATCCCACATGACACAACGAAGATCACTGGTGCCTCAACTAAGACCTGACACAGCCAAAAAAATTTTAAAAAAAACAACAGGGACTTCCCTGGTGGCACAGTGGTTGAGAATCTGCCTGCCAATGCAGGGGACATGGGTTCGAGCCCTGGTCCAGGAAGATCCCACATGCCGTGGAGCAACTAGGCCTGTGAGCCACAACTACTGAGCCTGCGCATCTGGAGCCTGTGCTCTGCAACAAGAGAGGCCGCAACAGTGAGAGGCCCATGCACCGTGATGAAGAGTGGCCCCCGCTCGCTGCAACTAGTGAAAGCCCTCGCACAGAAATGAAGACCCAACACACCCAAAAGTAAATAAATAAATAAATAAATAAATTTACTAAAAAACAAACAAACCAAAAAAACGCACACACACACATTTTTTGGAAATAATTTGATTTACAAAAATGTTCTAAAAGTAGTACACCGTATGCTAACACATATATATGGAATCTAAGAAAAAAAAAAAGGTCATAAAGAACCTAGGGGTAAGACAGGAATAAAGACACAGACTTACTGAGAGAACGGACTTGAGGATATGGGGAGGGGGAAGGGTAAGCTGTGACAAAGTGAGAGAGTGGCATGGACATATATACACTACCAAATGTAAAACAGATAGCTAGTGGGAAGCAGCTGCATAGCACAGGGAGATCAGCTTGGTGCTTTGTGACCACCTAGAGGGGTGGGATAGGGAGGGTGGGAGGGAGGGAGACGCAAGAGGGAAGAGATATGGGAACATATGTATATGTGTAACTGATTCACTTTGTTATAAAGCAGAAACTAACACACCACTGTAAAGCAATTATACTCCAATAAAGATGTTAAAAATAATAATTAAAAAAATTAAAATAAAAGTAGTACAGAGTTCCTGTATACACAGCTTCCCTTAATGTTAACATCTTACATAACCAAACTAAGACATTCACATTGGTACAACACTATTAATTGAACTACAGACTGATTTCACCAGTTTTTCCACTTATGTTCTTTTTCTGTTCTAGGATCTAATCCAGCAACCCTATTGCACTTGGTTGTCACCTCCTTAGTCTCCTCCAATCCATGATATTTCCTCAGCCTTTTCATGTCTTTATGACTTTGATACTTTTGAAAAGTACTAGTCAACTATTTTGTAGAATGACCCCCAATTTGGATTTTTCTCACGTTTTCTCATAGTTATACTGAGTTTATGCATTTATGGTAGGAACACTGCAGAAGTGATGTTCTCTTCTTGGTGTATCATATCGGGGGTACATTACTAGTTTTGTCTTATTACTAGTGATGTTAACCTTGATCACTTGCTTAAAGAGATGTCTGCTGGGTTTCTCCACTGTAAACTTACTATTTTTTCCTCTGTAATTAATAAATTCCTGGGGCAGGATACTTTGAGACTATGCAGATATTCTGGTTTCACCTTAGACCCTTCAACCACTAATTTTTCTACTTCATTCTTCTACGTTTATTAATTGGAATGCTTCTGTAAAAAAGAGCTGTCCCATTGCTTTCATCTATTTATTTAATTAGAATAGGCTCTTGGATATTTATTTTATGGGTTATGCTCTATTACTACTGTTATCTATTTTGTTGCTCAAATTGTTTCAGCTTTGGCCATTTGGAGCTCTTTCAGCCTGGCTCCTATGTC
This sequence comes from Orcinus orca, assembly GCF_937001465.1. Lineage (NCBI taxonomy): Eukaryota > Metazoa > Chordata > Mammalia > Artiodactyla > Delphinidae > Orcinus > Orcinus orca. The sequence goes on from NC_064569.1 coordinate 25,794,714, forward strand.
TTTTTTTTTTTTTTTTTCCTATTTTTTGGCCATGCCATATGGCATGTGGGATCTTAGTTTCCCGACCAGGCATCGAACCCACTCCCCCTGCAACGGAAGCTCAGTGTCTTAACCACTAGACCGCCAGGGATGTCCCTCCTATGTCTTTATTACCTGATCCTATACTTTCTGAGCACTTCCTTACTTTCTGGCCTTACCAAAGATGCACTAAGTTCATCCTATATTTTCCCTTCCTTAGTCCTGGAATCAACCACTTCTCTAGAGAGCCATGGTTCCTTTCATTGGAGAATGGTATTTGGAAACCAATATGTGGGCACTAGTTGTGCTCATTGTTACTGGGGTATTACTACTTTGAGGCCCTCTCAGTGGGAAGAGCTTGGAATTATACCAGTTGATTGCCAACGGTAGGAAACTGGGAGAGATGTTGATGCGAAAGGAGTGATAGAACTGTTCTGTATCATGATTGTGTGTTTATGAAAACATATAGAACTACACACCAAAAGAGGATGAATTTTACTGTATATAAATTTAACCAAAACCCAAAACAAAAACCACTAGGATGTGGAGGGAACCTCAAACGGAATACAAGCTAACAAATAACCCTAACGCTATTACAAATGAATAATACAACCACACTGAAGGGACTGGAGAAAAAAAGAACTAAGCTAAGTTTTGGAAAACAGTATTTTGACTGGATACTGAAAGGCTAATGACAAAGAAAACTGCAGCTGTGCACAGCACTAAACTTAGCTAGTAACCTTGCTCCTTACAGGGGCTGGGGTAGCAATTCCGAAAATACAGGTTGCACAAATAAGTGGATATGTTGCAGATAACGAGAACCAGGTGTCTCATAGTTGGAGAAAAAAATTACGAATAAGGGAGAAGGCTAGAATGGTCCCCGTGGTACTGAACTGGAAGCAGAGATATCATTATGAATTTATGGTCTTAAAAAAATTAACTGTGTGTATGTGTGTGTAAAAATACATATACACACATATAAATAAATATAGAAACAGAAATAAATATAGATGTATGTGTATGCGTGAGTTCATAAACAATAGATTTATTTCCAGGCCTATTTTGAGTGCTTTACACTTATTAACTCACTGAATATTTACACCAAAATTTTAAGAGAAACACTATTATTTTACAGGTGAGATAACTGGGACTATAAGGAACTACCCTTGGCTACGGAGCCTAGTGAGTGGCAGAGCTAAAATAGCAACCTTTATAGGCTGGTTCCATAGCCTGAGGTCTTAACCAGCACGCTAGACTGCCTCTTATAAAGTGAAGGGAGTTTACTGCAGCCGGACATCCCTCCCCACAAAAAACCAACAACATGAAGCAGATGAAAGTAAATAAGCAGGAAACTGGAAGGAGCGGGGCAGCCTTATGTGACGTCACCATCTCCTAATTAGGTTTCAGAAGTTTGGCCCTGAGGTCACCACTGCAAAGCTTTTGACAATCATCCCCTTAAAGTGATGGCTACTGTGAAATCACTGCAGAACAGATGTGGTTTTATGCTTCCATTAAGAGAGCTGGAGTGCATTTTCCCCTCAAAGTTACAACTATTCATCTCATGCTGACCATCAAAAGGAATCATAAGCTACATGAGGACAACTACATTACATCTATCAAGGAATAAGGGCATTTAAGATACAAACATAGGAACTGATTCAGATAACAAAATCCAACATTTACTGAACTCTCAGGATGACCCGAGTACTTCTTGAAACTTTTTAGTGTAATGGACTAACTAGTTTAATTCTTATGAGCTAGATAACTGTTTTTATCTCTATCTGAGAGAAGGAAAAACTGAGGCAAAGAGAAGTTACAAAAAGTGCCTAGGATCACACAGCTAGTGTGAAGCCAGGATATGTCACCACTGTACTATGATGCCACTCATAAAAGTTATGCTTTTCACTTGTAAGCCTCTGACAAATCAAATAAACATCAATAGTTAATATTAAAGCATACCACAAAAGAAAAATTTCAAGCGTTATAAATGTTATAACATTCACTTTAGACCCACATATTTTAAAAGCTGACTAAAATGTACCCAAAATGTTTAAGAGAAAAAAGCCTCTGCCTTCCTCATTCAATAAATCTATTTTAGGTATGTTGATGCCTTCTAATGATTTCTAAAGCCAGTAACTGCATGTGATAATTCTCAGATTTGCATTTGCTTCAAAGAAAATCTACCTGTCAGCGATTTTTCTGCTAAGTAACCTGTCATTATTTGCAGATTTTTTGGTTTATATTTGGGGGCAGAAGGAATTCAAGGAGATTAAAAAAAAAAAAAAGAACCAAAGAAATTGTAAAATAATTTACAATTTAAAATAGGGCTATTTTAAAATTTTTAAATTAAATTTACAATTTAAATTTACAATTTAAAATAGGGCTATTTTAAAATTCTTCTCACTTGCATTTTGCCTTTGGATTTAATGTCAGGAAAACACATAATAGTATAAAAGTAAAATAAATAAGATTATAAAAAAGGTTTTCTTCAGAATACATAAGCAAAAAATACCATAGCCACAGTTATTTGAGCAATTTAAATGAAAGCCATAAATATTTCAAAGTTATCACCATATGCTAGCACATATATCAAATACCTCATGTCTTGGATAAGAGAGACCCTGAGTGTTGGCAACATAACTCCTGAGTCAGATTTTCTTCTTTCTGGTCCAAGGGCAACTATGTAGAAAAATATCAGCAAAGTATTAGAAAAATAACAGTAAAGACTTAAAAAAACTACATGGTTCACATTCTATAAATAAATACTTTGAAATTATTTTGATGTGAACAAATTTTAAAGACAACAGAAAAGCTCAAATTTGTTTACCTGAATGTTCCTACTTTATTAATACAGTAAACTAGTTATTTTCTTTCTAGTTAATATGGGGCTGTATTTGAAAATTTTAAATGAATCATAAAAGTCCACTTAGCAAATAAGACAATGTGTGCACATTTTGGCCAGAAGGGCCAGTCACTTTCTAAAGTTATCATTCTAATAGGTCCAAATAATTACAGGAAAGTAATGTCTGTAAATTAACCTACTAAGTACGTGAACTATCTCTGGGCTTGTGAACTACAATCATACAAGTCCCCTTTTGAAAGAGGGTTTAAAAAGAAAAACCTAAGAGTTTGGATTCTTTAGTCTGATATAAGTTTCTACTTCAAAGTTCAGAATCCAAACTACAGTATGTTTATCATGCAAAGTGAGTAATCTTAACGGACAGTTAGAAGTATAATGTCTATGAGCCATTCTCCTATGAAGTCTGAAGAGCTAACATTTATAAAAGGAAAGATTATTCTCTTATATAGCAATGGCTAAACAATCAATTATTGGTTAATATGTTGTAGTTGGAGTGCTCAATCTCACTTTAAATGAGATGCTGTGGAGTTTTGTCCCCTTTCTTTATTTCCATTTTCCCACCTGTAGATGAAAAGTAAATTGCAACATCACACTTGGCAAATGCATTGATAAAATCAGAATTTAGAATGTGAGTTTTCGTTGTATATTAAACTTGCATTTTCTCAGTTTTTAGATCCATTCTACTTCGGGGGGGCTAGAATACAATATCAGAACACATAAATATACATGAAGCTGGCACTGAAGGAAGATAGGGAACATTTTGGTGGATTAGGATCTGCAAGTTTTTGGCACTTGGTGAAAGAAGCTGGGCTGATACTTGGCAGGTATAAATGAGCACTGATGGGGTTGCCAAGACAAAGAGAATGCGGCCAGACCAACCCAAAGGCAGTCCTTTTGAGGGCCTTCCCTACCAAGCAGGTAACAAATAGGGCATTTGTCTTGGCAGTTTGGGGAGGGAGTTTTCAATGGGTCACTGAAAACACTGGTTCATCTTGATACCCAAGAGGTAACAGACACCGAAGACATTGTTCCACAGACTTGCAGGGAATGTGCTGGTTGTCTTCCTGTCTGAGACTATCATCACTTAAGTGTGCTAATTAATGAAAGCACATCCCTCTTTTGGGGGAGAAAGTGAAGTACCTCAGAGAATGCCTCTACACTCCAGATGATTAGACAGCATGAAAGATGGCCACACACGTAATAAGAAATGGGTCGAGGGACTTCCCTGGTGGGGCAGTGGTTAAGAATCCTCCTGCCAATGCAGGGGACATGGGTATGATCCCTGGTCCGGGAAGATCTCATACGCTGCAGAGCAACTAAGCCTGTGCGCCACAACTAGTGAGCTTGCGCTCTAGGGCCCGTGAGCCACAACGGCTGAGCCCATGTGCCCACAACAACTGAAGCCCGCACACCTAGAGCCTGTGCTCCACAACAAGACAAGCCACAGCAATGAGAAGCGCACACACAGCAATGAAGAGTAGAGAAAGCCCGCGCATAGCAATGATGACCCAACAGACCAAAAACAGATAAATAAATGAATTAATTTTAAAAAAATGAAATGGGTTGAGAAGAGAAAAAGAAAAGATCATGAGGCAGGAGAAAGGAGCTGAGACCATAATCTGACAACTTGGCCAGAAGAAGACATGACAATACAAGGAATCATGCCTCAGGGAGCAGAGAACAGGTGAGAGACTTAATAAAAGAGGAGTCTGACATTTAAAGAAGTGGTAGCAACCACAATGAGAGCACTCACAGGCTTAACCATGTTCTGGGAATCCTGTTTTGGAATCCTGTATTCTAGCCACCCTTCACTGATCAATATTCCTTAAACATGTGATATACTTTTTCATGTCTCCATGCAATTCGTTAAAGTCTCTGGTTCATCCTTTAGTGATTCTGTATCTTTCTCCTTGTTTATAGCCTATTTATCACTTCAGATTGAGAGCAGTATAGCTTAATGGTTAAGAACATGGCTTTCTCAAGCCCTACAGAGAACTTAATAGCTCGCTGACCTTGGGTTGGTCGTTTAACTCCTCTACGGTCTGTTTCTTCATCTGCAAATTGGGGACAGTCACAATACCTACCATATTCAAATAGATGTAAAGCACTTATAATAGTGCCTGGCATAAAGTAAGTTCTCAAAAAAAAAAAAAAAAAAAGGAAAGAAATTTAGCTTTAATTTTGCCTCTGTGTGAAATCTTTCCTGAATATTCTCTTTCCCCTAGGAACACTATTGGATAAGTCATTCCCTCTCTCTCATGGGACTTGTAAAACTGAACCTCTATCACAAACTTACCACAATTTAACACTTCTGTTACTCCTATTAAATTATACGCCTCTTGAGGCTTGGTCATATCCTATTCTGAGAATATCCAGAGGGCCCCTCAAAATGCACAGCAAATACTCACTAGGAAGATGAGATTATTTAGGGCCAGATGGCAGAACCTTAAATGACAAGTTAGAAATTTACAGAAATCCTAGGGAGGGGAAAGAAATTTTGAAAAGAAATGATATGCTTCTCTGTGCTTTTCAGTTAGTTAACTAGAGTGATAGTGTGATGGTATAAGGGCTATAAGGGAGATGAGCTAGAAGTTGTTCCAAAGGCCAGCCTGTGGATGAACTAAGACAGTGTCAGCCAATGAGAATGAAGAGGAGAAATATGCAGTGGACTTAAATGACTGGATTAAGGGTAAGCAGGACTCAAGAGTCACAAACAATAGTAAGTATGAATATAAACTGTATTAATATATACTATCCCATAGTTAAAACTTTCCTTAAAATTTTTTAACCTTAATTTTGCAAATGAAGAAACTGAGGCTCAAAGAGGTTAAGAAACCTGCCCAATCATATCCATTAATTAAAAGGGGCAGAGTGTTCTGATGTCATGTCCAGTGGGCTGTTACATTAAGGATGACTTTCTGGCTTATAGTTTGACCGACAAGAGGGTACTGATGTCATTAAGTGAAATGGAGAGAAGAAGGGAGAAAGCCTGACTGGGACAGGAGGGAGAGGTGCTAAGATAATAAGTTTGTTTCAGGATGTGTTGAGTTTGAGGTCCCAGTGGGCTATGGACGTCTAGGAACTAGGGGTGGAGATAGAGATTTATGAAAAATCTGCTAATGGGATAGTTGGATGATAACATCGGATTAACTGTCAACAAAAAAATGCTGAAGTCCTAATGCCCAGTACCTCTACCATAAATGCCTGTTGTTTAAGCCACCCAGTTTATGGTCCTGTATAATGGTAGCCCCAGGAAATTAATACAGTATTTTATTAGTAACTTTGGAGGAAAGTTTAGAAGCCTGTGAACAAAAATCCAGATTAGGAATAAAGGAGTAAGGCCATACTTTTTATCTAGAGATCTAAAATCTAAGAAGTTTCCATGAAGTCTACTCTAGCCAGAAGAGAAATTTATGAACTATTTAAAAATGTATATTTCTATTAGTGTGTGTGTATATATATATATATATTTTGCCACACTGTATGACTTGCAGGATCTCAGTTCCCCAACCAGGGATTGAACCTGGGCCACAGCAGGGAAAGCCCTGAATCCTAACCATTAGGCCACCAGGGACTCTCTCTATTAGTATTTCTTAATTCACTATACTCAAATGCAATAGGCTACTTTCTCCTTCAATATAAACACTCATGGATTTAATACTCAGCCTTAGGAATTCCTTTGTTTTCTGCCTGAATCAATGTTACTGCATAGACAGCAAGTTTGTAGAGCGCAGATTGCATATATTATTTTTATAGAGCCATTTATAGTCTACAGGCAGGTAAGTAACTAAAGAAAACTTTGATGAAGATAAAGATGTTTAAAGAGTGACTCCAAATTCTTGGCTAGATCCAGAATAACTGTTTAAAATGGTATTTCCACTCCCTTCTGCACCCTACCCCACCCCCTATGTCTAAGCTGGTCAACATTCTTAAGGGTAGAAACTTTGGGGTGATATGTCAACAACAGTCCTCTTTCTAGAATCAATTGCATTCTGAGATCTTTTCTCTAAAATAGGACTTTTAACTGCTAGGTACAATGACTTGGTCAAAATTTGACTAGGTCAAAATTAAGACAGTTTTAAAAGACATGGAGGAAACTTAAATGCATATTACTAAGTGAAAGAAGCCAATCTGAAAAGGCCTCATACTATATGACTTCAACTATATGACATTCTGGATAAGGCAAGACTATGGAGACAGTTAAAAAGATCAGTGGTTGACAGGGGTTAGAGGAGAGGGAGGGATAAATAGGAGAAACACACCATTATTAGGACAGTGAAGGTACTCTATATGATACCACAATGGTAGGTCCAAATACATTAACATATATTTGTCTAAACCCACAGTCTGCACAACACACCAAGAGTGAATCCTAATGTAAATAAACTATGGGCTTAGGGTGACTATATGTCAATGTATGTTCATCAACTGTAAGCAACGTACTACTCTGGGGGAGGATGATGATAATGAGGGAGGCTATGCATGTGTAGGGGCAGAGGCTACAGGGGAAATCTCTGAACCATCTCTTGAATATTGCCATGAATCTAAAACTGCTATAAAAATAAAATCTATTAAAAAAATTTCAAGACAGTCTACCCTGCTATGGTCCTCTTACTAAGAGATCTTTTCCATTCTTCTGCAACCCTTAAAATGTCTGATTCCTGTTTAGTGCTGCTTCTGAAAGAACAGTAATGATCTATCACCTAATCTCATCCTGGCTCGATGCTAATAAGAGCTGTCTTCAAACCCACCGTGAATCTCTAAGGACTTGGAGGATCTTTCCTTAATATGAAGATGCAGACTGTTTACTGCCATTAATTAGGAAGCTAAGTAGTTGGCAAACAAAAAGTTTTTTTGGGGGAAAAAAACAAATACCCAGATTTAAAATCATTAAAGTCAGTAACTGCTAATTTCTAAATAATTAGAACACACTGTTTCTCAACAATGAATGATTTTACTTTTAAACTGATTTTTTCAAATACATTTCACACTGTCATCTTTTTAAGTCCTAACTTTGTGGGCTGAATTATCAGAAGTGTTAGAGCAATATTTATCAAACCCACCCCTTCAAACAGACAATAAATTTGATTTCAAAAGCTACACAGCTTACATTAATCCTACTTAGGATCAGTACAATATTTAGCTTATGTTCGTTCTTAGATCTCCAGCCCTTCATTGACACCTGGCAGTGTAGCACAGGGACTGCATGAGGCTTTGACACATTCCATATTTCTGAGCCTTGACTTCAGAGTTTTACTGGTGTCATTACTGACTGACTGAAAGGCCCTGCAAACAGCTGAGTCTCTGGTCTCTAGCTCAACCACCCACAATTTGACCATTCAAAGCCATGAACTTGCTGGTGTTGCCTGGTAGCTGCTCACTTTAACAGCTGGACATTCTCACATGCCTGTTCAGCACAAGAGTCAAATGCTTCCACCTCCCTGCTTAACTGAGCTTGGCTTTGCAACATTTCATCCTACAAATGGTTATTTCTTCCTAGGAATTTATTTATTCTAATTAGGGTAAACTACCTTGGTTATGGCCTTACATCTGAACAGCTAAATCTTCTATGAACGTGGGTAAACGTTAGAGATAGTTTCAGGGAATATGCCAATGCACTTTTACTTTGTCAATAGAAAAACGGACAACGGAGATAGATGGACACTAGAGAACGCTTTTAAACTCGATCTAAATCTTTATAAATACAGTTACATCCCGGGATATCAGAACCTTGACATTCTGTTTAGAGGGGCTCCAGGGCAATGTAGTATCAAATTCATATTCCTAGCTGTTTTATTGGATACATTGAAAAACTAGGTTTCCAACAATAAACACCACATTTAGGGTAGTACTGCCCTCTAGGGGCAGTGAGGGGAATGGAAATAGGGTGGTTCAATCATATTTGCTTTATTTCTTACGCTGGTGGTTGTCTTACGAGTTTTTAAAAAAATAAAACTTTTTTTTTTTCACATTTTTCTATGTCTAAAGTAATCAATAATTTTAGAAAATGTTCCCAAATAGCTGACTCAGTATAAAACATTTTACTTCTACTGGCTTTCCACTGTTACTTCTACTTTTTGTGAAATAGATGGTTATTTTACCATTATTAGCTAATGACTCATGATACTGTAACATGAGATGTCTTGTTATAAACTGAAGAAGAAATCTGATTTCCGAATACTTTTGAAACATATATACATGTTTTCTCCTCTGAAAGATTATTAACGATGTGAATAAACTTTTATTTAAGGAAAAAACCAGTATACACCGTACCCTAAGACTGCTGAGAGTAAGGTATACTACTTGTATGATCTATGAGTACAACTCATTAGACGTTTTCAAATGTTTTCTGATTGGATCAACACTACAGCCTTGGCATGCCTAATATTAGTTTCCCTATCTTGTGGATGAGGAAGCTGAAGATCAGAAAGGTCAAGGGACTTTTCCCAGGTCTCACAGCTAGTACGTAATATTGCTCCTTCTACTCTACCCCAAGATGGGATGAGTGTCAGCTTGAGAGGTGGAGACAAACCCACAGGTGCTGATTTTTCACATGGTTCACTGCTGCCAGTGCTGTAGAAACAATCAAGTCAATGAATTCTCACCTGGTGATTCTGCAAGGTGCTCTTGTTTCTCTTCTCTGTCCTGAAACTGAATTAAATGTGACCACAAAGCTGACTTCCCCTGAAAGTACAAGGCATATAAAGTTTTTCATTTTATAAGAAATGATTCATCAAAAAATAACTTATCAAAACTATTCACACTGAAATGCCTATTTTTTTGAACCTGGGAGACCCAAGCTCATCCATTCCTAGCTGTGTGACATTCTGAGCACCCCACTCCATGTGTAGTGAGGGTCGTCCTTTGCCACACTGACAAGACTGGCAACAGCCTGGGGACGGGCAGCTAAGCAAAGGGCAGAAGTGCAGGCAAGGAAATTCCCGACTTCAGCTCAGTTGTTACTTAGTTGTATGTAACTAGGGCTGTCTACACTGGCCACACAAGCAAGCACAGAATTAAAGGCTCCAGCAGCACAGAATGTACTTCTGTATGCAAAATATGTTTGGATGTATGCAGTAGCAATGCGGGAAGAAAACTGGGGCAAGAGGAGAAAGAGAAGAGGGGACAAAGAGAGGAAGATGAACAGAAAAAAAAAAAAAACCAGAAAGGGAAATGAGGGACAAAAGCAAAGAAATCATCTATGTTTCTGCCTTGAATAACCAGATAACTTAAAATGGCAAAGAACTGTTAATTCTGGCAAATAGATTTTTTTCTTGGACAGCGATGAAAGCAGATACTTAATGGAATCTACAGGGGATACAGCCTCCACAGTGAATGTGTTGTTTTATCTTTTCCTGTTTACCAGAAAAGAGCCCCAAACTGCCTGCTAATCATGGGTTATATTTTCTTTTTCTGGAATTAAAATGCCTGGGGCGTATTTCTAGTCATCCTGTGACAAAGGGACATAACCTTGAATTTTTATAATATCTTTTTCTTTTTGTTACTTTTCTTAACAGAGCTCCTAACTCGCCCTGTCACCAGGGCCTCCTGAGACTGTTACCTGCTTGACCTGCAAGCCATGGCTCCATATCCTTTCCAGCAGGTCACAGAGGCTGGCGATCAGGGTGTTCTCCTCCAAGCCGGTTATGTTTGCTTCCCCATGGCCCAGTTCCACTGCTTCGTGTCCCATCTTTTCCACCAACATGCGTTTTGTCTGAAAACATCACATGTGGTCGCAAGTGTTAACCCCAGCAGTGAGCCCAAAAGCCATCAAGTCAATTCCTGGATCAGGAGATCTGGGTTCCCCTTCATTATACTTCTAACTGCAGATTTTGAATCACCTTGGGAAAAGTGTCTTAATCTCTGTGGTCAACTAACAAGTAATATTATGTATACTTTTACTATTTTGTCAGAGAAAGAGTCACTAAAGAGAGACTCTGATGCTATTTTAAAGTATCCTCATGTAAATGCTTATGCACAACAATTTTCAGATTACTTACTTGAATAACATTGGGGGATTACACCAGGCCTAGAAAATATACTATAGAATCTGAAACCCCAACCTGCCACAACTCACACTTCATCTTAGCATACTAAAGGTATTCACACTTAGTTTTGATTGCATTTAGGCAAAAACCACAATACAAACAGGCAGCTCTAAATTTTTTCAGAGCCGTCTAATTTGTGAGTGAAGCAGACCTCTTTTTTTCCTTCCTCTTTTTCTCTTTCATCTCTTCTCTGCTATGAGTATGTACCAGAAAATGGAAAGGAAATGGAAGTCAGTTTCAAGTAAGTTAAGTTACAGCAGACTTAGCTGCCCTCATAAAATGTAAAGTGAGAGAGAATCTAGTTCCTCTAGGCAAGGACCTTGTCTGTGTGATTCAGCATTGTAAGCTGATGCTAAAATAGTGCATTTACTGAATACAGAGAAGGTACTCAAGAAATGACTGTCAAATAAATGAATGAAGTTATTGGCTAAAATGATGTTCTGAGTTTTGTCAATTTGTATTGCTACCTCTGATAAACACAGATGTCTGAGAGGAGACTCATGTGTAATATACACAAACCTACAACACAGCTAAGGTCTTCTTCTTTATGGATATACGCACACACATATGAGCACAGATAAGGTTCTACACAGGTGCACACAGAGACACGTATAAACACATACAAAAAAATGTGTTGCCTTTCACATAAGATGACGACATCCCTGACACAACTTCTGACTGGTTTAATATCTGTCATGTTGGAGAGGAAGATAGCAATGGCTGAAAGGTGAGAAAAACCATGCAGGGCTCCCATGTCACTGATTCTGTGGGTAACAGAACCCATCGAGGTTCATGCCCTCAGTAAAGAGCACATGAGGTTTATGCCCCAGTAAAAGTGTCCTTCTAGGGAAGCTACAGGCTCAAGTGGGGGTTGGCTCAGCTCATCTTAGCTTCATACATGGATTGAACATGAATGTACACTGTCCTGCACAGTGAGTAATACATACCTTCATTCTACATTCTTTTAATAAGCCTTCTACAAATTTCCAGTTGGTTTGTGCAATCACTGCAGGAGAGAGGTCTGACAATTTGGGTTGCCTCAGGTTTTTTCCTAAACTTCGTGCCTCTTGCATGTATTTCTAAAAATTAAAGAGTATTTTTAATGCATAAACATCAGATATTCTTCTGACCTACTTAACCTTACAAACAAGTGCGGGAACAACAAGATGCAAAAAAAGGCCATAAGTGTATACGTGCAACAGCAGTTCAAGGTTTAGCACACTGAAAGGCAGAAGGTATTCCCACCCCCTCTACTGTTACCCCGTGAAAAGGAGAGTGACAGAAGCCACACCAAGTAAAAGCTCATTCAAAATGAGATGGAGTTTCATCTAGTTCAGTCTTTTTATTGGGAATACCCAGGGGTGTGATTAGTCAGGATCATGGCTGGGATGGAAACATTTGCATGTCTGAATAACAAATCCAAGGCTCTCCAGGAACCCAGTGATTCTCAGATCACTGGTTTCCTCCACTCATCTCCCCACAAAACAAGAGCCTTGACATGCTTCTAACCTCTTGGGCAGTGCTGTCCAACCCAACCCTTTGCTCTAATCAAGTCACAACAGTAAAATCAGGAGCTCTGGAAAATGGCTGCAACCAATTTTATGACCTCAGGCATATCTGCTTATTCATAAAATGGGCATAAAACAAGCCCACCTGCCTCACAGAAAGCTATGAGATCACTCTGAAAAGTATGTGCTCCAAATGCAGGAGGAGGCCTCTTGTTTCCAAGACATTTTGCTACATCCCTCCTTTGCCTTGTTCCACAGTCAAAAGAAAGCAGAAATATCATTTTAGGAGACATCGATGGCTCAGAGAGGACCACAGAAACTCAGACCACTGCTCTTGAGCTTTGATTAATGAACTTCCAGGAAAAAAAAAAAAAAAAAATCACTACACATAATTAGCGCAGGACAGCTGTTGTCTCTCTTCTTTCTGTGGTACCTGCAAAAGCTCATCAGATACCTTATGTTTGTCAGGACCACAGGGCAGAATCTCCAAAAAGTCTAAGTATCTTCTTAGGTCCATATTTAGAGAATAATTGCTCTAAATTATACAGTAAAACCAGCAGTTTATTGGAGAGAGAGAGATTGCAAGCCAGCACATCCTCCCACAGATACATATGTGAAGTCTATCTTTTCTATCTTAAGGGGAAATTTGATATTATAAGAAAAAGATGTGTAAAATCCTTTGCATTCTTTAAATAAAAGAGAGTTTGCACATTTAATACATTCCCCCTTGGAAGAAAAATAACCTGCTAAATCTAGTACAATTCGTTAAAAATCTCATCAACTAGGGATTCAACGAATCCATTTACCTTCTACTTCTACCAGCCCTCCTGACGAAAGGCAGCATTAACAAAATAATCTCTTTTCCAGTGTAATTATTTTAAGAACAGATTAAAAAATGAAATGAACTCTGCAAGAATTTAGTTTCTAACAGCTGTGTATACTTCTTTCTGCTTCAAATCTTTTTTAGAGGGTCAAAGAAAGAGGAAAAATTGACAATGAGAGTCAATTATCACCACTAGGGAAATTAACTGTAACAAGGTCTAGCAAAACATCCTGAAGGTTAATGTTCACATAAATAAAATCAAGAAATGAAAAGTTTCAGAAAAACAAACCTGAGATATAAGACAGGGATCATATATGAGATTATAATACCTGCATTTCCTATCATTTCAGGTTGTACTAATGTTAACTGGAATATTACAAATTAGAGATAAATAGTTGGTAAAAACAAATGTTAACTGTTAAATGTTAAAAGAGTTCTGTTTCTCCCCCAGCCTCAATTCCTCCGTCTTTAGGACTTGTGCAAATGCAGAGAGACCCACTACAACACTCAATTCTCAAGAAGGGTTAAGTCTTAAACTTGGCTTAGGAAGAAATACACTGGCTACGAGGAAAGAAGTGAGGTACATGGTCAGGCAAGAGGCTAGGAAGAAGCCACAGGCATTTTTCTTTTCTCTGAAAAATATGCATAATTAGATTTTTTAAAGTCAGTAATTGGATTAAAAATTAAGCACTGTTTAAAGTTTATGTTCTATTTTATAAATGACAGCAAGCTAGAATGGGGCTGTCCTTTAGTGGCCATATTCACCAATCACCCTGCACATACAGGGCAGATGTAGTATTAGCCAACAGTGAATTCCACAGGGCCACGTGCAAACTCTCCTTCTGAGCACCTTTGCTGAAGCCACAAAATAAGCAACGTTCCACAGACATGCACAGAATGGATACAGGGGTGGCTCAAGGCCCTTCCTCACAGCAAGCAGTGAGGCTGCCCCTGTATACTACAAAAATAGAGCAGTGCCTTTACAGTAAACAAGTGATGATAAGAATGTAATTTTCTTCGGGGTCGCTGGAAGAAAAGGTGTACTTTAAGATAAAAAACTGAGAAGAAAGAGAAATCTTTCACAAGGACTGGTTTTATAATAAAGTCGATTTCCCGACAGAGGGAAGTCACCCCAGGTTTCTGCTGAGATTTTTACGATGCTCTTCGTCGTTGTTGCCTAAGCCAAAAGCAAACCAGTAGGAGCTACCTAGGAAAATATATCCTATTATTCAGTAAACACTGAAATAACTGCTCTTTAGTACAGGCTTTCCCTGAATTTTCTAATAACCACACTGTGCCTCTAACCAGCATGGAGCTTGTGAAGAGCAGACCACTGTAAAGTTAAGTAAATTTATATTAATATGTCGTTACGGGAAAAAATACAACCAGGAGTCCTAAGTAACTCTGGCCCTCAGGTGAGTAGCTGTGCAGTGCAACTCAGTGTGCAGGGTTACTGGGAAGAGCACTGGCTTGGAGTAAGGAGGCCTGGCCTGTGGGCCTAGGCCTGACTTTGTGTGTCCATTTGACTTTAGGCAAGCCTCTCAGACTTCAGTTAAATCATGTCAAGTTGGACAAAGTTACCTCAAATGTTCCTCTTAGCACTAAGATTCTATATCGATGATCTGATTTTCTGACCATATAAAATACAGACCAGGAATAAGGAAGGTAAATTAAAACACTGTGGAGGGGCTTCCCTGGTGGCTCAGTGGTTAAGAGTCCGCCTGCCGATGCAGGGGACATGGGTTTGAGCCCCGGTCCGGGAAGATTCCACATGCCGCGGAGTGGCTGGGCCCGTGAGCCATGGCCGCTGAGCCTGTGCTCCGCAACGGGAGAGGCCACAACAGTGAGAGGCCCGTGTACCACAAAAAAAAAAAACAAAAAACACTGTGGAGATAAAACTCAGCAAAAGAAAAGCTGTTTGAAAATGAATCACTTCTGCACTTTTGCAAAATGCTTAAATAAAATTTGAATATTTAATGTATTTCCCCTTTGGAAGAAAAACAATTGTGTTAAATCTAGTCCCCCCTTTCCCCCTCAAAAACACCACTGATAGGGAATTTAAATAATCAGTTTTATCTGCCAATGGTATAGAATTACTCTTGTTAGCGCACACCACCATGAAAAGGTACCAATCACAAAAGGAAGTGGAGAGCTAACAGTTCACGTCACAAGGTGATGTGAGGCATTCTAGAGCTATGTGCACTCATACACGTGGATGATTCGAGGAACACCAAAGACAAGGTTCAGGAACATCTGCAAAGCACTTTCAGGCATAGAACATACCAGGCAGCACTCAGAGAAGGATTTTTTAGGAAGCCGTGCAGGAGGAGGTAGACCCTGATCCCACTCCCAGAATGCCATGGAGTTCTGACAGACCACAAGTTCCCCGGAAGGCTAAGAGGATGGAGAAGTGCCAATGACAGAAAAGCAAAAAAAGAAAAGGACAGGGAGAAAGAGACAGCAAAACAAGCATGCATATGATAAAGTCACAGCAGAAGGGAAGGGAGAGAAGAAATACAGCAGCACAAAAGAAAAGCAGTAGACAGGCTATGCGTCAGTTCTTAAGAAAATGTTTAAAATCATATATATATACATGAACACATCAACAAAGAGCAATATATATATTTGGAATGCTGTTTTCTGCTTTATTTCTACCCATCTGAGTTTAGAAAATAGTTAACGGATCTTCTGACTGTATTTTCTTTTGATCACAAGAAAAAATAAAAACTTATCATTATCATTATTCAAATGTGTAATTACCGTTTTGTTTTCAAGTAGTACAAATAAAGCATAAAGATCTCAATTTAAAATAATTTAAAAACACTCCTAAAAATGGTGTCAGCAAGCCAAGGACAAAGCACAGGCAAATGTATCTTTACTTACTAAGTTTAAATTATGCTTGAAACTTAGAAAGTCTACGCTTCTTATAGCTTTTTTTCCCTGTGGGAGACACACTGACCAAAAATGTATCCTAAGCTTAGCCTTTACTTGATGTGGTACACAGGGCGACTTGTTTTACAGCCTTATTTTAGATGTATTAAAATTACAAAAAATGGAAAAAAAGGTGCTTTCAGCTATGTCAGTATAAAAGGATTACTATTTTAAAACAAAATTGAACCGATTCTTTTAGAAGAACACAAAAGAACCTACACAATGACACCTGCTGGGCTAAGTAAGCCTAGTTCACAGTTCTTGCATCAAGGCATCCCGGGAGGGCAGCCCACATACCTCCCTCAAGTCGTTGTCCAGCCCAACGTGCTCGGAATGTTGGCGAAGGCGGTCTTTCCGGCGCTGTGCAGTGGCACTCCGACTTACCCAGCGACTGAAAGAACAGAAGGGGTAGGTTAAAAGAAACAACGCAACAAAAAAAAATGTGATCACTTGTCTTTAAAATAGAAAGAATGTACTGTTGAAAACCAAAGACCAACAATACTTATTTTTCAATCAATTCTTTTTAAAAATATATAGCAGCTTTATTGAGATGTCATTTAGATACATACAATTCACCCATTTAAAGTAACCAATTCAATGGTTTTTAGTATATTCATAGAGATATGCAATCATCACCACAATCAATGCTTTGTTGAAACCAAGGTTAAAAAATGCACAGTAGCTGTAATGATCTTCTCTTTTCCACCTTATCTGCCCAACAGAACCCCAAACCTGGATAGGCACTACCCTCTCACTTCCTTTTAAAATATCCATGCAAATTAGTTATTGATCTCCCTCATGACTACCATGAACCACTTTACCTGCCCTTTATCAACTTTCCCTCACTCGCCATTCCCAAACCTCTCACTTTATCCTCAAGAGCCTCCACTCAACTGATGACCCAGCCTTGCCTCCCTCTTCCTACTCTCTACTTCAATGACGCACACACGCAAACCCCTCATCTTTCTTCTAATCCCAAAGTATAATGTATATTGGCCACAACTATTGCTTCCACCAGGATCCCTGACAAGTTCTCTCTTGCCTCCTCCAATCTGCTCCATTAGAAACCTCCTGTGCCATATCTCCAATTTTTCTCTCTCAACTGAGTATTGCCCTTCAGCTTACAAGTATGCTGACATGCGATAGTTACATTTAAAACTGTTTCCTCACTCTTCTCATGTAAACATTCTTAAGAAAAGTTTAGATGTAAGGCCTCTACTTATTTATCTTTGGATATTTTGTTCATCTCAAATCAGCTTCTTCCCCTGAAAATGCTCTTGAAGCCATTTATAGCCCTCACTGCCAATCCAATGGCTATTCTTCAATTCTTAGCTTACTTAAACTCTCTGCTGATCACCCTTTCTACCTTAAAACTCCAGTTGTCTTCAACTACCTCAGTGCTTCCAATAGGATAAGCTCTCTCACCTTTGAGCCTCTGAAGATGAAGTTTTCTCCCAACTTCTATTCATCTCTCAGACAGCTTTAGATGCTACACAGGAAGTCTTCTATGGTTCTTCCAAATCTAAATTAGCTACCCCTCTTATACTCTCCAATTGTAGCATTTATCACAGTGTGTTATAATTACTTATCTCTATTTTCTATACAATCCTCTCTACTATAAACGCTTGAAGGGTTGGTATCATGTCTTTCAGCCATTTTATTTGCAGAGTCAACTACATCACCTGCCCCTTCTATAAATATACCCTAAATAAATGTAATCAGAGACACAGTCTAATATTTAGGTTTATAGACGTTCATCACAGCATATATGCAATAACCAATTCTGTGTTTCCATTATTCTAAGACTCACATTTTGGTTTTTAAATGTTCCTGAAACTAGGATGAATCTACTATTTCATATACATGTTTAAAGTATAATTTTTCCAAAAAGCTTTTGAATTAATAGCAGATCTTACAACCAACAGTTACTTAGAATCAAGTAAATGTGCTCAAAGCAACCCAAATGTTCAACAGTAGGAGGTGCTATATAATGAAACATCATATAGTCATTTAAAAAAATTAAGTTACTAGGAATATCAATAATATGGGAGAGTACTCATGATACAATAATGAATGAAAAAGCAGGATACAACACTGTGTAAGCATTTTCTACTTTTGTAAAAAACAAAACAAGTATGGACATGCACACATATCAGGATCCATGCAATGGAAGGGCATAAAACCAAATGTTAACATCTCATGGTGATGGCATTATAGGTGGTTTTATTTTTATTTACAATTAATTTTTTATTGAGGTATAGTTGATATACAATATTATACAAGTTTCAGGTATACAACAAAGTGATTCACAATTTTTATTATTTTTTTTAGTTAAAAAATTTTATTTATTTAGTTTAGTTTGCATCGGGTCTTAGTTGTGGCATGCGGGATCTTTCGTCGTGACGTGCGTGCTTCTCTCTAGTTGTGGCGCGCGGGCTTAGTTCCCCTGCGGCACGTGGGATCTTAGTTCCCTGACCAGGAATCGAACCAATGTCCCCTGAATTGGAAGGCAGATTCTTAGCCACTGGACCACCAGGGAAGTCCCAAAGTGAGTCACAATTTTTAAAGGTCATATCATATTCCATTTACAGTTATTATAAAATATCGGGTACATTTCCTGTGTTGTACAGTATTATCCTTGTAGCACATTTATTTTGTGCATAGTAGTTTGTACTTCTTAATTCCCTCCTCCTATCTTGTCCCTCCCTGCTTTGCTCTCCCCACTGGTAACCACTAGTTTGTTCTCTGTATCTGTGAATCTGTTTCTGTTTTGTTATGTTCACTAATTTGTTTTATTTTTTAGATTCCACATATAAGTGATATCATTATTTGTCTTTCTCTGACTTATTTCACTTAGCATAATACCCTCCATGTCCATCCATGTTGTTGCAAATTGCCATTCTTTTTTTTTTTTTGCGGTATGCGGGCCTCTCACTGTTGTGGCCTCTCCCGCCATGGAGCACAGGCTCCAGACACGCAGGCTCAGTGGCCATGGCTCACGGGTCCAGCTGCTCCGTGGCATGTGGGATCTTCCCAGACCGGGGCACGACCCCGTGTCCCCTGCATAGGCAGGCGGACTCTCAACCACTGCACCACCAGGGAAGCCCTTTCATTCTTTTTTATGGCTGAGTAATATTCCATTGTGTGTATATGTGTGTGTGTGTGTGTGTGTGTACACACACACATCACATCTTCTGTATCCTCATCTGTTGATGGACACTTAGGTTGCTTTCATATCTTGGCAATTATAAATAATGCTGCTATGAACATTTATTTATTTTTATAGTTGTGCGCCACAACTAGAGAGAAGCATGCACGCCACAACAAAAGATCCCGCATGCCACAACTAAGACCCGATGCAAACAAAAATAAATAAATTGGGGTGCATGTATCTTTTCGAATTCGTGTTTTCTGTTTTTTCAGGTAAATACCCAGAAGTGGAAATGCTATAAAATATAGCAGTAGAACTATAAAATAGTTCTATTTTTAGTTTTTTAAGAAACCTCCATACTGTTTTCCTTAGTGACCTCACTGATTACGTTCCCACCAATAGTGCACGAGGGTTCCATTTTCTCCACATCCTCACCAACGTTTGTTATTTGTGGTCCTCTTGATAACAGCCATTTTGACAGGTGTGAACTGATACCTCTCTGGTTTTAATTTGCACTTCTTTGATGATTAATGATGTTGAGCATCTTTCCTGTGCCTGTTGGCCATCTGTGTATGTCTTCTTTGGAAAAATGTCTATTCAGGTCTTCTGCCCATTTTTTTTTTTTTTTGCGGTACGCGGGCCTCTCACCGCTGTGGCCTCTCCCGCTGTGGAGCACAGGCTCCGGACACGCAGGCCCAGCGGCCACGGCCCACGGGCCCAGCCGCTCCGCAGCACGTGGGATCCCCCCGTACCGGGGCACGAACCCGCGTTCCCTGCATCAGCAGGCGGACTCTCAACCACTGCGCCACCAGGGAAGCCCTGCCCATTTTTTAATTGCGTTGTTTGTTTTTTTGATGTTGAGTTGTATGAGCTGTTTATTTGTGTTGGATATTAATTCCTTATTGGTCATATCATTTGCAAATATTTTCTCCCATTCAGTAGCTTGTCTTTTGGTTTTGTTGATGGTTTCCTTTGCTATGCAAAAGTTTTTAAGTTTAATTAGGTCTTATTTATTTATTTTCGCTTTTATTTCCTTTGCTCTAGGAGACAGATCTAAAAAATATTGCTATTTATGTCAAAGAGTGTTCTGCCTATGTTTCCTTCATATATCAAACTATTTAAAAAGATTTCTCAGGTCTTGACTTATCATCCCCATGACTGTATTCATTGTACTATTCTAGAAATATTTACTGTTGAGTATATCCCTGACAGCACAGAGCTATACACGAGTTAAGAAATGAATTTATACTTTTGCCATTCAGCGAAAGTCATACTGCATTACTGACAATCCACAATTTAAAATTTTCTTATTAATGAAGTATCCAATTTACAAAAAGCTTAAAATGAGAATGCTGCTTCTTTTGTTGCTTTTTAAATAACTTATGCATGGCTTTGGTTTCAAACTGACGAATCATCTCGTTTCAGTCTGCTATTTAGAGGAACACTGAATAATTATTATAAAAATGGTAGCAAAGGAAGGTAACCCCTCTTAAAATAGTGTTTGTTTGTTTTTTTCTAAAGAATAGGTTTATAGCAGGAAAAAAAGGTACAAAGATCTAGTGACAGATCTTTGAAGTAGAATCCTTGGAAATGTCCCTAAAGCAAAAGATCAATAAAAGACTGTAAAAAGGATACAAAGAGAATTGGGTGACTGAAAAGGAAGATCCAGAAAAAAAGCGTATCAAGACACTGACAAAGATTCTCTGCTTGACCAAACTTTAGTCAGACTCCTAACCCTTCCTAAGCCCATTTGTGCACTTCTTTGTAAAATTCACTTTTAGCAAGAACCTAGCTAAGTCAGTTTAGCAGAAACCATCTCCCCTCTCATTATATGATCATTCTGGATATCTGATCAGGTTCTGAATTCTCCACCATCCCCCAGGTGATGTCTAATCACCTAGGCCTGCCTTCCACAAGAATCCTGGTAGGTCAGTTTAGTCAGAATCCCCCATACCCATGATGTTTCCTCTTAGTAATTTTCTATCCGCTGACCTCCACTCTGCTCCTTGGTGATAAATTCCCACTTGTCCATGCAGTATTCAGAGAAGCCTCTAATCTCCCTCTCCACTGCAAGACCCCATTGCGGTGGTCCCTACACCTTGAATAAAGGTGCCCCTCCGCCTTGAATAAAGTCTGTCTTACCATCTTCAACAAGTGTCATGAATATTTTTTTTAACAGCTCTGAAGCAAAATATAAATACCAGCTGATGAACTTATATAATAAATAAAGAGGAAGGGTAAAATATAAGTAACACAATGTACAAAGACCTGGAGGCCTTGGAAACAGCCTTGTAGCAAAAAACAGTCAGTGTAAGATAGTAAAATTTGTTCAGGGATTTAAAAAATTAGGGTTACTGGGCAAGGTGGTTCAAATAAATAGCAAAAATATGAAATAGATTATAAACACCAGCTGATAAACTTATATAATGAATAAAGGAAGGAGCAGAATACACATGGATGAACATTTCTCCTGGCAGGCAAAGTGGAAAAGCACAGAAGATAAGGATAAATATTAATTTACAGGATATAACTAGCATCTCACTCTGTGAGACAAAACACCCAGTTTAATTTTATTTTCAAAACAGGGAAATGAGCATCTACTTAAGAAAATTACTATGAAGTCCACATATTCCTGGTCTTGTTAAGTAATTAATTTATTCTTTGCATAATTAAACCTCATTTCTAAGCATAATTTTACCAAAGATGACCACATTTGCTGAAATGCTAAAGACTGCTTATTTGCTTTTGCTTTGTAAGTAGTGTATGAAATTCTTACAGTTGATCAACCATTTGTACAGGCACGGTTATAAATCCCTTTACCCTGTAATTAGTTCTGACATCTATTCTCTTTCAGACTACAATCTAGCTGAAAATGTAATGCTTGGGGCTCTGTGTGGAAATGGGGAGATTATATATAAGATTAAAAGCAATAAAATATGGCATTTGAAAATTGAAATCTTCCCTTCTAAGCACTCCTTACTTCCTTTCCCTTCCTTTATTTTTCTTCACAAACCTTATTGCTTTCTGACAGGTTACTTATTTTACATATTAAGTTTTTTTGTTTGCGTCCTCATGTTGAAAGCAGGGATTTTTGTTATTTTGTTCACTGCTAAACTCCCAATGAACAGGACAGTGTCTCACATATAGTAGGGGGTCCCATAAATATTTGCCAAATGAATGAATGAGCACTCTAATGCTATCAAAAGGAAATAAAAACCATTTAAATTAATAGTCTACTCATATCAAATTGATTCAAAAAATTAGGATAATTTATAAACATAAGAAAAAAATGAATAAACTGATGACTAGTCATTCACTTCTGAAAAATAGAACACTGTATCCAGTACAATCATCTGTAAAGTCTGAATCCCCACAATGGTCAACATCTCTTAGCACATTTTAAGTTCAGTGTTTATAAAAGCAGGGATAGCTCTTCACTAGAAGGTGAAACCCTGTAAATTAACTAAGGTAAGTAAGGTAAAATTTTCAGTCATTAGCTATTTACCTCCATCTTGTAAGCAGCATATTAAATTCTCTCTACAGCCTTCCTACCCAAGACTTTAGCATAAACGCTTGTGTTTCTACAGGAGGGGCCGCCTTTCTAGTGAATCATCCTCCTTTACTGTCTTCATTAAAGTTCAAACAACCTATTTAAATAAAAGAGTTCAATCAAATAAAGCTTTTAAAAAATCCACAATTCTTTCACTTTACTGCATAGTGATCCTTTTCCAAATATGTAAAAGAATGCTGGTACTGAAGATTTTCCAGACCTTTCCACAGTTTTTATGAATGAGACACCATGAACGTGGTGCCAGGAATAAGGAGACCTGGGTTCTAATCCTAACCCTGCCATTAACCCAAAAGTGTACTCTTACCAACATATAACGATGACACTACTTCGGGGTTAGGCTATTTGATCTCAATCTTTTCTTCATGAAGCAAGATGGCGCCTGAGAATGTATCTTGCTTCCCAAATTATTATCCTATCTTCTTTTGGGTCCACCCCTCTTTTTTTTTTTTTTTTTTTTTTTTTTCCGGTATGTGGGCCTCTCACTGTTGTGGCCTCTCCTGTTGCGGAGCACAGGCTCCGGACGCTCAGGCTCAGCGGCCATGGCTCACAGGCCCAGCCGCTCTGCGGCATGTGGGACCCTCCCGGACCAGGGCACGAGCCCGTGTCCCCTTCATCGGCAGGCGGACTCTCAACCACTGCGCCACCAGGGAAGCCCCGGGTCCACCCCTCTTAACAGAGCCCAGTGTGAGGTAGAAGTGAGGCATCTGAGGGCTCTTTCATTCTGAAAGACCATTAGGCTGGTATGACAGGCTGTTGCTAAACTCCCTTACGTTCCATATTTTAGGCTATTCAAAATTTCTTGGGGGCTACCAAAGCAAAACATCCAATTCCAGAAGTAACAAAAGGCACACGTCACCTTTATATTAGAGTAACAGAGCCAGGCAGTATATGTAGTACAGTGGTTAAGTGCTTGGGCCCCTGAATCAGCAGACCTAGGTTTGAATCCTAGTTTCACCACTTCCTACTATGTGACCTTGAAGCAAGCTGTTGACTGTCTCTGAGACTCAATCATAAAATGGGTAAAGCAATATAGGCTTTATATGTAGGGATATGCTTGTAATAAGGATCAATGAGCAATGTACTTAATGCAGTCAGAAGAGACGCCAGTGCAGACTGGCTTAATAATATTAGCTATTAGCAGGAGTATCTCCACAACCAACACTCTCTTGGAATGGAGAAGGCTCCACTGGCAGGGAAGATAATGCTTTCTGAAAGCAGAAAAAATGGGTTACAAGGAAGGATAATTACTTTAAGTGAAGCAGTGATGAAAATTTCCAAATTTTTTGACTGAGATCTCAAAAGGGGCAGATATTTATAATGATACACACAAGCACACCTCATTTTATTGCACTTCAAAGATACTGCATTTTTTACAGATTGAAAGTTTGTGGCAACCCTGTGTTGTCAGATGACAGCTAGCGTTTTTTAGCAATAAAGTATTTTAAGATATGTATATGTAAAAAAAAATAGACATAATGTTATTCTACACTTAATAGACAACAGCATAGCGTAAACATAACTTTTATATGCACTGGGAAACCAAAAACTTCTTGCTTTATTGCTATATTCACTTTACGGTGGTGGTCTGGAAACAAAACCATAATATCTCTGAGGTATGCCAGTACTAGACTCTGAAAGCAAAGGAAACAGCAATGTATATAGTACTGTAACTGTTTTCCTTAATTCATATACATCATCTTTTTTCCTTTGATGTGTTTGCTATCACTGTAGTTTTCTCACGTGTAGACCTAAATGAATCAGTAATTTTGACACATTTCAGAAACACATTTAAAGGAACACCTTTAGCTGGGAAAATGGTAAGGGTTTCATTCCTTTAGGTTATTAAAAATAGGACAGTAACTATACAAACACAAGATATACAAATATTACCACATATATATGCAGCCCAAGAAACTCCAAGTAGCACAATACTTAGCTTAGTATAGTGTTTAATAAATTAAACCAAGCATTACCATCACATATGATAAAGATAATTTACTAAGTTTTCTTTTTTCCTGACCAATAAAATCATGACAATCATTACGGGAAATAAAGAGGTTAAGTACCAAAACTTCCCCAACATGTAGCTCAGCAGATCATATGTTAGACAGAAACAGCATACTTTAAAGCCATCTTTCAAGAACTTGCATATTATTATTTAGATTGGGCCATTTAGGTTAAAAGGCATAATTCCACCTGTCTTATTCCCCTCACTGATTCTCTACTTGCCTTCTGGCTCAACGCCACTTCCATTTTATACACCCAATCTCTACCACAGTCTTCTATCTCATTTGTTGGCCACTGCCTGGCTCCTCCCTTTCCTTCTCTGAGCCTCTTTAATAAAATCACAGATGTTATAGAATGTTATTAAATGAGAAAAGGGGCAAGTGATTCCAAGCTGTCCAAGGATCCTAAGCTGGTTAGTGGTCAGGAATGAACTAAATTCCAGAACTGCTGATTTCCAATTCAAAGGCTTCTTTCCAACTTACCATATTCCCCATTAATACTCTCCTTTGAGTTCTTTTCTTGTAAAATCCTTCTTTATTACATTCTTGTGTTCAGCTAAAATCAAGAATTCCCCTAAATCCAAATAACTTCTCAATTCTAACCATATTCAGATATTTTCTGAGTGGAATCATCTACCATAAAAAATGTTATGGTTTACCTTTATTTTTGGTTGTTTTGTAATTTCTGCACTTGATACTTAAAAGTACAGAATGGTGTCATGGGTTGAATTGTGTCTCCCTAAAAGATAAGCTGAAGTCTTTTTTTAAAAATTAATTAATTAATTAATTTTGGCTGCGTTGGGTCTTCATTCCTGCACACGGGCTTTCTCTAGTTGCGGCGAGAGGGAGCTACTCTTCATTGCGGTGTGCGGGCTTCTCATTGTGGTGGTTTCTCTTGTTGCGGAGCACGGGCTCTAGGCACATGGGCTTCAGCAGCTGTGGCACGTGGGCTCAGTAATTGTGGCTCATGAGCTCTAGAGCACAGGCTCCGTAGTTCTGGCGCATGGGCTTAGTTGCTCCGCGGCATGTGGGATCTTCCCGGACCAGGGCTTGAACCAGTGTCCACTGCATTGGCAGGCGGATTCTTAACCACTGAGCCACCAGGGAAGCCCCAAGATATGCTGAAGTCTTAATCCCAACACCTGTGGATATCACCTTATTTGGAAAGAGGATCTTTGCACGTGTAATCAAGTTAAGATGAGGGCATTTAGGGTGGGCCCTAATCCAACATAACTGTGTCCTTATAAGAGGAGAGCAGACACAGAGGGATGGCAGCCTTGTGAAGAGAAGGCAGAGACTGAGTTATGCTCCTGTAAGACAAACAATGCCTGGGGCTACCAGAAGTGGGAAGGGGCAAGGAAGGGTCCTTTCCTACAGGCTTTGGAGGCAGTATGGCGCTGCCAATACCTTGATTTTGGACTTCTAGCTTCCAGAACTATGAAAGAATAAATTTCTCTTGTTTTAAGCCACCAAGTTTATAGTACTTTGTTACAGCAGTCCTAGGAAACTAATACAGACAGTGAAGGCATAACTTTTCTAATTCCATTAGACAGTATTAGCATTATATTTAAAACACAGTCATTTAAAATGAAACTATTCCCAAGTGCACATTACTTCAACAAGAGAAAGATATCTAGGCTTTGGATTTTCTTACATGATGGAATTAAAAGTCAAATACTCATTGAGTGTCAATTCATATTTCAAGCAGATTAATTTGGTCTTTGAAAAAGTAATGACTGATAAAATGTTTAACAGTTAAGCATTCCCCATTAGAGCACTGCGCCCTTCATTCACTCCTTCAACCAACTACTCAAGTGAAGAACATGCTTACTTGTTATTAGCTGGTCCTGTTGCCAAGACATCAGACTGTAACTTTGGAAAGAACCCTTGCTCATATTTGCCTTGACCAATTTTCATATCAAGTAGATGTGGGTGGATTGCAGTGTGATCCATTTTCATCAGTCGCTGCTCAATTGACTGGGCTATAAATTAAATTCATAACATATTAGAGACATTTCATTGGCTAAACCTTAAAAAATAATGCTTCCTCCATTCATGCAGTGACAAGAAACTCGACCTTTCTGATAGTCTGAAATAGATTTTTACAAAAGCTCTTCAGAAATCACGTATAATGTTAAGTATAAAAAGGTTAGTTTTAAGTAAATACTAGATAATTCATTTTCATACTATTTTCTGCATTTGTCAAAAGCAGGGCAGCGGGGTTAAAAAACATCTATAATTTAGTATTGAAACAGTTTCCCTTAAGTGGGAAATCCAATATTCTTAATGAAAATATGGTTCTAAGTACAACATTAAAGAAAATGATGGCAAATAAAATATTTTCCTTGAGCTGAAAGACAAAGGGAAGAAAAAAGCAAGCACTGTAGCCTTATGTTACTTTATTTCTTTGTGCAAAGATCCATTAAATATTCATGCTTCTCCATTTGTAAAAACAAGGAACTGTGTAAAGTTTATCACCTCACTTTTAGCAACACATTCTCATTAGTAGGAGTCATTTAGGAGTGTTTATTAGATCAAAAGGCATAACGCAGAGAAAAATAAAATAAGCAGGCATTTAGAAAATGTCCAGGGGATAAGAAGCTGCCTTTTGAAGAATAAAATAGGCCAGAGTTAAAAAATAGGAATTACTCAACATTTCTATTTTAAAACCACATAAAGTTGAGAGATGTTTCAAAGGCCCAGGAAACTGAACTATTTCTCTGGTAAAAAATCTGATCTTAAATGCCTTTATCAACTGAATTTTCAAGAAAAAATATAATACTTGTGAAGCAAGATTAGGTCTCCCATCCCTTGACTAGAGATTACTGCAAGGAGAACAAGCAGTAAGTGTGGTTGTGTGATAAACAGAACACACCATGGGAACTGCCAATCTTGGGATTTGAGAGAAGTAAACAGGTATTTTTACAAATATTTCATAGAATCAGTTTATTTTGCCCCACTCAATACCAGCAGATTGAGTATTGCTGGTTCTTCCCCATATATACTCTAGAAAAATTTCTGTTTTGGATGGGGAGGGGTCTGTCCATGACACATTTCACTCTTGTCAAATGGAGCTGCTTAAGACCATCTTATGTGAGATGGATGCCTCCTAGCCAGTTGTTTGCATTTGCAACATTAAGGCATGTGTGCAGAAGGCATTATTACCCTAAACTTCAAAATGTTAGATATCTGTTTTAAGCTTCCCTAATTTTTCTTTATAACTCATATGAATTTATCCACAACTTTTTGAATTTCATTTTATTTTTAATGTGTAACTTGTAACTTCTCGTGAAACATAGTCCATATGTTCTAGGCTGGGCAAAAGGATGTCATGTTTTAATGTGAAATGATATTTAATTTTCAATGATGCCCCCTGACTCTCCACAACCGTATCTATACTCTTAATGCTTCCT
This sequence comes from Orcinus orca, assembly GCF_937001465.1. Lineage (NCBI taxonomy): Eukaryota > Metazoa > Chordata > Mammalia > Artiodactyla > Delphinidae > Orcinus > Orcinus orca. The sequence goes on from NC_064569.1 coordinate 25,823,043, forward strand.
AATATTTATAAAACACAATTAACAGATGGTTAGAGAAATAATGCTTAGATTCATGGCATGGAATTCTCTGAAGTCCCTGACAATTTTATGTTCCATGAAATAGTACAGAATTCCATCTCTGCCAAAAAGTGCTTCTGTTCTCACAAAAGGAAAAAAGGAAAAGTAGCTTCAGTTTTTCCATTGGATTTAAAATGACAGAAAAAAATCCATCTGATATTGAGTTATTCTCCTTTAGTTCGGAAGCTCTGTAAAAACAAAAATCATGATTCACAATGAATTACTCTAGGGTTTATAAGATTGCCATAGGGAGCATAACACAATGCTACTTTTCAGTGATTGTATCATCAGTGAATACTGAACATTCAGAAATTATTAAATGCCTGCTTCGAGAGATCATGGGGCTGTTGTTAGACTTTCAAGGGTTTGTGCCAAAACTCATTTTCTGTGATCAGTAAGGAATAAGAAAACTCTGCGTTACTAGCAACTTGGTGTCTTTCTGCACAGAAATCATGAGGTTCTGGTGCCACAATATCAGCAGCAGATAGCCTCTGCCTAAAGAGTTCACCTGCAAATCAAAATTCTTTTTAGTTAGAGGCAAAACAGAAACAAAAGCAACACAACAAAGGACAGAAAAAAAAAAACAAGATACACAATAAAATCCAATGTCAACCAAAAAATCCTAGTTTCTGTTGTGGGTGAGGGTGGGGAGGAGACAATTTTACCTGATAAAAGAAATAACTGCACCATCTGTGAGACATAGTTACAGCTGACTGCCTCCTTTTACTTTTTTAAAAAATAAATTTATTTATTCATTTTTATTTTTATCTTTGGCTGCGTTGGGTCTTCGTTGCTGCGCCCGGGCTTTCTCTAGTTGCAGCGAGTGGGGGCTACTCTTCATTATGGTGCACGGGCTTCTCATTGCAGTGGCTTCTCTTATTGTGGAGCATGGGCTCTAGGCATGTGGGCTTCAGTAGTTGTGGCACATGGGCTTCAGTAGTTGTGGCACACGGGCTCAGTAGTTGTGGCTCATGGCCTCTAGAGCGCAGGCTCAGTAGTTGTGGTGCACAGGCTTAGTTGCTCCGCGGCATGTGGGATCTTCCTGGACCAGGGTTCAAACCCGTGTCCCCTGCATTGGCAGGTGGATTCTTAACTACTGCGCCACAAGGGAAGCCCTCCTTTTACTTTTTAAGAAAGTCTTTGATAAATTAAGTTCCTGGGAGACTATTCCTAATTTAGCCTAATCTCTTTTTCATATATATTAAACCTGTAATGGTACGTTTTTGTTGTTGTTGTTCTTAAAGATCTTTTAATATAAAAGCAGTAAAGAAGTGTTTTAGGTACATATTGTCTGTTTGTCAATGCTTTTTTCATAGCATCATAAAATAAAAGGACTTCATATATAAGCTATAATGGTACATCTTCAACAGTTTATATAATTTCTGCAATGACAGTAGGAGTATAAAACTCTGAGAGGCTGATAGAAAATCTATTTTAATTGAAAAGATTTTCTACAAGCACACAAATATAGCAATCAGCACTTAACTTCATTTAAAAAATTCTGTCAGGAAGGGAAGAATAAAATTTGCTCAACAAGGCATTACACTATTTACATGGCTATTAAAGCACTGAAAGTCATACTATTCTCTGAATAGGCATAGACAATTTCATTCACTCTACTCCCTCAACTTCTAGAAACACAGAAACAATTGTCACTTCCTAAAGGGGCTCCAAGGATCTATCCTCATAGGTGGGATACAACAGAATGATGTTTCAGCGAGTCATCAGAAACCTCTAAGGCTACACAAGAGACATCATTTATATACTTCTTCCCTTAAAATATGCTACAACTACAGCATCACCACTCCTGTAACTTTGATCTATTTAAAATAAAGTGAGAAAGGCAAGCAACAGAGGCAGAGCAAAGAAAATCCACATTTGCTGCCCCTTTTTGCTCTGGAAAAAAAAAATTGCTCTCAAATAACTTCTACACGAAGGGGAAGAAATAAAAGGAAGGGGCACTCAAGTGATAGATATCACTTTATTTGGCACAGAAAGAGTTAGGAACCAGGTATAAATGTATAAAGTTGTGTGGACTGGTACATTTTACATGTTCATTTATTGAATGAACAGCTAATGTGGTAGTGAGACTCCAGGGGCTAGAATCAGTCAAACTCTGGTCCAAATCAGGGCTCTACCAACCACAAGCTATGCAATCACAGCAAGTTACTTAACCTCTCAGTTTTCTCAACTGTAAGATGATGACAGCAATAAAACAGACAATAAAATGTGTCTATACCCCCTCATTATTAAGATCAAATGTCAAAATGCATGTAAAACAGCTGGTATTATGTCCCTCACATAGTATGTACTCAGTAAACACTGACTATTAATATGACTATTTATTTAACGGACTATATCACACTGCCAGACAAGATTGGCCAAGACTCATAATTCTCTGAGAGAAAAAACTAATGTCAGGGTTGGGAACCTCTAATTTGAATACAAGAATCTAGAGATTTAATTTCAGTAAATGAAGCTATTTTAATTAATGGTACCACTGAAGTAAATATACTGTTTTAGTTATATAAATTAGGCAGCAACTCAAATTTACTATTTCAAATTAATACTTATTTTTCCTTGGATGAAGAGAGAATAGGTAAAAAGCAAAAAGGCAAAATAAGCAGCAAGACAGAAATTAACAGTTCCACAGCAACCTTACAGTTGTATTCTATTCAATTTGTTATTGTTTTTCATCTTCTGAGGGAAGAGGAATGTCAAGCAGGAACAGGACAGACATTAGCTCACAAAACAGAAGGAAACAAAACGATAGAAAGCATCTCTTGATACAGTACAAGGGTTAACCAAGAAGTCTAACATTGAAAATTAATTCTGTGGTTTATAAGGCCAACGATGTGTAAAAAGATATGATCGTGGATTTTAAGTTAATTTTAAAAGGCATAACAAATGTACCTGCTTCTTTTAAAGTGCTGCATTTCTGATATATAGATGTCCTCAAGGTGGGTGCCCTTACATTATACAGTCTTATCTTCTCAATCCGAGAGTCAAAGACTCGAAGCAAAGGATCCTTCTCTTCCCACTGAGACATAATTTTATTATCAATAAAGGTGGCAAACATCTGTGTTTCAATGAAGCGTGAAAGAAATGGCAGGTAAGGTTCAGGCTGGTCAGACAGAAAGGAAGCCTGTAATGAGATAATTAGGCAATTATTAGTGCAAAGAGACCATCTCAATACTACATGATAAATCCAAAACTTATCGGTTGCTAAGATCATTCCTTTTCACAATCTTATAACACACAAAACTGATGCTTGAAATTTAAAAATCCTTAAAACTCCACTTTTTCTTCCTATCTTCTAAAGTCATAGAATTTAGGTCACTTAGTTCTTCAGCACTGATCCCACCTTTCAAAATTGATTTACGTTCTGGTCCTCATGACCATTATGCAGAAAAAAGGGCATCATTAATGAAAGATGGTGGATCAGTTGCTACATGATCATCAATCATTCTCTTCACTTACCATTAAATTTGACCCCTTTCCCCAGTGAGCTGTAATTTCTTCTGCTCTCTATTCCTAGCCTGTGCCAAATACCTCCAAGTCATAAGGCATCGAGGTGATTAACTGATACAATAATAAGATATACATAAGCAATAACCTTAAAAAATCCAACAACGTGGAATCTGTGCTTATGGGTAAAATCTTTGGTTCAGGGGGATGTTTTCCTAGGGCCCCCAGTTAAAAACTGATGGATGAGTATTAGTTAAAGATCAAACTCCATCCAGACCTGTGCTGAAAGAATAGTTTGGGCCTTAACAACTAAAAAAAGCACTGCCTGAAAAACCATCCAAAGCAAGCCAAGCCTTTGGAAAACATGTACAACCAGCCACATGGTCCTGTTACCAGCCTTTCTGCTTGCATGGAACGCGTTCAGTAAATTGTAATCAGTTTCTAATTCAAAGGGTTCATTTTCTTCCTTTGGCTCTTCAGGTCCATGTGTGTAGAGGAATTCTAGCCACAATGTGACACTAGCTAAAATTTGGAAGTGGATTACTATTTCAGCTGTGGGGTTACTTTTGCTTTTCATTCTTTTGATTAGGTGCAATGTGGCAAAAGCCAGAAGGGGAAAGGTGGAAGGATAAGTTCTGACCTAAGGTTACTCTCCTTAATACTCACTAGCTTCCTCCTAGCATATTTATTTAGGAAATAAATTCTGAAATTTAGGATAGCTTTGAAAAACTTCCTTACAGAAATCCACTTATTCAATTTAAGTGCCTCCATAGTTCAGATGGAGTTACACAAATCCGAATCACCAAAGAAAGGTTCACAGTCATCTCCAGAAACAGTTCACCTCTTCGAAAGATATTTTACAGATAAATAGCAATTTTACTTTTCACAGAGCAAACAGCCTTTTTCCCTAAATGGACCAAATGTCTGGCTTTTGATATTTAGATCCTTGTGGGCTACATCACTTAAGGCAGGAAAGACTTGGCTTGCAGGACTACTATGTGATAGTCCTGTAAATTTTCCTAGTGAAAATGAGATGATTACAAGCCTTCTGGAATCCAACATGAAACTTTCATTTCTCTAGGGGTTATATAAAAAGAATTCCATTTATAGTTTGAAGCTACATAAAGATTAAGAAGGAAGAAAGCACCAGTGCTCGATTTAGATAAGAATTTGAATTGCTCCAAGGATAAATCATGAGTATACACAGATTAGTTCCAAGCTGGCTAGGAAAAAATGTGGAAAAATGGTTAAGCTTAATGAGAATGGAAACTAAGAGCAAGAACATATTTGGAGAGGTGAAAGCTTCTTAATTTATTAAAGAAGTTTTCTCAAACATAAAGTGCATCAGAAATTAACTGTTAAATGTGGTTTATATAACTCATCTAAAAAAATCTGATGAAATCAGAAAATAATCTTTTATACCACCCACCTTTACAAAATTTTTTATTAATTCTTATTTGTCAGATGCTCCAAGATTGTAGATTAGCCTCTTAGAACATATTAGCCCCTTTGAGAGGTCTTTCATGATACAAAGGTACTATTTAGCAAAAAGCCATAATTCATTCTAATAGCAATATCATGCCTTGGCAATCACAGAGGCAAGGGACTGAACTATACCCTAGTGACCTGAAAGAGTTAATGCACACCCCTAAGTGCTTTTGTCTGGAAGAAAAAAAAAATTGGTGGATATGTCCAGAAAAACCGGCAGAAGAATACTCTATAGTAAACCTTAGAAAGAAGCTTCAATTTCAGCAGGACAATCAAAAGTTAGTGTCGTTTTCTGTCTTCCCTTTCCAAAATCTTAGGAACAGAGGGTTAAAGTCATAAAAACTCATTTTTCTCATAAAACCTCCCTTTTTCTCTCTTTTGATCCTAAGATGAGAAAAAAATTTACCTCCTGAAAGTAAACTGTTACCTTTACATGGGGAAGTTGTGACTTCATTGCAGGATGAAGACAAAATATAAGAATAAGGATTTATTAGAAAAGGAATAGGCCTCATTTAACTAGACTTGATCCTAAAATATGAGTAAATAAAATGCGTACAAGGTGAGACAGTATTAACAGATTTGAAAAACATGGAATTTAAGTTTCATTTCAAACATCTTCAAAGTATAGAAAAGTTAAAAATAAGGTTAAAGGCAATTAAATACATAATTCAATGAGCAGCTTAATGAGCTAGTTGATTTATACTTTCCAGTGAAATTATTTTATATAGTATAAAATACTGGTAAAAAAGAGTTCTTAAAGGGAAAGGAGAGGCGGAAAAATCTGTATTTTAAAAAAGTTAACAAAATCAGTAATGTATAGCCCACTAAAAACCATGAAAAGGGAAACTCTGCTTCTTTTTACTTTGTCAAAGTTCTGCATCTGTTCCCGGTTGGTCAGCCAAGATTCCATGTCCTGAGCAGTCTGAATCACAAACGCTTCATAATCTGCAAACATCTGCGTAAAGCGGTTAGCAAAGACCTCTCGGAGCTGTACGTTGAGCTGGTAGTCCCTTAGTTCTGCCTCTTCACACTGCAGTTTTAAATCTTTTTCTTTTTCACTCAAAGAGGCAGAGAGGTCCATTTTTTCCATGGTCACACCAGTCCGCTTGGCTAGAGCCTGGAGGCGGGCTATGGTTTCGTTGCCCTTCAGTAACTCATACATGCTAATGTTATTAGCAGAGACGTTGCCATTCTTCTTGTCATTGACCAAGTCTTTCAGAACCAGATTCTTTAGCTTGGTGGCACTCTCACTACAATGTAGGCTGCCCTCAGGAGGGATCCCAAATTGAAGAAGAATTTCAGAGAGTTCCTGGATAAAATCTACTTTATTGGGGAACTGTGGAAATTCTTCAGGCAACTCAATAAAATTGTTGTCAATATCCACAAAACACAAATTAGCCTGAAAGAGGAAAAAGAAATACAAAGGTTTTTAAATTGGAGATTGGGATTGACATATACACACTATTATACATAAAAGATAACTAATAACAACCTGCTGTATAGCACAGGGAACTCTATTTGGTGCTCTGTAATGACCTATATGGAAATGGAGTCTAGAAGAGAGTGGATATATGTATATGTATGGCTGATTCACTTTGCTGTACAGCAGAAACTAACACAACATTGTAAGTCGACTATACTTCAATTAAAAAATTAATTAAAAAAACTTTTACTTAATAAAATGCTAAAAGTATCAATTAAAAAATACAAAGGTTTTATAGTAATTTTATGTTCTAAAATATTCTTGCCAACTATTATAAACAAAATCAACTATTATAAAGAAAAGGTTGCACTGCCTTTTATGTTAACCTTCTCAGGGTTAAGAATATTTTACTCTTTAAAAATAAATCTCTGTTGCCAGCATTTTTCCCTATGTGAGGGAATATATAAGTATATATTTAATACATATGAATCATTTCCCCTGGGTCTCATCAGTTTATTATAATCCGGATATAACTCTGTAATACATGGCATCGAACAGACTTTCCTTAGACAGGTAAAAGCACACAGACTCATAGTACCTTACAAATTAGGCACTGGGGAAAATAAAATGCTTACTGAGCTTGAACTTTCTATGCCATTCCACTGCTCTAACACCGTTTATAATGTAGAATTCGCAATAACTGCTAAAATTTAGCAGCTGTAGTATCCCAAAATGGAATGAAACTGGCAAAGGGCAATCCAGTCCACAGAAAACCCACAAGTTTTCACTTTATCTAAACTTAGCTTCAACCTCTTACATGGCAAAACCATTTCAGAAGCCACTGGACGAAGAGCAGGAGGCAGAGAGCAGTGGAGGCAAGTGCCTAGAGAAAGGTAAGTGACCAACCCTTGGGTAACTCAGACTTGACTTGAACATTTTTGAGTTGAGGAAAAGAGGAGACAGAAATAAGAGGAAATGTTTTTTGAGTTTGTTTACACTTTGGATTTTGAATTAAAAGACTTTTAAATATCTTTCAGATATAGAAAATTCAAGGGGCTAAGTACCTGCCTAAAATTTGCATTGTCCCTCAGGTACTTGATGACAGTATATACAAAAACAGTATTTTACCTTTACTGTCCATACCCTCTTGATCAGAACAAGGTTGTCAGAGTAAAGGAAAACTAAGCTCCTAAACTGGGGAGGAGGAGGGGGGCAAGGTAGTCCATCACATAAAACTGATCCTGACTGGATTAGTAGCTGGACACAAGGCATGGGGTGAAGTCAATAAACAGAATAGGAAGCCTCACCTCATGCTTCCCCATCTCCCCGCCCCTCAACAATGCCCCCAGGTCAGCAAGGAGAGAATTCATACTGTCTTCTGATCCTGAATGCCAAGGTAAGATGAAAAGAGGAGAGCAAACAATTAGGCTTCTGTTATTCTCTCCTTTTTTTTTTTTAGTGTCAAATTTAAAAAAAATAATTAATTAATTTTTGGCCGCATTGGGTCTTCATTGCGGTGCCCGGGCTTTCTCTAGTTGCGGTGAGTGGGGAGGCTACTCTTCATTGCAGTGTGCGGGCTTCTCACTGTGGTGGCTTCTCTTGTTGTGGAGCACGGGCTCTAGGCGTGCGGGCCTCAGTAGTTGTGGCTTACGGGCTCTAGAGCACAGGCTCAGTAGTTGTGGTGCATGGGCTCTGTAGTTGTGGCACACGGGGGCTTTGTTGCCCTGCGGCATGTGGGATCTTCCTGGACTAGGGCTTGAACCTGTGTCCCCTGCAATGTCAGGCAGATTCCTAACCACTGCGCCACCAGGGAAGTCTCTGTTATTTCTGTTTGATCCCTGTTCTTCATATTAGATACTGATGAGCAAGAAGTATAGCAAAATTCCAAATTAAGATTGATAAAAACTCAAGATTTTCCACCATCCAAAAACAGAATCAACAGTGATTCTTCAAGCCTAAAATAACCTTTGAATCCAACCCTTTAATTCTGCAGATGAAGAAACTGAGGCCCAAGAAGGTAGGTGACTTCCTGACACCTGTTCCAGGTACACACCCTCAAACAGCCTGGTAGCTTAAGGGATTTTTTTCTTCTCCATTATGCCTCATCTCCAATGTCAATAGTTTTCTCTATATAGAGTAAGAGCTGAAGTCACATCTTACTGAAGACAGTAGTGCTATTACAGCTTTATTTAAATCCACATCTTTATATATGTTTCTACAGTCTGTAGAAAGTAGGATATACTGTAAGCCTTAAAGGGAGAAACTAGGTCACCATAATTCAAATGGATGATTCAATGTCTTTAAAAACGGAAGAAAAAATTCACTAACTTGCTAATCTAAATGTTAACCAGCAACCTCTCACCACTTACATTTTGTACTGTATCCTTCATTAATGCCTTCCTGCTATCCTTTTCTATACCTCTCCTTCCCCTGTGAAAAGAGAAAAATGATACATTTGGGGAAATTTTAAAGCTTGTTATGCTCATGTAATCACTGCTGAGCCAAAAATGTGCGGCAAGGTGGATGTTCCAGCACCACAGCTACGGGCCTGTCTTCATGTTCCCGCAAGTCCCTCTCACCCTCCTATGCTGACTTACAGGAGCCTGAATTGGGGCTTTGATTATTACAAAGTAGAAATAGGGAATGTAAACTTGTGTTATAAAAATTTATTGAAGAAAAACCAAAAAGCCCTTTTTCTAAAACAGATAAGAACTCCATACAATAGAGTATTCTAAGTCAGTTTCTCACTTTTAATACCATTAAATTAAAAAAAAATTGTAAGAACTCAAGAATAAAAAATATACTCAACATCTCAATCTTATGATGTTTTAGAACTATTTCTTTTTTAAAAAATATTTAATTATTTATTTGGCTGCACCGGGTCTTAGTTGCGGCCCGCGGAATCCTCGCTGCCTCGTGCGAGAACTTCGTTGTGACATGCAGGCGCTTTTAGTTGTGGCATGCATGTGGGATCTAGTTCCCCCACCAGGGATTGAACCCAGGCTCCCTGCATTGGGAGTGCGGAGTCTTAACCACTGGACCAACAGGGAAGTCCCTAGAACTAAATATTTCTATATTTTTACTGATTAACACTGCCCAGAAGCCTTCATCTGTAATTACTTCCAATTAAAAACAACAAACATTCCCTCAAAAGTAGGCGACAAAGACTTGAAGCTTAATGATCTCTTCTGCCATGAAGGCTTCCCATGTTCCTATCCTAAAGGCATCTTGATTTCCTCTGTATATATTCTTAGTTCTTTCATTCCTCTTATTCGTTTTTTTTTAGCCTGTGTTATTGATATTTGTAAATGTCTTACTTTGGAAATCAGAAATCACCTCTTAAAGGTGACATTTTTCTCTAGATGTCTCCCCGTATATTGTACACTAGTAGTGTATGATACAACTGTTTGATGAATGAATGAATAAGGCTTAATGACATTGTCATTTTGTGGAACCTTAAAAATATAGGCAAGAGGAAGAAGTATCCAGGGATGTGAGTCCAGGACAGCCCTCTTCATGTTTGGTAAGAGTCCCGGTTTCTCAATAGCTGAAGTTAAGCTGGTATAAGGGTAAGCCAGAGGGGCACATTTAACATTTTCATAAAATTTTAGGGCAAGATATGACAAAAAGAAAGTAGAAAAGCAATGCTGTTTCAGTTTTTCCCTAGATTTGTCTACCGTTCAGTGTAAAGATGAGCAAGAATGGTAGAAAATGAGGTACAGTCTATGCAACTAATCCCCAGTGCCACATCCTTCCACCATCACTCTCCCCCGCTCCCCCGACCAAAACTATATAACAAATCGCTACCTGTGCCTGTCATTTTGGAATCATGGGGCAAGTGAGTGGGTAGTTAATTATAAGTCTATGTAGTTACATTAGTTAGCTAACAACTAAAATCATGTCTTCTTAAAATAATCATTTTGTAAACTTATTTTCACAACTATTCTAAGAAGCCCTCTCACTATTTTTAGCTATTAGTATATTTTACAGTTTTCAAAGCAAGGGAGGGTATTACCAGTCACTTTTTTAAAATGACTATTTTTATACCCACTTCCTCCTCCAAATTCTGTGGAGTAGATTCTTTCATCTCATTGTAAAATGAAACCAGAGCAAAGTGATATGCTATTAGCCTTTTATTATAAAACAGTAATGCTCTAATGAATACTTTCTATACAGAAGCAGTGTTATTTTCACAGCTGATTCAGGTTATTTCTTATTATTCTACTCTATGAATACATGAGTATGTATATTTATTAAATAGTGTTGGTTTAGTGAATGAAAAATTAGAAAATCACGGACATTACTGTAACAGCTTTCAGAATTTTTAAGTTTGTTTATTTTTAGAGTCAGAGTATACACACAGGCATAGAGACAGAAAGATTTCCTGACAAATACATCAAGGTGGCATTTAAAATTGCTCAACAATTATTACTCATGCAAAAATGGAAAGATAATATTTATGTGTCTAAAAATATATCATTTAATTAACATGCAAAGAGACCAGTTACTCAACAAGAAGCTAAAACATGTCACTGTTTAAGTCTTTAAAACAAAATGCATGGGCTTCCCTGGTGGCGCAGTGGTTGAGAGTCCGCCTGCCGATGCAGGGGACGCGGGTTCGTGCCCCGGTCCGGGAGGATCCCACGTGCCGCGGAGTGGCTGGGCCCGTGGGCCATGGCCGCTGAACCTGCGCGTCCGGAGCCTGTGCTCCGCAGCGGGAGAGGCCACAGCAGTGAGAGGCCCGCGTACCGCCAAAAAAAAAAAGAAAGAAAACAAAATGCATTTGGCTAGTCTATTTCTTTTTCCTTAAAAATTTAAAGGACTTACTTCTTTGAACTAACAAGATACTTAGATTAATTTAATAAAAGAGAAAATGAGAGTTCAGGTATTAGAAAAAAGAGGTATAAGAGAGAGGGAGAAGCAGAGAACGTGCACAAGCTCAAAAAAGAGCAAAACAGTTTGCATGTGTATTTTATATGATCTGAATCAAGCTATTTGCCCCTGAACAAAAATGTTAATTTTCGTAGGGAAACATTCATTAGAATAAAGTAAGCAGTGGATGATTACAAGAATCATTACTGGGTATAACGTCCGTGGCTTAGTGTGTTATTTTAAATTCATTTATTAAAATGAGAATCTCTATGGGTAATAAGAACAAAAAAGAGTGAAGCACAGCATGAAAGATTTTATTAAGAAAGGTGCTAATTAAATAGCGAATAATATAATGTAATTAACCATTTTATGTTTTTTAATAGGCCATGGCACTCTCATCAATATTTCAATTCAAAGGCTTTACATTTCAATTCTGAGTACCATTAACAACAGCTAAAAATTAGATTCAAAATGCTTTCAAGAATTCCTGTTTATTTTCTTCTGAAACAACATTTGAAAATATAGCACACAGAAAGCACAGTAATCTTAAGGTAGACTAAAAGCTAAGGGTTAGAATTTTTATCTCAACCAGAGAGCTAAGCTAACATTTAGAAAAAGCTGATAACTGGCCTTACGTCTGAAAACAGACTGCTAAAGTATTTAATATTTCCATGATCCCTAGCTTGCTGAAAGATGTTACTTTTCATTTGGTAGAGGTCAAGAATCAAATTCACCTCAATTAATACAATAATTTGAAGGATGTTAAAATTGGGCTGTACCACTTAAAAACAAAATTTATAACAGGAATAGGGAAAAAGAAATGTTATTAAAATAATAAAGCTCCTAGATAATACTACTACTGCTCCATCTTCACAAATTTACAGCTGTGAAAATTTGCCACTGTCCTGTTTTGATCCATGTTTAATTAATGACTATGTCATATAATAATCATCAGGAATCAGGATCTGCATTCTATGGCTGAGCCTCTGCCCTAGACCTACTTGGAAGATGCAGAATAGCCAGAGACTCAGTTCAGACAAAGACAATGCTATCTAACAAAAGTGGGCTTGACCTAAATCAACAACAGCAAGTGCTTCATCGTTCACTGTAAGTTTTTACCTCTTGAGGAAGTTCTAGCTTAGAACGGTCAGTTCCTTCTTTTGACTGAAGGCCCATCAGATAAGGGACAGGAGCATCAAGAAAATGTAGCAGAGAAGCAGGGAGGATGGGCACATAAACATGCTGCCACTGAAATGGGAACAGAAGTGTGGTGATGCCTTCCGCCACAGTCATCAGGCGTTGATAATCTGTACAGAACAGCAACAACAAAAATGGTAGGGAAGATTACAAGTCAAAACATAATCACTGCATTAAGCTTGAAAATATGAATTTCCAGAAAAAATTCGTGTGCTAATAAATAAGTAAAATGTTTCTTCATGACCATGCAGAAAAGAGGTCAGCTCTATTCCACCATAATTAAAGAGTTAAATGGTTTCATTGAATGGTTTTAAGGGGGTATGAGTAGGTGGGAAACATCATTAAGCTTTTTGCTTCTGAAAACACTGGTATGTGTATTGACGTTCCCTCAAAATGCAAAGCAAATAAGAACTAATAAAATTGCTCTTGGCACTTCTCCCATTGAAAATGTGTAAGAATATTGCTCCTGATCACTTTTTATATACATGTATATCTATGCAATCCTCAATTCAGAGGCTCTGTTTTTCTTGTATAAATGATCATGGCTATAGCCTATAGGTATCCTTATTATATTTATTTTAGCCTTCATTTTGTGGGTACAAGAAGTCAACAGATCTATGCATTCATAGTCACACTTCCTACATTAACCTCCAACTCAAATCTAGGGACAAAGTGAAAGCTACCAGAAAATTAGAGGTTGGTTTTTTTGTTGTGTTTTGTTTACATGAACTAATTTATCAAAACTAAAAACTGTCCACAGTATTAAAGTGCCTTCTCACCCCACCCCCAGTTTTATTGAAATATAATTGACATATAACATTTGATGTACAACATGATGATTTGATATATATATAAACAGCAAAATAAATTACCACAATAAGTTTAGTTAACATTCATCAACTCACATAGCTACAAATAAAGTGCCCTCTAAAACCACTCTGCCATGGATGCTATACATACATATGTCTATATCCCTATTTAAACCTTCAGAGGCAGGGCTTCCCTGGTGGCGCAGTGGTTGAGAGTCTGCCTGCCGATGCTACGCATACCGCAAAAAAAAAAAAAAAAAACCTTCAGAGGCAGACGTGTTTCAGAATTCAGATTTTCTCTTTTTTAATTTAGAAAGGTAATATTGTGCATACCACACATACTTGAAATATCCAGGGCAGCACCCTATAATCAAATACATTAATGTTTCTGCAGCAAACTATATGAGTGTCCCAATATACTCAAAGAACTTAAATAGGGTCACTTTGGTTCAGATCTGATTTTGCCGATAAATGAGTTTCCAAAAGAAGTTTGGTTTTCAGAATGGATACTGTGGAATTGTAATAATTCTCTCACAGGATTTATTGTGCACAAATACAGTAAAATCTGGGGGAGTAAGACTCTGGGGAAGTCTTTTTAAAAAGGTTAAGGGAAATGATCCGATGCTACTTGGTTCATATCAAACTCAAAGAACACCCAACCACGCAAAAGCAGGATGTTTTCCATTAAAATTTTTTCTTGTGTTGTTTTATAATCTGTAAATGACTATCTTTAATAGTCTACAATGGGATTTTGGTCATGAATCATCAGCTATCCATAGCCTACATGTATTTATAATTTTCCTTATTTGATTCATTATAAAATTTTAGGTGAAAACCTGTTTACAGGAATACTTCTAAAAAACAAATAGCAGGGCTTCCCTGGTGGCGCAGTGGTTGGGAGTCTGCCTGCCGACGCAGGGGACACAGGTTTGTGCCCTGGTTCGGGAGGATCCCACATGCCGCAGAGCGGCTGGGCCCGTGAGCCATGGCCGCTGAGCCTGCGCGTCCAGAGTCTGTGCTCCGCAGCGGGGGAGGCCACAACAGTGAGAGGCCCGCGTACCGCAAAAAAAAAAAAAAACAAATACCAGGCAGCTTGAGGGAAGAGGGTGTTTGGTATTTTGTGGGTTGCACAGTGACCTTGCTTGGAGTGGATGGTCCCGTGAGACCGTTTATGCTCTACAGAGCAACATGGCTCAGCTATGAGCATCCAATCAGTCTACAGTGACAGGGAGGCTGAGCTGAGAGCTAGATCAGCTCCTGGGTGTCAGGGGCTTTTTAATTTCTTTCTCATTTAAAAGCCAGACACAGGTGAAAGGTTCAGGGTTTTAAACAGTCAGATCCTGTGCCAGTTATCTATTGATCTATTTACTGAGCTCCAAATCACTCCATAGGTGGTCTATGAAAATGGACTGGACCGTAAGCACATTCTCTTTTATAGTGAACACACCAGAAAACTTTGCCAGAGAGGACAGCAGAGAGACACTGCAGGAGGAAGCGCTTCTCCTCCCTGGTTTTGGAGTGTAGTGGGCAAGGTGCAGTGTTTTGTGTGTTCTTGCTCCTTCTGCATGGCTGATCACTGGTGTGGATATGTGAGGACATCTGGTGTCCCACTTCCCTGGCCACACGCCCAGAGTGGGCAGCCTCAGTGACTGGGCCCTCCTAATGCGGACACGGCACACTCATATCTCACACAGCCACCTGGCGCCCTGACAACTTCTGTGTGCCTGCCCACCAGCCACAGCTCACTTGGACCTGGGAGGTTTGTCTTGTCTTCTGCTTGCCTGGTGACTGAGGATCAGCTCTGGCCCAGGCAACCCACTGACCTCCACCATCCAATGAGCTGCCACCACACTTTCTTCAGTGAGATATGAACCTCAGCCTTGGGAAGTGGGTCCCCTTCCAAGTTTGTCCTTCCTAGGGTACCCTTTAGAGTTTTCTTCATGTCTTTATAGTTTCCTATTATAGTTTAACAATTCTTCTTATTACATTCCTCTATTTAAATTACTGTGTGGTTTAATCTGTCTCGTGATTGGACCTATCCTGAAAGGCAGAGGGTTTTAAGCCGTCATATCAAATCCCTAGCAGCTTGGCTACTTTATTTGCTGTTGATGGAAAATGTTCAATCTCAAAGGAAACACAGATTCTTTAAGGAATGGAAACCAGCATCTTGGGCTATTTTCTTGCTTTGATTATGGTAAACTTTCACTTGGGAAGTGAAAATAAATTATATGTTTTCCCCTCTTCTAGTAGACATGAAAGACTGATACACATGGTTTATTTTTCCTTCACCACAATTCCACCAACTTGTGGGTGTTCTATGTCTATTCTTTTTTCCAGTTCTGCTTTCTCAAGATTGGTTTAAATGCCATACACATTTTAATAATGCAGTTACTTAGCAGAAACAAGACAATTCTTTTTAACTGAATCAAGAAATAAAAGGTAGTTTTCTTCTTTAAGCATGTTTTTAAAAATTTAAATAATTTGGAAAATTATTTTTTCTTTGATACTCAAAGTGAGGAATGTGTAATAAGTTTCCACATTTAAGACATGCCTCAGCACGGCATATGAGGCTCTTCATAACTTGGCCCTTTCCTGCCTCATTTCTTACCACCACATATACAGTCACATTATCTGCTTAAAATTCATTTACTGAACATGAAATATTTTCACAGGTCCCTGTGCCTCTGTACACCCCTTCCCTCTACCCAGAATATCTCTTCCCCTTGCAGTACCTGGCTAAGTTCCACTTTTTCCTTAGGCAATGGTTCCTTTGGAAAGCATTCTCTGAATACTTATCGTCAAGAGAGTCCCTTCCACATGCTTCCACAGTACCCCACCTCTATTTCCATCACACTAATTATTCCTCTCACTAAAACTATTAAAATTCAATTATAATTATCTGTTCATATATCTCTCCACTATTCCCTGCTAACCTTCACCTGCTGGAGAGCAATGACTATATTTTTAATCTCAGAATTTCTAGCACTTGGTACGGGACCTACTACATAGTGAGTGATCAATGAATGTGTACTAACAAATTAATATGTTAACATCTAGGACATGTAAAATGAAATAAAACTATTGGACATTATGCTTGCCTATGTTATACAATAAAACATACTGCCAAAAATTTGCCTAGCAGTGGCACAGGCAAAGACTCTGAGATGGCCTGGCCTCCACTGTCTCATCCCTGGGTCTCGGCCCCTGTCCACCAGCATCACTGTGGAGAATAAGGTCAGCCCCCTGGGGACAGTCCAGCGGCCTGGGGCTGGAGCTGAGGTTGGGGGCACAGGACCCATGTTGCAGGCTGAGGAGATGGCTGAGTGACACAGAGCAGGTCCAGCGCTGCCTGGTGGTGCAATGCCCCATGAAAAGGCCATGATTATTGGGGTTTACATACTGCGAAGCACTGCCAGTGGAGGTGTGAGGATGGTGGGGTACAGCACACCTCTGGTGAACATCCTGATGCAGCTGAAAGATTATACATTTACTAACTCGAGGCAGTGACTGGTTACTAACTGAGCCAGGCTGGCTTTGAGGGCTTGGACCCATGCATAATTCAGCTTATCTTCCTTGTTCACAAAGATATCACAAAAGGCAGAATACAAATTCAAATGAACATTAAAAAAAAATCACCCTCGATGATGGCTGAAAAGTGAGCTACATTTTGCTTTAATCAGATTGACAAAGATTAAAAAGAAAATCACAGCAAAGGTGTGGAGAAAAGGGTATTCTCATACATTGCCTTATAAAGGCAGCATAAATTGCTAGAGCTTTGTACTTGGCAGTATCTATCAAAAGCTTAAAAAATATACAGATCATCTGACCCAGCAATTCTAGTAATTTATCACACAAATATACAAAAACATATGTACATGGACGCGATGTATAAAGTGTCATTTATAACAATAAACTATTTATAATACCCTAAGTAACTAACAAAAGGGTTAGATTTATGGCCAGTTATATAATGAAATATACTGAAGCTATTAAAAGTATATCTATATTATCAACATGGAAAACCAAAGTGTGTTTGGCAGCAGCAGGAAGCAGCTAAGTACTAAAAACCTGCTGAAACTCCACTGCTGGGTATATGCCCAAAAGAACTGAAAGCAGAGTGCTGAAGATATATTTGTACATCTGTGTTTATAGTACCATTATTCGCAGTAGCCAAAAGGTGGAAACTATCCAGGCATCCATCAATGGATAAATGGATAAACAAAATGTGGTATATACATACAATGGAAAGTTATTCAGCCTTAAAAAGGGAGGAAATCCTGACATATGCTACAACATGGATGAACCTTAAGGACATTATGTTAAGTGAAATAAGCCAGTCAAAGAAAGACAAATATTGTATAATTCCACTTACATGAGGTATCTAAAGTAGTCAATTCATACAAACAAACGAAGAATGGTGGTTGCCAGGAAGGGGCTAAGAGGAGTGCAAAATGCAGAGTTATTGTTTAATGGGTATAGAGTTTCAGCTTTGCAAGATGAAAAAAGCTCTGGAGATTGGTTGCACAACAATGGGAATATACTTAATGCTACTGAACTTTTCACTAAGCAATAGTTAAGATGGTAAATTTATGGGGTTTTTTTCTTATCACAATTTTTTTTAAAGGAGCTTTTATTTTATTTTTTTTTAATTAATTAATTTATTTTTGGCTGTGTTGGGTCTTCGTTTCTGTGCGAGGGCTTTCTCTAGTTGTGGCAAGCGGGGACCACTCTTCATCGCGGTGCGCAGGCCTCTCAGTATCGCGGCCTCTCTTGTTGCGGAGCACAGGCTCCAGACGCGCAGGCTCAGTAGTTGTGGCTCACGGGCTTAGTTGCTCCACGGCATGTGGGATCTTCCCAGACCAGGGCTCGAACCTGTGTCCCCTGCATTGGCAGGCGGATCCTTAACCACAGCGCCACCAGGGAAGCCCCTCTTATCACAATTTTTAAAACTTGCTGATTATAATCTATATGGAAATAATCTGTGGGAAGTAGAATCCCCCCAAAATGGATCTATGAGAATAAATAATTTGAATCTGACTTGAAAAGGATTTATTTGATATGAGATGACTTTTTAAAAAAGTATACATATGTTTCAAAGTCAAATAGGCTTGCAAAATAGGCAATGAACTATATATTCATTGAGAATTGTTTTCTAAATTAAAAGGTCTTGTTTAATTCATAATTTTAAATAAAATATAGCTTCCTATAAATATATATATCTATACATTCATAAAAATATAATTTCCTAACACTCATGAGGATATGTGAAAAGTAGTATCTTATTGCTTCAATGAAGGTTAAAACAAAGTATTTATGCACATACTATGTACTTAAATCATTTAACGTAGGTTAGATATAATTGGTAATTGTTGGTAAAAGAGAAAAAAGATCTGGATTATTTTCCTATTTTACATTACTAGTAGTTACATTAATATGCCTAGCAGTTGTTACATTCTGTAATAACTGTCACACTCAATCTGTTCATTTTAATTTTAGTTCAGTGATCTTTTTTAAACATTTCTATTTACAGCAGTGTTGTAGACTAGGACTCCAAAACTAGTCTACAAATGGTAAATAAAATAGCTATATAACATCCAATACATGACTATGAATTTGCCAAAAAAAATAAGGGAAGTTGGGGCTTCCCTGGTGGCGCAGTGGTTAAGAATCTGCCTGCCAATGCAGGGGACACGGGTTCGAGCCCTGGTCTGGGAAGATCCCACATGCCACGTAGCAACTAAGCCTGTGCGCCACTACTGAGCCTGCATTCTAGAGCCCGCGAGCCACAACTACTGAATCCCGCATGCCTAGAGCCTGTGCTCCACAGCAAGAGAAGCTACCACAATGAGAAGCCCGTGCACCGCAACGAAGAGTAGCCCCCGCTTGCCTCAACTACAGAAAGCCCGTGCGCAGCAATGAAGACCCAATGCAGTTAAAAATAAATAAATAAAATAAATAAATTAAAAAAAAATAAAAATAAGGGAAGTCATTGGAGGCTGGGAACAAAATGTGAGCAAGAGTCCAGTGTGGTAAAACTCAAACATCTGGCTGTCTTTGGAGTGTTTACTGATCTAAGGTGGCCTAGAGCTTTGGTTTTACCTCTGTGCATGTTGAGGGACAAAGTCCAAGAAGGGCTGGAATTAAGATGGTAGATCCTCTTGCAAAAAGCTAGACCTAAAAGGGCAAAAACCTGTAGAAAGGAAAAAAACAAAACCAAAATCTGTATTGCCAAGGAAAGTAGTCTGTCCTGGCCCTGGCCGAGGCCCAGGGAGGAAGGGGGAAAAAAGCCTCCCTGTGAATTCCTACCTACTGGCTGGTTTTCAAGGATGTTTGGGGGCTCTCATGTTATCTGTATGGCCCAAAGAAAGACTAAGAGTGAGAATTTTAACTTAAAGTAAACCTGTGTTGCCAGTGAATTCAAGTGCCTGGTGAAAGAAAATACAAACCCTTCCTGGAGGAATAAACCCTCAATCCTCAACTCATGAGATATTGAATTTATCTGAGAAGGAATAGAAAATGTGTATGTTTACTACGTTCAAGGAAATTAAAGGAAGAATTAGGAGTAAGACTATTTATAGGACCACTGAAATTAAAATGTCAAAGGAAGGGTTAACTATGGATTAAACATGGATAAAAAGAGAATTTATAAGGTGGGAGATAAATCAACCAGAATACAGCACAGAGACAAAGAGATAGAAAAAGAGGTTGAGAGATATGGAAGACTGAGCAAGACAGAGTAACACATTTAATTACAGTTCAGGAGGATAAAAAAGAAAAAAGACAGATGCAAGTAAAATTTAGAAAGATGGTTAAGAATTTTCCAACACGTGAAAAATATTAACCCTAGAATTCAGGAAACACAATGAATCACAAGCAGGACAAATAAAGAAACCCTCATTTAGATAAATCACGGTCAAAATACAGGACACCAAAGACAAACAGAAAATCATATATATAGCCAGAATGAAAATAGATTTCTGGCCAAGGAATGACAATTAGAGTGATTGTGATAAATGACTTCTCAATGGCTACAATGGAAACCAAAAGACAGTAGAATATAATGTGCAAAGAGGGAGAGGAAAAACAAATTTTCAACATAGAATTTAATATCCAATGAAACCATCTTTCAAAAACAAGGACAAATTTAAAACACTGTCAGATGAACGAAATCTAATAGACAATGCCACCTCATTTAAGGAACTTGTAAGGATACACTTTAGGAATAAGGAGACTAATCCCAGAAGAAATACCTAAGATACAAAATCGAATGTGAATCTTTTTTAAAATGGCAATTATGAGTAATTTTAAGCAAAATCAAGTACATAAAATATACCTAATTTGAGGGATTATCAAAATTTTGAACAACTATAACAAGTAAGCCATGATGGGGGTGATAGGAGTCAAAGCATTTTTAGAGTACCTGTATTTTAAAGATTCCGATTAACATAACACTGAGTGTTCATGTTAAAATCTCAAAGTTTGCCATTAATAAAGAGAAACAGAGCATATAACACCTACAATAATTAAATTAAAAAAAAAACTGCAATGAGAAAAAACGTTTCAATTATTTCAAAAGAAGGTAAAAAAGAAAAAAAAAGAGGGAGAAAGGCAAATGGTCAAAATAAATGAAAATTTAAAAATTCTTAGAATTGAATAATGAAAATACCAGATACTAAGACTTGTGGGATGCAACTAACGTAACACTCAAATACTTAAGATGCTAATACTGGGGGTGGGATGGGTCCAAAGGAAGTAAAAAACAAAACCAGAAATTAATAAAACAGAAAACAAAGATAAAAAAGAGAGTACAAACAAAGGTAAAAGTTTAAAAAGAATAACATAGTGGGGGACCTTCAAGACGGAGGAGGAGTAAGACGCGGAGATCACCTTCCTCTCCACAAATACATCAGAAATACATCTACATGTGGAACAACTCCTACAGAACACCTACTGAACGCTGGCAGAAGACCTCAGACCTCCCAAAAGGCAAGAAACTCCCCACATACCTGGGTAGGGCAAAAGAAAAAAGAAAAAACAGAGACAAAAGAATAGGGACGGAATCTGCACCAGTGGGAGGGAGCTGTGAAGGAGGAAAGGTTTCCACACACTAGGAAGCCCCTTCGTGAGATGGGGGTGGGATGGGCAGTTGGGGGGAAGCTTCGGAACCACAGAAGAGAGCGCAGCAACAGGGTGCAGAGGGCAAAGCAGAGAAATTGCCGCACAGAGGATCGGTGCCGACCAGCACTCACCAGCCTGAGACACTTGTCTGCTCACCCACCAGGACAGGTGGGCATTGGGGGCTGAGGCTCGGGCTTTGGTGGTCAGATCGCAGGGAGAGGACTGGGGTTGGCTGCATGAACACAGCCTGAAGGGGGGCTAGTGCACCACAGCTAGCCAGGAGGGAATCCAGGAAAAAGTCTGGACCTGCCGAAGAGGCAAGAGACCATTGTTTCGGGGTCCGCTAGGAAAGGGGATTCCTTCCCTGTGTGCCCATAGAAGGCAGAGAACTGCCTAAGCAAGCTCCAGAGAAGGGCGCAAGCTGCACCTATCAGTTCAGACCCAAAGATGGGCATGAAATGCTAATGCTGCTGCCGCTGCCACCAAGAATCCTGTGTGCAAGCACAGGTCACTACCCACAACCCCTCCCAACCCCCCCAGAGCCTGTGCAGCACGCCACTGTCAGGGTCCCGAGATTTAGGGACAACTTGCCCAGGAGAATACACAGAGTGCCTCAGGCTGTTGCAATTCATGCCGGCCTCTGCCACCATAGGCCACCCCGCATTCCAATTATGACTACCATACCTCTCCCTCTCCCCAGCCTGAGATAGCAAGAGAGCCCTAATCAGCCGCTGCTTTAACCCCCTCCAGTCTGGGTGGGGAACAGATGCCTGAGGGCGACCTACATGCAGAGGCGGGGCCAAAACCAAAGCTGAACCTCAGGAGCCATGCAAATAAAGAAGAGAAAGTGAAATTTCTACGTGCAGCCTCAGAAGCAGCGGATGAAATCCCCACAATCAACTTGATGAATCCTGCATCTGTGGAATACCTGAATAGACAACAAATGTTCCCAAAATTGAGGTGGTAGATTTGGGGAGCAACTGTAGACTTGGGGTTTGCTGTCTGTGACTGATTTGTTTCTGATTTTTATGTTTATCTTAGTTTAGTTTTTAGTGCTTGTTATCATTGGTGGATTTCTTTATCAGTTTGGTTGCTCTCTTCTTCTTTTATTTAAAATTTTTTTTTATTTTATTATTTTTTCTTCTTTTAATTTTTCTTTTTATTTTTTTTTAATTTTTTTTTTCTTTTCTTCCTTTTCTTCTGAGCCGTGTGCTGACACGGTCTTGGTGCTCCAGCTGGGTGTCGGACATGAGCCTCCGAGGTGGGAGAGCCAAGTTCAGGACATTGGACCACCACAGACCTCGTGGCCCCACGTATTATCAATCAGCGAGAGCTCTCCCAGAGATCTCTGGCTCAACACTAAGACCCAGCTCAACCCAATGACCAGTGCTGGACGCCCCATGCCAAACAACTAGCAAGACAGGAACACAACCCCACCCATGAGCAGAGAGGCTGCCTAAAATCATACTAAGTTCACAGACACCCCAAAACATAACAATGGATGCAGCCCTGCCCGTCAGAAAGATAAGATCCAGTCCCACCCAGCAGGACACAGGCACCAGTCTCCTCCACCAGGAAGCCTACACAACCCACTGAACCAACCTCACCCACTGGGGGCAGACAAGAAAAACAATGGGAACTAAGAACACGCAGCCTGCAAAAAGGAGACCCCAAACACAGTAAGTTAAACAAAATGAGAAGACAGAGAAATATGCAGAGATGAAGGAGAAAGGTAAAAAACCACCAGACCAAACAAATGAAGAGGAAATAGGCAGTCTACCTGAAAAAGAATTCAGAATAATGGTAGTAAAGATGATCCAAAATCTTGGAAATAGAATGGAGAAAATACAAGAAACATTTAACAAGGACCTAGAAGAACTAAAGAGCAAACAAACAATGATGACAACACAATAAATGAAATTAAAAGTTCTCTAGAAGGAACCAATAGCAGAATAACTGAGGCAGAAGAACAGATAAGTGACCTGGAAGATAAAATAGTGGAAATAACTGTCACAGAGCAGAATAAAGAAAAAAGAATGAAAAGGCTTGAGGACAGTCTCAGAGACTTCTGGGACAACATTAAACGCACCAACATTCGAATTATAGGGGTCCCAGAAGAAGAAGAGAAAAAAAAAGGGTCTGAAAAAAATATGTGAAGAGACTATAGTTGAAAACTTGCCTAACATGGGAAGGAAATAGTAAGTCAAATCTAGGAAGTGCAGAGAGTCCCATACAGGATAAATCCAAGGAGAAACACGTCAAGACACATATTAATGAAACTATCAAAAATTAAATACAAAGAAAAAATATTAAAAGCAGCAAGGGAAAAGCAACAAATAACATACAAGGGAACCCTCATAAGATTAACAGCTGATCTTTCAGCAGAAACTCTGCAAGCCAGAAGGCAGTGGTAGGATACTTTTAAAGTGATGAAAGGGAAAAACCTACAACCAAGATTACTCTACCCAGCAAGGATCTCATTCAGATTCAATGGAAAATTAAAACCTTTACAGACAAGCAAGAGTTAAGAGAATTCAGCACCACCAAACCAGCTTTACAACAAATGCTAAAGGAACTTCTCTAGGCAGGAAACACAAGAGAAGGAAAAGACATACAAAAACAAACCCAAAACAATTAAGAAAATGGTAATAGGAACATACATATCGACAATTACCTTAAATGTAAATGGATTAAATGCTCCAACCAAAAGACAAAGACTGGCTGAACGGATACAAAAACAAGACCCATATATATGCTGTCTACAAGAGACCCACTTCAGACATAGGGACACATACAGACTGAAAGTGAGGGGATGGAAAAAGATATTCCATGCAAATGGAAATCAAAAGAAAGCTGGAGTAGCAATTCTCATATCAGACAAAATAGACTTTATTTTTTATTTTCTTATTTTTAAAATTTATTTATAATTTATTTACTTTTGGCTTCTTTGGGTCTTTGTTGCTGCTGCACATGGGCTTTCTTTAGTTGCCGCGAGTGGGGGCTACTCATTGTTGAGGCAGACGAGCTTCTCTTTGCGGTGGCCTCTACTGTTGCAGAGCATGGGCTCTAGGCGTGTGGGCTTCAGTAGTTGTGGCACACAGGCTCAGTAGTTGTGGCTCACGGGCTCTAGATCACCGGCTCAGTAGTTGTAGGCGCACTGGCTTAGTTGCTCTGCGGCATGTGGGATCTTCCCAGACCAGGGCTTGAAACCGTATCCCCTGCACTGGCAGGCAGATTCTTAACCACTGTGCTACCAGGGAAGTCCCAAACTGGACTTTAAAATAAGGACTATTACAAGACACAGAGAAGGACACCACTTAATGATCAAGGGATCAATCCAAGAAGAAGATATAACAATTGTAAATATTTATGCCCCCAACATAGGAGCACCTCAACACATAAGGCAAAGGCTAACAGCCATCAAAGGGGAAACTGACAGTAACACAATCATAGTAGGGGACTTTAACACCCACTTTCACCAATGGACAGATCATCCAAAAGGAAAATAAATAAGGAAACACAAGCTTTAAATGACACATTAAACAAGATGGACATACATGATACTTATAGGACACTCCATCCAAAAACAAAAGAATACACTTTCTTCTCAACTGCTCATGGAACATTCTCCAGGAGAGATCATATCTTGGGTCACAAATCAAGCCTCAGTAAATTTAAGAAAATTGAAATCATACTACGTATCTTCTGACCAAAATGCTATGAGACTAGATATCAATTACAGGAAAAAGACTAAAAAATACAGCACATGGAGGCTAAACAATATGCTACTAAAAAACCAAGAGATCGCTGAAGAAATCAAAGAGGAAATCAAAAAGTACCTAGAAACAAATGACAATGAAAACGTGACGACCCAAAACCTATGGGATGCAGCAAAAGCAGTTCTAAGAGGGAAGTTTATAGCAATACAATCCTATCTCAAGAAACTAGAAACATCTCAAATAAATAACCTAACCTTACACCTAAAGTAATCAGACAAAGAAGAACAAAAAAACCCCAACGTTAGAAGAAGAAAGAAATCATAAAAAACAGGTCCGAAATAAATGAAAAAGAAATAAAGGAAACAATAGCAAAGGTCACTTAAACCAAAAGCTGGCTCTTTGAGAAGATAAACAAAATTGATAAACTATTAGCCAGACTCATCAAGAAAAAAAGGCAGAAGACTTAAATCAACAGAATTAGAAATGAAAAAGGAGAAGTAACAACTGACACTGCAGAAATACAAAGGATCATGAGAGATTACTACAAGCAACTCTATGCCAATAAAATGGACAACCTGGAAGAAATGGAAAATATGAACAGACCAATCATAAGCAATGAAATTGAAACTGTGATTAAAAATTTTCCAACAAACAAAAGCCCAGGACCAGATGGCTTCACAGGTGAATTCTATCAAACATTTAGAGGAGAGCTAACACCTATCCTTCTCAAACCCTTCCAAAATATAGCAGAGGGAGGAAAACTCCCAAACTCATTCTATGAGGCCACCATCACCCTGCTACCAAAATGACACAAAGATGTCACAAAAAAAGAAAACTACATGACAATATCACTGATGAACATAGATGCAAAAATCCTCAACAAAATACTAGCAAACAGAATCCAACAGCACATTAAAAGGATCATACACCATGATCAAGTGAGATTTATCCCAGGGATGCAAGGATTCTTCAACATACGCAAATCAATCAATGTGATAGACCATATTAACAAACTGAAGAATAAAAACCATATGATCATCTCAATAGATGCAGAAAAAGCTTTTGACAAAATTCAACACACATTTATGATAAAAACTCTCCAGAAAGTGGGCATAGAGGGAACCTATCTCAACATAATAAAGGCCATATATGACAAACCCACAGCAAACATTTATCTCAATGGCGAAAAAATGAAAGGATTTCCTCTAAGATCAGGAACAAGACAAGGATGTCCACTCTCACCATTATTATTCAACATAGTTTTGGAAGTCCTAGCCACAGCAATCAGGGAAGAAAAAGAAATAAAAGGAATACAAATTGGAAAAGAAGAAGTAAAACTGTCACTGTTTGCCGATGACATGATACTATACATAGAGAAGCCTAAAAATGCCACCAGAAAACTACTAGAGCTAATCAATGAATTTGGTAAAGTTGCAGGATACAAAATTAATGCACAGAAATCTCTTGCATTCCTATACACTAATGATGAAAAATCTGAAAGAGAATATAAGGAAACTCTCCCATTTACCATTGCAACAAAAAGAATAAAATACCTAGGAATAAACCTACCTAAGGAGACAAAAGACCTGTATGCAGAAAACTATAAGACACTGATGAAGAAATTAAAGAAAACACAAACAGATGGAGCGATATACCATGTTCTTGGACTGGAAGAATCAACATTGTGAAAATGACTCTACTACCCAAAGCAATCTACAGATTCAATGCAATCCCTATCAAACCACCAATGACATTTTTCACAGAACTATAACAAAAAATTTCACAGTGTGTTTGGGAACACAAATGACCCCGAATAGCCAAAAAAATCTTGAGAAAGAAAAACGCAGCCAGAGGAATCTGGCTCCCTGACCTCAGACTATACTACAAAGCTACAGTAATCAAGAGAGTATGGTACTGCAACAAAAACAGAAATATAGATCAATGGAACAGGATAGAAAGCCCAGAGATAAACCCACGCACCTATGGTCACCTTATCTCTGATAAATGAGGCAAGAATATACAATGGAGAAAAGACAGCCTCTTCAATAAGTGGTGCTGGTAAAACTGAACAGCTACATGTAAAAGAATGAAATTAGAACACTTTCGAACACCATACACAAAAATAAACTCAAAATGGATTAAAGACCTAAATGTAAGGCCAGACACTTAGAGGAAACTCTAAGAGGAAAACTCTTAGAGGAAAACATAGGCAGAACACTCTATGACATAAATCACAGCAAGATCCTTTTTGACCTACCTCCTAGAGAAATGGAAATAAAAATAAACAAATGGGACCTAATGAAACTTAAAAGCTTTTGTACAGCAAAGAAAACCATAAACAACACAAAAAGACAACCCTCAGAAAAGAGAAAAAATTTGCAAACTAAGTAACTGACAAAGGACTAATCTCCAATATACAAGTAGCTCATGCAGCTCAACATCAAAAAAACAAACAATCCAATCCAAAAATGGGCAGAAGACCTAAATAGACATTTCTCCAAAGAAGATATATAGACTGCCAACAAACACATGAAAGGATGCTCAACATCACTAATCATTAGAGAAATGCAAATCAAAACCACAGTGTATCACCTCACACCAATCAGAATGGCCATCATCAAAAAATCTACAAACAGTAAATGCTGGAGAGGGTGTGGAGAAAAGGGAACCCTCTTGCACTGTTGGCAGGAATGTAAATTGATACAGCCACTACGGAGAACAGTATGGAGGTTCCTTAAAAAACTAAAAATAGAACTACCATATGACCCAGCAATACCACTACTGGGCATATACCCTGAGAAAACCATGATTCAAAAGGAGTCATATACCACATTGTTCACTGCAGCACTATTTACAACAGCCAGGACATGGAAGCAACTTAAGTGTCCATTGACAGATGAATGGAGAAAGAAGATGTGGCACATATATACGATGGAATATTACTCAGCCATAAAAAGAAACGAAACTGAGTTATTTGTAGTGAGGTGGATGGACCTAGAGTCTGTCATACAGAGTGAAGTGAATCAGAAAGAGAAAAACAAATACCGTATGCTAACCCATATATATGGATCCCATATATATGGACCACCTAGAGGGGTAGGATAGGTAGGGTGGGAAGGAGACGCAAGAGGGAGGGGATATGGGGATATATGTATAGCTGATTCGCTTTGTTATACAGCAGAAACTAACACAACATTGTAAAGCAGTTATACTCCAATAAAGACGTTAAAAAAAAAAAGAGTAACATAATTGACACACTTTATGGAAAAACAACCAAGGGAAAAAGAGAGAAGGCATAAATAAATAGTATTAGGGATGAAAACGGGGACAAAACTACAGACACAGCAGATATTAAGAAGATAAAGAAATATTAAGACTTTATGTCAATAAACTGAAAGCTAAGAAAATTATTCCTAGAGAAAACAGAAATGAACAAAAATTGATTCAAGAAGAAATAGAGGCACTTCTAGGTTGGTGAACACACTGAGGTGCCAGGAGGATGATGTGCCTGAGGGACACGGAAGCTCTGTGTCCTTCCCCCCCCATACATTCTGCTATACATGTCTTCCATTTGGGTGTTCCTGAGTTGTATCCTTTATAGTAAACGGTGACAGTAAGTAAAGTGCTTTCCTGAGTTCTGTGAGTCGTTCTAGTGGGTTTGTGGGAAAATCTCCCCCCCCCCCCGAAAGTGGGGTCGCGGGAAATCCTGAATTCGTAGTTGGCTGGGCAGAAATGTGGGTAGCCTGGGCACCCTATTTGTGGCTGGTGCCTGAAGTGAGGGTAGTCTTGCAGGATCAAACCCTTAAACCTGTGGAATCTGATGTTAACTCCAGGTTGTTCGTGTCAGAAGTGAACTAAATTGCTGGTATCAGATCTGATGGATGTCAGGGAGGAAAGTAGCTCTCATTTAGTGTCATAAAATGTGGAATTCAGTAGAATGACACAGGCTCACAGAAGCATGTAGTTTAGGAAGTGAAAGGATGAGCAACAGGGCAGGGTATGAGGAACCTTTGACTCCTGGGTGGCCACATGATCAATCATGGTGTAGGGCAGCAGCTATGCTGAGATAAATGACTGAAGGTAAAAGTTATCGATGGAATTTATTGATGGACCTAACTCCTGGGGAACTGTTTCAACGGATGCATAAAGAAATACAAACCAATAAGAGAAAAGTGAAATATACAATCCCTTGATTATTATTAGTTATAATAGCTAAAATGAAATTAAAAGAGAGTGCTGGGTCAGATTTTGATGCTGGGCCAACTAGCTTCAAAGCTGCCCCCCAAAATGAAAAGTTATTCAGGGACAACAAAGAGCACCTCAAGACTGCTGGTCACCAAAGTTCATGTGTGGGGTTGGGAAGGGCAAAACCAAGAAACTACTGAGACCACGGGGCTCAGTGTGAAGGAGCTGTCTCACTTTGGAGGTTGGCATCACCAGCTTCCTGAAGAAGCTTTACTAAAAAGGACAAAGAGAGAAATTTAGGAGCAGTATATTCATTTTTAGTTTTTAAGATTTATTATTTTATTTATTTTAATTTTGGCTGCGTTGGGTCTTAGTTGTGGCACGCAGCATCTTCCTTGAGGCATGTGGGATCTTTTGTTGCGGCACATGGGCTCTTTGTTGTGGTGTATGGGCTTCTCTCTAGTTGTGGCGTGCGGGTTTTCTCTTCTCTAGTTGTGGTGTGCAGGCTCCAGGGACAGTGGGCTCTGTAGTTGTGGCACACGGGTTCCAGAGCATGTGGGCTCTGTAGTTTGCAACACGCGGGCTCTCTAGTTGAGGCACGCAAGCTCAGTAATTGTGGCACGCGGGCTTAGTTGCCCCACAGCATGTGGGATCTTAGTTCCCTGACCAGGGATCAAACCTGTGTCCCCTGGATTATAAGGTGGATTCTTTACCACTGGACAACCAGAGAAGTCCCTGGAGCAGTATATTCATTTTTAAATGCTGCAGAGTGGAAGGGTTGGTGCAGGACCCAGAGCTAACTATGGGACAACTACAGATGGCTATCCATGATACAGACACAGAGCAGGTTACTCCTGAGGGAGCAGCCAGCCTGGTGCACTGGATAAAAACTGCTGTAAAGTGTTTATTCAAAGAAGGGGGACTACCTGACTCCCCTTAAAAATGTCAAGTGGAACACCCCAGATGAATTCACCCCTTATTATTCATATGTAAGCCATGTGGGATTGGTGTTATAACTAGTATATTCACAACTGAAAATGTCCATTACTCAGGTCATGGTAAATACTGTGGGCCCCTTCTGCATTAGCAGCCCATGTAACCTTAGAGTCAGAGAAGCCTGTCTCAGCTTCCCCTCATGAATCTTAGCAGATGCTAATAAAAACACTATATTAATTTAAAAGAAAATGTGGAGAGGCAGAGGAAAGAGTCAAGGGACTCATCCCAGCATGGTGGAAATTTTTAAACAATTATTAAGAAACTGAGTGAATAAAGCAAATGTTGATAGAAGTGGGAAAGAGGAAAAAGAAAGAAGGGTGTCAAGAGACTCATCCCAGCAGGATGGAAATCTGTGGATGGTTATTAAGAAATGCGACGAATGCAGGGGACACAGGTTCAAGCCCTGGTCCGGGAAGATCTCACATGCCGTGGAGCAACTAAGCCTGTGCGCCACAACTAGTGAGCCTGAGCTCTAGAGCCCGCGAGCCACAACTACTGAAGCCCACGTGCCTAGAGCCCGTGCTCCGCAACAAGAGAAGCCACTGCAATGAGAAGCCCGCGCACCGCAACAAAGAGTAGCCCCCACTCACCGCAACTAGAGAAAGCCCGTGCAGTAACGAAGACCCAACGCGGTCAAAAATGAAGGAAGGGAGGGAGGGAGGAAGGAAGAAATACATAAATAAATTTTTAAAAATCTTAAAAATAAAAAGATTAAAAAAAAAGAAATGGGATGAATAAAATGGACATTGACATTGATGGGGTTGAAATAAAGGTCTTAATACAGTACTATCTGAGACTGGGTGGATCAAAGGGACCCCTGCTGGACCCCCTACATTAAAGGGCTCTAAGCAAGTTGAGTTTGTTTACCCTAGTTTGGAGAAATGTAAGACACGGGAAAGCAATGATTATAATGAGAAACCAGACCTGACATAACCTGGGGCAATAGTCAGGCAGATTAATCTTGGCTCAAACCCCCTGCTGGCTAAAACGGTCAGGGAGTGGAGAAGTTTCTAGGAGTCCTTTACTGGGATGGGACCTCATGCACTGTGATACCAAAACCCTTTGGTGAAGTCTTAACGCAGGCTACAATTAGATTGAGAGAATATGAAAAAAGTTAAGGTTGACTGATGAAGGTGGAAGTTTGGGTGAAAACTGGAATGTTTAAACAGGCTTACCTGAATGGTTTATGGGAATGGATACTATGTCTAAATGGGGAACACCTCCCCCCAAAGTAAAACAGATGGCATGTCAATCGCTCTCCAATCCAAGCAATATTAATTAGACATCATGCTAAATGGGAATAAGACTGCCGGAGCCCACACAGTGTTATAGACAAGAAGCTGGAGCCTGGCAGACAAACTCTGTACAGGAGCCTTACATAGAGCGCAGACTGGGGCTTACGGCAAAAGCCTGTGAGCACCTCCCAGTGACAACTACTGGGATGACAAACTGGAGCATTTCCATTTGAGAGGCAATTACTAGCCTGCTATTGAACGTTAGTCTAAACTGCCCCTATGACTGGAAGACAAAATAATCTTGAAACCCAAGATACCCATGATGTCTTGGGTAATGTCAGAAAAACACTCTAATGAGGAAGGCAGTGCACAGAAGAGTTCCATAATTAAATGGAGATTGTTTATAGAGGATCTCGTTATGAGGAGAAGGCAAGGAGGAGATACAATGAGGAGCCTCTTTTCCCAGAGGACTGACTCTGGAACTGAGTGAGGAGTTGCCAGATTCTGTTGTCACTTGGACAGTATAAATATCTCTCAACTGACCAACAAAGAGATGCTTGGTTTATGTATGACAGTTCCAAGGTGAATGGCCACCACTCTGATCAAAGAAGGTAAACACAGATGGGCTCAGTGGGCTGACTTACATGCTGTTTTCCTAGCAGTGATGGAAGAACTGAACAATGGTAAAGCCCACATGCTTGGGTTTTTACTGACTCATGGGCAACGGAAAACTGGACTATTAAAAGGATGCCTGTATAAGGTGCAGCCATATGGAAATCCCTCTGGGAATTTATGGGCCACTTTAAAGTAGAACATGTTAATGCCCATCAGAAGAACCCACTTTCAGGTTTGGGAGGTGATGTAACCACCAAGTGGACCTTTTGGTACACTCCCTTCACGTGGCCACCTGGGGGACTGCAGCAATGCAGAGATGGGCTGAATCTAGACATAATCCTCTTATACCCTCTGAGGCACAAATTGCCAACAAGAACTGTTTTGTCTGCCAACAGGAGAGACAGAGGATGCAGATGGCTGTGGGGAAGACTCCCCGGGGGGGAAGGCCCTACTACACACAGCCAGCAAGCAGACTACACTGGATTAATGCCAGCAGCCCTGGTGGGGGGGCTATAAATGGGTCCTACCAGGAATAGACACTTCAGACTGGGCTTTGCATATGAGGCAGTAGATGCTTAAAATACTATTAGAGGATTGGAACAGAAGATACTCTACCAATGTGGGCCGCCAAGTTACACATCTTCAGGCTATGGGACACAACACGCTTCACAGCACACAGTGTCCAACAGTGGGTGAAAAGATACCACATCAAATGGATATATGATGTTGCTTATCACCCTCACAGTAATGGTTTAATTGAGAATTAGAACAGGCAGTTGAAACATCTGCTGTCTAAAATGTGTGAGATAAAAGCATAAAGGGCTGACTTTCATGCGTTCACAAGTGTGTGCTCACATTCAACATAAGGGGGCCTAAGGGAGAGTCCCCACTAGATAGATACCTCTGTTCTTCTGGTGGATCTGGGGAAAAGGGGATAGAGATGGATGCTGGTATGACTACAATTCTTCCTAAGGAGTAAGGATGCTGGTATGACAATATACTTTTTATTTTCTTCCCCACATCATCTCAGCTTTGTTTTTCCTATCTGATGCAGGACCAGGACTACAGCTTCAAGTGCCAGAAGCAGGGATGAAACTCTATTTTTAAACCTTTATGTCAGAATTCCTAAGAGCCTGCTGGGGTGGGCTGTGCCTTCACCCCATCTGGCAAAATGGGGGTTAACAGTGAATGCAGCTATAATGCCTGGAGGTAAAAACAGCCCACTAGTTCTGTACCTATGTAACCTTACCCTAATATGAATGGTAGTGAACTGAGGCGGAGGTACTTGCTAGACTACTATTGCTGCCTGCAATCTAAACCAGCGCTGTGGCTGAACCTAATGTCCCTTCCAAAGGTGGAAAAGTTTGGGTATAAATGGAAAGAAGGAGGAATAGTAGTTAAGGGTAAAGGAGTAAATAAATGAGTTATGGTAGGTAATAAGAGAAATCCAATATTACATTAACACCCTGAAAGAGGCTCGGGGCAAGAGATGACATTGTCTCTTAGCTCAGTTATACCGGATGCCTTGAAAGGGGGAAGCCGTATATTGCTGCAGTTGGAACCTGAGAAGATGTATTGTACTGGAACCCTGCAAACCTCAGTGGCCTTGCTCTGGGAGACATTTTCATGCAGTAGGATGATAGACTGAACTAAGCAGTAATGCCAAAGGGACAGGTACTATGCCAGCATCTTAACAGTGAAGCATTAAAAGCATTCTTTTTAACATCAGGAAAAAGACAAGGATGCCTGTTATTATCAATTCCATTCTATACTGTACTGAAAAGCCTAGTTAGTACTTAAAAGGCAAGCAAAAGAAATAAAGGTGACAAAGACTGGAAAAGAAGAAATAAAACCATCATTATTTGCACATTATCACCTACTTTGCTATTATAAAACTACCTAAAGACATTAAAGAAAGCCCTTATAAATGGAGAGATTACATCATTTTCATGGAGGGGAGACTCAACATTCTAAATACGTTAATTGTCTCAAAACTACATTCAATGAAATTTCAGTAAAAAGAAGGTGGTGAAGAGAACTGTCCTATAAGATACCAAGACTTACTTTAAAGCTATAGTAATTACAACAGCGTGATTTACTACAGGGACAGAAAAACTAGCAGAATAAACTGAATGCCCAGAAATACATAGAGGAACTTCACATACAGGAACTTATACATGACTGAAGTGGCACTGCAGATCAGAGGGAGGAAGAATGGTCTATCTAATAACTAGTATAGAATAACTAATTACAGATATTTCTAAAATATTAAATTTGATCTCTTCCTCATAACATAAACAAAAATCAATTTCTTAGAGATGCTAAATATAACTTAAAAACATTTAGGAAAAAAATGTAGACTATTTTTACAAACTCAGAATAGAGAAGCATTTCTTAAATAGAACAGAAAGTTAAGTCATAAGAAAGATTTGTAAATGAGAATTTATGATTAAGAGTATCTTAATTCATCAAAAGATCCCTAAAAGAAAATTAACAGCCACGAACTGGAAGGAGACATGTGCTTCTCATATAACTGACCAAGGATTAGCTTCTTGAATATATAATGAAAACTTATTAAGAAAAATGTCTTAATATTAAGTTTTTGTTTATCACAAAGTAAAACTAGTATTATAAAAATATTGGCCAAAGCTGTTAAAATTCTAATGCTTTTTGGATACAGGTCATGGGAACCCAGTTTCTGCCATCAAAATATCAAGTTTGACTTTATGATTTATCAACTCCATAACCAATAAGCTATAATGTTTAGTTGAGCATGACTAGCAATTTGTGTTTACAAGGCTCCCAACTTCTTCAAGAAAACTTCAAGCAGCTTCTACTTTCTGACAAGGTTAATTCATGTACAACTTACAAAGGGAGGGGAAGGGAGAGGAGTACTGTGAAGGCTCCCAGGCAGGCAGTGCAGCGTGGGCTGTGGGTAACTGCTTATTTCCATCGTGAAGAGTCAAAGAAGGTAATAAGCAAGGATCCAAAAATGTTCCTGAGACCTTAATTATTGGTATCAGAAGTTGGACCCTGGTTTTAAATTCCCCTTTTATTCCTCCACTATTCCTCTGAAAAGATGATCAGACTCCAATCTTCCCACTCTCTTGCTCCAAGTATTTCTAGGCCGCAGAAGAAAAGTACTCTTTTCTGATCTGGGGTTCTAGAAAAGAGCCTTTACCTCTTGGGTTCATTCCCTGCTTAAAATTTCTAGCCAGTTACCACTGCAAAGTGACTGTGATGTACACACTCTCTAAATAACAGACTGGATAGATTTTTTTAAAATTTATTTACTTTTATTTATCTTTGGCTGTATTAGGTCTTCGTTGCTGTGTGTGGACTTTCTCTAGTTGTGGTGATCGAGGGCTACTCTTCATTGCGGTGTGCGAGCTTCTCACTGCGGTGGCCTCTCTTGTTGCGGAGCACAGGATCTAGGCACGCGGGCTTCAGTAGTTGTGGCACACGGGCTTAGTTGCTCTGCGACATGTGGGATTTTCCCGGACCAGGGCTCGAACGCGTGTCCTCTGCATTGGCAGGTGGATTCTTAACCACTGCGTCACTGGAGAAGTCCCCAGACTGGATAGATTTAAATGGGCTGTGGGGGACTTCCCTGGTGGTCCAGTTGTAAAGAATCCGCCTTCCAATGCAGGGGGGACTCAGGTTCGATCCATGCTGCAGGGCAACTGAGCCCGCACACCACAACTACTGAGCCCAGGCGCCTCAACTAGAGAGCTGCGTGCTGCAAACTACAGAGCCCATGCACCACAACTACAGAGCCTACGCACCCTGGAGCCCACATGCCACAACTAGAGAGAGAAAAACCGCATGCCACAACTAGAAAGAAGCCCACGTGCCGCAACTAGAGAGGAGCCCATGTGCGCAACGAAGATCTCACATGCTGCAACTAAGACCAACGCAGCCAACAAACAAACAAACAAACAGGGCCCAGGAATGTGTGCAGCAGCATTTTTTTAAAAATAAAGAAAAAAAAGGGCTGTGGACAAGAATTTCAAATCAGTCTAGAAGGACATTTTCATCACTGAAATCCATCTACTTTTATTCGTTTTGGGTTTTCATGGTAATTGTTCAAGACTTGCAATGTTTTTAAATTTTATGGCATTAGTGAACAAGAAATGAAGTGTCAGATGTTATTAAAACCCCTTAACACAGTCAGGAGAAATGAAGAATGGCACCAGAGTACAAATCAATATAACAACACTTAATTCATTCCCTTCTTTCTCTAATGGGAGAGACAGTTGCCATTGTTAAAATTTGCATTTACACAGATAATCTACAATTATTTAACATGGTACCTTTACAAAAGACCCTCAGAGGTGAGTTTATAATTTTAAAATAAATACTGAGACAGATAAGGATAGGTTAAGTGCAGTGTCCAATACAGCTAACATATGGGTAAGTGTTCTGGATAAAGACCGATCCAAGCCCATTCTCAGCTCCACCACGTTACCTAATAGCTGTGTGATCTTGGGTAAGTTACTAAGCTTCCCTGAGCGTCAATTTCCTCCTTCATAAAAGCATGTGCAGTACTAACTCATTGTTGAGAGGATTAAATGCAGGGGGCAAAAAGACCAAAATGTACAAGGCACTTTAATAGTACAATTCCTAATATAGAGTGATTTCTGTGAATGATTAGAAAATTACTTTATGAGCCTTCTTTTTGTATGACACTTTAAAAATATATGTATGATGAGAGTTCTACAATCTCAAGATTCACTCTTGTGTTCAGCATAAAAGACCAAGTTACCAAAAAATACTCATTTGAGTACAAAAACATGCTCATAAATATTCAGTCTTCTTAATTTGAAACTGAAATTAATACGTAGATATTAATTAACTATAACTTTTCAACAGACTCCATAAACTAAATGCGACAAGCTAATCTAGCTGAGAAGAAAGATGAGAGCTCAAGACAGACCACGAGCACAGAGACATAAAGTGCTATTTAAAACAGGAAGTGTGATAACTAAGGGCTTTTTTCTTTAAGAAGCATGACATTCAGTATAAGAGAACATTTATTAAGTTCTCAACCCTGAAACAAATGCCTTGACTATTTAATTTAACAAAGTTATACTTTGAATGCAATAATATGTCAGATCCTCACAACTTAAGATGTGCATAATTTTATAGAGGATTATGTAGGGCTAATAAAACTGATAATAATTACAACAACATGGGCTATCATTTAGTCAGCACAGGTTTCTTACTTGCTCACAATAAATCAGTGAGAGAAGAAGGAAAAAACCTGTTATCCCCATAAAGATGAACTGATTGACACTCAGGAAGATTATGTAACTTGTCCAAGGTTACAGATAGTAAGTGACAGAACAGACATTTGAACCCATGATTGTTATCACTTCAAAAACCAATATTCTTTCTGCTCCAAATTGCTTCTCTAGGCAGAACATTAGGAAACGGAACTAAATGACTGGGAAGATCTCTTGAAAATCTAGGATTTAAATTCTTTTTACTAATAAGCTAATATACCTGAGGGTATTAAGCTTCAAGCCCCTGCCCCAACAAGCAACTCTCCAACACCTATCTCCTTCAGGGAAAAAAGCAAGACAGGAAGACGCAGAAAAGAAGTAAGGATTACTTAACATTAAATCTTTCAGATACAAAAGGATGTGATCTGTGGTAATGACCAGCACTAAGAAAGTGAGAGCACGAGGACAGGAAAGAATTTAGATTAGTCATTAGAGAAGAACTTCCTGACAACAAAAATTGAGTCACTGGAACACATTATCAGAGAACGTTATGTAGGATAAACTGAAGAAAATACAACCTCATGAAGGGCTGTCAACACACAAACAGTGTCAACATACACACAAGATGGGGAAGTACAAATATAGCCTACTTGGCTCAGCCTCATTTATAATTTAAAATAGAAAAGAAAAAAAGGAAACTGGTAAAATAAGCTTGACAGCAACAGTCAGGAGACTGCACTACAATTCCGTCAGCCTAAGTACAAGTTAGCAAAATGCTAACCCAATATTTGTGCCACATTTTTCAAAAGACCCATCAAGGCACAGGTACCATTTTATATTTTCCTTCAATTCACTATCCATTAAAACACAGCATCTCGGGCTTCCCTGGTGGCACAGTGGTTGAGAGTCTCCCTGCCGATGCAGGGGACACAGGTTCGTGCCCCGGTCCGGGAAGATCCCACATGCCGCAGAGCGGCTGGGCCCGTGAGCCATGGCCGCTGAGCCTGCGCGTCCGGAGCCTGTGCTCTGCAACAGGAGAGGCCACAACAGTGAGAGGCCCGCGTACCGCAAAAAAACAAAAACAAACAAACAAAAAACCCACAGCATCTCTATTTCCTCTGCAAATTCACGTTCAGACTAGAACCAGTGCTCTAGTCTAGGCTCAAAGTTAGTCATCACAGATGCACTGGTAAAATAAAACCCAAATTCTGCTAGTTTTGTAAGTATGTTTTGGGAGAATTTTGAATGAAAAATATCACAAAGATAACTTCCTTTGGGATTAAAAACAAAACAAAAAACCCCCACATAATTTTGGTGGAATTATTAGACCTAGGAGAATCGTGTCTGTTCCACACGCCTGTACCCCTTTCTCTCACTACATGAAATCAACCCATCCAAAGTTGATCGCCTTAGGAAACCGCAGAGTCAACGATTTCGTTTAACCCTTTCCAATGTCAGCTGAGTCTTGATGTGAACTTTTACTAACCTGTAAAAAAATGAGAAGTCTACATGTTCCCGGTAGTAAGAGGATTCTCTCACTTTCATTATAAAAAGAAATACGTTTCTTTTATGATGATTATGTTTATTATCAGGGAAAAAAAGGGCTACTTCCATTAAAAAACAAATACACTCAAGTCAGCCAAGTTAATGCTTTTATATTCCTTCCCTTTTTTTCTCTACAGCCACTGCCATCCAAAAGAGAAGTAACCTCTCAGCCTCTGGTCCTACCTAAAACCCTCTCCTTTCCACAAGACAGAAGAGACTTCAGACCATTAATTATTTGGTTCTAGTAATATACCCCAGTAGTTGAGAGCATAAGTACTTGCTTTTGGGAGACCTAAAAGCTAGGGCAGACCTACCTTGTGAGTAGAGAAGGATCTGCATCTCTAAAAGAACACAGGTAAACACCTGTACCAAGTTCTCCAGGCCCAGGAGCTCGAAGACCTCTCGGAGCGGGTAATCGGAGAGAGGAAGTTCACTGGGGCCCGGCCTCTGACAGATGACGGGTTCATAAACACCATAAAATTTCAGTGATCTCCCTGGAGGAGGAAGGGGCACCTCATAGAGAATATTATGGATGTAGCTCTCAAGCGGCAAGGGTGGTGGCTGCTGTGAGGTAACTGCCTTGTAAAGCTGAATAAGGAATTTCTTGCAGGCCTGCATGAAAGGCAGCGGTGTGATCAAACATATACTTTTTGAAACATACAGGGTGTCTCTGCTGATGTCATAAGAGTTGTATCGCTGGAGTTTCAAAAGGGAAGTTGTATCTCCCTCGTCAATACTGCTTGCCAGTGAGTCCATGCTGCAGGAGGATGACGCATACAAGCTGCTGTAATGCTCTGCGTTGTGCATCTGGTAGAGCGTCTGCATTGCTGTGCAGATTTGCTTACTTGTAACTTCTTCATAAAAAGTGAGAACAAAACCGTAGGTACGAGAACCATCTTCCCGGGTAATTATAAATGAGTGGAACTGAGGGTCTTTATTGTCAGTTTGTGTTCTGAAAGATAGTCCTTTAGGCATGCACAACTGTGGAGGAAGGAGAAGAAAAGCATCAGAAGGCAGTACACAAACAACTTCAAACCAGAAAAAAATGTTTGTGAAGCTCCATCTGAGCTTGTGACCTTCAGTAAGTCATGTAACTTCTCTGAGCCTCGGTTTCTTTATCTACAACATTTGCTGCATCAGTGACTTGAAGACAAAATATGCAAGGGCACTTCACAAATATTTAGTATTTAAGGACTATTTTTAGAGTAATGTTGATAATGTCTCAGAGGAATACAGACAGGTGAAGGCTCATTTGATAAATGGAAAAAAAGTTAAACATAGAATAATAAAAACAACAGTATCATTTTTGTATCATTTTGAACAATATTATCCTTAGGAAAATAAGCTTTGAAAATTAAATGATTTTTTATTTACTGAAGCAGAAGGGCAGAAACAAGACATTTTAGATTATTTCCAGCAGAGACCATGTCCCAGGTCTTGGGAACTACCCAGGATTGAGTCAAACTTGGGAATAAAATTACATGAGGAATTAAAGATGCTATATTTAAGATACTTACAAAGCACAAGAAAATAAAATCAAGTCTTTAAAACATTTTAAACAAATTACAGAAAATGTGAAATACACTAAGGAAAACAGGACTTGTAATTCAACTATCCTAAAATAATGATCATTATTAACTTTTCTATTATTCCTTTCTACTTTTGTATTACAATATACTTTCTGCATAGAAATAATTTTACCATACATTATGACATTTTTTTTCAGATTTAATAGTCGATCTGGTGTAAAACTTAGAAGTTCTCCCAAATCCCCACATTACCAAAAAGATGTAATTCACTTAAGAGTTACATGTCCTTCATCCAAACTGTGAACAAACACTTATTAAGTGCCTTTCTGAGCTAGGCCCTGTGATGGTGATACAATGGTGAGAAAGACACAGTTCCTGCTCCTCTGAAGCTTCCAGTCCAGTAAGGAGGACAGATGATTAAAAAATTATTAAAAAAAAATTATAAAGTATTGGAAGTGCTACGATAGGGTAAATATAGGCTGCTAGGAAAAAACACAGCAGGAGGACATAAATGAGAAAAGAGGAAGCCACCAGGGGAAAAAATGAAGGAAGCCCAAGCGGAGACCTGAGGATAAGTATAGGTGTGTATAGGTGTTAGTGAGATGAAGAGAAGGCAGAGAGGGCACGTGCAAAAGCCCAGAAGACAGAATGTGAGGTTCTGGGGAACTGAAACCTGCTCTTCAGCTCACCTACTCTGCTGGGGGCCTTCAGACAATCCCAGTCCTCGGCCTGGAACCACCCTAACTCACATCCAGTAGAGCAAAGGGGCTACCCTGCCAAACCCTACTCAAACTGCAGATCTGTAAGCAAAACGATGATTTTGTTGTTTTAAATCAAGAGACTACAGCCCTAAGGTCAAATCCAATCTGCCACTTGTTTTTGAAAATAAAATTTTACTGGAACACAATCACGCTCCTCCATTTAAGCACTGTCTACACAGCTGCTTTTGCACTACAACAGCAGAGCTAAATAACTGCAACAGAGACTGCATGGCCCACAACGCTCAACTATTTACCATCTGGCCCTTTGTGGAAAAAAAACCCCTGCCAGCCTATGTTTTAAGCCACTTAAGTAACATTGGGATGGTTTGTTATAGAGCTATATATACCCAAAACACTCCCTTACTTCCTGTAAGTGTCCATATAAATACTACCCTAAAGAGGACTTCCTTTATTTTTCCATAAAAAATAGTGTTTTCATCCTATAAATGCCATTAAAATGTCACTTCTCCTCTAAAAAGTCTCTGTTGAATGAAGTAGTTAAAATCTTGCACCATAGTATACATATGTACACTGTATAATGACACACAGTAGTTTCTCAAATTTTGTTTCATCTCTAGATTGAAAACTACTCAAGGACTCGTAATAGCCTTAACGATTCAAGAGTACCACACATGGAACAATACACTATTTGGGGCCGTAGTAAATGGTGACTGATAAAGATAAAAAGCAAAAATTGTGAAGCTCAGCTAAGTATCCCAGTGAAAATGTCTTTATATTTCATATCACTGAATATAAGAAGTGGAAAGAGCTACGGTAGCTTTACTTAATTATTATTATATATGTATGTTGACAAAAATTAAATTACTGTGTACATTTGGGCAAAATAAGATATAGATTTAGGTAACACACATGAATACCTCGATCTGTTGGGGGAAATTTTGCTTATTCCTAATCTTGGGAATAAAAGGCCATGGCAGAATATTTTCATAAAGAGGCCTTCATAATTAAAGCTGCTTTCACCATAACAAGTCAATGAGATCTTCTACT
Source organism: Orcinus orca (assembly GCF_937001465.1). Classification (NCBI taxonomy): domain Eukaryota; kingdom Metazoa; phylum Chordata; class Mammalia; order Artiodactyla; family Delphinidae; genus Orcinus; species Orcinus orca. The sequence goes on from NC_064569.1 coordinate 25,865,293, forward strand.
GATTATGAATGAAAACTCATCTGACACATTTACTATAGTCAATAAAGATTGTAGGAAGGATGACCTGAATCAGTCTTGCTCCAGGCTAAGCTCAAACCTGCATAGCATAGTGCATGGCACACAGAAGTATTTGTTGACTGACTGAATGAATAAATGAATGAACAAGAAAACAATCAAAAACAACAGCTCGGGGTACAGGATCAGATTTAGTTCATCTCTTCATTCAATCTGTAGCTCTCTTTTTACATCAAATAGGCACACAGAAACACAGTGATCTCCAAAGTCAACATAAAGACTTCATTTAATTGACAGGGTTTCCTGACATCATAAACCACAAAATTCCAGCTCAAACTGTTTTTGAACAGCTGCCAAATATTCCCTGAAGGATCTGTAGTTTTCGTCAGCATGCATTCAAACATCTACAGGAAGAGCCTGCCAAAAGTTGTGCTCAAAATGAAGAATGACTTTCTATGTTACAGACAACAGATGTAAGAATTATTAAATTCTCTTTCTACATATCAACAAAACTAAGAATTATATTTCTAATCTTGGAACCATAAATTGGAAAATGCTATTGCTTTTTCATTTTTAAAAGCGAGAATCATATGATTTGTCAAGTTTATTTTTCATAATCCTAAACTGTAAGTCAAGATTTGCTCACCATGGCATTCAACAACATCTTTTAGCCCCTGATATTGCTGTCTACCAACAATATCCCTCCCCACCCTACTCTCCCACAACAACTAAAAATTTAGAGTTGTCACTGCTGACCAGATTGTCGCTGGCAATCAGATTACTCTAGCCAAATTGGGCTCACAATGCTGTGTACCTCTCCTGGTTTGAGTGACCAAATGTCCTTATTATCTCTCTGGACTCTTTTAGGCAGTGTGGCTAGAATTTTAACAATTCTTTTTTCCATTTTCTATAGTTCTATTAATCCCACTCCTTCTCTCTTACTATACAAATAAAACTCTCAATGAGTCAGCTTGTCCTTCCTTTCTTGCTTCCTTCTTTCCCTCTCTCTTTCCTTTCTTCATTTAATAAACATTTATTTCATGTCATGTATTGCATTAGATCTTGATAACTCAAAACACAAATATGAAAATCACCCCTTACTTCTGGGAGCTTCTAGCCTAATAGGAAAGAAAGACATATAAACCAGCAGTTACAAAATAATGTAACCAATACTGTGTTCAAAGTATTATAGGAATAGAGAAGACAGAGCACCTAACCATTCCTGCTTAAGAGATGGTTTTGCAGTGGAGGTGACACCTGAACAAAGACAGGGAATGGAAGTACTGTAAGCAAGCATATAGACCTTCATTTATTCAATGATTAGAACCTCTACTATGTGCAAAGCTAGGGATATAGCAATGAATAAAAGAGAGTGTTCCTGTCCTAATGGTACTTACTTTATAGCAAGAGACAGGGAGTAGACAACCAGCTACATAATTAATTAATTGTAACTGTAACAGTGCTACAAAAAGGTACAAGGTGCCAAGAGAACGTAAGGGGACCTGGCTGAATGCTGGAAGGGTGATGGAAGGTGGTGGTTAGAGATGGCTTCTCTGAGGAAATCATGTTTACAATGAAATCTGAAGGGTCAATACGAAGAATTCACTAGGGGAAGGAGAAGTGGAAGAGCCTTCCAAAGAGAGGTGAAAGCAGAAGCAGAAGCTGTAGTGTGAAGAACAGAAAGGACAGGGGCAGGAGGCCAGTTAGACAGCTATTGCAGGAATCCAGGTAAGAGAGCTTGCTGGTTTGCACTAAGGCGGGTATGTAGAAGCGCAGAGAAGTAGATGATAACTGACTGCATATGGGAGAGGGTGAGAAAGTGGGAACTTTCATGCATGATGCTAGATTTTTGGCTTAGGCACCTAGGTAGATGGTTGTACCATTCACTGACCAAGATTGGTGGGAAGACTGTGAATTCAGTTTTGGGCATGCTGAGTTTGAGATGCCGGTGAAATATTCTAGCTGTGATGTTAAGAAAACAAGTGGGCTCCCCCAGTAATGGCTGGATTAAAGCCCCCATTCCTTTGATTTTATTGTGAGACATGAACTTAAAGCTGGGTCAAAATGAGGGCTTACTTTCATTCCAATGTCAGATCTATTAATGTAACTAAGGGTTATCCATTTCAAATTCAAGTGCTTCCTGTGTCTGTCAAAAGTATATAGTGCTCTTTTTCCTTGCATTTTGCAAGACGGATCTCTAAATAGGTATTTTCCAGCCAACCCTTTACCCTTTACGCTTCGCTCATCATTCCACTCCACGCTTCTTTGTGATCAAATAGTAAATTGTAAACTTAGAGCTTTACAGATTATAAAGAGCTATATAATAGTCATTACTCTTTAGTTACCTGAAATATCATATATCAGATGTTTCATTTAGGACATATATACAAAAAAGAATCTTTATATTTCGTAAAACTTGCTTTAAAAAGTATTAACTGTATTTTCTTCCTAACAGTTCCTAGGTTCTCTACATTCTTAAGGATAAGCTCCATCTAATTAGAACATTACATAGACGGTCATGGATGCCAATATGCAGATTTCCTTAAAGAGATCTGAAATGGGGGCGGTGGGGTGTGGGGGGAAGACAGGGGAACTTCAGCTCCATTTGCAATGTTTTGTTTCATTTAAGAGGAAAGGTATGACTCTGAAGCAAATCTGTCAAATGTTGACATGTTAGTTCTGGGTGATGGGTATATGACTTGTTTTGTTCTCTCTGTTTTATGATACTTCCATTTTTTTCCCCACAAAAATCTGGGAATCCACAACCAAAAGAGAATAAAAGCAATTAATTCAGAAGCAATTTCAAATGTCACATAACTATTTTCTGTTATAAATGCACTGCACTCTTATACATGGAATTTTTTTTTATTTAGCAAGTTTCATTGCTTTGGGGTACTTAATTTGTATGAAATTCCTGACCCTTATCCAAAGCTCCACTTTGTTAGCAGAATGAGTGATATTACAGAAGGCAATAATTTATTGGAGTGGGGTTTTGCTAAAGGCAAGAACAAAGCTTTATACCTTTAGGTAGGAATAAATTATAGCTTCATACAAATGTACTTACTAATAAATCAAAGAGGAAATTAAGGGAAGTAAATCTATGACCCAAATGCAGACTAGTTTAATGCGATGCTTTTCAGAGATTTTCAAGGAGTACCAGCAAATCCCTTTAGATTTGCAGCAATAAACAAAATGTTGTATGGTGCTTAAGCGTCGAAACACAAGCCTACGTGTCTATTCTTCAGAGGGAAATGTTTTCTGCTTCCGTAAAATAACTCAGAGAGAAGAGGTAAAGAAAATATCAAAGACAGATCAAGGAAGCTGATAATTGCTTTAGAGATGAATGTTATGCAGATAGAGGTAAAGGCTAACACAGATATCTCACTGTTAATCCATCCAAATGATTAAAAGTAATAAAACACATCAAGTGTGGCATTTTGTTCCAAATGACTGTGGATTCATATTGTAGTAAGAAACTAGTTTTGGACACCATTCTGATTTCTCACAGAATAATTTATACTTTGAAATATATTACTAATTTAAGAAGATTAAGTGTTGTAATCTATTTACATCCTAATCCATTTTTCCACTGCTTCATGTAGGCACTCTTTTCTTTAATATCTTTCCATTAATTTGCTGGCATAAGCAGCTGATAAATTATTTTCTGTCATTGCTGTTTGCTCACTATTTTAATCAGAAGCTTGTCTGTGCTCCTCCAAGTCTCATAAATATAACTAACAGTTGTGTTCCTCTTAATACCTATAGCACTGTCTTCACCAAAGATGAGGCTAGGCCCCACAGTAACAACTTCCAGCAAAATGGCAACTCATTATTTTGGTATAGGGTAACAGTCAAGAGAAATAAGTACACTGTGCTCTGTAAAGAATCAAAGTCGAACTGCCAAGTGCCTTAGACATCTGTCCTTAGAAAAAGTACCATGCTATTCCATCCTTGGAATAAGTCCAGACTGGAATGGGTTTACTGTGATAAGAGAAATACTGCAAAGGATCCAATGTGACCCATATCATTTTGGGGCATGTCAAAACCAAGTTACATAGCTTTTCTTTGGGGGAGGCAGCATGCAGGTGGGAAAAAAGTGAGCTAGAGAGTAAAAATGATCTGGATTTAACCTCTGAGACTCCCTGTATAACTCTGGGCAAGTAAACTTAACCTCTGTAAAATATGAATAAGAATCCTCACTGGGTACATGTAAGCATGTATGTGAAAGTAACATTCATGACGTATCTAGCAGGCATCTACTACTAAATATTAATTTTCTTCCCTTACAGTATCACATCATAATGGGGTCTTTTGGCTCCACCTTTAAAATACTCAAAAAGAACCACAACTATGTGTCTCACTCCACCTTCCTTTTTTTCTTTTCTGGCCGCGCTGCATGGCATGCGGGATCTTAGTTCCCCGACCAGGGATGGAACCCACGCCCCCTGTGTGGAGTCTTAACCACTGGACCGTCAGGGAAGTCCCTGTCCACTTTTAATCACTTCTGTGCCTATCGTGCCTGATTTACTCACTTTGGGGGCCCCTGATTTTTATAATCACAGAGATCATGGAGGAACAAAATATCATGCAGGCCTCTAAGAAGGACCCTTCCTAAATGACCTGAAAATTATGACCTACTGTATTTTTAAGAACCTCTAAAGGGACTTACAATCACCACTGGTAACTCATTACATTAATTTAAATTCCTTATAAACAAATTCCTACTAATGTCTAAATGATGCATTGAAGTTCCTTTCCTACCTTACTTTGTGAATATGATAAATTAAAGACCCATCATAAAACATTCCTTGAAATATGAAAACTGTAATCATGCTCCTTCCATGAGGCTCCACTTCAGGCCAAGAAAATGATATCACTGTTACCAAAGTATCTATGTATTAAGTAATACAAATTCACCACACAGCTTAATAGCTGGAAAAGAAAATGGGCTTTGAGGGTCTGTTATATACACTTATTAGCTATGGGGACCTTAGGCAAGTTACTTAACCTCTCTGAGCTTCATTTTCTACATCTGTAAAATGAGGATACTATATCTTAAAGAATTTTTTATTTAAAGGGTTAAATTAAATGAAATAATGTAGACATTCAAAATATAGTCACTATTGTCATCTTAAAATAAAAAGAAGGCTGAAGAGGAAAAAAAAAAAAAACAAACACATACCATGTTTACTGCATCTTGATCGAAAGGGTTCCATTCTATATTCTGAGGATAGTGGGCCAGAACTTTGGATTTGAATGTTCTTCTCAAAGGACTCTGGTCAAAATTTTCACCTACAACAGATAATTAGTAATTAGTTAATATCTAGAATTTTTTTCAAAAGCATGTCATAGTTTTATTTTTATTTTGTATATATACTGACTGATAATGTTGAAATCTGATTCAATTTCTACCTCTAATAGTCTCAGTTGTAAATTTTTCAATGGACAACTGAAAAGGAACTGTTAATAAGAGATCTGCATTTAAAAGTTCAGAATCTGAATTTTAAAATCCTGGCTACACAACTGATACTAAAAATCAAGACATGCTAAAATAATCCTTGCTGTAACCTAATTACTGTCCTCATTTCAACATGTGGTGACCAAAAAAAAAAAAAAAAAATCTATTTGGAAACATTTAACTCACTAAAGAAACATCTCAAATTAAGCTAATTATACTTCTTAAGATCCTGAAATTTTGTACATGGATAGACTTAATGCTGCAGTGCCCAAAGGAGGCAACTTTGCTTGAGTTCCCACAAAAATCTCTGGTAAATTTGACTGCATCTCCATGCTTTTACAAGTAACATTATTAATAGAATCAGAAACATCATTACTGAGTTGTCTGGTTTAGCAGACAGAACACATTAAGCACACTAACCTCTGAAAAGAAACAAGCTATTCTAAGCCAATTTTATCACCTGTTAAAATTCTGGAAAGGTAAAAAGACTATCCTTTGATTATTATATATAAGAAAATTCAGTAATAATTGTTAGCTCTTTATGTCCTTGACTAAATTAACACCCATGGGACCTGTTACCTCCAAATGCCTTACTTTCACAAAATATTTTCATATGGATGGATCTCAAATTCTCAGTGTCAGAAAGTTGAGATTAAGGAATTAGAAGACCTTGGGAGCAATACCATTCTGTCTCCTGTGTTCTTTCTACTTGTTAAGTTCTAAGTAAGTACAAAACACAAGCTGATGTATCAAGATAAATGCCACCTACCAGTATCTGTACAAATAAAAATATCATAAAGCAATTCATGAGTCATATTTGGACACCTAGTTAGACTCAGTTTCCAACTCTGGTAAAAATATAAAAGACATATACTAAAACACCTTTCAGTGCAAAACTTATCAGATCACAGAAGGAGGGAAAAGCCACACTATAAAATCTTGTTGGAGACTGCAATATAAAATACACAGGAGCGTTTTTGAATAAAGGCACATAATTTAAATAGATTTACTGCAACAACTAACCGTTTACTTCTAATTTCAGCCCTTGGCTAATGATCATTTTCCTTTGGATTCCTCTTACTTATTTAGGCAAGCACTTCATCTCTATGTCTTTCTACCTCATATTTCCATCTTCTAAGAGATAGAGAGCTTTCACTTCTAGAAGAGAAACTGTCAAATGCACCCCTAAGGAAAGTTTATCAATTTCTGCACCATGCCTCTAGGGTATGGGAAAGTCAATGGAAAATGTGAAACCATCCATGGGTCACTACTCTGAAGAAAGGAGTGAGGGCTAACGGTTGATTTCAGAAAGGGTAAATGGTACCTTTAAGCTGGTACTAGATTTTCATGCAAATGCTAAGAATTTTTAGATTATTTACTTTTTCATTAAAAAAAGAAAGGTTACTTTTCACTTCAAGTCAGAGAAAAAGAAAAACAAAAATTCTCTCCTGGTTCTAAGGTTTATGCTGCTGACTGTGCTAGTGACACAGCAACGGGATATCCTCAGATAATACCCAGCCATCAAGAAACCCTCTCCTTCGCCCACCCTCAAATACCAAAAATGCTTATTTTATCATTCACAAATGTAAATAAAATATGAAATACCGCAGGAGCAGAAGAAACAGCATATAATGCAGGATATAACTCCTTGCAACTTACCTTTTAATGAATTCCTGCCTCAGTTTGGTTAAAATAGTAACATTATCTTCATTCATATATCAAGTTACTAATGTGTCAGGAAATAAATCAGAAAAGTCATGATACTGCCATTTTCAATATAATTGTCCTGTTAAGGAAGGAACACCACACCCTCTTGAAGCACAATGAATCAACCAGAAGAGAAAGAAGGAAAACCACCTCCAGGGAAGAAGAATTTCACAAAAACAAAAACCCACGAAACAGAAATACAAATCTAACAAAAGAAAAACAGAACCACCACCACCACCATCACTTCTTATGAGACTGCTTTAGAAGGGGGTAAGATCATTGCTATATACACAGCTGTCTTGGCAAATATTATTTTGAAGAAAATTTGGAGAAAATCTTGAGTGATAATTCTGATAACACTGTTAAGGATTCAGAAGTGAGTAAATGCAGCTATTCCTACTAGTACCAGTCAAAGAAGAGAATCTTGGAGATGCCTTTTGGAGGTGTGAGACAGAGCAGCAACCTAACCTTTGCACTTTGAACCCATAAACCTCTAACAGAATTTATTGCTAGGACTTAGCAGGAAAAATGAATCAGTCTAAGAATTTGGATTCCCAGGAAATGGAAATTATATAAGTATGCTTTACTTAACTTAAAATCCACCTTTTAAACATTATTCTGAAATAAACAAGGATTATAAATTTGTGCAAATATTAATATTCCCCCATGACAACTACAAGTGGACTTAATTTCAAGTAATATTGCCAAGTAACCTCCTACTGACCTTAAGCTACAATGAAGACTTTTCTCCTAAGAAAATAGGACATATCTGCCAAGAGAGCTTAAACACTAATGAATAAATAATTTCTTCAAGGCTTGAAGCAAATGAGGTCTTTACAAAAATTAAGATGCAAATGAAAGAACAGAAATACAAAATAATACCTTTTTTTTGCCTAAACAAAAGTGAATAAAGAAGCAATTTGATGGGCTTGCGATGAATTAAAATAATAATTTCTAACACCTCAACTTTTATTTTTATTTTTACCTGAAGTCGTATTTGCAGCACCTTGGCTCTTGCCATGACGATCTGCTTCTAGCCATTGGTACAAAACTACATAATGTAACAGAAACAAAAAAGCTTTATGAACAAAGAAACACAAACAAAAAAGCAAAAATGACTGTGAAGAATGGAAAATGAGAATTAAAAAATTAAACAAAAGCAATTAAACATGAGACATTAACATCAACGGAACACAGCTTAACACTAATAGTACGTAGCTTATAAGCTATTAGTAATAAGAAAGGAAAGAAAATAGGTAATTGTATTTTAATGTAATAAGCGAAATGCTATTGAAACATCTGTAACAGTTATTCATATGGGAAAAAGTACACACTTTTCTTAATGCTAATTTAAAGAGAAATATCAGGAGAAAGCCAATGTTTCTATAGTCAGATATAATAAAATATGGTAGTAAGACTAAATGACCAACTATGGAAATTGCACCCCAATTTCTGCAAACCTATCAGAATGGCTGAAGTCCAAAAAACTGACTATACCAAATGCTGACAAGTATGCAAAGAGACAGAACTCTCGTAAATTGGTGGTGGTAATGCAAAAAGGTACAGCCACTTAGGAAAGACAGTTTGCAGTTTCTTACAAGGCTAAACATAGTCCTACTATGTGATCCTATAACCCCAGCCTAATCAGTAGAGAAACATAATACAAATTTCAAGAGGAGCAACCTACAATATACCTGACGAATACCTGTCAAAACTGTCAAGGTCATCAAAAACAAGTAAGGTCTGAGAAACTGTCATAGCCGAGAGGAGCCTAAGGAGACAAGACAACTGAATGTAATGTAGTATACTGGATGGGTTCCTCCAACAGAGAAAGGACATTAAGTAAACAAAAGGAAATCTGAATGGAGTATAGACTTTAGTTAACAATAATGTATCATATTGATCCATTAACTGCAACACAAGCATCATACTACCCTAGGATGTTAATGACAGGGAAAACTGTGCATGGAGGGAGGTGTGGTGGGGTGTATATGGGAACTCTCTTATTATTTTCTCCATTTTTCTGTAAATCTAAAACTGTTCCAAAAATCAAGTCTGTTTTTAAAAATTACATTCCAATATTTAATGTAAGGACAAAAACATATATTATATCCAATCTTATAAGTAGTCTACCTTTTGTAAAGGCTAACACAGATATCTCACTGTTAATCCATCCAAATGATTAAAAGTAATAAAACACATCAAGTGTGGCATTTTGTTCCAAATGACTGTGGATTCATATTGTAGTAAGAAACTAGTTTTGGACACCATTTTGATTTCTCACAGAATAATTTATACTTTGAAATATATTACTAATTTAAGAAGATTAAGTGTTGTAATCTATTTACATTCTTATCCATTTTTCCACTGCTTCATTTAGCCACTCTTTTCTAAAATATCTTTCCATTAATTTGCTGGCATAAGCAGCTGATAAATTATTTTCTGTCATTGCTGTTTGCTCACTATTTTAATCAGAAGCTTGTCTGTGCTCCTCCAAGTCTCATAAATATAACTAACAGTTGTGTTCCTCTTAATACCTATAGCACTGTCTTCACCAAAGATGAGGCTAGGCCCCACAGTAACAACTTCCAGCAAAATGGCAACTCTCTTTATTTTGGTACAGGGTAACAGTTAAGAGAAATAAGCTATGCAAACACAAGCTCAAGTTTGCTCGCTACAGAGATTCCATTAGTCAACTATCCTCTTATGTACCATTGACTAAGAAGTATCAAGTCTTGGGGAAAATTTACTACAATGAGGACACAGGGTATTAAAAAATTCACACTAGAGCTCTGTAAGGGTGCTTTGAAGCTTTGAAGGGTGTGTAAACTTCTGTATGTCTTAGAGATGTCAGAGTCTTTCCTTTAAAGAGCCAAATAATGATGACTGTAGGGTCCGAATAGCCAGGGAACATTCCTATCCACATCTCAAAGGTCTGAACGATCCCAAGAGAGTAGCACAGGCTAAGCTTCTACTTTGGGATGCTATTTATCTATCCACAGATATTGTGAGAGTTCTAGATCCCAAACAAGGTTTGCAGAAATTTTCTATGCTCTCCCTCCACAAAACAACAATAACAGGGCTGGGAAAGCTACCTATGGAACTCCTGAACTGAAGGAATAAAGGAACTGACTCATTATAAATGGCTAAGGGCCCCCTGAAATCACGACGGAAGTTATTTGGATCTTTAGGGACAGCCAGAACCGTGAATGGACATCCGTCTATCATCAGGGATAGATGACCCAAAAGAGACCTCTGAACAGGCCCCCAAAATACACCCAGTGTGCAAAGCCCTTGGTTGAGGGTGCCCCAGTGGGCACACAAGTCAGTGCACTCCTCCAGGTTACTGCATACTCCTGGGAGGCAATATTGTTACAACTGAGACTAACATGAAAGAAGTGGAGAAGCAGACCTCACTCATTGAATATATACTACAAGCTTCCTCTTTCTGGGTCAGGGGAATAACAACTACTAATTAGAGTAGTAGCAGGGTAGGGTAGTATTAGACTACTTACTCCAAGTGACACAAATATCTCCCCATTTAGAAAAGCAAGCATAAATTTTACAAATGACGCTGAATATCCCTCTTACAGAAATGAGACACAAAGTAGGGAAACTAATCCATTCAATGGTCTGATAATTCTACAGAGCTCTTATCTAAAGCCTATCCTGCCCTGTTTAAGGTGTAAACTCTTGGCTGTGTTCAGAGTATCACTGCCATTATATTTACCAATTACTTCATATAGCCTTTGTTTCCGGTTTTACTGGACAAAAAGAAAAAATATGAAAGCTATTCCAGATCATTTTACTCTGGCCAGTTATACGGAGAATGGTACATAAGCAAAAATAATTTTAACAGATTTGAGATTCAATTATTTTATTACTGCCTCCAGATTACAAAAATCCAATTAATTATAGCCTAAATAATTCAGAGAATTTCCAGTGAAATAAGTGCATCTGCTTCATGCAAAGCTATAATGTGAATCACCATTAGACCAAATTTGGATTTCAAAGTCTACTTTATAGCACATATATTTAAAAAGATAATGTATAACTATAAAAGAAATGTAACTAGGGAATTCCCTGGCGGTCCAGTGGCTTGTGCTCCGGGCTGTCACTGCCGAGGGCCTGGGTTCGATCCCTGGTCAGGGAACTGAGATCCCACAAGCCACATCACGTGGCCAAAAAAAAAAAAAAGATGTAACTAATATTTTTACTTAACATACTAGAATGTATATGGGCAGGTCTAGAAGGACTGAGATCTAAAACTTTCTTAACTCTCATAAAGTTTCTGAAATATGTCATATTACAAAGAATCTAATCCTCTTCTTACTTTGTAGATGATGTTAGAATACCAAAAATACACCTCTTCTCCCTGTGGCTGGGAGCACGAGATCTGGCCTTTTGGTAGCTCCATGCTTCCTCTCAATTGGCACTGGGAGTCAGGGACCCTGCCCCCAGCTCCAAGTCACTGGTGAGGATTTCTGTAGTCTGTGCATGAGGTTGCAAGTAGAGGGATATCTGTGAACCTTGAAGCTATTTCTCAGGCTGAGAGACCCTGTTACATATTTCTTCACTCATCTCCTCTCTGAACCTTCCCACTCCTAGGGCCCCAGTGAGTTCCCTCCCTTGTTGTCCATTTCTACCAGTCTATTTCTGAACAGGGTATTTCTCCACAAAACAAGGCCAAGTCTCCCAATACTTCCCTATGCTCCTGTCCCTGAGGGATATCACTGAAGCCTAGGTGCTTTAAAGAAAGTTTGCTGATAGGAATAATGAAAACAGAAGGGAAGTTGAAACAGGTAATCTCTTCTGCCCTGTCCCTTTTTCACTGTGTTCCTTTTCTCTCTAAAGGTAAAGTTAAAACACACACACACACACACACACACACACGGACAGAATACTCACAGTCAGTAATTTTTCCTCAGTATTTTGATAAAGGTGAGAGGAGGAAATGGAGATACTATGGATGCTGCCTAAGAAGTCCATGCTGAGGCAAAGAAAAAGGGATGATATGGTGGTGAGGTAACTCTTCTCCTTCCCATGTCTAACCCTACAGGTCTCCAAATGTCTATCTCCAAAGACCCAGCCTGAATTACTATGAGCAGGAGTTGGGAGAGGGAATACTAGGCAGCAATGGGTCCTACAAGAGACTGACCAGGGAAAGAGAAATGGGGGTGGGTGAGGAGAGGTGGGCACCTTCACGGTGGTAACTAAAATAAAGGGGCACTCCTTTCACAGAAAGACATTTCCTGCACATGTGCTGTCTCTACACCACAGTAAGCTGTCCCCTTCAAAGCACATGCCCCAGGAGGCTGCATATTCACCATTCATTCTGATAATTCTCCAACTATTTAGACATCTCTGAGCAGGTGACGTATAAGCAGAGACCTGATGAAGTAGTAGCCATCACATAGTTAACGCACAGAGCTTACTATAGGCAGGTGTTATTCTAAGTGCTCTACATATATTAACCCATTTCATCAGCATAATTACTCTATGAAGTAGGTCCCATTATTGTTCTCATTTTACAGATGTAGAAACTGAGGCACAAAAAGGTTAAATAACTTGCTCAGGTCAGATAACGAGGAAATTCAAACCTAAGCAGTCTGACTCCAGAGTCTGTGCTCTTAATTCTATGTACGAGGTCATCTCAGGAAAAGTATTTCAGGCAAGGGAAATAGCAAGTGGACAGTCCCTGTGGTACAAGTGAGCTTGTCCCAGCTGAGATTCAGCAAGACCAGGACACCGATGCATCTGAGTGAGGTGGTGGAAAATGAAGTCAGAGAGATAGCCAGGAGCCAGATAAAACAGGACCTTGTAGGCTGTGGTGTGGACTTTTGATTTTATACTAAGTACCATGGGAAGTAACTGGAGTGTCTTAAACAGAGAAGTGACTTTGTTTTAAAAAGATCACCCTGGCAGCTGAGAGAACAGACTGTAGTGGTCAAGGGTAGATGCAAAGAGATCAGCTAGGAGCTTCTGCAACAGTCCAGGCAAGAGATGATGGCAGTACAGATTAGAGAGAGAGTGCTAGGGTGGTGAGAAGCGATAAGATTCTGAATACATTCTGAAGGCATAAAGTATTATATATGATTTGCTGATGGATTAGATATGAGAGAAACGAATAGTCAAGAAGGATATGGTGATACCATGGATTTTGGTCTAAGCACCTGGATGAATAGGGTAGCTATTTACTGAAACAAGGAACAATGGAGAAGACAGGGATTTTACTGTGGAGAGGAGGGCTGTCAGGGAGCTGGAACGAAGAATTCAGTTTTGGATATGTTAACTCTGAGATGCCTATTAGATATCCAAGAGAAGTTTTTGAATAAGCATTTAGATATACGAATTTATTTTTATTTATTTGTTTGTTTATTTATTTATCTTTGGCTGTGTTGGGTCCTCATTGCTGCACATGGTCTTTCTTTAGTTGCGATGAGCGGGGGCTACTCTTTGTTGCAGTGTGCGGGCTTCTCATTGCGGTGGCTTCTCTTGTTGCAGAGCATGGGCTCTAGGCGCGCGGGCTTCCGTAGTTGTGGTGTGTGGGCTCAGTAGTTGTGGCTCACGGGCTCTAGAGCACAGGCTCAGTAGACGTGACACACGGGCTTAGCTGCTCCGCAGCATGTGGGATCTTCCCAGACCAGGGCTCGAACCCGTGTCCCCTGCATTGGCAGGCGGATTCTTAACCACTGTGCCACCAGGGAAGCCCCTAGATATACGAATTTAAATTCAGGGGAAGAGTTAGAAACATAAAAAGGACGGTATTTAACATCACAGGGCTGGGTAAGATCACTTAGGAAATGACTGTAGATGAAGAGAGGAAGCCTGGGGTCAGACCTAGGGAACTCAAGCAACACTGAGAGGCTGGGAAGAGGATGAGGAACTGGCAAAAAGGTAAATGAGAAAAAGCCGTCAGTAAGGTAAGAGAAAACCAGAAGCATCATGCAAGCCAAGTTAAAGAAAATGTTTTAACAAGGACGGTGCTGACAACAGGAAGTCACTGCGACATTGACAAAGAGATTTCTGTGTGGTGTGGGGGAGAAAACCTGTCTGGCGTTGTTCCAAGGAAGACTGCAAAGAGAGGAAGTCGAAGCAGAGAGCATAGTCAACTCTTCTGAGGAGTTCTGCTGGAAAGATGATAAAGGGATAATATTGGAGGAGAATGTGGGGTTGAGGGAAGGGTTTCAGGTTTTGTTTTGTTAAAGACAGGAGGATGTTAACTCATTCAGGCAACATTTCCAGTGTGCCTACACTATGCCAGACACAGTGACTGATGCTCTAGGCCTGATCAGGAGAGTCCAATCCTCTGAGGATCTCTCACTCTCCTACCTTGCCTTCCTAATTCTACACAGAGAGCTGGTTTGCCTATTCCATACTACGTTATGGCTGATACAGGGTGTACTCCCCAGGCAACCACACTTCCTATCCCCAGCATACAGCTTACCTACTTTATCCTTGTAAGCCTTTATGAAACAGAACAGGACCCTCTGAAGCCCTCCCAGGTACAAATCCTTTCCATGTCACCCATTTCTTGTTTGCAGGAAATAGGCGTCATTCAGCCTCCTTGACCTTCCCTGAGTCCCAAAGGGCAGATTCAAACAGTTGCTTATCAGGGAAGGGAGGGAATGCAGAAACAAAGGAGGAGCAGTCAAGAAAGGGTGGTGTAGCCACAGGGCAGGGTCCTGGTTCCATCACAGGAATATACTTAACAAAATACCTTTGAATTCTTCTGCAGGAACTAAGGCCCCCACCCAGATGGAGGATGGTAACTTCAGGCTGAGCACAAGAGTCCTGGAACACCGCCGTGTTACCTTACCATCAACCAATCAGAAGAAAGTCTGCACAGAGTGGAAGAGAACAAAGACTCTGACACCCTCCTCAAATAATTCTCCCTTTAAAAATTTCACGGTAGAGCAGAGTCTTCGGAGTTGGTTTTCAGACATGAGTCTGCTTTCTCCCCAGGTTGCTGGCCTCCTGAATAAAGCAACCTTTCCATTCCTACCAGCACTTGTCTCTCAAGTATTGGCTTTCAAGCATCAAGCAGCCAAACCTGAGTTTGATAACATTTATACAGGACACTGAATCCACGAGGGGATGCGCTCTCGCCACTTTATCTTTTCTCCCTCTGGCACTCCTTGAGACAGTCCCAAACCATTCTCACTTGAATAAGCCATGCCAATTATCTTAGCACCAGTGAACAGCTATTACTGGTCCTGGATTTATGACAGACAGCAGGTGCTCACCAACATCCATGTTCTCCTCTCCTTCCCAATATCCTTGCATCTGGGTGGGGGCCAAAAGACTATTTCTTACCAATGAAATGGGAGCAGAAGTGATGGGTGTCACCTCCAGCTTGAGACACACAACCTGTCTTTCTTCTGCTACTCATCAGCTAAATGCAAATGGAAATGGAGCCTTAAAGACGGGAAGGCCACACATGGAAGAAACCTGGCTCATTGAATGCCTCTGCAAAACAGAGCCCCTTCCCACGTCGGCCTACATTAGATTAAACAATGAATGAGAAATAAGCTTCTATTGTTTTGAGCCACTGATAGTCTAGGGTTGTTATTACAACAGTTAGCTATTTTTGTATTTCTGGATTAGCGTGAATTTTGTGTTAGTTTTGACCTTCTGACTATAATCAGAAGCAATTCCTGACTATACTGCACCTTCTCTTCCTTGGTAATGCTCTACATTGCCTGCTACTGTGCTCAAATGCATGATGAGTATAGTTCTTCAAATATGGGATAGAATTTGCCCATTTTCTATGGATGCTCTCTACCTTTCACAGAAGAAGCCATATACCCACCACTAAGCTACTAATCAAGACCACAGGTTTTAACTCACGATGGGCCTATTAGCCTTTCTAAATCTACAACTTCTAGATCCAGCTGGTGATCTTGCAGATGTAGGCTGCTGGTCACAAAGGGAATCAAGCAAAAGAAGCTGGAGGGATCTCTGAAAATTCATAGACACCACTGAAAAATGTTCGTCGATAAAGAAACCTGAATTCTGGTAATCCTAAAAGTTTATTTTGATTAAGATCTTAATAAAAGTATATCAACATCCATCCAGTAAGTTGTGAATTTCTAAGAGACTCATAATATATTTCCTTCTTGATTACATCAAATTTAAAGAGCCATACTTTATTTAGTTAACATTAAATATAAATACCCTTCAATTACTGAAGTTTATTCACTGGGAACCAAAGGAGTACACAATACAGATATTCTGTTTCAAACTCAGCTGGAGGTACCCCAATTTAATTCTGTCCCTAACCACCTGGAGTTAGTGCAGGCATTATCCATTAGAGGGCATGGCGCCCAATAAGACTGCCCTGATTTCAGAGATTCCGCAGGCCACCTGCACTTCTCACAGACTGGCAATACATTTGGAAGTTCCCACAAGCCCCTCTAGTTTGACAATTTATAACTCACAGAACTCAGAAAAATGCTATACTTATGATTATAATTTTATTACAAGGGATACAAATCAGAAGGACCAGACAAATGAAGATACACACAGGTTGAGGTCTGAGAAGGACTGCAGAACTTTCATGCTCTCTCCTTGTGGAATCAGGGTGTGTTACACACCACCTCACCCCCTCAACAATGTGTTCATCAACCAGGAAGCTCCACTGAGCTTTGGTGTCTAAAGTTTGGGGCTTGACTGGGAGCCTGAACCAAGATGGCAGAGTAGAAGGACGTGCTTTCCCTCCCTCTTGTGAGAACACCAGAATCACAACTAGCTGCTGGACAATCATCGACAGGAAGACATTGGAACTCACCAAAAAAGATACCCCACATCCAAAGACAAAGGAGAAGCCACAATGAGATGGGAGGAGGGGCGCAATCACAGCCAAATCAAATCCCATAACTGCTGGGTGGGTGACTCACAGACTGGAGAAAAATTATACCACAGAAGTCCACCCACCAGAGTGAAGGTTCTGAGCCCCACGTCAGGCTTCCCAACCTGGGGGTCCGGCAACGGGAGGAGGAATTCCTAGAGAATCAGGCTTTGAAGGCTAGTGGGATTTGATTGCAGGACTTTGACAGGACTGGGGGAAACAGAGACTCCACTCTTGGAGGGCACACACAAAGTAGTGTGCACATCGGGACCCAGGGGAAGGAGCAGTGAACCCAGGGGAGACTGAACCAGACCTACCTGCTAGTGTTGGAGGGTTTCCTGCGGAGGCAGGGGGTGGCTGGGGCTCACCGTGGGGATAGAGACACTGGCAGCAGAAGTTCTGAGAAGTACTCCTTGGCGTGAGCCACCCAGAGTCCGCCATTAGCCCCACCAAAGAGCCCAGGTAGGCTCCAGTGTTCGGTTGCCTCAGGCCAAACAACCAACACAGAGGGAACCCAGCCCTACCCATCAGCAGTCAAGCGGATTAAAGTTTTACAGCTCTGCCCACCAGAGCAATGCCAGCTCTATCCACCACCAGTTCCTCCCATCAGAAAACCTGCACAAGCCTCGTAGATAGCCTCATCCACCAGAGGAGGGACAGCAGAAGCAAGAAGAACTACAATCCTGCAGCCTGTGGGAAAAAATCACATTCACAGAAAGATAGACAAGATGAAAAGGCAGAGGGCTATGTACCAGATGAAGAAACAGGATAAAACCCCAGAAAAACAACTAAATGAAGTGGAGATACACAACCTTCCAGAAAAAGAATTCAGAATAACGATAGTGAAGATGATCCAGGACCTCAGAAAAACAATGGAGGCAAAGATCGAGAAGATGCAAGAAATGTTTAACAAAGACCTAGAAGAATTAAAGAACAAACAAACAGATATGAACAATACAATAACAAACGAAAACTACACTAGAAGGAATCAATAGCAGAATAACTGAGGCAGAAGAATAAGTGACCTGGAATACAGAATGGTGGAATTCACTGCTGTGGAACAGAATAAAAAAAAAGAATGAAAAGAAATGAAGACAGCCTATGAGACCTCTGGGACAACATTAAACACAACAACATTCGCATTATAGGGGTCCCAGAAGGAGAAGAGAGAGAGAAAGGACCCAAGAAAATATTTGAAGAGATTATAGTCGAAAACTTCCTTAACATGGGAAAGGAAAGAGCCACCCACGTCCAGGAAGCACAGCGAGTCCCACACAGGATAAACCCAAGGAGAAACACACTGAGACATAGAGTAATCAAATTGGCAAAAATTAGGGACAAAGAAAAATTATTGAAAGCAGCAAGGGAAAAACGACAAATAACATACAAGGGAACTCCCTTAAGGTTAACAGCTGATTTCTCAGCAGAAACTCTACAAGCCAGAAGGGAGTGGCATGATATACTTAAAGTGATGAAAGGGAAGAACGTACAACCAAGATTACTCTACCCAGCAAGGATCTCATTCAGATTTGATGGAGAAATCAAAAGCTTTACGGACAAGCAAAAGCTAAGAGAATTCAGCACCACCAAACCAGCTCTACAACAAATGCTAAAGGAACTTCTCTAAGTGGGAAACACAAGAGAAGAAAAGGACCTACAAAAACAAACCCAAAACAATTCAGAAAATGGTCATAGGAACATACACACCAATAACTACCTTAAACGTGAATGGATTAAGTGCTCCAACCAAAAGACACAGGCTTGCTGAATGGATACAAAAACAAGACCCATATATATGCTGTCTACAAGAGACCCACTTCAGACCTAGGGACATATACAGACTGAAAGTGAGGGGCTGGAAAAAGATATTCCATGCAAATGGAAATCGAAAGCTGGAGTCGCAATACTCATATCAGATAAAATAGACTTTAAAATAAAGAATGTTACAAGAGACAAGGAAGGATACTACATAATGATCAAGGGATGAATCCAAGAAGAAGATATAACAATTATAAATATATATGCACCCAACATAGGAGCACCTCAATACATAAGGCAAACAGCTGTAAAAGAGGAAATCGACAGTAACACAGTAATAGTGGGGGACTTTAACACCACATTTACTCCAATGGACAGATCATCCAAAATGAAAATAAATAAGGAAAGAGAAGCTTTAAATGACACAATAGACCAGATAGATTTAATTGATATTTATAGGACATTCCAACCAAAAACAGCAGATTACACTTTCTTCTCAAGTGTGCACAGAACATTCTCCAGGATATATCACATCTTGGGTCACAAATCAAGCCTCAGTAAATTTAAGAAAATTGAAATCTTATCAAGCATCTTTTCTGACCACAACGCTATGAGATTAGAAATGAATTACAGGGGAAAAAACGTAAAAAACACAAACACATGGAGGCTAAACAATACGTTACTAAATAACCAAGAGATCACTGAAGAAATCAAAGAGGAAATCAGAAAACACCCAGAAACAAATGACAATGAAAACACGACGATCCAAAACCTATGGGATGCAGCAAAAGCAGTTCTAAGAGGGAAGTTTATAGCTATACAAGCCTACCTCAAGAAACAAGAAAAATCTCAAATAAATAATCTAACCTTACACCTAAAGGAACTAGAGAAAGAAGAACAAACTAAACCCAAAGTTAGCAGAAGGAAAGAAATCATAAAGATCAGAGCAGAAATAAATGAAATAGCAACAAAGAAAACAATAGCAAAGATCAATAAAACTAAAAGCTGGTTCTTTGAGAAAATAAACAAAATTGATAAACCATTAGTCAGACTCATTAAGAAAGACGGAGAGGACTCAAATCAATAAAATTAGAAAGGAAAAAGAAGTTACAACAGACACCGCAGAAATACAAAGCATCCGAAGAGACTACTACCAGCAACTCTATGCCAATAAAATAGACAACCTGGAAGAAATGGACAAATACTTAGAAAGGTATAACCTTCCAAGACTGAACCAGGAAGAAATAGAAAATATGAACAGACCAATCACAAGTAATGAAATTGAAACTGTGATTAAAAATCTTCCAACAAACAAAAGTCCAGGACCAGATGGCATCACAGGTGAATTCTATCAAACATTTAGAAAAGAGCTAACACCCATCCTTCTCAAACTCTTCCAAAATATTGCAGAGGAAGGAACACTCCCAAATTTATTATATGAGGCCACCATCACCCTGATACCCAAACCAGACAAAGATACTACAAAAAAAGAAAATTACAGATCAATATCACTCATGAATATAGATGAAATATCCTCAACAAAATACTAGCAAACAGAATCCAGCAACACATGAAAAGGATCCTACACCGTGATCAAGTGGGATTTATCCCAGGGAGGCAAGGATTCTTCAATATATGCAAATCAATAAATGTGATACACCATATTAACAAAATGAAGAAGAAAAACCATATGATCATCTCAATAGATGCAGAAAAAGCTTCCGACAAAATTCAACACAAATTTATGATAAAAACTCTCCAGAAAGTGGGCATAGAGGGAACCTATCTCAACATAATAAAGACCGTATATGACAAACCCACAGCAAACATCATTCTCAATGGTGAAAAACTGAAAGCATTTCCTCTAAGATCAGGAAGAAGACAAGGATGTCCAGTCTCACCACTATTATTCAACATAGTTTTGGAAGTTTTAGCCTCGGCAATCAGAGAAGAAAAAGAAATAAAATTAATACAAATTGGAAAAGAAGAAGTAAAACTGTCACTGTTTGCAGATGACATGATACTATACATAGAGAATCCTAAAGATGACACCAGAAAACTACTAGAGCTAATCAATGAATTTGGTAAAGTTGCAGGATACAAAATTAATGCACAGAAATCTCATGCATTCCTATACACTAATGATGAAAAATCTCTAAGAGAAATAAAGGAAACACTTGCATTTACCACTGCAACAAAAAGAATAAAATACCTAGGAATAAACCTACCTAAGGAGACAAAAGACCTGTATGCAGAAAACTATAAGACACTGATGAAGAAATTAAAAACAATACAAACAGATGGAGCGATATATCATGTTCCTGGACTGGAAGAATCAACATTGTGAAAATGACTACACTACCCAAAGCAATCTACAGATTCAATGCAATCCCCATCAAACTACCAATGACATTTTTCACAGAACTATAACAAAAAATTTCACAGTGTGTTTGGGAATACAAATGACCCCAAATAGCCAAAAAATCTTGAGAAAGAAAAACGCAGCTGGAGGAATCTGGCTCCCTGACTTCAGACTATACTACAAAGCTACAGTAATCAAGACAGTATGGTATTGGCACAAAAACAGAAACATAGATCAATGGAACAAGATAGAAAGCCCAGAGATAAACCCACGTACCTATGGTCAACTTATCTATGACAAAGAAGGCAAGGATATACAATGGAGAAAAGACAGTCTCTTCAATAAGTGGTGCTGGGAAAACTGGACAGCTACATGTAAAAGAATGAAATTAGAACACTCCCTAACACCATACACAAAAATAAACTCAAAATGGATTAAAGACCTAAATGTAAGACCAGACACTATAAAACTCTTAGAGGAAATCATAGGAAGAACACTCTTTGACATAAATCACAGCAAGATCTTTTTTGATCCACCTCCTAAAGTAATGGAAATAAAAGAAAAAGAAACAAATGAGACCTAATGAAACTTAAAAGCTTTTGCATAGCAAAGGAAACCATAAACAAGATGAAAAGACAACTCTCAAAATGGGAGAAAATATTTGCAAACGAATCAACAAAGGATTAATCTCCAAAATATATAAACAGCTCATACAGCTCCATATTAAAAAAACAAACAACCCAATCCAAAAATGAGCAGAAGACCTAAATAGACATTTCTCCAAAGAAGACATACAGATGGCCAAGAAGCAGATGAAAAGCTGCTCAACATCACTAATTATTAGAGAAATGCAAATCAAAACTACAATGAGGTATCACGTCACACCAGTTAGAATGGGCTTCCTCAGAAAATCTACAAACAACAAATGCTGGAGAGGGTGTGGAGAAAAGGGAACCCTCTTGCACTGTTGGTGGGAATGTAAACTGATACAGCCACTATGGAGAACAGTATGGAGGTTCCTTAAAAAACGAAAAACAGGGGCTTCCCTGGTGGCGCAGTGGTTGAGAATCTGCCTGCTAATGCAGGGGACATGGGTTCGAGCCCTAGTCTGGGGGGATCCCACATGCCACGGAGCAACTAGGCCCGTGAGCCACAAGTACTGAGCCTGCACATCTGGAGCCTGTGCTCCCCAATAAGAGAAGCCGCGATAGTGAGAGGCCTGCACACTGCGATGAAGAGTAGCCCCCGCTTGCCACAACTAGAGAAAGCCCTTGCACAGAAACGAAGACCCAACACTGCAAAAATAAATAAATTAATTTAAAAAAAAAAGAATAAAGTCTAAAAAAAAAAAGAAACGAAAAATAGAATTACCATATGACCCAGCAATCCCACTACTGGGCATATACCAGAGAAAACCACAATTCAAAAAGAAACATGCACCCCAATGTTCATTGTGGCACTATTTACAAGAGCCAGGTCATGGAAGCAACCTAAATGCCCATCAACAGATGAATGGATAAAGAAGATATGGTATATATATACAATGGAATATTACTCAGCCATAATAAGGAACGAAATTGGGTCATATGCTGAGATGTGGGTGGATCTAGAGACTGTCATACAGAGTGAAGTAAGTCAGAAAGAGAAAAACAAATACCGTATATTAACACATATATGTGGAACCTAGAAAAATGGTACAGATGAACCAGTTTTCAGGGCAGAAACTGAGACACAGATGTAGAGAACAAACGATGGATACCAAGGAGGGAAAGCCACGGTGGGGTGGGGGTGGGGGTGTGATGAATTGCTCGATTGGGATTGACATGTATACACTGATGTGTATAAAACTGATGACAAGTAAGAGCCTGCTGTATTAAAAAAAAAAAAAGAAAAAAGAAAAAAACCTGAGCCTAGGGGATTAGGGGAGGGATGGAGTGGGAGGTTGGGGTTAGCAGATGTAAGCTATTATATATGGAATGGATAAACCACAAGGTCCTACTGTATAGCACAGGGAACTGTATTCAGTATCCTATGATAAACCATAATGCTAAAGAATATTAAAAAAAATGTATATATATGTATAACTGAATCACTTTGTTGTACAGCAGAAATTAACACAACATTGTATATCAACTATACCTCAATAAAAAATTAATTAGTATTAAAAAAATAAAAATAAAGTTTGGGGCTCCATTACATATGCACAACTGATAAAATCATTAACCATGTTATCGAAACTCAATCTCTAATCTCCTCCCCTCTCCTAAGTTGGTTCAATGTCCTTCTGTAACCAACCTCTACCTGAAGCTATCTAGGAGTCCCATCATTAGTTGCCTCATTAGGATAATATTCCTATTACCAGGATATCCCCAGGGTTCTAGAAGTTCTGTGCCAGGAACTCAGGACAAAGACCAGATAAATTCTTACTAGGCACTGTGCATCCTACCACCAAGCATAGAACACAACAGTACATTATTTACTTGCAAAAATAACCTTAACAATGAAGCCAGGATCTATAGTCCTCTGCTAATGATGAAAAAACAAACCGTTTTGCTCCTAATCCATGCTTGTCATACTATCCCTTTTGTAATAAAATATGAAACAAGAAAAAAGCTTTAAAAAGCCATTGAAGTAGTATAACTGACATCATGAAACTCTCTAAGAGGAAAGGGTTTATTATTATAATTATTATAAATAATATAAAAGGGTTTATTTATTAATTGTTATAAATAATAATTATAGCCAAGAAAACAAGGTTCTAGGGACTTCCCTGGTGCCCCAGTGGTTAAGAATCCGCCTGCCAATGCAGGGGACACAGGTTCGATCCCTGGTCCAGGAAGATCCCACATGCCATGGAGCAACTAAGCCCGTGTGCCACAAATACTGAGCCTGTGCTCCAGAGCCTGTGAGCCACAACTACTGAGCCCACGTGCTGCAACTACTGAAGCCAGCGCGCCTAGAGCCCATGCTCCGCAACAAGAGAAGCCACCGCAATGAGAAGCCCATGCACCTCAACGAAGAGTAGCTCCCACTCGCCGCAACTAGAGAAAGCCCACGCGCAGCAACAAAGACCCAACAGCCAAAAATCAATAAAAAAATAAAATTAAAAAAAAAAAAGAAAACAAGGTTCCAGTTCTAGTTGAATATCCTGGAGTCTAGTAGCCTAGGGCAAATCACAATTTCTTTGAGCAAAAATTTCCTCATACATAATATACAGATTATTTTATTACTACAATAACACATTATTAGTATGCAGTATTATTAGATATCTATCTTCTGTGAGAATCATTTACCCAATGTATTTCTGGGAAAGCATGTTAATGTTATTCTTCATGTTGCATTTTATCATACAAAATAAAACAAATCTTCTCCTATTGCTAACGAACTTATTCTCTGCTAAAGAGCCTCCAAGAGAGCCACCCTTTGCCTTTAGGAACAAAAGAAAGTCACCTACCATTAAAATATTATAGCTGACAAGTAATACTACAGAGCTAGAGTTCTGAGATGTTCAAATGGAAGCTTTTCTGCTGCTTGAATCAAAGAAGCAGCTATTTGCACAGAGCTAACGTAGACCTTTCCCTCCACTTACATTCGTTACTTTTTGCTGCCAATACTCTCACCAAAAAAAAAAAAAAATTATAAGGTGTTCAGACACACGTGTAACCCAGTTTAGTTTGCACAGGAATATCAATTAACTTACACAGGAATACCACTTTATTCCCCCTACCCTCTTCAAAAAAAAAAAAAATTCCTGCATAAGAATTCAACCATGTTCTCTGAAGAAAAGAAATTATTTCTTTTGTTTCATTAGTAAAACATTTGTTTTACTAATGCTACTGCCCCATGGTGTATGAAATTATTCTAACATGAGCAAAATCACGCAAAATAAATATTAGTAACAGGATTCACTGGGAAAGAGAATCTTCCTATAAGAATCAAAAAGAAGCAGTATTATTCCAAGAATTACCTGAAGTTGCTGGTAGCTAGAATGGTCCATTGATGTGACAGCCTCTGAGTCTCTGTGCATCAGTGTGCACTTTCATCAAAGGCCTTCCAGGTCCTCCTCTAATATGCTGAATGTGAGATAGAACACTCAGGCTTTAAAATGAACTAACGAGACTCTAGGTTTTAAAATGGTATTAAGGTTGAGCACAGACCCAGGACATCACAGTCCACATACATGGGGAAGGAGGGGGGCATGGGGGGAACATGACCTGTAAGATGACCAAGATCTTCCCATTTCTACAAGAGACTGTGATTCCTAAAGCTACTGTCTAGCATATTAAGAAAGAAGAAGGTCACCTTTGGTGGGGGAAAAACCACTTTTTTAAGGTTTCAAAATTAACATGAAACAAAACCCACCAAGAAGGATAAAAATGGGAGGGGGAGTAGAATTTTCCTCTTCTCTATGGGAAAAACAAACTCCTCCTTCCCCTCTCCACCAGAAAAACACAGAAGAAAACCCTCAAGGTGATCTTTAGCCCTGAGTTTCAATTCACAATTCCCACTTCTCATCAAGAATCTCCACTCATCTCAGCAGTACCAGCAGCCTCAACTTCAACACTTTCAAAGCTAACTCCTCTTCTCCCTCAAAGATTTTCCTCTGTTAATAGTGCCATAACCCATGTAGTTATCAAATATTACTATTTACTATTCATCTCTGAAGAGAGTTAATTTAACACTAAAAATAACTCTATCAAAAAGGTATCACGGGCTTCCCTGGTGGCGCAGTGGTTAAGAATCTGCCTGCCGATACAGGGAACATGGGTTCAAGCCCTGATCTGGGAAGATCCCACATGCCGCGGAGCAGCTAAGCCCGTGCACCTCAACTCAACGACTGAGTCTGCACTCTTTTTTTTTTTTTTTTTTTTTGCAGTACGCGGGCCTCTCACTGCTGTGGCCTCTCGCGTTGTGGAGCACAGGCTCCGGATGTGCAGGCTCAGCAGCCATGGCTCACGGGCCCAGCCGCTCCGCGGCATGTGGGATCCTCCCGGACCGGGGCACGAACCTGTTTCCCCTGCATCGGCAGGCGTACTCTCAATCACTGTGCCACCAGGGAAGCCCTGAGCCTGCACTCTAGAGCCCACAAGCCACAACTGCTGAGCCCACGTGCGACAACTACTGAAGCCCGTGCACCTAGAGCCCGTGCTCCGCAACAAGAGAAGCCACCACAATAAGAAGCCTGCGCACTGCAAGGAATAGTCCCCGCTCGCCGCAACTAGAGAAAGCCCGCGCACAGCAACGAAGACCCAATGCAGCCAAATATAAAATAAATAAAATAAAATTTTAAAAATAGTTAAAAAAAAAAAAAAGAAGGTATCACATCCACTACTTGTATTCTAGCACTCAGAGCACTACCTGGTATGTAGCTGGGACATCTGACTCACTGGGAGCCATTCTAGATTTAGAGTCTAGATTTCTCCCCCTTCCCTCACCTGGACCCGGCTCCTTTCCTTCCATATTCAAATAGCCATTAAATTTATAATTTATGCCTCTTTAATATCCCTCCCAATCATCCTTTCCTTTCTATTTTCACTGCCACTTTGTTAATTCTGAATCTCAGGCCAGCCTCAGAATACTTAGACAGCTTCCTAACTTACAGTCTCCCTGCCATACATTGTACATTGTACTCCCCTTCTAATCATCTCTCTCCTCTTTTTCTCTCTCTCTCTCTCTCTCTCTCACTTACTCACTCACTCAACAAATATTTATGGAGCTCTATGAGCCAAGGCACTATTCTAGCTTTGGGGATGTAACAGCACAGCAGACTGTATTTTCCAAAGATGTCCACAACAATATCTCCTGTTCTACATGCTCTTCTGAAACTCCATTAGAAGGTGGAGTCCATGTCCCCTGCCTTTAAAGCTAGAAGGGCCTTATGACTGCCTCAAACGTAAGAGTACCAGAGAAATGAGGCTATGGCTTCTAAGGCTAAGTCATAAAAAAATGCCATGCATTTCCACCTCGTTCTCTTGGGACACATGCCCTTAAAACACAGCCACATGCTGTGAGAAGGAGAGAAACTGAGGGCCCAGCCAACAGTGAGCAACAGCCCACCAGCCCTGAAGTGAGCCAACTGCAAGTGTGTCCTCTGGCCCGAGTCAGGCCACTCAGCTGATGCAGCATGGAGCACAGACAAGTGGGCCTCATGGTGGGCTGCCCAAATTGCAGATCTGTGAGCAAAATTAGTGACTGTCATTTTAAGCAGATAGTTTTCAGGTGGTTTGGTTTGTTATGCAACAATAAGTAACTGGAACAAACAGTGAACAAAAAGGCAAAAAAAATCCTTGTCCTCATGGAGTTTGTATTTTAGGAGGAGATAAACAAAAATAATAAATATAAATTTTCGGTATGTTGAAAGACAAAAAAGTGCAATGGAAAGTTAAAGAAAAATAAGAGGAGAGCAGTACAGAGCACCAGTTGCAATATTAAATAGGGAGGTCAGGTGGTCTCATTAAGATGATGATGTCTGAGCAGAGACTTAAAGAAGTGAATAAACCTTATCTCTCAGGAAAATCAAAGTGAACTAAGACACCAATCTCATAAGTTCAGATCCCTGTCACCCACAGTCCAGATTCCTCAGATGGCACTTGAGGACCACCGTGATCTAGACCTAGTCTACATGTGCAGCTCTGGCTTCCGAACTCCCCACTCCCAATACACCTGCACTTGAGCTCAATGACTTGCAGTTCCCTTTAAGGACCATCATCTTGTGTCCGGAATGTCTTCCCTCATATTAGTTTTCTATTGCCTCCTTAATAAATTATGACAAACTTGACAACTTAAAACAATACCTACACTTATTATTAGTTTCTGTGGATCAGAAGTCTGGGCATAGTGTGGCCCAAAGGGTTCCTTTGCTCTGGGTCTCACAATACTGGAGTCGTCCTGTTGTCAGGGCTGCATTCCTTTCTGAGCTCTGGGGAAGAATCATTTCCAAGCTCACCCCAGTTGTTGGCAGAGCTCAGTTCCACTCGGTTATAGGGCTAAGGTCCCCATTCCCTTACTGCCTGTCAGCTGGGCTGCCCTTAGCACCTAAGGCCTCACTCTGGTCCTTGCATTTGGCCCCTGCTGGGCTCCTACAGGTCTTTAAGCACAAAAAAAGTAAAGAGTTTCTTCCATAACACAGTATAAAACTACAAATTAGAACAGATCATTTTTATGGTCCAACATCTTTTAAATTCCATGAGCTTAATTTTTAAATGAATCACTACTGTACAAACATTGTACTAAATACCTATTAGTTGATGTGTTAAAATAAAAACTCACTGATATTAAGGTTCAGAACACAGCATTTCTCTTCTTTTCTTGGTTGGCACATAACTATAATGCCCTTTTTTTTTTTTTTTAAAGGAAATAGAACCGTTTAGTTTTTGGAACTCCATTCCTGTAACTACTCTGCATATTGCTATCCACTGTCCAATTCTATCTCCTCCTTTTGACTTTAATCTCTTCAACACATTATTCATCCTTACTTCCTCAACACCTACTTAATACTATGCCTGGTACATATGTTCTTTAATGTTTGTTGCATAAATGGATAAATGAATGAAAATTGTTCTCACGTCTGAATCATATACTCTAGAATTTGTAAGACTTATTTAAAGAATTGGTAGCTGTGAAAATGAGTCATTTCAAAACTTTGACTATATAAACTGAAATGTAATTTAAGTAAAGGAATAAAATTAGCCCATTTTCTTTAGAACATTTTATTTCTTTTCCAATTTGTGCTGACTTGTACATTAAAAGTTGACACCTACCTTATTTCAAACATAAGAACATAAGGATATTATTACTGTATCATATGTCCATGGTGGTATCACATAACCAGAAGTTTATTATTCTTTGCTTTGAATCCAGGACTACATGGCTAACTTTTTTTTTCAAAGTAAACTTTAGTTTTTGGAATGGTTTTAGATTTACAGAAAAATTGGGAAGATAGTATAGAGTTCCAATATACCCTCCAACTAGTTTCCCCTCATCTGTAAATATTACATTACCATTAATGAAGCAATATTGATACATTATTATTAATTAAAGTCTATACTTTATTCATTTCCACAGTTTTTATCTAAGGTCCTTTTTTTGTTCCAGAATCCCATACACACATTACATTTAGTCATGTCTCTAAGCTCTTCTTGGCTGGGACGATTTCTCAGACTTTCCTTGTTTTAGATGACACTGACAGTTTTGAAGAGTACTTGTCAGGTATTTTGTAGAAAGTCCCTCAAATGGGATTTGTCTGATGTTTTCCTAATAATTAGACTGAGGTTAAGGATTTTGGGAAAAAGATCATGGAGGTAAAGTGCCGTTTTCATCACATGATATCAGGAATATACATCAATAGGACTTATCACTGTTGATGATCACCTTGATCACCGGACTGAGACAATGTTTCTCCATTGTAAAATTCCTCTATTTTCTCCATTTTCCAACTATAATCTTTAGAAGGAAATCACTATAACCAGTCCACACTTAGAGTGGAGCATTGTGCTCCATGTCCTTGAGGGAAGAGTAGCTACATAAATTATTTGGAATTCTAGTGCAAGGGAGATGTGTCTCTCCCCTCCTTAATTTATTTGATCATTTATTTACATCTGTATGAACTCATGGATATTTTATATTTTGGGTCATAATCCAATGTACTTTTATTTTGTTGTTCACACGGCCACTGGGAACTCTTTCATTTGTCTCTTGGGGCCCACTGACATACTCTCATCTATGTGTTGTGTTTTGGTTTTGGTTTTGGCACTTCCTTAATTTCTGGCACTATAAGATGCTCCAGGCTCATCTTGAATACGTCCTGCTCCATTTCCAGAGTTAGCCATTTCTTCAAGGATCCCTCAATCCTTTAACTGGAGAATGGTATTACAAACAAGATCTGGGCACTAGGTGTGCTCATTCCTACTGGGGTATCACTGCTTCTAGGCCCTTCAGAAGTTTTTAACTACTAACCTGTTTTTAACTACTACTTAAACAGGAGAAGGGTTACAATACTAGTTTATAAATACATTTTTAAACTTCTTTATAACAATATCTTATGAAGTATTTGTTCTTTGTAATATTTTCAGCAGTTGCCTAATATTTTCATATTAGGATTGCACCTTTCCCCTCCACTCTACCAGTCTACCTTTACATAGTCGTCAATTCTCAGCCTGGAGGGGCAATGGGAGATACAGTTTTTAGCATCTTTGTTGAAATCTTTGGAGAAAAGATGCCAAGAATGTTTTTATAAACTTATTAACTGCTGATTTTATACAAATGTACAAATAGTTTTGTACAAATGTAGCTGCAAAATAGGTCAAACTCTTAATGCAAATAACTTTATCCTACCCTTCCCTCATCTGAAAAGATTTTAGGAAACTCATCCATCCCAGACGGAGACAAGAACTGAGTATATTCAAGACAAGATCTGAGTATACTCAAGAACTAAGTATATCCATATTTCTGTGGAATTCTCGTATTTCTCAGAATATTTTATTTTGGATGGTCTTAAATCTTTCAAATACTAAACAATTTACGTAGTATAATATAGGAGGGCATTTTAAAGAAAAATATATATTTCCTATTCTCTAGGAGTCTCTTTTCACTATGCCCTTTCAGCAACACGTAAGGTAAATTACTTTTACAGCTTATTCATTTTATCCCATTTTCTTGCCTATACTGTACCTTCATTATTAAATTTCTCATAAACTCTATGATTCAAGTTGTCCAAACCAAAGAGTTTTATAGGACTTAACCAAGCCTGCGTGCCACAACTACTGAAGGCCACGTGCCTAGAGCCCATGCTCCGCAACAAGAGAAGCCACCACAATGAGAATCCCGTGCACTGCAACTAAGAGTAGCCCCCAGCTCTCCACAACTAGAGAAAGCCTGCACGTGCAGCAACAAAGACCCAATGCAGCCAAAAAAACAAAAACCTTTACAGAGGCCTTCGAGTAGTTTCTACTCTAATATCTTATTTATTTCTTAAAAAGTTTTCCCATTACATTTCAAATATCTTTACAAAGAGATTTATCAATTTGACAAATGCAATGTCACCTTATTTTATTTTTGGCTTAATTCATAACTGTGACAAAGCTCTGCGTAATTATTTTCACAGTTAGTAACTTTATGCATTTGTTTTACATTGCCACTTTGTGAATGTAAAATGGATCATGTAACTTCGTTTATTCACAGAATTGTCATGTTTGGTCATTTAGATGTAAACTATAAATTTTTGAAACAAGTGGGAATTTGAATATTAACTAGATAATATTTTTAAAATGATATTATTTAAAAATTTTAGGTTTGATAATTGTACTAGAGTAATGTAAAAACAAAGAGGCTTTGTTACCTGAAAATTGGGTTTGCCTCTTGGTGGGTATCAAGCCAAAAGACATAATCAGGCCAAAGATTGAGGAAAGGAAGGATTTCTTACAGCAAGTAAAGAGAACACCAGGGATCTTTCCCAAAGTACTGTCTCCTGAACAGCAAAATTGGGGAAGTTTTAAGCTAAAGATACATGCATATTTGCGAAGGGGATTGGGCAGTTTACAGGTCTACAGAGTCCAAGCTTTAGCTGACTGAAGTCAGGAGGGTCAGAAAAGTTCAACATCATCATCCTTTGGGTTCCAACTGATCTCGTGGTTGAGCACTTCAGGTTAACCTATACCACTGACACAGAACTGGGAGTCTTTACAACTGATCTTTGCAACAACAGCAAAGTTACTTCTTTTGCCTGATAACAGTTTGTTTCTGCATTTTTTTGTTCCCTTAAGATCATTTCTGGGACTTCCCTGGTGGTCCAGTGGGTAAGACTCCGTGCTCCCAATGCAGGGGGCCCAGGTTTGATCCCTGGTAGGGGAACTAAATCCTGCATGCATGCCACAACTAAGAGTTCGCATGCCGCAACTAAGAAGTTCACGTGCTGCAACAAAGATCACACACGCCACAACTAAGACCTGGTGAAGCCTAAATAAATAAAGTTTTCTTTTTTTAAAAAAGATCATTTCTGAGACCTGTTCAAGGACAAGCATTGGGCCAGACTTAGATCACAAAATGGTTTAGGCCAAAATTGGCTTCTCTTATATCAAGAAAGCAATGGCTGGTTCTCTTTCTCCGGGAACCACCTACCTTAACTGCTTACAGCCTTATTTTTCAGAGATAGCTGCTGAAATATTTCAAATAAAATCACATGATGTTTGGGATTTGCTTAAAACATAATACAGGGGCATGAAGAGGAAACAATGCTGACCATGAGTTGATAATTCTTGAATCTGTAGAATGGGTATATGGGGGTTCATTGTACTACTCTATCTACCTACATATGTTCAAAATTCTCCATATGAAAATTTTTTTAAAATCATTAATGCTAAAAGAAAATAGGTCATTCATGAAAAACTTAGTAAATGTAAGGGCAGAAAGTAAATATTTCAACATCTCTCTGAAAGATAATGACTCACTCTCCTCCTTTTGTAAGACAACCACAATGTATTATGCCTAAAAAATAAACAGTAATTCCCTAATATCAAACATCTAGCCATTATTCAAATTTCCAATTATTTCATAAATGTAATAATTATTTTTAACAGTTTGTATCAGGACCCAAATAAAGTCCATATATTGTGATTTGTTGATATGCCCTTTAAGTCTCTCTCTTTTTTTTTTTTTTGCGGTACGCAGGCCTCTCACCACTGTGGCTTCTCCCGCTGCAGAGCACAGGCTCTGGACGTGCAGGCTCAGCGGCCATGGCTCACAGGCCCAGCCGCTCCGTGGCATGTGGGATCCTCCCAGACCAGGGCATGAACCCGTGTCCCCTGCATTGGCAGGCGGATTCCCAACCACTGCGCCACCAGGAAAGCCCCCTTTAAGTCTCTTTTAATCTTAGGGTTTCTACTCCACATCTTTTTTTCCCCCCTTGGGGTTTCTTTGTTGATAGAGTTTCCCACAGTTTGAATTTTGTCGACTGCATTCCCATTCTATGGTTTAACCTGGTCCTGTCTTCTAACTGGTAATCTAGAGCTGCACTGTTCAATAAAGTAGCCACTAACATGTGGCTATTTAAATTTTAATTAATTAAAAATAAATAAAATTAAAAATTCAGTTCCTTAGTTGCATAAGACACATTTCTAGTAGCTATCACATTGGACAGACCAAGACTCACCCAAGTCAAGGCCAGGGATTGACTCTCTCCTCTCTTGAAAAAGGCTGAGGAAAACAGAATGGAAGTAAATAGAAATAAACATTCCTCTCGCACACAAAGTGTTTTCTGTAATAAAGAGGGTTCAATATTCTCATAACGTGGGGAATAAATCTTAGTTTTCTGTTTCTGGAGCATAAATATAGAATGACTAAGCTATATGTGACCTTGGGTAAACTACTGATTCTGTGTTTTCCAGAAAGAAAAATGACAATGATGAGTAAAGTTATATCATAAAAAATGTAGGGCTTCCCTGGTGGCGCAGTGGTTGGGAGTCCGCCTGCCGATGCAGGGGACACGGGTTCATGCCCCGGTCCGGGGGGATCCCACATGCCGCGGAGCGGCTGGGCCCGTGAGCCATGGCTGCTGAGCCTGCACGTCCGGAGCCTGTGCTCCACAATGGGAGAGGCCACAACAGTGAGAGGCCCGCATACCACAAAAACAAAACAAAACAAACAAACAAAAAAAGGAATAAAACTGCTGGACTTCCCTGGTGGCTCAGTGGTTGAGAATCCACCTGCCAATTCAGGGGACATGGGTTTGAGCCCCGGTCTGGGAGGATTCCACATGCTGCAGAGCAACTAAGCCCGTGTGGCCAACTATTGAGCCTGCGCTCTAGAGCCCATGAGCCACAACCACTGAGCCCTTGTGCCGTAACTACTAAAGCCCACGTGCCTTTGCTCTGCAACAAGAGAAGCCACCACAATGAGAAGCCCACACACCCCAACGAAGAGTAGACCCCGCTCACCACAACTATACAAAGCCCACGTGGGGCAACAAAGACCCAACACAGACAAAAATTAATTAATTAATTAATTAAAAAAGAAGATAAAGTTAATCTTTCTTTAAAAAAGAATAAAACTGTTAGTAAAAGAATGAAATTAGAACACTCCCTAACACCATACACAAAAATAAACTCAAAATGGATTAAAGACCTAAATGTAAGGCCAGACACTATAAAACTCTTAGAGGAAAACATAGGCAGAACACTCTATGACATAAATCACAGCAAGATCCTTTTTGACCCACCTCCTAGAGAAATGGAAATAAAACCAAAAATAAACAAATGGGACCTAACGAAACTTAAAAGCTTTTGCACAGCAAAGGAAACTATAAACAAGACAAAAAGACAACCCTTAGAATGGGAGAAAATATTTGCAAATGAAGCAACTGACAAAGGATTAATCTCCAAAATACACAGGCAGCTCATGAAGCTCACTATCAAAAAAACAAACAACCCAATCCAAAAATGGGCAGAAGACCTAAGTAGACATTTCTCCAAAGAAGATAAAAAGACTGCCAACAAACACATGAAAGGATGCTCAACATCACTAATTGTTAGAGAAATGCAAATCAAACTACAGTGAGGCAACACCTCACACCAGTCAGAATGGCCATCATCAAAAAATCTACAAACAATAAATGCTGGAGAAAAGGGAACCCTCTTGTACTGTTGGTGGGAGTGTAAATTGATACAGCCACTATGGAGAACAGTATGGAGGTTCCTTAAAAAACTAAAAATAGAACTACCATACTACCCAGCAATCCCACTACTGGGTATATACCCTGAGAAAAACATAATTCAAAAAGAGTCATGTACCACAATGTTCACTGCAGCACTATTTACAATAGCCAGGACATGGAAGCAACCTAAGTGTTCATCGACAGATGAATGGATAAAGAAGATGTGGCACATATATACAATGGAATATTACTCAGCCATAGAAAGAAACAAAATTGAGTTATTTGTAGTGAGGTGGATGGACCTAGAGTCTGTCATACAGAGTGAAGTCAGTCAGAAAGAGAAAAACAAATATTGTATGCTAACACACATATATGGAATCTGAAGAAAAAAAAAGGTTCCGAAGAACCTAGGGACAGGACAGGAATAAAGACACAGACGTAGAGAATGGAGTTGAGGACATGGGGAAGGGGAAGGGGAAGTTGGGACGAAGTGAGAGAGTGGCAATGACATATGTACACTACCAAATGTAAAATAGATAGCTAGTAGGAAGCATCCGCATAGCACAGAGAGATCAGCTCAGGGCTTTGTGTCCACATAGAGGGGTAGGATAGGGAGGGTGAGAGGAAGGTGCAAGAGGGAGGGGATATGGAGATATATGTATACATATAGCTGATTCACTTTGCTATACACCAAACTAACTCACCATTGTAAAGCAACTATACTCCAATAAAGACATTAAAAAAGAAAAAAAAGGAATAAAACTGCTAGAAACTTCCATGTGTAAGGGTTTTTGTGCAGATATAAGCCTTCAACTCCTTTGGATAAATAACAAGGAGTGTGACTAATGAATCATATGGTAAGGTATGTTTAGTTTTGTAAGAAACTGTCAAAATGACTTCTAAAGTAGCTATACCATTTTGCATTCCCACTGGCAATGAAGGAGAATTGTCAAGTGTTTACTTTTAACATTTATTAATTTATTTAGATATATTTATGTTGTCATGCTTGTCAACAGTGGCTCTGTTATCATTACAGTTACTTTTTGAGTTATTTGACACATGGCTACATTGACTATAAAGGGTTATGTATAACTTCGTTACATATGTAACTAGACAAAATTATACACTGCCTACAGAAAACAATACTCTCTCTACTTTAATAAATAAACCAATGAGCTGTAACAATGAACCTCACATATTATTTTGAACTCTGAGAGTAACTAGGGATATGGACATCTCAGGAATGACTTTTACATAAGTAGCAGTAAAAATGATCTAATCTGTAGATTAGATAATGAGCTTTCTTAGAAGTGTCAAGAATCAGAAATTCTTACACTCACAATAGGAAGAGTTCTTAGAGATCAAACAGGGAATCACTTCCAAAGCCCTGACTGGTAATTTCTCCAGCTCAAGTAGTACAACCATTCACCCAGTGGCTGAAGGTGTATAGCTGCAATTATCCTTGACTCCTCTTTCCCTCTTATTCCCCACATCTAATCCATTGCTTCATCCTACTGATTTAACCTTCTATTTTTCTTAAATCTATCCAACTCTCTCCATCCCCACTGCCACTTCTCTAGTCCAATCCAATGTCGCCTCTCACCCGAATTATTACAAACATCATCACGTCCTGTTGCCAGGCTTACCACCCATCTCCCCCACTCCATAATGCAGCCCAAGAAATCTTTCTAAATATAGATCCGAGGTTACTCCCCTTCAGAACCCTTCAATAGTGCTTCATTATCCTAACTTTAAATCTCAAATTGCCTAACACTGCTTCAAAATTTTTCATAATCTGACTGCTTATATCTTAACCCTTTCTGCAAGATTTTCCATATCCTTTGTATTCTATACTCCAGCCGTGAGGAAATTACTAGCTGCTCACCATATGTACCTCGCTCCCTCAAATTAGCCGACTTTCACACATGCTGTATGTCTGCCACAAATACTTCTTCCAGTATTGCCCCCACTCCCCATCCCACCTGTAAATTCTTGGCCGCCCTTCAGATCTAAGCTTATAGTCATTTCTTCTGGAAAAGACTGCAACTCTATGAGGGTAAGAGCTGTTCTCCACTGAATCCCCAGAGCCTACACAGTGCCTAGTATAACATGAATTCAAGGACCATTCACTAAGTAAATGAATAATTATGAACACAGGCTAGTGGAAAGAACATGAGTTGTTACTGACATTATGTAAAGATTTTTATCTTGTTTGTACAAATTTTAGAATAATAGTTTTGTAGTAGTATGAAGGTCATTTAGTAAGAATTTAAGACTTCCAATTATAATTATACCGAAATTATAAATTAAAATTATCGTTACTATCATTGTAAAAGTATTTGTTTCTTTCACAATATTATGTAGAAATAGCTGAGAAATAACTAGGGAAGCTGCATTATGGATTTTGTGCCCCTGCATGACCATTCCAGATACTTATAATTTTGTAGATATACTTGTATAGTGGATAAATTTAATTGTCATAAATGTTTGTTAAATTGTACTTCTGTGAGAGAATATAATAAGTCAAATTCTTTTAGGATGAATTCTTTCCTTCAACTTTTTTATTGTAGTAAGATACACATAACATAAAATTTACCATCTTAACCATTCTTAAGTATACAATTCCGTGGTATTAAATACATTTATAATATGCAACCATCACCACCACTCATCTCTATAATTCTTCTCATCTAGTAAATTGAAACTCTATGCCCATTAAACAATAACTCCTCATTCCCTCCGCCTCCTCAGGCCCTGGCAACCACCATTCTACTATCTCTATGATTTTGATTACTCTAAGCACCTCATATGAATAGAATCACAGAGTGTCTTCTCATGCCTGGCTTATTTCACTTAGTATAATGTTCTCAAAGTGTATTCATGATGCAGCATACTGAAGAATTTCCTTCCTTTTGAGAGCTGAGTTATATTCCACTGTATAGTATAAGCCAAATTTTACTTACCCATTTATCCACTGGTGGACACCTGGCTTGCTTCCTTGTTATAGCCATTGTGAATCATGCTGTTACGAACCTGATACATATATCTCTTTGAGACTCTGGCTTTCAATTCTTCTGGGTATATACCCACAGAGGTGGAATTACTGGATTATATGATGATTCTATTTTTAATTTTTTGAGGAACTACCATACTGTTTTCCATAGCAAGTGTACCATTCTACATTCTAACCAACAGTGCACAAGGGTCCAATTTCTCTACATGCTCACCAACATTTGCTGTTTTCTGGTTTTTTGATAGCAGCCATCCTCATGGGTGAGGGGTACTTTTAGGATAAGTTTTAAAGGCCTTTCCATTTTGCATGAATGAATGAACAAAAATCCAACAAACTCAAACTTCATTCAATTACATATAAATAATCAGTAGTTTGTCATTTAGAAAAACTATGTTACATGGACATACTTTTTTCAGTAAGATTAAACTTATTTTTTCACTAGGAACACAGTATTACTGGTAGTTAATAGACTGTTCACAATTCTATATCACCAACCAACAAATATATCCAGTTCTTTCTATGAGCTTAACCAAACTTATTAGGAATACAGAAAAATTATTAGTAATGGTTCTTCCCTCAGTGCTTATAGAAGAAATTCCTGGGAAGGCAATAATTCAAGCTGGCGAAGAGAGACAATTATATCACAAAAGAGAGGCTATACAGTATATTTTTACAGAATTTAAATATATGGTCTTTTTTTTTTTTTTTTTTGGTCACACCGTGTGGCTTGTGGGATCTTACTTCCCCAGCCAGGGATCGAACCCATGCCCCCTGCATGGAAGTGCGGAGTCCTAACCAATGGACCACCGGGGAATTCCCTAAATATACGTATTAAAGCCACTCTCTCAGAAAAATAATTCTTATGCTTACGATTATTTTTCACGGATATATATAGGTGTGAAAACTAGGTGTACAGGTTATACTTACTTCCTTTGTTCCTGAACTTGCTCCTTTCGATGACAGTGACTAAAATATATCATTTATTTATATTCATTTCCTCCAATGATGTACAACATATTTTCTGTGTTAGCATATCTCACTGCATCCTACTCAACCTAAAGGAGGTTAAGTCCAAACCATGGAGAAGCTTTGGCCTGTTATTTATTTTTTCCACTTCTTCATTAATTTGCTCTTTCATGATGGGTGATTTTAATCACTTTTCAGTTCTTTGGTTGCAGAAAAATACATTATTTGTATGTTCCTTCAAGACCCTTGATAAAATGACTACCATTACCCACCTGCCTACTCAAGAGCTGGCTACTGACTTGTATGTTATTTAAGTTCTATCATTTGTCTCTTGTACTACCCAGCTTTAAGGCTATTTCTTTTCTTTTTTTTTTTTTTAAGTATTTATTTATTTATTTGGCTGAGCCGGGTCTCAGTTGTGGCATGTGGGATCTAATTACCCAACCAGGGGTCGAACCAGGCCCCCTGCATTGGGATCGCAGAGTCCTAGCCACTGGACCACCAGGGAAGTTCCTCTTTTCCTTTTTGTAATTAAAAAATATTTCAAACATAGAGAAAAGTAGAACAGAAATAATGAACACCTGTGTGGGTATATTCCACCTGAATTCAACAAATGTTAACACGTTGCGGTATCTGCTTCACAATTTTTTAAAACAGAAATAAAACGTTAGAGATGGAATAAAAGTCCCCTTTGTGCCCCTCCCTGGCCCCTTTAGGCCTGGAGCTTAGAACACCAGCCTGTCCTCACTTGGCCCATCCTCTTTCAGGATGCAGCTTAAATTATAAACTACCCTACTGTAGCCCACAGTGATTCCTGTTTTCCCTAAACCCAACCCACTTTATTTCCAATATAGGCAGATCTTTACTTTTTCTGTGAGTTCCCTCCAGCCTGAACTTACAATGGCCTGTGAGTAGGTAACGCCCTGACTACGCTGCTCTGTGTCTTAATTTAGTACTCCTGTTGCTTCCTTGGTCTTGAGACATAAGGTAAATTATCTCAGTGGAGGTGAAGGGCCATGAAATGTACAGTATAGTGCTGAGTGAGAAGTACACAGTTGGTAAAAGGAAGGATCTCTCTCTAACCACACAAGCTGCAGTTTAATAGTCTATTTCATTAACGGTTATATTCAGGGGTTGGTCTATAAGAGAATTCATTTCCCTTAGGAACAGTGTTATAAGGTGGTTAAGTCTCCCTATCTCCCCAGCCCTAAACTAGCAGGGGTAAAACACCTCACGACCCAGGCCAGGAAAGGTCAGAACGCAGAGAAGATCAGGAGCTCTCAAACCCACAGCGGATGAAGGACTAGGGGGGTGAAGCATAGAGGCCGGGAGTCAGATGAGACACTGTGTCTTTCGTCTCATACTCTCCGTATTTGCCGTTTCTCCCCCCTTTCCCATCCGATACTTCTGCTCCTCAGCTAATTACTCCCCCTCTTCCCCTCAACTCGGCCCTGAATGCTAGGGTGAGAAGCCCGGGTTCCCAAGAGAGGATCTGTGGGCAGGCTCTGCACAAAAGGAAGAAGAAGAGAGCCTGGTGCACCGAAGCCTGGGAAGTCAGAGACCTCTTGGCTTCGGGGTTCTTTCCTTACATAGTTCACCTTGCTTTCTCATCTAGTCTGCAAGTCTGTCAACCAGAGACCGCTCTATAAACACATAAAATCTGATTCAAATATTTTAGAAAATAACTGCAAAAATGAGTAATTCATACCATACTAGACCTGAATAATCTTTAAAAGATTATACAGTCCACCTATGCCCCTGTCCCACCTGGAGCAAGCAAATCTTTCAAGTGACTTTTAATCAGCTTTTAGTACTGTATACTACCTTACCTTTTCAACCTAATTTAAAATCACCTGAATTCCATACTCACCGCATCCTACTCAGCTAGCATGGATGGTTTGCAATTTTTTTCTTTTTTTTATCCATTTTGCTTCATGCTGTGCTAATTTAACCTCATCTTGGTAAACAAGAAAATGGTCCGCATTTGACAGACTCTACTTGCAGCAACTGCAGCTGGCCTGTGTGCAAACCAATTTTGTTCATTCTTCATCCTGGCAGGGAGCTCTGCCCTAGAATTGTTTTGGGACTAATCAGCATTAAACCTGTGTCAGAAAGGTTGCTGAAAGCAGCCCTAGAGCAAGGCCGCAGTAACAAGGCTGAGCAGGAAAGGGATTAGGACAAATGCAGCAGCTGTGTAAAAATCTGTGACGAGTTCTGCTTTTAACAGAAAAACCAGGGCTCAGCTTCTCTCCTGTGCCTTGGCACTTCTGTGGAAATGACTTGGAAAGAGGTTATGGAGAGAAAAGAGATGCACCAAATCCACTCTATTTCTTCCTTTCTGGGATGATAGGTGCTTGGTGATGAGCCAGAAAATCTTACTTCAGATGGCAGCATA
This sequence comes from Orcinus orca, assembly GCF_937001465.1. Lineage (NCBI taxonomy): Eukaryota > Metazoa > Chordata > Mammalia > Artiodactyla > Delphinidae > Orcinus > Orcinus orca. Next base: position 25,906,462 of record NC_064569.1, read on the forward strand.
CAGGAAAGAAACAGTAAATGCATCCTCTGCTAGTCTCTGTAGCTGAAAACACTGCATGGCTGTTCTCTGGGTATCTAGTGAGTTAGATGGCATGGTTTTCTGCAGGATGAACTGAGATACAAGAAACAGGAGACATGCCTAACAAGATCCAAGGTAGATATAAACCAACTCTAACTTGGCCTAAAAACTTAAGAATAAATTCCTCGACATCGGGCTTCCCTGGTGGCGCAGTGGTTGAGAGTCCTCCTGCCGATGCAGGGGACACAGGTTCGTGCCCCGGTCTGGGAAGATCCCACATGCTGCGGAGCAGCTGGGCCCGTGAGCCATGGCCGCTAAGCCTGCGTGTCCAGAGCCTGTGCTCCGCAACGGGAGAGGCCACAACAGTGAGAGGCCTGCGTACCGCAAAAAAAAAAAAAAATTCCTCAACATCAAATGATCAAATATTGGAGTATTATTTTTTCTACTAACCTGCTGGATTCAGTCTACACCTTTCAGTGTATCACATTCATTTTGTACCAGAATATGAATGAGAATCTAGTGTACTCAGTCAATCTTTCAATCCCTTAAGCTAGATAAACACTGCTTAATAACTTCACAAATACCCACCAAAGAAGGCCACTAAGCTTCCCATCTACCACCAGATCTGTGAGGCTGGTACAGAAGCCAAAAAAGAACAGACCATTTTTGTGTGATCACAGGAATTTTTGTATATATGGTTGCTTTTTGTGTGTCTGCTCACATAATTCTCATTAAATAACTAGGAAATCAGTAACTGCAACAGATGTGCATGTAAAGATTGAGGGGTTTTTTTATTACAGCTTTACTGAGATATGTTCATAACCCTAATATTCACCCTTTTAAAGTATACAACTGAGTGGTTTGGGGTATATTCATAGAGTTGTACAACCATCACCATTATCTAATTTTAGAACATTTCATCACTTCAAAAAAACTCTGTACCCATTAGTAGACAGAGTTTTTGATACAACAGCCATCCCTGTTAGCTATGAATGTTTGTTACCTATGAGGGAATTTCTTGGCCTTTGTCAATTGGAACATGGCAAAAAAAAAAAAACTCCAGAGTGTTTAGACAACACTTAAAAAGTTTCAAAAAGTGTTTTTCAAATAAACTTTTTCTCTAGTCCAGTCTTACCCATGCACCAGTTTTGGAACATATCTTACAGAAATAATTTATTTGCAGAAGAGTGAATAAACATTACCTAACAATGGATTTAAAAATGCACTGTGACCTCACTGCAAAAGCCAGTTTCCTGCAGATACTCTGTGTTGACACTCTTATTAATAAAATTAATTAATTAATAAAAATACGGTCTTACAGAGCTTTTCAACCTTGTTTCCCAAATATATGAAAACCATTTTGCATTTCTGTAGTTTCCACACCTATTATGAGTTAAAATGAAACACTTTCTTTTTTTTTTTTTTTTTTTTTTTTGTGATACGAGGGCCTCTCACTGCTGTGGCCTCTCCCGTTGCGGAGCACAGGCTCCGGACGCGCAGGCTCAGCAGCCATGGCTCACGGGCCCAGCCGCTCCGCGGCATGTGGGATCTTCCTGGACCAGGGCACGAACCCGTGTCCCCTGCATCGGCAGGTGGACTCTCAACCACTGCGCCACCAGGGAAGTCCATAATGAAACACTTTCTAATCAAACAGCTAGCATAAGTTAGGCAAGTAACTGAACTGAAATAAATTTAGTCAGCAATGAAAAAAATAAAAATATAATGTGAGCCATACATATAATTAAAAATTTTCTAGTAGCTACGTTCTTAAAATAGGAAAAATTAATTGTAATGATATATTTTACTTAACCCAATGTATTCAAAATATTGCTTTAACTTGTAATCAATATACAAAAACGTCTTACTGAGATACCAAGGCTTTGAAATCTGGTGAGTATTTTACACCTACAGCACATCTCATTTTGCAACAGTCAAGTTTCAAGTGCTCAATAGCCATGTGTGGCTAAGTGGCTCCCACACTCAGCAGCACAGCCTTAGATTACTGAAGTTAGTTTCTCTTTCAATTCATCATAAAGGAGTGCCTTAGTTTAGGTACTCATCATCTCTGGCCCAGAATATACCAGTGGACTCCTAACTGGCCTCCTTGTCAATCTGGCCTCCATATTGCTGCCAAAATGATCTTCTTAATATGCTATTATGCTAGTCTGATCATTACAATCCTCTGCATAAAATCCTTCAGTGGCCCTTTAATGCTGAATAAAAATCCAAATTCCTTCTGCCTTTACAAATATTTTCACTCAGTTTAATACATTCTCCCCTCAATCCCTGCTAATTTAGCAAACATCTGCTCCTAGTTCAGTGACACAATCTCAGGGAAACGTTCCCCATTTCCTGCCAGGGAACATTGGGTGCACTCCTCTAAACCCCCTTTTTCAGCATCTATCACATTGTGCAGTGGAGTCAAATTTTACAAGGGTTTGGCTCTAATGTGATCATGTAAGGCTAAAATCAGAGTCAAATTACCTCTGGAAACTTCCTAGGATACCATGGCCTTATTGGGAATTGAAATTTGCTGTACTCTGCAGTCCTAAATGCACCTTCCTCTAGGAGTAAGGCAGATCTCCATTTCACAGATGAGGGAAATATCAAATAAGTTATGACTGGTATTAAACTTTAATTAGTAGGGTTGCTAACATTATTCTTGATGTATCCCATAATCATCAGCACTACTTTTCCAACATTTTGTTAAAAAAAAAATCACTGGGCTTCTACTATCTAAGGAGGTTATTTTCTCTTTAATCTTCTTGCTTCTATTCTATCCCATTCTAATCATTAAGATGGATATTGGAATGATCGATTCTTCTGGGCAGAGTATTTCTTTGTATTTCTTTTTCCTCACAGATGTCTCCTCCTTCCCCCATCCCTCCACCCCTTTTTAGGTCAAGGGAGGTGGTAGCTAAGTCTTGAGACTATTGTAGGTGTGTGAGGGAGTACAGCAAAATTTTAAAAACATCTTTAAATCTCTAATGACTTACTACTTCTGTTCAGTCCTTACCTGACCCCAGTAAAACAATGACAAAAGTATCTAAATATCTTTCCATTTTTAGGAGAAGAGGGAGCAGGGCCTGCAAGTAACCTGCAACTTCAAGTTTACTGCAGATAGCCTTGGCCCTCAGGACAACCTGTGGGTCAGTCATTCTGAGGCATAGAAAAGGACGGGAAGAGGCTAATGAATGCCCACAATCCCTGCTCCCCGGAAAAGCGCTGTTCTCAGATCTAGAATGGGTCTGTGAAACTCCCAAGCCTTGGGATAGAGGGGACCAAGGTGGTAGATTCCCTGAGACTGCTTACCATCCTCAGAAGAGAGAAGGTAAGATAAAATTGAACTAACCTTGCAGTTTTAGAGGACTTACGAGGCTGGCAGGAGGCAAGAAGGAGATTGCTTAGGCCATGCTGCTGCTGACCAGACGCTGGCACTTCAGTGGGAAGGCAGTGGTCCCAGCATATCTCTTAAACCATTCCACCAAAGGAGTGTTCTTTTTTTTTTTTTTTTTTTTTTGCGGTACGCGGGCCCTCTCGCTGCTGTGGCCTCTCCCGTTGCGGAACGCAGGCTCAGCAGCCATGGCCCACGGGCCCAGCCGCTCCGCAGCATGTGGGATCCTCCCGGACCGGGGCACGAACCCGTGTCCCCTGCATCGGCAGGCGGACCCCCAACCACTGCGCCACCAGGGAAGCCCAGAAGTGTCCTTTTTGAGTTAATGTTTGGACATCTTATTAGTCTTTTTTGCCATAATTTTATTGTTCTTCATTTCCCTGACATAAACCCTTCCTTTAAAAAGTATATGAGGAGACGTACAACACTGTGAATGTACTAAATGCCACTAAATTGTACACTTTTAAATGGTCAATGGTTAACTTTATGTTATGGGAATTTTACCTCAATTTTTGAAAATGAAAATCAAGTATATGATAAGAAAAATACTGCAGGATTACCAAGGCCATCCTACTTTCCTTCACTGTGTGTATATGACACACTTGGCCCTATAATGTTGCCCAGGATTAGATCTTGAATCCTAAGACTGCTGTGATGGGCTCAGAGAGAAGAGATTATAATGTCAGAATACTTAGTGCCCAGGATGTGATTAAGCTCATTTTGTTCATCAGCAAAGTGGCATCAGAACGTTCTTTCTAGCATATTAAAGAACATGAATCCTAATTAACATCTTTAATAGCTCAGTAAGCCTCCTTGTTATACACCACTGAGCCTTTTTTTATCATCTCCAATTTTGAATCATATCTTAGAAACGTTGGTAGCAGAATATATGCAGTAAGGGATAAACAAATGCATGAAATTAAAAAAAAGAATTGGAAAGATACTTAGAAATATAGGAATAACTTACAAATTATATTTTTAATGAAATCACCTTTTATTAGGAAATTCTAAACATCTACTCCACTGTAATAAAATATCACAAAAAATGGCCACCAAAAATTCTTCCCTGCCCTGTATGTGTGCATGCTGCCTCTTCTATCAAAAGAAGGGTTCTATTTTCCTCCCCTTGAATCTGGGCTGGTTCTGTGACTTGCTTTAACCAGCAGAATGTGACAGAAGTGTCGCTGTGCCAGTTCCAGACCTAGCACTTAAGAGTCTTGACAGCTCCTGTTTTTTCTCTCTTAGAATCAAACCACCACATAAAGAGACATGGGCTAAACTACTAAATAATAATGAGATGGCATGGAGAAGCAGAAGAGGCCCACCTGGCCACTAGACATTTCAGCCACCTAAGTCAAGTGAGAGAAGCCATCCTGGACATCTAGCCAAATTAGCGACCCAAGTAGGCACTGGGTGAAACAGAAGACCTGCCTAGCTGACCCAGAGGATTGTGAGAAACAGTAAATAACTGCTGATTTAAGCCACTATGGAATACAGCATACACTGTTACACAGCAATAGATAACCGAAAAATCCACATACCCCCTAACCAATTTTCTTCTACAACCCTAGATTTAAAATTGGAATTGAATTTCTGCCGATAATAAATTGACCTATTACTTAGATGCCCAAAGAATCTTGAAACCTCTAGACTGAATATTTTACTAATTTTCAAAACCAAAAGTCCTTATATCTGACAAAGGATTCATCACCAGAATATTTAAAGAATTCCTATAATCAATAATTTTTTTTAAAAAGACAACCCATTTTTAAAAAATGGACAAAAGATCTGAACAAGAGAATAAATTTAATATATACAAAAAGTCAATAAGCCAATGAAAAGATACTCAACATCATTAGTTGTCAGGTAAAATACAAATTAAAACCACAATGAGACACCACCTCAAACCTACTAGAATGATCAAAATTTAAAAGACTTACCATACCAATACCAAGTATTGGTGAGGATCTTGACCACTTGGAACTCATACATTGTTGGTGGGACTATAAAATGGCAAAGCCACTTTAAAAAACTGTTGGTGAGTTTTATACCTAACCCATACACCTACAATTCTACTCCTAAGAAGCATATATCCACAAAATTATTTGCACAAGACTGTCAGCTTTACTCATAATAGCAAAAAAACTGGAAACAACTCAAATGTCCACCAACAAGCAGAAGGATATACAAATTGTAGTATATTCATTCAATGGAACACAACTCAGTAGTAAAAAGCAATAAACTGCTGATGTACACAACAACATGGATGAATCTCAGTGACACTTTGTTAAGCAAAAGAAGCCCAACAAAAGATTCCAGATGATGTTTAAGAACTAACCTATGGTTCTGTCAGCGGGAACCACCAACTTCCAGTAATTTGTAAAAAATGACCAACACAAAGGCAAATGAGAGGTACCTGCTACATGTTCTCTAGGCCTTTTAGAAAACATGGAGTTGTTCCTTTGGCCACATACATGTGAATCTGTAAGAAAAGTGATACTCTAGACATGGGGTACAGTTCAAAAAGGAATACCCCACAACTGTTAATATAGCAAAACAGGAATAAGTCCATCTAAAGAAAGCAGAGGAAGTACACAGCAAGTAAGTTTTTTGGAAGTTAGACAAAGAGGAAAATTATTTTTATAGCTATCTATCTAAGTTTGGAATAAATAAATGGAGCATCATTAATTAAGCCCTGTTGACATAAGAATAAATTAACAATATAATTTAATAACCTTGACATTTGGACCAAAGTACTTTTGGCTTGTAAACTTTCTGTAAAACAAGAAATAATTCCTCAAATGGGTGACTGGTTTTTTTAAGGACTCAAGAGATCTTCCAGCCTTTTAATAAATATTTATTGAATAGCTTATATGAATAAGATACTCTGCAAAGTGCTATGAAAGCAGCAAAGATTAAAAAAAAAAAATCCAGACTTCTGCAGTACTATTTCATAGTAATATCTCATAGAACTTATTCATTATAATATGAAGATTCATTATATACCATATGGAGGGGTGTAATGACTATTGCACCCATCAGATTCAACAAACGTTATGGTACTATCAGCAATCTGATGCTAGATTAATTGGCACACCATCCATAACGCTAATAATGAAGCAGACAATTGGGGCTATTCAAAATCTATCAAGATTTCTGGATCCATCAAGATTTCTGGATTACAAGCATACCATTAAAAATTTTCTTATTGTAATAAGATACAGTATCTGCTCTCCACCAAACTTAAAAATTAAACGGGGAGATAAAAAGTCATTTATTTCTCCTTAAGACCATGAGACCTATAATAGCTTATAAGACAATAACTGATAAAGAATATTAACGTTATGGAAGACTGAAACAAGAGATTACAGGGCTTAAATTAGGATGAATTTAAGTTTGTACAGATAAACCAACTGCACATTTCATACAAAAATTTATTTTTTTACACCCCTCAAATAAGTCATTAAACTTCTTTTCCAGTGACCTCATGAAATAATACATTCTATTTTTTTAAAGGCTTAATAATTAGAAAATAGTTCAACATACAATCTGCTTTCCTATAATTTATACTCTCTAGTCCCAGTTCAGTTCTCTAGAGCTACTGAGGTCCACATTCTCTTCTGTATGACTAGGCCTCAAATTTTCAAATTTGGTTGATATATTCACTAATCTCCTCTTCTAAGGAAGCACACCCGATTCATTTTATCATTCCTCAAGAAATAAAAAAGAAACATCACCATCCTATTCTCTATTCCCTGGATTCAGTAATTAAAAAAATTAAAAACCTGAGCACCTTTGGTCTGCCAGGCATTAATACTCTATATTGTATGTACTGGAGATATAGCAGTGAATAACAGACATAGTCTCAGTCTCACTGAATTAACTTTTTAGGGGATGTGCTCAAGTTAGTCAATATGTATCTTAAAATCTATCACCCTAGTTCAAGACAACATAAGTACAGTGGAACTATTCCGAACATAACATCACATACAACTAGTGCAACCTAGGAATCATACTGAACTGGTCATATTATTGAATTATATTGAGCTTGCAGTCAATTTTTTTTTTTTAATTAATGTATTTATTTGGCCATGCCGGGTCTTTAGTTGCAGCACAAGGGATCTTTGTTGCGGTGTGCAGGATCTTTAGTTGCGGCATGCGGAATCTTAGTTGTGGCATGTGGGATCTAGTTCCTTGACCAGGGATTGAAACCAGGCCCCCTGCATTGGGAGCATGGAGTCTTAACCACTGGACCACCAGGAAAGTCCCAGTCAATTCTTTTTTTTTTAAAGTGAATTAAGTGATTACATGCCAAGAATATACTAGGAACTATGAATGTAACAACAAGAGAGTATACCTCTGCCCTCAAAGACTATGAAATCCCATAAGGCAGACAAACAAGTAGACGATTATAAGCAGTGAATTAAGTTATAAAAGAGGTCTATATAGAGTGCTAGGAGAAAGCAGTGGAAGAGTACTTAACTTGCAATATACAGAAGCAGCTGTCCTAAGCAATTTCTCCTTAACCAATAGCTTGGATTGAACTAACACTGTTTCTTCTGTAAAAACATAACGGCTGATGTCCACAGTAGGCCAAAAGTGCTCATAGCCAGTAGCACTTCCACATCTTGTACTTGAATTTGTTTGCCACAGCCATTCCCAACATGTTTATCCAGTTTCACATGATACTGAATTCATAATTTAATTATTAAGTAAATTATGAAATATGATTGTGAAAAGACTCATAATTTCTATGAAAATGAAGCTGAATACGTACATAGGCAAGCTGCTAAAAAAATAATAAGGCGGCCTGTGAGAGTAGGTGCTTTGGCACTAGTCTCCCGGCTAGCGGCGTGCAGAAATCTCGAGCTGGTGGAACCCCCTCATAACCTGGAGCCCAGAAGGCCGCAAAGACAGTACAATTTCCTCAGCGGCGGACCACTGTGGTAAGAATGTCTTTCCCCCCTCATTTGAATCGCCCTCCCATGGGAATCCCAGCCCTCCCACCAGGGATCCCACCCCCACAGTTTCCTGGCTTTCCACCACCTGTACCTCCAGGGACTCCAATGATTCCTGTACCAATGAGCATTATGGCTCCTGCTCCAATTGTCTTAGTACCCACTGTGTCCATGGTTGGAAAACATTTGGGAGCACGGAAGGATCATCCAGGCTTGAAGGCTAAAGAAAATGATGAAAACTGTGGTCCCACTACTACAGTTTTCGTTGGCAACATCTCTGAAAAAGCCTCAGACATGCTTATAAGACAGCTCCTTGCTAAATGTGGCTTGGTTTTGAGCTGGAAGAGAGTACAAGGCACATCTGGAAAACTTCAAGCCTTTGGATTCTGTGAGTATAAGGAGCCTGAATCAACCCTCCGTGCACTCAGGTTATTGCATGACCTGCAGATTGGAGAGAAGAAGCTACTTGTTAAAGTTGATGCAAAGACAAAGGCACAATTGGATGAATGGAAAGCAAAGAAGAAAGCTTCTAATGGGAATGCCAGGCCAGAAACCATCACTAATGATGACAAAGAAGCCTTAGATGAAGACACAAAGAGAAGAGATCAGATGATCAAAGGGGCCATTGAAGTTTTAATACGGGAATACTCCAGTGAGCTCAATGCCCCCTCGCAAGAATCTGACTCTCACCCCAGGAAGAAGAAGAAGGAAAAGAAGGAGGACATTTTTCGCAGATTTCCAGTGGCCCCACTGATCCCTTATCCACTCATCACTAAGCAGGATATAAATGCTATAGAAATGGAAGAAGACAAAAGAGACCTGATATCCTGAGAGATCAGCAAATTCAGAGACACACAAGAAACTGGAAGAAGAGAAAGGCAAAAAGGAAAAAGAAAGACAGGAAATTGAGAAAGAACAGAGAGAAAGAGAGAGGGAGTGTGAAAGGGAACGAGAAAGGCGAGAACGGGAACGAGAAAGGGAAAGAGAACGCGAACGAGAAAAGGAGAAGGAACGGGAGCGAGAACGAGAATGGGATAGGGATCGTGACCGGACAAAAGAGAGAGATCGAGATCGGGATCGAGAGAGAGATCGGGACCGTGATCGAGAAAGGAGTTCAGATCAGAATAAGGATTGCAGTCGATCAAGAGAAAAGAGCAGAGATCGTGAAAGGGAACGGGAGAGGTAAAGAGAGAGAGAGAGAGAGAGAACGGGAACAAGGAAGAGAATGAGAGCGAGAAAGGGAACGGGAGCGCGCGAGAGAAAAAGACAAGAAGCGGGACCGAGAAGAGGATGAAGAAGATGCATATGAACGAAGAAAACCTGAAAGAAAGCTCCGAGAGAAAGAGGCTGCTTATCAAGAGCACCTTAAGAATTGGAAAATCAGAGAATGAAAGAAAACCCAGGAGTATGAGAAAGAGGCTGAAAGAGAAGAAGAAAGAAGAGAAATGGCAAAAGAAGCTAAACGACTAAAAGAATTCTTAGAAGATTATGATGATGATAGAGATGATCCCAAATATTATAGAGGAAGTGCTCTTCAGAAAAGGTTGCGTGATAGGGAAAAGGAAATGGAAGCAGATGAACGGGATAGGAAGAGAGAGAAGGAAGAGCTAGAGGAAATCAGGCAGCGCCTTTTGGCCGAAGGGCACCTGGATCCAGATGCAGAGCTCCAGAGGATGGAACAAGAGGCTGAGAGGCACAGACAACCACAAATAAAGCAAGAACCAGAATCAGAGGAAGAGGAAGAAGAAAAGCAAGAAAAAGAAGAAAAACGAGAGGAACCCATGGAAGAGGAAGAAGAGCCAGAGCAAAAGTCCTGTCTCAAACCAACTCTGAGGTCCATCAGTTCTGCCCCATCTGTTTCCTCTGCCAGTGGCAATGCAACTCCCAACACTCCTGGAGATGAGTCTCCCTGTGGTATTATTACCCCTTATGAAAATTCACCAGATCAACAACAACCTGAGGAGCATAGGCCAAAAATAAGACTGAGTCTTAAACTGGGTGCTTCCAATAGTCCTGGTCAGCCTAATTCTGTGAAGAGAAAGAAACTACCTGTAGATAGTGTCTTTAACAAATTTGAGAATGAAGACAGTGATGATGTACCCCGAAAAAGGAAACTGGTTCCCTTCGATTATGGTGAAGACAATAAAAATGCTGCCAAAGGCACCGTGAACACTGAAAAAAAAGCGCAAACACATTAAGAGTCTCATTGAAAAAATCCCTACAGCAATGGGCTTCCCTGGTGGCGCAGTGGTTGAGAGTCCGCCTGCCGATGCAGGGGACATGGGTTCGTGCCCCGGTCCGGGAAGATCCCACATGCCGCGGAGCGGCTGGGCCCGTGAGCCACGGACGCTGAGCCTGCGCGTCCGGAGCCTGTGCTCTGCAACGGGAGAGGCCACAACAGTGAGAGGCCTGCGTACCGGAAAAAAAAAAAAAAAAAAATCCCTACAGCCAAACCTGAGCTCTTTGCTTATCCCCTGGATTGGTCTATTGTGGATTCTATGTTGATGGAACGACAAATTAGACCATGGATTAATAAAAAAAATCATAGAATACATAGGTGGAGAAGAAGCTACATGAGTTGATTTTGTTTGTTCTAAGGTTATGGCTCATAGTTCACCTCAGAGCATTTTAGATGATGTTGCCATGGTACTTGATGAAGAAGCAGAAGTTTTTATAGTCAAGATGTGGAGATTACTGATATATGAAACAGAAGCCAAGAAAATTGGTCTTGTGAAGTAAAATTCTTTTTACATTTAGAGTTCCATTTCAGATTTCTTCTTTCCCACCCTTCAAAGAACTTTAAATTTTTTTTTTGTCTTCACAGACATTTGTGAGATCTGTAATTTTTTTTTTAATGTAGAAAATGTGAATTTTTTTTGTCCTCTAATTTGTTAATGCCATGTGTACTCCCTTGGCTGTAAAGACATCTGAATCCTACCATGGTTCTCTTTATACTCACCAGGTACAGATTACTGGTATGTTTTATAAGCCGCAGCTACTGTACACAGCCTATCTGATATAATTTTGTTCTGCTGATTTGTTCCTTGTAAATATTAAAATGACTCCCCCCAAATAATAATAATAATAAGCTGTCTAATTAGATACAGAAATACTAAAGAGTGGAATGGAAAATCATAAAAATCTAGAAGGATTTTGCACTCAGATTTCTTTGAAATGGCTTTAAATTCTCACTCTACTGTAAAGAAACGGAAACTAAAAATCATAGATGATTCATTATATGCGGGCTTTATAATAAGAGACATCATAGAAAATTATAGTCAGCAGATCCTTATTCAAAGGAAAAGCCTTGGTCCTAAAACAAACATTTATGAAATACACATAGTATGTTTTAAGAGAAAATGTTTAAAATATTCATGTAACTTTTCTTTATAGTTCTTCAGTCTTTTTGATTAATTGGTACAAACGACAGTGGAAAAAACTTCAAGTGTAACAGTCCCAAAAAGAGAAACAAGGATGCCAAGAGGGATTTCAGGATGCTGCTGTGTAAGGGATGATTAAAGATTAAACTTTAGGTCTGAAAAGGTGAAAGCTGAAAGGGGCTATGACCCAAGCCAACAAAATCAGCAACAGCATGAACAAAGTAGACCTGGATTTGTTTACCGAGCCCAGAAATGCTGGATAAAGGCAGCCTCTAACAGGCAGTTTTTTATTGGTAAAAAAATCACCCCCACTAGAAAATAAGCTCCATGAAAAGCAAGGACCTTGCCTGTTTTTGCTCACTGATCTACCCCTCTTACTAAGTGAGGACTGGAACGCCTGGAATGAAGTAAGCCCTCAATAATTCTTTATTTAAGGTTGGATGAATCAATCAAATGCGCTAACCACAACACACTGACATTTACAAAAGAAGGAATATCCTTCAAATTCGAGCAATGTTAAGCTTAAGAGAAGCAGAGGACAGTGTGACTTGACTCATCAAAAAATAAACTTAAGAGACCCAAGCATCCCTAAAATTTTCTAGTGTCCTTTCTCACTCCCTTCTTCTGGAGACCCTACTCTATAGTTTTACTGATTCTTCACCATTTTTCAGGCCTTTGACCCTGTTCTGTTAGGCTGAAGTGCTCCCTTCCCTTTTCCTTTCTTTATCTATTAAAATTCTATGCCTCAAAAGAAGATCTACAAACGGCTGATAAGCACATGAAAAGATGCTCAGCATCATTAGTCATTTGGGAAATGCAAATCAAAACCACAATGCAATGTCACTTCACATTCACTAGGATTAGGCTAAAATTTAAAAAAAAAAAAAACCCTAGGGAATTCCCTGGAGGCCCAGTGGTTAGGACTCCACACTCTGCACTCTCACTTCTGAAGACCCTGGTCAGTCCCTAGTCAGGGAACTAAAATCCCACAAGCTGCGTGGGGCAGCCAAAAAAAACCAAAAAACAGAAGACAGGAACACGTGTTGGCTAGGATGTGGAGAAATTGGAATCCTCATATACTGCTGGTAGGAATGTAAAACGGTACCTTAGAAAATATTCTGACAGTTCCTCAACCCAGCAATTCCACTCCCAATTTCAATACCCAAAACTATTGAAAATATGTCCCCCCAAAATCCTATACGTGAATATTCACAGCAGCATTATTCGTAATAGTCAAAAAGTAGAAACACTCAGATACCCATCGACTGATGAATGGAAAAATAAAATATAATACTTCCAGTACAATGGAATATTTGGCAATACAAAGGAATGAAGTACTAATATGTACCATAACATGGATGAACTTTGAAAATATTATGCTGAGATAAGTCAGACACATATTGTATGATTTCATTTATATGGATTGTGCAGAATAGGCAAATCTATAGAGACAGAAAGTAGATTTGTAGTTGCCAGGAGCTGAAAGGAAGGAAGAATAGGGAGTCAACACAGATATGGGGTTTCTTTTTAGGATAATGCAAACGTTCTAAAGTTGATCTGTGCTTATGGTTTCATAACCCTGTGAATATACTAAAAGCCACTGAATTGTTTGCTTTAAATGGTATGTTTGGTATGTGTACGGTACGTGAATTACATCTCAATTAAACTGTGTTAAAAGCTCTATGAGTACTTTAAGGGCAAGTTCAAATATGATCCTCCCCCATTTCTTACCTTTCCTAGCAAAAATTAATAATTTCCTCTACACTGTCAAAATAGTTGTTATTATAGTTTGTTAGTTATATGTTACCTATATTAGAGCACAAGCTTCTGAACAGTAAAAAACTTTTTACTCTTCTTTGCATCCACTTTCCCAAGACCTAAGGCAGTGCATTACATAGAGCAGATACCCAATGTATCTTTAGTGTACTACAGAATTAATTACCCTCAAAGAGTAACATAGGCAAATAATGAGTGAAATTAAACATATTGAGTCAAATTTACCTGTTAAAAAGTCAAAAATGGTTAAGTGTTATTCTAGGATTCATCTCTTCAAGTGATAGCATGGATGGGGTGGGAAGTTCTGATGGCAGAAGAAAATGGACTAGATAGGTATACTCTGCACCTAAACCAGAAAATACTGTCAAATCCTATGATTTTCTTGTCTAAGTTTACCAATGCCCCACGGCTACATATTCTGGTGCTCCTGAGTTTTACCATCTTTCTTTCCCTTGAAATAGCCACTTGCTCAAATAATGCACGAGTTGCAGTGTTTTACAATAATTTACACAAGGTAGTATTCCTGGGAAAGATTTACAGTCTTTTTGAATCAGTCTCTCCACAGATTAGAGCACACTAAAGAGACACCACCAAATGCAATGTGTGGTATCCTGGATTGGGCAGAGGAACAGAAAGAGAAGAGCAGTGGAAAAATTAGTGAAATCCAAATAGAGTCTGTAGTTTAGTTAGCAGTATTATGCCATGGTTAATTTCTTAGTTTTGATAAATGTACCATGATTATGTGGAATGTTAACATCTGGAGAGGTGGATGAAAGCTATACAGGAACTCTGTAGTGTCTTAGAAACTCTTCTGCAAATCTAAAGTTATTTCAGGGACTTCCTTGGTGGCGCAGTGGTTAAGAATCCACCTGCCAATGCAAGGGACACGGGTTCAAGCCCTGATCAGGGAAGATCCCACGTGCCGCGGAGCACCTAAGCCCATGTGCCACAACTACTGAGCCTGAGCTCTAGAGCCCGTGAGCCACAACAACTGAGCCCATGTGCCACAACTACTGAAGCCCAGGCACCTAGAGCCTGTGTTCCACAACAAGAGAAGCCACCACAATGAGAAGCTGACACACAGCAATGAAGACCCAACACAGCCAAAAATAAATAAATAAATTTATTAAATAAAGTTATTTCAAAGTAAAGTGTTTTGCTTATTATTATTTTTTAAAGCAGACTCTCTACTGTGGAGTAACGTAAAATTAGATATACTCATCTAAAGTTCGTTCACGTTTATTCAACAAATGTTGTGTACCTGCTATGAACATAAGATCATGGGATGAATATGTGAACAAAAAACAAAGATTTCTGCCTTGTGGTGCTTGTATTTCAAGTAGGAGAAGCAGTCAATAAATAATAACTTTAATAAGTAAGTTATGTGGTGTGTGAGAAGGTAATAAATGCTATGGAAAAACACAACAGTAAAGCAGTGTTGGGAGATCGGAAGCGGGGGAGGGAAGGAAAGATGGATTTTTTAAAATAGTGGTGTGGAAAGGCCTCACTGAGAAGAGGACATCTGGGCAAGACATGAGGGGGAGCAGGCCAAAGGATACCTGGAGGAAGAGCATTCCAGGCAACGGGGCAGCTAGAGCAAAGGTTCCAAGACTGGAGCGCGCCCAGCTTGTTCAGGAAGCAGCACCACAATCAGTGAGAGGGCAGCACAGAGTGAGGGGTGAGTGGGAGGGGAGAAGGTGAGGCAGGTTTCAGGAACCAGACCACAAGAGAGCTTTGGCTTTTCCTCTGAACAGAATGGGGACCACTGGAGACTGCACAGAGTACTGTGCCCCAACTTAATGTTTTAAAAGAATCACTCTGGCAGTTGTATTAAAAATACTCTTTACTCAACATCACCTATGTGGTATTCTCGCCAAAAAATGTTTAGCCTGAACCTAACCATGAGAAAACAATAAGGTAATTCCAGAATATAGGACATTCTACAAAGCAACAGGCCTGAACTCTTTAAAACAGTCAGTGTCATGAAAAACAAAAAAAAGGGTGAGGGGAACTATTTTAAATTAAAAGAGCGTAACGACCAAGCAAAATGAACCTCGGCTGAAATCCTTAAAAGGGGTGTATATTAGTTTTCTATGGCTGCTATAACAATATCACAAACTGTGTGACATAAAACAGAAATGTAATGCCTCACAGCTCTGAAGGCCAGATATCAGAAATCAGTATCACTGGCTGAGAGCAAGGTGTTGGCAGGGCTGTGCTGCTTCTGGAGGCTCTAGAGGAAAATCTGCTCCTGGCTTCTGGTGGCTGCTGGCATTCCTTGGTTTGTTGGCTGTATCACTGCAATATTTACCTCTGTCTTTACATCCCTTCCTCCTGTGTATGCGTGTGTGTGTGTGTGTGTGTGTGTGTGTGTGTGTGTGTGCGCGTGTGTGAAATCTCTCTCTGCCTCCCTCTTATAGGGACACATGTGAAAAGCATTTAGAGTCCACCAGGATAATCCAGGATAGGATAATCTCTCCATCTCAAAATCGTGAATTTAATCACATCTGCAAAAATACTTTTTCCAAGTAAGGTAACATTTAGGTTCCAGGAATTAGGATCTGATATTTTAGAGGGCTATTATTCAGCCTACTACAGAAGGGAAAGGTATAAAAGATGTTTCTTAGACATTAGATGATACTGAATTAACATTAATTTTCTTAGATGTGATAACAGGATTGCAGTTACAGGATAATATCCTTGTTCTTAGGGGTTATATATTGAAAGAATCAGAGATGAACTTTCATAAAACATGTAACTTTCTTTCAAATTGTATAGCAAAAACAAATACACATATATATAGAGAGAACACTCACTAGATAACTTACAAATGTAGCAAAATGTTAACAACAGGTGAATCTAGCAGGAAGGGTTTATGGGTTTTTATTACACTATTCTTTCAACTCTTCTATAGATTTGATATTTTTCAAAATAAGAATCTGCAGGAAAAAAAATTTTAAGTATACACTAGAGGGGGCAAAGGAAGAAGCAGAAGACTGTAGAAGCTGTAATCTAGGCAAAAGATGATAGTAACTCTAACCAGGGTGGTAGCAGTGGAGTTGGTGAGATGTGGCTGGAGTCTGGATATATTTTGAAGGTTGAGGCAGTAATTACTGATAGACTAAACAGAGTGTGAAGTGTGAGAGAAAGAGAGGAATCAGGAATGACTCCAAGGCTTTGAGACTGACCTACCATCAACTGAGAAGGGGAAGAATACTTTTTATAGGAAATAACAGAATTCCAGTTTTGGACATACTACTTCTGAGATACTAATTCAAAACGGAGATGTTAAGAAAGCAGTTAGATAAAAGTCTGGATTTCAGGAGAAAACTCTAAGCTAGAGATATAAAATTAACGTTTAATCAGTAGAGTGCTAATATAAGATTATACTGAAGTCATGATATTGGACTAGATCACCAAAGGAGACAGTTACAGCAACCTATAAAATCACAAAGCGGTACACATCAGGGCAGAAAAGAACCAAAGAAAATTTTATAACCTCAGTCATCCTAAGATTGGATGGAGCTATCAGCATTTCTTTAAGGAAACTGATCCACTGAAGGAAGCCAGACTACTTAAATGTCTTGAAAGATTTTCTGGTTCCCCCAAATTTTACAATATATACTGCTATATAGCATTCCAAGTCCTACAAAAAGAATTAAAACATCCATCACTCAAGAGAATACCTTTTAAAAAAATGCCCAACACAAAATGATGACAATTTTTATTAAGAATCTCTTATATTACATTTTTAAAAGACAAAGTATATACAAATATATAAAGTATATAAAACAGGGATAGCTATATTTGCCTTATCAGTAGTCATTGCTTTGAATTCTGCACCCTCCAAAAAATCCATTTAGCACAACTGCCCTTCCTCTATTTTCTTTAAAAATATTTATTTATATATTTGGTTGCACCGGGTCTTAGATACAGCAGGCAGCTCCTTAGTTGTGGCACATGGGCTTCTTAGTTGTGGCATGCCAACTCTTAGTTGCAGCATGCATGTGGGATCTAGTTCCCTGACCAGGGATTGAACCTGGGCCCCTGCATTGAGATCGCGGAGTCTTTTATCCACTGTGCCACCAGGGAAGTCCCGCCCCTCCTCTATTTTATTATTGCTTCCAAAGAGACAATCTAGAACTTTTGTGTTATGCAAACTAAACACTATAGCACTGTAGTTCAATTTTAATGAAATTTAATACAATGACACATTAACTAAATGGAAACAGACTAGTAACATATCTAAGGAGGAGCAACAGTTTTGTTTTTTTTCCCCCGGTAGAAGGAACCTTGTTTTTTAATTTAATTTAATTTAATTTTGTTTTTTAACTTAGGAGGTGCAACAGTTTAAAAACAATATGTGGATTTTCGTTTCAGGATATTCGTGAAAAATCTCACACTGTATACAACATTTTGAATGTACATACATTTTTCTAGAAAGAAGGTTCAAACATTTTATTACATTTTCAATGGGATCCATGATCTCAACATAGTTTAAACTTTCAGGCTTGAAAATTAACATTGTTAGAGATCTGAAAATCGAAGCACAAACTGAATGTGTCAAAATTAAAAATTTATTGGATTTTAAAAATAGAATACACACTTTCACATCTTTAAAAGCAAGTACACTGATGATAAGGGAAATCTGTCAAGTTCAAGTCATGTTTAGACACCATGAAAATTTTCTTATGAAAACATGCTCCAAAGAAATTCCTTAACAGAACAAGTACATTTACTTCTGAAAACTTTAAACCTTAAAGGAACAGAAGCCTAAGACCTTACATTTAAATTCCTGTTCTCAATTACCAGTGAGATTAGCTAATTCCCCCTGCTTCTAATAATCAGCCAAGATTTACCTCCCATTTTACTTCAGGCATCTAAAAAAGGCTTTTAAATTAGAGAAATAGGTAAAACTGAGGAAGGTCCTCAGTAAAATGGGTAAAACATGAAAGAGAAGAAGAGGCAGAAACAGCCTTAATCATTATTTTCAACTTGGTTCAGTTTATTCAGTATTCAAAGAAATTCACACTTTCTTGTTAAAAAGTGTGTAACTACTTTTTTTTTTTTTTTTTTTTTTTTGCGGTATGCAGGCCTCTCACTGTTGTGGCCTCTCACGTTGCGGAGCACAGGCTCCAGACGCGCAGGCCCAGCGGCCATGGCTCACAGGCCCAGCCGCTCAGCGGCATGAACCCGTGTCCCCTGCATTGGCAGGCGGACTCTCAACCACTGTGCCACCAGGGAAGCCCTAAAGTGTGTAACTACTTTTAACATTAAACATAAAAGCTGACTTAAAGTCTCCTCAATTCTTTACACAATACCTAACATTTATATTCTAACTAAGTGGTAAGAATTGTTCTTAGCACTTTATTTGTATTAGCTCACTTAATCCATGTATGTGTATACATATCTTTTATTTTGTTTTGTCCTTTGCTGAGGCTTGAGCTCCCCGGGCTGACAAAAAATACCTGTATCACATCCTAATTATACCCAAAGGTTCACTTTGGGGTTTGATTCAGAAGTGTGACTTCCCCAAGAAGAGCCTTCCAAGTCCTGAATCCTGGCATCAGAGTTGTCACTGGTCTGGACTAAAGGTCTAGTGTGGCTCTGTTCAACCTGGGATTACATTCTTTCCAGGATGAATATAAGAATCTCTTTCGGTTCAAAACTCAAATATCGAATGGACCCCGCAACTGCCTTGATCTCTCCAACAGAAAATGACTTCCTATGCCCATTTCCCTCATCATAATAAACAATCTAGACCTAGCCTAAAAATAAATCAAAGCAGAAAGATACTTCTAAGCTACCCATTTGGGGACCATGAAGGTCTTCACTCTGACCTGAAAGAGAATTACTTTACTCAGGTTATATTTATAAAAGACTGAATAATAATGAAAAGTGCATATTTTACAACAGTCAGTGAAAGAACAGGATAAAAGGATATATAAGGTAGGAGAAAAACTATATAAAATCACATTAATAACAGAAAGGAAATACAATGAAATATTAACAATCGCTGTGGCTGGGGTTTACACTTCTAAAATATTTTATTTTTTTTATTTTCTAGTTTTTGTTATTAACTTAGCATTAATTTGTGCTTTTTAAATATTTATTCTCAAATTATAAACTATATAATGACCTATAAAATAACTAATCTAGATAGTTAGCTTTATATTAGAGTATATTTGTTTATCCCATATCAAAATGTTATTTCCTAAACAGGTTGTCATCCTATAACTATTTTCTGATCATTTTCCCGAAACCTTACCAAAACAAAGCTCTCTTATAATCTTTCTCCATTTTGTTTTCAACTCCTCCCTGAAAAATACATATTTAGTGGGAATCAAGATTTTCTGCTCAGAGTGTAAAATCACTCTAGATTTAAAAGCAACATTGGGCTTCCATGGTGGTGCAGTGGTTAAGAATCGACCTGCCAATGCAAGGGAAGATCCCACAGGCCATGGAGCAACTAAGCCTGCGAGCCACAACTACTGAGCCCACGTGCCACAACTACTGAAGCCTGTGCACCTAGAACCTGTGCTCCGCAATGAGAAGCCACCACAATGAGAAGCCCACGTGCCGCAGTGAAGAGTAGCCCCCACTAGCCACAACTAGAGAAAGCCCACGCACAGCAACGAAGACCCAGTGCAGCCAAAAATAAATAAATAAGTTTATTTAAAAAAAATTTTTAAAACCTTGTTTATACAAAATAAATAAATAAATAAAAATAATAAAAGCAACATTATAACCCCACATCTAAAAGCCCCTGGAATAGCAGAAAACATTGTTGAATGTGTATTTCCTGTACACTAATTTAAGTATCTTTGTCCTATTAAAAAAAATGGCGATATCTGATTGATACATTCAACAACAGCAACCAAAATCTATGTTGAGTTCACAGTTTGCAAAGTGAATTTCCAAAAATATCACATTAACACATTCAAGTTTAGTTGGCAGAGACACATCTGCAATGTTTAACAGAAACAAACAGCCTAAGATTGGCACATGGAGAATGGCAGCTCTGAGTTTATCTCCTTCCAGCAAATGTGCTTCATTAGCCATTGTGCTTTTTTCCTTCAAAGACTCTCTCAGGTCACTGCCACATTGCTTCCTATTAGGCAAGTTAGTACTGAGAAATGGTGCCTAAAGCTAAATAGATATAGATATGTGTATATATATCATCAGTCTGTGATCCTGGCAAATTCACATTTAGTTTTGTTTGTGTTTTACTTTTCTTTGTTTAAAATACATTTTCAAACTTTCACCTAAGGACAGAGAATAAGGGAAAAGTATAATTAACCTCTGTGTACCCATCATCCAGCTTCAACAATTACCAATATTTTGTTATTCTTGTTTTATCTATTCCCCCCCACCTTTTTTAAGGGAGGGAGTGGAATACTTTAAAACAAATCTTGGACATGATCAGAAGAAAGTCTCTTGCTATCAAACTTAAAAGTTGTAAAGACACTTGTCTTCTTTCACTTAAACCTAATAGTATTAAAAATATTTAAAATGGAAACTTCCCTGGCAGTCCAGGGGTTAAGACTCCATGCTTCCACTGCAGGGAGTGCGGATGTGATCCCTGGTCGGGGAATTAAGATCCCACATGTGGGATGTGGTCCCACAAGGTGTGGCCAAAAAATATATTTTTTGGTGTGGCCAAAAAAATATTTATTTAAAATGTTAAGATTTTAAACAATGTCTACTACAGCTTAAGTTAGAATCAGTCTTTTGGAGCTAGAAGAAAAAGATATCATCTATTTCCTTGCTATTCAAATTGTGATATTTGGGCCAGCAGCACTGCTACTACCCAGGAGCTTGTTCAAAATGCAGAACCTCAGGCCCAGCCCAGACCTCCTGAACCAGGCTCTGCCCCCCAGTGACTGACATGCTCATTCAGCTCCGCGAAGCGCGGCTGAACCAACTCTGCTCAGTTGAGAAAACTGAGGCCGAGAGAGGTCAAGTGAGTCTCCCAACAGGAGTAAAACCCAGGATATGACTCTGAGACCAGGTTTTTTCCTTACATGACACGCTGTCTCTCAACAAACCTGCCTCCCATCACAAGACCTGAGGCTTTCATATCCTTCTGGAAACTAATTCAATAAACAGGTAAGTGAATTTCCCATAGGATAATTTTTTTAAATTCATGAGAGCCTGATATTTTCCCAAATAATATATAATATGCTGGAGCAGAATGTGTAAATTAATCAAACCTTTTCCTTCTTTGGGTAAAAGGATGGACCTTTTCAGCAAGAGTGCCCTCAAGGGGACCAATTTAATTAATTTATGGCTAGGTATTTTTTCAATGGTGAGTACTATAGTTTCCTTACACAGAGAATATATTACTGCGTGCAAATGAAAACTTGGGCCTTTCAGCAGAGGATCAATAAGCACAGTACTGAAAGCCAAACTCATTTTCTAATTATGGCTTCAGTAAGAAAGTTCAGAAATGAGTTAAAATGTACCATCTACTCACATCAGCAGTGATAACCAAGTCTCCTTGTTACACTAAAAAGGCATTGTCTTTTTTTCTTAATTGTAAGAAAAGAAATTATAATTTTTAAAGTTGTGAATAAAACCTAAGATTTAAAAAATTATTTTAAAAGGCAAATGTGACTTTAATTATGGTACCTATGTATTTTTTTACATTTATTTTTATTTTGGCTGCATTGGGTCTTTGTTGCTGCGTGCGGGCTTTCTCTAGTTGTGGCAAGCGGGGGCTATTCTTCATTGTGGTGTGCGGGCTTCTCATTGTGGTGGCTTCTCTTGTTGCAGAGCACAGGCTCTAGGCACACAGGCTTCAGTAGTTGTGTCATGTGGGCTCAGCAGTTGTGGCTCACGGGCTCTAGAGCACAGGCTCTGTAGTTGTGGCGCAAGGAGTTAGTTGCTCCACAGCACGTTGGATCTTCCCGGACCAGGGCCCAAATCCGTGTCCCCTGCATCTTTAGGTGGATTCTTAACCACTGTACCACAAGGGAAGTCCCTATGTATTTTTTTAGAAAAAGAAATTTTTGTC
The DNA here is from genome assembly GCF_937001465.1 of Orcinus orca. Classification (NCBI taxonomy): domain Eukaryota; kingdom Metazoa; phylum Chordata; class Mammalia; order Artiodactyla; family Delphinidae; genus Orcinus; species Orcinus orca. The sequence continues at coordinate 25,929,004 of NC_064569.1, forward strand.
ACATGGGTTTCTGGAAGAGGACACTCAATTTTCAAAAGAGAACTTTACAACACCTGGAAATTCCAGAGGCTTTTGCAGGACACTAGTAAGAAAGCTATTTTCTATAGAATAAAGAGATTCTGAAATTTTCACTGGAGTGTCTTTTCTTAACAAAATAAATAATGGAGGATTTTTTAAAAATGTCAAAACCAGTAATATTTCTTCAAGAATACTGGTAGACGGCTTCCCTGGTGGCGCAGTGGTTGAGAGTCCTCCTGCCGATGCAGGGGACACGGGTTCGTGCCCCGGTCCGGGAAGGTCCCACATGCCGCGGAGCGGCTGGGCCTGTGAGCCATGGCCGCTAAGCCTGCGTATCTGAAGCCTGTGCTCCGCAACGGGAGAGGCCACAACAGTGAGAGGTCCGCGTACCGCAAAAAAAGAATACTGGTAGAGTAAACCGGTACAGCCCTTATGGAGGGCAGTTTGGCAATATGCATTAAAAAATAAAATATATATGCCACTGGATCCAGTAGCTTCCCCCTTAGGAATATGACCTAAAGAAATAATTTAAAATGTGTGCAAAGGTTTTCCTACTAGGAAGTTTTGTGCAATACTGTTTATAAATAAAAAATTCAAAACAACCCAAGAACTTATTGGAAGACAATATGTAAATAAATGAGTGCATCATAAAGTACATGATATTCTATTCTTAAAAGGATAATGCAGCTCTAAAATGAAATCACCTCCAAAATATATTATTCAGTTTGAAAAGATTAAGATAGTGTTTTATATAATGAAATCATATTATGATTATGAAAATATATTAAATAAAACATTTAAGTCATATATATTAAAGTTACTATTAAATAAACAAATAAATTACTTATTATATGTTGTATCTTCACCTATAGAGAGTAGAAGTATGATGTCCAATAAAATATATCAGTAGTTACCTCTCAACAGTTGGGCTGCTGTTCATTTTTACTTCCTTTATATTTCCCTGTACTGCTTGAATTTTCTATAAAATCATGTATAATATATTTACAATCAGTTTAAAAATACAATTATATGCATTTTTTTTAAAAGGCAAAAAGTAGAAGTACAAATTCAAGGCTTAGAGTGAATAAGGAAGCTTAACAATGGAAAAAAAATAATAAAAGCAAAAAGCCCTCCCCACCTGCCTACTACACTTCAGGTCTTTTGGAGAATAGGGAAGAGGAGAAATGAGTAAAAGAGCTGAAGGGTGGCAACAGTGAGCAACTTGTTACACCACAGAGAAGCTCACCACTTTAACCACAGCAAAAGCATAGCACGGGAAGGTGCTCTTAAGTCTACCACCCCCCTCCCCCCGAAACAAAACCAGCCACACAGACTAGTCTCAGCAGCTCACTATCATGATAATCTAGCTTTGGCCATCCTCAGACACTGAGCCCATTCTGAAGTTACATGGAAGTATATCACAAAGTTTTACTGTTATTTTCAGTAATTCCTCATAGAGGGCAGTTCTAAATTTCTTCATATATGATGTATCAATATGGGTCAAAACTTCCCTGTCCCTCCTTTTTTTCTTTTTCCTGGGCTTGGAACAAAAAGCAATTGCAATGATATCACTTCACAAAGATTACTGCAGTGAGGGGACTTCCCTGGTGGGTCAGTGGTTAAGACTCTGTGCTCCCAATGCAGGGGGCCCAGGTTCCATCCCTGGTCAGGGAACTAGATCCCACATGCATGCCGCAATTAAGAGTCCACATGCCACAACTAAAAGATCCTGCATGCCACAACGAAGATCCCACATGCCACAACTGAGACCCAGTGCAGCCAAATAAATAATTGAATAAATATTACAAAAAAGATTACCGCAGTGAAGCTGAAGGAACAGCAAAATAAGAAAACCAAACCTTTGATCTATGGAGACTTATAGATGTCCAAGGTCAAACAGAAACTATTCTCTAGAACTTCTAAATTTTAGATGCAAGATCCAAATAACTCCCTACCCTAGTCTTTTAGTTTGTACCCAAGTATCACAAGCTTTTATTTTCAAGGTTTATTCTGACTTTGCAAATAAAATTGGGCATTTTACTAAAACTCCTTTGAACTCATTACTCCATGAATAAAACAAGAAAAATACCCATACTGACGTAGAGAAACACATTTTGCACAGTACTCTAAATCAACTCCCCTTTGTTTCCCTCCCGTAAAGGACTGGCTTAATTACAGTAGTAAAGCCCAAAAAACCAATCAATCTAATCAATCTAAGAATTGACTACGCATCCATTTGGCAATTGAAGGTTTATTTTAGTATTTGAAACTCTGTGGTTGTTCAAACTAGAAACCTCATGAATATAGTTTGATATTGATTTCTATTAACAAATGCAACTGACACAATTTCATCCCTCATTAGGAGTGATTTAAGACTCTTAACTGCCAACTTAATCAGCATTGTTGAAGCATTATCTGTGTGGAGAAAAAAAAGTATACTTGTCCTTCCAAATATCAGTCATTCAATCACCAGATACACCTTCATTCAGTGGTAAATACGTTATTTAGAACAGAAGTTTTAATAACAGGTGAAAAATGAAAAGCAAACTTTCTACCATCCTAGTACTGACAGATAATCCTTATTACTGAGGGAAGGGAAAATAATCAGTCTCCAACCTATTTTAGTTGAACCCTTCCATTAGTAGAGGAAGTGAACTGATGGCACATCAAGCTACTCTCCATAAATTACTTTTCCTCAACAAATTCAGAGACAAGCTCAAGAACTGGGACACAGAATGGAAGAGAGAAGAAAGAAGGACATGGTCTCCTAAGCCACATTATAGTTCAGAATCGGCTCCATTCAACTAATTGAAACTATCAGTAAGAATTTTCCATCAGCTAGATCAGCTACTTTCTATCATTCATTATGATACACTGCTTAAGCACACCAAGTTGCCAAATCACAAATATTTTGGCATTATCTCAAGCAAGGAATAAAATCACAAGAAAAAAATTTAAACCCTACTATGTCCAGCAGCTAGTCATTTTCAAAATTTATAATATTAATATATCAATTATACCAGTGAAGATATTCTGCCTATATTTTGTTTCATTGTTCAGCTTAATGAAAGTGTGATGGAAAAGTAAGCATTTATTACTATCTGTTTAGCAATTATATACTTGAAGTTCAATCAAAGATTTTAGAACATCACTGAAACAGTTAAAGGAACACAATCAAAAGATGTTAATCCACCAGGAAAAGGGTGAGCTGTATGTTCACTCTGACCTTGAGCTTACTACCAAAGGAAAAATTTTAAGAATTTTCTAAGAGAAGGAAAAAGAGGGAAAAGAAAAGAGATACTCTGAGTGCAGCCACCATCCTTTACTATTCTATCCTTTAAAAAAAATACTCACGGGACTTCCCTGGTGGCACAGTGGTTAAGAATCTGCCTCCCATGCAGGGGACACGGGTTCAAGCCCTGGTCCAGGAAGATCCCACATGCCGCGGAGCAACTAAGCCCATGAGTCACAACTACTGAGCCTGCGCTCTAGAGCCCGCAAGCTACAACTACTGAGCCTGCGTGCCACAACTACTGAAGCCCACACACCTAAAGCCCGTGCTCCACAACTACTGAAGCCTGCACGCCTAGTGCCTGTGCTCCGGAACAAGAGAAGCCACCGCAATGAGAAGCCCGCGCACCGCAACGAAGAGTAGCCCCCGCTCGCCGCAACTAGAGAAAGCCTGCGCACAGCAATGAGGACCCAATGCAGCCAAAAATTAATAAATAAATAAAAATTTAATATATATATATTTAAAAAATACTCATAATTTTTCCCTAAAAATGTTTTAAATGTGCTTACTAGATACAGTATTAATGCTAGAGTGTCCATGAGCTCTCGTTGGCCCTTTTCCTCTTCTCTATCTACAGTTCTCTCCCTGGGTAATGTTATCCAGGCTCAAGGATTTAAATACATGCATAATTTATAATTCCAGCTCAGCCTTTTCTAACTTGAAACTCATACATTTAACCACATACTTGACCAAGATATCTAATAAGCATTTCAAACTCAGCATGTCCAAAAATAAATTCCTGATCTGCACTGCCACCCCTCCAACCAATGCAAGCCACAGTCTTCCCCATTTAAGCTGACATCAACTCCATTTTTCAAGTTGCTCAAGTCAAAACCTTTGGAACTGTTCTTGATTCCTATCCTTCTCTCACATCCCATGATTTGGTAATGAAATCCTATTGCTTCAATCTTCCAAATATATCTAGAAACTAACCATATCTCACCATGTGTTCTGAGCTGCCACCATCTCTTGCCTAGATTACTGCAGGCTCCCTCACAGATCTTCCTGCTTCTACCCTAATACCCCTACAGTTTCGTCTTTATACAGCTGCCAGAATGATCCTTTTAAAACTAAGTCAGAGGTCTCTCCTCTATTCAAACCCTGCCATGGCTCCCCATGGAGTTTTAGAGTTAAAACCAAAGCCCTTTCAATGATACAAAGCCCTTCATGATCTGACCTCATGTGTGACCCTTCTGCCCTCCCCTCCTGTTATTCTTCCCACTGTTCATTCCTCCAGGCCCCTTAAGGTTCCCTGAAGTCACAAGACAAACACCAGAACCCCACTGAGGGCCTTTGCTTTTCCTGTTCTCTTAGCCTGGAAGGCATTTATCCCAAACATTCACTCGGTTAACTCCCTTACTTCCTTCAAGTCTTTGTTCAAAGATCACTTCTCAGTGAGGCCTACCCTGTCCACTCTACTTAATATAGCAGAAGGAAGGAAAGAAGGGAAGCAGGGAGGAAGAAATTCACCCTCAGTGAACTCATCTCACCTTGCAAAGACTGTGGAAGAAAGTACTAGTACTAGAGGGAGTATATTCCCATGAGAAAATGGAACAGGAGATTAGCTGGAACCCTTCATCAAGACCCTAGTCATGTTTAGAGACTTGAAGAACTCTATGTGCAAAGGACAAAGAAAAGAGGAGTTCTGCTACCAAAAAGGATCGAGGCCCTATCTGAGTCACAAATATATATCTGGTATACACTAATGTAAGAGGCTCATGGGGAAAACAAACAAACAAACACAATTTAAAGCATAGCAAACCATTTCCTTACCTACACATGGCAAAAGAGAAACAGCAAGGAAATATATCTCAATGCCAGGTACATGCAAATAAATTAAATAATTTCTGCTCCGTATACCTGTAACAGTTTGTCTCTTACCTGAGATGCTCAGCTTTAGAAACAAAAAACCAAAAAAAACTCATCATTTTGAAATCTGACTAGCCAACATCTAACTTCCTGAATTCATAGTTCCAGTTTTCAAAAAGGACACCTAAAGCTCCAATCGGTTTAGCATAACATGAAGTGCCAAACAGAAAAACTTGTCATTTCAAGGACAAGTGAATAATCAGCAATTTATTCAAACATGTATTGAGTACCTAATATTTGTCAGGCCTGTGATAGGAGCTGATATGGCCTTGAGTGTAGTGACTATAGTCAAAATGAGGAACAAATATCAAACACATGAGCATTTGCTTTTATTTTAAGCATATTTATCAATTATATTGATAATGAGTATACATTCTGGCACTGTACTAGATGCTCAGGGGTTATAAAGGTGAATAATAGATTATATTTATTGTTAATTGTATGCCAGACACTGCATATTATCTCATTTATTAATCCAACAATTTTATGAGTTAAACATCCTTGTTTTAGAGATGATAAACTAAAGCTTAGAAAATTTAAGAGGCAAAATTAGCAAGTCTCAGAGCTGGGGTTTAATCTCAGGCACTTTAAACTCCAGGACTCATGTACTTAACTGTTATGCTAAACTGCTTCCCTCAAGTAGCTTCAAGTCTGGAGAGCAGAAAGATAAGCTTAGAAATAATGTTAATACATGTGGCCAGCGCCATCTCATTAGTGCCCAAAAGTCTACCTGGTAAATAAAAATGGCAAATTAAGTACCTACAGTAAAGAATTTACACATTTTATACTACAGAATTACTCCCTAAAGGACAAATTTAATTTTTTTAAATTTATTTATTTTTATTTATTTTTGGCTGTGTTGGGTCTTCGATACTACACGCGGGCTTTCTCTAGTTGCAGCGAGCGGGGGCTACTCTTCATTGAGTGCGCGGGCTTCTCACTGCGGTGGCTTCTACTGTTGTGGAGCACGGACTCTAGGTGTGTGGGCTTCAGTAGTTGTGACACGTGGGCTCAGTAGTTGTGGCGCACGGAGTTAGTTGCTCCATGGCATGTGGGATCTTCCCAGAGCAAGGCTTGAACCCGTGTCCCCGGCACTGGCAGGAGGATTCTTAACTGCTGCGCCACCAGGGAACCCCAACAAATTTAATTTTAAAGAAATAAATAGCTTATAGTTGTATATGATTTACATAATGAGAGCAATTTTACAAGAGAAGTTAAATGAATGACAATAATAGATAAAAGCAACTAAGTCCTTTCTACTCTAAAAAGGCCGATTTGCAATAACTTCAATTTAATTACTTCAGTGACAAGACCTCCAATTCTGTCCAACTCATCTCTTCCTAACACATGGGAACAAAATCAGGTGACTTTAATATAGCACAAAACTGAAAGCCACTTTAAGTATTCACCTAGAAACTTTTTTTCACAGATTCTAAATACTTATGTAGAAAAGGTTTCCTTCTGCCTCTAAGTAAAACTTCTTTTTACACGTTAGCTACACAAAGCTTCCTAAGACAGATGGGTAGCCTGCAAGGCCTTCAATTCCTTTGTTTAAAAGGTGGCAAATGGGTACTATTGACCAATAAAGCCAGCCAGGTTTCTGAGAAGCACTGACCCCAATAAAGCCATTATGTTTCTTCATCTTGCAAGACCAGAGCAGACAAAGAAGCCAAAGCTAAAAGAAGAGAAACCAAAGGAAGATCAGACAAACATTAAAATCTGTATCATACAAATTTGTGACACAAACAGCCCCTACTTTTTTTTAACACTGCCTTCACAATGTTAACCTACAAAAATGAAAAGACTGACCCCACTCTGTTTTTAAAATCTTAATCTATCACTCAACTAGGTAAAATCTCAGCAGTTGGTATGAATAAAAACTGCTAACCTCTTTAAAAATGTATACAAGGGTTTTCTTCCCATGTAAAACAGGGAGCTAACAGAAGAAAGTCATATTTGACCATTGAAGACATTCCTAAATAGTGGAAAAGTTTCTTCTTAAAAAAAGAAGTAGGAAAAAAAAAAAAAGAAGTAGTTATGTATAGAAATCCCTGAAGAAGCTATCAAAATTCTGTTAGAATAAACAAATTCAGTAAAGTTGTAGGATATGAAATCAATACGCAAAAATCTGTTGCAATTCTGTACACTAATAACAAACTATCAGAGAGAGAAATAAAGAAAACAATACCGTTTACAACTGCATCAAAAAGAATAAATATTTAGGAATAAATTTAACCAAGGAAGAGAAAGACTTGGATATCAAAAACTTCAAGACATTAATGAAAAAAAATTGATGACACAAATAAATGGAAAAATATTCCACACTCATGGACTGGAAGAATCAAGATTGTTCAAATGTGATTACTACCCAACGCAATCTACAAATTCAGTGCAATCTCTATCAAAACTCCAATGACATTTTTCAAAGAAACAACAAATAATCCCAAAATTTGTAAGGAACCACAATAAAACCTGAGAAAGAAAGAACAAAGAGAAAGAAGAAGAGAAAGAAGAACAAAGAGGGAAAGAATCTTGAGAAAGAAGAACAAAGCTGGAGGCATCACACTCCCTGATTTCAAACTATATTACAAAGCTATAGTAATTAAAATAGTATGTGACTGGCACAAAAACAGACACATAGATCAATGAAACAGAGTAGAGCATGCAGAAACAAACCCACACATAAATGGTCAATTAATTTACAACAAAGGAGCCAAGAACATACAATGGGGAAAGGACAGTCTCTTCAACAAATCATGATGGAAAAACTGGACAGCCACATGCAAAAGAATGAAATTCAACCACTATCTTACACCATACACAAAAATTAACTCAAATGGATTAAAGACTTGAATGTTAGATCTGAAACCATAAATCTCCAAAAGAAAATACAGGCAGTAAGCTCCTTGACATAGGTCTTGGCGATGATTTTTTGAATCTTACACCAAGAGAAAAAGCAACAAAAATAAATAAGTGGGACTATATCATACTAAAAAGCTTCTGCACAGGAAAGGAAACCACCAACAAAATGAAAAGGCAAGCTACTGAATGGGAGAAAATATTTGCAAATCATGTATCTGGTAAGGGGTTAATAGCCAAAATATATAAAGAACTCTTACAGTAGCCAAAAAAAAACCAAAACAAAAACAAAACCCCAAAAAATCCAATTTAAAAATGGGGAGAAGACCTGAATTAACATTTTCCCAAAGACACACAGATGGCCAGCAGGTACATGAAAAGATGCTCAACATCATTAATCATCAGGGAAACACAAACGAAAACCACAATGAGATAACACCTCACACCTGTTAGAATGGTTATCATCAAAAAGAACATAAATAACAAGTACTGGCAAGGATGTGAAGAAAAGGGAACCCTCAGGGATTCCCTGGTGGTCCAGTGGTAAGGACTGTGCACTCTCACTGCCAAGGGTCTGGGTTCGATTGCTGGTCAGGGAACTAAAATCTCATAAGCCACGTGGCGGGGCCGAAAAAAAAAAGGGAACCCACGTGCACTGCTGGTAGGAATTTAAATTGGTACAGGTACTATGGAAAACAGTATGGAGGCTCCTCAAAAAAGTAAAAATAGAACTACAATATGATACAGCAATTCCACTTCTGGGTATTTATCTGAAGAAAATTAAAACACTAACTTGAAAAGATATATGCACCACAATATTAATTGCAGCATTGTTTACAACAGCCAACATATGGAAACCACCAAAGTGTCCATCAATGGATAAATGGATAAAGAAATTGTGAGATATATATATACATAATGGGATATTATTCAGCCATAAGGAATGAAATCTTGCCATTTATGACAACATGGATGGACCTCGAGGGCATTATGCTAAGTGAAATACGTCAGAGAAAGACAAATACCGTATGATCTCTTTTATATGCAGAATCTAAAAACTATACATATATATATGTATAGTTTTATATATATATAAAACCAAGTTCATAGAAACAGAGAACAGATTGGTGGTTGCCAGAGGTGGGAGGTGGAGTTAGAGAAATTGATGAAGGGAGTCCAAAAGTAAAAAGAAAAAATAAAATTGAAAACAACAACAAAAAAATAAAAAAATAATAAAAAAGAAGCACTGGGTAAGGGGGCTCTTTAAGCTTCTCACAAGGCATCCCTCTTAAGACAACAGCATCGCCTCCAAAGTGCCAGGATGTCCCTCCATTAAAGCCCAAATCAAGGGAGTTTGAGATCAAACAGACAAACAAACAACAGCAACCAAAAAAAAGAAAAAAAAAAGAAGTAGGAATAGCTAGATGAGTGAAAAAAGCATTTTCATGAGCTTAGAGAGTAATTTATAAGACCAATTTTCAGAACTTTTTTTTGGAATGTTAACTAATAATTCTAGTATCAATGATCTGGGGTAAAAGAAGTTAAACAACCTACTGAATGGGAGAAAATATTTGCAAATGATATGACTGATAAGGGGTTAATATCCAAAATATATAAACAGCTCATACTACCCAATATCAAAAAGACCCAAACAACCCAATTAAAAAATGGGCAGAAGCTCTGAATTGACATTTTTCCAAAGACATATTGATAGCCAAAAGGCACATGAAAAGATGCTTAACATCACTAATCATCAGGGAAATGCAAATCAAAACCACAATGAGATATCACCTCACACCTGTCAGACAGGCTATCATCAAAAAGACAAGAAATAGGGCTTCCCTGGTGGCGCAGTGGTTGAGAGTCCGCCTGCCGATGCAGGGGACGCGGGTTCGTGCCTCGGTCCGGGAGGATCCCGCATGCCGCGGAGCGGCTGGGCCCGTGAGCCATGGCCGCTGAGCCTGCGCATCCAGAGTCTGTGCTCCGCAACGGGAGAGGCTGCAGCGGTGAGAGGCCCGCATACAGGAAAAAAAAAAAAAAAAAAAAAAAAAAGACAAGAAATAACAAGGATGTAGAGAAAAGGGGAATCCTTGTGCACTGTTGGTGGGAATGTAAACTGATGCAGCCACTGTGGAAAACAGTATGGAGGTTCCTCAAAAAATTAAAAATAGGACTATCGTATGATCCAGCAATTCCACTTCTGAGTATATAGTTGAAAAAAATGAAAACACTAATTCAGAAAGATACATGGACTCCAATGTTCACAGCAGCATTGTTTACAATAGGCAAGATATGGAAGCAACCTAAGTGTCCATCAACAGATGAATGGATAAAGAAGATGTCACACACACACACACACACACACACACACACAACGGAATATTACTCAGCCATAAGAAAGAATGAAATCCTGCCGTTTGCAACAACAATATAGATGGACCTAGAGAGTATTATGTTTAGTGAAATAAGTCAGAGAAAGACAATCTACGTTCTCTCATATGTGGAAATCTAAAAACTAAAACAAATATATATAGCAAAAGAGAAAGAGACAGACACAGAGAACTAACTAGCAGTTACCAGTGGGGAGAGGGGAGGGGGAGGGACAAGTTAGGGGTATGGGATTAAGAGATACAAGCTACTATGTATAAAATAAACAACAAAGATATAGTGTACAGAACAGGGAAATACAGCCATTACTTAAATGGAGTATAATCTATAAAAATATTGAATCACTATGTTGTATACCTGAAATTAATATTATAAATCAACTATAATTCAATAAAGAAAGCTAATCTTAAAATATAAAAGGATTCCTTGTGCTCTCTCTTGATCTACATTCTGAATGATTTCAAGAGATCTCTAAGAAATAAGAAACATGCAAATGTCTTTTACAAACAAATTTTTTTAAGTTTACTAATCATATGCTCTTTAAATCAAAAATAAAATTTCTTTTATGAAAATGAAGGGTACTCTTTAAAGATCAAAAGAGATTCATAATTCAGACATGCATAGAGTATCATACGTACTTTTAAGCATAATGAACTGTAGTGGTTACTTTATTCAAATCTGACATTATTTAATTTGTTTCACAGTTTATTTTTCAAGAGAATTTGAGTATACACAAACTTTTCCTTGAGTGTCTATTCTTTATTGATTACATCCACAACAACAAAGAAAGAAAACAAGGGCAACCCACTGCAACTCCAGATTGGCTACCAAAACTGAGAATATGTGAGACTCTAATGGAAACAAGGCAGGGACTGTTAGAGCCCATGAATATTTCAGAAGAATAATGAAAAAGGGTGCCAGATGGGTTCACTTGCAGCTGGCTAACTACTAAATTTCTGACCAAAGCCAAATGCTTCCTTACATAATCTATCAAGCACTTTTCAGTTCCCTTCTACTACCACCCTTTTCATTCTTTTTTTTCATTTTCCTTTTTCTTTTCTTTTTTAAAGAGCAATACCACCATCATTTCTCTTTCAAAGTGGGACTGGTTTTTGTTTTTAATTTTTAAAGAAAAGAAAAGAACACCTGTGCGCCCTGTACTGCTGAGGCCAAAGCATGAGTCTAGCTAGGTGTTACTGCTGAAGCAAAAATGGACAAAGGAAGTGCTACAAAAGCCTAACCACTCTTTCGTAAACAAAGTAGTTTAAAATAAACACTAACTGCCAAGGGTTATCAAACATAAGTACAAATCAACTCTGCTTAGCTGACAGAGGGGAGAGCTCATCCTTCCCAGAGCACACTGGTCCCCGCCTATCTCTCCAGACTCATCTTCCAACACTGTACCCTATATTCCAGAGACAAAAGCAGCTGAGTTCACTCAAGTTCTTTTAACAATAAAAATTAAAATTACAAATAACATGTAAGCGCCTACTATGCGCCAGGCACAGTAGGATTTGATCAACAAATCCCAAGAGGAGCTAGAGTACTATTATCATTAGGTAAAGGGAATTTAAGTAACTTGCCCAAAGCAGTCTGCTTCAGAGCCTACACTCAAACTCTGCTGCTGCCTCTCTAAAAGAGCAGATCGGTATTATTTCTTTCAAATACAGATTGCTTCAAATCCTGCCCACTAGTACAGCTTTGACATACTCTATTTAAAATCACTGCTGAAGGTTTTAAGTCCTAAATAAGAGATTTAAAAGCTTTAATATTGCCAAAATCATCGTGGTAGCCAGCCCGCAAGATGGCTCAATGACCCCTGCCTCCTGACATCCACAACCCTGAGGAACTCCCTCTCACAGTGAAATAGGGTTGGACTGTGGGTCAAACAGCATAAGGCAGAAATGATGGTATGCCACTTCTGAGATAAGGTTATAAAAAACCCACAGATTCCATCATGGGCCCTCTCTCCATCTGTTTGTCTGTCTGTCTGTATGTCTCTCTCATCATTTGCTCTGAAGGAAGCCAGCAGTCACGTAATTAGGACAAAGAGGCAGCCTACAGAGAGGCCCAAGTGGTGAGAAACAGAGGCCTGCTAACAGCCACACAAATGAGTGTAAAAGCAGATTCTTCAGCCACAGCTGGGCAGGGCCCTGGGGTGACTGCAGTCCCTGCCAACAGCTTGACTGCAACCTTAAAAGAGACTCTGAGCCAGAAGCACCCAGCTAAGCTGCTCCTGGATTCCTGACCCTCAGAAAGTATGCAAGATAATACACATTTCTGTTCAGCACTAAATTTTAGGATAATTTGTTCCTTAGCAATAGTTAACTAATACAAGCAAGAGGCCCTATTGACAGCTTACTTATAACAAGATGTTAAAAGAAAGGGCCTTTTATTTTACAGCTCAGGGAATATAGACAATATTTCATAATAACTGTAAGTGAAGCATAATCTTTAAAAATTGTGATTCACTATGTTGTACACCTGAAAGTTATACAATATTGTAACTCAACTATATCTCAATAAAAAAAGTAGAAAAAGACCAGCAAAAAAAAAATCTAAATTTCTAAACTAGAATAACATTGATGCTTTTAATAATTAGTTACATCTTGGGAATTCCCTGGTGGTCCAGTGGTTAGGACTCTGCACTTCCACTGCAGGGGGCGCGGGTTCAATCCCTGGTCGGGAAACTAAGATCCCCCATGCCACGTGGCATTGCCCCCCAAAAAAAAAAAATTAGTCACATCTTTAAAATTATGTCAATTTAACTTTCAAAATGTTAAAAGCACACACAAGATTTACTTCTTGACTTAATTATTGCATTTGGTTAATGACACATTTCATATTGTTTATTCATTACGTAAATTGTTTGTACCTGGGACCTGAAGATTAAATAGAAAACCAAAACTCATTTCATTAAAGTGTACATAAAAGAGTACTTATCTTTAGAGAAACATTCTAAAAGATTATGGTTGAAATGACAAAATCTGGCATTCGTTTCAAAATAATTCTGTAGTGGTAGGTAGGAGTAAGGAGGGAGGAGGGTGAAGATAAAATAATATGGCAGTAAGCCGATAATTAGTTAATGGGCACAAGTGGATCCATTATATGTATGCTTCAAACTTTCCATACTAATGAGGGGGTTTTTTTGTTGTTTTTTTGGGTTTTTTTCTAAGCAGACAAAACAAAACAAAACATACTCTACACTGGCTAATTTCCTACTTTTTTTTAAAACAAATTTATTTATTTACTTTTGGCTGTTGGGTCTTGGTTGCCGCACACAGGCTTCCTCTAGTTGTGGCGAGCGGGTGCTACTCTTGGTTGTGGTGCACGGGCTTCTCATTGTGGTGGCTTCTCTTGTTGTGAGCATGGGCTCTGGGCATGCAGGCTTCAGTAGTTGTGGTACGTGGGCTCGGTAGTTGTGGCACGCAGGCTCTAGAGCGCAGGCTCAGTGGTTGTGGCACACGGGCTTAGTTGCTCTGCGGCATGTGGGATCCTCCTGGACCAGGGCTCAAACCCGTGTCCCCTTCATTGTCAGGTGGATTCTTAACCACTGCGCCCCCAGGGAAGTCACTAATTTCCTACTTAACTACCATAATCCATCAAAACTTCCACTTAACATACCAAGACTCCATGAAATCCAGGTGATGTCACATAATTTATAGAAATGTATCTTACCAAAGAAAAAGGTTAATTAAACCAAAACATGTGTTCTGTACTTCTTTAGATAATAAAGTTTGTTTGTTTGTTTTGGCCATGTGGCGTGGTTTATGGGATCTCAGTTCCCCAACCAGGGATTGAACCCAGGCCCTTGGCAGTGAAAGCACTGAGTCCTAGCCACTGGACGGCCAGGGAATTCCCGATAATAAAGTTTTTTAAAATTTTTTTTGAATTTATTTTATTTATTTATTTATTTTGGCTGCATCGGGTCTTAGCTGCAGCACGTGGGCTCTTCGCTGTGGCACACGGGCTTCTCGCTGGTTGTGGCACTGGGCTCCAGAGCACAAGGGCTCTTTGTTGCGGCGCTCAGGCTCTCTAGTTGTGGCACACGGGCTCCCGAGAGCCTGGGCTCTGTAGTTATGGTTCGCAGGCTCCAGAGCACTCAGGCTCAGTAGTTGCGGCGCACAGGCTTAGTTGCCCTGCGGCATGTGGGATCTTAGTTCCCTGACTAGGGATCGAGCCCACGTCCTAGGCAATGAAAGCGCAGAGTCTTCACCACTGGACTGCCGGGGAATCCCCTGTGGCAATTTCTTAAAATGAGACAACAGTGAAGTCTGCCACATCGATTGACTCTTCCTTTCATGAACGACTTCTCAGTAGCATTCAATGCTGTTTGACAGCATTTTACCCACGGTGGGAATACTTTCAAAATTGGAGTCAATTCTCTCAAACGCTGCTGCTTTATCAACTAACTCAGTTTATGTAATATTCTAACTCTTTGCTGTCATTTCAACAATCTTCACAGCATCTTCACCAGGAGTAGATTCCATCTCCAGAAAACACTTTCTTTGCTCATCCATAAGAAGGAACTCCTCATCCATTCACGTTTAATCGTGAGATTGCAGAAATTCAGTCACATCTTCAATCTTCTGCATTTACAACTTGGCTGACTGGTGTAAAAGGCCTAGCTTTCTGCCTGTCTCGGTTTTTGACATGCCTTAATAACTAAGCTTAATCATTTCTAGCTTTTGATTTAAAGCAAGAGACATGCGACTCTTCCTTTCACTTGAACACTTAAAGGCCACTGTAGGGTTATTAACTGACCTAATTTCAATATTGCTGTGTCTCAGGAAACAGGGAGGCCGGAGGAGAGGGAGACAGGGGAACAGTAGATCTGCAGAGCAGTCAGAATACACACACAGGAGGCGGAGTCAAGATGTCGGCGTGGGAAGATGCGGAGTTAGTGTCTCCCCACAACTAGGGGGCCTGCCGGCCGGTGGTGACAAACTCTAACACTCAAGGAGATGGGAGGAACCCCAAAGTGAACTGGTAGGACGTAGGGGGACTGAGAGGGGAGGAGAAGTGGAGGCCAGACAGGATCGGCGCCCCTGAGGCTGGGGAGATCAGGAGAGGCAGGCAGGAGGGGCCCTACCAGACCGGAAGAGGAGAGGAGAGGAGGGCATGTGCCCTGCCCACTCGAGCCCAGGAAGCCTGCTGGGCTCCCAGGTATGGGCCCCTGCACTCTGAGACCAGGGGTGGGGGGCACGCCTGGGCCCCTTCTGTTCCTTGACCCTAAACCCCACCCCCCACGGACCCCAGGGCCTTTTCCTGCCCTGTGGGTCCTAAGCACAGGCCCTGCCCACCGCCCAAACCTCACCCTTGCTTAGGCCCCACCCTCCACAGCCAAGGCCTTTTCCCCATCTTTTTTTTGTTTCTTTCCTTTTCCCTCCTCCTCTTTTTTACTATTGTGTTACTAATGTACCTTCCGATTGTTTATCCATCTATATTTTTATTTTTATATTCTTTCTAACATATCTGTTACTTTCCTAGTCTAATTTTATTTTTTACTTTGTTATTGTGCGCTTTTTTTTTTTTCCACCCCACACAGCTTGCAGGATTTTGGTTCATGAGCCAGGGGTTGGGCTAAAGCTCCTGCGGTGGGAGCTCCAAAGCACTGGACTAACAGAGAACCTCAGGGAATATTCAACAGAGTGAGGTCTCAGGGAGTTCCTCGTATCAGCACCAAAACCCAGCTCTACCCAAGAGCCTACAAACTCCACTGTTGGACGCCTCAGGCCAAACAACCAGTAAGACAGGAACACAATCCCACTCATGAAAAAAAAAAAAGAGATAGCAAAAAAATATGTCACAGATGAAGGAGCAAGGTAAAAACCTACAAGACCAAATAAATGAAGAGGAAATAGGCAATCTACCTGAAAAAGAATTCAGAGTAATGACAGTAAAGATGATCCAGAATCTCAGAATTAGAATGGAGGCACGGATTGAGAAAATACAAGAAATGTTTAACAAAGATCTAGAAGAACAAAAGAACAAACAAACAGAGATGAACAACACAATAACTGAAATGAAAAATACACTGGAAAGGGCTTCCCTGGTGGTGCAGTTGTTGAGAGTCCGCCTGCCGATGCAGGGGACGCAGGTTCGTTCCCCCATCCGGGAAGATCCCACATGCCGCGGAGTAGCTGGGCCCGTGAGCCATGGCTGCTGAGCCTGTGCATCCGGAGCCTGTGCCTCACAACAGGAGAGGCCACAACAGTGAGAGGCCCGTGTAACGCAAAAAAAAAAAAAAAGAAAAAAAATACACTAGAAGGCATCAATTAACAGAATAACTGAGGCAGAAGAACGAATAACTGAGCCGGAAAACAAAATGGTGGAAATAACTGCTGAGGAATAAAGAAAAGAAGAATGAAAAGAATTGAAAACAATCTCAGAGACCTCTGGGACAACACTACATGCATCAACATTCGAATCATAGGGGTCCCAAAAGAAGAAGAGAAAAAGAAAGGGTCTGAGAAAATATTTTCAGAGATTATAGTCAAAAACTTCCCTAACATGGGAAAGGAAACAGTCAATCAAGTCCAGGAAGCACAGAGAGTCTCATACAGGATAAACCCTAGGAAAAACACACCAAGACACATATTAATCAAACTAACAAAAATTAAATTCAAAGAAAAAGTATTATAAGCAGCAAGGGAAAAACAAAAACTAACACAGAAAGGAATCCCCATAAGGTTATCAGCTGATTTTTCAGAGGAAACGCTGCAGCCCAGAAGGGAGTGGCAGGATATACTTAAAGTGATGAAAGAATAAAACCTACAACCAAGATTACTCTACCCAGCAAGGACCTCATTCAGATTCGATGGAGAACTCAAAAGCTTTTCAGACAAGCAAAAGCTAAGAGAACTCAGCACCACCAAACCAGCTTTACAACAAATGCTAAAGAAACTTCTCTAGGTGGGAAACACAAAAGAAAAAGATCCACAAAAACAAACCCAAAATAATTAAGAAAATGGCAATAGGAACATACATATTGATAATAACCTTGAATGTAAACAGATTAAATACCCCAACCAAAAGACAGACTGGCTGAATGGATACAAAAACAAGACCCATATATATGCTGTCTACAAGAGACCCACTTCAGACCTAGGGACACATACAGACTGAAAGTGAAGGGATGGAAAAAGATATTCCATGCAAATGAAAATCAAAAGAAAGCTGGAGTAGCAATACTCGTATCAGATAAAATAGACTTTAAAATAAAGGCTGTTACAAGAGATAAGGAGGGACACTACATAATGATCAAAGGATCAATCCAAGAAGAAGATATAGCAATTATTTTAAATGATTACGCACCCAACACAGGAGCACAATACATAAGGCAAATGCTAACAACCATGAAAGGAGAGATCAACAACCATGAAAGGAGAGATCAACATTAACACAATAACAGTAGAGGACTTTAACACGCCATTTACACCAATGAACCGATCATCCAAACAGAAAATAAATATGGAAACACAACCTTTAAATGACACAATAGATCAGATAGATTTAACTGATATTTATAGAACATTCCACCCAAAAGTGGCAGAATACACTTTCTTCTCAAGTGCACATGGAACATTCTCCAGGATAGATCACATCTTGGGTCACAAATCAAGCCTCGGAAAACTGAAATTGTATCATCTTTTCTGACCACAACGCTTTGAGATTGGAAATCAATTATAGGAAAAAAAAGTGTAAAAAAACCACAAATACATGCAGGCTAAACAGTGTGCTACTAAATAAACAAGAGACCACTGAAGAAATCATAGAAGAAATAAAAAAATACATAGAAACAAATGATAATGAAAACACAACGACCCAAAACCTATGGGACACAGCAAAAGCAGTTGTAAGAGGGAAGTTTACAGCAATTCAATCTCACCTCAAGAAACAAGAAAAATCTCAAATAAACTATCTAATCCTACACTTAAAACAACTAGAGAAAGAAGAACAAGAAAACCCAAAGTCGGTAGAAAGAAAGAAATCATAAAGATCAGAGCAGAAATAAATGAAACAGAAACGAAGAAAACAATAGCAAAGATCAATAAAACTAAAAGCTGGTTCTTTGAGAAGATAAACAAAACTGATAAACCCTTAGCCAGACTCATCAAGAAAAAAAGGGACAGGATGCAAGTCAATAAAATTAGAAATGAAAAAGGAGAAATTGCAACTGCAGAAATACAAAGGATTATAAGAGACTACTACAAACAACTATATGCCAATGAAATGGACAACCACGAAGAAATGGACAAATTCTTGGAAAGGTGCAGGTTTCCAAGACTGAACCAGGAAGAATTAGAAAATATAAACAGACCTATAACAAGTAATGAAATTGAAACCATAATTAAAAATCTTCCAGGCTTCCCTGGTGGTCCAGTGGTTGAGAGTCCGCCTGCCGATGCAGGGGACACGGGTTCGTGCCCCAGTCCAGGAAGATCCCACATGCCGCGGAGTGGCTGGGCCCGTGAGCCATGACTGCTGAGCCTGCGCGTCCGGAGCCTGTGCTCCGCAACGGGAGAGGCCACAGCAGTGAGAGGCCCACGTACCACAAAAAAAAAAAAAAAAAAAAATCTTCCACCAGGGACTTCCCTGGTGGCACAGTGGTTAAGAATCCACCTGCCAATGCAGGGGACACAGATTCAATCCCTGGTCTGGGGAGATCCCACACGCTGCGGAGCAACTAAGCCCGTGCGCCATCACTACTGAAACCTGCACACCTAGAGCCTGTGCTCTGCAACAAGAGAAGCCACCGCAATGAGAAGCCCACACACCACAACGAAGAGCAGCCCCCACTCGCTGCAACTAGAGAAAGCCTGCACACAGCAACAAAGACCCAACGCAGCCAAAAATAAATTAAATAAAGAAATAAATTTATTAAAAAAAAAATCTTCCAACAAACAAAAGTCCAGGACCAGATGACTTCACATGCGAATTCTATCAAACATTTAGAGAAGAGCTAACACCAATCCTTCTCAAACCCTTCCAAAAAACTGCAGAGGGAGAAACACTCCCAAATTCATACTACGAAGCCACCATCACCCTGATACCAAAACCAGACAAAGATATCACAAAAAAAGAAAATTAAAGACCAATATCACTGATGAACATAGATGCAAAAAACCTGAACAAAATACTAGCAAACAGAATCCAACAGCACATTAAAAGAAACATACACCATGATCAAGTGGGATTTATCCGAGGGATGCAAGGATTCTTCAATGTATGCAAATCAATCAATGTGATACACCATATTAATAAATTAAGGGAAAAAAACCATATGATCATCTCAATAGATGCAGAAAAAGCTTTTGACAAAATTCAACACCCATTTATGATAAAAACTCTCCAGAAAATGGGCACAGAGGGAACCTAATTCAACATAATAAAAGCCATATATGACAAACCCACAGCAAGCATCATACTAAATGGTGAAAAACTGAAAGCTTTTCCACTAAGATCAGGAACAGGACAAGGATGTCCACTCTCTCCACTCTTATTCAACATAGTTTAGGAAGTCCCAGCCACAGCAATCAGAAAAGAAAAAGAAATAAAATACAAATTGGAAAAGAAGAAGTAAAACTGTCACTGCTTACCAATGACATGACACTATACATAGAAAATCCTAAAGATGCCACCAGAAAACTACTAGAACTAATCAGTGAATTTGATAAGGTTGCAGGATACAAAATTAATGCACAGAAATCTCTGGCATTCCTATACACAAACAATGAAAAATCAGAAAGAGAAATTAAGGAAACACTCCTATTTACCACTGCAACAAAAAGAATAAAATACCTAGGAATAAACCTGCCTAAGGAGGCGAAAGACTTGTACTCAGAAGACTACAAAACCCTGATGAAAGAAATCAAAGATGACATAAACAGATGGAGAAATATACAATGTTCTTGGATTGGAAGAATCAACATTGTGAAAATGACTATACTACCCAAAGCAATCTACAGATTCAATGCAATCACTATCAAACTACAAATGGCATTCTTCACAGAATTAGGACAAAAAAATTTTACAATTCGTATGGAAACACAAAAGACCCCAAATAGCCAAAGCAATCTTGAGAAAGAAAAACAGAGTTGGAGGAATCAGGATCCCTGACTTCAAACTACACCACAAAGCTACAGTAATCAAGACAGTATGGTACTGGCACAAAAACAGAAATATAGATCAATGGTACAGGATAGAATGCCCAGAGATAAATCCACACACATATGGGCACCTGATTTATGACAAAGGAGGCAAGAATATACAGTGGAGAAAAGACAGCCTCTTCAATAAGTGGTGCTGGGAAAACTAGACAGCTACATGTAAATGAATGAAATTAGAACACTACCTAACACCATACATAAAAATAAACTCCAAATGGATTAAAGACTTAAATTTAATATTAGACACTATAAAACTGTTAGAGGAAAACATAGGAAAAACACTCTTTGACATAAACCACAGCAACATCCTTTTTGACCCACCTCCTAGAGTAATGGAAAAACAAAAATAAACAAATGGGACTTAATAAAACTTAAAAGCTTTTGCACAGCAAAGGAAACCATAAAAAAGACAACCCTCAGAATAGGAGAAAATATTTGCAAATGAAACAACAGACAAAGGATTAATCTCCAAAATATACAAACAGCTCATGGAGCTCAATATCAAAAAAACAAACAATCCAGTTTAAAAATGGGCAGAAGACCTAAGTAGACATTTCACCAAAGAAGACATACAGATGGCCAAGAGACACATGAAAAGAGGCTTAACATCACTAACTATTAGAGAAATGCAAATCAAAACTACAATGAGGTGTCACCTCACGCCGGTCAGAATGGCCAGTATCAAAAAATCTAGAAACAATAAATGCTGGAACAGGTGTGGTGAAAAGGGAACCCTCCTGCAGTGTTGGTGGGAATGTAAATTAATACAGACACTATGGAGGTTCCTTAAAAAACTAAAAATAGAGGTACCATATGACCCAGTAATCCCACTACTGGGCAAATACCCTGAGAAAACCATAATTCAAAAAGAGACATGTACCACAATGCTTATTGCAGCACTACTTATAATAGCCAGGACATGGAACCAACCTATATCTCCATCGAAAGATGACTGGATAAAGAAGATGTGGCACATACATACAATGGAATATTACTCAGCCATAAAAAGAAACAAAACTGAGTTATTTGTAGTGAGGTGGATGGACCTAGAATCTGTCATACAGAGTGAAGTAAGTTAGAAAGAGAAAAACAAATAACGCGTATTAAAAAAATGGTACTGATGAGCCTAGTTGCAGGGCAGGAATAAAGAGGGAGACATAGAGAATGGATTTGAGGACTTGGGGTGGGAGGGGGAAGCTGGGGCCAAGTGAGAGTAGCATGGACATATATACACTACCGAATGTAAAATAGGGGGCTGGTGGGAAGCAGCAGCTTGGTGTTTTGCGATGACCTAGTGGGGTGGGACAGGGAGGATGGGAGGGAGGCTCAAGAGGGAGGGGATATGGGGACATGTATATGCATATGGCTGATTCGCTTTGTTGTGCAACAGAAACTAACAGTATTGTGAAGCAATTATACTCCAATAAAGCTCTATTAAAAATAAAAAAAGAATACACGCATATACTAAGTTCTATCTTATATGGGCTTGGTTCGTGGTGCCCCAAAACAATTACAATAGTAACATCAAAGATCACTTAACACAGATCACCATAACAAATATTACAGTAATAATGAAAAAGTCTGAAATATTTCGAGAATTACCAAATGTGACAAAGAGACACAAAGTGAGCAAAAGCTATTATAAAAATGGCACTGACAGACTTGCTGGACACAAGGTAAAAATGCAAAAAAGTGAAGAGCAATAAAGCAAAGCTCAATAAAACAAGGTATGTCTGTATGTGTAGATAATCTATTCCTAAAATAGATGGGCAACCAACAAAATCTGTAATTCTCATGCATACAACAGCCCAAAGTTGGTCTTGCTTTCATTCAGAATGCGATTTAAGTTTAATGAGTTTATTATCGTTCTTTTAAGTATAAGCGCTCTGCTTTCCAATAGATAAAACGGGTGGGCTCTTTTACCCATGAGAATAGTTAAGTTCTTCTGTAGGGAAGGAGACCTGAATTTGGAGAAGAACCTTCCTCTGGTTCTAATTCTACAAAAGCAATGCAAACTTTGGCAAGTCATTTAACATCTCTGAACACGACTGCCAACTGCAAACTAGGGTTTGTACCTGACCTGCTATAAGCAATAAAAAATATAATTTGAGCAATACCTTTATCATTAATGTTACTAAAGAAAGTGAGGTAAAAGGGCAATAACATGGGTAAGAGAAATACATCAAAGTTCAAAAGTAAGACTATACTCTGGAATTAATAAGAAACATGTCATGGAACACAATATATCTCTAGAAGTATACACAAGAAAGTGATAACTATATGGTTGTGTCTGGGGAAAGGAATTGGACAGCTGAGGAAAGGGGACATATTGTTTAACATAGTCTTTTTGTATCTTCTGAAAATGATTCCACGTAAACGTATTACGTATTTAAAAATAATGGATAAGATTAGCTGTCATTTAAAAAAAAGGATGCAATCCTAGGAATTATCTTTTAATGTCTAAAGGAGAATTCCAGCAACATCTTAAATCTCACCAGTGTCTGAGGTTTAATCCAACCAATTATGTTAAAGAGGGTAGTAGCTGATGCTTATTGAGCAATTATATCTCACCAGCCTCTACAGTACCCACTATACAAGCATTTTCAGCCAACTGGTATGCATAGTTCTACAGGAGTACCAGAGGACCTGAACGTTCTAGGTGGGAATGCCTAGAACCCAGTACAATTCAGTAGACATTCAGTACTGGTCGGGTAGTTGTCTGCTGTACAAACTCCAAAGAGTTTATGCAGCATATGGTTCACTGCCTCATAGCTGAAGAATACAGACGCATTCTAAATGCTCTACTAAAGCCTGCCACAAAAACTGTGCATTTTAACTACAAACTGAAGCACTGCAGGAGAAAGGTGAATTGCTTACTAATTAATGCCCAACAAATTACCCTAACTCAAAAATAAGTCTCTCAGCTTGTGTCCTGGGCAGTTTCTATATTTTTCTTAATTATGGTATTTTTACACTTCATGTTTAAAAACAGAGTTTTAAATTAACATACACACACTGTTGGCTCCCTTAAAAGAAAAAGAAAGAAAAGGAGGGAGGGAGGGAGAGAAAAGGAGGAGAAAAGAGTTATATCTATAAATAGAAGTAAGTGTGACATAATATAAAGATCATGGAATTCTGGGTCTGAAGGCTTGAATTCAAGTTCTAGCTCCACTACCTGCTCACACACACATCCTTCAACATAGTTAATCACTACTATTATAGTAAGATGTGGAGAAAGTGGTTTTGGTCCACCCTGCTACAAAGGAAAATAATGTCATACCAGCACCATCATTACCACAAATTCAAAACCAAACTCACCCACATCCTCTGAAATTTATTTCCTCCTGTGTTCCTTCTATGAATGACATTCTTATATCCTTGTTGCCTGGGCCCAAAGTCGAGTCATGTGCATCTCACCACCCTTTTAACCTCACATACACTAAGGTTGCCAAGTTCAATTCATCCTATGTCTACCCTATCTCCTACATCCATCCTTGCTTCTTTGCTCCCACTGCCACTATCCTAATTCAGGCCTTTCCCCTCTAGTTTGTTCTGGAGAACAATCTCCTAATTGGCTCCCAGTTTAATTCTATTCTACACCCCTCATCCTGGAGCATGCCATTCCCTTGTTAAAAACCTCTGAGGGGCTTTTTTCTGTCTTCAGAGTCTAGCATTCAGCAAGGATGCTTTCCAGCAGCCACTCCCCCACTCTTCCATTGTGAAGCTGCCCTGTAGTTTTCATCCCAAACTGGTCTCTAAACAGTCAGTTTAACCCCATTTTCCTTGGCCACGCTAATGGTTCAAGGATGGCCTTAGGGAAGTGTGACCTAAAGTGGACTGGTCATAGCAAAGATCCAGAATGGGGAGTGGAGGAGGAAAAGTTAAATCTCCTCTAGTGAAGATGTGATATGCAAATGTGAAGCCAGATGGGGACAGACGGAGCATAAAGAACTGCAGTGAGCCTGGGCGAGAGCTCTGTTTAAACTATACCTGATCACCTCCACCCAAAAAAACTGTTATGTGAACCAGCCAAATTCCTTCATTTCTTAGGTCCTGTTTGACCTATAGTCACAAGCATTCTGATAGAAAAGTCTTCTAAAAGCTAGATACAACTCATTTCCACTCCATGAAATGCTTAAAGGAGGCTAGTCTATATACCTCTTTTAAATGTGTAAGCTATACATTCAGTTCTAGAAACAAACAGTGGGAGCAGAGATCTGGGCATAAATAAACCCCCTCTGCCCCATGGTTTGCCCCTCTACTTTCTTTTGTCAATGTGCTAATATTCTCAAAAATTGGTTTAAAGAAACACTGCTAGTCTCAGAGTTTGGAGCAACTAAAATTCACCTCAATTCAGCCCTCCTAAAAAACAACTAAACAGAAACAAAAATGCAAATAATACTCTCCAGATAAGAACTCCCTCCTCCCCTCCCTCTCCCTGCCTCTCCCTCTCTCTCTGTCCTTAAAAAAATTTCCTTTGGAGGAAACATTTTGCCTCATTTACTCAAAATTTTTAGAATGCATGGTCATTACTAACAAAACTAATATTCATGGCAAGAAATTGACAGGTTTAAAGAAAATGAGAAAAACACATCTGTCCTTGTAAAGTTTTTCCAATTACAATGACAAACATGCCTTCTTTGGTATCTTAAGGTGTCTCTGGTTGGTTGGTTAAACACATTAAACATATGACTAAGTGTCTTTTAGGAGGAAAGTAATTTACAGAAAGGATCTAAAAGAACCAACAGCCAAAACATTGCAAGACAATCAAAAAATTGTCCCTGTTCTTATTATTCTGCTACATGAAAAGGGAAACTGCAGGCCCTGCTCTCTGAATTCTCTGAGGCCAGTGCCAGCACTGCTCCTGAAATGTTTACACAGCCCCCACGTGGGAGACAGGAAGGGAGCTGTGAGGGACAAGTGTCAGGTCTGCTGCTGCTTCTAGACTCAGCAACCTGAGGGGAGACAACCAGATTTTCCATCAGAGGTTTCTTATGCCATCTAAACGTATTTCCATTCTGCTATGTGACTACGAATAAATTGGATTCCCAGTAAGACGGAGATCAAGACTTTATCTCATTTGTCACTGAACTCTCTCTTGCTTACCAGCTTCTCTTTCCTCTGTCTTTCCATCTCATTTGTGTACCAGTGCTTTCCTCTTTCTTTTCCAAAATGAAAAAAAAATTTTAATATACCATTTTAGTGTTAAACTCCTGAGATTCAAAGCTACTCTTTCTTTTTCCATTTCATTTTAATTACTGATCTTAGAGGATTTTGGTTTTTAAAAGATTGTGTTGTAAGTACTAAGGATTTAATTTTATCTCTCAAAGTAAACACCTGAGGTAGACAACTCCATACTATTTATTCATTCACTCCTTCAACCAACAATTCTTCACAGAGATCATCACAACTGTCTTACTAAATCAACGGCAATGACTTGGACAAAAGAAAATCTTATTGTGT
The DNA here is from genome assembly GCF_937001465.1 of Orcinus orca. Classification (NCBI taxonomy): domain Eukaryota; kingdom Metazoa; phylum Chordata; class Mammalia; order Artiodactyla; family Delphinidae; genus Orcinus; species Orcinus orca. The sequence continues at coordinate 25,955,065 of NC_064569.1, forward strand.
TTCTCAGATTATTGCTCAGCTTATTTAACCACAACACCTCAGTAAAATGGTCACTCTGGCTTCTAACTAGTGACCAGAAATCAGAACTTCTTTTCTTAATTTAAATTCCACCCCTTTGGGATAACAGATACTTGTGTTTTCTTAATACAATCCTCTATTCTTCAGCTTTTGAATTGAGCATATATTATTTTTATAATTTAAAAGCCACATACGTTTTTTAAAAGCACTTATTGTCTTTTATTATTTCAAGCCAATTATTTTACCTATCCTCACTTCTGGTAGGATATTCAGTAGCAGCAAAGTGCCATGTAAACAAAAGTCCAAAAGCTTCATTATTATAAAGCCTTTGGACAGTGTGTAAAACACACATTCCTCAGAAAGTCCTACTAAAATGTCCAAAACAGAGCAAATGCGTAGTTTTCTGGATAAACTTGAAGATAGTATGCAAAACAATAATAAAATACATAGAAAATCCGCAAACCTTTATTTGTGACACTAATTTTACCCTCTTTCCAAAAACAAAACAAAAACATTAACTACAAACAAGTAGCAAAACTAAATGCGTTCATCTCCTTTTGTCTGTCTCTAATTTTCTTCCTACTCACTTTTTGTCTAAAAAGTGCTTATTGAAAGATAAGCAGGTTAAAGTATTGATTCTCTCTGAAAATATTCAATTTGTTGCTCTTGCATAACACCCTATGAATACAGATTTTTAACTTCTCATACCTAAAGAAACAACGATAGGGAGCAAACAGTTGGGTTTCTCTTGGGTTCCCTTATCCTGGAAAGCTCGAATTTTAAGTCTCTCCCTAAATAAACACCTTTACTTTGTGACACTTTTCTCCAAAGAAAAAAACATATTTAGTCATATACACAGTCACAAAACTTTAGAGTTCCTATTAGAAAATATATAGATACTTTGGACAGAAAAAAGCAGATTTTTTAAAGAAAAAATATTTACAAAAGTCATGCCCACAATTAAATCTGAATGTTCTCCCCAATTCTAAGAACACCTTTTAAGGAAGCTTAAAGCTTTATGTTTCTGTATGAGGAAACCTGGGTCGACTGGTGAAAAGCTCAAAGGCCCATAATCTCACACAAAGCAGCAGGGTCAAAAGGCAGAGGTCAGGGAACAGGGGAACAGGGTGCAAAATAGTTCCCACACTTGAGAGGAGGCTGTATCTCATTATCTCAGAAGACATTCAAAACTGTTCAGTCATGTTCACTAAAATAATACAACCATTTCCTTTAAGTCCCAAAGCAAATCTGAATTTTATGAAGGAATTCCTTACTTTTAAGAGCAAGGAATTTAAGAAGTTACTTCTTTCTCCTACACTGAAAAAAACACCAATCTCTCACACACATACATCCATGCTTCAGCTGCCCCTCAAAGACTGACTTTCAGATAAAAGCTGTCACCTGATCTATTCAACAGGGTTCACGGGGGCACGGAAATAACTACTAAATATGCATACATGTCAACAGACATTTCACAGCAAGGCCTCTGCCCTCTAATGATTCAACAAAATATGTCTACTTCTTGGCCTTATGGCCACATTCAGAAAAAGCTACATCTTTACTCCTAGTTAGAGAAGATTTCATCCCAGGGAAGAGTGAACATGATTCTGTTAAACTTTTAGCAGGTGTGACATTTGTACAGAAGACCCTGTAATGACTCCTCTAGCACAATTACTGTGGGCACTCCAGGATCCAGGGCATTTGTCTGGATATCTCTGTACCATTTCTCGCACTCTAACCACAAAATCTGTGTTCCATGTAGAAGAGAGGGTAAGAGATAGATCAATGAGATCAGGAAAAGAGGATTTTGGAATAACAGGTGTGGTTTTAAGTTTTTGTCTTCCATCCTCTATACGCGCACACTTTAACTCTCTCTCCACCGGCCCCTTCCACCAGGGACAAGATGGTTTACAAGTGCTTCACAGTAAACGAGGCCTGTCAGTCCTTCACTGTGAGGAATACACAAGATTTTACATTCGAGCCCACAAGGCTTTCATGTATTTATTTAAAATAAAATTGTAACTAGGGCTGCCAATGGAAAAATAAGCACTGCCAGACAGGAGTGAGAACAACTAAACAAAATAACCTATTTTAGCATAAACACCTCAATGGTACGGATGCTTATGGTTTAATAAACTGTGAAATCACAGTCACTGTTCTCATGAACAATGGCACAAAGCAAACGGAATCAAGTACGAAAGCTCATTTTCCTGGAGCTGAGCCAGAATATTTTGAAATTTGGACAAAAGTTCATTAAGACACACTTGAGATTGGAGATGGGGAAACATTTTTAAACAATTTGTTATCTTGTTACCCCAGCCACTTAAGTTTCCTTAAAAGTTAGGGTTAAACTTACAGTGAAGAAAACTAACCTGGAAAGTAAAACAAAACACTGTGGTCCTAGAAGTGAATCATTCATAAGCTTTAAACCTACTAAGCAGTCCTAAATTCCTACTGCCCAAACTATTCTTATTAAAGTCTCATTCTCATGGAATTCCAGTTGATATGCTGGTACTGATTCTTATGACAGGGAGGACTTCCGCGTCAGGGAATTGTATGAGAGTACGGGATGCTCACCTCCCCCTAAACAATTCACATTTCATCTGCCTACGGGGAAACAATCTCTCCTTGTTATTTTAGTCCTGGGAGGAAACAAAATGATATAAATTTAATATATAGAAAGAATATTGTTGATCTAGCAGATTGTCCCTGTTTTCCCAAAGGCCTATGAGGGAAGGAAAAGGAAGAAAATTGAAGGGATACTAGAAACAGAAAGTATGGAACCTGAATAGCTGTGGGAAATAAGAAAATCCTCCCTGGACTTTCCTGGTGGCACGGTGGTTAAGAATCCACCTTCCAACGCAGGGGACACGGGTTCAAACCCTGGCATGTGATCCCACATGCTGCGGAGCAACTAAGCCCGTGCGCCACAACTACTGAACCCGTGTGCCTAGAGCCCGTGTGCCTAGAGCCCGTGCTCCAACAAGAGAAGCCTGCATACCACAACAAAGAGTAGCTCCTGCTTACCACAACTAGAGAAAGCCCACGTGCAGCAACAAAGACCCAACACAGCCATAAATTCATTCATTCATGCATGCATTCATTCATGCATGCATTCATTAAAAAAAATTAAATTAGAAACTCCTCCCTGGGAAATCCCTGGTGATCCAGTGGTTAAGACCTGGGGCTTTCACTGCTGGGGCCCAGGTTCGATCTCTGGCCAGGGAACAAAGACCCCACGAGCCGCAGCGCAGCCCAAAAAACAAACAAACCTCCTCCCTGTTTGTGCTGGGGATGAAGGTAACTGGAGGATTCATGAGACCTCAATTTCTTCACCATGAGATGTTAATGACAGTGAAAATTTTTGCCAAAAAATTATTTCCCCTTCTCCACGTTGTTATAGAAAAAAGAACCAAAAGAGCAGGTTGTGGTTTTAAGAGGGCTAAGATGAAAATAAGGGTGATCTTTGAAGCAGGGATTAGGGGAAAAAAAAAAGTACAAAAGCCTGGTCTATGAGCAAACTTGTGCCATGCTGACTATTGGAAACTTAATTTAGATATCACTTCTACATGAATGTTTCCTCAAACTATAGAATAATTTTCTGTGTTAAAATTGGGAGTGTGTTGTACTAGAAAAGAGAGAGACAGGGAAGGCAAGAAAACATGATCTTCAAAGCAGAAACCTGGATTCTCTAGGCCAGGGCAGGAGACAATTATGCAAAACAGGTGGATTTATATCACAAGGCCTCTGGGATATAGAAAACAAACTATTTAAAATATCTTTAAACTGGGTTTCACAGTTTAAAACCTAGAGGTCTACAAGCTGTATCTAAGGATTCAGACTACTAGTCCACAGCAGGGTTGAACTTTAAAAATTCTACAACTCTAAAATTATAATTCTACCTCATATTTTTATTGTATTCTATAGTTTAAAAGCTCTTTGCAAATCACTGTCATATTTTATAATTAAGAAAAGTATCTAGAAACAATCTAGATCAATGTTAAGTGTTGAAAAACATACTCCCATGTGTGTCCTTGGACTATGAACAAATTTTTTAAAAAATATACAGGGAAGGGAAGCAAATAGACTACTTTTGCAGTGGTATTCCTAAGAGAACATGAATATATGAAAACTATTCACAGCTCATCAATAACTAGCTTGGCAGTAGCATTAACAAGATAGATTTCCCATCATGTATGGGGCTATTCACAATTGCTGGTATGGTGCATGTAATGCCACCTCTTTCTCTTCCACTCAATAAAAGCACATAGGAATGTAAGTGAGAGTGACATCATTAGAGGGAAGACCTTGAATTCATCCCACTTATTTAAAAATACATACCATTTACAACCTCAGTGTTTCAACTATTATTAATAATTACTTGTGACCCAACTCACAACTGCCAGGCACGGTAATATGTCACCACCCAGCAGTTGAGGACAGCTGGTCTGGAAGACTTGGAGGGGCAGCAGGGCACAGTGGAGGAGGGTCACCGGGATGCAATTCCAGCTTTGGCCTTTATTGTCTCTGTTACTTTGGGCAACAACTCACCAAACCTCAGCCTCCTCGCCGGTAAAGTGATGATAGTAATACCTTCGAGTTATCGTGAGGATTAAAGACAATGTTTATAAACCAACCACAGTTCATGGCCCAATAAATGTTAACTATTTTCACAGCTTCATCATATAAAGGTGATTTCCTGGAACTACTTCTGACTTAATAGTGCTAGCACGTTATCTTTGAAAGTTCATTTAAAGAAAGCGTTATTTCAGAATTAAACTTTCTGTACCAGTGATGTATACAAGTTTTATACATTTTATATATAAGAAATATATTTTTTATATACATCATATATATGTATAACTTGTATACATTTTATACAAGTTAAAAGGCATTAACTTAAGAAATCCACTAATTAAAATAGTCACAATATTTAATTTAGAATAAAGTTAGTAAAAATCATGGATTCTTGGGAAAGGTACAGGAATGAAGGGGAAAGCAACTGTTTCATGTTCTTCTAGGCTCATGACGTGCTGTCTCAGCAGTGCATAAAATACTTCCATTTTTATTCCCAGAATTCTCAGTTCTTACCCTCCTCACACTAAGACAGATATCCTTGCATTCTGTTTGAAAAGTAATGTAGAAGACAGCCTCATACTGAAAATTTTGGGAATCTCTAGGTTATTAAATGGTGCCATCTTAAAAAGTCAAGCCTTAGGCAGAACAGAACATTATACAAGGTACGATAAAGACAGAGTATAGTATAGGGGCTTCCCTGGTGGCGCAGTGGTTGAGGGTCCGCCTGCCGATGCAGGGGACACGGGTTCGTGCCCCGGTCCGGGAAGGTCCCACATGCCGCGGAGCGGCTGGGCCCGTGAGCCATGGCCGCTGGGCCTGCGCGTCTGGAGCCTGTGCTCCGCCATGGGAGAGGCCACAGCAGTGAGAGGCCCGCGTACGGCAAAAAAAAAAAAAAAAAAGACAGAGTATAAATGGAAAAAAAATACAAAGGATTAAACTTTATAGAAGAGAACTGTCCTGGCTGATCAGGCCCAAAACTGATGTGGATGCCCATGAAGAAGGAAACTGAATGCAATTTCCTAAGGTATTCCTCTAAAGACACAACTGAAGCTACCAGTGCTCGTTTGTACAGACACTTTCTGAAATTTCATAAACACTACCCACCATTTATGTGCTCATAATTTGGCACTAGTTCATAAATAAGTAAGACATGTTGTTTGCTTAAAAAAAAAAAAATCAAAGCATTGCTGGTATCTGCATGCTTGCTTGCATAAAACTAGTGTTTAAAAAAAAAAGTTTATTAATTTTATTTATCTATTTATCATACCTTATTTCAAGAGGGAAGGATTAGGCTAATAAATATTATAGACATAAGAAATTTTAGTAGCTTTCCACAAAGCTGACATACACCTTTTAAAAAATTAATCATTCATCCACTCTCTTGGTTTTTTTAATCAATTTCAAGCTTCCCATTTAAAAAAAAAAACTCTAGTCCATTTTAGAGGTTAAAAAACCCACAAAAAAAACAAATATACTAACTTTTATTGTTGGTAACAAAAGGAAAAGTTCTATATTTGTCCATCTCAAGTTATCTCATTCATTTATTCAAACAATCTGAGTCCCCATAATGGGCCAGGCACTATTTTAGTCAAAGGGTATACAATACTAAACAAGAGGGACAAGGTCCTGCCCTCTAGGAACTGACAATCTAATGGGGAAGATTGACATTAAAAAGTAAAAGCAGGGCTTCCCTGGTGGCACAGTGGTTGAGAATCCGCCTGCCAATGCAGGGGACATGGGTCTGAGTCCTGGTCCGGGAAGATCCCACATGCCGAGGAGCAACTAAGCCCGTGCACCACAACTACTGAGCCTGCGCTCTAGAGCCCGCGAGCCACAACAACAAGGGAAGCCACCGCAATGAGAAGCCCATGCACTGCATGAAGAGTAGCTCCCGCTCGCCACAACTAGAGAAAGCCCACGTGCAGCAACAAAGACCCAATGCAGCCAAAAATAAACAAACAAACAAATAAATAAAAAGTAAAAGTAAAAGCAAGCAAATGCATTCACAATATATTGTCCGGTACTAATAAGTGCTGTGGTAATAAGTGTGAGGGAAATACAGCAGGGCGACTGCAGGGTGGGGCAGGCAGGGAGAGGAAGGATACTATTTTATACAGGGTGGTCTTGGAAGGCTGCTCTGAGGAGGTAACACTTGTGCAAAGACCTGAACGAGGAGAAGAAGCCACTCTTGCAAAGATGTAGGGCTGCACTGCCCAAAGGGTGGCCACCGCCCACATGTGGCTATTAAACACTTGAAATGTGGCTAGTCCAAATTGAGATGTGCTGAAAGAGTAAAATACACACTGCATTTTGAAGATTTAGTAAGAAAAAAAGAATGTAAAATATCTCATGAATAATTTTTATATTGATTATATGTTGAAATAATCTCCTAGACATATAAATAAAATTAATATCACCTGTCTCTTTTTACCTTTCTAAATGTGGCTACTAGAAAATTTAAAACTACAAACGTGTCTCACATTATATTTACAATGGACGATGCTGGTCTAGGGGAAGAGGATCTAGTGAAAGAACAGAAGATGAATAGGCCATGAGATAAGAAGCTTGCTGGGGCTTCCCTGGTGGTGCAGTGGTTAAGAATCTGCCTGTCAATGCAGGCGACACGGGTTCGAGCCCTGGTCTGGGAAGATCCCACATGCCGCGGAGCAACTGAGCCTGTGCTCTAGAGCCCACGAGCCACAACTACTGAGCCTGCGCTCTAGAGGCCGTGCTCCGCAACAAGAGAAGCCACCACAGTGAGAAGCCCACGCACCACAACCAAAAGTAGCCCCCACCTGCCTCAACTGGAGAAAGCCCACATGCAGCAATGAAGACCCAACACAGCCAAAATTAATAAATAAAATACAGAAATTAAAATTTAAAAAAAAGAAGCAGCTTGCTGTGTTTAAGAACCTGCAAGAAAACCAATGTAGCAGGAAAGAGTGATCCAATCTGAGAAGGTTGGAAAGGCAGGCAGAAAGCAGAGCATGAACAGCTTTGCCAACCAGGGTGAACAGACTGAATATTTGTGTCCCTCCCCAAAATTCCTATGGTGAAATTTAACCCCCAATGTGATGAATACCATTGGAGGTAGGGCCTTTGGGATGTGCTTAGGTCATAAGAGTGGAACCTTCATGAATGGGATTCATACATATTCTTATAAGCGATACATCAGACAGCAACCTCACCCCTTTCATGTAAGACAGCCATCTATGAACCAGGAAGTGGGCCCTCACTAGACAGCCGATCTGCCGGCACCTTCATCTCAGACTTCCCAACCTCCAGAACAGTGAGAAATAAATTCCTGCTGTTTATAAGCCACCCAGTATATGGTATTCTGTTATAGCAGCCTGAACAAACTAAGATACCATTAAAGAATTTGAATACAAAGGAATCTATTGAAGAATTTTAAGTGGAAAAAATTATTCTCAGATCCCACTGGCTATTTTGTGGAGAACTGGCAGTATCATCCATAATGCTAGAATATAGACTTCTAGAGATTATATAATATCGTCATTTCAAACAGGGATCTCTGGGTTTCTAAGAGTCCATGCAGATAACAACTGAGAGCCCATGAACTGATACTAATATTTCAAAAAGCTTACTAAAAATCGCACCTTTCCTGTAAAGGGCACTGCATAGACTAACTTATTTTTTTCCATTCCTTGTGGATGAAATTATAATTACTCCATCAGTCCTCATGTGAAATATGGGGTATATTCAGTCTTCATTTTCTATATCATTTAGGATTAATCTTTTAAAAAACCGATATACTTAGTTTTTCATTCAAAAATAATTTCAGGCCCATAGAAGACAGGAGTGGTAAGTTCAGAAATCAATAATCTCACTTAACCCCTTCGAGACAGATAAAAACACTTGAGACAAGTCCCGCCCATCAGGAAACTTGCACAAGCCTCTTAGATAGCCTTATCCACCAGAGGGCAGACAGCAGAAGCAAGAAGAACTACAATCCTTCAGCCTGTGGAACAAAAACCACATTCACAGAAAGACAGACAAGATGAAAACGCAGCGAGCTATGTACCAGATGAAGGAACAAGATAAAACCCCAGAAAAACAACTAAATGAAGTGGAGATAGGAAACCTTCCAGAAAAAGAATTCAAAATAATGATAGTGGAGATGATCCAGGACCTTGGCAAAAGAATGGAGGCAAAGATCGAGAAGATGCAAGAAATTTTAACAAAGACCTAGAAAAATTAAAGAACAAACAGAGATGAACAACACAATAACTGAAATGAAAACTACACTAGAAGGAATCAATAGCAGAATAACTGAGGCAGAAGAACGGATAAGTGACCTGGAAGACAGAATGGTGGAATTCACTGCTGTGTAACAGAATAAAGAAAAAAGAATGAAAAGAAATGAAGACGGCCTAAAAGACCTCTGGGACAACATTAAACACAACAACATTCACATTATAGGGGTTCCAGAAGGAGAAGAGAGAGAGAAAGGACCCAAGAAAATATTTGAAGAGATTATGGTCAAAAACTTCCCTAACATGGGAAAGGAAAGAGCCTCCCAAGTCCAGGAAGCACAGCAAGTCCCATGCAGGATGAACCCAAGGAGAAACACACCGAGACACATAGTAATCAAATTGGCAAAAATTAAAGACTGGGATTGACATGTATACACTGATGTGTATAGAATGGATGACTAATAAGAACCTGCTGTATAAAAAAATAAATAAAATAAAATTCAAAAAAACCCAAAAAACAAAAAAACACTTGAGGCCCACAGCTGTCCTATGTAACAGGCCCAGGATGGGACTCTCAGCTTCTGACTGTGCATCCAGCTTTAACAACTGTACTGACAGCCACGCAAGCCATGGTTTCACAAGCAACCAACATTCCTCTTCAAAACTATAAACTTACCTAAGGACAAGTAATTTATGCTAAGAAAAGACAGGTATAAAACCCAGTAAGAAGAATGAAAAGGTTTAAGATTTTTTTGAAAGTGGTATTTTTATTTATGCAGTAAATGCCTTATACCTATATAATATCTTATCTTTATAAATATACATTAATAAAAACAAAAGTAGTGCTCACTTAGGCCGCACGTATACTAAAATTGGAACAATACAGAGAAGATTAGCATGGCCCCTGCGCAAGGAGGACACGCAAAGTCGTGAAGCATTCCATATTTTGGTACAGCAGAAACTAACATAACATTGTAAAGCAATTATACTCCAATAAAGATATTTTAAAAATTTAATACCACAAGAAAAGAACAAAAGTAAATCAATTATATATTCTTTTTTTTTTTTTTTAATAAATGAATGATAGAATGCATGCAGTGCCACCTTTAAGAAGAGACAAGCCAAGTCAGGTCTTAAAGATCATAAAGACCAGTCTTCTCCCTCTTAATATCTTTCCTCTACAGAGGAGTTTAAAAAATAATCTCATTTGATTATAAGGTTATCCATGAAGAGTACTGGTAGATTTTATAATCTGTGTGATACAGTATATGTTACTAAGGAGGCAGCAAATGTAGTGGTTATGAGCATGGATGGATCATGTCAGATTTTAATCCAGGTTTCTCACTTCTTATATGAAGTTAGGTAAAGTACTTAAATTCTCTAGCCTGTTTCCTCATCTGGAAAATAGAGAAAATAGTGCCACTTCCTAAGGTTGTCAGGATTAAATGAGGTAATAATCATGAAGTATTATGCCAGTGCTTGGCATGTGGAAAGTACTAAATAAATGTTATTTTATTATTGCTATTTCATTGTAGATTTTTTCAGAACAGTGAGTGTCACCTATATACTCCTCAACCTGGCACACTGTAAGCATTTAACATTGAATAATTAGGGGCTTCCCAGGTGGTGCAGTGGTTGAGAATCTGCCTGCCAATGCAGGGGACACGGGTTCAATCCCTGGTACAAAAAGATCCCACATGCCATGAAGCAACTAAGCCCGTGCACCGCAACTATTGAGCCCGTGCTCTAGAGCCCGTGAGCCACAACTACTGAGCCTGCGTGCCGCAACTACTGAAGCCCGCACGCCTAGAGCCCGTGCTCCACATAGAGAGAAGCCACCACAATGAGAAGCCCATGCACCGCAATGAGGAGTATCCCCCGCTCACCACAACTAGAGAAAGCCCATGCACAGCAACGAAGGCCCAACGCAGCCGAAAATAAATAAATTCATTTTAAAAAAATTGAATAATTAATCCAAAGCATAATAGTAGTTACAGCTTTACCAAAAACAAAATTTAGGTCACTATTAATCAAAACTGTTAAGGATCTGGACATATAACACTTGTTTCCTAAAGTACTTTTTTTTTAATTGAAGTATAGTCGACTAAAGTACCTTATGTAGGAACCACCTCTACCCTCTAACAAATTATAGAAGAAGAAAATGTTTTCTTCCATATGGAGTTCCATGGAAATTATGACTAACTTCTATTACTCCAAGAGTGTCTGTGACCAGAAGTGGAAATGCAAACAAAAGGATATACTCAGGAATTTCAGAACAGTATGTCTCAACTCCTTAGCAGTGGATATTATGTACTTGCCCTCCTCCAGCCTTCTTCTTCTCTTCCCGTCCCCTTTCTTCCCCTTTCTCTTACTATTTTCTCCTCCTCCAAAGACACTTATGCCCCTTCCTCCTCCCCTCTCCCTATCCATCTTGTCTTCTCTGGTCTTCTGAGCTCCCTATGCTGGAAGGTCCTGCATTAACCAATGCAGCAGGTGCCTGAGCCCTAGGGTTACCACAGGGACTTAGCTGCTCTCACTGCTGGGCCAATTTCACCATGAAGAATTTTATTTCCAGTGGATTTTTTTAAACTTTTTTTTTGTTTTTTTTTAATATTTATTTATTCGGCTGCACCGGGTCTTAGTTGCAGCACGCGGGACCTTTTAGTTGCAGCACGTGGGCTCTTAGTTGTGGCATGTGGGATCTGGTTCCCTGATGAGAGATAGAACCCAGGCCCCCTGCATTGGGAGTGCGTAGTCTTAACCACTGGACCACGAGGGAAGTCCCTCCCAGTGGATTTTTAAAATCAAGTTATCACTATACCACAGCAACCAGACCTTGAATCTTCTTTGGCCCCATTAGAATGGAAATTGATCCTTGTATTATTCCTTCCCCAGCCTCCCAGTTACCAGGTCAGACCTTCCAAACTCCCAAACATAATCTATTGCGGGCCAGGGATGTCCACAAGGCTAACAACTGAGGCACCACCAATGTAGTCAGATGAAGGAAGCTCCTACCCCACCCACGCCCGTACACCTGGCGGCAGTTTTTAAAAGACTTTAGCACAGACTTGCCTACTGACATTCAGTCTGGATTAAGGGCAATCCTGAAATGCTTGCAATTTGAGTAAACCTCATCTTTTTTCTGAGCTTAAATAACTATGGAGCTTTGTGTATTAGAACAAACAGGCTTGGGAATTCCGTGGCAGTCCAGTGGTTAGGACTCACTCAGCGCTCACTGCCGAGACCCCAGATTCCATCCCTGATCAGGGAACTAAGATCCCACAAGCCGCGAGACAAGGCCAAAAAAAACCCCAAAAAACAGGCTTTAGTCTGGTGCCTGCACTGGTCAAATGTGATCTCTAAGACCTTAAACTCTCAGCCTTGGTTTCTTCACTCTAAATGATGTCTAAGATCCTTTCCAGCACTACTGTGGCATGATACTGTCAGTCTCAACTAAATTTTATATTTGAATTTAGACCATGGTCTCCACTGCCTCTAAACTCTTCTGGAAACCAGAGCCAAGACACCAAGGCTAAAAATAAACAGCTGGAGGCACCAAGGAAGATCTCTAAACAAAGGTCTGTGGCAGTGCTCACCCATCAGACTTCCATATCTATCAGCAGTACTGAATCCAAGCTACCATGGGAAAGCTTTAAGAATATTCTGGTCACCACACAATTTGTAGACTCATGTGTAAGTCTTATTAAACACTATGTACTATGTATAAGGTACTATGAAAGAGAGAGGCAAAGGCTTTTCCTTCTTGGGGGTTCGCATATTTATGTTACTTAAATAAAGGTCTAATTACATCCTTCATTTTTTTTTGTTTGTTTTTTGTTTTTAAATTTATTTATTTATCTATTTTTGGCTGTGTTGGGTCTTCGTTGCTGCTCATGGGCTTTCTCTAGTTGTGGCGAGCAGGGGCTACTCTTCGTGCAGCGCGCAGGCTTCTCATTACGGTGGCTTCTCTTTTTGCCGAGCACAGGCTCTAGGCACACAGGCTTCAGTAGTTGTGGCTCGTGGGCTCTAGAGCACAGGCTCAGTAGTTGTGGCGCACGGGCTTAGCTGCTCCACAGCATGTGGGATCTTCCCGGACCAGGGCTCAACCCCGTGTCCCCTGCACTGGCAAGCAGATTCTTAACCACTGCACCACCAGGGAAGCCCCACATCCTTCACTTTTCCATTGCCTGAAAGATCTGTGCTGTAAATCAAGCCACATAAATTCCTACAGCTAGGTATTGGAGGAAATGAGAGACATAAAAGAAAATTTCAAAATGACACCTTCTTCCCTTCACATCAACTAATTCCAGTGACTTCTATTTACAGCCCCTTTCTTCTTTATGCAATAAAGAATCAGTTTGAAACTTTTTGTTTTCTTTAACATTAAGAGAAATTTAAACATTTCTGCTTTAACATTTAAGGGACAATTTTGTTTACGGATAAAGTACATCTTGAAAACATACAGTGAGTAGGAGAAGCACAACAGCTAAGACATGGTAGAGAAAGGACAATAGGCAATACTGCTGTAACAGTATACATATAGAGAGAGATATCTCCGTAAAATTTCTAGGTCTTCCATTTTAAAATATTTTAAATTTATATATATTTAAATTATCTTCTGCTGTTAAAAGACCTATTTGAGATGAAAGAAGTCTTTTCCATTGTTGGTAAAGCAGCACCTTACTGGAGGAGTGTAAAGGTCTCATTTCTCATAAAGTCTCAGTCTATTTAATTATTACTTCATCATATGGTTTGTGTCCTTCATTTGATAACAATGTCCCACCACCTGCACAGTGTGAGTTCTAGGAATATGCATATGTTAAGAAAAAGTCTATAAAGCAATTGGTAGAATTTACGTTTAATAGAAGTCAATTAAGATCTTCTACAGGCAGGGTGACAACTTGCTAAGAAACAGTGTGATAAAAATGGATCAGCTCCAGAAAAGTAAAATAGAAACTTAACTATCATTAACTTTGAAATTAATGCAGCAAAACAGAAACAACCTTCTGACTAATTTGCCTAACTCACTGGCCTTGTTTCCTGATCCTTAAATGTAACTCTGTGGAAACAGTTAAGACTGTTAGCTGGAACATGATACTACATTCTCTTGTTTCCTCTCCTCTCACTGGTCACATTTCTTTTTTTTTTTTTTGGCGGGGCGGGGGGGCCTCTCACTGCTGTGGCCTCTCCCGTTGTGGAGCACAGGCTCCGGACACGCAGGCTCAGCGGCCATGGCTCACGGGCCCAGCCGCTCCGCAGTATGTGGGATCTTCGCGGACCAGGCCACGAACCCGTGTCCCCTGCGTCGGCAGGTGGACTCTCAGCCACTGCGCCACCAGGGAAGCCCTTCACTGGTCACATTTCTTAACCTCCTTGGTTGTTTTCCCCTCATCCTTCTCACCTCTGAATGTTGGAATGTCTCCAGGACTCAATCCTCTTTTCTATCTACACCCACTCCCTGGGTGATGTCACCCAATTTCATGGCTTTCGATTCATATCTAAAAATAAATTCAGACCCCTGAAATATGTCCTGCCTACTTGGTATCTCCATTTGAATGTCTAACGGGAACCTCAAACTTAACATGTCCAAAGCTAAACTAATCTTCTCCAGCCAGCTTCTCCATCAGTCTTCCAATTTTAGTAAATAAAGGTGCTTATAATTGCTTAGGCAGAAAACCCTGGAGTCATCTCTGATCACTTTCTTTGAGTATGAATACCATACTCAATTCATCAGCAAGTCCTGCTGACTCTCCCTTCAAAATATATCCAGCTTCTAACCACTTCACGGCTACTGCCCTGGTCCAAGCCACCAACAACTCTCACCTCCAACAGTGAAAAAGAGCCTCCTAACTGGTCCATCTCTATCCTTGCCCCTGATATACTCCAGTCAACATGGTAGCCACAGCCATCTTTTCAGAAGGTACATCAGATCTCATTACACTGCTCAAAACCCAGTGAGATGGTTTTCCACCTCAGAGTAGAAGTCTGTCTATGAGGCCCTACAGAATCTCCCCTACCCCTTCTCAATGATCATATCTACTAACCTCCCTCTTACTCAGTATCAACCACACTGGCCTCCTTGCTGTTACCTGCAAAACTAGGCACCCTTCCACCTCAGGTCTTTGCACGTGCTGTTTCCTCTGCCTACAATGCTGTTCCCTGAGACAATCCACATGGCTTGCTTCCTCACCTCCTTTAGGGTTCTGTTCAAATATCACCTTATCAGTGAGGCCTTCCCTAACCATCTTATTTAAAATCGTTACGACCCCACAAGTCTCACCATTCTGCTGGCACTGCCCTACCATCATTTCCCTGCTTTATTTTTCCTCATAGCACTTATTAACCTCTGACAAACTATATATTTTTATTATTTCGTCATGCTACAATGTAAGTTCTATGATGGCAGGAATTTTTTGACTGCTTTGATTACAGCTGAGCCCAGGGCCTAGAACACAATCTACACCTAAAGGCTTTCAAAACTATTTGCTGAATGAACAAATGAAAATATTATCAGACAAAATTGTTACCTCAAAACACCAAGTATTATGAGGGGCAGAAATCTCAAACAACACCCACACTCACCCATAGTACTGCAAAAGGAGAAGGCAGTTTGTGCCTTAAAAAAAAGCATTAAAAGTTTTTTTACTGTTTAATTTTGTTAAAGCCATTTGCACTATGCCTAAAGAGTCCCAGGCCACACTTACAGGTGTTGTTTTAGCTTTACTAGGCATACAGACTTGATGAAGAAAAAAATACAGGCTTTTTCCAGTCATCAGTCGCCACTGACAGAAGGTCTCCAAGAGCCTCAGTGCCACAAATGCTTAGGGAGATGTTTAGGGGAAAAGGGATTCTAGAAACATAAAATAATCCCTTCACCAATCCCAAAAGAGGAATCTCTGCAAACATTTTTTTCTAACTCCATAACCCTTAACAAAGCCATTCTTAATATGTACATGAAATCTTAACTGAAGAAACAACATGAATATATAATTACACATAGAGAAAACCTGGTACTCCTCTCTCTTTTCAAAAAATAAAATTAAGTAAAACTAGACATAGTTTTTGTTGAAAATGTTTTGCTGCGAAACCGACTTAAGATATTCACTTAGGTTAAGAGGTCACTTGGGTATTGTATCTTAAGGCTGAACAGTTTTGTTTACTATTGTTTATTATTTAATACATTCTTCCCAGTCCGCCCCTCCAAAAAGGAAAAGAAAAGAAAAATACACACTGGTGCAATCAAGAATGCTATGTCCAAAAGAAGCTGCTCTGAAAGGCTATGACCTAAGTGTTTAACACTGACACAGATAAAGTTCAAGCGGTAGATGTCACTTATCTCACCCATTTAAAAAAAAAAAAAAATCCAGATTCAGATCCCAAGAAGGCAAGCAGAAAGACACAGGCATGAAAAATGAAATCAGCCTTTTCTCCCCGGCCTCCTCCAGACACTGTGCACTCACCCCCGGCCCCTCCACCACCATCCTTTAATAGCCCCCCTTCCCAGCGTCGGTTCCCCAGCTCAGTCCTGCACTGCGCCACCAACTGAGTCAAGAGGACGGGCCAATGCCCCTCCAGGAAAACCCAGGCGGCAACACTCGGTGCACCCAACTGAGGGGAAATATCCAACTACTTAAACTCGGAACAGTATAAGCGGTGTCAACAAAGCGTCGTGCCGGGACCCGAGCGTTCAAAGATCGTCGCCAGCTCCGGTGACACTGCCAAACCGACAGGATTCCAAAAGGTGACTCGACGGTCATCGCAGAACCCGAGGCGTGAGGCGGCGCAGACCGGGAACAGTCAGGGATGAAGTACAACCAGCCTCCCGCCCGGTGCTCGCCCCACGGGCCACCGCCACCTGGGTGGGCGCGAACCCCGCGGCCTCCAACTCCCCTCCCCGAGGGGGCCGGGGCGCCACGTCACGTGCCGAGGCTGAAACTTCGCAGCCGGGGCGGAGGGTGGAGGGTAGGGGGCGGGAGCCGCAGGAGCACAGAGAGGCCTGGAGTTAATGCGCCCGGTGACTCACCGACCGCCTCCGCGGGCAGCTGCGGGCGAGGGGGCCGGCGCGCCGGGCTGGGGCCGTGCCCTCGGGGCCGACCCCGACACTGCCCCCGCACCCGTTATTCCTAACCCCGCGCCCGTCAGGCAAAAGCCCCCGGCGGGCGCCCGCGGGCTCAGCAGCGCACCCTGCACGCGGAATAAATAACAATGTCATTAATCGCCGCCCGAGAGCCCTGCCGGCCAGAGAGCGGGCGCCGCCGGGAGCTGACTTTGTCTGGAGCCCGCACGCCGCCTCCCAAGCGTCCCCGCAGCACCCCCCGCGTCCCTGAAGGGACCCCCGCGCCACCGCAGCCCGGCCTTACCCGCCAGCTCGTCAGGCTCCAGGCCGCTGTCCGCGTCGATCCCGCACAGCACGAAGTAGTGCGCGAAACGGCAAGCGGCCGGGGAGGAGCCCGAGCCCGGGCCAGGCGCCGCGCCGCTCCCGCTCATCCCGGCTGCGCTGCTCCTGCTGCCGCCGCCGCCGCCTCCCGAGAGGGCTCGCGGCCGAGACTGCCGCTCGGGCTTTGGTCTCCGCGCGCCCGCCCTAGGGCGACCGGGGCGCGCCCATGGCCGCGCAGCCGCCGCTCGTCACCGCAGCTTGGCTCCTCGCTCAGCGCCGGGGAAGGGGCCGCGAGCTCGCGCGCAGTCGGTCCGGATCCCGGTGCGGGGTGGGGGAGGGGCGCGGGGGGGGGGAGTGTCGCCGTGAGAGGCCCGCGCCGCCGCAGCTGCACTCGCGAGCTGGGAGCCACGGCGTCTAGCGCCCGCGGGTCAGCTGAGCCGGCGCTCGGGCTGTGGGAGCGTGGGGGCGCGGAGGACCGGCGCGTGGGGCGGGGGCGCGGAGAGGAGGGCGCGCTCGCGAGGGGCGGGAGCGCGCGTTTCGGCCGTGTGTGTGCGCGCGCGTGCAGCGGGCTCGGAGGGAGAGCCTAGGGCTGGCGGGATTCGTGCCCGCCCGCCGGCGGGGGCTGCGGCGCGGGGGCGACCCCACACACGCGGCTCCTGGCCTCCACCTGCCCGCAAGAGGCAAAGCCGCAGAGCAGGATTATGCTTTCTAAACGGGATGCTACCTATCCTGATTTTTTAAAAAAAGAAATGCAGCTTTGGGAAAGGTTAACGGCGCTCTGAAATCATTTCCCACAACGATCTGGACCATCAACATGTTTTAAACTGTGACAAGTGCAGATGCCAATCTCATTTTAAGATCCTAGTCTTTGAATCCTTCTCCCAGCCCTCAGCCCCATTCACAAGCCATCCTTCCTCACTGAATTGGTGCCAGCTCAATGGTGAAGGGGGCAGGGGGGGAACAATACTCAATATCCACAAAGCTTTGAGACTTCTAAAAGGACTTCAATTACCAACTTCCCCTCCTCGACCCATTCCGTAATTTATCCTGACATTTTCCAGGTCAGTGTAAAGTAGCCAAGGCGCTCCAGTTCCCCAGCTCTGTACTCATTTGATATTATCAGCTCTCCCAGCAGGTACAATCAGCGGCTGATAAAGCAACAGGAATTAGACCCTGAACTCTGCTCTTCGCAAGACTATGGCTCTCTTACCCTGCCCTTTCCTCTGACTTCACATTATTCAGAACGAGCTCACCAGTCAGTTCTTCCTCTCTTGAAAGGTGAAAAACTGAATCCATCCCACTCCACAGTGTCATCCCTTCCACACCACTCCGTACTCTCTTCCTTCGGGATTTGGGGATAAGGGAGCGGGGCGGGGGGGGGGGGCGTGTGGGTGTGCATCGTGAACAACGCTGCTAGACACAAAAGCAAACCTTCCAGGGAGGTGGACTGAGAGGACGAACCTCAATTATTTGACTGAATAATGTTCTTCCTGGAAGATATGTATGCATGCATACCATCAATTACTGTAGCTTGTACCCTCACTTTCTCTCCAAGTTTGAAGGGTAAGAAGAATCAAAAAATCAGAATGAGCCACAGCCTGGGAAACGCACCATTAGCTCCTGTTGCACCCTGCACTTTTCCCTCAAAACGCTTATAATGACTTTTTCTGTGTCTGTGTGCTCATCTGGGTTGTAAGCTCCACACAGCAGGAGTCACCATCCTGCTATTCCTATTTCTAGTATCTATCAGAACCCTGGTCCATGTAGTCCTTCAATTTATGTTTATAGAATGAATGAAAGAAGGGTGGTTATCTAGGTAGTAACAAGTTGTTGATGCTACTAGGAAAATACAGAAACTGTAATATCTGTGACATATTTATGAACATATGCTAATTTGCTATTATACAATGATTGCTGTTTCTCATATACAGGGTACTGAAATATGTAAAACAATTTCACTAATGGTGGGGGGAGGGAATGACAGGTTGTGTATGTTTCTCCTGTCTTTGCTGGTAGATCCTTACAGATTGTTTGTTAGATTCTAGACTAATAAAACAAAGCACAATAGAAAACTAATTTACTGTTTGCACTAGCCAAGGGATATGTCACTTTTTGTTCATTTGAAAAGTAACTGACTTATGAGTTTGTAATGCAGGGCTTACAAACTCATAAGTCAGTTACTTTTCAAATGTTATGCATTCAATTATGATATATAAATTTCATCAAAATAGACAAAATCTCTAAAATCGCCCCTAAGGCTTTCAAGAGAATTGTCACACATTACAAGATTAAACTCTAATTTGAAGATACCTGGATATGTTCTAATTATCACTTCAGAATGACAATGTGTAGGTATATTCTGCATTAAACTGCAATTAAACAAAGCTGAGGGCTTCCCTGGTGGCACAGGGGTTGGGAGTCCGCCTGCCGATGCGGGGGACGCGGGTTCGTGCCCCGGTCCGGGAGGACCCCACATGCCGCGGAGCGGCTGGGCCCGTGAGCCGTGGCCCCTCGGCCTGTGCGTCCGGAGCCTGTGCCCCGTGGCGGGAGGGGCCACAGCAGTGAGGGGCCCGCGAACCAAAAAACAAAACAGAAAAAAGCTGAAAGGATAACCAAGAATTAACTATATATCATTGCATACATGTTTTCCTCCAAAATAATGACATAGAAATAAATTAGCTAAGTGAACAAAAATGACTTAAATCTTACAAAATATTTAAGTTGTGTTGAGGGGAGAGATCATATCCCTATTCCCATGCTAAGACAACCTCTGTCGGTACCGTCCTTCATTTCCACCATGTCATCCACACATACTCACAACCAAGAGAGATGGGATTGCTAAAGTAACTATTCAGAGTCCCAGATGTTCATTGGACCACATTTTACTAGTAGTCAGAGTCACCACATGATATGCCACCAGGTTAGCCGTGCTCAGTCAATTCCTCATTCCTGTGCTTCCTGCAGGCAGCAGACCCTGGCATGGCTGAGCCTCTCCAAGCATAAGTGATGCCCTCCATTGGAGTTTTTACCAGAGAGTCCTTCAGAGACAGCAGATCATTGATCAAATACTTAGAGCATGGCCTTGCATTCTGCTTGTACATATGCTGCCTGACTGGGAACCTGCAATGGAGAAAACAATCCCAGCTTTAACCTCTACATAGCACAAAACATGCCAAATAATCACAATTCCAACAAAAGATTTTCTTTTGTGAGTGACGTTTTCTTGAGTGACATTTTCTTCTGCCAGGGTTTTAGCTTTCTGGGAAAATCTTATCACAATGAAAAGTTATTTGGAAAATCAATAACCATATTCCCTCATCATTAGTTTCAGAAAAAGTGTCAGTTTATGCCAATAAGAGTTTGGTAGCAAAACAGCCATCTCGCGATTTTGCATAAATCTGTTTCTACTGTATACAATGGGTCCAAGTTTATAAAAAATCTCTTTTATGTAAGTCATTATGCTAATGCTTTGAGAATATGAAACTAAATAAAACACAATCCCTCTTCTTCAGGAGTCTAGAGTCTAGCAGGAAGGAAAATATTTTTCAAAAATAATTAAAATACCGGGCTTCCCTGGTAGCGCAGTGGTTGAGAGTCCGCCTGCCGATGAAGGGGACACGGGTTCGTACCCCGTTCCGGGAAGATCCCACATGCCTCAGAGCGGCTGGGCCCGTGAGCCATGGCCGCTGAGCCTGCGCGTCCAGAGCCTGTGCTCCGCAACAGGAGAGGCCACAACAGTGAGAGGCACACGTACCGGAAAAAATTAATAATAATAATTAAAATACCAAAAAGAGATAATAAAAAGTAAAATGTCGTATATTCCACAGGACAAGTTCAAAAAGTGATGTAGGATTTAGTGAGCAGAGGTCAAATCTTATTAAGGAATCCACTAGGACATCAAGAAAGTGGTAATATTTGAGGTGGCCTTATAAGAGGAATAGGAGTTCATCAGGTAGAGATGGGAAGGAAGACGTTCCAGGCACAGAGGAAATGACTGGGGTATAAAAGTGCATAGAGGACAATAGTTCAGTTGGAGCCAGAGCATGAAGAGCCTTCAATGCCAGGCAAATGGGGGTGACTCACTTTCTTAAAGTCTTACTGATACCTGAGAGCTAGTCTTAGCTAATGATTTCTTTTAATAAATTTATGTATTTATTTATTTTTGGCTGTGTTGGGTCTTCGTTGCTGTGTGTGGGCTTTCTCTCTAGTTGCAGTGAACAGGGCCTACTCTTCATTGTGGTGCGCAGGCTTCTCTTGTTGTGGAACTCAGGATCTAGGGGCTTCAGTATTTGTGGCTCTCAGGTTTAGCTGCTCTGCCGCATGTGGGATCTTCCCGGACCAGGGCTCGAAGCCATGTCCCCTGCATTGGCAGGTGGATTTTTAACCACTGTGCCACCAGGGAAGTCCCTAGTCTTAGCTAGTTTTGAGTGAGTTTAACACAGAATATTTGAAATCAGCTAAGCCAGCCCTCTCACTTTACAAATAAAAATGTCTAAGTTCCACAGAATTTTCGTGACTTACCCAAACACACATTGTTAGTGGCAGGACAGGAACAAAGCCTAAAAGACTGGATTGTAGGATATCTTAAGGCCCTTTCAGCTCTGATGTTGATAAGTCTATGACATCTCCTTACTTGAGTTGACTAATCTTTCCCCTCTGTGCTGCTTATGACTTCTTTTCAGAGATCCACTTCGGAATTTGATTATTTTTTTCTTTTGAAATGAACATTTTTCAAACATACAGAAAGACTAGGATAATGAGCACATATATACCCATCACCTAGTTTTAATATTAACATTTTGCCATTTTGTTTCATCTGAAGTATTTGAAAGTAATAAGGCATAACATTTGTCAACATTTTGAGTATGTCTGTACTATCTAAAATTTCACATGGGGACTTCCCTGGTGGCGCAGTGCTTAAGAATCCGCCTGCAAATGCAGGGGACATGGGTTTCATCCCTGGTCTGGGAAGATCCCACATGCCGCGGAGCAATTAAACCGGAGCACCACAACTACTGAGCCTGCGTTCTAGAGCCCGCGAGCCACAACTACTGAAGACCACACGTCTAGAGCCCATGCTCCGCAACAAGAGAAGCCACCACAATGAGGAGCCCATGCACCACAACAAAGAGTAGACCCCCACTCACTACAACTAGAGAAAGCCCACGCACAGCAATGAAGACCAACGCAGCCAAAAATAAATAAAATTTTTTTTAAAAAATCCTAATTAAAAAAAATAGGGAGACGCAAGAGGGAGGAGATATGGTGATATATGTATAGCCGATTCACTTCATTATAAAGCACAAACTAACACACCATTGTAAAGCAATTATACTCCAATAAAGATGTTAAAAAAAAAAGTTTCACATGAATGTTTCCTTACTTTCTCAATGAAATCTCTAGACCTTCTTTTCTCCCTTTACCTCATATAAAATACCAAACATTAGTTCCTATTCATCATCTAGTCCTATTCTTTCTCTTTTTTCCAATAATACTATAGTAGATTTATGTGTAATTATTTTCTCAGGACCGCCTCCTTCTTCTGAGAACCCTGTTCCTTTCATTCCAACCAAATTGCTCTCTTAGGAGCTATCGATACAATGATGTGATACAACATCTCACAGACACACACACATACACACACACACACACACACACACACACACACACACACACACGCACATCTCTCCCTCCTCTCAAAACAATTGATTGGTCTAGAAGAAGCCTTGTGGCCCAAGCTGGGCCAATAAGCAATTTCTCATTGGTCTTGGACTTGAAACCTAGAGAGTTGAGGTGGTCTCTCTGCAGGTGGCCAGCATTGTAAGCTGAGAAACTCAGGAGATACCAGTAGTCATGTTTCTGTTATGGGAAGAAAGATAATCTGCAGCAAGAGAGAAGAATGAGGATGACACTCAGGACAGAGGACACAAATGGAGCAAGCATCCTCTAATGTTATCATGAATTTGACTTTTTTTTGCCTAAGGTAATTTAAATTGGGATTCTGCCCCTTGCAGCCAAAAGAGCATATATGTAAGTGTGATTTGGCCTGGAGAATATTGATAGGAAGGATTAAGCAAAACCTTCTGGCTACCCCAGGCTAAAAGGTATAAATACCTCTCTACGCATCCACCCAACCCCAATTGAAAAGACGTGAAGAGAAGCTGTAACTCTGTATATGTTTTCAAGATTTATATAACTATAAATACATAAACCTATAAAAACTAATTATACCTTATCTATTTCTTGAAACAATAGCAGACTATATTTAAAATATCATAAACTTATTTTTTCAATTGTTGATAGATTACATTTTGTGTTCAGAAATCTTCCCCCAAGCCAGACCCTGGCACGGCACACAGAAGGGAACATTTGAGACTGCAGAACATCTACATTTACCCTAGTATTGCTGCCCCACATAAGCTCCAGGTGGAAAGAAAATAGCTGAATCTTCAATGCTTACAACCTTTAATTTGATTAGCTCCATCCAGCAGAGAAATGAGGACCATGAATGTCAGACTTTGCTATCCATCATTCAAGAGAATAGTAAGCAAGGGGCAAAGGAGGGGCCATGAGTGTTACCGTAGTAGAAGTCCCTCCTTATGGAAAAGAGGCAAGAGGAAAGGAAGTTCCTCCCTAAGGAGTGTTTGTTTAATCAGAATCCATTCCCCTCCCTTCATTGTTTAGCCTTGATGTTGTTTGGGTGGGATTGGCCTTACTGCTAGCTCTAGGGTGAGGCTTTGTGAACCTATGTCCCTTTAAGGGTTAATGATTTGAAGATGGACAATTGTCCTAAGCTGGTCTACTTAGTGTGAGGTTCAGAACTTTCATTTGATAACTGGAGGAAGGAACAACCTCTTCTCGTCTTGGATGTAAATGAGGAAGTATACAGAATTGCTGGTAGCCCTACAAGGAAAGCCAGGCCAAGGATGAAGGCAACATACAGAACAGGGCAGAGACTAGAGGAACTCTGAAAAGCAGATTATATCATGAACTCCGGATCAAATCACACAAGAAGCCAGGTCAATATCTGGGATTTGTCAGTTAATGTGAGCCAATACATTCCTTTTATTGTTTCAGCCGGTTTGAGTTATTTTCTTTTACTAGCAACTAAAAGTATGCCCCCCAAATAAGGGGATTGATCTGTAAGTTCCCTCCCAGTTAAAAATAAAATTATACATATTCTAAATCTAAAAGGAAAGAATATATAATTCCATATTCTGGAAAAAGCCCCAGTGCTATCTCTTCTCAAGGAGGTAACAACAATATGCCACTAGAATCTCAGGCAGCTAGGTCAGGCTCCACCTGAGAATCAGGGACCATAGGATGAGGAAGAAATCTTAACAGTCTGCTGTAGAGGATAGTTTCCTTGGTTGGATGGGTTCCTTCTCTAAACCAAGATTGAGAATATAAGAGTAGCGATTAAAATACAGATTTTCCATCAAAATTTAGAACACTCCTACCTTTTGTTTCATCAATTCTGCTTCTCAGAATCTCTCCTACAAAAATACACAAGCAAAGGATATGTGTGCAGTGATATGACCTGAAACATTGTTCATGGTATTAAAAAAATGGAGACAATCTTATTTCTACCAAAAGGAAATGGTTATATAAATTATGGTATATCTATGTGGTGTAATGTAAGAAAGAAGGATGCACGGATAGAAAAAAAATTATCTACTATATGGTTGAATATATAAAATATATCAAATCAAGAAAGAAAAATATAGAGTATGATCCTGTGTTAAAAAGAAACTCTATACTTATGTTTGTGCTTAGAAAATATGAAAAGCTTCCACTTTTTATTTTTCATATCTCAAATATGAAATTTATAAATTGTTAAAAAATTTTACAACAGGCATCTGTTGCAGTTTTGTAATTCAAAACCTTTCCTTTTTAAGTGTGTATGTGTATTTTTCTGTGAGAAAAGATTGTCAACATTGTGAATCATGATTATTTTCATAAATAACTCAAACTTGTAACTCTTTTATTGACTTATTCTTAAGATCAATTTGAATGACTATAGATATATTCATATATGCATATATACACATGCATGCATAAAGGAGTATGAATGTTGACAATTCATTCATTATTCAACAATTCTTATTGAGTGCCTACTATATGCCAGGCAGTGTTCTAGTGATATGTCAATGAGTCCTATAAATATACAGTGTTGCACATAATGAGATCCAAAATAGTCTCAAGAATATAAGTAACTATAAATGTCGAAATGTAGCAAAGTATAATGTTTATGTGTGTATAATTTTCAATCATCAAAACCATTTAATTTGGCTATTCAGTGATGAACTCGATTTTGTGTTATAAATGTGTAACCTTCTTCAGTTTCAACTATAAACCTCATAGCTGAAAGCACTGAATTGAAGAGCCAGCTAAATAAAACTACAGATCTTGATTTGGGTGTGTTTTGGACCCAACATCTTTAGACCCTTACCACATGCCAGAACGTAAACCTGAGTTCTCAGTTCCAGACTTCATATACAATTTTTCTAATACTTCCTTTAAATCACAGAAATCTCACTCATCAATTCTCTCCCACCCTGAATTCAGAGGCACTTGTAATTAGTCCCACACAATTTAGTCTTGCAATATTAACTAATTCAGATATATAAATCTTTTCTTTCCAACTTGTGCAGCTGAGAGCTTATGGAGGTCAAGAACTGTTTTCTCTTTCCTCACATCCACACATCACAGTTATTCTTTCAGAAAACTGTAAATGCATCCCTCAGCTTCCTCAACAAAGAGTGTACATTTAAACTAAAAATAGAACACAGATCCTCTGTGTTTTTCAGTCATAATCAATATGACTATTCGTGAGGCAATTATTTTAAGCTTAGCAATTTAGACATAATCCCATCATTGAATTAGGCTTGAAATCTTAGGAGGAAATTGCAGCATGTTTATTCATCTTAGTTGCTTCTAAGCAACTGTTATCCTCCAAGCTTAGAACCCCCTCCATGATTTCTAGGGAGCAATTTTAGATTACATAATACTTTTTGGAATACATTCTGGAAAGTACCTATTCTGTTTTAGGAAAACTATAGCCTCTCTCTCTCTCTCTCACTTTTTTAAAAGAATTCTCCTATGACTATTTCCTTGAACTTCAGACTCCAGCGATAAGTAAAGGTAACAAGAAAGATGCCGGGAGAAAAGCCAATTTAATTGTGCTATCCTGAATAATTGTTTCTGACTTCCAGCTTGCCCATTGTGATTTTTTTGGCAGGAAAGAAATTAATATCAGACTCCAACAACCTTCAAACAAGTAAAAATTATAATCTGGTTGGTGCCTATTTAAAGTAACAGAATCCAAGGCAACACAAGAGGCTTAATTTTAGATATGCATGTTAGTAACTAAGAGTAGGAAAGAGCATTATCTAGTAGTGAAGAACCAAGAGCATGAAACAACCATTTTAAATTTATACTCCCATTTCTTCAAGGTTTGAGATGGATAACATAACTTCAACTTTCTGCATTAAGCTGTCCTGTCCTTAAATTTAGTTAAAAGTTAAGTTTGCTTAACTTTTTATCACTTTACAAAATTGCTATCTAGGCTTATAAAACACCAAACTCCTTGTCTTAGTTCAGGCTGCAATTATCATAGACTGGGAGGTTTAAATAATAAAAATTTATTTTTCACCGTTCTGAAGGCTGAGAAATCCAAGATCAAAGTGCCAGCAGATTGGGTGTCTGGGGAGAGCCCTCTTCCTGGTTTGCAGACGGCCGTCTTCAAGTTGCGTCTTCACGTGTGGCGAGGGGGTGGTGGTGGCAGGAGTATCTTATTCAGGGTGTAAAAATAATTTATAGCTAGAAATGTTAAAATATTGTGGAACCACCTTTTCAACATCGTTGGGTAAAAAGTGAGTTCTGGAGACGCCTCTAAGGCAAAATATGCCCAGATTACAATAATGAACTAAGGTAAAACAGAATTTAAAATTTTTCACCTAAAAGAAGTGAATTACTGAAAAATGAAAAACTTGCATGGTTAACATCTGAATTTAGACACTAAAATGTCTGTCTTGTCTAGTGATGTATTACTAGGCAGTAGCTACACAAAGGTAGCAATTAATGTGACAACAGTTGAACATTAAGACCAAATTAGGGGGAATTATTTACTCTCATTGCTATAATTGGAAGTGTACAGGAGGCACCCAGAAGCTGCGATAAAGGAGATTATGGATAAATACACACTACTTTTTCTATTCGTCTTGAAATGTACAATTTTACAGAATCCTTTAAAGAAAAAAGACCCTAAAGCAAGTGAAATATAGAAAACAATTTACAGTCTTGTATCCTGTGTCCTTTTTTTGAACAGCAACACTCTCTAAACATTGGATAAATATTGAACTCTTTTCTTAAACTTTTGTTCTGGAAATTTCCAAACACACAAAGTAGAAAGAAAGAATGGAATAATGAGTCCCCATGTATTGATTACCTGGATTCAACATCTATCGATATGTCGTCTATCTTGTTTCATTTATAACCCCACTGTCTCCTCACCCCCACTGCACTAGATTATTGGAAATCAACTGTCAGATATAATATCATCTCACCAGAAAATACTGTAGTATGTATATCTAAGAGATTGACTCTTTTTTTAAAGGCACAATCATAATAATATACAGTAAGTAATATTAAAATTCTTACTGATAGTCACCTAGTTTAGATAATAGTAGTAATACAAAATTTTTTTTCAGATTGAAGTTGCAGGAATTTGAATTTTGAGTTTAAGTATTTCCACGTATTGTTTTATTGTGTTGAAATTATGTTAAAATGAATATCTGTTATAAGTCACATTCCCATATGTGATAGGTTGGTTGGTTGGGTGGTTGATTTTATCTGAGGAGTAGAAATGAAGCAAGTTGATTATTTACAGGACAAGAAACAGAGCAAAACGGAAACCCAACGTCTCTGCTTTTTTTTTTTGCGGTACGCGGGCTTCTCACCGTTGTGGCCTCTCCCGTTGCGGAGCACAGGCTCCGGACGTGCAGGCTCAGCGGCCATGGCTCACGGGCCCAGCGGCTCCGCGGCACGTGGGATCTTCGCGGACCGGGGCACGAATCTGTGTCCGCTGTATCTGCAGGCGGACTCTCAACCACTGCACCACGAGGGAAGCCCACGTCTCTGCTTTTGAAAACAATTTCTCTGAACCCGGAATGAGAGGAGAAATATTTTAACATCCACCTTCCCAGCACCACAGCTCACTTTCAGCTGGCTTTACACTGCTATAGTTGCACTCTGTTAAAATATTAAAATTCCTCTTAAAATGTGAGAACTTACCTTAGCGCCTCCTCCTCCTCCTCCCCCAACCCGCCCACTGGCTTCTCCTGCCCTGAGTGGAGCAGGCCTGGGCTCTGGTTGGCAACTCTGCCGGCACCCTAGTGGACATGGTTGATGCCCACCTGGTCCCCCTCACCCTGTGCAATCCCACAGAAAACCTGCCGTTGCTACTCCTGGGAACTGCAGCCTCCACAGGGTACCATGCTGGTTGTTACCTATATTAAATGTCACTTTTTACCTAAATCCCTTTATTATTTCCTCCTGTTTGGGAGTTCAGGTGAATTTAGTTTAGGGCGACTGAGCTAAGCCAGGATTTCAGAGTCAGACCTGGTTCAGATCAGGATCTATCCTGCGTTCTAGGCAAACTCTGAATTATAATGTCTTCACCTGTAAAATGGAGACAGTAATATCTAACTCATTGGATTGGAGGGAGTATTAAATGAGATCATCTTTCAATGTCCAAACGTCTAAATTTCTGACGTAGAACTTGATTTTCGGTACCAAACCTCCTCCTCACACAGTTCTCCCCATTTCAGTTCATGGCATCACATTTGCTTAGGCCCCAAACCAGAAGCCATTCTTGACTCTTTTCTTCCTCTTACTACTAACATCTAAACCCCCAGGAATGGAGTCTACCTTCAAACCACTTTGTACTACCTCCATTGCTATTATTCTAGTTCAGCAGCAGTCCTCAACCTTTTTGGTCTCAGGGTCCCTTCACACTCTTGGAAACTAGTATTGTGGACTCCCAAGACCTTTGTTTATGTGAGTTATATTAATACTTATCATTAGTATTAGAAATCTGAGCTGAAACAATTTAAAATATTTTTTGCCCATTAAAAAATAAGTCCATATCATGTTAATATAAATAATATATTTTTCTAAGTAGACATATCTCCTCACAAAATTTAGAGAGAATAGTGGCATTGCTTTACTTTTTTGCCAATCTCTTTAATGTCTGACTTTAAAAAAAAAAAAGGTTGCATTTTCACATCTACTTCTGCGTTCAATCTGCTGCAATATCACATGTCACTACCCTCTGGAAAATTCTTTTATTTATTTATTTTTGGCAGCATTGGGTCTTCATTGCTGCATGCAGGCTTTCTCTGGTTGCGGTGCGCGGGCTTCTCGTTGCGGTGGCTTCTCTTGTTGCAGAGCACGGGCTCTAGGTGCACCGGCTTCAGTAGTTGTGGTGTGTGGGCTCAGTAGTTGTGGCTCAAGGGCTCTAGAACACAGCCTCAGTAGTTGTGGCACATGGGCTTAGTTGCTCCATGGCATGTGGGATCTTCCCGGACCAGGGATCGAACCTGTGTCCCCTTCATTGGGGACTGTGCCACCAGGGAAGCCCATCGTCTGGAAAATTCTACTGTATACTCATGAAAGAAGGAGAATAAGAAAGGCAAGTAATGTCTTAGTGTTATTATGAAAATACTTTTGACCCTGCAGACCCACTAGAATGTCTCAGAGGGATCTCCAGGTCTCCCCAGACAACACTTTTTAACATTTAAAAATATGGAGCTATACTTACCATAAACTTCACTTACCATACTTTTTAAGATCAACAGGGGATTCACTGGTGGTCCAGTGGTTGAGAATCTCGCTTCCAATGCTGGGAGCCTGGGTTCGATCCCCAGTCGGGGAACTAAGATCCTATAAGCTGTGTGGCACAGCCAAAAAGAAAAAACGAAAAGATCGACAGTTCAATAGTTTTCAGCATGTTTACAAAGTTGTGCAATAATCACCATTATCTAATTCCAGACATCTTTATCACTCCATTAGCAGTCTTTACCCATTGCCCCTCATACCAGCCCGTGATAACCACTAATCTACTTTCTTTTTCTATGGATTTGCCAATTCTGGGTGCTTGATAAAAGTTAAATTGAACTTTAGTTGGTCTTTTCTGTCTGGCTTCTTTTACTTAGCATAATATTTTCAAAGTTCATATGTAGCATGTATCAGTACTTCATTTGTTCATATAGCTTAATAATATTCCATTACATGAATATACTACATTTTATTTATTCATCAATTGGGTTGTTTCCACTTTTTGGCCATTATCAATAATGTTGCTATGAACATTAATGTGCAAGCTTTTGTGTGGATATGTATTTTCAGTTCTCTTGGGTATATACCAAGGAGTAGAACTGCTAGGTCATAGAGCAACTCTATGTTTAACTGTTTGAGGAAACACTAAGCTGACAAGACCACACTTTGAGAATCGCTTCCCTAGTCTGAGCTATCCTCACCTACTGCCTGGGCCATTGCCTAATTTCCCTGATCTTGCCTGGTGCCCCTACAGTTTTTACTCCACGCAGATGCCAGAGCCATCCTTTTCAGAGACCACATTAGAGAATATCACTCCATTCTGTAAAACTCTCCAATAGTTCCCCATTCTACATAGAATAAAATCCAAACTCCTCCAGGGCCCAGACATAATCTAGTCCCGGCCTACCTCTCTGACTGCATCTCCTCACCATCTCCAGAACGTGCTTCCTTCTAATCATTCAGATCTCTACCTGAAAGCAACTTCCTTAGAAGGTGTTTACTTATTTGTTTAATTGTTAATTTTCACCACTATATCCAGTTCCTAGAACTGTCACATGGTAGACAGTCAATAAATATTTTGGAATGAGCACATTAATAAAAGGCAAAGGCATCTGGTGTTCCAGTTATCTATTGCTGCATAACAAACTATCCCCAAACTTAGTGATTTAAAACAACTGTTCAATTTGGCTAGGCTCAGCTATGTGATTTTTCTATTGATCTTGCCAGTGGTCACTTGGGTATCTGCAATCAGCTGGCATACTGACTGGGGGCTGGGCTCAGTGGGGCCTCCTTCTCCCTGGCCACATGACCTCTTCATTTGTCTCTACAACAAGGTAATTGGATTTCTTCCACCGCAGCCCAGGGCTCCCAACGGCAAAAAGTGGAAGCTACTGCCCTTTCAAGACGTAATCTTGGACCTAGCACAGCATCACTTCTGCCATATTCTATTGGTTAATAGTGTCAACAAGGCTAGCCCAGATTCAAGGGACTACATAGGGTCTTCAATACCAGGAGGAGTGTTTCATGGGGTTGGGCGGGCGAACCAGTGAAATTGACAAGCACACCATGCAAAGGCACAGTACATTTAACCTTTCATTATTATGACCATCTGGTAGCTGGAGAGCAAGTAAATCCTCTTAAAAGGGTTTGGCTGTATTGCAAATTACAGTATCTTTCCTAATGTAGAGTTGTATGAATAAGAACAAGAGAAAGCTTATGAATTATTTTGAGTACAGGAGTCTTTGCTGCAATTTGATTGAAAAGAATACACCTAGATATGGAAATATTTTATTAGATTTATTAGATCTTTGTAGCTTTATTTGTTAACATGGAATTCTAAGGGAATCCTTACCCAGGCTGCACAGTACAGTAGTAAAAGACTCTGGAGTCTGGCTACATGGGTCTGAGTCCTGGTCAGATGCTTATTGCTGGTGATCTTGCACAAGTTTCTTAACCTTTTCCAGCTTCAGTCTCCTCATCTGTAAAACAATACCTGCATTATGGGTTTTTGAGAATTAAGTTAGTTATTACCTGTAAAGTACAGGATAATGCCACATAATGCCTGGTAGATAAGCATTTGTTAAATAAAACTCCAATTTCAGGAAAAAAGAATACTGAAATGTTAATTCTAAGAATACCAGCAGTTACATTAATCAACCAGTAGATAAGTTTGTTTTTTTTTTTAACTCGCCAAAAGGCAATCGCCCTAAATCAAAGTAATCTAAACACTTCCCTCCTCCAGGTTTTCTCCAGTCATTAACTATTCAAACACAACTAGTGGTCATGACAACTAATCAGATAGCTCTTTTTAAAAATTTGTTTTTGCAATTATTTAATCAGACTTTTTTAAGACTTTGACCTTTATTGCAGTTTCTTTCACCTTCCTTAATGAGTTTTAAAAGGCCTTCAAAAAAAAGACACAGTAATGACTGGCAAGTTAAACATTGGAGAGCATTGCCCATTCAAAGGTTGGATTTGGCTGTGAAGGGCTGGAGGTCGCCTACAGCTATGACTGTCATAGTCCCAGGCGGGCTGGTTGGTCCCTAGTCTCCCAGACCCAGGTTAAATTCGGGGCCACTCCAGGAACTTCACATGCAGTTTGATTAGCATAGACTATTCCAGACTCCGCAGCCTCTTTCTTCACATACAAAACATGGAGTCCCCAGGCAAACAGGGGCCGTGAGACTGGAGGTAAACTAGGCTCTCACTAGAGCATTCTAGGATAAATTCCCACACTAAATTACCACTGACAATCTTAGAAACTCTGGATAAGATGGAGTCATTATGAAAAAGATTAAATAAAATATCATCTTATGTTTACATGTCATAGTAGCTTTTTAAAGCGTTTTCAGTCTCATATCATGAACAGCCTTAGGAACGTAGCAAGGGTAATATAATAATTATTGATTCCGTGACAATCAGCATACCGAAGATGACAGGTCATAACAGAAAGTTAATTATAAATAAGTATATCTGTGGATCCTCTGACCTGGCAGCTTATCTGAATGAGTGAACTACAGGAAGAACTGTGTTCTCCCTATATCTTTCCTGCACTTCTTCAGTACATGTACCTGCCAAGTACTGAGCACTGACAATTAAAGCTTTAATTATCTTCTTTTCTTCTCATTTTCATTTTTCATGAAGCTGTAACAATAAAGAGGAAAATGGAAGTCATGCAGAATCTTACCACCTCAAGGCAATTATTTTCATTTCTACATGTTTCCTTCCAGACTTTGTCCAGATGTGTGCAGGTTTTTACATAATTATCATCATAGTGCACATGCTTTTTTAAAAAAATTAATTATTTTATTTTTGGCTGAGTTGGGTCTTCATTGCTGCGCACGGGTTTCTCTCTAGTTGTGATGAGCAGGGGCTACTCTTCTTTGCAGTGTGCGGGCTTCTCACTGTGGTGGCTTCTCTTGTTGCGGAGCGTGGGCTCTAGGCACGCAGGTTTCAGTAGTTGTGGCACATGGGCTCAGTAGTTGTGGCTCACGGGCTCAGTAGTTGTAGTGCACAGGCGTAGTTGTGGCGCACAGGCTTAGTTGCTCCGCGGCATGTGGGATCTTCCTGGACCAGGCCTTGAACCTGTGTCCCCTGCATTAGCAGGCGGATTCTTAACCACTGCGCCACCAGGGAAGCCCCTGCATGTGCTTTTGAATTTTACATTTTCTCTTTTTATAGCAACACTTGTTCATGTTGTTTCATAATCTACTCAATTATTATGGCTTTTTATTCCTGTTAGTTGGTGTGTGACAGTTGACTTAGTCATTTAGCCATTGGTAGACATGTAGATTGTTTCCACTGTTTTGGGGTTTTTTTCTACAAAAGTCATAATGAACTTCTGTGTTTTTATACCGTCTTTCTCATTATTTCCATGTGATACATTCCTTAGAAGATTATGGGTTGTGGCAGACTGTATGTTCTAAAGATGGCCACAAAATATCTCCCAACACCATTGCTCTTCTGCAACGAGAACTTGACACTGTCCTTAGACCTCCACAGGCTCTGTGACTGCTTTGACCATCGAATATGGCAATAGTGCCATAGTGCACCTGTTTCGGGTACAGCCCTTAATTGGCCTAGTAACATCTATTTCCTGCTCCTAATAAGTGCAACTTTCTTGAGATCACCATGCTATGAGAAGCCCAAGCCACATAAAGAAGCTCTGGGGTCTGAAGCCCCAGGTGGACAACAAGAAAAGCCCAGGAGCATCAAGACATCAGACCCATGAGCAAACACGCCACCTCAGAAGTGTAGGGGCAGACCTGACGGCCCCACGTGAAGGCAGGCGGACAGACTGCCCAGGGGAGTCCTCCTCAAACTCCTTACCTGTAAAACCGCATGCAAATAAATGGTTGTATTCAGCCCTACATTTTGTGACAGTTAGCTAGTAATATGTATTTGAAACATAGGTCAAAGATAAAAAAAAATTTTCCTAAATGTTGGCAAAAGCATTTCTAACAGGATCGAAACAGTTTATACCAGAGGTCCCCAACCTTTTCGGCACCAGGGACCAGCTTCACAGAAGACAGTCTTTCCACAGACTGTGGGGGGCGGGGGGGTCAGGGCATGGGGATGGTTCAGGCGGCAATGCTCCTCTGAGGCTAAGAGAGCCTCACGTCTTATTCCCCCCACTTTAAGCTCTGCTCATCTTCAAGCAAAACTAATACTTACCATTCACCTACTTTGAATTTAAACACATGATGCTCTTTGAACTCACGTGAAGAAAGGAACCAGAGAGGACGGAGTGTGTGGGGACACCTGCCCAGTACATTAAAGATAAACACATGCTTGAATCATACATTCATTCCAAAACCTATTATGTGTTAGGCATATTGATTCTGCCAGTTAGGACTGAGTATACAGTGACAGAAACTAACTCAGACTGGGCTCAGATGAATGGGAATTTATCAGCACACAGAATTGAGGACTGGTTTCAGGAAAGGCCTAACTCAGGGCTCAAAGAGCGCGAAGAAGAAACAGATTTCTCTGTTGGCTGACTCTTCTCTCCTCTGTGTGCTGGTTCTGTTCTCAGGCTCTGAGTCGCTGGTTGAAGCAGTAGCTCCAGCCTTACAGTCTCTTAGGTTCAAGTGCAACGAAAGGGAGAGAGAGAGAGCTCCAGAGAGCTGCAGCACAAGTCCCGGGATTCAACGGCTGGACCATCTGAGGTCTTGCGCCCATTTCTGAACCAGTTGTGGTGGCCTGGGGATGAGGATGTACTGACTGGCTTAAGCTGGGCCCCAAGTTCTATGCCCGGTGCTGAGTCAGCGTCACTGGGAGCACAGGGACTAGAAGTGGGGGAGGGGGTACTCTGCCCAAGATGTGCTACGAGCGACACATTCTCCCCCCTTGCAGGAATTCTCTGCAGACAGTAGGGCATCACTGAGAGCAGTATTGGTTCACAACCTCATTTGACTAAATACTCAGCTCACCCCCACCCCTCTATTTAATCAATGCCTCCCTCTAAAAGTGTTATCTTTACACACGCGGTCCACACTGCTTCAGCCTTCCTTTAATGCGCTGGATGCGAGGATATTTCTAAATGTTTGGTCACGTCTCCTTTGAGATGCCACAGACTACCCTTCTCTATAGGAGGAAGCAGCCTCTAGGGGAAGGAAGGAGGCCAACAGATGAAAGGTTACTTCTTTCCTTCCACCCCTAGGAAGATTCATAATTAGAACCTTCCTAGATGTAAAGAAAAAGGGCCAGAGCCAGCTTTCCAAAAGCGGAGGGACAGGTATTTTCCCAAAGGAGGGAGGTGGATCAGACAAGTCAGTAAAGTTCCCGCCCGTTACAGGATCCTCTGATTCACACCCTCTCTCAGAACAGGCAGGGTTTGGTTTTGTTTTCAAGAAGGGGAGAGGGCATTGGCTCCTGACAGGCAGGGAGCAGGGGAGACAAGTCCCTTCGGGAAAGAGGAAGGGGCGGGGCTGAGAGGGTGGCGGGACCCACTGCGCCCACTTCCCAGCTGCAAGCGTCAGGCTGCTGCTTCTCACACCCCGCTTGGATTCTGAGCATTTTCATAAATCCGCAGAATTAGCTCAGATCGTCAGCTTGTACTTGACAGCTTTATTCCTTCGGCTCTTGCAAGGGAAAGTAAATCAAAGCTTGACTGCTCAGAACGTGGCAGGAGCGTGTAATAAAGACGTTCCGCAAGGTGGGGGGCAGGCGTGGGCAGCCTCTCAGGGTCTACCCCAGATCCAGGCTGCCTCCAGGGCACATCGCAAATTGTAGGAATTACAAGATTGCCCCTCTCCACGGTGGACTATATGAGCAGCCCTCAAGCCGTGTCAACGGAGAAGGAAAGGCTACGCAAGGAGAGGACAGAATGAGAGGGAGATTTTCCAGGTGCAGGGTGCCCTGGCTGGAAAGCCCTGACACGCCAGCCAAATGCTGGAACCCATACAGGCGAAGTGAAGAAAGCAGTGCAGCTTACTTCGGGGGGGCGGGGGGGGGTGGGTGGGCAGGGCAGAGGGTGCTCTGCAGGGGGCGTGGGCGGAACAGCATTTCAGCGCTGAGACTCCCCAAAGCACCAGCAGAGAGCTGGGCCCTCAACACGGGTTCAACTAAAGCACGGTTTCAGCCTTTGTGCTGATGTTGCCTCATTTCAAGTTTTATTTCTTATTGATCCACTTGTAGGTCAGAAGCAATGCAAGAGCCACACAAGTTACACAACGCGTATGTTCTAAACAGTCCAGCTTGCCGAGGGCTTTGCAAATAAACCTGCTCTTCCCTGGCCCTTCTGCCTTACAGACCTCAGCCTCTGTGTAAGGATCCAGGATCTCTCAGGTCATATTAAAGCCCAAATTTCATCCTTTATCTGAAACACAGCACTTTGAGAAATGGGAAACATGTAATTTGCAACCTGACAACGCTGAATATTACCTGAGCCCTGGGATCCTGGAACACGTTGGTGAGGATTAAGAAATCCCCCAACAGTCTTTGCTTAATGCCAAGACCGGTCCTTTCTCATCTGACTTAAGATGCCCCCTGTTCACCTGTGACAAGGCCAGACACAGACTCTCATGATTCCCTTTCTTTGCCTCATAAATGATTAGCTGAACTGCTTGTCCCCATTGATCAGTGCAACAAAACACTGTTAACCAAACTTTGGTTAAGCTCTCTCCTTCCTCCAGGCCCTTGAACTTTGGCCCACCCTCAGCTTCTGAGAATAGGCTGACCTCAGGGTCAAATGTTCTCTGATCTACCATCCGCTCGTGCCACTCTTTCATCCCACTTTCCTGAGCCCAGCTCTTTCCAGGCTTGTTTACTCCTCTCTATAACGAGGAAAATTTTTTTGCCTAACTCTGAGATGTTTGCAGATCTATGGTCACAGCCCTCTCTCACAGCAGTAGTTCCCCTCACCCCTTGCAATAATTCTTTTGAATACAAGTATCTCCTTACTAAGTCTGGAATATATATGTTTTGGACAAACCAGAAATGAAAGACAACCCATCAGCTTCCTTTATGAGCATCTGCTGATAGTAGAAGTTTTTTAAATAATTGTTTGATTCTTCAGTCCCCTAAATGGGTTTCCAGAGTGCACTGACCATTGTGACCTCTGACAAATAATGAATAGAGTAGATTAGTCTAAGTTAAATGCCTATCATGTGTTAGGCACTGTTGTGTTTACATATGTTATCTCATTTAATTTCCCCAGTTTCCAGAAGAGATAGGTACTAATTTTACTTTCTTTTACAAAAGAGGAAACAGGCACAGAGAAGTTAAATAACTTATCCAAGGTCACACAGCCAGTGAATGGCAGAGCTGGGATGCAAAGTCAGGTCGGTCCAAGGCCACAGTTCAGGCATTTAGCCATCATGCCATGGGCTTTCCTGGGGATGACTTCCTGGGATGCTCCTTCTAACAGCTGGCACCCCTGTGGATAGGAAGCATGTGAAAAAAAGAAAGAAAGAAAGAAAAAGAATCCCGACAGCTGTCAGCTGGGAACCGGCTTGGCCTCCACAGCTGGGAACTGGTTTTACACCTACCAATCCTAAACCGTTTCGCAGACTAGCACTGTCTCCTGAGATCACTCTGTGGGGTGAGACAGAGACCACTCTGCAACTGTGCCTTTAGCACAAGCCAAAACAGCTGAGAGAACCACAGAAACGAGCAGACAACCACCCCCCATCCCCCTCCCCCGCCCCCACCCCGCCTTCCTGGTTAACATGAGCAATTACCACTTCTTTACGGGTGACAGCGTTAGCTAGATGCCGTTCCTGTCACCTCTTCGATGAAAATCATTAAGATACTCAATCACCAAATCATTAAGATACCCCCACTTTCTTTTTTTTTTGATACCCCCACTTTCTGACAGCACCCAATCCGGAGCAATCCTCACTCTGCTGAACGCTTCCCAAAATCATCTAACAGAAACCCCAATCCTATTATAAGCCCTCCCAATTCTCTCTTGTCTAGATGCGGCACCGTTCCACGGTGTTTACAGTCGCCCTTGCTTTGTTTGACTACCGGTGGGAACCTGGCGGGCTGTGCGCCACCTGGTGGTTGTATCATGTAATCGCAGGAGCGTCTGTCTGGGAAGTTCCTCAAAGCCCACTCCCTTTCCCCTTTCTGCCTTGCAGTCCTCCTCCTTCCCTCTTCTTAACCTCTCCCCCAGCTCTCTTCCCCCATCCCCCAGTCTCCCTCTGGAAAAGGCTTTATTTCCTTTGGGATAGTGTGAATTGTTTACCATACTGAAGAGGTCTCTCTAACTTAGTTATCTTCAACTCAATTTCACCAGCTGGGGAATCTCAAGCCTCAGCCTTTACAGTCCCTGTGCTTTCTCAATACACCTGAAAAGGGAGGAAGGGGGTCAGCAGAGGCCTCTGTGGGTACAGTTAGGCTCTCCCTGTGGGAATAGGAACTCCAGAAGCATCTCTACCACAGCTCCTCTTCCCAAAGTTTGCACCCTTGAAATGAAGGATAAAAGTGTTCAGTTAAATTATTCTTCTTACTAATATTCCCAAACACGAATCACAAAAAGACACACACACACACACACACACACACACACACACACAAAGTCTTGGGACTTCCCTGGTGGCGCAGTGGTTGAGAGTCCGCCTGCCGATGTAGGGCACACGGGTTCGTGCCCCGGTCCGGGAAGATCCCACATGCCGCAGAGCGGCTGGGCCCGTGAGCCATGGCCGCTGAGCCTGCGCGTCCGGAGCCTGTGCTCCGCAACGGGAGAGGCCACAACAGTGAGAGGCCCGTGTACCGAAAAAAAAAAAAAAAAAAAAAGAATCTGCCTGCAGACGCAGGGCACATGGGTTTGAGCCCTGGTCCGGGAGGATCGCACATGCCACGTAGCAACTAAGCCTGTGCGCCACAACTACTGAGCCTGAGCTCTAGAGCCCACGAGCCAAAACTACTGAGCCTGCGTGCCACAACTATTGAGCCCGCACGCCTAGAGCCCACGCTCTGCAAAGAGAAGACACCGCAATGAGAAGTCCGCGCACCAGAACGAAGAGTAGCCCCTGCTCGCCGCAACCAGAGAAAGCCGGTGGGCAGCAACAAAGACCCAACGCACCATAAAAAAAAAATAAATAATTAAAAAAAAAAAACCTCTGGATTAGTGCAGAATATTGTCTCTAAATTTAAAAGTTTATTTTTGTTGTGACTTTCTTTTATTACCTATAATAAAACATGTCCTACGTAACAACCCATGGCTGTGGCCCAGATGAAATAATGACAGCAGCACATTTCTGGAACTTTTTTTGGTTACATGAATATAAGATGGTGATGTGGAAACTCAAATGGACATGATGATATTACTGCAGCAGGCTAAAGGCGATGACTGCTCTACATGGCAACGCGGTAATGAAAATGGATGGCATCGTCACGTACTAACTTCCGTTATAATTACACCACAGGACGTTTCTTAAATTATGTGATTGGAGCACATTAATACAGTTTTCTATGACACTGCTTTACCTACTTCCTAAAGCAATCCTCTCCTATGGTAAAAATCAATGTGAATTTTTTCAGATTTGTATTTTTTCTAGATATTTTCAGGTTATTTTAGAAAACACAAAACCTGTATTACTTAATGAAATGATAGGTTTTTTTAGTATATGATGTGATATTTTCTAATAGTACTGCAATGACTGACAGTTCATGTCTATACATCACTTTTAAAGTTCCACAAATAATTCACTGAGAAATAAATTCTCATGTAAAAATTAAAATTCAGAAAAATACAGAGTAAATGTTAAAAGTCACCCATCAGTCCCAACCCCTCCCCCAAATCTCACTCCCCTTCCCTACAATAACCACTATTACCACTTTTGTGTGCTCCCTTCCAGATCTTTTTTTTTGCATTTACACTCACATATACGCACATATTTTGCAGATAACAATAGTAAATATTTCTTCCATATTGATGCGTTTCAGATACACTATTTAATTCTTGTAGGGGAGGCAATATTTTACCTCTACCCTCTTAGAGTTTTCATCTGGGCATGAGAATTAAATTGACATGAGGCAGATTAACCAGAGAAAAGCATACAAATTTATTTAGTATAAGTTTTATGTGACATGAGAGCCTTCATAAGGAAATAAAGACCCCAAGCAGTGGCAAAACTAAATGTCTTTACACTAGATTGAACAATGACAGGCGATTGTGGAAAAGCAACTAAAGGAAACGGGGAAGCTAAAGAAAGCTAAGAGTTATTTTAACAAGGTCTGTTTGCAAAGAAGTCTCTTGCCCTCAACTTCCTACCCTTGATGATACGGTTGTTGGACGTCTCCCATAGGGCAGTTTATCTCCTGCTTTCAGGAAGAAAAGGGGGCAAGTCAGAGCATCTGCTGTGTACCTTTAGCTCGAAATCATCCTCAAGCCAAAGTGGCCTGTTTTGGGGTGGCATATTTGGCCACCCTTCATCTTCACAACAACCTTTGAGGCTCATACCATCAGTTATCCATTTACAGATAAGGTGCCGGAATCACAGAGGAGGTAGCTGTTCAAGTTGCACCACTGGTGAATAATGAAGCCAGATTTTGAACTCAGGCTCTCTGGGTTCTGTCCCAAACTCTCAATCACGACCCTGTATCGCCTGCCAGTGGCCAGTTCAGTATCACCCCAGATGCTTTTCGGTCTGCTAACCACAGGAGCTGAGTGGGCTACATGCTCGTGCTATGTGGCTCTTCAGTGGTGGCTGATGAGACTGCAATGGTGGTCACCCCGGTAACATTGTGCACCTGAACCTGGGCTGTTGCAAAGCTTTGCTGTGGTCTAAACACAATAGGAACACAGTAGAAAGTGCTAGTAACTTGAAGCAACAAAT
The DNA here is from genome assembly GCF_937001465.1 of Orcinus orca. Lineage (NCBI taxonomy): Eukaryota > Metazoa > Chordata > Mammalia > Artiodactyla > Delphinidae > Orcinus > Orcinus orca. Next base: position 25,996,380 of record NC_064569.1, read on the forward strand.
GCAGTAGATCTAAGCTTTTATGCACTGTCAAAAACTAGGGTGGGTTTCTCCAAACTGCAAGATTTACTTAACTGTCTTTGTCAGTTGGGTAAAATTAAATTTGGGAATATTTCTTCAAAATCACTTTCTTGCCACATTGCTGACCCCCAGTGTGGTTCCCCAAATACTGTTCCAATTTATCAAGAGTGAAAAAGTAGGTTTTTCCTTGGATCTCATTTTACGCTGCTGTCTTTGTTTCATCTATGTAATGAAGATAATCCTGGCCCTATTCCTTCAGAAAATTGAGGATTGTATTGGAGGACATATAAGTGAAAGCACTTTATAAGCTGCAAAGTGCTCCTCATGCCTGTCTCTGACAGTGCCCCATGCCTTCCTCTCTGGGCTGTAAAAGTGGATGAATCAGCTCTTAGCATCAATCATTAAGAAACAATTAATGAAAGTGCTCAGATATGATTAATGCTTTCTAAATAACATTCAACCAACACAGACTCTACCTCCATAACCTCTTGTTACGAATATCTGGTTCAAATGTTATAGTGGTAGAATGTTATTCTTCACCACTAATATAAGCACATTCCCTCCTAGGGAATATAAAGCAATGAAATAAAAACTGCATTAGGTGCCTGGCACTAGTAGGCATTCAAATATCTATTCAAAGAATAAAAAAGAAACACTGGTCCCAGTCCAGCCCTATGAAAAGCTGACCACTGAAATTTATCGCACTTTCCATATGCATCCATTTTTCTCATCTTAAGATGGAGAAAATAAAGTCCGCCATCATCTTTGTCTCTCAGAGGTGTCATGAGATTGAGATCATATATGAAGTACAATATATAAATTTAAGCTATTGCTTTTTTCTTTTCCATTGTGGTTTATTACAAGATATTGAATATAGTTTCCTGTGCTACACAGTAGGTCCTTGTTTATCTATTTTGTATATAGTAGTTTGTATCTGTTAATCCCAAACCCCTAATTTATCCCCCCTCCTTTCTCCTTTGGTAACTATAAGTTTGTTTTCTATGTCTGTGAGTCTGTTTCTGTTTTGTAAATACGTTCATTTGTATCATATTTTAGATTCCACATATAAGTGATATCAAATATTTGTCTTTCTTTGACTTCATTCACATAGTATAATAATCTCGAGGTCCATCCATGTTGCTGCAAATGGTATTATTTCATTCTTTTTTATGGCTGAGTAATATTCCATTGTATCTATGTACCACATCTTCTTTATCCATTCCTCTGTTGATGGACATTTAGGTTGCTTCCATGTCTTGGCAATTGTAAACAGTGTTGCTGTGAACACTGGGGTGCACATATCTTTTCAAATTAGGGTTTTCTCTGAATATATGCCCAGGAGTGAGATTGCTAGATTATATGGTAACTCTATTTTTAAGTTTTTGAGGAACCTCATACTGTTTTCCATAGTGGCTGCACCAATTTACATTCCCACCAACAGCGTAGGAGGGTTCCTTTTCCTAAGATATTATTTATATATGTATTTTCCATTAAGGCCCACATAGGTAAGGTGAGTTATCATCAGTGTGTTACACAGGGCATCGATGGAAATGGGAGCTGGCAGTGCTCAGGTCTTGGAGTTAAGCAGCGGGACCAAGGCCAGGTAGGCAGTAGGTAAGGCAGGGAAGTGTGTGTGGGAAGCCTGAGAAGGAACAGCTGGAGGGAAGCAGCATTCAGAGCTCAGGAGGTCTCACCAAGTGAATGGGAACTAGTCAGTGCTGGGAAGAGGGTAAAAGGCAAAGGACTCATCAAAGGTCGGCCACAGCAGGCAGGAGACTGGCAATCAGTGAGCGCGAGCTAGTCCTGGTACGGGAGTTGGTTGCACTTGCCCTGATTTACCACGTCTGCGTCAGAATTCCATTGAGCTTTGCTCCGTAAGGTTTTGCTGACATGTGGAGCTGAAGGTTGAAGTCAAGAGAGAAGCGGTCACCATCCAATCAGCCCATGTTGCTTGTAGCTGTTGCCATGTTATAGGTGTGTGTTCATGGCCCCATCTGCTGCTAACAGTGAGTCATTCTTGCAAATAAAATAAATATCAATACATTTACATGCATCATATACCTTATACAAATCCTGCGAGTGGTGTTACAAAAAATAACACATTTGGGAAGCAAAACAAATGCTTAGGTTGGCAATTTCTTCACGTGATTCTGGTAGTGCTGTTAACCTTGCTGGGAGATATGACTGTTACCTTATTCAAATACTATCTACTAATGTTCACCCACGTTTATTCAGTGTTTGGATATCTGCCATTGACTGTAGTTCTCTGTAATACCACTAAACGTAATATTTATTAATTATTAAATAAATTTGTTTCCTATATCCATAATTGTGAATAAAGAGTAGGAATAATGTTGGCAGTATTTTAAGAAAAACTTATGGTTTCAGGAATTCTTGGGAATTCTGATATCTCATCCCTAAATCCCAAAGATTAATATCTGTCAGGAATTTGGAAACATGAATGTTCTTTGTTGTGTTTGGGGTGGGATTAAGGCTTTGCAAATGTGGAGAAGCAAGACCCTACAAATGGCTGTAGGTTCTAAGTGTAACATGGTGTGAAGTCTAAAGGTGGGAATGGTAGGGTGAGGCGGAGTGTGGTCATTGTTCTTCCATCTATGGAGGGTGGCTTATAATTAGAATATTCTTCCAGGTTAAGTGAAATCTTATGTAGATTAAGATGCTTGTGTAGGTTATATAGGTGATAAATTCACAGGGATGCAGAAGTTTTATTTAATTTCTCCCTGTTACTAGAAATTTTACAGAATCCCAGAAGGTGGGATTGAAAGGGAAAGATGAACTTGATATTTACAGAAAGGTCCTTTGTTAGAAATAAAGATTCATGATCATGGCAGAGCTGATTATATGTGTCCACCAAACCATTTCATTTTCTTTTTGAGCTCAGAGGAAGACTACATTTCCCAGCATCCCTTACATAAAACTTTCTCACGTTCTTTCAGTCTGGCTGTCTCTCCATCTGCGCTGCTGGAAGTGAAGACTCCAAGATGGCAGAAACACGTGATAGGAGAAGCGCCAATCCCTGAATTTGCTGCTTAGAGAACAGCTGTCCTGGAAAATGCTCTGACCAGGAACATCAGCATGAATGAAAAACAAATTGTTATACTGTTCAGCCACTGAGAGCTCAGGGTTTCGTTTGTTACCCGGTATAGCCTAGCCTATCTTAACACTGTGCTGTGATCTTCCTTACTCTTCACTGGAGCGAAGGAACAGCATGTGGGACGTACAGTGTGGTAAGTGACTATAAAATAAGGCACATTCATACTGTAGTCTGTGCGGGACATTACAGGAAAATGCATTCCCCACATGTGGAAATGATGTGTCCCCTGAGACATCAGCAAACAAAACCCACATCTAATGGATTTGGCTACTATCAGTTGAAACAACTCAATAACTAAGAGCTTTTTCCATCAAACCGTGTGCCTCCATCAGTGCTCCTCTGCCCTACTTGTTCATTATGATGTAATAAGTTGCAGTGTATTGTTCTTTGTACCATAGTCTCTTGGGAATGTGGTAGTATAAGACTCCATCTTTGTGCCCTGCCAAAGTTCGCTTTTGGACCAGACCCTGACTGTGAGGTCCCCACCAGCTTTCTGCTTCCCAGGAAGACCTTCTTTAGCAGCCGGCAAGGCTTACCAGCCAAAACTTCTCACACAGCCCAGTTGTCTTTTAAATAGTTTAGAGTAACTTAGGCCTTAAAGTAAGCAGATTGTCAGCAATAGGAAACAGCTGAAAGGGGAAAGCATACTGGACAACATTAGTGCAAGAGAAGGGGGGCCTATAGCCATCACGCAGCAACACTAGGTGTCTTCCTGGGAGTGGAGCCCTGGGAACTGAGAGGGGCTGCATGACTGCCATTTTCTTGACTCGGGGTTTGATTTAGTCTAGAATCTGACTCCTGTCTTGACACCAATAGCACTTATGCAGATAAATGTAAGTGCGACAGTTTATCAAATTTAAATAAAGATCTAAGGTCAGATTCTTACTTAGATTTGGTGTTTCAGGGTTCAAAGAGATAAGATAATCTACTCCAGCAGACAAAGCTACTGGGGACTTGTCAGAACTGGAATAATTCTACAGGCTCTTGAGAGAATGGAGAAGTGAGAATCAGTTACCTTCAAGACTGCATTTAAAAGCATTTATACAAGGGATGTCAGTGACAGCAAAATCATTTGCTGAAACACATTCTGAATCTCTGGCAGTCTCTCAGTTACAAATACTAATTTGTAAAAGTCCCAACTGAATGAATGCTTTAAACAGCAGTTTGTTTTTTCCTTTTTTTTTTTTTTTCCCGGTACTCGGGCCTCTCACTGTGGTGGCCTCTCCCGTTGCGGAGCACAGGTTCCAGACGCGCAGTCTCAGCGGCCATGGCTCACGGGCCCAGCCGTTCCGCGGCATGTGGGATCTTCGCGGACCGGGGCACGAACCCGTGTCCCCTGCATCAGCAGGCGGACTCTCAACCACTACGCCACCAGGGAAGCCTTTTTTTTTTTTTTTTTCCTTCTTAAACCACACTGGAAACGCCCTCCCTCACTTACAGCTCCCCGACCAAGGCAGTTATGAATGAGCTGATGGTGCCTCCTGGTGGCCACCATGGAGAATCACCTGGCACAGGTGCTTCCTTGATTTGTACTGGCCACCTCTTTACTCTTGTACCGATGTGCAGCATTTCTGAAAATCAAAAGTTAAAAAGTTGGATTTATGTGGTCTATATGAACTTATGTGTTATGGGAGTTTTCATTGCTAGAGAACTAAAACGGAAAATCAAATCTTTAATTGTATTTCACACTCTTCAAATATATATTTCTAATACTGGGCACATAGTCTTTAATTTTCTTCTTTTCCTTCACAGCTTGACCAATGGACATTCAACTGAGACTTAGGAGGTGTTCCTTTGAGAACCATCTCTGTTTCAATTGTTTTCTATTAATGTGGTCTTTATTTTTTAATTTTCTCTGATTTTTTAATTAAAATAAGAGAAAACAGAGTAAGGTATTAAATCATATGGGCTAACTGCCAAAGATGACATCCTGTAAAGTTGGCTGGCAGAAACCTCAAACAAGGGCCCAACTCCAACGTTTTGCTGGGTACCGTTGTTTACCATGTAAAAGTGCAGGTTTGAAATGTGCAGTGGTTGAAAATCAGTGACTGTTATATTTTATTTTTCTTTTTGGGGATTCTATCCTGCTTTTTTTTTCTTTAAATGGAGTTAACTGCATTCCAGACAGCTTTTTCTTCCACATGTATACATATCATTTTAAGGAAAATATTTCGTCCTCTTCTGCCTCTTTTTAATTCCCGGTACAGGTGCAAAACCACTGCTAATAGTGGTTGGGAAAAAAAGCCATATAAGTCCTGAATGAAATAAGACTTTCTAAAAACTTAGGAGTGTCGACCTCTAAAGCCTTTCAAGTACCCAGATGTTTCTTTTCATCTTGTCAGAAATTTCCATGTTCGTTTCATCCATTTAAAAATCTACCCTGGGGACTTCCCTGGTGGTACAGTAGATAAGACTCCATGCTCCCAATGCAGGGGGCCTGGGCTCGATCCCTGGTCAGGGAACTAGATCCCACATGCATCCTGCAACTAAGAGTTCGCATGCCACAACTAAGGAGCCCACGTGCTGCAACTAAGGAGCCCTGGAGCTGCAGCTAAGGAGCCCGCCTGCTGCAACTAAGACCTGGTACAACCAAATAAATAAATTAAATAAATAAATATTTTTAAAAATCTACCCTGTTTTTCTTAAAGTGTCAACTTTCAAGATAAATAAAAAGCTGATTATATTTTAAATCGTTTTTTGTTTTTTCTATTATTACAATAGAACGGTTTTAAATTTGTTTTTAAACTGCAAACATGAAAGTCTTAAGTGATAGCATGGCTTAAAGAGTCTTTTGTTTGAGGGCCTGGGAACTAAACGTCATCTATTACATCTATTACAATGTTTCTGTGTAAAGATATACATATTCTAACTCCTGAAACAATGAACAGATGAGGACTTCCTGTGCTAATTTATAAAAATTCTAGCTGATTTGACTCATGCAGAGATATACTTATTGGCATTTTAAATAATAATAATTATTATAAATATTTATTGAATGTTTTCTGTCTTCTAGGCGCTGCTTTAAGAAGCTTATAAGCATTGACTCATTTAATCCTCATCACGACCCTATGACAGTTACCTCTCGTTATCTTGTTTTATATATAGACAAGGATGCTGAAGCACAGAGAGGTTAAGTCACTTAATCGAGCTCACAGAGCTATTAAGTGGGGGAACAGTTTGCCTTTAGAGCCACTGTACTCTGCTCTTTTACAGAGTTTATTTTGTCACATAGGCAGTTAACTACTGAGATTCATATTCAAGCTCCTTGAAGGGAGGCAGCAAGCCTTACTCATTTTTGTTTCTCCCACAGCGTCCACCCCTAGCAGATTCTCAAAAGAGAGTTGTTGACAACTGAGCTAGTTGGGGATACCGCTCTCTAGTGGTTACTATTGTCCATCATACACAAGGTTTCTGTGTTCTTAATATGCCCCCGAGGGACATACTTTAGCAAATGTGAAAAACCTCAGTGCTGTAAATGTTGATTTAATCCAAAGAGCTGACGAGTAGCTTGGGATGCTGGCCTAGGTGAGTCCCTCTAGCCTCCACAGTTGACTGGGAGGGACACAGCCCACAGCACTTAGCAGTATGTGACCGGGTCAGGGGGCACCTTATACCCGATGCACCTTCTTTGCTCTGGTCCCACCCATTCAACCTTCATGTCTCTGTTGTAAAACCTTGGGTTCTACCTGCTGATCACTGCCAAATATGGTGAGGCCAGGACACTGTGTGTGATGTGAGCTCTTATGGAAGTCACCTAAGTAAACAGAGAGGGCATAGTTCCTGGGTTTCCCTTTTGAAGTATTTTGCCACACGATCGGGTGGGAGTAAGGGTGGTGGGAGATGCTTCTGGATGCTGTCTCTAGTGGGTGGGGCCCGCTGTTTCCTCCCCAGCACTGGTACAGACGTTAAAGGCATTATGTGTTGAAGCCAGAAGCTGTCCAAGCAGCTTACTGACGGACAGCAATTTGGGTACAACTGGAGACTATACTGGAAGAAGCAACGAAGAGAGAAGAGAGTGCACAGGACACGATGCAGATGAAGTCTTAAGCCAGATGGACCTGGATCAGAATCCAGGTTCTTGCCACTGCCAGGCCCAGGTGAATTTATGCAAGTTACTTAAGCTCTTTGGCCTCAGTTTCCCTATGTTGTATTAAAACTGAGATTAGTAATCTAGTTCACAAGGTTGTTAGGAGAAGTAAATGAGATATTGTGAGTAAAGAGCCTGCCATACAGTCACACATGATACATATTGTTTGACTTTCCCCTGAATTCCCTTCCTGTACTTCTGGCATATGAAAAAATGATGAGGTAGAAATAGGCTGAGTCCAGAAGGGGAAAATAGACTAAGCTTTCCTGGACTACATTTTTATATGGATAAAGATTTTTGCAACTGCAAATACAGGCAGCCCTTAGTACCCTTGAGATATTCGTGATATTTTCCTCTGATGTTCTTGTAGCTCCTGAGGATTGCTGTGGGCTGAGGGTGAGAGACTGACTTTGTGAAATGCTGCCCATCCCCCCTCTCAGAATCAGGCAGGACTCTGGTGAGTTTCAGATGTTGCAGAGAAAACTGAACCATAGCACGGATGATATTAAAGTTTGTTTCCATTCTAACAGTCTATGAGTCTAGAACTGAGCATCAGTTTCCTCTTATGGACAGGTTGCTGTGCAGATTAAATGAAATACTTTATGTAAAGGATGTGAAATGTAGAACTCGGGTGATACGGTCATGACTGCATCATCACTATTAACAATGGCTAATTACTGACTGGGACATCTAAATCTGTCTGCTGGAGCCAGGGAAAGTTGGTGAGGATTGCCAGGCTACCTTTTCATCTGTTTAAAATGCATAATTAAAATACAGAGTAGTTTGAACTTGGTGATGAGAAAGCTTTTCTTTCACCCTCCCAATACTCCTTACTGTGTCTGCTTTGTTTTCAGAGGCTGTTAACATGCTGACAGCTACTGAACTGCTGTTTACATTTTGTTACTCCTCTGATCACACACCTACCATGACTCCCAGTTGAAATTCCTAATGGAATCCAAGCCTGGCAATTGAGCTGTCCACCAGCCGGCCCCACCCTATCTTTCTAATTTTCTCTCCCATTTCCTGGAGCCCCTGAACATCCTCTCTAGTCAGACTGGGCTCTTTATTCTCTCCAGAATGAACTTGTAAATTCTGGCCTTTCAGAAATGCTGTGCCTGAAATATCTTTCTCCTTTCTCATCAGCAAGTCTAAATCCTTAAAGGCTAAGGGACTACAGCCTGATCTTTACATGCCCAGCTCTGCCTGAGTTCGTCATCCCAGCCCTGCTGTAAATTATTTATGAGACTTTGAGCACATGACCTACCCTCCCTGCGCCTCCGTCTTTACCTGTAAAACAGAAGTCACAGGAGCGCCCACATTCTAGACCCATTTTGAAGCTTAAAAGACAATTTATGTAAAGTACTTAGAACAGTATCTAGTGGGTAGTATGTAGCCAAGAAATGTGAGCTGCCATTGCTCATGCTGCCTTCCTGGACCTGAGCCTTTTGTGATCGCCCAGTGTCACAATGACTCCTTTTTCTAAGTTCACGTATTGTCTCTGCTACTCCTTTGCCACATATTTGTTCATTCCACAAATATTGGTTGGATGCCTACCATGTGCCACACAATGTTCTCAACGCTGAAAACAAAGCGAAGGCCTTGTTTTCATGGAGCTTGCGTTCTAGTGGGGAGACGGGCAGTGGACGATTAAGTAAGTGAGATGTATGGTAGGTCAGGTGGTAATAAATGCGACAGAAAAAAATTAGGCGAGGGATTGGGAATGATGGTGCGGGCATGGCGTTGTTATTTTATATCGGTTGGTCAAGGAGACTCCTTAGAAAGATCATCTGTGAGCAGAGCATGGAAGGAAGGGAGAGCTTAGATATCTGGGGAAAGAGCGAACAGCAGCTAGTGGGAGGACCAGCAAGAAGGCCAGGTGACCAAATCCTCAGAGGGCAGGTGGGGAGAGGGCTGGGGATGAGAGGAGAGCTCTAGTGGGGGCCTTGAAAGCCAAGAAGGACTTTGGCTTTTCATTAGAAGAAAAGCAGTTTGTACATTTGTGGCTTTTTTTCCCCCTGGGTACTGTCTCTATCAATTAACTCCCATATGCTCAGCTTCTCCCTGTCTATTGTTTTTTTACTTTTCCGCAATGTAAAACAAACTTAGGCGTAGTTATGAATTTAGGAATTTCATCCTCTGGTTTGTATCCCCTCATCTGGAGATTGCGTCCTCTCCTCACCTTCGATTTCCACAGCAAGGTCCTCGAAAAGGTGTGGTCATGTGCTTCCCGTCTTCCCCGTGGCTCTGCTGAAACGGCCCTGGTCAAGGTCACCATTAGACACTTTCAAACATTTATCTTCCTTGGCCTCTCTGCAGCATTTGAAACTGTTAACTCTCCTTCCCCTTAGTTTCTAGGACACAGCTCTTTCTGACTTTCTTCCCACCTTTCTTTCTTTCCTTTTCCATCCCTGTATCAGTAGGGATGGGTTTGGCTGCTCAGTGATATCAATCAAGAATCCAGGCTCTTTCCTTTGGACATGGTTTAGTGGTACCTCCCTCTGTGGACACAAGGTGGCGCTGAAACCCCTGGTAGGTAATATTTGTACCTACCACCAGGACAGTGTCCCATACATTTCATGCCATTTTACCACTGAGGCCTTTCCTGACTTTCCATATAAAATGTTACTGTACCTCAACCCATTTTCCCTATTCCCCTTATTCTGCTTTTTCTTCTTAGGGATTATCAATAGCTGACATATGCCTTTATTTCTTTATTATCTTTCTCATCCATGAAAAAGTAGACTCCATGAAGTCAAGGATTTTCTTCTCATCTGTATCCCCACAGCCTTGGCACCTGGTAGGCAATCAGTCCCCGCTTGCTGAAGGAACCAAAGAATCTCATTTGTCAGCACTGGGTCACAAGTCCACCCTTAGACCCACATGGAAAGGGGGAGAGGATTGCCACGATTGGCTGGGACCAGCCACAAGGGAGAATGGCTACTCGGTAACCAACCAACAGAGCCATACTACCTTGGCCAGTTTTTTATTTCCCTACCTTTTCATTTAGTGTTAGCATGCCTCAGGATTCGTTCCTTGGCAGTTTTTTATTTACACCACATTCTTCTTGGGTGATTCCATCCCTTCCTTGCTGTCACTTACAGACTGGTGCTGCCCACATATATGTTTCTAACTCAGCTTTCTCTCTGGGGCCCCAGACCAGTCCTAGGGTGACCAGCTGTCCTGCTCTGCCTGGGACTCTCCTGGCTTTAGCACTGTAAGTCCCATGTTCCAGAAAAGCTCTCAGTCCTGGGCACCTGGGAGGATTGATCACCTTGCAGACTGTCTACACAACATCCAAACCAGAACTCTCTTGAACTCCAGAAGTATATCAACTGCCTCTAGAGCTTCCCTTAATCCCAGAGTCCCTTACTTACCTCAAACTCAAGGTGAACCCAACTGGAATTTATGTATTCCACCCCAAATCCTCTTCTTGTACTTCTCTAATCAGGGGAGTATTGCCACTAATTACATATAGTTTTTCAAGTCAGAAAGCTAGGTGTTATCATCAAAGGAAAAAGTCCACAGTGCATTTGCCTTAGTTCTCTGCAAAATTTCTAGATTTTACCAAAAATCTGAAAAGGCCCCTTAGAGTGTGGTGCTCAGGTAGAAAAACAGCTGACTGCCACATTTCTGAGTATAATGTCTCTGCATCTCTTGAATCTGTACTTCCTCTCCATTCCTGCTACAACTTTAATTAAGATCATCCTTTTTGCTGGGGACTAAGCAACTGTCATCCTGCCTTGTTTCTTTGAGTAGTCATACACCTTCCCTTTCCACAATCCATTCTGCATACCTTAAAAGTCTCATCTTAGTTCTTGATGCTTAAAATCATCAATGGTTCTCTTTCATGAGTCCCTCCGCCAACCTACCTCTTCCTCCTTTTTCCAAAAATTTCCCCCTTTACTCTCTTGATCCGGCCACACTGAACTACTTCAGTTTCCAGAACACATCCTGTACTCTCACCCCTCCATCTTTCTCCTCCTGACTCCTTTGACTTGAAGTTCCCCTTTCCCATTCCAGCCTAGTGAACTACTAGTGATCTGTCATGCTACACAGTGGTTATGAATATGGGTGGTTAAACCTCATTATGCCTGGTTAGGGCTGCTCAGCTTTACCACTTCAGAGCTGTGTGACCTTCTTGCCAGAACTGGGAGGTTTAGCCAAGTCCCTGAACTTCACCAAAGCTCAGTTTCCTCATCTGTAACTTGGGGGTAATGTTTGTACCTACCACATAGGGCTGTAGAGGGGATTAAATGAGATAGTAATCTGTTAATAATGTTAACTACTATTATACAAGAATTAATGTCGGCTTCTCTTAAAAGCATTTACTGAACCCTCTCCTTCCCCGGCCCTGAGTTTGCATTAGGAGGACCTCCTCTGAGTGCTTGCAGCACCCTATGCTCAGTGCTAGTGTTGATCAAACTGTAATACAATTAGTCCTTCTACTAATTTTCTCCAGGAGACAATAAGTTTCCTGAGGACCTTGACTCATTTATCATTGACTTTTAAGGACTACCTTATGGCCTGGACACACTTCCCTGAAGATAAGAACAGTGTTTGATACTTCTTTGTATCTTCCATAGGCCCTGGATACACTATACTCTCCACGCACGGCTTTATCTACATCTACTGTCCATTTTGCTTGGTGGGAAATATGTTCCCTGACAACTCCTACGAGTCAGTTGGTTCCAAGTCCAAATTCAGTCATTTTCTTTCTTAGGCCATCTGAATCAGGAGGCAGGGTCTCATAGTACAGACAAGCTGGTAGAACCCAACCCTCTAGAACAGAGCTGGGACCCCTCTGTGGCCTGAAGAAAAGGTGACTACCAAGAAGGTGGGTCGTGAGCTGAGGGAATTTGTCTATTTTAGAGAAATTAAGATATTTCCAGATAGAGACTTCCCTGGTGGTCCAGTGGGTAAGACTCCATGCTCCCAATGCAGGGGGCCCGGGTTCGATCCCTGGTCAGGGAACTAGATCCCACATGCGTGCTACAACTAAGAGTCGGCATGCTGCAGCTAAGAAGTCCACATGCTGCAACTAAGAGTCCGCATGCCGCAACTAAAAGCCCACATGCCGCAACTAAGAAGCCCGTGTGCCGCAATGAAGATCCGCGTGCTGCAAAGAAGATCCAGTGTGCCACAACCAAGACCCAGTGCAGCCAAAAAAAAAAAGGTATTTCCAGATAAAGAAAACCCAAGAGAATTTGTTAATAGCAGACAAATAGTAAAAGAAGTCTTTCGGGTTGAAATGAAAGGACACTAGAAATGTTTTTTGGTTTGTAACACTTTTTTATTATCCTATCTGATTTAAAAGGCAACTATAGAAAGCAATAATTACAAATTTATGTTAATGGGCATAGAATGAAGATGTAATATGTATGGCATTAATGGCACGAAAGAGGGGGAAGAAATGAAGTTATATAAGAGCAAAGTTTTTGTATACTATTGGAATTAAGTTGGTATTAATCTGAGCTACGTTTTTATAAGTTAATATATTAATTGTAATCCCAGAGCAACCACTAAGAAAATAACTAAAAATATATATACCAAAACAAACAACAAGGGAATTAAAATAGTACATCAGAAAAGATCTACTTACAAAAAGGAAGGCAGTAATGGAAGAATAAAAGACCAAAAAAGACATGAGACATATAAAAAACAAGTAGCAATAAATAAATAAATAAATAAATAAATAAATAAGGAAATAAAGGCTAAATTAAAAAAATAAAAAGATTAGATGAGATAATGCATGTAAAATTATTTGCATAGTTCTTGGCACACAGTGATAATAAATATTTTTATTTTTTAATAGGAAAAAAAAAAAAAAAGTAGCAAAATGGCAGAAGTAAGTCCTTCCTTAACAGTATACACTTAAATGGATTAAAACACCAATTAAAAGGCAGAGATTGGCAGAATGGATTTTTAAAAAACCATGGTCTAACTATATACTGTCCACAAGAGATTCATTTTAGATTTAAAGACATAAACAGGTTGAACATAAAAGAATGGAAAAAGATATTCCATGAAAAGAGTAAGCAAAAGAGAGCTAGAGTGGCTATAACAATATTAGGTAAACAGACAATTAAGACAAAAATACTGAATGGTTATGAAAGACAAAGAAAGAAAGTATATGATGACAAAAGGGCCAATCCATTGAGAATATATTATAATTATAAACACATACACCCTAACAATGAAGCCCCAAAATACAGGAAGCAAAAATTGACAGAACTGGAAGAAGTAGAAAATTTAGTAAGTGGAGACTTTGATAATAGCTTCAATAATAGCTAGAACAACTAGACAGAAGATCAACAAAGAAATAGAAGACAAACTACACTACAAAACCAACTAGACCTAACAGGCATCTATAGACATTACACCCAATAACAGTAGAATACACATTCTTCTCAAGTGCACATGGAACATTCTCCAGGATGGACAGTATGCTGGGTGAAAAAAACTTGTCTCAATGATTTCAAAAGTACTTAAATCATACGAAGTGTGTTCTCTAATCATAATGGAATGAAATTAAAAATCAGCAACAGATGAAACTTGGGAAATTCACAAATATGTGGAAATTAAACAACACAGAAAGAAAACTGTAAAATTCATATTTCTGCAATTTTCTCATTCTCTGAACACCAACTAGGTGCCCAGTTACTTCTATTCTGACACCATCTATTTGGAGTTAGCATCAGACCCCACAGGTCCAGGGGCTCAATCCCACAGACTGCCCTCACTGCAGACACCAGTCACAAGGACCCGGTCCTCAGGCTACCAACACTTCTGCCCAACTTGGCTGCAAAGTCAGGGGTTCCCACAATCCCTTTCTCAGTTTCAATAAGCCACTACAACTCACAGAAATCAGGAAAGGGCTTTACTTACTGTTACCCGTTTCTTACAACTCAGGAAGAGTCAAATGGAAGAATGCATAGAAGAAGGTACTGGGGAGAGAGGAAGGGCAGAGCTTTCATGCCCTCTCCAGGTGCACCACCCTCCCCCAATCTCGATGCGTCCACCAACCCAGAAGATCTCTGAACCCCATCGTTTAGGGGCTTTTATGGAGGTCCCATTATGTAGGCACGATCGACTAAATCACTGGCCATTGGTGATTGAACTCCATCTCCAGTCTGTCTTTGCTCCCGTGAGTTCTGGGGATGGGGCTGAACGTTCCAGCCCTCTAGTCATAAGGGTGGTTCCTCTGTTGACCAGCCCCTATCCTGAAGCTGTCTAAAGGTCTACAAAGGGTCTTCCCTGGTGGTCCAGTGGTTAAGACTTCGTCTTCCAATGCAGGGGGTGCGGGTTGATCCCTGGTCGGGGAGCTAAGGTCCCCTATGCTTCGTGGTCAAAAAACCAAAACATAAAACAGAAGCAATATTGCAACAAATTCAATAAAGACTTTAAAAATGGTCCACATCAAAAAAAAATCTTTAAAAAACTGCATTAAAAATAATAATAAAAAGTAAAGGTCTACCAAGAGTCACCTCATCAACCTAAACTCAGGGATGGTTGAAAAGGGCTTGTTATGAGGAATGAAAGATGCTCCTATCGCAGGAAATTCCAAGGGTTTTAGAAGCTTTGTGCCAGGAACTGGGGACAAAGACCATATATATATTTAAAAATATACCACAGGTCTGGGGATCCTAACAGTTAAGAGATGCAGCACATGACTAGAGCCCATTCAGTCATTAATAATTAGTCTGGTCCAGGATCCATATTGTATGAAAATGTCTCCAGGGTGAGGCCCCTCAGGTTTGCAGCCTTCCACTCCATCTCGTCAGATTCTAAAAGCAGGAGTGCTGTCAGCAATATCTGCTTTTACCCTTTTAGGCTCCTGATAAATTGAGCTGAGAGACAATGTCATCTCTTGCTCTGAGCCTCTTTTGAGGTATTAATGTAATATTGGATTTCCCTTATTTCATAACTCTTTTATTTGTTCCTCTACCCTCAGCTACTATTCCTCCTTCTCTCTACCTATACCCAAACTTTTCCACCTTTGGAAGGGACATTAGGTTTGGCCACTGTGCTGGTTTAGACTGCAGGCAGCAATACTAGTCTAGCAAGTACCTCTGCCCCAGCGCACCCTGAGTCACATAGGGAAGGGTTATAAGATTAGTGGGCTATTTCTAACACCAGGAAATACAGTTGCATTCACTGTTAACCCCAACTTTTTTCAGATAGGGTGAAGGTACAACATGTACCAGGAACAAAGACCAAACACACATATCTTACTATATCAGAGTCTTCAATAAGCCTTTGTGGGAAATCTTTCATAAGACTTCAGAGGATATCTCTGGAATGATCCATCCATCCAAACCACACTCCTGCGAAAACTGTAAAGAAGGAAAATTGAAATGAGCCAAAACCTTTATGCCCTTTTAAAACTCTACAGATGGATTTAATTCAGTCTCTTTCTCATGGGATTCTAAATGTGTTCTTACTACTCCGTCTCTGTTTTCTGCTTGGGTTGAAGCCTTCTCTTATTGTAAAGTAACTGCTATGACAGTAGCAAAATTTTTTTTAGTATTTATGTCTCCCACTTGAAGAAAACTCACCTAATTTGTCTAGTGATTGAGGAATCCAATTCACTGAAATTGTAGTTAAGGAACTCTCTAGGGACCTGTCACACGTAAGCTTTGCTGCCTTATCACCAATAGTCCTCAGAGAAAATTAAATGAATAAATGGTAATTTACGAAACTACCAGAGGAACTCTGGTTACTACAGCTAAAGGCTCTAATGGCCTTTCGGGTCACTCCAGCAGGAACTCATAGACAATCCCCACATTTGCTGCTCGCCGAATACTCCATGTGTCTGTGGATCTCACCCTCATCCTTGACTCTGTTCTTGTACAGTCCAATATGGCAAAAGGTGATAGAGGGTGAATGCAGAATATCCCAGTTTATAAAATGGGTCCAGCAGCGTTTCCAAAAGGTAAACTATAGGAACCTCTGCATGACCTTCATCCCAGAGACTTTGGCTTATTGAAAATCATACCAACATAAGACTGTCTTGAGCATCACTGGGATGTTACCAGAAACAGAAGCATCATGAAGGAGACCATCTTCCCAAGAGCCTCAGACTACAGAGCAGGTGGCTATCTATGAGCAGTTTCTACCCAAGACCTGGGAATCAGGATGCAGGCATACCTGGAGTAAGTGACTGCCAAACTCTTCTTGGTCTCTTTCTCTTCCTTTGCTTGGCTATCTTTTCTCTCTCTGTTAGTTTAAACCTCTTATTGCTAAAGTGAAATTCATAAAGTTTCTTCCCTTAATCTTTGTTACTTTGGGAAAATGAGAAAGATGAGCAAAGAGTGTGTTACACAGACCCGTTAATCTAGAATCTTATTTCTTTATAGACTCAGGGGCCAGCAGCTTGGGTTCTCGGTGAGGACCCTCTTCCTGTTTACACACAGCCGTCTTCCTTTTTTTTTTTTTTTTTTTTTTTTGCGGTACGCGGGCCTCTCACTGTTGTGGCCTCTCCCGTTGCGGAGCACAGGCTCCGGACGCACAAGCTCAGTGTCCATGGCTCACGGGCCCAGCCGCTCCGCGGCATGTGGGATCTTCGCGGACCGGGGCACGAACCCGTGTCCCCTGCATCGGCAGGCGGACTCTCAACCACTGCGCCACTAGGGAAGCCCCTACACACAGCCATCTTCTTGCTGTATCTTCACATGGTGCTGAGCAGAAAGAGAACAGGTTCCTTCCTGTCTCTTCTTATAAGGGCACTAACCCCACCATGAGTGCTCTACCCATATGACATAATTACCTCCCAAAGGCCCCATCTCCAAATTCCATCACATTGGAGATTAGGGTTTCAACATCTGAATTTGGGGGGATGTAGATATGCGGTCCATGACAGCCAGTATTAACAGGACTGAGAGGCACTGTTCAAGGTCTTCTGATAAATCTCATGCTAATACTTGTCTCCACAGTCATTTGCTATATTCTCCTCTGTGCAACCACTCACTTGTCAAGTGACTGGAGTTACAAAGGCAAAAGTCATGGGAAGCTTGGGTGCCTGTTCTTTGCAGAGTCTGAGATAGCAATCGTCAGGAGTAACATAGATCTAGTGAACTGAACAAACCAAGATGTGGTAAGACCTAGATATGAGACTCAGTAACCATGTCGACCAAAATTAGGGACTGCAAGACCCTGAAAGACTAGAAAATTTCTACTGAGAACCTGGCAGGTGTTTGTCCCAATGGCTCTTCTGCCCAACCCTCTTGCACAGGACTTTAGCTCCTGTCAGCTTTCCCAGCACTGAAAGCAAAATCCAGATGGCTAAAGATATGGCTGCTAATCTTCAAGAACAATTCTTCTCTATTCCCAGAATGATCTGAATTTTGACAGACCCCTCTTGCTAAAGTCTCGTAAAACAGCCTACTCGGGCTTCCCTGGTGGCGCAGTGGTTGAGACTCCGCCTGCCGATGCAGGGCACACAGGTTCGTGCCCCAGTCCGGGAAGATCCCACATGCCGCGGAGCGGCTGGGCCCGTGAGCCATGAGGCTCATGAGCCTGCGCGTCCGGAGCCTGTGCTCCACAACGGGAGAGGCCACAACAGTGAGAGGCCCGCGTACCGCAAAAATAAATAAATAAAAATTAACAAAAACAGTCTACTCTTTTCCCCTAAACTGACTGCTCCTCTTGAGATTTCTCATGCCAGGTATTCTCAAATAAAGGCTCATGCTTAGATTCTGTGGTTCATTTTTTTCTACATAAACAATAATTAAACTTTCCAAAATGCCTGAGGGATGCCTAGGGTCCTTTCAGAATCACCACCTGAAAGTCTGATTATGGCAAAGTTGAAGAAACATCAGTTTATCAAGCCCTGGAGGAGATAATTCAGAAGTTGACACCAAAGCTGTCACAGGGAGGAGACCCACACGTGTATGGAGACTAACTTACTTTCTCTTTTCCCACCACAATCCATTGATTTATGCCCACAGCTGTGCTCGCTTAACAGGAACTATGGCAGATGCCACATAAGCAAAACCGCAGAACCAGCCAGAGCTAGAAAGGCCCAAGATGGGGACAGTCAACTGCCCTGAACCGGCTCCAGCCTGACCATGAGGGCAGCGCCTGCACAGAAGAGCCCCAAAGTGTCTAAAAGTTGCCTTTGCCCCTTACCATGCTAGGACCTCCGCCCAAAGGTGGGACTTGCACGTTGCGAGGCACAATTAGTCCGTGTGCAAGGGAGCTCAAGGGACTGCACATGTTCCAGCTGTTTCTGGAACTTTCTGCCCCTTTCCCAGAATTCTGGTGGTGCACCCACCTCTTACCCCTTAAGTTTCCTGCTCTCCCCAACCCCCCAGCAGGGAGAAGGGGTCTTCAGAGCAGGAGCTCTCCCTTGCCCACTCCTTGATCAACAAATAGTTTTTTCTCTGCTTTGCCAAACCTGGTCTCGTTCAATTGGCGCCGTCGGCACTGGGCAAGGAAAGGACCCAGTCGGAGTCTACCCGATCCGAGACGGTCGTGACAAAGTCGAATGAATCAAAGAATGAAGAAATCCAAAAGTTGCAAAGCAGAATGGAATGGTTTATAAATTGTGTTTGAGGGCCATTGTCTGCCAAACTTTTGGGCTGCTAGTCATTTGTGTCCCTTTTAAAATAGATTCCTGGGTTCCACCCCAAACCTACTAAATCAGCACCTCCAGGTGAAGACCTGAGAACTAGCATTGAATCCAGTGTCTTAGGTGGTTCTTATCATCAGGGCAGTTTGGAATACGTTGTTGTAGCACTGTGTTTGTAAACAGAACTGGCCCTTGGAGCTTTTAAAATGACAGCTCCCAGATTCTGCTCTGAATATGTGCACCTAAACTAGTAGTGAAGGATATACGTGTGTGATTTTTTTTTTTTTTTTTTTGCGGTACGCGGGCCTCTCACTGTGGTGGCCTCTCCCGTTGCGGAGCACAAAGCTCCGGACGCGCAGGCTCAGGGACCATGGCTCACGGGCCCAGCCTCTCCGAGGCATGTGGGATCTTCCCGGACTGGGGCACGAACCCGTGTCCCCTGCATCGGCAGGCGGACTCTCAACCACTGCGCCACCAGGGAAGCCCCACGTGTGTGATTTTAAAACTCTTCTCAGGTGGGGCTTGGCACAGCCTTCCCTGGGAACTCGACAGGAATGCAGACTCTCCGGCACCACCAGGACCTGAACCAGAATCTGACCTTTAACAAGATTCCTAGGTGACTGGTCTGCATATTAAGGTTTGAAAAGCACTGCCCTGGGGTACTTGGAAGTGCAGGTATTCTAATTCTGATTCCTAACGCTTATGTAAGACAAGTGCAGCGCCCTCCGGAGGGGAGGCACCAAGGCACCTGTGAAGAGGAGCCCACATGCCTTCTTGGGCTCTGGGTAATATTTCATTTGAAACAGTTTTTGCTGATGAGAAAATTGGAAACAGACGAAGGTGAAGTGATGCTGTAGAAAGAAAACTGAAGTAGGAGTAAGCAAGATTTGAGGTTCAGAGTTTAGGGGTTACAATATGACTTGAAGGAATGTTGGGGGACGTGTTTGGAAACTATTTGCAAATGGTTTCTTCTTAGGGTGTTTGCTTATTTGAGGCTACTGGGAGAAGGGGTTCATGGCCAAAGACACCCAGGCTATCCTTGGGGTTCCCTGCTGCTCTCTGGTAAACTGCATCATCTCCCCAGATCTCCATTTTGACTTTTGTAAACAATGAACTTTGGCAAGGGACAAGTCCCTTTCACCTTTAAGACTGAGAAACTGGGAACAAGGGACCTTTTTTCCTGTACTGAAAATTAAAATCAAGTTTATTTTTAAAGTTTCATTTGTAATATTACCTTTATTTATAACAAAAATGACTGGCCTTAGAGTTCAACTCTCTTGTTTGCTGTCCCACAACTTTTCTGTATGATTTCATATCAGTAATATAGTTGAGGAATTTCTAGCTACTTTTTGATCTCCAGGAAGAACGAATGAACCTGTAGTTTTCTGAGTGTTTCCTCTGGGCCAATAATAAATTCTTCATATAAGTTTCATGATTCTCTAGTGAAGTAAATGTATTATGTGGAAATAAACAAAGGGCACCCAGATGAGAATGAACAGAGGCTATTTATTCTAGCAAGGGAATCAGCCAGCATCTCTTACTTTGGGCAGAGACCCACAGGGGCGTGAGAGTCCCCAGGTGAGCAGTGATTGGAGATTGCTGGCACCGGAAGCAGGAGGTGGGCTGACTAGAGTAGGGCATCTTTTTTTTTTTTTTTGCGGTACACGGGCCTCTCACTCTTGTGGCCTCTCCCGTTGCGGAGCACAGGCTCCGGACGTGCAGGCTCAGCGGCCATGGCTCACGGGCCCAGCCGCTCCGCGGCATGTGGGATCCTCCCGGACTGGGGCACGAACCCGTGTCCCCTGCATCGGTAGGCGGACTCTCAACCACTGCGCCACCAGGGAAGCCCTAAAGTAGGGCATCTTATGCTTTTGGTCTGAGGAGCATTTTGCCTTTCTCCGGTAGCTCCTGAGTTGGAAGTGGGGCAAATATTAAGGCAGCTGGCAGTCATTGACCTCATCTGATCGTTCTGGACTAATAGCTGCAGAGGTTGTGATTTGGCTTCTGGGACTGCTTGCTGCCAAGGTTGTGGCTCAGAGTCTATTGTCATACAGACTGGTCATTGTTCATTTGTATATTCAGTCTCTTAATATGAAACTGTTGGAAAAAAGATAGCATTTTGTTTGTTTCTAAGAATAGCTCCTGTCACAAGCCACATTTAAAATATATTTTGAAGCAGAGAAAATATAGAGCTAGTCTATCTTAGACAACTTTCGTTTTTAAAAGACATAAGAACCATGTCTATTGAAGACCAAGTTTCTTTCTTTTTTTTTTTGTAATATAATGCTTTTTAAATTGAAGTATAGTTGATTCACAATGCCATATTACCTTCCAGTATATAGCAAAATGACTCAGCCATATGTATATATATGAATATATATATTATTTTTCACAGTCTTTTATACTATAGGTTATTATAAGATATTGAATATAGTTGCCTGTGCTATACAGTAGGACCTTTTGTTTATCTATTTATATATGAAGCCCAAATATTACCTTAATTACCTCTCTGCAATCTGATCAGCTTGATCAGTAGGTAAGTGTAGGGCAAAAAAACAACTAAACTAATTCTGGCTAAACTAAGCCAGATCCCAGTTACTACAGGTCCTCTCTCTGTTAATGATGCATGTAGGTGAACCAGATTCCCAAAGTTAGAACTTAATTATAAGCCTTCTTATATGGTTAACTAATTCTTTAATTGATCAGCCAATTATTTAATTAAAGGATAATTATCCTCCAAAGGGCAAAATTATTACTCCCATACAGATATTATGAAATGAACGTGTGTAAAATATTTTTAAAAACTCATTAATGAGGAAACTGGTGTCAAAGAAAAACCATAATGGAGGCCACAGTTTGAATATACCCTAAGCAATCACACCTAGCCCCATAACCAAAGCTTCAACTGTCCTGATCTCCCCCAAATGCTGACTCTGACCTTAAACAAAACTTAAGCTTTCTTCACATCAGCATGTCCTTACAGCTTCCTAGCCCATCAGCTATAAACAGGTAAGCCTGTGCGATGCTACACTCCCTGCAAGAATGTAAGTTTCTATTAACCAATCGCGATAGAAAACAACATCCTTCCTCATTTAACTGAGCTGTAGCTGCTGAAAGTGAGTGTCTTACCCCTTCTGGTTTTCAAGTCTCCCAGTTTGTGAAGTTTTTCTTGCTCAATAAAATATTCATATCAAGTAAAGCTCTCTGAATTTTTTTTTTTTTTGGCCGCACCTCGCTGGCTTGTGGGATCTTAGTACCATGAGCAGATGTCGAGCTCAGCCCCGGCAGTGAAAGCGCTGAGTCCTAACCACTGGACCGGCAGGGAATTCCCTCTGAATTTTCTTTTGACACAGGTAAGCTGTTACAACCAGTTCAAAGAGGACTCCAACAGATTCATTCATAGAGCAGGAGAATTGAAATGAATCTGCAGATGGAGGCAAAACTAGCTTCTTTTTCTGTAGAGCAGGAGAGAAGGAAACTGGACAGGACAAGATTTACATGACTATGGTTGGGATTTATTTAGGATTGCTATAAGCTGTCTACAATTTACAAAGTTGTAAAATAGTTCCCAGAGAATCAGACTCGGATGACTGAGAGAGGCTGTAGGCTAAACAATGCATAGTTTTCCATTAAAACAAAATTTTCCCTACTACTGTTAGAAATTCTAACCTCAGAGATTCTTATAGTTTAACACCTCTATTCCCAGCCTAATTTTTCTTTATTAAATAAGGTAATAGTTTATGAAAGCTTGTGCAAATGGTAGTCATTACACTTTAAGAATTCTGAGCGTATCAAATAAAAACCCAAGGATAATTTCCAATTAGTTACCTAAATTTTATTAAAAGTTCTTACATTTTTTTTTCTCCCCAAGCTATAAAAGCCTGATGATGTTCAAAAGTAGCAACAGCACTATGGGCATAACATAATTTGAAAAAATTTAAACAAAGTTTTAGGGAACTAAAGCACTATGGCAAATTCTAACTACCATGACTATCAATGTAATATTAATTCATAATGGGAAAAATGGGCTGTGAGTTGAATATCATTCCTAGTGAACTAAGCTAGGATATCTTTTCTCTCCCACTAAAGAAAGATTTCAAAATCCAAGTCAGAGAGAATGTTCTTTGGGTTATTATTAAGGGATAACAACCTTGAATCCAATCTAATTTGTTTGTTTCTTAGAGTAAATCATTGATTAATTCATTCAACAAATATTCATTGATACCCTAATATGGGCTCCACCTTGCACTAATGGGCAGGAAATAAAGCAATAAATAAAATGGACAAAATCCCAGCCTTCAATAAGCATGTGGAGGGAACTTCCCTGGTGGTGCAGTGGCTGAGAATCCGCCTGCCAACGCAGGGGACACGGGTACAAGCCCTGGTCTGGGAAGATCCCACATACCGCGGAGCAACTGAGCCCGTGTGCCACAACTGCTGAGCCTGCACTTTAGAGCCCGTGAGCCACAACTACTGAGCCCTCGTGCCACAGCTACTGAAGCCCACATACCTAGAGCCCATGCACTGCAACAAAGAGTAGCCCCCGCTTGCCACAACTAGAAAAGGCCCGCGCATAGCAATGAAAACCCAACACAGCCCCAAAATAAATAAGTAAATTTATATAAAAAAAAACATGTGGAAATAAGTCATAGGAGAATGCAAGTTAAAAACCACAATGAGATCCCACCCCACAGCCAGCAGAATGGCTAAAATTGAGATGGCTGACACCACAGTCCATGATGTGCAGCTCTTACACACAGCTGGTAGGAATCTTAAAATGTTATAATCATTTTGGAAAACTGTTCAGTAGTTTCTTATAAAGTTAAACATACACCTACCCTATAGTCCAGCAATTCCTCTCTTAGTTATTTACCCCAAAGACATGAAAACATATGCCCACAAGAAGAGTTCTACAAGAATGTTCATAGATGCTTTATAGCTTTATCAATAATGGCCTCAAACTGGAAACAACACAAATGTCAATAATCAGAAAAAGAGGTAAACAAAGTGAATTATGTTCACACAGTGGAATGCTACTGAACAAGAAAAAGGAGCGAAGGACCACTGCAAGCAACAATGTGACTGAATCTCAAAAACATGCTGAGCAAAAGAAGCCAGATACAAAAGGGTACAAACTGTATAATTCCATTTATATGAAACTCCAGAGCAAGTAAAGCTAACCTATGGTGATAGACATCAACACAGTGAGTGGGTGGATGTGTCAGACGGACTGAGAAGGGGCAGAAGGGAACTTCCTGGAGCAATGGGAATGTTCTGTTGCGATAGGTGTGTATTACATGGTTACGTGCATTACATTTATCAAAATTCTCATCAGACTGTTCACTTGAGATTTGTGTCTTCAGCCTATGTGAATTAGACCTCAATTAGAAAAAAGGGAAAAAGGAAACAAATTTCTGTCCTCACGGCAAGTCCCTGTCCTCATGGGAGTTCAACAAGCCAAATAAGTGATGAATGTCTATGGAGAAAAACAAAACTGGGGGGCTTCCCTTGTGGCGCAGTGGTTGAGAGTCTGCCTGCCAATGCAGGGGACACGGGTTCGAGCCCTGGTCTGGGAGGATCCCACTATGCCGCAGAGCCACTAGGCCCGTGAGCCACAACTACTGAGCCTGCGCGTCTGGAGCCTGTGCTCCGCAGCAAGAGAGGCTGCGATGGTGAGAGGTCCACGCACTGCGATGAAGAGTGGCCCCCGCTTGCCGCAGCTAGAGAAAGCCCTCGCACAGAAATGAAGACCCTACACAGCCAAAAGTAAATATTAAAAAAAATAATAATAAATTAAAAAAAAACAAAAACAAAGCTGGGAAATTGTTTGCAATTTTAAATAGGGTGATCAGACCTCATGGAGATGGTAGCATTTGAGCAAAGACTTAGAGGAGTTGAGGGGTAAAAATCCTCAGCAAAGTACTAGACAACCAAATTCAGCAGCACATTAAAAGGATTATACACCATGACTAAGTGGGATTCACCTCTGGAAGGCAAGGATGATTCAAATACAAAAGTTGATCAGTGTAATACACCACATTAACAGAGTGAAGGGGAAAACCACGCCATCCTCTCTTTGATGCAGAAAAAGCATTTGACAAAAATCAAGGATATGAGGGGTTAGTTGTGCACACGTCTAAGATAAGACCAACCCAGGCTGTTGGTGGAGCAAGTGTGAAGACCCTGAAGCAGGAAACAGCAAGGTGTGTTTACAAAACATCAAGACTGTAGGCGGAGGGAACTCCCTGGCATCCAGTGGTTAGGACTCCGTGCTCTCACTGTGGAGGGCCTGGGTTCAGTCCCTGGTGGGGAGAAAAAGATCCCACAAGCCTCGCAGGACAGCAAAAACAAAACAAAAGTTGGTCGAGTGTATTTGAAAAGTCGTCGAAAGGGGAAGGCAGTAGGAGTGGAAGTCAGAGAAGGGGCTGGGCTGGATGTGACGGGAATGGGCAACGGGGTGATGTCGGAGGGTTCCAGTGGAGCATCGACAGGACCTAACTTCCTTTTAAAAGGATCACTTTGGCTTTTTTGTTGCAAATAGACCACAGGGAGCAAGGGCAGAAATCAAGGGGTTGGTTAGGAGACCATCACGATAATCCAGGCTAGAGGTGATAGTGGCTTGTACTAGAGGGAAGTGCTGCAGGTGGTGAAGAGAGGCCAGATTCTGGGTATATTTTGAAGGTAGAGCCTACGGATATCCTGGGGGGTTAGTTGTGGAGTGTGGTGTGTATGTGTGTGTGTGTGTGTGTGTGAGAGAGAGAGAGAGAGAGAGAGAGAGAGAGAGAGAGAGAGAGAGAGAGAAGGAGACAGCCAGAGATGGAGAATGTGTCATGGGTGATACCAAATCTTTCCTAAATTTTAGGCCTTAACTCGTTTTTTCCTTTTTTTTTTTTTTTTTAAAGAATCAATTTTATTTATTTTTGGCTGCGTTGGGTCTTCGTTGGTGCGCGTGGGCTTTCTCTAGTTGAGGCAAGTGGGGGCTACTCTTCGTTCCAGTGCACGGGCTTCTCATGCGGTGGCTTCTGTTGTGGAGCACGGGCTCTAGGCTCACAAGCTTCCGTAGTTGTGGTGCGCGGGCTCTAGAGCGCAGGCTCAGTAGTTGTGGTGCTCGGGGCTTAGTTGCTCCGTGGCATGTGGGATCTTCCCGGACCAGGGATTGAACCCGTGTCCCCTGCATTGGCTGGCAAATTCTTAATCACTAAGCCCCAGGTCTTAACTTTTATCAGTGAGAAGTATTCCTGCCACATCCTACAACTAAACAAGTATACCAGTGTGTGGTCAAATTGTGGGTGAGAATCTTTGCTCTTTATTATTTTTTTATTTTTACCACTTTAGCTCAGACGCACCTAAATTACCACTAGATGGCACTATAGCTTTAGTTGGCTGAGGATTTCACTTCTCAGTGGGCGCGCGATCCTTTCTACAACAAACTGGTCTTAAAGGGCCAGATGCCGGAATTTTTAGGCATGACTTAGTGACCGGTGTTTAAAAGGTAGCCTAGGGGGCTTCTCTGGTGGCGCAGCGGTTGACAGTCCGCCTGCCGATCCAAGGCACACGGGTTCGTGCCCCTGTCCGGGAAGGTTCCACATGCCGCGGAGCGGCTGGGCCCGTGAGCCATGGCCGCTGAGCCTGCGCGTCCGGAGCCTGTGCTCCGCAACGGGAGAGGCCACAACGGTGAAAGGCCTAAATACCGCAAAAAAAAAAAAAAAAGAAGAATATGTAGATTATGACCTGATGAATGAAGGGGCACACGACACCCATCCAGGGTCAGGCTGCCTCAGCATCCGAGCGCCCATTTAGGGAAGTAAAGCCCCACAGGTCATTTTGATTGAAGATGCAATTTCAGCACACCCACTCAAAGGAAGTAGAATCACAAGATTTATTATTACTTACAGACCCCAGAAGCAAGAGGGTACAGTGAGCTGGGGGAAGGGAGAGCCGGGCGAGCAGGAGATGGAGAGCAGGGTAGCAAGCACCTATTACTCATGAGGTAGTTGGGCAGAGGTCACTAACTTTCAGCAGGCTTAACCCAAAGTGGTTATTTTAAAAGGTGCCCCGGGAAACACAAAGCAGATACTTACTGTGGGTATCCTCGACTCAAGTTGTTTTCTAAATGCTTAGACTCTAGGTGTGAGTGGTGTTTTTATACTGTAAAACGACTAGGCTGCAACTCAGAAAAATGAAATTGTTTTCCTCATCACATGGAAGGAACTGGGATTCTCATTCACTGATGATGGGAATGGAAAACGACAACCCTTTTGGAGAAGGTTTGCAGTTAATCACACCACCATGTGATCTAGCCATTTCACTCCTAAGTATTTGCCCAATGGAAAAGAAAACATATGTCCATACAAAGACATGTGCACAAATATTCAAAGCAGCTTTATTTGTAATAGCAAACAAACAACCCCCCCCAGATAGTCATCAATAGATAAATGGATAAACACATTTTATATATACATACAATGGAAAACTACTTAGCAATGAAAAGGAGTGAACAATTGATGCATGAAACAACAGATGAATCTCAAAATAATCATGTTGAGTGAAAGCAAAGACAAAAGAGAACATACTGTATAACTGCATTTATATAAAAATCTAGAAAATGCAAACTAATCTATAGTGACAGAAAGCAGATCAGCGGCTACCTGGGGATGGAGGGGATGTGGAGGACAGGAGGGAGAGATAACGGCACTGAATACGTTCAGTCTCTTGATTTTGGTGACAATTTCACGAGGGTATACACATAGCAAAACACCAAATTGTACACTTTAAATATGTGAAGTTTATTGTACGTAAGTTATACCTCAATAAAGCTGTTAAAAATAACATTTGGAAATGAGACACTGATATATAATATTTGTTAATTTCCTCCTTTATTTGCTTTCTCTTTCATTTAACAGAATTTATTGAGTGTCTTAACTGTGGCAGAAGGTAAAAGAGGAATGAGATGGTCTGCCTCTAAGCCCAGTAGAGGAGGCAGGCAGTGACAGTTCTGCATGGCGCTCTTGCTGGATATTGTAAGGAACAGCAGCAAGAAACGGAGGAGAGCTTAATCA
Organism: Orcinus orca; assembly: GCF_937001465.1. Taxonomy (NCBI): domain Eukaryota; kingdom Metazoa; phylum Chordata; class Mammalia; order Artiodactyla; family Delphinidae; genus Orcinus; species Orcinus orca. The sequence goes on from NC_064569.1 coordinate 26,024,228, forward strand.
AGCTTTATTTGGGTACGCTCCCGGGCGAGGTTCACTGGTTCGAGAGAAAGGGGCCAGAGAAGTCGCGCCCGGGTGAGGGTTTGGACAGAATTTATAGGGGAAGAAGGGAAAGGGGTGTGGTGAATCCGGGAGGGCGCACAGAGTATTCCTTATTTGGTGGTCTTTTCGGCTATCGTGGCAATATCTGGTGCCGGTTGCATCAGTCTTGGGACCGTTAGTCCCGCCCCTCGAAAGGCGGGAAGGCTGGGCCGGGTGGAAAGTCCCCAGGTCAGTTCCTGGAACTGGGTGGTCCAGAAAGTCCCCAGGTCAGTTCCTGGAACTGGGTGGTCCGGAAAGTTTCGGTCTGATGCAACCTGTGAGTCTGATTGCGTTCCCCTGCCTCGGGCCAGTTGGCCTTACAGATATATCTATAGGAAGCTAAGAAAATGTCAAGATCAGTGTGTGTGTAGGGGCCATTTCTGAGGGCCTTAACTCTGAGCTGCGTTCTGAAGGGTAAGGAGGCGGTTAGGGTCAGTGAGGAGAGGGTGTATGTGTGGTGGCCCCAGCAACTTTGTCTTAAGCAAGGCATGGAGTGAGAGGACAAGGGCTTGCCACAAGAAAGCAAAGTGTAGAGGAGGGGAGGGTTCTGAAACAAGGCAGGATGGGTAAGTAGGGACTGATTACCAAGAGCTTCGGAAGCTGTGATCAGGAATTCGGCTCTGATATTGAAGGCATGGGGAGCCAGAGAGGCTTTCAAGCAAGGAAGAATGAGATCAGATAGCACGGTCATTCAGGTCAAGTTGATAAAGAAAAAATGATATCTTTCCCTTAGATTGTCTCTCATTATGGTTAAGCAAGCATATTTAATTGCTCTCCAAGTCCTGCTAATGGCTTTTCCTGAGTCACGTTCAGATGTGTCCAGTTCTTTCCATGCCCTCATCAGTGCTTGCTTGGGTTACCACCACATTCTTCAAGGGATGTCTCCTTCAATCCAACCTCTCTCTTTGATACCAGCAGCTTAAAACGGTTTTCTAAAACTCAAATCTGATCCCCTCACTCTTCGCTGAAAACCTGATCTTCAGCCTCCAGTCTGCGTCTTACCAGCACTAACTCCATAGTTCCAATAATGATAATCACAGCGTTTACGATATGCCAGGAACTGTGCTAAGCACTTTACTTTTTATCCCATTAAATCCTCCCAATACATTATTATTATCATCATTATTATTTTACAGAGGAGAACACTGATACTTAGTGTAGGGGAGGAAAAACTTTCCTTTACCCTCTTATGTTCAGTGTCTGGGATCTGCAAGTTAAACTGACAAAAGACAGATTAACAGGAGAAAAAAACCAGAGTTTACACATGCAGTGCATAGGCACATGAGAATTCAGTGATGTATAACTCATAGGGGGTGGTTAAAATTTTGTGTTTATATACCTAACTTAGTAGGTGTTGATGAAAAATTAATTAATAGTCAATCTAAAGAAGAAATAGAGGTTTTTTTCTGAGCCAACCTGAGGATTATAACCCTGGAGACAGTCTTTCAGAAAACTCTGAGGACTGTTCCCCTAGTTAGAAGTCGAAAGCACATTTATATACATTTTTGAGACAAAGGATCGTTCATCAAAATGACACACTGACATTTTACATAACGTTAACCAGAGATACAAAGTCCAGACCTACATGTAGGAAGGGAGCAGCAGGTCACCATGACCCCTTACAGGATTAAGAAAAGAATGTTATCTTCTAAGGAGTTACATTGCTGGCGTCAGAAGAAGGGGAAAAAATGATCTTTATGGTTGAGCAGACATTCCTGCCTTTGAGGAGGTCTGGTTAATGTATAATGTAGATGCATACTGCACATTAGGAAGAGCCCTGTCAGGAAGGGCATCTGCTATGCTTAAATTCTCTTGTCCTGCCTTAAAAAACATATATTTTATTTCATCATAGGTGATGGGGAAGGAGAGAAAGGGCACTTATGGGAGTGACTTTTTGGAAAGATAAATGTTTTTTGTAGGAGAGTAGATAGGAGATATGATAGCCTTGAGACAATGTCTGTTTGGGTGTGGTGCCCACTTCTCAAGTCCAAGAAGATTAAAGTTGTTCTCAAGGAGGAGTTTTATGACAGTTGGGTTCTTTTGGGAGAGTCAGCTTTAGGCAGATAAGAGATTTCAGAAACTCTTTCGCTCAAAATAATTCTTGTGCCAGAATGGCATATCCTAATCCCCTTCATTAGGAAGGTTTAATAATGTGCCCAAGGACATACAACTAATAAGTATAATTAAATAACTTGTTCAAAAAACGCTTAAAAACAAATGTGAGTATGGGGATAAATTATTTTTACTTGCACTTGCAAGAGTGTCCAGTTATTAGAGAATTGGCTCGTGTACAAAAATGTAGGCACATATTTAAAGGCAAAAATCACAAGGTCAGATGATAGCTCAATTGTTATCAGACAGTTGATGGGTCTGCTTTGTTGCATTTGGGTCAATTTTGATAAAAGCGAGACAGTTCTTTCAATTAAAAAGAACAAAAGGGCGGGACTTCCCTGGCAGTCCAGTGGTTAGGACCAGGCAGCTCCCAATGCAGGGGGCGCCGGTTGCGGAACTAAGATCATCTCGCATGAAAAGTGGCGTGACCAAAAACAAAAAACAAACAAACAAAAAAACACCAAACAATAGAAAAGAAAATCCACGTTTGTTTCTCAGGGCTTACAGTCTGTTTCTCTTGGCTTATCTGTTTTATCTTATCTTGTAGGAATGTAAGGCCTTTTTTTGGACTATGGAATGAAAGTTTCAGAAAAAACCATTTCAGCTGCACTATAGAGAATGGGATAGAGGAAGGCAGGATTGCAGAGAGACCAGTAGCAGGAATTCAAGCAAGCAATCATAAGGCAGAGGCAGGAGGGATGGAGAGAAGCAGATCGATTTTAAAACTATCACTGGGATAGAATACAGAAGCTGGTTAAAAACAATAATCCTTGATTTCCCCGGTGGCGCAGTGGTTAAGAATCTGCCTGCCAATGCAGGGGACATGGGTTCGAGCCCTGGTCCGCGAAGATCACACATGCCGCAGAGCAACTAAGCGTGTGCGCCACAACTACTGAGCCTGCGAGCCACAACTACTGAAGCGCCCCGTGCCTAGAGCCCCTGCTCTGCAACAAGAGAAACCACCGCAATGAGAAGCCCGCGCACGGCAACAAAGAGTAGCCCCCCCGCTCGCCGCAACGAGAGAAAGCCCATGCGCAGCAACAAGACCCAAGGCAGCCAAAAATAATGTGGCTTGATTGCTCATCCATTAAAAAAAAAAAATCCTTAGACAAATTGATTTTTCAACCGGGGGTGGGGAGTGGGGTGTGGGCGGCATGCGGGATCTTAGTTCTCTGACCAAGGATGCAACCGCGCCTCCTGCAGTGCAAGCGTGTAGTCTTAACCACTGGACTGCCAGAGAAGTCCCTAGACAAACTGATCTTGAACATCTATTCAGAATTATTACTAGCAAGAGAATCAGTGAGTGTTATTGAAATGAGAAGTTACAGTTGAAAAACAAAAAAGATTGTACGTGTAGGAAAATTATTATATATGGGATGACATATTATGATTTAATTCCAGTTGAATATAAGCGTCATTAAGGGTTTGTGCTGTGTCTATTTTGCTCACCGCTCTATGCCCAGTGCCTAGAAGTGTGATTGACACGAAGCAGATGATCCACGGCTTCAGAGTGGATTTTTTAGAAATCAGTATTTGACATTCCCTTATTTCCCAAATGAGGTCAGGGCGCCGGCTGATTTCGCACTTCCTGTCCCTTTAAGAAGCCCAGGTAAGGGAGAGAAAGTGCTGCCGGGAAGGAGGGCGGAGCAGGAGGGCGGGGCGGGGACGCAGGGCGGGGGTGGGGGTGCTGGGTGTTGGGGACCGGCTCTGGGGGGGAAGTGGGACCCAGCGTGCAGTTGTAAAGAAGGCGCGAAAAGAGGCGCAAAGGCGAGTGACAGACCTGCCCTGTGCTTAGCTTCCCAGGACGGTGTTAGCACAGCCAGGTAAGGAGAAAAGGAGGACTGTGCCTGCCCCTTTAAGACTGACTCCCGTCCTCCTTCGAGGGAAGTTACGTGATAACACTTTGTAACCTGCCCCTTTAAACCTGTCTTCTCACCGTACCAGTTAATCCAGGTACCAAGTGTCCACCGCATAATCACATATTCATAACGGATGCTTCATTGGTGCTGGCGTGGGCGGGGCATCATCGGTCTGCATGACAGGGTGTCCAAAATCAATCATCTTGTATTTGCTCTGCTGTCTTTTCAAACCTTAGGCTCGTGAGATTCAAGGGCTGACCCAATCCTTCCCTACACGATTAGTCCAATGAGGTCAGGCCGTTAGAGACCCTGAGATTACAAGGAATAAACGTGGGCTGCACCCACTTAAGGTTTGTCCTTGGTTCACAGACAGCCATTTTGCCCCTCCTCGTGTCTTGGTATTTTAACTAACTGCCCACGTTTAAAAGTGGGAGTTTATGGGTAAATAGCTGGATTGTTTTGAGAAATTGAAAGATCTGGCCACGTGTCCCCTGGCTGGGGACTGTTTTGAAATAGTTTCCAGTTTGCCACAGCCCTTCTGTGATCTAACAACCAGCCTGCATCACTCATTTATCACCAGTCTGGCCCTGGGTAGGCATTTGAGTTTGGGGCCCCTACTCTAAGTACTTGGGTGGATGTAAGACTATTTATATATTTATGCAGAACAGATCAGAGGTCCCAAACAACTGGGTGTATAATTTGTGCTTAAACTGCTCTTCCTCATTCTTATTTTTATCAAGGTGTCTTTCTGTTAAGTCCAGGTTTGGTAAAGATGACTCATCAGAGGTATTTACAGAAAGAGATTTGGGAGTTGATATTCTTTTATTACAATTAAATCCATAGTTTTTTGTTTTTGTTTGTTTTTAGGAAAACACCTGAATCTTGATTACATTGATGTTTTATGCTAGGACTATCTTTATTGAGCAGTCAGTATAATTTGTATATCTCTAACCACAGTTACAATTTGGTAATCTGCACAATCTTGGCTAGACTTCATAAAGGCAAGAACTGTGTTTGCCCTGATAATTGCTCTATTCCATCACTAGAATCTAAGCTTCCTGAAGATGGGGACTTTGTTTATTTTGTTCACAGTTGCCAAGCACAGTGCCTGCTTAAAGGGAAGTGATTTATTAAATGAATGAAAGAACTTTAAAGGTATACCTTATTTTATGTAAAAGGCGTGTTCCTGAGGATTCTCTCAAAATCAGATGCTTGTATATTTGTTGTTATAAGTTACTAAAAAGGATTCTGTTGTGGAAAGGCATCTTTTAGAAGATTGGATTTTCCTAAATTAATGCACCAACACTTTCACCTAAAATGAACTTGCACTTGTGCAGCATCTGCTACAGAGCTAACACTAACATTTTCTTACTATGCAATAGGATTTGGAAGTGTTGGTGAGCCTTGGAGTTTTCAGTATTATTTATGTTTTTAGAGGTCCAGAGATTCCAGTTGAGATCAGTTTGGCAGCCAGACCCTTATTCTTTCCCCAGGAAGGAGGAGGAGGAGCAGCTGTTATCAAGAGCAGCACCAACAAACCTGTGCTTTGGGACAGGACCGATGGCCTTGAGCCCAGGTTGGAGAGCGTTTACATCATTTGCCATGAACCGCTGTGGTGTCCTTCGGAAGGCTGTGAGAAGCAGTGGTTTTCCTTTGTTTCCCTGGGGCCACTGCCCCTGGAGGGGAACCGGAAGCTTTTTGGACCCTGAGATGAAAGCTTTCCTGGAGGAGAACACTGAAGTCACCAGCCGTGGTAGCCTCACCCCTGAAATCCAGTTGCGGCTTTTGACCCCCAGATGCAAGTTCTGGTGGGAGAGAGCTGACCTGTGGCCCCACAGTGATCCTTACTGGGCAGTCTACTGGCCAGGAGGCCAAGCCCTGTCTAGGTACGGCCGTAAGTGAAGCGGGAACCTTTAGGGCTCCGCATATCCTTACTCTTTTCAGCCCCTTCCAATGCCTTGTTCTCCCTGCTCCTCACAGAAAACCAGAGTAAAACCCCAAATTCTTTTCTTAATTTAGAGCCGTTTAGGAAAAGTTTTGGGTTGTTTTGTTGCATAGCTTTACCTTCTGCTCCAAGCTTATCAACGTGTTTCCTGATATATAGCTCTCTCCCCAAGAGAAATCCTAGGTCAGCTATCAAGACCCTAGGTAGCTGGTCATGATCCAGAAATCTCACACTGTTCTCAGGTTCATGGTTCATGATGCATGGCCCGTGCAGAGTTCCTCAGTGGAGCTTAAAGCCCCAGTCCTTCAGGTTGCCTGGTTTAATCTTGTAAATATTGCTCCTTAAACCTTACACTTCTTCCATCACTGCCTCTTCCCAGGCTCCCAAAGGATGAGGGATGTAAGTGATTGGGACATTACTCAGGTGAACTCTGGAGTTGCACCTGCATTAAAATTATTTTTTAAAAAATATTTATTTATTTATTTGGCTGCGCTCGGTCTTAGTTGTGGCATACGGGCTCTTAGTTGTGGCACTGCCTCTGCATTTTTAAGGTTCCCCCTTTCTAACTCCCCATACTGCAAAGGTCTTCTTTAGACATTTTCTCACACATTCACACAGTGCTTTTTATTAAAACAGCCACTGAAACAAAGGCAAGAACTTATAGCATTTTAATCTAGTCTTTGCTCTTAGACTGGTAAATGATTTAATCTTTTTATGCCTTGAGGTTACAAAACTGAAAGGAAAAGGATAAGGACTTCTCTTTCACAGGAATGGTATGGTCTAGCAGAATTCAGGTTGTATATAGTTTTTTTTTTTTTTTTTTTGCGGTACACGGGCCTCTCACTGTTGTGGCCTCTCCCATTGTGGAGCACAGGCTCCGGACGTGCAGGCTCAGCGGCTATGGCTCACGGGCACAGCCGCTCTACAGCATGTGGGATCTTCCCGGACCGGGGCACGAACCCGTGTCCCCTGCATTGGCAGGCGGACTCTCAACCACTGCGCCACCAGGGAAGCCCTGTATATAGTTTTAAATGCAAAATAAATAAATGCAAACATAGAGCTTTTGGAGAATCCTGAGTTCTGGAAAGCTTTCCAATATCTAACAAGTCCAATATTCTGGCTGTTGTGTTGCCAAATTTTCAAGCTTTATTTACTTATATCATTAAAAAGAATACATTTTAAGTGATATCTATGCAAGTTGTTGTTTATCAACTCCAAATATAAGTGCCATCGAATTCCTTAAGAGACTTGTCTGAATCAGAGGTCACAAATAGGTGATCCACAGATGCGTTTTCTTTGGCCTTTACTTGTAAACTTAAAAAAAAAATCAGTTGCTAACATTTAAAACTTGAGGGATTGCATGTAAAAATTTATTTCTATTTGAAAAAAAAGAATCTCTGGGGAATTCCCAGGTGGTCCACTGGTTAGGACTCGGCGCTTTCACTGCCTGGCCTGAGTTCAATCCCTGGTCGGGGAACTAAGACGGCACAAGCCACGAGGCAAGGCAAAAAAAAAAAAAAGAATATCTGATAACACTGGATTTAAATCTCTGATAACACCCCATTTCTGTGGGGCAACAATTAGCTCAAGATGGGTAACAGCTGCCCCTTTAGACAGGGTACTACATCCCCGCCTTGCCGTAGTTCCTTAGTCTTTTTTTGGCTTGCTGGATCTTAGTTCCCTGATGGGCCCTCAGCAGTGAAAGCGTTGAATGCTATCCACTGGACCGCCAGGGAATTCCCTCTGCTCTTCTTTATTATTACAATACTAAGGTCAAGTGTCAGTTGACATTTATTATTTCAGTGTTTTCCCATTCATCTTCACTTGCTTGGTAATTACTTAGCCCAGGTCCAAATTCTTTGGTTGAACTGGACTTTGATTGTACCTTACCAGAGAGGTCATTATAAAACAGTTCAAGCAGTAGGTAAAACCACTCTCTGTTGAACAATGAAAAGGAGACTGTGAATTTTGCATCTAGCTTACTGAGTCCTGATTTTAGCAGTATTTTGTCAGTCTATGTTTTTGGTGTTTAGTAGTTTCTGGATCACAGTAAGTGCTCACTACTTCTAAAAAGTTGACTTGAAGAGCATGATTAGTCAGTTGTATGGAACTGCTCTTCACACCTGCCAAAGAGAAAGACCAAAATGACTAGGTCCTCTCTCTGCCACCTCTGCCCAGCTCTTAAGATTGACATTTTATCTCATTCTAGTCAGGCCAAACTTGCCAATGTTGGACCAAATTCTTCGGCTAAGTTTCACTATTTCTTTGTCCAGTCAATCCAAAGAAAAATTTTTGTACACCTCTTATTGACCTTCTTCTATCTTAGATAATGTTTTCCCTTTTCTTTCTCATTTAGGTATCTTTTGGATAATCCTGACGTTGTCAGAGGAAAATCTGTGTTAGATATTGGGAGTGGATGTGGAGCTACAGCTATCGCTGCTAAGATGAGTGGAGCTTTAACGATCATGGCCAATGACATAGACCCTAGTAAGAATTTCACATTTTAAAATATTTGAAGCTCATCTTTTTTTCTTCCAGGATAAATATCTACAGATGCCTCAACCCATCATAGCCTAGCCCATTTCCATGTGAATCTTATAATCTGATATTGTGAACTTACTCAGTGGGACATTATCTGTGGGAATCCTGTGAGGCCTGAGTTGATGGTGCATTTTTCACAGGAGGACTTCTATTTGTGTCTGGCAGATATACCAAAGTGATACCAACCTGGGAGCACTTACTGTTGGTCATTGCTGGGCTAGGCATTTCCTGAAATATGTAGGTAGTGTTTATTTGACCAAAACCCAAGTGAAGATAGGCCAGTGTCTTTGAGGGAGATTTTATTCCATTCGAACCCAAGTTGAGACAGGTAAGGTTTAATTTTATCTGATTTTCTTCTAGTCTTCCCTTTCACTGAGGATCTAGCCCTTGAGGAGCTTTATTGTGTATGGGGTCTCAGGTCCAACTTGTCATCCTGCTGCACAAGCCTTGTAGATCAGCAAATGTTCCTTAAAACCTCAACATCTCCAGGTGTTTGGTATTGTTTTATTTTCAGGATATTCATATATTTGAGAATTGCAGGAAATAGCTTATATTGGCATATACTTTAGGCTTCTTTACCTAAAAAAACAACTTTCAACAGAATGGGGAAAAAAACATATTGTTGGAGATTTTCTAGATTATTTAAATTAATTAATAGGGAATTAAAACAACTTAGCATATACCAATTCACTATGTGCTTTTTTAAAGTTGCAGGAATGGCTATTACACTAAACTGTGAGTTGAACCAACTGAATCCTTTTCCCATTTTAACCAAAAACATGCTGGATTTGGAACAAGATAAGTGGGACCTTGTTGTGCTTGGAGATATGTTTTATGATGAAGACCTTGCAGACAGTCTACATCAATGGCTGAAAAATTGCTTTGGGGTCTACAGAACTCGAGTACTGATTGGTGACCCTGGGCGACCCCAGTTCAGTGGACATAGCATTCAGCATCAACTGCACAAAGTAGCAGAATATTCACTTCCAGAGCCCACTAGGCAGGAGAACAACGGACTGACAACAAGCACGGTGTGGGAATTTCAGCCTTGAGCTGTTGAAGTACCTCCAATATGGATATAGCTATGTTTGGGTTTAACCCTAAAGACTGTCCAGTTCAAAGAAGGAAATTTGTGTTAAATGGCAAATCTTGTTTCCAAAATATGAAGGTTGAAGTTTTGTCACCCTTTGTCATGTAACTTGTTCTGCAGTAAGCCAAATATAGAAATCTCTATCTGTAATTTTTTTCTAGTTTTACTGCTATAGGAATATAATTATAGAAGGCAATATCCACATGTAATTCAAGTAGCTGAGAGGAATTAGATATTTTAGCAGAGTCTCTTTCTATAGTTGAGGACAACTGTGATGTATCTTTGAATTAAACAAAATAAAAAATACAGAAGAATACTATATTTAAAAAAAATTGTCTGTTAAGATCAGAGATGCAGTTGGTATGGTACAGAATACAGTAAGTCCCCTACATACGAACCTTCAAGTTGTGAACTTTCAAAGATATTAAAGTGCCCCTGTATGCCAGCTGTTGTACTGTACTACCGTACTTTTCAAGGTACTCTACTGTAAGATTAAAAATGTTTTATTTTGTGTATGTTTTTTATGATTATTTGTGTGAAAAGTATTATAAACCTATTACAGTAGAGTACTGTATAGTTGATTGTGTTAGTTGGGTACCTAGGCTAACTTTGTTGGACCTACGAACCCACTCTCGTAATGGAACTCGTTCATATGTAGGGGACTTACTGTACATGGGCTTCGGAGTGAGGCCACTCTGTCACTTTCTAGTTGGGATTTTGGGCTAGTTAAGCTCTCTGAGCTTCCATTTCTTCACCTATAAAATAGTAATAAAATTTAATAAACTGCACCTCAAAGGGTTATTATAATAAAGTATAAAGTGTGTAATATAGGATAAGTACATAATAGGGCATCAATTAAGAAACACAGATAAAGATTTTAGAATTTCCTACATACTCAGTACTGTGATAGCCTCTTTATGGTTTACTAAGGTCAGTTAGAAATTGGTTATGCCACCACTACATGCCCCAGCTTGTCAGGATCTTATATATCAATAAGAACATTAGGACATAAATGAAAAACAATGTGAAGAATGTGTATAGTATACACTATGTAAAAAAGATGTATGTATATACCTACATATGAATGTATGTGTAAAGAATGCGTATTTACTTGTAGTAGATATAGAATATCCTATATCTATATGGAAAGAAACTGGTAACAGTGGTTGTCTTCTGAGAGGGTACCAGGTGGCTGGTGGATGAGGGTGGTAGGGAGACCTAGTTCTTACTTTTGGGTCTTGTAATTTCGTACCGATTACCTGTATTATATTTCCTATTCTCCAATTTAAAACAAAACGTGACCACGATATATGTTACAGGTATAAAACGCAGCCTTGCGAATGTACCGTTGACGCTTGTACAACCTGGGCGTTAGGGGTGCTGACTACCCCACCCACCCCCTGGAGTTGAAAATCTATGTATAACTTTACAGTCCGCATCCAAGTTTCTGCATCCGGGGATGGATCGTGTAGTACTGTAGTATTTATTGAAACAAACCAAACAAAAACACATATAAGTGCAGTTCAAACCCGTGTTGTTCAAGGGTCAGCTGTACTCTCGTGTTCTCATATACTAATTAGGAATTGTTTATGACACTTGCATTTTATGTTTTCTAACAATACACACCGCCAGTGGGATTAGGATACCAGGGAGACATGATCAGAGCTACAGTCATTCAAAAGAAATGTAGAGAAAGCAGTTAAGGGCAGGTTGTTGCTTAGGCAGGAAAACAGTATCATTAGGTGGGAGTTTTGGAGCTGGGTCACAGAGGATCTTGTGATCCTGGAACTCTGGAAGTCAGAGTTTATTACAACCCAATGAATCAACTCTTGTTGTATCCAATTTCCATTGGTCTACTGGGGCTTAATTATAAACTCAAAATTTTGATTCAGCATTGGTTAAAATCAATGGAAATGATAGGCTACAGTGGCATTGGATGGCATTTGAGAGGAAAGAGTTTTGTTGACATATTCTTTGAAAATTCAGGATAGTCTGCTGGGTATTGTCCTTCTCAGCAAGATAAGACAGAGAAAATTAAAGGAAATTATACTCTGGAGCACTGTTGGAAATCAGCTTGAAGAGGCCAAGAGTAGATTTAATTTTAAATATCTACATGGGACTTCCCTGGTGGTCCAGTGGTTGACAATCTGCCTTCCAATCCCTGGTTGAGGAACTAGGATCCCATATGCCGCAGGGCAGCTAAGCCCACGCATCACAACTAGAGAGAAGCCCAAGCGCCACAATGAAAAGCCTGAGCGCCGCAACAAAAGATCCCGCGTGCCGCAACTAAGACCCAACACAGCCAGAAATAAATATCTACAACACTGTTTCTGTTATCCTTTCTTAAGTATTTATGAGGAGGGTACAAGAAGGTCTTTGAGACGTCCAAATATTGCTTAAAATATTTTTAAATTGCCCATATATATAACAGTGATCCTTGAAATGACTTCACAGCATAACAAACATGTTTGTATTAAGACTGTTCACGTTTAAAGAGATTGATATAGTTGGATTAATTTCTACCATATTTATAACTGTTCCCTATTCGTTGCCTTTGTTGTTTCTTTTTTGTGTTCTACTTTTTCTGCCTTTTCTGGTTTTATCTTTTTTTTGTGTGCTGTGTCACATGGCTTGTGGGATCTTAGTTCCCTGACTAGGAATCACACCCCAGGCCCTCGGCGGTGAGAGCACAGAGTCCTTAACCACTGGATCACCAGGGAATTCCCCCTCTTCTGGTTTTAATTGAGGATTTTATGTGATTCCATCTTCTCTCCTCCCTTAGGATGTCAGTTATATTTATTAAAAAAATTTTTTTAGCAGTTGCCCTAGAGTTTGCAGTGTATATTTACAACTAATACAAGTCCATTTTGAAATAAACACTGTGCTGCTTCATGATTTTCAGTTTGTTCAGCTTTTACCTTGTGAGGACAGGAGTGATGACATCTAATCTCTGTACGTCACAGACCAGAAACTTGAAGTGTGGGTATTACTTTTATTTATTTTCTTGTCTATTCATTCAACAAATATTTGGGTGCTTATTATGTACCAGAGACTGTTCTAGGTATTGGAGATACAGCAGTGAAAAAAAGAGAAATAATTTGTCTTCATGAAGCTTATATACTAGGGTCGGGAGACAGATAACAAATAAAAAATAAAACATGTCAGATGGTGACAGGTGGAAAGGGGAAAAATAGAGTCTAGAGTGACAGGTAAGGGTGACAGGGATAGGTAGGATAGGGATGGGAGATCCAAATTTTAAACAGAGTGCCGAGAAACAGCTAAGGTAACTAGCAGTATAAAAAAAGAAGGTCAAGCTGCAAGCTGCTTTAGGATGATGAGTCCTTTATAGACTCTACAAACCTGATACCTTAGATCTTGAAACTAGTTTCCCCCAAAGCAGAAAAAGCTATTGACTTGGTTAGGTGTTCAATATTAAATCTTACTGAATTTATCTTCAGAAAAATTTCATAGATGGAACAGGCCTTACCCATTTTACACATATATACATATGTACCACCTTTGCAGTGGCAATATATGTTATCTACGCTATAAACATATCACATTTATAAAGTAGTTAGTAGTAAGGACAAGGAGTGGAGTTGAATATGTAAACCCTTCCTTCTAAACATATACAAGAAATCTACCATACCACACTTTCCCTGTTATTCACTACATCACAGTTAAAATAGGAAATCTTTAAGAAAAGTCCCACTGAGACAGGCTCATGGCACAGGGAATATGCTGAATTTGGGGGTAGTTTAAGCACAGTATACGTCAGAGAATTTTGTGATTATAGAGAGTAATACATTTCATTTGAAAACTAAGACCTGTGTGTTTATTTCACAATGTGAAACCAGTAGAGCTTCAGGATACAACCTCTGTGATGACATTTCGTGTTTACTCATTCTTACACATTCTTGACTGCAGTCTTTAAGGATGAAGGTTTGTAGATGAATAGCATGTATTTGGGAAAAGTAGCCATACTCAGTAACATTCATATGCTGAATGGCTAAGGTATATGATGTCCTGGATTATGACATTAAACTATTATATTTTTTTGTTTCATTGAAATAATAAATTCTGTGAAGAAGTTACAGGCCTGATGTTCAGCTTTGCTTTCTGGCCAGTGGACATTTAAATAATTTGGAAGGTAGCAGCCAAAAAATAGCTAGGTAGGTAATTAATGCTTTTAGAAATACCTTTACTTAGAATTCTCCTAATGTTTATCCATATTGGTAAATTTCTCTTACAGCAGCTCAAATATCTAGGTGGGAGAAGGAAATTTCCAGGGAAAACAGGTAATTTAAAACTTTGCTATTAAAGAAACAAACACAATACCCTCCCCAAATACATCAGAGGGCATGCTAGGATTGTCATTTCAAGAACAATCACTCCTCAAACAAACTTAGAAATAACAGCACTATTAAAATGTTTAAGAGCCTGGTTAACTTCAAAGCATAAATCATATTATTGGAAAGCCAATCTCTAGATCGTTGTTTCCTGGGAAAGTTGTATGAAGATCATAGCTTTGATAAGCTTCAATAAGCATCAATAGACAGTCCACGTCACTTGCTTTAGTTTGTTTGGGCCTACTAATTGCTCCAAGACTTCTCGTGAATGATCTACAAAAGAAAACAATGACAACATATTAATTCACAGTAATCAAAGATATTGAATGTGTCCTCATGTATAAACTGGGGATGACGATAACTATTATATCTCATAGGGTTATTTAAAGGATTAAATGAGATGATATATAAAGCATACTATAAGCTAAAAATACATTTAATTAGTGGTAACCATCACTGTTATTAGCTGCAGTAAACATATCATAGTAATACTTCTAAAAAACAGGTATTTACTGTTTTCTCTGTAATTTCATCTTAATTTCACCAACCAGAGAGTAATAGGGTTAAAGTTTCTCAGGGTCCTGGCAGGAAGTAGATGACACACTAAACTAGGATGCTTGAACAGGTTTTAACTACAAAGGAGTGATTAAAGAAAACATGATTAAAGAAAGCCAACAGGTATGGTAAAACACCTTGGGAAGCTGCAACATGCCCATGAGGGTTAGGGGACAGAGTAGTTACTAAAACAGGACAACTTGACCTGTAGTTGAACATTTTTCCATGTCATATAATATTTATAAAACATGATTTTAAATAGATAACTATTACATGAATTCCTTGTAATTTAACCAATCTGTATGACTGGACATTTAGATGGTTTTCAATTATTCACAATATATAGCAGTGATTTTAATATAGTTTACATATCTTTTGCAAAGTCAGTTTTATAGTATCTTTTAATGCTTTTAATGTTTTAATGCAAAAATACTGCTAAAATTTTATTACTTTAAAAATTATTCAGGAGTTTAATAAACTTGTTCCATAGATACAACCTATGTTGTGTGTATAACATATCTCTAACCTAGTCTTGGGAAATTTCTAGTTTAGTCGTTCTCAGACTTAAAGATTTCGTAGACCACTAGGAAAAAAAGCAGGCCCAACGCATGGTTACTAAGTTTTATTTTAAGTAAAACAAAAATAAGCCAAAACATTAAAGATTTAGTGCAAGAAAGAGAACTAGAGAGTGTTTGGAAACAAGAAGTTATAGTTGTGAAAACAAAGGTTTACTTCAGCAGCTAATTTTTTTAAAAGCAGCTAAAAATATAACAAATGCAGTTTTCATTGTCATAAAAAATACCAGTTATTATAGAGGAAGTCTGTTATTACAGGAGATCTAGATTAAGGACAGGTTTCAAATAGGTTGAAAGTAAAAGGATGGAGAAAGATACATCATGCAGACAGCAACTGTAACAAAGCTGTAGTGATTATACTAATAGAAAAGGGAGGAACACTTTGAAACTTATTCTATGAGGTCAGTATTACCTTGACACCAAAGCCAGACAAAAACATCACATACACAAAAAACAACAGACCAATATTTCTTATGAACATGTACTCAAAAATCCTCAATAAAACACAAGCGAACCCAATCTAGCAACATAGAAAGGGTTACATGCCATGATCAACTGGGATTTACCCCAGGAATGCAAGGTTAGTTTAACATCTGGAAATCAATTAATGTAGTACACTGTATTAGTTTCCTCTTGCTGCTGTAACAAATAACCACAACGTTAATGGCTTAA
Source organism: Orcinus orca (assembly GCF_937001465.1). Lineage (NCBI taxonomy): Eukaryota > Metazoa > Chordata > Mammalia > Artiodactyla > Delphinidae > Orcinus > Orcinus orca. The sequence goes on from NC_064569.1 coordinate 26,040,004, forward strand.
AACAACACAAATGTATTATTGTACAGTTTTGAAGGTCAGAATTTCAAAATGGGCCTTCCTGGGCTAAAAGCAGGTATTAGGAGCTTAGCGTTCTTTTTGGAGGCTCTAGGGGAGAATCCACCTCCCTGACTCTTCCAGCTTCTAAAGGCTGCCACATTCCTTGAATTCCTCCATATTCAAAGTGAGCAACATTGGACAAAGTCTTTCTTATGCTGCCATCTCTATGGTTCTCCTTCTGTCTCCCTCTTCTACTTTTAAAGACCCTTATGATTACATTGGGCCCACCTGGGTAATCCAGGATAATCTCCCTATTTTAAGGTCAATATACTTGTAGGTTCTGAGCATTAGAACATGGACATCTTTGGGTGGGGGCATATTTCTGCCTATGGCACCCATATTAATAGAATAAAGGACAAAAACGACATGATCATTTCAATAGACACAGAAAAGGCATTTGATAAAATCCAACATTCATGATAAAAACATTCAACAAACCAGAAACAGAAAGGAACTTCCTCAACCTGATAAAGGGCATCTATGAAAAACCCACCACTAACATCATCCTTAATGGTGAGAGACTAAATAATTTCCCCCTAAGATCAGAAACAAAGATAAGGATTTCCCCGGGGCTTCCCTGGTGGCACAGTGGTTAAGAGTCCGCCTGCCGATGCAGGGGACACGGGTTTGCGCCCCGATCCGGGAAGATCCCACATGCCGCGGAGCGGCTGGGCCCGTGAGCCATGGCCGCTAAGCCTGCGCGTCCGGAGCCTGTGTTCCGCAACGGAAGAGGCCACAACAGTGAGAGGCCCGCGTACCGCCAAAAAAAAAAAAAAAAAAAAAAAAGATAAGGATTTCTCCTTTTGCCACTTTTACGCAACACTGCACTGGAGGTTCTAGCCATGGAAATTAGGGAAGAAAAAGAAAAGGCATTCATGTTGGAAAGGAAAAATTAAAACTCTTTATTTGTAGTTAGGTAATATGGTACTAAGGAATCCACTAAAAATTAGAATAAATGAGTTCAGCAAGGTTGCAGGGCACAAGATCAATATACAAAAATCAATTTATTTCTACACAATGAACAATCCCAAAATTAAAAGCAGCTCTTTGCCCTTTTCCTGTTTGCCCATTTGGGTTCCCCTCTAACCTTAAAAGAACCTAATTATAGGAATGAGATCACTAAGCAATTGAAACTAACTCCTGACTTATGCTCTCCTGAACGCACATCATGCCTTGTCTAACCTGTTGATTCTTTTCCTAGATAAAAAGAAGTAAGAATGAAGAATTAAGCAGTTAAAAAAGTGACTTGCTTTCTACCCCCAACAGCTCCCTTAGCAATCCTACAGGCAGACCATGCAGGCAAGGTTTTCTTCTCTCTGAAGAGTCAGCCAGTCTGCACTCAATGGAGAATGATGCAAAACCCAACCTCATGCCTCAATGATTCAATGAGATTCTTTCCCCCATTTTTCCATTTAAAAACTCTCATGGCTGAGCAGAATCTTCGGAGTTGGTCTCTGGACATGAGTTTACCATCTCCCCAGATTGCCATCTTTTCTTTTTCTTTCTTCTTCTTCTTCTTCTTTTTGGTCACATCGTGTGGCTTGCAGGATCTTAGTTCCCCGAGCAGAGATTGAACCCGGATCCTTGGCAGTGAAAGCACAGAGTCCTAACCACAGGACCACCAGGGAATCACACTGTCTTTTCTGATTAAAGCACCTTTTTTTTTCTTTTCTTAATGGTGATATCTTTTTATTTTTTCTATTATTTATTTATTTTTGCCTGTGTTGGGTCTTTGTTGCTGCAGGCGGGCTTTCTCTAGTTGCGGTGAGAGGGGGCTACTCTTCCTTGTGGTATGCGGGCTTTTCATAGAGGTGGCTTCTCTTTGTTGCAGAGCACAGGCTCTAGGTGCATGGGCTTCAGCAGTTGTGGCTCGTGGACCCTAGAGCACAGGCTCAGTAGTTGTGGTGCACAGGCTTAGTTGCTCCACGGCATGTGGGATCTTCCCGGACCAGGGCTCGAACCCATGTCCCCTGCATTGGCAGGCAGATTCTTCTTTTTTTTTTTTTGCGGTACGCGGGCCTCTCACTGTTGTGGCGCACAGGCTCCGGACGCGCAGGCTCAGCGGTCATGGCTCACGGGCCCAGCCACTCCGCAGCATTTGGGATCTTCCTGGACCAGGGCACGAACCCGTGTCCCCTGCATCGGCAGGCGGACTCTCAACCACTACGCCACCAGGGAAGCCCGGCAGGCAGATTCTTAACCACTGCGCCACCAGGGAAGTCCCAAAGCACCTTTCTTTTCTACTGACACTTGCCTCTTGAATTATTGGCATATTAGTGGCAAGCAGCCAAACCTGGGTTCCGTTACAAAATGAAATTAAGAAAATAATTTCATCTACATTACCATCAAAAAGAATAAAATAGGGCTTCCCTGGTGGCGCAGTGGTTGAGAGTCCACCTGCCGATGCAGGCGACACGGGTTCGTGCCCTGGCCCGGGAAGATCCCACATGCAGCGGAGTGGCTGGGCCCGTGAGCCACGGCCACTGAGCCTGCGTGTCCGGAGCCTGTGCTCCGCAACAGGAGAGGCCACAACAGTGGGAGGCCCGTGTACCGAAAAAAAAAAGAAAAAAAAGAATAAAATACTTAGGAATACGTTTAACAAAAGAAATGAAAAACTTATACTCTGAAAACTACAAAACATTGTTGAAAGAAATCAAAGAAGATCTAATAAATGGAAAGATGTCCATGTTCATAGATCAGAAGACTTAGTATTAAGATGGCAGTACTCCCCAAACTGACTACAGATTCAATGCAATCCCTAGCAAAATTCCAGCAAACTTTTTAAAAAGAAATTGACAAAACGATTCTAACATTTACATAGGAATTCAAGGGACCCAGAAGAGCCAACACAGTTTTGAAAAAGAACAAAATTGGAAACGTGTACTTCCCAATTTCACTTTAGCTGGTGTTTCTAAGACTATTTTGGCATTTTTACTAGTTATGAATATATTATCAAATATTATATGTAAATATTTGTTTTCTGACTATATTTGTCACTTCTGTAGGAATTTATTATTGTACATAAATAGAAAAACACTTCTCCCTCTAGTTGTGAGCATACAGTATATTTTTATGTAATTTTAAAAACTGGATGCTAGAGGGCAGTATTACATTACTCAAAGTCTCCTCAGGCAGCTTTTCTTTTCCCCATAAAAGTATACAGTATTTAGAGCAGTGAGTCAATAGTAGGAATATTCGATGCCTGTAAGTTTATTACGCTATAGGGAGAAACTGGGGGGTCTCTAAGTATTTCACATCTCTTGCCAGAATACTCTGTAGAAATTGTGGAGGAGGAAAAATAATTTTCTCTTTACCCTTCTGAGTTCTTGGCTGAGATCCCCTGTGACCAAAGACAGATACAAGAGAAAAACAAACAGAAGTTTATCAACAAGTATACTTCATGTATACATGGGAGATACCCAGGAAAAATGAGTGAACTCCCTGAAAGGGCCCAAGCCACCACCTTAAATACCACCTTCAGCTAAAGACAAAAGAAAGATTTTGGTGTTGTGGGGAGACCGGTTATGGGAAGTTACCAGGAAAAGCATAGTAAACAAGGGTAATGAAACTGGGCAGGACCCTGCTGGGCCCTCCTGGGTACAAGCCCCTCCATGTCTCCCACTTCCTGTTTGCAGAAAAAGCTTTGTCTCCTAGGCCTTCCCCAAGTTCCAAAGAGCAGACTCAAACAGTTAATGATTAGAGAAGTAGAAAATGTAGAAACAAAGAAAGCAGGCAAGCAAGAAAAGTAATAATAGCTTGAACAATGGAGTCACACCTAGTTCCTCCTGAAGGGATAGAGATAACAATCTGACATATCTTTGAGTTGTTGTGCAGAAACTAGGACCCGCCCCCCCAACCAGGTGAAGGATGTTGACTACATGCTGACCACCAGCACACAGACCCCAGACTGACTGGAACCAGGAGACTGATGATTAAGATTCCCAGAACATCACCCTGTTATTTCACCACCAACCAATCAGAAAAATGTCCACGAGCTGATCGCACACCCTGTGACCCTCATCCCTAACGTTGCCTTAAAAACCCTTGACTGAAAGCCATCAGGGAGTTCCAGTCTTTTGAGCATCAGCTGTCCTTTCTCCTTGCTTGCACCCTGCACCACAACCCGGTGTCAGTAGATTGGCTTTGCTGCACATGGAGCAAGGAGACCTGATTTTGGTTTGGTAACAGTAAGATTCACTATACAGATTTAAGTCAGTGCCTTCTCCACTGAATATGATTCTGATTTAGAGTCACCCTTCCCTTCTTAGTACAGAGAGGGAGACACTTTACAAATGGAGATTTCCTTTATAAATGTATATTTTCCTTACAAAAGGGTAACTTCTACTGCTTTCAGAGCTCCTCCAGTGTCTGCGAAAAATTAGCTTAAAATAATCCTTACGCTAAAGAGGCATATTTTGGGGTGGCTTATTCTGCCACTCACCAAAACACAGACTCTCAGGACTGAAAGACTCTAAAGGTCGTTTATACCAATCACACTACTGATGCTTGATGTCACTCTCCTACTTCCTTCCCTTTTCTACTAATAGTGAAACCACTTGACACCAAAGGCTTAGGAAATTGCTCTACTGGGGAAAGAAGTAGAAACTGTGGATTAGGTGATTTAGGTTTTTACTTCCAGTTCTACTATTAACTATTTCTAAGATTTGGGGCAAGCCACCTAAATTCATTGTATCTCTGTTCCTTTATTTTTAAAACAAGGGAGTTGTGTAGATGACTTCTAAGGAACCTTTTACCATCTTTCTAAAAATCTCTGACTAATGTAGTTGGAGACCACTTTTTGAAAGAGGTTCATTACGGGAGGTTTTGGAGCCCCAAGAAAAAGAAGAAACTATGGGAAATATAAGTTAACAAACTAAGTTTTTCAAATGATCAAGGAAAATGTAATTTAGACATTTTTATAGAATACACAGTGAAAAAAGTGAGGCTGGACACATTTTTACAAACAATGATCAAGGTTCTAATGCGTCACTACAGTGTATGGCATAAAGAAGTTTCATAATTCTGGATTAGTAATGTATGAATAAATAATGATAAGGAAAGAGAATAATATAGGATTTAGAAAATAAAATATATGAAATTTAAAAAGTAGTTGTCCTTGAAGCAAGGAATCAGCTTTAATTACAGGGAAACTCTGAAGCAAACCACTTGTCTCTTTGTGGTAAATCTTGACATATTTATTATCCAGGAATCTAAGTAAAGACCTTGCTTGTAAAGTAATCAAGCTGATCCTTGAATCAAACAAATCCTCTGATATCACTAAAATCTGAGTCGATTAAATCAAAGTGGCAGATTTCCTGTTGGGTTTTCCTGCCTTTCAATGTAAACATAAGGACTCTAGTGCTAATTGCTTTATTGCCCTTCTAAAACCTAAACTTAGATGCCTGTGATTACTGTGAAACACGTCTAGATAATGATAGAAACTGAAATGCATGTCCATTGTAGGAGATTAATAAAACTGTGTGAGTTGAAATTACTGAAAATCATTGCAGACATAATTTAAATTAAAATAATTTAATACATTTAAAAATTATTTTCTGTTTCCATAATGTCTGTGATCTACAGTATTTTAAATAGCAGCTTAGGTTTTTGGTCTCTTCTGCAGAAATAAAATCAGAGTGCTTCTAACAGTTTCAAGACTTAATTTATAATGTGGAGTTTTGCTTACAGTCTGATTGTAATGTTAAGAAATTTTATAAAAACTTACAGTGGAGAAGATAAACCTATTAATTCAGGGAATCTGATGAGTAACTACAGTTGACACTGCCAATTTGGGGGTCAGGTTGCTTTGAGGATAACATAACACTAGAATTGCACAAACATATGATATACATACATTCTTTTTATAGAATATGTATCATTATTGTCTTATCTAGTCAGATGTGAGCAATCACATGAATACGTAAGAGGAAACATATAAGGTGTCATGAAAGAAGAAAGAACATTTATTTATCAGGCAAAAAAAAAGCATTTGTCTTCTCTGGAAAAAAGAGAAATTAACAAAAAAATATAAGGTGAGGGTTTCCCTGGTGGTGCAGTGGTTGAGAGTCCGCCTGCCGATGCAGGGGACACGGGTTCGTGCCCTGGTCCGGGAAGATCCCACATGCCGCGGAGCGGCTGGGCCCGTGAGCCATGGCCGCTGAGCCTGCGCGTCCGGAGCCTGTGCTCCGCAACGGGAGAGGCCACAACAGTGAGAGGCCCGCGTACCGCAAAAACAAAAACAAAAACAAAAACAAAAAAACCCATATATATATATATATATATATATATGGTGAATATATTAGCCCACTTTATTTTCATTCAATGATGGTAGCAAAAATACACAATGGTAGGTGCTGACAGGAAAGCGGGAAGAGTAGAGATGATCTGGGTAGTTGAAAAACTTCAGCTTTTTTTCTCTTTAAGAAACTTTATCGGTAAAAGCCATTGTATGTGAACTCTTATATTATTATCAGATCACCCAATTTTATGACTGACATTTATATGTAAGGAAAAGTTGAGGTCCACAGAAGTTAAGTTATTCAATGTTTTAGAGAGATGGTAGGAGACTAGGGATTGGTGCTCATTTCACTTTATCTTGAGATTTTTGTTTAATCTTAGCACTGTTATTAAAAACTACGTCACAATGGACAAATACCATTTCAGTTTCTCACTTTCCTCTTCTGTGAAAGGAGGGATCAAAATAATAATTCATGAATTATTCTGTGTTAAAAAATATGTGGGAAATGCTTGGGTGGGGGAGCAAAACGTGCCACCCCAAAATGTCTCTTTGGCATGAGGATTATTTCAAGCTGATAACAATCAAGGACCAAAAGACTCAAGAAGAAATTTTGACCTTCCCCCTTACTGCCTAAAAGAAGTATAGATCAAGTTATCGCCAGAGGTTGTCTGCAAAAATATGGGCTAGGCGTGGTGGTGGAAACTCAGCAGGGCCTAGAGATGAGAGTACCTTTATAGCGCAAACTGCGCTGCATGGCCCAACAAATATTTGTTTACCAAACATTTGCTTTTTCATCTTTCATGTGAATTGCCTTCCTCCCTTTTGAAGTCTCAAACCTCTACCCCCAACATCCTCTTTAGCTGCTGAAAATGTTATTTAAGGCGAGGGTTTCAGCCATTTTGGTGAGTTACTCAGTTCTCCTGGGTCTCTTCCATGTATACATGTTATTAAACTTTTGTTTGATTTTCACCTCTTAATCTGCCTCCTATCAATTTAATTCTTAGACCAGCCGGAAGAACCTAAAAGGGTAGAGGAAAACGTCTAACTCCCTGGCACTTAGATAAAAAAAGTTAAGTTTCTTAGCAATAGTATTTCTCAGAGCCTTTGAGAAATTAATATTCATTACAGTGGTATGTTGCATTTCCCAAACATTTGGACATATAAACATATTTTGTTTTATGCTTTATCCCTTGATGTCTTCTAGAACACCATACCATATAACTGTAGTTAGTGAGATCAAGGGATTGTAGGGCAGATCAAGGAAAAAGATACGTCCACAAGGTGGCAGTAGCACACAATGAGATTTAATTGGGCAGCACTTTGAAGGGGTTGCATGGAAGGGGAGTCCCTCACAACATAACTTTCCCTTACTCAGAAAGGGAGTAAGGTAAGGGAATTCCCAGAAGACTGAGCTGAGGAGGGGGTTATGTAGCTGTTGCTCAGCAGCAAGATAGTTGGTAAATTCAGTATTCTGAGCCATTATGTGGATGTGGAAAGATTTAGTGGGATTAAGTTTTCCTAGTATCTATAATCATACCAGGTAGGCATTTCTCTTGAATTTACCAACTGATAATACATCTTTGGTTTCCAGTGATCTCAGTAATTAAATAATTTATCTCAAAATCAGACTAATGACTGCAACATATTTTCCAGACTTCAAAATTCATATTTGTTAGTCATTTCTATATTGATACAGGCACCTTTAAGCATTTTATTATTGGCCTTGTTGTACTCAAATTTTAAGTTTTTGGTTGTACCTTCTAAAGATTTCATTACCTATAGGGTCTTTGATGATTGTTTTAAGCAGTTTGCCTAAGGATAAGTTTTTCTGGTTGACTGTGTGTATAGTTTGTCTTCACTTCTATTAAAAGTAGAGGGAAAATGCCAATTAACTATTTCCAAATTGTAACCAGAAAGATAATCAAGATAAAATTAGCAAAGGCTGAGTTTATAACATGTTATGTAGCCAAGTTATCCTGAGACAAATATAACAGAACATTAAAACATTAACTATTTCAGCTAAGGTTCCAGGACTAGAGGTACCAGCTACTCTCTCATTCCAAAATGAGATACCAGACTTGTACATGATTTGCAAATGCTTGGCTGAAAACTCATTTTGGAATCCGCGGTGCCTCATCCATTCAAAGATATAAAAGTGTTAAAGTGGGAAGTGACGGAAAACTGGAAATTGAAGAAAGGATTTTTTTGAAGACAGTTATGATTTGAGTTGTCGAAAGAGGGTTGCAGGTGCTTGCTCTTGCCTTCAAGCCTAGTGAGAGGGGGCTCTAAGGAGATCAGTTGGAGAATCTGATTTGTCCCTTGGAGCTTGGGAGACACATTACACTAATATCAGACCTGAGAAAACTAAAAAGCAAAAGGCTATGGTAAGAGTCCATGTGGCTAAAGAGAGGACTGAAGTTGGGAAATAACCTGCACTCTTACTGTCTAAAGTATTGTGTTTCCTGGGGACAGATGTGGGCTGGCATGGGTTGCCTTGTAGTTTGCTCATGAAAGCAACTTGGATGGTCTAGGAAACCTCAACAGAAAGAGACTGAAGGTGTACCGCCAGCTGCCTGGGTGCAGAGGAAGAAAATGCTAGCTACTAGCCAGAAGAGACACATGTGCTTGAATCAAGAGAACTGTAGATGTAGGAGATATATGCAGTGATGAGGGGAGTGGCGGAAAGTGGACCCTGAAGAAGATCAGAAGTGCCCCACTTTTGAGAGAGCACGGATCAGGATGAGCTCCCCACAGGCCCTCAGTGCTGCCGCTAGATCACAGCCATAGTAGTCAAGTTAGACTTTCCTTTCCCGTCCCTTCCCTTCTGCTCGCTGCAGTCCCACCCTGTACTGACACTGGTGGGGTCAGAAACCATGGTGAGCAAGCTGGGAAAGGAAGAAGAGAAGCGCGAGGTGGTAAAACAGAGTAACCACGTCCCCTCACCCACAGCAGCGCTTCCACCTACAGCAAACTTGAGCTGACTGGAGGAGCAAAAAGCTTTAATTTGAACTTGTTTGGAGTATGACGTGGGTCTAAGATGTTTTAATTGCTGAAATGAGAGGGTTTCAGTGATATGAAATGACAAGACTTTTAACTATCTGAGAATGATAAGAAAAGTCAGTGGCACATGTCGGAGATTTTCATTTGGCTTTGGGAAATATTAGGCCCTTTAGATTAAACCTGTAATTAATATAGTGTGAGGAAAATGGAGTCACTTTGTGAGTACCACTCTCTTGTTCAATGTATTGATTCAATGTACATATAGCTCAGTAAGTAGATTTACATACTTTTAGTTGGTATTCTGAAAAGACCTATTATCCAAAATTGCTGTTATTACCTTTCACATACTGTGGTCTCCTCCACCTTACAATAATAGCCTACTTGTTAGAATATAATTTTCTGCCTTGTTTGATGACCAGAGAGCCTCTGCCTGCCTTCTCATAACCCCCAGAATAGTGTTCACATGTACCAATTCCCTGTACTCAGTCACATGAATTTTTCTGGTTCTAAATTATTTTCTTAAAATTATGATTACTAATTTTTAATAGGTAAAATCATTCACATGATACAAAATTCAAAAGGACAAACGGGTATATGGTGAAAGCTTTTTCCTAGTCTTGTTTCTCCACAACCTTCCCTAGAGGTACCCACTGGTAACAGTTTCTAACGTCACTTTTGGCTTTAGTGTTGAGAGATGTCTGCCTAAAATAAGATTTAGTCTTCATTATAGATGTCACTGATAACCAAATACAACCCATTACAGGCTTAGTTTAGATTGGCAGTCCAAACACAAGAAAAACCAGAAGATGTCAAAAGTACTTCTAGGGCTTCCCTAGTGGTGCAGTGGTTGACAGTCCGCCTGCCAATGCAGGGGACACGGGTTCGTGCCCCGGTCCGGGAAGATCCCACATGCCGCGGAGTGGCTGGGGCCGTGAGCCATAGCCGCTGAGCCTGCGCATCCGGAGCCTGTGCTCCACAACAGGAGAGGCCACAACAGTGAGAGGCCCGTACCGCAAAACAAAAACAAAAACAAACAAACAAAAAGGACTTCTAGGATAGTAACTATTAGACTGTAATTAGGAAAAAGAGCTGGAAGGGCTGGGCATAAGTACTGACTCACACATAAGATCCTGGTTATATTGTGGTATGGGACCCACTGTAGGGGTGATGTGAAAGGGGTATTATGGCTCTTATACAAGCCAAAAGGGCTGTGACTACTTTAGTGAAGTACCACATTAGCCAAATGATTCTGAATCTCAATGGCTACAGCTTGATGAGATTACAGTCAACAGGTCATTTATGGGGCTTCCCTGGTGGCCCAGTGGTTAAGAATCCGCCTGCCAATGCAGGGGACACGGGTTTGAGCCCTGGTCCAGGAAGATCCCACATGCCGCGGAGCAACTATGCCCATGCACCACAACTACTGAGCCTGTGCTCTAGAGCCCACGAGCCACAACTACTGAGCCTGCATGCCACAACTAATGAAGCCCGCGCGCCTAGAGCCCGTGCTCCACAACAAGAGAAGTCACCACAATGAGAAGCCCACACACCGCAATCAAGAGTAGCCCCCGCTCGCCACAACTAAAGAAAGCCCGTGCACATCGACAAAGACCCAACACAGACAAAAATAAATAAATAAGTAAATAAAATAAATTAGGAAAAAAAAGCAGGTCATTTAGCATATTTGAAAGATGTAATATTATAAACTTGACTTCATAAAGCATAATGTTTAATATCATGACCACTACCACTGCCACCATCATCCTCCTCAAGGCAGTTAACATTTACTGAGCATTTGCCATCACCACCATCACCATCATCATCATGACTTAACATTTACTGAGCCCTCACTATGTGCTAGGCACCATATGAAGTGTTGTCAGATAATCATCATGACCAAGTTTATGAGGCAGATACTGTCATTATACCCACTTAATGTGAGGAAACTGAATAATGGAATGGGTTAAGTAATTTACTCAAGGTCACACAGTTATTAAAAGGTGAAACCAAGATTTGAACCCAAGCAGCCTCATACTAACCTGTTACCAGGGGGCATCCATGGAAGAGTAATATACATATCTGAGGACAGCAAGTAAGGACAGCTTCTACAGCCTCATCAGTCAGATTCACACAATATCCCATATGAATCTCCTATTTAAAAATAAAGAAAGTATAATCAAAAGAAAAAATAGGACAATAATAACAGTGTGAAAAAGCTTGGGAAATACTGTACTCTGATAACAAAAAACCCAAATATCAACTTGCAAGAAAAACTCTATAGAAAGGACCAGTGAAATTCTGTAGTAATTTGGAAGGTATAGTACCTTTAAGAGTTAAATGCCCAACCACTTTATAAGGCAATTTGGCAGTATCTATTAAAACTGACAGTAAGTATGCCCCAGAACCCAGCAATTCCAACTGCAGATGTCCACTATATAGAGAGAAACTCTTGTACATGTGCGTAAGGAAGCAACTTATAAATATGCCAATTGCAATATTATCTGTAATAGTAAAGAAGTGGAGACTGGGTAAATAAATGGTGGTTCATTAATATATTGTAATAAGATAAAACAGTTACAATGAAAAATATCTATTTGTATTAATAGACATAAATCTTAAACATAATGTTAGTTCAGACACTTTAGAAAACACTATGGTAGCATCTTATAAAGCGAAACATGTACTCAACTATATGACCCAGCAATTTCATTCTAGGTATTTACCCCCTCAAAATGAAACCATATGTCTACACAAAGACTTGTATGCAAATGTCCATAGCAGTATTTATAATAGTCCAAAATTGGAACAACCTGGATGTCCATCAAATGGTGAATGTATGAACAAACTATGTCATATTCCAGACTATGGAATACTACTCAGAAAAAAAAAGGAATGAAATATTAACACGTGCAACAACATGGGTGAATCTCAAAAACATTATGCCAAGTGAAAGAAGTAAAAGAAAAAAGTAAAAAACCAAAGACAATTTACTGCATGATTCCATTCACATAAAAGTATAGAAAAGGCAAAACTATACTGACAAAATCAGTGGTTGCTTGGGAGAGGGCCACAGCAGGGCACTGACTGCAAAGGGATAGGAGATAACCTCTTAGGGTGATGGAAATATTCTATACTTAACTGTGGTTGTGGTTACAAGGCTGTATAACAATTACCAAAATTCATCACACTGTACACTTAAAATAGGTGAGTTTTATTGTATGTAAATTAAACCTCAATAAAGCTTGAAAACATTTTAAAACATAATTTTGAATAAAAAAGCAAATTGTAAAACAACACACACACTATGAAACTATTATGTACTATTTAAAAACATATAAAACAATACAATATCTTATTTATGGATATATATACACATACACACACATATGCATAGAGAGAGAGATGAAGCATCCAAATATGGAAGGAAAGATGCACAGAAGAGTGGTTACCTCTGAAGGAAGAAAGGGGGAATAAATAAGGGGAGGGAGCTTTAGATGTAACATATAATAATTTTTTAAAAAAGAACTGGAACAAATGCAGAAAATGTTAAAATTCAAGGGTTTGGTCCACAGGTCTGTTATATTACTTTCTATACTTTTTCATATATTTGAAACATTATCTATCTTTTGTTTAATGTTCTAATTCAGAACCCTTTTGCATTGCTGGTGAGAATGTAAAAGGATACAGTTGCTATGGAAACAGTATGGCAGTTTCTCAAACAATTATACATAGAATTAGCATATGATCTAGCTATTTCACTTCTAGGGATATACCCAAAAGAACTGAAAGCAGGGACCCAAACAGATATCTGTACACCTATGTTCATAGCAGCAGTATTCACAATGGCCAAAAGGTGGAAACATATCAATGGATGAATGGGTTAAAAAAAAAAATGTGATTATAATGGGCAAATTCAGAAAGACAGAAGATAGAACAGAGGTTGCCAGAGGCTGGGGGAGAAGATAATGGGGAGTTATTGTTTAAAGGGTAGAGTTTCAATTTGGGATGATGAAAAAGTTCTGGAGATAGTTAATGGTGATGGCTGCACAATGATGTGAATGTACTTAATTCTACTGAACTGTACACTAAAAATGGTTAAAATAGCAATTTTTATGTATATTTGCCCATATTAAAAAAATTTAACAATTCTGGAAATAAGATTCATGTGGTAATTGATATGTATACTTATGGTAATATCAGCTTTTCAGGAGAAAAGAAATACTATGTTGGTGTACATATTATAATTAATCATATCTTAGAAATAAAGGAAACTTGAATATATTGAAAACTCATAAAAATTGAGGCAGAAAGCATTGTATATTATACATTGGCAAAGGCATCCTATGATATGAATTGGCAAAGGCTACAGACAATGAAATACAACTGAGAACAAGAGATGGAAGGAACAGTGTTCAAGTCAGGTTTCATTTAAAATATATTAAGGCATTAAAAAAAAGAAAATATTCAACTCTGGCAAATTGGGGTCCTAGCAAAAACTGTGAATTCACAACATAACCTTTATGGGAAACAATTCAGCAATCTGAATTTGGGACTATTAAAAAAAGGATTCATACCTATTGATCCACTTGTTTCATTATGGAGAGTTCATTATAGCAATGGAAGAAAAAAGTGATATGTCCCAACATATGAATATTTCCAGTAGCTAAAAGCTGTAAATAATCTGAACTACCAACATTAGAAAAATGATTAAAGGAAAGTGATACATAACATGGACAGATTTTGTTCTCTGATATGCCAGTGCCTAGAACACAGCAGATACTCAATAAATATTTGTTTAATAAATGAATAATTTTATACAGCAAATTAAACTTTTAATCATGAAGACTACAGAAAACTATAAAATGACTGTAATATGAAGTTAAGAATATGATAACATTTATTAGGTGCTACCATACGTCTGGAACTGCAGTCAAACCTGGGGATAAAATGACAACAAAGTGATGAACAAAATGGTCCATGCTCACTGAGAACTCAGATCAACAGAGATTTCAGAGGCAATCCTGACATTCAACAAACGCTGTAGCATACGTTTGTACTAAATGTCAATCTTTAGGAGAGGTCCTTAGACTTTTAATCAAATTTATTTTCAAATTATAAACTATTTAGCAACATTGGTAATTTAATTTTCCAGAATTGAACAAATTAAAAGCAACAGATTAAAACAGGGTATCTAATAAATAGCAGGCATACATGTTACCCAAAAGAGAAGAATCAGTTAAAAAGATGAAGACATCTGTATTTCAGTTTCAGTCAGAAATTGTGGTCAGAAAGATGCTATGAGCCAAAGGTTAAAATATATTCCTTTCAGGAAGGAATTAAGTTCTAACAAATTTCAGAAAGATTTCCATTAAAATGTTTTGGCACTTAACAGAAATAAGCTTTGGAAAACTGAAAAAGTGAAAAATTCAATGACACTACAATGACCAACACATTGGTTACTGGATTTTTTCCTAAGTCTGCTTGGGTTGGTGCTCCTAATTTTATAAAGCTGAAGTAAATATGTAGGTATATTTCCTACCACTGCATAACAACTAATTTCCTGGTGGTTTTATTAGGAAGTGATAAACTAGGTTAACTGTTTGAGAACTTTGTTAAAAATGATGGTGACTAACACACCACTGTAAAGCAACTATACTCCAATAAAGATGTTAAAAAAAAAATGATGGTGATTATAGGATAATGTAAAAATTGAATAACCTAATGAATATAAGGCAGTAGCATGGAGGCTAGAATGTAGTAAGTGCTCAACAAATGTTAGTATTTAAACAGTAAAAATTATGGCAGTTATTGTCCCTACAGTTAGAATGCAATTTGGAATTTGGAACTTCATATTTTAAAGAAAGGAATTTCTTAATTAAAAGATTTGTAAAAATATATCTGCTATTTTATACACACACATACACATACATACATAAATACAAGCAGAATGCAAATATATAAATATCACCAAAAAACCAATTTGAGCATTAAATCAAGCAGAAATATTTTGGCAAAAACATGGCACCACCATTCTATTATAATAGTGATTACTAACTTTTATAGTTCATTTATAGCCAGCTTACTTCCAAAAAGGATTTGCTGTGATTTATTGTTGAAAAGCACAGCTATATTAATTATGAGTAAAAACAAAATAAAACATTGTAAACTGAAAAAGGAAAAAAACAAAATCTTGGGACAAAAGTCTTCATATTTAGAAATAGGTTACAGGTATCACATCAGTCATTGGATACAAAGGCTGAACACTAATTTAAGATCTTTTTAAACAGCTGCACAATGTGGCTTCTGGAGAGGAAAAAACTTTTCTCTATCCTCTTATGTTTGTCTTTGGAAGCCTTCGAATTAAACTGACAGTAAGATTAGCAAGAGAAAAGATGAAGTTTATTCACAAGATCACAAAGAAAGTGGCTCAAAGAAATGTCTAGAATTTAGAGTTTATATACCATCTTAATAGGGGAAGGGGAGGGGGAGAAAGGACACTCAGAAAAACAAGTGACTTTTTAGGGAAGACAAAATGACCTTTAGGAGAATAGATGGGACTTAACGATAATCTTGTGACAATGTTTATTTAATGCAATTTGTCATCTGACTTCCCCATGTATGGGAAGCCTACCTTAAAGGGGGTTTGAGGCAGTTGAATTCTTTTGGAATGGTCTGCTTTTAGGCAGATGGGGGAAGGTGGGGTTTAAGACAAAGTCTCTTTTTTTTTTTAACCCTTGTTGTTTCTCAGACATCTTCAGATCAAAATAATTTTTATGCCACAGTGGTATAGTCTGTATCCCTTCATGGATTCAGAAAAAGATGATGGCAAGAGAAAAAATATGATGTCAAGAAAAAAACACTGGCAAGAGAATAAGTAGTCCTGGTAAAAATATCAGCCAGACATGAAAATTCTAAAGAACGTCATTTTACATTGATAAATTTTCAGTATTTTCATCCATAATAAGACTATCTTTAAATGTATTAGAAGCTAAAATTTCTGGAGAATAAGAACTTTTATTGGAAGTAAAATGGGATTTATTATAAAGTATACTTTATCTCCTAACTTTAACTAGTTTTTCTTCACTCTGGGAATAAAGAGGTGGAGGCAAAAAAAAAAAAAGTCCATTTTAATATCTAATTGAGAATAAGGCACTGGTTGTCTTCTAGGTTTAAAAAAGAATTTCTGAGGATAATGTGAATTCAGATAATCATCATCTTTACAGATATTTTAAAATTACCTCTAATTTCTTGGCACAAGGTCCACTAACAAGCGCAACCACACCACTGTCAGATACCTGAGCAAAGGAAAAAAGGAACATAGCACGTAAATGGAGATGATGGAAGCAAACTTTTATAAAAATTATTAATTATTTAGATATAGTTTTATTTTCTGCCGTTTGGCAAAGGTGTCTTAGCCACACATACCTTCCACCCTTACTGAAAATAATTGGGGGGGGTGCCAAATTATACTGTAATTATTTAACTATCAAAGCATGAAGCCAACAATTTTAGTGGACTTCCCTGGTGGTGCGGTGGTTAAGAATCCGCCTGCCAATACAGGGGACACGGGTTCGAGCCCTGGTCTGGGAAGATCCCACATGTTGTGGAGCAACTAAGCCCATGCGCCACAACTACTGAGCCTGCGCTCTAGAGCCCACGAGCCACAACTTCTGAAGCCCACACACCACAACTAGTGAAGCCCGCACACCTTAGAGCCCATGCTCCACAACAAGAGAAGCCACCGCAATGAGAAGCCCGTGCACTGCAACGAAGAGTAGCCCCCACTCTCCGCAACTAGAGAAAGCCCGCTCGCAGCAACGAAGACCCAACATAACCAAAAATAAATAAATACATAAATAAACAAATAAATAAAAAAAATTTTTAGCAAACAACAAAAAGAATTAATTATGTTCTGATGAGTTATGGAAATACTCTGGGCAAATACATACAGTCTCTACCTTTCAAGTCTGTATTTCATTTACCTGAGTAGCTGAAAAATCAACACACTGCAAAAATGGGCAGTTTTCTCCTAATGCCTGCAAGGACACATCAGTAATACCTAAGCAGCCACCTAAATCAATGATCTTTAGCAGCCGGCAATTGAGTGCAAGAGCAAGGACTCCTTCATCAGTGAGATTGCAGCATCTTTTCAAACAAGCTTCGTGCAGGTAAGAACAAGATGAAGCCACAGCTTTTATTCCTGAGGGAAAACATAATTCTGTATCAATGAGCTATATATGTTTATATATGAGAAATATAACTGATTTTCATTTCATCAATCACCAGTACTGATACATCCAATTGCATGTTAGCCTTTTTCAAAGTAGTGCATGTGGGGATATACTTTATTTCCAGTGATGTTGTCATTATTTAAAATTCTTTTGGAATGTTTCAAGAATTCTCTACATAATCTGTAGTATATTCTTCAGAATATCTGCAATTAATGACAAGACTTTTTTGTTTATGATTAGACTTGCTTTTAGGAAATAGCCAAAAGTCATTCAGAACCAAAATAGGTAATTAAATAGTAGATAATTCTCCTTTTTGTTAAAAGTTTTAAATAAAGTTAACTTTCTCGTGGACTCTGAAAAGAAATCAAAAGTTAAATGGCCCAAATGTCTTAAGTAATAGTTTTCATGCTTATCCTTAGGAATCATACCTGTATCTCTGTGTTCTCTCTTCCCTCTTTGATTCTGCCCTTTGCTACCAACATGCACCTTCTTTGTTAGCCTGGACCAATCTTACATTTTATCAACGGTCAAGAAAACAGAAGCCCTTAAGTCCAATTCAACTGATGTAAAAGCACTTTGGTGACAGGTACGTGATAATGTGCCACATAAATAGAAACGTACTTCAGGAATCCTGGGCCCTTTAGTCATGGACAAACATTATAGCACTGTTAAAAGACACTTTCATGGGCAAAATACACAAAAGGGAAGATGGTAAATTCGTGTGTAGGTCATTTTTATTGTTTTCCATATCTTAAGAAAGAACTCTTATTTTATTCATTAGTGTCCAGCATGAAAGTTCTTTTTAGTGAATCAATATTTGTGTAAACATTTTAAAACTTATGCTTCTTTGCAGTATTATGAATATCCTAACTTGCTAACCAAGCTGATTGTAAAATAGAGCCAACTACCCACAAGATTTTTCAGAAACCTAGGTAGCCAAATAACTCTTTCTTATACTGAAGAAAAAGATAAAAATCCTCTATTGAAAAAAAATGGTAAAAATCCATTAATTCATGTAACAGTCACACTGAAAAATGCAGTTTGTCTGGCTATAAAAAACTGTAACTGGAGAGGCCCGCATACTGCAAAAAAACAAAAAAAAACACTGTAACTGGACAAGGCCGGTACCAAGTTAAGCTGCTTGCTGCTCGAAAGGCCAATACTCCAGAGACAAGTATTGGTGGAAAAGGAAAAGTTTGCTGTATTCAGGAGGCCAGCAACCTGGGAAGCTGGTGGACTACTGTCCTAAGACCATCTCCAAGTTGCCGGATGGGAGACAAAGGTTTTATAGGCAGTGTGAGGGAGGGAGCTGCAGGGTACATGAGCAGTTTGTACACAATTTTCAGATTGGCTGGCATCAAGGTGAAGTTTCAAGCAACACCAATCTTCTGGTTTCAACCAGTCTGGGGTCTACGTGCTGATGGTCAGCAGTTTTCATCTCGTGGGGGTATGCTTCCTGTAAAAACAACTTAGGAGTGTGTGTTAGACCTTTATATCTTTCAGGGAACTGGGAGCTTGGTGATTTTGCTATTTGACTGGCTTATAGTATAAATTGTTGCCACCTTCCAGGCCAATGTCTTTGAAGTTGGTATCTGGAATTAAGCAAGCAGGATTAGTTCTTTCCTAGTCAATCAGTCATTGCCTAACATAGTTTTATGGCAGCAGAAGTGGAAAATATATGATTAGTTTTGTGCTGTTCAAAATGGGGCAGCTTATGCTCTGGCTACAAAACTATGCAGTGAACAGGCTGATAGGAGAGTGCCTAGTAAATTTAATCTGATGATGATTTAACTTTCTGTTGTACTATTACAAGAAAGCCTTAACAAAGTATGAACTGGTCATTTCTTGTTTCACTATACTAGGTAAAATATTTAAAATATAGAGGTATCTATCCATGTTTATTTTAAACATGTTTAAACTTCAAGGTAGTGACTTAGTGTATTTCCCAACTTTCAGCGCTGATTATAAGCAAGAATTCTAATTTGGATTCTTTAGCTTAGTTTGAATATTTTATTGATAAATATAGTTCCTATTTCTTTGACATACTTATACTCTCTTTTAACATATTTTCCCCTTCTCTGCTCCAAACTTATGCCAGATGGTGAATAGTACTCAACCAATTCATTGTGTTAATAAACATACCTTTTGAAGTTATGGAAATTCTGTTTTCTTTTGAGGAATTTAAAATTAATTTCTTCAATTTTCTGCAGTTACATAGGTGCAGGAGAGCAGTATCTGAAATATCACAGCTTCGTAGATCTAGAGTTTGGACTTCAGGATGTAAAATCTATAATAAATACATGTTTTTGAGAAATTAATATTTCCTATAAATATAAATGTTTATTCCATATTCAGTGTTTTGATGGTCATAAAAAAACAGCAGGTGGAAAATACAGCAAAGAATACAGAAACATATCTGTGTGAAGACAGATACATAGAGCAGGAAAAAACCAACCTAATTCCAACTGGAGGTGCAGCTTCTAGTGTCCCCAAAGTCTTACTGGGACACAGAGCACTGTTGAGACAGCTGGTACAGAGTAAGGACCCACTAGACCTGCAAGCAGAACCAAGGTGGTGGGGGGAGCTTATCCTCTTCCAGTGGTTCCTATTATTAGAGATTCTAACTCTGTGTCTCTTTGCTCAGCAAGTACGAGTCTTTAGGCACTTATATACCAAATGCTTATCTAGAATATTTACCTCCTTCATTTTTATTTTTGGGAGCTAGTACAAACAAACCCAGTATTACTGAATGTTTACTTGAGGGCAACAAATAGCAGATCAATTTCAAAGCATTCTGAGCTCTTTTTCTGGGGGTATTTTCCTTCTCTTTTGCTTTATTTTTATGAAAATAGAAATGGCTTACACTTTTCTGAACATGGAAGTAATGTACTGTTATTATAAAACATTCAGACAGCACAGAAAAATTACAGAAATGATACAAATAACTATTTCTATTTATTGAGCACTTACCGGGAAGGGTACTAAGTGTTACATAAAATATGTCATTTAATATTCTCTCTCTCTCTCTCTCTTACATACACATACACACACACACACATACACACACACACACCACCCTAAGAGATTGGTCATTGCTATTTTATAAATGAGAAAATTGAGTCACCCAGAGCTTAAGTAGCAACACAAAGTACACAGCTAAAAAAGGAGCAGAGAGAGCTAGGATTGGAAGCCAGGTCTTCCTAATTCCAAAGGCCATGCGTTTAACTAGTTATAGCTAAAATTACCCATAATATCAACACCCAGTGACAAACATAATATTAGTTTTGATGCTTTTTGAGTTTTTAAAAAAATATTTGAAGAAAAATGGGATCAGATCACATATATTTATAAATGAGCACTTTTAATAAAAATAATTAATTGTGGTTGCATACTATTTCATTTTATGCATGCACTGTAACTTATTAAATGCATCCTACACTGGCAAACACTTAAGTTGAACATTCAGACTGATTTTAAGAGGCAATATAGTACAGTGTATAAGAGCATGTACCCTGGAGGCAGGCTGCCTGAGTTCCAACCCTGTGATTGTGATCAAGCTCTGCTTTCTTTTTCTGCCTCACTATCCTCATTAAGAGGAGGATGATATTTGTGAGAAATAAAGGTGCCTTGCTTATAATATATGCTATATATAACTGTTAGCTATTTTATTATTACGAAAATGTTATGGTGAGCATTCTTGTGTGCTTTTTAAATTATTATTTTCTTGAGATTAACACCAGTAAATGGTAGTTATGTGAGGTGATGGAGATGTTAACTAACCTACCATGGTAACCATTTCATAATATATAAGTGTATCAAGTCATCACGTGTGTTGTACACCTTAAACTTACACAAGGTTATATGTCACTTATATCTCAATAAAGCTGGAAAAAAATAACAGAAGTGAAATTTTTGAGTCAATGGTAAGCACATTTTTAGGACTTTTGATAGAATGCCAAACTGTCCTCCTAAAAGGTTTTTTTAAATCAATTTACACTCTCACAGCAGGGGATAAAAGTGATTGCTCCCCACACTATTGCCAGCACCAGGTATTACTATTTTTTAAGTCTCTGCTAAACTGAAAGACAAACTGTGACTTTGATTACTAATAAGGTTAAATATCCTTTTACGTATTATTGCTGATTTATATTTTTTCCTTGGAGTATTTCCTGATTCTTCTGTTTTATTATTTGTTTGTTTTGATTTTTCTTAGTGGTTTGCAGGCATGATTTACATTGGCAAGATTAAAAAAAATAGAATTTCATACATACTGCAAATATTTTTCCTAGTTTGTTACTTTATTTTTTTCTTCTTGCCATAAAGAAGTTTATATTTTTATATATTTAAATCTATCAATCTTTTTCTTCTTGTTTTCTAACTTGGTGTCATGTTTAAAAAGGCCTTCTCCACCCAGAGACTATAAAAAGATTTAGGAAATTTTTCAAAAAGAGCCATCCCCAGATGTGTGCAACTTTTAAAAAAATGTTAGATCTGGTCTTTTAAATAATTTCATAAGCAGGACTTTCATAAGGATGGGGATTAGACGGAAACACCAAGGAAAATAACGCTTTTGATTTTTCTATCTCATTTACCCCCTTAGCCCTTTTTTATTCAGGTAAAATTAGTTTTAAATGAATGTTCAGGATTGTCATAAAACAAAAATTTAAGTCACTGAAATACAGGTTAAAGGGATGTGGGGAAGTGAAGAAAACCACGTTTTCTGTAGCGTCAATATTTCATCTGTGAGCCACACATACATTATATACATCCACAGAACCATCAACAGTAAGAGCTGGATTCTACCTCCAAAGAGCAAAGCAGACTACAACACTAAAATGTCTATGTTCAAATGCAAGCTAACAGGAAGAAAATAAAGCATTAAAGGCACATCAAGTTAATGTAGAGGAAACACTATGGCACACTGAAGCACAATTCCAATGTGAAGTCACCATTGTAGACATATGGGGAGTGCTACCATCAGAGCTTGCTTCCTTTTGATCACAGGCTTTGGGCAGAATATGTAGTAAAGTCAGCAATAAGTAGTTCCAGTCTCTGTAGGCAGTGAGTGATGATAGCTGCAAACCCATTTTACAGTTAAGACAACTGTGGTTCAATGTCAGAAAGAGTAGCAAGGCTAGAATTTTAATTCAAGTTGGAGGTCTTTACTACACTTATTCCCTTACAGAATAGTTAATTTTAGCTTAGTTAGTGAAGGGGAGTAAGTATAAATTAGCTGGAGTGAGGTACCCAAGAAGAATAAGAAGAGTTTAGAAGAGTGATTTTTAACTGACTGCTAACCATGAATGGACAAAGTCAATAGGCTACGATCATTTTTTAAATGGAATAAGACATACTAGAATAAAATAGAAAATATCCAAGTGTACTGTACAGAGTACTGTTACACAGAGGTGTGGCTTGTGCGCTAGCGTCACAATGTAACATATATATCTTACTGTGGGTCTTTTTTTTTGCCATTTGTTTATTCACCCTGCATTTTAATTTTTTTCCAGCTTTATTAAGGTGAACTCAATCAAAGAGTTTAAACTTCTTGAAAATATGGAGTTCATAGATGCTGGTACCATGAAGACAAGAGAAACACCTGAAAGAATAGTGGGAGAAGATTTTTTAGAAACTATTACACATGGACATTCTGGTTATCTGGAGAAAAAAAGAACCCCAACACTTTATTATATTTTAAAATTATTACTAATCCTACTATAAACCACTGTTACATAAATGTGAAACCATAGCTAAACAGTAAAATATAATAGCCTGCTTTACAGGCTATACATGCTCTTTGTATATGCTCTTACCTCACTTATATTCGAATCTGTTATCTGCCCCTGCACGCTCATTATTTTGATCAGTCTATCTTTTATGTTGGGTGGCAAAGGCTTAATGTCTGTGATATATCTAGAAATATTCTTCATGAAGCACCAAAGGCATCTGAAATACAAATACAATATAGTAAATTACACTGTACAGGTACTGATTCCTAATATTTGTTTGTTTTTTTAAAAATAGATCTTTATTGGAGAATAATTGCTTCACAATACTGTGTTAGTTTCTGTTGTACATCAAAGTGAATCAGCTATATGCAGACACATGTCCCCACATCCCCTCCCTCTTGAGCCTCCCTCCCATCCTCCCTATCCCACCCCTCTAGGTCATCGCAAAGCACCGAGATGATCTCCCTGTGCTATGCAGCTGCTTCCCACTAGCTGTTTTACATTTGGTAGTGTATATATGTTGATGCTACTCTCACTTCGTCCCAGCTTCCCCCTGCCATCCTGTGTCCTCAAGTCCACTCTCTATGTCTACATCTTTATTCCTGCCCTGCAACTAGGTTCATCAGTACCATTTTTTTTTTTAGATTCCATATATCTGCATTAGCATATGGTATCTGTTTTTCTCTTTCTGACTTATTTCACTCTGTATGACAGACTCTAGGTCCATCCACCTCACTACAAATAACTCAATTTCATTCCTTTTTATGACTGAGTAATATTCTATTGTGTATACGTGCCACATCTTCTTTGTGATAATTCATCTGTCGATGGGCATTTAGGGTGATTCCATGTCCTGGCTATTGTAAATAGTTTTGCAATGAACATTGTGGTACATGTCTCTTATTGAATTATAGTTTTCTCAGGGTATATGCCCAATAGTGGGATTGCTGGGTTATATGGTAGTTCTATTTTCATTTTTTTAAGGAACCTCCAAATGCTATTTGTTAGTGCTTAGTCCTTTCATAAACAGGGTGTACATTTTTTTTTTTTCGGTATGCAGGCCTCTCACTGTTGTGGCCTCTCCCGTTGCGGAGCACAGGCTCCGGACACACAGGCTCAGCAGCCATGGCTCACGGGCCCAGCTGCTCCGCGGCATGCGGGATCTTCCCGGACCGGGACACGAACCCGTGTCCCCTGCATCGGCAGGCAGACTCTCAACCACTGCGCCACCAGGGAAGCCCCAGGGTATACATTTTATATGAATATTTACAACTTAAGCTTGGTAAGATGCAAAAGCCTAGTCTGTGCTCAGTTATGGGCAAGTTTCTTTTCCTCTACAACTTTTTCTCAGCATACCTCATTTACTAAAATGCATCCTGATAACAAGATATTTTTCTTAAGTCAGTCTCTCCAATTCCTAAGACAGTTTCCACCAAGTTTTTAGTCACATATTTCTAAGTAAACATTAAATTAGGGCCTACAAATTGACAAATTTTATTTGTTAATGCAACAATCTTGCTTTCACTATTTTTCTTAAAAATTATGCAGGTATTAGAATCACTCAAGAAAGAACTGTAACCACAAAGATTCCACAAATAGTGCAAATCACAGAGATAATAAACTTAGTGCCAGTATTGCATATGCACAGAGTTATCAAAGCAGGCAACAACCGAGACCTACATGACCAACATACCTCAAATGTGGCCTGAGATTCCAACTATCTGAGACACTCATATGTTAGACAAATAATACAAACCTTATTTTTATTTATTTATTTTTTTGCGGTACGCGGGCCTCTCACTGTTGTGGCCTCTCCCGTTGTGGAGCACAGGCTCCGGATGTGCAGGCTCAGCGGCCACGGCTCACGGGCCCAGCTGCTCCGCGGCATGTGGGATCTTCCCGGACCGGGGCACAAACCCGTGTCCCCCGCATCGGCAGGCAGACTCTCAACCACTGAGCCACCAGGGAAGCCCAATACAAACCTTATTTAATTTCTGCCTACAAATACTCCCTCATATATACACTTTTACATTCATGAATAAATATGATCATACACTTGAATTTTTTTAGTGCAATCTTTATTTTTTCTTCTTTTGGTTGCCTCTGCCTTTCCCCCTCCTTTCCTTCCCCCTTCCATTATTTAGTTCCTCACCCTATTCCGTGTATGTTCCCTCTTATTTTTTCTCTGTGCTTGTACACACACACGTTTACTCACACATGTATGTATGTACTCAAACATACATTTAAAGGGTTAGGTTGGGGGTGGGGAGAGATAACTGTTTCCTAGAATGGCATCACTGTATACTCACTTTTCTACACCCTCTTTCATTCAATAATACCTTAGGAAATTCTTTAAAGCATCAAGTGTGGTTTTAAGTTTCCTTTAATGCCGATATAATATTTCACAGTGTGGATGACTTTAGTCATCCCCTATTGATGAGAATTCCACTGTTTCTAGGATATGTTAACATATGGTGTCAGATTGTTTTCTTCATATTTCCATCAGCCGTGTTGGAGGGTTCCCTTTCCTCTACATCCCTAAGCAGTAGGTATTATTGTTCATTTTATTTATTTTTCCATTATGTCCATTTCCCAATCTCATCCCCCACCACTCCAGGAAACCATTCTAATGTCTAATATGTATCCTTTTGTTGTATGTACCGTCAACATGATTGTTATATGGATGTATTTCTAATTTATGTATGTGGTATTTGTCACAGATTTGCTTAGTCTTTCACTCAGCACTGTTTTTTTTGTTTTATTTTTTTGTTATTTATTTATTATTATTTTTGGCTGCGTTGGGTCTTCATTGCTGTGCGTGGGCTTTCTCTAGTTGCAGCGAGTGGGGGCTACTCTTCGTTGTGGTGCATGCATTTCTCATTGTGGTGGTTTCTCTTGTTGCAGAGTACGGGCTCTAGGTGCATGGGCTTCAGTAGTTGTGGCTCACGGGCTTAATTGCTCCGCGGCATGTGGGATCTTCCCGGACCAGGGCTCGAACCCATGTCCCCTGCACTGGCAGGTGGATTCTTATCCACTGCCCCACCAGGGAAATCCCTTAGCACTATTTTTAAGATCTACTTACTCTTAAATGTTGGAAGATCTCATGGGTGAAAAGTGGTATCTCATTACTTTAATTTGTGTTTCTTTAATTACTAGTAAATTTAATATCTTTTCATAAACATGCTGGCTATCTAGATTTTCTTTTCTCAGGATTGTCTATTCATATCCTTTGTCTATTTTGCTGTTTTTTACTTAAATTTGTAAGAGTTATTTTTGTGGCCAAATACATGACTGATTTTGTATATGCTCTATAAATATTCAGAGAATGTATACTCTCTGAGAAATGTAATGTTCTCTTTCTGTGTATTATATATGTGTGTCTAAATATCTCTCTCTGTGTATGTATACACAAATATGTGTATATGATTATTTATTGATTAGTACACAAATATATTGTGTATATGATTATTTATTGATGAGTATCATTTAATTCTTCTATGTTCTTATTTTTTCTACTAAATCTGTAGAATTCTTAGTTTGCAATACTTGTATTTTGAAATCAACTTTTCTTTTATTTCTACAAGTTTTTGCTAGTTTATGTACATTACCATTTTATAACGAAAATTTTCAAAAATACAGAAAAATAAAATAGAATGATATAAATCATGTACCCCAAACCAAGAATTTAAAAATTTATTTTATCATTTTGTGTCAGGTATCTTTCATAAGATATAAAACACTTCAGATAAAATTAAAATCTCCGTTGTCTGCCTATTCAGGTTTACTTTCTTTATCTCCCTTTGCAGAAACAACTACTACCATGAAGTTGTTCTTTTTTTAAGAAATTTTTATTGGAGTATAACTGATTTAGAATGTTGTGTTAGTTTCAGGTGTACAGCAAAATGAATCAGTTATACATATACATATATCCACTCTTCTTTAGATTATTTTCCCACATAGGCCATTAGAGTATTGAGTAGAGTTCCCTGTGCTATATAGTAGGTCCTTATTAGTTATCTGTTTTATATACAGTCGTGTGTATATGTCAATCCAAACCTCCCATTTATCTCTCCCCCTCTCCCTATCCCCTGGTAACCATAAGTTTGTTTTCTATGACTGTAACTCTATTTTTCTCTTGTAGATAAGTTCATTTGTACCCTATTTTTAGATTCCACATATAAGTGATACATTTGTCTTCCTCTGTCTGACTTACTTCATTTAGTATGACAATCTCTAGGTCCATCCACGTTGCTGCAAATGGCATTATTTCATTCTTTTTTATGGCTGAGTAATATTCCATTATATATATGTACCACATCTTCTTTATCCATTCCTCTGTCGATGGACATTCAGGTTGTTGCCATGTCCTGGCTATTGTAAATAGTGCTGCAATGAACATTGGGGTGTATGTATCTTTTTGAATTATGGTTTTCTCTGGATATATGCCCAGGTGTGGAATTGCTGGGCCCTATGGTAGTTCTATTTTTAGTTTTATAAGGAACATCCATACTGCTCTCCATAGAGGTTGTACCAATTTACATGGCCACCAACAGTGTAGGAGGGTTCCCTTTTCTCCACACCATCTCCAGCATTTACTGTTTGTAGTTTGTTTTTTTTTAATTTATTTTTGGCTGCATCAGGTCTTAGTTGCAGCGTGCAAGATCTTCATTGAGGCATGCAGGATCTTTCGTTGCAGTGCGCAGGCTTCTCTCTAGTTGTGGCATGCGGGTTTTCTCTTCTCTAGTTGTGGCACACTGGCTCCAGGGCATGTTGGCTCTGTAGCTGTGGTGCACGGGTTCCAGAGCACATGGGCTCTGCAGTTTGTGGCATGTGGGCTCTCTAGTTGAGGCGTGCAAGCTCAGTAGTTGTGGTGTGCAGGCTTAGATGCCCCGTGGCATGTGGGACCTTAGTTCCCTGACCAGTGATTGAACCCGCATACTCTGCATTGTAAGGCAGATTCTTTACTACTGGACCACCAGGGAAGTCCCTGTTTGTAGATTTTTTGATGATGGCCATTCTGACTGGTATGCGGTGATACCTCATTGTAGTTTTGATTTGCATTTCTCTAATAATTAGTGATGTTGAACATTTTTTCATGTGCTTTTTGGCCACCTGTATGTCTTCTTTGGAGAAATGTCTATGTAGATCTTCTGCCAATTTTTTGATTGGGTTGGTTTTTTTGACATTGAGCTGCATGAGCTGTTTGTATATTTTGGAGATTAATCCCTTGTTGGTTGCTTTGTTTGCAAATATTTTCTCCCATTCTGAGGGTTGTCTTTTCATTTTGTTTATGGTTTCCTTTGCTGTGAAAAGGTTTTAAGTTTAATTAGGTCCCAATCATTTATTTTTGTTTTTATTTTCATTAATCTAGGAGGTGGATCGAAAAAGATCTTGTTGTGATTTATGTCAACGAGTGTCCTGCCTATGTTTTCCTCTAAGAGTTTTATAGTATCCGGCCTTATGTTTAGGTCTTTAATCCATTTCAAAACATTATATTAATAATATAATTAATTATTAATTAATAATATAATTATGATATTAATACTAATAATAATAAGATTAAATCCATTATATAACATTTCAGACAAAATTAAAGCCTCTGTCAACCTATTCAGGTTGATTCTCTTTATCTCCCTTTGCAGAAACAACTACTACCATGAAGTTTTAAAAAGAGTTTCTGTCCATGATTTTATTATACTTCTAATACTAAAGTATATATGCATAAAGAGCATATAGTATTCTTTCTGTACTTATAAAATATCGTGTATTAAGTTTCCTACCATGACTAAATTTGGCAATTGTCCTTGTAATTGTGATAGTTTTCCTTTTTATAAGACTATGGTGTTGGTTGCAAATTCATGATCATTTTATCTTCTCATGGAACATTCCTTTTACCCTCAAGTAATGTCTCTATCTATATTGATGTTTTTCACTTCAGTAAAACCATTCAGTCTGGTTTTACTATTGCTCCACCATCTTTCTTTGGCTTCTTTTGCTAACATCTTTGCAAGATTCATCTGCATTGTTGTAGATAGCTATAGTTTGTTCATGCCCATTTTCACTGCTGCATAATAGTCCACTGTACAATTTATTTTTCTATTTGACTGTTGATGTACAGTGTGGTGGTTTATAATTTTTTACTATTAGGAATATTAATATGAATATTTTGGGACATGTCTCTTGGTACACATGTGCCTATGTTTCAATCAAGTT
Organism: Orcinus orca; assembly: GCF_937001465.1. Lineage (NCBI taxonomy): Eukaryota > Metazoa > Chordata > Mammalia > Artiodactyla > Delphinidae > Orcinus > Orcinus orca. Next base: position 26,069,472 of record NC_064569.1, read on the forward strand.
TATACCTGGGAGTGGAACTGCTGACTCATATGGTATGCATATGTTTAGCTTAATGCCCAACAGTTTTCCAAAGTGTTTGTACTGATTCAAAATCCTACCATCAGTCAATGAAAGTTTCTGGAATCCATATCCTTGTCAATACTTGGCATTGTCAGTCTCTTTAATTTTTGCCAGTATAGTGAGGGTATAGTAACAATGCATTGTGGCTTTAAATTTCAATCCCAGATTATTAGTTTGAGCACATTTTCATTCCTTTATTGTATTGATACATTTGGATAGTCTCTTGGAGTTTCTGTTCAAGTATCATGTCCAGTTTTCTTTTGGGTTGACTGTTTTACTTAGTAGTACGTAGGAGTTCCTCTTATATTACAGACATGAGCCTTCTGTTGATTATGTATGTTGCAATTGTAGACTCCCATTCTGTGGTTTGCCTTTTCATTCTCTTAATCATGTTTTATGTTGTAGAGAAGTACATTTGATGAGGTCCAATATGTGTTTTCTTTATAGCAAGTATTTTTTTGTGTCCTGTTTATGAACTCTTTCACTGTTCTACATTCATGAAAATAGTCTCCTATGCTTTCGTCTAGAAAAAATTCATTCATTGTTTTACCTTTCACTTTTTGACTTAAAAACCCTCTTGTAATTGATTTTTGCAATTGTCAAGAACTGTGCAGAGTCTGAGAGTTTACCCTACTTACTTGTTTATGAGTTAGCTTTATTACCATTTCATGAATGCTAGCAGAAGACATGAGATCCCTGGGTCAGAGAAAAAGGACTTTATTACTAATGACAAGAGCAGTAGCCAGAGCTTCATGTTTCTGTTGGTTCCCCATGCCCTCCAAGTCCTGCAAATATAATGTAGGTAGGTCAAGATAGATGTTTGCCCATGCAGTGGGTTGTATTACAAGAGAAGAACACTGAGCTTGGGGGAATTCACCATTTTTATATCAAACTGAAGCAAGACTGCTCTTTTTGGAAAGAGAAAATACTTCATCCCTCAAGTCTGTCTGCTACAAACACAACCTTGAGAAATGTCCTAGGTAATCAAGGTCCCGCATTCTTGGTATACCCAGCAAAAATGTGCAGGTCCACAGCACTGCCTCTTCCAACAATCTACCCCAACATGTTCTTGGCTGAATTCAAATATTCATGTAAGTATGCCACTCTGTCAGCCATTTTAATTAATTTGACCAACAGAGGCTAAAACCAAATCCGTTCAATTTGTCACTTAAAGCATTTAATTAAAGCTATTATCAATAGTACTCCAAGTAGCAGGATAAGGCCAACCTGCAGTAATGATGACCTCAAAAGTGCCTGCAGGCAGCCATAAAAAGAAACGAAACTGAGTTATCTGTAGTGAGGTGGATGGACTCTGTCTGCCATACAGAGTGAAGTAAGTCAGAAAGAGAAAAACAAATACCATATGCTAACACATATATATGGAATTAAAAAAAAATGGTTCTGAAGAACCTAGGGGCAAGACAGGAATAAAGACGCAGATATAGAGAATGGACTCGAGGACACAGGGAGGGGGAAGGGTAAGCTGGGACGAAGTGAGACAGTGACATGGACATATATACACTACCAAATGTAAAATAGCTAGTGGGAAGCAGTCACATGGCACAGGGAGATCAGCTCGGTGCTTTTGACCACCTAGAGGGGTGCGATAGGGAGAGTGGGAAGGAGACGCAAGAGGGAGGAGATATGGGAATATATGTATATGTATAGCTGATTCACTTTGTTATAAAGCACCATTGTAAAGCAATTATACTCCAATAAAGAAGTTAAAAAAAAAAAACTTAAAAAAAAAAAAAGTGCCTGCAGGGTCCCAGACTCAGCTAACTGGGAAAAAGTATGGAATGGGGTGGGGGTGGGGGGAACTAGTAGGTCTTATTTTAAGACAGGATGTGGTCAAAATCCAGTCTATCATCCATTATGAAACATGCAAAGGAATTTAGGTGGTTATTTCAATGACTACCTTTTTCTTTCTTAGGGCTTTTAATTTTTAAAAAATCTGTCTGTTATTTTATCTGTATCCTTCCCTTAAGGGTAACTGCTCCTTTGTTTTTGAACATTTCCAATATCTTTGTTTTAAAATATTTTTCAAAATTCTATTGTCTGTAGTTCTTAAAGTGTCAATTCTCCTATTTTCTGTTGAGTCTCTTTCATGCGATTTTTTTCTATAGATACTTTATAAATTTTGACTGTTAACGCTTCTTTGCACAAGTAGTTTTGCCTGAGAGTCCTGTATTCTTTGCGTTGTGAAAGCAAACCTCGCAGAGAAGCTTTCAGTTTTCCTCTTCTTAAGGACCCTGTCTTTATCTTGTTGAACTGCAATAACAAAATACCATAGACCAGGTAGCTTAAAAACAAAAGAACTTTAATTTTTACAGTTCTGGATGCTGGAAGTCCAAGATCAAAGTGCCAGCATGGTTGGGTAAGGGCCCTCTTCCTCATTCACGGGGGGGGGGGGGGGGGGGACCTTCTTTATGTGTTGTCACATGGTGGAAGGGACTAGGGATTTCTCTGGAGATTCTTTTGTAAAGGCACTAATCCCATTCATAAGGCTCCACCCTCATGATTTAAACACCTCCCAAAGGCCCCAGCTACTACCAGCATACCTTTAGGGGTAGGATTGCAACATAAGAATTTTAGAGGTACAAAAACATTCAGACCATAGCAGACCTCATAAATATTCACAAATTCCAAAGCATAGTTAACTGTTATGTATCCATCTTGAGGATATTAACAGTGAAAATTCAAACCGTACACCTGCGTATAATAAATGCACAAGATACTAGTTTTTATTTTTTTTATTTTATTTTTTTGCGGTACATGGGCCTCTCACTGTTGTGGCCTCTCCCGTTGCGGAGCACAGTCTCCGGACGCGCAGGCCCAGCCGCTCCGCAGCATGTGGGATCCTCCCGGACCGGGGCACGAACCTGTGTCCCCTGCATCGGCAGGCGGACTCTCAACCACTGCGCCACCAGGGAAGCCCAAGATACTAGTTTTTAAACAGGAATTCTATTTTTGGCTGGGACTTTATATCCTTGCCATTGATGTGGGCTGCTCTTGGAAGAGTGTGACCTCAAGCTAGGTGGCTCTGCAACAGAGGTAGATTCTGATGGAGCTGAGTAATGGAAGCTATCTGCCCACCCTCCTCCCACAGGAGGGCAGAAAGTCCTTCCCTGAAGGATGAGCTGGGTGGCACATCTCCATGGATTTCACTCCCGTTTTCCAAAACTATGCATTATTTAGGTTGTTTACACATTTTAAGTAATTCATACTGGATGGACTACAAGAACTAAGAAGGGTAACGAGTTTAGACTCTCTCAGCTCTCATTATCCTCAACTCTGTTATGATATTGAAATCAGATGCTCTACCATCAACAGAAAGTTATGCCATTTATTCTAAAAGTTAAAAGCTTAACTAAAAAAGATCATTTGGGGAGTAACTGCTTTATTAAGATATAACTGATATAACGGTGGTTTTTAGTGAATCCACAGAGTTGTGCATCCATCATCATTATCTAATTCCAGAAGATTTTCAATACACTAAAAAGAAATCTTGTACCCATTAGCAGTCACCTGCCAATCCTCCCCACCTTCCACAGCCTAGGGAACTACCAGAAGCTCCACAGAAATCCCTAGCCCCTTCTACCATGTGAGGACACATCGAGACAGGGTGCTATTTTCTGTATCTCTAGATTAGCCTATCTGCACATTTCATATAAATGGAATCATAAAATATGTGGTATTTTATTACTGGCTTCCTTCACTCAGCATAGCATTTTCAAGTTCATCTACGTTGTAACATGTATCAGCGTTTCATTCCTTTTTACCGTCTTTTGTTTATCCATGCATCAGCTTATGGGTATTTGGGTTGTCTCTACTTTTGGGCTATTATGGATAATGCTGCTATAAACATTTGTGTATGAGTTTTTGGATGGACATATGTTTTCATTTCTTTTGGGGACATATCTAAGAGCTCAGTTGCTGGGTCACATAAAACTGTTGGATCATATGGCAACTCTATGTGTAAACATTTGACGAACTACTGAACTATTTTCCAAAGTGGCTACACCATTTTATGTTCCTACCAGCAGTATATGAGGGTTCCAATTTCTCAACATCCTTTTCAATATTTGATTTTTTCTTTAATCTTTATTTTTAAATTAATTAATTTTTTTTGCTGCACCAGGTCTTAGTTGCGGCACGTAGGATCTTCATCATGGGATGCAGGCTCTTAGTTGTGGCATGCGGACTCTTAGTGGCGGCATGCACATAGGATCTAGTTCCCTGACCAGGGACTGAACCCGGGCCCCCTACATTGGGAGCGTGGAGTCTTGACCACTGGACTGCCAGGGAAGTCCCTAATCTGTCTTTTTTTAATATAGCCATCCCAGTGGCTATGAAGTAATAGCTCATTGTGGGTTTTTTTTAATGGTTTTATTTATTTATTTATTTTGCTGCACGCGGGCCTCTCGCTGTTGTGGCTTCTGCCGTTGTGGAGTACAGGCTCCAGACGCGCAGGCTCAGTGGCCATGGCTCATGGGCCCAGCCGCTCCGCGGCATATGGGATCCTCCCGGACCGGGGCACGATCCCGCGGCCCCTGCATCGGCAGGTGGACTCTCAACCACTGCGCCACCAGGGAAGCCCCTCATTGTGGTTTTGATTTGCACAAATCAAATTTGCACAAATCAATTTTGATTTGCACTGCTGGCTGATGATGTTGAGCATCTGTGCATGTGCTTGTCAGCCACCTGTATATCTCCTTTATAGAAACATCTGTTTAGATACTGCTCCCACTTTTAAGTTGGGTTTTGCTATTAATAGGATTCTTAGTTGAGGTTTTTCTTTCAGCACTTTAAATATGTCAATCCATTACCTTCTGCCTCCATTGTTTCTGATAAGAAGTCCACTGTTAATCTAATTAGGCTTCCTTTATACATGAGTAATTTTTCTCTTGCTGCTTACAGGATTTTCTTCTGGTCTTTGGCCTCAGCATTTTTACTATGATATTTGTGTTTAGATCTCTTTGTATTTATCCTACAAATTCATCGAGTTAATTTCAATTCACTGAGTTTATTGGATGTGTAGATTAATATTTCTCATTAAATCTGGCTTTTAGCTATTATTTCTTCTAAGAATTTTTTTCCGCTCCTTTCTCTCCTTTTGTTCTGGTATTCCCATCACATGTATGTTGACATACTTATCCCATACTTCTCTGAGGCTCTGTTCCATTTTCTTCACCCTATTTTCTTTCCACTCTTCAGATTGCATACTATTATTTATCTTCAAGTTCATAATTCTTTCTTCTGCCAGTTCACATCTACTACTGAGTCCCTCTAGTGATTTTTAAATTTCAGTTATTGTACTTTTTCAATTCCAGAATTTCCATTTGGTTCTTTTTTATACGTAATTTCTATCTCTATATAAATATTCTCTATTGTATCTACTGTACGAGACATTGTCATCATGCCTTTCTTTACTTCTTTTATTTTCCTTTTTTTGAAATTGAGGTGAAATTTGCATAATATAAAATTGATCATTTAAAGTGTACAATTCAGTGGCATTTTGTATATTCATGTTGTGTAACCACCACCTCTATACTTATAAAATATTTTCATTAGCCCAAAAGAAAACTTACACTTATTAAGGAGTCAATTTCCATTCCTCTTTTTCCCCAGTACCTGGCAACTACCAATATGCTTTCTTTCACTATGGAATTTTCTGTTTCAGGTACTTCACATAAATTAATTCATATAAATGTGAACTTTTGTGTCTGGCTTCTTCCACTTAGCATAATGTTTCTGAGGTTCATCCATGCTCATGTATCAGCACTTTATTCCTTTTTATGGCTGAATGATATTTCATTGTATGGATATACCTCATTTTGTTTATTGATTCATTGGTGATGGACATTTTGGTTGCTTCTACATTTTGGCTGTTGTGAACAGTGTTGCTATGAACATTTGTGTACAAGTATTTGTTTGAGTACCCAGTTTCAATTCTGTTGGGTACATACCTAGGAGTGGAATTGCCGGGTAATATGGTAATTCTATGTTTAACTTTTTGAGGAACTGCCAAGCTGTTTCTCCCTTGACTTCTGTAAGTATGGTATCCTTTAGTTCTTTGAACACATTTATAGTAGTTTCTTTAAGTCTTTGCTAAGTCCAACATCTGGGTCCTCTCAAAGGCAGTTTCTGGGTAAATACAATAAAAGCTGTTACCACTGTCTTAGACCAGGGGTCAGAAAACTATGGCTAATGGGCCAAATCTGGCCTGTTATCTGCTTTTGTGTATAAAGCTTCCTTGGAACACAGCCATGTCTGTTGATTTATGTACTGTCTATGGCTGCTTTCACACACTATAATGGCAGAGCTGAGACTGTATGGCCTGCAAGTCTGAAATATTCATTGTCTAGACTTACAGCAGTTTGCCAATATCTACCTTAGATAATGGTAATACTATTAAGATTAAAGCTTATATTTTTACTGACTCTTAGACTATTGCCAATTGCCTAGTCACCTGGTCTGCCATTTGCAAGACCACAGATTGGTAGATTAAAGATCAAGTCCTCTTTAGGACTGTGAATTATAGAAACAAATTATAGCTGATATACATGGCAATGGCTCATTCCCTAATGGAATGGGCTGGGTTCATGCTGTTAATTAAGTATGCCCCACCCAGATCCCTGTCACTGCTACTGGGAATCCATCATCACACTGAACATGGCAACACGTCCACCATCATGGCCAAGGAAAGTAAGGATTATCTGTGTCTGATGTTAAAGCTACCACTGCATGCCAGTCTTGTGCCTCCTTTCAAAAGTTTGCCTGTTGGGCTTCCCTGCTGGTGTGGTGGTTAAGAATCTGCCTGCCAATGCAGGGGACATGGGTACAAGCCCTGGTCCAGGAAGATCCAACATGCTGTGGAGCAACTAAGCCTGTGTACCACAATTACTGAGCCCGCACTCTAGGGCCCATGAGCCACAACTACTGAACCCACACGCCACAACTACTGAAGCCCATAAGCCTAGAGCCCATGCTCCGCAACAAGAGAAGCCACCGCAATGAGAAGCCTCCGCACCTCAACGAAGAGTAGCCCCTGCTTGCTGCAACTAGAGAAAGCCCACGCACAGCAATGAAGACCCAATACAGTCAAAAATAAATAAATAAAATAAAATTTAAAAAAAGTTTGCCTGTTTGTTTTCTAATGAAATAGACCACAATACATAGAGTGTTGTCCCCTCTCACTCCTGACAAGCTGACTATATTGAGCCTTTGAGCACTTGCCTTGGGTCCTCCATTGATGCCTTACTGTTGTCGATATATTTTCAGGTTATGGTGTCACTGTTCCAGTCTGATCAACCAACTCAAGCCACATTGGCCATAACATAAAATGTGTTATGTTTTTGGCCTTTCAGGCCATATTCAGTTGGACAGTATGATGTCTCTTATTGCAAAGGTTCACTCAACACTGGACCAATAGTCAAGGTATTCAATGGACATTTCATATCCCTTATTATCCTCAAGCTGCTGGTTCCAACAAGAGGTAAATGGATTTTTTTAAAAGTCAACTAAAGAGATTTCTGACTCTACCTCCTTCACTTTCTCCTGGTCCACACATCTTAATTAAATGCAAGCATCCACTGAAAGAGTTCACATCCCCTTGGCCACCTTCTAGATAATGATCAGGATAAAAGGGGTGGAGGGTTATCTTGACCAATTCTGAAATTTTAGAATTCTATTCTGACATTTCCTGAGCATGATGCATCTTTATTTTCCCTAACAGTTACCCCAAGCCAGCCTGGTTGGTACAGCTGGGTGGCAGCCTGGACCAAAAGGAGCTTATAGAATTCAAACTTAATCTTGGTTTAGTCATCTGTATTCTCCTTTTAGATTGAACTGGTTCTAGATCAGAGTTGGCAAACTATAACCCATGGGCCAAGCCTGGTCTGCTGCCTGCTTTTGTAAATAAAGTTTTACTGAATCACAGTCATGACTGTTTCTTTATTATGTATTGTCTATGGCTGCTTTTGCTCTACAAAGGCAGAGTTGAGTAATTGTGACAGAAGCCTACAAAACTGAAAATATTTCTCTTCAGCTCTTCACAGAAAAAGTTTGCCAACCTCTATCCTATGAAGATAATGACCATTTGGTTGAGTAAACTGCTCACCAAGTTCCCCTGCAGTAGCCCATGCCCATGAAGGTGGGAAATATGATGGATTCCTATAAATTTTGGAAAAATATCCTTGTCGGACTACCCTGGTGGTCCAGTGGTTAAGACTCCACACTCCCAATGCAGGGGGCCCGGGTTCAATCTCTGGTCAGGGAACTAAGATCTTGCATGTTGCACAGCGTGGCCCCCCAAAAAATAAATTAGGGGGACCCTCAAGATGGCGGAGGAGTCAGACATGGAGATCACCTTCCTCCCCACAAATACATCAAAAATACACCTACATGTGGAACAACTCCTACAGAACACTTACTGAACGCTGGCAGAAGACCTCAGACTTCCCCCAAAGCAAGAAAATACCCACGTACCTGGGTAGGGCAAAAGAAAAAACAGAGATAAAAGAATAGGGACGCGGGCTTCCCTGGTGGCACAGTGGTTGAGAGTCCGCCTGCCGATGCAGGGGACACGGGTTCGTGCCCCGGTCCGGAAAGATCCCACATGCCGCGGAGCGGCTGGGCCTGTGAGTCACGGCCGCTGAGCCTGCGCATCCGGAGCCTGTGCTCCACAACGGGAGAGGCCACAACAGTGAGATGCCCACATACCACGAAAAAAAAAATAGAATAGGGATGGGACCTGCACCTCTGGGAGGGAGCTGTGAAGGAAGAAAAGTTTCCACATACTAGGAAGCCCCTTCACTGGCGGAGATGGGGGGTGGGGGGGTGGGAAGCTTCGGAGCCATGGAGGATAGCACAGCAACAGGGGTGCAGAGGGCAAAGTGGAGAGATTCCCGCACAGAGTATCAGTGCCAACCAGCACTCACCAGCCTGTGAGGCTTGTCTGCTCACCCATCGGGGCGGGTGGGCACTGGGAGCTGAGGCTTGGGCTTCGCAGTTCAGATCCCAGGGAGAGGACTGGGGTTGGCTGCATGAACACAGCCTGAAGGGGGCTAATGAGCCACAGCTAGGCAGGAGGGAGTCAGGGAAAAAGTGTGGACCTGCCTAAGAGGCAAGAAACCATTGTTTTGGGGTGCACAAGGAGAGGGGATTCCTTACCTGTCTGCCCACAGAAGGCAGAGCACCGCCTAAATGAGCTCCAGAGACTGGTGTGAGCCACGGCTATCAGCTCAGACACCAGAGATGGGCAGGAAACACTAACGCTGCTGCAGCCACCAAGGATCCTGGGTGCAAGTGCAGGTCACTAACCATACCCACAGGGAGCCTGTGCAACCCACCACTACCAGGGTCCCATGATCCAGGGACAACTTCCCTGGGAGAACACACATGGTGCGCCTCAGCCTGTTGCAATGTCACACTGGCCTCTGCCACCGCTGGCTCACCCTGTATTCCAATTATAACTACTGCACCCATCCCTCCTGCTGGCATGAGTGAGCCAGAGCCCCTAATCAGCCGATGCTTTAACCGCATCTTGTCTGGGCAGGAACAGAAGCCTGAGGGCAACCTACAGGAAGAGGTGGTGGCAAAACCAAAGCTGAACCCCAGGAGCTGTGCAAACAAAGAAGAGAAAGGGAAATTTCTCCGTGCAGCCTCAGGAGCAGTGGATTAAATCCCCACAATCAACTTGAGGTACCCTGCATCTGTGGAATACCTGAATAGACAACAAATCAACCCAAAATTGAGGAGGTGGACTTTGGGAACAACTGTGGACTTGGGGTTTGCTGCCTGCAACTGACTTCTTTCTGATTTTTATGTTTATTGTAGTATGGTTTTTAGTGCTTGTTATCATTGGTAGACTTGTTTATTGGTTTCATTGCTCTCTTTTTTTAAAGTATTTTAATAATTAAAATTTTTTTTTATTTTAATAGTTTTATTTTACTTATTTTTTTTTCTTTCTTTTTTTTCTCCCTTTTCGTCTGAGCTACTTGGCTGACAGGGTCTTGGTGCTCCGGCCTGGTGTCAGGCCTGAGCCTCTGAGGTGGAAGAGCTGAGTTCAGGACACTGGTCCACCAGAGACCTCAGGGCCCCACGTAATATCAATTGGCGAGAGCTCTCCAAGAAATCTCCATCTCAATGCTAAGACCCAGCTCCCCTCAACGGCCAGCAAGCTCCAGTGCTGGACACCGCATGCCAAACAACTAGCAAGACAGGAACACAACCCCACCCATTAGTAGAGAGGCTGCCTAAAATCACAGTAAGTTCACAGACACCCCAAAACACACCACTGGACTCAGCCCTGCCCAACTGAAAGACAAGATCCAGCCCCACCCACCAGAACACAGGCACCAGTCCCGTACACCAGGAAGCCTACACAAGCAACTAAACTAACCTTACCCACTCGGGGCAGACACCAAAAACAATGGAAACTATGAACCTGCAGGCTGTGAAAAGGACATGCCAAACACAGTAAGTTAAACAAAATGAGAAGACAGAGAAATATGCAGAGATGAAGAAGCAAGGTAAAAACCCACCAGACCAAACAAATGAACAGGAAATAGGCAGTCTGAAAAAAAATTCAGAGTAATTATAGTAAAGATAATCCAAAATCTTGGAAATAGAATGGAGAAAAAAAGAGGAAACGTTTAACAAGAACCTAGAAGAACTACAGAGTAAATACACAATGATGAACAACACAACACATGAAATTAAAAACTCTCTGGAAGGAATCAATAGCAGAATAACTGAGGCAGAAGAACAGATAAGTGACCTCGAAGATAAAATAGTGGAAATAACTACCACAGAGCAGAATAAAGAAAAAAGAATGAAATGAATTGAGGACAGTCTCAGAGACCTCTGGGACAACATTAAACGCACCAACATTCATATTACAGGGGTCCCAGAAGAAGAAGAGAAAAAGAAAGAGTCTGAGAAAACATTTGAAGACATTATAGTTGAAAACTTCCCTAACATGGGAATGGAAATAGTCAAGTCCAGGAAGCACAGAGAGTCCCATACAGGATAAATCCAAGGAGAAACACACCAAGACACCTATTAATCAAACTATCAAAAATTAAATACAAAGAAAAAATATTAAAAGCAGCAGGATAAAGCAAAAAATAACATACAAGGGAACCACCCCCCCATAAGGTTAACCACTAATCTTTCAGCAGAAACTCTGCAAGCCCAAAGGGAGTGGCAGGATATATTTAAAATGATGAAAGGGAAAAACCTACAACCAAGATTACTCTACCCAGCAAGGATCTCATTCAGATTCAATGAAGATATTAAAACCTTTACAGACAAGCAAAACATAAGAGCATTCAGCACCACCAAACCAGCTTTAAAACAAATGCTAAAGGAACTTCTCTAGGCAGGAAACACAAGAGAAGGAAAAGACCTAGAAACACAAACCGAAAACAATTAAGAAAATGCTAATAGGAGCATACATATCAACAATTACCTTAAATGTAAATGGGTTAAATGCTCCAACCAAAAGACACAGACTCGCTGAATGGATACAAAAACAAGACCCATATATATGCTGTCTAAAAGAGACTGACTTCAGACCTAGGGACACATACAGACTGAAAGTGAGGGGATGGAAAAAGATATTCCATGCAAATGGAAATCAAAAGAGAGCTGGAGTAGCAATTCTCATATCAGACAAAATAGACTTAAAGACTATCACAAGAGACAAAGAAGGACACTACCTAATGATCAAGGATCAATCCAAGAAGAAGATATAACAATTGTAAATATTTATGCACCCAACACAGGAGTACATAAGGCACATACTAACAGCCATAAACGGGGAAATCGACAGTAACACATTCATCGTAGGGGACTTTAACACCCCACTTTCACCAATGGACAGATCATCCAAAATGAAAATAAATAAGGAAACACAAACTTTGAATGACACATTAAACAAGATGGACTTAATTGATATTTATAGGACATTCCATCCCAAAACAGCAGAGTACACTTTCTTCTCAAGTGCTCATGGAACATTCTCTAGGATAGATCATATTTTGGGTCACAAATCAAGCCTTGGCAAATTTATTAAACTTGAAATTGTATCAAGTATCTCTTCCGACCACAACGCTATAAGACTAGATATCAATTACAAGAAAAAAACTGTAAAAAATACAAACACATGGAGGCTAAACAATACGCTACTAAAAAACCAAGATCACTGAAGAAATCAAAGAGGAAATCAAAAAATACTTAGAAACAAATGACAGTGAAAACACGATAAGCCAAAATCTACAGGATGCAACAAAAGCAGTTCTAAGAGGGAAGTTTATAGCAATACAATCCTACCTCAAGAAACAAGAAAAATCTCAAATAAACAACCTAACCTTACACCTAAAACAATTAGAGAAAGAAAAACAAAAAAACCCTAAAGTTAGCGGAAGGAAAGAAATCAAAAAGATCAGATCAGAAATAAGTGAAAAAGAAATGAAGAAAACTATAGCAAAGATCAATAAAACTAAAAGCTGATTCTTTGAGAAGATAAACAAAATTGATAAACCATTAGCCAGACTCACCAAAAAAAAAGGGAGAAGACTCAAATCAACAAAATTAGAAATGAAAAAGGAGAAGTAACAACTGGCACTGTAGAAATCCAAAGAATCATGAGGGATTACTACAAGCAACTAAATAACAATAAAATGGACAACCTGGAAGAAATGGACAAATTCTTAGAAAAGCACAACCTTCCAAGGATGAACCAGGAAGAAATAGAAAATATAAACAGACCAATCACAAGCACTGAAATTGAAACTGTGATTAAAAATCTTCCAACAAACAAAAGCCCAGGACCAGATGGCTTCACAAGCGAATTCTATCAAACATTTAGAGAAGAGCTAACACCTTTCCTTCTCAAACTCTTCCAGAATACAGCAGAGGGAGGAACACTCTCAAACTCATTCTACAAGGCCACCATCACCCTGATACCAAAACCAGACAAAGATGTCACAAAAAAAGAAAACTACAGGCCAATATCACTGATGAACATAGATGCAAAAATCCTCAACAAAATACTAGCAAACAGAATCCAACAGCACATTAAACGGATCATACATCATGATCAAGTGGGGTTTATCCCAGGAATGCAAGGATTCTTCAATATATGCACGTCAATCAATGTGATACACCATATTAACAAACTAAAGGATAGAAACCATATGATAATCTCAATAGATGCAGAAAAAGCTTTTTATAAAATTCAACACCCATTTATGATAAAAACTCTCCAGAAAGTAGGCATAGAGAGCACTTACCTCCACGTAATAAAGGCCATATATGACAAACCTAAAGCCAACATCGTTCTCAATGGTGAAAAACTGAAACCATTTCCTCTAAAATCAGGAACAAGACAAGGATGCCCACTCTCACCACTATTATTCAACATACTTTTGGAAGTTTTAGCCACAGCAATCAGAGAAGAAGAAGAAATATAAGGAACCCAAATCAGAAAAGGAGAAGTAAAGCTGTCACTGTTTGCAGATGACATGATACTATACTTAGAGAATCCTAAAGATGCTACCAGAAAACTACTAGAATTAATCAACGAATTTGGTAAAGTAGCAGGATACAAAATTAATGCACAGAAATCTCTTGCATTCCTATACACTAATGATGAAAAATCTGAAAAAGAAATTAAAGAACCACTCCCATTTACCATTGCAACAAAAAGAATAAAATACCTAGGAATAAACCTACCTAAGGAGACAAAAGACCTGTATGCAGAAAACTATAAGACACTGATGAAAGAAATTAAAGATGATATAAACAGACGGAGAGATATACCATGTTTTTGGATTGGAAGAATCAACACTGTGAAAATGACTATTCTACCCAAAGCAATCTACAGATTCAACACAATCCCTATCAAACTACCAATGGGATTTTTCACAGAACTAGAACAAAAAATTGCACAATTTGTATGGAAACACAAAAGACCCCGAATAGCGAAAACAATCTTGAGAACGAAAAATGGAGCTGAAGGACTCAGGCTCCCTGGCTTCAGAGTATATTACAAATCTAGAGTAATCAAGACAGGATGGTACTGGCACAAAAACAGAAATATCAATCAATGGAACAGGATAGAAAGCCCAGAGATAAACCCGTGCACATATGGTCACCTTATCTTTGATAAAGGCGGCAAGAGTACACAATGGAGAAAAGACAGCCTCTTCAATAAGTGGTGCTGGGAAAACTGGACAGCTACATGTAAAAGAATGAAATTAGAACACTCCCTAACACCGTACACAAAAATAAACTCGAAATGGATTAAAGACCTAAATGCCAGACAGTATAAAACTCTCAGTGGAAAACATAGGCAGCACACTCTTTGACATAAATCACAGCAAGATCTTGTTTGATCCACCTCCTAGAGTAATGTAAATAAAAACAAAAAGAAACAAATGGGACCTAATGAAACTTCAAAGCTTTTGCACAGCAAAGGAAACCATAAACAAGACGAAAAGACAGCCCTCAGAATGGGAGAAAATATTTGCAAATGAAGCAATGGACAAAGGATTAATCTCCAAAATATACAAGCAGCTCATGCAGCTCAATATCAAAACAATGAACAACCCAATCCAAAAATGGGCAGAAGATCTAAATAGACATTTCTCCAATGAAGATATACAGACTGCCAACAAACACATGAAAGGATGCTCAACCTCACTAATCATTAGAGAAACGTAAATCAAAACTACAATGAGGTATCACCTCACACAGGTAGAATGGTCATCATCAAAAAATCTACAAACAATAAATGCTGGAGAGGGTGTGGAGAAAAGTGAACCCTCTTGCACTGTTGGTGGGAACGTAAATTGATGCAGCCACTATTGAGAACAGTATGCAGGTTCCTTAAAAAACTAAAAATAGAACTACCATATGACCCAGCAATCCCACTACTGGGCATATACCCTGAGAAAACCATCATTCAAAAAGAGTCATGTACCACAATGTTCATTGCAGCACTATTTACAATAGCCAGGACATGGAAGCAACCTAAGCGTCCACTGACAGATGAATAGATAAAGAAGATATGGCACATATATACAATGGAATATTACTCAGCCATGAAAAGAAAGGAAATTGAGTTATTTGTAGTGAGGTGGATGGACCTAGAGTGTGTCATACAGAGTGAAGTAAGTCAGAAAGAGAAAAACAAATACCATATGCTAACACATATATGTGGAATCTTAAAAAAAAAAAATGGTTCTGAAGAACCTAGGGGCAGGACAGGAATAAAGCAGACACAGAGAATGGACTTGAGGACATGGAGAGGGGGAAGGGTACGCTGGGATGAAGTGAGAGAGTAGCACTGACATATATACACTACCAAATGTAAAACAGATAGTTAGTGGGAAGCAGCTTCATTGCACGGGGGGAGATCAGCTCGGTGCTTTGTGACCACGTAGAGGGGTGGGAGGGAGACGCAAGAGGGAGGGGTATGGGGATATATGTATACATATAGCTCTTTCACTTTGTTATACAGCAGAAACTAACACAACATTGTAAAGCAATTATACTCCAATAAAGATATTTTTAAAAAGTAACAAAAAAATAAATTAAAAAAATAACAAAAATAAAAATCCCCTTGTCCCTCCTGCAGTTGACCACTGTGAGTAGCAGATGATCGGAAAAAAGTGAAATCATTTGCACTGGTATGGGGCACACCAATTTTATGATTATAAGGGATGGCAATAACTCCAGAACCTGGGGAGGGAACACTTTAGACCCTGGGAAGTAAGTACTTAAGGAAGGGGAGGAACTAATGCTTCCTTCCACCTCTAGATCCAGCATTGCACCTTGGCAAAACAATTATATGGTCCACCTGAGGCAAGCAGCCGCTGCAGCTGACAATCTGACCTACTGTTGGATTTCTCATCATTGTCTTTGTGCTATGATAACTGAATAATTCATGTAAATATGGAAGGCCTTGAACTATTCTGCTTTGCCTAGCCTCTCTTCATAAGGGTATAAAAACATGGACCAGCACAACTTTTTTCAATATGACAAATACAAATGCATGTTTTCCTTGATGTCCAAGTGATCTTGAGCTACGTGTTAACAATCAAGGCTGCAACTACTCAGTGACACTTTCCCATGTGATATATGCAAAACAATGTCATGGTGATCCAAATCAAGTTTAACAATAAATCCAAACTAGAGTGACCTGTGTCTCTTGGTTTTATATGCTTGTCTATAGGGAACAGGCCACGGAATATCTCTCAGTTGGGTTTCTTTCTTGGCCCATCTATTATATATGTCCCTGTAATTACAGATAACAGCACCAAAGATTAACAGGTAAACTTAAAGTTCCTTGTGCAGGCCATAATGGAGAATATCCTGGGCTTACACTACATCTTGGATTTCTGAAATAAGACCTACTGGTCTCCCCTGGGATTTAGTCACAGTTGCCTGACTCTGGGACTCTGGAGTCATAGCTGAAGTCAATATTGCCAGTTGGCCTCATCCTCCTTTTGGGAGCGATATTAATAGCTTTAGTTGATTGCTGTATGACACAAATTGAATATATTTGGTCCTAGCCTCTGCTGATTAAATGAATCAGTGTGATGAAGAAGCATCATACTCATGTGATAATTTGTCAGAAGCCAAGGTGGTAGGACCAAAAGGTGAAATGTTGGGAAAGGCAGTTCTCTACAGGTTTTTCATGGCCTTACCTTTCCTGCTGGGAATGACAAGATTATAAGGCCCTGACACTCTATCTGGGCCACTCTCAGGGTTGTGTTTACAATGAGCAACACTGTGAGATAATGTCTCCCTCCAGAACAAAGAGGTTGCTTACTGCTTGCTATAAAATGCAGAGTCCCCAGATTCAGAGTCTGTCTCCTGTAACACAACCTGCCCTTTGTGTAGGTATCCAGCTTGGCCTTCTGTGTTGCTGGCGTGTGTCTTGGAGGTCAAGGGGAAGTGACATAAACATGCTAATGCTCATGCTGCTTGTTGTGCAATGAATAATAAAGTCCTTAGGGTCTCTGACCCAAGACCCAAGCCTTTAGTCTTCTACCAGCATTCGCAAAACAAGACCAAGCTAAAAACATTTTAGCTTGAAGAAGAGAAAAATCAAATTCCACAATCACTCCTCTTACATTTTCCTTTATACAGATTTCAGCTATATTTTAAATGTTTTCTTCTTTCCATGATAATACCCTTTTTTCTCCCCCCTCCCTCTTTTTTTTTTTTTTTTTTTTTTGCGGTACGCGGGCCTCTCACTGTTGCAGAGCACAGGCTCCGGACGTGCAGGCTCAGCGGCCATGGCTCATGGGCCCAGCCGCTCTGTGGCATGTGGGATCTTCCCAGACCGGGGCACGAACCCGTGTCCCCTGCATCGGCAGGCGGACTCTCAACCACTGCGCCACCAGGGAAGACCCCCAACTCCCTCTTCCTCTCAGTCTTTTTCATTTTGTTCTTGGTCTCTTCTCTGAGCTCAGGCTGTGCAATGTGTTCCACAGAATAAAGGGTTTCCCCTTTCTGTTCCAGTTCCCTACAGCAGCACTAGCAGAGAGCCGGGACAGAAACAAATTAAATATTTCTTAATATGCTGCTATGAGAACTATTAAATGGCTCACAAAGACCATCCAAAAAGCCTGTTGGTCAAACAAAGCAAGTTTATTAAATTCGCTGCAGTGAGGGTTTAACAGGGTTTTGATAGTGTCTTAATAGGGGAAAGGTAGGGAAGAGTACATTCAGGATTTGGGGGTGAAAGCTCAAGTAGTTTAAGAGGGTTCTCCCCCTCCAAGATGGGGAATGGGATAGGATTAGGCAAAATTTGTGATGTAATGGTTTAAGAATGATGGACATGGGGTCTTGAAGTAAGCCTCATGAATAATCTATCCTGATAAATATAATGTTCGCCCTAACAATCAAAATGTTCACCTTAAAAACCAAATGTTTAAAAAAAAAAAAAAAAAAAACAAATGTTTATTTAGATAAACTGACTGCAGAAATTTCCTGGAGCAAAAAGTTATATTGACATAAGCAATCTTAGTTCTCAATCCCAAAGGTTAACATAGGTGGTCTCAGTTCTCAAGACAAAAATGAAAAGTGATCAGCTAAAACTAAACAAATCTTCAAAAGCTGTAAAAAAAAAAAAAAAGGGTATGGGTGTGGGAGGAGAAATAGATATCTCACCCAATATGAACTGCTCTAAATTTTATAGTTAAAATAAACAACTTATTAATATTTAGCCAATCAATTATACAGTAAATTAATCTAACAAAGAAATGAATTCAGGCAAAATGGCCTGCTTCTAATGTAAGTGTTGCATAAAATTTGGTCTTTGGCCTCCTTTTCTTCTCTCTATATCTTCTTCCTCAAACTTAACCATGGCTTCACCTACTATCTATAAGTTTACTCCTAATCTTAGACTTACTCCTTGATATCTCTTTCAAATTAAAAATTATATTTTCCAAGGAAGACACACAGATGACCAATATATGAAAAGATGCTCAATATCACTAATCATCAGAAAAATGCAAATCAAAATCACAATGAGATGTCACCTCACACCTGTCAGAATGGCTATTATCAAAAAGACAACAAATAACAAGTGTTGGCAAGGATGTGGAGAAATGGGAATCCTTGTGCATTGTTGGTGGGAATGTAAATAGGTGTAGGTGCTATGGAAAACAGTACAAAGGTTCCTCAGAAAATTAAAAATAGAACTACCATATGATCCAGCAATTCCACTTTTGGGTATTTATCCAAAGAATATGAAAACACTAATTTGAAAAGATATCTGCACTCCCATGTTCACTGCAACGTTATTTACAGTAGCCAAAATAAGGAAATAACCTAAGTGTCCATCAATGGATGAATGTATAAAGAAGATGTGGTATATATACTGTGGAATATTATTCAGCCATAAAAAAGAATGGAATCTTGCCATTTGCAACAACATGGATGGACCTAGAGAGCATTATGCTAAGTGAAATAAGTCAGACAGAGAAAGACAGATACCATATGACTTCTCTTATATGTGAAGTCTAAGAACAAAAACGAAAAAACCCCAAACAAAAGTTCATAGCTACAGAAAACAGATTGGTGGTTCTCGGAGGTGGGGGGTGGGAGAAATGGGTTAATTGTTCGGGTTTTTTTAGTTTAAATAAATTGAATTAAAAAAATTTTGTTTGTTTGTTTTTGTCCTCTGAGGCCTTTTATTTGCACGTATGTATTACATCCCTAGAAAAAGAATCCAAGGATTTTCCCTCCTGTGTGTTTTCGTCTTGCTTCTTCATGGTCCATGACGCCAGCTGAGGTTGTCAGTACAATGAAACCAAACTGACGGGACGGGAGCAGGTTATTCTGCCATTTTTCTAGATCTTTGAGTTGCACATCAAACCTGGGGCTGATCACTCCACACTTATTTATCCTGCCTGTGAGGTTCACAACAATTTTCCCAGCCCTGTGATCATCGATGATTTCAAATTCGCCAACGTAACCATGCTTCATCATCACAGTGAGAAACCTGACGATGACTTTGGAGCATGGCCTAATAAGAACCTGGCGTTTGCCTCTCTTTTCGGCATTGTTGATACTCTTGAGAGCATCAGCCAGGGCATTCATGTGCACCATTATGGTGGCATGGAAAGATGGTGGAAAGAAAAGCTGAATTAAAAATGTTTTAAATTATATTTCTAACTGCCTATTTCAACTGGATGTTCTGATTAATTTTCCTGAAAAGATACTTACTCCTCCACAATTATCTAACGATATCACCATCCTCCTGGTCAATGAAGCTAAAACCTTTACAGTAATTTTTAATTTTTGCCTTTCCTTGCTCCCCTTATTCAAAATTGTTCACCATATCACAGATCCAAAGGATTCTCCAAGGCAGTGCTACTCAAAGTGCTGGTCCAGTGAAGAGGTTAAGAACTTATGCAAGGATGTAAACCAACCAGTTTTCCGTCACGGAGAAGTCCCATTCCTGTGGACTTAACAGTGCACTTAGTAAAACAGTTGACTGCTATTCTGAACCAAGCTTGTTACCAAAGTAACAGAAACCCAAGGTAACCCAGAAACAGCTTGCTGAACAACTGCCAGCCTGACCATATCTCATCCCAAAAAAGGTTAGAAAATATTATCCTAAATGTGGACCTTTACATGGGAGACAACACTTTAGTATGACAATGAAGGTCATATGGTCATCTTTTTGCTTTAATTCCAATTTTTGGATAATTTTTCTTAATATATTCTTGTTTCCTCTTTTTTCACTAAGCACTATGTTTTCAAGTTCCATCCATGTGAATATATACACATTTACTCTTTACTTTTCTAACAGCTGCATAACATTCCATGGCACCTCTCCCAGTGATGGACATTCCAATTCTCTTTTACCAGAATGAATTCTGCAAGAACATCTTCACATATGTCTCCTAGTTTGGGCTCTCCTTACTCTTTTCCAAAATTTTAAAACAGTTTCCTGTCTTCTTATTCTTAACTGCTCCCTAATTCAACTCTCCCTCTGCTCCCAGCAGTTCCAAAACCTTTGATAGCTTCCCATGTTACAGAATTAAACACTTATTTCATTGTGGTGGCCAAGGTTCTGATCCTAATTATCTGGCTTTATGTCTTACTATTCATATTGTATTCTCCAGCCAAATAGAAATACTATTTTCTGGTCTTCTCATATATTTCTAACTTTCCTGTTCATCAAGCCTTTGCTCTTATTATTATACTCCTCTTTTTTTTTAATTAAATTTATTTATTTATTTTTGGCTGCATTGGGTCTTCGTTGCTGCACGTGGGCTTTCTCTAGTTGTGGCGAGCAGGGGCTACTCTTCGTTGCGGTGTGCGGGCTTCTCATTGCGGTGGCTTCTCTTGTTGCAGAGCACGGGCTCTAGGAGCACAGGCTTCAGTAGTCGTGGCATGCAGGCTCAGTAGTTGTGGCTTGTGGGCTCTAGAGCACAGGCTCAGTAGTTGTGGCGCAGAGGCTTAGTTGCTCCACAGCATATGAGATCTTCCCGGACCAGGGATCGAACTCGTGTCCCCTGCATTGGCAGGCAGATTTTCAACCACTGTGCCACCAGGGAAATTCCTGTACTCCCTCTTGAACGCATTTCCTCCCATTTGTAAATCCAGCTTTTGTGGTATTATTACACCTAGATTATATTTATTCATATACTTGTCTTGTGCTAGTCCCATAAGACTATACCTCTTTTATGCTAGTTATTTCCAACAATCATCAGCATAGTGCTTCATATGCCACATGTCCTCTTTATATACATGCTTAACTGAATAGTAACTCCTAAAAATAAGGAACTGTGGGTACAAAGAGACAAAAGACTTGATTCTGGCCCCAGGAGTTCATAGGATCATTTGCATGGAACCCTCACGGAGCCTTAGAATAGAGATTGGAACTAAGAGTAGGAATTAAGCTAGGCCTTAGGAAAAAAGGTCAGGTCTTAGGTAACATATTCCTTGTTACAGTGCTTTCCATGGTAGGAATGATATAACATTAATAACTAACAGAAATGAATACTTACTATGTGCCAAGCACTGTTTTATGGAATTTACATGTACTGGCTTTTAATCTTCACAGCAGTTCAGTAAGGTAGGTAATAATATCATCATCTTCCATTTACAGAGGAGAAAACTGAATCCCAGATAAGTTGAAACATTTGCTCAAGATTGTATAACTAGTAAATGGTAGGTGTATGTATAGAACCCATGTAGTCTGTTTTCCTAACTTGCACCCTTAACTTACTCTGTCTTTACTAACAGAAAGGATATTCTGTTTGGATGAGGTGTAAAAGTTTCACCAAGAACTAAAGTAAAGATACTTTTCTCAGGACTCTACACAAGTCTGAGAATCAACAAAGGAGAATCAACAGATTTCCCTTTTATGAAAATTGACTGTGGACCAAGGGCCAGAAGTTTATGAGATATAATGCAAATGTCAAATCCTACTGTTTTAGAAGGCACTCAGTAGATTATAGTGATTGTTCTCCTTAGCCTTAACTTTTTTACATGGGAATAATAATGGACTGAAAGCTCCTGGAGAGAAGCAATTGCCATTATAACTGCAATTTTCAGCACAATTTCTGGTGTGAAATAACTAATAATAACAATAACTAACGTTTAGTAGTGTTTATTATTTGCTAGTGTTAAAGTAAAATAAAATGGAGACCAAGCTTGAAAATCCTCCAAGCAAACAAAACCAGTTAGGCTGCATAAGTTAAACTTAATCTATTGATAGCTTATTTCATGAACTTAAGCAAAAGGTAACATTATTTCTTGTATATGCCTCTGATAACAATAAGCAGAACTTAAATCATCTTCTAAAATAGTATAAGATAAACACTTTTAACCAGTCTCCTGTCATCTGTAAACTCCCACTGTAACAACGAATCATCGTAAATGTTAAACAACTTCCTCATTCTCACTTTAAAAACCATCCTGTAACTACATGCCTCTGAGCTTCTAACCACTTTCAGTTTGAAGTCTCTCTGTTCACAAATAGCTTATTTGTCACTCAATAAAATATTCGTATCAAATAAATCTCTCTGAATTTTCTTTTGACAGTTTTTGGTGTCAGAAGTGGGACCTACAGAAGATCCCTGATTAGTCAAGAGGCTGGTGAGTAAACAAGTGCCAGTACTCATGGAGCCCATTATGCTCACTGTTTTCTCACTGACCAAGAAGTTTCACAGTACACCTCTCTTGAATCCAAGCTTCACTCCCTTTCGTGTTGAGCTCTCCAATTTTATTGAGCAACTATTGTTGAAACTTTTTGATAAGTCACCCTATTCTGTTCAAAAAGGGGCGGGAGTGTAATTTCCTGTGTTTCAGAACAGCTGTTCAAAAACAGGACCCCTCAGAGTTAAGATGTCCTGGAGAATCTAAGGTGAAGATGGGTTCCACCTGGTCCAAATCACAGACCAGGATCTTGTGCCTTTTGGAAAAATGGGTGAACTTTATGAAGGATGACTGGAATTGCAGTGGCCACTTTGGGGAACCTTTAATTTAGATAAGATAGTCCACCTTAGGGACACCCTTAAAAAGAGAATATTCCAAATTTCTCAGAAACGATGGTAGGCAAAAGCTTCTAAAAGACAAAATGACTCCAAAAACAGCTTCTCTAAAAGAATCCTTACAGCACACAGAAAAAAATTTACCAAAAAAATTTTGGTAGAAAGCTCTAGCCATCAGCAGGTAACCTTAATTTATTACATCTGCCAGAAATAATTTGGATCCAGCTATTCTTTTGAGTTTTATATTACTGTACCTGACACATGGTTAAAATTTAAAAATGAAAGTTATACAATCTCTGTTTGTGTCTGTCTATATATTTATGTATATATGAATTCATGTATGGTGTGTGATATTTTTTAAAGAGCTCTATTTAATCTGCTTAAAGGAAAATAAGCACTTATATAAATTAAGTGCTCTTAAAACTCTGAGAAATATAGAAACTAATCCAAATGCTTTTCAAGTTGGTGTGATCTGGAATGATATTTGGTAAATAAAAGCTACTTTAAATGTGTTGGTTTAATAAAATAGGGTTGTCAACATTAAATATAATGCAAATATACAAACATTTCTACCCAGGTTTACTAGTAAAATAAGCTCGTGCTATCTCTATATTATAAAATTTGGCAGCAAGAAAAACAATATAAGATGATGATTAGCTGTTTAATGTTTAATCCAAGCACATTTACTAAAAACAAGTAAATTAAATAGATGTAAGATAAAAGTTTATGCTAAGTTAACTTAAATGATGGATATTCATTATCTATTACATCCTATCTAGATCATTTCCAAATAAGATAATATACTGAAACATTAATTGCTAAACATAAATTTATCATAAGTTTTTGGCTTCTTAATTTTTACAGATAAAAGCTACTTGGGGTTATAATAAACACGCCTTTTGCCAGATTAAAAAACCGTACTATCGAAAATATGAACAGGTCAATTATGAATGTGAATGAAGTTGAATCAGCAACTTAAAAACCTCCCAAAAGTTCAGGACCAGATGGCTTTACAGGTGAATTCTACCAAACATTTAGAAAAAAGTTAGCACCTGTCCTTCTCAAATTATTCCAAAAAATTGCAGAATGAGGAATGCTTCCAAACTCATTCTGTGAGGCCAGCATCACTCTGATACTCAAACCAGACAAAGATATCACAAAAAAAAGAAAATTACAGGCCAATATCACTGATGAACATAAACACAAAAATCCTCAACAAAATATTAGCAAGCTGGGCTTCCCTGGTGGCTCAGTGTTGAGAGTCCACCTGCCGATGCAGGGGACACGGGTTCGTGCCCCGGTCCAGGAGGATCCCACATGCCGTGGAGCAGCTGGGCCCGTGAGCCATGGCCGCTGAGCCTGCGTGTCCGGAGCCTGTGCTCCACAATGGGAGACGCCACAACAGTGACAGGCCCGCGTACCGCAAAAAAAAAAAAAAAAAATTAGCAAGCTGAATTCAGCAGTACATGAAAAGGGTCATACACTATGATCAATGCGGATTTAACCCAGGGATGGGATTGAACTAATCTCATCCTTGAATGTTTCAATATCCACAAAGCAATTAATGTGATACGCCACATTAACAAATTGAAGAAGAAAATCATATCATCTCAATAGATGCAGAAAAAGCTTCTGACAAAATCCAACAACGATTTATGACAAAAAACTCTCAACAAAGTGGGTACAGAGGAAATATACCTCAACATAATAAAGGCCATATATGACAAGCCCACATCTAACATCATACTCAACAGTGAAAAGCTGAAGGCATCTCCTCTAAGATAAGAAACAAGACAAGGATGCTCACTCTTACCACTTCTATAGTATTGGAAGTCCTAGCCACAGCAATCAGACAAGAAAAAGAAATAAAAGGAATCCAAATCAGAAAGGAAGAAGTAAAACCATCACTGTTTGCAGATGACATGATACTACACATAGAAAATCCAAAAGACACTGTCCAAAATCCTACCATAATTCATCAATGAATTCAGTAAGGTTGCAAGATACAAATAAATATACAGAAATCGGTTGCATTTCTGTATACTAACAATGAACTATCAGACAGAGAAATTAAGAAAACAATCCCATTTACAACTGCATCAAAAAGAATAAAATACCTAGGGATAAATATAACTAAGGGGGTAAAAGATCTGTACTCAGAAAACTATAAGGCACTGATGAAAGAAATTGGAGACGACACAAATAGATGGAAAGATACACTGTGTTCATGAATTGAAAGAATTAAAAATGTTAAAATGACCATACTACTCATGGCAATCTACAGATTCAGTGCAATCCCTATCAAAATACCAATGGCATTCTTCACAGAACTAGAAAAAATAATCTTAAATTTTGTATGGAAACACAAAAGACCCTCCAATATCCAAAATAATCTTGAGTAAGAAGGTCACAGATGGAGGTATCATGCTTCCTGATTTCAAACTATACTACAAAGGTACAGAAATCAGAAGAGTATGATACTGGCACAAAAACAGAAGTATAGATTAATGGAACAGAATAGACAGCCCAGAAATATACATTTCTGGTCAATTAATCTATGACAAAGGAGGCAAGAATATACAATGGGGAAAAGACAGTCTCTCCAGTAAGTGTTCCTGGGAAAACTGGAAGCTACATGTAAAGGAATGAAATTAGAACATTTTCTCACACCATACATAAAAATCAATTCAAAATGGATTAGAGGGGCTTCCCTGGTAGCACAGTGGTTAAGAATCTGCCTGCCAATGCAGGGGACACAGGTTCGAGCCCTGGTCCAGGAAGATCCCACATGCTGTGAAGCAACTAAGCCTGTGCACCACAACTACTAAGCCTGTGCTCTAGAGCCCGCGAGCCACAACTACTGAAGCCTGTCCACCTAGAGCCTGTGCTCTGCAACAAGAGAAGCCACCGCAATGAGAAGCTCGTGGCGCCACAATGAAGAGTAGCCCCCACTCACCGCAATTAGAGAAAGCCCGTGCCCAGCAACGAAGACCCAATGCAACAACAACAAAAAATGGATTAGCGACTTGAACGTAAGACCTGAAACCATAAAATTCCTGGAAGAAAACATAGGCAGTATGCTCTCTGACATTGGTCTTAGCAATATTTTAGGGTACGTCTCCTCAGGCAAGGAAAACAAAAGCAAAAATAAACAAGTGGGACTATATACATTAAAAAAAAAAGTACTAAAAAGCTTTTGCACAGCAAAGGAAACAATCAACAAAACAAAAAGGCCATCTACTGAATATAAAGATATTTGCAAACAGTATATCTGATATGGGGTTAATATCCAAAATATACAAAGAACTCATACAATTCAACATTAAAAAAAACAAACAACTCGATTAAAAAATGAGCAGTGGAACTGAATAGATATTTTTCCAAAGAAGACACACAGACAGCCAACAGGTACATGAAAAGATGTTCAATATCACTAATCATCAGGGAAATGCAAATCAAAACCACAGAGATATCACTTCACACCTGTCAGAATGGCTATTATCAAAAAACAACAAATAACAAGTGTAGGCAAGGACGTGGAGAAAAGGGAACCCTTGTGCACTGTTGGTGAGAATGTAAATTGGTGCAGCCACTATGCAAAACAGTATGGAGATTCCTTAAGAAATTAAAAATAGAACTACCATATGATCCAGCAATTCCACTGCTGGAATTCCACAGAAAACAAAAACACTAATTCAAAAAGATATATGCACCCCTATGTTTACTGCAGCATTACTTACAATAGCCAAGACATGGACACAACCTAAGCACCCATCAACAGATGAATGGATAAAGAAGACGTGATATATATTTTAAAATGGAATATTACTCAGCCATTAAAAAGAATGAAATCTAGCCATTTGCAACAATATGGATGGACCTACAGGGCATTATCCTAAGTGAAGTAAGTCAGACAGAGAAAGACAAATACTGTATGATTTCACTTATATGTGGAATCTAAAAAACAAAACTGAACAAACAAAACAGAAATAGTTACAGATACAGAGAACAAAGAGCTGGTTGCCAGAGGGGAGGGGATGGGGGGCAGAAAAAACATAGGTGAGGAAGATTAAGAGGTACAAAACTTCCAGCAGCAAAATAAATGAGTCATGGGTATGAAATGTACAGTGTGGCGAATATAGTCAACAACTATATAATATCTTTATATGGTGACACTGTAACTAGATTTATCATGGTTATCATTTTGAAATTTATAGAAATACTGAATCACTATGTTGTGTAACAGTAACTAACATAGTGTTGTAGATTAATTATACTTCAAAAACAAACAGCAAACAAATTCATAGAAAAAGAGATCAGATTTGTGGTTACCAGAGACAGGGGGAATTGGATGAAGGCAGTCAAAAGCTACAAACTTCCAGTTATAAGATAATAAGTACTAGGGATATAATGCACAACATGATAAATATAATTAACCCTGCTGTATGTTACATATGAAAGCTGTTATGAGAATAATTTCTAAGAGTTATCATAAGAAAAAACCCCTTTTTTCTATTTCTTTAATTTTGTATCTGTATAAAACAATAGATGTTCACTAAACTTATTGTGTATGTAAGTCATTATGCTGTATATTTCAGACTTACACAGTGCCGTATGTCAATTATAGCTCCACAAAACTGTAAGAAAAAATTGTACTGTGAGAAAACGTCTCTAAAAAATATAATTTTTTGTAATTATGTATTCATGAATTTGCTAATCTACTATAGGATGCTGCTATTATGACAGTTCACAACTGCATGCTTCCTAGTTTTCACTGGAAAATAAATGTTAATAAAGGTTAAAATTTATAATCAATATATAAAAAAATACTAGAAACAAGAAAGAAAGAAAACAACTTTGTATACAAAGTATGAGAGGAAAATGGGATGTAATTTTAGAAGAAGAGCATGCAAAGAATATAGGTTGTATTTTTGTTATGGAAAAAAGAAAGTAATTTTGTACAGCAATTTTGTAAAGTAAAATTACTGTTCATTCCAGAATGAGAAAGAGAAAAGGAATAACACAAACTCTAAATGGATATAGAAAGTGCTTGTTTAGAAATTTTATGTTGGAAGGTCAAAGTTAGCTAAAATTATTTATAAGGGTTTTAAAAAATGAGCTCAATAATAAACTGAAACAAACTAGAACGTTTTTACCCTCTGTGTTAAAAGCACAAAGTTTCTTAAATTATTGGTCTGCTTTTAATAAGATACAGTAAGTCCCCTACACATGAACCCTCAAGTTGCAAACTTTCAAAGATGCGAACGTGCATTCGCATGTCCAATCACATAAGTTAGTTCATGTGTCTGGCATACAGTCACATGTGTGCATCCTCTACAAGGGTTGTGTTTTTGCGTACTTCACTGTACAGTACTGTATAGAGTACAGTAGTACAGTATCTTTATCTCAAGCCCAGGATGTCCGGAAGTAAGCGTAAAAGCAGCAGTATACAGCCGATTGTGTTAGTTGGGTACCTAGGCTAACTTTGTTGGACTTATGAACAAATTGGACTTACAAACGCGTTCTCGGAACAGAACTTGTTTGTATGTAGGAGACTTACTGTATTATAAAAGGTTTTTCTTTACCTTTTGTGTAAACTGTCTAGGAACTAAAGATTCTGTGTCTTAGCAAAATAATTTCCTGTGCTTCATGTTACCTAACTACTTAGGAAAACTGAATCTTTACAACATTACAAGAGGTAAGGTTTTTTTGGTTTTGTTTTGTCTTTTAGAACTATGTGACTTTCTGTATTTGCTTTTGAAATCTTTTAGTTGTCACTTTGGCTGAATAGGTAACTAAGTTTTGCTTCACAGTAAAGCATTTACAATCAACTACAGGCCAAAATGCTTTGTCTTTATGGAGATTCATGGAAAGGACCCTGACAAGTACTCTGGAATACAGGTTTCTGATAACTTTAAGCTCATACCACTAAACTGAGTAAGAACTTCTAGAACTCTAATGGAGAAACTGCTTAACTCATAAACCTGCTAACCCAAGATCAAGCAAAACAAGGATTAATTACATGGGACCAAATGAACTGATGAAAATAATTATAACTTTTATGACTTTGTTTGAAACACTGTCAGTTCTTCAATGCTTGTTTTCCAGATTTAAAGAATGCTTTTTTCCCTCTCCTTCTAAGCTATCTAAACTTAAAATAATTTGGTAAAGTATACTTTTAAAAGCAAAAATGAAACATTTACTTTTTCTCCTTACCTGATCCCTTCAGAATTAAAACAAACAAATTACAAAAAAAAAAAAAAAACAACCCTTACTGAGTATTCTTATTTTCATGGCAATATAGATATTTGCATAAATTCAATAAGAATCTGTTCTCTTTGTAACAGGACACAACTGGACAAGTCCTTGGTTTGCCTTCTTAGCATAAAGAGGCTTTTAAAGATCTAACCTGAGTTTACTTATTAAGACAGTTTAAGGATCTAAAGTTGACTTTATGGAGCCAATAAAGCCCCTTGGATATTACCAAAGCTTTGACTGGAGTATCGTATTTGAGAATGTGCATAAAATCACTGTTCCTGCTGCACTTATGTAAATAACAAGCCAAGTTTAAAAAGACTAGACTTATTTTACAAACAAATTACTTATGATTATCTTTGGTAAAAATGAGGTGACTACAGAGAGAAAAATTATGTTTAAACAGAAAACTTTGGCATATTCATAATCAAATTCGAGTCCTGTTTATTGTCTTTGAGGTTTTGTATCTAACTGTAAACTGGACTGGGTCCTGAACTCTTCTAGTTTTCTCCAACATCTGGCTATGACTCTCCAAACTAATATTTTCAATTTTCTCCTACCCTTCTGACTTGAAATAAAAACTAAAACTGTCCTTTTCCTCAAACTCTACAAGCTAAAGCTACCAGTCTTGATACAGACTTCAGAGAAGTCACAACAGATCATGTATAGACAAGACAACCTTCATACCTACTTCTATGTAGGCCACTCAGAGCTCAGCAGAACACCTGATGACATCATCAAAGACATTCAAACTGCAAACCAGGAAAATCTGTCAGTTTGAAACTGCCACCTTCATTCCACCTTCATCTAAAAATCCGAGCTCAATTCCAAAAATTTTCTCGACGGGCTGCTCTCTAGACTCAACAACTACATTTATAATTTGTTCCAACTAATCTTTAATATTTGCCTTTTTTTGTTTCCATAGAAATGCTTCTTATTGAATACTTGATTGCTCACACCATATAGAAGCCTACTTAGATGGAAGCTTACCTATAGCACTGCCTCCTAAAATAAGACATCCTCATGTTCATCCCATCCTAAGTAATCATGACATAGTTCAGTACTATAAGGCACTAATGGCAATATTGAAAGGCTTATTTCCACAGGTCCATAAAGCTTTCTGTGATCTGCTTCCAAAGAAGACAATGTGCCCCATATATTAGAACCCAGAGACTCAGTTTATTGGAAAAGACACCAACAAAAGACTGCACTTAAACTTCATTGGGAGAGACCTTATCCTCTGCAAAATCTCTACAGTTACAGCAAGAATTTGTAAATTCTTTAGCCAGAGTTATTTTAGACAACTGCATAGCCTTAGACACCCTAACCACCCAAGACAGAAGTGCATGTACTGTAACTGGTAAAAAAAAAATGTTATTTCTATGTTAATATATCAAAAAGATCTTAAAGATCAGATGCCAGTCTTTAATCAAATAGGCAACGCTTCTTCCCTTGATTATTTAGTTGGTTAAATCATGGCTCCTGGGACTCTCTGCTCTGGAGAATCTTTCAATCCTTGACTACTATTCCCCTCATAGTCATTATATTAACCTCCCTAGTGCCTTGTATCCTCTCAAGAGTTTAAATGTCTTTCAGCGACTACTCACACATCATATGTTATCCATCAGGATTAGACAACTGGAAGAACTCAATGATCCCACTGACCGTATTCAGGGTGACTATGTAACTGCCGGTAACAGCAACTACATGACCATCCATGCCAAGGACTACATCAATGACCATCCATGCCAAGGACTACATCAAAGGGGTAGTGAGAGTAACACCATATTGGTTCACACTCTCAGCTTGTCGAGAGAAAGACCAAAAGTCGGAGACTTTTTAAATAAAATAAATGGAGACCAGGCTTGAAAATCCCCCAAGCTGACCAAGGCAGTTAGACTGCATAAGCGAAACCAAATCTAGTTTATATCATGAACATAAGTGACACTTAACAGGTTATTCCTTGTAAATGCCTCTAATAATCAACGTAAATTGTCTTCTTAAAATAGCGTAAGATAATCACTTTTAACCAATCCCCTGCTGTCTGTAAACTCCCAACGTAATAACCATTGTAAAGGTTAAACAACTTCCTCGCGCTCACTTTATAAGCCATCCTGTAACTACATGCCTCTGTGCTTCTGGTTTCTCCCTCAATAAAATATTCATATCAAGTAAAAAAATTTATTTTAATTCATTAATCCTTTTAATTAGGAGGTTAATCCTTTTAATACTAGGTGTTAATCTAGCTGTTAAGTAATAAGGAGGTTAATCCTTATAATACTAGGTAGCCTTCTAAGGATTTAAATAACGTTAAGTTTATTGCTCACTACAACGCCATGAGATAGGTACTGTTATTATACTAATTTTGTAGATCAAGAACTAGGGCCCAGAGAGGTGAAATTACTCTCCTATAGTCACACAACTGGAGAATAATAGCAAAACCGGGAGCTGAACCCAGCAAGCACAATCAAGGATTTGAGCGCTATGTCAAAGAATCAATATTTATCCCTGTTACAGTAACTGGGTGGAACTTTGCTGAAGGCTTTTGAGAGCCCCATCCAGTGTTTTGTTTTTTGTTTTGTTTTGTTTTACCAAGGCTTTCAGCTCCCGTCAGAGACAGGCCGCTGCCAGGAACCGCCCGGGCGTGGAGCTGTCAAGGCTGACTGACAGGACATCTATCGGGGGCCAGAGGGGCAAGCCAGCCGGGCAGCCCCCTGGTACGACGGTCCTCAGCGAGGAGAAAACAAAATCAGCGACCCAGGTCTAGAAACACCCGCGGGGCCTCCTCGGAGGGAGGCAAGAAGGGGGCGGGGAAGGGAAGCCGCGCGGGGCGGCGGGCGCGGGCGGCGGGCGCGGGCGGCGCCGGGGCGGGGCGACAGGGAGGCGGGCCGGGGCGGACTCACAGATCCAGGAGCTGACTGACCCGCTGCTGGCTCGGCATCGCGGCCGCCCTCAGAAGCCTCTTCCGCGGTCCCGGGGCCGTCGAAATCCAGCCAGAGACCGTCTGTCAACTCCTGCCCCGACAAGACGCGTAGGCCCTTGTGACGTCGCCCGCCTCTTCCGGTGACCAGGCGCGGGCGCGCTGGCAACTGCCGAGCCCCTTTGGGGCGGAGCCCGGCGCCGTGCGCCGCAGCGGCGGCGGGATAAAATGGAAAGGAACCTTACTCTCAGAGAAGCGCTGCGGCAGTTGTCGTTCTGCAGACCTGCGGCCGGACTCCGGCGCTTTCCCGAGTCGGCCAGCCCCGCGCGCGACCTAGCCCGGTACCCCTGGAGCCGCGCGTGGCTGCGAGGTCGCTGCTCTTACTACAGGGGTGCGTTTCATGCTGGGCCGAGCATCTGGCGATGCACACCAGGGACCCCCTTGGATACAGACTCCGTGACCGTCAGAGAGTTTTAGCGGATCCGAGAGTGACTGCCGTTTACCGAGCACTTTGTGTAAGAAAGCACGCACTGAGATGAGTGCTTTCAGTAATTAACCATATTCTTTTTTAATCTTGTGAAGTCGGAATTATTTAGCTTATTTTACAGATGAGGACATTACGTGCCTACAAAAAAGCTCAGTAAGCATTTCATCACGGAGACAGGGGCTTGTGTTTAAATCAGAAGGGTTTCTAAAGAAGAGGGACCTTTCCCCAGGTGGAATTGTCTCTCCTTGGTTATGCTGCAGAGTACTTGCTACTTTTTGGTGCTTTTTCATTCTTCCTTGTAGATTAACTTGTTGTTTATATGTCTTCCTTTTGTAAGCTTTTGAAAGTTGGAACCCAGTCTTGTTCATCTCTTCAGGATGCTTGCTTATTCAATCAGCACGCATTTACCAAGCACTGAAGGAGGGCAGGGATTGTGCTGAGTGCTGAGGCTTCAGTGGTGAACCCTTGAACCAGACAAGTAAAAAGACAATCAGAACAACTGTTAAATACTAAGATGGAGTTAGTTCTGCCGGAACACCCATGAAAGGGTGGGGGGAGCAGGTTGAGAGAAAAACGTGGCCTGTTAGGGACTGCAAATAGTTCAGGATGGCTACAGTGGAGAGTGGTGAGGTGCGTGTAGAGGAGGGAACAGGCAAACTTCTTCTATAAGGGGGCAGAAAATAAATATTTTAGGTTTTGTGGGACATCCCTTGTTGCTGAACCGAACTGGGCTCCGCGTGTCCTACCTGAAGCCAAGCTGATCTACTGACAACTGGGTTGTGGTGAGGGAAAGTACAGGGCGCCAAGCAAGATGAACAGGCAGCGGATGATCAAAAGACCGGAACTCACCTGATGGCTTTCAGGCAAGAGTTTTTAAAGGCAACACTACAGGTGAGGGTGGCAGGGTGCATGATTAGCTCACGGAGATTTTTCTGATTGGTTGGTAGTGAGGTAACAGGGTGATGTTTGGGGAATATTAATTATCATCCTTTGGTTCCATCCAGTCTGGGGGTCTGTGTGCTTGTGGTCAACGTGTGTTCAACATCCTCTACCTGGTTGGGGATCTTAAGTTTCTGCAGAACAACTCAAAGATATGCATCAGATTGTTATCTATATCCCTTCAGGAGAGCTAGGAGTTCTGTGGCTATTGTTCTAATCATTAACTGCTTGAGTCTGCTCTGGAACTCATGGAAGGCCAAGCAAGAAGCAGGGGATATGAGAAGTTTGTACCCAGGAAGGCCTCACAGGGTCCTGCTTTGTTTCAGTCCCACTTTTCTTTGATACTCCTCAATCCTGAGGGTAACAGGGGCGGGACAAGAAAGGGAATAAGTTTTGGACAAGAGAGGTTAATCATAAACTTGGCAGGGAAACTCGGTTTTAGGAGGACTGGGTTTCATCCTTGACCTTAGGAGGTCACAGCTGCTCACCTTGTAGCTCAAAAGCAGCCACAGACCATATGAATGGCAGGGGTGGGGGAGGTGTGTTCCAATAAAACTTTATGGATGCTGAGGTTTGAATTTCATGTACTTGTCAGTGTTATGAAATATCATTCATCTTCTGATTTTTTTCAACCATTTAAAAATGTAAAAACCTTACATTGAAAACTACAAAAACAGGCAGCGGCCTGGGTTGGATGGCTGTGTGGCTTACCTTCCGATCTAGAAAGCTAAAATGGGGGCATGATGGCCTGTGTTACGTTAAACAGTTTAGGCTTTGTCTGAAGTACTTTGTGCAGAGTCATAGATAGGTTTTAAGCAAGGACAGTACATGCATAGGAAGGATGAGTTTTTGAAAGAACTCTAGCTGTTAAGTAGTAAACGAATTGTAGCGGTCACAGATGGAGACTTGGAGACTAGAAAGGTGTCTTTTGTTAATAGCCTAAACTAAAGTAATAGCAGCAGACTGGATAGACAGATTCAAGAGGTAATGGAAATAGAGCCAATAGGATTTAGAGATTGGTTGGAGTGAAGGGAAAAGAGAAGAGTCAAGGCTAATTTCTAGGCTTTGGGTTTGGAGAATTGGGTGACATATGGTGATGCCATTTTAATCAGCTGAGAGGATTACAGGGGTTTTTTGAAAACAAGGGGAGATTAAATTTTGGACATATGAATTTTGCAGTGTCTATGGAAGATATAGCCTTGGGGCTATAGGTCTGGAAATGATGCTGTTTTGCTTTTAAAGGTGAGATTGAATAGCAGCAATAGTACATGTATTTACTTATGAATTCAGTACTTTGGGGGAAGAATCGTCTGCTGCTCTGGGAGTCATTTGGACCTTGGAAGACCTTGACAGATCAGATAAGGGCAGTCTTCATGGTCCTTCCTATCTGTTTGTTGAGTGCTGCCCAGCTTGAATGCTACACAGCTATCCATCTAGTTCTTCCTGCTGATTACCTGATTCTTCAACACCAGAAAAGTGCAGGTCACTGCCCCAGTATTATGAGGTGTTAAACTTTGGGTGCCTGAGTTCTTCTAGATAGTCAAAAGAAAATGTCACAGCTGCTTTTTTATGTTTTTTTCTTTCTTTTTTTTTTTTTTGGCAGTACGCGGGCCTCTCACTGTTGTGGCCTCCCCCATTGCAGAGCACAGGCTCCGGACGTGCAGGCTCAGCGGCCATGGCTCACGGGCCCAGCCGCTCTGCGGCATGTGGGATCTTCCTGGACTGGGGCACGAACCCGTGTCCCCTGCATCGGCAGGCGGACTCCCAACCACTGCGCCACCAGGGAAGCCCCCTGTTTTTTTCTTTTTAAGAAAATGTCAATTATATAAAAAGGTAAGATAACAAAGTCCTAGTTATTTCTAGCCAATTATTTTAAAGGTCAAAGGTTTGTAAACCCTCATGATATCACAATTCTTAGAAGTGTTTTTACAATGATTTCCTGCAGATTTTAGGGCCTACAATTTACAAACTAGCCTCTCAGGTACTTAGCATAACTGTGTCAAGAATTTGAGTTTCTTGCCACTGAATAATATAGGTCTGATGTATGTTGTGGTTGCCCTAACGTACTCATCTCATTCCTACCTTATTTTTTGGCAGCAGTGTGGTTTGGGGACTGACTTCATCTTCAGTGGTGGGTCCAGATTAAGGCTAATCAGTGATTACTATAGTAATTGATTCAAAGGTTAACAGGCCTAGATTAATCAAGAAACCACAATATTCCCTCAGCCACCAAGATGGGTTCAAGAATGGGCACGTGGGCATGTGACTCATTCGTGGCCAATAAGAAGCAGGAAAAGTTCTGGAGATTTCTAGGAAAGAAGTTTCCTCATATTTATTTGTATGATGCTTTGTGAAACAACACTCTGTTCTCTCATCATTGTCATTTTGAATGATGTTAAACAGGAAAACAGAGTAAGAGAATCACAGGAAGACAGCCGGAGACCTGATTGAATCATGCATGGACACCACCCCTCCTCTTTACTATCAGATGCCAAAAATAAAACAAGGAGTTTGATATCCTTTATTCAAGGGGAAACAATTATGGATTGGGGGAATACAGTACTTCACAAACAGTGGAGCACTCTTCCTGAGGGATGTTTGGGCAGCAGTGCATTTTACACAGTGTTTGAAGCAGCAATGAGGAAATGGCATGATTGATTGGCTAGGAGGTCAGGGATTTCCTTATAAGGTTAGCAGGTCAGTCAGGGAATAAGGAAAGAGTATTTGGCTTAAGTTGATTGGCTGGGCTTGCATATCTGAAAACAAGGAAATCATCACAGTTTCTTGGCAGTTGGGGATTGGCTGGCTGGATACTGTGCTTCTGATCAAGCAGAGCATTTATAGGAACATGAAAATTATCTAAGTTTGGGTTTGTTGACATGCCATCCTGGACAGGAGCAGCCTCATCTTGGACCTAGAAATTTATTTCAACACTACTTTCTGTTATATAATTCAGTTAATCCCTTTTGTTGTTGATAAAATTGGTTGACTTGAGTTTTCTGCTTCTTGCTGCCTCAAACAGCCTAACAGTTACATATTCATAGCAGGAGTCACCAGCATATAGACAGAAATTGAAGGTATAGGAATAGATGAGCTCACTCAACAGTTGTATATAGAGTTGTATATAGAGAACAATCAGTCCTTGGAGAGATAGCTGAGGAATAGCAATTGGCTGGCAATTGACACTGAGAAGGAATAGCCAAAGAGGAAGGGAAGAAATAGGTACTACAGAAGATAAACATCACCAAAATTGTCACATGCTACAGAGAGGTCAACTAAGATAACACTTGAAGGTGATTTAGCAGCAAGGAGGTCACTGAGGGTCACTGAGGTGGTGGTGGAGGATGTAGCCTGATTGTAATGAGAGGAATGAATGGGAGGTGAGGGAATGAACGCGTAAGTACAGTAAGTCCCCTACATATGAATCAGTTCCATTCCGAGAGTGTGTTCGTAAGTCCAATTCGTTTGTAAGTCCAACAGTTAGCCTAGGTACCCAACTAACACAATCGGCTATATAGTACTGCACTGTAATAGGTTTATAATACGTTTTGCACAAATAATACATAAAAAACAAACACAAAAAAATAAAACATTTTTAATCTTACCGTACGGTACCTTGAAAAATACAGTAGTACCAGTTATATCACTGCTGCTTTTACTCTTGCTTCCAGACATCGTGGGCTTTAAATAAAGATACTGTACTACTGTACTCTATACAGTACTGTACAGTAAAGTACACAAAACCACTACCAGTTGTAGAGGATGCACGCATGGGACAATGTACGCAAGACATGTGAACTAACTTGCGTGATTGGACGTGTGAACGAACGTTCGCATCTTTGAAAGCTTGCAACTTGAAGTTTTGAGTACTGTATCCCAACTCTCACTCAAATAAATACTTGTTCAAATGAATTGCTGCTTCTATTTAGTTTCATGCTGAGAAGAAAAGTAGATTGTATAAGGCTATATAGCTCTACTTCAAAGAAGGTAAAATGGGGCAATTCAGAACTATTATTTATGGACCTATTTACCCAGATGCCAAACATGATAAATACTTTCATGAGTTCACGTAATCATCAGTCTGAAGTATCATGCTATTTTATAAAGTGAGAACTTTCCCAAATAAAAAGGTGTGTCAGACGCCAAAGACCATGCTCTTTCTACTCTCTTTGGGCGCTCAGGAGAGAGGTTTATGGTACATCCAGCACCAGCAATATAAAAGTGATTAAGAATTTCAAGACGGTGATAGCAGAGCATTAAACCAGGGGTGGGGCCTGTGCAGCTGCACAAGTGCCCTCCCCCCCATGAGGTTGGCTCTTGGTGCATCTGACCTCAGGACTTCCCAAGAGAATCAGTTACTACTACGGTATTCAGGAACTCTGTCAAAATAAAATTCAGAGACAAATAGTGAACACAGGGAAACATTTTTACTAGCAGTGCAAGGGAACCAGGCCTTTAGAAATAGTGGCTCATCAAATAGAATGAGAGGAAATTGTAGTTCAGATGATATGGCAGATATTTATAGTTCAGATACAGCAGCTGACAATTCAGATTGGATAAGAACAAGATGTTCCTGTCTTTTGGTAAGAAAAACAGGATGTTCTTGTTTTTGTGGCTTATCTCAGGAGGCAAAGCTTTTAGGATTTCCTGTTAGTCAAGGCTTTTAGGAGGTTCCTATTATTCATTGTTTATCTTGGAATGCAAGGTTATTAGGAATGGAAGTCTCTTCTGGTGCATGGTCAGTGATTTGTGGACAGGCTGGGCAAAGGGAAGATGTCATTTTTCCTTTCTTGCCTCTTTGCTTGCTGTGTCCACTTTACTGTAGTTACCTCTAGCTCAGAACCTTCTCCATTTCCTTCCCTAGATACCATATAAAGAAAACTTTATTATAGTTTGTTCCTCTGGGCAGGTTTTATAAGAATAATAAACAATATTACTTTCCTTAAATCATGTTATTCATTCCTAGTGTGTGTATACAAATATATAATAAGTATATATATATAAAATGATTAAGTATATCTCTTATGCTATATATAAGTGAATATTGGGTCAATAATAAGAACATGTGTGCACATAAGCAGATGGCAATAAATTGTTCAAATCATCTTTACATGTCATATCTCAAAATATAAGAATAGGCCATGAGTTAGGTTCTTCACTCTTAAGCCATACTGATTATATCTGGATTCAAAACAGCAATTGCGGACTTCCCTGGTGGCGCAGTGGTTAAGAATCCACCTGCCAAGGCAGGGGACACGGGTTCGAGCGAGGAAGATCCCACATGCCATGGAGCAGCTAAGCCCATGCGCCACAGCTACTGAGCCTGCGCTGTAGAGCCCGCGAGCCACAACTACTGAGCCCATGTGCCACAACTACTGAAGCCTGCATGCCTAGAGCCCGTGCTCTGCAACAAGAGAAGCCACTGCAATGAGAAGCTCATGCACCACAATGAAGAGTAGCTCCCGCTCACCGCAACTAGAGAAGGCCCACACGCAGCAACGAAGACCCACCACAAACATAAATAAATAAATTAATTTAAAAAAACAGCAATTGCTCCTCTAATATTAATTTTCAATTCAGTATAACATGCACATCATCATCTATTACTAACCCAAAGTCATTTCAGTTGGCTATTGTTAAAGTGACCAGGTTAGGCCCAAGATGGAATCATTTATGTAAAGCCCCCACATTTGCAAACCAGAGTTTAACTTAGTTTCTATCCTCTGCTCTCCCAACGGAAGACCTAGGCCAACCAGTCAACGCTTGCCTGCTCAGTAGAAGTTAACCTGACGTGGCTCCAAGATTTCC
Source organism: Orcinus orca (assembly GCF_937001465.1). Classification (NCBI taxonomy): domain Eukaryota; kingdom Metazoa; phylum Chordata; class Mammalia; order Artiodactyla; family Delphinidae; genus Orcinus; species Orcinus orca. The sequence goes on from NC_064569.1 coordinate 26,108,974, forward strand.
CTTTGCTCCATATAATGGAGGTAACACTGCCATTGGTTAAAACCAATCAGCAAATGCCCAGTGTCACTTCCTTATACCTCCTTGCTTTGGTCTGTAAACATTTCTTGCCTTGTATGGCTCTTTTGAGCTCCTTTCTATCTGCTAGATTAGATGCTGTCCCATTTATGAATTGCTGAATAAAAGCCTACTTGATCAGTAAATTATCTCTGGAAAATTTTCTTTTAACAGTATCGATGAAGACTATGAATATTTATTGAGTGGTTAGAATAATGCCTTGCACACAGTAAGCATTTTACAAGTTCTAACTCATATAATCCTCAAAGTAACCCTGATTGGTAGGTATCGTTATCGTTATCACCCATTTTCCAAATGAGGAAACAGAGGTCCAAAGAGAGTAAGAAACATGTCCAAGTCCACATGGCTTATCAGTGGTAAAGCTGGTATTTGAAACCAAGCAATCAGGCTGTACAGCTGGATTCTTAAGCATGTAGTCATGAGCTATGTGCAAAAGAATCAAACTGGACTGCTTTCTCACACCATATATTTGAATAACTCAAAATGGATTAAAGGCTTAAATGTAGTCCTAAATCATAAAAATCCTGGAAGAAAACATAGGCAGTATGCTCTTTGACATTGGTTTTAGCAATATTTGGGGGGTATGTCTCCTCAGGCAAGGGAAACAAAAGCAAAATAAACAAGTGGGACTATATACATCAAGCTAAAAAGCTTTTCACAGCAAAGGAAACTATCAACAAAACAAAAAGGCCATCTACTGAATATAAAGATACTTGCAAACAGTATATCTGATAAGGGGTTAATATCCAAAATATACAAAGAGCTCATACAACTCAACAACAACAACAAAAAATCAGATTAAAAAATGAGCAGAGGACCTGAATAGATATTTATCCAAAGAAGACACACAGATAGCCAACAGATGCATGAAAAGATGCTCAACATCACTAATCATCAGGGAAATACAAATCAAAATCACAGTGAGCTATCACCTGACACATGTCAGAATGGCTATTATCAAAAAGACAAGTAACAAGTGTTGGTGAGGATGTGGAGAAAAGGCAACCCTCATGCAGTGCTGTTGGGAATGTAGATTGGTGCAGCCACTATGGAAAACAGTATGGAGATTCCTCAAAAAATTAAAAATGGAATTAGTATATGATCCAACAATTCCACTCCTGGATATTTATCCATAGAAAACAAAAACACTAATTCAAAAAAATACACACCACTATGTTCACTGCAGTCTTATTTACAATAGCCAGGATATGGAAGCAACCTAAGTGCTTATCAATAGATGAATGGATAAAGAATATGTGGTATAAAAAATAATGAAATCTTGTCATTTGGAACAACATAGATGGACTTAGAGGATATTGTGCTAAGTGAAATTAATTAAATCAGAGAAAGACAAATACTATATAATTTCACTTATATGTGGAATCTGAAAACCAAAACAAGTGAGCAAACATAACAAAACAGAGATAGAATCATAGATACAGAGAACAAACAGGTGGTTGCCAGAGGGGAGGACTTGTGGGGAGGAGAAGAGAAATAGGTGAGGGAGATTAAGAGATGCAAGTTTCTAGTTATAAAATAAATGAGTCATGGGTATGAGTTGTACACTGTGGGGAATATAGTCAATAATTGTGTAATATCTTTGTATGGTGACAGATGGTAACTATATTTATCATAGCGGTCATTTTGAAATGTATAGAAATATCTAATCACTATGTTGTGTAATAGAAACTAACATATCGTTGTAGGTCAATTATATTTCATACACAAACAAACTCATAGAAAAAGAGATCAGATTTGTGGTTACCAGAGGCAGTGAGTGTGGAGGGGAAAGTGGATGAAGGCAGTCTTCCAGTTATAAGATAAATAAGTACTGGGGTGTAATGTACAACTTGATAAATATAATTATCACTGCTGAATATTATATATGAAAGTTAAGTCGCAGTGCGCTTGGGGTCCCACGAATCTGTCTCTTGCTTCAACAGTGTCTGGACTGAACAGACCCAGGGACGCCTCCATGCTCCAGCCTCTGCAACCATCCTCCAACCTTTTTTCCAGTTGCAACCTTCAGAATCAGCCACTGGCACCAGCCAACACCATTTTTTGGCCTCAACTCCTTACAAACATGACCTCCCAGATTCGTCAGAATTAATGTGCACGTGTGGGCCTCCCACATCTACCTCTCTCTGGGCTTCTATTTCCACCATGACTATGTGGCCCTGGAGGGCGTGGGGCACTATATCCACGAACTGGCCAAGGAGAATCGCAAGGGCACCGCAGGACCGTCTCTTGAAAATGCAAAACCATCGTGGCAGCCACACCCTCTTCCAGGATGTGCAGAAGCCACCTCAAGATGAGAGGGGTAAACCCAGGATGTTATGGAAGTTGCTGTACTCATGGCAAACAACCTGAACCAGGCCCTTTTGGATCTGCATGCCCTGGGTTCTGCCCGTGCAGACCCCCACCTCTGTGACTTCCTGGAGAGCCACTTCCTAGATGAGGAGGTGAAACTCATCTAGAAACTGGGCGACCACCTGACCAACATCTGCAGGCTGGCTGGTCCCCAGGCTGGGCTGGGTGAGTATCTCTTCGAAAGGCTTAAAAGGCTTAACCGCAAGCATGACTAGGAGCCTCTGAAGCCCAGAAACATTTGAGGAGCCCCTCTGGTGTCAGGGCTTCTACCTGAAGTCCCACTCTGCAGCCTCTAGGCAGCTTTTTAACCGCCCTGGAACCCTCTCCCAAGCCTTGGACCAAATGAAAACAGTAAAGCGTTTTGCAGAAAAAGAAAAAAGAAAAAAGAGAAAAAGAAAGCTAAGTGAGTAAATGCGAAGATTTTCTTCATCACAAGGAAAAACATTTTTTCTGTTTAATTTCATATCTCAAGAGATGATGGATGTTCACTAAACTTTTTGTGCTAATCATTTCATGAGGTAAGTCAAATTATTTTGCTGTATACCTTAAACTTATACGTGCTGTATGTCAATTATATCTCAAAATTGGAAGAAAAGTAATAAAGTCCTTTACTATTGTGTTATTGTCAAGTTATCCCTTTATGTTTGTTAATATTTGCTTTATGTATTTAGGTGCTCCTATGTTGGGTGCAAAAATATTTACAATTATTATAAATATAATAAGTTATATTTATTGTTGGATTGATTGCTTTATTCTGTAATATCCTTCTTTGTCTCTTGTTAGTCTTTTTTTAAAAAATAAATTTATTTATTTATTTATTATTTATTATAAACATTATTTTTGCCTGCATTGGATCTTTGTTGCTGTGTGTGGGCTTTCTCTAGTTGCCGCAAGTGGGGGCTACTCTTTGTTGCGGTGCGCGGGCTTCTCTTTGCAGCGGCTTCTCTTGTTGTGGAACACGGGCTCTAGGCGCACAGGCTTCAGTAGTTGTGGTGGGCAGGCTCAGTAGTTGTGGCTCGTGGGCTCTACAGCGCAGGTTCAGTAGTTGTGGCGCGTGGGCATAGTTGCTCCGTGGCATCCTAAACCGGGATTGAACCCTTGTCCCCTGCATTGGTAGGTGGATTCTTAACCACTGTGCCACCAGGGAAGTCCTACAGTCTTTTTTTAAAGTCTATTTTGTCTGATATAAGTATTTTTAACCCAGGTCTTCTTTTCATTTCCATTTGCATGTAATATCTTTTCCATTCCCTCAGTTTCAGTCTGTGTGTATATTTAGATCTGAAGTGAGTCTCTTGATGGCAGCATATATATAGGTCTTGGTTTTGTATCCATTCAGCCACTCTATGTCTTTTGGTTGGAGCATTTAGTCCATTAACATTTAAAGTAATTATTGATAGGTATGTACTTATTGCCATTTTGCTTCTTGTTTTCTGGTTGTTTTTATAGTTCTTTTTTTCCCTTTCTTCTTTTGCACTCTTCCTTTGTGATTTGATGATTATCCTTAGTGTTATGTTTGGATTCCTTTCTCTTTTTATGAGTGTGTATCTATTGTAGGTTTTTGGTTTGTGGTTACCATGAGGTTTATATATAATTACCTATATACATATACTTGATTATTTTAAGCTGATGATCTCAAGTTTGAATGCATTCTAACAGCCTTGCCGTTTTACTCTGCTCCCACCGTTTAACTTTTTTCTTCTTTTTTTCTTTTTCTTTTTCCCTCCCTTTTTTCTTTTTCTTTTATCTTTTCAACCAACGTTTAATACTTTTGACATCATATTTTACATCTTGTTGTTTTGTATATCCCTTAAATACTTAGTGTGAGTATAGATGCTTTTACTACTTTTGTTTTTAAACCTTCCTACCAGCTTGACAAGTGGTTGATCTGTTAACTTTACTGTATGTTTGCCTTTACCAATGAGATTTTTCTTTTCGTAGTTTTCACATGTCTTGCTGTGGTCTTTTATGTTCTGCTTAGAGAAGTCCCTTTAACATTTCTTATAAAGCCAATTTATTGATGCTGAACTTTTAGCTTTTGCTTGTCTGTAAACTCTTTCTCTCTCCTTCAAATCTGAATGATAGCCTTGCCAGGTACAGTATTCTTGGTTATAGGTTTTTTTCCTTTAATTCACTTTGAATATCATGCTCCTCCCTTCTGGCCGGCAAAGTTTCTGCTTGAAAAGTCAGCTGACAGTCTTATGGGGGTGCCCTTGGCCCACTGATGAGAGAGGCTGGGTCTTGGGGGTGAGGGGGTCCAGGACCGACTGATGCCTTCCCACTAGTGGGCAGGTAACCCCTGGTGCTAATAGGCTAGAGGGAAGATTCTAAATTGGCACTTGTCAACACCATTGTCTTCATGGCAGAATGAACTTAGAAGAATGGCCGCCACCAGTTTCTGTCTCCAGGGGTGATTCCCAGTTGCCTCCTGCCTCTCCCAGAGGCTCTCCAAGATCAGCAAGTGGGTCTGACCCAGGCTTCGTTCAAACTACTGCCTCTGTGCTAGACCTTAGAGCCTGTGATATTTTGCATGCTCCCTTTAAGAGTGTAGTCTCTGTTTCCTACAGCCCTCTGCCTCTTCCATAAGCAAGCCTCACTGGACTTCAAAGCCACATGTTCTGGGGGCTCATCTTCCTGGTATAAGACCCCTGGGCTGGGAAGCCTAATGTGGAACTCAGACCCCTCACTCCTTGGGGAGAATCTCTGAAATTGTGATTATCCTCCTGTTTGTGAGTGGCCTACCTAGGGCTATGAGTCTGGACTATATTGTGTCTCCACTCCTCCTACCCATCTCCCTGTGGTTGCTTGTTTATATTTTAGTTGTGGAAAATCATTTCTGCTAGTCTTCAGGTCATTCTCATAGATAGTTGCTCTATAAATAGTTTTAATTTTTGTATGCCCATGGGAGGAGGTGAGCTCAGGGTCTCCCTACTCTGCCATCTTCACCACATCTATGATTTCCGAGCAGGAAAATGGCAAAGATGGGTGTAGAAAGTAGCCAATCCCTTGTCTGGTACCTTTTAAAAACCTGATCTTTAGGTTATAACTTTGAAGGGGGCTAAGGGCAAATAGAATAAAGATAAGCCAAAGGAGCCACTACTTTATTATCCTACCATATGCAGGTTATTTCCCAGTAGGAGTGTCCTTAATTCAAGGTAATGTGAAAATAACATGCGTTCTTTTTATTTAGTTTCTTTTTATATCTCAACTTATGTCTTACTCCAAATTGGAAACAATAGTGCCCATGATCATGAGTTCTTGGGCATTGTTAAAATTTTCCATTAGCTCGATCCTTGATTTAATTTGTTTCTAGGCTATAGATCCATGTCTTTCAAATTCTCATGAGTTTGAGGCATACAGTGTATGACTCCAGATCCAAGGCAGGAAACAGCTGGGCAAATTCAAACAGGATAAGCAAGGAGGTGTTCATAAAGGGGCTGCTTACAAAGGTTTGGGCACAGTTAAGGGCAGGGGTAATAATGTTTCAATACCTTAGGACTAGCAATAGCAGGAAGCCCTTACCTCTCCTAGTCCTGAAAGGGCAGGGAGGGAAAGTTACCAAAACCTGGAGAGAATGGCCATACCCACCTAAAAGGAGCTATGGCCTTTGGGTCAGTTAGGGTAAACAGCCTGTGGCAACCCAGCCAGGAGGGAGCTGGAAGAATAAATACTCTAACCCATTCTCTACCTCTCCTTTTGATCTGCTGATGCGGTCATGTCCTCAACCCAACCAGAAATCAGAGGTCAAGGGATCCTAGTTTATGCAATCCATAAAGGTCGGCTTGTTAGAGCCCAGAGTAGAGAAGGATAGAGTGGAAAATATCCAATTCATAAACAGACCACTGAATTTTTTTTTTTTTTTTTTTTTTTTGCGGTATGCAGGCCTCTCACTGTTGTGGCCTCTCCCGTTGCGGAGCACAGGCTCCGGACGCGCAGGTTCAGTGGCCATGGCTCACGGGCCCAGCCACTCCACAGCACGTGGGATCTTCCCGGACCGGGGCACGAACCCACGTCCCCTGCATCAGCAGGCGGACTCTCAACCACTGCGCCACCAGGGAAGCCCTGATTTTTACATAATGTAATTAAATATCATTAACATTTTGAAAATTAAGAATAATCGCTTAGTAATGCCAACATAATAATGATCAGTTTTGTAACAGTGACAGGGATGGCAATTGTCCTTCATCAGGATGCTGACCCACTGCAAAGACAACCTTGTCTTTTTCTAGTTAGTGTCACCAGTTATTTTTATCTTTACAAAATTATATGATTCCTAACTCACATTTATTGGTCATTTAAATGGGACTTTTAAAATCCATTAATTACATTCATTCAAACAGATATTTAATACCTACTATGTGCCAGGGAGCATGTATCAGTAAACAAACATGTTTGTTTAGATTTTAGTGTGAGAGATAGAAAACAAGCACACAAACAAACAACATGTGGAGATAAGATAAGGACTATAAAGAACAAGATAGGATCAGGGAGAGACAGGGTGTCGGGAGAGGCCAAGAGATGAGAGAAGGATTACTTTTGCTCGGATGGTCAAGGGAGGCATCTCTGAGGCTGTGACATTTTTGCTGAAACCTATTAAAAGATAACTTGAAGCTTATTAAAAATTTTGAGAGTTTATTTGAGCAAAAACTGCTTAGAATTGGGCAGTGCCAAACTAGAAGTGGTTAAGAGTGCTCTGCTAATAGGATTTGGGAGGAAAGACTTACACAGAGAAAGCAAAGAAGGAAATTATTTGGTTGGCTATGGCTTAAAGCTTAGTTGGCTCTTTGTTATTGGTTAAGTGTTTTGATATCATAACTTTGAGGCGTTTACAGGCTTAGATTTTGGTTTGCTTACATAGGATGCCATGGCATTAGAGCCAACCCCAATCTAATTGTTTCCCTATTTAATTGTTTTATACTTCAGACCTGAACTATAAAAAGGAGATAACCATGCAGAGATCTGGGGACAGAGGGAAGAGAAAGACTCTCGTGAAAGGAAAGTAAAAATGGAGTCAGCATTGCTAAGAGAGCTCTCTAAAATGGAGCCAGGAGACCATTAAGGAAGTATGGCTTATGCACATCTCAGTCTGGATGGAATCTGACCTTTTGACCTGATGAAGTAATCCAGAACACCTGCCAGAAACCCAAGATACTTATTGGATCCTAACCCTAAAATAACTCGTGATAGTCTATCTAATTATTGGACTCCTATCCTAAAACAACTTGTAATTCCTAAGGACAAATATTTTCTGACTCATATCAGAGTGAATCACAATTCTTGCCAGGCAACTTTTAACAGCCTTGTCTTTTTGTCTTTATAAGCTCCTGACCCTTTCTCTTCCTCAGAACTCTCCTTTGGGTTCACCTGAATCTGTGTCTCTCGAATTGCAGTTCTTAAGACCCCAAATAAACTCCTTTCTTATTTGGAGCCTCCTGCATTATTTTTTTGGTTGACATTCTGACGCAAAAAATACACTTAGTAAAGTTTGAAGGACTGAAAGAGGTCAGTGTGGAGCGGGGAATAGTAGGAGATAAGATTGGAAAAGTCAGAAGCCAGACCAGGTAAAACCTTGATGACCAAAGAACTGAATTTGAATGTTATTCAAAATGAAATGGAAAATAAACAAGCAGTTACATCAGTTTCATTCTTCACGGCAAAGGTAGGAAACTGCAGAATACTGAAAGTAAAGCATTAAAATTCAGATGCATGTCCTCTACCTTTCAGCTTAAAGCTGTAGATGATCCACATTTTATGTTGTATGTGACTGAAATATGTTATTAAAAAGTATTTTAAAGAGTATTTTAGGGACTTCCCTGACAGCGCAGTGGTTAAGAATCTGCCTGCCAAATCAGGGGACACGGGTTTGAGCCCTGGTCTGGGAAGATCCCACATGCCGCAGAGCAACTAAGCCCATGTGCCACAACTACTGAAACCCCTGCGCCTAGAGCCCATGCTACACAATAAGAGAAGCCAGCACAATGAGAAGCATGTGCACCGCAACAAAGAGTAGCCCCTGCTTGCTGCAACTACAGAAAGCCTGTGCACAGCAGTGAAGACACAATGCAGTGAAAAATAAATAAATTCAAAAAAATTTAAAAAGATTATTTCAGTTATCACTGTTAGGAAAAGCAACCGTCAAAATTCCTCCACTCTATGTGCCTGTTAATTTTGAAAACAGCAAAAGGAAACATGTTCTTTACAGATATTAATGTCAAAAGTTAAACATTTTCAAAGTCTAACTAGAATGGATAACCAGTGTTTCCTACTACCTGCATGGGGTTCACTATGTACTATTTTTGTGAGACTTATCACAGAAGGATCACAGACCACTTTAGACTATACACGTAGCAGGTCACCACCTACCTTTGTGTAGTTAGATGTGTGTGGAATACCTGTATCTATTAGTGGCAGTTTTTTACTGTAATGGAGGAAGAAAAGCAGTATCACTGTATATGGGCCGTCAACCCCAATCAACTACTCTTCCCACTGCATTCATCTGTCCTCATGGCTAATTTTTTTTAATATATGCATATATATTTATTTATTTGGTTGTGCTGGGTCTTAGTTGTGGCACACGAGCTCCTTAGTTGTGGCATGCGAACACTTAGTTATGGCTTGCATGTGGGATCTAGTTCCCTGACCAGGGATCAAATCCCGGGCCCCCTGCATTGGGAGTGCAGAGTCTTATCCACTGCACCACAAGGGAAGTCCCCATGGCTAACTTTTAATAAGTACATTTTTGCATTATGTACATTTTTAATCAGCCTGTCCTGTTTAGATTGTATACATCATTATATCTGACATTTTTGTAACCACTGTGCAATCAATAAGATTCCTATAAGAATTCTGCTTTCTAAAGACAAAAATACCATGCTGAGAGGGGTGACTTATATCCCACATTAGTGGGTAGACACTATTTATAGGATCTTTATTATTTATTCATTTATTTATTTTTGGCTATGTTGGGTCTTCATTGCTGCGTGCAGGCTTTCTCTAGTTGTGGCGAGCAGGGGCTACTCTTCGTTGCGGTACGTGGGCTTCTCATTGTGGTGGCTTCTCTTGTTGCAGAGCACAGGCTCTAGGCATGGGGGTTTCAGTAGTTGTGGCACGTAGGCTCAGTAGTTGTGGCTCATGGGCTCTAGAGCCCAGGCTCAGTAGTTGTGGCGCACGGGCTTAGTTGCTCCGCGGCATGTGGGATATTCCAGGACCAGGGCTTGAACCCGTGTCCCCTGCATTGGCAGATGGATTCTTAACCACTGTACCACCAGGGAAGTCCCTATAGGATCTTTAAAACAAGTACATTTGTAATGAACTAAGATGAATAAAGGTACAGCTAAAAACTGTCCAAAAAAAAAGATGCAATGAAAACCACTAAAAGTTTAAAGAAGGGGATTGTTACCATTTGGGTTGCAGTGTGAAGAATGGAGGAAGCTGTGGGGAGTGAATCACAGCATGTCTTGAACAGAGCTGAGCCTGGTAGTGGTTTCCCCAAAGGCTACACCTCTCCAGAGCCCCCACCTAGAATCCTCAACCCCCTTACAAACAGGTGGAAGGTGCCCTCCAGGGAAAAAGAACAGTGGTGGTGGTGGTGGCAGTGGTGCTGCTGGAGATGGTGGTAGCGGTGATGGTGTTACCAAACACAAGTCCATGTGCCTGACACACAGTGAGGCCAAATAATACTGAAATGACAGAGTTTAGAGCAGAGAAAAGTTTATTGCAGGGCCACACATGGAGCTCATGCATTAGAAAAACCTTGAACTCCCCAAAGGCTTTCAGCAAAGCCTATTTAAAGGTCAGGTGAGGGAGGGGCATGGTTAGTTGTTGCAGACTTCTTGGTGTTGGAGCCTTTGTTCTGGCAGCTGTCCACTTAGGGCAAGTCATGATGTTCCTGTAAACCTCCAACAAGATAAATGTTAATCTCTGTTCTGCAACTTTTTATCTCTATATGAATGAACTCTTAAAGGTCAAGAGCCTTGCGAATAAGCTATCCTATGTATTTCAGGCTATAGGCAACATTCTTTTACAAAAGGTGCAGAGCCAGCATGACTAAGCACAGGCAACAGAGCACAAAGGTTAAAGTAAAATGGAACAGATCTAATATGGAGTCAGATTTGTTCTTCCTTATTACAATGGCATCAGGAAGCATGTGTATCTACAGGACCTCAGTGCCTGGGGCTCTGAAGCCTTTGACCCTGGGTTGCTGTCATGGCAGTGATAACACTTGGAATCTCTTCATCATAGACCCCTAAATCTCAGAACCATGGGGCCTGCATGGTTGGGCTCTGACCTCAGAGTCTGAACCCTTATTTTGGCCCAAGATTAGTGTGATATTGTGATTTATAACAAGAAATATATATTTATTTGTTCTTTGTCCTGTTTCTGGCAAAGAGCTCCTAAAACGCTTGTACTTTCCTAAGCAATAAGAGCAAGGGAAGCATCTTTTGTTACAGTATTTGGTCTTTGTTCCTGAAACAGCTTCAGAGGAACATCTTGCTCTAACAGGGAAGAACAAATCTGACACCATATTAGATCTGTTCCTTTTGCTTTAACCTTACTTTAAACTGACACCATATTAGATCTGTTCCTTTTGCTTTAACCTTACTTTAACCTTTGTGCTCTGTTGCCTGTGCTTAGTCATGCTGGCTCTGCACCTTTTGTAAAAGAATGTTGCCTATAGCTTGAAATATACAGGATAACCTGACCGTGACCTGAACAGAGAATAACATCTGTCTTGCTGGATGTTTACAGGAACATGGTGACCTGACCAACATGGACAGTTGCAAGAACAAAGGATCCAATACCAAGAAGTTTGCAACAACTAACCATGGCCCTCTCTCAACTTGGCTTTAGAAGGGCTTTGCTGAAAGCCTTCAGGAATTTCGGGCTTTTAAGGCCTGAGCCACCCATCTCCTTGCATGGCCCTGCAATAAACCTTTCTCTGCTCCAAACTCTGAACTTCAGTATTGTTTGGCCTCACTGTGAGTTAGGCACAGGGACTTGAGTTCAGTAACATTGTTATTCATAAAAAGCCCCTTTCAACTACACCTGAGTTTATGTTAATGAGTTGAAAAGCTCCTAAGGATGGGAGCTGGTTGCCAAGGGAACCAGCTAGTGATTAGATGGTTGGAACTTTCAGCCCCTGCCCCCCAACCTCTGGGGAGGGGAGAGGGGCCTGGGACTGAATCAATCACCAATAAAACTTGCTCTATATATCTCTTCCATTGGCTGTTCCTGAGTTATATCCTTTCATAATAAACAGGTAGTACATAAAGTATTTTCCAGAGTTCTATGAGCTACTTTAGCAAGTATAATTGAACCCAGGGAGGGGAACCTCCAATTTATAGCTAGAAGGTCAGAAGCCCAGGTGACAACCTGGACTTGCAATTGGCATCTGGTGGGAAGGCAGCCTTGTGGGACTGAATCCTTAACCTATGGGATCTGATGCTATCTCCAGGTAAATAGTGTCAGAATTGAGTTTAATTGTAGGACAGCCAGCTGGAATTGCAGAACTGCTTGATGTGTGGAAAACCTACACAGCTGGGGTCAGAAGTGAAGAAGTGTAGTAGTGTAGTATTTGTCGTGGTCCAAGTGTGGGGTTGGAAAAGAATTTCCAGACACAAGGCAGAAAATAAAGAAGACAGAATTTATTAAAGGGAAGGGTCACTGCCCGAACAGCGGGCTGACTTCCTGATAATCCAGGAGAGCTGACCCCAAGCAACGGTTACTGGTCTGTTTTTATAGCCAGGGAACAAAGGAACATGTGAGTCACCTGCTGATTGGGCAGGGTATGCATACTTCCAGTGTGCAGAGCAGGAGAAGAACAGGACAAATACCTTTCCTTATATGGGATGGGAAGGGAGCAGGGCATGCTGCTTGGGAGGGTTCGGGGATATTGTAATGGTCACTATGTGACAGAGTGTTAAGAGTCTGGTAACTCTCTGTCCCTGCGATGTTGGCCTTTGAGTTTATCTTGTTTTTTGTCCTTGGAGTACCACAGTATTGAGAGTAGAGGAGAAAAACACAGAAGTGAGTGTGTTAGACTGAGTCACTTGACTCCTAAGGTAATTCAATTTCTTCACTTGTAAAATGGCAATAGTAATATAGTACCATACCTAAAACCCATGAGGACAGTATGTCTCAGAATTCAAAACTTTCAGGATTTTAGAAAGATGTCATGGTACATATACCAGATATTATGAGACACCCCCATGGGGGTCTAGGGCATAATCAAAACATTAACATTTCTGCATTGAAAGGTATCAAAATTATGGTAGACAGACTCTTAAGATGGCCCCACAATCCCCATCTCCTGGTGGTATGTGATCTTGTCCCTTCAAGTGTTACGCAGGACCTGTTGCTTCTGACTGAAAGAATAAGGCAAAAGTAATAGGATGTATATGATTAGACATATGTGATTATGTTATATAGGATTGCAGCACTCATCTTGCTGGAGTCTCGTCTCAGCCTCCCCTCGCCCCACTTCTTACCGGCTTTGAGGAAGCATGTGGCCACATTAGGGGACCCCATACAACCAGGATGTAGGCAATCTCTGGCTGACAGGCAGAAAAAGAAAAACAAAAAAACACCCGAACTGAAGCCCTCAGTTCTACTAACTCAAGGTATGCATTCTGCCAATAACACAAGTAAGCTTGGAAGTGGATCCTTCCCCATTTGAATTCAGAAGAGACTGCAGTCCCAGCTGACACCTTGATTGAAGCCTGGTGAGACCCTAAGCGGAGGACCCAGCTAAGCCACACTCAGACTCCTGACCAACAGAAACTTAGAGACAGTTAATATGTGTTGCTTTAAATCACTAACTTTGTAGTAATATCATTACACAGCAATAGAAAACTAATAAAGGTATGGCTATTCATGCTTTTCCCTGATCTTTAAAATTAATAAATGAAAGATATAAAAAATTATAAATAATTGAAATAGCCTCACATCTGTTTGAGACAAATTTTGCCACCAAAAGAGTTTGGGCAGCAAATATAGGAAAAGTCTGTTGGTTTTCAGAGGTTTTTTGTTTCCGAATTACAGATTAGGGATTGTGAGCTTGAGGTATATAAATTTGCAGGGTTGCTGTTGGATGAAAAAAGATACCATGTGTAATGGGCTTGGAATAGGATTTACCACCCAGGAGTACTCCATAAATATTGGCTACTCTTATGATTAGAATCAGAGCTCCTGCGGCAGGTCAGCCTGTCTGCTCTGTTATTCCTTGCCAAGTCACTTTTCCTCTCACGTTCCCCATCTCTAACAGGAGGGCCTCTCAGAGGAGTCCATAAAGGGTCAGAAACACCTACGTGTGGAGCCCCTGTTCTGGGGAGCCTCTGGGCTGGGTGCTCAGTGAGCTGTAATGTGAATTGCTCTTGAATGAAGAGGCCTAGGGTCTGCTTGTGGCCTTACTGCAGAAGAGATGCACAACCCTGGGGAAATGGCTTCTTGATGAGTCTCAGTTTTTCTGTCTGTCAAATGGAGCTGGTTGGGCCTTCCCACCTAATTATTTGTATGACAAGATATACTCACTGTGGACTGAGGGATTATTTTTGTCTTGAGTATTATTTGAGGGGAAGAACAGGTGCAAGGGTTTGTCTGGCCTCTCCTCATACATACAAAGGAAACAGAAATGTTCCTGACCCAATTCTAAGCCCCACCCCTACCCCCACAGAGACCACAGAGGAGGGGCTCCTCTCTTCTTGCCTAGTCTTCTGTGCAACTGGAGTGGGGATTGCAGTTCTCCACCCGCCCAGACCACCAGACCCACCTCTGCATTCCTCATATCTCACACAGAAAAGATCTGTGTCAGTACCCCTCTCCCACTTCCCCCACTAGACTGTGGGTTCATATGGGCAGCCCAATGCCCTGCACGTACCTTGGCAAAAGTAGAGTCAGTGAAAATAGGAAGAGTGGGGAGTTTACCAGGTGAACAGGAGGGTGAGACAACACTTCCCACCTGGACACGCACTGATGACAGCCCCAGAGATGGTCAGAGTAGTCAAAGTTGGATATATTTTGAAGATTGAACCAATAGACTTGCTGAAGGACTGGAAGTAAGGGAAAGAGAGAAATAAAGGTGTTGTTCATTAATTTTCAACTAATAATTACTGGTTATTGACTAGATACCAGGTACTACCTAAGATGCTTCAGGTACAGTGGCAAAGAAGAGAAGGACCATGATCTCAAGGAGCTTTCATTCTAATTGATGGAGACAAGCAATAAACAAAATATTACAGAAACTAAGTGCTAAGAGGAAAACAAAAGAGGGCGATGTAATAGATTATGAGGTAGGATAGATGTGGCTGAAAACTCAATTCAGAATGCTTTAACTTTAAGGGTTTTATCTCACATGAAAAGTCAAAGTAGGATGGTTCCAGGGCTGGTTACTCAGTGGCTCAATGGCATTGTGACTCCAGCTCAGCATCTCTGTGATTCTCTTGAGTTTTCCTCTCATGCTTGTAAGATGGTTCTGTGGGTCTAAGCAATATATTCTCATGCTAAGGTGTCTGGAGGCAGGGAAAATGGAACTGTGTTTTCTCACGTCCCATTGTAAGAGCACAAAGTATTTGCCTAGAAGAACCCCCAGCAGTACCCTTGTATTATAGCACATACCATGACTAAACTAATCATTGCCAAGGGAAATGAGACATCACCTTTGGCTTAGATCAGTCGTGCTTTATCTCTTGGGTTGGGGATGGGCCTGACTGCCCCTGTAGCTTATGGCTACCTGATACTTGAACAAAATCAGGGTTCTGTTAAAAGAGAAGAGGAGGGCACTGGGAATTAGTGTAAGCAACAAACACTGTCATCCACAGAGAGTCAGGGAATAATTAAAAGGGGCAGTAACTTGGTCTCCCTAGAGATGGTAATGTTTTACTTGAGACTTGTCAAGAAGTTGTCAGTCTTATGAAACCTGGAGACTAGCATTCACGTGTAAAGAGGAAATGCTCTGCTTATGGCTGCAGGGTTTCTTTTGAGGGGGATAAAGATGTTCCAACATTGACTGTGGTGATGGTTGCACAGCTCTGAAAATATTAAAATCTATTAAATTATATA
Source organism: Orcinus orca (assembly GCF_937001465.1). Taxonomy (NCBI): domain Eukaryota; kingdom Metazoa; phylum Chordata; class Mammalia; order Artiodactyla; family Delphinidae; genus Orcinus; species Orcinus orca. Next base: position 26,124,472 of record NC_064569.1, read on the forward strand.
CTTTACAAGGATATGACTAGATCTGATAGGTTTTTTTTTTTTTTTTTTTTGCGGTACGTGGGCCTGTCACTGCTGTGGCCTCTCCCGTTGCAGAGCACAGGCTCCGGATGCGCAGGCTCAGCGGCCATGGCTCACGGGCCCAGCCGCTCGGCAGCATGTGGGATCCTCCCGGACCGGGGCTCGAACCCGCGTCTCCTGCATCGGCAGGCGGACTCTTAACCACTGCGCCACCAGGGAAGCCCCTGATAGGCATTTTTAACAGATCAATTTGGAGCCATAAATTTGGGAAGAGTATCTGCAGAACAAATAACTGAAGAAGACTAGTATCTAGAGTATTAAAAGTACTCCTACAAATCAATATGATAAAAGAAAAAGAACACAATTAGAAAATTTGCAAAATACTTGATTAAGCAGTTCTCCAAAAGAGGAAATGCAGATAGTCAATAAAGATATGAAAAATGTTTAATCTCATTAATTAACCAGGGAAATACGTATTAAAACTGCAATAACGGGGGCAGAGTCAAGATGGTGTACTAGGAGGACGTGGAATTAGCATCTCCTCACAACTAGGGCATCTACCAGGCAGCTGTGAGGGACCATGGACACCTAAGGGAACGGGAGGAAACCCCAGTGACCGGGTAGGATGTGAGGTGTGGCAGGAGTGAAGGGGGAGGAGAAGTGGAGGTGGGACGGGACCGGCACCCCTGAGGGGCGGCTGGGGGAGGGGAAGGGATCCCACGCCAGAAGGGGGGAAATTGGGGAACCATTGGGAGGACAGAAGATCAAAAGGGAGCGTGGCCAGGTTTCCCCTGACCATTTGGAGCCCCAGGAACCTGCTGAGATCCCAGGCCTGATCCTCTGCCCACCTAGGCCCCCTCCAGCCGGGCGGGTCCTGAGGGAGTGGGAGGGAGGGAAGGGGGAGCAAAAGTAAAGGCTGGACCTCCGGGACCAGCACCCCTGAGGGGTGGCTGGGGGAGGGGAGGAGTCCCTACACCCAGCGGGACCCACCCACGGTTAGCGGTCCAGTGGGGAAGGCAGAGACCCTGGGAGAGATGGTGGGGGAGGGGTGCGAAGGAACGGAACAGAGCGGGGCCAGCACCTTCCCTGTCCACTTAGGCACCGGGGAGCGTGTTGAGCTCCCAGGCCTAATCCTCTGACCTCGGAGCCTCCCTTCTGCCGCACAGAGCCCAAGGCCCCCAATACACCCCCACCCAGGCCTCTACCTCTACACTCGGAGACCCCCTCCAACAGAGCTGGGCCTAAACCACACCCACACACCCTCACGCAGGGCCCTAGCTCCAAACTCTTGAACTCCACACTCCAGGTGCCCTCCTTTCCACATGCTGCCTCTCCCCTTCTGCACAGGTCCTAAGCAGAGGCCCCACCCCACGCTTGAACGTTGCCCTGCCTAGGCCCTGCCCCATGCTCAAACATCACCACTCCACCCACCGAGGTCCCCCGCCACACCTAAACCCCGCCCCTGCTTAAGTTCCACCACCCAACTAAACTCCGCCCCCATAGCCAAGGGTTTTTTTTTTCTTCTTTCTTCCTCTGTTACATCGGGGTTCTGTTTTACCTTGTTGATTCATTATTGTTGATTCTTTTATATTTCTATTTCTCCTAAGGAAGCTTTTATTTTTCTAATTCTATTTTATTCTTTATACTTTGTTAGTGATCGCTCCTTTTGGCTTGTTGCCTCCCCCCCTTTTTTTTCTTTTTTCTGCTGTGGTTTTATTTTACCTTGTTGCAGTGGTTTCAATTATACTTTTATTTTTCCTAAAAAAATTTTATCTTTCTAATTTTATTTTGTTATTTATCCTTTGATATTGTACTGCTCCTTTTTTTCTTTCTTTCTTCCTTTTTTTATAACATTAAATTGACCATCTTAATCATTTTTATTAAAATAATATTAAAAATTTATTTACTTATTTATTTTTGGCTGCGTTGGGTCTTCGTTGCTGCATGTAAGCTTTCTCTACTTGCGGTGAGCAGGGGCTACTCTTCATTGCAGTGCACAGGCTTCTCATTGCGGTGGCTTCTCTTGTTGTGGAGCATGGGCTCTAGGCGCGTGGGCTTCAGTAGTTGTGGCACATGGGCTCAGTAGTTGTGGCTCACAGACTCTAGAGCACAGGCTCAGTAATTGTGGCACACAGGCTTAGTTATTCCGTGGCATGTGGGATCTTCCCTGACCAGGGCTCAAACCTGTGTCCCCTGCATTGGCAGATGGATTCTTAACCACTGAGCCACCAGGGAAGCCCTTTTTATTTTTTTACCATGCCACAAAGCTTGTGGGATCTTGGTTCCCAGGCCGGAGGTCAGGCCTGAGCTCCTGTAGTGGGAGCTCTGGGTCCAAACCACTGAACTAACAGAGAACCCCAAACCCCAGGGAATATTAATCAGAGTGAGGCCTCCCAGAGGTCCTCATCTCAGCCCCAAGACCCAGCTCTATCTAACTGCCTGCAAACTCCAGGGCTGGACGACTCAGGCCAAACAACCAGTAAGACAGGAATACAGCACCACCCATCAAAAAAAAAAAAGAAAGAAACGACAAAAAAATATCTTACTGACGAAGGAGCAAGGTAAAAACCTACAGGACCAAATAAATGAAGACAAAATAGGCAAACTACCTGAAAATGAATTCAGAGTAATGATAGTAAAGATGATCCAAAATCTTGGAAACAGAAAGGAGAAAATACAAGAAACATTTAACAAGGATCTAGAAGAACTAAAGAGCAAACAAACAGTGATGAACAACACAATTACTCAAATTAAAAATACTCTAGAAGGAATCAATAACAGAATAACTGAGGCAGAAAAATGGATAAGTGAGCTGGAAGATAAAATGGTGGAAATAAATGCCAGGGAACAAAATAAAGAAAAAAGAATGAAAAGAATTGAGGACAGTCTCAGAGACCTCTGGAACAACATTAAACATACCAACATTCGAATTATAGGGGTCCCACAAGAAGAGAAAAAGAAAGGGTCTGAGAAAATATTTGAAGACATTATAGTCGAAAACTTCCCTAACATGGGAAAGGAAATAGTCACTCAAGTGACACAGAGAGTACCATACAGGATAAACCCAAAGAGAAAAACACTAAAACACATATTAATCAAACTATCAAAAATTAAATACAAAGAAAAAATATTAAAAGCAGGAAGGGAAAAGCAGCAAAGAACATACAACAGAATATCCACAAGGTTAACAGCTGATTTTTCAGCAGAAACTCTGCAAGCCAGAAGAGAGTGGCAGGGCAAATTTAAAGTGATGGAAGGGAAAAACCTACAACCAAGATTACTTTATCCAGTAAGGATCTCATTCAAATTCCACAGAGAAATTAAAGCCTTTACAGACAAGCAAAAGTTAAGAGAATTCAGCACCACCAAACCAGCTCTACAACAAATGCTAGAGGAACTTCCCTAGGCAGGAAATACAAGAGAAGGAAAAGACCTGCAAAAACAAAACCAAAACAATTAAGAAAATCGTCATAGGAACATACATATCAATAATTACCTTAAATGTAAATGGATTAAATGTTCCAACCAAAAGACATAGACTGGATGAATGGATACAAAAACAAGACACGGGGACTCCCTGGTGGCACAGTGGTTAAGAGTCTGCCTGCCAACACAGGGGACACAGGTTCGGCCCTGGTCCGGGAAGATCCCACATGCTGTGGAGCAGCTAAGCCCGTGTGCCACAATTAGTGAGCCCTGCAGGCCTAGAGCCTGTGCTTCACAACAACAGAAGCCACTGCAATGAGAAGCCCACACACCACAACGAAGAGTAGCCGCCACTTGCTGCAACTAGAGAAAGCCCACACACAGCAACAAACACCGAATAGAGCCAAAAATAAATAAATAAATAAAACAAGACCCGTACATATGCTGTCTACAAGAGACCCACTTCAGACCTAGAGACACATACAGACTGATAGTGAGGGGATGGAAAAAGATACTCCATGCAAATAGAAATTAAAAAAAAGCTGGCGTAGCAATTCTCATATCAGACTAAATAGACTTTAAAATAAAGACTATTACAAGAGATAAAGAAGGACACTAATAATGATCAAGGGATCAATCCAAGAATAAGATATAACAATTGGAAATATTTGTGCACCCAACATAGGAGCACCTCAATACATAAGGCAAAGGCTAACAGCCATAAAAGGGGAAATCGACAGTAACATAATCATAGTAGGGGATATTAACACCCAACTTTCACCAATGGACAGATCATCCAAAATGAAAATAAATAAGGAAGCACAAGCTTTAAACGACACATTAAACAAGATGGACTTAACTGATATTTATAGGACTTTCCATCCAAAAACAACAGAATACACTTTCTTCTCAAGTGTTCATAGAACATTCTGCAGGATAGATCATATCATGGGTCACAAATCAAGCCTTGGTAAGTTTAAGAAACTTGAAATCATATCAAGTATCTTTTCCGACCACAATGCTATGAGACTAGATATTAATTACAGGAAAAAATGTAAAAAGTACAAACACATGGAGGCTAAACAATATGCTACTAAAAAAACAGGAGATGACTGAAGAAATCAAAGAGGAAACCAAAAAATACCTAGAAACAAATGACAGTGAAAACATGATGAGCCAAAACCTATGGGATGCAGCAAAAGCAGTTCTAAGGGGGAAGTTTATAGCAATACAATCCTATCTCAAGAAACAAGAAACATCTCAAATAAACAACCTAACCTTACACCTAAAGCAATTAGAGAAAGAAGAACAAGAAAACCCCAAAGTTAGCAAAAGGAAAGAAATCATAAAGATCAGATCAGAAAGAAATGAAAAAGAAATGAAGGAAACAATAGCAAAGATCAATAAAACTAAACGATTGTTCTTTGAGAAGATAAACAAAATTGAAAAACCATTAGCCAGACTCACCAAGAAAAAAAGGGAGAAGACTCAAATCAATAGAATTGTAAATGAAAAAGGAGAAGTAACAACTGACACAGCAGAAATACAAAGAATCATGAGAGATTACTACAAGCAACTCTATGCCAATAAAATGGACAACCTGGAAGAAATGCACAAATTCTTAGAAAAGCACAACCTTCCAAGACTGAACCAGGAAGAAGTAGAAAATATAAACAGACCAATCACAAGCACTGAAATTGAAACTGTGGTTAAAAATCTGCCAACAAATAAAAGCCCAGGACCAGATGGCTTCACAAGCGAATTCTATCAAATATTTAGAGAAGAGCTAACACCTATCCTTCTCACACTTTTCCAAAATATAGCAGAGGGAGGAACACTCTCAAACTCATTCTATGAGGCCACCATCACACTGATAGCAAAACCAGACAAAGATGTCACAAAAAAGAAAACTGCAGGCCAATATATCTGACGAACATAGATGCAAAAATCCTCAACAAAATACAAACAAACAGAATCAAACAGTACCTTAAAAGAATCATACACCATGATCAAGTGGGGTTTATCCCAGGAATGCAAGGATTCTTCCATATATGCACGTCAATCAATGTGATACACCATATTAACAAATTAAAGGATAAGAACCATATAGTAATCTCAGTAGATGGAGGAAAAGCTTTCGACAAAATTCAACACCGATTCATGATAAAAACTCTCCAGAAAGTAGGCATAGGGAGCACTTACCTCAACATAATAAAGGCCATATATGACAAACCCACAGCCAACATTGTTCTCAATGGTGAAAAACTGAAACCATTTCCTCTAGGATCAGAAACAAGACAAGGTTGCCCACTCTCACCACTATTATTCAACATAGTTTTGGAAGTTTTAGCCACAGCAATCAGAGAAGAAAGAGAAGTAAAAGGAATCAAAATTGGAAAAGAAGTAAAACTGTCACTGTTTACAGATGACATGATACTATTCATAGAGAATCCTAAAGAGGCTACCAGAAAACTACTAGAGCTAATCAATGAATCTGGTATAGTAGCAGAATACAAAATTAATGCAGAGAAACCTCTTGCATTCCTATACACTAATGATGAAAAATCTGTAAGAGAAGTTAAGGAAACACTCCCATTTACCATTGCAACAAAAAGAATAAAATACCTAGGAATAAACCTACCTAAGGAGACAAAAGACCTGTAAGCAGAAAACTATAAGACACTGATGAAAGAAATTAAAGATGAAACAAACAGATGCTTGTTCTTGGACTAGAAGAATACCCTGTTCTTGGACTGGAAGAAACAACATTGTGAAAAAGACTATTCTACCCAAAGCAATCTACAGATTCAATGCAATCCCTATCAAATTACCAATGGCATTTTTCACAAAACTAGAAGAAAATATTGCACAATTTGTATGGAAACACAAAAGACCTCGAATAGCCAAAACAATCTGAAGAAAGAAAAACAGAGCTGGAGGAATCAGGCTCCTGGACTTTAGACTATGCTACAAAGCTACAGTAATCAAGACAGGATGGTACTGGCACAAAAACAGAAATATAGACCAATGGAACAGGATAGAGAGCCCAGAGATAAACCCACACACCTATGGTCATCTTATCTTTGATAAAGGAGGCAAGAGTATACAATGGAGAAAAGACAGCCTCTTCAATAAGTGGTGCTGGGAAAACTGGACAGCTACATGTAAAAGAATGATATTAGAACACTCCCTAACACCATACACAAAAATAAACTCAAAATGGATTAAGGACCTAAATATAAGGCCAGACACTATAAAACTCCTAGAGGAAAACATAGGAAGAACACTCTTTGGCATAAATCACAGCAAGATCCTTTTGACCCACCTCCTAGAGAAATGGAAATAAAAACAAAAATAGGGCTTCCCTGGTGGTGCAGTGGTTGAGAGTCTGCCTGCCAATGCAGGGGACATGGGTTCGTGCCCCGGTCCGGGAGGATCCCACATGCCGTGGAGCGGCTGGGCCCGTGAGCCATGGCCACAGGGCCTGCGTGTCTGGATCCTGTGCTCCGCAATGGGAGAGGCCACAACAGTGAGAGGCCCACATACCACAAAACAAACAAACAAACAAACAAACAAACAAAATAAACAAATGGGACCTAATGAAACTTAAAAGCTTTTGCACAGCAAAGGAAACCATAAACAAGATGAAAAGACAATGCTCAAGATGGGAGAAAATATTTGCAAATGAAACAATGAACAAAGGATTAATCTCCAAAACATACAAGCAGCTCATGCAGCTCAATATCAAAAAAACAAACAGCCCAGTCCAAAAATGGGCAGAAGACCTAAATAGACATTTCTCCAAAGAAGTTATACAGATTGCCAACAAACACATGACGGATGCTCAACATCACTAATCGTTAGAGAAATGTAAATCAAAACTACAATGAGGTATCACCTCACACCAGTCTGAATGACCTTCATCAAAAAATCTACAAACAATAAATGCTGGAGAGGGTGTGGAGAAAAGCAAACCCTCTTGCACTGTTGGTGGGAATGTAAATTGATGCAGCCACTATGGAGAGCAGTATGGAGGTTCCTTAAAAAACTAAAAATAGAACTACCATACAACCCAGCAATCTCACTACTGGGCATATACCCTGAGAAAACCATAATTGAAAACGAGTCATGTACCACAATGTTCACTGCAGCACTATTTACAATAACACGACATGGAAGCAACCTAAGTGCCCATTGACAGATGAATGGATAAAGAAGATTTGGCACATATATACAATGGAATTTCTTTTTTTTTCTTTCTTTTTTCTTTTTGCATTACTCGGGCCTCTCACTGTTGTGGCCACTCCCATTGCGGAACACAGGCTCCAGACGCTCAGGCTTAGCGGCCATGGCTCATGGGCCCAGCCGCTCCATGGCATGTGGGATCTTTCTGGACCAGGGCACGAACCCGTGTCCCCTGCATCGGCAGGCGGACTCTCAACCACTGCGCCACCAGGGAAGCCCTACAATGGAATATTACTCAGCCGTGAAAAGAAACGAAATTGAGTTATTTGTAGTGAGGTGGATGGACCTAGAGTCTGTCATGTAGAGTGAAGTCAGAAAGAGAAAAACAAATGCCATATGCTAACACATATATATGGAATCTAAAAAAAAAAAAAATGGTTCTGATGAACCTAGGGGTAGGACAGCAATAAAGACACAGACATAGAGAATGGAGTTGAGGACACATGGAGGGGGGAAGGCTAAGCTGGGATGAACTGAGAGAGTAGCATTGACATATATACACTACCAAATGTAAAATAGAGAGCTAGTGGGAAGCAGCTGCATGGCACAGGGAGATCAGCTTGGTGCTTTGTGACCACCTAGAGGGGTGGGATAAGGAGGGTGGGAGGGTGACGCAAGAGGGAAGGGATATGAGGATATATGTATGTGTATAGCTGATTCACTTTGTTATACAGCAGAAACTAACACACCATTGTAAAGCAATTATACTCCAATAAAGGTGTTAAAAAAAAAAAAAAGGGCTTGCTTGTAGCCTTTGCTCTAACCAGAGAAAAGTTTCTGCTCACACTTAGGATGCAGAAGTTAATTCAGAAGTATATTTGTATCTTAAATGCTCTGGTGAACTGTGAATTATATAGAAGTGCAGGGTTAGCCTCCCCAAGGAAAATGGCTCCCGGTTAAAAACCTATGTGTGATTTTTCAGACCCAACCATAGGCAATTACAAAGGCTCTACCTGGCAGGCCTCACGGGTGGGGGGAAAGCTGCCCTCCCCACAAGGGATTTGGTGCAGGGCCAGTGCATGGCAGTCTGTGAAGGGAGATGCAGCCAAGGACTCAGGTCCCCCTTGGCAGGTCACGCTCTTCGCATATTTGCATTCCTGGCCCAGGTGCCTTCATTCCTAAGTCTCTCTTTCTCTCTCTCTTTTTTTTTAATTGAAATATAGTTGATTATCTGAGGTCTTGAGGTCTTTTTCAGGAGGCTCTACTAAGACCTGCTTATTGTGAAGGGAGGGTTGGGGGAGATTTGAAGGCACTTTTCCCCACTCTGACTCTGTACCCAGTACTTTTCCACTCCTCACCCTTCCCCCACCTTCCTCCCCAACACATGCTCCTCAGGGTCCCTAAAACTGCTGGAGCCTTTTGTTCTGGGTCCCTCAGCAGTGAGCCGACCCTCACATCTGTGCTGATCCATCTGACCCTCCACCTGTGTGCCTTCCCATGGGGGAAAAATGGACCAGGGGGAGTTGGCACCTGCTCTAGTCTCAGCCTCCTGCTTTACCATCATAGGAAGTGATTAAAGGCTTGCTGCTTTAATCGGCTACTCTGACACCTGGCAGCCTAGCTATCTCCCAACTCAGCAGAGCCCCTGACATCCCCCTTGGTAAGACTTCCAACGCTCAATGGTCTCACCATCAATTAGGCAAGTTAAGCATACTAAGCAATCTAAACATTGCCCGATCTCCACATTGCCAATTTCCATGGGACAAGGAATATCTTTGTGATAACCAGACAACAAATCTCTGCCCATTTTGTCTCTCTATATGAAATTCTCAGCATCACTTAACCTGCAAAGGGGCAAGAAGAGGAACTTAAATTTACTGAGTGTCTACTCTCTATGTCACTCCTTTCACATATATCATCTTGTTTAATCCTCATAACAACTCCTTGTAGTGGGGGCCATCATTCCTATTCTACAAATGAGAAAACAGAGTAACTTCCCCAGACTCAAACACCTGGCAAGCAGTGGTACCAGGATGCTCGCTGGGACCCATCTGCAGTGCTCTGTCCACCACCCATAAGGGCAGCGGTAGCTTGGTTAGCTGTGGAATCTGCCCTTGCCTGGCTCTTGGGGAAGATGCCCAGAAGCACTCCAGTAGTGGGGCTGCCTGTACCTTCGGGTCGTCTTTCACACCCAGGAAGAGGTTGTCCTTCAGCCCTTTCTGGCAGTGCTCACACGTGCAGTCAAAGTAGTACTGCTTCTTCAGCTGCTTCCTGCATTCTTAGCTGACATTAAGGAAGTCGATATAGGACACGGTCAGCTCCTCTCCTTCTGAGATCTTGCCCAGGGCCTGGAGCTCAATTCTGGAGCAGGGTAAAGGAGAAGAGTCCATCAAATCCGGGGTGGGATATACGCTCTTCAAAGTTTCAAGAAGTTGAGTCTCAAAGACAACGACCTCCACTAACACTGAGAAAACTCCAAAGGGGGAGATGTGATGTAAAGGACAGTTTTCTGGATAGTTCTGCTCTACTCATTATAACAATCAAATATGCTCCATTCAGCTAATTGCTCTGGAATCAGCTCAAATATACTCCCAGTAGAGGGCTGGGCTCCGTCATAAAAGCATACAAAGCTTCCACGCCTGCAATTCTCCCTGTGCATTAAGCTACTGATTGTCTATAACAAAGGAAGAGAGAAATAATAAGGCAAACACACCAAACAAGAGAAGACTTGATAGTCATTTCTGGTTAGTTTGGAGACTGCTTCTCTCAGAAACATGCACATTCAGTTACCTGGAAGCTTGGCCCATTCTATGTCTAATTATAAGCCCCCTCTTACCTTAACCTTTGGTCCAATGGTTCAGACCTAATTTATGTGAGGAGACTTATGCCTGGAGATCTCTGAGGCAAATAAAGGCCAGCTCTTTACTAGCCACCCCCCGCCCAAAAAAAAACAACTGCAATAACATAACTGTATAAGCCACTAGCTTGGTAAAAGTGGGAAAAAATGTGACATTACCAAAACATTGACAATATCAATGCAAACTCACCCTCTACTAGTTGTCAGAGTATTAAATTGGTGTAACTATTTTGGAAAAATGAGGATGCATACCTTCATGTTTATTAGACAGTCCAATATCTACAGTCTCCTAGATAAAGATCTTAGAGAAACTTGCACATAAGTACCCAGAGACATGTATCAGAATGTTCATTGTAGCACTGTTAATAACTGAAAACATCCCAAAGTCCATAACTAGTATAATCTAATGGTATTAATTATGGTATGTTATATTATAAAATTTTATACAGAGCTACAGCTATATCCATCAGGATGGATGGAGCTTATGAACATAATATTGAGAAAAAAGAAGCAAGTCACAAAAGAACATATACAGCTGGATTCCATTTATGTAATTTCAAGATTGATAAAACTAAACTATATTGTACATATATATATATATATATGGTAAAACTAAAGTAAAGCAACAGAATGATCCAAAACACAAATAAATAAGTACTGTGGTTATTTCAACAGGAGGGAAGAGATATGAGTAGGAAGTAGCCTTATGAAACACAGAAGTTCCATTTCTGTGAAGCACAAAAGTTTTTAATTATGATGAAGCTCAATTTATATATATTTTTCCTTTGGTTGCTTATACTTTGGGTGTCATATTTTAATCCACAGACACAAAGATTTATCCCTATATTTTCTTCAAAGAGTTTTACAGTTTTAGCTCATACATTCAGATCTTTGGTACATCTTAAGTTAATTTTTGTATATAGTGTGAGGTAGAGAGTTTAACATAATTCTTTTGAATATAGTGTTCAATTTCTAAAGCTGTGTGTAGACACATGGACATTCACTTTATAACGTATTGTATATACTCTTCTGTATGTAGACTATATTTCATAGATTTAAAAGTATAAATAAGAAATAATCACTTTGGATACTGTATGCGGAGAGCAAGTTGTAGTGGAACAAGAGACAAATCAGGAACACCATTTGGAATGTCTCATGGGTTTTTGGCTGAAGCAAAAGGGTGGATGGTGGTGCCATAACTGAGACAGCAATGAACGCAGAAAGAGCAAGGTTTGGGGGGAAGAAACAAAATTATCTTTAGGATATGTTAATTTTGAGTAGCTTTTTCAATACCCAAGCAGAGAAGTCAAAAAACAATTGGAGAGACTTCCCTGGCCATCCAGTGGTTAAGACTCCGTGCTTCCACTGCAGGGGGACATGGGTTCGATCTCTGGTCTGGGAACTAAAATCCTGCATGCCGCATGATGCGGCCAAATAAGTAAATAAATAAAAGCGCTTAAAAAAAAAAAGACAAACAATTGAATAAATGAATCTGGAGTTTAGTGAGGGAAGCAGGGCTATAGGAATCTATACCATATTGTTGTCATAAAGCCATGGGACTGGTTGAGATTACATAGAGAAAGAATATAGACAAAAGGAGACTAAGAAGGAACAGCCAGTGATGAAGAATTTTGGAGACTGTGGCTTAGAGAAAAAAATGTGGCAGAGAGAGAAAAATGTTTCAAAGAAAAAAGAATGGTCAAATATTGCTAAGAGATTAACTATGATTTGGACAGAGACTTAATCATTATATTTGACAAAATAAAAATGTTTGGCGACTTTGATAAGAGATATTTCATTGGTGATGCAGATAAAAGCCTGATTGGCTTTACACGACACACTGAGGAGTTGGACAAGTGGCCAACCTTTGGTTTATTCATGTTTTTTACAGTTTCTTTTACATAAGACCTGGAGGCATATTATGGACCACCTGTTCTTCTTTATAAAGCAATGCATGTATTGGCATTAAAGTGCACCTTGCATTGTTACATGTATTTAGCTGGTGTAGCATCAGAACTGAATCCAGCATACTCCTCCAGTCTATGTTATAGCCTACAAAATACTGATAATCTAAATAAAAATATTTTCTCCTGAAGCAATGGATTTTAGTAATGAGCAGAACAAAAATTACTTTAGCACTTCTTCATATACCACATATATGCCACGAACTGATTCATTTTCTAGTGGTTAGTGGCTTCATCCAGCTCTAAACAATACTTGGTAGCATATACACAGGGCCATAATTCCTCTTTCACATTGTATGGCATTGACATTACACAATGATAAATAATACGACAATAGCATTTTGCCAATAGCTTGTTTTACTCTGAGTGTATTTTCAATAACTTTGCAGCTGATTTTTACAAACCTTTCAAGAACAGTAAGAACTGCCGGTTTTAGTGTATAAGGAGTGCAACTTTGTATAAAATATCTGCAGTTTTGGCCTCTTTCTGACTTTAGCAAAAGAATTATTTAATTTTGTACCATATTTTTTGTTTTAGTAACGAAAAATTTAATTGGGTTACCAGAAGCCACAGTGTTTTGTTAGAAATTGAAATGAAAGCATTAACTTCATGCCGAAACTTGACCAAGTTTCTCAGAAGATAACACAGTGAGAAAAAAAAGTAGCTGGATTGTGAGTTTTTAGATATCCACTCTCATACTTGTGTTTATATATTGTCTGTTTCACTTGTTTCTATGAAATTATCATATTTGCCTCTTGATTTACCTAAAAATGGAAGTCCTATCCATTTTTTTACATTTATGACATTCTGAACTTTAATGTTTACATTACTATTTTTATCATTATGTTTTTGTTTTAGTAAAACACTTTCAAAATCTTTGATAACATTTTTTTTTAAACACTGAAGTCCACACAACAGTAACCACACGAAAAGTTAAAGTCTTGTGAAAATATTTTAAACCAAGATGAGTTGCACCTAGTAATTGAATGTTAGTGGAGACAAACTGCCAAACACAGTTTTTAAAGTGCATCTTGTACCTTCAAAAATGAAATTATCACAAAAGATATAGTGGGACTTAAGATTTGAAGACAGCAGTGTAGTTAGAAATTTTCCTTTTTGGGGGAGTATCACTCAGAAGTGACAAGCAGACTGAGCAGAAGAAATTATGAGACAAATCCCTAAATTACAAAAAGTAGAAGGACTGAGTATGGGAGGATGTTAAGAGTGCATATTTTAGAAAGATCTTGTTAGATTTAGGGTTTGGGATTGGATATGGGTCAGGGTTAGGATTAAGTAGCTAAATATATTGCGTAAAGGTTAAGGACGTAACTTAAATCTCTTGTTAGAGCCTAAATCTTTCATTTCAGAGGTAGGAATGAGATTCACAGGCTGTTTGGAGGAGCTTCTCTAGACCCCATACAGTTCCAAAAAGCAGAGAAAGTGTAGCAACATACGTATCACACGGACAAGTTGTTTTTGCAGAAAACAGTCTGCATCTGTGACAGTCAGGGAGAAGAGAGACTCTACATTGCAAACATCCCTGTAATGGCCAACCTCCATTGGCTGGGGAGAAGTCAAGGTCAAACAGACTCACACACAGAATGCTGGGTCATAATCCAAATTCCTGACGGCTTGAAAAACAGTAGAGAGCCAGAGTAGCAGGAAGCTGCCTGGGTGGTAAGGAAGCCAGAAAGTACAGTGTTGGCCTAAGGAAGTATTCCTATAGCAATACAACTGTAGTGGGTACCAAACCTTGGAATGGCAGCTGTATGGACAAACTGAACCTGGAACACTCTAAGCCCAAACTCCAAGAAGGATTGAGTGGTCCTGGTTAATGACAGAAACAGAAACAAACCTTGTCTGAAGGAGAGCTATTCAAGTTTGGTTCAGAGACTCCCACATATTATGATCAAGCAGTGAACTCACAAACAGGACTACCAAACACACAAGAAGGCAATAACCATGAGTGAGAGTCAGCAGAAACAAGAAACAGCAGATTTAAATTTCCCAAAGATTTCAAGTATTGGAGTTATAATTACATACATATAACATAAAACACATATATGAGAAGTGTGTTAAATAAAGCATGCAATTTAAAAAGTGAACATTCAACTAAAAACACTCAGGAATGGGGTTTCCCTGGTGGCACAGTGGTTGAGAGTCCACCTGCCGATGCAGGGGATGCGGGTTTGTGCCCTGGTCCGGGAGGATCCCACATGCCGTGGAGCGGCTGGGCCCGTGAGCCATGGCCACTGAGCCTGCACGTCCGGAGCCTGTGCTCCGCAACGGGAGAGGCCACGACAGTGAGAGGCCCGTGTACCACAAACAAACAAACAAACAAACAAACAAAACCACTCAAGAATGAACAGAAATGTTTTGGAAACAATCCAAAGAAATCAGAAATAAAAAATATAATTATTGGCAGCAAAAAAAAAAAAACCCTCAGTGGAGAGATTAACTAGATTAGATAGCTCAAGTGAGAATTTGTGAACCAAAAGATATATCTGAAGAACTGCAGGAAAGAGAAACAACAACAACAAAAAAGGAAAATATGAAAGAAAGATTAAAGGACATGGAAGATAGAATGATATGATCTAACAATTGATAGAGTTCCAAATAGAAAGAAAAGTGAGAAAGGAATAGAGGTAATATATAAAGAGATAATGGCTGTGAACTTTCCAGAAATGATGAGAAACATAAATCCAGATCCTGAAAGCAAAGAAGAAAAAAATAATGGAATAGGAAAAAAATAATTCAAGAAAAAACTGCAGAAATGAAAGGAGACTTGAGTCTGAAAATGTACAAGGACACATATTAATTTAAAAAATGATTCCACATGGTCAACACCAATATATGTCCTCATAACATTATTAGATTTCAAAAATAAAGTATTCTTTGAAAGTTAAAGAAAATAAGTTACTTATAATTAGGAAAACTTAGGCTGACTTTGTATTTGATCACAACGTTCACTCCTAGAAGACATTGTAGATATAGCAATACAGACAAAATCCTCAAGGAAAGAGGTGTGGCCCAGGAATTCTATACCCAGTCAAACTGTTGCTTAGGTATAAAGGCAAACAATTTTGAAAACACAAGATTTTAGGGGTATTGTTTCCATGAACTCATTTGAATAATCTGCCAGTGGACACGTTTTATCAAAGAGATGACTAGAAAGAATAAGGTAGATAGCATAAGGACTGCAGATAAATAAGACTAAAACTAAAACAAATGTGGGGGTAATTGTTATTGAACAGAAAGATAATATTAAGAAAGATAATATAATTAACTAAAATTGGGAAGTTGTGGAGAGAAAGGGGAGAAGGAAGAGGAAAGCTACTAATTTAATTATTGTTCAGAATAGGACATTTATAACGTCTAAAGAAAGAAGGTTAGACATTACATAAAAATACAAACATTCATAATCATCAGAAGACTGCACATAAAACCATGCAAAATCTCACACAAGAAATTACTTTTTAACCTTGAAAACATGAATCATAACACAAAATAACACAACATAACCATGACTAAATATATCTTTCATATCAATAATTATGATAATTATAAATGAGTTAAACTCACCCTGTAAAAGGGGAAAAGTCAAATTGGATACAAAACAAAAATAATTTAACACTGTAAAGAATGAGAAACTTAAAACCATCAAAAGAAAAGGAAATGAAAAGAAAAAAATGATAAGTGGGCAAACCTGAATAGGCTAATGCAAAAAAAAGTGGTCATGATCTTCATTTCAAATATGACTGAGTTTGGGACAAAAAGCATTAAGTAAGAAGAAGGGCACTTCATATGCTAAAGGGCCCAACTTAGAGAGAGAGCGTTTACAGATATCTATGTACAGATAACATGGCATCAATTTAAACATAGCCCTTAAAGTAAAAGTTAAGGTCTACACAGAGAAGTAAACAGAAGCACATTAGTGGCAGGATACTTTAATTCATCCCCTCAGTCCATGACAAATGAAGCACATTAAAAAAAAAAGAAGGATATAGTGGGCTTAAATAACATAATTAATAAGGTAAAATTAATTTATAGATATCAAATTCTGTGATTCTGAAAATAGAGAATATACCTCCTATTTATATTCCCAATTAAAAAGGAAACCTCAATAAATTCTAAAAAAGATAAAACAGTACAGACAGCTTTCTCTAGTAGCAATGCAATAAAACTAGAAGGCGTAACAAGAAAACAAAACCTTCTACCCAGCTGGAAGTAAAATATCTTAGGTTGAACAGTTCTTGAACCCAAGGGAAAAATCCACATAGAATTACAGCTATTTAGAAAATAGTGATAATGAAAACATTACATATCAAAACATATGTGATATTGCTAAAGCAGTGTTCAGAGGAAACATTATACTTTAAATACTTTTATAGTATGCCATACTAGCAGATATATTGACCTGGATTTGCTCAGAACAGCTAGGGATTGTACTAGGGGATTCCAAAAACCTACTACATATATAAACATACTAGTTAATGTAGAAATCACTAGCAGCAAAATTACAATCCAAGAATCAATGGAGGATCTGTCTCCTAAGGCAAAAGAAATAAAAGCAAAAATAAACAAATGGGACCTAATTAAATTTAAAAGCTTTTGCAACAGCAAAGGAAACCATGGACATAACAAAAAGACAACCTATGGAATGGGAGAAAATATTTGCAAATGATATGACTGATAATGTGTTAATATTCAAAATACATAAACAGCTCATACTACTCAATAACAAAAAAACAAACAACACAATCAAAAAGTGAGCAGAAGAACTGAATAAATATTTTTCCAAGGAAGACAGACAGATGGTCAGGAAGCACATGAAAAGATGCTCAACCCACTAATTATTAGAGAAATGCAAGTCAAAACAACAATGAGGTAATACTTCACACCTGTCAAAAAGTCTACAAATAACAAATGTTGGTGAGTATATGGAGAAAAGGAAGTCCTTGTACCTGCTAGGAATGAAATTGCTGCAGCCTCTATGGAAAACAGTATGGAGGTTCCTCAAAAAACTAAAAATAGGAAATTCCCTGGCAGTCCAGTGGTTAGGACTCAGCACTTTCATTGCTGGGGCCCAGGTTCAATCCATGGTTGGGGAACTAGGATCCCAGAAGCCACATGGTGCAGCCAAAAAAAAAAAAAAAAAAACCTAAAAATAGAACTACCATATGATCCAGAAAATATACAAAAACACTAATTTGAAAAGATATATGCACCTCAATGTTCATAGCAGCACTATTTACAATAGCCAAGATATGGAAGCAAACCAAATGCCCATCAATAGACTATTGGATTATGAAGATGTGCTATGTATATATGTATACAATGGAATATTACTCAGCCATAAAAAAGAATGAAATATTGCTATTTGCAATATGGATGGACTTGGAGGGTATTATGCTAAGTGAAATAACTCAGACAGAGAAAGACAAATACTATGTGATATCACTTATGTGTGGAATCTAAAAAAATAATACAAATGAATGTATATGCAAAATGGAAACAGACTCACAGACATAGAAAACAAACTAGTGGTTACCAAAGGGGAGAAGGAAGTGGAGAGGAGCAAATTAGGGGAATGGGATTAAGAGATACAAACTACTATGTATAAGATGGTAAGGAGCAAGAATATATTGTATAGCACAGGGAATTAGAGCCATTATCCTGTAATAACTTTTTTTTTTTGAATATTCATTTATTTTTAATGACTTATTAGAACAAATACCTATAGATATCATTATATATATGATATATAAATTAATTATACAATATATCATGTATTAATTATTAAAACATACTCTGGTAAATATTATATATTCAATATGAAACAGGAGGAAAGGGGGCAGGGCACAACCTTTAAAAGAATTACATAGCCCGAGGACACAACATAAACTGATTAGAACAAAATAGGTCCAAGATGGCGGACGAGTCTACTTCCACTAGACCTTGAGCCTCTGTATACACTCATTGTAACACATCAGCAAGCTAAGCGACACACCCACAGGTGCCACGACAGTTCCAAGGATGACCATAAAGGTCAAAAAGTGGGCGGTGGCTCAATTCCTAGAAATCCCCACCCCTTCCCCAAAATAGCTGGAATACTCCTCCCACTCATCAGTGTATGAAATTACTCACCCCTATAAAACTAACAACCCCATACCCTGGTGCTGCCCTCGCCTTCTTTTTTTTTTTTTTTTTTTTAATAGGTATACCTGGATTTAATTCTCACTTCTACCGCTTGGTAGCTGGATAGCCTTAGGCAAGTTTCATACCTCCCTGAAATTCACTTAATTCTGTCTGTAAAATGGCATAATAACTTATTATAGCATCCTTTTAGGAATTTTAAATCAGTTCTTGAAATAAAAGTACACAATATATAGACAAGTATGGATTCCTCAATAGATGTTTGACCTTTCATTTCTCCAGTATCCCACCCGCATCAAATAAAGAAAAATACTTTTTAAAATTTACGAATATTTCATTGTTGCAAAGTTAAAGCCATAAAAATAATCAAATGGCCTACTATCATACCGTTAGAAGAAAAAAAAAAAAAAAAAGGTGTTCATGAGAGTTCCATATTAGAATACAAGTTTTCCTTAGGCACCTGTTTATGTATGCTATTCTGCTCTTTACAATAAATAATTAAATTTAAAAGACTTAATTCCTCACTTTTAAGACCTTATTAGTTTACAAATTACATATTGACCTATGCTAAATTTTATACCGACCCATGCTAATGAATTCAGTACAGAAAACAAAAAACACTGCACTCAAGCAAACTACATATATATATATATATATATATATATATATATATATAACTTATATGAGAATTGCTACTCCAGCTTTCTTTTGGTTTCCATTTGCATGAAATACCTTTTTCCATCCCCTTACTTTCAGTCTGTATGTGTCTCTAGGTCTGAAGTGGGTCTCTTGTAGACAGCAAATATATGGGTCTTGTTTTTGTATCCATTCAGCCAATCTGTGTCTTTTGGTGGGAGCATTTAGTCCATTTACATTTAAGGTAATTATCGATATGTGTGTTCCCATTCCCATTTTCTTAATTGTTTGGGGTTTGTTATTGTAGGTCTTTTCCTTCTTTTGTGTTTCTTGCCTAGAGAAGTTCCTTTAGCAGTTGTTGTAGAGCTGGTTTGGTGGTGCTGAACTCTCTCAGCTTTTGCTTGTCTGTAAAGGTTTTAATTTCTCCATCAAATCTGAATGAGATCCTTGCTGGGTAGAGTAATCTTGGTTGCAGGTTTTTCTCCTTCAACACTTTCAATATGTCCTGCCACTCCCTTCTGGCTTGCAGAGTTTCTGCTGAAAGATCAGCTGTTAACCTTATGGGGATTCCCTTGTGTGTTATTTGTTGTTTTTCCCTTGCTGCTTTTAATATGTTTTCTTTGTATTTAATTTTTGACAGTTTGATTAATATGTGTCTTGGCATATTTCTCCTTGGATTTATCCTGTATGGGACTCTCTGTGCTTCCTGGACTTGATTAACTATTTCCTTTCCCATATTAGGGAAGTTTTCAACTATAATCTCTTCAAATATTTTCTCAGTCCCTTTCTTTTTCTCTTCTTCTTCTGGAACCCCTATAATTCGAATGTTGGTGCGTTTAATGTTGTCCCAGAGGTCTCTGAGACTGTCCTCAGTTCTTTTCATTCTTTTTTCTTTATTCTGCTCTGCAGTAGTTATTTCCACTATTTTATCTTCCAGGTCACTTATCCGTTCTTCTGCCTCAGTTATTCTGCTATTGATCCCATCTAGAGTACTTTTAATTTCATTTATTGTGTTGTTCATCGTTGCCTGTTTCATCTTTAGTTCTTCTAGGTCCTTGTTAACTGATTCTTGCATTTTGTCCATTCTATTGTCCATTCTATCTCCAAGATTTCGGATCAACCTTACTATCATTATTCTGAATTCTTTTTCAGGTAGACTGCCTATTTCCTCTTCATTTGTTAGGTCTGGTGGGTTTTTATCTTGCTCCTTCATCTGCTGTGTGTTTTTCTGTCTTTTCATTTTGCTTATCTTACTGTGTTTGTGGTCTCCTTTTTTGCAGGCTGAAGGTTCGTAGTTCCTGTTGTTTTTTGTGTCTGTCCCCAGTGGCTAAGGTTGGTTCAGTGGGTTGTGTCGGCTTCCTGGTGGAGGGTACTAGTGCCTGTGTTCTGGTGGATGAGGCTGGATCTTGTCTTTCTGGTGGGCAGGTCCACGTCTGGTGGTGTGTTTTGGGGTGTCTGTAGACTTATTATGATTTTGGGCAGCCTCTCTGCTAATGGGTGGGGTTGTGTTCGTGTCTTGCTAGTTGTTTGGCATAGGATGTCCAGCACTGTAGCTTGCTGGTCGTTGAGTGAAGCTGGGTGCTGGCGTTGAGATGGAGATCTCTCGGAGATTTTTGCTGTTTGATATTATGTGCAGCTGGGAGGCCTCTTGTGGACCAGTGTCCTGAAGTTGGCTCTCCCACCTCAGAGGCACAGCACTGACTCCTGGCTGCAGCACCAAGAGCCTTTCATCCACAGGGCTCCTTAATTTGGGATGATTCGTTGTCTATTCAGGTATTCCACAGATGCAGGGTATATCAAGTTGATTGTGGAGCTTTAATCCGCTGCTTCTGAGGCTGCTGGGAGAGATTTTTCTTTTTTTTTTTTTTTTTTACGGTATGCGGGCCTCTCACTGTTGTGGCCTCTCCCGTTGCAGAGCACAGGCTCTGGATGCGCAGGCTCAGTGGCCATGGCTCACGGGCCCAGCCGCTCCGCAGCATGTGGGATCTTCCCGGACCGGGGCACGAACCCGCGTCCCCTGCATTGGCAGGCGGACTCTCAACCACTGTGCCACCAGAGAAGCCCTTGTAATAACTTTTAATGGTGTATAATCTGGAAAAATACTGAATCACTATGCTGTACACCTGAAACTAATATAAATAATATAGTAAACCAACTATACTTCAACTTAGAGAAAAGTCAATGTAATTCTAGGAATCAAAGTGTCTTTCAAATTCTTCTGGTATCAAGGCAAAATGGTGAGTCTACAAAGCAACATTTCATTAAGGGAGACTATTACAATAGGCAGATACTCAAAACTGAAGCCAGAAACATCTCTGAGAAGGAGTGCCCAAGCATAGCTTTATATGTAGAGACCATGGGACAGGTGGCTGTGGAAAGAAGAAGGGGTGTATTAAAATTGGTAAGGAAAGTCCTGAACTTAACAAACTATGTCAAATATTGCAAAAACAGGAAGATCAAGGCAGGAAATATTAGTCAGTGGTTAGGCACATGGGGTGGAGTTTGGGTCTTAGATAGAGCAAACAAATTACAGTGTAGAAAGTTTGCATAAAGTTCAGGGCCTAACCTTCTTTTAACAGACTAAAGTTATGTCAAGCTAAGTTTGACCAGCCTTTTCACTGGCTGTCAGTGCCTTCTTAAATGATTTCGGTTTTTAAGCAGATATAAATTGCATATATTCCAAGTTATGCTGACACAAACATATCCTAGAATCTTGCTCTACAAATATTCCAAACTAGGTCTTATTCACAGGTGAATAAATCACAAAGCATCTAGAAAATTTCACTATATCAACTAATAAGAAAGAATGAAAACAAATGAGGTATCCAAATGAAGTTCAACAAAGATCAGAAAATTAATCTAAGAAAATAGAAAGAGGAGATTAAAAAGATAAAAGTAGAAATTACTTAATTATAAAGCAAACAAACAAAAATGGTAGAATTAAATAACCCAAGAGCTGGTTGCTTGAAAAAGTAAACTTTTGGCTAAGTTAATTAAGAAAAAAAGCAAAAATATACTTGGTGCAAAAATTTGGAAATTCTAGATAAAATGGATACTTTTTATTTTTTAATTAATTTACTTATTAATATTTATTTATTTCATTTATTTATTTGGTTGATCCAGGTCGTAGTTGCGTCACACAGGATCTTTAGTTGAGGTATGCGGGATCTTTTGTTGCGGCATGCAAACTCTTAGTTGCGGCATGTGGGATCTAGTTTCCTGACTAAGGATCGAACCGGGCCCCTGGCATTGGGAGCATGGAGTCTTAGCCTCTGGGACACAAGGGAAGTCCCAAAATAGATTCTTTTTAAAGAAACTATCATTTACCAAAACTGATCTCAAAATAAAGTCTAAACGAATTAATTACCATAAAAGAAAGCACAAAAAAAGTGCCAGGTGCTTTTCATAGGTGGTTATGCTGCACCTTTCAGGAGCACATAATGTCAAAATTATTTAAGCTATCCCATCATATAAAGAAAGAAACCTTCCAAATTCTTTACACAAAGCAAGAATAATTTCAAAACTAAATCTGACAAAGCCTATAGGGGAAAAAACCTGGTCATTAATCTCACTTGTAAATATTGATGAAATAATACTAAATAAAATATTAAGAAAGGGAATCCTGCAATATCTTAAAGAAATAACATGACAAAATCGGGTTTATTTCAGGAGTACAAGGATGATTAAATATTAGGACATATATTTTATGAATAGATCTGAGAAAGATCAATTCTACAGACTTTGAAAAGCATTTGATAAAAACACTTAACATCTATTTTTGAATCAAAATGTCATGAAAAGAAAAAGAATATGGGGCTTCTCTGGTGGCGCAGTGGTTGAGAGTCCGCCTGCCGATGCAGGGGACGCGGGTTCGTGCCCTGGTCCGGGAAGATCCCTCATGCTGCGGAGCGGCTGGGCCCGTGAGCCATGGCCGCTGAGCCTGCGTGTCTGGAGCCTGTGCTCTGCAACGGGAGAAGCCACAGCAGTGAGAGGCCCGCGTACCGCAAAAAAAAAAAAAAAAAAAAAAAAAAAAGAATAAGAATATGGCTGAGTAATATTCCATTGTATATATGTGCCACATCTTCTTTATCCATTCATGTGTCGATGGACACTTAGGTTTCTTCCATGTCCTGGTTATTGTAACTAGAGCTGCAGTGAACATTGTGGTACATGACTCTTTCTGAATTACGGTTTTCTCAGGGTATATGCCCAGTAGTGGGATTGCTGGGTCGTATGGTAGTTCTGTTTTTAGTTTTTTAAGGAACCTCCATACTGTTCTCCATAGTGGCTGCATCAATTTACATTCCCACCAACAGTGCAAGAAGGTTCCCTTTTCCCTACACCATCTCCAGCATTTATTGTTTGTAGATTTTTTGATGATGGCCATTCTGACTGCTGTGAGGTGATACATCATTGTAGTTTTGGTTTGCATTTTTCTAATGATTAGTGATGTTGAGCATCCTTTCATGTGTTTGTTGGCAATCTGTATATCCTTTTTGGAGAAATGTCTATTTAGGTCTTCTGCCCATTTTTGGATTGGGTTGTTTGTTCTTTTGATATTGAGCTGCATGAGCTGCTTGTAAATTTTGAAGATTAATCCTTTGTCAGTTGCTTTATTTGCAAATAAACATATTTTCTCCCATTCTGATGGTTGTCTTTTCATCTTGTTTATGGTTTCCTTTGCTGTGCAAAAGCTTTTAAGTTTCATTAGGTCCCATTTGTTTACTTTTCTTTTTATTTCTATTTCTCTAGGAGGGGGTCAAAAAGGATCTTGCTGTGATTTATGTCATAGAGTGTTCTGCCTGTGTTTTCCTCTAAGAGTTTTATAGTGTCTGGCCTTAAATTTAGGTCTTTAATCCATTTTGGGTTTATTTTTGTGTATGGTGTTAGGGAGTGTTCTAATTTCATTCTTTTACATGTAACTGTCCAGTGAGGTGGATGGACCTAGAGTCTGTCATACAGAGTGAAGTAAGTCAGAAAGAGAAAAACAAATACTGTATGCTAACACATATATATGGAATCTAAAAAAAAAAAAAGGTTCTGAAGAACCTAGAGGCAGGATAGGAATAAAGATGCAGACGTAGAGGATGGACTTGAGGACACGGGGAGGGCGAAGGGTAAGCTGGGACGAAGTGAGAGAGTGACATGGACATATATACACTACCAAATGTAAAATAGATAGCTAGTGGGAAGCAGCCGCATAGCACAGGGAGATCAGCTCTGTGCTTTGTGACCACCTAGCGGGGTGGGATAGGGAGGGTGGGAGGGAGACGCAAGAGGAAGGAGATATGGGGATATATGTATATGTATAGCTGATTCACTTTGTTATAAAGCAGAAACTAACACACCATTGTAAAGCAATTATACTCCAATAAAGATGTTTAAAAAAAAAGAGAATAAGAATATAGAACACTTCCTTAACATGAATCTATTTTAACCCCCAAGCCAGCTTATGTTCAATAGGAAAATATTAGAGCCACTCTCATTAACAAAAGTTTTAAAAAATGATGACTACTATTTCCACTAGCATTTTCTATCTAATGTGATTATCTTTATAATTTGAAGAAAAATTAGAAGTATAAAAATACTGGACACAAGGATACCTGCTCCTGTCACTTCTATTCAACATTGCACTGAAGGTTCTAGCCAGGGCAATTAGGCAAGAAAATGAAATAAATGACATCTGGATTGGAAAATAACTAGTAAAATTATCTCTTTTTGCAGGTAACAATCTTATTTAAAGAAAATTCTGAAGAATTTACAAATCCATTAGGGCTAATAAATGAGTTCAGCAATGTTGTGGAGATATAATATCAATATACAAAAGTAGTTGTATTTTTTTTAAATTCTTGTTTTTATTACTTTATTTTTGGCTGCACTGGGTCTTCGTTGCTGCGTGCGGGCTTTCTCTGGTTGCAGTGAGTAGGGACAACTCTTCGTTGTGGTGTGCAGTCTTCTCATTGCAGTGGCTTCTCTTCTTGTGGAGCAGGGGCTCTAGGCACGTGAGCTCAGTGGTTGTGGCTCACAGGCTGTAGAGCGCAGGCTCAGTAGCTGTGGCACATGGGCTTAGTTGCTCCGCGGCATGTGGGATCTTCCTGGACCAGGGCTTGAACCTGTGTCCCCTACACTGGCAGGCGGATTCTTAACCACTGTGCTACCAGGGAAGTCCCCAAAATAGTTGTATTTCCATACACTAGTAATAACAATCCAAAAATGAAATTAAGGAAACAATTTCACCACAATAACATAAAAAAGAATAAAATACTTAAATTTAACCCAAAAAAAGTGGATGGCTTATACTCAAAAAACAAAACACCACTGAAAGAAATTAAAGAAAACTTGAAATTGAAAAGATATCTGTGTTCATGGATTGGAAGACCTAATATTGATGATATTCACTCAAATTAATCTACGAAAATTCCAATAGCCTTTTTTGCAGAAATGGAAAATCTGGCCCTTAAATTTGAAAAGAACTGCAGGGGGCCCTGAATGACCAAAATGACCAAACAAAAGAAGTCAAAAGTTGGAGGACTCGGGCTTCCCTGGTGGCGCAGTGGTTGAGAGTCCGCCTGCCGATGCAGGGGACACGGGTTTGTGCCCGGGTCCTGGAAGAGCCCACATGCCGTGGTAGTGGTTAGGCCTGTGAGCCATGGCCGCTGAGCCTGCGCGTCCGGAGCCTGTGCTCCGCAACGGGAGAGGCCACAGCAGTGAGAGGCCTGCGTACCGCAAAAAAAAAAAAAAAGTTGGAGGACTCACAGTTCTGCATTTCAAACCTTATTTCAAAGCTGCTGTAATCAAACTGTGTGGTACTGGCATAAATGGAATGAATTGAGAAAACCCATACACTTATGATCAATTCATTTGCGATAAAGGTGTCAAGACAATTCAATAGGGGGAAGAATAGTCTTTAGCAAACAGTTCTGGGACAACTGGATTATCTACAAACAAAAGAACGATTTGGAACCCAAGTACCACACACTATATACAAAAATTAACTCAAAATGGATCAAGACCTAAATATGAGGTAAAACTCTTGTTAATTCCCTGGTGGTCCAGTGATTAGGACTTGGCACTTTCACTGTTATGGGCCTGGGTCAAGGAACTAAGATCCTCCAAGCCAAGTGGCACAGTCAAAAGAAAAAAAAAAAAAAATATATATATATATATATATAACTCTTATAAAACATAGATATAAATCTCTGTGACCTTGCATTAAGCAATGGTTTCTTAGATATGACACCAGGAGCACAAGCCACAAAAAAAAAAAAAGATAGATTGGACTTCATTAAAATTAAAATTTTTTGTGCTTCAAAGGTCACTATCCAGAAACTGAGAAGACAACCTATGGAATGGGATAAAGTATTTCCAAGTCATATATCTGATAAGGGATAAGTATCTTGAATATATAAAGAACTCTAACAACCTAACAATAAAAGACAACCCAACTTAAAAAATGGGCAAAGTATTTGAATAGGCATTTCTCCAAATACAAAGGGGCAATAAGCATGTGAAGATAAGCTCATCACCACTAATAATCAGGGAGATGCAAATCAAAACAAAATGAGGGGGCTTCCCTGTTGGCACAGTGGTTAAAAATCTGCCTGCCAATGCAGGGGACATGGGTTTGAGCCCTGGTCCGGGAAGATCCCACATGCTGCACAGCAACTAAACCTGTGTGCCACAGCTACTGAGCCTGCACTCTAGAGCCCGTGAGCCACAACTACTGAGCCCACATGCTGCAACTACTGAAGCCCACACACCTAAAGCCCATGCTCCACAACAACAGAAGCCACTGCAATGAGAAGCCTGCCAATGCAATGAAGAGTAGCCCCAGCTCGCTGCAACTAGAGAAATCCTTCACGCAGCAACAAAGACCCAGTGCAGCCAAAAATTAAAATTAAAAAAAAAAATAATGAACCTTGCTAATGTGGATGAGTCTTGAAAATATTATGCTAAGTGAAAGAAGCCAAACAGGCACATATTTTATGATTCCATTTATATGAAATGTCCAGAATAGGCAAATTCATAGACAGAAAGTAGATTAGTGGTTGCCAGAGGTTAAGGGGAGGGAGGAATGGGAAATGCCTGTTAATGGCTATGGGGTTTATTTTGGGGTGACAAAAATCTTCTGGGGGGCTTCCCTGGTGGCGCAGTGGTTGAGAGTCTGCCTGCCGATGCAGGGGACGCAGGTTCATGCCCCGGTCCGGGAAGATCCCACATGCCGCGGAGTGGCTAGGCCCGTGAGCCATGGCCGCTGAGCCTGCGCGTCCGGAGCCTGTGCTCCACAACGGGAGAGGCCACAACAATGAGAGGCCCGCGTACCGGTAAAAAAAAAAAAAAAAAAATCTTCTGGAATTAGATAGTGGTGATAGCTGTATAACTTTGTGAATATCCTAAAAATCACTAACTTACACACTTTAAAATCATAAATTTTATTGTATTTTAATTATATCTCAAAAATATTGCCAAACTTTAAGTTATTGTATAGTAGTCAACTTTTCAAAAAAGGAAAAAAATAATTTTGAGGGAAAGGAAGTGGTAAATTTATAAATTATTTGCAGATGATATGATTATATACCCAGAAAATCTAAGAGGAAAACACAAAATCTTACAGATTATCAGACAATTGAGGTGGGTTAGTATGAAATTAATATTCAGAAATCACTCATTTTCATACATATAAACAACAAGCTATTCAAAAAGCTCTACTTACAATAGCAAAAGCAAGATTGAATTCCTGGGAATAATGTAACAGAAAATGTGCAGTAAACAAAGAAAACTTTTAACTAACTACCAAGGGAAACAAAAGAAGATTTGAATAAATGCAAAGGCATAGGCTAGGATAACTTAACATCATAAAACGTAAAATTCTTTCTAAATTAATCTATAAAACCCACCCCTATTTTAAGAAAAAAATTTTAAGAGACGGACTAATTCTAAAGTTTATACACAGGGACTTCCCTGGTGGTCCAGTGGTTAAGAAGCCGCCTTCCAATGCAGGGTATGTGGGTTCCATCCCTGGTTGGGGAACTAAGATCCCACATGCCGCAGGGCAACTAGCCTGTGTGCCGCAACTACTGAGCCTGTGCGCTCTGGAGCCTGTGTGTCACAACTAGAGAGAAGCCCGCTCGTGGCAACGAAAAGCTCCTGCATGCCGGAACCAAGACCTGATGCAGCCCCCGCAAAAAAGAAAAGTTTATATAGAAAAAGTTAAATGAGAACATGTCCGTGTGCCACAACTACTGAGTCTACACGCCACAGCTACTGGGTCCCCGTGCTGAAACTACTGAAGCCCTCGCACCCAGAGCCCATGCTCCACAACAAGAGAAGCCACCGTAATGAGAAGCCTGTGCACCGCAATGAAGAGTAGTCCCCGTTCACTGCAACTAGAGAAAGCCCGTGCAGCAACGAAGACCCAACTCAGCCAAAAATAAAAGGTTAGAAGTCTGACACAGGCCCCACTAGGCTAACATCAGGGTTTTGGAAAGGCTGTGTTTCTTCTGGAGGCTCTGGGGAGAAATAAATATTTCCTTTCTTTTATCAGCTTCTAGGGGATGCCCACATTCCTTGGCTTATGGCTCCCTTCCTCCTATAAAGCCAGCAACATAGCATTCCTCTGACCTTGTTTCTGTTGTCACATCTCTTTCTCAGATCCTTCCTTCTGCCACTCTCTTTCACTTATAAGGAATTTTATGATCATATTGGGTCCACCCGGAGAATCCAGGATACTTTTCTCACCTGGAGGTCCTTAATCCTGGCTGCAAAGTCCCTTTTGCCATGTAAGGTGATATATTCATAAATTCAAGAGATTAGGACATCAACATTTTAGGGGACCACTATTTTGCCTACAACACATGGAATTGATGAATATATCAGTTAAGACTGCACTTGACTGCTTAAAACAGTAAAGGATCTCTTTGTCTCATGTACCAGGAAGTCTGGGAAAGGGGAGGTCCAAGACTGGTATGGTAGCTCAATAATGCCATCAAGGAAACCATCCCCTTGTGTCTTGCACTTTACCATACTTAGCAATGATTGCCAAGCCTCAGGCATCACACATGTGTTCTGGGGAAGAATAATGAAGTAGAAGGGGCAGTGCCAGAAAAATTCAGTTTATATTTTATTAGCCAGAACTGAATCATGAGATCACCTCTAACGGAAAGGAAATCTGAGAAGGTAAGTTTTTTATTTTCCCGCTTCTCTAAAAAAGGAAGGAAAATTGAAATAAAGTTGAAATGAGTGATATATATACTAACCTACAGAAGTACTGCAACAACCAAGTGAACTTAACAAAGAACTTTATCTCGTTATTGAAGAGCAGGTAGCAGGTATTGGAATTTTCATGGACTATTTGCTACAAGTTTACTCAATACTGGTTGGTCCTATGTTCAAAATTGATCAAAAGACTCACAGATCAAGACATGTTCCCGGCACCTACACCAGTTTACTTAGCTTTGAAAGATACACAGTAACAATGCACAAAGCCAAATAGCAGAGGCCTTCTGACATCTGGCAACAGGTTAGGTGCAGCTTCTACTCTCCTCCACTCCTCAGGGTTCAGTCCCAAGAATGAGGTAGAGCCCGGTGCAGACAACTTCACCTTAGGGCAGCCACCCTTCCTCTTCCCTTGCCTGTGTGTGTCCTATGCTTGCTGCATGGTCTCTCTAGGAGTGAGTGCCAAGTCACATGCCTCCCAGTGCAGCTGCAACCCATCAGTCAGAGATTTCACAGTGAGTGCTTCTGTAAACCAGGTGTAATCTGACCCACTAACATTCCACATTTATCTTACATCACTACATTCTGGAGAGCAGAGTGGCAAGAAGGCAAATCTAAGGTTATGTCCACAGGGTCGCTGGGTCTGATCTAAGAATTCAGACCAGCTGAAAAAACTTGCCTTGCAAGCACCAGGTACCTAATAAATATTGTCCCATTCTTCCTCCTGAATTCAGAATCAATTGAGATATGAGTCAGACAGATGAAGGTCAAAATATCATCTTCATAAAGCTGACTGTAAGATGTGGCCAAGTGGGCACACTCACACTTTCCCCAGACTTACGCACTACTCACTGGCACAGTTGAAAAACACAGGCTTCCCGGTAGAACAATAGAGGTTCATGGGGCTTCCCTGGTGGTGCAGTGGTTAAGAGTCCGCCTGCCGATGCAGGGGACATGGGTTTGTGACCCGGTCCGGGAAGATCCCACATGCCGCGGAGCGGCTGGGCCCATGAGCCATGGCCGCTGACCCTGCGTGTCCGGAGCCTGTGCTCCGCAACGGGAGAGGCCACAACAGTGAGAGGCCCACGTACTGCAAAAACAAAACAAAACAAAACAAAAACTATAGTACAGTATCACAACCAGGATATTGACATTGATACAGGCAAGATTCAGTGTTTCCATCCCCACAAGGATCCTTCATGTTGCCTTTTTATAGCCACAGCCATTTCTCTACTCTCTAGGAAGGTTCATTTTCAGTATGCTCTGCTCTTTTCATAAATGACAGGTTTCCTCTGATGTATTTTCCTTTCTTTCATACAAAGCAAATAAAGACAACTTTTTACTTTTCCAACCAGTAAGACTATCTTTAAGCACCTAAAACCTGTTGCCTCTAGGTTTCTGTTAACACTTCTGTTATTTGAGAGAATTAGAATCATAGCACAGTTCTTTGGGAAAGGGGGTGGGTAGAACAATAAGTTCATTCATAAAATGTTCTTCAGACATTCTTTACTTTTTGAATATCATGATCAAGGACTTCCCTCATGGCACAGTGGTTAAGAATCCTCCTGCCAATGCAGGGGACACTGGTTTGAGCCCTGGTCCAGGAAGATCCCACATGTCACGGGGCAACTAAGCTCATGTGCCACAACTAGGGAACTTACACTCTAGAGCCCGGGAACCACAACTACTGAGCCCGCATGCCACAACTACTGAAGCCCACGCGCCAAGAGCCCGTGCTCCACAACAAGAGAAGCCACTGCAATTAGAAGCCCATGCACCGCAACGAGAGTATCCCCCGCTCGCCACAACTAGAAAAAGCCCATGCACAGCAACAAAGACCCAACACAGCCAATAAATAAATAAATAAATAAATATCATGATCAATATAGTTTTCATTTTTTCTTTGTTTAACACAAAGCCATAATATTTCTGGGGCAGCTTTTATTTTTAAGATGTCTATGGCCATTAACTCTCTCCTTCCTGCTGAACTTTTCAATAAACCAAATAACTAGTGTGCTTCTGATCATATCAGAAACTAAAACACAATTAGAAATGTGTTTGTTCTTTGATGACCCTTCATGACATACTCAGCTTCTCAGGACATCTCTAGCTTGGTTTACATAATAGAATTTCTGGCATCATTTCAGAACATTCTCAGAAATGTCCTCACTTCGCATGTCTTACTGCCTTGTCCCTCCACTTCTCCTGGTTTTCCAGTCCCCTCCTGGCCTCACTCTCTTCCCTCGCTCAGAGACCCTGTCAGCCATCATCATTTCCTGCATTGTCAGAGTTTGCACATTCTTACTCTTCTGTTTCACTTGTGCTCTAACCTCACATGGCAATCTACCTTCTCCATTCCTATCAGGAGGCAACTTGGTAAAGAACATACAACATCAGGTTTTACATCTGACAAATTCACATCTTAATTTTGCTATTTTATCTGCTGTGGATACTTACTAACTTTTGCTCACCATCATCCAACCCCTTTTCTTTGTTTCTTTTCTTCCAGTTCTGTAGAGATATAATTGGCATACAGCACTCTGTAAGTTTAAGGTGTACAGCATAATGATTTGACTTATATACATCATGAAATGATTACCACACTAAGTACATCAATCATTTCATACAAAGTTAAAGAAATAGAAAAAAAACATTTTCCTCGTGATGAGAAGTCTTAGAATGTACTCTCCTAACAACTTCCTTTCTTTTTTAAATTTTATTGGAGTATAGTTGATTTACAATGTTGTGTTAGTTTCAGGTGTACAGTAAAGTGATTCAGTTATACATATGCATATATTCATTCTTTTTGAGATTCTTTTCTCATAGAGGTTATCACAGAATATTGAGTAGAGTTCTCTGTGCTATACAGTGGGTCCTTGTTGGTTATCTATCTTGCATACAGTAGTGGGTGTATGTTAATCCCAAACTCCTGATTTATTCCCTCCCCGCCCCTCACCTTTCCCCTTTGGTAACCATAAATTTGTTTTTGATATCTGTAAGTCTGTTTCTGTTTTGTAAATAAGTTCATTTTTGTCATTTTTTTAAAAATTAGATTCCATATATGAGTGATATCGTACATTTGTCTTTCTCTGTCTGACTTACTTCACTTAGTATGATAATCTCTAGGTCCATCCATGTGGCTGCAAAGGGCATTATTTCATTCTTTTTTACGGCTAAGTAATATTCCATTGTATATATGTACCACCTCTTCTTTATCTATTCCTCTGTCAATGGACATTTAGGTTGCTTCCATGTCTTGGCTATTGTAAATAGTGCTGCAATGAACATTGGGGTGCATATATTTTTTGAATCTCCAGATATATGCCCAGGAGTGGGATTGCTGAGTCATATGGTAGTTCTATTTTTAGCTTTTTAAGGAACCTCCATACTGTTTTCCATAGTGGCTGTATCAAGTTACATTCCCAGCAACAGTACAAGAAGATTCCCTTTTCTCCACGCCCTCTCCAGCATTGATTGTTTGTAGATTTTTTGATGACAGCCATTCTGACCAGTGTGAGGTGATATCTCACAGTAGTTTTGATTTGCATTTCTCTAATAATTAGTGACGTTGAGCATCTTTTCATGTGTTTGTTGACCATCTGTATGTCTTTGGAGAAATGTCTATTTAGATCTTCTGCCCATTTTTTGATTAGGTTGTTTGGTTTATTTTTGATATAGAGCTGCATGAGTTGTTTGTATATTTTGGAGATTAATTCCTGTCAGTCGCTTTGTTTGCAAATATTTTTTCCCATTCTGTGTGTTGTCTTTTCATTTTATTTATGGTTTCCTTTGCTGTGAAGAAGCTTTTAAGTTTAGTTAGGTCCCGTTTGTTTATTTTTATTTTAATTACTCTAGGAGGTGGATCAAAGAAGGTACTGCTGCAATTTATGTCAAAGAGTGTTCTGACTATGTTTTCCTCTAAGAGTTTTATAGTATCCAGCCTTACATTTAGTCTTTGATCCATTTTGAGTTTATTTTTGTGAGTGGTGTTAGAGAATGTTCTAATTTTATTCTTTTACATGTAGCTGTCCAGTTTTCTCAGCACCACTTATTGAAGAGACTGTCTTTCCTCCATTGTATATTCTTGCCTCCTTTGTCACAGATGAATTGACCATAGGTGTGTGTCCTAACAGCTTTTGTATATAATATACAGCAATGTTAATTGTTGTACATTACACCCCTCGTGCTTATGTATATTATAACTGGAAGTTTTTACCTTTTGACCACCTTCTTTCAATTCCCCCTCTCCCACCCCCTGCCCCTGGTAACAGACATGATCTCTTTTTCTACGAGTTTGTTTGGTTTTTTGTTTGTTTTCAAAGTGTAATTAACCTACAACACTATGTTAGTTTGTATTGTACAACACAGTGATTCAATATTTCTATACATTTCAAAATTATCATAATATAACAAAACAGAATCATAGAACAGAGAAGAAACAGGTGGTTGCCAGAGGGCAAGGGTATGGTGTAGGAGAAGAGAAATAGATGAAGGAGATTAAGAGTTCCAAACTTCCAGTTACAAAATAAATGAGTCACAGGGATAAAATGTACAGCTTGGGAATTTAGTCAATAACTATGTAATATCTTAGTATGGTAAGAGATCGCAGCCCCTTTTCTATTGGTGACAGCATCCCAATTCTCCTTTGGTGAATTAACTCTTCCAATCCTGGAGGCACCCCGCTAAGTAAGCATATGACCTTTGCTAGGGCAAACAGTCTCTCTCTCTCTGTCTCTAGAATTGGATTCTGGAGTGGAGTGATCCAAAGACATTAAGTGATTCACACAGGCAGCTATGTCCTAAAGAATCAGTCTATCCATTTCTATTAGTGAGACCTGTGAAAATGCTTTAGTTTCATCCTTTACATATTGATTCATTAGCTTCCTCTTTGTTTTGTCAGCTTGCACACATCCTTTAAAAGAAATTCCTTTTATCTTATATTAGCCAGAGTAATTTTCTGTTGTCTACAACCATAAAACCCTAACCAACTAGCAGTGGAAGCTTATATTAGTGACTTAAATTCTGTATAATCAAGAAAATTATATTTACATATATGGATGTCATGAAGATTAAATGTGAAAACAAACTTAAGGGGTCTGGCATGCAAACACCACGATAAATCTGTGACCTCTAAACTCAGGTGAACCTCCAACAGAGCTTAGCAATCTTTTTATTTGTTCTGAGCCATCTGCTTCTCCAAAATTCCCTCATCAGGTTTTAACAAACTTTTACAATTTTCTTCAGGCTGTCCTTTCAGCCTCCCCCTCAATCTCAACAGTCTGTCTCAAGTGTAACAGGAGAATGTCAAGGAGACAGAAGTGCGAGGTTTGCAGAATCTTGGAAAGTTTTATTGATCTTTAATTCACGTCGGTGTCATGATTTCCTAAACCCTGCTCGTAAGAAGAACTTTTTGAAATAACATATATAATTAAAGCCATCCCAAATTTACAACATTAATCAGAGTCTCCTTACCATCATCTGCATCCTATAGTAAGTGTTTGTGATTCTTGAAGTGGTTTCTTTTGCACATATGCACCACTCTGTAATATGCAGTGTTAACTGGGTAGATCAATGGAGTGAGGTTGTAATTTGCTCTGCTGCTGAAATTCTTCCTCCTAATTTGATGATGTCAGATGTGAAGGTCATATCTGGTAGCTTATCTTCTTACTGTGGGCTTCTGGTATGCAGTGGAAGTCAGTACTATTCAGTCTTTGAACAACTGTTAGGATCACAATGCTCCTGGTTTGTCCTGACACCAGAGATACTATTTGAAATTTTTTGTGCCTTTTTCTCAGTCAGTCATCAGAACATCAAGATTACATATGGCTACAAATAATTTATGTAGTAAAGGACATGAATTATGTCTCAGTTACAAAAGAGTCTATAAAGCATTCTCAACATAACAAAAATACAAACATATCAGTATAAAGTACATCAGCCATAAATTTATGCAATACCAATGATAAAGAAGTAGCACTATGCTATGAAGGACCGTTAACTAACTTGAAAAGGTAGTTTCAGGGTATATAGAACCAAGGCTTGTACCTTTCTCATTGATTTCTGGATAAAGAGGCTCCCTTTTAATATTTTTCCTTTCCCTCCCTCCTTCCTTCCTTCCTCTCTGCTTTTTTAAAGCTACATAAATAATCTAGGACTAACATTGTTTGTTAGACATGGCATTTTCTCAGTCTATGTGTTTCAATTTTTTTTCTACTTAAAATTTTATTTTGTAATCACCCCCCCACACATACTATTGAAGTTTTTCAGTGTTTAGCTATTTTTCTTGGATGAAACATGAGTTTCTTCTTGTTACCCCAATCAGTTTTTTTTTTTAATTGTTTATTTTATTTATTTATTTTTGGCTGCATTGGGTCTTCATTGCTGCACGTGGGCTTCCTCTAGTTGCGGCGAGTAGGGGCTACTCTTCGTTGCGGTGTGCAGGTTTCTCATTGCAGTGATTTCTCTTGTCGCGGAGCACGGGCTCTAGGCACGTGGGCTTCAGTAGTTGTGGCACTTTGGCTCAGTAGTTGTGGCTCACGGGCTGTAGAGTGCAGGCTCAGTAGTTGGCGTACAGGCTTAGTTGCTCTGCAGCGTGTGGGATCTGGGATCTTCCCGGACCAGGGCTCGAACCCGTGTCCCGTGCATTGGCAGGCAGATTCTTAACCACTGCGCCACCAGGGAAGTCCCTCCCCCTGATCAGTTTTAAACCTCAGGACCTCAGTAGCAGTGCTGACTGGCTTCTGGGCAGTCTTTTTGACTAGATGGGCTTGAAGTACAGAGATGGTTTCATCATTCTTAGAATGGAGGCTCTGGAGAGTGCAGCATAAGAAGTTCTGAGTGCTCGGTCTCAATGACAGTGATTACACTGACAAAAATAAGGATCAAGTCTTGAATAAGAGAAAACACCTGTCCACCTGACATCTGGTTTTGCTCTTGAGGAAGGGCATATACCAACATGGAAATGTTAAAATATCTGGTCTTGTATGCCTACGAACAGCAGGCTGCTCCCTGGTACCCTGCGATTGGGCATTACGGTATTTTTGAGCATGATGAACCCTTGTTTGCAGTACATTTATATGGTAGAATTGTAGGGACAGCAGGAGTAGCTGTAGTAGTAACAGCTGCAGGATGTGGACTCAGTGTCTATGCTAACAGCACACTGTGGGATATAACTCTTAGAATTTGGTCTCATGACAGTGATTGAGGAGAAGTTTAGGTATGAAACCCTGAGCATTCCAGGGAGAACTTGGTCTTAGTTGAGCAATTTTGTCTAGGAGGACAGAATGCAGCAAGGTTCTTGGAGTCTTGGGACAGCCACCAGGAAGCATCTGAAGGAGGTGCTGGCACATAGGAGTTGACATGAAGTTGGGTGCAGCTCTTACTTTTACCATTCTCTGCAGAAACTAATTATTAGGGTGAGCCTTCTGCTCACTCTTTATTGCTTAGGCATGATTTCTTAAAATGTTTCAAATTCTAACCTACGACTAGACAAACCATTTTTATTGCATTTCAAAAAATATTTGAAACATTAGAATCTCCTACTTTTTGTAACATCCCACTCAAAGTTGGCCATAATACTTCTTCTCTTAGCTGATACCCATTTAATCATTCATTTGATAAAGATGTGTTATGTGACATTATTATAAACTTTAGAGAAAGCAATTTTGCTTTTAAAGTGGTTAGTAGTGATAGGTGAGCTATTTGCTACTATATTCAAATTATCCAGCAATAAGGCTTTACTGAACAAAGCAGTATGGGTGTTAGCATAAAAGCATGAACAAATACCCAGATAGCATATGTGAGAATTAACCAGGCAGAGAAGAATGATATATACTAAAAACCCACACATGCGTGAAGAACAATCTAAGAATGTATCAAATCAAAATTGTGTTCAAAGCAAAAATCATGTTTGCATGACGAACAGTAGAGTACCAGTTAAGACAAATGAATACCCTTGATCACAGAACAATGAGAAATTCTTCCAGCAAGAGGGTGTGACTGCCAAATGGGATCATATAAGAAAAGTATGAAGGGAAAACTAATTTTGAGGGTATAACCAGGTGGAACTGAAACTGATTCTTGAAGTTCTGCTTCAGATTATCCAAGAGAGTTGTCCTCCCCTTTTAACCATTTATGATAAGTAAAAGAGTCAAGCATAAAAAATTATTTTGCTGATGGATGTGACTTACTGCAGTACTAAACTTGCAAATTTTCCAATCATTTCCATTATTTATCTCAGACCTTTACTCTTTTTATTCATTTTGGTAAGGACTTATGTGCAAACCATTGTGAAAATTTTAAAATGACAAATATGCCTTAAAAATTTTAAAGAAAGTGGGTTTTTTCCTTAATGAAAGAGTTTTTAACCACTTTCTATTTTCCTTTATTGTATTTTGGATTTCACTAGGTTGGAACAGGCTGGACCATTGTGAGAGCCTGGAGCTTGACGAAGTCATGGGGCTGGGCAAAGGTGGCAAGATTAACAGGCTCCACTATCATTTCAGAGAAACATCTAACCCAGTGGGCAAGGCATGGTTTTCATGGGTTCCCATTCATAATCTGTAGGAAAAGTTACAGTGCTTGAAAATGGAAGACCTTGATTTTAATTGTTGTTGTTGTTTTGGGGTTTTTTTTGGCCAAGCTACACAGCTTGCAGGATCTTAGTTCCCTAACCAGGGATTGAACCCAAGCTCTCAGCAGTGAAAGCACAGAGTCCTAACCACTGGACCACTGGGGAATTCCCTGAATTCTGGTTTTACTATTTAGTAGTGATACTGAACAAGAGACTTTACCTGGGTCTCAATGTCTCTTCCACAAAAGAGATAAAAAACCCTGCTATTACCACATCCTGATTTTTTTCTTAAAGGTCATATGAGCCTCATATCAAATATATGTGAAGCCATTTTTTAAAAACTTTACAGTATTATAAACATATTATTTTAATTTTTGATACTATTATCATTCCTTATTACCCAGAATCTTTATGTTCTTGGCAAAAGCTATGATAGGACTTAAGTCTTGAATACAGATTGAGAAAGGCTAATAGCTAATAGCTAATGCTGAAAAAAAGAAAAACTATGTCTTTGAAAATATTAACACATTTGAAATTAATTTTTGAATCAGAAGATAATGCCTAAATCTATATTACAGGAAAACATTAAATATTTATCTCCTTGAGATTGCAAGGACTTTGTATCTAGCACCCTAGAATAGGACCTATTTTCCCAGCACCAAAAAGCTGACCTATTAGCATTTGCTATTGCAAATGGTTGCCACCAAAACAAATAGTGGAGATTTAATTTATGGACTATGTGAAAGGCAAATCCCTTAGGATATTTACAAATATTTTTTCTGATTACAAATATAACACATTCATTGTAGAAATTTTGGACACTCCATATATGCATAAAGAAGAGAATTATTATAACTTGTAATCACATTTTGCATAGATAGCCCCTGTTAACATTTCTGCATAGTTTTTCCAATTTCCTTCTCCCTCTCATCTGCTTTTTTTTTTTTTGGCAGTGCAGCTCAGCTTGAGGAATTTTAGTTCTTGGACCAGGTACTGAACCCTGGCCCTCAGGCAGTGACAGGGCGGAGTCCTAACCACTGGACCGCCAGGGAATTCCCTCCACATTTTTAATTGTAAGCAGTACCATAACATTATATAATTTTAAAAAATTATTTATTTATTTATTTTTGGCTGCGTTGGGTCTTCGTTGCTGCACACGGGCTTTCTCTAGTTGCAGCAAGCGTGGGCTAATCCTCGTTGCGGTGCGTGGCGCTTCTCACTGTTGTGGCCTCTCTTGTTGCAGAGCACGGGCTCTAGGTGCATGGGCTTCAGTAGTTGTGGCACGTGGGCTCAGTAGTTGTGCCTCTCAGGGTCTAGAGCGCAGGCTCAGTAGTTGTGGCACATGTGCTTAGTTGCCCCGCAGTATGTGGGATCTTCCCTTGGACCAGGGCTTGAACATGGGTCCCCTGCATTGGCAGGCGGATTCTTAACCACTGCTCCACCAGGGAAGCCCTGGCAGGGGTATTCTTAACCACTGTGCCAACAGGGAAGTCCTATATAATCTTTCAAAACTCAATTTTCTTTTTGCTTGTAAAATCTAATTTTTTTTAGATCTAAAATCTAAAAACCTTTTAATAAAATATCTGAATTTGTTTCAAAGTTAAATATTTTCCCTCCAAGTATATTTCTATGGACTCAAGTTCAAAACCTTGCACTACTCTGAACCACTTCTCTTTTTTTCTTATGGGAAATCATCTGAATTGACTTAATTCTGAATCAAATCTGAATTCTATCCTAGTAATTCTTTCCTTTCTATTCCTATTACCATGGCCCTGGCCCAGGTCCCTGTTTCCTCAACACCAAATCACTGAAGTAGGTTTTTGACTGGTCTCCTTCTTTCTAGTCTCTTTTCTCTATCACCTATTTTATAAACCTCTTTAATGTATCATTACCCTGCTCAAAAATACTGACTGACTCTACATTCTGTAGCAGAGGTCCCAAACTGGATCCAGCTCCAAGGCTGGACATAGTCTGCAAATTGTGTTCTGTGTTCAGTGTTCTGAACATTGCTTTTTAATTAGTTGGAATCCTTTAGATGCTTCACTGATTTGTGTTACCTGCCTGGCCTCCAGGTTTCCAAGTATGGCTAAGCAGACTGCGTTGTATTAACTCCAGGGGGACTGTGTGCATAGCACTCCCCGGAGTTGTGCACAACCTGTACAATCAGCACTACTCTACCTGGTGGTCCTGCTAAAGCCTATGGATGTTTGAGGTTCTACACTCTGGTCTATACAACATGAGAAAGAAAACTGATATCTTGTCTAACCCTGTCTACCATAATAGCTAATCAATCCCATCCTGTACCACAGCCTGGAAAAGGCTGACATTCCTAAAAGCCTTGCACGCTAAGATAAGCCATGAAAAACAGGAATATTCTAAAAGCCTTGAATTCCAAGATAAGCCATAAAGTTGTTCTTTATTCAAGAGACAGAAACATCTTGTTTCTCTTTTTATCAAAATGGAGCCAGCTGTTACCCAATCAGAATTGTACACTACCGTGTAACAATCTGAGTTATCGCCTGACCTTGTGGTTTTCTACGCAAATGCATCTTATTTTCTTGATTAGGTGTCTCCTTTGCAAATGCAAGTTAAAACTCTAGTCAGTTCTTCAATTTGTCTCTGAGTTTTGCAGATTAAAGTGTAAAAGTCCTTAAATCCTAATTCCAAGTTCTTCTAATGTGGACCCTATGACCCTAGTTTTCTCCTTGCCTAAATATTATACTTGAGACAAACTGGCTTATTTCCCTCTTAAGATAATCTCAATTCTTTGTTGCATTTTTCCTTCCCCTGATCTTTCTACTCTCCTTTTCCTCTCCTCTTAACCCATATTACTTCCATTCTCTAAGGCCTAAATCAATCCTACCTCCTTCACGAAGCCTTATTTTAAGATAATAATGCCTAAAACAAACCTGCATTACTGGAAAACACTAAATATTTATGCTCTCAAGATTGCAAGGACTTTGTATCTAGCACCCTTTAGTTCTCATCCTTTTTTCCCTAACTCTTTCTACCCTTATTGTCTACCTTATTATTTATTTGACACGATGTACCTCCTATATGTGTTTTTA
This sequence comes from Orcinus orca, assembly GCF_937001465.1. Classification (NCBI taxonomy): domain Eukaryota; kingdom Metazoa; phylum Chordata; class Mammalia; order Artiodactyla; family Delphinidae; genus Orcinus; species Orcinus orca. The sequence continues at coordinate 26,165,569 of NC_064569.1, forward strand.
TTTTTCTTATTCATTTTTAATTATCTTTCAAGTTAAAATACAAAAATATAGAGGAGCAAAATGAAATGTCGAAACACTTTTAATAAAACAATAAATACCAAAAAAAAACCTAGTTGAATATTTGCATTATCTTGGGATGGATAGGGCCCTCTAGTCTGATGCCAAAAGGTATGAACCTTAAATTTAGAAACAATAATTTGACTTCGTAGAAGTGTTACATTTCTGTATATTTGTTCCATGGAGTAAAACATGAAGTATCTTATTTTGTTAGGTGGCTTTTCAACTTTTAGAAATGTGCCTGTGCTGTTGTGTTGATTTCAGAAGGGGCTAATTTCCTTGTCCATAACATGGGAAAAAAATGGCCAGCCTTTCCGGGCCTTGATTAACAGCAGCACATATCTCTATAAAGCACTGTTGCCATTGTAAAGAGAGTAAAAATGTGTAGAACATTGATACTTATGATAGATTTCACTGCCAAGGGCCTAGGTGCGGCCAAAAAAACAAAAACAAAAAACAAACGAACAAAACTGTCAGTAGTACTAGAGCCTTTGGTTTTAAACAGAATCTGAACAGTTCCAGCAAGAATATAATGGAAATTTTATGAATGCAGGGAATGAAACTACTAAACAGTAGATGGGAGTTAATCACTATTCTTCTAGCCTTAGGGCTAAAGAAAAGCTGTTGGACTGGTCATTAATACTTTTGACAAATGAAGAAATCTATGTTATTTTCAAAAAGCCAAAAAAGGAAGATTCCCCCCACCCCAAGGAAAATATAGTAAAATCTGAGTAATTTGTAACAAGTAAAGCACCTTTAAACTGAAACCGTGCACATCAGATTGGGACTTGAACCTACATGCTGGGACTCAAACCTGGCCAAAACCCTGACTGGGACTCGAACCCACACAGCCGGGACTCGAACCCGGGCAAAACCCACCGTCTTCCAACTGAGATCACACAGTTGGTTTCAGGACTTAATGAAGCTCAAGTTCTTAATGTCTCATTGCAGAAAGAATTCAGTGAGAGACAAAGCGATAGGTAAGAAGTGGATTTATTTAGAGAGAAACACACTCTACAGACAGATTGTGGGCCATCTCAGAAGGTGAGAAAGTCACCAGGATATGGAGGTTGTCAGTTTTTATAGGGACGGGTAACTTCATGGCTAATGAGTGAGAGGAGTATCCCAGCTATTTCAGGAAGGGGCGGGGATTTCCAAGAATTGACCACTGCCCACTTTTTGATCCTTATGGATCCTTGGAACTGTCATGGCGCCTGTGGGTGTGTCATTTAGCTTGCTGATGTGTTACAGTGAGTGTATACTGAGGCTCAAGTTCTAGTGGAAGTCAACTTGTCCGCCATCTTGGACCCATTTGGTTTTAATCTGTTTATGTCATGTCCTCAGGCCATGTTATTCTTTCAAAGGTTGTTCCCTGCCCCCTTCCCTCCTGTTTCAAAACTACTATGAACTGACACTCTGTTCCAATCTGTTGAGTGGGTGAGGTCCAAGTCCAATTTGGGAGGTTCCCTGCTTCCGTAATTTCTATGCACACTCTCTAGACCCTACCCCAGATGCCTCTAAGAGTTTTCATCCTCTGTTATAAACAATTTTCTCAAGCTTATGTAAAATGTAAGTAAAAGCTTCTTTAGTACATTGTGTTCTATTTATTGACCTAGAACATGTAAACTAAGTAGAAAATGGTGAACGTAGTGTGCAAATCCAAGAAAGTGTTGAGAAAGTCCCGTTGCCCTCCCTTCCAGATCAAGAATGTTGGCGTTTAGGGATGGCAACTTCGTTGGGGTGAGAGAAGTGGTGAACAGTGCAGCATGATGGAAATTTGTGTTGGGCTAATTCTTTGAGAAAGTAGTCTTTTGCCCACATCAAAGGAGTTATGTGGGAGAGTTCATTAAACTTATGGAGGCACAAATGCCAATCGAAGCCCCCTCTTGTCACTCTTCCCCTTCCAAACAAATTGTCAGCCCCAAGCCCAACTACGTAAAAATTCTGGAGATGGCACTGCTGTAAACCTCTCTGGCAAATATATCTTCACCCTCATTTCCGTTCTACCCTCCTTCAGATGGCAGAGGTAAGTGAAGAAAGAAAATAATAACGTTTATTAAGCACTGAATATGTGTCAGATGCTATTGTATCTGCGTTATATTTAATAACACATTTACTCTTCTGAACAATTTATGTTTTATTGGTTTTAATTTTGCAGATGAGGAAACTGAGGTACAGGCAAACTAATTAGCCTGCTTAAGGTCACTGTTAAAAAAGCTATGTCAGGAACGACTGAAATGTGACCTGAGGGCCTCCATCTTAATGCACCGGGTGTGCTGGACTTTTGCTGAACACTCTAAATTAAACTGCTGAATAGTTGCTGAGTTGGCAAAAGGAAGGAAGAACGTTGAGAACTGGACTTTGTCTGGACTAAGGATGAGATGTGTTCCATAACTCAATTGTATGTATAGAACAATTTTACCCTCCAATCCAAACTCTTGGTAAACAAGAGTTTACCAAACAACTCTTGGTAAACTTCCCCCTTTTTCCCATAAAATGCTTACCCATTTTCCTCCAGAGGGGAATCTGAGATCCCCGAACTGCAATTCTAAGACCCCAAATAATCTGCCTTTTTGCCCTCTTTATAGCTTGGGGTCCTTTCAGCTAACAGTCACAAAGCTAATAACTAGTAGAGCCAGGATTCTAACCCAGGCAGTGAGGCTTCAGAATCGACATGCTTAGCTACTACTCTAGGAACAAGGGGTGGGGGTAAGTGGTGGGGTGGAGGAGGGGCTCAAAGAAGTAATAACAGCTGCCATTTATTGAACAATTTGTATTGAGTACCTTCAATCCTCAGAACCACCTACAAATCTGTAAAATGAGGCTTGGAGAGGTTAATTAATGTAAGAGACCCTGAAGTCCTGAGAATTTCCCACCTGGCCCCTGCGTGTCTCTGCCTGAAGTTGTTCCTCCCATTCCTTCTTGCACAGCATCTTAGCCCCTAACTGTTCCTCCCACTCATTCTGATGGATCCAAATCGCCCAAACAATGGCTGCTAATCTGCAACAATTCCCTCCTCCTCCAAGAAGCTTTTCTGACCAACTATTCCCAAAACTAGCTGAATTTTGGCTGACAATCCCCTCCCCGACCCTCGCTAAAATGCTATAAAATTCTTGCTCCTTCTTTCCCCAAGATAGACGATTCCTTAGCCCCTTCAGGAGCCTCTCAAGCCTGACACTTTAAAAATGAACTCTTACGCTAATGGTGCTCTGGCTGATATTTTTCCACATTAATTTCCCCAACTTCCCCTGGGAAGTAATAGAACTATGATTCAGATCCCGACCATTTATTTGCTACACTATACTGGTAACTTTCAATTTTAAAAGTTACTTGTTGACTTATTTGTTTGCAGTCTGAAATGCCCTTTCTCATAGAAGTGATTTCATGGTCTGAAGCCAGTTCTTTAGGCTGGTATAACCACCCTGATCTGCCGTAAGTGGAGGAAACAAAGCAATAATGAAAGATTGGAACTGAGTGAATGAAAGAAGCCAGTTTTAGCAGAATGACCATATAATTTATTGTCCAACTAGGAGACTTTGGAGAGTGAAAGAGGTGCTATTAATAATTACACTGGGACTATAGGTATAAACTGGGACTCTCCTGGACACACCAGGACATATCTTTTCTCTAGGTTTAGGTCACAACTGAATGACTTTGAGCAAAAGTCATCCTACCTTGCTTGAGCCTCAATTTCTTCATTGTAAAATGGGAAGGTTGACACTAGATCATGGGGTAGTTGTGAGAATGAGAGTGTATAGTGCACACTTGAATTTATAAAGTACCGTAGAAAAATAACTTTTTCATAATAATTATTGCTAGTATACTGACCTGAGGTCTTTGGTATGTTAGAATACTACCACACTGTATATTAATTGTGGATTCATGTTGCTCTCCTCTTTGATACTCTCTTTTCAACTGTGGTGAGAGGCAGAGAAAGCAACCAAACAGTAAGAAGACATAGACACTCCATCCCCGCACCAGGGCACACCAAGTACCTAGAGAATAAATTCTATTTCCTTCCAGAAATCAAATCAAACCAAACCAAAACAAAAAACCACTTTTGAAACTGAATACTGCTAGACCCATTAAACTATAACTTGCTTGTCTAATAAATAGTAAGTTGTAACCTGCCTTCACTGATCAAGTTCGCTTTAATTGTTCTTGCAAACTGCATACCCTTCAAGCTTCACTTAGCTTAGACAATATTATCACAAGACTCCTTTGACCACCCCCTATAGATAACATCTCTGACGTATGGGTCACTACCGTCAACTTAGGTAACAGTTGCCTAAGTTGTTTTTCAGGAACTTGGAGCTAATTCTTGTCTGGTTCAGACCGGTTGAGACCACTGACCATTCAACTGGGCCTGATGAGTGTCCGATGAATGACCTTTTGACGTCAGAAGACCAAAAATCCCACCCCGAGAACATGCTAATGCCGCCATTTTCTGAACATGCATCCTAAGACAAGCCATGAGCTCAACTACATTTGTGCAGACCACCAATTACCTCACTTTTCTTACCTCCAACCATCTTTCCCCATGCCTCACCACCCTACCTCTTTATCCCATAAACACCCCTAAACCCTCTCTTGGTGGAGGTGGATTTGAGACTTGTTCTGCTGTCTCCTTGCTTGGCTGCCTTGTAAATAAATCTATTCTCTGCTGCAAACCTCAACGTCTCTGTGTTCAGTTTGCTGCAAGGCAGTCAATCGAACCTGGGTCAGTGACACTTTGTTTTTATTGAAGTACAAAGTGAATCGATGTTGGTGAGTGAAACATCAAATTTATAAACATAAACCCCAATCACCATGCCAGTCAGAGAAAGGTTCATGGACATTCGGTCACCATGAAGTCCTTAAGCCCAAGTCTCAAGTGAGCCGAGTTTACCTAAACTCTGTACTCAGGTTAGCTTATCCTCTGGCTATTGTTCAAACATCTTCCCCAGATCTTCCTCCAAGGTGGCACTAATTAGACCAATGTGCTTTTCAGCCTTTGTTGACTGTTCACTATTTCTCATTGTAATATCTTCAGGAGGAAGCCCATTTCTACAGTAACCAGTACATGCCTGGGGAATCCATTTTGTGGACTTCACGCACTCCTTTGGTCAGCTTCCAATGTGTCCTTGGCTTACTGGAGATCTGGTAGTCTCAAGTCTGAAATTTAATTTAGTTTTCATTCTCTTATCTCATGTATGAGGGCCAGCTATTCAACTTCCTTCTTCTGTATTGCTGACCAGGGCAATTTTCCCATAGAACTGAAAATCCTCCAAATACCCACATCTACATGACCTTGTTCTCTATTTTTCCAAGGCTTTTAACCAAATAAAACTATTTTCAATTCTATGTGTGTTTCTTACATACAATTATGATTCATATATTCAACAAATGTCCATTGAGCACCTAGTATATGACAGGCATTGGTCTAGGTCTAGGGATAAAATAGTGAATGAGAAACTAAGTTTTTGCTCTCAAGGAATTTACTTCAACTGGGGAACACAAAAAACTACAAATTATTAGATACTATATCGAAGGTAATAGGTGAAAAAATAGATAGAGCAAGGGGAATAGGCAGTCCGGGGGTGGGGGGCAGAAATACAAAATAGTATATAGGGTGCTCAAGGAAAGCTTTACAATGAAGGTGACATCTGAATAAAGACTCAAAGGAAGTGAGGGAGGAAGTCATATGGAAATGTGATGAAAGAGTATTCCAAACAGAAGAAAGAGTAAGTGCAAATGTCCTGAGGTGGAAGCATGTGTGCATTCAGGGAACAGAAAGGAAGCCAGTATGGCTGGAGCTGAGGGTCCAAGGGGAAGAATATAAGGAAATGAGGTCAGGGAGATTAGGCCTGGGTCTTTGTTTTTAAGATCAGGAGTGAACTAGGATGTCGCTGGAGGTTTTGAGGCAAAGTGACATGATCTGGCTTGCATTATAACAATAGGAAAGATAGATACAGAGAAGTATAGAGATTAGTTGGAAAGTTATTGCAAAAATCTGGGCAAGAAATGATGATGATTGGGAACAGAATGGTAACAGTGAAGTGGTACAAAATGGTCAGATTATGGATATATTGCATTTTTAATTTAAAGCCAATAAAATTTGTTAAAGGATTCATGTACAGTTTGAGAAAAAGAGAGACATCAAAGATGACTCCAAGATTTCTGCTCTAAACATGTAAGAGAAAAGTTTTTCTTCACTGAGATGCGTAATGCTCTAGAAGGAATATGTTTGGGAGGAAATCAAGTGTTTGTGTTTAGATAAGTTGAGTTTTTGATGCCAGTCTGACATCCAAGTGGATATGCTGAATAAGCAGGAGTTCAGAGGAGAGGCCAAGGCTTGGAGATATGAATTAGGGAATTAGCTTGCAGGTGATCTTTAAAGCCGTACAACTAGTTAAGCCCAGCTAAGGAGCAAGAGAAGTCAAAGACAGGAAGAGGTTCAAAGTGTGACTTTTGTGGCACACAAGAATTTAGAGTTTGGGGAGATGTAGAGAAATTAGCAAAAGATACTGAGAAGTAGCAACCAATGAGACAGGAGGGGAATTGAGAGAGTGATGTTGTTATCAATCTACAGTGTTGTTATCAATCTGCAGTCCATATGCAAATCTTGCCAATTGTTCTAATAACCTCTGTAACAATCCTTCCTCTTCACACATTTCATTTAGTTTCAGTCCCTGTGTGTCTTCCATCTCCCTTAATCTGGAACAGTTCCTCAGACTTTGTCTTCTGTAGCATTGACATTTTTTTTTTTTTTTAGCATTGACATTTTTGAAGAACAAAGACCAACAGGTTTTAGAGTAGATTTGGAGTAGATTTGGAGTTTCTTGATGTTTCCTCATTTTTAGGTTTCCTCCATTTTAGGCAGGACAATACATAAGAGATATGTATACAAATGAGAAACTCAATGTTGGTTGAATCACTAATAAAGAAAGTAATTCACTGATTTCTTAAAGGAAGATGTCAAGTCAGAAACTGTGAGGGGTCTGAGAAGGTCACCTACCTGCATAGAGATAGGTAGGGAGGGAGGGAGAGAGAAGGAGAGAGATAGAGAGATAGAGAGAGAGAGAGAGAGGAAGAGAGAGAGAAGGAGGCTAGTAGTAACACCAGGTTCCTGGATCAGAAATCAGAACTTTATTTACTCATAGTGTCAGAATAACACTGAAGCTTGGTCCCTCAGGCTTAGCACCCCTCAGATGACACAGTGAGAGTGGGGTGGCTAAGCCTATATACATGGAGGGATCAAACTGTAGTAGAGGAACACAAATATGGATCTGGGAGTTTACATGGGAAGAGACAACCATTCCTCTTTCCCCTCGTCAAAGAAAGGAGAAAAATCTTTGCCCCTGATGTAAACTAATTTTCCTTAGGAATAGGAGGGGAAGAGTCTTGGATTCTTACCCTTTGGAAGCTAAAGTATCTAAATTGTCTTTATGGAGAAGACAAAACCAGCCTCTCTGAGATTACAACCAGGGTTTTCTCCTCTTTTGACATGTATGTAGGTAGGGAGATAGCTCTCTATGCTTCCCAAGTTCTCCCTAGGGAAGAGAGAAAGTTCCCTATCCTGGAATGAAAGGCTTTGACCCCAGGTAAGATACAGAAGTTTTATTACCCTTTAAATGGCAGCAAATGGCTTGGCAATTCAAGGCTATAAAGAGCAAATGTTCCAGGGGGACATAAAAGCAAACATTCTCATCTTCACAGTAGATCAGTATCAATGCTCAAGAGGCTGGGATTTTGCAGGAACACGGGGAACATTTATTTTCCTGCACAGGACTGTGCAAAATTTCAGAATGGGTAAAATTTGCATTTGGTAACATATAGACGTCCTTACTTCACTATTTCCTTCCCATGTAATGCATCTTTTCTTTGACCTTTGGTGCTCTTGTGAAACTCTACCCTATCACTTCAATTTTGAGGCATGAAGCCCCTTCTGCAAATACTCTGTTACAAGACATGTCCGTGTCCCAAATTTAAATGTCCCATATGTTTAGGGCAGTGAACCGTAGCTAGTTGTTAGAAGTAAAGTAAACTAATTCAAAATTATCTATCAATGAATTCTATGCTCTTAATAGTGCAGGAGATTTTTAAAAGAGTACCAATATCCATCACACAGACATGAAGGGATTGAAAGAATGAAGTGGGGTAAAGTTTGTGAAAGCACACTTGTAATTTGTAAAATACCATAAAAATGAATGTCAGTTTGTATAATAATACTTACCAATACTACACTGAAGCCTGGTAAGGAAGACACTGTATTTCTGTTCATGGCTTGTGTTGACATTTAGGACACAGGCCTTTATTTTCCTGTTTTCTGTCTCATGGTCACCATATGGCTGCTATACCTTCAGACTCATGTTAACATACACTCCTGGCAGAAAGAAGGATGTGAAGTAAAGAGTGAAGAGGGCAAAATAAGTTTTGTCTTTTTATTCAGGAAGGGACACTCAGAAACTACTACCTTCATCTCAGTGTGTAAAAATGTGTCACATGACCAGCCCAGATGCCAAGGAGGGTGGGAAAGTGTTTTTAATTGGGCATACTGCTACTTCAAATAAAATCAGGGCTGTATTAGGAAGAAGGATTGGGTTGGGGGTAGGGGGTGGATATTGTTTGAGTAGACAACTAGCAATGTTCACCCCATACAGCAATTTTACTTCTAGGAATTTATTCTACAGTTATACTCACTGTTGCAGAACCTGTTTGGGTCCCCAGCTAGATCCCTGGGGATCTCTGCTACCATTTTGATGTGCCCATCTCCCCAGGGCTGCCCTGAGATGATTAGAGCCACCTGGACCTGAAGTGCCTAGAGTCATGTGCTGCTCCCATACCCCCCACACCACCCCCTGGGTAGCCCCCAGCTGGTGACTGTATGTTGGGGTACAATGTTCTGATCCCTAGCCTGAGGGCAGAAAGACTCTGCTTGGAGTTTATGCTTCAGAGCTCCCTGTAGGAAGACTGAATCTAGACTCCACCTGAAACCACATTCTTGCTTTACTTCTTCCCCTTCCAAGTCCTGCTTCCCTTGCTTTCTTTGGTTTCTCCTGAGAGTGTTCTCCTAACAAATCCCTTACACGAGAGTCCACCAGAATCTCTGCTTCTAGGGAGACAGACCTAAGACACTCGCACATGTGTGAAATGACACAAACAAAATTTTTCATTACTTCATTATCTGTAATAGGGAAAGAGCTCAAAAGCTGAATGTCCATCACTAGGATACTAGTTAAATAAAATACCGTAATATATATATATGATTGAATACTTACCATGTAAGCTGTTAAAAAGAATAAGGTAGCTAAAATCACAACACGGTTTCCTCTGGGAAAGAAACTGGGGGTTGAGGGACAGGTGGCAAGTAAAGACTTCACTGTACCTTTTGTTCCTTTTGAAGTTGGAGCAATTTGGATATATTGCATATTTTTAAAAATAAAATTAACATTGAAAATTAATGTGGGTTAAAGCCCATAAACTGATACTTAAGAGAAAATTTCCCAGTACCTATATGATTTATTAATGACTACAAAATAGTAGTAACAAAACTATTATTTAGAGAGGGCAGACAGCAGAAGCAAGAAGAACTGCAATCCTGCAGCCTGTGGAACAAAAACCACATTCACAGAAAGATAGACAAGATGAAAAAGCAGAGGGCTATGTACCAGATGAAGGAAAAAGATAAAAACGCAGGAAAACAATTAAATGAAGTGGAGATAGGCAATCTTCTAGAAAAAGAATTCACAATAATGATAGTGAAGATGATCCAGGATCTCGGAAAAACAATGGAGGCAAAGATCGAGAAGATGCAAGAAATGTTTAACAAAGACCTAGAAGAATTAAAGAACAAACAAACAGAGATGAACAATACAATAACTGAAATGAAAACTACACTAGAAGGAATCAATAGCGGAATAACTGAGGCAGAAGAATGGATAAGTGGTCTGGAAGACAGAATGGTGGAATTCACTGCTGCAGAACAGAATAAAGAAAAAAGAATGAAAAGAAATGAAGACAGCCTAACAGACCCCTGGAACAACATTAAATGCAACAACATTCACATTATAGGGGTCCCAGAAGGAGAAGAGAGAGAGAAAGGACCCAAGAAATTATTTGAAGAGATTATAGTCGAAAACTTCCCTAACATGGGAAAGGAAATAGCCACCCAAGTCCAGGAAGTGCAGAGTCCCATACAGGATAAACCTAAGGACAAACACACCAAGACACATAGTAATCAAATTGGCAAAAATTAAAGACAAAGAAAAATTATTGAAAGCAGCAGGGGGAAAAAGAAAAATAACATACATGGGAACTCCCATAAGGTTAACAGCTGATTTCTCAGCAGAAACTCTACAAGCCAGAAGGGTGTGGCATGATATACTTAAAGTGATGACAGGGAAGAACCTACAACCAAGATTACTCTACCCAACAAGGATCTCATTCAGTTTCGATGGAGAAATCAAAAGCTTTCCAGACAAGCAAAAGCTAAGAGAATTCAGGACCACAAAACCAGCTCTACAACAAATGCTAAAGGAACTTCTCTAAGTGAGAAACACAAGAGAAGAAAATGACCTACAAAAACAAACCCAAAACAATTAAGAAAATGGTCATAGGAACATACATATCGATAATTACCTTAAATGTGAACGGATTAAATGCTCCAACCAAAAGATGCAGGTTTGCTGAATGGATACAAAAACAAGACCCATATATATGCTGTCTACAAGAGACCCACTTTGGACCTAGGGACACGTACAGACTGAAAGTGAGGGGATGGAAAAAGATATTCCATGCAAATGGAAATCAAAAGAAAGCTGGAGTAGCAATACTCATATCAGATAAAATAGACTTTAAAATAAAGAATGTTACAAAAGACAAGGAAGGACCCTACCTAATGATCAAGGGATCGATCCAAGAAGAAGATATAACAATTATAAATATATATGCACCCAACATAGGAGCACCGCAGTACATAAGGCAACTGCTAACAGCTATAAAAGAGGAAATCGACAGTAACACAGTAATAGTGGGGGACTTTAACAACTCAGTTACACCAATGGACAGATCATCCAAAATGAAAATAAATAAGGAAACAGAAGCTTTAAATAACACAATAGACCAGATAGATTTAACTGATATTTGTAGGACATTCCATCCAAAAACAGCAGATTAAACATTCTTCTCAAGTGCGTATGGAACGTTCTCCAGGATAGATCACTTCTTGGGTCACAAATCAAGCCTCAGTAAATTTAAGAAAATTGAAATCATATCAAGCATCTTTTCTGACAACAACACTATGAGATTAGAAATCAATTGCAGGGAAGAAAACATAAAAAAACATAAACACATGGAGGCTAAACAATACGTTACTAAATAACCAAGAGATCACTGAGGAAATCAAAGAGGAAATCAAAAACTACCTAGAGAAAAATGACAGTGAAAACATGATGATCCAAAACATGAGATGCAGCAAAAGCAGTTCTAAGATGGAAGTTTATAGCTATACCAGCCTACCTCAAAAAACAAGAAAAATATCACAGCTTCCCTGGTGGTGCAGTGGTTGAGAGTCCACCTGCCGATGCAGGGGGCACGGGTTCGTGCCCCGGTCCAGGAAGATCCCATATGCCATGGAGCGGCTGAGACCATGAGCCATGGCCGCTGAGCCCATGTGTCCGGAGCCTGTGCTCCGCGATGGGAGAGGCCACAACAGTGAGAGGCCTGCGCACCGCAAAAAAAAATTAATAAATAAAAAATTAAAAAAAGAAAAATCTCAGTCTAACCTTACACCTAAAGGAACCAGAGAAAGTAAAACAAACAAAACCAAAGTTAGCAGAAGGAAAGAAATCATAAAGATCAGAGGAGAAACAAATGAAATAGAAACAAAACAATAGCAAAGATCAATAAAATTAAAAGCTGGTTCTTTGAGAAGATAAACAAAATTGATAAACCATTAACCAGATTCATCAAGAAAAAGAGGGATATGACTCAAATCAATAAAATTAGAAATGAAAAAGGAGAAGTTACAACAGACACCACAGAAATACAAAGCATCCTAAGACACTACTACAAGCAACTCTATGCCAATAAAATGCACAACCTGGAAGAAATGGACAAATTCTTAGAAAGGTATAACCTTCCAAGAGTGAACCAGGAAGAAATAGAAAATATGAACAGACCAATCACAAGTAATGAAATTGAAACTGTGATGAAAAATCTTCCAACAAACAAAAGTCCACGACCAGATGGCTTCACAGGTGAATTCTATCAAACATTTAGAGAAGAGCTAACACCCATCCTTCTCAAACTCTTCCAAATAATTGCATAGGAAGGAAAACTCATGAACTCATTCTATGAGGCCACCATCACCCTGATACCAAAGCCAGACAAAGATGCTACAAAAAAAGAAAATTACAGGGCTTCCCTGGTGGTGCAGTGGTTGAGAGTCCGCCTGCCGATGCAGGGGACACGGGTTTGTGCCCCGGTCCAGGAAGATCCCACATGCCACAGAGTGGCTGGGCTTGTGAGCCATGGCTGCTGAGCCTGCACGTCCGGAGCCTGTGCTCTGCAATGGGAGAGGTCACAACAGTGAGAGGTCCATGTACCAGAAAAAAAAAAAAAAGGAAAATTACAGACCAATATCACTGATGAATATAGATGCAAAAATCCTCAACAAAATACTAGCAAACAGAAGCCAATGACACATTAAAAGGATCATACACCATGATCAAGTGGAATTTATCCCAGGGATGCAAGGATTCTTCAATATACACAAATCAATCAATGTGATACACCATATTAATAAATTGAAGAAGAAAAACCATATGATCATCTCAATAGATGCTGAAAAAGCTTTTGACAAAGTTCAACACCCATTTATCATAAAAACTCTCCAGAAAGTGAGCATAGAGGGAACCTATCTCAACATAATAAAGGCCATATATGACAAACCCACAGCAAACATCATTCTCAATGGTGGAAAACTGAAAGCATTTCCTCTAAGATCAGGAACAAGACAAGGATGTCCACTATCACCGCTATTATTCAACATAGTTTTGGAAGTCCTAGACTTGGCAATCAGAGAAGAAAAAGAAATAAAAGGAATGCAAATTGGAAAAGAAGAAGTAAAACTGTCACTGTTTGCAGATGACATGATACTATACATAGAGAATCCTAAAGATGCCACCAGAAAACTACTAGAGCTAATCAATGAATTTGGTAAAGTTTCAGGATACAAAATTAATGCACAGAAATCTCTTGCATTCCTATACACTAATGATGAAAAACCTGAAAGAGAAATTAAGGAAACACTCCCATTTACCATTGCAACAGAAAGAATAAAATACCTAGGAATAAACCTACCCTAGGAGACAAAAGACCTGTATGCAGAAAATTATAAGACACTGATGAAAGAAATTAAAGATGATACCAACAGATGGAGAGATATACCATGTTCTTGGATTGGAAGAATCAATATTGTGAAAATGACTATACTACCCAAAGCAATCTACAGATTCAGTGCAATCCCTACCAAATTACCAATGGCATTTTTTACAGAACTAGAACAAAAAATCTTAAAATTTGCATGGAGATACAAAAGACCCCGAAGCACCAAAGCAGTCTTGAGGGAAAAAAACGGAGCTGGAGGAATCAGACTCCCTGACTTCAGACTGTACTGCAAAGCTACAGTAATCAAGGTAATGTGATACTGGCACAAAAACAGAAATATAGATCAATGGAACAAGATAGAAAGCCAAGAGATAAACCCATGCACCTATGGTCAACTAATCTATGACAGAGGAGGTAAGGATATACAATGGAGAAAAGACAATCTCTTCAATAAGTGGTGCTGGGAAAACTGGACAGCTACATGTAAAGGAATGAAATGAGAACACTCCCTAACACCATACAGAAAAATAAACCCAAAATGGATTAGAGACCTAAATGTAAGACCGGACACTATGAAACTCTTAGAGGAAAACATAGGCAGAACACTCTATGACATACATCACAGCAAGATCCTTTTTAACCCACCTCCTAGAGAAATGGAAATAAAAACAAAATAAACAAATGGGACCTAATGAAACTTCAAAGCTTTTGCACAGCAAAGGAAACCATAAACAAGACCAAATGACAACACTCAGAATGGGAGAAAATATTTGCAAATGAATCAATGGACAAAGGATTAATGTCCAATATATATAAACAGCTCATGCAGCTCAATATTAAGAAAACAAACAACCCAATCCAAAAATGGGCAGAAGACCTAAATAGACATTTCTCCAAAGAAGACATACAGATGGCCAAGAAGCACATGAAAAGCTGCTCAACATCACTAATTATTAGAGAAATGCAAATCAAAACTACAATGAGGTATCACCTCACACCAGTTAGAATGGGCATCATCAGAAAATCTACAAACAATAAATGCTGGAGAGGGTATGGAGAAAAGGGAACCCTCTTGCACTGTTGGTGGGAATGTAAATTGATACAGCCACTATGGAAAACTGTATGGAGGTTCCTTAGAAAACTAAAAATAGAATTACCATATGATCCAGCAATCTCACTACTGGGCACATACCCTGAGAAAACCACAATTCAAAAAGACACATGCGGGCTTCCCTGGTGGCGCAGTGGTTGAGAGTCTACCTGCTGATGCAGGGGACACGGGTTCATGCCCCGGTCCGGGAAGATCCCACATGCCACAGAGTGGCTGGGCCTGTGAGCCATGGCTGCTGAGCCTGCGCGTCCGGAGCCTGTGCTCCACAACAGGAGAGGCCACAACAGTGAGTGGCCTGCATACCGCAAAAAAAAAAAAAAAAAAAAAGGAGTTATGCACCCCAATGTTCATTGCAGCACTATTTACAATAGCCAGCTCATGGAAGCAACCTAAATGCCCATCAACAGACGAATGGATAAAGAAGATGTGGTACATATATACAATGGAATATTACTCAGCCATAAAAAAGAACAAAATTGGGTCATTTGTTGAGATGTGGATGGATCTAGAGACTGTCATACAGAGTAAAGTAAGTCAGAAAGAGAAAAACAAATATTGTATATTAATGCATATATGTGGAACCTAGAAAAATGGTACAGATGAACCAGTTTGCAGGGCAGAAATTGAGACACGGATGTAGAGAACAAACATATGGACACCAAGGGGGGAAAGCAGCGGGGGTGGTGGTGGTGGTGTGATGAATTGGGTGCTTGGGATTGATATGTATACACTGATGTGTATAAAATTGATGACTAATAATAAATAAAATTTTAAAAACTATTATTTATTGAGAGATTATTTTGTGGCCTCTGTCTCCTTTTATATCTACATTTTTCAAAGTTATCTACACTCCATCACCTCATACTCAGTCCTCCCCTGCTACAATGTGGCTTTGTCCTCTCCTCAAAATGACTCATAGCGAAGGTCATCGATGACATCAATGATTCCTTGCCTTTAAATGCAGTGGCTGCTTTTCAGCCCTCAGCTTCCTTGTCTCTCAGCACATTCTGAGACAGTACACTCTCCTGGTTTTCTGCCTACCTCCACACTCATTTCTTCTTAGTCTCGTTGATCAGTTTATACCCTTCAGACAGTCTCTAAATGTCCAAATTTCTTAAGACTCAGAGAAATGGAGAGAAACTGGCTCTCCTCCGTCCTTCCTGCTCTCTTCCTAGGCATTATTATCCACATCCATGGTTGCAGTGGCCACCTATGGACAAATTCAATACCAGTTTTGTAGAATCTCCACTGAGCTGCTATTTTCAACTGCATATTTAACATATCCATTTGGAAATCCCAGTGAATGGCATCACCATTCCTCAAGTTTCCTCTTTCAGGAAACTGAAGATCCTTTTCCTTTAATACTCATATCTAATCAATCACCATATTCAATTAATTTTAACTTTTAAATATCTCTCTGATCTGTTCATTTCCCTCCATCTATATTGTTGCCACCCTCTTTTAGCTGCGCCATAGTCACTCACCTGGATTAGTGCAACGGCCTTTTAACTTGCCTTCCTGCTTTCAATCTCGACCTCCTCTATTGCATTTATCACACTGCACCCAGCATAATCTTTTCAACATATAAATGTAATGTCACTCCCTTCAATAAAACTTTGCAACAGATTTTCAATGGATTTCAAATAAAATCCAAATTTCTCATCAAGAACTCCAAGGCTACATGATCTGGACTTTGCCTGCCTCTCCCATCTTGGTTCAAAGCATTATCCCTCTGGCTCCCTCTGGGTTCCTTCCTCAATGCTGGGTCTTTATTGTTTCAGAGCATCTACTTTTGCTGTTCCACAGTTTTTAATATTTTTCTTTCTGCTTTCGTGTGTTTGGCCTTTTCTCAGTATTCAAGTCTCAGATGAAATGTCACTTCCTCAAAAAGCCTTCTCCAACCATGCCATCTAAAGTGCCTTCATGCTTGTAGAAAACAAACTTATGGTTACCAGGGGATAAAGGGGTGGGGAGAGGGATAAATTGGAAGATTGAGATTGGCATATAAACACTACTATATATAGAATAGATAACTAATAAGGACCTACCGTATAGCACAGGGAAACCTAGTCAATACTCTGTAATGGCCTATATGGGAAAATAATCTAAAAAAGAGTGGATATAGGGACTTCTCTGGTGGCGCAGTGGTCAAGAATCCACCTGACAATGCAGGGGACATGAGTTTGAGCCCTGGTCCGGGAAGATCCCACACGCCACGGAGCAACTAAGCACATGTGCAACAACTACTGAGCCTGCACTGTAGAGCCCATGAGCAGAGCCCGCTAGCCACAACTACTGAGGCCACAAGCCACAGCTACTGAAGCCTGTGCACCTAGAGCCCATACTCCGCAACAGGAGAAGCCACTGCAATAACAAGCCTGCGCGCCGCAACAAATAGCCCCCGCTCACCACAAGTAGAGAAAGCCATGCGCAGCAACACAGACCCAACGCAGCCAAAAGTAAAATAAATAAATTTATTAAAAGAAAATATGTCCTTTACTTACGTCATGAATAACTTGTTTTAGTGGGCAAATTTATCATTTAAAGAGCTCTCTTCTGGGTTTTGTATCATACTTAAAAGGCCAAAGCCCTCTGGCTCTTGGAAATAGACTTTCAAAGAAAACTTTCATCCCAAGATCAACACTACAGGAGCAGACTAGTTGACCTGATAACAAAATATCAATATATCTCCTCAATATAAATAGGAAGAAACATGTCAATTATATCTCAGCAAAGCTGGAAAACAAATAAATAAACAGACAGATGATAGACAGATGATAGATAGATAGATAGATGATAGATAGATAGGTAGATAGATAGATAGATAGATATAGGAAGAACTCCTGAAGGCAAGAACTTGAACTAAAAGAAAAACAATCCTTTTCGTTCCTGATCTGTGAAACAATTTCCTGGCTCGTAATAGAGGATTGTCTCACCAGTTTTTGTTTGTTTTATTTTGGCAGAGCTGGGGAGTCACAATACTATGCTGTGTAATAAGGTTTCAGATACATGCCTGGTATACTTACAAGGCAGGTTAGAGTCTTCAGATAGGTTTATTTTTATATATAAAGGAAAAGAAAATATCATAGGAATCTTATTTTACTTATTTGCCACTTACTTTAATTCATTATTGTTTGTGTTCAGACAGGAAAAAAGACCTTTTTGTGAAAAGTAAACAATTTATGTTCCAGAGAGAATTTAGATAATTTTATGCATTCAGGTGAACAACCTCAAATTTTACCCTGTTGTCATAAATATACATAAATCAACTTAAGTTTATATTCTCTATGACCCAAATCTATTATCTTTAACCTCATGGTCTATTGTCTCTTATCACATCAAAGTAAAATTTGTCTGACTTTACAGAAAAGCATATGTAAATACACAATTGTGTAAAAAGAATAAAGCAGCTTTTAGGGTATGTTTGTGCATATTGCCATAAATTTGCATAGAGTAACATTCTAGTGGTATTTCCTTTACTGTCATATTTATAAGTATGTGATCACACAGTGTGGAAAAGTAACACTATACACTCCTTATTTCACTGTTATTGTAAGATATTATTCATTCTTTACTGCACTTATGCCAATAAGGTTGATCTCCACAGGCCTGCTTTTTGCTTATAATGCCAACTAATGAAGATCTAGAGTTTGGCTTTATTAATGCAAACCTTTCTAAATAACAAAATAGGTCTCAGAAAGAGACAAAGAACATGCCCCTCTCCCCTTTAGCATAGGGGAAGAGCTCTATTTCTGTCACGTAAACTTGTTCAAAATAACTGATTTTTGTATGACATTAAATGGTAGATATTCACAAAAATAGCAGTCTTTCTTTCTGTGCAATATAGAGATGGTGTGAATACTTATAAATATTTCCATCATGTTCTATTTCTTGTTATTGTAAATCTGTCCTTGGAAGTATAGTTTTAAAAAAGAGTCTTGTAAAACTCCTGAGACTTGGGCTTCCCTGGTGGCGCAGTGGTTGAGAGTCCGCCTGCTGATGCAGGGGACACAGGTTCGTGCCCTGGTCCGGGAAGATCCCACATGCCGCGGAGCGGCTGGGCGCGTGAGCCATGGCCGCTCAGCCGGCGCGTCCAGAGCCTGTGCTCTGCAACGGGAGAGGCCACAACAGTGAGAGGCCCGTGTACTGCAAAAAACAAAAACAAAAAACTCCTGGGACTTAGAAATTTACTTGCTATATCCCTTAAAATAACCTTTAGAGAAATGCTTGTCCTTTGAAGGCTCTTGACTAAATAACAGGTTATAATCATTTTTTAAAAATTGAAGTATAGTTGATTTACAATGTTGTGTTAATTTCTGCTGTTCAGTTATACATATATATACTTTTTGTAATATTCTTTTCCATTATGGTTCATCACAGGGTACTGAATATAGTTCCTGGTGCTATATAGTAGGACCTTGTTGTTCATCCATTCTATTGTATATATACTCGTTTGCATCCGCAAAAGGTTATAATTGGCTAACATTTATTACAGCAAAGGATACCATGTAGGATCAGCAGAAAAGATATGCCTAAGTCCAGAAAGATTAGTCCTAGACATCCAGTTCCTCCCTCCATGGAGGTCACACTGAAGTGCTTTCAGTATAGTTGTGAATTACAAGAACGCATGTGTATGAGATGTCTCTGCCCAGGTAAGCCCACTTAGGTCTCAGGGCCCAGAGTTCTTATAGGAATCTGGTCACATAGGCATATTCCTCCTATGTGACCACCCATGGTGCAGACCTCCAGGAGGCAGGTGCACATGATTATAAATCTTGATATGTATGTTAGCAAGTCTGACATCTGATCTACCTTGTCTCAATGCCTCAGGAGCGCAAGACAACCTCATTAACCAGTGACTGTGTTAACTCCAAGGGTTTAGCTCCCAGAATTTGGCCAACGGTTGGTGTCATGATTCCAGATACTCCTAGAAATAAGCAGACATGCTATGCAAACTCCTTCCTTAAAGTTTATAATTCTGACTGGTTGCTGTATTTAATATATTTGTTTCCCTGTTAGTAACGCTTTAAATGACATCTCTACATGCATAACTAGTACACATTCTTATTAAACTGTTCTGCAAATCAGATCATTTCTTCCTCTTCTTTCTCATACATGATGCGGGGGAGAGCCTGTGACTTGGCTAGATTTCTTATTTTAACAAAGAGTCTCCGTGACTCTTAATCTAGCTTAAATTAACAACTAGCAAGGCTGGGATACACATGTTTTCTTGGCCCCAAAGACTGATGTTCAGATGAAGGGACCCCAGCAGTAAAAGGCTAGCGGACAGGCAGCGTGGAGGCGGGCAGCTGGGAGAGGTCGAAGGAAAGGTAGGTTTCAGGTGTGTGGTGGAGGCAGTAATGAAGCTGGCTAAATCCTGCCTCCACTGCCACCACCTTCAGTTCCTAGTTCCTTGTTAATTCATAACTCTAGCAAGAAATGAAAGACAGGGAAGTTCTGAATTAGATACGTGATTGCAGTTTTCAGTTGGACTGGACTGTTTTCATAATTGAAAGTGAGGAATCCAAATGGAAAATCATGGAATCTCTCCATGGTAATTGTTAAGAGATAGGAAAAGGGAATTCAACAGAACATGACTGAAAGCACTGATGGGAGGAAAAAATGCTTTTCATATACGCACCCCACTGAGTTGAAACTCTTATAAGCTGGTTACTCGCTGGTGATTCCGAAATTTATATCCCTAGCTCCAGAGGCCTCCCGCGTATCTCCACTGGGATGCCACACTGGATTCTGTACGAAGACCATATACAGTAGTTGTTTGTAGGGGCCCAGGAGCCAGACTGACTGATTCATTCCTGGCTCTACACTCTATGACCCTTGACAAGTTATTTAACCTCTATGCCTCAGTTTCTTCATCTGTGAAATGTGGATAATAATATATTCCTCATAAGGTTGTTGTGAGGACTAAATTATTTATATTGGCTGGCACTTGATAGAACATAGCAAATGTTTTGTTATTAGACTCCAGAGTCCATGCTACCAAACACTGAGATAAAATGAGATATATTCATTTAAAAAATTCATTACATGTTAAAGTGACAATGTTTTGGACATCTAAAATAATAAAATATAATATTAAAATTAATTTCAATTGATTTCACCTGTCTCTTTTTACTTTTTTTTTAATGTGGCTACTAGAAAATTAAAAATTGCATGTGTGGCTCACATCTATTTCTGTTGGACAGTGCTGCTTGGGACCTTGTCATCACCTGATATGATCTCACCTCAAAAATCTCAAACATCTCACTCACCAAATGCAATCTCTTTCCTTGCATTTTGCCTAAAATGTCCTCAATTAGCTTCTCAACTTGTGCACAAATACACACAGTCCATCGTTTCACTTAGTAAACTCCTATTCATCCTTCAGCAACAAATCAGTGGTTACTTCCTCAGAGAAGCCTTCCATGACTTGTTTGATTAAGTCAAATGCCCTATTATAGCATTCCTTAAATGTCATATTCCCAGTCCTTTTTATCTTATTCCTTATTTCAGTTGCAATTTTCTGTTTATTTGGGTGACTATTTGATTACTATCTGGGTCCTCCACTAGAATGTAAAATCCATAAGGGGGCGAACTGTGTCTATTTTGACTCAACATTGATTCCTCAGTGTCTGTCACAGTGCTTAGTCCATATTCAAAAAGATAAATATTCACTACATAAATATTTTCACTCAATTATTTTTCAGCTCACTGGGAATTAGACTCTACTGACACTAATATTCCATATTTTGTCCTTATTCATCAGACCTACTCTGACAGTACTGACCTCCATCTAGGTTAGACTCCATGATTAATTACCACAATGGTTTCTTGCAACTATCAAACTCCTCATCCCTCTGTCCTCTTTTGCATCTTACTGGCTCCAACCCTAGATGAACCCAATGCTCTGCTTTCTCTTTTCTTACACCTGAGTAGCCTTTACCTAAGATCTGATGGAGAAAGTAAAACCGGGTGTGTTGGTTCTACTCTAAATTCATAAACTCTAAACCTGACGGCAAACCCTAATGACCTTTATTCTTCCTGGCAATTCTACTTTATTTTGATGTATAATTTCTTTCCCTCCATTTTTTGTTTCAATTTTTTTATTGTGAAACATCATTCATACAAAACTGTGAATATAACATATCTAGAGAGTTTAATAATAAAAAACATTCATATATCCACCATTCTGCTTAAGAAACAAAACATTACCAGTACCTTTAAGGAAGAATGACCATATAATTTTTTTCTTTAAACTGAAGCACTTTTGAGAGTGAAAGGATATGCTGAATGGACAGGATACAATGAGAGGTGTCCACCAACACTTTCCCAGGCAAACCGGACACATGGTCATCCTATCTAAAGGCCTCTTCTGTGCTTCATGCAGACTGTATACTCCTCTATCTTGAGTTTTGTGTTATCTTATTTTTTGCTTCTTTATACTATGTATATATTTCTAAACAATATGTTGTTTCCTTTTGACTGTTTTTAAGCATAATGTAAATTGAATCATACCACATATGTTATTCTGAGATCTGTTTCTTTCATGTAACAATGTTTTTGAGATTTATCCATTTATCCATGATGTGAGTATTTGTAGTTCATTCAGATTTTTCTCCTTTATTCCATTGATGAATATACCATAATTTAACAATTCTACTGTGTATTGACATAAGGCAGTTTTTAGATGGGGACACTTACAACTGATGTTGCTAAGTGCATTCTTGTATTGTCTCCTGGTGCTCATGTGCACATCTTGGGGTTCTCATCTAGGTATAGAATCACAGGGCTTTAGGTTCTGCATGTGTTCAACTTTACTCTGTGATACAAAACCATTTCACACTGTGGTTGTACGAATTTTCTCGAGCATTGTTTGAAATTTCTCATTTCACATCCTCGCCAACACTTGGTATCATCAGATTAAAAATTATTTTGCAAGTCGAATGCCTAAGAAATGCTATTTCACTGTGTTTTTAATTTGCATTCCATTATTTCTAATGAGGTTGTGCATTTTTTCACATGTTTATGGTTCCTATTTTATGAGAAGCCTTTTATCCATTTTTCTATGTGTTTATTTTTCTTTTTTATTTGTAGAAATTTTTTACATATTCTGGATATTAATCTTTTCGGTTATATGATTTGCAATCTTTTTGTTTATCGATTGTCTTTCACTTACTTTATAATGTCTTTCAATAAATAGATGTTCTTAATTTTAATATGATTCAATTTGTCAGTCTTTTCCTTTGTCAAGGTTTTTTTTTTTGTATTGTTTAAGAAACATTTGCCTACTTTAAAGTCTTAAACTATTTTCCTAGTTTGTCTTCCAAAAGTTTTATAATTTTGTCTCTCACATTTAAGGCTTTAATTTACCTAAAACTAGTTTTTGTTTCAGTACCACTTACTCAGGAGCCGTCCTCTGTCCACTGATCTGTAGTGCTGTTCTATCATATTCTATCATAAGTCATATGTTCTATACAGGCAAGGGACTTTCTTCTGGGCTCTCATTTCTGTTCCATTGATCCTTTTTTTTTTTTTTTTTTCAATCTCCTAGCTAATACTACATTTTTTAAAGCAGAGTATTTGACTGTGGTTGGCCCTTTGTTCTTCAATAATAATTTTAGAATCAGTTTGTCAAGTTATAAGTTAATCTTTAGAAGATTTTAGAGATATCAGTCCTTCTTATCCAAAAACATGATCCGTCTCTACTTATTTAGATTTTTTTAAATGTATCTCAATAAGAGCTTATAATTTTCTCCAAAAAAAAAAAAAAAAGGTTGTATACCTTCTGTTAGATTTATTTCTAAGCACTTGAAGTTTTTTGTAAAATGTATTTTGGGGTCTATTTCTCCCAACTTTTTATTATAAAAAAAAAACTTTCAAACACACAGGAAAATTGAAATAATGCAATGAATATCTGTATTCACATAGATTCATTTGCTATTAATTTTATCCATATTTGTTTTAATGTGTGTAATTTTTTTATTGTGCCATTTTCACAAACTTTGCAAGTGGTAGGCTCATCATTTAAAACTAGGATATCTAAGTTTAGGATCACAGCAAGACATTCTAAGGACACCTTGTATTTTCTGACCAAATGTTGACAATTGCCTGTTTCTTACTCTACTTTGTCTTGACCAAACTTTAGTTAGGCTTCATTTTTTTTCTTATAGGCCCCTGAACCCTGTTTTCCCCAAGCCTGAGCAAGCATGCACAGAGAACTGGAACATGGTCCCCTTATCAGCTTTTCCTGGCAATCAGCTGACCATAGCTAGACCCTTTTCCTGTCAGATGTCACTGCTTATCCAGCTTCCCCTTAAATGATTCAGCTTATCTCTTCTTCTCTTCCTTTACCTTATAAAAGAAAAACCTTTTTCTGCTTGTTTTTTTGGTTTGTTTGTTTTTGTTTTTTTGGTACGCGGGCCTCTCACTCTTGTGACCTCTCCCGTTGCGGAGCACAGGCCCAGGACGCGCAGGCTCAGTGGTCATGGCTCACAGGCCCAGCCGCTCCACGGCATGTGGTATCTTCCCGGACCGGGGCACGAACCTGTGTCCCCTGCATCAGCAGGCGGACTCTCAACCACTGCGCCACCAGGGAAACCCTCTGTTTGGTTTTTAAATGCTTGCAGATTTCTGAGGTCAGAGTGTTTTCCCTATTGCACTAGATTTTCTTTCTAATTGAAGTCTCTCCCTCTCTAAGTCCAGATTTGTTTTAATTTCACATTTCCCTGCCTCAGACCTGGAATCAGCTATTTTGAAAAGGAAATGATTCCTTAAAAGTCTATGATTAAAAGGAAATGATTCCTTTTAGTTTATACTTTTCTATTGTCTTTGTGTGTATTTATGCTTTTTTATCGAACCATTTGAAACTAAGTTGCAGATATCAGGATACTTCACCTCTAAATATATCAAGCAAGCATCTCTTAGGAATAAGGAGAGTCTCTCTCATAACTACAATCTGTTACCCCACCCAAGAACATTAACTATAATTTTACAATACCATTTTCCCCAGGTGTACCCAAAGCTTTTTATTGCTGGTTGGTTGGTTTGTTTGTTTCTCCTACCCAGAATCCAATCAATATTCAACCATTATATTTGGTTTTCTGGTCTTTTTAGTCATTTTTAATCAAGAACATTTGCTCCACCTTCTTTGTTTGTTTGTTCTTCATGACATTGACCTTTGAAGACTATACACAACTATTTATATATATTATAGGACACAGCAAATAAGAAACTATATTAAGAGTAAAGTGTAAGGGAATGAGATACAAACATAAAATAGGAGAAAACCATAATGTTAAATTTGAACTGGCAATATCAATATCAACTCATGATTTAAAAACAATATCACTTCCTAATTTCGTTCATTGAAGTGACCTAGAAGCAATGACACTCCAGTACCATTGAGCATACCTGATGCCCAGATTGTAGCTTCTAAATACCATTCTCCACTAAAAGGAATCGTTGCCTTTTAATTGGAAAAATGGATGTTTTCAGGTCTGAGGCATTGAAATATAATGTAAGCCTAAAATGTCTTGTTGTGACCTTGAAATTATATTTCTTAGTTTTAAATCATAGCTCTACCACTTGCAAATTTTGTGGAAAATGAGCAGAAAACATTAACTTCTCTGTATTTCAGTGTTTTTGTCTGTAGAGTAGGTGAGAATAATAATACTTAGTTCACAGAATTTTTGCAGAAGCTTAAATAACAATTCTTGCAAAATTCTTAGAACGGTAACTGGAACATAATAAGTGCTCAAGAGATGTTAGTTATTATCATTATTTTTATAAAATTAATAAATAGAAACCTCAATTAAATATAGTTGGAAGACCAGAAGGGGGAGTTCTCACACCCTGTGGCAACAGCAGAGCCCTACGGGAGGAGGAAAGAATCCTCTTCTTTCCTGGCAAGGACTCAGCCAATGAAAAGCCATGAACTCTTTGTCTACTACAGCCCACCCAACTTCTTTTCCCCTTATAAAAGAGTTCTCCTTCCCTTGTCATTCAGGGACTTGCATGTGGCTCACCATAGTTACAGACCCAAAATAGCAATTCTATGCTCATCCTGAATAAACCCATCTTCGCTGGCGAAATGTCTGGCAGTCTAATTATTACAGGTCAACATTTCCATTAACACCATTCAGACATTCTACTGTTCTTAGCATAAAACACAAAATCTTTAACAAGGCTGGCAAGCCACTGCCTGATCTTTCCTTTTATACCTTACTGTGTTCACTGTGTACATACCATTCTTTGCTTTGCTTTCAACTTTTGAACCACATTTATGAATATGCCACATTCTTATCCGCTTCAGAGCCTTGACACATCATGTTCCTTCTTTTTTAAATGTCCTCCTCTGTCTTTTGACTGGCCCTTCAGAGCTCAGCTCAAATGCAACTTCTCTAAGGAACCCTCTCAGATCAGGCCCCTTGTTATATGAACCCCACAGCACCCTATAGTTCTTAGCAGCAATTCATCAATTATGACAGACTAGGTTATGTTGCAGGGCAAACCATCCCAAAATGTCAGTGGCTTAAAACAACAGAGGTTTTCACATTCTATTTATCTGCCTTCCAAGGTTCTGCAAGAGACTTTGTTCATCTTAGACACATAGTCATTTGGTCTAAGTACTTAGATAGATGGATTATTTACCATCTTGAACATTGGCAGTTGCCATGTTAGGGAGGAAAGCTCTTTAGTTGCTCGCACTGGACAATTAAATGCTCATCCTAGATATGACACATATCACTTTTTTAAAAAATTGATGTAAAATCACATACATAAAATTAACTATTTTAAAGTGAACAATTCAGTGGCATTTAATACATTTACAATGTCACAATTTCTATCTAATTCGAAAATATTTTCATCACCCCAAAATAAAACCCTGTGTACCCATTAAACAGTTTCTCTGCATTCCCTGTACCTCCCAGTTCCTGGCAACCACCAATCTGCCTTCTCTCTCTGTGAATTTACGTATTCTGAGTATTTCACAGAAATGGAATCATGCCATATGTGACCCTTTCTGTCTGGCTTCTTCACTTAGCATGATGTTTTCAAGGTTCATTCACATTGTAGCATGAATAGTGCTTCATTCTGTTTATGGCTGAGGAGTGTTCCATTGTATGTATATGTCACAAAATTTTTAAATCCATTCATTTGTGGATGGATATATGGATTGGATATATTGGCTATTGTGAATAGTGCTCCTATGAATATTAATGTGCAAGTATTTGTTTCAGTCTCTATTTTCAATTCTTTGGGTACATGTGTAGGAGTGGAATTTCATATAGTAATTCTATGTTCAAGTATTTGAGGAAGAGCCAGACTGTTTTCCATAGTGACTGAACCATTTTACATTCCCACTAACAATATATGAGAGTTGCAGTTTCTCCACATCCTCACCAACATTTTGGTTTTTTCCCTTTTTTTCTTTTTTTAAATTATAGGCATCCTAGTGGGTAAGACGTGGTACCTCTGTGTGGTTTTGATTTACATTCCCCTAAAGACTAATGAGGTTGAGCATCTTTCCCTGTGCTTGCTGGCCATTCATATATCTTCTTAGAATATCTATTCAATTCTCTTGCCCATTTTAAAATAGGGTTGTTTGTCTTTTTTGTAGTTGAGTTGTAAATGTTCTTTATATATTCTGGGAATAAGATCCTTATCAGATATGTGATTTGCAAATATCTTCTCCCATTCTGTAGGTTGTCTTTTCACTTTCTTAATAATGTCCTTTGATGTACAAAAGTTTTTAATTTTGATGAAGTTCAATTTATTTTTTCTTTTGTTGCTTGTTTTTTAGTGCATATCTAAATCCATTGCCAATGTGAGGTCATGAATTGAAGAAAACCCTCTAAATTTTAGAGTTTTAACTTTTATGTGTAGGTCAATAATCCTCTTTAAGTTAATTTTTGAATATGATATAAGATAGGGGTACAACTTCATTCTTTTGCAAATGGATATCTACTTGTCCTAGCACCATTTGTTGAACAGGCTATTCTTTCCTCATTGAATGGCCTTGGCAGTATTGTTGAAAATCAACTGGCCATAAATGTATGGGTTATTTCTGGATTCTCAATTCTATTCCATTGGTCTATGTGTCTATCTTTATGCCAGTATCACACTGTTCTGATTACTGTAGTTTTGCAGTGAGTTTTGAAATTGGGATACATGAGTCCCCAACTTTGGTCTTTTTGAATACTGTTTCAACTATCCAGGGGTCTTTGCATTTCCAGATGAATTTTAGGATTGGCTTTTCCATATCTGCAAAAAAGAGATATGTGTCACTTTTATTCATAACTCACTGGCCAGAACTATTAACTTAATCCAACCCAAACCCAGTTCAATCTTATGTGTCAGGAAGAAGTGGAGAATCATCTACTAGAGAGCAGCACTAATAACCAACATGAGCATTATTACAACGATAAATTAACACTTAGTTTTATCATTCATTGTTTAACACACATCACTCTTACTATAGTATATATAGTATGCTATAATATTATATACTGTATTATATAGTAGTATATTTGCCCCTAAAGGGAAGTAATGGTGTCTGGCTTCTTTATTACTTTATCAACAGTAACTTGAACATAGTCGGTACTCAACCAACATTTGTTGAATACATACTTCTTTACTTTAAGAAATGTCGTTACCACAACTCCTTATGAAGATAATCTACTCTCTACGAATTATTTCCTCATAGTTACTTTTCCAGGGAAAATTAATAAACAAAATAGAAAATTCCTAGTCGACTCTTTGTTGGAATAAAATTTATGTTTTAAGGCAGGATAGGAAAATTTAACCATAACATATTCCCTGCTCATTTTGGGCCCTCCCTAATGTGCAGCATGCACCTGTATTATACATTAACCAGACCTCTTCCAAGTTGGGAATGCCTGCTCAACCGTTAAGATCAATGCTTTTTATTTCTTCTTCTGATGCCAGCATTGTAACTCCTTAGAAGATTAATTTTTCTTTTCTTTATTCTGTAAACGGGTCATGGTGACCAGCTGCTCTCTTTGCACATGCAGATATAGACTATGTACCTTTGGTGAACTTTATGTAAAATGTCAGTGTGTCATTTTGACATACGATCCTTCATCTCAAAAATGTATATGATTGTGCTTTCAACTTCTAACAAGCATAACATTCCTCAGAGTTTTCTGAAACACTGTCTCTCGGGTTATATTTCTCAGATTGGCTCAAATAAAATTCTCTATTTCTCCTTTAGACTGACTATTGATTAATTTTTTTTTTTCTTTTGTGGTACGCGGGCCTCTCACTGTTGTGGCCTCTCCCGTTGCGGAGCACAGGCTCCGGACGCGCAGGCTCAGTGGCCATGGCTCACAGGCCCAGTCGCTCCGCGGCATGTGGGATCTTCCCGGACTGGGGCACGAACCCGTGTCCCCTGCATCGGCAGGCGGACTCTCAACCACTGCGCCACCAGGGAAGCCCTGATTAATTTTTTTAATCTTCTTTTTTAACATCTTTATTGGAGTATAATTGCTTTACAATGGTGTGTTAATCTCTGCTGTATAACAAAGTGAATCATCTATATGTATACATATATCCCCATATCCCCTCATTCTTGCACCTCCCTCCCACTCTCCCTATGCCACCCCTCTAGGTGGTCACAAAACACAGAGCTGATCTCCCTGTGCTATGTGGGTGCTTCCCACTAGCTATCTGTTTTACATTTGTTAGTGTGTATATGTCAATATTAGTCTCTCACTTCATCCCAGCTTACCCGTCCCCTCTCCCTGGGTCCTCAAGTCCATTCTCTATGTCTGCGTCTTTATTCCTGTCCTGCCCATAGGTTCATCAGGACCACTTTTTGTTTTTTTAGATTCCATATATATGTGTTAGCATACGCTATTTGTTTTTCTCTTTCTGACTTACTTCACTCTGTATGACAGACTCTAGGTCCATCCACCTCACTACAAATAATTCAATTTTGTTTCTTTTTATGGCTGAGAAATATTCCAATGTATATATGTGCCACATCTTCTTCATCCATTTGTCTGTCGATGGACACTTAGGTTGCTTCCACATCCTGGCTATTGTAGATAGAGCTGCAATGAACATTGTGGTACATGTCTCTCTCTCTCTCTTTTTTTTTTAAATTAATTAATTAATTAATTTCTCTTTGGCTGCGTTGGGTCTTAGTTGCTGCGCGGGCTGTCCCCAGTTGCATCGAGCGGCGGCTACTCTTCATTGCAGTGCGCGGGCCTCTCACTGCAGCAGCTCCTCCCATTGTGAAGCACATGTTCTAGGCACGCGGGCCTCGGCAGCCGTGGCACATGGGCACAGTAGTTGTTGCACGTGGGCTCTAGAGTGCAGGCTCAGTAGTTGTGGTGCACAGACCCAGTTGCTCCATGGCATGTGGGATCATCCTGGACCAGGGCTCAAACCTGTGTCCTCTGACTTGGCAGGTGGACTCTCAACCACTGCGCCACCAGGGAAGCCCATATCTCTTTTTGAGTTACGGTTTTCTCATGGTATATGCCCAGTAGTGGGATTGCCGGATCGTATGGTAGTTCTATTTTTAGTTTTTTTAAGGAACATCCTTACTGTTCTCCATAGTTGCTGTATCAATTTACATTCCCACCAACAGTACAAGAGGGTTCCTTTTTCTCCACACCCTGTCCAGCATTTATTGTTTGTGGATTTTTTGATGATGGCCATTCTGACCATTGTAGTTTTGATTTGCATTTCTCTAACGATTAGCGATGTTGACCATCCTTTAATGTGTTTGTTAGCAATCTGTATATCTTCTTTGGAAAAATGTCTACTTCGGTCTTCTGCCCATTTTTGGATTGTGTTGTTTATTTTTTTGATATTGAGCTGCATGAGCTGCTTATATATTTTGGAGATTAATCCTTTGTCAGTTGCTTCGTTGGCAAATATTTTCTCCCATTCTGAGGGTTGTCTTTTCGTCTTATTTATGATTTCCTTTGCTGTGCAAAAGTTTTTAGGTTTCATTAGGTCCCATTTGTTTACTTTTGTTTTTATTTCCATTTCTCTAGGAGGTGGGTCAAAAAGGATCTTGCTGTGATGTATGTCATAGAATGTTCTGCCTATGTTTTCCTCTAAGAGTTTTATAGTGTCTGGCCTTAAATTCAGGTCTTTAATCCATTTTGATTTTATTTTTGTGTATGGTGTTAGGGAGTGTTCTAATTTCATTCTTTTACATGTAGCTGTCCAGTTTTCTTAGCCCCACTTACTGAAGAAGCTGTCTTTTCTCCATTGTATATTCTTGCCTGCTTTATCAAAGATAAGGTGACCATATGTGCATGGGTTTATCTGTGGGCTTTCTAACTTGTTCCATTGATATATATCTCTATTTTTGTGCCAGTATCATACTGTCAGGATTACTGTAGCTTTGTAGTATAGTCTGAAGTCCGGGAGCCTGATTCCTCCAGCTCCGTTTTTCTTTCTCTAGATTACTTTTGTTATTCGGGGTCTTTTCTGTTTCCATATGAATTGTGAAATTTTTTGTTCTAGTTCTGTGAAAAATGCCATTGGTAGTTTGATAGGAATTGCATTGAATCTCTAGATTGCTTCAGGTGGAATAGACATTTTCACCATGTTGATTCTTCCAATCCAAGAACATGGTATATCTCTCCATCTGTTTGTATTGTCTTTAATTTCTTTCATCAGTGTCTTATAGTTTTCTGCATACAGGTCTTTTGTCTCCTTAGGTAGGTTTATTCCTAGATATTTTATTCTTTTTGTTGCAATGGTAAATGGGAATGTTTCTTAATTTCTCTTTCAGATTTTTCATCATTAGTGTATAGGAATGCAAGAGGTTTCTGTGCATTAATTTTGTAACCTGCAACTTTACCAAATTCATTGATTAGCTCTAGTAGTTTTCTGGTGGCATTTTTAGGATTCTCTATGTATAGTATCATGTCATCTGCAAACAGTGACAGTCTTACTTCTTCTTTTCTGATTTGGATTCCTTATATTTCTTTTTCTTCTCTGATTGCTGCGGCTGAAACTTCCAAAACAATATTGAATAATAGTGCTGAGAATGGGCAACCTTATCTTGCTCCTGATTGTAGAGGAAATGGTTTCCTTTTTTCACCATTGAGAACGATGTTGGCTGTAGATTTGTCATATATAGCTTTTATCATGTTGAGGTAAGTTCCCTCTATGCCTACTTTCTGGAGAGTTTTTATCATAAATGGGTATCGAATTTTGTCAAAAGCTTTTTCTGCATCTGTTGAGATGATCATATGGTTTTTATCCTTCAGTTTCTTAATATGGTGTCTCACACTGATTGATTTGCATATATTGAAGAATCCTTGCATTCCTAAGATAAACCCCACTTGATCATGGTGTATGATCCTTTTAATGTGCTGTTGGATTATGTTTGCTAGTATTTTGTTGAGGATTTTTATATCTCTGTTCATCAGTGTTATTGGCCTGTAGTTTTCTTTCTTTGTGACATCTTTGTCTGGTTTTGGGATCAGGGTGATGGTGGCCTTGTAGAATGAGTTTGGGAGTGTTCCTTCCTCTGCTGTATTTTGGAAGAGTTTGAGAATGTTAGACGTTAGCTCTTCTCTAAATGTTTGATAGAATTCCCCTGTGAAGCCGTCTGGTCCTGGGCTTTTGTTTGTTGGAAGATTTTTAATCACAGTTTCAATTTCAGTGCTTGTGCTTGGTCTGTTCATATTTTCTATTTCTTCCTGGTTCTGTCTCGGAAGGTTGTGCATTTCTAAGAATTTGTCCATTTCTCTCAGGTTTTCCATTTTATTGGCATATAGCTGCTTGTAATAATCTCCAATGATCCTTTGTATTTCTATAGCGTCAGTTGTTACTTCCCCTTTTTCATTTCTAGTTCTGTTGATTTGAGTCTTCTCCCTTTTTTTCTTGGTGAGTCTGGCTAATGGTTAATCAATTTTGCTTATCTTCTCAAAGAACCACCGTTTAGCTTTATTGATCTTTGCTATCGTTTCCTTCATTTCTTTTTCATTTATTTCTGATCTGATCCTTATGATTTCTTTCCTTCTGCTAACTTTGGGTTTTTTTGGTTCTTCTTTCTCTAATTGCTTTAGGTGTAAGATTAGATTGTTTATTTGAGATTTTTTGTGTGTCTAGAGGTAGGATTATATTGCTAAAAACTTCCCTCTTAGAACTGCTTTTGCTGCAACCCATAGGTTTTTCGTGGTCGTGTTTTCATTGTCATTTGTTTTTAGGTATTTTTTGATTTCCTCTTTGATTTCTTCAGTGATCTCCTGGTGGTTATGTAGTGTATTGTTTAGCCACCACGTGTTTGTATTTTTTACAGGTTTTTTCCTGTAAATGATATGTAGTCTCAGAGCGTTGTGGTTGGAAATGATACTTGAAATGATTTCAAGTTTCTTAAATTTACCAAGGCTTGATATGTGATCCAAGATATGATCTATCCTGGAGAATGTTCCATGAGCTCTTGAGAAGAAAGTGCATTCTGTTGTTTTCGGATGGAATGTCCTGTAAATATTAATTAAGTCCATCTTGTCTAACGTGTCATTTAAAGCTTGTGTTTCCTTATTTATTTTCATTCTGGATGATCTGTCCATTGGTGAAAGTGGGGTGTTAAAATTCTCCTGCTATTATTGTGTTACTGTCGATTTCCTCTTTTATGGCTGTTAGCATTTGCCTTATGTATTGAGGTGCTCCTATCTTGGGTGTAAAAATATTTACAATTGTTATATCTTCTTCTTGGATTGATCCCTTGATCATTATGTGATGTGCTTCTTTGTCCCTTGTAATAGCCTTTTTTTTAAAGTCTATTTTGTCTGATATGAGAATTGCTACTCCAGCTTTGTTTTGATTTCCATTTGCATGGAATATCTTTTTCCATTCCCCCACTTTCAGTCTGTATGTGTCCCTAGGTCTGAAGTGGGTCTCTTTTAGACAGCATATATATAGGTCTTTCTTTTGTGTCCATTCAGCCAGTCTATGTCTTTTGGCTGGAGCATTTAATCCATTTACATTTAAGGTAATTGTCAATATGTATGTTCCTATTACCATTTTCTTAATTGTTTAGGGTTTGTTTTTGTAGGTCTTTTCCTTCTCTTGTGTTTCCTGCCTAGAGAAGTTCCTTTAGCATTTGTTGTAAAGCTGGTTTGGTGGTGCTGAATTCTCTTAACTTTTGCTTGTCTGTAAAGGTTTTAATTTCTCTGTGGAATCTGAATGAGATCCTTACTGGGTAGAGTAATCTTGGTTGTAGGTTTTTCCCTTTCATCACTTTAAATATGTCCTGCCACTCCCTTCTGGCTTGCAGAGTTTCTGCTGAAAGGTCAGCTGTTAACCTTATGGGGGTTCCCTTGTATGTTATTTGTTGCTTTTCCTTTGCTGCTTTTAATATTTTTCTTTGTATTTAATTTTTGATAGTTTGATTAATATGTGTCTTGGTGTGTTTCTCCTTGGATTTATCCTGTATGGGACTCTCTGTGCTTCCTGGGCTTGACTATTTCCATTCCCATGTTAGGGAAGTTTTCAACTATAATGTCTTCAAATGTTTTCTGAGACCCTTTCTTTTTCTCTTCTTCTTCTGGGACCCCTATAATATGAATGTTGGTGCGTTTAATGTTGTCCCAGAGGTCTCTGAGACTGTCCTCAATTCTTTTCATTCTTTTTTCTTTATTCTGCTCTGTGTTAGTTACTTCCACTATTTTATCTTCCAGGTCACTTATCCATTCTTCTGCCTCAGTTATTCTGCTATCGATTCCTTCTAGAGAATTTTTAATTTCATCTATTGTGCTGTTCATCATTGTTTCCTCTTTAGTTCTTCTAGGTCTTTGTTAAACGTTTCTTGTATTTTCTCCATTTTATTTTCAAGATTTTGGATCATCTTTACTGTCATTACTCTGAATTCTTTTTCAGGTAGGCTGCCTATTTCCTCATCATTTGTTTGGTCTGTTAGGTTTTTACCTTGCACCTTCATCTACTGCATATTTCTCTGTCTTCTCATTTTTTAAAATTTACTGTGTTTGGGTCTCTTTTTTGTTAGCTGCATGATCATAGTGCCTGTTGTTTTGGGTTTCTGCCCCCCATGGGTGAGGTTGGTTCAGTGGCTTGCGTAGGCTTCCTGGTGTTGGGGACTGGTGCCTGTATTCTGGTGGGTGGGGCTGGATCTTGTCTTTCTGGTGGGCAGGACTGAGTCCAGTGGTGTGTTTTGGGGTGTCTGTGAACTTAGTATGATTTTAGGCAGCCTTTCTGCTAATGGGTGGGGTTGTGTTCCTGTCTTGCTAGTTAATTGTCATGGGGTGTCTAGCACTGGAGCTTGCTGGCCATTAGGTGGAGCTGGGTCTTAGCATTGAGACGAAGATCTCTGGGAGAGCTCTTGCCAATTGATATTACATGGGGCTGGGAGGTCTCTGGTGGTCCAATGTCCTGAATTTGGCTCTCCCACCTCAGAGGCTCAAGCCTGACACCAGGCCAGAGCACCAAGTCAGCCACATGGCTCAGAAGGAAAGGGAGAAAAAAATAAAGAAAAAAAATACACCCAGTTCTCTGCACTGCTTCCAAGAAGCCTTCTTCATGTTATATGTCTCTGCTTGAAGATTGGGAAAACCATGTCTCTCTTTACTGGCATAGTACTCTGAAGATTCTTTCCTCTGCCTGCAGTGTTGTCCTCACAGTGTTGTCCTGGCTGCTGCCCTGGCAACCTTGAACTGGAGGTCCTTTAAGAATGCAGTCCAGGGTCATCTGGACCTGTCTGGTCCAGTGACAGCATGGAAGTGACCCTTTCCTGGCACGTCCCCATGGTGCAGTCCACGTCGTGTTGGCACAGGCATCCAGGCACTCTGTCTAAACCCCGTCAGGCTTCCCTGAGTCCTTAGTGGAAAGTGTGTTGTCCCCAGCAGGTCTGTCCTAGGCCAAGAGGTGGAGGTGGCCTTCCTCTCACCCTGCGGCTCTCCGTAGAGCCACGTGCACCCATCTATTGATTAATTTTTGTCAGCAAATTTATATAGAAGCATCAACTAATACTTTTGTACAGTAGACATATACTTATCAGACATATCTACCAAAGCTAGCATGGAAATCAGTTTCTTGGAGTTGGGATAATATGAGGATGATAGGGAATGTGTCCCCATGAAAACGTCCATCTGTACTGAGATAGAACATCACCAATTTACAGAGGAAAGCAGGTTAGAGAAATGGAGGGAAAAAGAAACAGAAAGAATGTTTGCAAGAGCAATTTCAAACTGTAATACTGGTTAAGTTCTGGGTTTATGAAGTATCTGAAACTAGATCTATCCATGGAATTTCCAGTGTAATAAATACATTGGCCTTGTAATTAAACTACTTTGACTTGGATTTCTGTCATTCGCACATGAAAGAATCCCATTAAATACCGATGCATCTTCCATGTGGGAAGTTCTTTGAAGTGAGCTTGAAGGTATTTTAACAACGTACAAGTTAAACAAGACATCTGCATTCATTAAAAGGTTCCTAATACTGAGCAAAACATAGGGGGTAAACATAATTACCTATAGATGTGGCTATCTACCAATGAGAATGAGAGAGATAATCTTGCCGAAATGTTCTACTGAACCAGTGTTCTGGAGCAAACATCCTCTTGTCTTACAGTTCAGATATTCAAGAAGAAAAATTTAAGTTATCTCTGGTATGCAGAAAGCTTAGATAGCTTCAGAAGTTGGTCATATCTCTTTACAAATGTTATTGAAAATGCTTACAATATTTTTTAAATTTCACAGTGGTTTTTACAACAATTTACAGAATACATAGCAAATAGTACACTCTGCTAAATCAATGTTAAATCTTTTTTTTTAATGTTAAGATTCATTTTAAAATATTAAAAACTTGGAGCCCTACTTAACACATATCTTTTCATTCCCTGGATGACTGGTTAAAGATTACCCTTTATG
The DNA here is from genome assembly GCF_937001465.1 of Orcinus orca. Classification (NCBI taxonomy): domain Eukaryota; kingdom Metazoa; phylum Chordata; class Mammalia; order Artiodactyla; family Delphinidae; genus Orcinus; species Orcinus orca. The sequence continues at coordinate 26,201,992 of NC_064569.1, forward strand.
ACCCAATTGATGTAAATAATTTAAATTTCTTTTTAAAAAATTTTATGTATTTAATTAATTTATTTTTGGCTGCGTTGGGTCTTCATTGCTGCGTGTGGGCTTTCTCTAGTTGTGGCAAGTGGAAGCTACTCTTTGTTGTGGTGTGTGGGCTTTGCATTGCGGTGGCTTCTCTTGTTGTGGAGCACAGGCTCTAGGCACGCAGGCTTCAGTAGTTGTGGCATGCGGGCTCAGTAGTTGTGGCTCATGGGCTTAGTTGCTCCATGGCATGTGGGATCTTCCCAGACCAGGGCTTAAGCCCATGACCCCTGCATTGGCAGGAGGATTCTTAACCACTGTGCCACCAGAGAAGTCCAATTTAACTTTCTTTTCTTTTTTTAAATTTATTTATTTTATTTATTTTTATTTTTGACTGTGTTTGGTCTTCATTGCTGGGTGCAGGCTTTCTCTAGTTGCGACTAGCAGGGCTACTCTTCGTTGCGGTGTGCAAGCTTCGTATTGTGGTGGCTTCTCTTGTTGCGAAGCACAGGCTCTAGGCATGTGGGCTTCAGTAGTTGCCGCAAGTGGGCTCAGTAGTTGTGGCTCGTGGGCTCTAGGGCGCAGGCTCAGCAGTTGTGGTGCACGGGCTTTGTTGCTCTGCGGCACATGGGATCTTCCCGGACCAGGGCTCGAATCCATGTCCCCTGCCTTGGCAGGGGGATTCTTAACCCCTGTACCACCAGGGAAGTCCCTAATGGTCTTTTAACAAGTAAATATATAACCAACAGGACATGATCTCTTCTCAAGTGAAAATTATTAAAACACTATATTTCTGTGATAAGAAAACGTGATTATGATATAAAAGCCTCTTTTTCCTGAAATCAGCATTTCTTCTTAGTCTCTACAAGGTATTTTAGGTAAGTTAACTGCAAAGCAAATAGCCACCAGTAAAATGCCAGAGAAAGATGTATCATTCACCTCTCATTATATGCACAGTCCTTAAAAACAACCCCCAGACATATTAAAATCATCTTGGTAACTCACAGTTGAACTGGGAAGATTTCTTTAGTGGACAAGTCTTAATGAAGAGGGTTCACCAACCTAGAGCTATCCACGAGAGTCTTGACATCGATTTAAGATACCCCAGTGGTTACCGATTTCTTTTGTTTACTGTTTCTGTGGTATACCTTTTTCTAGATGTTTGCTTTTAACTTGCCTATATTGTTAAATTTATATTGGATATCTTTGGACAACATAAAGTTAGATCATGTGTCTATTCTGATAATCTCTGTCTTTTAATTGGTGTGTTTAATGGATTTATATTTAAAGAAAATACTGGTATGCTTGGATTTTAGTCTGCTATTTAATTACATTTTCTGTTTGTGCCCCCTTTTTCATTCCTTTGCTCCCCTTTCTTGCTGTATTTTGGGTTATTTGAATACTTTTCATATTCCATTTTAATTCATTTATTGTTTTTTTCACTATGTCTCAATATATATATATTTTTAGTTGAAGCTAAAGTGATTACAATATTCATATATATATTTTTGCAGTCTACTTAGAATACCTATTTTACCATTTCTAATGGAACGTAGCCACCTTATCACTATTCAGGTCTTTTCATTCTCTTCCCTCTGTCTTGTAGGTGTCTTATGTATTATATCTACATATTGTATATTGAAAACCCACTGGGTGATGGTATGTTTTCCAGTTCATGGGTAGTGCAAATACCTTGTAATAACAAAATATCCCTGACTCCATCTTCCCACCCCTTGTACAATTACTGTCATTATTTCAATTATACATAAGTATAGATCTATACATACAGATATAGATATATAGATAATTAATAAGTTGTTGTTATTATTAAAACAAAAATACCCCAGTGGTGTACCTAGAGGTCTTATGAGAAGATGGAAAGGAATTCCATCTTCTCCTAAATATCATATTTTAGGATATGAAGATAAGGAGATTAAAAATGGTCCACACTGGGAATTCCCTGGTGGTTCAGTGGGTTAGACTTCACACTCCCAGTGCAGGGGGCCTGGGTTCATTCCCTGGTCAGGGAACTAGATCCCACATGCATGCCACAACTCAGAAGTCTGAATACCGCAACTACGAGTCCTCATGACGCAAATAAAGATCCCTCATGCTGCGACTAAGACACTGCACAGCCAAAATAAATAAATAAATAAATAAATATATATATATATATATTTTTTTTTTTTTAATGGTCCACATTGTGAAACTTATGCAACTTTACCTGCAGTGCATATTATGAAAAGTCTTGACCACCCAGCACTTAGTATATGCCTGGGATATGGCTGACTTCCAATCACCTGGGGATCACCAATCTCTTCCTCCTTCCCACCACCTCCTACGCTGCCTGTCTCTTAATCCTTATTACTACCACCCCCACCCCCACAGAAAACCCACGCTCCTTGGTCTACCAAGTCTCATCGCCCTTCAGATCTCTGAGTCCTTCTCAAATTAACTTATGGAGGTTCTGCCCTTCAAGAGCCTCAGGATACCCAGTCCTTTTCCAAGAGCTGATTGTGTGCAGAACTCTTTTAGGAACATCTGGGTGGGACAAACCACATTGAGTAAAGTGAATACCTTTGATCTTCACGTCCTCCTCAACCCCTAGCATTCACACCTGCAAATTCATGTTCTGATTGAAATAAACATCAAGACCAGCCTTGGAGGAATTCCCTGATGGTCCAGTGGTTAGGACTCCATGCTTCCATGGCAGGGGGCACAGGTTTGATTCCTGGTTGGGGAACTAACATCCCACATGCCATGTGGTGTGGACAAAAAAAAAAAGAGCAGCCTTAGAAAAAAAAAGAAAAGATGGATGCAGGAAAGGTTTTGTTCACTGAGTGTACGCTTTCATGCCACAGTGATTTTTGCTGGCAGCTGGTTTCATTTCCTTGTTTCCTTCCCCCAGCACCAGCATGGCATTCTAGTCACTACCTCTCTGGATGTTTCAAAAGGTCCTTTTTTTTAAACCTTTGAATTCGTGGAATAAAAAACACATTGTAGGCAGGGATCATAACTTACTTTTTTAATTGGGGACCATAACTTTAGCTTCTTATATCACCTTATGGGAACACAGCAGGGAAGTGCCTACACTTCTCTTAAAAAAAAATCTCATACTTTCCAACAATTTCAGTTGTTGAAAACTCTCAAACCAAGTGCTGCTAATTTCCTCAATATAAAAACACTATGGGCAGGGCTTCCCTGGTGGCACAGTGGTTGGGAGTCCGCCTGCCAATGCAGGGGACACGGGTTTGTGCCCCGGTCCGGGAAGGTTCCACATGCTGCGGAGCAGCTGGGCCCATGAGCCACGGCCGCTGGGCCTGCGCATCCGGAGCCTGTGCTCTGCAACGGGAGAGGCCACAACAGTGAGAGGCCCGTGTACCGCAAAAAAACAAAACAAAACAAAACAAAAACCACTATGGGCAACAAACTTAAAGTGTTCAGTCAGAATATTTTGGCAGAATTTACAGCAAAATGGTTGGACCTAGAGATTATCATACTAAGTGAATAAGTAAGAAAGAGAAAGACAAGCACCACATGATATCATTTATATGTGGAATCTAAAATATGACACAAGAAAACTTACCTATGGAACAGAAACAGACTCACAGACATAGAGAACAGAGTTGTGGTTGCGAAGGGGGAGTGGGAGTGGGGAAGGGGTGGATTGGGAATTTGGGATTAGCAGATACAAACTATTATATAGTGAATGGATAAACAATAACGTCTTACTGTAGAGCACAGGGAACTATATTCAATATCCTGTAATAAGTCATAATGGAAAAGAATATGAAAAAAGAATATATATACACGCACACACACACACATATATGTATATATAACTGAATCACTTTGTTGTATGGCAGAAATTAATACAACATTGTAAATCAACTATATTTCAATAAAATAAAAAAAAGAATATTTTGGCAGAAAGACAATGGTAGATGGTATATTAGACAGTGATCTTGTGCTAACTGAGGAGGTAAGAAAGATTCAAATCCCTTATAATTTATTTTAAAGATGGCCTACTATATTAGGTATTAGAAATTTGTCTTAAATATTACTGTTTGCATAAAAAGGGGAGTAAAGAAAGAATGTATATGTAATTTCTTGTGTCTGGATATCAATGTAAGTATAACGAAAACACCAATAACATTAGCTGTCTAAGGAAAGGTTATTTAGTGATTGATGGGTTGGTACAATACTTTGAATTTTTGTGCAGTAAATATTCACTCCCTTCCCCATTCTACTGTGGGTAGATTTTACTTTTTAGGCTTGGCCCTGTGACTTGCTTTGGCTGATGGAATACTAGTGAGGCTGAACACAAGTTCATGTGCCCTACACATAGTGAGGCTAAACAAACCGAACTGTCAGAGTTTGGAGCAGAGAAAGGTTTATTGCAGGGCCAAACAAGGAGAAGGTGGCTTGTGCTCAGAACAACCCGAGCTCCCCAATGGGTTTTCAGGGAAGAGTTTTTATAGGCAAAATTTGGGGTGAGGGCTGGTGGGTGTGTGACATTCTTCTGATTGGTTGGTGATGAGGTAACAGGGTGGTGTTCCAGGAATCTTGTGTTCAGCCTGAAGTTACCATCCTCCACTGCTTTATCACTGAACTATTGTTTCTTGACTGCTCCTCCTTTGTTTCTGCATTCCCTCCCTTCCCTAATTAGTCACTGTTTGAGTCTGCCCTTTGGAACTCAGGGAAGGTCTAGGAGGCTAAAGCCTTTTTCCTGCAAATAAGAAATGGGGACACAGAAAGGTTTTGGGGCTTGAGAGGGCCCTGTTTGGTTTCACGAGCAAACAGACATGAGCACAGGCCTTAAATATGTTTGACTTGGCTCTTGTAGTCCTGATATTTGCCTTAAGAACATGCCCTGGGCTTCCCTGCTGTCTCAGTGGTTAAGAATCTGCCTGCCAATGCAGGGGACACAGGTTCGTGCCCTGGTCTGGGAAGATCCCACATGCCACAGAGCAACTAAGCCTGTGAGCCATAACTACCAAGCCTGCATTATAGAGGCTGCGAGCCACAACTACTGGGAGCCAAAACTACTGAAGCCCACGTGCCTAGAGCCACCACAATGAGAAGCCCACACACCGCAACGAAGAGTAGCCCCTGCTCGCTGCAACTAGAGAAAGTTTGCATGCAACAGCAAAGACCCAATGCAGCCAAAAGTAAAATAAATATTTATTAAAAAAAAAAACCAGAGGCTTCCCTGGTGGCGCAGTGGTTGAGAGTCCGCTTGCCGATGCAGGGGACACAGGTTAGTGCCCCGGTCCGGGAAGATCCTAAATGCCGCGGAGTGGCTGGGCCCACGAGCCATGACCGCTGAGCCTGCACGTCCGGAGCCTGTGCTCTGCAACGAGAGAGGCCACAACAGTGAGAGGCCCGTGCACTGCAAAAAAAAAAAAAAAAGAGAGAAAAAGAACATGACCCAACAGCACTTCCCCTTCAGCCTAGGTTCCAGGACAAGACATGAGGAACAGACATGATCCTTACCTGAATCCTAGAGCCCAGGCAGCCAAGCACCAGTGTGAAGCAGAGTTATCCACTGACCCACAGACCAGCAAACAAGAAAAGTAAGTGATTGTTGTAAGTCACTGGGTTTTGGTGTTTTTTTAATACAGGATTATTATGGCACTAGCTGACTCATAGAGTTGGGAAGGAAATTTTTTACTCAATATTCTTTTGTAATTTTTGCATTTTGAACCATGTGAATACACTATTTTTTAAAATTTAAATACATCCTGTCATGCATGTATGCCAAAATGACTCAGGATATAGATAAGGGTAATCTCCATAATGTTAAATAGTTTCTTTGTATCCATGTTTTTCCATTTCCTTATCTTGGACCCAAGATGGTGTTTGTGAGGGAATAAGTATGGAAAGGATCTTTTTAAAGTATCCAGGCAATGTCTTTAAAATTCTGCGGGACAACTATACTCTAATAAAAATTAAAAAAAAATTTTTTTTTATTTCTGAGGGAATTTCATTTTCAACATAAAATTCTGTACCTAGCTGAATGGTCAATCCAGTTTGAAGATAGGACAAAGTAATTTTCACTAATTGCCCCAGTTAGAGCTACAGAATGAGTTTACGACTTTTTAAAAATTATTATTCAAAATGACTTTCACCACTTCACATACTTGGATGGCTACAATTTTTTTAAAAAAAGGAAAATAACAAATGTTGGTGAAAATGTGGAGAAATTGCTATACATTGCTGATAGGCATGTAAAATAATACAGCCAACACAAAAAAAGTTTGGGCAGTTCCTCAAAAAGCTAAACATAGAATTACCTTATGACTCAGCAATTCTACTATACCCAAAGGAACTGAAAGCAGGGACTTAACCAGATACTTGTATACCAATATTTATTGCAGCATTATTCACGTTACCCAAAAGGTGGAAACAATTCATATGTCCATCAGGGGACTTCCCTGGTGGTCCAGTGGCTAAGACTCCACCCTCCCAATGCAGGGGCCCTGGGATCGATCCTTGGTCAGGGAACTAGATCCTGCAATCTGTAACTAAGAGCTCACATGCCGCAACGAAGATCCCGTGTGCCACAACTAAGACCCAACGCAGCCAAATAAATAAATATTTAAAACAAAAAACAAATGTCCGTCAACAAATGAATGGATAAATAAAATATGGTATATACGTCAATGGAGTATTATTCAACCTTAAAAAGGAGTGAAGTTCTGGCACATGCTACTGTGTTGCATGAACCTTGAAAACATTATGCTAACTGAAATAAGCCAGATACAAAAAGATGAATATTATATGATTCTACTTACATGAAACATCTAGAATGGGCACATTCATACAGACAAAAAGTAAGTTAGAGGTTACCAGATGCTGGAGGGAGGGGATGGGGAATTATTGCTTAATGGTTAGAGTTTCTGTTTGAGATGACGAAAAAGTTATGGAACTAGATAGGAATAATGGTACAACATTGTGGATGTAATTAATACCACTGAATTATATACTTAAAACAGTTAAAATGGCGAATTTTATGTTATATATATATTTTAACTACAATTTTAAAAAACAATAATGTAATATTCCAAAAACCACTGAATTTTACACTTAGGTGAATTGTATGGTGTATGAATTATATTCACAAAGCTGCTTAGAAAAAAAGGACATTCACAATTTTAATCTTGCTGAAAAAGAGATAACTCTGCATGTGCTAGTAAGAACAGTTAGGACACAGGGTAAGTTTGACATATAATTATGTAGTAAGTATACATGCCAGTTAGCCTACCTTGAGATCTAAAAAACAATAAAGGAAATACAAAACCAGAAATTGAGGATGAAGCTGTTGCTCCTCAGGTCAACTGACTGCTAGAAAAATTTATTAATCAGGCAAACCTTTATTTGTTAGACTTACTGCAGTAAGGAAGAATACCACTTTGATAGAGTCTTAGTAATGTTTCGGAAGAGTGAAGTCAGAGGAAGATATTTATAGGGTTTTGGAGTGTTGAGTTCAAGCCGCTTAGATGGATCTTTCAAGAAGGAAAATTGAGTGGGATTGGACAAAGTTTGTGACATAATAGCTTAGGATTTGTGGATACAGTGAGATGAGGGCCTTGCAGTGAGACTTGATAAGTCAACTATTACCTGATAAGTAAGTTTTTTGTCCAGGTGGGTGATCTATTGTCCTAATAGAAGAGCTGTTTGCCTAGATGAACAAATTGCTTGCATAGATAAAATTAGCTTTGAAAAAATTTCCCCAAATGGATAGTAAAGTTATTTATTGATTTATCATCTTGCCTTTCTGGAAAAAATTTCCTGAGGCAAATGTGAACAATCTTTATAGAGAGAGCTCTAGTCACTCACTTTACCCTATTTCTTTCTTAGTCTAGATCGGTGATTGGCAAACTATAGCCTGTGAACCAAATCTGACCCTCTGAATATTTTTGTACAACCCATAAGCTAAAAATGGCTTTTACATTTTTAAATAGTTGGAAAATTAAAAGGAGAATAATACTTCATGACACATGAAAATTATAAGAAAGTCAAATTTCAGTGCCTATAAATAAAGTTTTATTGGGATACTGCCACACCTTTCATTTATGTATTGTCTATGGCTGCTTTCACGCTACAGGGACAGAGCTGAGTAGTTAACAACAGAGATTGTATGGTCTGCCAAGCCTAAAATATTAACTATCTGGATATTTATAGAAATAACTTGCTGACGCCTTCCCTGGTTGAAGAACAGGAGGCATATTACCAAAGGGTGACCTAGCCATTTGAAGAAGGAAGGAAGACGGAAATGTACATATTGAAAAGTAGGAAGGAAAAGACTTAAAGAAATTCATCTAGGACTTCCCTGGTGGCGCAGTGGTTAAGAATCCACCTGCCAATGCAGGGGACACGGATTCAAGCTCTGGTCTGGGAAGATCCCACATGCCGTGGAGTAGCTAAGCCCGTGCGAAACTACTGAAGCCCGTGTGCCTAGAGCCCTGCTCTGCAATAAAGACAAGCCACCAAAATGAGAAGCCCGCACACCGCCACGAGGAGTAGCCCCCGTTTGCCGCAACTAGAGAAAGCTCACACACAAAAACGAAGACCTAACGCAGCCAAAAATAAATTAATTAATTTTTAAAAAAAAGAAAGGAAGAAATTCATCTAGTTCTGACTAGGTAACTAAATCAAAGGCAACTGGACCAAAGATAGTCTGCTCATTTATGAGCAAAAAGCTGATGGGAAGACACCTTAAAGAAAAATATCTTTTCAGGACTTCCCTGGTAGGAAAATTGTTAAGACTCTGCACTCCCAATGCAGGGGGCACAGGTTCATTTTTTTTTTGCTGCACAGTCAAAAAAAAAAAGTCTTTCAAATACAAAAAACACAGCAAATTAGAACCAAGTCTTGAATAACTTTAGATTAGAAACACAGCACTTTTCAGTAGTTCTCTGCATTGGTAGGCAAAAACATAACAAATGTAAACATTTGTTTCTGCTGGGGAAGGAGGATGGTTAATAGAAATATTTTCCTATTTATTTATTTATTTATTTTTTTTTTTTTTGCAGTACGCAGGCCTCTCACTGTTGTGGCCTCTCCCGTTGCAGAGCACAGGCTCTGGACGTGCAGGCTCAGTGGCCATGGCTCACGGGCCCAGCCGCTCCGCGGCATGTGGGATCTTCCCAGACCGGGTCACGAACCCATGTCCCCTGCATCAGCAGGCAGACTCTCAACCACTGCACCACCAGGGAAGCCCTCCAATTTATTTTTCACACACACGTACCTACTTGCACAAATTCACAGTCACCAAAAAATGCTCTCTCCCCAAACAAAAACAGAAATTATAATAATAAAATAATCCTTAAGCCATATCTACATTTTGTATTTAAGCAAACAAAGATCCTAGGAGTAAAAGCAAAATGTAAAGTCAATTAAAAAAAAAAATAAGCAAACAGCATTATTAAATACAAAATATTCCTATTACATAAGTATTAGTAGATGATGTTCTCTGCTTCTCTACAACTTTGGAACTGTATTATTGACCTGTTAAATCTACTCCATGTGAGCTCCAAGAACCAGAAAAGACCTTATTATCATTCTTTGATGTCACATCAAAAATTTCTGGGGTATCTAGACTGAGAGACTGTATACACAAACAGACAATAGACAGACTACACATAAAAATAGAACTCTGACCCACAGTCTGCCGCAAACATCCGGGAAGTCAAACAAATACAACTCAGACTTGTAGGAAGTCAGACAACTATCTCTAGCAAACAGTCCAGGAAGCTAAACAAAAACCTCTGTAACAATTGGCCCAAAATGTCTAGGGCTTGATTAATATTGGATAGCTTTCCGAATTTTTGCCCCTGCTTCCAACTTAGGGCCAAGGAGAGAAAGCCAAATATGCACCCCTAACCAATCACTTGGGATGCTCCATTTCTAGTTAGTCCACCTGCAGCTCCCCTACACCAGCATCCTCCAATCAGAGCACATCCAAAGCCTTTCCTTTTCTCCATTATAAAGCTTTCCCACTCCTCTGGCTGCCTTTGAGTTTCTTTTCACAACACAGTGATGGTGGCTGACGTTTTTTGCTGTAGCTGTTAAGAATAGCCTTTGCTTGTTCTCATTTGGGTTGTCTTTGTTTTTTTCTGCAAGACCATTATTACCTTCATCATCAGTATCTTCTAGTTTTTTAATCCTTTGCTATTCAACACTTCCTGTGGGAATGACTGTTTGGCTAACAACATTCTAGAACAGGCAACATCGCCAGTGCCCAGCTGACTTTATTCTCCAGGGGACGTTTCTGAGACCACTCTGGTCTTTGTATAATGAGTAATTATAAAGGAGTTAGAGAAGAAAGCCTGGGGCCTGGGATTCCCCCTTCAGCTTTAATTAGGTTTCTCTCTGTCACTGCAGCAATAGTCCTTACAGATATTTTAAAAAAGAAAACTCTGAAGTTTTTGTCATCAGCTGTTAATATTCTATACACCACCTTCTTTGTGCAAGGTAAGGTGTACTGGCTCCATTCTAGATGTGTGCAGGAAGCCTGTCTACTTTTTCTGGATTCATGTTGTTGGTCAACCTGAAGCAGGAGGCTCTTTTCAACACTAGCAGGTGGCAAGAGCAAAATGGTTGCTTTAAAGTAGACAGAAGAAGGAAGCAATTGGCAGTTGGTTTTAAGAAAACAAGCTTCTATATGTTCAACTTCTGTGTATCTGATCCGAGGTTGATTGAATACGCAGATGTGGAACCTGCAGATGTGGAGGGCCGACTGTGAGGGACTTCAGCACCTGTGGACTTTGGTATCTGCAGGGGGCCAGGAACCAATTCCCCATGGATACTGAAGAATGACTGTACTTTTCCTTAAACTAGATCTGCCTGAGAACTTGCCTGTAGTCAAGACATCATGCTGGTTCTTGGATGTTATACATGTCCTACCTTTCCAGCTCCCCTTTCACATCCACTCTTCTCCCAATACATGAACCTACTAGGGTGTATTGCTTGTGGCAGAGGAAGGCTTCAGGGTCCCAGGACAGATAAACCTCAAAGCACAGCGTCAGCTATTGAGAAAGTGAATGACTCTAATGATGGAGTAATACATCCCTCGCAAGTCAGATGTTTCCAAATTCTTTGCTTTCAAGAAAATTGAAGGAGGATATAAAGAAGTTGACAGCCAAAATTACATTAAAAATCAACATTTGGGAACTCCCTGGTGGTCCAGTGATTAGGATTCCGTGCTTTCACTGCTGAGGGCACGGGTTCAATCCCTGGACAGGGAACTAAGATCCTGCAAGCTGCAGGGCGTGGCCAAAAAAAAAAAAGGAAAAGAAAAGAAATCAACATTTGATGATTGATAACAATTACTGTCATGTACCTCAGAAAGATTTCAGATAAACGAATGATATCACTACAATAAAATCCCTTTCATTCCCGTTTCCTCATTTATACTATAAGGTGTCAAAAACAAACCCAGACTAGGTAAGGAGAAACTGTTTTTCAAAAAGACTATTTTATTGGGGGAGGAAGATATTGCAGAAGAGAGAACACTCTGACAGAGTAAACAAGTTCAGCAGGAACAGGGTGTGGGCGAATGCGATCAGCAGATTAGCACCCTGAGTGTGGGACACAATTGAACAGTTTTTCATTGCAGTCAACCAATCCTGATAGTGCCATTAAGGAAGTTGTTCCACATCACAATGCTTGTTTAAGCTCAAGGGTCCACCAAAGTTTAGGAGCCCAGAGGAAGGAGAGAAGCCCAACTAAAGTTTGATCTAATCAGGTTGTTACTAGACTCAACGGGTCCGTCGGTTGGGGTGCATAGTCAACGAACACACCAAGTACTTTTGATCAAAGCAGAAGCATTTATTACTTGTGACAAGTAAGGTGGCAGGGAGATAACTTTCAAAGCACTGTCTCTCTGAACAGCAAGATCAGTGAAGTTTTAATCTAAGGGAGCATGCATATTCACGGAAGGGCGTGTGTGACCTTCCATGTAGAGGTGAAGTTCTAGATGCACTCGAGCAGTACAACAGGCTTAGGCATCTCATATTCAAAACATGGAGGCAATCCCCGCCCTTAAGGTGGAGATTTTAGCATTAAAATGAGGCAAAGGTTACTCTAGGTTGACAAAATCCAGGCACCTGAGTGAAGTCAAGAGGGTCAGCAAAGGTCAGCATCATCAATCCTTAGGCTCCCTTCACCTGGTGGTTGAGTGCTCCTGGGGTTTGGATCCTGTAAAACAGCTCAGGAATGTACTTCAGGGTGATCTTTACCTTTAAAACAGAACTAGAAGTCCTTGTGACTGATTTATTGTATCCACTATGGTTAGTGCTCTAGCCTGATAATAGTCATTTGTTCCTGAATTATTTGTTCTTTCAGAAGTCCAGTGGGATGGAGTAACCGCTTAAGCTAAAGCCAACCGCTTTGTTCTTTCAAAATCATTAATTACTGAAATCTATTCTTTGTTCCTTATGAAGACCTAGGAGGCCATAATTTACCCTTCCCCCAGCCATCAGTAAAGAGAAAACAGATGGGTTCTGAAATTCACTCTGAAATAACTTAAGCTTATCCAGCATATATTACGATTTCTCTTATTACCTGGTATTCTACTTCTGCAAGGTATTACAAACTCTGACTTAAACCCATCCCTTCCTTATTACTGTCTTGCTAACAAGATTAGTGGCATTTTGTTGAGACTGGTCAGTACAAACTGTTCAGCTAATCATTTATGAGATAAAGAATGGGAATTGGAGAGTCTGCCTCTGGCCTTATCATAGTGATGTGGACTGTAATGAAAAGGACCTTGAGTGGAGGCTCAGCTCTATAATATTTGCAAAAGTTTCTTCTCCACAAAAGGATAGAGGTAGTATACACACTGATCCCATGATTCTAACTGGTCCTGTGAAGTTAATAAAAATAAGCTCCTCAAAAGCAGAGACCACGTGTTTTGTGTTTCCCTGGTACCTAGCTGGTACATGATAAGGATCCTCAATAAATATTTACTGGACTTCCCTGGTGGCACAGTGGTTAAGAATCGCCTGCCAATGCAGGAAACACAGGTTCGAGCCCTGGTCCGGGAAGATCCCACATGTCGCGGAGCAACAGAGCCCGTGGGCCACAACTACTGAGCCTGCACTCTAGAGCCTGCGAGCCACAACTACTGAAGCTCGCGTGCCTAGAGCTTGTGCTCCGCAACAAGAGAAGCCACCGCAATGAGAAGCCCGTGCACTGCAATGAAGAGTAGGCCCTCTTGCCACAACTAGAGAAAGCCCACGTGTAGCAATGAAGACCCGATGTAGCCAAAAATAAAAATTAATTAATTAAAAAAAAAAGCTAAAGCCTTTCACATATCAGTTTAAATAAATAAAAAATAAATATTTACTAATTTGAAGATTCCATAAGTCAGAAGAAATCTCCTGCTTCTCCAACATATCTAGACCCTAAAAAGTGATGACTATAAGGGTCTTGGAAAGGTGTTTCTGTTGTGAGGATGTGTCATGTTTAGGTCTCACACTATTAATTTATTTTCATTGTGTATCATTATCCGACCCTGCTCTCAATAACGATAACTTAAGAGCTACTCTACTCCTTTTTCAGGCCACAATATCACAGGAAAATGGAGTCCAAAAATTGCTAACTTAATTAGGAATTGAAAGGATTAAGATGCATACTTACAAAGCCATTTTTTAAATTCTTTTTTTAAAGCCAGTTCTTAGTTCATACAAACTAGATATAATTACAGATGGGAATACAGAGAAGGAGACAGAGGGACGGCTTGATTGCAGGGGAAAGTGAGAGGAAATGGAGCTCTGGCAGGAAGAAGGATGGAGAAAAAGACCTTCCATAACAAAGACCAGGAAGGATAGAGGAAATGCCCCCACCACCCCTATCCACCCCAAACAAACAAAGGATCTGAGGGTGATCCATTGTTCAACAGCTGTAGACATTTACAGTTGCCCTAATTTGATGGTGAGGAACCTGGATGCCTTAGGTGGATGCCTGGAATTGCAAAGAAAACCTCACCACCTTGAGAACAGCAGGAGGTAGGTAGGACTTTTGCCAATGAGCACATGTTGGATTCTTTCCCCTTTTTGTCTTTCATGAAAAAGGCTGCTATGACCATTTGCGTACAAGTTTTTGTGTGGATATGTTCTCGTTTCTTTGGGTATATATCTAGGAATGGAATTGCTGGGTCGTATGGTAACTATGTTTAACCTTTTGAGGATGTTGGAACCAGGGTGGGCCACCCCAAAATATATCTCAATGACATACTGATTATTTTGGTTGGTTTTTTGTGTGTGTGTGTGTGTGTGTGGTACGCGGGCCTCTCACCGTTGCGGCCTCCCATTGCGGAGCACAGGCTCCGGACGCACAGGCTCAGCGGCCATGGCTCACGGGCCCAGCCGCTCCGCGGCATGCGGGATCTTCCCAGACCGGGGCACGAACCCGTGTCCCCTGCATCGGCAGGCAGACTCTCCACCACAGCGCCACCAGGGAAGCCCCTGATTATTTTGAATTACAGTTACTTAAGAAACAGTTGATGTAAGAGGGACACTTTGGCCCTTTTCTCTGACTCCTTGAAAGCAGGAAATAAATCTCCAATGTGATAGGTGCCCTCCCTTCACTGGGAGGTAGAAAGACATCCTTACCATCAAAGACAAGGAATTCAGGCAGAGAAGCCTATATAGACAAACCTTGTTACTTCTTTACTCACCTACCACCCAAGCCCAAACTCTGCTTAAATTCCTTACTAATTAAACACCCAAACCTAAGCTTTTTTTGTCCTGTCAAATCCTCACAAAGGTACTGTTTCCTTACACGAAAAGATATAAAAGCTGCCTGCTTTTGGTCACTCTCTGAGTATGATCTCCTGTGTATGTGAAATTAAATTGGCTTTTCTCCTGTTAATCTGTCTTGTGTCAATTTTATTATTTGTCCAGCCACAAGAACTCAAGAAAGGTAGAGGGGGAAATTTTGCCCTCCTCAACAAGGAACTGCCAGGCTGTTATCCAAAGCAGATGCACCATTTTATATTCTCAACAGCAACATGTCAGGGTTCCAATTTGTCCACATCTTCACCACACTTGCTGTCTGTCTTTTTGATTATGGCCATCCATCATAGGAAGCATGAAGTGGTATCTCATGGTGGTTTTGATTTACATTCCCTTGATGGTTAATGATATTAATCATCTGTTCATGAGCATATTGGCCATTTATATATCTTCTCTGGAGAAATATCTATTCGGATCCTTTGTCCATTTTTAAGTGAGCTATTTATCTTTCTATTGTTGAGTTTTAAGATTTTAAAAAATATATTCTGGATATTAGTTCCTGGATATGATTTGCAAGTATTTTCTCACATTCTGTAGGTTGTCCTTTTACTTTCTTGATCATGTCCTTTGAAGCACAAACTTTTCAATTTTGATGAAGACAGAATTTCTTTGGCTGCTCGTGCTTTCAATGTCATATCTAAGAAATGACATTGCCTAATTCAAAGATTTATACTTAAGTTTACTTCTAAGAGTTTCAGCTCTTACATTTAGGTCTTTGATCCATTTTGAGTCAATTTTTGCATGAGGGATATGAAGTGTTGGAAGGAAGAAGGATGTAATAGGGTCCCAACATCATTACTTTGCATGTACATTCAATTGTCCCAGCACCATTTGTTGAAAACATTATTCTTAATCATGATGAGTCTATTTGTCCTCCTCAAAAATAACAATAAAATTGTAACAAAATCAAATCCCTTTGGAAAAGGAGGCAGCCAGTTTTCCAATAGTGCTTGCTTGCCATGGAAAACTCCAGAACTGTCAATGATAAATTTCCATAAGTATATAAAAATGTGGATGAAAATAGCATCATCATCATACGGTAAGGAGCACATGAGCTCATGAAAATTTAGCTCTTAGAACAACACCTGGCACATGCCAAGAGTTCAATAAATATTATGTATTGATATTAAAAACAAAAAAAGAAAACACTATTCTTTCCCCCATTGAATTGTCTTACACCCTTGTTGGAAATCAAGTGACCTATATTTTTCTTAAACTCTTTTCAGTGCCTCTATTTAAATGTGCAGTGTTTCCTAGTGGATCTTGACTGATACAGTAACTGGTACCAGAAGTGATCCCAGGAAGCATTCCTTCAAAAAGGGACTCTGGGATTAGGCTGCTAACATATTTGAGAAGCAATGGCTAACCCCCTTGCTGGAGAAGAGTGAACACTGATAAGCCACAGAATATAGTGGCACCATGATGACTCAAATATCAGTTGTAGCATAGGTTAATGTGCGTGTTGAAGGCACTGGGAGATCAAATCAGTATGGCATGCAGGTGTTGTGGGGACAATAGAAATTATAAAGATTTGGGAGATTTCTGGTGGCCCTACGAAGGGTAAAGGACAAATTGATTCAGAAACTGAGTAAAAGATTAAAAAACCTCCACAGCAGCTTTGAGTTTGCAAAGCCAATATAACTAAACATCAAGCACAGGGGCTAAATGTAGTGGTTATAGAGTTGTAACAAAACTGAGACTTAACACTGTCAGGATCTCTTTTGTAAAAGTAAAGACACTTGTGGGTAAGAGATAGACCCTGAGA
The DNA here is from genome assembly GCF_937001465.1 of Orcinus orca. Taxonomy (NCBI): domain Eukaryota; kingdom Metazoa; phylum Chordata; class Mammalia; order Artiodactyla; family Delphinidae; genus Orcinus; species Orcinus orca. The sequence goes on from NC_064569.1 coordinate 26,218,576, forward strand.
CATAAGATAGGCTCATTTTGGCAGACCTGAATGAGGTGAAGAACTTTAAAACCCTGACTACCCCCTGACTCCTACCTCTGAGCCTTTTTTCCTGACAGAGGGCAGATCCTCCTCAGCTGTTTGAGGAAACCAGTCTTCCCCCGAAATAAAATTCTTTAATGATTGTACCTTGGTCAGTAGCCTCCCAAGATTATGATAATTCTCTGAACCCCCTGTACTATCCTTCATTCTTTCTAGTCCCACAGTAAGAGTTAGATCTAACATAAATGTCTTCGTTTGCTTTGACTGCTGTAACAAAGTACCACAAACTGAGTGGCATAAACAACAGAATTTATTGTCTCACAGTTCTGGAGGCTAGAATCCAAGATCAAGGTATTGGCAGGGTGGGTTCCTTCCAAGAACTGTGAGAGAGACTGTTCATCTCTTCTGGTGGTTTGCTGACACTCTGGTGTTCCTCACTCTTAGAAATATTGTCCCATCTACCTTCGTGCTCACATGGTGTTCTCCCTGTATGCATGTCCCCTTTTTATAAGGACACTAGTCATATTGGATTAGAGCTTACCTAATGACCTCATTTTGACTCGGTTACATCTATAAAGACCCTATCTCCAAATAAGGCCACATTCCAAGGCAACGAGTGTTAGGATTCAACATATAAAATTTGGGAGAGACACAATTCAACTGATAGTGATAACACAAGCAGGGAAATACAGTACCTTACCCAGGAGGAAATAGCTTATACATGAAAAAAATGGAAAGATCTCAGCAATTTGTATTGGCAAAAATCTGGAGAACATGTATGAGATTGCATTTTCCAAAAGTGTTAGGTGTTAGACCAGTGATGATAAATACAAGATTTGATTAGGTTGAAGTTATCAGTTGGGCGCACTCCCATGGGAATCAGAATTTAATGTGTTGGACTTCCCCAGTGGGGCAGTGGTTGAGAATCTGCCTGCCAATGCAGGGGACACGGGTTTGAGCCCTGGTCAGGGAAGATCCCACATGCCACGGAGCAACTAAGCCCGTGTGCCACAACTACTGAGCGCATGCCACAACTACTGAAGCCCGTGCACCTAGAGCCCATCCTCTGCAGCAAGAGAAGCCACCGCAATGAGAAGCCCGTGCACTGCAACAAAGAGTAGCCCCTGTTCGCCACAACTAGAGAAAGCCCGCATGCAGGAATGAAGACCCAAAGCAGCCAAAAATAAATAAATTAATTTTTAAAAAAAGAATTTAATGTGTTGACCCAAGCACCAAAAGAAGAATGAACGTTCTCCTAAGTTGGCTAATTGAATCTTGAGCCCAATTCATTGCCCATCAAATTGAGAAGCCTGGACTTCCTTTGTACGTAGTGTAGAGGAAGGAGTCTAAGGACTCAGGGATACGGTAATGATGGCATGAATCTATTATGATCTACTTCTTTTGCCACTCTGAAGCACACACCTCTCTGGGAGAGCCTGAACAAGAATCCCTCCCCCAGTACGTTACCGAATGCGTTAGTAAGGTGGATATCAGCATCCTTATAAAGCTTTTTGGTAGCTATTCTTCTGTAAGCTGGAGACAATGGTTAATGATGTTGCCAAGGAATTGAGTTCCCTCCTCTAAAATGGAGTAAAGGGATCCAGGAGTGGAAGAGGCATGGCAATCCTTAAACCTCAGTGACAAGGTGAGTACAATTACCAGAATAACCCACAGGGATGAAGGTGTGACCTGTAATGATATGTGATGATGTATAACTGGTCATAAGACCTTAGGAATTAAATATAAGGGCAACTTACCAAGGTGTTTCTTGACATATTCAGACAATAATTATAGGTCTAGTGGACAGAAAACTAAGTCACTGTAGTGGGAATTCACATCCTCTTATCCAGTTTCTAGAACTAAACTAGTTCACAGACAGAAGCCCCAAAGGACCCTGCAATGTGACCACAGGTGTGTTTTGTGAATCTTCAGTAAAACATTTCCCAGACACAAGTGGACAGTGTGACTATGAACTGGAAAAAGGTAAATATATTTAGGGGTTATTTGATATTGGCTTTGAACTAAAGCTAATTCCCCAGAGATACAAAATAAATAAAATAAAATTATATAAAGTGGACTTCCCTGACAATGAAGGGGGACACGTGTTCGAACTCTGGTCCAGGAAGACCCCACGTGTCGCGGAGCAACTAAGCCCATGCGCCATAGCTGCTGAGCCTGTGCTCTGGAGCCCGTGAGCCACAACTACTGAGCCCATGTACTGCAAATACTGAAGCCCCTGCACCCTAGAGCCGGTGCTCTGCAAAAGAGAAGCCACCGCAATGAGAAGCCCACACACCGCACCAAAGAGTAGCCCCCACTTGCCCCCAACTAGAGAAAAGCCCGCGCACAGCAACAAAGACCCAATGCAGTCAAAAATAAATAAATAAATAAGTAAATTTACAAAAAATAAATTATATAAAGCAAAACAAAACAAAAGCAAATCAACAAAGAAATCCACCATAGATCACCAGTCAGACTTGGACCTTATGGAGGTCAGGTGATATACAGTATCTTGATCAGAGTCACTTTCACAATGGGTCCAATGGCATGATGGAGCCATTCTATGGTTGCTTCCCTAGTCTCAGACTGTATGGTGGGAAAAGAAATATTTAGTAACTGCTCTTTGATTGATGGAGTGAGGACTATAGTTAGAAGGTTCAAGTGGAAGCTGCTGTAACTCTCTCTCCAACCCATCAACACCGTGTTCCAAAAGTAATTCTGTTTCCCTGGGAAAATTCTAAAGATTTGTGCTACCACTATAGACTTGAAAGATGCAGAGTGTTTATTTCTATCACAACCCCACTTAATTCTCTGCCTGGGGCAAGAGCCATATGTGTTTTAGAGAATGACTGTAGATTATTGGAAACTTAATCAGGGGTGATGCCAATTAAAGCTATGATTCTGGTTGTGGTATATTTATGGAGCAAATCAACATAGCCTCTGGCCCTTGGTATGAACTAATGACCTAGAATATAATCCCTTTCTTTCTCTCTCTACAATTCCTTTTATCAAAGATCATCAAAAGCAGTTTGCCTTTATATGTTAGGGATAGCAATAAACTTTGACAACCTTACTTCTGTGCTATGTCTCTCTCTCTTTTCCCCCCTTCATATATATTCTTTATTCTTCTCTATCTTGTGATATCCCTGGAAGATTGACCTTTATGGGCACAATCTTGCCAGAGAATGGTAGATAAATGTCACACAATTCAAGACCTGCCTCTTTGGTGGATTTCTAGGGGTCCAGTGGTCTGAAGACATGTTGGGATATCCCCTCTAAAGTGAGAGAAATTGTTGCCTATTGCATTGCTCCCCAGGAAGAAAGAGGCATCATTCTTGGAGGACCTCTTTGAATTGACAACTTACGCTATGTCTGATGTGTTGTTGCTGCTTCTCATTTGCCAGGTAACCCATAGGCTTCTAGTTTCAAGTAAAACCCAGAGGTAGACATTTCTGTAGCAAGTCTACGGTATGGTGCGAGCTTCCCTGACACTTTTGTAGGTGACAGCAGTCCCAATGGTGGAAGTGTCTGTGGGGGACAAAGATGCTGCATTTAGCCTCTAGGAGGCCTCAGTAGAAGAGCCATATCAGAGACTCCCAGAGTTTTGGAAGAAGGCCATACCGTCTTTCTGACAACCATGCTCCATTTGAAAAGTAGCTCCTCACTTGCTACTGGGACCTGCTAGAGTCTGAGCCCTTGACTGTGAAATGTCCAAGTATTTAGTTCACCCTAACTGCCAACCATGAACTAAGTGTTATATGATGATCAAATTAGAACATTACATGTGAACGGTGGCACTTTATAATTGAATGGCAATATTATATGTAAGACTGTGGTGAAGTAGATTCGAGAGGCACAGTTAAACTGTACAAGTAATTGAGTCAGAGCGTCTTGGTAACTGCATGTGCTGTTTTACTGCCTTCTCTTCGTCTCACATTTAAGATTTTACATGGAGTTTTCTGTGCCCAGAAAGCAGAGTAGGAAAAAAATGTCAGCCTGAAACTGGCCAGAAATGGAAGATCTCAGCACTATAGAATCACTTGGGGATAATTCTGAGAGTGGTGGAGGGAAACCCTCCCAGGGGCAGCAAACTAGAAGATACATTTGCTTGTGTACTTCATGTGGAAAGAGAAATATCCTGAGATATGTATCTAAACTGATTCCTGGATAGTGGCTAAAAGTTCACTAGTTACATAGAGACTTGATAAAAAGAGAATTAGACGATTGACAACAAGAAGACAAGGGGGAAAGGTGTGGGGATTGACTTCTCAAAATGGTTATGGAGTGTGAAGCTATTATTCTCCCATGTAAGTGCCACCAGAGGGCATCCATTCTGGAGGAAGAGCTCAATAATCAGGTAGCCAAGATGACCCAACCTCTGGATATCAGTAAGCCTTTCTCCCCTAGTTATCTCAGTGTTTACTTAATGGTCTCATGTATAAGTATCCATAGTGGCAGGTATGCATGGTGCTATGGATTGAATTGTGACCCTCACCCCCAAACTCACACTTCTGTACCTCAGAGTGTGACTGTATTCAGAGATAGAACCTTGGAAGCAGAGCTACTGCCCAGGGCCAGAGGGGCAATGATATCTCCCAGAGCCCCAAGGTGATGCTGCTGCCCCAGTGGACCCAGAAGGCAGGGCCAGCACCCTGGTGGGACCAGAGGACAGGGTATCAAACCAAGGAAGATTATTGTCAAGCCTGAAAATCCAATGAAATTTGCCCTGCTAGGTTGTGGACTTCTTGGGATCTGTGATCCCTTTTTCTTTCAAATTTCTCCCTTTTTGAATGTCTATTATGTATCTGTTCCAATGTTGTATTTTGGAAGTAAATAACCCCTCTGGTTTCACATGTCTACAACTGGAAAGGAAACTTGCCTCAGGATGAATCATACCTTTAATCTCACCTCTACTTGATTTAGATGATTTTCAGATGAGATCTGGGGCTTAGGGGTGATGTTGAAATGGCTAAGACTTTTGTGCTATTGAGATGGGGTGAATGTATTTTGCATACGAGAAAGACATGAATTTGGGGCATCCAGAAAGCAGCGTGTTATGGACTAAACTAAAATTCCACTAAAATTCATATGTTCAAGCCCTAACCCCATAATGTCAAAAAGTGACTGTATTTGGAGACAGGGCCTTTAAAGAGGTAATTAAGTTAAAATGAAACCATTTGGGTGGGCCCTCATCAAATCTGGCTCCTGTTCTTGTAAGAAGAGGAGATTAGGACATAAAAGACATACTAAGGACAAGTGCACAGAGAAAAGGTTTTATGAGGACACAGTGAGAAGGCAGCCATGTGCAAGCCAAGCAGAGAGGCCTTGAGAGAAACCAAATTTGCCAACACCTTGACCTTGGACTTCTAGTCTCCAGAGAAAAAAAATTTCTGGTGTTTGAACCACTCAGTCTGTGGTATTTTGTTATGGAAAATCTAGCAAGCTAATATACATAGTTCAACATTACCCTCCCCTCACCAGGCTGAGGTGGTGGCTACCACCTCTAACAACAATGGAGGCCAGTGATGAGCCCAAATGTGGCACCATCTCCTGGGAAATTAGCCCACCCTGTGGCAGAGTGATTACACAGAATCCCCTCCATCATGGAGATGGAGTGACTTGTCCTCTTAGGGATAGACATACATTTCAGGTATAGTTTTACTTGTCCTGCCAAAACCACCTCTGCCAATTTTGTGTATGTTATTCACGCACAGACTCCAGACAGATGATTCACTTTACAGCAAAATAATTTTGACAATGTGTTCATGCCCATAATATTCACCTGTCAAAACATATCCCATCACCCAGAAGCAGCTTCCAGGAGAGAACACCCTGTGAGGTCAGTACCATCCTACACTATATACCTTAAACCAGTAACTAATAAATATTTCTCTGAAGGAAAGCCTGTCATTCATTTATTTCCTCCCTATCAGTGATATGGTAAGAAATGATTGACGTTAACCATCCTGCCCTGTAAACACACTAATGGCATTTACTAGTGAAAGCATTGCATTGGTCAAAAAGTTCGTTCGGGTCTTTCCATAAGATGTTACAGAAAAACCTGGATGAAGTTTTTGGCCAACCCAAAGTGTAAGGAATTCATTATCTAAATATGGCTTTTTAGCAAGATATACTAAATTACTGTCTAGATTTCTTACTGTAAATAAATGTGGAATTTATGGGTTGGTGGACATGACTGGCTGAGTAATGAGAGTTAGTCATGCGGATCTTTCTACCTACCAAATGGTTTTCTCTGAGAACACAAAGTTAAGTGCTCATCTATTACTCCAAGACCAAAATGCATCCCAATGTGGGAGAAAAGGAAAATTAGGAAGATGTATCTGATAGATTTAGCTCCTCTAGGAACAAGTGACACATTTATGTCTGTATCCTGCATGTATCAGTTGAATCATTGATAAAGTCTGGTGTTGGTGAGACCTATGATTCATGTGGGTCTGTTTTGAGAATCCAACTATTTATGGTAGTTCAGGTCTATCCCTTCTACAACTATGGTAAGTACATCTGGGAGCCAAAGGGTTAAAGCAGGAGCAATCCTCTCACTACTACACCTAAATACCTACTGAAGGGTTTTTGCTTCCTATCTACAATTCTTGGGCTTAGTGGATTTAGAGGTTCTAGCACCCAGGAGAGGAATGTGTCTTCCAGGGAATAGAGTCAAGATTCTTGTAAATTGGAAGCTGAGACTTTCCCCTGACCACTTTGAGTTCCTCATGCCACTGAAACACTGGGTAGAGAAGTTGGTCTCTCTACTGGCCAGATTGAGTGGTCCTGATTACCAGGGGAAATTTGGAAGTGGAAGCAAGGAAGACTACATCTAGAACCAGGAGACTCACACGGTGCCTTTCAGTACAGCCACGGCCAATAATAAGAGTCAATGGGAAACTGCGGCAACTTGATAAAGATAGAATCACTAAAGGTTGGCTCACCCCACCAGGTAAACGACTCTGTCTAGACAAGGTGCTGGCAGAGGTAAGGGGATTATAGAATGGGTGGTGGAAGAAAATAGATAAAATTGTCAACTTAGTTTTTAAAGTAAATACAGCAGTGAAGAAATTAGTAAATACATTTTATGTTAATGATTTCCCTCTCTCCTTTTTCCCCCAGTCAACTTATATAAAGGGTTCTAGGAGTGACCAATGTTTTTGGTTTCAGGTTGGAAGTATGACTGAATTGACATCATCCTGTGGTAATACGGTGGTTGACGGGACTCTGTGTGTCTCTGGTGTTGAGGAACAAACTTTTTGTCCAAGAACAGAATGCAGAATGAGGAGTAAAAAGGGTGGAACGTGCTGTGTATTTTCTATTTGCCCCATGGGTCAACTTTCTGTCCATTTCTACCTTTTTCTGTGTCCATGGGATTAAAATATTGTGGACTGCATCAACAGGCTTCCTTGCTCTTTGTTTCTGTATTAGTTTTGTATTGCTGTTATAACAAATTACCACAAACTTAGTGGCTTAAAATAACACAAATTTGTTATCTTACAGTTCTGGCGGTCAGAAGTCTGAAACAAATTTTACTAGGCTAAAATCAAGGTGTTGCCATGGCTGCATTCCTTCTGGAGGTTCTGGAGGAGAATATTTCTTTGTCTTTTCCAACTTCGTAGAGGCCATCTGCATTCCCTGGTTTATGGCCCCTTCCTCCATTTTCAAAGTGAGCAACATAGCATCTTCAAATCTTTCGCTCTGACTCTCCTGCCTCCCTCTTTCACTTAAAAAAGACCTTTACAATGACATTGGGCCCACCCAGGATTTTCCCGTCTCAATATTCTTTATCACATCTGTAAAGTCTCTTGCCATTTAAGTAACATATTCACAGGTTCTAAGGATTGGAACATGGACATCTTGGAGGGTCATTATTCAGCATAACATGGTTTCCAATTAGATTCAGCCAATGGGGGCCACTGACAAGAGAAGAGAGAGCATGAGGAGAATAAGTTTGAAGTATTTATTCTACTTGTTCTCTCCCTGCTGGTCGTTGCATCCTTTTCTGAAGGCCAAGGCTCCTGTCCCGGGTCCCTTTCCTCCAACTTGAGCTACTTTCTTTGCATTCTAACAGTTGCTCTTTCCCCTGGGCCTTTCGGGCCCAATGGTGGCAACTGCTCCAGGTTCTTACTACCCCTGAGAAGCTTTACCATCCTTTCTCGTTTCCTCTTCATCCTGCACACACCATTACAAACAGTGCTTTTTTTGCTTCTCAGTTACCCTGTTGTTTTGGAAGGAACTTGACTCAGAACAGCAGGGCAATGGTGAAACAACTATGTTAAAATTATGGTGAAGATGATGATGTTGATTATTTACTTTTAGATAAAAAATTGTTCCCTTTTGGTGTACATAATCATTAGTCTAGGTTCTTTATATCTCCCTATAAAATATCTAGTTTGGCTTCCCTGTTTCAGCAACACATTTTATAGTCAACCCTAGTAACTGTTCAAAAATCATCTTGTATTTAAATATTCCAACCATTCCACTCCCTTCTTTAAAAACTTGTAGCTTTGTGCAGTGACAGTATCAGAGCCAATGAGGTTTATCCAAGGCGCGATTATTGCTAATTGAAAACTTTTCCCAATACCCTGTCGGGACGACTTGAAAAATAGTGAGCATTGGCAATTTTTGACAGTTTCCACGGAATCTGAATTTAAAAGCAAACAAACAAACAAAAACAACAACTTGTGATGCCACTTCCTCCATTAATGTGAAGTGATTTTCTACCACTTCTAAAACTACTTCTCATTATTCCCTGTATCCTTCCTACTGCCAGTTGGTTGAAAGCATTTATAAGGAGTAGATTTCCTTCCCAGTGCCTTTTCTGCCATAAGCAGGACTCACTTCCCTCTTGTTTAACCACACTCAGAGTCTTCTTTTGCACTAAGACCCAAAGACTGATAATTATCATTGTTCTATATGGAGCTTGTTTTAACATGAGATTAATGACTGAACTGAAGCTGGGGGTTTTGCAGAGAATTTCGGGCATCAAAAATCTGTGAAGAAGGACATCTTTAACGCAGCATCACCTTATGTTTCACCTTATGACCAAACTACCAATCCAGGTCCCAAACGTAAAATGAAATATTAAATTTTTAAAAAGATGTATTATCTGATGCTTAATTGTACCCACAAGAGAAAAGCAAATTAAACTTAAAATGATATAAAAATTTTCACTTTTTGGTTTGGTGAATAATTGATGGGAGTATACATTCGTAATATCTATAAGGAACAAATTGGCAATAGCTCTTATTTATTAATTCTTTAAAAACATTTTTGGCCACTCTGTACAGCATATGGGATCTTAGTTCCTCTATGAGCGATCGAACCTGTGCCCCTTGCAGTGGAAGCACAGAGTCTTCACCACTGGACCACCAGGGAAGTCCTGGCAATAGCTCTTAAAATTGAAAATGCACACATCATTTGACCCAGAAATTCTACTTCTATAAATATTCTCCCAATTGTGCAAGTTGACCTATTACTAAGGATCTTTATCACAGCAATATTTATAATAGCAAAAAGAATGAAAACAATCAAAATATTTTTCAATAGGAAACTGGATAAATAAATTATGATACCTATGCCTAATGGAATACTATGCAGCTATTAAAAAGCCCATTATATGTATTCATTTGGATATATCTTACATACAATGTGGCTATAAATCAGAAAATTACGGGTGACATCCAAAATTCACATAATGGGATAACACAAAGGATCAGATTGTCAAATCAAACTCAACAAACCAGAGAATTACCTAGAATCAAGCTTCTCTACAGTTTCAAGGATACAAATAATCATGAGACACAGGTGAAGTAGGGTAGGATCTGGGACCATCAACACAGCTCTGGCCAAGATTAACAGATGAGGTTTCTAAGCAATGTGTGCATCACATTAAAACAAAAGTCATTTTAATCATGAAGTATCCATTTTATACCCAGGTAGTTACATAGCTTACATGATATTTTCCAGGAAGCCATTTCCTAAATTCATAGATTCCAGGTTTGGTTACCATAAGCAATCATAGACAACTAGATATATTCTGCTAAAAGCATGCCATAGGTAAGGACTCTTCAGCCAGCAATACCACTGGCTTCTTTGCCAGGAGGTCTATTTAGTAGAATGATCATAAGAAAATTAAACCAGATCACCTCCCTTCTTTCTTTCCCAGAAGTGTCTCCTAGAAACAAAAGGGAATTAGTTGCAGACCTGCTGCACAATAACCCTTTCTTTTCCATATATCATTTTAAATATGAATTAAAATTGAGTGGTTCTGAGAATATGAGAATAACATGGGCTTATATTAGTTTAAAGGTCTTTAAAATTCAACAAGACACTTATATGTCTTAAGATACAATTAAAGTCCTTTAGAATTAGAAGAATACATTGAACATATTTTTAGATATACATGGATAAAGTAACAATGCAATCCAAATTTAAGGGACCTATAAACTACTCTGTATATCCAGAAAGTCTTCTGTTCCTTCACCCTCCAAAGTGTACCAAACAACTTTTCTTTCAGTATATTTTTAGCTATATTCTGAAATTTTACTTTTTCCCCCAACACATCCTTGATAATAGGAGCATGTTTCAATATTAAGTTGAACCATACAAAATTCCTGATACTTGATTGTGTTGGCCTACAAAAACAACAATCTCACATGGTTAAACCTAATACTATGTGGACACTACCCTATTTTACATTTTTTTTAAGCAATAAAATTTTTAAAAATTAATTAATTTATTTTTGGCTGCTTTGGGTCTTTGTTGCTGTGCACGGGCTTTCTCTAGCTGCAGCAAGTGGGGGCTACTCTTCCGTGCAGTACATGGGCTTCTCATTGTGGTGGCTTCTCTTGTTGCAGAGCATGGGCTCTAGGTGTGCAGGCTTCAGTAGTTGTGGCTCACGGGCTCCAGAGCACAAGCTCAGTAGTTATGGCTCACGGGCTTAGTTGCTCCATGGCATGTGGGATCTTCCCGGACCAGGGCTCCAACCCAAGTCCCTTGCATTGGCAGGTGGATTCTTAACCACTGTGCCACCAGGGAAGTCTCCTATTTTACTTCTAAATATAAGTCAAATAAAATATGTAAGGAGCCAAATATATAAAGAATATTGTAATGGTACAATAAGACAAGATTTTGAAGAAGAAAACAACCTTGGTTCGAGTTGGGAGACCTTAACTGTAGTTGCTCCTTCACTACCTACTAACTGTAAGTTATTTATCTCTCTTAATTTCAATTCCCTTTCCTCTCAAATGCGAGTTTAAATGTAGATGATTAAACCACAATGAGATACCACTTCACACCCACTAGGAAAGCTATTACATACAAAACAAAACAGAAAATAACAAGTACGGGCAAGGATGGAGAGAAATTGAAATGCTGTGCATTGCTGGAAGGAATGTAAAATGATTCAGCCCTGTGGAAGCAGTTCGGTGATTCCTCAAAAAGTTAAGCATAGAATCACCGTATGATCCAGCAATCCCAGTCATAAGTATACAACCAAGAGAACTGAAAACAGATACTTGTATACTAATGTTCAGGGAAGCATTATTCACATTAGCCAAAGGTGGAAACAACCCAAATATCCATCAGTAGATGAATGGATCAACAAAACATTGGACAATAATATTCAACAAAACAAAACGTGGTATGTATCCAATGGAATATTATTCGGCCTTAAAAAGGAATGAAATTGTGATCCATGCTACAACATGGATAAACCTGAACACATCAGGCCAAATCAAATAAGCCAGACACAGAAGGCCAAATATTATCTGATTCCACTTATATAGGCACCTAGAATAGGCAAATTCAGAGACAGAAAGTAGAATAGAGATTATTAGGGGCTGGGGAGAGGGGAGAATGGGTAACTATTGTTTAATGGGTAAAGAGTTTCAATATGAGATGATAAAAAAGTTCTAGAAAAAAACAGTGTTTGTACAACATTGTGAATGCGATTAATGCTACTGATTTTACACTTAAAATTGATTAAAATGGTAAATTTTGCATCATGTATATTTTATCACAATAAAAATGTAGACAATTAATCATTACTAGTTCTATTATTTTAATTTATACATAATGTTTTTCCTTCATTTTACAGTAGAAACAGTAAAACAATTATTTTTAAATAATTAAAATTAAAAGATAATTTCAAATATTGCTTACTGTCATTCAATTAGAGAAGAAAACACCAAAAAAGAAAAACCCCACACACTTTAAAAAATAATTAATGAAGTGTACTCCATGACATGTGTTCAGTTTTTTCTTATTTTTTATTTTATACATATGAACATAATTATGTTATAAAAATTTTTCAATATATAGGTAATTAATTGTGTAAAATGACATATATCATGAGAAAAAAGAAAAGTTATGTGATAAAAAGAAGAAACAGCAAAAAGTAACTTTGGGGGAAGATTGTAAATTATCTTAAACAATTTAGAAAATTCACAATTTCTTGAGCTGTAACAGCATTAACAGGGAGCACTTAGAAGAAGGATGTGGTTAGAAGGTGTCTACTGATTTGTCAGATAAACATGTCAGATAACACCAAAACAGCCAATATTAAAAGATAGGTAGCAGCTGTCTTGTAATTCTTCACGCTGTTGTTTCATAGATGACTTGAAATAGTCCAAAAGGAATATAATTCCACATTTCAAAGTATTTTCAACAAGTGTTGAATGTTTTATGTAAAGTGGAAATGCAGAGTGTTATGGGAATGCATGACCCAGTGGCAATAAACTTCATTGTGGCCATGAACTATCAAAAGGGGGAATTCTTTGTTCAACAAACCTCATTTGAGTGCTTACATAGCATAGACTCTGGGGTCCAACAGACACTGGGGTCTTCTCTTGGTGCCTCCACTTGAAGCGACATGACTTGGGAAAAGTTACTTAATTTTTCAGTGCTTCAATCTCCTGTCCACAAAATGGGGGTTAATAATGGTCTTGTTAGGATGATTAAATAAGATAACGTATATAAGATTCTTAGTACTATGCCTGGCACATGGTGGACCTTCAATAAATGACATGGCATTATAAGCAATGCACTGTGTAGCAGGTAAAAATGACTTATGTGGCATGAGTTGCAGTTTGAGCCTGTGGTCCGCTCACTCTGGGATTCAGGCAATGTTGCGGGTCTGCTAGGCTAGTGGCCAGGTGTAAGAGGAAGAGAGGAAACTCCTGAAAACCTCTCTTTCCTCCTAGAGGAAGAGAGGGTTAAGAAGGAAATGTTTAGTTCAAGGAAAAGGGCCCAGAGTAAGAAAGGAGAATAACAATGCAGTACTCAGAATATTCTACTGGCCGCAATCTCTGACTATAGTGCAATTAAATTAAAAATTAATAAAAAGATAACATGAAATTTATTTGGTAGTTTAAAATATACCATTAACTAACCCCAAGCAGAAATCATAATAAAGTAAGAAATCTTAAACTGAGTGATAACAAAAATGCCAAATATCAAAACTGGGATGCATCTAAAGCAACACGTAGGGGATTTTTCTTTTCTTTTCTTTTTTTTTCTGGTTTTAAATGTTTATGTTAGGAAATAAGAAAGGCCAGAAATTAATAAGCTTAAGGAGTTTTAAAAATTGAACAATTGAATAAATAAAAGTAGAAGAAAGTAAGATAAAGGCAGGAAATAACAAACTAGAGAGCAAAGACAATAAAGAGGGATCTACAGAGCCCAAAGTGGGTAACTTGAAAAGACTAATAAATTAGACAAACCTCTGGTGAGATGAAAAAAAAAGAGGAAAGCCACACATAATATTAGAATCAAAAAAGGAGGGAATGTAATCACAGATTTGGCAAATATTTAAACAATAATTAAAGAATAATTATACAAATAACTTTACACAAATAAATTTGAAATTTTAGATCAAAAATTCAAATTTTTAGAAAAAAGATAACTTACCAAAACTTATTCAAGAAGAACTAGAAGCTAAATAGTTCTATCATTAGTAAATTACTTCAAATATAAATTTTAAATATTCCCATGGAAAAACATATAAGTCCCTTTAGATTTTACATGCATTGTATTAGATCTTTAAGGAATAGATCATTGCAACCATATGACTCTTCCAAATAACAGAAAAAGAGATAAAGCTCCCGGTGGTGAAGCTGTCAACTGTACACTTAAAATCTTTCTCCCCTTCGTCCAGGGGCAAGAAGGCTACAGTGGGCATGTAGCTGCCCAGCCAGAGACTGTGTTTCTCCCTCTGTTGCACTGAGTTGTGGTTATGTGAATAAGTTCTCCCCAACTGAATGTGAGCAGACATAAGTACAATATCCTTCCCTTACTGCAGCCTGTGTACCCACTCCATGCTCCTCTTACCTTTTCCTGCTGGATGAAACATGGACATAGCTGCAGCTCTTGTTTCAACCGTGCAAAGGGAACAAACTCCTAGGAGATGGCTTATCCTCAAATTGGAAGAAACCTAGGTTCCTGAATATCTACAAGGACTAGAGCCACCTGGCAAGATGGGACACCCATCCTTGATTTTACATATTAAATGGAAAACTTTATTAAAATGAAAAACATCTGTGCATAAAGAGTTACTTTTTTTAAAAATGGAAAAGATATGCCATAAATTGAGAGAAGATATTTGCTACACGTATAATACATAAAATATTAGTATTCAAAACGTGTTTTGAAAATCGGACAAATCAGTAAGAAAAAGGTTTTTAAAAAAATGGGCATACGGACTTCCCTGGTGGTGCGGTGTTGGGAATCCACCTGCCAATGCAGGAGACACGGGTTCGAGCCTTGGTCTGGGAGGATCCCACATGCCGCGGAGCAACTAAGCCCATGCGCCACAACTACTGAGCCTACAAGGCACAACTACTGAGCCCGCGTGCCACAACTGCTGAGGCCCCGGGTGCCTGGAGCCCATGCTCCACAGCAAGGGAAGCCACCACGGCGGGAGGCCCGTACACCACAACGAGGAGTAGCCCCCACTCACTGCAACTGGAGAGAGCCCGCGCGCAGCAACGGAAGACCCAACAAAGCCCCCCCCCCAAAATGTAAATAAATTAAAAAAAAAAGACCACCGGAGCTTTAAAAAAAAAGGGGTGGGGCATAAGCTACAAACAGTCATTGATATTGATAAGGTTCAGGACATGCTACCCCCAAATATAGCACCTTGGCATTTTGAATATCTTAAGCTGAAAGAGTTTGAGAAAACATCAGAAGCAGAAAGATCACTCTGGTCTCCTCCTTCCTTGCCCTTCCTCTCCTAAAACAGGTCATAAAATCCCCCTGTGAAAGGTGCCCTCCCTATACCCTGAGGAAAGGAGTATCTTTATCTCCAAAGAGGAAGGCACACTAAGAAGAATGTAAACAAACAGGCCTTGCTAATGTCTCCCCCAGTTTACTACACTTACCTCATACTCCTTACCTGTCATATTCCTCCACAACTATCCACTCTTCATTAAACCTACCATAAAAATACTGTTTCTCTGGGTCTTCATTTCCTCATGAAGGCTCCCCTGTCACATAAAACTTATATTAAATAAATTTGTACGCTTTTCTCCCGTTAATCTATTTTTGTCAGTTTTATTTTTAGACCCAGCCAGGGACCTTAAGAAGGTTGAGGAAAACTTTTTCCTCCACTACACTATTCAACTTATATATCCTTGTCAGCAAGTATTCAACTAAATATATATTAAATATCCACAGTGTTTTAGGCATTACTCATGGTGCTGGGGATACAAAGGTGCACTCATGGAACTTAAATTCCTGTAGATATGCAACTCACAAAAGTGAAGAACACAAATAGCCAATAAATGTATGAAAAGATTCTCACTGATTATCAAAGCAGCAATCAGTTTTAAACCCACCATAGTTGCAAAAAATGTTAAGTTAGATAATACCAAATTGGGGGGAAATTTTGAAGCAAAAGATCTCTTATATACTACTGGGGGTGGGGTGCATGATGGAGATTGCAAATTGCTAAAGCAAAATTGAAGGACACAGTGATAATATTTAGTAAATTTGAAGATGTGCTTACCTTGTACCTATATTTTCATCCCTAGGTATGTACTGTTCACCCAAAATAAAAAGCTGTGATGGAATGAGTATAGTGTGATACCACTATATAAAATAAAAACCACACAAATGATGCATCTGTATATTGTGAAATTATACAATATGTAATGGAATGAAAGAACACAAAATTCAGGGTAGTACTTAATTCTGGGAGGGAAAGGTGAGGATGCATATAAACCAGGGATTGAAGTGCATTGGTAGGACTTCCCTGGTGGTTCAGTGGTTGGGACCCAGCGCTTCCATTAGAGGGGCCATAGTTTCAATCCCTGGTCGGGGAACTAATATCCTGCAGCCACGCGAAGTGGCCAAAAAAAAGATTGGGACTATCCCAAATCCAAATATGATCAGAAAGGCACGATTGGAATGTTATTGTAACTAGAAAGCTGAGGTCTAATGAATGGTATTTCATTCTCTCTACAGAAGGAATGTTTTTAACAGTCTTGAGATGATCTGTAGGGTATCTATAAAAAGGAAGCTGCAGAACAAGAAATTCTCATAGAATCTGGAAAGTATGCAGTGGAGAGGATTCTAGACCTGTTTGACTAGATTGAGAACCAGGTAATGTGCTTTCAGAGTAACATCTGGCATGCTCATTGATAGTAATATTTATCACGGTAAAATGACAAACATAAAAGCAGAAATCTCTCTATATAGGTCCTATGCACCATAAGGGATTATGTCTGTTTTGTTCACTTTGTGTTCTCAGCACACAGCACCAGGCTGAACACATAATTATTTAATGAAAGAATGGTTAAAGGAATCTCTTGAGTTTGGGATTCAATCAACTTTGGGTCTATCTAACAGTTTAATTTCTAAGCTAAAGATCACACCTTGAAGTGGATGGCCCTGCCATGATAGCATGAGGAGCCTGTGCACAGGCCTGCTTGCCCTTGAAGGGTGGCAGAATATGCCACCCTAACATATGCTTTTTTGGCTATAAGGATTATTTTGAGCTGAAGGTACTTGAAAAATATCAAATGCAGGAAAGGGCTTTCTCTGCACTCCCCTTACCTGCCTAAAGACAAATCCTCCAAAAGAAACTCAATTGTCATAAATCTCCTCCCCAGGAGTTTCATCAATCAGGTAGGAATGACTCTTATCACAGGAGAGGAGGCCAGAAGATACACTTGTCATACTATCCATCTCCTATCTACTCTTTTAAGGGCCCATTCATCTTTTCTAAAAATCGTTTACTCTCCCCTAAGAGACCTAATCCTCCTTCCCTTTCCTTTGCTAAGACCATATATAAGCTCCTCAAATCTCACTATTTTGGGTACTCATATTTTCCCCCTGTGATGTCCTCATGCTCATACTACTAAAAAATTAATAAATTTGTAGGCCTTTTCTCCTGTTAAACTTCCTGTTGTCGGTTTATTTCATAGACCCAACTATCAAAGCTAGAAGGGTAGAAGGGAAGTCCTTCCTCCCATACACTTATTCAGGAACAGTTTAATTCTTCTCTCTCTCCCTCCTTCTTCATTTACTCTCTTCCTCTCCCCTCTTACCTCCTTCTTTCCCATTCAAACCCAGGGCATTCTTTAAATTATAACACATTCAACTTGTGATTCAGAAAATGCAAAGGAAGAGAATTTCAAAAGAGGAAGCTGCTGAATCCATTTCCTAATGATATGCATATGAAAGACTTCAGTAGTTAAACCAGTTCATTGCTTAATCTTATGACTTGCCTAAATGTTCTGAAAACAGTTTGGCTATTGGTGAATGAGGTTTACAAAACTATAGACTTTACAGATATGTTTCTGGTGGAATGCCAATGGGAGGCCATATGGCTAATGAAAAAAGCAGTAGAGGCATTCTGGCTTAAGACGGTGAATAGAACACATCAATGTAATTTTGCTCCCTCCCTGAAACTACAACAGTGATATCAAAAAAAAGAAACAGCAAAGACATGAAAGCACAAAGATGGGGACAACAAAAATAAATTTCTGGAAGCTGGAAAGCAAATATTGCAAATTAACTTAGAAGAACTGAGAAAGCTGAATTCTATAGCAAAGGCGTAGAAAATTGAAAATAGACATGATTATATCAAAGAATTACCCACAAACACAAATCCTTTCCCTAACTCCTTGCTACTGGATGACTATTTCTCCCCGACTCAAGTAGAAACTCTAGGCACAGTTAAGGGCGTTGGCACTATGCGAAAGTGAAGGTTTGCATAGTCACATGCATCCTGCTTGATAAGGCTCCACCTCCTGCTCCACAGCCCTCATCAACTATTCAGCCCCCAAACCAAGGCAGTCAGATCTTTACCCTCTAGGCCCAAGATTGGCACACCTTCCCCTGGGGAAATCTGGGCAACCCAAGACAGACGAAGTAGAGAAACTGACATTTGGGATTATCCAACAAATAAATGGCCCTACAGTAAATTTAAAGAATACACGAGTTCTCTGTGTACTCAGAATTTCCAGTCATCTCTTTAGTCTACCCCTCTCAATCCTGAGCAGAAAAACAAGATTACCAGAACTCTAGAGAAAGTCTTTTATTATGCAAGATAAAGACCAAACAAGCAGAAAAAGGCACCTTGAAGAAAACAGACTATGTAGATGAAAGAAAACTTTACATAATTTGTGTTCAGTCAAAGCTTCCCAAAATAAACCACCAAAGAAATTTGTTATCATTGCAACAATAAACACCAAACTTAGTTTGTTAGAAATATGCCAGGCAAGGGAGACACTGGCCAAATGAAACCAGTCAAATGGACTCTCTGAGAACTTTATAAAGTTTTGTTGGGGAGGAGTTAGTCAAAGGACGGAAGTTAGCAAGGGGGGGAGGGGCAGGAAGGAAAGTTAGGCAAGACAGGAAAGAGGTGATCAGATTGCAAGTGAGTTGAGTCTCTGACTGCTTTGATAAGCTAGGCAAGGCTGTTTGTGAAAAAGTCTGTGGCTTTATCTTTCCTGAACACATGGGTCCAAGCTGAGCTGTTGATGAAATAATTTATCTGTTTTGCAAGTTGTGGTTTCTGTACAGTTTTTCTGTGTTTCAAGTTGTGGTTTCTGTAGTTTTTCATTTCTTAGTCCTGAGAAGTAAGAGAAGATATTGCATCCTTAAAACAAGAACAGGGTATTATTTTTTAAAAGCGGAACATTCATAGAACAAAGAGGTTTTGGAAGTTAAAAATATGATAAGAAAAAACTGAATAAATGACAAGGAGATACGAAATAGGAGAAAAAAGATAAGAAACTTATACCAGTCTATGAAGTTCAGCAGCCAGACAATGGGGTTTCCAGGAAGAAAAAACAAAACAAAACAAAAAACAGAGGGGAAGAAATCAACAGTGAAAAAATTCAAGGGAATTCCCTGGCAGTCCAGTGGTTAGGATTCTGTGCTTTCACTGCCTAGGGCGTGGGTACAATCCCTGGTCGGGGGAACTAAGATTCCATAAGCCGTGTGGCACAGCCAAAAGCAAAACAACAACGACAAAAAAAGAAATAATTCAAAGAAAATTCCCAGAACTGAAGGACCCAAATTTCCAAATTGAAAGAGCCATCATAACAGATTAAAACTGTCCTACGCCAAAGCATATGATTGTAAAATTTAAAACATTTAGGACAAAAGAAGAGATTCTCAAGCTTCCAGAAAAGTAGGTGAAAGGGGACAAGGGAGAAAAAAAAGGAAAAGGAATCAGAATTGCTTTGGACTTCTCAACAGCAACGTGGTGTAGAGAAGGAACAAGTTTCCCTTGACCCTCTGAGGGTCCCTGACTGGATTTGAAAATTAAACTGACAAAGACAGATTTACAGGAGAAAAGCATACAAATTTTATACAGTTCTTACAAGTACATGGGAGCCTTCACGGGAGAATAAAGACCTGAAGAAGTGATCAGAGCAGAAGGCTTATATACCTTTTAGACAAAGAAACATACATTTTGAAGAACTGACAAGACAAAGGGTTTTGGGCTATGAGTGGTAAATAGTGAAGAAGTAACAAGGTTTTTTATACAGGCTTCCAGGCCCCTAATTCCCTGTCTCTAGTGATAAGAACATCTTTCTCCTGATACAGGGAGAGTACCTAGAAGATTTATCTCCTTCTTTTTGGGAAAGTGTATGCCAAGGTGCCATATTTTGGGGTAGCACATCCTGACATACAGTAATGCTTTAAAAATTCTGAAGGAAAATTTATTCCAGCAGAGAACTCTATTCAACCAAATTATCAAACAGGTGCTGGTTTATATAAAGACTTGCAAAGAGTAAGAAGAATACTTTCCATATGCCCTTCCTAAGGAAACTACTGAAGGATATGTGAACCAAAATGATAAAACTGAGAGAAAAGCAGGTGTGAAATATAGGAAACAGGAGAGAGGCAAAGGGGTACCTGAGATGATAGTGACAGAAAATCACAGGGTGAAAACCAGGCCACAAGTGTAGAAAAAGCAACTGGCCCAGACTGGGAGCAATGTAACTCAAGAGACAGATGTGTTGAGAATTATCCTCAAGATACCTACTGCCCTATTTAGCCTGAGGTCAAAATCTTGTCTGCACTTGGCTTGCTTGTATCACTTGTGCTTCTGCCTCGCTGCCTAGATCATCTGAGAATCATTTTATCCCATAGAAGTGTTCTGCTTTAATCTATTCCTGAGATCTAGATGTAGGCCACAGTTAGCTAGAAATAGAAAATATAGAGCACTCCAAGCTCCCTGACCATATTCCTGCTGGATGTCCTTTCCTGGGCCTACACCACAATCTTTTGTATGTTTTTCAGGACTCATGACCCTGCCCTCATATTGCCCCAGGTGAGGTTCTTACAAACTCTCAGAAGACACTCAGTTCTGATTGGGGATTTTGCACCAAACAGTGGCAATGTAACATTTTCTTATCCAGATTCTTGCTATCTTGTGTTCTTGCTACGCAGTGTTTCACAACCAAAAAGTAGAGCGAATGCTTTCTTAATGAATGATGAATGGTCCCCCAAAACTGAATTGCCGAATATCTGGGATCTTGTTATTGCCAGCATAATGAAATGACCAGGTGCGTCTGCAGTTAGGTTGCTGAGAATTCTGGGGAACGAGGAACTAATTGCCAGTTACTCTATATCATAATTGTCAGTAAAAGGTTTTGTCCTTATATTGTTTAGACACACAAAGTAATTTATGAAAGTTATAAAGAAAGGAAAGGGAATGATTAACATATAAATCAGGAAAGAAAGACAAGGAGAGTGTTTACTTTGGGAGGAAGGGAGGAAGATTCAGGCAACTTACCCTGGTAAAATCAGGACTTTCCTCCTTAACTTGCAATTCTCCAATTACTTCCTAAAGGAACACCAAAAAGACCCAGTGATCAACCAAAGCTAAGTTTATTGGGCTTACTGCAATAAGAAAAGACACCACACAGCCTTAGTAGTATCTCAAATGGACAAAGACTGGAGACAATATTTTTAGGGTTTTACGGCCAGTGCAGGGGGACTTTATGATGGGTCTCCCAAAGTAGAGAGTTTAATGGGATTAGACAAAACAGCATACCCCATAATAGCTTCGAATTGTTTAGGAGAGCCAGATGAGGGCCTTGAGGTAAGTATTGACCAGTAAGCTTGATGAATAAGCTATTTTAGTTGGTTCCTAGTTTTGTTTTCTATGAATAAATATTTCTATGAAAGAGTACGTATGTTGTTTTTGTTTATCCTAGCATTGTTTAGCACAAAGGCAGGAAAGAATGCTTCATCTCAGAATTACTTAACACCAAAACAGAGAAGTATGTTGGTTTTGTTACTGAACTCTAGTTCACGTGCCTGATGCAGAGTGAGGCCAAAAAAACCAAACCATTGAACTTCGGAGCAGAGAAAGATTTATTGCAGGGCCAAGCAAGGGGAACAGTGACTCCTGCTCAGAATCCCCAAACTCCCCAATGGTTTTTGGGGAGAAGTTTTTACAGGCAAAATTTGGGGCAAGGGTGAAGCCGAATCCAGCCTCTGTACCCCAACACCAAGTTAAATCTAAGAGACAGACTTTTGGGTGAAGTAGAAAAGACTAGCTTTATTGCTTTGTCAGGCAAAAGGGGCCACAGTGGGCTAATGCCCTCAGAACTGTGTGTCCCCCACCTGGGGGGCGGGGGCGGTTAGTGAGGCGTTTTATAGTAATAATACAAAGAGGACGTGATCAGCTCATGGACATTCTTCTAACTGGTTGGTGGTGAGGTAAGTGGGAGTCAGCATCATCAACCTTCTGGTTCCACCCCGTCTGGGGTCTACATGCTTGTGGACAGCATGCAGATAACTTCTCTCACCTGGTAGGGGTTTCAGTATCTGCAAAACAGCTCAAAGATATTGCTATATATATGCCTTGAGGGGGAACCAGGACTCTGCCTCAAGGCTGCACTATTGTTTCTTGACTGTTCCTCCCTTGTCTCTGCATCCCCTCCCTTCCCTAATTAGCAATTATTTGAACCTTCCCATTGGAACTCCGGGAAGATCATGGAGGCTGAATGAAGCCTATTTCCCGTAATGAGGAAATGGGGGATACCGAAAGGCTATTTTGCCCAGGAGCTTGCCCAGTAGCCCCACAGGGTCCTGCTCGGTTTCAGGGGCTGCAGGGTGTCTGACTTTCCTCTGATTGGTTGGTGGTGAGGTAACAGAACAGTGTTCCAGGAATATCAGTCCTCAGTCTCTGGTTTCAACCAGTCCAGGGTCTCAGCCTGTAGTTACCATCCTCCACCAGGGTGGGGGCCTTAGTTCCTGTATAAGAACTCAAATATACTGTTTTATGTATATTCTTGAGGAGGAACCAGGATCCTGCTTTAATCACTGCACTATGGTTTCTTGACTGCTTCTCCTTTGTTTCTGCATTCCCTCATTTCTTTGATTAGCAACTGTTTGAACCTACCCTTTGGTACTCACGGAAGATCTAGGAGGCTGAAAGGATGCGGAAAGGATTTGTACCCACGAGGGTCTCACAGGGGCCTGCTCGGTTTCAGTTTCAGTTATCATAACTATTGTCTAAGATCCAAATAAGATAGAGACTGAAGAAAGTTAGGATATTTTTATTGAATATGTAATTCCCTTCGGCATTACGGAAGAAGATCGTAACCAATCTCAAGTCTGACTCAGAGTTGGAAACCTTTACAAATATTTTTCTAGATGAGTCCCTGATATCTTCTACAATAGCAATAATCCAATTCAAGCAAGCCTCTCCTTGACCTTAACAGCCAACAATGATAAACACTCGTCAGGGTCTTAAAGTAAGACCACAAGAATACAGATGAGAAAAGAGAACACTACATTTGCTGGCAGCTGGAGGGTCAGTCAGAAGTTGAGATGGTTGGGACTTCCCTGGTGGCACAGTGGTTAAAAATCCACCTGCCAAAGCACGGGACATGGGTTCGAGCCCTGGTCTGGGAAGATCCCACATGCCGCAGAGCAACTAAGCCCATGAGCCACAACTACTGAGCCTGCACTCTAGAGCCCGTGAGCCACAGCTACTGAGCCTGTGTGCCACCACTACTGAAGCCCACGTGCCTAGAGCCCATGCTGCACAAGAGTAGCCACCACAATGAGAAGCCCACAGCAAATGAAGAGTAGCCCCCACTCACCGCAACTAGAGAAATCCTGCACGCAGTAAAAAAGACCAATCACAGCCAAAAATAAATAAATAAAATAATAAAAAAAGAAATTGAGATGGCTCACCGCACTCCCACTCCCACCCCTCCTGTTAGTTAGAAATTTTATGGGTTATACAGGACATGAAGGAGTAAGAAAACAATGTAATGTGAGAGGTGAGGCAAATGTTCTGTTTCTTGTTATCCAAGATAGGTGGCTTAAGGGTTAGCCAGGTCCAGTTTAGCAAGGAACTTATAATTTAAGCTAGTCCTGAAGAATACATTCCTTTTAGCCAGAAAAATTAGTGCTTTAACCTGGGGCCTGCAATTCTGTTATGTAAAAGCTGTGATGGGGCTCAGGGTTAAGCTGCCCCTAAAATATGTCAACGTGGCATATTGATGATTTTAAATTAAAGGTACTTGAGAAACAGCCAGTGCAATAAGAACACTCTGACCCTCCTCTCTGTCCCCTTGAAAGCTGGAAATAAATCTCTCATGTGAAAGGCACCTCCCTGCACCAGGAGGTAGGAAGACATCCTTATTGCCAGAAATAGGGAGCTCAGGGCCCAGAAGCCTATGTAAACAAATTCTGCTTGATTTCTTCACTAATTAGTACCCAAGCTGAAGCTACTTTGTCTTGTCAGTTCTTCACAAATTTATTGCTTCTTTGTCTAAAATGTATATAAACAGCCTACTCTGGTCAATTCTTGGGTCCTATATCCATGAAACTTCCACACATATGAAATTAAAATTTTTCTTCTCCTTAATCTGTCTTGTGTCAACTTAATTATTAGACCATCCAAAAGAACCAAGAAGGGTAGGAGGAAATTCTTCCTTCCCCAACAGTTGTAATAGATTTTAATACAAGTTAAAGAACATCAAGTGCCATGGGAGAAAAAAAAAAAAATTTTGCTATTTGTTTTGGGGTCCCCTATTCATTTGGTGGTCTACCACAGACAATCAAGCTTCTAAGTGCCCATGAGGACATGCTAAAATCAAGAGTTCTGCATTGTTTATCCTGATTTAATACTAGAAAAAATTATGACCATTAATTTCCTGAAGTGTACCTCTTTTTTTTGCCTTTTTTTTTTAACTGAAGTATAGTTGATTTACACTGTTGTGTTAGTTTCTGGTGTACTGCAAAGTGATTCAGTTCTCTCTCTCTCTCTCTCTCTCTCTCTCTATATATATATATATATTTATATTTTTATTTATTTATTTATTCTTTTCCATTATAGCTTATTACAAGATATTGAATATAGTTCCTGTAAGGTCGGATCTTAACAAACGGCACCGCAAAACAGAGGAAAGCTTCAAGTGAGCTTTATTAGGAAGCGCCTCCCAGGCGAGGTTCACTGGTCCGAGAGAAAGGGGCCAGAGAAGTCGCGCCCGGGTGAGGGTTGGGCAAGATTTTATAGGGGAAGAAGGGAAAGGGGTGTGGTGAATCTGGGAGGGCACAGGGTATTCCTTATTTGGTGGTCTTTTCGGGTATCCTGGGGGACCGTTAGTCCCACCCCTCGAAAGGCCGGAAGACTGGGCCGGGTTCAAAGTCCCCAGGTCAGTCCCTGGAACTGGGTGGTCCGGAATGTCTCCAGGGCAGTTTCTGGAACTGGGTGGTCCGGAGAATTTCGGTCTGATGCAACCTGTGAATCTGATTGTGTTCCCCTGCCTCAGGCCAGTTGGCCTTACAGTTCCCTGTGCTATATAGTGGGACCTTGTTACCCATTTTATACATAGTAATTTGTGTCTGCTAATCCCAAACTCTTAACCCTCCCTCCCCCTTTCCCCTTTGGAAACCATAAATTTGTTTTCTATGTCTGTGAGTCAGTTTCTGTTTTGTAAATAAGTTCATTTGTATCATATTTTAGATTCCACACATAAGTGATATATGATATTTGTCTTTCTCTGTCTGGCTTACTTCACTTAGTGTGATAATCTCTAGGTCCATCCATGTTGCTACAAATGGCGTTATTTCATTCTTTTTTATGGTTGAGTAACATTCCATTGTATATATGTGCCGTATCTTCTTTATCCACTCATCTGTCAATGGGTATTTAGGTTTCTTCCATGTCTTGGCTATCGTAAATAGTGCTGCTATGAATACTGGGGTGCATGTATCTTTTCAAATTAAAGTTTTCTCCAGAAAGTTTTCCCAGGAGTAGGATTGCTGGATCATATGGTAACTCTATTTATAGTTTTTTTTAAGGAAGCTCCATACTGTTTTCTGTAGTGGCTGCACCTGAAGTGCAGCTTTTGAGCTAAGACTTAACTCTGAACTTTGAGACCTGCCTGATCCCTTAAAGCTCCAATTTGTGAAAAATTACAAATTGTTAAAAGGGCATTTATGCTGAATTTTTTCAAAGCATGAATGTTAATCCAAAAATGTCAAGTGTCTGGGACTTCCCTGCAGTTTAAGTATCTGTGCTCCAATACAAGGGGCACGGGTTTGATCCCTGGTTGGGGAACTATGATCCCACATGTCCCGTGGCACTGCCAAAAAAATAAAAAAAGTCAAGTGTCTTCTGTACTTTAAATAAATACTCTCTCAGACAGAATCTTCATTCCTTTTTTTTTTTTTTTTTTGGCCTTTGCCACATGGCTTACAATTCCCCAACCAGGGATCAAACCCGGTCCCTGCAGTGAAAGCGCCAAGTCCCAACCACTGGACGAGGGAATTCCCTCCATTCTATTTTGAAATCATCATACCTTAACTGCATTTAAGAGAGGAACCCTTCTGGGAAGGGCTTCATGAAGGAGTAAGAAAGGCAAAATGTAAGTGGGACATGTACCATATTTGAAGTTACCTTCAATCAAAGAGCAGGATGAGAAAATCATAATTTGCCTGTATTTGGCATTCATGTTGTTTCCATATATGTTTTCCTCAAATAAATTCACATCATATGAAAAGAGCTTTGTGTGCTGTTTTCAAGGACAGATGTGGTGGGTAGAGAATGACTCTTCAAAGTCTAACTTAAATCAAGGCAGAAAAATGAGTTGCAGCTGTTTGGATGACTTTCCTTCAAATCTATGAGCTTGACATTATTTCGCAGTGCTATAGAACGGCTTCTAAAGTTAGAAGTTCAAATTCTTGTTTTGGTTCAAATTCTTGTTTTGGTTCAAATTCTTGTTTTGCCATTTAGTTGCTGCCTGATCTTGGGACAATTACTTCACCTTTCCGAGCCTTAGTTTTTGCATCTGATAAAAGGGGATAAATAACAGTATCTATGCACTGTGTCACTGAGAACATTAAATGACATGAAGAATGTAAAACAGTTAGTACCTTGCTCAATAAATATTAGTGATAGTTTTAATGACTCCCCAGTGCTATCCTAAAAATGTAAAAGATAAAACTCTTTAAGATGGCATTTCTTAAAAGCCTTTCTTAATCTGGCTCATCTCCCCAGTTTCATCAAACTGCACATAGTTTCCTCCACAAACTATAGTGTTCCTTGAGTCCTGGCCTGGTATTACTTCCTCTCTGAAGTCTCCATTGATTGGGTTAAGGTGCTCCTTGTGTGTACTTATCATAACTCCTGATCATACCTTTCTATATCTTTGTACTTATGACTTGGTTTGTTTGAATGTTGTGAGCTCCTTGAGAGCAAAGATTATGTCTTATTCATATTTTGAACCCAAGAGGTTAGTGCAGTGATTTGTAAATGGTAGATATTCAATGAGCACTGGATAATAGAATAATGAATGAATAAACAATGCTCAGACAAACTACTTCCAGGTTCTAATCTTTTGTTTTGCAGGCCCTGGACCTCATTTATTTGAACATTCAGGAACAAACAAGTTTAAGGGAACTGAATCACACTAAATAGACTCTCAATGTAGTATATAAAACAGAATGCAACTTATTCAAAACTAACTCCTATCAATGTGATGGAAGAAACATTCACCTACTGAGTTCTGAGGAAGGCATTCTGGCTTATACATGATTTGGTCTGAACCAGAAGAACCTATCTTATGGCCTGTCAAACACGCATTGTACTTCTGCGTTAACCGTTAAAGAAAAGAATGCATTATCCAGAGGTAAAGAATGTCCACTTTGGGGACTTCCCTGGTGGCGCAGTGGTTAAGAATCGGCCTGCCAATGCAGGGGACATGGGTTCGAGCCCTGATCTGGGGGAATATCCCACATGCAGTGGAACAACTAAGTCCTTGCGCCACAACTACTGAGCGTGTGCTGTAGAGCCCATGAGCCACAACTACTGAACCCATGAACCTAGAGTATGCGCACCACAAAGAAGAGTAGCCCCCACTCGCTGCAACTAGGGAAAGCCCGCACGCAGCAACGAAGACCCAATGCAGCCATAAATAAACAAATAATAAATAAATAAATTAAACCTTACTAAAAAAAAAAAAAGAATCTGCTTGCCAATGCAGGGGACACAGGTTTGAGCCCTGGTCTGGGAAGATCCCACATGCCACGGAGCAACTAAGCCCGTGTGCCACAACTACTGAGCCCATGTGCACAACTACTGAAGCCCGTATCAAGAGAAGCCACTGCAGTGAGAAGCCCGCACCCCCCCACACTTGCCACAACTAGAGGAAGCCCACGTGCAGCAAGGAAGACCGAAAGTAGCCAAAAAAAAAAGAATGTTCACTTTGAAAAAAGGGATAAATGCCCCTCCCTCCCTTCCTATGTTGCCAATGCTAGCATGTCTTCAAAGATAAGGCTCCCTTTCCAGACACCAAGGTCATGCTGACTTGCTGGGTACATGCTAATCTGTCTCTTTTGAAACCTTGAAGGAATGTATGCCTGTCATGTTTGATGTTTGTTCTTTGTTCTGACAAGATATAAAACTGTCCTGAAAACCATGCTTCTCCACAGTGCTTTCTTCCATGGTGGAGACTGCACTCTTGGGCAATAGTCCTCATTTTGGCTCAAATAAAACTCACTTCTATTCGTATTATAGACTGTTTATTGATTATTTGCATAAAAAATACATTGTCTCCCCTAGAGGGAAGTCTTTAGTAATAATGTAATTTATCAGGAGCCTGGTATATTCTGGATACTGCCCTGTGCTCACGAAGGGCAAGTCTATCTCTTGATAATGGACCAATGTTAAATAGGCTGTTGAGATTGCCTTAAAGATCTGGAAAATCAATATATTAATGTACAATTACATCGAGCTCAGAATGTTCACTTCTGTATGAGGAACACATTCTCTCCCAGCACTCAAGCTATACAGGAAGCCAATCACAATCATTAATTCACAAGGTAAAATCACTGTGACAGGAAGGGGAAGCACTAAACTCAGAGACCTTATGATGTGAACGTTGTCTCTACGGCTGACCTATCTACAAAGCCAAATCACAATTAGAATAAAAGTACCTACATGATCAAATATTTAATACTATCAGGCTGAAATAGAGAAGATTTGTTAAAGGGAATTGGCTACATCAAGTCTGTGGTTTAAAGCCTCCTCCTTACTGAAAAGCACCAAAGAAAACATGTAAACTATAGCTTTTATAACATTTACCTGGCTGACCTACCACCTTCATACTAACCCACTATGGGTGGGTTAATCTAGTAGGCACACTTTTTCTTAAAGCACCAGATAATAAATATTTTCAGCTTTGTGGGCCATGTGGTGTCTGTTACAAGTACTCAACTGTGTCATCTTACTTCAAAAATAGCTGCAGGTAATGCTTAAGTGAGGGAAATCCCTGGTGGTCCAGTGGTCAGAGCTCTAGGATTTCACTGTTGAGGGTGCAGATTCAATCCCTGGTTGGGGAAACCCTTAAGTGAATGAACTTGGCTATGTTCTAAAAAAACCATTTATGGAAACTAGAATTTGAATTTCCTTTTTAAAAAATTTTTCATTCTTGTGGTTCTTTGGAACTCCTTTCTGTTCGCTAGGTGGGATGCAGCCTAATTCATGAATTGCTGAATAAAAGCAAATTCAGTTTTCAAATTTATGCAGTTGAATTTTGGTTTTATTGAATTTTATTTTATTTATTTTCTTATACAGCAGGTTCTTATTATTCATCAATTTTATACACATCAGTGTATACATGTCAATCCCAATCTCCCAATTCATCAAACCACCCACACCACCCCCCACGGCTTTCCCCCCTTGGTGTCTATATGTTTGTTCTCTATATCTGTGTCTCTACTTCTGCCCTGCAAACCGGTTCATCTGTACCATTTTTCTAGGTTCCACATATATGTGTTAATATACGATATTTGTTTTTCTCTTTCTGACTTACTTTACTCTGTATGACAGTCTCTAGATCCATCCACGTCTCAATAAATGACCCAATTTTGTTCCTTTTTATGGCTGAGTAATATTCCATTGTATATATGTACCACCTCTTCTTTATCCATTCGTCTGTCGATGGACATTTAGGTTGCTTCCATGACCTGGCTATTGTAAATACTGCTGCAATGAACATTGGGGTGTATGTGTCTTTTTGAATTGTGGTTTTCTCTGGGTATGTGCCCAGGAGTGAGATTGCTGGATCATATGGTAATTCTATTATTAGTTTTTTAAGGACTCTCCATACTGTTCTCCATAGTGACTGTATCAGTTTACATTCCCACCAACAGTGCAAGAGGGTTCCCTTTTCTCCACACCCTGTCCAGCATTTGTTGTTTGTAGATTTTCTAATTATGCCCATTCTAATTGGTGTGAGGTGATACTTCATTGTAGTTTTGATTTGCATTTCTCTAATAGTGATATTGAGCAGCTTTTCATGTGGCCATATGTATGTCTTCTTTGGAGAAATGTCTATTTAAGTCTTCTGCCCATTTCTGGATTGGGTGGTTTGTTTTTTAATATTGAGCTGCATGAGCTGTTTATATATTTTGGAGATTAATCATTTGTCCGTTGATTCATTTGCAAATATTTTCTCCCATTCTGAGAGTTGTCTTTTTGTCTTGTTTATGGTTTCCTTTGCTGTGCAAAAGCTTTGAAGTTTCATTCGGTCCCATTTGTTTATTTTTGTTTTTATTTCCATTACTCTAGGAGGTGGATCAAAAAAGATCTTGATGTGATTTATGTCAAAGAGTGTTCTGCCTATGTTTTCCTCTAAGAGTTTTATAGTGTCCAGTCTTAAATTTAGGTCTCTAATCTATTTTGAGTTTATTTTTGTGTATGGTGTTAGGGAGTGTTCTAATTTCATTCTTTTACATGTAGCTGTCCAGTTTTCCCAGCACCACTTGTTGAAGACACTGTCTTTTCTCCATTGTATATCCTTGCCTCCTTTGTCATAGATTAGTTGACCATAGGTGCATGGGTTTACCTCTGGGCTTTCTTCCTTTTTCCATTGATCTATGTTTCTGTTTTTGTGCGAGTACCATATTGTCTTGATTACTGTAGCTTTGTAGTATGGTCTGAAGTCAGGAAGTCTGATTCCTCCAGCTCTGTTTTTTTCCCTCAAGACTGCTTTGGCTATTCAGGATCTTTTGTGTCTCCATACAAATTTTAAGACTTTTTGTTCTAGTTCCGTAAAAAATGCCATTGGTAATTTGATAGGGATTGCGTTGAATCTGTAGATTGCTTTGGGTAGTATAGTCATTTTCCCAATATTGATTCTTCCAATCCAAGAACATGGTATATCTCTCCATCTGTTGGTATCATCTTTAATTTCTTTCATCAGTGTCTTATAATTTTCTGCATACAGGTCTTTTGTCTCCCTAGGTAGGTTTATTCCTAGGTATTTTATTTTTTTGTTGCAGTGGTAAATGGGAGTGTTTCCTTAATTTCTCTTTCAGGTTTTTCATCATTAGTGTATAGGAATGCAAGCGATTTCTGTGCATTAATTTTGTATCCTGCAACTTTACCAAATTCATTGATTAGCTCTAGTAGTTTTCTGGTGGCATCTTTAGGATTCTCTATGTATAGTATCATGTCATCTGCAAACAGTGACAGTTTTTCTTCTTTTTTTCCAATTTGTATTTCTTTTTCTTCTCTGATTGCCATAGCTAGGACTTCCAAAACTATGTTGAATAATAGTGGTGAGAGTGGACATCGTTGTCTTGTTCCTGATCTTAGAGGAAATGCTTTCAGTTTCACCATTGAGAATAATGTTTGTTGTGGGTTTGTCGTATATGGCCTTTATGATGTTGCGGTATATTCCCTCTGTGCCTACTTTCTGGAGAGTTTTTATCATAAATGGGTGTTGAATTTTGTCAAAATCTTTTTCTGTATCTAATGAGATTATCACATGGTTTTTATTCCTCAATCTGTTAATATGGTGTATCACATTGATTGATTTGCATATATTGAAGAATCCTTGAATCCCTGGGATAAATCCCGCTTGATCATGGTGTATGATTCTTTTAAGGTGTTGTTGTATTCTGTTTGCTAGTATTTTGTTGAGGATTTTTGGATCTATATTCATGAGTGATATTGGTCTGTAATATTCTTTTTTTGTAGTATCTTTGCCTGGTTTTGGTATCAGGGTGATGGTGGCCTCATAGAATGGGTTTGGGAGTTTTCCTTCCTCTAGAGTCTTTTGGAAGACTTTGAGACGGTTGGGTGTTAGCTCTTCACTAAACGTTTGATAGAATTCACCTGTGAAGCCATCTGGTCCTAGACTTTGGTTTGTTGGCAGATTTTTTGTTGTTGTTGTTGGAAGATTTTTAATCACAGTTTCAATTTCATTACTTGTTATTGGTCTGTTCATATTTTCTATTTCTTCCTGGTTCAGTCTTGGAAGGTTATACCTTTCTAAGAATTTGTCCATATCTTCCAGGTTGTCCTTTTTATTGGCATAGAGTTTCTTGCAGTAGTCTCGTAGGATGAAACTCGTATACGAGTACTACTCGAGAAATACGAGTAGTCTCGTATTTCTGCCGTGTCTGTTGTAACTTCTCCTTTTTCATTTCTAATTTTATTGATTTGAATCCCCTCCCTCTTTTTCTTGATGAGTCTTGCTAATGGCTTATAAATTTTGTTTATCTTCTCAAAGAAGCAGCTTTTAGTTTTATTGATCTTTGCTATTGTTTTCTTTGTCTCTATTTCATTTATTTCTGCTCTGAACTTTATGATTTCTTTCCTTCTGCTAACTTAGTTTTTTGTTTGTTTTTCTTTCTCTAGTTCCTTTAGGTGTAAGGTTAGATTGTTTATTTGAGATTTTTCTTGTTTCTTGACGTAGGCTTGTATAGCTTCCCTCTTAGAACTGCTTTTGCTGCATCCCATAGGTTTTGGATTGTTGTGTTTTCATTGTCATTTTTCTCTAGGTATTTTCTGATTTCCTCTTTGATTTCTTCAGTGATCTCTTGGTTATTTAGTAACGTAGTGTTTAACCTCCTTGTGTTTGTGTTTTTTATGTTTTTTCCCCTGTAATTCATTTCTAATCTCATAGCGTTGTGGTCAGAAAAGATGCTTGATATGATTTCAATTTTCTTAAATTTATTGAGGCTTGATTTGTGACCCAAGATGTGATCTGTCCTGGAGAATGTTCCATGCGCACTTGAGAAGAAAGTGTAATCTGCTGTTTTTGGATGGAATGTCCTATACATATCAATTAAATCTATCTGGTCCATTGTGTCATTTAAAGCTTCTGTTTCCTTATTTATTTTCATTTTGGATGATTGGTGTAAGTGAGGTGTTAAAGTCCCCCACAATTATTGTGTTACTGTCGATTTCCTCATTTACAGCTGTTAGCAGTTATGTATTGAAGTGCTCCTACGTTGGGTGTGTATATATTTATAATTGTTATATCTTTTTCTGGGATTCATTCCTTGATCATTATGTAGTGTCATTCCTTGTCTCTTGTAACATTCTTTATTTTAAAGTCTATTTTATCTGATATGAGTATTGCTACTCCAGCTTTCTTTTGATTTCCATTTGCATGGAATATATTTTTCCATCCCCTCACTTTCAGTCTGCATGTTTCTCTAGGTCTGAAGTGGGTCTCTTATAGACAGCATATATATGGGTCTTGTTTTTGTATCCACTCAGCAAGCCTGTGTCTTTTGGTTGGAGCATTTAATCCATTTATGTTTAAGGTAATTATCGATATGTATGTTCCTATGACCATTTTCTTAATTGTTTTGGGTTTGTTTTTGTAGGTCCTTTTCTTCTCTTGTGTTTCCCACCTAGAGAAGTTCCTATAGCATTTGTTGTAGAGCTGGTTTGGTGGTCCTGAATTCTCTTAGCTTTTGCTTGTCTGGAAAGCTTTTAATTTCTCCGTCAAATCTGAATGAGATCCTTGCCAGGTAGAGTAATCTTGGATGTAGGTTCTTCCCTGTCATCACTTTAAGTATATCATGCCACTCCCTTCTGGCTTGTAGAGTTTCTGCTGAGAAATCAGCTGTTAACCCTACGGGAGTTCCCTTGTATGTTATTTGTCATTTTTCCCTTGCTTCTTTCAATAATTTTTCTTTGTCTTTAATTTTTGCCAATTTGATTACTATGTGTCTCCGTGTCTTTCTCCTTGGGTTTCCTGTATGGGAATCACTGCATTTCCTGGACTTGGGTGGCTATTTCCTTTCCCATGTTAGGGAAGTTTTTGACTATAATCTCTTCAAATATTTTCTCTGGTCCTTTCTCTCTCTCTTCTCCTTCTGGGACCCCTATAATGCAAATGTTTTTGTGTTTAATGTTGTCCTGGAGGTCTCTTAGGCTGTCTTCATTTCTTTTCATTCTTTTTCCTTTATTCTGCTCTGCAGCAGTGAATTCTACCATTCTGTCTTCCAGGTCACTTATCAGTTCTTCTGCCTCAGTTATTCTGCTATTGATTCCTTCTAGTGTAGTTTTCATTTCAGTTATTGTACTGTTCATTTCTGTTTGTTTGTTCTTTAACTCTTCTAGGTCTTCGTTAAACATTTCTTGCATCTTCTCGATCTTTGCCTCCATTGTTTTTCGGAGGTCCTGGATCATCTTCACTATCATTATTGTGAAATCTTTTTCTGGAAGGTTGCCTATCTCCACTTCATTTTGTTGTTTTTCTGGGGTTTTTTCTTGTTCCTTCATCTGGTACATAGCCCTCTGCCTTTCCATCTTATCTATCTTTCTGTGAATGTGGTTTTTGTTCTACAGGCTACAGGATTGTAGTTCTTCTTGCTCCTGCTGTCTGCCCTCTGGTCTTCTTTTATGAATCTTGCATCTATATCTTTCAATGCTGTAGAGATCACAACTTATCACAACAAGATGATTTTAGTGGAATTGCTGTTAGTGTTGGAGGGTCTCCTGCAGAGGTGGGGGGTGGCTGTGGCTCACCGTGGGGACAAGGACACTGGCAGCGGAAGTTCTGGGAAGTACTCCTTGGCATGAGCCCTCCCAGAGTCTGCCATTATCCCCAACAAAGAGCCTGGTAGCTGAATTTTGTTTTTTAATAGGAGCCTCAAAAAAGTTTCTTTTTCCTATTAGTGATGGAAGGATTAAAGTGGAATATGGTTGTAAAGGAATACTCTACTCTTTTCATTTATGTTATACACAATAATCTCTGAATATTCAGAACACTCCAGTACACAGGATTCTCCACTGAAGAGTTCTGGGGTGGGTTTTCCACACGTTGACCTGAAATAGTCTACCAGATATTTCTCCAGCAAAGATGGGTTTATTTGGTATCAGCACAGAATTGCAATTTGTGGTCTGCTACCATAGGGAGCCATGTGCAGGTACTCACACAAAAAGGAAAGGACAACACTTTTATGAAGAGGAAAGGGAGTTGGAAGGGCTGTAGTAAACAAAGAATCTATGGCTCTTCATTGGCTGAATCCATGAAAGGATAGAAGAGAGATCTTTCTTCTTCCTGTTGGGCTTTGTTATCATCACAGGATGTGAGAACTTCTCCTTCTGGTCTCTCAACTCTATTCAGCTGAGGTTTCTGTTTCTTAATTTTTTACCCTTTACCCTTTTGATCAAGTCTTTCTCTGAAAGCATCCCAGATCAAGAGTCAGGTTTTCTACTTTACCAGCATTTTGCCCTTCAATGTCATGAAAGAACTTTCCTGGGTATAGTGTCTCAAGTCAAAGGGAAAATACACAGATTGGAAACATATTGAGGTCACATTCAAGTAACAAGGAGGGGTAGAAAGGAGAACTCCCAGACCCTTTTAATCTAAAGTTCATATGTAATCAAGACCATAAACATTGGAGATCTTCTAAAGCATTATGTCATCATTAATAGTTTGTTCAACAAACTTTCATCAGGCCTGGGCTGGGCATCTTGGGAAAGCTGTCTCATCAGATGTCATCTGC
Source organism: Orcinus orca (assembly GCF_937001465.1). Lineage (NCBI taxonomy): Eukaryota > Metazoa > Chordata > Mammalia > Artiodactyla > Delphinidae > Orcinus > Orcinus orca. Next base: position 26,254,351 of record NC_064569.1, read on the forward strand.
TTCATTTCCAGGATATCTTTACTTTCAGGTCACCAGATGATATGCAGGTCCAGTCAGGGTTCCATGCTTGTTTTAGGTGTCTCACATGAATCCAAGAGTCTGTCCCTGGAGTTTGATGGCACAAGGGTTGGCAGTACCTCTCCAGTGAGGTAGAAGAGCATTCTTTTAGAAGTGTCTTTTCCCATAGACAGAATCTCCAGGTTGCAAGATGTGATGCTTAAGGTCTTTGTCTCTCAAGGGCACACTGTGAAAAGATTGCCCTACCAAAGTGTGGTTATTTTTAACAGAAGCAATTAGGCCTTTGCAATATTGGAGTGTCTCTCCTTTTATCAGTTGTGGGTCAAAAGAGGCAGGAGCCAAGTGCATTGGATGACCTATGACCCTCTCAAAGGGTGAAACTTTGTGAGTTACCAGAGTGGTGGATCTGAGGTTTAGAAGAACCAAGGGCAATGTTTTAGCCAAGGTATTTGGAGGGCCTCTACAAATTTTGCCAAGTGAGCCTTAATAATGCCATTCATGTGTTCAACTAAACCAGAAGATTGAGGGTGGTAAAAGAGGAGACTTTATTCTTCCTATTGGGCTCTGCTATTATCCCAGGGCATGAGAGCTCCTCCTTCTGGTCCCCCAATTGTATTTACTTGAGGTTTCTCTTCATTAGTTTTTTTTTTTTTTTTTTTGCTGTATGCGGGCCTCTCACCGTTGCGGCCTCTCCCGCTGCGGAGCACAGGCTCCGGACGTGCAGGCTCAGCGGCCATGGCTCACGGGCCCAGCCGCTCCGCGGCATGTGGGATCCTCCCGGACCGGGGCACGAACCCGCGTCCCCCGCATCGGCAGGCGGACTCCCAACCACTGCGCCACCAGGGAAGCCCTTCATTAGTTTTTTATACAAACTCTGAGCAATTCTGTGACACCACCTGGGTGTCCTACAACTTAACTCAATTCTCACAATATCTACCTGGAGATAGCATCAGATCCCACAGTTTAAGGGTTCAATCCTACAAGACTCTCCCCTCAACTCCACTTCAGAGTCCAATCGCAAGTCCAGGTTGTCACCTGTGCTTCTGAGGAACCAGATGTAAATTGGAGGTTCTCATCACCCCCTCCTCGGGTTTGATTAATTTGTTAGAGCAGCTCACAGAACTCAGGAAAACAGTTTACTCACTAGATTACCAGTTTATTACAAAGGGTTTTAAAGGATATGGATGAACAGCCAGATGAAGAGACACATAGGGCAAGGTTTTTGGGAAAGGTGGGAAAGTATGTAGAGCTTCTATGCCCTCTGAGGTGTGTCACTCTTCCAGCATCTCCATGTGTCCAATCTAGAGGCTTTCCAAACCCTGTACTTCATGCTTCATTACACTGACATGACTGATTAAATCACTGGTTATTGGTGATTGATTCAACATTCAGTCCCTCCCTCCTCCCCAGAGATGGGTGGTGGGGTGGGACTGAAAGTTCAAACTCTTTAATCAGCCACTGGTTTCCCTGACAACCAGCTTTAATCTTTAGAAGCTTACCAAAAGTTGTCTCATTAACATAAACTTGGGTGTGATTGAAAAGGGCTTGTAAAATGAATAACAAAAGACACCCATTTTACCTTAATTCTCCTGGAGTTATTTCAGGACATGGGAATACAACTAAACATTATAACGAAAAAAGCCCTGGTGGCTCTTATATCTGAAATTACAAGGGTTTTGTCAGGAACAGTGGACCAATACTGAAAATTAATCAAAGGAAACCTCAACTAAACTAGAGTTGGGAAGACCTGTAGAGAAAGCTCTCACATCCTACCCCTCATTCTCAGTGACACAACAGATGTGAAGGAGAGAAGCCTAGAGTCTGGGTTGCCATTCTGAATTCTCAACTTGTGTCTTTCATAATTTTCTAGCACATGAAGGAGATTTTCTAGTTATCATTTTATTGTCTATTTATAATTTAATAGTATTATAATCAGAGAATGTCATATATGTGATTTCAATCTTGTGAGTTTTGTTGAAATTTGCCTTAAAGCCAAATATATAGTCAGATTCATGTATGCTTAAGGTGAAAGTGTTTTTTGCAGTGCAATGCAGTATTCTATGTTTCCAATATGTCAAATTTTGTAAAGCATAGAAATCAAATTGTCTGTTCTTTATTTGATAATATGAATATTTTATTGAGTGATTGAAGTATTGTTGATTAACAACATTAGTTTCTTGTTTACAACATACTGATTCAATTTTTTATAGATTATACTTCATTTACAAATGGCTGTATTTCCCTCTGCTGTACAAAAATCTTCTGTGTTTTTGCTGAAGATTTTCTGTCAATTATTAAACTCTTCCATTGTGATTATAGATTTATCTATTTATTCTGGTGATTTTTTGTCAGTTTTTGCTTTATACATATTTTTTCAGGCTATGATTTTAGGTACATATAAAAGAAATTCATGCATGGGCCCAAAATAGTGAAACTGCATATCAACAATGGCAAAGAGAATATCATAAAACAGCAGGAGGGAAAAGAGATGATCTTCAAAGAAGCAGAGTTCAAAGAAGCAACCTGGTTGAAGGACAATGTAATCTACACACAATGAAATGTTATCCTCAATGTGCTGAGAGTAAATAACAACAACCTGAAATTCTAACACACTGAAATTATCTTTCAAGAATGAGAGCAAACATAAAAAAGAATGGAATAATGCCATTTACAGCAACATGGATGGACCTAGAGATTATAATACTAACTGAAGTAAGTCAGACAGAGAAAGATAAATATCATATGATACCACTTATCTGTGGAATCTAAAAAAAAAAAACATACAAATAGGGCTTCCCTGGTGGCGCAGTGGTTGAGAGTCCGCCTGCCGATGCAGGGGACGTGGGTTCGTGCCCCAGTCCGGGAGGATCCCACATGCCATGGAGCGGCTGGGCCTGTGAGCCATGGCTGCTGAGCCTGCACGTCCGGAGCCTGTGCTCCGCAACGGGAGAGGCCATGGCAGTGAGAGGCCCACGTACCGCAAAAAAAAAAAAAAAAAAAAAGATACAAATAAACTTACTTACAAAACAGAAAGAGACTCACAGACATAGAAAACACAATTATGGTTACGGGGGGTGGTGGGTGGGGGTAGGGTACATTAGGGATACAGGGACCTACTGTATAACATGGGGAACCATACTCAATATTTTGTAATAACCTATATGGGAAAAGAATCTGAAATATATATATATATAAAACATGATAACATGATATTGTAAATCCACTATAGTTCAATAAAAAAGAAGTAGAAGGGCAAAAAAGGTCATTTTCAGACAAATAAGGCTGAGTCTTCAAGATATAAAAATATTAGCCAGAAGTAAAGTGATCCCAGATGAAAGGTCTAAGATATGAGAAGAAATAGGGGATGGAAGAAGGTAGTCCATGCAAATGGAAATCAAAAGAAAGCTGGAGTAGCAATACTCATATCAGACAAAATACACTTTCAAATAAAAACCATTATAAGAGACAAATAAGGACACTACATAATGATCAAGGGATCAATCCATGAAGAAGATATAACAATTGTAAATATATATGCACCCAACATAGGAACAACTCAATATATAAGGCAAATACTAAAGCAATAAAAGGAGAAATCGACAGTAATACAATAATAGTGGGGGACTTTAACACCCCACCTTCATCCAGACAGAAAATCAATAAGGAAACACAGGCCTTAAATGGCACATTAGACCAGATCGACTTAATTGATATTTATAGATCAAAAGGAACAGAATACACATTCTTCTCAAGTGCACATGGAACATTCTCTAGGATTGACCACAGGCTGGGCTACAAAGTGATCCTTGGTAAATTTAAGAAAATTAAAATCATATCAAGCATCTTTTCCAAGCACAACACTATGAGATTAGAGGTAAACTACAAAAAATAAAAAACTGTAAAAAACACAAACACGTGGAGGCTAAACAGTATGCTACTAAACAACTAATGGATCACTGAAGAAATCAAAGAGGAAATCAAAAAACACCTAGAGACAAATGAAAATGAAAGTACAACAATTCAAAACCTATTGGATGCAGCAAAAGCTATTCCAAGAGGGAAGTTTATAGAAATACAATCTTCCTGAGGAAAGGAGAAAAATCTCAAATAAACATCTTAAACTTACACCTAAAGAAACTAGAGAAAGAAGAACAAACAAAACCTAAAGTTAGTAAAAGGAAAGAAATCATAAAGATCAGAGCAGAAATAAATGAAAAAAAGAAAACAATAGCAAAGATCAATGAAACCAAAAGCTGGTTCTTTGAAATGATAAGCAAATTTGATAAACCTTTATCCAGACTCATCAAGAAAAAAGGGGAGAGGACTCAAATCAATAAAATTAGAAATGAAAAAGGAGAAGTTACAACAGACACCACAGAAATACAAAGGATCATAAGAGACTAGTACAAGCACCTTTATGCCAATAAAATGGACAACGTGGAAGAAATGGACAGATACTTTGAAAGGTACAATGTCCCAAGACTGAACCAGGAAAAAATAGAATATATGACAGACCAATCACAAGCACTGAAATTGAAACTGTGATTTAAAAACTCCCAACAAAAAAAGTCCAGGACCTGATGGCTTCACAGGTGAATTCTATCAAACATTTAGAGAAGACCTAACACCTATCCTTCTGAAACTGTTCCAAAATATTGCAGAGAAAGGAAAACTCCCAAACTCATTCTATTAGACCACCATCACCCTGATTAAAAAAAAAAAAAACAGACAAAGATAACACAAAAAAAGAAGATTACAGACCAATATCACTGATAAACACAGATGCAAAAATCCTCATCAAAATGCTAGCAATCTGAATCCAACAATACATTAAAAGGATCATACACCATGATCAACTGGGATTTACCCCAGGGATGCAAGTATTTTTCAGTATCCACAAGTCAATCAGTGTGATATACCACATCAACAAATTAAAGAATGCAAACCTTATGATCATCTCGATTGTTGCAGAAAAAGCTTTTGACAAAATTCAGTACCCATTTATGATAAAAAACTCTCCAGATAGTGGGCATAGAGGGAATATACCTCAATGTAATAAAGACCATATATGACAAACCTACAGCTAATGCCATACTCAACAGTGAAAAGCTGAAAGCATTTCCTCTAAGATCAGGAACAAGACAAGGATGTCCACTCTGACCACTTTATTCAACATAGTTTTGGGAGTCCTAGCTACAGCAATCAGAGAACAAAAAGAAATAAAAGGAATCCAAATTGGAAAAGAAGAAGTAAAACTGTCACTGTTTGCAGATGACATGATACTATACATAGAAAATCCTAAAGACGCTACCAGAGGGCTTCCCTGGTGGCGCAGTGGTTGAGAGTCCGCCTGCCGATGCAGGGGACATGGGTTTGTGCCCCGGTCCGGGAAGATCCCACATGCCGCAGAGCGGCTGGGCCCATGAGCCATGGCCGCTGAGCCTGCGCGTCCGGAGCCTGTGATCCGCAACGGGAGAGGCCACAACAGTGAGAGGCCTGCGTACGGAAAAAACAAACAAACAAACAAAAAAAAGATGCTACCAGAAAAGTACTAGAGCTCATCAATGAATCTGGTAAATTTGCAGGATACAAAATTAATGCACAGAAATCTCTTGCATTCCTATACACTAACAACAAAAGACCACACAGAGAAATTAAGGAAACAATCCCATTCACCACTGCAACAAAAAGAGTAAAATACCTAGGAATAAACCTACCTAAAGAGGTAAAAGACCTGTCCTCACAAACTATAAGACACTGATGAAAGAAATCAAAGATGACACAAATAGATGGAGAGATATACCATGTTCTTGGATTGGAAGAATTAATATTGTGAAAATGACTATAGTACCCAAGGCAATCTACAGATTTAATGCAATCTCTATCAAATTACCAATGGCATTTTTCACAGAACTAGAACAAAAAAAACTTAAAATATATAGAGACACAAAAGACCCCAAATAGCCAAAGCAATCTTGAGAAAGGAAAACAGAACTGGAAGAGTGAGGCTCCCTGACTTCAGACTACACTACAAAGCTATAGTCATCAAAACAGTATGGTACTGGCACAAAAATAGACTTATAGATCAATGGAACAGAATAGAAAGCTACGAAATAAACCCATGCACCTATGGTGAATTGATCTATGACAAAGGAGGCAAGATTATACAATGGTGGACAGTCCCTTCAACAAATGGTGCTGGGAAAATAGGACAGCTACATGTAAAAAAAATGAAATTAGAACTTTTTTAACACCATACACAAAAATAAGCTCAAAATGGATTAAAGACCTAAATGTGAGTCCAGACACTATAAAACTCTTAGAAGAAAACTTATGCAGAACACTCTCTGACATAAATCGCAGCAATATTTTTTTCAATCCATCTCCCAAAGTAATAGAAATAAAAACAAAAATAATCAAATGGACCTAATTAAACTCAAAAGCTTCTGCACAGCAAAGGAAACCATAAACAAAACAAAAAGACAACCCACAGAATGGGAGAAAATATTTGCAAATGATGTGATCGACAAGAGATTAGTCTCCAAAATTTACAGACAGCTCATGAGGCTTAATATCATCAAAACAAAAAACCCAATCAAAAATGGGTAGAAAGATCAGATCAATTAAGTCCCTGGTGGTCCGGTGGTTAAGAATCCACCTGTCAATGCAGGGGACATGGGTTCGATCCCTGGTCTGGGAAGATCTCACATGCCGCGGAGTAACTAAGCTCATGGTCCATGACTACTGAGCACGTACTCTACAACTTGTGAGCTGCAACTACTGAGCCCGCGTGCCACAACTACTGAAGCCCACGTGCCTAGAGCCCGTGCTCCGCAACAAGAGAAGCCACCGCAATGAGAAACCTGCACACCTCAATGAAGAGTTGCCCCTGCTCCCATAACTAGAGAAAGCCCGTGCACAGCAAAGAAGACCCAGTGAAGCCAAAAAATTAAAAAGAAATGGGCTGAAGACCTAAATAGACATTTCTCTAAAGAAGACATACAGGTGGCCAAGAGGCACATGAAAAATGTTCAAAGTCACTAATTTTTAGAGAAATGCAAATCAAAACTACAATGAGATATAACCTCACACCAGTCAAAGTGGCTATCATCAAAAATCCACAAACAATAAATGCTGGAGAGGATGTGGAGAGAAGGGAACCCTTCTACACTGTTGGTGGGAATGTAAATTTGTACAGCCACTATATCTGAAGTCAGACAGAGAAAGAGAAATATCATATGATATCACTTATGAGCGGAATCTAAAAAGAAATTATACAAATGAACTTATTTACAAAACAGACTCACAGACTTAGAGATGAACTTATGGTTACCAGGGGGTAAGGGTGGGGGAAAGGGATAGTTACTGAGTTTGGGATTGACATGTACACACTGCTATATTTAAAATGGATAACCAGCAAGGGCTACTATATAGCACAGGGAACTCTGCTCAATGTTATGTAACAACTTAAGTGGGAAAAGAATTTGAAAAAGAATAGATACATGTGTATGTATAACTGAATCACTTTGCTGTATACCTGAAATTATTGCAACATTGTTAATCAACTGAACTCCAATATAAAATTAAAAGATTTTTTTAAAAAGAAGAAATAAAGGGTTAAAATGCTAAATATTAGATAAACCTAAATAAATATTTACTATAAAACAATAATAATTTAATAATATTTAAATTTAAAAGAAAAAATCCAAAATAATATTAAAATATATGGTAGGTCCATGTTTTGAAGGAAATAAAGATATTGATTACCTTAGACATTGTAATTTAAGTACTCACATTGCAATTTATAGGGTAATCACCATTAAAAAACAAAAACCACATTCTAAATACAAATAAGGTGTATAACTTCCAAACTAGTTGGAAAAATATGAAAATTAAGCCAAAAAAGAATAGGAAGTAAAAGATAGTATAAACTAGGATAGTAGTTTTTTTTTTTTTTTTTGGCTGTGTTGGGTCTTCATTGCTGTGCTCGGGCTTCTCTTCGTTGCGGTGTGCAGGCTTCTCATTGCAGTGGCTTCTCTTGTTGCAGAGCACAGGCTCTAGGTGCATGGGCTTCAGTAGTTGTGGCACACAGGGCTCAGTAGTTGTGGTTCGTGGGCTCTAGAGCACAGGCTCAGTAGCTGTGGCGCACAGGTTTAGTTGCTTCACGGCATGTGGGATCTTCCCGGACCTGAAATTGAACCCGTGTCCCCCGCATTGGCAGGTGGATTCTTAACCATTGTACCTCCACAGAAGTCCTGGATAGTAGATTTTTATGTGACTAATTTCATTAAAGTTAAATGAACTTGATGCTTTAGTAGGTAAAAGAAAAATATTGGATTTTAAAATCCATTCTATAGGTTACCTACAAGACTTTTGAAAGGTTGAAAATAAATAGTAATAGAAAAGAATAGAATAGAAAGTAAATAGACAGAAAAGGTATGCCAGGCAAAAAAAAAAAAAAAAAAAAAAAAAAAGCCAGCATATACACTTTAAAATGAGAAACCAACAGAGTTCAATACAAATAGCATTATTAAAATGAACAGGTGCTAATGGTAATCAAGATAAAAACAAGACTGTTATTGGCTCACGTATCCTTGTCATTTTATAATTTAATCCAACATGGTGGTATATCTTATATCTTCCATTATCAAAAGCTTTTTCTTTCTTTTCAAATTTCTTATTCTCCCTCTCCTCCCCACCTGCCTCCTTCTCCTCCTCACCTTCCTCCTTCTTCTTTTATTTCACTAAACCACCAGCATTAACCTTATGGGGGAAAAAAAAGTATCTCAATGTTTTATTTTGAATTTCTGTGATTACTTGGAAGGTTGGACATCTCCTTTTTTTGGCATTTGGATTTCGTCCTTTATGTATTAGTGTCTCACAGCCTTTGCATATTTATCTAATGGCATCTTTACATATTTATATCTGGCTTGGTCAAAGGCGGAGACTACCACTCAATATCTGTAAGTAAACAGATGAATTTATGAATTTATGAGTTAAGAAAGGGAGAACTGGGACTTCCCTGGTGTCACAGTGGTTAAGAACCTGCCTGCCGGGCTTCCCTGGTGGCACAGTGGTTGAGAGTCTACTTGCCAATGCAGGGAACACGGGTTCGTGCCCCGGTCCGGGAAGATCCCACATGCCTCAGAGCAACTAAGCCCATGCACCACAACTACTGAGCCTGCGCTCTACAGCCTGCAAGCCACAACTATAGAGCCCGTGTGCCACAACTACTGAAGCCCACGCGCCTAGAGCCCATGCTCCGCAACGAGAAGCCACTACAATGAGAAGCGCATGCACCGCAATGAAGACCCAAAACAACCAAATTAATTAATTAATTAATTAATTAATTAATGAAATTTTTTTAAAAAAAGGAAAGGGAGACCTGTCAGGGAATCGTTGAGCAAACTGTCGGCCTTGGCCAGGCAGGATGATAACTGCTTGTCTGACTTATCTCACAACCTGGGGCCCTGATAAAGAAGGCTGTGCTGCCGCTGATAACTGACCAGGAGAATTCAGGAGCGGCCGGAAGGAGGACGGAGGAGATGTATGTCTTGCCAACTTCCCAGAAGCCGTCATGCTGGAATCCATCATGGTTGAGAGATGTGTGAGCCGCCAGGAAGGACCCTGAGTCAGACCAAATATGGACACAAGCAAGATGACTGGCCAGAGACAACACAGAAACTAACCCCATCTCCATAAACCCTGAGACTGCGAGTCACGTGGCAGAGCAGTTCTCCTGGGTTCCCTTACCCTGCTGCTCTCTGCTCAGGTGTCCCTTCCCAATAAAGTCTTTCACTTTGTCAGTATGTTTGGCTCCTTTGACAATTTATTTCCGAGTGTTAAACAAGAGCCTACTCTTGGGCCCTGGAATGAGTCCCCCTTCCTGCAACAGAACTATGCTGATTGGGCACAATATCCTTCAGAAAAACTAACTTTCAGTCTTATGAGGTTCTTGGGAAGTAATTTTCTAGTAGTTTTATTGATTATAGAGAGGCAAGAGTGGGTTTACATCGGCTTTACAAATGTGGCTTGTGCTAGTTACAGAGATGAGAGTGGGTTATTCTGGCAAGACTTGCTGAGTAGTCTTGTCCCTTGATTTTCAGGGACACTGCGCTGTCTCGGATTGGTCAGCTTCCAAAGGCATTTTCACAAAAACAAATTGATTTAAGAGGGTTACTTGTTACCATGGCTATGAAACTATCAGTCTCTCCTAGGAGCATATTTTTAATATTCAGTTCGCCATATTAAAGATATTAAGCTTTTGTCATGTTGTTTACATTTTGTTTTCATTTAGTCTTTTAATTTGGAGACTCTTCAAATGTAAAAATCTATAGTTTGTCAGATTTCCTTGTCTTATTTATTTATTTTTTGGCCTTGCCCTGCAGCTTGCAGGACCTTAGTTCCCCAACCAGGAATCGAATCCATGCCCCCTGCAGTGGAAATGTGGTGTTCTAGTCACTGGACCTCCAGGGAATTCCTTCCTTGTCTTCTTATGCTTCCTATATTTTTATTTTTTTAATTTGCATATGTTTAATGGTTATTTAATAATACTCCTTTTTTTCTGTATATCTTTATTAGAGTATAATTGCTTTACAATGCTGTGTTAATTTCTGCTGTACAACAAAGTGAAGCATTATATGTATACATATAGGTCATCACAAAGCACTGTGCTATACAGCAGCTTTCCACTAGCTATCTATTTTACATTTTGTAGTGTATATGTGTCAATGCTACTCTCTCACTACGTCCCAGCTTCCCATTCCCCCCCATGTCCTCAGGTCCACTCTCTATGTCTGCATCTTTATTCCTGCCCTGCCACTAGGTCCATCAGTACCATTTTTCTAGATTCCATATACACGCATTAGCATGCAGTATTTGTTTTTCTCTTTCTGACTTACTTCACTCTGTATGACAGACTCTAGTTCCACTCACCTCACAACAAGTAACTCAATTTCGTTCTTTTTTATGGCTGAGTTCTATTCCATTGTATATATGTGCCACATATTTATCCATTCATCTGTCGATGGACATTTAGGTTGCTTCCATGTCCTGGCTATTGTAAATAGTGCTGCAATGAACATTGTGGTACATGTATCTTTTTGAATTATAGTTTTCTCAGGGTATATGTCCAGTAGTGGGATTGCTGGGTCATATGTTAGTCCTATTTTTAGATTTTTAAGTAATCTCCATACTGTTCTCCATAGTGGCTGTAACAATTTGCATTCCCACCAACAATGCAGGAGGGTCCCCTTTTCTCCACACCCACTCCAGTGTTTATTGTTTCTAGATTTTTTGATGATGGCCATTGTGACTGGTGTAAGGTGATACCTCACCGTGGTTTTGATTTGCATCTCTCTAATGATTAGTGATGTTGAGCATCTTTTCATGTGTTTGTTGGCAATCTGTATGTCTACTTTGGAGAAATGTCTATTTAGGTCTTCTAACGATTTTTGGATTAGGTTGTTTGGTTTTTTGATATTGAGCTGCATGATTTTGGAGATTAATCTTTTGTCTATTGCTTCATTTGCAAATATTTTCTCCCATTCTAAGGGCTGTCTTTTTGTCTTTTTTATGGTTTCCTTTGCTGTACAAAAGTTTTTAAGTTTCATTAGGTCCCATTTGTTTATTTTTGTTTTTATTTCCATTACGCTAGGAGGTGTGTCAAAAAGTATCTTTCCTATCTTTTTAGTTTAAAATCTTTCACTACTCATGACATGTGATGAGGAATTTTCCACTTTTTATCATTAACTCTCATTTTCAAAGCAACTCTTTATATTGATTTGTAATAGTTTCATGTCTCCATATCTTGCTTCCTCTAAAATTCCAAGTTCCATGAGTTCAGGGTTTATATCAGTTTTTTCCTTCCACAGCACATATTATAGTATATGTGAGGTATGTGAGACTGCAGTGTGAAGCCTGGGATGAAACAGGAGTATGTAATTAAGACTGAGAGATGATAGACTATCTAGTGGTGTAAGAGTTAGTAAACATTGATGGAAATCTAGGATAAGTTGGATGTGGGAAAAGATTCAGGAAGAGGTAACTGGGGATCCAAATTTGATAGAACTCAAATTGTCAACAAAACTTGTTCTCTTGGGCAACACAGATTTCTATCATATTAAAAAAATAATAATTCTTCCCTTTATTTGGCATTAGTTCAGTAGATTGGAAATAGTGGAGTCCTCTTGCGGGATCTCAGTAAGGGGAGATGATTAAGCATAAAGACTGATCTTGTAAAAAAAAACCCTAACAACTGAACTTAATAAATGCCCAGGGAAGATTAGAAGACTGAGGACTCAGGTGGCAACTTTATTTAAATGGCTACTTATGAACTTAGCAGACAAAAGTAACCATAATTAGTATGCTTCCTCTAGGGTGGTCCCTAAAGGTGCATAAATCCCCAAGCCACACCTAGTACATCCCTACGGGTAATCAAAATCACAAGGTGTTTTCCTTCCCCCAAAAGATTCTCAAAAAATTTTGTGAATGTCATATTAAGTTAAAAGGCAGAAGGGCCTACATCTGAACCTCCTATTATGTGAGGTAATAAATTTCCTCATGATGATGAAAAAAAGGAAAGGGAGGGAGGGAGGGAGGAAGGAAGGGAAGAGAAAAGGAAAGAATCAAAGAAAGAAGGAAGAGAAAAGGGAAGGAAAGAAAAGAGACACAAAGAGGAAATAGCAAATAGCTTAGAAATGAAAAGTCCCATTCAATTACTTGACAGATGTGAAGGAGAGAGGCCTAGGGTCTGGGTTTCCTTGAGAAAAGTGCTCTGCCAGTTATAGTCTAATTGTAAAATGCTGTGGTTTTGACATGCAAAGATATCTGGAAGCCACCTAGTTCAACTCCTTGAATTTTTAAAGAAAAAAATCAAATGCTCAAAGGTTAAATTACTTACTAAAATTAGTACCAGAGTTGGAGTTATAATTGAGATCTTCTGATTCATAAACTAATGGTATGTTCTTTATGATATGCTTCATTATACACTCCAACCTCAACAGCTAATGGGTAAGAGAGCACAAACTCAGCTAAACAATGTGTAGCTACATGTTAATGATTCTGCATGAGATGATCTCTCTGGATGAATTCCTGAGAATGTAATTAACATTTCCCAGGAGTACTAAAGTCAAATTTTCAATTCCTTATGCACCTCACATGATCAAATTTTGCTAGGCCCTAGGAAGAAGGTAAATCACTTATGGATAGCTCCGATAAATATATCCTTCTCTTCCTACAGCTTGCAAAATAATGAATTGGTATGGCATATAAAGTTTTTAAGAAAAGATGGTTTTATCTGCTTAGGTGTGACTTTTCCTGTTAGGACCTACTATTCAGTTGCAGGGGTAAAAGACAAAAACCACACCGGAAAGGAGATTGATTTTATTCAGATCAGAGTACCTCAGCAGGGTGGACTTGCCTTAGACTTTTACAGGCAGAGATAAACAAGTATTGTTGGAGTGATTTACAGCTGAGGTTGTTTTATAAACTGGGTAAGTCTTAATCAATTAGTGGACAAATGTTTTTTTTTTACTAGTTAGCTAGTTTCAGGGGACAAATAGTTCTAATCATAGCTGAAAATCAAGAGACAAAGAATGGGAAGTTGGCTAGGTACAAAGCAGGTTCAGGCAAAGGGGCAGAATATGTGTCTGGCCTTGTCACAACCTTTACCCAATCAACAATTTTTTTTTTTTTATTTTGGCCATACCTCATGGCATGTGGGATCTTAGTTTCAAAACCAGGGATTGAACCTGTGCCCTGGCAGTGGAAGCATGGTGTCTTAACCACTGGACAGCCAGGGAAGTCCCAACAATTATTGAATCACTCATTATTTCTTAATTAAACTAGATCCCTTGAGTAATCAAATTCTCCATTGTCTTGACCTGGGCTTGATGAAAAGCTCTCAGTTACAAAATTAATTTATGGAATATATAACAGTTTGTTGTGAATGCTTTCAAATTTTTAGTTATCAATGTTTTTGCAATTGAAGTTGTCTACCAAGAGCTCTCAGAATGGATAGACTTCAGTAATGTAACCAGGAATAACATAAATACTGTATAGAAAAAAATCAGGATAGTGGTGATAGTTGTACACCATTGTGGATGTACTTAATAACACTAAATTTTACACTTAAAATGGTATGTTTTTGTTATATATATTTTATCACATATATTTTTCTTTTAAGTATATAGAGAAAAGAAGAAATTGGAAAACATAATGGAAAAATCTTCTTTATAACAGTAAGAGAAACTAGACTAAGAAGAAAATCATAAAACTGTTTAAAGAGGCATGAAAGAACATGAGGATAAATGGAGAGGTTTACTATGTTCTTGGATTGGATGATTCAATGTCAAAAAAACCAAGGAAGTTCTCCAATTTACCTATGCATTCTATGTAATGCAAAGGAACATTTAATAGAATTTATATCCACATATACTATAGATAGACAGACACACATATACATGTACAAACATTGATTCTATATTATCAATTATCTGGAATGAATAATTCAATGAGTAGTATTGTGAAAAGTGTCTAGCTGTCTGGAAAGTGATAGTTGAACTCCTACAACTTACCTTACACCAAAATTAATTCCAGGTGGATCAATAAAAACAAAGAAAATCTAGACCTTCCTTCTACAAACATACTAAAATCTTAAACAGGCATCACATTGATGATGCTGAAATTTGGCCTCTGTACACAGGTATCAAATTGAATCTTGGAGACAGAGTTCTGGGTGAAGTAGAAAAGAATAGCTTTATTGCTTTGCCAGGCAAAGGGGGCCACAGTGGGCTAATGCCCTCAAGACTGTGTGTCCCATCTCAGGGAGTGGGGGTTGTGAGGAGTTTTATAGTCAGGGGGCAGGGCTGCTGATAAGGATCAGGGTGCATCTGGGGCCTGCATTCTTTCATTCTAGAGATCTTCTGGCATCAGGCGGTCTGTGATCTGTGGTTCTTGAGGCTATTGAATTGTGACCTTCTCTCTGGAACATCTTCTATTTGGTGATGGTTTCAGTCCTGCAGAAAAACTCAAAGATATTCTTATGTATATACCTTGAGGAGAAACCAGGACCCTGCCACAAGGCTGCACTACTGTTTCTTGACTGCTCCTCTCTGTCTCTACATCCCCTCCCTTCCCTGATTAGCAACTGTTTGAACCTGACCTTTGGAATGCAGAGAAGGGAACACAGAAGGACTTTTGTGCCCAAGAGCCCCACAGGTCCTGCCCAGTTTCAACATCAAACAGAAATTCCAGGATGAGGGATGGAGTGGGAGGTTGGGGTTAGCAGATGTAAGGGTTTATATATAGAATGGATAAACAACAAGGTCCTACTGTATAGCACAGAGAACTATATTCAATATCCTATGATAAACCATAATGGAAAAGAATGCAGAAAAAAAGTATATATATATATATATATATATATATATATGTATCTGAATAATTTGCTGTATAGCAGTAATTAGCACAACATTGTAAATCAACTATACTTCAATAATACATAAATAAATAAAAATAAACAGAAATTCTACATAGAAAATAGACAGGTGAAAATGCTAACAGTTCCCATAATAATCAGTAAAACTACAGTAAGTTAAGTCTATATACCCACCAGAACGACTGAGTTCTAAAAGGTTGATAAAACCACATATTGGTGAGAAAGTCGGCAACAGGAAGCTTTATGCCCTGCTCTTGGGAGTGTAAACTGATACAACTTCTCTGAAAAACAGTTTGGCATTGAACATACCCAATGACTCCAAACTTCTACTCCTATCAATTCAAAAGAATATAATTTATTAATAAAAAAGAATATCTTGGGCTTCCCTGGTGGCACAGTGGTTGAGAGTCCGCCTGCCGATGCAGGGGACGTGGGTTCGTGCCCCGGTCCGGGAAGATCCCACATGCCGCAGAGCGGCTGGGCCCGTGAGCCATGGCCACTGAGCCTGCGAATCCGGAGCCTGTGCTCCGCAGTGGGAGAGGCCACAACAGTGAGAGGCCCACGTAGTGCAAAAAAAAAAAAAAAAAGAATATCTGGAAGAGTAGATTCACATAAATAACATACTTTGAATAGAAGAATAAACATAAGGGATATGCTCTCCCATATATCAAAATATAAAGCTATTAAACATTGTCATATTAAAGAAGTTATAGAGAAATGAGTCATTGAAAGAGAAGAAAGCTCAGAAATAGACTCAAGAAGATACATATAGATAGATTTTTATCTAATCTATGTTTCAAAAATAAATAAATAAATGAAAATAAACAGAAATTTTATATATATATAAAATAACCTAAATTTTCATTTCAAATCAGTGGGAAAAGATGAACTATTCAATAAGTGATGTTTGTTTTGATGAAAAAGATGCTTACATTACATCAAATAATAAATACTTAGGGTGGGGAAGATTTAAAAATTTAAACAAAGTTGTAAGGTTACCAGAAAAATATTTTAGGGAAATACTTTTATAATTTTGAAGTGACAAGTGTGTGTGTGTGTGTGTGTGTGTGTGTGTGTGTGTGTGTGTACATGAATAAATATATACCTTAAATATACATTATATACATATACATTTACGTATAAATATATGTAATATTTACATATACAGATACATATATAATATATAAATATATACATTTAAAGAAAAATTTTCCCAAACTTAGAGTTTGAGTGATAATAGCTTGATTTTTTTTTTTTTTTTGCCATATGCGGGCCTCTCACTGTTGTGGCCTCTCCCGTTGCGGAGCACAGGCTCCGCACGCACAGGCCCAGTGGCCCTGTCTCACGGGCTCAGCCGCTCCGCAGCATGTGGGATCTTCCTGGACCGGGGCACGAACCCACGTCCCCTGCATCGGCAGGCGGACTCTCAACCACTGCGCCACCAGGGAAGCCCAATAGCTTGATTTTTTAATGCATGACAGAACATTTACTAAGTCTGTTTGCTCTAACGTGACACTCTTGGGAAATACCATATATTTGACAACCATCAACAACTTACGTAGATGCAGAAAGACTACTGTTCTGTAAGATGAGAAGTTTACTTGTAAACTTGGTAAGTTGTTAGGATGCTTGCCACCTAGTAGAGATGTTATTACCAAATGTGACAGGTCTTTATTGCTCTGAAAAAGTTAACCACTCATAACTAATTTAGCAATCTTATTTGGTGTTTCTTTCCCCTCTGACTATAAGTAAGAATCTATTCTTCAAATGCTTCTCAAATCAACTGTTTTCTTACCTGCTGGTTATTTTATAATGAAGCCAAATCAAGTCTCTGTACCCCAGCACCAAATTAAATCTCAGAGACAGAGTTTTGGATGAAGTAGAAAAGAATAGCTTTATTGCTTTGCCAGGCAAAGTGGGCCACAGCATGATAATGCCCTCAAAACTGTGTGTCCCCACCTGGGGGGGTAGTGAGAAGTTTTATAGTAATGGTTCAAAGAGGGCGTGATCAGCTCATGGACATTCTTCTGATTGGTTGGTGGTGAGGTAAGTGGGAGTCAGTATCAACCTTCTGGTTCCAACCAGTCTGGGTTCTACATGCTTGTGGGCAGCATGCAGATAACTTCTTTCACCTGGTAGGGGTTTCAATATCTGCAAAATAGCTCAAAGATATTGCTATGTATATGCCTTGAGGAGGAGCCAGGACTCTGCCCCAAGGCTACACTATTGTTTCTTGACTGTTCCTCCCTTGTCTCCCCTCCCTTCCCTAATTAGCAATTGTTTGAACCTTCCCCTTGGAACTCAGGGGAATTGAAGGCTGAATGAAGCCTATTTCCTTAATCAAGAAATGGGGGGACACAGAGGCATAGCCAGCTGGGGAAGAATCTCATCTTGTTGCCTTAAATAAATGGGAGACACAGAAAGGCCTAGGAGCCCCACAGGGGCTCAGTTTCAATGAGTCAATAAAACTTAGATGTGTACTAACAAATCTATCTAAGAATTTTGTCCTTTGATATAATTGTATGTTCACAGAAAAGGCCCTGGAACAATATGGACAGAAGAAACTGGACAGCAATTATTTCTGAGGATGGAAGTTGGAAATTGAATTTTCATAACATTTTTGCATTACTTTTGCATTTTTAAGAAATTCTGACTTAAAAAAATGTTATTATGTCTAAGTAAAAGCAAAGAAGGCAAAATGATCCATGAACTGTGTTCACCACTAGAGAAATGATTTAGCAAACTATGGTACCTCTATTCCTTGGAAAAAGATTCCATCATTAAAATTATGATTTTGAAGATTATATTATAACATGTAAAACTATTTTTTTTGTGTGGCCATACCACGTGGCTTGTGGGATCTTAGTTCCCCAACCAGGAACTGAACCTGGGCTCTTGGCAGTGAAAGCGCAGAGTCCTAACCACTGGGCGGCCAGGGAATTCCCTAAAACTATTTTTTAAAGAAAACAAAAACTATGCATAGAAAAGAAAGCATAAGAGCAAAAACATCTCATTGAAGAAAAATTAATGAATTTCTCTATGGGAGAAATAGAGAATTTTATTCAAGCCAAACTGAAGATTATAACCCAGGAGACAGACGGTCTTTCAGAAAACTCTGAGGACGGTTCCACTTGTTAGAAGTAGAAGTCACAATTATATACATTTTGGACACAAAGTATTGGCTATCAAAATGACACACTGACATTTTACATAAAGGTCACCAAGGATACATAGTCTAGATCTACAGGTACCAAGAGTACAATAGGTCACCATGACTCCTCACAGCATTAGGAAAACAATGTTATCTTCTAAGGAGATATGTTTCTGGAGTCAGAGAAGGAAAAAAAAACGATCTTTATGGTTGAGTAGACATTCCCACCTTTGAGGAGGTCTGGTTAATGTATAACGCAGATGCACGTTGCACATTAGCAGGGGTCCAAGGCAGGTAGGGAATATGTTCTGCTTAAATTTTCTTATCCTGTCTTAAAACATGAATTTTATTCCATCAACCAGTATATTAATGATTATCTTTGAGTAATAGGTTATTAATAATACTTTATTTTATTTTTCAGGATTTTCCTCATTGTCTAACGAGCATTTATTATTTTTTATAATGAGGAAAATGTTGGTACAAACAAAACACAGCATATTTCAGCATGCCCTGACTCTTCTTTTAAGATGTGTGATGCAATAGGTTGGCCTCTTGTGGCTTTTACAAAAACTTGTAGTTTGTGTTCCTCCCCATACCTAAGAATTATACCTCACATAATGAGTATTTGATAGTTGTGTTTTGTAAAGGAGGTCAAGTTAACACTTTAAACTGTGATTGAATTACATAGACAGTAGGTCTCTTGCAAGTTCTAACTAGGAAGACAACATTTCTGTACTGTGTTGTTAAGCAAAGCAACTTCTTCAGATGGTCTATTTGGAAAACAATCCATTTTAACTTAGACAGTGAGAGGAAAAACCCTACCCTCTTAGGTTTATTGCCTGGAGGTGTGCTAATTAAACTAACAAAAGACAGATTAACAGTCGAAAAGTCACTCTTTTTTTGTTTGTTTTTTTAATGTGCATAGGAGTTCACAGAAAAGAAGTGCAACTCAAAGAAGAAAAGCTTATATGCCCTTTCAACAAAAGAAAGGGGTTTTGGGCTTCAAGGGACAAAAATGGTAGGGAAGTGAAACTAATGGTACATAAGGGCTATTTCAGCAAGAATTTGTTTATGCAAATTGACAGTTCCCTCCCTCTTGGGGTGGGGGTGTGTGTGGAAGTGATTCTTAATGCCTCAGCTCAAAATAATCCTTCTGTCAATGTGGCATATTTGGAGGTGGCATATTCTGATCCCTTTCAAACTGATGTCCTGCAAAATAAAACAACCAGTTATTTTACCAGTATAATGAGTTTATTCAGGAATAGCAGAGGGGTTGCAATTAGAGAAAAGAAAGCTGTAACAAAAAACCTAGACAAGCCCAATTAGCAAAGGAGGGGAAAGTTACTTTCTAGAGAAAGAAGAGGAAGTTGGGAGGCATTTTTTTTTTAAGATTTATTATTTATTTATTTAACTTATTTTTCGCTGCATCGGGTCTGAGTTGCGGTACACAGGATCTTCACTGAGGCTTTGAGGGATCTTTTGTTGTGGAGTGTGGACTCTTCGTTGTGGTGTGCGGGCTTCTCTCTAATTGTGGCACAAGGGTTCCAGGGCACATGGGCTCTGTAGTTTGCAGCTCGCAGGCTCTAGCTGAGGCGCAAGAGCTCAGTGGTTGTGGTGCGTGGGCTTAGTTGCCCCGCGGCATGTGGGATCTTAGTTCCCTGACCAGGGATTGAACCTGTGTCCCCTGCATTGTAAAGTGGATTCTTTACCACTGGACCACCAGGGAAGTCCCAGGAGGCGTGGTTTTGACCAGAAGTCCATTGGAGGAAAGTGAGAGTCAGGGTGACCCAGCTTTTCCTATTGGTCGGGCTTGTTGCTGGGCAAAAGAAATCTTCCTGTTGAGGTCTGTAATTGATGCTTCCTGTTGGGTTGTAACTGATGACAAGTGGTAGTGCATGAGGCCTCCCCATTCTGGCCTCTTAATTCCATTTTAAATGAGGTTTCCTTTATTCTGTTTCAGAAAACAAAAATGAATAGTCAAAATACTTACAGGGTAAAAAAAATCACCATTCTGCACAAAGAATTTATTGCTGTGCAAAGTTTATGGTCTTCGGGGAGGTAGGATGACCCAGCAGTTGTGAGTAGAAACTCTCAATTGCCCAGCTTTTCGTATTCTAGTAGCATGCTTTGGGCAAATTTATTAATCTCTTTGAGCTCAATTTGTTCACCTGGAAAACAGTGTTGTAGTAAAGATCAAAAGAGATAAGGCACACTTAGTGAAATGTCTGGCACATAGCAAACAATGAATACAGCAAATATAATTTTATGTTCCTCCTTAGAAGATGCTTTTTTCATAAGTGTACTGACTTCTTGTATCAAGCAGCGTTTGATGAGAGAAGCAGAAACACCATGAATAATTGAATAAGAAATTTATTATAGGCATTAGACCTTAGACAATTATGGTAGCTGATTGAGAAGTCTATGCAAGGCTATTGGCTCTCTACTGTGTAGGGCCTGAAGTCATCCAGGCTGGTAATAAGGGAGGCTGGATGTAAAGTAAGGACGAGCAAGAACTAGAATCCATAAGGATAAACTAGAAACCATAAGGATAAACTAGAAACCACAAGGATAAACCATGATGTTGAGTGAACTACAGGAGAAGTTGGTGCCCTTCACCATGGAACTACCCATGCATTTGACCCAGGACTAGGAAAAGCTGAATGAGGAGATATGGGGTGTGCTTGGGGAACTATGGATTGGTACCACTGTACCCCCAGAAGGTGTGTTAGCAGATCAGTGACAATATGTGCTCATTATGACAATGCCTGACACCCTATACTGACTTTCAGTGTGAAAAAAATGAGAGCTGCTTCACTTAGGCCTTCCAAAAAATGCTCATACTTCTCCTGTGGCCAACTGTAACTCAGAATCATGCAGGAAAAGAAATTCTGGGAAAGTTAGTTTGTATTTAGCTATGCTGACATACTACAAAGACATCATACTACTTGTATTGTTTATGATCCTGTCTACTTTAGTCTGAAACTGAAAACTTGGAGGAAAAAACACACCATAGCATTCAGAATTCTTTTATTTTGAAATTTGGGGTCTTCTAATAGCAAAAACAGTTATCTTCTCTGTTCTATTTAATGAATTTATAGTGAAGAAAACAAACATTATTTATTTCAAAAAATGTAAGTTTTCTTTTCCTTTCTTTCTTTCTTTTTTTTTTTTAGTCATGCTGAGTGACTTATGGGATGTCCCCTGACCAGGGATTGAACACAGGCCCCACCAGTACAAGCCCGGGGTCCTAACCACTAAGCCACCAGGGAACTCCCTAAACATGTAACTTTTAATGATTTATGTATCACATCACATTAGCAAAGGACTGTCAAACTCTTGTGCAGATTTGGCCTCTGGAAGAGGGTTGGATCCAAGCAAATCTGAGTGGGTTGTGTCAGCATGTCTAGCTTGATTGCCTCCTTCTTTGGTACTCAACTAGTTCCCATCCACAGATGGCTTTAATTATGGACATTTAAAGGAGTTTCTAAGAAGTCAGAGTCAGGCAGGTAAGTTCCCAAATAAGCCTATGACAGTTATGAGGTTTGCCTTCCATTGAATGAGGCAGAACAGTGGTGGGGTCTAGAGTATTCCTGCAATGGATGAAATACGTGCAGGGGGAGAGGAGATGATTTTTTCAGAAGTCAAACTAGAGGCAGAAAAATGCTATGTATTTTCATCAAAAGTAAGGTCTGAACAGCACCAGGGTCCATGAGGTTAAATGCAGCTACTAAGGCTAAGTAACCAGCTGCTGCCATTGTACCCAAACAAGGTAGATGGGCTTTTGCTATGGGGTCAAAATGAGGGGATATAATCAATGGGTCTCTGATTCCCATATGCTGTTGTTAAGACTCCTAGAGTTTGTCCTGATTTTTTTATACAAATAGAAAGAAATATTTATGATAATTATGGAGTCCAAGAGTAGTGAATCTATTCAGGGCAAGGATTCAGGTGTGTCAACTAGTTAAGATCATACAAAGGGGCAGCCAGTACAGAAAGTTAGGAATCCAATGTCTACAATATCCCATGAGTCAAGAACTCTTCTAAATTATGCTTTGGTTATTAGCCAGGTAAAGTTATGAAGAACTTCCACTCTCACAAGGGAAAGAGACTTTCCATTTTGTATGACGATGTCATGACCAAAATAATGCACTTTGGTCTGAAAATTGGAGTTTATCCTTTGAAAAGTTATGTCCCTCATTTGCTAATACTGTCAGCAGGTGGAGGGAGTCAATTCTTCAAGACTTTCTATCTAGAGAGCATAACGAAAGACATACACAGTATATTGGCCAAACTTTTTGGCCAACCCAATATTAGCGTTTCCCCGTCTCTGTGTCTCATAAAGAGATGAACTAACTGGTAGAGATCAGAGATTCCATACTATAAATTTCTAAGATGACTGTAAATTCTTCAATAAATTTCCCTCTTTCCTTAGGAGGATTTATAAAGTTCTTAACTACAATATGCAAACCTGATCTTGACCAAAGTCTATGTATTTATTTATTTAAAAAAAATTTTGTTTTTGGCCACACCTTGTGGCCTGTGGGATCTTAGTTCCCTGGCAAGGGATCCAAACTGCGTCCCCTGCAGTGCAAGCAGGGAGTCAACCACTGGAGTGCCAGGGAACTTCTTGACCAAAGTTTAAAGGTATAAGGCCAGCAAGCTTGGTCATCACTTTTACCTATGTTATAAGACATTATGAAGGGACACTGCTTAGTGAAAGGGGTATGTTTAAGAAGGAGCAGTGGAGAAAAGGGAAGAGGATCTAGGGAAGGTACAGGAAGAAGAGGATGAACAGAATAAGGAGGAGGAGGAAGGTAAGGTACAGGGGTCAAGGAGGAAAGTCAATCTAGGGTTGGATCAGGAGAGGGAGAAGAGATTTTAAGGTTGGATTTTAGATCCTCCACATTGTTATTAGCCTTTCCTGAGGCATCATTAATGGCAGGAACTTTAGAGTTTTCTTTTAGAGGGCTCTTCATGCCGTTGCCGGACTCAATGGGTCAATCGGTTGGGGTGCATAGTCAACGAACGTGCCAAGTACTTTTGATCAAAGCAGAAGCATTTATTACGTGTGACAAGTAAGGAGTCAGGGAGATAGATAGCTCTCAAAGCACTGTCTCTCTGAACAGCAAGATCAGGGAATTTTAAGCTAAGGGCACATGCACATTCAGGAAAGGATGAGTGCAATCTTCTAAGTAGAGGTGAAGTTCTAGATGCCCTTGCCAGTGCGACCATAGGCAGACGTTGCTGTTCAAAACATGGTGGCAATACCCACCCTTAGGGCGGAGATTTTAGCATTAAAATGAGGCAGAGGTTACTCTAGGTTGACAAAATCCAGGCACCTAATTGAGTGAACTCAAGAGGGTCAGCAAAGGTCAGCATCATCAATTCTTAGGCTCCACTTAGTCTGGTGGTTGAGTGCTCCAGGGGGTTTGGATCCTGAAAAACAGCTCAAGAATGTGCTTCAGGCTGATCTTTACCTTTGAAACAGAACTGGGAGTCTTTATGACTGATTTATTATCTTTGCTATGGTTGCTTCTCTTTCTTGATAATAGTCGTTTGTTCCTACATTCTTTGTTCCTTTTGAAATCATTAATTTCTGAGACATATTCTTTGATTCCACAGGAAGACCTAGGAAACCATAGTTTACCTTTCCCCCAATCATCAGCAAACAACACAGAGGGGTTCTGAAATAAACTTGTCCAGTGCATGTTACAATTTCTCTTATTGCCTGGTATTCTACTTCTGCAAGATATGATATAATCAGGTTTAACCCCATTCGCTTCCTTACTACTGTCTTACTAACAATGCCCATTTGAAAATGCAGGTGATTGAATTTTTGGAATCTTTCAACCATTTGTGTCTAAGGTGGCAAGCAAATGAATTATCTTATTCATATCCCAAGTTCCCGAGAATAACCACTGAAGACCTAAAGTGTCCTTGGTAAGATCCTGAGAGAGCTTCCAACATTTAGTGCTATTCACCCCCACAACTTTAATCCCACTTTCAAATGACAAGAGCAGACAAGAATAAGTGGGCCAGGAAAGCGTCTTGGAACTATGAGCCCAGTTCATCTGGGAGAACCCGGAATAGTGAAAACAAATCAAGAGGCTTGCACCACAGACAATAAAAAGAATAAACGTTTAGGTGGCTCTTCAACACAGAGAGCAGGTCAGGAGCAGGGCTCACTGAAGCAACCAGTCCTTGCAACTTGAGGGGACATGAAAAGGGGTCTCGGGCATGTTCTATTCTCCTTGATGTGGCTGGGGGCTGAGCAGCAGAGGGTTCAGTCCTGATTGGAATTTATTGGAGAAGGCTGGGTATGAGCAGTCTAACCTGTGAAAGGATGGCATTTTAGCAGGAGGGGTCCGTTGAAGTGTGGCCAATTTGGGGAATAGATGGCTGAAGAGGGTTCCTTGGGAAAGAGAGGAATAATTCTTGTGGATTGGTAGCCATTGTTTGGTCAAGAGGAATGGGGGGAGATAGGTAACGGCTATGGTCATGTGCAAGAAGGGGTGAGGAGGAACCGCTGTGGAAACAAGGACATCAGAGGACCACTCAGGTCCTTCAGTCTCTCACAACCTTCAGTATCACCTTGGATGTCCTACTGAGAATGAACAGACCTGACACAACTGGGCAGTCTTTAAAAGCCAGTTGAATTCATCCCCCTTAACCATGAATCTGAAAAGAATAGTAGCTTCAACAAAGAATGACTGATTAGCAGCATCAGTCCCCAAAACTCAAAGCTTTTAGCACCTGAATTGCTGAGCTATTTTCCTTTTTGATTGCTGAACCCTGTGGCTACCTTCTCACTTTTTGTTCTTTGTTTTCCAAATTGACCTTGAATTTTGTTTTCTAGTTGGTAATTCAACGCACCAGATCTTTTTGACTGTTCAAATAATCACAACAATGAGATCACTTTACCTAGATTGAGAAGCTAATGCCCATTGTCAATGATAGAGAAAGAATAACTTTATTGGCATTACTGAAAATAGTTATAGCCTTAAAAGGATGTAATCTGGCAATATCTGTTATGTTGAAATTACAGTTCAGCCTAGCAATTTTCCTCCTGGGAATCCTTCCAATACTTATCGATTGTTCACAAGCGGCAAAAATTGGAAATGAAGCGAGTTTCGTTAGGTAATGATGAATTTTAGGTAATTATTAAAAATGACTTAGAGCTATTACTGTAACCTGGAGGGACTGCTATGGCTTGTTGAATAAAGTAAGAATCAGAGAAGTGTGAACAATATTCTATTTGATAAAATGGTGAGTAAGATGTCTCTATACGTATATTAATATATGGTTAAATGAGCATGGAGAAAAGTACTAAAGTACACATGGATTAGGGGGAATTAGTGGTTTATCCTTACACCAATATCACACTTCTTGATTATTATATAGTACATCTTTAGATCAGGTTGTGAAAGTCCTTTTTAACTGTTCTTCTTCAGGATTGTTTTCATTGTCCTTTCTGTACCTGCATTTCCAGGTTCCGGTCTCCAATCATTCCCCTTCTTGTCAAATCCAAAGGGTATTTTCCAGTTTATTCTTACCTGATCTTTAACAGGACTGAAGGTTTTCTACTCACATGAACGGCTCTCTTTCTCTGCCTCTGTGATATCGTTCTCCTAGTTTTTCTTCTGTCTTTCTGGCTATTCCCATGTCTCTTTAAGGCGTATCTTCCTCCCTTGCCATTAAACATTGGAGATTTTCAAGACTTGGTCTGGATCTTTCCTCATTCTACACTTCACATAAACGAGTACTGTTTCGTAACCAGAGCTTTAATCAACTTATAAAAGATAGAACTTTACTTCTCTCTCAGTAATAGTCTAGGTGGTCCCTGCTGGTGGAGAGCTCTTCTTTACAGAACTTTCAGGACCCGGTTTACTTCTGTTTTGTTCCTTAAACATTCCCTTGGGCAGAGGTTATAACTTGGAGTCCATTATACTGGTTTTCTGTTGCCGACACAACAAATTACTACAAACTGAGTTGCTTGAACAACACCTCCTTATTATCTCACAGAGTTTCATTTTCAAGCTCATTCAGGTTGTTGGCATAATTTATTTCCTTCTCATGCTTTTCCATGTGGCCCTCTCTATATTTAAGCCAGCGACAGTTGAGCTCTTCTCATGCTTTCGTTCTCAGACTATCCCCTGTGCCACATCTCTGTGGCTTCTTCTCCTGTCTTCATCTTCTGGGTTTTAAGGTTCATATGATTATGCTGGGCCCACCAAGACCTAGATAATTCAGGCTAAATTGCCTATTTTAAGGTCAGCTGATTAGTGATCTTAGTTATATCTGCAAAGTCCCTTTTGTATGTAAGTAACATAACCATGGAGTAACACCCGGAGGTGAAGGTCACAGGGGCCAAACTTATGCCTACCATATCCATGGATAGAATTCAAGAATACCATGAATTTGGATGGCAAAACAATTAACTCTATTTTCACTAACATTTTTTTGAAGTGTACCATTTCCTTCAATTATAAATGTTGGCAACAAAGACACAGAAATATAGCTGTATTAACAATAAATTTTTCACCATAAAAATCACAGGTAAGGTATTCTTATATTATGCAGATAATCTTGAAATGTCATTTATGTCCATCACTTCCAAAATCACAGTTGTTATTAGATCTGCTACTAGATCTTATTTATTTTGTTAATAAAGAAACACATATTATCATATCACACATTTGTTTTAAAAATATTTTTATAACTTTCATACTGAATTAATTTCCTTTGTAATCTTATATGTTTTATTTTAAGCATTCTAAAACATTATTCTAAGAAGGGGTCTATGGGCTCCACCAAACTGCCAAAGAGATTTAAATCACCAGAAAAAAAAAAAGAATTCCTGCCTTCAGGAATAGTTTTCCTTTCTAAGGTTGAAATCAGGTTACTGCCATATCTATATTCCAATATAAACAAGTAGAGAAAGAGGAATTTCAGGGTAAGACATTCCTTCAGGCAGAAGTTGCATACAACATTTTTGCTCATATGTCATTGTAAGAACTGAAATGTGGCAATACTTAGCTGCAAGGGAGGCTTGGGGAATGTACTCTCCAGTTAAGTGACCTTGTACCTAGCAGGAAGGAGAAACAGAATATAGGGGACAACCAAGAAAAGAAAAAGAAAACCAATGACCTCATTTACCTCTTAAATGAATACTAGGCATCTTTCGTACAAATTTCTTACTATAGACATGCTAATGATGTCATGCAATTTTCTAAAACATGTTTTATAAGTTTAGGAGTTAACAAGCCTTGAGGCTAAGTATTATGCTCTTGAAAGATTGAGATAGCATCTATAGCCAAAGTAATTTGACTAAAGAGAGACTTTCTTTTGAATATTGTGAAACACAGAGAGAGGATCTGTAATTTATGATAGGGGACATAGCATAGAACAATCTAATCTTTTGGGGAATCTTTCCCCAGCCTGACCAGTTGGATAACAAGTTTCTTTGTTTAGCATACTGAATTATAAATACCTTAAAGAGAAGGCAACTTAAAGTCCAGCCCCTGATTAAACAACTTTCAGGTTCTAGAGATTGTGTCCTCCCCTTGCAAGTCCCCTTGCTGGTGACCCTTCAGGCCTGCTATATTGACAAATGTCAGTTGTACTTTAGGAGTGGTGGAAAGACCACACTTTTGGAAAATCAGACAAGCTTTATTCATCTAAAGGAGACAGGAGAAAGTCAGCACAAACAGGGGCAAGGATACACAGCAGAGAGATCAGCCGCTTCATTTCAGAATGAGTTGTAGCTTCCCGGGCATTAAATCTTGCTGGGCATTAAGCCATCCTTAGGCTATATAGGAGTGGGGTTCATGTCAGACTTTCTTGCAACAAAACTCCTTGTTTCTTGCATTCACTTCTGTTTGCTGACCTGTGTGGCTTAGGCTCTGGAAAACCCCATATCTGAGCCAAGGACACCACCCCATGTTCTGGGAGCTGCTTTTAGTTATGTATTAGTTCATGTAACTATCTCAACGATCCTATGAGGTAAGTGTTAGTGTTATTTTCAATTTACAGATGAGAAAACTGAGCAGAGACAGGTTAAGTGATTTCCCCAAAGTTGTATGTCTAGTGAGTGCAGAGCCATGATCTCCACCTCAAGAGGGCAAAGGACTACCCCGCCCTACGTATTACAAGAACTAACCAACTCTGCCCTTTCTCATTCTTATTCACTCAGATTGGATTCCCTTGTTTACTTTGTTGACTTTAAAAATAAAAGTTATTTTACCAGCAAAAATGGTTTTTTTCGGGAATTGTAACAGAGAAGAACAAACCTGATACCTTTAGCTCTAACCTTTGCGCTCTGTTGCCACATTGCCTGTGCTTAGTCATGCTGGTTCTGCACCTTTGTCCAAAAAAATGTTGCCTAGAGTCTGAAATGTACTTGATAGCCATTCTCAAGGCTCTGCCTTCTGGGTTTGACCTTTAAAGGTATAAGACTTTTCATTTACATAGAGATAAACAGTTGCAGAACAAAGAATAACATTTGTCTTGTTGGAGGTTTACAGGAACATGGTGATCAGACCTTTGTGGACAGATACAAGAAGAAAGGATGCTCACATCCCCTCCAGGGTCTGGCCTGCACCAAGAAGTCTGCAACAACCAACCACACCCCCTCCCCCTTTAGTATTAAAAGAAGCTTGAATCCTAGCTCCGGTAAGATGTTTCTTTGGGACACTGGTCTGCCATCTTCTCCGACTGCTGTCTTTCTGAATAAAGTCGCTATTCCTTGCCTCAACACCTGGTCTCTCGATTTATTGGCCTGTCATGGGGCAAGCAGTATCAGTTTGCACTTGGTGACCGAATTGCAATTTGGGTCAAGCAAACTATAGCAAAAGCCATAGGCAAGTCCAACAAACAAAGGAAAGTTACTTTATAGAGAAAATGGAGGAATTTGGGGGGGTTCTTATGAAGGAAAGTGCATGGTGAAAAGTGAGGGTGATGAGAGTTTCTCATTGGCTGAGTTGCTGAGGTAGTCTGTTTCTTGTATGAACTGCAATGTACATCTTATCTTGCTCTTTGGGGCCTGTAATTGACAATTCCTTCTGTAATTGACTGGGAGTGGTACTGTACTGCATGAGAGCTCCCCCTTCTGGCCTCCCAACTCTATTTTGGTGAGGTTTCCCTTTATTAATTTTCACAACTTACTCCTGTAGAAATCCCCCAGCAAAAAGAGTCTATTTCCTTCTCTTTTAGGAGGTTTCTCTGCGTTAATGGATGCTCCCCCTTGTTAGAAATTTTCAGCCCGGAGTTAGACTTACTGAATTGGCAATTTTGCAGGTGGTGCTCTTCAGTCCCTTTTTAACAAATCCTTCGAAAGAATCTGATGCAAGTTAAAGGCGGAGAGCCACTGCTGGAGTTTTCTTCCTCAGATACGTGAACTAGCTTGGCAAGTTTGGGAGATGACTGGGGGGCGGGGCTGGCCCCGGACGCTACTTCATCCGATCGGCACTAGGACCCCGGCGCCGGGGACCGGGTCTCGCAGCTGCCGTTGCGCCCGGGGAGGGGTTGTACTGTTCCGGGAGCGGGGCCTCCAACTCGACCCGCCCCTGGAGGCGGACCCGAGTTGATTTAAACTCTGGGGCCGCTAGGCGCTGCGTTTTCCTCCGCTCGCCCTGGCTGGGTTGTGTGCCCGTTGGTGAGTTGGGGGTGGGGGGGCTTGGTTCCCGGCCGGCACTCGCACATCTTCTCTGGTCTTGGCTGGGCTGGGGGCACCGGGAGTCCAGGCGTCTGCGGGCGGGGCTGGGCGTGCGGCGGTGAGCGCTTTTGTTCTGTGGCGGGGACAGAGTGGCGGCTGCAGGGGCTCCGGGGGCTCGGGCCTCGGGCCCACGGTGAACGCGCCCCGCTGGCCGCCGCCCAGAGCTGGGCGGGCCCGCTGGGCTCGGCTCGTTGCCCTCCCACGGCGCGGGGCCGGCCCGGAGGAGCCGCGGACTCAGAGCCTGACCCAGAGGGCGGCGCCTCGCAGTGTGTTTTCTGTGGATCGCCTTACTCTTCACCGTAGAGGTCGCGGGTGCAGACTGCGAGGACGCATTTTGTTAAATTCCAAGGCGATTGGTTAGGCTGGATGTGAGAGTGGCTTATGTTGTTATTGATTTCCTGTCGCTGGCTTGAAAAAAAGATCTTTGTTTTGCATTTATTTTTCTAGTGTTTTCTTCCTCCCCACCCCCATTATGCAGAACCTCCCGAAACAGAATTGCTTCGCTTGCATCTCCAAGTGGCCCGCGAACGCGCTTGTGCCGGAGACGTTTTCTGTTCCTCTGCAATAGTTAGTCCCTCGAGGCATTTTTAAATGCACAAATGCGTACAGATTTTAGATGTTCTCGAGGGACGCGAATTCCCTAAGCAGATGACCTTAGGATCCTGAGTTCAGCAAGCTTCCGGAGAATCGTTTCACTGAAAACAATTTGTAATACTTCTAGTGCCTGTAATCAAAATAAAGAGAACAGCAAGTGATGGGGATGAGCTTGGGTGCATTTAAATAGGCGGGTCGCAGAGCTTGTTTGGGGATTTTTCTGATTAATGCGTTAGCTGTAAACCACAGTTAAGTTTTAGTATTATTATGCATGAGTTAAGGTTTTACTTATTTTTTTTTACTGTATAGTTGGCTTCTTGTTTACTAATCCAATAAAGAATTAAGTTAAAGTGTTGTTTAGCGTGATAAAATAATAGTGGCCCAGGAGGAGCGCACGTGAATTATCACTTAAAAAGTGAATGGTATTTTAAGGCAGACCCAGTTTGTTTCTGTTACTTTGCCTTCTTAATAAGAATTCAGTAAACTTAGTTTGCTTTTGGTGCAACCTTAAGGAACAGTTTGCACAGCAATGTCATATCAAGTAAACAGATTAGTGTGTATTTTTATTATAAACTTAATGTGAACTTTATATAAATAAAATTCAACTATAATTTTCGTATTAAGTTATATATTATATATTTAAGTTTTATATTAAATTATTATCAGTTATAAAGTGTTTCTTGCTGTTCCTAGGACCAAAGAAGTAAACACTGTGGAGTGGTACTGACACGTGTGGAAGGAAATGGGAACATATACAGTAATGAATGAGTAATATCATATTTAAAGGTAAGCGTGTCTCCTCTAAGTAGTCTACTCTAATTTATCTGTTGTGGAACAAAATTATTAAGTTGAATCAGCATTGGTTAAATATTAAACTATAGGATGCTGTGGATTTGACGTCAAAGCTTGAGAAATATGGTTGGCACAGCATGGAGAATTCAGCTGTTCATCTTTGCAAGAAAAGGAATAGAAGATGATGGTGAGGTGACTGTGGTCTAAGTTACCGAGGAAGAGGTCTACTTAACATTATTCTCTACATGGTTTGTTTCTTATTTTATTTTTTAAATTCATCATATGTGGCACATGGGGTTGGAGGAAGGCAGCACAGAGCAGAACTCTGGGAGAACCATTCCCTGAAATATAAACCTATAAAGCCAAAGAGGTCATTTCAGGGCTTCCATCCTGTAAACTCCAAGTAGTGTTAGGAAATCTGTAATGATTAAGACCATGGTCCCTGCAGTCAGACTGCTGAGCGTCAGATTTTGGCTCTACCACTTGCCATCTCTGCAACCTTGGGAGAATTATTTAACTTCTCTGCCTCAGTTTTCTCATCTTCTGTGAAATGGGGGTAACCATAGTACCTAGCTCGCAGGATTGTTGTGATAAGTTAATGAGTTTGATAGACAGAACACACTTGGAAGAGCTCCTGGTAAATGGTAAGTGCTTAATAAATCTTAGCTGTTGTCATGAGAAGAAATATATTTTATGGCCTAAGAAAATTAACAGTGTCTTACAGGAGATTCAGTTTGCTCATTTAAGCGCTAAATCAATTTATCGAGTTTGTGTTGATTAAACCCTTGACTGTAGATGATGTTGGAGGTTCTGTTTTTGTAAGGAAGTACCAGACACAACTCTGTTTTTTACCTGCAGCCGTATTTTTTTAATTAATTAATTTTTGGCTGTGTTGGGTCTTTGTTGCTTTGCGCAGGCTTTCTCTAGTTGCGGCTATGGCTTCTCATTGCGCTGGCTTCTCTTGTCGCAGAGCACAGGCTCTAGGCTTGTGGACTTCAGTAGTTATAGCATGCGGGCTCAGTAGTTGTGGCTCGCGGGCTCTAGAGTGCATGCTCAGTAGTTGTGGTGCACGACTCAGTTGCTCCGCGGCATGTGGGATCTTCCTGGACCGGGGCTCGAAGCCGTGTCCCCTGCATTGGCAGGAGGATTCTTAACCACTGCGCCACCAGGGAAGCCCTAAAGGTACAATCTTAAAAAAAGAAATGTAATCTTGTGGACCTTTGAAGAATTCTAAGTGCTTTGTTGACAAACAGCTATGTAGTGTGTCTATGCTTGATATCCTAAGTGTGCTTGTAAATTGAAGGGCAGTGTTAGAGCCTAGCCTGTTGAGGTAAATGTCTCAAGTGATTGCAGAGATTTAATGACAGTCACTAAGATTTTCTTGAGATGTGTTAAATTACAAGACTTCATTTGTAAATAAAATCTTAACTTGTAGTTAAAATTGTGGTTAAAGAAATTATATTGTCCGCTTAGGTTTCAAGAAACAAAAAATCATACGCAAACTTTTTTAAGCCCCCAAAGAGAATTTATTGGATCACATAACTTAAGAGTTCATGTGAGAAGATATACAGATTGCCAACAAACACAAGAAAGGATGCTCAACATCACTAATCATTAGAGAAATGCAAATGTAGGTGATACTTACAATGAGGTATCACCTCACACCAGTCAGAATGGCCATCAAAAAGTCTACAAACAATAAATGCTGGAGAGGGTGTGGAGAAAAGGGAACCCTCTTGCACTGTTGGTGGGAATGTAAATTGATACAGCCACTATGGAGAACAGTATGGAGGTTCCTTAAAAAACTAAAAATAGAACTGCCATCCCACCCAGCAATCCCACTACTGGGCATTTACCCTGAGAAAACCATAATTCAAAAAGAGTCATGTACAACAATGTTCATTGCAGCGCTATTTACGATAGCCAGGACATGGAAGCAACCTAAGTGTCCATCGACAGAGGAATGAATAAAGAAGATGTGGCACATATATACAATGGAATATTACTCAGCCATAAAAAGACATGAAATTGAGTTATTTGTAGTGAGGTGGATGGACCTGGAGTCTCATACAGAGTGAAATAAGTCAGAGTATGCTAACACATGTATATGGAATCTAAAAAAAAAAATGTTTCTGAAGAACCTAAGGGCAGGACAGGAATAAAGACGCAGACATAGAGAATGGACTTGATGACACAGGGAGGGGGAAGGGTAAGCTGGGACGAAGTGAGAGAGTAACAATTGACTTTATATACACTACCAAATGTAAAATAGAGAGCTAGTGGGAAGCAGCCGCATAGCACAGGGAGATCAGCGAAGTGCTTTGTGACCACCTAGAGGGGTGGGATAGGGAGGATGGGAGGGAGACACCAAGAGGGAAGAGATATGGGGATATATGTATACGTATAGCTGATTCACTTTGTTATAAAGCAGAAACTAATACACCATTGTAAAGCAATTGTACTCCAATAAAGGTGTTAAAAAAAAAAAAGTTCATGTGGCTTGACTTTCAGGTTTGGCTGGATCCAACATTTGAATCTGAAAGCAAGTTTTAAAGACTTGAGACACTGTCTTGAAGTTCTGCTGTCTTCTTTGGCATTGACTTCATTCTCAGGCACAGTTCCTCCTTCATTGGGTAGCCCTAACATCTCCAGGTATATAGCCAGTCAGCTTCAACTTGCACAGAGCATGTCTTTTGTCTGGTTGCTCTGCCAGATCTATAATTATATTAGTGCTTATCGTGTCATGTGCCCATGTCTGTGCTAACAACTGGGAAATGTTTTGTTTTTTTAAACTGTAGTTTACAGATATAATTCATATATCATATTCATATAATTCAGTTTATTCACTTACAGTGTACAGTGGTTTTGCATATATTCACATAGTGTGCAAGCATTACCACAATCACTTTTAGAACATATTCTTGCCCCCCAAAAGAATCTCTACTCATTATACTCTCCATATATTCTCTATACTCTCCATTCTCCCCCAACCCACGCATCTCCAGGCAACCGTTAATCTAGTTTGTCTCTAGATTTGTGTATTCTGAACACTTCTTATAGATGATGTCATGTGTGATCTTTTATGACTCTTTTCTCACCTAGCATGATGTTTTCAAGATTGATTCATGATAAGCATGTATGTATTTCATTCCTTTTTATTAGCAAGTAATAATTCCATTGTATGGTTATGCCACATTTTGTTTTCCTTTCATCAGTTAACACACATTTGGATTGTTTCCACTTTTTGGCTACTCTGAATAATGTTGCTGTGAGCATTCATGTACAAGTGTTTGTATGGGCATACATTTTCAATTCGTGTATGTATATATCTAGGAGTTGAATTTTTCTGTCATATCATATGGTAACTATTTTTGACCTTTTGAGAAATTGCCAGACTGTTTTTGATGAACCATATACATTCTCAGTAGTAACAGCAATGCATAGGAGTTCCGGTTTGTCCACATCCTTATTAACACTTGTCTTTTTGATTGTAGCTATCATAGTGAGCATTAAGTGGCATCCTGTGATTTTATTAATGATGTTGAGCATCTTTTTGTGCATATTGCCTATTTGTATATCTTTGGAAAACCTGTCTATTCAAAACCTCTGTTAACTTTAAATTCAAGTTGTTTTCATATTATTGAGGTGTAAAAGTTCTTTATATATTCTGGATTCTAGTTTCTTCCTAGTGATCATATATATGAGGGTTTGTTTTTGGATTCTATTCCATTGATCATTGTCTATCCTAGTTCAGTCCCACATGACTTTGTTTACTCTAGTTTTGGGGGGTTTTTTTAGCCATTGGTATTAGTTATTATAATTAGTTGTTGCATAATTACCCCAAATATTAGTGGCTTAAAACAGCAAATAGTTATTATCTCATATAGTTACTACTATGGGTCAGGAATCAGGGAATGGCTTAGCTGAGTGGTTCTGGCTCAGGGCTTTTCATGAGGCTGCTGTCAAGATATTGGCAGGAGCTGCATACAGTTTTTGAAGGCCTAACTGAGGCTCAGGGATTTGCTTCCAAGATGGCTCACTCACATAGCTGTTGGAAGGAGGCTGTAGTTTTTTGCCATGTGAGTATCTCCATATTTTGCCTGAGTGTCCCGATGGTGTGACTGCTGGCTCTTCCCCTTCTCATCAGGTCCTTTCAGATGGGCAGCAGCACCACTGGAAACCACAGAGGTTCAAGGTACAAGGAAGGAAGCCTTGCAGGATCATCAGTACCATTAGAGAGAGCGCAAAAAAGCTAAAAAGCCTCCCAGTGTGATGTGCGGCCTTGCTCAGTGGTAGCTCTTCTTATTAATTTGCAATTACTATTTTAAGATCTGCTGGTAGTGGAGGTTCTCCTGCAGATGTTGGGGGGGGTTGCTGTGGCTCACGGGGACAAGGACGTTGGCAGTAGCAGTTCTGGGAAATACGCGTTGGCATAAGGCCCCACCAAAGAGCCTGTAGCAGTTTACTCTAGCTTTGTAGTTTAAAGTTTTGAAATTGGTAAGTGTGAGTCCTTCAACTTTATACTTTTTCTCAAAATCAATTTTAGGGTCAGGTTCTCAATTTCTGCAAAGAAGACATCTGGGACTTTGGTAAGGGTTGTAATGAATCTGTAGACCAATTTGAGGAGTAGTGCCACCTTGAGAGTATCAAATCTTCCAGTCTATGAATGTGGGATGTGTTTCCATTTATTTAGGTCTTTAATTTCTTTTGGCAATGTTTTGAAATATTCAGAGTGTACAATTTTCACTTTTCGTTAAATTTATTCCAAAGTATTTCTTTCTTTTTGCTGTTACTGTAAATGGACTTGTTTTCTAGATTGTTGTATAGAAATAAATTTGGTTTTTGTATATTGAGCTTGTACTAGGCAACCTAGTCAAACTAGTTCTAGTTTTTTATTAGTTGGATTCCTTACAGCTTCCTATATACAAGATGATGCCATCTGTAAGTAGAGGTAGTTTTATTTCTTAATTTCCAATCTGGATGTCTTTTATTTTTTTTCTTTTTGCCAAGTGCCATGGCTAGAACCCCTCCTACAATGTTGAATGGAAGTGGCAAGAGCAGATATCCTTGTCTTGTTCCGGATCTTGTAAAGGGAAAAACAGGCTTTAAAGCTGTGGCTTTTTTGTAGATGTCTTTTACCCAGTTGAGGAAGTTCCCCTTTGTTTCTAGTTTTAGTGTTTTTATCTGAAAGGGTGTTGGATTTTAGGATGCATTTAATTTCAGT
This sequence comes from Orcinus orca, assembly GCF_937001465.1. Lineage (NCBI taxonomy): Eukaryota > Metazoa > Chordata > Mammalia > Artiodactyla > Delphinidae > Orcinus > Orcinus orca. Next base: position 26,291,282 of record NC_064569.1, read on the forward strand.
CGTAGTAGATGCTTTTTCTACATGTGCTTGAGATGATCATGTTGTTTGTGTCCTTTATTCTATTGATGTGTTATATGACATTGGTTCAACATAAAAAATAAAAAAATCAATCTTGCATTTCTGGGAAAGTACCAGTTGGTCATGGCATATACTTACTTTTATATGCTGTTATATTTGGTTCGCTAGTATTTTGTTGAAAATTTTTGCATCTATATTCATAACAGATTGTTCGGTAGTTCTTTTTTTCTTTTCTTTTTTTTTTTGCGGTATGCGGGCCTCTCACTGCTGTGGCTTCTCCCACCGCGGAGCACAGGCTCTGGACTCGCAGGCTCAGCAGCCATGGCTCAAAGGCCCAGCCGCTACGGGGCATGTGGGATCCTCCCGGACTGGGGCACGAACCCATGTCCCCTGCATCTGCAGGTGGACTCTCAACCACTGTGCCACAAGGGAAGCCCATGGTCTGTAGTTTTATTGTGATTTTATGTATTTATTTATTTTCTGATTTTAGTATTGGCCTCAAAATTGATTTGGGAAGTATTCCCTCTTTTATGTTTTAGAAGAGTTTGTAGAGTGGGTTTTAAATGTTTAAATTTTTGGCATGAATCACCAGAAAGCCATCTGGGCCTAACCATTTCTTTTTGGGTTGTTTTTTGGTTACTAATTCAATTTCTTTATGGGTCTGTTCTGATTTCCTGTATCTTCTTGAGTCATTTTTGGTCAGTGTGTCTTTTGGGATTCTCTGCACCCAATTCCAGTGTGTGTGTTTGTGTGGGGGGATCCCCACCGTACTACCAACAAGCAGTTCTCTGGGGACATCAGTTGGGTGTCCTACAATTCAACTTGTTACCAAGTCCAAACTCCCTCTACTTGCTGCACGACAGGCCAGTAAATCGGGAGACGAGGTGTTGAGGGAAGGAATATGACTTAATTCCGAAAGCCGGCAGATGGAAAAGATGGCAGACTAGTGTCTCAAAAGAACCATCTTGTTGGGGTTTGGATGCCAGTTTCGTTCATAGAACAGAGACGGGGAGATGAGGAAGTGAAGTAAAAAGGCCATAAGTTTTGCAAATATCCCCTGGAATGGCAAGCCTCAGGGAGGGGATGTGTTAATTTCTTCTTTCTTGCAGCCATCCACAGGTGGACAGGGTCTGGACACTTAACATTCAGGGGTGGGGTTCCCTGAGACAGGCCATTATGTATAGACATTATCCTTTTAGTGAAAAAAAGCAGTGGAAAGCAAAGGTTAAATAAAGTAAAAGAACCAGATCCAACATGTAGTTAGATTTGGCTCTTACCTGTTACAAACTCAGTTCTGACACTATCTACCCAGAAATGCCAGCAGATTCCACAGGTTGAAGCCTCAGTCCCACAAGTTGCCTCACCCCCCACTTCACATGCACAAGCCTATACTGTCACCTGTGCTTCTGACTGGGTACAGATTGGAGGTTCCGAGGACCAACCCTCTCCTTTTTTTTTTTTTCTTTACATCTTTATTGGAGTAAAATTGCTTTACAATGGTGTGTTAGTTTCTGCTTTATAACAAAGTGAATCAGTTATACATATACATATGTTCCCATATCTCTTCCCTCTTGCGTCTCCCTCCCTCCCACCCTCCCTATCCCACCCCTCTAGGTGGTCACAAAGCACCAAGCTGATCTCCCTGTGCTATGCGGCTGCTTCCCACTAGCTATCTGTTTTACGTTTGGTAGTGTATATATGTCCCTGCCACTCTCTCACTTTGTCACAGCTTACCCTTACCCCTCCCCATATCCTCAAGTCCATTTTCTAGTAGGTCTGTGTCTTTATTCCCATCTTACCCCTAGGTTCTTAATGACGTTTTTTATTTTCTTAGATTCCATATATATGTGTTAGCATACGGTATTTGTCTTTCTCTTTCTGACTTACTTCACTCTGTATGACAGATTGTAGGTTCATCCACCTCACTACAAATAACTCAATTTCGTTTCTTTTTATGGCTGAGTAATATTCCATTGTATATATGTGCCACATCTTCTATTTCCATTCATCCGATGATGGACACTTAGGTTGCTTCCATCTCCTGGCTATTGTAAATAGAGCTGCAATGAACATTTTGGTACATGACTCTTTTTGAATTATGGTTTTCTCAGGGTATATGCCCAGTAGTGGGATTGCTGGGTCATATGGTAATTCTGTTTGTAGTTTTTAAGGAACCTCCATACTGTTCTCCATAGTGGCTGTACCAATTCACATTCCCAACAGCAGTGCAAGAGTGTTCCCTTTTCTCAACACCCTCTCCAGCATTTATTGTTTCTAGATTTTTTGATGATGGCCATTTTGACTGGTGTGAGATGATATCTCATTGTAGTTTTGATTTGCATTACTCTAGTGATTAATGATGTTGCACATTCTTTCATGTGTTTGTTGGCAAACTGTATATCTTCTTTGGAGAAATGTCTGTTTAGGTCTTCTGCCCAATTTTGGATTGAGTTGTTTGTTTTTTTGTTGAGCTGCATGAGCTACTTTTAATTTTGGAGATTAATCCGTTGTCAGTTGCTTCATTTGCAAATATTATCTCCCATTCTGAGGGTTGTCATTTGGTCTTGTTTATGGTTTCCTTTGCTGTGCAAAAGCTTTGAAGTTTCATTAGGTCCCATTTGTTTATTTTGTTTTTATTTCCATTTCTCTAGGAGGTGGGTCAAAAAGGATCTTGCTGTGATTTATGTCATAGAGTGTTCTGCCTATGTTTTCCTCTAAGAGTTTGATAGTTTCTGGCCTTACATTTAGTCTTTAATCCATTTTGAGTTTATTTTTGTGTATGGTGTTATGGAATGTTCTAATCTCATACTTTTACATGTACCTATCCAGTTTTCCCAGCACCACTTATTGAAGAGGCTGTCCTTTCTCCACTGTACATTCCTGCCTCCTTTATCAAAGATAAGGTGACCATGTGTTCGTGGGTTTGTCTCTGGGCTTTCTATCCTGTTCCATTGATCTGTATTTCTGTTTTTGTGCCAGTACCATACTGTCTTGATTACTGTAGCTTTGTAGTATAGTCTGAAGTCAGGGAGCCTGATTCCTCCAGCTCTGTTTTTCGTTCTCAAGATTGCTTTGACTATTCAGGGTCTTTTGTGTTTCCATACGAATTGTGAAATTTTTTGTTCTAGTTCTGTGAAAAATGCCAGTGGTAGTTTGATAGGGATTGCATTGAATCTGTAGATTGCTTTGGGTAGTAGAGTCATTTTCACAATGTTGATTCTTCTAATCCAAGAACATGGTATATCTCTCCATCTATTTGTATCATCTTTAATTTCTTTCATCACTGTCTTATAATTTTCTGCATACAGGTCTTTTGTCTCCTTAGGTAGGTTTATTCCTAGATATTTTATTCTTTTTGTTGCAGTGGTAAATGGGAGTGTTTTCTTGATTTCACTTTCAGATTTTTCATCATTAGTGTATAAGAATGCCAGAGATTTCTGTGCATTAATTTTGTATCCTGCAACTTTACCAAATTCATTGATTAGCTCTAGTAGTTTTCTGGTAGCATCTTTAGGATTCTCTATGTATAGTATCATGTCATCTGCAAACAGTGACAGCGTTACTTCTTCTTTTCCAATTTGGATTCCTTTTATTTCCTTTTCTTCTCTGATTGCTGTGGCTAAAACTTCCAAAACTATGTTGAATAAGAGTGGTGAGAGTGGGCAACCTTGTCTTGTTCCTGATCTTAGTGGAAATGGTTTCAGTTTTTCAGCATTGAGGACGATATTGGCTGTGGGTTTGTCATATATGGCCTTTATTATGTTGAGGAAAGTTCCCTCTATGCCTACTTTCTGCAGGGTTTTTATCATAAATGGGTGTTGAATTTTGTTGAAAGCTTTTTCTGCATCTATTGAGATGATCATATGGTTTTTCTCCTTCAATTTGTTAATATGGTGTATCACCTTGATTGATTTGCGTATATTGAAGAATCCTTGCATTCCTGGAATAAACCCCACTCAATCATGGTGTATGATCCTTTTAATGTGCTGTTGGATTCTGTTTGGTAGTATTTTGTTGAGGATTTTTGCATCTATGTTTATCAGTGATATTGGCCTGTAGTTTTCTTTCTTTGTGACATCCTTGTCTGGTTTTGGTATCAAGGTGATGGTGGCCTCGTAGAATGAGTTTGGGAGTGTTTCTCCCTCTGCTGTATTTTGGAAGAGTTTGAGAAGGATAGGTGTTAGCTCTTCTCTAAATGTTTGACAGAATTTGCCTGTGAAGCCATCTGGTCCTGGGCTTTTGTTTGTTGGAAGATTTCAATTTCAGTGCTTGTGCTTGGTCTGTTCATATTTTCTATTTCTTCCTGATTCAGTCTTGGCAGGTTGTGCATTTCTAAGAATTTGTCCATTTCTTCCAGGTTGTCCATTTTATTGGCATAGAGTTGCTTGTAGTAATCTCTCATGATTTTTTGTATTTCTGCAGTGTCACTTGTTACTTCTTCTTTTTCATTTCTAATTTTACTGATTTGAGTCTTCTCACTTTTTTTCTTGATGAGTCTGGCTAATGGTTTATCCATTTTGTTTATCTTCTCAAAGAACCAGCTTTTAGTTTTATTGATCTTTGCTGTCGTTTCCCTCATTTCTTTTTCATTTATTTCTGCTCTGATTTTTATGATTTCTTTCCTTCTGCTAACTTTGGGGTTTTTTTGTTCTTCTCTAATTGCTTTAGGTGCAAGGTTAGGTTGTTTATTAGAGATGTTTCCTGTTTCTTAAGGTAGGATTGTATTGCTATAAACTTTCCTCTTAGAAATGCTTTTGCTGCATCCCATAGGTTTTGGGTCATCGTGTCTCCATTGTCATTTGTTTCTAGGTATTTTTTGATTTCCTCTTTGATTTCTTCAGTGCTCACTTCGTTATTAAGTAGTGTATTGTTTAGCCTCCATGTGTTTGTATTTTTTACAGATCTTTTCCTGTAATTGATATCTAGTCTCATAGCGTTGTAGTCGGAAAAGATACTTGATACAATTTCAATTTTCTTAAACTTACCAAGGCTTGATTTGTGATCCAAGATATGATCTATCCTGGAGAATGTTCCATGAGCACTTGAGAAAAATGTGTATTCTGTTTTTGGATGGAATGTCCTATAAATACCAATTAAGTCTATATTGTTTAATGTATCATTTAAAGCTTGTGTTTCCTTATTTATTTTCATTTTGGATGATGTGTCCATTCGTGAAAGTGGGGTGTTAAAGTCTCCTACTATGAATGTGTTACTGTCGATTTCCCCTTTTATGGCTGTTAGTATTTGCCTTATGTATTGAGGTGCTCCTATGTTGGGTGCATAAATATTTACAATTGTTATATCTTCTTCTTGGATCGATCCCTTGATCATTATGTAGTGTCCTTCTTTGTCTCTTGTAATAGCCTTTTTTTTAAAGTCTATTTTGTCTGATATGAGAATTGCTACTCCAGCTTTCTTCTGATTTCCATTTGAATGGAATATCTTTTTCCATCCCCTCACTTTCAGTCTATATGTGTCCCTAGGTCTGAAGTGGGTCTCTTGTAGGCAGCATATATATGGGTCTTGTTTTTGTATCCTTTCAGCCAGTCTGTGTCTTTTGGTGGGAACATTTAATCCATTTATATGTAAGGTAATTATCGATATGTATGTTCCTATTCCCATTTTCTTAATTGTTTTGGGTTATTTATTGTAGGTCTTTTCCTCCTCTTGTGTTTCTTGCCTAGAGAAGTTCCTTTAGCATTTGTTGTAAAGCTGGTTTGGTGGTGCTGAACTCTCTCAGCTTTTGCTTGTCTGTAAAGGTTTTAATTTCTCCATCAAATCTAAATGAGATCCTTGCTTGGTAGAGTAATCTTGGTTGTAGGTTTTTCTCCTTCATCACTTTAAATATGTCCTGCCAGTCCCTTCTGGCTTGCAGAGTTTCTGCTGAGAGATCAGCTGTTAACCTTATGGGGATTCCCTTGTGTGTTATTTGTTGTTTTTCCCTTGCTGCTTTTAATATGTTTTCTTTGTATATAATTTTTGACAGTTTGATTAATATGTGTCTTGGCGTGTTTCTCCTTGGATTAACTTGATTAACTCTTTCCTTTCCCATATTAGGGAAGTTTTCAACTATAATCTCTTCAAATATCTTCTCAGACCCTTTCTTTTTCTCTTCTTCTTCTGGAACCCCTGTAATTCGAATGTTGGTGCATTTAATGTTGTCCCAGAGGTCTCTGAGACAGTCCTTAGTTCTTTTCATTCTTTTTTCTTTATTCTGCTCTGCGGTAGTTCTTTCCACTATTTTATCTTCCAGGTCACTTATCCGTTCTTCTGCCTCAGTTATTCTGCTATTGATCCCATCTAGAGTATTTTTAATTTCATTTATTGCGTTGTTCATCATTGCTTGTTTCATCTTTAGTTCTTCTAGGTCCTTGTTAAATGTTTCTTGCATTTTGTCTATTCTATTTCCAAGATTTTGGATCATCTTTACTACCATTATTCTGAATTGTTTTTCAGGTAGACTGCCTATTTCCTCTTCATTTGTTAGGTCTGGTGGGTTTTTACCTTGCTCCTTCATCTGTTGTGTGTTTTTCTGTCTTCTCATTTTGCTTGTCTTACTGTGTTTGGGGTCTCCTTTCTGCAGGCTGAAGGTTCGTGGTTCCCATTGGTTTTTGTGTCTGTCTCCAGTGGCTAAGGTTTGTTCAGTGGGTTGTGTAGGCTTCCTGGTGGAGGGGACTAGTGCCTGTGTTCTGGTGGATGAGGCTGGATCTTGTCTTTCTGGTGAGCAATTCCACGTCTGTTGGTGTGTTTTGGGGTGTCTGTGGACTTATTATTATTTTAGGCAGCCTCTCTGCTAATGGGTGGGGTTGTGTTCCTGTTTTGCTAGTTGTTTGGCATAGGGTGTCCAGCACTGTAGCTTGCTGGTCATTGAGTGAAGCTGGGTGCTGGTGTTGAGATGGAGATCTCTGGAAGATTTTTTCTGTTTGATATTATGTGGAGCTGGGAGGTCTCTTGTGGACCAGTGTCCTGAAGTTGGCTCTCCCACCTCAGAGGCACAGCACTGACTCCTGGCTGCAGCACCAAGAGCCTTTCATCCACACGGCTCACATCACAAAAAGAGGAAAAGGGGAAAAAATAATAAATCTTGCTCTCAAAGTCCACCTCCTCAAATTGGGATGATTCGTTGTCTATTCAGGTATTCCACAGATGCAGGTACATCGAGTTGACTGTGGATATTTAATCCGCTGCTCCTGAGGCTGCTGGGAGAAATTTCCCTTTTTCTTCTTTGTTCACACAGCTCCCGGGGGTTCAGCTTTGGATTTGGTCCCGCCTCTGCGTGTAGTTCGCCGGAGGGCGTCTGTTCTTCGCTCAGACAGGACAGGGTTGAAGGAGCAGCTGATTCGGGGGCTCTGGCGCACTCAGCCCAGGAGGAGGGAGGGGTTAGGATGCGGGGCGAGTCTGCGGCTGTAGAGGCAGCAGAGGCCAGCGGGACGTTGCTCCAGCCTGAGGTGCCCTGTGCATTCTCCCAGGGAAGTTGTTCCTGGATCCCGGGACCCTGGCAGTGGTGGGCTGCACAGGCTCCCGGGAGGGGAGGTAGGGATAGTGACCTGTGCTCGTACACAGGCTTCTTGGTGGCAGCAGCAGCAGCAGCAGCCTTAGCGTCTCATGCCCGTTTCTGGGGTCCTCGCTGATCGCCGCGGCTCGCGCCCGTCTCTGGAGCTCCTTTAAGTAGCGCTCTTAATCCCCTCTCCACTCTGGACCCCACGACCGCTGGCTGGTCCACTGTGTTCAGGAAATTCAACAGGAACCCTGGCAGCTCCTCAATGTCTGCTAGTATTGGAGGGTGTCCTGCAGAGGCTGGGGGTGGCGCTGTTTCATCGTGGGGAAAAGGATACTGGCAGCAGAAGTTCTGGGAAGTACTCCTTGGTGTGAGCCCTCCCAGAGTCTGTCCCCAACCCTCTCCTTGAACTTCAGACACCAGTCTCAAGCCCAGGTTGATGCCTGTATTTCTGATTGATTGGTAAGAGGTTCTAAGACACCCCCCCTCTGTTCAATTAATTTGCTAGAGAGGCTTACAGAACTCAGAGCAACATTTTACTTACTAGATTACTGGTTTATTGCAAAGGATATTAAAGGATACTGTTACACAGTACTCAACTGAGTGAATTTGAGGAACTAATTGGCTTTTTTCAACAATTCATGAATTGAGAGTAAATTGGAGCTCGAGGAGCTGTACAGAATGGAAGGCTTTTATAGAAACCGGGGCCAGAGAAGGAGGTTATTAGCAAAAGAAAAGAAAGTATTGTTTCAGGCAAGGTTACCTCACTAGTTCTGACAAGGAAATTCCAGAAATTTAAGTCCTGGGAGATTTTGAAACTGCAATTAAATCTTAGTTTTTTGTCCTGGGGGCAAGTGGCTCCAACCTAGGGCCTGTTTTTTTTTTTTTTTTTTAACAATAGGAATCATCAACCAGATGGAAGAGATGTGTAGGGTGAAGTACATGGGAGAAAGGGATGTGGAGCTTCCATGCCACTTCTCCCCAGATCATGTGTTCATCAACCCTGAAGCTCCCCAACCCTGTACTTTGGGGTTTTTATGGAGACCTCTTTACACAGTCATGATTGATTAAATCACTGTCCATTGATGATTGATTCAACCTCCAGCTCCTCTCCCCTCCTGGAGCTGTCAGAGTTTGCAGCAGAGAAAGGTTTATTGCAAGGCCATGCAAGGAGATGAGGAGGCTCATGCCCTGAAAAGTCTTGAGCTCCCTGAAGGGTTTCAGCAAAGCATTTTTAAAGGCCAGGTGATTGGGGCGGGGCTCTCAGGGTATGTGATCAGCTTGCGCACAATTCTCTGATTGGCTGATGGTGAGGCAGCAGGGTGGGGTCACAGGGGTTAACCTTATCAGTCCCTCGGTTCCAGAAGGCCTGGGGATACGGTTCCAGAAGGCCTGGGGATACGTGCTCATGATCATCATGTAGTTTGTCCAACAACTCAGGAAATTTGCATCAAATACTATTATCTAGGTACTTCAGAGAGGAGCTAAAGCAGAGGATATGGGGGAAGGCCTGTCGCAGGAAGGCCCCATAGGGTCCTGCTGTGTTACAAAATCATCTGGTTGGTTCTCCTGGCACCCAGCCTCCATCCTTAGGTGCAGTCAGAAAGTCACCTCAGTGACATAACAAGACACCTTTATCACTCTCACTAAGGAAAATCCGAGGGTTTTAGGAGCTTTGTGCCAGAAATGGGGATGAAGACCTAATAATGGATTTCTTTTTATAAATTACAGTATCACAGGGGTTTGTCCTTTTCATCCAAATGATCTGAATATACTGGCATACAGTTGTTCATAGTGTCTCTTTTTAAATGTAAGGTTGGTAGTAATGTCCTTATTCCTGAGTTTAGTATTCTCTCTTTTTGTATTCTTGTGGCTAAAGTTTATGACCACAAAGGATACAATATAGGACCAACAGGAAGAAGATGTGCATAGGCAAAGTCCATAGAAGTCAGGTGTGTGCTTCCAGATTCTCCCTCCATTGAGAGCTGCATGGACATGCTTTCTCTGCAGCTGGAGACTGCAGGAACACATGGTCTCAGGAAGCAATTATATACAGTAAAAATTCTTAAAGACTCTAAAGAACATTTGTTTATGTAGGTTACATCAACATTTACTGCATTAAAGACTGAAACAGGAATTTTTAAAAACTATTTTATTTAAAAATAACAGTAGGACTTCCCTGGTTGGCGCAGTGGTTAAGAATCCGCCTGCTAATGCAGGAACCACGGGTTCGAGCCCTGGTCCAGGAAGATCCCACATGCTGTGGAGCAACTAAGCCCACGTACCACAACTCCTGAGCGGGCACTCTAGAGCCCGCGAGCCACAACTACTGAGCCCATGTGCCACAACTACTGAAGCCCGCATGCGTAGAGCCCGTGTTCCGCAACAAGAGAAGCCACCACAATGAGAAGCCTGCGCACTGCAATGAAGAGTACCCCGCACTCGCCGCAACTAGAGAAAGCCTGCGCTCAGCAACAAAGACCCAACGCAGCCAAAAATAAATAAATGAATAATAATTTAAAAAACCGCAGTAAATCCTTACATGTTAATATAAATGTTTTCCAAAACAACACAAAACACTAGTGAAAAGAGTGGCATTGTTTTGTATTTTTGCAAATCTCTTTAATGTCTGGTTAATAGTTGGATTCTTACATCTGCTTCTGCATTCAGTTTCTTGCTACATGTTACTTTAGTTGAAGTAGTTGAAGGATGTTTATTGGATGACAGAAATTCATCTTCAGTAGGTCACTCTTTCATTATGCTCCTAAAGATTCACTGCTACAATTTCTATCAGTTTTTACATTTTCCTTCTATATGATCATGTCATTGGGCAAAGTGTTGTGGCTAGCGTGGCTTAGAGCACGGGATTATTTACAGCTGAATGGTGGGCATTCCTTCTCATCCAGCAGAACTTGAATGGCTCCCCTATGCTGGTGGGGAAGGAAGACAGTACTGATCATGGGGGTAAGGGGCGCTCGGAAACCATTAATCTAATTTACTCCAGACTGTTGCCATCATCTTCAGTATAACTACAGGCCAATGGAAGATCTTAATCTAGGGACACTTAGAAACTCAGCAGCTGCTGACTTTGGGAGTGGATGTCCTTGGAGCTGTGTCCTTGGGCAAAGGCCCGAATACCTCATCCTATTAGTCATGATTTCTCATGGTTTCCTGATTAGAACCCTCTTGTGTACATTTTTTAGACTGTAGTTATGGCTCTGAATTTAACTGCTTGCTGGATCTGTCATCCTTTACTTGACCCTGCTGACAAGAAGGTATATTTTGTCCTATATGTTTCTTCTGGTACTTGAGGTCTCTTTGCATCATTAATCTTAACCTCCAGTTTTATAGAATCTGAATCTTAACCCCATGACAACAAAATGCCTCTGTTGTAGTTCTTGGAATCCTGTCAACAACCTGGGACTACCAGAGCAAACACTGTAATGCGCCTATTATGACAGTGGTAACTAACAGGGAGGAGAAGATTTTTATCAGATTTCTCTTCAGAGGCATTTCAGCATACTTTGTGGGAACTGTTCACTTCTACTCAGGGAGTTTGTCTACCTCAAGAGGCACAGAATTGCCTCATTCCTATTGTAATAAGTGATGCCTTTTTCCTAATGCAGTTTGTACCCCAATAGAGTATTGTTAAGTAGCTTATACTTGCCTACCAAATATTAATCATCTCTACTTGAGGCAGTTGTCAGGGATTTCCAGATACTTGAGACCACTGCCCCTCTAATGGGTCATGTTTCCTTGAGGTGGGAACCTAGAGGGTCCAAATGAGTTGCTTGGCAGAACTCCAAGGAAGGATAACTGACTTCTTCTTGTGTGTGCTCTGTGATCTTTAGTTCCCACTTTAGGGAATAATACACCTAGAAAAGGTGGTCTGCAATTTGTCTGACCTCTACTATATAAGACACAACAAACTAGTGTAAACTTTCTAGCCCCAGTGATCATCGCATTGCTCTGAATTGCCTGCTGCCCATCATGATGAGTGCCAACACCTCATGCTGTACCGAGATTAATCAATCAGGAAAATGAGAGCGATTTATTCCCGCTTCTCCCTTCTCCCAGGAGAAAGCCATGTTGCTCTGACTGGCGAACCTTAATGGCATCTGGGACACATGGGGAACCTGGTTGTGGCCTGGTCATCCTGCTGAGAGTTACTGTCTAGTCACTCTTACCCAGTGTTACCTAAGAGGAAGTATAATTAAGTAGCGTATCTGATTGTGTTGGCCTGTGCTTCTGTATCGAATTTGGAGCTAGGTACCTGAAAGATTGGAGAGTAGACATGTAGGTGAACAACTTCACCATGGGGCTCTGATGACCTTTCTTTTCCTTTAAAAGTCTCACAGGCAAAGCTTAGCTTAATCTCAGTCTGACCCACACCTTGGCAGGACACCCCACAGGTCCTCCTGGCAGCCTCCTGAGAAATGCCACAGTGTGGTTTCTCTTTCTCCCTAGTTCCACTTGCACTCAAGACTTGACAGCCTCCCTTCCCTTGGGGTATAAGTGCAGGCTATGAAATGACTGCGGTTTACAGTTCTCATCCGCCTTGGTATTACCTAGTGGGACTAGGGACACTGAAGTTGGTTTTGCTGTTTGAGTGGGTAAAAAACTACATAGGAATCCATTCAGTCTTGTCTCCTTTCTATCTGCAGCAGTGTAGAGAGCCGACCTAACAGCTGGGATAGTGGCCCTGCCAGCCGCGGCGCTCCTGCTTAGGACTGCTTGGCTTCGTGCATTTGTTGTGACCATTAAATGTATTTATTCAAAACAGTTCTTGACATAAATTTTCAAGTGTTAGCTGTTACTCTTTATAAGTTGTGTTATAAAGGTAGAATTTAGGGTAGTCTATTCTTGAAAGCCTAATTCAAGGACTGATAAAAGCCTTATTTCTCTTAGGACTAAGGACACAAAAAGTCAGAGCTGGAATAGGTTGAGTAAATCTTGATACTTTAGGAATTCCTCAGAAGTGGGTTTTACCACTTACGTGTTGGTATTTGTGGTTTTGTTGATTTTAAAGAAGAATCTATAGCTTTTTCCATTGGAGATGAGTTTTGCAATGAAAAATACTGGTTTTTCCTCAATTTATTCACATCAGTGGACTCTCCAAATAAACACATTAGAAGTGGAACTAAAGACATAAGGGAAGGTTCCAATTTAAAATACCAGAAGAGATAGATGTTTTTTTCAGGTATGAGAAGAGTACTATACTTTTTAAGAAATCTTGTATTTTTGAGGTACTGAAATGCTTACAGATGAAATCATGTAATGTTTATGGTTGACACAGATGTGAAGGGAGGGGTGGAGACTTCTTCCCATTTGCAGGTTTAAATAGGGACTTCTGTTTAACTTGGTGTTCAGCAGTTATAGATAACGTTTATTCATTTGACAAACATTTATCGAAGCCTGCTAGACAACTGTCTAGATATGCATCTTTTTTTTTTTTTTTTTTTTTTTAAAATTTCCGGGCCATGCCACGCTGCATACTAGTTCCCTGACCAGGGATGGAACCCGTGGCCCCTGCAGTGGACACCCAGAGTCTTAACCACTGTTCTGCCAGGGAAATCCCTAGATATGCATCTTTTGCTTTGCCCTGAGACAGTCTTTTTTTTTTTTTTTGCGGTACGCAGGCCTCTCACTGTTGCGGCCTCTCCTGTTGTGGAGCACAGGCTCAGCGGCCATGGCCATGGCTCACGGGCCCAGCCGCTCCGCAGCATGTGGGATCTTCCCAGACCGGGGCCCGAACCCGTGTCCCCTGCATCAGCAGGCGGACTCTCAACCACTGCGCCACCAGGGAAGCCCCCAAGACAGTCTTTTTAAAAGCCTATCACTTTTGGCTTTTAATAGCATTGTCTTTCACTATAATAATGTTCCAGTTTCTTTGATAAATTAATGGTTACCCTTGCATATAAAAAAATTCTTGATGTGGCTTAATTTGCCCTTTCATGTTCTGTTTCTTACTACTTTGGCCTAAAGTAAGCCTGGCCATGGCAAACCATAATATAATAGGTCCATTTCAGTAGAGTTTTTTCTCTTGGTGGTTGTAAGTACTTGTGCATTTGTGTTGAAGATAGATATTAATATGATTATTCTTCAAAGGTATGATTTTTAGGTTATTTTTTGGTTTGTAATTTTCTGTAATAAGGCTGACGTCAAATAAAGGAGGCTTTCCAGTTAAACCATATTTGCATTGTATGGATATAGAATATTTTAAAATAAAAAAAACACAAGCCTTTTCTTAACGTTAGTAAGATCTTTATGAAGATTTTATGTGAAAATCCACATGCATTGTTACATTTATAGTCTACTGCAGCCATTCACTTCCCTTTTTTTCCAGCTTCACTAATTCATCTTAATTTCACAGTTTACAACTTGCTATTTACAACTTCCTATGCCATGGATTTTAGTGACTTGCTTTCTTCCCACTTTTCTCATAGGAAGTAATAGTAATAATATATATAAGATTTCAATCCAGAGACTGTCAGACCTAAAGATAGACTTTAGGGGTTTTTTTTAATTAAAAATTTTAAAAGACTGTTTTTGTGATGACACACAGGAAGCCTCTATGGACTCTCTCTTTGGAATAGGAGTATATTAATTATGACTCTAAATCCCCCCAGTGTAGACCATAGCACTTTATCAATGTCAACACACCCGGGCTGCTTGCCTCCCTTCCCAGTGAGGGCCACCACAGTTCATCAGCATCAACATATTAGTATTGCTTGTTCTCCAAACCATAAAGCCTACAGCCAGATGGGTGGGTTAGTAGAGCCAAATTTTGTGTGGCTATATCAAGGATCATTATTTACAGTTTGCTAATTTGCCTATACCTATTCACAGTTAGGAAGATTCCCCACAACAGAATATAAGAGTCCAGTGCTTTCATAGCTTGCTGGCACATACACCTGTCACTGGGCTGCTTGCTGACCCTTTTGCCACTTGACAAGAGTACATGAACTATTGGATCCAAACCATAGTAAATGCCAGAGAGGAGAGAACCTTAAAACTACAAAGCAGCCAATGGACAATTGTGCACTAACCTGCAACCTAAAGTACTCCAGTTTTTTGATTTTTTTTTTTTTAATCTGCACTGGAAACTAGAAATGTGGGTGTATATAATATGTTGAAAACTCCTATTTCCTTGTAGATTTTTTTTTTACCGCCCCCCCCGCCCCCCGCCAATTCTGTTCACTATTGAAAGTGGGGAATTGAAGTCTTTGACTCTTGGTGAATTGCCTATTTTTCACTTTGTGTTTTGCTTCTTGTATTTTTTTTATATAAATTTATTCATTTTTAAAATATTTTTGGCTGCATTGGGTCTTCGTTGCTGCATGGGCTTTCTCTAGTTGCAGAGAGCGGGGGCTGCTCTTCGTTATGGTGAGCGGCCTTCTCATTGTGGTGGCTTCTCGTTGCAGAGCATGGATTCTAGGTGTGTGGGCTTCAGTAGTTGTGGCTCACGAGCTCTGGAGCGCAGGCTTAGTAGTTGTGGCACATGGGCTTAGTTGCTCCGCAGCATTTGGGATCTTCCCAGATCAGGGCTCGAACCCGTGTTCCTGCATTGGCAGGTGGATTCTTAACTACTGCACCACCAGGGAAGGTCCCTACCTCTTGTATTTTAATGCTCTCTTTTTTTAAATTTAATTTTATTTATTTATTTTACTTTTGGCTGCGTTGGGTCTTCACGGCTGCGCGCGGGCTTCTCATTGTGGTGGCCTCTCCTGTTGTGGAGCACCAGCTCTAGGTGTGTGGGCTTCAGTAGTTGTAGCACACAGGCTCAGTAGTTGTGGGTCACAGGCTCAGTAGTTGTGGTGCACGGGCCCAGTCGCTCCGAGGCATGTGGGATCTTCCTGGACCAGGGCTTGAACCCGTGTCCCTTGCATTGGCAGGCATATTCTTAACCACTGCACCACCAAGGAAGCCCTTAATGCTCTCTTAAGTGCATATATATTTATAGTTGTTATATCTTGCTTGGTGGACTGACCCTTTTATGGTTATAAAAAGTCCCTCTTTAGTAACATTGTTTTAGTGTATTTTTTCTGAAAATTAGTATAGTCATTCTCCCTTTATTGTGACTATTGTATGCCTAATATCGTTTTTTTAATCCTTTTTTAAAATTTATTTATTTATTTATTTGGCTGTGCCGGGTGTTGGTTGCAGCTCAAGGGATCTTTGTTGTGGCATGTGGGATCTTTAGTTGCAACATGCGGATCTTTTAGTTGTGGCATGTGAGATCTAGTTCTCTGACCACACCTGAGTCCCCTGCATTAGGAGTGCAGAGTCTTAACTGCTGGAACACCAGGGAAGTCCCTCTTTTTTTATCCTTTTATTTCCAATCTGTTTTTATCTTTGACTCAAAGGTATGCCTATTGGAGACAGCATATAGTTAGCTAGCCATTTTTAAAAAATATAGTCTGACATTGTCATTTGGATTGTTTAATCCACTCACTTTTTTTTTTTGTTTTTGTTTTTGCGGTACGCGGGCCTCTCACTGTTGCGGTCTCTCCCGTTACGGAGCACAGGTTCTGGACGCGCAGGCTCAGTGGCCACGGCTCACGGGCCCAGCCGCTCCACGGCACGTGGGATCTTCCCGGACCGGGGCACGAACCCGCGTCCCCTGCATCGGCAGGCGGACTCTCAACCACTGCTCCACCAGGGAAGCCCAATCCACTCACTTTTAATGTTATTATGATATAGTTGGATTTACATCTCCTGTTTGTACTTTTTATTTTCTGTCTCATATCTTTTTGTCCCTCACTGTTTTCTTTTGCATTAAGTGAATATTTTGTAATGTAGCATTTTAGCTTCTTTAATAATTTTTCAGTATATTTTTTTATTTTATGGAATCACAAATTACTTTATTTTATTTATTTTTGGCTGCATTGGGTCTTTGTTGCTGCGTGTGGGCTTTCTCTAGTTGTGGCGAGTGGGGCCTACTCTTTGTTGCGGTGCACGGGGCTTCTCATTGCAGTGGCTTCTTTTGTTGTGGAGGGTGGCTCTAGGCACGTGGGCTTTAGTAGTGTTGGCTCATGGGCTCTAGAACACAGGTTCAGTAGTTGTGGCGCGTGGGCTTAGTTGCTCCATGGCATGTGGGATGTTCCCAGACCAGGGATTGAACCTTTGTCCCCTGCATTGGTAGGCGGATTCTTAACTACTGTGCCACCAGGGAAGTCCCACCTTTATTTTTTTTTTTAATATGTATTTAATTTTGGCTGTGCCAGGTCTTAGTTGTGGCATGTAGACTTCTTAGCTGTGGCATGCATGTGGGATCTAGTTCCCCAATCAGGGATTGAACCCCCGCCCCCTGCATTGGGAGCCTGTTGGAGTCTTACCCACTGGACCACCAGGGAAGTCCCACAAATTACTTTTAAAAAAATCATATTTGTTTTTACCTTTAAAGGTCTTAAGCATTTAACATCTGATTTGTTATATTTGTGATTTTTAACCAAGTTAAAAGACTGTCACTGGTGTGGGGGGGGGGGGGAG
The DNA here is from genome assembly GCF_937001465.1 of Orcinus orca. Lineage (NCBI taxonomy): Eukaryota > Metazoa > Chordata > Mammalia > Artiodactyla > Delphinidae > Orcinus > Orcinus orca. Next base: position 26,308,290 of record NC_064569.1, read on the forward strand.
TAGAGAGCTGAATAATGTAGGGCCCAGTGAGGTTATTTGTTGTGTTTTTTGAGTACCAGTAATCCTGGCGTATGTGCATGTGTGTGTGTGCCTGTGTATGTGTAACTGACTTAATCCAGTTAGAGACAGGTTGATACTGGGAATACAGGGAAAGGGAGTAGGATTTTCTCTCTCTCTCTCTCTTTTTTGTTTTTTGACTGTGCTGCGTGGCTTGCAGAATCTTAGTTCCCTGACCAGGCATCGAACCCGGACCCATAGCAGTCAAAGCACTTAGTCCTAACCACTGGACCACCAGGGGATTCCTGGGAGCAGGATTTTAAATGTAGAGATTTGATACTATAAGTACAGACTTCATTTACAAGGCTCTGTCTTATAGATTTGGTGACGGGAGGATGATAGGTAGTGCAATTTTTTTCCCTCTGAAATATAAGCAGCTGAGTAGGGGGAGCATGTGTATGGGTTGGGGTGGTGGGAGGGGAGAAGAATGGAAAAATTAAATTACTTCAATATAAATAAAATTTCAACAAAATGAAGTAGAATTGTCATGCACTGTGGATATGTGCAATGTGTAAACTCATTTTGTTGGCTTGTGTGTTTTTTCCCCAAAAACTTTGGCTACTCCTGTGCAGAGAGGTTCTTAAGTTCAGCCGTAGCTGGAATTTGTTAGGTAAATGCCATGGCTGTCACAGGTGAGGGGAGATAAGAGGGCAGGGTGCAAATTTGGGGGCAAAAGAGTTAATTTTTCCAAGAAAAAATTAAATGATAGACCATGGAAATCCTGTCTCTGGTTATCTCCATTAAAATATATCTTCAGAAGGTCTAAGAATACATTGTATCTAAAAGTAGAGGCTGCAGTCAGGAAAAAGGTCTTTTCTGTTTTGTTCTGGGTTTTTTTTGGCTGCAGCAAGTGGCATGTGGGATCTTAGTTCCCCGACCAGAGATGAAACCAGCGCCCCCTGTAGTGGAAGTGTGGGATCTTAACTACTGGACTGCCACGGAGATCCCTTAATTCTCTCCTTTTAATTTAGGTAGTTCAAGGTTGGTTTTCCAGGATTCAGTTTTTTTCTATGCCAGCAAAGGAGAGAGAGGGGGTAAAAACCCAACAACCCCAAATTATTTGTAATTATTTGTAATTATTTGTAATTATTTCTCTTCCTACCCATAATCTCTGTGTTAGTCTGCAGGGCTGCCCTAACAAAATAACCACAGCTTGGGTGGCTTAAACAATAAATTTCTGCAGGTCTAGAGTCTGGAAGTCTGAGATCAATGTGTTTGGTTTCTCCTGAGGTCTCTCTCATTGGCTTGCACACAGCTACCTTCTCTGTGTCTCCTCAGATGGTCTTTCCTGTGTGTGTATACACCTGGTTGTCTCTCTTATAAGGACACTAATCCTGTTGGATTAAGGCCCCACCCTTATGACCTCATTTAACCTTAATTGCCTCACTCAAGGTCCTATCTCCAAATATAGTGAACTGGACTTAAACATATAAATTTTGAGGGAACAGAATTCAGTCTGTAGCAGCGTCCCACCCCCAAGCTCACATAAGAAATAGGGCAAATTATTGGGAATTTATCATTAACTCTTTTGTAATACTGCTACTTGGTAGTACTGCTTTTTACTTTGTATTATACTTCACCCTGATCAGTTGTCTTATTAAGGAGCTTTCCTGGGAGAAAGCATGTGAGGAATATACAGATCTTTCTCCTTGGGACCTGTTTTTAAACCAAAATGTGCATGCTGTCATGCTGGACAAGGGTGATCTGGCTCCCCGACAAATTAAACTCTCAAAGAGAGGGCGGTTTCTTTACTACCTTAATCAAATGACAGGTCAGGACAAACGTAGAGTTCACCAATGACTTTGACTTTCACATAAGTGAGAAGAAGCAAGCAGAGAAATAGAAAGCAAAAACGTATCTAAAAATGCAGAATGAAAGTTAAAACCACTTTGAGCACGAAGTGCTTGTAACGAACCAAGTCCATGCATGCATCCATAATAGAAAAGTCCAGTTGGTCCAAGACACTAGTCTCCTCAGCAAGGCACTCAAGCAGGTCTGGATTACTGCTGGGTCACAAGTGATGAGGTGAAGACCGTCCATTCAGGCAAAGCCTCTGGTGGCCAATGCCTTGGTGAATGGATCCTCGACAAGAGATGAGGATACAGCAACACTTGTCTCAAATGCAAACAGTCCCAGCTCACCTAATTTTATAGTCCCAGGAGCACATTATCTCCAAGATCAGATGTTCAGTTTGGGAGGGGGAGGTTTCTAATGCCACCTGTGTCACCTTGGCAGGAGATCCCCCAAATTTCTGCCTCTTCCTACCAGCATGCACAGATCAGTCTTGGCTCAGGTACAGCAATGACAAAAAATGAAACCTCTGAAGTCATGGAGTCAGTTTCTAGTCACGGCTTTATTTCATGCTTGACACCAGGCCTCAAAAGGCTCGCTTCTACTGTATTTATGAGCAAATACATAAATAAACATATATATATAATTCACAAGAGTCACATCAACAAATCAAACACATGGTAACATGTGCCTTCTTCAATCTAGTTTGAGTACACTATGATCCATCATGTAATAGATCTAAAAGATCTACAGATTGTTTTGGATTTTCTACATAACGTCTTTTAATAGCCAGCTTTATATTGTCCTTCACAATTCTTATACTTTCTAGAATCTCCAGTAAAACAATGAATAGAAGTGGGTGATAGTGGCATCTTTATTTAAGTTATCTATTATTATTAATAATATTACTGTTGTTGGTCTGAATTTTGGAAATTACCATTTATCAAAATTAAGGAAACTTCTTTCTATTCTTGGTTTTATACAATTGTTCTTTTAATGAATTTTAATTGAATTTTATCAAAAGTTCTTGGATCTGTTGAAATGATCATATGATTTTTAAAATAATTATAATGTAATTACTTTGATTAATTTTCAATGACAAACTTGTATTCCTGAAATAAACTCAGTTTGATCATGATGTTATCCTTTTCATGTATCACCCCATTTGGTTTGCTAACATTTTGTTCAGGACTTTTGTGTTTGTTTCTGTGAGATTGGCTTCTTAATTGTCTTTCTTTTCAGCTTTGGTATGATAGGCTCAGTAAATAAGCTATGAAGTGTTCCCTCTTTTATCCTTTTAAAGAGGTTATATTAGATTATCTCTTCCATAAATGGTAGAACACTCCAGTACAGCCACACGGCCCTGCTGTTTTCTTTGTGAAGATATTTAATTATAGATGTTAGGGTATGTTTTTTCAAGGAATTTCTCCATTCCCCCTAAATTTTAAATGTTTGGAAATACTCAAGATATATACATTACCGTTTTAATGTCTGTAAGATCAGTGATAGCCTCTTTTCCCAATACAGTGGGTTTTTTTTTTATGATGATCAGTGCTGTCAGAGGCTTATTGATTTTTATTTGTTACCAACTTGTGACTTACTGAATCTCTGTTCTCATTTTATTTCACTCTGTCTTTTCCTTGGATTAACTTATTTTTAACTTTGTATGATAAATACAGAGATTGTTTCCCAGTCTTCTTTTAAATAAGTCTATTTAATGTTATAAATTATCCTCAAGTCATATGTTAACATGGGGTTGGGAGCCCATTATGGACTGAATGAACTGTGTGTCTTGTCATCCCCCGCCCCCCCACCAAATGCATATGTTGAAGCTCTGACCTCCAGTGTGTGACTATTTTTAGAGATGGGGCCTTTAGAGAGGTAATTAAGGTAAATGAGGTCATAAGGGTGGGGTCTGATTCAATAGGTCTGGTATCCTATTGGATAATTAGAGGAAAAGACACCAGAGCTCACTGCATTCTTTATTTCTTAATTATTTGGCAGTTTCCTAGGTCCTTTTTCTACAATTTCTAGATTAATTCCACTGTGAATTAATCTGAATTATTGTAATCCTTCAAAAATGAGATTTGCTTATGGCCTAGCCATATGGTCAGTACCAGTAAAAATTCCATGTGCATTGGAAAGAATGTGTATTCTGCAGTTGTTTGGTATACTATTAATACGTTTAAGTCAAGTTTGTTTGCCCTATCATTTATTGTTACAGATTTGTCCGTTTTTAGATATGTCCCTGTACTGTTGGTGAGAGTATAAATTATTTCAGTCTTTTTGGAAGGCAGTTTGTCACTGCTTATGAAAATAATTTTAGTGTCTTTTGACATATTGATTTCACTTGTAGGAATTTCCAGAAACAGCACAAATATAAAAGCATAAATACAAGAATTCTTAGTATAGGATAGTTTATAAGTGCAAAAACTTAAGAAAACCAAATGTCCATCAATAGAGAAATGGTTAAATGGTGATATACACAGAAAGTGGAATGTTATGCAGACAGTGAGATAGATTATGTGTAGTTGAAATGATAAGATATCCTAGGTATAGTAATGAAAATGAGGCTGTGTAGACAGCATGTTTGGTAGGACTCCATTTGTCTTAAAAGATGAGGTTTTATCTACGTATTGGTGTTTTTTTATATATAGAAATTTTCTGAAAGAAAGGTAACAGTAGGTACCCCTAGGGAGTTAGATATTGGAGATGGACAGTAGTAAGGGCTTCTTAGTATATGCTTGATTTTTTTTTAATTTTATTTTTTACAGTGATCATGGGTTACTTAGAATAAAGAGCTAGTTAAAATAAGTAAATGCAGAAAGTAATTGTCTCTTAAGTGTAACAAACAAAATACTAACTATATTGGGTGGAATGAATTTCTGTTGAACACACCAGAAAATTTATTGACATTTGCCATATTTATTATTACATCTTCCTTTGCTGTTCCTCTTATCCAAATCAAAGATGAAGCTTTCTCTAGTCTGAGGTTTCAGGAATTTTGCTAGACATAGTCAGCATTGGTGATAAGGTAAACTAAGAAAATTATCTTAGAAATTCTGACCTGGCAAAACAGATTTTTAATAAAAGATCTTTATTTCCTACAGATTCCTGACATTCAAAACAGCTGGCTTTTAATACACTGCTACTGCATCAAATCAACAATGAACTGGAATGCAAAATCAGAGAGTGTCAGCTTACCACCACAGTATCCTAAAAAACAGGCATCTTTTTTGGAGCAAACTTTAGTAAACACACTTACCACAGCATCTCAAAGTTCTTTAAACCATCCTGGAAGTAACCAAGAACCGTGCCTATTTCTCAGTAATTTAAATCCAGTTTCACAGCCGCTGCTCAACATCAGAAATTATAAAACTCCTCAACAAATCCCTATTTCTGATATGCATAGTGGGACCATTGTGACCTCACAAACTTCAGTAGAAAGAATAACATATGCAAATGTTAAAGGACCCAAACAACCAAATCACGATTTGCAAATGTCTTCAGGAGTTACACAGGATGTATGGTTGAACTCACCAATGAGGAATTCTATGCTTTCTCATACAGGGGCAACTATATCTCATCAGACTAGTTTAGGAACGAATACGCCCAATGTACGTGCACTACAGAATCAATTTCTAACATCAGATACCTATTCCATGCAACTACAAATGATCCCTTCTAATTCCGGAAGAGTTCCTATAACTTACCAAGGAAACCCGAGACTTAACCTACCTGTATCAGAGCAACAGGTTGATTGGGCACAGCAGTGTGCATCCAGTGGATTGACTTACCCAGATTACAGGCCCCTTCCAAAGCAATATAGTTACTCATCACGAAGCTTTTTGCCGGAGCCTACTCTTCAGAAACAAACCCCTATGTCATCTGTATCATCACAAGTTAAAAATAGTCAATCTCCAAATCCTGCCCTGACTTTACAGTCAAAGCAGATTGCAACTGTACCGTCATATCAATATGCGGTTACTCAAACTGACAGAAGACCTCCTCCTCCTTATGACTGTAGGTATGCAAGCCAGCCTCTGCAAAGTACTCAGCATGTTGTTAAACACACTTCTATGGAAGTTCCTCAGAGTCAAGAAATGCACTTACCTGAAATGAGGAAAGACTTTTGTAGAGGCTTTCAGCAGCAGTGGCAAAACCTTAATGAAAATTTCAGCACAATGGGAAATTCCTGTAACTTGAGAGTAAATATCAATCAGCCTTTTAATGAACCTGTTAGATCTTACGTGGATGGCGTTCGGGCTCTTACTCAAAATAATCAAGAGAAAAGAGTGGATTCTCAAAATCTAACTTCAAATCAAGTACTGGACACAAGTGCCACAAAAGAAAAGTTAGTGAGGGATATTAAAACATTAGTAGAAATAAAAAAGAAGTTTTCGGACCTTGCAAGGAAAATTAAAATTAATAAAAATCTTTTGATGGCAGCAGGTTGTATTAAAACAACTAATACCTCTTACAGTGAATCAGCTCAAAATTGTGGGTTGTCTCTGAAACAAACTGCCAAAATCCAGTCTGGACCACAGGTAACCCTAGGCCCTCCAGATACTGTGGAGGATAAACCACCAACAGTAATGGAATCTGCAGAAGAAACAAATAGAACACACAATGCATTGAATTCCAACCTTCAGGACAGAAATTTTAACCAAGTCAGTTCTGTTTTACTAAATTCTGGCTGTTCGCAAGTTGTGAGTTCTTTAAAGACGTCAACTGTTGAGATTACCCAGGCAATATTAAATAACACCCAGTTTTCATCAGGAAATTTAGTCAACGTTGCACAAAATGTGCCAACAAATTCTGAAGCAACTTCTCTTCCTCAGTCTACATCCTTTGAGGAATATGTTTCAAAGTATCCAAATAAAAATAGGCTGATTCTCAGTTTACTTGCATCTGGAAATAAAACTCAGAAGAAATTATTAAAAGATACTAATGAACGTATTCATGATTCTAAACTGCATAGTTTTGAAATGAATCCAAATATCCAGAACACTGGTAACCAAGTGAATTTGAAAACCATGGAAACTCCAGGTACTCCAACTACTTGTAATATAAATGCCAAGATATCAAACAACTCTTCTTGCTTTGAGCATAAATCCTTCAATGGAATGTCTTCTAAAAGTGACTCTCACTTTTCCATGGACTTGCTAGCAACATGTCTGTCTTTGTGGAAAAAGCAACCTTCAGAACCTACGGAAGAAAAACAGTGTAATGAGTCAAAAAAAACCACAGCAGCAGTTGGAATTTCAAAGCCTGCGGACATCTGTGAGAAGAGTCCATTTTCAGCTGTGGTAAATTCTCAGAATAAAATTGTAAACAGCTCACAAGACACAGTTTTATCAACGGTAGCACAGAATTATGAGTCTTCAGGAGCAACTACTACAAAGGGGATTGCTGTAGTATCACCCTTAATTCTTTCAGATGTCAAAACATTGTCTGTAAAAGGTATAACACCTGAAGCTTTACCTGAAACAATGTATCCAGTTATTAAAGAAGGCAGTGTTTGTAGCTTACAAAACAAATCCTCAGAAAATACTGCTGCTTTGAACGTTAATGAACCAGTGACAAGTACCACAAGCACCAAGATTTTCCCACTAATTCAGAAGGATAAGCAAAGTGAGTCAACTAATACTAATTCAGAAGTCACCCCTAATACCAATCAAGGAAAGCATAACAAATTAGAACCAGATATCCAGTATCCTGTGAGTGATCAGCAAACCTCATATCTATCAAAGGACAGTGATATTGTGGGCAGAGATGTATTACAGATTGGCAGTATTTGTTCTCTTGTTGAAGGTGATACCTCTTATAATTCCCAAATAGCAGAGATATTCAGCTTGCCCTCTTTGCAAAAGGTTGAGCCACAGAAAGCTCTACCCAATCACCAAGTAATGAATAGTAGACAAAATGAACAATTTGACAATATCCCTGGGAATAAAGACGTTGACTTTCAAAAAGATAATTTTATACAGTGCACAGATGTTTCACATAAAATAACTGATCAGTCAGAGTCACTGCAACCCCCAGAACCATCGACTTTGAAGTACATTGGAGCAAAGAGTGGAATTCCAGAGGAAAGCAGTTTGGAGCATATCACTAAAAATGAAAGCATGGCTAATGATATGTGTTCACCAGCTGCTATTCAGCGGGATAGTTACCCTCAGGAAGCAGCCCAGGATCCTACAACAAATGAGAATCTCGAAGATAAGACATCGATCTTATACCTACATGATCAGCTGTCAGAACTTTTAAAAGAGTTTCCCTATGGTATTGAACCTGTGAACATGCATGAAGGTTTTGTGGTCCAACAAATGGCACACCAAATCTCAAAAGCTCAAACTTGTAATAAAACTGGTTGTGACTGCAAAGACTCAACAGACCAGATACAAATTACAATATTAAATTCAGAGCAAATGAAAGAATTATTTCCTGAACAGGATGATCAACCCAACGAGGTAGACATACTGACAGAGCCTCAGAAAGAAAAGCCTGTCACAAAAGAAGGGAACCAGTGTGACCCACAAGCACATGCAGTTGAAGAAACCTGTGATTCTGTAATACTGGATTCAGAAAAAGATGATGTCCGTTGCTGTGCATTGGGGTGGCTCTCTATGGTTTATGAAGGAGTACCTCAGTGCCAGTGTAATTCCACTAAGAACTCAACTTCAAAGGAAGAAAAAGGGAAAGATCCACGTTCTCCTTTGGAGACTAACGGTTATAAACAAGAAGAGAGAACCTCTGACAGAGATGTTCCTATTGCATTTAACAGTCCTCCAAATAATCAGCTGAAGATTCCTCTGACTTGTCCAATTGAGAAAAAATATTTTCCTGAAACAGAGCAAGACAGGAGTATAAAAGATAAATCCAAATCAGAACATAACAGCTCATTAAGGACAGAACAAGAATTATCTGGTCACTTTTTATCTAAAGGTGATAAAAAGCCAGATTCTTTGCAGAGTCACAAAAGAAAAAGAAAACTGCAATTTCATGAGGTAACTTTTCACTCCACTAACAAAACTGCAAAATTTTCTCAAGAGAGCCTGCAGAGGAAGCTCATGGCACAAAACTTACGACCACTAAAACCAAAGATGGGTTTTTTGATGCATGTGAAGAATGGTTCTTTGGTACAGTCAGTATCACCGGAAAAGAGAAAATTGAAAGCAGGTGGCTCTAAACAAAAAGTTTTGGAAAAGAAGTTAGATGAAGGGAGCATACTTGATTCAGAGATAAAGAAGAAGAAATATGATAAACAAGAGCAGAATAAGAATGTGGGAGGTGGTGCATTTAAATTCTGTAACCTTTTCTCAACCACAGGTGAAAGAGCCAGGATTAAAGAAAAGACAGTGTCAAATGTTAAGTCCTCAGGCTCTATGGATAGCTCCTCTAAAATTAATAGAGTTCTGTCACCAAAGGAGTATTTATCAAGGCAGAAGCATAAAGAAACATTAAAGAAAAACTACCTGAAAAATGTACCATGTGATTCTCAGTATATGAGATCAAATAAACTTTCTACGCGAGTGGGAAGTTGTGGGAGATCAAATGAGAGACACAATGGCAGTGTACAGACCTCTAAGGAATCATTAAATACTGGTACAAGCCATGGTAAAAACCTCAAAGCCCATCATTCCAAGGAGTCTAAAACATACATTTCAAGGAATATTAAAGGAACAGTTGGTGGAAAGCAACCTGATAAAATGTGGATTGATAAAACCAAATTAGACAAAAATTTAAGTAATGTAAATAATGACGTTGAATTCTGCCAAATGGCTTCCCAAGCAAAGGATCAAAGGAAACTGTATCTGAGTAGAGTTGCATTTAAATGCACTGAACGTGAGCGCATTTGTCTCACGAAATTAGATAGTTCACCCAGGAAGCTTAATAAAGAAAAGAGACCAGAAAATAAACCTAAGACCCTTTTACCTGTGAAAGATGCCACAGAGAAACTAAGCATGCTGGAGTTTAAATTATGTCCAGATGGACTATTTAAGAATACAAACCCTGTTAAAGACCAGAATGATCTGCCATCTACTCCTAGGAAGGAGCAAGCTCCTGTGCAAGGTCCAGTATGATTTTTTTTGATGGTGTCTGCAACATTGTAATACTGTAGTTCAGCAAGTGACAGAGCATCTCTCCTGACTTCCCTGTAGCTAGGAGAGACTTAAATGCATTTTGCCTTTACTTAGTATTTAGTTTTCTCAGTAAGTTGATGGTTCATTGGGCAATATTTGTTTTAAGTTTGTGTCCCACTTGTTTTAAATTATATTACATTCACATTAAAGGTAAGAGGTATATAAAATTGTAAGGTTTGCCAAATACAAAGATTTCCTTTTGTGCCAAGAAGTGACTTAGCACTCTTTGTGCTAAGTCAGAAAAGCATCAAGTGTACATTATTTCAGGTCTTGCCTTTGTTCATTCTCTTTTGGGACTTGCAGTTTCAAAGCCCTGTGAATTTGAAATTTTGGTCTAAGTGTTAGGAGATATGTAATGTTAATGAAATCTTTTTGTACACACGGAAGTGGTTTGCCTTATAGTCATCTTTGAAGCAGTTGGTGATTGTGTTATCACTGAAGTGGTACCTTCTAGTCTACTCATGAAGTATGCAATGGGAGGATCTTGGAAGCAGTGTTGTCCATTGTTGAGTTACCAAACCCGAATGGAAATCGTGACTGTTGGTTAGCCGAAGGATAGAATTCTCAATGTAGTGCAAGATGGAAGGAGAAAATAGAGGACTCATTATTTGTGGTAGAAGGAAACATTTATGGGTTGTGGATAGTATATGTAAAACGGTGTGTTGAGAAACCCAGATTGGAAAACTAAAGGATTTGAATGGAAATCGTAGTTTTTCCTGTACTGTGTTCAGACAGTATCTGTTTGGGTGCATAAAATTACAATGTAAATAAGGTACTTTTTCTTGGAAGTTGGTAGGGATATATGAGTATATAGAGTATAAAATTCATTTTGTAAAGTACTGGTGATTACACTTGGTTCTTCAAACTAGATCCTTAGAATCTGAGGGCCTGGTTGGAAGTGGGTGCAGCAGCAATGTGAGGTACATTCTGTCTCATGTGCCCTTAAGTATCTTGAGATGTGTTGGTGTTCAGCCCAAGTGGGAGAAACATAATTACATAATGAAGGTAAACTTTTAAATTGTGAGATTCAGGCACGTCATAGGGGAGAAAGCATTTTTCCATGCCCTTTTTAGTTATGTGTGAATATATCTGATGCCTTCTAAAATCTAATTTAGGCTTACATGGTTTTCCTTCATTATAGTACTAAAAGAGATGAATAGCAATATCTAGAGATCTGAAAATGAATATTTAAATAGTTTCAGGAATAAAAAGTACAAAAGAAGACTGGTTAAAATGTTTGACTGAGGAGAAAAGGATGCTGGAAGCCAACCAAGAAATAGGTAAAACTGTCTATTTAAGTTTTTATTTTACTTACCTGGCACTCTATCATATATAAGCTGGATTACAGTTATGGAAACTACTGTGAAGTTTGGTTTTTATCCATATTCTTTTAGAAGATAGTTCAGTGTCTGTATGAGTGGTAGGAAGACATTCTCCTATTTTTTCTGTCATGCTGTGGACAGAGAAGTAGTGATCTATTTCCTTTTAACAAGAGAATTCTCATCACAGTGACTTAAGACAAGGGGTTGGCATGCTTCTTCTGTGTAGATAGGTTTTGCAAATCATAATGTCTCTCCTAAATACTCTAACATTGCAGTGAGAAATGGCTGTAGAATAATGAATGAGCATGGGCTATGTTCCAATTAAACTTTACCAAAACTTGCTAGAGGCCGGGCTTGGCCCACAGGCATACCCTGTTAGCCAACCCCTAGATTAGATTATTTGCAAGTTAGTTAATTAAATTCTCAAAACCAGGGAGACAAAGATGTTCCCATTTATCAATGAGAGGTTAGATCATTTGGCTAAAGTTACATAGCCAGTAACTCAATAGGGACTTGAACCACATCCCTGTCTTCTAAGTTTATTAAGTGTGGAATTTGAGTTATTTTGATGACGAAAGACTGATGCTCATAGTTTTTTGTTTCGGTTTGGTTTTGGGTTTTTTGGGGTTTTGTTTGTTTGTTTACTGGGAAGGGTTTTGGGCTGAGGGCCAACAAGAAAACCAGAGTTTTTAGTATCTGATTTTTAATTAGTGGAATGAATGTATTTTGTGTTTTAGGGTTTTGCATTGAGAACTGGAACCTAGGGTTCAGGAAATTTAGTTTGGGTTAATTAAATATGAAGAGTTCATAAGAGTCTTTTGAAAATTGGGAGAAGCAGAATTTTGCCATGAGCAGCAATAAAGAGAAGCAAGAGAAGAAGTGTGACAAAGGTTGAGAAGAGCTTATAAAGAATATATGTAAGCAGGCATGTAGAAATGGAGGCTTATACATTGAAGATACATAAAGGGAAAAAGAAACCTGAATGAAAGAATCAAAGGAAGAAGAAATGTGCACTCTTAATTAGAACAGGAAGACAACGGAAAGAGGGGAAAATTAATTAGTGAGAGAGTAGAAAACACACCCCTAAAGTTGGAACACAGGAAGTGAAATATGAGAAAGATGGAAATGGGTGTGGAGATTGCAGCAAGAAAGTTCCTTGGAAAAAGGGAGGGCCATAAGTTTTGCTTCAGAGAGAGTTGGGAGGCATAACTGGAATCTGAATCTGAAAATACTCAGAAGACGGATATATGCACAGGTTGACCAGAGGCTCAGGGAGCAGCATGAGCTAAACGACAGACGTGAAGATAACCTGCGGCCAGGATGAGCAATAAACACTGAAGGTGGGACATCAGTACTCAGGATCACTATGAAAATGACACAAAGCAGGGCCCAGGTGCAATGAGAGATGCAGCAGGGTGAGAGAAAAGCTAAGAAACAAGTCCAGAGCTCTGTCAAGAGTCTTACAAGGGCTTCCCTGGTAGCGCAGAGGTTCAGAATCTGCCTGCCAACGCAGGGGACATGGGTTCGTGCCCCGATCCGGGAAGACCCCACATGCTGTGGAGCAACTAAGCCCGTGTGCCACAACTGCTGAGCCTGCACTCTAGAGCCTGTGAGCCATAACTACTGAAGCCCACGTGCCTAGAGCCCGCTCACTGCAACTGGAGAGAGCCTGCGTGCAGACAAAGACCCAACGCAGCCAAAAATAAATAAAAATAAAATTATAATTAAAAAAAAAAAGTCTTATGAGACTCAGGGAAATCATGAAAGACAGAACATACCAAGAGGAAGAGGCTGAAGAACTGGAACTCCCAGAGAGCTATAAAAAACACACTTTAGATAAGCAACACCTAAATTTGGTGGCAAAGGTTGGAGTGTAGATGGAGCAAGTCGTGAAGCTGTCAGGGTGAGGTAGAAGAAGAGGAGGTGACAGAATCCAGCGGAAAGCAGCTTAGAGCTGCACCTCAGGTATCAGCATTCATAACAGAAAGCTGATGTGCACGGAGAGGAATTTGAAACAGATAAAGAATTAAGAGTAGCCGGCCTCTGTTAGCAAAAAAAATAAAGAAAGAAGAGGACAGAGTGCTTGACCCACCCAGGCAGAAAAAGGTACAAGAAAACTTACTCAGAAAGGAGTGGCTACAGCAGGAATGTGAAGTACGGGAATTCAGAATTGGAACAGCTTCTGAGATATAGAGGCACATCTAGAAATACACAGAAAAAGGAAAAGCTGGCTGGGCCCATCAAAAAAAGGGATAGTGAGGCTAATAACAGCACTGAAATAGTCTAAAGAAACAGAAAAATACAGATATTTCTTAGAACACCTAGTGCATAACAAGGCCAGAATATGCAAGCTGTACCTTCCATTTACTCTTTGTAACTGGCTTGCGTTTGTGCTTTTTATATTGCTAGTTTAGATGGCTGTTAAGAAAGTCACGTTCATAATAGTATGCAAATAATGAGTTTTTATTGGGCAAGCGTACAGGTAGAGCAGAATAGCCCTGGGCAGTAAAGATGGGGGTGATGTTAGAAAACAGCCCCCAAAGGAGAGGCAAGATGTCCTGTGTATTTACTTTATAATTCTGTAGGTAAAGAGCCATAGTTTGTCACACTTAGCTCTTTCCCTAATTTTTTATCCCAGAGAACAACGCATGTTTTCCGTCTCAATTTATATTGATTGTATACTAGTCACTAACATTAAGAGTAATAAAGTAAATAAAATTTTTGTTTCCTTAGATGATAATGTTTTGGCTAATTCAAGACTCTCCAAGAGAAGTTTCAGTGCAGATGGATTTGAGACACTACAAAACCCAGTAAAAGATTCAAAAGCAATGTTTCAAACCTACAAAAAGATGTACATGGAGAAGAGAAGCAGAAGTCTTGGTAGCAGTCCTTTAGAATAATTTTCAGACTTTAATTCTTCTGATGGTTCTCTAATTGCCACAAGAAAATTTCTGTCACTTTCTGTTCAAATTATTTTTCTGGAAATACTCAGATTGCCGTGATAAAATTTCTCAGAGTTTGGTTACCATTTTAGGTTATGTATATCATTGAAGTTACTTAATTAAATTGGCTTGAGAACCTTATCTGTGTGTAGCAGGCATAAGAAATAGATGGTATTTGTCAGGGAAACCATGAATTCTGACATTATTGAACCAAGTTTACCATTATTTTAAAATGAATTATTATACAAATCTTGTTTTGAAATGCTAACTATCCATCCTAAGGGAGACCTGTGCATTACTTAAGGACTTATTTCCTCTGGGACTGTATTTTTGTTTCTAAAACTTATTAGCAAAATTTATTTTTCAGAAATCCTCACTGTGAATGTCAAAGTATATTCTTAAGTATTTTATACTGAATTGTAAACTTTTTGTCGGAGTCTTGTTTTATACTTGTTAAACTGAACATAATTTTTGGATAACATCTAAACATTACTTTTCATACTTGAAATAAACATTTATTTTTTAAAAAGTATATCCGAAACAGTTTGATTTGTGTTTGATTTCCTGCCCTCACAACAGAGCACATTTTAGAAAGGTGTTTTTAAAAGGAGAAATGTTAATTAAGCTGTCACAAGTAAATATTTTCAGGTTCATTCATTAGAAGAGCAAAAATTTACTAGGTTCAGGAAATTGCAAGGAAGGCAAAATATAACTCTTCAGATGTTTCTGGGCTTTTATGACTACTAGAAGTAGAAATGTGTTGTTTTCATAAAATCTTAATGCTACATAGTTCACACATATTAAAACTATAGTAAACTCTTATGTATATTTTATCACAAGTTTTAAAAATACATTCTGAAGACTTGAGAAGACTGGGCTTCTCAAAATATTAAATAGCATGCTTCCATAGGAAAAGCCATTGTGCTCTTCCTGAGCAATGTCAGTAGAAGGATCAGTTAGAAAAGCAATGGTTGGTAGAACTGGCACCATAGCACCGGTCGAGTCAATGCAATGGTTCCAAGCTATGAATATTAGTGGTCATTATATTGGTCATTGTGTTCTTTTTTTTTTTTAACTTTATTTTACATTGGACTATAGTTGATTAACAGTGTTGTGATAGTTTCAGTTGTACAACGAACTGATTCAGTTATACATGTATGTATACTTCAAATTTTTTTCCCATTTAGGTTTTTAAATAACATTGAGCAGAGTTCCCTGTGCTATACAGTAGGTCCTTGGTTATCCATATTTTTATTGGGGTATAGTGGCTTTACAATGTTGTGTTTGGTTATCCATTTTAAATATAGCAGTGTGTACATGCCAATCCCAAACTCCCTAACTATCCCTTCCCCCCGGTAACCATAAGTTCATTCCCTAAGTCTGTTAGTCTGTTTCTGTTTTTTAAATAAGTTCATTTGTATCAGTTCTTTTTAAATTCCACATATGAGCAGTAACATACGATATTTCTCTTACTTCACTCAGTCTGACTTAATTTCACTCAGCATAACAATCTCTAGGTCCATCCATGTTGCTGCAAATGACATTATTTCATTGTTTTTAATTACTGAGTAATATTCCATTGTATATGTGTACCACATTTTCCTTTATCCATTCCTCTGTCGATGGACATTCAGGTTGCTTCCATATCTTGGCTATTGTAAACAATGCTGCAATGAACATTGGCGTGCATGTACCCATTCTGACCATGTGTTTCTCCAGATACATGCCCTGGAGTGGGACTGCAGGATCATACGGTAGCTCTATTTTTAGATTTTTAAGGAACCTCCATACTGTTCTCCATAATGGCTTCACCAATTCACATTCCCACCAACGGTGCAAGAGGGTTCCCTTCTCTCCACACCCTCTCCAGCATTTATTGTTTGTAGATTTTTTGATGATAGCCATTTTGACTGGTGTGAGGTGATGTCTCATTGTAGTTTTGATTTGCATTTCTCTAATAATTAGCAATGTTGAACATCTTTTCATGTGCCTCTTGGCCATCTGTATGTCTTCTTTGGAGAAATGTCTATTTAGGTCTTCTGCCCATTTTTTGATTGGGTTGTTTGTTTTGATGATATTAAGCCGCATGAGCTGCTTGTAAATTTTGGAGACTATTCCCTTGTTGGTCACTTCATTTGCAAATATTTTTGTCCATTCTGCAGGTTGTCTTTTCGTTCTGTTTATGGTTTGCTTTGCTCTGCAGAAGCTTTTAAGTTTAATTAGGTTCCATTTGTTTATTTTTATTTTCATTACTCTAGGAGGTGGATCAAAGAAGATATTGCTGTGATTTATGTCAGATTGTTCTGCGTATGTTTTCCTCTAAGAGTTTTATAGTGTCTGGTCTTACATTTAGGTCTTTGATCCATTTTGAGTTTATTTTTGTGTATCGTGTTAAAGAATGTTCTAATTTCATTTTTTTACATGTAGTTGCCCTGTTTTCCCAGCACCATTTGTTGAAGAGGCTGCCTTTCCACCATTGCATAATCTTGCTTCCTTTGTCATAGATTGACCGTAGGTGCCTGGGCTTATTTCTGGACTTTCTAATCTCTTTCTATCAATGGACCCATTAATCTATATTTCTGTTTTTGTGCCAGTACCATACTGTTTTGATGACTATAGCTTTGTAGTATAGCGTGAAGTCAGGGAACCTGATTCCTCCAGCTCCATTTTTCTATCTCAAGATCGCTTTGCCTATTTGGGGTCTTTTGTGTCTCCATACAAATTTTAAGATTTTTTGTTCTGGGCTTCCCTGGTGGTGCAGTGCTTGAGAATCTGCCTGCCAATGCAGGAGACATAGGTTTGATCCTTGGTCCGAGAAGATGCCGTGGAGCAACTAAGCCCATGCACCACAACTACTGAGCCTGCACTCTAGAGCCCGTGAGCCACAACTACTGAAGCTCGCGTGCCTAGAGCCCATACTCCCCAACAAGAGAAGCCCGCCCACTGCAAAGAAGAGTAGCCCCTGCTCACCGCAACTAGAGAAAGCCCACGCGCAGCAAGGAAGACCCAACTCAGCCAAAAATAAATAAATAAAATTAATAAATATATTTTTTAAAAAAGATTTTTTGTTCTAGTTTGGTGAAAAATGCCATTGGTAATTTGATAGGGATTGCCTTGAATCTGTAGATTGACTTGTATAGTATAGTCATTTTCACATTATTGATTCTTCCAATCCAACATGATATATCTTTCCATCTGTGTCATCTTTGATTTCTTTCATCAGTGTCTTATAGTTTTCAGAGTACAAGTCTTTTGTCTCCTTAGGTAGGGTTATTCCTAGGTATCAGTATTTTATTCTGTTTGATGCAGTGGTAAATGGGGTGTTGTTAGTGTATAGAAATGCAACAGATTTCTGTGTATTAATTTTGAAACCGTCAACTTTACCAAATTCATTGATGAGCCCAGTAGTTTTCTGGTAGTATCTTTAGGATTCTCTATGTATAGTGTCATGTCACATGCAAACAGTGACAGTTTTACTTCTTTTACAATTTGAATTCCTTTTATTTCTTTTTCTTCTCTGATTGCCGTCACTAGGACTTCCAAAACTATGTTGAATAAAAGTGGCAAGAGTGGACATCCTTGTCTTGTTCCTGATCTTAGAGGAAATGCTTTCAGCTTTTTACTGTTGAGTATGGTGTTAGCTGTAGGTTTGTCTTATATGGACTTTACTATGTTGAGGTAGGTTCCCTCACTTTCTGGAGAGTTTTTATCATAAATGGGTGTTGAATTTTGTCAAAAGCTTTTTCTGCATCTATCAAGATGATCGTATGGATTTTATTCTTCAATTTGTTGATGTGGTGTATCACACTGATTTGTGGATATTGAAAAATCCTTGCATCCCTGCGATAAATCCCACTTGATCATGGTATATGATATTTTTAATGTACTGTTGGATTTGGATTGCTGGTATTTTGTTGAGGATTTTTGCATCTATGTTCATCAGTGATAATTGGCCTGTAATTTTCTTTTCTTGTGTTATCTTTTTCTGGTTTTGGTATCAGGGTGATGGTGACCTCATAGAATGAGTTTGGGAGTGTTCCTTCCTCTGCAATTTTTTGGAACAGTTTCGGAAGGATAGGTGTTAGCTCTTCTCTAAATGTTTGATAGAATTCACCTGTGAAACCATCAGGTCCTTGACTTGTTTATTGGGCGCTTTTTAATCACAGTCTCAATTTCAGTGCTTGTTATTGGTCTGTTCATATTTTCTATTTCTTCCTGGTTCAGTCTTGGGAGATTGTACCTTTCAAAGAATTTGGCCATTTCTTCCAGGTTGTCCATTTTATTGGCATACAGTTGCTTGTATTAGTCTCTTATGATTCTTTGTATTTCTATGGTGTCAGTTGTAATTTTTCCTTTTTCTTGATTTGAGTCCTCTCCCTTTTTTTCCTTGAGTCTGGCTAAAGGTTTATCAATTTGTTTATCTTTTCAAAGAACCAGCTTTTATTTAGTTAGTTAAAAAAATTTATTTGACTGCATCGGGTCATACTTGTGGCATGCAGGATCTTGGCGCGTGCAGGATTTTTGTTGCTGCGTGCAAGCTCATTAGTTGTGGCATGCGAACTCTTAGTTGCAGCATGTGGGATCTAGTTCCCTGACCAGGGATCGGGCCCGGGCCCCCTGCATTGTGAGCATGGAGTCTTGTCCCAGAACCAGCTTTTTAGTTTCATTGAAATTTGCTGTTGTTTTCTTTGTCTCTATTTCACTTATTTCTCTGATCTTTATGACTTCTTTCCTTCTAGTAACTAGATTTTGTTTGTTTTTCTTTCTCTTGTTGCTTTAGATGTAAGGTTAGGTTGTTTATTTGAGATTTTTCTTGTTTCCTGAGGTAAGGTTGTACTGCTATAAACTTTCCTCTTAGAACTGCTTTTGCTGCATCCAATAGATTTTGGATCATTGTACTTTCATTTTCATTTGTCTGTAGGTATTTTTTGATTTTCCTTTTGATTTTTTTCAGTAATCTGTGGGTTGTTTAGTAGCCTATTGTTTAGCCTCCACGTGTTTGTGTTTTTTATAGTTTTTTTTCCTGTAGTTTATTTCTAATCTCATAGCGTTGTGGTCAGAAAAGATGCTTGATATGATTTTAATTTTCTTAAATTTACCAAGGCTTGCTTTGTGGCCCAGCATGTGGTCAATCCTGGAGAATGTTCCATGTGCACTTGAGAAGAATGTGTATTCTGCTGCTTTTGGATGGAATGCTCTATAAATATCAATTAAGTCCATCTGATCTAATGTGTCATTTCAGGCCTGCGTTTCCTTATTGATTTTCTGTCTGGATTGTCCGTCCATTGGTGTAAGTGGGATGTTAAAGTCCACTAATATTATTGTGTTACTGTTGATTTCTCCCTTTATGGCTGTTAGTATTTGCCTTATGTATTGAAGTGCTCCTATTGGGTACATACATATTTACAATCATATCATCTTCTTGGATTATCCCTTTATCATTTTGTAGTGTCCTTGTTTGTCTCTTATAACAGTCTTTATTTTAACATCTATTTTGTCTGATATGAGTATTGCTACTCCCACTTTCTTTTGATTTCCATTTGCATGGAATACCTTCTCATCCCCTCTCTTTCAGTTTGTATGTGTCAGTAAGTCTGAAGTGGGCCTCTTGTAGACAGCATATATATATGGGTATTGTTTTTGTATCCATTCAGCCAGTCTGTCTTTTGGTTGGCGCATTTAATCCATTTACATTTAAGGTAATTATTGATATGTATGTTCCTATTATCATTTTCTTAATTGTTTTGGGTTTGTTTTTGTAGGTCTTTTTTCTTCCCTTCATCTTTTGTTCTCTTCTGTGGTTTGGTGACCATCTTTATTGTTGTCTTTGGGTTGCTTGTGTGTGTGTGTGTGTATTGTAGTTCTTGGGTTTGCTATTCCCATGTAGTTTTTTTTTTTTTTTTTTGCGGTACGCGGGCCTCTCACTGTTGTGGCCTCTCCCGTTGCGGAGCACAGCCTCCGGACGTGCAGGCTCAGTGGCCATGGCTCACGGGCCCAGCCCCTCCGCAGCATGTGGGAATCTTCCCGGACCGGGGCACGAACCCATGTCCCCTGCATTGGCAGGCGGACTCTCAACCACTGCGCCACCAGGGAAGCCCCTCCCATGTGGTTTTGATATAGCAGTCTATATGTTCAGGTTGTTTTAAGTTGCTGGTCTCTCTTTCTCACCTAGAGGAGTTCCTTTAGCATTTGTTGCAAAGCTGCTCTTGTGGTGCTGAATTCTCTTTAGCTTTTGCTTGTCTGTAATGTTTTTTATTTCTCCATCATATCTGAATGAGAGCCTTGCTGGGTAGAGTATTCTTGGTTGTAGGTTCTTCCCTTTCATCACTTAAAATATATTGTGCCAATCCCTTCTTTCTGGCCTGCAGAGTCTGTGCTGAGAAATTAGCTGATAACCTTATGGGAGTTCCCTTGTATGTTATTTGTCATTTTTCTGTTGCTTTTAATACTTTTTCATTTTCTTTAGTTTTTGTAAATTTGATTAGTATGTGTCTCAGCGTGTTCCTCCTTGGGTTTATCCTGCCTGGGACTCTGCACTTTCTGGACTTGGGTGACTGTTTCCTTTCCCATGTTAGGGGAATTTTCAGCTATTATCTCTTCAGATATTTTCTCATGTTCTTTTTCTCTTCTCCTTCTGGGACCCCTATAATGAGAATGTTGTTGCATTTTTTAAAAAATATTTATTCATTTATTTTGGTTGCACCAGGTCTTAGTTGCAGCACGTGGGATCTTTAGTTGTGGCATGTAGACTTCATATTTATGGCGTGCAGACTTCTTAGTTGCGGCATGTAAAATCTTAGTTGCATGGCGTGCATGCAGGATCTAGTTCCCTGACCATGGATCAAACCCAGGGGCCCTGCATTGTGAGCGCAGAGTCTTACCCACTGGACCACCAGGGGAGTCCCTGTTGGTGCATTTAATGTTGTCCCATAGTGCTCTTAGACTGTTTTCATTTCTTTTTATTCTGTTCCATGGCAGTGATTTCCCGCATTCTGTCTTCCAGGTCACTTATCCATTCTTCTGTCTCAGGTATTCTGCTTTTGATTCCTTCTAGTGTATTTTTCATTTTAGTTATTGTATTGTTCCTCTCTGTTTGTTTGTTCTTTAGTTCTTCTAGGTCTTTGTTAAACATTTCTTGCATCTTCTCGATCTTTACCTCCATTCTTTTCCGTGGTCCTGGATCATCTTCACTCTCATTATTCTGAATTCTTTTTCCAGAAGATTGCCTATCTCCAGTTCACTTAGTTCTGGGATTTTATCTCGTTCCTTTATTTGGGATGTAAACCTCTACCATTTCATTTTGTCAAACTTTCTGTGATTGTGGTTTTTGTTCCACAGGCTGTAGGACTGAAGTTCTTGCTTCTGCTGTCCGCCCTCTGGTGAATGAGGCTATCTAAGAGACTTGTGGAAGATTCCTGATGGGAGGGACTGGTGTTGGATAGAGCTGGGTCTTGTCCCTCTGGACTGGGCAGTGCTCAGTAGAACTTTAATCTGCTTGTCTGCTGATGGGTGGGGCTGTGTTCCCTCCCATTTGGTTATTAGGTCTGAGCAACCCAGCATTGAAGCCTACAGGCTGGTGGGACTAATGGTGGCCTCTGGGAGGGCTCACACAGTTAGTACTTCCCAGAACTGGTGCTGCCAATGTCTTTGTCCCCTCAGTGAACCACAGCCACCCCCCACCTCTGCAGGAGACCTTCCAGTACTAGCAGGTAAGTCTGGCACTGCTTTTTCTCCCCTGGATCCTATGTGTGCAAGACTTTGTGTGTGCCCTTTAAGAGTGGAGTTTCTGTTTCCCCTAGTCCTGTGGAAGTCCTGCAGTCAAATCCCAGTGGCCTTCAAAGCCAGATTATCTGGGTACCCCTCCTCCTGTTGCAGGACCCTGAGGCTGGGAAGCCTGACTTGGGGCTCAAAACTTTCACTCTAGTGGGAGATCTTCTGTGGTATAATTGTTTTCCAGTTTGTGGGTCGCCCACCTGGTGCGTATGGGATTTGATTTTATTGTGATTGCACCCCTCCTGCCCTCTCGTTGTGGCTTCTCCGTTGTCATTGGATGTAGGGTATCTTTTTTTGGTAGGTTCCAGCGTTTTTTTATTGATGGTTGTTCAGCAGTTGTGATTCTTGTAAGAAGGGGTAAGGACACATCCTTCTACTCCACCATTTTAGAAAAATGGTCATTGTGTTCTTTAGTGCTGGAATCTTTCAATTAAAAAAAAAGTCTCCCTTAAGAATGTCTTTGACAAAGTGGTGAAAGTTGTTTATGTTGTTAAATCTCAACCCCTGAATATACATCTTTTAAATATCCTAAGTGATGAACTAGCAGGTACACATAAAGAAATGTATGCATTCCCAAATGATTTGAACCAAGAGAGATACAGAAGCAATGGTTGTGTGATGGTCATTGAGAAGTAGTCCCATGGAACATCATATTTACTTGAAGGAATCATGGACACGTTTGTCTTGAACTATGTCATCCTGATATTTCAAGGGGAATAAAAATACTTGTTGTCAATGATAATTTGAGCTTTTGAAGAGAAATTAGGATTTTGGAAATTTTGTATCCAAGACGCTGAGCTTGATAGCATCCCATTACCTGGATCTCTAGTCAACTCAATGAGAATATTAATGAACACA
Source organism: Orcinus orca (assembly GCF_937001465.1). NCBI lineage: Eukaryota > Metazoa > Chordata > Mammalia > Artiodactyla > Delphinidae > Orcinus > Orcinus orca. The sequence goes on from NC_064569.1 coordinate 26,331,180, forward strand.
ATTATTTTTGATGTTGTGTGGTAAGAAGTGTCAATATTTGGAAGATCTGTATACCTTAGTGAACCAATATTTCTGATGACCAGTGCGAAGAGATAAGAGATCCTTTCAAAATGCCACGAAGACCAATGGATTTTAATAAAACTGAAAATTTCTTTGTGGTGACAGCTTCTACATTGCAACTAAATCTTCAGGAAACAATTGCTTGTCAACTTTTGGCACAGTATCAAAGAAGAATAATGCATGATTATCTGAAAAGGCTATGAACACACTCTTTGTTCACATAAAAAGTATATCTGTATGTGAGATCGGATTTTTTTTTTGACATACTTCAAGACAACATAGCTCAACAACAGAAGGCACAAGTAAGAATTCAGCTCAGTGCTTTGTGATGACCTAGAGGGGTAGGATAGGGAGGGTAGGCTCAAGAGGGAGGGGATATGGGGATATATGTATACATATAGCTGATTCACATTGTTGTACAGCATAAACTAACACAGCATTGTAAAGCAATTATACTCCAATAAAGATGTAACAGAAAGAATTCAGGAGTCCACCATAAACTTAGATACTAGAAATTTGCAAAAATGTAGAACCAATGGTAGACTTTTATCAAATGTTTTGATAATTATTTTTCATTAAAAAAAATTTTTTTTTTTTGGCCACACCACATGGCATGTGGGATCTTAATTCTCTGACCAGGGATGGAACCCCCTCCCCCTGCACTAAAAGCATTGAGTCTTAACCACTGGACCGCCAGGGAAGTCCCATAATGGGTTTAATTTTAAATGAAAAATGCTTTAAAAATGTGTTTCAATTTCTCATGGAATAAATTTTGATAAGTATCTTTTGAGTTTCCTCAGTTTTTAAGATTGTAAAAAAAAATCTCAGTGTTAAAGTGGTGATTCAAGCACCTTAACCACTGAGGCACAAGCACAATTAGGTGGATATGTTCAGTCTTGCCTTATTACCAAAAAGTCGACATTAAATTTCAAATACTTAAATCAGATAAGTCATTTAGAGTTGCAAATGTATATTTAACAATGTTGAATTGGCTGCTATCATTATTGTTTAATTTTTTAATAGTTAATGTTTTCACTTTAGGCATGGTGCTTACTTGTTGAGGCTTGCACCTTACAGGTACCAATGAAGATTTTATAACATCTAATTTCAGTGGTTAATTTCAGCAGAGAATGAAAGAATACTGCTTTGACTTAAAATTAGTAAAAAGAAATTCGGTCTTTCAAGTGTTTGAGGCTCTGGGCAATTGTGTGTAGAATATTCCTTTATGCATAATATGAAAAAGACAAATAAACCCTCAATGAAAGAAAGGATCAAAGAAGAGGTCCTTCAGGAAGAAGGGAATAAAAAATAGAAAGTGAGATGCAAGAGTGAAAGATCAAACAAATCAGTAGACATCCATGTAAAGAACTGACCACAGAAAGAAAGTGATAATAAGACTAATTTTAGAGGAGAAATATAGAGTGAAAATATCCATCTGAATGGTGACATTGTTCTGGAGGGAGAGCCAATAGGACTTGATGGTGGATTGGATAAGGGAGAAGAAGAGGGAGGAATCTTGTTTCTGGATTGTGCCATGGTGTGGGTGCCACTGAGTGGGTGGAGAGGTCTGCCTTGCCTGTGGGAACAGGTGTCTTGGGACTGAGGATTGATTGTGTTAAGCATGTGGCCAGTTTCAATGGAGCTTTTGCAATGGCCATCTCCTTTTCTTGCAGGCCATGATGGAAGGCAACAATCTGAAATGAGTTAACCCTAACCTCTTTGTGGTTGAGTCACCCAGTATAGATTCTAGAAAGGAATGGAGTCATGAACTTGTACCCAGGGCACCATCTTCCCAGCAGCATTATTTTCATAGATGGTATTTCAGGATAAATTTTAATGGAAGGAATGTCTGTGGTTTAATATGAGATTTTTATAATTTATCCTAACTTTTGCATTGCCTAATTAGAATAGATTTGTCTATGAGATAATAGAATTTTTTAAAAGAATAGCCAGAAACCTGGACTATTGACCTGAATGGAAAGAGTTAGAAGGGAAGGAAAGGAAATTTAGCCTTTCCTTTTCTTCTAAGTCCTTTTAGTTGCTTTCCTGCTGTCTTTTATTCTCTGATCTCTCTGTTGATCAACTCCAAGTTGATGGTTTGCTTGAGATTCCAGGCTGTTGAAATTGTGGGGACCCAGTGATCAGTGAACTGCTGCCATCACAGCTGCATTTTAGGTATGTTACATTCCATTGGTCACTGGGAATTTGCATGCTCTGCTTGCTTTGAACTACATATCCAAAATGTGGCTCCTACCTTGTAATACTATAATTTCTTGGGGTCCAAACTCTATTTTTAGGACATCAAAATATCAAATGTAAATCCTATACTTACTCATGGTTGCGTGGCCTGAGCAAAATATCAAGTTAGGCTTGGTGAGAATTATCTTAACTCAGTTCAGTTCCTTTTAGATGCTTCAAAGGATCTTGTAGGAAACAAAATGTGTGGATAGTTAATTTTTCTCTTCAGATTCAAGTACACCCTTTATTAATTAACCCTTAACTCATTTCCTCTCATTAATGATAAGTTAATATTCACAGTAAACCAGGAAGTTACATTGTCCTTGTTTTATACATATGAGAACATTGAGCTACAGAAAATTAACTTAAGGTCAAACAGCTTTTAAGTTTACCTAAGAATTAATATAGTCATCAAACAACTTATAATTTGACCCCAAATACTAAAATCAACAATTACAGTACAGTTACCAAGGAGCATTTCCATTACATGATGCATATCAACACCTGCCCTTTCTCCATGAATAGAAGTACTGGAATAATTTTCCAGCATATGTGTTCTAAGTAATCCCAGCACAGGACTCACACAGACTGCCCTTCAGCTTCCACTTGTATTTGGCTTTGCACTTAAAATTTCTAGTGGCCTTGTGCTTTTTCTGTCGTAACTTCTTCCTGTGTCAGTGTGACCTTAACTTTGCTTACTGCCTCCCTTTTCTTCATTTCTGACTTAGTACCACCTACCAACTTCGTATATTTGGAATATACTATCATCATGTGCTTCTCCTGTTGCAGAATGAAGCTCATTGTTAGATCCCTGTATCCGTTATTGTCATAGTTTAGGGCTTGAAACAACAAGCACTTACTATGTCACAGTTCCTGTGGGTCAGAAGTCTGATGTGGCTTGACTGGGTGCTCCTCTTCAAGGTCTGTCATAAGGCTGCAGTCAAGGTGTTGGCTGGGATCGTGTTCTCATCTGAAGGCTTGACTTGGAAGGATCCAATTCCAAGTTCACTCGTGATTCTTGGCAGGATTCAGGCTTCTCAAACTGTTAGACTGAGGGCTTCAGTTCCTTACAGGCATTGGCCCGGAGCCTCTTTCAATTCTTTGCGGTGCAGGTCTCTTCATAAGGCAGCTGACTTTCCTCAAAGTGATAGAACATGAGTGTGAGAAAGAGGCAGGATGAAAGTCACAATCTTTTTGTGACGATCTCAGAAGTGACATCCTATCATTTGTGCTATATTCTGTTTGTTAGCAGTGAGTCACGAAGGTCCAGCCTACACTCAAGGTGAGGGGGTAATCCAAGGGTATAAATATGAAGGGGTAGGGATCACTAGGGACCATCCTGGAAGCTGCCTAACAGTCTTTTCCTAAATTAAATCCTAAATTGTTCCTTCTTCATATGGGAATGGAAGGCCTGAATGGACATGTGAACTTTCTGTTTGATTCGAGTAGCTCTATGCTTATTCTAGGGAAGCCTGGAAGTCAGGCTCCTTGGCCAAGATAAGGATAGACAGTGATACACCTGGTTAACCAGTTGCCTAGACGGGTTTTAGCTACCTGGTGCAGAGTATAAAAGACCCCTGGGTAGACTTGTGCCTCGGCATCCCTGATATTGCAGTATCTCACTCCTGTCTTGGTGGTTCATAGTCCAAAGACTAAGAAAGGGCCCTGGGAGCTGTGTCCAGAAGCCTCAGATTTCTCTATGGCTGTCTATGCTTTTTTTCTTATGCTGTACTACATACTTTTATTTTAAAATTACTTAAGTATATCCTGCGAAGTCACAGGAACCCTTTCAATGATCCAGTCGCATGGAATTGCTGCAGTTGGGCAGTACTATTACCACACTGTGTGCACTTCACATATAGCCACTGTGTCTAAATTCCACTGGTATTGAAGGGGCTTTGGAAACTCTGCTAGCATCAGTCAAATCATCCATGGGGCTGCAAAGAACCTCATTAAATGCCATTCCCTAAAGTCAGTTTTCTTTTAGGGTTAGACCTCTTTCTGCACTGCTTTCCATGCCATTCTCTCCCATTGCTTCTTTCTTTGTACAGTACCAGCTTGCTGAGTTTTCTACTGCTGTAGGAGTGCTTATTGTATTATATTACAATTACTCTCAATTCCTGGAGAAATTAGGAGCTCCTTGAGTGCAGGGACCCTGAATTAGTTATATTTGTCTTATAGTGCCTATTGTCTAGCACAGTGCTGTTCAGTAGAAATGAAATGTGAGCCACATATGTAATGTTAAATTTTCTAGTTGTTGGGACTTCCCTGGTGGTGCAGTGGTTAAGAATCTGCCTGTCAGTGCTGGGGACACGGGTTCAATCCATGGTCCGGGAATATCCCAAATGCCATGGAGCAACAAAGCCCATGCGCCACAACTACTCAGCCTGCACTCTAGAGCCCACGAGCCACCACTGCTGAGCCTGCATGCCACAACGACTGGAGCCCCTTCCCTGAGAGCCCGTGCTCCGCAACAAGACAAGCCACTGCAATGAGAAGCCCACACACCGCAATGAAGAGTAGCCCCTGCTCTCCACAACTAGAGAAAGCCTGCACACAGCAACGAAGACCCAACGCAGCCAAAAATAAAAATAGGGCTTCCCTGGTGGCGCAGTGGTTGAGAGTCCGCCTGCCGATGCAGGGGACACGGGTTCATGCCCCGGTCCGGGAAGATCCCACATGCCGCAGAGCGGCTGGGCCAGTGAGCCATGGCTGCTGAGCCTGCGCGTCTGGAGCCTGTGCTCCGCAACGGGAGAGGCCACAACAGTGAGAGGCCCGCATACTGCAAAAAATAATAATAATAATAATAAATAAATAAATTTTAAAAATTTTAAATTTTTTTCTAGTTGTCACATTAAAAAGAAACGTGAAATTAATTTTAATAATATATTTTGTCTAAGTCAATATATTTAAAATGTATTGTCAGGGGACTTCCCTGGTGGTCCAGTGGTTAAGACTCCATACTTCCAATGCAGAGGGCATGGGTTTGACCCTGGTCAGGTAACGAAGATCCCACATGCTGCATGGCGTAGCCAAAAAAAAAAAGATATTGTCATCATGTATTGATATAAAAATTATTAATGAGATATTTTACATCTTTTTTTTTTCTTGGTACTGAGATTTTGAATTCTGGTGTGTATTTTACATGTACAGTGCATCCTATTTTAGATTAGCATTTCAGGTTCTTTTTTTTTTTTTTGGCTGTGTTGGGTCTTTGTTGCTGTGCATGGGCTTTCTCTGGTTGTGGAGAGCAGGGGCTACTCTTCGTTGTGGTGCATGGGCTTCTCATTGCAGTGGCTTCTCTTGTTGCGGAGCGCAGGCTCTAGGCATGCTGGCTTCAGTAGTTGTGGCACGCGAGCTCTAGAGTACAGGCTCAGTAGTTGTGGCACACAGACTTAGTTGCTCCGCGGCATGTAGGGTCTTCCTGGGCCAGGACTAGAACCCATGTCCCCTGCATTGGCAGGCGGATTCTTAACCACTGCACCACCAAAGAAGCCGCATTTCAGATTCTTAATAGCCAATTGCGGCCACTAATTGGACAGCACAGGCCAGCACATAAAAGTTGCTCAAGTGTCTGTAGGTACATAGGAGGCCCTCACTTTTTGAGGATTTGTCAAGTGCTCTGCCGATCTATCGCTCATATTATCTTATTTAATACACACACCACCTAGAGATGCAGATATCATTATCCCCAGTGTGAAACAGGAAAACACTTGTTTTCTTCATCATTGTGTACCCAATTCCTAGCTTATTTTCTTTTTTAATTTATTTTTATTTTTGGATGCCTTGGGTCTTCGTTGCTGCACACGGGCTTTCTCTAGTTGCAGCAAGCGGAAGCTACTCTTTGTTGCAGTACACGGCCTTCTCGTTGAGGTGGCTTCTCTTGTTGCAGAGCACGGGCTCTAGGTGCGCAGGCTTCAGTAGTTGTGGCACGCAGGTTCAGTACTTGTGGCTCGCGGATTCTAGAGCACAGGCTCAGTAGTTGTAACACACAGGCTTACTTGCTCTGTGGCATGTGGGATCTTCCTGGACAAGGGCTTGAACCTGTGTCCCCTGCATTGGCAGGCAGATTCTTAACCACTGCTTCACCAGGGAAATCCCTATTTTCTTAATAATTATTTATTTTATGACTAAGTAAATGACTATTGAGGAGTGAACATTTGGGCTTAAAAAGGTTAGATAACTTGTGTTAAGTGAGTAATAGAACCAGGATTCAAGCCCAGCTCTGACTTGACTCCAGAGCTCTTCACTCTCCTCTCTGCTTCCTCTACAGACAGATGAAAGAACTGATATGTTAATTAAAAACTAGCACATTAACAAGGACATGAAATACAGCCACAAATATAAGAATCCATCATGTAGCACTTATGTGAAGCGCTTGTTGAATCAGAAAATGTTTAAGCGTCAGAACATGTTTAAAAGTGAGGTTATTCAAAAATAAATATTCAGAGGTACTTGTATGGCATGTGACTAGTAAAAACTGAATTCTTATTGCAACCAACCTCATTATATCCTACCATTAGAAAGAGAATAACTCTTTTAAATAGCCTTTGAGTTACTAATAGTGCAAAACCCCACAGCACTTTTATGAGCAAAATAAATTCTTGAGTGTAATTAAATATGAAGCAGAGAGAGAGAGGACTGGTTCATTCACCTGTGTAGCAGCTACAAACAGGCATAATCTGGACAGCCAAAACCAAGACTAAGTTACCAGCAGAAACTGTGTAGGGATTGCCTATCTGCTTTGATACACCTTTTTTTTTTTTTTTTTAAAGAAATCAGCATGTCTGAATAATGATTCACCTAATGTTTTTTTAGATGTTGGGGGTAGGAGTTTATTAATTAATTAATTAATTTTTGCTGTGTTGGGTCTTCGTTTCTGTGCGAGGGCTTTCTCTAGTCGTGGCAAGCGGGGGCCACTCTTCATTACGGTGTGCGGGCCTCTCACTATCGCGGCCTCTCTTGTTGCGGAGCACAGGCTCCAGACGCGCAGGCTCAGTACTTGTGGCTCATGGGCCTAGTTGCTCCGCAGCATGTGGGATCCTCCCAGACCAGGGCTCAAACCCGTGTCCCTGCATTAGCAGGCAGATTCTCAACCACTGCGCCACCAGGGAAGCCCGATACACCTTTTTTTACTTTAACTTTCTCAAAAAATAATTTTATTGGAGTATAGTTGATTTACAACGTTGTGTTAGTTTCAGGTGTACAGCAAAGAGATTCAGTTATACATATACATATATCCATTCTTTTTCAGTTTCTTTTCCCATACAGATTATTTCAGAATGTTGAGTAGAGTTCCCTGTGCTATACAGTAGGTCCTTTTTGATTACCCATTTTATATATAGTAGTGTATATATGTTAGTCCCAAACTCCTACTTTATCCCCTCCCCCCCAACGTTTCCCCTTTAGTAACCATAAGTTTGTTTTCAAAATCTGAGTGTGTTACTGTTTTATAAATAAGTTCATTGTTATCATTTTTTTAAAATTAGATTCCACGTATGAGTGATATCATATGATATTTGTCATTCTTTGTCTGACTTACTTCATTCAGTGTGATAATCTCTAGTTCCAGCCATGTGGCTGCAAGTGGCATTATTTCATTTTTTTTTTTTAATTAGGGTATAGTTGTTTTACAATGTTGTGTTCATTTCTACTGTACAACGAAGTGGAGTTCCCTGTGCTATACAGCAGGTTCTCATTAGTCATCTATTTTATACATATTAGTGTATATATGTCAATCCCAATCTCCCAATTCATCCCACCCCACCCCTTTCCCCCTTGGTGTCCATACGTTTGTTCTCTACATCTTTGTCTCTATTTCTGCCTTGCAAACCAGCTCATCTGTACCATTTTTCTAGATTCCATATATATGCGTTAATATATGATATTTGTTTTTCTTTTGACTTACTTCACTCTGTACGACAGTCTCTAGGTCCACCCACGTCTCTGTAAATGACCCAGTTTTGTTCCTTTTTATAGCTGAGTAATATTCCTTTGTGTATATGTACCACATCTTCTTTATCCATTCATCTGTCAGTGGTCATTTAGATTGGTTCTATGACCTAGCTATTGTAAATAGTGCTGCAGTGAACATTGGGGTGCATGTGTCTTTCGAATTATGGTTTTCTCTGGCTATATGCCCAGTAGTGGGATTGCTGGGTCATATGGTAATTCTATTTTTAGTTTTTTAAGGAACCTCCCTACTGTTTTCCATAGTGGCTTGGGGGAATTTACATTCCCACCAACAGTGCAAGAGTGTTCCCTTTTCTCCACACCCTGTCAAGCGTTTATTGTTTGTAGATTTTATGATGATGCCTATTCTAACTGGTGTGGGGTGATACCTCATTGTGGGTTTGATTTGCATTTCTCTAATAATTAGTGGTTGAGCATCTTTTTATGTGCCTCTTGGCCATCTGTATGTCTTCTTTGGCGAAATGTCTAGGTCTTCTGCCCATTTTTGGATTGGGTTGTTTGTTTTTTTGATATTGAGCTGCATGTGCTGTTTGTATATTCTGGAGATTAATCCTTTGTCTGTTGATTCTTTTGCAAATATTTTCTCCCTTTCTGAGGGTTGTCTTTTTGTCTTGTTTATGCTTTCCTTTGCTGTGCAAAAGCTTTTAAGTTTCATTAGGTCCCATTTGTTTATTTTTGTTTTTATTTTATTTACTCTAGGAGGTGGGTCAATAAATATCTTGCTGTGATTTATGTCAAAGAGTGTTCTTCCTGTTTTCCTCTAAGAGTTTTATAGTGTCTGGTCTTACATTTAGGTCTTTAATCCATTTGGAGTTTTGTGTATGGTGTTAGGAAGTGTTCTGATTTCACTCTTTTGTGTAGCTGTCCAGTTTTCTCAGCACCACTTATTGATGAGACTGTCTTTACTCCACTGTATATTCTTGACTCCTTTGTCATAGATTAGTTGACCATAGGTGCATAGGTTTATCTCTGGGCTTTCTATCCTGTTCCATTGATCTATATTTCTGTTTTTGTGCCAGTACCATATTATCTTGATTACTGTAGCTTTGTAGTATAGTCTGAAGTCAAGGAGTCTGATTCCTCCAGCTCCAGTTTTGTTTTGTTTTTTTTCTCAAGATTGCTTTGGCTATTCAGGGTCTTTTGTGTCTTTATACAAATTTTAAGATTTTTTGTTCTAGTTCAGTGAAAAATGCCATTGGTAATTTAATAGGGATTGCATTGAATCTGTAGATTGCCTTGTGTAGTATAGTCATTTTCACATCATTGATTCTTCCAATCCAGCAACATGATATATCTTTCCATCTGTTGGTGTCATCTTTGATACCTTTCATCAGTGTCTTATAGTTTTCTGAGTACAGGTCTTTTACCTCCTTAGGTAGATTTATTCCAAGGTATTTTATTCTTTTTGTTGCAGTGGTGAATGGGATTGTTTCCTTAATTTCTCTTTCTGATCTTTTGCTGTTAGTGTATAGGAATGCAAGAGATTTCTGTGCATTAATTTTGTATCCTGCAACCTTACCAAATTCATTGATTAGTTCTAGTAGTTTTCTGGTGGCATCTTTAGGATTTTCTATGTATAGTATCATGTCATCTGCAAACAGTGACAGTTTTACTTCTTTTCCTATTTGGATTCCTTTTATTTCTTTTTCTTCTCTGATTGCTGTGGCTAAGACCTTGAAAACTATGTTGAATAATGGTGGCAAGAGTGGACATCCTTGTTTTGTTCCTGATCTTAGAGGAAATGCTTTCAGTTTTCACCATTGAGAATAATGTTTGTTGTGGGTTTGTCATATATGGCCTTTATTATGCTGAGGTATATTCCCTCTATGCCCACTTTCTGGAGAGTTTTTATCGTAAATAGGTGTTGAATTTTGTCAAAAGCTTTTTCTGCTTCTGTTTAGATGTTCATATGGTTTTTATTCTTCAGTTTGTTAATATGGTGTATCACATTGATTGATTTGCATATATTGAAGAATCCTTGTATCCTTGGGATAAATCCTACTTGATCATGGTGTATGATCCTTTTAATGTGTTGCTGGATTCTGTTTGGTAGTATTTTGTTGAGGATTTTTGCATCTATGTTCATCAGTGATATTGGTCTGTAATTTTCTATTTTTGTAGTATCTTTATTTGGTTTTGGTACCAGGGTGATGGTGGCCTCATAGAACGAGTTTGGGAGTGTTCCTTCCTCTGCAGTTTTTTGGAAGAGTTCTTTTTTATGGCTGAGTAATATTCTATTGTGTATATGTACCACATTTTCTTTTTCTGTTCCTCTGTCACTGGACATTTAGGTTGCTTCCATTTCTTGGCTATTGTAAATAATGCTGCAGTGAACATTGGGGTGCATTTATCTTTTTGTGTAATGTTTGTTTATTTATTTATTTATTTATTTATTTATTTTGGCTGAACTGGGTCTTAGTTGTGGCATGCAGGATCTTTAGTTGTGGCACATGGGATCTTTTTTTAGTTGCGGCGTGCATGTGGAATCTAGTTCCCCAACCACAGATCAAACCTGTGCCCCTGCCCTGGGAGCATGGAGTCTTGTTCACTGGACCACCAGGGAAGTCCCAGGGGTGTGTGTATCTTCTTGAATTATGGTTTTCTCTGGATGTATGCCCAGGAGTGGGATTGCTGAGTCATATGGTATTTCTATTTTTAGTTTTTCAAGGACTCGCCTTACTGTTCTCCATAGTGGTTGTACCAGTTCACGTTCCCACCAGCAGTGTAGGAATGTTCCCTTTTCTTCACACCCCCTCCAGCATTTATTGTTTGTAGACTTTTTGATGATGGCCATTCTGACTGGTGTGAGGTGATACCTCACTGTAGTTTTGATTTGCATTTCTCTGATAATTAGTGATATTGAACATCTTTTCATGTGCTTTTTGGCCATCAGTATGTCTTCTTTGGAGAAATGTCTATTTAGATCTTCTGCCTGGTTTTTGCTTTTTTTTTTTTTTTTGACAAAAAGCTGCATGAGCTGTCTGTATATTTTGGAGATTAATCCCTTGTTGGTCGCTTCATTTGAAAATATTTTCTCCCATTCTGTGGGTTGTCTTTTCATTTTGTTTATGGTTTCCTTTGCTGTGCAGAGGCTTTTAAGTTTAATTAGGTCTCATTTGTTTATTTTTGTTTTTATTACTCTAGGAGGTGGATCAAAGAAGCTATTGCTGCGATTTATGTCAAAGAGTGTTCTATGTCCGGCCTTATATCCAGGCCTTTGATCCATTTTGAGTTTATTTTTGTGAGTGGTATTAGAGAATGTTCTAATTTTATTCTTTTACATGAAGCTGTCCAGTTTTCCCAGCACTACTTATTGAAGAGACTGTCTTTTCTCCATTGTACATTCTTGCCTCCTTTGTCATAGATTAATTGACCATAGGTGCATGGGTTGTTTTGATAGGCCTATAGGAACCTTGTCGGTTAGCTAATTAGGGAGATATCACTGGCTACTCCAACTCTGACTTTATAGCAGTACTGTTCAGTAGTTCTGTATCTGACTGACAGTGTAGGTGCTAGCCACATATATCTATTGAGGAACTGAATTTTTAACTCTTTAATTTTAATTAATTTAAACTTAAATAGTTCATGTGGCTATTTGGCCATATGTTCCTTACTGGATAGTATAGTGTTATAGGATGGGTGGAAAATTCCAAGTGTATCTCTCAGTCATTAGGATCCCCACAGGCTTTTGCCAGACAGGCATAAGACCTAGTATAGCCTGTCTGAGGCCTTATCTAGGTTCCCTTGTGGGCTAACTGAGCACCTGGCTGCCCTCTAGCCTCCTGATCTTAATTCTTTCAACTTCTATGACATCGACCAGTAACAATGTGTATACTTGGTTGTAGCTTAGACATCTGCTTTCAAGTGTTTTGCTTTCTGTTATAGAGTGAAATTTGTCATATTGACATCCTAGAGAACACTGGTCCATTTTCTTGATGATATGTTAATTGGACCTGACAAGTAGAAAATAATAAGCATTCTCTAAGACTTAATAAAGCACATGCACACCAGAGGATGTGAAATAAACCTTTTAAAAAATTCAAGGGCCAGCGACATTAGTTACGTTTTGAGGGCCTGGTAGTAGTCTGGTGCAAATTGCACAAGTTACAGAGAAGAACAAACCTGACTCCATACTGGATCTATTCCTTTACCTCTAACTTTTGTGCTCTGTTGCCTGTGCTTAGTCATGCTGGCTCTGCACCTTTGTCTAAAAGAATGTTGCCTATAACCTGAAATGTACATGATAGCCCATTTTCAAGACTCTGCCTCCCAGGCTTGACCTTTAAAGGTATAATACTTTTCATTTATATGGAGATAAAAAGTTGCAGAAAAGAATAACATTTGTCTTGTTGGAGGTTTACAGGAACATGGTGACCAGACCTATGTGGATAGCTGCAAGAACAAAGGATTATCACGTACCTTCCGGGGTCTGGTCTGCACCAAGAAGTCTGCAACAACCAGCCATACTCCCTCCCCTTTTAATATAAAAGAAGTCTGAATTCTAACTCGGGTAAGATGTTTCTTTGGGACTGTAGTTCACCATCTTCTCGGTCTGCTGGCTTTCTAAATAAAGTTGCTATTCCTTGCCCCAACACCTCATCTCTCAATTTATTGGCCTGTCGTGCAGCAAGCAGTATGAGCTTGGACACCACCACAAAGAGGCATGATATTTGATAGGTCTCTGGATGTGCTGTCCTAAGCAGTTTATATCATAACTCACAGGACTCCAGGTCTCTGTGAGGCCCCAGGCAAGAGAAAGTTCCCCAGCAGTCCCAGGCTGTGGTGCAAGCTGCCCTGCCCCTCAGGCCTAGTGGCCCTGCAAGCCCAGTGATACAGGGAGTTTCAGTGCTGTCTGTAGCCTCTCACAAACATCTTTTAGGAGAATCCTAGCACAGCCCCTAGCACCATGTCCTCCTTTGCTAACACGTGTTCTCCATTAGAGAAGAAGCTCCTAGGTTGCTACTGGGCCCTGTTCTGAGGACACGAATTGACTATGCAACCTGAGCTGCCCAGGAGTACAGAGTTATCTGATTCACAAAGCTCCATGATTGGACTGGTGCAGCAGCATTTCACAGTTAAGTGCAAATAGTATGTACATGACTAGTCCACGCAGGTCTTGAAGGCATAATTAAAACATATAGGCAAGCAGCCCAGCATTCTCTCATACCTGCTCCTTCTGCACTGGCTTTCCCTCAGTCCACACATATGGCCTTATGAGGAGTGAACAGAAGGAAAGAAAGTAGGGTCCTGGTTTACCAATTGGTTTGTACAATATGCTGACTCCAACCAGAAGTATTTTATAGCCCTACTCAGAGATGATACGAAATGACAGTGATGAAGCCAAAGTCATTATAGCCTGCCACTAGGAACAGGGGAGAATCAATCCTCTAAATCGTTTTTAGTTCCTTATACTCTAACACTTCACAGCCTTTACAAGAGCAAATTCTTGGTTGTAATTAAATGTGAAGCAGACACAAAGTACTGCTTCATTTACCTCTGTAGCAGCTATAAACTAGTCCAGACAGACCAAAACCAACGTTAACTACCAGAACATATGTAGAAAATGCCATATCTGGTTTGATAAACCTATTAAGCAAGTGGCAGAGTGGCTGAAGAGCCAGTGTATCTGGTTATTGATTTTGGAAATGGATGCGTAAGTATCCTATGTATGAAGCAGTGTTGATTCATGGACAGTGGCTAATGGGTTGACCTGCTGAATGGAACCTTAGGAAGAACAAGGTTGGAAAATTGGTGAAGTCTGGGGGAAAGTTAAGTGGGGGACCTCTCAGAATGGGCATGTATGACAAATCTGTAACCCATATCAATGCTCATCAGAGGGCATCTGGTGCAGAATAGCCTCTCAGTAATCAGATGGACAGTACATTCTGTCCCATGGTAACAGGCAACCTATTTCCCCAGCTGCCTGGTACTTGCTTAACAGGCCCATTTATAAAGTGACATGGCAACAGGAAAGGAGGCTGTGCATGGACTTTTCTTCACTGAGGCTTATCTGGCTTCTGCCTCTGCCAGGTCCTCACGTGTTAAGAGTCAAGGCCATGCTGAGCCCCTGATTGAACACACCGTCCCCCAGGGAACCAGTGAGCCATTTGGAGGCAAATTGATACATTGGACACTTTCCATCATGGAAGGAGCAGCTACTTGTCCTCTCGGGAATAGAAACATGCTCCAGATATGGATTTGCCTTTCCTGCCTAAAATGCTTCTACTGGCACTAAACAGACCTCATTCATTGCAGTTCATATTCCATTCATTCATATTCTACACACATCACCTCAGACCGAGGAATTTGTTTACAGGGAAGGACATAATGAAATGGAATTATACTCACAGAATTCACTAGCATTATCACAAGCCCCAGAAACCCAGAAGCGTCTGGCTTGACAAAGTGGTAGAATGGCTCAGTGACTACATCAGCTAAAAGAAAATTACCTTACAGGATTGGGGTGCTGTTGTACACGATGAATATGTGACTTAAACCATTAGAAATATATGGTGGCATCTCCTGCACAGCTAAATACATGAGCCCAGGAACCAAGTGGAGGAGGTTCAGAAAGGTCCTATTCACTTCTCCCCCTTGCTTTTTAAAAATTGAGGTATAATTCACATACACATATAATGTGTACAATTCGGCGATACAGTGTTTTCACAAAGTTGTGCAACCATAACCACTATCTAATTCCAGAACATGCTCATCACCTCCAAAAGCAACCCCATACCCTTAGCAGTCCTCTCCATTCCCCTCCCCTGAGCCCTAGGTAACCACTAATCTACTTCCTGCCTCCATGGATTTATTTGCCTATTCTGGTTATTTCGTATGAATGAATGAAATGCAATATGTGGCATTTTGCATCTGGTTCCTTTCATTTAGCATGATGCTTTCAAGGTTCATCCATGTTATAGCATGTACCAATACTTCATTCCTTTTTATGGCTGAATAATATTCCATTGTATGGCCTTCTGCTTTCAAAAATAATAATCCACTTAAGGAAAGTTTTCTTTCCATTCTATAATCATTGGGCTCAGAGGGTTTGGAGGTCCCAGTGTCCAGTGAAAAGAATGTTCCACTAGTGAGCACTGACATAGTTCTGTTCATTTAGGAGCAGACACTCCCTCCAACAATTTTGGGTTTCTCATGCTACTTAAACAACAAGCAGAGAAACAGGGGCCACACAAATGGCTGGGAAGTTGATCCTGATTACCAACGGGAAATTAGGTTGCTGCTAACTAATGGGGGAGAGAGGTCAGTTCATGTCCAACTCGTGGAAATGGGGATAAGGGAACAGATTTAAGAAGTGTAGAGGAGGTTGTATCACGAAGACATTGTGATTGATGAGCTCTAGGGATTGAGGACAAGGAAGGACTCATTGTCATTCTTTCTTTGTTTTCTATATCTTGTTCTGTTTGCTTGCTTTCTATCTATTTTTCTTTCTTTTTTGGCTGCTACAGGGCTTGTGAGATCTAAGTTCCCCGACCAGGGATTGAACCCAGGCCCTTGGCAGTGAGAGCGTAGAGTCCTAACCACTGCACCACCAGGGAATTCCCTATCTATTTTTCTATTAGTTACTGGGAGGGGGTGAAAAAATAATTGAAAACAATAGCCAACAATAATTGAGAAATAGCCATATTCTCTCAGTTTTGTCACTTTCGTTCCCATGTAACAGTCTGTTTTGAAGCTCTATTATTTTTTTTAAATTTTATTTATTTATTTATTTATTGGCTACGTTGGGTCTTCCTTGCTGCGTGTGGGCTTTCTCTAGTTGCAGCAAGCAGGGGCTACTCTTCGTTGCAGGCTTCTCATTGCGGAGCACGGGCTCTAGGCACGCGGCCTTCAGTAGTCGTGGCACGTGGGCTCAGTAGTTGTGGGTCACGGGCTCTAGAGCGCAGGCTCAATAGTTGCGATGCACGGGCTTAGCTGTTCCGCGGCATGTGGGATCTTCCCAGACCAGGGCTCAAACCTGTGTCCCCTGCATTGGCAGGCGGATTCTTAACCACTGCGCAACCAGGGAAGTCCTGAAACTCTATTATTAAGTACATATATATTTAGGACTGTTAATGTCTTCTTGAATCCTTTTATCATATGAAATATATCTGTCTCTCTACTAATATTCCTTGTTGTGAAGTCTGCCTGTCTGATATACACAGCCAATCCAGCTTTCTTATCACTAGTATTTGCATGGTATAACTTTTTTCATGCTTTTAATTTTAACCTATTTGAGTCTTCACATTTAAAGATTATGTGAACAACATGTAGCAGCATACATATTTAATATTAATATTGTTATTTATATATTAAAATATTAATCCTTTATTATACTTGCTGCAGTTATTTTTCTGAACCACATCCCGTTGATCTCTTGTATTCGTGGATTTTATTTATTTATTTATTTATTGGCTGTGCCACGCAGCATGTGGGATCTTAGCTCCCTGCCCAGGGATTGAACCTGCGCCCCCTGCATTGGAAGCACAGAGTCTTAACCACTGGACCGCCAGGGAAGTCCCTGGATTTTAAAAGGAGAATTTTTGAAAGGAAAGTGAAAATAGAGACTACTTGCCTTAATTCTTTGTTCCATGAAATTCTTATCTAGGAAGATAGGACTGCAAAGAATTAATAACTTCACTGCTTACCTTAGGATATGTCGAGCAAGCAGTGTGTCTGGGCAGATCATCCACAGAAATAGCTATCCTATTAAAATAACAGCTTGCTCACCTGGACAGAGAGCTTGCTTCTCTGACACCAGTTTGTTTATCAAAAACTACTCAGAAATCTTCACTTTGCTGTCATAAACTTGGCCCAGTTCCAAACAAGTCTCTGCCTTGAAGGACCATCTTTAAACCACAACTCTAAGCCTTCAAACTCTTGATCCTCAGTAGTCCTACCCTAATCTGCACCCTCGCTCCTGAGTCACAGTTAAGTCAAGGTGGCCTCTCCTCTGCTGCAGTAAAATTATTAAACTCAGCTTGACTGAGTAGATTTCTTTGGTGATCTTATCGGAAGTTGAGAAAATTTTGAAAGTAAAATGACTTGCCATTTTTTTCACAATTTTTAGGTAAATAAAATTCTCTGTCAAATATAGAATCTATAATCATTCCTACTTTTATATCCTACTTTCATTTCTTCCTACTGCTCACTTATCTAAATCAGATTAAAATGACAACACTTGGGGAATTCCCTGGAAGCCCAGTGGTTAGAACTCCACACTTTCACTGCTGAGGTCCAGGGTTCAATCCCTGGTTGGGTAACTAAGATCCCGCAAGTGTTGCGGCCAAAAAAAAAAATAAAAAAATAAAACGAGGGGCTTCCCTGGAGACACAGTGGTTAAGAATCCTCCTGCCAACGCAGGAGACACGGATTCAAGCCCTGGTCCAGGAGGATCCCACATGCCGCGGAGCAACTAAGCCCATGCGCCACAACTACTGAGCCTGCACTCTAGAACCCATGAGCCACAACTGCTGAGCCCTGTGCCACAACTACTGAAGCCCGTGCACCTAGAGCCCCTGATCCCAACAAGAGAAGCCACCACAATGAGAAGCCTGCACACCACAGCGAAGAGTAGCCCCGCTCTCCACAACCAGAGAAAAGCCCACCTGCAGCAACCAAGATCCAACACAGCCAAAAATGAAATAAATAAAATAAATAAATTTATACAAAAAAATAAAATGATAACACTTGCTTGGCATTTTGAGCCAACCAAAATAATACAAATTTGTTAACATTCTGAACGTCAAATTCTTATTTTGCCCTATAATTATTAGTATGCTCTCAATATAACAAGTAAATATATTTAATCAAGATTAGGACTTGCGGGGCTTCCCTGGTGGTGCAGTGGTTGAGAGTCCGCCTGCCGATGCAGGGGACACGGGTTCGTGCCCCGGTACGGGAAAATCCCACATGCAGCGGAGTGGCTAGGCCCGTGAGCCAGGGCCACTGAGCCTGCGTGTCCGGAGCCTGTGCTCTGCAACGGGAGAGGCCACAACAGTGAGAGGCCCGCGTACAGCAAAAAAAAAAAAAGGTTAGGACTTGCGGGATTTCCCTCGTGGCACAGTGGTGAGGAATCCGATTGCCAGTGCAGGGGACATGGGTTCGAGCCCTGGTCTGGGAAGATCCCACATGCCACAGAACAGCTAAACCCGTGCTCCACAACTACTGAGCCTGTGTGCCATAATTGCTGAAGCCCATGTGCCTAGAGCCCATGCTCTGCAACAAAGAGAAGCCACTGCAATGAGAAGCCCGCACACCACAAGGAAGAGTATCCCCTCTTGCTGCAATTAAAGAGAAAGCCCGTGTGCAGCAACGAAGACCCAATGCAGCTAAAAATAAATAAATAAATTAATTAATTAATTTTAAAAAAGATTAGGACTTGCATCTTTGAATGGAGAAGCTGAACAATTACTTTTACCTCTGTTGTTACAGCTACAATATTCCTAGTTACTTTAACTTAATGTGAAAATTTATAGAAAATAGAATATGGTAGGTTTGTTACACTTTGATTCTTCATATCTTCAGAGCAATGTTTTGGCGTGCAAATATGATCATGTCAGCACCCTGTGCATCATTTCTAATGCCTTTCTATTGCTCCAAACATCCTTAGTACAGGTAAAAGGCGCTGCATCCTGTGGCTCCTGCCTAAGTGTCAGTTTTCATGTCTCAGCGTACTCTTCTCTCACTGTTTCCCAACGCCCAAGCTTCCCTCCTTTCTTTGAGCACCCCCAAATTCCTCTAACATTCAAGGCCTTCACATTTGCAGTGCCCTTTCCTGGAACATTTCCCCCTTTCCCTTCTACATTCCTTTTTTCTCCTCTAAGCTTCATCTTTTAGATTTCAGCTTAAATAGCACTTGCTAGGACTCATCCCCAGGCTTCCTAATCTAGGTTAAGTCTTTCTTTTATAATTTTCTTTGGACTCTGCCTTGTCCCTCCTGGCACAAATTTCAGTTGTAAGTTTATGGCTATTTGCATGTTTGTTCCATGTTGTCTTTCCCACTGGGCTCTAAGTTCTTTGAGGCACTTTGTTTACTGTACAGAACAGTGCCTGTCTCAGAGCAGGACTCCATGGATATTTGTGGAGCAGATGAATGAATTTATAAAACTGACTTTTAAACTACTGTTTTTCTTCATAATCATCCTCTCAATATAGGAAAGTGTTAAATAAAGTAACGTGGGACTTCCCTGGTGGTCCAGTGGGTAAGACACCACGCTCCCAATGCAGGGGGCCTGGGTTCAATCCCTGGTCGGGGAACTAGATCCCCCATGCATGCTGCAACTATGAGTTTGCATGCCACAACCAAGAGTCTGCATGCCACACCTAAGAAGTCCTCATGTCGCAACTAAAGATCCTGCAACTAAGACCCAGCATAGCCAAAATAAATTAATTTTAAAAAGAGTTGTTTATTATAAAATAATGATAGGACTTCCCTGGTGGCTCAGTGGTTGAGAGTCCGCCTGCCGATGCAGGGGACGTGGGTTCGTGCCCCGGTCCGGGAGGATCCCACATGCCGCGGAGCGGCTGGGCCCGTGAGCCATGGCTGCTGAGCCTGCGCGTCCAGAGCCTGTGCTCCGCAACGGGAGAGGCCGCAACAGTGAGAGGCCCGCGTACTGCAAAAAAAAAAAAAAAAAAGATAAAATAAAATAACTTATTTTTTTTCCATGCCAAGGTCTTGACAAATTTTAAGACAAATTATAGCTACAGCTTTGCTTCCCAGTGCCTATTTTTATTTATTTAACAAAAACTTATAATTTCCAATGTGCAAGGCATTGCCTTAAGTGCTTTACAATTGGGCACTCATTTTGTTGTAATAATAATGCTCTAAGTACTATTATTATCGCCTGTTTATTATTTTTATTGTATTAAAAATTTTTTTTATATTCGACTGCACCACTCAGCTGGCAGGTTCTTAGTTCCCTGTCCAGGGATGGAACCTGTGCCCTCGACAGTGAAAGCGCAGAGTCCTAACCACAGGACTGCCAGGGAATTCCTGTTATCGCCCTTTTATAGATTAGGAGAGTGAAGCACCAAGAGGTAGAATACATTGTCCAAGGTCATACAGCTAGTAAATGGCAGAGCTGGGATTTGAACTCAGGGAGGCTGATTCCAGAGTCTGTACTTTTGACCATGATTCCATGCTGTGAAGAATAGTGCCTGGCACACAGTAGGTGCTCAATGAATGCTTGTTGGATGAAAAGTGTTTTTCTGTAATCTTTCTTTGCCCAGGTGCTTTCAAGGCAGAAACTACATCTTTGAATTCTGTATCTCAGTGCCTAACAGGCACAACCTATCAGCTAATTGGAAGGGCAGGATGAAATCACTACTCCCTGACTCTAAATCCTAGATTCTTTAACTCCTACTGAAGTTGGGTTTACAGGCCATTGTGAGGGCGAGTGGCTTTATAGTGCATGAATCAGATTGAAATCTTTGAAAAACAGGTTTAATTTGTCAAATGCTTTTTCTGCATCTATTGAGATAATAATATAATTTTTATCCTTCATTTTGTTAATGTGGTGTATCACATTGATTGATTTGCCAATATTGAACCATTCTTGCATCCCTGGAATAAATACCACTTGATCATAGTATATAAACCTTCTGGTGTATTGTTATACTCAGTTTGCTAATAATTTGTTGAGGATTTTTGAATCTATATTTATCAGGGATATTGGCCTGTAATTTTCTTATTGTCCTTGCTTGCTTTTGGTATCAGGGTAATGTTGGCCTTGTAAAATGAGTTTGGAACTGTTCCCTCTTCTTCAATTTTTTGGAAGAGTTTGAGAAGGATAGGTTTATATCTTTTTTGAATTTGGGGGAGAATTCACCTGTGAAGCTGTCTGGTCCTGGACTTTGTTTTTTGGAAGATTTTTGATTACTGTTTCAATCTCTTTACTAGTGATTGGCCTGTTCAGATTTTCTATTTCTTCATGATTCAGTCTTGTAAGGTTGTATGATTCTAAGAATTTATCCATTTTTCTAGGTTGTCCAGTTTGTTGTCATATAGGTGTTCATGGTATTCTCTTGTAATTCTTTTTTATTTCTGTGATATCAGTTGCAATTTCTCCTCTTTTATTTCTGACTTTATTTATTGGAACCTTCTCTCTCTTTTTTTTGTTAGTGAGTCTAGCTAAAAGTTTGTCAATCTTATTTATCTTTTCAAAGAACCAGCTCTTAGTTTCATTGATTTTTTTTATTGTCTTTTTAGTTTCTATTTTATTTATTTCTGCTCTGCTTTTTGTATTTCCTTCCCTCTACTAACTTTGGGCTTTGTTTGCTCTTCTTTTTCTAGTTCTTTTAGGTGTAAGGTTAGAGTGTTTATTTGAATTTTTTCTTATTTCTTGAGGTAGGCCTGTATTGCTATAAACTCTCCTTGTAGTACCACTTTTGCTGCATTCCTTAGATTTTGGTATGTCATGTTTTCATTATCATTTGTCTTCAGATATTTTTTATTTCTCCTTTGGGTTCTATGTTGACTCAATAGTTTTTCAGTAACATGTTGTTTAGTCTCCACATTTGTGATTTTTCCAGCTTTATTCTTGTAGTTGATTTCTAGTTTCAAACCACTGTGGTAGGAAAAGATGCTTGGTATGATTTCAATCTTCTTAAATTTATTGAGACTTGTTTTGTTTTCCAACTTATGGTCTATCCTTGAGAATTTTCCATATGCACTTGAGAAGAACTTGTATTCTGATGCTTTTGGTTGGAATGTTCTCTATGATTCTATTAAGTCCATCTAATCTAATGTTTTTTGTTTGTTTGTTTGGCTTTTTTGCAGTGCGCGGGCCTCTCACTGTTGTGGCTTCTCCCGTTGCGGAGCACAGGCTCCGGACACGCAGGCTCAGCAGTCATGGCTCACGGGCCCAGCCGCTCCGCAGCACATGGGATCCTCCCGGACCGGGGCACGAACCCGCGTCCCCTGCATCGGCAGGCAGACTCTCAACCACTGCGCCACCAGGGAAGCCCTAATCTAATGTTTTATCTAAGGCCACTGTTTCCTTGTTGACTTTCTGTCTGAATGATCTATCCATTGATGTAAGTGGAGTATCAAAGTCCTCCTCTATTATTGTGTTGCTGTCAGTTTCTTCCTTTAGATCTGTTAATAATTGCTTTATATCTTTTTGTGCTCCTATGTTAGGTGCATATATATGAATAATCGTTATGTCTTCTTGATGAGTTGTCCCTTTTATCATTATATAACATCCATCTTTGTCTCTTGTTGCCTTTTTTGGCTTGAAGTCTATTTTGTCTGATATGAGTACGGCTACATCTGCTTTATTTGGCTGCTATTTGCTTGGAGTATCATCTTTTATCCCTTCACTTTTGAGCCTATTTATGTCTTTAGAGCCGAGATGAGTCTTCTGGAGGCAGCGTATAATTGGGTCTTGTTTTTTTAATTCATCAGCCACTTTGTGTCTTTTGATTCATGAATTCAGTCAATTTACATTTAGGGTGATTATTGATAAATGAGAACTTAGTACTGCCATTTTATCTTTTATTTTCTGGTTGCTCTGTATCTCTGTTGTTTCTTTTTTTGTGTGTATTTCTGTCTGCCATTTTATTTTCATGGTTTTCTAGGATGTTTTTCTCAGCTTCCTCTTTTTATATGTTTTGTGTCTCTGCCCTAGACTTAAGTTTTGTAGTTACCATGAGGTTTGTATCAAATGTCTCATAGATAAAATAGTCCTTTTTCTGTTGATAACATGTTATCTTCATTTGTCTATATGAGTTCTGTCCTTTTTCTCTTCCCCTTTTATGTTATTGTTGTCTCAAATTATCCTGTTTTATGTTGTGAGTTTGTTAACAAATTGAAGTAGCTATAGTTATTTTTACTGCTTTTTTTCCGCTTTAAACTTTATGCTATAATTATTTAACAACCTATACTGATATGGAGTTACAATTTTCTGATTCTGACTCTCTCTTTATCAACTCAAAGTTTTGTGTACTTTTGCCTTTTTCTTTCAGGTGAAAGAGCTCTTTTCAACATTTCTTGTAAGGCACAACTAGTGTTGATGAACTCCCTCAGCTTTTGTTTGTCTGAGAAAGGCTTTATTTCTCCTTATCTGAAGGATAACTGCTGGATAGAGTATTCTTTTTTTTTTAATAAATTTATTTTATTTATTTATTTTGGCTGTATTGGGTCTTCGTTGCTGCGTGTGGGCTTTCTCTAGTTGCAGCGAGCAGGGACTACTCTTTGTGCGGTGCGTGGGCTTCTCATTGCGGTGGCTTCTCTTGTTGCAGAGCATGGACTCTAGGCACACAGGCTCAGTAGTTGTGGCGCACAGGTTTAGTTGCTGCACAGCATGTGGGATCTTCCCGGACCAGGGCTTGAACCCATGTCCCTTGCATTGGCAGGTGTATTCTTAACCACTGCACCACCAGGGAAGCCCTGGATAGAGTATTCTTTGCTGACAGTTTTTATCTTTCAATTTTTTAAAAAAAAATGTTTATTTATTTATGTATTTATTTAGCTTCACCAGGTCTTGGTTGTGGCACATGGGATCTTTAGTTGTGGCATGCAGGCTCTTAGTTGAGGCTAGCAGGATCTAGTTCCCTAACCAGGGATTGAATCCAGGCCCCCCGCATTGGGAGCACAGAGTCCCAACCACTGGACCACCAGGGAAGTCCCTATCTTTCAGTGCTTTGAGTGTGTTATTCTACTCGTGGCATGTAGAGTTTCTGCTGAGAAATCTGCTGACAGCCTAATGTTTTGTTTGTTTGCTTTTTGGGTTTTTTTGTAGGTTACCATCTTTTCTTCCTTGGTTTCCTTTAAAATTCTTTCTTTATCGTTGACTTTTGATAGTTTTACTAGAATGTTTCTTTGAGGAGGTCTTTTTGCATTGGGGTAATTAGGTGTTCTCTTAGCTTAGTGGACTTGTATATCTGGTTCCTTCCCCAGGTTTGGGAAGTTCTCAGCAATTATTTCTTTAAATAAACTCTGCAACCTTCTCCTTCTGGAATACCCATTATCCTTATGTTGCCTTTCCTAATAGAGTTGGATATTTCTCATAACATTTCTTCATTATTTTTTTAATAAATTTATTTGTTTTATTTATTTATTTTTGGCTGCATTGGGTCTTCGTTGCTGCACGCGGGCTTTCTGTAGTTGCAGCGAGCAGGGGCTACTCTTTGTTGTGTTGTGTGGGCTTCTCGTTGCAGTGGTTTCTCGTCGTGGAGCACCAGCTCCAGGCGCACAGGCTTCAGTAGTTGTGGCACGAGGGGTAAGTAGTTGTGGCTTGCGGGCTCTAGCGTGCAGATTCCATAGTTGTGGCGTATGGGCTTAGTTGCCACATGGCATGTGGAATCTTCCCGGACCAGGGCTCAAACCCATGTACCCTGAATTGGCAGGCTGATTCTTAACCACTGCGCCACCAGGGAAGTCCCCTTCATTATTTTTTAGACCTTAGTTCTCTCTCCTCTTCTACCTGTACCATTTCTCAATTTCTGTCTTCAAGCTCACTAATTCTCTCTGCCATATGGTCTGCTATATTTCCAGTGCTTTCTAATGCATTCTTCATCCCAGCTCTAGCATTTCTGTTCAGCTCTTTGTAGAATTTCAACCTTTTTTATAAAGTATTCTTTCTGTTCATTAATTTTATTCCTAAGCTCATTGAACTGCCTTTTTGAATTTTCTGTAGCTCATCAAGTTTCTTCATGATAGCTATATTGAATTCTCTATCAGTTAGATCCCAATATTCTATGAATTTAAGTTTGTTTCTGGCAAATTGTCTCTTTTTTGTGTGATACTGTGTTACTGTGGTTTTTCATGGTGCTTGATGACTTGTTTCTCTGCTGGCACATTTGAAGTAGTGAATACCTTTCTTCTTTAGGTAAAGCTTTTTTTACATAATACTAACAATACATAGGTTAATAATTAGAGGCCTTTCTTTTGTTTTTCAGTAAGTAGTGCTATAGCATAAGTTTTGGGTTTTCTTAACCTGAGCTGCTTCTGGCTATATTTGAGAATCAGCATTTTCCACCCTCCACTGCCTCTGCTAGAGGTATCACAGGCAGCTTGTCTTCACTACTTGTGCCCCAAGCATCACTGGTGCCTTACTGCTGTCAGTGTTGCTGCTGTTGCTAGCGTCACCACATGTGGCACTGGGATACTGGGTGCCTCTGCCACATGTAGGGTCACCTGGGTCACAGGCTCTGCCAATGTGGGGAAGGAGAAGTGGGGGGAGCTGGGTCATAGGCATCTCTGCCACATGGGGGTTGTCAGGTTTACAGGCACTGCTGTTTCAGGCAAGGGGGCCAGAGTTGCAGGCACCTTTGCATCTGGAGGGACAGGGACCCAGGCCCTGCTGCTGCTGCTCAGTTTCCTGTGGTGACAGGTGCTGTCATGGCCGGGGGCTGGTGTCTTGTGCTCCCCCTTCCCTGCTGCTACCAGGTTCTCTGAGTCTGCAGGGTCAGTCACTGTGGTTGGGGGGCTAGGATCACAGGCACTGCCTCCTCTCTTCCCCTGGTTCTGCCTTCACTATGTGTTCCAGTCCACCCACCTTTTGATGTGCAGATGTGTGGAACTCTCCAGTGTCCTGGTGTGTTGGTCAGAGGAACCTTTGTTGAGTTATGAATGTTTTACTGATTGTAGATTGAAGGGGAGAGAAAAAGGAGGGTGTCATGCCACTATGATGCTGATGTCACTCCAAGACTTTATTTTTTAGTAGATTTAAGTTCGCATCAAAACTGATAGGAAAGTGGGCTTCCCTGGTGGTGCAGTGGTTGAGAGTCCGCCTGCCAATGCAGGGGACACGGGTTTGTGCCCCGGTCCGGGAAGATCCCACATGCCGCGGAGCGGCTGGGCCGGTGAGCCGTGGCCGCTGAGCCTGCGCCTCCGGAGCCTGTGCTCCGCAATGGGAGAGGCCACAACAGTGAGAGGCCCGCGTACCGCATTAAAAAAAAAAAAATTGATAGGAAGGTACAGAGAGTTCCCATATACCCTCTGCCCACACATGCATAGGCTCTCCCATTGCCAACATCCCCACCAGAGTGGTACATTTGTTACAACTGATGAACCTGCAGTGATATAATAACCCAAAGTCCACAGTTTACCTTAGGGTTCACTCTTGGTGTCGTACATTCTATGGATTTGGACAAACGTATAATGACACATATCCATCGTTACAGTATCATACATAGAATTTTCATTGCCTTTTCCAGAATGTCATAGTTGGAATCATACAGTAGGGATTAGGCTTTTCAGGTTGGCTTCTTTCACTTAATGATATACTTTTAAGATTCCCGCATGTCTTTTTATGGCTTGGTCGCTCTTTTTTCTTTTTTTTTCTTTAAAGCATTGAATAATATCCCATTGTCTGGATGTACCATTTTTTCTGGTGGGGGGCTGCTGCGTTGGGCCTTCATTGATGTCCGCGGGCTTTCTCTAGTTGCAGCAAGCGGGGACTACTCCTCGTTATGGTGCACGGACTTCTCATTGTGGTGGCTTCTCTTGTTGCAGAGCATGGGCTCTAGGCACACGGCCTTCAGTAGTTGCAGCATGCAAGCTCAGTAGCTGTGGCTTGCGGGCTTCAGAGCACAGGCTCAGTAGTTGTGGCACACGGGCTTAGTTGATCTGCAGCATGTGGGATCTTCCCACACCAGGGATCAAACCCATGTCCCCTGCATTGGCAGGTGGATTCTTAACCACTGTGCCACCAGGGAAGTCCCTGGCTGTACCATTATTTATCTATTCACCTACTGAAGGACATGTTTGTTGCTTCTAAGTTTTCACATGAATAAAGCAGCCATAAACATCTGTGTGCAGATTTTCATGTGGACATAAGTTTTCAACTCCTTTGGCTAAATACCAAGGAACATGATTGCTGGATCATATAGTAAGAGTATGTTTAGTTTTGTAAGAAACGTCCAAACTGCCTTCCAAAGTGGCTGTGCCTTGTTGCATTCCTACCAGTAATACATGAGAGTTCCTGTTGCTCCAAAGCCTTTCCAGCATTCGGTGTTGTCAGTATTTTGGATTTGGTCCCTCTAATAGGTGTATAGTGGGATCTCGTTGTTGTTTTAATTTGCATTTCCCTGATGACCTATGATGTGGAGGATCTCTTCATATGCTTATTTGCCTATCTATATCTTCTTTGGTGAAGTGTCTGTTGAGGCCTTTGACCCATTTTGATAAATCAGGTTGTTTTCTTATTGTGGAGTTTTAAGAGTTCTTTATATATTTTGGATAACATCACTTTATCAGATGTGTCCTTTGCAAACCTTCTCTCCCAGTTTGTGGCTTGTCTTCTCATTCTTTTCATGTTGTCTTTTATAAAGCAGACGTTTTTAGTTTAAATGCAGTCCTGCTTATCAATTATTTCTTTAATGGATCATGGCTTTGGTGTTGTATCCAAAAAGGTATCACCACAACTAAGGTAACCTAGGTTTTCTCCTGTTATCTTTTAGGAGTTTTATAGTTTTGTGTTTTACATTTAGGTCTATGATCCATTTTGAGTTAATTTTGATGAAGGATATAAGGTCTATATCTAGATTCATTTTTTTTGCAGGTGGATGTCCAGTTGTTCCAGCATCGTTTGTTGAAGAAAGTATCCTTGCTCCATTATATTGACTTTGCTCTTTTCTCAAAGATGACTATATTTATGTGGATCTACTTCTGGTCTCTATTCTGTCCCATTGATCTATTTGTCTGTTCTTTCATTAATATCACACTATTTTGATTATTGTGACTCTATAGTAAATCTTGAATTCAGCTAGTGTCAGTCTTCCAACCTTGTTCTTTTTCAGTATTGCATTAACTATTCCAGGTCTTTTGCCTGTCCATATAATTTTTAGAGTTAGTTTGTTAATATTCACAAAATAGCTTGCTGTGATTTTGATTGGGATCACTTTGAATCTCTAGATCAAGTTGGAAAGAACTGACATCTTGACAATAATGAGTCTTCCTATTCTTGAACATGGAATATTTCTTCATTTATTTAGTTCTTTAATTTTGTCATCAGGGTTTTGTAGTTTCCTCACATAAATCTTGTAAATATTTTGTTAATTTATACCTAAGTATTTAATTTTAGGGGTGCTAAAGTTAATGGTATTGTGTTTTTAATTTCAAATTCCATTTTTCATTTCTGGTATATAGGAACGTGATTGACTTTTGTATATAGGCATACCTCTGATAAAATGCAATAAAGCAAATATCACAATAAAGCGAGTCATGAATTTTTTGGTTTCCTAGTGCATAAAAGTTATGTTTACACTATACTATTGTCTATTAAGTATGCAATAGCATTATGTTTTAAAAAATACATATTTTAATTTTAAAATACTTTATTGCTAAAAAATGCTAACCATTATCTCAGCCTTCAGCAAGTCATAGTATTTTTGCTGGTAGTGGGGTTTGAAATATTGCGAGAATTACCAAAATATGACACAGAGACATGAAGTAAGCAAATAGTGTTTAAAAAATGGTATTGTGCTTCCCTGGTGGCACAGTGGTTGGGAGTCCGCCTGCCAATGCGAGGGACACGGGTTCAGGCCCTGGTATGGGGGAATCCCACATGCCGCAGAGCAGCTAGGCCCGTGTGTCCCAGCTGCTGGGCCTGTGCTCTGGAGCCTGTGGGCCACAGTTGCCAAAGCCTGTGCACCTGGGGCCCTTGCTCCGCGGCAGGAGAGGCCACTGCAATGAGAAGCCCACGTGCAGCAGCGAAGACTCAATACAACCAAAAATAAATAAATAAAATAAAAAATTTTTTGAAAATGATATCAATAGACTTTGCTTAACACATGGTTGCCACAACCTTCAAGTTGCAAAAAAACAAAACAAAACAAAAAAACCCACAATATCTGCAAAGCACGATAAAACAAAGTACAATAAAATGAGGTGTGGGCTTCCCTGGTGGCGCAGTGGTTAAGAATCCGCCTGCCAATGCAGGGGACACGGGTTCAAGCCCTGGTCCAGGAAGATCCCACATGCTGCGGAGCATCTAAGCCCGTGAGCCACAACTACCGAGCCCACGTGCCGCATCTACTGAAGCCCGTGTGCTCTACAGCCCGTACTCCACAACAAGAGAAGCCACCGCAATGAGAAGCCCTCACACTGCAACGAAGAGTAGCTCCCCGCTCACTGCAACTAGAGAAAGCTCGTGCACAGCAGCAAAGACCCAACACAGCCAAAAATAATAAATAAATTAAAAATAAAAAATGAGGTGTGCCTGTATTAATCTTTGTCCTGCAACTTTGCTATAATTGTTCATTAGTTCCAGGAGATTTTTGGTTGATTCTTTCAGATTTTCTATATAGATGTCATGTGCATGTCATGTGCAAACAAAGACTGTTTTTATTTCTTCTTTACCAAACTATATCTTTTATTTCCTTTACTTGTCTTAATGCATTAGTGAGGACTTCCAGTACAGTGTTGACAAGGAGTGGTGAGAGAGGACATCTTTGCCTTGTTCCTGATCTTGGTGGGCAAGCTTCTAGTTTCCCATGAGAAGTATGATGTTAGCTGTAGGTTTTCTGCAGATATTGTTTAATCAAGTTAAGGAAGTTACCCTCTGTTCATAGTTTATTGACAGTTTTTATCATGAGTGGGTGTTGGATTTTGTCAAATGCGTTTTCTGCATCCATTGACATGATTATGTGACTTTTCTTCTTCAGCCTGTATATGCAATGGATTATATTCGTTGATTTTTTTTTTTTTTTTTTTTTTTGGCTGCATTGGGTCTTTGTTGCTCGCACGGGCTTTCGCTAGTTGTGGCGAGCAGGGGCTACTCTTGGTTGTGGTGTGCAGGCTTCTCATTGTGGTGGCTTCTCTTGTTGCAGAGCACTGGCTCTAGGTGTGCAGGCTTCAGTAGTTGTGGTGCAGGCTCAGTAGTTGTGGCGCATGGGCTTTGTTGCTCCGCGGAATGTGGGATCTTCCCAGACCAGGGCTCGAACCTGTGTCCCCTGCATTGGCAGGCGGATTCTTAACCACTGTGCCACCAGGGAAGTCCCTGGGTTTTATTTTTTGATCCACTCTGACAATCTCTGTCTTTTAACTGGTACATTTATACCGTTGGCATTCAAAGTGATTTTTTAAAAAAATTTTTTGGCTGTGCTGCACAGCACATAGGATCTTAGTTCCCCAGCCAGGGATTGAACCCATGCCCCCCGCAGTGGAAGCACAGAGTCTTAATCACTGGACCGCCTGGGAAGTCCCTCAAAAGTGATTATTAACATAGTAGATTAATATCTATCATATTTGTTACTGTTTTCTATGTTTTGCCCTTGTTCTTTGTTCCTTTATTTCTGTCTTTCACTCTTTCTCTGCTTTTTGTCACTTTAATTGAGCTTTTTATGATTCCATTTTCCCTCCTTCCTCTTGCACGCACACATACACTCACACACGTATATGTATAAAAAGAATTTTTTTTTCTTTACCATTTTGAGTGGTTGCCCTAGAGTTAGCAATAAACATTTACAAGTAATCCAAGTCCACTTTCAAATAACCGTATACGTCTTCCTGGGTAGTGTGCATACTTTATTACAATAAAATAATCCTAATTCCTCCCTCCTATCCCTTGTATCATCACTGTCATTCATTTCACTTATAAAAAGCATACATAGCATATATATATACATATATAAGATATATACATAAGCACACATAATCAAATACATTGCTGCTATTATTTTGAGCCAACTGTTATCTGCTAGATCAATTAAGAATAAGAAAAATAAAAGTTTTTATTTTACTTTCATTTATTCTTTCTTCAATGTTGTTCCTTTCCTAATGTACATCTGAGTTTCTGACCTATACAATTTTCCTTCTCTCTAAAGAACTTCTTTTAATATTTCTTGCATGGCAGGTGTACTGGCAACAGATTCCCTCAATTTTTGTTTGTCTGAGAAAGTCTTCATTTCTTTTTCATTTTTGAAGGATAATTTCACAGGGTACAGAATTCTAGGTTGGTGGTTTTTTTCTCTCAAAGTATTTCATTCCACTATCTTCTTGCTTGCATGTTTTCTGAGAAGTCAGATGTAATTCTTAGCATATTAATTATAGATGTTTTAAATTCCTGGTCTAATAATTCCAACATCCTTGCCATGTTTGGTTCTGATGCTTGCTCTACCTCTTCAAGTTGTGTTTTTTGCCTTTTACCATGCCTTGAAATTTTTTTCTTGATAGCCAGACAGGATGTACCAGGTAAAAAGAACTACTATAAATAGGACTTTAGTAATGTGATGATAAATTGTGAGGGGGATGAGAAGCCTTCCACAGTCCTATGATTAGGTCTCAATCTTAGTGAGCCTATGCCTCTTAACTGTGAACCTCAAACGTGTTTCCCAGCTTTTTCTCCCTACTTAGGTGGGACAGCATGGCTAGAGTGGGTGGGAGTTGGGTATTTTCCTTCTCCCAATTCAATGAGGCTCTGATAATACCCCAGCAAATTAGGTTCTGGTTAACTAGTTTCCCCTGAGGGCAGGGCTTGTTAAGAACAGAGTGCCCTGGTATATTTCAAAATAGTTCCTTTCTCCTCACCCGGCCAGAAGCACTGATATTTTCGCTGATATTTACTGTGGGAACCTGTTTGAG
Source organism: Orcinus orca (assembly GCF_937001465.1). Taxonomy (NCBI): domain Eukaryota; kingdom Metazoa; phylum Chordata; class Mammalia; order Artiodactyla; family Delphinidae; genus Orcinus; species Orcinus orca. Next base: position 26,362,978 of record NC_064569.1, read on the forward strand.
CTCCTGCAGGTATAATTCACAAAAATATAGTGTTCCCTCTATAACTGAGTCCCCCTGGAGTTTTGGGGGGTTTTTTGGGTTTTTTTGCGGTACGTGGGCCTCTGACTCTTGTGGCCTCCCCCGCTGCGGAGCACAGGCTCCGGACGCGCAGGCTCAGCGGCCATGGCTCACGGGCCCAGCTGCTCCGCGGCACGCGGGATCTTCGCAGACCGGGGCACGAAGCCACGTCCCTTGCATCGGCAGGCGGACTCTCAACCACTGCGCCACCAGGGAAGCTTCCCCCTGGAGTTTTTAACACTCATGTTTACCCATAATGAGCCTCCAACAATTTGTCAATTGATTTCCTATCCCAGCACTGTTTCCCATGGTGGCTTTCACTTTTGAATCTCTGCTCTGGAAGGCCTGGATTCCATGTACTTGCCAGTCTGTCTCTCCAGTCTTGGGGGCAGCAGTTTGCCCTGTGTCCTTGTCTCTTACAGATCCAAGAAAAGTTGTTGATTTTTCAGTCCATGCAGACTTTTAATTGTTAGGACAGAGTGGCACTAATAACATCCTTACATGTGGAACCAGAAACCACAAGTTTTCACTACTTTTTCACTTAACAAAGAGTTAGACTAACTTTAAACAAGGAGGACAAAGGTCCTTTTATCAATGACCATTGATACAAATAGTTATACAAATTATTACACAATTTAATTTATTATACTATTTAACTCACTTGTTTTTTGTTTTGTTTTGGGTGGTTTTTTTGCGGTACGCGGGCCTCTCCCTGCTGTGGCCTCTCCCGTTGCGGAGCAGAGGCTCCAGATGCGCAGGCCCAGCGGCCATGGCTCACTGGCCCAGCCACTCCGCGGCATGTGGGATCTTCCCGGACCGGGGCATGAACTTGTGTCCCCTGCATCGGCAGGTGGATTCTCAACCACTGCGCCACCAGGGAAGCCCTAACTCACGTGTTTTTAAGTTAGGAATAAGGAGTATATAATTCTACCCAACAAGTAAGTCAAAGAAAAATATACTCAGAAAGCAGTAAGAGTGGAAGAAAAGAAGCATTGAAAAAGGGCACTGACAGATCAAGAAAGAATGAGAAATGAAGAATCAAACAGAAGGGACAGAGAGAAAGGATGAATCCCACATACACATACCTAAACACAAGCTGCGGAGACATAAAGCGCCTATACTCATAAAGAACTACAAGTGTGGATTGTAGCATCATCTAGCTAAGTTTTTATCTTTCAAGGCATAGCTGATGTTCTGGTTTTGTTATGTTTACATATTTAACTTCTCACTTATTCAACTAAAAAATTATTGGACATCTTCTATGTACCCATCACTGTGTTAGGAGTAGGAGGTACAGCAATAAATAAGACAAGATGCTGATCTTAGAGAAGTTACAATTTGGCAGCAGAGACAGGCATTGGTTTTTAAAATTTAAATCACACCACTTTCAACACACACACACACACACACAGTGGCAATCTGAGGTGATGGATATGTTAATTAGTTTGATTGTTGTAGTAATTTCATAATATATAGATACGTTAAAACATGACTTTGTACAACTTAAATGTATACAATTTTTATGTCAATTATATCTCGATAAAGCTAGAAAAAAACATGTTATATTTTTAAAACATATTTTACAGGAAAATAAGAAATCCTCGGGACTTCCCTGGTGGCGCAGGGGTTAAGAATCTGCCTGCCAGTGCAGGGGATGCGGGTTCGAGCCCTGGTCTGGAAGATCCCACATGCTCTGGAGCAACTAAACCCGTGTGCCACAACTACTGAGCCCACGTGCAACAATTACTGAAGCCTACGCGCCTAGAGCCCATGCTCCGCAACAAGAGAAGCCACTGCAATGAGAAGCCTGTGCACCACAACTAAGAATAGCCCCCACTCACCACAATTAGAGAATGCCGGCCCACAGCAACAAAGACCCAACGCAGCCAAAAATAAATAAAATAAATAAGTTAAAAAAAAAAAGAAATTCTCTATGAGTTCCATTGTACTGTTTTAGATTTAAAACTCCTCTTCCAGAAACAGACTCACAGATACAGAAAACAAACTAGTGGTTATCAGAGGGGAGAGGGGTGGGGGACGGGCAAAATAGGTGAAGGGGATCAAGAGATACAAAGTAGTAGTTGTAAAGTACATAAGTTACAAGGATATAATGTACAGCACAGAGAACATAAACTATATTTTATAATAACTTTGTATGGAGGGTAATTTATAAAAAATATTGAATTACTATGTTGTACAACTAAAAGTAACATCATATTGTAAGTCAACTATATAGTTCAATAAAAAATAAGTAAATAAAACAAATAAACCTTGGATCAAAGAAGAAATTGCAATGGATATGTGGACAAAGAATGTCACTTGCTATATCAGTAAACAAAGGATATTGTGGCCATTGCAGATGCCCCCTTACGGTGCACCCTTAGGGGATTCGGGATGGAGAAAAGCAGGATACTGGCCCTAGATAAGGTGCATATCAAAGGAATAATTTCATTAAGCCCAGACTCTTGCATCTTTCCATATACAGAAAAGTGCTAAATTATTTAACTTGAGATACCTGGTTTTTCTTTAATTAGCAGTTATCTTTTTTTAATTGAATTATAGTTGATTTACAATGTTGTGTTAGTTTCAGGTGTACAGCAAAGTGATTCATTTATATATATATATTCTTTTTCAGATTTTTTTCCATTATAGGTTATTACAAGATATTGGATATAGTTCCCTGTTCTATACAATAGGACCTTGTTGTCTATCTCTGCTACACATAGTAGTGTGTAAGCTCAATCTCCTAATTTTTTTTAATAGATCTTTATTGGAGTATAATTGCTTCACAATACTGTGTTAGTTTCTGTTGCACAACAAAGCGAATCAGCCATAAGCATACACATGTCCCCATATCCCCTCCCTCTTGAGCCTCCCTCCCACCCTCCCTATCCCACACCTCTACGTCATCACAAAGCACCAAGCCGATCTCCCTGTGCTATGCTGCTGCTTCCCACCAGCCAACTATTTTACATTCGGTAGTGTGTGTATGTCCATGCTACTCTCACTTCGCCCCAGCTTCCCCCTCCCACCCTATGTCCTCAAGTCCACTCTCTATGTCTACCTCTTTATTCCTGCCCTGCAACTAGGTTCATCAGTACCATTTCTTTTTTTTTTTTAGATTCCATATATATGCGTTAGCAGACGGTATTTGTTTTTCTCTTTCTGACTTACTTCACTCTGTATGACAGACTCTAGGTCCATCCACCTCACAACAAATAACTCAATTTCGTTTCTTTTTATGGCTGAGTAATATTCCATGTGTATATATGCGCCACATCTTCTTTAACCATTCATCTGTTGATGGACATTTAGGTTGGTTCCATGTCCTGGCTATTGTAAATAGTACTGCAGTGAACATTGTGGTACATGTCTCTTTTTGAATTATGGTTTTCTCAGGGTATATGCCCAATAGTGGGATTGCTGGGTCATATGGTAGTTCTATTTTTAGTTTTTTAAGGAACCTCCATACTGTTTTCCATAGTGGTTGTATCAATTTACATTCCCACCAACAGTACAGGAGGGTTCCCTTTTCACCACACCTTTTCCAGCATTTATTGTTTCTAGATTTTTTTGATAATGGCTATTCGGATGAGCGTGAGGTGATACCTCATTGTAGTTTTGATTTGCATTTCTCTAATAATTAGTGATGTTGAGCATCTTTTCATGTGCCTCTTGGCCATCTGTATGTCTTTGGTGAAATGTCTATTTAGGTCTTCCACACATTTTTTAATTGCATTGTTTGTTTTTTTGATATTGAGCTCCATGAACTGTTTATCTATTTTGGAGATTAATCCTTTGTCTGTTGTTTCATTTGCAAATATTTTCTCACATTCTGAGGATTGTCTTTTTGTCTTGTTTATGGTTTCCTTTGCTGTGCAAAAGCTTTGAAGTTTAATTGTCCTAGCAGTTATCTTTTGATGTTTGACTACCTGCGATTTTTTTTGCAAAATTTCCTATGTATCCTGGTTCCTCTCTTACCTCTTTGGAACGGTCTCTCAGAGCTATCTAAGTCTTAAGTCCTCAGTAATACCCCAATTAAAACATAATTCTCAACTTTTAGGGTGTGCATTTTTTTTTCATTTGACAGATACTAGAAAACATGTTTGAGAGGGGAAAAAACTCTTCTTCTAAAGGCTCTTAATCGTAAAATATGTGTTTAATACTAAAGTCTCAGTACAGTTTTTCAGACATTTAAATGCAAAAACTTTCATAAAGTAGCAGCATGGGAAAAATGGCTTAGTTGCTAAACAAAATAAAGTTTGCTTTAGGGAAAGAGCAGTATAGGAAAGTAGACAAAATTTTTTAACTATATTTATTTATTTATTTGGTTGCACCAGGTCAGTTGCGACTCGCAGGCTTCTTAGTTGTGGCATGCAAACTCTTAGTTGTGGCATGAATGTGGGATCTAGTTCCCTGACCAGGGATCGAACCTGGGCCCCCTGCATTGGGAGCACGGAGTCTTATCCACTGCGCCACCAGGGAAGTACCTAGACAACATTTTTGAATAGCTGTCCATTCATATATCTTTTATCTTCCTGATTTGAAGAAAAAAACCAAAACCGAAAAACCAAAAGTACAAAGAATAATATAACAAACACTCGTTGGGGAAGTATAATTAGAAACAAAATCTTCCCCCAGCCCAGTAAACTTCTCCATGAAGGTAGTAGAAAAAGAAAACAGTTCTTTTTTTTTTTCAATTGAGTGAACATTAAACTAAAATGTGATGTGTATCACAGGCAGTGTCCTAAGAGATTGTAAAGACAGAAAGAAATCTCACACTTTTATATAGCCAGGTAGATGCAACCCATCACATACATGTTCTCAAGATAAATGATAACTTGTCCTCAAGAGAGGACAATTTGTCACACACCCTAAGTTCACCTGGAAATTGGAGCGGTCATCCCCCGCTCGCCGCAACTAGAGAAAGCCCGCGCACAGCAGCGAAGACCCAGCGCAGCCAAAAATAAATAAATAAATAAATTTATTTTTTAAAAAGGAGTGTGTATATGTATATATATATATATGTATAACTGAATCACTTTGCTGTACAGTAGAAATTAACACAACATTGTAAGTCAACTATATTTCAATTAAAAAATGTTTACAAAAAAAGAGAACAATAGATGAAGTGCCTTGCAAAGAGGAACTCTCACTGGATCTAGTATGACTGTGCTCTGCGTATATGCTGTGCCCAAATCTTGCTCTGAGCTGAGAAAGAAGCTTGACTCTCCCTGCGTGATCCAACCAAAGAAATGTGGTCAAGTCATGTGAAGATTAGTCATGCTCTGAAAGCTGGGCCTAGGTCAGATTCCTGCCAGTGGCTGGCACATTTCCCCTCCCTCCAAGCCTCTGTGCTTCAGAAACTGGAAAGTCTTTATCCTTGGGCACAGAGTGATGTGCAGCAGCAATAAATAGCAATAGGAAGAATATGAGCAACAGGTGTTGGAGACTTGTCAGTTAGCAAGAGAGTGTTACTTTCATATAAGGATGTAATGATGTGGCTCCCCAGGTTAGAAAGATGCCAAAGGCCAAGACCGGAGAGACTGGGTGCCTCAACTTCTATCTCCTACAGTGTAACTATGTTCAATAGAATGTGTGCTCCCTGCTACCCTGATCTGTGTATCCTTTAATGCAGCAGTTCTTCCAGTGTAGCTCAGAGACCCTAGGGATCCCCCAATCCTTCCAGGGGTTCCATAAAGTCAAAACTATTTTCAAAATAATGCTATGCCATTATTTGCTTTTTTCACTGTCTTTCTCTTATGAATGTGGAATGAAGTGTTCCGGAGGCTACATGGCATCTGGTATCATAACAGATTAAATCTATAGCAGATATGAGAATCCAGCTGTCTTCTGGTTGGCTAAACATCAAAGAGATTTGCAAAAATGTAAAACAATGCCTCTATTCTCAGAGAAAATTGTTTTTTTTGGGGGGAGTTTATTATTTTTTCAATGTATTTTTCATGATTATTATTGCTATTTAAAATAGAATAATAAATCTCCAAGTTTAGTTTTAATTTGTAATATAGTAAATATTGATAAATATAAACTATGTAAATAAAAGTTCATTGGAATCCTCAATAATTTTTTGTTTTACATCTTTATTGGAGTATAATTGCTTTACAGTAGTGTGTTAGTTTCTGCTTTATAACAAAGTGAATCAGTTATACATATACATATGTTCCCATATCTCTTCCCTCTTGCATCTCCCTCCCTCCCACCCTCCCAGGGCATAGAGTAATAAAACTTATTTCTTATTAGAAAATTGTCTGTTAATAAACCAGATGTCTGTTATACTGTAAATTATTAATGGCATTACCAATTCCCACCCCCCTTCTCTTTTCTTTATTTTTCTAAGACATATATAGCCGTGAAAACCCATTTGGGGGGTACTCTCTTCTTTCTGCAGTTGTTAGTTATTAGAATAAAGGTGATTTGGGTTATTTCTAATTCTAACACTATATTTACTTGGGTTCCCACTGAAGCAGACCCTAAAGAAAGGATTTGAAAGCAAGTAATTTATTCGGAATGTGATCTTAGGAAACACTGGTTAGAGGAATAGAGAAGTGAGACAAAGATGGAAAGGAAGGCAGTTAAAGAAAGGGTGAGTTATCAAGTTAGCTACCACTGTGAGCAACTGTAGCTTAATCCTGCTGGGGAACTCTGGGAGTTGGTGTAGAAAGCATGCCTCCCAGTCATCCCACCAGAGCGGTGAGGGAGCTGAGGTATTTATACACCAGTTGCCTTCAGTAATTGGTCATGGACTGCTGGGGGAATATTTAAATACAGGCCACCAGATAAAACCCTCGGACCATTGGAAATCAGCCAAGCATACACTATAGAGTCAGGAGCATGGATAAGGGCACCAACAGTGCCAGCTACAAACACAATGCAAAGCTTTTCATCATAAACACTATAATATTTTATATGTTTTGGAAGATTTAGATAGTTGATATCAACTTATATTATTGGAGAAGGCAAGAGTTGAAGAGGAAACTTGAGGTGGTCCAGATGGTAGCTTAGACTTGACTGTGTGGAAATAAACAAAGACCACCCAAATGAGAACAAGCAAAGGCTATTTATTCAGAGCTTGCCATAGCAAGGGAGTCAGCCACGATCACTTGTATTTTAATAAAGACTTAAGGCAGGCAGAGGAGAGGGAAACCTTTATAGTGGAAAAGGGAAGCCTCCAGGTATGTCATGATCAGAGGTTGCTGGTATGGAGAAGCTGGTGGCCAGCTCACTAGAAACGGAACATCCTATGTGATTGGTTAGGGGAACATAATTGTCTTTCTCCAGTTAGTCCCTAGTTGGAATCCAGGGCAAAAATTAGAGAAGCTGGCAGTTATCGGCCAAAGCCCAGATATCAGAGCATACCTAAAGCCTTCTCTTTTTTCCACTATAAATCTTTCCCACTCCTCTGCCTGCCTTTGCGTCTCTGCCAAACACAAGTGATGGTGACTGACTCCCTTGCTATAGCAAGCTCTGAATAGCTTTGCCTGTTCTCATTCAGTTAGTCTTTATTTTCACAGACCAAACTATTTTTACTCTCACCCCGATGCTCCTACCTTATATTTAGTTTGTGCCAGCCATATTAAACTTCTCCACTTTCTCCAAATAAACATATCAGCCTCTGGCATGTAGGAACTGTCTGTCTTTGTTCATGTTGTATGTCTCCTCTATCTAGAAAATCCTTTTACTGCTTCTCCAGCTGATAGAACAAATCCTACTCATTCTACTCCAAAGCCCAGCTCAAATATCACCTCATCTGTGCAGAATTTCCTAACCCTTTCAGGGAGAATTCATTGAACCCCAATTCTGAGATCCTATTACACTTTACTCTTGCTGTGTTAGCATAACCTCTCAAACCGTATTATAGCCATAGTTTTTCAGTTAGTGTCTGTATCCTCTTGGGAAATGGAAACTCCTTTAGGGTATTGCACATTAGTTTACCGCTTTCTATTGCTCTTCACTTAGAAAATGCTCAGTAAATGTTTGTAAATGAAGTTGAATTAAATTGTTACTCCAAACCTTATTTTTGCTATATTCTATAAAACCAGAGGTAGGGGAGAGGATTGGTTGTTGTCTAATTAATTTTACTGGCTAAACAGTTATGTTAAGCCTCAAAATACATGTTTTATTTAGTTTTTAATCTATCTCATTTGAAAGCATATTCAAGCTCATCAGATCTGTCATTGTCATCTCCCCCCTTTCCAGGTTATTTTTCATTTAAAAAGAATACTTCTAGTCTGTGAATCTTTTCTCCCATTCTTGAGGTTGCCTTTTCATTTTGTTGATTCTTTCCTTTGCTGTGCAAAAGCTTTTCAGTTTGATGTAGTCCCACTTGTTTATTTTTGCTTTTCTTGCCAGTGATTTTGGTGTCAAATCCAAAAACATCATTGCCAAGACCAATGTCAAGGAGCTCTTACCCAATGTTTTCTTCTAGGAGTTTTACCATTTCAGGTCTTACATTGAAGTCTTTAATCCATTTTGAATTGATTTTTGTGTATGGTGTGAGGTAAGAATCCAATTCTTTTGCATGTGGATATCCAGTTTTTCCAACACCATTTATTGAAGGTACTATCCTTTCCCCATAGTGTATTATTGGCACCTTGCTGAAAATTCATTGACTGTGTATATGTGTGTGGGTTTATTTCTGGGCTCTCTGTTCTGTTACAGTTCTATGTGTCTATTTTTATGCCAGTACCACACTATTTGACTACTAAAGCTTTGTAATGTTGTTTGAAGTCAGGAAGTGTGATGTCACCAGCTTTATTCTTCTTGCTCAAGATTGCTTTGGCTATTCAGAGTCTTTTGTGGTTCCATATGAATTTTAGGATTATTTTTCCTATTTCTGTGAAAAATGTCATTGGAATTTTGATAGGGATTACATCAAATCTGTAGATCACTTTGGGTAGAATGGACATGTGATAAGGGGGTAATTTCCAAAATATAAAGGAGCACATACATCTTAATAGCAAAAAACCAAATAAACCAATTGAAAAATTGGCAGAAGACCTAAATAGATGTTTTTCTAAAAAAGACATACAAATGACCAGCAAGTACTTGAAAAAGTCCTCAACGTTACTAATCAGCAGGAAATGCTAATCAAAACCACGAGATATCACTTCACACCTGTTAGGACAGCAATTATTTATTTATTTTTTTTTGGCTGCGTCGGGTCTTTGTTGCTGCGTGTGGGCTTTCTCTAGTTGCGGCAAGTGAGGGCTACTCTTGGTTGTGGTACATGGGCTTCTCATTGCGGTGGCTTCTCTTGTTGTGGAGCATGGGCTCTAGGCACATGGGCCTCAGTAGTTGCAGCATGTGGGCTCAGTATTTGCAGTACACAGGCCCTAGAGCACATGGGCTTCAGTAGTTGTGGCATGTGGGCTCAGTAGTTGTGGTGCGTGGGTTTAGTAGTTGTGGCTCGCAGCTCTAGAGTGCAGACTCAGTAGTTGTGGTGCACAGGCTTGGTTGTTCCATGGCACGTGGGATCTTCCCAGACTAGGGATTGAACCCATGTCCCCTGCATTGGCAGGTGGATTCTTAACCACTGCGCCACCAGGGAAGTCCTAGGACAGCTATTATCAAAAAGAAGATAACAAGTACTGGCAAGGATGTGGAGAAAATGGAACCCATGTGCACTATGGGTGGGAATGTAAATTGGTGCAGCCACTGCAGAAAACAGTATGTGAACTGCATGTCATATAAATACATATCATAAAAATAGAACTACAATACCATCCAGCAATCCTTCTTCTGGGCATGTAGCCAAAGGAAATGAAATCAGTATCTAGAAGAGATATCTGCACTCCCATGTTTATTACAGCATATTCACAGTAGCCAAGATATGGAAACAACCTAAGTGTCCATCAATAGATGGACGGATAAAGGAGATGAATGGATAAAGAATATACGCTGGAATATTATTCAACCATAAAAAAGAAGGAAATCATGCCATTTATGACAACTGGAGGACATTATGGTAAGTAAAATAAACCAGACAAAGAAAGACAAATATTTATGATCTCACTTACATGTGGAATCTAAGGATAATGTTGAACTCATAGTAACAGAGAGTACAAAGGTGGTTACCAGAGACTGGAGGGTAGGGGAAAAGGGGAAATGCTGGTCAAAGGGTACAAGCCTTCAATTATAGGATGAATAAATTCTGGAGCCCTAATGTATAGCTTGGTGACTGTAGTTAATAGTATTGTATTTTATACTTGAAATCTGCTAAGAGAGTAGATTTCAAGTGTTCTCATCACATCCCAAAAGAAATGATAATTATGTGAGGTAATGGATATGTTACTTACTTTGACAATGGTGATCATTTCACAATGTATATGTATATCAAAACATCACATTGTACACCTTTAATATATACAATTTTATTTGTCAATCATACCTCGGTAAAGCTGGGGGAAAAAAGAAGTAAGCTGAGAGTAAAATATAACTAAAACTGTTAAGTTTTATTAAGGCATAAGTAATGAAACTACTATTGGTAAAAACAAAACAAAACATGAGAAAAAAAACCTAAACAAATGGTATTTTTATGGATGGGACAACCCAATATAATAAACATATAAGTTCCTCCCCCACCCCCGACACACACACACAAAGAATACTTCTGAAAATCAACAACCTTCCTTTTCATGACTGGGGTGTTATAAGAGGAAACTGTTATAGATGCCAAATGCAGAGGTAAACATTTTGAGAATCACTCACAATTAATACCAGAGATGGAGGCAGAAACACACCACTCTTGTTGTTTGGTCGACCATCAAATCAATATTGTTTAAATATATGTTCAGCATTTATTTAGAAGAAGTGCATTGGAGAGTCTAAAGTCACACAGCCAGATGGCTTATAGTTACCAAATCTTTGCTCCTCAGAGACAAGTTAGGGTCACTGAGTATGACCTTGGGAGATCTCATCACCTTGCCAACTCAAGCCGCTCAATGACAACCACACTGATCTCTAACCACAACAGGATATCCTTAAGAGATCTGAGAAATAAATTTCCTCCATATTCCCATACATTACCAGGTCCCTGGAGGTTTGCTTTGGACAGCCACAACTCAGCTTGTCCCATTTTAAAAAACATATTTAAACAAAATGCTGTTATTAATAGACGTATTAAAATAAGCTGGGGTGGGTTTGGTAGACCTGCACTTTGCACTTCTAGCTTCTGCCATGGCCTCATTTAGTAGTTTGTGAGGCACATGTGCCATGAACAGTGCTCTCATTTTCAATGGGAAAGACAATCTACTTTTTCCCAAGGCTTGCTAGATATCACTTAACCAACACCTCCCTCCTCAAGGACTGCAGGCAGAGGCAGAGTGCTCCGACACTGGTGGCTGGGACAGTCAACTCAGTCAGGTCCAGTGACGGTGGCAGAAGGATTGGATGCTGTTGCTGCTGCCCACTTGATAACATCTGTCAGTTGTGCCATGGCCCATGCTTCCATCGAAGAACTGCACAGAGCCTCCAGGCCACCTAATTATAGGTGAATTGTCTATGAAGTAAGTGAAGGAAACAGGCTGAGCAGTCCTGCCACACTGTATACGGAGTAGTCTGGTCACTCTTGCTTCAGTGGTTTTATTACATATTGTATAAATATATGTGCATTATACTATATATAGTGTAAATCTACAGCCATTTATTTATTATACTGTATGTTAATTTTCCTCCAAAATCTCCTTCAGGAAGAATAAGCTCTTAAAAGATTCTTACAGGATGAAAAACTAAGTCCATTTTGGTTTTTAAGAAAGTTAATGATGAATGTATAAATTGTACAAAATATTTATTAATATTTACCATGGCCAGTAATGGTTATAGTAACATCACTGATGACAGGAAAAGTAGAAGACCCAAATTTGCTGAAGAAAACTCAGCATCTACTTCCAACGTTAGTTAACATGTCTTTAAAGACAAGTGTGCCTCGAGATGACACATGCAGACTTAGAGGTGTATTCTCAGTCTGTGAAGCATGACTTCTCATTTAGACCAAATGACAGGTCTTCTAAATTAATTTTGCTCACTTTCAAGTCTAGGTTTTCTTGTGCCCATGTGAAAAGTAAAGTGATATCTGTATTGGCTGTCTTAGTTGAAAGAGAACTTTGCAGCCAATTCAATAATGTCCATTTTATATTGGTGTCATCAATATAATTCCAATATTAGTTTGAATTTTTTCTATATAATTCATGGAACCAAGTCAAGTTTTTAGAAGCTCATTCTGTCAAAGGTGAAACATCTAACTTTGTTGTGAATACTACTGTAATTTTAGTTAAAAAGTTCACCATTGAAGTAAAATCATTTGGTTTTTCATATAAATTTTGAGGCAGTACAGCTTTATGATAAAACAATGTTCTTGTTAAATTGAGACCCATGGGGCTTCCCTGGTGGCGCAGTGGTTAAGAATCCACCTGCCAATGCAGGGGACATGGGTTTGAGCCCTGGTCCGGGAAGATCCCACATGCCCTGGAGAAACTAAGCCCGTGCACCACAACTACTGAGTCTGCGTGCCATAACTGCCGAAGCCTGCACACCTACAGCCCGTGCTCCACAACAAGAGAAGTCACTGCAATGAGAAGCCCGCGTGCTGCAACGAAGAGTAGCCCCCGCTCGCCACAACTAGAGAAAGCCTGCGCGCAGCAACGAAGACCCAACACAGCCAAAAATTAATTAATTAATTAAAAGAAAAAAGAAACCCATGGATCAGAAATGTTCTTGGAATTGATTGAGATGCACACATAATTGTTTTTTAAAATCTATAATAATCTACCAATGGCAATAGAAACCATACTGTAAAAATTTATTAAAAATTTTATATACACAGGGCTTCCCCTGGTGGCGCAGTGGTTGAGAGTCTGCCTGCCGATGCGGGGGACACGGGTTCGTGCCCCGGTCCGGGAAGATCCCACATGCCGCGGAGCGGCTGGGCCCGTGAGCCATGGCCACTGAGCCTGCGCGTCCGGAGCCTGTGCTCCGCAACGGGAGAGGCCACAACAGTGAGAAGCCTGCGTACCGAAAAAAAAAAAAAAATTTATATACACAGATTAATTAAAATACAAAATATTGGTGAAGCTAATTTGGATTCAAATAAGAACTATTATTAATTTAAAAATTTAAATGTCTGAGCCTCACAAGAATTCTTTTTTTTTTTTAAACATCTTTATTGGAGTATAATTGCTTTGCAATGGTGTGTTACTTTCTGCTTTATAACAAAGTGAATGTTACACATATGTCCCCATATCTCTTCCCTCTTGCATCTCCCTCCCTCCCACCCTCCCTATCCCACCCCTCTAGGTGGTCACAAAGCACGGAGCTGATCTCCCTGTGCTATGCAGCTGCTTCCCACTAGCTATCTATTTTACATTTGGTAGTGTATATATGTCCATGCCTCTCTCTCACTTTGTCCCAGCTTACCCTTCCCCCTCCTCATAACCTCAAGTCCATTCTCTAGTAGGTCTGTGTCTTTATTCCCATCTTGCCCCTAGGAAGAACTCTTTTTTAAGTAAACCCAAGTGGCTTATAATGGCATTGAACCTTTTGGTTAGGGAGTCCTGTTCAAATGCCTTGTGTCTAAAATGAGATAAAAACCTTTAATCAAAATATTTCAGAAATGCAGTGCCCCAAACATTCAGTTTCCAAAGCTTTTAGCAAATTGTAATTATTGAATACAAAACTTACAAATAATAAGATATTGCAATTTATCTCTACAAAAGCAAGGAAAAGCTGAAAGATTTAAACAATGAGAGATGAAATACTTAATTTTGAAATTCTATAATTTTAATTTAAAATACCTTGACTTCTAAGAATAGCTTTTTAATGGAATGCCTCCTTTCAATTGGATAAATAGTATGGGCATACCTCAGAGATATTGCATTCCAGACCACTGAAATAAAGCTGATATTGCAATAAAGCAAGTCACATGAATTTTTTGGTTTCCCAGTACATGTAAAAGTTATATTTACACTATATTGTAGTTATTAAGTGTGCAACTGCATTATGTCTTAAAAAACAATGTACACACCTTAATTTAAAAATACCTCTAATTTTAATACTTTTGCTATTTGCATGACATCTGCAGTTACTTCCTCCACTGATGTATTAAACCGCTCAAAGTCATCCATGAGGGTTGGAAGCAATTTTTTCCAAGCTCCTATTAATGTTGATATTTTGACCTCTTTGCATGAATCACAAATGTTCTTCCTGACATGTAGAATGGACCTCGTCCCCCAAGAGCTCTGATGGAGATGTACAGCCAGATTAATGTTGTTTTCATGCCTGCTAACACAACATCCATTCTGCAACCCATGGATCAACGAGTAATTTCAACTTTCAAATCTTATTATTTAAGAAACACATTTTGTAAGGCTATAGCTACAATAGACGGTGATTCCTCTGATGGATCTGAGTAAGTATATTGAAAACCTTCTGGAAAGGATTCACCATTCTAGATTCTAGAATTCGAAGTGGAGCCTGAAGATGTGACTGAATTGCTGCAATCTCATGACAAAACTCAAATGGATGAGTAGTTGCTTCTTACGGATGAGCAAAGAAAGTGGGTTCTTGAGATAGAATCTCTCCTGGTGAAGATGCTGTGAAGATTATTGAAATAACAAAGGATTTAGAATATTACATACACTCAATTGATAAAGCAGTGGCAAGGTTGAGAGGATTTTTTCCAATTTTGAAAGCGTTTCTACTGTGAGTAAAATGTTATCCAACAGCACTGCATGCTACAGAGAAACTTCATGAAAGGAAGAGTCAATCAATGTGGCAAACTTCATTGTTGTCTTATTTTAAGAAATTGTCACAGCCATCCCAACTTTCAGCAGCCACCACCCTGATCAGTCAGCAGCCATGGATATCACATCCGGGCAAGACCCTCCACTTGCCAAAAGGTTATGACTTCCTGAAGGCTCAGATGATGGTTGGCATTTTTAGCAATAAAGTATTTTTAAATTAAGGTATGTACATTTTTTAGACATATGATATTGCACACTTAATAGAATACAATATAAAGATAACTTTTATATGCACTGGGAAACCAAGAAAATTCATGTGACTCGCTTTATTGCAATATTAGATTTAGTCTCTGAGGTATGCCTGTACCTGAAGGAAACAAAGTCATTATCTCAAAGAGATAGTGCACTCCCATGTTCATTGCAGCATTATTCGCAGTAGCCAAGATATAGAGACAACCTCTGTTTGTCAACAGATGAATGGATAAAGAAGATGTGATCACACACACACACACACACACACACACACACACACACACTGGAATGTTATTCAGCTGTGAAAAAGAAGGAAACTCTGCCATTTGCAAAAATGTGGATGAATCTAGAGGACATCATGCTAAGTGAAATTAGTCAGACAGAGAAAGACAAAAACTGCATGATCCCACTTATGTGTGCAATCAATTAAAAAAAAATAAAGGTTGATTCATAGAAACAGAACAAAATGGTGGTTACCACGGCCAGAGGGTTGAGGCGGAAGGTGGAGGTGGGGAAGGAGATGGGAGATGCTAGTCAAAGGATTCAGTTATAAGAAGCATAAGCTCTGGTGAACTAATGTACAGCATGGTGACTATAGTAAATGTTACTTTGTTGTGTGCTTGAAATTTGCTGAGAGTAGACCTCAGCATTTTCACCACATACACACACACACACACACACACACAGATAGCTATGTGAGGTGATGGATGTGTTAATTAATCTGATTGTGGTGGTCATTTCACAAAGTATATATGCATATCAAATCATCATGTTGTACACTTTAAATATAAACAATTTGTTTATTATACCTCAATAAAGCTGAAAAATAAAAGGAACTGAATAAGGTATGTGAATAATGTACCTAAAATAATTATTTTGCTCATGTTATCTTGTAATATTTGTGTAATCAACATAAAGGTTTAATTTTTGCTTTAATGTATTCAGATAGACCTTGTTTTTTATTTTCTTAGAAAGAATACTACTTTGAAAATGGTTTGGAATTAAATTATTGTATAGATCCACCAAAATAATAAAACCAATTTGTTGGTCAATAAACAAATTTTTCAAAAGTCTCAGAAATAATCATAGATTATTTTTGGCACCTTTTAACCTTAAAATTGTACTGTTTGGAAGATAGTATAAATATATGGTAACCCTCCCCACTTACAGATTTGCACTCTGGGGCTCTGCTTAACTGGCCCTCCACTCTGTCTGTCTCAGGATAAAGCGCCACAAATAGCACACAGACAAACACATTACATCACAAGTTATTAAAAGAAGGTGTCTCATAAGGGAGAAACAGGGAGGATGAGAAAGGAAGGAGGAAGAGCAGAAGCAGACACTATTGCAACATGAGCTCCTCTTCTCCAGGTCATTCTTAGACCATCAACAACATGCTAAGCTAAATCGGAATATACCTTGGCGATTCCCTGGTGGTCCAGGGGTTAGGACTCTGCCCTTTCACTGGGGAGAGCCCAGGTTTGATCCCTGGTGAGGGAAATAGGATCCCACAAACCACACGGCCAAAATAATAAATAAATCAGAGAGTAACCCACTTTCTAGTAAATCTGTGAATATTATGCCTTTTCTCAACTTTATTAAAAATCGTTTTTCACTTTTGAAATTTTACTGTGTCTTGTGACTCTTACAAAGTAATTGTCGTGCAAACACATTAGCATGAACAGAGTAGGTGTCCTGTAGGGTATTCCAGGGGTGCACCAAGGGGGTTATCTGACATTTTATTTACTTCTTTATTTATTTGGCCACGCAGCATGTGAGATCTTAGTTCCTTGGCCAGGGATTGAACCTGTGCCCCCTGCATTGGGAGCTCGGATTCTTAACCACTGGACCGCCAGGGAAGTCCCTCTGGCATTTTAATAGGAAGGCTGTAATCTAGGAGTGGCCACTACAAAGCTTGAGTTCTCTTTACTTCTGAAAGCCCAGAGGATTTACAAATTATCAAAGTGAGTTTTTGAAATGGGTTTTTATTGGTGTAATTAGTGATATTCAAGAAATGTGGATTGGCTGAAATATTTTAGGAATGCTCCCATGCTTGCCTGAACAGGGTATAAGAATTCAGAGCTCTGGAAGCCTCTAGCCCTAAGGATGGCATCCAAATCTTGATCCCTAAACATCCTGCATCCAGCCGCTGGCTCAGAGGATTTGGGGTCAGTGAGCCTGATTCTTATCCTGATTAACTGCATGAACTTGTTAGGCTAGGTATGCTCTGAGCACTTAAAGGAAGAGAGAGCAGATTGAACTTACAAAGCAGGGCTTCTGAATTTTGTATCTGTTTGCAAATGAATGTCTGTGTGCCAGAGACTTGCTTTCACTGTAAACTGGTAGGAAGGGTGCAGGTGAGTGGCTGACCCTCACCCACCTGTAACTATGTGAGATGACTAATTCTGTCAAAAAGAACCTCATCGTTGGGTATGACCTGTCCCTCAATATGTCTCCCTTTAATTTTTTCAGGTTTCCAGGATCTAGACCAGTGGTTCTCAGAGTACTGTCCCCAGGCTAGCAGCACCAGCATCATCTAGGAACTTGTTAGAAGTGCAAATTCTCAAGACCCACCTTGGATCTGCTAAATCAGAAGATCTGGGGCTGTTTTATGTTATTCAGGTGATCCTTATGCCTGAATATTTGAGAAGCACTGAACCAGATCACATAGTGTCATCTATCCACCTTTTCCTGGTTGCTCTCCTTTTACTGTATCAGTTGTGCCTTATCTGAGATTCTTCACGTTGCTTACTTCTCTTACCATTATGTGTTTTTAAAAATTCTCCATAAATCAAGACCCATATGTAACTTTTAATCAGAATTCCTCACTAATCAAGTCTCTTTCAGAAAGACTATTTGTATTAAGTTGATTTTATAAACAACACCATTTCAGAAATTCATATTCCTCTGTGAGGCAGCAGCAATAGTGCAATGATTATCAAGCTCTGTTCTTTGGAACACTAGGCATTTCTCTGAGTCCCCTAAGGGGACACCTGGAAAGCTGGGGGAGGAGGAATAAGGCTTCTTATCCTTGCCTTTTTTTTTTTTTTTTTTGCGGTACGCGGGCCTCTCACTGTTGTGGCCTCTCCCGTTGCAGAGCACAGGCTCTGGACGCGCAGGCTCAGCGGCCATGGCTCACGGGCCCAGCCGCTCCGCGGCACGTGGGATCCCCCCGGACCGGGGCACGAACCCGTGTCCCCTGCGTCGGCAGGCGGACTCTCAACCACTGTGCCACCAGGGAAGCCCATCCTTGCCTCTTTAAAAGCCAACATTTGTTAAGCACCTCCTATGAGCCAGGCGTAGTTCTGATCCCTTCACTTGCTAATGTGTTCATTTAGGTGGTATTCTGCCCACCTTTTCCATCAGAGAAGCTGTGCTCTACTGTGTTTTACTTACTGGGTTGCAGCATAAGTTTTTCTTTAAGGAAAGAGATTGACACTAAAGACAAAACAAGCTGCACCCTTTACTCACTGAGCTCCAAGTACTCAGGCCTTCTCTCCAGTCCTGGAATAAACAGGTTCTTTCCTATTCCAAGCTTTCACATGCTCCTCCCTCTTCCTGAAGCTTCTCCCTCAACCAACCATAGCAGGCTCTCTCTCATCCTTTAGTTTTCTGCTTAAACATTATCTCTTCTAAGAGAAACTTAACCATCTGATTTGTTTGAGGGAGTCCTCCTCTTTTATTCCTTCATAAAGCACACTTATTTTTATCTTTATAGCATTTAATGCAGTTTGTTATGATATAGTTCCCTTGTTCAATTTTTTTTTTTTTTTTGCGGTACACGGGCCTCTCACTGTTATGGCCTGTCCTGTTGCAGAGCACAGGCTCTGGACGCGCAGGCTCAGTGGCCATGGCTCACGGGCCCAACCACTTCGCGGTATGTGGGATCCTCCCGGACCGGGGCACGAACCCGTGTCCCCTGCATCGGCAGGAGGACTCTCAACCACTGCGCCACCAGGGAAGCCCTCCTTGTTCAATTTTTGTGGTCTGTTCCCCACTGGACTGTAGGCTTGGCAAGGGCTGGGACCTTATCTATCTTGTCCTTTGTCTACCCAGCACCTACTAGTGTCTGACACAATGTTGGTGCTTAATAAATATTTGGTGATTTGATGACTGAAGTATAATGAGGCAACGAGTTCTCATTCAGGATCTTTCATTAACTGAAACAGTTTCATCTGTAAATAAAGGTTGAATGAGATGCTCTATGAGATGATTTCTGCTTCAGCATCACATGGTTCAAAATTAACTTTTAATTTTACACTTGTCTGCTTATGCTTCTAGTGGGCAGGTGCTTTGTATCCTTCCTTAATTGCTCATTGTGTAAGGGAAAGCATTTATGTTAATTTCTCAAGTGAACAAGAATAGAGGTGTTAAAATAAAATTCAAAATGGAGATCACACTTGAAAATTTCCTGAGCAGACAGAACCAGTTCAGCCAAATAAGCGAAACCTAATATAGCTTTTACTCTGCAAAGTAAGCAGAACTTAACTTGGATTGTAAATTCTCCTGAAAATCATAATCAAAACCTAAATTAACCTAAATTGTTTTAGGTTGCCTAAAATGGCATAAGAAGACCACTTTTAACCAATCCCCTGTCATTTGGAAAAACCCCACTGCTATAACCAATCATTATAAAGATTAAATTGCTTCCCTGTTTTCACTGTATAAGCCATCCTATAAAATGCCTCTGTGCTTAGTGCCACTATTGGTTTGAAGACTCCCAGTTTTCAAACTGTTCTTCTATGCACAATAAACTCTTACTGGATACAATTATATTGATTTGGTTTTATTCCTAACAGTTTCTGGATTTTGACATGAGCCACCTGACAACTTTACATTGGATTAGCCATAAGGAATGGAATCTGGTCTATGTCCAGTCATGCTACACAGACACTAATTGTGAAGAGAAATTTAGAAAAACTTTGATCTGGATCAAGGAAAAGGAGTATTGGAAATAAAGTGTATTTAAATTTTTAAATGAATTAAGATTTATAATCTCATTAAATTATATATTTATTAATCTAATTTTAAAATGGGCAGAGGATCTGAATAGACATTTTTCCAAAAACAACATAGAAGTGGTCAACAAGTAAATGAAGGGTGCTCAACCTCACTAATCATCAGGGAAATGCAAACCAAAATGACAATCCGGTATCTCCTCACATCTGTTAGAATGGCTATCTTCAAGAAAACAGGAGATGACAAGTGTTGGCAAGGATGTAGAGGAAAGGGAACCATTGCGCACTGTTGGTGGGAATGTAAATTGGTATAACCACCATGGAAGCAGCATGGAGGTTTCTCAAAAAATAGAACTACAGCATCATCCAGCAATCCTACTTCTGGGTATATATTCAAAGGAAATGAAAACAGAATATCTAAGAGGTATCTGCACTTCCATGTTCATTGCAACCTTATTCACAGGAGGCAAAATATGGAAACAACTTAAGTGTCCAACAGATGAATGGATAAAGAAGATGTGGTGTAGACATACAGTGGAATGTTATTTAGCCATGAGGAAGAAGAAAATCCTCCCATTTGTAACAACTTGGATGAAACTTGAGGGCATTATGCTAAGTGAAATACACCAGACAGAGGAAGACAAATACTACATGGTATCACTTATCTGCTGAATCTTAAAAAAAATGTTAAACTCATAGAAACGAAGCAGAAAAGTGGTTGCCAGGGGCTGAGGGGTGAAAATAATAGGGAAAGTTTGGTAAAAGGTCTAAACTTTCAGCTATGAGAAGAATAAGATCAGAGGATCTAATGTAAAACATGGTGACTATGTTGATAACACTGTATTATGTAGTAACTGAAATTTTATAATTATTATATAATTGAAATTTGCTAAGAGTAGAACTTAAACGGTTTAACAACAACAACAACAAAAAAAGACAAATATGTGAGGTGATGGATGTGCTAGGCTGTGGGAGGCAAGAACATGCAATGGAGGAAAGGCAGCCTCTTCAGTAAGTGGTGCTGGGGAAGATGGACAGCTGCATGCAAAAGAATGAGATTAGAGCACTCCCTAACATCACACACAAAAACAGATTCCAAAGGGATTAAACACCCAAGTGCAAGAACGAATACCATAAAACTCCTAGAGGAGGGCTTCCCTGGTGGCGCAGTGGTTGAGAGTCCGCCTGCCGATGCAGGGGACACGGGTTCGTGCCCCGGTCCGGGAAGATCCCACATACTGCGGAGCGGCTGGGCCCGTGAGCCATGGCCGCTGAGCCTGCGCGTCCGGAGCCTGTGCTCCACAATGGGGGAGGCCACAACAGTGAGAGGCCCGCATACAGCAAAAAAAACAAAACAAAACAAAACAAAAACCTCCTAGAGGAACATATAAGAAGAACACTCTTTGACATAAACCACAGTAATATTTTTTTGGATCTGTCCCCTAGAATAATAGAAGTAAAAGCAAACATAAACAAATGGGACCTAATGAAACTTAAGAGCTTTTGCACAGCAAAGGAAACGATAAACAAAATGAAAAGACAACCTATGGACTGGGAGAAAATATTTGCAAATGATGCAACCAACAAGGGCTTAATTTCCAAAATATACAAACAGCTCATACCACTCAATATCAAAAAAAACAAACAACCTAATCAAAAAATGGCAGAAGAACTGAATAGACATTTCTCCAAAGAAGACATACAGATGGCCAACAGGCACATGAAAAGATGCGTGGAGAGGGTAGAGAGAAAAGGGAACCCTCCTACACTGTTGGTGGGAATGTAAGTTGGTGCAGCCACTATGGAAGACAGTATGGAGATTCCTCAATAAACTAAAAATAGAGTCACCATATGATCCAGCAATCCCACTCCTGGGCATATATCTGGAAAAGACAAAAACTCTAATTCGTTTAGAGTTAGACACATGCAGCTTAATGTTCATAGCAGCACTATTTACAATAGCCAAGACATGGAAGCAAGCTAAGTGTCTGTTGACAGATGAGTGGATAAAGAAGATATATATATATGTGTGTATATATATACACACATATATATGTGTATATATATATGTATATATATGTGTATATATATCTATCTTTATATATATGTATATATACGTGTATATATATAGTGTATATATATGTGTATATATATATATCTTTATATATATATATAAAGAAGATATATATATATATATACACACAATAGAATGTTACTCAGCCATAAAAAAGAATGAAATAATGCCATTTGCAGAAACATGGATGGACCTAGAGATTATTATATTAAGTGAAGTAAGTCAGACAGAAAAAGACAAATATCATGTGATATCACTTATATGTGTAATCTAAAAAAATGATACAAAAGATCTACAAAACAGAAATAGACTCACAGACATAGAAAACAAACTTATGGTTATCAAAAGGGAGAGTTGAGGGGAGAGATAAGAGTTTGGGATTAACAGGTACACACCACTATATATAAAATAGATAAACGACAAGGGCCTACTGTATAGCACAGGGAACTATGTTCAGTATTTTGTAATAGCCTATAATGGAAAAGAATCTGAAAGAGATACATAAACATAACTGAATCATTTTGCTGTACACCTGAAACTAACACAACATTGTAAATCAGCTATACTTAAATAAAAATAAATAAATAAAATATCTTAAAATCATAAAAAATATATGTGAGGTGATGGATGTGTTAATTGACTTGGTGGTGGGAATCCTTTCACAATTAATAATAATAATAATACAATGAATTAAGATTGTATTCACTGAATAATGAAGAATGAATTATGACGAAAAATGGTAGAAACTTTTCTAGATTTTCATTAAGCCTTTTGTAATAGGGAAGAACAAATCTGACTCCATATTAGATCTGTTTCTTTTACTTTAACCTTTATATTCTATTGCTTTTGCTTCCAGTTAAGAATGTTGCCTAGGGCTTCCCTGGTGGCGCATTGGTTAAGAATCTACCTGCCAATGCAGTGGACATGGGTTTGAGCCCTGGTCCAGGAAGATCCCACATGCCGTGGAACAACAGAGGCCGTGTGCCACAACTACTGAAGCCCATACACCTAGAACCCGTGCTCCACAACAAGAGAAGCCACCGCAATGAGAAGCCTGCGCACCGCAACGAAGAGTAGCCCCTGCTCACTGCAACTAGAGAAAACCTGCACGCAGCAATGAAGACCCAATGCAGCCAAAAATAAATAATAAAATAAAATAAATAAATTTATTAAAAAAGAAGGTTGCCTATAGCCTGACATATACAGGACAGCCTATTCTCAAAGCTCTGACCTTTAAGACTCCATTCATAGAGAGTTATCTGGACAGCTGCAAGCACAAAGAATTCCTGCACCAAGAAGTTTGCAACAACCAACCTCACCCCTCTCTCACCTTGCCTTTAAAAATGCTTTGCTGAAACACTTCTGAGAGTTCGGGGTTTTGGGGGCAGGAGCCATTTCCTTGCATGGCCCTGCAATAAACCCTTCTCTGCTCCCAACTCAGATGTTTTGGCTTGTTTGGCCTCACTGTGGATCGGGCACATGAACTTGTGTTCACTAACACTTTCACATCGTAGAATTTTGTCTTGGAATTCAGAAGAAAATTCTCTTCTTCTTCTCCTCCTCCTTCTCCTCCTCTTCTTCCTCTTTTCCTTCTTCTCCTTCCCCTTCTCCTTCTTCTTCTTCCTGTCTTATTAAGTTATAAATGATGGAAAATTTTAAGTTTCAAACTACTTGTACTTTTGGTTTTGTTTTGTCTTTGGGTGTTTTAATAAACTGTAGATAAAATTTTCATCAGTTGTCCGTAAACTGCCACTTGAAAACTATGGGAACACGATGCTCAGAAGACCATCCTCAGCCCCATTTAGACAACTGCTGTAGATTAATGATGCCAAATTGGTCTCAGAGTCTTGCCTTTAGATGCTTTGACTCCAGGTAAATTGAGGAAGAATGGACCGGAACACCAACTACACTCACCACTGCCTGCTGTGTTCTAGACTGTCCAGAGGGCAAACTCTTGAATAAAATTCAATAAAAACATATCCACACCTGCATGCTCTTCACACACCTCTCCATCAGGGGGTAGCAAGGAGTTAGCTGGAAGAGCCCTGGTCAGAAAATATGAAGATGAAACTTCTCACTGTAAATCTATCACTAAATTGCTATGTGATACACAAAAATAAACTCAAAATGGATTAAAGACCTAAATGTAAGAGCTGACACTGTAAAACTCTTAGAGGAAAATATAGGAAGAACACTCTTTGACCTAAATCACAGCAAGATCCTTTTTGACCCACCTCCTGGAGAAATGGAAATAAAAACAAAAATAAACAAATGGGACCTAATGAAACTTCAAAGCTTTTGCACAGCAAAGGAAACCATAAACAAGACCAAAAGATAACCCTCAGAATGAGAGAAAATATTTGCAAGCGAAGCAACTGACAAAGGATTAATCTCCAAAATATACAAGCAGCTCATGCAGCTCAATATCAGAAAAACAAACAACCCAATCCCAAAATGGGCAGAAGACCTAAATAGACATTTCTCCAAAGAAGATATACAGATTGCCAACAAACACATGAAAGAATGCTCAACATCATTAATCATTAGAGAAATGCAAATCAAAACTACAATGAGGTATCACCTCACACTGGTCAGAATGGCCATCATCAAAAGATCTACAAACAATAAATGCTGGAGAGGGTGTGGAGAAAAGGGAACCCTCCTGTACTGTTGGTGGGAATGTAAATTGACACAACCACTATGGAGAACAGTGTGGAGGTTCCTTAAAAAACTAAAAGTAGAACTCCCATATGACCCAGCAATCCCACTACTGGGCATATACCCTGAGAAAACCATAATTCAAAAAGAGACATGTACCACAATGTTCATTGCAGCACTATTTACAATAGCCGGGACATGGAAGCAACCTAAGTGTCCATTGACAGATGAATGGATAAAGAAGATGTGGCACATATATACAATGGAATATTACTCAGCCCCATAAAAAGAAGCAAAATTGAGTTATTTTTAGTGAGGTGGTTGGACCTAGAGTCTGTCATACAGAGTGAAGTAAGTCAGAAAGAGAAAAACAAATACCATATGCTAATATATATATGGAATCTAAAAAAAAAATGGTTCTGATGAACTTAGGGGCAGGACAGGTATAAAGATGCAGACGTAGAGAATGGACTTGAGGACATGGGGAGGGGGAAGGGTAAGCTGGGATGAACTGAGAGAGTAGCATTGACATATATACACTACCAAATGTAAAATAGATAGCTAGTGGGAAGCAGCTGCATCGCACAGGGAGATCAGCGAAGTGCTTTGTGACCACCTAGAGGGATGGGATAGGGAGGGTGGGAGGGAGATGCACAAGGGAGGGGATGTGGGGATATATGTATACGTATAGCTGATTCACTTTGTTATACAGCAGAAACTAACACAACATTGTAAAGCATTGTACTGCAATGAAGATGTTAAAAAGAAAATTGTTATGTGACCTCAAGAAAATAACTTCACGTCAAAGACATTAACTTTTTCTCATTTGTAAAAGTGATAGAGCTTGATTTAAGATATTCTCTACTCCCTCAGGATTATTTTTGTCTGTATCTATTTAGATAAACTGTTACTGAGCCAAACTCAGGTCTGTTCACCCACGTGCAGTAAAGCCAATCTACTGACACTGGGTTGTGTTGAAGGAAAATGCAGTATTTATTGTAAAGGCACCAATACAAGAAGGACAGGTGGCTCGTGCTCTAAAACCCCTAACTCCCCAAGGGGTTTCAACAAAGCAATTTTAAAGGCCAGGTGAGGGAAGGGGGGGGTCACAGGATATGTGATCATCTTGTGCACAATTCTCTGATTGGTTGATGTTTAGGTATCAGTCCTTAGGCACCAGTAGTTCTGAGGGTTCATTGTCATCAAGTAGTTAATTTCTTCCATTTGGTGGTGGTTTCAGCATCTGTAAAATAACTCAGGAAGTGTACATCAGATACTATTATCTAGGTACTTCAGAAAGGAGCTACAGCAGAGGATATAGGGGAGGGGTCTGTCCCTGTAGGATCCAATAGGGTTCTGCTCAGTTACAAAACAAGAATTGACATGATTTCTCTTCATTCATACCTGCCCACTTTATTCCTTACTGGTCTACCAGGAGTGAGTGAAAGAGGCTGCTTGCCACGAGGTGAGAGAAACAAGAGGAGAGTGGTAATGCAATGAGTTCTGGGTTTCAAATGCCAAACCTGGGACAGCCAAAATTTCCCTGAGTGATTTAACTATCAATAATATTGATTGGTAGGTGAATTGAGGGGGGTGGGACTAGATCTCAAATCCTGGCCTGTAGATATCTATGACATTTAGTATTGATTCCCTTCAAGTAACTACTGGGCGTTTCCTAGAATAGTTCTCAAAGTAATACACCTTATATTATGACCTAGGGCACATACATACATACATGACCAAATCAACACTTAGCCTGACATCATACAATGCATTCTGTTATTTTCTATTCTATTGTGTTTGTTTCTTCTTTGTTTTTTAATTCTTGGCATCCAACAGCAATTTAAAAGCATTCTTGGGGTAGAGGGAATATGGCTAGCAGCTGTCTCCTTCTTGGATCTGGGTTATGGATTTTAGAACAGATGTTTGTTATTCACTTCCAATCTTCTTAGGCAATTTGCCAGTGCGGTTGTCCTGCTGTTGGTCTTTGAGTTGATGGCCCATCTGTCCTGGATCTTGATGAGTGTGGGGGTAGAAGTGGGGGACTCAGAGAGAAAGCTCATTAAACATGACCTTGTTCTAGGATTCAGAATATGGTGGGTCTGCACTAAATCATCCTGTCAGATAGGTAGTTATTTAAAAGAAATTTGGGGGAATTCCCTGACAGTCTAGTGGCTAGGACACCGGGCTCTTGCTGCTGAGGGCCCGGGTTCAATCTCTGGTTGGGGAACTAAGATCCCACAAGCCGTGTGGCTCAGCCAAAAAAAAAAAAAAAGAAAGAAATTTAGATCTATGATTTTTAAAAATTCTTTTAAAAAAATTAAACAATTTAGAAATGTAGTCATCTCCTGCTGTGTATCAGTAATCTGTTACTGAAAATTAGTTGTTCTGCACGAAAATGCTAGTCTGGAGCTTATTTACATTTATCTTAAGTAGGAAAAATTATGTTACTATGTCAACCCCAAGCCCTCAGCTAATTTCTTAAACAGGTTGCTAAAGGGTGGTAATATACCTATACATAATTAAAAATCCAAACCATCTTGTTAACTGTCAAGAGCTTAGAACTTTGTTTCTTTCTCACCAAATAATTAATACATTTGATAACGAACAGCAGGCTTTGTGCAGGAGAAGGCCACTGACCAAGATGGCTTTAATGTTCCCCTCAGTCTGATTAAACTTAAACTGGCTTCTTTCTGACTTGAGGCCCCTGAGCTCCCTTTACTTTAGAAGACTTGTAATTGTAATTTTTTTCTCTGCCCCTTTGAGATGTAAATCTTTTTAACAGCCTCTTATCAGTTTTACAACCAGGAAAGTCTTTCTCAAGAACCTGGGAGCCCTCCCTTGAAATGTAATCAGCAAAGGAGATGCACCCCTATCTCACAGCTTCTGATGGAGGGTAGGCGCCAACTCCAAGGTTCCTTGCTCCAGGTTGCAAAACTATCCCTTGTCATAAAGATATGAGAAAATTATTTTTCCTTTGGTTAAAGCCAATCAGCAAACACAGATGGCCTGTGACCTCCCCATAACGTCCTCCAGTACTTTTCTACTAGCTCACCCCAGCCATTAAAAAGCATTACCTCTCTGCTGCCATGGATTTGAGTTCAGACTTAGTTCTGGCCTCTCCCTCCCATTGCAGTAGCATTGGATAAAGTCTTCTTCATCTGTTTAACTTTGTCCAGTGTAATTTTTGTTTTAACACTGCCAATGGTCCTGTACTTCATCCTTTTTGTGGCCACTCAATTTCACAATTTTCAAAAAATTTTTACAGGGACTCTATATTAGTTTTCTGGGGCTGTCAAAACAAAGTACAGTAAACTGGATGGCTTAAAAAAAATTTATTGGCTTATGAATTTGGAGGCCCAAGCCCAAAAGCAAAGGTGTTGACAGGACCATGCTCTTTCTGAAGGCTCTAGGAAAGAATCTGTTCCATGTGTTTCTCTTAGCTTCTGATGTTGCCAGTAATCCTTGGTGCTCCTTGACTTGTAGATGCATTATTCCAGTCACTGCCTCCATGGTCACATGGCATTCTCCCTGTGCATGTCTCTCTCTGTGTCTCTTCTCTCTCTTTTTTTTTTTTTTTGCAGTATGTGGGCCTCTCACTGTCGTGGCCTCTCCTGTTGTGGAGCACAGGCTCCGGACGCGCAGGCCCAACGGCCATGGCTCATGGACCCAGCCACTCCGTGGCATGTGGGATCTTCCCAGACCAGGACATGAACCCGTGTCCCCTGCATCGGCAGGCAGACTCTCAACCACTGCGTCACCAGGGAAGCCCTCTTCTCTTTTCATAAGGATACCAATCATATTGGATCAAGGGCCTACACTACTTGACTATGACCTCATCTTAACTTACGTCTTAATTATATCTTCAAAGACCCTATTTCCAAATAAGGTCACATTCACAAGTACCAGGGATTAGGACTTCAACATATCTTTTTCAGGGGACACAAAGCAACCCACAACTCACTCTGAAGAAACATCAATAATATTTAGAATGAAAGGCTTTTCCTGCATTTCATTTTGTTAAAATATTGTATTATGCTTAAATGTAAACAGAAGATTTGTCTATATACATGTTGGCTGAAATGTTATATTGAGAAATACATATGTCTATGAAGTTTGGGTATTAAAAATGAAGAGGTGTCTATGTCTTTGGGGAGGTTTACCCAGAAGACATTGTGCAGGGTAGGTAGTACTCTATCTGCCTGGATGACAGGCTTAGGTCTCATGAGAGTGAAGCTTCTTTAAGGAGGAATCAAGGAATATGTCACAGACAAAACCAAGCAAGTAAGGAGATTGACTTTATTCAGGCTGATCTTGGGTGGCCTCAGCCTGCAGTGACTTGAAGCAGCATTTCGGTTCTCAGCCAGAGATTGAAGCCAGGCCACAGCAGTGAGAGTGCCTAATCCTAACCACTAGACCACAAGGGACAGTGGCCAGTGACAAAGCCCTGGCCCATCAGCTGTGCAGAAATGAATTTCCACATAGAGACCGAAAGTAGTGAAACAAGTAAAGTGTTTACCAGGAGGAAAAAGAGTACGTGTGGATAGACACATGGGTGGGCTCAGAGAAAGTGCCCTCAAGTGCCCTCATGGTAGTTTGAATCACTTTTATGGTGCATTTTGTCTGGGTTTCCTTTGGCCAATCATCTTGCTTTGCATGGTTCTGAATCCGTATTTGGTTTATCTCCGGGTCCTCCCGTGTATGTGTGTGTGTCTCTTAGCCAAGATGGTTTCTAGTGAAGAGGCCTATGGGTAGGTCACTTACTATGAGGTGATGCCCCCTCCCTTTTGACCTCTGAGGAGCCTTTCTGCACATGTGTAGTTGGGAAGGTCTCCCTGACTTTGAGAATGAGGAATACGTGGTCTTTTATCAATTATCTGGGCAGGACTTAGCTTCTCCTCCCTCCTGCTATTTTGGAGTATCCGTCCACAGGGGACAACTCCAGCTGCCCAGACTAGGGCCCATCTATCTCCTGCCTCAAGGCTATTGTGGTAAGGAGAGCCCCCCAGATCTGACATCAGAGTGCCTCTGCAGGGTGGTTTTGCCTTTGACTTACATAGGGAGGGGACATAAACAGGCCATAGGTGGAGGGTTTTACAGTTAGGGTTGTTTTGTAAGCAGGAGAAATCTCAGTCAGGTAGCCAAACAGAAAATGTTTTTCTCTGTGGTTAACTAGTTTCAGGGGAACAAAAAATAGCTAATCGATTATAACAAAGAATGGGAAGTTGGAGGATCTGTGTCTGGACTTATCAGCAGGTTCTGGCAAAAGGGGAAGGAATGATCTGTGTTTGGCCTTGTCACAGGTAAAGAGAGGAGTCATCTGCAAGGATTGTGGGAGTCATGAGAAAGAGTAGACAGTGGGTTTTATGAGTCAAATGGGGGAAGAGTGATTCTTTGAGTAAGCCCTTTCCTAGAATACAAAAGAATGGGGGGGATTTTGGAAAACAAAAGGTTGGGGGAGGTGTTCTTTACCATTGCTGCTTTCCAGAAGCACAGGGTAAAATTCAACGTCAGTCGTCAGGAGGAAGGACCTGTGTGTGTCTGACTGCATCTTGTCATTGCCTGCCTTTAACTATTTCTCTTTTAAGAAGCGGCTTACTTATCCCTGCAAAATGGACCCCACAGTTGAAGGCTGCTGCTGCCACCAAGTGGTGGTACCCACCTAGTGACTGCCAAACCTCAGACTCTAGTGGGCTGGGTGTACCCCAGGAGTGTGCAAGAAAAAACACTGGGATGCAGAGTTTTACTTTATTTTTATCAAAAAAGCAAGCAAGAATTTAAAAGTTAGTACCGAAATTTAACATACTAGTCTGTTCCTCACTCTGTATCTGTATCTGTCATAAGTCACCTTCTTGGGAAAGAGATGAGCTTCACATTGTGGTAACTTTCCTTTCTGAACCCCTTCAAAGTGTAGTAACATATTGCAGACTGTGAGTGCCTGATTAAGTGCAGATAATATTATCTAGTTTCAACTAAACCTATCCTTACACAATGGACAAATAGCTTTAAGAGACTCCTGCAGAGAAACTGTTGGTTTAAAAAATAGCGCAAATAGTGTATATACCAGCAAACAGGAATCCTACAACAGTAGAAGCTCTTAGACAGGCTACTTGACAAAAAAAAAAAAGTCTAGCACATTTTTACAAGAAGTTGATCAAAACATTCAAAATTGTCAATACTGTTTGAAATATGGCTTTAACATTGTTAATCTGAGCCTCATCCCAATTGTTGTGTATGAAGAGGTTTCATGAGATATCTCTTTTGGTTATTACAGCCACTTGCCCACCAAGATTTGAAATTAACTGAATTTACAACTCTATTTCATAGTGCTAACCCAGCCTTTTCAAAATTCGTGAAATGCAACATATATAATCACTGGTCCTTTTCCTGTTTTAGTGGAGAAGACCTGTGACTAGAGTCTATGTTTGCACACTTAGGAGATATAAGTATAAACTGTAGGTAAAGCAAAATTTTCAAAAAGTTAAAATCATGACTCTCTGGCAAATATAAAGTGAACACATGTCAGAGATTTAATTAACTCATTGATTAATAAAGGAACCAATAAAGATTCTATGACCAATTCAAAGAGCATATTAGAAGCAAGGATATTTATAGGATATAAAACTGATTAATGCCCAATCGACCACAAATCTTTGGAGTTGTAAGTTCTACCAACAGAGTTATATGCAGCCCCACCAGACAAAAATCTCCAAATTAACAAGTAACTTCACTAATTCTGAGACTTTTAATCAATAGTAAATAATGGGATAAACTTTATGTTACCATGACCCTCTGGCCAAATCCACTCCATGTATTTTGTAAATAAATTTTTATTGGAACTCAGTCATTTCCTTAGTGGAAGGTCTGAGTACTCAGAGTCCTAAAGCCAACAAAACCTGTAATATTTACTATCTGGACCTTTACAGATGAAGTGTGTTGGCCCTTGCCCTGGACAATCCTTGCGTGGGCTTTGCCCCCACATGTATTGAAAGGATGTTCTACTCATCTTTTTTGCCTTATTTCCAAGTTTTGGATAATTTTCATGACAGCTGCTTGAGAACCCTTAATACGTAATTTATCTGTTTCCACTATCTTCAGATAAGTCCTTTGGTTCAAATTCCCTATGTTTTATTTCTTTAAATATTTTTCCCCTCAAAATGTTTTAGATATTTGTTTTCTTTTATGCTGTTTTATTTACAAGTAATTTACTTTTATCCTTTTAAAAGAACTGCAACATTTCTTTAAATATAAAATTTTGCATTTTTTTACTATGAAGTTTGACCACATCATGATAAATATTGTTGTAGTTGTTAATTTCCTTTTCTTGGGTTACAATGAGACTCCCCATCTGCACATCTAATAGCATTCAATAACATTTCATTTGGTATGTTTTCTTGAATTTACACACCCATCATTGTAAGTATTCCATTGTCTATCTTCCATTTCTCTCATTTTCCTTTTATGTCACTTCAATCACCTTGTGCATTTTCTTTACAACTGATGTCGTTTCCACAAGCTTCTCCCCCCATTGTAACAATTCTTTGTTACAATGTCACTTTTATTTGTATAATCAAAACTATTTCAGCAATAGCATTAACTTTACCTTTATTTATATACTTAGCTCCACCAGCTCTTTTTTTTTTTTCTGGTCTCGTGTTGTTTTCTTAACTCATTCTTAATCAAATATTTAATTGTGTCCATGTATTCTTTAATTTTCCAGATCACTGGTTCATTGTAAAAGGATATAATTCAGAACCAGCCAGAAGGAAGAGAGGCACAAGGCAAGGCATGTGGGAAAGTGTGAGGAGCTTCCATGCTCTCTGAGTGCACAACTCTCCCCAAATCTCCACATGTTTACCAACCTGAAAACTCCAAATTCCCTAAGTCATTATTCAACAAATGTTTATGGAACACATACTATGAGCCAGATGGATACTGCAGTGAATAGGACCTATCCCTGTCACTTTCACAGTATAGTGAGGAAGTCAGGCAATGGGAAGCTAGGTTGTTTTGCTCAGTATCTTAAAATGTCTTTTCATGTGCCTCCTTTCAGTAATAAATATGTTGTAACACCCATTCTACTACACACCTACCTATATACACAGTTTTTTAAAAATCAGTATAATGCTTAAATTGAAACACACAGGGACTTCCCTGTTGTCCAGGGGTTAAGACTCCACACTTCCAATGCAGGGGTCATGGGTTTGATCCCTGGTTGGGGAACTAAGATCCCACATGCCTCTATGTGTGGTCAAAAATAAATAAATATATATTTTTAGAAAATTATTATAAAAATAATATATAGTTAATATGTAAATATTTGCTATGATTACACTAGAAGGCATAATGAATAGTGAGATGCTTGGGCCTCTATGTAAAATAATGAAAACACAATGAATACAAATGCATACAGAAACAGTTATGATATGTCACCAACTCAAATATCATAACTGGAGTTGCCTTCAGAAGAAATAATTTTCCAAATTGGTGAGTAACACAGTAAAATCCTTGGCCAAGTAAAGTACAATCTTTCCTAGATTTGCACAGTGGTTTCATTCCTGGAAAATTCAGTGTCTACTAAAAACATGCAAAAATAGTTTGATGTATGTAAAGCAAAGTTAGGTTTAGGGACTTCCCTGGTGGCACAATGGTTAAGAATCTGCTTGCCAATGCAGGGGGCATGGGTTCGAGCCCTGGTCCAGGAAGATCCCACAGGCTGCGGAGCAACTAAGCCCGTGCACCACAACTACTGAGCCTGTGCTCTAGAGCCTGCAAGCCACAACTACGGAGCCTGCGTGCCACAACTACTGAACCCGCATGCCTCGAGCCCATGCTCCACAACAAGAGAAGCCACTGCAACAAGCCTGCGCACCTCAACAAAGAGTAGCCCCCACTCGCCCCAACTAGAGAAAGCCCGTGCACAAGCAACAAAGACCCGAAGCAGCCAAAAGTAAAAGTTAATTAATTGATTAGTTAAAAAAATTTTTAACAAAAGAATGATGAAACATGCAAATTTAGGTTTAAGCTCAGATAATTATAAACAGACTTTTAACCTCCATAAATACATGGAAGGATATTAGAAGTTCATGCTGGCTGAGGAACAGGTTTTCATTGTAAGACTATTCTACACATTGTATAGTGTCCTTGGCCCCACTTACTAAATGACTGTAGTGCCCATTCAAATCCCTTCACCCTCAAATTCCATTCATTGGGACAATCTGAAAGACCTCCCCAAATTTCCAAATTGCCCTCTAGGGAGCAGTACAGTTCCTGTGGAAAATCACTGAAAACAGAACAAAAGATCTCCTGCAGGCTAAAACTGCCCTTGCCTCTGGGGTTTGGGTAGGGAGGGCAGCATTATTCTGTTGCCTGGGAGGCTGGCTTGGGCTGAAGGTGAGTGGTCAGATCAAAGGTATATGCTTTCTTCTGGCTAACTCCCAGGGAAGGCTGGATGTTGGGTCTTCTACAAAAACGAAAGGCAAAGGTGACATTTGACACTTTTCTCCTGCATTTTAAGTTTTCCTTGATCAGTTTGCCTGGCATAGAAAGCTAGGGTCAAAAACCTCTCCGTACAAAAAAAGATGAAATAAATGTGGAGATATCTATCTATATCTATATCTATATGTGTGTGTATACATAGATATATATTGTATATGTATACTCACATGCTTATTGTGTTGTTGTAGAAAAAGTGAAGGCAATCTAAATGTCTACATACAGGAGAGTTGATTTAAAAAAGAAAAAACAGGGGCTTCCCTGGTGGCTCAGTGGTTAAGAATCCGCCTGCCAATGCAGGGGACACAGGTTCGAGCCCGGGTCCAGGAAGATCCCACATGCCGCGGAGCAACTAAGCCCGTGTGCCACAACTACTGAGCCTGCAGTCTAGAGCCAGTGCGCCACAACTGCTGAAGCCCGCGTGCCTGGAGCCCGTGCTCCACAACAAGAGAAGCCACTGCACTGAGAAGGCTGCGCACCACAACGAAGACCAAACACAGCCCAAAATAAATAAATAAATAAAATTTTTTAATGAAAAAAGAAAAAACAACCTATGGCACATCTGTAAAATGAAATTCAGGCATACATTGAAAATATTTCAAGTACTGTAACTGAAAGTGGGGGTCTGGCCACTTGCTGCTCAAAAGCCAATAAAGAGGCAAGGTTGGTGGAAAGTGCTTTATTTAGGAGGCCAGCAACCTGCAGGGGAAGGCGGACCAAAGGCCAACGCCCCCTTACCCCCAACAATCAGTGGGCAAGAACTTTTATATAGAGAGGGAGGGGGCTACATGCAGAAACAGCGCAGTCAGCTCTGACAGTCATTTTGAAAGTAGTCATGCAGTGGCCTGATCAGCGTCATCTTGACTGTTCTAAGTACAGTTAGTCTTCAGTTCCAGGGTCGGTTTGTTCCCATTTCTTTGAGGCCAGTTTTCAGAATTGTGGCAGCTTATGACATGGCTGCAGTCTGGTTATCATGTAGTTAACTTCTTCCACCAGGTGGAGGTTTCCATATCTATAAGACAGCTCAAAGGGTATGACTCAGAATATTATCTATAGCCCTTGAGGAGGAAATAAAGGTTCTTGACTTTGCTTAATGACTGAACTATTATTATTTAGTCTCCTTTGACTGTTTTCTTTTGTTTCTGCATTTTCTCACTTCTCTGATTAAATTTATTCTTTGGCTAACGTTTTTCTACAGACAAAAGGCAGGCTGAGGACATGAGGGGCAAGGACCATAGGGTCCTGCTCTGTTTCAGTACTGTTCCAGACCACTGCAATAAAGCAAGTCACATGAATTTTCTGGTTTCTCAGTGTGTATAAAAATAATGTTTGCACTATACTGTAGTCTATTAACTGTGGATTGGCACTATGTCTAAAAAACCAATGTACATACCTTATTTTAAAAATACTTCAATGCTAAAAATGAACAGACCAATCACAAGTAATGAAATTGAAACTGTGATTAAAAATCTTCCAACAAACAAAAGTCCAGGACCAGATGCCTTCACAGGTGAATTCTATCAAACAGTTAGAGAAGACCTAACACCCATCCTTCTCAAACTTCCAAAAAATTGCATAGGAAGGAACACTCCCAAACTCATTCTATGA
The DNA here is from genome assembly GCF_937001465.1 of Orcinus orca. Lineage (NCBI taxonomy): Eukaryota > Metazoa > Chordata > Mammalia > Artiodactyla > Delphinidae > Orcinus > Orcinus orca. Next base: position 26,398,836 of record NC_064569.1, read on the forward strand.
GGCCACCATCACCCTGATACCAAAACCAGACAAAGATACTACAAAAAAAGAAAATTACAGACCAATATCACTCATGAATATAGATGCAAAAATCCTCAACAAAATACTAGCAAACAGAATCCAACAACTCATTAAAAGGATCATACCCCATGATCAAGTGGGATTTATCCCAGGGATGCAAGGATTCTTCAATATATGCAAATCAATCAATGTGATACACCATATTAACAAATTGAAGAAGAAAAACCATATGATCATCTCAATAGATGCAGAAAAAGCTTTTGACAAAATTCAACACTCATTTATGATAAAAACTCTCCAGAAAGTGGGCATAGAGGGAACCTACCTCAACATCATAAAGGCCATATATGGCAAACCCACAGCAAACATCAGTCTCAATGGTGAAAAACTGAAAGCATTTCCTCTAAGATCAGGAACAAGACAATGATGCCCACTCTCACCACTATTACTCAACATAGTTTTGGAAGTCCTAGCCACAGTAATCAGAGAAGATAAAGAAATAAAGGAATACAAATTGGAAAAAAAGAAGTAAAACTGTCACTGTTTGCAGATGACATGATACTATACATAGAGAATCCTAAAGATGCCACCAGAAAACTACTAGAGCTAATCAATGAATGTGGTTAAGTTGCAGGATACAAAATTAATGCACAGAAATCGCTTGCATTCCTACACACTAATGATGAAAATTCTGAAAGAGAAATTAAGGAAACACTTCCATTTACCACTGCAACAAAAAGAATAAAATACGTAGGAATAAACCTACCTAGGGAGACAAAAGACCTGTATGCAGAAAACTATAAGACATTGATGAAAGAAATTAAAGATGATACCAACAGATGGAGAGATATACCATGCTCTTGGACTGGAAGAATCAATATTGTGAAAATGACTATACTACCCAGAGCAATCTACAGATTCGATGCAATCCCCATCAAATTACCAATGGCATTTTTTACCGAACTAGAACAAAAAAATCTCAAAATTTGTATGGAGACGCAAAAGACCCCGAATAACCAAAGCAGTCTTGAGGGAAAAAAACGGAGCTGGAGGAATCAGACTCCCTGACTTCAGACTATACTACAAAGCTACAGTAATCAAGACAATGTGGTACTGGCACACAAACAGAAATATAGATCAATGGAACAGGATAGAAAGCCAAGAGATAAACCCATGCACCTATGGTCAACTAATCTATGACAAAGGAGGTAAGGATATACAATGGAGAAAAGACAGTCTCTTCAATAAGTGGTACTGGGAAAACTGGACAGCTACATGTAAAAGAATGAATTGAGAACACTCCCTAACACCATACACAAAAATAAACTCAAAATGGATTAGAGACCTAAGTGTAAGACTGGACACTATAAAACTCTTACAGGAAAACATAGGAAGAACACTCTTTGACATAAATCACAGCAAGATCTTTTTTGATCCACCTCCTAGAGTAATGGAAATAAAAACAAAAGGAAACAAATGGGACCTAATGAATCTTAAAAGCTTTTGCAAAGCAAAGGAAACTACAAACAAGATGAAAAGACAACCCTCAGAATAGGAGAAAATAGTTTCAAACGAATCAGCGGACAAAGGATTAATCTCCAAAATATATAAACAGCTCACGCAGCTCAATATTAAAAAACAAACAACCCAATCCAAGAATGGGCAGAAGATCTAAATAGACATTTCTCCAAAGAAGACATACAGATGGCCAAGAAGCACATGAAAATCTCCTCAACATCACTAATTATTAGAGAAATGCAAATCAAAACTACAATGAGGTAACACCTCACACCAGTTAGAATGGGCATCATCAGAAAATCTACAAACAACAAGTTCTGGAGAGGATGTGGAGAAAAGGGAACCCTCTTGCACAGTTGGTGGGAATGTAAATTGATACAGCCACTATGGAGAACAGTATGGAGGTTCCTTAAAAAACTAAAAATAGAATTACCATATGACCCAGCAATCCCACTATTGGGCATATACCCAGAGAAAACCACAATTCAAAAAGACACATGTACCCCAATGTTCATTGCAGCACTATTTACAATAACCAGGTCATGGAAGCAACCTAAATGCCCATCGACAGACAAATGGATAAAGAAGATGTGGTACATATATACAATGGAATATTACTCAGCCATAAAAAAGAACAAAATTGGGTCATTTGTTGAGATGTGGATGGATCTAGAGACTGTCATACAAAGTAAAGTAAGTCAGAAAGAGAAAAACAAATATCGTATATTAACGCATATATGTGGAACCTAGAAAAATGGTACAGATGAACCGGTTTGCAGGACAGAAATTGAGACACAAATGTAGTGAACAAACATATGGACACCAAGGGGGGAAAGCAGTGTGGGGGGGTGTGATGAACTGGGAGATTGGGATTGACATGTATACACTGATGTGTCCAACATTGATGACTAATAAGAACCTGCTGTATAAAAAAATAAATTAAATTCAAAAAAAAAAATTCATTGCTGGGTGTTCCCTGGTGGTCTAGTGTTTAGGATTCAGCGCTTTCACTGTTGTGGCCTGGGTTCAATCCTTGGTCAGGAAACTGAGATCCCACAAGCCATGCAGTGTGGCAAAAAAAAAAAAAAAGAAAAAGAAAAGAATAAAATGTTCATTGGCTACATTAAAAAAAAAACAAACTTCATTGCTAAAAAATGCTACCCATCATCTGAGCCTTCAGTGAGTCATAATCTTTTGGTTGGTGGAGAGTCTTGCTTGTTGATGGCTGCTGACTGATCAGGCTGGTGGGTGGTGAAGGCTGGGGTGGCCGTGACAGTTTCTTAAAGTAAGACAACAATGAAGTTTGCCACATCAATGGCCTCTTCCTTTCGTGAACAATTTCTCTGTAGCAGGCAATGCTGTTTGGTAATATTTTACCCATGATAGATCTTCTTTCAAAATTTGAATCAGGGGCTTCCCCGGGGCTTCCCCGGTGGCGCAGTGGTTGAGAGTCCGCCTGCCGATGCAGGGGACACGGGTTCGTGCCCCAGTCCGGGAAGATCCCACATGCCGCGGAGCGGCTAGGCCCGTGAGCCATGGCTGCTGAGCCTGCGCCTCCGGAGCCTGTGCTCCGCAACGGGAGAGGCCACAACAGTGAGGGTCCCGCGTACCGCAAAAAAAAAAAAAAAAATTTGAATCAATCCTCTCAAACCCTGCCACGGCTTTATCAACTCAGTTTATGTAATATTCTAAATCCTTTGTTGTCATTTCAACAATCTTCACAGCATCTTCACCATGAGAGACTCCATCTCAAGAACCCACTTTCTTTGCTCATCCATAAGAAACAACTCCTTATCCATCTGAGTTTTGTCATGAGATGGCAGCAATTCAGTCACATCTTTGGGCTCTGCTTCTAATTTTAGTTCTCTTGTTATTTTCACCACATCTGCTGCTACTTCCTCCACTGAAGTCGCGAACCCTTCAAAGTCATCCCTGAAGCTTTGAATCAACTTCTTCCAAACTTTTGCTAATGTTGATATTTTGACCTCTTCCCATGAATCACGAATGTTCTTAATGACATCTAGAATGGTGAATCCTTTCCAGAAGGTTTTTAATTTATTTTGCCCAGATTCATCAGAGGAATCACTACCTATGGCGGCTACAGTCTTACAAAATGTATTTCTTAAATACTAAGACTTGAAATTTGAAATGAATCCTTGATCCATGGGCTGCAGAATGGATGCTGTGTTAACAGACATGAAAATAACATTAATCTGGTTGTAATACAGCTCCATCAGAGCTTTTGGGTGACCAGGTGCATTGTCAATGAGCAATTATATTTTGAATGGAGTCTTTTTTTCTGAGCAGTAGGTTTCAACAGTGGGCTGAAAATATTTCGTAAACCATGTTGTAAACAGACGTGCTGTCATCAGGCTTTGTTGTTCCATTTATAGAGCACAGGTAGAGTGGATTTAGTATAATTCTAAAGGGTCGTAGGATTTTCGGAATGGTAAATGAGCATTAGCTTCAACTTAAAATCACCAGCTGCGTTAGCCCCTAACAAGAGAGTCAGCCTGTCTTTTGAAGATTTGAAGCCAGACATTGACTTCTCTCTAGTCATGAAAGTCTTAGATGGCATATTCTTCCCACAGAAGGCTGTTTCATCTACAATGAAAATCTGTTGTGTAGTGTAGCCACTTTCATTAATGATCTTAGCTACTTCATCTGGATAACTTGCTGGAGCTTCTGCATCAGCACTTGCTGCTTCTCCTTGCACTTTGATGTTATGGAAAAGGCTTCTCTCCTTAAACCTCATGAACCAACCTCTGCTAGCTTCAGACTTTTCTTCTGTAGCTTCCTCACCTCTCTCAGCCTTCACAGAACTGAAGATAGGGCCTTGCTCTGGATCAGGCTTTGGCTTAAGGGAATGTTGTGGTTGGTTTGATCTTCTATCCAAACCACTACAATTTTCTCCATATCAGCAGTAAGACTGTTTTGTTTTCATACCATTGGTGTGTTCATTGCAGTAGCACTTATAATTTCCTTCAAGAACTTTCCCTTTGCATTCGCAACTTGGCTAAGTGTTTGGCACAAGAGCCCTAGCTTTCTGCCTGTCTCAGTTTTTGACATGCCTTCCTCACTAAGCTTAATCATTTTTAGCTTTTGATTTAAAGGGAGAGACCTGTGACTTTTCTTTTCACTTGAACACTTAGAGGCCATTGCAGGGTTATTAACTGTCCTAATTTCAATGTTGCTGTGGTTCAGAGAATAAGGAGGCCCAAGGAGAGGGAGAGAGACAGGAATGGCTGGTCCATGGAGCAGTCAGAACATACACATTTATCGATTAAGTTCACTATCTTATATGAACGAGGTTCATGGTGCCCCAAAACAATTACAGTAGTAACATCAAAGGTTACTGATCACAGATCACCATAAAAAATATAATAATAATGAAAAGTTTTGAAATATCACCAGAATTACCAAGTTGTGACATAGAGACACAAAGTGAGCAAATGCTGTTGGAAAAATGGTACGAATAGATTTGCTGGATGCAGGGTTGCCACAAACCTTCAATTTGTAAAAAAAAATGCAGTATCTGCAAAGTGCAATAAAGTGAAGCACAATAAAATGAGGTATGACTGTATCATAGTAGCCATTTTTTTTAAAAGTTATGTAGATCAATTCTCCTGCCTTGAAGAAATTTCTCAATAACAACAAAACTATAAATTTAATGTGTATAGAAATATAATTGAAACATTACAAACTAACATATTATTAGTGGTTATTCTGGAATCTGAAAAATTGCAGCAAGTGTTAGGTGTTTTACAGTAGAATGACCCCCTAAGTCATGACTGCAAGCTACGAAAGCCATGTGTGATATCCTGATTTCAATCAGGCCTCTCTCTCTCTCTCTCTTTTTTTTTTTCTTTTTCCAGTGTTTCTCAAGTTTATGTGACTATGAAACCCTATTTTCATGTGAAATACTTTGGAAACTACTTTGCTACACCTTTCAGAGAAAGCAGTATTTGGAGAAACTGATAGTGTGATAAACATGTGCATGAGTTTTCTTGTGAAAAAATACTGTAAGCACACAGTTCTAATTATGTGCCAGGTATCATTCTAGTGCTTTACAAGTATTCGCTCATTTAATATCCATGACAAGCCTATGAGATGAGTTACTCTTATGGTCTTAGATAGATCCAATTTCATAAATCTTACTAAAACTATTAAGTGGTAGAGCTGGGAGTTGCACCTGAACAGTCTGGCTCCAGAATCTACCCCACCTGATCTCATCTTTTTTTTATGGTTGAGTAGTATTCCATTGTGTGTGTGTGTGTGTGTGTGTGTGTGTGTGTGTGTGTGTGTATAACTCTGGTATATATATATATATATACCAGAGTTTGTCCATTCATCCATCAGTGGACACTTAGGTTATTTCCATGTCTTGGCTATTGTAAATAATGCTGCAATAAACATAGAGATACAGATATCTTTTTGAGATAGTGGTTTCATTTCCATCAGATACGTACTGTGAAGTAAAATTGCTGGATTTTATGGTAGCTTTACTTTTAACTTTTTGAGGAATCTCCATACTGTTTTCCATAGAGGCTGCACCAATTTACATTTACAAGTGTTCCCTTTTCTCCACATCCTTGCCAACATCATTTTCTGTTGTCTTTTTGATAAAAGCCATCTTAACAAGTGTGAGGCAATAGCTCATTATGGTTTTGATTTACATTTCCCTGAAGATTAGTGATGTTGAGCACTTTTTCATGTAACCGTTGGCCATTTGTATGTTTTGTCTGGCAAAATGTCTAGTCAGATTCTCTGCCCATTTTTTATTCAGATTTGTTTTCTATTGAGTTGTATGAATTCTTTTTGTATTTTAGATATTAACCCCTTATCAGATATATGATTTGCAAATATTTTCTTCCATTCTATAGATTGCCTTTTCATTTTCTTGATGATTTCCTTTGCTGTACAGAAGGTTTTAAGTTTGATGTAGCCCATTTGTTTATTTTTGCTTTTGTTGCCTTTGCTTTTGGTGTCAAATCCAAAAAAATATTACCAAGATGACAAAAAGCTTACCCCCTATGTTTTCTTCTAGGAGTTTTATGGTTTCAGGTCTTACATTAAAGTCTTTAATCCATTTTGAGTTGATTTTTATGTATGGTGTAAAATAGTGGTTCAGCTTTTTTGCAAGTGGCTGTCCAGTTTTTCCCAACACCATTTACTGAAGAGATTGTACTTTCCCCATTGTATATTCTTGGCTCCTTTGTCATAAATGAATGGACCATATATGTGTGGGTTTACTTCTGGGCTCTCTATTCTGTTCCACTGATCTATGTGTTTATTTTTGTGCCAATACCATACTGTCTTGATTACTAAAGCTTTGTAATATAGTTTGAAATCAGGAAATGTGATGCCTCAAGCTTTGCTCTTCTTTCTCAAGATTGCCTTGGCTATGGATTGCAGTGTCCAGATATCTTTTTTTATTCATTTTTCCTTTTTTACAATGGAAATAAATCCAACTTATTTCTTCTATTTCATTTATCAACTTTTTTTCTGTTAGGAAAACTTACCTACAACTTGAAGGTAAAGCAAAATTATGACAGTATACTTTCAAAGTTATACTAGAAGAAGCTCTGCCAAGTATCACCTAATATTCTGGGGCAATGGTTTTCAAACTTGTTGGCCTTACACCTCCCATAAATTCTAAAAATTATTGAGAACCTCAAAAACTTTTGTTTATATGGACTATGTCAATCAATATTTAATGTATTATTTTAAAACAATAATAAACTCATTCCATATTAGCATAAATAACATACATTATTAAAAGATAACTCTATTTTACAAAAGTAAAATAATTAGTGAGTAGAACAGCATTGTTTTACTTTTTTTTCAAATCTCATTACTGTCTGGCTTAATAGAAGGCAGATGGGTTTTCACATCTGCTTCTTATATAATCTTCAGCAATATCACATGTAAAAACCCTACTATACACTTATAAAAGAAGGAGATAGCAAAAGGCAAATAATGTCTTAGTATTATTACAAAAATAATTTGACCCTGCTGACCTCTTTAAAGGATTCTGTGGCTCCCCCCCAGCAAAAGGTCTCCAAGACCACACTTGGAGCCCCTGCTCTAGGGGAATGCACAATCAATTAGGACTGAGACTCTGTGAAGTTAAATGTTAAGTGGATGGAAAATTTCCAAATGATATTTTTTCTAGTACATATTTAAGTGATTTCTGTCCAGTAGAAAAGATAACCCCAAAGGTTTCAATGTTCATTTTAATTAAGTAGTTTTGTATCTAATTTAGCAATCATATGATTGCATTTTTTTCCCTTAGTGGTTGTGTGTGTGTGTATGTATATATATATATACAGTCCCTCAAATTCTCCTTTGAACCAGTTTTTCCATTCAGCTGGTCCTCTTCATTAATGAGTTAATTAAACTTTCAACCTAGATTCACCTTTGGCACTTTCTCACCTCATATTTCTGAAAGTCATGTTTTTAAGTTTTTGAAAGTTATACTTTGATATTTCTCAACTTTTAATCTTGAAAAATTTTAAACCTTTAGAAAAGTTTCAAGAATACTGTAGTGAGCACTCTTATACCACTTAGATTCAATCATGAAATTTTTACCACATTTGCTTTAATTAATTCTCTTTCTTTCCATTCATCCATTATTCTATTGTAAAGATAATTTAAAAGATGAATTTTCCCAGTTGCCAAGAAGGAAAGGAAAGAAATTTGTCCCTATTCCCCTTCTGAGAGCATTTCTGTGAGAAAACTTAGTGGTTGTGAATCCTTTCTCTAACTTATTTTTTTTTAATAAACATTTTACTTTAGATGCTAAATGTAAGGGCATTCTCCTAGACATCCAAATACAATGATCTCACTCAGAAAGTTTAGAATTTATATAGTAAGCCATCCTATTATCTAACATATAGTTCATATTCCAATTTTCCCAATAGTTCTGATAATGTTCTTTATAGTTTTCTTTTGTTTCTTTTTGCTTCAGGATCCAACCAGCATTACACATTCCTTCCTTAGGAATTTAAACCCTCCATTGGCTTGGTAAGAGCTTACAATTTTAACCTTTCCCCAGTCAGAGTTCCTGATTCTTTTCAGTATGTAAGAAAGAAACAGGTGGATAATAGCTTGATGTACTAGATTCAAATCTTTATATTTGCAAATTATTTAATTTCACTAAGCCTCAGTAAATCAGTTAGATGTTTTTGGTTGCAAGTAACAGAAAATCCAAAATAAAAATGACTTAATTACACATAATATTTCACATAAAAAAATTCTAGAATTAGAGCAGCTGCTCAGTGATATCATGTAGAAACCGGGTTTCATCCATCTTTCCATTGTGCCATTCTCAGCATATTGGTTTGTCTCCTTAGGCTGGCTCCCCTCATGGTTCCAAGATGGCTGCCACAATTTCTTAGTCATTATTAGGAATAATAATGTTCAGAGGCAGAAAAAAATGATATACCTCTACCTGACTCTCTTTATAAGAGCTAAGAAAAACTTACTAAAATTTCCCCCTAGCAGATTGCATCGGCTAGAATTTCATTCCACACCCTTGCTCAAATCAGTCTCTGGGAAAGAATCATGAGTGCTCAGGCCAGTCAAGATTTATCTCCTAGTCTGGGGGGGTGGGGGGGAGGCGGTCAGATATCCATGAAGGATTTGTCTGCATGATGAACAATGTCAGGCTTAGGAAAACTGACAACAGTGTCTGCTACACTCAGTTTTCTCCCTTATCAAAAGGAGGATGATAATATCTACAGAAGGTTGCTATGAGTATAAAATGAAATAATATATGTGAAATTCCCTCAGCTAGTGCTTGGCATAAAATATGTGTAATCAACAATAAAATTTCTTTCCTTAATTTCTTCTTAATATTTTCCACTGTTCAGTCAAAAGATGGCAGCAGAGGGGAAAATATTCAATTGAGTAGTCTCTGCCAGCAGTTACCTAGAAGAGAATATTAGTTCATCTAGTTCAGCGGTCCCCAACATTTTTGGCGCCAGGGAGTCGTTTCGTGGAAGACAATTTTTCCACAGCCGGGGGTGGTGGGGGGAGGGGGTTCAGGCGGTAATGCGAGCAATGGGGAGTGGCAGATGAAGCTTCACTCACTCGTCCACCTCTCACCACCTCCTGCTGTGCGGCCCGGTTCCTAACAGGCCAAGGACTGGTATCAGTCGGCGGCCTGGGGGTTGGGGACACCGATCTAGTTCATTACAGTATCTATGTTAGAATTTATCTGAATTTTTAAGCACTCTGAATTTTAATATTGGCTAGCTGAACAATCTTTAACAGGCCATGACTTGCATTTTTAATGTTATAATAACTATTCTTGAAATCACATAATATTTCCACATACATCAATCGCTTTAGAAGAAGAAAATACATTGCGGTTACAATTCTTAGCTAGGTGAACAATTAAATAGACTAGAAAACATATAGCTAAAACCACCCAATTCTCCAATTACCTGTATTTGAGGGACAAATCACTTAATAATTTCACAATGCCTATATCAACATATATTAATCAACCACCAACTGATTAATACTTATATCTTCCAGTGGAATTTGCTATAATAACTTCAGTTCAGTTCAGAAAACATTTTTAAAGCACCTGTATAAACTCTGTGCTCCGTGCTTCCTTGGAAGAGTCTACTGATTTGGGCAAAGGCGTGAATAGATATTCCAACAAGTAAGGTAAGTGCTAAGGTAAATTTTTGTACCTGGCACCATTAGAGCAATGTGAAGGGTACTAAACCAAGCCTGGGAGATCAGGGAAGTTTTTCTAGAGCAGATGAGATCTGAGCTGCTGTTCAATAAATGGGCTGGATTTAGAAGAGCAAGAGTTGGCTGAGCAAAGAAAATTGGGAAGACATTGCAAGGGGAGAGCAATCACAAGCCATACGATGAATCTCAAGCTTACAGTGGCATGTTGGAAGAGGGAGAGCTGTGAGCAGCTCCTGCAATATTACCTGCAAATAAAGTTTATTACAGGAAGAAGAAGGAGATGAAACTGGGGACCTGGGAAGCCCAGTTCATTGAAGGCTTTGCAGACTTACTGAGGAGAATTATTTTTAATTAGTAAACAGTGAGTGAGTGTCTAAAGGGTTTTAGGCAAAGAAGTAATATGGTGAAAATTTCCACTTTAGGTAGATCAATCTGACACATGTGGCAGATGGGCTTAAGGAAGATAAGAGAAGCAGAGACATCAGTCATCAGGCTATGGCTATTTTCTAGGTGAGAGGTTACTTGAGCTTGAACATAGGGATGGTAAATGGAAAGGAGTGTTTTAATGATTGGAGAGAGTTAAAAATTTTTGATTAACTGAAGAGGATGAACCAACAGATATGGAGAAGTTGAGGATATAAATGAATGGGGAACAATTAATGCATAAGGGTCCTGAGGAGACGTTTCATGTCACTGTTCCTACCCATAGCTCTACATAGCTACGACTACTCATTCAATTCTTCTTGCAGAATGCTTGCAAGGAGGCTCTGGGTGGTAGGTTTGTCCATTTTTTTGGTCCACCCAGCAACTGAGCTGCTTGATATATTTGGGAGAAATTCTCCAGTGAGTCTTAGTTGGAGGCAGAGATGACCTTCCACAACAACATGACAAATACTAGACTTTCCCATCCTGTGTTACCTCTAGTGCACAGACATGTCACTGACATGTCTGGCGATGTTCCAGTTTGACTATTGATTTGAGAGTCAGTGACAGAAAAAACAGGTGTGATGAACTTTCTCTCCAGCACTTGCTGGCTGCATGGTTCTCTAGCCCTCCAAACAATTATCTGAGAAATGTAATATCGGTTGAATAAACTTTTTTACCTGTTTAAATCAGCCAGAATTGACTACTGTGGCTTGCAAAAGGAATGCCAGGTGAGCAAAAGCTCTCTCCAATGTCCTTAGAGCCATTACTAATCACTTGCTGAGAAAACCACTCTTTCCCACTTTGTTCAGCCAAGGGCTTATCTGCGAATCCTATCTCGTAAGTGCTCTGTCCCCAGTCGACCCCAGAATGGAGATGGTTCACCCATGGAAAAGCCTCTGAGAACGAAGTCCACACTAGAGAGCAGGAAAAAGTAAGTGGAGATGCCCAGTCTACGGTGTCAAATGAAAATGATATTCTTAAGCATTTATGGTGCTCTGAGCATAGGCCAATCAGTATCAAACATTACCTTATTTAATCCTCACAACATTGTGAGGCAGGAGCCTAATTTACAGACCCGAATTTACAGACCAGGAAAGTAAGTCTTATAAAATATGAAGAGGTGAGACTGGGATTTCAATCCAGCCTGTGTGTTTCTGGAAACGATTGACCATAATTTGAAACCCTACAACCTCCAAAAAGAGTATGACAGAAGGGTGTTTGAGGGATTTTTACCAGGTTAGTGTGAAGAGAGAAATTGTATGTGAAAGATAGGCTGTGTACCGAAAGGAGCCAGAAGCACAGGGACAGAAAGAATATCTCCCCGTGTATTTTGTTGTGCTTCAGAGATAATCTTCCTGTACTTTGCTATACACTCTGCTTAAAAGTTGTGTGATCAGCATGGAAAAAGAGTAGCTTGGGCTTAAATGCCTGCCTATGCTAGAGGGGCTGTTCGAATGCACAATAAGTGGATTATTTGAATGGGAAGATCTAGGGCTAAAGTTGGGTGTCTCTTGGCTGCCTGACGCCTCGTTCTTACAGGCACAGCAGGCGTAAGATTTTGTCATATGCAAAGTACTTGAATAAACCAATTTCCATGGCTTGAATTTGTTCCAACCCAAATCTGTCCTGTTGATATTCAAAAAACCAAGCTGATGGATGCTGGGGCATCTCATGTGTACATCAGCTGGAAGAGAGATGCTTGCACATTTACTTCCTGCTACATATCTTAAATCCAGGTAAATTCAGCCATCCTCAAGGATGAGTTGGGGGTATGTTACAAAGACACAAGTGGAAGGAGATGTGGAAGTAATAGAAAAAAACCAACATAGGCATGTGAAGCAGGATTGAGCATATACTATTACATATTAGTCTGACTCCTCTGAGATGCAAATGTCAAGATGGGATTAAACATGAAGTATTTTATTAGGGAAAATGCTAGTGTGAAAGGAAATATGGAAGGAGTTGAGGAAGACAGAGTGATCAGAACCATCAGATTGATGCAAGACTGACCCGGAGTGAAGGAGAGGGAGAGAAAAGTTTTGATGGAAGCATCTTAGTCTGCAGCATAAGTATGGTTCAGCCAAGCCTTTGAAGAGTCCTTGAGCTAAAATTAACAATAATCTTCTAATATCACCCAATACCCATATTCAAATTTCTACTAGTAAGTCTTTATTCAAGTTTTTCCAAGGGTCTAAAAATATCTTTATATTATTGTGTTTTTTGAATTACGGTACAAAAAAATGTCCATTTATCACATTTGTTTTTTGTCTCTTAAAAATGTTTTGAGGGGCTTCCCTGGTGGCACAGTGGTTGAGAGTCCGCCTGCCGATGCAGGGGACACGGGTTCGTGCCCCGGTCGGGGAAGATCCCACATGCCGTGGAGCGGCTGGGCCTGTGAGCCATGGCCGCTGAGCCTGCGTGTCTGGAGCCTGTGCTCCGCAACGGGAGAGGCCACAACAGTGAGAGGCCCGCGTACCACAAAAAAAAAAAATGTGTTGAAACTTGTTGCGGAAACAAGAAATTTAGACCCAAAGGAAGATACAAATTCATAAACATAGAATTAGCTACATTTATTATTTTTAAAAAATTTTAAAAAATTTAGTCTTATCTTTTTTCAGCTTTATTGAGGTATAATTCACAAATAAAGCTATAAGATATCTAAAGTGTATGTGATAGTTCGATATACGTATACATTGTAAAAGGATTTTCCCCATCAAGTTAAATAACACGTACATCACCTCACTTTTTTTCTTGGCATGAGAAGTCTTACTTTTTTTTTATTGAAGTATAGTTGATTTACAATATTGTGTTAGTTTCAGATGTACAGCAAAGTGATTCAGTTATATGTATTATATTTTTTCAGATTATTTTCCATTATAGGTTATTATAAGATATTAAATATAGTTCCCTGTGTTATACATTAAATCTTTTTTTCTTATCTATTTTATGTATGGTGGTTTGTATCTGTTTGTCCCATACTCATAAATTATCCACCCCCCGCCCGACACACACACACGACCCGCCACTGCTAAGACTATTATTGATCCAAAAAAAAAAAAAATTAATGCATTCAGGTAGCACACAAGTGATTATAAACCTTGGTGGATTTTCAGCTATGTTTACCTGGAATTAAAGTTGTTATACATCATCCTATTATTGGTGAACAGTCAGTAGTTACTCAGTTTACAATGTTACATTAACATTGTAACATTGGACATTACTTTGATGTCCTGTTTTTATAATTCTTTACCAATGCTTCCTACAGTTGCCCCTGAAAGTGCATCTACTTGACAGTATATGTGGTCAGTCACATTATTCAACATTCCTCAGTGAAATTAGATTGCATTCAGTTTCCCACAGCCTCTTTTGATCTATCAGAGCCCATCACTTAAAAAAAAAGATGCCATTGACTTGATTACAAAGCCAGGTAAGTTGTTCTGCAGAATGTCCTAAATTCTGGTTTTGACCCAAGATTCATCCTTAACTTTCTCCACTCTTCTTCATGTTTCTTGTAGACATCAGGCTTGATTAGATTCAGGTTCAAGAGTTTTGTTTTGTTAAGACCATTTCATAGGTGATGCTGTGTACTTCATATATATTTTCTTTTAATAAATTTATTTATTTTTTATTTTTGGCTGCATTGGGTCTTTGTTGCTGTGTGTGGGCTTTCTCTAGTTGCAGTGAGCCGGGGCTACTCTTCATTGCAGTGCGTGGCCTTCTCATTGCGGTGGCTTCTCTTGTGCAGCACAGGCTCTAAGCACGTGGGCTTCAGTAGTGGTGGCACACGGGCTCAGTAGTTCTGGCTCACGGGCTTAGTTGCTCTGCGGCATGTGGGATCGTCCAGACAAGGACTCAGACCCATGTCCCCTGCATTGGCAGACGGATTCTTAACCACTGTGCCACCAGAGAAGTCCATTGTGGGCTTCATATTGCATTATATTCAAAAGCATGTACTATCTGATTATTTCACTTTTAGTGGATGATAAGATTGATCAGTAAATTCAAGTAGGGGCAATCTGATCCCTTTACTGTAGTTTTCCATTTACCTTTTACCTAATGATTTTATCCATTGATAACCACTGTTTGAGTCACAGCATTAGGAGTTGCAAAATGTTGATTTTCTAATTCTAGTATAACTCTTATCCAGTAGAGCTATTTGATTTCCAGGAAATACTATTCATGCTGCAAAGGCAATATAAATTCTCAGTTCTTTCCCTTTAATTAGAAATTTTTAAAATAATGCGTTGGTGCCCAACAACCTTTAACTTCGTCCATGAAATCTTATTTTTTTTCCTTTCTCCACTTTTTTTTTTTTTTTTTTTTTTATCGGTATGCAGGCCTCTCACTGTTGTGGCCTCTTCCGTTGCAGAGCACAGACTCCGGACACGCAGGCTCAGCGGCCATGGCTCACGGGCCCAGCTGCTCCTCGGCATGAGGGATCTTCCCGGACCAGGGCACGAACCCGTGTCCCCTGCATCGGCAGGCGAACGCTCAAGCACTGCACCACCAGGGAAGGCCCACTTATTAATTTTTTAAAATTAATTAAATAATTAATTTTTGGCTGCATTGGGTCTTTGTTGCTGCACACAGGCTTTCTCTAGTTGTGGAGAGAGGGGACTACTCTTTGTTGCAGTATGCAGGCTTCTCATTGCAGTGGCTTGTCTTTGTTGCGGAGCACCAGCTCTAGTTGTGTGGGCTTCAGTAGTTGTGGCATGCAGGCCCAGTAGTTGTCGCTTGCGGGCTGTAGAGCGCAGGCTCAGTAGTTGTGATGCATGGGCTTAGTTGTTCCATGGCATGTGGGATCTTCCCAGACCAGGGCTCAAACCTGTGTCCCCTGTATTGGCAGGCAGATCCTTAACCACTGAGCCACCATGGAAGTCCTCCCTCACTTATTAATTATTTCTATTATGGTTTCTGCTTTTTTATGTCCTAAGATATTTTTCACTACCCTAAGATTCTAAATATTTTTCTCCCTCTGTTTTCTAGAAATGTTATAGTTTTAGCTATTATCTTTAGTTCTATGATCCATTTGGAGTTAATTTTTGTGTATGGTATGAGGTAAAAGATTGAGGTTTCATAAAAAGAAACGAAACTGAGTTGTTTGTAGTGAGGTGGATGGACTTAGAGTCTGTCATACAGAGTGAAGTAAGTCAGAAAGAGAAAAACAAATACCATATTCTAACACATATATATGGAATTTTAATTTAAAAAATGGTTCTGATGAACCTAGGGGCAGGACAGGAATAAAGACGTGACGTAGACGTAGAGAATGGACTTGAGGACACAGGGAGGGGGAAGGGTAAGCTGGGATGAAGTGAGAGAGTAACATTGACATTTATACACTACCAAATGTAAAATAGATAGATAGTGGGAAGCAGCTGCATAGCACAGGGAGATCAGCTGTGTGCTTTGTGACCACCTAGAGGGGTGAGATAGGGAGGGTGGTAGGGAGACACAAGAGGGAGGGTATATGGGGATGTATGTATACACATAGCTGATTCACTTTGTTATACGGCAGAAACTAACACACCATTGTAAAGCAATTATACTGCAATAAAGATGTTAAAAAATTTAAAAAAATAAGATTGAGATTTATATTTTTCCTGTATGGATATGCTGCTGTCCCCACATCACTTGTTGAAAAGACTCTTCTTCCCTCATTGAAATACCTTAGCATCATTTTTGAAAATCTATACACCACATACATATAGCTCTTTCTCTAGACTCTCTATTCTGTTCCATTGTCCTATATGTCTACCTTTACGCTAATATAAAATTGTCTTGATTACTCTAGCTTTATGATAAGTCTTGAAATCAAGTAGTATAAGTCTTTGAACTTTGTTTTTCTTTTTCAAAATTGTTAGGTTCTTTGACTTGCCATATTAGTTGTAGTTTGTCAATATCTACAAAAGAGACTCTTGGAATTTTGATTGGAATTGCATTGAATCTGTTGATCAACTAGGGAGCACTGACATTTTAATAATATTGATTGTTCTCGTCTATGAACATAGTGTACCTTTCCATTTATTTAGATCTTCTTTAATTTCTCTCAGAAACGTTTTACAATTTTTAGTGTACAGGTCTCGTACATATTATGTTAAAATTTTTTCTAAGTATTTCATATTTTGGTTGTTACTGTAAATGGTATTTTAAATTTCAGTCTCCAGTTATTTGTTGCTAATACATAGAAATAAAATTGATTGTTATATAATAACCTTGTATCCTGTAACTTTGCCAAATTCACTTATTAGCTTTAGTTGCTTTGTTGCAGATGAGGAATGATATTTAAAGACTGCAATCTAGATTTTAGCAATGTTCATTGCTACTGCCATTGTTTCTAGGGCTTTTCATTGGATAGCACCAGGAAGAAATTACGAATACATATTGATATTTCCAAGTGAAGTTTTAGATTACTGTGTTCTTACTTAAAATGTTTTATTTAATTTACTCGTATCTCATGTTGAAAACTCTGGTTCCAAACAACATTAGTGTAATTATTTGTTTTAGCCTACAATATATGGATATGTGTACCAAAGTATCAATACAAATATCATTACTAGCAATAAGAATATTGAATGAAGTTCAAGATTTTTTTTACAGTTCTTTTTATTCTCAGAATATATCTCATTGAAGTTGCTTAAAGATACTGTGCAATATAGATTCATTTGTTTTGACTTATTTTCAATTTCTGGACCTTGGTTTTTTTAAATAAATTTATTTAATTATTATTTTATTTATTTTTGACTGTGTTGGGTCTTTGGTGCTGCACATGGGCTTTCTTTAGTTGCGGAGAGAGGGGGCTACTCTTTGTTTCTTTGTTGCGGTGCATGGGCTTCTCATTGCGGTGGCTTCTCTTGTTGCAGAGCACAGGCTCTAGGGGCACAGGCTTCAGTAGTTGTGGCACGCGGGCTCAGTAGTTGTGGCTTACGGGCTCTAGAGTGTAGGCTCAGTAGTTGCAGCACATGGGCTTAGTTGCTCTGTGGCATGTGGGATCTTCCCGGACCTGGGCTCAAACTCGTTTCCCTTGCATTGGCAGGCAGATTCTTAACCACTGTGCCACCAGGGAAGTCCTCTGTTTATATTTTTAATTGAGGTTATCACATTAGTAAGGCAAACAATCACTAGCAGAAAGAGTTTTCAATTACGTGGCAGGTAACATGGACAAAAAGCAAAGCCACAATCACAACTGTTAGAAGTATAGACATCTGCATGACAGTCTACTATTAATGACATATGTTGCCAGCTCTCTTGTTCTCGATATATACTGATTATCAGTTAACCAGGAAATGCCCATATTTTCCAGAAGAATATCAAACTCTGAAAACCTAACTGGTAAGATGCAAAGGTTGGGGACAGGTGGCATATGTAGGATGCTCCAGTTGACTCTCCCTGTATTAGAGTAAGAGTAGCTCTAGTTGTAGCCCTTGCCCTTTGTGAGATGGTGGGCACACTCTCTGAGAGGCAGGGGCACTAGTTTCCTGAAGCTGTCATGGTCTTAATGTGAGTGGCTCTGTCTCCTTAGAAATCTCCTGGAACAGTCTCCTGACTGAAACTTTCCCTTTAGACTATCAGGTCTTTGAAGACAGGGCTCATGTCTTGCACACCTTTAATCCCTACATGAGACTCATTTCCTCCCATATCAGGGGTTGCTGAACCCTTGGTAAGCTGTGGCCTTGGTCAGTAGTTATTGTTCAAGGGAAACCAGTGAACTCCATGAGGGCAGGGATTATATGTCTTGCCTTCTACTGTATCTCCAGCACTTAGAACAGTGTTTGGCGCTTAATGGATGATCAGTTTGCTGAAGGAACAAATTTCCCTCCTTCAACAGCTGAGTATCACAACCTTGCTCTACAGTTGCAGAGTCTCCAAGTCCATGAAAAATAAATCTGACTGGATTAGGACCCCCCAATATCTCACATGGGTAGGATCTGGAGTTGATTTGCTTAACTGAGCCCAGGGTAAAGTTCAGATGTACAGCTTTCCTCTTTTCCCTTCCTCACTCCATATTCTATGTGTCTAATTTGATTGAATGGGATTCTTCTTAAGTGCCTACTGGGATTTGAGTCCTACTATTAACCAGTCCATTTGGTGATGGAACAGATCCCCTGCATAGCTCTAGTTAGCTTTCTTTTTTTCTTCCTGGTAGAATTGGCCTCAGCTCCCAGACAACCCAGCTTTGTCCTGTGTCTTGGCTGTTCTTGTGTCCACAATGGTGCCATAATTTTGACAGCAATTTTTGCCAGTACCCATTGACTCTTATACTGAGGTCCCTGTCTATCAGAAGGGATTCCTTAGCTACTGATTCCAACCTGGATCAGACGTGAATCCACCCCTGCCCCCATAACACACACACACAGAAACACACACATACACACACACACACACATACATACACACACACACACACAACTTTGGACTTCTTAAATTTAAGATACTGTCAATAGTTTGGGGAGTGGTTCTATTATCAGTATGCTTCCTAGTCACAATTCATTAGTTCCTGGGGCTTATATTCATCTCTCTGCCAGTTCACGCTGGATGCCCAGCAGATCTCAAGGCCAGGGCTATGTATGGTTATAAGAAACACTCCTCTCCTTGTCACTGCACAAGAACTGCCACGGATAAGTAGAAAAAAAACCAACCCTGCTTTTTTTTTGCAGTACGCGGACCTCTCACTGTTGTGGCCTCTCCCGTTGCGGAGCACAGGCTCCGGACGCGCAGGCTCAGCGGCCATGGCTCACGGGCCCAGCCACTCCCTGGTATGTGGGATCTTCCCGGACCGGGGCTCGAACCCGCGTTGCCTGCATCGGCAGGCGGACTCTCAACCACTGCGCCACCAGGGAAGCCCCCCAACCCTGCTTTTATTGCTTCAATTCACCCTTATTTGTCCACTTCTTTGAAACAGGAATGTCTGGCTTTCCCTTTCTAAACCACACAACTAACATGATATTTTTATTTTATTTATTTATTTATTTGGCTGCACTGGGTCTTGGTTGCAGCACTCAGGATCTTCATTGTCACGTGCGGGATCTTTAGTTGCCGCATGAGGGATCTAGTTCCCTGATCAGGGATGGAACCTGGACCCACTGCATTGAGAGACTGGAGCCTTAACTGCTGGACCACCAGGGAAGTCCGAACATAATATATATATATTTTTAAGGGCATAAGAGGTGTGTATTAGTTTGCTACAGCTGCCAAAACAAAATACAACAGATGGGGTGGTTTAAACAACAGAAACATATTTTCTCACAGTCTGGGGGCTAGAAGTGCAAGATCAAGGTGTCAGCAGGTTTGGTTTCTCCTGAGGCCTTTTCCTTGGACTTGCCATGGCCACCTTCTCACTGTGTCCTCACGTGGTCTTTCTTCTGTGCAAAGGCATCCATGATGTCTCTCTGTGTGTCCTAATCTTTTCTTTTCTTTTTTTTTTCACACACACACACTGTGTTTTATTTTTACAAGAGATAAGTAAAGCGACGCCAAGCGTTGTAAATGGATGACCACAACAAAAGCAACAATGATTGCAATTACCGAACATGAAACACACTCATACTATGTCATAATATTGACATTCAGTCCAGTAATCCTCCACTGTAACAGCTCCTTTACTTTGCAGTGAAAATTGATTTGTATATTTTTTGCCTCTGAGTCCTTGTGGGATTTTTTTTTTATTATTCAAACAGAAAGTCACAAAAATGATAATCATCTTCATCAGTTCACTCAGTCCCATGTAATTAATTTTTTTTCATCTTGATCTTTCATTAGCACTTTATGAGTTCATCAGTTTTCCATTAGAGTTCTGAAAATGCTTATTCATTCAGTTCAACAGTATAGTCAGTTACCAGAATCCTGTACTTGTCAGAGTCTTTTCCATGAATTCCTTGAAGATGAAACCCTTTCATCGGAACATCTTTGCAAAAGCATCAGAGTACACCCAGGACTGTCTGTAAATGACAAAAGACTTAAAAATGACCACGGTTAAAGATTTGATGAAAATTCATAATAATGCAATTGGCAAGGAAATTTAGTTGTTCCTGAGATATACATTTTAAAGTAATAACTAGAATTATGACTTATAACATTATAACAGAACATATAAGATTTTAAAAAATTTCATGTA
This sequence comes from Orcinus orca, assembly GCF_937001465.1. Lineage (NCBI taxonomy): Eukaryota > Metazoa > Chordata > Mammalia > Artiodactyla > Delphinidae > Orcinus > Orcinus orca. The sequence continues at coordinate 26,419,624 of NC_064569.1, forward strand.
ATGTCTGAAACATTTATATTAACATATTTCCATACAAATAGCCCAAAGAAAGTTTAGTATTAGTTGTTTTGTTTGTTTGTTTATACTGCAGGTTCTTTTTAGTCATCAATTTTATACACATCTGTGTATACCGGAACATAATATTTTTAAAAATTAAAGTGCTCCTATGATTTTGTTCCCTTGGCTAATAATTTATTTAAAGTGGATACATGAGCCAATTCTGGCAAGTGAGATGGAAGTAGAGCTGACCTGGGAAGGATTCCTTTCCTGAAAAATAAAACAAAGATACAAAAGGAAAAGGCTCTTGCCACCTCCCCCTTTTACTGGCTTGAATTGAGGGAATGCCTGGAGCAGCAGAAGCAGCCATCCTTCAACCTTTTGGTGACAAGCCTGAGGACAAAAGCCAATGATAAGCACAGCAGAGTGAATCCCAGATGGCATCATTTTGCAGCTGAACTGATGCCAGCAACAACCTACCTCTGGTCATGTTCTGTAAGAAAATTTATGTTATTTGTTTAAATGTGAAATTATATTTTCTTTTACTAGCAAAAACATGCATTCCTAACTTATAGTTAACTTTCTCTTTTTAGCACATCAGTCTGGTCTTAATTCTAAGCATTATCTCATCTGACACTCTGACCCCACATTCACAAATTCCTGGCCCAACCCTCCCCTGGAATTTTATTTTTCCTTTTATCCTAGTTTGAACTTTTTTAACTTTTTCAACTTTTTTGAACTTTATACTTTTCCCTGCCCACCACTGTATGTCTTTAAACAGTTTGGTAGTCTACTCCAATATAAACATTATATGTTTAAAATGTAGGACACAATGATGTAGGGAGGACCTACTATGTGTCAGCCTTCCCTCATCCCCAGCCCCCCACACCAGTTATGTTATAGACATCACCTCACTGACTCTTCATAGCAGCCCAGTGTGGTAGGTATTAGCCTCCTCCCTTACCCCGTTTTATAACAGAGGAACTTAAGCACAGAAAGTTTAGGGAACTTGCCCAAGGCCTCTCAGCTAGCAATTTGTAAAGCCAGTTTTCACCTCTAGGTCTACTGGATCCTCAAAATGCCCTTGCACTTAGGGCCCAGGCTTGTATTTGTCAGGGTTCTTAGTTGAAACAAAGTAATACACTGTCCCTATTTATTTCAGGGTATAGAATAGCTTATAGAATTTCCAAGAGTGCCAGGGACCAAGCTTGAATGCTGCACAGCTCAAAGAAATACCCCACCACACCACGGACTGTCAACACAGAAACCCCACTGCTACTTGTGCAAGTTGTGCAAGTAAGCACTGGGTGCCCAGGACACTAGAAGTTGGTCAGCAGAAGCTCTGCCACAGCAGCTCAGGAAGAATCAAATGCCTCTGCAACAAGGGCCAGTCGGCCTCTGTGCAGCTGCCTCCTCATTGGACTTTTGTCGCCTTCTAGTCTCCCAGGCTTGCTTGGCAAAACCTGGGTCGTATATGTAACTGTGGCCACAAGGGAGTCTAGAAGACTGAGTTCTTAGTTTCCCAGCATCTACAGTGCAGGATGGAAAGCTAGAAGGGGTTGGAACTGGCACTGAATGAGCCAATAGGAGGATCTCCCACAGGATTCCCTAAAAAAGGATCTTTCTTTACAGGAGATACTTCTTCAATTTAGTGACTGCCACCAGGCAGAGAGAGCAAATGGATTGCAATTCAGTAGCATCTCTGAAAAACCATTAGTGTTAGAATGACTGAGATGGAATTTCAGTAATGTCGGCCATGATGAATGGATGATATCTCCCCTGGGCTGAGGAGAGGGAAATGTGGATTCTTGCCGTAGGTTAAGGAGCTATTCCTGAGAAATTTCCTTTATGTAGCTCAGTATATAAACTTATTAAAATATTTATGTATTTTAAAATAATTGTAATATAATTATATATATATAATATAAATATAATTAATATAGTATTTTTAAAATAAGATGATCTGCTTCAAAGAAATTAAATACTTACAAATTTTGTTTCAACTTGTTTTAAATTTACTTCTGAAGCAATATGGCCAAATAAAGCCTTTCTTCTGCTCCTACATTGAGTATATGGAAAATCCAGCCTGTGGACATCCCTTTTGTGTTGCTGTGATCTTGTATGAGGTGTTAAATAAAAGATGTTCAAACTGGTTATGGGAAGAATGCTTTCTAACCGCTCCCACACTCAACACCTTAGTAATGGGCACATTTTAACACCTAAAAAAACCCACAAAAAAACTGGAAGTTTCTTCATTGATTATTCTATGCTAAACTGTTAGTTCTCTGTGTGTGTGTGTGTGTTTCTTTCAAGGGCAATGTTCATTAATTTAGTACCACCAGCTAGCTGACAGGTTGTCCTACAACCTGTCAAGGGCATTGACAAGTGACAAGGATATCCTTTTCCTGAAGGATTCTGGGGGGCTTTTCACCCCCATGCACAGGGTACTGACAGCAAAGAATGTCAGTCCACTCACGAGGAGTCTCCAAGTGGCAGATTGAACATTTCCTGCTGCTGCCAGAAGGCGGATACCACAGAGTGAAGCTCTTCTTTGCATTCAGTACCTCCCCTGTTCATTCATTTTCAGAGCCTGTTTTTCCTTTGACAACACTTCTTAGAGAGAACTGTGACAAGTGTACAAATGAACTTATTCCTGCTTTGCAGTACAACATGTCTACTATCTTAAATCCTCAAATTTAGCAGCTTCTAGTTCATTTTCTTCTTGTATTCATACATTCATTATGTATTCAAATAAATTGCACAGCAATTTATTTATGGCTGCATTGGGTCTTCGTTGCTGCACACGTGCTTTTTCTCTAATTGCCGCGAGCGGGGGCTACTCTTCATGGCGGTGCATGGGCTTCTCACTGTGGTGGCTTCTTTAGTTGCGGAGCACGAGCTCTAGGCGTGTGGGCTTCAGTAGTTGTAGCACGTGGGCTCAGTACTTGTGGCTCATGGGCTCTAGAGCGCAGGCTCAGTAGTTGTGACACACGGGCTTGGTTGCTCCGCGGCAGGTGGGATCTTCCCGGACCAGGGCTCGAACCCGTGTCCCCTGCATTGGCAGGCGGATTCTTGGCCACTGCACCACCAAGGAAGTCCCCCAATCAAATTTTCTTTAGTGAATATCTCAGAAGATAAAGTGTGTCTCTCTGCAGGATCGTGTAGCTTTCATAGAGTTTACTATGAAATTACTTGAAACTGAATCATGCTTTTCTTATTAACATCATCTTACAAAGGAAAAACTTCGTGTTTATAAAAAGACTAGTTTCAATATACAAATAGAAATACTCAACAGAACACAGCAAAGTATGAAAAAGATTTTTAAAGGAAAAATGAACACCAATTATAACAATTTTAGCACATTTCGACAGATAATCAGATTCAGTATGTGTTGAACTCAAATCATATTATTTGCACGTTAATCCCCCTTGTTTATTAGGCCTAGTTAATGTCAACAAAAATTTAATCAATAGTCTAAGAAAGAAATGGAAAATTTTATTTCAACCAAACTGAGGATTATAACATGGGAGACGGTCTCTGAGACAGCTCTGAGAACTGCTCCAAAGAGGGAAGGGGAGAGGTCAGTATATATGTGATTTTGGTGAAGGGGTATGTGCAACTAAGCACACATCTCAGTGGAAGGATGCTGCTAGCAATGAGGAATAGATACCTTAGTTAATGGTTTTAGTGCTTTTCTAAGTATGGGAAGATGCAAGAGTCCAAGTTTACAAAAAGTTTCTCCTGAAATATTTCTAACTACCTAAGGGCCTGTTCTTCTGTTTTCCCAGAGCAGAAAGTGCCTCATCCCTATCTTTGCCCTGAATTCCTTTTAGGGTGTGTATTATAGGTCACTGACTGCAGTGGCTAATGACTGAATTCTTGTAGAACTGGATGGTGGGCAACATCCTTTATTTTACAATCCCTTCCCCTTCAGTCATAATTTTGACCAAGGTTCGGGAAGCATTTCACGACCAATTTGGCCCACGGTGCTAGGAATGCTTATTCCCAGGTCAGGTGAAGATTTCATTGATAGGTCACTCAGTGTGCTTACTGCTGGACTAGGCCCTATTAACAGTAGCCAAAAGCCTCTGGACCACCTGCTTTACTAGTCTGTTATGGTCCTGGAAATGGTTCCTTTTCGTTGCTTCTTCCCATATGTAGAATTGCAGTGTTACAATCAATCTTACAGAACTATATATTTGATCAATCATTTCAAGTAACTTAATCATCATTAATTTTATCTGAAGCTCAGTCACACATTTGGCAATGCAAGAAACAATAATCTTGTAAAATAGGCAGAATACAAGTAATATAGCTAGTAACATTTATAAGGTCACAAGTAACTATTTAAGCTAAGAACTTCCATTAGGTGTGGCCCAGTGTCTCCCCAGGCCATCTGATCAGTCTGCTCTGCACCAGAACTGCTATCTTTAAGGGAAATGATATGTTGGCATTCTTCATAAAGTTCACCAAAGATATCTGCACATACAAGGCAAGTGCTAGGTCATTGTGACCCCTTACAGAATTCAGGAAGGAATGTTATCTTCTATCGAGTTACATGGCTACTGCCAGAAAAAAATTTTTGTGAACTTTATGTTTGAGCGGGTATTTCTGCCATTGGGGAGGTCTGGTTAACACACAAGGCAGATGCACAATTCATACTAGAGGGAGGGAGGAGGCCCAAATGGGCAGAGAAAAATTTTATGTTTAAATTTTTCTTGCCTGGTCTTAAAATGTGAATTTTTATTTCATCAATAAGTAACCCTTTTGGGACTTCCCTGGTGGTCCAGTGGTTAAGACTCCACACTCCCAATGCAGGGGGACCGGGTTCAATCCCTGGTCAGGGAACTAGATCCCACATCCCGCAACTAAGAGCCCGCATGCCACAACTAAAAGATCCCGCGTGCTGCAAATAAGACCCGGTGCAGCCAAATAAATAAATAAATATTGTTTAAAAAAGTAACCCTTTTAAAATCTCAGATCTATTGTTTTTAGACATTTGTTTCAAAGAAGTTTGTGTTTTGCTGTTTGCTCATCAATTTGATTTATTTTGTTAAAGGCTCTGTTTGTACAACAGGTCTCACTACTTTCAGAATATCTGATAGAAAAAAATACTCCACTGGTGGTGTCTTTTGTAAGAGTTTTATGCTATTTTTGGTAAGACTGAAACTTATCTCCAGAACCAGGCCTGCTGCCTGTGCCATAAGACATTGTTATTGCTGTGAAAATGATCACTTCCTTAATTGTTTTTATTTCCATAAGTTTGTATGTCAGCATAGGAGGCTTTATTTAAATGGAGTAACAGTAAAAGATGAGGTAAAAGTGAGGAAAAAGAAGAAAGCAGATCACTGAGAAGAAAGAAACTCATAAAATGTTTAATTGATAAGTTACTAGTTGAGGACTGGTTTAGCCCAGAGCAAGGGTTGGCAAACTATGGGTTTTTAGCCAAATCTGGCCCAATGCCTGTTTTTGTTTAGCCTATGAACCAAGAATGGTTTTTATATTTTTAAATGATTGAAAAAAAAGGTCTATTTTGTAACATGTGAAAATTATAAAAAATTCAAATTTCAGTGTCCATACATAAAGTTTTATTCGAACACAGCTGCTCTGTTTGTGCAAGCATTGTCTACGGCTGCTTTCACACTCTAATGGCTGAGTTCAGGAGTTGTGACAGAGATCATGTAGCCTGCAAAACCTAAAATATTTACTATATTTGGTGTTTTATGGCAAAAGTTTGTTGACCCCTGGACTAGACTTCTGAATTTGAATTTTGATACTTCTCTCTTCTTCACTTCTCCTTCCCTACATTCCGCCTTTTCTAAGTACTTCTTGGAAAGCCCCAATCTGATCTCAGAGGTGGCAATCTGGTTAAAGTGAGGGTCTTGGTTTAGACCTAAGTCTGAAGAAGAAGAGGCTCAGAAAGAGCAGAGAACTTGATAGAAGACAAACCTGGGTTTGGATTCTGGCTCTGCTGGTTGTATATCTTTACTTAATGCACATCAGTTTTGTCATCCGTAAAGCAGTAAAATACTTCATAGATGTGTACTGTGTGGTCAAAAAACTTGAATATGTACAGCCTGATATACACTATGTTCTCAAAAAAATACTAACTTCCATTCCGTTTCCCTGTGCTCCATGCTTGTGGTTGTTTGCCTAAATTTGTGGAGATGATCTCAGGGCAAAGGGTTCCTTACATGGAGTAGGTTTTTCCTCTGGTTCCTCTCCTGATGGGTTGATTAAAGTAGGCTTCCTGGCTTAAGTGGAATTTCTCTCAATATTGCATTAGGGCACCTTCAGCCTAAGGTCTGAGAAGGTCTGCCTTGCGAAGTAATATTGTGGCTGATGTAAAGAATCTGTGCTTTTAATGAATTTTTATTGTTTTACTGAAGTTTATCAACTTTGCTTTCATATCTATTTAGCTCTCTTTTTAAAAAATAAACAGTGTATGTCTAGATTTACATTTATAATGAATCTCACTATCCTATACTATTTCTTTTTTTGTGGAGATCCCTAAAACAAGATCCTGGTCACTCTGTACACATTTTTTTACCAAAATGCTCTGAAATTCTTTGACCATATGCTCTTAAAAATATACTGCTAACATTAAGCAATTTGCCGTGTTTTTTAAGTGTTACTCTTTTTTGTTATGCAAAATGTAAGTTTTTATTAAATAAATATCTTGCTATTAAAATGCTTCCACGATTATTGTTATATCTCAACTTTGTTTTTGTTCTGGATAGAAGCCACAGTGATGACTTAGTTCATTCCATCAACCCTGAGTCTATTTTGCTAAAATAGACAACAGCTGAGCCATATTTACGTCATAATCTAATGAACTAACAGTGTATAAAATAACATTATAAATCTGATTCCTTCTTTTGAGAAGGAAATTTACTTAAAATACAATTTCATTTTATACTATCAAAAGCTTGCACCATATGATTTATATATATATATATTGTTTTTCATGCTTGATCTCTAGAGGTAAATATTAAATTTTGGATAAGTTTAGAGTTTTTGCTAAATAGACTCAGTTCTGGTGTAAAATCTAGGCTTTGACAATTAAGACAAGCCTCCCTTTTTCATCTTTATAAAGTGGGAATGAATTTAATTTCACATTCTTAGTCCCGGGTTCATGACTGCATAAAGGAAGAGCTAAGAGCAGAAGGAGGGAGCCCTTTAAGTTTGGAAGGAGCAGAGAGTGAGAGTTCCTTCACAGCTGGCACAGAACATAGATCTCCTCCCTGCAACACCGTGGAGGTGGCAGGGCTCTTGATGGGGCTGGTCATGGGTAGCTGGGTATTGTGCCTTGAGTGCCATGGTGTGGGACTGTGTGGAGGTCCCAGACCCACAGGCTCATGTTGGACATTTTTATTCCCAGCCCCACAGATGCAACTGGCGGAGGACTGACTGAGCTGGGCCATGGAGGTTGCTAGAGAGCAGCTGAGTCTTGTTCTTTGCCTACCTTTGGTCCAAGGACCTGAGAGGATGATGATCTTATGACAGAAAACCAGGTACAGAATTTATTGATATATTTTTTTCTTAACACTAAGTGTGTTAAGGTAAGGCCACTTGCTTCATCCCTTATATTCTTTACGTGGATTGGGTATGTTGCCTGACTGGTGAGCAATGGCCAATGAGCCTCATTTCTTAACCAGGTGCAGTTAAATTATCAAAGGTCCTAAACATGGGAATTTTGGTCTCTTTCTTCCTCTCTCTCTTTCCAGCCCAATGTGTGTCTGCTCTGCTGTCCCAAACTTGCCCTCAGGGGCCTATTCTAAGGTCTAGACTGGAAGATGAAGAGTTAACAAATTATTTTGTCTTCCACACAAAGCTTCATTTTCCAAATTACACTTAATCAGCACTAAAAGTAATATTTGGGTTTCTATCTGCCTTATTCCTTTGTAATATTTCTCAGTTGGTCCAGAGCCCAGGTGGGAAGAGAAGGACTCTTTATGTGTTCCCTTCAAAGATTTAATCAAAAGCGACCCCCTGGAATAATCAATCTCCCCCAAATATCATGACTTTTACACAAAGGAAGAGGAGTAAAATGAATATTGGACATAGTTGTTAACTGATGTGCAACAATTTGGACTTACTTCTTTTTTAAAAAATATATAGATATATTTATTTATTTTTAGGTGTGTTGAGTCTTCGTTGCTGTGTGCGGGCTTTCTCTAGTTGTGGCTAGCAGGGGCGCTACCCTTCGTTGCCGTGCGTGGGCTTCTCGTTGTGATGGCTTCTCTTGTTGTGGAGCATGGGCTCTAGGCACGTAGGCTTCAGTAGCTGTGGCACGCAGGCTCAGTAGTTGTGGCGCATGGGCTTAGTTGCTCTGTGGCATGTGGGATCTTCCTGGACCAGGACTCGAACCCGTGTCCCCTGAATTGGCAGGCAGATTCTTAACCACTGTGCCACCAGGGAAGTCCTTTAGGTTATTTCTTGATAGACATTGGTTCACTGCTCTTAGTTAGAGGTGGGTCAGGGTTAACTACTCCCTATCCCTCACTACCAGGTTATAATGAAAGCAAGTTTCAGACAAAATTAGAGCACGCACACAGATGTTATGGAGCAAGAACTTATCAGCAAGCAGGCATGCAAAGTTCATACAGTTGGTCCTACTTGGTTAGATGAAGACCCAATCTGCTTCCTCAGGTGCTGAAGCACTTCTCACATGAAAGTTTCATTCTGAGGCGAGGTGTCAGTATTCTGGAGGCAGGATGTGGGTAACTTCATCATTGCCCTCAGGCAACTGAATTCTCTGAATCAATGGCTGAACACTGGAAACAGAGTCAACAACTGGGTGGCATCCCTTAGGCACAGGCTTCAGAACATCCTAGATTCTTTTTTAATTTTTAAAATTCTTTTAAAATTTTTTAATTTTTATTTTTTTACTGAAGGATAGTTGATTTACTATATTGTGTTAGTTTCAGGTGTATAGCAAAGTGATTCAGTTATATATATATATATTTTTCAGATTATTTTCCATTATAGATTATAAGATATTGAATATTGTTCCCTGTGTTATACAGTATATCTTTGTTGCATATCTACTTTATGTATAGTAGTTTACATCTGTTAATCCCATACTCCTAATTAACTCCCTCTTCCCCCCACCCCCGGCCCCAGCTTTCCCCTTTGGTAACCATAAGTTTGTCTTCTATGTCTGTGGTCTGTTTCTGTTTTGTATATAGATTCATTTCTATTATTTTTTTAGATTCTACATATAAGTGATATCATATAATGTTTGTCTTTCTCTCTCTGACTTACTTCACTTAGTATGATATTCTCTAGGTCCATCCATGTTGCTGAAAATGGCATTATTTCATTCTTTTTCATGGTTGAGTAATATTTCATGGCATATATATATATACACATACCACATCTTCTTAAATCAGTCATCTGTTGATGGGCATTTAGGTTGTTTCCGTGTCTTGGCTATTGTAAGCAGTGCTGCTATGAACATTGGGGAGCATGTATCTTTTTTTTTTTTTCTCCAGCCAAGCCATGTGGCATGCGGGATCTTAGTTCCCCGACCAGGGGTGGAACCCCTGCCCCCTGCAATGGAAGCACAGAGTCTTAAACCAGGAAAGTGGAAGCCAGGGAAGTCCCTTGCATGTGTCTTTTTGAATTAGAGTTTTTGTCTTTTCTGGAGATATGCCTAGTAGGACTACTCTATCAGATGAGAATTCTATTTTTAGTTTTTAAGGAAGTTCCATACTATTTTTCATAATGACTGCACCAATTTACATTCCCACCAACAGGGTTCCCTTTTCTCCACACCTTCTCCAGCATTTATTGTTTGTAGACTTTTTGATGATAGCCATTCTGACCAGTGTGAGGTGATAGATCATTGTCGTTTTGATTTGCATTTCTCTAATAATTAGCAAGAACATCCTAGATTCTTATACTCTGTTCTAGCCAAGAGTGACTAAAACACTTTAGCCACTCCACATTTCTTGACCTCCATCAATTTTACCAGTGAGAACTCTTCTAACATCAAGATGCTAATTAACAAAATCTCCTGCTTATTAAAGATAAAGCACTTGCAGGGTGTACTTTCTGACTAGCACGCTGGCAAGGCCCCCTGAGGGGGTGAGGGAGTTCCAGAGAAGGGCATCTGACCTGCATCCATCTCGTTCTGTAGAGCACACAGCCTCTGCAAATGGCTGGTTCAATGTCTTTGCAGCTTCAATTATAAAAGTGAAGAACTTCACAGAAACTAACACAACATTGTAAAGCAATTATACTCCAATAAAGATGTTTAAAAAAAAGTGAAGGACTTCAAAAATATGCCGATTTGGGTTATTGACTATTTTGAGCTGAAGGCACTTGAAAAACACAAAATGTTAGAAGAGGCCTTCTTTGAACTCCCCTTATCTGCCTAAAGACAGATCCTCCCAAAGGAATCCAATGGTCTTAGATTCTCCTCCCCCTAGTTTCATCAACCAGAGAAGACTTGAAGTCGACACCACACCACACACATTTGTCACAAACTATCATATCTCCCATCTGTTCTAAGGTCCATTCATCTTTCCTAAAAATCACTTACTCTTTCCTAAGTGGCTTACGTCCCTTTCCCCTTGCCCTGTAAAGACTGTATATAAGCTCTCAGATTGCACAGCTTTTTGGGGTATTCACTTTTTTCCCCCGGTGAGGCCCCTCTGTCTGTAATATTAAAAATTAATAAGTCTGTGTACCTTTTGTTAACCTGCCTGATGTCAGTTTATATGTCAATAACAAGTTTTCTATTTTCATACATATTTGAACTCTCCAATAAAGAGAAAGTATAAAATTTATAAACAATTACATTTTTTAATTTATTATTTGATCACCAATTATGTTATTCTTTTTTTCCTTCCCTTTCAGTGTTTGAACATATTCCTTATTATATGCTGTAAACTGAATGATTTAGGATTTACTTAATGCCCTGCCCCCTGCCTGTCCCTGACCTTTTATAATTTTTCCTCAGGCCAACTAGTGGTCATAGTTCAATTTTCCACTGTAGGCTTGGTTGGATATCATTATTATCATAACTATCGTTTCATGGGTTCCCCTAATTCAAATTATTCCGTGTTCCATCTTTTTTCAAAAATTATAACATTCTGCACAGGTTTTAAAGGTGGTAAATTGTGTCCCCCAAAATGAGTGATCTACAGGAGCCCAAGTTGTGAACTGCTGAGCTCAATGAAGACATAATTAAAATAACTCCCTTTAGGGACTGGTTGTATCAACAATGTTTCTTTGTCAGTATCGATCCAGAAGAGCCAGGTATGGCACAGGCGCAACACTATGAAGTAAACAGCTGTAGACATGGTTTGGTGGATTAATAATCACTCAACATCCTTCATTACAGGCTGTGGATATATTTGGAAAGATTGCTAAGAGAATTCTTTTTAGGGTAAAAGGACAAAGTAGTGTGGCCTGGTATAGGGACCGTCCTGGTGACTAAAATTTCTTCAGCTCACCTCCCTTGTTCTCTACTAGGAGTCCTTCTTAGCCCACACCCTGGCTCTGATAGAAAGACAGGCTTTGAGTGCTTCTCTACCCCTGTCTGTTCAAAGCCACATTTGAAAAGTACAACAATTATATTATGGAGAATGCTTTTCATGGAGTAAGATGGGTCCTGAGAGCATCAGCCTTGCCTGAGCCACATGTGAGATGAAGCCAACCTCACTCAACTCATCTCATGAGAATTCTGCCTGTCACATTCAGGTAAACAATCAAAAGAGTTTGGGATTTCTTTATTTTTGTCTTGGAGATAAGTGACAGAATTTCTGGTCCTGAAGTGAAAAAAATGGTTTTTAGAAATTAATTTGGGGCTTCCCTGGTGGCGCAGTGGTTAAGAATCTGCCTGCCAATGCAGGGAACACGGGTTTGAGCCCTGGTCCAGGAAGATCCCACGTGCCACGGAGCAACTAAACCCGTGCACCACAACTACTGAGCCTGCGCTCTAAAGCCCATGAGCCACAACTACTGAGCCCGCGTGCTACAGCTACTGAAGCCCATGCACCTAGAGCCCATGCTCTGCAACAAGAGAAGCCACCGCGATGAGAAGCCCACACCCCGCAACGAAGATAGACCCTGCTCGCCGCAACTAGAGAAAGACCGTGTGCACCAACGAAGACCCAACACAGCCAAAAATAAATAAATAAAATAAATAAGTTTATTTTAAAAAATCAATTTGATGTGTTGTGATATGAACCACATACTTCAACTAGTTGTCCTTTCTTGGGGCCCTACATGTTCAGCTTCATTATATGTTTCCATAGTCTGGAAAGCCTGCCCCTCATGCCATTGCTACCTCCTGTTTTCTGTAACAATTGCTTTAATGGTCCATTTCACTTTTTAGTTGTATTAACTGCTTCAGGAGTGATATTTGGAAACTTGAACAAAAATCATCAATGATATTTCACTTGACTCATTCTGCATTGCTTAAAATGTATTTCCTAATTTGTGGTTATATAAGTTAGGGGTCTGTTTTTTGGACAATCCACATTTCTAGTCTTTTCATTGGGGTCTCTTATTATGTCCTTGGTCTGACTGAGCAGGCAAAGCTTAAACCAGAACGATTGTCAAAACTAGTTAAGAAAAGACTCCCAAGTCTCCCAATGCAATGGGAAAAGACAGTTATGTCTCAGGATGTGTCCATTGACCAAAGCAAATTATTCTCACCAGGCCATGGCTTGGGATACATGTTGCCACCTTCAAGGCCTGTGCAGTTTGTTGTTCCAGCCACCAGCACTTCTCTCTTTGGACTGTGACTAGTGGACAACAGCATGACAGATCTATTTTTGAATCATGCCAACAGGTATTTATATGAGCGGGGTGGGTAGGACCTACCTGAATGACCTCATAGAGTTGTTGTAAGGATTAAATGAGATAATGCATATAAAACTCTTAGCACAGAGCCTAGAACATAGTAATTGCTCAGTAAATGTTATCAGTGATTATATTAGGACACACATACATCTTTCAAAACTTAGCTCCAATATTGTCTCTTCTGTGAAACCTCCTTGACAATTCCTAAGAGCACGGATATAAAAAGTCATTGGAGAGACTTCCCTGGTGGCACAGTGGTTAAGAATCCACCTTCCAATGCAGGCGACACGGGTTTGAGCCCTGGTCAGGGAAGATCCTACATGCCACGGAGCAACTAAGCCTGTGTGCCACAACTACTGAGCCCACACCACAACTACTGAAGCCCACACACCTAGAGTCCGTGCTCCACAACAAGAGAAGCCATCGCAGTGAAAAGCCTGCACACCACAGCAAAGAGTAGCCCCCACTCGCTGCAACTAGAGAAAGCCTGTGTGCAGCAATGAAGACCCAATGCAGCCAAAAATAAAAATAAATAAATAAATAAATGAAGAAATGTGTATTTAAAAAAAGTCATTGGAGTTGCTCAGGACTTTTCACCTTACAAAGACCTTTCATCTCCATCATGTCATTTGATTTTTATGACTGCCATGGGAGGTTATGCAGGTATTATTATTATTCCCATCTGACAGATGGTAAAACCAAAGCCCAGCAGGATTTAATGACTTTACTAAAGCCACACAGGACATGAATCCAAGTCTTGTGACTACTAGTCTACTGTTTTGTCCAAATGTTTGCATTTTGGTAGAGAACATGACGTGTAATTCTTAGTTACTCCTTGGGGATAGAGGAGGAAGTGGTAGAAAGTTCAGTGGGAGAGGAGTACATGGCTTAAGAGAGAGGTTTATATGAACAGTTGATGAACATCATTTGTCAGTTGTGAGACTTTGGGCAAGGTACGTAATCTTTCTGTGCCTCCATTTCCTCATCTGTAAAATAGGAATAGTATCATTATAATTACCCTCAATCTCCTGGGGTTGTTGTAAGGGGTGAATTAGTTAATATATGTAAAACACTTAGAACAGGGCTTGGCATAGAGTGGTGTTCAAGACACGCTACCTTTAAAAAAAATTTGAAGAAAAAAAAATGAGTTAGGAAGGAATCAACCTTTATATCTGTTTACCAAATTGGACATCAAGAGCTTGTAACTGCGTTTTCCTTAAGTACCCAAAGACTGTATTTGTGCATGAAATAAATTGTCAGTGAGGTTTGTGTAGCTCTGTCCAGTATGTGGCCATGGGCTGGGCATAGCATCTTTTGTCTCTCAGTATATATACAGGGACTTTATTAGGAGAAATCAGAAGACAAATGAGAGAACTATTAGAGCATGTGCTTTGTACTCATTAAGAATTTTTAGGAAGAACAGAAAAAGCTAAAATGTCACAAAAGAGATGCTAAAAAGTTGAGTTGGGTGTGCAACACTGTGCCAAACCATTTAGCTTGCCTCCACTGGCAATGAGAGAAAACATTTCTAAAATGAAATTATTTTAGGGGAATTCCCTGGCAGTTTAGTGGCTAGGACTCCATGCTTTCACTGCCCTGGTCAGGGAACTAAGATCCTGCAAGTTGTGAGGCCAAAATTAAAAAATAAAATGAAATGATTTTAGTAGGTATAGTGATTTGTTTGACTTGGTTACTAAAAATTGTCTGTGCAAGCTGGTTATGTAGCCATGGCATCAGGTGGGTTTCCGTGGTTACAAAAAATAATTACTCTCCTACAAACAGTCTTTGCAACAGAGAAGTGTTTGTTTATGATCTTACAATTGCTTTGTAATTCAAGGAATTTTATTTCAATTTAAAGAATAAAACTTAATGTTTGACTATTTTTTTCTGGAATTGGTCATGTTTTAAAAGGAAAAGAGGAGAGAGATTATGGAGATGTTCTATTACCCGTGTGTAGTGCGTTTTGCTTTTAGAACGATACACATCCATCCTCAATTAATAAGATGGCAGTTTACTCTGCAGGACCCACACGCTGACCCAGAAATCCATTTATGTGTTCCTGGTTGCCCCTTTTCCATTCCCTGTGATTATTACTTCCCTGAAGTCCCTCTACTCCCCTATTTTCCCCTCTCTTGGCAGATGACTGGAGACAGAGAAAATAGAGTCCCTCATCTTATTTACTTATTTATTTTAAAATACATTCTCTTTTAAATTAATTAATTGATTTATTTGCTTATTTTTGGCTGTGTTGGGTCTTCATTGCTGTGTGCGGGCTTTCTCTAGTTGTGGCAAGCAGGGGCTACTCTTCCTTGTGGTACATGGGCTTCTCAGTGCGGTGCTTCTCTTGTTGCGGAACACGGGGTCTAGGCTCGCGGGCTTAGTTGCTCCACGCCATGTGGGATCTTCCTTGACCAGGGCTCGAACCTGTGTCCCCTGAATTGGCAGGTGGATTCTTAACCACTGCGCCATCAGGGAAGTCCCCTTATCTTATTTAAATAGAAAAAAAGACAAATACAAAGACCTCAATAAGAAAATTGCAAAAGATGAAAAGAGAGAGAAGAAATATAAATGATAAATAAATAAACATAGTAGTTTTGGTCAAAAGGTTCATTCTCATTAGTTATCAACAAAATGTAGATTGAAATGACAATAAGATGATACTCTTTCTTTGCCTGTTAAATCAGCAAAGAGTTTTTAAAATAATAGTACTCAGCACTGATAAAAGTATGGTAAAATTGAAGATTCTTCCACTTCAATTGATGTGAAATTTAGCACACAGCCTTCAAAACATGCATGCTCTTTGACCCAGTAATTTCACTTGGAATAAGCTCTGTATAAGGTAAAACTCCAATAATAGGAGAATGATTATAATCATTTTTCTTAAGTTGTTTACAATTTCTTTTAAGCACTTGACTGTGAGCTAAGGACAAATCTGAGGTCTTTGCATTTATTTTGTCATTTAGTCTTCATCAGAGCTCTACAAGGCAGACACTATTATTCCTTTCCTACAAATAAGAAACTGAAGTACAGAGAAGGAAAGTAACTTACTTGCCCAAGGGCACACAGACAGGAAGTGGTTTCAGCTCTAGAGCCAGACCCTGAACCACTATTATCTATAGCCTGGTTCTAGAAAAGACTTAAGGCAGCAGGCAGAGTTATATAGTGAACAAGATAATTTCAAAAATTCCATAGAAGAAAGAATAAACAGTGGTGGAGACTAAAACAGCGCTAGGAATAAGGCTGAAAATACATATTATGCAACCTATACACTTGCTAAAAGAAGGTCACAAATTTGCCTAGATGCTTTCTAGCAGCCTTGGATAAAGGAAAATCTGATCACTTATACAATTCACAGTACTCATGAAATAAAAGCAGATCAATTTCTCCAGAGAATACCAACTATTCTTGGTAATAAGAACAGACGCAGATTTATTCCACAGAACACAGAAGGTTCTCATAAAAAGAGACAGTATGTAAGGTCATGGCTAATGACCTCAACAGCATCCTTGTGTAGACAAGACAACCACTTCTGGTGGGTTGAGTCTCCCACCAGAGACTTTTCTCATAGGGCCTCATGACCCAACATCAAAACGTGGTAACAGGCGAGCAGGATGTGGGCCAGGCATCTTGCTCTGTACTGGTCTAAAGATTATAGAGTACCTGCGAGTGAATGGGCTGATAGTCCTTAAATAATCCCCCCTTTGATAAATGTGATTTATCAAAGTCCTGAAATTCAGACTGTACTTTTCAACAAGTACCTAGAATTCAGTACCTATATTGTCATACAGTTTTTATTTGCATTAGGACCACTGGATTGGAGTAGGAATGGTTAAAAAAAATTACAATATGAAATGGTCAATTATTCAGGTTTTAAAGATGATGCTTAGGAAGTATTTTGATAATATGAACATTTTTTCAGACTATAATATTAAATAAATAAAGCAGGATACAAAACTATGTATAACATACGATCTCAACAGTGTTTAAAAAATATAGTAGCAAGATAAGAATATTCAGTTTTTCTTAATATAGAATCTATTTTTTCCTCTTATTTACTGCAATAGAAGAATGGAAGACACTTTCTAGTTGGATTGGAATATCTCAGAAAGAGGCACTAGTTTCGGTTCCTAATTGCTTGGGTCCTAGGTTTGATTTATCATCAAACCAAGGGGAAAGAAAAAGACAGATATTAATTTGATTTGATTTATTTGGGGTGCAGGAGAAAATGGAGGGAGGCATAATGACAACGTGGAGGAAACAGATTATGGAGTAGGGTAGCAATAAGCAAGATTTCCAGAGAGGCCTTCAGAAACCCAGAAGCTGATCTCTGAAGTTGCCCACGAAGTGAGGGTCCAGGGCTAGGAGATTTCTGTGCTCAGGAGAGGTTGGTTACTGAGCCCTGATATCCCATCAGATAGACCTGCACTTGAACAACAACATGTTCACCAGCACCCTAGGGTCTACACCAGTTTCTTCTCAGAGATATAGAGATATTGCTCCTTCCCGAACTTGCATTAAATTGATAATTGCCGCACCACAAGGCATTGCTGACTCCCTCATTCATCACCCTGTATGAGCATCCTCTGTAAACACGTCCTAGGACATCAGTACAGGAGAGGGGTGGGTGAAGGGGGAAAGCTCCTATATCTAGAGAGAAAAGGTTAAACTAGACAAGCTTGAGATTATTTTAATAGTGCTTACACATGTGCACGTGAACACACACACACACAGAGGACACAGAGTACTGGAAAAAACTACACCTCCTTCAAGGATTCCACCTAGCTTCCCCTCCTGCCCTCTGAATACGTGTGTTGCCCAGGATCCATTCTCAGCCCTCATCTTCATTTTAGGTAACCTTGCTGGGCTATTTCGGCTTCCACACAAATTCGGGTGCATATTAGATTCGAAATCTCCACTATGAGCCTTCTTATAGTTTAATGACATCCATAATAGTTACCACATAAGAAGCACATGTAGTTTCCCATCTATAAACATTTTATCTTTGCTTTTGTCCCTTAATCTCTAAATTCTTGATGAATATTGTTCTACTGTAAGAAGGAGGGTCTTGGGAGGGAAAAAGAAATTACCACTCATAAACCTCGTAACCACTCTATGAAGGAAGTATACTCATTCCTATGTATAGATGAGAAAATTGAGTCTTGGAGCAGGTAAATACCTTGTACAAGATCAAAGAGCTTGGAAGGAAGATGACTAAGGATTAAAGTCAGGTCTATCTATTTACCTAAGAAAGAAGGTTGATGGTTTCATGTTGGGGAATCAAACTTCTTATTCCCAGGATTTGGGGTAGTATGCTAACAAGGAAATACTAATTCTCCCCCCAGGACATGTTAGTGTGTGAGACTAAGTCACCATAAACTTTTAACCTTTTAATACTCAGTAAATGCTGTGACCTTCTAGCTTCATCTACCCTCTGATATACCTGGGACCTCAGGCTATCTGGCAAAAAGTTATATTACAGGACTCACACTGTAAAGAGAAATACTCTTCCTCCTGTGTGTCTCCTTTACCCTCACATTACTACCATACTACTGTACTCCTGACACCAGATGTGTCAGTTTTCCATACATCAAGCAATTCTGCAACACCAGCTGGGTGTCCTACAACTTAACTAATTCTGACACTACCTACCTGGAGATAGCATCAGATCCCACAGGTTAAAGGCTCAGTCCCATAAAACTGTCCTCTCTGCCCCTCATGTCAGACACCAATTGAAAGTCTAGGTTGTTACCCATGCTTCCCACTGTTGCTGAACCAAAGTTCATGCACCCGATGCACAGTGAGGCCAAACAAACTGAAACGTCAGTTTGGAGCAGAGAAAGGGCCTTACTGCAAGGGCCAACCAAGGATAATGGGCCACTAGTGCTCCAAAGACTGACTCTCCAATGGGTTTCAGGGAAGAATTTTTAAAGGCAAATTTGGGGTGAGGGCTGCAGGGTATGTGACCTTCTTTTGATTGATTGGTGGTGAGGTAACAGGGTGATGTTCCAGGAATCTCAATCCTCAGCCTTCTGGTTCTGACCAGTCTGGGGTCCACGTACTTATGCTCAGCCTGAAGTTACCATCCTCCACCTGGGTGGGGGCCTTAGTTCCTGTAGAAGAACACAGAGACATGTGTCAGATTGTTATGTATATCCCTTGAGGAGGAACTAGGGCTCTGTTTTATCAAACTGTTTGAATCTGTCCTGTTTGAACTCATAGAAGGTCTAGGAGGCTGAAGCCTTTTTCCTACAAACAAGAAATAGGGGACATGGTCCTGCTTGGTTTCACCACCAGCTTTACCACCAGGTTTCAACACCAGGTTTCACCACAATTAATTGAGAGTTTAGTTCCCACATCCCAGTCTTTGGTTTGGATTAGTTTGTTAGAGCAGCTCACAGAATTTAAGAAAACAGTTTACTTACTAGATTACTGATTTATTAAAAGGATATAAGAAAGGATACAGATAAACAGTCAGATGAAGAGCTACATAGGGCAAGATGTGGAAGCGTCTCAAACACAGGAGCTTCTGTCCTCATGGAGTTGGGGTGTGCTACCTTCCCGGCACATGGATGTGTTCACCAGCCCAGAAGCTTCCTCAGCCATACCCTTTTGGGTTTTTATGGAGGATTCATTACATAGGCATGATTGATTAAATCATTGACCAACAGTGATTGATTCAACTTCCAATCCTTCTCTCCTCCTCGGAGGTGGGGAGGTGGGGCTGAAAGTTCCAACTCTCTAATTTTGATTGGTCCCCTTAGCAACCAGCCCCCTCCTTAGGAACACTTCAAAAGTCACTTATCTCATTAACATAAACTCAGATGTGGTTGAAAGGGGCTTGTTATGAATAACAAGACACTCTTTCACCTTCATGGATCTGGAGCTATTCAGGAACTAAGACCAAATACTATAACAAAAGATGCTCCCACTGCTCTTATCACTTAGGAAATTCCAAGGGTTTAAAGAGCTCTGTGAAAGAAAAAGGGACAACCAAATATATATTTCTTATTATAAGTCACAATATGACACATTTCTCATTTCAAAACTTACCATAGAGCAACAATAATCAAGACACCATGGTACTGGCATAAGGATAGACATATAATCCAATGGCATAGAATTGAGAGTTTAGAAATAAACCCATATGTCTATAGTCAACTGATTTTTGACAAGAGTGCCAAGACCATTCAATGGGGAAAAAAATCGTTTTTAACAAGTTGTGCTGAGACAAATGGATATAAAAGACGAAATCATACCCTTACCTCACTCAATATATGAATATTAAATTCAAAATGGATCAAATGTTAGGGGACCAAAACCGCCCGCCCTAGCCAGGCAAGATAGTAGACACTTGCATGAGTTACCTTAACAACAGGAGGTCCTGGTAAGGAATAAGGAACAAGCTACCATCAACTGGAAGAATTCGGGAAAGGTCAAAAGGAGAGGGGAGATGCCAGCCCATATGTCCTACCAACCTCCCAGAATCCTTCTCGCTGGAATCCATCTTGGCTGAGTGATGCATTCACCACCAGAAACGACCCTGAGTCAGAGTGACTAGCCAGAGACACCCCGGAAACTAACACCATTACCATAAAATCTGAGACTGCAAGCCACATGGCAGAGCAGTTCTCCTGGGTTCCCTTACCCTGCTGCTCTCCACCCGGGTGCCCCTTCCCAATAAAGTCTCTTGCTTTGTCAGCACGTGTGTCTCCTTGGACAATTAATTTCTGAGTGTTAGACAAGAGCCTACTCTTGGGCCTTGGAAGGAGTCCCTCTTCCTGCAACACAAAGACCTAAATATAAGAGCTAAAACTATTTAAATGCTTAGAATAAAACATTGGTCTAAATCTTCACCACCTTTGATTTGGTAATGGGTTCTTAGATATGACACTAAAAGGAAGGGAAACGGAGGGGGTGAAGGACACTTACTGGCAGTTGTACACACTTTTTAAACCCAGTTAGCCAGATCCTAGTCACTGGCAAGTTACTTAATGTACTAACTTAAATGGCCACCTTTATTACGTGACCATGCACACAGCAAGAAATTGGAGATGCAATCATTATAGAAGAAGGGAATAGATGTTGAAAGACAGGTAGCAGTTGGCCATATGCCATGATTTAACTCATCAGCTGTCTTTTCATTAATATCCTCAATTTCCTTATCTCCTAGTCCTCTTACACACTCACTGACAAAACTCTAATCCTAAATTGATACAGCTACTGCCATCTCTACTCTTATACTTGGTCTTCTGAAAAAAGCCATAAAACTATGAGGCTTTTAGTGTCTCTATAAATTCATGATTTTTAACTTTGGCTGGGCTTTTTGACCCAGGTGGGTGACAAAAATTTATTCAAAACCAATCTTTATAATTCTTTGATCCACAGCACCTTGTAAAACCTTAGATGGATTTATCACTTTAACTGCTAGCATATAGGTTTTTAAAAAAATTATTTATTTAGTTTTGGTTATGTTGGGTAACATACAGTTTTGCTCATTAAAATGGTCCTCAAAATAAACTTTATAAAAAAGAGGAATTGGTATTCTGAAACAGGTGACTCAGAACATTGCCTCAGATCAAGAAAATCAAGGCTGGTCAGTGGAAAAATTCTAAAGAAAGAATACCTAGTAGTCAGAATTTTTTAGTCTTCTTTTAATGAAAGAATAAGTTATATTAGCCTGTGTGCTGCAGTGTGCTGCAAATTCTTCTGGTTCTTTCCAGCCAAAATAAACAGAGGGTAGATTTAATAATGAAGAAAGAATTAATGAGGTGAAATTGTCCCCCAAAATAGGCAAATGCTGATAACAAAAATGGTAAAAATCAAGAATTTCGAAGAAAACATCATTTAGAAAGTAAAGCAAAAAACAGATGGAAAAATGCAATCCCAACTAAAATTAAATTGAGTGCTATGAGATTACCAGTGCCTTTCTGGTGGGAAGATGACAATTATACAGGCTGTGGCTAAGAAACAAACCCAGAGAATCTGATCGCCACTGATTTTGAAGATATAAAACAGGGAGAGGACAGCTATGTGGCTGTTTCCCCCCCGACCCCGACACAAAATACTCCAGCTTTTATTAATTAGCATCATGCATCTTAGAAGAGACAAAAGATGAGGTAGCAGAGCTGGGAGAACTCCCTGAATAAACACACAAAACAGAGCAGACGGGCCTCAGGAAGCCATGTGAGCAGAGGGAGGCAGCATCTTCTGGGAGTGGGCCTGGACCCAGGGTTGCTCCAGGATCTGGGCCAAGGGCAGCCTCCCAGAAGGCTAGTATTTGAGCTGCTTGAAAATCAAGTCCTGGCTTCAGAAGGCATTGATGGGGGAAAACTCACATCTACCTTTAGTATGCATTTGGAGGTCTCAGTGAGTGAGGTGCTTTTGAAGGGTGGATTTCCCACCAGCAGTTCATAGTAGAGCATTCCAATGTACCACAGATCCACCATCTTATTGTATGTTTTCCACCATCTTATTGTATGTTTACCCCTCCATTGTTTCTGCAGTCATGGAGTTGTCTGCTCAGGCTGTCTCCACATTTGAAACTTCTCTTCACGCTTTAATCTATTACAATCTGGTTTTCACCCTCTGTTCCACACCAGCTACTCTTGCTAAGAACATGCACCTTCGAGGGATGTAATGTACAACATGGTAAATATAATCAACACTGCTGTATGTTATATATGAAAGTTGTTAAGAGAGTAAATCCTAAGAGTTCTCCTTTCAAGAAAAAAATGTTTTTTCTATTTATTAAATTTTGTTTCTATATGAGATGGTGGATGTTCACTAAACTTATTGTGTTAATCACTTCATGAGGTATGTAAGTCAAACAATTATGCTGTACTCCTTAAACTTATACACTGCCAATGTTATTTCAATAAAACTGGAAGAAAAAATAAACTTCTGGGAAAAATTTTTTTAAAAGACCTATAATCTGAGAACTATAAAACATTGATGAAGGAAATTGAAGATGATTCAAAGAAATGGAAAGATATCCCATGCTCTTGGATTGGAAGAATTAACATTGTTAAAATGGCCATACCACCCAAAACAATCTACACATTTAATTCAATCCCTATCAAATTACCCATGACATGTTTTCACAGAACTCGAACACATAATCTTGAAATTTACATGGAACAACAAAAGACCCAAAATTGCCAAAGCAATCCTAAGGAAAAAGAACAAAGCTGGAGGAATCGGGCTTCCTGACCTCAGACAATACTACAAAGCTACAGTAATCAAAACAGCATGGCATTAGCACAAAAACAGACATATAGATCAATGGAACAGAATAGAGAGCCCAGAAATAAACCCATACACCTATGGTCAATTAATCTTCAACAGAGGAGGCAAGAATATGCAATGGAGAAAAGACAGTCTCTTCAGCAAGTGGTGTTGGGAAAGCTGGACTGCCTCATGTAAATCAATGAAGTTAGAACACTTCCACACACTGTATACAAAAACAAACTCAAAATAGTTTAAAGACCTAAATGTAAGGCCAGATATTATAAAACCCCTAGAAGAGAACACAGACAAAACATTTTCTGACATAAATTGTAGCAATATTTTCTTATATCAGTCTCCCAAGGCAAAAGAAATAAACACAAAAATAAACAAATGTAACCTCATCAAACTTAAAAGTTTTGCACAGCAAAGGAAACCATAAAATAAACCAGAAAAGACTACGTGCACCCCAATGTTCATAGCAATACTATTTACAATAGCCAAGACACGCAAACAACCTAAGTGTCCATCAACAGATGAATGGGTAAAGAAGATGTGGTGTACATATACAATGGAATATTACTTAGCCATAAAAAATGAAATAATGTCATTTGCAGCAACATGGATGGACCTAGAGATTATCATACTGAGTGAAGTAAGTCAGACTGAGAAAGACAAATATGTGGTATCACTTATATGTGGAATCTGAAAAATAATACAAATGAATCTAATATATACAAAACAGAAACAGTCTCACAAACATAGAAAACAAACTTATGGTTACCAGAGGGGAAACTTGGGGGGGAGGGATCAATTAGGAGTATGGGATTAACAGATACACACCGTTATATATAAAATAAACAACAAGGATTTACTGTATAGCACAGGGAACTATATTCAATATCTTATAATAACCTATAATGGAAAAGAATCCAAAAAATATATATGTATAGCTGAATCATTTTTCTGTACAGAATTGTGAATCAACTATACTTCAATTTAAACAAATTTAAAAAAATAAAATAAAGTGTATTATACTGAAAAAAAAAAAAAGAAAGAAAAGAAAAAAAGAGAGTACCCTCTTCTGCGTTCCAAATTCAGTGACATTTCTGTGTCCACATCTTACTCAACTTTGATCTCTCAATGGCACTGACTTGGTCCTTATTCTTTCACCCCTCAAACCTTCTCTTCTTTTGTTCCCTTCAGATGTTTCTCTCCTGGTTCTCCTCCCATCCACACTGACTGGTTCCTTCTCTGCAGGCTTTTCCTCTTCAATTCAGCCTTTACTAGGGGTTCCTCAGGGATAGGTCCTGGATGCCTTCTCTTCTCTATTTAAACACTTTTCCTAGACAATCTCATTCATTTTCTTTGCTTTAAATACCATGTAATGCTAATGATTTCCAGAGGAGAATTGTTTATACCTCCCAAGAAGTCTTTCTTAATTCTGGTCTTACATCCAATTTTCTGCTTAACATTTCTATTCAAATGTCTCAAAACTGTCTTGAACTTAATATGTCCAAAATAGAACTCTTAATCTCCTGAAACTCCCTCCTAGTCTTTCCAATCTAACAAATGGCAAACCATAATCCCAACTGCCCAAGTCAGAAAATTAGAGTTTATTCCTGATTCCTTTTTTTTCACTCCATCCTACATCCAATCTTCAACCAAGTCTTGAGACTTCTTCCATCCCCTCTCCCAATATATCTTGAATCCATCCACTTCTTTTTCCTACTGCCATCACCTCAGTCCAGATCACCATTTTTTTTCTCCTGGACAATCACAACAGCTTCCTAACTAGTGACCCTACTTCTATCTTTCGATACCTCCAAACTTTTTTACTCATAGTTGTGATAGTCTTAAAGTATAAATCAAATAATTTCATTCCTGACTAAATAACCAATAACCTCTCACTGTGCTGAAAATAAAACCCAAATTCCTCTTTTTTGTTTTTTTGGGGTTTTTTGGCTGTTAGGCAAAGGAAACCTTCTGAACAGATTCAGGATCTCTATATAAATTCCAGGGCCATCAAAAACCAAGAGAAGTGGAATATTTTAGCAGAAAGAAGCAATTAAGAATTCTATTCAAGTCTTGAAGAGTTGAGTGCCAGGCCAACCTTAGGCACAAATGTGAATCAGATATTTGTCTTCGGTTTTCCTAGCCTTCTCCTTTTCAACCATTCAGTTCCTTCCTTGGTGTAACTCTATCAGAATCAGGAAAAAACAAAAAGCAAATATAACTGTAAGTTTAAGTTTACTAACTTTTTGCTTTTTAAACTTATTTCTAATTATTAGATGATAGACTTTATTTATTACCAAAGAAGTTTCAGACATCATTGAGGGGGATTAGGAAGAAGGGCAGAGGATTTAAAAAGTCCTTTCTGGGAGGCTCAAAATCACAACTCATGACCTATCAGCTCTTCTGACTTTAAGCCTGATTCAGTTAGTAGGGCTATTTGAAGATTTTTCTAGTTCATGCTGAGAAGCTACACAGAAGTATCTTGTTTCCTCTTGTTTCTGTGTGTTGTGAAACTCATTTCCCTTGAAAAGTTTTTTACTCTGTGATTGTTTGCACTTTGAAAGACCAGATTCTTTTTCTTTTAAATTGAGATATAATTGACATATAACATTATGTTAGTTTCAGGTGTGCAACAGCCGAATTGCCTATTCTAACCTGCAAGGTAGGCCCAGTATCTGAGTGTGTCTCCAGTGTTGCCTGTCTCTCTAATGTAGTCTTAGGCCATCTCCCTTTTGCTTAATCAGCCTCCGCCTCCGATTTTTATTCTTTGCACTCACCAAGCTCTTCTCTGCCTTAGGTTTTTACATATGCCGTTTCCGCTCCTTAGAAAGCAATTCCTCTACATTTTGCATATCCGATTCCTCCATGTTCCTTAGACACTAGTATAAAATCACTTCTTCAGAGAGATCTCCATTGATGATCCTGTTATTTCTTTTTTCTACCTCAATTTTATCCTTATTTTTCTTTAAAAAATTTAAAAAACAAACATACA
Source organism: Orcinus orca (assembly GCF_937001465.1). NCBI lineage: Eukaryota > Metazoa > Chordata > Mammalia > Artiodactyla > Delphinidae > Orcinus > Orcinus orca. The sequence continues at coordinate 26,445,671 of NC_064569.1, forward strand.
GATGCTGCTTATTAGGTGTTAAATACTATTCTATTCACAACAATCTCATTTGTAGATTAAATTATTATCCCTTCTTTAAGGATGAGGCAACTGGTGGTCCAGTGGGTAAGACTCCATGCTCCCAATGCAGGGGGCCCAGGTTCGATCCCTGGTCCCTGGTTGGGGAACTAGATCCCACATGCATGCTGCAACTAAGAGTCCACATGCTGCAACTAAGAACCCACATGCAACTAAAAAAAAAAAAAAATGCTGCATGCTGCAACTAAGACCCGGTGCAGCCAAAAATAAATAAGTTAAAAAAAAAGAAAAGAAGGATGAGGCAACTGAGGCACACACAACTAATAAGTGGTGAATTGGGATTTGACCCAAGCAGACTAAGCTTGTGCTCTTAACCACTATGCTGTAACCTGCCTGTCAATGTCACAATTTGGAATTATTGTATTAATTTGTCTTTTTTGTTGTTGCTGTCTGTTTTTTATTCATGTTATTGTCTGTCCCTCCCAGAACATAAACTCCATGAGTCAGGGACCCTTGAGCACTGACATCTTATTGGTCATTGATTTCACAATGCCTAGTGTTATATCTAGGACATAGTGGGTACTTTATAAACATTGGTTTAATGAATGAATGAGAGCAAGAGAAAGCAATATTCATGCTGACAAAGTTGGTGAAAAGTTGGTTTGAGGTGCTAGACCACAGCAATACAATTTTTTCCTAAATATTTGTTAGAATGTTGCATAAATGATTGGAGGCTGCTAGGATAAAGAAATATGAAGGAACCCTGCTTCTAGGAATGATTTAAGAAATTATTTTCTAGATACTTGTCATTGATTTATATACACATATATATGTATGTGTGTATATATGATATGTATGACATATACAGGAAGAAAGAGAGAAATATAACTGTGAAGTACTGGAAGAGTATGATGTATAAGGAAATGTTTACTTTTTTTCAAGTTTAATACGAACATAGAAAGGATCAAAGTTGTAATAAACAAAATCTTAAAGTATTAAAATAGTGTACATGTCTGAATGAAGTCAGGCTGAATATATTAACAAAAATATATCAGTCAGAAAAATGAGGCAGGATGGAGCATAGGGAATGGGTGGCAATAGAAACTCAGAAAAAGAAAAGTCACAGAAGAAAACTCCATTCTTAGTTCTATCCAAAGGAAGGGGAGACACAAGCAATCTACTCCAAGTGTTATGACCCCTTTGAAGGGCTGTGCTTATACTTTGTGGAGTGAGGGACCGCCAGGGCATCCTGGGAAGAAGACAGTTTTAGCTAACTGCAATTACAGGCTTCCTCTCTCTTCAGCAGTTCATGGTCATTCATCATTGTGACAGAGAATGGGCACTACAGGAGCACACAGGGGTGGGGAGGGGCGTCTCAACTGCAATGAGAGCAAGCCTGCACAGGTGGAATGGAATTCACGGTGGTCCAAAGTTTCAAGTGTTTTCTTTCTTCCTTTTCCCCTTTCCCTTCCCTTCCCTTCCCTTCCCTTCTCTCTCTCTTTTTTTGATCAATCACAAGAGAATATTCTGTTGTAATTGTGAGCATGTGGAAGGAATCTTTTTCTGTCCGTTTTCAGAGACAGTGAAAATCACATCCAGAGAACCTATTAGTCAAGGCTTTGTAAGGACACTGTCATTTGCTCTTCCACACCATCAACCATTGTTTTTTTTTTTTTTTCTTTACCCTGGGCACAACAATGTGAGAGTCCTGCATTCTAACTCAGAAAGAGCATGTGTGTGTGTGTGTGTGTGTGTGTGTGTGTTTGAACACCTCTTGGCCACTGAGAAACAGCTCTGTGACAAGTGCCACCAGGAGACAGGGAAGGAACTGGTCAGATCCTTGATCTATTGATCCCACAGCCTACGAGTTACACAGAAATAGCTCTTTTTCTGCTCCTATTGCTTCCTTTCTTCTTGGTTGTTCTCTATTCTCATCTCTTCTTCATTCTTTACCCTCTTTCATTCTGACTTTGCCTTCATCTCCTTTTGTGACTCTTCATCATCACTCTTTGCATTGATTAAAGTGGTCATTTTACGAGCATATAATATGTAGTTATTGGTTTTGTTTTAGTAATGAGTGAAGGTGAAGCCAACATAATGATTCAGGTTATGGCTGTGGAGTTACGGTTAAATTTTGGCTTCACCAGTTAAGAGTTGCCTGACTTCGGGCAAATCGCTCAACTTTCCTGTGCCTTTCTTTCACCACCTGTAAATTGAGGATAATGGTTCCTACCTCAAAGAGTTGCTGTTAGGATGGGAGAAATTTCATGTACCATACTTCGAAGAAAGCTTAGCACGTGGGCTCCAGAACTATTAGCTCTTATTATTTTAAGAATATTTATTGTAGGGTACTGTTGATACTGTATAGAGGGAATTTCATGCAGTTTTCCTTTATTGAAGAATCCATAGAATAGAACTACTGGGGCAAGAAATAATTGTACCCAGAGGCTTCTGGGTGCATGCATTATAGAGATCTTTTTCTGAGTAGTGATGTTGTGATAAGCTGGGCACAGAAAGCTTGGGCGAGGGCAAGCAATCTTTAGCAAAGACTGTCCTGTAATAAGGTTATTTGGAAAGAGCGTGAGGTGAACCAGGCCATGTATGGAAAGGAGGGGAGAGATGGGAAGAGGAAGGAGGCGGAAGGGGCGGAAGCGGGAGCGTTGCGCGGGGCGTCTGGAAGGCTTTGGAAGCACAGCGTTTGGGTGCAGAAGGCCAGGGAAGGATGCCGCGAGCCCAGGGGGTGAGAAGGAGGATGCGCGGGCCCCGAGCGCGTTAGTTACTGTTTGCCTCTCTTTGAGCAAGGCGCCGATTCCAGGCAGCTTCCTGAGCTTGGGCTCACGTCGTAGTGAGAGAGCCGGGCGCCTAAGCCATTCTCCGGGGCTTCGACGCCCACCCGGGCAAAGCCCTGGAAGGAATTCCTGCCGGCGGCGAGCAGGGCGGGCCGGGCCAGGCCTGGCTGGGGGTCCCTCCCCGCGCGCGTCCGGCCGACTAGGCATCGGTCCCGCGCACCCGCGGTGCCGCCCAGCGGGAGGCGCCTCCGGAGGTTTCCGTCTGGTCCCTGCCCCTCCCCCCGCGCCGACTCCGTCCGCCTCCCCGCCCCCCGTTCGGAGCCCCGGCCAGGCGCGGAGGGAGGGAGAGGGCCGACGCTGCATCATTCCGCACCCGCTGCAGCGCGGCCGGACGGAGCAGGTGGAGCGGGCGGGCGCGGCGAGCCGGAGCGCGGGGCCCGAGGAGACTGCAGTGACGCTGCCCGGAGACATGGCGGCTGTGCGTCTCTGAATAAGCAGAATCGGAGCCCCTCGCAGCCTCCGGCCGCCGCAGCCTGGCCATGCCGCACGGCTGTTGACCGCACGCAGGGGCCGGCCCGGAGGACACATGCCGCAGCAGCTGCCGCCTCGCCCCTGATCCTCTCCCCTGCATTCTCCATGTTGCATTTCTCGCCGGTTTCTCAGGCGGTGTAGCCGCGGCTGCCGGAGGGGCAACCGGGGCATTGCTCTGCTCGTACATCCAGCCACACGTTTCTTTTCCATTTTCATCCTTCCCTCCTTAGTTCCTTTTCCCTTCCCCCGCCTGCTTTGCATCCATCTCCCACACCCCGTTACCCCCTCCTGCCTCCATCCGCCGGGGCTATGGCCGCGGAAGAGGTATTGCAGACTGTGGACCATTATAAGACCGAGATAGAGAGGCTGACCAAGGAGCTCACGGAGACGACCCACGAGAAGATCCAGGCGGCCGAGTACGGGCTGGTGGTACTGGAAGAGAAGCTGACCCTCAAACAGCAGTATGACGAGCTGGAGGCTGAGTATGACAGCCTCAGACAGGAGCTGGAGCAGCTGAAAGAGGTGAGTTGCCTGTCACCTCTTCCCTGCTCGGCCCGGTCCCCCTCCCTCAACTCCCACTCATCATTTATAAAGAAGTAGGAAAGGATGCTATTGAAAGGACTGTTTCTTCGTCTTAGAGCTCTTTGTAGATAAGAGAAGATTGAAAGAGTCCATTGTTTTACCCCCAAGAGAGAATTTGCCCAGGAAATGAATGTATAAGCTGGAATTTGGGAGGCGATGGCTGTTCAGGCTGTGCGGGAGGGAGATTCATAAGAGTCCTCAAGCCTCAGCACTCTAAGGCGACATTCAGCTGGGCTGGAATGCGTAAATCAAACTTCTCAAAACTGCTGTTATATCACGTCCAGGTTTCAGTAACAATCCCATAATCCACAAAGTCGATGAGTGGGTTTGTGTTGAGGACCCACGGTTTCAGGTTGTAGAACCTATGGTACCTCAGCCTTCTGCTGAACATAACCACTCCTTGATGAGATTGGGAACTGTTATTAGGAGAACTCCTTGCCAATCCCATTTGACAAAGACTTGAGCAATCTTCATTCTCCTTGTCTTTAGTTATTCTTGTCATCCGGCAGCAGGAGAAAAACAACTCTACTGCTGGGTGTTGCTGCTGCCTTGATTTCACCTCTGAGTGAGGGTGGGCCATGCCCAAAGTCTTAAAAGGTCACCCTGAACAGGGAAAATTTAATTCCCCTACAAATGGTGTGAAAGAATGGTATATATCAGATGCGTGGGTAGCCGTGCATTTCACGTAAGGCTCTTCTGTTTGAAATGACTGTATGTATAAAACCAGAATGTCACAAATGGGCCATGTATATATAACACTTGTCCTCTTTGATCTTTTGGTATTTGGCTTCTTTTAAAGACTGGCTAATGTATTAGAAGAAAATAAGTAGTGAATATCAAAAATTTAGAAGAATATACATATTGTTGAAGGAACTCAGTCTCTTTTACCCAGTTCCTGGGGTACTATGGGTAGCATAAATGTAAATGTACACACCGCTTTTCTATGTGGCATGTCTTTATTTTTAGATGCATATTGGCATTTAAAATATTATTTCTAATTTGCTATATTCACGTTTTTATTCTTATAATGTACTTAAACAGTTTTTCAAGGGGTGTCTTGTGTTATTACATTTAAAAAACATGATTTATGACAGATCTAATCAATTTGCCTTCTAATTTAGTACATAATATGGTAAGCATTTATAGTTTCAGGTATGTCTTATTTTTATTCTGATGCCTAGATGCCAGAAAATAAACATATGGTGAAAACCCCAATTAGAAATCTGATTTTTTGTGCATTAGGCTGTACATTTCTAGTTCATTTTGTTGTTGTTTTGTTTTGTTTTACCATGTACACGTCTATTAACTACAGCTGGACTTAATGGTATTTTCCAACTTAGATTAGGTCTTAAGCTGATATGTTTAAATTCAGTGATGCTAAACCTTGTGAAGTCAGGAAGGTGATGGTGATTTTCAGAGATGTTTTGATGTTGTCTACACTTATCAACACTGCTTTACCAAGACAAGGAAGTGCAAACCAGGCAGTGTTAGCTACCACCTCCTTGATAAAGATGGTAGACTTAATTTAATGAAATGGACTTTAACTGTTAACTGGTCTTCCTGCTTGATTCAAACAACCCTACTAGGGTTTTTCTGTGTCATTGTATTCATCGTGCATAGTAAACCTTAATGCAATTGTCTTTTGCCTTCACTAGACCATGAGCTCTTAAGGCAAGGAATCTGTCTTAATTTATATTGCATCCAAAGTCTTTAACACAAAGCCCAGCACATAGTGAGCATACAATAAGTATTTTATGAAAGAATAAATTTATACTGGAAGAAGATATACTTTATCAAGCATTCACTAGTGCATATTGGTTAGTGTCGGAGAAAGACTAAGAAAATTGAGGAGTATAGGAAGTGATTAGTATTAAACACTACCTGTATTACTTTCATCAGCAGTAATAGGAAAAATGACAAAAAATGTTTCATAAGAAAGGTGTAACAGTGTTTTCTTAATAGAGAATAATGCAAATACCAATTATAATTTTTTTCTGTAAAACAGTGAGGTGTATTTTGTTCTGTACAGCAGGAGGTTAATAAAAGTTTATCAGGATTATTTTCGCCAAATGATACTTGTTTACATATGTATTTTGAGTTGCATTTGGCATAAATATAATTTAATTTTATGTTCCCAATGAACTGGCTTATACTATTATATAAAAATGTATTTTAAGGTAATAAAAAAATCATTATATTGATTATTTGATAGTGAGACCTGTGATTTTGATCCTTTAAACATGATGTATACTTTAGTTGGGAGTATTATTTAAATGAGCTAAATCAGTCTCAGTAATGTTTCCTGTTTGAAAAGTAAATCCAAAATAATTGTGCGAACTAAGATATTGCAGTGATGATATCATATAGAAGCCATTTTTGAAAAACGCGTTTTGTTAGCGCTCTGATTTTTCAAAAGGAAGTTTTGTTCATTTGCAGGTATATATAGGAAATGATGTTCTTGCTCTATACTGTAAAACCAAGTATAAAATCTTTGGTTTATTTCCAGGCTGTTTCAACAGATATGATTCATTTAAAAGTAATTGGACCAGTTTATGGGAATGTCAACAGAAAAATACTGTGCTAAGTCCAAGCTGGACGTTAGTAATTTGCAATGTCGCGACACGGCTGTCTCTAAGGTCATGTTGTTTTCAAGAGTCAGCACCCAGCAATGCTGCTGCCCTCCTTCCCAGGCTGTATACAGCTCTGACAATAATGCAGGTGAGCAGTATTGCTGAAGATGTGTAGAATCAAGATGATGAATTCATTCATTTTTTTCTAGTTATTTTCTTCCCTAAGTCTGGATTGCTCTTTGGCTTGGCCTCATATCATTAGGGCTCTGCCCGGTGCCTACATGACTACTGTAATTCTGAAAGAACACACTTGAAAGGAAAGTACTAATGATGTGAAAAGAATGACTTCTGAGATCATCATAATGTTCTCCTTTTCATTATCTTTGGGGAGCTGGACAAAGCACATGTCCGCTAGAATACTTAATCAAGGCTTTATGATTTCATGAATAATGCTTGCTTTTCAGTGGCCTGGGGGGCACCCATGCCCAGTTATGTTCAGGGCCTGGCTGATTGTATGTTTGGGATATGTGTAAATCAGCACTGTGCCTGTCACCCAAGCCAAAATAGTGTTTGAAGAAGAGTCTTCTCTACGATAATTTGAAACTTAAAAATAAACATTCATTAAAAAAAAAAAACCTAGAATTTAAGGTTTTTGTTTTGTTTTGTTTTTTGTTTTAAAAATGTTCTAAATTTAGAATGTAGGAAAGTTTTAAAAGATCCCCTTAGAAAGAAATGATTCAGCATTCCTGGTAACATTTTAGAAAACACATCCATGTGACAACTTTAGAAAAGTTTTGCAGCTGGGATACAGTGGACTGTCTACTAAGAATCTTCAACTCATTTCCTTGCTCATTTTCTCAACCTGATACTAAGGATAGACACCAGCTGCTGAGGAAGCACTTTGTGGACACAGAGCAGCTTTTCGTCTTAGAGCCAACTTGATGCTTTTTCAGGACTATAGTTAAATCATTCAAGAAATAAACACTGAACTTACATACTTTTAGAGATTGTCACATTAGGGACCTGACAAAAGCCATTTACCTGAATTCATCTTTAAACAGAACTAATTTTTTTCCTCTTATGCTTAGAAAGATTGTTAGTTTCTCTTCTCTTTGTAAATTCTAAATCATAAAATCATATGGGGAACCCCGCCATATTTCTTTTCCAGTCTATGAATAAACATAGAGAAAGTTAACATTGAATTTATCTATCTAAGCTAGTATTTTTATCTCTTGTTGTTTTTAAAGAAGACATGTTATACTTATCACATTTATTATCAAATTAATGAAAACATCTAAAGTATATGGACATATACTTTTGGAAAGTGTTTATAAGCAACCTCAACAAACAAACATAATCACTTTAATCATATTTTTTTTTGACCCAGTTTCTCTAACTTGTACCATTTTTCCTTTTTATTTCAACTCAAGATTTCATCCCTGGCAAAGTTATTTCTCAGATACCATTTAGCAAGATTTTATAATCTCTCATCACATTAATCATATTTGCATGAACATGTACAGCAGCCATGGTTTGAAGATTTTTTTTCAGAATTTTATGCTTACAAATATTCTTCCCTATCTTCCCAATAAATACACTTGTACTTTATGGATATTGCATTCCAAATTTGAAAATATGATAATTAACTTGCATGTTGAAATATATAGAAAAGACTTTCTTACACCTAAGATTTTACTTGTAAACATGGCTTTGAAGAAGAGAAGGGCATGAAGCGGTGCATAGTCTGACTGTGCACCTAATTCATTATGCTAGACTTCCCTGGCTCTCCAGTGATTAAGACTCTGTGCTCCCAAATGCAGGGGACACAGGTTTGATCCCTGGTCGGGGAAGATCCTGCATGCCGCATAGCATGGCCAAAAAAAAAAACATACAAAAAAAATTCATTATGCTAAAGGAGAAGTAGCAGGAGATGAAATTGGGAAAGTGGCAGTGGCCGTATTTTGTCTTAGGGATGGGGAACCATTAAAAGGAAATGCAAGGAAACAGTAACTGTGTTTGGTGCCTTACATTTTATCTCATTTAATCTTCAAAGTAACTCAGAGGCTTATTGCCTTTTTTTACAGATAAGAAAATAATTAAAGTAATAAAGCATTGAACTATGTATACAGCCCCATTTAGGACTAGGCACTTTGTATGCCTTATCGGTAATTCTTATAGCAATCCTTCTACAAGGTAGATATGGCTTGCATCGTACAGAAGAGAAAACTTGGTCTTAGAGAGGCTATGGGTCCTTCTCAAGGCCACAAAGCTAAGTGGTGAAACCTGGTTCAGGAAGAAGCCCACTTTCTTTGCACCTTACTACCCTGACATTCTCAAACACCTCAGTCAACATGCAGTTTAGAAGGTCATGGTATTGGTCGTAGAGGGTGGATTGGAGCTGTGCAGAGACAGTAGGGGTAGTGAGGGGAGGACAAACCTGAGGGCTGTTTAGGAGGTGTAGGGTGGAACGCGGTGTTGGATGTGACTGGGTGTGGAATGTGAGGAAGAGAGTAGATTTGAGAATATCAGGATGGATTAGAAGGTGGTTCCATTCACAAAGGAAGGTTCTAGGGGGAAAGAGCAGTTTCAGAGGGTAAAGTTGATGCCTGAGTTATATGAGGTTTTTAAGTTCATGTTTTCTTTTTAGGGGAGGAATAAGTTGCATGATAAAATACTCAACTCTCAGTTTAATAAGACAAATGAATAATTTGTGCAATTGGTTGTCATTTTATTCAAACCTAATTTCCAGAAGATGGAATATATGAACAGTTTAATGATGTTTTCACAGTTTGTTTGCATTCTTTTTTCTTTTATTTATTTATTTATTTATTCTTGGCTCTGTTGGGTTTTCGTTGCTGTGCGCGGACTTTCAGTTGCGGTGACCGGGGGCTACTCTTCCTTGCGGTGTGCGGGCTTCTCATTGCGGTGGCTTCTCTTGTTGTGGAGTATGGGCTCTAGGCATGTGGGCTTCAGTGGTTGTGGCTCGCGGGCTCTAGAGTGCAGGCTCAGTAGTTGTGGTGCACGGACTTAGTTGCTCCGTGGCATATGGGATCTTCCCGGACCGGGGCTTGAACCCACGTCCCCTGCATTGGCAGGCGGATTCTTAACCACTGCGCTGCCAGGGAATCCCGTTTGCATTCTGAATTGAGAGATGTATAAACTCATAAACAATGGGCAAGAAGCTGGCCTGGCACAGTGAGGAAAACCAGCCCTTGCAGACCTCTAGGGTTAGGGGTGCTGGAAGCAACGTCACTCACCTCCCACTGACTGATACTTGAGAGTACATTACCACTTTTACTTTTTTCTTTCTTTTTTTGGCCGCAAGAGTTTGGTTGCCCTTTAAAGGGCAATTACCATTGTGGGGCTTCCCTGGGCCCGTGAGCTGGGCCCGTGAGCCATGGCCGCTGAGCCTGCGCGTCCGGAGCCTGTGCTCCGCAACGGGAGAGGCCACAACAGTGAGAAGCCCGCGTACCGCAAAAAAAAAAAAAAAAAGAAATTACCATTGTGTAATTATGACAATTTGTGGCAACAGTCCCAGTTGGATAAAAGCATAGACAAATAAATAGTTTCCCCTTCCTCTCCTCCCAGTTCTGTCTTTATTGCTAATACTTTGGTGCGTATTCTCTTATACTTGTTTTAAATAACTTTAAACATGTGAATCCATATGCACGCTTCTTTGTTGTTCTTATTCTTTAGTTTTTATAAAAATGGACTCATGCCGTACGTATTACTCTGTAACGTGACATTTTTTATTTAATAGTATATCCTTTCAAAATACAGATATTTCTCGGACAGGGCTGTATTTTTAAGGCACTGGCGTTGCAAGTGTGAAGCAAATGGGACTGATTAGGGAAGAAAACCAGAGAGCCTCAGGGAGTGTGGTCGGCACTGGAGACCAGGAGAGGTGGGGAGGTGGCCCAGGGTCTGCCCTCAGGATAGCTTGGGTGGCCCTGTGAGAGAGAAAACTAGTGTAGGTGTGTGTGAAAGAAACTGATGGGATTTGTTTGGTTGGCCCATGGCAGGCCTGTGATATACCAAGGGAAAAGATGGGAAGTTTTATGGGTGAACTGGATTTTGATTTTGATTCCTTGTCTACTTGGCTGGTGTCAGACCTACGTGGACACCATAATAGGTGGCTGGTTTCCAGGGCCGGCAAGAGCTGGTCCTGCAGTGTGGCCACATCCTGTCCATGCTGGGTCTTGGGGAGAAGCCAGGATGATGCAGGCAGTTGGGCCTCATTATGTTAGCCCATCTTTGCCCTGTGACAGTTGAGTTTTTTTGTTTTTAACTTTTCATAAAAAATTATTTTTATTATTATACTATTTTGGTTGTAATTATAAAGATAATTTACTTTTATTGAAGACAATAAAGTATACAAAGGTATGAAGAAAATTAAAACCACCCATAATTTTCATTAGTCCTATATTTTTAATCTACATTGTCAACTATTTTACATTATATAACCAATCAGAATTTTTTTTTTTTTGCTTTAGATTGTCCATTACTTCTTTTTCTTTAAACACAGCCTTCATCAGAGGCATGTCCATTACTTCTTGTTCTGTTACATTTATTCATTCAAAAGTTTTTCTGAGTGGCTGCTATGTTGACACTATGCTGCTTGCTGAAGATAAAAGGTTGAGCAAGACAGACAAGATGGAGCTGCCTGAATGGAGCTTACGGGGAGATAGTCAGAAAGCACACACGCGTGTCAGATGTGAGAAATGCCACAAGTGAAGAGATGGGGGCTGGCTGGGGAAAGTATGATCAGGAAAAGCCTCTCCCAGGAGGTGACGTTTGAGCCCAGACCTGAATGATGAGAACGAGCCAGTCATGTGGAGATTGAGGGAAGTGATTTTTTAGGAAGAGGGACAAGTACAAAGATTGTGGAACTCTGTTGGTAGTTGTTGGGGGAAATGGTGGGTGACGATGCCCTGTAAAAATAACCATTCATATAAAGAAGATGTGGTACAATGGAATACTACTCAGCCATAAAAAGAATGAAATTTTGCTTTTGCAACAACATGGATAGACCTGAAGGGTGTTATGCTTAGTGAAATAAGTCAGACAGAGAAAGACAGATACTGAATGTTATCGTTTATATGTGGAATCTAAAAAATAAAATAAATGAATGAATGTATCAAAACAGAAACAGACTCACGGGTATAGAGTACAAACTAGTGGTTACTAGTGGAGAGAAGGAAATGGGGAGGGGCAAGACAGGGATAGGGATTAAGAAGTACAAACTACTATGTATAAAATAAATAAGCTACAAGAATATATTGTGCAGCACAGGGAATATAGCCAATATTTTATAATAACTTTAAATGGAGTATGATCTGTAAAAGTTTTGAATCACTATGTTATACACCTGAGAACTAATATAATATTGTAAATCAATTATACCTTAATAAAAAAAGGAAAATTAAAAAAAAAATCACCATTCATTTGAAAAATGACCATCCATAAAGTAGTGTATTGCCTTTAGATTCGTCACATGAGATTTTGGAACTGGACATCAGAAGTATTTGTGCAGAGCTTAGATCCCTCTGAGGTCTTCTTTTTGAAGAGGTGACTTTCAATACAGATTACTCATTAGGATCAGCTGGGTGATTTATAAAAATACTGCTGCCTGGACCCCACCCTGAGGCAATTCAAACAGTCATTGGAGGTGGAGAGTGGCTTCCGTATATTAACCCCACTCCCCTCATAGGTGCAACTAGGGCTGAGAGCCTCTCTCCTAGAAACTTCCAACTCTAGGAGTAAATGACTCCATAGGAATAGAAGTGTTTGGTAAGAAAAGCTGGGAAGTCATGAGCCATGAGGTATGTAAACCTCAATGGCACAGTCGTTTTACTTCTCTGTTTTCTATAAATGAAGACACTTGGGAAAGCCTTTCAGAAAACCAACAAATGTCATCAAAAACTTAACTATGTTAAATGTAAAATAGATAGCTAGTGGGAAGCAGCTGCATAGCACAGGGAGAACAGCTCGGTGCTTTGTGACCACCTAGAGGGGTGGGATAGGGAGGGTGGGAGGGAGGGAGGGAGACGCAAGAGGGAAGAGGTATGGGGATATATGTATGTGTATAACTGATTCACTTTGTTATAAAGCAGAAACTAACACGCCATTGTAAAGCAGTTATACTCCAATAAAGATGTTAAAGAAAACAAAAAAACAGAAAAACTTAACTATGTTAGACAATTAAGATGCATGCTAAAAGTATATAATTTTCGATCCTTCAGGGTTGTTTGAAGCTTCCTTTAAAAGTTATTTGTCTCCTTTGTTGTGTCTGTTTTGTTGCTCTATTCTGTTTGCAGTTGTTTATGCCAGCTTTACAAATTCATAAATAGAATATTAGAAAAGAATTGCTTTGATGGATTGATCTTTAACTTCTGGGGTTATTATCACTTGTTCTTTTGGTTATACATGCTTACTGTTTTCAAATATTATTTTATGGAGAAAAAGCACTACACTAAAATGTAGTATTTATCTGGTATGTTTCTATCTTTGTATTTAGAAATGAAAAAAAGAAACCTGTTTACATTTATGGGAAGTACACAGTAACAGTAGCAATTTCCTTAAGAATGTTTTGTTGCGCAGTTTGGTGTGGGTCTGTAAATAGAAGGTTCAGAATGATGGGTCTTTGTTTTTCTCCTGGCATACTGCGGACTAATGTGGAATCAAATGCCACTGCTGAAGAGCTCTTAGCCATCAATTTTTGAAATTGAAAGAGGTTTATATTATAACATGAATGTGCTTTGTTGATAAGCCTCACTGATTGCCATTCTCTAGATAGTTTTAGGAGATTTTTTGAAGTTGACCTCCATGTGAGGTAATTAGATGGAGACAGGATAAGTGTAATCTTGTACATGGCTTCTTTTGATGAACTGAAGACACCACCATCTTACAGATTATCTTTTTGGCATACATGGTCATTTTCCCCCCTTTAAATCATAATCTGACATTCTTTCTGCTAATGCTGGTATGTGTGCTGAGCCTTTAAGATCAAAACCTCAAGGAAATATAATTAGGAAGAAAAAGCAACCACTAGAGGGAGAGAAAAAAGGATATAACACACTTGAAAATTAATTATAAATGCTTTAAAATTGTTGGCCCTTTGGATTATATTTTTAAGTTGATAAATGTTATTAGTGTTGGTGATTCACAATTAACTATGGTTTAATGATCTCATTCAAATGATCTGAACAACAAAAACCCCTTTCATTAATATTTTAAAATAATTTAGAACTAGGACCCTTTTTTAAAAAAAATTATTTATTTATTTTGGTTGCGCTGGGTCTTAGTTGCGGAAGGGGGGCTCCTTAGTTGAGGCTTGCCGGCTCCTTTAGTTGTGGCACATGTGCTCCTTAGTTGCGGCTTGTGGGCTCCTTAGTTGTGGCATGTGTGTGAGATCTAGTTCCCTGACCAGGAATCGAACCCGTGTGCCCTGCATTGGAAGGCGGATTCTTAACCACTGCGCCACCAAGGAAGCCCCACAATTACACTTTTAGACAATGGTTATAGTTAGACATTTCAGGAAATGACAATGCAAAGAACTGTCATCATTGATCAATTCCAAATGAAAACTTTTTAAGTTGCATTTTAATTTGTGATGCTAATGTGATTTAGAAATATGGACACCAAAGTAAATATCATGAACAGGTAGGTCATTGCATAAAGCTAACTAAGGTTCACTCATTCTTTCTTACAAAAACAATATATTCAATACCTCCTATGTGTTAGGCACAGATCTAGGTGCTGAGAATACAGCAGAGACAAAACCCAACAGGAATATCCATGCTCATGAAGCTTACATTCTGTGGGAGAATGGAAGGGGAGACAATAAACAAAATGAATAAGTGAAATAGAATGTTAGATGGTCCTAAATGCTATAGAGAAAAATAGAGCGTGAAAGGGGGGAGATGGCCTGTGAAGTGGGGAGGGATCAGAGAAAGCCTCCTTGAGAGGGACGGGCAAAGAGGCTGCGTGGCTGGAGGGGTTGGGGTGGGGTGTGAATAGTAGAAGAGGTCAGAAAGGGAATGGGTGTCAGTGATGCAGCAGCTTTTAAATTGTTACCAGGACTGTGGCTTTTACTCTTGAATGATAGGGGAAACTTTTGGAGGATTTGAGAACAGGAGACCGTGTCCTACGCCTTTTTTCCCCCACATGTGTGTACATTCAAGGAGACTGTAACCTCCTTCAGGGAGAAGGAGATCAAATTAACCTGGTAGCTCATGAGATTTGTCGCATGCTTCTCCCTGCCTCCCCCACAGCGAGTGTGTAAGAGATGTCTGTGGTATTGCATTCATTTAGGCTGGAAGAAAAAGGTGAAGTAATTAAGACAGTTATTTTGAAAAGAGGTTGAACTAGACTACCTGTTTTAAAAGTAAGCATTTGTTTGACCAATTAAATCAGTTTACTAAAAAAGATACTGTGTTGACTTGCCTGGGTCCTTGAACCATAATCTTTACTTAACTTTCTTCTACTCTGTCCCTTATTCTGGACGATATGAGCCATTTAGTAGACCTTAGTCTAACGTGACGTAAGGACAGTTTAACATTGTATTACTGGTTCTGTGCCACAGTTGATATTCTAGTTCCTGAGGGACTGGAATGGATGCTGGTCATTCATGCATTCATTCATTCATGTATTAAATAGTTAGAGAGCATCAGTTATATGCCAAGTTTATGCTGGGTGTACAAAAATGAGGAAAACGTGGTCTTTATTTTTAAGTTAGTTATTTGCTGTTAGAGGCAAAAGACATGAACAAATGTGATTAAGGTGTTTTATTGGAAAGATCATGGGTTTTTGAGTCAGAACAAACTGTATTTGAATTTGGTTAGTAACTCTGTGATCTTAGGCTAATACTTAAAACCCTACGAATCTCACTTTCCTCCTCTGTGAAATGGAGGGAGATAGTAACTATAGATAGTAACTATATAGTAACTATTAGTAACATAGTTACTAATCCATCTAAAGCATTTAATGCAGTCCCTGACACCTAGTAAGCACCCGATAAATGATGGATGTGATGGTGATAATAATTCATCATAATAACAAAATAGTAAAAATAATAATGTGTTGGCTGTGCTTGATAGGACACCAAAGTGGAGGGCAGCAAACTCAGAGCAATCAGAGAAAAGTTTCTGATCAGGGCGACGTGTGAAGGGGCATGGAGAACAAGGAGGGATTTTCCAGGCAGATGAGGGGCAGAGTCCTTCAGGAAGAAGAAACAGCCTGCAAAGGAGGGAGGATTGCAGCGATCGTTGCTCTTCAGCATCTGTGTTGTTGCAGGTGGCATTTGAAATGGGATGACGGGTGGGAGATGGTTTGGGGAGAGGTGATGAAGGGCCTTGGAAGGAGGCTTGTCGGTTCCCCCACCTCGGCTCCGGCGTGGCTGACCATGGCGACGTCTGCCTGGGAAGGCTTTGCCCCTGAGCGCCAGGTCCCAATGACAAGATGAGAAGTACCTCCACCTAACAAGGGGTCTGGAAGTCTCTGCTGCTCCTGTGCCCCGTTTGGTGTGTTTTCGGGTTTGTTTTAGCCTCCTGGCCTCTTGTGAATTGGAGAGTGGCAGCTTCCCAGTCTTAAGCCATTGTGACCAGGTTGCCTAGCTGCCCCTTCAGTGAGGGTCCTCAGTGCCACTGTCCTTCCATGTGGCTGGGCTGCTTCTGCTCCTGAGAGCCCTCATCGCTCACCCACCCTCTGATTCCTGACTCCCTCGGCTCTGAGAGCCACAGGCCCTGCGGTCTTGACGTAGATTCTAACCTGTCGACCAGACCCCGCATGTTGAGCTCTGTGCATACTAGACTTAATATTTCCTCGCTCGTTGCCTTTGCTGTTTAGGACTCATGGCTGTTTTCCTCCTCTCGTCTTTTCTCTCAGTTGCCATTGATTCAGCTTCAACCTCCATTTTGCTGCTTTTCTACGAGTATCTCCCTTATGCCTCTGCAACGGGGTCAGGCCACTTGTGGGACTGCTAAGGAGCTTGATCTGTATACCATGGGAAAAGCATCGACAGTGTCAAAGCAGGAGAGTAATATCATTAACTTTATGTTTGAAAACAGTGATTTTTGGCTTTGGATTCTGACTACAGTGGTCTAGGACCTCTGACTAACCCTTCTGCTGGGAACAATGAAAAATGCTAGAAAAAATATAAAACTAGCCTTTAAAATGCATGAATGAATTGACTTCTCAGTAAGAATGCTCAGAGGCTACAACTGAATGAAAGCAAGAACCTTTAGACGTAAGCAGTACATCAACGCTTTTGCCTTGAGTGCCTTTATTACCTGTAGCTCTATAAAAATTCTGCCCTTGGTTATTTTGTTCTTACCAGAGTCATGGGAAAAATAAATTTCTGCACTAATTCCCAATTAACTGGTCTATTTAATAATAAATAATATCATACTTCTGTAAAATTTAAAATGTTTATGGAAAAGGCTCAGATGAAATATTACCTAAGCTGGAATTCATTTCTTTTTATCAACTTATATTTTTTCATTTTTCGTATTATGAAAAATGTAATTCTTCCTCTTCTTAAAAAAAAAACCTTTATAGTGTTATTTGTGTTCAGATAGTTTTAAATCAATAATTTTCTCCTTATGTTTATAGCTTAATTATATTTTCAAGTCAAAACTATTTGAGGTTTTTCCCCTTTATAATCTAATATTAACAATATGGAGTAAAAATTCAGCAATCCAGCATCACATTTAAAACTCCCTGTTTAACATAAAAAGTAAGACTTCTCCAGTCTCTTTTTCTCCTTGTATACTTTTCTTTCTCATCTTTTATCCCTTCACTTTCCATTAACTTTACACCAGAATATCAAGGATTTAATGGATCATGAAAGAATGAACTCTAATTAGGAGAAAATCCCTGGGAACATTTATTAAATGTCAATGTGGAGGAAATCTTCCTAAGCAAGATATAAAACTTAGAATCAAAAGGCAAGACTGACACATTTGGTTACATAGAAATTTTTTGAAAACTGAGGTAGGCACCACAAACCAGAGTGGAATACAGACAACAGACTGGGAAAAAGAAAAAGCAACATGATTGATTTACAAAGGATTATTATCCCTAGTATATAGCTACCCTGAGTTGATTGAAAACAACAATAATGCCATAGAAAAAGGGGACAGACTATAAGACAAACAGAAGAGGGTTTGCAAATAATAAACATGTGTAAAAAGATGCTCGATATTGGTAGTCAGTGAATGCAAATTAAATAATAGTGAGTTTTCACTTTTCTACCAATCAACTTAGAAAAATTTTAAATATTGATAATATACAGTGTTTCCAAGTATGTGGAAATGTGAACGTTCTTATACATTGTGGGAGTATGAATTGCTATGAGCTTTGAGAATGTGATTTGGCAGTTTGTATTAAGATATAAAATGCACACAATACTTGTATACCAGTCCTCAAATACCATGCATCAAAGAGAAGCACTGGTTAGCATTTAGTATCTAATTAGACCCTATCTAAATGTGTGGAACATAAAAGGAATCAGATTATACTCATTCTTCTTGCATATCCTAACAGATTTCTGTATGTTTAAATAAAATCATATCTTAAAATCTAGATGTAATTCCACACATCCCCTCTTATCACTTCTCCCTTAGCCCATTTCATAGACCTGGTTTGAACTTTTGATTTAGTGCTCTCGGAGTATTTTTTTTTTAACATCTTTATTGGGGTATAATTGCTTTACAATGGTGTGTTAGTTTCTGCCGTATAACAAAGTGAATCAGCTATGCATATATATATATCCCCATATCTCCTCCTTCTTGTGTCTCCCTCCCACCCTCCCTATCCCACCCCTGTAGGGGGACACAAAGCACCGGGCTGATCTCCCTGTGCTATGCGGCTGCTTTCCACTAGCTATCTATTTTCGAAGTATGATTTTTAAAAAAGTTATGTTGCATTATTTTTCTACTCTTCTTGGTCTTGAAAATATGTTTGTGAACATTCTTGACAAAAAGTGATGCTTATT
The DNA here is from genome assembly GCF_937001465.1 of Orcinus orca. Classification (NCBI taxonomy): domain Eukaryota; kingdom Metazoa; phylum Chordata; class Mammalia; order Artiodactyla; family Delphinidae; genus Orcinus; species Orcinus orca. The sequence goes on from NC_064569.1 coordinate 26,464,156, forward strand.
CTCTCTTCGGGTGGATTCAGGAGTTGCTCCTCTCACAGTGAAGGGACCACCACCACCTATGCTTATTGTTATCCTCAGAAGCAGTCATGCCACTGGACTCCTGACCCTATTGGCAGAAGAAGTAACACATATACTCTGAGGTTTACAAAAACTACTCATAGGAAAACCCTCTCTCACATTCTGTGAATGAGTTAAGTGATGACTTGGGAATTTTAAACTGTTACCTCTCTGTATTTATGTATTTACGTAAAAATAAAAGTTGTGGCATGTAAAAACAACTCTTTGAGGGAGAGTCCATGGCAAAAAAGGAAAACGACATAGGAAAAAAATAACTAGAAATGAAGGTTAGATGACACTGTATGTCAAAAAGAAGCTTTTTAAAAAAATTCCTAATCCTAAATAGAAAAATTACTATGGACGTTTATTTATTTCACAGATGATTATTGAACACCTGCCATGTCCCAGGCACTGTAGTTAGGTGCTGGGGGTACAAAGTTCCTGCCCTCGGGGACTTGACATACCAGTGGGGGAGAAAAGCATAAAAGAGTAAGGAAATAAAGAAATAGTTTTGCATAATGATGTGTGCTAAACAGTGAAGAAAGCAGGGTAAAGGAATAATAAGACTGGCAGGTATGCTGGGTAGGCTATTTCAGAAATGAGGGCCAGGGCTTCCGTGGTGGTGCAGTGGTTAAGAATCCGCCTGCCAATGCAGGGGACACGGATTCGAGCCCTGGTCCGGGAAGTTCCCACATGCCGCGGAGCAGCTAAGCCTGTATGCCACAACTATTGAGCCTGCGCTCTAGAGCCCTCGAGCCACAACTACTGAGCCCGCATGCCGCAACTGCTGAAGCCCGCGCGCCTAGAGCCCATGCTCTGCCACAAGAGAAGCCACCACAATGAGAAGCCCGCGCACCGCAATGAAGAGTAGCCCCCGCTCGCTGCAACTAGAGGAAGCCCACACGCAGCAACGAAGGCCCAACACAAACAAAAATAAATAAGTAAAATAAATAAATTTATAAAAAAAAAAAAAGAAATGAGGGCCAGACATGGCCTTTCAAAGGAGACGACATCTCAAGTGATGAGGACGAGCAAGCCTGGAAAAGATTTCAGTGTCCGGGGCTGAAAGTAACTGCAAAGGTAAAGACCTTGAGGTTTGAATGAGCTTGGTGTCACTGGCATTTTGGGTGCAGTAGTCCTTTGTAGGGTAGAACTGTGCTGTGCATTGTGGGGCTGTGGGGCTCCTGGAGGGTGGTGAGCATCCCTGGCCCTGCCCACAGTATGCCAGCGTGTCCCCACTCTTAGGTCATTGTGATTACAAAAGCACTGTTGCTGTACATCATGGTGACTATAGTTAACAACAGTGTCTTATATATTTGAAGGTTGCTAAGAGAGTAGATGTTGGTTCTCATCACAAGGAAGAAAATTGGAACTATGTGAAGGTGATGGCTGTTGACTTATTGTGGTAATCATTTTGCAATTACACATATAACAAATCATGTTGTACACCTAAAAACTGGTACAATGTTATGTATCAATTATATCTGAATTTAAAAAGTAAAAAATAATAAATAAATACAAAGAATAAACCAAAAAAAACACCCTCACACCTTCCAAACACCTCCTCTCCCCCCAGGGTGGAGCCGTACTACCCTCCATAGAGAACCCCTACAATATGGAGGGAGGGGCTGGTGTGGATGTTAGAGAGGAGGATGGAGCAGTGGACAGCGACCAGGACCTTGAGCCCCGGCAAGAAGTCTGGACTTTATTTTAAGCATAACGGGCAGCCTCTGGAGTGATGTGATCTGATAAATATTTCAGGAACATCACTCTGGCTCTTCCTTGCAGACTGTCGAAGGAGTGAGCCAAGTGAAGAGGCTGTTGCAGTATTAGGTGATGGTGGCTTGGGCTGGGGGAGATCTACTTGGGGGTGAGAGAAGAATGATTCAGGATGCATGATGAAGGACTTGCTAATTAATTGATTGGGAGAGCAAAAGAAAGGGAGAAATCAGGATGGCTCCTGTGTTTCTTTATAACAAGCTAAGAAGAATATAAAGAAATCATATGATGAGGTATGAAAATGAAGGAATAAATAATATTTCATGATTAAATTTAGGAGATGAAATATTCCATATTTATTTGAATTTGAAAATTCTCACGGATCCCGATTTTGATTCTTTGTTTAAAAAAGAATTTTAAAATATGTCTGCCAAAGCATTTAACATTTGGAAAGGATTCATGACTTGGACAGAAAAACAAGCATCATCCTATAGTTATTATACTCTGTGTTGTAATTTACTGGACTTAAGTTGGCTACATTTCATGATACACATTGTGTGTAGTCATATTTCTTCCTTTTATTACAAAGCTAAAATGTTGTCATTTTTCTTCCTAAAACTAGAACAAACTATCCATATATATACACTTCTGACATTCTGTGAAGGCAACCAACCCACTCCATTTACTAAAATGGATGTCAGTATTTTTTAAACTAAAGAGTTAATCATTTATAGGAAGCAATGTGTGTACTCTAGATTAGAAACATGGAGACTGGGGCATAAATATATCCTTAAACTGAAATTAAAGTAAAAAATGTGACTAGTACAAATAACAGCTTTCTTTCCCCTCTGCTGTGGATCTCTTGACTCGCTTGCAGTGCTAGATCACACTGTAGTCCCTGAGGACCAGGGAGGCAAGTGTACCAGACTGTGAAGGAGCTGATGTGACCTTAGTCTGCATTAACAGAAACACTGTCCAGAATGTGATGGTAAACGTCTGTCCATCCGCTCCTGGAATATTGTGTTCTAGGTATAATGATCCAGGCACCAATGGGTGGCAGATATGAGGATACAGAGCTCAACTTAATATGAAGAAGGACCTTCCTTTATGGAAGGCTAAGAGCAGAGGGAAAAGTAGCAGGTTTTCTGAGGAGAGAGACTTCCTTGTTGGCTAATGGAGATGTTTAAGCAGAAGCCAAAAAGCTGTTTGGTAGGGATGTTAAGGAAGTGAGTCAGGCATTGATGGATTTTGGAATGGAGGATGTCTAAATTGTTTTCAGCATTGTAACTCTATCATTAAACATGGCTGTCTTACTAATACTGCAGAATTAAAGTCCTGCTGACAACAGCTGCGCCAGCCCTGCTGTTTGTTTTGCAATCGCTGCTTGGTTGTTAAACTCTGCAGGTGAAATAACAGAGTGACGGAGAGCAGTGCCAGTGAGATGGGCTGCCTCTCATCCAGAGTAGAGATCACAAACCGGTACCCCATAGGCAAAAGCCAGCCCAGTGATTTAGAAACATCTGGTGCAGGGAGCTTCTTTTTTTACAATAAGGAGAGTCATGTAAAAAAATCTGTATTTCAGAGCTCTCTCAAAAAATTGGAAGATTTCACAAAGCCCTGGGCCCACATTTGTTCATGACATCAGTGGGCTGGAGCTGAGTCCCTCTTCTTCAGAAAGGGCGTGAATCTCCAGTTCACCACAGTCCCCACCATTCCATCTCATCCATAACACCTTACTGTATCATCTGTCGCTTCCTTGTTGACATTTGAGGTTTTATTTTGGCTGTGCAGCTTGTGGGATCTTAGTTCCCCAAGCGGGGATCGAACCTGTGCCCCCTGCAGTGGACGTGTGGAGTCCTAACCACTGGGATGCCAGGGATTTCCTTGACATTTGAGTTTTGACTTCTGATCAAGACACTGACACCCTTGCCCTTCTATGGAAAAAAAATAAAGAAGAAAGCAAAGTCAAGAATGAGAAAGCAGAGGAGTTGGAGGCGGGTCATCATGCCTTACCAAGAGCCCTGGACTTGGATTAAAAGGACCCAAATTTTACTCTGAGTGTACCTCTTATATCTCAAAGCCTACATTTCTTCATCTACTGAATAGGAACAGTAAACAGGACTATGTTTATTTTTGAATGAGATGGTAAGTGCAGGACCACCTGGCACATAACCTTGCCCAAAGTACATGTTCTGGTTAGCTGATGTCTCTCTATGCTCTCCTGTAAAACCCAAGGCAACTCTAATATTCCTTGTTCAGTGATTTTTGATTTTCATGTCTGTTTTCTCTTTGTGTCTTATTCAACTTCATATCACCAAGCACTGAACTTGACTTTTTGATGAATGGAGTGAATTTTTTTTTTAAACAGGATTTTTAAATAATTAATTTTATATTTGGCTGTGCATGGGCTTTCTCTAGTTGCTGCTAGCAGGGGCTACCCTTCGCTGCAGTACGTGGGCTTCTCATTGCAGTTGCTTCTCTTGTTGCAGAGCATGGGCTCTAGGCGCGTGGGCTTCAGTAGTTGTGGCTCGCAGGCTCAGTAGTTGTGGCGCGTGGGCTTAGTTGCTCCGCGGCATGTGGGATCTTTCTGGACCAGGGATTGAATCCGTGTCCCCTGCGTTTGCAGGCGGATTCTTAACCACTGCTCCACCAGGGAAGTCTCCAAATGGAGTGAATTTTGAGAGTGAGGGAAGAGAGAACAGAGAAAGAGGAGACGACTGGGCATCTCCTTCCTTCCCCGTTTCTCAGATCCCCCTCCCCTCCTTCCTGGATCCTCAGTGTCCTAGTCCTGCCCTGAACTCCAGTCTCTCTAGAAGGATGTCCACCCATGCTTACCTGGACCACTGTGTGCCCAGTTTGCACATTCTTAAATTCATAAAGTGGTTCTTTCTTAAACATATCCCAGTTCTTTATTTAAGAGCTTTATTATCAGGTTTGCTTAAGACTCCTGAAATAGTTACTAATACCTGGAGGTATAGCACTGTTTTCGTTTATCATGACTCTGGTTTTCACTGAATACTTAGTATTTTAAAGTGGTTGTTTTACTAACAAGTTGTTTTGCTTTTGTGACCTGAAACAGTACTCTCAAATATTTACTGTGGTGATACCTTACTCAGATATATAATTTTTCTATATTTTTCAAAAAGGAAAAAAATCATAGTAGAAAAAAGAGAACAAGGTAGCATGTTTGGTGGTATATGTTTCAGCAGGAGCATCTGGCCTGATTATCTTACAACATATAAAGCCTTTCCATACCTGATGTCAGCATGTGCAAGCAATGTTACTTTTTCTTACTATGTTATAATAATACTTGGGTGTATCTGTTTGATTAAATGGACTGTTTCTATGTTTCCTAGCAGTGTGGCTGTAGAAAGTGTTCTAAACACTTTTGTCAGGAAACCCCAGTTTTAATTCCAATTCCCTATTTACTGGCTAGGAGCCAAGACCAAACATTTAAACTGTTATAATTGCTAAATTGTGTTCGCCCCGGACCACATACAAGGTAGTCTGCTAAATATGTACTCTGTCTGATCTCAACACCCTCAGTAGTCTACGAAGTAGATGTTTTTATTATTTCCATTATATAGATGAGAATATTGAGTCACAGATGGATTAGGTAACTTGTCTAGTTAATGATGGAACCAAAATTTGAGTCAGGCAGTGTGACTTCAAAACTTGCATTTTTAACAATAATAATAATATCAGCAATAATACTACTGTAAGATAGAAGTAATAGCTTGGACTTACATAGTGCTGGTTGTGTGACAGGCAGTTCTCCAAGTGCTGTACATTCATTTAATTTATTCAACCTCATTGAGCTGTGCTTTCTTAGTTCATAGACTTGTTATGAGTATTAAATATGAATTGTGTGTGCTATAGAAATTGTAAATTAACTCAATTTCTTGGGTGGCATTATTGTACATTCACACATAGGAATGAAGAATTTTATGATTTTTTTTTTTTAATTTTATGATTTTGAGGGGAATTCCCTGGCAGTCCAGTGGTTGGGACTTGGCGCTTTCGATGCCATGGCCTGGGGTTCAGTCCCTTGTTGGGGAACTAAGATCCTGCAAGCTGTGGCGTGGCCAAAAAAATAAATAAAAATAATTTTATGATTTTGATTAATTCACATCCTTTAAAGTGACCAGGAAGGTAGAGTTTGCTGCATGCAGAAAGGCTGCATTTATGTTAATTTAATAAAACAGTATGATAGTAATAGCTTGGTCCTTCTCTAGTAAGTTTGTAGTTAAATTTTCATTTTCCTTAAAACTTTTTACAAGATAGAATTTACTCAGGGCTGTTATTTAGTGACTGTATTATAACTGAATAATTGGAGGGACTAATTATCTGTCTTGTGCCCTAGTCCCTGTGGTTGCTATGGTGACTGCTTTAACAATGTTCAGTTACCTTGACTGCTGAATTAGGCTTCAGTGCATCATCCCTTGTTTAAAGCCATGTTTTCCAGGGTGGAACCACTCTGTTTCTGTAAATTTGTGTTTGTTATCATCTGAAAATTTTTAAGGCCGTCGTTTTATGGCCTCTGCTGTAATTTTGTGTGTGTGTGCAGCATGATGGTAAAAGTGAAAAGCCCTTAAATTAAATCAGAGTTTAATCCATGTCCTTAAACTAGATGGTAAGCTGCTTTAGGCCTTTTCCTATCCCTTACACCTGGTCCCAGCTCAGTAAATCTTTGCTGATTGACTCTCAAGTTAAGGATTATTTTTATAGTAGCATATGGTAGGCTTAAAAAAAAATACTGGTAGTTGAAAACTTGTTGGCATATATCCATTTGCAGATTTTTCTAGGTCTCAGAGAGAAGCAGCAGAACCATCTGTCCCTGAACCTAGGGTGGATGTCAGCGGTCTCCTTTCAGTTGCACTGTCTTTGTAGTGGATTGTCTTGCTGTGCTGTAATTAAGCCAGCCGGTAGGAGTCCCTGTATTGAAGGGGCCCTCTCCCTGCTGGATAAGTACCACTGCCTTTGTGTTACATGCCATGTTATTGTGGAGTGGATAATTTTTTTTCCTGCATGGGTCTTGATTTAATAGCAGGATCCTCTGAGCTTCTTCCAAGAAGCACCACATCTCCCTGAAAATAAATGGAGGATGAATTCTTTCTTGAGATCCTGAAGACTATTAAATAAAAGCTTTTCTTTTTCTCATGTTCAAAAATGCTAAATGTTTATAATTATACTCCCAGTGAGCAACTTGGTTCACTGGCTTCCTTCCTGCTCTGGCAAAGGTAGTTTCTTTTTTTTTTTTTTTTAGTTTTTTTAGTTTCTTTTTATGGCAGAGAAATTTTATAAAAATGTAATATTTTAAAAAATGCCTAAAAGTCAAGAACATAACATCTTTATAAGCCTCTCACTATGGGCTAATAAAAGAAAGGCTATATATGAGACTGTTATGCTTGGATTTGAATATCCTTTATTCATCTTTTCTCTTATACTTACCTTCATAAAGCCTTGTGTTCCCTCCTACAGGCAAGCCTCCCTCCTCTCATCCATTCTCTTACCTCCTCACCCCTCTCCTGCCAAACATTCCACTTATCTGTTTGCTGCTCTTCTCCGTGGTAAGCAAACTTTCTTGTATCTTAACCTCCTCCCAGAATATTCTTTCTGTCTCCTCAACTGGGCTTACTTGTCTCCCCTGCAGCCTCCTGTAGAAGATATTGCTTGTTCTCTTCCATATCCTAAAAATCTAAGAATCCAGAGCCAGTGGCATATTCTCCCCCCACCCCACTGCAATCTCCAGACCATTATTCTTCTATCATTGCCTCTATTTTTGCTATGCGTCCTGTCTTTAGTCTGTTTTGACTGAATAATTCAGTGAGAAAGAATAGACTCAAGGAAAGAGCTAAGATGGGGAGACACAAGTGGGGAGTTCTTCAGCAAATATGTTATCGTGTGATGCTTTTAATTTTTTGTGAGAACCTATAACTGCATTCATAAGCACACAATTCTTTTTTATTTTTATTTATTTATTTTTTGCGGTACGTGGGCCTCTCACTGTTGTGGCCTCTCCCGTTGCGGAGCACAGGCTCCGGACGCGCAGGCTCAGCGGCCATGGCTCACGGGCCCAGCTGCTCCGCGGCACGTGGGATTCCCCCGGACCGGGGCACGAACCCGTGTCCTCTGCATCGGCAGGCGGACTCTCAACCACTGCGCCACCAGGGAAGCCCATAAGCACACAATTCTGACTACATGGCTGAGTACAAAGCAGCTCCAAGAATAATAATATAAAGTTTGGATATTTAACTTCAAGGTAGAAATAATATTAGTCCATGGGTAAGATGCATAATTTTACCTTGAAATGTGGTAAATCAAGTCAAAATGGACCTCAGTTTTCCAGGAAGCATTTTACAGAACTTTCATTTCTTGCCAGAAATCTTCCCAGGCCTGACCTTTTGAAGTCTGTTATTGCTCTGAGGATGTATCAGTAGAAACAAACGTGATTAGAAATGTAGATGATTAAAAATGCTGGCATTGGGACTTCCCTGGCGGCGCAGGGGTTAAGAATCTGCCTGCCGGTGCAGGGGACACGGGTTCGAGCCCTGGTCCGGGAGGACCCCACACGCGGCGAAGCAACTAAGCCCGTGTCAATGAAGACCCAACGCAGCCAAAAAAAAAAAAAAAAAATGCTGGCATTTATTTGTGGTCACAAGTGTTATTGACCTGTACACATAAGAAATAGAAATCTACTGCCTTCTTTTCCAAAAATCCTTACTTATTGGATAAGTAAAACATAGAATGTCATACCATTTTGAATTTTTACATTTTAATGAAGTTGAAGGGACTTCCCTGGTGGCTAAGACTCTGAGCTCCTAATGCAGGGAGCCCGGGTTCGATCCCTGGTCAGGGAACTAGATCCCACATGCTGCAACTAAGAAAAGATCCTGCATGCCCCAGCGAAGATCCTGCGTGTGGCAACTAAGACCTGGCACAGCCAAATAAATAAATAAATATTAAGAAAAAAAGTTGAACAACTTTTTTTCATGTTGTTTACCATTTTAAATTCCTCTTCTGTTAGATTGTTTTGGGGAGGTGTGTCCTTTGCCTTCTTATCAAACTGCATGTCCGTGCTTCCATTGAAAGAAGTGCCATATAGTTTGAGAGGACCTTTATTTTCTAAGAAGACTATTTGATTAAATGTTTATAAGAACTAGATCTACAAATAAGAAGCAAAATGTTGGGTTTTAATTTCTTTGGATAAAAATTTTACACATATTTCCTCATTCTCACAGGGTTACTTTTTTTTTTTTTTTTTGCGGCACGCAGGCCTCTCACTGTTGTGGCCTCTCCCGTTGCGGAGCACAGGCTCCGGACACGCAGGCTCAGCGGCCATGGCTCACGGGCCCAGCCGCTCTGCGGCATGTGGGATCTTCCCGGACCGGGGCACAGGCGGACTCTCAACCACTGCGCCACCAGGGAAGCCCAGGGTTACATATTTAAGAGTGTGTAGTTTTGGCATTTGAGGAAGCAGAACTGAAAAAAAAAGACATTAATAACTGCATTAACAGCATGGTATATACCGGAGGACTATAAATGTGGTGACTTAAATTCAGTGATTGGAAATTTAACATTTTTCATTGTAATTGAAATCTTCCTTAGAACATACATGTTTCCTTGACTCAGAAAGGAAAATACGTTGAGGAAATTTCACTAGTTACCTTATAATTCTGTAAAAATCTGTTACCTTTCAAGGGTATAAAAGTTCAGAACCAGGGTTCTCTGTTTTGCTTCTTTGCCCTGAGTGAGTGGTTACCTTTTCTGAGCCCTTGGCTTTCCTTCTGTGAACAGAAGGCACTCCATCTGCTGTTTTAAAGTGGAGATTTACAATTCAAACAAGACAATGTTTTGATCTTATACTCGTGTGTTCTAAGATAGCCACTTAAAATTAAGAAAATGATATTATTCAAGATCTTACTATCTTTTTTGTAACCTATTCAGAATTTATATTTTTGATTTTTTTTTGTCCTGATATGTAGTTTTTCACCAATTTGTTGTGTTTTTGTTGTTAAGTTAAACATGTATGAAAAGATGTCTCAGAACAGTATCCTAGATTTCTAATGCCCAATGAGAAATTTGATTTGGACCCCCTCCTTTGGACAGACTTTTGAATAGCACTTACCACAATATCCTGTACATGTTGGTTTTCTTACCTTTTTTTACTCCCCATTCTTTGTAAACTTTTTGAGTCAGTAGCCTTGTCTTACTTGTTTTTGTCTCTCTCCAGGGCCTAGCACACAGTAGGTAGTCAACTAATGTTTGTTGAATGAAGACCTAAATCATAGTCTGGTTCTTAAAAGGTATAAATTTTATCATGTTTTCCATTTTGCTGAGGAGATAATGGATTCCTTTATCCTATTATTCCTATATCCCTAATGGGAAGGAAAAGTTAAAATAAAAAACATAAAAGTCTCTTCACCTTCCTCTGCATAATGGTCAACTCTTCAAGCATCACCAGGCAAGACCTGCACCGTGAGCCGGAGGACACAGCTTAGACTGTGGAGCTCACATGTTAGGATGAATTGTATGAAATTGCCATTTTTGTAGATCAAAATGATAGAATATTGTAATTCCACATGGTTCAGCCTAATGTATTAAACAAAAAGTTATGGGTGAGGGCTTAAAGTTTAATCCATTTTGGGAATCTATATTATCTGAGAACAACTGATATACACAAAAAGTCAAAGCAAAATTAATTAACTTAAGAATTAGGACCAACATTTCATAGTGGATAGTCAGGAAAAAAAAAAAGAATTGATTGGAATTCTTTATTCTTATTTTACATATGAAACTATGCATATATTTGTGAAAATATGTTGGAAAAATAAAAATAAACTAATTCTTCAAATTGAAAATGAATGGTTTATTGTTACCTATGGTATTTTTTCTCCACAAAAAAGGCACATTACAACAGCCTTCACTTCACATCTGACTCTATGAGCATTTCGTTAAAGAGATCTCAAACTAAATTTGAGGACTTCATTAACTTTCCAGGGGTTAAAAAAATGCTTAAATCATTACTTTCTTATGAAGCATCCAAAATATAATCAGGCTTTCTTATTTTATTTTCTTCAATTGGTAACAGTCTAAGGCTGTAAAATTCTTATCTATCAGGGACTTGGGGTGTTATTGGAGCCCTCTTTTGTGGATTTTATGAAATCCTGCATCTTTTATGGACCTTATGAAATCCTGCACAATTTGAAATTTTATAGTGAATTCTGTTTGCATTGCCTTTGCTGTGTCCACAGCAGCGTTCCATGAGACAAGTACAGAGACACTGATTCTCCAACTATAAATAGTTCTCTCAACTCTACCCATTCCCCTTATCCTGCTTCCTTTTTCTTCGTGGCAGTTATTATCTCCTGATTATATTTTTTGTTTGTCCTTTGTCCCCTCCCATAGTTTCCAGAACATCTAGTTTTATATGTCTGCATAACCTTTTTAAAAAACATCTTAACTGTGAAATATGCTATATATACAGAAAAAGTACACAAACACAAATGTACAGTCTAACAAATAATATAAAGCCACTATTCATGTAGTCATCACCCAGGTGGAAGGAATAGAATATATGAGCACCCCAGCATCTCCCTTTGTGCCCCTCCTCCATTGCAACTCCCCCACCCTAGGTAATCCATAATTTTGGATTTCCTGTTTTATGAAATGCCTATTTAACTCTTTAGCCATTTGAAATATTAGGTTATCTGTTTTTAAAAACATGGTATATAGGAATTCTTTATATATGTTCAGAATTCTAGTCTTTTATCATTTGTATGTGTTGCAAATATCTCCTTGTACACAGTGATTTGTCTTTTCGATCATAAATGATTCTTTCCAAAATGAGTATTAGCATCTCACAATAGGACAATGGCTTTTCTGCTAGCAAAATATAATATTTCCCCTTTCTCTTCATGAAAATTTTTTTAATACAGTACCAGTGAATATACCAGAGGTATAAATCCATGGCAGGTGTGAATGCCAAAGATTATGGTTTAAATCAGCAAAATATACCCTCTTAGATACTAGAAACATTTTGTCAAATGGCCTCTAGCTTTATCTGGGCCACTTGAAGAATCACCAGGAGATGTTATACAGTAAAGTTAATCCACTTAGGATAACAGCATTTAGTAATTGCTTTCATTAATCAAGGCAGGTTAATTTACTGTCTACTTGCATAATAATGTCAAAAAATCTGTTATCTACTGAAATCTTTTATACAGAAAGTTGTGTCTGTTTCCTTCATTAAGATTAAGGTTCAAATACTAATCCAAATTACTCAGAATCACTTTCTCTTCTTCACCTTTCTGACACCCCCACTCTCGTACAAGAGAGGCCAAACTGCATTATCAGTCATCCCAGAGCTCAGAGCTCTCTTCTTTTGTATTTAGATACCATCCATTTACTTTTATGGACAGTTACCAATGGCATTACTATGGGAGGGGGCACGTGAAATTGTCTCTTATCTAGAAAAAGAGTTGGTTGTCTCCTGATGGTTGAGTGATATACATAGATGTTGAGGGAGACCTAAGTTTTTTTGAAAGCAGTATTCCTTAATTCTTGTCAATGTTTTCATCAGTACCACTCTGCATGTATTATCTCTGCATATCTTAGCACTTTGTTTTGGACATTTTGGTCTTTGCTTCTGCTAAGGGGCTGAGTAAGAGAGGAACAAGAAAGTAAAGAAGCCTTGATGCTAAGTACATCCATTCAGTGCCCACAGCTACACATTATTGAAATCATGAGGAATGCTCTCTGGCACAAGTTAATGGTCATGGATATGACAGAAGTGGTAGAGGAAAAGGCCATGGAGAGGTACAAAGTAGGAGGGATGAAAGGATTCATCCTTGCTATCAAAATCTTATATTTATATTCCTAAATCCCATTTCTTCTTTCTTTTGACTATGATTTACTGATTACCAATTAAATTACCAGATACTATGTTATTCCACAGGAGATCCTGAATATCTTTAAGTAGCTCCTAGTCTTAGAAGAGGAAAGGAGGAGGGAGATGCTAAAATAATTATAATATACTCTTATAATACACGATGTGTTGTGAGCACAGAGAGCCAGTAACTTTACATGGAGAAAATCGTTTTTGAGCTGATCTTAGAGGGCCAGGTTGATAGACTTTGATGTTCAGTTAGATTTGAAGGGTTAGGGAGAGGGAGTTTTTCATTTGTTTGGTTGTTTTAAGGCTAGATGAATATTATTTCTATAAATGACAGAAGTGCTAGAAGACAGCAGATTTCTGTTTTCTGTATATTTATACATTATGACAGTTCACTTACAGACACACTCATCCTTGTACATAAATTATTCATACAATGTTTACCTTTCCCCAGTCTGAGTTGGCAGCTTTGGGCACAGAGATCAGGGAGCCAGCTCCTCCTTCAGTGGGTGTTTGGGTGGAATGCTTTCAAAGAAGTTCCTTTCTCCTGGCTCTTTTTTTTTTACCCCCAAGTTCAAAGATCTTGATTAGACATTTCTACTTGTGTCATACCTTCCTGATCTATTGATGTCCAGGAAATTTGATAACAGACATTTTAGACTTGTTTAATCATTTAAAGGAGCTTTTAAAATAATAAATGACTCTCAAGGCCAGTTTAGTTTTGCTGAGGTGAAGATCACTATTATAATTAGAGTCTTTCATCTAGTGAGGTAGAGAAATTTCTGGTCAAATGATGAACTGAAGACTCAACACATGTGCTCAGAAAGTTTTATTTGTTCCTCTAGACAGCTTTCCTTTTTTTGTGGTGGTATTAGACTGATATTATATATTGGCATTCTGTAAGCCTACTTTGATAAATCAAAGTAGAGATAAATTGTGTTTTCAGCTAATTGTGTTAGCAATTGTGTATCCCAGCAGGTGTTTACTAAGTACTTACTATATGTGAAACACTGTATAGGTACTAGCCATACAAAGATGAGCAAAACAGGTATGGGTTCTGTCTTCATAGCACTTAGAGTTTAGTGGGAAAAAATGGAATTAATCAGTTTCCCATATTTATAATTACAAATGACATACACATACAAATAAAGGCTCTCTCATAATCCATTCGTTCTTCTCTTTCACTCTTCTTCCTAATTATACCATGTGCATAAGTTAACAGTCATTTGTCAGGCTTATTTAGCAACCAACTTTGCAATTTTCTCTAGCACATTTTTGTTAGTAATTGCCGTTACATAGTTACTCTTACATGTTGGCCAATAGTGCTTCAGAGCCATGATGGCTTCCAGATATTCAACTTGGGAAAGCATGTGGATGGAGAGGCCATGAACCGAAGTAGAGAACATAGGAGAAAAGATTTGAGACTAAGAAAAAAATGTTTTGAACACATGGAGTTTAAGGGAACTATAAGACATCGGAGTGGAGGTACTCAACAGGCTAGCGCAAATACACTTCTGAGTCTCAAGGCTAATGAAAAAGCAAGGAAACTGACAATAAGGAACCATTAACATGGGTCTTGCTCTGCTTGTGCAATATTTGATGTCCAATTATTGCATATAAGTAGTTCTTGAAGCCATGGGGGTGAATGAGATGAAAGTAGAGGAAGAAGGAAAAGAGCTATGGATGGAGTCATTTTGGATATTTGATTACTTATCAGACAGCTAAACTTATTTCTTGGTAGTGAAGATTTACCAAGAAGAATTTCTATGCTATTTAAAGTAAAATGATTTGTGATTAAAATCATTCAAGTTCATTGTTTACTGCTCACTCGATTTCTGTTTTGTTTTTTAACGTCTGCTTCAAGGCTACTCTCTTTATAGTTTCTATGGTGATGATTTTTAAAAAACTTTTTCAAGTTTTCTTGAAACATGAATAAGTACACAATGACTTAGTGAATGTGGGCTGTGAGTAACTGGCTGTACGATTAACAGCTGCCGTCTCAGGCAGCACTTACAATGCCAGCAGCATTTTGAGAGCAAGTCTGAATGGACCCACTTGTAATCTGCTATGAAAAACCATTTGTGTATAGTGTGTTTCATTTTTTAATGTGTAAAAATAAATAAAATTAAAGGATTTCTGTACAAGTCACATTTGGTTTTAAGTTTTACTAATTTCTAAATGTAAAAAAAGATATAATGATTATGCAAATTGAACGTTTTTGACGGCAGCTGTTAATGATTGTGCAAATTGAAAAACAAAACAAAACACTTAAAGGGCTGGAGGAGAGAGGGAAAAATCTCAAAGAGACAGCATGGCCAGCAAGCCTTGACAACAATCTTAAGAAAAAATATCTGTATCGACAGCAGCAATCCAAGGTAGCTTTGTTTAAAAAGGGAAGCAAAGGGCTTCCCTGGTGGCGCAGTGGTTGACAGTCCGCCTGCCGATGCAGGGGACATGGGTTCGTGCCCCGGTCCGGGAGGATCCCACATGCCGCGGAGCGGTTGGGCCCGTGAGCCATGGCTGCTGAGCCTGCGTGTCCGGAGCCTGTGCTCCGCAACGGGAGAGGCCACAGCAGTGAGAGGCCCGTGTACCACAGAAAAAAAAAAGAATAAAGGCAAGACATTGACCCTATCTGAAGAATTCTGGTCACATGATCACAAGGAACATGAGTAACCAGTTTGGGATTCTGCAGTAGTCCTAGGAGATCATTTTGGCCTGTCTGAAAATTTTCTCTAGAGAAATGAGAGAAAAGCACACATTTTCTTCTTGACCTTGAGAATTTATCCTGGTTTGCTGTGTACAAACAGGAAGATCCCAGGAGTTGCCCAGTCAGTTTTAGAGAGGCATGTGGATGAAGATAGGGATTAGAAGAACTGGGCTTTGGGGCTGAACAGGGAGAATGATGATGTGAAAGCACTTACCCAGGAAGATGCTTCTCTTTAGCTGTACCAATGTACTGCTTATTAACATCCCTGAACTCCTGTTTTTGCTTTTCCTTGCTGTAGATAGGTAATTTCCAGGGCTGCTGTGTAGTACAGCTTTGGAGAGTAGTGATGGAAGTGCCACCACTGATGTTATGCAGTGCAGGTCTGCACAGCCTGACACAGAGGCCTTGGGTTGGTCCATGATGGTGCTCAGTGTATGATAGTCTGATATCCCACTAGAGTAGAGGTTTTCTCGTATCATATGAAATAGATAAGAATATGCAGGCTGTTATCCAGAGATAGTAGTCGAAAGAGGAGAAACCTTTCCATAGGTAAGGAGGCAGACAAGACTCGTGGTAAATTCACTGACTCTTCTTTCTGAGCATTTCCCTGTCATTTTCATTATGGCCCTTCCTTGTAATCTTAGTATAAACTGTACTCTGCTTCTCAGCAATTCTGGTAAATCTTTGTACTTCAGCAAACATTCCAAAACATGTAGGGTGCACTGGCTTTTGTCCTTCCTGTAGACATCAAAACAGACGGTGGTGGCATTGTCAGAAAGATGGTAGCAGACACAGTTGCCTAAAGATATTAGATTTCCTTGCTGTAAAAGAATACTGAGGGCTTCCCTGGTGGCGCAGTGGTTGGGAGTCCGCCTGCCGATGCAGGGGACACGGGTTCGTGCCCCGGTCCGGGAAGATCCCACATGCCGCAGAGCAGCTGGGCCCGTGAGCCATGGCCGCTGAGCCTGCGCATCCGGAGCCTGTGCTCCGCAACGGGAGAGGCCACGACAGTGAGAGGCCCGCGTACCGCAAAAAGAAAAAAAAAAGAATACTGAGATTTATGTGACTGGAAATTCCTGCTCAAAGCATGTGACAGTGTAACATATTCCAATACAGAAGTATTGGGTCCAGCTTTCCCACAGCTCCTCGCCACTCATGGAACCTGCACAGATTCCACCAGTGGACAGCGCCTCACTTTCTTCTTTCTTAGGCAGCCTTTTTACCCTGACAGCCCTTCTGACAGTTTTGGAGTATTCTGCTGCATGCCTCCCGCTCACCAGGTACAGCTCATTAATTACTTGTATACAATATGTTGATTGCATTATGGTACAGCTTTGCCTAAATCACATTTTTCATTCTTATTAATTTGGAGACATGTACGTGCCAACCCAAGCATAGTAAGTTGCACAGTATTTATTGCAAGACTAGATGAATTGAAGGTCACGTTTCCAGGCATCCCTAGGCTTTTAACGTACATTATGGTTACTTTGTATTGGGTAATGCCTAGCTAAACTTTATCAGATCCTCCCCCTGGGAGTTTGTGAGACAGGGAGGAAGGAACAGAAGTGCCAGCAGTGGAAGCAGAGGCAGCAGAAGGAAGACGAGCAGAGTCTGAGAGCAACTGAGTCACAAAGTGAGGGATATCTGAGTGGACTCAGGTTGAGGGGGATCCCTGCCTCTGCTTGCACATCTTCTTCTTTCTTCCCTGCCTTTGGTTTGCCGTTTTCTCCTTTCCCTATGGCCATGGTGGAAAGTGGATGCTCCACAGTTCCTGAGATTAGACGTCTTTAGTTTAAGCAGTCAGCAGAGACTAGTGTGTTTAAATCCCAATTGCAGCTGCCAAGGAGAGAGAAATGGAGTGGCCCACCTGGGATCAGGTGTTGCTGTTGGTCCATTTGGCTATAACCAGAGAGATTTATGTGTGCAAACATGGCTGCTGGGACCCGGTTCTGAGAAAACAGAGATATGAGCAATGTGAGAATAAGTTCTCCTATTTAAGGAGTTATTCTATAGGAATATATCCTAATCTTTTATTTATTTTTTCTTTTAAAGAAGTCAGACCTACTTCATATAATAATAATATTGAATATCATAAAAAAATGCACAGCTACATCTGGTTAGATTTTTTTTTTTTTCTTTTTTTTTGCGGTACGCAGGCCTCTCACTGTTGTGGCCTCTCCCATTGAGGAGCACAGGCTCCAGACGCGCAGGCTCAGCGGCCATGGCTCACGGACCCAGCCGCTCCGCGGCATGTGGGATCTTCCCGGAGGCACGAACCCCTGTCCCCTGCACCTTGTCACTCTCTTCCTCCAAAGTTCCCCAAATGCTCTTTATCTCCCCACTCTGTGAATAGGGACCCAGGTTAGTCCTTGGCCTCTGCCCTTCTTTTTCACTCTTTTTCATAAGTTTTTCCAACGTCTTGGTGTTGATGAGGCACGTTTCTAGCCTTGACCTCTCATATAGCCATTTTTTGTTAGACACAGTTGCCAACTGAGTGACAACTCAGTGGCTTCATGTAGCACAATTACTAGTATTCCCATAATTTTGTCAGTGTCAGTGAAATTCTCCCATTTCACTAGGCTTAAACTCCTTTATCTTTGGCAACTTTTCCTTCATTGAGTCCCACTACCAAGTCCAGTTGAGTTTTCCTTTGCAGCGACTGTAGGAATAATTCCTTCTTCTCTATTCCTTTTGTCATGACCACAGATTCTCACTGGAATATCTTCAGTATTCTCCCAAGAAGGTTTTTTTTTTTGGCATTTGTTTTGTTTTTTAAAACTTCTGTTTTAATAAGTAGTTCGCAGACAGGAATTACTTGAAGAATTACTCCGAGCTCCATAACAATCAGTATCTGAAGTGGTCTGAAAATCTTGAAACATAAAGGCAAGATTTAGTGTAGAAATGTTCCTAGGTGATTCTGATATGTACCCTTGGTTAAGAGTTACTGCTCTGTTCTTCCCTCCAGTTCGTCTTACTCCCCATTGTTAGATCAGTTGTTTAAATACCACTGAAATCCTTCCTTTGCCAGCAGCCTCCTCAAGTCTGTCAGCTCAAGGTCAAGCTCCTTAGTCTGAGATTCAGCACTGCTCACTGTTCCTCCAGGAGAGCCCTGAGCTCTGAGCAGCTAGTATTTCCTTTATCTGTCATGTTCGTATTCACTCTTGTGACTTTACTGGTCTCAATAAAGTAGGTCTTTCTTAACTTCCTCAAGACCTGCCTTCTCCAAGCATTCCCAATGAATGTAGCTCACTCATATTATTCTTTCCTTTCCCCAAATTCCTGTGGTCTTATGGCCTGTACAGCTTGTAACCCAGTACTTAATTATGGACTGTCTTGTATGCATGACATATTTTCTATCAAAGTAGATTTTCAGTTTCTTAAGAGTAGGAAAGTATTCGATATCCTGTACACAGTCCAGTATAGCCTGGCACTATAAATCAACTTAATCATACACTAAATGATGTCTCTACTGATGGATTGTGGATAAACTTCCTGCTTTATCCTGTATCCAATTAAAATGATCCCATTTATGGTTTTCCCCTAATTCAAGCATTTTACCCCATATTGTTTCTGCAGTTAGGCAGAGAGGTGAGCATCTGTGAAATCAACCATTTTGCTTTTCTTACTCAAAATGTGATTTAAAAAAAAGTTGTGGTTTTCTTAAAATCAAGTATCTTGAAAGCCATTTATTATTTTTTTCAGTTAATCAACATATTTTTATTTACACTTTTTTTTTTTTTTTTTCTTTTGCGGTATGCGGGCCTCTCACCGCTGTGGCCTCTCCCGTCGCGGAGCACAGGCTCCGGACGCGCAGGCCCAGCGGCCATGGCCCACGGGCCCAGCCGCTCCGCGGCATGTGGGATCCTCCCGGACCGGGGCACGAACCCGCGTCCCCTGCATCGGCAGGCGGACTGTCAACCACTGCGCCACCAGGGAAGCCCTAATCAACATATTTTTAAATTTCTTTAATCCACAGTGCAGACAGGGCCCTAAAAGAAAATGTGAGCTTTGTCCGCAGCTGTACCCTATCAGCCACTAGCAGTCTGATTGCATTATTTCAAAGGCATAGCAATTATTTACACTCTTTATTACCCAGGGGCATTTCAAACTGTTACTGAAATGCATCCATCCCTGGAGTAACCATCTGTGAATTGTAACACCATAAGGTAGAATGATGAGCAGCTACATCTAATTGATATGCAAAAAGGAGTTTCAGCTGTCCAGCTATGGAGATTAAAATTCATCCTTTAGTGGGCTATTTCAGCCAAATTTTTGTTTATCATATTATCTAGTTCAAGGACCTGTTGTTTTAGGATTCGCAAAAAGAGAAATACAGCCCTCTTCTCCACTGAGATAAGAACATCTCAAAATGAAAGCATCTTCTTTAACAAATGTTTACTGTAAAAAATTCAAACTCTACAGAGAAAGGAAAGTTCTTGTAAAATGCAAGGAGGTTGCTATCATTGTTGTAGAATAGCACACTAGCAGTACATTTCTTTCATACATTTGCTTGCACTCCAAAATTCCTGAGAGGAAAAAAAAAAAAGAAAGAAAAAATGCTTTATTTTAATGTTTCAACTGCATTAAAATAAAAGAAACTATTGGGAGGAACATTTGTTAAGATAGTAAGATATATTCCCCATATTAAATGGGTTTTATAACAATGACTTAAAGTCACTGAAAATTTTCTCCCCCTTTATTACAACATGTAACCCTGACAGGGTCTCTTAAATTAGCTGTCTGGCTAGAGGTACTAAGCCCTCCCAGTGACGCCAACCCTTTTGGAATTATCTAGGAATCCTACAGACCAGCTCATACTTCAGAAAAGTTGTTCTGTGGTGATTTATAGTCTGTGTGGAGAATAACACTTGTAAAATGTAGTGAGGTCTTGAAATAGCCCTGCTGTTGCCGCCCGCTGAGAGAGAACTACTCTCCTGAGGTCTGCCCCAGTGGCTGGAAGGAAAATAGCAGCTCCTTGTCAGTCTGTGGCAGGAGTGGATTATCAGACATTTGTAAAGAGACAGCAGCAGACTCAGGCCTTCCTGCAGTAAAATTGCACGTAAATATGGTTGCTCCTCCAGGGTTTCTGTTTGCGGTATTAAGGCACACTGCAGTCCAGGCAGCAGGCAAACAGCTCTCCTTGAAGATCTGTGTGTGCAAAGTGCCTGCGCTCGTCCTGCCTGTGCCTGCGCTCGTCCTGCCTGTGCCTGCGCTCGTCCTGCCTATGCCTGCGAGGATGCAGGGCCATCTTCTCTGCTGCTCAGCACAGCTCAGTCCCAGCCCCTGGGATGAATTAATAATGGATATAGCCGAGAGCAGCTTTAGCCTTGGCTTGGGTTCCCAGCTATCATGCTGCTGAAGTCTAAGGATGCGCTTAAAGTAATCGAAGCAAAGCACAGCAGGGATGTATTGGCTCAAGATGAGGCACTTTGGGAGATCACTGTTAACAGCGTTGTGGGAGTTATTTGGCACTGGAAACCTAGACCATTTCCTAAAATTTCAAATATTTTTTGGCATTTTGGGCTCCAGATATTTAGTATTCTTTTTGGAAGAGGTGTTAGCTGCCAGGCAGTTTACATTTTGAAATTATGCTGTGATGACATCTCTAAGCTTGTCTTGGTGTTACTTACCACCAGCAGGACATGTATGTATTTCAGAACACGTATGTTTAGATAAACCAGGAGAGCTGCTGTGACACAAACCTGGAAGCAGTCAAAGCAACTTTTTATATTCTTAATAATTTGAAAATTACTTGTATTCAAGAAAAACTCCCAACTATTTGAATTCTCCTCTGCAAACAGAAAAAATTCTACAAAAATAGTTACGTATACATAATACAAACACACATATAAATATGAGCGTGTGAGAGATTTTGTTTCCTGTCATATAGTATGTGATAACTGTGTTTTGTGATGTGTATGTGTGGTGCTGTTTACCAATGTGTTTTTGATTCTGTATCTTAAGATTACTACCCATTTTACAGATGAACGGGTTTGCAAGGCAGAAATAGAGACACAGATGTAGAGAACAAACGTATGGACACCAAGGTGAGGAAGCGGGGTGGGGGGTGGGATGAACTGGAAGATTGGGATTGACATATATACACTAATATGTATAAAATAGATAACTAATAAGAACCTGCTGTATAGCACAGAGAACTCCACTGTACAGTAGAAACTAACACAACATTGTAAAACAACTATACCCCAATAAAAAAAAAATTACTACCCATTTGACAGTATTGACCCTGTAATGTTGTGATCTAAGAACAAATCTCAGGAAATACTTACATTTTAGCTCTCAAAACAATTTCTCAAAATGATGGTACTGTATTATACTGAATAAATGTTACTGCCTATTATAGAAACAATAATTTTGACATTTACAAATCAGGTGGTATTTTTGTAGTCAAGCTAATTCTCTGACTTAACAGATTACTTTTTACAATCATTTAGTCCTCAAAAGTATCCTGGGGCATAATTGTTATCTTTGTGTTTATAACATTGTAAAAAATTTGCTTGAGGATGCACAGCCAGGAGAAGTAGGACCCAAACCCAGATTTCTCAGACATCAAATATTGTGATCTTTTGTACCATGCTGTCTTCCAAGAAAGAGAGTAGTAGACTCTAGTTTAGACTTTTAAATTATTTATTCCTTAAATATATTCCTTAAATTATATTATATAGTGTAGTTCAGTGTTTAAGAGCATGGCTTCTAGAGTAAAAATGGATGGGTTTAAGTTTTAGGTCCGTTACTTGCTAAACCGTCTGAGGTTACTTAACATCCCTGTGCTCCAGTCTTCTCATTTGTAAAACGTGTGTGTTACCTTGTGGGGTTTTATATATTTGTTTATTTATCTGTACATATTTATCTGTGTATACATTTACACATCCTTTTTTTCCTCTCTCTCTCTAAATGTCTAACAGAGATATATATACACACCCCCACCCCTAGGGGTGTATACCTGTACAGAATGAATTAGTATGTATTCGTGGTTCTTAACTGGGAGGAATTTTGCCCTCTCCTTTCCCATCCCCCACCTTGGGAGACATTTGGCAATGTCTGGAGACATTTTTGGCCATCCCAACTGGAGGTTGCTATGGCATCTATTGCATACTACTAAATGTCTTATACTGCATTGGACATCCTTCCAAAACAAAGAATTATCTGACCCAAAATGTCAGATAATTCAGGGCTGAGGTGATTATCTCTGGATTAGTATAAATTAGCTATTGTCAATCTGAATACATTTGTGCGTATGTGTGTATTATATATACGTACATATATAGAGAGACAGATACACACATATGTATGCTAAATGAGTCAGTAAATATAAAACACTTCGAACTGTTGCCTAGAATATAATTACAGTAAGTCCCCTACATATACATAAGTCCCCTACAGAACCTTCAAGTTTTGAACTTTCAAAGATGTGAACATGCATTTGCATGTCCAATCACATAAGTTAGTTCACGTGTCTGGCATACATTGTCCCATGTGTGCATCCTTTACACGTGGTTGTGCTTTTGTGTACTTTACTGTATAGAGTACAGTAGTACAGTATCTTTATTTCAAGCCCAGGATACCCAGAAGCAAGTGTAAAAGCAGCAGTATGTAGCCGATTGTGTTAGTTGGGTACCTAGACTAAGTTTGTTGGACTTACGAACAAACTGTACTTCTGAACGTGTTCTCTGAACAGAACTCATTCATATGTAGGGGACTTACTGTACTGGTATGTATGTGTTAGTCATAGTTATTGTTTTTCTAAACCAAAGGTCTGGTTTTCACAGGCTTAAAACCTAATAAATATGGATGTTAATTGGCATATGTTTTTAAAATATTAGCTATTGATTCAGCAGATGAAATTCTTTAAATTACTCTTGTCTAGTATTATGATTATTTTGAGTCTAGAGCCTTATTTTTATTTAATTAATTAAATTAATTTATTTATTATTTATTTTTTTGGCTGTGTTTGGTCTTCATTGCTGTGCATGGGCTTTCTCTATAGTTGTAGTGAGTGGGGGGCAACTCTTCGTTGTGGTGTGTGGGCTTCTCATTGCGGTGGCTTCTCTTGTTGCGGAGCACGGGCTCTAGGTGTGCAGTCT
Organism: Orcinus orca; assembly: GCF_937001465.1. Lineage (NCBI taxonomy): Eukaryota > Metazoa > Chordata > Mammalia > Artiodactyla > Delphinidae > Orcinus > Orcinus orca. The sequence continues at coordinate 26,487,638 of NC_064569.1, forward strand.
TCAGTAGCTGCAGCATTCGGGTTCTGTAGTTGTGGCATGTGGGCCCTTAGAGCACGCGGGCTTCAGTAGTTGTGGCACGGGGGCTTAGTTGCTCCATGGCATGTGGCATCTTCCAGGACCAGGGATCGAACCCATGTTCCCTGCATTGGTAGGAGGATTCTTAAGCACTGCGCCACCAGGGAAGTCCCTAGAGCCTAATTTTAGAGATAAGTACTTGATCCCTGCCTCTATGCGTCAATTTGAATTTCCTTTCTTAATGTTTTTTGCTTTTTGTGGTACCCTTTGATGCAAAGGTTAATGAAGGACCCAGGCTCACTCATATGAATGCTAAGGAATGTACCTTCTCTAGAAGGGATGAAATGTCAATAGGACAAACCTCTTTGCCTAGGAGCAAATTCAGGTGTTGTGCTATTATTTTGGATAGTTTGTATTAATAGATTTTCAGACCTATCTCTAAGCATTTTGGGGGCCTAGGACAAGAGGACAAATGGAAGCTTGCTCAGTCTATATCCAAATATTAAAAGTGATAAATCAGTGGTTCTCCCCACATTTTCTGCTTATTCTGGAAGGAAACAAGATTCCTGGACGCTCAAGGGTACCTGTTGGGTGGTACTAGGAGGCATCTGATCCCAAATCTTCTTGCCACCGTTTCTTTGTCTTCTCAGTATGACAGTTTACTTCCTAGGTATTCTCTCAGTCTCTCTCTCTTTCTCCTTTTTTTTCCTGTCTTCATTGGTCACAGCTTAGTGAATTTCACCTTGGAAATTTACTTTTTCACCTATTCACATTAAAAAAAAAAAAAACGGTTTTCACATATTCACTTCACTGTCATGATTAAGAACATGGGTTCTGAAAACTGACTACCTGGGCCAAATCTACTATCACACTGGCTGTGTGATTCTGGGCAAGTTTAACTTCCCTTTGTGTCAGTCTCTGCATCTGCAAAATGGGGATAATAATAATACTTCAGAGGGTTGTTCTGATGCCAAATGAAAATATACATGTAAAGTTGGTAATAAGGGTGGCCCCCTACAGCGGCACCTTCAGTACCTGAAAGGCCTTCGGCCAACAGATGTCACAAAGTTTATTTAATATTAATTTGACCACTAATTATTGGGTGCCTTACTATGTGCTAAGGGTTGGGGCAGTGATATAGTTAAGTAGTTAAGGTGTGGGATTTGGAATTAGACTGCCTGGTTTTAGATCCTGGCTCTTCCACTTACTAGCCTTGTGACCTTGGACATGTTATTTAACTTCTCTGCGGCTCAGTTTCCAGATGTAAAAGGAAAATAAAAATAATAGCAACACGTTAAGGTTGTTGTAAGAACTAAATGAGTTAATATGTGGAAAGAATACCTGTGGCACATAGTAAGCATTCAACAAATATTAGCTATTCATCTTCTTCAAACTCTTATGGTGGCACATTTGGCCCCTGTCCCTGTATGCAGAGAAGTTCATGTACTTTATTTGCAAACAACCCTCCATGAGTCTCGTGAGAGCTTCGCTTGCGACTCTATGCAACTTTCACACTTGTACAGAACTCTGTTACAGCCTCTGTAATATCCCAAAGTGTCATTTTATAGTACCTCCTCTCTGTCCCCACTGGTTTATGAGCTCTTCAAATGCAGGAACTTGGTCTTTGGTGTTCTTTGCCTAGGGCTTTGTACAATGCCTGGCACTCTTGATTAAAAATGCTTAAGAAGTGTTTGTTGTATGAGTGAATGAAAAAATGGGACCAGTGATATGGGTATAATTTGTACACCATCAAACAAGTTTGGTTTACGAGTTTTCTAGCATATAGATTAGCTGGTAAGATGTATGTTTTTGGAGAGGCCAGATGGGGAGAGAAGGGGACAGAGAAGTTGCTAGTCAGGCATACTGACAGCAAAAAGTGACTACCAGTAGGAAGGAAGTCAGGGAATGAAGGGAGAAAAACTACAAAAGGTATAGTGATCTAGGCTATCTATTGTATGTCAGTAATGCTACACATCCCAGTAGCCCTGTTGGGCATTGCTGTAACGTCAGTGACCAAAGTGTTACCTGTGTCCTCCCAGTCCTGTTAGCTTCAGCCTTTACTATTTTTCATCTGTTAATGCAGCACCAACAACTTGGTCCCAAAAGCCTGTCCTGGCAAGAAGTGTTCAGGGAGAATCAATCCACCAGCAGGTGGGATTCTGGAATTGTCCTGCTGCCAAAGACCCAGTATTTGATGTGTTGCCATCATTGCTGCTTATATATGCCCCCAAGCAAAAGTCCCCATGTTAACCATCCTCTTGCTGGGGACTCTGGGTTGAACTCTGCCTGTTTGCCTGGTGTTTTGACAGTCTTCCCCAATTATCTTGCCATCCCTGTGCCCAGAGAGGAAGTAGGGCAGTTAGTTCCTACCTATAGTTGGGATTCCCCTTCAGCAGGAGTCACACGGCTGCACTCCTTGAACACAGAGCTTTCCTTGTGTAGGATGGTTTGGGCCTAACAGGCTGAGGTTCGAATCCAAGCTCCACCATTTCCCAGTTGTCACTCTTGGAAAGTATGGATCTCTCCGAGCCCCGGATTTCTCACCCACAAAATGGGGACGATATTGCCCAGTTGTAGCGAGTTTAGATGACATGTACGTATGGCATCTGACACATACTAAGCACATGGTTTAGTTTGGCACATACTTTATATTCAACAAAGGGTAGGTTATTGTCCCTCCCGCTGCCGTGTCCCAACCACTAGATTTGCTTGCTCTGGATGTTATCCTCTTCTGGAACCAAGCCTTCCTTTACCAGGCAGCTTTGGCTAATCCCCTAGCAGTAAACCTTTCCAGCATGCCTTACACTGCCCTTTTTGACAAGAGGCGTATAATACCCTGTGTTGTTAAGAAATGGCTTTATCTTTAAAAAGCTAAGCTATTTCAAGCTAAGGTATCTCTTAAAATCTATCATACGCTTTAGTAACATTTCCATAAATATGGTTAAAAGTAACCACTCTAAAAAAAAAAAAAGTAACCACTCTTATTGAGGTTTTGTTCATTTATCTTGAAAATGGAAGTGCCTCACTTTAAAAAACATTTTTGGGGGCCTCAGTATAGATTTTGGACAATCAGGAAGCATCAGTTTTTCAATATTAAATCTGGCTAAGAAGAGCTAGCTGATTCAAATTAGTTTTAATTCTTATAATCTGGTATGAAAATCTAAATTGTCTTGAAATACAGTGGTGCCACTAAAATTGTTTTTGTGTTTCATATTCATTCATTCATGCAACAATCTAAGGTTTATTAAGTGCAAGAAACTGAGATGGGTAGATTCTCCTGTTAATGATGAAACATATTTTTGTATAATTAAGTTTCAGATCTTTCTCTCTCCCTTTCTCTCTCTTTCTCTCACACACACACATATACATATATGTACTAATTTTTCCTTTTCCTCCTTATATAGTTAAAAGTTAAAACAAATGAAGGTAGATAATATTTCACTTGTACTTAAGCACTATCCAAATTTGCTTTATTTGCAACAAGACTATGACATAACCTTATAAGTATCTAACATCATTTATTAAGAAAAACTTTTTACGGGATAGGTTAACTCTATGACTTGATGAGCAATATGTTTATCTTTTCTCTGGAAGCCTTAATGGTACAGTAATACCCAATATTGCCCATAATCTGCTCAGATCCAGAAAGAAAAATGATTTGAATATAATTATGTCTTCAGATTACCCTAAATCCAATCTTACATGACTTACTCAGCACCCCCCCAACATGGTAAAAGATATGAGCCTGAAGACACCCGTTGCCAAACCATTACTCATCATAATGCTGAGTAGTAATCCTTCCAAGCTGAAAGATGGCATACCATATGACAAGTGAAAGGGAGCTGACACTAGAAAGAACATTAGTGAAATCAATATTATTCAACCAGAGACTCCATTAACAGTATGTCAATATGACCAGTTATTTTCCACAGCACTGACATCATGATTGTATTTTTTTTCTTTGTCTTTAGGAGAGAATAGTTTTGCTTACGGTAATTGTTGAATTGTAGCCATATGCTAGAAGGTTTTCTTGGAAGTTTTGCATTGTCATCATTACTGGTTTGAATTTGTCTTTATTTGATATCTAAACTCCTGATTGTAACTTACCTTAGTTTGAAGGTTAAGATCAATAAACTGGACTAAACATTCAGTACGTTGATGTGAATTCTAGCAATTCTTGATGTTTTTCACTGCTCAGGGAATAAGATGAAAGGCAAAACTTTAAGAGTAATCAGAATTTGTAAATAAGTATTTATTTGTATAATTATTTTGTTAATATCTGCTCCCACAACTAGGCTGTAAGCTCCCTAAGTGTGGGGACATGTATATTTTGCTTGTCATTGTATTCCTATCACCTAGTACTATGTAGTGTCTAGCAAATAGAATGCTCTGGATGAATATTTTTTAATGCATCTGTGACTCTTCATGGATTTTGGTTCAGTTTTCTGATATTGGGAAGCTGTCAGCTTCAGTTATACCACCACCACTATAGTAAAGAAGCCGCCATGATCAGGAAACTGCAGATACTGTTGCTGGTTCCAGAACCATGCCCTGCCTGCTATGATATGCACAGTAAATGGATGCCCCATATCACACCCTTCAACAGCCATGAAGTGAGGGAGTTGACACTGCAATCTCTGGTAGGACTGTAACCGAGAAGGAAAATTCCTCCATGACCATGCTGGATAGCAGAAACAGCTGTAACCTTAGCCTCACTTCCCCTGGCTAAATCCCACACAGGTGTGTCTACGGTGACCCTAAATCGCACTCAAAAACCTACCTGCAATACAGTCTTAGAAAGTGCAAATTTTAATATTCCAGCTTCTGCTGGAAAGAAGGCTCATCAGAAAGAAGTTAGAATGGGCTTCCCTGGTGGCACAGGGTTGGGAGTCTGCCTGCCGATGCAGGGTACGCGGTTTCGTGCCCCGGTCCGGGAGGATCCCACATGCCGCGGAGCGGCTGGGCCCGTGGGCCGTGGCCGCCGGGCCTGCGCGTCCGGAGCCTGTGCTCCGCAGCGGGAGAAGCCGCAGCGGTGAGAGGCCCGCGTGCCGCAAAAGTTAGAATGGATGTTAAGCACCAATCTGCTGTATCCATTGTACTTCTTAAAAGTTTACTTTCGTTTAGCAATCTTTGGAAGAATGCAATGTAAATTATGATTTTTCAATGTCAAAAAATAATTGACATGTATAGGGGTAGTGGTTAAGAGTGCGGGCTCCAGAGTCATGCTATCTGAAGTCAAATCCTCTTTCCCCTCTAGGTGCCCAAACTTCCAGATCTGTAAATGGGTATAATCTTGTTTCAAAATATGAATTTGAGGAATGAATAAGATAAAGAATGTGATATGCTTAGCACATGCCTGGCTAATGGTAACTTGCCAATAATGTTACCTGTTATAATTCTAAACCTTATTCATCAAAGCTTTGTCTTCTAATAGGAAAGAGAGATTCTTTGATTAAAAAATAAAATTTGGGGCTTCCCTGGAGGCGCAGTGGTTGAGAGTCCGCCTGCCGATGCAGGGGACACGGGTTCCTGCCCCGGTCCGGGAGGATCCCACATGCCGCGGAGCGGCTAGGCCCGTGAGCCATGGCCGCTGAGCCTGCGCGTCCGGAGCCTGTGCTCCGCAACGGGAGAGGCCACAGCGGTGAGGGGCCCGCGTACTGCAAAAAAAATAAAAATAAATAAATAATAAATAAATAAATAAAAATTAAAAGAAATAATAGAATTTGGGGACTTCCCTGGTGGCACAGTGGTTAAGAATCCACCTGCCAACACAGGGGACACGGGTTCGAGCCCTGGTCCGGGAAGATCCCACATGCCGCGGAGCAACTAAGCCTGTGTGTCACAACTATTGAGACAGCGCTCTAGAGCCTGTGAGCCACAACTACTGACCCCGCGTGCCACAACCTCTGAAGTCCACGTGCCTAGAGCCCGTGCTCCGCAACAAGAGAAGCCACCACAATGAGAACCCCGCACACCGCAACGAAGAGAAAGCCGCACTCACCACAACTAGAGAAAGCCCACGCGCAGCAACGAAGACCCAACACAGACAAAACTAAATAAATAATACATAAATAGATAAATTTATAAAAAAATAAAATAAAATTTGAATTCCATTGTAATAGAATTTTATGTAAGAATGTAACAAATCTCATTTAATTCTTCCTGTTTCCTTTTCATTTCATTCATGCAGTAATTGAGGGTTTATTATGCACAATGTACTGAAGTAGGTTGATACTCTAATTTTATTTGATTGATATAAATTCTTAATACATGCTCGTTGTGGAGAATTTGACAATAAAGAAGTATATAGAGAATAACATTAAATTACCTATAATCATACTATACAGAGATAACTGTTGGTAACAAACAGTTACCAACAAAGTTGTTTTCCTGTAGTTTTCTTTAAAAGATAATATATATTCAGTTTGTATCTTGCTTGTTCACTCAAGGTTATATTAGGAGCTTGAAAAAATTTTAATGTCTTGATAATAATATTTAAATGGAATAAAGAAGTTGCTGTTTTCAGTTTTTCAGTATTATAGTAATATCTTTTGAACATGGATTCTAGTGCTTACCAAATACTCCATGTGTCCCTTACATTTACCAACTTACTTTTTTTTTTTTGCAGTACGTGGGCCTCTCACCGTCGCGGCCTCTCCCGTTGCGGAGCACAGGCTCCGGACGCGCAGGCTCAGCGGCCATGGCTCACGGGCCCAGCCGCTCCGCGGCATGTGGGATCCTCCCGGACCGGGGCACGAACCCGTGTCGCCTGCATCGGCAGGCGGACTCCCAACCACTGCGCCACCAGGGAAGCTCCCCCAACTTCCTTTTTAGTTGAGTTAGGGTCCTGAGACTAGTTTTAGACAATGACCTGCGAACAGAATTTGCTAGTGTCACTTATAAGCCAGCATGTTTCCTTTGTCCCTTTCTTCCCCTAATGAAATGAATTTGGAGAGGTGTGGTTCAGATGACATAGCTGGAGGAGAGCCATCCAATCTACTTTTTACTTAACTGAGTGAGAAATAAACATTTGTTGAGTTAAACCGTTTGGATTTACAGGTTTGTCTATTATAGCTTCTGTTAATTACTGTGATAATTCGTAGAATTTGTCTTGTTTTATCAATAGTATTGATTTACTATTATACTTTTTTTTTTTTTTTCAGTTTTAATGGCCAGGCTATTATGCACTAATTCTCAGGAGTTCAGTTAACAATCAGTTCTTTGCACTATGTAAACTGAAGATGAATCATAATATATGGTTCAAAAGTGAGACTAAGGATAGTTGACTACCACATAATCTATTTTGTCTTTTTTCCCTTTTTTATTGACATCAAACCAGGTGGTATTTTAGACTACAAAATGTTCACTGCATGGAGGAGGGTAAATGGACTGGGAATCTCCCTGTTGTCAAATGAAACTTTATGGTATTTGTTATAGAGGTAGTTGGGGTAATTAGAGAAAGCCAAATATAACATGTCTCTATCTCTGTTCCTTAGTTGTGAGGGTCAAAGTGGGAACACTGCAGTGTGGATTCAGAAACCCATTTCAATAGCACGTTGATAAAGAGAAAGATTGTTCTTCAAGGACCTCAAAGGACAAAAGTGAATCCATTAACACTCTAGAAAACAATTTCACTACTGCAGTGGGGAAAAATTCAAGAGGTAAAATGGATTTTAGAAGGTCACTGGAGCTAATTGTCAGTATTTCTGCTCTTCATCAAAATTATTTTTAATGAGCTCCCTGATAGCTGTGCATCCTGACAGTGTAGGTGAAATGGCAAGTCTGGGATCTTAGGGGCATAATTAGATGACACTGCCCTGCTTTTGCTGAACCAGGGGGAGATCTCCCCTAGAGAAAGATCCAAAGAGGGGGACTATGACAGGTTAGATAAAGCATTCCTTGGGAGCTTGAATTTTACTTCAGACTCAGAGGAACTGCAATAATGATGAATTGGGTTCATGAGTATATATACTCATGATATCAAATGTATAGAGAGAGTATATACACTCATAGAGTATTATGAGAACAAAGACTAGAATTACTAGAAGAGATATTTGAAAAGAGACTGCAGGAATTGACCAGATTTGTATAAAAGTATTTGAGGAGATACTCTTAAAATTTTTTTTTTTTTTTTTTTTTTTTTTTATGGTACACGGGCCTCTCACTGCTGTGGCCTCTTCCATTAAGGAGCACAGGCTCCGGACGCTCAGGCCCAGCGGGCATGGCTCACGGGCCCAGCTGCTACGCGGCACGTGGGATCTTCCCGGTCCAGGGCACGAACCTGTGTCCCCTGCATCGGCAGGCGGGTTCTCAACCACTGCGCCACCAGGGAAGCCCCACAATTTATTTTTTAAGAGGATTTGGCAATTAGCCTCAAGCTAATTTATAACTTGACTGATTTGAAGATTTGCAGGGATTCACCTATTCAAAAACAAAACAGTAAAACGATGCAGAATACCTAGAAACCAGAGAGAACTACATGTGGACCCCTTCAAGAATTCTGAAGGGGCTCTTTGTAAAAGGAGATTCATAGGGCTTTCCTGGTGGCGCAGTGGTTGAGAGTCCGTCTGCCGATGCTAGGGCACGCGGGTTCGTGCCCCGGTCCGGGAAGATCCCACATGCCGCGGAGCAGCTGGGCCTGTGAGCCATGGCCGCCGAGCCTGCGCGTCCGGAGCCTGTACTCCGCAGCGGGAGAGGAGGCCACAGTTTATTGAATTGTTTCTATGAGAAAATTGTTTCTCAGTTAACAGACTAAATCAGGCTACGAGTTTTCAAAGATTGTTACAATTTATGAAACTGCAGTAGCTCTCAGATGGGGGCTGTTTTGTCCCCCCTCCCCCTCCCACAGTGCCTGGAGACATTTTTGGTTGTCACAACTAGGGGAAGGCTACTGGCATCTAGTGGGTAGAGGCTAGGGATGCTGCTAAACCTCCAAACATCCTACATTGCACAGGACAGACCCCACAACAGAGAGTGATTCAGACAACGATGCCATTACTGCCCAAGTTGAGGAATATTGAGTTAAAGTAAACCAGGGAACTTGTGCGTAAATGAAAAAAGGGATAAAATTGGGGGAAGTGAAAGCTAACTACATTTGTTAAGCCTCTACCCAACACAGTGCCGGAAGCGGGGTTATAGATGGGATGCCTGCCTCGTTGGGATCATAGTATCAGCAGTCCCTATAGTCCTAGGTTGGAACCCTTGGCTGCGGTTTCTAGACCTCTCTACTCTTGTTACCAAAAGATTGAGAAGAAGAATAATATTTGCCCTGTAGGTTTTTATGAAAATTCTATGAGAAAACATAATAAGTGCTTGGCATGGTGTCTTACAATCTTTAAATGCCTGGTAAGTGGTAGCTGGTATCAGCATAGAAATAAATTAAAAAGCTGTACACCACAATGTTTGCATTGGTTATCACTGGGCCATGAGTTTTAGCTTTCTTTTTCTCAGATTGTATTTTAAAAATTTCTACCATAACATGCATTATTTTCATAAGAAAATAATAAACTTGTTTTAAATCAATTCAAAAGGAAGCTTCAGATTCCATATCATAAATTCTAAATATTCTTTTCTTTTTTCCAGAGTCAAGTCTAGGTTATGTAGACCACCAAATAATCAGATATTTTCAGCTACTACCTAATTCGTAAATGTATGAAAGCTGTGTTATTGGAATGAAATGAAAATAAGAAATAAAATTATGTCAATATTCTGAGATAGAAAAGCAAAAATGCATTTATGACAGGCTGGAGAATACATAACAGGATTTGGGCCTGCTGCAGTTGTTCATATATATTCATGTTTTGCTCAGACTTTAAAATTATTTCTCCTTTTACGGGCACATAGCAATTATAGGGAAGTAGCTGAGAATCATTCTTATTTGACATTGATCTTCCTAATGTCATGTCATATGTGAAACCCAGGAAGAGTCTTTCATAGTGTTTAAGAGCACAGATTCTGCAGCCCAGCTTCCTTGCATCATATCCCAGCCTTGCAGGACATTTGGTTTTCTCCAAAACGTCCATAAGCCATTTGGTCCATGCCAAAAAGTGCTTGAAATTTGATCCAGAATGTCCGTGAGCATATTCGGTTTGTGCTAAGTGGTTTGAACAGGACCAAACATCAAGGACCTTGTGGTGTGGACCAAATGGCTTATGGACGTTTTGGACAGAACCAAATGTCCGCAAACCAATCTCAGCCCTACCACTCATTAGCTTTTTGATCTTGCGGAAGTAACAACTTCCTTGTGAGTTAGTTTCCTCACCTTTAAAAAGGAAATAATAATGTACTTATAATATTAAGGTTAAAAGGAGATGGCATGTATTTATATTTATATAAATAAATGTATTTTCTTCCCTCTAAACAACACCTGGCTCATAATAGGGCCTATGTAAGTGTTTGCTGTTATTATTGAAAGTTGGATATATTTTTTAATGTCTATCTTTTATACCTATTACGGAGAAGAAATTCACAATACTAACTGATAAAACAAAGATAAGTTTGATAGACACTCTTCAACGTGTAAATGAGAAGTATCAGACTGCTCTGATACTTTATTAGTATTAATTAGTTCAGTTACAGGATTGCATTCTATGGCTTATTCATGCTGTCAGTTACATCAGATTATGTAATGTATTTTAGAACTAGCTACTAACACATGACTGAGCTTTTGCAAGCTACAGTTCTTGGTCAGACAGCTTCCTCACCTCCCACTGTTTCTCAAGGAGGGCCTTGTATTTCCATTTGAATAGTGAGGTAAACCTGAGAATGCATACTTTTGTGTTCCTGGTGGGAGAGTGAAGGATTCAAAGTTCCTTTTTTCCTGGTGCAGTTTCTTGTTCCTTGTTTTTCTACTTACCTGGTAGGACTTGGCCTCAGTGAGCCTTCTGCTTTAAAGGGCCCGGTTCGGGACTGAGGAACAAGGCCTGGTGAGGGTCTAAGGGCAGAGAATGGGAACCAGCTGCTCAGGGTGGCTCTATCCTGACCTTGAGAGAGAGGAGCAGGAGGTGCTGCGAGGCAGTCCTTGCGACTGAGGTGAGAACAGTTAGCTGGCATTTGGCTGACAGGAACCAGAAAGTCAAAGCAGTGGATGGTCACTGGTAATATCGGTGCTGAAAAAATTTTTAGGCTCAGATTGCCTCAGCAATGCTCAGCAATGTAGAAACTTTGGATGCGAACCAATCACTAGGTCAGGTTCCTGAGTGGATCCAAAACAGATTCGTGAGAAGAATCGTGACTTTGTGCCTGTCTGTTCTGAGGAGATGGGACTGCCTTGCACCTGGATGTGAATCCTGGTCAGGAGCTCTCATTCCTTAACAGAAGATGAACTCTGTTAAGTCTAAGGACCTGGGATTAATTAGCACTGCAGGCTCTGTTGGAATTGTACTGGGTACTGTCAATTTTCTCAAAAGTTTAACTGAAAACATTATTTTTACGAAGAATAATATATAAAACAATATGTACTCTAATACTTAGCAGGAGTATAATATGTATTTGTTGAATTGTTGAATCTATTCTAGGCATTTGAAGTTTTATTCTCTAGGTTAGTGGCTTTTGAACTCTGTCACAGGATCCTTCTGAGGAAGAGAGACAGTGATGGGAAGGAGAGGTGCAGCTTTGCCTCAATCTGCTGTATATACAAGACTTCTCTAGAAGCTTATCTTCTTTGAAGAAAAGTTTTCTCTAGCAACTACATTTTGAAAACCACTCTTGTAGGCAAACGACATCTCATCCTTGGATCACCTAGGTCATTGGATAGCTTTTATTGGAAAACTACCCATGTTGCTTTAGCTTTCCAAAGAAACACCTTCACCAAATTGTGTTTGGTGCTTTTAAATTATATTTAACTATTATATGAGAACTACCTTTTCCTGTGAAACCATAGAATATGGGTCCTTCTTACATGAAACATGTCTCTGAGTTTAATCCTAAGAAAAACCTTGTTTCTCTAGAAAATAATTTTTATTCTCTGACAATGCACATTATATAACTATTTTATTTCCAACTTTTCCTTAGACATCCTGAAATTCTGAGCTACATTTTATGCACAGTCCCAGAAATGATACTGACTTTTATGATTGGAACATTTGTTTCTTCTTGTTCGTTACCTATTTCCCCCTATTTTTATTATTTTCTTTCTATTTTTATTATGTATGCCTCTTTGCAAGCTGCCTCAGATGCTTTTGGAATGAGGCAGGATGTAAATTCAATAAATAAAATAGGTCCAAACCACTTACAAACAAAACCTTCTTGGGATGGAGCCTAAATATTACTTATATAAAAAGATCTAGTTCCACACCTTCTACAGGAATACTGTTTGCTCATTTCCCTGTAGTGTACTTTATTCTTTAAATATTACAGTATTTTAGTTAGCATAATAGAAGGTTCATGGATCTAGATTCTGGGTTTACAGCAAGTGAAGCCTTACTTCCAAAGTGTCACTTTACAGATTATAGTTATTTCCTAGACTGGCATATTTTGTGTGTCTAAAATTTGGCAAAGGGTCTTACTGGTTTGAACATAGATTAGTGGAGCATTGAATTTTAGAATTTGAAGAAACGTAAGAGATCATCTAGCGCAGTGACTCTCAACTAGGGAGACATTTGGCAGTGTCTGGAGACATTTTTGTTATCAGAGCCGGGCTGGGTGCTACTGGCATCTAGGAGTGGAGGCCAGGAATGCTGCTAAGCACCCCGCAATTTACAGGGCAGCTGCCACACCCAAATGTCAATACTGCCGTGGTTGGAAACCCCGATTTAGTCCCATCACATAATATTTCAGACAAATTGAGGCCCACAGAGGTTAAGTGACTTGTCCTTCAAATATAAGATTTAAAATAATCACCCAAATTCATTCTTTTATTTTTTTTTAATTTATTTATTCTTGGCTACGTTGGGTCTTCGTTGCTGTGTGTGGGCTTTCTCTAGTTGCGGTGAGTGAGGGCTACTCTTCCTTGCGGTGGGCGGGCTTCTCACTGTAGTGGCTTCTCGTTGCAGAGCACGGGCTCTAGGCGCGCCGGCTTCAGTAGTTGTGGCACGTGGGCTCAGCAGTTGTGGCTCGCGGGCTCTAGAGTGCAGGCTCAGTAGTTGTGGCGCACGGACTTAATTGCTCCGCGGCATGTGGGATCTTCCCAGACCAGAGCTCGAACCCATGTTCCCTGCATTGGCAGGCGGATTCTTAACCACTGTGCTGCCAGGCAAGTCCCCAAATTCATTCTTAAAATAGTAAAATGATAAGAAAAAATTTTTTGAGACTGAGATCAAAACAAAGATGTTCTCTATGGAAGACTGTTCTGAAAAATTCCGTGCCCTCTCTGTGGGTGCCTCTGTACAGGAACATTGTACATTCCTGCCCTGTTGAAGTCAAACATGGCTCCTTGACTAGTTTGGGCCTCTGAAATGTGAGACAGATGTCCTTTTCAAGTGGGAGACTTAGGGGCACTTGTATGATATGCGGTGTTCTCTCTTCCCTCTGCCAGCATGGTTGGCAGTGCTCCAGACAGGGCAGGTCTGTTAGCCTACTCTGAGAGCCATAGCCAACCCCTGATGGGGATGTGGTGGGAACTAGAAATTAAGCCTTTACTGTCATTTTAAAAATGCAATCACATCATAAATTAGGTCCCTAGGAAGTATGATATGCAGTATTCCCACATAGAACAAGATTTTGATGCTTTCCTTTCCTTTATAACTTAACTTAAGATCTTGCACACACAGCATTCAGTACTTTTTTCTTCTTCCACGTTACCTCACCCAGGGCACCCTTTATTCTTACCCATCTGGAGTAAATATAAGGCTTATGTCACAGTTATGGAAGAGCTAGCAATATAAATGCTTTTCTTTTTTTATTTGTATATTTGTATTTTTAAACTTATAGCACTAAAACTGCTGGAACTGAGCACTAGTCCTTAAGACAGATTTTTCCTTCCCTTCTCCCTTCTTTGCATCAGTTTTCCCTACCTTCTTCCTTTCCTTACTTTAATATTTGTTTCTACTTAGGACTGAATGCTAATGTATTCATTACTGGCTGGCTTTTATCTGCCTCCATGTGGTAAGTCTAGAAGGACCATTTACCCGAGGAGGACAGAGTAAGTGGCTGGTGGAGTATCCTGATTATTGTTAGCTGGAGTCACCAAGCTGCTGGGATCTTTGTGAGAGGGAGGGATTAGTTTGCTTTTATTCTAGGTACTGGTGATATAGAGATGAAAAGACAAGGTTTCTTCACCCAGAAACCTTAGAGTCTTTAAGGGAAATAGACTTACCAGCAAGCTACTTTTTCTCCTTATCCTTAAACTCACTCTTGAATCTCTTATAACACTTTTTTTTTAACATCTTTATTGGAGTATAATTGCTTTACAATGGTGTGTTAGTTTCTGCTTTATAATGTAGTGAATCACCTATACATATACATACCATCCCCATATCTCCTCCCTCTTGCATCTCCCTCCCACCCTCCCTAACCCACCCTTCTAGGTGGTCACAAAGCACCAAGCTGATCTCCCTGTGCTATGTGGCTGCTTCCCACTAGCTAGCTATTTTACATTTGGTAGTGTGTACATGTCCATGCCTAACCCTGGTTTTCTGGCTGGAGGAGTGAGGATGGCTAAGGAGAAATGGGAGGAGTTGAGTTTTTTTTTTTTTAAGGGAAACGAGTAAAAATATATTGAAAAAAGTGATGTTAAAAGAGTCTAAATATTTATGTAAAATAATATTATTGGAAAAACTCCATATAATGATAAAAATTTGTAAACAGTATAAATGATTAGCTTAGTGAAATTATTTGCAGCTGTTAAAAATAGTGACATAGATATGTTTAGAATGTGTATCAAGTAAAAATTCAGATTGCAGAAGTGTATGCATATGATGACCCTGTCTACAAAGGAGATATATGCATATGCTAATGTGATTGTGTGATGATGGGCAGTTTTTGGTTTTTTTTTTATCTTATGGAGAAAAACAGCAGAAGTTATTTTTACGGGTATCAATTACTAAACCACTTACAGTGTGTATTACCTAAATTATACTCTTCCTGGTATAGCTGTAATTTCATGAGATTTAGTCATATCTTTAATTAGATAGTAGGCTGATAGAGGGGAATAATCGCTTCTTATGTGTCACTCTCAGAACTCAGAATAATTCTGATTCATAATATCAAGAGATCACCGTTGAACACAGCCTAAATGAGAGAATGGGCTCAGCATCAAAGAGGTCAAAGCATGAGCTTTAAAAAGAACAGGCCATGGTCAAAGTATTGTCCACTGGACTGCAATGCTGGTTGCCTGCCTGTTGCAACTAAACAGGCTTGGCCACAGTTCTCGCTGGGACTTAAGCTGCAGTTTCCAGGAAAAGGACAGAAAGGTAAGATAGGACAGGACCAGAGTTAAAGGAAACTAATCTGTTTGCTAGATCAGCAAATCAGTCCCTGATTTACAGAAATTTAAGATTGGATTTGATTCAAATGTGATTAACTTCAGTTTGATTCATGCTGGAGACTCTGCTCTGGGATATCCTGTCTGGTAGACAGACCACAGAAGCAAGAATCTCATGACTTATTAGAAAGTCAGAAATATTAGAAAGTCAGGCAGGTGGCCACTTGTTTGGTTCTCAGTAGTCTCTAAAGCTGTGCAGGAGCTTGGCGACTGACTGACCGGGTAGGTAAAAGGACCGGCAGCTCTCCCCGCTGCTGTTGTAGGGAGTTGCTCTGTTACCGGTGCCGGCTGTCCTGGCGCACTGCAGGCTGGCATCTGGGGGTCACTCAATTCAGCACCTTCCAGCTGGGATGAGGGAAGTTTTGTCTTGCATTTTAGTATAAGGGGTTTTATTTCCAGGAAAATAGCTGTTCCTTAGTTGAAACAGCACTCCACTTGTAACAGATAGCAGCCTCTTCTCTCCACATGGGAATAGGTTTTGGAGAGTGTAAAATATTAACCTAAAGAACGTGAAGTACTTCATAGTTCTTTTAAGGCCACTGAAAAGTAAATAATCCTTTAAGAGGGGGTTACTCCACAAGTGAAGGGACCATGCTTTGCATTTTTTCTGTGTAAAGTAATCTGTGCCTCTGTAGAAACTGCAGGCCACACCTCGAGTGATAAAGCAATTCTGCAGAGAAACCCATTTACACCAGATTCTGGATGTCATTCCCACCAGAAACAATTCCAAGAACATACTTATATTTTAAATAAATGATAAAAGCAGTTTCTAGATGAAGTGTATATTACGAAGTAGAAACTTTTGTTATTGGTATATTTATCAATCCATATTAACCTAAGTTAAAGCTAATAGAAAAATATTGATCCCTTCTTAAAATAGATAAAACACATTTTGAGGTAAGTTGTTTTTCTCCCTATTTGTGCCAGTGCTTAAAATCTAATGATACGATAAGCTTTCCTCAACCCTCTTAGGGTCCTTGACTGGACCTGAAAATTAAACTGACAAAGACATTAACAATATAAATTTTATGTGATACTTTCATCAGGAAGTGAAGACCCGAAGAAACTATTAAACCTGAGTATTTTTATAATACTATTTTGAGCAAGTTTGATGAAGAGTGGACATTTGTGGAGAAATATGGTGGGTCAAAGCGTATGAGATTACTGAAGTAAGCTGGGGGAACCTTAGCAAGGCCTGATTCTTTGGATTTTTCTGTGTCCCTCTGTCTCCAGAATGAAGGATGTGCCTTTCTTCTCATATGAGGAGGGCATGTCTCACATGAGAGTTTTATGACCTTCCTTGCCTCTGTCATTTTCTCAAACTCCTTCATCCTAAAATATTTGATATGCCAAGGTACCGTATTTTCGAGCAGCATATCCTGAACCCCAGCAGTAGGTTAAATAGTAAAGGAATCTAAATTTCTACTTTCTTGATACCAAAAGCATGGAAATAAGCAAAATATTTTCATAGCTATACTACTGATTTTTCAAAAAATATATATGCAGTTTGTGTGTTAGGATCAATTCATATTTTTATAGTAGGATTAAAGGGGAACTTAAAGTGAAGGATTCCCCTGGGATTCCCCAGGCAAAGAAGCAAAGCCCTATTTATTCACTGAGCCCAACTGAGCCCAGACTAGAATTTCTTTCTTAGACATCCTTTCCCTTGTGCAGTGCACAGCGAGTGACGTCCAGACGGGGACTTCAGTGTTTCTGAACTCCTTGGCCCGATAGTCAGCTCTAGTGATCTGCTCAGAGAGCCCTGAGGATTTCTGTCTAGACCTTGCAGTCACCCACTGAGACATGTCTTCTGGGTCTGCTTTCCCACGTTCTTCATAGATGTGTGGGTGTATTCTCTAATGTCTTCTGGAAGAGTCTGAGCTGCACTTAACCTTCCATCTAAAGAGGGACTCAAGATGCCTTAAAATAGGCACCTGTCACACATCTACTTATGATTCTGGAGTAAGGCCTTTCTCTTGATGTTTCCTGTGATCAGATTTCCAAATATGCTTTTCACTTGGGTCTCTTCATTCCCTTCTGCAAAGGGTTTCCTACGCAAGGTTACCCTCATCCTGCTGCAAGTACACGGTCCCCTCGAGGAGTCTAAAATAGAGCCTTTCCTTCAGTAATTCACAACTCTGGTCTCAACAGGTTACATTTTCCTCCTAATATTGTCCTGCTAAATCAAATGTCATGCCGTCTTCCAAAAGATCACCATTTGTAAACATTTTATTAATAATAAAATTTGCATTTATTGGACACTTATTTTTTTAACATACATGATCCCATTAATCCTTACAGTAATGTTATTAAGGGACATTCGCTTTCTCAGTCTGGGGTGTCAGTGACTCCTCATCCCTGTGTATCCCAGCTTTTAATAGATTGTTGCTGTTGGTTCCTGTCACGTTCTCTTGTATGTACGTGTGTATGTATGTATCTATTAATACATACACATTTAAAAATTTATTCGACTGTAGCTTTAGAGGAGCCTCAGGAGGTAGAAAAAATAAATGTTTTCAACCCATCTTTACGTGGAAGTTGGAATATTACTTTTTACAGTGGAATCACAAATGAATTTAGGAATATTTTTGGCATTTGAATAGATGCATAAAAGAACTAAAGAGTTGTTTATTAAAAATTCCACTTTTTACTAATTTGTCATATTGAATGCCGTGGTGTGTAGAAATTCTGGCTATGAAATGAAAACAGTTATTTTTAGACTTGATTTTTTTTCTAATTAACATTTGAAATCATTTAAAGTTACTATTAGGAGCCCTTCATTTTATGCATATAAATGCAACAAGACAGCTGGTTATCTTATGCATTACAGGAAGGGTTATGTTTTAGCACATTTTCAAATTCAGCTAAGCTAATTATCAAAAAATATTTCTCACTCACTGGCTTTTGGAACATAATTCAATTTTCTTAGCAAATTTTACTTATTATTGGGATATACTTGTTATAATTCTAACAGAAAAAGAACACTGACCTATGTAATTTTAGTGTCATTAAATTTGTCTCTTTACGTCTATGTGTACCTCATGAATTTAGCCAAAGCAAAAGCAAATCTAGAAGTCCCTGCACAGCAGATTGCAGGGGAAGAAGTATCTGCTGATGTGTCTGCACTGTAAAACCCTGCTGTCTGGTGGAATTATGATAGTAATTGCTCTAAGATGCATCCTGTTTACAAAGACTAATGTTGCAGCTGTTTTTAATTAGCTGCTACAAGTGAAAACTTGCCAGTGTATGCTTGTTAGAGCTACTTAAACTTATTCCATTCCAAATAAAGGAGAATTTAAAGATAGCATGGTAGAACAGGAAACTGTTCATTAACAACCAAGTTCAGAGAGGTGGTGGTAAATATCTGAATGTATCCTTCTGATTTTATGGCAAGGAGAAAAACTCAATTTCCTGTGGTACAGACAATTATGTTCTGTATTGTAGTTTTCCAGTTTTTTCTTATATCTATATTTCTGTCCTGAGCAGATGAATCATTCTCGAGGAAAAGGCTCTTTGCAGTCCCCACTCTTTGGACTGTGCATAGAAAATACTTACATGAGGTTTGTAGTATTTCCATTCATAAAGGTTTTAGAAATTGTTTTGAGAAAATCAAAAGGTTAGAAATGAAGGAGAGTTAAAAGTGTTATCATGAAGTTTAGTGACTATCATTCACAGAGATTTGTTCAGTGGGTTGGAAAAATCTATGTTAATTTTCTTATTTTCTTTGATTCTACAGGCCTTGAGGCCATTTTGCCATTAGTTTTTTTTTTTTTTTTTTTTTTTTTTGGTGGCCTCTCCCGTTGCGGAGCATAGGCTCCGGACGCGCAGGCCCAGCGGCCACGGCTCACGGGCCGCTCCGTGGGATCTGCTCCGTGGCATGTGGGATCCTTCCGGACCAGGGCACGAACCCGCGTCCCTTGCATCAGCAGGCGGACTCTGAACCACTGCACCACCAGGGAAGCCCCTACTATTAGTTTTAAAATGGTAATATTGATGCTCATAGTCAGAACCATTGAAGAAAGCTGACATTTTTAAATTTTTAAAATTAATTTATTTTATTTTATTTATTTTTGGCTGCATTGGGTCTTCGTTGCTGTGCGTGGGCTTTTCTCTGGTTGCAGTGAACGGGGCTACTCTTCTTTGCAGTGTGCAGGCTTCTCATCGCGGTGGCTTCTCTTGTTGTGGAGCACGGGCCCTAGGGGTGCGTGCTTCAGTAGTTGTGGCGCACGGGCTTAGTTGTTTCGCTGCATGTGGGATCTTCCTGGACCAGGGCTCCAACCCATGTCCCCTGCATTGGAAGGTGGATTCTTAACCACTGCACCACCAGGGAAGCCCAAAGCTGAAGCCCAAGAACATTTTAGGTTCTTGTAAAGAGTTTAAATCATCTGTGATGGTATCTAATGCAGTGCCTTGCATAGAGAAAACATATTTATTGATTTGATTTCATGGTACACTGATTACACTGATCTCTTGCTACTCTGTGGCCTTGAATAATCAGTAATTGACTGTAACTGAAGTGTTATATGACAGATGGTTGTTTTCCATCCTAGGTGAAGACCTAATGAGAATTTACTTAAAATAACAGCAAAGAAACTTAGACTTTAGAAAAGCAAAACAAGGATGATAAAAATCCTTTTGCTATAAGACTCCTTTTGCCTGAAACTTTGGAAATAAGTAGATAAATTAGATAGCTAAATTCTCTTTCAGCTTTTGATTACTTGATTTTCCTTGTTGTTTGCAAAGTTTATGAAACCTAAATTTTCTTCAATTCATAAAATGTGTTTTATGGTTGAATAGAAGAGCCATAAACTTTTCTATTCCTTTTAGCTACATTCCTGCAGAACCACATTTTTGGTTTTCAATATGATTTGTTGAATTCCAGAAATTTATCTATAAATCATTTGTTAGGAACATGTTATTATGTATAAGTTCCATCCAGATGGAAGTCTCTACCCTTTCATGGGCCTGGACTAATAGTGCCAGAGAACACAGAAGCAGACCCACCCCAGGCACCCCCCTCCTTCCCTGGCCTTCACTCTCTGGCACAGCAAGCAGCGACTCCACTATCTCAAGCCACTGGTAGAGTCCCTTCCCCAGGACCTGGGAAGTAATTTTAGCCCAAGGTAAAGGTTGTGCCTAATTCAAATGATTGCTTTTGTCACGTTCTCTACATTCACAGGAATGTTTTATTATTAATCACAAATCATAAGCGATTCCTATTCTTTTAAAATGCTTCTAAAGAGCTACATCCACTGCTATGATTTTGATGCCTTATTAGTCGCTTAGGCTAAGCTGTGCTCTGGTCAAAAACAACCCCCAGCATTTCAGGGACTTGCAACAGCAAAGGTTTATCTCTCATGCTATACCTCCATTGCAGGGAGCTAAGACTCTATTCCACGTCACTGTCATCCTGAGACATAAGCTGAAGGAGCAGCCCCTCGCTGAGGCTTTGCTAGTCCTTCAGCAGAGAGAGAAAAACAGAGCGGAAACTTACAATGGATCTTAAAGCTTCTGCTTGAAAAGGATGCATGTCATGTCACACACATTGTACAAACCCAGTCAGATGACCGCTCTGGGAATGTGCAGTCCTGCAGAGAGGGCCACCACAAGCCATGCAGCCAGGCCTGGCGTCAGTGGGGCAGGGTTGTATAATCATTCCATGGTGAGGGGCAAGGAATACTTTTGAATAATGTTACAGTCTATTACAGTTATGAAATCTTGAGACTGGCTGTAAATACATTCTCATGTTTCTGTGATGAGGTCTGAACGTTGCTGACTCCTGGCAGAGATAGCCCTCTGTACTCACCATCCCGTTTTATTCTCTTCCTGGGCCTATAGGAAGATAGCCTTTCTCAACCCCTTTGCATCTGTTTGGGGCCAGGAGACTATTTATACCCAGTGGATTAGGGGAGAAGTGATGTGTGGCATGTCCAGACGTAGCTCCCATGCACCTGACAAAGTCCATTCTCCCTAACTCCCTCCCTCCCTCCTTTTTTCCTTCTCTCTCTCTCTCTCTCTCTCTCTCTCTGTACATTGACTGGGTGAATACAGAGGGCCCTATCTCTCCAAATCACTACTCAGAGGCAATGTATCCAGGAGAACCGTCTGTCCAGAAACATCTACTTTCAACTATGGGTTAGAACAAATGAACTTTTGTTGTGTTAAGACACTGAGATTTTGTGGTTCCATGTTTCTGTGTTACCCTGTCCTGATCAATATAACCTTCCTTTTTGGTTTACTAGAGTGATGTACATTTTGTAGTGAAGTGGTCAAATACAACATAACCCCTGAAATTGCTGAATGTACATGCACAGTTCTACTGTGGAAATATAAATACGTGACCAAAGAACTGATTTTAAAATTTTATTTCATTTTAATTAATTTAAATTTAAATGGCCACACGTGGCTAATAGCTACCTTATGCGACCACAGAACCTTGAGAGTAGAAAGTTTTTTTGGCTATGTGATATATTATATAAATCTTCCCACTATCTCAGCAATCCAAACATAAAACCAACACACTGTCTAAATTAGACACTTTCTGGGTGACTAAGAGACATAAAAATGAGCAGCAGAAAATAGCTACATCTTTATATAGTGTTTCATTGGTGATGGTTGCGACATTGGAGTACTAGTCAGAGTTCTTTTCTAGTACAAATTGAGAGGAAGGGTTCATGTTAATAGCTTCCAAATATAGAGTGCAGAAGAACAAATGGTGGAATGGACATTTTTTGTCAAAGTAGAAGTGTGGTCTTTAATGACATAAAATAAATGTAAAATGAACAAGACTTCACATTCATATCTGAGTTTCTTCATTGTGAAGTTTGTGAGGTATGTTAGAGTTGATAACTTTGCAAATGGTGTGCCTTTGCTTAAATCTGTACTACATTTGCAGAGGTGCTTGCAATGCTGGGAACCACTTACAGGTGTTATAAAAGACTAAGTTTTTCTATGTTTAAAGGACTATTTCAAAGGAGCTGAGTCACGTAATGAAAAGAACATTGGATTCGGAGCAAAATGTCTAGATATTTGTGTTGTCCACTCTCACTAACTGGCTATATGAATTTGGGCAGGTTATTTAAACTCTCTGGGTCTCAAGTTTCTTCCACAGTGAACTTATGAGCTTGGACTACTCAGCAATCTCTAAAACTCTATGGCTGAACGTCCCTCTATGTCAGTCCTTTTTTTTCTCCTTAACCATTTGTTGTTCACATGTGGAAAGGAGGTATTAGAATGAGCCCACCCATGTCAACATGACTTAACGCTTTGCTCCAGGAAATTCTTGCCCAGAAAGATGAGACACTAAATTAATAAATAGCTTCACTGTTTGCTTCAGGGAATTCTGCAGATCAGTTTATCAGGACAAACAGTTTGCTCATCTGGGCAAACAGCTCTCTTATTAGAATAATATATCATTCACCTGGGCAAACAACTTGACGAGTACATGGAAGAATATTATGCATCGTGGTCTTGAAAGTGAATCTGCTATAAATGCTATCTTCTTTTACTATCTAACTCGCACGAAAATATCTTAGTATGTGAGTCTAGCATGTATTTCCTATCTAGCATGAGATTCTACATAGTTTGCATATGAATGAGGTTAATTATAATGAGGTTAATGAAATCATAGTCATTGAGTTAATTATAACAAGGTGGGTGAGCAAAATCAGTTTTCTATGTCAAACAGTTTACAACTTTATATAAAACAATCACTTGTCTGTAATATACATTCTAAGAAATTCAGTTTTCTATGACAAACATACCTACTCTTAAAGTTACAGCTTAAAGCCTTTGTAGTTTGAAAGTGCAGACCACAGAGGTTCCCAGACATTACTTACCCAACATTAAGAGCTACTTATTAGTTTAACAAGAGACAGGGCATGTGCAAATTTAAACTTAGAGCAGAAACTTGTGCCTTTTGCTTAAGTGTTCTTTGTTCAATGTGCTCTTTTTGTTGTTGTTGTGGAGTTTTGTTTTTTTTAAACATCTTTATTGGAGTATAATTGCTTTACAATGGTGTGTTAGTTTCTGCTTTATAACAAAGTGAATCAGTTATACATATACATATGTCCCCATATCTCTTCCCTCTTACGTCCCCCTCCCTCCCACCCTCCTGTTCAATGTGCTCTTAAGAAAGTACCCTGAATTCTTAAATAACCTGTGTCCAAGTTCTTTTTCTTGAAGTTTCTCACTAAATACCTTTATCACCCATGAGTTCTCTCATTAATTTTAACTAAGCCTGAATTAAACTATTCTCAAGCTTACGATTGTTATTTCTTCCTGAAGCCCAATAGGAAAAGCTTTGTCCTTAGGTTCACAGTTTTACCTCAGGAATTTCAATCACAGATCTGAGAGCAGCTTGTTGAGGATATGAAGTTAGAACTTAGAATGTGCCCTGAGAAAAGGGTCCTGTGACATTCACATCTGTTGCTTTGACATGGCCGTTTTGATGTGGAAGCATTTGATATAGACTGAAAAGGACACAGTTTCAGTCAAAAGAAGTTACCAAATAATGTACAAAGTGGACACCGTAACCTCCCGAGCCTCCCCCCCACTGTTGACCAGCCTGTATGTTGTATTCTCTTTCCCTTCCTCCCACCTGTTCCCCTACTCCCTGCCCTGCCCTGTCCATGTTGGATACTGTGGTGGATCAGAGATGTGGTGAGGCATAAAATCAAAGGGAAGCGTGAGATGTGTTGAGGGTTAACTAACATCTGGCAGGCCAACCACATGTGACCAACATTAGAAGTTTACCAGCCGTCTTCCTCATCTCAGGAAAAGCCATCTGTCATTCAAAGCAAAGCATCTTCTCCTTTCTGAGGTTTTACCTGTATCTTTGATGTCTGTACCTCAAATTCAACTTCTCTCTTTTCTCCCTAAAAGTTTAAGGTATTGATGGGAGTAGGGGTTAGGGTGGAAATGTTTGGGCCTGTGGAAGAAAAATTCATCTTAGTATTGGTTCTAAGAAAAGAATCTGATTATGGTTATCAGATTACTACAATCAGGCTGAAAGGACAAAACCTTTAATGTTTTCTTATTGACAAAGGAATTTTCAGCACTTTACCAAGGAGGGTACATATAGAGACTTGAAGACAGCTTCCTTGACAGCCAATTGGTATGTATACCTTCAAAATTAATGACTATATTTCCCAAGAAATAGGATTAACCTTATGAAGTCTGGATGTCTCAAAGTAACTTGCTACAAACTAGTTAAGACACTTTTATGATGACAAGGTACAGATCAGCCATAGGTAAGAAAGAGCCTTCAACAGCATGAGTTAGGATTTATAGTCTTAGCATCTTCCAGTCCTAGGTATTGTGACTAGCCTCCACCTGTATCACTGAGCTGTAACTCTCTAACAAATCTCTGAGTAACAAGTATGCATCATATTTTTAAAAATCCTTTATAATGATGATTTTGGGGAAAGGACCAAATATCCTTGAAGTTCTCACAGACTTTTTAATACATTTTTTGGGAGGAATGATTATACGAGTAACACATATTGATAAATGCTCCAAAAATACTGAAAAAAATAGTGAGGAGGCTGAAAGTCCACCATAGTCAGAGTCAGGGTCAGGGATGAATGTTGCATTACTTGATAATAAAAAACGGCAATTGTGCATTTTGACAAGGCTGTCTGAATACCCTTCTTTGTAGCGGGGTACTCCCACTTGTAATTCTGTTTCCCCACCCACGTCCTTCCCATGTGGTGGTTGAGAGGTACCTCTAAGCCTACTTATTTCATTGTCTCACACTTCCCCTTTAGTTCTTTGTACTGCACCAAGCTCTGCTTTTCTTAAATTGGCCCCCACTCTCGTGGCCTCTGATGGTCCGTAAACAAGAACTGTTCATCCTCTTCCCCTCCCTCCAAGGCCTTTGCTAAACTTATCACCCTCAGTTTCCTTCTACTTCCTTCTTGCCAGTTCACAGTCAGTGTCTTCCTTTAAGATCAACATCACAAAGGAGACTTCAGGTTTGAGCTGTGGTTTCATCAATTACTGAACCTGTGTTTCTAGACAAGGTTCTTAACTTTAATTCCCCGTGATCTTTTTTCCCTTTGATATCATGGGTCAAGCTATTGCTCATTTCTGCCTTTATTGATATTTCAGTTTTTTTCCATTAACATTATATACTGTGAACCCCATGAAAGGTCAGCATTACTATGCTCCTGAGTAGGACTGAAATTCATGTCTTTAGAAAGAAATGAATTTGATGCTAGTAGGGATGAGTTGTAGAGAGAAGTAAATGGGAGGAAAAAAGGAAGTTATTGTGAATTAGAACAAAATTTATTAAGAGTTCTTATAAATTTCTGGCAAGAAAATGTTGAGGATAATTAAAAGTTTAAAAATTATGTAAGATACTATATCACTTAGAATTAGGATTCAGCAACTTTTCACAGAAAACTCAGACAGGAATTGTTTAAACATAAAAGTCCAGAGGTAAGTAGTTCAGGGCTAATGTGGCAATCCCATAGTCACAAGAGGCCCAGGCTCCTTCTTACCTTCTTTTCTACCATCCTTAGTGCTGGTTTACATGCCCAAAGTCTCCCCATGGTCACAAGATGCTCCTGGTGCTCCAGCCATCATGTCCACATTCCAAGCTGAAAGAAAATGGAATGGCAAAAGTGCACATCTCTCAACTGATTCAGCCCTCTTTGAAAGAGATTCCCTGGTTTCCACCTACTTGACTTCTGCTTACATTTCCTTGAATACCCCTAGAAGCCAAGGAGGTTAGGAAAAGTAGTCTTTAAACTGGGCACATTGCCACTCCAAATAACATCAGCATTTCCTACTAAGGAAGAAGGAAGAGTGCATATTGTATAGGCAACTCACAGGCCCTTCCACAATAGCAAGCTAGGGCAGAGATACCCAGATGATGATTTTGCTCTAGTTTAGGCTAAACAAGCTCATATCTTTCTCTGCTTAAGCTACTTCAGTACTTCTTAACTTCCTATAAGTTCACAGCAAAAGTTTCCTATTATTTTATTAGTGCTTCTTATTATATTCCTTAATTCTAATTTCTTGCTGCAGTTCTGCTATACACAGTCTGGGATAGTTGATGACCATTCACTGGGCTTTGAATCCTGGCCATGCCACTTACCAGCTGGTGACTTAGGCAAGTTACCTAAGCTTACGTGCAAAATAGGAAATGTCATTTGTTATTATAAATAATGCTTTTTAGGCTGAGACAATTTTTAATTGATTTTTTATTGAAGTATAGTTGATTTACAATATTGTGTTAGTTTCTGCTGTACAGCAAAGTGATTCAGTTATACATATATACATTCTTTTTCATATTCTTTTCCATTATAGTTTATTATAGGATATTGGATATAGTTCCCTGTGTTACACAGTACAACCTTGCTGTTTATCCATTCTATATACAGTAGTTTGCATCTGCTAACCCCAAACTCCCAATCCATCTCTATCGCATCCCCACTCCCCCTTGGCAACCACAAATCTATTCTGTATGTCTGTGAGTCTGTTTCTGTTTCATAAAAAAGTCTATTGTGTCATATTTTAGATTCCACATAGAAGTGATATCATATGGTATTTGTATTTCTCTTTCTGACTCACTTCACTTAGTATGATAATCTCTAGGTCCATCCATGTTGCTGCAAATGGCATTATTTCATTCTTGTTATGGCTGAGTAGTATTCCATAGTGCATATATACCACATCACCTTTATCCATTCATCTGTTGATGGTCATTTAGGTTGCTTCCATGTCTTGGCTATTGTAAATAGTGCTGCTATGAACATGTATCTTTTTGAATTATAGTTTTGTCTGGATATATGCCGAGGAGTGGGATTGCTGGATCATATGGCAAGTCTATTTTTAGTTTTTTGAGGAACCTCTGTACTGTCCTCCATAGTGGCTGCACCAATTTACATTCCCACCAACAGTATAGGAGGGTTCCCTTTTCTCCACACGCTCTCCAGCATTTGTTATTTGTAGACTTTTTTTTTTAACTTTTATTGGAGTATAGTTGATTTACAATCTTGTATTAGTTTCAGGTGTACAGCAAAGTGAATCAGTTATATAATACATATACATATATCCATTCTTTTTTTTTTTTTTTTTTTTTTTTAGACTTTTTCCCCATATAGGCCGTTACGGAGTATTGATTTGTAGACTTTTTAGCGATGGCCATTCTGACCAGTGTAAGGTGGTACCTCACTGTAGTTTTGATTTGCATTTCTCTAGTGATTAGCGATGTTGAACATATTTTCATGTGCTGCTTTATGGCCATCTGTATGTCTTCTTTGGAGAAATGTCTACTTAGGTCTTCTGCCTATTTTTTGATTGGGTTGATTGTGTTTTTGTTATCAAGCTCTGTGAGCTGTTTGTATATTTGGGAAATTAAGCCCTTGTCAGTCGCATTCTTTTTTTTTTTTTAATTAATTTATTTTTTCACACACACACACACACACACACACACTGTATTTTATTTTTACAAGAGATAAATAAACTGACACCAAGCATTGTAAATGGATGACCACAGCAAAATCAACAATGATTGCAATTACCAAACATGAAACACACTCATACTATGTCATAATATTGACATTCAGTCCAGTAATCCTCCACTGTAACAGTTCCTTTACTTTGCAGTGAAAATTGATTTGTATATTTTTTGCCTCTGAGTCCTTGTGGGATTTTCCTTTTTTTTTAATTCAAACATAAAGTCACAAAAATTATAA
This sequence comes from Orcinus orca, assembly GCF_937001465.1. Taxonomy (NCBI): domain Eukaryota; kingdom Metazoa; phylum Chordata; class Mammalia; order Artiodactyla; family Delphinidae; genus Orcinus; species Orcinus orca. Next base: position 26,515,778 of record NC_064569.1, read on the forward strand.
TCATCCTCATCAGTTCACTCAGTCCCATGTAATTAATTATTATTTTCACCTTGATCTTTTGTTAGCACTTTTATAAATTCATCAGTTTTCCATTAGAGTTCTGAAAATGCTTATTCATTCAGTTCAGCAGTATACTCAGTTACCAGAATCCTGTACTTTTCAGAGTCTTTTCCATGAATTACTTGAAGATGAAACCCTTTTATAGGAACACTTTTGCAAAAGCATCAGAGTACACCCAGAACTGTCTGTAAATGACAAAAAACTTAAAAAAAGAACACGGTTAAAGATTTGATGAAAGTTCATAATAATGCAATTGACAAGGAAATTTACTTATTTCTGAGATATACATTTTAAAGTAATAACTAGAATTATGACTTATAACATTATACCAAAACATGTAAGATTTTTAGAAATTTCATGTAATGTCTGAAACATTTATATTAACATATTTCCATACAAATAACCCAAAGAAATTTTAGTATTAGTTGTTTGTTTGTTTGTTTATACCACAGGTTCTTATTAGTCATCAATTTTATACACATCAGTGTATACATGTCAATCACAATCACCCAATTCAGCACACCACCATCCACACCCCACCACAGTTTTCCCCCCTTTGTGTCCATACGTTTGTTCTCTACATCTGTGTCTCAACTTCTGCCCTGCAAACCGGTTCATCTGTACCATTTTTCTAGGTTCCACATACATACGTTAATATACAATATTTGTTTTTCTTTTTCTGACTTACTTCATTCTGTATGACAGTCTCTAAATCCATCCACATCTCAACAAGTAACTCAGTTTCGTTCCTTTTCATGGCTGAGTAATATTCCATTGTATATATGTACCACATCTTCTTTATCCATCCATCTGTCGATGGGCATTTAGGTTGCTTCCATGACCTGGTTATTGTAAATAGTGCTGCAATGAACATTGGGGTGCATGTGTCTTTTTGATTTATGGTTTTCTCTGGGTATATGCCCAGTAATGGGATTGCTGGATCATATGGTAATTCTATTTTTAGTTTTTTAAGGAGCCTCCATACTTTTCTCCATAGTGGCTGTATCAATTTACATTCCCACCAACAGTGCAAGAGGGTTCCCTTTTCTCCACACCCTCTCCAGCATTTGTTGTTTGTAGATTTTCTGATGATGCCCATTCTAACTGGTGTTACCTCATTGTACTTTTGATTTGCATTTCTCTAATAATTAGTGATGTTGAGCAGCTTTTCATGGGCTTCTTGGCCATCTGTATGTCTTCTTTGGAGAAATGTCTATTTAGGTCTTCTGTCCATTTTTGGATAGGGTTGTTTGTTTCTTTAATATTGAGCAGCATGAGCTATTTATATATTTTGGAGATTAATCCTTTGTCCGTTGATTCGTTTGCAAATATTTTCTCCCATTCTGAGGGTTGTCTTTTCGTCTTGTTTATGGTTTCCTTTGCTGTGCAAAAGCTTTGAAGTTTCATTAGGTCCCATTTATTTATTTTTGTTTTTATTTCCATTACTCTAGGAGGTGTATCAAAAAAGATCTTGCTGTGATTTATGTCAAGGAGTGTTCTTCCTATGTTTTCCTCTAAGAGTTTTATAGTGTCCGGTCTTACATTTAGGTCTCTAATCCATTTGAGTTTATTTTTGTGTATGGTGTTAGGGAGTGTTCTAATTTCATTGTTTTACATGTAGCTGTCCAGTTTTCCCAGCACCACTTATTGAAGAGACTGTCTTTTCTCCACTGTATATCTTTGCCTCCTTTGTCATAGATTAGTTGACCATAGGTGCGTGGGTTTATCTCTGGGCTTTCTATCTTGTTCCATTGATCTATGTTTCCGTTTTTCTACCAGTACCATATTGTCTTGATTACTGTAGCTTTGTAGTATAGTCTGAAGTCAGGTAGTTTGATTCCTCCAGCTCCGTTTTTTTCCGTCAAGACTGCTTTGGCTATTTGGGGTCTTTTGTGTCTCCATACGAATTTTGACATGATTTGTTCTAGTTCCATAAAATTGCCATTGGTAATTTGATAGGGATTGCATTGAATCTGTAGATTGCTTTGGGTAATATAGTCATTTTCACAATATTGATTCTTCCAATCCAAGAACATGGTATATCTCTCCATCTGTTGGTATCATCTTTAATTTCTTTCATCAGTGTCTTATAGTTTTCTGCATACAGGTCTTTTGTCTCCCTAGGTAGGTTTATTCCTACGTATTTTATTCTTTTTGTTGCAGTGGTAAATGGGAGTGTTTCCATAATTTCTCTTTTAGATTTTTCATCATTAGTGTGTAGGAATGCAAGAGATTTCTGTGCATTAATTTTGTATCCTGCAACTTTACCAAATTCATTGATTAGCTCTAGTAGTTTTCTTGTGGCATTTTTAGGACTCTCTAAAAATGACATGTATAGTATCATGTCATCTGCAAACAGTGACAGTTTTACTTCTTCTTTTCCAATTTGTATTCCTTTTATGTCTTTTTCTTCTCTGATTGCCGTGGCTAGGACTTCCAAAATTATGCTGAATAATAGTGGTGAGAGTGGACATCCTTGTCTTGTTCCTGATCTTAGAGGAAATGCTTTCAGTTTTTCACCATTGAGACTGATGTTTGCTGTGGGTTTGCCATATATGGCCTTTATGATGTTGAGGTAGGTTCCCTCTATGCCCACTTTCTGGAGAGTTTTTATCGTAAATGGGTGTTAAATTTTGTCAGAAGCTTTTTCTGCATCTATTGAGATGATCATATGGTTTTTCTTCTTCAATTTGTTAATATGGTGTATCACATTGATTGATTTGCATATATTGAAGAATCCTTGAATTCCTGGGATAAATCCCACAGGATCACAGTGTATGATCCTTTTCATGTGTTGTTGGATTCTGTTTGCTAGTATTTTGTTGAGGATTTTTGCATCTATATTCATAAGTGATATTGATCTGTAATTTTCTTTTGTTGTAGTATCTCTGTCTGGTTTTGGTATCAGGGTGATGGTGGCCTCATAGAATGAGTTTGGGAGTGTTCCTTCCTCTGCAATTTTTTGGAAGAGTTTGAGAAGGATGGGTGTTAGCTCTTCTCTAAATGTTTGACAGAATTCAACTGTGAAGCCATCTGGTCCTGGACTTTTGTTTGCTGGAAGATTTTTCATCACAGTTTCAACTTCATTACTTGTGATTTGGTCTGTTCATATTTTCTGTTTCTTCCTGGTTCAGTCTTGGAAGGTTATAACTTTCTAAGAATTTGTCCATTTCTTCCAGGTTGTCCATTTTATTGGCATAGAGTTTCTTGTAGTAGTCTCTTAGGATGCTTTGTATTTCTGTGGTGTCTGTTGTAACTTCTCCCTTTTCATTTCTAATTTTATTGATTTGAGTCCTCTCCCTCTTTTTCTTGATTAGTCTGGCTAATGGTTTATCAATTTTGCTTATCTTCTCAAGGAACCAGCTTTTAGTTTTATTGATCTTTGCTATTGTTTTCTTTGTTTCTATTTCATTTATTTCTGCTCTGATCTTTATGATGTCTTTCCTTCTGCTAACTTTGGGTTTTGTTTGTTCTTCTTTCTCTGGTTTCTTTAGGTGTAAGGTTAGATTGTTTACTTGAGATTTTTCTTGTTTCTTGAGGTAGGCTTGTATAGCTATAAACTTCCCTCTTAGAACTGCTTTTGTTGAATCCCATATGTTTTGGATTGTTGTGTTTTCATTGTCATTTGTCTCTAGGTATTTTTTGATTTCCTCTTTGATTTCTTCAGTGATCTCTTGGTTATTTAGTAATGTATTGTTTAGCCTCCATGTGTTTGTGTTTTTTACGTTGTTTTCCCTGTAATTGATTTCTAATCTCATAGCGTTGTGGTCAGAAAATATGCTTGATATGATTTCAATTTTCTTAAATTTACTGAGGCTTGATTTGTGACCCAAGATGTGCTCTATCCTGGAGAATGTTCCATGCACACTTGAGAAGAAAGTATAATCTGCTGTTTTTGGATGGAATGTCCTATAAATATCAAGTAAATCTCTGAGGTCTACTGTGTCATTTAAAGCTTCTGTTTCCTTATTTATTTTCATTTTGGATGATCTGTCCATTGGTGTAAGTGAGGTGTTAAAGTCCCCCACTATTACTGTGTTACTGTCGATTTCCTCTTTTATAGCTGTTAGCAGTTGCCTTACGTATTGAGGTGCTCCTATGTTGGGTGCATATATATTTATAATTGTTATATCTTCTTCTTGGATTGATCTCATGATCATTATGTAGTGTCCTTCCTTGTCTCTTGTAACATTCTTTATTTTAAACTCTATTTTATCTGATATGAGTATAGCTACTCCAGCTTTCTTTTGATTTCCATTTGCATGGAATATCTCTTTCCATCCCCTCACTCTCAGTCTGTATGTGTCCCTAGGTCTGAAGTGGGTCTCTTGTAGACAGCATATATATGGGTCTTGTTTATGTATCCACTCAGCAAGCCTGTGTCTTTTGGTTGGAGCGTTTAATCCATTCACGTTTAAGGTAATTATCGATATGTGTGTTCCTATGACCATTTTCTTAATTGTTTTGGGTTTGTTTTTGTAGGTCATTTTCTTCTCTTGTGCTTCCCACTTAGAGCATTTGTTGTAGAGCTGGTTTGGTGGTGCTGAATTCTCTTAGCTTTTGCTTTTCTGGAAAGCTTTTGATTTCTCCATCAAATCTGAATGAGATCCTTGCCGGGTAGAGTAATCTTGGTTGTAGGTTCTTCCCTTTCATCACTTTAAGTATATCATGCCTCTCCCTTCTGGCTTGTAGAATTTCTGCTGAGAAATCAGCTGTTAACCTTATGGGAGTTCCCTTGTATGTTATTTGTCATTTTTCCCTTGCTTCTTTCAATAATTTTTCTTTGTCTTTAATTTTTGCCAATTTGATTACTATGTGTCTTGGCATGTTTCTCCTTGGGTTTTTCCTGTATGGGACTGGCTGTGCTTCCTGGACTTGGGTGGCTATTTCCTTTCCCATGTTAGGGAATTTTTTGAATATAATTTCTTCAAATATTTTCTCGGGTCCTTTCTCTCTCTCTTCTCCTTCTGGGACCCCTATAATGCAAATGTTGTTGCGTTTAATGTTGTCCCAGAGGTCTCTTAGGCTGTCTTCATTTCTTTTCATTCTTTTTTCTTTAGTCTGTTCTGCAGCAGTGAATTGCACAATTCTGTCTTCCAGGTCACTTATCCGTTCTTCTGCTATTGATTCCTTCTAGTGTAGTTTTCATTTCAGTTATCGTATTGTTCATCTCGGTTTGTTTTTTAGTTCTTCTAGGTCTTTGTTAAACATTTCTTGCATTTTCTCAATCTTTGCTTCTATTCTTTTTCTGAGGTCCTGGATCATCTTCACTATCATTATTCTGAATTCTTTTTCTGGAAGGTTGGCTATCTCCACTTCATTTAATTGTTTTTCTGGGATTTTATCTTGTTCCTTCATGTGGTATATAGCCCTCTGCCTTTTCATCTTGTCTATCTTTCTGTGAATGTGGTTTTTATTCCACAGGCTGCAGGACTGTAGTTCTTCTTGCTTCTGCTGTCTGCCCTATAGTGGATGAGGCTACCTAAGAGGCTTGATGGGAGGGACTGGTGGTGGGTAGAGCTGACTATTCCTCTGGTGGGCAGAGGCAGTAAAACTTTAATCCAGTTGACTGTTGATGGGTGGGACAACAGTTGATGGGTTCCCTCCCTGTTGGTTGTTTGGCCTGAGGCAACCCAACACTGGAGCCTACCTGGGCTCTTTGGTGGGGCTAATGACAGACTCTGGGAGGCCACATGCCAAGGAGTACTTCCCAGAACTTCTGCTGCCAGTTTCCTTGTCCCCACGGTGAAACAGAGCCACCCCTCGCCTCTGCAGGAGACCCTCCAACACTAGCAGGTAGGTCTGGTTCAGTCTCCCCTGGGGTCACTGCTCCTTCCCCTGGGTCCCGATGTGCACACTACTTTGTGTGTGCCCTCCAAGAGTGGAGTCTCTGTTTCCCCCAGTCCTGTCAAAGTCCTGCAATCAATTCCCACTAGGCTTCGAAGTCTGATTCTCTAGGAATTCCTCCCGTTGCCGGACCCCCAGGTTGGGAAGCCTGGCATGGGGCTCAGAACTTCCACTCCAGTGGGTGGACTTCTGTGGTATAAGTGTTCGCCAGTCTGAGTCACACACCCACCAGTTATGGGATATGATTTTATTGTGATTGCGCCCCTCCTACCGTCTCATTGTGGCTTCTCCTTTGTCTTTGGATGTGAAGTATCTTTTTTGGTGAGTTCCAGTGTCTTCCTGTTGATTATTGTTCAGCAGCTAGTTGTGACTCTGGTGTTCTCACAGGAGGGAGTGAGAGCACGTCCTTCTACTCCGCCATCTTGTTTTCGACATCTGTCTGTCGCATTCTTGGCAACCATTTTCTCCCAGTCTGTAGGCTGACTTTTCACTTTGTTTATGGTTTCCTTTACTGTGCAAAAGCTTATAAGTTGGATTATGTCCCATTTGTTATTTTTGCTTTTATTTCTACTGCCTTAGGAGATTGACCTAAGAAAACATTGATACGATTTATGTCAGAGAATGTTTTGCCTGTGTGTCCTCTTCTTGGAGTTTTATGGTGTCATGTCTTATATTTGAGTCTTTAATAGGCTGACGCAATTTTTAAAAATTCAAGTGAAAGATCACATTGCTTTACATGGGGAGAAGACACATTCAAAACATATGTTTCATTCACTTTGGTAACCAATAAGAACTGTGTCCACGTACAGAGCAAAGGAAACATGTCCAAGAAACGTTTTTCTTTTCTTACTTGATTAGAAATAAAAGTCACTTGATCTTTTCTCTTCCATCCTAGTCACAACTAAGTTTTAAGAAAATCCAGGTCATATTGATAAGTCCAGGTCAATACTGCTTTTTGCAAGATCAGAAATGTTCCCACATTACATTCTTTAGGTTTCAAAAAGCCTACTGTACTTATTCTCCTGGAATAGTGTGAAATAACCCTTTCCCTGAATGAAAAGCTTCTTTCTACAGTTCTTTCTTCTGAAACAAGGCTTTCCTTTTCTGAGCCCTGAACTGGAATAATTTCCTGGGGATCCCTCTTATCTAGGGAGATTGTAGTGAGGTCACTGCCTGAGCTGATTTCAGTTCATTTTTTTTGAGATGAATTGTATGAATGCCTTCACAAGTCATCTTTTAAAGGGATAGACTTGCATAAAAATAAAACCACCAGATTTCTTCATACAGTATAATGAGGTCTTGACATTCCAGAGATTTGGTACCTAAATGCATAGACACTCAATGAATGTTTGTTGGAAGGAAGGCTGGTGGAAAGGAAGAAAGGAAGGGAGGGAAAGTTAGAAAAAAATTTTTTTTCACTGGAGATAGGTTTGATTTTTAATTGGGAAAAGGAATGTGAAATTTATTGTTGTTATACTTGCGAACCCAGAATATAATTTATGATGACTTAGAAGTAATTGCCTTTTATCTACATTTTAATGCAAAAACAGTCATTGGACAAGATGCAGAAAAACAATTTACCTATATTTTATACATGTTTTGTTCAAAACACCAGAATCAAAAAAAAAAACAAAACAGAATCTATAAGAAATGTTGAAGAATTTCTTTGTGGTTATTATACTCATAAAATGTGTGCATTTGAGTTTTGCTTCTGGACAGACATGTTCTGCTTGACAGTCTCTTTTGAGATCGCTTGCTGAGCACATATATTTTTCCTTTTGCTGATTTTAATGTCTCTGTAGTTTGCTTGGTGGCTGTTGTAGTAAGAGACTAGCTTCTAACCTATCCAAAGGAGGCTAAGATGAACAATCAGAAATAAGATTGACCAAAAACAACAGCTGGGGGACAGTGGCTGTCCCACACTTTTTTTTAAAAAAATAAATGTATTTATTTATTTATTTATTTTTGGCTGCGTTGGGTCTTCGTTGCTGTGCGTGGGCTTTCTCTAGTTGTGGCGAGTGTGGGCTACTCTTTGTTGCGGTGTGTGGGCTTCTTATTGCGGTGGCTTCTCTTCTTGCAGAGTACGGGCTTTAGGCGCACGGGCTTCAGTAGTTGTGGCACACAGGCTCAGTGGTTGTGGCTCACGGGCTCTAGAGCACAGGCTCAGTAGCTGTGGCGCACGGGCTTAGTTGCTCCACGGCATGTGATATCTTCCTGGACCAGGGCTCGAACCCGTGTCCCCTGCATTGGCAGGCGGATTCTTAACCACTGTGCCACCAGGGAAGCCCTGTCCCACACTTTTGATACCAAGATTTCTTAGGGTATGTCTCACTCTGGCAAAAAAAGAAAAACTCGGAACACCAGGAGGGCCAAGGGAGAGGGAACATGGGTGGCTGCCAGCCTGGGCAAATGCATTCCTTTTGGTTGAGCCAAATTCATGAGGGTAGAAGACCAGATCCTAGCTTGAGGCCCAAACCCTGATGAGTCAGAACAAGTGTTCAGGACCTCAAGGGCCTGGTAGGCAATGGTGGGCAAAGATTTGGACGTCCTGAACTTGCCTACATTGTGGAGGTGGGGTGCAGTGGGTAATTTTTTTTCTTTTTCTGCTTTTTGGTATTAACTATATTCTCTTTAATAATCACATATATTACTTACAAAAAGGAAAAATCCCTAGGTTTTATGTATTCACTGACTAAATTTCAAAATCAGTATGGATTTGCTCCTTTTCTAGGAAGTATGGTGTTTTCATTTAATAGATTGCTGTTAGTGTACTTTAGAAGCAGCATCCAGTTTGATGCAAATATTTCAAGGTTTAAATAACTTAATGAATAAGGTTTAGTTGATGCAAGTACCCCTTCTTTCTCAGGGGACTGTTCCTCACCTCAATACCTTATGAATATCAATGGAGCATTATGGGATAGCCTAGAAACAGGCACAGTTATGTCAGTATGATTTATGGCTAACTTGGCACTCGACATCAATGTAAAGGAGGGGCGGGCAGTTCATTAAATGGTGCCAGGGAAATTGATTCTTCATATAGAAAATAAAGTAGATCTGGACTTCATTTCATACACAGAAGTCAATTTCAGGTGGATTAAGAGACATAAACATGAAAGGCAAAACGTTTACACTTATGGGAGAAACTATAGAATAGCTTTACGACTTTAGAGGAGAGAAGGGTATTACATGAGACACAAAAAGTGCTAGCCAGAAAGCAAGAGATTGGTCATTGGACTACCTTAAAATCAAGGACATTACTTCATCAAAAGACATCACTAAAAGAGTTGGGAGAGGCAGAAGCCATGAACTGGGAGAAAGTCTTTGACTTACATATAACTGACAAATAATGAGGAAACAGGAAATCATTTCAGACAGTGAGACCCCACTTCATCAAAAGATACTGTAAAATGAGTGAAAAATCAGGACATAAATACTAAGGGGAGATATTTGCCATGCATATAGCTGACAAATTATTAAAGGGGGTAAAAAGCACTCTGTAGAAAAATGAAAAAAGCCTTTAATAGAAATTACACAGAAATAGAAATGTGAATGGTCAATAAAAATATGAAAATGCTTAGCTTCATTAATAATCAGGAAAATGCAAATTAAAACCACCAGAGGATACTATTTCCCACTCCCCAGAGTGGGAAAAACTTTAAAGTCAAAAAGTCAAGTAAGAATGTGGAACAACAGGAACTCTTAGACACTGTTGGTGGCAGTGTGAATCAGGGCAGCCACTTTGGAGAATCCTGCAGTCTTGTCAGGAAGTGTTGAAGCTGTGTGTGATCTAAAGCCTAGTCATTCAGCTCCTGGCCCACACCTTAGGGCAGTGGTTCTCAACCCTTCCTTATGTTAGAATCCAAAAATGAGCATGTCAGAAATAGGCCTTATCCCAGACGTGTGGTTACCAAGTTGTATGCGTAGGTGCTCAGGGGCACCACCACAAACCCACAGAGGACCGTGGGGTATTTTGCATATTCGAGGGAACACTGTGATACTTGGCATCTGCTGGACACTGTGTGAACTGCTAACTCAAGATAGTTCAGTTCACAGTTTCCTTGTTAGACTTGCTCCATTCTTTTCTATTATGCAATATTTTGCAAAGCTAGATTTTTCAGTGGTTACTCTAATAAAAAGCAGATAGGAAACCATAGGAAAATCAATGTGGAACAGGAAATGAAAATGGCAGGGTTTGAGAAGTTGTACAGAGCCTAACAGGTGCACCCATCCCATTCGTAAGTAATTGTGGTTATTTAAGAATGAAATTAAAATATTTTTTCTTTCAATTTTTGCACATTAGTTTTTCAGACAGCTAGTACATCATTTGGACATAAAGACTTAGTAAGTTGTTTGGAACTAACTATTTAGAAAATGGAATTGTTTGGTATTTCTTTTGTCCTAGGAATGCCATTAAAAAAGTTTTGAGACATCAAGTGGATCTTGAACCAAGAATGTTTGAGAATCTCTGTCCCAAATTAGTTAACTCAGAATATTTGGAGTTAGAGTCTGTGTGTCTTTGTTTTTAAAAACTTCCCAGGTGATTCTAATGGCCCCTAGAGCTGAGAAGCACTGCTAGGGAAACTCTTACACATGTGACTGAGGATAGTGCTATTCAAAGTATATCTGGGGACCAGCACTCGTTTGCACATTATTTCCTACAGGTCTTCGTCAGGATGTAGTTTATATTAATCACATGTTCAGTGAATAATGGTACAGTTTTTGTAATCCTTTTTTACCCCTATGTTACGTTTGTTCTGGTTAAATTTATTGAAATATAATTTTCTGTCTGTTAAATCTAATAATAAAAAATTGGATAATTGGATTCTGGTAAGGATACGGAGCAACATGAACTCTCGTTCATTGCTGGTGGGAATGCAAAATGCTAAAGCTATTTTGGAAGACAGTTTGGTGGTGTCTTACAAAACTAAACATACTCTTACCATATGATCCATTAATCATGATCCTTGGCATTTACCCAAAGGAGTTGAAAACTTATAGCCACACAAAAACCTGCATACGGATATTTATAGCAGGTTTGTTCATAACTGCCAAAACTTGGAAGCAACCAAGGATGTCCTTCAATAAGGTGAATGGACAACTAAACTGTGGTACATCCAGACAATGGAATATTATTCGGTGCTAAAAGTAAGTGAGAGATCAAGCCAAGAAAAGACATGGAGGAACCTTAAATGCATATTACTAAATGAAAGAAGCCAATCTGAGAAGGCTCCATACTGTATGATTCCAACTATATGACATTTTGGAAGAGGCAAAGTTCTGGAGACCGTGAAAAAGTCAGTAGTTGGCAGGGGGATTGGAGGGTGGGAATGAATAGGTAGAGCACAGAGAGTTTTTAGGGCCGTGAAACTACTCCATATGATACTATAATGGTAGATACATGTCATTATGGCTATGTCCAAATCCACAGAATGTACCACACCAAGAGTGAACCCTAATGTAAACTGGAGTTTGAGTGATTATGATGTGTCAATGTAGGTTCATCAATTGTGGCAAAAGTACCTCTCTGTTGGGGGAGGCTATGCATGTGTGTGGGCAGGGAGTATATGGGAAATCTCTGTACTTTCCTCTCAATTTTGCTGTGTACCTAAAACTGCTCTAAAAAAAGTCTTTAAAAATCATTGGGGCTTATATTTTGTGCTTTTCTTCTAATATTTTTCTAGTAATTTACTATTTACACGGTTTTATTAAAATATAATTGACATACAACAAACTGCACATATTTAAAGTGTACAATTTGATGAATTTTGACATAAGTATAATTTGTGAAATTATTATCATGACCAAAATAATGAACTTATCTATCAGTGCCTAAAATGTTTTTGTGCCCCATCATAATCCTTCCTTTTTCGCCTCCATACCGCTTCCTCAAGCTCCCCACAGACACACATACACACACACACACACACACACACACACACACACACACACACACACACACACACTCTCCTGGGTAACCACTCATCTGCTTTCTGTCACTGTAGATAAGTTTTATTGTCTAGAATTTCACATAAATGGAATCTTACAGTATGTACTCTTGTCTGACTTATTTTGCTCAGCATAATTATTTTATGATTCAACCATGTTGCATGTATCAGTAGTAGATTCCTTTTTATTTCTGAGTAGTATTCCATTGTATGAATATACCACTTTTTTTTTTTTTAATCTATTCACCTGTTGATGGACATTTCAGTTGTTTTGAGTTTTGACTATTACAAATAAAGCTGTGAACATTTGTGTACAAATCTATATGGAATGAAATGGCTGGGTCATGTTGTAGACGTATGCTTACAGTAACCCATTTTTATTGTATTTTGCAAAAGTGTTAGTCCACCAAGGATTGGACATAAAACTGTTTCTTCACAAAATGTATTTTGAGAAGTGCTAGCCAGGGAGATGTGCAAAAAACTGGATGCAGTGGATCCAATCATCCCTTGTTAGGAGAATGGATTATTAAAATGGGGTATATATTTATTCAGAAGACTACTTTATAACAATGAAAATAGATGAACGATAGCTACACTAATCAAAATGGATAAATTGTAGAAATGTAAAGTTGAGTTTAAAAAGCAAATTGCAAAAGAATGCCTATGGAATGATTCCATTATACAAATTTAAAAAATAAACCATATTAAATAATGTTATTTACAAATTCATACATATATGGTAAACTATAAAGAAAAGCAGGAAAATGGTAAATACAAAATTTAGGATAGCGCTTACTTGGGGAGGTTGGGGTGCAGCGAGGGAGATAGGATGGGTAGACAGAAGCTTTTGAGGCTAATGGGTCATGGTCTATTTCTTAAACTACAGAAATTCATTTTGATGTTATTTTTTGTGCTTATATTTTGTTATAAATTTTCTCTTGTGTATATTCAATATATAACAACAAAAGTTAGAAAAATCTCTGAACAGTTGAAAAAGGAGTTTGTTAAGCAAGACGGAAGGTACCAATTATGAACCATCAAGGGTAGAAAAAAATCCAGGCTTTAAGTAAATATATATTTGAATGATAGGCTATTAGGTATTACATTTGGAAAAATCAGGGGCATTAAACCAATCATAGAATATTTAGTTAAGAAGTATAGAAAATATGGTATGTTATTTATTAGAATGATGCCTTGTAGCCCTGTAATATGATGATTAAATCAGTTAAGGATATGTGGTAGATGTTTAAAAAAACCTATGGTCAGTCACATCAAGCTAAAAATGCATGTTTTTAATTTTTGTGATAAATGAAAAATGGTTTACAGAATGAAAAATCAGAATCAAAAATTGGTAATGAAACAACCTATGTTTCCCAGATGGATGGAGTTAACTGGGTAGGAGTTAGGTTAAAAAAGCCAGAAAAAAAATGGGGGAAGTTAAGAAAGAAAGAGTTGAAAATTCTCACCAAGAGAAGATAAAATGGAATTCTTTGATAAAATCAACCTTAGGGCCTATGCCTTGAGAAATTTCTGTGTTTTGTCTTTTTACATTTTTAATGGCTTAATAAGAAAAATGATACATCAGAGTTCCCTTTCTGGTAAGAGGTTCAGTATTTCAGAAATGTGTGGGGAGCTGCTCTCCATGGAGAGGTGAACGGCCTGCTGAGTCATGCACAGGCCTGGGAGAACCTTCACACAGGGACGCAGCAGCCTGTCAGTGTTGGGTGGGGAGAGAGGGTGGGGACCGATATTAATAAGCATTTACTGTGGATTTTATTTATACCTCTTATCTGATATCCTTACCTTTTAGACCTAGTCTGTTTTTATTTTTTTAAGGTAGACATTATTATGCATTTTCCACATTTGGTAACTGAGACATAGAAATTCAAAACCTTGCCAAAGATTGCAGAGGAGGCAGATTTAAACCCAAATACATTTGATTCCAAAGCTCACCTTTTTCCTACAATTAATAGCCAGTACTTACAGTGAACTTACTGTATTTGTACCAAGAACTGCTCCAAGTGATACAGATTTTCTCTAATCCTCACAACAACACTATCAGATAGAAATTATTATCCTCATTTTACAGATGAGAACACTGAGGCACAGAATGTTAAGTAACTTCTTCATTGTCATACAGTGAGTAAGTGGCAGAGTTGGTCCAGCTCAGGAGCCAATGTCTTCAACCTCTTTTGCCTCTTATGAGTACCTGTGCCTTTCAAGGATCAGGCTTCGTTCTGTCAGGGAAACCTTATGGCTCCTAATAAGGTTTGAGCCATGTGAGTCATGGAAACGGATTTCTCCCAGCTGGTTACTTTTTGATTGTCTCACTTACAATGATCCCTTCTTTTCTAATTGGACCATACCCTCTAAGACACTTTGCTGCTGGAATATAGTGGTTTGGGAAATGTTTCTTAGCCAGTTCAAACAAGTTTAGCTAGTTTATTCCTATTTTTTGTGTGTGTGCTTTATGAGGTCCTTTGGGCTCATTGTTTTCCTCAGAATAAGAATGAATCCTTAGTAGAGCTTTTAGTCCTCTTAAACTGTCAAACTTCATTCTTTAACTTGGACTTTCCTTAAGACTTAATTTAAAACAAATGGTAATTAAACATCATTTAAACCATTGATGGGATTATAACTTATATCCTTTCTACTCCAAAAGTATTTGAAGCAGATTAAAACAAAAGAAACCAATACAGTGGGGGTAAATACACCTCAAGAGTGTAGAGAAAACAGGAGATAGTTATACCAGAAACTTAAGTTATTTTAGTTCATTGCTACAGAGCATTTAACGCTGAATTTCCTGGCAGCTGAGGAAACAGAAAAACAGTTGGTCAAATGATTTTTATTATATGTTCAAAGAAGATAAAGTAGTTCCTTGGGGAGGATGGGTTTTAGTGATAGGCCATTTGACAATCCTTTCCTTCCTCCAAGTTAAATTATGTCTAAATATTCCCTGGAGCACTCAGCTCTTAGTGCTATAGTGGAGACTTTAAGGAACTGCCTCAGATAAGTCTTTAAAGACACGCCGTGGCTATGCTGTAATTCTTGCTTAGCAACACTTCAGTTTAGCTTTGCTCCTCTGGGGAAAAGCCAGGTTCTGGCTCACCTCCTCCTTTGTTCGGGTCTCTACTCAAAGGTCACCCCCTTCTCTGATCGTCCTCTCTAAATGAGGCTCCCTCTGTCCACACCTGCCTGACTATCCCTGCATTGTCCAACATGGAGGCCACTAGATATGTGACAATTAACATTGATTAGATTACATAAAATTAAAAATTTAATTCTTTGGTCATATTGCCCCATTTCAAGAGCTCATTAGCCACACGTGGACAGTGGTTACCGTACTGGACAATACAGATACATCATTGCAGAAAGTTCTATTGGGCAGTGCTGTTTTATACTCTTACTCTGGATTTCATTTTCTTTTTAGAACTTTTCCAACATTATGCTGCATACTTACTGATTTATGTTCCACTAGAATGCTCCCAAAGGCAGAGATTTTTTTCTAGAATATTGCTAAATCCTCAGTGTCTAAAGCAGCGCCTGTTACAGTTCTCTGTAAGTACTTACTGAGTGAATGAACAAACGAATGAATAAATTTTAGTATTTCAAATAAGAATATTTTGTCTAATGTCCTCGAGTGACCTAGTATACTGTTGTCACAATTTTTAAGATGAAAGAATGAAGATTCTGTAACCAAGGATCATATTTTAAAGATAATTTGATATTATTAAATATACTAGCCGAACTTTTGTCTTTCATATTGTGAAGGATAATAAGCATGAAAATTCCACTTAACAGTTAATATATTTTCCTGAACATGAAGGTAAAAAAATACCAATTTCTTGGGATTAAAAGTCCTGCGGGGCTTCCCTGGTGGTGCAGTGGTTGAGAGTCCGCCTGCCGATGCAGGGGACACGGGTTCGTGCCCCGGTCCGGGAAGATCCCACATGCCAAGGAGCGGCTAGGCCCGTGAGCCATGGCCGCTGAGCCTGCGCATCCAGAGCCTGTGCTCCGCAACGGGAGAGGCCACAACAGTGAGAGGCCCACGTACCGTAAAAAAACAAAAAAAAGAAGTCCTATGAGTAGAATGAGAAAGCAAGGTACTTATTATATAGCTAAATGAACTTACACTGGCATGTGACTGAAAGCAACTGTGATACATTGTGATGGACTATATTAAAGGTGATAATTGTGCAATTATAGCTACACACATGATAGAAATCATAATACATTCTAAAATTGTATAGAAATGTCAGTTTACCTCAATTAATTTCAAATAAAACTTATTCATGAAATGATTGCAGTGCCTAAAAGGAATTTGCTATCTGAACAAAATATAACTAGAAGCATGACTGCCCTAGGTTTGCCTATAAATAGACAGCAAAGCTAGTTTTGTGATTTCTGCCAAGTGTGCAGCTTCAATAGCCTTGGAAAAGATTGTTTCTCGTCTCTTGAGTCCAGCTTTGTTAGGAGATACTTGGAATGGTGGTGGAGGAGGGAGGTACCCGGCAGAGCCAGACAGGTCTGGTAAATCAGCTTCAACAATTAGCCAAATGATAGTTGTCAGTTGGCTGTCATGCCCAATTCCAGTTACCAACAATTAGGAATTGGGTAAAGAAGGAGTTTTTTCTCCTTCACCCTCCCTTTCTAAAATGCAGATATTTTCTGTAGTATTAGTTCTCAGCGGATTTGCAAATGCAGATCATGGGGCATCTGTAGCCTGTGCTGGATTGGTATTATTTTTCTATTTCAAGTAAAAAAAAAAAAAAAAAGCACCATGGTAAATGTCCTTGGATAACCTTGCATACTTTCAAATCAGGTCCAGTGAAGGGCCATGTTCCTCATAAAAATAATGACTAGGGGCTTCCCTGGTGGCACAGTGGTTGAGAGTCCGCCTGCTGATGCAGGGGACATGGGTTCGTGCCCCGGCCCGGGAAGATCCCACATGCCGCGGAGCGGCTGGGCCCGTGAGCCATGACCGCTGAGCCTGCGCGTCCGGAGCCTGTGCTCCGCAACGGGAGAGGCCACAATGGTGAGAGGCCCGTGTACCGCAAAAAACAAACAAACAAAATAATAATAACGACTAACTTTGGAAACCCCCATGTTCAGTTAAGTTTTCTGAGCTACAATAAATATGAATTAAGGATTCATCAAAATGTTTATATTTTCAATTTCAATTCTTGACTCTACTTTGAAGATCTATTCTGTGTATATGTCTGAAATTTTTTATTTCCTTTGGTGCAGGATCCAGAGTACAATTCTTAAAACTTTACATCAAGGGTGGAAAGATAAATTCACTTGCTATTAAGACATTAGGGGTTGTTTTAGCCACCAAGAGAGCATTGCCTGTGTGCTGAGAATAATGTGAGAACCATAGGTTGCCTAAGTCTGTTGATCTTACTCAGGCAGAGTTAAGAAAATGGCCCTGTGAAAGTTTTCTGTTACATAGATGTGGGAAAGTAGTTGTGAAAAAGAAGCAAGTTGACATGCTTGACACACAGTTCATGCTAATTTGAAATTTTACCAATACTTAAGTATGATAGTCAGGGTTCCTTTGCCAGTGTGAGGGTCTACTGAAGACGTAACCAGGTCACCGTGGGGAGATGTGCTGCCAGATGTCTCCCCTCCAAAGATTTTTTAATGGGTAATGAATTCAGAATTGACCTCACAGAATCTGATCATCACTGATAGAAAAGCAAGGTAAACATCACTTCCAAAGACAATTTTTCATCTGTTCATAAATCTATATGCTTATTATCACATGTAGAAGCTTGTCTACTCAAATAAGAATTTCTTTCTGTCCTGAGACTGAGCAAGCCAAACACCAAGAGTATTCTGCTCTGAATAGATGAACATCAATACTGAAATATTTCTTTCTCAGTTGATGTTTAGGAATCATCTGTTGACTTTGATCCGTGTAGAGATTCTAAGAAAGATAGTTTATTGAGACATAGGCTTGCAGGTTATTAATTTTTTAATTTTCTGTTTCTGTAGTATAATTTGGAGATGAATACCAGATTGTCTTTAAAATCACTAAATCATAACTTTATGATGTCCCTTTTAATGATTAACCCAAACCTTTTCTGCCTTCAAGTTTGTAACAAATGTGAAACTGAGTTTCAGAGGTTAATTCCAGCCTTGTTTCTTTATGACCTGTACATAGTCCAGAAGCATCATTTTATGACACTTAAAATTTTTAAATGTATATCACATCATAAAGCCGTAGCACTTCTAATTGAATAGTGACCCTTTGGTGTTCAAGTACACATGTTCTTTATAACTGTATGTGCCAGTATTTTATCAAACCTATCAAATTCTTGAGGGCAAAGACTACATTTATTTACCTAACTTTTTATTTTGAAATAACTCTAGACATAGAAAAAGTTGCAAAAATACTACACTGAATTTCATGTACCCTTTACACAGCTTCCCCAGATGTTAACATCTTACATAACCATAGTACAGTTATGGAAACCAGAAAATGACATTGCTACAATATTATTATCCAATATAAAGAATGTATTTCGGGTCTTCCCTGGCGGTCCAGTGGTTAAGACTTCGCCTTCCAATGCAGAGAGCCATATTGTAACAAATTCAATAAAGACTTTAAAAATGATCCACATCAAAAAAAAAAAAAAAAAAGAAAAGAAGGGGGCTTCCCTGGTGGCGCAGTGGTTGAGAAATCTGCCTGCCAATGCAGGGGACATGGGTTCGAGCCCTGGTCCGGGAAGATCCCACATGCCGCAGAGCAACTAGTCCTGTGAGCCACAACTACTGAGCCTGCGCATCCGGAGCCTGTGCTCCGCAACAAGAGAGGCCGCGATAGTGAGAGGCCCGCACACCGCGATGAAGAGTGGCCCCCGCTTGCCACAACTAGAGAAAGCCCTCGCACAGAAACGAAGACCCAACACAGCCATAAATAAATTAAAAAATAAACTTAAATCATATGGGCTTCTAAGAAGACCTCTGCTTAAAACAAAAAAGAAAAAAAAGAATGTATTTCAGTTTTGCCAATTGTCCTAAAGTCTTTTTTTCAGGTCAGGGTCCAATCCAGGATCCCATTCTGCATTTAATTGTCATATTTTCTTAGTCTCATCTAGTCTGGAGGAGTCTTCCTCTATTTCTCCTGACCTTAATACTTTCGAAGAGTCCTGGCCAATAATTTTGTAGAATGTTCCCGTTTGGGTTTGCTTGATGTTTTCTTATAGTAAGAATTGGCCTACTCATTTTTGGCAGAAATACCACAGAAGTGACTCTGTTCTCCCCTCAGTGTGTTATATCAGAGGGTACACGATGTTAGTATTTCTTGTTGCTGCTGAGCTAACTTTTGGTCACTTAGTTAAGGTCTGCCAGGGTACTCCACTGCACAGTTACTATTTTTCCCATTGGAATTAATAAATATCTTGGGAGGACGTGCTTTAAGACTATGCAAATATCCTGTTTCTCATCATAGTTTTTGCCTATTATTTTATATTCCACTGATAATCTTTACCTGCAACTATTATTACTTGGTGTTTGCCAAGTAATATGCTGATGTCAAGTAATGCTGATGTATTTGATTTCTATTAGAATTAAATGATTTGAATCCTACTGTAAAGAAGAGCTATTCCTTCTCTTATTTATTCAGTTATTATATCACTGTGGGCTCATGAATATGTATTTTATTCTATGGATTATAATTCATTACTATAACTATTTTGTTTCCCCAAATTATCCCATATTTAGCCCTTGGGAGCCCCTTCATGTAGGCTCTTGTGTCCTTTGACATATCCACATCATTTTTTTTTTTTTTTTTTTTTTTGTGGTACACGGGCCTCTCACTGTTGTGGCCTCTCCTGTTGCGGAGCACAGGCTCCGGATGCGCAGGCTCAGTGGCCATGGCTCACGGGCCCAGCCGCTCCGCGGCATGTGGGATCTTCCCAGACCGGAGCACGAACCCATGTCCCCTGCATCGGCAGGCGGACTCTCAACCACTGCGCCACCACGGAAGCCCCACATCATTTTTTAAAAAGCATTTTGTTACTTACTCTTTGGCACCACATGATGCACCAAGTTCGTTTTGCTCCAGTGAGAGACTCCATCATTTCTTCCAAGAGCCCTAGTTCTTTTAACTGGAGATTGATATTTAGAAACAAAATTTGGCCGCAGGGTTTGCTGACAGAGCTAGGAAATCTGTATACACACACACACACACACACACACACACACAAGCACCTTTCTCTCTCCATCTATCGACCTATCTCCCTATTAAAGACTATCCTGATAATTCTAATTACAACCCAGTACCACTAGTTTCCTTCTAGACTTCTCCCTTTCCTTATTTGTAATGCCTTTCTCCAAGAGGGAGAAACCTGTCTTTCGTTATCCATAATATATTTACTTATTTCCTCAGCCCTAGTATACATGTAAAGAAGTTTCAGAATTGTGATTCCATAATCCCTGTGAGAAACAAATTTACTAACTATACTATAGTGTTTGGGTCCAGTTCTTTTTGTTTTTAGCTTTGCTGTGTATAGCAAAAATACTGATTTCCCCAATCAGTTTAGATCTTTTCTTCTCAACCTTTCAGTGTGGTCCTGTTCTTCATTTGCGGTACAGCTGGATTCATTTGTTACTATTTGTGTTCCATTTGGGTACCTGGACACATAGAGGCTGATTTTCATTATTATTTATTTGGGAGGTATGTGAAACCTTACTGTAGTTTTAAGAGTCAGAGCGATGTGAAAAGGCATTCTCAGAAAAGTGTGACTCCTATGAAATGTGATCCCTTGTATAGTGTTTCATTCCCTCATTCTTTCTACCCCATTCCCACTCACCCCCCGTAGCTTACCAATTTCATTACTTTCTGGCTTATTTTTCCGTATCTCTTTTTCCACAGATATGTTTTTTTATACATTGATTGCATTTGAATGTCTTTTTGTGGTACCAGGCAGTTTGAAAGCTGTTTGGTGATTTTTCTCTCTTAAGGGCATTGTTCATAATTGGTATATTCTTACCACTAATGTATTAGAAAGCTAATGAAACTATTTTCTTTCTTGAAAATTTCTTTTGGGATTTTTTCTGGAATGAAAATGAGAATATGAATTTTGAAGGTCTCATTAGCACTGAACTGTCTATTCCTTAAAAAGATTTGTCTAAAAAATGGTAACATAAAACAAGCAGCAATGTTTTTCAAGTTTTAACCTGTTATATATATATATATATATTATATATATATATATATATATATATATATATTAGCAAAATACTTAACATTTTTCTTTCTCCTTAATTGAATTTGAATTATTTCAAGTGTCAATGAGAGCTGCTAGCCTGTTAGATGAACTATGTATTTTTTGCTTCTGGAAGTCTTGCAGAATACCTTTTCTTTTACACAAAGTAAAACAAATCATGTTCCCATGTCTGTTGAATTGTGCAGTGGTGCATTTCACTGTGTGCTCTTTTTCTTTCCAAATCCTCTGCAGGCATTTGGGCAGTCCTTCTCTATCCACCGTAAGGTTGCTGAGGATGGAGAGACTCGGGAGGAAACACTTCTGCAGGAGTCAGCATCGAAGGAAGCTTACTATCTGGGGAAGATCTTGGAGATGCAGAACGAACTGAAACAGAGCCGGGCTGTGGTGGCCAACGTGCAGGCAGAAAATGAGAGGCTCACAGCCGTTGTGCAGGATCTGAAGGAGGTAAACAAACAACAAACATATTCCCTTTGAGAGAGCTGTGGGAGAGAGAACTAAGATGAAATTCTTCCTAGGAGAGAGGAATAAAACCTTTTCTCTAATCAGAGGAGCTGTATTAAACAAGAAGCACTTGATGCCAATGCTAGCAATTTTTCTGCTTTTTTAGTGAAGTGACAGCTTGTTCTGAGATGAGCTTTTCTCTCTCTTATTGTTCGTTAAGAATTAAAGTCTATTTATTGAGTACTTAGGAATTGGCCTTGCTATTTCTGCAGAGGTGTTTAAAAAATACAGTGACCCTAAGGTCACTTCCTCCCTTTTACCTGTTTCAATACAATGTGGAGAGGAACGGTTGGCTGTTATGCTCGGTGTCAGCACTAATTCAAAATGAATGTGGTGTTAGACTCTCCTCACTGGGGAGAGAGATCCTGGGGGAGTGTTCTGAGGGTTCTTAGAGTCTGGTGATGCAGAACCATAAACTCTTCTTCTGGCTGTAGACAAGCAGCAAATTATAGCTGGTATGAATCAGGTTAGGAGCCTTCTTCAGTTCCCGGGCCCTCCCTGGACTCACTCTTCCCCTTCAGCTTTTCACGTAGCAGCGTCATATGCCAGATGGTTTCAGAGTGGCAGAGTCATTCTGTGCTGGAGGAAGGAGGTAATGTTGGGGACAGAAATAGCCAAAAGCAGCTTCATCCACCAAACCCTTTTAAGAGCATTTTTGAAAACTTCATATTAAGTCGTTCACTCCAGTTTTTGATTAAGAAAGCTATAGAAGAGGTGCAGATTTCCTCTGATTCCTACACCAGTGCAGTGGAGGTTGACAAACAAATACCGGGTCCACTACCAAGTGGGCTCATTAACTGAGCGTTTTTTTTTGTTTTTTTTTAAATTTATTTTTGGCTGCGTTGGGTCTTGTTGCTGCACGCGGGCTTTCTCTAGTTGCAGTGAGCGGGGGCTACTCTTCGTTGTGGGGCGCGGGCTTCTCATTGCGGTGGCTTCTCTTGTTGCGGAGCATGGCCTCTAGGCACGCGGGCTTCAGTAATTGTGGCTCATGGGCTCAGCAGTTGTGGCTCGCGGGCTCTAGAGCTCAGGCTCATTAGTTGTGGCGCATGGGCTTAGTTGCTCCGCGGCATGTGGGATCTTCCCAGACCAGAGATCAAACCTATGTCCCCTGCATTGGCAGATGGACTCTTAACCATTGTGCCACCAGGGAAATCCCTAACTGAGCATTTTGATAATAGAAAAAGGTCAGATGAAAAAATTGTTTGATATTGTGAAATATAACCAAAGTAATCCACTGATACCTTTCTCTTGACATTAGTGACATATTAGAAATAAAGTTTCATTATTATAACATATAAGTTGTCCAAAATTTACTGGAATTTAATCAATAATTTACATTTGCCTGTGTCCATATTACCATGAACTCAGTGAATATTGACAGTAAGGTTTCTGCTTTACCTAGTTCATTGTCGTTGCACATGCCCCAGATATAGAAATATGACTCTGGAGACAAAGAAAGGAGCCAACCAAGGGGAATTTAGTGTTGGGTACCAAAAAGAACATGAGAGTTTTCAGGATGCCCTGCCTCATTTCCCTCCACTGCAAATGATTGTTAAAAAACAGAGCCCATCTCCAGTTCTTCATTTGATGCATCTGTATGTGCTGGGTCTTCACCATCACTTGCTTATCCTTTGGAGTACCAGACCTCCTCCTCCAAGTGGACTCAAGGTCATATAGTGCCATAGGCCACCTTCTTGGATTAAGCAAAGCCCAGAACATCCACAGGCAGAGACCTCAGCAGCCATGGGCAGCAGGTTCACGTGGCAAGTTGGCAGAGAGGCTGTGATATGGGCAACCTGAGGGCCATGGGCACCCACATGCAGGTGGTTTGTGTATAAGGACTGCAATCAATGAGTCAAGCAGTCTTGATGGATCCTCTGAAAGCTACACAGCCCCACTGTGCGCGGCAGCTGCAGCTGAGGAAAGAACAGCAAAGGTTGAGGAAAGGGTACCACAGATGTTTTCCTCTTGGGGCAAGACAGTGGAGATTGATGGAACATCCTCACTTACATAGGCCATGCTTGAGTGCAGTTTCCAATGAGTAGATTTATGATAAGTGGCAGGAGTTGATTATTAAGAATGAGGATGCAAGTTAGGAATAAACTGAGGCCGCAAAGGAAACAAAATGCTGAGAAGCCCTTCATTCAGATCAGTTCTCAAATTTTAGTGAGCACCAGAATCACCTAGAGAACTCATCAAAACACTAGTCTTGGGGCTTCCCTGGTGGCGCAGTGGTTGAGAGTCCGCCTGCCGATGCAGGGGACACGGGTTCGTGCCCTGGTCCGGGATGATCCCACGTGCCGCGGAGCGGCTGGGCCCGAGAGCCATGGCCGCTGAGCCTGCACATCCGGAGCCTGTGCTCCACAACGGGAGAGGCCGCAACAGTGAGAGGCCCACGTACCGAAAAAAAAAAAAGAAACAAAAACAAAAACACTAGTCTTGGGCCCCCTAAAATTCTGATTCAGTGTACTAGGTGGAACCCAAGAATTTGCATTTCTAACATGTTCACAGCAGGTAGAGACCACACTTTAAGAACCACTAATTTAAACTTCTTTGCCTGGCTTAAAGCTGGGCATGGGGGTATCATAAGGCTCACAATTTGGGGAATTGCTGGATGATCACTTGGTTATAATTCTTCGATTTCTATGCGTTTTCAGTAGTTGATTTGCCGTAAGAGAATAACTTGTTACGTCCAAATTTATGTATTTTTTAAATCTAAAACAGCTCAAGGCAGTTTAGCCATTTGGATTTGTCAATAACTAAAAGAAAAAAACAAACAGGTGGTCAGTTTCCTGGTCTTCTAAGCGTGCCAACAATTTATCTGTTAATATTCTTTCTGATGGGCTGAAAGCTAGTGAGTGGTATTACTATATCCCAGAGCCCTGCTGTTTTTCATGCAGACATTGTTTTAATGTCGCTAATAAAATTATTATTAGCATGTAGGGCTGAGGACATTTGTAAAAGGAGAAAAGGAATAAATTCTATTTCTTTGTGTGTTGATACAGACTTTTGATGGCTGGTGTTAAGTTCAAATCCCAGATTTGTTTTTATCGTAGGCTTAGTTTTGTTTGTCTTCTGGGTATTGATTGGTGCATAGTGACTGGAAGAGAGATGATGAAACAGAAAAATCATGACCTGATGGACCATGAGAAATAGACAAGGATAACCAATAAAAAGCATAGTAAATCATCAGCTTGACAGATGCTGTGTGAATTTTTTTTTTCTTTTTGGCCGCACCCCACAGCATATGGGATCTTTGTTCCCCTGTCCAGGAGCTGACCCGTGCCCCCTGCATTGGAAGTGCTGAGTCTTAACCACTGGACTGCCAGGGAAGTCCCTGTGTGACTTTAATAATTAAATTAATGGAATTATTTTTATTTACTAAAAGGACTAATCTCTAATTTCAGTAGGATCATTGGTACTAGCAAAGGTGCCTGTGTGTGTATATGTGCTGTGTGTGTTATGGAAGCTTTACACTCATATTTGCACACACATATGTGTGTATTTAATTCCACAGCCAACTTCTTTTCCATATATGGTATGTATAGGACAGTATAGTGGAAAAAATGGAAACATTTCTGAATTAGAAAATCAATATTCTAGTCTCAGCACTGCTAAAAGTTTTAGAATTATACTCACGGTATTTGTCAAAGATTAGTATATAGTAAATACACAATAAACATAAACTGTTATCATTAATAACTTTCTGCATCCGCCATAGAGCTATTGTTGAAATTATCATTTATTATGTAGATCCATATTCTTAGGTTAAAGAAACATTAGGTAAATACCTCTTTGAATTTATTGCCTTGAAAATTCTTTCTGTTGAGATATGAATCAGGTGGTAGGAATTATAGTTTTTTTTTTTGTTTTTTTTTTTGCGCTACATGGGCCTCTCACTGTTGTGGCCTCTCCCGTTGCGGAGCACAGGCTCCGGATGCGCAGGCTCAGCGGCCATGGCTCACGGGCCCAGACACTTCGCGGCATGTGGGATCTTCCCGGACTGGGGCACGAACCCGTGTCCCCTGCATCGGCAGGCGGACTCTCAACCACTGCGCCACCAGGGAAGCCCTATAGTATGTTTTTATTATTGCTTTGGTTGTTAAAAACCTCCAGCACTATGTGTCACTATAAAACCTAACTTAGATTTTTCATATAATTCTCATTTTTAAACATTTTCATCAGCCTTATTGTATATGTGTTCCTAATGGTAAACTGCTTTAAATAAGATTTTTAAGTACAGGGAGTATAAAGAAAAAATGTCACCCAATCAAAGAACCGAATCGGAGTTAATCTTAAACAAGTTAGGTGTTAATCCTACAGATCTAGTAACAGGCAGGGGATGGGAAGGGGGGAATCCTTGGGTGACCTTGACCAGCATCATTTCGGTGAAAGCTAAATGAGAGCAGATCGATTGCTGTAGTGCCTAAGCACATATTGAGTAAACAAGTTTGAATTTCATTTTTTTATCTCAACCTATAGGTCTAAAATACTAGAAGATATCCTGAATTTCACTGTACAGCCGTGTCACTGTAACTACCAAGAGCACATGGCTCCCTCTTCTGAATCTTTCCTCAAGTTAATGAAATTTCTGGCACAATACATGAAGCTTTAGTACAACAGCTAAATTTCTAACTAGTTGGCAACATTTTATTAAGATATGGCCATTTTATATTTCAAAAGCTGCTTAATCCATATGATCTTTATCACATTTGAAGCTCCATTTTTTTTCCCTCATTGGAATATAAACCAAACTTTATAATCCACCAGCTCAATTTTCAGGAATCGATTATAGCCACATCTATAAACTTTTAGGCCATGAAGGCACCTAGTGATTATTTGGTAAAGCCTACTCCCAGATCAATAATTCTTTCTCCAGTAACCTGGAATGGCCATGTAGCCTTTACCCAGACACTTCCATCACTATGGAGATGGTAAACTATGAGTCCTTCCAAGGAAGGGACTGTCTTTTGTTTGTCATTTATCTTGGTATCCCCAGGACTCAGCACAGTGCCTGGTCAAAGGAAGACATTAAAAAAAGAATGTTTGTTGAGTTGAACTGAACAGAAATAACATACTTTAGGAGTTAGCTACCTCTGGTTTGAATTCCACCTGTGCCACTTACCAACTGTGTGATATTGGACAAGTTACATTTGTTCTGTAAGTGTCACTTTCCTCACTTCCGACATGGAGATGGTAATACTAATGTACGGGTCCTATGTCAAATGCCGTGCACAAAGGAGATGTTAAATTACTGTTCATTCCTTGTCTTCCAGATCCCTCCCAAGGCTGCCCATCCTGTTGCTTGGCAGCTCTAATTGTTAAACTGCCCTTTTTTGTTCAGTGAAAATTGACTCCCTGTAATTTTCACCAACAGGCCATATTCCTAGCCTCTGGATCTACAGAGAATACATTTTTTTGGTTTTCTATTCCACTTCACAATTTTAGCCCATGCCCAACAGTTTCAAATATTTGGAAAGAACTATCTTGTCTTCTCTTTTTCAGATTAAACATATCTAGATCAATTAGCACTTCCTCATGTGACACGGTTTCAGGATGCCTCAGCCAGCATCCTGTTTATTACCTTCTTAGACTGAGATCCAGTGTCTCTTAAATATGTCTGCTTTTTAAAAACAGACTATTGACTGTCTTTACCCCATTGGAAATTTTTGAAAACGTGAACTGTTGGATGAAGGGTTGGAGTTTCTCATCTTAGGGTTTTCATCTTTTTGGATTTTCCACTTTGCAGTCATACATTCATTCATTCATTCAACAGAGGTCTCTTCAGTGCTTGCTATGAGCCAGATGCTTGGGTGCTTGGAAGCATCAGTGAACAAAAAGTCAACAAGGAGTGGTTGTTTTCAATGTTAAAACAACTAAATGTGTTCAGAAACTATTTCCTTCTACTCTTTACTATCTGTGGAGATAGTGAGCTGTGTTTTAAATCTTTTTTTTTTTAACATCTTTATTGGGGTATAATTGCTTTACAATGGTGTGTTAGTTTCTGCTTTATAACAAAGTGAATCAGTTATACATATACATATGTTCCCATATCTCTTCCCTCTTGCATCTCCCTCCCTCCCACCCTCCCTATCCCACCCCTCCAGGCGGTCACAAAGCACTGAGCCGATATCCCTGTGCCATGCGGCTGCTTCCCACTAGCTATCTACCTTACGTTTGTTAGTGTATATATGTCCATGCCTCTCTCTCGCCCTGTCACAGCTCACCCTTCCCCCTCCCCATATCCTCAAGTCTGTTCTCCAGTAGGTCTGTGTCTTTATTCCTGTCTTACCCCTAGGTTCTTCATAACATTTTTTTTCTTAAATTCCGTATATATGTGTTAGCATACGGTATTTGTCTTTTTCTTTCTGACTTACTTCACTCTGTATGACAGAGTCTAGGTCTATCCACCTCATTACAAATAGCTCAATTTCATTTCTTTTTATGGCTGAGTAATATTCCATTGTATATATGTGCCACATCTTCTTTATCCATTCATCCGATGATGGGCACTTAGGTTGTTTCCATCTCCGGGCTATTGTAAATAGAGCTGCAATGAACATTTTGGTACATGATTCTTTTTGAATTTTGGTTTTCTCAGGGTATATGCCCAGTAGTGGGATTGCTGTGTTTTAGACAACATATACTATAGATTGAATGTTTGTGTCCCCCAACATTCGTATGTTGAAACCTAATCCCCAAAGTGATGGTGTTTGGAGGTGGGGCCTTTGGGGGTGATTAGGTCATGAGAGTGGAGCCCTCATGAATGAGACCCTATAAAAGACACCGCAGAGAGCTCCCTTACCCCTTCCACTATGTGAAGACACAGCAAGAAGTTGGCCATCTATGAACCAGGAAGTGGGCCTTCACCTGACACTGAATCTGCCGGTGCCTCAATCTTAGACTTCTTAGTCTCCAGAGCTATGAGAAATAAATGTCTGTTTAAGCCGTCCAGCCTATGGTGTTATTGTTATAGCAGCTCAAATGGACTAAGACAACATATAACATTTCGTACAGTAAATTACACTCATCTTAGTCTCTCGTTAAAACTACAGATAGGTGGTACCTGCTGTGACTAAGCAAAAAACATCTAAACAGTCAGATTAGATGCTATGGACCTCAGCCACCAGCACACAGTCACTTTATTTAAGGAGAGTCCTTCAACCACTCTTTAAAAATCAAATTGCTTCTACTGCATAAATAGGTGGTTTGGTAATAGTGTGGAATTAGAAATCAGGATATCTGAGTTCAGGTCCTAACTTGACCATTTTACTAGTTCTGTGATTAAACTTCTCATTTTCCATATAAACATTATAATAATGCCTCTCCTACTCCTCATGATTTTTATGAGGAGAAAATATTTTTCATGAAAGTGCTTTACAAGAAGTAGAGGACTATGTTAGTGTTATTTATTGTTTCACAGTTTGTAATCGGACTTATTCTTACACAGCAAGACAAAAACAACAAATTTAGAAAGATGTATTGGGGTCTACTGTCAGAAGCCCCCAGCACCTTCTGACAGTAGCAAGAAGTAATGGCTGGGGCTTCCCTGGTGGCGCAGTGATTGGGAATCTGCCTGCCAATGCAGGGGACACGGGTTCGAGCCCTGGTCTGGGAAGATCCCACATGCCGCGGAGCGGCTGGGCCCGTGAGCCACAACTACTGAGCCTGCGCGTCTGGAGCCCATGCTCCGCAACAAGCGACGCCGCGACAGTGAGAGGCCCGTGCACCGCGATGAAGAGTGGCCCCCCGCTCGCCGCAACTGGAGAAAGCCCACGCACAGAAATGAAGACCCAACACAGCCAAAACTTAATTAATTAATTAATTAATTTAAAAAAAAAGAAGTAATGGCTGACACCCTGACACCAAAAGAAGAAACAACACATGTTTAAAAGCCAGTAGGCTGAAAGAGGAGAGCTGTCTGGGTGTTCTTACTATCAGTGTAAATAGCCTTTCGTACCTGGCTGGTTCTCAAAAGGGTCACTGCGTTATTTCTCAGTACAACATCGAATGTGCTTACTGATGGGGAGAGGTTAAACTATTTAAGTCATCCAATAATAAAAAAGCTTTTCTTATATTCTCTGAGGTTCCTGGTTGAATGATTGGTCATTGAGAGCTGTGTTTACACATAGCTGAATGAAATTGACACTTCCAACTGAATGATGATTTTCCTGTTCTGTAAGGGCATGGCTTGGCTATAGCTGCAAAGTTATTTCCCTGGTACGTCCCAGTTTCTACTTGTTGGGAATGGACCTCACACCTCCCTGGAATGATGCAAAGTGTCAAACAGTGAAGAATTATCACTCTTTTAATTGGTTTAAATAACTAACAATAATATCATAGCTAACATTTATGAGAGCTTATCATGTGCCAAGCACAACACTCAGCATCTTACATTCATTATCTCATCTAATTCTCTTAAACTTACGAGGCATGTACTGTTTCTATCCCCCCTTTACAGATGAGGCAGAGAGGCTGACAACTTGTCCAGCAAGCAGTCAGGCTGGTGTCCTAAACCAGGCAATCTGACTCCAGAGTCCCTGCTCTTAACCGTGTTAGTGCCTGCTTATTTGTTTATTGATTCCCCTGGAGAGAGCTTTTTTGTCAAAAAGTTCTTTCTAACACTTGCTGAGCTGCAGTAAAGAAACATCCCTATTAACATCATAAAGGAATTTGAAAGCAGTTTAACAATATACAAACAATTCACCTTTGAATAATTGTGATTTGATTGTGCCTTTGGGAAAAATAATTTACATTAATGGGTTTGTTTGTAGGATTAGTTTAAAATTACAGGCTCATAGAATTTTTTTAATGTATGTGCGTATAGTTCTGTGAATTTTAACAAATAGAGATTCATGTAACCACAATTATGATGCAGCAATTGCATCATCCCCAAAACCTCCCACTGTGCTGTGCTACTCCTTTGATAGCCTTCCCCACCCCAGTCTCTGATAGTCATCTGGTTTCTATCACTATAGTTGCGTCTTTTCAGGAATGTAGTGTAAATGGAACCATACAGTATTTAACCTTTGAGAGTGGGTCCTTTCCCTCAGCATAATGCCTCTGAGATTCATCTAAGTTGTTGCACGTCAGTTGTTTCTTCCTTTTTATTGTCAAATACCACTGTATGGATATACTACAGTTTGTTTTTTTTTAATCAATTCACCTATTGAAGAACATTTGGGTTATTTTCAGATTTTGGCAGTTACAAATAGAGCTGCTATATACATTCATGTACATTTATATTTTTATATGAACGTAAGTGTTCATTTCTCTACGGTAGATACCCAGGAAAAGTGGAGTTTGTGGATGCAGATGTGGTACGCTGGCAGATGTGAATGCGGACAGTCTTTGCAAGTCCTCTTCAGGTTGCTTCAGTTTTCTCACTGAAGGAAGCAAGGCCAGCAGCTGACAGGGAAGATGGGGGAGGTGTTGGGGATTTGAGGAGAGAGAAGTGGTGAGATAATCACTTAGAAGAGTGAGTCACTAAGGTATGATCCTAGGAATGAGCGGCTGAAGCAGGTGAAGGTCCCTCAAGAGGAATTCTAGAAATTGAGATCACCTTTGTGCATATTAAGAATGCCAGAAATTGAGACCAGGAGTTCTAGAGACATTGGCAGTGAACCAGGAGCTGAAGTCTTAGAGAAATAAAGGGGAATGAGTTGGAGTTTACTAAGTGACAGTAACAGTGCTGAGTAGTGGGTAGTATTCAGTGTCTAGGCCTACCCTGCTGCTACCTTGTCCCCGTAGGAAGTTACTGTTAATTTGTTTTGTTTTAATGTACATTTACTAAGTAAAAACAAAAAATCTCGGTATTCCCTGGTGGCGCAGTGGTTGAGAGTCCGCCTGCTGATGCAGGGGACACGGGTTCGTGCCCCAGTCCGGGAAGATCCCACGTGCCGCGGAGCGGCTGGGCCTGTGAGCCATGGCCGCTGAGCCTGCGCATCCGGAGCCTGTGCTCCGCAACGGGAGAGGCCACAACAGTGAGAGGCCCGCCTACCGCAAAAAAAAAAAAAATCTCATGATGACATGAGATTTAAAGCAGAGGAATTTTAAGGGTGGAGGAAGAAGAGGGTGAATGCTCTGAAAGCAGCCAAGCGGAGCAAGATGGGCACCCATCTCTCCTCCAGGCCTGTACTTGAGAGAGTTGCAGGGGAACGTGTCCCCAAGGGAGAATCAGCTTTCCATTAATCGAGGAGTACATTATACAAATCTGTAAAATCACCATGCCTGCTATAATCCCATATGCTCATAGAGTCAGTGAATATTGATTAAAATGCATGCCTTGTAAGGAGTGTATACATTTAATTTCTCTTTTTAAGGGTTGGAAGTACTTTTTTTCCTGTGATTTGGAAAGTTGGGTGGTTGTATTTGTCAATGAGAAATAATACAACAGCTTTTGAATAGCTCTCAAAACGTCAGTTGATCTTAGTCAAAAATATCTTTAGCCTTTCTGAGCTTATTTTGGGCAGGCGATAAGGACCTGCATCTCCATAATCCCAAACATTCTGGGGAAAACTTCAAAAATGAAAGCATATGTAAATGTTTCCAACATCCAAAATGTTGGACAGCATTTGGACACAGCTTCAAAATAGTACCATTTTCATTTGTGACTCTCTGCCTTAGACAATGAGAAGGGGCATAAACTTCTGGCCTGATATGACAGTTGCATCAACTTCCTATGTAATAGCCAGTCACTAAACTAGTGCCAAATGGAGAATTAAACGGGAAACTGCAGGGAAGGTCGAGCTAAAGTTAGAAATGGTGAGAGAGCTTTGCTTGGGGCAGGATGCAGAAATGGCAGTTCTGGAGCTGACATAGGTTAAAAAATAAAAATCTGTTTTTAAAGTATTCATGTGTAGTTTCTTTACTTTTTTTATTAAAGGTAATTTTTATCAGTTATCATTCATCATTTTAAAATATAAGCAGCAAAAGGCAGACTACTTTTTAAAATGTGTGGTATATACTTGGTGCATATATCATTTATATATGGATTTTATATATATGGAATATATATAATATATATGGATTTCTTTCCTTTCCTCTCTCCCTTACTCCTGCCCTTCCTTCTTTCTTCCTCCTACCTCCCCTTCCTCCCTTCTCTTTCCTATCTTGTGAATTAGGATCAAACACCAGCTTTCTACCTCTTGGAACATAAAAATAAAGATCTGTGCACAATCCATTTTATACACATTGATTCTTGGACTAAAAATAGCTTGATTCAGTTTCAAACTTTTTCTCCTACCCGAAGCTCAGATTTTGCTCCCTGTGCGGACTGGGTGGAAGGAAGAGTAATGCACAATCAGCATTTCTGCTAGAATGCTTAGTGGACAATTTTAATCTTTTTTTACATCTTGACCTCTTTCCAAAGAACATCCTGGTTGGCAGATCTAGCCTGATTAAGATTCTGTTCAGGTATTTAATTCTCCTGAGGGAATTTATAGCTTAATCTAACAATCAACGATACCTGAATCTACTCAGAACTTAATTTCTTGAAGGTTATAGGAAACTTATACTTGAACAAGGTAGAAAGAGCAAACTAATGAGTGAGCTTAGCGATATAATGAATTTTGATATGTATCTTGAATTATACTTTTTAATGCTTAATCAACAAAGATATTTAAAAAAATACTATAGACTGAATCATACTAGATGCATTAATATACCCAAACTTTAACTTTCAATTTGAATTAAAGTAGAATGCATCCCATAAGAAAGGCTGTCCATTGGTTACCTACTTAAATAGCTTTCTCATCACTTATTCACTGATATTAAAAGTAAATTAGGGCTTCCCTGGTGGCGCAGTGGTTGGGAGTCCGCCTGCCAATGCAGGGGACACGGGTTCGTGCCCCGGTCCGGGAAGATCCCACATGCCGTGGAGCGGCTAGGCCCGTGAGCCATGGCTGCTGAGCCTGCGCATCTGGAGCCTGTACTCCGCAACGGGAGAGGCCACAAAAGTGAGAGGCCCGCGTACCGCAAAAAAAAAAAAAAAAAAAGTTAATTAGGGCTTCCCTGTGGCGCAGTGGTTGAGAATCTGCCTGCCAATGCAGGGGACACGGATTCGAGTCCTGGTCTGGGAAGATCCCACATGCCGCGGAGCTACTAGGCCCGTGAGCCACAACTACTGAGCCTGCGCGTCTGGAACCTGTGCTCCGCAACAAGAGAGGCCGCGATAGTGAGAGGCCTGCGCACCACGATGAAGAGTGTCCCCCGCTTGCTGCAACTAGAGAAAGCCCTTGCACAGAAACGAAGACCCAACACAGCCAAAAATAAATAAATAATTTTTTTAAAAAAACCCCAGTAAATTAGAAATAGTTTTCTGATAGTTTTGGTTTCACTAAAACAATTTTTCAAAAAGCAGAATTATACAGTCTCTTCTGAGGCTCTCACAATATTCATAAACCTTACTGTCTGCATTACATTTTTTAAAATCTATAATATTAAGGGCTTCCCTGGTGGCACAGTGGTTGAGAGTCCGCCTGCCAATGCAGGGGATGCAGGTTCGTGTCCCGGTCCGGGAGGATCCCACGTGCCGTGGAGCGGCTGGGCCTGTAAGCCGTGGCTGCTGAGCCTGCGCGTCTGGAGCCTGTGCTCCGCAACGGAAGAGGCCACAGCAGTGAGAGGCCCTAGTACCGCAAAAAAAAAAAAAAATCTAGAATATTAAAATGTGTTTCCTAATGGGCCTTGGCACATAATTTCAAATATGCACATTAATAGATTGACACTATTTATGGGCCAAATTATTCCTGTGTCATCTTGTGGCATACGGGAGAGAGTATCTGTCTAAAAATGAAGTAGAGATTTGGCTACTTGTACAGAGAAGTGGCCAGCAAGTGTTTTCTGGATGGTAAATTCAGTTGTTAGAATGAAAAGGAAGCTGAAAGGATAACAATATCTATCTTGTCCCAACTGCTAATGATAATGAAACTGGGCCTTGAGAGTAATAAAAATCTTGCATTATTTGAATCAATCTTTCATTGGCAGTGCTTGCCAATGAGATGTTGTTTTACAACCTTTTTTTCTTTTTAACTCCTTAGAGAGTGGTTCAGACATTTTTTCCCTAATTGCCACAAAACAAAATACTGAGGAATAAGATTTTGTAGGGTAGTGTTGAGCTTGGGAGGATCACAAACCATTATAATATATAAGTTTTTTTTTGCTTCCCCAGGGATTAATTTTTACCCCCTTGGGGGCTGCTGTCACAAAATACTTCAGATCTGGTGGCTTAAAACACAGACTTATTGTTTTATAGTTCTGGAGGCCAGAAGTCTGCAGTTTAGTAGGCTAAGGTGTTGGCAGGGTCTTCTTCCTCTGGAAGTGCTGGAAGTGTGTCCATTTCCTCTTCTAGCTTCTAGGACTCCACTTCATGCATTCATTGGCTCATGGCCCCTTTCTCTACGTTTCAAAGCCTGCACAGCCTAGCATCTTGTTTCAGTGTCATATTGCCTTCTTCTTTTGTGTCAAATCTTCCTCTGCTTCCCTCTGATAAGGACACTGTGATTACACATAGGGTCTACCCAGATAATCCAGGATGATCTCTCCAACTCAGAAATCATAACTTAATCACATCTGCAAAGTCTCTGTTACCATATAAGCTACCACATTCATAGGCTCTAGGGATTAGGACCTACATATTTTTGGAGGCTTATCACAGGGGTGATACCACCCCCTGCTGGAAATGCATATTCTACACCATTAAGGAAAAAAAAAAAGAAAGAAGAATAAAAGATAATAAATATGTAACTTCTGCTAGGAATCAATTTTTTATTATATCCCGATCTACTCGGGGCACTTGCCATTAGAGCAGAGTATATGTTTAAAATTAGTAAGATTCAGAAGCCCTAGAGTTGGTGATGCCCATCTTATTACGATGTACTAACCCATCCATTTATTTTGCATCACCCTTTCTGCTGGAGCCAGTCAGCAGAGAAGGGCATGAGTCACTCCAAGGTCAGACAGTGTTATTACCTAACTCTTATTGTAATGGGCAAATCCACCATTAAGCTTCAGACTGAGAGACATACTATTGAGTTGGCAAAAGCTTTTCATGTGTACGTGCAGATAGTCATATGTAACCGCAGTTTTTCAGACTCTGTGGCAAAGAGAAATGAAAAATCTGTGCCGTATTTTAATTTGCTGCAAAATGTCTCCTTCAGGAATGACCATTCTATTGAGCACCACTCTGTGCCAAACACTGCTGGAAATATCAGCATGTGTAAGCAATGTCTGCCTCTGTTAGACTGTTCAGAGGAATAAAATGAATATATAATTAATTCTAGTACTAGAAGGCACATCTCTCCCCCTGGGCTGCTTCTCTGAGCACAGCTGCCTGAATTAAAACAGGAAACACCTACCTGACATCCTCTTAAATACACAGCCGATTAGAGTCCTCTGAGAAACATTCAATGGATACCACTTGGCTCTCCAGCCTAAGTATTATTAATTAAAGACTCGATGCCAGGGTCTTCTTTGTTTACTGTAATTGCTATCTTAGATGGCCTTGAAATTGATCAGTTCTCTGTTAACAATCCATGAGTTGTACTCCCATTTGAAATGAGTAGAGTTTATCGTGGAAGTTGAATAATATATTTAATATAATAATAAAGCTTGAAATCAACAACAATCCTTATGAAGTCCAACTGGTTTCTTAGTGCTCTGCTCCAACTGCTTTTGGACTTTCCCTGACACATTCTACTGAATCATGGGCTTAAAAACAGTTGTAGGGACTTCCCTGGTGGCGCAGTTGTTAAGAATCCGCCTGCCAATGCAGGGGACACGGGTTCAAGCCCTGGTCCAGGAAGATCCCACATGCTGCAGAGCAACTAAGCCTGTGCACCACAACTACTGAGCCTGCGCTCTAGAGCCCGCAAGCCACAACTACTGAGCCCACGTGCCACAACTACTGAAACCCACTCACCCTAGAGCCTGTGCACTACAACTATTGAGCCCACGCACTGCAACTACTGAAGCCCACGTGTTCTAGGGCTCCCGTGCTGGAACTACTGAAGCCTGTGCGCCTAGAGCCCGTGCTCCACAACAGGAGAAGCCAC
Source organism: Orcinus orca (assembly GCF_937001465.1). NCBI lineage: Eukaryota > Metazoa > Chordata > Mammalia > Artiodactyla > Delphinidae > Orcinus > Orcinus orca. The sequence continues at coordinate 26,552,417 of NC_064569.1, forward strand.
CACAATGAGAAGCCCGGGCACCGCAACGAAGAGTAGCCCCCTCTCGCTGCAACTAGAGAAAGCCCACGTGCAGCAATGAAGACCCAACATGGCCAAAAATAATAAATAAGTAAATAAACAAACAAATAAATAAACCTTCTTTAAAAAAATAAAAATAATAAAAACAGTTATATTTGCCCTTATTCTTGGGCAAATAGGACCTGAGCATCCTAATCTTTTTTAAAAAACAGGATTGCCAGAGAATGTTATTAAGGCTAGTAATATATCATTTCATGCTGGATAAAGCAGATGCACAAAAGAAAAATTGTATTCAGTAAAATTCCTTACAAATTTTTTACTTAAAACTTTGCAAATAATTGAAGTTAGAAGCTTTGGATTTTGTTTTTAGAGCTAAGTGCAGATTTTGCAAGTGTATTCATCTCCGTATTTGCCAGGGTTTAACACTGGTTATGCACATAATTAGCTGAATAAACTTACACATATGATTATCCTTTCTGGACCTCAATATTGTTATCTATTAAGTGGAAATAAAAGTAACACCTACCTCTGGCGGCTATTGTGAATGCTTACATGTGATGCACTTGGCACATAACAGGCAGTGACTCAGAGCTGGCTGCATTATTGCATTGCATTATTTCATTGCTGTTTGCATACATTTTTAAAATGTATTTAGGATTATTTCTTTTTTAAATTTTTATTATTTCTTTTTGGCACGCGGGCTTCAGTAGTTGTGGCACGCAGGCTCAGTAGTTGTGACTCACTGGCTTAGTTGCTCTGCAGCATGTGGGTTCTTCCCAGACCAGGGCTCGAACCTGTGTTCCCTGTATTGGCAGGCAGATTCTTAACCACAGCACCACCCGGGAAGTCCCTAGGGTTATTTCTTAAGAATAGCATTCCAGAAGTAGAATTACTGGATCAAATGGTACAAGGTTTTTTTGTTTGTTTGTTTTAAGATCACACACATAGTTTATATTGCTTTTATAGAGGATTAAAGCAATTTATGCTTTCATTAGTAATAGAAGAGAATTCCCATTTCACTGAGCCCTGGCAAGCATTAAGCTCTTTCAGGTTGCTTATTTGATAGCTGAATGGTGACATTTCAGTATTAATTTATAAGATCATTATTGGAAGGGACATGATTTATCTTGTTCATCACTATATCCTAGCATAGAGCTTGGCATATACTAGACACCCAGAAGAACAAATGAATGAATAAGAAACTTGCCACTTTCATTAATTAGTGGAATAATAAATGAATAAATTCATTAATTAAGGGGTAATTTCTGTACCTTAATTTTTTGCACATTTATTAGGTTTTAGTTTTTCTGTTATTTATGTGTGCTCCAAGAAAGTTTTGATTTTTTTTTAATGATTTGCTATGAGTATTTCCCCCAGTTTATTTGCCTTTGGATTTTATTTTACTTTTAACATATTGAAGTTTTGGCAGTTCTGTTTTTAAATCTACTTCTTGTTTCCTCTGAGATTCCTTTTAGTGGTTTTAAGCGCAGATGTTTCTTCTTCCTTCTTCTCCCCTTCATTCTTCTCAAAACTATAAAACTGTAATGTTCATTTATATCAGTTTTTATGTTTTAATTTTTACTTTTAATGTTTTAGTCTATATGAGATTCAGTTTCATGTGTGGAACAATGTGAGAGTTTAAATTTAAAATGTTCCCCTAGGACTTCGCTGGTGGTCCAGTGGTTAAGACTCCACACTTCCGATGCAGGGGGCAGGGGTTCAATCCTTGGTCAGGGAACTAAGATCCCACATGACACATGGTGAGGCCAAAAATAAATAAATAAATAAACTAATAAATAATAAAAATTAAAATGTTCCCCTAAATGGCTAAATGCCCCAACACCATTTATGCCATGAGGCTCCTCTTTTAATAAGAATGTTAAATTCTTATCTATACTTTGTGTTGAAACTTATCAAAACAGTTTAAACTAAGAGAATTGCAATAGATTACAGTCTCAAAAAAAAAAAAAAACCAGATTTTTATAATGTTAGAGAGCAAAATAAATGAAAAGAATGAATTATTATTAAAGTTATTTTCAATTCAAGGAATGAAAAATAGGCATATTTACTACATTATTACTATTTCCTATAATATACAACTTTTGTGATTTGACATAGATCTTTAAAACATGATTTATAAACTTACAGAAATGGCATAAGTCCTGGGGTTAAAGGTTTACATTTCTGATGAGTCTCAATATTTTTACTTTGAATATCAGGAAAATACAAGAGTATAATCAAATTTAATCTTATTTTCCCCAGCTGGATTGGTCAGCACTAGGATTTGATGAGCTTCCTGCAACCTAAATATTCAGTAGCCTAAGGGTTTCTTATCAGGTTTTGAATAAATAAAGCTTTTTTTTTGGTCTGAGTGGGTTTCTCCATAATTTCCCTTTAATTAAAATTGATTCCTTTTTTTGGGCTTCCCTGGTGGCACAGTGGTTGAGAGTCCGCCTGCCAATGCAGGGGACACGGGTGCGTGCCCAGCTCCGGGAAGATCCCACATGCCGCAGAGCGGCTGGACCTGTGAGCCATGGCCACTGAGCCTGCGCATCCGGAGCCTGTGCTCCGCAACGGGAAAGGCCACAACAGTGAGAGGCCCGCGTACCACAAAAAAAAAAAAAAAAAATTGATTCCTTTTTTAAAGACACTTGTATTTTCTTTTCTAAAAGAACTCCTACATTATTCTGTCTTCACTGTATTGTGTTTTTATATCCTGTCTGTCCTATTTCTGGGCTATTTTGTCTTATTTCTATCATATTGTGTTATTCTCCCTACCTATTCTAATGCCAGAGATTCACTTTGTAATTATTGCCATGTAGCAATATGTTAAAGATTACTGGTACTATTTCTCTCTCTCTCTTTTTTTAATGTTTCAATTATTTTGGTCATTTTTAGTTCATGTTTAAATGGTCAGGTTCAGTTTTTAGATTATCTGTATGCCTGTATTCTTGATAGATAGAACAATTTGTAAGACAGGCTCGGGCTCACCCCCCCCTTTTTTTTCCTGTGCTGATTTAATTTTTTTTTTCTAGGAGTGACTTTAAAAATTCATTAGTTCACTTGTCTCCAGGTAGGAAGAATCCTCCTTTATAAACTGTTCCAAAATTAAAATCATCGCTTTCATATACATTCTCTAAAATGAAATATGGAAACCAAATGATATTTACAACCAGAAATTTCAAAAATCAATACTAAGATTCTTTTGTATTTGAAATAGAAAACTAGTAATATCTACTCATAGGATTTTCCAATCTAATCTTTTTCCTGCTAATGGATGCTCAGTCTGACAGAACTCTTAAGGACCATTTCACCCTGTGTCTCTCTCTTTGCCCTTCCCCCTTATGCAAATAAGATGACCCTTATATCCAATCAAATCGTCACAACAGGTTTTTCATCATTTTTAATGGAATGTCAGCTTTGCCACCCACTTGCCTGATACCCAAAGCCTGTCCATCTCCCTTCAATCTGCAACAGAGAATAGTCATCAGAGGCTGTCATCAGAGAGAGTTATCTTCAATTGCCTACTTGTTATTCTATTCCTGTCAAACACTCAGCTGACAGATATTCAAGGGTCATAGCCCAAGTGACAGGCAATCTGCCAATTCCCACATTTTCCCTTAAGTTTTAGCCTTCTCTTGATATAAAGTATTAGAAAGCTGTACACAGTTATCAGCGGTATGATGTGATGTTTAAAAATAGGGACTCAGAAGTCAGATAAGGGTTGAGTTCAAATTCAGGCCCCACCACTTACTTTCCAGTGGAATCTTCTCTAAATCTCATAATCTTTCTAAGTCTTGTTTCTTTATCTTTACAATAGGGTTAAAAATAATGGTGAAGGAATATATTTCTCTTGATAAACCAATGATATTTTTTTAAACCAGATAACTAGAATTCAGTGACTCTTTTGTGTTTCCTTTTTTACTTGTTGTCTGGGAAACAGAGAGCTCACTCAGGTTAAAGCTCAATTAAAGTGAGTACTTGGGCTTCCCTGGTGGTGCAGTGGTTGAGAGTCGGCCTGCCGATGCAGGGGACACGGGTTCGTGCCCCGGTCCGGGAAGATTCCACATGCTGGGGAGCGGCTGGGCCTGTGAGCCACGGCCGCTGAACCTGCGCGTCCGGAGCCTGTGCTCCGCAATGGAGAGGCCACAACAGTGAGAGGCCCGAGTACCGCAAAAAAAAAAAAAAAAAAAAATGAGGAGGCCTGGTCAAGATATTGCTATTTGGTACAGGAGCTATTTGCCCAGGTGAGCAGTCTGTTGTCTAAGATCAATTGATTTTCCTAAAGCAAACAGTGAGTTGAATTACTGATTTTTATAGTCTTATTTGCCCTGAGCAAAGTTTCCCTGGAACAAACAACTAAGTCATGTTGACACAGAGGTCTCAGTTCTCAGTCCCAATAGCTACATCATGTCAGTGCTTGTAGTCATGCTTCTCAAGGATGTTTGCTGCTTTTTTTTCCCTAAAATTTCTTGTTTTAACTGCCTTATTATATAGACATATTTTATTGTAATGGCCTCAAAACATTTGAAGCAGAAGGTATAAATAATAATAATTAAAAAAAGAATAAAAATGATAGTATAATCCAAATCATCAGCAGGGGCAAAGAAAGCAAAAGAGGCTGTATAGTGTAATGGTTAAAGCATGGGATCTGGGTCAGACAGACCTGGGTTTTAATCATGGCCCTGAGCAAGTTACTTACCTCTTGCTGTCTCAGTTTCTTAATTTGTTAGATGAGCATAATATTGCCAATTAGGCTTACTTTAAGGATTAAATAAGATAGTGCAAAGCTCTTGGAGTAGTTAAGTGCCCAATAAACAGTAGTGTAAGAAAAAAGAATGAAATCACAACTTGGCACCACAGACATTTTAAAGATTGAGCATTGGGTTGAAGCAAAATTGAGACTTGGAAAGAAAAACTGTCCCTTGGCATTTTTTAATAAAGAAACATGAACTACAGTAAACAAAAAATGCCTAACTTTAACCTGGCACCTGTTAAGTTTAAGAATTATTTAAAGAAAATCACAAAGCCCTGATTTGGTTAAATTCTCTGAGGTCTAATTCCAAATTCCAGAGCTGGAGATGGACATGGTAATCACTTTAGTCTTAAAATTAGGACATCCAAAGAGCAGCCAACATTGCTTCCATTTCTCTCTCTAGTAGATGGAAAGACTTTTGCCAGCTGAGTGGCAAGGGTGGAAAAGGAATATTAAAAATACCCACTGGTCTCATTTTATTTTTAAGTCAGAAGGGAAAATTTATGAACTGTTGCCTAACTTGACTTTTCCATTTTAGAGTAGAAGGAATGTTCAGATTGAAAAACAACTACCCACTGGTAAATAAGGCAAATAATACCTTTGAGTCTAGGGACACTTAAATGGCCTTTTAATTTGTAGTTATTTCTCTTCCTTCTCAGGATAACTAGGAGAAGGATGGGAGAGATCAGTCTCTAAAGAGGAAAAGAATTTATTATCTCTACCTTCAGAAATAACACTATAATTACATGGCAGATTTCCACCAAACCACTTTTTAAAAATGCACTTTTCTACTGATTAGGAAGGACTATTAAGAAAGCATCTTTATAGTTATTTCATATTTGTAGGTTTTTCAAGTGCTTATTGGTTTTGCTTTCCTCCTCCCACTATTCTGCATTCATCAAATATTTATTGAACACATTTTATTGCCAGGTACTCGTGTAGGCACTGGAGATACAGCAAGAAACAAGACAACATCCTTGGTCTTGTGAAACTTATATTCGTGTGAGTCAGATGGACAGTAAACGTAATTATAATATTCTGTCCCATTGTAAAATGGGAAATCTTCATCGAGGGACTGGGTTCATGTGTTGGGGTGGGGTGACATCAAGAGTTCTGTTTTGGGGCTTCCCTGGTGGCACAGTGGTTGAGAGTCCGCCTGCCGATGCAGGGGACACGGGTTCGTGCCCCGGTCCGGGAAGATCCCACATGCCGCAGAGCGGCTGGGCCCATGAGCCATGGCCGCTGAGCCTGCGCGTCCAGAGCCTGTGCTCCGCAACGGGAGAGGCCACAACAGTGAGAGGCCTGCGTACCGCAAAAAAAAAAAAAAGAGTTCTGTTTTGATCATGTTTGGTTTGAGATGCTTATTAGATCTCCAAGTGGAGAAGACAACAAGTGGAGAAGAAGAAGAGAATTGGACATGTAAGTTTGGAGCTCAAGGTAGAGGCTGAGGCTAGAGAAAGGAATATAGGAGTTATCAGTGAATAGATGACAATTCAAGCCATGGGTCCAGATGGGATCACCTATGGACTGACAAGAGTCAGACCTCAGACACTCCAATATACAGAAGTCAGTGAAGAAAAGAATGAGTCATTAAAGGAGACTGAATCCTAGAGATAAATGTGTTTCCAAAAGGAGGAAATGAAGAACTGTGCAAGGAAGATGCAGCTAAGAATTGATCACCGATTTGGCAAGATGGAGGTTGCCGATGACCTTGGCAAGAGATTTCCCTGGAGTGGAGGAAACCAAGGCCTGATTAGAGTAGGCTGCAGAGAGAATGTGAAGAAATGGAGATAGCAAGTGTAAACAAACTTAGTTCAGGATTTTGCCATGAAAGGTAGCAGAGGGATGGAGGTAATATTATTTTTGCTTTCTTTGTTATTAGTTCCTTCTGTGGTGGTGGTTTATTTTAATGGGAGATGTGTGTTTGTTAACTGATGAACCTTAAAGAAGGATAAATTGGTGATGAAGGAGAGAGGTAGGAGGAATAATTGCAAAAGTGAAGTCCTTAAGCAGGTGAGATCTGCTTTCCTGATATGCATAAAGATGCAAACCTTAAAATGAAAAAAAAAAAAAGACTGTGCTGATTTCAAGAACTCTAAGTTAGAATAGGGAGAGGATGGTATGGGTAGGGGAAAGGGGGAACTGGGAATCTGAGGAACCTGTATGTTAGTAACATTTTCTAGGGAGAGGAACCCCAGGTGCATAGGGTAGAGTATAGTAAAGCTGGCCAAAAAAAAAAAAAAGGATTTGAACAAGCGAACTTCCTGGTGTCCTCGGATGAAAAAGTGAGCCTGGCACGAAGCCTGATGTGTACAGGGATCTCTTTAAAACAAAATATTGGGCTTCCCTGGTGGCGCAGTGGTTGAGAGTCCACCTGCCGATGCAGGGGACGCGGGTTCGTGCCCCGGTCCGGGAAGATTCCACATGCCACGGAGCGGCTGGGCCCGTGAGCCATGGCCGCTGAGCCTGCGCGTCCGGAGGCTGTGTTCCACAACGGGAGAGACCACAACAGTGAGAGGCCCGCGTACAGCAAAAAAAAAAAAAAAAAAAAAAAAAAAAAATATATATATATATATATATATATGTTCTTATATGTGTGTTCTTTGAAATAGTTTAATTGATCCTGTACTGTGGTTAACAATATATAAATCTACTTTAAAGTAAGTTATTGATTTGTCTGTGAATGTGTCTTTCCTCTTCCCTCTTCCTCTCTCATCTAGAGTTAAAATAAGAGAGAGGAGAGTTTCTGGTTTGATTTTCACAGAGGAAGATGATACACATCATTATGGCTGGAGAGGGAGGGAATACTAGGTGTCCCTGAAAACATTCAAATGGAGTCTAAGTTAAAATGCTGTGGGTTTGGGACTGTTTTCTTAGAGATCACTAAGGGGTTCAGGAGCCTACAGATGAGTTTGTTTGTTAGTATTTTAAATTTTATTTGGTTAATTGGCAGCATTGAACTGAAGTTGTTCCATTATTTTATTTTGTTCATTTTTATGCACAAATATCTTCCTATATGACTTGATAATATCAATCATTTGCAAGTGATTCTGTTGCACCACCAGGTTGGGTCCCAGGAATGCTGAAGCATGGGTCCTACAATAGAGACTTGAAAAGGACATAAACGGTATTTAATAATAAATGCTGTCGAGGTTGGTATACCAGACCATTTTGGTGAGTGACCCACTCCTTGAAATAGGAAACACAAGATTGTTCGGAGAGCCTGTATGATAGAAAGGCCTAACTATTTGAAAGAAAATACTAAAAAGCGTTATCATTTTGTTAATCCCACAGCCTTAGATCTTCGATGCTAAAAGGACTGCTAAAACCAAAGCTTGTCCTACACTACATTAATCACAAAGAAATTCTGTTTAGACATTGAGTCAAACTTTCCTGACTATATTGCATACAGGTAGTATTGTGCACTCTGCAATTTCACCTTTACTGTTCAAATCTGGGTTTCACCACTTATTAACTGTGTGGATTTTGGGCAAGTAACTCCTTTGTGCCTCAGAGAAATAGGCACAATAATAGTGCCTACCTTAGTGGGGTATTGTGAAGATAAAATGCAATGCATATAAAACAATTAGAACAATATCAACGACATGGGTTAGATGTTTTTTATGATTATTGCATTGTGATATAATCAGATGTCTGTCTAGAAAACACTGTCAACTTGCAGTGCATATTTATCACTTAGTTAATTTTAAGAGATAATGAAACGATAGGGCAATGATGGCAAACTTCTTGACAACTCAGGGATGAGAAATGAAACTCAGGTGTTATCTTGTTTTTGCCTTTCACTAGGTATTCTGCCTACTTTTCAAAATTGTGTAACTTTAATCTTTATTACATACAGGCATATTCTCAGCAAGTTTAGGCCACCTTATGTAATTGGAAGGATGAAACTGCAAACTCAGTTTCTAGTCCTTTTGAGTTTGTTAGAATCAATACAAAATTTTCCCTCTTTGAATTTTTTCTTATGTTTACCTCATTATTTCTGGCTATAATAGAAAATTTTCTTTAAAATTATTGCCACTACAAAGGGAATTATAGTTCTCAAAATGCCAGTTAAACACAACCCTTCATTGTTGTTTTTATATATTTTTAAAGTTATATATACATGTTAAAATACTTAAATGAAGTGAGATAACATACAAACGAAATCTTTCTTCACACTGCTCAACCTCCAGCCCCACTCTATAGACGTAACTACTTCTATTAGTTTGCTGTAACAAATTACCACAAACTTTGTGGATTAAAAAATTCTTTATCTTACAGTTCTGTAGCTCAGAAGTCTGAAATTCATCTCCCTGGGCTAAAACCAACATGTTAACAGGGCTGTATGTTCCTTACTTGAGGCTCTAGGGGAGAATCTTTTTCCTTTCCCTTTTCAGCTTCTAGAGGCCGCCCACATTCCTTGGTTCATGACCCCCTTCTTCCATTCTCAACATTGGCAACATCAAGCCAAATCCTTCTCACACTGCCATCTCTCTGGTTCTCTTTCTCTGTCTCTCTTCCACTTTTAAAGACCCTTGTGATTACACTGTGCCCACCTGGACAATCCAGTATAATCTCCCTATTTTATGGCCAACTGATTAATAAGTTTAACTCATCTGCAACCTTATTCCCTTTTATTACCTAGTTTCCCTCTAGTGCAATTAAAAAACAGCAACGACCCAGTAGCTAACATTGCTTAAAGAGCAATTTCCTTTCTTGTTCTCCTTGTTTAATTGTCTGCTTTTCTTCACTCTGAGCTCTTGAGAGGCATTTTTTTTCCTACCAAAGCAAAAGCATTAAGATCCATTTAGTGCTTTAATTGAGACTCATTCCCTCTTCCTTAGACTAGATCTTGGCCACTGTATTAGTCTTCTGAGGCTACCATAACGAAATATCACAGACAGGGAGGCTTAAACAATAGAAATTTATATCTCACAGTTCTGGAGGCTGGAAAGTCCAAGATCAAGGTGCCAGCCAATTTGGTTTCTAGTAAGGTCCCTGTTCCTGGCTTGCAGATGGCTGCCTTCTTGCTGCATCTTCACATGGCTTTTCCTCTGTGCTCCCACAGGGAGAAAGTGAGCCAGCTGTCTGGTGTCTCTTATAAGGGCACTAATCCCAAGACCACAGCCCCATCCTCACAACGTCATCTAACTCTGATTACCTCCCAAAGGCCTCATCTTCAAATATGGGGCGTTAGGGCTTCAATGAATGAATCTGTGGGGGAAGCAATTCAGTCTATAGCAGCCACAATGGGCCAGTCATCTGGATGGAGTTTGAAGAAGCTCTATCCATGCCAAAGCTGTAGCTCTTTTTTAAAATAATAGCATAATTGCTAATGTGACCCTTTTAATGACCATTTATTCTACAAATATTTCTTGTTTGTGTCATATCACTCACTGGCTTAAAAATCTCCTAATGATGAAAAGCACTGAACTAGAGAACATATCCAGTCTTTCTCCTGTGCTCTACAAGGCCATGATCAGGCACCTTGCTACCTCCCAAGTGTAATATATCACCCTTCTTCACCCATACTGGCTCCCTTGCTGCTTTCTTCCTTACGGCCTTTGTTCTTGCTGTTCACTCTCCCTGCAATGCTTTGCCCCAGATAGCTTATTCTCATCATCCAGGCAGAGAGAAAAGAGAGGTGGCAATGCAGTGAATCACACACAAGCTGTTAAAGCTTCTGCTTAGAGGTGGCAAGCACTTCACTTACACTCACATTTCATTGGCCCAAACAAATCATATGTTCATGACTAATGTCAGTGAGAGCATTGTATGATCTTCTACAAGGGAGAGGCTCAGAGGAAAGGGCATTAAATATTTGACCACAAGAGAGTGACCAATAACGTCTCTTTCTGCAGAGTAGGTTTATAACAGTATTACTCTAGGATGGAACACCCAAACTGTTTGTCTGTGGGCTGTCTTCAACACACATACTTGTGCTGCACCTCTGTTTTGTTTTGTTGAACTAGTTGCCACCATTTAAAAATCATGACATTTCACAAAGATGCAGATTTCTGGCTTCTCTTTGAAATCTAACTTTTTTTTTTTTTTTTTTGCGGTACGCGGGCCTCTCACTGTTGTGGCCTCTCCCGTTGTGGAGCACAGCCTCCGGACGCGCAGGCTCAGTGGCCATGGCTCACGGGCCTAGCCGCTCCGCGGCATGTGGGATCTTCCCGGACCGGGGCACGAACCCGTGTCGCCTGCATTGGCAGGCATATTCTTTTTTTTTTTTTTTTTTTTTTTGCGGCACGCGGGCCTCTCAATGTTGTGGCCTCTCCCGTTGCGGAGCACAGGCTCTGGACGCGCAGGCTCAGCGGCCGTGACTCACGAGCCCAACCGCTCCGCAGCATGTGGGATCTTCCCGGACCAGGTGAACCCGTGTCCCCTGCATTGGCAGGTGGACTCTCAACCACTGCACCACCAGGGAAGCTCTGAAATCTAACTTATAGCAAGAACCATTTGGAGCTGAGTGGCATCACCATTCTAAATGGGATATGCACTGCAGTGGTGCCTGTCAAACATTTTTGACATCACCCACAATAAGCAATACATTTTACATTGCTACCCAGCACTCATGTGCATGCATATGTAGGTGTACACACTTGTGTACAGGTATACACATGCATATACATTTCCAAAGCAGGAGTCCATGAAACAGTGCTTATTGTTTCTGCAGTGCATGCTGATATCATCTATTATATCCTACTTTACCTTTTTCTTTCCTTTTTTCAAAATGTGGAATCAACCCTCTAAATTGATTTCACAAACCACTGCTAGGTCACAGGCCACAAGTTGAAAACATTGCTCTCGATCATATTACTTGTCTGCTGCTCCTCTGAATGCTACTGGTTGGTTTTCTAGACTGAATTTCTGTCTCAGCGCTTCCGGATTCCCAGAACAGTTTGTTGTGTGGGTGAGCAGCAGCTGTTTGCCCTCACAGATTTAAGCCCATGCAGTTACTGGCTTTGCCCATGGGTCTTAAATAAAACTTATAGCCCTTGAATACCTGGAAGTTTCTATTATTACCCTTCCCTTATTCGACTTTCTAGTTCAATTAAAATAGTTTTTTACTGCCTGGTCAGGGCCGTCGCGGGTAGGAGCCGCAGTCATGCCCGGATATTAAGTCCAGGAAAAGCGTGTGGGCAGCGGGTGCGCGGGCGTGTCTGACCCCGTTTAATTACGTGCTCCAGGAAGTAAAATCCTCTCTGCCGTGTCTGAAGGAAGGAAACTGCAAAGCTTTGAAATATTCATTTTTTTGAGTGTAAAAGATCAATGTTGGATGCCAGATCAAGATTCAAGGAAAGAGGGCTTCCCTGGTGGCGCAGTGGTTGAGAGTCCACCTGCCGATGCAGGGGACACGGGTTCGTGCCCCGGTCTGGGAAGATCCCACATGCCGCGGAGCGGCTGGGCCCATGAGCCATGGCCGCTGAGCCTGCGCGTCCGGAGCCTGTGCTCCGCACCTAAGTAGTATTGGCACCAGGTGTACCCAGCATAACCAGGCAGCAAGGCCTTGTGAGACATGACAGGAAGGGGCTTATCAGGATCTTCCAAGGCAGTAGTAAGGCTCCTTCATCCCAGTTGGGAGGCAGCAGAAGCTTCACAGTGGACCTTGCTGGATGGTGCCGGAGCAGGAGAAGAAGGAAATGGCTAACATGTTTGTGAGTCCAGGAGGACAGCTAAAAGAGACTCCCAGAAATAATTATGAGGATGAGGTGAGTTCATACTTAGAGATATTGCAGTAGCTGGTAGACACAAGAACCAGTAATATATAGCTTGTTACTGTTAAATGTGACCCCAGGTTAAGTCGTGGGTTTACACAGCAAGGTTATTTTTCCTTCTCTATGTATGTGCTTCACCTAAAAAAGGCCTTTTATAGAAGCACGAATGCAGCTCATTACCAAAAATGCTTGAACACTGGCTCCAAACCTTCCCCGTTGCCTTCACTTTTTTTTTGTCTTTCTCTTGTCTCCTTTTCTGCCTACCCTGTTCTTGTTCTCTTGTGTCTCTATTCGAGCCTGAGAAGAGGAGAGTCATGAAATCCTTGGCTGCTCTGTTACCTGTGTCTTCTATTTCTATCTTTTTTCTACTCATCCTCCCATTTCCCTCTCCATCCCCATCCCTTTTACTAGCAAGTCCCTCCCTGATGTCCTGGCCACCCACCCCCTTTAGCTGCCTACCACCCTTAGCAGTAGCAAAACAGCAAAAAATAAGAATAACTGAAGGGGGTATAGTTGACTGAATTATGGCCCCCCAAATATATGTCACATAACTCAATACATGCTAACCTCTAGTAGCTCAGAATGACTTTATTTATAATAAGGGTCTTTGCAAATGCAATTAAAGATCATGAGATGAGATCATCCTGGATTAGAGTGGGCCTGAAATCCAATGACAAGTGTAGAAACAGATAAGAAGAAAGACAGAGACACAGAGAAGAAGGCCATGTAAAGACAGAGGCAGAAACTGAAGTTCTGCTGACCCAAGACAAGGAACGCCAGGGGCCACCAGACACTGGAAAAGGCAAGGAAGGATTCTCCTGTAGTGCCTTCAGAAGGAGTGTGGCCCTGCCAACTCCTCAATTGCAGACTTCTGGCTCTAGAACTGTGAGAGAATAAATTCTGTTGTTTAAGCCAGTAAACTTATTGTAATTAGTTATGGCAACCCTAGGAAACTTAGACAGTGGGAGACCAAACAGCACCAAAGAGACATTTATTTCACAATTGGTGAATATTTTAAAATAAGAAAAATATTCTAGAAAGGAATACAAAAATATTTTCAATCATTAATAAATAAAGGAATGCTTGCTAAATAATTATTTGTAGCACATTTATAGAGCCAGTTCTCACCTGGCAATAAAGTGCTCCTAAAGTTAACACATAAACAAATTGTTTGAGACTCATAATACATTTTTTCCTACAGGAGTCATGGGATATGGATATTTTCAGATATTAATCCATAATAATTGTTTTAATTTTAATCATATGTAGACTATAAATTTCCTGAAGCTCGGGATTGTCCTGTACACATATAAATTTCACTGCCTAGCAGACTGCTTTGCATATGATGGGGCCCCCAATAAACACTCCTTGAATTTTTAATCACCATGAAGTAGTGTTTAATAGCAGCTGTTCTGGAGTCAGATTGCAAGTCTAAAAATCCTGGCTGTGCCACCTATGGAATGTAAGTCATTAAGCAAATTATCTCTGTGCCTCAACTTATTTGTTTATAAAATTGGAACAATAATAATAATAATACCTACCTCATAATGTTGTGAGGAGTAAGTGAATTATTACATACGAAGTGCTTAGAATTAAGAACAGTACTTGCGTACCAGGATTCAATAAATGTTAAATATTATTAGCTCTAAACACGTCTCCCCAACTAAATTACAAACTCTTTGAGATAGAGAAAATGTCCTATGCTTTTTATAATCTCAGAACCTATACAGCTTTTGCATAGTATATTCATTAAATTAGTATTTGTTGAACTAATAAAAGGGATGAATGAGTGAATGGTTACCTGTTTATAATACCTTCTCCCCCCAAAATCAAATACATAATCAGTAAAGTTCTAACATTTGTTTCAGTAAAAATATATTCAGAAATTAAACAATTAAACAATTGTCAAAGAACTACAAATATAATTGAGAAGAAAAGAAAAGAAAATTACTACCAATTGTGAAATTTAAAGGGATGAATGAGTGAATGGTTACCTGTTTATAATACCTTCTCCCCCCAAAATCAAATACATAATCAGTAAAGTTCTAACATTTGTTTCAGTAAAAATATATTCAGAAATTAAACAATTAAACAATTGTCAAAGAACTACAAATATAATTGAGAAGAAAAGAAAAGAAAATTACTACCAATTGTGAAATTTCTCACTGTATTTTAGCCCCTGGAAGGCAGCGACCTTGTCCTATGTTTCTTTGTAATTCTAGAGTTGTGCATCATGTTTTGTTTCCTACCCAGGAAGAACACAAGGAAGCACGTATACAGATTTCTGGAGGTCTTTCTCTATGTAGATCACTCCTTTCCAGAATTGTACCCTGCAGCTTCCGTCCACCTCAGCTTCCTGACCTCTGAACTCCTCACCTCAGCGGGGCCTCTGGGTTCTCTGGGTTCCCCCTTCCTGCACCTGCAGTCCAGGAATTGACTCCAGGCAGAAAGTTGGGGTGTTAACAGTATTCATCTCATCTGTTTCCCTTCCAGAGATCAGTCTTACAGGCCTCTTAGTGTCTGAAAACAGCTGTTTTGTATATTTTGTTCAGTTTTCAAATTGTTCACAATGAGAGGTTACGTCTTTGTTGCTTTATCAGGGCTAAAAGTAGTTCTCAAGCAAGTGTCTTGGTTAAAAGAGAAAAAAAAAGGTAACTATAAACTAAGACATTTAAGTTCATTCCGTTGGTTCTTTTGTTGGTTAAGACTTACAGTGCCATTCCGCAGTTTTGAAGAGGTTCTGGTAGGCAAATTTTCAGTCTCGGTCAGCAGTTTGCTTCAAGGGTAGACCCTTCCATCTTCACTTCTGGCTTAAATGAATTAGAGTGAAGAAGAGAATTCTAAAGTACAAAGACTGTACACCGTTGCCTGCCCCAAAGCACATATCTGATAGCTTGTTAGGCAGGATGGTGAGTAAGAATGTCATCTCTCTCCATTTATTTGTGCGTCCATTCTTATACCCTTAGTCTATTAGGATCCTCTATTGCTTTTCACAAATTGGTTTAAACTTTTAACAATGGTATATACAGATTTCCTCATCTAAGCACAAGGCCATTTCTATTTAGGTTATTTCTGTGCAATCAATCATTTCCCTTCCAAGATCATAGCCCTATAGTTGTGTCATACATAAACAATCCATTTTAATAGAATGCCGTGGGGGATGGGGGAGGGCAGATAAGAGTCATTTCATCAAAGAAGTGTATTATATCTACTGGAGGGTCTTCTTGTCTGAGAAACACTCCTGGAATTATGTTTTTCAAAAATTTCAAATTTTACTAAAATTGTCAATTTTATAACAGATGATTTTCTTTTCAACATAATAATTATCTATTGTGATAGCAACCGGACCACATTCTGAAAATTCATTTCCTTGTTAATTTTGACCTGACTCTTAAAAGCTCCTTTATGTAGCTGCCAGGACAGCAGTTGAACCCCATCAATTAAAAGATATTTGGGGACCACCTATGGTCCAAAATCCAACATAATCACAGCTGGGATAGAAGAATGAACAAGAAGTTAATGAATAATACCTCAGTCACTTCAGGGAAATTAAGCCCTGCCCAGAAAACCCTGGCCCTGAGGCTTGAAATCTGTTATCTACTGACAGGACCCTCCAGTATCCCAGTACCTTCATGGTTCCATTGTGTCAGCACAAGAGTTGCTGGTGACAGAGACTGGCAGGTGTCAACTGTCTAAGGCATTCTGTCTGCTGGGTTGTTTAGCGTCTCTTCCAGGGTAGATGTTTTCCGATAAGTGTTAATATGCAGTACAAAGATCTCCATACTACGTGACTGCTACCATAAATCCACCCATACGCCTCTTGTCCAGACCTCCCTGTCCCCAATCTTTCAGACTTTCTTCTGGGCATATATATATATATATATATATACACATACATATATACACACACACACACACATACATATACATACACACACACACACACATATATATATATATACGCACATACATATTCATATACATATATGTGTGTGTGTGTGTCTATTGTAAGCAAGGCATGTAAGTTCAAGAGAGCAGAGATAATCATAGTTTGTTGTTGTTGTTTACTATATCCCTAGCACTTATAATAGTGTCTGGCACATAATGGGCACTCCATGAGTAGTTGTTGAATGAATAAATACTAAACACAAGTCTTTGTCAATATGTGTGAGAAGTATATTCCTAGTTAGAGGCTTGCCTTCTCGTTTACTTTATTGTAAGTTATACTTGGAAGAATAGAAGTGTTAAATTTTAATGTAGTTAAATGTATCAGTCTTTTTCTCTACAAGTAAGCCATCTTTGTTTCTTATTTGAGAAATTCTCTGCTGCAAGGTCATAAATATATTCTAAATTTTCTTCTAGCCCATCTTTCCCCTATGGATCTGCAGTGACATCTCTGTTGTTTATTAAGTTTCAATATAAATGTGAGTCTGTTTCTAGGCTCTTTATTTTACTCCATTGTTTGTTTGTCTGTCCTATTCATTTATTTGTAAGTGCTGGACAGTTATGTCATTGAGTAGGTAATAGACCAACCTGCTATGAGCATCTCTTTTCTGGATGAACTTCAGCTGTTGTAAATTGATTTTTTTAATCTGGACCAGTGGTTGTCAAACCTAATGTGCATCACAATTGCTTGTTAAAACAGATCTCTGGGAATTCCATGGTGGTCTAGTGGTTAGGATTCGGTGCTTTCACTGCCGTGGCTGGGTTCAATCTCTGGTTGGGGAACTAAGGTTCCACAAGCTGTGTGGTACAGCCAAAAAAAAAAAAACATAAAAAAAACCCTAGATCGCTGGAGTTTCTGATTCAGTAGGCCTGGGGTGGAGCTTGAGAATTTGCATTTTTGACAAGTTCCCATGTGTTGTTGTTGCTGCTGGTTCTAGGACCACACTTTGAGAACCTCTGTTATCGATAATATGACTTCAAGGGAATTCCCTGACAGTCCAGTGGTTAGGACTCCACGCTTTCACTGTCAAGGGTGTGGGTTCAATCCCTAGTCGGGGAACTAAGATCCCACAAGCTGTGCAGCCAAAAAAGAAAATAATAATATGACTTCAAGTGGTCATTATTTATTTCTTTTCCCCTAGAATTAATATGTCACTAGATTTAAATAGTATTGTATATTAATATCAAACATCATATTAGGAAGGCAGATTTACTTAAAACATAATATTGGAAATAGACATGAATACATAATATTTTGGACTTAAAGTAAATGTTGCTGTGATTTTTTTTAAAAGAAGTGTAAGTATGAGTGCTGTCCTCCCAGACTTTGATAGTAGGAGTTGTTGGGGTTTTTTTTACTGTAAATTATCTTCTTAGACTGAAAATGTAGAGCATATTCCTCTTCAGACCTAAGTACTATATAGGAACTATAAGTTGAGTAATTTAACAGGATATTCTCCATATGCAAAAAATGACGTATCATTTTTGCTAGTCTGTAGAGCTTTCTGATTTGATATTATCCAGAAAGAAACAAATTATAGAGAAAACATATCAGCAAAGATAGGTAAATAGTTAGTGCATCATTTTAGTATTTCTAACAGTATTATAGATGAAATTATAAATTCTCTGGATTTATGACACTTTAAACTTGCCTTCTGAATGTCACCAAAAATCTGATGGCTGAGACACTGGTCAGTAACTTATCAGGAATACATACTAAAATTATTTGCTTTGATTTTTTATAAATTTATTTTATTTTTATTTATTTTTGGCTGCATTGGGTCTTTGTTGCTGTGCGCAGGCTTTCTCTAGTTGCAGTGAGCGGGGGCTACTCTTCGTTACGGTGCGTGGGCTTCTCATTGAGGTGGCTTCTCTTGTTGCAGAGCATGGGTTCTAGGCACACGGGCTTCAGTAGTTGCAGCATGCGGGCTCAGTAGTTGTGGCACACAAGCTTAGTTGCTCCGTGGCATGTGGGATCTTCCTGGACCAGGGCTCGAACCCGTGTCCCCTGCGTTGGCAGGTGGATTCTTAACCACTGCACCACCAGGGAAGCCCCTATTTGCTTTGATTTTTTAAAATGCTATTTAATTTTATGTTTGCTTAAAATTGACTTGTTTTAAGCCAGTCATATGGTGGGCCCCAGGCATATATTAAATTACAATTGTGATTGATCCAAAATATTATTTAGATTTATATCCTCAATTCACTGATGAACGATATTAAAATAATGAATAAAATATATGGGTAATTTAAAATAATACAATATATCTTCAAAATCTGAATATAACTGATAACGTATTTGTGTTACGGCTGATTCTTTACATAAAGCAGTTCTGGTTTACTGAAAAATTCTTATTTTAAGAGTCTGTCAGTCTGATTATTTCTGGAGAATGTGAGCTTTACTGAAAGTATAAAATTTAATAGGAGTGGAATTAAATAACTAAGGTACCACCAAAGAATCAAAGATATCTCACACATACTTTGATTAATCAAATGGTGAGTGGGAACATATTTTATCTCTCTGTGTAACTCAGTGAAATGTTAAATAGGTAAACAAAGAAGGTAATTATCCGGAGTTTTTAGGTAAGATTAAAAATATATGAAACTCCAACAGAATACTCTTAGGAAATATCCCCCCCACATACACACTGAGTTCATTTGGCTAATAGTGATTCTTAATATATATTTTATAATATTTCTTTGGCCTGGGCCCACAGACTAAATGCAGACATTTCTCAGTTAGTCATTTTCAGGTTTGTTGCCTAAGATGCTAATTGAAATTCAGGGCAGGGAAAAATACATCACTGGCTTTTGTGTATCTATGAAAGATCTTCTTATTAGACTTTGTTCCGTAAAAAAGCTTCTCTTCTCTGCAAACTGAGAAGGACCCTATGTGTGAAGTGTGTCCAGTCGTGTCTTCAAGAACAGTGTAGACACCAGTCGCTCACCAGCCGGAAGCCCTCATGCGCTCTCCTCAGCAGTGACCCCTGACCAGCAGGTGCCAAAAGAAGATGCTCACTCACCTTCCAAAATTCTTTCCCAGGGCGGGGGGGAAGGGAACCATCCTTTGAGCTCCTCTATGGGACTCTGAGTTTCATCCCCCAAACACTATTTTCTCCCTGAATTAGTGTCCTTTGAAACGTTGAGCCAAATAGGATAGTACTCAGAGCTTGAGGCTACGGCCCCTTAGTTCTCTGTTTCACAATGCTCCCAATCTCTTCCTGAGTTTGGAGGCCCAGAAAATGAGGAATTCATTTTGATTTGGAGAGAACTCTTCGTTTTCCCCTTGCACATTTTATTCTTTTTGTTTCAGTCTGTTTTCTTTGGCTTTCTGCCAGAAGCCAGGAGACGAAGCCGGGGTGTCTTAATGAAAAGAGCTCAGAATTAGGATCTGGGGTACCTGGGTCAAAGCCTAGAGCTATCATTTCCTACTTTGCGACCTACCCCAATTTCCTTTATCTCTTTGGGCCTCAGTTTACTCATTATTATAGTAAAATATACACCACAAGTTCTTTATATTTAACTATTTGTACCGTATTTAATTACCAACAATTAATATTATATATCAGTTATATATAATTGAATCATAGCATCCTTTTGCTGTCTTTTATGCCCGAGAAACTTCCTTCCTATGTTTGATAAGTAATATGTAAGCGGCTAAAACAACTTTTATTAAGACATTAAATAATCAAGATTTCCCACTTCAATAGTACTATAATTGATTGAAAAATTCACTTTGAGTGATTGTAAAATAAGTAATGACAATAAAGCAGTAGTTATTTTCATGTAAGAGAGAAAAACCACAAGATTTAGAATCTACTTACCTTCACCTGCCAAGAAGGAAAAATGTTATTGAATATATTGATTCAATGTATGTATATCTTTCCGATACTTCAAATATAAACAATTTCTGCCAAGAGAGTAGTATTCAGATATTCCTTTTGTTTATTTTGCCTTATAGTCCTTTATTTGGTTTTAGAAGTCTACCTGCAAAGATGCAGCTTGTAGAAAAATATTCTATTCCAAATGTTTCTTACTGCTACAGAGTGTGTGAAGAAAATGCCTCAGAATATTCTCCTAAGAAGGCAAAAAAATTCCAATGCAGCTTGTAGCCTTGACACCTCTGTTTCCTTTCAGGACTGACTAGCATGATCTGCCTTCTGGTGACTGAGCAGCTCACTCTCATCTGAGTGTGCAGGGTGTGAGCGAGAGGGGCTGCCCCTTGTCTTCTGTGTAGTGTCTTCCTGGATGGTTGCTGGAATTTATGATGATTGCATTCCGCTCTCCTAGCCTCAATTTCTATTTTTGTTTGCTCTTACTGAAGTTGGAGCAGTTAAACAGGGTCAGATAATTGAAATGACTCACAAGATTCCAAAGGGTATACTCTTATAAGACTTCGTAGGAGCAGAAAACTTTTTCCTTCTTCCTTTCTCAGTTCTTTGGCAGGTCTCATAATTAAATTGACATAAGACAGATTCACAGGGGAAAAATATAAGGGGACCCCATAAAATATGAGACTCCCCAGCGGCCAGGTAATCGAGGCTTATGTACCATCCTGAGCTAAGAAGGAGGAAGTAGGGGGTCTGGAACTTCAAAGGAGAGGAAGACAATTCACAGAAGCTGAGGAGAGCAAATGTTTGGTAAACAAATGTTTGCCATGCCACGCAGACAAGTCTTTCTGACATAAAAAGTTGTATCTGGTAAGAGCTCTCTTCCTGGTACAGGCCTCGGATCTAAATTCTTTTAGACAATTAAGAGGGAGGTAAAAAGCTCCTCCTAAGTCTGCTGGACCCCAATGTCTTCAGCTCAAAATAATCCACATGCCAAAATGGCATATACTGGGGTGGCCTATTCTGCTCTCCCTCAGCTTTGATAAGCTAAACGATTGGTACAGCAGGAAGAGGAAACAAGCAGAGGTCTGACACTTCGAGACACAGCTCCAAGGCCCTTTCTTAATACCATCTGATGTGTCTTGTGTTCATGTTGTGAACAACTAAGATACACGCCAGATACTTGTTTTCAGGGAAGTTTACAGAAGAGTCTTTTATACCTGGCTGCTCTTATAGCTAAAATTAGACAATATAAACTATGGAGCCAAGTACCAATCATCAACCTATAGATTTTCTATAAATAATGTAGACAAACTAGTAGAGTGTGTGTCAAGGGAGTTTCAGATTTAAGCAGCACATTGTAAGTCACTAGTTACTCCATTTCATCCTATCAGGGTCCAGGGTCAGTCACAGATGTCTGTGATCCCTGGAGATGAGCTGAGAATGACCTTTAGCTACAGATTAACCCCAGCCTTACACAATAGTCCATTTCCTTTGCTAGTATTGCTTCCCTCTTACCTGGACTTTGTCACTTTTAAATTTCACTACCTAGGTTTTCACCTATCTCTCAAGTTATCACTCCTGCCATGCCAAAATTCCTTTCTCTAGGTTATTCTAAAGTTCAGTTTCCACTTATTTCAAAGCAAGGGGGAAAGCCAATACCAGGAAGATGTTGGTAAGGAGAGTTCTTTTTGAAACTTTAATGTAGATTGTAAAGGTAGAAAATTGATCACCTTTAATAATTACCTAAAAGATACATCTTGGAATTTCTTAGACTTTTAATATAATTGTTGAAATCAGAATGCCAGTCAACTTAAGAAAAATCAATACTTCAGGGTTTGGAACTTACATTTTAATAAGCACATATACAACTGGATTCCTGTAGCATTCGTTAGCCTGCGGTACTCACACATCCAGAATATCAAAAGCCTTCATAGAGGAAGGATTCTGGAAACAGTGTAACAGTCAGAGTAAAAGTTATAGCTTTGCCTTTGCAATGAGAGCTTTTACCTATGAAACTTAATAGGCAATGAATGTTCAAAATGTGGGCACCTCTTGCTAATATTACATCATTATCTCCAGAATCAGTTCTGAGGAAATTTTGCAAGAAGTTATGTATTGAAAACAATAAAATAATTTATTTTTCAGAAATAACACCCACTAACTTATTATACACTGGGGAAAATTTACTAAATCATTTATATTTCTATTCATTCCTTATTTCATAAAGAGAAGGAAACTATAACGTAAAGAGAGAGTTTACAATAATCTTGAATGGATGGATGGCTACATCCATTCAAGCAACAATTCACTTTAATAAGCCATTTTTAAGGAAGCAGGGCTTAGTGGTTAAGAACATGTGTTCTAGATTGAACTCCTAACTCTGCACTTATTCTTGAACTTTGGGGAAATCATTATATAACCTACCCATGCCTCGGTTAGCCTAGCTGTAAAATGGGATTTTACAGCTCATAGAATTGTCATGTGGGTTAAAAGATTAAAAGAGTTTTATATTTCTAAAATGCTTAGAATGGTCTTGGCACATTGTAAACATTATTTAAGTGCTTATTAAATAAATAAATTCTGGCTTGTAACTGAAGAATGCTATATGAGATACAGATTCTAGTGATATGTATGTGTATCACTAGGCGTGATGTATGTGATATATATGTATATATATACCACATATACATCCACATATATAAGTAAAATAATTTTGTTATGATTAGTCCATTATATAATTGTGTTAACCATGTTCATTTTCATGTGGGAATGAGTTGGTTCTATAGATAAATTTTGAAAATAAGCAAGATATAAAGGAACTCTGAAAGTATACATAAGCTACTAAGAACAGTGGGTTGGGGGTTGAGGGGTGGGACAAGTTGGAAGTGAGATTTTTACTCACTGCATATATTTTTATAATATCTGGCTCTGAGATCAGTATATCCTCATTTTTTTTTTTAATTTTTATTTATTTATTTTTGGCTGCACTGTGTCTTCATAGCTGCTTGGTCTTTCTCTAGCTGTGGCAAGTGGGGGCTACTCTTCACTGCAGTACGTGGTCTTCTCATTACATTGGTTTCTCTTGTTGCAGAGCATGTGCTCTAGGCACGCGGGCTTCAATAGTTGTGGCACGCAGGCTCAGTAGTTGTGGCTCACGGGCTCTAGAGCACAGGCTCAGTAGTTGTGGTGCACGAGCTTAGTTGCTCCGCAGCATGTGGGATCTTCCCAGACCAGGGCTCGAACCCGTGTCCCCTGCATTGGCAGGCGGATTCTTAACCACTGCGCCACCAGGGAAGCCCTCCTCAACTTAAATTATTCATATGATGAGCTAGAAGCATGTCTACATGTTGACTGTTTTCTCAAAGAATCTTCAAATGGTTAATGATAAAGAACATTCTGAAGGATCTCCAACACTGTCCTACAAAAGCTTTTTTTGTTTGTTTTGTTTTTCTTGTTGTTTTGTTTTTGTTTTTGTTTTTTGGCCACACCATGCGGGATCTTAGTCCCCTGCAGTGGAAGCGTGGAGTCTTAACCATTGGACTGCGAGGAAGTCCCACAAAATCTTTTAACTGACTTTTTAAAAACTACCTCTTAATGAGGATGTAGGATGGCTCATTACAATTTACAAAGTGCTTTTAGAAATGTTTTCTCATTTATTTATGACGACTCTGGAGTTGAGTAGAAAGCTATATTTCTGTTTTATTTTTAATTTTTATTTATTTATTTATTTTTTGGCCACGCCATGTGGCTTGTGCAATCTTAAGTTCCCTGACCAGAGATTGAACCCGTACCCACTGCAGCAGAGTCCTAACCACTGGACTGCCAAGGAACTCCCTATTTTTCTGTTTTCAGAGGTAAGAAAACTGAAAGTCCTGGAAATTTTTTGCTGTAAGACAGCATTCGAATCCAGGTCCATGTCCAGAACTATTTTTACTCTTCCACCCACCTCTTTGTAAAATAGCTGCTTCTCTGAAGCTGCTATTTTTTATACTATTCCATATATTGAAGACTTAATTTGAGTAACTATATTCACTAATAGTTTAGGCTTTCTTCTTTATTATAGCCTTTATTTGGGCTAAACTTTGTTTCCTGGATAATAAAGGTGTTCTGTAGTAATAAAAATAAACAACCAAGTCAGACCAGCCAGATATCCTGTAAAAGTTTCAGAAACCATCTGGATGAATAACCAATCAGTCAGCCTCTACTATATGTACATACCTAAGGAATAAACAAAAATAGTGTCTCTAATGACCTTTAGTCCCTTAAGGGGTTAACTTGTATCTTCCAATCAAGTTATAAATTATATCAATTCCCCCACTTTCTGTGCAGCGTTTTCTCCTCATGATACTTATCTTGCATTTTGTCATTTTTAATCCCTTCTCCTTTCTCATCCCTCCAAATTTTTTCTTTATTTCAATGTTCACTTCCATTTTTAAAAAAATCACTTTAAGTACACACCATTACTTCCATTTTTGATCACTTCTTTCTCTTTCATGGTGTTTCTTCTCATTAAACATCTTTATATAGTGTGTTCCCATGGTGATAGGCATTAAAATTAATTATTATAATGAATGATTTTGAGACTATTGATGCTGTTTATCTGTTGGGTTAGATCGTTCTTTACAGCAAGGTCACAATAAAGTCTGTGAAGCTGCAGTGAAAGGATATTTGCTAGAGATCGAACTATTTCTGGAATATTTGTGAACTCAGATGTTTATTGCACAATCTAGATTTCAAATCTGTTTAATGTATTGTCTAAATTTCCCTTTTCCATTTAATAAATTATTATAGTAATTGTGTAATCAGGGCAGCATGGATATTCATAATTATAAGGAGATACTATCAGTAAAGAAAAATTGTCCTGCCGTCTTTAAATTTAAAAAAGAGAAATTTTAAAAAGAAAAATCAAGCAAGTAAGCAAGGGGTAACTGGACTATTTTGGGAAATGATCATGGTTTCCTGACTTCAAGTTTGATTATGGAAAGAAGAAAAGATTCCAGTATTTTATATCTGCAAAAGCTCATTCCAGAACAAATCAGTATATTCAGGTTACAATACCCAGGTCACAAAGCCACACTTTCACTGATTAAAAAATAACTTCCAGTCCACTGAGTGAACTTTAAACGATCATACTACTTTGTGAAACATAATAACTCAATTACTGGATCTGATATATGCTAGATACTGCCAGCACAATTTGCTTATTATCATGTGAAATACATTCATGCTGCAGCAAAACTGTCTATAAACTTTGCAAAACAAAGATATTTTATCAGTAGTAACCAAACTATTAAAAATCTTACACATAGTCTCAAAAGACCACATACATGATTCCATTTATACGAAATGGACATGGATTTTTTTTTTTTTTTTTTTCCTGTGTCGAGCAGCTTGTGGGGTCTGAGTTCCCTGACCAGAGATCGAATCTGTGCCCTCGGCAGTGAAAGTGCAGAGTCCTAACCACTGGACCACCAGGGATTCCCTGTAATTTATTTTTGAGGTGATGAAAATGTTCTAAAATTGATTGTGGTGATGGTCACAACTCTGTGACTATATTAAAAACTATTGAATTGTATGCTCTAAATGAGTGAATTTTAGGTATATGAATTATATCGTAATAAAGTTGATACCAAAAACAATTTTTACACAAAATGTTTTCTGTAAAACACATGTTCCACCCAACTAAGATGCAATGTAAATGTTTATTAAGCTATTTTTTTTTACTTAGAATAAATATGTATTATTTTAATGTCCTTTTTATACAAGTAAAAGAAGAAAAAATTATAAATCAGGGTATAAGAAAATCAGTCATATTTATTTTGTGCCATTTGTTTCAAATGTTTACAATAAAAGGGTGGATTTTATGTTGCTGTCAAGATGTTGCTTATGAGAAATGTTTGAAATGAGGCATTGAAATGTGAACTGCTTGTGAAATGTCTGGTCCTTGATTTCTAATGGAGGCTGATATCCCATGGGAAAGGTGCTGATATTGCTTCAAATTCAGTCAAGGATAGTTAACCCTTCATGGTGCCGCTTTCTTCAGAACAAGATTTGCAGATACCTTCAAAGTGAGAATTACGGAATCTTGCTTTCGTTATGGCTTTATTACTCTTGTATAGTCATTGCCAGTCAGGACCTGATCATCTTGTTTCACCCTTTTTTTTTTTTTTTTTTTTGCGGTACGCGGCCTCTCACTGTTGTGGCCTCTCCCGTTGCGGAGCACAGGCTCCGGATGCGCAGGCTCAGCGGCCATGGCTCACGGACCTAGCCGGTCCGCGGCATGTGGAATCTTCCTGGACCGGGGCACGAACCCGTGTCCCCTAGCATCGGCAGGCGGACTCTCAACCACTGTGCCACCAGGGGAGCCCGTTTCACCCATTTTTATATCTATTCACTCCTTTGCTTTTAATTTTATGTCATTATTTAAATCTGATGATCCATTCAGCCCTCAGCAGTTGGAAGGGATCTGGAGTTGTGCTATAAAGAGCTTGGTGGTTTACCCCAGTCAGCTGTAGAGATACTATCATTTTCTACTGTCTCAGAGTAACATTTTCCAAGGACATGGTCTGTGGATTGATCAAAATGCTCCTTTTAAAAGACGGAGATCTTGTAGTCAAAAAAATTTAGCAAATGCTGCATACCACGTCTTACTCTTACAAAGTCTCAATACATGCTAGCATATTAAGGGCTCTGAGAAGTCCAACAGAAAAAAATACATGTGTAACTTTAACTTATATTTCCTAAACTTATGTTTGAGCAACTCCCAGTAACCCTGCACAGAACTAGCCTAATGAAGAGCTCACTATGGGCAATGCTGTCCTGAAGTGGCAATCCTCTCCTCCTTTACTACTCTTTCCCAGCCATGGCAAATCTCTTTTTATCCGTTTTCTCACTGAGCATGTTTGTTTTAAGCCACATTTCAAACTCACCTTGTTTGTTTGTCCTAGCTATTTCCCAGTTATTAAGTCTGGATTGCACTTGGAGATGCTGCCTGTATGGTGCTCTGGATACCTCCTTTTCTTCATCGATAGCTCTCGTGAAGACTGTGAAACCCACGTGACTGCCTGATAGAGCAATTGGTCTTCCCTTATTGTGATTTCGGAAGAAGGTCCCAGTGTCCATCAGCTTATTATTGGCTGATAGCATGGAGACATCACAGTGTTGATGTCCCTCATTAACTGTACCCATTCTTAAGAGAGAGAGTATAACAAGTCGTGTCAGTCCTATAGTATATATCTATGTCTGTAGGAGATGTTTATCGAACCCTCTTCTTGGTAC
Source organism: Orcinus orca (assembly GCF_937001465.1). Taxonomy (NCBI): domain Eukaryota; kingdom Metazoa; phylum Chordata; class Mammalia; order Artiodactyla; family Delphinidae; genus Orcinus; species Orcinus orca. The sequence goes on from NC_064569.1 coordinate 26,579,968, forward strand.
AAATTTCCACAGAGATGGGATAAAGTATAAATATGCACAGAATGTGTGTCACCAAAAGGGTTTTTAAACAGTGGAGAATTTTACCTGGGGCCTGCTTTGCAGGTGTGCTTTTTTTTTTTTTCCCAATCTATGAACAGATATGAAATGTACAAATACACCTGTACTTTCAGCTAAGCTCATCCTTCAGAGACTTCCCAGCTTTCCTCACATTATCACCAGTCCAACTCAGGCTGGAAGTGATGAGTCTGAGCTGTGGGATACAACTACCATGAGTGACGGGCTCCCCTGGATTCTGGGGTACTGTGGGGATGAATTACTGACAACTAGTGAAGGACATCTGTTCCTTCTGACATCTAGTGAAGGAAAAATAGCCAATATCCAGCAAACAAATAAATCAAATAGTGATAAACACTTTTCAGACCATTAAAACAGGGTTATGTGAGTGTGACTGGGCAGCTACTTTAGAATGAGTGGTCAGGGAAATCTTGTGGAGATGACACTTAAGTTGAGATCCTAATGAAGAGACAGACAATGTGAACCAGGAGAAGGAAATCCAAGCAGAAGAGACAGCTGGTGCAAGAACTCTAAAGCAGGACCCAGCTTGAGATGGTTAAAGAACCAGAAGTTTGGGGATTGGGGGCATGATGTGTCCTTGGGAGAAAGATGCAGGATGAGCACTGTATGTGAGTCAAGAGTCAGGTCCCATAGGGTTCTGTTAGCCCTGGTGGGGATTCGAGAATCATCAGCATATCGGTGGTATATCTAAAGCTAGAGGCCTGGATGAGGTTGCCTTTGGAGAGTAGCCAGAAAAGGGAGGGGCTCAATATAGATTTGGAACACTTGACAGTAGAGGTTGAGCTGAGAAGGAGGGGAGGAAGTCAGAAGGGACTGCAAAGAAGCAGCCAGTGAGGTTAGACTTTAGATGTCTGGAAAGCCAATAGAAGAAAAAGAGTTTCAAAAAGGAGGGAGTGGTAAACGCTGTTGAAGAAGTGGGGTAAGAGGATGGGACTTCCCTGGTGGTCCAGTGGCTGAGACTGCGAGCTCTCAATGCAGGGGGCCCAGGTTCGATCCCTGGTCAGGGAACCAGATCGCACATGCCGCAACTGAAAGATCCCGCATGCTGCAATGAAGATCCCGCGTGCCGCAACTAAGACCTGGCACAGCCAAATATATAAATTTTTTTTTTTTTTTTTAAAAAGAAGTGGAGTAAGAGGAAAACACAGGTGTGGGCACCAAATCCAGTGGCAACAACGCAAGTCATTGATGACTTTGACAAGGGCAGGTTCAGTGTTTATTGGAATGGATTGAGAAAAGGCGATCATGACTCTAGAAACAAATATGGATGTAAAGGTCAAGTTTTGTTTTAAGACTGGATTTACTATCTTTAAACTGTATAAAGTATTGATAGAGTAAAAGAAAGTAACAGGAATGGGAATAGGAGCCATACCTCCTTCTGCTCCACCCCCACCCCAAGTAAATATGAGGCAAGATTCTCAGGGAGAGAAGAGACTGATTGTATGAAGAGAGAAGTAGGAAACTTACTACACTGTGGATATACGGTATGATCACTAGACAGTGCCAAAGGCCTGTTTGAGATTCAGGACTTCACCACTCATATTAGGCACCATTCTGATCCACATAACACCTGGAGGTTATTCCCCTGACAGGAAAAGAAACAGGCATGGAGAATTAGTAACCTTGGCCAGAGTTACTAAGTGTTGGAGTAGGGGTTTGAATCCAGGGAAGTTTGGTCCTGAGCCTGGACTCTTCACCACTACATTCCACTACCTCTTTGTGAGTTGTAATTGAAACCATGTGGCATGGATTTGTATTTTCTCCAGTTCTGTTTAGCTTTGGGCATAACAAGGCAGAAAGTTAGGCTCTATGATGTGTTTGCAAGACAGTAAGTATGTGATGATAGTATTGGGTTGGCCAAAAAGTTCGTTTGGGTTCTCCATAGGATATTACAGAAAACCTGAGCACACTTTTTGGTCAACCCAGTAGAATCAAACCTGGGTAAGGAGGGAAGTGAAAACCCAGGGTTGCAGATAATAAGCAAGCTGGAGATCGAAGGATAGCAAACCTTGATGAGGTGGAAGAATGGCTGGGTTGGGAGAACTGGAGATGATTTGGAAGAATAGGAAGTAAGTTATTGGTAATGTGGGTTAGAGAGTAGATCACCTGAGTTGAGGACGCTGAGGACCTGAGAGGTCAGGCAAGAACTATGGTCCACTCCCCTCACCAGCAAGAGAAGAGTTAATCTTTGGCCAAAAGAAGGAAAGTAAAGATTATGGTCTTAAAGTGCCAGAACTGGCCAGCAGTGGCAACTCTCTAGGAGAGAAGTGAGAAAGTCAGTACTGCATACCCCATCCTTTCCCTTCTCCATCTGTCTTCATTCACTCCACTCACAGATCCAGAAATTCCTGGTTTGACTATCCAAATGAACGCTACCTGTAATTATTAATAAGACATCTTTAACTCTCACATTAACTTTATTGTAAAATTTCTTCCTTTCTTACAACTCCATTTTGATACTTTTATCCTTATTAGGCCATTGTTTTTTGCTCTTCTTTTTTTTTTTTCATTTATTATTACATCAATCAGTGACTAAGTCCTGTTCATCCTGAGATGTCCCTCAAAATTCCTCGTCCTTTTCCTCAAGTTAAGGGGCTGCTTAGCTTGTTCTCTGTCCACCCTTCCAACTCTCAGAGTGACTTTTTAAAACATAGGTCTGATTACATAGCTACTTTGTTTAAAAGACTTTGATGGTTCCCCAATTCCTTTTTTAATGTAGAATTTCCTGCAAAATCTATCTCAAGTTCCTTTGCTCCAGCCACACCCAGCTGCACTATTTCCTAAACCACAGCCTGATTAAGAACTTGAAAGCTTCCAAGCACTGTAAATATTTTGGTTCCTCCTACTACCTCATAGGTTAACCATACTAGACTGTAATTTAACATTTTATTTTATGAAATAACACCAAATGTAGACATAAGCTGAAAATAATTGGCTATTTTCTAGATTTTTCTGAATTTCTCTCTTCTCTTTCTCTCTCTCTCAGTGCTCCAGCTTCACTGGTGCCCTAAGGAAATGCTTGGTCTGGCTATTGGCTATTTTAGCATTGCCCTCAAACAAATAGGACTCTCCTTTTTTTCAAAAGTTTACCTCTGGCTGGAAAGTCCATCCACCTCTTTACCCATTTAGTCAACTCTACTTGTCCTTCAAGGTTCTACTCAAATGTTACTTACTTTATAAAGCTTTTCCTGACACACCCAGGAGTAATTAGCAATAGTAATCATTATTCAGCCTTTAGATGTGAACCTGTCTCTGTAAGAGCATGTGTTCCACTGTGTTAAGGAAATTATCTGTGTGTCTGGCATCTCTGCTCATTTCCTCATGTTATATCATTAAATTCTCACAATTACCATATAATGTTAAGTATTAGGATCCCCATTTTACAGATTAGTAAGCTGTGGGCAGGGACCTGTCACCCAGCTCACACAAGTTATTAGTAAGATCTAATAGGCCAATGAATATAATTAAGTTATAAAAGGCTAAGAGCTGTATAACTGGAAGGCACTATATTACTTTTTATACTTTAGTCTTTGTGTGGTAATAAGTGCTTATATTTTCTTACTTCTGGCCAATAGTAGAGGGAATTTATTATTCCCACATAAAGAAATCCTCTTAATTTTTTTTTTTTTTTTTTTTTGCACTATGCGGGTCTCTCACTGTTGTGGCCTCTCCCGTTGCGGAGCACAGGCTCCGGACGCGCAGGCCCAGCGGCCATGGCTCACGGGCCCAGCTGCACCGCGGCATGTGGTATCATCCCGGACCGGGGCACGAACCCGTATCCCCTGCATCGGCAGGCGGACTCTCAACCACTGCGCCACCAGGGAAGCCCTCCTCTTAATGTTTTTTAAAGTTATTTATTTATTTATTTGGCTGTGCCGGGTCTTAGTTGCAGCATGTGGGATCTTCGTTGCGGCATGCGGGATCTAGTTCCCTGGTCAAGGGGTCGAACCTGGGACCCCTGAATTGGGAGTGCGGCGTCTTAACCACTGGACCACCAGGGAAGTCGCCTCTCAATGTTAATTAAAATAAAACTCTCAGAATGCTGCTATACTCAAGTGCAATGCAAACTGTGAGGATAGTCTACCCCAAACATTTCAGGGAATCCTCTGTCCTCTGAAGAGAAGCTGGGGCTCAGGTCTCTGGAGGCGAAAGGCTAGAGTATCTCCTGGTTGTGCCATTTTCTCCCCTTTCTCTCATGGTTTATTTTTCTCACTTTCATTATTCTTGATGGGGGTTTTTAATAGAGCTCAGCGCCATCTTATCCCAGAAAGAAAAAAATTGTCAGAGATAAATGTATGATGAGTATGCAAAAAACAAAAATAGAAATTAAAAAAATTTATTATGGAAGCAAAGAACACTGCCCATAAAATTTAATCTTTGGCAGTTCAAAAAAAACCATGGGTTTCAGACTTCCTTGGTGGTGCAGTGGTTAAGAATCCGCCTGCCGATGCAGGGGACACGGGTTTGAGTCCTGGTCTGGGAAGATCCCACATGCCGCGGAGCAGCTAAGCCCGTGCGCCACAACTACTGAGCCTGAGCTCTAGAGCCCGCGAGCCACAACTACTGAGCCCATGTGCCACAGCTACTGAAGCCCACACGCCTAGAGCCCGTGCTCCGCAACAAGAGAAGCCACTGCAGTGAGAAGCCTGTGCACCGCAAGGAAGAGTAGGCCCCACTCGCTGCAACTAGAGAAAGCCGGCGCGCAGCAACGAAGACCCAACGCAGCCAAAAATATAAATAAATAAATAAATAAATATTTAAAAAATGCTTTAAAAAAAGGGGGGTTTCTAACAAAATAAATGAGACCGGTTTTCTTCCCCTGGGTCTTATGTCTGTTTTATTGCTAGAGAGCCTTTCAACTTAACCTGTCTCCACACCAAGCTCTTCCTTTTCCTTAATTAACATCAACAGTTTTCATTAGCTATTTTATGATTTATCTGTTGGTGATCCTCATTAGCTTTGCCATGGTCTTAAATTTGTCCTGACATTTACTATCTTACTATATAAGGTTTTATGATTAATTCTGAGTGTATACGAGCTAGGTTTCTAGTCATTAACATTTTTTACGTTGTATATATTCACATTTTACAGAACGTCTTATATCTTAACGTTTTTGCTTATAATTTTATATAAATGACTGACATCCATTTTATTAGCTTCCTCATATGTTCATGCATATAAACAAGGAAAACTAAATAACTATACATCACCCATTCAGTTAATGGTAGACCTTTAAGAAACAGAAAAATATATTAAGATTTCCTGTATCTGCAAAATAAAATTTAATGAAATATTGTAATTTGGCTTTGTAACCAGACTCTATTTTTCATTGTACACTTATTGAACACATATGCAAAATATTGTCCAAGGAGCAGGGAATAAAGTAGTGTTTCTGCCTCTAAGTAGCTTGACAGTATATTGAAAAACTGTAATAAGTCCAGTCATTTCACAGATTTAGGTATGTTTATTTCAAAATGTGTTGGTCTCCCTTTGTTCCACACTCTAACAATGCAGACAAAAAGCCATAATCCCTACAATAAATTTTTACAATGATTTTTTTTAGATTTTGTGTTTAGCCATTTGTATAACTGTTTTGTTATTCATTCCATGGTTATAAGGGCCTAAAATATGGCAGGTATTAGGGACCCATAGGCAAACACTAAAGGTTCATTATATTCAGATGGAAAAGGAAATTTAATACACGTAAAAAGTGTAAAAGATAAATAAATTACTAATTTCAAGTAATGTTTAGTGCTATTCTTTCAACAGTTGTTTTCTGAGTATCTACTCTATGCTAAAATTCTGATCTATGAAGGAAATCATATAGGATGATGTGAGACTGAAGGGCAGGGGTTGGGAAGTTGTCTTATATTAGCTGTTCAGAGAAGGCCTCTCTGAGGAGACGACATTTGAACTGAGACCTAAATGACAAATAGAAGCAGAAGAGTTTCCTAACTTGGGTCCTGGGAGTCTGTGGATAGAATTCAGGAGGCCTGTAACCTTGGAGGGAAAAATAATTACATCTCCATTTTCTCTAAACTCAGACAAAAAATTTAGCATTTTCTTCCATTTGAATGTAGGCCACAAACTTCAGTAGCGTTAGCAGCACCTGTTACTTTGTGATCAGTATTTTAATATCACATCGAAGTTCTTGCAGAATCTTGAAATATCATCATTTCTTTGAAATGATGGTATTTCTTAGATCTGCCACTAGATCTGAGTATACATTCTGCTAATAAAGAAGCACATGTATTACTGTATCAGTTACATGTTACTGTGTAGCAAATTACCCCAAATTTAAGGGCTTAAAATAATACCCCATGATTTTATGGGTCAGCTATTTGAGCTCTACTCAGCTGGGCAGTTCTTACAAACTAACATGGGGTCACTCATGTGGCAGCCATCATCTGGCAGCTCAACTGAGCCAAAGAGTTCAAGATGTTTCACTCCCCTGCCTGGCAGCTGGTGCTGATTATGGGCTGGGCCACGTGCTCCAGCAGGCTAGCCTGGGCTTCTTCACATGGTGGCAGTGTTCCAAGAGAGAAAGAACAAGAGCTACAATGCCTCTTATTTACTTATTTATTTGGCTGTGCCATATCCTGGTTGTGGCACGTGGGATCTTTTAGTTGCGGCATGTGAGATCTAGTTCCCTGACCAGGGATCAAACCCAGGACCCCTGCATTGGGAATGCGGTGTCTTAACCACTGGACAACCAGGGAAGTCCCTACGAAGGCTTCCTAAAGATAGACCTTTAGCCTTCCAAGCTAAAGCTTCCACTGCATTTTGTGGGTCAAAGCAAGTCAATGAAGCCAGTTCAGGGTTGACTTCAGACTCCACTGCGTGTGGCCATAGGGAAATGTGATTAATTGGGGGCCACTACCATAATCTACCTGATTACCATATCATAATTTTGTAAAATATTATATTAACTTAATTTGAGCATAATCAGTGTCCTTTGTAATCTTGTCTTTTACACTGTAAGGGAGGAAAATTTCCTTCTACCCTCTTGGGTTCTGTGACTGGGATAAAGAATTAAACTGACATAAAACAGATTAATAAGAAAAAAGCCTACAAATTTAATTTTTTTACAAGTACATGGGAGTGTTCAAAAGGAAAATGAAGACCAGAAGTCATTAGACCCAAAAGCTTGTATACCTTTTTACACAAAGAAGGGTAAATTGTGGGGATGTGACAAGACAAAGGAGCTTGGGCTAGGGGCAGTATATCGTGGAACAGTGACTAGGAACTAAATGGGGGAAACTAATGGAAGATCATTTTAGTAGATGTGTTTGTACAGGTCCATTTCAGCATCAATTCCCAGTCTCTTGTGATAAGAACGTTCTCTTCCTGGTATAGGAAGGGCATTTTTCTCAGGGGAAATTTCATGTCCTGCTTTTAGGTAGAAAGGGGGAGGGCAGAGAGCCCTTCCTGCATCTGCTGTTTCTCAAGTGCCTTCAGCTCAAAATAATCAATATACCAAAGTGGCATATGTTGGCATGGGAAGTTCTGAACTCTTTCAGTGCCCTTTAAAATATCATTCTGAGAAGAGCTCCATCGGCTTCACCACGTTGTCAAAGAGGGTCATGGCGCAGATGAGGCTAAGAACCCTTGATCTGGAGACAGGGAGTCGGGGAGGGGGAGTGAAAAAGCCTGAAGGCGGGAATGAGCGGCCAAGTCCAACATGGTAGGGGGCAGAAGGAAGCTTCTGTGGCTGAAGCCAGGTGAGGCCAGAGTGTCTGGACCAAGCCAGGATTAGACCACGTGGCTTAGTTGGAAGATTTTGAAACTTGCAGAGGGACCCCCAGGAGTTTGGAAAGTTGGTATTGTATGCATACTAATCTATAACTTTCTTTTATATTTCATAATGTATTGTGGCTCTCTTTGCATTTTAGTGCATAAAGCTCCTCACTCCTTTCTTCTCATTCTTTTAAATAATTTTATAATGCTTCACTAAAGGATGCATAATAATTTATTTCATTGTTCCCCCATTAGCAAACATTTAGACTGTTTCCAATTCTTTGTGTAAATATACATGAATTTATTTTTATTTACCTCTAAGAAAATATACTTAAGAATGATTTTTAGTTGTAGAATTGCTGGGTCATGTGTATGTGCTTTTAAAGTTTGACAGGTATCATTAAATTCTTATTCAAAAAAAGGTGGTACCAATTTACACTCCATGAGATGTTTTTATTATTATTTTTAATTACCAAGACTTTATCTACACTTCATAAAATCTAGAAGTTTTGTATTTACTGTTTATTCTCTTGTTTCAGAACAATGAGATGGTGGAGCTACAAAGAATACGGATGAAGGATGAAATCCGAGAATATAAATTCCGAGAGGCCCGCCTCCTTCAGGACTATACTGAACTAGAAGAGGAAAACATCACGCTGCAGAAACTGGTGTCCACATTAAAGCAGAACCAGGTGAGGTTTAAGAAGATTTTTGGTTACACTCCAGATGGATCTATACCTTCTGACCATTAAGGTTAAATCTTATATTTATCAGAAAAGAAACTGTCAAAATTTGCCTCAATCTCCCAACATTAATTATGTGCTGAAATTTCCCAACCCTCCTATTTCAGCTAAATTTAAAAGGCAAACCTAGAAGTAGTATAATTACCAAAAAGCTTTATTGGATAAGAAAAATCTTACTTTATACTTTAGCTCTATGTTAATTTATTTCTGGAGTAAGTTAAATGTATGGTAATCAGTTTAACCGCTGACCTCTCATTAAAGCCTGGGTTTGTGAGCCTGTTTTGTAATACAAGCTTAAGGTTTCCCTGCAATCTCTATCAATCTCTCTCTCTGTAAACTGCTTTCAAATCATACGAGGATTATGAAATATAAATCAGTACGAACAACATTATAAGAAAAAAAAGGCCTGATTTCTTTATTCTGCTGTAAGCTGACTAAAAAGATTGCATGTGTACATTTAAATAATTTTGTGGGTAATGAGACTTAGATTGCTTAATTGCTGAATTTTCCTGATCAGTTTGCATTGTGGTTTGTTATAGTTATTAGTAATAGCATTCTTGAATCTGTACTTTTGGTAGAATTTATTTATGAATAAAAGTCATAGGTAGTTAAGCAAAGGTGGACTGGATTTCAAGGTCTTTTCAAAGGTGGTTCCTCAACCACAACCCTGTTCTGGTCTCAACGCTGTTATAACCTCTCAGATCAGGTCATCAAACTGTGCCAGGCACTGTGCTAGGCTACAGAGGTACCAGAATCCAGAGGGTACGATTCTTACCCTCCGTCAACTTAGAGGGCAGCCCAGTTGTATGCTTCCACCTCTCTCCCTTCTCAAGTTGGTATCTCCTTCCAGAACTGTTTCAGTCAGCCCTTCATATCTATGGGTTCTGTGTTTGTAGCTTCAACAAACCACAGACTGAAAATATTCTAAGAAAAGAAATTCCAGAAAATTTCAAAAAACAAAACTTGAATTTGCCGCACACTGGCAGGTACATAGCATTTACATTGTATTAGGTATTATAAGTAATCTAGAGGTGATTTAAAGATGAGCCAATGTGCGTGGTTATATGCAAATGCTACAACCACTTTATCTAAGTTTTTTTTTTTTTTTTGCGGTACGCGGGCCTCTCATTGTTGTGGCCTCTCCCGCTGCGGAGCACAGGCTCCAGACGCGCAGGCTCAGCGGCCATGGCTCACGGGCCCAGCCGCTCCGCGGCATGTGGGATCTTCCCGGACCGGCGCACGAACCCGTGTCCCCTGCAGCGGCAGGCAGACTCACAACCACTGTGCCACCAGGGAAGCCCTATCTAAGGGTTTTGAGCACCCAGATTTTGGGGTCTGCCAGGGGTTCCTGGAACCAATACCCCACAGAGACTGAGGGATGACTGTGTGGTTTTGATAGATGTAAAGATGAAAAGTGGAAAGGAAAAATCCAGGAGAAAATTGACACAATTGAAATTTTATTATTGATCATTGCCACTTCTGCCCAGCTTTGGAGTGCTGGGGATCAAAATGTGTACTAAGGAGTGCAGGGGGTGGTTCCAGACCATGAAAAAAGGGTTATCTGGATATCCCATGTGTTTTTATCTCATTCCTTCCCCTTTAAGCACTGAATCACTGTGTGTGCTGAGGGCTGGCAGTACCATGAGACCCCAGGTCTTGATTTGTCTGGGGACAGTGAGCTCACAGTGGGGAAAATTAGATTTTTTTAAAATATATGTTTCTTAGAAATAAGAAGGGTATTTTTTGTTGTTTAGTTTCTTTGGTCGGTGACGAGGAATGTAGAAGACTTGAAGCAAGTTTATGTGATGTGCAAATATTTAAAGTGGTCATTTCTCCTGATTCCTACAGGTCCTCATTGCTCTCTGCACAGGCAGGGGTGCGGAGAGCATCCATCTACACTGTAGGGTTTCCCATCACTGCATGTGGTAGACTAATTTACTCAGGAGGTTAATTTAGGCCAGTATTAAGTATTCTTGAAAGACTGCCAGGGTATCCTGTGAGTATTCATTAGCCCAGATGCCATTTCTGTGGGAATTTGTACTACTAGCCTGGCTGATTACTGCTTACAGTTTACCCATACCCTCCCACCAGTAATTGAAACATGGAAATCAAATGCTTAACTCAGAAGTTTGAAAAAACAAACAAAAATGTATACATCTTTAAAATTTTATTTTGTAGATGTAATATGGTAATTTTCCCAATTAAGTGTCTAATTAATTAATTTGAAATCATTTTCCTTACAAAGGGCCATTCTGGTTTATTTCCTAACAAATGGGTGCACTGTAGTGTCACAAGTCTCTCCCAATTAAGGAAATGCTGGGGTTTGTTTTTTTCTTACTATTGGCCTTTATTTATAGGATTTAGCATATATCGTAAACTCTCTAATTAATGAAGTATTAAATATAATACTTTACGTATAAATACCACAGATTTTTTTTTCAAAGACGTGATGATGGCTGGCTTTCAATCTCAAAATTGGTCTGAATGTTGCTTTGTACTGAAGTTTCCTATACAAAACATACTCTTCCAGCCTGGTTTGAGGTTTCTCTAAATAGGAAAGCTACTAGAATTGTAAAATGTTTAGTTCAAAGAACTAGAAGATGCTCTTCTTCTGAAGTTCCATTTTCCTGTTAAATGTTGATTATTTTCTAAATAATTGTTTAAATAGCACTTCTTACTCCATATGTAGCTTCTATATATTAGTTTGTTTCCATCTCTCTTCACTATAGTATAAACACCTAAAACAGGGGCTGGCCCATTGTAGGCATTAAATATTAATAAATACTTGTTGAAATAATGAATGAATGTTTTTTCTTTATCTGACATCCACAATTCAACTTACAGAGGAAACTAAAATTTAAGAGTATTATAATTAACCATACCAATTTTTATTCGTGATCCTACACCAAAGAGTTGACTCTGAAAACTTTAGCCGCATTCCTCTGTGTGCTGATTTGGTTCTGTGTCTAAAATAAAATTAGACCCAACCTTATAAATGTTTTATACCTTTATACTTTTCAAACCAAAATATCTGAAAGAAGTGCAGTAAGCAGCAGTAGCCATAAAAAAGTGTCAACTGTCAGTTCCCCATCAGAAAAAATCAGAAAAATCTGTTGATGAAACAAAGCTGTTTGTTAGACCTCTTGCAGTAAGATAACAGCTCAACAGAGCCTTAGTAGTATCTCAAAACAGGATGTCAACAGGAAGGATATTCATAGGATTTGAGGATCTGGACTGGTAGGTCTCACATGGTGGGAAAGTGGTTGGGTTAGACAGAGTTTATGACATAGCTTTGAGTTGGGAGGTACAGTAAAGTGAGGGTCTTGATTCAAGTCTTGAGGAAGCTGTTTTAGTTGAGTCTTATCTTCCAGGAGCAAGTTTTTCCGTCAAGCAGCTAAATTTTTTATGCCTAGTCCCAGTATCAGTTAACATAGAGGCAGGACCCAGTACTGCTTTACATAGGACAGGAAATCATGCTCAAGTTTTAGATATGTGATGGCAGGAGAGAGAAATAATAAATTTCATGTCCCTAATAGCTCACATATTGAGCTAAAGCATTCAATATTTGTTATCTAAGCATTGAAAACCCTAGTTTTCAATTAATAATACAATCATTTTTATTATGAAGAATATTTCCTCTAGGGATATATTTCTATTGATATATTTCTATCAAGTAATAATATCATAAGAGATATTAAAGATATTATTTCCTGGGATCAATTCAGTTTGATTTCATTTAACCAGTATTTCAGGGGTATCTTTCTATGAGGCCATGTACTTTTTAAGAACAAAAACCGTGGTCACTGGCTCAAAGAGCTCATGGTCCCAGTAGGGAAGGCAGGTAATAAACTCAACCATCCATGTAATTGAAGAGTAAAGCTATGTGTTAGGTTTGGCAATACGGGTCCAAATTAAGATCTTTAGAGTTCTAAATAAAGCCCAAATGGAAAACAGCAAGAAAAAAAAAAGATCTTTAGAGTTCCTAAACTCTGAAAATATTATGGTACTTATTTCCAACCCTCATTAAAAATAGAATTACCAAACTATGAAGTTGCTATAATGAATCGCAACAAAGTACTGATTTTTCTCATGGTGACTACTTTGATGCTTTCTTTAACATATCAAATACCAATTTTTAAGTGCCTTCTCATTCTATTTCTTGGTGCCTCCACTTTGCTGGGGCTCTAATCATATGATAAAGCCTTGCAATGATGGTACAAGAAAGGAGTGATCTGTTTGCCTGAGTGGGTCAACAAAGACTTCAAATTAGGATCAGAGTCTTGACTTGGGTCTTGAATGATGAATAAGAGTTTTCCAGATGACTGTCTTTGCCTAGGCAGAGAAACATGAAACAGCTGGGTGAATAGGAACCACATGTGAGAGAGTGGAATGAGTGAAGCTGCCCAGCTAGAAAGAGGTCAAGTCCCTAAACACAGTTTATTATTAGTATCTAATATCATAATTGATGTTGTTATGTTTTTTCTATTTTATTTTTTCATTCACAATAGTTTATTCAGCAAATACTTATTAAGAGCAGAATTTTGTTAAAACACTATGAAGGAATACTGAAGCACTGTGAGGGACACCTGGGTGCATAGAAAGTATTTCCTCTAAGTAGTTGTGGAGAATATTTATTAAAAATATTTATTAAAAGGTGGCATGTGGTAAGAGCCATGGAAAAGGCCCCAAAGAAGGCATTTGGGCTCAGAGCCGAGTTCTCTTTCACCTATAGACTTTCACGACCAAGAGAGTGTTTGAACAGGCTCTTATTCGGTTGTAATTCAAGAGTAATTATTGATAACAATATATATGTATTATTTTTCTTAAAATCACCTTTATTCCCACCACTAAAGAACAACTATTATTAACATTTTGTTAAATTTCCATTTGATCTCTTGTATTCCACAGTCGTAATACATTATCCTTTTTCACTCAGTTGTATTTATTTCCTATATCATTACAAACCTATTGTTGACATCGTTTTGATAACTAAGATTATATCATATTCTTAAGAAATTATTTGTTCAAGGGATTATGGCTTTGCTTTTTAAAAAAATTATCTCTTAGGGATAGATCCTAAAGTATGTGATATCTAGGGGTTAAAATAATCCAACTAGGGGAGTGAATGGAAATATAGATGAAAGAAGAGTAGACAGGAGTTGATGACTGTTGAAGCTAAGTGGTGGGCTCCTGGGGGTTCATTGAACTCTTCTTGCTTCTTGGGTATTTTTACATTACCCACAATAAAAATTTTTTTAAAAAGAAAAAAAAGAAAAGAAAAACATCTCATTATGTGATGGTAAAAATATTTGGTAGATTTAGATTGTTCTAAATTCTTTACTCTCTCCCTCTGCCACGTAACCTGGCAGTGCCCTAGAAAGGGCAGAGTAAATTGGCCAGCTCCATTGACCTTGGTCTTAGTCATGTGACTCTCTGACCATTGGAATGTTAGCAGACATGATGGAGCACAGATTTCAGACATACTACCTTGGTTTGACTAATCCCCTTACCTTCATGCCCCAGGAAGCGTGACCCTTCAAGTTTGGTCCTAAAACAAGACATGTGCAGCTGACCTGAACACAGTCTGAAGCCTGAAGCCAAGTCTATCCAACTGGCAGCCTGAAGCAGAGCTGCTGGTGCTGGCACACAATCACCTGGTTATGTGGGGATCTTTCTTGCAGCTTTGCTTGTGTAAGAGATCTTCCGCCAGTTTCCAGTTGGTTTTCTGTGAGAATTGTCCCACATGTAGATGTATTTGATGTGTTTGTGGGGGGAGGTGAGTTCCATGTCCTCCTACGCCACCATCTTGATCCACTTCCATGTATTTTTTTGTTTGGGAGTAATTGGTACTGTTATTGCAGATTCTATCCTTAAGCACATGAAGTTTTTCTTTGCTTTCTCATCTTACTCTCAAACATATTTTATTGAGATTATATTCTTATTGTGATCATTTAACTAACTTACCCTGAGTTTAAAAATGTCCTCGTTATTAATAATTAAATAAAACAAGTAATAGTGATGATAAAAATCTTTTCTTGGATTGTGAATATTCTGATAAACTATTACAAAAAAATATTCTTGATTTATTAAGCAAACAGTGCCCCCTTTTGACCACTGGACTCCATAAAAGAAATCCTGAGAGAGAGGTACCTTTTTCATCTCTGCTAGGAATTGAATTTATATGTATGGATATCTAAAGAAACCATCCTGTGTTACCTTAATGGTGTACATACCGCGTGCTTCTCAGATTTATTTTGTACCGTTTTAATTTTTAAATGTTAGGTCCACTAGAGTGTTTAATGGCAGTTTTGTTAGACCCAAATTTTAGTTTTATGAATCTTCTTTATCGTATCTGATTCAGGTTGAATACGAAGGTTTAAAGCATGAGATTAAGCGATTTGAGGAGGAGACGGTGCTGCTAAATAGCCAACTGGAAGATGCCATCCGGTTGAAAGAAATCGCTGAGCACCAACTGGAAGAAGCCCTTGAGACCTTAAAAAATGAAAGGGAGCAAAAGAACAGCCTGCGGAAGGAGCTCTCCCAGTACATCACACTCAATGATAACCATATCAGCATTTCAGTCGATGGACTCAAGTTTGCAGAGGATGGAAGTGAACCCAACAATGATGACAAAATGAACGGGCATATTCATGGGCCCCTTGTGAAACTGAATGGAGACTATCGGACTCCCACTCTAAGGAAAGGAGAGTCTCTACACCCTGTTTCTGACTTATTCAGTGAGCTGAACATCTCAGAAATACAGAAATTGAAGCAGCAACTTATGCAGGTAAGAACTTTGTTTAGGGCTGTTAGAGTGAATATTTTGTAAGTTACGTGTACTGTGTTGTGGGATTTCTTATTGTCACATTTTAGTTCCAGATTATTTTTAAGAATATTCTTTAACTAGCAACTTTGAAAGTACAATAGTTTAGAAAGACACAAAAGAGGTGTTGAAGAGAAATCTCTCATTTGCATTGCTTTATGAAATTTATTTCTTAGATAAATTAGATAGCAATGGAGTGTGAAGGGAGAAAAGGTAGCATCTTGATGCATTTGTCACAAAAGAATTCAAAAGCTTTATACACAAGAGAAATGACAGAAAATGAAGTTTTCTATCACAAGCAACTCTGTGTATAGCTTCAAGATGAATGGTTATACTTCACAGCAATATTTTAAGCTCTAAAAGACATGAAGGACATGACATGGGGAGGGGGAAGGGTAAGATGGGACAAAGTGAGAGAGTGGCATGGACATATACACAATACCAAATAGATAGCTATTAGGAAGCAGCCGCATAGCACAGGGAGATCAGTTTGGTGCTTTGTGACCACCTCGAGGGGTGGGATAGGGAGGGTGGGAGGGAGGGAGATGCAAGAGGGAAGAGATATGGGGATACATGTATACGTATAGCTGATTCACTTTGTTATAAAGCAGAAACTAACACACCATTGTAAAGCAATTATACTCCAGTAAAGATGTTAAAAATAAATAAGTAAAAGACATGAAGGACTTTCTATATATAAACTAGCAGGATATCATATGATTATGATCATATGATTAAAATACAGAACAGGTATAAATCTGAAACCAAGGATTTCTTCTCCCTACATGAGCTAGGCCTTAAATTTTTAGCATCTTCTAATCAGATGTCTTGGGGAGAGTCCCACAAGCTTACCTCACTGTGAAATGGCTTTCTAATGTAGTCTTGCTTCCTGACTATACGTTAATCCAGTGATGATAGAAATGTTGTCAGAGGAGCAGCATCGCCACCACCATCATCACCTGTGGGCTGCTGAGGGACAAATTGTTGGGCTCCCCACAGATCTACTGAGCCAGGTATCTGCTTCAACAAGCTTGTTAGGTGACAAGTTTGAGGCTTGCTCTTCAGTCTGTTATCCCACCAAGGTTCTTTGCATAAAGCTGATAATTAAAGGCCTTAAGACTCTGGCAATCACTTTTTTTTATAGCAAACAGGGCTTATAATTTTCTTTTCTATTTATTTATTTATTTATCTATCTATCTATTTATTTATGGCTGTGTTGGGTCTTTGTTGCTGAGTGTGGGCTTTCTCTAGTTGCAGCGAGTGGGGGCTACTCTTCATTGCTGTGCGCGGGCTTCTCTTGTTGTGGGACAGGGACTCTAGGTGCTCGGGCTTCAGAAGTTGTGGGGCGTGGGCTCAGTAGTTGTGGTACATGGGCTTAGTTGCTCTGCTGCATGTAGGATCTTCCTGGACCAGGGCTCGAACGCGTGTCCCCTGAATTGGCAGGCAGATTCTTTTTTTTTTTTTTTTTTTTTTTTTTTTTGCGGTATGCAGGCCTCTCACTGTTGTGGCCTCTGCTGTTGAGGAGCACAGGCTCCGGACACGCAGGCTCAGCGGCCATGGCTCACGGGCCCAGCCGCTCCGTGGCATGTGGGATCTTCCCGGACCGGGGCACGAACCCGTGTCCCCTGCATCAGCAGGCGGACTCTCAACCACTGCACCACCAGGGAAGCCCAGCAGGCAGATTCTTAACAACTGCACCACCAGGGAAGTCCCAGGACTTATAATTTTCTGCCTCTACAGAAATGATGACTGAAAATATAATTAGCAGAAGTAAATAAGACTAGAGAACCCATGAAATTAATATATTATTAGGCTTATTTTTAATATTATATCAAAAGTTAACATACCCTTTAACTTTTTTTTTTAATATTTATTTATTTTTGGCTGCGTTGGGTCTTCGTTGCTGTGCGTGGGCTTTCTCTAGTTGCGGTGAGCGGGGGCTACTTTTCATTGAGGTGCACAGGCTTCTCATTGCGGTGGCTTCTCTTGTTGCAGAGCATGGGCTCTAGGTGCGTGGGCTTCAGTAGTTGTGGCTCACAGGCTCTAGAGCGCAGGCTTAGTAGCTGTGGTGCATGAGCTGAGTTGCTCTACGGCATGTGTGATCTTCCCGGCCCAGGAATTGAACCCATGTCCCCTGCATTGGCAGGCGGATTCTTAACCACTGCGCCATGAGGGAAGTCCACCCTTTAACTTTTTTTTTTTTTTTTTTTTTTTTTTTTTGCGGTATGCAGGCCTCTCAGTGTTGTGGCCTCTCCCGTTGCGGAGCGCAGGCTCCGGACGCGCAGGCTCAGTGGCCATGGCTCACGGGCCCAGCCGCTCCGCGGCATGTGGGATCTTCCCGGACCTGGGCACGAACCCGTGTCCCCTGCATCGGCAGGCGGACTCTCAACCACTGCGCCACCAGGGAAGCCCCACCCTTTAACTTTTAACTTTACCTGCCCAGTGCTTTTGGCTGCTGAAAGAGAATTAATGAAAATTCATTTTCTCAGTGTTCAATTTGAATCAAGGTAAGAGGGTATGGCCACTGGAAGAAAATTAATTTCATATAGATTTACCTGACTGCAAAGTGCAGTTCTGTGTAGGTAATACTTTTCCATGTCTTCTTGCTCACACATTTCTTGTGAAAAAAAATTTTTGTGACATATATTTACAAGAACGTATGCCCTCAAATTGAATAGAATTAATGTAAAATTTTTCTTAAACTATCATGTTGGTTTCTTTAGGATAAAAATTTAGTGGGTTGAAGCTTTTGTATTTTCTTTTTATTTTGGTAGCAGTGTAGAGTATATGAGGAAGAGGGGGTTTTATGTGTAAACAGCTCAGTAGTTTTCAATCAGGTCAACTATTGGTTGAAAGCTCAGAGCTGTTCTCAGTTTTAATCCTAAAGGTAATCTGAGCTGGGGAATACAAAAGTCCAAAAGAGAGGAGTAGTTTAATCAAAAGAATAGTGGAGAACAAGTTCTCAGCAAGAGAGTGGTTCTCAATGGGAGCCACCTTGCAGCATTTGGGGTGGGATAGTTCCTCATTGTCTGAGTCTGTTTGATGAGTTACAGGAGGTTTAGCATCTCTGGTCCCAACCCATTAAATGCTCATTACATCTCCTCATAGATGTGGTGACCAAAAATGCCCCACACATTTCAAATGTCCCAAGGGTCAACCTCTAGTCGAGAATCATTCTTAGAGGGATAGCACTTTACTCTCCCATAAAATGGGGATACATTTTACCTTCTTCAAACTGTCATGAAGGATTTTGAGTTAATGTACACAGAGTGCTTAGAACAGGGCCAAGCACATGATAAATGCTCAATAATTATGAACTATTACCATTATTTCAACTCCACAATGCCTTTAATTTGTTAAGCACTCCATTTATTTAGCTATTATTAATATAATTAACTGTTATTGTTGGATGATTAGCTCAAGGATCATCATCTCAGATGGGTGTAATGTGGTTGCTGGTAAGTCTCAGGGTGTGAGACAGTTTGAAAAGGGATATTCATTCAGCAAAAAGTTAGAGTGAGAAAAACTTGGCTGGATAAACCGTCCCTCAATATATGAGAAAACTGTGTACCTTTGAATCTTTCATTAGAACTTAATTAATGCTGACAGTTTATAAAGATGTAGAGAGACACAGGAAGGGCCTTATGTCCCAAAGTTTGCTCTTAATTTAGCTGTAAAAAACAGGCTCCACACAGGAAGGGCTTTGCAGTGTCCAGTCTCACACTTGGAACACTAACTACTAATTTTGTTGTAGGCCAAGTAACCACCTCTTTTCTTTTAACCAGCATTTTTGTAATATATCTCATTCAAATTGTTGAACACAAGTATAGCAGAATGTATCTTCTCGTGCATAATTTCTTTATAATCTGAGTTTTTCCTTAGCTATGTGTCCCCTTGTGTTTAATTCATATAAATAAATTATAAAAACATTACAGGAGGGCTTCCATAGTGGCACAGTGGTTCAGAATCCGCCTGCCAACGCGGGGGACACAGGTTCGAGCCCTGGTCCGGGAAGATCCCACACGCCGCAGAGCAACTAAGCCCGTGCACCACAAGTACTCAGCCTGCACTCTAGAGCTCGCATGCCACAACTACTGAAGCCCGCGTGCCTAGAGCCTGTGCTCCGCAACAAGAGAAGCCACCACAATGAGAAGCCTGTGCACGGCAACAAAGAGTAGCCCCCACTCTCCTCAACTAGAGAAGGCCTGTGCACAGCCACGAAGACCCAATGCAGCCAAAAATAAATAAATTTTCTTTTAAATTACAGGATACATTGCATAGAAGTTATTGCAGTTGGTGTTGATGTGAATGAGCCTTGAAAATAATATGGCAGTTCTAATAAACAACACTTACACACACCTTGCAGCACATACCATGGCAGTACCATTGTTTTGGACCTTCTGAGGGAGCAATAAAATGCACTTTCACTGTGACTATCTGGAACACTTGGGGCCAGATGTATTTTGAAATTAAATATTCAGAATATAGAAAGTTTAGGCAGGGAGAAAATTTCCCCTCTTCCCTTCTAGGTTCTTTGGCTGGCCTAATAATTAAATTGAAGACAGATTAACAAGAGAAAAACAAATTTAATTTCGTATGTAGAAGGGCAGAGGCAGGAATGTAACACCCTATACCAGGGAATATGCAGCTTTTAAGATTTTCTTTCATAGGATTAAAGAAACCCTTTGAGGGACTTCCCTTGTGGTCCAGTGGTTAGAAATCTGCCTTCTAATGCAGGGGACGCAGGTTTGATCCCTGGTTGGGGACTAAGATCCCACATGCCGTGGGGAACTAAGCCTGCAGGCCACAACTAGAGAGACTGTGTGCCGCAACTACTGAGCCCACGAACTCTGGAGCCTCCCCACCTCAACTAGTGAGAAGCCCGTGGGCTGTGATGAAGAGCCTGTGTGCCTCAACTAGGACCCAATGCAGCCAAATAAATAAATATATATTTTTATGCTTTAAATATACTTTTATTTCTGTTTTTTTAATCAGTCCAAAATAAATATTTTAAAAAATAAAATAAAGAAACACTTTGAAAACAGCATACCTGAGTCAAAGCCTATCAGCCTCTTCTTATCTTGCAAGATTCCATCTATGCATGTAAATTATGTTTTCCCCACTAATGATATTTACTTAACCTGGTTCCAAAAAGAAAACAACTATGTTTATGCCTTGGGTATCAGGAATGTTGGGTTAATTGCTTCACTTCTCTGAGGTGCATTTATAAAAGGGAAGGTAAAAGGTGATAAATTAGCCCCATCACTAGTCTCTATGATGCCTTTGTTGGAATTAGGAAAAAAAAAAAGTCCCCTTCCTCAAGATATCATACTGCCATCTGCTGGAAAATGCTAATAATATTGATAAATATAAAAACCTACACTGACTACAATTTAAATAGTGCCTCCTAGAACTGGATCACCCTCAAAATCCAGTTATTTCAAATAGGCTATAATAATAATAATAATTCTCAGTGACAAGTACTTTAGTTCATTTTATTAGAATGAAAATAAGTAGATCCTGCCTGGGAACACTAAATAAATTACATAATTATTTAAAGGAGTCTCTATGCTTGTGCTAAAATTTCTACCTTTGACAAATAGCCTCTGTTTAACCTCATATCACAGAGAGTCAGACTAAGCAGGAGAAAACTCTTTGCATTGTTTTCTTCAGTATCATACTGGCTATATAATTTCACATGTAATGTGAGAAAATAGTAATATTTCTGTAAAACTGAAATTTTTAAGTTTTGTTGTATCCTCTTGGATGTGGAAGAAATAAAGATCCACATTGTGTTTATAGATATACTGTATTAAAGGCAATTTAAATTTTTCCTATAATGATGGTAAGTGGTCAATTTGCTGCATGTCCCATAAGAGTTAAAAGTAATTTATATATATTTGCTTAATTGGTGGATGCTTATAACCCAGGTAGATAGTGTTATCCCTATTTTACAGATAGGGAAACTGAGGCACAAATATGTTATGTAATTTGCTCAAAGCCAAAAGCCTAGGAAGTGGATTGCTACACAGAGAAAGAGAGAGAGTCAAACAAATGAAATATTATCTGTGCTTAACAGAGACTCACAAAATATTTATGAGATGAAATTAGTAAGACAAGATTGGTCAGTTCCTAGTTTTTAAAAATGTGACAAATACAATTTCTTAGGACAAAGTTGACAACTTAAGTTGTCAAACTATTGTAAACTTTACAGTTAAAGATTACCTTTAAAAGCTTTAGGCAAACACATTTCTCAGAAGCCTTACTTTTTTTTTAAACCATCTGTCAGTAACCATAATAAGAGCATCCATAATCACACAACAAGGGATGAGTCCATGTAGTTATTTTTTAAGAACAGCTTTATAGCAATTATTCACATACAGTCCACCCAGTTGAAGGGTATAATTTGGTGTTTTTTAGTATAGTCACACAGCTGTGCAATCACCACCACAGTCAATTCATTACACCATAAAGAAACTATGTACCCATTAGCAGCCACTCCAACCGTAGACAACCACTAATCTACTTTATGTCTCAGTAGATTTGTCTGTTCTGGACATTTCATTTAAGTGGAATCACACAATATGTGGTCTTTTGTGTCTGGCTTTTATCACTTAGCATAATATGTTCAATTTGTGTTGTAACATGTAGTAGTATTTCATTTCTTTTTATTGCCAAATAATACTCTATTATATAGATATACCACATTTTATTTATTCATTTATCAGTGATGGACATTTGAGTTGTTTCCACTTTTCAGCTATTATGAATAATGCTGTTATGAACATTCATGTACAGGTTTTTATGTGCACTTATATCTTAATTCCCTTGAGCATATACTTAAGAGTGGAGTTGCTGGGTCGTAGGGTAGCTCTATGTTTCACCTTCTGAGGAACTGCCAGACTGTTTTCAAAGCAGCTGAACCATTTCACATCTCCACCAGCGGTGTATGAGGATTCTGATTTCTCCACAGCCTCACAGACATTTATTTGCCACTTGACCATAGCCTAATTGCCCTGACTAGAACTTCTAGTACAATGCTGAATAAAAGTGGCAGAAGTAAACATTTTTGTCCTGTTCCTGGTCCTAAGAGGAAAGCATTCACCATTAAGTATGTCATCTGTGGGTGTTTTGTAGATGACCCAGCAGGTTTAGGAAGTTCTCTTCTATTTCTAGATTGTTGTCTGTTTTCATCATGAAAGGGTATTGAATTTTGTCAAATGCTTTTTCTGCATACATTGAGATGACCGTGTGGTTTTGTCCTGTGTTCTGTTAATACAGTATATTATATTTATTGATTTTTGCATGTTGTCAACATTGCATTCCTTGGTCAGGTTGTCTAACACGTTGCATGTCTAACAACATTGCATTCCTTGGTCAGGTTGTCAACCTGACCCACTTGGTCAGGTTGTCTAACACGTTTTTATATGTTGCTGGATTCAGTTTGCTAGTATTTTGTTCAAGATTTTTGTGTCTATATTCATAAGAGATACTGGTCTATAGTTATCTTTGCCTGGTTTTGGTATCAGAGTAATACTGGCCTCATAGAATGACTTGAAAAGCCTCCCTCCCCTTCTTTTTTTTTTTTTTTCTGAGTCTTTGTCCAGCTGACTGACTTTTGCATATACGTGTGTGTGTGTGTGTGTGTGTGTGTGTGTGTGTGTGTGTGTGTGTAAGAGAGAGACAGACAGAGAGAAGAGATTCCTTCTCACCACACTCTCCAAAATATATTACCTTCTTTTCCAACTGCTGGATTCCCTCACCTTGTGTTTCTTGGTTGTAGGCTGATCTTTTTTCACAGCTCTCATTCATCAGGGCACAGATTTGCCAGTGTTACTTCACTTCAAGCAGAGAAGAATGTTATTTATTTCTGAGTTCTATTTTACATACTCATACTATGTATAACATTACAAAAATCACACCAGTCATTCAGGTGTCAAATTGAAAGTCAGATGACCAGGATAAAGACTTTATGGAAATTAATAACTCATAAAACAGCTTTTATTTCTTTTCCTATAAAAGTCCTAATATAAACATGCAAATTCTGCTGTCTTTTCTTTTGTTCCTTCACAAAAGAAGAATCTATCGGTACTCAATACATATAAATGTGTTTATTTAAAAGGTAAACACTCAGCAAAATTGAAAATAATTTCTATGGTGGTCCAGTGGGTAAGACCCGACACTCCCAATGCAGGGGGCCCAGGTTCGATCCCTGGTTGGAGAACTGGATCCCACATGCATGCCGCAACTAGGAGTTTGCATGCCACAACTAAGAATTCCACATGCTGCAACTAAAGATCCCGTGTGCCGCAACTAAGACTCGGCGCAGTCAAAATAAATAAATAAATAAATGTTAAAATCATCCCCCTCCCTCCGTCATTCCAACTGCCTTTAAAAAAAATAATAATAATAATAATTTCTATGGGATGGGATTTCGCTGGTGGCCCAGTGTTTAGGACTCCGTGCTTCCACTTCGGGGGCACAGGTTCGAAACCTGGCCAGGGAACTAAGATCCCACACACATGCCGCAACTAAGAGGCTGCATGCTGTGTGGCCAAAAAATAATAATAATAATAAAAATTCCTATGGTGCATAATTATAACAATAATAATAATATATTGTGTACTTACACCAGACTACAGAGTTTACAAATTATGCATTCAAGTTTTCTGGCAAAACAACCAACCCTACTATGCAAAGTAAAATCTTCAGTTTCAGATAGAAGACAGAGATTGTAAGAAGAGAAATAAGGCAACTATTCTTAGTCACTGTAGAAGATTATGTATTATTTATATATAATTATAGATTACAGTTAACTCAGCAAGTCTCTCTTGAATAAGTTCTTCACAAATGGAGATTAAAATATACACTTAGAATGAATAGTAATTTTAATCTTTAAAGTGCTTTGCATTTAATAATTCAAAATACCATGTATCTTAAATAGTTTAAGCCCTGCTGTCTGAAATCCAAATACAATTTAAGGTACTTCAAGCCTCAATAGCTGAGGGAAAATGTAATGGCAGAGTTATACAAAATTATTCACAATTTAGTTATCTTTTTTTGGAGGGGGTGGACAGACCAACCTCAATTGTCCAGAAAAAATATATACACACACACACACACCTGTATGTATGTATGTGTGTATTTACATACACACACATACATGTGTATGTGTGTATAAAATTTGGACATCATTCCCTATTCAAATGATTCCACCAGAAATGTATTGAGTGTGGAAATTAGTACTATATGTGGAACATATACATATGAAGGAGACAGTGTTCTATTTATTGTTTTCTGGAGGTACTCTCATGAAGAAATTGGTAGACATACTTTGGGGCTTAGAAAATGTTTATGTTAAATGGGAATTGGCAAAGTCCAGGTTGGAAGCTCTCCTAAAGGCATTATCTCATTTATCATAACACTTTTGCCTCTAAAACAAACCTGAGACACGTTCAGTACATTTTGTTCTCATCCAGTTTTTAGTTTTATCCAAAAGTTTTTCCTATTGAAGAGCTTTTTGAAATCAGCTATGCGTATTGTATTCATGTATACTAATCAAATGATATTTAGATTTTTCAGACCAAATTTACTTAATTTGTAAGAGAAAAAGAAAAAAAACAGTCCATTTCATTGAGATTGTATACAATACCAATAGTAGAATATTTAGGAGATTTTCCATCTCTTTTATCAAAAATTCAAATGTCTTGGTTTTTCATCAAATACTGTGTTGCATAATTACCTGGATTTTCACTTAAAATTATTGCCCAATAGTCTGGATAAGTCAATTCATCTTCAGCTATAAGCAAGTACAATCTGTTATACGTAATGAAACCCAGCTAAGAGGATTTGTATTCAAATATATCCTGACTCTGAGATGAAAGAGTTGCTTTTGCACATACAAATACAAATTTGTAAAGCAGATGTGTTTGCCATGTAGAAGCATTTTGGTCATGGGAATTGGACCACAGTTACCCAAATGTTAACAACAGCTAACATTATAATACCTTAAGCATTAAATTCACTGTCCTACTAAATCATCCAAATGTCCCTATGAGACAGGCATTGTTACGCTCCTTTTATAGATTATTAAACTGAAGCTTGCCCAGATTTGACTTGTGTATAATGCATGAGAATTTGGGTGGGTAAATATGCAGAGCATAATTCTTTTGGAATGATGTACTTTTTGATTGAGTTACCAGAACTGCTGAAATAAGAAAACACTCCAATTCAACTTGTAGTAATGGAAACATGGGCTCTTCTGCATTTTTAAAACATATACATGTCCAAATGTGAATGGGTCAAGCTCATCACTGACATTGCTTTGAAGTCATTCAGAGACTTTCTTTTGCCCTTGCAGGTAGAACGGGAAAAGGCCATTCTTCTGGCCAATCTCCAGGAGTCACAGACGCAGCTGGAACACACCAAGGGGGCACTGACGGAGCAGCACGAACGGGTGCACCGGCTCACGGAGCACGTTAATGCCATGAGGGGCCTGCAGAGCAGCAAGGAGCTCAAGCAGCTGGACGGGGAAAAGGGCCAGGACTCGGGAGAGGAGACCCATGACTACGAGGTGGACATCAATGGCTTAGAGATACTTGAATGCAAATACAGGGTGGCAGTAACTGAGGTGATCGATTTGAAAGCTGAAATTAAGGCCTTAAAGGAGAAATATAATAAATCTGTAGAAAACTATACTGAAGAGAAGACGAAGTATGAGAGTAAGATCCAGATGTATGATGAGCAGATTACAAGCCTTGAAAAGACCACCAAGGAGAGTGGAGAGAAGATGGCCCATATGGAGAAGGAGTTGCAAAAGATGACCAGCATAGCCAATGAAAATCACAATACCCTTAATACAGCCCAGGATGAGTTGGTGACATTTAGTGAGGAGCTAGCTCAGCTTTACCATCATGTATGTCTGTGTAATAATGAAACCCCTAACAGGGTCATGCTGGACTACTATAGGCAAAGTAGAGTCACCCGTAGTGGCAGCCTGAAAGGGCCTGATGATCCCAGGGGACTTTTGTCTCCACGGTTAGCCAGGCGGGGTGTGTCATCCCCTGTAGAAACAAGGACCTCACCTGAACCAGTTTCAAAAGAAAACACAGAGGCCAGCAAAGAACCAAGTCCAACCAAGACTCCCACCATCTCTCCTGTTATTACTGCCCCACCATCATCTCCAGTATTAGACACAAGTGACATCCGCAAAGAACCAATGAATATCTACAACCTTAATGCCATAATCCGGGACCAAATCAAACATCTGCAGAAAGCTGTGGACCGGTCCTTGCAACTGTCTCGTCAAAGAGCTGCGGCACGGGAGCTGGCCCCCATGATTGATAAAGACAAAGAAGCCCTAATGGAAGAGATCCTCAAGCTTAAGTCCCTACTGAGCACCAAACGGGAGCAGATCGCCACACTGAGGGCAGTGCTGAAAGCCAACAAACAGGTGATCTCATTCTACTAATGAGCCATGCTAGCCAACACTTTAGTTTATTCCTAAATGTTTTTGAGTGTCCACCACCATCAGGATGAGAGTTCAGATTCCTGGTCATTAGAGGAATAAAATAAACTGGCCAGAGCCAGATCAGAATGTAATAATTTCTTTGAAGTGCGTGAACGGATGAAACAGGAGAGTAGCTATGCCCCACTAAGTAGAGGTAGAGGTGAGGAAATTAAAGCAGGAACAGAGAAGATCCAGTTGCAGATGTAGAAAGGCAGTCCAGGCAGTACTTACCTGGAGCCCAGCAATCACTGAGTGTAGAAATAGTAGATGGGGGGATGCAGAATAGTCTGGCATGGAAGCTCACACCAGGCAGAGACAGCAAGAAAGGCACCCTGGCAGGCAGCTGGAGCAAACAGAGGGGAGCTCTCTAGAGAGAGAGGTAGAGATAGAGATAAAATAGAATGTGCACTAACTCTGCCACTAACCACATATCTGAAATTTAGGTCCACTTGGGATGTTAATTCACCTCAGTCAGAGCTTAAGCAGTAGAGAATTTTTCCTAACCATAGATCTTGTCCTTCTGGCATAAGTAGGAATGCTACCACATGATCCTACCTAACTCCTAGATCTGCTTGATGTCTGAATTTGGTTTCCACCCTCAAGCTTTTTCTGGATGACAGTGCTATGACATATAGGTGGGAAAATATTTTTAACCTCTGTTATTTTCTCTGGAAAGTGAGACTTGAAAGATACCTTTGAGAAGGGTGCTGAATAAAGGGTATTGATAAAAAGAAGCAACAAAACATCAAATACCTTCCTGCAAATGTGAGCAATGCTAGTGTTGGAGAGTGAAAGTTAATTTCAGATTCAGACTTCCTTTCCCTTTTGCCTTTAGCTGGGGGAAACCATACCATTATCATGCCATCTACATTGCAGCTTTCTTCCATCTTTATCTTCAGTTCCCATAAACCTGTTGATAGAATTTGGAGGTCTATACCACAAGCAGTAATAATGTTTGCACTATATAAACATGTTTTTTACAAATCTAAAGGCAAAATAGGACCTTATTTTTGTGCTATCACTTCAGGGAATTAGAAAAGATTAGGATGAATGAAGAATTTGTGAGAGATGTGACTCCAGTTTGAGGTCAGAATAAAGAATTTGTTACCATATCCTTCCAAAGACCCAATGATTTAGTGGTCATGAATAACTAATACCATATTAGATAAGGCTTAGAAGACCTTCATCAAGGACATAATATCCTGGGCATTCTTGGTCAAGCCATTCAAATAACTTCTTTGACTTCTTCCTGAAGTTTGAATATTACTGACCTAGAAACCTAGATCTATAGAAGTGTCAAGGTGCTTAATTGACATAGAAGTACAGATAAGCATGGTTGATCAACCAAGAGAGACTAATTTGTCAATAAGCATTCATTGATTCCATATTTCATGGCAGGTAGTAAGTAGGGATGCAAAAACAAATGACTAGTAATCTAGTAGAATTTCAATACATGCCTGTCACTATTTACAAGATAGTACCTATCATCGAGCATTTTAGAGTGATATAAACAGTGCCATAGGAAGTCAGAGCAGTTCAAAGCATTCCTGGCTGAATTTGTATTTTCATAGTAGTTTGTGGTACCATTTGCATTACATTAGTGTCACAGCCCATATGGTCTCAGTAAATTAAAGGTAAACACATTTCTAGCCATGTCTTTAGTTTACATTTTAATGACGTTAGGGCTATTGCTGTGATGCTGTGTGCCATAAATAGCTCAGGTCTCTACAGATGACATCCACTATATTTAGACATTGTGGAATACTTATTATTAAGGCTAAGCTAAGAAGTCTGTCATAGAGGAAAAAAAGAGAATCTTCCTTTTTTATTAAAACAGGCATTCTGCATTCTCTATGACTTTTAATATACCTTAAGGTTTTCTGTAAGCACAGTGTCTTCTGGTGAGATAAGTAAATGTTTACAAAGGACCATCTGTATACTAAACTGTGATGGATGCTAAAGATTCAAAGAAGGCCAATACATGGTCCCTGCCTTCCAGAAAAAGACTCATAGATTTCTGGGGATGTCAGAATAGAACAGATAATTACAGTTTGATGTTGTACATGCTGTAATCCAATTTGCGGGAACATTGCAAAGGAAGTAACTAATGTATCCTAGATCTAGACCTCTGTGGCTGGAAACAAGATTTTTTATTTAGAAAATCAACTTTGGGAGAATGTGGTGAATGCAGACGTCAGCAAATCTGCTAATGGGTTAGAGATACTTACACTTTCTTAATTCCGAAAAAGCTTTGTGCAGTTTTGTGGACAAAAGTCTACAAACATTGCTGAGTCCTTTGGGGCATTTTTCACAATAAATGAGTTTGTACGTCTGTTTCAGATCTTGCTCTCTGTCACTTCCCTCTCTTTTCCCCTTAGATAACTGACCATGTATGTAGCTCCACGTGTTTACAAACTTGTTACATCTACATTTTCACAACTTAAACTTAACTGTCTGTTCTAAATGATCATGTGTCTAAATTTTTAATAAATCAAACAACTGCCATTTTTCCCCAGGTCGATTTCTGCATTCTGGATAACTATCTGAATCTATAACATTTCTAAAGTTTCTACTGAGTTGTAGCACTACGGAACATACTAAACTGTTTTATGAGTAACCTCTCATTTTAATCTGAATTTAAATACAATCAAAACTATTAAGTTACATTAAAAATAAAAATGTAAAAAACTATTAAGTTATGACTTTGGAATAAAAACATTAATAAACTACCTTATCCAATAGTGTTTTAATTAAAAAAGAATCCATTTATCTCTATAAATGGATTGGCACTTTGTAGAAGAAAGTTGAAGCTGTCCATTTGAAGCACAAAAAGAAATGTTAAAAAAGCACAGTAGTCTTCCTGGGAAATCCCATTCCTAATGGATTTTTTTCATTAGTAATGGGCTTTTTTCATTAGTATTGAATATTTTTACACACTCTGAAAACTGTAGTTAACAGTTTGTAAAAATGGTGTGTATCCAGTTTGGCTTCAATATGAATACCATGGGGGTTATGCATCAACTAGGCAGTCCCTAAATATACATTGATTTCATGCATTGATTTAGCCAACATTTTTTGTTTATTTGTTTCTATTTCCTACTGTGTGTCGGGCTAGTTCTCAATTTGAAACACTCTTAATTCCAAGAACTTAAACATGCCCAAATCCCAAATTCAAACAAATACTTTAATTCATTCAATATTTTGGCGCCTGCTTTGGCAGCATATACACTAAAATTGGAACGATACAGAGAAGATTAGCACGGCCCCTGCACAAGGATGACACGCAAATTTGTGAAACATTCTATATTTAAAATATATGTATATATATATTTTGGAATCTGATTTTACGGAGATTGTGAAGAAGAAGTTGACTATAATTTATTGTTTTGAAGAAGTTGTATACAAAGACTTAGGAAATAATTGATTCTTTGTTAATTCTTTTCCTTAAATATATAATATGGATTTATAGTTTGTTATACTCATGTTATAAATTGCAATGACCTGTGTCTTTTATTCTATATGTTTCAAACCCACCAAGCACAGGTGACAAAAGAATATCTGAGTTCTATTGTATTTCGACTGGAAGCTGTGCTTCTTCACTAACTTCTCCTTGATAAAACCCTTCTTGTATGAAGTTTCATTTTGGCTCCCTTCATATCTGAAAATCCCACACTCTCAACAATCTGCATTAAATATTTACTGAACTACTATCATTCCCTTAGCTCTTGATAGTGATTCTGGTTCACAGCTGGCTTCTAGGGCAATTTATCCACATTATAGATTCACATTTATGTTTTGACATAAAAAAAATTGCCCTATGTCCGAAGTACATATATATGTTTATATAAAATTCAACCTAGACAATTTCACTTTTTATTTATGAAAGAAAGAGACCCAGCATGAAGAATGTGTATGATAGATTTTCCTGATATGAAAATTGTAAGCATTGTGATTTTTCTGCTTTAGACAGCTGAGGTGGCATTAGCTAATCTCAAGAACAAATATGAAAACGAAAAAGCAATGGTGACTGAAACTATGACGAAACTTAGAAATGAACTGAAGGCTTTGAAAGAAGATGCAGCAACTTTCTCATCCCTGAGAGCAATGTTTGCAACAAGGTAATAGTTTTTCTTGCGAGATTAGGTGTGGTACATGGGGAAAAGACTTCAAAATGCCCATGTTCATCTTCGTGCATCGTGAGTGTTACTTAGTCTGCCATCTAAAGGGGCAAGGTGTAAAGAAAATACATGAGATTCCACTCTGACAAATCTAAGATAAAATCTTTTGTGCTGTTTTCCAGAGCCCTCTACTGGACACACTGAATCAAGCAATACAAGTGTTTTTATTTATTAATTTTTTAAAATTTTTAATTTTTTTTTATTTTTTGGCCGTGCCGCACGGCTTGCAGATCTTAGTTCCCCAACCAGGGTTAGAACCCGGGCCCCCAGCAGTGGAAGCAGAATCCTAACCACTGGGCTCCCAGGAAATTCCCCATACAAGTGTTTTTAAATTAATATAATAGATATTTTTTCTAGAGCCTTATGTGCCCAAAAGAATTAGACCAAAAAAAAAAAAAAGAAAAAAGAAAAAAGAACACCTCCAATAAGGGGGAAAAAACTCACTTCCTAAAATAGCTAAATATTACATTATCATCACTGACATTTATTTCTGTATACATAAAAGTGTTTATCATTAGCAAGTATTTGTGTGAAAAAGATACTTTGTAATGAAGATTAATATTTATCATATCAGCTAATTACTTTAATATAGTGTGAATTAAATTATAATTTCTAAAATGTAATTATATATATCACCAAATTTTTCACACTGCCCAACTAATTATTTAGACAAATATTACTTACTACCTCCCCCCACCAGTTTTGTTATGAAGCACCACTATATTTTATTTTTTAGACTTGAAATGACTGTTAAGAATTATTGATTCAACGTTTTCAAAGTCTTGAGGTGTTCAATATAGTTGCAGTTTCCTTTTTGCTGTCACAATTCAGTGCCAAAACATAGTTCTATATTTTATATGATGCAAACTTGGTACAAAATTCACAAAGCATAACTATGCTTATGCTTTATTTACAGATTCAGTAAATTACTTACATGTAGCTGATATAATGTAAAAAAAAAATCCTGGGCCCTGGAATCTGTCCAGCTTCCTTTTAGTGTCAGAAGAGAAAAGGCTCAAACTCAAACTTTGTTATTGACTCTTGGAAATAGCAGTGAGGTGGCCGAGTGCCTAAGAGACCACAAGGTTACAGGAGAACTGAAGGGAACTGACTTCTGGGTCTGAGCACAGTAGAGTTTGGGGAGTAGAACGTCCACACCTCTGGCCACTATGGCGGTGGAGGGCGGCAGGATGGAGAATGGGTTTGGTGCACAATGCCCCCCTCTTTGTAAAGGAAATCAAAACATTTTTAAAGGGACATTTAAAGTCTCGATCTGGTTTATATAAGAATTATTATCCTCAAATAATGCATTTTCACAGAAATTTGTTTTTTCAGGTATATTAACGGCCTTACTCCATAGTATTCTTAAAAATATTTTTATCTAACCAATTAAAATAAATCCAGGGTCCTGAAATCCACATTTTATTTTACTAAGCCCTGATTTTTCTTATGATATTCCTACTATGCTTCTTGACATTCAGTGTTAAAGAAAATGGAACCCGGGAGATTGGGATTGACATATATACACTAATATGTATAAAATAGATAACTATTAAGAACCCGCTGTATAAAACATTAAATTAAATTATATTTTTTAAAAAAAGAAAATGGAAAAAAAAAAAAAAAAAGAAAATGGGACCCACCTGGATCTCAAGTTCTTTCACTACAAAGTCTGTTCTTTCTTTAAAATACCAAAAGTTTTGTGTTAATTTCAAAGTTTGTACAATACATTTTGGGTAACTCCAGAAAGTCATTAACTATCTTCTGATTCATGGAGAGCTCTTACTATCTTAGTAGGTAAATAAATGCAGAAAAAACTCTGAATAATTTTGTGAATAATTCTTCCTTCCAAATGTACATATGCTTAGGTGTTACTTTGGGTAGAAAAAAGACCACCGAGCTTATCCTCCTGCTGCAGCACAAGTATCAAACCTGAATAAAGATGTTCCTGACAGCTGGCTATATCTGTTTTGAACCCTATGCAAATCTTGGTTTGCACCTATTGCTTTATCATCTGTTTGGGAAATCATTGAAGATACTCAGGTTTCTAATTCAGGCAAATCTGCCATATTGAAAGCAATAGCAACTACAATCTGTACTCAATTAAAATAAAACCTATAAATATAGATAAGGAAGTACATATTTTCTTTACAAATATTATTATTCTTTTGCATGCTACAGGCATAAACTATAAAGTTATTGTAACACATCTACAATGCTGTGAACATTACCTGAGACTTTACTGTTGGTTCTTCTGCAACCACAATAACTCTGTCTCTGGGGTTTAAGATGCCACCTATTAACAACGTCCCCATATATACTTCATTGTATAGATTAACTATCAGTTATTGAACCTGCTCTGTTTCCAGTTTTCTACTATAATAGATTACTTCCATTGTGATCTAGGAAGACCAGTGTTCCAAATATCTAAATTCCAGTAAAATTCATTACTTTCAACTTAAGTTCCAAACTTAATTTCACCAAGATTTTCTCCTGACCACTTTTCTGTTGTGGTTCCAGATGTGATGAATATGTCACACAGTTGGATGAGATGCAGAGACAGTTAGCAGCTGCAGAGGATGAGAAGAAGACTCTAAACACTTTGTTACGAATGGCTATCCAGCAAAAACTCGCCCTGACCCAGCGGCTGGAGGACTTAGAGTTTGACCATGAGCAGTCCCGTCGCAGCAAAGGCAAACTTGGAAAGAGCAAGATCGGCAGCCCTAAAGTAAGTGGGGAGGCATCAGTCACCGTGCCCACCATAGACACTTACCTCCTGCATAGTCAGGGCCCACAGACACCCAACATTCGGGTCAGCAGTGGCACTCAGAGGAAAAGGTATGCATGCAGCGATCTTCATAGTATGGTGCAGTGGCCAGATTTTAGTTAACTGCAAAAGTTAATGTGCTCTTATTGTGGAGGATGGAGGAAGGAAAGGAAGGGAAAAACTGGGAGTGGGTGTATAAATGGGCCTTGCCAATGTTGGTTTTTCCAAATTAAAACCTTTGGATACTTGTGTTTATTTATTCCTTTCTGTCCCCCACACCCCATCTCTTGGTTAACCATAATATACTTTTCAAGTGTCTGTTAACATTTTTGCTGTTCCTTGTATGCATAAATGTGCCTCTCCCTTACCTCCAACCTAAAAATTGGTAGACAAAAAGGTCAATATTAAGAATGAAGCTATGTTTTACATGGGTGATAGTTTTAATGGCAATGGTGCTACTTACCAGCTTCTCTCTAAGGAGGCAAGGATATGAATGTGTTCTCTTAGGGGAACTTTTGTCCATATTCCGAAAACTGGTGACTGACTGAAAGGTGATGTCTCTATTTAGGTCAAATAGAATGGAATATGTATAGTCTTTTTCTTAAAAGCAGGTTTTTGTGCTTTTTCATTTGTTATGTGAATATTGTCCAAAAGTCACTTGTATGGTTTTTAATGGCTTGATTTTATGACCTTTTTCCAGAGTCCTGGATGTTGAATTACTTACCCTGTATATTCAGTTAATAGTAAAGTTTTTATTTTAGGAGTTTTCAGTTAAGAATCAAACAATATAAATATTTTCTATTTGTGGTTCAAACTGACTAACTATAATAAATCTCTTTTCCAGTATCCAGTACAGTTTCCAAATAGGGTTGTATCCTGGTATGGAAACTAAACATTTAGTGAAAATCTTGATTTACTTGTTAAAAAATTTTAAATGCCAATATAAATAATGTTGTCACTGGTGAGGCTTTGAAAGGTAATTAAAGTAAAACTTTTTTGTTTCCTATATGTATTTTCTTGGATCTCCTGCAAGACAATTTTCACCTTCCCTTTGTGATCAGAGCCGTCCCAGGACTTCAGGGGCTTCCTACCTACAGAATTTATTAAGAGTTCCCCCTGATCCCACCTCCACAGAATCATTTCTTCTGAAGGGCCCCCCTTCCATGAGTGAATTCATCCAAGGGCACCGGCTCAGCAAGGAAAAAAGGTTAACCGTGGCTCCACCAGGTAAACATTTTTTCCTTGGGTGCATGTGATGCAAATGATGAGTTGAATAGACAGCTCTCCCCTTCCTTCCAACCACTCACTCCCACCCATCCGCAGAGTCTAACTTTAATGACGGTAAATTCCTACGGTTAAAGTAAAAATGCCTTTATACCTCTCTTTCGGTTTCCTTCTTTACTCAGCCAGACAATCATTTCTTAGGAGTCTCCAGCGACCTCCTTTTAACAACAGTCAAGGATGGAAAATGAGAGTTGGAAGGAATGGGATAGCTGAAGGGAAACTAGCAACAGGCACAACACAGGACACACACAGTCAGGTCCTATTTGCAGTTTGGTAGCTCATAGCAATTCCATCTTGGTCAAATTTTGTCATTTTCTTCTGATCATTTTTCATGTAATTTCAGTAAAGGGAGCCATCTTTATAAAAAGCCTTTTGGGCTGATCTCCTTTTGTAGTGACTCAGAATGTCTCCTCAGTTATAGAGAACGTAAAAGTAAAATCCTCTAAGGTTTTGCTCCTCAGGAACATTTAAGGTCTTAGCATAATGTTCTTATAGTTTGTAAGCCCTTATTGATTTGTGCTTACCAGCATGCTCACAACTTACTTTAGCTTCACTGTTTAGCATTTTTCTTCTTTCTTTTTTTAATATTTTTTATTTTTTCTACGAAAGGCCCCAATTGAAAATGTGACTTCTGGCAGATAAAGATCATCCTTTTAGGAAATCCCTGCCTGCATGCTAACTATAGGTCAGAGGTGGTACACAGGAATTCTGTGAAACAAAATAAGCCCAAAGGCAGCTGTTATTAGGCTATTGCAGGGAATGACAAATTAAAACTAATTCTAGTTAGTTGTCAACAGTTAGAAACTCAGGAGATTTCACCTGAACAGCTGTATTTCTGGGCTCCCTTGAAGGATTCTGAATATCTGGCAGCCCTAAGTCTGCATTCATGCATGTCAGCAACCTGTTGGATCTATGTAGTGCCTGCTGCTTTTAAACAGGGCAAACTGCAGTTCACCACAGGGCCTCTCGCTCCCAATTACTTATATCCAGCCTGCTGCACTTGTTCCTGTTATCTTCCGGCCCCTACTGTAACCTTCGAGTTTGCCACAGAATTTTTCTTTTTTTTTTTTAAATTTACTTCAATTTTACCTTAATTCCTTTTTGGAAACCTCAGCCTTTGGATCTCTAATACTGTACTTTCCTTATCTGATTCATAAGTCAGCCTACTGATTGGGATTAAAAGATATGGTGTGGAAATTTATAGCAGAAGTTAAACATTCTAAGAATGTTTGAGGACATAGGTAGTGATAAGGAGTTAGAAGAGCCTTAACAGCCAAAATGTACACCTAAAACAAAAGGCAACAACTCTCCTGGATGTTCCTCCTTTCATAACTCTTATCCTCTTCTTTTAGACTTCTTTGGAAATATCTGTGAGTCACCAAAGTGGTCCTGTTTCATCAGGACACCTAACTTAAATAAAACCCACAGGTCTTTTTGTGTTCCAACTGGACTTAGTAGCACTATCTTCTAGAAGTTAGAAAATAAATTCTGTGATTACTAAGTAACCCTATTGTATTTTAATTTTAAAAGTGACATATCAATAAGATTAAAATTAATAATAAATATTAATAACTATTTTCATTTTATGTATGACTATTTGATGCTTGTTTACATTAATATCTATTTTACATCATTGTCATTACATTGTGGAAACCACTAACAGATATCATAAACTTTTCTATGTTACTGCCTAGTCTTATTTTTATTTTTAAAGGTTGTAGCGTAGATTCTATTTCAGATATTGTTATTGCATTAATCACTACTTCCTCTCTTGTTAGCCTCTGAGATGGTTTTCCATTATTTGTTATAAGATTCTATTAGGAATAGCATGCATTCAACTTCTCATCTATTTCATTTTCTTCTCAAGAGTGAGATCACTGAGTTAAAGTATGAACATCTTTATGTTTTTTGCTCCATTTTGATGTGCTGTCAAAAGGCATATCATGTACTAAAAGTCCAACATTTTCACACATTGACTCTTTCTACAACTTTATAGACACTGTACACATCTTGCAACTCTAAGGCTAGTCAGCATACGTGAATGAGAATACTATTATGTGGTCTTAAATTCTTTAGTGTTGAATAATGAGAAAATGCCATAGGCCTTAGGAATGATTGCTATATACAAGATTAGAGAGAGGAATAATGTGGAATTCAGAATCGTCATTAGGCCAGAAAATCATTTTAATGACAACTTAGCATATTGATAAACCTTATTTTTTTTTTATTTTTTTATTTTTTTATTTTTTATTTTTTTTTTTTTGCGGTACGCGGGCCTCTCACTGTTGTGGCCTCTCCCGTTGCAGAGCACAGGCTCCGGACGCGCAGGCTCAGCGGCCATGGCTCACGGGCCCAGCCGCTCCGCGGCATGTGGGATCCTCCCGGACCGGGGCACGAACCCGTGTCCCCTGCATCGGCAGGCGGACTCTCAACCACTGCGCCACCAGGGAAGCCCCGATAAACCTTATATTTTTAACCATTTATTTGAAGTTAAAATAATAAAAGCAGGAAGAAAGTAAAGCTGTTATTATAGCCTGAAGAATTTTTAACTGGATATCATGGAACCAATCAGATTCATCGTTAATAAATTCTTAAATCAACCCAGCAACATTTTCTAAAAAGTTCTGGTTAAATGAATTACTATAGAAACTGACTAGCCAGCTACACCAAATTGTAGCTTCTAAAAATATTTGCACTATTGACAATATATATTATTTTTCCTAGGCTGAACTATATTGTATAAAACATATTAAACATTATTTGATGCTTTTACTATATGAAATGTTTTCATTAAGCTGAGGAAGGGAAAATATGCCATATATATTCAGTCCTATGCAAGAAATATCTTAAACCCATGGGAAATAATAGGTTTTATGAGTTTAATATGTTATTATTATAAATTTACTTGCTGGTAACAATATATATTCATCACTTTTTTTTTTTCCATACGCGGGCCTCTCACTGTTGTGGCCTCTCCTGTTGCGGACGCGCAGGCTCAGCGGCCATGGCTCACAGGCCCAGCCGCTCAGCGGCATGTGGGATCTTCCTGGACCGGGGCATGAACCCGTGTCCCCTGCATCGGCAGGCGGACTCTCAACCACTGCGCCACCAGGGAAGCCCCCAAAATATTTTAATATATCTTTTTAGGTGATTTTAATTATTCTAATCAGCAGTGTAAGGAACGTCACCAAAAACAGAGGGGAGCTTAAACAAGCTTTATTTGGGAACGCTCCCGGGCGAGGTTCACTGGTCCGAGAGAAAGGGGCCAGAGAAGTCGCGCCCGGGTGCGGGCGCGAACAAAATTTATAGGGGTGGACGCAGGGGAGGCGCTTGCTGTGTGAAGCAGCCCCCTTTTTTGGTAATCTTTCGGATGTTGTGGCAATGTCAGGTGTTGGTTGCATCAGCCTCAGAGCCGTTGGTTCCGCCCCTCGGGGAGCGGGAAGACCGGGGCCGAGTGGAAAGTCCCGGGTCTGTTTCCTGAGCAGGTGGAAAGTCCCGGGCTGATGCCACTCGTGGGTTCGGCTGCATCAACCACCCTGGGGGGGCTTCCGTCTGACTCCCTGGGCCCTTCCCCGGACCTGCTGGCCTTACAAGCAGATATATAGGTTGTTTTCTATTGTGGATCATTGAAGTAATTAAATCAATAAAATGATATTAGTTTGTTTTGGATCCTTTGGTTGAGGAATTGGAAGAGGTATAAATCTCATTTAACTTTTAAAACAGTTACATAAACAGAACACAAAATATTATTTACCATATATAAGGAATATTTTCAAATAGATTTCACTTCTATGAGATGGTAAGCAGAAACCACATCTTCAGGGCAGAATTTCTTAATTTCTGGGAAATCAGTTCTAGGATAGGGCATTGATTTTCAAAATTAGTAGAATGTTTTGTGGTAATTTGTTAGTACATTGTACTGATTGATTTCCAATATTACTAAAACCTTGTGGAGGAAAATTCTGGCTATGGCTCTCTCTCTGCTATCTCAGCCCCTGAAATCCCAGAGTTTCCAGCCATGGCTTGTTGACTTTCTTGTTCTTGACTTTATCCTTATCTAGCATACAAACTCCAGCGTCCTCCCCCATGTGCCTACTAGAGCTTTGATGAACTTGAATCAAAAGGGGCCCTTCTGATATCAGCAAGTTTGCAATCAGGCAGCAGATAGTATATCTTCATAATATCAGTGGTTATTTTGTAGCCAACATTGTATCTCAATGCCTTCACTACCTAGGCCTATATAATTAATAAAAACTTACAATTTAATCAACAATTTAAATCAGTCTACCAGAATATGTGAAAGGAATCTATGCAGTTCATAGGCCAGAGATGTTATGTCTGTAGTAAAGACCTAAATGCATCATTTGTACAAGTGAATTAGTGACCCAATTGCAACATGGGGGGCGGGGGAGTGCTTCCCCACACCGAGCAATTCTTTGACACCAGCTGGGTGCCCTATGATTCAACTCAATTCTGACACTATCTACCCGGAGATGGCATCAGATTCCACGGGTTGAGGACTGAGTCCTACAAGACTGCCCCACCCCCCACTTCATACGCCAGTTGCAAGCCCGGGTCATTACCTGTGTTTCTGACCCACTGCAATAGATTGGGCTTCCCACGACCCCTCCTTGGACTCCAAGGCGCCAGTCCAAAGTCCAGGTTGTTACCTTACTTCTGAACTACTGGCTATAAATCAGAGGTTCCCATGACCCGCTCTTCAGATTCAATTAATTTCCTACTTCCTTGATCACCAGTTTAGTATAAAAGGATGTAACTCAGGAAGAGCCAGACAGAAGAGATGTGGAGGGCAAGGAATGGGGATAGGCACACAGCTTTTTTTGCCTGCTCTCCTAGAGCGACACTCTTCCCCCAGTCTCCGCGTGTTCACCAACCCAGAAGCTATGTGAACCCTGTCCTTTCGGATTTTTATGGAGGCTTCATTAAAGAAGCATGAGTTTGATTAGATTGTTGGCCGCTGGGTGATTGATTCAACCTTCAGCCTCTCCCCGGAAGGTCAGGTGTTGCAACTGCAAGTTCCAACTCTAATTCTGTGGTTGGTTCTCCTGGCAACCAGCCTCCGCCCTTAGGTGGGGTCCTAAAGTCATTTCATTAACACAACAAGAGGCACTTTTGTCATTCTCAGCACTTAAGAAATTCCAAGGGTTTGGGGAGCTAAGGGTCAGGAATCCTGGACGAAGACCAAATATACATTTCTTATAAATCACAATATCGAAACAGGATACAAAGAAATCTGAAACTTGAAAAAGCAAGTTTGAACTCCCTTCTTGAAGTAATAGCCTAAGCAGTTTGCTCCTCGTGAACCTGTGCTTTCCTTGTAGGAGCTTTTTCTCTTGAATGTTCTGCTTCCTGTCCCTCCCTAGCTCTCTCTTTTCCTCGCTCCTTCCCTTTCTCTGAAACCATTACTGAACTAATGTGAAAGAATGGTATTGTTTTGAAATCTGAAAATTTTCTATATTTTAGATCTTAATGATTTTTAAAGCAGCTCATAAATGTATTAACCTTAGTATGTAGTCACCCCTTTAGTAATAGATACAAACACGTTCATTAGTGAAAATTGTCTTTACGTTTCCGTATATTCAAACAGTAAACATGTATTTGTGTTTGTTGTATTGCAAAGCCTATGTTCTTAAATATGTACCAAAACCACATTTCTTTCATTAACTCATTTCCTCATTCGTCAAAATTTAACAAAATATATTGTGCATCTACTATGTGTCAGGTACTTTTTTTGGCTTTTGGTATAATGTGATGATATTCAAGTAAAACATCACCTCTGTTCTCCCCTTTAAGGGGAAGTAGATAAGCAAATAAGTAATGATATTAATAAATGTTCCTGGTAAATAGAAGAGTTGGAGTGGTGAGGAAATCCTCGCAGAAGAAATGCAAGCACTGGTCATGGTAGGTAACTGTAGACCTTAATAGGCAGAAGGTATGTTGCCGAGTCCAAGTTCGCTCTGCTTGCCGCACGGCAGACCAGTAAATCAAGAGACGAGGTGTTGAGGCAAGGAATAATGACTTTATTCGAAAAGCCGACAGACCGAGAAGATGGCAGACTAGGATCCCCAAAAAACAATCTTATCGGGGTCTGGATGCCAGTTTCTTTTATGGAACAGAGAGGGGGAGGAGGTGAGGAAGTAAAGTAAAAAGACCATGTATCTTGCAAAATAGGAGGGGATGTGTTAATTTCTTCTTTCCTGCAGCCATTCACAGGTGGGCAGGGTCAGATTGTCTTCCTGTGAGCTGAACAAAGGCACTTTACTTGATGTTCAGGCAGAGGGGCAGGGTTCCCTGAGGCAGGCCATTATGCATGATTATAATAACAAAAGCAATGAAAAGCAACGTTTAAAGTCAAAGAAACAGATCTAACATGGAGTCCGATTTAGCTCTTCCCTGTTACAGTTCCCCACTGTCAATGTCCATTCCATAATCTTGTGGAAAAGGGGCGATGACCATTCTAACTGTTTCTTGCTGCGTCTCGTCACATGGATCTTTCTGGGAATGTCCACCATAGGTGCCAGTTGTTTCGAACGTTGAGATTTGTCTTTAAGGAATTTAGAGCTTTTCTATGTATGGGAAGATGCAAGAGGCTGGGCTCACTGAAATCATTCCTTTGATATGTGCCTCAGCTATCTGGGGCCTGTATCCTGTATTTTCACATTCTGAGTTTCCTCAGGGCTCACTGTGGGGAGTGGCTGTAGTCTGATGGCTGCTAGATGGCAGGTATTCTTCTCCTTCCCTTTCCTCAGGGCTCACTGGCTCACATTGGAGGGCTGCAATCACTGATGCCATTTCTCAGATCCTCCCCTCTTGGTCAGAAATTTGAGCAATATTTGGGAGACATTTCATGATCAAATTTTGTCCCACAGCGCTGGGAAGTTCATCCCAGATCAGGTGAAAATTCTTGATATGCCACTCCAGGTGCTAATTTTTGGATTAGGCCCTATTGATAATTAAAGATTCTCCAGATCCTCTAATTATGATCCAGGAGACATTTTCCCTTGTTGCTTCTACCCATACCTAGAATCACACTGTAATTATTTTGTTATAAATGTGATCTATTTCCTCAAGATGTTTAGGCATAGAGGTTTTGTTGGAGGCCTGGTTACACACTGGGTACTGTAAGAGACAGCAATCTTATAAAGTAGGATATAAGTAAATGCAGCTGGTAACACTGACGAAGACATGGTGCAGCAGGGAGGCACAAACAATTTGGAAACAAAGAACACATTAAAACAATGATTAGTATAACTAGTTGTAATCCAGTTGCAAGAATTAGCGACCAAAGGAACCATAACTGATTTAATGAGCCACTTGCAGTTTCACTGTACTGGCCATGTATGCAGAGCTTAATCTTTGAGACAAGCATATGCTACTGGCAGGATCAACCAGGTAGAGATAAAAAGATAAATGTTTCATCTTTGTTTACAAAGGCATACTTTATCAACTTGTTGTAGGTCATAGCATAAGAGAAAAGGTTTTTTTCTGAAAAACAAAGAATAAAGCCAGTATATTTTCCAAAGTCATAAAGTTATAAATCATATTTACCAGTTCATTCAGTCACATGTAATTAATTCCTGTTGATCTGGGTGAAGTAATCAGGTTTTCCATTAGGTTTGTCATTTGTTACCCAGTCCAGTGATATTATCTAAAGGCTATCAGAAACTAATTGTTAAAAAGTTCCTTTTATGAGTCTTCTTGAAAATCTTCATTTTGTAAAAACATCAGGACAAAACTTAAAGTAGCCTGGTTAAAGATTGGAATACGGACTTCCTTGGTGGCGCAGTGGTTAAGAATCCGCCTGCCAATGCAGGGGACATGGGTTTGAGCCCTGGTCCAGGAAGATCCCACATGCTGCGGAGCAACTAAGCCCGTGCGCCACAACTACTGAGCCTGTGCTCTAGAGCCCGCGAGCCACAACTACTGAGCCCGCATGCCACAACTACTGAAGTTAACACACCTAGAGCCCGTGCTCCGCAACAAGAGAAGCCACCGCAATGAAAAGCCCGCACACCGCAACGAAGAGTAGCCCCTGCTCACTGCAACTAGAGAAAGCC
Source organism: Orcinus orca (assembly GCF_937001465.1). Taxonomy (NCBI): domain Eukaryota; kingdom Metazoa; phylum Chordata; class Mammalia; order Artiodactyla; family Delphinidae; genus Orcinus; species Orcinus orca. Next base: position 26,623,162 of record NC_064569.1, read on the forward strand.
CACGCACAGCAATGAAAACCCAACAGAGCCAAAAATAAATTTATAAATAAATAAATTAATTAATTTAGTTAATCCTGACCATATATAAAACTTTCTCAGTAAAATGTAATTCCATTCCTCATACCTTAACTGAAAACACACATTCTACCATACTGAAATGTTTTATTATTTTCAGTAGCTTTAAATATAAATTAGAATCCCTGACTCTTAAAAACCTTAATCTCTAGTGAAAACCAAGAGGCAAGTAATAGTTACCAAAACCTGGAGAGACTATCTTAGATTATTTTTAGAACATAATTATTCTTATAGAGTTTACCTAAAAGCTCTTATCTCGTTATTTACTTTAAAGTTTCATCATATCAAGTTATTTTTCTGGCTGACAAATTTGCAACAGATATAAGATTTCATTTAACTTCTATTAAACCTAGGTCCAGTGAAAGTATTATACTTAATGTTGATGACTCTAAAGACATGTCTACATTAATTAGATCAATAAACGTAAACAATAATCAGGTATTAATTTAATACTGAATATTTCTCAGTTCACATGAACCTGAAATTCACTTAGCTTAATTTCTCTTGTATTTAGAATTGTTGGATTTGTAAGCGCTTACTTTTCTTTAAGCCAATTAAATAGAGCTCATTTACAAGCTAACCTCAGCAATGTTATCCAAAGACAAAGACACACACAAACACACAGAGAGACCTCATGGTTCTCATTTCAAAATTTCAGCCCCGAGTCAGGTACAGCCATGTAAAACCCATCAGTTTACAGAGAGTTTGGATTAAAGTTGGGTTTCTGGCAGATGGAAACCATTCAAGCTCCCTTGTCTAGATGGCTAAATCTTAAAAGACACTTAGGATTTCTATTTATCTTTGACAAGTCAATTTCTAAATTACTTTACCCTCTTTTCAAAATTTGCATTTTAAAAAGATGGCAGAGATGAGGGTTCCTGAGAAGACCAAATAGGACATTTGCATCTCAAAAATACAGGCAAGTTTCTCCTAGGATGACTTTGTTTCCTTCTCTGGGGTTTCCACGGGCACCATCTGTAGGCTTAAAGCTTGCTCCAGTGGGACCCTGATGTCAGGCTGTTCTGGCGAAAAAGTTACTTGAGCATTTAATTTACAAAGGCGACCTCGTCCCAAAACGGGTATTGGACACTCTGGCATATGTAAGAAGCTATGTTTCAGGGTGAGGTCCCCTAGTTGGCATTCTAGACGTGTAAGAACGAATGGTTTTGTACTTCTCCAGAAACTCCCGTGACCCAGATAGACTGAGATGTTTTCTGTGCCACCTTCGTGTTTACCACGGAATATGTGGCACCCGTATCTATTAGAAAGTCAATGAACTTGCTCGCCACTGTCAAAATTATCTGGGGCTCCTGAGGGGAAATTAGAATCAGACGCCTCAAGTCTAAGGGAGTACCCTGGCCACTTACAGGATGTCAGCACAAGGGAAATTGCCCTTCTGTGGAAATGGCTACCAGTCCAAATTGGGTGCCCTGTCGGGTCTTAGATTGTGATACTGAACCAGGTCCCTGTGCCTCGGGTGTTAACACAGAAAATTTTATTCGATCCCTATGGGTAGGGGAAACAGGAGGCAGTGAAAGGAGTGAATATGTTGGTGGCATGGGGGCAGTTGGAACAACTGCTGGTGCAGCCTGCTTGGCCAGTGGGGAAGTTGTATGAGCCAGAGGAGAGTTTAGGTTTTGGAGTACCATGTCCCCACTCTCATTTTCTCCCTCTTCCCCTTGCAGAACAGGTTCCCCTTTGGGTTTCCTTTTAGATCGCTGCACCATAAGGTGGCAGTCCTCTGACTCCTTTTCCTCCTGATGCAATAGCATAAATGCTTCTACATATGGAATCTCATTTCTTTTCCCTGTTCTTTTGCAAAACACTTCTACTGCGAGATCGTATAACAATTGAGTGAGCCATTCAGGGGCCATAGCTCTTCTGATCCTAACATATATTGGGTCCACACCCTATTACAATAGTATATATGTCTTTCTTAGTCATAGGCTCATGGCTGTGTTTTACCCAGTTATCTAATATATGCCCCAAAGGGCTCTCCTTTGGGATAGATGGAGTATTTCCCATTTTTATATGTTTGATAACACCAAAACACAAAAGACGCAAATTCCAACACAAAAGGCACAAATTCCAACACTGATGCACACAAAACCAAAACCAAACCCAATAAACTGGTTCCCAAAAAAATCCAATGACAATTCCTCTCTCCAACAGGGTACCCCAACCAAAGAGATTGGCTTGTCCCATAAAGGAAAAGCCCAAATTGAGGGGTGTAATATATTCCCGGTGTGCACGCCAGAGCGACTTACCCTCCAAAATCGAGCCTGTCAACTCATAGAAGTTTGTCGGTTCCTTGCTTCATCTGCCAAACGCTGGGGTAACCAGTGCTGTTTCAGGGAGTTTTGAAGGAAAGATCCTCAGGACAAATGGTCCCGGCAGCTGCTAGGACCTTGCCCCAATATTCTCTGACCAGGGCCTTCTAGCCACGAGCAGCAAGGCTCCTGGCTGGCTAAGCCAAATTTGTTACTGAGTCCAATCTCGCTCTGCTTGCTCTGCTCGCTACCCAACGGGCCAATAAATTGGGAGATGAGGTGTTGAGGCAAGGAATAACAACCTTATTCGGAAAGCTGGCAGACCAAGAAGATGGCAGACTAGGGTCCCCAAAAAACCGTCTTACTGGGGACTGGATGCCAGTTTCTTTTATAGAGCAGAGAGGGGGAGGAGGTGAAGAAGTAAAGTAAAAAGGCCATTTATCTTGCAAAATTTCTTTTCTGTAGCCATTCACAGGTGGGCAGGGTCAGATTGTCTCCCTGTGAGCTGAACTAAGGCACTTTAATTTAACATTGGGGCAGAGGCGCAGGGTTCCCTGAGGCAGACCGTTATGTATGATTATAATTACAAAAGCAATAAAAAGCAAAGGTTAAAGTCAAAGAAACAGATCCAACATGGAGTCCGATATAGCTCTTCCCTGTTACAGGTGGGGGTGCAGGTGTGGGTAATGAGAAAAGCCTTATAGGAAAGGAAGTCAGCTTGCACAAAGGCCATGAGCTTGGTGCTAGAAACTGCAGCAGGACTTGGGAGTGATGGAAAATGACACTGGAAAGGCAGGCAGGGACTTGAAAACAGAGGGCCAGGTTAGTGAGAGCAGACTTTATTCCAAGGGCACAGGTAACAGTTTTAAGAAGAGGAGCAGATTTTTAGTATATAAGGTCACCCTGACAGCGAGGTGGAGAATGGATTAGATGTAGGTAATGTTACCCGAAAAATTGGGTTCACCTCTTGGTGGGTGTCCAGCCAAAAGACACAATCAAGCCAAAGAATGGGAGAAGGAAGGATTTATTACTTGCCACAAGTAAGGAAAACACCAGGGATCTTTCCCAGAGCAGTGTCTCCCCAAACAGCAAAATTGGGGAAGTTTTAACGACAAGCATATTCATGAAGGGGCTTGGTTGAGTCCAAGCTTTAGTTGATTGAAGTCAGGAGGGTCAGAAAAGGTCAACATCATCGTCCCTTAGGTTCCAGTTGATCTTGTGGTTAAGTACTTCAGGCTAATCTTTACCATTGAAGCAAAACTGGGAGTTTTTACAACTGAAATATTATGTTTGCTATTGTTACTTCTCTTGCCTGATAACAGGCAATGTTTCTGCATTCTTTTGTTCCCTTAAGATTACTGAGAACTGTTCAAGGCCAGGCTTAGATCATAAAATGGCTTAGGGCAGGGCTTCCCTGGTGGCGCAGTGTTTGAGAGTCCGCCTGCAGATGCAGGGGACATGGGTTCGTGCCCCGGTCCGGGAGGATCCCACATGCCACGGAGCGGCTGGGCCCGTGAGCCATGGCCGCTGAGCCTGCGCATCCGGAGCCTGTGCTCCGCAACGGGAGAGGCCACAGCAGTGAGAGGCCCGCGTACCGCAAAAAAAAAAAAAAAAAAAAAAAGGCTTCTCTTAAGTCAAGAAAGCCATGCCTGGTTCTCTTTCTCCTGGAAGCCCCTGCCCCTAACTGCTTACAGTAACACCTGACGTAAAGAAGCAACTATAGAGTCTAATGAAATGTGAAATGAGAGGTGGTGGAGACTCGGAATCAAAACTGTGAGGAATATGAATGTTTACAAGTGTTTGAAATCCAAGAAGTTCAGCTCTACGCAAAAGCCAGCGTGTCCTGTGTACATACATCCTGCTCTAACTGCCTGTGCTTCTTCATCCTCCCGTGGTTTGTCTGTGGAAGGAGCTCGGTGAATGCTAACTGAGCTGACTTCCTGAACTAACAGCCTCAGTGGTTTTTTGCCTGAAGTGTGTTTTTTCCTATAGAGGCCTCTCCATTTTTGTGTGTTCCACTTCCCCATATACTTTCATTTTCCACAGGATTCAATTCTTGAAATAGTAGGAGTGAACAGCATTCTGTTGAAACTTGTAATCGTTTAGGGTTGTATTTGCTTTTTTTTTTTTTTTTTTTTTTTTTTTGCGGTACGTGGGCCTCTCACTGTTGTGGCTTCTCCCACTGCGGAGCACAGGCTGCGGACGCGCAGGCTCAGCGGCCATGGCCCACGGGTCTAGCCACTCCGCAGCATGTGAGATCTTCCCGGACTGGGGCACGAACCCGTGTCCCCTGCATCGGCAGGCAGACTCTCAACCACTGCGCCACCAGGGAAGCCCTGTATTTGCTTTTAACATAGCTTCTACAGAGTTTTCCCCGGCAGAGGAAGGCTTGAGCATTTTCTCATGCTACAGCATGTTGCCCTTAGTTTGGAATCTGCTAAAACAAAAGTTAATTCAAAAATACTAATTCACAAAATTACCAACCACATGTTTAAAAATACATTTTTCTGTCTTGCCCCAGTGTAATATGCAATCAAAAATTTGTTTAAAAAATTTTGTTCAAATTTTAGTGAATCATGTATGCTGCAAGAGTATTTTTCTCTTCTTCTGGGTTAGCTCTGATTCATTTTACAGTGGAAATTTGCAACACCCTTAAATTTTGTTTCAATTCTTTCAGTGTTTCTTCAAGTAGCAATTCCATTTTTACAGGAAGTCTTTTAGTATAGAATGATCTTTGGTTGGAATGTGCGAAGAATGTCATCTGAGAGTTATATCTCTTCTTTAGATTCTGTCCATCTCTATAATGACAGATAGCTAATTGAAAACTGCTAAATACAGGAATTTATCTCATTTTTTTTTCAAATAGCTCCATATTTGCTTTGTTTAGATAAATATCAAATATCCTCCAGTTTAGAGGAGTGTTTTGATTTTCATCCAGATAACTAGTTTCATATAAAAATATTTTGGAATTTTAAGATTTTTTTCCCTTCCTTGTTTTCTTTTGCAAAGGTTTTAAGCTAGATGTCTCATATATACCAGTTTTTCTATCGTGTGCATAAATGCACAAAAATTATAAAGAGTTTTCTGATCCCTTGTCTCCATCGGGTAGAATTAGCCGCTTTGTCCTCTACTCCTCACTATAGACAGTACAGTCACAGTTTGTCTTAAAATCAGATTTCTCTATGAGTCTGTAAGCTTTTGGGCAGAAATCTTGCCTCTTTTAATCCCCAGGATCTTACACTGTACCTGGCACATAGTAGGCCCTCAGTTTATTGGATAATTGGTAATTAGTCCAAATTTTCTACAGTATCTCAAAATATACAGCTTTCATATTCATCTCTATATGTAGTTCTTCTGATATACAGAATTATAGTGCATTTCAGATGTAGTTTAAAGTAGGTGATGTAATAAAATCTATATATAAAAATTGCGTTTGGAAAATTTTCAAATGAGTCATTTCTCTTACTATTTAATATAGGCAGCATATGTATCATTTGAAGTTTCTTTGTTTGGTTATTTTAATATATTATGCCTAAAAATCAAGGCAATTATAAGAAAATATTCACTTTTCTTTGGCCACGCCCCACGGCTCGTGGGACCTTGTTCCCCGACCGGGATCAAACCTGTGCCCCCTGCAGTGGAAGCATGGAGTCCTAACCCTTGGACTGGTGGAGAATTCCCCTGAAAATATTCACTTTAGAGGGCAAAATTTATGAACCCATGTAATACAGACCAAAATGTTGCATATAAATATATAGGCTTTCCTTACATATTACTTTCTCTTAATCTTTTCTTTAATAAATTTATTTATTTATTTATTTATTTATTTATTTATTTATTATTTATTTTTGGCTGTTTGGGTCTTCGTTGTTGTGTGTGGGCTTTCTCTAGTTGCGGCGAGTGGAGGCTACTCTTCGTTGCGGTGCACGGGCTTCTCATTGTGGTGGCTTCTCTTGGTGGGTAGCACAGACTCTAGGCGTGCAGGCTTCAGTAGCTGTGGCTCGTGGGCTCTAAAGCACAGGCTCAGTAGTTGTGGTGCACGGGCTGTAGGCGTGCAGGCTTCAGTAGTTGTGGCACACGGGTTTAGTTGCTCCGCGGCATGTGGGACCTTTCCAGACCAGGGCTCGAACCCGTGTCCCCTGAATTGGCAGGTTGATTCTTAACCAGTGCACCACCAAGGAAGCCCTCTTATTCCTTTTTAAGCATATATGATTATATATGCATCTGAAAAGGAATAAGAGAAAGTAATAAGTATACTTATAGTTTTTAAGTATATTTTTCGATAGATAATGATTGTTCAAAAGTCAAAAGGTACAAAACGGTATACAAAAAGAAAGTAGTTCTCTCTGCCAAAACTGTGCCCAGCCAAACTTGGATATCCTTTCAGAAACACTCTGTACATATACAAGCAAATATATATAAACATATGCATATATAGCCACATATATGTATTTATATATGTATTAACAGTAACACTGGCACAGCAACAAACATCATTATGCATGCTATTTTTTTGTCACTTAATATATCCTGGCTTTTTTTCCCTTTTTATATTAATATTCATCTTTTTGTTTATTTTTAACTAGACATTTGGAGGAGAAAGAAGATATACTTGAATCCTTTAAGAAAGCTTGAAATGTCTTTATGTGCAGAATTGACATATATCTTGTCAAACAATAAAATGACAGCTACAAGAATGTTTCACCATCTAGACCAGAGCTATTCAATAGAAAGATGATATGAGCCACATATGTAATTTTAAATAATCTAGTAGCCATATGAGAAAAAGTAAAAAGAAACAGATAAACTTAATTTTAATAATACATTTTATTTAACACAATATGTCCATAATGTTATGATTGCAACATGCAATCAATAGAAGCAATTATTAATGAGATTTTGCATCTGTTCTTCTTAGTCTTTGAAATTCAGTGTGTATTTTGCACTGACACCACATATCAATCTGAACTAGCCATATTGCAAGTGCCCAATAGCCAGATTTGGCTGGTAGCTACTGTATTGGACAGTGCAGCTCTAGACCTTCTCACTTACCAATGGTTTTAACTGGATATAATTTCTGCATAGAAATCTAATCATTAACATCTAATTTTAAAATAAGATTTAAGGTGACACATGTTTAGGTTTTCTTTTAAAATGAAACATCGGACCAAATGTTTGCTATTACAAATTGATTCTGCTTCGTCTGTCTCTGGTAGCAATATTCTTTTAAACATTATAGATACATATTAAATGTTTGTATACCTTTCTCTATACATCTCCTTTATTTGTTTACTAGGTCTCCTTGCCAGTATAAGAATTTAATTCCTATTGTTCAGATATCCTAGGAAACCATATTTCTTAAATATTCTTAAAATAATAAAACAACTTAATGATTTTTTTTAATTGGTGTCATCAAGCTTGTAAAAAGTCTATGTTATTTATTCAAAGCAGGGAGAGCCTGGAAAATGTTTACAGTGCATCCTGCCAATTTTAAATGGCAGAGTTTAATGACACCATATATAGACTGAAAACACATCAGACTCTTCCAAGGTGGGTTCTGTGTGTTTTCCCATTTCCAAGATAAAAGAAAAGATAAAGACAATACTAAGTAAACCATTCTATGGTACAGATTGGAGCCACTCAATAAATAATGCAATGATTAATGTAACATTTAATGACCACGGTTCTATCAGCATCTTTATTTTGTTTTATTTTTGGGTTTGTCTTCTACTCCCTCCTCTGTCAGGTATACTATCCAGAACTTGCATTTTCTTAAAAGATTTCATATTCAAAACCTGAGCACTATCAGCACAATAAACTACGATAAAATGATGGAATTATTTAATTACTGAGGGATCAACATGAAAACCAACACTGCAGCAGTAATGTGCTTATTAAATTAGATTATATTTTCAATCCATGTTGACTCTTTTAATATAACTATGTCATATAACTCTTTTAGTAGAACTATGCTTTGAAGTCTTTTAAGTTTTATTAAAATTTTAATAAACCCATGGAAATTAAAATTTTTAAATTAAGATCCTCAAGGAAAAAAAACTACAATCTTTCTCTAATATATCCATTAAGTGAAAGAAAATATACTTATTTGATGTTCTTAATTGTTACATATTTAGGGCAAAAGTGATCACATCATGCTTGTGTCCACTAGAGTCCACCCATGTGGTGAAGAGAGAGGCCTCCAGAAGGGGGCTGAGTCTGGAGGGATGATGGGGAGGCACAGGTGGGCTGAGACACACAGGAGGCACAGGACGTTGCAGGCAGTAACTACCTTCCTCCCTTGACCCTGCCCAAATGATACTTCTGGCTCACTAAAAAGTATCGAAAGGCAGGTAGAAAGAGTCAGGCACCTAGATCATAGCTTCTGATTCAGACTCACTGAAGTGACCAATCTCTGCCACCAAAAGGCAAACTAGTCCGAACACTGAATTTTAAAATTGCATGTTATCCCACCACCTTCTACCTGTTCATGCCCCCCACCCTCAAGTCAGAGAACAGCCTTTATTCCACCAAACTGCTGTCAATTACTTACCTACAGCACTTAACCCTTAGTTTCTTTGGTATCCTTTGTGCCAGGGAGTATGGTGGTACAACCGTCTGCCGTTGGCATGGCCCTGCCTTCAGATCCCAAAGCCTCCCCATGCAAAGAAGAGGTTTAGTACTCTGTTGTGATGGGCAGCTGGGGGCTCTCCCTCATTGTATGCCAGGGGAAATGGCCATCAGCTATGCTATACTCCTCACACTATTTAATCCAACTTGCTGGCACTAGTCTATTGAATTCTACTGTTTGTCCTCACTATAACTACATAACGACCTCTATTATAAAAATGCTCTGATTATAAGCATTCCCTGGGATGTTATATTCAAACTGCAGCTTTCAAAGGGACGTCTTTTACCTACAAGGAATACTAAGAAAAACATAATTTAAAAAGCCACAGTAGGGGCTTCCCTGGTGGCGCAGTGGCTAAGAGTCCACCTGCCGATTCAGGGGACACGGGTTCGTGCACCGGTCCGGGAAGATCCCACATGCCGCGGAGCGGCTGGGCCCGTGAGCCATGGCCGCTGAGCCTGCGCGTCCAGAGCCTGTGCTCTGCAACGGGAGAGGCTACAACGGTGAGAGGCCCGCGTACCGCAAAAAAAAAAAAAAAGCCACAGTAGAAACCTGGAGAAGCCAATCTTTAGGTTAACAACTGTAGGCTCTCCTCTGCATTTATAAGGACATGTGGATAGCTATAGTGAAGGAATACTGAAGGAGCTCTCTCAACTCTGAGTCTCTCTGATTCAACGAATACAAATTATTCTCTCCATGACTGGGACTGGAGTTCATTGTGTACAATCCATGTTTCTAAATACACTTGTAAGTAAATATATTAAAATATCTCAGCACCATATAGTATAGTTTCCATCAAGAAAAAGTAAAATTCCCATTATCTAATAAACAGAGCAAACTTTTTTTTGGACAATTTAAAGTGTCTATGTGTTATAAACTGACTGTACAAGTCGGGAAAGAGCAGAGTTCCAGAATTCACGCTGAATTCTTGCAGTGTGCTAATACTTTGCTTTCCTTCCCCAAACCGATGAGGTTCAATTTCCAAAAGTATACCTATATCATTACACTGGATATGGGGGCCACTGATTTCATTGAGAAATGCTTCTCTGGTACCCATCAACATGGCAGCCAACCAGACTCTTCTGAGGCATATTAACAGTTTGGGGGTGGCCTTTGTACACGCTAAACCTGGCTTCAGTGGCTCTCCTGGGCTGTTAGCGAGTTGGGCAGGGTCTGAAGAAGCAGCCGAGTTCTGGCTGGGAGCATGGTGCCAATGATGAGTAATTCTGATGCTCACAGAAAGCCTATGCTTGCTGCTTCCTATTCCTTTGTTTTCAATTATGTAGTGAGAATGTAGTTCCTTACACTTATTCCTAGACTACTTAAAGTGACCTAGGCGTTGAACCTATACAGCTAATCAACCAGAAAGATTCACAGTGCACTGTACTCATTACACAGCAATGAAGCATCCTGCCACCCTCTTGTTTTCTTCTTGCGCAGCTGTGTGTCGCGTCTTCCACGCATCCTTCTCTTTAGTCATCTGTTGATGCTTGTTTGACTTTCTTGGCTGTTTCCCAGTGTATTATGCCTGAAAGGTATGAGAGGAAAAAAAAAAGCACGACTCAGAATGGTTGACTTTATTGCTTTCTATTGTTTACTAAAAAAGTAAAGTCATAAAGATGTCATATAACCATTAATTTCATTGTCACCTCTCAGCCAAAAAAAAAGTCATTGATATACTCTCCATATCACAAATTTAAAGCTTTTGTGAACTGTATATGTAAAAGCCAAGTTTGTTTTGGCTATGCTCATTACTGGACTCTGGAGATTTTCTCCCTCCCTTCCTTCCTTCCTTCCTTCCTTCTTTCCTTCCTTCCTTCCTTCCTTATGTTTTTTTTTTTGTGGTTTTTTGGTGTATACATTGTTTTTATGTCAGTTTAGTGTGTCCAGTTCACAAATCAAGTGTCCTTTTTGGGGACTGCTTCTTGAGCTGGGCCTGTCAATGTGACCGCAGTTGTCAGTGAATGTTCTCGAGAGTTGGACTAGATTAGATTGTTACTCTTAAAATAATTATTTAAAAGAAACTAATATAACTTCAAATATTTGCATTTATATGATTTAAAATTTTATATGAAAATATATACCTTTACTTTGCAAGATAATGATTTAGAGCAGGACAGTCATTTTAATTAAACCTGCTTTTGGTGGATATAAAATTCGTACTTTTTTTAGCTGAAGAAGATATACTTTTGTCATGTTAAGGACTTTTTTGCTGCTCTGATGCTGTTCATCTACTACATTTTTGCTCTCAACTGAGCCTTACCTTCCAATTCTTCATTGCACTTAAGATTTTGTCTTATTAGCAATGGAAAATCAGTCTATGATCAGTTTGGGTCATAAGAACTGAAATTAGAAATTTAGAGTAGAAAGAGGTACCCTATATGGATGCTGCTTAGTTCATGTTAAATACCTATTTCTGGCTTTCCAGGCAGTCCCAGCTCCATCTCTATTCATAGGATCCTGTAAAAACAAAAAACAAACAAACAAAAAGTATACTAGAGTCATTTACTCTGAGTAGGTATTTATGGAATAAGCCATTATGACAGTAGAATCAGTTAAACATAAATTTTTTTCTCTTTTTATGCACTACTTGACATCAAAAGCAAAAAGAGGTAAGTTGGCTATAAACCTGAGTGAACCTTATTTTCTTTAACAGATTTATTTCTGAAGAGCTTTGCTTCAATTAAATTTCTACAAATCAAATACTTTTACATTAGGAAGCTTGTTACTGTAAATCTTTATTCTTTTCTTTGAGAACTGAATAAGCACCTTCTGTAAACTTGTATTTTAAAAATATTTAATATTTAAATATATTGCCTTTCCTTTAACCAAATTATACATATGGTTTAATTTTCTTGTGAGGAATTTTGGTTTAGTTTTGGGGTTTCTGAGTTGTCCCCCCTCCCCAAAATATGGATTACATGTTATAAGTATTTCTTCTTTTCTTAAAAAAAAAAAAAAAAGCCAAGAAACAACTGACATTGGTGATAGTCTATAATTTTCAGATCCATCGCTTTACAGAAGAGGATGCCCTGAACCTCTCAGGATATTTTCTAGTTTTGATTTTTTTTGAAATGACTATATATATATATATATATATATATATATATATATATAAAATAAGCAAATCAAACACATTTCACTGAGTGGTGTCTCAAATATTTTTCTTGTTTGGGATATATTTTCACTTGATCTTTTTGGCAGGTTCTTGTTTGTAGTTTAACTTATTTCTCTTTTGTTTCTTTTTGATGGTGAATTAATTCTGACATTCAAAGGTATAGCTGGTCTTCATCTGATACATGCTATTATTGACGTTGTTTAATGAGAACAGACCATCATACCATCCTGAGTTAACTTTGTGCCAGCTGACATTGTTCTTGGGAAGGTCATTTCAGAACAAAACGTTATTTTCTAAAAGGTACTTAATTGGTGTAAGAATCTGGCAACAAAATGTACGTTTACCTCTTGGTGCCACTGTATTTAATTACCCTCTTCCCCTGTATCTTCCATGTCTTCCTACATAGGCTGTTAATTACACACATGCTCATGGTTTAATTGTAAGTTGTCCAGAAGCAGAAAGTTGACGACACTGCAGGGTATTTTTATATTTCTCTTTTGCAAGGTTTGAAATAAATATAGACTTTTTAATATTGCTTTGTTTTATCAGCTAGTCATAAGATATTCCTCAGGACAGCAAATGGAAAGCTGGGTGAAAGTTTTTGTCTAATCTGTAATCACTGAAAAGTCTACAAATGCTCCTGCTCGTTAGCAAGACATGCTCTGATTCTACATTGTGGAAGACAGTTTTAATGCTTGTCCCCAAAGTATGATAAACTATGCACAGTTGTCATTTATATGAAAGCAGAGCCAGATGTTTTTAAAGATTTGTCACCAAGTCATATTTTTGCATTGTCTACCCTGAAATTTTTTTATGTGTTTCAACAATTCTGTCTGCATCGTTCCCTGGAAATTTTTAATGAATAATGATTGTCTCTGACTATAAAGGATATAAATAAATAATGGGATTTGCTGTGTTAAACACTGATGTTAAGTTAAGGCTGAAGTGTCTGGTGACATAAATTAGCAGATTACATCCCTGAGTAGCTGGAAATTGTTATTGTCTTATCTGTGGGTACTTTCAGAGAAACTCATGTGATATGTTTGGCAAAAAGGGATGAGATAGCAACTCTATGTGTTGATTATAAAAGCTAAAAGTTTTTCACAGCTATCCATTTTTACTAGTGCCAATGTACCATTAAATTCATCATTACGTTTTTGAAAATATTTCAGCTTTTCCTAACTACTGTTTATATTCATGCAAATGTTTCTATCTCATTATTTTTCTTTATATAATGTTCCTATCTTAAAATTTTTCTTATTTTTTTCTTAAATTCTTTACTGTATATGTCTGTTTTTTCAGTTTATGTGTATAGGCATCCATAGGTCTACTTAAGTGTTCCAGTTATTACTGCGAGGAGAATGTATTTTGATGCTTCTTTCCATTAACTCTTCTGTTAATTCACTAACACACTATTAGTCATTTTGTAGATTTAGTGAGGAATAATTTAGTATTGATGTTATTTGGCATATTTTAAATAATGGCAATTATAATTATTTTCAAGATTTATACATCAAAGTCTTAAAATTATTGAAGAATAATCAATCACCTGATATCACTAAATTAGCTTTAAAATCTTTATCAGAGAGTATTTTCTCTTTCTTATTCCTTTTGTTAGGAAGATATTGTTATGATGACAGGAATGTCTAAATTGTACTCTTTCTGCCTCAAGTGGATCCATCACACAATGACATTAATAATGTAACTAATAAACAAGTCTAATGATCCTTTAGGGAAGGCAAAGTCAGTATATTAGCAGGTTTTTTGTATCACATGCAAATTCCCGAAGGAAACTACTGTGGGGAAACAAAGAATTATAAGGCAGTGTTCTCTCTGCTGTCAACTGCATAGCGTGACTGAGGAATTTAGATACACTGCAAGAAACGCAGTGGTCAAAAGCTGTGTACGAGAAATGCTGAAGGAGATGAGATAAGTGCTAACCGAGTTTAGGGGAAGCAGACACTTCCTTCTTGGGTGGTCAGGAGTAAAGACTGAAACTTGTTAGTTCTGAATACTCCAAGAGAAGAGAAGAGCATTTTAGATGAACGTAATAATAGGAGCAAAGACTTGTTGAAATGATCTTATTATATGGTCTATTTGGTCTTTTTAATTTCATTGTTGTTAATTGCAAGGACTTTGTTTCTTGAAGCTGAAAATCTCAAGGTCATCTTGACTCCTCCCTTTAGCGCTCATGTCTTATCGATGACCAGTTCCTGTTCACGGCTGTGAAAGAGGATGCTTTCACAAACATTCTCTCACCTGATCTGCAAGATTTATATTTAATGTCCTCACTTAACAGAAAAGCTGAGACTCAGAATGGTGAAGTCACTTCTTCAATGTCCCTCAGCTACTGGTTGGTGGAGCAGGGATCTAAACATTAAGATCTCTCTGATGGACCTAAATCTTATGCTGACATGGAGGAAAGTTGAAGAGCACAGAAGAAAGGGAATAGAGAATAATGAGGAAGGCAAAGAGACCATAAAAAAATTGCTGCAGAAGCATCATTGGCAAATGGAAGGAAATTGTGATGTACACATTATCCAGTCCCATGAATTATTGTGTAAAACCCTCACTTAAGCCCTGAGTGTGTGCATAAGTATGTCAGTAATTAATTGTGGAGAGCACCTTTGTGCTATTATCCACAAATATTCAGAATTTCTGAGTTGGGAAACAAAAAAATGTTATGCAATTTTTCTGTCTCCACCTCAGTGCATAGTACCTAAAAACGTATATTTTCTACTAACATAATTACTCAAATTTCACATTCTATTGTCAATTTGGTTTCTTCCAAGACTGATTTGACTACTTTAACTTCACTCTAAAATGATTTTTGCCAAAAAGAAAGTCTGCTGAAATTCGAGTACAGATTTTCAGTTAGAATTTGTGCTTCTGTATTCCTTTTCCAGTGGGTTTCCTTAAATTAAAACATATTTATTTATTTCAACCCTTGGCCTGCTTAGAGTTGAGAAGAATCAAGGTCATAATTATCACATTTTCTGACCTGAGAGAAAATAAAAGGAAGAGGAAGTTAATATGGTAGATGACAGAATAGAATCTAAAAGATGCATCAGGTAGGAAGAGGTGAAACATTTTAGAGATTAACATAACGTTAAAAGTATATAAAATAGGGCTTCCCTGGTGGCGCAGTGGTTGAGAGTCCGCCTGCCGATGTAGGGGACACGGGTTCGTGCCCCGGTCCGGGAAGATCCCACATGCCGCGGAGCGGCTGGGCCCGTGAGCCATGGCCGCTGAGCCTGCGCGTCCGGACCCTGTGTTCCGCAACGGGAGAGGCCACAACAGTGAGAGGCCCGCATATCGCAAAAAAAAAAAAAAAAAAAAAGGTACATAAAATATTGCATTGAAATTCCAGACACCGTAAGTACAGGATGGAGGAAACATGACTTGACAGCACCATCTTTAAGCAAAGTGAGCCCATATGAGATAGCAGTGTGATGTGGCTGCCCAAAAATGCCACACAAGCTTCTGCTCTTTTAGTAGAATCAGGATGTCTCAGATGAGCAGGACTCTGCCACCCCTGTCCAGCTGCCACATCTTATCCCTCATGGTTTCCTCTCTGAGCACCTCATTTTTAGAAGGTTGTACACAGACTGGAGCATGGTTAGAGAGCAAAGATGTGGGTGTGAGAGGTTGAGATCGTGTCCTGTGAGGAAGAACTTGGATTATTTGGCCTGAGGAAAACTCAGGGGACAGAAATCGTTTTCATGGGAACGTGTGAAGCACTTGATGGAGTTTATGGTCATGAAGGAAGGAGATGTGGTATGGAAAATAAGACATCACGAAATGGTTAGGATGCATTAGTTCTCAAGTCAGGAAAACCAGGGGCTGGGGCACAGGCCGTTCTGTAGAAGACTGTTAGCCACAGAGAGCTGCTGCTCTGCCCTCCTCAGAACAGCCAGGCACCAAGGAAGCCACCCCTGCAGCAGCACACTGTCCTCATCAACTCCCTCCACTGCCATCTGAGCCATGTGTGGAGCCCAAAACGTAGAAGTGTTCCTGCCCCCCCCCAATGAGGTTCTCCCCCCATCCCAATCAGTCACCAGTGGGCCCATGCAGTCACTAAGGCACTGACTTTTAGAAAATGGGCTAGTTTTCTAAATTGCATCGAAAAGTTTAAAAATAGTAGACGCCTGAGGAAAAACCATATGACAAGACTTTCTCTTCCTGCCAATGAAATTCATTAATTTCAGCCACCTCTTCATAGAAACTGGATATTATCCCCATTCCTGCACCTTTTATCTTGCTTTGTGTTTTTGAGGTGACTAGTTGCCTTCAAATTACGGTCAACTGTCTGATGAAGTTCTTATGTTTCTTTGACAATATGTGTCTGATAGTTTCTAGAGGTAGCTGGCATCAATTCGAGAGACAAACAGAGTAGTGAGTAGAAAATAGGCCTTAGCATTGGAAAAGTTTAACTTTAAATCTTTGCTCTGCCACTTCTTAGCTGGTGATCATGTATTAACTTAATCAGTGAATGTTTGTGGAGACCGTACTGTGATGCCAAGCTCTGTATTTGTTTTTGGTGGGAGAGATCGTGAAAAATGTCAAAGAAAAAACTAGTCTCAGAATACATGAGATTTTAATATAGTCCCATAGATCAAAAATACTTATTTTCCTTATGATAGGAATAGTGCAAATAACAACTCCAGAGTGTTGCTGAGACTTAAAACTAATATAAAGTTCCTAGGAGAAATTACATCACGTCGATTCACCAAATAATTTCCTTCCTTCTTTCTCACCAGATAATTTCCTTCCTTCTTTCTCCCCTTTCCTAACTTCCTTTCTACTGGAGGCCTTTGTTTAGGGAGGAATGTCAAATAACTTCCTGTGTATACCAGGACATATAGATGTGTTAAACAGTAATATCCCTTATTCACCTCTGCCCTTGAGGCACTAACAATCTCTTGAGTTCTGTGACATTTCTCAGGCCTATGGCCTTATAATATAAATGTACAGTGTTATCTAATTCAGTTCTGAGCATTTCAAATAAACACTTTAATTTTATAAGATATTTTATTACTATTAGTAGAGACCATAAAGAGTTTATAGTTGCTAAGAAGTTCTTTTGCTAATTTGCTCATTTGTTTTCTAGGTGTACAACCTAGATGTCACAGCCTCCAGGAAGCATTTCCTGACTACTTAGATTAGTGAATTGTTCCTGCTCTGAGATCCCTACATTTCCCTATCATGGGAAGCATTGCAGTGAGGTGTCTTAAAATCTAATTCAGCCCTTGGATCATACAATCCTGGATTCAAATTCCAGCTCCACCTCTTAGTGAACTTTGGCAAGTTACTTAACCTAGGTCCCCCTTTCCTCATTCACAAATTGGGATTAATAAAGCAAGGTTAAAGGAGAGCACACATAGTAAGTGCCTGCACAGTGCCTGGCATATGGTGAGAAGTGAATGAGTGCTCAGTGCTCCCACCACCACATCTCATCATCATCACCATTACCATCATCATCGCCATGACACTTTGTTGAATATGCTTGTCTTTCTCAATTGACCAGGGACCATGTCTTCTGTTTTCCTTTTATCTCTACCACCTCACACAGTTTTAGACACATAATTGGAGTTTAGTAACTTGCTTGCTGAATGGTTGAAACAAATTCTGGTGGCCCCAGATGACAGCAGTGGCTTCTGGTGTTCTGAGATGCCTCCTCCTTAAGTCACATACTTCTCATCTTTTATGCCCTCAAAAGCAATGAGATGAGGCCTAGTTCCTTCAAGAATGAGTCTACCAGAGTAGATCCTACAAAGAACAGGTAAGATCATGTAAAGCCCACAGCATCTCATAGCTGGAAGGGACTTTCTCAATTTCTCAACCCACCCCTTTCATTTTACAAAGTACCTGCTAAATACACATGGGTTAGCCAAGTCCATGACTGGAAGACTGTTGATCACAGAAGAGGAATCTAGAAGACAATTGAGTCAGAGCGATTAGCTATTTTTCAAATTTCTTTTTTTTTTAACTCTTTCACCATCTTATCTATGGAATTTGTTTTTATTCTTTAAGGATAACACTTAGCTAAGTACTTATAAATAATAAATGCAAAGTAATAAAATAATTAACCAGAGGTGATATAACTAAAGAGGGAAAAACTGATATTCACTACAAATGTAAGAAATATCCACCACATGTTAAAAACTTCATTAAGAGAGTCCATTGTGGTCCTGCTCACCTGTTTTCTAAATTTCATCACAAAGCATATTTCAAATGAACAATAATCTGTGACTACATTAGCAAAAAGAAAAAAAAATCTAATGTGAGAGATGGAAAAGAATTTAGGCCATCTAAAAACTCTAATTACTCTAATTCTGGGGCTTGCCATTCCACAGAGGTCAGAACTTTGCTATAGAACAGCTTTATTTATACCTTCCTGGCAATAGGAAAGACAGGCCAGATTCCCAAGTGTTCACATTCATTTGTATTCGTTGCATTTACTCAAATATAACAGAAGAGGGCAGCACACATCTGGTTAACTTAAACATGTCTGGTGGCCACATCAAAATAGTTGTCTAAATTTGCCCAACAATTCCTAAATTATCCCTTAGCACAGCCGTTGAAAAAGGTGAAAAGAGCATAAAGGAATTCATCCTTTAAGACTCCTGAGTTTCTACAAAAGGGAATCATTGAGCTAATCAAGCTGCAAAATGGAAAAACAAAGACTTAAATAAAAAATAGAAAGTATTCTCCAAAGCTAAGAAAATGGAAATATTTTTTACATTTGAAAGACTTTTACTGAGTATGATAATCTGAACACCAGCTACTCAACGAATCAGATCTTGCTCCTCTTAAAAAACAATAATTAATAAGTTACTCTGCAACAAAGGCCACCTTATAAAAGGGTCTCTGTCTTCAGTGATGTTCTCTTGAATTAACTTAAATCAAGCCTATCTTATATTCTACTTTGCATCGCAGGCAACTTTAGTGTGTTTGCAATGTCTTATACAAAAGCATGAGCAATTTTCATGAATTTTGGTATTCTGGAGTTATACAAGCAGGTTTTGTTACAATAGAGAACATGTTGGCTTTAGAACAAGTGATGCTTAGATTCAAGCCTTTGAACATAAATTTCAGTAGAGGCTTATTAATTCGACTTTAAATCCAGAATTTGTGGTAATTTGGCTTAAATATTACATATATAACATATAGGGAAAGAGGTTTGCTAAGCAAATACATAGTCTAAGCAGTTAGCAAGAGGAAATGCTGCAATTATTTAAGAATAATTGAATTTTTAATTTTAACTTTTTTGCAAAATCTTTTTTGCAGAAATATAATGTGTGCATTTCTAACTAGCTTCGCAGGTGATCCTAGTACATCAGCCTGATACCAGTAAACAGACTGCTCTTTGATTATTTTAGAACACCCAGCACATGCTCTTTCTTGGAGTAGATGAGTAACATAACTGATCAGCTAAAGCCTGAACTTTTACTAGCTAGTGCTTTGTCAACCTAGTGTGAGCTATATTGTATGATTTCTTTTTTTTTTATTGTATGATTTTAAAATGACAAAAATAAAAGTAGATTTCCCATTCAGGTTAGCTTTCTCTGTCAGTTACTGACAATTTAATATATATAAAATAAACATTCTAAGATTTCTAACAATTCTTGCTTTTGATAAATAAAACCTATTTTCAGAAAACTGTAAAGATGATTTCCTTCTCTAATATCCTACTATTAATCATGGAAAAGTTTGTATTGCATGCTTTTCTCAATGCACCTATGGGATTGACAATATGCCGGTGTGTCCGACGATGCGTACCATTTTGGAATAGCAAATCTAACTGCTGAGCAAGTAATTACCATCATGTTCAGGTTCAGAACTTGAAGATCTTTCATTATGTTAATAGATCCCTTATTTTTAGATGTAGCTAAATACCAAATATGAATGGCCACGTATGTCCTAAGGTACTTGAGAACTCTCAGCACTAATTTTGTGTCACTAATTTTTAAATACTGTATTTAATTAAGGAAAAAGCCTTGTCTTTTCTATTGGCATCATTCAGGGGAAAAAAAAAAGCTTAATCCAGATGTTTCTGTGTGAATGCACATTCCTCACTAAATCTCTCAGGCAGCTGCTTAAGTTATTGTTACTAACACGTTGCTCTGTTGTCTCTTCGTATACGTGTCTAATTTATCAGTTTCTTATAGATTGTCAGCAGCCTGCTGCCTCCGTACCGCCACAGCGCTCACAACTAGCCGGGGGGCAAGACTGCCTGACTCTCAGGTAAATTCTGATGTCCTCACTCTTCCCACCCAGTTGCACATCAGTTCCATAGACCCCGAAGCTCTCCTTTCCCACATCATGACTGCCTATACATAATTATACTTGCCACATTTTATTTCAATTATGGGCTACACAGACACATACTGGATTCCTGAAGTCCACACATGCCCACTGAAAATGCAAGAGAGCTAGAGTTCATTTTACTGGCCACTGGCATGTAGCCTAAGGCGGCCTTCAGCTCCCCTGTGTGGGTAAATACTTGGTTAGCCCAGCGTTTCATTACCGTCCAAAATATAAAACCTGGAATTGCTTGTCTTTTGTCCTCAGGATGTATTTCCCAGGCAAACAATTAGGAAGGATATAAAGCATATCTGATGTCTGTTCCAAGACAACTTTATGAAAGTGTTTCTGTCCACTCAGTACCCTCAATGAAACTGAAATTGAAAGGTAGAGAAAACCTTGTAATAGGCATTCAAAAAAAGAATATTTGCAGTGATAGTGCCTTTTATGTAAGATTAACTGAAGAATTTTAAAGGCAGGTCTACATACTCCCTGGATGCTAAACTGGAGAGTTTGCTAAACAATTTCTTTTCCAGTGAAAGCTTTGCAAATCCATTATGAACTTACCTTTATGGTAAATTCCACAGGCGAACTTCCACACATCATCAGAGCACCCCATCAGGACCTAATCATTTTCTTGAAATCCTTCATCTCCAGTTATTTGGCCTCCAGTGGTGTCTAGTTTTTATAGTCTGGTTGTGGCTGTTATAGCCTGCTTGTTGTTCTCTCCTTATTTTAATATAACTGTTGCTCTTCTCCCAGGATAAGGCTTCTGTTGAGTAAGGGCAGGCCCAGACATACTTCCATGTATGTCTGAGGAGTAGATGTCAGTAGCAGGCTGCATGTGGTCATGGGTTAGAGCTGAGAGCTGGGGAGCCGCAAGTGCTCCCTGGAAACACAGCAGCAGCCAAAGCCCCGGTGATGACTTGATCTCTCAAGTGGTTGTGCAGCCAGCTATTTAAGTGGGACATCAAGTGAGCAGAAGTTATGTGATTAAATAGGCTCCAAGCCAGCATCTTCCAACTGATGTCTCAGCCTGCTGTTCCCACCACTTCCAGCAACAGGTTTTTACTTCAGGAAAGTTCTTCATTAACATACAAATGCCATTAGTAATTTCAGTCATTAAGTAACTGAATATAATTATAAATGTTCAAACCCATTTCAGTGGGATCCTACGTGTGTAATGTAGAAGGACGTGGGCTCTTAGCCTGCAGTCCGTTCTCCACAAAGTGCCCCCACCCCACCCAGGGCCTGGGGCAGTGCCAGGCGCGCAACAGAAGTTCAGGGAGTGAATGAGCTCTGGAATCACATTACTGGGTTTGATCGCGCCTCGCCTCTGACACCTACTAACTGCGTAATCTTGGAAAGTTACTTTTGCTGGCTAAGATTTCGTTTCCTTACTTGTAAAGTGAGAAAGAGAACGGCTACTGGGAGGATTCAGCAAGGCACAGGCCTGGGCCACAGTGTGCTCTCAATAGCTGTTACTACCACTAACCATTCTTAGTACCTAACCATTCCTTAAGACAGAAATCTGCTGTCTCTCATAACCTCTCTAATTTGAGAAGGCTACTGTATTAAGTGTTTCAATTAGATAAGAAATGGAAAGGCTAATGAGGAATCTTTTTAAGTTTAATAATTTATTTCACCTTGCTTTTTTTTTTGAGAACCAGTTTGACTAAATGATTAGAACTTATTATGATTAAATGATTATGATTATTATGATTAAATTATTTGACTAGAACTTATCAAATACAGTATTTACATTCAAGAAGTGATTCCTCAATCTGTAAACCAAAAATATGCTTCTGTCACACAATATACACAGTGCAATTGTATTTTATGCAAATTAAAAATAGTAATACTATAATATGAAATATTTATAATCTATCACTTTAAGAAATCTGAAATAATAAAAAAAATTTTATTTATCATGAAACGACACAATGTGTTGGGCCGAGGTATAACCCATGTTTAAGCCATTACTACACACTTCAGCTGGTCAAACAGAAATGCTTGCCTTCCTTTATCAAGAAGAGTATTGAACTCCATGGGTCTTCAAACACTTACGCCTCTTGTACGATGTGACCACCCTGTGCTACTTGCCGTAACTTATGCTGAATAACATGTTTAGTCCCCTAAAAAGAAACTCATTCTAAATCATGCAGATTTAACAGAAAGAAACTCCATTAGGTCTGTGGGAAAGTCTATCTGCTGCTCTATTTCCCGGGCCATCTCACTCTTTCTGGAGGGTGGAGGAAGAATCCTGTCATGCAGTATTTTCTTAGTCCTTGTGTTGAAACTCTAGCTCTCCCATGTTTACCTATCACATTTTAAAATAGATAGGAAAAATCATTTTTATCACTGCTTGTCCTAACTAGTGCAGAATAGCATATCTCCATTTAAACTAAATTTATAGCAGTTCAAAGAGTAAGGGAAGTAAGGGTGACCCCAAGCTGAGCAGTATTGTACATAATTATGATTCTGTATTAAAACTCAAGAGATATACATAGTATACCAAAGATAAAAATTGTTTAGTGCTCATTTTTAATGACTTGAATAATAGTGTTAGTTTTTTTAAAATTATGATTAAATTAATAAATAACAATAATAAACCTTGAATAGCTTTCTAACTAACACTCCTGGCAGAAATTATTCTATGGTTTCAAAGTATAAAGGAAAAAAGCAGAGTTTGGGCTTCCCTGGTGGAGCAGTGATTAAGAGTCCGCCTGCTGATGCAGGGGACACGGGTTCGTGCCCCGGTCCGGGAAGACCCCACATGCCGCGGAGCGGCTGGGCCCGTGAGCCATGGCCGCTGAGCCTGCGCGTCCGGAGCCTGTGGTCCACAACGGGAGAGGCCACAACAGTGAGAGGCCCGCGTACCGCAAAAAAAAAAAAAAACCAAAAAAAAAAAGAGTTTTAGAAAAATGCCAATCTTTTTCAATTAAAAAAAAATACCTATAGTGTGATTTTCCCCCTACTAGTCACATTTTAAGAGGTCTGAACCCAAATCTGTTTTGTAGTATTACTTTAGGAAATTCAATGATTTTGCATCCTTATTCTCCAATACTTTTCAGCAAGACGTTGATGAGCCTGAGCATCTCTGTGTTCATTTAAACTGGAGGCTCTCAGACGTGGTCATTTTCAAAGTCTTCATTATATACTTGCTCTCCTGTCATATTTACACTACCAAGCTAAAGCAGGTAGGGGGAGCCCTTAGAGCAGATCAGACTTCCACAGGCAAATTAGTTCTCCTATTGAATCTACCAGAGAACTGTAGAATCCTCTAAAACCTTGGTCCAGCATGTCTGTGTCCCCAGGAACTTCTTTGAAATGAAGATTCTCAGGTCACACCCCACACCTATTGAATCAGAATCACTCCCGGTGATTGCTATGCAGTCATTAAAGTTCAAAAAGAACTGATCTAAAGAAATCTTGCAACTAACCCAGAGACCTAGGGGAATGAGACTGTGTGAAGAAATTGAAAAGAGTGATTGCTGGGGAGGCGTTCACATACTATTTCCCCAGTGCATTTCATTTTTCTTTTGGGGGGCATTTTTTTGAAAAATCTGCAGTTGTCTTGGCATGCTTTAGATTTAAGCCATTTTCTGTGCAAAATTCCTGTGAAAAGAATGTCTGTTGAACCCTTACAACTGTGTCTAGCCCCTTGTAAATGCATTTCTGGCTGACATGCTTGTTTCTCATTTGCAGTCCTGACATAGCTCTGCCCGATGAGCAGCCACATTCCAGCTCTCAGTGCGCCCCTCTACACTGTCTCTCCAAGCCTCCTTACCCCTAGTCTTCATCTCCCGTGGACGAATACCTGGGGTGAACGTTTTGTAGCCACACACAGGATACTGCCCAAGATCCAGCGCGTGTTTTCTTCTCGGTGGTTAGATGTTTGATTGAATTAATGGCCATCATTTTGCAAGATGAGAGGAAGTTGGGAAGAATAACACAAAGCACAGACTCCGGTGTGATAAAATACTTTATGGTTTCTCTAAGTCACAGATAAACTTCTGCAATCAAATGGCTACAGTTCAGTTAAATCAAAATAAATGAAACAGGAAATATGTATCTCAGATGGCTGGCTTTACCTCGATAGCTTAAGAGAGACCTCAGACAATGTAAAACACATATATTGTAAAATCATCTTTCCTTACACTTCAAATTCAGCTACAGAAGTTGATTCTAATTTTTTGGTCATTGATATTTACTTTGTACTTTATTTGCCACATGATTTATGTCTATAAAAATCATTTCTATGAGAGATGAACTTCATTTATTTTAAAATACACATAATTTGCTCAATTAAGTATGATTTTAATTTAGTCTGAAATCTAGAATTGGCCAGACTGTGGTCATTTTTCTTGCACAAAGTGATAAATGAGGTGCATCGGAATGTTAACAATAACTGTATTTTGCTGCTACACTGGTATTGTTTATGCACTTACTTTCTAATCGGTAGCTCATTGTCTGCTGTTTTTTCTGTTTTGTTTTTTTTTTTAACTAGAATTCTTCACTGGACATTATTAAGTAAATCTAAAGAAGAGACTATGTTATGATTCATTGACTTATTCAACTTTTGATGGCATCTTTAATTTTTTTTAAATTGCAGACAAGTAGATGCACTGGTGCTGCTCCTTTGTGTGTGTATATGTGTATGTGATAATGTTAAAGAAGGCTAAATAACGTGAAGGGAAAAAAATGGTGTGTTTATTTAATGACCAGAATTTTTTTTACTTCTCCCCAATTCAGGGTCTACTATGAGTATTTCTTGTTACAAGATACCAAGTATAAATGGGAAAAATATATGCATATGTAAGTTAGCCTTTGGTTAATTAATTTACCCAGAAAGTGTTCAAATTCTGATTAAAATTGTATGTTCTGTTGTTGTTAGGTTTTTTTCATAATGCATCTTCCTTGCCAAAAAAACAACAGGTAATAA
The DNA here is from genome assembly GCF_937001465.1 of Orcinus orca. Classification (NCBI taxonomy): domain Eukaryota; kingdom Metazoa; phylum Chordata; class Mammalia; order Artiodactyla; family Delphinidae; genus Orcinus; species Orcinus orca. Next base: position 26,648,505 of record NC_064569.1, read on the forward strand.
ACCTTAGCTCACTGTCTACTTTTGACAAACACTCAGGTGCCTACAATCATTATGTTATATTGAGACAATACATGTTCCTAGTTAATTTACAGATTCTGCTGAGTAACTTTTATGACTTAATTTAAGGCAGTGGATTTTCACAGCAAAATTAATTTTGCACATAATCTGACAAACAAGGAAAACAACTAATTGAGCTGAAAGGTCTAACACTCTTGGGCTCCTTATATCAAGTGCTGCCCACACACCTGCTCCTATCCCTCATTCCTTGTTTAGTCAGGTAGCCTTAACTTGTTTAAAACCATACCGGTTTGACCTTTTCGTGTAATGATATCTGTAACTTCTCTTTAAAACAAAACAATCCTCACTATTAACACAAAAGGTAGTTAACAATGCAGGGCTCTAACAATGGCGATCCAGTAGGAGCCACTCAGCTTACTTAGTGGAAGTGGTGGAACACTAGTAGAGTGGCCCATCAAAGGTGGCAGCCAGTCGGCAAGTCGTAAAGCACAGAGCAGGAGCTCTCATCAATCGTACACCTATTAAGTAGTGGTCACTGTTACCAAAGCAACCAAGGGATTTTGAATTCCTCATATGAGTGCTATTTTCAACAGTGTCATGTATTATGCAACTTGCAGTAGTTGGAAATCTTCACCAAAATAGGGATTCAGGTTAAAATACGGAAAAAGAAACAAAACAAATCTTCATAAAGCCCTGATCATGGCCACCTAAACTTCTGCTCTTTCCACTTGCATTGCCTTGCTATTCTAAACATTTTCTTTATTTTATTGGTGTTGTATCTGCCTGGTACCAGTCTTAGTGAGACTGTGTGGATTTTATTAGAGTTCAGTTAAAGGAAGCTCCCCCACCCCCGTCCCTGCTTTTTCTTTTTCAAACATCATGTGTTCAGACCTGAGAAGTGGCATAGCTGCTAAGTTGACTTTTAATTAAAAACTGTGCCTGAGGGAAAATATGCCTTTTTAAAAAGTACCTCAGAACATTTTCCTATATTGCCTCATCAGTTTTGTTGGTGGTGCAGGGAATTCAGCAGTGAGTATTGTCTGTGTGTAACTATAGGGCATTTGTGCTCTCTTACGCTATATTTGTGACCAGCTGAAAAGCTGGGTCATAGACAAAACACTTATTTCTTCCAATAAAAAGTTTATCATTAAGTCTATTATATACTAGTTTTATTTCAGTTCATTATATTAACAGAGTGGGAAATGCTTGTTTTGAAATAGTAATTCTATAAAAATGTTAATTTTAGCAAACTTTGCCAGAAAGATATAGAAACTTGGAAATAAATTTCTAATTTTCAGCACAAAACTAGATTGTAGTCCCTAAGCAGTAAGAGAGAGTTCCATGTATTTATACTGTGGCTTCACTTAGTATAGTTTAAACTGGGCCATATCTATATTTATTTATAGGCATTTAAAATGGACAAATATGTATAGCATTGATAAAAATCAGTACCTGTAAAGAAACATCAGGATTTAAAAGGAAACTGGAAAACTGAAGAACTAGTGAAAATAAAAAAGAATAAACCTCAATAAGACTAGTTGAAGACAGACTTGGGGAAGAAAAACCAACTATAGAAGTATAATGACAATACTGGCTAATTATTGCAAACACAGTGGGCAAAGATTAAAGATAACTAGCAAGACTTTAAAAAGTAAGCACAATTACCATACTGAAAAGAATAGGATGCAGAAATACTTTACTACTGAGGATTTTTCTTAGTTAAAAAAATAAAATATTTAAAATAAAAAGGAGCAATAAATTGCCTTTGGTCTGGGTGCACAGGGGCATACAGGACCCAGAATTAATCATTCCAATCAACTCATGATTCATCATATCCCTTTTTCATATCCAGTTCTGTTTCAATAAGAGGAATTTGGAGAACTTGGTGAAAATAGAAAGTTATTAAATAATTAAGAAAAGATTTATAAAGATTATACTTTAGCCTAGGGAAGAAGAGGTACAATAGTGATCATCAAGAAAATTTAACAAAGGATAGGTACCAACTATGGCTGCCGTTACGAAGATTAGAATAAAAAAAATGTCTTCGGTCTGAAGGATTTATATTAACTCTTGGAAGGAGACTTTAAACAGTAGGAAATTAATCATCAAAATTGATAATCATAAGGAAGATTTGTTTTTTAAGAATTAAATATTACTGGTGGTCTAGTAAGGATTAAGTTATGTGGCAAGAAATCTTACCATAATGTATTATAATTCTGGGATTCCATAATTCTATGGTTCTTTTATTTAAAATTTAAAAATACATTAAATTTATACTGGTTAGTCATAAAATATTTTATCCCTTGAAAATAGGATAGCAATCTTAATTTTTCGAAGATATTTGGTTAAAAAACAAAACAGGGTTGTCAGTATTATTTTTCCTTCCAGCTATATTTCATAATATCTTTAAAGTTGTCCAGAATGTAGTAATTTTACCATAAAAAGCCTCAATTGTCAGAGTCTAAAAAAACAAACGTCCTCAGGAATACTTCAGAAATAGGTATGCAATCCCTCAGGGGGACAAATTCTTCTCAAATTTTATCTTTTCTTAAAAGGATCTTCAGTCTACAATATTTGCTTTTTCCATGCTTTGAAAAATTTTCCTGTACAGATAGTCTTTCTGTTTCAAACAAGCATGAAACACCAGTCAAATTAATCAACTGTGAATGTGGACATTTCCTGATATTCTGTTTTAAATAAAATCTTTACAATTCTCAATTGGAAATTACAAAATATGAAAAGGAAGAAATGAAATATATTTTCTACAGAGCTAAGAATGGCAAATTTAATGTGTAATTGTTATAATCAATCAGCCAAAAGACATAATCTGTATCTCAGAAAGACACATCATGGGAAACTGATGGATTTCCACCAAGGAACTGTGCTAGTTCAACCCATGATGCCACAAATGTGTTAATATTGTAGATATAAAGTAGGACTAGATTCAAAAGGAACTCTTAGGATAAAGTTCATAATTTAAAAAATTTACCCTCTATGTTTTTTGTTTGTTTATAAACCAGAGTAATTTAAAATAGTCCTTATATTTAAGATTTCAAAAAATTTACAAGAATATGTTTTCATTAAATAGAATACAATTCTTCAAAAAGCTGTTAAATTGAAGATGTGATAGATAACATGATCAGTACTGATATTGACAAGCAATTTTTATTTTAAAATCACTTTCTGTGGACGTACAAGACCAATCTAGCTCCCGAGTGACCTTTTCCATTGTTTGTAATAATGCCCCCAGATGAGTTGTATCTGTAATTTAATTCATCTTTATTTAAATGACAAGTTAACTGCCACAGTCCTTGATACATTGCATTTGTATCCTGATCCTATTATATTTACATCTGAAAGATTTCATCTAGACATCTCTTTTGTCCTTCTTAAAGAATAACTTAAAAAGATATTTAGTATTAAGATATGTTCCCTAATCAAGGATTTTCCAGAAATAATATTCTACTTATGAAGAAGAGCAGCAATTAACTGCCTTTAGTGTAAGGGTGTGAGTGCATAAAAGTATGCCGTGTAAAATGTTTGCATGAGATATTTCACATCATGTAAGCTTTCCCATATTCATAATATGAACACTATAGAAAATCTTATTTCTCTTGTGATCTCTCCATTAGGAATGTAAGGAGATTCTTTCCTATATCTGGTCTCCTTTCCATATTGAAATGCATGGCTCTAATCCCTGGTGTATTTTCATCCTTTTCCTCTAGAGTTATTTGAAATTTGCCCTATTTAAACTGAAGCCTGGATAAACTGCTGAGCCAGATTATTTCTGTGGTTGGAGTTTAATTGCTATAGAACATTGGTTGAGAACATGTTTTTATTTTAACTTCTTTTTCTTTCAAAATTATTCTGTTATGGTCCTCTAATGAAAACACTGAGAAGTAAATCTGATGCTTTCTAGTATGACTGTTTTTCTTTTTAAAAAGTCATTTTAAAACAAATATCAGAGAACTATAAAGAGAAATGGCATCATTTTGTTGACAAATCATTATTCAGTGATAATGGAGATACAGAATGAATCATTTTGTTGTTTGAGTTCAAAGATATGATTGTGCACCAAATCTTAGAGGAAGTAAATGATTTTAACTTATTGTCACAAAGTTTTCAGCTCAATGGTGTGACTGTTAGTCAATTAAACAATTCTTTGAAAATATTTTATGACATTTTTGTAATCTACTCAGTGTTTTTATTTGCATGATTATGCATATGTGATGAACCATACATAATTCTAACACTGTATTTCTTTCCAGTATTAACACTTGTGTAATGTGTGGCCAACCCTGATTTGTACACTGTATGATTATTGTTGTAATGGTCCTGCTATTCTTACATTTAATTGCAATTTTGTTATTATGCCTTTTGGTGTTAAATGATGTGAAGTGTTTCCACCTAATGATAATACCATATGAAAACTTGACTAAAAGACTGACCTAAGACACTCTCTGTTGCTAATTATTTTTTTAAATCCAAATTTCATAGGAAACTTGTTCTCGAAGACAAATGCCTTTATTTTAAATCCAAAAAATTATTTTATGAATTTATTTTTGCTTGTCCTTTTAAACTTTTTTTGTTGACAATCCTAAGTGAATGTCTCAAGGGAGAATCCATACAATATGTGCTTGTATTTATATTTGATCATGCACTCAATGGTTGGAAAAGGCACTACAGTGCTAAGAAAATAACCGAGGCCAATACATCAATTCTTTTATCTTGGTTTATGTTACCAACCGCATATGGTGTAATGCATAACTCTTTCCAGTAAATAAACTGGTTATCTTTCATTCATTTCATCTATGGTACCATTTTATCAGTTTGAGCAGTTTGTCCGTATTTTATGTTGATTTGTACTTACAAAAAAAGGAAAAATTTATGAATTTCTATGATTTATATATTTACTCGAAGTGAACGCTTATTCAAACTAAAAACTGAATGCTTCGCTTTGACGTTTCTACACAATCTTATTAAGAAATGTGTGTCAACTTTGCTCATTTTCTCCATTTATCATCACTCCTACTTGTAATCTTTTCTAAAAGGTTGTTTTGGCAGGAGGATACGCTTAGCTGAATTAAATTAGAAATGTACCAACATGAAGGAAATGCCTGTTCTTAAAAAACGGAAACAGTATTTTAATGAAAGAAGAATGAAGCTTGTATGCTTTATTTTGGGAGACAATGCTTTGTCCTCTTTCATATGAAGAAACATCAGAGTCTCAAACCTGAGGAAAGTTAATTGGCTAGCCCCCCCCCCCCTTCAGATATGTGCTGTGGCAAATGGGCTGCTTTGGGAGCCACCTGCTCTGACCTGGCTTTATTTCTGGAGGCGGGAAAGCCAGAATATGGACTTAACGTGAGGTTCCAAGGAGTTGAAACCTCTAATGCAATCCTCGTTTTAATGAATCGAATTAACCCACCATGGGCACTGCAACGGTCCCAGCTAAAGTTGCCTGCTTACCTGTTGAATAAATACAACACTAGAAATAATAGTGTAAACTTCCCTAACAATCTTTTTTTGTCTCTGAAAGCTATTGTTTTTCTTTGATATTATGTGTATTTGATCCTTGATCTTCTCATATACAATAAAGCTGATAGCCTGCTATATTCAAAAGCTAGAAAAACTGGATCAGCCTCCAGGAGCATCGTCTCTCGTCTTCCTACATTTTGTAGGCAACTGGGATAGCACTATACAGAGAGCAATGTGGAGGTTTCCTGCAACCCCACTGAGGAGAAGAACCCAGAATTGATGGGATTTCATGCAAGGGGTTTTCTTAGTTTTTGGTTATACACACATTGACTAGCGCATTGTAGGAACTCAGTACAATTCCTTGGCTCCTTGCCATCTAGCTTTTCTCATAACACATGTGGAATTGTTATGGAACCTAATGTCACCTACTATAATATGAGCAGGCACTAAATGCCAGCTCACTGGGGGAAATGGTCTTTAAATGAAGTGAATGGCTATTCCTATCATTCTTTCCTTGTCAATCTAAAAACTGTATCTCTAATGCTGTATTTGAAGGAGCCTTAATGTGTACAGTGAAATAATCTGACTGAGTCCGTTCTTAAACATTTTATGAATCAACTATCGCTTAAATACCTTAAGAAGAAACTCAGGATAATTCATCTACAACATAACTGTCAAGGAAGATAAATCTCACTGTAAAAAAATATTGCCGGTTTCAAAAGTAAACAAAATGTATAATGTAATTTAAATGTAAAAAGCAATATAAACAAATCATAACTCTAGTGACATCCTGTTAAATAGTAAAGAAATGTTATAACGGTCTACATAATTTGTGAGACTCAGTGCAAAATTAAAATGCAGATCTCCTTGTTCAAAAATTATTAAGAATTTCAAGACAGTGACAGCAGACATTAAACTAACAGGGAGTTCTAGGCACAGGGCCCTGTGTGACTGTAGAAGTCCACATGCCCATGAAGCCAGCCTTTTCCCAGAATATGCTGAAATAATGATTCAGAACCGCAATACAATGTAGCTATCCAGAACCTGGGCTTTATTTTTAACAGAATGGATTTTCCAGTTTCTGTGCTTGGAAGAAAAAAATAATGTGCTTTTGTTCTGGGAAAAAAAATTAATGCTATTACCTCAAAGAGTTATAAATCAATCTTGCAATACTCCCATATTCCAACACAGTCATACTTTTCAACTCAAAACTTCTGAACTCTCACATACGTACCAAGTTGTACAGAGATTATAAAAATCATTAAAAAATCTTCAAAATTGTCAGCAGTAGACATTTTAATTAATGTATATTAAAGTAAAACTAATTTAACAACCCTACTGATACCTTCATCATTTGACTTCCTTTGAAGTTATAAATTATTAATGTCAGTCAAATGTCACAGGAATAGTCACCTCATTTAAAAGATCTATTAGCCCAAGATTAATAAGTGATTCATATCAACTTTTCTTCTAAATAAATCAAAGGGGAAAAATTATTTACCTCATGAAACCTATTGAAACTGAAAATAAGCTACCCTATGTGTAAGAAAGGGAGAAAATAAAATATATGTAATTTTTCCTGTTTTTGATAAAGTAACAGTGGAAACCTATAGAAATGGTTATCTGTAAAAGAGCAAAGTGTTGGTGTAAGGGAACAAGTGGGGAGCCAGATTCCTCAGTAGGTGAGTACGTTTTTATATTGTTTTCCTATTTCAACCATGGAAATATAGTATCTATACAAAAATGAAAAAGAAAATAGGTGCTCTCAAACTTCTCACAATGAAGTCAGAAATTAAAATTAGCATAAATTCTAGAGAAATAATTGTTCTAAAGCAGGCTATGTCAGTAGAAGTATTTTCAAAAGCATGGAATTTTGTGCAAATTTTAGCTCTGGCACTTACTTACCAGCTCTGAGACTTTGGAAATGTACTTAACGTCTCCAAGGCTCAACTGTCTCATTTTTAAAAAGAGGATAAAAATGCTTACCTGGTAAGGTTATTGCCAAGATCAACATACATGACATCTTCCAAACAGTGTTTAGCCTTTGGTAGCTAATATTATTTCCAATAACACAGCGCACAGGCTACTGGAGTCCCATATGAATGAAATTCATTCATTCACTTATACATGCATTAATTCAGCAAATATTTATTGAGAATGTATCTTGTGCCAGATACTGCTCCAGGAGATTAAGATACAGCAGAACAAAACAAAGGAGGTTCATGCCTTTTTGAAGTTTGTATCATTTATGTAGCATTGATGAGGGAGACATACAAAGCCAGCAAACATAATAAATATGGAAATACCAAAGTATGTTAGTGAATCTGTTATGGAAAAATTAAAAAGTAGAACACGGAAAAGAGATTGTGCTGGGTTGTAGTGGGGAGAAAGTGAAACAGATTACAGTATTAAATGGTGTGGTCAGGTTGGGCCTTATTAAAAAGAAGAATAAATAAGATAAAAATCATTCTGTTTACATCATGATTGCTTCAGTTTTAAAAATTATTAAATTACATAGGTTGAAAAAAAATTACATAGGTTGTTCAAATTTCTAGAAGTTACTATTCTAAAATATCAAACAGCAATGTACATTAAGCAATAGGATTTTCAAAAACTAGTCTTTTAAAATGTTCTAATAATTTGGAGTAACCATTACAACAATATGCATATATTTTATTTCATGACAATGTTGCTTTAAAATTCCAATATTTATTTTGCAAATAGATATGCCTTCTTGAAGCTGTAGGACATGTTCATTTGTGCTTCGCCAATAAAAATTTGAGTCAAATAATTTTATTCATTGGTCTTATTAATAATTGTCAATTCTAATGAACTTATAATTGACTCTATAAATAATCCTTAAAATAACTCAAAGTTGTTTTTCAATATATAGTCAGAGATTAAGCTATTCTTTCTTCTGGTCCTTAATTCCAACTCTCTCCTCCTTGAATGACCCTTTCATCCAAATTTTCTGTAAAATCAAGGGCATCTTTTAAAATATATTCTCACAGACTTTCTTCCTAATACAAAGGTAAGAGGGATAGTATCACATTGCTAAGCTTTGCATCAGCTTGCTGCTGAGTGTTGCCATTTTTCTTAGATTTACAGAGATCCAGAATTCAAGTTTGGCTATTTCATTAGAATTGACAGAAAGTAATATATATTTAAAACTCAGCCTTCTGTCATGAATAGGTGCCCTAATTCTGGGTTACCTTATTAGAAAATAAAGGCCATGTAACTAAATATATTTATGTAATATGGAAAGGATCTCATCAAATTACATGCCTAGATAAGTATGCATACTTAACAAATATCAAGGATGAAAATAAAATCCAACTGATAAAAATATTACCTATTAAAACTGTTTATTATCTCCTGTGAACTGTCCTTTAATGTCACTTCTTTCTAGCAGATGCAAAAATAAAGCTGACTTGAATTTTGGTATAATTATGATTATGTGATTTTAATTACATAAATCAAACCAGTCAAATGTTATCTTTTATTTTTATTTTTCAAAATTTATTTTTATTTTATTTATTTATTTTTGGCTGCACTGGGACTTTGTTGCTGTGTGCGGGCTTTCTCTAGTTGTGGAGAGCAGGGGCTACTCTTCGTTGCGGTGCACGGGCTTCTCATTGCGATGGCTTCTCTTGTTGTGGAGCACGGGCTCTAGAGTGCAGGCTCAGTATTTGTGGCACATGGACTCAGTAGTTGTGGCTCACCAGCTCTAGAGCGCAGGCTCAGTAGTTGTGGTGCACAGGCTTAGTTGCTCCACGGCATGTGGGATCTTCCCGGACCAGGGCTCGATCCCATGTCCCCTGCATTGGCAGGCGGATTCTTAACCACTGTACCACCAGGGAAGCCCAAAAGTTGTCTTTTAAAAGTGTGCTTTATCTGGAAAGTGGCTGTTCTTTGGACTGGATGATGGCAGCCTACCATTATTTGTAATATCATTTGATTTCCACATCTAATGATTGATGGCAAAAACAAGATTTTTCTGAAATACTCCTTAGAAACACATTTTTATTGGATGTTGAATATTCCAAAGGTGACATTTGAATATGTCATGCACATTACTATATAATTTCTATATATTTTATATTTTAAAAGATAAGTACCTTACATTTAAAAGATATTTTCTTGTTCAATGTACTTCATTAGAACTTTGAAGGTGAGATCAGATCAGTGAAATGGAGTAACTTCTTGTTTCTTCTACTGTTGAAATTAAAAACTAAATGAGCCCCAATGATGTAACTTCTTCTCACTTTGTGTATGAACATTAAAACTGCAGTTTTCTCTTATAAACAATTTAGTTACTACTAAAAGTTCTTATGGCAGTTAGTAGATGAACACTTATTGACTGCATACCACATGCATCAACAGAACCTCAAAGATTTCTTTAAGATTGCAACTGAGCAAAATTATAACAGCTACCAAACATTAAAAACTAGAACATGTGCTGAAATAATGGCATTCTCCTGTCATTTGCAACCCTACACTGAACAATACTGATGCTTCTAGAGCAGTCCTATTATTTAGGACATATGACTACAACATAATATACTTATAATATGTACCAGAACACATCTGATAAAGTTTGAAAACAAGCACAGAAAGCCTACGACCGCATCTATTTTCAGGTGGAAAAATGGCGTCTATGATATTGAACAAATTATTCAAGCACTGATTGTGTTCTTAAATATTCTCTAATCAGCAATGACACAGGGTAATAATGGCTGGGTAAGTGATGATCATACCAGTGAGGCTGTGGAGGCAGTGTCAGCTTTTTAAGTTCAAGATCCTGTTCACAGCCCAGCCTTGCTCATTATACTTGTCCCTGGCAGAGCTTCTCTTTACTTGGATGGGAGTTTCATCTCTCCCTCACTGCCAGCAAGTTTGGGAAAACTTGCTCAGTTCAGGATAAAAAAAACAAATCAGATTATTTTCCTTCAGACTAGTCATTGATGAGTTTCTGCAAACCCCACTCATTTATTTCCAAAATGTTTATTTCTCTTTTCCTAGGTATAAAAGCAACACATGCTTATTGCAGCAAATTTAGAAGATGTGCAAAAGTAGAAAGAAGACAATAAGTTCACCCATAATCTTATCTCTCAGTGAAAACTGCTGTTAACATTTTGGTGACTTTCCTTGAAATCATACTGAATACCTAATTCTGAATCCTGCAATTTTCTCTGAACATTTTTATGGCGATTTTTCCCCTAAGTAATCAAAAGTTTTCAACCACATTATTATTATTATATTTATTTATTTATTTTTTTGGCTGCACTGTGCGGCATTTGGGATCTCAGTTCCCTGACCAGGGATCGAACCCATGCCCCGTGCAGTGGAAGCACGGAGTCTTAACCACTGGACCACCAGGAAAGTCCTCAACTATATTATTTTTAAGGCTGGCATAATATTCTATGGGCTGGATAAATGATACTTTTTAAAAAGAAAATACTGTCCTATTATTGGATATTTAAGTTACTTCCAGACTATTTTAAATAATGATGCCATTAAAATCTTTATACAGAAATTGTCATCTAAATTTCTGACTACTTACAGACCATTCCTTTAGGAGGAATACTGTTAATGGTCATGAATATTTTTCCTTTCAAGCATTTTTCTTCAGTAAATTTCACTGTGTATTTTACTATGTGGAAGTCACTGTGCAAGATGCTACAGAGGATACAAATATGAATTAGATGAATTGCCATCAAGGAGCTTACAATCTAGAAAGGAAAACCAGACAAAGTATTATAACTGTAATACATGGTGGAAAGTGATACATTCCATGAACAAAGGTTTTGATTTGTGCTTTGGAGACTCAAAAATTAGGAGTCTGCTTTCTCACAACGAACTGAAAATCATCCACATGAAAATGTTAATTCCCTGCTTTAAAAATATTTCTGATTGCCCAGTATTCTCATTAAAATGTTATCATATATCTATTTGTGTCTACTTTGAAAAAGGCCTCTACTGGAAGTATCATGTAAATAATATCACTGATTTCAAGTTTATACTTTATCTCTTTCATGGGAAATTTTAGGATGTATTGAATATGGTTATTTTGTATTCTAATGATTCAGAGCTATGTGGGCTACTGCAAATGCCTATAGAGGTGTGAGCCTTGTATTAAAGCAATGGTGTCATTGGAGAAAGATATAAATTTATAATTATAGTTTGGCACTAGTCATATAGCCTGTGTGTGTCACTTTCTATTGACATTGTTATGGCATATACATACATATGCAAAATACAGCAGAGCTTAAATTATAAGTTTTGATAATATTTTGATCATTTTTCAAAATCAAATGGAACTTTTATATGTCTCTTATTTCCATCTACATCAAAAGTCAACAAACTTTCTCTGTAAAGGACCAGATAGTAAATATTTTCAGATTTGCTCTTCATCTGGTCTCTGTCTAAACTACTCAGCTCTGCTGTTGTAATATAAAAGCAGCCATAAACTGTTGGCTGGGCTTAAATGAAACTTTATTTTTGGACATAGAAATTAGTGTTTTACATAATTTCTATATATTATGAAATATTCTTCTTTTGATTTTTCCCCAACTGTTAAAAAAATTAAAACCTATTGTTAGGGGACATCCCTGGTAGTCCAGTGGTTAAGACTCTGCGCTTCCACAGCAGGGGGTGTGGGTTCGATCCCTGGTGGGGGAACTAAGATCCTACAGGTTGCGCAGTGGGGCCAAAAAAAAACTACAAAAAAAAAAACATTGTTAGTTCATGGGCCATACTAAAATAACAGGCTGTGGGCTGGGTTTGGCCCACAGGTCACAGTTCACTGACCTCTTATCTAGATGATATCATTCAAAAACAACAAAGGTGGAACTATCACAACATTCCTAATCGACTATATTCCAATATAAAATAAAAAGTTTAAAAACAACAACAACAACAAAGAGATATGCATAAATCCTGAAATAAAAGCTTTCCAAGCAATAAGCAATAATAACAAAAACATTAAATGTATGGTTTTGCAATGTTACAACATCAAGTGCTTTTTTTTTTGGCTGCTCGCCATGTGGCATGTGGGATCTTAGTTCCCAGAGCAGGGGTCGAACCCATGCCCCCTGCACTAGTCTTGGGGTCTTCCCTGATGGCACAGTGGTTGAGACTCTGCCTGCCAATGCAGGGGACACAGGTTCGATCCCTGGTCCGAGAAGATCCTGCATGCCGCGGAGCAGCTAACCCAATGCACAAAAACTACTGAAACCCGTGCAATCTAGGGCCCATGTGCCGCAACTACTGAGTCTGCATGCTACAACTATGGAAGCCCGTGCACCTAGAGCCTGTGCTCCGCAACAAAAGAAGCCACCTCAATGAGAAGCCTGTGCACCACAATGAAGAGTAGCCCCTGCTTGCTGCAGCTAGATGAAGCCCACATGCAGCAATGAAGACCCAACACAGCCAAAAATAAACAACAACAAAAATTAAATAAAATGGTTAATTAAGGGGAAAAAAAGGAGAAGCAAGAAGAACTACAACTCTGCAGCCTATGGAAGGAAAATCGCATTCACAGAGAGACAGACAAAATGAAAAGACAGAGGACTTTGTACCAGATGAAGGAACAAGATAAAACCCCAGAAAAACAACTAAGTGAAGTGGAGGTAGGCAACCTTCCAGAAAAAGAATTCAGAATAATGATAGTGAAGATGATCCAGGACCTCGGAAAAAGAATGGAGGCAAAGATCAAGAAGATGCAAGAAATATTTAACAAAGACCAAGAAGAATTAAAGAACAAAGACCTAGAAGGATTAAAGAACTAACAAACAGAGATGAACAAGGCAATAACTGAAATGAAACATACACTAGAAAGAATCAATAGCAGAATAACTGAGGCAGAAGAACGGATAAGTGACTTGAAGACAGAATGATGGAATTCACAGCTGCAGAAGAGAATAAAGAAAAAAGAATGAAAAAACAAATGAAGACAGCCTAAGAGACCTCTGGGACAACATTAAACGCAACAACATTCGCATTATATGGGTCCCAGAAGGAGAAGAGAGAGAGAAAGGACCAGAGAAAATATGTGAAGAGGTAATAGTCAAAACATTCCCTAACATGGGAAAGGAAATAGCCACCCAAGTCCAGGAAGCGCAGCCAGTCCCATACAGGATAAACCCAAGGAGAAACACGCCAAGACACATAGTAATCAAATTGGCAAAAATTAAAGACAAAGAAAAATTATTGAAAGCAGCAAGGGAAAAATGAGAAATAACATACCAGGGAACTCCCATAAGGTTAACAGCTGATTTCTCAGCAGAAACTCTACAAGCCAGAAGGGAGAGACATGATATACTTAAAGTGATGAAAGGGAAGAACCTACAACCAAGATTACTCTAACCCGCAAGGCTCTCATTCAGATTTGATGGAGAAATCAAAAGTTTTACAGACAAGCAAAAGCTAAGAGAATTCAGCACCACCAAACCAGCTCTACAACAAATGCTAAAGGAACTTCTCTAAGTGGGAAACACAAGAGAAGAAAAGGACCTACAAAAACAAACTCAAAACAATTAAGAAAATGGTCATAGGAACATACATATAGATAATTACCTTAAATGGGGCTTCCCTGGTGGCGCAGTGGTTGAGAGTCACCTGCCAATGCAGGGGACATGGGTTCGTGCCCCGGTCCAGGAGGGTCCCACATGCCGTGGAGCGGCTGGGCCTGTGAGCCATGGCCGCTGAGCCTGCATGTCCAGAGCCTGTGCTCCACAACGGGAGAGGTCACAGCAGTGAGAGGCCCGCATACGCAAAATAATAATAATAATAATAATTACCTTAAACGTGAATGGATTAAATGCTCCAACCAAAAGATACAGGCTTGCTGAATGGATACAAAAACAAGACCCATATATATGCTGTCTACAAGAGACCCACTTCAGACCTAGGGACACATACAGACTGAGAGTGAGGGCATGGAAGAAGATATTCCATGCAAATGGAAATCAAAAGAAAGTTGGAGTAGCAATACTCATATCAGATAAAATAGAGTTTAAAATAAAGAATGTTACAAGAGACAAGGAAAGACACTACATAATGATCAAGGGATCAATCCAAGAAGAAGATAAAACAATTATAAATATATATGCACCCAACATAGGAGCACCTCAATACATAAGGCAACTGCTAACAGCTATAAAAGAGGAAGTCGACAGTAACACAATAATAGTGGGGGACTTTAACACCTCACTTACACCAATGGACAGATCATCCAAAATGAAAATAAATAGGGAAACAGAAGCTTTAAATGACACAGTAGACCTTAGAGATTTAATTTTTATTTATCGGACATTCAATCCAAAGACAGCAGATTACACTTTCTTCTCAAGTGCACATGGAACATTCTCCAGGATAGATCACATCTTGGGTCACAAATCAAGTCTCAGTAAATTTAAGAAAATTGAAATCATATCAAGCCTCTTTTCTGACAACAATGCTATGAGATTAGAAATGAATTACAGGGAGAAAAATGTAAAAAACACAAACACATGGAGGCTAAACAATACGTTACTAAATAACCAAGAGATCACTGAAAAAATCAAAGAGGAAATAAAAAAATACCTAGAGACAAATGACAATGAAAACACGACGATCCAAAGCCTATGGGATGCAACAAAAGCAGTTCTAAGAGGGAAGTTTATAGCTATACAAGCCTATGTCAAGAAACAAGAAAAATCTCAAATAAACAATCTAACCTTACACCTAAAGGAACTAGAGAAAGAAGAACAAACAAAATGCAAAGTTAGCAGAAGGAAAGATATCATAAAGATCAGAGCAGAGATAAATGAAATAGAAACAAAGAAAACAATAGCAAAGATCAATAAAACTAAAAGCTGGTTCTTTGAGAAAATAAAATTGATAAACCTTTAGCCAGATTCATCAAGAAAAAGAGGGAGAGAACTAAAATCAATAAAATTAGAAATGAAAAAAGGAGAAGTTACAACAGACACCGCAGAAATACAAAGCATCCTGAGACTGCTACAAGCAACTCTATGCCAATAAAATGGACAACCTGGAAGAAATGGAGAAGTTCTTAGAAAGGTATAACCTTCCAAGACAGAACCAGGAAGAAATAGAAAATATGAACAGACCAATCATAAGTAATGAAATTGAAACTGTGATGAAAAATCTTCCAACAAACAAAAGTCCAGGACCAGATGCCTTCATAGGTGAATTCTATCAAACATTTAGAGAAGAGCTAACACCCATCCTTCTCAAACTCTTCCAAAAAATTGCAGAGGAAGGAACACTCCCAAACTCATTCTATGAGGCCACCATCACCCTGACACCAAAACCAGACAGAGATACTACAACAAAAGAAAATTACAGACCAATATCACTGATGAATATAGACACAAAAGTCCTCAACAAAATACTAGCAAACAGAATCCAACAGCACATTAAAAGGATCATACCCCATGATCAAGTGGGATTTATCCCAGGGATGCAAGGATTCTTCAACATATGCAAATAAATCAATGTGATAGACCATATTAACAAATTGAAGAATAAAAACCATATGATCATCTCAATAGATGCAGAAAAAGCTTTTGACAAAATTCAACACCCATTTATGATAAAAACTCTCCAGAAAGTGGGCATAGAGGGAACCTATCTCAACATAATAAAGGTCATATATGACAAACCCACAGCAAACATTTATCTCAATGGTGAAAAAATGAAAGCATTTCCTCTAAGATCAGGAACAAGACAAGGATGTCCACTCTTACCATTATTATTCAACATAGTTTTGGAAGTCCTAGCCAGAGCAATCAGGGAAGAAAAAGAAATAAAAGGAATACAAATTGGAAAAGAAGAAGTAAAACTGTCACTGTTTGCCGATGACATGATACTATACATAGAGAAGCCTAAAAATGCCACCAGAAAACTACTAGAGCTAATCAATGAATTTGATAAAGTTGCAGGATACAAAATTAATGCACAGTAATCTCTTGCATTCCTATACACTAACAACGAAAAATCAGAAATAGAAACTAAGGAAACAATCCCATTAACCATTGCAACAAAAAGAATAAAATACCTAGGAATAAACCTACATAAGGAGGTAAAAGACCTGTACTCAGAAAACTATAAGAAACTGGTGAAAGATATCAAAGATGACAGAAACAGATGGAGAGATACCATGTTCCTGGATTGGAAGAATCACTATTGTGAAAATGACTGTACTACCCAAAGCAATCTACAGATTCAATGCAATCCCTATCAAATTACCAGTGGCATTTTTTACAGAACTAGAACAAAAAATCTGAAAATTTGTACAGAGACACAAAAGACCCCAAATAGCCAAAGCAGTCTTTTTATTTAAAACATCTTTATTGGAGTATAAGTGCTTTACAATGGTGTGTTAGTTTCTGCTTTATAGCAAAGTGAATCAGTTATACATATACACATGTTCCCATATCTCTTCCCTCCTGTGTCTCCCTCCCTCCCACCCTCCCTATATCACCCCTCTAGGTGGTCACAAACCACCTAGCTGATCTCCCTGTGCTACGCAGCTGCTTCCCACTAGCTATCCCAAAACAGTCTTGAGGGGAAAATAATGGAGCTGGAGGAATCAGGCTCTCTGACTTCAGACTATACTACAAAGCTACAGTAATCAAGACAATATGGTACTGGCACAAAAACAGAAATATAGATCAGTGGAACAGTATAGAAAGCCCAGAGATAAACCCATGCACCTATGGTCAACTAATCTATGACAAAAGAGGCAAGGATATACAGTGGAGAAAAGACAGGCCTCTTCAATAAGTGGCGCTGGGAAAACTGGACAGCTACATGTAAAAGAATGAAATTAGAACACTCCCTAACACCATATACAAAAATAAACTCAAAATGTATTAGAGACCTAAGTGTAAGACCAGAGACTATTAAACTCTTAGAGGAAAACATAGGAAGAACACTCTTTGACATAAACCACAGCAAGATCTTTTTTGATCCACCTCTTAGAATAATGGAAATAAAAACAAAAATAAACAAATGGGACCTAATGAAACTAAAAAGCTTTCGCAAAGCAAAGGAAACTACAAACAAGACAAAAAGAAAACCCTCAGAATGGGAGAAAATATTTGCAAGCGAATCAACGGACAAAGCATTAATCTTCAAAATATATAAACAGCTCATGCACCTCAACATTAAAAAAAAAAAAACCCAATCAAGAAATAGGCTGAATACCTAAATAGACATTTCTCCAAAGAAGACATACAGATGGCCAAGAAGCACATGAAAAGCTGCTCAACATCACTAATTATTAGAGAAATGCAAATCAAAACTACAATGAGGTATCAGCTCACACCAGTTAGAATGGGCATCATCAGAAAATCTACAAATAACAAATGCTGGGGCTTCCCTGGTGGCGCAGTGGTTGAGAGTCCACCTACCGATGCAGGGGACACAGGTTTGTGCCCCGGTCCGGGAAGATCCCACATGCCATGGAGCGGCTAGGCCCATGAGCCATGGCCACTGAGCTTACGTGTCTGGAGCCTGTGCTCCGCAATGGGAGAGGCCACAACAGTGAGAGGACCACATACCACAAAAAAAAAAAAAAAAAAACAAATAACAAATGCTGGAGAGGGTACGGAGAAAAGGGAACCCTCTTGCACTGTTGGTGGGAATGTAGATTGATACAGCCACTATGGAGAACAGTATGAAGGTTCCTTAAAAAACTAAAAATGGAATTACCATATGATCCAGCAATCCCACTACTGGGCATATACTCAGAGAAAACCATAATTCAAAAAGACACATGCACCCCAATGTTCATTGCAGGACTGTTTACAATAGCCAGGTCATAGAAGCAACCTAAATGCCCATCGACAGACGAATGGATAAAGAAGATGTGGTACATATATACAATGGAATATTATTCAGCTAGAAAAAGGAATGGAATTGGGTCATTTGTAGAGACGTGGATGGATCTAGAGACTGTCATACAGAGAGTGAAGTAAGTCAGAAAGAGAAAAACAAATATCATATATTAACGCATATATGTGGAACCTAGGAAAATGGTACAGATGAATCGGTTTGCAGGGAAGGAACAGAGACACAGATGTAGAGAACAAACGTATGGACACCAAGTGGGGAAAGTGGTGGTGGGGGGGTGGTGGTGGTGGGATGAATTGGGAGATTGGGATTGACATATATACACTAATATGTACAAAATAGATAACTAATAAGAAGCTGCTGTACAAAAAGTAAAAATAATAAAATTCAAAGATCCAAAAAAAAAAAAGAAAGAAAAAAGAAAGTGTGGAGTCTTTACCACTGGACCAGCAGGGAAGTCTCTCAGGAGTTTTTCTTAAAATTTGGATAAACCATTTTTCCTGTATCGGTACAGAAAGCCCCCTACATACAAAAGAGTTTCGTTCTGAAAGCACGGTTTTTTTTTGTTTGTTTGTTTGTTTTTTGCGGTACACGGGCCTCTCACTGTTGTGGCCTCTCCCGTTGTGGAGCACAGGCTCCGGATGCGCAGGCTCAGTGGCCATGGCTCACGGGCCCAGCCGCTCCGCGGCACGTGGGATCTTCCCGGACCGGGGCACGAACCCGTGTCCCCTGCATCGGCAGGCGGACTCTCAACCACTGCGCCACCAGGGAAACCCTGAAAGCATGTTTTTAAGTCCAATTTGTTCGTAAGTCCAACAAAGTTAGCCTAGGTACCCAACTAACACAATCGGCTATAAAATACTGTACTGTAATAGGTGTATAACAGTTTTCACACCAATAATACATAAAAAACAAACACAAAAATAAAGAAAAGATTTTTTATCTTACTGTACGGTACCTTGAAAAGTACAGTAGTATAGTACAACAGCTGGCCTACAGGGGCTTTTATCGAGTGAACAGGCAAGAAGAGTTACTGACTGGAGGAGGGATGGGAGGTGGGAGATGGTAGAGCTGAAGGATCATCAGCAATAGGAGATGGAGGGCAAGCGGCAATTTCACTCACGCCTGACGTTGCTGGCACAGGTACTGGTCCCTTGCTGGGTTTAATTCTATCTACCCTCTTGAGAAAACGATCCAGTTATATCTGGGTAGTGGCTCTTTTATTTTTCTCGTCATAGATGACACGGTAGCACCAGATTGCATTCTGAATGGCTGCTGCAGCCTTCACGTACCGTTCTACGTTCAGGTCCTGTACCTCAAAAACTAACAGTGCCTCCTCAAATGAAAATTCCCTTGCCGTTTCCCGTGTCATGAATCTCTTTGGTTCTTCAGTTACTTCTTCTTCCTCTTGTCTTTCTTTGTCCTTTCTCTGGGCCTCCAATTCTATCAGGTCTTCATTAGTACAGTATGTTCCTTCATCAATAATTTCTCGAAGCATTTCAGGAAATTCCCAGGCAGCTACCCTATCTGCAGTCACTGCCTCTCCACTTACTTTTATATTGTGAAGGTTGGATCTAGCCTTGAACCAATGAAACCAGCCATGGCTGGCAGTAAAAGATGCACCCTCTGATTCTTTCCCCTGTTTCTTCTTCAAGTCTTCATAAAGGCTTTTAGCTTTCTCTTGAATCAGCATTAAGCTGAGCAGGAATCGATGCTGATGCTGATCTGCATCCACACACTGAGAAGTTTCTCCATCTCCTCCATCACTTTTCCACTCTTCTTCGATATTATTGTTGACAAGGTCAGCAGACTTCACATGTTCCATGATCTTGTCCTTCTTCTTCAGAATTGTGCTGATGGTTGAACAATTCATGGTTATAATGAGCAAGGTCTACCATCTTTTTGCCTCGTTCCACTCTCAATTATTTTCACTTTTGTTTCCATCGTTATCTCTTGGTGCTTCTTCTCAGTACCAGCTACATCACCACTGCTTTTGGACATTCTGGGCTTGAAATAAAGACACTGTACTACTGTACTCTATGCAGTACCGTATAGTAAAGTACACAAAAGCACAACCACTTGTAGAGGATGCATGCACGTGACAATGTATGCCAGACACGTGAACTTACGTGATTCGACATTCGAACACACGTTCGCATCTTTGAAAGTTTGCAACTTGAAGGTTCGTATGTTTGCTTTTGGCTACAGGTAACAAAAAAGCCTAACAGTGGCTTAACAATTAGGACAGTTTATCTTGTCACTTATCGAGGATTCAAGAGGCATGAAGTTTCAGGGTTTATTCAGTAGCGTATTAAACATAGCAATGCCCAGGACTCTTTCCATCATTCTGTTCTGCCACCCTCAGTAGATGGGTATCATCTTCCCTCTTGGTCACGAGACGGCTACAGCAGTTCAGAACTTATGTCTGTATCTTTACAAAACCACATCTAAAAGCAGGAGGGTAAGGAGAAGGTGGGTATGGAGTGGGTTCCTTTTAATAAGTTCTTCTCCTATTGAGGAAGAAAATCCTTCTCAGAAACCCACAGCATATTTCCTCTCTAGACCCAGAACCAGATCATATGCTCCCCTAAATCAACAGCTGGCAAAGAAAATAAGATCACTGTGATCGCCTGATCTCATCCAGTTTTTCTACAAAGAAGCACAACTTGCCTGACCACATTGATGTCAACATTTGAATGAAACTGGGTTTTGTTAACAAGGAAAAGTGGGGATGGCAGTTGAGTAGGTAGCCAAGAGTGCTTGTCACATTCTTTTAATTTGTAATTAATTTTTGAAGTGATGTATTTAAGGTGTATAAAACCAAATAGGAAAAAACACACTTTATTGGATGAGATATGGGGCTTTTGTAACTCTGTAATAAATTTTCTGACTTCTTTATATACTCCACCACTAATTCACTCTTGATCAATCCTGGAATATTTCAGCTCAAAGAATATACCTCTTCTAGCAATAAGTAAGTAAATAAAAATAAATAAATTTTGATGAAGGAAATTTATTTAAATCAGGCACATATAGGAAGCTTTAGAAGTCGTCTTCCAGAATGTTATTTTAATTTATAAAAGTGCAAAAAAAGGTATTTATACACAAATATATGTATACAACATTTCATCCATCTTAAGACACATTTTTCAGGCTTCCCTGGCGGCGCAGTGGTTGAGAGTCCGCCTGCCGATGCAGGGGACATGGGTTCGTGTCCCGGTCCGGGAAGATCCCACATGCCGTGGAGTGGCTGGGCCCGTGAGCCATGGCTGCTGAACCTGCGCGTCCGGAGCCTGTGCTCCACAACGGGAGAGGCCACAAAAGTGAGAGGCCCGCATACTGCAAAAAAAAAAAAACAACAAAAAAACCCCCACATTTTTCTTTTTTTTACTTTTTAACATCTCCAAAACTGGGTTGCATCTTATAATCTATGGCATCATATAATTGCTGAAAACCAAATAGCTCCTGATAAAATATATCATTGTGCATGTGTTGTAAACTTGGTCATTGAGGAGTTTTTTTGTAATAATGGTAAAAATACATAGCATGAAATTTACCATCTTAAGTGTACAGTAGTGTTAACTCTCTGCACATTATTGCACAACAGACTCTAGACATTTTTCCTCTTGCAAAACCAAAGCTCTATACCCATTGAACAATCGCTCCCCTTTCCACCTCTCCCAACACCTGGCAACCACCCCTCCCAATACTTGGCAACCACCATCCTACTTTCTGTTTCTAAGAGTTTGACTACTTTATTATTATTACTCTTTATTATTTTTTTGGCTGCATTGGGTCTTCGTTGCTGCACTCCAGCTTTCTCTAGTTGCAGTGCACAGGCTTCTCATTGAGGCGCGTGGACTTCAGTAGTTGTGGCTCACAGGCTTAGTTGTTCCGCGGCATGTGGGATCTTCCCAGACCACGGAACAAACCTGTGTCCCCTGCATTGGCAGGAGGATTCTCAACCACTGCGCCACCAGGGAAGTCCCTTGACTACTTTAAATACCTCATGATCATTGAGTTTGTGCATTGCAGATATCTGCATGGTGGGTTTAAATGCATTTAAAATGTCTCCAAAGAGATTCCACTATGATGTGGAAATAAAACAAAAATCTTAGAATGTATTTAGAAAGATACAGAAACAGAGCAACAGGTGTAAATGTGGTATTAACATTAGTAATGGGTGCAAATGTGGTATTAGCAAATATTTGTCAGAGGACTGACTGCATTTCTGTATTTCCTTGAAAAAAAACCAAGCATTTTATGGGATGTAGCTCCTGGAACTAATAAATTTGTCTTTATATTCTGGACCTGCCCACTTCATGGGTTACTGTTTCATAGCACTAGTCTTTGGAAAGCATATACATCAATACCTACTTCTATTTAAACTACCAAAATAGTCAATAACATATGGAAAGCTTGAGTATTCAGAATCTTAGAGTTGTACTTCCTGGTCGGTAAAGAGGATTGTAGTAGTATAGAATTGCATTCTGTTATGCAATTTAATCTACCAAAGTAGTCAATAACATATGGAAAGCTTGAGTATTCAGAATCTTAGAGTTGTGTTTCCTGGTCAGGAAAGAGGAATGTAGTAGTACAGAATTGCATTCTGTTATTCCATGCTCTTATTGTCCTGGCAACCAGTGATAGTTCAGCAGCATTTATGTATGAGATGTTTAACAAATCATAACCAAACCACTACAACAAAAACTAAATTAAACAAAACAAAACAAAACAAAACCCATGATGTAGGTAGCAGTTTTAAAACTTCCTAGGGCTTCCCTGGTGGCGCAGTGGTTAGGAGTCCGCCTGCCGATGCAGGGGACGCGGGTTCGTGCCCCGGTCCGGGAGGATCCCACATGCCGCGGAGCGGCTGGTCCCGTGAGCCATGGCCGCTAGGCCTGCGTGTCCGGAGCCTGTGTTCCGCAGTGGGAGAGGCCACAACAGTGATGAGAGGCCCGCGTAACCGCAAAAAAAAAAAAAAAAAAAAAAGAAAAAGAAAAAGAAAGAAACTTCATCAAAATTAAAAAAAACAAAACAAAACTTCCTATATGTGCCAGATTTAAGTAAATTTCCCCAATATTTCATTCATTCATTCTTGGAGGTGGTATATCATTTGAGATGAAACATTTCAGTATTGATCAGTATTTTTTATCTAATGGGCTAAAAATGAGGGATGTGGACAGCTAAAGTGATTGCTAAAATGCAACTCTGATAACATCACTTCTTGCTTAAAAGTTAAAAATCATTCCCCTGGCATCAGAATAAAGTCCTCTATTTTTTTTTTTTTTAATGAAGTGTAGTTGATTTACAATGTTGTGTTAATTCCTGCCGTACAGCAAAGTGACTCAGTTATATTTTTTATATTCTTTTTCATTATGGTTTATCCCGGGACAGTGAATATCTTTCCCTGTGCTATACAGTAGGACCTTGTTGTCCATCCATTCTATATGTAATAGTTTGCTTCTACTAACCCCAAACTCCCAGTCCATCCCTCCCCTCCTCCTGCTCCTTGGCAATCACAAGTCTGTTCTCTATGTCTGTGAGACTGTTTATGCTTTATCAATAGGTTCACTTGTGTCATATTTTAGATTCCACACATAAGTGATATCATATGGTATTTGTCTTTCTCCTTCTGACTTACTTCACTTAGTATGATAATCTCTCATTGCATCCATGTTGCTGCAAATGGTATTATTTCGTTTAAAGTCCTAACTCTTTACCATGACATACATGGTTCTTATGATCTGACCCCACTTTTTCTCCAGCTTCATTTCTCTCTTCCCATGCCCTGTAAGTGCAACTTTCTCTCTCTCTCTCCCCTGAACCCTGCCCCTTCTGCCTTTCTTCCTTGTGTGTCCTGCTTCTTACACTAGGGTAACTATTTATCTCCTCCACCAGGCCAACTCCTCACTTTCAGGTCTCTTTTAATTTCAAGTCCTTTAGGAAACTTCTCCTGGTAGGCCAGGTTCAAGTTGGATGCCTCTCTCCTAATCTCATGAAACTCCAGGCTCCATTATGTCACGTACTGTGTTTTTTAGAAAGTAACTGCTTTCTTTCCAGTTTCCAAATGATTAAAAAAAGATATTGACTGATCACTTCCCTTTAAGAAGCAATAGTTGTCAATTTAAGTACAAGGCCAAACTTGTACCACGACACTTTCAGGTGACACCTCAAATTTATGCAAATCTTCTAAGAGGTGTGTATATATACTTCCTTACAAAGGTCATTAATATATGCAATGCCTGGTCAAAATATAGACATAGAAATTAAATTAACATGTTATAAATTATGCACTTTATATATACATAAAACAATTGGAATCTCAACTTGTACCAACTCAAAATATCATCCTATTTACTAAGTTTCTGTTAAAATAAATGTATCATCTTCTTCAATTAGGTCTTCGGGAGGTTATCTTCTGTATTGTGAACAACAAAAACAAAATACAAGAAGCATCATTCACCAACCAGTTATACAAAGGTTAAGACATAACCCACCGCAGTTGCCCACTGACAGTACACCTTGAGATGTATTCAGGATGAAGAAACAGGATAAGGCACTCTGTTCTTTGGCTAAACAGGCCCTTAGATAGTTAGATGTATATCTCAGGAAGAATTTAAATTACCCCAGATTCTTGCGTCTTCCCATACATAGAAAAGCCCTACAATCATTAACTTAAGATATCTGTTTACTGTGACTACTGTAGTAGTAATCTTATCTGTTCGGGGTGTCGGTGCGCATGCATGAGCTCCAGCTGAGCGTGGCTGGGGCTCTGCGACCCCCGGCGCAAGTGCTGGTGCTTGGGGCCCAGGGAGGGCCGTCGCCATGGCAGCGCCGGCCACGCGGTGAGGGGGCCGCCTTCCCTGCTGGTCGCTCCCGCAGCCTCCCTGCCTGCTGGTAGGAACCTTGAGATTTCGCCCCCGACTGGGCGCCTGCCGAGTGCCTCACCAGCCAGACGAGCATCCTGTAAAGACGGGCAGGCAATAATGAAGGTTCTTTTACTGGAAGACCCTAAGGAGGACGACTGTGGCCAGGATCCCTACATCAGGGAATTAGGATTATATGGACTTGAAGCCACTTTGATCCCTGTTTTATCATTTGAGTTTTTGTTTCTTCCCAGTTTTTCGGAGAAGCTGTCTCACCCTGAAGGTTACGGGGGCCTCATTTTTACCAGCCCCAGAGCAGTGGAAGCAGTGTAACTGTGTTTGGAGAAAGACAATAAAACCGGTCTGGAGAAAGTCTCTGAAAGAAAAATGGAATGCTAAGTTAGTGTATGTGGTGGGAAATGCTACTGCTTCTCTAGTGAATAAAATTGGCCTGCATACAGAAGGAGAAAACTGTGGAAATGCAGAAAAGCTTGCAGAGTGCATTTGTTCTAGGGAGTCGTCAGCACTGCCTCTTCTGTTTCCCTGTGGAACCCTCAAAAGAGAAATCCTGCCGAAAATGCTCAAGGACAAAGGGATTTCCGGGGAGAGCTTAACCATCTACCAGACGATCCCACACCCAGGAATCCAGGGGAACCTCAACAGCTACTATTCCCAGCAGGGCATTCCAGCCAGCATCACGTTTTTCAGACCCTCTGGCCTGACACACAGTCTCAAGCATATTCAAGAGTTATCTGGTGACAACACTGACCAGATTAAGGTGCGGCTCACAGCACCCCTGGGGGGTCAGGACTGTCTCAGTTGTATAGACACTGACGGCCCCTCCCTCCACCCCAGTTGGCACGCTCACTCCGGTCGGTGCCCAGGGACGGAGCACGGGCATCAGCACTGGGCTGTCTGGGGCACTGCTCTGGGACACTGTCTGCAGCCTGGGTCCAGCCCTGCAGGAAGGCTCCGTTGGCCCAGCCAGGCCCGTGGTGGTGAGTCCGAGAGCAGAGCTCTCCAGACGCCCTCTCTCCTGTGACCAGACGATTTCAGAGGGAATAAGAGGCTCACGGGGAAAAGTCATCTTGTGACCAAACTGCTTCTCCTGAAATTATGTCTGCTGTTTGCTGGTTCCCAATCTCAGGGAGTTTCTTTCTTTCTTTTTTTGCTTTTTTTAAAAAAACATCTTTATTGGAGTATAATTGCTTTACATTGTTGTGTTGGTTTCTGCTGTATAATAGAGTGAATCAGCTATACATAAAAAAAAAAAGATATCTGTTCACTGTGACTACTGTAGTAGTAATCTTTTGCCAGGATGTATGCATGACTACACGTATTTCCTACGCAAAAAATTCTGGCTGACTCCTCTCTACCTCTTCAGACCAGTTTCTTCAGCGCTGCTGAGAGGCTGTTCCTGGCTATAGTCCTCAGCAAGACCCTGAATAAAACTTAAAACTCTTAACACTCATGTTGTGCGTTCTACTTTAAGTCAAAAGTTTGTCAGCCCCTAATGCTACTACATGAAGTCAGCGTAATTCATGCCTTTTAGTGGACTTTACTACTTTAATGATCTATAAATTCCTACCCAGTGACAGCATCAAAGTAATTAATAAATTTATAATTCATTTACTGAGGAAATAACACTATTTTAAAGCACGAGAAATTTTTTCTTTCTCTAGTGAGATTAAAATGAGTGAATCTGCTGCAAAGTGTTGATTTCTCTTTTATATATATATATATATTTTTTTTCATTTGTTTATTTTTGGCCGCATTGGGTCTGTGATGTTGCGCGCGGGCTTTCTCTAGTTGTGGTGAGTGGGGGCTACTCTTCATTGCGGTGCATGGGCTTCTCAATGCAGTGGTTTCTCTTGTTGCGGTGCACGAGCTCTAGGCACTCGGGCTTCAGTAGTTGTGGCACGTGGGCTCAGTAGTTGTGGCTCGCAGGCTCTAGCGCGCAGGCTCAGTAGTTGTGGCGCATGGGCTTAGTTGCTCCACAGCATGTGGGATCTTCCCGGACCAGGGTTTGAACCCGTGTCCCCTGCATTGGCAGGCGGATTCTTAACCACTGCACCACCAGGGAAGCCCCTTGATTTCTCTTAAACTCTAGTTTTGGAAGTGATGTTCTGTCAGCAGTTGAAGCAGTTTATTGATTCATAATTTTTCACCTGAGTATTCTTTTTTGGTTTTATCTTATTTATTAGGGACTAGATCAATCTGAGACTGGTTATGTTGTTAAAATTAAATTGAATGTTTGTTTAAAACATTTTAATTAGAATAAAAAGACACATCAATGTATATAATTTTTTCTACACTGGAAAATATAAAAACAAAATTTAAGGAATATGAATTAGTTCATAGCCTTGCTATGCATTTTGCTAGTCTGATCTTGCATGTTAATTCATAGGAAAGGGGTGATTCTGGACTGTCAGCTCCTCTCCATACAGTGGCTCCACATGGTCTAGGGCTCAGGTCCTTCCACTGGCCCCTCGGCATTCTAACTGGTAGTTGGAGAACAGGAGCAGAGTTTTATGGCCAGGCCTGGAGGTGACACATTATTACTTCTGCCCACAAAATTTTGAAGAATCCAGTTACATGGCTTCACCTAACTGCAAGGGAAGGTTTAAATGTCTCCTTGTGTGCCCAAGGAAAATGATACCTGATTTAGTCAGCATTCAGCATTGTTTCAGTCACAGAGACATGGAGTATAAGCACCTGTATATTGCATGCATCTCTGTATTTCAGGACCCAGCACAGTTCTCATTCAATATGTGTTAAGTGAGTTACTACCAAACTTTCTATTAGCTATATAAGCAAATAAAATATTATATAAGGACTATATGTATAAGATGATACACATAAAATTTGTTCTGCTCTAACCTATGGTAAATTGAGATCAAATAAAGTTCTGTTGA
This sequence comes from Orcinus orca, assembly GCF_937001465.1. Taxonomy (NCBI): domain Eukaryota; kingdom Metazoa; phylum Chordata; class Mammalia; order Artiodactyla; family Delphinidae; genus Orcinus; species Orcinus orca. The sequence continues at coordinate 26,676,649 of NC_064569.1, forward strand.
TCCATTCATTTAGTGTTGCAAAAACATAGTCATCAAATGCAAAGTCCCTGAGAAATGGTTTCTATCAGAAAATATTAAGCATCATAACATTGAGAGAGGAAATGTCAGATGATGTCTGAAAATACAGACATCCACTGATGTGAACTAACCTTATATTAGGTAATGTGAACAACTTGAGCCATGAAAGAAATAGAAATACATATACTGTAAACAAGTCAAAATATCCAAATGAGGAAGCATTAAACTGCTGCTGCAAATACTTGGGGTAAGATACCTTTTTGCCCCATACAAGTATGTTTACTGCAGTTCTCTACAGAAAGATTAAGTATCTACTGAGGTAGTGGGAGAGGGGGCAGTAGGGGAGTACCTTTAAGATTCATTGAGTAACCAGTTCTCTAAAAGAGAAGATTGCCATCATCTTCTTACTTAAAAATAGATAGCTCTCGGGGGAGAGGGGGAAGATGGTGGAAGAGTAAGACGCGGAGATCACCTTCCTCCCCACAGATACATCAAAAATACATCTACACGTGGAACAACTCCTACAGAACACCTACTGAACGCTGGCGGAAGACCTCAGACCTCCCAAAAGGCAAGAAACACCCCACGTACCTGGGTAGGGCAAAAGAAAAAAGAATAAACAGAGACAAAAGAATACGGACTGGACCTGCACCAGTGGGAGGGAGCTGTGAGGGAGGAAAGGTTTCCACACACTAGGAAGCCCCTTTGCTGGCGGAGACTGCGGGTGGCAGAGGGGGGGAGAGCTTCGAAGCCGCAGAGGAGAGCACAGCAACAGGGGTGCGGAGGGCAAAGCGGAGAGATTCCCGCACAGAGTGTCAGGGCCGACCGGCACTCACCACTCCGAGAGGCTTGTCTGCTCACCCACCGGGGCGGGCGGGGCTGGGAGCTGAGGCTCGGGCTTCGGTCAGAGCGCAGGGAGAGGACTGGGGTTGGTGGCGTGAACACAGCCTGAAGGGGTTAGTGCGCCACGGCTAGCTGGGAGGGAATCCGGGGAAAAGTCTGGAGCTGCTGAAGAGGCACGAGACTTTTTCTTCCCTCTTTGTTTCCTGGTGCGCAAGGAGAGGGTATTAAGAGCGCTGCTTAAAGGAGCTCCAGAGACGGGCATGAGCCGCAGCTAACAGTGCGGACCCCAGAGACAGGCATGAGATGCTAAGGCTGCTGCTGCCACCACCAAGAAGCCTGTGTGCGAGCACAGGGCACTCTCCACACCTCCTTTCCGGGGAGCCTGTGCAGCCCACCACTGCAAGAGTCCCGGGATCCAGGGACAACTTCCCCGGGAGAATGCACGGTGCGCCTCAGGCTGGTGCAACGTGATGCTGGCCTCTGCCGCTGCAGGCTCGCCCCGCACTCCGTACCCCTCCCTCCCCCCGGCCTGAGTGAGCCAGAGCCCCTGAATCAGCGGCTCCTTTAACCCCGTCCTGTCTGAGCGACGAACAGACGCCCTCCGGCGACCTACATGCAGAGGTGGGGCCAAGTCCAAAGCTGAACCCCGGGAGCTGTGCGAGCAAAGAAGAGAAAGGGAAATCTCTCCCAGCAGCCTCAGGAGCAGCGGATTAAATCTCCACAATCAACTTGATGTACCCTGCATCTGTGGAATACCTGAAGAGACAACGAATCATCCCAAATTGAGGAGGTGGACTTTGAGAGCAAGATTATTTTTTCCCCTTTTCCTCTTTTTGTGAGTGTGTATATGTATGCATCTGTGTGAGATTTTGTCTGTATAGCTTTGCTTTCACCATTTGTCCTAGGGTTCTATCCATCCGTTTTTTTGTTTGTTTTAGTTTCTAAAAATTTTTTTTCTTAATAATTATGATTTTACTTTAATAAATTTACTTTTTTTACCTTACTTTATTTTCTTTTATCCTCTTTCTTTCTTTCTTTCTACTTTTTCTCCCTTTTATTCTGAGCCGTGTGGATGAAAGGCTCTTGGTGCTCCAGCCAGGAGTCAGTGCTGTGCCTCTGAGGTGGGAGAGCCAACTTCAGGACACTGGTCCACAAGAGACCTCCCAGCTCCGTGAAAAATCAAAGAGCGAAAATCTCTCAGAGATCTCCATCTCAACACCAACAGCCAGCTTCACTCAATGACCAGCAAACTACAGTGCTGGACACCCTATGCCAAACAACTAGCAAGACAGGAACACAACCCCACCCGTTAGCACAGAGGCTGCCTAAAATCATAGTAAGTCCACAGACACTCCAAAACACACCACCAGACGTGGACCTGCCCACCAGAAAGACAAGATCCAGCCTCATCCACCAGAACACAGGCACTAGTCCCCTCCACCAGGAAGCCTACACAACCCACTGAACCAAACTTAGCCACTGGCGAAAGACACCAAAAACAATGGGAACTACGAACCTGCAGCCTGCAAAAAGGAGACCCCAAACACAGTAAGATAACCAAAATGAGAAGACAGAAAAACACACAGCAGATGAAGGAGCAAGATAAAAACCCACCAGACCTAACAAATGAAGAGGAAATAGGCAGTCTACCTGAAAAAGAATTCAGAATAATGATAGGAAAGATGATCTAAAATCTTGGAAATAGAATAGAGAAAATGCAAGAAACATTTAATGAGGACCTAGAAGAACTAAAGATGAAACAAGCAATGATGAACAACACAATAAATGAAATTAAAAATACTCTAGATGGGATCAATAGCAGAATAACTGAAACAGAAGAACGGATAAGTGACCTGGAAGATAAAATAGTGGAAATAACTACTGCAGAGCAGAATTAAGAAGAAAGAATGAAAAGAACTGAGGACAGTCTCAGAGACCTCTGGGACAACACTAAACACACCAACATTCGAATTATAGGGGTTCCAGAAGAAGAAGAGAAAAAGAAAGGGACTGAGAAAATATCTGAAGAGATTATAGTTTCCGCCTGCTGATGTAGGGGTCATGGGTTCGTGCCCTGGTCCGGGAAGATACCACATGCTGCGGAGCAGCTGGGCCCATGAGCCATGGCCACTGAGCCTGCGCGTCTGGAGCCTGTGCTCCGCAACGGGAGAGGCCACAGCAGTGAGAGGCCCGTGTACCGCAAAAAAAAAAAAAAAAAGAGAGATTATAGTTGAAAACTTCCCTAATATGGGAAAGGAAATAGTTAATCAAGTCCAGGAAGCACAGAGAGTCCCATACAGGACAAATCCAAGGAAAAACACGCCAAGACACATATTAATCAAACTGTCAAAAATTAAATACAAAGAAAACAAATTAAAGGCAGCAAGGGAAAACCCACAAATAACACACAAGGGAATCCCCATAAGATTAACAGCTGATCTTTCAGCACAAACTCTGCAAGCCCGAAGGGACTGGCAGGACATATTTAAAGTTATGAAGGAGAAAAACCTACAACCAAGATTACTCAACCCAGTAAGGATCTCATTCACATTTCATGGAGAAATTAAAACCTTTACAGACAAGCAAAAGCTGAGAGAGTTCAGCACCACCAAACCAGCTTTACAACAAATGCTAAAGGACCTTCTCTAGGCAAGAAACGCAAGAGAAGGAAAAGACCTACAATAACAAACCCAAAACACAATTAAGAAAATGGGAATAGGAACATACATATTGATAATTACCTTAAATGTAAATGGATTAAATGCTCCCACCAAAAGACACAGACTGGTTGAATGGATACAAAAACAAGAACCATATATATGCTGTCTACAAGAGACCCACTTCAGACCTAGAGACACATACAGACTGAAAGTGGGGGGATGGAAAAAGATATTTCATGCAAATGGAAATCAAAAGAAACCTGGAGTAGTAATTCTCATATCAGACAAAATAGACTTTAAAATAAAGACTATTAGAAGAGACAAAGAAGGACACTACATAATGGTCAAGGGATTGATCCAAGAAGAAGATATAACAATTGTAAATATTTATGCACCCAACATAGGAGCACCTCAATACATAAGGCAAATACTAACAGGGGAAATCGACAGTAACACATTCATAGTAGGGGACTTTAACACCCCACTTTCACCAATGGACAGATCATCCAATATGAAAATAAATAAGGAAACACAAGCTTTAAATGATACATTAAACAAGATGGACTTAATTGATATTTATAGGACATTCCATCCAAAAACAACAGAATACACATTTTTCTCAAGTGCTCATGGAACATTCTCCAGGATAGATCATATCTTGGGTCACAAATCAAGCCTTGGTAAATTTAAGAAAATTGAAATTGTACCAAGTATCTTTTTGGACCACAACACTATGAGACTAGATATCAATTACAGAAAAAGATCTGTAAAAAATACAAACACATGGAGGCTAAACAATACACTACTTAATAACGAAGTGATCACTGCAGAAATCAAAGAGGAAATCAAAAAATACCTAGAAACAAATGACAATGGAGACACGATGATCCAAAACCTATGGGATGCAGCAAAAGCAGTTCTAAGAGGGAAGTTTATAGCAATACAATCCTATCTTAAGAAACAGGAAACATCTCGAATAAACAACCTAACCTTGCACCTAAAGCAATTAGAGAAAGAAGAACAAAAAAACCCCAAAGTTAGCAGAAGGAAAGAAATCATAAAGATCAGATCAGAAATAAATGAAAAAGAAATGAAGGAAATGATGGCAAAGATCAACAAAACTAAAAGCTGGTTCTTTGAGAAGATAAACAAAATTGATAAACCATTAGCCGGACTCATCAAGAAAAAAAGGCAGAAGACTCAAATCAACAGAATTAGAAATGAAAAAGGAGAAGTAACAACTGACACTGCAGAAATACAAAAGATCATGATAGATTACTACAAGCAACTCTATGCCAATAAAATGGACAACCTGGAAGAAATGGACAAATTCTTAGAAATGCACAACCTGCCAAGGCTGAATCAGGAAGAAACAGAAAATATGAACAGACCAATCACAAGCACTGAAGTTGAAACTGTGATTAAAAATCTTCCAACAAACAAAAGCCCAGGACCAGATGGCTTCACAGGCAAATTCTATCAAATATTTAGAGAAGAGCTAACACCTATCCTTCTTAAACTCTTCCAAAATATAGCAGAGGGAGGAACACTCCCAAACTCATTCTACGAGGCCACCATCACCCTGATACCAAAACCAGACAAAGATGTCACAAAGAGAGAAAACTACAGGCCAATATCACTGATGAACATAGATGCAAAAATCCTCAACAAAATACTAGCAAACAGAATCCAACAGCACATTAAGAGGATCATACACCATGATCAAGTGGGGTTTATTCCAGGAATGCAAGGATTCTTCAATATACGCAAATAAATCAATGTGATACACCATATTAACAAATTGAAGGAGAAAAACCATATGGTCATCTGAAAAGATGCAGAGAAAGCTTTCGACAAAATTCAACGTGCATTTATGATAAAAAACCCTCCAGAAAGTAGGCATACAGGGAAATTTCCTCAACAGAATAAAGGCCATATATGACAGACCCACAGCCAACATCGTCCTCCATGGTGAAAAACTGAAAGCATTTTCCCTAAGATCAGGAACAAGACAAGGGTGTCCACTCTCACCACTCTTATTCAACAGAGTTTTGGAAGTTTTAGCCACAGCAATCAGAGAGGAAAAAGAAATAAAAGGAATCCAAATCGGAAAAGAAGAAGTAAAGCTGTCACTGTTTGCAGATGACATGATACTATATATAGAGAATCCTAAAGATGCTACCAGAAAACTACTAGAACTAATCAACGAATTTGGTAAAGTAGCAGGATACAAAATTAATGCACAGAAATCTCTTGCATTCCTATACACTAATGATGAAAAATCTGAAAATGAAATCAAGAAAACACTCCCATTAACCACTGCAACAAAAAGAATAAAATATCTAGGAATAAACCTACCTAAGGAGACGAAAGACTTGTATGCAGAAAATTATAAGACACTCATGAAAGAAATTAAAGATGATACAAATATATGGAGAGATATACCATGTTTTTGTATTGGAAGAATCAACATTGTGAAAATGACTCTACTACCCACAGCAATCTACAGATTGAATGCAATCCCTATCAAACTATCACTGGCATTTTTCACAGAACTAGAACAAAAAATTTCACAATTTGTATGGAAACACAAAAGACCCCAAATAGCCAAAGCAATCTTGAGAACGAAAAACAGAGCTGGAGGAATCAGGCTCCCTGACTTCTGACTATACTAAAAAGGTACAGTAATGAAGACAGTATGGTACTGGCACAAAAACAGAAATATAGATTAATGGAACAGGATAGAAAGCCCAGAGATAAACCCACACACATATGGTCACCTTATCTTTGATAAAGGAGGCAGAAATGTACAGTGGAGAAAGGACAGCCTCTTCAATAAGTGGTGCTGGGGGTCTTCCCTGGTGGTGCAGTGGTTGAGAGTCCACCTGCCGATGCAGGGGACACGGGTTCGTGCCCCGGTCTGGGGAGATCCCACATGCTGCGGAGCGGCTGGGGCTGTGAGCCATGGCCGCTGAGCCTGCGTGTCCGGAGCCTGTGCTCTGCAACGGGAGAGGCCACAACAGTGAGAAGCCCGTGTACCGCCAAAAAAAAAAAAAAAGTGGTGCTGGGAAAACTGGACAGGTACATGTAAAAGTATGAGATTAGCTCACTCCCTAACACCATACACAAAAAGAAGATCAAAATGGATTAAAGACCTAAATGTAAGGCCAGAAACTATCAAACTCTTAGAGGAAAACATAGGCAGAACACTCTATGACATAAATCACAGCAAGAGCCTTTTTGACCCACCTCCTAGAGAAATGGAAATAAAAACAAACAAATGGGACCTAATGAAACTGCAAAGCTTTTGCAGAGCAAAGGAAACCATAAAGAAGACCAAAAGACAACCCTCAGAATGGGAGAAAATATTTGCAAATGAAGCAACTGACAAAGGATTAATCTCCAAAATTTACAAGCAGCTCATGCAGCTCAATAACAAAAAAACAAACAACCCAATCCAAAAATGGGTAGAAGACCTAAACAGACATTTCTCCAAAGAAGATATACAGACTGCCAACAAACACATGAAAGAATGCTCAACATCATTAATTATTAGAGAAATGCAAATCAAAACTACAATGAGATATCATCTCACACCAGTCAGAAAGGCCATCATCAAAAAATCTACAAACAATAAATGCTGGAGAGGATGTGGAGAAAAGGGAACACTCTTGCACTGCTGGTGGGAATGTGAATTGGTACAGCCACTATGAAGAACAGTACGGAGGTTCCTTAAAAAACTACAAATAGAACTACCATATGACCCAGCAATCTCACTACTGGGCATATACCCTGAGAAAACCATAATTCAAAAAGAGTCATGTACCAAAATGTTCATTGCAGCTCTATTTACAATAGCCAGGAGATGGAAACAACCTAAGTGTCCATCATCGGATGAATGGATAAAGAAGATGTGGCACATATATACAAATGGAATATTACTCAGCCATAAAAAGTAACGAAATTTGTAATGAGATGGATGGACCTAGAGTCTGTCATACAGAGTGAAGTAAGTCAGAAAGAGAAAGACAAATACCGTATGCTAACACATATATATGGAATTTAAGAAAAAAAACAAAATGTCATGAAGAACCTAGGTGTAAGACAGGAATAAAGACACAGACCTACTAGAGAATGGACTTGAGGATATGGGGAGGGGGAAGGGTAAGTTGTGACAAAGAGAGAGAGTGGCATGGACATATATACACTACCAAACGTAAAATAGATAGCTGCATAGCACAGGGAGATCAGCTCGTTGCTTTGTGACCACCTGGAGGGGTGGGATAGGGAGGGTGGGAGGGAGGGAGACGCAAACGGGAAGAGATATGGGAACATATGTATATGGATAACTGATTCACTTTGTTATAAAGCAGAAACTAACACACCATTGTAAAGCAATTCTACTCCAATAAAGATGTAAAAAATTAATTAATTAATTAATTAAAAAATAGGTCTGAGTTAGGTTGCTAGTATGGTGTTTTTGATTGCAACACCACCTTTTTATTGAACCAAATAAATTATGTCAAAAAACTGCACTTAAATTATAGTTATCTTATGCATACGGAGGTAAAACCCCTTTCATTATTAATTTATATTTGAAACAACTTGTTTAAATTATTTCTGATACTATATAGCATAGTAGATAACACCACAATTACAGAGAAACAATAATTAGGTACAATATAGTGATACAGGGATAAGAAATTCAAAGGGAGCAAAAGCTCCTTTTAACAAGGTCTGAATGGATGCATTTGAAATTATGGGGGTAGTTCCTTCTCCTAAGGCGTACATTTATTGGAGTAACAGCCAAGGAGACTGAGACAGTTGAACTGCCTTCTGAAAGGTTTCTTGAGGACTGGGTTATGGGATACACTTCAGGGAGCTGGAGAAGAAGTTACCTGGATGAAAGTCCATCTGAAAAAATGTGGGGTGGCTTCTAAGGTGGGAGTGATGACTGGGGAATTCTTTCTGCTTCAGCTGGTATACTCGGAACGCTGCTCTTTCCCCTCCTACCTCTGTGGTTTTGGAACACAGCCTCTTCATTATTAGAGTAATGAGTTTTAAAAAGCAGGTGAGCAAACCAGTGTAAAATTTTTTCAACTTAGTATTTAGCTGAAGTTAAAAAAAAATGACTTGACAAATTAAAGGACTCTAAAGTGCATTACTAATGAAGTCCCTAAAGTGTTAGTGGTGATGCTCTGCAGGAAACCTGTGGACGGTCAGCTCCACCTTCTCTTTTACTTCCACGCACCTCTTCATCTTTCTCTGGCTCGAAGCTCCTGACAAGATTTTTTAGTTCAGTGAGATAAGGACAGACTTTGGGGCAGAGTCTCGGGTAAGCATTCTAGCTCTGCAGTACTGTGTGACTCTGTGTAGGTTCCGCACCTCGGTTTCTTTATCTGAAATACTTCACTGGTAAGATCATTATCAAGGGCTCAGAAGCAGCTTGAGACATACGTGTGACCCTTGCCGTGTGGCTCTGCGAGAATGGCAGGCCCTGTACAGAGTCCGGAGTAGCTGTAATAATCTCTTCTTTCTCCCCGAGTCCAGGGCGTGGCCCACAGGTGAGCGCGGCTGACCTTCGGAGCACCCCAGGTATGCGTCCGCAGGTGAGCGCCCTCGCCCTCGTGGCTCCGGTCGAGACCCGAGGGCGAGCCGGGGCTCGCTGGGGATGGAGGAGAAGAGAGGGAAGAGGCGGGGGAGGAGAGAGGGAAGAGGCAGGAGAGGAGAGGAGGAGGGGAGAGGGGAGGGAGGAGCTGCCCGGAACGCTCCCGGCGGCCCCGCGCGCACGCTCCCGGCGGCACCGCGCGAGCGTGCTAGGCTGCTGCCCCAGCGGGACCAGGAGGCGGCGGCTGCTGTAGCGGCAGCGGCGACCACAGGCCGAACTCTCGGCGCTCTCGGGCGCTGGCTGGCGATTGGTCCAGAGAGGAGGGGGTGGTGGCAGCCCAAGTCAGCCGCTGCAGTGGCGGCATCAGGTGAGAGCGCGAGCCGCAGAGACCGGGCGTGGCGGCTGCCGCACAGGGAGTCGGAGCCAAACTCACGGCGCGGCCCTGGGAGTCCCGGGAGGAAGGGACGAGGAAGCACTTGCAGAGGAGACGCCGGAGCAGAAGGCCGCCGGCGCTGAGCAGCCCCGAAGTTGTCTCTGTCGAGTCGCGCCGAGCCTGGGCATGCAAACGACGCCCCCGGGGGTCCGGTCGCCCCTCAGGAACCCGCCGAGCGCGCGCTTGCGGCCGGACGAGGGCAGGCGAGGGTGCCGAGCCGCGAGCGAACGCAGCAAAATGAGCGGCGAGGGCGACTACAACTTCAGACGGGTGGCGATCCGGCGGAAGTCCAACCCCTCCTACCTGCCGCCTGGGACCCCCCGGCCGTGGAGTCGGCCCTCGTCGCACCTGGAATGGGCCGAGACGGCCACGTTCAGGGGCCAGGCCCCCGCAGACGCCCCAGGTAAGCGCCTCGGGAGGTAAGGGGTGGGCGGGGGTGTTGTCGCAGTTAATGGACAGCTGAGCGCCCTGCAGGTGCGCCCCGTCCACCGCAGCGGTGTGAGCCAGTTCGGAAACCTTCCCAAGAGGGCTGCGCCGGGCCGCCCACCCACTTTACCTATTTTGTCCCTTCCCCCAAAGGTCCTTGGCGGGAGCGCGCCTGAGGCTGAACTATCAGTCCTGGAGGTCACTTACCAGGGGATTCCGGAAGTAAAGGATAACTCTTTTTTTTAAGTTTGATTAGGAATTAATAGCCTGTTTTCTAGATACTGAAGTTTAAGGTTTTTCGCTAAGTTGCTTTCGGCAGACCTTGTGAAGGACTAGTACAATAAATGCGGGAGGCCGATGTTCGTCCTGGTCCGGCCGCCTACCTGTTGAGTGACCTCGGACCAGCAATCCTGAGTGCTCCGGTTTTCCCTTTTGAAAAAGACGCTTGAGTATGAAAAGCTGTAGGTCTCTCAGAAGGAAACATGTTCCTACTCTCAAGAAATTCAGTTTTTATTGTGGTTTTGTATTGATAAATTAAGATATCAGTAATGCGGTATTATGAATTCTGAATTCTCCATCGACTCTTAATCTTGGAAGAAATCCTCAAAATGATCTGTTGCAGCCCACAACTTCTTCGCTCTTTAAAGGCATTCTGTTCTCCCTAGGCGAGCTTGAAGCTACGTAGAACACATTAGGGATTTTTTTTCTTGAATTGCAAAACTTTTCTTTAACCCCCACCCACGGCTTTTGAGCTCCTATTGTGCCATAAGCAGAGGTGGCTTGTGTATAGACGAGTTATGAGGTAGAAACCTTATTTGAGTAGCAGAAATACAAATGCTTTTATTCACTTACACTCATTTTATTCTTATTAAGCAAAGCTGTTATGATGGTTTAACTGTGAAGTCTTGGAGCTTTAAAATTTTTTCTGTTCCGTCCTGAAGCTGTAGTATTTACTCATAGGACAGAAAAGCATGGTGGGTGATGAATTACAAATTTATAGCCACATTAGGTAAGGGCAGAAATAGTGATGTGAGAAAATATATAAACAAGTAATCGAATCACAATGCTTTAGGTCTCAATTTCCTCATCTTCGAAATGAAGACTCTGGTGAAATAATCTCTAAAATCTCTTCCCAGATTCACTCTAAAATGAGTAGAGGGGTGTTTTCTTCCTTTTAAGTGAAAATTCGTTACTTTGTTTTGAAGTTACTTATTTATGAATTTTTTAATTGTTTGAGCTACTCGATTTCTTTCTTTTTTATTTTTTTGTGGTACGCGGTCCTCTCACTGTTGTGGCCTCTCCCGTTGCGGAGCACTGGCTCCGGATGCGCAGGCTCAGCGGCCATGGCCCACGGGCCCAGCCGCTCCGCGGCATGTGGGACCTTCCCGGACCGCGGCACGAACCAATGTCCCCTGCATCGGCAGGCGGACTCTCAACCACTGCGCCACCAGGGAAACCCTACTCGATTTCTTAATCATCAGCAGTTTTCAGTTGGAGGGTAATGGATCCAATTTCTTTACGTCATTATTTTACTGAAAATCTCGTGCTTAGTTTCAAACTCTTTGAGTAGGTGAGCAAAAGATGAATTGCCGCCTAGAAGTAGGAGCGAGCAGTATAAATCATTTCTACAAGGCAGCTGTGCTTATGGAAGAGTCCTTTTTTCTTTTCTATTCTCTTTTTTCTACAGAGAAAATCCAGAACACTTTCTTTTTTTTTTTTTTTGACAAGATGGAGGACCTAGCAATTACTTTTCTAATCTGTTAGGGTGTCTCAGTATTGTTTAAAAGAACTCAAAAGTTCTTGTTGCCATTATTTTCAGGGTTGAAAATTAATTACTCAATCTTCCTAGGTATGATTATTCCTCTTTACCATGATGTAATCTATAGTATCTGTTGGAGAGTGACCTAATGTTTTGAAAAGTAGTCTGACACTATTGAGTGACCACACCCCATTCAATTTGGTGAGGTAAAAACATTTTAGAAATTGCTTCCTTCTTTGAATCTAATCTGCCTGCCTATTAAGTTTCATCCAACTGTTTATCATTATATAAGTAGGATCCTCCCCTCATCAAAAAGTAAACCAGGTTTAAATTCCCAAGAAGTGCCAATTTACTCTGTAGTACCTAGAAAAGTATTTATATATGGAAACTACAACATTTAGACCCATTACATGTATAGTGGATGTTACTCATAATCGAAGTGTTACCTTCCCTCTTGAAGAAGGAACAAAAACTAAGAATTCAGTTTAGTGGTGTTGTGTTATATTCCATGACTGTGAAATCCATTATTTTTAGAGTTCTTTGCTTTTTCTCAAAAAAAAAAAAAAAAAAGAAAAAAAAAAAGAAAAGAAAGGGAAAGACAAAGAAAAAAGTCTACCAGCCACATCCTCCATATATATCTGAATGGCAATGTCCTCGTCTAGGTGAGGTAATTAAATTAAGACATAGGCTTTGGGGTCATATAGTGCCCAAGTTCAAGTCCTTATACTACCATTTTTATGAATTGAATCAAGTCTCTTAATTTCTCAATTTCTTCATCTGGACAATGGAGATAACAGTACTTTATAAGATTGTGGGGAGAATAAAGTAAGATTATATAGATAAATGTCTGGCACAAAACAAGTATGCAGGTTAGAATCATAACAAGGAGTCATTATCCGTTTCTGTTTCCCAAAATGTCTGGCACTAGGACTGGCACATAAGAGACACTGTAAATACTTGTTGGATGAATGAAAATCCTTCCCCTATGGTGTTCATAATAGCTACTGTTTATTGAGTGCATTTTCTATATCTAAGAACTGTGCTTTGTGATACATACACACCTGAATATGTTTGTGTATGAATTTATTTCACAGCAATTTTAATAGGTAGGTAGTATTATACCCATTTTCCAGCTAAAGAAATTGAGGCACAGAAAGTTTTACTAACTTGCTTGGAATCGTAAACTGGTACTTGTTTAGCTAGATTCAAATTCAAGTGTGCCTGGCATTAAAGGCAGTGCTCTTACCACACATCACATAAAGCATATAATTCCGTTATGGTAAGAACATACATTTAAAGGGATATTTTATACACACACAGGATGAAAATTTTGTTACTTTGTGTATGTGTGTGTGGTTTTTTTTTTTTTTTTGGGGGGTCCAGCTTTTTTCTGTGCCTTTCCCTTTTTTCTTTTCTGTAGTCTGAATATCTGAAACCCTTGGCTGGGGGAGAGTTTGTCTATTGAATATCACTGAAGATATCTTATTTCCTCAGTTATTCCTTCGTTTTATGGGAATCCTGAAGGATCTTTATTGAAGATGCCTTTCTTTATAAAATATGTTTGTTTCTACTTCCAACCCATGACCACTTTGATTAGCCAAGCATTTCTTTGACTTGAAGAAGGTGTAAATTTAGTTCAGGTTTGCTAAGGGGAGATCAGCATTGTTGTCATTAATTTTTCCACTTTGGATTAGTGTAGGTCTGCAGACTTTCTTATCAGTTGGCTTGGATGGAAGGCAGATTTTTCCTACACCATCCTTTTATCCAAGGTGTAGCCTCTTCAGTATGGGTCCCAGGTTCAGTCCTTTCCCATTTCACAAGCTCAAGGCCCATGTCTCCCCTTCCACTGCAAGAGCTGCAGTTCCTGGGCTCTAGGTTCCCCCACTAGAGTTTAGGTTTATTGTTCTTTTTCTTTTTTTCTCTTGTCCTTGGGAATCTCCTTTATTTTCTTATGATTTCAACAGTACATTTAAAAGTATATCTGTTGTAATTTATTCAGCATCTGGGTGCTTCGTGGTGAAGGACTTTTTACACTATTTGTGCAGACTTTCTATAAGTAGAATTCCTTTTTCCAATTCTCACCATGGTTAGAATACTCGATTTTCAACACATACTCCAATATCCTGAGCACTTTTTTTTTTTTTTTTTTGTGGTACGCAGGCCTCTCACTGTTGTGGCCTCCCCCCAGCACAGGCTCTGGACACGCAGGCCCAACGGCCATGGCTCACGGGCCCAGCCACTCCGTGGCATGTGGGATCTTCCTGGTTCGGGGCACGAACCTGTGTCCCCTGCATCGGCAGGCGGACCCCCAACCACTGCGCCACCAGGGAAGCCCCCTGAGCACTTTTTGAGAACTAATTTTACCTTTGTTGGAGGAGGAGGGATGAAGATTTGGGTTATACCAATAAGAGTAATTACTGTTTATTGAATGCTGATTCTGAACCAGGACTATATGTATAGTACTTATTCTTATGACAACGCTGCAAGATAGATGGTATTATCATTTTAGAGAAAAAGAAAAACCAAGCTGCAGTGCTCTACAACCAGCCTAAGCTTCGGAGATAGGATTTGAACCAGGTCTCTCTGGCTTCAGTACTCACATGCTTATAATACTAGTTCTTAAGGTTTCCCAGGGCTTTGGAGGCAAAGCCTCCATATAACATATATGTGTTTCATATACGTTAGGGCTAATATTGTTTGTAACATTAATGAATGCATATTATATTTGAAACAGTGATCTAAACACAATTTATCTAAAGATTTATAATAAAATGGTGATGTTAATTTCATCAGTGATTCTTAGAAGCTGCTTAAGATGGACTTTGAAATAGGAAAGTCCTTCAGAGAATCAGGAACCAGGAAGTTTTCTTATTTCTTGGAAGGCCAAGAGCAGTTTAAAGAGTAGTCAGTCATCTTTCAATGAATAGCCATGTAAACTTGTGAACCTAGGAACATTGAGAGACTTTTAATCCACAATCACCTATTTGCTTGCATTCCTTTCCTCTACTGAGAAAAACTCAGGGTCATGGATCTAACTGGTGACAGAGAAGAGGACCTGGACTTATTGGGGTAGGAATTAGGGGTTGGCCCAAGGCCATTACCTCTGTACTTAAAGGGCATGTGGATTCAATCTTGGTGTAGTCAGGGTAACCCTCTTGTTAGGGATTAATTCAGCTGGTGATTTGAAGTTGAAGCCAGTGCTCATTTACCATGCTGTAAATCCTAAGGCCCTTTAGAATTATGCTAAATCTACTCTGTCTGTGCTCTATAAATGGAACAACAGAGCCTGGTGACAGTACGTTTGTTTACAACATGGTTTACTGAATATTTTAAGCCCTACTGCTCCAAAAAAAATATTCCTTTCAAAATATCACTACTCATTGACAATGCACCTGGTCACGCAAGAGCTCTGATGGAGATGTACAACCAGATTCATGTTTTCATGCCTGCTGCCACAACATCCATTCTGCAGCCCATGGATCAAGGAGTCATTTCTTCTTCTTTTTAAATTAATTAATTTAATTTAATTAATTGGCTGTGCAGTGTGGCTTGTGGGATCTTAGTTCCCCGACCAGGGATTGAACCTGCACCCTCATCAGTGAAAGTGCAGAGTCCTAACCACTGGACCACCAGGGAATTCCCCAAGGAGTCATGTCAACTTTCAAGTCTTATTATTTAAGAAATGCATTTTATAAGGCTATCATAGATAGTGATTCCTCTGATGGATCTGGGTAAAGTCAATTGAAAATCTTCTGAAAAGGATTCACCATTTTAGATGCCATTAAGAACATTTGTGATTCATGAGAAGAGGTCAGAATACCAACATTCACAGCAATTTGGGAGAACTTGATTCCAGCGCTCATGGATGACTTTGAGGGGTTCAAGTCTTCAGTGGAAGTAACAAGAGAATTAGAGTGGAAATTGAGCCTGGAGATGTGACTGAGTTGCTGCAGTCTCATAGTAAAACTTGAATGGATGAAGAATCACTTCTTATGGATGACTAAAGAAACTGGTTTCTTGAGATGGACTCTACTCCCAGTGAAGATGCTGTGAAGGTTGTTGAAATGACAACAAAGAGTTAGAATATGATCAATACATAGACTGAGTTGATAAAGCAGTGGTAGGGTTTGAGATTGACTCCAATTTTGAAAGAAGTTCCACTGTGGGTAAAATGCTATCAAACAGCATTGCATGCTACGGAGAAATCGTTTATGAAAGGAAGAGTCAATTGAAGTCAGCAAACTTCATTGTCTTATCTTTAAGAAATTGTCACAGGCACTCCAGCCTCACCCTGATGAGTCAGAAGCCATCAGCATCGAGGCAAGACCCTCCACCTTGCAAAATGATTACGACTTGCTGAAGGCTCAGATGATGGTTAGCATTTTTTAGAAATAAAGTATTTTTAAATTTTTTATTTATTTTTTGGCTGCGTTGGGTCTTTGTTGCTCCTTGCTGGCTTTCTCTAGTTGCAGTGAGCGGGGGCTGCTCTTTGCCGCGGTGCGCAGGCTTCTCATTGTGGTGGCTTCTCCTTGTGGAGCGCAGGCTCTAGGTGCATGGGCTTCAGTAGTTGCAGCATGCGGGTCAGTAGTTGCATCACGTGGGCCCTAGAGCACACGGACTTCAGTAGTTGTGGTGCGTGGGCTCAATAGTTGGGGCACGTGGGCTCGGGCGAGTGGGCTTCAGCAGTTGTGGCTCACGAGCTCTAGAGTGCAGTCTCAGTAGTTGTGGCGCATGGGCTTAGTTGCTCCGCAGCATGTGGGATCTTCCCGGACCAGGGCTCGAACCCGTGTCCCCTGCATTGGCAGGCGGATTCTTAACCACTGCACCACCAGGGAAGTCCAATAACGTATTTTTAAAGTAAGGTATGTACAGTGTTTGGAAATGTAATACTGTTGCACACTTAATAGACTGTAGTGTACTGTAGGCATAGTTTTTATGTACTGGAAAACCAAAAAATTGTGACTTGCTTTATTACAATATTCACTTTAGTGCAGTGACCTGGAACTGAACCGCAATATCTCCAAGGTTTGCCTGAAAATTCTTTTCTACATGCATTTGCTGGAAAGTTGATTGAAAAAGGATTTAAACATAATGCATTTAATTTTATGGATGTGAGTATTGTGTGTGAGATTCAGTAGGTTTAGACACAAGCTCATGAATCTGTATTTTTTAAAAGTATATCAGATAATTCTGATAATCAGCTTGGTTTCCAAATGCCATCCTACCAACTGCATCAAAATTACTTGGAGTGCTAATTAAAAACCAGCAGTACCTTAGATAGAATGAGTCAGAATCTCCAGGGGGTAGGGTTAGCTGTATTTTTGACAAGAGCCCCAGATGATTCTGATGTGCAACCAACTTCATCAACTACTGTGCATTTCCAAGCTAGGGTAAACCCCACCTTTGGTCCTGAGCCCAGACAACCAATATTTTTTAGGTGCAAGGCAAAGAATGATATAGATTGTCCCTCAACTAACACATCATATTGGCCCTCTGTATTTTTGGCAAACTTTTTGCCCATTTCCGGTTGGTTTCTAATTGTATTTTTTACATTTGGTATACTATTTTGCTTGGTTCTTTTTTCTCGACTTAACCCGTTAAGTTGAAGTAGACTTTAATTTATGCTGATAGACAATTTATATACGACTGGAGTATCTGACATGAACACAAGTGACCTTTCATTTCAGTCTTGGTTTCTTAGTGTCCTTTATTGCTGCCCTCTCTTTCTTTCCTAATCTGGAGGATGAATCCACTCCTCATTTCACAGGCTCCTTGTCCTACACCTCCACTTCTCTCCAAAGGAGGTCTTGCAAGACTTTAAACTTTGATATTCTCTGGAGCTTTCTTCCTTAAACTGCTACATATACTTCCATTGCTGCCTCCGCTTCTTCATCCCCTCATCCCATCCTTCTCCCTACTTCCTTTTCTTGGTCTAGGCTGGCTTCTGTTCTAAACTTGATCAGTGTTCTAAGTCAGCAGTGAATTCCTACGTATCATCCAGTAGCCTGTTTGTAGTCCTTATTGTTTTTTTGGTTTTTGGCTGTGCGGCGAGGCTTCCCTGACCAGTGAAAGCGCCGAGTCCTAACCACTGGACCGCCAGGGAATTCTGCGGTCCTTATTCATAATTTCTGGGTGGTATTTCCTTCTTTTTTCTTTTTTTGGCCATGCCACGTGACTTGTGGGATCTTAGTTCCCCAACCAGGGGTCGAACCCGCGATGTTGGCAGTGAAAGGGCAGAGTCCTAACCACTGGACCGCCAGGGAATTCCCGGTACTTGCTTCTTTTTAAAGCTCTTTTCTTGGTCCTGATTTTCATACTTCAACTGGATCTCCAAGTTTATTCCTTTGACTAGGTCATTTTTCTCCTTTCTCTCCTCCGGCATTCCCATTATTTCCTGCCACCTCTTACTTGGTGGTGTCATCCACCCTCTGGGCTTCTTTCTCTTTCTCTTTACTGCTGAATAAATGTAAATGTCCTAAGGGTACCAAATTGCAGCTCCTTTTTCTGCTGCAATCTAGCCCATCCTCCTGACTTTCTTGGAGGAATTATTAACCTTGCTTTTGTTAGACTTCAAAGTTTATTTTAAATCTGCTCTTCCCTCTTATCTACTTGCTACCGAGTCAGCCACCCAGTTATTGATTCTTCTTCATTTCATGATGGTGGCCTTTGTCTTATTTCAGGGCACTTCTCCCACCAGCTATCCACATTACATCGCCCCCCTCCCCCAATTAATTTTCTTAAATCTGGGTATTGTTCATCTCCTTCCCATGGTCAAAGCTTTCTATGGCTCCTAACTGCCTGTTATTGATGTTTATAATGGAGTACTCTATATCCACTTTAGTGACTTTGGTTAAACCTTTACCAGTAACCCTTCAGTATAGAAATGGACCTTTCAAAATTCATACAAACATTTAATCTTATTTGAACTATTCAATATTAAACCTAGAATAATCATGCATTAGTCATGCTTTAGGAGGGGTGTGTGTGTGTGTGTGTGTTTTCAGGAATAAATTTGGCATTGTTTGTAGAGCATTGTCCAGAATTAGTCATCTGTCCTTGGAATGCAGTTAATAGTGGGTGGACATTAGCACCAGTAAGTACTCTTAGAGCCCATAATCTGTTTTGTATTATTGCCTCACTTATGCAGGAAGAGTGAATACAAACCCAACCTCTGTGCCCCTCTCATACACATACCCACTCACTGGAATTAAACTGTCAACTTCACCAACTGCTGCATCTGCAGAAACCAGGGAGCTGCTTCCGTTCTGGGGACTGCACTGAGCTGCAGTGAAGCCTTGCTGCAGACAGGTATCTAGTCTGCTCTGCAAGGCTGGGTTGTTCACTGGGGCCTCTGGCAGAATTTTGTGTTAGGACACATGTTAATAAGTAGCCTTTAAAAGTGCCATGACTTTACCATATGTTATTTGTATTTTTAAAATATATGCTAGTGAGTATATTTAGGAGGTGAAAAGTCAGTATGTAGAGCCAAATAAATTATAAGATACCCCAGCTGAAGAATACGCTTATAGTTTCAAGTGCAGTGTAGTATAATGTATGGGAAGTTATCAAATTATAGACGAATTCAGTTAAAATTAATTACTAAAAACCACTTGTAGAAAAATACAACTTTTAAACAAAGTCATCTTTATTTCCTCTGCAGAAAATTGACTAACATGTAACATTTCTTTTCCTAAAACATGCTACCTTACCTTAACGGTGTCATATTGATGATGAACCAATATTGATAAGTGATGTTGGGAATCCAAAGATGAATGGAACAAATTTCCATCCTAGAAGGGGGATATGATGTATAATAAACACCAGGGTATAAGGTCACATTGGGTGTAAGAACAGTGATCAGAGTGATCATATTTCAGAGGAAGGCACTTTTTTTTTTTTTTTTTTTTGCGGTACGCGGGCCTCTCACTGTTGTGGCCTCTCCCGTTGCGGAGCACAGGCTCCAGACGCGCAGGCTCAGCGGCCGTGGCTCACGGGCCCAGCTGCTCCGCGGCATGTGGGATCTTCCCGGACCGGGGCACGAACCCGTGTCCCCTGCATCGGCGGGTGGACTCTCAACCACTGTGCCACCAGGGAAGCCCGGAAGGCACGTTTTTAACTGTGCTGCGTCTTCACTTTGAGAAAGACTGCACATCTGACTCGTGCCTTTGGAGTTACCCATGAGCCCGTGTGCTGGTTCATGCATCTGATTGGAGCACCTTCCTGCTGACACAAGCTGAAAATCCATGGCAGGCTGGAAAAACAAATCTACCCACAGGTTCCATTCAGAGCCATTAGCCAATTAATTCCATCAGTATCTCTGTGTTCTCTTTTCAGACCCTTATATCCTTCATTATAAATTTTCCTTCCTAAGACCCCACTAAAGCTGGATCTTTCAGTCCTTCAACAAGTGTTTCAGTGTTTACTATGGACCAGGCAGTTGTGTTGGGGCCTAGAAATCAAGGTGAGAAGAATACACGCTAGTGGTTTAGAGTGTGGGCTCTGGAGTTGGACTGGCTGGGTTTGAATTCTTCTCTAGTAATTAACTGGGTGACTTGGAACTCTTTGACTCAGTTTCCTCATCTATAAAATGATAACATGATATATTACCTACATTGTGGAGTTGTCGGAAGAATAAGAATGTTATTGTTTTTAAAGGGCTTAGAACAGTGCTTGGGAAATGTTCAAATAATAACTTTTTCGGTGTTTTTGTTAGGATTAACACAAATACTACTCTCACAGTTCCGGTTTCTTTCTGCATCTTATGTGTATCTCTGATCTAGCGCTGTCTCTCTGGATTGTGATTGGTTGTTTACACTTGAACCTACTGAGTACAAGTTACTGCCCAAGGTACAAGCTCTTTTAGGCACATCTTTTCCCACCCCCTTTTATCTACTTCCTGCCTAGTGTTTTCCTCCCCTTAGTTCCTGCCAGAATTGCCTTTTACTGCTGGCCTCTCTCCTCAGTATTTCCTCCTGTGCTGTCTTGAGCCCCACTTTTATGTCAGACTTCCTTAGAGCCTTAATTGCATCACAGAACCA
Organism: Orcinus orca; assembly: GCF_937001465.1. Classification (NCBI taxonomy): domain Eukaryota; kingdom Metazoa; phylum Chordata; class Mammalia; order Artiodactyla; family Delphinidae; genus Orcinus; species Orcinus orca. The sequence continues at coordinate 26,697,434 of NC_064569.1, forward strand.
CACCCTGCCTCTCTTTCCTGACTGAAACCTGGCTCTCACCTTTAATGCTGGTTCCCTGGTGACTCAAGTGGCAGTTGATCTTCCACAGTCCACATAGCTGCTGGTCAGGACCTGTGGTCAGCTCTCTCTTAGCTTTTCCTGATATTTGTCTTCTACCCTCCTGGAAAAAAATCCTCCTGCATTCACTCTTGCCAGCCACCTCAACTTCTTCACTAAATTTCTCCTTGTTTTTCCTGTGCCTGTCCCACCAGTCCCTAACTTGAGTCATCCATTGCCATTGCTCCTCAAGGGCCCCTCAGAGTCCACTCAAGGGCTCAGTAAATATTGTCAACAGAAGAACCCCAAACTAGCTTGGCATATCTTGCTTCAACATAAGAATTTTCTGACAATGCTGAAAGAATATGGAATTGGTTTCCTTTGGTGGTTGTGAGTTCCTTATTAATGAGGATATTCAGGGAGAGGCAAGATGCCTTCGTGGCTATAGAGGAGACAGAATGTCAGATGTAACCTTTTCTGACCAGTAATCCCAGCTTGCACACTAAATTATTCTGTCAGTGGTCTCAGCTGTCCTGTGTCTGCACCATTCATGTTCTCCTATCAGCAATATGTGCTAGTTTTGTGCAGGGGCGTATTATGAGGAAAGGCGTGGGAATAGTATACTTTGTTCTCCTTGAGATTTCATGGACTAGATATCCCTTTTAGTGTAACAGTTCTTATTATTCCTGGCATCCTTTCTGATGCTGTTATATGTCTTGATTCGAGAGTATACTGGAGTTTGTAGGCCCTGGGTTGCTCCTCCACTGAAAGGCCTCAGAATGCTTCGTCATGTTGTCAGGAGTTTCATTATCTTATACCTATCACTTACCATTCCAGGTGTCCTCTCCTTGAACAGTCTTTTTTTTTCTTTGCCTGTTATTTCTCACTATTAGGACTTGGCTTTTAAGGTCAAAACTTCTAATAGTGCTCCTTTCTTCTGCCCATCTCTAAAGGGCATACTTTAAAAAGCAATCTGACACGTAGAAACTAGGCATGATCAGAAGCAAGATTTTAATTTCCAGCTCTCATACAAAAAGATGAGATTGAAGAACATCTGAGACCTGAAGCATCACTGTATTGTTTTCTGTCTCTTAATGTATTTCATAAAATCTAAAATATTTTATCAAGTCTTTTTAACATTTTAACATCTCTGAAATTGGGATGCTTTTTTCAGTTGGTGCTGGTTAAAAAATTGTGAGACATTGAAATATAGACTGGCCTAAATTTTAAAACATAACTGTAAAATATTTACTGCCTCTGAATAGTAGCAAAGATTATGAATTTGTGGAATATATAACTGAAAACATTGACTAACATCCCCACCCCCCTTCTCTAAACCCAAACATACTATGTGTGATTATATCTTCTATATCTGTGACTACTCCTTCAGCCTCTTAATTATAATTAACAATCATAAGAGTCAAAACAATAATAGCTATCATTTATTGAGCAATTACTTTTTTGGTCAGACGTCCTAAGTGCTTTACATGCATAAACTCAATCATCACTAGTAAGATCTGTGATCCACATTATATAGAAGAGGAACCAGAAGTCCAGACAGATTAAATAATTTGTCCAAGTTTACCTGGCTGGGGAGCCAGGATTTTAAACTCAGGGTCTTAACCCATGTACTTTCCTACCTCCCATAAATTTCTTATTGCCAGGTTTTTTTTTTTTTTTTGGCTGCATTGGGTCTTTGTTCTGCACACAGGCTTTCTCCAGTTGCCGCAAGCATGCGTTACTCTTTGTTGCGGTGCGCTGGCTTCTCTTTGTTGTGGTGCGCTGACTTCTCATTGCGGTGACTTCTCTCATTGCAGAGCTAGGCAGCGGGCTTCAGTAGTTGTGGCTCGTGGGCTCTAGGGCGCAGGCTCAGTAGTTGTGGCGCACAGGCTTAGTTGCTCCGCGGCACGTGGGATTTTCCTGGACCAGGGTTCGAACTCATGTTCCCTGCATTGGCAGGCGGATTCTTAACCACTGCGCTACCAGGGAAGTCCCTTACTGCCAGTTTTTTTAACATCTCTGAATATAAGGATAGTAATTATTGATCTTTAGTAAAGGGGAAGATACTGTCTCTGATATTTTTGTCTAGTTTATCCAGAGTATTAAAAAGAGTAACTCTGGTCAACTGCAGCTAGTGAGGAAGAGGAAAAAGAGACATTTCAAGGAAAAGGAGAAACATATTCTTTTTTCTTTTTCTTTTTTTTTTGCGGTACACGGGCCTCTCACTGTTGTGGCCTCTCCTGTTGCGGAGCACAGGCTCCGGACGCGCAGGCTCAGAGGCCATGGCCCACGGGCCCAGCCGCTCCGCGGCATGTGGGATCTTCCCGGACCAGGGCACGAACCCGTGTCCTCTGCATCGGCAGGCGGTCTCTCAACCACTGCGCCACCAGGGAAGCCCAATATTCTTAAAAAAGTTTCTGAAGATGGAAACAAAAAGTAGCTTTTTGGCCTTTGCTGCGCAACCAGACCTCTTGGGAATACTCACCTAATTCAGGCTTCTACTGCTTTATTGTCGTATCTCATTAGCAGGGTGATGGTTATGTACTAAACTTTGAAATTATGTAAATAGTATTTTCAAGAATCCTGTTAAATTTGAGATGTTCTGAAAAAACAGGCAAAACTGCCTTTCTCCTCTTTTATTCCATTAAAAAAACGAAAATGGATAGCTATATAACAATGCATAGAATAATATAGAATGTGTATATTAACATAATATATTAATACTATTATATATACAGGTACATATGTATATATAGTATTAATATATCAATACGATGATCCTATTGGTATATGTTGGCAAACCACTTTAATTTTTCTAATTAAGAGAATTATGCATAGCTTTTTTCACTCTTTTAACATCTTAGTGTAATAAAAACTTGGATGTGAGCAGTTACACTCAGACAGGCTGTCCCCCATGGAAGAACTAGGAAACTGACTAGGGTGCTAATTAGAACCCTTTATAGTCCTTTTACAGAAAGCGGTAAACTCATGCCACTGGTTATGAAAACAGTGAAAAGAAGGGAAGAGAAGGATTCAGGAGGAAGCAGGGAGGAAACTGCCAATGATGGCAGTCACCGTTCTGAAGTCGGTGTGGTGCCCAGTATAAGCTCATTCTCATTGAGAACTAATGCCCGTTTCTGAGTTTTGGAACTGAATGACCAACTTGTATGTTTTTGTTAACCTGGGAGATTTGCTTAACCACATTGTGGGCATTGGGGAGGTAGAAAAAGAAATAGAAAATTAAAAGATATTCCCATAATCCCCACCTTCAGTGGGCAGCTGTCATCATACAATGTCTGGAGGCCTCTGATGAAGCAGCTGGCAGGGATGGTGGAGGTGCTTCTTTCCCTCATGGTCTTGATGGTGGCTCATTTCTGTAAACTTAAAAAAATTGTACTGCCAATTCCATCTATCACTGCTGCAGTAAATGTACTTATTTCAGAATAGTCATTCCTGTATATCTTTTGTTAATTGTTCATTTCTGGCATAGATTCCTGGGTCACTACAGTTTATACTTTTGCATCTAGAAAAGGGATTTTTAATCTCCTTATTTTGGGTCTCAAAGTTAGCTCCTTACCATTAGTTCCTGCAGATGCTATATTGGCTCATTGAGAAAATAGGCTTTGTTATGGACATTTGGAAAAGTTGAATGGTTTGTGTCTGCTTATTTTCCTTTATCCAGAAACTGCCCCCCTCAGAATAGATTAAAAGAGAATAATTTCTCTTTATTACATTTTTTCTTTTAATATTTTCCTTTTGCTCATGTGTTAAATGACACAACTTTTTATTGTAGACCTGAAAGGCTTGACTAATACAAAATTTCAGTCAGTTGAAACCTTACTTGCAATGTTTAAAAAGTATTGAGTTCATCTGCTTCACATCTTTACTTAAGTACACTTCACTGAAGCCTTTCCTTGGCCATCTTATTTAAAATTGGAAGCCCCGCTCCTGTACTCCTTTACTTGTTTTATTTTTCTCTACAACACTTACCACTAACTCTTAATTTTTTTAAATCTTATTTTCTGTCCCTCCATCTCCACCCCAATATACACTAAATCCCATGAGAGCAGGGGTTTTTGTCTGTTGCATTCTCTTTTCCAAAGGCAGGGTACAGTCAGGAAGCTCAATATGGATGCTGCCGAGCTTGGGCCTAAGGACTTGTTCTCAGCGGCTGGTCTGTGAGACAGGGAAGGAGGTGGCAGGTGTTTGTGTTTGGGGTGAAGGTGAGCATTTGACACATCTTAGAGGTAAAGTGCCAGGTCTGGGCCCTTTGCACCAAAGCACCAGCAGTCACAGCAACAGAGACACCATGGGCTGGTGTTTTAACGGGAATAGGTGAAGTCAGTGTGGGATCAAACCGAGCTGAGAATAAGGTAGACATAGGAGGCCTTCAGTTCATCAAGTTGAGCTGTGTATACAGAGGAGCTTTTTTCATCACCTCTTTTAGTAATTTGTTGAATAATTTTAACATGAAGATGAAACTTTCCATTAGCATCATGAGAGCAGTCGCCATACTTTTCTTGTTCCCTGATGTTTGTCCAGCACTTAGCAGAATTCTGGTACATGTTAGGTGTTTGTGAAATTCTAATTGAGTGAGTGAGTGAATGAAATCCCACGTTGAGTGCAACATTTCAAAGTGCATATTTTATGCGGGAAAGGGGGTAGAGAGAAGGAACCCTCCTACATTGTTGGTGGGAATATAAATTGGTGCAGCCACTATGGAGAAGAATATGGAGGTTTCTCTAAAAGCAGAGTTACCATATGATCCAACACTCCTGGGCATATATCCAGAAAAGACAAAGACTCTAATTCAAAAAGATACACACACCCCAATGTTCGTAGCAGCACTATTTATAATAGCCAAGACATGGAAGTAGCTAAATGTCTATTGACAGATGAATGGATAAAGAAGATGTGGTATATGTATACAATGGAATATTACTGAACCATAAAAAAGAATGGAATAATGCCATTTGCAGCAACATGGATGGACCTAGAGATTATCATACTAAGTGAAGTAAGTGAAAGACAAATATCATATGATATCACTTATTTGTGGAATATAAAATATGGTACAGATGAGCTCATTTACAAAACAGAAACAGACTCACAGACATAGAAAACTTATGGTTATCAAAGGGGAAAAGGGCTGGGAGGGGTAAATTAGGAGTTTGGGATTAGCAGATACAAACTATTATATATAAAATAGAGGGAGGTGGGATGAATTGGGAGATTGGGATTGATATATGTACACTATTGATACTATTTATAAAATAGATAACTAATGGAAACCTATTGTATAGCATAGGGAACTCTACTCAGTGCCCTGTGGTGACCTAAATGAGAAGGAAATCCAAAAAAGAGGGGATATATGTATACGTATAGCTGATTCACTTTGCTGTACAGTATAAACTAACACAATATTGTAAAGCAGTTGTACTCCAATAAAAAAAAATAAGATAGATAAACAACAAAGTCTTACTGTATAGCACAGGGAACTATATTCAGTATCTTTTTTTGTTGTTGCGGTACGTGGGCCGCTCACTGTTGTGGCCTCTCCCGTTGCGGAGCACAGGCTCTGGACGCGCAGGCTCAGCGGCCATGGCTCACGGGCCTAGCCGCTCCGCGGCATATGGGATCTTCCCAGACCGGGGCATGAAACCGCGTCCCCTGCATCGGCAGGCGGACTCTCAACCACTGCACCACCAGGGAAGCCCTATATTCAGTATCTTGTAATAACCTATAATGAAAAAGGATATGAAAAAAATATATGTATATATATCTGAATCACTTTGCTGTACGCCAGAAACTAACACAAACATTGTAAATGAACTATACTTCAATTAAAAAGAAAATTCAAAGTGCATATTTTATGCCCGATATATAAAAATCTCGTTAATATGCAAGCTTTATCACCATCTTATCTCAATTTTTTCTTTACTCAGTTTCTTTATTTTTCCAACATAGCATTCCTTTAAATAAGTTTCCTTGGTATATTTGAGAGATGATTCAATTTAAAAGTGCATTAACTATATAACTTTCAAAACTATATGTTTTATGTAACAAAGTATTCTCTAATTATAGCTGTTGGAGTTAACATTACTGTTAATTGTTTCTTTGAGACAAAGTTACATCTGTGAGGATCTCGCTCATGGGTTGGGGGTGGGGTGCAACTAAAAAAAATTCTTTGGCAAAGCAAAGGGACTGGCTCTCTCATTGTAAATTTAACCTGAACTGCATAACAAGCTGAGCCTTTTCCCTTGGTTTTCTAAGGTTCTTCACACACTCTGTTCCTTTTCAGCTCTTTTAATTAATGCTATATTCTCAGACTTTATGTCTACACTTACAAGATGGAGGAGAACCTTAAACCACAGTAATATGTTCTGTGTTATTAGCTTGCATTAGATATTCCTTAGCCACAGAAAAGTTGGTTATCCTGTAACTAAAATATGAGGCTCAGGTGAGCAGTAATAGTTTAAATACAAATAACTTTTTATAGCTGGAATATTTAAAATAGTTTTGTTCCCTCCCTCCATGGGTAAACTTCATGCACATGAAAATAATTTTAAATTTGTAGGTTAAATTCATTTCTTAGCTCCTTTGAAATAGTCTGGCCTTTTCAAAAAAGAAAGCTTTAATCATACTGTCTTCCTTACAAAAGGTCACTTCCTTCATGTAAATTAGGATATTTTTGCATCTGGGTCCACTCTGTGGTTTCTTTATGGGTATAATTAACTTAATTGCCTTCTCAGTGCTTTATGATAGGAAAATGGGAACTATTTTAAACTTTTGTAGGTATTGACATTTAAAATGATTAAACTTGTGAACAAGGTTCAACTTTATTCTAATGCAAAAATCTGCACAGTATGATGAGGTACAATATAGTGTTTGACTGAATTTAATGCACTGTATGTAAGTCATGGAATATGCACAAGATAAAAAAAATCAAATATAATGGTGAATGATAGAAATTTCTGTTCTGAGAGGAGTAACTTCGTTTCTTGAAACTGGGGTAAAAGTGGTTGAGAGATCTGGCTCAGTAATCAGGCTGGCCTTAGCTTAAAGCCTGCCTCTGCCACTTTACAGCTTTGGGAGGGCTGCATAACCTCCCTAAAGCCATTCCTTTATAAAACTGGGATAATGAAAGTATTTATTTCATAAGGTTGTGAAGGATTAAATGAAGTAATGCATGTAAAGCTTGATACATTTCCATAATCAGTATGCAATAAATGCTAACTATAAATTATATATATATTTTGTGTATGTGTGGTATGTATACTGGAATTGGGCCAGGCCCTTTTGAAGATGTCTCATAAAACTAATGTAGCAAAACTTCTAGGCAGATACCCATGTTATTTAAGTAAGTACAATCAGCTGATTTCACATTAGCAGATGTCTTTATTTGCTCCTAAAATCTTACAAAGTGAAGTTACATTTACATGTCGTATGAATTCCCCTTTACCCTTTTGGATATTTCCCATTTGACCAGAGTCTTTTTATTTTTGATAAAAGTGAAATATCTTTTCTAGACACACAACCCTACTATTGCACATTATTTCACCCTACCACATATACATTCTGTATACCACATATGTACCCTTTGTCACTGTAAAAATTACTTTTCACAATGTTATTGTTCTCTATTGTGGCAGGTAGGAATGTGTCCTTGAACCATTTCTTCACATCTTAGAAAACATTAATATCTCACTTGTTATAGAAATGGTTTGGAAATTATAGTATCTAATAACACTGCACTTCCATAGGTCATTCTTGGCATAACAGTATTAACCCCTAGAACATCAGCCCAACTTGAAAAAGGAAAAAGTATCTGCTCTTAAAATAATGTTGAAAGCTCTGTACTTTATTCATGTTAGCCTTCACTCAGCAAATTCTTTAATAAGCTTGGTTTTAATTTTTCACTGCTCATGCATGGCAAATAAAATGCCACAAATGAGGAAAGGGATGAGAGTTGATCTGATGGGAAGTGGCTACAGGAGTATGCTTTTAGACATGACAGTGGAAATTGTCTGACAATCTGATATCAAGAGTAGAAAAAACTCAAAATACCACCCAACATTTCAGTAATGGACAGTCATAATTATATACTTGTCATCAAAAAAATGTTAAAGAATATTCAGCATTGTAGAAAGCAAGATAGTATATAATTTCCTGGAAATTTCAACTGAAATATTTTCAATTTTACCTTCATATAGCAGACTACACATAGAGTGTAACATAATTAGAAATAGCATTCTGACCATTATATCACAACCAGGCATCTTTTTTCTTCTTTGGTTTCCATTGGCCCCACCTCTTAAGTCTTTGTGGGATCAAAAGAGTGTTTAATTAAAGGGTCTTAAAATTCTCTACAAATGAATGTGGTTGGTTAACAAAGAATTTTCTTTTTTGATACTGATTATGATGTTTCAGATGACTATCAATAAGGTATTTGGTTAGTGCAGGATTTCTCAAGTCAGCACTGTTAACGTTTTGGGCTCGATAATTCTTTGTTGTGAGGGGCTCTTCTGTGCATTGAGGGATGTTTAGCAGCATCCCTGGCCTCAATTCACTAGATACCAGTAGCTCTAGACATTGCCAAATATACCTAGAGAGCCTAAATTGCCCCAGGTTGAGAACTATTGGTTTAGTGTAAATGCGTTTAAGTTGGGTGTGAACTTAAATTTAAATTAAATTTAAATTAGGTATGAACCAGGGACTTCCCTGATGGTCCAGTGGGTAAGACTCTGTGCTCCCAATGCAGGGGGCCCGGGTTTGATCCCTTCAGGGAACTAGATCCTGCATGCATGCCGCAACTAAGAAGCCCCCATGCTGCAATGAAGATCCCGTGTGCTGCAACTAAGACCCGGCGCTGCCAAAATAAATAAATAAAAATGAGTAAGTATTAAAAAAAATAAATTAGGTATGAACCAAATGCATCATTAATCATTTTAGCTATGCAGAACATCCAGTTACCATCATTTCTGGTTGCTCATTTTGGGTACCTTCTGGTCTCACTTTTTTTGTTGTTGAATGGAGGAGAGAACTGCCTGTGTTTCTTACATTTTCCATATTGTAACGTGAAAGTACTGAAAAAGATTTCTATGACTCACAGGGAAGTGTACATCATTGTTTTAACTTCACATTATAGGAGCTTCTAGACTTTTTGGTGGGCCATATAATTCCTAGTAGAGTGCCAAGTGCTGGTTGAAGGGGAGAGCACTTGCAACTTGCCTAATTTTACCTGGTGCCCTAAAATAGCTGGTGCTCTTGAATTCAGTCTCTGGATATGCTGAACGCAGCAGGAGAGAGCACCAGAGAATCTATGAGAGAGATGAATGTTGCCAGCCTTTGTTGCCCTGGCCAGAGAGGGTGCTGCTGGCCTTGCTATCTCATTTTCTCCTCTTTCTCATTCCATCAAGAGTTTTATCATTTCCATATTGGTTTTGCAGTAGCATGAACCAGATAAAGGGATGCACAAAAGCACCAGAGGAGGCTAGAGCTATGGGAATGCTTTGAGGGAGTTTTAAATAGGCCCAGAAATAATGGCAGAATGTGAGAAGTGCACGGGCGATCAGAGGGGATTTGAGATGTTGCTATAGAGTGGACATTTTATTCATATTCATATTTGAAGGCCTTCTACATGCCAGGTGCTAAGCAAAGAGCTTTATATACACAGCTTCATTTAGTCCTCCCACCAATTTTCTGAGGCATGTACTGTTATATTTATTTAACAGATGAGGAGGCCAAGGCCTCAGAAGGGTGATTGACTGGCCCAAAGGCTCACAGCTACTAAGTGGTAGAACCAGGACACATCCAGGCTGGTCCAGGTATGAAGCCTGCAGTCGTAACCACAGATTCAGTTAATATGCTGCTAGATACTACATTTCTAGTTTGTGAGATTTAGAGACACAAATAGTGGAAACTTATCTTTTATTCTAATTAAATAAAAAGAAACTAAAATACTTTGGACCTGTCAACTTAAAAAATATGTGCACCCTAGAAGTTGAGAGTTACGGTGTTTTTTTTTTTAATTAATTAATTTTTATTTTTGGCTACGTTAGGTCTTCGTTGCTGCACGCAGGCTTTCTTTAGTTGTGGCGAGCGGGGGCTGCTCTTTTGTTGCATGTGGGGTCTTCCTGGACCAGGGCTCGAACCTGTGTCCCCTGCATTGGCAGGAGGATTCTTAACCACCGCACCACCAGGGAAGCCCCAAGAGTTATGTTTTATTCAGTGGGAATTTTTACGGGAGGCAGCATCTCAAGTAACCCTGAGAGAACTGCTCCAAACAGGCCAAGGGGGGAGCTAGGATATATAGGAGTTTTACAACAAAGTGCAGGTAGTAGGAACAAAAGATTACTGTTAGTTAAAGAAAACTAGAAGTCTCAAGCTTAGCACTTTTCTATGTATGGTTCATGCAAGAGTCTGGGCTCACTGAAATCATTCCTTTGATATGCATCTCAGCTATCTAGGGCCTGTATCCTGTATTTTCATATCCTGAGTTTCCTCAGGGCTCACTGTGGGGAGTGGCTGCAGTCTGATGACTGCTAGATGGTAAGTGTTCTTTTCCTTCCTGAGTTCCCTCAGGGCTCACCTATGGCAGCTCACCTATGGCAATGGTTGCAGTCACTGATGACTGTGACATCCTTTGTTTACTGATACGGCAGGCAATATTCCATTTATCAGACCACTGAGAAGAGAAATAGAGTGCTCCCTGGCCTTGTGAGAGCCCATGTCTTCTAGCAGAATACCACTCTTACTCCTTTCCTCCTTGTGTGTGTGTACGTGGCTTCCTGGTTTGGGTTGGTAGCTTGTTAATTTAGGTGGATATTTAGGTAGATTTAAAAATATTTTTGGTTAGATATTTTTAAGGCTAGAAAGGAGATTACATGCACTGTTAACTGTTGATTTATGATAAGATACATGTATAAATCATCTAGATATATCTCAGACCATTGTTCCTGCCCACTGTCATCTGCTTAAATAAAATCTCTGCATCATTCTTAGAGAATTACTTCAGGTGATCCCAATTTATGGACAATAGGCTAGTAGCCCTCTGGTTTTATGGTATGTTTTATGATAAATAAATTCCTCTGTCCCTCTAGTTAAGCAAAGTTCACTGAACCATCAGCCCTGGGATCTGGTCACAGTGGCTTAGCTCATTCCTGTCCCCGACTATTCCTAATAAAAAAGTTTTATCTTTAAAGCTCTTGTTTGTAAATTGTCACATTCCTCAAAAGTTTTCCCTTTTCTTTATGACTAAGAAAAGAGTTTGTGAGAAACAGAATGTCAAGTCAAGAAAATCTTTTATCCTAGGAGAGCATAGTACTGATAGTGATCAAAAGACCAGGTGAAAATGAATGATACAGCTTTCAAGTTCAGTTTTTTTGCATTTGACTGTGATGACAGTTTTGAAGAAGGAACAGTATTTAAAAAGGACCTAAAAAAATTAAAGTAATACATTGTGATCAAAAAAAAAGTTGACAGGCTGACTTTAAAAAAAAAAAGGTTTTTTGAGGTAGAGTTCAGATACTGTACAGTTTAGCCATTTAAAGTAGACAGGCTGCACAACTACTGAAGCCCGTGCGCCTGGAACCCGTGCTCCACAACAAGAGAAGCCACCGCAGTGAGAAGCCCGCGCACCGCAATAAAGAGTAGCCCCCGCTCGCGGCAACTAGAGAAAGCCCGTGCACATCAACGAAGACCCAACACAGCCAATCAATCAATCAATCAAAAAAAAAAAAAAGCCAACAGAGATATACCAAAAAAATAATAAATAAATAAAGTAGATAAGCTGGGTCTTCCCTGGTGGCGCAGTGGTTAAGAATCTCCCTGCCAATTCAGGGGATGTGGGTTCGAGCCCTGGTCCAGGAAGATCCCACATGCTGCAGAGCAACTAAGCCCCTGTGCCACAAATACTGAGGCTGCGCTCTAGAGCTTACGAGGCACCGCGTACCTAGAGCCCGTGCTGGGCAACAAAAGAAGCTATCGCAATGAGAAGCCCGTGCACCGCAATGAAGAGTAGACCCCTCTCGCGGCAACTAGAGAAAGCCTGTGCACAGCAACAAAGACCCAACGCAGGGCTTCCCTGGTGGCGCAGTTGTTGAGAGTCCGCCTGCCGATGCAGGGGACACGGGTTCGTGTCCCAGTCCGGGAAGATCCCACATGCCGCAGAGTGGCTGGGCCCGTGAGCCATGGCCGCTGAGCCTGCGCGTCCAGAGCCTGTGCTCCGCAACAGGAGAGGCCACAGCAGTGAGAGGCCCGCGTACCGCAAAAAAAAAAAAAAGACCCAACACAGCCAAAAAAAAAAAATAAATAAATAAATAAAAAATAAAGTAGACAGGCTGACTTCTGAGATGGAAAAACTTTGAATTGTTTCAATACTGTCCCATAGAACTCTGAATTAGGCGATGATTTTTGACAGGAATTTCTTCTCTTCAAAGGTGCTTAATCCTGGCAAGGTAAGAACTGAGGTAAAGATCAAACAAAGGATGGGGGGCATTTCTTCAGAATTCAGAAAGGTTTGGCAACCTTTAAGAAGACACTCTGTCTCAAATTTGTAACCATTTAATGCTTTCTACCAAATTGTGTAACACTGAAATGGTGATTGATAATGGAAATAGATACGTTGAGGTGATTGATAATGTAAATAGATACGTTGACTTACTGTGGTATCTTGCACAGAAGCTTAGCAAAGTGGGATAGAAGAGCAAGGGTCACTGATGAGTAAGCACCTATGGAAATATGTACCTTCCTCTAACATTTACCAGTTGAAGACTTTTGGGTGTGTTCATAGTTGGCCATGAAAGAATGTGAGGTGAATGAAGTGGAAAGATGATTCAGACGTCCTTTAAGAGATAAGAAAACCTGCAGTTGCTATAATAAGATCTGTTAGAAAAAGAAGTTGGTCCTCAGTGAAGTTTTTAGTAAAACTCAGTCTTGTCTAGTTGTTACAAGAAAAAAATCCTTTAAAAATATACAATATTTATAATATGGCTCGATAAACATAAGTTTCTACATGCTTAATATTTGTAAAAGCCCATGTTGAAGTTTTTTTCTTTTTATTTTGCTATTTCTGTGGTATAAAATAGGTATTTAGGAAATCTGACTTTGACTTACATAATTCTTACCCTTTGACCATTGCTTAGGAATGATTAGATTGCAGATTGGGGGGTGCCTATAGTACAATGGCTTTTTATATGGGTAAGAACTGAAGGAAACATCCCATGCTAGGATACTGAATAAAAACTGTTGTTTCTGTGAGTGCTGAAAATGGCAGTCGGAAAACATATTTATTGCATTCCATCAATAGGTCTTTATGCATTGGTTATTTTGGAAATGAACTTACACATTTCATGCAAACAATTATTTGGAGAATGAGGCATAATTTGAGTTGTGAATAAGATACATATTATTTCCAAGAGTCTAAAATTTATCTGTTAGACACAGTTTCAAACAGCTTCTGTAAGGACTTCCTGCTTGTAGAACTTACAATTTTTCTAGGGAAGCCTAAAGGCTATGTAAAATTTTTTTAGTGGTTGCAACTAATTTTTGTTTGTTTGTTTTTTGTTTTTTTTGCGGTACGTGGGCCTCTCACTGCTGTGGCCTCTCCCGTTGCGGAGCACAGGCTCCAGACACGCAGGCTCAGCGGCCATGGCTCACGGGCCCAGCCGCTCCGCGGCATGTGGGATCTTACTGGACTGGGGCACGAACCCGTGTCCCCTGCATCGGCAGGCGGACTCTCAACCACTGCGCCACCAGGGAAGCCCGCAATTAATTTTAAAATGTTGTTTTGTCTTGCTCATGTGCACTCCCTAGCCTAGGCAGTGTGGGGCATGATTCTGCCCTCAATGGAGAGAACATCAATACCTGTTACACAAACTAGAAAGTGATCAACTTAGAATGCGTAGAAGTGCCAAAAATCTGCAGCAGGGGCCACAAGGAACAGTCCACAGAGGAGGAGGTGGCACCAGTTCCACCCCTGAAGGTGAGATTTAGTCTTGGATCAGTGGGGGAAGTTTGCCCTGCCTAGAGTGGGAAAGCACAGGCTGGTTATGGTGAGTGCAGTTAGTTTAGTTAGCCACCAGCCCTGGGCTATAGAGATATTCCAAGTAAAGGATAAAGCAAAGCCCTTCCCATAATCTGCATAAGCCGCCTCTCCCACCAAAAGCAAAAACAAAAGCAAAAAAACCCCCCAAACCTCCCCAGATGAATCATGCACTTTTCTATCGGGGAACTGCTATTTGGTCTACTATTCTATAAGTAGTCACCCAGTTTTCATCTGAGGAGTCACTGGACTGAAAATAAAACCTTCACACGTCTTAAGTAAAGAAGATATTGGCTCAGGACTAGAAGAATTTAAGTCTTTGTTCTCTTAAAATTTGTTTTCCTTCACTATATTTTCATGATTTAGAATTACCTTTATGTTTCTCAAGGAGTAGTCTCTGGGGTATGGTTGGAATGACTCAAATAAAGGCTATTAAAGTTATTCTTTCACCTTCCCAGAGTTAAAGTTTATTGTCCTTTAAGCATTAGATTTTTGATTTAAGGTGACACTATTATATGTACACAGTTGTGCTGTATTAAATGAGACTGTCCATTTGAAATATGAGAGATATCTGACACAACTAATTAAATCTACAGTGAAAGGCTTAACATTCTAGTCCTGGGTTATCCATTAACTTGCCCAGTGACAGGGCATATCATTTGAATGACTTGCTTTGTTTTTCACCTGTTAAATAGAATGTAACCTGGCTAAATACTTAATAAGGCAAGGTTTGGAATACACAAACAAAAATGCTGTCCCTTCCCCCAGGACACTGTCTGATATGTTCACTGTGGAATCTTCACACATAACAGGCACTCAGATATTTATTGGTTAAAATCAATGTAGAAGAGAAATCGTTTTTTTCCCCCCTGTGGTGTTAGGAGAGGGAAAAAACAAAACCAAAACCAAACAACCCCTCCCCCCCAAACCACTCATTAAGAGGGAGATAACACAGGTATAAGACAAAAAACTGTTTGGCAAAAATGAGAAGTGAATGCCTGCCTGATCTGTCCTCAGATCTTCAGGTTCCTCAAATTGTAACCTTGGCGCCTTTCGTTTTGCCCTCACTTGCTCATTCACTTTGGTTGATTCATTCAGTCAGAATTCACTTATTGAGCACCTATAGGTGCCAAGCCCTGGTTTAAGCATGATGAATTTGGGCCCATGCCATCATCGTAGTAGAACAGTGAATAGAAGCAGATCACAGCGCTATGTGGTGTTAGAAGTATTGTGATGAATGTATGTAGAAGGTATAGTAGGAATACAAATAAGAGAGACCTCATTTCTGTCTGAGCAGATGGAGCAGAGTTGGATGGGCTCATAGAAAAATGAGTGTCTTGAGCTTGGTCTTGAAATATTAATGTGTATTCAGCAAGGGGAAGGGAAGGAAGCTGAAAGGAAGAGAATGGCAGATCATGGGGGACATAGGAGCAGACTGATCACCTCCTGTAGGCTGAATTATAGGAGAGGATGTGCAAGAAGGATATGAAGAAAAACTGGGGAAAACCTGAAACCATAAGACGTCTCCTGACACAGAATATTTCTAAAGTAGGATTATAAATTAATATATTTTGTTATATTTCTCCCCAAAAGTACACTATTATATTTTTATGTAATTTAGTCTTCATAATACTATTGTTGGGTATATCGTTTACAAATATCTTTTACCATTCAGTAAGCGGCCTTTTTGTTTTGTTGAAAGCTTTCAAAAGTTTTTTAGTTTGATATAGTCCCACTTGTTTTGCTTTTGCTTTTGCTTCCCCTGGCTGAGGAGACATATCCAAAAAATACTGCTAAGACTGATGCTAAAGAGCATACTGCCTCTGTTTTCTTCTAGAAGTTTTATGGTTTCAGGTCTTATATTTAAGTCTTTAATTCATTTTGAATTTATTTTTGTGCATGGTGTGAGAAAGTAGTCCAGTTTGATTCTTTTGCATGTAGCTGTCCAGTTTGAACACCATTTACTGAAGTGACTAAGTTTTCCCCACTGTATATTCTTGCCTCCTTTGTCATAGATTAATTGACCATATAACTGTAGATTCATTTCTGGGCTCTCTATTCTGTTCCTTTGGCCTATGTGTCTGTTCTTGTGCCACCACCATACTGTTTTGATGACTGTAGCTTTGTAATATAGTGTGAAATCAGGGAGCATAATACCTCTAGTTTTGTTCCTCTTTCTTAAGATTGTCTTGGCTATTTGATGTCTTTTGTGGTTCCATACAAATTTTAGAAGTATTTTTTCTAGTTCTGTGAAAAATGCCATTGGTGTTTTCATAGGGATTGCATCAAATCTGTAGATTGCCTTGGGGAGTATGGTCATTTCAATGATAATTCTTCCAACCTAAGAACACTGTCTTTCCATCTCTTTGTGTTGTCTTCATTTTCTTTCATTAGTGTATTATAGTTTTCCAGGTATGGGTCTTTTACCTCCTTAGTTAGATTCATTCCTAGGTATTTTATTCTTTTCCATGTGATTGTAAGTGGGATTGTTTTCTTAATTTCTCTTTCTCATGGTTTGTTGTTAGTGTATAGAAATTCGACAGATTTCTGTATATTAGTTTTGTGTCCTGTAACTTAACCGATTTTATCGATGAGTCCTACCTAGTATTTTTTTGGTGGTGTCTGTAGGATTTTCTGTGTATAGCATCATATCAACAAGCAGTGACAGTTTTACTTTTTCCTTTCCAATTTGGATTCCTTTTATTGCTTTTTCTTGTCTGGTTGCCATGGCTAGGACTTCGAATACTATGTTGAATAAAAGTGGTGAGAGTGGGCATCCTTGTCTTGTTCCTTCCTGATCTTAGAGGAAATGCTTTCAGCTTTTCATGGTTGAGTATGATGTTAGCTGTGTGCTTGTTATATGGCCTTTATTATGTTGAGGTATATTCCCTCTATGCCCAGTTTGTTGAGAGTTTTTATCATAAGTAGAAGTAAGCAGCCAGAGAAAAAAAGATGTATTACATATACAGTAATAGAGATAAGGATCTTTGGCAGCAGATTTCTCCTCTGAAACAACGAAAGCAAGAAAACAAAGGAGCAACATCTTTGAAGTACTCAAAGAAAAAAACTATTAACTCATAATACTATACCCATTGAAAATATTTTTCAAAAATAAAGGTGAAATAAGGACATATTTTAGACATTTTCAGACATACAAAAGCCTAAAGAATCCATCACCAAATGGATGGGCTTTCAGGTTCCCTATTTGATTGGGCAGAGATGATTTGATCATAAACAGGCAGACCTTAGCTTGGTCATTCAGAATGTGTTTCTAGGAATGAGGAACTTGGACTGAGAAAAGCATATTACTGTATGAAATTGGGGCCTACATTTAAGCCAAGGGGACTGAACGACAGAAGGTTGGTTGTGAGCAGAGGAAGACTAGTCCGTGAAATGAGATACAAAGGTGACGCCAGAAAACCTCCCTTGGTTTCTGGAGGTCTTCCAATTTCCTGTTACAGTCTTTCCTGAGACTGAGTTGCAGCCCTACATTTGGTTTCTGTGAGAAAACCATTTCATCTTTAGAGTAGACTTAGCTGTTTTTAAGCTAGTTCTACATGTTCTTGGAACTTGTCACCAAAAAAAAAAAAGTTCCAAATTTTCTTTCTTGTTTATTTTAGGGTAAATATAAATGATGAGGTTGTCAAATCTAGACATAAGAACAGAAATAATAGTCAATTGTGAGTATTTAGCCGTTCTAGGCCCATCATCTTTGGGATACTCAACACGTTTTCTTAGGGAACTTTAAGGCCTTGGGTTTCTGTTAAGTCATAGAGGAAAAAGATGCTATAGCTTTTAAAGTTAGTTCCTTTTCTCACTATCTAGAGTGCCCAGGCAGCCAGAAATTGTTGAAGAAATGAGGAAAACAGTGGCAAGTGCCTCAATGTCAACGTTGGTGTGAGTGTACCAGAAAAATTAGGGTTTTGTATATGCACTATTTGCTTTTCTAGCATTCTCTACAAAATGCCCTATGTTTTGATTGTTATTAGATAGCATCTTTGATTTTGCCTTTTCATTAATCACTAGTCTTTTATAAGCCTTTTTAATCCTTTTAAAATCACTCGTGGTTTGTTTTTTGTTTTTTTAATATTTATTTATTTGGCTGCGCCGGGTCTTAGTTGCGGCTTGCGGGATCTTCATTGCCCCGTGCAGGATCTTGTTTAGTTGCGGCATGTGGGAGCTAGTTCCCCCACCAGGGGTCGAACCTGGACTCCCTGCATTGGGAGCGTGGAGCCTTACCCACAGGACCACCAGCGAAGTCCCTGTTTTAAACAAGTTTTTTTTTTTTTTTTTTTTAATTTATTTATTTATTTTTGGCTGCGTTGAGTCTTCATTGCTGCACGCAGGCTTTCTCTAGTTGCGGCGAGCGGGGGTTACTCTTTGTTGTGGTGCATGGGCTTCTCATTGCGGTGGCTTCTCTTGTTGCGGAGCACAGGTTCTAGGCACGTGGGCTTCAGTAGTTGTGGCATGTGGGCTCAGTAGTTGTGGCTCGCGGGCTCTGGAGTACAGGCACAGTAGTTGTGGCACATAGGCTTAGTTGCTCCGCGGCATGTGGGATCTTCCTGGACCAGGGCTCGAACCCGTGTCTCCTGCATTGGCAGGCAGATTCTTAACCACTGTGCCAGCAGGGAAGCCCTTAAACAAGTTTTGATTGCTGTTTGTCTGTATCTCTAACCTAATAGTTAAGAAAAAAACAAGCCTTTTATTTAATTTGATAAGATCATAAGCATGCTTTTGACCAAATATTTTGCTGGTTAATATCTTAAATTCACTAGAGTCCAATTTAGAATCTCAGAAAATTCTTTTAATAGGTGCCTTTTTTAAAAAATTCCTCAATGTTCTTATTTCTAACAATGTATTTTGTGATTCTTTGTAATTTTCTTCCTTTCTGGGTGAAGTAACAGAGTATTAAAGTCTTTTATGAAGGTCCTGGTGATCTCAATACTCTTTGGGGGTGCTTTGACCTACTTAGAATGATTCTCTGTGTTGGAGAGCATGTTTATCCCCAGGGTAACTGCTACAGAATTGCCCCGTGTGAATGCATTGAAACTTCCCACTTTGCAAAGTCTTTTTATTACACAAACACAATGAAGCTTCATGCAGCCAAAAAGAAGTGAGGAAGATTGCATTGTACTTGACTTCCTTAAATTAAGAAGTTTTATTCATCTCAGTTCTACAGATTCTAACAATAATATTTTGAACGAGGATTTCACAGCAGCAGTTGCTTACATGTGTTCCATCTCAATATGATTGCTGTTTTGAGAAACATCTTTATGCATTTTGTTTAATAGGACATTATGCATATAGAGAAAATTTTACTTTGTACTTAGATCTTTTTTAGGCATATGGCTCTGTGCCTAAAATTGCCATTTTAAAGAATATAGCAGTTAGTCCTTTTAGATATTTAAAGATAAACTATCAAGATGATTGTATTTAACTTACAGTATATGTTTAAAAATGTATACTGTATACATTTTTAAATGTTTGTACTTATTAATATTTGATGTTTTGATTGACAGAATATCTGTGTCATATGCTTTCTTTAGGGTTGGGTCATTTGCAGTAGACTTTTTTCCTAATCGTTTCAAGGTTTTAAATGCAAGTAGATATAGAAATTAGAAAAAGAGTCACTTAAAATAATAAAATAAGTGGGGCATGTTCCCTTTGGTCATCATCAAGATTTGATTTCAAAGATATGTGATGTTTGTTAAGACAATATGATGAATGTAGAGGTGTTTTTATGTACCTTGGCCTCTAGGAGGCAGCATGATCCAGTGTAAAACTTCTGGATCCTGAATAAGGAAACTTGGTCTTTTGTCATTTGAAGAATTTTCCTGTGTGAAATTATTTGCCCTCTGAATCATACCGTTACACTGGGAATGAATAAAATTACAGCTGATAGAGTCCTAGAGAAGGAGATTTGGTGAGTATGTCATTCACTTTGTGATTACTTGAAAAGGAATTACTGTGACTGCCATAGCAGTAGCCTAATGATTGAGAAAGTAAAGGAATTAATAATTTTAATGGATAGGTACTTTTCCATTTGCAGACCACAGTTCTCTTGTGTAAATGCTCTATGAGCATTACTGTCATTAACAGTTCAGGGCTCTCATTTCTAGCTGGTGTTTTTGATAAAGTACTATGTTAAGTGTTGATTTAAATATAATTTGTTTTATTTTTTTAAAATATTTATTCAGTTGCGTCAGGTCTTAGTTGGGGCAGGCGGGCTGCTTAGTTGCAGCGGACCCCTTAGTTGTGGCAGGCGGGCTCCTTAGTTGCAGCTTGTGGGCTCCTTAGTTACGACATGCGAACTCTCAGTTGCAGCATGTCTGTGGGATCTAGTTGCCCGACCAGGGATCAAACCCGGGCCCCCTGCATTGGGAGCGTGGTGTCTAACCACTGAGCCACCAGGGCAGTCCCCTGTATAAAATTTAGATAATCATATTTAAATTAGCAAATGTTATAGCTCTCCTACATTACCAAGTGTAGTTCTACAGCTATTATTAAAAGCTATCTAACATTGGTTGAAATTCAGGAGATACATTATGCCAATTTCTTCATTGTAATTAGATACTTTTGCATGTGATCGAAATATACTGTGACATGTGACTTGCTGGCTTCAGGAGAACAGGGATTGTGAATGTGTTGTATGAGGACAATGTGAGAGCAGTAGTTCTTTAGTCTATTTTCCTTCCTTTTCCTGTTTTCACAACACCTGAATAATGGCTATTTAGTGACTTGGCTGAGAGTATTGTAGTAAAAGGATAATGCCCCTTGGTTCTCCTGGAATTACCACTTTTAGAAGAATTTGTTCTGCTCAAAATTCAAAGGTATTCAGAAGGCAAAGGCACTGGTGGGAGGATTTATTTATAACCTTATTTATGAGATTGATATTGTTTTTATCATTAATTTAATTTTAGATCTTTTTTCAACCAAAACCTCATAAAGTTCAGCGTGCTCTTTTACCTTTGAATATGCTTAATGCAGAAAGAATTAACCAAAGTAATAAAAAGTTATACTGAAAGAAGTGATAAATGTTAAGAAAAATTAGAGTGCCATATATTCTAAAGAAGTTCACTACTTCTGTTTCCAAAAAAGGATGGGGTGCTGTAAAATGGAAGTCTCTGTGAACAAATAATCTGACATTTTCTTGTTTGAATGGTCTGAGACTTCTGCCTCCCCTTTAGAATTTGAGACACAAAGGTCTTCAGTCAGCTAATGAGCTGGGCTGCTTTTGCTTTAAAATAAATAAATAAATAAATGCTCATTGTTTCTATATTGACTGGGTGATATTTGGGACAAAATGGAAATGGAGAACATGAACTGGTATAACCTGTTCTGAATTCTGTAATGAGTAGGCATGTACTTGATGAAGGAATTAAATTATTTGGAAACCTTTGGATTTTAAAAAGCAAAACAGGGTTTCTATTCTCTACTTTTCATGTATTCTACATTATGTCATTAAAAGGTTACTTTTAGGTAAACATGTAATTTCTAACAAGAAAAACTGTAATTTAAAGAAGTATTCTATTCCAATATTGTTTATAATTTTTTTGGTTTGTTTTTAGATTTTTTAAATTGAAGTGTAGTTGATTTACAATATTGTGTTAGTTTCAAGTGTACAGTATAGTGATTCAGTTATTTTTTTTTCAGATTATATTCCATTATAGGTTATTACAAGACAGTGAATATAATTCCCTGTACTATACAGTAAATCTTTGTTGCTTATATATTTTATGTATAGTAGTTTGTATCTGTCAATACCATCCTCTTAATTTGTCCCTCCCACTCTCCCTCTCCCTTGGATAACCATAAGTTTTCTGTTTTTAACTAGAAATCAGAGTTACGTGAAGGAGAATTATTGTGAAATATTTTATATTTTAGCCAAAGTGTGTCTAGGGTTATTTTTGTCCATTAACTTAATTCAGGACCACTACCACTGAAATAATAATGCCTAAAGGTGTCACGATCATCTTAAGATGGGGAACTGCAGTAACTAGATTACTTTTCTTACCACTTAAAGCTGTCCTCGCGACGTCCCTGGTAGTCCAGTTGTTAAGACTCTGCACTTCCATTGCAGGGGGCACAGGTTCGATCCTTGGTCCCTGGTCAGGGAACTAGATCCCGAATGCCATGTGACGCAGCCAAAAAAAAAAAAAAAAAAAAAAAAATCAACTTCCGGTAGCCCTTGGGAATTCCCTGGTAGTCCAGTGGTTAGGACTCCATGCTTCCAACACAGGGGGCACAGATTCGATACCTGGTCAGGGAACTAAGATTCTACTTGCTTCACAGCGCCCCCCCTTACAAAAAACTGTCCTCATTTTGGAACTATCCAGTGCCACAAGCATACATCACAAATACGCCATAGTGTGTATAGATTGTGGAGGGAAATTTCTAACATCTAATCGCTAGGGTCTTTTGCAAGAAAAGACAGTTTTACTTGGTCTATCAAATTAATATGGAATAATATGCACTGGTACAGTATTCACTGAGCTTCAGGATGTCTTCAGTGGACCCAGTACTCAAGGGTTGAGTTTTGTGGGTGTTTATGTATGAGTGTGCTGGGCTATTTCCTTAAAAATAATCAGCTTATTAGGCACTATTAAAAGTATTATATCGGGGCTTCCCTAGTGGTGCAGTGGTTGAGAGTCCGCCTGCCGATGCAGGGGACAGCGGTTCGCGCCCCGGTCCAGGAAGATCCCACATGCCGCGGAGCGGCTGGGCCTGTGAGCCATGGCCGCTGAGCCTCCACGTCCGGAGCCTGTGCTCCGCAACGGGAGAGGCCACAACAGTGAGAGACCCGCGTACCGCAAAAAAAAAAAAAAAAAAAAAAGTATTATATCGTTATTTGCACCCAGAACAGCATGTAGCATATACAAATAGAATGCAAATTTCAGTGGAAACCAGAGTCCTAGGGCTGAAAGGGACCTTGGAGAGCCTCTGGTGCTTCCTTCCTCTAGCTCTGTTCCCAGGAGCTGGAGTCAGGAGTTCTGCTATTGAAATTAAATAACTAAATGTTTAATAATTAAATAATGACAGGATTGCTTTCCTTTCTGTTAATTAGATAATTAATAAAATTTCTTCATTTACATTTTTTTCACTCAATTTTTTTTTTTTTAATCATTTCCTGCCGTTTTTATCAGTCTGCTTGGGAGCACTAACTGAATTCAACGTGAAATTTGTACTTGTACAAATGAATACAAATTAATGGGAAAATTAATTTGTATTCAAACAGCTTATTTTTTGTGACCTTGTTTGCTGTGGCTGTAATTTTTTAAATTTCTAATAGGTATAATTATATTTTCTGCTAATAAGTCCCTTGTGTGTGATAAAACTGAACTTAGCTGGTAAATCAATACTTTACAAGAACATGTTCTGCAAAGAGCATCATGAATTTCAAGTCTCCATTACCCAATAGTTAACTACAACTGGTGATCTGGTCCAGTGTTCTTACTTAGCAATGAGGCCCAGAGAGATTTAATGACTCGATTTAAGGTCACCCAAAAAATCAATGGTGCTATCATACCGCTTCTAACTTTATATTCATTGTTCTAGATTTAACAGCAGTACTTCACAGACAGTATAACTGAATTTGGAGGGAGCATTTTTGTTTGAGAAGCATTTACTTATTCTTCACTAATGTAATTTTCATTTTTACAATGAAACAGGCTCATAGAGTTTAAGAGATTTGCTTAAGTTTGCTAAAGTTTCTCTGCTAGTTAAAGAAGTCAGATCTTGTACTGAAATTGCTGTTCCTTTCTTCATATAATTGGCTAGAAATTATCAACAGGAGTGATGATACTTTCAGAAATCTCTTGAGTCACCGACTTACTAAAATTAAAAATTTTCAAGGATTTAGATGGCAGGAAGAGCTGGGCCAGCAGATGGTTATTTGAAAGAGGTTATCAGTTTGGTTGGTTATTTGAGAATGTTTGACTATTGCTATTATAAGGATCATAAAAAATATTTTTAAGGCACTTAAAGACACTTCTACATTTAGATTTATCTCCTTCAACAAAAGTAAAAATTTGAAAAAGGAAGCATATGCATTTAAAAATCAAAGTATTTTTGAGAAAAAAGATATTTGTTTTGAAATAAATTACACTATCTTAGATGAATATGAGAAATGAAAACATTGATTATGCAGCTTACTTAAAGTGTCATATTTATTCACAAAATATTTTCCTGCTATAATTTTTCTGTTCTTTGAATTCTCAATTTAATATTTAAAAGAAAGAGTTTTTTTTTTCTTCTTCTTCAGCTAAGACAGCAAAAGAGATAATTTATTGTTACATGTTACATTCAGCCACAACTGAGAATAGAACTAGTCCAGTATATCAAAGGTCTAGGGCAAAGGACCAAAAGGGACCGTTTTGATACGAGCAAGGTGGGTCTCTCAAAGGTGGTCGAGGCAATCAAAATGGCCATCGATGTTCCAGATCCACTGAGACAAGTTCTAGACAGTAGGCAAGCAGTCCAACAATTTGTACCAGCGTCCCTGGCCTCTGGCTTCCCTTGTTTCTGCTCCTGTGGCCTCCATGGGTGTACAAGTTTACTTGGACCTCTGCCTCATCTTTCTTCTTTTGCGCTTCAGCCTGTGCATTCACTTCTTCCTCCACTTCGCTCTCATGGCGCGGAGGTTTCTCCGAAGATGGCGCTAAGGCCGAAAAGAGTTCTTATTTTAAAGAAGCTCCAATGGTTAAAAACTAGATTATCGGTTTCATAGTGTCGAAAAATGGATAGTCAGATAGTTGCTGGGACTCATAAAGACCTAAGGATGGGTGTAAGGCTGGTGGAGTGTGTTCAGTGTGTGAAAATCCATTGAGCATTATATGAGCACTTTTCTCTATGTATATTATACTTTCATTGAAGGTTGGAAACGTAAAACCCCTGAGGAGCAAGTATATTTCTTGAATGGTTAATCTTATCTTTAAAAATTTGATAATTGTCATTAAGTGGAGTTATTATTTTGCAGGTTTCCCCTAACTAACATTTGAAGATTTCCTTTGTACAAAACTTGTTTTGAAGATGTCATTATGAAATAGCAGTAGGTGTTATAACAGCATGACAGAGTGATACAGGAGCTTCTGGGAAGAAGAGACCACATCTTTCCAGGGCAGTTTATGAAGTAAAAATTTACATTTTTGAAGGATTAGTAAGAGGTTATCATACAAGGAATAAGGTAGGTAAGTATACTCTGGGTGAAGGAATAGCACCTACATGATACAAGGAGCAAATGTCTCTGCAGCTGAGGCGGCAGGGGATGGTTCTTTTTTGGATTGGGTTCGAGCAGCCGAATTAACAAAACTGAAGCTGAGATTGATGCAGCACAAGCTTTGTTCAGTGACCAAAGAACAGAGAAGCGGGAACTGTTCACAGATCAACCTACTAGGCGAGAGGGATTTAATTGTAAAGAGTAAAGACAAAGGGAAGTGGAGTGAGGCTAATGATGGGGAGACATTATGCTTTAGTCTACCAGGGGAAGGGGCAGGACTTTTTGAGGGAGTAGGGTGCCACCCCCTTTTTACCATTTATTGGTCCTTAATGGCCTGTCATGGCTGCCGGTAGTAAAATCAGCATATAAGGAGACTTGGGGTCTGTTGCACGTCAGGTTCCTCACGTTCTTGGTTCCAGATGGCTCTGTCTGTTTTTTTGTTTGTAGCTTCCTTTTTTTTGAATCTCTGGATCCTTTGACTTAAAGATTTGTGTTAACTCCTGCTAAAGGTGGGTGTTGGCAGGTTTTGAGCAAAGACCTGGCACAGCTCTGGCAACACCAAGAAGCGTTCCTGACCCCAGACTTCCAAAGTACGTACTTGGTATAAATCTCCATCAGAGTACTTTTTGCATTATGCTGCAATTTTATTTACTTGATTGTTGTGTTGGGAGACTGGTGCCTTCAAGGGCAACGAGTAGTCTTAGCTTCCCCAGTGCTTGGTATATAGTAGGTAGCCAATAAATGCTTGCTGAATGAAGGAAGGTGTGTGAGACCATGCTTGGGGAAAACATCTAACCTTTTGGTGGGGCTCCAGAATAAGGCATAGTGTGAGCTGTAAGATGAAGAGATGGTAAGAGATGAAGCTGTATGTACATGAGTTAGGAGCTAGACGTTTTATGCCATGCTAAAGAGTAGTGCCATTGGGGATTTCTGAGAGGGAGCGGGTAATGATCAGATTTATAATTTAGAAAGGAACAGTTGTAAGCAGTGTAGAAGATAGACTGGAAGAGGGGAGAGGCTGACATTGGTCAGGAGGCTGTTTTAAGATTTGAAGGCCAAGTGGGGTGTAGAATGTATATACACAATGTATGTTAGACAATCCAGGTGTTAGGAGAAAATATTAGAACTTCTGTTTATTGTTTAAAAAATAAGCCTTACTAACAGCTGTTATACATGTTGAAAAATCATAATTTTATATGTTGATGGTGACTTCCTAGTCTGAATGTCACAGTGCCACATGTCACATCCCATATGGTAGGGAAGGCTTCCTGAAAGGAGAATGGCAATTGCATGACTCAGAGGGATGGCAGGCCTTTTTTGCCCTTTCTTTTTAGCATTTTGCTAAACATTGTAGTTTATATGTGCTTGGTTTAGTGGACTTACAGGATTACAGGATATATTGTTTAGCTTTAACTAAACTCTCATAAAATGATACATGATATCAAATTCAAAGCCTCTCTTAAAGAAACCACAGTTTGAAGATAAGCCTAAGAATACAAGACACATGAACAGTAAGTAAACAGTACAGTTTATACTTCTGGTAACTCTGAGTCATATTATGATGTAAAAACAATCAGACTGTCTAACCAAATAGGACAAGAATGTGACCCCCAAAAAAACAAAAAATCAGAATTACCATGAAGATTCTTTGAAGTCTAAATTTACATCTGCTTTTGTTAAGTATAAATTTTGGCTTAAGTTTTATCATGCCTTGAGATAGTATTAAGTAATACTATGAGGCCAATATTTAAAACTGCTTTTCATGTTGTCTCTGTATCATCTTGTTAAAAGTTCTATTTTTGTGTATTTTGTAATAGCACAATAGTACATAGTACAGAATTTATAAATGTACATTCCTGGGGTGCAGAGCCAAAAGTTTTAATGGGTTGTATGATGAAAAAAATTTGAGATGAGTGGCTTAGAGAAAGATGCTGAAAAACTAAGGCAAAGAGGTCATGTAAGTATCTATTTAGATTCCACTAGGTATTAAGACTATGTAGTTTTTTTCGCATATATCATGTGATATAATGATAACGGTTTTCCTGTGAAGTAGATATTGCCATTTTATAGATGGCAAAACTGAGGCTCAGAGAAGTTCGATACCTTGCCGAAGATCACAATTACTTGTGTTTCAGATTCAGTATTTCAGCCTAGGTCTCTTACTTTAAAACCCATGCTCCGGGCTTCCCTGGTGGCGCAGTGGTTGAGAGTCCGCCTGCTGATGCAGGGGACACGTGTTCGTGCCCCGGTCCAGGGGGATCCCATATGCCGCGGAGCAGCTGGGCCTGTGAGCCATGGGTGCTGGGCCTGCGCGTCCAGAGCCTGTGCTCTGCAACGGGATAGGCCACAACAGGGAGAGGCCACAACAGGGAGAGGCCCGCGTACCGAAAAAAAAAACAAAAAACAAAAACAACCCATGCTCCAAAACAGGCTGTACCAATTAGCATAAAGTTTAAGTTAAATCATGTATAAGTCAGAATGACTTCTCTAACCTCAATGTGTGAAAAATTATTCTATCAGAATATAATCTATAAAAATATCAAATTACTATGTTGTACACCTGAAACTAATGTAATATTGTAAGTCAACTATACTTGAATAAAAAAATAACTAAAAAAATCCCCACACTCTTTCTACATATTGTTTCTATTGAATAACTGGGCATTTGAAAGTGCTATTAGCTGAATAAAGAATATAAATAACTCATTTTCTCCAGTAGATTACTAGTGAATTTTTAATGAAGTTATATGTATAGTAACCCTACCTATCATATTACTCTACCTATTAGATGAGACATCTAATCCATACAGGATGTGTGTTGTTTCTGTGTCTGAGGGTCCATAACTTATTCATCATGTTCAAAGTTAATACTGATTCTTCTAAGTTTGTGTTTGATAATAAAATATTCAGTTAGGAAAAAATATTTTACTGTTGGTAAATTATCATATTTTGAATCAGGATCATGTGGGAAAAACTATAACTATTCAAGCAATTAAAACTTATATTAATACAAATTTACTGATTTTTTTTTTTTTGCCCTTTCAGGTAAAGATTTTCATGCCCACTTATGATTCATATATCTCCAGGCTTGTAACAAAAACTTTCAAAAGATTTTCTTTCTTCAGTCTTAGAAGCTAACAAGATGCAGAAAAATGCCACAATGCATAAGAGGCTTTTACCTGTTGAGTTTAATAGTAATAATTCGATTTATTCATCTGTTTCTCTGATTCTTCTGATGTCTTTTTGCCAGGTAGTTTATTTATCTGCTGTAAATTTATACAACTAGCAGAGTGGAATTTGAATCCACATATTTGCACAGAGCAGTGAGAGATGCTATAAGGGAAACAGACACCTTCCTGGGGCAATTTCAAGAATGTTGTGCATTTAAAATGGAAGTATCTGCTTTTCTTGTTTCCAGTTTTTGCCCTTTGCCCTGTGACTGTTATCCTTCCTTTTGGGCTTTTTAAAGGTTTTCACTGTGACTTTTTTAGTTATGGATTTGGTTTGGTTTCTGCATTATATCAGGTGGTTAATAACAAGTAAACACTACATATTTGTCATAGGAAAATTGGTAGATAAGTTGCTTTTCCATTTCCAGTGTGGCAGCTTTAAAAGCTTTCACAGCTTGTTCCATGGTTGGCCTTTTCTGGTGAGTATCAAATGCAGTGTGCAAGCAAAACTTTTAAGTGCTCAGTAATTAATTGCTATTATTACATTGTTTTCTCCTGTATTTGACTCTCTCCCTTTTCTGGTTGAAGGCCATTAATTTTCACTATTTGCTTATACTTTCTCTCCAGGGTTTGCTTACCTTTTAAATCAATGCCATTGAACTCCTACCGTGCACTAACATTTGCCTTCTTTTTGATCTTTGAGGAAGCTACTATGTACTTTTATTTTAAATGAAACTTAATTCCAAATATTTCTAAAAATAGACAAAAGGCTGGAGGCAGTTTATCAGTGCAAAAGTGCTTGGGACTCTCCAACCCCCACCCCTTCCCCATTGTTTTAAGTAGAAGCAGGGCGGTAGTAAGGGAGAGAACGCAGTCAACACTTCCCTGGCACAGTGCTTTGCTGTTTAGTAAAAATAGAATGTATTAATCCCCATTTTACACTGGCGAAAGCTAGGCTTCAGAGAATATAAATAACAGGCTTTTCAAGGTTGTACCCCTAGTTACTGACAAAGAGGGGATTGATCTCTTGACTCTGGTACCATTGCTGTACTTTTTCTTGAAAAAGGTAACCTATATACAATATAAAAAAGCCTTAGCTTGGTGTCTGTCACATATTAGATTCTTTTTTTTTTAATGTAGTTGGCTTTTTAAATTGAAATATAGTTGATATAGATTCTTAATAATAGTAGATTCCCTTTTCCTCTCTTTCTCTTTTTCTGAACTTTTCTGCCTCTCAGTGAAGCAGTTAATTTAAAAAGATGCAAAGGGGATAGCTGCTGTGTTTCCTTTCCTCCTTTGGGAGAAGGGGCAACTTGAGGAAGTGAAATGTCCTACATAACCCTATGCTGCTTTATCCGTTTTTGGCTAACCATGGGGGGACCGCTCACAGAGAGCTTTTCTATTTTGAGTGTTAAGTGGGAGCCAACTGAGAGCTGTAGAAAGCTAGAGCCAATTTGACACTTTAGTAACAAGGGTTCTGTTAGAAGTTTGTTAGAAGAATTTTTTTTTTTTAATCAAGCATTTCTAGATATTAGCTTTTAAGGCAAGGAGGCTCCTAATACAAAGAAAGCAGTTAAGGGGGAGCTCTGACAGGTTTTGCTTAGTAAATGCAGAGATGTATTGAGTAGTAGCGAGTCTTATCAGGGTGGGGTGCCATTCACATAAACTAAGTATGAATGCCCCATCATGTCCCCCAGAGTTGTGTAGCACAGTGGCCTTGAGTCTAATAAATGGATAAATTCTAAGAAGAGTTCACTTTCTAGTTGTATGGGTCTTTAAGTCTCTTTAAGACCCCCTCTATATGTTATATTTTACCATTAAAAAAATGTTTGCAAATTGATGGCTTCTTGGATAATGAAGTTTCTCCTTT
This sequence comes from Orcinus orca, assembly GCF_937001465.1. Lineage (NCBI taxonomy): Eukaryota > Metazoa > Chordata > Mammalia > Artiodactyla > Delphinidae > Orcinus > Orcinus orca. The sequence goes on from NC_064569.1 coordinate 26,727,769, forward strand.
TTTCTTTTATATGTATGTATATACATATGTGTATATATGCATATATACATATATTTTATCAAGGAACTGTAAGCTCTTGTAACTGTGTCTTATACATTTATTTTTTTAATTTTTAAATTTTATTTTATTTTTTTATTCATCAATTTTATATACATCAATGTATACATGTTAACCCCGATCGCCCAATTCATCACACCACCACCACCCCCACTGCCGCTGCTTTGACCCCTTGGTGTCCATACGTTTGTTCTCTACATCTGTGTCTCAGTTTCTGCCCTGCAAACTGGTTCATGTGTACCATTTTTCTAGGTTCCACATATATGCGTTAATATACGATATTTGTTTTTCTCTTTCTGACTTACTTCACCCTGTATGACAGTCTCTAGATCCATCCACATCTCAACAAATGACCGAATTTCGTTCCTTTTCATGGCTGAGTAATATTCCATTGTATATATGTGCCACATCTTCTTTATCCATTCATCTGTCTATGGGCATTTAGGTTGCTTCCATGAACTGGCTATTGTAAACAGTGCTGCAATGAACATTGGGGTGCATGTGTCTTTTTTTTTTTTGAGGTACGCGGGCCTCTCACTGCTGTGGCCCCGCCCGTTGCGGAGCACAGGCTCCGGATGCGCAGGCTCAGTGGCCATGGCCCATGGGCCCAGCTGCTCCGTGGCATGTGGGATCCTCCCAGACCGGGGCACGAACCCGTGTCCCCTGCATCGGCAGGCGGACTCTCAACCACTGCGCCACCAGGGGAGACCGCATGTGTCTTTTTGAATTATGGTTTTCTCTGGGTATATGCCCAGTAGTGGGATTGCTGGATCATATGGTAATTCTATTTTTAGTTTTCTAAGGAACCTCCATACTGTTCTCTATAGTGGCTATATCAATTTACATTCCCACCAACAGTGCAAGAGGGTTCCCTTTTCTCCACACCCTCTCCAGCATTTGTTGTTTGTAGATTTTCTGATGATGCCCATTCTAACTGGTATGAGGTGATACCTCATTGTAGTTTTGATTTGCATTTCTCTAATAATAAGTGATGTTGAGCAGCTTTTCATGTGCTTCTTGACCATCTTTATGTCTTCTTTGGATAAATGTCTGTTTAGGTCTTCTGCCCATTTTTGGATTGGGTTTCTTTTTTTTTAATATTGAGCTGCATGAGCTATTTATATATTTTGGAGATTAATCCTTTATCCATTGATTCGTTTGCAAATATTTTCTCCCATTCTGAGGGTTGTCTTTTCATCTTGTTTATGGTTTCCTTTGCTGTGCAAAAGCTTTTTAGTTTCATTAGGTCCCATTTGTTTATTTTTGTTTTTATTTCCATTGCTCTAGGAGGTGGATCAAAAAAGATCTCGCTGTGATTTATGTCAAAGAGTGTTCTTCCCATGTTTTCCTCTAAGAGTTTTATAGTGTCCGGTCTTACATTTAGGTCTCTATTCCGTTTTGAGTTTATTTTCGTGTATGGTGTTAGGGAGTGTTCTAATTTCATTCTTTTACATGTAGCTGTCCAGTTTTCCCAGCACCACTTACTGAAGAGACTGTCTTTTCTCCATTGTATATCCTTGCCTCCTTTGTCATAGATTAGTTGACCATAGGTGCATGGGTTTATCTCTGGGCTTTCTATCTTGTTCCATTGATCTATGTTTCTGTTTTTGTGCCAGTACCATATTGTCTTGATTACTGTAGCTTTGTAGTATAGTCTGAAGTCAGGGAGTCTGATTCCTCCAGCTCTGTTTTTTTCCCAAAAGACTGCTTTGGCTATTCGGGGTCTTTTGTGTCTCCATACAAATTTTAAGATTTTTTGTTCTAGTTCTGGAAAAAATGCCATTGTTAATTTGATAGGATTGCATTGAATCTGTAGATTGCTTTGGGTAGTATAGTCATTTTCACAATATTGATTCTTCCAATCCAAGAACATGGTATATCTCTCCATCTGTTGGTTTCATATTTAATTTCTTTCATCAGTGTCTTATAGTTTTCTGCATACAGGTCTTTTGTCTCTCTAGGTAGGTTTATTCCTAGGTATTTTATTCTTCTTGTTGCAGTGGTAAATGGGAGTATTTCCTTAATTTCACTTTCAGATTTTTCATCATTAGTGTATAGGAATGCAAGAGATTTCTGTGCATTAATTTTGTATCCTGCAACTTTATCAGATTCATTGATTAGCTCTAGTAGTTTTCTGGTGGCATTTTTAGGCCTCTCTATGTATAGTTTCATGTCATCGGCAAACAGTGACAGCTTTACTTCTTCTTTTCCAATTTGTATTCCATATATTTCTTTTTCTTCTCTGATTGCCATGGCTAGGACTTCCAAAACTATGTTGAATAATAGCGGTCATAGTGGACATCCTTGTCTTGTTCTTGATCTTAGAGGAAATGCTTTCAGTTTTTCACCATTGAGATTGATGTTTGCTGTGGGTTTGTCATATATGGCCTTTATTTTGTTGAGGTAGGTTCCCTCTATGCCCACTTGCTGGAGAGATTTTATCATACATGGGTGTTGAATTTTGTCAAAAGCTTTCTCTGCATCTATTGAGATGATCATATGGTTTTTCCTCTCCAATTTGTTAATATGGTGTATCACATTGATTGATTTGCGTATATTGAAGAATCCTTGCATCCCTTCGATAAATCCCACTTGATCGTGGTGTATGATCCTTTTAATGTGTTGTTGGATTCTGTGTGCTAGTATTTTGTTGAGGATTTTTGCATCTATATTCATCAGTGATATTGGTCTGTAATTTTCTGTTTTTGTAGTATCCTTGTCTGGTTTTAGTATCAGGGGTTGGTGGCCTCATAGAATGAGTTTGGGAGTGTTCCTTCCTCTGCAATTTTTTGGAAGAGTTTGAGAAGACTGGGTGTTAGTGCTTCGCTAAATGTTTGATAGAATTCACCTGTGAAGCCATCTGGTCGTGGACTTTTGTTTGTTGGAAGATTTTTCATCACAGTTTCAATTTCATTACATGTGATTGGTCTGTTCACATTTTCTATATCTTCCTGGTTCAGTCTTGGAAGATTATACCTTACTAAGAATTTGTCCACTTCTTCCCGGTTGTCCATTTTATTGGCATAGAGTTGCTTGTAGTAGTCTGATGCTTTGTATTTCTGTGTTGTCTGTTGTAACTTCTCCTTTTTCATTTCTAATTTTATTGATTTGAGTCCTCTCCCTCTTTTTCTTGTTGATTCTGGCTAATGGTTTATCAATTTTATCTTCTCAAAGAACCAACATTTAGTTTTATTGATCTTTGCTATTGTTTTCTTTGTTTCTATTTCATTTATCTCTGCTCTGATCTTTATGATTTCTTTCCTTCTGCTAACTTTGGGTTTTGTTTGTTCTTCTTCCTATATTTCCTTTAGGTGTAAGGTTAGATTGTTTATTTGAGATTTTTCTTGTTTCTTGACATAGGCTTGTATAGCTATAAACTTCCCTCTTAGAACTGCTTTTGTTGCATCCCATAGGTTTTGGATCGTTGTGTTTTCATTGTCATTTGTCTCTAGGTATTTTTTGATTTCTTCTTTGATTTTTTCAGTGATCTCTTGGTTATTTAGCAATGTGTTGTTAAGCCTCAATGTTTTTGTGTTTTTTACGTTTTTTTTCCCTGTAATTCATTTCTAATCTCATAGCGTTGTGGTCAGAAAAAATGCTTGATATGGTTCCAATTTTCTTAAATTTACTGAGGCTTGATTTGTGACCCAAGATGTGAACTAACCTGGAGAACGTTCCATGTGCACTTGAGAAGAATGTGTAATCTGCTGTTTTTGGATGGAATGTCCTATAAATATCGATTAAATCTATCTGGTCTATTGTGTCATTTAAAGCTTCTGTTTCCTTATTTACTTTCATTTTGGATGATCTGTCCATTGGTGTGAGGTGTTAAAGTCCCCCACTATTATTGTGTTACTGTCGATTTCCAGTTTTATAGCTGTTAGCAGTTGCCTTATGTATTGAAGTGCTCCTATATTGGGTGCATATATATTTATAATTGTTATATCTTCTTCTTGGATTGATCCCTTGATCATTATGTAGTGTCCTTCCTTGTCTCTTATAACATTCTTTATTTTAAAGTCTATTTTATCTGATATGAGTATTGCTACTCCAACTTTCTTTTGATTTCCATTTGCATGGAATATCTTTTTCTATCCCCTCACTTTCAGTCTGTATGTGTGCCTAGGTCTGAAGTGGGTCTCTTGTAGACAGCATATATATGGGTCTTGTTTTTGTATCCATTCAGCAAGCCTGTATCTTTTGGTTGGAGCATTTAATCCATTCACGTTTAAGGTAATTATCAATATGTATGTTCCTATGACCATTTTCTTAATTGTTTCGCGTTTGTTTTTGTAGACCCTTTTCTTCTCTTGTGTTTCGCACTTAGAGAAGTTCCTTTAGCATTTGTTGTAGAGCTGGTTTTGTGGTGCTGGATTCTCTTAGCTTTTGCTTGTCTGTAAAGCTTTTGATTTCTCCATTGAATCTGAATGAGATCCTTGCCGGGTAGAGTAATCTTGGCTGTAGGTTCTTCCCTTTCATCACTTTAATTATATCATGCCAATCCCTTCTGGCTTGTGAGTTTCTACTGAGAAATCAGCTGTTAACCTTATGGGAGTTCCCTGATATGTTATTTGTCATTTTTCCCTTGCTGCTTTCAATAATTTTTCTTTGTCTTTAATTTTTGCCAGTTTGATTACTATGTGTCTCGGCATGTTTCTCCTTGGGTTTATCCTGTATGGGAGTTGCTGTGCTTCCTGGACTTGGGTGGCTATTTCCATTCCCATGTTAGGGAAGTTTTCGATTATAATCTCTTCAAATATTTTCTCTGGTCCTTTCTCTCTTCTCCTTCTGGGACCCCTATAATGCAAATGTTGTTGCTTTTATTGTTGTCCCAGAGGTCTCTTAGGCTGTCTTCATTTCTTTTCATTCTTTTTTCTTTGTTCTGTTCCACAGCAGTGAATTCCACCATTCTGTCTTCCAGGTCACTTATCTGTTCTTCTGCCTCAGTTATACTGCTATTGATTCCTTCTAGTGTAGTTTTCATTTCAGTTATTGTATTGTTCATCTCTATTTATTTGTTCTTTAATTCTTCTAAGTCTTTGTTAAACATTTCTTGCATCTTCTTGATCTTTGCCTCCATTCTTTTTCCGAGGTCCTGTAGCATCTTCACTATCGTTATTCTGAATTCTTTTTCTGGAAGGTTGCCTATGTCCACTTCACTTAGTTGTTCTTCTGGGGTTTTATGTTGTTCCTTCATCATTAGTGTATAGGAATGCAAGAGATTTCTGTGCATTAATTTTGTATCCTGCAACTTTATCAGATTCATTGATTAGCTGTATGAATGAAATGCCATTTCATTTTGTCTATCTTTCTTTGCATGTGGTTTTTTGTTCCACAGACTGCTGGATTGTAGTTCTTCTTGCTTCTGCTCTCTGCCCTCTGGTGGATGAGGCTATCTAACAATGAAGTTTCTGTTAATGAAGACAAGCTTTGGAAGGTGGAGGCATCTGAAGGCTAGACTCCAGCCGGGAGAGCAGGGCTTCCAGGCTTGTGGCTCCTGCCTGGTGACTGAGGAAAGAATTTCTTGGCTCAGAACCAATTTCTTGGCCTAAACCCTCCTTCACCAGGAATCAACATTTGGTTATAGTGGTGTGAATCCTGCTGCCACTAGGTGGCAAGATAGAGGCAAAAATTCCAGGCAGATTTATAAGATTAGGAAGCCTGGTTAGCCATACTTCAGGCTTTGGAGGTAGGGTGTGGCCAGTCAGGGTGCCACAGGGAAATAACTTGTGCCCTAGAGTTTATTTCTCTACTACTAATTTTAATTCTACCCCTGGTAATGAAGTTTCTGGTGATGGAGTTTAGAGTATAGAATGTGTCATCTTAAAAGCATGAATCACAGGACTTCCCTGGTAATCCAGTGGTTAAGAATCCCCCTTCCAGTGTGAGGGACGTGGGTTTGATTCCTAGTTGGGCAACTAAGATCCCACGTGCTGTGGGGAAACTAAGCCTGCGCACCGCAGCTACTGAGCCCGTGTGCCACAACAAAGATCCCACTTGCCGCAGCTAAGACCCAACGCAGACAAATAATAAATTAGTTAATTAATTTTTTAAAAAGCATAAATCATAAAATCTTAGTTTTTAGAAACTTTGCAAAGCTCTACCATCAGGGCTTCCCTGGTGGCGCAGTGGTTGAGAGTCCGCCTGCCGATGCAAGGAAAACGGGTTCGTGCCCTGGTCCAGGAAGATACCAGATGCCGCGGAGCGACTAGGCCCGTGAGCCATGGCCGCTGAGTCTGCATGTCTGGAGCCTGTGCTCTGCAACGGGAGACGCCACAACAGTGAGAGGCCCGTGTACCGCAAAAAAAAAAAAAAAAAAAAAAAAAAAGCTCTACCATCAGGTTGGTAAGGCACTCTTATCCCTATTTTTTAAATTTAATTAATTTATTTTTAACATCTTTATTGGAGTATAATTGCTTTACAATGGTGTGTTAGTTTCTGCTTTATAACGGAGTGAATCAGCTATACGTATACATATATCCCCATATCTCCTCCCTCTTGCATCTCCCTCCCATCCTCCCTATCCCACACCGCTAGGTGGTCACAAAGCACTGAGCTGATCTCCCTGTGCTATGCGCTGCTTCCCACTAGCTATTTTACATTTGGTAGTGTATATATGTCCATGCCACTCTCTCACTTTGTCCCAGCTTCCCCTTCCCCTTCCTTGTGTCCTCAAGTCCCCTATGTTCTTCAGAACCTTTTTTTTTTTAAGGTTTCTTATGTATGTGTTAGCATACAATATTTGTTTTTCTTTTTCTGACTTACCTCACTCTGTATGACAGACTCTAGGTCCATCTACCTCACTACAAATAACTCAATTTCGTTTCTTTTTATGGCTGAGTAATATTCCATTGTATATATGTGCCACATCTTTATCCATTCATCTGTCAAGGGACACTTAGGTTGCTTCCATATTCTGTAGAGCTGCAGTGAACATTGTGGTACATGACTCTTTGAATTATGGTTTTCTCAGTAGTGGGATTGTTGGGTTGTATGGTAGTTGTAGTTTTAGGTTTTTTTCTTTTTTTAGGTTTTTAAGAGCCTCCATGCTGTTCTCCGTAGTGACTGTATCAATTTACTTTCCCACCAACAGTACAAGAGGGTTCCCTTTTCTCCACACCCTCTACAGCATTTATTGTTTGTAGATTTTTTGATGATGGCCTTTTTTTTTTTTTTTTTTTTTTTTTGGTGGTACGCGGGCCTCTCACTCTTGTGGCCTTTCCCATTGCGGAGCACAGGCTCTGGATGCGCAGGCTCAGTGGCCATGGCTTACGGGCCCAGCCTCTCCGCAGCATGTGGGATCCTCCCGGACCGGGGCACGAACCCGCGTCGCCTGCATCGGCAGGCGAACTCTCAACCACTGCGCCACCAGGGAAGCCCGATGATGGCCATTTTAACTGGTGTGAGGTGATACCTCATTGTAGTTTTGATTTGCATTTCTCTAATTAGTGATGTTGAGCATCCTTTCATGTGTTTATTGGCAATCTGTGTATCTTCTTTGCAGAAATTTTGTTTTACGTGAGGACTCCTCTGCGAAGACAGTAAGGTTGGGGTCCCACACCTGTGCCAGGCGTGGGCTCCACTGGGTGCGCGGCAGCCTGGAGTAGCTCTGGATGGGAGCCCACTCAGTGGACCTTTCGCGAGGCTCAGTGGTCCCTCTTCACTGGTCTCCTCAGGTCGTAGTCACGTTTCTTCGACATACACCAACCGAAGTTTAAGTGCGTGTGTGTTATCCCTATTTTATAGATGCACAAATAGATGTCCATAGAAGTTGGTTTTTACAAGATCTCACAGTAAGTCACTGGCTGGTCTTGTTCTTTGAATTACAGTTCTGTGCCAGTTAAGCTATTCTTTTAAGTGCAGTCTATTTATGGGAAAAAGTAGAGACTAGAAGACGTTCTGGATTCTACCTTCTGCTTTTCCATAGTTCTGAATGTACGCCCTGATGCAACCCAAACCTGGCAGGTAGTAATGACCAAAGTTGCCAGTCCTGTGACTATAAGAAAACAACCTTCATTAGATTGTCACTTAAAATGCAAACCTATGAAGTCATAGCAGCTACCACATTGTGACGCTTACAGAATTGTGAAGATTGAGGGAGGAAGCCTATACGTGTGCCTGGCGTATAACCTAGCATAATACCTGAATTTAATAAAATGTTTTTCCCTCTGTAGTTGCCTCTCCCCCCGTGTTTGTCTCTTGTTTTGAAAATATATTAGTTATCTGGGCATATTAATGATTAGTTGGAACCAACATGCTGAAGTTAGGGGAAAAACTTTCTTTTCAAGAGTCCAGGCTTTTAAATTGTCTTCCTTTTCTTTGTCACAGCAATGGACTTTGAAAAAAGTAGTGTTACTGTGGAAACTGAATACATAATGCTTTCCTACTTGTTTTCAGAAGGAGAACAGTCCATAACTATGCTTCTTAATAGTTGCTTTCAGACATTTTAACCACAACCCAGTACAAAACTCTGTGTGTCCATGTACATGTGTATTTGTGTCTGAAATAAAACTTAATCCTTTCTGTGTGTTTATATACCCTGCTCTTTTCTATCAGATCCACTAAGGAGATGTGACCACAGTTTAAAAAATCTTCTGCCTTAAAGAAAGATAAGAAAACATTCGTTTTGGGCTTGTTTTTCTATCTTAACTAAAGACCTTTCAGGTTGGCAAATCCAGGGTCAAAGTTCAAAATGAGAAGGTTATACCTCTTAGAACATGTAAGTTTGGATCCTAGACCTTGGTGCTTCCAGTAGTACTTGAGGGGTATTGACATTTCCATTAGCTCACCTCACACTTAGTTGTGCCATAGCCATGATTAAAGGCAGTGAGAACAGAAAGAAAATGCAACGTAGGTACTGTTAATCACAGCCAACATTTCTGCTAAAACTTTTACTCACCCTGTTTTTCTTTCATGGGTCGATTTTAACCTTATTTCTTTCAGTTTTTGGATCAATGGGCTTGTGTTAACTCATATCACCTATCAAACCCACTTGAGACAGCTTAGGAAATTCAGGTGTGAATTGTTGTTTTTTTTTTTAATTTTTTTATTGAAGTGTAGTTGATTTACAATGTTGTGTTAATTTCTGCTATCCAGCAGAATGACTCAGTTATACACATATATACATTGTTTTTTATATTCTTTTCTATTATGGTTTATCCTAGGATATTGAATATAGTTCCCTGTGCTTTAAGGTATAAACTGTTGAATAAAACAGATTGCTGCCTCAGCTGCTGATGGACTAGGGCAGCAGTGTTGACTGGTGCCTTCTTGTTCATACCCTGGGGTGTGTGATCTCATTTGCTCCCCATAGCCCTGTGAGAGAAGAGATGAAATCGTCTTCTTTATTCAAAACCACCATCACCACTGAAAAACAAACAAGCAAATAAAATCCAAGGATTCAAGAGGTTAGCTAGCTTGTTCAAAGTCACATAGCTATAGGGGAGAGTAAAGCTTCAACCAGGTCTGCCTTATTACTAAAAACCTTGATACCAAAACCCTTCAGAATTAAAAATGTTAATGTCAGGAGTACCTTTGTTGTGTATTAAGTACTAATTAAAATACTCTTTGGGAGACAAATTAGTTAAAAGAGTATAGCACAAGAAAGAATTATTCAACTATCGTTGTTTAAAGGTAAATCACCATTCTTCTCAACTTTGTACTTCAGATATTCAAGTTGCCTTCCATTTGGAGGAACGTTGATACTATCCCCATAAATACATTTTTTTTCCTCTGTGCTGCAAACCTGGAAACCTGTGGTAAATGCCCATGTTTTATGGTTTGTTGTATTTCCCGTTTTTGTTCTGAAAAGCCTGTGAGGTAAGGGGACATGTGGTGATGATATTGTTGGCAACACTAAGATATGAAAAGATTGTGTGGGAATTTAAATAAGAACTCTGGTCTTCTGACGGCCTGCCCACTTCTTTGCAGAGGCATTAATCCATGTGGGCAGAGTAATTGAGTGTTTTGGGTAAAGACCCAAGGTTAAAAATGACAGAGGAAGAGGACCTCACATTGCATTTGTTACTTGGGTTTAGAATGTAGCTGTGTCAAGACTGTTTTGTCAGTGTTCAATAAAGTAATCCCATGAGGGAAAGGTTAAAGTTCTGCACTTACCAGCTATTTCACATAGCCAATAACATAGGAATATTTTTTAAGTTGTGATTTTCCTTTCTGCCCCAAGTTTCTTTTTTTTTTTGCGGTACGCGGGCCTCTCACTGTTGTGGCCTCTCCCGTTGCAGAGCACAGGCTCCGGGCGTGCAGGCTCAGCGGCCATGGCCCACCGGCCCAGCCGCTCTGCGGCATGTGGGATCCTCCCGGACCGGGGCACGAACCCATGTCCCCTGAATCGGCAGGCGGACTCTCAACCACTGCACCACCAGGGAAGCCCCCCCAAGTTTCTTTTAAAGTTTTTGCTAAACACTTAAAATTTTGCATGTGACCAAGTGAAACATGCTATGTAAATAAACAGTGGATTAGCCTTGGTTTTTATGTGTGTTTGGTCTCATCCAGCTGAAATTCATGATTCTACAAAAGATTAAAGAAAAAGGACAATTTTGAGAGCATTAATTTTATATACCCATTGAAAAGATGATTAAATAAGAATAAGAATGGATAAAGTGTACTGAGAGTTTCCTGGGTGCTAGGCAGTGTTCAAAGTATTTTACCCATTTCATGTCATGAAATCTTCTCAAAACCCCAGTGAAGGTAGTAACATTATTATTTCAGTTTTTATAGGTGAGGAAACCAAACCACTAATAGTTTAGCTTAATAGTGAGGGTCACAGTTTGATAAGTAGTGGAGCAGGTATAATCTGACTTGAGATCCGGTGCTTTTAATAACTGTTGTATTGCCATCCTGTGTAACAGACATTAAGCTAAGAGTTAATAGAAAATGAGTCCTGACTGTAGTTTTACCATTAATTTACAGTCTGAACTTGTACAAGTCATTTCATCTCTTTTTGCCTATGTCCTCACCTCTAAATTGTGTGATAGTATCTGTTCTACCTACAACTCTACTTTGTGGAGGGAATTAAAGCTGGAGAGGTATAGTGGCCATGGGGAAGGATACATTGTGAAACGAGAGGCAAAGGCAAGGAGGTAAAGACAATAGAAAGTGAAAGAAAGTATATTTTTTAAAAGCTTATATGCAAAAATATTTCAAAATATTGGTTTGATGAGGGAAAAGTAAGTGCAAATACGTAAATTGTCAGGGTAGGCTGTAAGAACTACCTTCATGGGATGATGAGTGGGAGGGGCCAGAAGTAGAGCTCCAGAAGTAGAAGTAGACCTGTCAGAGATCAGAGGACTGAGGTAAAGGGCTCCCCTGTCGTGCTGCTGCCTGCAGAGGGTGGGCCAGACTAGACAGCCTCAAGAGGATCCGGGAAGTTAGGATGAAGCGTAACCACAAGTGGTACATTTGTCTAGTTAAGCAAGTGACCCATGGTAAATGTTGGTGAAGGTTTGAGAACTGGGTAGAGAAGTTCCATAACTATTTAGGTACATATTTGATAATATTGAGGTGTTTTGAGGCAGGCATGAATAATTCAGTCCTTATAAGGGAGAATAATGTGTGTGATGCCCCGAATCAGACGTCACTGTGCTTCCTACACTGTCACCTTTACCTTTTTTCTTTTACTCTCATTTCCACAATGACCTCAGCAGGTCATTACTGAGACTTGTCTAGCTAATTATGTGATTTTTTTTTTTTTTTCGCGGTACGCGGGCCTCTCACTGCTGTGGCCTCTCCCGTTGCGGAGCACAGGCTCCGGATGCGCAGGCTTAGCGGCCATGGCTCATGGTATCACGGCTCATGGATCCCGTGGCATGTGGGATCTTCCCGGACTGGGGCATGAACCCGTGCCCCATGCATCGGCAGGCGGACTCTCAACCACTGCGCCACCAGGGCCTAATTATGTGATTTTTATATGATATTTGTGTTTTTAAGCTTTGAGCAGAGTGTGAACTGCTTTCAGGACTCATTTCTCAGGAATCTAGTAAGTAAGGAATAATAATGTGTGTATCCATTCCAGGCATATTCATGCATCTCTAAACAGTATGGTTTTCTGGAGAGCACCATGGTAGGGAGAAAGGTCAGGCATCCCCTAGTCAGGAGAAGCCACTTGTCCCTCATTTAGTGACTCTTCCTGTGTAGTTATTAAACTGCAGGACCCTCTGTATTAGTCAGGAGTCTTTAGAAAGACAGGACTAATAGGTTGTGTGTATACATATATATATTATATTATTATATATTACATGTGTTTATGGAGGCTGACAAGTCCAAGTCTGCGGTGTCGGTTGGCAGTCTTGAGACCCAGAAGAGCTGGTGGTGCAGCTCCAGTCCAAAGGCCAACAGGCAGAGACCCAGGAGAGCCAGTGGTGCAGATGGAGTCCATAGGCAGTCTGCTGAAGAATTCTCTTTTGCTCAGGGAGGCCAGTCTTTTTGTTCTATTCGGGCTGTCAGCTGATTGGATGAGGCCCACCCACATTATGGAAATCAGTCTGCTTACTCACAGTTCACTGGTTTAAATGTTTATGTTGTCCAAAACACCCTCCAAGTTGATGCATAGTGTTAATACCTCCCCCTCACACCCCGCCATGGGACATGCTAAAGCAAGGCCTCCTTAGAGGATATTGGGAGCCCTCACCACCCCTTGGGAGCCAGATGTTCATCCTATCCCATTCTCAAAACTTCTCTCAAATGCAAACAATTTTAACTAAACACACTAGGAAGAAATCTTATAACCTTTCTGAATCAAATTAATGGATAAGAAAGCACTTAAAAAAATTGTGAAGCAGTTTACAAATGCACGGAATTTAGGGATGTGGTGAGTGAAGAGGGTGTGGGTAGAGTTTAGCATAATTGCGTGGATTGCCACCTGTCGTGAGGATTATAGGTTGGCAAGAGAACAATAAACCTTTCTTTTTGTGACTGGACTGCACATAATCATACCCAGTGCAGTGAGGCCTTCTTAGAACCTTCTCTTAGGTTTACAGGAAAATCCCATCTTCATTTTATGGGAGGATGGCTTGGGTGGGACCTGGGAATTCCTGTTCTGCTACCCAGCTATTGAATTCTCACCAACTCTCACTGCTGCTGCTTCTCCAGAGGACTCCTTGTGGTGCTATGTGACCCATGGGTTGAACAACTGAATAGATGAAAAATATTATTTGTTTACATAGCAACTATCTTTTGAGCCATATTATCTCATATAAACCTTGGGAGAAAATAATAAAATGGACAGGGTGATTTTGTTGCTGTTCATACCGACAGAGTAACCACAATTTTACTTTCTCTAGTCAGTATAGGGCAGCATTTTGCACATTGTTGCTTAATAAATATTTTGTTTGAAAGAAATCTTATTCTATTTCTGTATTCATCCTCTTTTCTCTTACCTCTGATTTTTCCACAGCTCACCTTTGAGTCTCCACTATATAAAGAATGCTGTATTATTTTTTAGGAGAAGCTAAGTAAATAGAATTAGATCTCCTTCAGGAATTTTTAAATGAAACTAATTTATCTCAATATCATAGTGGAAATATTTAATACTAAATACTATATACCTTAATACTTTTTAAAGTGGAATACTTTTTTTATAACTTAAACTTTTCATTTTATTTTAGAGAATAAGCCTTTCTTTAGTTTAACTTGCAGCAATGGTGGTGTTTCTATTTTTCCAGTGAACTCTTTTTTTTTTTTTTTTTTTTCCAGTGAACTCTTAACAACAAAATGTTCATTAATTAAAAATAGCTGCCCAGTACAGGAAACAGCTCATATAGCAGCTTCTGACACTGTTCTAAAAACAGACCTGAGCTGCTTGTGTGCCGAATAAGAATGAGCACTGAAAACTTGTGAACAAACTCAGGTAAAAGCATGCTTTGTTTTAAGAAGGATCTGTGTGCCTTCACATTAATGTTTTTCTGATTATAAGAGTCATTTGTTCTTACTGTTAAAAGACAGCAACAGCAACAAATGTTATAGTGGTATATTATGTAGAAAGTGGAATTCCCACCCAGATTGTGGTGTCTGTTTAGCCTGGTGGCTTCTAACAGATTCTTTTCTATGCATATACAACAGTATATACTTACTTTAAAAGTGGAATTATATGTTTTTTTCAACTTGGTTTTTCACTTATATTAGAAATTTCCCACATCGAATCTTTTAAAATCCTCTTCCTTTATTTTATTTATTATCTCTTTTAAGGCAGCATAGTGTTTCACTTTATAGCTGTACTACAATTTGTTTAAACCAGTTCCCTATTAATAGGCTTATGAGTTGATATTCTTTTAATTTTTTTCTTTGAAAGTTATTGTTTTTAGGGCAGATGCACTTGTAATTGAACAAATTTACCAAATGTAATTTGTTGGTAGTGTAACATATTGAGAGTTTACTATGTGCCTAGAACTCTTCTAAGCACTGTTCTGTGAAAATTAGAAGAATAATGCTACCATCTTATGAGGGATTTACTATTATTGTCCCTATTCTCAAGATGCAGAAAGCCTCCAGGCTCCCTATATGCCATCATGGTCATCCATAGGATGGACTGAAAGAGGGGTGATGGCTCAGACATTTAGGGCTCTTTAAATCCAAAGGAGCTAAGCAGATGGGTAGCAACTGCGTCAACACAAGAGAAAGCAGAGCTTACAAATTCTTATTGGAGTTTCAGATGTTAAAAATCTTTGCTGGTTGCCATAACAACAGGCTTTGGAAGACCTGCCATCTTCACTCTTGTGACTGTGCCTTGAGGATTCCCTGGCTGTTACCACAGATTGTTTGGTGTCTGTGTATCCCCTGCTGACTTCCAAATTCCTATTGTGAATTTATCTGATACACAGGGCCTTCCTCAGTTTTGTCTGTACCCCTGGTATGCCTTGCTAAGATCTCCTTCCCTGGTCAGTCCTCCCTGATGGCCTGTGTAGGTGCTTATTGTTTTCTACTGAAAATGGAAGCTGTTAAGTTTTTGTTATTATTAGTGGCTTAGACTCTAAGATCTGTCTGTAAGATAGCCTCTAAAAAAAGTTTCCTGAGACTTAGAAGGTATGTTTCATTTGCTTAAATGATGGTTAAATTGATCTTAGGTATAATATATATATTTTTTAAATTGAAATATAGTTGATTTACAATGTGTTATTTTAAGGTGTACAGCGAAGTGATTCAGTTATACATATATATATATACACACACATATATATATATATGTTCTTTTTCAGATTCATTTCCCTTATAGGTTATTACAAAATATTGAGTATAGTTCCCTGTGCCATATAGTAAGTCCTTGTTGGTTATCTATTTTATATATAGTAGTGTGCATATGTTAATCCCAAACTCCTAATTTATCATCTCCCCCCTTTCTCCTTTGGTAACCATAAGTTTGTTTTCTATGTCTGTGGGTCTATTTCTGTTTTGTATATAAGTTCACTTGTATCTTTTTCTTTTTTTTTTTTTAAATTCTTCATATAAATGATACCATATGATATTTGTCTTTGTCTGGCTTATTTCACTTAGTATGATAATCTCTAGATCTATCCATGCTGGACATTAAATTTTTAGAACAAAAAGTTTCCATTACATTTCTTCATAATTATCTAGTCTATCATGACTAGAGAGAAGTGAAGTTTAAAATACCACTAAAAGGGACCTGTGTTTCGGTTATTTATTGTAGTGCAATAAACCACTCCAAAACTTGTTAGTAGCTTAAAGCAGCAGTTTGTTATTTTGTGGTTCAGTGGGTTGACCAGGCAGTTCTGTTTTCATGTCCTGTCAGCTGGTTGCTAGAAAGGCTGTGATCCTCTGAGGTTTGGATAGGAGCTCAGCTAGGACCCAGTGGCTGCTTAGGTCACCTGAGGTGTCTGGGTTCCAAAATGGAAAAAATAGATGCTGCCCAACCAAATAAGGTCTGGGCCCAGAATTGGTACTGCATCATTTCTGTCCTATTCTAATCGTCTAAGCAGTAATAGGCTCAGCCCAGAGTCAATGTGGGAAGGGACTCTACAAGGACATGAGTACCTAGAAGTGTGTACACAAAATTTTAGAACCACTGGTCTAAAGGAAAAAGTCTATGAGGAACCTAAAATCTTTATGAGGGGTCAACAAAGGGTTGTACAGCCACATCCTCAAGGCCACATTTTACTGGCAATGCAGGATTTGATCTTTGCCCTGAGCCATTCCTCCCTCCCTCCCTCCCTCCCTTCCACAAGACCCCAGTTGTGTTTTTTTAAAGATTATTTATTTATTTATTTTATTTTTATATTTTTGGCTGAATCGGGTCTTTTTGGCTGCATTGGTGTTGTGGAACACGGGATCTTCGTTGAGGCATACGGGATCTTTTGTTGCGGTACACGGGTTCTATAGTTGAGCCTTGCGAGCTCAGTAGTTGTGGTGCGCTGGCTCAGTTGCCCCGCGGCATGTGGGATCTTAGTTCCGTGACCAGGGATCGAACCCATGTGCCCTGCATTGTAAGGCAGATCCTTTACCACTGGACCACCAGGAAAGTCCCAAGAGCCCGCTTTTTTTATTTGATCATTTCTTGCATATGAAGTACTCCTCGATGACATCCTTGGCCTGAGACTGTTTGCCATAGTCCCTAACCACCACACAACCAACCACTTTACAGGGTTTTCCCTGTCAATTTTACAGAGACCTACTCATTCCCCTAGTTTCTTGTTGTCATCAACCTTAATCAGGTTGATTTGGTGCTCAGCGCAAAGGGCCTCCACCAACTTGACTTACATAGGCTCATCACAGTTGGATTCAAACACACAAAGATGGGCTTGGAGCTTGTCTAAGGCTTTGGCAGCTTCACGAATTCCACATGCTAGGCCATCGTGGATGAGGGCGGTCTTAAGCACCTCTTGCAGAGCAGTATTAACATCCATTATACCTCTGGCAGCAGTGCTTTTTTCGGCTATGGTGGTGGCTATGGCAGTGGCTTACGGGTGGAGCTGAATCTTGAATGCACCCGAGCCTCCACCTCCGCGGGACTCTGCCACAGCAGGGAAAGAGCTACCTGGAGCCATTTCTTACTTTGAGCTTATTTTTTGCTAAGATGCTGAAATGAGCAATGGTTTTATTTTTGAACCGGTCAAATCTGACCCCTTTATATTTCCTCTAAATTCTGTTTGAAAAGGAACCAAACAGTGCCTTTTTTAGTTCATCTCACTATATAGGCAGTTAAAATGAATCAGTTGATACTTTCAACTTTCTTCCTTGAATTTTCCTTAGTCAGATCATTGAGTTCATTAGGTACCATTTCCACCTTCCACATCACTGCATGCAATATTTTGCTAATTGTTCTCATAGTACATAACTTGGGTCCCTTTTCTTCAGGCACTGATACACTTCTTCACCTTTTTCAAATCTTTATTAGCAATCTCCTCAAAACTCTTCCAGCTTCCACCCACCACGTGGATCCAAAGCCAGTACATATTTTAGGTTTTTGTTGCAGCAGAACCCCACTTTTGGTACCAAATTTTGTTTCAGTTATCTATTGCTGCATAACAAATCACCTCCAAATTTAGTGGCTTAAAACAACAATGGTGTTTTTGCTCACGATTTTGGGATTTGGTAGGGTTTGATAAGGACAGCTCACCGTATCTCACAGTCTGTGTGCTGTCAGCTGAGACAACTTGATTAGGGCTGTAGGATTTATTTTCAAGATAGCTCATTTTCATGCCTGGCAAGTAGGTGCTGTCAGCTGGGTATTTCTTCTTTTCCATGTGGGCTTTTCTCATTTCATGTGGCTGTTTGGACCTGCTCACAGCATGGCAGTTGGACTCCAAAAAGAAGGAGGCAGAAGTTGCCAGCCCTCTTAAAGATTTAGCCCAGGATTGGCACAGTGTCATTTCTGCCCTTTTTCCTTTGGACAGTCATAGGCCCAATCCAGAATCAAGGAGGTGGCAAAATAGACCCCACCTCTTGGTGGGAGTAGTGACAGAGAGTATGTGGCTGTCATGAGTCCACTCTACTCTGTTAGGGGTTTTTTTTTTTTGACAGTATTGAAAAGGCACTCTTGGCTCAAGTTACGAGATGGTGAAAAATAATTGTTTATTATTTGAAGTAAAGTCGTGAGCTCTGGAAGGTTAAAAGAAAACTTTTATATATAAAGAGCATTTCAATATCTGTGAAAAGTTTAAATGGTATATTTTACTGGTGGACAAAAGTCATTTTTGGGGGGTAGAATTAATTTTTAAATTCCTTCTCATCCACAGGGAGATCAGCTTGGTGCTTTGTGATCACCTAGAGGGGTGAGATAGGGAGGGTGGGAGGGAGATGCAAGAGGGAGGGGATATGGGGATATATGTATACATATAGCTTATTCACTTTGTTGTACAGCAGAAACTAACACACCATTGTAAAGCAATTATGCTCCAATAATGATGTTTAAAAAAAAATTCCTTCTCATCAGAATAATACTTTTTTTTTTCATTTAACAAATGTTTATTAATTATGAACTCTGTGCCAGGCACTGCACTAAGCATTGGGTAGCCAATATTTATTTATTTATTTACTCTTAAGCACCTCTGGTATCAAGATTTGTATGCGACAGGGATGTCTGAATGCACTTATGTATCTTATTTGGTCTTAACACTGACCTGTTTATTTTTAGTAAAGGTTGCCTTCTGTGTCACCACATGTAGAGAAATAGTCCCCTTCCAAAGATTCCCCTTCTTGAAATAGGGACAAAATGCTGTTTAAGAGTTGTGTGCAATGAAAGGGGGACTCTGGATGCTTTGTTGAAGTGATTGTGGTAAAGCAGAGGGTGAATAATGGGATGAAAGGATCCCAAGGTTTTCTATCATTTGGAACTTTTGTGTGCAGCTCTTTCCAGATTGGCAAGAGAGGACAAAACAGACGATGGTTGCCCAAGCTTTTGCTTATTCACCCAAATCATCTATTAGGTAAGGTCATACAGGCTAGTCAATGACTTCCTGAATTTGTTAAGCACTTACATTAGTAAATTTTTCGCTATCCAATTTGAAGCTCTTAAAATCAAATTAATGCTCTATTACAATAGTGATTCAAAAGAGTTTAAATACATCTTGTAGCTTTAAAATTCATATAATCTGACTGGTATTAAATCTTTGACCTTTAACTTTAGTTCCTTTTTTAGCTTTGATTTCATGCTTTGGGGTTTCGTTATACGTTATCTTGATAGCACTGATAAGTTGTTAAATATTGAAATAATTTGAGCATGTTTTCTTTAATTTGATTGTTTATAAAAATGTTTGGGGCAACATTGGTTTCCCTCACTTGCTTTTAGTTTTACTCTTCCACAGTAGTTGTCAAGTGTGACTAATAATTTGCTTCCTCTTTCTGTCTCTCCTTCGTTCTTCTTTTTATGTTTTTCTTCTTTATTCTCCTACTACCCTATGAAGTCTGGTGCAATGATATTCAGGAATGAGATAATGGGTGGTGTGGATGAGATGATTATTATACATGTATTTATGATTCTGTATGAGGGATCCTTCTAGCTTCTTCTTCTTTTTTTAAATATTTTTTCCAGCCCAGAAGGTCCACCATTCATTTTTTCTTTTTAAAATTTATTTATTTTAATTTATTTATTTTTGGCTGCATTGGGTCTTCTTTGCTGCGTGCGGGTTTTCTCTAGTTGTGGCAAGCGGGCGCTACTCTTCATTGCGGTGCACAGGCTTCTTATTGCTGTGGCTTCTCTTGTGGAGCATGGGCTCTAGGTGCGCGGGCTTCAGTAGTTGCAGCACGTGGGCTTAGTAGTTGTGTCTCGCGGGCTCTAGTGTGCAGGCTCAGTAGTTGTGGCACACGGGCTCAGTTGCTCTGCGGCACGTGGGATCTTCCCAGACCAGGGCTCGAACCCGTGTCCCCTGCATTGGCAGGTGGATTCTTAACCACTGGGCCATCAGGGAAGCCCCTAGCTTCTTCTTGATACTCTTCAGCGTCAAACTTCCCTGGCATGATATCATTACCAACAGTTTGGAAAATGATGCCTATGCTCTTCGTTGTCAGAAAATATCATCTTCTGTTTCTTTACAAATTAAAGGTCCACTTGTTTTGGGGTGTCTTAGGTACTCATCAATCCATCAAGCAATTAGTGTGAGTGTGAGAACTAGTAAAGCATTCTGGGGACACTTAGGTGAATAGGAAATGGTCACTGTTATTTGCTTCTTACTCTCCAGTCTTCAAATTCTTCCTTCCCAGTCAGATTTGAAAGCTTGGCATGGTTTTCTGAAGGCTTGGATTAGACACCTGTAGAATGTTGGTGGGGGGTGGGGGTGAGGTTGCTGAGTTATTTTGGTACTCTCCTGTCTTCACAACTGTACTTCACTAGTCATTAAATAGGATCTTACTTATTTCAGGGTTTATACAGCCTACTGTAGTCTCACTATTTTGAACTCCAGTTGTTAAGAATGTATTTTTGTATGTATTTAAAAATTGTCCTTTATTTCCCTTGGGTAGTTCCTGATTACCTTCCAGGTATTTTCATAGAATACTCATTTCTGGACTAACTAATTTTAATCCCCTTCAGATTTTCTCATATCCCGCTTTTCCCCATAGCTTTAGTAAATTGTCCAAATAGTTACATATATTTACATTCAACAGAATTATTTTTCCACTTGACCTGCCCTCCGTAGATACCTAAGCAGCAAAATTCATAAAACCTTTTTAACCATGAACTCTTTAAAAATATAATTCGTAAAATAATTTAATGTAGGACTTGGAAGGGACCTTTGAAATTATGTGATTTAGAGCCCTTCTCTTCTGTTGTTGCATAAGTAATGCACAGGTTTGATACATAGAATTAATATAATCAAAAAAGGGAGGAAGACAGTGCTGCATGTAATTGGAGGATACTTTATCTGTTTTATACCTTTAATCTGCCTTGTTTATTGTTTTAATTGCAAAACGCCCTATGGTGCCCTTTCATTTCTTTGTAAATTATATAAAGCCAGTCTTTCAACAAAATCTGCTTATTTGCCCCAATGGGTATATTTGTTGTGCTTGTGGTATTCTTGATTTTTAACTCTAGTTAACCAAGATCATTTTGACTCCCAGAACTTGTTTGAACTACCACTTTTTATTTTGGTAGCATTTACAAGCTATTTCTAGTTCTTCATTTGGGTTGCTTTTAAAAAATATACCCATGAAATCTATGAAGTGCTGATGAATGAAATCAAAGATCTAAATAAATGGAGAGACATACTGTGTTCCTGGATTGGAAAACTCTCAATATAGTAAAGATGATCTCCTCAATTAATATAAAGGTTTAACACAATTCTTATCAAAATTCTAGGAAAATTTTTATAGGTGTGGATAAGATTATTCTAAAATTTACATAGAAAGACAGAGTAACTAGAATAGCTAAAAGTGTTTTGAGAAAGAAGAACAATGTTGGGAGAATCACTCTATCCAGTTTTAAGACATGTGGCTACAGCAATCAAGACTATGGTATTGCCAGAGGGATAGACGAATAGATAAATGCAACAGAATAGAGAAATTAGAAGTAGCCTCACACAGGTAGAGCCAGCTGATTTTTGACAAAGCTGCAAGAGTAATACAGTTTGTCTCTTCAATAAATGGTGCTAGAGCAATTGGATATCTATAGACCAAAAGAAAACCCCCAAACCCTAAACCTTAGAATATATCCGTAAATTAACTCAAAATAGGTTATCAATTTAAATGTAAAACATAGGGCTTCCCTGGTGGCGCAGTGGTTGAGAATCCGCCTGCCGATGCTGGGGACACAGGTTCATGCCCCGGTCTGGGAAGATCCCACATGCCGTGGAGCGGCCGGGCCTGTGAGCCGTGGCCGCTGAGCCTGCGCGTCCGGAGCCTGTGCTCCGCAACGGGAGAGGCCACAACAGTGAGAGACCCGCGTACCGCAAAAAAAAGGAAAAAAAAGTTAAATCTTAAAAAAAAAAAGTAAAACATAAAACTGCAAAACTTTTAAAAGACAGCATAGGAGAAAATCTTTAGGGCTTGGCAAAAAGTTATTAGCCATATATACCCAGAAAAAAACATAATTTGAAAAGATACGTGCACCCCAATGTTCATTGCAGCACTATTTACAATAGCCAGGACATGGAAGCCACCTAAATGTCCATCAACAGAGGAATGGATAAAGAAAGTATGGTACATATATACAATGGAATATTACTCAGCCATAAAAAAGAACAAAATAATGCCGTTTGCAGCAACATGGATGGACCTAGAGATTGTCATACTGAGTGAAGTAAGTCAGACACAGAAGGACAAATATCGTATGATCTCACTTATATGTGGAATTTTAAAAAAGGGTATTTACAAAACAGAAACTTATTTACAAAACAGAAACAGAACTTATTTACAAAACAGAAACAGACTCATGAATGAACTTATGGTTACCAGGGGGGAAGGGATTGATAGGGAGTTTGGAACTGACATGTACACACTGCTATATTTAAAATGGATAACCGGGACTTCCCTGGTGGTCCAGTGGTTAAGACTCCACGCTTCCATAGCAGGGGGCATAGGTTCGATACCTGGTCAGGGAACTAAGATACCACATGCCGTGTGGCATGACCAAAATTAAATAAAATTAAAAGAAAATAAAAATGGATAACGAACAAGGACCTACTGTATAGTACAGGAACTATGAACAACCTAAATGGGAAAAGAATTTGAAAAAGGATACATGTATATGTATAACCGAATCACTTTGCTGTACACCTCAAACTATCACAACATTTTTAATCAACTATACTCCAATATAAAATAAAAAGTTAAAATAAAAACAGAAGTAGAGTCACAGATGTAGAAAACAAACATGTTTACTGGGGAATAAGGCGGGAGGGATAAACTGGGAGATTGGGATTGACGTATACACACTATTACATATAAAATAGATAACTAATAAGAACCTACTGTATAGCACAGGGAACTCTACTCAATACTCAGTAATGGCCTATATGGGAAAAGAATCTAAAAAAAGAGCAGAGGGCTTCCCTGGTGGTGCAGTGGTTGAGAGTCCGCCTGCCGATGCAGGGGACACGGGTTCGTGCCCCGGCCCAGGAAGATCCCACATGCTGCAGAGCGGCTGGGCCCGTGAGCCATGGCCTCTGAGCCTGCGTGTCCGGAGCCTGTGCCCCGCAAAGGGAGAGGCCACAACCATGAGAGTCCCGCGTACCGCAAAAAATAAAAATTAAAAAAAATTTAAAAAAATTTAAAAAGAGTGGATATATGTACATGTATAACTGATTCACTTTGCTGTACACCTGAAACTAACAACATTGTAAATCAACTATACTCCAGTAAAAAATTTAAAAAAAAGTTATTAGCCATGTGACCAAAAGCATGAATATAAAAGAAAAGACTGATAAATAAAATTTCATCAAGGGACTTCTCTGGTGGCACAGTGGTTAAGAATCTGCCTGCCAACACAGGGGACTCGGGTTCGAACCCTGGTCTGGGAAGATTGCACATGC
Organism: Orcinus orca; assembly: GCF_937001465.1. NCBI lineage: Eukaryota > Metazoa > Chordata > Mammalia > Artiodactyla > Delphinidae > Orcinus > Orcinus orca. The sequence continues at coordinate 26,751,258 of NC_064569.1, forward strand.
TGCGGAGCAGCTGAACCCATGTGTCACAACTAGTGAGCCTGCACTCTAGAGCCCTCGAGCCACAACTGCTTAGCCCACGCGCCACAGCTACTGAGCCCATGCAGTGCAAATACTGAAGCCCACGTGCCCTAGAGCTTGCGCGCCTCAACTACTGAAGCCCGTGCGCTCTAGGGCCTGCATGCCACGACTACTGAAGCCTGCACTCCACAACAAGAGAAGAAGCCACCACAGTGAGAAGTCCGTGTGCTGCAACGAAATGTAGTCCCTGCTTGCCACAACTAGAGAAAGCCTGCGCGCAGCAACGAAGACCCAATGCAGCCAAAGAAAAAATTCATCAAAATTTAAAACTTTTGCCTGTTAAAAGGGTGAAAAGAAAAGCTATAGACTAGAAAAATATTTGGAAACCCTATATTTGACAAAGGACTCCTATCTAAAATATATAAAGAACTGTCAAAACTCAACAGAGGGCTTCCCTGGTGGCGCAGTGGTTGAGAGTCCGCCTGCCGATGCAGGGGACACGGGTTCGTGCCCCGGTCCGGGAAGGTCCCACATGCTGCGAAGTGGCTGGGCCCGTGAGCCATGGCCACTGAGCCTGCGCATCCGGAGCCTGTGCTCCGCAACGGGAGAGGCCACAACAGTGAGAGGCCCGCATACCGCAAAAACAAAACAAAACAAACAAACAAAAAAAAACTCGACAGAAACAACTCAAACAGTCTAATTAGAAAATGGGCAAACAACATGAAGACACATTTCACCAAGAAAAGATATACAGATGACAAATGAAAATAAGCACATGTGGACACTCATCATATAATCTAGCATTTGCACTTTGGAGCATTTATCCCAGGGAAATGAAAACTTAGATCCACACTAAAACCTGTGCAAAATGTTCATGGCAGTTTTATTTGTAATAGCCCGAAGTTGTGAACAAACTCATGTTCATTAACATGAATGGCTAAAGTGTGGAACATCCACATTATGGAATTCAACACACCAATAAAAAGGAACACACTATTGATGCATACAAGAACTTGAATGGATCTCAAGGGCATTAGGTTGAGTGAAAAAAGCCAATCTCAAAAAGTCACATACTGTATGATTCCACTTACAAAGCATTCTGTAAATGACAGCATGATATGGAGAACAGATTAGTGGCTGCCAGGGATTAGGGACGGTGAGGAGAAGGGTGTTGGGTATGACTAGAAAGGGGTGGCATGAGGGAGCTCTTCATGATGATGGAATTGTTCAGTATCTTTATTGTGGCGGAGGTTACACAAGTCTATTCAAGTGATAAAATGGCATAGAACTAAACGTACACATTGTACAAATGTCAGTTTCTTGGTTTTGGTATTGTATTTATGGTTATATAATATGACATAATGATTAGGGGAAACTGGGCCTCTCTGTAGTATTTTTGCAACTTCCTATGAGTCAATAATTATTTCAAAATACACTTATGTACTTTATATATTTTATTCAAAATATATATACGTATACCCAGACTTAGCCATGTGTGGTCCACTAGCCCCAAGTTGCTTTTAAAATTAAAATTAACTAAAATAAAATTTTAGTTCCTTGATCACACAAGTCATGTTTCAAATGCTCATGTGGCTACCTTATACTATAGCACAAATATAGAACATTTCCATCAACACAGAAAGTTCAACTGGCACAACTGCTTTAGACAAATCAATAATGCCATTTGCCATACGTGTGGGCACCTACACATTTCTTAGTGAACTATCTTAAAATTATAAATCAAAAGACATTAGTATGTACCAGCAAAATTTAAATAGAAAAAAAATGGATTTAATGTGATGCTTTTAAAAGCTACCATGATTTTTGAGGCTATACCCCATATTTTAATAAGAAAAGGGAATGAAACATTTGCTTCATGTTTGAAATAGGAATAGGTTTTTTTCCTTATCTGCCAAGGCAGTTGCACTTTCTTTCCATAATCACAATATAGAATATATAGGCAATGGGCAAAATAGAAGGGGTGGACAGGTAGGGGAAAGAGGTATCAGCAGGAAAAATACTTTAAACATCCCATATTTTTTGTTATTTTCTGTTTCTTAGTGACCAGTTTACCAATGGTAGCTTACTATTGCAGAGGAAGCATGGTTTAGCGACCAGACCTTAAACCAGAATTCTATTTCTGGTTCAAAGTGACCTTGAGGGAAGTGACTCTTCTCATTCTCATAACTAATAAGCAAATTAAGATAAAACTGACTATTGCTCTGGTGGACTATAGGATGTTATTCTAAAATTATTCTAATGTTTTAGGCTATGTATAAAACTCTTCACTTACAAGTAGATTAAATACAAAGTTTTGAGGAACTTACTCATGGCAAGAGTCACATGAAGTAGAAAGAGGAAGTTTGTTTTAGCAGGCATGAACAGTTTTAGTATTTGAGTTTCGGGGTTAAAGTCAAGAAAACTCAGACATAGGGTAAAAGTTTTTCTTATCCTTTCACAGGTTAGTAATTTTGGGAAAACTTTGGGAGAATGGCAGGCAGTTTGCATTTTAGATATCAGGTTTTGAAGTTAAAAAGTCCAGGGTTTGAATTGCAGCTCTGCCAGTTACTGTCTAAGTTATTTAACTTTAGTTCTCAGTTTTACCATCTATACAATGGGGCTAATTAATGCCTTTTTGTTAGGGTTGTTATGAGAAGGGTATATAATAATACAGAGCTGTAATTACTGATCATAATATTAATTTTATCAAGACATGGAATGGAATGACGGTGGTGTTAGGAGCAAACAAATAGCTTTGTTTGCTCTTTTATGAAGATTTATTTTTAGCCACATAATAATGGTTTTCTTGGGGGAGTACTAATTTTGGCTTTATAACAAATTGGTTGATATTGTGGTTCCTAAAGCTGTTCTTAATGTGTGGCTAAATTGATCAAAATCACTTGATTTAAAGCCAAGAGGGATAAATCTGTTTTTGTAAAATCTAGCAGACCAAAGTATAAGCAGAAAACTAAGACAAATAAAAGCACACATTTATGAAATTTTATTTCAGTGCAATACCTGTAACATGTTTCTACAGCTATATTCACATAATATCTGAATGAACAGTGAAAGGGTTTACTTAGGGGCTTCCCTGGTGGCGCGGTGGTTGAGAGTCCGCCTGCTGTTGCAGGGGACAGGGGTTCGTGCCCCGGTCTGGGAAGATCCCACATGCCGCAGAGAACGGCTGGGCCCATGAGCCACGGCCGCTGAGCCTGCGCTCTGCAACGGGAGAGGTCACAACAGGGAGAGGCCCGCGTACCACAAAAAAAAAAAAAAGAAAAAAAAGAAAGGATTTACTTAATTATAAAGATATATTAAAAATCTACAATGTACAATGTCAAATTATCAGAAAACGTTCCATATGAATTTTCTTTTTCTTTGCCTGCTAAACTGCTAAACCATTGAAAAAGAGGTCAAGAACCAGAGCCAACATACTTATTTGGATCCTTCCAGCCCTGGTACACTGCAGCAGAGCAGAACAGTTCCAGTTTCAGCCAGTCGTTCACTGGCATGTGGTCAGTTTGAAGTTTCCTGCTGTATTCCTCTAAACTAAAGAGAAGGAACCAAAAATGCTGACGTCCTCATTTGACTTCATCACTCATGCCTGAGCACATACACCAACACTTCCTGTGCAAAACCTACCCTGACTCTGCAGAGGACACTCTCAGCCCTCAGCTGATCTGGGTAGGGATGCTGGCTTGGGTTGGTGAAGTTTGGAAAGCATTAGCCCTCGGTTGGATACCTCACACTGTATGAACATGCCATGTCTCATTACTATGCCTTTCATTTCATAGAGATAAGCTTTCAGAGCTTATAATAACAATATTCATTGATAGTAAGTGATTGTTACAGGCCAGTTAGTAGCTCTCAAGACCATCACCCTGTGAAAGTTATACTGGATGACAGCACGTTTAAGAAAGAGCTAATTTAGAAATATAATGCTATGGAAATTGAAATGAAAAAAATGTATCAGAATATCTGAAATGTATATATCTTGTCTCTCTCATATCAGTATGTCCGTATCTATCCTACCTTAACACTCCTGGCCTCAGTTTTCTTATCCATACAAAGGGAGGATTTCTAAATTTCTAAGGCTTTGTGATTTTAGCATGTGTTTCTCCAAGTAGTTTTCTCCATGTTTCCACTTCTTGGTTCATAAGCTACATTAATGTTTATTTTATTCTACCTGTCAAAATTTCCTCAAGTACTTTAAGGTAATACACTATTTTCAGTTTGTTATTCTTTCAGAAACAGAATAATTTGAAGAAGTGCTGTTGCAAAGTTGTACTGAGTCTAGATATTATAGTTTGATTCTGACTACACCATCTAAATATCACATGAAAGGGAAATTAGAATTTGGGTTATTATGTAAATGTTAAATCCATGTGGTGATAAACCTTAGATGTTTTGAGACGTCTATGTTATGTGATACATTATCTAAAACATTGACTTTAATTAGTAATTTTCTCTTACAAGCATGGCAGGGATGGAAAGTTTGCTCATTGGTGCCTCTCCTTTAAAATCCTGATTTTTTTTTTTTTTTTTAAATGAAGAAGTCATTTGGAATTGCTAGTAACCTGGGAAGGAAACAAAGTCCCTTTGCTTGGGGGGACCTTGGTTTTGCTATTCAGCATTTCTTATGACTTTCTTATGACCATGAAAAAATATGCTAAGATTCTTTATGACCTAGTTTTAAAGGATAGTTTGTTATAAATTTAAAGACTCTAGCTACAATAAAATCACAGGTAGTTGGCCCCATCCTTCCCATTTTACCACAGTATTCTAGAGTTCTCTCACCACATTTTGAAATACCTTCGTGGAATTTTGAAATTCGTTACTTGCGTAGTTCTTTGAGGCTGCATCAGTGCTAGAAGAGGAGTTATGAAACATAGCTGTGCACTTCCCCTTAGTTAGTTCTTCACCATGTTGAACAGAAGATGTGTGCGTGTTTGGTGTCTAAATACAGAATGCCTATAGATTGTACCTACAAGTTGTATATCCGACGAATTCCTCCACAAGCAGGAAATAAGTATGATTAATCAGAAGAATAAAAGGCACTGCTGGATGTTGTTTGAAAGGAATCCTTTATGGGGGGCTGTGAGTATTGTTATTGCAGTTTCCATTTTTGAAATATCTTAGGTTAAAAACATTTGAAATTTTTGAGTATGCAAAGTATATGAGTAGATGAAGTAACTGGTGTTTGTCTGTTTGTTTACTACTAAATTGTAAGTAATTTGTATCATTATTGAAAAATTATCCTGGCTCTTGTCTAGAATGGTTTCATACTGTGATTTTAGCACAAAGGTACACTTTTTCTTGTTTTCATGGCCCAAGTACGATTACTTGAGATAATGGCATTTCTTCCTGAGGATTCATAGCATAGCAGTGTTCCCTGAGAGCAGTGAAAGTGAACTGTGCTTTGAGTGCAATCGCTGTTGACTTTTCTTAGCTGAGCCTTTTTATTATAACCTCATTCCTTCTGTTTCTATTTCTCCTCCTTCCTTCTGTTTCTAATATGTAAAAGCTACACTTCAAGTTTCTTAGAACTTATTTGTGCACTTAATATTCTCTCATTCATCAGTTATTTGGGGAAAGATTCCCTCTACTTCTAAAACATCAGCAAGGTACATTGGTAACGCACAAGGTTAAGGATTTCTTGAAATTACATATGATTTATTGGACTCTGAAGTCAGTTGACTTGCCTAGATCCTTCTAGCGTTGTAGCTTTAATGTTCTCATGGTCTTTTTCTATTTAACTGAAAAACAACGTTAGATGAATGTTTTGTTCAGAAAAACAGTTTTAAACAGATTTTTGATTTGTAGTAAGGAGAAAGAAAATAAACATTTAGGTGTAACTCCTGATAACATTTTGATGTGTTTTTCCTCTTTGTATCTGTTGTTTGGCAAAGCTGAGGTCGTAATTTACATGGATTTTTAAAATCATGCTTTCCCCTTCCCACATAACATTAGATGTTTCACATTACAAAACTTCTTAGTAAAAATTCAATAGCTGTATGATATTCTGTTAAAAAGTAGTACTTTAATTTAGTTAATATATCCTCCATTGTTAGATATTTAACATCTTTCAAGTTTTTGGATTATAAATAACTGAGAGAACACCACCATTTTTTGAAGACTGTCTTTGCAAGGTGCCTTGGGGAGGAAAAATCCCATTGTGTTTGTATTCTTGATTTAAGATATTAATAATAGCTATACCTTAGAATTTTAAGGACATTGAATTAGGATTTTAAACGAACGTGTTAGGTTCCATGTTGGTTTAAACTTACGAATCACACATTTTAAAAACTTTTACTTCTGTGTGGCAGGGAGCCTATGTGCTAGCAATTTTTCAAATGTAGATGACATTGCTTTCTTCATAGAGAAAAACTGGAGTGGTTTCTATAGAATATTTGCAGATAGGTGATCACTGAAGAACATTGAAAGAGAACTTCCCTAACTAAGGCAGGTTCTTCTATGCCACAAGCCTCATGTGAATGGAAAACTAGATCTATGCATAAAAGCATGGGCTATGAAAATACTGGTGCTGGGAAAAACACAGATTCACAAGACTTTAGCCAAAGCCTTTAGTTTTTCTTTGTTTCACTAGGTTAGAAATGGCCTGAGATTCTCCCAATAATTCAGCCACAAAAGAAAGAAAAAGCTTGTTGTTCTTCGTTCCCATTGTATAGAGGCCCCTATGTCACAGACTTGCACCAACGTGGAGTACTGACCTACCTTGTGGAATGAATGGAACTGAGTTTAGAGTACTCTGAGTTACTTATAAATTCTTAAATGTGTCTTGCATTTAAAACTTTATAGGCATGATGATAAATTTTAATAGAATACAAATAGCTAGAGTAATGTGAATATACAATCAAAATATGGAAGTTTGGAGTCTTATTCTTCAAGTAATTATTTTGGATTGGAAAATTTGATTTCAGGATTTTAGGGGATTTATTTTTTCTTTGCCCTGCTCTGCGTCCTCCTCACTAGTTTAGATGGTAATATAAGTTACTATCCGACTTTTCTTTATTATGATGAGTAAAATTTTATTGAACATGTATTATACTTAGAAATAGTCATTTCTCCTAATTTTTATTGTAACTTTAAAATTTAGGATCTGGTTGCTATTAAACACCAGATTATATGTATACATATATATTTTATATTTTAAAAAAAGTCAAAGTAGGATTTATTATAGGACCTGTAGGTTTTATTCTCTAATAACAAGTATAAATAGAGTTATTTATAAGACAAAAGGGGACTCAGAATTAGGCTGAAAACCACAGTAGTTCAAGGGGGGTTTTTTTGGCCCCCATTGTTTTTTAGGCATGCCAACCTGTGTATGCTTCTTCAGAGCGTGCATACGGTGCACACAGTGTTCTCAGGATCAGCTTTGTCACTGAACCAATTGGACTCCTGTCCACCGTTTACACACTTCTTGGCATTTCTCCTCCACATTTGTTTTCATCTTTCCAACTCATTTGCTCCTCTGGCATTAGGACCAACAGCTGCAGTTGCACATGGGGTCCGTAAAGTAGCTGAATAATAAAATGCTATGACCTGGTTCTTCTATAGTTTCAATGATGACTGTGTTGGTAACTCAGAAATGCTGCAGATATGTTTGGCAGGTCAGGTGAAACATCATCTTTATTTTACAGGAAGAAAGTTTATGTATAAAAAGTATTGGTAATTGATACTGAGTGATATAAGTTATATCTCCTAAATCCTAGTCTTATTGTTTACTGAGTACCTATTAGACACAGTGCTTGGTGTTATATGCACATTATTTCGAATCCTTAGAATAATCTTGTAAGATAGCTGATATGACCATATTTTTCAGGTGGAGAAAGCAGACTCAATGAGGTTATATACCCATATCTACATATTCAGTATTACATGGTAAATAGCAGAACTGGAATTCAAGTCCAAGATCATCTGTTCCCAAAGATTGTAGCCTATCCATTACACACTGTACAGCCATTTTTTGTGTGTATGAATAGTATTTTATTTCCATTTTGCTGTTGATGACCATCAATTATTATGTAATGAAAGGTTCTATGAACATTACATCTTTTAGTGGAATTATTGTGTTATGTGTATGTTCAGCTTTAGGAGACGTTGCCTAAAGGTTTTCCATAGTGGTTTTAAGGTGTGAATATTCTAGTTCCCCTTCCTAGCCAATACTTTGCTTGTCTAAAAAAATTTTAGCCATGTGGCAGGTATCTAGTGGTATCATTTTGTGATTTTAATTTGCACATCTCTGATTAATGATTTTTATATGCTTATTGGAGACCTTTTGTGAGGTTCCCAATCAAAGCTTTTGTCCATTAAAAAATAGGGTGGGAGCCGAAAGTAAAAAGAGTGAAAAAGAAACATTTAATATAAAGTTGAGCAGTGATAAGTGCTATTAAATAACAAAGAACAAGGTACTAGGATCGATAGAAACGGACAGATGGGGTTGTGAGGAAGGAAAGACCTACCTGAGAAAGTGGCATCGAAGTGCAGATTTGCATGAATTGTGTTACAGAAGCAAGAGGAAAATCTAGATGAAACGTTCTAGGCAGAGGGAACTGCAAGTGCAAGGGACTTGAGGCAGGAATGAGGTTTGGCAGTAAGAACTTGGCAGGGAAGTAAGTATTTAAATTCCTACACAACTGTTCAGTTTATGAGGGAAGGGAAGGTCTTTACTTTTACCCACCTCCAACCATACACTCAGTAAGATATTATTTGGCTTTTTTTCTTGTTTATAAAGATCAAAGGCTTTTATTCCGTCAGTGGGGTTCCATGTTTGAACTAATAACTTCATATTTGGCCAACTAATTGCTGTATAATATCGAAACACATTTACTGGTGATGTTTTATGAATGTTTATTCAGTGAACATTTATTGGACAGATGTGATTGATTGGATGTATGGAGGAGGGAGAAGGTGGAGAAAGAGTTGCTGATTAAAGCAAAGAAGAAAGGAGTTACTGGAGAGAGTCCTAGGGAACCAGGAGAGTTGGTTGTGAGGCGGCCCAGGAGGAAAGAATGTCAAGAAGGAGAACGAGGTCAGCACTGTCAGGTGCTCCCAGAGAAGTGTAGGGGTTCAAGAACTGAATGGTGGGACTTCCCTGGTGGCACAGTGGTTAAGAATCCGCCTGCCAATGCAGGGTACACGGGTTCAAGCCCTGGTCCGGGAAGATCCCACATGCCACGAAGCAACTAAGCCCGTGCGGCACAACTACTGAGCCTGTGGTCTAGAGTCCACGTGCCACAACTACTGAAGCCCACGCGCCTAGAGCCCGTGCTCTGCAACAAAAGAAGCCACCACAGTGAGAAGCCCGCGCACCTCAACGAAGAGTAGTCCCCGCTCGCCACAACTAGAGAAGCCCGCGCACCGCAACGAAGAGTAGTCCCCGCTCGCCACAACTAGAGAAAGCCCACGCGCAGCAACAAAGACCCAACGCAGCCAAAAATAAATACATAAATTAAAAAAAAAAACAAAAACGAAAACCTGAATGGTGACCTGTGGGTTTGCTGATTGCAATGTCCCACTGGCCTTGGTGGGAGTAGGATCAGGTGCATGTTAGACTGGTAGGCTAAGGAGCAACTAACTGGTGAGAAAGTGGAGGCAGTGACCTTGGAGTTCCCACTTTTTGAGAACTGTCAACAAGAAAAGCGATGCGATTAGATAGCTTGACAAGAATATAAATGGAGCCAAGAAAGGACTTTTTTGTTTTATTGATATTTTGGGTTTTGGGGGAAGGGGGGGTTTGAAAGAGACTTAAGATTTTTTTTTCCTGTAACAGGAAGTCATCATTTGCTCTTCTTGTCTCAGAGTAGACAGTTGTGTCTCCCTTTCCCCCTGCCCCTTTAAACATGTTTAAAACTTCTTACAACTATGTAGTTTTCTAGGTATTCATAGGGGGTTCACCTATGTGGTCTAACTGATCTTCTTGAGAGGGAGGTACCAAATATTAATCTACCTGTTTCTTAGATGAAAGCCTCAAAGCTCAGAAGTTGTAGCTGAGAAGTCATTCCCCACTGATAAGTTGTGGGGCAAGAAATTTTTAAGTATACCCTATCTTGCCCAGAGTTTGGGAATCTGTATTTGCAGCATTAACTGACCATGATTTGCCCCGTATTCAAGTGGTTATCCTCTGGTTACCCCAAAAGTAAATCCAGGGTGTTTAGATATAATTCATAAGGCAAACTAAGAAGCTTTCCCAAATCCCCCTGCACACACACCCTTCTCACCCACCTGTGCACCCTCATATATACACACACACCACTCATCCTGCACACATATCTCTGCCACACACACAGCCTCAAATGTTCACAGTTGGATACACCTTAGTCCTAGTCTCAAAGGACCCTTGCCCACAAAACTAGACTACTTTCCTCTTTCTGGGGTTGGATTTGGGATAAAAAGGTAAAGTTAGGTTAGAAAGAATTGATTTTATGAGCTCAGATGAGAGACCATAAATATAGGCATACCTTATTTCCTTGTGCTTCACTTTATTGAGTTTTGCAGATATTGCATTTTTTACAAACTGAACGTTTGTGGCAGCCCTGCGTTGCCAGATGATGGTTAACAGTTTTTAGCAATAAAGTATTTCTTAATTAAGGTATGTACATTGTTTCTTTAAGACATAATGCTATTGCACACTTAACAGACTACACTATAGTGTAACCATAACTTTTATATACATTGGGAAACCAAAAAATTCATGTGACTTGCTTTATTGCAATATTTGCTTTATTATGGTGGTCTGGAGCCAAACCTGCACTATCTCAGAGGCATGCCTATAAATCCTTAGGTTTCAACAGTAAGAGTTCAGTTTTTGCTGAATCATTCAGTTTTTGCTGAATTTGCTTTCGTTCCCAAAGGGGACCCTGTAGAACTTATGCTAAACAGTTTTTGCATAGCTTTGATCTAGAGCAATAGATGTTTGTATGCTTTGGTCCTTCAGGATAATTTTTGAGTTGTGGGGATTAACTGTTCAGCGTTGGATTTTATGAGCACAAAACTGGGATTGACATAATTTTCATTGTGGCGTGATCTCAGCACCTAAAGTATAAAAAAGAAGGTTCATAATGTTGATATTTTGATAATTTTTACAGAGTGATGTTTGTGTGGTATATCTTTTTCACTTACCTAGTGCTAGACATCTATAACAGTTGTTAACACGTTTCCACCCCTCACCTCTCAAAGAGGTGAAAGTCTTTGTTGTGTGAACATATTAAAAACTCATCAAGAGAAAGGAACCAGTGTCTCCTTTTTTTGTCTGTAAAGTTTAGGTTGGAACTTTGCAAATTGTAGATCCCCAATAAGTCTTGTTTATAGAACATTCTTTGTTCTTAATCCTTTTTCCACTTGTCACAAATATTTGTAAAAATATAGTTACTAATATAATTAATGTATTAACATAAATATTTATTATGTTATATATATGTACTCCCCAAAGAGAGTCTTCACTTTCATATATTTCAGAAAGTTTCTTAGACAAAGAAAAAAGAATTAAAACATCTAGATTCCGATTTAGATGCATCACTTCTTAAAAGAATGTGGATTAAGAATGAAGAATGGGGAAGGCAACAGACTAGGACCCAGATATTTGTATACTTTCCTCCAGCCTCTGTTCTAGAGTCAATGTTAAATATATGGAAAGAGAGGGAATATTACCCTAATGAAGATAGCAATGATCTCATGATGTGAAGAATTGGATCCCATTATTCTCATTTGACTAAGATATATTATCCTTCTGATTTTAATAAAAAAATATCCCTGGGGCATTGGTTCAAGTCCCAATGGTTGGACTTTGACGAAAAAGGGCTGGAGACCCTCTGACATAGACTTATCTTCAACACTTGTTTTCTTTGCAGTGTGGTAGCTGGGAAAGGAAAGTACTTCTCTCATATGCTAACCATATCCGAGGAATGATGGGCAATTAAAAAGAAATGCTTCTGACTCCGGAAGTTGCTTTTTGAGGTAGTGTGCGGGATAGTGTGGTCTTTGTGAGCTTCCACCATGGCATACTGGTGCCAGGGCCAGAAGGTGCAGAAGGTGATGGTGCAGCCAGTCAATCTCATCTTCAGATTCTTGCAAAATCTCGGATTCAGGTGTGGCTTTATGAGCAAGTGAATATGCGGATAGAGGGCTGTATCATTGGTTTTGATGAGTATATGAACCTCGTATTAGATGATGCAGAAGAGATTCATTCTAAAACAAAGTCAAGAAAACAACTGGGTCGGATCATGCTAAAAGGAGATTACATTACTCTGCTCCAGAGTGTCTCCAACTAGAAATGATCAATGAAGTGAGAAATTGTTGAGAAGGCAATACAGTTTTTTTAGGTGTCCTTTGTTAGAAGTGTAGTTCTGAAGCATTTATTCATATTGTTTTGCTCACCTTTGTGTTGTTACCAGATGACAATAAATGCTGTGGGATTGTTTTTATTAAAATATTTACATTGTTTCCTTTAAAAAAAAATGCTTCCACCAAATCAGGGTAGACTTTTTACTCCATCATTGTTTTTTGTTTTTGTTTTGTTTTGTTTTTTGTTTTTGGCCGCACCATGTGGCTTGAGGGATATTAGTTCCCCACCTGGGATTGAATCCAGGCCACAGCAGTGAAAGAGCCAAGTCCTAACCACTGGACCGCCAGGGAATTTGTTACTGCATCGTTGTTAACACTTTGCAAACTGGGCAGAGAAGTTCCATTTATTTCAATGTTTTCTTTTGCTTGTCAGGTACTTCGTACCTTGCAAATATATTTTTGCTCTAAATCATCTTCATGGAACTAATTGCAAAACAGTCAAATAAAAAAACTCTTACATAGAATGTTAAGCAAAAATACAAAATTCTTGGTACACACTGAAAATATCTAAGAAAATGTCACCTTTTTCAGACGTTGCATTTTGTGTTTCAGTGTCTGTGACTGGTTAACTCTGTTGTTTAACCTGGTGCTTCTTAGGCTTACATGATAAATTTATCTCCAATTAGGATAGGTAACTTGAGTCTGTTTCATATTCACAGACAAAACCCTAACAATATCCAGTCACTTCATAATATGAACTATTTGTCAAGAAGGAGTTTCAGCAAGAAAAAGAGAATGTGGTGAGAACTGAGCTGGTGGTAATGTTACTCGAAGTGCACCTGCACAGGGCATCTTTGTTGTGGGTACAATTGCCATCTCACCTGGTACTTCAGTAATACCTCCTGCTCAGACCTTTCAGTCATACTACACCTAAGGGTTGTACCCACAAATTTTTAGTATGCCCTTTCATTTTGGAAAACAAATAAATATTTATTCTTGTCCTTGTTGCTCTAGCCCCTTTCTCCTTTTCTGCTGAAACCAGTAAGAATGAGGAGGGATCCTCCTTCCTCCAACATTCATTCTCATTAGTTTAGAATAGAAGAGATCTTTGAAGATGATCTAACCTAGTGCTCTCATTCTGTGACTGCAGTGCACAGGACCAGAGAGGGCAATGGCTTGTCATATCATACCAGCGGTTAAGCAGGGACTAGAGTCCAGGTTTCTGAATTTCTAATTAGGGAGTCTTTCTATTATTGAGCTTTGTAAAAGCTAAGGGCTTAAAAACATTCCAAAAATATGTGCCTAGGTATAGATTCAATAGTGAAGGGAGATAGAACAATACTCCCAAGGTTATTTGATCACTGCTCAGCTGGCACAGTGGCTACTTATAACAAGTTCTAGGCAACACTGCAGACTGCCCAGTATTTGAAGAAGATTATTTAATTATCAGGCGTCTCTGCTTCCAACACCTTTTTATCTCAAGAACCTTTATGGGGATTATTGGCTATTTGACACGTGTCCTACAGCTTAAGTTTGGGGACCCTATTATTAGATTCTGAGCAGAGTGGCTTGAGGTGCTGTTGTGGAGACAATGTTAGAACAGCCAGAGGTGAACCTGGAGCTAAAGAGGACACTACTAATTTGCCTTTCTTAGATCTGCCTTTTTTTTCTTTCTGAGTAATTCTGACAGAATCAATTTCCTAGAAACTATAAGCCAGATTCTTTTTAGTTTTTTTTTAATTTTTTCGCGGTATGCGGGCCTCTCACTGTTGTGGCCTCTCCCGTTGCGGAGCACAGGCTCCGGACGCGCAGGCTCAGCGGCCATGGCTCACGGGCCCAGCCGCTCCGCGGCATGTGGGATCTTCCCGGACCGGGGCACGAACCCGTATCCCCTGCATCGGCAGGCAGACTCTCAACCACTGCGCCACCAGGGAAGCCCCTTTTTAGTTTTTTTTTTATTGTCTTGATAGTTAGTAGATCCACCCAAGAACATAGTGGGGTGAACATTGAAAAATATGTGTAGGAAGAATAAATATTATTTTTAGAAAATTATCATTTATGACATTAAAAATTTTGGAAAACAGAAAAAGGAAAACATCACCAATATTTCTTCCTCACAGCTGCTCTTATAATTTTGAGATACAGAGGCTTAGACTTTTCTTCCTAAGAATCTTTTCTTTTTTATGTAGTTGTTCATAGTTAGTACTCAGTTATGTATTTTTTTCCCCTACACTTCCAGGAGGTAGTGTGGCTTAATGATCAGACCCAAGCTTTGGTCTTACATGAGGTTCTAGTCTCAGCAGTGAGATGTAGGGCAAAGAACTTAGTTTCTGAGTCTGTTTCCATAACTGAAAAATGAGGATAGTAATACCTACTTCATAATCTCTGTGAGGTTTAAATAAAATATTTGTAAAGTGCTTATTATAGTTCCTAGCACATACTAGGGACTCAGTAAATAGAACATTTATTATTTTTTTTATAAATTTATTTATTTTTGGCTGCGTTGGGTCTTCGTTGGCTGCGTGCAGGCTTTCTCTAGTTGCGGTGAGCAGGGGCTACTCTTCATTGCAGTGTGCAGACTTTTCATTGGGGTGGCTTCTCTTGTTGCGGAGCACGGGCTCTAGGCGCGCAGGCTTCAGTAGTTGTGGCTCGTGGGCTCTAGAGCACAGGCTTAGTAGTTGTGGCGCACGGGCTTAGTTGCTCCGCGGCATGTGGGATCTTCCCCGACCAGGGCTCGAACCCGTGT
This sequence comes from Orcinus orca, assembly GCF_937001465.1. Taxonomy (NCBI): domain Eukaryota; kingdom Metazoa; phylum Chordata; class Mammalia; order Artiodactyla; family Delphinidae; genus Orcinus; species Orcinus orca. Next base: position 26,766,325 of record NC_064569.1, read on the forward strand.
CCCCTGCACTGGCAGGTGGATTCTTAACCACTGCACCACCAGGGAAGTCCCCATTGTTAATATTATACCATTCACATTTCCCTTATGCCATATAGTCTTTGTGACCATATTTTAATTTTATTAAAAAAAATTTTTGGCTGCACCCTGCAGCAGGTAGGACCTTAATTCCTCAACCAGGGATCAAACCCACTCCCCCTGCACTGGAAGGCGGAGTCTTAACCACTGGACCACCGGGGAAGTCCATGACCGTATTTTTAATAACTGCATGATATTCTATCAAGTTGAATACATTCTTATTTGCATAACCATTCATCTATTATTAGATTCTTAAGTTGCCTCTAAATTTTCCCTAGAATAAAAAATTCTTCAGCAAGCTGTTATTCATTCAGCAGATTCAGTAAGTACTCACTGTGTATAAGGACCTTTGCTTGACACCAGGAGCACAAAGATCAGATTGGCACAGTCCCTGGCTTTGAGGGGCTATCGGTTTGTAAATGGAGATGTGTGCAGAGAACTCTGGCCTGTAGTAAACACTGTCACTGTCCAAGTTACTGAAAAGGTGCTGAGAAGAGACAATGTCAGACTCTGCCTGGAGAGCTCACAGAAGGGAGGAGAGGGTTGTGGGAGACGAATCAAGTGAGTTAATGGGGGTGAGGTGCAGGTTATTAAGGGCTTTTTTTTTTTTTTTTGCGGTACGCGGGCCTCTCACTGCTGTGGCCTCTCCCGTTGCGGAGCACAGGCTCCGGACGCGCAGGCTTAGTGGCCATGGCTCACGGGCCCAGCCGCTCCGCAGCATGTGGGATCTTCCCGGACTGGGGCAAGAACCCGTGTCCCCTGCATCGGCAGGCGGACTCTCAACCACTGTGCCACCAGGGAAGCCCTATTAAGGGCTTTTTAAGCCCTCATACAGAATGGAACTTTCATCCTCAGTGCAAGGGGAAAGTCAGTTTTGAGAAGAGAATTCTCATTATCTGCTTAGGTTTTATAGCCTGTACAGGGCAAAGTGGAAGCAGAGAGTTTAATTAGGAAATTATTAAGGAATCCAGGTGAGAGGTGGTATGGCCTAGACCAGGTGGAAGTGGTGGAGGGGCCATATTAGAAGTGGCCGTATTGGAAGAAATAGCCCATGTCATGAGCTGTCAGGTTGTATGTGAAGATGTCAGTGAAAGAGAGAAGTCAAAGATGGGCTCTCAGGCTTTCAGCTCGAGTGATTGGAATGTTGGAGTTGCTGTTTCCAAAAACAAGGAGGGATTCAGGAGGAGCAGGTTTGGGTGAGAAATTGGGAGTTGAGTTTTGGGATGTTATGTTGGAGATATTTATTAAACATTAATCAGGCAGAGATGTTCAGTAAGTAGTTAGATGTAGGAATCTGCAATTCACGGGGAAAGAGATTTGTCCTGGAGTTATAAATTTGGGAGATAGCTGTCTGTTTATAGTATTTTTAACATGTTTAAAAAACTTGGTACAGTTATTTTACCCATTATTACTCCTCTCATAGAATTTTCATTGGTATTTTCATTTTTTTAATCCACATAAACTTTAGAGTCACTTTGTTTATTTCCTAAAGTATGTTGGAAATTTTACTGGAAAACTATATATATATATACACACACACACACATATATACATATATATATGTTATATATATATAAATTTACTAGAAGACTGACTATCTGGTAATTTGAGAAGAATTGGCATCTTTAAAATGGATCTTTGTATCTAGCAGTGCATTATTTCTCTCCATTTAGTTTTATTTCTTCTGATAAGAGTTCATTTCTTTGTTCCCCAAATAGTTCATACACAGTTCTTGATATTATCCCCAAGTGTTGTGTGCCCTTGTTAGTAAATTTCACCAGTATTCTGATAGTTTTTGCCTTATAAAGGAATTATATTGATATGTTTGGCCACATCACTAAATTTCGGGTATTATAAATAATATCCTTGATTTCTTTGAATTTATTTTTCTACAGTAGAATTGTATCATTTGCAAATAATAATTTTGTCTTTTTCCTTTCAACATTTGTGTCTCATTTCTGTTCATGCCAAGAAAAGAAGTCCTAAATTTAGGATAGTGGGTAACCATAGAGTAATGAGGTAATTAAGACGTAAAGGTCTAGTCACAGCTCACAATTTTTTGTTTTATTTAGTTTTTGCTTTAAGCTTATATCCTAATTATTTCTTTTCCTTGCCTTTAAAAAATTTATTTCTGATGGATTTATTTTGAGTGCTTAGAGTTTATCTGTTTTAGATTTATGCATTATTTCCAGTAGTTGGTTTAGGTGTGGTATATATTTGGTTTTCAGCCATTTTGCTCTTCCAAGGACGTATTCTCTGATTCCTTGAGCACCACGGATTGGGGGAAAGCTCTTTTCCTGCTGAATTGACTTTCATGGATGCAGAAACAAATTAAACCCAGTAGAGAGTACGTAACCAAGAGATTTCAATCCTATAATTGCATAAGCCCCTTATGAAAATTTGAAGTTTAGTAGCCTCTCCCTCTCCTTCCATATCAACAAAAACAGTAAAAATGAATTTATGTAAGTTTAAAAAAATTATTACGTGTACATTTATAATTGATTTGGAAAACTTTTATTTTCAAACTAAGTTTTGCAAATTTCAAAATTTTATTTAAGAAGATCTAAATGTAAAACCAGTTTCACTTCTGATGTGGATTGTAAATCGGAAAAGAACTTACTGATGCAGCTTAGATTTCTGGAATGCGTTATCTTGAATTTTCAAGTTAACTTTCAAGTTTTATTTTCTGTTTGTCAAGTTAAGCCTCATGTGACCTTTCTCCCTGAATGAGCAGTGGACGCTATCTGACATGTTAGGACTTTGTACCTTCAAGGGTAGATTTACAGGACAGCTTTTAATTGGCCTGTATTGCCTTGTTTAAATAGCCAAACACCTGCTAGGCAAGCCCCTGCGCATGTGAGTGGCTATATGTTCGTTCTTTCCTTTAGGATTTGCAAGGCTGGAGCACAAAGACAGCGATTGTTACCCAATAAGCAGTAGTCACACACTTCTACCAATCGCCTTAGGAGGGCTGGTTACCATGGAATCCACCATCTGTTCACTCCCCGCCGGAATGTGATTATCCTTGCTGGGCTGGAAACCGGGAGCGTGTGCTGTGTGAAATTATCTGCAATGGACTGGGTTAATGGGAGGCTAGATTTGGCTCACTAGAAGAACAAATGAAGGGAGTTTTACTTCTTAACCATTTGTGACTTCTAACCAAGAGGAATAAATTCAGCTTTTATAAGGTAAGTAATCCTAGTACTGTGTATCCAGTTTGTACTACATTTGGTGTGGGGCATTATCTCTATGTGGTCCAAGGAAAGGGAGCTATAAGCTTTTCTGGAAGGAGCCTCCAGCATTACACACTTCTGTTGATTGATTTTAAGCAGCTCAGTTATACCTATACAATTACAAGTTGATGTTGGAAAAATGAAAGAATTATTCTCTAATCTTTAAAATTTTTTCATGCCTGTGAAATTGTATTATGACCACTGAAATTGGCAAAAAGACAATCATTTTAAATGGTTTCTCAGAGTGAATTGTACCAATATGCTTTTTGAAATACACCCATGACCACAACGTGTTCAATGTCTTCTTCAAGTAAAAAAAATGTCTCAGGTCAGGGACATTTGTAAGTTATGATTTTATTAATCATTATTCTGGCCCACATGACTGACCTACTATTTATTACTAGCTCATGTTTTGTAATGTGATGTTTATGCAGTTTTATTTTGCAATGCTTTTGCACAAGTTTCAAGGGCCTGAGCATGTGGAAACAATGTGACAGTGCTTTAACGGCAGGCATGTAGGCATAAGTGATAAAGGAAGGGGCAAAGCTAGGAAGATCTGCTTCTATTTCAAGGGCTGCCTTTGTTTTTCTGTTTGAACAGCCCCTTAAAATGTGTGGTGCATATTGTAAGCAGTAGAAGGAGATTTTGGTGCTAACAAATGGATGACTGACATTTTTCTGTGTGGCTAAGAGGTTGGTAGCTCAAACAAGGGACTTCTATGTCCTTTGTAAAGCAGCATTGTATCCCCTTCCCCAAAACTGAGCCCTAAAACATGAAAGTGAAAAACAAAAAGAGTGCTGTCTGTACTCTGGATACTTCTTTTGTGTAAGTTTTCCTATCATTTAAACCATAGCGCCAGGGATCTGTGAGTCTAGCTGGGTCTGCCATTTTTATTTGATATAGGAAGGGGTTGCAAGGAGAGGATTTGCTAATGCAGCTTTAGTTCCTCTAATTCTGCTGTTCTGCTGTCGTCTTGGACATTCATGCCAGTGGGTCAGTGGCTGCCCAGAGAGCTAGAAAGGGTCATTGCCAACAGGCCCTACTTGTTTGATTTTTTTTTTATTATAATATAAAATTAGATAACCTTGAATTGGTCAAGGACTCATGTTCTTACTTCAAGAACAGGTTTTCAGGCCTGACTGCTAATTGTGGGTTCTTGGTATTTATTGTAGTTGACTTATTGTAGCTAAAATTCTTACTTTCTTTTGTGCTTACTGGTCTAATTAATACATTATATTATTCTTATTATTCTAAAGTTTTTTAATATGCAAAATTAGATTAGGTGCATACTAGCTCTAAAAAAGCATCTTTTTCAGTAATAATAGATATGTATCTGCCTGAAAATTTCCTTGGCAGCATCTGTAAAAAATTTTAAGTGAATATTGTATTATTTAGATGAAATTTTCACCCATAAAACAATTGTTCATAAGCAATATAAGTTTGGGGAGGAAATGAGATAATTTAAGAACATTAGGCTGTTTATGTTGCCTTAATTACCTTGTGTCTTAGAAACCTGAAAAGCCTATGAGTGAATGGGTATGAAGTGTGTGAGCATCTGTGTGCCTGGGATGTGGTTACTCAAGCAGTTAAGGTGAACTGGGCAAATCAGTACACTTCTAAAGTTCTCTAAGTGTTTGTGAATTTCTTTACTATTTTGATTGTTACTAAGTTAAAGTTATAAGATTGTGTTTTTTTTAAGTGGGTATTTATGTCAGAATGTATCCCAGTATTTTATAGGTATTGGCAGGCATTTAATCATTTGTTTTCACTTATAAATATGTTTATTAATATGTTTCTTTTTTTTGAAAAGTCCATTCATAAAACTTTTATTCCACTTACATGAACTTAATACACGTGTTCTTAACAATTATGCTTGGATTGTTCATGAAAATCTCATAAGACATTAAACAAAGCTAGCCATCATCTCAAGTTATTTCCCTGTTAACTATTTTTACAGCACATGCATGTTAGGCAAGTATCAAAACACACACACACACACAAAAACACAAAACAAAAACAAAACAAAAAAACCCCACAAAAGCAAAAAAAACCCTAAAAAATGTTAAATACATGGGTTTTTTGTTTTACTGCTGCGCTTGATATACGTGAAGTAATGAATATCACGCAATTCATTTTTACTGCATCTTTACTTGTACATTTGTTCTTAGGTTGCCTAAAACATTTAAATACAAATAAAATGAGTGTAGCAAAAATAATGAAAGCAAACAGCAGGTAACTTTACAAATAATGGAATGTGAACCATTTCTGCCCTTATCCAGAGTAAATTGGGTCACAACTAAAGGAGCACTTCTGTAGCTGTAGTCAATGGTGTGCACATTGAGACTGAGTATTCCACAGATAACACATGGTTTAACATGTAATATCCATGGGATATCTATTTCTACTATAGCCTTGTAAGTGCTCCAAACCTAAAAGTACCCACAGCTACACCTGTGACTGGAACCAATTATCCCTTTTATTCCCCACCAGGACAAAGCAATACGAGGTAGTTTTCTTTGCTTAGACATGGAAGCAGTTTTAACACTGGCCCTTGTGAAGCCACAATGTACCAAAAGTACTATGCCAAACATTTATAACTTGTATAAAAATTCCACATCCCCATATTGGCCACCTCAAGATGAAAACAGATAACTCCCTAAATGTTAACTGGCTCTACTCCCCTAATATTAAACATAAAAACCACATGGGAAATAGAGAAATTCAAATAGAAGTAACATAAACCTGTCATAAATCATAAACAAAAAACTATTTGTGGGACAGCATGGGTGACAAATGGTCTACTGTGTAAATTTTAGAATGAGGCAGACAAAAGTTGGAAGGCCTTTTAATTTTCCCCTCCTTCTCCTTCTTCAGCTTCGTCTCCTTGGGTATCCGATGTCCACAATGTCAAGTTGTGTCTCGGTAACTGCATTATTATTAGTGTGCTGTCTTTGTATGACTCTTCGCTTAATGTATCAAGTTCAGCAATGGCTTCATCAAATGCTGCTTGTGCAAGAGAGCAGGCTTTCTCAGGGGAGTTCAGAATCTCATAATAGAACACAGAGAAGTTAAGGGCCAGACCCAATCTGATAGGATGTGTTGGCTGCATTTCCTTTTTGCTGATTTCAAAAGCTTCTTGGTATGCTTGCCGTGATTGATCCATAATCCCTTTCTTGTCATCAGCAGCAACCTCAGCCAAATAGCGGTAGTAGTCTCCTTTCGTTTTCAAATAGAAGACTTTGCTCTCTGCTTGGGAAGCATCGGGGATCAAGAACTTTTCCAAAAGAGACAGCACATCATTGCAGATATCTCTTAGCTCAGTCTCAATTTTCTCTCTGTATTCTCGAGCCATCTGCTGTTTTTTCTCAGCACCTTCTGTCTTTTGCTCAATACTTGAGACGACCCTCCAAGATGACCTACGGGCTCCTACAACATTTTTATAAGCAACTGAGAGAAGATTCCGCTCCTCATTGGATAATTCAGCTCCTTGCTCAGTTACAGACTTCATGCAGGCCGCCATGTCGTCATATCGCTCAGCCTCCTCGGCCAGTTTGGCCTTCTACACCGGCTCATTTTTATCCATGACTGGATGTTCTGTGTCCGGAGTGGGTGACGAAGGACGGATGGGGCTCAGCAGTCTCCTATTAATATGTTTCTTGCCTGATTTTTCTGAGTAATAAAGAATAAAGCCACAGGGGTGTTCAAAATGTGTTGAAAAACTTTGTTCCATCAGCCACTGACAAGACAAGAAGCTTAGGGTTACACTTTCTGAAATTGGTGAAGAGGAATGGGCAGTGGGACGGTCCCTGAAGCACCTGTGATCCCTACTAGTGAGTCCCATGACGTTAGTTTCCTCGAGGGGGTGTGGGTTTTGGACCTGGTATATCTTATTGCTCATGGTGATGTGTTCACTTCCATTTACAAACATTGTCAGTGGTCAGACCCACCACCATGTCCACAGTCTTGTGGTAACAAGTTGAGAATGTCAGGTCAGCTGTGAAGCACTGCTTCCTGGTTCCCACTGTCCTTGTCTCTGAGGGTGGAGGGAGGTGCTAGATTTCAGTGCTTTGTGACCCTTCTTCCAACTCTTCAAACTCTTCGATGGCATGACACTTTTCAGTCCTTCAGTACAACTTAAGATTTTACTAAATGGCAAGTTTAGCTTTATGTTTGTAAATATGTAAAGCAACCCTTATTTAGAGTTATTTCTTATAAAAGTATTATATAGATGACAAATTGGAAACTCTGAATAAAGTGCCTGGAATGATTCAAATCCATAACAGTCTGAGTAGACAGCATGTCAACCCACCACTAGTTCGGGACAAACAGTCAAGTCTTTCTGCTTCTTTGACACATTATGCTGGAATGCTGCCTGACTTAACTATTTGAATAAGTAGACCAAAGAGCTCATAAATAGCAGTTAAATTATTACATTTTTCTTCCTGTTATTGCCACATTCTGTCTAACTTCTAAATTGAGTCTTTTTTGCTTTTGGGATACAGATTTATAATCCATTTTTCCCGTTCATTATTTTTGGCCATGGTGGTCCATTTGGCCCTTGCGCTGAGACGATGGAACACTAGGGATTTGAAGGAAAGGAGTGCCTGTTGATGCTGTCATTGCTGATGCTGCTTTGTTCACATGTCCCTGGTATTGAAGCTGTTTGCATAAAAATGTGACTTTTTAAAATAGATGTAGTAAAAATTGCCTTCTTTTGCCCTCTCCTACAGTTCCATATTGCCATGGTTTCAAGAAATGCTTAGAATGAGTTAATTTTGTGCATCAGTAAAAATTTTGCATTGCTGTGTTAGTTGTAGAGCTGCAGGGTGTGACACCTATATACAATGTGCACATGAATGTTGTAAACTCACCCAAAAGCTATGGCTCAAAGGTGGTTGCATTTGGCAGGATTTTTCTTTCTGTGAGTGTGCCATATATTTGATTATCATCAGTTTCTTCTGAGATATTTCTTCTTCTGTTTTTATACCTGCTCCTATGCTTCTGTAAAATAAAAAGGCAAACTTTCTATAAATTGGCAATGGGTCTATGTAGGCAGCAGCAGATCCTTGGAACAGTTCTGTGTAACACACTCATACCTTTCTTATTCAGTTGTCGCCACTTTAAGCCCAGTGATGGCTTGATAGAGTTGTATGAGGGTATCTAGCAATACCTTATCCTTAGAAAAATTCCATATTTTTACAAATAACCCCTACTCTGTGGGGGCTGTAATTGTTCTATTGTAATAAAGGTGTTGAGTTACTGACTTCCCCTGTAAGCAGTTGTTTCCTTCCTCCCTGTCTGCTTAAACCCTGTGCTCTTTTAAAATTTTTGCCAGTTTCCTGATCCTGAACCCAGATTTATTTCCATAAAGATGTATTTCCATAAGGCAAACAGATGGAATCTATTAGAGATTTTTTAGATCCCTATTATACATCGCTAGATGTTTATTTTCACATAATTTAGAGATTGGGAGGGTCTGTCAGAGAAGAATCTGAGGTCCATAAAGATTAAGCAGCTTGTCCAGGGTCACAGAACTTGAGTTGCAGAAACAGCTAATGTTCAGTATTGCATGAGGAATACAAAGATATGGGTAAAGCCAACTGACTTCCTACATTGTTACCTTGATGAGGCACAGAACATTGGGGGTATCACCCTAAAGCCTCACAGATGCAATTTTCAATGTGCCCAGGGGGAGGGCAGCTTTGAAAGATGATTCCCTCAGTAACCAAGGCCATAAGAAACATATTTTTCATAACTGCCTAAACTTTTTTAAAAAATGTAACTGCCAAGCCAACTAGATGTTTGTGTTTTTTAGTTTGCAGGGTCTCGCCCTTGTATCTGTATCTATAGAAGTAAAATCATGGTCAGGACGTTGCTTGGTGATTATGGCGCCCAGAGCAGGTAGCGGTGGAGCACTGAGGAAGGACAGCCTGAAGGACAAATACAGTTCCATTCTAGGGCACACTTGTCACCTGGTTAGTATATTTCTGTTGTGAGTTAATGCACTTTCTTCTGTGGACATTGCTGGAGACATACAACTTGTGTTTGCTTATCCAGCCTCCCTTCCCTCTGCTCTGCTCACCCCACCCATCTGCTTCACCTTGCTCAGGACCACCCTACTGCCTGTTGAGACATTGCTTCATCGGCTGTGTTACTATTATCAGTGTTAACCTTGCATTCACTTATCAAATATTTATTGAACCCGTACTCTATGCTGGGCAGTGTTGCAGGTGTGGAGGACAGGGCATGGAACACAATGGGTGCAGGGTCTTTAGTGAACTTACATAACAGAGGGGGAGACAGATAATACACAATTAAACAAATAAATGAACAGTGTAATTTCTATGGTTGGCAGTGAAAACCTGGGAGTACTACTTGCCTTCTCTCTATAGGATAAATTTTTCTTTGATCTCTTCCATTCACTCTCTCACTCCTCACATTCATTTATTCAACAAGTGATTAAAAGAAAACAACACTTTATTGAGGGATGATTGACATACAAAAGGCTGAACATATTTAATGTATATAACTTGACGAGCTTTGGAGATAAGTATACACTTGTAAAACCATCACCCTAATCTATGCCATAAACATATTCATCACCTCCAAAAGAAGACTTTTTGCATGTCCATCTGCCTTTGCTAGGTTCTGGATAAAGAACATGATTAGAATGGTCTGTACTCACATGGTGCTCGACTAACAATCTGTTAACCATTCAGTTGCATTCAGTATGATTGGTGACACAGTGGAGGGGTGTAGGAGACAGGAACAGGTGATTGACGACAGATGAAGTGGGCTGGGAATTATAGTCTGAGGCAGCAAAAGCAAGGAGGCATGATGGGCCTGGGAACTGCTGGTAGCTGAGTAGAATTTGAGCTAAGGTAGGGCAGGATTTGAGAATGGAGACCTTGGTTTGCATAGAAATTTTTACTATAAAGAATGAGGAACCTTTGAATAGTTTTAAACATTCAAGGAATAGATCTTCAGTTTTGTCATCTAAAAAGATAACTGGCAGTTAAAATGATGGAAACGTTGGAGAGAACAACACCCAAGGCAGCCTGAGTTGTTCTTTTTCTCCTCTTCATCTTCATCCATAGCAGGCCAGAATTTTTCTTCTTCTATCATTACCACCACAATATAATTAAGTCATATCTTATTCTTATATTTAGATTCTAAAGTCAGCACATTAAGTAAAACTTGTATAGAGTTCAAAAAGTCCTTGAGAATTCCCTTAGGAAGGCATAGCTTTGGAGATCAGCTCTCTCGTTAAGACCAATCCAGTATGTGTGTTTTTTTCAGGATTGGAATAGATTGCTGCTTCTTTGCTTTGGCACCAGACGAAATAATTTCTTTCGTATTTCGGGGTCATGCTGTATGCAGTATGAGGGAGCAGCAAGTTCATGATCTCTGGGTCTCACTCCTACAACAGAGCACATGAACACTGTTGCCTGAACGACTTAAACTATTGCAACTGTGTTTGTGCGCTCTCTTGTGCAGCTGTTTTATATTTGCAAAGCATATGTAGTTCAATTTGAGCCAGTTTAAATACACTTATAACACAACTGCTGTAATTGCGATACCGACTTTCAGTGTTTTCTGTATGTCAGACAATGCAAAGTACATTTATCATCTCATTTAATCTTTAACAAGCATTTGAGATAATTGGAATTTATCCTCATTGAACAAATAAAACTTGCTATTAGATACATACTATTTTCAAGTTCACTAGTAATTAAATGATTAAAACCCTGATCTATTCTGCTTCAATCTCATATTCTTAAAAGCTCAGTTTCAATTAGAAAGCCATTGCATTAACCTAGTCAAAAAAATATAAGAAACTTAAACATCATAGTAGCAGAGTTGTATAGAAACAAGATTCCAAAGAGATGAAGGAAGAGAATTAATAACTACTGTCTTTAAGAAGCCTTTAGGTAGTTAGTAGTTGTCCAGGAACATGAACAAATATTTCAAAAAGGAAGAAACACAAATGCCTAATAAATGAGAAAAAAGTTTTATATAACTGGCAGTCAAAGAAATATATAAAATATTCTTTTATTACATTGGGAAAAATTTCCTGAATGGTTATATTTTGGATTGGCGCCCTTATATACGTCAGATAACAATGTAACTTCAGATGACAGTGTAAATTGATATAACTTTTTGGGAAACAATGTAGTAATATGTATTATTTGAATTAGAGAACATTTTGTTGCAAGGAATAAAAGAATCCCACTATAACTCAAGAGAAAAGGGGGATATATAGAAACAATAAAAAAAGTGTCTCTAGGAGCCAAGGGACAGTAAGTTCATCCAGGCCTCACAGGAGCCTGGAACCAGGACAGTTACAACTCCGTGTCCTTCAGACCGGCCCCTTCTGCATCTCTGTGTGGATGGCAAAAAAAACATGGCTACCACAAATCTCAGTTATACCAGTTCTTAGTACCAGTGCCTAGCAGAAACAGAAGTTCCAATTACTGATTCCTTGGAGCTAGACTCTGATGGGCTAAGCTTTGGTCAGCACTTACTCTTGGTCCCATCAGATGTGACCATGGAACACAAGGTCACTTGACTTAACTACCTACTCAGAATGTCCTGTGAAACAGGAACTCTTTGAAAGGGGAATAATTAAAACAAGGAAATAGAAGAACACACTTACTCCATGTGTCAGTAGAGCTAAAGATGTTTATGTCCTTTGATCTCACAGTTCCAGTTTTAGAAATCTACCAGTAGTAAGTTATTAAGTAATCTAGTGAATGATTTATCACATCACATCAGGTGCTCCAGTGGGAATGGGAAGAAATGGGAAAACACTGACATGTTCAACAACAGGAAAATGGCTAAATGAATTATGATCTGTTCATGAGATTGTAAATTATGCAAATATTAAAAACATGTTCTCAAAATATATAGGAAGATGCTTACAATGAAATGTAAATGTATATACATGTTGTATGTATGCTGTACTAGGTTACATTTTATATAATACATAGAAAAATACTAGAGGTAATTACATCAAACATTATTACTAGATTTTAGAATCACTTTTTTTGTCTTTATAATTTTTCTATAGATTTTAAATGATTAACAAAAGCCACGTAGTAATTTTATTTATTTACTTATTTATCAAAATTTATATATTTATTTTTGGCTGCGTTGGGTCTTAGTTGCTGTACGTGCGCTTTCTCTAGTTGCAGAGAGCGGGGGCTACTCTTCATTGTGGTGTGTGGGCTTCTCATTGCAGTGGCTTCTCTTGTTGTGGGGCACGGGCTCTAGGCGTGCTGGCTTCAGTACTTGTGGCTTGCGGGCTCTAGAGCGCAGGCTCAGTAGTTGTGGTTCGTGGGCTCTAGAGCGCAGGCTCGGTAGTTGTGGTGCATGGACTTAGTTGCTCCGCGGCATGTGGGATCTTCCCGGACCAGGGCTCGAACCCGTGTCCCCTGCATTGGCAGGTGGATTCTTAACCACTGTGCCACCAGGGAAGCCCATATAGTAATTTTATACTTATAAAAAATACTCAAAAAAGCAAATTACAATTTGGTAGGAAGGATAAACTTGTTCTAGGTAAAGTAATAGTAATAGTAACCAATACCAATAGTAACCAATAGTAACCAATAACTAGTATGTATTAGTGTTATAGATCGTGTAATAAAAAGTTAAGGATGGATTTCCTAATAGACTTTTTAAAAGTAGAATGGTCTATTCAAGAGCTATTTTCCTATCACTGGTGTTGTTCAAATAGAAATTAGACAAGCATTTATAAGAGGTACTGTAGAAAAGCCTCATCTATCAGGTATGAAGAATTAGATGACTTCTAAAGTCCTTTTCAACCCCCATGTTCTGTTAGGAAAACAGATTTACTTTGGAGTGCTTGTTTTAAAAAATTCAATTAGATGTTAGGGGAAGGTATACAAAGCAAGTAGCTTTTGTGAAAGAGATATGAAATTCTCATAGGAGATGCCAGAGTCTGTGGGATTAAGCAGGAGGAAATGAATTTCACTCACATCTTGAAAAAGGTGATATGCAGGGATTGGATTATGTGATGGAAGTTCTTTTAAGGTCTACAGTGATTGACACTAAGGCAGAATTACGATTCCACTGGCCATTTATGGATAAGGGAGAGTACCCAAGCTGACTTGACAAATGGGAGAACAAACATTTTCCTTGTTCATCCTCTAGTGAGTGAAGTGGTATAAAACTTACACTTTAGAAAAAGAGAGCAAAGTCAAGCCAGTCTGCTTGTTTGTGGGCCTAACTGCATTCTAGAAAAGAAACTTTAGGATTAGCCGCCATGATTTTTATCTTTTGGTGGTTATGTTAAATTATGGCAGTAATACATTAACAGCTATTCCATAAATTGAACCTGCTCGTTTAACTCTCAGACATTAAAAGTCTTTGAAATTACAAAGAACTGCACAGGAGTCAGACTTTTAATTTTACTGAGGTGTGTGTGTATGTGTTGTTGTTGTTGTCATCTTTTTGCCAAAGTAAAGTAATACTAAAGGTATATTCTTTCTGTTTATTACAAAAAGGCATAGCTCCTTAAAGAGTAAGTTGATCTCAGGGTTGAAACTTAGTTTAGCATTTTCTGTAAAGCTGATTTTCCCTCTCTAAAAAATTGGAACAGACATAAAATTATTGCTGTAAAATGATCAATAATATAGCTCTTCCTTGATTTATTTTTCTGCTTTCTGATCATTGTATACATTAAGTCTCTTCTGTGATGATTAACAGCTTCTAGACTAATACTGATGAGTACATCCTAAACTCAAGGTCATGGCCACGTTGAGGGCTCAAGGAGTGGCATATTTATGTTTAAGCTCACTTAGCTTCAACCTTCAGGTATCTATTGGTGCTACAATATTTGGGACTCCTCTTTTCACATTAGCACTCCCATTCCGTATTAGAGTTTGTTACTGCTTTCTTGTCACAGAAAATTACCAGAATAGTTGTTTCTTCTTTCAGAAGAACCAGTTCTGTATCATGTAAAACAGCCACTAGCTAATTCAGTAGTTTGACTTTGTGAAAGACTGAGCTCTTTGCCTCCCAGGGAGCATATACATTTTAACATCAGTAAAAATTGAGTTATTTTGACCAGGTGGAAATGACAAGAGGACAGAGTAAAGGAGGATGATTTGAAGTATATGCAATGGCTCCCTACTTTTCCTGCATTTTTTCAGCCATCCAGAACTATCCCTTTTGATTGCCCATAGGTATAATACATTTTCACAAAAGTTATTCTATTGTTTGTGAACACTGGCAGAAAGGGGGAAGGGCATGATATTTGCATAAAATTTCTAGTGGAGAACAGATCAAATGGAATCTCCTTCTGATAAAGTTAGATAGGTTTATCTCCTGGTCCAGGCTTCCCAGGCATTCATTTCATAAACATTTAAGTGTTTTTCTTTGTGTCTAGCAATGGTCTTGCTCTCAGTAACCTCACTTGAGTAACTAAGTATAATGCAAGGTCCTAAGACTATATACAAAGGTGTGTGCAAAGTGCTGTGATTTCACAGAGAGGAGGGACTCATGCCCAGGCCAGAGAATCTGAAAGATGTCACTCTGGAGCCAGCTCTGCGCTGCATCTTAAGGGTGAAGGGCGGGATTTGCCAGGTGGAGAAGGAAGGGCATTTCCTATCAAGGGAACAACGACGACTTTAACAACTGTTTAAAAAAAAAAAAACAACCCACCAAAAGAACAATACACATTTGGAATACAAGAAAGTTGATGTGACTAGAGTATTGGGAATTGGGATTGGGTACAGGAGTCGAGTGGTTAGGATTTGTAAGATAAATGGCATTAGATTGTGTTAGTGTAAACCATGTCTTGGTGGGACTTTATCCTGTTGGCAGTGGAGAAAGCTCTTCAGGATTTTTAAACTGGCAAGCAGGAGGTCCTTTATACATCTTGGAAAAATGACCTTAATAGCACTATAGAGGAAGGGCTAGTGTAGCAAGGTGCAGGAGCTGTGGCATTTTGACAGGCAACAGATGGTCCAGGAGAGAGATGATGAGCTTCTTTTTTTTGTGTGTGTCAGATTTTATTTTATTTTATTTTATTTTTTGATTACCAAAGCAAAGACATTGATAAAGCAAATACAATCTGCAATAATAAATACATCTGCAATAGATGCTAAATAGATGATGAGCTTCTTGAATTAAGACAGTGGCACAAAGATGTAGAAGAGATAAGGAACTGAAAAGTATATAGGAGTAGAATTGTTAGGACTTGGTGATTAACTGGATGTGTGGATGGGATGAAGGAGTGCGAAGTGTCAGGGACAGCTCTGAAGTGTCCAACTTGGATAGCTGCCTAGATGTTACATCGTTAGCCACGGGGGAAGCAGGCTTGAATCCTATTTTTGATTCAGGAACTATATTAGATATCTTCATTACATGTCTAGCTGATTTAAATCTATGGGTGAACTTTATATTTTTTACAATTTTAAAAACATGCCACAAATTCTTAGTATGATAAAATGTATGTTTCCATCTTTTAAAAAAGGGAACTATGACAGCAAAAGGAAAATAATCAGATGTTTTAAAATGGCTCCTAATTTTTCTTCGTGTATCATACATCAAATTCTAGCACTTTCTACCACTTAAAATTAATTTTTGCCTATCAACAGGTGGTTAAACACATGCTGTGAAGTGAAAGCCAAAATTAACACAGGATTCTTCTGAGTTCACAGTGTAACTTTGAAAAACCAATGTTTATGCAAAATTTCTAAAATATATTCAAGCAGGAAATTAGTTATGTATATTTCAGTAATAAACTACTAAAGCAGTGTGAATGTTGAGGCAAGAAATGTGTCTACAACCAGCAACTTGATTTTAATAAATAATGTGCTGTTAATCCCAAATTAGTATATGATGTAATAATTAAAAGTGTCAAAATCAAAACCTAAACTCTTCTCAGAAACCAGAAGAAAAATAACAATGGTAATCAGGAAAAAAAGCCCTTTGAAAAGTTATAGGGTGTGGAACTAATTTCCCTATCTACAGCTGGGGTTAATATAGTTAGCATTTTCTATTTGCACTTCATTTGCAAGATCTTTTAGACACCATCCTGGTTAATAGTGATTATGGTGAAACTGACAAAGGTTATCTGTTCTAAACATGAATGCTTGCTTACATTGATGCATACCATAAACTGCGAAATGTGTAAATTATAAAGTGATCTTTTAACATGAACTCTTACATTTAAAATATAATAAAGTTTATATTAATAGAATAAAATCTCTCATTTCAAACTCCAGGGTAGTTATTAAATAATTTATATATAAATGATAAGAGTAAAAATTCTTTTCTAATAGACTGTTTTGGGCATACCAAAACTTTAATTCATTATTTAAATGAAGAAAAGAATGGGAAACTTAGCACTTTGGTTTGAGATGGTAATTTATCTAATGAATACGTATCTATGACACAATATTGGGAATATTACTACATAATACTGTAGTAGGCCTGGAAATTACCATAATTTCAGGTCTAGTATGTTTTTAGTGAGTACCCCAAAAAGTGCTTAAGTGCATAGTAAAGCTTCTTTATTAACTCATTCAGATTAGCAAATAAGCAAATATTGTGTGGCCTCTTTCTACTTTGAACTGACCTTGTCTTGGGGGAAGGACTAAAGTTATAACGTTAATTTATTAAACTATTAGATTGCTTCTAATTTTCTCCTTTTCTAAATGGTGTTATACATTCATCTTTTTCTTTTTATATATATAGTTTGTTTCTTATTTTTTTAAATAGTCTTTATTGGAGTATAATTGCTTCACAGTACTGTGTTAGGTTCTGTTGTACAACAAAGTGAATCAGCCATATGCATACATATACCCCCATATCCCCTCCCTCTTGAGCCTCCCTCCCACCCTCCCTATCCCACCTCTCTAGGTTATCGCAAAGCATATGCATTCATCTTTATGTGTATACATTGTTTAGGATAGCTTGCCCAAAGTGGCAGAGCTAGGTGATGTGCAGTTTTCTAGCATTTGATATGCATTACTATTTTGCCTCCTTAATGGCTATTTCATTTTACCTGCCACTGGGTGTGCTTGAGATGACGGTTTCTTTAGGATTGGATCTTATAATTCAATTGCATTTATTCTAATCCAGGGCTAAAAAATTGTATTATTTGAATTTTTTTTTTTTTTTTTTTTGCGGCACGCGGGCCTCTCACTGCCGCGGCCCCTCCCGCCGCAGAGCAGAGGCTCCGGACGCGCAGGCCCAGCGGCCATGGCTCACGGGCCCAGCCGCTCCGCGGCACGCGGTATCCTCCCAGACCGGGGCATGAACCCGTGTCCCCTGCACCGGCAGGCGGACTCCCAACCACTGCGCCACCAGGAAAGCCCTATTTGAATTTTTTTCTTTTTATTATGGTGATGACATTCTTTTTGAAATATTTCTTTACCAATATTATTCACAGTTACTTTTAGATGAAAATATAATCATGGAATTTTCATTATCATAATATCCTTAGAATCAAACCATAGGGTTAGGTAGTCTTCATATTACCTAGACTGATCTAGAGAATATGATTAAAATTTTGGAAGAATTCAACTTAAAATTGTTCTGGAGATTTTTTTCAAATTACTTTCATGTATTTACTTTTAAATTTACTGTAATGCATTTACTGTTTGTGCTGCCTACTTTCTAAAGTCATAATTTTAACATTGGTACAGTACACTTATGTCAATGTTATGACTTATCTTAATTTCAGGAATAACCTGAAGATTGAAGGGTTATTAGATGAAAGGTCCTGTGAAAAACTACCTAGGAATATAAATATTACTTGTCTTCCAGAAGTTTCCTTCTCCAGAGCAATTGTCTATAAAGGGTTATGTGCCCCCATGGTACAAAAAAATTAACCATTGCAGTGTGGGAAGCAGATCCTAGAACGTAGAACATTTTGCCTAAGGAGTTTAAAAAAAACACTTTAACATTCCAAATATATATAGACTTACTCTTGCACTTTCATTCAGTCCATGTGTCAAATACACCTAGTGTTTCAGGTACAAGTGAGGAATTCTGAGGGAAAACTGAGGGGTGAGCAGTGACAGGTTCATCTGTCTCCTTTCTGCCGGTGACATTTTAGGCATTACTGGTTAAATAGACTGAGATTACATTATCTTAGATGGTGGAATTCTGGCAATACTTAGTAATAAGTGACCATAAACATCTTTTGTACCACCTAGAGATTTGCGAGTTATAGATGACATAGTACTTAAATGAGTTGTCAGACATTGTATCTTTTTCTTTTAACAAAAACCACAAATGATCCCCATTTACTAGCCTTTCATGTGAAGAGAAGTAGGCACAGTACATAATTAGCAGGTTCTTAACCAACAGATATATTTGACAAAAATAAACACAACCTATCTTTTTCAGGTAAAGGTGACATTTGAATCAGTGAGAAAGTAACTGCATTCAGCAGAGGGAAAGTGCTCTATGGACAGAGCATTTTTTAAATGATTGTTTGGAAATGTTTCCATTACTGTGTCATTTTACCACCAAAATTGATATGTGTATCTTTTCCTTTTTAAAGTTGAAAAAACAGGAACAAAAAAAAAACTCATTTCTGTGCACACATAAAAACTTAAATACAGATTTTTTTGTTTTAATTTTTATTGGCGTATATTTGATTTACAATGTTGTGTTAGTTTCAGGTGTACAGCAAAGTGAATCAGTTATACATATACATATATCCACTCTTTTTTTTTTTTAAAGATTCTTTTCCAATATAGGCCATTACAGAGTATTGAGTAGAGTTCCCTGTGCTATTCAGCAGGTTCTTACTAGTTATTTATTTTATATATAGTAGTATATATTAAATATAGATCTTTTATACCTTGTTTAAAAATTTTGGAAATAGTTTTAGTAGACTTTAGACCATATTTTCAAAATTAAGAAATGTAACACCTTTCAAGACATCTGGGAAGGTGGAAGTTTACTAGAAGAATTTCAAGGAAAACCTTTGCATAATTGGTAGATAGGATTGAAAAATGTATAACATGATTTAGTAAGTGCAGTTGATGATGTACTTCTTCCCTTTAGAACAGTGAATCTTTCTCAGCTGGGGCAATCATTAAAACGATGTATGGAAGTAAATTGACTTAGATCCAGTCTTTCAAATGTCTGTATCATGAAATATTTAACCAAGACATTTTTAAAAAGCAAAGCAGATTGAATCATACTGTTTTCTCAAAAACAGTATATTATCTTTACCACATCCTATTTTAGTTTCTATTTTTGTGTTTTACAGTATGCATTTTAGTGCCGTCATACTTGTATTTAACGTATATACATTCACGCGTGTGTGTATGCATACATACATATTTGGGAGTGCAGTGCCCAGATTCCATACTGAGAGGATGTGCCATCAAAAAGTTTGGAGAGGGGCTTTCCTGGTGGCGCAGTGGTTGAGAGTACGCCTGCCAATGCAGGGGACATGGTTCGTGCCCTGGTCCGGGAAGATCCCACATGCCGCGGAGCGGCTAAGCCTGTGAGCCATGGCCACTGAGCCTGCGTGTCTGGAGCCTGTGCTCCGCAACGGGAGAGGCCACAACAGTGAGAGGCCCGCGTACTGCAAAAAAAAAAAAAAGGTCATAATTAAAGAAGAAACACCGTATTTATCAATTAACTTTGTTCCTGCTTTGAATTTAGGTAATATCAATGACCTAGGATTAGTACAAAAGCAAAATTAGATAAAAAGTATGCCTTTATTTTAAAGAGTGGACCACAATGGGGGGAAATGCTGAAATATCACCAACCTAAAAGTGTGTTTACTGCTAAGCTATTTATGTAAACAGATGAAATGAGTGGTGTGATGCAGGAAATCCGTACAGATAAGGTCAGACAAACTATAAGTTGGGGTGAGGATCAATTCCATAATTTAGGTTAAGAAGGAGTGGTTTTATTCTCTAGGATTAAATATTTTTAACTAGAAGAGAATTATTAAGGTGAGATGACACGTCAGATACAAGGTTTCTTCTCCTAAACTGCATACCTAAAATATACAAACTATCCCGATCCACATGTCATTAAAAACATGTATAGCTTCTCATCATGGGCTTCCAAAGTAGAAGAGTAATAGAATTGAGTTAAAACCCAGAATGGGCAACAGTTTAATCTAGGATTGTGTTGTCATCCATCCAGAAACCCTGGTTTGGGGTCACTGTCTGCTTTAACGGTACTGTGTGGTTGGGACTTTAACTGAACATTTAACCAAAGAATTAATATAAAACATTAACATATGTTAAACTTTAACATATGTTAAATTAAAAAAAATTTTTTTGAAAGAATAGAGATTCAGGGATAATAAGCTTGCTTTGAAGATCTGTATAAAACTAGTTTGGAACGAAGTATTCAAGAAACAGGATTTAGTGACTTCCCTGCTGGTCCAGTGGTTAAGATTCCGTGCTTCCAATGCAGGGGGCACAGGTTCGATTCCTGGTTGGGGAAATAAGATCCCACATGCTGCATGGTGTGGCCAAAAATTAAAAAAAAAAAAGAAACAAGACTTACCTGGCATGTATTCAAGAACTTACAGGCCTTACTTCATTAAGACTCACAGACATACAAAATGGAAATTAAACATCATTTGATTGGATTTTTAAATTAAAATGTGGCTTTTTAAAGCCACTGAGGAAATCAGTTTAATACCAAATTGTTTGATTTTATTAGAATACTAAAGTGTGCAAAATGGGTTAAGATTCAGATTTCATTCTATGAAAATGGAGATTGCCCCCCAGTTAAATATCATTGGAGAATCAGTCTGAGGATTTTACTCCTTAGGTGTGATAACTGAAAGTCAGAAGTACTTCAATTATTTTTTCCTACTCCTCGTTCTGTTTGAATATTCACTTGGTATAATTGTCCTGTTATTATACTGCCAAAATATATTTATTAGTAAATAATTATTTAAGCCAACTTTGCCATTAGTATGGATACATGGAAGTTTTCAATTATATGATAGATGATGTGCTAGGTACCTTTAAATAAAAATGCTGGGGGGCTTCCCTGGTGGCATAGTGGTTGAGAGTCCACCTGCCTATGCAGGGGACACGGGTTTGTGCCCCGGTCCGGGAAGATCCCACATGCCACGGAACGGCTGGGCCCGTGAGCCATGGCCGCTGAGCCTGCGCGTCCGGAGCCTGGGCTCTTCAATGGGAGAAGCCACAACAGTGAGAGGCCCGCGTACCGCAAAAAAAAAAAAAAAAAAAATGCTGGGGCAGGGACTTCCCTGGTGGTCCAGTGGTTAAGACTCCATACTTCCACTGCAGGGGGCATGGGTTTGACCCCTGGTCAGGGAACTAAGATCCCACATGCCACGTGGCTTGGCCAAAAAAAAAAAAAAAGCTGGAGCAGACCAACTCAGTCTCTCCCCCACCCCTTAGCATTACAAATTAATAAATTTTAATTCAGGAAGCACAGGTTACATGGTGAAATTTTTGTTTTAGATAATTTCCATTAGAAATGGTAAGCTATTGAAAATAATACAGGTAGCCTTTAATAAAAAGTAAATTAAGTTTAATATAATGAAAAAGCAGGTGGTTATGAAATACCGTGTGAATGTTTGGCAGAACTTTCTATGTTCCTTACTCACTCAACACAATTTGTAAAGAAATAATCTCTCTCCAAGGAGGAGAAGCCTAACAGTTTGTGGTAGATTCCAAATATAATTTCAGATTATCCACAGTGAACAATGAGAGTCAATGATACTTTATTTCTCACTTTACTTATCACTTCCTAGCTGCAAATCATATTTTGGTTTTCACTATATAGATTCAAATGTGGATTCCATTATATCTTAATATATTGTGCAAAAGAGAATTGAATTTCTTAAAGGTTATCATTTTACTTGTGTTACTGGCCAAGATTTTTAACATCTTAAACCTAGTTTTCTCTTGTACAAAATGGTAATTATTATTCCTTATCTTACCTGTATTATTTATTCCTTTTCTAGGAAAGTGTTCTCTTATGTAATATAGTGATAAATTATTACCTCACAGTGAGGATTTAAAGAAATGCTGCATGGAAAGTGCTTACCAGAGCACCTGGCACAAAGTAAATGTTAGATATAAAAAAAAAAGAGGGTGGGGGGGCGTCCCTTGGTGTGGGAGCTCTTCTTGCCCTGCCCTAGACGGTGCCCCTGGGGCATCCAGGTCATCCCTCAGGTGCCTGAGGCTGAGCAGTGGCGTCATTTCCTGTTCCCAGCGAGCCCCTCAGATCCCCACTGGGGTGGTACGTCCAGTGAGCAGCTTTCTTAGGGGTCAAGATGCCATGTGGCTGACAGGGTCTTGATGCTCCAGCTGAGTGTCAGGCCTGAAGCTCAGGTGGGAGAGCCAAGTTCAGGACACTGGACCACCAGAGACCTCCTGGTCCCACGTAATATCAATTGGTGAGAGCTCTCCCAGAGATCTCCATCTCAACGCTAAGACCCAGCGCCACTCAATGACCAGCAAGCTCCAGTGCTGGACACCCCATGCCAAACAACTAGCAAGACAGGAACACAGCCCCACCCATTAGCAGAGAGGCTGCCTAAAATCATACTAAGTTCCAGGTACCCCAAAACACACCACAGGACGCGATCCTGCCCACCAGAAAGACAAAATCCAGCCTTATCCACCAGAACACAGGTACCAGTCGCCTTCCCCAGGAAGCCTACACAACCCAGTGAACCAACCTTATCCACTGGGGGCAGACACCAAAAGCAACGGGAAATACGAACCTACAGCCTGTGAAAAGAAGACCCCAAACACAGTAAGTTAAGCAAAATGAGAAGACAGAGAAATACGCAGCAGATGAACAAGGTAAAAACTCACCAGACCAAACAAATGAAGAGGAAATAGTCTGCCTGAAAAAGAATTCAGAATAATGACAGTAAAGATGATCCAAAATCTTGGAAATAGAATGGAGGAAATACAAGAAACGTTTAACAAGGACCTAGGAGAACTAAAGAGCAAACAAACAATGATGAATAACACAACAAATGAAATTAAAAACTCTCTAGAAAGAATCAATAGCAGAATAACTGAGGCAGAAGAACAGATAAGTGACCTGGAAGATAAAGTAGTGCAAATAACTACTGCAGAGCAGAATAAAGAAAAAAGAATAAAAAGAATTGAGGACAGTCTCAGAGACCTCTGGGACAACATTAAATGCACCAACGTTCGAATTATAGGGGTCCTAGAAGAAGAAGAGAAAAAGAAAGGGACTGAGAAAATATTTGAAGACATTATAGTTGAAAACTTCGGGAAAGGAAATAGTCAATCAAGTTCAGTAAGCACAGAGAGTCCCAACAGGATCAATCCAAGGAGAAACACGCAAAGACACATATTAATCAAACTATCAAAAATTAAAAACAAAACATATTAAAAGCAGGAAGGGAAAAGCAACAAATAACATACAAGGGAATCCCCATAAGGTTAACAGCTGATCTTTCAGCAGAAACTCTGCAAGCCACATGGGAGTGGCAGGACATATTTAAAGTAATGAAAGGGAAAAACCTACAACCAAGATTACTCTACCCAGCAGGGATCTCATTCAGATTCCATGGAGAAATTAAAACGTTTACAGACAAGCAAAAGCTAAGAGAATTCAGCACCACCAAACCAGCTTTACAACAAATGCTGAAGGAACTTCTCTAGGCAGGAAACACAAGAGAAGGAAAAGACCTACAATCACAAACCCAAAACAATTAAGAAAATGGTAATAGGAACATACATATCGATAATTACCTTAAATGTAAATGGATTAAATGCTCCAACTGAAAGACATAGACTGGCTAAATGGATACGAAAACAAGACCTATATATATGCTTTCTACTAGAGACCCACTTCAGACCTAGGGACACATATAGACTGAAAGTGAGGGGATGGAAAAACATATTCCATGCAAATAGAAATCAAAAGAAAGCTGGAGTAGCACTTCTCATATCAGACAAAATAGACTTTAAAATAAAGACTATTACAAGAGCCAAAGAAGGACACTACATAATGATCAAGGGATCAATCCAAGAAGAAGATATGACAATTGTAAATATTTATGCATCCAACATGGGAGCACCTCAGTACATAAGGCAAAAGGCTAATAGCCATAAAAGAGGAAATCAACAGTAACACAATAATAGTAGGGGATTTAACACCCCAATTTCACCAATGCACAGATCATCCAAAATGAAAATAATTAAGGAAACACAAGCTTTAAATGATACATTAAACAAGATGAACTTAATTGATGTTTATAGGACATTCCATCCAAAAGCAACAAAATACACTTTCCTCTCAAATGCTCATGAAACATTCTCCAGGATAGATCATATCTTGGGTCATAAATGAAGCCTTGGTAAAGTTAAGAAAATTGAAAATCGTATCAAGTATCTTTTCCGACCACAGTGCTATGAGACTAGATATCAATTACAGGAAGAAAACTGTAAAAAATTCAAACACATGGTGGCTAAATACTATGCTACTGAGTAACCAAGAGATCACTGAAGAAATAAAAGAGGAAATCAAAAAATACCTAGAGGGCTTCCCTGGTGGTGCTGTGGTTGAGAGTCCGCCTGCCGATGTAGGGGACACGGGTTCGTGCCCTGGTCCGGGAAGATCCCACATGCCACAGAGCGGCTGAGCCCATGAGCCGTGGCCGCTGAGCTTGTGTGTCCGGAGCCTGTGCTCCGCAACGGGAGAGGCCACAACAGTGAGAGGCCTGCATACTGCAAAAAAAAAAAAAAAAAAAACCTGGAAACAAATAACAATGAAAACACGATGGCCATAAACCTATGGAATGCAGCAAAAGCAGTTCTAAGACGGAAGTTTATAGCAATACAAGTCTACCTCAAGAAACAAGAAGAATCTCAGATAACGTTATCTAAGTTCACACCTAAAGCAATTAGAGAAAGAAGAACGAAAAACTCCCAAAGTTAGCAGAAGGAATGAAATCATAAAGATCAGATCAGAAATAAATGAAGGAAATGATAGCAAAGATCAATAAAACTAAAAGCTGGTTCTTTGAGAAGATAAACAAAAATGATAAAACATTAGCCAGACTCATCAAAAAAAAAAAAGGGAGAAGACTCAAATCAACAGAATTAGAAATGAAAAAGGAGAAGTAACAACTGACACTGCAGAAATACAAAGGATCATGAGAGATTACTAAAAGCAACTATGTGACAATAAAATGGACAACCTGGAAGAAATGGACAAATTCTTAGAAAAGCACAACCTTCCAAGACTGAACCAGGAAGAAATAGAAAATATAAACAGACCAATCACAAGCACTGAAATTGAAACTGTGATTAAAAATCTTCCAACAAACAAAAGCCCAGGACCAGATGGCTTCACAGGCTAATTCTATCAAACTTTTAGAGAAGAGCTAACACGTAGCCTTCTCAAACTCTTCCAAAATATACCAGAGGGAGGAACACTCCCAAACTCATTCTACGAGGCCACCATCACCCTGATATCAAAATCAGACAAAGATGTTACAAAAAAAGAAAACTACAGGCCCATATCACTGATGAACATAGATGCAAAAATCCTCAACAAAATACTAGCAAACAGAATCCAACAGCACATTAAAAGGATCATGTGGGGTTTATCCCAGGAATGCAAGGATTCTTCAATATACACAGACCAATTGATGTGATACACTACATTAACAAATTGAAGGATCAAAATCATATAATCTCATTGATGCAGAAAAAGCTTTTTACACTCATTTATGATAAAAACCCTCTAGAAAGTAGGCATAGTGGGAACTTACCTCAACATAATAAAGGCCATGTATGACAAACCCACAGCCAACATCATTCTCAATGGTGAAAAAATGACACCATTTCCACTAAGATCAGGAACAAGACAAAGTTGCCCACTGTCACCACTGTTATGTGACATAGTTTTGGAAGTTTTAGCCACAGCAGTCAGAGAAGAAAAAGAAATAAAAGGAATCCAAATCGGAAAAGAAGAAAAACTGTCACTGTTTGCAGATGATGTGATACACTATATAGAGAGAGAATCCTAAAGATGCTACCAGAAAACTACTGGAATTAATGAATTTGGTAAAGTAGCAGGATACAAAATTAATGCACAGAAATCTCTTGCATTCCTATACACTAATGATGAAAATCTGAAAGAGAAATTAAGGAAACACTCCCATTTACCAGTGCAACAAAAAGAATAAAATGCCTAGGAATAAATCTACCTAAGGAGCCAAAAGACCTGTATGCAGAAAACTATAAGACATTGATGAAAGAAATTAAAGATGATACAAACAGATGGAGAGATATACCATGATCTTCGATTGGAATAATAAACATTGTGAAAATGACTATAATACCCAAAGCAATCTACAGATTCAATGCAATCCCTGTCAAACTGCCAATGTCATTTTTCACAGAACCAGAACAAAAAATTTCACAATTTGTATGGAAACATAAAAGACCCCAAATAGCCAAAGCAAACTTGAGAAAGAAAAACAGAGCTGGAGGAATCAGGCTTCCTGACTTCAGACTATACTACAAAGCTACAGTAATCAAGACAGTTTGGTACTGGCATCAAAACAGAAATATGGATCAGTGGAACAGGGTAGAAACCCGAGAGATAAACCCACACTCATATGGTCACCTTATCTTTGATAAAGAAGGCAAGAATATACAGTGGAGAAGACACAGCCTCTTCAATAAGTGGTGCTGGGAAGACTGGACAGCTACATGTAAAAGCATGAAATTAGAACACTCCCTAACACTGTATACAAAAGTAAACTCAAAATGGATTAAAGACCTAAATGTAAGGCCAGACACTATAAAACTCTGAGAGGAAAACATAGGCAAAACACTCTATGACATGAATCACAGCAGGATCCTTTTTGACCCACCTCCTAGAGAAATGGAAATAAAAACAAAAATAAACGGCTCCTAATGAAACTTCAAAGCTTTTGCACAGCAAAGGCAACCATAAACAAGGTGAAAAGACAACCCTCAGAATGGCTGAAAATATTTGCAAACGAAGCAACTGACAAAGGATTAATCTCCAAAATATATAAGCAGCTCATGCAGCTCAATATCAAAAGAATGAAAAACCCAATCCAAAAATGGGCAGAAGACCTAAATAGACATTTCTCCAAAGAAGACCAAAGAAGATTGCCAACAAACACATGAAAGGATGTTCAACATCACTAATCGTTAGAGAAATGCAAATCAAAACTACAGTGAGGTATGACATCACACCGGTCAGAATGGCTGTCATCAAACAATCTACAAACAATAAATGCTGGAGAGGGTGTGGACAAAAGGGAACCCTCTTGGACTGTTGGTGGGAATGTAAATTGATACCGTCACTATGGAGAACAGTATGAAGGTTCCTTAAAATACTAAAAATAGAACTACCATATGACACAGTAATCCCACTACTGGACATATACCCTGAGAAAAGCATCATTCAAAAAGAGACATGTACCACAGTGTTTATTGCAGCACTATTTACAATAGCCAGGACATGGAAGCCACCTAAGTATCCATTGACAGATGAATGGATAAAGAAGATGTGGCACGTATATACAATGGAATATTACTCAGCCATAAAAAGAAACAAAATTGAGTTATTTGTATTGAGGTGGATGGACCTAGAGTCTGTCATACAGAGTGAAGTAAGTCAGAAAGAGAGAAACAAATACTGTATGCTAATCCATATATGTGGAATCTTAAAAAAAAAAATGGTTCTGAAAAACCTAGGGGCAGGACAGGAATAAAGACGCAGATGTAGGGAATGGACTTGAGGACACGGGGAGGGGGAAGGGTAAGCTGGGATGAAGTGAGAGAGTGGCATGGACATATATACACTACCAAATGTAAAATAGGTAGCTAGTGGGAAGCAGCCATATAGCACAGGGAGATCAGCTGAGTTCTTTGTGACCACCTAGAGGGGTGGGATAGGGAGGGTGGGAGGGAGATGCCAGAGAGGGGGGATATGGGGATATATGGTTTCGTATAGCTGATTCACTTTGTTATACAGCAGCAACTAAGACAACAATATTAAGCAATTATACTCTAATAAAGATGTTAAAAAAAAAAAAGAAAAGGTATTTGTTTGGAAACCGAACCTGAGATTATAATTTAAACATTGCTATCAAAATTCAGGAAGCAGAGAATTGGTGCATTTTTATGACAGGGAAACATTCTACTTTTTATGGTACTGAAACTTGCCCAGGCTAAGTGGTCTTTGGAATCAAATTTTAATAGTTTTCCTGTCACAGTGAATTTTAAACACTGGTGGAGTTCCTGACAGACATAAAGGACAATTCAGGTTTCTTCTCTTTCTTTGACTCCTTTTCTACATTTTCTAATTGTGTATACTTTTTAGATTAAAACCTATTCATGCCTAGTATGCAAATTTATTTTATTAATAATTAAGTTGATAAGTCCATTTCCTGATATGCAGTTGGATGTTACTGTGTCTTATCTGAATATATAATACATAGTCCCCAATACTGTATCTTGAGTGTTGCCCCCCTGCCCTGACATTAAGCAGTTCCTAAGCAGGTGCAATTGAGCCAGAGCTTTAGGCCACCAGTGAGTGTGAAGTCTCTGCCCCAGTGGTTCTCCTTGTCTGGTCCCTGAAGTGCAGTCCCAGACCAGCGGTGTCAGCGTCACCTGGGAGCTTGTTAGAAGTGCAGATTCTGGGGTTGTACCACAGATTGGTTGAATTCAACTCCTGGGATGGGACCAGGCAGTGTGTGTTTTAAAATGCCATCCTGATGATCTGGTATGTGAGAACCACTGCATCTGGACACACTAAGAGGGGTTTGGAGAGGCTACTTTCAACTGTGAGCGTGATGTCTATAGCCCATTACTTCATTGTGATTGTAAACAATGCTCTGAAATAACATAAGATTTGACTTCCTTAGGAAATTTATGAGTAGTAGTTATTCACTCTGCACTAAGATCAATGAACTATGGTAAAATGGAAAGTATTAAGTGGCACAAAAAGCATTTGAAATAATTTAAAGTGACGTTTTAACATCTTAAGCCTGTGAATCCTGAATCTGTAACCTCTTTGGTCTAGAGCATGGACCCAGTTCAAGTGGAAACAAACTGTTTTCATGTTGGCTTTTTTAGAGCATTACTAATCGTTAAGGAATTATTCAGTTTATAAACTGTCCTATTCCCAAATGTATTTCTAGTGCATTTGTTGCTTCCATGGGCCTCCGTTGTTGTTTATTTTCTCTCCATCCTCATAAAGTTGGTCTCATGAAAAGCACTACAGCAGCCCTCCTCTGGGGAGGTGTGGCATATTATGCATGAGGTTGTCTTTGAGCAGTGAAGGTCTAAGAAGGTCCTGAAGTAAGCAGTGCACCATCAGAGCTCCTGGCTAACCTGTGGGTCTGCAAGCTGTGAGAGGCTTTAGAGCCAGGAGTGAGATTTTATCACATGAACTAAAGAGTAAAGCCAAATATTTTCTTATCAAACCAAAGTAAACTAATTATCAGTATGTGTGAAATCATGTCCACTGATCAAGGTAAGTAGTTTCATTTTCTGGTGTATCTTTCTTGTTTTTGTTTTGTTTTTTTCACCCGGTTCCTGTGGGTCAATTTATAACAGCATGCTGAGGGACATGAAAGTTGCAGAGTTTGGTTTTAAGTTAAGAATAAGGTTCACATTATTTTTCAACTTTAATGTTAAAATATGTACTGTATTCATAGTTTCTGCTTCTTCCAGGAGGCTGTTTCTGGGTTTAGCGAAATACAAATTTAATAGTTCTGTTTCTCTGACTCATTCTTACTAACATTAGAAGTTTGAAAAGTTAGTCACTGACGGGAGAATACAGACAAAGAAAGCAAAAGTTTTTTCTTCCATTTCTGGTGTGAACAAAGCTAAGAAATGTTTACCACTAATCCTTTTCTAGTACTACTGCATGGAATACTGTTCTGTTCAAGCAAACACACACACACATCCCCACCATCCCAGTCTTCTCGTTTCACCAAAGTTCAGAACAGTGAATATTACTTATTTTTCAATATAAGATAACACCGTAGAGACAGGCATGGATTTTTTGTTGTTGTTGTTAGTGGTATTAAGACACCGTTTTTTTCCTACAATATTCTAGAGAGTATATTAATGAGAAGTTGATTCTTTCAAAGAGGCATGAAATACTGTGTGGTAGAAATGTAATCATGTGACAGGAAATTTCTGCTAAAAATATTTTTTAAAACTGAAATGGGTTCATTTTGTGATGCTATTTTCCCATTGTTTGTGCATGGATATTAACCTTCTTGAGGAATGTCTACCCTGCTGTCTACACTGTTAATTAAATAAAATGAACTGAAACTTAGAACAGGCAAGTCTTCATAGTTACCAAGATTCTCTTCCTTGTGGTGTCACTGTTTCCTTCTTTTTGCCTGGGGGGCAGCGGACGGTGTGGGGGGGGGAGGGACGGCAGTTGCACTGAGCTTGGAAGCCCAGGGGTGGGGCCAGTCACAGTACTGCAGCTGGGAAGCTGAGGCTCCCTCCCCCAGCTAGAAGGCCTTGACTGGCTCTGTTCCCAGGTTCCAGTAGTTGCTAGAGATTGAGTAGCCCAGCCCATATCTGCCTTGACTCCCTCCATTATCCAGGAAGAAGCCTCAGTTCCTTCGCAGGGATTCTAAGTTCAAGGTTTGTGTGATCTCCCCAAGGTTTGTGTGTTGTGTGGTTTACCATCACACTCCAAATATGAAACTTTTTTTTTTTTTTCCGGTACGTGGGCCTCTCACTGCTGTGGCCTCTCCGGTTGCGGAGCACAGGCTCCGGTTGCGCAGGCCCAGCAGCCATGGCCCACGGGCCCAGCTGCCCTGCGGCACGCGGGATCCTCCCGGACCGGGGCACGAACCCGTGTCCCCTGCATCGGCAGGCGGACCCCCAACCACCGCGCCACCAGGGAAGCCCCTAAATATGAAACTTTTTTAAAAAGCTGCAAAAGGGATGAATTCACTCTCCTTTAGTGAGTTCTCTCTTTCCCTAGAACAATTCTGTCCCTTCTCATTCCACCTTTAAATAGTTAGGGATGATTGGAGAGAAGTAGTATTCCTTCCTGAAAGGCAGCCTCAATTGGAGAGAGAAGTGCTACTCGAATTTTCTGCTCTAATGGACAACTCCCTACAGTGAGTGGCCACTACAATAATGTAGGCTTTAGAAGTTCCTTTTACGGTTTTTAAACTGAAAAGACAATAATGTAGCACTTCCTGCACACACTACTGGGTTATTTTATTGCTATTAAGTTGTCCAAGAAAATTTGTAAATATGTGCATTTAGTGTACATGTTATTTGTAAACATTTTATCTTTTTTTATGACTTGAAGAAACTTTCCTTTTTAAAACTTATGCTTGTAGACAAACTCACATAAAAATTGAAGAGAAAAATGGAATGTGAGGAATGACTCAGTGGGAAGTATTCTTAAGTCTTTGCAGGGATGATAACATGGTCTTCATTTGATATTCATCCAAAGTATAGGTAAATTAAATTTTAATTCAAGATTAAGATTTAAACTTGAACAGTTTTCCTTAGACACTGGAATATACCATTCATTCAAAAAATAAAAAGGCCTTTTCCTAGGTGGTTATAGGCTTATCCATCGCTACCACCTTTCTGATCTACCCTCTGGTAGTCATCTTTACTCTCTGTGCTATTTCTTATATATAAAATAGGAAGCTAATTTTTATTGGTCTGAAATATATTTGTAAGGTCTTCACCCTCATTTAAATATGTTCTCAAACTTATTTCCTCCCACAATCCCTGTTAAGCCTTGTTTAGATCAGATCCTTCTAAGGGTTTTTCCTCTGCTAATTGACCCAGGGTCTGTAGTTGGTCGGTCATATATTGAAGCAGACCAAAGGAAAGCGCCTCTGAGAAGAAAAATAATGTTAGTCATGGAAGCTGGTCATTCTACATGATGGTTATATTAAAACTTGGCCTGGAGAAAACCTCTCTTTCTCCTCTTAAAAGAACCACTAAGCCATTGTAGCCTGGTCATCTCCATGTCATAATATAGCAACAGTTATTTCTTATGCTCCGACCAAAAACCTTAGTTTTCCTGAATCTTTTTTCTCTTACCAGTCTGCCAATCCAATCTGTCAATCAGTCCTGCTTTGAAAGATATCAAACTAAGCATGTCTTAATGCCTCCATTGCTACTACCCTGGTTCAGTTCACACTCAACTTTTCCTTGGATTATTCCAGTACCTTCCTATCCACCTTTGGCCTCTTGAAGTCTGTTCTCCACCCAGCAGCCTGAGTGCTCCTTTAAAAATGGAAAACAGAGGGCTTCCCGGGTGGCGCAGTGGTTGGGAGTCCACCTGCTGATGCGGGGGATGCGGGTTTGTGTCCCGGTCCAGGAGGATCCCATGTGCCGCGGAGCGGCTGGGCCCATGAGCCGTGGCCGCTGAGCCTGCGTGTCTGGAGCCTGTGCTCCACGGCGGGAGAGGCCGCAACGGTGGGAGGCCCGTGTACCGCAAAAAAAAAAGGAAAACAGAAATTGTCTCTCCTCTGTTCGGAACCTTTCAGTGGATTCCCATCTCTCTCAGAGGAAAAGCCTGTGTCCTCTCAGTGACTTGCAAGGCCCTGCCTGTCCTGATGCCAGCCTCTACCCTGTTAATTCTCTGACCTCAATGTGTTCCCTGCTCATTCTGATCTGTCCATGAAGTCTGAGAGGCCAAGTTGATCCCAATTATAAAGAACTGAGACAAAGTTTTGGGGGTGGGCTGGGCATGGGTAATGAAGAGCCTGTGGAGGGCTCCATAATTGGTTTTGTATTACGGGGTTGTGTTGAGAGAGGAAGTAGATGGGAGACGTTTCTGAGTGGGAGACCAAGAAATTTGGGGAATAGTTTGCATGGAGAAAATTGTGGCAAGATGAAGAGAAAATATTTAAGATATTTTGTTCTGGTCTAAGGGTATACTCCCTCCCTTTTTTGTTTTTCTTTTTTTTCCCCTCCTGTGTTTAAGACATTTAATTCTTTGAAACTCTCCTGTTATGAGGATGATAGGAAAAGAAAGGAAACAGAATAAAATGTAACAATCTAGAAATGTTTCCTCTTTAACAGTTCTTGTAAAACTTGATTTGAAAGGGTAGGAAACCAGTAAAAGCAGTGACTGCATGACAAATGTCATAGTATAGGTACAAAATGCGTGTTTGGAGAACAGAAAAAGAGGAGCAACTGACTGTTTATTTGACTCAAGGAAACTTCCTCAAAAAGGTGACATTGGAACTAGGTTAATGTGTTTAAAGATACCTTACTGAGCTAAGGGAACCAACATATGCAAAACCATACAGGCATGAAAAGAGTATAATGTGTTACAGGAACCGCAAAGGTCAGAATGTGGCTAGAGCGTTAGGGGTGCATGGCTGTGAGAAGATAGATACGAAGCATTTACAGGCTTATGTCTGATGGTAAAGGGTCCTGTATGGTAGAGTTTTTCCTATGGATCTTGCAGTCCCATTAAAGGATTTTAAGCAAGGGAGTAATAAGATTTGTTTCATCATTCAGTGAATAAAACAAACTTTTTCTTTGTAGGATCAGTCATGTTAGACATAACTAAACATGAGTTATGTAATGCAGTTTTAAAACTCAGAATTAGAAAAATGGTTATATTTGATAAATTGGATTATTTTTCTTCCTAATTTCCTTCCTCTGTCAGCCAAAAAATATATATAGGAAATAAACGATAAGCTAGATCAGTATTTGCTTTTTAAGTTTTGCATGACTTGAAACAATCCCCTACACTGTTAGAAGCTAAACACAAATGCTATTGTGCTCCTGGTCTAGAAATGTAGCCAGGGGAAAAATATGAGGCCTGCTGGTCTGATTACACAGCAACGAGTAAGGAAAGCAAATATCCATGTAAGCTGTTAAATATTAAATTTTAGTAAAATGAGATTTATATTAATGTTTGTCTTAAAAGAATATCAAAATAAAAAGGAGAGTTGGGATAGATTAGAGATTGTCACCAAGCCCTTTTTCTAAAACCACCTACCTTGTCAGATTTTTTTAAAACTACCAATAATCAAGGTCTGCATCTACCTGTGAACTGTGCCTAAGCAATGATACTAGAGCAGTAAAAATTTCTCTAATTTATGAGGAACTTAAGTAACTTTCTCATGGTCACAAAGTAAATAAATAATCATGTCAAAATTTTGACCTTTCAACCTCTAGTTTTCCTAATCCACCCTGTTTCCTCCTGGTGGGGGTGGGGAGGGGGGCATGCACTTCCCAGATAAACATAGCCTTCCTTCCCAGGCCTGGCTGATCTGGGCCTTGGACTACAGTGATAGGATTGGTGCATTTGAAATAGCAGTTCAGGTTGAAGGACTGGCTGGCCCTAAAGAGATTTTCCTACTCGGTAGAGTTCATTTTATCCATTACTACCATGAAGCCAAATTAGGTTTGAAAAATGAATGAACTGTGTCAATAACTGCAAAACAAAGTGGGCTGAGAAGCAGAACTCAGCCAGTAATTTTAAACAGGCAACGTGAAGTAGGCAGAAGCTCATAGAACTTAAGTTTATAGAGAGCGTTAAGCTAGAATGTTTTGGCCATTGGGAACCAGGTTTAGAGAAATCAAGTTCAGAAAAATAAACCAGAAAAGCAGATACAAAATTAATGAAAATCGAGCTAGGTCAGGAAGGATTTGCTTATGAAAAGGGTGTATTTTTCCCTTTGTGAAGAGAAATAGTAGTCCATTCTTGGTTGCTGTGATTGACATTATGAAAAACAATTCTATGTGGTTTTAACAACATCCTTGTCAAACCTTATGAAACATTTTGGCCAGTTTGATTTTCTTCTTCTCTCTGGACCTGCAGATAAATTTACTGTGAATAAATGGAAAATAGTTTGGCAGTGGGTAAAAGGAAGAGCAAAAGCCAAGATTCTGGTTAATTTATAAACCAGACATCTTGAATAAATGAGTTGGCTATAGCTGTTAGGAGAAAAACTAACTTTTGCCCTTCAAGTTCATTTCTTACATCTGTTTTTATTTCTTTCAGAGTTTATAAAGGCAATAAAATTTTTAATTTTATTGTTTTCAGAAGTCTCTTCTTTCAAAGCAAAGCTTGCCATACTCTCCATCGGCCAGAAATAATCTCTCTTTTGAATTCTCAAGGTTCCTAATTAGTAGCTTTTCATATGAACCAGGGGATGTCTATTTTTTTTTCAGTAGTAGATTCTAAAATCAGATAACTTTATCAACCAGATGTTGAAGAGAGCCTCACGCTCAGCATATAATTATTAGCTGTGACTTAAACAGGAGTCAGTTGATGCTGCAACCCTAAATCATTTCTATTAAAATTTCAGAGTCTTCATGGAATCCCCATTTTATGATATAAATTCGGTGGAACTTTAGTTTAACAGCTTAAAATTATGAAATCTATTTTATATGGCTTCTACTGAAAATACTAATTTGATCCAAGCCTGTTACCAGGATACCAGGAATGGTAGTTCTCAATCTCAACTGCACATTGGAATCCCCTGGGAAGCTTTAAAACACACTGATACCTGGGTCCCACTCCCTAGAGATAGTGATTTCATTGGCTTGGGTTTCAGCCCAGGTATTTATAGTTTTCTTTTTTAAAGCTCCACAGGTGATTCATGGTTGAGCAGCACTGACCAAGAAGCATGACCTGTTGGCTTATTTGTTCACACGCAATAGGTAGCTGGGGAAGATAGTTCTTGTGAAAAATATTTGGAAGACAAAAGAATCACTAGCATGCTAGGCATGTGGGATTTAGACCAATAACAAACTAAAGGTTATACCATATAACATTGTTAATTTACCAAATACATCCCAGAGTCATCTGTAACCCCAGCTGTGCTAGATCAATTGTGCTATGATGCTGCCAGTGAGTTCCCTGAAACCTAGAGGGTTTTCCTTGCCCAAGGTCACATTGCTAGCTGGGGACAGAACCAAGATTGATTCTGGAAAATTAAAGTACAAATGTATTATAACATAGTGCTATAATAATAGTGTGATAACATTGTATCATTTATAGTACTAATCCATGGTTTGTTGCCTTGATTATTTAGGTCAGGGTCTGCAAACCTTTTCTGTAAAGGGCCAGATGATAAATATTTTAGGCTTTGTGGGCCATATGATTTCTGTTGTAACTACTTAACTGCCAACCTAGCGAAAAACATCATATGCAGTATGTACGAGAACGAATGTGGCTGTATTCCAATAAAACTTCATTAACAAAAATAAGTGGTGGACCAGATTTGGCCTGTGAACTGTGGATTGTAGATCTCTGAGGGACTCACAGGCTGTAGTTTGCAGTTCCCTGATTGAAGGGCATTCTAATCTTCCTACTTGAAAGCAGTTTGAAGATCTTACTGATCCTATACAGTGCCTGGCACTGATTCTGTTAACTGATTCTTGCAAGGTGCTAAATATTTTTCTTCATTTCCTTCATTTTAATTGAAGTATAGTTGAAGTACAATATTATATAAGTTATAGGTGTACAATATAGTGACTTGCAGTTTTTAAAGATTATACTCCATTTATAGTTATAAGATATTGGCTATATTCCCCATATTGCACAGTTTAGCAAGGTGCTAAATAAATGCTTACTGAATTAAGCATTTATTAAGCATTATTAAGTAAATGCTTACTGAATACATGCAATTCTTAACTTTTATTACTTTTATCTCCAGCCTACTCTTATAACCAGTCTTCGGGTAGGAGAAAAGTTGGCACATATTCCGGCTATGAAGAAGAAACGCACTTTAGTTCTTTGAGGTCTGTGGCAGGTTGTAATTGCTGGGTTTAGTAGAATTTTTGAAAGGAATAGAGACCTGATTCCCTGAGGACATTTATTATTATCTTAATTTCTTAGAGTAGATTCTAAGACTTTATTTAAAAACTCAAAATATTTCTTAAACTTGGTTTTGTGACAACTAGCGGGTCATTAACAATTTAAAGAGTATGTTTAGTTTCTCAAAACAATTCAATTCATTTGGATTTAAGATCACTATAGTGTATCTGGTGAGTGGAGTCTTTGGCCAAGCAGAGCAAATACTGATGAGCCCTCACAGCCCCAGAAATACTGGAAATACAGCCCCAGATCATGAGCTCATTTCCAGTGCAAAATACAAACAAGCCTGACAACAGGGCCATCAGTTGTAGTGAAAAGAGCACTGACCTTGGAATCAAAAACCTGGTGTGACTCTTAGATTTACCACTATTTACCAACCTTACTTTCTTCAACTATAATATGCAGATATCTGTCCTACATACCTTTTATGGATGCTGAAGGTGAAATATGGTATGACATGTGAAAGTGCCTCATGGGGTCTTTCTGACCTCTCCTTGAAGAGGTCCGGGTCAGGTCTAGCAGAAGCGACAGCCGTGTAGCCAAGAGCTAAGTAGGACTAGACTAGCATGGAGTGAACCTAAGGGACTATGCCCGTTGGTTTCCAGAGGGAATGTCTAAGAGTCTGTAATGGAGAGACTCATCCTAGAGCAAAGAGATCAGAAATTGGAAGAACTGAAGAGCAAGTGAGGAGGAGGTTCAAAGCTGGGAGGAGGCAAGGAAGTCTGGGACGCTGTTTAGTGACTCCAGATAAGATTCCCATTCTTATCTCATACTTCTTTTTTAATCTCGTATGATATTTTTTTTAATGTCTTGGATATTTGGAAGCTCCTGGCTGCATAGTGTTTGCTGAAATAGAGGCACAGAGTCATGGCAGATAGCTATACTATAACAGATGTAATCACTTTGTTACCCGCTGAGTGAAAGCCAAAGGATTATGAGCTAGGGTCCCAGCCCCGAAGGTACTTACAAACTATATGTATATATGACATCTAACACCAGCCTAGTCACTTAACACCACCTCAGTTGACTCATCTTTATAATGGACATTAAAATGCCTACCTTACTTTATCCTATCATAGGATTCTTAAAAGGAACAAATGAAATAATGCATATAAAGTACTTCACATACCTTATACTTGGCTCAGAATAAACAATATTGTTCGATTTTATTACTACCATTATTACTACTAGTAGTAAGAACAGTACTAGCATTTGCAAGCATACTGGTTGTATATTGTGTATGTTTTAAAGCACTATGAAATCCCAAGTTATGATGGTTAATTTTTTTGTGACATTCAGGATAGATATTTGTGTGTGTGTGTTACTGAAGGACATCTTAGCATCAGTGCATCCCTGTCTGAAGCTATGCATTGCACTGCATTTATACAAACTCCTCTTGATGTCTAGAAAACAAATCAGTTAAGAAAAGCCTATTTTGAAAAATTGTTTTTTTCAGGGAGCACAGTCTGTCCTAATACCCTGTTGTATGTGGGTTATAAGTCTTTAGGAAAAAGTCAAGCTTCTTATAAAATGTTTTGCCTGATCTTGGGGTTTAAACACACAGGGAAGTCACAGAACAAAGGAACAGTTGTATCTGCTTGCCACTCTCCAAATTAAAGGCCAGTGATGTCCTTTTGGTTTTTTTTTAAATTTATTTATTTATTTTTTACTGAGTTGGGTCTTTGTTGCTGCCCGTGGGCTTTCTCTAGTTGCGGCGAGTGGGGGCTACTCTTTGTTGCAGTGCACGGACCTTTCATTGCGGTGGCCTCTCCTGTTGCGGAGCACAGGCTCTAGGCACGCAGGCTTCAGTATTGCAGTATGCGGGCTCAGTAGTTGTGGAGCGCGGGCTCCAGAGCGTAGGCTCAGTAGTTGTGGCACACAGGCCTAGCTGCTCCGCAGCATGTGTGATCCTCCTGGACCAGGGCTTGAACCCGTGTCCCCTGCACTGGTAGGCGGACTCCCAACCCCTGAGCCACCAGGGAAGCCCCAGTGATGTAATTTTATATTCAGAGGTCTTATGATACTTGTCTCAATGAAATGAAACTGCCTGCATTATTCTACATATTACTGTTCTCTGCATTGTTAATTATTATAATACTTTACATCCTGTTTTATAACCACTTTAAGAAAAGAAAAAGTCCCTTTGGAGATTTTTTTGTGTTTACTAAATTACATGCGTTTGTCTGCTAGGCTGTGGGATTATGCATGTGAGAGGAAGAGGGAGGTGGAGAGAATGGAGAGGAAGTATAGACTGGCAGGATTACAGAACGTAATTTCATCTGATTTTTTAAGCTGAGCGCTGCTCCAGTTTTAGACTCCACGTGCAGGACTCAAGCATCCTGGGTCTGCCCCTAATGCTGCTTTTGTGGTCAGCACATTATGGGATTGGGCAGCATTGAAGCTGGGGACAGCAGGGTCATGTCTAAAAAGCCAAGGCCGGGTTGGAGTTTCAGTTCATAATTTGAGAGTCACAGTCATGAGGGCAGCCAAGATGATTATGGGGAAGTCAGGAGCAGTAGAGATGGGAAAGTATGGGAAGTAGCCCAAGCAACTTGTTAGAATGGGAGGAGTCCCTGGGGCAACTTGTCCCAAAATGTGTTCCATGCTCCATGGGATGTTAATTTGTAATAAATGATGGAAAGCTTTCATGGATGTATACTGGGTTCAAAGTTAAATAGGTTTTTGTTTTTGTTTTTTACTGTAGTGCTCTGCATTGGCCTCTAGTATGCCCACTGGCATCATGAGTCTGCAAGATAAAACTGTCAAATTTGGCAGGTCACAAATACTTCATATAGAATCATGGTTGGTTGGTTGGTTGTGGTGGGGTGGTGGAGGGGGGCATTGAGAAATCCTGTTCACAGAACACACTTTGGGGAAAGTTGTCCTAGCACATGTGACACCTGCTGTGAAGACTCCTGTGACTTTTCACCTGGGCTCTTTTTTTTTTTACATCTTTATTGGAGTATAATTGCTTTACAATGGTGTGTTAGTTTATGCTTTATAACAAAGTGAATCAGTTATACATATACATATGTTCCCATATCTCTTCCCTCTTGCGTCTCCCACCCTCCCTATCTCACCCCTCTAGGTGGTCACCAAGCACCGAGCTGATCTCCCTGTGCTATGCAGCTGCTTCCCACTAGCTATCTATTTTACGTTTTCACCTGGGCTCTTTAATGGACTGCTGAGCCCTATGGAGTCCTGAAGGAACCCACAAACACCCAGAAACCTGTCCGTTCTCTCAATAAGTGCCTTTTCCCTCCCTCCAGGGAAACTGATATTTGTTACTGTTATTAATAAAATTAAGGAAATCAGTTCTTCTTATAGAAGGAAAGACAGGTGATTTAACCCATAATTACTGAGACCAAAAACAACAACAAAATGGGTCAGAGTCTCTTATAGCTGGCCCTGCATGGGGCAAATAGGCTTTCCCCCCCTCCCTTAATAGTCAATAAAATGATATTTTAAAGAAAATATCAAAGGGAATATGTCCGAAAACTTTAACAAGGAGATTGGAAAATGAGGCAAGTGGAGCGTTAAGATTGGCCAAACCTAATGAACATCAGGGCAGACTGTTCATCCTGAACAGTCTCACAGGCTCCTAAAATATCTCACACAAAACTCAAAACTCTATTCTTCTTGCATTCTTTTTTTTTTGGCTGCGTTGGGTTTTCGTTGCTGTGCATGGGCTTTCTCTACTTGTGGTGAGCAGGGGCCACTCCGTTGCGGTGCACGGGCTTCTCTTGTTGCAGAGCATGGGCTCTAAGCTCCTGGGCTTCAGTAGTTGTGGCACGTGGGTTCTAGAGTGCAGGCTCAGTAGTTGTGGCGCATGGGCTTAGTTGCTCCGCGGCATGTGGGATCTTCCCAGACCAGGGCTTGAACCCGTGTCTCCTGCATTGGCAGGTGGATTCTTAACCACTGTGCCATCAGGGAAGCCCCATCTTCTTGCATTCTTAAAGTGAAAGGCACTGTTTCCCTGTCATGTTAGTCAGAAGCTTAAGTAAGTGTTATCCTTTCCTCCTCTTTGTCCCTTCCTTCTTAAGCCAGTCCCTTACTGATTCTTTCCTCAGTAAGCCTCAGATCCATTCCTCTCCTCTTCACCCTCTGCCATTGCTGATAGGGTGAATAGTGCAGTTGCTTCCTAGTTGCAGTTAGCAAGGGGTTGGGGGCAGGGGGACTGACACCTATGGAATTGTGCATATCTCTAGGAATTACCTGAGAGTAAGGATTATGTTTTATTTGTCCTCCTGTCCCCAGTAATTAGCAGAGTACCTGGCACTTTTAATTAGGGAGTTATCACTCAGTACATGTAAGGAGGAACAAAAAGAAAAAAAGAAAGAATAGAATAAAGTAGAAGCTTGATAAGTTTTCTTACTCATTTTGCAGTTGATCATTGGATATTCTCAGAGCTTACAAAAACAGTTTGTACTTTGGAAGCATAAAGATGAGAGCTATTAAATACTGAGTTTAAGTGGTCATAAGCACTTAAATGTGCTTTTCAGAAAATGATTAATTGTTTAAAAACCAGCAATTGTGCCTCATATTAAATGAAGAAATGTCAAATAGAGGAAAAATGAAAAAAGTTATGGAATCCAGGACACATATTTACAATCATGGTAAAGGGTGAAGAATAATTATTAAATTGTTTGGGATTAAAATGGTCTGTAGTAAATTCTACTCCACGTCAAATGTCAGGCATTAGGGAATTCCCTGGCGGTCCAGTGGTTAGGACCCTGCGCTTTCACTGCTGAGGACTCGGGTTCAGTCCCTGGTCAGGAAACTAAGATCCCACAAGCCGCGCAGTACGGCCAAAAAAAAAAAGTCAGACATCACATTGTCATTACTAATACTGTTACCATGTTTAATGCACCAGGCCACATATTTGTAAATAATTCATTATTGTATTAACTTGCAAAAGAGTCATTAATTGGCCGGAATTTATCCAAAATGACCTATTGGGAATCCCTGAACGTAGCAGAGGCACTGAAGCAAATGGCAGCTGTTAAGACAGTAAACCAGCGTGAGCAAGTGCTGGGTGGTAGTAAATCATAATTTAGGCAATGGTAAGGGCAAATATAAGCAGATAGGGCGGGCATAGAAGGAGGCAAAAGGTAGGGTTCTTAAGAGGCTGGAGGGAGGAGAGAGTAAAGATCTGGTCCCCTGATCCACTACCCTGGCATTATACAGCATTGGGCATTATACAGCATTGCGTATTATACAAGTTGTAACAGTAATAGCAAGTAGTTATATAGCAATTACCGTGTGCCAGCTACTGCTCTAGTACTTTCACTAGAATTAATTAAATCATAATCCTCACAACAGCCTTATGAGAGGGGTACTGTTATGAATCCTATGAATTCTCATTTACAGATCAGGAAATTGAAGTAAGTCAATCAGCTATTAAATGGTGAAGCCAGGATTTGAATTTAGGCAAATTAGAGTTATATGACTGACATGCCCTGAAGAATGTTTATATTGCCCTAAGGATATATTTAGTGTATATAATTACTAGTACAACTGACCTGGAAACAGCCAAGTGTTGTGCTTCTGGGGATCAAGGAAAGCTGCCTAGGTGTGCATATGTGCAGCATCTGAACTGACTCCCCTCCCCCCGACATTTATTTATGTATTTATTTATTTATTTAGCTGTGTTGGGTCTTCGTTGTTGTGTGTGGGCTTTCTCTAGTTGTGGCGAACGGGGGCTACTCTTCATCACGGTGCATGGGCTTCTCACTGCAGTGGCTCCTCTTGTTGCAGAGCACAGGCTCTAGGCACTCAGGCTTTCAGTAGTTGTGGCTCACGGGCTCTAGAGTGCAGGTTCAGTAGTTGTGGCACGTGGGCTTAGTTGCTCCATGGCATGTGGGATCCTCCTGGACCAGGGATTGAACCTGTGTCCCCTGCATTGGCAGGTGGATTCTTAACCACTGCACCACCAGGGAAGTCCCTGAGCTGACTTTTTGATACAGATGATCATATTGGGGAAATCTAACACCAGTTAGCAGGCCCATATGCACATTAATATACTTAGAGATCTTTTATAGTATGTATGTTCATAGATTTCAAAACTTAAAACTGTTACGAACCTTAGGCTCTGGCAAAAAGTTTGATGACTTCAAAACAGCACTTACTTGATTACATGGATGGGCAGCTTCTCAGGGATATTTCTCATTGTCAGTACAGCAGTAATGCAGGTTCTTTTGATAAATCTAGGCCCCAGTTTCTTCCACTTGGTTATAAAAAAGAAGGAACCAAGAAATGGGTGTTATTATAAATTGGCATCAGTTTATCGGGTAAAGCACAGCAGGCTATGAACCTCTCCAACTCAGATGGTGTCAACTAGAACCGCCCTTTGCAAGCAGGCAGAAGGAGCAGCATGTAATTGATTGTGGTTTCTCTTTACTCCCACCTTCCCCTCTGGTCATGGCTGCAGGCATAGAGTAATATTTTGTGCTTTAAATGGCAAGAACTTTTCTGTAATCTTGACCAACATTCTTAGTTAACTATAGCCGAAAGGGGAATCTCCATCGGTGTATGGTTGTGGGTGGAAGAGCTGCCACCAGCTCCCTTCCCTGTGCAGGGGTATGCAGAGGAAGTTTGGTCTCTACCTAAAAATAACACCATGCCAAGGCACAGCAAAACACACTGACCAACCAGGCCCAACACCAACCCAGAAGGCATCGTGGAATGTGCACTTTCAACACTTTCTATGCGGGGACTCATGGCACCTAATGAATGGTCACTCTGAAAGTGGGGAGCAGGGATTCAGACCCCTAGAACCCATGGTTGAATTGTAGTGATATACATAGTCTGCTGTACATACATATATTAATACATAACAGGTACTATGGCTGTGGGCCTCATCTGTGAGCTCCTACTCAAAACTGGAATTTTGACAGTCTTAGTGAGATGTGTTTCAGTTCATCTAATAGATTTTACCTTTGAAAGGATCAGTCGCAATAGCATTCTTCAGTCACAGTAGCATTCTTTAGAAATTTTACTATCCTTTTCACTACTTTTGAGTAGCAAAAATTTCAATAAAGTTATGGAGCATGTTTCAGGAAAATAAAATATTTCTAGTTTAAAAACAAATGACTTTTGTGTTTTTAGAGGCTGCATTTATCTTATCTCATTACATATGTTGTTGCATATACCTTAGATACAATAGTAACAGTTGCCTTTTTACATATTTTATTTTATCATACAGCAATGGGACCTTTAAAAATAATGAATATCTACAGTCACCTACCTTCAAGGCTTATTTTGAGTTCATATTACTTTTGAACTTCAAAGACCTAAAGCAATCTGCTTTTCCT
Source organism: Orcinus orca (assembly GCF_937001465.1). Classification (NCBI taxonomy): domain Eukaryota; kingdom Metazoa; phylum Chordata; class Mammalia; order Artiodactyla; family Delphinidae; genus Orcinus; species Orcinus orca. The sequence continues at coordinate 26,810,771 of NC_064569.1, forward strand.
GACAGTATAACTCTGTACTATACTATAATTTTAGGTAGCATCAGATGCTGAGTCTGAAACATTGGCAGCCATAGTGCATTTGAGTTAGTGACTCTAATAAATGTAAATAAAATTACAGATTATAATAAATAAAAGTATTTCAGTTGCTGGGATTTTTGGCTGCTACTTTTTTTTTATCAAGACAAACATCTGGATAGTTCTACAATTCCAGATGTTTAGAAATCTGCTGGGTTGTGAGGAAGTTTACTTGGGTAAAGTTTTTTGTTGTTTTTTTTTCCCCCACGATATTTAGAATTTGTGTATAAATAACCTAGAATGTTTAAAAATTTACCTAAGAATGGAAATGTTTGAAATTTTGTTTAGATTAAGCTCTCAAACAGCTACATGTCTCCTTTATTGTTGGAATTTAGAAAGCACCTCTCATGAAATAGAAAATGAGAATGTAAGCAAATGAGAAACTTTCCTGAAGTATCTAGAATTCATTTCTTCAACAATTATTTACTGAGCCTCTACTTATGTGGCAGGTGGTATTCCTGAGATGTTCCCAGGGCTTACATTCTAACCAGGGGAGACAGACAATTAAGAAAATAAATAATGTAGTCTTTTAGAAGGTGATAAAGGCTATGGGGTGGGGGGCGGGAAACCCTGTGAGTAACAGTAATACTAGATGGAGTGGTCAGGGTAGCCCATGTTGACAAGATGCAATTTGAGCCAAGATGTGAGGAGAAAGCAGTTATCTGGGGGAAGAGCATTCCAGCAGAAAACAGCTAGACCAAAGGCTGTAAAGCGTGCTTGGCCTGTTGGAGGAATAGCAGGGAACCAGTATGACTAGCACGGAGTGAGCAAGGGGGCAATACTAGGCAATGAGGTCAGTGGCAAGGGAACTAAGGTCAGATCATGTAGAGCCTGTCAGCCACTGTGAAGAGTTGAGTTGTTAAACTGTGAGTGAAATGTGGAGCCATGGAAGAATTTTAAGCACAGGAGGGACATAATCTGACTTGGGTTTTAAAAGGGGTCTCTGTGGCCTGTTTGAAAACACATACAGAGGACAAGCGTAGGCACAGGGAGACCAGGTGGAAGGTCTTGCTGTAATCCAGTCAAAGATTGTGGTAATTTAGGCCAGAATAGTAGCTGAGCAGGTGGTAGTGGTAGACGGTAGAGTCAACAGAATTTCTTGATGGATAGGCTGTAGAGTCTGAGAGAAAAGGAGAGGACTTTAGGACACTTCCAAGCTTTTTGTCCTAAGCACAGATGAGGTTGCCATTAACTGAGATGGAGAGGATGGTAAAGGCAGTTAATTTTGAGTGAGAGTTGGGAGACAAGGGTGTCAGATTTGGGTGTGAGTTCTTACACATACTAGTAGAGATGCTAAGTAGGCAATTGAATATATTAGTATTTCTTTTTGTTTTATTAAGCAAGGGATATGCTTTTTTACTTAAAATTTTTATGTTAAAAATGCATAATATAAAGTTTACCATCTTAACTTTTTTTTTTTTTTTTTTTTTTTTTTGCGGTACACGGGCCTCTCACTGTTGTGGCCTCTCCCATTGCGGAGCACAGGCTCCGGATGCGCAGGCTCAGCGGCCATGGCTCACGGGCCCAGCCACTCCGCGGTATGTGGGATCCTCCCGGACTGGGGCACGAGCCCGCGTTCCCTGCATCGGCAGGCGGACTCTCAACCACTGCGCCACCAGGGAAGCCCCATCTTAACTATTTTAAGCGTACAGTTCATTGGCATTAAGTACATTCACATTGTTGTGCTACTGTGACAATCATCCGTCCACAGAACTCTTTTGATCTTGTAAAACTTAACTTTTGTAAAACAATAACTTCATTCTCCTATCCCTCCAGTCCCTGGCAACCACTATTCTACTTTCTGTCTCCGATTTTGACTACTCTATGTACCTCATTTAAATGGAATCATAAGGTATTTGTGTTTCTCAACTGGCTTATTTCACTTAGTAGAATGGCCTCAAGGCCATCCATGTTATAGCATGTATCAGAATTTCCTTCCTTTTTAAGGCTGAATAATATTCCATTGTACGTATATGCCATATTTGTGTTTATCCATTCATCCGTCAACAGATACTTGGTTTGCTTCCACATCTTATCTATTATGAATAATGCTGCTATGAACATTGGCGTACACATGTAAAGGATATACTTTTAAAAATAATTTGTAGGGCTTCCCTGGTGGCGCAGTGGTTGAGAGTCCGCCTGCCGATGCAGGGGACGCGGGCTCGTGCCCCAGTCCGGGAGGATCCCACGTGCCACGGAGCGGCTGGGCCCCTGAGCCATGGCCGCTGAGCCTGCGCGTCCGGAGCCTGTGCTCCGCAATGGGAGAGGCCACAGAAGTGAGAGGCCCGTGTACCGCAAAAACAAAAAACAAACAAACAAACAAAAATAATAATTTGTAGTTCATATACTTGGCGACTTTCATAGATTTTTCTCTCTTTTTTTGCGGTACGCGGGCCTCTCACTGCTGTGGCCTCTCCCATTGCGGAGCACAGGCTCCGGACGCGCAGGCTCAGCGGCCATGGCTCAGGGGCCCAGCCGCTCCGCGGTATGTGGGATCCTCCCGGACTGGGGCACGAGCCCGCGTCCCCTGCATCGGCAGGCGGACTCTCAACCACTGCGCCACCAGGGAAGCCCGATTTTTCTCTTTTTTATATAAATAATTAATAAGTACATTTTCATTATAAAAGATTTAAATGATATTGCTGTATAGACAGCAAAACATAAAAGTTCTCATTCATTCTCTCACCCTACCCCTGTCCCCTTGCCATATTACCTTACATTCATTTCAGTACAGTTATACACGTTTGTATGTATATTATTTCTTTTTTTAAAGTGGGATCATATTGTACATATTTTTCTAGTTTTTTGTCTTTTATTTAATAATATCTTGGAAATCTTCCCAGTCTTATTTTTGTTTTTCTGTTTTTCACAGCTGCATATGTTGCATTGACTGTCCATATGCATATACTTTTACACACACAAGATTGTTTCTGTAGATTAGATTCCTAGAATTAGATTTTCTAGGTCCAAGGAAATTTCTTAAACTGTCCATCATATTTTCTTCTGAAGATCCTTTGTGGTTTGCTTATTATTTGGCAGGGTGGAGTGGACGTGGGTATGGATTTTATTATTGAGGTCTTGAAGTTTGGGAAACTGAAGTCGTTTTCTGAAATAAATTTCCTTGCTCAGGATTTGTTCCTCATTGAAAAATGAGTTGTGAACCATGAGTTTTATAATTTTAATTGCTTTTTTAAAAGTGCAATTGATCTCTTAATCCAGGCATTTTGAATAGCACATGGGAGATATGACCCATATCCAGAACTGTGGGACAGGTGGGGAAACTTTGAAGGGATGATAGGAGAAGACTGTTGAAAAATGTCTTATAAATAGAATATTTTCCAGTGTAGAAACTTGTCAGACATCACCTTACTCAGTGACCAAGGTTAATACCACATGATAATCATGTTGGTATCATGCAGTGATGTAATGCAGTGAGATGGGTACATCACCTCTGTGATGTTCTTCCCCCAAACCTGTAAACCCAGTCTAATCATGAGAAAACATCAGAGAAACCCAGTTTGAGGGACATTCTACAAAATACTTACCAGTACTCTTCAAAACTGCCAGGGTCATGAAAGACGAGCAAAGACTCAGTAACTCTCACAGATTGGAGAACTAAATGCAACATGATATCTTGGTTTGGATCCTGTGACAGAAAAAGAATGTTAGTGAAAAAAATGGTGAAATCTGAATGAAATCTGTGGCCTAGTATTGTACCAATATTAAATTTTTAGTTTTGATAACATACTGTAGTTACATAAGATGCTAACCTAAGAGCCTGGGCACAAGTCTTCTGTAAATCTAAGATTATTTCAAAATATTGTTAGTTTTTTTTTTTTCTTTTTTAAGTATCACTTTTCTTCTGGACAATATACACCTAGGAAGATTGTTTCTCTTAGAAAACTACTCTGTGCTCTTAAATCAAGAGATCCTCTTGTCCTGAGGGGTGGAGTCCATGGAGATCTTCTGGGCTAGAGACTTGGTGCAGTTGGGAGAGATATTATGGTTGGGTGAGGCACTATAGACATGGTCATAAAGATGTGATCTGAGGTCATGGATACCATGACAAGAGATCAGGCCTGAAGAATCAAGAAGTGAACGGACTTTGCTTTGGAGTAAATCCAACCTTAATTTGTGAAAGAGCCATTCAAGAATAAGTTGGCAAAACCCAACACAAAATGTTGCAAATAGAAGACAAAGTTACCCTAACCAGTCAGAGAGATTATCTGCCACTCACAAGTACTATGCAAAAGACACATAAATGAAAGTTAAGCCATAGTGGGAACCTCTCCAGTTGGAACAGGGAGGTTTATGCAGTCAAAGATGAGGCTGGATTAACTGAGAATATCTGAGGATACCCTGCAGTTACATCTGTCTAGGCAGTTCTTACAGGAGATATGACCCAGCAAGCATAAGACAGAGGAATGCAAAATGGTTAAGACCAGTACCTAAATAGATTACCAATCCTCAAGAAGAGACAGTAAATAGGACCCCTCTCCCTGTGCTAACATAATGTAACTGGTTGTATCTGTGTCCAGAGTTACGTGTTTAATCACTCATACTGGTTCTTGGTAAATTGGAATCTGAAAGCCTCTATAATATAAAATTTCTTGAATAGGTAGACCATCTGGTTACAATTTTGGTTTCAAGTCCCTGTTATGCAACTGGTACCCAAATAAGGACTGTCTCCAAATGTGAATAGGCTGAGTCAGTGATAAACAAGCAAAAAGAAGTATTCCTCTGTGTTGCTAATATCCAGGATGTTAAAAGATGATTTAATGAAATGGTGCTGCCTAATTTTAGTCAAACTTCCTTTACCATTATATGTTTGACCTAGACCATGGTCAGCAAACTTGTCCTGTAAAGGACCAGTTAGTAAATAATAGTAAAGATTTTGGGCTTTGCATGGTCTCTGTTGCATATTTGTCTTTGCTTTTTTTTTTTTTTAACAACCTTTTAAGAATGTGTTTTCTGTGTCTTTCACCATATTTTCATACCTTGTGATAATGGCTGAAGTTTGGAGATGGGTTTTAAATAATGATCTGAAATGAAGTTTCTGGCTGTGGATTTATTATCACTGGCAAAAGATATGTAATCATGACTTTAATGGATTCAAAAGAAAATAGATGTGTACTTGATCTCCTACTGCAGGCGTTTCATCACATTCATCTGAGATGTTATCTAATAAATATGATCTTGTAAACCCATCAGATCCTGCAAGCTTGCTATCCAGAAATTAAGTGCCTAGTTTTCAATTAAAAATTATTATTTATTCAAGACATGTTTTGTTTCTAAATAGGTTAATTATTAAAGTAGTTTCATCGTTTAATATGTTACAGTGGTGATCTATTTTTTAAAGATTCAGTTTAATTTGTTTTCTCATTTACTCCTTAGCTGCCTCCTTTTATAGTTTTGTTGCTGTAATCATCTCTAAAGCTGCATTCTTGCTTTCACAGTGTCTCATTTTACTGTCAAGTTACAGTTTCTGCCTCTGATTTGTAGTTGGGCTGTGGCTTTTCACTATTTCTGCCCCAAGGCCATCCTTCACTAGACCCCAGCAGGTGGCCTTTCAGATACTAAGCCATTCTTGGGATCATTGTGGAACAAACATCCTAATGCCCCTAAAAGGCTAAGTGGTTGGATGGTACACTGTGGATTTTAGGAATATGCTTTGCCTACTTCATGTGGTTTTTCTAAGAAGGTAGATAGGATCACACATTCAAAGACTGAGCTTTTATTTCTTCTGTTTATAATTTCTTCTGTTTATAATTTATAATATGCTGTCAAATGTTCCTTAAATCTTGCATTCAAGGCCTTTATTTGGCTAAACAATGCTTTATTTAGTTGGCAGCCCATTTTAGCAGAAGGGTGTCTGATGAAACTCATTTAATGTGTTTTAGCATTGGGTCTCTAATAACTTCTCAGACAATACTTGGAACTATTAATATCTTCTAAAATTTGTTTTACCTAGATATATTTTAAGGGGAGAACAGAAAATAAAGCAGTATTGTAGTTTTTAATCAATATTACCCAATCAATTGAAGTAAAAGGGAATTTTTTTACTCAACAAAAAGTTGATTGGGTTTTATTAGCTTTTCTTGTTTTGAATAATTATTAACGCCTTTTATCTCTAATAGTTCTCATTTTAAATATTTGGATTCTGTAAAAATGTAACTGTTTCTTAGTCAAATGATAGTTTCTTAAATGGCATACTTTTATTTAACGATAGTGAATTTCCTGGTAGAAATTTTATTTTCTCCTAAACAGGGTCTAATCTGTTGTTAATATCACCATGTCAACTAGAAGAAAGGAAAATTTAGCATGCGTTTAAAGAGAAAACACTGGCTTATGATTTCTTTAAAAGTCTCTGAAATTCAGTATTTAACTTCTTGTATCAGAAATTGAACTAAGAATTGATCTGTTCTCCATCTATGCTTCATGATGTATTTCAGTTTTTTAAAGCACTGCAGTGTTTCAAAGATTTTTGAGTTGTAACTAAATATGAATATTATCTACATACTCTCGTCATTCTTTTTTTTTTTTTTTGAAAACATGGGTATTAATAATACGTTGATTTGGAGTCTGAGTAAGCTAGTGAAAGAGGGTCATGGTGTGTGTGTGTGTGTGTGTGTGTGTGTGTGTGTGTGTGTGATTTCTTCATTTTTAATCAAACCATTCTTCTAGAGTCTTTAGGTCAGCTGTCATGTTCATGCTTTCCTGCTTTGTTCTTTTGAACCACTCAATGACTGGTGACTGGATGCTGGAAAGGAACGCTTTTAACAGATTAGTGCTGGGGCCCTCTGGTCCTCTCCTTCACCTGCATCATAGCAGCTGCATTCTGCCCTTTCCATGGCCCTGCAAGGAAAGGGGCGGGGGGTGGGGGGGGGGGAGAGAGAGAGAGAGAGAGAGAGAGAGTGTGTGTGTGTGTGTAGTAGTCAGCAGTCTCTGTCAGCGTGTATTATAAGGTTTCTCAAGCACGTGGAATGAGATCTTTCTCAGGAAATCTCTTTGTCAAGGCCAGCACACGTGGGAAAATTATTTCAATGCATACTCTTGTAACTGTGACTGGTTTTGTTTTATGGGGTCAGAAGAAATTAAGTCCCGAGATGTAGTTATGTTCCACCTCTGCATTTACCTGTTCTTTCTTTTTGAACTCTCCCAGGCAGCAGTACCTGTCCAAAGATCACTATAGTTTCACCTTGCTTGAAAAGCAGCACAACCGCACTGATTGATCAGAATGTATATGATGAAGAGGCTCAGGGAATAAATGGGAAAACTCCAGCAAAACACTCAGCTGCAAGTCCAAAGCCACAAGGTATGCTGATGGGGTTTTTTTGATCAGGTTGTATGCTTTCTTCATTGATGAAGGCAACACAGAAGAATGATGATCACTAAGAAAGAGTTTTAAGCTCTAAATGGGAGGAACTGGGTGCATTTATTTTTTCAGGAGAAAAGTCAGTCTGTGAACCTACTCAGGCGGGGTTTCTACTCCTAAAACATCTTATATATTTCTCTATTATGGTTCTTTTCATATTACATAAATTGTTTACATGTCCCCTTAATGGAAACGTGATCTCTTCATGCATTATGCGTGACATAGTACAAGAGCCTAACTTACTGTTTGCATAATAAATATGTAACAAATTAACGTGTGTGTCGGAAAGTCATCATGACTTGCTAGATGTCAGAGGGTCTGTGAAACAGATTGTTCTAAAACAGTGCTTTAATATACTTAGCAAGAATGTGATTTTGCAATATTAAGGAACTGGGGCTTTTCAGGCTTCCTAGTAAAGTCATCCACAGAAATTAAAAGAGTCCCTCTATCCAGGAGTTGAGCATCCAACAAGGGGAAAAATTATATGGTGGAAATCTCTGAATGCTTTGTTCAGTGACCACTTTCTTTTACAAATAAATTTCTAGTAAACTGTGCATTAACTTTAAGAAGCACAGAATTATAATTCTGATGATTGAGAGCAAGGCCTTTTGAAGTGTAACAAACACAAAACTATGCTACACTGTGGCTTAATGTGTAGTTTCTTTCTAATATATTTTCATTTATATCAAATGCTGAACATTCAGCCAAGAAACAATACTAGACATTTTCAGAATCACTATACTTTGGAAAAATCAATTTTTATTTGGATTATTTTGTATTTACTTTGGTCTCTTTCTTGTTCTTATGTTTTAAGAATTTCTGAAAGAGATCTTTAATGGGGGTAAAATGGAGTCTTCCAGGTTATGGGATATTTTTCTTTTTGTTCTCACTGCTAGCTCTATTGGTGGTGGTATGGGATATGGCTATCAAACAAGGTCAGATAATTGGAGATTCAAATGACTAGCTCATTCATGAGTTTATAACCTTAATCTTTGGCCATATTCCTTATAACATTGTGAATATGAAAATAGAAATTTTTCTGATCATGATTTAAGCCATTTTATTTGCATAATACAAAATTCCATATTGCTCATTAGACCTGAGCTGACCTCAAATAAGGTAAAAAATATATATAAGAAATAAATACAGTTCAATTTTATGTAATTGCCCAGATCAAAAGCATGAATTTCATTATTTATAAAGACTGTTTTGGAAAGGTGCATTGCATTACTTCATTGTTTTTTTAGTTCATTGAGATAAATTCTAGCAGTGTCCTTTCTGAGCTGCCATGTGCCAAATAATCCCATTCTTTAGGGGAGAAAACACTGACCTTGCTTCTTGCTGTTTGTAGTTATATTGAAGTCAATGTATTGCTATTTAAATATATATAATTACTTCCTATCTTGAATATGGGTTTATGTATATAATTTTACATAACGACAGAGTATTTCCAGATAGTAAATAAACTACATAGAGTACTTTATACTTCTTTTTCAAAATATTCTCACTCATTGTTTGGCCCTTCCCTGGCCTCCCTAGCTAAAATTTTAACCCCACCATCACCCCTTAAATCTCATATTTGATCATCCCTGCTTTGGTTTTTCTCATTCATTACAGATTGGTCTAGTATATATGTAACTCATCCATGTTGGTTATTTTTTCTGCCTTTTACACTACTACATCCCCTGTGCCTAGCACACAGCATAGCAGGCCTTCAGTAATACTTACTGAATGAATCCTGCTCCATCATCATGTCTCTTTTAGTTTCGGCTGTTCTTTGTTTAAAACTTAGACTGTGTGCCATAAAGAGAGCAGTGTCCTGAAATGAGGCTACATCTTGGTTTTGTCAGATCAGCTGCCGAATACACTGAGCACTACTTATTGCTGACAGATAGTATTTCCCACCCTCTAGTAGAGAGAAGCTACTTTTAATTTCTCCAAATCCTTAGGACCATTTTGGTGACTGAGGCTGAGAAATGAAGGGGATGCTAGCGGAGACTTCCTGCTCAGAGTTCGGGATTATCACACTGACACCCTTCTGCCCACTTCCTTGCAACTCCCTTATAAGTTATGCATGATGAGGCTGTTGAGGCTTCAAGGTCCATTATGGAATTTTCATTCAGTTGAAGACGGTTATTCGAGATCAGTGGTTCTCAGCTGGAGATAATTTTGCAGGCCTGTTGCACCCCTCTTGACCCCATGAGTATTACTTGGAGGCTTTTTTGCTTGCGACAACATTTGGGAGTTGCTACTGGCATTTGGTGGGTAGAGGCTAGGGATGCTGCTCAACATCCTACAATGCACAGACCAGCCTTTTCCTCTGCCCTAACAAAGAATTACCTGACCCGAAATGTCAGTAGTTTGAGAAACTCTGATCTAGATCCTAAAATGGCTCATACTTGAATCTTATTTATGTGTTTGCTTCTCATGTGGAGTGCTGATAATATCATGGTTACAATTTATTTTGGTGATGTTTAAAAGGAGAGAACTGACTTATTAGTGGTGATTATGTAGTAATGTGTCTGGAACAACATCAAGTTTATGTTTTTGTGTTTATTAATTACCAATAAGTAAATAAATCCTGAGGATTTAGATAGTGGCTATAGTCAATAATACTGTATTATATAATTGAAACTTCTTAGCAATTAAAGATAGTTGTACTTTTTCTCTTAGGAGCTTTGATCCACAACATTCTCCATAGTTAATTATTTTGATAAAGTCCACATAGTGTCACTTCTCAATCATTAAGCCTTAATGTTTAAAAAATTTTCGTCAACTTTGAAAGCCACATTATTGTTCAAAGAATTTAAGTAAATACACTCAATTTACTCAACTTAGTAATTCATTTCATCTGCTTCTAAAGTAAAGCATTCTATGTGTAATGTTTCATTCTTAAAGTATAATATGTTACAAATGGTAGTCCCCAAACTTCAACTGGTGTAAAGAAAAAAAGTGTCACTGCCATGCCAGTTCTACAGGAATCAAGCTAATAACCCACCGACTGCACACCCTGAGGGGAATTTAGGATGGAGAAAAACAGGAAGCATTCTTTGCTTGGATATACCATACCCTAGAAAGTTAAGATACCTATCTAAGGAAAAATTTCAATGACCCCAGATTCTTGAATCTTCCCTACATAGAAAAGCACTAAAATCATTAACATGAGATGTCTGTCTATTCTTTGTGATGAGCAGTAATCATTCTGTGCTTGATTACATGTTTTTCCCAGCAAAAAAAAAGTTCATATATATCTTGGTTCTTCCCTTACCTCTTTGGAGCAGTTCTTCAGGGCTGAGAGGCTGTCTCCCTGGCTTGAGTCCTTAGTAAGGTCCCTGAATAAAACTTAATTTATAACTTTTCCTTATGCATTTTTCTTTCAGTAGACAGTGGCAATTAGTTTCTTTTTCATTCTCAATAATTATTTTGCATACTTGGAAATTTCTGAATAATTAAATTTTTTGGTTTATTTACTATCCGTAAAATTGGCTATAGTAGAGCCCATTTTATTTATAGTCATCTAGATATCTCAAACTTAGCATGTCCTTGACTAGACTACCGGATCTCTCCAAAAACTGCTTTACCTATTGTGTCAGTTGATGACAGTTCCATCCTGCCAGTTGGGCAGGCCAAATGTCTGAGTCATTCTTGATTCTTCTTTCTTTCTCTCAAGCCTCACGTTTAATCTCTCAGGAAAACTACTTTTTTTTTTTTTTCCAGGAAAACTAATTTAAAAATATATCTGGAATCTATTTCTCACTGCCTCATTTTAAACACCATTATATAGTAACCTAATAATGGAACCAAGCAGGACCCTGTGGGGCTCCTGGGCACTGAAGCCTTTCTGTCCCCCATTTCTTGACTCCAGCCTTCATGACCTTCTCTGCGTTCCAAAGGACAGATTCCAACCGTGGCTAATCCTTTGCTAATCCGGGAAGGGAAGGGATGCAAAGACAAGGGAGAGGCAGCCAAGAAACAACAGTGCAGCCTTGGGGAAAAGTCCTGGTTCCACCTCAAGGGATACACAGAACTATGTCTTTAAGCTTTTTTAGATGTCAGCTTTCTTCATACCAGAGAATTCCAACTGAGGCTGCATTAAAGGAACCAGAGAAACTCATCAAGATTACCTGAGACCAGATTAGAGGAGTGCAGGCCCTGCACACACCCTAATCTTATCAGCAAACCCACCCTTGACCCATTGCTATAAAACTCCTCGTCAAATCCTCCTAGGTTGGGACACAGCTTTTTGGGGCAGGTGCCCTCTGTGCCCCCTTTGCCCGGCAAAGCAATAAAGCGATTCTTTTATACTTCACCCAAAACTCTGTCTCTGAGATTCAATACGGCACCAGTGCACAGAAGCTGAGCTTTCAGCATCACTAACCCTTCTCCCTGTTCCTACCCTGATCCTACCCTACTTCCCTACATTCTGTACCTAGCAGCCAGTGTGGTCCTGTTGGAATTTAAGCTATATCATATCATCCCTCAGCTCAGAACTCTACAGGAATTTAAATCCTTACAGCACTCCACAGGTTCTGCCTTCTCAGGCCCTCCCTCTGACCTCAATACCTGCTCTGCCTGTTCCTTTGGCTCCAGTCACATTGCCCTGCACTAGTCTCTAGCTTTCACTCCACCTGGTAGAATGCTCTTCCCCAAATAATTCCCTCAACTTCTTTAAGTCTTTGTTCAAATCTGAATTTCTCAAAGAGGCCCACTCTGAACACCCTACTTAATACTGCAGTATGCCCTTTTCCCCCACTCCCTACCCGCCAGATCCCCTGTGTTGTTCTTTTAGCCCCTCCCCTTTCCTCTTAGCATTTACTACCTTCTGATACATGGTTTACTTATTATTTTTTTTGTTTCTTATCTTTCCCTTTGTTCATTGATATGGTCAAGTGCACAGAACTTAATAGGTATTCAATAAATATTTGTTGGGATCAAAAAAAAACTTTTAAAAAATTAAAAACCCTATGTAGATATGTAAGAATTTCTCTATGATATATATTTTGGAAATATATATATATGCGTGTAAGTTTGTGTGTGTGTGTATATATATATATATATATATATATGGAGAGAGAGAGAGAGAGAAGGGAGGGAGGGAGAGATCTTAGCTGTTGTATTAATTTATAATCCCTCTCAAAATGTATTAGTTCACATTTCTTCACAGCCTCAGTGACATTTGGTATTGTCAGATTTTGAAATTTTGGTTAATCTGATGGGGCTGAAGTGGTATTGTGGATTTAATTTGCATTTCTCTGATTATTGGTTAGATTGAACACTTTTTTCTGTTTACATCCTTTGGGCTGCAGGGGGAAGAAGTAGTAAGTAGAGTTTCAGACATAATGAACCAGAGGTGCTGATAGGACACCTAGGAGATGTCCAGAGAGCATTTGGAAATGTTGACCTCCATAGTGTAAAAGAAAAATCAAAAATGATGAGAGTAAGAGAAAAGAATCATTTTCACTTGTCAGTTATGTCTTTTCATCAGAGTATGCATTGTTTTCCTCTAAGACAGTGTTTCTGACACTTTAGCCATTCATGACCCTCTTGGGATTTTTGTCATATACCATGTAGCATTTGTGCTCTTTTATTTAAAATGTATCATAAACCAGTGAATATACACATTTGGATTGTCTCTCTTGCTGAAATAGATGCCTCCTCTGTGCCTCTAAATTAACTGTGTACCCCGTGCTCTGCTTTATCAACATCTTTAAACTGTCTCCCCATTAGAATATGAGCTCCTTGATGACACATTAGTTTCTTCATGTAGTCCACTAATTTGCCAAGCTCTGTGCAGGTAGTTACTGTGAATATAGTTATGATCAAAACAAACATATTCCTTACCCTAACAGGACTCCAGACTTGTGGAAAGCTTTATATCTATAATGTATTTAATATTTTATTGCTGATCTATTATTTAGTGCTGCTTATTACTACTTAATAATTATATAATAATTTATTATAAGCACTTTAGAGAAAAAGTACACAGTGCTATGATGCAGTTTAAAAGAGGCATAATTGAGATGGGAAAAGTCGGTGGAGTCATCTCTGAGAAACTGACTGGCTGATACATATCATTTTATTTGCATCTTGCAAGTATCAAAGAAGGAATGTTCACTGAGTAAACTCTAGATGGAAGAGTTATTTTATAACAATCTTTACACACAGAATGATAAAGAACACATTCACTTCTTTGAATATTCTAGTTAGGAAATTGAAATTATTCCTAATATTAAAACTATTTGGGGGGGGTGGAATATTGTCCTGGTTTACTATTTGGTATATATTTGTTCTACACAGGAACTTTTTCCTTAAAATGAACAAATGTCACACTTGTGTAAGCCTCTTCCTTTCCAATGGATACTATACTAACCATCCCACCCCCACCCCCAAGTACGTCTTGGAAAATAGTATCATTTTCATAAAAAGAAGCATTTCATTTTTTCACTGGAATTTTCTTCTGGTTTGTGTTGACAGGGAAAGAGGTAAATTGTTATACCTGTAGCTCATTGTGTTTTTATATATATATATATATACACACACACACACACACACGTATATATGTGTGTGTGTATATGTTTTTTTCTCCCTTCTCTGTAAGAATTGATAACTGGCACAGAAATGATGAAATCTGGGCCAGTGAGCATCAGGCAGCTGTCAGCTAGCTAAGTTCATAAAGGAGATGAGATTACTGAAAACCAGGGTAAACAGCTCTGGGAAAATGGGGCATGTAATTAGAAGAAGACATGATTCCCCACCCTTTTTCCAGAATTTAGGAAAAGGGTTTAAAAAAGAAAAAAGGAGATGATTCTATTTGATTTGTTAAAACATGTATAGTTATATATTCTTTTACCCAGAATGTTAATTGAAGAGAAAAATGATACTGTGTTGGTTTTCAAAATTGAAGTAATTCCTGTACTGATTAAACATTTGTGACATATTATATTTTCTCATCTACAGAATTTCTCATCTGTTAGGGAAAACCTGTAGATTTTAGTATTTTGGAAATGATCTGTTACTATTCTATTAATTGAGTGGAGGACTTATTAGTAACCAAATGATTTGTGGTATATTAATGCTAGGCAACTATTAATGTAGCAGACAGTAGTAATAGAACTTCTATAACCACCTTTTGCAGATGTATTATGAGGAGCAGTGCTAATAATGGAAGGAGCTAGAGTCTGGGTACCAGTTATGAAATATGATCAACCTTGTTACACCAGGCCAATCACTTAAGCTCTCTAAGACTTCATAGACATAGGAGGCAAATAATGATCTACCTCAGAGGACTGTAAAGAAAAAATTTCATCTAAGGTCAAATGAGATAAGGTGCTTTTAACTGGGAAGATGCTCTAAGTAGTGCAATATTATATTACTGTTGTTCGTTGGGTTTTTTATTGGCTTTTATGTCTAACCTACTAGCTCTGGTATCTGGTGTATCTGTTATCACCCTGTTATTAGAAAATCTGTTTTATAGCAAGCAATGTATGTCTAGGAATTAGTTTCAAATTTAGTGCTTTCCTTTCTCTGTGTAGATAAATAACTGCTATGTTATCTCTAATAGAGTTTGGAATGTCATAGCCATATGTAGATCCATAGATGTTTAATAAAGCCATATTTAAAGTCACTTAAAATTAAAAGAACCACTTGAATCTTGGAGATGGGATTTCTACAGGACACAGAGTAAATATCCAAGATAGATAAAGGTCTCTTGGTTAAGGTTCAGTACAAATTTGACAGACCCCTTTACAAAAGGTTGATAATGGTAAAGATTTTTACACTCAGGACACCAGAATTCTTTTGTTAAGGAACAAATATCAGTGAAATACTGAATTCTATTAATTCTTTTTCTACAGTGCCTCCAAAGCCACTACACCTGCAGAATTCACCTTCGTCCAATATACACCAAACCCCCAGGCATAAAGCTTTATCTAGTGCAAAACCAAGGATGGAGGAAGTTAAACCTGCCTCTGCTTCTTGTGTCTCAAAAGAAAAACCCAGTAAGATATCAGATCTCATCAGTCGCTTTGAAGGAGGCAGGTAAGAGCTAACTTACAATGGGAGAAGGCAGGGGGGAGAAGAAAGCTGGTTTTTTAAAAAGTATGATAGTTACAGATTTTAAAATAAAAAATAGAGTATTTTATTCCATTAGGTTTGGTAGGCCTTTAGAAAGAGTGAATTTTTAAAATGCTAATCTTGCCCTAATATGAATTCTCATTCATATTATATTATATTATATTATATATTACCTGTGTGCAGTGCTCTGTGCCCCAGCCTTCTCATCACATTGTGTGCTGTGTAGATCTCATTTCCTGCGTATCTGCGTATATCACTCTGTGTATTGTTACTCCTTGGGGTCATTCCATTGGTCACTAGATAATCTGGGTTGGAAACGCAGGAAGTTGTCTCTGTTTCTTTGCTTCTCACTTCATATGCTTGAATTTAACTCCTGTGGGCCTGTCCCATCTCTTCTTTATGACCCATTTTATTTAATGTGGGTCTTCTGTATCCATTCCGTCCCTGTTTCCCCTCTCCCCATACCCCTGTACTGTACTAGGATTGTGAAGAGATACTGGCAATAACAAAATTCATGCTAAATTTCCATTCGTATTTATTAGCTATAATTTTATATTCTTTAGTCCTGACGGTTCACAAAGGTAGCCGAAATGTATATTTCTCACTTAAAGATAAAAAAAAGCTCACATAAGTTGCTTTTCTACTTATATGACACTCAATTGTTTTTTTCTTAGAATTCCCATCACTGACTTAAATAGAATTTAAAAAAAATTTTATCAGAAGGATTTTTTATATATCACCAAAAGTCTGTATATAATTAAACAGTATGTATAACTTCACTTTCATCCTTGAAGCCAAATATTTCCATTCATTCTAGTGTAATATTTGAGAATGGTTTCCCATTAGGTGATTTCAATAGTTATTTGCAGGGTGCATTATTTATGTAATGAATCATAGCTTAGAAATACTTTAAGATCTTCTGGAAATTGTGACCAAGTACAAAACTGCAGTGTCCCTCATTTGTGAGACTATATTTACTAACAAATTCTAGAGAAAAGTAGTTTCTGTTCTTAATCAATTATGGGAACTTGAGTCATAAATATTTAAACTTCAACATCTCCCCCTCAGAAGTAGGATTTTTTAATACCTTTTATATCTTAAATTATAGTAATCTTTCCTAGAATGATTTATTTCCATTGAAAATTCTTTTGTTTCTCATGGCAAGTTGATTCAATAGCATGTTTGCAGATTCCCAGGGCCATGTCCAGTGACTGCATAATAAAAGGAGGGGATGGAGCACTGACCCCTATCCATAGTGCATGCCAGAGCCTGTATCCTCAGATTTGGGGGTAGCTTTGGGAAGCCCCGAATGGGTCAGTATTCCAAAGACTGAGTCCTCTGATCCTCACTATTTTTGGTAACCCACTGTTTGTATTCCTCCTCTCCATACACAAAACATGCAGTTTTTCCATATCAACTTTTTTCAATATATTTTTCCAAATCAGTTTTCTTTCACTCTTCCAGCGTTAACTGATTCAAAGTCATCTTTTGATGCAAAACTTGAAGGTTGGCTCTAAGGAGAGATGTAATGTATGGCATTTTAAGCGAAATTGTTCTAAGAGCAGATAGGATGTAATGTGAGCATTTGGGCCAGTCTGCTGAAGGGATGTTACCTGTGGCAGAGTCCACTGCCAGTACGAAAAATAATTATATGTTTTTAATGAGGTATTTCCAGTAGGAACAGGCCCTAAAAAGTATGGGTTAGTGTTGCATTGGATCTATAGGACTTGAATGGAAGTTTTTATTCCTTGTTCAGTGAGGTCCATGTGCCTGCAGTGTGGCTGTCCGATTTTACCCCAGTTATTACAGCTTAAACTAGCACTTGGTGGAATAGAGGGAGATTCTGCAGGCTCTGATTTACCACAGTAAATTGACAGGAAGAACCAATGTCTGTTCCAGTGGGGTCATGTAAGACCATATGGCACTATTAAAACCTTACCCATGCGTCATAGTTTTGCTCTTTGCAATAATCTAAGTAGCTCTGGTTTATTGCTTTCGTTTTTTTGTGTGTGTGTGGGGTACGCGGGCCTCTCACTGTTGTGGCCTCTCCTGTTGCAGAGCACAGGCTCCGGACACGCAGGCTTAGTGGCCATGGCTCACGGGCCTAGCTGCTCCGCGGCATGTGGGATCTTCCCGGACCAGGGCATGAACCCGTGTCCACTGCATCGGCAGGCGGACTCTCAACCACTGCACCACCAGGGAAGCCCTCTGGTTTATTAATAGGAGTGATTTGGAGGATGTATTTGGAGCAAGTGAACTTTATTTATTTATTTTTTACTGTGGTTTATTATTCCATTTTTTGTTTTTGTTTTCATTTTTTGAGAGTAAGAGAAACTAGGATTTTTGACCTATGAAAGACTTTAGGATTTTAGAAGAAGTAAATAACATTTTCTCACAAAACTGAACATTGTTTTTTCCCAATGACACTGCAAGGCCAACTGTTTCTCCCCATGGTTTGTCATCTACAGGAATCTGCTACTTATTGGTTGAACCACTGCTTTTACTAAACCTTCCCTCCCCACCTTATCCTATACCCCTCCACACACACACATATCCCCTGGATATCACTTATTACAGGAAATTCTTACTTGTCATCCAAAGTGGTCCTTTCCAAAAATCCTAAGTAAGTCCAAAGTTTGGTTCAGAGGATCTGCTAAGGATCTTTCCACTGTGTTGCTGGACACTGATGTGTTCAGGAAAAGGAGGGCAGTTTGATTCAAATCTTCAAGGACTTTTGGAGAAATTAGGCCTAAGGTATACGCTCCTAGAAGGCAGATATCAGCGGTGGAGTGTGTCACATTTACTTATACTGACAACCTCCAACTTTTATATGACATTTTCCCGTACCAGATTTTTCCTTTCCTTCCTGTGCTGATAAACTTTACTGTGTCTTTTTTCTTCTCTTATTGCTTTCTTACTTACTTTCTTACTGTTATTCCCTGTTCCCGTTCTCCAGTCCAGATCAGCAGTATCTGGGAGGAGTACAGTGAAGGGAGACAGTAACACACATCTCAGCATTGTCCATGGACCTTTCTGCTGTGCCCTTTCCCCACATCCCTCATGAGCCCTCACCCCATAACCTCTGCTTGTGCTGACAAAGATGCCAGCCCTGGACTTTCTTCCCACATTTTTTTTTTTTTTTTTTTTGTGGTACGCGGGCCTCTCACTGCTGTGGCCGCTCCCGTTGCGGAGCACAGGCTCCGGACGCGCAGGCTCAGTGGCCATGGCTCACGGGGCCTAGCCGCTCCGTGGCATGTGGGATCTTCCCAGACCGGGACACGAACCCATGTCCCCTGCATCGGCAGGCGGACTCTCAACCACTACGCCACCAGGGAAGCCCTCTTCCCACGTTTTGTATGTGGCCTGCTCACCTGTTTCTCACTCCATCCTTCCTGTTCCAGTGTATTATTATAATGTGGGGTTAAGACTACAGAATTTAGAGTCAGACTTCACGGTTTGAACACGGGCTTTATTATTTGTTAGCCACGTTACATTGGCCCCATTATATAAGTTTCTAAGCCTCAATTTCTCTATTTGTGGGGTCCCTATTTTGGAATTATTATCAGTATGAAACAAGATAATCAATGTAAAGGGCTTAATGTAGTTTCTGGCAGTTAATAAATGTTAGCTGCTATTATTGAATTACTGTCATGATCACTATCACGATGAGTTATTCATTGCTCCTCAGCTATTTATTGAGCACTGTCACATGTCAAGTGCTGTGCTCAGAGGTGGGGATAAAGCAGAGAACAAGACGAGCACATTTTGTACTGTCACAGAGCATTAGTCTGTTTTAATTTTTTCTCCTCATTAGGTCGTAAGAATCTCTTCAAGACTGAAGTCCAGAGTTTTGTGTTTGTCCTCACTGGAATCCTAGATTAAAGTACTATATAAATATTTCCATAGGAACATTGGAATATATTGGCAGTTAAAT
Source organism: Orcinus orca (assembly GCF_937001465.1). Lineage (NCBI taxonomy): Eukaryota > Metazoa > Chordata > Mammalia > Artiodactyla > Delphinidae > Orcinus > Orcinus orca. The sequence continues at coordinate 26,830,231 of NC_064569.1, forward strand.
TCCAACATACTATTAGGATTAAGCCTCTTTGAGGTGACGTCTGAGCAGAAACCTGAATGATGGGAAGGAGTAAACCACACCATTGACTTGGGGAAGATTGCCCTGGACAGAGAGAATGGCAACTACAAATACCCTTAGATATGCACATTTGCTTATTGGGGATGGGAACAGCAGGTGACTAGTATGACAAAAGCACAGTGAGTGAGGAGAGAATAGCATTTAATGAGGCCAGGGCTAGTGGGGGCTATAGTATATAGAGTCTTATAGGCCATGATCAAGATGCCAGATTTACCTTCAAGTGTTTGGGCAAACCCTGAGAGTTTGATCTTTGTGGCCAACTTGGGAAGACTAGATTGAAGGGGATCTGTGTGGAAGCAGAGAGAGAGACAAGTTAGGAGGCTATGGAAACATGTGCAATAAAATTTTTGAGAAATGTGTTCTGCTTTCCAAAGAAAAATAACCTTTGTTTCTAACCTGTCCATAAATTGAGGGCTAACTATACTTGTTTTTAAAATGTTAAGAAAGTAAAAATCTTGGGATAAGATGGCCTTATTAAATATTTCACACATCTAAGTCTTTACTAACTAGCTATATTAATAAACAGCCCAAGGAAATGTTTTCAACCCTATACGTAAAGCTCAGGCTTATCTTTATTTAAATGTTTAGCATCCTAAAAGACCGAGAGTTACTCTGGAATATTCTTACCTATGTTTCTAAAACCATCAGAGGGAAAAAAAATGTCTTCACTAAATATCCCTAAACAGCTAGAATAAATTTGTTTTTATTCTAGAACTTGTCCATGCCAACATTTTCATACTTCCTTTGTATTTTATCTTTTAGCTCATTATCAAATTACAGTGATTTGAAAAAAGATTCTGCTGTGAACCTAAATGCTCCTAGAACCCCGAGAAGGCATGGATTGACAACCACACCCCAGCAAAAACTCCTCTCCCAACACTCACCACAGAAGCAGGGAAATGATACAGATCAGTCTCAGGGTGCACAGACTTGTGTGGCTAACGGTATGGTAGCAGCACAAAACCAGATGGAATGTGAGGAGGATAAAGCGGCCACTCTTAGCCCAGATACTCCTATTCAAACTTCTGAGCCCTTGCCCGATACACACTTAGTGAATGGAGAAAGACAGGAAACAGCCACAGACCCTGCATCCCCCACAACAAATGACTGTGATGAAAATGCTTCTGACAGTAGCTGCAGGACTTTACATGTCGGCCCACGGCTCCCCCTGGAAGAAGGAAGGGCAGACACAGAAGCCAAGGTACAAGAGAGGGAAGATGGAGAAAGCCCCCTAGAACTGGAACAGCTGGACCAGCACCATGAGATGAAGGTAAAGCATAAGTAGGAAGAAGCACTGACTTTTTTTTTTTTTTTTTTTTTTTTTAATTTAGGCTGTACCGGGTCTTAGTTGCGGCACGCGGGATCTTCGTTGCAGTATGTTTAGTTGCGGCATACGGGATCTTTAGTTGCGGCATACGGGATCTTTAGTTGCGGCATGCGAACTCTTAGTTGCGGCATGCATGTGGGATCTAGCTCCCCGACCAGGGATTGAACCAAGGCCCCCTGCACTGGGAGCACAGAGTCTTACCTACTGGACCACCAGGGAAGTCTCAAGCACTGACTGACTATTCCACTATGGTTTGAAAACTATTTTATAGCACTTATGTGATGAATAAGTCAGATCACCCATACCACTGGTTGAATAGTTTTCAAGCTCTAGCTGATGATGCATGTTTTCCCTACTCTGAGGAGATATTCCACTTTTTCTTCTATGTAATTTCTGTTGATCTCTCTATTATGATTTCAAGATTCAGAACAGTGTGAAGACTTTGATATAGGAAAACCACAAACATACTGTTTTTACTTACATTGGAAGAAAATGTTCTTTGTTGCCCAAATGTTAAGGCTGCATCCCTAATATTTATGGTCTAAGTAACAGGAAATTATATAATGCTGAAGATCATCTTGGTTCATAGTTCATTTATAGAAGAAAAAACAGTCCCAGGAAGCTTAAGTGATTTTCCAGGCTCACAGTAAAAGCCCAGACTCCTTGTGTCCTGACTCTCAGGCCGGTATTGTGTCCTGATGCAAGAAGTCACAAGTGTAACTGCCTAATTGCAGGAAATGTCAATGAATGCAGCGGCCATGAGGAATAGACTAGAGAGAAGTGAGACTGTGGCAAACTAGAAGTTCATTTCCTTTCTAATCAGAGCAGCAGTTTGATGAACCACCTGAATGGCATTTCTGAGCTAACGAAGAGCTGATTTGCTGGTGAAATATGTTCATAATCTACCTGGGCTATAGCAGAAACTTTTATACAATTTCAGTAACAAGACGATTGCATTTGTATTCTTTATTCAGGTCAATATAGTGCTTTGGAAAGATCAATAAATATGGCTTTTACAAAGCACTTGGAATGTCTTGGATCAAAGATGGTATATAAGCATTATCATAGCATTCCCTGGAGTGGGGAGTTGTTTATAATTCTGAAGACAAGAAAAAAGTTTCCATTGTTTAGTCTCTCTTATATATTATAAATAACAATCTTTGTAGGAGAGCTGATAATTGAAAATCGGACAATTATAGGAAAATTTGTAAAGGATAAATCCAAGTCCTAAATCTATTTAGAATTTTTTTATGATGCTGTACCTTAAGTGGCACTAACATAGCCAGAAATTCAAAAGGACTGATACTAAAATATTAGAGTAAAAAATGATTGACTGATGTGTTCAGAACTTTAAAGTGAAGTCTATCTTATAGTTCAATTTACAGTGATCCTGAAAAAAATCACAACTAGGCAAAGAGCCAGTAGCTTATTTTCTTCCAGTTAGTGAATTAATTTTAAATGCTGACTCAAGCAGAGAAAGTTTAAATAAGGAAGTGAGTGGGAGAAAGTGAATCATACTTGGTAACAATATCTGAAACATTAAAGAAACAGGACTTTGCAAAGTGAATCTCTTTACATCTTGATATAGTAGTAGATTTTAGTGTCTCTGTGTTTAAATCACAGTGAATGGAAAAGAAGTTTAGAACCAAGGAACTCAAGACTCACATCTGTCCTTTTACACTTGGAATGATGCCACCAGCAAGTATTTGTAAAACAGTAAGAGCTGTTTTTATTAAGAGAAATATTTTAATTGGTGATGATGCTTGTGGTTGCTGGGTACTACTTTTTTTCCCATGTCATATATTATTATGTATACATTTTCATAGATGAGTCTTCTTTGGTTTGGGAGAGACTTAATAGGGCTTCCTATTAAATTAGTGAGACATGGAATAGTACATCTGGTCTTTCTCCTAATGGGCATTTAAGCAGTGGTTGGCACATGCTATATGTGGGAAGAAAAAGGAAATTTTCTCTGCAGAGCTGTTGATCTAAATACTACATGAGTCTCCCATCCAAAAACGAGTATTAGAATGTAATTTCTTCATGGTAACAATGTGTTCTCTTTTGCTGCTTTAGAGTAGCAAGCATTAGTGCTTGTTACATTGCCTTTCCTTGTTCCAAAATGCAAACATAAATGTTAGCAGTGTTAAGGTGATAAGTTTTATGTTAAGTGTATTTTACCACAATTAAAAATAAACTTAAAAAAATTTTAAGTTAGTAGTATATAGTAGACTAAACAATTGGAACCAGGAAATCTTGATGCTACTTCTTATACATCCACTAACCAACATTATGACCTTGAACAAATCAATTAAATCCTCTAATTAAAGGGTTCTAAAATTCTTTAGTTGAAGAATATAAACTGAGTCTGATCTTAAGTCTCTCCTTAGTGATAATAATATAATAATTCTGTGCTGTTGTATGTAGGTATATTCCTTTGTTAGCATAGCCCTCCAGATTGTCAGCTGCTTCTTAAACCATCTAATGTGTTGAACTTCTAAGATTTCATGGAGTATTTTATTCATGCAGACAACTGAAAAAAAGTTACCTCAGTCTTTATATAACTTGATATAGAGGTTTACATCAGAATAGTCTTACTGGCTTTCATTTAAACCAGAATTAAATTTAACGGACATTGTGCACCAGGAGTGGAAGAATGAGGGATTGGGGGATGGAAAGTGGGGGTACAATAGAATTGCAAAGATAGTTCAGGAAAGTAGATACATATTAAAATATATCTTGAACAATCATCATTAATAATTGAGTACAGACTTGAAAGTAGTCTCAGCTTGTGTAACTCTTTCACTGATTATCTGATGTATTTTGATCAAGAATCACTTACAGTGGTGAATATAGAATACTGTTATTTTTACCATGTAAAAGATAATACCTACCTCATTGAAACTGTTGACTCTACTATACTTTAGCAAAGCAACACTTTTCCAATGTTTAAACTTTTTGCACCAGTGATCTAAATATAGCCAGACACCTCAAAGTAATCAGATAATTCTTTAAAATCTCAGAATCAAAGAAAAATTTTAGCACCTTATGATACCTTTAGTTTTCAGCCACAATGTGTTAATGGTATCTTTAAATTAAGGTTAATCATGTATTACAGCAGATTACAGATTGAAATCTACTAAAAGGAAGATGTCATTGGGTGAGCCAAAAAGTTTGTTAGGTTTTTTCCATAACATCTGTACAATATTATAAGGAAACATACTAAAATCCGTAAGGTACAGGAAAAGTAGGGGTCAACGACTATCGTAGTGTGTATGCATGTGCGCGCTCAGGGATGGTACTTGAGGGCATCAGGGGATAAAAACAGTATTATAATTCTTGTTTGTCATGATGAATTTGGGTTATCATAAATAGCTTAAACTATATTAGGAGATTCAGGTAAATGGGTTAGAATGAATTTCATTAAAAATAGTTATTTTTTCTCAGATTTGTAGGCTTCAGTGGGTGAGCTTTAGTAGAAATGCACTGTGTTGAATGCTGCACTCATCAATTTGTGCCGTGGAAATGAAAATTTCTCTTCACGGTTTTCACGAGTCTTAATATCCAGGTTATATTTCCATGGGTTGATTGGTAGTTTTTTCTGAGATTTATTCAAAGTATTTCCTTCCTCTGTATTTCATACAGCAAGCCAAATATCAGTGTGTAGATATGCACTTTTTAAGACTAATGTTTATATAAATAACAAATCTCTGTTATTGCCAACATAAGCTCAAAGTAGCAATGTATTAAAACTATAATAATAGCAATTTTATCAAGAATGTAAAAGAAGCAGATTTTTTAAAAGTTAATCTTTCCTTTCACCAAAAATGAAAGAAATTATGTAATGAAGTTGGCAGATAGATGAAGGTGGTGTCCACAATGTAGAGACTTATAGAAACATATATTTTTTAAAAAACGTAAATGTTTATTTCCTGCCTATTTCTGGTTTTTTAATTGCTATTTTACTTATTATGTTTTTATATAAGCCTTGAGGGTTTATAACTTTTGAACATACTCAAAAGTTAAGAAAGATAATTATCTCCTAGGGGAAAAAAATGATGGAAAAGCACATTCAGAAGTAAGTTTCAGGACTTCCCTGGTGGTGCAGTGATTAAGAATCTGCCTGCCAATGCAAGGGACATGGGTTCGAGCCCTGGTCCAGGATCATCCCACATGCCGCAGAGCAACTAAGCCTGTGCACCACACCTACTGAGCCTGTGCTCTAGAGCCTGTGGACCACAACTACTGAACCCACATGCCACACCTACTGAGCCCACGTGCCACAACTACTGAAGCCTGTGTGCCTAGAGCCTGTTCTCTGCCACAAGAGAAGCCACCGCAGTGAGAAGCCCACGCACCGCAACAAAGAGTAGCCCCCACTCGCCGCAACTAGAGAAAGCCCACGCGCAGCAACGAAGATCCAACGCAGCCAAAAATAAAAATATATTAATTAATTAATTAATTTTTTAAAAAAGAAAGAAAGTGAGGCTTGATTTAAAAAAAAAAAAGAAGTAAATTGCAAACAGAAAACCAGTGGTGTAATACAAGTTAACTCACTTTTCCTTTTTCCTTCAATTTCTCCTCACTAAGTTTAATTGTATTTCTTAAAATTGTTGATTAATTTTATAGGGTGTAATATGAGATATCAAAGTTTTCTGAGAGGTAAAACATAATGCTTACTTTGCTCATCCATTTCTTATGATGGGCTACAAGTCCTTTTTTTATAAAGCTTTACTTTTTATTTTTTTAATTAATTTTTGTTGGAGTATAGTTGATTTACAATGTTGTGTTAGTTTCTGCTGTACAGCAAAGTGAATCAGTTATACATATATCCACTCTTTTTCAGATTCTGTTCCCATATAGGTCATTACAGAATATTGAGTAGAGTTCCCTGTGCTGTATGGTAGGTTCTTATTAGTTATCTATATTATATATAGTAGTGTGTACATGTCAATCCCAGTCTCCCAATTTATACACCCCCCCCCCCGCATAAAGCTTTAAATTTCTTTTGGTTCACTTCTTGAAAGATAAGGGGACAACTGTTGAGGTCTTGTTAGATTTGAAGGCAAGTATTAAATTACACCTCTGTTTCTTCTTTTGCCAAATCAGCTTTAATTCCAAGAAAGTGAAAGGCAACACAAGCGAAGAAATTATCCAGCTTTACTAATCGATCTTTCATTGTTGCTAGTATTGTAATGACAGCTCCAACTAAAGTCGTAGGCATTTTAAAATGATGTGTAGAATAATGGAAAAGTTTCCTCACTAACCATGTGGATAGTTCATAAATGCCTTGAGGGTAGCTTTTCATTATTCAGTTAGAATTGATGGGGAACTCAGAAACTTCTTTTTTTTTTTTTTTTTTTTGCGGTACACGGGCCTCTCACTGCTGTGGCCTCTCCCGTTGCGGAGCACAGGCTCCAGACGCGCAGGCTCAGCGGCCATGGCTCACGGGCCCAGCCGCTCCGCGGCATGTGGGATCTTCTCAGACCGGGGCACGAACCCGTGTCCCCTGCATTGGCAGGCGGACTCTCAACCACTGCGCCACCAGGGAAGCCCCAGAAACTTCTTTATGTTGTGGTGACTCCATTTAGTATTTTGGAAAGATATAAGAAAGAAATGAGAAAAAGTGTGCTTCAGAGAGCCTGCACCTGAATAAAACCACCTATTGTTCACTTTAAAAATTCAGTATGCAGGCTCACTCTCCTTGGTGCTGGAAACAGAAATGAACAAGGCAAGCCCTTTCCACAAAGCCTCAGTCTGCTGAGGGGAGAAAGACATAAGTAAATCAGCATGATATGTTGCAAAAAGGGCTTGGGAAACACAGATGAGAAAAAAGCTGTGCCTGGAGGAATGCTGGTGAGGGGCAGGCTGCTGAGAAGCAGCAGAATTGGGCTTGAAGGAGGAGTGGGAGGTGCTGGTGGTCCAGAATAGGCAGTAACAGGGAGGTAGGGAAGATGATTGCATCTAGGCTGAGAGCAGGTGTGAGAAGTAGAAACAAGAGGGTAGCTGCCGTGTTTAGGGGTTTTCTGGTCTCATAATAGAGGCCAGAAGGGCTAGTGAAATGAGTGTGGGAGTAGAAGGATAGGCTTAAAAAGAAAACGTAAGCTAAGGATAAATTGCAATGGGTTTGTGTGCCTAAGCTGTACTTTTTCCCCTGAAAACAATGGAGACTTTTTTTTAAAGATTTTTTTAAAGTCTGAATAAAAATTAATAATCCTTATAGAAAATCAAGAAAATGCAGCAAAGAGTAGAGAATACAAAATCACTCATAGTTCTACCACCCAGAGAAAAATGCTTTGATATCTAACATTCCAGCTTGTTTTTCTCAGCTGATATTTAAAAAAAATATATGTCAGTAGCATAATGTATGGTCATTCTGCATCCTGTTTTGTAGGATTAAGCATAGGTATTTTCCCATGTTATTTCAAACTTTCCATAAGCCTAATACTATCTGGCCTAAGAGGCATTTAATTAAAGCATGGAAGTGACATGATTATACATCTGTGGGTTTTAGAAAAATGACTCAGATGAAAGGAGAAACAGATGGAGCAGGGAACATGGTTAGTAAGCAACTGTTGTAGTCCAGGTGTGAAAGGAAGAGGTCCTGGACGAAGCAGAGGGTTAGGGCAAGGGAGAGAGATTGCTGAGAACTGCGTGGCTGGATGTAGAGAATGAGTCATGTTCAACTCCGAGCTTGGATGAAGAGGCAGACGGTGTACCATTTACTGAACTACAAGAGAATAGAAAGAACAACATATTTGGGGGGCAAAAAAATTAATTGGATTTAGACATAATGAATTTAAAGGACTTGTGGGATGTCCAGGTAAAGATACCTAAAACAAAAATGGAATATTCTGGAGACATTATGGGTTATTGGTTAAGGATGAAAGCTTTAGAATTAAGAGATGAGTTCCAATCCCAGCCCCATTACTTCCCAGCTATGTGATCTCAGACACTGCACTTTAGTATAACTCTGCAGGCCTTGGTTGAGATGACAGACAAGAAGGAAAGTGATTGTGTTTGGAATGAGGGGAGGGAGTAGAGTTGCTGATTAGGTTACTTTTATGCTACTCAGTTTATGGTACCTGCAAGACATCCATTTGGAGATATTAATTAGGCAGATGAAATATGGATCTGGAGCTCAGGAAAGAGGGTAGGAATGTAAAAGGATGTACATAAGCATGTGATTAATATTGCCGAAATAGAATGTGTAGGAACCAGAAGAAGGCCAAGAACTGAGCCCTAGAGAGCACAAGCATAATCGAAAGGGGAACATAGAGATTTGTCTGAGAGGGGAAAGAAGAAGAGAGAGCAGTGTCATGAGAACCACTGGGGTTGAGAGGGTGGGAGACGGTGGGGGGGTGGTATTGGTGAGCTTGTGAGGATGGTCATCATTTAGAATGTGGAACTAGAAGTTAACCTGGAGACCTAGGCCTTTACTGGCACATTATAGCTAAGTAGCTCAGTAAACCTGGGTATTCAGATTAAATACAGTGAATCTATATTGCACATATACTGTGTTCAAGTCACTGCAGTAAATTCAAAGAGGAAACTACCAGTCGAGAAGGAGGATTAAGATAAATAAATGACCATTACTTAAGATATCATGGGGTAAAGGGGAAAGGAGAGCTCAAAGATAAAGCCAAGGTTTGGAGCATGGCTGAGAGGATGAATTACCTGTTGTTAGCAGAAATGGAGAACTCAGGCAGAGTCTGGAAAGTCAGGTGCCTGGAGGTCACAGGGTACACAAAGATTCAGTATGGGTGTGAGAGAAAAGGAAAGGTCAGATCTTGAAAACACAGTGGTTGTTGTATGTAGCGTAAAAAAAAAAACTAAAACAAAACAGAGTGATACAGCATAACCTGGTGGTCAGGAAGATAGGCTCAAGAGCCAGACTCTCTATGTTTGAATCCCAGCTCAGCTACTTACCAGCTATGTGGCCTTGAGCAGGTCACTTAAACATCTCTGTATCTCAGTTTCCTCATCTGTAAACTGGAGGTAATATTACCTACCTCATAACATTTTTACAAGGCATAGATCATTAAATAGTTGTAAAGTACATAGAACAGTGCCTTGAAACAATGTGAGCTGTGTTTGTTAAATAAAACATAAAATAAAAATCCTGTTTCCTCATTTGTAAATCTAGATGAATAGATTCATGACCTGAGATGTCCCTTAATAGACCAAAATTCAACATAGCTTACCTGCTGAAGATCCCAGCCCCTCTCTCTCAGTTCTATTTTAAACTAAGGTGCTCCTTTACAGGATACACAGAGATAAGTTTGCATGCCTCATGCCATGTGAGGCACTCACTACTGTGTACAAAGTTTTGACTCTGGGGAATCATCACCAGAAATATTTATGTGACCTTATTACTTTGATATTCTGCCTAGGCTTCGGATAGTTTAATTCAGTTATCGATTGTGAGTATATATTACATTTTCTTGGTGTCTGATCTTTAATTTCTGCTAAACCCAAAGGACAGTTTAGTCTAATATATACTAAATTGGGTGTAAGAAGAGCAAAGTTCTTCTCTCTTTGCTGTCACTTCCTGTCTGATCTTGTGCAAGTAACCAAACTGTCTCAGTGCAGGCTTTTTCTCCCTCCTCCCCACCCTCTCTTAAAAGGGTGTAATTTAAACCTTCAGATTAAAAGCTCTCACTTGCCTCTTCTCCTCTTTCGAATTGGGTAAACAGTATAGAGGACATAGATTTGAAAAATATTGGTGCTGGTCACAATTAGGCTTGGATTTTGCTCCCAAAGCTTCCTGAAGGATCATGTTAAAGTACCAGCCTGTTTATGCTTGTGACACTATATTATGCAGCAGGGAAAGGAATAATGCCTGCATGTCATAGTGGGCGTTCTCTTTTTCTTGTAATGTGAACCTGGTGATAAATTTCTTCCTGATTACAACTCTTCCCTGAGACCACGTGACCTTACTTATGGCATTATTGCATGATCTTAATAGAACACAAAATCTGTGTTTTGTTCCCTTAGCTTTTCATTTTCTTGTTCCCCAGATCCAGGGGGAGTTCTCTTAGTTAAAAGGTGGTAGCAGAGTACAAACTTTGTTTTCACAGACCTGCATTGAATCCTAGCTTAGTCACTTACTAGCTGTGTGACTTTGGGCAGGTTACCCAGCCTCACTAGGACACAGCTTCCTCGTCTATAAAATGAGGGGATAACGCTACCTGCTTCACAGGAGTATTAAGAGGGTTACATTAGATAATTCATGTGAAGAACGTAGAATAGTGCCAATAAATAGTGGGAGTTGCCCCTGTCACTCACTTATGATATAACTTCCCTTGATTACCTTGCTCTTCAGTATACTGAGAAAGAATACTGGAATGAAGGTGTCTAACACAAAATTAAAGATTTTAAGTTGTGTTTTGAGATGATAGACTAATTATGTGACATTTAAATATCATTGTGATCTAATTTTTAATTATCACCTGGAACCACACTGAAGATTTTGATGTCTGTAAATACATTAAAAAATGACATATCAAAATGTTGATGCATCTCATGAATTGTGGTACAAAATCAAGTGTTTATTTCCTAAGTTGACTCATCTTGCTATGAGAGAATGGACTTTAGGGAATGCAGGGACACATACCTATACAAAACCACATCTTCCTTCTGCATGGTAGAATACAGTTAACTGATGACAGATTTGGGTAGAAATTCCGCACGAGCAAGAAACATCCATTCTGGTCCTATAAAACATGATAATTTATATAGATATTATTTTAAATATAACATATGGAATATGTTATAAATATACATATGGAAAAGGCTATAAGAACTTTTAGTAGTTTTGATTCAGTGTTTTTAGGGGAAAAACTTCCTGCTTAAAATGAAATCACATGAGAACATGTATTGAAGAGTTATAAAGCATAGTATCAATATCTGATTCCTTTTTAAACAGTTTAAGATTCTGCCCTTAAAGCATCTTTCAGGAAACAGTTACTCACTGGCATTTGTGAAATTCTTTTCAAAATATCTACTCCCCTGCTTGGGGTTTTGAGACATGTGCAGGGCGTATGGCACTAAGATTCTGAAGAGTGAATTGCTGGCTCCACACAAGCATTTTCTGCCTATACAGTTAATGAACTCTGAGAGCTGCTCTTTGTCCTGGCTCCCGCCATATGGAAGAGTCATGCCAAAAGGTCTGAAAAGACCTGCAGGAGCTGGTGACATCTGCAAGGAAGGAGGCAGAACTGACACTGCAATGCTTCATGTGCCAGTGGGTACAGTGACTAATAACTAGGCTGACCCTAACCCAAGTGAAAATGGAGCAGATCTCTACGAAAAGATTCTCAGAGGTCTAAAGGTACACAGTAATAGCCTAGGAATGCATTAAGCAGAGAGGAGCAGGGGAAAATAAATTGTATAGTCTATTAGTGTAAGAGGAGTGTATCTTACTTTCTCAGTTCTGATAGTTTAGGTATACTCTAGTATATTTTTGTTTGAGGCAATACTCTGAGAATCAGCTTTCAATAGAGTATATATTTGCAGGTAAAAAAAGAAAGAAAACCAATCCCTTTATTTTATAGAGGAATATCAAAAGTAAGATACTTTTTAAATAGCATAGTTATAATTATTTTGAAAAGTCAAGCCTGTGTATTCAGCTGCAAAAGAATCCAATGGGATTACTCATCAAATCAGTATTGTGTAACCATTATTGTTTTCCAAAGAATCACAAAAATAAATGACTTCTTAGTAAAGTGCTATTTTAAAAAATATCAGGCTACAGCCCCAATGTACCAGCAGCTTTAAAACTACTTTGTGCATTATTTAAGCATAAGTCTGATAGAGTAGTTGACCCTGTACATTATAGGTAAGTTTCAGAAACTAAACTAATTTTTTAAAATTTGGAAGCCATCATATTGTTACATCAAATATGACTGAATTTTTTATACCTGATAATTATTACTAAATGCTAAAAAGTCTGCTTTAAATAAAATTTATGTTGGAAAAATAATCAGTATATAAATTAAAATGCACATTCCATTTTTAAGTGGATAGTTGGTATTTTGTTAGTCTGTTCACTTGTAGGCACTTAATACAATCTTGGTTTTTGTTGCAAAGAAGGGTTAGAATGAGAGCCAACTGTTTACTGAAGAGTTACTCAAAAATCACATACTCTCTTATGTGAATAAAATCTGATTCATTTGGGTTCTCTGTGAACTTGGGCAAGTTTCCTGGCCTCTTTGAGCCTTGGATGTCTTTTTTTAAGCTCTGGAATTTTGTTTTGTTGTGTGTGTATACTACCTATAAAATAGGAATAATAATGGCACCCATTTTATAGACTTGTAAGGACCAGTCAATCTGTGTAAAATACTTTTAACAGTCTGGACTATAACAAGCAATAAGTGAATAATTGTTAGCTGTTCTTATTATGGTGATGCTATTATTGTTGTGATTAACCTAAAGAAAGGCTCCATGAGTCTGTGATGTCCTCACTTCCACCACAAAATCCCTAGTAACTTCACAAACCTTATATGTGAGTGATTAAACCATATGTCAGCAAGTTTACTTTGTGTTGACTTTGGCAAGGTCAGGGACCTAATGTTAGAAGACCATCTGTGTGGAAGAAATATAGCTTTTACTAATAACTGCTGGCATACCCTTGGATTTTGCAAAATATGACCAGGATACCCACAATTTGCCACGTTCAGCTAAAGTATAATTTGCGGTCAGCAAAAAGATTGTTTCTTAGAAGCTTCCTATTTAAGATCTCGTAGGATATGGAAGACCTCTGGGGTGACTTCATTGCATAGCAATGCATAGCAATAATAGACATTATGACTTATTGTTTAATGAATTCTCTGACTTACAAAAGATGTATTATTTTATCATGGCACAAAATCTGCTGGATTGTTTTCTTTAAAGATATTAGCTAGAACTAGAATTAGAATATACAAAAGAGTATAGTGGGTCAAAAAGATATCTCCACTATTAGAATAAAATGAAGGGCTTGAAAAGAATGAACTACTAATAACAACTTGGATCGATCTCAAATGCATTTTGATAAAGCAAGACTCAAAAGGCACATGCTGTGTGATTTCATTTACATGACACTCTGGAACAAGCCAGATCAACAATTACTAGGAGCTGGTGGTGGAAGAGGAGTGGGGTTGACTGCAGAGACCTAAGAAAAGTTTCGATAGAAATGTTCTGTATCTTGATTGTGGTGGTGGTGACATGATTGTAACCATTCATCAAAACTCCTAGAACTATTCACCAAAAGGGTGACTTTTACTAATTGTAAATTTCATCTCAGTAAATCTGGCTTAAAAAACCAAAACAAATGGCTGTAGTGTTGGTGCAGGTCAGTATTTCCTGTGAGTGTGTAGAACAGCATATCACTTTTTCTGAAATGTTGATGTAATTCTTATGTATTTACTTATTATACTTAATTACATCTTTGAAATTCACATTTTTAGTTCATTAAGTATTTTACTTCTCTATAAATAGTGATTGTCTAAAAATTTCTTGAAAGTTTATCAGTTTCATGGAATATACTACATATGTTTCTTAGTATTTAAGTTTTTTATATTAATCAGGATGCTACAAATAACACCAATATTACTCGACCTGGCTTAAACAATAAGGAAGTTTATTGGCTTCATCTCTGTGGTTATGGGATGGCTGCTTATAGCACTCAAGACTACATGTACCCTCATTTACGTGGAGCAGCAAAGAGAGATCTCTTTTTTCATGGTTCTTCCTAAGAGTAGGGAGCCTCCTTTTCCAAAGCTGCCAGTGCATATTCCCTTGTGTCTCATTGGCCCCTGAACCTATCGCTGTATACTCCTGAGTGTGACACCATTCAGGGCTCCCCTTTTGATCTGTGGATAAGGTCAGTTTCCCCAAAGAAAGGGCTACATAGTAGGTAGACGCACTAACCAAATCTGGATACCATTAAGAGATAGCGGGGAAGGGATGCCAGGTAGGCAAGCAACAATGCTAGTACTTTACTCTGAGTTTAAGTTAAACCAAAACTTTGACTAATTATGGAATTTGACTACTACATAGTTGTTTCTTTTAAAATATTTATTTGGCTGCGCCGGGTCTTAGTTGTGGCACACAGGATCTTCGTTACTGCATGCGGGATCTTTTAGTTGCAGCATGTAGGCTCTTAATTGTGGCATGCGGGATCTAGTTCCCTAACCAGGGATCAAACCTGGGCCCTCTGCAATGAGATCGAGGAGTCTTAACCACTGGACCACCAGGGAAGTCCCGATTACTACATAGTTCTTATTTCAGTGTTTCTGAGACCACAAATTATTTAAATGTATTATATTACTTTACCCTAAAGACTTCACATAAAAATACCTCAGTTCTGTAAGAAGCAACGTGGTAACTTACCACGTTAGAACATATATTGCATATAAAGCATAAAATAGATGTCATATGTGTTTAACACAATGAAGCATTTATACAACTTAATAGCATTTTATACATAGTTTAAAATGTAGCATTTACACAAATCAGACACTGGTTTAAAGTACACTTTGGTCTGCTTTGGTACTAAAGTTTTTACTAAACTCTTATTATATTTCGTAGTCTCCTAGAATGAGAAAAGTATTTCAGTAAAGTAACTAGGTAGAAACAACTCTGGATGGTACGCAGAGTCTGGATTTTATCCTGTCAGTGAGAAGAGTTCTATTGAAGAATTTTGGGTTTTCCTATGGGAACTAACATTAGGTGAGCAGAGCAGAGTTTTTGTTCTGTTTTGTTTTTTAATTTTATTTGTTTATTTATTTTTTGGCTGCGTTGGGTCTTCGTTGCTGTGCGCAGGCTTTCTCTAGTTGTGGCGAGCAGGGGCTACTCTTCCTTACGGAGCACAGGCTCTAGGCATGCTTGCTTCAGTAGTTGTGGCTTGGGGGCTCTAGAGCGCAGGCTCAGTAGTTGTGGTGCACAGGCTTAGTTGCTCCGTAGCACATGGGATCTTCCTGGACCATGGATCGACCCTGTGTCCCCTGCATTGGCAGGTGGATTCTTAACCACTGCTGTGCCACCAGGGAAGTCCCCAGAGCAGAGTTTTAGAAAAATTCCTCATAAGATAGTATTCAAGGTGGGTTAGAGCCAAAAAAAATAATGGAATCAGTTAATTGGGCAACTAACTATTGATTGGCCTGGGCTTGAGATAAGGTATGAGCAAAACAGGGTGGCAGTCATGAGAGCTTAAAAGATGGATGCTAAAGACAAAATGCCATGAATAGGAGTTGGTGGCTGACTGGATTTTGTGGTAGGGAACTAAGCTTAAAGTAATTTAAGTCAGCTAACTGGAAAGGGATGGAACCATTGCTAGGATGGTAAGGTTGGAGGGTGGTGGTAGAATGGAGATTTTACAGAAATGATGAGTTTGGTCTTAGATTGACAACATGTCAGAGTGGTAATAAATGTCCAGCAATAGTTAGTCATGTGAGACTGCTTCTCATTCATTCATTCAGTGATATTTTATTGAGTGCCAGTGTTTTATTGAAGCACTGCAGTAGATACAAGAGATGGAGCAGTTAACAACGAAAAAATGTTCCTGTCCTCATGGCACTAGCAAGGTTATACAAAGATATTTAAGAGTTAAGTAAATACAAACTGAAGAAATATTAAAGTCTAGATTTAATTAAAAGTAATATAGATAGAGGGAGGTGGGTGCGAGCATAGGTGAAAGATTAACAATGAGTTGATGTTGGATCTTGGTGATGGACACATGGGGGTTTGTTTTACTATTTTCTTTACTTCTATATATGATTGAAATTTTCCATAATAAAAACAGTTTTTTTAAGGTAAAAAGTTCTGTGCATAGAGCTAATAATTAAACAAGATCTTTGAGAGAGTGATAAAAACATGTCCAAAGAGTAGCCTGAGAGAGGTAGGGGGAAAATGAGGAACGTATAGTGTCTGGGAAGTAAAAAAGATAAAAGAAGTTTCAAAGAAAAGGTGGAAGATAGTGTTAATCGATACAGAGATCAAAGACGTTATCATAGATTAAATCTAGCTGTTTTCTAATTTTGTTCATTTCTGGTTGGATGTTCCTTGATGACTGAAAGGAATTGGGTACCTGAGAAGCTTAGGAAAACTTTTGATGAAACCATTTTTTTAAATCAGTTTTTTTAAAGTTTTATTTATTTGCTTGATTTTGGCTGCATTGGGTCTTCATTGCTACAAGTGGGCTTTCTCTAGTTGCTGTGAGTGAGGGCTACTCTTCATTGCGGTGCCCGGGCTTCTCATTGTGGTGGCTTCTCTTGTTGCAGAGCACAGGCTCTAGGTGCACGGGCTTCAGTAGTTGTGACACGCGGGCTCAGTAGTTGTGGCTCGCGGGCTCTAGAGAGCAGGCTCAGTAGTTGTGGCACACGGGCTTAGTTGCTCTGCGGCATGTGGGATCTTCCCGGACCAGGGCTAGAACCCGTGTCCCCTGCACGGGCAGTCGGATTCTTAACCACTGCGCCACCAGGGAAGTCCTTGATGAAACCATTTGATAATATTTATTACTTGAGAAATACTGTACAAGCTTTATTTCCTGATATGTGAATATCTGTTCTGTTTTCAGGAGACTAATGAGCAAAAACTTCACAAAATAGCCAATGAACTTTTGCTTACAGAAAGAGCTTACGTCAGCCGAC
Source organism: Orcinus orca (assembly GCF_937001465.1). Taxonomy (NCBI): domain Eukaryota; kingdom Metazoa; phylum Chordata; class Mammalia; order Artiodactyla; family Delphinidae; genus Orcinus; species Orcinus orca. The sequence goes on from NC_064569.1 coordinate 26,847,268, forward strand.
TTGACCTCTTAGATCAGGTAATATTTTCCCTTTCAGTATTTTATTTTTTGGCATTATACATCATTTTAACTTAGTAATTTAAGTGTTTTAGAAACTGCAAGAAGGACCTAGCCATTTTTGGCAAGTGAAAGCTACTTCCTCAAGGAGATCTCTAACATTTTCAGCTCTATCAGTGAATTCATTAGGTATAAAGTTTTCATAATTCATAAAAAACAGATTGAAGGACTCTCTGTAGGAGTCGCAAAATGCATTTATCTGTGTCTTTCAATCCTAAACACTACTCTGTTTCTTGCCCACTTATTGTGATCCTGAAGGCCGTGTTAGTAAATAGGAGATTCTGATGCTGGCATGAATACATCACTGATTCTTGTCTCACTTGCTGTTGTAAATGATCTGAATTGCCGCAGTCATAGGGCCAGAAGGAATTTTGAGAGTTCGCTTGTTCGGCCTTGCATAAAACGTTCAAAACAGTGCCAGGTGTAAATATTTGTTGAATATGTGAAAAACATTTTGTACTTTCATCATGGTAGATGCTTGTGAATCGTCTCAAATATACATTTGCAAAGAAAGTTTTAAAATGCATCATTAAGAATAACTGTTAAACATGATGGCCTCTTAATCCTGTTTCAGTGATAAAAGATCAAGATAATTGGTAGATTGTCTGCTGATACAGACTCCTCTTATTAAAAGATAAAGTTGCCAACTTTGAGTAAATTAGTTGCAAGAAGATGTCCCGCTACTGCAGTTGGAAAAATGGAACTTCGTGGGAGCAGGCCATCCTGGGCACACCTTTTTATCAGTTCCTAGAGCAGACTACATGCCTGTTAGGGTGAGCCTTAAGGGTCCGGATTAAGACTTGTGTTCTCTGAGATAATGTGTTTGTGACTCAAATACTCACTTTCCAGATAATTTCGCCATAAGTCAATCAATTCATGTTGGTTTGTGCCTTTGAAACAATGTTTCTCCTCATGGTGATTATAGACCTGAAACTTTTAGGTATTCCCATAGTAGAAATGTGTTTTTTCCACTTACCAAGTTGCACTTTTTTTTTTCTTTCTTTCTTTTTTCATCCATATTATCTTGTCAGCTACTGTTGCTGACCTTTTAGAATTTAATCATAATTACTAAAATATCCTACTGGAGTCTCTAAGGACATAATTTGGTATTCTTTTTGCCTCTCAAGAAAATGCAATGGAGGTGAATTTAGAAAATAAACAACCATCTGGACATTATGAAAGAACAGACCTCCTTCTGCCTACATTTAACAGAATGGCAATTAAGAGGTATAGTAGCCCTACTAGAGTAGAGCTAAGACCGCAAAATTTTTTTTACTGTCTTTAAGATACCTGTTATTATGTATAAGAGAAGATCTTTTTGTCCTCATTTCTGAGTTTTAAGTTACCATGCATTATTATTTACTAAAGCAGGAAAACATGTGAGAACTGAAATACTCTTTTGTTCATGCATTGACCATGTGTTTTTTAAGCACCTTTTCTACTGTGAGAAGTAAATCACAATGTTCTCCCTCCCCAAGGAGTGTACAGTTTTAATAGGGAAAATGAGATACATGCCAACAAATTATAATAAAGGGCAATATGTAATATGTGCCATAGAAGTCACTCAAAATATAAAGAGGAGTGGAAAATACCACAGTTATTATGCATCTTAAAAGTTTCCATCTTTTAACTCTACCTATGGATAGGAAGGGTAAATCCTGTTACCCTCAACTGGAAATTCTCTGGAACAGAAAAGATTAACATCCCACAGATAGAGGCATAGCCTAGGTTAGAGTCAAAGCTTCCTAATTCTAATTCCTGGTTCTTCTTAAAGCATATACTCACTCCTACATTTCAAAAATGATTGATTTCTTGAATCACGAACTTTTCCATTTATTCAACAAAAAGTTACTAAGAGCCTACTATGTGCCTTAGCACGGTGCGAGATGGTTAACCAATAACTTTGAAGTAATGTTTGCATTAATTCTCTTATTCAGGTATTTTATTGCAAACTACTGGAAGAAGCAAATCGAGGCTCGTTTCCAGCAGAGATGGTGAATAAAATCTTTTCTAATATTTCATCAATAAATGCCTTCCATAGTAAATTCCTATTGCCAGAGCTGGAGAAAAGAATGCAAGAATGGTAAGAGGCATAGATAGCAAATAATATATCTAAGGCAGTCATACTAGAAGCTGTGTTATTCAGCTGTTAACTTGAAATAATAATGCTACACAGAGCTGTAAACAAACATTTATGCAAAGTTTTTATGTTAAAGATCACTGAAAGACCTTGTGGTACTTTTTTGTCTTTAGTTGAAAAAGGTTTCATCTCTCCTTTCCAAGCTATTGTTTGATTAGTGGAGACAAGATATTAAGGGTAATCTGGAGCTTCAAGATTTCCAAGAGTAAAGCATCTCTCTTTACTGTGTTATTCCTAAACTCCCTGTAAAAAGGTGCTTTTTCGCTTTCTCTCAATCTCACAGCAAAGTGGATCTGACAAAGCGCAGGGTACGTGTAGAAAGTGATTACTTCATTTGGAGTCCTGTTAATTCACTCATTCTATAAGAAATCTTAACAACTTGTTTCTATGTTTTATACAGGGAAACTACCCCTAGAATTGGTGACATCCTTCAGAAATTGGCCCCATTCCTTAAGATGTATGGAGAATATGTGAAGGGATTTGATAACGCAATGGAATTGGTTAAAAACATGACAGAGCGTATTCCCCAGTTCAAATCAATAATTGAAGAAATTCAGGTAATAGGACTCTTTTGTTCAAGGCTATAATTACTTTTTCTGTACAAATCATAAGGTCTTCTAGATCTAAAATTTAGATTGAGAGATTTGAGACACCTGGCCAAATTCCATTCTGGTCTGAATTATGCAGAAATCATCTCTGCAAAGTTAAAATATTTATTGAGCACGTGCAATATACTGAACAGTGAATTCTCCATTTGCTTTTGAGGCAAGGAAAGTCTGGCTTTATCAGGGTCCACATTAATTTACAAAATAAGTTCCCATTCAGCTCTGTGTCTCTCTTGCTTGCTTTCAGAGGTTGAGATGTTGGAATGACTATAAATGAATATAAAGAATGATTGCTGTAAACCCTGACATTTTAGAAACATAATTACAGTTGATCCTTGAACAACGTAAGGGTTATGGGTGCTGATCCCCCATGTGTTTGAAAATCCCAGTATAACTTTACTGTCAGCCCTCCATATCTGTGGTTATGCCTCATGGATTCAACCAACCATGGATTAGTACTGTAGTACGCGTTTACTGAAAAAAAAAATGTGCATAGAAGTTGACCTGTGCAGTTCAAACCCATGTTCAAGGATCAACTGTATTCTGTTTTATTTCATTTTGGGGTGTTTTTTGGTCATTTTATATATGTGTCCTGACTTTTAAAATTTCATCAAACCTGGATAATACATTTTAATAGTATCATAGTAATTTCTGTTTGATTCTCTAGTCAAAACTTTTAATCATTTCTTCTTTGCTGAAGTTTAAATATTGAAAAGGAATTCTTTAGATCACATAAGGTTATTTGGGTGGGGATTCTTTTTTTTTTTTTTTTTAAGATGTTGGGGGTAGGAGTTTATTAATTTATTTTTGCTGTGTTGGGTCTTCGTTTCTGTGTGAGGGCTTTCTCTAGTTGTGGCAAGCGGGGGCCACTCTTCATCGCGGTGCGCGGGCCTCTCACTATCGTGGCCTCTCTTGTTGCGGAGCACAGGCTCCAGATGCGCAGGCTCAGTAGTTGTGGCTCACGGGCCTAGTTGCTCCGTGGCATGTGGGATCTTCCTGGACCAGGGCTCGAACCAGTGTCCCCTGCATTAGCAGGCAGATTCTCAACCACTGCGCCACCAGCGAAGCCCCTGGGTGGGGATTCTTTTGCTCCTTGACTTCTTTTGTGTTACATAAATATATATATATTTATTTTTTACAAATTTATTTATTTATTTTTGGCTGCATTGGGTCTTCGTTGCTGTGCACAGGCTTTCTCTAGTTGCGGTGAGTGGGGGCAACTCTTCGTTGAGGTGTGTGGGCTTCTCATTGTGGTGACTTCTACTGTTGCAGAGCATGGACTCCAGGAGCACAGGCTTCAGTAGTTGTGGCTCGCGGGCTCTAGAGTGCCGGCTCAGCAGTTGTGGCACCAGGCCCAGCTGCTCCATGGCATGTGGGATCTTCCTGCACCAGGGCTCGAACCTGTGTCCCCTGCATTGGCAGGCAGACTCCCACCCACTGTGCCACCAGGGAAGCCCCTGTGTTACATAAATATTTTTATATGTTTTTTAAACTCATTAATATAGTGATATGATTACTGTTTTGTACAATTTTATGTCTTTTAAAGAAGTTAAGAGAATATTAAAAAATATCTATACGCAGATCAATGTGATGCTGACAACATCAACAAAAGAAAAGACAAAAACCACATGATCATCTCAATAGATGCAGAAAAAGCATTTGATAAAATGCAACATCCATTCATGATAAAAACTCTTACCAAAATGGGTATTGAAGGAACATATCTCAACATAATAAAAACTATTTATGAAATACCCACAGCCAGCATAACACTCAATGGTGAATAGCTTGAAAGCCTTCCCACTAAAATCTGGAGCAAGACAATGATGCCCATTCTCACCACTTCTATTCAACATAGTATTTGGAAGTCCTAGCCACAGCAGTCAGACAAGAAAAAAGAAATAAAAGGTATCCAAATTGGAAGAGAAGTGGTACAATTGTCATTATATGCAGATGACATGATACTGTATATAGAAAACCCTTAAAGACTCCACACAGAAACTACTAGAAACTGATAAATGAATTCAGCAACATAGCAGGATACAAGATTAACATACATAAATCTGTTGCATTTCTTTACACTAACAATGAAATATCAAGAAGGGAAAGTAAAAAAATAATTCCTTTTAAAATTTCAGCCAAAAAAAAAAAATACTTAGGAATAAAACCTGACAAAGGAGGTAAAAGACTTATATTCTGAGAATTATAAAACATTGATAAAGGAAATTGAAGATGATTCAAAGAAATGGAAAACTATCCCATGCTCTTGGATTGGAAGAATTAATATTGTTAAAAACAGCCATACTACAGGAAGTAATCTACAGGTTTAATACAATCCCTATCAAAATACCCATGACATTTTTTACAGAGCTAAAACAAATAATCCTAAAATTTATATGGAACCATAAAAGACCCAGAATTGCCAAAGCAATCCTGAGGTAAAAGAACAAAGCTGGGGGCATAACCCTCCGAGACTTCAGACAATACTATAAAGCCACAATAATCAAAACACTGTGATATTGGTATAAAAACAGACATGTGGATCAGTGGAACAGAATAGAGAGCCCAGAAATAAACCCACACACCTATGGTCAGTTAATCTTCGACAAAGGAGACAAAAATATACAATGGAGAAAAAACAGTCTCTTCAGCAACTGGTGTTGGGAAACCTGAACAGCTGCATGTAAATCAATGAAGTTAGAACATACCCTCCCACCATACACAAAAATAAATTCAAAATGGCTTAAAGACTTAAATATAAGACATGACACCATAAAACTCCTAGAAGAGAATATAGCAAAACATTGTCTGACAGAAATTGTACTAATGTTTTCCTAGGTCAGTCTCCTGAGGCAATAAAAATAAAAGCAAAAATAAACAAATGGAACCTAGTCAAACTTATAAGCTTTTGCACAGCAAAGGAAAGTGTAAGCAAAACGAAGAAACAGCCTATGGACTAGGAGAAAATATTTGCAAGTGGTACAACCAACAAGGGCTCAATTTCCAAAATATACAAATGGCTCATACAACTCATAACAAAAAAACAAACAACCCAGTCAAGAAATGGGCAGATGACCTAAATAGACATTTCTCCAAAGAAGACATACAGATGGCCAAAAGGCACATAAAAAGATGATCAACATCACTAATTATTAGAGAAATGCAAGTCAAAATTACAGTGAGGTATCATCTCACACCAGTCAGAATGGCCATCATTTAAAAGTCTACAAATAAATGCTGGAGAGGATGTGGAAAAAGGGAACCCTCCAACACTGTTGGTGGGAATGTAAATTGGTGCAGCCACTATGGAGAATAGTATGGAGGTTCCTTTAAAAACTTAGAGTAACCATATGATCCAGCAATCCCACTCCTGGACATATATCCAGAGAAAACTCTAATTCGAAAAGATACATGCACCCCAATGTTCATAGCAGCACTATTTACAATAGCCAAGACACGGAAGCAACTTAAATCTCCATTGACAGTTGAATGGATAAAGAGGATGTAGTATATATACACAGTGGAATACTACTCAGCCATAAAAGTGAATGAAATAATGTCATTTGTAGCAACATGGATGGACCTAGAGATTATCACACTAAGTGAAGTAAGCCAGAAAGAGAAAGACAAATACCATATGACATCACTTATATGTGGAATCTAAAATATGACTCAAATGAACTTATTTATGAAACAGAAACAGACTCAAAGACATAGAAAACAAGCTTATGGTTACCAAAGAGGAAAGGGGGGTGCGGGAGGGATAAATTAGGAGTTTGGGATTAGCAGATACAAACTACTATATGTAAAATAGATAAGCAACAAGGTCCTACTGTATAGCACCAGGAAATATATTCAATATCCTGTGATAAACCATAATAGAAAAGAATATGGACAGAGAATATATATGTGTAACTGAATCACTTTGCTGTACACCAGAAACTAACACAACATTGTAAATCAACTATTCTTCAATTTGAAAAAAGAAAAATGTCTACAAATATTTTGGGGGGGGGTTTTGCTATGCGCGGGCCTCTCACTGTTGTGGCCTCCCCCGGACGCGCAGGCTCAGCGGCCATGGCTCACGGGCCCAGCCGCTCCGCAGCATGTGGGATCTTCCCAGACCGGGGCATGAACCCGTGTCCCCTGTATCGGCAGGCGGACTCTCAACGACTGCGCCACCAGGGAAGCCCTACAAATATGTTTTTAACCCATATATTTACCATTTCTGGAATAAGTTCCTTTCAGCATGAAAATGATGTGTTTCTTGTGAGGCAGAGTGAATAGCAATGAATTTTCTTGGGCTTTGTTTATTTGGAAAATATTTTTTTCTTCACTATTGAATGATAGCATTGCTAGACACAGAATTCTTGGCTGATAGCTTTTTTCTTTCAGCAATTTGAATGTCATTTCACTGTTTTCTGTCCTCCCTTGTGTCAGATGAGAAGTTAGCCCTTAATTGTATTGACAGTCCCCTGTATGTAATGAATCACTTTTCTCTTGCTGCTTTCAAAGTTTTCTCTTTGTTTTTGGCTTTTAGCAGTTTGAAAATGATGTGGATCTTTTTTGTATTTATTCTGCTTGGAGTAGATTGAGCTTCTTGGTTGTGTAGGTTTTTTTAAATCAGTCTGAGAAGTTTTCAGCCATTGTTTCTTTGAATTTCATATTTTCATTACCCACGTTTCTTTTTTTAATTAATTAATTAATTATTGGCTGCGCTGGGTCTTCGTTGCTGTGCACAGGCTTTCTCCAGTTGTGGCGAGCGGAGGCTACTCTTCGTTGAGGTGCGCCGGCTTCTCATTGTGGTGGCTTCTCTTGTTGCGGAGCATGGACTCTAGGCATGCAGGCTTCAGTAGCAGGCTTCAGTGCGTGGGCTCAGTAGTTGTGGCACACGGGCTTAGTTGCTCCACGGCATGTGGGGTCTTCCCAGACCAGGGCTTGAACCCGTGTCCCCTGCATTGGCAGGCGGATTCTTAACCACTGCTCCACCAAGGAAGTCCCATTATGCGAGCTTCTGAGACCTGTTCAATTTTCTTCCTTTTTTCTCTTTGTTCTTTACACTGTATAATTAATATAATCTTTACACTTCCGCTGACAGTGTTGCTGGGCATATGGTTCACCGCTGTAAATCAAATGAGCCCTCTTCAACTTCAGCAGAGAAACTGCCAGTCCTCACAGCCTGCCCCACCCTTGCAGAATCTTCACATTGACTGAGCTGGGAGAGGAAGAGGGGCAGCCTCAGGCCAGAATACCACAGCTTCTTGCTGTTCTTACCCGAAGTTCAGCAGTTTTTAAAAGAAACACTTTTCAGATTGTTTTGTGCCTTTGGTCAATTTCCAAAGTGCTGAAATGATTGCTGTTGTTGTTAAAATCAATTTTATCCAGCTTTAAAGCTGCTTTTTATTTTTTTTTAATTTTTATTGGAATATAGTTGCTTTACAACATTGTGTTAGTTTCTACTGTGCAGCAAAGTGAATCAGCTATAGGTATACATATATCCCCTCTTTTTTGGATTTCCTTCCCGTTTAGGTCACCAAAGAGCATTGAGTACAGTTCCCAGTGCTATAGTAGGTTCTCATTATGAAGTCGCTTTTTAAAGGGAGGATTTTGCCAGTCTCCTCACTCAGCCATAGCCAAAAGTCCTGCTCTTCCCCTTCACTCCTTTTATTGAACATCTCTTTTCTCTCATGATTAAGCACTCATCTACCTTTCTGAACACTGGCTCCTTCTTTGGTTCTTTCACTAACCCCTTTTGTTAATATTGATATATGGGCAGAATACAAGGTTTTTGCCCTTCATAGTCTTCTTTCTCTCCACACTCTCAATGTTGTCATAGTTTCCCAAGCCTTTAACCATCATGTCATACAGATGCTTATAGGGTCATTATTTCTAGTGTATTCCTCTACCCCTGAACTCCAGTTACAAAATGCTGAGTGCTGGCTACACAATTCTGTATGAACATGTTGTTGTCAATACAAAGTCAACATGTTCCATTCCTGTCTTTAGCTTACAAACATTTTTTCCACTTGACCTTTTGTGCCTTGCATACAGTAGCTTGTGGTTATGTGATTGGATTTATCACATAGCACCAATATTCTTTTATTCACCAGAATTTGACCACTTGGCTTTATCTTTGATTTGTCACTTTTCCTCATTCTCTGTATGTGTTCATTTGCCTGTTAGATAATATTTTCAAGGGACTTAGCATGGAGCTTTTTGCATAGTAAGTGCTCACTACACGATGGTGGTCATTATCGTTGTTTCATCAAATTTTAAAACTATCTCAGCAACGTCTGTCTTCTCCATGTTATGAAGAAAGGATGGAGTTGTGAAAGGAATGGTAGATTGAGAATCAACTAATCTAGTTTAGGATTCTAGTCTGCCACTTAGAGCCACTTGACCTTAGAAAACTCCCCTAACTTTTCTGAGCCAGTTTCTTCATGTAAAAATTTGGGGATCAGTAATATTTTCCTGGATATATATATGTGTGTGTGTGTGTGTATATATATATATATATATATATATATATATATATATACATACACACACACACATATATATGCATGTGTGTATATATATACCATAGGCTTGCTGGAGAAAATCAAATGCAATAACTAAACTTATAATATTAATATCTTACACTTTATTAAGGAAAGCCATTAACCCTCAGCTTCCATGCTAATTTCAGGCTCTTTTTACTTTTCTCCTGGTCTACAATAACTTCCAAACTAGTTTCCCGACATCTGCCTAAAACCACATTGCTGTAGGTTAATCTTAATAGCTGTCATATCTAATGATATCACTCCCCTGCATGAAAACCTGCATTAGATGAAGTAAATCTAAACCCAGCTTGACATTATTGCCCCAGATTACATTTTCTTCCTTATCCCCTATTTCCCTATAAATATCTTATTTCTGAGCAGAACTCAACTGCCCCCTTTCACTAAACATGCTTCATGCCCCACTGTCTTGGGCCTGTTCTCCAAGGTCCCTCTTCCTGCACTTACCCCCTGGTATTCCTCATTTCCCTGCCCAAAGCCTGACCTCACCTGAGTTTATGTGTAAATATTGCATTCTCTATGAAGCTTTTAGTTTCTTGTTTGCTTTGAATGCAAACATCATGTCTTAATACAACATTTTTTACCCTGGAGTGCCCTGATCATGGTCATCAATAAATATAGTAAGAGGGTTTCTTCTTTGTTTAATATGAACAGGAACACACCTTATTTTTCAAGTAATCTTTTTTCTCTCCTTCCATGTTGACAGCTTACTGAAAGCATGTTCTATAGACTCAGTTTTGCCCTAAGCAAAGGAGATCTGTTTAGAGTTTGGTTTCTAATGGAAAAGAATGTCATGACCTAATGAAAAATTAAAATTTTCTCATCTTGTCACTTTTCTACATGTGGAGTCTTTTAAGTTAAAAGGAAATGACATTTATGGTAGCCTTATTATGAAATAGTTTCTGCTGAGTCCAGAGTCATTTAATGCAGTGTTACTTAGTGAACCTCCTTAAATAGATACTTCTTTTGAAAATCTCTGGAGTATGATTTAATAATGTGACCTGACAAACCCTTGTAGTGACTAATTGAAGTGGATGCCATCAATCTGGAAATTTCTTGCTTAAATTCTGCTTGATTTTTCTTTCTGTTCTTAACATTAGATTGGTGGTCCTCAAACTTTAATGGAAGAATTGGAGGCGTTTTTATGCATATGCCCAGGCTGTGGCCTCAAAATTGTGGTTTCATAGATTGCGATGGGGTTCAGAATTTCCTTTTTTAATAGCATCCCAGGTATATCTAATGCAGGTGATGCACAGACCACACTTCGTAGTGAAATGCTGCCCTTAATGAAAATTCTATGTTACGTTGAAATTTTTTAGACTGGCTAACCTAATTTTTAAATCTTTTTTTAAAAACCTTTCTCATTACAGAAACAGAAGATCTGTGGGAGCTTGACTTTGCAGCATCACATGCTAGAACCTGTTCAGCGGATTCCCCGGTATGAGATGCTCCTTAAGGACTACCTAAGGAAATTGCCCCCTGGTTCTCCGGACTGGAATGATGCTAAAAGTAAATACTCCCCCCACCCCAGCCCCGCCCCTGCTTTCCATTTTGGGATAATTTAGTGGCCAAGTAGGCTTGTGATTTCAAAGTGAGATAGGTCTCATAGCCACTTTAGTAAAATATTGGTGCCAGAAAATAACCTCACTGGAAATTGTCATCAGTACCTCAATTAGGCAAGCACTTTTGAGCCCAAATCATAGGCTTGGAGCAATGCAAATCACATTTCTCATGCTGGTTTCACGTTAATCATTAACTCTGAAATATAAAACTGTAGTCTTAGAGACATCTGGAATAGCAATACACAATTACCTTCTCACAGGAAGAATACAACCATTCAGAATTACTAGTGCTGCTGGTTAATTAGGTAGGTTGATACATACCAAGAAAACTAAGATGATATTTACTATGTAAAAATAGCCTAAGCAAAATGATATCTCTCTACCTTTCTCTGCTCTAAGACAGAAGAGGCAATGGTGCTGTTTAGTGTCAGTTAACATCTTCCCTGAGAAAACTTTATTCCTGCTCTACTCCTGTGCTACATTAGATCATAATGGAAGACTTTTTAGGGCTTAAGAGTTTCAATAAGAATTTTGTTTTCTTGTGTACTTTAAAAAAAAATCAGTTAACTGTGAAGAGAAGATTTAACTTAGATTAGTAATCAACATGTACAAACAATACTGGTGTACAATCTTAAAGCATTGCTACTTTCTCTAATAATTTTTTGTCTGCTGTTATAAGTGAACCTTGTTGAGAGATGAACACAAAACACAATGTTTGGTCTTAGAGACTGGGTCTTTTTCTGAACATAGGCTATCTGTGATGTTTCTCCCACCATCCAAGTGAGTTGGTGACCACAGGAACTTCTCATCTCCCTTTTCTTCCTCTAAAGTTTAGAATTATCCTAACTTGTCTTCTTCCACTTTCCACTTCATCTCCACTTTCCACTCACCTGGCCTGAGTGCTTGGTTTTAGTAGTGGTAGGATTGGAGGTTGGATCACCATTGCTACTTCTCAAACTAGTCTCTTGGGTGGTGGCCCCAGCCCATCTTAATTTGTCTCCCTCTACCTTGGATCCTATGTGGAATGCGAAGAATTGTCAAAATCAGGATAGTTCTCTAAAATGTAAATAACAATTCTGCTTCTTCTATACTCAAAAGACTTTGACTCCTGCTAAGGTAGCTATGTCAAAAATCAGAGAGTCAGCAACGTAATAGGGTATTTTATTACTCTTTTTGGTTTCCCATTACTACTTACACTAAAATTGTAAGGAAATCACAGAAATACTTTTAGAGACCTAAAAGTAGAGGGGAAAGCAACAAAAGTGCATTTTGTTCAGCAGTAGAACGAAGAAGACAGAAAAGTTGGTTCAGAATAATGAGGTTGTTGTGGTAACAGAATTAACCCAACCAGTATTCATAAGATAGGAAAGAAAGGAAGAGAGCAGGACGTGTTGTAGGATTGAGAACATTCCCTCAGGTTAATCCAGCAGGAAGCCTTAGCTTCCACATCTCTTCACCAGTAGTCCCGAAGCTCCTACCTTGCCCATATCAGAGTTCCCATTCCCATCTCTCGCTACCACCTGCCCTAGCAACAAAACCCTCCATCAACATTGGCATCAGAAAATTCCCTTTCACCTAGACTAGAAATGTGAGTGTGTTTTCGCAGGGAAAAATGATTGTGCTTGGTGGTTAATTTGCTCATAAAACTAGTGAAATACTTACTACTGCTGAAGTGTTGTAGAAATTTGAGTCAGAAGACTTTGGTTCTAATGTAGCCCTTCAGTATCATAATTTGTGACCTTAGCCAAGTCACATCACTCTCCACTTCTTTCATCTACCAAGTGAAGCTAATATACTTTCCATTCAAGGTTGCATAAGAATGAATTGACCTAATATATGAAAGCCCCTGACAAAGTTCCTTGTAACAAGCTAGTGTCAGGGTGTTTGTTATTTTGAAGGTCCCTTATCGATTAAAGGTACCTGAGAGCCTACTCACTGTATATGACTTTTAATGAGGAGATACCCTTCAAGTTCCAAATAATCTGCTTACAAATGAACTTTTGAAAGTATCCAGCTTATAAATGCAAATTGCCCCCTGCTTTTATTGTGTATCTTCGGCCCCAGATTTCTTCTTATTGTACTGTATATTATTCAGCTATCTAGTAACATAGTAAGGACAAAATGTATTTACTTTTCTTTTTTTCCATTTAGAATCACTTGAAATTATATCTACAGCAGCAAGTCATTCTAATAGTGCAATAAGAAAAATGGTAAGTGGTTTCCAGAGGAAATGGGAATATTCTAGTTAGATAATTGCCAATAATATAGTCTGATATTATCTACAGGTTTGGACCCAAATGAGTTGATACAAGTGAACAAAAAAGATTGTTTATAAAATGTTTAGTGTTATCCCTCTTCTCCCAGGTTTTAATTTGGTCATAACTGACATACTTTATACCAAAATTTATGCTTAGTTCCAATCCCTTCTGAATTATGTATATTTTAGCTAAGGTCATTGATTAAAGGAACTAAGGTGAAACCTCCTGTTATATGATCTTGCTGTGTTTTGTTTTAATTTCCTAGGAGAACCTAAAGAAACTCTTAGAGATTTATGAAATGTTGGGAGAAGAAGAAGACATTGTAAATCCTTCAAATGAACTAATAAAAGAAGGACAGATCCTCAAACTAGCTGCTCGGAACACATCGGCACAAGAACGCTACCTTTTCTTAGTGAGTTTTGTAGTATGAGCAAGTCACATAAGAATAACCCATAAACATTGTTATATGCATCTTGGAAAAGTAGGATGCTTGCTTGCTCTCACCAGAACAATTATATCTAACCTGGTTTAGTCAGTACTGTCAGGATTCCACATCAGGGAATGTCCTTAGTAACTGAAACTTGTTCTTTCAAGGACAAGTATTTTTCTATAATTTTTCTGTGTACTTACCATGTATAATTTACTTCAGTAACTCGTAGTGAAGATGATTTAACATTTCCATGATGATAGTAGCCATCAGTGTATATGTGGGGACCACTATTTTTAATTCTTCTAGTTGAAGAAATATATAGACAAAGTTGTAAAACTTGTGCCTCAAATATCTATGTAAAAGTACATGAGTTTGCTACATATTTCCTTTTCACTGCAATCAATCTCCATCCCTTCCTTAACTTCTGGGAAATGACAGTTAGTCTAGAACTTATTGAAAATATAGGAGCTCTCCCTGGGGCATCCAGGCCATTATATTTTAGTCTCTGTTAATTCCAGTTCCTTTCTATATCTAATGATATGATAATAATCATAATAGCTAACAATGAGCTAACATTGAGTAATAGCTCAGTAAATGTTAGCTATTACTATGATTGTTATTATAGGCAAAGAAACAGACACATTGGTAAAGAGGCTGCCCGGTAACTGGCACATGACACATTCTCAGGATGTTATTCACATCTGACTTTTCTGCTGCAAGGCAGTCATCTCACTAGCCTTAGTATGAGTTGTTGGGGGCTTAGAGGTTTCTGTTGTCTGGTTACAGCTTCCTTTGAAAGGAAGGTTTACAGGAACTAATTGTCATGCAGAAGGATATTCAGTATCTCTCTTGAAAGCGTTTCTACTTCAAGTTTGTATAACTCAAGAAAATTGAAAACATGTCCACACAAAATTTATACATGAATGTTCATAGCAAAAGTATTCATTATAGCCAAAAAGTGGAAACAAACTAAATGTCCATCAATTGATGAATGGATAAACAAAATGTGGTATAACCATGCACTGGAATATTATACGGCAGTAAAAAGGAATAAAATACTGATACATGCTACGTGGATGAACTTTGAAAACATTGTGTAAAGTGAAAGAAGCCATTCACAAAAAACCACACTGTGTGATATGATTCCATTTCTATGAAATGTCTAGAATAGGCAAATGCATAGAGGCAAGAAGTAAGTAGTGGTAGCCTAGGGCTGGTGGGGAGGAGGAAATGGATACAGGATTTCCATTTAGAGTCAGGAAATGTTCTAAAATTAGATAGTCGTGATGGCTGCACAATTTACAACTATATAAAAACCATGAATTATACATTTTAAAAGGGTATATGAATTATATCTCAATAACTTTAAAAATTTATAGATATTTTACAAATTAACTATAAAAAAATCTTCATTGGAGCTCAAAAGAAGAACTTCACCTTTCAGAAGCTTTACAGAGACCTAAATGTAAATCAGGGACATGTGATGTCATGTTAGGGTCCAGAGGGCTGTTTATTTTGAAATGTAGGTTTTGTTATTCAAATATGGTGAGGCCAACACATCAGGAGATGATTGCCATTGAAAAGATAGTTATACTCGCAGATTCCAAAAGGAGGGGGCATGCCACACCATGGAAGGAGCTACATGAGAAAGCACCAGAGTTGGTCAGAAGGCAGAGAAAGCTAGCAGCAAATGTGGGCAAGAGCCTGTACTGTGGTTTCTGCGAGAAGGAATAGGCAAGGCAGAGAAAACCAGCTTAGAGTTTGCTAGTTTAAATAATTTCATCAGGCTCTAGCACACAGGGACTGTTGACTGGTACCTAGCCTTAGGGTTCTTACGGAAGGGGAATACTGGTTCGGAGTGTAAGCGCTCAATAGAGGAGGTGCTTGGGGTGTGAGTTCTGGATCTGTTGGTTTCCATATGGAAGTCATGCTTGCAGGTGAGTCACTCACTGTCTTCAAAGAATTGAGTAGTCGTGAGAGGGGGCAGTCCTCCAATGTCAGCAAGGCCCCAAGATGTCAAAGCATCAAAAATCCAGATTAAAAAGACATGCTTAATATACTGTTCTGGGCAAAATGCCTGGGAGTCAGTGTCTTCCCTTTGTCTTTACCTGTAGGTGCTTAGGTAATTTTCCTTTCCCCTCTTCAACATCAGTGTCACAGTTTCTGTAGTTAAACTTTCAACTCTGTGTCTAACCAATGGCCTTGGTTTAATTTTCACATTTGAGAATTATTCTGGAAATAGTTTTGGATTGAATACCTTAATTCAGAGCCAAATTAAACAGCTATTTGGAGGACGGATGGCAAAGAGCCTTGGGGGAATACAACAGTAGTGACTTAGAGAAAAGTACCCATCTTGTTCCAGTTATTATAAGCTATCAAACATATCGTGTCATTGCCTTCCAGGAGAATGGAGTCATACAGCAGAAACTTTAGGAAAGCCTTATTCATCTTTTGAAGACCATCTTAGAAGCAGTTCTTGTAGTGTTCATTCCTTCAGTCCTTCCCCTCTAGTACTGTACTTGTCACAGAATCTCTCCTCTCCCCAGCACACATTTATTCCCATGGAGCATCTTTTTTTTCTTATATGTAGAAACTTCGGAAGTACCTTTTACTTTTTCTCCTTTCTCTCTAGAAGGAAAATAGTTTTCTATTTCCTATTCTGGGGATATTACACGTGTAAATCTGAAAAACCAAGTTATATTTAGAATTTGATTTCAGCTTTCAAATGATCATCATGTGTTTGTATATTTACTTGCCTCCACATCATGCTTTTTATGTTATGTAGGGTACTCTGTTGAGTAAGTAAATAACCACACCTGACATCTGAAAGTTAAAAAAAAAAAAAATCACTGAATTATCCCATAGAGTGATAGGAGGTTTTATTCTTGCCTCTTTGGAGTTCTAGTCCTTATTTCCTTATACCTTTTGACAGAATTATATATATTTTTTTCTCTTGACTTATTTAAACTTTGAATACAGGCCGGGCACTGGAAATTTTCTCCAACAATGTATTTTTACCTTCTAAAACAAACTTTAATGAACTGTCACTTGTGAGACATGAAATTGAATTATTTCAATCAAATAATATATTTTAAAGAGACTTAAAATAACTAGTCGAGGAACCCTGGAGATCAAGAAACAGGAACCTCCCTACACTTTTAATGAAGTTGAGACTTTCTTCTAGGTTTCGGCACAGCCTAGCACTTCTAGAGCTTGCCAGCCAGAGACTGCTTTGTCAATAACTACTTCTGAGCAGCGGGCATGGAATAAAAGGAGTTTCTTTCACTAAAAGGGAAAGTCAGTCTACTTGGTGCTACAGTTGTTATAACTCCCTCTTTTAGCACCAGCAAAACCCAGAGAAGGTGATGGTGGCTTTTGCCACAGGAGCCAGGTTCACCGAGGGAACAGGACTAGCTACTTAATTCCTTTACGTATATGGCATCTTCTTTGTAAGCATTATCACCTTCACCTCTAAGTAGAAGAAAAAGGGTATTTATTGGCTAGTCCTGTCCATTTTGGTGGTACTTTGCAACTCCTGCAGTACCATTCAGACATGGCCAAATCCCCTCCTGAGAAGGCCTTATAGAAGAGAGAAAGAAATACTAACATGAACAGTTAGCAAGCTGTTGCCTTAATCAAGCTGGGATGATGATGAGAACCTTTAAGAGTATTTTCAGATCTTTAAATTCTGTGTACTACAATGAGGCTGTGATTGCCATACTTAGAATACAGTGGACAATTAATGATGAAGCATTATGTTCCCTTCTAGAAATGTAAATGTGAAATGTGGTGCTCAGATATGTATGATAAAAATGTATTGGGCTTCCCTGGTGGCGCAGTGGTTGAGAGTCCGCCTGCCTATGCAGGGGATGTGGGTTCGTGCCCCGGTCCAGGAAGATCTCACATGCCACGGAGCGGTTAGGCCCGTGAGCCATGGCTGCTGAGCCTGCGCATCTGGAGCCTGTGCTCTGCAACGGGAGAGGCCACAACAGTGAGAGGCCCGCATACCGCAAAAAAAAAAAAAAATGTATTTAGTGCCCTTTTATTTCTACATTATCCAGTGTGGAAATGAAATTTATGATGTTGGTTATAGGAAGTTGCAAAATAATGTATGAGGAACAAACTGTAAAAAATTTGCTTTCAGAATGAGTACAGTGGACATTGTCACATAAACATGTTGAAATGTTTTAAATATCCATCAACATTTCTTTCATGGTTGGAGCTAAAAAGAGGACCTGACAAAACAGGACATTATTCCTCATTTAATCCTCTCAACAACCTGTGACTTTTACAGATAATTATCCTGAGACATGAGAGGTTACATAAGTGTTTTAAGTTCCCAGTTGCTTTTGTCTTACAAAAATATATTTAAGCCTAGAAACAGTGTTAGAAACAATAAATATGAAGTAGAAAGATAAATATGGACCTTCTTTAGGAATCTGCCTACAAATTAACCCCCATATTTAGAGTTTCATCCTTTTGCATGTTTTAACATATTTAAAAGTTAATTAACTGCCTTCCCCAAATCATTGCTTGGTACTGATTAGCAGGAGCTGTTCATTGTTTTGTTTTGTTATAAATTTATTTATTTTTTATTTTTTTATTTTGGGCTGCGTTGGACCTTTGTTGCTGCGCACGAGCTTTCTCTAGTTGCGTTGAGCAGGGGCTGCTCTTCGTTGTGGTGTACGGGCTTCTCACTGCTGTAGCTTCTCTTGTTGCGAGCGTGGGCTCTAGCCATGCGGGCTAAACTAGAGAGGCTCTAGAGCTCAGGCTCAGTAGTTGTGGCGCACGTGCCCAGTTGCTCTGCGGCATGTGGGATCTTCCTGGACCAGGGCTTGAACCTGTGTCCCCTGCATTGGCAGGCGGATGCGTAACCACTGCACCACCAGGGAAGACCAGGAGCTGTTCATGGTTGACTAGAAATGAGGCACTAATTTGATTCAGTTTCAAAATAAGTTTCTTCATTTTAAATAAAGACTTTTTGCTAAAATAAATGACTTTTCTGTTAATTCGTACATGAAGAATTCTTAAGCAAGATGTGGGGCAGGGGCTTCCCTGGTGGTGCAGTGGTTGAGAGTCCGCCTGCCGATGCAGGGGACATTGGTTCGTGCCCCGGTCTGGGAAGATCCCACATGCCAGGAGCGGCTAGGCCTGTGAGCCATGGCCGCTGAGCCTGCGCATCCGGAGCCTGTGCTCTGCAACGGGAGAGGGCACAACAGTGAGAGGTCCGCATACTGCAAAAAATTTGCCCACTTTTTTAAACAACATTAAACACATTGGTAAAAATAATTGCTAAATATTAATCTTTTCCTCTAACAGCTGTTGTAGACTTGTTGCCTGACATAACAGTTAGAAATTTTTTTGTCTTCAACTTACATGGTTGAGAACTTCAGTTTCTTGTATATAGAGGTCCTTAATAAATTATTGCTGAGCTTAATTTCCTTAACTAATTTCCTTACTAATACAAAATGATGATTGGTTTACTTAAATATTAATAAAATATTTATGAACCAACACAGAGGGGAAATATATGTTACAAATTTTAAAATATGACAATTCTGATACAAGCATAAAAGCTCTCTGGTATTTAAGTAATTTTTCTCACATAGAAAGTATGGTATTCCCTGGAATTTTTGTCTAGGGCTACTTTCAATATTGGTCGCTTTCCTCTGTCTTCGTTTTCCTTTTTTTTTGACATGTGTTCTGCCTTCTTGCAGTTCAACAACATGTTGCTGTACTGCGTGCCAAGATTCAGCTTGGTGGGCTCTAAATTCACAGTTCGAACCAGGGTTGGCATTGATGGAATGAAAATTGTAGAGACTCACAATGAGGAATATCCACACACTTTCCAGGTATCTGGGAAAGAGAGAACACTGGAACTGCAAGCCAGGTAAGAGAACCATTCCTCTCTCACAACTTTACAAAAGAATCGGAATAAATCGTAGGACAAAATAATTCTGAGGATCTATTCCATGTCTGGTTGGACATAAATGGAAAGAGGTAAGCTCTTGAAAGTCAAGAATTATGTCTTCCCTTTTGGTTCCTCTGTAGTGCCTAGGATAGTGGTTTTTCAGACAGTAAGCATTCAGTAAATTAAAGTGACCAAATTGTTGCATTCAAGCCAAAGTTTTGAGTCTTCTAGGAAAAAGTTCTCTAACCTTTTTCTGCCATCCCTCCTTTTGGTCCACAAATGTTTATTGATGTTTATTATTTCATGATAAATGTTGAAGCTGTAACTATCTGTCCTTCAGAGACTCTGCATTTATAGGACCTAATGGCACTTTGATGGAGAGAATGATTTTGGAAATCAATCATTTGGGAGGCATTTTGGAAAAGATGATTCTCCTGCCACAGTTGAGGATACATGAAGGGGGCCATTTGGGGCTCTAGTAGCCTCTAGCAACCAGGACTTCTGGAAGGGGTGGCTCTTCTTATATGCTTATTGAGTGGGAGAGAAAGAGCTGGAGGCCTAGCATCCATCCCCCTAGCATAACCCTGTTTGGAAAGAAAAAAAACGAAACAAAACATGAGAACCACTGTAGTAGATCACAGCTACCTCATGCATGAACCTCTAGAAGACAGAGTGCTGTCAGGTTTTAAAATATCTGCTTTAGGAAACTGTCATCCATTTATCCTATTAAAAAAAAAAAACAAACCTAGCATGGTGAAAATTGAGATCCACCAAAAGTTCACAGATCAGAGGTTAACTACTGATCCCAGCTCTGATGGTTTTCATACCCTAGAATCCATGGAGAATCAGAGAGCCCTTCTGTTCCTTTCTATTCCTTTGCACCAATAGCATGTGGTTCTGGCTGCTTAGGTGAACTCATCCTGGATATTTGTGTTTAGTAACTATGTACGAGCTTAAACTTCACATTTTCAAAAGAGAATAAATTATTTTAATAGGAATCTGTACCCAGGGAGCCAGGGAATTGGTGATTATAGATATGGAACATGTGGCAGGTTAGGAAAGTTTGAAGAAATACCTAGCCAGTTCTTTGATTTCCCACAGAAAATATATAATGAAGCTGTATTACTTAGGGAGCTGCCAGGAGGCTGCCCTGAGGATTAGGAGGCAGCATTTCAAGCATGAGTTCAAATGGTGGAGGACTTGGCTTGGATGTTATGGTTTTCCTACTTTATCATGGTGGGATTTGGACCCCAGCCATCAAACCCAAGAGAACAATTTATGTTACTGTACTTGGAAGCCCCTGACCTAAGTCCTCACTCAGTGGTTGACTCCCTGAATGATTGGCCCTGGCCACAGAGAAGACTCATCAATTGTTCTGATCATCATAGAAGTCTTCATTACAGATGAATGAAGGTTCTGCTGGCTCTGAATATCAGCATAGTTCCAAATCTGCAAACCCAAGAGATGTGTCTGAACAGCAGAAGAGAGATTATCAAGGATTCTTGGGTTGCCTGAGTTGAGACGGACTCCAGCCCCCCTCCATTAGCAGGTTGGGCTGTTTTTGCTTCAGGATGGGGCTGATTCATAAAAATTTTTCTTAAGTACAGGCAGTTATCATTTTGTAGAGTTCCAATATGCACTATTGGATACATTCCAATTAGTACTGAAAACACATTCATTTTTCCTTAAATTTCTTATTCCCCTAATCTCATTGCTTTAGTTGTATTTATGATTATATGATGAATTGAAGATCTGAATGAAGTGTGATTACTTATCTTCTGGTCTATAATGACTCTCTCAAGAATGTAGACAAACACTGAAATTCTCAGAAAGTCTGAAGGATTACATGGAACCCCAAATTGGGTATATATTTGGTGATATTTAAAGAGAATTCACTTCTGAAGCCAACACAGAAAAAAATGTTCTACTTTTCTTATTAAATAAGTCAGCCTGAAGACTGACCTCTCACACTCTGCCTCCCCTTCCATATTCAAAAGAATATAAACTTTTGAAACAAAATTATTTTATGTAGTTTTTATTCAATGGTTTTCTATTGCTAAATGGATATAAAAATATAGTGATGAGTAAATTAAACAAAGGAGTAAATTTAAAAATCTGCCATGATTGAGCAAGTAAAACAAAAGGCATTAAAGACTTGTCAAGTTACTTTGCATTTAAAAGGCTAAAAGCAGCTAGCAAATAACTATGCTTCCAGAGCAATAGAGCTGATTTTGTGGGGGCGGGGCATAGCATTAGGGAGAAACCTTTTTTGAGGGGCAAGATTAAAGCCCCTGCCCCCACCAAGGTTCTTGGTTCAGGATCCCCAGGTGAAATATAAGCAGAATCTTACATTTGACATGCACGGATTCCAGCAGTATTCCTGGCACATCATGATACTCAGTTTTTGTGAGAAAGATGGATGGTGTCACATGGATGGTATGATCACAGACTTATACATATGTGATACCTGTGGGACTGTGGCATGTGACATTCAGGCTGGGACAGGGACTCAGACTTAGCCCATGCCTACCAAATACATGCAAACAAATAGAGCCCACTCTTCACAATCCCTCAGTTTGGAGATCTTACTGAGTACAAAGTCTGCTAAAAGGGAAATTTTTTCCCAACAGAAAATTATTAAATACTGGGGTTCATTAATCTGTGAAACCTCCTTCCTACAGGCATTTAAATCTTCGTTGTGTTTTATCTATAATGAATTAGGTATGGTATTGCCTGAAGCCTAGCAAAATAGAATTAAATTGTTTACCAAAGGAAATGTTACATAGCTCCCTAAGGCTTTACACAGGTAATTTATAGTCTCAAGGATAATTGCAATCTTTTCTAAGATGGGTTGTGACTAGGAGCCTTTCAAAGCCTCATGTGTTTTCATAAAGGTGAATTGGAAGACTAGGCCTATATCTAGTATAATGCTAGATCTACAGATACCTGATATATACAACTAGATGATGGTGGTTAAACTAATAGAAGCCAAACTTAACTCTCTCCATCAAAAGTTATGTGTACCAAAAAAAAAAAAAAAAAAAAGTTATGTGTACCAAAGTAAGTGGATGGTATAAAACTATGTTTATGAATTCATTTGTTCAATTGCCAGAGATTCTGTTTAATTTTTATTATAACTCCTTCTTGGACATCCCTGAATTTTCCAGAAAGTTGGACTAACATAAATACAGTTGTATGCACCAGGTATAACTCATTAATGTTCTCTTTATTCACTTTAATTTTTCATTGTTGTTTATTTTAGTTCTGAGCAAGACAAAGAAGAATGGATCAAGGTAAACCTGATTTCTATTTTCATTTTTGTTTTGTGGTAACCTCTGTATGTGTACCAGATGTGCACATATTGTTGTATTATGCACATATTGTAGTCATCAGAATAAGGTCATTTAATTTTTAAGGTGATTTCCATCCTAAATATTTGTTTAATAAAGTGTTTTTATTAATTTGCATGTGATACTTTAATATCTGCTTTGAATTTCATGTATATTTTAGGCACTTCAAGAGACTATTGATGCTTTCCATCAGAGGCATGAAACCTTCAGAAATGCAATTGCCAAGGATAATGACATTCACTCAGAGGTTTCTGTAAGTTGAATTAAATTCTTTAAGTTCTTTTCTCTTTGCAGTTGCAGAAGATCTATCTAGTTATTTTGTTACCCAGTCTTTTCCCTTTGCATTGCCAAAACTGGCTATTTGGACAGGATCTCATTTCTTCTTAGATGAATACAATAGAGTGCCTTTTCATGCTGCTTCAATGTCTTTGAACTTTTTTTTTCTCTCTCTCTTTTTCTGGATCTTGAGTTTCAGAACATGGTATGAGCAATGTTGTTAAAATTCTTTTTAAAATAAATAAATGAATGAACGGATGGATGGATGGATGGAAATGACAGTTTTTGCCATTAAAATTGAATCTCTTTCCTTTTTAGACTGCTGAGCTAGGAAAAAGAGCCCCAAGATGGATCCGAGATAATGAAGTTACAATGTGTATGAAATGCAAGGAGCCTTTTAATGCCCTGACGAGGAGAAGGCATCATTGTCGAGCATGTGGACATGTATGTGAGCTTTCTTGGTCATTAAGGTTGTTAGTCACTATATAAGTGTTGTAAAATCATTAACTTGGAAAAACACAAAGAAATCATTCAATAAATCACTTAGTTGATAAACTTTTGTTGGTGATAACTTTATGCAAAGCACTGTGCTGGGTCCTGGAGAAAAACTGGTAAGCAAAATGGTAGCCAGCTTCACAGAGCTCACATTCTAATGGAGAAAACAGACCAGATTAACAGACAAGCATTTCAAATGACTATAAATGCAATAAGAAATCAAGAAGTTAAAATGGGGAATAACGGTAATGGAAGAGGATTTGGAACCAATTTTAGTTAGAAAAATGAAGACCTATCTGAGGCGTTTGATATTTAAGCTGATGCCTAAAAGGTGAGAAAGAGCTAACCATAAGAAAGAAGGCAGGGGCTTCCCTGGTGGTGCAGTGGTTGGGAGTCTGCCTGCCGATGCAGGGGACATGGGTTCGTGCCCCGGTCCGGGAGGATCCTGCATGCCGCGGATCGGCTGGGCCCGTGAGCCATGGCCACTGAGCCTGTGCGTCCGGAGCCTGTGCTCCGCGACGGGAGGGGCCACAACAGTGAGAGGCCCGCGTACCACAAAAAAGAAAGAAGGCAGGAAGAGCATTCAGGCAGTGAGAGTTGTATGTCAAAAGCCCTGAGATAAGATAGAGCTTCATCTATTCTTTTTAATTTTTAAATTTTTCCTTCCTTCCTTCCTTCCTTCCTTCCTTCCTTCCTCCCTCCCTCCCTTCCTCCCTCCCTCCCTCCCTCCCTCCCTCCCTCCCTCCCTTCCTTCCTTCCTTCCTCTCCTTTCTTTCTTTCCTTTCCTTTCCTCCCTCCCTCCCTTCCTCCCTCCCTTCCTGCCTTCCTTCCTTTCTTTTTGCGGTACGCAGGCCTCTCACTGTTGTGGCATCTCCCGTTGCGAAGCACAGGCTCTGGATGCGCAGGCTCAGCGGCCATGGCTCATGAGCCCAGCCACTCCATGGCATATGGGATCTTCCTTGGACCTGGGCATGAACCCATGTCCCCTGCATCAACAGGCGGACTCTCAACCACTGTGCCACCTGGGAAGCCCAATTTTTTTATTTTTAAAAATAACTTTATTTATTTATTTTTGGCTGCATTGGGTCTTTGTTGCTGAACACAGGCTTTCTATTTATTTGCAGTGAGTGGGGGCTACTCTTCGTTGTGGTGCATGGGCTTCTCTCTGCAGTGGCTTCTCTTGTTGCAGCGCATGGGCTCTAGGCATGCGGGCTTCAGTAGTTGTGGAACGTGGGCTCAGTAGTTGTGGCCCACGGGCTCTAGAGCACAGGCTCAGTAGTTGTGGCACATGGGCTTAGTTGTTGTGCAGCATGTGGGATCTTGCGGGACTAGGGCTCAAACCCATATCCCCTGCATTGGCAGGCAGATTCTCCACCACTGTGCCACCAGGGAAGCCCTGATCTATTCTTGAGACTGCCAAAAGGTCATGTAGCTGGAGCATAATGAGCAATCTAAGAAATAGAAAGATAAATAATAACCAAAGGAGTCAATGACTTTGAGAAAATATGAGATGGAACCTATAGCTTAAGTAGAAGTTCAGACTTTTGATGGGGAGAGGGAAACTTCCCTCCATTATAACGGAAAGGATAAAGGGAAAGATGAGTGGAAATGTGGGTGTGTTTTTGATTTGGTGGTGGGAAATGAGGGAATTTAGGTCTGATAATATCTATATATTCATTGAAGTATGAGGAAGAGTCATCATCTGAAAGTGAAGGGGGAAGTAAGAGGGAGGGGGGAGATTTGAGAAAGAGAGCTAAGTATGTAATAGTTGTCTCTGGGCAGGAAAAAATGAGCCTACCAAAGAAACAAAGATGCCTATTAGAGGTTTATGGTTATAAATTTAAAAGGACACACTAGTCCATTTAATGGAATGAAATATCTCTAACAAGATTCAGCAACTCAAGCCAGCTAAGGCAGTTGACAGGTTTTCAGGGATTGAATTGTTTCATATGGAAAGAGTGAGAAGGAAGAAAGCATGACCTGAAGTTGGAGAGAAGTAGCAGTAGGTTTTGGAGGGCGTTGTAAACCAAGTTGAAGGTTAATACTTTCTTCTAAAAAGCAACACATAAGCATAGAGAAGGGTAGGCATTGTAGTGTCATGACTGAATGTATTATTAGTATGCTTTCGTGCAACAGTTTTTTATTGATAGTACATTCAGATTATTCTCAATTACATTGCAGATTTATTCTTCCTTTTTACCTAAGTTTTGACTCAGTGAGACAGTTTTATAATCAAAATCAAATTGATAGCAAACATCTTTTTTTCCCCCCTCAGTGTAAGACTTTTTTAAATCTCTCATTGAGTTTGCTTGAAATGATTTCAGATATTGACATACTTGCTTTCAGTAAACAAACAAAAATATGAATGTACTGTGACATACTTTGAAAATAAATATTAGTTGATATGAATTTGCAGTTACAGACATGTCTAATTTTAAATCCTAGTGTAATTTCATTGGAAGTATGAGAAAACAATGAACAATTTTTTATTATGAATTTTACATGATGTGAATCTAAACCGAAAGTTTTACTAATATTTAATTTCTTAAATATAGTTTGTCCACTATAAATGAGGGAAAATATTCTTCTAGAAGCAAGAAGATAATTTTATTTATTTATTTGGCTGCGTCAGGTCTTAGTTGCACCACGCGGGATCCTTGTTGTGGCATGTGTGATGTTTCATTGCAGGACGCAGGCTTCTCTCTAGTTGTGGCATGTGGGCTCCAGAGCATGCAGGTTCAGTAGTTGTGGTGCACGGGCTCTCTAGTTGTGGCACATGGGTTCTAGAGTGCGCAGGCTCAGTAATTGCAGCGCGCAGGCTTAGTTACCCCACAGCACGTGGGATCGTAGTTCCCCCACCAGAGATTGAACCCACGTCCCCTGCACTGGAAGGCAGATTCTTAACCACTGGACCACCAGGGAAGTCCCCAAGAAGATAATTTTTTAAACTGCAAGGTTATTTTTTAAACAGGTACTATAAATAGCAAAATACACAAGGACAATTTCTCATAGAGCTTACAGCCTAGTTAGGGTGACATTAATCGAAAAATCACACAAGTATATGATTACAAATTGTGATCAGTGCATGCAAAAAGCACATGGAGGGCTTCCCTGGTGGCACAGTGGTTGAGAATCTGCCTGCTAATGCGGGGGACACGGGTTCGAGCCCTGGTCTGGGAGGATCCCACATGCCGCGGAGCAACTAGGCCCATGAGCCACAACTACTGAGCCTGCGCATCTGGAGCCTGTGCTCTGCAACAAGAGAGGCCGCAATAGTGAGAGGCCCACGCACCGCGATGAAGAGTGGCCCCTGCTTGCCACAACTAGAGAAAGCCCTCGCACAGAAACGAAGACCCAACACAGCAAAAATAAATAAATAAAAATTAATAAACTCCTACCCCCAACATCTGCTAAAAAAAAAAATAAAAGCACATGGAACTTTAATAGCACAGTGATAAGAGATGGGCTGTATTCTGGAAGTTGGAGGAGTCTTCCTTGAGGAAGTGAAATTTGAGTCAGTATCTGAAGGATGAGCAAGAGTTAACTCACTGAAGCAGAGATGAGAGAGGGAGGGAACAGAGCACTCTAGGAGCTGTAAGAAGCCAGTGTCACTGAAGATAGAGTAAGAGAGGTAAATCATGCAGGACTTTATAGGCCATGGTTAAGAATTTGTTCCTTATCCAAGAGCAAAGGGAAGACTTTAAAGAAATTTAAATAGAAGAGAAATATATCAGATTAGCATTTTTAAGGAAGCATCTGATGCCATTTGGAAAATAGCTTGGAGGGGATCTTAGAGTAGTGGCCTGGACTCCAGTAGGAATGCTACAAGGACCAGTCGTGAGGCTATAATGGTCCAAACCAGGACATTGATAGCTTGGACTCAGGTAATTGCAAGGAAGATGTAGAAAAATGGACAGATTGAAAAAATATCTAGGAGATAAAATCAGCAGGACTTTATAACATGGTGAATCTATGGGGTGAGGTAGAGAGAGGTATCGGGATGACTCCTAGGTTTCTGACTTGCCATAACTGGTTAGGAGGCTGTGCTATTTCCAGCGATAGAGAGTACTCTGAGAGGGGAACAGGTTGGGAGGGACGAAGTGTGATAAGGAGAAAGCTGGGAGCAAGGTAGACCATGAATTCACTTGGGGAAGATATAAAACGTCCAGAGGTATGAAGTGTAATGGTCTGGACCAAGCCTTTGAAGAGCTCCTACCTTTAGGGCCAGGAAGAGAAGGATGAGCAAGCAGAGCCCATCACAAACAGCATTATAATACATGACAAATACTCCAAATGTTCATGGGGTTATTGTTAGTCTGATAAAAATTTGCCCTTTACATTTAACTTTTTCTCATTTATTATTACCTATAACTGATTATTGCTTAAATCTTGTTATTTTTAAAATATGATTATTCACTCTTCTTTATTTTTTCTTAATTTAAGGTGGTTTGTTGGAAGTGTTCTGATTATAAAGCTCAACTTGAGTATGATGGTGGTAAATTGAGCAAAGTTTGTAAAGACTGTTATCAGATAATAAGTGGATTCACAGACAGTGAAGAAAAGAAAAGAAAAGGAATTTTAGAGGTATGAAATATTAAATATTGGATATCTTTCAGATTTTTATACTAGAAACAGAATTTTTTTAACTCTGAAGAATACAAATAATATATTTTGTTATTTCTCTTAGTATTTAATAATTTGGACTATGATGAGCAAGATTTATATTTTTGTTCTGTTGCTGACTCTTGCGGTCATGCTCAGTTGTACAGAAAGATGAGGGACAGTGCTATGTTAACCAATGTGCATTTGAGAGTAAATCCAGTCCTTCCTTGGCATCTGCGGGGGATTGGTTCCAGGACCCCTACAGATACCAAAATCCGCGGATGCTCAAGTCTCTTATATACAGTGGCGTGATACAGCCAGCTCTCCATATCCTTAGGTTCTACATCCACAGATATGGAGGGCTGATTGTGTATTGATTTTGTGAAGGTAGCTGTGGTCAAATATTAGAGTATTAGTTGACATCTCTTCTAATGCCCAACTTACTACTATATATTTTTTTTTAAGAGGAAAGCTTTTCTCTCAGTTTCATCATATTGGCTTTGAAAATACTGTATGATATTATTAAAATTTAGATTAAAGTCTTATTACCTGAAAAACTCTTCCAACTTATTGCATTAAAAGAATCATTTAATGGCCAGTGACAGTAATCTGAGAACTATGTTGAAATATTACTGAAATGTCTCACAAGTAAGTTTGATTCATGTTTTAGATAAATTCAGACCTCCCAAACCTAGGAACTGTAATGCGACTAGTATCTGAAATAAGTTTTACACCCAAAGATATTAACAACATAAGTAATAAACTACATAATAAGGGCTTTTTGACAGAAAGTTCAAGATAGCCTGGAATTATGTGAAGAATAAACTCATAATCAAAACTCTTATGTATCAAAAAAAAAACTCTTATGTATCTAAAATCATAGACATACTTGGTTTATTAAGAATTTCTACAATTTATTTAAGAATCAATGAGTGTTTATTGAACCCTACACTGTATAAACATACAAAAAGTCATTTCTGTTAACTGAAGAAGGATCATAAACTTCAAGGTCCACTTGAGGTTAAAGTACAGGCCCACAAACTATAACTCTGCATTCTTCTAGGATATAGATGTTGCTTGTATGGCAGACCAGAGTGGACTTTCTCTGGCAGGGAAGGTGGAAAGACATGCTTCAGTAGCTTCCAGAAACACAGTCTCGAAAGACTGAACAGCAGCAATGGATGAGACTGGCATAGAATAATGAGTCAAATAACTTGTTTTAAGAAGTGCATTTCAGGCTGTATCTATGAAATAAAAATCTCTAGGTAGTTTTCTAGAAAAACCTGTACTTAGAGGAAAATTAATCAATTACTTTTTAGGTTAACACATTTAATCAAATGTATTTATAGTGTGAAGTCCGTAAGTAGAAGATAAGTGTGGATGTGTGCATATGCACACACACATACATATATATTTGAAACTTACTCATAACAACTAGTTTGTTATGTTCTCTAGACCAAGGATCAACAAATTTTTTCTGTAAAAGGGCAGAGAGAAACTATTTTAGTCTTTGCAAGCTGAAAGGCAAAACTGAGAATATTACTTCTAAAACAAGAGAGAAAACAAATTTTCTCAAATTTTTATTGACAAATTTAAAAGTAATAATTTAGTATAATTTTTGTAATATGGTAATAAGAAGTATGGAATTCCTTTGGGGGAGGGGAGATAACATTTCACTTAGTTGGAGTCCAAAGTTTTCGTATTCTAGATCATCAGATTGATTTTAAATGGTCATCTGTAAAAACTCTGCTTACCTCACAGGCCATATAAAAACAGGTGGTGGGCTAGCAGTCCATTGTTTGCCAGTCAGTGCTTCTTAAACTATCTGTGATGAAGGGCCAGTTTTACTTTCTAAACCATCACAGCTCAGTATTTTTGTAAAATACACAATTATGTGCTTGGGTATCATCACAAGTCAGATTGCTATAAAAGTTTCTAAATGCTTACTCTTGCTTTCTGTGCTTATCTCGAACTGGTAGCAAAGCAGTTTGCAAACCAGCACTGTTCAGTGGATGACACTGGATTTGAGAGATAGAAAATAGATGCAAACCAGTTGCTTTCCATGATATGTGTAATAGAAACCATCATTTAGTCAAAGGGTTTTGTTCCCTTTTTAGCCAGTGATTTACGTATTTGGAGACAAAGCAGAAAACCGTACATGGCTCCACAAAGAGTTATTGCAATTTAAAAAACTTTAAAATTATCTCAGGTATAGAACAAAGGTTGCTGGTAAGTATTTGCCTTTTTGCTATTGCATTCTTACATAGTGACGTTGGTATAGCATTGTGGCTAAGAGTTCAGACTCTGGGTCCAGACTCAAATCCGAGCACACCAATTCCTAAATCTTAGGAAAGCTATTTCATCTCTAAACCTCATAATAATGCAAGTAATAACTTTTTGGTGTTGGTGTGAGGATTAAATGATATAAGTAGTGAGCTAAGAAAAGTGCCTTCATAGTAAGCAGTCAATAAATGTTTAATTTTATTTAAATTACAGGTCTGGTAATACAGTTAAAATTGACTTAATTCATCATGGATCTAGATGAATGTTTAAATAATAATTGCAGATGAACCTTCTCTAGACAATCCCAGGAGACATTTTATATAAACACATTGTAATTTATGAATGTTACCTTAAGTTGAATTACCTCTCTATCTGGTTCATTTTGTGTTCATTCACTCTCTCTCACTGTTTCTTTCCATCGTATTTTCTAGATCGAATCTGCAGAAGTGTCTGGAAACAGTGTGGTGTGCAGTTTTCTTCAATATATGGAAAAGTCAAAACCTTGGCAGAAAGCTTGGTGTGTGATCCCCAAACAAGACCCTCTTGTGCTGTACATGTATGGTGCCCCCCAGGTATCTAAACTTCATCTTTCTGAAGGGACGGAGGGAGGCCAGTAGACACTGAACTTAAAATCCTTCCATTACTTCTCTATAGAACAAGAGAATTCACACAGTTTCACTATTTTTCATTATAATTGAAAAATAATAAGCAACTAAAATTCAAGTTTATTTAGACTGATTCCTTCTATAGCCAATAATTTCTTCAGCTCGTGAATCATTTGCCCCCTTCTCTCATTCCTATTTAGTGGGTTTGAGAAAATGTGAGTTGAATTAGGAAAGGGCACGGGGAGAAGAGGTTGAATCAGAGGGAGAGGCAAGAAGAAGGAGCATTTTTAATGATGGGAAATATTAGTAAGCCTTTTTTTTTTTCCTGCATGGAGGGATACTTGAAAAAGAAAGGAATGTGAGAAGGTGAATTTAAATCAACCTTGGATTAACATTATCCAATAACAATTTTTTGAGACCTTATGTGAACGGATCTGAGATAAATATATGGGAACAGCAGACATGCACCAGGCACTATGGATCGTGTTGTGCTTAAAAAACCAACAACACTTAAATCAATTGTGCACTCACCTGGAAACATATAAAAATTTTCATGTAC
Organism: Orcinus orca; assembly: GCF_937001465.1. Taxonomy (NCBI): domain Eukaryota; kingdom Metazoa; phylum Chordata; class Mammalia; order Artiodactyla; family Delphinidae; genus Orcinus; species Orcinus orca. The sequence continues at coordinate 26,878,960 of NC_064569.1, forward strand.
CTCTTGTGTTTTAGCCTATATCTACATTAAGTGCTAGTAAAACTTTATTTTAGAAATAGACTAAAAATGCTGAGATATGTGTGTGTGTGTATGTATGTATTTTTAATTGAAATATAGTTGATTTACAATATTGGGTAAGTTTCAGGTATACAGCACAGCTATTCAGATATATATATATATATTTCTTTTTTAGATTCTTTTCCCTTATAGGTTATTACATAATATCGAGTATAGTTCCCTGTGTTATACAGATCCTTGTTGGTTATCTATTTTATACATAGTAGTGTATATATGTTGATCCCAGCCTCCTAATTTATCCCTCCTCCCACCCCCTTTTCCCCTTTGGTAACCAAAGTTTGTTTTCTGTGTCTGTGAGTCTCTTTCTGTTTTGGAAATAAGTACATCTGTTGTCTTTTTTTTTTTCTTTTAGATTCCGTATATATCATAAGCAATATCGTATGATATATGTCTTTTTTAAAATTTATTTATTTTATGATATATGTCTTTATATGGCTTACTTCACTTAGTATGATAATCTCTAGGTCCATCCATGTTGCTGCAAATGGCATTATTTCGTTCTTTTTTATGACTGAGTAATATTCAATTGTATGTATATATACCACATCTTCTTTATCCATTCATCTGTTGATGGACATTTAGGTTGCTTCCATGTCTTGGCTACTGTAAATAGTGCTGCAGTGAACATTGAGGTGCGTGTATCTTTTTGAATTGTGGTTTTCTCTGGATACATGCCCAGGAGTGGGATTGCTGGATCATATGGTAGCTCTATTTTTAGAGCTGTTCTCCGTACTATTTTCCATAGTGGCTGCACCAATTTACATTCCTACCAACAGTGTAGGTGGGTTCCTATTTCTCCATACTCTTTCCAGCATTTATTATTTGTAGACTTTTTGATGATGGCCATTCTGACCAGTGTGAGGTGATACCTCATTGTACTTTTGATTTGCATTTCTTTAATAATTAGCGATGTTGAGCATCTTTTCATGTGCCTTTTGGCCATCTGTATGTCTTCTTGAAGAAATGTCTGTTTAGGTCTTCTGCCCATTTTTTGATTGGGTTGTTTGGTTTTTTATTCTGTTTCATTGTTTTTCCTACATTCTTTTCCTGTCCATAAGTAAATTGATGCATGAATGAATGAAACAACAAATAGAACTGCATTTGATAATGAAATCATCATTAACATTTGCTGGTTTTGTACAGTAAGATGACTATTCTTCCCTTTTACACTGAATGAAGAACTGAATGGGCTCCCTCACAGGGAAAGAGGTGAGGGGTCAATGAACTCTAGCTGATTTAGGTGTCAGCACTCATTCATCAGTTCACTCAGGTGACGTTACGGGTGGCCTCATACACAAGCACTGTGCTAAAAGCACTGGATCCCCATCTCTCTCCATGGAGAGTTCACAGTGCGAGTCTGTGGAATGGTTGTAAGAAAGGGGGTTTAGCGGGCGCCGGATCACATCTCACCATGTTTTTTCTTTATGTACCATGCTTTTTTCTTAGGATGTCAGAGCCCAGGCCACTATTCCACTCCTGGGCTACATTGTGGATGATATGCTGAGGAGTGCAGACCTGCCACACAGTTTCAAACTGACCCAGTCCAAGTCTGTGCACAGCTTTGCTGCAGACAGTGAAGAACTGAAACAGAAGTGGCTGAAAATCATCCTTTTAGCTGTCACAGGTGAGACGCCAGATGGCCCTAGTAAGCATCCAGCCACTTTGGACGATCATCCTGAACCTAAGAGAAAATCAGAATGCTGAGTTCCAGGGCCTACTGCAGTATGGAGGGGGGTCTCAAGATTTACAGCTCAAAACATTCTCAGCTCTCCTTTTTCATCTCTTAGCACTTTATGTTGAAAAATACAGGCTCATAAATGCATCTTTGGGGGGACTATTTTCCTATGTTTATGTACACTTACTGAAATTAATGTGTAGAGCCATTCTACCCATAAAGTTTGAAATAATGTGAAAAATAGAGCATTTTTTAATGAGCTATTCCTTGAATATGTACTTTTGTCTTGGAAAAAACTGGTATCAATTCTATCACTTCAGGTTAGAAAAGGCCACTTTCATTTAAGAAATCCTTTAATGTCTTCACTTACACATGTAGGATTTATAACAGTTTGAAAGATATACCTCCATGTTGCCAAAATAGATCCACGTTAAAAATAAAAAATACAGGGACAGTTTAGGCTATTAACTTATTTAATTTAGTTTATAAAGCTCAAGCTGCATAAATGATGTACATTCTTTTAAAACAAAAGAAAAAGAACAAATTGTTGGTATTCAAACTTTCAACTTATTAAGATACTTGTTTTTGTAGAAATACTTCTAAGAATAAAATATCTTAAGTATATAGCAATTATGTATATATAGTATTAAATACAAATATATATATATATATATATACACACACACATTATACATGCTTTTCTCTTCAACTTTAGGTTCATATTTGTCTCTAATTTATTTTTTAAATACACAGCATGTTTTATCTTGGAATTGACCAGTGTTCTAAACTTAAGAAATGTTTTTGGTGATTTATGTTTAACTGATTGACATCTAAGGGTCTTGATATTTTTATAATAAAAAGCTGTAATTTATGTGGCATGGGATATATTAGTGAATTCCAACAGTATTTTTAAAGTAGTATTTTTCTTTGTTCTGTGCCTATTTAAAACAGTGCCTCTCTTTGAAGGTGCTAATAATACCTACTTAAATATAAGATGAGGGTTTAATTAATGCTTCAGTCTTGATTATTCTGAGATAAGTGCATTTTGGTCACTGGGATGGTCAAGTCATACAGGTTATTTTACCTTTTACAATCCTCTAATTGTTGCAGCAGTTAATATCAGCATGTACAAGATACCTGACCTTACACAGAACTGGGACATATGGAAACTACATTTATTGTTATGTTTTTCTTTCCCATAAGACTGTTAATTGTGGTTAAATGAGGACTATATATAATTAACACTTAAGATAACTGTGTGGGCCTATTCGTTTGTCAGATATGAAACAAAATTCACATGGGATAACCTATGATTGAGGGGGATGGATAGGTAATTAAGAAAGTTTATCCTCAACTCTTTAAACCACCTCATTAAAGAAGAGTGGGGAAAAATACAATATAAAAAAGCAATATTTTAATGGCAGGTTTTTCTGGGGGGTACAGGATGATTGACGACAGTTTGAGCATTCTTTTCCCTTTTATCCTCTGGGGAATTTTAATAGACAAAATGTGATTCCTTGTCACAAAGGCTGCTTTTTATTATATTGTAATTGTGATTAAAATCTCACATTAAGTTGGCTATTTAAGTTCATCCTTTCCTCAAAATTAGATATCTCTCTCTTTTTTTGTTTTTCTCATTTACTCTGTCATTTTCCAAATATTGTCACTTTTTAATGCATCTGTCTGCTAGAAATCGACAAGAATGGCCCCACTATCCTCGGCCTTTGAGGATTACACCTTAAATGTAGATTAGCTTCACTCAGAATTTGAGATTGCCACAGATCTATTCAGGCCCTGTTTTTTTTTAAGAAATATTTGAAGTATCTCTTTTCTTCCCCCCACACCCCTAAGGAGCAGATAAACTAATTATAGTGGGCATGATTAGGTTGCCTTCGTCTGTAAAAGGAACACCAGCCATGATCCATCAACATTAAACCAAATACTTAGAGCCAAAAAAAGATAAAGGTAGCTTCTTAGGCCCTATTAAATTAAGGACAAATTTTTAATTTTTTACATTGATTCTCTTTTCTAGTTGCCAACCGTGTGTGTGTTTGTGTTCAGGGGTGGTTATTGAGGTTGAACTACGGCTCTAGGTGATGCTTTGGTTTTCTTAATCTCAAGAAAAGAGAAGCAATAAAAATGTAGAATGATTAACAGGAGAAGGTGACTTCTGTAAATGTGGATAGAAAAATGGAAATGTAAAAGCCAATTAGAAGATTTACGAGCCAGATTATTTTTGAAAACAATTTTGAACAACAAGAAGATTACACTTTCCCTACAAATAAGTTCTGCTGGAATGGAAGTAACATGAACACATTCAAGCTTTGGCTCAATAAATATCAAATGTTATTTAATTTAGATTATTTAAAGAATACTCATGTAAAGAGAATATTTATTATCATGCTCTTAACATTATCTTTAATTTGTTTTAAAAAATAGAAATATTAGTATTAGAAGAGAATTTCTGCTTGTCCAGTCACCATCTTCACATTCCACATGTTCTTTTGCCAAGCACAAAGAGAAGCAATGAAGCAGCCTTACCTGTTTCTTATTAAAGAATCATGAATGCTTTTACTTGGAGAAAGGCAAAGGAATACTCTTAGCCATTTAGAAACACTCAACCAAAAGACCTCAAAATGTGATTGTCTGCTTACAAGAATAATCTGTCTTTTGCTTTCTGAGACACCTGAGCAGTCATGACAAATTGAACCTAGAAAAATAATTGGTTGTTTTACTATTAAAACCAACATTCCATTCTGGTCTTATTCTTTATTTTCTCTAAATCATCTTTTTTTTAAAGTGCCCTTTCTCTAAACTTAACAAAATACTTCTTTGATAAAACTGCTATTTTTTATAAAACATTCCAGTTTTCTCAACATAAATTTTGCTTTATTGAAAGTCTACCAATGAAATGTAGTGCAGACTTATCTCCAGGTTTTAAGTGGGACCCAATAATGAAAAATGCCACCAGCCACTTTTGTAATAATGGCATCTATAATGCCATTATGTATGCAAGCAATAAAACTCTACAGGGTAGGTTTTACACTGAACTTTTAATGTGAATGTTCCTAGCCACAAGGGTATAGAAAATTAACTCCTAGGAGTGATACTGTGATTCAAATTGCTCAGTACAGGGAAAAGAACGTATGTGTGGCGGGGGGTGGGGTGGGGGAGGGACAACATTATTCCTTGGATTCAAGTAACCATCAAAATCCTTTTTATTTTACTTTAAAGTTTTTTAAAGCCTTTTTTTTTTTTTGCAAAGAGTATGTATGGGTGGTTAAAAACAGTTAAAGCACATCTGCACTACACATTTCATTTTCCATGAAGTTTAATATAGCTTGGTGTACTTATACTCACTGGGTAAGCTACCCAAATTAAAACAACAACAACAACAGTTTTTTTAAATTACCACACTTTTTATTGTCTTTGTGGAAACAGGAAACAGATCTAAATTCCCCTATAAATTTTAGATCTCATTTCTGGTTATACTCAAAGCCTTAAGTTCTTATTCTGAGCATATGTAATAATGATTTTCCTGAGCTGGATATATCCTGAGGAAAAGACACCAACAGGAGCAAATAAACTTCTAGGGAACAAAGGTCTTTTTTTCTTTTTTTTTTTTTCTTTTCCAGGTATCCTTGCTATAATGCACAGTAGAAAATACATTAAATCTTTCTACATCACATAATGTTCCTGTTAGCGGATCTAAGATTAATCACATGGTATTTATAAGCTAAAATTAATTCAAAAGGCAAGAATGTCGTAATGTCTTCATTCTTAACTTTTGTATTCTTCAAGAATATATTAATATAAAATCTGTGGCTAACCTGTTCTTATTCTTAGGACTATACTGGACATCTGTAGTGGATCATGTTACTTTTTCATTCTCATCCAATTTTAGTAAAATCAAATTGCTTTTTATTTTCATATTACTATCTACTATAGAGTCTCCAGATTTAGAAAATAGGAGTATGATATATAAAAGACCACTAGATATACTTTTAAAACCCTTTCTCTGACTTTATGCATACATGTATATATGTAAAAGCAATGTTGATTTCCAATTCTGTTTTTCCATAGGAATGAAATTTTTATAGAAAGTATTCTTTTTAACTTAAATATTTTAACATAAATTATATACATGGATTTTTAGTATAATTCATTCTTATGTATGCCCTGTAATCATGTTGTCATGAAAGGGTAACTTTGCTTTCTTTACTGATGTGGTAGAGAGGAATAAGATTAGGAACTGAAATAAGCAAGGACAGACAGAGAGGTGGACAGAAAGAGTCCCTTGGACTCCAAATCAGAGCAATATATGCTAAGATAAATGAAAAACACTTAAACTGCAGAGGGATATAAACTACAAGATGTAAATCTATGTAATTGCACACTGATGGGATCCATTACACCTGGGCCTTTCACCTTGCCCTCTAAATTATACCACTAGTATCTTGTCATTACTTTTTCTTTAGACCTAAAAAAAAGAAATAATTCTATTGGACTATTTTCTGCACTGTTTACTGACATAAAAAATCCCTCTAAAGTCAATCATGGTCTGTATTCTACTTTATGGACTGAACATTTGGCAGAAAATAGTGTCTTTTCTGTCTTTTGAGATGAAATAGCACATGGCTTCTACAAGATAGTTTTTAACTCATTGGGGGGTCACTGAGAGTTACATGATGTTTACCCCTTCCTAAAATTCATTATAGATTGAATTAGTGTGATTAGGTAGATTTAGTGAGAAATTAAATCAAGAAATATTGTAGCATATTTGAATAAGTAAATATCAAATACATAGAGTGATATATATATATATATGTGTGTGTGTATATATATATATATATATATATATATATATATGGGTTTGGGAAGAGACATAATAGTCTATGGGGACCATTATGATAACAGAATTACATTGTATATTACACATTATATGGATGTTGAAATGTATCGCTTGGGGAGGGGTGTCTCCCTTCATTAGCAATCATGTCTGTATATAAAACTTTGGAGGTTCTTGTTTGTTGTATCAAACTAGCATTTCATTTTATGAGTGACAATTGACTGATATTCTTGAATAAGTGTTATCTGGGTTTTTGAATTGTTGACTGATCAATTTGAAATGTATATTAGCAAAATTTTAGAATTAACTCAAATGTGAGAAAGTATACACAAAAAGTAATTTTTCTCTTCTAGCTATATGAATGTAAAATACTTGCAGATAGTGTATATATTGTGTAACATATGTATATTTGGTCATAAAGGCAGAGAATTGGAAACATTGTAAAATTAAGCACTTTAATTCCTATTAAATATTAAATACTTGTATCTTGTAAATAAATACATCTTTAAATGAATTCGAAAGACTTAGCTGTTATTTGAGCTAGGATTATATATGTTCAGTTCACAATGATTTTGGTTGTCAGAAATTTTGGTTGATTCAGAAAAAAGTTACTCCTTAAGGTACTGATGTTCCTTTCCACCTCCAATCCCACCAAAATCTGTGTAAATATTTCAAGAATAATATTATTCAGCATTATTTCATAAGTAAAATATTTCCAGAGATAATCCTTTTTAGACATTTATTACCTTTTCCAGGCCTTGAAGAACTATTTATTGATACTTACAAGCAGTTGACATCAGCTGTTGCCCTTGGTCCATCGATATAACTTGTTTGCATCCACCTTACACCAGAATGGAAATTGTGGCGGAGAGAGCCAGTGTGGCCTATTTCAGAGCTTCTCAAACTTTAATATACATAGAAATCACCTGAAGATCTTACTCAAATGCAGATTCTGATTTAGCAAGGTCAGTGATGAGGCATTTGTTGTTAACAAGGTCTCTGGTGGTGTTGATGCTCCTCAAATCATTCTTGGAGTAGCAAGCTTATAGTGGAAGGGACTTAGTCATAGCCAACTGGCTAGAAATCCCTGGCTCTGTCACTTACTGTTTGTCACTTCAGGCACGAACTCCTCCTTGAAAAGTTGTGGCCCTTAAATGAGATAATACTATAGTATATTGCCTGGCCCATAGGAGACATTCAGTAAGTGATTGTTAGTATTATTAATAGAGATCATTTAGTTAACAGGCAAGTTTGCCACCCTGACTATACATTAGAATCACCTGGGGAGTAGTTAAACCAAGCCATGCTCCGGCCTCACCCTCAGAAATTCTATTTGTGGGGGTTGGGCTGTGGGCATGAGTATTTTCAAAAATTCCCCAGGTGATCCTGATGGGAAACCTCACTTGAGAAACTGATTGCATATTTACTCAGTGCTTGGTCCTATGTTAAGCATTCTATAAACACATTATCCCACGTAAGCCTCACAACAGCACTCTTAACATTTTCATATAAGTAAGCAGGTTTAGAGAGGTTAAGTAATTTGTCACTCAGCTCTTGATGTCCTCTCTTCCTCCCTTAACCCTCCCTTACAGTTCAGTCATTACAGTCACTCCTTTGCATTCAGTTCACTCTCTAGCTTTGTCTTACTTGTTTGGCAAAACCAAAACCTGGTTGACTCAACTCTGTCTTCTCCATGCCTACAGCCATGCAGCTGAACAAAATGAACAGCTATACTGATTGGTCTCATTTTAAATTCATTACTAGATTACCATTTCACACCTCCTTTCTCCTCAAACCTCCAACACCTTCTCCCTCATCCTCCACCCAGCTGATGACCTTGTTCCCTACTTTACTCAGAAAATTAAATTGTCAGGGAACTTCCACAGCCTCCCACAACCAAATCTACCCATCTACCAGCACAGGTTCCACGTAGTCTATCTTCCTGCCCATCCATGTTCTTGCTTAAATCTGGTCTCTACTTGAGTGCCATATCCTACCCCCACGCACCTTCTCAAGGATGCTGCTCCAGCCATTATCCTTTTCTTATACGATATCAGTTTTCCCTCTTAACTGAATATGCCTATCAGCAAACACATCTGTTATAATTTTTCCCAACCTAAATAAACCTCTTCACTTCACTTCCCCTGCCAGCTGCCATATTCCCCTCCCTTTTGGAGCAATAGTTGAATTTTCTATATCTGTTTCCAGTTCCTCTCTTCCCATCCTTTCCTGAATGTACTCCAGTCAGGCCGAACAACCGATCTTTCCCCATAAAACCTACTCTATCCATAATTTTCTCCATCTCAGTTAATTGCAGCTCTGCTTTTCAAGTTGCTTAGGCCAAAAGCTTTCATCTTTGACTCCTCTTTTTCTGAGACTACACAGCCAGTACATCAGGAATTTATATTAGCTCACCTTCAAAATATACCTAGACTCAGATTCTCTTTCACCAGTTCCACTGCTATCTACCATTCTGGCCTAAACCATCATCATCTCTTGCTACATTATTTCAGTAGCTTTCTAATTAGTCTCAAGTCTTCCAGTCCTCCCTCCACCCTTCCATTGTTAAATAGGCAGTCAGGGAGTCTGTTAAAACACAAATCAAATTATGTTGCTTCGGGCTTCTTTGGTGGCGCAGTGGTTGAGAGTCCGCCTGTCGATGCAGGGGACACGGCTTCGTGCCCCGGTCAGGGAGGATCCCGCATGCCGCGGAGCGGCTGGGCCCGTGAGCCATGGCCGCTGAGCCTGCGCGTCCGGAGCCTGTGCTCCGCAACGGGAGAGGCCACAACAGTGAGAGGCCCGCGTACCGCCAAAAAAAAAAAAAAAAAATTATGTTGCTTCTTTACCCCAGTCCCTCCAGGGGCTCCCATTTCACTCAGAATAAAAGCCAAATCCTTTGCCCTCACATGGTTCTATGTCTCTGCCACCCCCCACTCTCCTACCCCGTACCATACATTTTGCTTTAACTGAAGCAAGCCAAGTACACTTCAGCCTTACATCACAGACACTGTTCTTTCTTCCTGCAGTGCTCCTTCCCCAGATGTCTGCATAATGAACAGCTTTTGCAAGTTAAAGCCTGCTGGGATCTCACCACCACCTCATTTAACTGCCTCTGCTGCAACAGCACCCCATGCTGCCCTAATCTGATCTGTTTTTTTCCCGTAGCTCTTAACATCTTGTTATGAATTAGATAATCAGCTGTTTATTTTTTATTGTCTGTCTACACCTGCTAGAACATAAGCTCCATAAAGGTAAGGATTTTTATGTTTTGACCACTGATGTCCCCAATCCGCAGTACTTGGGGTTGCTTGGCACATTGTAGGCACTCAGTAAATACTTACGTGGTGGGACTTCCCAGGCAGTCCAGTGGTTAAGACTCTGCTCTCCCACTGCAGGGGGCACGGGTTCCATCCCTGGTCGGGGAACTAAGATCCTGCATGCTGCACAAAAGCTAGGTTATATAAAATTACAAAAATGAACAGAACTGTTCTTCCAAAACATCAAATTGTTATGGGTATAGACCTTTGGAATAGAGGCTGAGAGGAAAAGAAATCAACATTTTATATAGCTAAATTGTTTTAATAACAAAGCTAGATTCCTGATAGCGTTTAAAACATAGTCAAGGACTTCAAAATACAATGGTGAAAATCTTAGTTAACCTTCGCACGACGGATTCTTGCTTTTTAAATAATGTCTCAGCCCACTCTCACCACCACTACCACCACCACACCTGGTCTGTGAGGCAATTAGAGGCAGCTGGTTACTGTTCCAGAGGAGCCAGAGGTGATGAAAGATACATGTCCTGAGGAAGTGGGGCTGGCAGAGTGGACCTGACACAGGGTTTGGATAATGAGCTCCCAGTCTGGAGTCACTCTTTTATAGAGGAAATGATTCATGTGTTGTTTTGGTCTTGTATTTAAGTAAAAACAAATCCAGGTTGCTTTGTCTTAATAAAGGAAACTCTGCTTTTATACAGTGAGATTGGACCATGTAGTCCATTATGGTGTTTTCACAAGAAAAATTATTTTTAGATCACTTACATATATGGTTATCATACACTGAACAAAATTAAGTATATTGTTTCTATATAGAATCATGTCCAAAGGTGGAAGAAACATACCTCATCCTAAAGATCATCTTGTAGTTTTTCAATATCTTTTCCATCAGTTTGTGTATATGTATGTCTGTGTGTGTGCTTCGGGAGTGGAAGGCAGGCAGGCACAAACTACAGGGAGAATGAACCAAAGGGTCCAGGCTCACAGTTGTAAATACAGGAGAAGGAACGCTCAATAAAGAAAAAATATTTGCTAAAAAATCTTGATACTTTTCTGAGTATACCTTTTTTGTTGAGTTTTGACTTTTGAGCAATCTTAGTGTTTTATATACACAAACACACATAATAAAAAATGAAAAAATCTGAAATGGGGCTTCCCTGGTGGCGCAGTGGTTGACAGTCCGCCTGCCGATGCAGGGTACACGGGTTCGTGCCCCGGTCCGGGAAGATCCCACATGCCGCGGAACGGCTGGGCCCATGAGCCATGGCAGCTGAGCCTGCACATCCAGAGCCTGTGCTCCGCAACGGGAGAGGCCACAGCAGTGGGAGGCCCGCGTACTGCAAAAAAAAAAGAAAAAAGAAAAAAAAATCTGAAATGGAATATAAATACAAATGAACATATGTCAAATAATAGCAAATGAATAACATAACCACTCTGAAGATAAAAATTAGAACTAATACACACTTTTGAACACAGTATGTTGACTATACATGCTTAAACTAAAGGCAAATCGAATTATAAATACTGAATTCTAGGTCATTGGTTTGTTTTACCCAGTGGTATGACTTAGCATTTCTAACATTACTTTTACTGAGTTCAACTGAGCAAATAATAGGTTGAGCATAATGGGAGCCAAATTTCTCAGTGTCAGAGAAGGCAGTTTCAATATGGAAAAGGAGGAACGTGATACTAAATTCTGTGTTGTTGGACTAGAATTACAGGTATCAGTATGAACACATGATTTTATAAAGTTAGCTAGCTAACTGGGTATAGATAGTTATAATACATTTATAGACATATGTGTATGTGTGTGTGTTTGTGTGTGTACACGAGCATATATTTCCTAGCTGACTGCTGTGAGGGTCTAGAAGCAATAACAACCCTGTAGCAATGAGCATACCTATGTTGGTTTCTAAATACCATTTCCACTAAAAGGAACCAGAACTCCCTGAAAAACTAGCTGATTCTAGAGCTAGAGCAGAGAAAACTGAATTTTCTCTGCTCTAGCTCTAGAATGCCAGAAAGTGAAAAAGTACCCAAAGAATGATGGGAACATGTCAAAAGACCCAGGAGTCAGCTTGAAGAGGCTCCAGCTGGCAAAATCTGGGACAGTTGAACATGTCATTGAAGTGGGAGGGGGAAGGGGAAGGAACGATGGTAATTGATTAAAATCCATTGAATAAAATAGGAACACATGGATTCAAACTGATAATGAATGAATGAATGAGGAAAAATGAAAAACTCTTCCCTGGAATTTCCTGGCAGTCCAGTGGTTAGGACTCCATGCTTCCACTGCAGAGGCCATGGCTTCGATCCCAGGTTGGGGAACTGAGATCCCACATGCGGCATGGGGTGGCCAAAAATCAGTCAATCAGTCAATCAACAAGTAAATAAAAATGTAAAAAGAAAAACTCTTCCCTATAATAGAATGCAAACAAGTAAATGTAGAAGGAATAAGAAAGTTAAAAAAATAGCATTTGACAAAACATTGTAATAATTCAGGTAAGAATCATCAATGGATACTATAACTAACGGGTAAAAAATTCTTGAAGACAAGTATATCTACATAGTCTCAAAGTTGTACCCACAAAATTCTTATTAATTACAGAAGGGAAAAAAAATAACTTTACAATGGAAAAACTTGGTGGACAGCACCTTAACCAAGTTAATCATCAGTAAGGACAAACTGGTATCATGGGCCTCTTGATCTGAAGCACTAAGGACACAGCATCGCTTCTGTGGTAATCCTGCCAAAAGTGAAGAACCTCAACCTAATCATAAGGAAATAACAGACAAACCCAAACTGAGAAATATTCTTCGGAATACTTGGTCTATATTCTTCAAAAATGTTAAGGTCATGAAATACAAAGACAGACTGAGGAACTTTTCCAGAATAAATGACTAAAGAGACATTACAGCTAAATGCAATGTGTATGTAATCCTGGATCGAACCTAGGCCAGAATATTTTTTTCTACTATAAAGTTTTTATTGAGGCCATTGTTGAGAAATTAATAACATCTGGATTAGATCATCACATTATATCTGTTAATTTTCTTGTTTCAGCAAGTTGCAATGTAGTTATGTAAGAGAATATCCTTGTTCTTGAAAATATTCAAGTATTTCAGGGTAAAAATGCATCATGTCTGCAATTTACTGTCAAATGGTTCAGAGATGAAAGAGGGAGAGAGAATAATTAAGCTAATGAAGTAAAATGTTAATAGAGAAACTAGACAAGGGTAAACTAGAGTTTTTGTAATATATTTCTAACTTCTGTTTAGGTCTACATGTACATCTGTGCTCCCAATGAAATGGGCACTGGTTCCATCCCTGGTTGGGGAACTAAGATTCCCGCATGCCGCTCAGTGTGGCCGAGAAAAACAAAACAAACAAAACCCACAAAACATGTACAGGTATTTCAAATAAAATTTTTTAATGTTTTTATGGAGTTTAACCCAGCTATTTTCCTGAGATGTTTTGTAAGCCAATTGCAACTTTCCTTTACTTCATCTCTCTTCATACAAATAAAAATTATTTCATAAAAATATATAAAGAAAAGCAACTTAAATTGTCCCAGGAAAAAACAATAGTATAAAGAGATAGTTTGTCTTGAGTCATTCACTCATTCAACATTTAAATATTGAGTGTTGCTCTTTTCCGGTTATCGTGGCACAAGGCACCATGAGCAGCAAAGTCTCCCACGACACCCTCTACGAGGCGGTGCTGGAAGTCCTGTATGGGAACCAGTGCAAGGGCCGGAAGGTTTTGGAGCCAGTGGCCCTTCAAATCAGCCTGAAGAACTGTGACTCTCAGTAAGAGGAACGCTTCTCAGGCACTGTCAGGCTTAAGTCCACTCCCTGCGCCAAGTTCTCCGTATGTGTTCTGCAGGACCAGCAGTATTGTGATGAGGCCGAGGCTGTGGATATCCCCCGCATGGACATCGAGGTGCTGAAGAAACTCAACAAGTATAAGAAACTGGTCAAGAAGCTGGCCAAGAAGTACGATGCCTCTTTGGCTTCAGAGTCTCTGATCGAGCAGATCCCACGAATACTGGGCCCAGGCCTGAATAAGGCTGGCAAGTTCCTTTCCTTGCTGACCCACAATGAGAACATGGTGGTCAAAGTTGATGAAGTCCATGATCAAGCTCCAGATGAAGGAGGTGCTGTGTCTGGCAGTGGCTGTTGGCCACGTGAAGATGACATATGAGCTTGTGTACAGCATCCACTTAGTTGTCAACTTCCTGGTGTCGTTGCTCAAGAAAAATTTGGCGGAACATCCAGGCTTTGTACATTAAGAGCACCATGGGCAAGCCCCAGTGCCTTTACTAAGGAACAGCTTAATATGCCATACTCCCACCATTAAAATAAATAAATAAATAAATATTGAGTGTTTCCTATATGCTGGTTGCTTATTGTATCAATATTTAAGGTCTACGATTACTTTGAATATACTGACAGTAGGTTTCTTTCTTTTTTTGAAAATTGTAAAGCACTACAGCATTTATTTATTTATAACATCATTATTGGAGTATAATTGCTTTACAATGTTGTGTTAGTTTCTGTTGTATAACAAAGTGAATCAGCTATACGTATACATATATCCCCATATCCCCTCCCTCATATGTCTCCCTCCCACCCTCTCTATCCCACCCCTCAAGGTAGTCACAAAGCACGGAGCTGATCTCCCTGTGCTATGAGGCTGCTTCCCACTAGCTATGTCAATGCCACCATCTCACTTCGTCCCAGGTTTTATTCCTGTCCTGCCCCTAGGTTCTTTAGAACCGTTTTTTTTTTTTTTTTTTTTTTTTAGATTCCATATATATATGTGTTAGCATACAGTATTTGTTTTTCTCTTTCTTACTTACTTCAGTCTGTATGACAGACTCTAGGCCCATCCACCTCACTACAAATAACTCAATTTTGTTTCTTTTTATGGCTGAGTAATATTCCATTGTATATATGTGCCACATCTTCTTTATCCATTCATCTGTGGATGGACACTTAGGTTGCTTCCATGTCCTGGCTATTGTAAATAGAGCTGCAGTGAACATTGTGGTATATGTCTCTTTTTGAATTATGGTTTTCGCGGGGTATATGCCCAGTAGTGGGATTGCTGGGTCGTATGGTAGTTCTATTTTTAGTTTTTTAAGGAACCTCCATACTGTTCTCCATAGTGGCTATATCAATTTACATTCCCACCAATAGTGCGAGACGGTTTCCTCTTCTCCACACCCTCTCCAGCATTTATTGTTTGTAGATTTTTTGATGACAACCATTCTGACTGGTGTGAGGTGATACCTCATTGTAGTTTTTTTTTTTTTTTTTTTTTTTTTTGCGGTATGCGGGCCTCTCACTGTTGTGGCCTCTCCCGTTGCGGAGCACAGGCTCCAGACGCGCAGGCTCAGCGGCCATGGCTCACGGGCCCAGCCGCTCCGTGGCATGTGGGATCTTCCCGGACCGGGGCACGAACCTGTGTCCCCTGCATCGGCAGGCGGACTCTCAACCACTGCGCCACCAGGGAAGCCCTTCATTGTAGTTTTGATTTGCATTTCTCTAACGATTAGTGATGTTGAACATCCTTTCATGTGTTTGTTGGCAGTCTGTATATCTTCTTTGGAGAAATGTCTATTTAGGTCTTTTGCCCATTTTTGGATTGGGTTTTTTGTTCTTTTGACATTGAGCTGCATGAGCTTCTTGTGTATTTTGGAGATTAATCCTTTGTCAGTTGCTTCATTTATTTTCTCCCATTCTGAGGGTTGTCTTTTTATCTTGTTTATGGTTTCCTTTGCTGTGCAAAAGCTTTTAAGTTTCATAAGGTCCCATTTGTTTATTTTTGTTTTTATTTCCATTTCTCTAGGAGGTGGGTCATAAAGGATCTTGCTGTGATTTATGTCACAGAGTGTTTTGCCTATGTTTTCCTCTAAGAGTTTTATAGTGTCTGGCCTTTCATTTAGGTCTTTAATCCATTTTGATTTTATTTTTGTGTATGGTGTTAGGGAGTGTTCTAATTTCATTCTGTTACATGTAGCTGTCCAGTTTTCCCAGCACCACTTATTGAAGAGGCTGTCTTTTCTCCATTGTATATTTTTGCCTCCTTTATCAAAGATAAGGTGACCATATGTGCGTGGGTTTATCTCTGGGCTTTCTCCCTTCTTCCCTTCATCTATATTTCTGTTCCTATGCCAGTACCATACTGTCTTGATTACTGTAGCTTTGTAGTATAGTCTGAAGTCAGGGAGCCTGATTCCTCCAGCTCCATCTTTCTTTCTCAAGATTGCTTTGGCTATTCGGGGTCTTTTGTGTTTCCATACAAATTGTGAAATTTTTCGTTCTAGTTCTGTGAAAAATGCCATTGGTAATTTGATAGGGATTGCAATGAATCTGTAGATTGCTTTGGGTAGTATAGTCATTTCCACAGTGTTGATTATTGCAATCCAAGAATGTGGTATATCTCTCCATCTGTTTGTATCATCTTTGATGTTTTCATCAGTGTCTTATAGTTTTCTGCATACAGGTCTTTTGTCTCCTTAGGTAGGTTTATTCCTAGGTATTTTATTCTTTTTGTTGCAATGGTAAATGGAAGTGTTTCCTTAATTTCTCTTTCAGATTTTTCATCATTAGTGTATAGGAATGCAAGATATTTCTGTGCATTAATTTTGTATCCTGCTACTCTACCAAATTCACTGATTAGCTCTAGTAGTTTTCTGGTAGCATCTTTAGGATTCTCTATATACAGTATCACATCACATCATCTGCAAACAGTGACAGTTTTACTTCTTTTCCTATTTACATTCCTTTTATTTCTTTTTCTTCTCTGATTGCTGTGGCTAAAACTTCCAAAACTGTGTTGAATAACAGTGGTGAGGGTGGGCAACCTTGTTTTGTTCCTGATCTTAGTGGAAATGGTTTCAGTTTTTCACTATTGAGAATGACATTGGCTGTGGGTTTGTCATATATGGCCTTTATTATGTTGAGGTAAGTTCCCTCTATGCCTACTTTCTAGAGGGTTTTTATCATAAATGAGTGTAAAAAGCTTTTTCTGCATCTATTGAGATTATCATTTGGTTTTTATCCTTCCATTTGTTAATGTGGTGTATCACATTGATTGATTTGTATATATTGAAGAATCCTTGCATTCCTGGGATAAACCCCACATGATCCTTATAATGTGCTGTTGGATTCTGTTTCCTAGTATTTTGTTGAGGATTTTTGCATCTGTGTTCATCAGTGATATTGGCCTGTAGTTTTCTTTTTTTGTGACATCTTTGTCTGGTTTTGGTATCAGGGTATATATGCTAGTTGCTTATTGTGTCAATATTTAAGGTCTAGGATTACTTTGAATATGCTGACAGTAGGTTTCCTTTTAAATTTCTTTTAAAATTTCTCTTAGCATACAAATAATTCTATCCCCATATTTTGTCATTCCTCTAATCAGAAGATATGTTCTTTGTAAACAAAATATTCTGGATATTTTTAAATATATTAGCCATACTGTCACAAAATATGTGTATGTCAACATTCACGAGGAAAATTTCTGACCCATCCCACACTTGTCATCTGTGATTCAACCTAATGTAAGATTTATAAAATGAAAAACAGGAGAAGCATCCTATTTTAATCAGAGTGGAAATTTGAACAAATCAATATCTAAAACGTTATAAAGTTACACATTGTTTCAAACTTATTAAAGGAATTATTATTGTTCCTGGTTGTTTTGATATTTATTAATGATTGGTTTATTTAAGAGATCCAAGAAATGCTAATGGAATTCGAGTAGGAAAAAATCATGTGAGAATAAAAGAGATAACAAGCTGATAAAATCTCTCACCTTTCCAACTTCCAGAGCTCCTTCATGCATTTGGTGTTCTCACAGAGAGACCAAGGGCTGCATCAGTGACCTTCATTAATGTATTTTCATTTATTTTATTATTATTATTTTTTAATTTATATATTTTTAATTTATTTTTGGCTGTTTTGGGTCTTTCTCTAGTTGCGGTGAGCGGGGTCTACTCTTCATTGCGGTATGCGGGCTTCTCTTTGCAGTGGCTTCTCTTGTTGCGGAGCATGGGCTCTAGGTGCGCGGGACTCAGTAGTTGTAGCTCGCGGGCTCTAGAGCACAGGCTCAGTAGTTGTGTTGCACAGGCTTAGTTGCTCCACGGCATGTGGGATCTTCCCGGACCAGAGCTCGATCCCATGTCCCCTTCATTGGCAGGTGGATTCTTAATCACTGCACCACCAGGGAAGACCTTCATTTATTTTAAAAGTCCTAAATTCCACAGAGGACCTGAGCTACTGTTTTCAAGCAACACTAGAAAAGGTGCAATAGAACAAGTTACACATTTCACAATTCAGAACCCAAAGCAAGAAAACCATGAAACCAGTATGAGATTAGAGCAGAAAATCAGACTTCAAGCAGCCAAAGCAAAGATCAATGTCTGAAATTTAAAAATAAAATGGAATCCTGGGTGATTTTTTTCCTAACTTTTCTTCTCTGTATTTTCCATTTTTTTCTGAAGCCTAAAAAATATATTTAGAAGTTAAGAAGAAACATGACATTATTAAGGAGCTACTGACATTCACCACCTGCCATCATTTACTAGTCGTGGCGGCAGCACGGCAGATTCAAACTTCCTCTGAGCTGCAGGGTATTATCTGGCAGTTAAGCTTGGCTCCACACAGAAGAGAGCATCCCCAGCTCCTACATTTTGCATCACTATTTGTCACCTGAGCCCCAATTATACAACATAGGCTGCTTAGATCTTAGAATTCAAAAGTTTCCTTGGCCAACATAACAACCAGCTTACAACAAAGAAAAATTCTTCCAGTTTCTGCCAATAATCCTGATCTTTATGAGCTCTGAAGGAGGCCAGGGATGAGGGACCAATGGGATATACAGGTTCCCAGGTACAGTAATAATTTCGTGCCTCTTAAAATTAGTGCTACTGAAATGCTTGTTTAACATTTACTTAGAGAAGTAAGAACTGAGTAATAAGACTTTTGGGGCAGCTGGCAAACTCTTCTACTGTATTCTGGGTTCTTCAGTTTTGGCAAGAGAGTTGTATATATTGGGTTGGCCAAAAAGTTCGTTCAGGTTTTTCCGTAACATCTTACAGAAAACCCGAACAAACTTTCTGGCCAACCCAATACTTACTATTCACAAAATAAAAAGATGGAAATCAGCTGGACCCAGTTTCACTAAAAGCAGCTTAGAGACCATGTACTGTTGTTAAAGAGTGCCCCCTGGGGGTTTCGAGCTATGACAACTGATTTTAACCACATTCTGTTCCTAAGAGGAATTCTGGTAAATACAATTTTCTCCATATCACTGTTTTCCACCACAACAGTGCTCACTGATACCTTAGCATCCCCTACAATGGCAACATGGACAGCTCCCCTACTGGTCCACCCCTTAATCCAGCTCTGCTGGAAATAACAGTTGACAGTGCAGCTGCTCTATGGTCCTCCCAGTTGCCTTTGCCCCCTCAATTCTGTCCCCTTATTCTCCTTCCCTTAAAAACACCAGAGTAAATTCCTCAAATATGTCCACCCTGAATCCAAGGTATAGACCTTCACAGCTCATTTTTGATCCCCAAATTATAGGTATCTGTTTATAAAATAGGGACCCACTGTTTGTAGTCTGAGGTTTTATTAGTTTCATTTAATTTCATTTTCATCATGCTTTAAGCACTGGCATATATGGCTGAGTAATATTCCATTATCTATATCATACCACACCTTCTTTACCCATTCATTTATCAGTGGGCACTTAGGTTGCTTCCATATTTTGGCTATAATAAATCATGTTGCAATGAACAAAGGGGTGCCTATATCTTTTCAAATTAGTGTTTTCATCATTTTTCACTAGTTTGAATAATGCTTCAAAAAAATCTTTAACTTGTTATTGAGGGCTACACCTCAATAGGTTATATATCACAGAAAACTTCTTTTTTTATATATATACAACAGGCTCTTATTAGTCATCAATTTTATACACATCAGTGTATACATGTCAATCTCAATCGCCCAATTCATCACCCCCGCACCCCCACCCCCCGGCTACTTTCCCCGCTTGGTGTCCATATGTTTGTTCTCTACATCTGTGTCTCTATTTCTGCCCTGCAAACTGGTTCATCTGTACCATTTTAAATAAAATTTAAAATTTAAATAAATTTAATAAATTTAAATAAAATTATTTTTAAATAAAAATTTAAAATACGGTATTTGTTTTTCTCTTTCTGACTTACTTCACTCTGTATGGCAGTCTCTAGATCCATCCATGTCTCAGCAAATGACCCAATTTCGTTCCTTTTTATGGCTGAGTAATATTCGATTGTATATATGTACCACATCTTCTTTATCCATTTGTCTATCACAGAAAACCTCTTAGGCAGGTGGTTCAACTGGAAGGAGAGAGTGGGAGGAAGTAACACCTGACTGTTACTCTGTGTGGAGTTGAAAACATGCATACCTATCCCACACCTTGCTGCAATTTTGATGTGCCTGATTCTACGTGCCGGAAGGTGGACAAGGATGTATAATTTTCTCCCAAATGATTCTGATTCTTCCCTTTCTTCCTGTACCTGTCCACCCCCCTTTTATGAACCACTGTAACCGTCAAAACTGAGGGAAGAACATTAGTCTTCAGTGTTGTGCTCAGGCCAGACACCACAAGCCCTGTCTAGAGGAGACCTCTGTCTCTGGGCTGCTCCCATGACCTCACACCCTCCTGCTCTCCTCTCAGCTGCAGACTTCACCAAGTGTCTCTAGGGTATGTCTTCAGCCTGTCCTGGGGTGACTAGAATGAAAACAGAAACAGCTATCCAGTTGGAAGAGAGAAAGGAATTAAGGTATCCATAAAAAGCCTTTCCAAAGCAGCAAAATATTTGTAAAGGAGAAAGGAAATTGGGGGGTGGCCAGGGTGTATTCCTATTCTTTGCCTACACACACTCCAGAACAGTGGTTCTCAACCTGGTTTTTTATCTCCTTTCTCCTCCCTCCCCAGGGACATTTGGCAAAGTCTGGAGACATTTTGTCACAACTGGGATGGAGATAGTGTTACTGGCATCAAGATTTTTTGGATAGATTTTTAATCAAACACATAAAGAACAGGAAATTTCCGTGTTTTTTTTTAACATCTTTATTGGAGTATAACTGCTTTACAATGGTATGTTAGTTTTTGCTTTATAACAAAGTGAATCAGCTATACGTAAACATATATCCCCATATCTCCTCCCTCTTGCGTCTCCTTCCCACCCTCCCTATCCCACCCCTCTAGGTGGAAACAAAGCACCGAGCTGATCTCCCTGTGCTATGTGGCTGCTTCCCAATAGCTATCTATTTTACATTTGGTAGTGTATATATGTCAATGCCATTCTCTCGCTTCGTCCCAGCTTACCCTTCCCCATCCCCGTGTCCTCAAGTCCATTCTCTACATCTGCATCCTGCCCCTAGGTTCTTCAGAACCTTTTTATTTTATTTTTTTAGATTCCATATATATGTGTTAGCATATGGTATTTGTTTTTCTCTTTCTGACTCACTTCACTCTGTATGACAGTCTCTAGGTCCATCCACCTCACTACAAATAACTCAATTTCGTTTCTTTTTATGGCTGAGTAATATTCCATTGTATATATGTGCTACATCTTCTTTGGTTGTTTGGTTTTTTGATATTGAGCTGCATGAGCTGCCTGTATATTTTGGAGATTAATCCTTTTTAACCTGATTAAATTAGCAAAAGTAAAATTATTGATACTACCCAAGGGTGGGTATGAGGAAATGGGTACTCCTACATACTTAAACTAGCACACAATATCTATTTAGATTTTAAAGATGCACAGCCTTTGACTTAGCAATTTCATTTCTAGGAGTCTACTTTGCAGAAATATTAACATAATTATGAATACACAAATGTATAGGGATATTTTCTGCAACATTGTCCATAATAAAAAATTCTAAGTGATCTATCATCTACCAAGAGAAAAACTGTTAAATAAATTATAATATTCCTTATAAGAGACTACTATGCAGCCATTTGGAAGAATATTTTGATATTTTTATGCACTGGTATGGAAAACATCTGTAATACAGTAATAAGTGAAGAAAAACTATAATAAAAGGAACTTTTTCACTCTAAGTGAAAAAATAGAACTGTATGTATAGTATGATCTAATTTATATTATATGTTTGCATCTGGACAGTGAAAAGTATGAACAGAAAGACGCTATTAACTGTGGTACTCATCTGGAGAGTACGTTCTGCAGTGAGCTTTTTTATATTTTATATCATTCATTTAATGACATTGTTATGGGCTGAACTGTGCCTCCTCTAAATTCATATATTGAAACCCTAACCCCCAGTGTGACTGTAATTGGAGATAGGGCCTATAAAGAGTTGATTAAAGTTAAATGGTCATACTTGTGGGGCCCTTATCCGATAGGACTGGTATCCTTATAAGAAGAGGAAGGGACACCAGAGAGCTCTCTCTTTCCACATGTGTACAGAGGAAAGGCTACGTGAGAACACACTGAGAAAACAGCTATTGTGCTCACTTTGGCAGTACATATACTAAAATTGGAATGATACAGAGAAGATTAGCCTGGCCCCTGCACAAGGATAACACACAAATTTGTGAAACGTTGCATATTTTTTAAAACAAGATCAACACTTAAACACACACACAAAAAGACGACGAAGAAGACAGCTATCTGCAAGGTAGAAAGAGGGGTCTTACCAGAAACCAGCTCAAGCTGCTATAACAAGATACCACAGACTGGTTGGCTTGAGCAACAGACATTTATTTTCTCACAGTTCTGGAGGCAAGAATTCCATGTTCAGGGTACCAGCTCAGAAGAAATACATAACACCTCTGCTCATAGTTATTGCAGAACTAGTCACGTGACCCCAACCAAGTTGCAAAGGAAGCTGGGAACTATGAGAACTACATGAACATTTAAAGAATACCAAATATTTCTGTCTTACTCCTTGTTATGGATTGAACGATATTCCACCAGTACCTCAGAAAATAATTTTATTTGGAAATTGAATGTTTACAGAGGTAGTTAAGTTAAAAATGCCTTCAAGTTAAAATCCTTCTTCTGTCTCCTCTTAAAATGAGGGCATTAGAGCGAGCCCTAATTCAATAAGACTGGTACTTTTTCTTTTTAAAAAATAAATTTATTTATTTATTTATTTTTGGCTGCATTGGGTCTTTGTTGCTGTGCATGGGCTTTCTCTAGTTGCAGTGAGTGGGGGCTACTCTTCCTTGTGGTGCACGGGCTTTTCATTGCAGTGGCTTCTCTTGTTGCGGAGCATGGGCTCTAGGTGTGCAGGATTCAGTAGTTGTGGCATGTGGGCTCAGTAGCTGTGGCTCACAGGCTCTAAAGCACAGGCTCAGTAGTTGTGGCGCACAGGCTTAGTTGCTCCACGGCATGTGGGATCTTCCTGGACTAGGGCTTGAACCCGTGTCCCCTGCATTGGCAGGCAGATTCTTAACCACTGTGAAACCAGAGAAGCCCAAGGCTGGTGCTTTTATAAAAGGAGGACATTTGGACACAGAGACAGACATGCACAGAAGGGAGATGATGAGAACACATGCAGGGAGCAGATTGCCATGTGAAGATGGAGGCAGAGATTGGAGTTATGCTGCCACAAAACAAGAAATGCTTCGGGTCGCTAAAAGCTAGTGGAGAGGCATGGAACAGATTCTCCCTCACAACCCTTACAAGAGACCAATCCTGCTGACATCTTGATTTGGACTCTAGCTTCCAGAACTGTGAGACAATAAATTTCTATTGTCATAAAGCAACCAGTTTGTGGTACTTTGCCACAACAGCCCTAGGGAATGAATACACTTATCTATCAAATTGATGCAGAAAGAGACTTAATACATGGAATTAGACGCTTAAGAATCTGTTAGAATGACTGGAAAAACAGGCTCTAGTCTAGACATCCAGGAATTACTCCCAGAACAATTGGGACACCTAGGGTTACTGATATATGTACCACAATCAGGAGCTGGCTCTCAGGATCTCATCACTTCAGCCAGTATCTGAGAATCAGGAAAGCATTATCAGAACCATCAGCTCCAGAGCCATGTCATGCTTCCCAGGATCTGCACAAGCAAAATGGATGCCTTGTGTAACTCCATCCTCTCACAATTTAGTTCAGAATTTAAGCCGTGAGTGAATACATCTGTTTTATGGAACTAAAATTAATCTGGAGCACTTTGTTGCAAATATATTGGGAAATGTAGCCTTTAGTTTTTAGCTTCTGAAGCAAAAGAAAAAAATTAAAGAAAAAGCCCACGAGAAAGAGGTTGAAATACATTTTGAACAAGCTATTCTCTTTTACTTTTCCTTTTATCTTTTTGGTCACTATTTTATGATTTATTTCTTTAACATCCTTCTTCTGTCTCCTCTTAAATAATACTATTGCCCATTCTGCCCTTGGTAGTTTTTCTTCTTCTTTATGTTCTCCAGACAAGTGCATCTATCCTACATTTGTTCAGGTGTCTCCATCTCCGTCATTACCACCCTAGGATATATTACGATCATCTCTGACTTGAATTACTGCAGTACTCCCTATGTGGTTTCCTGTTCTCCCTTACTTCATCCCAACTCAGTGGGATAGGGGTGATCTTTGTAAAATTCATAAGATTATGTCTCTCTTTGGTCACTCTTCTGATTTTCTTCATTACCTTCAGGATACATCTCTAGCTCCTCACTCTTAAGAGTTCACCTCGGTCTGACCGGCTATTAGCCTTGTCACTCACCATTTCCTCACAGACCTCATGCCCTATACTTAGACACACGAAACTGTTTAAAGCATCCAGAATGTCTCATGTCCTTTCCTTTCTCTTCACTTTTGCACAGGCTGCTCCCTCTGTCTGGTCTGGAAGTTCTTTCCCTTCTTTTTGACAGGTCAGCTCCTATTCATCGTTTAATCTAGGAAGCCCAGGCTAAGTTCATCTCCTATGTGCTGACTTCCATATTAATTCTGGTTACTTGATGATTTTCTTCTTGAGAGGAAAGAATGAGAAGGGAATAGATTTGAGGAGTTTTGAGGAATGCCAATGAATGTGTTTTGATCACCTTTCTATCTTTAGTATTTAATATAGTAATTAATTCTTTTGTTTTCATTTTTGTTCTGTTTGCTTTTGTTTTTGCCAGTGGTGTGAACAGAGGCACACATTTAAGACTGCTGTAGGGATTTGGATGTATATAATTTTCTACCTTTGCATTAGTTTACTAGTACTGCTAATGCTGCTTAAAAACTTACTTTTGTTTTGGTAGTAGGTCACATCCTTAGTAGTTATGTTACTATTCCTATTTCATAGATTGAAGTTGGGAGTAAGGTCACAGCTTCTTAAAGAGGATAATTAATTCAGAACTTCTTCCCTCATGTTATACTAAGTCTAAAACAACACTTCTTAGTTCCTGACTAGCCCAGATGAAGTATATTTAATATGCAAAACATTTATTCATTCATTCATTCATACATACATTTATCCATTTAGTCAAACATTCAGTAACTGAAGAGGAATGAGAATAAATAAAAGCCATCAGAAAGAAACAAAAAGTCAACTGTTGGATAAACCTTTATACATATTATATATAATATACTTAGTACTTTATGATATGCTGCCTTATTCACTAATTTTGCTGTGTCATTGATGTGTAAGTCTTATCATCCATCACAACTATATAGCATTTCTAGAAAACTGGTTCTTTTTTGTTGTTGTTGTTGTTGTTTTTTGCGGTACGCGGACCTCTCACTGTTGTGGCCTCTCCCGTTGCGGAGCACAGGCTCCAGACGCGCAGGCTCAGCGGTCACGGCTCACGGGCGTAGCCGCTCCGCGGCATGTGGGATCTTCCCAGACCAGGGCACGAACCCGTGTCCCCTGCATCAGCAGGCGGACTCTCAACCACTGCGCCACCAGGGAAGCCCCAAAACTGGTTCTTAAAACTCAAAATGACTCATGCTGCCCACTACTGGTTAGATGGACTGGTTGGGAATTAGAAAGGAGAGATGTTCAAAGTCTCTCCTAGGCCTGGCTGCTGAAGGAAGAAATCCTGAATAGGTGTCCCTTCTGTTTACCACAGTGTACCAGTGAGCCTTTGGATATGCAAAGGCAGCTAACCAAGGGCTGAAAAGCTATATTTCTCTTCGTCATAAAGTGTGGGCTCTGAGCTGGTATAGGGGAGATGAAAAGGAATCCTGAAAAACAGAGGAGAAAGGAGGTTTGAAGAGTTTCTAAGAATGCCAAACAACATTTTGGGAACCTGAAGTGCGCATGTAAAAGAGGCTAATGAGAAATTCCCAGAGACAGGGTAGGTGAAGTATTTAAGAACAGGGATGCCTAACATGTACTATTTTGTTGTTGGCATTATTGTGATGTAAAATCACTCTATTATCTCAAACAGTTAGTAAAATATGCCACATGTTTTGGGGGTGGGAGGATTAAAGGAAGGGCTAAGTTCCACTGGTGTGTGGGTGTGGAGTAAAGGGAAGAAAACAGTATAGGAAGAAGAAACAAGACTTTACTATTAATTGTGTTGTCACACTGCCCTCTAACGGGCTGTCAGTATCTTGCCAGATTCAACTGCTGGCTTCTGAACCACCTGACTCCGCCATCTGCCGACAGTTTCCCCGCACTTGTTGACAAAGTTTGTCTTAAGCTTGAGGCCTGGGGAATAGCGCAAATTGATTAAAGCTGCTTACCTTATTGTCTTTGCAAAATATGGACAGTTTCCAAAATATGACAAAGAGGCTTCCCCATCAGAGTTGTATATTTTATATTAACATTAGATCTGCACATTCCACTATGATTTGATGGCACTAATGATGGCAGCTTTGCTACGATTGATGATCAAAATGTTGGCATAAAATGATATTGGATGCTTATGCTATTAAAAATAGTTTGAATGATATTTTGCAAGAACTATTAAAATAATTTCCAGTTATTAATTGAATTCAAAATAAACTCTCTCATTAGGGATTTTATAAGTTAGAGCAAAGCCAGCCTGCTCCCTAGCAAAGTAACTTGGCAGCTATCATGATGAGGAGTCCTATGCCAGGCCAGCTGCATTATGTTTTTGTTGGGTTTGACTGCAAATCCTAATTGCAATTGTACCTATTCAGAGCTGGTTAAATCCTTGCTATTCCAGCTTTTCCAAGTGAAAGAAAAGGAAACTCCAAGTCCACTAGAGTGGTACTATGTAACAAGCATCAGACTAGGTTGTAGAGATAACTAGCTACATAAGACACCACTACTACCTTCAGTGAGCTCAGTGTTGGCTAAGGGGGAAAGGCATGTTACTGTCATGTCCACAGTACATGACAAATAGAGTGTCTGGCTAAGATCCATATGCCTAATGGTACTTGATGAATATGTGTTGAATAAATGAGGGAATGAATGAACAAACATATGTGTATAGGTTAAGAGTTTGCCAAATAGCCTGTTTTGATCCCAGCTCTGCCACATACTAGCTACGTAAACGTACTACTTTACTTAAACCCCTTGAGCCTTAGTTTCTACATCATAAAATGCTTAGCACAGTGCCTCACATACAGCAAGTACTCAATAAATAATAGTTTAATAATATCGTGTGAAAAGGGCAACAAGGAAAAGAGGGAGTGATTAACTATGGAGATTAGAATCTAAGATTATGTACTATATATGTACATTTAGAAGTACGGAACAATTGTTGGATTTGGGGAATTTTTTTATGCTGAATGAGGATTCTACTTTATTCTCTAAAACCAAGTGGTAGGAAAAATGATCTCTGGAGTCAGTGACTCACATACTTACAGTTCCATAACCAGAGAGAGAGAAAATTACCTGGCTAACTCAAGTTAAAAAATTCTCAGAGAAGGCCCTCTTTGGGTCAGGTCAAAGGCCCTCTTTGGGTCAGGTCCATCCCTAGACCAATCATCTTAACGTGGTGTGGCAGGCAGAATAATGGCCCCTCAGACATGTCCATGCCCTAATCCCTGGAACCTGTGAATTTTACATGGCAAAAGATAGGATTTGTAGATAGGACTAAAGGTACAGACCTTGCTATGGGGAGATTGTCCTGGGTTATCCAGGTGGGACAATCTAATCATGAGTCCTTAAAAAGCAGAGAACCTATCTTTGCTGTGGTTAGAGAGACATTTGATGACCAGAAGAAGGGTCAGGGTCAAAGAGATGTGACATTGTTAGCTTTGAAGATGTCGGTAGGGGGTCAAGAGCTAGGAATGTGAGAGGTCTGAAATCTGGAAAGGGCAAGGGTATTGACTCTTCCATAGAGGCTCCAGAGAGGAATGCAACCCTGATGATACTATGATTTTAGCCCAGTGAGATCCATGTTGGACTTCTGACCTACAGAGATGTAAGATAATACATTTTTGTTGTTTTAAGCCACGAAGTTTGTGGTAATTTGTTAAAACAACAATAGGAAACTCCTATGCCAGGGAAATAGGGTGGAAACTTAGTGTCAGTTCCTCCCCAGATTCCCTCAACCTCATCTGCCCTGAGGAAGCTTGCTCAGTGAGATCTCCCAACAGCCTCACCCACTGCCCACCCTCCTCATTCACAAGAATACAGGGGTTTGAGATAATGAGGTAGATGATGCAGAGAGAAGCAGAGATAAAAGGTAGAGAGTTCTGATGCTAACTGAGCCCCTAGTTCCAGTTATTTTTTGAGGCCAAGGCCACGTCAGCACTATGGTTATACAAGTTAGTTAATTCCTCTTTTTGAGTTAAATTAGTTAGTTTGAGTTAAATTTCTGTGACTTGAAACTAAACTGTCTTTCCTAAATCATAAACCTAAAGTGAGGGAGGGATGGCTGAAGGAGAAGAATTTTTTAAAAAGCCTTTGGAGGGATTTCCCTGGTGGCACAGTGGATAAGACTCTGTGCTCCCAATGGAGGGGACTCAGGTTCAATCCCTGGTCACGGAACTAGACCCCACATGCATGCCGCAACTAAGAGTTCACATACCACAACTAAGGAGCCCGTGTGCCACAACTAAGACCCAGTGCAACCAAACAAATAAAAAGACTTTGGAGACAGAATCTGATAACAGCTTAACGTGATTTCATAGCAACCCACTCAAAAACACATTATTCTACTTTAGATGAGCAAAGACCTACTAATTGGCTAAGTGGCTTTCCCACAAGCAAGAGTGTTCTGAAATTAAAATGTGAAAATCCAAATAGGTTTGCTTTGTTTGCTTCCAATGAAACACATTGCACTTAGTGTGTCCTGCCTTATGTTAAAAAAAGTCATCAAATTAGAGACACTCTTCTTCAAGGCATCGCCGCTTCCTGTTTCTGCAGCCTCAAACACTTTTCTTTCCTCTGTGAGTGATGAACTCAATGCTCTAGAGTCTAGACAAGTACTGGACAATCCTGCTTTAACCTAAGTGATGGTGGGGGTGACAGGAGGACTTTTGAGCACTGGCCATTTGATCATTCTTCCTTCTCCTAAAAAAAGAGAATTAAAAAGCAGTCCCTATTGTTCCTAAGGCATGTTAATACAAGGCTTTTTATGTTCCATCCCAACAGATATTTTATAATTTAAATGGAAATATATATTGCCATCCAAAATTCATGACATTTCGCTTTTTGAAATATATGTATGCTTGCTCTTTAAACGTTGCCATTAGCAAATTAAAAAAAGACTATGTCCTTTGGTGCCACAAATAAAGGAAAAGCAGTTGCATCGTTGTTGCCCCAGGGCACCTTGCCCCTATGAAGCAGTTACTGGTTATGCCCATGGAGCTTCACTGTGAACCCATCCTCTCCTTTTGTCTGCCTTTTCTTCTTGGAAGGAATATAGACTGCTCAGAGAAAAAGAAGAGAACAAAAGTTCCAGCAATGGAGGGCTGAGAAACAAAGTGGGTAACATCTGACTGTTATATAATATTATCTTTGGTAGAAAATAAAAGGACTTGGAATAAATCTCTTTGGTCTGCTTTCTGTTTTTGGAGTTCTGAAGTTCTTGTCTCATTTTTGTCTCTGAAATTAAAACAAACAAACAAAAGAATTAGAGAGAATGAAATGTTCATAAAACTTGATGCCAAAACACCACTAGTGGACCTTCAGGTCTTAGCTTAGATGACATTTAAATCATTTGTTCAAAAGTATTTATTGAGGGACTCCCCTGGTGGCTCAGTGGTTAGGAATCCACCTGCCAATGCAGGGGACACAGATTCAATCCCTGGTCTGGGAAGATCTCACATGCCACAGAGAAGCTAAGCCCATGTGCCACAACTACTGAGCCCACGTGCCACAACTACTGAAGCCCGCACACCTAGAACCCGTGCTCCGCAACAAGAGAAGCCACCGCAATGAGAAGCCCGCACACTGCAACGAAGAGTAGCCCCCGCTCACCACAACTAGAGAAAGCCCGTGCACAG
Source organism: Orcinus orca (assembly GCF_937001465.1). Taxonomy (NCBI): domain Eukaryota; kingdom Metazoa; phylum Chordata; class Mammalia; order Artiodactyla; family Delphinidae; genus Orcinus; species Orcinus orca. Next base: position 26,909,234 of record NC_064569.1, read on the forward strand.
CAACAAAGACCCAACACAGTCAAAAATAAATAAATAAAATAAATAAATTAAAAAAAAAGTATTTATTGAGTGTCTATCATGTGTTCTGTTGAACAAATCAAGCATATTCCCCAGGGCCACTGTGTATGGCTGTGCAGGTTAATGGTACCCAGTGAAGTTGTGCAGGGCACAACTTCCACTACTGGAGGTAGTCCTCACTCTCAAGGAGATTATATCTAGTGACTTCTAGGAAGTCTTGCCTGAACTTTCACTCCCCTCTCAGACTAGAAAAAGCACTCCATAATAAACCCAGTCATAGCACTTTATCCATTTGTCTATAATGGTGTCATCCTCTGTTAGATTGTAAGCTCAGAGGGTACTGAGGTTGGGACTATCTTGTTTGTCCCTTTCCAGGGGCTAGGGATGCATCAGTGAATTAAACAGTCAAAAAATCCCTGGCATCTAGGAGCTGATAATCTAGAAGAGAGAGAGAGTAAACAAGTTCAGTATATAGCATGTTAGATGGAGATACACACTATGGAAAAAAATCAAGTAGGGAAGGGGTCTTTCTCCTCTCTTACTTTGGATCTTTGCTCAGATGTCACCTTTTTTTATTTTGAGAGAGGAAACCTTTGGAGGTTCACAGTAGAGGAGAGATACTATCTGTCTAAAAAGAAAAACATTTAGGAATAGAACAGTAAGCACACTTAGCAAACAACTAGTAAGGCAGTTATCAGCTCTCCACTTTGCCAGGAATCAGGTCACAGTGAATAAAGACATATAGAATATAGAGAATGAGGGCCCAGCCTTTCCCCTCTAAAACTCTGACACTTTCAGATTCTTTCTAAACACATTTTTAACAAATATCCTGGAGAACCCTCGTGTTCTAACCTGAGCTGGTTTTGCATTGTTGCAAAACAGCACCTCACATCTTTTAGTATCAGCCTACAGACCTTTCGTACGTGGCTAGGGTGTCTGAGGCTATGGAGCTCTTCTTTAAGCCTTTCTAACCCACCCTACTTGAAAAAGTGTCCTTATCAGGAAATGACTTCCTGGATACCAAGAGACTCCGTTATACTTAACACATATCCGGAATTTTCACACTGGTTTTGCCTCGAGGATAGGCATAAATGTACCTCTTCCTTCCGACTCTCTGCGCTTCGCTCCCTAATCTTTAAACAGGAGCCAAGGAAGCATCCTCGCCCCAAGAACCCCTCTCTCCTCATAGGCCACTCGCCCGCGCCGCGCAGCCTTCTGGAAGCTGTAGGTCCCAGAGGTCCTCCGCGTCAGAACTACAACTCCCGGCAGCTTTTGTTTCCCCACACCTCCCTCTTGGCGCATGGCCTGTCGGGAGGGGGCAGGTAGCGGGGGGGGCGGAGTCCAATGGGTGCTGGCTCCCGAGGAGAGGGCGGAGGAGAGGAGGAAGGAGGCGGGCTCTGGGCCGCGGCCCCATTCATTGCCGCGGCCGGCCGGGCGGGGGTTCGGTATTTTCCGAGTTATGGAGGCGCTAATTCCTGTAATCAACAAGCTCCAGGACGTATTCAACACGGTGGGCGCCGACATCATCCAGTTGCCTCAGATCGTGGTGGTGGGAACGCAGGTGAGAGACGAGGGTGGCTTCCGCCCAGGCCAGAGCCCGGGGCGCGGGCCTGGACGGGACTGCGGCAGCGCTTGCTCCCGGACTGGCCGTCGCGGCCTGTGGAAGGAGGGCGCTGTTGCGCCTGGGCGCCCGGGGCTGCGTTCCACTGGGGCTTGGAGTCCAGGGCCCGGCCCGGAGGCGAGGGGCGGAGCCGGCGCGGCGGTCCGGCGGGTCCCGGGGGCGGGACGGACGGGCGGGCGGGCCTAACTGGAGTCCGTCGGGACCGGGCGCGGCTTCGCTCGCGGGCCGCTGCTTCCAAGGGCGCCTGGGGGACGCGCGGGGCACTTGGGGCCGCACTGCGGGGCGGGTAGCCCCTTCTTGATTGGTTTCAGGGCAGCGGGGTGTTTTGTTTCCCTCGTTGCCTTGCTCAGGGGCTGCGGAGTCAGTTTTGGAACTGCGGAGTCGGGGCCGAGAAGGCCGCTACTGTGTGCACCTGAGTGTTTTCCTGCAGTGTAATCCAGGTTTCGAGAACGCCGAAGCAGTTAAAAACAAAAAAAAACCAAAACAACTTGTACTTGGAGTTTGTGAGTGTTAGGAGGGGTATCCAATTTTTCTGCGTAGGCTGTGGTTTTTGTCGTCCATCTAAATTGGGCATCAAGGGTCTCTGATCCTTTCATGTTGGCATTTCTTATATATAACACATTTTTATATGCGGAAATATTGAAGAAATAAATGTTATTTCTAGAAGTGACAGAGAAGTATAAGTTTCATTTTTTCTGCCTGCTGCTTTTCTTGGTTGAAGAGTAATCAACCATAGGCCTTTTTTTTACTAGAGTTCAGAGAAACGCATTTTAGAGATTACTTAGTATATTGATTTTAGGTGCTTTCCTTTTTTAATGATGTTTTTTGTTGGAAAGGGGACGGTTTCCTCACTTTTCACGAGGTTCATCGCTACATCTTGCTACAAAATTGATGTGTAGGGTGTAACTATTTTGAGAGGGAACTTAATGTTAAAAGTATAATAGAGTATGTCCAGACACTGGAAACCTTGGAAACCATAGATATCCTAAGGTGGGCGGGAGGGACTTTTCAATAGTTAAAGCAATAGAAATTATTTCAGAAACACATTTCCTTTGTTGGCCATGGGATTGGTATAGATTCTGCCCAATCCTCCCTTAATATTTGTAATGACTAGAGACTCTGGATCATCAACATAATAAATTATGAGAAATATACTTTTTTGGTATATTTTGTTTACTGTTGTGTTCCTATTCCTAGCTCTTGGAACAGTCTGGGGTATGTAGGAGATGCTCCATAAATACTTTGAATGAGTTACTAGATAGTATTTTTAAAACACTGGGGCTTTTATCATCAAAACCGGTCTGTTTTTGTAAATAAAATTAGAGATGATATAAATTAAATCTTCTTGGGTAGTAATTTGGAAGTGTTTCCTAGCTGTAGACCAGAAACTTTCCATATACTTTTAAGAGAGTCTCAATGCTTTTTAAGCATGAAGCAGTAAAAGAATCAGAGCTATAGTGTGTCAGTATAAATAGTTTAAAATCAAGAAGGTTTTTTCTTACATGAAATAGAATTTATTTCAGTTGAGTACACCTGTTCGCAAAATTGGGGAGGGGACAGGGTAGAAAAGTAAAGATTTCACCATTGTGAAAACCATTAACATATGCCAGCAAAAACCATCCTAGTAGTGATAATTATATGCCACTTTTGCATGTTGATGTTTGGAATTACTCTGAAGGGAAATATTCAGTTTTTAGACTTGATTTAATGAGGGTTATCTCCATTCGTGTCCTTATTAGCTGAAATTCAGTCCTTTATTATTCAGGTACAGAAGAAATAAGAATAGAAGCAATGTCTTTTCTCCCATAGTTTCCTCAATATGTTGGAAAAAAACCTCTTCTTGATTTGAATACAAGTACACCACTACTTTGTCATCTAGGCTAGTTAATGTTGTGTAACATGTATATATACAGCACCTCACATTCATATTTAATGGAGTAGTGTACAGTGAGTGAGTTCCAGATGTAGTAAATGTTCTGTACGTAGTTCAACTGGTAAATTTCTCAGTGGCAGTGATCATGTCTCTGTCTTACGCTTTACCTGTACTTTAAATGGCTACAGGTCGCATTTTTGGGAACTTTTTATAACAGTGATTCTCAAACTTGGGTGTATATAAGAATGACTTTGAAAATAAGTTTCCTGGACCCCATCCGCAAAGATTTTGATTTTATAAGTCTGGGGTGCTCCAGGCACCATAGCCAATTCTGATGCAGATGGTTCATAGATGTATATAGTATATTAGTGAGTCTTTGCTTTTATAGCGCATGAAACTGGAAAAAGCAGGGAAGCCTAGTCTAAGGGCATACTGCTGTTAAGTAGTAGGTTGGTTTTGGTGGCATTCTTGCTCCAAAGTATCAACTTCCAGGCAACCTTTGCTGACCCCTAAATATTTTAAACTTTGATTTCTTAAATTGCCCAAGTAATACTGTTTTGGGGCCCAGAGAGTTGGAGTAGTTGAGGAGAGAGATGTTTACAGCTGTCGATCATTCACAGTTTTTATGATTTAGCTGAATAAATTGCTTTCCTTTTTCTCTAGCCAAGATCCTCTGTGTGGAAAGAACAGAAAATGGGGAGAGAGAAGGTTGATACTTTTAGACCTTGGTGTACTTTGCAGGTGGAGAAGGAGATAAGATTTCAATGACATTTGTGACTCAACTTGGGAAATTTAATCACTGTTTCTTAAGTTGAGAATTGGAAGGGGGAGCCCTCCAGGTATGTAATCCAAACCACAACCTGATATAGGAATCTCAATACAGATGACATTAACCTGAGACTCTGGCTCAGTGCTGCTAGTATTGTGCTTTTTTTTTTTTAATTTGTTTATTTATTTTATTTTTGGCTGCACTGGGTCTTTGTTGCTGTGCGCGGGCTTTTCTCTATTTGAGGTAAGTGGGGACTACTCTTCGTTGTGGTGCTTGGGCTTCTCATTGCGGTGGCTTCTCTTGTTGCAGAGCACAGGCTCTAGGCGTGCGGGCTCAGTAGTTGTGGCTTGCGGGCTCTAGAGCTCAGCCTCAGTAGTTGTGGTACACGGGCTTAGTTGCACCATGGCATGTGGGATCTTCCCAGACTAGGGCTCGAACCTGTGTCCCCTGCATTGGCAGGCGGATTCTTAACCACTGCGCCACCAGGGAAGCCCTGTGCTTTTCACTTTGCCTTTTATTTTGGTAATTTCAGCACTCTACTTTCAGTAATTCAGACAAATACGGAAGGAAAAGGAATCTTGGATTTTAAATGACCAATCTGCAAACCAACTGTTCAAATTTAACATTTAAAAAATTAAAATATAATTCATATAACATAAACCCTAACATTATAAAGTGTTCAATTCAGTGGTTTTTAGTATATTCACAAGGTTATGCAACCATTGCCACTATCTAATTCCAGAGCGTTTTCATTACCCCAGAAAGAAACTCTGTATCCATTAGAAGTCACTCCCCATTTTATGCCCCCCCGCCACCGATCCTCTCGCCTGGCAACCACTGATTTCTGTCTCTATGGATTTGCCTATTCTGGACATTTCATATAAATGGAATCATACAATATGTGACCTTTTGTGTCTGGCTACTTTTGCTCTGTTTTTTAGGATCATCCACGTTGTGGCATGTATTAATACTTTATTACTTTTTATGGATGAATAATATTCCCTTGTATAGATATGCCACAGTTTGTTTATCCATTCATTAGTTGATGGACATTTGGGTTATTTCCACTTTTTAGCTATATTGAATGATGCTGTCATGAACATTCGTTAACAAGTTTTTGTGTGAACATATGTTTTCAATTCTCTTGGATATGTATAGTTGACACTTGAGCAACATAGGTTTGAACTGCGCAGGTCCACTTACATGCAGATTTTTTTTTACATGCAGATACTACAGTACTACCAACTTATGAGGATTGTTTTCAATGAATACTGCACTACTACATGATCTGTGGTTGGTTGAATCTGTGGATGTGGGCCAACTGTATAATTATATGCAGATTTTTGACCACCCTGGAGTCAGTGCCTCTAACCACCTGTGCTGTTCAGGGGTCATCTGTACCTAGGAGTAGAATTGCTGGTTCATTTGGTAACTCTTATTTAACTTTTTAAAGAACTGCACACTTTTCCACAGTGGCTGCACCATTTTACAAACCTTTATCTGGTATATGAGGGTTTCAGTTTCTATACACCCTCACCAACTCTTGTTATTGTCTTTTTTAGAAAGTGCTAAATTATTCTGGAATTCTTTATTTAAAAAAAAGCCCCCCCCATCCCCTCCTCCTGCATTCTGCAGCACTGTTATCTACATTTTATTAGCTCCTTCTGAAATCTTGCTCTGTCCTGCCTGATATGCCTACATTTGTCTTGTGTTTGTAGAGGTGATGGCTTCATTAAGTTTAGCAATTTGGTGCCAAATATTGATCTTAATTTCATTCCTTCAGTGTTTTCTTGTGAGTACTCTTAAATAAACTTACGTTTTTCCCTTTCCTTTTCTTTTTTACTAGTTTTCTCTGTGTAGATCATGGGCTTCTTACTTAAAAAAAATTTTTTTTAAAGCATTGAAGTGAAACTGATATAACATAAAAATTAGTCATTTTAAAGGGTACAATTCCGTGGCATTTAGTACATTCATAATGTTGTGCAACCACCACCTCTTTCTAGGTCCAAAACATTTTCATCACCCCAAAAGAAAACTCTGTATCCATTAAGCAGTCATTTTGTAATTCTCCTTTCCCCCCCAGTCCCTGGCAACCACCAATCTTCTTTCCTTCTTTATAGATTTACCTATTCTGAATATTTTACAGAAACAGAATCATACAGTATGTGGCCATTTATGTTTGACTTCTTTCACTTAGTATAACATGGTTCATTCATATTGTAGCATGTATCAGTACTTCCTTTTAATTGCTGATTAATATTCTATTGTATATACATACCATGTTTTATCATTCATCTATTGATGGATATTTGGATTGTTTCTATATTTTGGTTGTTGTGGGTAGTGCTGCTGTGAATATTTGTGTACAAGTATTTGAATACCTCTTTTCAGTTCTTTCGGGTATATACCTACAAGTAAAATGCTGGGTCATATGGTAATTCTATGTTTAACTTTTTGAGGAACCACCAAACTTTTTCACAGTGGCTGTACCATTTTACATTCCCCCAGCAACATACTAGGGCTCCAGTTCTTTATATCCTTGTCAAAACTTGTCATTGTGTCTTTTATTATAGCTATCCTGATGAGAGTGTGAAGTGGTATCTCATTATGATTTTGATTTGTATTTCCCTAATGACTAATGATGTGAATACCTTTTTAGGTGCTTGTTGGGGTTATTTGTCTTCTAATTGTTGAGTTGTAAGAGTTTTTTATATATTTTGGATACCAGACCATTATCAGTATATGATTTGCACATATTTTCTCCCATTCTGTAGGTTGTCTTTTTACTTTCATGATCATGTCCTTTGATGCACAAAAGTTTTAAATTTTGATAAAGTCCAATTTATCTATTTTTTTCTTTTGTTGCTTGTGATTTTAGTATCATATCTAACACATTATCAAATCCAAGGTCATGAAAATTTATTATTATTTTGTGTTTTCTTCTAGTTTCAGCTCTTACATTTAGGGTTTTGATCCATTTTGAGTAAATTTTTGTCTTTGGTGTGAAGTAGGGGTTCACCTTCATTCTTTTCCAACTGCCTGTGCAGTTGATCCAGGACTATTTGTTGGAGACTATTCTTTCCCCCATTGAATGGTCTTGGCTCTATTGTTGAAAATCAGTTGACTATAGATGTATAGGTTTATTTCTGGACTCTCAGTTATTTTCCATTGGTCTATAGGTCTGTTATTATGCCAGTACCACACATAGTTTTGATTATTGTAGCTTTGTAGTATATTTTGAAACCAGAAAGTATGAGTCTCCCAACTTTGTTCTTTTTTTTCAAGATTGTTTTTGCAGTTAGGAGTCCCCTGCCATTCATTCCATAGCAGTTTTATTTATTTATTTTATTTATTTATTTATTTTTCATAGCAGTTTTAGAATTGGTATTTCCATTTCTGCAAATGAGGTTGTTGGGATTTTGGTAGGGATTGTATTGAATCTGTACATTGCTTTGGGGAGTATTGCCATCTAAATATTAAATCAGATCCAGAATTCTAGGTTGATAGGTTTTTTTCTTTCCGATCTTTAAGTCATGCTATTGCCTCTGGCTTCCAAGATTTCTGGTGAGAAATCTATTGTGTTATTATTGGTCTTATTGAGGATCTCTTGTATTTGAATTGATTCTCTGCTTCTCCCTTGCTGCTTTCAGTGTTTGTGTTTGTCTTTTAACAGTTTGATTATTATTTGTCTCCATGTGGATCTCTTTGTGTTTATCCTGCATGGTGGAGTTGAGTTCTTTAATATGTAGATTCATGTCACTTTCCCCATGTTTTCCTGCTTTTATGGAAAAAGTGGGAATTTTTATGGATATTACTTTTGCTTTTCAGTTATCCAGATCTCACTCTTTTAATTTATGTTCCAGATAGAACTGGGCCTGTATTTTATAACCAAGAAAAAAATTCCTCCCTAAGGACTGTTAGGTCTCTAGCATTTTAGCAAGTTTCGATCCTGGATAATTGAAGTGGTTTAAATTTTAGATTTATATTTTGCCAATAGGTGGAGTGTTTGAGCTCTGCAGTAAAAACTTGTTAGTTTATTTATTTAAAATACCATTAAGTTAATATTTCTAAGGATACTCAGAAATATTTTATTTAAAATAAATAAGACAGGGACTTCCTGATGGCACAGTGGTTAAGAATCCACCTGCCAATACACACAAATTTTTAGCCCCTTAATATACAGGGGACATGGGTACGATCTCTGGTCTGGGAAGATCCCACATGCCACGGAGCAGCTAAGCCTGTGCACCACAACTACTGAGCCTGCGCTCTAGAGCCCGCGTGCCACAACTACTGAGCCCATGTGCCTAGAGCCTGTGCTCCACAATAAGAGAAGCCACCACAGTGAGAAGCCCACGCACCACACGAAGAGTAGCCCCTGCTCGCCGCAACTAGAGAAAACCCATGTGCAGCAGCAAAGACCCAAAGCAGCCAAAAATAAATAAATTAAATAAATTTAAAAAAAGACAAATATTAAAGAAACCGTAAATCTAAAACTACTTCAAAATAAAAAGTTAAAAAATTAGGAAGTGTACATATTTATCTGTTATATTAATATCAAATAAATAATTGAGAGGTCTGCTTTATACAATGAAAAGTAAAAATTTAGAAGTGAAAAACTGAATCAGCCTTGGTTAATGTGGCATCCATGAATATTTACAATGATCCCATTTTCAATTGCATTAAAAGAATACAACTCCCTGCTCCCAGTTGATGTTAGGTATCACAAAGAACTAAAAATATGACAAAACATTAAGGCTCCATCTCAAAATATAAATTCAAAACACTATAAATCTCAGTACAGTGCAATTTGGAAGAAACTAAAAGATGACACTGAAAGCATACACACAAACTTTTAGCCCCTAAATATACAGGATATTGAATTGATTTGGGGAGTATGTAGAGATGAAAAAAGCAGAAGACGTTGCAGTGCCAAGAGAGCCCTATTTTCAGAGCATGCTGGCTGTGACTTTTGCCACTTTGGAACTGCTGTAGCCACTCACCTTCCTGGAAAGAGTGCAGACATGGAGTGTTTAAATCACCAGGGAGAAACAAGCACTGATCTAAACAATTGTTGAAGAAACCTATGGCCATTTAGAATACTGAGGTGAAAATTGGGAGTGCACAGACATGTTTTGTTTGGTCTATGTGTGTTGACACATAAAATTTTTAAAAACTTGTGATATAATTGACATTATGTTAGTTTCAGTTGTATAACATAACGATTGACAAGTCTAAACATTGGGAAACAATCACCACAATAAGTCTAGAATGCCAATAAGTCTAGAGTACCAATAAGTCTAGTAGTCCATCACCACACATAGTTACAATTCTTTTATTTTAATATTTTTTTGGTTGCAGTGCGTGGGCTTCTCTCTAGTTGTGGCGTGCGGGTTTTCTCTCTCTAGTTGTGGTGCACAGGCTTTAGGGCACAAGGGCTGTATAATTGTGGTGCGTGGGTTCCATAGTGTGTGAGCTCTGTAGTTTGTGGCACACAGGCTCTCTAGCTGAGATGTGTGAGCTCGGTAGTTGTGGCGTGTGGGCTTAGTTGACCTGTGGAATGTGGGATCTTAGTTCCCTGACCAGGGATCAAACCCGCATCCCCTGCGTTGGAAGGTGGATTCTTTACCCCTGGACCACCAGGGAAGTCCCAAAGTTCTTTTTCTTATGATGAGAACTATTAAGATTTACTCTCTTAGTAACTTTAAAATATACACCACAGTATTATTATCTCCAGTCACTATGCTATACATTACATCCCCAGGACTTACTTTATAATTGGAAGATTGTACCTTTTGGCCACTTTTACCCATTTCACCCACCCCCCACCTCTGGCAACCACCAGTCTGTTCTCTGTATTTATAAGTTTTTTTTTTTGCTGTTTGTTTTGTTTTTGTTTTAGATTCCACATATAAATGAGATCATGTGGTATTTGCTTTTCTCTGACTTATTTTACTTAGCAAGGTCCATTTATGTTGTTGTAAATAGCAGGATTTCCTTCTTTTTTTATGGCTGAATGATATTCCTGTGTGTGTGTGTGTGTGTGTGTGTGATGTACACACCACATTTACTTTATTCATCCACTGGTGAACTTTTAGGTTATTTCCATTTCTTGGCTTTTTGAAATAATGCTGGAACGAACATAGGGATGCATATATCTTTTCAATTTAGTGTTTTTGTATCCTTCAAATAAATACCCAGAGGTGGAATTGCTGGATTATATGGTAGCTCTATTTTTAATTTTTAGAGGAACCTCCATACTGTTTTTTATAGTGGCTGCACCAATATACATTCCCACCAAAAGTGTATGAGGGTTTCCTTTCCTCCACATCCTCAGCAACACTTATTTCTTGTCTTTTTAGTAATAGCCATTATAACAGGTGTGAGGTGATATCTCATTGTGGCCTTGATTTGCATTTCCCGGGTGATTAGTGATGTTGAGCATCTTTTCATGCACCTGTTGGCCATTTGTATGTCTTCTTTGGAAAAATGGCTACTTGGGTCCTAAGTTCATTTTTATTTTAATTTTTATTTATTTATTTATTTTGGCTGTGTAGCTTGTGGGATCTTAAGTTCCCCGACCAGGGATCAAACCTGGGCCCTCGGCAGTGAAAGCCAGGAGTTCTAACCACTGGACTACCAGGGAATTCCCTTAATTTCATTTTTAAATCCGGTTATTTGTATGTGTGTTGTTTTTTGTTTTTTGCTCTTTAGTTGTGTGAGTTCTTTGTATATTTTGTATGTTAGCCCCATATTGGATAAGTGGTTTGAAAATATTTTTTCCCACTCCATGGGTTGCTTTTTCACTTCGTTGATGGTTTTCTTTGCAGTGCAGAAGCTTTTTAGTTTGATGTACTCCCCCTTGTTTATTTTTACTTTAGTTGGCTTTGATTTGGTGTCAAATTCAAAAAATCATCACCCAAACCAATGTCAAGGAGCTTACAACGTATGTTTTTTTCTTCTAGGAGTTTTATATTTTCGGGGCTTATATTCAAGTTTTTAACGCATTTTCAGCTGACTTTTTTTTTTTTTTTGGTATAGTGTAAGATAGTGGTCTAGGTCATGCTTTTGCATGTGGGCTGTCCAGTTTCCCAACACCATTTATTGAAGAGACTGTCCTTTCCCCATTTTATATTCTTGACCCCTTTGTTGTAAATTAATTGTCCGTATATGTGTAGGTTTATTTCTGAGCTCTCTGTTCCATTGGTTTATGTGTCTGTTTTTATGCCATTGCCATACTATTAGCTTTTTTCTTCTTGGCCGCGCCACGTGGCTTGTGGGATCTCAATTCCCTGACCAGGGATTGAACCTGGGCCATGGCAGTGAAAGCCCAGAATCCGAACCACTAGGCCACCAGGGAACTCCCAGATTATTATAGCTTTTTAACAGTTTGAAATCAGGAAGCATGATGCCTCTAGCTTTGTTCTGCATTCTCACGATTGCTTTGGCTATTTATTTATATATTTATGTGGTTCCATACAAATTTTAGGATTATTTGCTCTATTTCTTTGAAAAATGCCATTGGAATTTTGATAGGAATTGTACTGAATTTGTAGATTGCTTTGGTTAATATGGACATTTTAACAATCTTTTTTTTTTTTTTGTGGTACGCGGGCCTCTCACTGTTGTGGCCTCTCCCATTGTGGAGCATAGGCTCCGGACACGCAGGCTCAGCGGCCATGGCTCACGGGCCCAGCTGCTCCACGACATGTGGGATCCTCCCGGACCGGGGCACGAACCCGTGTCCACTGCATCGGCAGGCGGACTCTCAACCACTGCGCCACCAGGGAAGCCCTAACAATCTTGATTCTTTCAATCCATGAGCACAGAATATCTTTCCATTTATTTGTGTCTTCAATTTCTTTCATTAGTATTCTATAGTTGTCAGTGTACAGGTCTTGGTTAACCTTCTTGGTTAAATTTATTCTTAGGTATTTTATTCTTTTGATGCAATCTAAATGGGATCATTTTCTTAATTTCTCTTTCTGATAGTTTGTTATTACAGTATAGAAACACAACCTACTTTTGCATATTGATTTTCTATCCTACAACTTTACTAAATTCGTTGATTAGTTCTAACATTTTGTGGAGTCTTTAGGGTTTTCTACATATAATATCATGTCATCGACAAAAGTAGCAGTTTTACTTTTCCTTTCTGACTTAGATGCCTTTTCTTTTTCTTACCTAATGCTCTGGCTAGAACTTCCAATATTATGTTGAATAGAAGTGGCAGGAGTGGGTGCCCTTGTTTTTTTCTAATCTTAGAGGAAAAGCTTTCAGCTTTTCACCATTGAGTAGTTGTGGGCTTGTCATATGTGGCCTTTATCATGTTGAGGTATGTTCCCTCTTTTACTCACTTTGTTGAGAGTTTTTTTTTAAATCATAAATGGATGTTGAATTTTGTCAAATGAATTTCCTGCATCTATTAAGATAATCATCTGATTTTTTTTTTTTTTTTTTTTGCGGTACGCGGGCCTCTCACTGTTGCGGCCTCTCCCGTTGCGGAGCACAGGCTCCGGATGTGCAGGCTCAGTGGCCATGACTCACGGGCCCAGCTGCTCTACAGCATGTGGGATCTTCCTGCACCGGGGCACAAACCTGTGTCCCCTGAATTGGCAGGTGGACTCTCAACCACTGCGCCACCAGGGAAGCCCAATCATCTGATTTTTATCCTTCATTTTGCTTGTTTGTTTTTTTTGGCTGTGTTGGGTCTTCACTGCTGCATGTGGGCTTTCTCTAGTTGAGGCGAGTGGGGGCTACTCTTCATTGAGGTACATGGGCTTCTCATTGCAGTGGCTTTTCTTGTTGACGAGCACAGTCTCTAGGCACACGGGCTTCAGTTGTTGTGGCATGTGGGCTCAGTAGTTGTGGCTCACGGGCTCTAGAGCACAGGCTCAGTAGTTGTGGTGCACAGGCTTAGTTGCTCCATGGCATGTGGTAACTTCCCGGACAAGGGATCGAACCTGTGTCCCCTGCATTGGCAGGTGGATTCTTCACTGCGCCGCCAGGGAAGTCCCCTTCATTTTGTTAATGTGGTGTATGACATTCATTTGCAGATGTTGAGTTATCCTTGCATCCCTGGAATAAATCCCACTCGATCATGGTGTGTGATCCTTTTAATGTATTGTTGAATTCAGTTTGCTATAATTTTGTTGAGAATTTTTGCATCTATGTTCGTGAGGGATATCGGCCTGTAATTTTCTTTTCTTGTAGTGTCCTTGTCTGGTTTTGGTATCAGGGTAATGCTGGCCTTGTAAAATGAGTTTGGAATTGTTCCCCCCTTTTCTTTTTTGGAAGAGTTTGGGAAGGAGTGGTGTTAATTCTTCTTTGAGTGTTTGGATTCACTGGTGAAGTTGTCTGCTCCTAGACTTTTGTTTGTTGGGTGGTTTTAATTACTGATTCAGTCTCCTTGCCAGTAATTGGTATGTTTAGATTTTCTTTTTCTTCATGAATCAGCCTTGGTAGGTTGTATGATAGGAATTTGTCTATTTTGTCCAACTTTTTGGTGTATAATTTTTCATGCTAGTTTCTCATGATCTTTTCTATTTTTGTGGTATCCATTGTGATCTCTCTTTCATTTCTCATTTTACTTATTTGAGTCCTTTGTTTTCCTTGGTGAGTCTAGCTAAATGTATGTCCATTTTATCATTTTAAAGAACCAGCTCTTGGGCTTCCCTGGTGGTGCAGTGGTTGAGAGTCCGCCTGCCGATGCAGGGGACACGAGTTTGTGCCCCGGTCTGGGAGGATCCCACGTGCCGCAGAGGGACTGGGCCAGTGAGCCATGGCCGCTGAGCCTGCGCGTCTGGAGCAATGGGAGAGGCCACAACAGTGAGAGGCCCGCATACCGGGAAAAAAAAAAGAACCAGCTCTTAGTTTCAGTGATCTTTTCTAATTGTTTTTTTTTTTTTTTAAGTCTCTATCTCATTATTATCTGATCTGATCTTTGATATATCCTTCCTTTACTACTAACTTTGGGCTTGCTTTGTTTGTTTTTTAATAGTTCCTGGAGGTGTAAAGTTAGTTTCTTTTTCTTTTCTTTTTTTTTTTTTTGCGGTACGCAGGCCTCTCACTGCTGTGGCCTCTCCCGCTGCAGAGCACAGGCTTTGGACGCGCAGGCTCAGCGGCCATGACTCATGGGCCCAGCCGCTCTGCAGCACACGGGATCCTCCTGGACTGGGGCACGAACCTGTGTCCCCTGCATTGGCAGGCAGATTCCCAACCACTGTGCCACCAGGGAAGACCTAAAGTTAGTTTCTTTATTTGAGATCTTTCTTGTTTCTACATGTAGACATTTATTGCTGTGAACTTCCCTCTAAAAACTACTTTTGCTGCATTCCATAAGTTCTGGTATGTGGTTTTTCTATTTTTATTTGTCTCAAGATATTTTTTGATTTCTGTTTTGACTTCTTCTTTCATCCATTGGTTGTTCAGTAGCATATTGTTTAGTCCCGTGAATTTTCCAGTTTTCTTCTTATGATTGATTTCTAATTTCATACCATGATGGTTGGAAAAGGTGCTTTATACGATTTCAGTCTTCTTAAATTTATTAAGCCTTGTCCTGTGGCCTAACGTGTGATGTATCCTGAAGAATGTTCCATTTGTGCTTGAGAAGAATGAGTACTCTGTTGCTTTTGGGTGGAATGTTCTGTATATGTAAAGTCCATCTGGTCTAACATGTCATTTAAGGCCAATGTTGATTGATTTTCTATCTGTATGATCTATGAAGATCCCCTACTCTTATTGTATTGCTGTGTACTTCTCCTTACATGCCTATTAATATTTGCTTTATATATTTTGTGCTCCTATATTGCGTGCACAAATATTTGCAAATGTTATATCCTCTTGTTAGATTGACCCCTTTTTCATTACATAATTCCTTTTTTTCTCTTAATGGAGTCTTTGTTTTAAAGTCTATTTTGTCTGATGTAAGTATGGCCACCCCAGGTTTCTTTGGTTTCCATTTGAATGGGAATATCTTTTTCCATCCTTTCACTTTCAGTGTGTGTGTTTCCTTACATCTGAAGTGAGTCTCTTGTAGGCTGTGTAGAGATGGCTCTTGTATTTTTTTTTTTTAATCCTTTCAGGGTACTCTGTATCTTTTATTTAGAGAATTTAGCCCATTTACAGTTGCAGTAATTTTTGATAGGTATGTAAATGCTTATTGCCACTTTGTTAATTTTTTTCTGGCTGTTTTGTAATTCCTTTGTTTTTTTCTTCTCATTCTTTTTCTTTGTGATTTGATGATTTTCTGTAGTGATATTTTTAGATTCCTTTTCTTTATCTTTTACATTTCTACTATAGGTTTTTGGTTTGTGGTTACCATGAGGCTTACTTAAACCAGCCTTTATTTATAACAGTCTATTTTAAGTTGATAACATCAGTACAGTGCATTCTAAAGCTCTACATTTTACTCCCCTACCTTGCACATTTTGTTTTTGATGTTATAACTTACATCTTTCTAATCTTTTTTTTTTTACATCTTTCTAATCTTATGCATCTATTAATAAGTACTGCAGTTATAATTATTTTGACTACTTTTGTCTTTTACTCTTCATACTAGATTTATAAGTGATTAACCTACCATCTTTATGTTATATTATCCTGAATTTTACTAAATATTTATCTTATTTATGTATTTATTTATTTATTTACTTTTGGCTTTATTGGGTCTTTGTTTTTATGCGAGGGCTTTCTCTAGTTGTGGCAAGTGGGGGCCACTCTACATCGCGGTGCGCGGGCCTCTCACTATCGCGGCCTCTCTTGTTGAGGAGCACAGGCTCCAGACGTGCAGGCTCAGTAATTGTGGCTCACGGGCCCAGTTTCTCCACGGCATGTGGGATCTTCCCAGACCAGGGTTCAAACCTGTGTCCCCTGCGTTGGCAGGCAGATTCTTAACCACTGCGCCACCAGAGAAGCCCTACATATTTATCTTTACTAGTGAAATTTATAGTTTAATGTTTCCCTGTTACTAATTAGCTCTCTTTCGTTTCAGCTTAAAGGAATCCCTTTAACATTTCCTGTAAGGCCAGTCTAGTGGTGATGAACTCCTTCAGCTTTTGCTTGTCTGGAAAACTCTTATGTCTCCTTCCATAGTGAAGGAAAACTTTTCTGGGTAGAGATTTCTTGGTTGGCAGTTTTTTTTCTTTCAGCACTTTGAATATGTCATGCCACTCATTCCCTTCTGGACTGCAATGTTTCTATCCAAAAATCTGCTGATTGCTGATGATTTTAGGGGGGATTTTCCTTATACATAACAAGTTGTTTTTCTGCTGTTGCTTTTAAAGTTCTCTCCTTGTCTTTAACTTTTGACATTTTAATTATAAATGGTGTGGGTCTCTTTGGGTTCATCTTTTTTGGAACTCTCTGAACTTCCTGGATCTGAATGTTATTTTCCCTGGGTTAGGGACATTTTTAGCTGTTATTTCTTCAAATAAGTTTTCTACCCCTTTCTCTTTTTCTTCTTCTGAAACTCCTATAATGTGAATGTTGGTCCACTTGATGTTGTCCTATAAGTCCCTTGAACTGTCTTTTTACTGCTGATTAGATGAGTTCCAGTGCCCTCTCTTCAAGTTCACTGATCCTTTGCTTCATGTAGTCTGCTGTTGAACCTCTGTTTGGTACTTTCTTGTATTTTCTTTCTGTTGAAAGTCTCTCTTTGTTCACTCATTTTTTTGAGCTTGTTTAGCATTTTTATGACTGTTAATTTGAACTTTATCAGATATATTATCTCCATTTCATTAAGGTTTTTTCCTGAAGTTTTACCTTGTTCTTTTGTTTGGAATGGATTCCTCTGTTTCTTTATTTTCCTTGACTCTCTGTGTTGGTTTGTATGCATTAGAATAAACAGCCACCTCTCCAAGTCTTGTAGGTGTTGTGAATTCCCTCGTAATTGTGGGTCACTACATTTGGGGTGAGGTTTATGGTGAGATTGTGTCTCCAGCCTGTTTCGATATGGGTTTTTGTCATTTGCCTGATATGTAGGAGTTGCTCAGCTAATTTTTTAGTTTCTTTCAGAGGGAATTGTTCCATTTCTAGCTGTAAATTCTGTGTGTCCATGGTAGGAGGTGAGTTCAGGATCCTCCTATGTTGCCATCTTGAACTGGAACTGATACACACAATATGTTTAAAAAAAAAAAGAGTTGCCAGTGTTTAAAAATTGGTGGATTTAATGGAAAGGGCCAGGTTTCTGGTTTTTCCTTTAAAAAAATCAGAAAATCTGATAACACTACACCCACATTTACAATGGATTTGAAAAATGCCTGCTTTAGATGGGTCAGGCTGTATTTAGTTAGCCTTCCTTCCTTATCATAATATATGTGTTGCTCTTTTTTATAGTTTGAAGACGGCAATGAAATGTTAACATGTTTTCATGTTTCTATAAAAAGGGGAAAGTTAAAGACTACCTGGGAAATGTTCTTATATTTTTACTATTCCTGAGAGACAGTCTTTTATTTTGTGAGATGTGAGATCTTATATTTTTAATACGCAAACAGAATGTCAGAAGAATACAATCTGATGTCATTTTGACTGAAGTCTGAGTTGATTTACCCATTCAGGTTATCTGCTTTGTTTGTGGGGGCAGTTGAGTTTGTAACCCATGTTTGTTAGTTTGCTAGGGCTGCCATAACAAAATACCACACAAGACTGGGTGGCACATAAACAACATGTGCACAGAAGCAACAGAAATTTATTTCCTTACAGTTCTGGAGACTAGAAGTCCAATATCAAGATGTAGGAAGGTTTGATTTCTTTTGAGGCCTCTCTCCTTGGCTTGCAGATGGCTGCCTTCTCTCTGTGTCCTCACATGCTCTTTCATCTGTGTGTCACATCCCTAATGTCTCTCTGTTGTCCCCAAATTTTCTTTTTTAGTAAGGACACCAGTCAGATTGGATTAGGGCCCACCCTAATCACCTTGTTTTAACTTAATCACCTATTTGAAGGTTGTATCCAAATATGGTCACATATTGGGGTATGAGGTACACCTTCTAAGGGGGTTAGAGCTTCAACATAGGAGTTTTGGAGAGACGCAGTTCAGTACACAATAACACGTCTTCAAAAAAAACCTATATGTAGATACATAAAAACGTACAACTAACTGAAAATTAGTAGCCATAAAGGAGACTAAGGTAGATAATCACAGTAACAAAATGAGGTTAATACAGGATTTAGGAGAGAAATTTAAAAAGTATTTTTTGTTTATACCTATACTTTGTATTGTCATATTTAAGAAGAAAGAACAAAACGGCATAGTGGATGGGGGTGATGGGGAACAACAGTCACACTAACATTGTTGAAAACCTAATTTATGAAATAGAAAAACAACTTGAGGAATTCTATTAAAAGACAAATCAAAACCGTATGTTATGAAATTTATTAGAGATGAGAGACTTGATGGTGAGAGCTAAGAGAGCCAAAATCCTTTCATAGTTGATTGAGAAAGAACACTTGGATGGACAAAGAATAATCAAACAGTGAGCCAAAGTCCCCCACATCTTCAGATTTCAATTGCTGGGCACAAATATTGAAAGGATTGACATACCCTGGGTAAATTTCTGAAATCCAAACTTTTACAAAACCCCGGAATTCTCCAAGTGTCAAAATAGAAGGAAGGAGGAATAAAAGATTTCCTAAAAGGGAAAGAGAATCAGACTGGCATCAGACTTTCAATCTGCAACAGCAAATGTTAGATGCCATGGAGAAATATTTAAAATTTAGAGTTCTCAGAGGGATTCATTGTGATTATAAAATTCTGTATTCATCTATACTATAACCATTATTTAAATGCAGTGAAACATACTGAACAAGAGAGAACAGAAAAAAATTTTTTAAAAAATTCCTTCATTTCCCATCCAAGATATTGTGAAATAAAATTGAAATATTACCTGAATTGCTTCCAGATCTCTGTTGTAGCTTGAATATAGTACTTGGAACTTTCTAGCAGAGTTGGACACCTAAGCTAGTATAAATCACTTGTACAGAAGGCCAGGGTGGACAAAGGGACTAGTCCATAACCTATATCCAAGCTGTGTGTGGCTATACCAGGTGTCTGCTTAGGGTATGGGAGGGTGGTGGAAATGGAGCTTCTTTAATTACCTCATCAATATGAAATCCCATACCACATTTGAGGCATTAAAAATTATTTTGAAATATTGAAAACATCGAAAAGGTACAAAGGATAATATTAGGACACCATTGTATCTACTTCCCAGTTTAAGAAAAAAAATATTAACTATCTAGATGAATTTTCCTTCTTCCCACAGAGACATAACCAATTTCCTGAATTTAGTGTTTATCACGCCTATGCATTTCATTTTACATATAGTACATATGTAGATAACATAAGTAGTATATATTGTTTTACATGTTTTACACTTACCTGAAGTAAATGACGTCAAATAGTACATATTCCTCTTCAGTGTTATTTTTACACAATCATACATGTGAGATTTATCCATACATACACATATATATTCCTAGTTTGCTCACTTATACTGCTGTAATCTAGTATATGAATATATCAAAATTTCTCCTCTCCTTGAATATTTGAGTGTTTGCCCTTGTTTGCTATAGCAGTTTTAGTAAACAACAGTGCTGGAAACATTCCTATGAATGCTTCATTGTACACGTTTGAGAATTTCTCTAAAGTATCAAGTAGTGGAATTACTAGACTGTAGGGTATATGTATTTTCATTTTTACTTGATATTCTTACTTGCTCCTCAGAATGTTTGTAACCATTTACATTCCCATGTACAGAGTGGAGTTTGTTTATTTGTTTATACCTATACTTTGTATTGTCACATTTTAAATTTATGGTATTTCATTGTCCTTTTTATTGCAGTTCCCCGATTACTAATAAGTTGGAGCAACTTATTTCTTGGCTCTTTGTGGTTCTGTTGTGAGTGTCTGTTCATATCTCTGCACATGATTTTCTATTATAGTATTCATCTTTTTCTTAATGGTTTGTAAGAGTCACTTTTACATTTTGGTTGCTAATTCTTTGTCAGTTACATGAGTCAGAAATATTTTCCCCCAATTATTGGGGCTTCCCTGGTGGTGCAGTGGTTGGGAATCCACCTGCCAATGCAGGCGACATGGGTTCGAAACCTGGTCTGGGAAGATCCCACATGCTGCAGAGCAACTAAGCCCGTGCACCACAACTACTGAGCCTGCGCTGTAGAGCCCACGAGCCACAACTGCTGAGCCCACGTGCCACATCTACTGAAGCCTGCACACTCTAGAGCCCGTGCTCTAGAGAAGCCACTGCAATGAGAAGCCCGTGCACCACAACAGAGTAGCCCCTGCTCACTGCAACTAGAGAGAAAGCCCGTGCACAGCAAGGAAGACCCAACGCAGCCAAAAAATAAATAAATAAATATTTTTAAAAAAGAAATATTTTCCCCCAATTATTTTGTATGAGTAAAATAAATTTTAATTTTGCAGTAGTTGAATTAACAATCTTTTCTTCTCTAGTTTGTACTTTCTATCTCAAAGTCATGAAAATATTCTTATGTTCTCTGATGTATAAAGTCATGATTTTTAACAGTTGTTTATAATTGTTCTGGAATTTGTGAAATGTATAGTTAACTGGTTTTTACCATGTCCATAGAGTTGTGCAACCATCACCATGATCTAATTATATATTGTATCATCCCCAAAGGAAAGCTTGTATCCATTAGCAGTCACTCCCTACTCTCCTCTGCCCCCAATGTTAGGCAGCCACTTAATCTACTTTCTTGCTTCTTCTGGACATTTCATGTAAACAGAATCAAATAATATGTGGTATTTTGTGACTGACTTCTTTCACATAGTATAATGTTCCATATTATAGCATGTATCAGTACTTTATTCCTTTTTATGACTGAATAATATTAAAAAACTTACATAAAGCTAAACATTAGTCTGAGTATTTCAAAGTGGGTTAAATTTCTTTGTTGGGGATTCTGGGAAGATGACAGCAGTGGTAGAATAGTTTCCTAATCCTTGTATGACTTTCCCATAAAAACAGAACAAATAAAATAGGAAAACTCAAAATCCATGAAGAACATTTAGAAGAAAATTAGTTGAGCATGTTTCTCTCTACAAACACTCAAACACCAGTAGTTTGGGGATAGACCACTAACAGCTCCAAGACCTGTGTATTATTGTGTATGAAAGAAGACTAAGGAAGCAATGGAACTTCAAATGAATGTGAGAATTGAAAAATAGCCAAAAGGCAATCACTGGAAAGCCTGGAGGGCCAGTTTACGAATACCAGCTGAAACTAGGAGGAGTTTTGCACACACTGATAATGGGTGAGTGAAAGAGGTCTTTTGTAAACCCTTAAGGGACTGGAGGACCTTGAAACTTCTAAAACCAACCAAAGCTACCTTCCAGGACCAATCTGCACATGAGAAGGAATTGACATTACAATTAAACATCTCCTGAAGAATACAAAGAAAAGAGAAGGTCCAGATAAAAGTGGTAGAGAGGAACAGAATCAAGATATCTCAGAAAACAAAGAACTTTATTTCCAAACACTGTACAAAAACAAGAGGGAGTTTTAGAGTGAAGTTAGAATAGCTATTCTAGGCCAAAACTCCTTCTGAAACTTCAGGAAAATGAACTTCATTTAAATATCAGCAATATGAAATGATTGTTGTCAAAAGTTTACAAAGTATCTGAAGAAAAATGGGACTCTAAATAGCATTCCTATAGACAATGAAAGCACACCAGAAAGACGTCCACAAAACAGATGAAAACCATTAGCTATTAAGACAAAAGGCAAGACAAAAGACATTATAATCAGAATAAGGCATTTCAAAAAACAAAGTTTGCATAAGAAAAAATTTTTTTAAATGCTAGGTGGTAGAACTTTGTGAAATATTAGAATTGAAAGAAAATTTATTTTAGAAATGACGAATTAGAAGAAAAACACCAGGGCATATAAACATAACAGATAATACCTTTGAAAGAGAAAGATGTTGAAAAGGAGGAAGACATTTTTAAAGATGGGATAAAAAGGAGCTGTAAAAAGAATTTGATAGAAATTGACATATTGAAAACAGGCAAGGAAGATCCAACATATGTATAATAGGAATCCCCAAAGAAGAAAAAAATGATGGCAAGGGAGCAGAACAGATACGAAAACTTACAATTTAACTGAATTAAAAACAGACTTGGAACTCCATTTTGAAAGAGCTCAGCACATGCCTGAGAACATTGACACAGCAAGACCAACACTAAGACACAGTCTAGTAAAATTATTGAACTTTAAAGGAAAAATAAAAATTCTTCAGGCTTCTAAGCAAAATCAGGGAAGGAAAATCAGATTATTATATTTTTCAACAGTAAAAATTTATGAGAGAAGATCTGTTCTTATTATGAGAGAATTTATGAGAAAAGACACAATTTATTATGGAATTCCATATTTAAGATACTCAAGAAAGCACGAGCCCAATATTTTACATATAACCAAACTGTTTTTCAAGTACAAAAGTCACAAACTGTTATCAGTGTGCTAGAACTGAAGAATATTGTTCCCATTGGCTCTTCCTGAGGAATCTTCAGGAAGAGAATCAAAATGACTAGAGAGACATTAATATAAGGACTGACAGTACTATACATATACTTGTAGAACCAAGACTTAGTGGGGTTAAAAAAAGGAGGAAGTACAGTCTGTAAACAGATGAGAAGGAGAATAGAGGAATCATGTGCAAAATATTTAAAAAACTATTTTCAGTAATCATATTGGTGGTAGTAGTATTGGTATTATGATTTGGAGACTGTGTGTAATGTGAAATAAAAAGCAAATGAGTGTTTTCTTTTAATTTGGCCACAAACTGTGTCCTTGAGAACCAAGATTCTCAGTATAGAAGAAAGAAGATAGAGATGACTCATACTGAGAGATGTATGTGTGTGTGTAGGGTGGATGGGCCAAATAACCCTCTTCCCCAGAAAACAAATCCAGCAAGAAGAAATTAACAGTATTAAAAATAAATAATTACAAAATGAAATCAATAAAATACAGATTTGACCAATAAAATCAATATAATAGTCAATTGGGAAATCTGGTCAGAAAAAAGAACATAAAGATAAAATATTAGAGGACCTAGAGACTGTCATATAGATTGAAGTAAGCCAGAAAGAGAAAAACAAATATCATATATTAATGCATATATGTGGAATCTATAAAAATGGTGAAGATGGGGCTTCCCTGGTGGCGCAGTGGTTGAGAGTCCGCCTGCCGATGCAGGGGACACGGGTTCGTGCCCCGGTCCGGGAAGATCCCACATGCCGCGGAGCGGCTGGGCCCGTGAGCCATGGCCGCTGAGCCTGCGCTTCCGGAGCCTGTGCTCCACAACAGGAGAGGCCACAACAGTGAGAGGCCTGCGTACAGGAAAAACAAAAACAAAAACAAACGAACAAAAAAAATGGTGAAGATGAACCTATTTGCAAAGCCAAAATAGAGACATAGATGTAGAGAACAAACGTGTGGACACCAGGGGGAAAAGGGGTGGGTGGGTGGGATGACTTGGGAGATTGGGATTGACATATATATACGCCTAGGTATAAAATAACTAATAAGGACCTGCTGTATAGCATGGGGAACTCTACTCAGTGCTCTGTGGTGACCTAAATGGGAAGGAAATCCAAAAAGGAGGGGACATGTGTATACATATGGCTGGTTCACTTTGCTGTGCAGCAGGAGCTTGCACAACATTGTAAAGCAACTATACCCCAATTAAAAAAAATTTTTTTTTAAATGGGGGAAAAAAGATAAATACTAGAAATAAGAAAAGTGAACAATTTCTAAGAATATTATAAGTATTTATGCTTATAAATTTGAAAATCCATGAGAATTACTTTTCTGGATAGATTTTTAATCAAACACATAAAGAACAGGAAATTTCCGTGTTTTTTTTTAACATCTTTATTGGAGTATAATTGCTTTACAATGGTATGTTAGTTTCTGCTGTATAACAGTGAATCAGCTATATGTATACATATATCCCCATATCTCCGCCCTCTTGCGTCTCCCTCCCACTCTCCCTATCCCACCCCTCTAGGTGGTCACAAAGCACCTAGCTTACCCCTCCCCATCCCTGTGTCCTCAAGTCCATTCTCTACGTCTGCATCTTTATTCCTGTCTTGCCCCAGGTTCATCAGAACCCTTTTTTTTTTTAGATTCCATATATGTGTGTTAGCATACAGTATTTTTCTCTTTCTGACTTACTTCACTCTGTATGACAGACTCTAGGTCCATCCACCTCACTACAAATAACTCAATTTCGTTTCTTTTTATGGTTGAGTAATATTCCATTGTATATATGTGCCACATCTTCTTTATCCCTTCATCTGTCAATGGACACTTAGGTTGCTTCCATGTCCTGGCTATTGTAAATAGTGTTGTAATGAACATTGTGGTACAGGTCTCTTTCTTACTTTTATTTTTTAACACCTTTATTGGAGTATAATTGCTTTACAATGGTGTGTTAGTTTCTGCTTTATAACTAAGTGAATCAGCTATACATATACATATACCCCATATCTCCTCCCTCTTGTGTCTCCCTCCCACCCTCCCTATCCCACCCCTCTAGGAGGTCACAAAGCACGGAGCTGATCTCCCTGTGCTATGCAGCTGCTTCCCACTAGCTACGTCAGTGCCACTCTCTCACTTCGATCCAGCACACCCTTCCCCCTCCCTGTGCCCTCAAGTCCATTCTCTATGTCTGTGTCTTTATTCCTGCCCTGACCCTAGGTTCTTCAGAACCATTTTTTTTTTCTAGACTCCATATATATATGTGTTAGCATATGGTACTTGTTTTTCTCCTTCTGACTTACTTCACTCTTAGTCCATCTACCTCACTACAAATAACTCAATCTTGGATTCCTTTTATTTCTTTTTCTTCTCTGATTGCTGTGGCTAAAACTTCCAAAAGTATGTTGAATAATAGTGGTGAGAGTGGGCAACTGTGTCTTGTTCCTGATCTTATAGGAAATAGTTTCAGTTTTTCACCATTGAGGATGATGTTGGCTGTGGGTTTGTCATATATGGCCTTTATTATATTGAGGTAGGTTCCCTCTATGACTACTTTCTGGAGAGTATCATAAATGGGTGTTGAATTTTTTTGAAAGCTTTTTCTGCATCTATTGAGATGATCATATGGTTTTTATCCTTCAATTTGTTAATATGGTGTATTGCATTGATTGATTTGCATATATTGAAGAATCCTTGCATTCCTGGGGTAAACCCCATTTGATCATGGTGTGTGATTCTTTAAATGTGCTGTTGGATTCTGTTTGCTAGTGTTTTGTTGAGGATGTTTGCCTCCATGTTCATCAGTGATATTGGCCTGTACTGTTCTTTTATTGTGACATCTTTGTCTGGTTTTGGTATCAGGGTGATGGTGGCCTCGTAGAATGAGTTTGGGAGTGTTCCTTCCTCTGCAATTTTTTGGAAGAGTTTGAGAAGGATAGATGTTAGTTCTTCTCGAAATGTTTGATAGAATTCACCTGTGAAGCCATCAGGTCCTGGGCTTTTGTTTGTTGGAAGATTTTGAATCACAGTTTCAATTTCAGTGCTTGTGATTGGTCTGTTTATATTTTCTATTTCTTCCTGGTTCAGTCTCGGAAGGTTGTGCTTTGCTTTTTTTTTTTTTTGAAGGTTGTGCTTTTCTAAGAATTTGTCCATTTCTTCCAGGTTGTCCATTTTATTGGCATATAGTTGCTTGTAGTAATCTCTCATGATCCTTTGTATTTCTGTAGTGTCTGTTGTTGCTTCTCCATTTTCATTTCTAATTCTGTTGATTTGAGTCTTCTCCCTTTTCTTCTTGATGAGTCTGGCTAATGGTTGATCAATTTAGTTTATCTTCTCAAAGAACCAGCTTTTAGTTTTATTGATCTTTGCTATTATTTCCTTCATCTCTTTTTCATTTATTTCTGATCTAATCTTTATGATTTCTTTCCTTTTGCTAACTTTGGGGTTTTTTTTTGTTCTTTCTCTAATTGCTTTAGGTGTAAGATTAGGTGGTTTATTTGAGATTTTTCTTGTTTCTTGAGGTAGGATTGTATTGCTATAAACTTCCCTCTTAGAACTGCTTTTGCTGCATCCCATAGGTTTTGGGTCATGATGTTTTCGTTGTCATTTGTTTCTAGGTATTTTTTGATTTCCTCTTTATTTCTTCAGTGCTCTCTTGGTTATTAAGTAGTGTATTGTTTAGCCTCCGTGTGTTTGTTTTTTTTTTTAAGTTTTTTTCCTGTAATTGATATCTAGTCTCAAAGCGTTGTTGTTGGAAAAGGCACTTGATACGATTTCATTTTTCTTAAATTTACCAAGGCTTGATTTGTGACCCAACATATGATCTAGTCTGGAGAATGTTCCATGAGCACTTGAGAAGAAAGTGTATTCTGTTATTTTTGGATGGAATGTCCTATAAATATCAATTAAGTCCATCTTGTTTAATGTGTAATTTAAAGCTTGTGTTTCCTTATTTGTTTTCATTTTGGTTGATCTGTCCATTGGTGAAAGTGAAGTGTTAAAGTCCCCTACTATGATTGTGTTACTGTCTATTTCCCGTTTTGTGGCTGTTAGCATTTGCCTTATGTATCGAGGTGCTCCTATGTTGGGTGCATAAATATTTACAATTGTTATATCTTCTTCTTGGATTGATCCCTTGATCATTATGTAGTGTCCTTCTTTGTGTCTTGTAATAGTCTTTATTTTAAAGTGCATTTTGTCTGATATGAGAATTGCAACTCCAGCTTTCTTCTGATTTCCATTTGCATGAAATATCTTTTTCCATTCCCTCACTTTCAGTCTGTATATGTCTCTAGGTCTGAAGTGGGTCTCTTGTAGACAGCATATATACAGGTCTTGTTTTTGTATCTATTCAGCCAGTCTATGTCTTTGGGTTGGAACATTTAATCCGTTTACATTAAAGGTAATTATCGATATGTATGTTCCTATTACCATTTTCTTAATTGTTTTGGGTTTGTAATTGTAGGTCTTTTCCTTTTCTTGTGTTTCCTGCCTAGAGAAGTTCCTTTAGCATTTGTTGTAAAGCTGGTTTGGTGGTGCTGAATTCTCTTAAATTTTGCTTGTCTGTAAGGTTTTTAATTTCTCCGTGGAATCTGAATGAGATCCTTGCTGTGTAGAGTAATCTTGGTTGTAGGTTTTTCCCTTTCATCGCTTTAAATATGTCCTGCCACTCCCTTCTGGCTTGCAGAGTATCTGCTGAAAGATCAGCTGTTAACCTTATGGGGATTCCCTTGTATGTTATTTTTTGCTTTTCCCTTGCTGGTTTTAATATTTTTTCTTTGTACCTAATTTTTGATAGTTTGATTAATATGTGTCTTGGTGTGTTTCTCCTGGGATTTATCCTGTATGGAACTCTCTGTGCCTCCTAAACTTGATTGACGATTTCCTTTCCCATGTTAGGGAAGTTTTCAATTAAAATCCTTCAGATATTTTCTCAGACCCTTTCTTTTTCTCTTCTTCTTCTGGGACCCCTATAATTTGAATGTTGGTGCATTTAATGTTGTCCCAGAGGTCGCTGAGACTGTCCTTGATTCTTTTCATTCTTTTTTCTTTATTCTGCTCTGCGGTAGTTATTTCCACTATTTTATTTTCCTGGTCACTTATCTGTTCTTCTGCCTCAGTTATTCTGCTATTGATTCCTTCTAGAGAATTTTCAATTCCATTTATTGTGTTGTTCATCATTGTTTGTTTGCTCTTTAGTTCTTCTAGGTCCTTGTTAAAAGTTTCTTCTATTTTTTCCATTCTATTTCCAAGATTTTGGATATCTTTACCATTATTCTCTGAATTCTTTTTTAGGTATAGTGCCTATTTCCTCTTCCTTTGTTTGGTCTGCTGGGTTTTTACCTTGCTCCTTAATCTGCTCTGTGTTTCTTTGTCTTCTCATTTTGCTTAGCTTACTGTGTTTGTGGTCTCCTTATCGCAGGCTGCAGGTTCATAGTTCCTGTTGTTTTTGGTGTCTGCCTTCTTTGGGTGAGGTTGGTTTAGTGGCTTGTTTAGGCTTTCTGGTGGAGGGGACTGGTGCCTGTGTTCTGGTGGGTGGGGCTGGATCTTGTCTTTCTGGTGGGCAGGGCCGTGTCTGGTGGTGTGTTTTGGGGTGTCTGTGAACTTAGTATGATATTAGGCAGCCTCTGTGCTAATGGGTGGGGTTGTGTTCTTGTCTTGGTAGTTGTTCGTCATGGGGCGTCCAGCATTGGAGCTTGCTGGCCTTTGGGTGGAGCTGGGTCTTCGTGTTGAGACAGAGATCTCTGGGAGAGCTCTCACAGATTGATATTGCACGGGGCTGGGTGGTCTCTGTTGGTCCAATGTCCTGAACTCAGTCTCCCACTTCGGAGGCTCAGGCCTGACACTAGGCTGGAGCACCAAGACCCTGTCAGCCACATGGCCAGGTACGTGGAGATTTTCTTGCCTTTTGGGAAGTCTGAGGTCCTCTGCCAGTGTTCAGTAGGTGTTCTATAGGAGTTGTTCCACATGTAGATGTATTTTTATTTTTTTTTTGTGGTATGCGGGCCTCTCACTGTTGTGGCCTCTCCCGTTGCGGAGCACAGGCTCCGGATGCGCAGGCTCAGTGGCCATGGCTCACGGGCCCAGCTGCTCCGCGGCATATGGGATCTTCCTGGACCAGGGAAGGAACCCGTGTCCCCTGAATCGGCAGGTGGACTCTCAACCACTGCACCACCAGGGAAGCCCTGTAGATGTATTATTATTTTTTTTTTTATGCGGTACGCGGGCCTCTCACTGCTGTGGCCTCTCCCGTTGAGGAGCACAGGCTCTGGACGCACAGGCCCAGCGGCCACAGCTCATGGGCCTAGCCGCTCCACGGCATGTGGGATCCTCCCAGACTGGGGCACGAACCCGTGTCCCCTGCATCGGCAGGCAGACTCTCAGCCACTGTGCCACCAGGGAAGTCCCTGTAGATGTATTTTTGATGTATCTGTGGGGCAGAAGCTGATCTCCATGTCTTACTCCTCTGCCATCTTGAAGGTCCCCATTGCGTGTTGTTTAAATTATTTTAGAGTACAGAAAAGAAATGGGGGAAGCACCCATTTTACTTATGAGAGCGGCAAACCTGGACTCCAAAACGTAGCAAAACCGGATGTGCCACATAATCTTAAATTTGACACTCCTTATCCACTCAACATTAGTTTTCTCCATCATAGGGGACCTTTCTGGACAATAGGAATGTCCTCTGCCTATTGGGTTTGGAAATGGGGAGCCTTGGCAGGACTTAGAGAAAGGAGGAGACTAAAGTCTGGGTATTTATTCCCCTGGCTTACTTCCTATGTGTAGGTGCCTTTGGCTGGCTCTCTAAAAGTTCTTATCCATCTTTTGGAGCTTGTGAGTGATAAGAGCTGCTCTGTCATTACCAGCCCACTTTATTGCACTATCCCTTGTGATCCCCCTCTTCCAAAACTTTGTAAATAGTCCACTTGTAAATAAACTTTCCTTAAATTATTCTAACTTGAATGGGCCATCTGTTTCTTGTAGACCCTTTCTGATACAGTAGATGAGTTTAGGGTGTTTGCTTTTGTAGAAGTATGAAATTAGAAGATGTACTAGTTTTGACTAAGAAAAAATACAGTAAGGAAAACATTCTGTTACAGAAAAATATGAATTACAAAGTTGAAAAAATAGAAAATTTGTAAACATTATGTATAATATAAAAATGCATAATAGAGACAAGTTTATATATTATTTGATTATGTACTGTTTATTAGTATTGTGTCTATGTTAAATTTCCTCACTGTGATCATTGTAGTGTGGTTATATAGTAGAATGCCCTTATTCTTAGAGATATGCCACTATATTTAGGGATGAAATGTCATGACATATTAACCTGCTCTCAAAAGGGACAGCAAAAGAAAAGATGTGTGTGTGTAAGAAGAGACATAAAGCAAATGTGTCAAAATACTAATAATTAGTTAAGGTATATGGTACTTTTGTTGCAGTATATGGGTATTCACTGTTAATATTCTTGCAACTCTTGTGGCTTTGAAATTTTCAAAATAAAAAGTTGGGGGAAAATATTCAAAACAACAAAAAATAAATACTTATATGGATAAAGATCTTTATAAACTAATAAGACACATAATACACCAGCATTTGAACAAGCAAATCACTGAAGGAGAAATACAAAAGGCCCTTAAACAAAGTGATACTAGGCTGAATAATAAAGAAATGCAAATTTAAATGAACTGTCAGTGTTTATCTATCAAAAAAAAGTAGCAAAGACTCAAAAAAGTGGTAATGCCCAATGCTGATGGGGATGCAGCAGATTGAACGTAAAGCATAGCTTGGTGCCCCCCATCTTGTAGTGTGCAGTCTGGTAGTATCTGAATGCATAAAATCTGTATGCTCTTTAATCACAGCAATTTCATTTAATGAACTAAGTAAATCTAATGAGGTAATAGGATAAGTGAGTAAGGTTATATGTACAAAGTATGTTTATTGCAGCATTGTTAATAGTGGCAAAGACCATTTAAATGTCCATCAGTTGGGGTTTGGTTTTACATACAGAATACTATTTAACTATTAAGCACGGAAGTAAATATATTGATATGGAATGATATCCCTGATTGTTATATTAAAAATAAAAGTGGGTTAGAGAAAAATACACATAGTACTACTATCCCATTTAAAGTAAAATATCTACATATTCTGGGCATAATTTTATGTATACCAATATTATATAGGTTTTGAAAATACCTAATATTATATGGTTGAGAGTATCAGAAAAGGTAGGAAAATTATGGGGAATTGGGGCTTTCATATTGTCACTCTCTTTTGTTTTGAGTTATAAATTTTTATATATCCCATGAAATAATCATAGATATTGTTACCACATAACTAATTGATTTTGCACTAGGGTATATATTTTCTCTTTTTGTACTTTTTTATTTTAAAGAAATAAAGATCATATAATAGATAATAAACTTCATTTTAAACTTTCATTTTAAAAGACTTGGCAATAATTTTTTTTAAAGTAATTATATAGCATAGTCTTACTGAGTTACAAAAAAACCTGTTAAGAAACTCATTTTGCTCTTGTGTATTCCGTTTTCAGAGCAGTGGAAAGAGCTCAGTGCTAGAAAGCCTAGTGGGGAGGGACCTGCTTCCCAGAGGCACTGGTATTGTCACCCGGAGACCTCTCATTCTGCAGCTAGTCCATGTTTCACCCGAAGATAAACGAAAAACAACGGGAGAAGAAAATGGTAAATTTTAGAATTGGAATATAAATTATTTAAAAATTCTTCATTTTTGGTCCAATCTTCAAAAGATATGAGCTAATTAGAAATTAGTGGCTGTAGCAAAATCAGGAGTCTTGTGAAGAAAAGTGGTATGCGTCTTTTCTCATGTTAAAAAAGAGTAATTTTTGTTGTTTTTGAGGACCGTGAGTCAACTTGTTTGAAAAAGAACCTTTTTGGTAATTCAGTTTAGTAAACTGTTGTTAATGCTATTTAGTGGGGGATCTAGTGAGCTACTTGGTAAATGAGAATCAGTTATTTTTAAAAGTTTTTGTGTCTTTTGGAGTGTTTTAAACTTTTTTTCCTTGTGTTTAAAACAATGTTTTTGCTTTTTCACTTTGTTTTAGAATTTAAATATTTTCTTTTTTTTGCCACGCCACGCGGCACACGGGATCTTAGTTCCCCGACCAGGGATCGAACCTGTGCCCCCTGTAGTGGAAGCGCAGAGTCTTAACCACTGGACCACCAGGGAAGTCCCTAGAATTTAAATATTTTAGATTCTAGTTTAAATATTTACTTTTAAATAAAATTAAAATGATTTAGCTTTTCAGCATGACAATGTTATCTTACCTTCCCTTTTCTGGTCTTGCCATGTGTCTGCTAATTTTGAATCTTTGGCCCTTCAATCTAAGATGAATATTATTATTTATTTATTTATTTATTTATTTTGCAGTATGCGGGCCTCTCACTGTTGTGGCCTATCCTGTTGCGGAGCACAGGCTCTGGACGCGCAGGCTCAGCGGCCATGGCTCACGGGCCCGGCCGCTCCACGGTATGTGGGATCTTCCCGGACCGGGGCACAAACCCGTGTCCCCTGCATTGGCAAGTGGACTCTAAACCACTGCGCCACCAGGGAAGCCCTAAGATGAATATTATTTTTAGAAAGAGTTTTTTTAAAAAAAATTATTATTATTTTTGCCACTCCACGTAGCATGAGGTATCTTAGTTCCCCGACCGGGGATTGAACCTACGCTCCCTGCAGTGGAAGCATGGTGTCTTAACCACCAGACTGCCAGGGAGGTCCCTAATTATTATTATTTTTTTTTACTATCCTTCTCTTGCTAAGGCTTACCTATATAGCACATACTTTTTAGAGTCCTCCCTCACCCAAATAGTAAACGTGGAGTATCATGATAAGAAAATATGCACCATCCTTTATAGCAGTTCTTCTTTGGTTAAACTGAAAATATTTTAAGACACACTATCTTTTTTTTTTTTTTTTTTTGCGGTATGTGAGCCTCTCACTGTTGTGGCCTCTCTCGTTGCGGAGCACAGGCTCCGGACGCGCAGGCTCAATGGCCATGGCTCACGGGCCCAGCCGCTCCGCGGCATGTGGGATCTTCCTGGACCGGGGCACGAACCCGCGTCCCCTTCATCGGCAGGCGGACTCTCAACCACTGCACCACCAGGGAAGCCCTAAGACACACTATCTTTATTAGCATGTTTTAAATTGCCTATTAAATATGTATCCTCTATTAATCATACTTTTACATTAGTGAGGTTTGGAATATTTGATGAGAGTAATATGTTTAATCTTCAGTGTTTGGTTCACATTTTGTCTTATTTATAAAAGTCTATAAAATGTTCTAAGTATTAAATTGCATTTGCAGCAGAGTACCATGTTTGTTTCTCATTCTGCAGAGATCTGTTTTCAGTGAAGTTTCATTCTGTTTCTTATATTCTAATCTAAGATGGGATGATAATTTGATGCAATTGGAGTTACTTTAATTTCTGTATCTGATCTTTTCCTTAACTTATTATAGGAGCATTGTTGTGATAGTTTGATTTTTTTTTTTAAAGGGGAAAAAAAAAAGACCTGTCATGAGCATCTACAATGACTACAGAAAGTTAATCGCTAAAGCAAGTTAATGAAGTTGTAGATGTTAACATATAATGATATAATGATAAATATTTTTGGATAGACTGCCAGAGGATATGTAGGAGTCTTTTAATTATATTAGGTAGCTTCTTGGTATATTATTCATCGCTTTGCTTTTCTGTAATATTTCTTTATTATTGAAATTCTGAACCTTGAATTTAATCATTTTGGACTAATTTATGGTCCAGCTTCAAATGTATAGAATAACTCTTTAAAAATTTCATTCTCACTAACATCATCAATTTTACCAAATACCTTAAACTAAGACTTCAAGAAACTGTATGGTGTTAAGTCTGTTGCTTTTAACTCTTCATTTTCTTCAGTCACCTTGAAAAGGGCAGATGATATCCTGTCTCTCAGAAACTATTTGCAGATGTGGGCAGTGTTTCTGGAAGGGGTGTACATTTCAGCTATAGAAGTGTCAGTTCCTTGGTATCTCTTTGTTTGTATGTCCACTCTGTTTTGTTGATGTCTCTTCTTGGTGGTTGGTCAGTAAATCTGCATATCTTTACCTATATATATATTTTTTTTTTTTCCCCAAGCTTAGTGCTTATTTTTTATATTAAAAAACATAAAACCTCACTTCAAATGACAACTCAGCCACCCAGAACACAAAATAGATTTTGTAAATTTTGAGTACTAAATGTCATATATATTATTAATAACTAGAATAGTTCTTTAACTTCTCATCAGAGCCCATTTATCCTTAGGATAAACAGTTCTACCTTACCACAAATCATTCTACCCTAGAGGAAATTAGGAACAGTGAAGCAGGAGACAGCCAGAAGAGTATGAACTACCTGACAGCCTGGCAACCATACAGGAGAAAGGGGAGGAAAACATAAAGACAGGAGAACTTCAAAAAAAGAAAAAATCAGTGTCTAACCATTTTGTATAGGGATTTGTAGCCTCAAAGGGCTCTATTATGTAACAAAGGCATAAGTTACCATTAATAGGTAAGTTTAAGAGCAGTGGATTCTAACATGACATGGAGCAGTATAATCCATTTTAAATATAGGTCCATCAAAACTGGCTAAACTATTTAAGTA
This sequence comes from Orcinus orca, assembly GCF_937001465.1. Lineage (NCBI taxonomy): Eukaryota > Metazoa > Chordata > Mammalia > Artiodactyla > Delphinidae > Orcinus > Orcinus orca. Next base: position 26,943,702 of record NC_064569.1, read on the forward strand.
TTACTATGTATAATTCAATTATCAGGAAAATTTATATAACATGAGATCCCTCATTCTGCCAACTACATAGGATAATTGAGGTGTCAATATATAGATTTATAGTATTTCTCATCTTGCCCCCCACTTCTGCCAATGTAAAAGAATTTTCTGATAAAATCTTATTAAAAACAAAAACTGTTTTCAAGTGAGATGGTGATTTAGTTTGAACTCTATGATTACCTTTTATATATTTATAAGAAATAAATTAAGTTTTCCTCAGATCTCCTTGTAGACTAAATCCAAAAGTAGCATGCTGACTAAAGACCAAAATTGTTTCTGTGGTGTTCTGTTAAATTCAATATATATTTCAAAGAAAATAATCCCTTAGAAAGCTCAATTGGTAAATACGTTCATATTTACTTTAAAGGTTTTGAAAGATGTGTTTGATATGTTTTGTAGATTTTTTTCCACTAGGTAATTTATCTTTACCCATAGTTATCAGATGTCTAAGACAAATTTTTGAATAGTAAATTAATTTTAATCCACTTTGTTAGAATTAGAAACCAGAGGTGATATAATTAGGTGTAATGGAAAATAAAAAATAAATTATGGCACACTATATACTTCATTTGTGTCATTTAAAATATTATATAATCCCTCTAATTATAACTAATTGTAATGGAAGTTTTCTAGTTGTAAATTTGGAATAATTGAATGCATTTGAAATGGCATTTGAAATGTGTTCAGGTTTTTTGCACACTTGATTTTTTAGAAAGGTTTCAAATATTAGGGATAAGCACTAAACTTATCATTCTGTGCTGTTTCTCTTTAACTACAGACCCTGCTACATGGAAAAACTCAAGACACCTTTCTAAAGGTTTCCTTTATCCATTTGTTTTTGGCCCTTCTTTTCCTATTGTGCCTGCATGTGTGCTTTTGTACTCTTACAGGCTGTGTGCATTTTTTTTCTTCCATTTTTATTTGCCTATCCACATTGATTGATTGCAGGTGTTAGTGGTTCTTGTTACCTTTTGGCATTGCATCAGAATGCAGGCTTTTTTTGGTGGTGAATGTAATTTATTTTATTTTTATTTTTAAAAACATGCTTGTGAAGCCAGGCCTCTTCTATATGATAAGGTAAATTAAGAACACCCCTTTGGTATATAGTACCTGCCTCTGAGTTCTGTTCATCTAGATTACTCCAGTTCTCCAATGAGACTTCTTGGAAGAAGGTACTAAGCTTCAAGTAGGTGAGCATTTTACTTGCAAAAAGGATCCAGTTTCTTTACCTTTATCCCACCAAAGAAATTGATCCACCTTTTCCTCAGTAAATATTTATTTGAATATCTTACAGTCATTTTAATTTGATCTCAGGTGGCTGGTATGTGTTATTCATAAACTTAATCATTAAGACGTTTGAAACTCTGAATTTGGCAAAAACAGAATAGCTGTGCTTCGGGGAGGCAAAGTTAGTTTACCTTTCTACAATTAAGCATTTCTAGCTTTTCTGGGAAAATCAGAACAAAATTTGCTCTCCAAGTCTCAGATCACTTAAAACAGTACCTGCAGTGAATAATTTTTCCTTTTTTCAGCAAGTGCAAGAGGAGCAGACCTATTATTGGAAACTACTGGCGAGTAGCAACTCCATACAGGGCATATGCCAGGTTCCCCACACCCCATGCCATTTCATTTCTTACCTACCTTCAATTCCAAGGGAGAACATAATCTTGTTCCTGGGGGGGAAAAATCACGTTGAAAATGCATATAAATTATGGAGTAGCTTCACACTACTGAGAGAGCTCTTTAAAGTAACGACAAATTGTGACTTTATGGGTTACCAACAAGAAACCAAATTAAAATAAAAACGACAAAACAGAATGAAAAGTTAGCTGTTTCATTCACATATTGCAAATTTTTATGAGTTACATGTAAATCTATTATATATGCTTTTTGCATTATTATTCAGTATGACTCATAAGTTTTCTTCTTTTAGCCATTAGCTTGAGTATTTTCATCAGATAAACTGCTTTTTATGTGTAAGATATTTAAAAATAAAGTATACATATTTTACTATAATATGAGGAGAGGCAAACAATTTTATTTGTTGAAATCTAGATTTCAAATAGTGGGAAGACCTGTGAGCAACTCTGAAATTAGTCGTTTCTGAAATACCTGGTACAATTCTTAAAATGTGAGAGTATAATTTAGCAGATCTTAAAATATACGTTAACTTGTAGTTAATGACAAAATAGGAAAAAATAATATTGTACTGCCTTTTTGAATTCCTAAATAAAGATAAAAAGTAATTTCCATAGTTTCCAATAAATGGAGTTTTTCTTTTTCCAGGGGTTGAAGCAGAAGAATGGGGTAAATTTCTTCACACCAAAAATAAGGTAATTGTAGAAGAATATGGTGAAGAAGTAACATGTTGAAAACATTTTTTGGGGGTACAAGTAGTTGATAATTTAGTTTCTTATGATTGGCAATGTAGCATTGTTATCTTGAAGCAGCTGTTCCTTATAAAATAAATCTTAACATTTCTAACCATAGTAGTTTATTTGGAAAACATTTAAGTTGAGCCCTGTTCTCTCTGAGACTCTTAACTGTTGTGGGCTCAGGCAGCTTTGAAAAACTGATATAAACTATGACTCTTTGGCTCAGAAAAAATATATGTGTATATTAGAGTTTGTTTACTAATTCTCTGAAGCAGATCCATAGACATCCTTGAAATTTATCAAACCCTGCTTAAGAACTTTTAATCTTATTTTGAATACCGTGTTTTTTGTTTCAATAATTTTTAGCTTTACACAGATTTTGATGAAATTCGACAAGAAATTGAAAATGAAACAGAAAGGATTTCAGGAAATAATAAGGTAGGCATCTCTTTAGAGCTGGAAATTATACCCATTGATAAATATATCATCAAGAGTATTCTGGTCTTTGAAACTAATGGAGTATTTTCCCAAATATATAAAAACTTTATTTAATACCTTTTGTTTCTTAGAGTTTTTATATGCTATCAGATATTTCATTTAGGTGTTTATTCTTGATCTTGAGATTTATATATCACTTTATTATGTAACTTTTTAATTTAATACTTCCTACAGTGTTATCTTTTTCTGCTGGATTGACTGTATTCTAATTTAAGAAGCAATATATAACTTACAAGATCCATGTATTTTGAAGAGCTCTTTTTCTTACCTGAGTAAGGCTAGATTTACTTATGAAAGCAAACAGGAAATTAAGGGGTTTTTTTTCAATGAAAATGAAAAGTAATGTTAACAGCTGAATTGTCTTCTCAGATTCTGAGAATTTAAAGTAAATTAGGTGTCTAAGATACGATTAATTTTGACACGAGGCACTATCACTGACTCCCTTAAATGCTTCTGTTTTCTCTCTCTTCTTTCTTTATTCTTATTACTTTTCTGTTCCCTTCTCTTTTGTTGTTACCTACATTCTTGTATGGGTACGTTTAATCCCACAAGTGGGCCTTAGCTAAGTATTAATATTAAAAAATACTTATTGAGTCCTTTTATCTGCCGGATGCTGTGCTGGAGAGGTTTTTCCTGACAAAAAGGCATTTTTGGAGCCATGTTAATTTCTTTATGCCTATTCAGGATATTTGTCTCTGTTTTAGTGATTGGCTAAGCTTTGTTTATTATTGGTCTCTGGGCAGGTTACCTTTTAGTTACTGCTGCTGCCGCCATACTTCCCTGATTTGGATAACTTGTTACCTATGTCTCACTCCCTGAACTCAAGAACTTCATAAATTTGGATAGTGATACATTATTCTTTTGTTCAGCACTAAGTCTATTAAACATATTTAAGAAACGTTATCTGCTGAGAATCCAGAGAAAAGAATGTGAAATAATATAGGGGAAATAAATTATGTATATTAATAGTATAAGGTTGGATGGGATTATAACCTATGGCTAGCTGCCTTATTTCCTATATGTTTCATCGGGTTTTGATTGTTGAAATGTTTTAGAAATCATGGTTTATTTAATATTTAAAAGCATCTAATGTATAATACTTAAAATGAGGTTTACTTTAGCATTTTTATTCATTGAAGTTTTAATGTGATTTTAATATGATATTTTAAAACTTATTTTTAGGGAGTAAGCCCTGAACCAATTCATCTTAAGATTTTTTCACCCAATGTTGTCAATCTGACACTTGTGGATTTGCCAGGAATGACTAAGGTAAAGAATAGTTGTTACTCATTGTGGGTATGGTCATGTTTGTTTTCACTTGAACAAATGTAGTTTTTCCTTAACCTCATATAGATTAATCAGCTTTTTTTTTGCAACTACCTTGATCTATTAGCAGCATTTGACATAGTTGAGCCCTTCTTTCTCCTTGAAACACTTTCTTTACTCTGCTTCCAGGATACCACACTCTAGAGGATTATTTCTGATCTTACTGGTCACTCCTTCTCAGTCTCTTTTGCTGGTTTCTTGTCTTCCCAGTGTCTAAACAGTGAGTGCCCCAAAGCTAAGTTTTTGGACCTCTTGTCAAAGGGGTACACCTAACCTCTTGATGATTTTATCCAGTCTTATGACTTTAAATATGAGTGTCTGTATGCTGACAACACTCAAATATCTCCAGACTTGTATATTCATCTTGTATATCCACTGTCTACTTGACATACACACTTCAGATGTCTAATAGGCATTTCAAACTTGATGTGTCTAATACCAAATGCCTGATCTGTCCCTCAACCTGACTTGATCTTTCTACAGTCTCCTCCATCTTAGTAAATGGCAACTCTGTTCTGCCAGTTGCTTAGCCAAAAAGTTTGTAGTCATCCTTGATACTTCTTATCCTACACCCTACTTTCTCTGTCAGCAAATCCTCTAGCTCTCCTTACCTTTAAAATACAGGCATACCTTGGAGATATTGCAGGTTTGGTTCCAGACCACGACAATAAAGTGAATATTGCAATAAAGTGAATATTGCAATAAAGCAAATCACACAAATTTTTTGTTTATACAGTGCATATAAAAGTTATGTTTACACTATACAGTCAACCCTTGAACAAGGGTTTGAACTGCATGGGTCCACTTATATGTGGATTTTTTTCAATAAATATATTGGAAAATTCTTCTGGAGATTTGTGACAATTTGAAAAAACTTGCAGACAACTGCATAGCCTAGAAATACTGAAAAAATTAATAAAAATTAACTTACAAATCTATTATAAAAAGTTAAAATTTATCAAAACCTATGCACACACAGACTGTACATGGTGCCGTTTGAAGCAGAAAGAAATGTAAACAAATGTAAAGATGCAGTATTTAATCATAACTGCGTAAGATGAACTGTAGTACATACTGTACTACTGTAATAATTTCATAGCCACCTTCTGTTGCTGTTGTGCTGAGCTCAAGTATTGTGAATAGCCTGTTAAAATGCCGTGTGATGCTAATCATCTCTGCTTGAGCAGTTCATCTCTCCAGTAAATCATGGTAAAAGGTGATCTCTGTGGTTCTTGCATATTTTTCATCATGTTCAGTGTAATACCGTAAACCTTGAATTAACACCATGAGACCCATATGAAGTGCCACTAGTGATGCTGGAAGTGCTCCCAAGAAGCAGTGAAAAGTCATGATGTTACAAGAAAAAGTTGAATTGCTTGATATGCACTGTAGATTGAGGTCTGCAGTTGCCCACCATTTCAAGATAAATGAATCCAACTTAAGAACCATTGTAAAAAAAAAGAAAAGGAAATTCATGAAGGCAGTGCTGCAGCTATGCCAGAAGGCATGAAAACCTTGCACTTTATGTGCAATGCCTTTATATCTTGTATTGAAATTTCAACTTTTATGTGTGTGCTGGATTGCTGTAGGAAAGGCATACCTATAGACTATAACGTTATTTGAGAAAAAGCAAAGTCAACATATGACAACTTAAAGCAAAAGGAAGGTGAAGGATCTAAAGCTGTATAATTTATTGCCAACAAAGGATAGTTTGATAATTTCAGAAAGAGGTTTGGCTTAAAAAATATCAAGGTAACAGGAGGCAGCAGACAAGTTCTCAGATGCTATTAAGAAAATCATTAAGGAGAAAGGATATCTGCCTGAACAGGTTTTTAATGCAGATGAAAGTGCCCTATTCTGGAAAAAAATGCCACAAAGGACATTTATTAGTAAGGAAGAGAAGCAGGCACAAGGATGTAAGGAAGGAAGGGATAGGCCAGCTCTACCGTTTTGTGCAAATGCAGTTGGGTTCATGATCAGGACTTCCCTTATCTATTAAGCTGCTAACCCCCAAGCCTTGAAGGCAAAAGAGTCAGCTGTCAGTCTTTTGGTTGCCCCAAAAGAAGGCCTGGACAAAGAGAACCCTTTTCCTGGACTGGTTCCATCAATGCTTTGTCCCTGAAGCAGGAAGTACCTTTCCAGTAAGGGACTGCCTTTTAAAGTTCTTTTGGTATTAGACAGTGCCCCTGGCCACAGGTGTTGAAGTGGTCTACTTGTCTCCAAACCCAATGTCCCTTATTCACCCTCTAAATCAGGGGGTCATATGGACCTTTAAGGCTTATTACACATGGAACTCTATGGAAATGATTGTCAATACTACGGAGGAGAACCCTGTTAGAGAGAACATCATGAAAGTCTGGGAGGATTACACTATTGAAGATGTTGTTATTGAAAAAGCCATGAAAGGCATTAAGTCTGAAATAATAAATTCCTGCTGGAGAAAGCTGTGTCCAGATGTTGTGTAAGACTTCAGGATTTATGACAGAGCCAATCAAGGAAATCATGAAAGAGACTGTGGAAATGTCCAAAAAAAAGTGGGTGGGTGGGTGAAGGGTTTCAAGATATGAATCTTGTAGAAATTCAAGAGCTAAAGTAGACAGTGCATGGGAGGAATTAACAGAAGATGACTTGATGGAAATGAGTACTTCTGAAACAGTGCCAGATGATGAGGAAGAAGATGTAAAAGAAGCAGTGCCCGAAAACAAATTGACATTACACGATCTGTCAAAGAGTTCCAATTATTCAAGACTGATTTTGACTTGGTGGAAGAAGGATTGGCACCATATAGAAACATTTTTAGAGTGAAAAAACAAGAGTCAGACAGAAATTATGATGTATTTCTGTCAAGCTACACTGAGTGTGCCTGCCTCTCCTGCCTTCCCTTCTGCCTCCTCCACTTTTTCTGCCTCTACCACTCCTGACACAGCAAGACCAGATCCACCTCTTCTTCCATCTACTTCACATGAACAACGATGAGGATGATCCACTTCCACTTATTGAATAGCCAATAATCATCATGCCATAGAGTTCTGTTGTATATGTGTGTGTCTTCTTGTGAAATCTAGTAACTGTATGGCAAGAACTGTATGAGAGGGCTTCCCTGGTGGCGCAGTAGTTAAGAATCCACCTGCCAATGCAGGGGACATGGGTTCGAGCCCTGGTCCGGGAAAATCCCACATGCCGTTGAGCAACTAAGCCCATGCGCCACAACTACTGAGACTGCACTCTAGAGCCTGTGAGCCACAACTACTGAGCCTGCGTGCCACAACTACTGAAGCCTGTGTGCCTAGAGCCCATGCTCCGCAACAAGAGAAGCGACCGCAATGAGAAGCCTGTGCACGGCAACGCAGAGTAGTCCCTGCTCGCCACAACTAGAGAAAGCCCGCGTGAAGCAACAAAGACCCAATGCAGCCCAAAATAAATAAATTAAAAAAAAAATTAGTTCCTTTAAAAAAAATTAAAAAAGAACTGTGTGAGATGTTTTCGTGTCTTTTGTCATCATTGCCTAAGTACTCATTATGTAGAACACCATGTACAAGACTTGTATTGAAATGGATAGCCTGTCTTTATATAGGTATAAGGTGAATGATATTTAATGTAAAATTAATAATGTGTTTTCTTACTGTTTTATAACTTTGCTTTCAAAGAATTATATTACCATGCAGTATGCCTTTCTTTTGTAATTGGAGAAACTGTGTATCAGCCTGTCATCACAGATAAGTGGTTTCCATACTGTATTATGAATATGACTTTAACACTATATGCTATAAAAATTTTATAACGATTCACTCGTTAGTGTATAGGCTAGGCTACTGTGAAGCAATCATATCGATTACACTAGGCTACCATAAAGCAATCGTATTGCTGCTTCTTTGTTATCTATGTGTGAATTGTTATATATGTAAATAAATATGAATTTCTTTTTTACGTTATCTTTTCATTTTTGATATCTAGTGTCAGTAATAACATCTACAGTGTTTTGTTATCATATAAGACTATTGATGTTGGTACTGACAGAAGATTTATCTTGTAAACGGATGACATAAAATATCGATAAATACAGTATTGTAAATGTATTTTCTCTTCCTTACGATTTTCTTATTAACATTTTCTTTAGCTTACTTATTGTAAGAATACAGTATATAATACATATAACATATAAAATATGTGTTAATTGCCTGTTGTTGGTAAGGCTTCCACTCAACAGGAGGCTATTTGTAGTTAAATTTTGGGGAAGTCAAAAGCATATTTTCGACTACCTGAGGGGGTCAGTGCCCCAACACTGTTTTTCAAGGGTCAACTGTACTTTGGTCTGTTAGGCGTGTAATAGCACTATGTAAAAAAGCGATGTACATACCTTAATTAAAAATACTTTATTGCTGAAAAATGCTAACCATTATCTGAATGTTCAGTGAGTCGTATGTCATCTTTCTGCTGGTGGAGGGTTTGAAATATTTCAAGAATTATTAAAATGTGATATAGAGACACAGAGCGAGCAAATGCTCTTGGAAAAATTAGTGCCAATAGACTTCCTTCTCACAGGGTTGGCACGAACCTTCAATTTGTAAAAAATGCAATATCTGCAAAGTGCAATAAAACAAGGTGTGCCTGTATATCTGGAACTCTGTCACGTCTTACAAACGCATAGCTACCATCCTGAGCTAGCCACTATCATCTCAGCTGGATTACCACCATAGTCTCCTAAGAGGTCTTCCTCATAATTTATTAACTAAGCAACCAGAGTGATATTATTAAAGTGAAAATTAGATTGTGTCATTCCTTGGCTCAGAATCTTTGTAGTGGCTTCCCACTTCACTCAGAGTAAAAGCTTAAGTTCTTAAAGAGATCTAAAGTATCTACTTGATCTGTCTCTATTACTCTTCTAGCTCCTTCTGCTCCAGCCTTCTGCTATTTTGTTCACTTTACTGGAATGTTCTTCCCCCAGGTATCTTCTTGTACCTCTCCCTTATCTCTTTCAGTTTGTGGTCATTCTCTCAAATGTCATTATCTGGGTGAGGTCTCCCCTGATTACTCAATTTAAAAGCATAATCCCGTTTAAAATAATGATTTAAAAGTATAAGCTTTTTTTTCTTTAATATTTATTTATTTGGCTGCATCGGGTCTTAGTTGTGGCATGCAGGATCTTCTAGTTGTGGCCTGTGGGATCTAGTTCCCTGACCAGGGATCAAATCTGGGTCTCCTGCATTGGAAGCGCAGAGTCTTAGCCACTGGACCACCAGGGAAGCCCCTAAAAGTATAAGCTATAACTAAGTATTCCTTAGCCTCCTGTTCGCCTTTATTTTTTCCATAGCCCTACCACCACCTAGATACTATGTATATATGAGTTTATTATCTGCTTCTCATCACTAAAGCTCAGTGAAGGCAGGAATTTTGGTCTTTCTCTTATTCACTACTGTGATATAATCTGGTATGCAGAACAGTGCCTGAAATAAAGGTTGCCAATAAATACTTGCTAATTGAGTGAATGAATGAATTTGTCTCTAGGCAATTAATATTGACCAATCCTTAACATGGTAGACTTTTGATATTTGCAAGATTACATTTTGAGACTTTTACATATTACCAAATTCATATATACTGTAGTATATAATTTCATTTTAATTATCTGTAAATGGAGTAATACCTATATTCTTTGGATTAAATGGAGGAAAAAAAAAAGCAGAGTTGATTTTTATTACTAGTTCCTTGATCATCTCTTTTTGGTCCAGGTGCCTGTAGGTGATCAACCTAAGGATATTGAACTTCAAATCAGAGAGCTCATTCTTCGGTTCATCAGTAATCCAAATTCCATTATCCTCGCTGTCACTGCTGCTAATACGGATATGGCAACATCAGAGGCACTTAAAATTTCAAGGGAGGTAGATCCAGATGGTAAGGACAGATGTTAATTTTTAATGAGATACTTGGTTAACATGGTAAATCTACCCTCGAGAGGAGTTTTTATTTTTAAAAAGAATATCTCTAGCTATTTTAAAAATAATGCTTTTCTATTTTACTTATATTATCAACTAGAAATTTTGGTGGAAATGGATAAATTGCTGTACAGGCTAGGCAAAAATACTTCACATGATGTCCATATTTGTAATGATTACCTAATGATTTTAAAATAAGAAGATGGCTTCGCAAAAAGTTTGTTTTGTATAAATAAAATGATTTAGGTTTTTGAATGGCTGATTTCTAAGAATAACTGTCATGGTAGATAATCATTGTAGACTATTATAGTATAGTAGGTAATTATGGTATCTACATTCTGCAGAGGTTCAAGGCAGAGGGGATTCTTCGAAATATAGTTCATGCTGTGAGTCAGTATATGATACCTGACTAATGCTGCAGTGTGCATCTTATATAAGATGCCAGACTGTAAGTTATTATTGCTGCTAATAAATGTATGCTTTGCTGTATACAGGAGCCATTTTTTTTTCATCTGAGTATTGAGGGTCTGTGGGCAGTGTCATGTTTCTTATTTCCTACTTTGAATAAAAATTTAAAATAAAAATTTGGTAGGAAATGTTAATGCTAAGACTGCTAATTAAAATTCCTATAAACGGCGTCATTTCTTAAAATTTTTTATTTCAAGTTTTTAAGAAACTTTTATTATATGAGTAATTAATGTTCATTTTAGATTAAAAGATAAACTATATCAAAATGTTTATCTAAATTTTACTTTTATTATATAAAGTAAACTGCTAGGCATTTTATATACATTAATTCTATTTTAAACTGACCCTTGAGCCATAAATATAATCGTACTTTTGATCTAGTGATCTTAATCTAGTAATATAGTATAAGGAAATAATCCAATCCAGTATTATTTATAAAAAATAAGAATCAATATATGGCCCACAGTAAGAATGATAAGATAATAATAGAATATGGAATCATTAAAAAGGATGATTTTATAGATTTGGACCAAAATACAAAAATGCTTCTAATTGAAAAATGCCATATGTAAAATTGGAAATTATGCAGAGCAGCTGGAACTCTCATACATTGCTGGTGGGAATGGTATAGCCACTTTGGGAAAAAGTTTCTCAGTTTCTTAAACAGTTAAATCTGTAATTCCACTCCTAGGTTATTTACCGATGTTAAATGAAAACCTATGTTCATATAAAGAACCTGTATGCAAATATCTATAGTAGCTTTATTCTTAATCTCCTAAAACTGAGAACAACACAGATGTTTCTCAAATGGGGAATGAATAACTAGACTATAGTGTGTCCATACTGTGGAATACTACTCAGCAATAAAAAGGAATGAACTATTGATACGTTCAACAAAATAGATGACTCTCACAAGCATTATGCCAAGTGAAAGAAGCCAGACTCAAAAGGCTATATATATGATTCCATTTATATAGCATTCTGGAAGAGACAAAACTAGGAATGGGATAGTACAAGGAAATTTTGGTGGGGGTTGGAGGGCAATGGAACTGTTTTGTTTTGAGGTAGTGGTGACATTGCATTTGTCAAAACTCATAGAACTGAAAAAAAGCCATTAACCAAGAGATGTTTAAACTCTCATCCCTGGATCCTGTCCACGCTGCCATGGTGAATAAATTCTGGCATTTTAGTGGCAATGAGAGGAGCCAGCGATTCATTGAGCACTGTATCCGGGCCTTCCCCACCTTCTGCCTGCTGGGGCCAGAGGGTTCCCCTGTGTCCTGGTCCCTGATGGACTAGACAGGAGAAGTGCAGTTGGGGGTCACCCTGCCTGAGTACCGGGGCCAGGGTCTCGTCTCCCATATGTTGTTTGTCCACACCCAGGCTCTGGACAAACTCGGCTTCCCTGTATATAACCATACAGAGCCAACAAAGTCATACAGAAAATTAGTCACAGTCTGCATCATATCCCATGCCCTGTGATTGGAACCAGTGGAACTGTGTACCTCTGTGAAGCAGCCCTGAACCCAAGACAGTGTTGGGTGGGCTGGTTATGTGGCAAGAGATGCCGAGGGGTGGGCAGAAAGAAAGAATAAATTGTAATGAAGAAAAAAAAAAAAAAATTCACTCACTAGGCATGAGTGAATTTTAAACAAATTTTTTAAATGCTAATAAAAAAGTTAGCCCGAAGAGCTAATAAAAAATTATATGTGAAAAATTTTTTAAATTAAACATGATGATTAAAAGTAGTTTTTAAAAAGTATTTGTAAGCAAAGTTTAGAAAAACATTACCAAAATGATGTCAACGGTAATGTTAGGTGGGATTATAGATTAGGATTTTCCTTTATTAATACTTAATAGCTTAATTTAATGGGTCATTTCTTTTCTTTTTTGCATTTACCAGGTCGCAGAACCCTAGCTGTAATCACTAAACTTGATCTCATGGATGCGGGTACTGATGCCATGGATGTATTGATGGGAAGGGTTATACCAGTCAAACTGGGAATAATTGGAATAGTTAACAGGTTAGCAATCAGAATGGGATAAGAATTGCAGCATTCTCATTTCAAAGCAAATCTGAATTTTTTGAATCAGTCTGAAATGTGATAGTGTCCCTACTTTTTCCCCTTTTACTATAATCTTGGTATTGCTAAAGAATTCATTGCTGTAAAGGAATAGATTCACTAAAGCCTCCTGTAGATATTTTTAAATAGAAAGTGTTTCTAAAGTAAGCAGTGCCACAAAATGGAAGAAAATTTAATGGCTAGGCTTAAAAAGTCCCTGTCTATTACATTATGTATGAGGAGGGCACTGGATAAAAAAACGTATTATTTAGTTTACACCAGTCAAGTGTTCTTAGGGTGGTAGTATTTTAATAGATCGATTTAACCCCTAGCATTAGTGATTCTACATAACTGCCAGGAAGTGACTTGGAGAAATTTTATTAAACGTATCCTAATTATAAGTAGGTGAAATAAAAAATTGTGGAAAGGAAACTAACTACAGTTGAGTGTCTACTTAAGTTTTAGATGCTCTACTGTGAAAAATGTTTAAGGGTATCTCTTTGAACCCTTACAACGTCCCTGTGAGATATGTATATTCGTCTGTTTTATAATCAGAAAACTTGTTATACATTTACCAAAGTCACATGGCTGGTGAAAGCAGAGCCAGATTCAAATGGAGATCTTAGTCCAAAGCCTTTATAAAATAGGAAGCACTGAAATTGTCATGAGATCTGGGTTCTACTCCTAGTTCATCTACAAACTAGATATAATGTGGGTTTAAATGGCTCCTAACATCTTTGGTCTCAGACCTTTTAAAATGAAAATGTTACTAAGTGATGTCTTTACAGTTGTCTGCTTCTAATCACATGTCCTTCTCCCTCACCCCTACTCTTTTTTTAAAAAATTCCTATTATCTCTTTTCATGCAAGCAGGTGGTATAAAACTATTTGTTGTATTTGTAGATGGCTACTCAATTTAGTTGCCTGTCCATGGATAAAATATACAGTTGATTAAGACACACATATATTTTCACCTGTTTATCCCTGTTACTTAAGAGTACTGCTTTTGACTGTAGTTAATGGTAATGGTAATAATGTAATGGTAATAATGAGGCCTAAATTATTCAGGCATTGCTTACTTAAAAGTCACACAGTTTGAATCTTGGCTGAACTACTTAATATGTGACTTTGGGTAAGTTAGTTAATCTCCCTGGGCCTTAGTTACTTTGCTATAAAATGGGATAATACCTATTGCATAGACTGATTGTGAGAATTAACAATTCATGTCAGGCATTATAGACAGTGCCTCGTGCCATCATCATTATCATCATTATCATCATCCTCATTATCCAGAGTACTTAGTACCACAGTTGACTTTAGTTGAACAGTTTTGTTATTTTTCAACCTTAGGAGCCAGCTAGATATTAATAATAAGAAGAGTGTAACTGATTCAATCCGTGATGAATATGCTTTCCTTCAAAAGAAATACCCATCTCTGGCCAATAGAAATGGAACAAAGTATCTTGCCAGGACTTTAAACAGGTAACATTTTTTACCTTTTGGAAAATGAGATGTTTCTGGGTTGCCAATAGGTGTCTGAGACCTTTGATTATCAGTTCCTTACATTTTTATAGTGTCCTTGTCTGTAAAATTTCACTTTTTGTTTCTTGTATAGTAGGTTCTTATAATGTAGATATTTATTTTTATTGAGGTGGTTGGCATTAAATCATCGTGTAGTCTAGGAATGCTCAAGTGAATTTTAAAATACCTTAATCATGAAATTCTTGACAGTCATTTTACTTTTGATGATAGAACTAGATGGCAGATGACTTCATTTCCATTTTGTATTTCAGGAACTGAATTAAGATTTATAATTTTCACATAACCTATTCTTAATTTAGGATGTCTTCTGTTCCTATTCATAAAAAGAATGTAAACTATACACCTTGAATTCTGAGTATGCACTGATGGTAGAGGGATTAGAAGGCCTTTCTAAATAATTTATAAATGACTGAAGTAAAAGCTATTTTCTTTTACTTTTGGCTTATTCCCTAAATAAATTAAAGGCTGATGGATATGTATCTTAACAAGATTGATTTTCACTATGCTGAGTATCCATTGTAAAAGATAAGTCGGAAACCAAAATAATGTAGGTGGAATTGGATTGAGTAGCTTACATTCTTTGAGGTAACTGCAATAATATAAAAATTTTTTAAAAATTTATATTTGATTCTCTAGCAGTTGCTACAATTTGATGGGTTGAAGGCACATTTAAAAAGCATTTACTAAGATGGTTTCCTTCATGTCATTTTTTTCAGGCTACATATTTACCTTCTAGTCTAAGATTGCATTATTTCCTACCAGGGCAAATTGACAGGTTTCCCTATTATTTGCATTTAAAAATTTGACCTGCCTGGGTCTTCAAAATACACAATTACTTTAAAATTCTTCCTTTCTCACCTTTGTTAGGCTACTGATGCATCACATCAGAGATTGCTTGCCAGAGTTGAAAACAAGAATAAATGTTCTAGCTGCTCAATATCAGTCTCTTCTAAATAGCTATGGTGAACCTGTGGATGATAAAAGTGCTACTTTACTCCAGCTTATTACCAAATTTGCCACAGAATATTGTAATACTATTGAAGGAACTGCGAAATATATTGAAACTTCAGAGCTGTAAGTAAGAAATTTCTCTATGGATTTGGTTACCTGGATTGATAGGTTAGATAAAGATAAAAGATAAAGATCTTTAGTTACAGTGACTTAACTCTGAGATTATCTGATTGTAATTTATTATCTGTAAAACAGGAATATCATTTTGTAGAAATGATAATGTCTCATATGTATGTAAAATGCTTTATAAATTATGTAAAGCACGGTAAAAGTTTCAGGGCTTTCTTTAAAACAAGACTTTAATTGATAAGCATTTATAAAATTTTCATAATTAAAATATGTTTGTTGTTTCTTTAATACACACAATATAATTGTTCATGAAAAAATACAAAAATGCATATAAGTAAGAAGAGTAAAACATAAGGACAAAATTGCTTTTAATTACATCATTAAGAAATAATCCCTGTTACTTTGGCATTAATCTAGACATTTTTCTATGCTTCTATAAAACATATAACTGCCTGTAATACACATCTTTAGAAATCAGATGCTATGGAATCATTTCTTTAAATCAACATGTCACAAACAACTAGTAGTAATTGTATATTTGTACTCTGTCTTAAGATTTACATAGTATTTTACTTTTTAGACATACACTCTTATTTGTTCAACCAGTCCCCTACTATTGATAGTTTGCTTTCAGTTATACACAAATATAAACAATGTTGTGATGGACTATCTTTGGGCCATGTATCCAAGTAAACCCTTAGGTTAAATTTCTAGAAGTGGAATTACTAGATGAAAGGGTATATGACATCCTCAAAGTCTCTTATTATTGCTATACTATTAGTAGATTGTATTTTTTAAAATAAATTTATTGATTTTATTTGTTTATTTTTGGCTATGTTGGGTCTTCATTGCTGCGTGCAGGCTTTCTCTAGTTATGGCGAGCGGGGGCTTCTCTTCATTGCAGTGTGTGGGCTTCTCATTGCCGTGGCTTCTCTTGTTGCAGAGTACGGGCTCTAGGTGCGTGGGCTTTAGTAGTTGTGGCTCACGAGCTCTAAAGTGCAGGCTCAGTAGTTGTGGTGCATGGGCTTAGTTGCTCCGCAGCATGTGGGATCTTCCCGGACCGGGGCTTGAACCCGTGTCCCCTGCATTGGCAGGCGGATTCTTAACGACTGCACTACGCGGGGAAGCCCGATTGTATTTTTTTTGTTGTTTTGTTTTGTTTTTGTGTTTTTTTGCGGTACGCGGGCCTCTCTCTGTTGTGGCCTCTCCCGTTGCGGAGCACAGGCTTCGGACGCGCAGGCCCAGCGGCCATGGCTCATGGGCCTAGCCGCTCCGCGGCATGTGGGATCTTCCCAGACCGGAGCACGAACCCGTGTCCCCTGCATCGGCAGGCGGACTCTCAACCACTGCACCACCAGGGAAGCCCCGATTGTATTGTTTTACTACTAGCAATATAAAAGAATATCCATTTCTCTAAACTCTCACCTTTAAAAAAATCTTTTAATTTTGAAAAATAATTATAGACTTATAGGAAGTTGCAACTAAATGTACAGGGAGGTCCCATTCACCTTTCACCCCATCTCCCCCAGCGTTGACATCTTGCATATCTGTAGTACAATAAAAAGCAAGAAAATGGACATTGGTGCAATCCACACAGCTTATTCAGATTTCTCCAATTATACACATACTTCATGTCTGTGTGTTTGTATGTATGTATATAAAGTTCTATGTACTTTCGTGTGACCCAGGTAGCCTTCTATGTGAGTTAATACTGTAGAATATTTAACAAACTAATTACTGAATGGTTTTAAATGTATGCATATTAAGGGAAGTAAAGATTACTAAGATAAACCTTTAAAGAGTTCAGTGGGTAAGGTAGGTCAGGGTAACACAAGGGTTGATTAGGTGGCAAAAGGAGTATAATTTTTAATTAAATACTTCTTATTAAATATAATACATAACCAGAAAAGTGCATATAACATATGGACAGTTTTATAAGTAGTTAATTAAGCAATATCTTTGTAATTACCTAATCAAACCTTATTAGAACATTGAAGAGAGACCACTTTCATTTCTTTCAAGGATTGGGAGAGCTCCATAGTTAGGAATGCATTTGGGTTGGGTTCTGAATAGAATATGGGAAGGCAGTAAGTAGAAGGGTATTTTAGGCTTTGGAACAAAAAAGATTAACGCAGGGCGAATTTGGAGAATGGCATATACAATGATGGGATGTAACAGGAGGTAAGGCAGGAAAGGTGTCTAAGAACAAGACTGTGGAAAGTCTAGTATCTTCAGAATTTGAAGAACTTCCTACTATAAAAAAATAAAACACTTTTGGTCACAGGAGTAACCCATTTTAGAAAGATATTCTGGTCATTATGGAAACTATTTGGAGAAGGGAAAAGTTGGAGGCAGAGAGACCAGTTATTGGTAATTTTAACTATTTTAAAGTATAATACGTAGCACTAAGTATATTCACAGTATTGTACAACCATCAAATAGTATCTATTTACAAAATTTTTTATTATCCCAACAGAAACTTTGTATCCAAATAAGTAATATCTCTGTGTTCCCCTCTTCCCCCAGCCCATGGTAACCTCTGACTTACTTTCTGTCTATGAATTTCCTTGTTCTAGATATTTCATATAAGGAGAATCATACAATATTTGTCCGTTTGTGTCTGGCTTATTTCACTTAGCATAATGTTAGGCTGGTATCTTCTGCCTAGATCACTGTAAGAAAGTAGTGAATAGTGATGGTGAAAACAGAGAAGATGGGATGATTTGGGGAGATATAAATGTATTTGTAAATTTTCAACTAGACTTGAACGAAAAAAATAAAAGATAATAACCAGGGTTTCTAGTCATTAAGATAGGAAACACAAGGTGTCCAGTATGTAGGCCCAGAGATTTAATTTGTTTAAAGCAGGGATAGGCAAACTATATATAGCCCATTGACTAAGAATGACTTTTGCACTTTTAAGTGGTTGAAAAAAATTCAAAGAAGAATATTTTGTAATGCGAAAATTATATAAAATTCAAATTTTAGTGGGCATAAGTTTTATTGGAACATAGCTGTGCTTATTTGTTTACATACTGTCTGTAGTTGCTTTTGTGCTCAGTGGCAGAATTGGCGAGTTGTGACAGAGTTGTGAAAAGTCTAAAGTATTTATTATCTGGCCTTTTACAGAAAAAGTTTGCTGATCTCCAGATTGTGAATAAATAGAAATAAGACATTGTTTCTTATCTTTAAGGAGCTCATAGTCTAGTTGAAGAAAACTAGGGCAGAGAAAAATGTTTAGTAGTTCTTAGATAACTGATGTTTTCTGAAAGAACAGTTACTCAGTGTGCATGTGCATATGTGAATGCCTTTTGTGAAATGACTCCTTTCCCCATTAAAAAAATTAGAGAAACTGGTTCATAATGGATTTGAGAACACATGGAAATGGTCTAAGTGTGATTGTTCATCTGAGACAGTCTTAAAGCTTACAGTGAGACTTCTAACTTGTAGCTTCCTCCCTTTTAGTAATACTAGAAGTCATATACTTCATTGCCTTTCAGATGCGGTGGTGCTAGAATATGTTATATTTTCCATGAGACTTTTGGGCGAACCTTAGAATCTGTTGACCCACTAGGTGGCCTTAACACTATTGACATTTTGACTGCCATTAGAAATGCAACTGTGAGTATGCTTAACTTTTAGAATTTTTTGAAATGAGGTTAAAGATTATTTTTTAATCCATATAACTCTTATTTTTTTTAATGAATTGTACACTTTGTTATTTTGCTCTCATTCTTGAAATTACGAAGTGCTTTTTTATGAAAAATACCAAAAACGTGATTTATTTTAAACTTAAGGAAGAACCAAAATTATATGTGGCTATAATAAGAGCTCATAGTTTTATTTTTTTAGGGTCCTCGTCCTGCTTTGTTTGTGCCTGAAGTTTCATTTGAGTTGCTGGTCAAACGGCAAATCAAACGTCTGGAAGAGCCCAGCCTCCGTTGTGTGGAACTGGTTCATGAAGAAATGCAAAGGATCATTCAGCACTGTAGCAATTACAGTACACAGGTAATTGAGAAATGTAACAGGTTTCAGATTAAGTAGTAAAAGACATGAGGTGGTGGTTTCAAGGGGAAGGAGGAAATATAGAAGATGGGCTAAAAGTTAAAATGTAGTTCCCTTATCTAAAAGTGATTTGAAATAGTATAGTTAAATGTAGCTTCCAAATCTGATTCAGTCCAAATCTGATTCAGTACTTCAGAGATTATTTAATTTTCCTTTAAACAAAACAGACTGTTTCTTCCACCACATGTAGGAGTTGTTGCGGTTCCCTAAGCTTCATGATGCCATAGTTGAAGTAGTGACTTGTCTTCTTCGTAAACGGTTGCCTGTTACAAATGAAATGGTGAGCTATTATTTCATAAATCATTGTAATCACTGTTAATAAGTTATTTTGTACAGCTTTATGAATTTAGGCATAATGATTCCCAGTGTATTGAAAAGAAAAAGAAGCAAGTTTGTCTTATTTCAAAGGAAACTTCAGTAATTCTGGTATAAAATGCATTTTTCTCCATATTTTAATCATTGTTAGCCTGCAGCCACAGATTTTCCTGAAAATGGAGTTATTGTTGAGGATTGTGAGTAGTTTTGCTTTATTATATAGCAGCACTGATTTAATGGAAAGTTAGTTTTATCTTTAGCCTCAGTAAACTGAGCCTTCATATAGCAAGCTCTTTTTTTTTTTAACTCTGATGTACATCAGGGTAATTTGGCCATTTGTACAGTTTCCTTGTTTGATGACCTAATACCATAATATCATGGTTGCTATCCTTAAAAATAAAAATCCTGAAATTGGCAGAAATATGGAATAAGCATTTGAAATTGTCCGTATGCCTCTAATTGTTGGCTGGTTTCTTTTTTTCCTTTCTGGTCTCTAAAAGTGCATTTGGGTCTTTGGCTCCGGATGGTGAGCCCCAATGGACATTTACTTAAAGAGTACAAAACCATCCTTGGAAGTATAGAATGTAAGTGCTGCTGCTTAGTTGTTTCCCTAGCAAGCATAACCACCAGATTGAAATGAGTAAGAACATGGTTAGCCTGATCTCAGACTCTACCTACTGATATCAGAATCATTGGAATTTCATTTAAATAAATAATTTTCACTGGTTCTTGATCTTTTAGTGCTGTTCTGATACCTAAGATTTGTAAGGACAGTGCAAATGAAGGAGTTAGTTTAATCTCTCTACAACGCTAGAGAAATTAATTTCAACTTTCCTTTTTGATTATTGTCCCAATTGTCCCAATTGAACCACATATATTTAAACTAGGTGCTTCATAATTAAGGCTAATCAATCATTATCTCAGGTCGTTAAATGTATCCTTTACCCAAATAAAGTTAAAATCTTTAACTTACATCTGATTATGAAATGCTTTCTTATTGTTGAACCTGAACTTTTGACATGGAATAGTGGATGATCTAAGGTTTTAATAGCAAAGTTGCTTGGAAGTTAGATATGCATCAGGTAGATAACTTTTTTTTCCCTAACAAATACTTCTAACTACTTCAGTGTCAGAAATGCAATCTTAGATGCTAAAATATAGATAATTCAAAAGATAGAGCAAATTGTTATTTGGTATAAACTCTGTCAGTTGGAGTATAATTATCAAGTATTTATTTAGGCATCAGTTTCCTGTACTGTCTTTTAGAATTATCTGTTTAATAAGTTTATATGTTTCCTTAAGTAAAATTAGGTTGGCATATTTTGTATATAGCCTAATTTTATTTTTTTCTAGGTCCATAACTTAGTGGCAATTGAATTGGCTTATATCAACACAAAACATCCAGACTTTGCTGATGCTTGTGGGTTAATGAACAATAATATAGAGGTAAATACAATTCGAATTTGTCTTTTTTTTGAGAGAAAATCTGTTTTAGCTCAGTTATATCAAATTTACTGGGCAAGGAATAACTAACTATAAGACATATATGCACCATATTATTGTCTGTTATATGCTAAGAAGTATGCTGAGGGCATTACATTGTTTTCTTAAATTTAATTCTCAAAACCACCTGGAGGCATTGTTCTCATTTTCTGCTTGTGAAACTGTAACTCGGAAATGATCTGGGACTCATTGTTTTAGTGTTGAAGGACTGCCTGGCTCCATTTCAGTAACTATTGTTGCAGTTTATTAGACTGAAGTATGTAAAACAAAGTGGATGTTTTTTTTGTTGTTGCTGTTGTTTTTCTGCGGTACGTGGGCCTCTCACCGCTGTGGCTTCTCCCGTTGCGGAGCACAGGCTCCGGACGCGCAGGCTCAGCGGCCATGGCTCACGGGCCCAGCTGCTCCGCGGCATGTGGGATCTTCCCGGACCGGGGCATGAACCCGTGTCCCCTGCATCGGCAGGCGGACTCTCAACCACTGCGCCACCAGGGAAGCCCAAAGTGGATGTTTAAAATTGTTTTCATTTGACTCTGAAAGCTGTGAAGGAAACATTCCAAGAATTACCTAAATTATAGTAAATTTGGAAAGACAGTACTGTTTCACCATTACTGTGGTTCCTGCATTTCATGGATCCTTTTTTTTTTTTCCATTTGAGGCTAACGTTGTAGGTTGCATAATAGCTCAGCTGGAGCGAAGGCTGGTGGATAGAGTGATTTATCTGGATGCAGTTTTTTCTCTGCCACTTTTATCCAAAACAGTAAAATTTTCTGCAATTCCATAGTCCAGTAAGACCTGAGTCCCTTCTGTATCAAATTTCCTCTTATGCATATGGGTGGGGAGAATATTGTAAACGTGGAATTTGGGAACTGGAAGGGACCCTGGGTTTAAACTGGAAGGGACCCTTTGGTTAAACAGATGAGGAACCTGAGATCCACAGATGATAACAGCTGTTACTTTAGTGCTTATTTTGCTGGGCATCTGCTCTGTAACAGGTACAGGGAACTGTTTTTTAGCTACATAGTTGAGGTGACTCCTACTGTCAGAAAAAATTCCAGGGAATTGCCATGGCCCAGGTTCAGTCTCTGGCTGGGGAACTAAGATCTTGCAAGCTGTGTGGCACGGCCAGAAAAAAGAAGAAAGAAAAAATTCCAAAATGCATATAAGTAAGGCACTTTAAAACACTCAGAAAGTGGACTAGATAATAGTTATTATGTTAAAAATTAGCATGCAGACACTATCTTAAGATAGGAGTTAGTTCTTGTAACATTGAAGCCTTCATGGAAAATTTGTGTCTGGAACAGTTTTTCTAATACTGACAAGGTCATTTATGATATGATTTCAGATCAGTATTTTTCGTACAAATGAATGTCTCTGGTTTTAAGACTATGTGTCAAAGAACTTTATGTGGATATTCTCATTTAATCTTTATAGCAACCCTATGAGGGTAATGTTAATAGACTAGGAAACCGGGGGTTAAGAGTTGGTAACCCATACAGTTAACAAAGCAAGTAAGCCAGGTCTTCAGGGCCAGCTAAGGTCATAAATGGTTGGTAACAGACTAGGGTGAGAATTTCTAGTCTCTAGATTCCTTTGTGTCCTTCTTCAAAATGTATATTTAAATGCTAACTTTTTATTCTGAAGATTGTTAAAATCCATATATTTTTATTATCTATATTTTTTTATCACTGGATAAATGAAAAGTGGGTAAAATTTCTGTTAAAAAATTTTCTTACCCAGAAACATCATTGTGAAGCTTTGTTAATTTTACACCTTTTTGCAAGTTTGAGTGTTCATGAAATGCTTTCTGCTCAGGAGTATTTTGACTTCATTTAATGTAAATACTTTCCTACTGTATTTGATGCTGCCTGAAGAGCCACTATTGGCTCTTGAGAGAGCCACTATTAATACCTACATCTTTCTATATTTTCATAGTCTTGCACCTATCATGGTGCTTGACATACAGTAGGTGTTCAGTACCTATTAATTTGAATTTACAGTTGCTTTAGCTCAGTATCAGAATTACATTGCTAATATTAGCAGATTAGAAGAGTGGGCAGGTGATCAGTCTGTAAAATTAGCCAGGTTACAGAAAGGACTGTCAGTTTTCAACATTACATTTATTTCCTGGAGATAGTTAAGGATAAAGAAAACAGAACACTCTTATAGATATTTCTTATGGTTTTGTGTGTGAATTTAACACAAATGTGTGCAGGTTAGAATGATTTTTAAAGGTTTTGCTTACTTAATTTTTCTGTGATCTGTGTACTTCAAATTCTATATGGTATGCTGAAGGCTTATGTACACTTTGATATGGGAACAGTTTAAATCAGTGATTCTTAACTTGGTGGGAAAGGCAGAGATGATGTTGGTCCGCTTGAGAACCCCTGGTACAGGAAGCCAATGTTACTGACGTTGTATTATATCCCTCAGGTGTGTTGGGGCAGAAAAAAAGATTGAGAAGCATTGGGTTAAATGATTTGTTTGTTTTAAAATATAATTATGGCATGAGTCTGAACAGTGAGAGGATATACTGTAAGTTATTCACACTTTTCAATTAAGCTGAACATTTTTTTAAAGTAGGCTTACATCTCTGTGTTCTGATAATCATGAATCTTCTGCTTGGTTGTGATTTATAGGAACAAAGGAGAAACAGGCTTGCAAGAGAATTACCTTCAGCTGTATCACGAGACAAGGTAAAAAATGTTTATAAAGCATATTCCCAATATGCAAAGATGGACTGGTAAGCCTCAGAATATTACTCAGTTCTAGGAGTAATTTTTTCTTCTTACTTTAATATTCCATTGGCACTATTTCATTGTTTGAGTAAAGGTACGCAAGTTTAAAAATAGGCTTTGAGTAATTTAAAGATAAAATATTTTGAATACATAGGAATAAATGCTTAAAGGTGGATTTTAAGTATCAAGGATTTAACAGAAATTCAATGACTTTATCAACTTTGTAAAATTAGTTGAAATGACTAATGACTTTATTATAACAAGGTTTTTTTGGAGAGGGAAGATGACATTATGTACATACCAGGTTTTAGTTACCTGTAATAGTTGCAGATATTAAAATTTTTGTGTAAAAATCTGTTACCTTGAATTCTTTACCAGAAAAGATTTTATCAACTTCCAAAAATCAAAATGAAGTTTTTGGATTTGGATTTTTCTTAGGAATTCATCTGAAGAAAGCCTTAAACAAAGGTGACAATAGTACAGGAAATAAGGCAAAATAAACATTAATTTTATGTCCCATTACTTTTGTTTTTCATGTTATTATACAGAGGGGAAAATTCATATTTACAGAATGTTTCTGAATGCATTTTTGGCATCCTTGATTTTTTTCCCTGCATTTTTTGCCTTTAGTCTTCTAAAGTTCCAAGTGCTTTGGCACCTGCCTCCCAGGAGCCCTCCCCTGCTGCTTCTGCTGAGGCTGATGGCAAGGTCTGTTCTGATTCTTAATCTAAGCCTGCATGCCTAGTTTGGTGCAACATAATCATCTGGAAACAAGACACGGAACAGCAGAATATTAATATGGGATATTGTGCTAAGGTCAAATTTTAGTCTAACAGAAATTTAAAATCATTTAACAATGTATACTTCATAAATTATTGTTGACATGCTTTTGCTTGCAATATAGACAATGAACACAGAAAAAGAATTTAAAGAGGAAATTTTCAAGCCATTGGTATTTAAATTTTGCTTGTTAAACTGCATGTTTTAACGTATCTTTTAACAGTTAATTCAGGACAGCAGAAGAGAAACTAAAAATGTGAGTCTTGCTTCAGAATGAAAACGTTGGTACCTTTGGTTCTCACCAAAACACTGTCTTCAAAACCACTAAAGAACTTGTTTGTAACAGTGGCATCTATCTCTTGTTGTCTGTGTTATGTTTTTAATGTTTCTCTTATCTAACTAACTTCTAAGATGGTATTAATTCTAGTTTCAACATTGTTTTAAATAGTAACAACAGCCTTTCCCACTGTTTTCTATTACCTTCAAGAATAGTGTTGAATTTAATATTTTGGTAGGGAATTAAAATTCTGGAGATGGAAACTGTACTTTTGGACTTTTCCTCTTTAAAGGTTCTGAGATCTGTCCAGTGCTAATGGAGAATCCTCTAAGGCTTCTTTCTTATGCTTTCATTCAGTTTGCTCTTTTCACCCTAAATATATTTAGTAGTTTAACATGTGCCTCAACAGCTTAAGCAAATTCAGAAAAAACAGGGGGACTGTGAGAGTTTGAGACTGTTGCCAATTCTTGATAACCTTTAAAAAAATTAATCGGTAAGTTATTCAGATCCATTCTTATTTTTAGCTTTTTTTTTTGCCATTTAGCTCCTTTCCTTACTTATTATCCAGGTTTAAGATTCTGAACCTCAAATAAAACCTTATAAATGTCTTATCTTCTCTCAGCCCACTGTGCTAAGGTCTTAAGAGAACCATCTAAATCACTGCTTTTTATTTAACTCCTGGTATCACTCTGAATTTGCTCACTTTCCTTAAGATTTCATATGATCTATCATTCATGTATAGTTAACACGCATTTAAAAATACACTCATTTTAAAAGTAATGTATAAATATACTACTTGTATATTGATATACATTATCTTAACTACATTTTAGAGACAAATTTTGTCCAGTGTTTTGATTCAGAATGATACCCCAAACATTTTTTAACAATTGCTGTAACACTCCTCTGTTAAATTTATATAAGCCATTTTTATTTCTATCTATAATTCTGGATGCCATTTTATCTCCATTTTAGATTGTAAAACCTTAAAGAACATCTAAAAACATCTCTTAAATGTTGATGAATTACTGTTTTCCCCATTATCCTAAACAGTTATTTTTCTTTTAGAAATCAAGACTAACAGATATCCTAAAAAAGAAGGTGCAAGAGCACTTGTGATTAATGGTAGCACTAGATTTTTTTCAGTAGATCCTTTCTCAAGTAAAGGATTTCTACTTTTATCCTATGGTATTGACTATTAGGAACATAAACTGATTTGAGAAATATATAAAGTCTTAAGTTTTGGAGAATGAGTTCATTGACCTTTCAGAGAGATCATAGTTCAACAGTGTTTAAAGTTACTTCGAAGAAATAATGTGAATAGCAGTTCTGGTTTTTCTTGTGCTTTTAATGAGCAGTCCTATTTTAAAGGGCAGCTTCTACATTTTCCACAATCTCTAATGTTAGAGGAGTTGGAGAAGAGGAAAAATTTTGAGAAGTTAGCAAATAATAAAAAAGGAATTTAAAATATACTGGCTGAGGCCTTGCAAACAGTTTACAACAGAACCTCTTATTTATTTATTTATAAACCACAGTGTTACTTCTGCCATTCTTTATTTTCTTTACAAATACACTTTTTTGGGGCTGTGTTGTGTCTTCGTTGCTGCGTGTGGGCTTTCTCTAGTTGCAGCGAGTGGGGGCTACTCTTCGTTGCAGTGCACGGCCTTCTCACTGCGGTGGCTTCTCTTTGTTGTGGAGCACAGGCTCTAGGCATCATGGGCTTCAGTAGTTGTGGCACGAGGTCTCAGTAGTTGTGGCTTGCGGGCTCTAGAGCTCAGGCTCAGTAGTTGTGGCGCACAGGCTTAGTTGCTTCGCAGCATGTGGGATCTTCCTGGACCAGGGCTCGAACCCGTGTCCCCTGCATTGGCAGGTGGATTCGTAACCATTGCACCACCAGGGAAGTCCGAACCTCTTATTTAGACAGCTCAGGGTTCCAGTTATACGTGCCACCCATCATGTCTTTCTGACCCTGCCATCTCTCTGAATAGATTAAACTCCAGGTCGTTACTGGATGTGTATTCTCCTTGACTGCTGTCAAAGGAAATTAAATTAACTTTGTTTAGTTAGTATCAGTTTGATATGGTTGGTATAGGTTTTGGAATATGTTTTTTCAGGTTGCATCTGGAGGTGGTGGGGTTGGAGATGGTGTTCAAGAACCAACAACAGGCAACTGGAGAGGAATGCTGAAAACTTCAAAAGCTGAGGAGTTACTAGCTGAGGAAAAATCAAAACCAATTCCAATTATGCCAGCCAGTCCACAAAAAGGCCATGCTGTGAATTTGCTGGATGTGGTAAGCTGCAGAATTTGCTTGAGGACAAATAACCAAATTACCAGGAAAACACTTTAAAAGACAAAAGGAACTGAAGTCTCAAAAACTTATTGAATGTTAAATGTTGTCATTTCAAAATGGCACAAAAGTAACTTTTTTCTCCCCCTCACCCCATTTAGCCAGTACCTGTTGCACGAAAACTATCTGCCCGTGAACAGCGAGACTGTGAAGTTATTGAAAGACTCATCAAATCTTATTTTCTTATTGTCAGAAAGAATATTCAAGACAGGTTAGTACTGTTATATAAATCAGACTAGAATACTGCGAGATGATTTCATAATCTGTTTTGAAAATACAAATATTTTAAAAAATTTACGTTTTTATTCTAAATCAAATGGATTATCTGATGTTTTGCAGTGTGCCAAAGGCAGTAATGCATTTTTTGGTTAATCATGTAAAAGATACTCTTCAGAGTGAGTTAGTAGGACAGCTGTATAAATCATCCTTATTGGATGATCTTCTGACTGAATCCGAGGACATGGCACAGCGCAGGAAAGAAGCAGCTGATATGCTGAAGGTAATTACTGTGAATTTTTTTGAATTTTCTTACTTGGGTTGTAGGTATAAACATTTATTGTTTAAAATGCATTCTGATCCTTGGAGATACATATATATAGTCTTTGTATGATGGCTAATCTTTTTTTCTTTTGGCACTTGATTAGATTCAAATTTCAGAGGAGACACTGGTTAGTATAAATCAACCACATATAAAGTGGAGAGGTTATCCCACATTAATTCAGATTCTTTCTTTGATATTCCTTGTTATTATAACTTAAGCATTTATAATTTTTATAATTTTCTTTAATGCAGGCATTACAAGGAGCCAGTCAAATTATTGCTGAAATCCGAGAGACTCATCTTTGGTGAAGAGAACTATGTAATACTGAGACTCACTGACTTGCTAGTTACTGCCTACTTGAGTAGAATTTTATTTATGAACTCCTGTGTATTGCAATGGTATGAATCTGCTCATGTGAAGACTGGCTATAAACTGAAAATTACACTCTGTATTGCAGAACGAATCACACATTTAATCCAAATAATAAATGGCTGTTTCTAAAATTTCCTAGTATATATAAAATACATTGTCTATCTTGTGACAGTTTCATCTGAACTTAAAAAGAACTGTTAATAATTCTAGTTGTACAAGCAGTTTGTCTGTGGATAAGATGACCTGTGTAATCTGCTAGTAGTCTTAAAGCTGCTGCCATAGCCCTTCAAGAAGAATGCACCAAGACACCATGTCATACGACTATAATGCATGCACTATTATTTAAACCGAACTGGCTTTGAAAGAGGTGGGTTGACAAGTTACTCAGTAGTCAGTCACTATTCCACCTGTTCTTTGATTTAGTTTTATTGAGCTTCTCTGAAACCTTTGATGTGTTTGTAAGAAAGCTGAACACACGAGAGGATCTGTAACATTGACAATGATGTGATGTGCATAATGTGTAGCTACAGTCCTTCCACTTCTGGATCCACATTCCCCTGGTGCGTTAAAAATTACAATATCATCTTTGATCTTACTTAAACCTGGAAGCATGAGTTATGTTTTCCTGCATTAAGAACATCTAGCCTTGATTATCTAGTAAGACTTGGTAATGACCATCTTTCCTTTTAGTTTTCAGAAGTCCTAATAAATTCCCCTTGGTTTTCAAATATAATAGTAATAATTCAGATACATTTTTAAATTGGAGCCCTCAGACCATGCTTCAAGATTCACTTGGAGGTGGGACTTAAAACCAAATACTGTGGTGATTTTAAGTGTATCTTCTTCCTATTAGTTGTTAATAGTTACTTTTGCTTCACACCAACAAAGTACATTAGAATAGAAAGTAATGGTGGGGCTTTATTATTTAAGGAAAAACATCCTGACACACACACATACTCTTAAAGGCTTTCAGGGGTTGGGAGTAAGGTTTAGAACATATATACATTTTACCAAAATTCCCCAGGTGATTCTTGATATGAATTACATTATAAGTTTTAAAATGATAAATTACATATTACAGATATTAAAGTCTATTTTTAAGTTACGACATTTATGAAGGACTATTGGCAGGAACATATGAATATGTCTGTTACTCTTGGCTAATGGCACCCATTTACTGTACTAAGACACAAGAGACTCAGCAACTGATCTCAAACATAAAAAAACAGATTCAGTCTGATATGATATGGTACTACTTATACTTAGCAGTACCATCTTCATAGAATACATGCTTCCAGAATGTTTATTAGCATACTTTAAAATCACTCTGCCATTATTAAACCTCAGTTTTGAAATTATAGCCATCCATGATTTACTTATTTCAGATAGATCAGATGACTTCCATTCTAGTCTAGCTTTTTTAATTTGTAAGAGGGGAAGAAAACTTACAATGCACCTTTCTCTAGCAAATTTCAAATTGAAAACATTACCTGCTGTGATAATGCACTTGCTAGTACTATACACCGTGTACAAAGAAAAACAGAGACAAGAGGTATGCAAAGAGAAAACCTCCTTTTGTTGACACTTAAACTGAGTAAAGTTCTGAAATGCAGAGATGATCTCTGACATTTATAATGGATACCTGTATGTTCTTACTATGTAAATAAACTTGCTGGTATGAAGTGACATTAAAGTTTGTCAATAAATGAATTCTTCCTAACTTTACTCCCAGAAGAAGGTTTAGATAAACTATAGCTTTTTTAACATATAAATCTACTTTGGAACATAGCAATACAGCTTACACTGTATGAAAGTTTTATGACTTTCTTCTTTTTAGATTTTCATAATTGACTGAGGTATTATTACATCTCCATGTTTTGCATATGACGATAATGACTTGCTCCAAGTAATCCAGGTAGTAAATAGCTAGAATTTGAACTCTAAAGCCATGCTTTGCTGCCTGTAAGATTTTTCTAGAACACATCTGATTGCAAGCCATTTTGTGTTTATGTTTGTGCTTCACTTGATGCTCAGGGCAAATAGGGGTGCTATTACCTTCAATATTTCAGATGTTGGAAATAGTTCTGGAGAATCAACTTGCCTAAAGAATGTAGAGCTTAATTTAACTAAGTCTTGATTCCAAATCCTTTAAATTTGACCTGAAAACTTCCCTTACTGGAATGTCTTTTGATATTCTCAAATGATTAGATATTTAGTGTATATATTTTGCCTCTATTTTATCTTGTTGGTTACTTAACTTTTCAGTTCATCTCAAGCTGCAATCTGCTTGGGGACATAAGTTGAAACTTAAAACTAATTTAAAAGTTGATAAATTTATAAGACATTGCTACCTTTTTTTTACTGATTTTAGAAAACAAGGCTATGAGTAAATTTAATTTTATGGAAACACAGTCAAGGGACTGGAAAACTGAATTAGAAACTTTCTGAAAAGTCAAGTACTGACTTTTCTTTTCCTTGAAAAGAAACTATTTCTACTGTAATTTCTAATGCCAGCTACGGCTTCCTCTAACTTTTCTCCCTTTTTACGGAGAGCTGTATTTGCTTCCTAAACAACAAAAAACCTCTAATGAGATACACACCTGATATAAAAGTATCCACGATTACTTATACTACCTCTTTTTCATTGTTCCTCCTTATCTCCAAAACAGCAAGGACAGGATAGGAAAGACAGCATTTAGTTTTTCATAAAGCGTAATTATTAAAATAGAGATTAACCCTAGAAATCATGCTTTTCTGTGGTAGTCCTTAATGTTTAAGGATCAGGAAATAAAATATCCCACTATTACACAAACTTATCCAACCTATATAAATAATGAAATTACTCACACTGTGAGGCCTAGAGTACACTCCATTCTTTGTCTTTGAGTTGCATAAGTGAAGGTATAAATTCGTACATCTTGAGAATGAATGATGGATAAGTTTGAACCACTGGAAGGAGTTTTCATCATAGCTGAAGCCATTTTATAATGTAGAAGTTCCTTTTTCCTATTTTAAGTAACGAAAGCCCATTCTTAAGAATATGTTGTCCAACAACTAAAACACTCTCAGGATTTGTTACTTGTCTGTGATTTATACTGACTCCACCTTCTGTTATCATCCGATACCTGAAAAATAAAAATGTTCAGTAATTAGATAAATCTAATCACTGTTGACCGCTCCCAATAATACAGATACATCATTATTTCATTTAATTTCAAAGGCTCTCCTATTGAAACCATTTAGCACTAAATTGTTATCTTCATGTTTATTAGATTCTGCCTCCCCTTTAACGTTCTAAAGGAGAAATTCAACTAATATTTTAAATAGGTTGGGCAACCCCACTATTCCCCAGAATAAAGAGGATACAGACTGAATGTGAGAGGGGTGTGTGAATCTGTTTACTTAGGGCCTCTGTTCTGTGATCTTCTCAAATTGTGACAATCCCTAAGCTGACTGATCCCAGTGTATTTATACAATAGTGGTCACTTAAACGTAAGCCTTTTCCAATGCTGGAGAAAAAACTGACCAGGTTAGACTAATTAGAGAGAGTATAGTAATACTAGATTTTAAAGAAAATTTAAGGTATTTTCAGCAGTAAGTACTCAGTTTTCACTTGATTCTCAGACTAACTTAACTTCTACAAGGAATGAGATGCCATTATCAGGAAAAACACCACCTCTAGAAACACAGGTTGTGAATTATAACTGTGAACCTAAAAGTTAAACAATCTTACCCTCGGGGACCACCTGGAATGGCATTTGCTTTGCGGCACGTATCTAGGACACTTGTTCCAGGGTCAAGAACTAATTCAGAAAATGAAGCTTCTTTAAACAATTCTTTTAACTCTTGATCAGACATGACCTCCAGTGCCTCTATGCTGCTATGATAAAGGGCTTGTGTACACCTGAAAAACACATTTTGAGAGCCACATCATGTTGAGTGCTTACTTAGACATGTGTTCTAACACCCAAAAACCAGTTATGAAGTACCCATTATGTTCCAGATGGAAAGTTTTTCAAACAGCAACATTGATCTTGTATAATTTATAAGCTTAATTCAGGATAATCTTTCTTTCTAGTAAATGTAGGCTAGTACTTTAAAGCAGTTAACGCTGACAGTCCTTGTTAGTGGTAAAAGATGACTAAAACATTGGCTCCAAATGTCCTCCAGTCTCTTAACTAATTAATCAAGTGTTCATTATTCTAAGAGGCCACCTTTTAGCAGAGTCCAGCCCTTCTTGTCCATGAACAAGCTTTGTTACTTCTGTAGCAAGTCGTTTCTGAGGACCCCGCTTTTCTGGCTCTTTGACATGCAGCTGCATTATGTGGTCAATCTCTGGAAGGGGCAGAAAAGTGAAGAGCTTCAGGTACCTTTGGGACAAAAAAAAAACAAATCCCGTTAGATTTATATAACATACCTAATTTTTATCTCCAGCTCCCTTACCCTTTAAAGAACATCCTGCTTACTTTAGAACTTATTTTTAATTATGAAATATAACATACAGAAATGTACTGAAAATGACAATAATACACACACCACCCTGACTGAAGATGTTACTATTTTGCCATCTTTGTTTCAAATCCTTCCTTTTTAAAAAAGTCATAAAATAGTATAGATATAGATGAGGGCCCCATCCACCTCAGATATATTCTCTTTCTTGCCCCAGAGACAACCACTAATCTAAATTTGTAGGCATCCTTCCCAAGCATGTTTTTATATTTTTGTTTTCTGTGTATGTACTCATAAATAAAAACTGTAATTTAAAAACTGGCAAATATTTTATATGTATCAACTTTTAAAATCTTATCTTTGGTGAAAAGCACAGAGAAATACACAAACAACAGACATAGTTTAATGAATCATAAAGCAAATAGCTGTGTAACTATCACCTGTCTAGGTATACAACACTGCTCCTACCCAAATCCCCTCACCCCTCCAAGGTAACCGCTCTTTGGACTTTTCATGGTAATTACTTCCTTGTTTTTATATTTTTACCATCTCAATATGCCTCCCTAAACAGCATCACTTAGTTTTGCCTCTTTTTAGACTTTATATAAACAGAATCATACAGAATATATATCTTTTGGTTACTCTGGCACACCATTATGTTGGTGATTCACCCATGTTGCTGTGTGTACAGCTGCTGAGTACACATTCCATGTTATGAATGCTTCGTAATGTATTTATTCTAGTGTGGATATTTGTGTTGTTCCTACTCTTGGACAGTGGTTGATGGTGTGCACATGTGCACTCATCCGTTAGGGATGTGCCCAGGGGGAGGGACTGCTGATCACAAGTCATGAGTATTTGACCTGAGTAGGCAGAGCCACATATTTTTCCAAGTGGTTCTATACCTGTAATGTAAGTGCTTGACATTAAGCTTTTGATTGCTTAATGCCAAGGTATCCATTTCAAAGACATCGATCTCGAATAAGCATACTGCCAAATGTATGACACAGCTAGTACCAAACCAACCAGATAAGGAACCAGGCTGCCGCCACTCATGAAAGTCCCCTTTCAGAAAGCCCTGGGTAGCCGAGATAACTGACTGCTTGAGTGACCCCTCTTCACCTTTCCCACTCCCTAATTCTCACTCTATGTTTTAAATTAGCCAGTGAAGAGTGAACCTGCGAAATCCTAGGCACCCCAATAAGGACAGAGCTCCGGGCCCATGCTCCCTCCTTCCCCATCCCTGACTCACTGTGTGGCCCCTGTAGTGCCATGTGCCCTCCAGAAACTGTAAGTAACAAATCTTTTTTTAAAGTTCCCTGATGATTATTGCTGAGCTGTCTCTTACAATCATAAGGACCACAGCACTGGTCCAGCCACAAGGTTGGCTCTGGCCCAGGAAATGTCTGTGAGGGCTCCTACACAGTATGGACCGAGGTGAGCACCCCCAGGCATTTCTAGCTCATGGTATCACTACCAACAGGCTGAGGCCCACACAACAACTGGCAATGGCATAGTCGGCAGGACTGCATGATTGCCCTTTAGCTTTGACTAGTTTACTAACTGGCTAACCCAGGTGGGCAACACCATTTGGGAGGACGGCAATGCATGCTGGAGGTCTATCATTCTATGCCTTTTGCATATTGCCTCTGCTGTGCTGCCAGCGGTATCCATCCCCAAACGTCACTGCTGCCATAATTCAATGATCTCCGCAGAGCAGTGTGATCAGTGATCAAGGCCATATGGTCTAATGAGATGATCAGACGACAAATTATACAGACATTGATTGAGTACTAATGTACATGAAGGTCCTCCACATCTCAAGGCCAAGGAAAGCTAATGAGGGTGGAATGGACCCCAAGGCTATTATCACTGCCCAAGCCGAGGCTCTGAGCTAAAGGCAAGAGGAAAGAATAATTCCCACAGGTAAGAAGGAGGGAGGCCTCCCCCTGGGACTGGTGGGTCATAATGGGATTACACTTCCTAACCTGGATGAATGGAACAGCCTTGTATCAGGAAACTATTGGCAGAGCAAAAGGGGAAATACAGTCGACGCTGGCTGTCACTCTCTGTCCCCCAAACTCGATGGGATATCGTGGGTCCAGTACCTGGTATGATGTTGCTAAACAATGGACAAATATAAATGTCCTGAACACCTTGTGCCAATGCCTCGTAAGACCCCTGAGGAGGTACACCAGCTCCTTGATAATACAGAACCCCTATGGATGCTTCCTGGATGTTGCTTAGAGTCGCTGAGTACCAACATTCCAAGGCTCACAGTGAATGGAAAACATGAGATTAGGCCTGTCTCCTGCCGTGCAAAAGTGGCACGGTCCAGTGGGTTTATCACTTCTATGACCAGACTCACTCAAGTGACCCCCTCTTCATTCTAACCCTGAAGAAGTCCCATTTGACCCTGAGTCCAGAGAATTCTTTTTACAAAGTGCTCCCTCTAATCACAGGGTAGTGCTCCTACATCTTACTGGGACTGTCAAAACCATTCAAAAGGCACTGGAGAGCACTGACAGTGTTCCTATACATGGAGGAAATTACTCATTAAACCACCACTGTACTCAGATATAACAGGTACCAGGCCTTTTCATGTTCTGGAGGCAACGCCCTCACCGCTCACTAATTCTTTGCCACAATCACAATCACATGCAAGTCTGCCACCTTCCACTGGGGCGAGGCACAACAATGTGTTTTGGAAGCTGCCCAGCAGGCAGTCCAAGGAGCCCTACCTTTAGTCCCACCTGGCTCCACATTCCAAGTCAGTGCTTGACCATATCTGACTATGCCCCCTTGCAGTCTCTGGACCAAACATAAGTCTACCTGATTTCCTATGGGCTTTAGGATTAAGTGCCTAACCCCAAAGGATTCTACAGGGTTCTTTTAGAAACTGAGGCCCTAACTGGCCCCCAATCAATACTACTCCCTAACGCCCTGGGTTAGAGATGCCTCTGGCAGAAGCTTAACACCACAACTGATGCCTCCTTGGTAAAATGAAAATGGTACCTTCAGGAGACGGCTAACCTTGATGTCAAAGCCTTTAAATATTACAGGAGGGGGCTTCCCTGGTGGCACAGTGGTTAAGAATCCACCTGCCAATGCAGGGCACACGGGTTTGAGCCCTGGTCCGGGAAGATCCCACATGCCAGGGAGCAGCTAAGCCTGTGCACCACAACTACTGAGACTGCGCTCTAGAGCCCGGGAGCCACAACTACTGAGCCCACGTGCCACAACTACTGAAGCCCGTGCGCCTAGAGCCCGTGCTCCACAAGAGAAGCCACCACAATGAGAAGCCCATGCACCGCAACGAAGAGTATCCCCCGCTCGCCACAACTACAGAAAGCCCATGCACAGCAACAAAGACCCAACACAGCCAAAAATAAATAAATAAATAAAAGTAGGGAAAACTATATTATGATTCAGAGTTATAATTATATATCTGAAAAATCAAAAAAAAATTATAGGAGGGTGTAGCTTCCCTCATGATCAGCTCCTTCCTCTTCCTCTGGCTGCTTGGGGAGCCCGTTGGAACCAACTGTCTGAGACGGACAGGGAATCCATATTCTTCACCAATGGCAGCACCACCACATATGCACTGCAGCTTGCTGGAGGGCTGTAGCATTCCCCCGGTCTCAGGCACCTCTCTAATTGAAGAAGGCAGTCCCGGCTCAGCCCCATTGGCAGAACTTGTTGCTGTTCACTTAGCCCTTAGGGAGCCATAAAGAGGCCTCTGGCAGATCCACATTTTCACAGACTCCTGGGTTATTGCTAATGGCCTCGCGGTTTCGTCTGGCCAATGGCTAAGGGACAATTTTCTCATATAAGACAAGCCCATTTGGCCCAGACATGGAAGGAGTCCCCAATTCCTATCATTGTTAAGTCTTATGTTTCCGCTCAGACTACCTGCTCTATGCTGGAAGCCATTTTCAACAGTACTGCAGATTCCCTCACTAAGCCACCACACTGCCCAGCACAGACCCTTCCTACCAGCTTGAAAAATGGGCCCACACAACCTTGGGTCACCAAGGAATTAATGCCTTAACAGTTTGGGCTTAATTGAGGGGACTTCCCATCTCCTCAGCAGCAGCCAAAGTTGTGATAGACGACTATTCTCTGCTCCCAAACCAAACAATGGAGGATATCCAGATGGGGACATATTCCCTGGGGAGAGAAACCATGCTCCCACTGGCAGGCTGATTTCACTGGCCACTGCCCCCTTCTCCTGGGGCCTCCAGATACGCCTTCACAGTCATTAATACTTACACGGGACTCCTTTGGGCAACTCCCAAATCTCTTTCCTCACTAAATTTATTCTCGTTCCCTTTGGATCGCCAGACATTACTGACTCTGACCCACTTTACCTCTCCAGAGATTAAACAAAGGGCTCTCCAACATAATATTCTTTGGAATTTCCATCTAGGCTATAGCCCCAGGCAGCTGGCCTCACTGAGCATCACTGGCTTCCTTAAAGAGACACTCCTGAAATTAGTTTCAGGCAAGTGGTCCCCCAAATGGACTGAACTCTCGCTCCAGGCCCTCATCTTGTTTAATTCTTGCCTCCTGGGCCTTCCTACCCTATATACCAACTGTTATGCACACATCCAAATCCCACTTTTGGTCAC
Organism: Orcinus orca; assembly: GCF_937001465.1. Classification (NCBI taxonomy): domain Eukaryota; kingdom Metazoa; phylum Chordata; class Mammalia; order Artiodactyla; family Delphinidae; genus Orcinus; species Orcinus orca. The sequence continues at coordinate 26,981,041 of NC_064569.1, forward strand.
CTCTGGCAATCCTCAAGCGTTTACCCTCCAAGAGAACTCTCCATTCATGTAGCGTTCTTTATTTTTGCTCAATGGTGGTTTTCAATGTTCTGCAGGCAAGTATTATACATTTAAAAATTTTTAAGAATTATTCCTAAGTTATTTTGATGATAGTTATGTCAAATGATATTTTTTTGAAAAATTCACTCCTTTGTTGCAGGTGTATTTCTCATTAATTTATATTCTTCTAAGAGTTTAAGATATTGTGAATTAATAAGAAAATCACTTTAAAAAAGGACCTTCAAAAGGATCTTCTTTTATGTTAGAGAAAAGGAACTTTAGAGACAAAGGTGAAATAAAAGTCAAGATGAAAGGAGTAAAAAACTAGAATATGCAAGCAATAATGTCCTAAGAACCTGCTAGATGTAGATCACAAACTTGGCTCTAAGTTTTCTAGCACCCACAGTGGTTTTCTGCTTTAACCAACAAAAAGTGTTTAACTACAATGTTCTGTGATGTACTAGCCTTAAATAGAATCTACGTTAAAACAAAACAAAAAAACTATGAAGGGTACAGAGAGATTCAATGGCTAAAATTTATCATGAGTTTTAATGAACTTAATTTTTCTCAGCACACAATTAAGAACTCACCTTTCTACCAAATCATCTTGCTGCCTGACAAAAAATTGATACAATTCAAAAGGAGATGTCTTATCTCTATTCAGCCACACAGCATTGCCAGCAGACTTTCCCAGTTTTGCTCCAGTTGTACTTGTAATTAGAGGAACAGAGATTCCAAATACATCTTCTCCAGTCAACCTATGCATAAAGAAGAACTTTATTATGTGCTTTAAGCTCAAGTGGTGGTAGGTTCTGCTAATCATTCTCAGATTTCAGTCTGGTTTCTTGCTCTAAGAAAACCTCCTTGACCTCCTAAACCTGGATTCCTGTCCATCTTACTGCTTTCACAGCACTCTATTGTGACATTTGTCATTCTGAGCTGCAATTGAACCAGTGACTCTGGGCAAGCCAAGGGGAAGTGCTGCATAACTGGGGCCTAGACATTTTTAAAGGTTGGGTAGGAAGGGGAGAGAAAACTGGGTAAAGAGGAGTCAGGTAGAGACACTAAAAGAGGTGTCTTAAAGGGATTTTAAAAATCAGTAGCACATGAGCTAGTCCTGTAGTTCATCTCCCTCAAGAAAGTGCCACTGAAATCTACATTATTCGCCAAATATTTGGTGCTGAAAAAAATTTTTTTGAGATGCCAACCAATGACTAACACTTAGCTTCACGGAAGGTGCAGAGCAAAGCAGAGACTACTCAAAGAGGCCCAGTCACGTTCAGGTTATAAATGAAGACAATCTTTCAAATCAGAAACACAGAAAAAGCTTCTTAAAAGCAGCAAACGCATACAATCCGAATCCTGACTAGGAGGGTCTATTTCCTTCAGAGCTCTATAATATGTCCCATACCTAATACCATTACTTCAGCCCTTTAGTTCTCATTAGCCAGTGATATTAAATTAATCCCATTACGGACCCTTAATGGAAATAGAACCAACAAGGGCAGGAACGAAGGGCGTCATTCCACAATGCTAACAATGCAACACAGGCTATTCGTGTGTAAATTATTTAGTCTAGGATTTCTCCAGGTCTAAAGGCGCTTACTTATGGATGAACTCGTATCCGGACATGATATTGCCCAGCTGATCAGATCCACCCAGCTGGACCCGGCATCTATAATGCTGGAACAGGTAGTAGAAATCATAGGCCTGGAGCACCTGGTATAGAAACTCGGCCAAACTCATGCCTTCGGAGCTCTTGAGCCGAGTCTGCACGCTCAGCCGGCTTAGCAGCGTGCCCATGCGGAAATGGCCGCCCACTGCCGCTAGGAAGTCCACCAGGTCCTGCTTCTGGTACCACGCCGAGTTGTCCAGCACGGTGAAGCTGCCCCAGGTCCGCCCATTAGCGAAGAGCTGCTGGTGATTAGCCGCCAAGGCTTTGAGCCCTTGGCGCAGGGCGCGCGCGTTGCTTTGCACGCGCTCTGCTTCCAGCGCCTCGCGCTCCTTGGTACGGCCACTTGGGTCTCCCAGGCGCGCCGTGGCGCCGCCCACCAGGGCGATCACGTTGTGGCCCGCTCGCTGGAAGTGAAACAGGCCCAACAGCGCCAGCAGATGCCCCACATGAAGCGAGTCGGCCGTGGGGTCGAAGCCGCAGTAGATAGTCTGGGGAAAACTGCCCGCCGTGCCACGGTCGAAGAGCTCTGGGAGCTCTGTCTTCGTACCCCTCTCAGGGAAGAACTCCTTGAACAGACCCCGAGCCTTCTGCATCGCCAGCAACCCCTGAGCGCCCGAGTGGGCCTCACGCAGCCCCAGGGGTAAGACTCCTGACAGGCCTGGGGTACCAAGCCCCTGGCCACGGGAAATGCACCGCAAGATGGGCGCCGCCATGTTAGCGGCGGCACGAAGGGAATGCTGGGATCTTAGAGGCCCACCACAACCCTCAGTGCCCGCCTCCTACAATTCCTACGGAATTTACTTGTGCTTTTTTTCTGCGCATGCCCACGTAGGGCGGGGCGGTTAGTTACGGAGCTCCGCAGCCTTGGAGTTCTGACTACGTCGGTGTAGTTACCGCTTAAAGTCTGGTCACCGTAAGTACACTAAAACTTAATTTCCTCATCCGTAACTTGGCTATGTTTATGATAATAGTTCCTATCTCAGATGAATGTTGTGAGAATTAAGAAGGCACCTGGCACATATTGAGCATTCTAAAATATTAGCTTTTGTTTAAACTTTCACGTAAAAATAAGTTGTGTCGCGCAAGTTGTTTGAAATCTCAGTCCTATGCAAAAAATTGTTCACAGAAGTTGTGAGGGGTCAGGAATTGGTTTAACCTCATGGAGAGATACGGGGTTGGCGTCGAGACGCAATTTCGTAATACTGATTTCCAAATGGATGAGAACACCTCAGCCCCCAGTATTCATTAGCCTCTCCAGGAGGTGGCAGTCTTGTCCAAGCTATAACGAGATAAAATTCAATAAATGCAGAAAGCCCAGTTTTATTAATTTATTTCAATTACAGGTAACCAGGTGGGACACAGCTTTGGCATAAGTGGATTAAAATTAGTAATCACATTGGTACAGCAATAGCCAGGTGTTAACAGTTCTCCAAGCACTAGGGATGGGGGTCTGTCTGGCAGCTGGCTGGCAGGGATCCAACTCCAAAACTCCATTTTAAAGTCTCATTTCTGGAATCACTTGCAATGCTAACTGTCTTAGATAGAGTTTCCTGGGAAAGAGACTCGAGTGGGAGATTTGTGTGCAGAATTATTGGGGTGTGCCCTTGGAAACGACATCTGTACTGAAGTGATGGAAGCAGGGTTGGGCAGAGGGAGGGGTTGCTCTATGAACACTTTCTTCAGGCAACTCCATAGGGAGCTCTGGAGCTGGGATTTCCTTTCAGAGTCATGCTGATTAGAGGCAAGGGGGCATGCCTTTGTACCCTGTTATTGACCTGTCCTTAAATGTGGAATGCCCCGCTGTGAGTCATCGGCAACCAGTACTCTCAGCGGCTGGGAGATTAAGTGCATTGGTCCTGAAGCCGGCATCTGGGCCATGCTCCAAACTGTTCCCTAAAGGATCTTTTCCATTTCTTAACATTATAAAGTGACTTAACAGAATGAAATATTATTTTTAAAAATTAGTTTCTTTGTATATGTGATTATCAGTGAGTTTCTCATTGCCAAACAGTAACTTCAGTAGGAATTTTAGATACTTATTCATCAGGCTATGTATTTGTATCCCAAATCCCATAATTTTTTTTCCCCAAAGCACATAAACTGAATGATTTAATTTAATATCAGCAAGAGCCAAACTGAATCTTGATAATGAAAATGAAGACACAGCAATGTTTTCCTCCAGAAAATGAACATTTGAAGGAAGAAACATTTCTTTAAAAAAAGTTTATTTGTAAAAGACAGCCTCTTGCAACAAGGTTTTGTATTTATATTTTGATTCTGTGAATTAAAGTGATATTTTAAACTGCATTGAATGTAATTCATTGAATGTCTATCATTATCTTCCTGCCTCAGTTTAAAAGATGCTAGATTAAAAAATATTTACAGTTCCTTCTGGTCCTGAAGGAACTAAGCAGGGCATGTTCTAACTCTCATGTTGCTATTCAAAATATCTTAAAATTTGCCATCATAACCAGTTTAGCTGCAGTCTTGTTTCACACCACTTTGATCAGGGACATATTTCAGTATGTGTAGCAGGAAAGTCTCCTGAGCACACAGCAGATGGTGCTTCCTATTTAGTACCTAACACACAGGAAGATTTTAACATTTTCATAGGAGTATCTTTCATTCTTGAGGTTTCTGGTTAATATGACAAGTAACTATCTGTGACTTTTACAGGTATGTTAGTAATTTTATACCAGAATCTATGACTTCATATTGTGGTTTAGTTACTTAGTCACTTCAGGAGATCATACTTCTTATAGAACTCTACCTGTTTCACCATTCCTTGATTGCCTGTGCTTAATGGAGAAGAACTTTTGTGTACAATGAAAAATAGAAAAATTTTATCTGACATTAGAACTTATTATAAGGTCTTTATAGATTTGAGTTCTGCTTGGTGTCTTCTTAAACTTAGTTGTATTTCATGAACCGGTAGTGAACTCTGGTACAGAAGGTATTATCAGAACAAGTGCTATGTGAGACTTGACAGTGGCTCAATAACAGCAAGTTATTTCCTTTTAATAATTTGTCTTGGTGTAATAGGAAGAGTGCAGCTTTGTCTAAAAAATGGAAGCAACTGAAGAAGGTGGGACTTTAAAATCTTTGGAATTATATACATGGCTGAAATTTTATGATGCTGGAACTTGATTTGAGCCTGGGGTAAGTAAAGGGGCACAAGTTGATTCTTGCTGGGTTTTTTGGCTTCAGAAGTGAATGAACAATGTTAAAATGTATTTTAGAAAATATGGTTTATCTCAACTGTGATAACTTGAGGTTAGCTAACCTTGAATTAGGGGGACATGTATTTCATAATTACTCTTTCCTGAAACAAAATGCCATATAAATATTCATTTTGAAGGGATCTATATTTTATATGGTTTGATTTTCAAAATGTAAACAATTATAAATATAATAGCATTTAAAAAGCGTAAAGATTAATAGTGTTTTAACTGGCCTCTCACAAGTTATGCCCTACAGTTTAAAGTTAGGCACTCCTACTTAATTCTGAAGTGTTTATCTGTAACATGGTACATATTCAGACTATAGCAGAGATCTGCCTGGGGCTGAAATATGAGCTTATCTAAAGGTCACAGCAAAATGACAGCAGAAAGGAGGATGAGGAATTCTGATCATTATAATTACTATAAAATATTGTTCTGACTTGTGTTTCCTTTTTTCTCCTGGAGACTGCAAGTATACGTTTGTTCTGGAACATAAGTGGTGACATAGGATGCAGAAAGAAGTGGCTAGGAGTAAGGAATAGAAATTGTATTTAGTGATGGCCTTCCTTCCAGATAAAGTATTTCCATGATATTTCTATTTCCTACTACCTGAGAAAAGAAAAAAATAATTTCTAAAGGCTGGTTTTGAGCCTTTGTATAATAATTAATGTCAGTCTGCCTCATAATTTCATCTTCTCTCATGGCTTCACTGTTGCAAATATTCTTGAAACACCATAAATCCTAAAGAATCCTCCCACCCTGTCCACCCTTACCTGTAAGCCAACCCTTCCCATTTCATTCCAAACAAATTCCTTCTAGGAAGTTTCCTTTGCATTAGGTGGGATGTTTTCACTATCCAAGTTTTCATGTCCCTAAAATATATTAAAATGTGAAATTAGTAATGCTCACCCTTCTCACAAGAAAGTCCATTAAATTTGGTTAAAAGTATAAATTTATGCAGATCAAGTGCCTTGAAACCTAGTCTACATCCTTTTATTGAAGTGGCTCTGATGCTTTTTGAGTTGGTGGTCATCTTAACATCCAAACATTTTTCAGAAGAGATTAGTTCTTTGAAGCTGTTGGTTGCAGGAGCATATTAGACCAAAAAACAAACCCCCCAAAAACCTGTTACTAAATGTGAATTTTCTTTCTGTACTGGAGTTTAAAGGACACAAACAGGTGTTCATTCTTTGTTATGCTACTTTTGTAGTCAGTGGAATAACCTATAGGGTTCACAGTTGCTTTAAGTATATGCACCTGATCACATACCGATGTGGCTGGATAATGTTTTGAGATATTTATGTTTTTTTTTTTTAATCCTTCATTTTCCCCTTTCTATTCTATCCATTTAATCTGACAGAAAGTTCCATGTGTCAGTGCCTGGGGGAAGTCAGGGAGGAATGCGGAATAAGTCTGGAATTTTTGTGACTTTTATTTCCAAAAGTCAAAAACCTAGGGACAGGCTAAAGTTTGAGGAAATAAGCTTGGAGAAAGTGACAGGATTCTCCTTGTTAAGGAGGGCCCTAATCCTGGGCAGGAGAGCCTGGGTTGTTGGCCCTGTTTGCAAGAGGAGCTATGCAGTGCTGCCTGGCCTCAAGGAGATGGTCCTGATGTACCTCAGGCCTGGGGTTCCTGGCCTCACCAAAGATGCCTCTGCTCCATTTGAGACAGGGTAGTGCCTCAGCACTAACTGGAGGCCTCAGAGAACTGCCGTGGGCTTGACCAACAAAGATGGCTAGAGTGATCAGAATAGGTTGGAGATTATTATTTCCTGGGACTCATGAAGGATGATCAAATTTTGATGAAAACCTGGAAGGGGAGAGAAAGAAGCCCAATGATGATGGAGAAGCAATTTTCCACCATTCTAGTTGTTAAGGACTCAGAACTTTGTTCATTCACTTAACAAATTTTTATTAAAAGTATTCAATGAATCAGGCACTGTTCTAATGTCTCAGACACATTCAACCAAAGAAAGATCCCAGCCCTAGTGGAGATGAAATTGCTTATGAAGTTATGTTTCACTGAGTGGTCCTATTCTTCACCAACTTCCTTTTTCTGACCCAGGGTCCTTTTCCACCCCTAGGCCTTGGAGCAGAGAGAGGGAATGACTCCAAGGTTATTGTTCCAGGAACATGCAAGTTAGGATGGGGCTATGGGAGAGAAGCATTGTGGAGAATATGACAAGAGAAGGACACCCCTTGTGGAAGAGTGATGTAGAGTTAAAGGGATCCTGGGCCAAAGAATTCAAACTGATCTTCCCCTTTCGATCTGCAGTTATGTCTTCCTTCAATATTGCAGCGTTGAATTTTTTTTCCTAAAATAACTCTTTCCCCAACACCTTCTTTTCTGCTCTGAGTTTGGTGATAGCTGGTGCAGTCCACACCAACATTTTGTTTCACAGGATCATGCTTCAGGGGTTATTGGCAAGCCACGGGAGCTACTTATTTGTTTGACAATGTGATGGAATCTTGGAGACACCAGTTTTGATTGTATTTTGAAAAGATTAGTGCAAAAAAATAATGTCTTCAGGCAAGATAATTTTTGAATTTTCCTATTTCTCAATTTACCTTAGTAATTTTCTGTCTCTTTGACATAGTGTACAAATGAGACAATCAACTCATCATTGTCTTTCCATCATGGCCAACTGAATTTATGTCTCCATGAGAGAAGAAGTAATACAATAAGCAATCAGTCTATGTTTTGTAGAGCATTTCCATTTTGATTCAATCTATTTTTGTATTTTTCTTTTTAGTGTCTTCCGTATAGGCTTTATGTGCTTCTGTGTAAGCACTATGGCCAATTATCGAATAAGAAGCAAGTCAGGAAACATCTTCTAACTATTCTATAATGAGAACAAATACCTTACATTTACTTGTCTCAAACAGAAAAGTCAAACATCACTTCCTTTATCCTCAGAACAACAAGAAAACGTGGTTCTGATTTGTGGTACAAAGGACTAGGAGTCATAGAACTGGGTAGTTGTCTCAGCTCAGCCTCCACTAGTTGTACTCCTTAGATAAGCCACTTAACACTATAGGCCTTAGTGTCCTCATTTTACAGATAAAAGGGCTAGAGTAGGTTATCTCTAAAATCCCATCCAGCTCTAAAATTCTGAGATGCCTGTTTGCTATTAGATTAGTCAAAGTTCTAGTTTATTGTTTCTTAACTTTATCTTCATTATTTAAGCTGCCACACAAGAGAGGACGTGAAAAGTGTGTTCATCTATCTCCTGCCCTATTGATTTACTGAAGTAGTAGAAGCAAGTTTAAGTCAATGTCTACATGGCTGTAATTAGAGTCAAATTGTTTTATGATAACATTTGAAAAACGAAGATTTAGAAAGTGACAATTAACCAATGAAACATGGATCATATTTGCAGAAATGTTTAGTTTTAGTCCACAGTGATCTCATTCAGAGCTGTCCATGGATGAGAAATCAAACTGGAAGGGTCTCACTAACAGAGAAGGCAAATGAGAATGACTCCTCTGTATGCTCAGAGCTATTTTTTCTGAAACCAGAGGAAATCTTGAGTACCCATGCCCCTCTTCATTATGCATTTTATGAAACTTTTCTCCAAGCATGGAGTTTAAGGAAGATTTAAGGTAGCGGGAATCAGGGACACTTTTGTTGGTGTCAGATTGTGACCAAATACATACACTAATTGAGACACCTTCCCTATGAACTCCTAATTATTACTTTATACTACACACTTGAGAATGCATCCTGTAAGTAGGTGACCATAAGCCCTGGTTTAGAGGCCTCTTGTCTCAGCCTAATTCTTTCTCTTTCTCTCTCTTTCTTATTGAAGTACAATTGACCTACAACACTGTGTTAGTTCCTGGTGCACAACATAGTGATTTGATATGTCTATACATTTCAAAATTATCACCACAATAAGTCGTTACCATTTGTTACCATACAAAGTTATTACAACATTATTGACTATATTCCTCACACTGTACGTTTCATCCCTGTGACTCATTTATTTTGTAAATGGAATTTTGCACCTCTTAATTTCCCTCATCTATTTCATTCATCCCCCACTCCCCTCTCCTCTGCCAACTACTTGTTTGTTTTCTATGTGAGTCTGTTTCTGTTTGTTATATTTGTTCCCTTGTTTTTTTAGATTCCACATAAAAGTGAAATCATATGGTATTTGTCTTTGTCTGATTTATTTCACTTAGCATAATACCTTCTAGGTCCATCCATGTTGTTGCAAATGGCAAGATTTTATTCTTTTTTAAGATTCCATCACACACACACACACACACACACACACACATTCCACAGTTTCTTTATCCATTCATCTATCAATGTGTACTTAGGTTGCTTCCAAATGTTGGCTATTGTAAATAGTGCTGCAATGAACATAGGGGTGGGTATATCTTTTTGAATTACTGTTTTCCTTTTATTCGGAAAAATACCCAGGAGTGGAATTCTTGGATCATATGATAGTACAATTTTAAATTTTTTTAGAAACTTCCATGCTGTTTTCCATAGTGGTTGCACCAACTTACATTCCCACCAACAGTGTACAAGTGTTCCTTTTTCTCCACATCCTCACCAACACTTGTTATTTCTTGTCTTTTGGATAATAGCCATTCTGACAGATGTGAGGTGATATCTCACTGTGGTTTTGTTTTGCATTTCCCTGATGATTAGTGATGTTGAGCATCTTTTCATGTGTTTACTGGCCATCTGTATGTTTTCTTTGAAAAAATGTCTATTCATGTCCTTTTCCCATTTTTTAATCAAGTTTTTTTTTAATGTTGAGTTGTATAATTTTGGATATTAACCTCTTATCAGATATATGGTTTGCAAATATCTTCTCCCATTTAGTAGGCAGCCTTTTAATTTAGTTTCCTTTACTGTGCAAAAGCTTTTTAGTTTGATTTAGTCCCATTTGTTTATTTGTGCTTTTGTTTCCCTTGCCTGAGGAGACATTTCCAAAAAATCATCACCAAGATCAATGTCAGGGAGCTTACAGCCTATGTTTTCTTCCAGGAGTTTTATGGTTTCAGGTTTTACATTAAGTCTTTAATCCACTTTAAGTGTGTTTTTCTGCATGGTGGGAGAGAGTAGTCAATTTGATTCTTTTGCATGTAGATGTCCAGTTTTCACAACCCCATTTATTGAAGAAGCTGTCTTTTCTGCATTGTATTTTCTTGCCTCCTTTGATGTAGGTTAATTGCCAGTCTAAGTGTGGGTTCATTTCTGGGCTCTCTATTCTTTTCCATTGATCTATGTGTCTGTTTTTGTGCCAGGATCATACTGTTTTGATTACTGTAGCTTTGTAGAATAGTTTGAAGTCAAGGAGCATGATACCTCCAGGTTTGTTCTTCTTTCTCTATATTGTTTTGACTACTGGGGGTCTTTTGTGTTTCCATACAAATTTCAGGATTATTTGTTCTAGTTCTGTGAAAAATGCCATTGGTATTTTGATAGGGATGTCATTGAATCTGTAGATTGCCTTGAGTAGTAGGGTCATTTTAACTCTATTAATTATTCCAAATCCATGAGCACAGTTTATCTTTCCATTTCTTTGTGTCATCTTCAATTTCTTTTCTCAATGTCTTATATGATTTATTCCTAAGTATTTTATTCTTTTCAATGCAATTATAACTGGAGTTGTTTTGTAAATGAGTCTTTCTGTACTTCCTAGACCTGGATGTCTGTTTCCTTTCCCAGGCTAAGTAAGTTTTCAGCTAATATTTCTTAAAGTAAGTTATCTGCCCCTTTTTCTCTTCTCCTTCTGACCCTTACAATGTGAATATTAGTATGCTTGATGTTGTCCCAGAGGTCTCTTAAACTGTCCTTATTTTTTTTTATTTTTTATTTTTTTGCGTTATGCGGGCCTCTCACTGCTGTGGCCTCTCCCGTTGCGGAGCACAGGCTCCAGACGCACAGGCTCAGTGGCCATGGCTCACGGGCCCAGCCGCTCCACGGCATGTGGGATCTTCCCGGACCGGGGCACGAACCCGTGTCCCCTGCATCGGCAGGTGGACCCCCAACCACCGCGCCACCAGGGAAGCCCCATGTTCTTATTTTTTAAAAAATCTTTTTTAGTTTTTCTCATCAGCTTGGATGAGTTCCACAACTCTGTCTTCCAGTTTGCTGATCTGTTCCTCTGTATCATCTAATCAACTATCATCTAATCCTTTTTCAAATTATTCCCTCTGTGCTGGGTCTTGAGTGTGTGAGAATTTCATGTGAGGTTTTGTGTGTGCCTTTAAGAGTGGAGTCTCTGATAGCACAGGGAACTCTACTCAATACTCTGTAATGGCCTATGTGGGAAAAGAATCTAAAAAAAAAGGAAAAAGAGAGAGAGTGGATATATGTGTATGTGCAACTGGTTCACTTTGCTGTACACCTGAAACTAACACAACATTATAAATCAACTATACTCCAATAAAAATTGAAAAAAAATGGAGTCTCTGTTTTCTATAGCCCTCCAGCTCTCCTGTATCTAGCGCCCCCCACCCCACCTTCCAGCCTTCAAAGCCAGCTTTCCCAGGGGGCTCATCCTCCTGGTGCAAAACCCCCAGGTTGGGGAGCCTGATATGGAGTCTGAACCCCTTGCACCTTAGGGAGAACGTATGCACTTGTGATTATCCTCTCGTTTGTAAGTCACTTACCCTGAGGGTGTGGGTCTTAACTATACCATGTCTCTGCCCTTCCTACCTGTCTTGTTGTGGTTCCTTCTTTATGTGTTTAGGTGTGGAAATTTTGTTCCTGCTAGTCTTTAGGTTGTTCTCATTGATACTTGCTCTGTAAATAGTTGTAATTTTGGGGTGCCCATAGGAGGAGGTCTTCCTACTCTGCCATCTTGGCCACCTCAGACTAATTCTTAATATGTCCCTTTTACTCTCAAAAGTGTGCTGTTTTGACAATAAATTATATGGTATTTCTATCTAAAGTTTCTACCCTGGAAAACAGTTAATCCAAATTTATTTTATTAGTTAGGAGTTTTTAATATATTTTTTGGAGGATTCTTGGATATGAATTTATTCTCCATATTAATATGAGTTTTTAATAGTCAAAATAGTAGGGTGGGGCTTCCCTGGTGGCGCAGTGGTTGAGAGTCCGCCTGCCGATGCAGGGGACACGGGTTCGTGCCCCGGTCCAGGAAGATCCCACATGCCGCAGAGCAGCTGGGCCCGTGAGCCATGGCCGCTGAGCCTGCGTGTCCAGAGCCTGTGCTCCACAACGGGAGAGGCCACAACAGTGAGACGCCCACATACCACAAAAAAAAAAAAAAATGGTAGGGTGAATGGGCATACAGAACTGGTTAGTAGGTTAGTCCTACAGTACTGAAATGGCAACATGTATAAAGAATAATGAGGGACTTCCCTGGCAGTCCAGTGACTAAGACTCTGTGCTCCCAACAGGGGACCAGGGTTCAATCCCTGGTCAGGGAACTAGATCCCACAGACTGCAACTAAGAGTTTGCATGCCACAACTAAAAAAAGGTCCCACATGCTGCAAAGAAGATCCCGCATATGGCCATGAAGATCCCGCGTGCCACAACTAAGATCCGGCAAGGCCAAATAAATAAATTAAATAAATAAATAAATAAATATTAAAGAATAATGGAATGTTTATGTATTTTGGTCTTGATCATATGGAATACAGGAGGATGGGCACAAGGATTGAATCAGGTTATTATTTTAATAGTGAACTGTTGGGAGAAAATGAAATATCTAAAGATAGAGGACTGATTAATTATATTAATTATATTACAGCATAAACCCTACTGGTATGTTTTGTAGCCACTAAAATTATGGTTATAAAATATTAAGTAAAATCAGAAACAAAAGTATACCTATTTTGGGACTTCCCTGGAGGTCCAGTGGTTAAGACTCTGCGCTTCCTCTGCAGGGGGCATGGGTTTGATCCTTTGTCAGGGAACTAAGATCCTGCACGCCATGCGTACTGCAAACCAAAAAAAAGTATACATATTTCATATTAAGGTGGGAAAGAGTTCTCTAAGATTAAAAATAATGGTGGGAACATACATGAAGAGATTAAGAATTTATGTTTGTAAAAAAATACAATGATAAAAATAAAAATATAATGCATACAAGAAACATCTAACTTATTAAACATATCTCAGATATGTAAAGAGTGCTTAGTAATTAATGAGAAGAAGGCTAATACTCTAATAGGTAAATGAATAAGGAAATCACAGCACACATACACAGAAAGCCCAGTGGCCAATAAAATAATTTTAGAAAATGCTCAGGCTCACCAGTTATTAAAGAACTGTAGTTTAAAGCCATATTTTCCTCATATAAAATGTTTTGGTGTTTGAAGTGACTGACTGACTTATAAGGCAGCAGGAGTTGATCTTATAAAACTAAAGATATAGAAGATTTAAAGCATATCTCTATATAAATAAGCCTACAGTACTACTCAGATGAGCGATTGGGCAGCCTTGCAAGCACAGAGTAAAAGATCCACAAGGAGAGCCTTGGTAATGCTCACTCAGCCACTGTCCAGGGAAGACAGGGAGGTATAGCCTTCTGACTTGGAATACATCCATGATGATGACTGGCAAGTTGATCCATAATGTAGAGTTAGGTAAAAGGGGCAGGAATAATAATAATGATATACCAATAATAACAACAAACATTGAATGCTATGTACTAGGCCTTGTGGTAAGTGCTTTACATGCATTTTTTAATTCTCACCAAAAACTCTTGAGAGAAATTTCATTATTTGTATTTAGTTCACAGATGAAGAGACATCAGTACTTGAATCCAGATCTTTCTGACAACAAAGAACATATAAGATTTTTAAGTAGTTTTTCACTCAAGAGATATGTATTAGACCTGTATTAGGTTCATGAGAACTTAACAGAGGGGAAGACAGATGACTCTTGTCCTTATAGAGCTTTAATTCATAAAAAAGTCTTTAATCCATTTTAAGTTGATTTTTGTGTATGGTGTAAGATAGTGGTCCAGTTTAGTTCTTGTGCATGTGGCTGTCCAGTTTTCTCAATACCATTTATTAAAGAGATTATCCTTTCCCCATTGTCTATTCTTTGAAGCCATCTTTCTGATGCTGTTTCTGCTGGCAAACAAGCCATGGAAATGTGTCAAGAGGTGAAAAGCGTGACTGTAGGGGCCAGACTCAGTGTTCTGGTGTCTAGTGCTGAGAGGCAGTTATGGAAGTAGTAGAAGCAGCTATGGTTTGCTGGTTCCAGCTTTCTGATCCCCCTATTACTGAACCACAGAAGCTCCAGTGGCAGCCCCTTTACTCCTACCTCTTTGTTCCTTCCAACAGTCATGATTCCTTATTAAATCCCTTGTCTTAAATACCTGGAGTTGTTTGTTTCCTGCACTGAATATTGACTGACATCTCAATTCTCATTTGACTCACTTCACTCTCCTGGTTCTAGTTTCATGCTCCCTAAGCAGCCATCCTATCATGATTTGATAGGCAGTCTGTGTAATGGCTAAGTATAACCTCTGGAATCAGATTTGGGATCAGATCTTCTACAATGATCATAGGCAAGTCACTTAACCTTTAGAAGTCTCAGTTTCCTTACTGTAAAATATTAATAGTGATGCTAATGTACCTCACAGGGTTGTCACGGAGATTAAATGCCACCTTGTATAAGTGCTTTGTACATAATAAAAGTTGATAAATGACAGTTGTGTTATTCCTATAGTTATTGTTATTGATATTACTAATATGTGTCTGACTTTCACACACTTTCTTTGGACTCTCAAAGCAGAGGACAGGCCCTCATGATCTAATCAAAGCCCTGTTCTTAGACATCACTGTTACTATATATCTGTAAGATGATATATTTTGTAGTCGTTAAAATAATTTTTAGAACAATTTTCCACAACATACATAATGGGTGACATTCACATGCATGAAAACCACATGACCTTTGCTTTTACCTCTCATTCCAGAAAGCATGTTAGAATTCACCATGAGCAAAAATGACATTGTTATTGCAATACATCTATGTATGTATTTGTAATTTCTGCTATAATTTGTTAAGTAAAAGCAAAATGATTCACAAACTTTTATACATTTCCATTTTCTCACTGCTCAACTGATGATGATATTTTCTCAACTTTCCTGAATAATTTTCTCTCTTTACCTGGTGACAACTGCTGTTCTCTGGTTGGACCCCCCTCACTATGCTGTGGACTGGAAAATGTATGCAGGCAGAAAGCAGAGGTGATTGTAGGGCTTGCTTCATTTTATTCTCTTCTCTCAGTGATCAAAGTCCTGGAGTGTCTGTTGTCTCAGGTCTAAAGCCAGTTGTTTCACATATTTTTGTTTAGTTTTCTAGTTGTTTACAGTGGAAAGACAAGTCTGCTACCAGTTGCTTCATCTTGGTGGAAGTAGAAGTGCCTCTATAAATATTTTTGATTGAATCATAAAATGTGAGAGGAATTATTAGAACATAATCTCTGTTCTTCTACCAAATTTCTTTTGTGGCTCCTCAGGCACTGAAGATGGCTCTTCCTTTGAGTCTAAAATGTCAAGATTATAATTCTTTTTCCTTTGATCTTTTCCCTGCAGGTCTTGGATCCCAAATCACCACCAGGATGACACTAAGTTTCTTAGGATAAAAAACAATTTTAAATTTACCACACATAGTAGTTTTTAATGGCATTTTAGTTTCTTAAGGCATACATGTAATCCTTCTTACTTCAAGCCTTAACTAACTTAATCCTTGATTTTTCTCATTCTTTTTTGACTTCTTTTGCTCACTCTTCTTATTAGCAGTCTACTTTTTTCTTTATTGGAGTATAATTGCTTTACAGTGGTGTGTTAGTTTCTGCTTTATAACAAAGTGAGTCAGCTATACATATACATATGTTCCCATATCTCCTCCCTCTTGCATTTCCCTCCCACCCTTCCTATCCCACCCCTCTAGGTGGTCACAAAGCACTGAGCTGATCTCCCTGTGCTATGTGGCTGCTTCCCACTAGCTATCTATTTTACATTTGGTAGTGTATATAAGTCCATGCCACTCTTTCACTTCGTCCCAGCTTACCCTTCCCCCTCCCCATGTCCTCAAGTCCATTCTTTATGCCTGCATCTTTATTCCTGTCCTGCTCCTAGGTTCTTCATAACCTTTTTATTTATACATATTTTTAGATTCCATATATATGTATTAGCATACGTTATTTGTTTTCCTCTTTCTGACTTACTTCACTCTGTATGACTGACTCTAGGTCTATCCACCTCACTACAAATAACTCAATTTCATTTCCTTTTATGGCTGAGTAATATTCCATTGTATATATGTGCCACATCTTTATCCATTCCTCTGTCGATGGACACTTAGGTTGCTTCCATGTCCTGGCTATTGTGAATAGAGCTGCGGTGAACATTGTGGTACATGACTCTTTTTGAATTATGGTTTTTTCGGGGTATATGCCCAGTAGTGGGATTGCTGGGTCGTATGGTAGTTCTACTTTTAGTTTTTTAAGGAACTTCCATACTGTTCTCCATAGTGGCCGTATCAATTTACATTCCCACCAACAGTGGAAGAGCGTTCGCTTTTCTCCACACCCTCTCCAGCATTTATTGTTTGTAGATATTTTGATGATGGCCATTCTGACTGGTGTGAAGTGATACCTCATTGTAGTTTTGATTTTCATTTCTCTAATGATTAGTGATGTTGAGCATCCTTTCATGTGTTTGTTGGCCATCTGTATGTCTTATTTGCAGTCTTATTTTCTCTCAGGCAGTCTGTTTTCCATCACATTTTAACATTTAAAGACATGTATTTACATTGAATTTTGTTTTGACCACGCCCCATCGCTTGCAGAATCTTAGTTCCCTGACCAGGGATTGAACCCGGGCCCTTGGCAGTGAAAGCATGGAGTCCTAACCACTGGACAGCCAAGGAATTCCTGCACTTACATTGGTTTTACAAAATATTGTTCCCAGAAAAATTGACAGGATGCACATGCAAGCAAGAAGGGAATGATTTCTTTTAGACACCACTGGGATTCAGCACAAGATGGAAAGGACCTGGAAGCCATTCAAAGACTGGTTAAATTGCCAATTGGCTGGAACATTGGAAAGTAAATTGGGATTTCCCACATGTAAAAAATATTAAAGAGGCATGAATAGAAATAAGACATCAATTACTTTTCACTAGAAACATAACTATTATTTTTAATTTTTTCACTAGGAGAGAATTTTTTTTAAAAGAGTCATTTTAAACTTTATCCTCCTTCCCAAGCAGTGCAGACACTTGTGGATGGTTAACAAATGTCATTACCCCCAAATTTGGGATTTTGCCAATCAATTTTGACCTCTTCTGAAAAAATGGTTGGTAGAGTGTGTTATATTACTGTTCTACTTTCAAAATCTCCTCACTAGCTTGTTCGTTAAGTCTGTCTGTTTCATTTTGTACTTCATCAATACGTTCAATTGCTTCTTGCAGTTCTTTTTCTTCCTTCAGCAAGTTCAGAGAAGCAGACGTTTCCTCTGGCCTGGAGGCAGGAGTCAGTCTCGGTTTCTTTGCTTGGGGTGGAAGTGAAGACTGGTGTTTGGGGACCATGCTGAGAGAAAAGCGAAGAATCCACCCAAGGGAAGAGGCATGTACCAGGAACTCTGAGAATGAGAAAGGTAAATCTTTAATACATAATGAGACCTATGACCTCAGCCATTTGGCCATCACATCCCAGGATCAACATCAAAAGCCTATGGATCAGGGCTTCCCTGGTGGCACAGTGGTTGGGAGTCCGCCTGCCGATGCAGGGGACACGGGTTCGTGCCCCGGTCTGGGAGGATCCCACATGCCACGGAGCGGCTGGGCCCGTGAGCCATGGCCGCTGGGCCTGCGTGTCCGGAGCCTGTGCTCTGCAACGGGAGAGGCCACAACAGCAAGAGGCCCGCGTACTGCAAAAAAAAAAAAAAAAAAAGCCTATGGATCAAATTTGAGGCATTTAGATAGGTCCAGTTTTCTTCCAGAAGACAACCATTGCTTTAAGTTTCTTTTGTATCTTTTCAAATACATCATATATAACACTAATAATGACATGCTATACAGACTGTTCTGCATCTTTCTTTCTTATTTAACATTATATCTTGGCAAAGTTACTAGTCAGTACGGGAAGAGCACCCTCATTCTTTTTTATAATCTCATGAAAAGCTGTAACTTTATTTATTTATTTTCTGTTTTAGTTGAAATATAATTGACATATAACTTTATATTAGTTTCAGGTATACACATAATGTTTTGATATTTGTATATTGTGAAATTATTACCACAATAAGTTTAGTTAGCATCCGTCACCATAGTTACAAAGTTTTTTTCTTGTGATGAGAACTCAAGATCTACTTACTTAGCAAATTTCAAATATGCAATACAGTGTTTTTTTTAATTAAAAAAATTGTTTGTGATAGTTTTTCTTTTTTCTTTTTTAAATGTTATTTATTTATTTTCTTTTTTTTTGGCTGCACCAGGTCTTAGTTGAGGCATGTGGGATCCTTGTTGAGGCACGTGGGATCTTTTTTGTTTCAGTGCGTGGGCTTCTCTCTAGCTGCGGTGCATGGGCTTCAGGGCATGTGGGCTCTGCAGTTAGTGGCACATGAGCTTTCTTGTTGAGGTGCGCGAGCTCAGCAGTTGTGGTGCTCAGGCTTAGTTGCCCCACGGCATGTGGGATCTAGTTCCCTGACCAGGGATTGAACCTGCATCCCCTGCATTGGAAGGTGGATTCTTTACCACTGGACCACCAGGGAAGTCCCCACAATACAGTATTATTAACTATAGTCATTTGCTGAACATTACATTCCCATGACTTATTTATTTTATTTTATTACTATTATTATTTTTTTATTTGGCCGCACTGTGTGGCATGTGGGATCTTAGTTACCTGACCAGGGATCGAACCTGTGCTCCCTGCAGTGGAAGCATGGAGTCTTAACCACTGGACCACCAGGGAAGTCCCTCATTCTTTTTCTTATGGCTGAATAATATCCTATTGTGTATATATACCACATTTTCTTTATCCATTCATCTATTGATAGACACTTAGGTTGCTTCCATGTCTTGTCTTTTGTTTAATTTGTTTAACCAATACTTACTGATGATCAATAGCACTAATCTTTAGCTAGTACAAATCCTGCTGCATGAATCAAATCCTGCTGCATGAATCATCTTACACATGCTATTTGATATATGTACTAATGCATCTGTAGTATGAATTCCTAGGAATTCAATTGCTGATCAAAAGATATGTAATTTTAAGTTTTATAGGTATTGGCAATTTTTACCAGGAATATGAGAGTGAATAATGTGTCCTTAATAATACTGGGTATTGTGCTTTATAGTTAGGAGGAACTCACGTATTCATTTGTTGATTCAATTAACCTCCAATTAACCTTTGTAAAATCACATAAAGCAGTATATGTGGTGGAAATGTGAAATATATAATTTTTAAGACTAAAGCATTATGATTATTCTCAATAATAAATTCAAAATCAGCTCCTATTAGACAAATGAATTTATGGGTTTATTGCTTCCTTGTCCTGGCCTGGGCACAGTGAGATGACAGAAGTGAGCCTTCCATCTAAACTTCACCCTAAGCCTATAAACTTGCATCATACTAACTAAAATGGCTTTGGCTTCAAAATATATTCACTTTAAGATAGAAGAGTAATGTTAGGTTTTATAAACCAAAAAGCAAGAATAAGTCATTTTCATAGGACTTGTTTGTTCAGATGAAGAACAAAGCTTCCAGGTGTGCTTCTTTGGATAAAAGATATTCCTGTTAATGCCTCAAATGAAGTCACCCTACTGAGCAAAGATATAGTTCAGTGTTCTCTCCAGTTGAAAACAGTTAAGGTGTAAATGAAGTCCTATTGGCAGGGAAGATGGCAACAGTATGTCCAGAGCTCTGAACTGAAAATATACAAAGGCTAAAGAGTGGACGGTGGTTGCAACTATTGGGCAGGAGGGTCCCTCAGGCAGCCACCCCTGTGGGCACAGGGCCAGGAGTTGCTCCTGCCCTGCATTCCCTCCCTCTGCCTTTCACTTCCCAGCTGCCAAGATCGTGGAAGCTTTGAAGCTCAGCAAAGAAGGTAAATCCACTGAGAACAGCCTGTAAATGTCCTAGAAAAGCATCCAACAGTTTGTTCTCAACAAATACTGACTGAATGAATGAAGGAGTGATATCAAGCAATATCCAGATATTACCTGCACTCTGCCTGTCCCCTGCCTGAACCTGGGATTCTTGCACTGAGTGAGTGGTCCTGGGTCCCACATTGGCATTGCTCATTTGGTGGATGAAGACAGTTGACAGAGTTGTTGTTGCTGTGTGGCTGACAGGGTCTTGGTGCTCCGGCCTGGTGTCAAGCCTGAGCCTCTGAGGTAGGACAGCCAAGTTCAGGACATTGGACCACCAAAGGCTTCCCAGCCCCACATAATATCAAACGATGAGAGTTCTCCCAGATATCTCCGCCTCAATGCTAACACCCAACTCCAACCCGTGGTCAGCAAGCTCCAGTGCTGGACACCCTATGCCAAACAACTAGCAAGACAGGAACACAACCCCCCTCCATTAGCAGAGAGGCTGCATAAAATCATACTAAGTTCACAGATACTCCAAAACACACCACCGGACACGGCCCTGCCCACCAGAAAGACAAGATCCAGCCCCACCCACCAGAACACAGGCACAGTCCCCTCCACCAGGAAACATACACAAGCCACTGAACCAACCTCACCCACTGGGGACAGACACCAAAAACAATAGGAACTACGAACCTACAGCCTGCGAAAAGGAGACCCCAAACACAGTAAGTTAAACAAAAAGAGAAGACAGAGAAATACGCAGTAGTTGAAGGAACAAGGTAAAAACGCACCAGACCAAACAAATGAAGAGGAAATAGGCAGTCTACCTGAGAAAGAATTCAGAGTAATGATAATAAAGATGATCCAAAATCTTGGAAATAGAATGGAAAAAATACAAGAAATGTTTAACAAGGACCTAGGAGAACTAAACAGCAAACAATGATGAACAACACAATAAATGAAACTGAAAATTCTCTAGAAGGAATCAATAGCAGAATAACTGATGCAGAAGAATGGATAAGTGACCTGGAAGATAAAAGAGTGGAAATAACTACTGCAGAGCAGAATAAAGAAAAAAGAATAAAAAGAATCGAGGACAGTCTCAGAGACCTCTGGGAAAACATTAAACACACCAACATTCAAATTATAGGGGTCCCAGAAGAAGAAGAGAAAAAGAAAGGGACTGAGAAAATATTTGAAGAGATTATAGTTGAAAACATCCCTAACATAGGAAAGGAAATAGTCAATCAAGTCCAGGAAGCACAGAGTCCCATACAGGATAAAGCCAAGGAGAAACACACCTGGACACGTATTAATCAAACTATCAAAAATTAAAAATGAAGAAAAAATATTAAAAGCAGCAAGGGAAAAGCAGCAAATAACATACAAGGGAATCCCCATTAGGTTAACAGCAGATCTTTCAGCAGAAACTCTGCAACCCTGAAGGGAGTGGCAGGACATATTTAAAGTGATGAAAGGGAAAAACCTACAACCAAGATTACTCCACCCAGCAAGGATCTCATTCAGATTTGAAGGAGAAATTAAAAGTTTTACGGACAAGCAAAAGTTAAGAGAATTCAGCACCACCAAACCAGCTTTAAAACAAATGCTAAAGGAACTTCTCTAGGCAGGAAACAAAGAGAAGGAAAAGATATACAATAACAAACCCAAAACAATTAAGAAAATGGTAATAGGAGCATACATATCGATAATTACCTTAAATATAAATGGATTAAATGCTCCAACCAAAAGACATAGACTGGCTGAATACATACGAAAACAAGACCCATATATATGCTATCTTCAAGAGACCCACTTCACACCTAAGGACACATACAGACTGAAAGTGAGGTGATGGAAAAAGATATTCCATGCAAATGGAAATCAAAAGAAAGCTGGAGTAGCAATTCTTATATCAGACAAAATAGACCTTAAAATAAAGACTATTACAAGAGACACAGAAGGACACTACATAATGATCAATCCAAGAAAAAGATATGACAATTGTAAATATTTATGCACCCAACATAAGAGCACCTCAATACATAAGGCAAATGATAACAGCCATAAAAGGGGAAATCAACAGTAACACAGTAACACTAGGGAACTTCAACACACCCCTTTCACCAATGCACAGATCATCCAAAATGAAAATAAATAAGGAAACACAAGCTTTAAATGACACATTAGACAAGATGAACTTAATTGATATTTATAGAATATTCCATCGAAAAACAACAGAATACACTTTCTTATCACGTGCTCATGGAACATTCTCCAAGATAGATCATATCTTGGGTCACAAATCAAGTGTTGGTTAATTTAAGAAAATTGAAACCATTATCAAATATCTTTTCTGACCACAATTCTATGAGACTAGCTATCAGTTACAGGAAAAAACTGTAAAAAATAGAAACAAATGTAGGTTAAGCAATACACTACTAAATAACCAAGAGATCACTGAAGAATTCAAAGAGGAAATCAAAAAATACCTAGAGACAAATGACAATGAAAACACAATGATCCAAAACCTGTGGGATGCAGTAAAAGGAGTTCTAAGAGGGAAGTTTATAGGAATACAAGCCTACCTCAAGAAACAAGAAGAATCTCAAATAAACAATCTAACCTTACACCTAAAGCAATTAGAGAAAAAAGAACAAAAACCCCCCCAAAGTTAGCAGAAGGAAAGAAATCATAAAGATCAGATCAGAAATAAATGAAAAAGAAATGAAGGAAACAATAGCAAAGATCAATAAAACTGAAAGCTGGTTCTTTGAGAAGATAAACAAAATTGATAAACCATTAGCCAGACTCATCAAGAAAAAAATGGGAAAAGACTCAAAGCAACAAAATTAGAAATGAAAAAGGAGAAGTAACAACTGACAATGAAGAAATACAAAGGATCATGAGAGATTACTACAAGCAACTATATGCCAATAAAATGGACAACCTGGAAGAAATGGATAAATTCTTAGAAAAGCACAACCTTCTGAGACTGAACCAGGAAGAAATAGAAAATATAAACAGACCAATCACAAGCAATGAAATTGAAACTGTGATTAAAAATCACATTCCAACAAACAATAGTCCAGGACCAGATGGCTTCACAGACGAATTGTATCAAACATTTAGAGAAGAGCTAACACCTATCCTTCTCAAGCTCTTCCAAAATATAGCAGAGGGAGGAACACTCTCAAACTCATTCTACGAGGCCACCATCACCCTGATACCAAAACCAGACAAAGGTGTCACAAGAAAAGAAAACTACAGGCCAATATCACTGAAGAACATAGATGCAAAAATCCTCAACAAAATACTACCAAACAGAATCCAATAGCACATTAAAAGTATCATACACCATGATCAAGTTGGGTTTATTCCAGGGATGCAAAGATTCTTCAGTATATGCAAATTAATCAATGTGATACATCATATTAACAACTTGAAGGACAAAAACCATATGATAATCTCAATAGATGAGAAAAAGCTTTTGACAAAATTCAACACCCATTTATGATAAAAACTCTCTAGAAAGTAGGCATAGAAGGAACATACATCAACATATTAAAAGCCATATATGACAGACCCACAGCCAACGTCGTTCTCAATGGTGAAAAACTTAAACCATTTCCTCTAAGATCAGGAACAAGACAGGGTTGCCCACTCTCACCACTATTATTCAACATAGTTTTGGGATTTTTAGCCACAGCAATCAGGCAAGTAAAATAAATAAAAGGAAAACAAATCAGAAAAGAAGAAGTAAAACTGTCATTGTTTGCAGATGACTTGATACCATACATAGAGAATCCTAAAGATGCTACCAGAAAACTACTAGAGCTAATCAATGAATTTGGTAAAGTAGCAGGATACAAAATTAATGCACAGAAATCTCTTGCATTCCTATACACTAATGATGAAAATTCTGAAAGAGAAATTAAGGAAACACTCCCATTTACCACTGAAACTAAAAGAATAAAATACTTAGGAATAATCCTACATAAAGAGACAAAAGACCTGTATGCAGAAAACTGTAACACACTGATGAAAGAAATTAAAGATGACACAAATATATGGAGTGATATACCATGTTCTTGGATTGGAAAAATCAACATTGTGAAAATGACTATACTACCAAAAGCAAATTCAATGCTATCCCTATCAAACTAGTAATGGCATTTTTCACAGAACTAGAACGAAAATTTCACAGTTTCTATGGAAACACAAAAGACCCCGAATAGCCAAAGCTGTCTTGAGAACGAAAAACGGAGCTGGAGGAATCAGGCTCCCAGACTTCAGACTATACTACAAAGCTACAGTAATCAAGACAGTATAGTACTGGCACAAAAACAGAAATATAGATCAGTGGAACAGGATAGAAAGCCCAGAGATGAACCCACACACATATGGTCACCTTATCTTTGTCAAAGGGGGCAAGAGTATACAATTGAGAAAAGACAGCCTCTTCAAGTGGTACTGTGAGAACTGGACAGCTACATGTGAAAGAATGAAATTAGAACACTCCCTAACACTGTGTACAAAAATAAACCCAAAATGGGTTAAAGATCTAAATGTGGGCATCCCTGGTGGCGCAGTGGTTGACAGTCCGCCTGCCGATGCGGGGGACTCGGGTTCGTGCCCCAGTCTGGGGAGATCCCACATGCCACGAAGTGGCTGGGCCCGTGAGCCGTGGCTGCTGAGCCTGCGTGTCCGGAGCCTGTGCTCCGCAGCGGGAGAGGCCACAGCAGTGAGAGGCCCGCGTACCACAAAAAAAAAAAATCTAAGTGTAAGCCCAAACACTATAAAACTCTTAGAGGAAAACATAGGCAGAAAACTCTATGACATAAATCACAGCAAGATCCCTTTTGAGCCACCTCCTAGAGAAATGGAATTAAAAACAAAAATAAACAAATGGGACCTAATGAAACTTAAAAGCTTTTGCACAGCAAAGGAAACCATAAACAAGACAAAAAGACAACTCTCAGAATGGGAGAAAATATTTGCAAACAAAGCAACTGACAAAGGATTAATCTCCAAAATATACAAGCAGCTCATGCAGCCAATATCAAAAAAACACACACCCCAATCCAAAAATGGGCAGAAGACCTAAATAGACATTTCTCTAAGAAGATATACAGATTGCCAACAAACACGTGAAAGGACGCTCAACCTCACTTATCATTAGAGAAATGAAAATCAAAAGTACAATGAGGTGTCACCTCACACCGGTCAGAATGGCCATCATCAAAAATTCTACAACAGTAGATGCTGGAGAGGGTGTGGCAAAAAGGGAACTCCCTTGCACTGTTGGTGGGAATGTAAATTGATACAGCCACTATGGAGAACAGTATGGAAGTTCCTTAAAAAACTAAAAATAGAACTACCATATGACCCAGCAATCCCACTACTGGGCATATACCCTGATAAAACCATAATTCAAAAAGAGACATGTACCACAATATTCATTGCAGCACTATTTACAATAGCCAGGACATGGAAGCAACCTAAGTGTCCATCGACAGATGAATGGAGAAAGAAGATGTGGCACATATATAAAATGGAATATTACTCAGCCATAAAAAGGAACGAAACTGAGTTATTTGTAGTGAGGTGGATGGACCTAGAGATTGTCATACAGAGTGAAGTAAGTCCGAAAGAGAAAAACAAATACCATATGCTAACACATATATATGGAATCTAAAAAAAGGAAAAAGAAAAAACAGTGGTCAGAAGAACCTAGGGGCAAGATGGGAATAAAGATGCAGACCTACTAGAGAATGGACTTGAGGATACGGGGAGGGGGAAGAGTAAGCTGGCACAAAGTGAGACAGTGGCATGGACATATATACACTACCAAATGTAAAATAGATAGCTAGTGGGAAGCCGCCACATAACACAGGGAGATCAGCTCGGTGCTTTGTGACACCAGAGGGGTGGGATAGGGAGTGTGGGAGGGAGGGAGATGCAAGAAGGAAGAGATATGGGGACATATGTATATGTATAATTGATTCACTTTGTTATACAACAGAAACTAACACACCATTGTAAAGCAATTATACTCCAATAAAGATGTTAAAAATAAAAAAGAAACGAAATTGAGTTATTTGTAGTGAGGTGGATGGACCTAGAGTCTGTCATACAGAGTGAAGTAAGTCATAAAGAGAAAAACAAGTACTGTATGCTAACACATATATATCGAATCCAGAAAAAAAAAAAGTTCTGACGAGCCTAAGGGCATGATGGGAATAAAGATGCAGACGTAGGGAATGGACTTAAGGACACAGGGAAGGGGAAGTGTAAGCTGGGACGAAGTGAGAGAGTAGCATTGAAATATATACACTACCAAATGTAAAAAAGATAGCTCTTGGGAAGAAGCTGCATAGCACAGGGAGATCAGCTCGGGCTTTGTGACCACCTAAAGGGGTGGGATAGGGAGGGTGGGAGGGAGATGCAAGAGGGAAGGGATAAGGGGATATACGTATATGTATAGCTGATTCACTTTGTTCTACAGCAGAAACTAACACGAGATTGTAAACAAATAAAGATGTTAAAAAAAAAACTGTTGGGTAAGAAAACTGGTGCTCTTGCATTTGGGTTTGCATATATATATGTTAATTTGCAATATTTGTACCTTTACTCCAAATGGTGCAGATTATTATAAATGTCATCTCTTTTATGTTTACATCAGCTCCATTAGAACTAAGAAGGCTCTGCAGAAGACCAAATCTTCTTCTCTTAAGGGAATACACAGAACCTTGCCTTGATTTGATAGCTAAACACACTGACTTGGCTGTATTCACCCACATATAACAACTTAAAGTGAGAGCATAGGACAGAAAGGCCCTGTCCTTGGGGTAGTGAGTCAGTCCTGACCAATGTTACTCTTCTGTGGATACCCTCTATTTTTAAAGAGTCTGTGATGCTGATCCAAACAGGTCTAAACTCAATTCTATTCCTGTTTTTTCAGAATTGGCTTAAGCCTTATGTCAGCCTGGACATTTCACTCCACAATACTTAACTTAGGCTGCTGCATGCTGATTTCTTATCCATGATCCTAGTCCTAGGGGCTTTAATTCTTCACTCTGGCCTGCTTACACAGGGTTTGAATTTTGCAGGGGCCTCAGGCCAGGGGAAGCTCAATACTTACTTTTTAATCTCTGCTTTGATGTTGGAAGTCAAGGTAACCTTGTGCTTCCTTTCCATGAGAGCTGGTGCATGCTGACCCTGTAGCCTGTGTCCTGCTCTAGCAGCTTTCCTGGCGGAGTGTTCTGATTAGAGTCCCTGTGAATCAGGGGAGCCATATAGTGTGGTTAAGAAGACAATCATGTTCTTAAATCTCAGCTTAAATTCTTTCTGGCTGTGACTTTAAGTTACTTAGCCATTTTGAGTTTCAGCTTTCTCACCCGTAATAAAGTGGGAGTAGGTTCTACTTCCTGAGGTTTTATTGACAGGACTGGAAGCAATAATGTGCATTACACTTTTGGTGAAAGACTGACACATTTTATGGACTCTATTATTTTATGCACTTTATTATCTTATGCAGCCACATTTGACCAGAGACTGCTTTTCCCCTCCAATCTATGAGGGCTGTGGGCAGTCTTGATGACATGTATGCCTGTAAAGAGACATACAAGTCATCAACGGAAGCATTCCTTTTTCTTCTCTTCTAATATGGCAGCCGTGTGGACTCTTTCTCTTCATGATCCTGAGTAAAAAGACAAAAGTTTTCTCAAGCCCCCTGTTGGGGTGTGGCCCAGTCAGTCCTCTCATAAGTCAAGAGAGAAGGTCTTCTATGGGAGGTCTCAGCCTGAGTTTTCTTTTTAGTGCTAGAAATAGCCTTTAACAAGGTTCTTCGTGGCTGTCAAAATGCAGGCTTTCAGCATGGAGCTCACACACCAACATTCCTTATCATTATCTTTTGTATTCCATAATACAGTAGTATAAGGGGGAAGCAGATTAGAAATCACTTTTTCTTCATGAATATCCTTACATTGAGAAGGCCAATAAGCATCAGTTAATATACAGACCAAGAAAACTACAGATAAGAACATCAGACTATTTTGTGTAAAGGGTCATAAGGAAAAGTAGCAGGTGTATTTGCTAACACTGAGCATTCAAAAACATTTCTTGTTCTGTACCCAAGAGAGATTCAAAATTGTTACTGTTTTGGCAAAAACATTTCAAGTCTGAAGACCATTATTAAGGCTACATTCAGCCATTTCTTACAAAGCTAAATGATTGTAATTTTTTCCAGTTTTATTGAGAAATAATTGACATACATCACTGTATAAGTTTTAGGCATAGAGCATGATAGTTTGATTTACATATATTGTAATATGATTACTACAATAGGTTTAGTGAATATCCATCTTCTCATAAAGATACAATAAAAGAAAAGAAAGAAAAAAAAAGAGAAAGGGGAATATTTTCTTTTTGTAATGAGAACTCATAGGATATACTCTTAACAACTTTCCTATACATCACACAGCAGTGTTAACTATAGGCATCATGTTGTACGTTACATCCTAGTACCTATTTATCTTATAACTGGAAGTTTATACCTTTCTACCACCTTCCTACAGTTTCTCTCCCTTGAACCTCTGCCTATGGTAACCACAAGTCTGATTCCTTTTTTCTATGAGTTTGTTCTTTTTTATATATAAAATATAAATATAAAAAGATTCCACATACAAGTGAGATCATACACTATTTGTCTTTCTCTGTCTGACTTATTTCGCTCAGTATAGTGCCTTCACCATCTGTCCATGTTGTTGCAAATGGTAGGACTTCCTCATTTTCATGGCTGAATAATATTTCATACTATATATATATATAGTATCTATCTATCTATCTATCTATAGTATATATCTATATATCATGACTTCTTTATCCATTGATCCATTGGTAGACATTAGATTGTTTACCTGTCTTGGCTATTGTACATAATGCTGCTATGAACATGGGGTGCAGATATATTTTTGAGCTAATGTTTTCATTTTCTTTGGGTATATTCCCAGAAGTAGAATTGCTGGATCATACAGTAGTTCTGTTTTTAATTTTTTGAGGAGCCTCCATACTGTTTTCCATATGAGCTATACCAATTTACATTCCCACCAACAGTGCACAAATGTTCCCTTTTCTCCACATTCACACAAGAAATTCTTATCCCTTGTCTTTTGATGATGGTCATTCTAACAGCCATGAGGTGACATCTCATACTGATTTCTTTTTCTTTTTTTCTTTTTTTTTTAAAACCAGCTCCCCTCAAGACAGTTCTCTTTTTTTTTTTTTGGCTGCCTTGGGTCTTCGTTGCTGTGCATGGGCTTTCTCTAGCTGTGGCGAGTGGGGGCTTCTCTTCGTTGTGGAGCACAGGTTTCTCATTGCAGTGGCTTCTCTTGTTGTGGAGCATGGCCTCTAGGTGCATGGGCTTTAGTAGTTGCACCACGTGGGCTAAGTAGTTGTGGCACGTTAGCCTTAGAGTGCATGGACATTACAGTGGTAGCGGCACATGGGCTCAGTAGTTGAGGTGTGCAGGCTCTAGGGTGCAAGGGTTTCAGTAGTTATAGCACACAGGCTCAGTAGTTGTGGCTCTTGGGCTTTAGAGTGCAGGTTCAGTAGTTGTGGCACACGGGGTTAGTTACTCTGCGGCATGTGGGATCTTCCTGGACCAGGGCTCGAACCTGTGTTCCCTACACTGGCAGGAAGATTCTTAACAACTGTGCCACCAGGGAAGTCCCCTGATTTCTTTTTCTTCCAGTTTTATTGAAGTATAATTGACATACAGCACTGTATAAGTTTAAGGTATACAGAATAATAATTTGATTTACGTATATCATGAAGTGATTATCATAATAAGTTTAATGAACATCCATCATCTCATATAGGTAGAAAATTAAAGAAATAGAAAAAAAATTTTTTTATTCTTGTGATGAGAACTGAGTATTTACTCTCTAAACAACTTTCTTATTTTACATACAGAAATGTTCATTACATTTATCATGTTATAAATGATATCCCTAGCAATTATTTACCTTGTATCTGGAAGTTTGTACCTTTTGACCACCTTCCTCCAATTCCCCCTCCTCCCACCCCCCTGCCTCTGATAACTACAAATCTGATCTCTTTTTCTATGTTTGTTTTGAAGCATAATTGACCTACAACATTATGTTAGTTCCTGATACACAACATAGTGATTTGGTATTTCTATACATTTCAAAGTGATCACCAGAATAAGTCTGGTTACAATGTCACCAAAGATATTATATAGTTATTGCCAATATTCCCCACACTGTACATTTCGTACCCATGACTCATTTCCTGTGCAGCTGGAAGTTTGTACCTCTTGATCTCACTCACTTATTTCTTTCATTCTCCCTACCCGCATTCCCTCTGGCAAACACCCGTTTGTTCTCTGTTATCTATGACTCTATTTCTGTTATGTTTGTTCATTGTCTTATTTTTTATTGAGGTATAGTTGACTTATGATATAAATTCCAAGGGTACAACGTAGTGATTCACAATTTTGAAAGATTATACTCTATTTATAGTTATCATAAAATATTGGCTATAAACCCTGTGCTGTACAATATATCCTTGTAGTTTATTTATTTTATACATAGTAGTTTGTACCTCTTAATCCCCTACCCCCATTTTGCCCTTCCCCCCCACCCTTCCCCACTGGTAACCACAAAATTGTTCTCTATATCTGTGCATCTGTTTCTTTGTTGTTATATTCACTAGTTAGTTTTATTTTTTAGATTCCAAATATAAATGATAACATACAGTATTTGTCTTTCTCTGTCTGACTTATTTCAGTGAAATAATATCCTCCAAGTTCAACCATGTTGCTGCAAATTTCATTCTTTTTAGTGGCTGAGTAGTATTCCATTCTATATATATATCACATCTTCTTTATCCATTCATCTGTTGATGAACACTTAGTTTGCTTCCATATCTTGGGAACTGTAAATAATGCTGCTATGAACACTGGGGTGCAAGTACCCTTTGGAATTAGTGTTTTCTTTTTTTTTCAGACATATAGTCAGTATATATGGTAGTTCTAGTTTTAGTTTATTTAGGAATTGCCATACTGTTTTCCACAGTGGCTGAACCAAGTTACATTCCCACCAACAGCGTACGCTGTTCCCTTTTCTCCACATCCTTGACAACATTTGTTATTTTTGTTCTTTTTGATGATAGCCATTCTAACAGGTGTGAATAATATCTCATTGTGGTTTTAATTTGCATTGCTCTGATGATTACCAATGTTAAGCATCTTTTCATGTGTTTATTGGCCATCTGTATGTTTTCTTTGGACAAATGTCTATTCATGTCCTTTTCCTATTTTTAATCAGGTTGTTTGTTTTTTTGATGTTGAGTACTAATTATCCTGATTCTAATAACTAACACAAGTTTCTACAAAAGTGATAAATACCCATCATATGTAAAAAATACTGTTTCATGTGCTTTTATTACAAGCCTAATCCCAATGACAATATTCCTTCACACAGGCCAAGAAATAATCATTTCAAACTGACATTGGAGCACCATCCAAACCCTTAAATTAATGCTCAGCTTCAAAATAGATTACTTCTCAATAATATATGTACTAGTAGCATTGTTTATTACATGATCTATCATAGAATTCTCAATATGATACATACATTTAGATCCTTACATTAATCAGTTCTTCAAATACCTACTCCTCTTCCTCATTACCATACTAATCTTTGTTACTGCCAACAATCTCTTCCAGCTTTTCACTGGGTGAGAGGGAGTCGGAATCATATCTTTCCTACTCATCGGGTGATGATATGGACGAGCAGACGCAAACACAGCTGCCCTCCAAGCAATCTTATATAACTGCATCAGGGTTATCGGATTCACTGTATCAATAGCATGATTTCTATCTAACTCAAACGCATGAGACGTACAACAAAGTTTTATACTCGACCTACTCTTTAAACCTCCCCCTTACAGGACTTGTATTAGCCGCAGCCGGAAAATCAGCTCAATTTGGACTTCATCCCTGACTCCCCTCAGCAATAGAAGGTCCCATGACCGTATCAGCCCTACTCCACTGAAGCACAATAGTCATAGCAGGGGTCTTCCTACTTATCCGATTTTACCCCCTAACAGAAAACAATAAACTTATTCAAACAATAACGTTATGCTTAGGAGCCCTTACCACTCTATTCACAGCTATATGCGCTCTCACCCAAAATGATATTAAAAAAATTATTGCTTTCTCTGCCTCAAGCCAATTAGGCCTAATGATGGTAACAATCAGCATCAACCAGCCCTATCTAACCTTCTTGCATATTTACACACATGCTTTCTTCAAAGCCACACTATTCATGTGCTCTGGATCTATTATCCACAGCTTAAACAACAAACAAGATATTCGAAAAATAGGAGGCCTATTCAAGACCTTACCTTTTACTGCAACAGCCCTTATCATTGGATGCCTAGCACTGACAGGAATGCTTTTCCTCACCGGTTTTTATTCTAAAGACCTGATCATTGAAACCGCCAACATGTCTTATACCAAGGCCTGAGCCCTATTAATAACTCTAACTGCCACCTCCCTCACAGCCATCTTACAGTACTCACATTATCTTCTTCGCATTACTGGGACAACCCCGCTTTCCCCCCTCAGCTCCTATCAATGAAAACAACCCCCTCCTAATTAACTCTATCAAACGCCTACTAATCGGAGGTATCTTTGCTGGATTCATCATCTCCAACAACATTCCCCCAACAGCCATCCCCCTAATAACCATACCTCTGCACTTAAAACTAACTGCCTTTATAGTAACAACTCTGGGCTTCGTGCTAGCACTCGAAATTAACCTCAACACACAAAACTTAAAATATACCTACCCCTCAAACTCCTTTAAATTCTCGATTCTCCTAGGATATTCCCCCACCATTATACACCACCTACCCCCTTATCTAAACTTATTAATGAGCCAAAAATTAGCATCCTCTCTTCTATATTTAATCGGATTAGAAACTATCTTACTAAAAACCACATCCCTCATTCAACTAAAATCCTCCACGCTAATCTCAAACCACAAAGACCTTATTAAACTATACTTCCCATCATTTCTCATCACCCTCACCCTTAGCATACCCTTATTTAATTACCCCAAGTAATCTCCATAATAACCACAACATCAATAAACAGTAACAATCACTAAGTACCATAAATATGTAAGGCTGCAATCCCTATAGCCTTCTCACTTAGAAAACCAGAATCACCAGTATCGTAAATAACTCAGTCCCCCAACCCATTGAACTTAAACACAATTCCCACCTCCTCATCCTTCAAAATATAAAGTACCATTAAAAACTCTACTATTAACCCTAAAAGAAATGCCCCCAAGACAACCTTATTAGAAACTCAAACCTCAGGATACTGCTCAGTGGCTATAGCTGTTGTATAACCAAACACGACTAACATTCCCCCTATATAAATCAAAAACACTATCAGACCTAAAAGTGAGCCACCAAAATTCAACACAATCCCACACCCAACACCACCACTCACAATCAACCCTAAACCCCCATAAATAGGCAAAGGTTTTGAAGAAACCCCCACAGAACTAATCACAAAAATAATACTTAAAATAAATACAATGTATGTCATTATTATTCTCACATGGACTCCAACCATGACCAATGACATGAAAAATAATCATGGTCATTCAACTATAAGAACACCAATGACCAACATTCGAAAAAACTACCTGCTGAAAAAAAAAAAACAAAAACAAAAAAAAACTACCCGCTGATGAAGATCGTCAACAGCACATTCATTGACCTCCCAACCCTGTCAAACACCTCGTCATGATGAAACTTTGGCTCTTTACTAGGCATCTGCCTGATCCTACAAATCCTAACAGGCCTATTCCTAGCAATACACTACACACCAGACACAACAACTGCCTTCTCATCAGTAACACACATCTGCCGAGACGTCAACTATGGATGAAATATTCGATATATACATGCAAACGGAGCTTCCATATTCTCTACCTGCCTCTACACTCACGTAGGACGTGGCCTATACTATGGGTCCTACACCTTTCAAGAAACATGAAACATTAGAATCATCCTACTACTTAGAGTCATGTCTACCGCATTCATAAGTTACGTACTACCTTGAGGACAAATATTCTGAGACGCACAGTCATCACAATCCTACTCAGCAATCCCATATATTGGCACCACCCTTGTCAAATGAATTTGAGGTGGCTTTTCTGTAGATAAAGCAACACTCACACGGTTCTTTGCCTTCCACTTCATTCTCCTTTTCATCATCACAGTGCTAGCAGCCGTCCACCTACTATTTCTTCATGAAACAGGATCCAACAACCCCACAGGAATCCCATTCAACACAGACAAAATCCCATTCCACCCCTATTACACAAGCAGATATCCTAGGCGCCCTACTACTAATTCTAGCCTCACTAATACTAGCCCTATTCTCACCTGACTTGTTAGGAGACCCCGACAACTACACCCCAGGAAACCCACTCAATACACCACCTCATATCAAGCCAGAATGGTACTTTCTATTCACGTATACAATCCTACTATCAATCCTTAACAAACTAGTTGGAGTCTTAGCCCTATTACTCTCAGTCCTAACCCTGGCATTTATTCCAATACTCCACACATACAAACAGTGAAGCATGATATTCCGACCTTTCAGCCAACTCCTATTTTGAATGTTAGTAGCAGACTTACTAACACTAACATGAATCGGAGGGCAACCGGTAGAACATCCATACATTATCGGACAACTTGCATCTATTTTATACTTTTTTTTAATCCTAGTGTTAATACCAGTAACTACTATCATTGAAAACAGATTTCTAAAATGAAGAGTTGTAGTATAACACAATACCCTGGTCTTGTAAACCAGAAAAGGAGAATGACACACCTCCCTAAGACTCAAGGAAGAAGCCCTAAACTTCACCACCAGCACCCAAAGCTGAAATTCTATATAAACTATTCCCTGAAATATATTATAAGACATTCATAAAACTACAGTACAATGTCAGTACTAAAACAACCCATTTTATCACATACATGTCATATATTTTGTGCATGTCTGCACTGTCACATCAATAAATACATGCATTCCATACATACATATATAAATTGTATGTATAACCGTGCATTACATTATTCACCACATGCCTAATACGCATGTACATTAAATCATTGGTATTGCATCGTACATATAATTTATTGGTCATACATAATACATTAGGTTAAATCAGTCTCGACCAATGTACCTATAATCCTGTCCATTGGACCACGAGCTTGATCACCAGGCTGCATGAAACCATCAACCCTGCCGAGTGGGTTGATGTCCCTCTTCTTGCTCCGGACCCATAACTTGTGGGGGTTTCTATTGGTGAACTTTATCAAACATCTGGTTCTTACTTCAGGGCCATCTCACCTAAAATCTCCCACTCTTTCCCCTTAAATAAGACATCTCAATGGACTTATGACTAATCAGCCCATGCTCACACATAACTATGGCTTCATGCATTTGGTATTTTTTAATTTGGGAGGGGGGATGCTTGGGCTCAGCTATGACCCTAAAAGTTCTTAACACAGTCAAGCAAACGGTAGCTGGACTTAATTAAAATTATTTACTAGCATGAACAACCTTCATTGTGCAATTCAATGGTTGCAGGATATAGCACTCCATTCTCCCCCTGATTTAAAATATTTACCTATCAGAATAAATTAACCTTTAACCCCCCCTCTATCATACCAATGAGCTACTTAGATATTCACCACCCATATAGACAGACAAATAGATTCGACAGCCATTTTATCAAAAATTTAATACTAAATCTGACATAAACCACACAACACAACCATACAAATACCACCTATATATAACAAGTTAATGTAGCTTAAACACTTCTTAAAGCAAGACACTGAAAATGTCTAGATGGGCTCACTGTCCCCATGAAAATAAAGTTTTCGTCCCAGCCTTTCTATTAGTTTTTTTTTTTTTTTTTTTTTTTTTTTGCGGTATGCGGGCGTCTCTCTGTTGTGGCCTCTCCCGTTGCGGAGCACAGGCTCCGGACGCGCAGGCTCAGCGGCCATAGCTCACGGGCCCAGCCGTTCCGCGGCATGTG
The DNA here is from genome assembly GCF_937001465.1 of Orcinus orca. Lineage (NCBI taxonomy): Eukaryota > Metazoa > Chordata > Mammalia > Artiodactyla > Delphinidae > Orcinus > Orcinus orca. The sequence goes on from NC_064569.1 coordinate 27,017,203, forward strand.
GGATCTTCCCGGACCGGGGCACGAACCCGCGTCCCCTGCATCGGCAGGTGGACTCTCAACCACTGTGCCACCAGGGAAGCCCTCTATTAGTTTTTAATAGAATTACACATGCAAGTATATGCACTCCCGTGAGAATGCCCTCTAAATCACTGAGATTCAAAGGAGCAGGTAACAAGCATGCCACACCAGCAGCTCACAGCATCTTGCTCAATCACACCCCCACGAGAGACAACAGTGACAAGAATTAAGCCATAAATGAAAGTTTGACTAAGTCATATTAATCAGGGTTGGTAAATTTCATGCCAGCCACCGCGGCCATACGATTGACCCGAATTAATAGAATTATGGCATAAAGCATGTTAAAGAATTATACAAGATAAAGTTAAACCTTAATTAAGCTGTAAAAAGCCATAATTAAAGTAAAAATAAACTACAAAAGTGACTTTAACATATCCTGATCACACAATAGCTAAGACCCAAACTGAGATTAGATACCCCACTATGCTTAGCCCTAAACCCAAATAATCATAAGAACTAGACTATTCACCAGAGTACTACTAGCAACAGCTTAAAACTCAAAGGACTTGGCGGTGCTTCACACCCCTCTAGAGGAGCCTGTTCTATAATCGATAAACCCCGATAAACCTCACCAACCCTTGCTAATCCAGTCTATATACCGCCATCTTCAGCAAATCCTAAAAAGAAGCAAAAGTAAGCACAATTATAATGCATAAAAATGTTAGGTCAATGTGTAACCTATGCGGTGGGAAGAAATGGGCTACATTTTCTACACCAAGAATACTCTTTATACGAAAGTTTTTATGAAACCTAAAAACTAAAGGAGGATTTAGTAGTAAATTAAGAATAGAGCACTTAATTGAATAAGGCCATGAAGCATGCACACACTTCCTGTCACCCTCCTCAAGTGCTATGACAAAGCCACAGTTCATTAACATAAGCTAAACAATTATATGAGAGGAGATAAGTCATAACAAGGTAAGCATACAGGAAAGTGTGCTTGGATAAACCAAGGCATAGCTTAAATAAAGCATCTGGTTTACACCTAGAAGATTTCATAACCTATGTATGTCTTGAACTAAGCCTAGCCCACACTCTTCCCATCATACTAACACAAGCTAGTCAAATAAAACATTCATCAGACATCTAAAGTATAGAAGATAGAAATTTAGACATTGATGGTGCTATAGAGAAAGTACCATAAGGGAATGATGAAAGAAACATTAAAAGTATTAAAAGGCAAAGCTTATCCCTTGTACCTTTTGCATAATGACTTAACTAGCAACAACTTAACAAAGAGAACTTAAGCTAAACTACCCAAAACCAGATGAGCTACTTATGAACAGTTACTAGAACAAACTCATCTATGTGGCAAAATAGTGAGAAGATTTATAAGTAGAGGTGACAAGCCTAACGACCCTGGTGATAGTTGGTTGACCAGGAAAAGAATTCAGTTCAACGTTAAATAATACTAAAACCCATAATAAGCTTCAACTTATATTTAAATGTTAGTCTAAAAAGGTGCAGCTTTTTAGAAATGGATACAACCTTAACTAGAGAGTAAAAACAACACCATAGTTGGCCTAAAAGCAGCCACCAATTAAGAAAGTGTTCCAGCCCAACAACAAAACACATCTCAATTCCAATATTAAGTAAATCAACTCCTAGTTATACTACTGGACAAATCTATAAAATTATAGAAGCAATACTGCTAATATGAGTAACAAGAAATATTTCTCCTTGCACAAGTTTACATCAGCAACTAATAATATACTGATAATTAACAGTAAATAAATACAATCCAACACTAAACTATTAATTAAACACACTGTTAATCCAACACAGGTGTGCACCCAAGGAAAGATTAAGAAAAGTAAAAGGAACTCGGCAAATATAAACCCCGCCTGTTTACCAAAAACATCACCTCTAGCATCACCAGTATTAAAGGCACCACCTGCCCACTGACAACCGTTAAACGGCCATGGTATCCTGACCTTGCAAAGGTAGCATAATCATTTGTTCTCTAAATAAGGACTTGTATGAATGGCTACACGTGGGTTTTACTGTCTCTTACTTTTTTTTTTTTTTTTTGGCGGTACGTGGGCATCTCACTGTTGTGGCCTCTCCCGTTGCAGAGCACAGGCTCCGGATGCGGAGGCCCAGTGGCCATGGCTCACGGGCCCAGCCGCTCCGCGGCATGTGGGATCTTCCCGGACCAGGGCACGAACGCGTGTCACCTGCATCGGCAGGCAGACTCTCAACCACTGTGCCACCAGGGAAGCCCTGTCTCTTACTTTTAATCAGTGAAATTGACCTCCCCATGAAGATGTGGGGATGACAAAATTAGATGAGACGACCCTATGGAGCTTCAATTAATCAACCCCCCAAAATCATAATCTTAAACCACCAAGGAATAACAAAATTTCACATGAGTTGACAATTTCAGTTGGGGTGACCTCAGAGCACAAAAAACCCTCCGAGTGATTAAAGCCTAGACCCACTAGCCAAAGCATAATATCACTTATTGATCGAAAAAATTGATCAACGGAACAGTTACCCTAGGGATAACAGCACAACCCTACTCTAGAGTCCATATCGACAATAGGGTTTACGACCTCTATGTTGGATCAGGACATCCCAATCGTGTAACTGCTATTAAGAGTTCATTTGTTCAATGATTAAAGTCCTACGTGATCTGAGCTCAGACCTGAGTAATCCAGGTTGGTTTCTATCTATTATGCATTTCTCCCAGTACAAAAGAACAAGAGAAATAAGGCCCACTTTAAACAAGCACCTTCAAAACAATTAATGATCTAACCTCAACTTAATAAACAAGCACAAAACAATCACCCGAGACCAGGGTTTAGTTAGGGTGACAGAGCTTGGAATTGTGTAAAACTTGAACCTTTATGCCCAGAAGTTCAAATCCTCTTTCTAACAAATGTTTATAATTAACATTCTAATGCTCATCATTCCTATTCTCCTAGCTGTGGCATTACTAACATTAATAGAATGAAAAATCCTAGTCTACATACAACTCCAAAAAGGGCCAAACATTGTAGGACTACATGGCCTACTCCAACCTATTGCCGACGCAATCAAACTATTCACTAAAGAACCCCTACAACCAGCCACGTCCTCCACCTCTATATTTATCATTACACCCATCTTAGCCCTAATCCTAGCCCTAACAATATGAATCCCCCTACCCATGACATACCCCCTCATCAACATAAACCTAGGAGTGTTATTCATACTAGCAATAACAAGTCTAGCCGTATACTCTATCCTATGATCTAGATGGGCCTCCAACTCAAAATACGCACTAATTGGGGCCCTATGAGCAGTAGCACAAACAATCTCATATGAAGTAATGCTAGCAATCATCCTCTTATCAGAGCTCTTAATAAATGGGTCCTTCACCCTATCAACACTAACCACAACACAAGAACAACTATGACTGATCTTCCCATCGTGACTACTAGCCATAATATTATTTATTTCTACCCTAGCAGAAAACAACCGAGCCCCTTTTGATTTAACAGAAGGAGAATCTGAACTCATGTCTGGCTTCAATATAGAATACACAGCAGACCCCTTCGCCATGTTCTTCCTAGCATAATACGTCAACATCATTATAATAAATATGTTCACAACAATCTTATTTCTAGGAGAATTCCACAACCCCTATACACCAGAACTATACACAATCAACTTCACCATTAAAACATTATTACTAACAATATCTTTCCTATGGATTTGAGCATCCTACCCTCGATTCTGATATGAGCAATTAATACACCTACTCTGAAAAAGCTTCCTGCCTCTAACACTAGCCCTATGCATATGACACATATCACTACCCATCATAATGGCAAGCATCCCCCCACAAACATAAGAAATATGTCTGACAAAATAATTATTTTGATAGAGTAAATAATAAAGGTTCAAGCCCTCTTGTTTCTAGAATTATAGGAATTGAATGTACCCTTAAGAATTCAATATTCTCCATGCTACCTTAGTACACTACATTCTGCAGTAGGGTCAGCTAAACAAGCTATTGGGCCCATAGCCTGAAAATGTTGGTTTACATCCTTCTGGTACTAATAAACCCCATCATCTCCGTCATTATCCTAACAACTGTCATTTTAGGAACTATAATCGTAATAACCAGCTCTCACTGACTACTAGCCTGAATTGGATTTGAAATAAATATAATAGCCATCATCCCTATTATAATAAAAAACTTTAACCCACGAGCCATAAAAGCCTCCACTAAATATTTTCTAACACAAGCTACCACAATAATACTACTTATAATAGCAGTCATCATTACCTATTACACTCTGGCCAGTGGACTATCACAAAACTATTCAACCCAACAGCATCAACCATAATAATGATAGCCCTAGCCATAAAACTAGGACTATCCCCTTTTCACTTTTGAGTGCCCGAAGTAACACAAGGCACCATTAACAGCAGGTCTGTTTTTGGATCAAGATGGCAGAGTAGAAGGACGTGCTCTCACTCCCTCGTGTGAGACCACTAGAATCACAACTAAGTGCTGAACAATCATCAACAGGAAGACATGAACTCACCAAAAAAGATACCCCCCATCTAAAGACAAAGGGGAAGCCACAATGAGACAGTAGGAGGGGCACAATCACAGTAAAATCAAATCCCATAACTGCTGGGTGGATGACTCACAAACTAGAGAACACTTATACAAGAGAAGTCCACCCACTGGAGTGAAGGTTCTGAGCCCCATGTCAGGCTCCCAACCTGGGGGTGCGGCAACGGGAAGAGGAATTCCTAGAGAATCAGACTTTGAAGGCTAGCGGGATTTGACTGCAGGACTTCGACAGGAATGGGGAAACAGAGACTCCATTCTTGGAGGGCACACACAGAATAGTGTGTGCATCAGGACACAGGGGAAAGAACAGTGACCCCATTGGAGACTGAACCAGACTTACCTGCTAGTGTTGTAGGGTCTCCTGCAGAGGTGGGAGTGGTGGTGGCTGTGTCTCACCATGAGGACAAGGACACTTGCAGCAGAAGTTATGGGAAGTACTCCTTGGCGTGAGCCCTCCCAGAGTCTGCTATTAGCCCCACCAAAGAGCCCAGGTCGGCTTCAGTGTTGGGTTCCCTCAGGCCAAACAAGCAACAGGGAGGGAACCCATCCCCACCCATCAGCAGATAAGTGGATCAAAGTTTTAGTGAGCTCTGCCCACCAAAGCAACAGCCAGCTCTACCCACCACCAGTCAAGCCTCTTATATAGCCTCATCCACCAGAGGGCAGACAGCAGAAGCAAGAAATATAATCCTGAAGCCTGTGGAACAAAAAACATATTCACAGAAAGATAGACAAGATGAAAAGGCAAAGGGCTATGTACCAGATGAAGGAACAAGATAAAACCCCAGAAAAACAATGAAATGAAGTGGAGATAGGCAACCTTCCAGAAGAATAATTCAGAATAATGATAGTGAAGATGATCCAGGACCTCGGAAAAAGAATGGAGGCAAAGATCAAGAAGATGCAAGAAATGTTTAACAAAGACCTAGAAAAATTAAACAACAAACAAACAAAGATTAACAGTACAATAACTGAAATGAAAACTACACTAGAAGGAAACAATAGTAGAATAACTGAGATAGAAGAACAGATAAGTGACCTGGAAGACAGAATGGTGGAATTCAATGGTGCAGAACAGAATAAAGAAAAAGGAATGAAAAGAAATGAAGACAACCTAAGAGACCTCTGGGACAACCTTAAACACAACAACATTCACATTATAAGGATTCCAGAAGGAGAAGAGAGAGAGAAAGGACCTGAAAAAACATTTGAAGAGATTATAGTCAAAAACTTCCCTAACATGGGAAAAGAAATAGCCACCCAAGTCAGGGAAGCACAGAGAGTCCCATACAGGATAAACCCAAGGAGAAACATGCCAAGACACACAGTAATCAAATTGGAAAAATTAAAGACAAACAAAAATTATTGAAAGCAACAAGGCGAAAACGACAAATAACATATGAGGGAACTCCCATAAGGTTAACAGCTGATTTCTCAGCAGAAGCTCCACAGCCACAAGGGAGTGGCATGGCATATTTAAAGTGATGAAAGGGAAGAACCTACAACCAGAATTACTCTACCTGGCAGGAATCTCATTCAGATTTGATGGAGAAATCAAAAGATTACAGACAAGCAAAAGCTAAGAGAGTTCAGTGCCACCAAACCAGCTCTACAACAAATGCTAAAGGAACTTCCTTAAGTGGGAAACACAAGAGAAGAAAAGGACCTACAAAAACAAACCAAAACAATTAAGAAAATGGTAACAGAAACATACATATAGATAATACCTTAAACGTGAATGGATGAAATTCTCCAAGCAAATGACACAGGCTTGCTGAATGGATACAAAAACAAGACCCATATATATGCTGTCTACAAGAGACCCACTTCAGACCTAGGGACATATACAGACTGAGAGTGAGGGGATAGAAAAAGATATTCCATACAAATGGAAATCAAAAGAAAGCTGGAGTAGCAATACTCATATAAGATAAAATGGACTTTAAAATACATAATGTTACAAGAGACAAGGAAGGACACTACATAATAATAATAATCAAGGGATCAATCGAAGAAGAAGATATAACAATTATAAATATATGTGCACCAAACATAGGAGCACCTCAATACATAAGGCAACTGCTAACAGCTATAAAGAGGAAATCGACAGCAACACAAAAATAGTGGGGGACTTTGACACCTCACTTACACCAATGGACAGATCATCCAAACAGAAAGTTAATAAGGAAACACAAGCTTTAAATGACATAATAGAGCAGATAGTTTTAATTGATATTTGTAGGACATTCCATGCAAAAACAGCAGATTACACTTTCTTCTCAAGTGCGCACAGAACTTTCTCCAGGATAGATCACATCTTGGGTCACAAATCAAGCCTCAGTAAATTTAAGAAAATTGAAATCATATCAAGCATCTTTTCTGACCAAAACACTATGAGATTAGAAATGAATTATGGGGAAAAAACGTAAAAAACACAAACACATGGAGGCTAAACAATACGTTACTAAATAACCAAGAGATCACTGAAGAAATCAAAGAGGAAATAAAAAAATACCTAGAGACAAATGACAACAAAACATGATGATCCATAACCTATGGGATGCAGCAAAAGCAGTTCTAAGAGGGAAGTTTATAGCTATACAAGCCTACCTCAAGAAACAAGAAAAATCTCAAATAAACAATCTAACCTTACACCTAAAGGAACTAGAGAAAGAAGAACAAACAAAACCCAAAGTTAGCAGAAGGGAAGAAATCATAAAGATAAGAGCAGAAATAAATGAAATAGAAACAAAGAAAACAATAGTAAAAATCAATAAAACTAAAAGCTGGTTCTTTGAGAAGATAAACAAAATTGATAAAAAATTAGCCAGACTCATCAAGAAAAAGAGGGAGAGGACTTAAATCAATAAAATTAGAAATGAAGAAGGAGAGTTACAACAGACACCACAGAAATACAAAGCACCCTAAGAGACTACTACAAGAAACTCTATGCCAATAAAATGGACAACCTGGAAGAAATGGACAAATTCTTAGAAAGGTATAACCTTCCAAGACTGAACCAGGAAGAAATAGAAAATATGAACAGACCAATCATAAGTAATGAAATTGAAACTGTGATTTAAAATCTTCAAACAGAGGCTTCCCTGTTGGGGCAGTGGTTGAGAGTCCGCCTGCTGATGCAGAGGACACGGGTTCATGCCCCGGTCCAGGAATATCCCACATGCCACGGAGCAGTTGGGCCCATGAGCCATGGCCGCTGAGCCTGCGCGTCCAGAGCCTGTGCTCCACAACAGGAGGGGCCACAATGGTGAGAGGCCCACGTACCACAAAAAAAAAAAAAAATCTTCAAACAAACAAAAGTCCAGGACCAGATGGCATCACAGGGGAATTCTATCAAACATTTAGAGAAGAGCTAACACTCATCCTTCTCAAACTCTTCCAAAAAATTGCAGAGGAAAGAATACTCCCAAACTCATTCTACAAGGCCACCATCACCCTTATACCAAAACCAGACAAAGATACTACAAAAACAGAAAATTACAGACCAGTATCACTGATGAATATACATGCAAAAATCCTCAATAAAATAGTAGCAAACAGAATCCAACAACACATTAATAGGATCATACCCCATGATCAAGTGGGATTTACCCCAGGGATGCAAGGATTCTTCAATATACACAAATCAATCAATGTGCTACACCATATTAACAAATTGAAGAAGAAAAACCAAAATTCAACACCCAGTTATGGTAAAAGCTCTCCAGAAAGTGGGCATAGAGGGAATTTACCTCAACATCATAAAGGCCATATATGACAAGCCCACAGCAAACATCATTCTCAATGGTGAAAAACTGAAAGCATTTCCTCTAAGATCAGAAACAAGACAAGGATGTTCAGTCTCACCACTATTATTCAACATAGTTTTGCAAGTCCTAACCATGGCAATGAGAGAAGAAAAAGAAATAAAAGGAATACAAATCAGAAAAGAAGAAGTAAAACTGTCACTGTTTGCAGATGACATGATACTATACATAGAGAATCCTAAATATACCACCAGAAAACTACTAGAGCTAATCAATGAATTTGGTAAAGTTGCAGGATACAAAATTAATGCACAGAAATCCCTTGCACTCCTATACACTAATGATGAAAAATCTGAAAGGGAAATTAAGGAAACAATCCCATTTACCAATGCAACAAAAAGAATAAAATACCTCGGAATAAACCTACCTAGGGAGACAAAAGAGCTGTATGCAGAAAATTATAAGACACTGATGAAAGAAATTAAAGATGATACCAACAGATGGAGAGATAAGCCATGTTCTTGGATTGGAAGAATCAATATTGTGAAAATGACTATATTACCCAAATCAATCTACAGACTCAATGCAATCCCTATCAAGTTATCAATGGCATTTTTTACTGAACTAGAACAAAAAATCTTAAAATGTGTATGGAGACAAAAAAGACCCCGAATAGCCAAAGCAGGTTTGAGGGGAAAAAAATGCAGCTGATGGAATCAGACTCCCTGACTTCAGACTATACTACAAAGCTATAGTAATCAGGACAATATGGTACTGGCACAAAAACAGAAATATAGATCAATGGAACAGGATAGACAGCCCAGAGATAAACCCACACACCTATGGTCAACTAATCTATGACAAAGGAGGCAAGGATATACAATGGAGAAAAGACAGTCTCTTAAATAAGTGGTGCTGGGAAAACTGGACAGCTACATGTAAAAGAATGAAATTAGAACACTCCCTAACACCATACATAAAAATAAATTCAAAATGGATTAGAGACCCAAATTTAAGCCCAGACACTATAAAACTCCTAGAGGAAAACATAAGCAGAACATTCTATGACATAAATCACAGCAAGATCAGTTTTGACCCACCTCCTAGAGAGATGGAATTAAAAACAAAAATAAACAAATGGGGCTTAATGAAACTTAAAAGCTTTTGCACAAAAAAGGAAACCATAAACAAACGAAAAGACAACTCTCAGAATGGGAGAAAATATTTTCAAACAAAGCAACTGACAAAGGATTAATTTCCAAAATAAACAAGCAGCTCATGCAGCTCAATATTAAAAAAACAAAAACCCAATCCAAAAATGGGCAGAAGACCTAAATAGACATTTCTCCAAAGAAGATATACAGATGGCCCAGAAGCACATGAAAAGCTGTTCAACATCACTAATTATTAGAAAAATGCAAATCAAAACTACAATGAGGTATCACCTCACACCAGTTAGAATGGGCATCATCAGAAAATCTACAAACAACCAATGCTGGAGAGGGTGTGGAGAAAAGGGAACCCTCATGCACCATTGGTGGGAATGTAAATTGATACAGCCACTATGGAGAACAGTATGGAGGTTCCTTAAAAAACTAAAAATAGAATTACCATATGACCCAGCAATCCACTACCGGACATATACCCAGAGAAAACCATAATTCAAAAGGACACATGCACCCCAATGTTCATTGCAGCACTATTTACAATAGCCAGGTCATGGAAGCAACCTAAATGCCCATCAACAGACAAATGGATAAAGAAGATGTGCACATATATACAGTGCAATATTACTCAGCCATAAAAAAGGAATGAAATTGGGCCATTTTTAGAAATGTGGATGGATCTAGAGTCTGTCATATAGAGTGAAGTAAGTCAGAAAGAGAAAAATAAATATCGTATATTAACGCATATATGTGGAACCTAGAAAAATGGTACAGATGAACCAGTTTGCAGGGCAGAAATTGAGACACAGATGTAGAGAACAAACATAGGAACACCAAGGGGGGAAAGTGGTAGGGGGTCATGGTGGTGTGATGATTTGGGAGATTGTGATTGATATATATATATATACACTAATATGTATAAAATGGATAACTAATTAAAAAACCCAGCAGGTCTAATCCTATTAACATGATGAAAACTTGGCACCCCTATCAATCCTCTATCAAATCTCACCATCAATTAATTTAAGCCTAATACTATCTCTATCCATACTTTCTATTCTAGTCAGTGGTTAAGGAGGATTAACTCAAACACAACTCCAAAAAATCATGGTCAAAAAAAAAAAAAAAATCATGGTCTACTCACCAATTGCCCTCATAGGATGAATGACAACCATCTTACTGTATAATCCAACTATAACCATCTGCAACCTAGTAATTTATATCATAATAACCTCACTATATTCATACTATTTATTCACAGCTCAGCCACCACCACACTATCACTATGACACACATGGAACAAAACACATGTCATCACAACCCTCATCATAATCACCCTACTCTTAATAGGAGGACTCCCGCCACTATCAGGATTCATGCCTAAATGAATGATTATTCAAGAAATAACAAAAAACAATGCTACTATCTTACCTACGTTATAGCCACCACAGCACTACTTAACCTGTACTTCTACATACGACTCACATACTCCACAGCATTAAATATATTCCCCTCCACAAACAACATGAAGATAAAATGTTGAGTCTATGTATATTTTGGATATAACCCCTTACTGGATATATTGTTTGCAAATATCTTCTTCCATTCAGCACGTGGCCTTTTCATTTTGTTGGTAGTTTCCTTCACTGTACAAAGACATTTTAGTTTGATGTAGTCTCATTTGTATATTTTTGATTTTGTTTCCCCCAAAATATACCCCCGAAATATTCCCCCAAGACATACCCCCAAAATATTGCTGAGATCATGGTCAAAGAATATACTGCCTATGTTTTCTTCTAGGAGCATTGTATTATGGTTTCAGGTCTTACATTAAGTCTTTAATCCATTTTGAGTTTATTTTTCTGCGTGGTGTGAGAGAGTAGTCAATTTGACTCTTTTTCATGTAGCCGTTCAGTTTTCCCAACCCCATTTATTGAAGAAACAGTCTTTTCTCCATTGTATTTTCCTGCTTCCTTTGATGTAGGTTAATTGCCCATCTAATTGTGGGTTCTTTCTGGGCTCTCTATTTTGTTCCATTGATCAATGTGTCTGTTTTTGTGCCAGTATCATACTATTTTGATTACAGTAGCTTTGCAGTATAGTCTGAAGCCAGGGAGCATGATACCTCCAGCTTTGTTCTTCATTCTCAAGATCGTTTTGACTGTTGGGGGTCTTTTGTGTTTCCATACAAATTTCAGAATTATTTGTTCTAGTTCTGTGAAAAATGCCATTGGTATTTTTTTTTTAAACATCTTTATTGGGGTATAATTGTTTTACAATGGTGTTAGTTTCTGCTTTATAACAAAGTGAATCAGTTATACATATACATATGTTCCCATATGTCTTCCCTCTTGCGTCTCCCTCCCTCCCACCCTCCCTATCCCACCCCTCCAGGCTGTCACAAAGCACCGAGCCAATATCCCTGTGCCATGCGGCTGCTTCCCACTAGCTATCTACCTTACTACGTTTGTTAATGTGTATATGTCCATGACTCTCTCTCGCCCTGTCACGGCTCACCCTTCCCCCTCCCCATAACCTCAAGTCCGTTCTCTAGTAGGTCTGCGTCTTTATATCTGCCTTACTCCTAGGTTCTTCATGACATTTTTTTTTCTTAAATTCCATATATATGTGTTAGCATACGGTATTTGTCTTTTTCTTTCTGACTTACTTCACTCTGTATGACAGACTCTAGGTCTATCCACCTCATTACAAATAGCTCAATTTCGTTTCTTTTTATGGCTGAGTAATATTCCATTGTATATATGTGCCACATCTTCTTTATCCATTCATCCGATGATGGGCGCTTAGGTTGTTTCCATCTCCGGGCTATTGTAAATAGAGCTGCAATGAACATTTTGGTACATGACTCTTTTTGAATTTGGGTTTTCTCAGGGTATATGCCCAGTAGTGGGATTGCTGGGTCATATGGTAGTTCTATTTGTAGTTTTTAAGGAACCTCCATACTGTTCTCCATAGTGGCTGAACCAATTCACATTCCCACCAGCAGTGCAAGAGTGTTCCCTTTTCTCCACACCCTCTCCAGCATTTATTGTTTCTAGATATTTTGATGATGGCCATTCTGACTGGTGTGAGATGATATCTCATTGTAGTTTTGATTTGCATTTCTCTAATGATTAATGATGTTGAGCATTCTTTCATGTGTTTGTTGGCAGTCTGTATATCTTCTTTGTAGAAATGTCTGTTTAGGTCTTCTTCCCATTTTTGGATAGGGTTGTTTGTTTTTTTGTTATTGAGCTGCATGAGCTGCTTGTAAATTTTGGAGATTAATACTTTGTCGGTTGCTTCATTTGCAAATATTTTCTCCCCTGAGGGTTGTCTTTTGGTCTTGTTTATGGTTTCCTTTGCTGTGCAAAAGCTTTGAAGTTTCATTAGGTCCCATTTGTTTATTTTTGTTTTTAATTCCATTTCTCTAGGAGGTGGCTCAAAAGGGATCTTGCTGTGATTTATGTCATAGAGTGTTCTGCCTATGTTTTCCTCTAAGAGTTTGATAGTTTCTGGCCTTACATTTAGGTCTTTAATCCATTTTGAGCTTATTTTTGTGTATGGTGTTAGGGAGTGATCTAACCGCATACTTTTACATGTACCTGTCCAGTTTTCCCAGCACCACTTATTGAAGATGCTGTCCTTTCTCCACTGTACATTCCTGCCACCTATATCAAAGATAAGGTGTCCATATGTGCGTGGGTTTATCTCTGGGCTTTCTATCCTGTTCCATTGATCTATCTTTCTGTTTTTGTGCCAGTACCATACTGTCTTGATTACTGTAGCTTTGTAGTATAGTCTGAAGTCAGGGAGCCTGATTCCTCCAGCTCCTTTTTTCGTTCTCAGGATTGCTTTGGCTATTCGGGGTCTTTTGTGTTTCCATACAAATTGTGAAATTTTTTGTTCTAGTTCTGTGAAAAATGCCAGTGGTAGTTTGATAGGGATTGCATTGAATCTATAGATTGCTTTGGGTAGTGGAGTCATTTTCACAATGTTGATTCTTCCAATCCAAGAACATGGTATATCTCTCCATCTATTTGTATCATCTTTAATTTCTTTCATCAGTGTCTTATAATTTTCTGCATACAGGTCTTTTGTCTCCTTAGGTAGGTTTATTCCTAGATACTTTATTCTTTTTGCTGCAATGGTAAATGGGAGTGTTTTCTTGATTTCACTTTCAGATTTTTCATCATTAGTATATAGGAATGCTAGAGATTTCTGTGCATTAATTTTGTATCCTGCCACTTTACCAAATTCATTTATTCGCTCTAGTAGTTTTCTGGCAGCATCTTTAGGATTCTGTATGTATAGGATCATGTCATCTGCAAACAGTGACAGCTTTACTTCTTCTTTTCCGATTTGGATTCCTTTTATTTCCTTTTCTTCTCTGATTGCTCTGGTTAAAACTTCCAAAACTATGTTGAATAAGAGTGGTGAGAGTGGGCAACCTTGTCTTGTTCCTGATCTTAGTGGAAATGCTTTCAGTTTTTCACCATTGAGGATGATGTTTGCTGTGGGCTTGTCATATATGGCCTTTATTATGTTGAGGAAAGTTCCCTCTTTGCCTACTTTCTGCAGGGTTTTTATCATAAATGGGTGTTGAATTTTGTCAAAAGCTTTCTCTGCATCTATTGAGATGATCATATGGTTTTTCTCCTTCAATTTGTTAATATGGTTTATCACATTGATAGATTTGCGTATATTGAAGAATCCTTGCATTCCTGGAATAAACCCCACTTGATCATGGTGTATGATCCTTTTAATGTGCTGTTGGATTCTGTTTGCTAGTATTTTGTTGAGGATTTTTGCATCTATGTTCATCAGTGATATTGGCCTGTAGTTTTCTTTCTTTGTGACATCCTTGTCTGGTTTTGGTATCAAGGTGATGGTGACCTCGTAGAAGGAATTTGGGAGTGTTCCTCCCTCTGCTATATTTTGGAAGAGTGTGAGAAGGATAGGTGTTAGCTCTTCTCTAAATGTTTGATAGAATTCGCCTGTGAAGCCATCTGGTCCTGGGCTTTTGTTTGTTGGAAGATTTTTAATCACAGTTTCAATTTCAGTGCTTGTGATTGGTCTGTTCATATTTTCTATTTCTTCCTGATTCAGTCTTGGCAGGTTGTGCATTTCTAAGAATTTGTCCATTTCTTCCAGATTGTCCATTTTATTGGCATAAAGTTGCTTGTAGTAATCTCTCATGATCTTTTTTATTTCTGCAGTGTCAGTTGTTACCTCTCCTTTTTCATTTCTAATTCTATTGATTTGAGTCTTCTCCCTTTTGTTCTTGATGAGTCTGGCTAGTAGTTTATCTATTTTGTTTATCTTCTCAAAGAACCAGCTTTTAGTTTTATTGATCTTTGCTATTGTTTCCTTCATTTCTATTTCATTTATTTCTGATCTGATTTTTATGATTTCTTTCCTCCTGCTAGCTTTGGGGTTTTTTTGTTCTTCTTTCTCTAATTGCTTGAGGTGCAAGGTTAGGTTGTTTATTTGAGATGTTTCCTGCTTCTTAAGGTGGGCTTGTATTGCTATAAACTTCCCCCTTAGAACTGCTTTTGCTGCATCCCATACGTTTTGGGTCGTTGTGTCTCCATTGTCATTTGTTTCTAGGTATTTTTTTATTTCCTCTTTGATTTCTTCAGTGATCACTTCATTATTAAGTAGTGTATTGTTTAGCCTCCATGTGTTTGTATTTTTTACAGATCTTTTCCTGTAATTGATATCTAGTTTCATGGCGTTGTGGTCAGAAAAGATACTTGATACAATTTCAATTTTCTTAAATTTACCAAGGCTTGATTTGTGACCCAAGATATGATCTATCCTGGAGAATATTCCATGACCACTTGAGAAAAATGTGTATTCTGTTGTTTTTGGATGGAGTGTCCTATAAATATCAATTAAGTCCATCTTGTTTAATGTATCATTTAAAGCTTGTGTTTCCTTATTTATTTTCATTTTGGATGATCTGTCCATGGGTGAAAGTGGGGTGTTAAAGTCCCCTACTATGAATGTGTTACTGTCGATTTCCCCTTTTATGGCTGTTAGTATTTGCCTTATGTATTGAGGTGCTCCTATGTTGGGTGCATAAATATTTACAATTGTTATATCTTCTTCTTGGATCGATCCCTTGATCATTATGTAGTGTCCTTCTTTGTCTCTTTTAATAGTCCTTATTTTAAAGTCTATTTTTTCTGATATGAGAATTGCTAGTCCAGCTTTCTTTTGGTTTCCATTTGCATGGAATATCTTTTTCCATCCCCTTACTTTCAGTCTGTATGTGTCTCTAGGTCTGAAGTGGGTCTCTTGTAGACAGCATATATAAGGGTCTTGTTTTTGTATCCATTCAGCCAATCTGTGTCTTTTGGTGGGAGCATTTAGTCCATTTACATTTAAGGTAATTATCGATATGTATTTTCCTATTCCCGTTTTCTAAATTGTTTTGGGTTCGTTATTATAGGTCTTTTCCTTTTCTTGTGTTTCCTGCCGAGAGAAGTTCCTTTAGCATTTGTTGTAAAGCTGGTTTGGTGGTGCTGAACTCTCCCAGCTTTTGCTTGTCTGTAAAGGTTTTAATTTCTCCATCAAATCTGAATGAGATCCTTGCTGGGTAGAGTAGTCTTGGCTGCAGGTTTTTCTCCTTCATCACTTTCAGTATGACCTGCCACTCCCTTCTGGCTTGTGGGGTTTCTGCTGAGAGAGCAGCTGTTAACCTTATGGGGATTCCCTTATGTGTTATTTGTTGTTTTTCCCTTGCTGCTTTTAATATGCTTTCTTTGTATTTAATTTTTGACAGTTTGATTAATATGTGTCTTGGCATATTTCTCCTTGTATTTATCCTGTATGGGACTCTCTGTGCTTCCTGGACTTGATTAACTATTTCCTTTCCCATATTAGGGAAGTTTTCAACTATAATCTCTTCAAATAGTTTCTCAGTCCCTTTCTTTTTCTCTTCTTCTTCTGGAACCCCTATAATTAGAATGTTGGTGCGTTTAATGTTGTCCCAGAGGTCTCTGAGACTGTCCTCAGTTCTTTTCATTCTTTTTTCTTTATTCTGCTCTGCAGTAGTTATTTCCACTATTTTATCTTCCAGGTCACTTATCCGTTCTTCTGCCTCAGTTATTTTGCTATTGATCCCATCTAGAGTACTTTTAATTTCATTTATTGTGTTGTTCATCGTTGCTTGTTTCATCTTTATTTCTTCTAGGTCCTTGTTAACTGTTTCTTGCATTTTGTCCATTCTATTTCCAAGATTTCAGATCATCCTTACTATCATTATTCTGAATTCTTTTTCAGGTAGACTGCCTATTTCCTCTTCATTTGTTAGGTCTGGTGCATTTTTATCTTGCTCCTTTATCTGCTGTGTGTTTTTCTGTCTTCTCATTTTGCTTATCTTACTGTGTTTGGGGTCTCCTTTTTGCAGACTGCAGGTTCGTAGTTCCCGCTGTTTTTGATGTCTGTCTCCAGTGGCTAAGGTTGGTTCAGTGGGTTGTGTAGGCTTCCTGGTGGAGGGGACTAGTGCCTGTGTTGTGGTGGATGAGGCTGGATCTTGTCTCTCTAGTGGCAGGTTCACGTCTGGTGGTGTGTTTTGGGGTGTCTGTGGCCTTATTATGATTTTAGGCAGCCTCTCTGCTAATGGGTGGGGTTGTGTTCCTGTTTTGTAGTTGTTTGGCATAGGTTGTCCAGCACTGTGGCTTGCTGGTCGTTGAGTGAAGCTGGATGCTGGTGTTAAGATGGAGGTCTCTGGGAGATTTTCGCCATTTGATATTATGTGGAGCTGGGAGGTCTCTTGTGGACCAGTGTCCTGAAGTTGGCTCTCCTACCTCAGAGGCAGAACCCTGACTCCTGGCTGGAGCACCAAGAGCCTTTCATCCACACAGCTCAGAATAAAAGGGAGAAAAAGTAGAGAGAATTAGTAGAAGTATGAGGAAAGAAAGAAGGAAAGGAGGGAAGGAAGGAAGGAAGAAAGAAAGAAAGAAGCAAAGAAGGAAAGAAGGCAGGAAGGAAAGAAAGGAGGGAGGGAGGGAGGGAGGAAGGAAGGAGGGAAAGAAGGAAAAAAGACAGAAAGAAAGAAGATACAGTAAAAATAAAATAAAGTATAATAAAGTTATTGAATTAAAAAATTCTTATTTAGAAAAAAAAAAGGGACGGATAGAACCTTAGGACAAATGTTGGAAGCAAAGCTATACAGACAAAATCTTACACAGAAGCATACACATAGACCCTCACTAAAAGAGGTAAAGGGGGAAAAATCATAAATCTTGCTCTCAGAGACCACCTCCTCAATTTGGGATGATTCGTTGTCTAAAGGAGGGAAGGAAGGAAGGAAAGAAAGAAAGAAAGAACGAAGGTAAAGTATAATAACATTATTAAAATTAAAATTAATTATTAAGAAAAGAATTTTTAAAAAACCATGGACGGATAGAACCCTAGGACAAATGGTGGAAGCAAGACTATACAGACAAGATCTCACACAGAAGCATACACATACACATTCACAAAAAGAGGAAAAGGGAAAAAAATCATAGATCTTGCTCCTAAAGTCCACTTTCTTAATTTGGGATGATTGGTTGTCTATTCAGGTATTCCACAGATGCAGGGTATATCAAGTTGATTGTGGAGCTTTAATCCGCTGCTTCTGAGGCTGCTGGGAGAGATTTCCCTTTCTCTTCTTTGTTCTCACAGTCACCGGGGCTCAGCTTTGGATTTGGCCCTGCCTCTGCGTGTAGGTCGCTGGAGGGTGTCTGTTTTTTGCTCAGACAGGACGGGGTTAAAGGAGCCGCTGATTGGGGGCTCTGGCGCACTCAGGCCGGCGGGGAGGGAGGGGCACGGCGTGCGGGGCGGGCCTGCGGCGGCAAAGGCCAGCGTGACTGTGCACCAGCCTGAGTCCCGCCGTGCGTTCTCCCGGGGAAGTTGTCCCTGGATCCCAGGAACCTGGCAGTGGCGGGCTGCACAGGCTCTGCGGAAGAGGGGTGTGGAGAGTGACCTGTGCTCGCACACAGGCCCCTTGGTGGCGGCAGCAGCAGCCTTAGCGTCTCCCGCCCGTCTCTGGGGTCCGCGCTTTTAGCCGCGGCTCGCGCCCGTCTCTGGGGTTCGCGCTTTTAGCCGCGGCTCACGCTTGTCTCTGGAGTTCCTTTAAGCAGCGTTCTTAAACCCCTCTCCTCACGCACCAGGAAACAAAGAGGGAAGAAAAAGTCTCTTGCCTCTTCGGCAGGTGCAGACTTTTCCCCGGACTCCCTCCCGGCTAGCCGTGGTGCACTAACCCCTTCAGGCTATGTTCAAGCCGCCAAGCCCAGTCCTCTCCCTGCGCTCCGTCCGAAACCGAAACCGGAGCCTCAGAGCCTCAGCTCGCAGCCCCGCCAGTCCCGGTGGGTGAGCAGACAAGCCTCTCGGGCTGGTGAGTGCCGGTCGGCACCGATCCTCTGTGCGGGAATCTCCCCGCTTTGCCTTCCGCATCCGTTGCTGCTGTGTACTCCTCTGCGGCTTCGAAGCTCCCCCCTCCGCCTCCCGCAGTCTCCGCCCGCGAAGGGGCTTCCTAGTGTGTGGAAACTTTTCTTCCTTCACAGCTCCCTCCCACTGGTACAGGTGCCGTCCCTATTCTTTTGTCTCTGTTTTTTTCTTTTTTTTCTTTTGCCCTACCCAGGTACGTGGGGAGTTTCTTGCCTTTTGGGAGGTCTGAGATCTTCTGCCAGCCTTCAGTAGGTGTTCTGTAGGAGTTGTTCCACGTGTAGATGTATTTCTGGTGTATCTTGTATTTTATTTTTCATCAGGTAATGAAACCACAGTGTCTCAGTAAAATTCAATGTAAGATATCTTTTTCCACATGGAGTGTTTTAGATACTTAAAAATCTCAATTCATTCTGACTCTGGCCGGTGGGCCCGGCCTGCCGCAGGCGTCCGGGGTCTTTCAGTGTGGTCACCGTGGCGTGCGTCTCCTGGGACCCCAGGAAGAGAGTCAGGGGAGTCTAGGAGAGAGGAGGGCACGGGCCAGCCGCCATTGGTATTTTGATACGAATGGAATTGAGTCTGTAGATTGCTTTGGGTAATATGGTCATTTTAACAATATTAATTATTCCAATCCATGAGCACGGTATATATTTCCATTTCTTGTGTCATTTTCAATTTCTTTCTTCAGCTTCTTATAGTTTTCTGAGTACAGGACTTTTACCTCCTTAGATTTATTCCTAGGTATTTTATTCTTTTTTATCAGCTTATAAATGGGATTGATTTCTCAGTTTCTCTTTCTGATAGTTTGTTGTTAGTGTATAGAAATGCAACAGATTACTATATTAATTTTTTATCCTGCAATTTTACCAAATTCATTGATGAACTGTAGTGGTTTTTTAGTGCATCTTTAGGATTTTCTATATAGTGTCATGTCATCTAAAATAGTGACAGTTTTACTTCTTCCCTTCCAATTTGGATGTCTTTTATTTCTTTTCCTTGTCTGATTGCTCTGGTTAGGACTTCCAACATTATGTTGAATGAAAGTAGTGAGTGAGGGTATCCTTGTCTTGTTCCTGATCTTAGATGAATGCTTTAAGATTTTCATCATTATGACATTAGCTGTGGGCTTACCATATATGGTCTTTATTATATTGAGTTATGTTCCCTCTATATTCACTTTGTTGAGAGCTTTTTCTCATAAATGGTGTTGAATTTGGTCAAAAGCTTTTTCTGTATCTATTGTGATGAGTGTATGATTTTTATTCTTCAATCTGTGACTGTGGTGTATCACACTGAATGATTTGCTGATACTGAACCATTCTTGCATCACTGTGATAAATCCCACTTGATCATTATGTATAATACTTTCAATGAATTGTTGAATTTGGTTTTCTAATGTTTTATTGAGGATTTTTGCATCTGTGTTCCTCAGTGACACTGGCTTGTAATTTTTTTTCTTGGTATCTTTGCCTGGTTTTGGTGTCAGTGTGATGCTGGCCTTGTAGAATGAGTTTGGATGTGTTCCTTCCTCTGAAAATTTTTGGGATAGTTTGAAATGGATAGGTGTTAACTCTTGTTTAAATGTTTGGTAGAAATGACCTGTGAAACGATCTGGTCTTGGACTTCTGTATGTTGGGAATTTTTTAAGTTGCTGATTCAATTATATTACTGGTAATTTGTCCGTTCATATGTTCTATTTCTTCTTGACTCACTCTTGGAAGATTGTACATTTCTAGGAATTTGTTCATTTCTTCTAGGATGTCACTTTTATAGGCATATAATTGTTTGTAGTAAACTCTAATGAGCCTTTTTATTTCTGTGGTGTCAGTAACTTCTTTTTCATTCCTGATTTTATTTATTTGGACTCTCTTTTTTTCTCAGTGAGTCTGGTTAAAGGTTTATCATTTTTATTTTATCAACTTTTCAAAAATCCAGCTTTAGTTTTATTGATCTTTTCTACTGTTTTTAAAATTTCCATTTCATTAATTTCTGCTTTAGTATTTATGATTTCTTTCCTTCTACTATTTTTGGGTTTGTTTGTTCTTCTTCTATTTCCTTTAGGTATAAGGTAAGTTTTTTGTTCGTTTGTTTTGTTTTTAGCATTTTCTCCTTTTCCTGAGGTAGAAAATTCCTATAAACTGGTTTTGCTGCATTCCATAGACTTTATGGGGTGTTAAAGTCCCCTACTATTATTGTATTGCTGTCAATTTCTCCCTATATGTATGTTAATATTTGCTTTATGTATTTAGGTGTCTTTATGTTGGGTGCATATATATTTATGATTGTTGTATCTTCTTGTTGGATTGATCCTGTAATCATTACATAGTGTAACTTTTGTCTCTGTCCCTGGTACAGTCTTTGTTTTAAAGTCTATTTTGTCTGATATAAGTATTGCTAACCTGGCTCTCTTTCCATTTCCATTAGCATGAAATACCTTTTCCATCCTCTCACTTTCAATCTGTGTGTGTCTTTAGATCTGAAGTGAGTCTCTTGTAGGCAGCATAAAGATGGATCTTGTTTTTGTATCCATTCAGCCACCCTTTATCTTTTGATTGGAGCATTAGTCCATTTACATTTAAAGTATTACTGATAGATATGTGCTTATTGCTATTTTGTTAATTGGTTTGGGATTTTTTTTTTTTTTTTTTTTTTTGCGGTACGCGGGCCTCTCACCGTTGTGGCCTCTCCCGCCGCAGAGCACAGGCCCCGGACGCGCAGGCTCAGCGGCCATGGCTCACGCGCCCAGCCGCTTCGCGGCACGTGGGATCCTCCCAGACCAGGGCACGAACCCGAGTCCCCTGCATCGGCAGGTGGACTCTCAACCACTGCGCCACCAGGGAAGCCCTGGGATTGTTTTTTAATTCATTTTTGTTCGTTCTTCTTTTGTTCTTGTCTCTTGTTATTTAATGACTATCTTTAGTGTTATGTTTGAATACCTTTTACTTTTTTACATGGCTACCTATTATAGATTTTTGATTTGTAGTTATCATGAGGTTTATGTATAGCAATCTATACAGATGTGATTATTTTAAGCTGCTGATCTCTTAAGTTCAAATTCATTTTAACAACAGTATTACTCCCCTCCCCCAACATTTACTGTTCTTAACATAATATTTTACATCTAATTGTTTTTTGCATCCCTTAACTACTTATTGCAGATATAGGTGATTTTACTCTGTTTGTCTTTTTTTTTTTTTTTTTTTTTTTGCGGTACACAGGCCTCTCACTGTTGTGGCCTCTCCCGTTGTGGAGCACAGGCTCCGGACATGCAGGCTCAGCAGCCATGGTTCACGGGCCTAGCCACTCCACAGCATGTGGGATCTTCCTGGACTGGGGCACGAACCCGTGTCCCCTGCATCAGCAGGCGGACACTCAACCACTGTGCCACCAGGGAAGCCCATTGTGTTTGTCTTTTAACCTTCCTATTAGATTTATATGTGGTTGATTTAATATGTTTACTGTGTATTTGCCTTTACCGATAAGATGTTTTCTTTTGTAATTTTCATGTTTCTAGTTGTGGCCTTTTCTTTTTCACTTAGAGAAATCCCTTAATACTTTTTAAAAGCTAGTTTGGTGGTAGTGAGCTCTTTTAGCTTTTG
Source organism: Orcinus orca (assembly GCF_937001465.1). Classification (NCBI taxonomy): domain Eukaryota; kingdom Metazoa; phylum Chordata; class Mammalia; order Artiodactyla; family Delphinidae; genus Orcinus; species Orcinus orca. Next base: position 27,039,827 of record NC_064569.1, read on the forward strand.
CTTGCTGTAAAACTCTTTCTCTCTTCCATAAATCTGAATGAAATCCTTGCCAGGTAGAGTATTCTTTGTTGTAGGTTTTTCCCTTTTATCACTTTAAATATATTGTGCCACTCTCTTCTGGACTGCAAAGTGTCTGCCAAAACATCAGCTGATAGCTTTGTGGAGTTCCCTTGTAAGTAACGTGTTGCTTTTCCCTTGCTGCTTTTAATATTTTCTCTTTACCTTTAATTTTTATTTTAATTACAATGTGTCTTGGTGTGGTCCTCTTTGGATTGAACTTAGTTGGGACTTGCTTTCCTTGGTGCACTTGCACGTCTGTATCCTTTCCCAGGTTAGGGAAGCTTTCAGCTATGTCTTCAAATATGTTCTCTTACACTTTCTCTCTCTATTCTTCTCGGGAACCCCTATAATGGGAATGTTAGTTACTCTTGATGTTGTCTCAGATGTCTCTTAAACTCTTAAAGAAATCATACATTTCTTTTCATTCTTTTTTTTTTTTTCTGTTCAGGTGCAGTGATTTCCACTCCTCTGTCTTCCAGCTCACTGATCCATTCCTTTGTATCATCTAATCTCCTGTTGATTCATTCTAGTGTATTTTACATTTCAGTTATTATTTTCTTCATCTCTTTGGTTCTTCTTTATATTTTCTAACTTTGTTAAAATCTTCTAACTTCTTACCCTGTTCATCCACTCTTATCCCAAGTTCTTTGATCATCTTTACAATCATTACCCTGAACTGTTTATTGTGTAGATTGATAACTCCACTTCACTTAGTTCTTCTTCTGGGGTTTTATATTGTTCCTTCAGTTTGAACATGTTCCTCTGTCACCTCATTTTGCCTGATTTGCTATTTTTATTTCTATGTACTTCGAGGTTGGCTGCATCTCCCAAACTTGGATAAATGGCCTTTTTAGAAAATATCCTCTGTGTCCCAGCAATGCACCCCACTCTGGTCACCAGAGCAATATTCTCTAGGGGTGCCTCCATATGGGCTGCATTGGTACTTCTGTTGTGGCAAGCTGACAACTGTGGGTGGCCTGGTAGATGTGGCTAGCCCCCAGTCTGGTTGGTTGCCAGCTATGCCTTGTGTGGAGGCTCCCAGCCACTAGTGGGTGGGGCCAGGTAACAAAATGGCTGCCTGCATAGCCCCAGGGAGGTCGCAGTCTAGTGCTGGCTTACTGGTGAGCAAAGCTGGGTCCCAGTGTCTCTCAGTGCAGGGTTTCTGGTGTTCCAGGGCTAGTGCTGGTGCACGGGTGTGTGTGGCCAAGTCCTGGGCCCTCTGGTAGACAGGGCATTGTCCTGAGCAGCAGTAGCTCAGGGAGTCTTAAGGAACCAGCCTGCTAGTGGTTTGGGCTGTGCCCCCACCTGGCTAGTTGCTTTTTTTCTTGTGATGAGAACTCTTAGGCTTTACTCTCGTAACAACTTTCATATATAACATACAACAGTGTTACTTATCATGTTGTACATACATCCGTAGTACTTATTTATGTTGCAACTGGAAGTTTGTACCTTTTGGCTACCTACATCAAATTACCCCTACCTCCACACCCCATATCTGTAACAACAAACCTGATCTCTTTATCTATGAGTTCGTTTGTTTGTTTTTGAAGTATAATTGACCTGTAACACTATGTTAGTTTCTGTTGCACAACATAGTGATTTGATCTTTCTATACATTTCAAAATGATCACAATTGTCTTGTTACCATATGTCACCATACAAAGATATTACATTGTTATTGGCTATATTCCCCATACTGTACATTTCATAACCATACATCATTTATTTTGTAACTGGAAGTTTGTACCTCATAATCTCCTTCAGCTATTTCACTCATTCCCCCCCACCCCCTCCCCTCTGCCAACCACCCCTTTGGTTTCTGTATCTATAACTCTGTTTCTGTTTTGTCATGTTTATTCATTTGTTATTTTCTCTTTACTTTCCACGTACATGAAATCATACGATATTTTATTTTTAAATTTATTTTTATTTTTTATTTTTGGGCCACACTGCACAGCATGTGGGATACTAGTTCCCCGACCAAGGGTTGAAGCTGTGCCCCCTGCAGTGGAAGCATGGAGCCTTAACCACTGGATTGTCAGGGAATTCCCATACAGTATTTTCATTTCTGTGTCTGACTTATTTCACTTAGCATAAGACCTTCTAGTTCTATTCATGTTGTCGTAAATGGCAAGATTTCATTCCTTTTTAAGGCTGAGTAATATTCCATTGTGTGTGTGTGTGTGTGTGTGTGTGTGTGTGTGTGTGTGTGTGTCACATCTTTATTCATTTATCTATTGATGTGAACTTAGGTTGCTTCCATAGCTTGGCTATTGTAAATAATGCTGAAATGAACATAGGGGTGCATATATCTTTTTGAACTAGTGTTTTCATTTTCTTTGGAAAAATACCCAGAATTAGAATTCCTGGATCATATGGTAGTTCTACAGTAAATCCCCTACATATGAACCTTCAAGTTGTGAACTTTCAAAGATGCAAACATGCTTTCAGAGTGAGTGAAATTGCAGCTTGCCCTCCGTCTCCTATTGCTGATCATCCTTTAGCTCTACCATCTCCCACCTCCTCTCCCTCCTCCAGTCAGTAACTCTTCTTGCCTGTTCACTCGATTCCAGCTCCTGTATGCTAGCTGTTATACTGTACTCCTGTACTTTTCAAGGTATTGTACTGTAAGATTAAAAATGTTGTCTTTATTTTTTGTGTTTGTTTGTTTTTATGTATTATTTGTGTGAAAAGTATTATAAACCTATCACAGTACAGTACTACATAACTAGCTGATTGTGTTATTTGGGTACCTAGGCTAACTTTCTTGGACTTAGGAACAAACTGAACTTATGAACACGCTCTTGGAATGGAACTTGCTCATACGTAGGGGACTTACTGTATTTTTAATTTTTTGAGGAACCTCCATACTGTTCTCCATAGTGGCTGTGCCCCTTTATGTTCCCACCAAGAGTTTATAAGGGTCTCCTTTTCTCCACATCCTCAACAACACTTGTCATTTCTTGTCTTTCGGATGATAGCCATTCTGACAGGTGTGAGGTGATATCTCATTGTGGTTTTGATTTGCATTTCCCTGATGATTAATGACATTGAGCATCTTTCCATGTGTTTACTGGCCATCTGTATGTCTTCTTTGGAAAAATGTCTATTCATGTCCTTATCCCATTTTGTAATCAGGTTGTTTTTTTTGGCTGCACCGCATGGCATGTGGGAATTTCCTGACCAGGGATTGAACTTTTCATGTGCACTTGGCTATCTGCATGTCCTTATTGGAGAAATGTCTATTCAGTTCTTCTGCCTTTTTTTTTTTTTTTTACCTAGTATGTAACTTTTTATTGAAAGTATCTTGCATTTGTGACTGATGCTTTCTGGGTTATGCCACACATTTTAACATTAAAGGTTAAATTATTTTTTACATGCAAGTAGTGTTTATGGTTTTCCCCACATAGGATTACTGATTATAAAAAGATGACACACTGCTTGGATTAAGTGTCTTCTTTAATTGAAAAGTCAGCAAACTGTCTAATTCTATTTCCTCCCAAACTATAAACTGAGTAGAAACTGAGCCTCTAGCCAACATATTCAAAGCTGATAGGATTAAAAATGCAAAAACAAGTCCTCAGATCCAGTTAAGGGAGCGCTGCTACATACAGGCTAATCAATACCAACCGTACTCTGATTCCAGGAAGCTGGAAGACATTCTGATAACCCCACTCTAATAACATTTACCTCAAGTAGCCTTTTTCCAGTTTCCAACTCATAAATAAAGATAATATGTTAATTCTATTTCAGAAAATTTTTTGCAAGTTGTTTTATTTACAATGCCAAGTCACTAAACTAAAGGTAACTGGAAAATAAACTAGGCAGAAATTGCTTTACAAAAAGAGGGAAAGCCCAAAATGCCACTTTCTATAGAGAACCTACAGTTCAATTTTATTCAGAGCAAAGAAAAAAGAACTTTTGGTCATACTAGAAGAAACTGAGACATAAGTTTGGAATCTGTACTGAAACTACACATGCAATGAGGGCAATATTCTGCTAATACAACTGATTTGCTGCTGCATTTGTGGACTGTTTTTCTAATATTAACAATTATAAACAAAGCAGTTCAACTAGTATTTGGAACAATCCTTACAGTGTTACAGCATCAAACACAAAATTTCACTTCTCCTCCCACCACTAGTTCTCTTTGCGTACCTGGACTTCCTCTTCTTCAGTAAAATCATTTTTGATATTGAATGTCTTTCGAATCTCCTCAGGAGTTTTCCCCTTGATCATATTGGCAACAGTCTTGCAGGTAACATCAAGCAAACCTTTGATGTCTAAGTAGTTTGCTACCAGTATAAGCTCAAAAATATTCCTTGGTCAACTTTCAGGAGGAGGATCATCCTTGTGGTGGGTGCACCACTGAATGACCTTTTTTTAATATTGCTGCATTAACATATGTCAAGCGGACTCAATCATCATCTCCTTCATCATCCATTCCCAAGTCTTCCAAAATGGTCTTAATAGTCACAGATTGTTTTGCAATTTCAACATCAACTTCAAATATCTCTTCACCAGAACTCTGCAACTTAATTGAAGGCGTGGTGTTAGGACTCAAGGAGATGGCAGGTCAGAGGCTGATAAGAGCAGGGTGGCATCTGCAAAAAGAAAAACAGAAAAGCGGAGAACAAGGCCAACACCCTGCATATTTTTTAATAGGTTTTGTTTTTTTTTTTTTGGTGATGAGTTGTATGAGTTCCTTGTACATTTTGGATATTAACCCTTTATCAGTCTTTCATTTGCAAATATTTTCTCCCATTCAGTAGATTGTCTTTTTGTTTTGTCAGTGGTTTCCTTTATTGTGCAAAATCTTTTAAGTTTAATTAGGTCCCATTTATTTATTTATTTATTTATTTTGTGATACGCAGGCCTCTCACTGCTGTGGCCTCTCCCGTTGCGGAGCACAGGCTCCAGACACACAGGTTCAGTGGCCATGGCTCACGGGCCCAGCCACTCCGTGGCATGTGGGATCTTCCTGGACCGGGGCATGAACCTGTGTCTCCTGCATCGGCAGGCAGACTCTCAACCACTGCACCACCAGGGAAGCCCCCATTGGTTTATTTTTGCTTTTATTTCCTTTGCTTTAGGAGACATATCCAACAAATATTGCTATGATTTATATCAAAAAATGTTCTGCCTATGTTTTCTTCTAGGAGTTTTATGGCTTCCAGTCTTACATTTAGGTCTTTAACCCATTTTGAATGTTTTTGAGTATGTTGTGAGAAAATGTTCTCATATCATTCTTTTACAAGTAGCTTTCTAGTTTTCCCAGCACCACTTATTGAAGAGACTGTCTTTTCTCCATTGTATATTCTTGCCTCCTTTGTCAGAGACTAGTTGACCATAAGTGCGTGGGTTTATTTCTGGACTCTATTCTGTCCCATTGATCTATGTGTCTGTTTTTGTGCCAGTACCATACTGCTTTGATAACCATAGCTTTGGGGTGTAGCCTGAAGTCAGGGAGCATGATTTCTTTTGCTCTGCTCTTCTTTTTCCAGATTGTTTTTGCTACTTGGGGTCTTTGTATTTCCATACAAATTTTAGAATTATTTGTTCTAGTTCTGTGAAAAATGCTCTTGGTATTTTCATAGGGATTACATTGAAGGTGTAGGTTGCCTTGGGTAGTATGTTCATTTCAGCAATATTAATTCTTCCAATCTAAGAACACAATATATCTTTCCATCTGTGTTGTCTTTAATTTCTTTCATCAGTGTCTTATAGTTTTCTGAGTACAGGTTTTTACATCCTTAAGTAGGTTTATTCCTAGGTATATTATCCTTTCGATGTGATGGCAGATGAGATTGTTTCCTTAATTTCTGTTTCTGATAGTTCATTGTTAGTGTATAGAAATGCAATAGATATTTGTATATTAAGTTTGTATCCTGCAACTTCACAGATTTTGTTGCTGAGCTCTAGTAGTTTTCTGATGGTGTCTTTAGGATTTTCTATGTGAGGTATCATGTCATCTGCAAACAGTGAAAGTTTTACTTCTTCCTTCCCAACTTGGATTTTTTAAATTTCTTTTTCTTGGCTGACTGCTGTGGCTAGCTCTTTCAATATTATTTTGAATAAAAGTGGCAAGAGTGAGCATTCTTGTCTCGTTCATGATCTTAGAGGAAATGCTTTCAGTTTTTCACCATTGAGAATAATGTTTGCTGTGGGTTTTTTGTATATGGCCTTTATTATATTGAGATGGGTTCCCTTTATGCCCACTTTCTGGAGATTTTTTATCATAAATTGTATTGAATTTTGTCAAAAGCTTTTTCTGCATTTATTGAGATGATCATATGGTTTTTATTTTTTCAATTTGTTAATGTGGTATATCACGTTAATTTGTGGATATTGAAAAATTCTTGCATCCCTGGGACAAATCCCACTTGATTGTGGTGTATAATCCTTTTACTGTATTGTTGAATTCAGGTTGCTAATATTTTGTTGAGGATTTTTACATCTAGATTCATCAGTGATATTGGCCTGTAATATGCTTTTTCTGTGATATCTTTGTCTGGTTTTGGTATCAGGGTGATGGTGGCCTCACAGAATGAGTTCAGAAATATTCCTTCCTCTGCAATTTTTGGAATAATTTCAGGAAAGGTGCAAACTCTTCTCTAAATATTTGATAGAGTTCACCTGTGAAGCCATCAGGTCCTGGACTTTTATTTGTTCAGAGTTTTAAAATTACTGATTCAGTTTCATTACTGGTAATTGGTCAGTTCACATTTTCTATTTCTTCCTGGCTCAGTCTTGGGAGAGTGTACATTTCTAAGAATTTGTCCATTTCTTCTAGGTTGTCCATATTATTGGTGTATAGTAGTTCATAGTAGTCTCTTATGATCCTTTCTATTTCTGTGGTGTCAGTTGTACCTCCTCCTTTGTCACTTCTGATTTTATTGATTTGGTCCCTCTCCCTTTTTCTTGATGAGTCTGGCTAAAGGTATCATTAAAAAAATCTTTTCAAAGAATTAACTTTTAGTTTCATTGATCTTTTCTACTGAGTTTTTAGTCTTTATTTTATTTATTTGTGCTCTGATCTTTATGATTTCTTTACTTCTACTAAATTTGGGCTTTGTTTGTTCTTCTTTCTCTAGTTGCTTTAGGTGTAAGGTTAGGTTGTTTATTTGAGATTTTTCTTGTTTCCTGAGGTATGCTTATATCACTACAAACTCCCCTCTTAGCACTGCTTTTTACTGCTTCCCATAGGTTTTGGATTGTTATGTTTTCATTTTCATTTTCATTTGTGTGACTGGCTCCTGGCCCATTTGGTTGCCAGGTCCTGCTTTATTCAGGGGCTGCTGGCTGCTTGTAGGTGGGTCAGCATGCCAGGGGAACTGGCTGAAGTCCTAGAATCCTAGAACTGGTGTTTGCCTGTTGGTGGGCAGGGCCTGTTTCAAAGGCTAGTGCTGAACCACTGGTGGTTGGTGTTAGATCTTTGGGCTGCTGGCTGTGGGTATCGAGGTGTCTCTAGTCTGTTGTCCACCTGCTGGTGGGCCAGCTTAGGGCTCAGGTGGTCCATAGCCTGGTGTCCACCCACTGGTGCATGAGGACAGGTTCCCAGGCTAGTGTTGGCCTTTGGTAGTATTACTGTTTTAACAATATTAATTCTTCTGATTCATGAACACTTCTGATTCATGAACACAGGATCCTTTCCATTTATTTACGTCTTTCATCAATGTTTTTTAGTTTTCAGAGTAGACCTCTTTCACCTCCTTAGTTAAATTTATTACTAAGTATTTTATTATTTTTTATGCAATTGTATATGGGATCAATTTCTTTTAGTCTTTTTCTGAAAATTCTTTGTTTATGTATAAAAATGCTACTGTTTTTCTGTATGTTAATTTTGCATCCTGCAACTTTAATGAATTCATTGATTAAATCTAACAGTTCTTTGCTTGAGTTTTTAGTATTTTCTCTATATAAAATCTTTATCAGCAAATAGAGACAATTTTACTTCTTCTTTTCCAATTCTGATTCTTTAAATTTCTTTTCATTGCCTGATTGTCCTACCTAGGACTTCTACTACTATGTTCAATAGGAGTGGTGAGAGTGGGCACATTTGTCTTTTTTCTGATCTTAGAGGAAAAGCTTTCAACCTTTCATCATTGGGTATGATGTTAGCTATGGGCTTATCATATATGGCCTTTATTATATTGAGGAATACTCTTTCTATGCCTAATTTGTTAACAGTTTTTATCATGAATGGATGTTTTCAGATGCTTTTTCTACTTCTATTTAGATGATAATATGGTTCTTTTCTTTCATTCCACTAATGTGATATATCACATTGATTCATTTGTGTATGTTGGACCAGTCTTACATCTCAGGGATAAATCACAGTTGATCATGGTGTATGGTCCTTTTACTATGCTGCTGAATTTGTTTTGCTAGTATTTTACTGAGAATTTTTTACATTTATATTCATCAGGGGTAATGGCTAGTAGTTTCCTTTACTAGTAATATCCTTTTCTGGTTATGGTATCAGAAAAATGCTGGCTTCATAAAATGAAGTTGGGAGTGTTTCCTCCTCTTTGATTTTTTTTAACAGTTTGAGAAGAATTGGTGTTATTTCTTCTTTAAATGTTTGATAAAATTACCAGTGAAGCCATCTGGTCCTGGGATTTTCTTTGCTGGTAGATTTTTGATTACTGATTCAATCTCCTTATTAGTAATAAGTCTCTTCAGATTTTTTATTTCTTCCTGATTCAGTAAGAAATTTCTGAATTTCTGAATTTCTTCAGTCAGTAAGTTGTATGTGACTCAGAATTTTTCCATTTCATCTAGGTTGTCCAGTTTCTTGGTGTATAGTTTTTCATTCATTCTAATTTTTAAAAAGGTTTTAGATATTAGGTTTATATTGTTTGATTTCCCTTTGAATTCTCCTTAAAAAATCTCCATATTTTAAGTGGAATAGCATATAAGTAATCACAATTTTCTAGTGAGTTTTAAAACATTGCTGAGTAAAATTTCAGTTACCTTCTCTGATGCTTTATCACCTGGAAGACTAGAAACAACTGTTTCTGATATAGTGAAGACAATATTCAATCTAATCTTCTGTCTAGGAATATCTCTATCCAAAAGAAAGCAGTTTAGCTGCTTTGAGAGTTTTTGGAGGGCTATAGTTAGTTCTTGTGTATGTGCCTGTGAGGATGTGGAACTTAGGAGGCAAGAAAGGTCAATCAATGGCAAACCTAAAATGCTGGTCATAAACAGCAATACTTAACTCCTTCTCTCTTATAAATCTAAGGAAGCAACCAAGAGAAGAAATAGAGAAACATGTGAGGCAAAAAAACCACAGGATATTTTAGAATTGGAAAAAACTTGCTGAAATGTTTTACTTGACAGGTATCCAAGGCCATGGTACTAGAAAATTGGCAGGTACAACAACTTTATGATATAGGTATAATTTTTAAAAATTTTTAAATTTATTTTTGGCTGCATTGGGTCTTTGTTCCTGCATGTTGGTTTTCTCTAGTTGTGATGAGCAGGGGTTACTCTTCATTGCAGTGCACGGGCTTCTCATTGTGATGGCTTCTCTTGTTGTGGAACATGGGCTCTAAACAAGTGGGCTTCAGTAGTTGCAGAGTGTGAGCTCAATAGTTGTGGCTCATGGACTCTTGAGCACACCCTCAGTAGTTGTGGCTCTTGGGCTTAGTTGCTTCACAGCATGTGGGATCTTCCTGGACCAGGGATTGAATTCATGTCCCCTGCATTGGCAGGCAGATTATTAACCACTGGGCCACCAAGGAAGTCCCTATATAGGTATAATATTTATATCAAATTTATGAATGATGAAATTGAAGTAATTCAGACGGAAAGTGATAGATCTAGAATTTCAACCTAGATTTGGTTGGATTCAGGGTCTGTGTTTTAGTCTCTGTGCTATCTCATACACATCTACCTATGAGGTCCTTTCTTACATTGGTTCAGTTTTTTTGTTCATAATGAGTGACTGCATTTATTCCACTGTGTTTTGCTTATATACTCTAAAAGAGTTAGGTGGTTTTAGTGTAAGGAAGAGACACTCCTTTAAGTTTGAAAGACTAGGATTAAACTTGTGCTTTTCCCCTCTAGAGAATTTTACAACATTCAGTGCATCCTGGGAGACAGAACAGGCAAAGAAAAAAAGGGCCTGGGAGTCAGGGAAGGATATAGAAGGGCCAAGCTGAGGGTCCCACAAAAAATGGGAAAAAGATGTGGGGAACAATGACCAAAGGATACTTCTAGCAAATTAATATCCTGAAAATAATGCTAATCATACTTTAAAATTGGAAAATAATGTTGGTAAAGGAGGTAAGTCAGATGAGTGGCTGAGTAAAAATGATCCTACTATGAAATAAAAAAGGACTCATTGATTTTGCCAAGGTGTGGCTTGACATTTTGAACATTTCGTATATCTTTATATAATGAATAGGCAGGAAGAGAAAAGATAGTGGGAGATCCTACATAAAGCACATTGCAGAGGATATATTTATTTCAAAATACATATATATTATATCTACACCATTTCACCTATTCAGAACTTAAATTTTACTGAATACCTATTCTGTGCCAAGCCTTGCATAAGATATTACATATCAATAGATGACAAATACATCAATCCTAACTTCAACTTACTGCCCAGTAGTGGAAACAGACAATTAAGCCGACATTTGCAATATAATTTGTAAATAATAGGACAATAGAATTTTTAATAAACTTTCCTCACTTCCCAGATATTTAACTAACTAATTAGTTAATTAATTATGGAAGTATAATTTATTTACATGTTATATTATTTTCAGGTATACAACAAACTGATTCAATATTTTAATAATTATACTCCTTTTAAAGGTATTACAAAATAATCACTATATTCCCTGTGCTGTACTATATTTCCTGTTGCTTATTTATTTTATACATAGTAGTTTGTACCTCTTAATCATCAATCCCTATCTTGCCTTTCCACCCCTTCCCTGTCCCCACTGGCACCCAGCCTTTTTTCTCTATATCTCTGAGTCTGTTTCTGTTTTTTTATATACATTTGTTTTATTTTTTAATATTCTACATATAAGTTATGACAGACTATTTGTCTTTCTCTGTCTGACTTATTTCACTAAGCATAATACCCTCAGGTCCATCCAAGATTTTATTATATTTTATGACTGAGTAATATTTCATTATATATATACAACTTCTTTATCCATTCTTCTACTGATGTGCACTTAAGTTGCTTCCAAATCTTGGCTATTGTAAATGATGTTGCAGTGAACATGAGGAGCATATATCTTTTTGGATTACTGTTTTCATTTTCTTTGGATAAATACATAGGAGTGAAATTACTGGATCACATGGTAGGTCTATTTTTGATATTTTAGGAACCTCCATACTGATTTCCATAGTGGCTACACCAATTTACATTCCAACCAACAGTGTATGAGGGTTCCCTTTTCTCCACATCCTGGCCTACGTGTTTTTTCTCATATTTTATATGATAGCCATTCTGAGAGGTATGAGGTGATCTCTCATTGGTTTTGATTTACATTTCTCTGGTGATTAGCAATATTGAGCATCTTTTCATGTGCCTATTGACCGACCATCTGTATATTTTCTTTGGAAAAATATCTATCAGGTCTTCTCCCCATTTTTTAATTGAGTTTTTTTTTTGATGTTGAGTTGTATGAGCTATTTATATATTTTGGATATTAACCCCTTATCAGTTATATAATTTGCAAATATTTTCTCCCATTCAGTAGGTTGTCTTTCATCTTGTTGATGGTTTCTTTTGTTGTGCAAAAGCTTTTAAGTTTAATTAGGTGCTATTTGTTTATTTTTGCTTTTGTTTCTTTTGCCTTAGGGGACAGACACAAAAAATATTGCTACAATTTTGTCAAAGAGTGTTCTGCCTGTGTTCTCTTCTAGGGGTTTTATGTTTTCAGGGCTCACATTTAGGTCTTTAATCTATTTTGAGTTTTTTTGTGTATGGTGTGAGAAAATGTTCTATTCTCATTCTTTTACATGTTGCTGTCCAGTTTTCCCAGCACCAATAATTGAAGAGACTGTCTTTTCTCCATTGTATATGCTTACCTCCTTTGTTGTAGATTAATTGGCCACAAATGTGGAGGTTTATTTCTGTTCTCTCTATTCTGTTCCATTGATCTTTGTGTCTGTTTTTGTGCCAATACCATGTTGTTTGGATTACAGCAGCTTTGTAGTATAGCCTGAAGTCAGGGAGCATGATACCTCAGCTTTATTCTTTTTTCTCAAGATTACTTTGGCTATTTGGGGTCTTTTGTGGTTCCATAAAAATTTTAGGATTATTTGTTCTAGTTCTGTAAAAAATGTCATGAGTATTTTGACAGGGAAGGGTTGCATTAAATCTGTAGGTTGCTTTGGGTAATATGGCTATTTTAACAATATTAATTCTTCCAATTCAAGGGTATGGGATATCTTTTCATTTCTTTGTATACTCTTCAATTTCCTTTATCAATGTTTTATAGTTGTCAGAGTATAGGTTTTTCACTTCCTTGGTTAAGTTTATTTCTAGATATTTTACCTTTCTTGATGTGATTTTAAACAGGGTAGTGTTCTTGCTTTCTCTTTCTGATAGTTCATTATTAGTGTATAGAAAAGCAATAGATTTATGTATATTAATCTTTAATCCTGCAACTTAACTGAATCCATTTATTAGTTCTAACAATGTTTTGGTGGAAACTTTTGAGTTTTCTATATATATTATCATGTCATCTACAAATAGTGGCAGTTTTACTTCTTCCATTCCAATTTGGATGACTTTTTTTTTCCTTGTCTGATTGCTGTGGCTAGGACTTCCAATACTATGTTAAATAGAAACTTCAAGATTGGGCATCCTTGTATTGTTTCTGATTTTAGAGGAAGGGCTTTCAGCTTTTCACCATTGAGTATGATGTTAACTGTGGGTTTCTCATACATGGCCTTTATTATATTGAGATATGTGTTCCCTCTATACCAACTTTGGTGAGAGTTTTTATCATGAATAGATGTTGAATTTTGTCAAATGCTTCTTCCGTATCCATTGAGAGGATCATATGGTTTTTATGCTTCAGTTTATTAATGTGGCATATCACATCGATGGATTTGTGGATATTGAGCCATCTTTACATCCCTGGGATAAATCCTGCTTTTTCATGCTGTATTATCCTTTTTATATATTGTTCAATTCAGATTGCTAATATTTTATTGAGAAAAATTTTTCATCTGTATTCATCAGAGATATTGGCCAGTAATTTTCTTTTTTTTGTAGTATCTTTATTTCTTTTTGGTATCTGGGTAATGATGGCCTCATAGAATGAATTTGGGAATTTTCCATCTTCTTCAATTTTTTTGAATAGTTTGAGAAGGAAAGCTCTTATTTATATGTTTTGTAGAATTCCTCTGTGAAGCCATTCAGTCCTGGACTTTTGTTTGCTGGGAGTTTTTTTAAATTAGAAGTTCATTTTCACCATCCTGATTCAGTCTTGGAAGGTTGTACATTTATAGAAATTTGTCCATGTCTCCTAGGTTGTCTAATTTGTTGGCACGTAACTATAATATTCTCTTATGATTTTTAAAAAATCTCTGTGATACTGGTTGTTATTTCTCCTCTTTCATTTCTCATTTTGTTTATTTGGGTCCTCTCTCCTTTTCTTGATGAACCTGGCTAAATGTTTATCAATTTTTTTTATCTTAAAAAAACAGCTCTTATTTTCACTGTATTTTTCCTATTCATTTTTAATCACTGTTTATTTCCTCTCTAATCTTTATTATTTCCTGCCTTCTGTTGACTTTGAGCTTGTTTGCTCTTCTTTTTCTAATTCCTGTAGATGGTAGGTTAGGTTGTTTATTTGAGATTTTTCTTGTTTCTTGAGTTAGGCCTGTATTGCTATAAACTTCCTTATTAGAAGTTTATTAGATGCTTTTGCTGCATCCCAAAGATTTTGGAAAGTTGTGGGGTTTTGTTTGTTTGTCTGGTTGTATTTTCTGATTTCCTTTTTGATTTCTTCATTGACCTGTTGGTTTCTTAGTAGCATATTTTTCAGTGTTCATGTTTGTGCTTTTCCCACTTTTCTTCCTGTAATCGATTTCTAGTTTTATACCATTGTGGTTCAAAAAAAAATGCTTGATATAATTTCTATCCTCTTAAATTTGTTGAGATTTGTTTTGTGGCCTAGCATGAGATTTATCCTGTGTACTTGAAAAGAATGTGTATTCTGCTGTTTTTGGATGGAATATCTATTAAGTCCAACTGGTTTAATGTGTCATTTAAGACCACTTTTTTCTTATTGATTTTCTGTCTGGATTTTCTGTCCACTGATGTAACTGGGGTGTTCAAGTCCCTTACTATTATTGTGTTATTGTCAAATTTTCCCTTTATGTCTGTTAATATTTGCTTTCTATATTTAGATGATCCTGTATTAGGTGCATAGATGTTAATGAGTGTTATATTCTCTTCTTGTATTGATCCCTTTATCATTATATAATACCCTTCTTTTTATTTTTGCTATAGACTTTGTTTTAAAGTCTGTGGTCTTACATGAGTATTGCTACCTCTGCTTTCTTGTCATTTCCATTTGCATGAAATATCTTTTTCCATACCTTCACTTTCAGTCTCTGTGTCTTTTTAGCTCTGAAGTGTCTCTTGTAAGCAGCATATAGGTGAGTCTTGGTTTTCTTTTTTTAAAATCAAATCAGCCACTCTGTGTTTCAATTGGAGTAGTTAGTCCATTGACATCTAAGTGATTATTGATAGATGTGTACTTATTGCAATTTTATTACTTGTTTTCTGGTTTTTTTTGTAGTTCTTCTCTGTTCTATTCTTGTTTTAGTTTCTTCCCTTATGGTTTGATGTTTTTCTTTAGTGGTGTACTTGTGTTTGTTTCTCTCTAGTTTTTGTATATTTATTATAGTTTTTTTAAAAATAAATTTATTTTATTTATTTATTTTTTGGCTGCATTGGGTCTTCATTGCTGTGAGCAGGCTTTCTCTAGTTGTGGTGAGTAGGGGCTACTCTTCATTGTGGTGCATGGGCTTCTCATTGTGGTGGCTTCTCTTGTTGCAGAGCACAGGCTGTAGGCACATGGGCTTCAGTAGTTGTGGCACATGGGCTCAGTAGTTGTGGCTCGTGGGCTCTAGAGCGCTGGCTCAGTAGTTGTAGCATACAGACTTAGTTGCTCTGTGGCATGTGAGATCTTCCTGGACCAGGGCTCGAACCAGTGTCCCCTGCATTGGCAGGCAGATTCTTAACCACTGCACCACCAGGGAAGCCGTTATTATAGGTTTTTGATTTGTGGTTATCATGTGGTTCATATATTTTGACCAATAACGATATCTACTTGTTTTAAACTGATAGTCATTTAAGTTTAAACACATTCTAAAAGATCTCCACTTTTAAGTTCCCTCCCCCACATTTTATGTTTTTGATGTCACATTTTACATCTTCATGTTTATTCCTATACTAATTATTGTAGTTATAGTTGATTTTAGTTTTTTTTCTTTTAATCTTTGTACTAGCTTAAGAGGTTGATTCTTAGCCTTTTTATATATTTTTGCTTTTACCAGTAGATTTTTCCTTTCCTATAGATACTTACTTCTTATTATAACATTTTCATATCTACTTAGAGAAGACCCTTTACCATTTCTTTTAGAGTAGGTTTAGTATTGATGAACCCTTTAATTTTTGCTTGTCTGAGAAGTTCTTTACCTCTCCTTCAATTCTAAATGATAATCTTGCTGTTTAGAGTTCCTAGGCTGTAGGTTTTTTGCTTTAAGCACTTTGAATATCTCATGTCACTCCCTTCTGGTCTGCAAATTTTCTGCATAAAAATCAGCTTACAACCTTATGGGCATTCTCTTATTTATGACTCTTTGTTTTTCTCTTACTGCCTTTAGAATGCTCTCTTTAACTAACTTTTGTCATTTTAAGTGTGATATGTCTTGGTGTGGGTCTGTTTGGACTCATCTTATTTGGGACTCTCTGTGTTTTCTGTACTTGAATATCTGTTTTCTTCTTCATGTTTGGGATGTTTCCAGCCATAATTTCATCAAATACATTTTGACCCCCTTCTCTCTCTCTTCTTCTTCTGGTACCCTGATAATGTGAATGCTGGTACACTTGATGTTGTCTCAGAGGTCCCTTAAACTATTTTCTTTTTTTTTTTTTCTGTTCTGATTGGGTAATTTCCATTATTCTATCTTTCAGATTACTTATGTGTTCTTTTGTATCTCCTAGTGTGCTGTTACTTCCTTCTAGTGTGTTTTTCATTTCAGTTATTGTATTCTTCCATTCTGACTGGTTCTTTTTTATATTTTCTAGTTCTTTGTTAAATTTCTCCATGTGTTCATCTATTCCTCTCCATAATTTAGTTAGCATTCTTATTACTAATGTTCTGAACTCTTTTTCTGGTAAATTATTTATTTCTGTTTCATTAATTCTTTTTTTGGGGGGGTTTCTTTTGTTATTTTTATTGAAACAAATTCCTCTGTCTGCTCATTTTGCTTAACTTCCTCTGTCTCTGTGAAAGTAGGTGAAACAGTTACCTGTTGCTGTTTTGAAGGGCTGTCTTTATATGGGAGTGCCCCTATGCTGTCTGCACACTCCCAGTGGCTTTGGTGGGAGAATTAGATCTGAAATGAGTACAGGCCACATCTTTCCCCAGGGTGTGTTGGCAGCTATCACCTTGGTAGGTTGTGGGGCTGGAGATGGAGGGGCAGGGCCAGAGCCACGTGTGACCTGGGGCTTTTCCTCTTCTCAGTGGCCAGCACCACCCTATTGGGGGTGGGGTCATGTCCCAAGTTTCTGAAGAAGAAGCCCTGAGGGTCATTTCCCAGCTGGCTCTATTCCATTTAAATGTGTGCTCCTTTCCCCATCCCACAGTAGCACCCTTGCCCCAGAGGGGAGCAGAGCTGGAGCAAGAGTGGCTGGTTCATGTGCTCAGGTAGGTCTTGGAGTGGGCTGTGGCAGTCCCAGCAACAGTCAGAAACCTGGACTTCTTCTGGGGTACTGCCTGCATAATCACCAGTAATGGCTGCCCCTGCCTTGGTCAGATGCTGCTCTGGGTCTGAGCCACCTTTGTCCCTCACAGCTGAGCTCTCCTCTCAGTCTCAGCAGCCCTTACCCCAGTGTGCAGCTGTGTCATGAAGCAAATGGGGCTGGAGCAGGCACTTGCCTTGGGCTGTGGCACGTGCTGGCATGGTTGCAGGAAACTGGTTAGCATCCTGTGCACTTTCAATCTGCCCTCTATGCCCTGTTTTGGGATTACGCAAGCATGTGTGTGTTCCTCAGGAGCAGAGTCCAGGCTTCCCACAGCCTTCCTGTTAGTCTCAATGGCCCTCCAACCAGCCAAGGAGACTTGTGTTCCTCGTGTCAGATCCCAGGGCTGGGGTGCCCAGTATGTGGCTTGAACCACTCACTGCCCAGGGAGGATCTCTTCCTGTGCAATCCCCCTCCTCTTCTGAGTCTCCTTCCAGGGGCACAGGTCCCAACCTGATTATTTCTCTTCCCTTACTACCTGATTCTGTGTGGAACTTTCTTACAGCCTTGGTTGTACAGGAGTCTTTCTGCCAGTCTCCAGTTAGCTTTCAGTGAGAACTGTTCCACATGTAGATGTACTTTTTTTTTTTTTTTTTTTTTTTTTTGCGGTATGCCGGCCTCTCACTGTTGTGGCCTGTCCCGTTGCAGAGCACAGGCTCCGGACGCGCAGGCTCAATGGCCATGGCTCACGGGCCCAGCCGCTCCGCGGCATGTGGGATCCTCCTGGACCGGGGCACAAACCCATGTCCCCTGCAACGGCAGGCGGACTCTCAACCACTGCACCACCAGGGAAGCCCTAGATGTACTTTTGATGTGTTCATGGGGTAAGGTGATTTCCACCTCCTCCTACTCCATCATCTTGATCTCTTCCCCAGTAGGACAATAGAACCTTAATACAACAATTTAAGCAAGGAACTCAGCTTGAGGTATCTGGGATAGCATCACAAAAATTTCTTTCAGTTGCATCCTAAAGGATGAAAAGAAGTTTGTCAGGTGAAGAAATGGAGGAAAAGGTATTTCAGGTGAGTGGCACTGCATGAGCAAAGAAATAAAATTATGAAAGGACATGCATGGAAGGTTTGGAGAAGTTAATATGGCTGTAGTTATAGGACTGAAGGTGGTGGCTACTATTATATTAGCTAGTCATAATGAAATTGTTAACAGTTATATTAACAAGTTAGTTCCATTTATGCTAATACCAGACTGGAATGTAGGTTGAGAAAGTCTGGGTCTAACAGAGTGAGAGAGAAAATTTCTGTATATGATAGAGGTTATTAAGATAAATTAAGAGAAGTTTCATATCAGAATGACTGACAATATAACCAAGCTTGTTATTTGCAGAGTTTAAGGAAGTCTCTTCAACAAAGAGATAGCTAAATGGATTATTTAACTCTGAGATAGCAGTGGTAAGTCATTTCTTGAAGACCAGATGAAACTTGGAGAAACCAGATGCAAAATATCATAGAATAAACAGAAAAATTTGTGCAGTACTCTTGAATTTTCTTTTTTCTTTTCTTTGGCCATACCACGTGGCTCGCAGGATCTCAGTTCTCCCACCAGGAATTGAACCTGGGCCACAGAAGTGAAAGGCCAAATCCTAACTACTAGACCACCAGGGAATTCCCATCTCTTTTTCTTTTTTCTTTTCTTTTTTTAATAGAGAGAAATCAAGGAGTGAGCATTCTTCTTGTGCCTGGGTCTGACTGGCTCTGTGGGCAAATCACATGTTTATTAGTATAAATAATATTAATATTATTCTATTAACATATATTTATATTATGATAATTAGTGTTAATATAAAGAGTTAATAACAGTACAGTTCACCCTTGAACAATGCAGAAGTTGGGACACTGACCCCGACACAGTTGAAAATCCAGATATAACTTAGAGTCTGCCTTCCATATCAGTCGTTCCTCCTAATCTGAGGATCTGAATTCTCAGTTTCAACCAAACGTGGATCGTGTAGCACTCTAGTATTACTATTGAAAATAATCCGTGTACAAGTGGGCCTTCACAGTTTGCCCGTGTTGTTCAAGGGTCAACTATATTTAAAAATATAACTTAATAGGATTAAATAAATAGTACTTACTTAATTATATAATTAATATACATGATTAATAATAGTATTCATCATAATCATCATTAAAATGTAAATATTTGATCATGAATGCCCACAGCAGCACTATTCACAGTAGCCAAAGGGTGGAAACAACCCAAATGTCCATCAACTGATGAGTGGATAAACAAAGTGTGGTAAATCCATACAGTGGAATTTTATTCAACTGTAAAAAGGGTTGAAAAACTGCTACATGCTACAAGATGGACGAACCTCAAAATCATTACTGTAGGTAAAAGAAACCATATGGAAATGTCACATATTGCATGATTCTTTTTATTTTTTATTTATCATTTATTTATTTATTTTTGGGCCACACTACGTGGCTTGTGGGATCTTAGTTCCCTAAACAGGGATTGAACCCGTGCCCTCCTGCAGTGCAAGTGCAGAGTCTTAACCACTGGCCCACCAGGGAAGTCCCTGTATGATTCTTTTTATATGAAATACCCACAATAAGCAAATCCATAGGGACAGAAAGTAGATTAGTGTTGGTCAGGGGGTAGAGGAGGGGTGACTGGGGAGCTAATGGGTACCCATGTTCTTCTGAGGTGATAAAAATGTTTTGAAGCTAGAGACAGGTGATGATTACACAGCATTGTGAATACATTTGATGCCACTGAATCGTGCGCTTTAAAAAGGTTAATTGTATGTTGTCAGAATTTCACCTCGATTAGAAAAAATGCATGTTTCAGTGCTTACTGCATGCTATGAATTTCTAGTTTACCAAGATACTGAGACTCTGTAAAGATAGGTAATTTACCATATGTCATACAGGTAAAAACAGAAAAAAGGAAGATGTACAGCCTTCTCCTTTTCTGGCTTCTCATTCCTGGGCATGACTCTCAAACACAAAAAATTGGGGTAACTCTGAATCTATGCCTCTTCCACCCATCCCTGCCGCACCAGGTCTCAGTGGAGACAGGTGACAATGATTAGGGGGTATTATTGAAAAGACACTTTCCTTGCTTGCGTGAAGACACTGACCCTCCCTCAAGTGTTTGCTGGGCTTTTTGTCATCACAGATACACCAAATATTCCAAAAGACTTGCCTCATCCAGCACAGAGATAATAATTAGCCCTGTGACCACAGCTGGCGGAAATGGCTTTCCATCACATTTTTAAAATGCCATTTTCCTCTATGGAGACTGAGAGAGGCAAGGTAATGGAACCAAAGAGCTAATTAGTTCACAATGAAGGGAGACGTCGGTCAGAGGTGATGAGAAGTGAAGATTCCTTGCGTCTCCTGCGGAGCTGTCTTGAGAGCCTCTGAAGACACCAGGGAGCAAATCTCTAGCCATCCTCTTGGATTTTCTTTTAAAGAACATGTCTAGGGAAAAGAATATGGCATTTGGAGTCTGAGAATCTGGGGTTTTGAATTCTGGCTCTGTCATTTACTGGCTTTATTGCTGCGGACATCTTACCTCAGGAAGCCTCAACTACTTCATTTGGAAAATGGAAATTTAAGAGGTGCCTTGACATCTACATGTGGAACAACTCCTACAGAACACCTACTGAACGCAGGCAGAAGACCTCAGACCTCCCAAAGGCAAGAAACTCCCCACGTACCTGGGTAGGGAGAAAGAAAAAAAAAGAAAAAGAAAAACAGAGACAAAAGAATAGGGATGGGACCTGCACCAGTGGGAGGGAGCTGTGAAGGAGGAAATGTTCCCCACACTAGGAAGCCCCTTCGCGGAAAGAGACTGCGGGTGGCGGAAGGGGGAAGCTTCAGAGCCACGTAGGAGAGCGCAGCAACAGGGGTGCGGAGGGAAAAGCGGACAGATTCCCGCACAGAGGATCGATGCCGACCAGCACTCACCAGCCTGAGAGGCTTGTCTGCTCACGCGCCGGGGCGGGCGGGGGCTCGGAGCTGAGGCTCGGCTTCGGTCGGATCCTAGGAGGAGGACTGGTGTTGGTGGCGTGAACACAGCCTGAAGGGGGTTAGTGCACCACGGCTAGCTGGGAGTGTGTCTGGGAAAAGGTCTGGAGCTGCCAAAGAGGCAAGAGACTTTTTCTTGCTTCTTTGTTTCATGGTGCGCAGGGAGAGGAGATTCAGAACACCGCCTAAACTAGCTCCAGAGACGGGCGCGAGCCGCGGCTAAAAGTGCGAACCCCAGAGACAGGCAGGAGACGCTAAGGCTGCTGCTGCCGCCACCAAGGGGCCTGTGTGCGAGCACAGGTCACTCTCCACACCTCCCCTCCCGGGAGCCTGTGCAGTCCGCCACTGCCAGGGTCCCATGATCCAGGGACAACTTCCCCAGGAGAACGCACGGCGCGCCTCAGGCTGCTGCAACGTTTTGCTTGCCTCTGCTGCCGCAGGCTCGCTCCGCATCTGTACCCCGCTCCCTACCGCCGGCCTGAGTGAGCCAGAGCCCCTGAATCAGCTGCTACTTTAACACCATCCTGTCTGAGTGGGAAAAGACGCCCTCAGGTGACCTAAACGCAGGGGCGGGGCCAAAACCATAGCTGAACTGCAGGAGCTGTGTGAACAAAGAAGAGAAAGGGAAATCTCTCCCAGCAGCCCCAGGAGCAACGGATTAAATCTCCACAATCAACTAGATGTACACTGCATCTGTGGAATACCTGAACAGACAACGAATCATCCCAAATTGAGGCGGTGGACTTTGGGAGCAATGATATATATATATATCTATATATATCTATATATATATTTCCCCCTTTTTCTCTTTTTGTCAGTGTGTATGTGTATGCTTCTGTGTGTGATTTTGTCTGTATAGCTTTGCTTTTACCACTTGTCCTAGGGTTCTATCTCTTTTTTTTTTTTTTTTTAGTTTAGTTTTTAGCACTTATCATTGGTGGATTTGTTTTTTTGGTTTGTTTGCTTTCTTCTTTCTTCCTTTCTTTCTTTAAATTACTTTTTTATTTTTAATAATTATTTTTTATTTTAATAACTTTATTTTCTTTTTCTTTCTTTCTTTTTTTCTCCCTTTTATTCTGACCCGTGTGGATGACAGGGTCTTGGTGCTCTGGCCAGGTGTCAGGCTTGTGCCTCTGAGGCAGGAGAGCCGAGTTCAGGACATTGGTCCACAAGAGACCGCCCAGCTCTACGTAATATCAAACGGCAAAAATCTCCCAGAGATCACCATCTCAACGAGAAGACCCAGCTCCACTCAACGACCAGCAAGCTACAGTGCAGGACAACCTATGCCAAACAACTAACAAGACAGGCATACAACCCCACCCATTAGCAGAGAGGCTGCCTAAAATCATATAACATCACAGACACCCCAAAATACTCCACCAGCTGCGGACCTGCCCACCAGAAAGACAGGATCCAGCCTCATCCACCAGAACACAGGCACTAGTCCTCTCCACCAGGAAGCTTACACAACCCACTTAACCAACCTTAGCCACTGGGGGCAGATACCAAAAAGAACGGAAACTACGAACCTGCAGCATGTGAAAAGGAGACCCCCAAAACACTAAGTTAAGCAAAATGACAAGACAGAAAAACACACAGCAGATGAAGGAACAAGGGAAAAACCCACCATACCTAACAAATGAAGAGGAAATAGGCAGTAGACCTGAAAAAGAATTCAGAATAATAATCCAAAATCTTGGAAATAGAATGGAGAAAATACAAGAAACGTTTAACAAGGACCTAGAAGAACAAAAGAGCAAAAAAAAAAAACAATGATGAACCACAGAATAAATGAAATTAAAAATTCTCTAGAAGGAATCAATAGCAGAATAACTGATGCAGAAGAATGGATAAGTGACCTGGAAGATAAAAGAGTGGAAATAGCTACTGCAGAGCAGAATAAAGGAAAAAATAATGAAAAAAATTGAGGACAGTGTCAGAGACCTCTGGGACAACATTAACTGCACCAACATTCAAATTATAGTGGTCCCAGAAGAAGAAGAGAAAAAGAAAGGGACTGAGAAAATATTTGAAGAGTTGAAAACTTCCCTAATATGGGAAAGGAAATAGTCAATCAAGTGCAGGAGGCACAGAGAGTCCCAACAGGATAAGTCCCAGGAGAAACATGCCAAGACACATATTAATCAAACTATCAAAAATTAAATACAAAGAAAAAATATTAAAAGCATCAAGGGAAACAAAGCAAATAATATACAAGGGAATCCCCATAAGGTTAAGAGCTGATCTTTCAGAAGAAATTCTGCAAGCCAGAGGGATTGACAGGACATATTTAAAGTGATGAAAGGGAAAAATGTACAACCAAAATTATTCTACCTAGCAAGGATCTCATTCAGATTTGACAGAGAAATTAAAACCTTTAATTTCAAAAGGTAAGAGAATTCAGCACCACAAAACCAGCTTTACAACAAATGCTAAAGGAACTTCTCTAGGCAGGAAACACAAGAGAAGGAAAAGACCTACAATAACAAACCCAAAACAATTAAGAAAATGGTAATAGGAACATACATATTGATAATTATCTTAAACGTAAATGGATTAAATGCCCCAACCAAAAGACATAGACTGGCTGAATGGATACAAAAATAAGACCCGTATATATGCTGTCTACAAGAGACCCACTTCAGACCTAGGGACACATACGACTAAAAGTGAGGGGATGGAAAAAGATATTCCATGCAAATGGAAATCAAAAGAAAGCCGGAGTGGCAATTTTCATATCAGACAAAATAGACTTTAAAACAAAGACTATTTCAATAGATAAAGAAGGACACTACATAATGATCAAGGGATCGATCCAAGAAGAAGATATAACAATTGTAAATATTTATGCATCCAACATAGGAGCACCTCAAAACATAAGGCAAATGCTAACAGCCATAAAAGAGGAAATCGACAGTAACACAATAATAGTAGGGGACTTTAACACCCCACTTTCACCAATGGTCAGATCATCCAAAATGAAAATAAATAAGGAAACACAAGCTTTAAATGACACATTAGACAAGATGAACTTAATTGATATTTATAGAATATTCCATCCAAAAACAACAGAATACACTTTCTTCTTAAGTGCTCATGGAACATTCTCCAGGATAGATCATATCTTGGGTCACAAATCAAGTGTTGGTTAATTCAAGAAAATTGAAATCATTATCAACTATGTTTTCTGGCCACAATGCTATGAGACTAGATATCAATTTCAGGAAAAAATCTGTAAAAATACAAACACATGGAGGCTAAACAATACACTACTTAATAACCAAGATCACTGGAAAAATCAAAGAGGAAATCAAAAAATACCTAGAAACAAATGACAATGAAAACACAATGACACAAAAATTATGGAATGCAGCAAAAGCAGTTCTAAGAGGGAAGTTTATAGCAATACAATCGTACCTTAAGAAACAAGAAACATCTCAAATAAACAACCAAACCGTACACCTACAGCAATTAGAGAAAGAACAAAAGAAACCCAAAGATTGCAGAAGGAAAGAAATCATAAAGATCAGATCAGAAACAAATGAAAAAGAAATGAAGGAAATGATAGTAAAGATGAATAAAACTAAAAGCTGGTTCTTTGAGAAGATAAACAAAATTGATAAACCATTAGCCAGATTCATCAAGAAAAAAAGGGAGAAGACCCAAATCAGTAGAATTAGAAATGAAAAAGAAGCAACAACTGACACTGCAGAAATACAAAGAATCATGAGAGATTACTACAAGCAACTCTATGCCAATAAAATGGACAACCTTGAAGAAATGGAAAAATTCTTAGAAAAGCACAACCTTCTGAGACTGAACCAGGAAAAAAGGGAAAATATAAACAGACCAATCTCAAGCACTGAAATTGAAACTGTGATTAAAAATCTTCCAGCAAACAAAAGCCCAGGACCAGATGGCTTCACAGGCAAATTCTATCAAACATTTAGAGAAGAGCTAACACCTATCCTTCTCAAATTCTTCCAAAATATAGCAGAGGGAGAAACACTTCAACCTGAGAAACCTTCAACCTGATAGCAAAACCAAAGATGTCACAAAGAAAGAAAACTACACGCCAATATTACTGATGAACACAGATGCAAAAATCCTCAACAAAACACTAGGAAACAGAATCCAACAGCACATTAAAAGGATCATACACCATGATCAAGTGGGTTTATCCCAGGAATGCAAGGATTCTTCAATATATGCAAATCAATCAATGTGATAAACCATGTTAACAAATTGAAGGAGAAAAACCATATGGTCATCTCAATAGATACAGAAAAAGCTTTCAACAAAATTCTACACCCATTTATGATAAAAACCCTCCAGAAAATGGGTATAGAGGGAACTTACCTCAACATAATAAAGGCCATATATGAAAAACCCACAGCCAACATCATCCTCAATGCTGAAAAACTGAAACCATTTCCACTAAGATCAGGAAGAAGACAAGGTTGCCCACTCTCACCACTATTATTCAACATAGTTTTGGAAGTTTTAGCCACAGCAATCAGAGAAGAAAAAGAAACAAAAGGAATCCAATTTGGAAAAGAAGACTAAAGCTGTCACTGTTTGCAGATGACATGATACTATACATGTAGAATCCTAAAGATATCACCAGAAAACTACTAGAGCTAATCAATGAATTTGGTAAAGTAGCAGGATACAAAATTAATGCACAGAAATCTCTTGCATTCCTATACACTAATGATGAAAAATCTGAAAGTGAAATTAAGGAAACACTTCCATTTACCATTGCAACAAAAAGAATAAAATACCTAGTAATAAACCTACCTAAGGCGACAAAAGACCTGTATGCAGAAAACTATAAGACACTGATGAAAGAAATTAAAGATGATACAAATAGGTAGAGAGACATACCATGTTATTGGATTGGAAGAATCCAATGGCATGGACATATTTACACTACCAAATGTAAAACCGATAGCTAGTGGGAAGCAGCTGCATAGCACAGGGAGATCAGCTCGGTGCTTTTTGACCACCTAGAGGGCTGGGATAGGGAGGATCAGAGGGAGGGAGAAGCAAGAGGGAAGACATATGGGGATATATGTATATGTAGAGCTGATTCACTTTGTTATAAGGCAGAAACTAACACACCTTGTAAAGCAATTATACTCAAATAAAGATGTCAAAAAAAAAAGGGTGCCTTGCAGAGATAATATAATGAAAGATGTAGCACAGTCCTTGGCACACACTGTGAACTCCCAACATGAGAGTTATTATTGCTGTGATCTCAGGGGTATTGCTTTGGCATAACTGAAGTTGCTGCCTTCTTCAAAAAACTGTAGAGTAAACCCTTTGGAATAAGCTATATTCACCATGAACCATCTGTGTGGGAAGGTTGTATTTGTAGGATATATGTCTGTGGATAGGTAAGGAACTATGAATGAACTTGGGATGAATACCTGTGTTGAAAATTGGGGTTCAGTGTCGATTAATGCTTTGACCTAAGGTCTCTACAAGTATTTGTTTGTACTGCACTTTTTTTAAAAAAAATTGAAGTAAAGTTGGGACCTCCCTGGTGGCCCAGTGGTTAAGACTCTGCACTCCCAATGCAGGGGGCCTGGGTTCGATCGCTGGTCAGGTAACTAGATCCCATATGCTTGCCACAACAAAGATTTCACATGCCACAAGTAAGGAGCCCTTGAGCCACAACTAAGGGGCCTGCCTGCTGCAAAACTAAGACCTGGTACAACCAAATAAATAAATAAATATATATTTAAAAAAATTGAAGTAAAGTTGATTGACAATATTCTGTTAGTTTCAGGTGTACAGCAAAGTTGTATATATATATATAATTTTTCATATATATGAAAAAGAATATACATATTCTTTTTCAGATTCTTTTCTATTATAGCTTATTACAAGATATTAAATATATTCCCTGTGCTATACAGTAGGTCCACTTTGCTTATCAATTTTACTATAGTAGTGTGTATCTGTTAATCTCAAACTCCTATTTTATCTGCTCCCCGTTTGCCCTTTGGAATCCATAAGTTTGTTTTCTATGTCTGTGAGTCTATTTATGTTTTGTAAGTTCCTTTGTATAATTTTTTTAGATTCCACTTATAAGTGATAGCATATGATATTTACCTTTCTCTGATGTATTTCACTTAGTATGATATTCTCTAAGTCCACCCACATTGCTACAGATGACATTACTTCATTCTTTTTATGGCTGACTAATATTCCATTGTATATATAAACCACGTCTTTTTTTATCCATTCATCTGTCCATGGACATTTATGTTGCTTCCATGTCTTGGCTATTGTAAATAGTGCTGCTATGAACACTGGGGTGCCTGTATCTCTCCCCTTTTTTTAAACATCTTTATTAGAGTATAATTGATTTAAAATGGTGTGTTAGTTTGTGCTTTACAACAAAGTGAATCAGTTATACATATACATATGTCCCCATATCTCTTCCCTCTTGCATCTTCCTCCCTTACTCCCACCCTCCCTATCCCACCCCTGTAGGTGGTCACAGAGCACTGAGCTGATCTCCCTATGCTATGCGGCTGCTTCCCAGTAGCTATCTATTTTACATTTGGTAGTGTATATATGTCCATGCCACTCTCTCACTTTGTCCCAGTTTACCCTTCCCCCTCCCTCTCCCTGTATCCTCAAGTCCATTCTCTAGTAGGTCTGCATCTTTATTCCCATCTTGCCCTTAGGTTCTTCATGACCATTTTTTTTTGTTTTTTGTTTTTTTAGATTCCATATATATGTGTTAGCATATGGTATTTGTTTTTCTCTTTCCGACTTACTTCACTATGTATGACAGACTTGAGGTCCATCCACCTCACTACAATTCACACAATTTCGTTTCCTTTTATGGCTGAGTAATATTCCATTGTATATATGTGCCACATCTTCTTTATCCATTCATCTGTTGATGGACACTTAGTTTGCTTCCATGTCCTGTATTGTAAATAGAGCTGCAATGAACATTTTGGTACATGACTCTTTTGAACCATGGTTTTCACAGGGTATATGCCCAGTAATGGTATTGCTGGGTCTTATGGTAGTTCTATTTTTAGTTTTTTAAGGAACCTCCATACTGTTCTCCATAGTGGCTGTATCAATTTACATTCCCACCAACAGTGCAAGAGTGTTCCCTTTTCTCCACACCCTTTCCAGCATTTATTGTTTGTAGATTTTTTGACGATGTCCATTCTGACCGGTGTGAGATGATATCTCATTGTAGTTTTGATTTGCATTTCTCTAATGATTAATGATGTTGAGCATTCTTTCATGTGTTTGTTGGCAATCTGTATATCTTCTTTGGAGAAATGTCTATTTAGGTCTTCTGCCCATTTGTGGATAGGGTTGTTTGTTTTTTTGATATTGAGCTGCATGTAAATTTTGGAGATTAATCCTTTGTCAGTTGCTTCATTTGCAAATATTTTTTCCCATTCTGAGGGTTGTCTTTTGGTCTTGTTTATGGTTTCCTTTGCTGTGCAAAAGGTTTTAAGTTTCATTAGGTCCCATTTGTTTATATTTCCATTACTCTAGGAGGTGGGTCAGAAAGGATCTTGCTGTGATTTATGTCATAGAGTGTTTTGTCTATGTTTTCCTCTAAGAGTTTGATAGTGTCTGGCCTTACATTTAGGTCTTTAATCCATTTTGAGTTTATTTTTGTGTATGGTGTTAGGGAGTGTTCTAATTTCATTCTGTTACATGTAGCTGTCCAGTTTTCCCAGCACCACTTATTGAAGAGGCTGTCTTTTCTCCACTGTATATTCTTGCCTCCTTTATCAAAGATAAGGTGACCATATGTGCATGGGTTTAACTGTGGGCTTTCTATCCTGTTCACCTGATCTATATTTCTGTTTTTGTGCCAGTACCATACTGTCTTGATTACTGTAGCTTTGTAGTATAGTCTGAAGTCAGGGAGCCTGATTCCTCCAGCTCCATTATTCGTTCTCAAGATTGCTTTGGCTATTCGGGGTCTTTTGTGTTTCCATAGAAATTGAGAAATTTTTTGTTCTAGTTCTGTGAAAAATGCCATTAGTAGTTTGATAGGGATTGCATTGAACCTATAGTATGCTTTGGGTAGTATAGTCATTTTCACAATGTTGATTCTTCCAATCCAAGAACATGGTATATCACTCCATATATTTGTGTCATCTTTAATTTCTTTCATCAGTGTATTACAGTTTTCTGCATATAGGTCTTTCGTCTCCTTATGTAGGATTATTCCTAGATATTTTATTCTTTTTTTGCAATGGTAAATGGGAGTGTTTTCTTAATTTCACTTTCAGATTTTTCATCATTAGTGTATAGGAATGCCAGAGATTTCTGTGCATTAATTTTGTATGTTGCTACTTTACCAAATTCATTGATGAGCTCTGGTAGTTTTCTTGTCACATCTTTAGGATTCTGTATGTATAGTATCATGTCATCTGCAAAAGGTGACAGCTTTACTTCGTCTTTTCTGATTTGGATTCCTTTTATTTCTTTTTCTTCTCTGATTCCTGTGGCCAAAACTTCCAAAACCATGTTGAATAATAGTGGTGAGAGTGGGCAACCTTGTCTTGTTCCTGATCTTAGTGGAAATGGTTTCAGTTTTTCACCATTGAGGATGATGTTGGCTGTGAGTTTGTCATATATGGCCTTTATTATGTTCAGAAAGTTCCCTCTATACCTACTTTCTGGAGGTTTTTTTTTTTTTTTTTTTTTTTTTTTTTTGCGGTACGTGGGCCTCTCACTGTTGTGGCCTCTCCCATTGCGGAGCACAGGCTCCAGACGCACAGGCTCAGCAGCTATGGCTCACGGGCCCAGCTGCTCCGCAGCATGTGGGATCTTCCCGGACCTGGGCACGAACCCGTGTCCCCTGCATCGGCAGGTGGACTCTCAACCACTACGCCACCAGGGAAGCCCATCTGGAGAGTGTTTATCATAAATGGGTATTGAATTTTGTTGAAAGCTTTCTCTGAATCTATTGAGATCATCATATGGATTTATTTCTTCAATTGGTTAATATCGTGTATCACATTGATTTGCGTATATTGAAGAATCCTTGCATTCTTGGGAAAAACCCCACTTGATCATGGTGTATGATCCTTTTAATGTGCTGTTGGTTTCTGTTTGCTAGTATTTTGTTGAGGATTTTTGCATCTATGTTCATCAGTGATATTGGCCTGTAGTTTTCTTTCTTTGTGACATCTTTGTCTGGTTTTGGTACCAGGGTGATGGCCTCATAGAATAAGTTTGGGAGTGTTCCTCCCTGTGCTATATTTTGGAAGAGTTTGAGAAGGATAGGTGTTAGCTCTTCACTAAATGTTTTTGTTTTATGGTATGCAGGCCTCTCACTGTTGTGGCCTCTCCCATTGCGGAGCACAGGCTCTGGATGCGCAGGCTCAGCGGCCATGGCTCACGGGCCCAGCCACTCTGCGGCATGTGGGATCCTCCCGGACGGGGCATGAACCCGTGTCCCGTGCATCGGCAGGTGGACTCCCAATCACTGTGCCACCAGGGAAACCCTTCACTAAATGTTTGATAGAATTCGCCTGTGAAGCCATCTGGTCCTGGGCTTTTGTTTGCTGGAAGATTTTTAATCACAGTTTCAATTTCAGTGCTTGTGATTGGTGTGTTCTTATTTTCTATTTCTTCCTGGTTCAGTCTTGGAACGCTGTGTATTTCTAAGAGTTTGTCCATTTCTTCAAGGTTGTCCATTTTATTGACATATAGTTGCTTGTAGTAATCTCTCATGATCCTTTGTATTTCTGCAGTGTCAGTTGTTACTTCTCCTTTTTCATTTCTAATTCTATTGATTTGAGTCTTCTCCCTTTTTTTCTTGATGAATTTGGCTAATGGTTTATCAATTTTGCTTATCTTCTCAAATAACCAGCTTTTAGGTTTATTGATGTTTGCTATTGTTTCCTTC
This sequence comes from Orcinus orca, assembly GCF_937001465.1. Taxonomy (NCBI): domain Eukaryota; kingdom Metazoa; phylum Chordata; class Mammalia; order Artiodactyla; family Delphinidae; genus Orcinus; species Orcinus orca. The sequence continues at coordinate 27,070,824 of NC_064569.1, forward strand.
ATTTCTTTTTCATTTATTTCTGATCTGATTTTTATGATTTCTTTCCTCCTGCTAGCTTTGGGTTTTTTTTGTTCTTCTTTCTCTAATTGCTTGAGGTGCAAGGTTAGGTTGTTTATTCGAGATGTTTCCTGCTTCTTAAGGTGGGCTTGTATTGCTGTAAACTTCCCTCTTAGAACTGCTTTTGCTGCATTCCATAATTTTTGTGTCATTGTGTTTTCATTGTCATTTGCTTCTAGGTATTTTTTGATTTCCTCTTTGAATTCTTCAGTGATGTCTTGGTTATTAAGTAGTGTATTGTTTAGCCTCCATGTGTTTGTAGTTTTTACAGATTTTTTCCTGTAATTGATATCTAGTCTCATAGCATTGTGGTCGGAAAAGATACTTGATATAATTTCAATTTTCTTATATTTACCAAGGCTTGATTTTTGACCCAAGATATGATCTAACCTGGACAATGTTCCATGATCACTTGAGAAAAAAGTGTATTCTGTTGTTTTTGGATGGAATGTACTGTAAATATCAGTTAAGTCCATCTTGTTTAATGTATCATTTAAAGCTTCTATTTCCTTATTTATTTTCATTTTGGATGATCTGTCCATTGGTGAAAGTGGGGTGTTAAAGTCCCATGATATGATTTTGTTACTATCGATTTCCCTTTTATGGTTGTTAGTACTTGCCTTATGATTGAGGTGCTCCTATGTTCGGTGCATAAATATTTACCATTGTCATATCTTCTTCGTGGATTGATCCCTTGATCATTATGTAGTGTCCTTCTTTGTCTCTTGTAACAGTGTTTATTTTAAAGTCTATTTTTTCTGATATGAGAATTGCCACTCCAGCTTTCTTTTGATTTCCATTTGCATGTAATATCTTTTTCCATCCCCTCACTCACTTTCAGTCTGTATGTGTCCCTAGGTCTGAAGTGGGTCTCTTGTAGACAGCATATATACGGGTCTTATTTTTGTATCCATTCAGCCAGTCTGTGTCTTTTGGTTGGGGCATTTAATCCATTTACATTTAAGATAATTAGCAATATGTATGTTCCTATTACCATTTTAATTGTTTTGGGTTTGTTATTGTAGGTCTTTTCCTTCTCTTGTGTTTCCTGCCTAGAGACGTTCCTTTAGCATTTGTTGTAAAGCTGGTTTTGTGGTGCTGAATTCTCTAGCTTTTGCTTGTCTGTAAAGGTTTTAATTTCTCCATCAAATCTGAATGAGATCCTTGCTGGGTAGCATGTATCTATTCATATTAGAGTTTTCTTCTTTTCTGGATATATGCCTAGGAGTGGTATTACTGGATCATATGGTAACTTTATTTTTAGTTTTTTGAGAAACCTCCTTACTATTCTCCATAGTGGCTGTAGTAATTTACATTCTCACCAACAGTATAGGAGGGTTCCCTTTCCTCCACATCCTCTCCAACATTTATTATTTGAAGACTTTTTGATGATGGCCATTCTGACGAGTGTGAGGTGATACCTCATTGTAGTTTTGCTTTGCATCTCTCTAATGATTAGCAATGTTGAGCATCTTTTCATGTGCATGTTGGACATCTGTATGTCTTCTTTGGAAAAATGTCTATTTAGGTCGTCTGTCCCTTTTTGATTGTGTTGGGGTTTTTTTGATATTGAGCTGTATGGGCTGTTTATATGTTTTGGAAATCAATCTCTTGTGGGTTGCATCATTTGCAAATATTTTCTCCTGTTCCATAGGCTGTCTTTTTGTTGCCAATAAATGGTGCCAGACAGTTACATATAGAAGAATGAAACTAGAACATTCTCTAACACCATATACAAAAATAAACTCAAAACGGATTAAAGATATAAATGTAAGACAGATACTATTAAAAAAACTCCTAGAGGAAAACACAGGCAGAACACTCTTTGACATAAATCACAGCTATATATATTTTTTTGATCTGTCTCCTAGAGTAATGGAAATAAATGCAAAAATAAACAAATGGGACCTAATTAAACTTAAGAACTTTTGCACAACAAAGGAAACTGTAAACAAAATGAAAAGACAACTTTCGTTTTGTTTAGGAATGGGAGAAAATATTTGTACTTCACTTTTGTGGGTGATATTGAGTCACCTGGAACCATCCTTGTCGGTCCAAGTCCTTCTTTCAGAGTACTTTTGAGAGTAGATTTTCTTTTTTTAAATTTTTGTAGCACTCTAGGCCAAATAGCAAATATATGGATTTATAGCTTTCTTGGTCTGGCCATAAGTGTACAATCTGCTTCTGCAGCTGTACTGCCATGTTCTTCAGGTATAAACTAAGAAGAATGCTGTGCCCACTTTAAAGGCTTAAGAGAGAGTTTTTCATTGAAATAGTTTTAGAACAAAGAAAAGGAAATTCTACTTTACACAGTGGGCAAATGATAACTATGTGAAACTTTTTACCAGTTAATGTTATATGGTGACTGCCGATTCTCAGTGAAATCACAGACCCTTGTAAGCCCCACAAGAGCTGGGTCATCTTCATCTTGTCATCATATCCCTAGTGCTGAGCACTGTATCTGACACATCACAGGCACCAAATAAATATCTGTTGAATAAATGAATGAAGGGTGAATAGTATTGAAAAGGTTTAGGTATGCTCAAAGATGGCAGAGCCTTAACATAATCCGAGGGAAAGTTGATAAGTATTTTTTGGGTATACTGGCTTGTTTATGTTGACACTGATGTAATAACTGTCATACTATCCCAGTAAATATTCCTTAGTACCATTTGCAGTGAGAGAATATTTCACTGGATGAATCCTTGAGCAGATGAAGTTCTTGAGAATTCCAGGTGGGTAGGTTTAGAGAGTTCATATCTGAATGGACATTGTTATACAAACAGACTGAAGAAAGGAATCAAAACGTTAATGAAGTTTTTACATTCCACTTTTAACCTGAAACCTAGGAGCCTTCAGATGCTTTCTGTACTCTTTTGTATTTTAAGCCACAATAGATTCTTTCTGCCTCTCTCAAAATTTCCCACTTGTTTTGTCATTTAGGAGGCCCCTTCTGAGCTTACCTTGTTGTTAAGCAGAACTGACCAAAGGTGAAGTTTTTCTGTTTAATGCAGACCTTAGAAGTTACCACCTGATTCTCAAATAGGGCTGAAAGACAAATGCTGGTATCATGTTCAAGATGCATTGTCCCTTGAATTCCTGTCTCTAAATATATCAGCCTTTTAACAGCAGCATGGTGATAACTAACGTGGAATTACTTACATTGGTAATATTTCTTTAGAAGGCAAAATTAGGCTTTTATATTTTGTTTTCATTACATTTAAGAAAGAATGTATCACATCCATATAAAGTAAAAGTAGAAATTCCATTTTGGTGTTTTGTATTCAAAATGGTACAGCACCTTTATTACTATAAGAGGTTTCTGATGAAAAACACCTCCTCAAGTTAAAGAGTTTCTGGACAGTATGCAATTTTGATAACTTGTCATTTTATAGAATGATACCTGTTTTCAATAATAATATGTAACTGTCATATTTTCTCAATGAACCTCAAATATTTCTAATATTTTACATAACGATTTAGAGCATGTTTATGTCATCACATTTAAATTTTCTGAGGAAAAAGGGGGCTAGACCTTTATAATCTCAATTTAACCAATCTGTGGATATGGGCTTTCCCTGGGAAGGGGGTTTATGGCTGTCTCTGGCCAAAGTCAAGTCCCAAAGAGGGACTCAGCTGAGAGATGGTGGTTGCCAGCACTCCTAGGAGGTGGGTGTGTGCACTTCAGACCCAGGATAAGGGATCTTGGTGGTACACAATGGCCTCTACTAGAAATGGAGGTGCAAAAAGTGTGTGTGACTGCCCATAGCTCGGGCTCCCTCCATTTTTTAATCATGGAAGCCCATATTTAACTTTAAAATTAGTTTTAAACTTTTTAATCATGACATATAACATACTGGAGAACTTATAATACATGTATTACAAATAGACCATTTTCAATAACTTGGAAGCCCCCACACGAATCTCCTTAATTGTATTCTCTCCAGAGGTAACTGCTGGCCTAAGTTTAGTGTTTATCATTTACTGGCTACTCTTCACAGCTTTTATTTTTTTTTTTTTCTTAATAAGAACGTCAGGCAGATTGGGTTAGGGTACACAGTTCAGTCTATAACAAGATTGTTTTTTCCTTACAAACATCTTTATTACAAGTGTTCTTTTTAATAATCCTTCCTTCCTCCCTCCCTCCCTCCTTTTCTCTCTCCCTCCCTCCTTCCTTTCCTTCCTTCCTTCCTTCCTTCCTTTTTGGCTGCATTGGGTCTTTTTGCTGCGCATGGGCTTTCTCTAGTTGTGGCGAGGAGGGCTACTCTTCATTGTGGTGGATGGGCTTCTCATTGTGGTGGCTTCTCTTGCTGCGGAGCACAGGCTCTATGTGCGTGGGCTTCACTAGTTGTGGCATGTGGGTTCAGTAGTTGTGGCGAATGGGCTTAGTTGCTCCACAGCATGTGGGATCTTCCCAGACCAGGGATCGAACCTGTGTCCCCTGCATTGGCAGGCGGATTCTTAACCACTGTGCCACCAGGGAAGTCCACATGTGTTCTTAAGCACTTTTGTACATGCATTACAGATAGGCTGCCTCATGCATTCACTGATATAGTACTGATTGTTCTCAACATGGCAAGCAAGTAGCACTCTTACAAGCATCTTTCTTATATGTGTTCTTAAATGCTTCTCTGCATGCTTTCTTTTTATAGCTTTTGTTTTGTTTTGTTTTTCACTATTTATTTAACATTTTTATTGGAATATAATTGCTTTACAATGGTGTGTTAGTTTCTGCTTTATAACAAAGTGAATCAGCTATACATATACATATAACCCCACATCTCTTCCCTCTTGCGTCTCCCTCACTCCCACCCTCCCTATCCCACCCCTCTAAGTGGTCACAAAGCACTGAACTGATCTTCCCGTGCTATGCAGCTTCTTCCCACTAGCTATCGGTTTTACATTCGGTAGTGTATATATGTCAGTGCCACTCTCTCACTTTGTTCCAGCTTACACTTCCCCCTCCCTGTGTCCTCAAGTCCATTCTCTTTTTTATAGCTTTTTAAAGCCATATAAGTAACTATTCCTAATCAATATATTTTTTAGTTTAGTTTTGTTTTTGAACTTTATATACATGGAATCACCCCATTTTATATTGCCTTTTTCTGCTTAACATGATCTCATTTAGGTTTATTTTTATGGATGCTTGTAGCTGTAGCTCATTCTTCTTTACTGTATATCATCTCATTGTATGATGATTTATTATGTAATGTCACTGATTTGTTTTATATGGTCTTGTTTTGTTGGTTGGACTTTGGTTTTACCTTTCCTTTCTTTTTTTAAATTTTAATGGAAGTATAGTTGATTTACAATGTTGTGGCAATCTCTGCTGTACAGCAAAGTGACTCAGTTATCCACATATAGACATCCTTTTTTAAATTTTTTTCCTTTTTAATTAAAATTATTTTAAAATTAAAAAAAATTTTTATTGGCGCTACCTTTCCTATGAGAATTTGTATTTTAAGAGCTTCTAATTTAACCAAAGCCTTAATCTCTAATTGTTGACTTCCAAGTACTGTGACAAACTAGATGTAAATATCTTATTCAAGTAGGAACCTTTTATTTTGATAGAAATATCTTCCTTATACCACCTAATCAGACTCTGTTGACCCACAAAGGATGGTTGATTTTTGTCAGGGCACAGTTAACATCATAAAATTCAACATTTTGTGACTTTACAGTTGAAAGACTATATTCAGGAATACCGTCTTTAAAAAAGACGTCTCGGGCTTCCCTGGTGGCGCAGTGGTTGGGAGTCTGCCTACCGATGTGGGGGACGCGGGTTCGTGCCCCGGTCCGGGAGGATCCCACATGCTGCGGGGCGGCTGGGCCCGTGAGGCATCGCCGCTGAGCCTGTGCGTCCGGAGCCTGTGCTCCGCAACGGGAGAGGCCACAACAGTGAGAGGCCCGCGTACCGCAAAAAAAAAAAAAAGAAAAAAAAAAGACGTCTCATTTTAAAAAATGAGATTGAAAAGTTAACCAGGAGTCAGTAAATAACTGTGGTATATAGAAACAAATTTTGTGTATGGGCACCTCATGAATAATACTGAACATCATTTCTGAGTTTTATTGCTGTGATTGTCAAACATGGGGTCTTAGCCTGGAACACAGCTATTCAAAATAATGAATCATGGGCAATGAATCAAGAAATGTTGAACTTAAGCCTGCAACTCTAAGAATGGAGAATTCTGCTAATTGCTTGGGTTTTCATATTGTACTAATGCGGTGAATAGCTTTTCGAAAAAGATTAATTTGCCAAGCACAACATTTCTGGAAATGGCCTTTCTCTAATGGTTTTCCTCATGCAGAAGAAATTCCTACAGGAAACCTTGACCTTCAATGTAATTTCCAGTAGCTAAAGACAGAACAAATCAATAGCTTTTAGTTTGCTAAATGTCTAGGTCTACCCTGTTAGATCTATGAAGGCCCAGAGATACATTGAAATTTTGTGATTATAGTTTAAACTGCTTATAATTAATGACGGTGTTAATTATTTGGGATTAATTATTCTGTTAAACTTATCAGTTATTAAAATAGTAGTCAAAGATCAAGTAAAAGGTTTATGGAAAAATTACTAGATTTATATTGAAAATGACCAGATATTTAAATTACGCTTATGTTTAAGAAATACAAATATTTATGATATGCCAAAGATCCCTTTTTAACATTAAACAACTCGGTTAACAAGCAAAATTAGGCTCTTCTGGGAAACTAATTTCCCTAATTCCTAGAAAACATAAGCGACTGGAATACCATATTGGGGTTCAGTGAAGAAAACAGAATTCACTCTAGATATTTGAGTAGAGAGGACTTAACACAGGAATTTGGGTGTTTACACACTTGTGAAAGAGTTGGAGGAGCAGAAATCGGGAGGCCAGCTGCTGCTATTCCTGCCATCACATGTGTCGCTGACACGGCTGACAACTCACAAAGCTGGTAACTGGACACTGGCACACTTATATCTGTTGGGACTCGCTTCCCAAACACAACAGCAGCTGGAAAATGGCCTTGACATTCATACCCAACTGTGTCATGCTTGAGGAACCTAAGCTGCATCTAAAACCCCAGCTATAAGACAGTCTGAAAAATGTAGGTTTTTGCCTTCTAGCCCCTATGGCACAGGAGGGAATTCAGAAGAGGTGGGAGTGGGTGCTAAGTGTCCAAAGACAAGATCCATGAAGCAAAAATTCCACAAATCTATATAGGTCTATTTATCATGAGTTGGTAATGTTTCCTAAATACCATGATATGTAGGTCAGATATTAGATGCCTTTTGTCAGACAGAGCCCCTGTGAGACACATGGTATTAGACAACTGTAGATGGTTTTCCAGTTGACATTTTTAAAATGTTTATGACCTAAGTTAGGTGTCTACTTAAGTCTCTTTTCATTGCATAGAAACTATTTTCTCTTGACATTTGTCAGCAAATATATCGTAGAAAATAAGCTTTTATAGTCACATAGCTTTATGTACTGTATTTCAGCTACTACTTCTTCCCCCACCAGGCAATATGCTCCAGAACATGCTTCTCTGAGGAAATCTGATACCATTATTTATTTTTCCATTGAGTAGAATTAATTCCACAACATGGCTGAAGACTGCTTTGTAAAGGACTTTATCAATAGGTTAAAGGGATCTGAGGTCCAAAATTAACTCACTGAATTAACTTCCCTTTCTCTGTATTCTTGCTAACAGTTTAACTGTGTAGTTTGCATTTTGATCTAGGACAGAGGCATTGTATTGATATCTTCTGGTTTGAAATTTTTTTAAAATTTGATTTTGTGCTAGATAATGGTGTCAAGAAGCAATAGTTAGGATTAAGTTTTATCGTGAGTTATAAAAACTAAGATAATAATAGCATAAACCCAATAAAATTTTATTTCTCTCTCTTGTGTGCAATGTCTGAAAAAAGTGGTCTAGAGCTAGTGTGACCAGGTTCCACTCAGGTCACCGTGCTGCCATACCAGAGCGTGGCCTTCATCCCGTGGTCCAGGTGAGTATCATCAGCATTCCAGGAAGAATGGGTAAAGGAGACAAAAAGAGCAAAGGGCACATGCCCACTGTCTCTTAAGGAAGGTTTTGAGGAGCTGTTGCGTTACACTTCACCTACATCCCACTGGCTAGCACTTAGTCATATGACTTTACTCAGTTGCAGGTGAGGCAGAGAAATGTAGTCTTTATGCTGGGCACCATGTGTCCTGTTAAAAGTCAAGTGTATGCCTTACCCAACTTTCATACAAATATTTACTCTTGAAGGTTATCTGAATACTCTCCCCGCAAAATCACTTTTTTCAGAAAAGGAAATTAAGTTTTACTGTTTGGCTGACCTGACACATTATTTACCTTGGGTAGAACAAATTATTTTAATAGAAAAACATACTCAATATTTCCACCTAGGTTAGCAAGAACACATTGTCTCCTGCTGCACCCCTAAGCAGCAAGAAAGGGAGTTGTTTCACTTTGTGCCCCTCGAAGTTTCCCCTGATTTGAATTCTTCAGGAGGATGGAGTTTGGTGTAAAAATGGGCAGGATAAGGGACTGTGGGGTTGTGGATCTCAGGTCAGCAGAAGAACAGTAAGCGAAACCTGGTGGCATGAGGAAGGACTGGAGGGGGCAAGGAAATTCAACACCCAGGTTTTCCTTCCTCTATCATTTCCTGTTTTACCACTATGGAGTTTGCTTTCTGCTTTAAGGTGATCCTGGGACATCGAAAAGCAGAGGAATAAAACTGAAGGCAGAAACTGAAGCCTGGGGACCTCTGGGCAGCAGCCAGATCTACAAAAAGGAAGTAATCACTAGGAGCCAGGCATTTTGAAAACATCATCTCAGTTTATTCCCTCAACAATCCTATAATCAATAATTTTCAACTCCATTTACCAATGAGATGAAATTGACACTCAGGAAGTTAAACTCCCCAGAGTCTCACAGCCATTGAGAAGTAAAGTCAGAATCCAAACCCAATTCTTTCTACTCAGCTAAACTAATGTCTCATTGAAGTAACTGGAGATTATCCAAACACCTCAAGCTCAAGCCAACTTTCTTCCAAGGTTATTTGGTCAATGAAGGTACAACTTCTGTTCCATAATTAGCAGTTAAAGGTGAGGAATAGTAGATGTCAAGAAAAGGAGAGAATGAAAAAAAAAAAGGAGAGAATAAAAAAGAGACACAGTAGTTTCTGAAATGATTTTATTCTACCTCTACAGTTCAATTGAGCATCATCTTCTTTTATTGTTCTCCTTGAAATCATGATTATTCGCTTAACTGCAGTTCCTAGCTCTCCTATCATTCTTCAACCATAAACTTTCAAGGACTTTGTCCTAAATACAATGCAACAGCCATAGTAGATAAACTTGCTCTTTTATCTGCAGCATTTGAAAGAACAGTTGTCTTATAAGTCAAATGAAATCAGTTTGCTAAAAAATGTTAATTCTTTTTTCTTTGAGTGTCTCTACATAGGGCAGGCAATGTTGGTTGATTATTCTGCAGCCCCCTTTTTCCTTGCTCAATTATACACTGACTTTGTTCAAGTATTCACCATTCATGAGTCTCAGGGAAGGTAGCCCCTGCCTTCGGTGAAATATGATTGGTTTAAGAAAGGAATAGTAGGGACTTCCCTGGTGATCCATCGGTTAAGACTCCGCGTTCCCAATGCAGGGGGCCCGGGTTCCATCCCTGGTCAGGGAACTAGATCCCGCATGCCGCAACTAAAAGATCCCGCATGCCAGAACTAAAGATCTTGCACACCACAAAAAAGATCACGTGTGCTGCAACTAAGACCTGGCACAGCCAAATAAATAAATAATTTTAAAAATAATAAATTTATAAAAAAAGAGAAAGGAATAGTAGTTTCATTTTTCTCACCAGGAATTGATTTAGGAATGGATGTGTGACGTAATTCTGGGCAATATGAAATGAGGGATGTCTGATGGAAGCTTCTGGGAAATTTTTCTTTGTTTTTAAAAAAAAGAATGCAAGAAAGGAATGTTTACTTTTCTGGCCTTTGGACATGGCTCTGTGAAGGTGAGATGTTTGGAGTTGCTGCAACCATTTTGTCAACATGAAGAAATCAACCTGGAGACAAAACCTAATATGGTGAGGACGACAGCAGAAAGATTAAAGGAATCTGAGTTCTCTCTTTTTTAAAAAAATATTCATTTATTTATTTTGGTTGTGCCCGGTCCTAGTTGCGGCATGTGGGATCTTTAGTTTTGGCATGCCTGTGGGGTCTGGTTCCCCGACCAGGGATCGAGCCCGGGCCCCCCTCACTGGGACAGCGGAGTCTTACCCACAGGACCACCAGGGAAGTCCCAGAATCTGAGTTCTTGATGACCTCCATGAACTGCTGAAATAACCAAACCTGAGCCTAAACCTGATGTTCCTGTTACTTAGGCAAAAATCATTTATTGCCTAAGCCATTTTGAGTTGGACTTTCTACTTACTCAACTGCAAATGAAGCATCTTAAGTGATAAACTAAAACAGGAGAAACACAACATGAGATGAAGAATTGGGTCATTTTAGAGATGAGACACCAAAAGTTGGAGTATGTTAATATGCTATTTAATATGTTCACACCTAATTCTTTTTAAAAAAAGCTGTTTTGACCGTACCACTAAAATAGATTATTTATGTCTTTTAAATTTAGGACTGTAAAAATCTCCAATTGGAGCAAGGAGTAAAAGAAACAAGTTCCTGAGGAAAATAAATTTTGTCTATTTTCAAAATATTAGAATTTTCATGCACTCATTACAGGAGTGTCAATTCTGACTTAACCCCTTCTGGCTAAAAACAAAGGTATTTTCTTAATTATTCTCTGTTTCTCACTCTAACCATTTCTTGTTTTATGAGAGAGATCTATTCCAGAAGACCTGTGTAGGTCTAGAGTGCCTTAACCCTCACCACACAGTTGATGACTTTTCATTTCCCAGGTGAAGCGAAGGGCACTGTAAACTGTAAACTGTCACAGTGAAGTCAGTTTCATGAAGAGCCATGAGAGCTTCCTCAGAAAGGTACATCTCACTGGTCCTCAGCTCCAGGAACAAGTGCTCAATACATGTATGTTGAAAGATATCCTAATTGAAAATGGATACCCTTAACTTCCTTTCCAAAACAAGAAAACACCCAAAACACTGTTACTGGGAAGAACATACTGCAATGGTTCTAAGAAAATCTGCAACAATTTGGACTTGATTTTTATTCCTTGCCAGATGTGTGTTAGCAGCTTACAAGCAAAATTCAGGCTCCGGAGAGATTTAACTGCTTCTTGAAGTGGGATTTATGAAGAGGTCTGATCAGCCAGATGTAAGAATGTCTGTTGCTGTCTCAACCTGCTTCTCTGGGCTAATATGTACCTCCTGAGTTACCTTCTCATCCACAGATGCAGCACTCCAGGTGGGAATGAGATAAAATGTTCAGGAACTAGTCCTAAATCTATTGAAGTCGCTGATTTTCAGATTTTACTAAATGATGACTAAGCCCAGGTATGGTTTACTAGTAGTTCAGGTTTTGGCAAGATGAATTGGGCTAGACTGTGAACAAGATAAATGCCTTTTTTCCTCTTGACTATGGCTCACATCACTGCTGGTCACAGTGTTTACAACAGAAGCACAGCTTCAAGAATCATCTAGGTTCATTGATTGAACCAAAGGTTTGTGACATGCAACATACTCTAGCCCTTTTTGGAGATTTCACAATGTACGCTGCATATTAGGGGCTGTGAGAAGTCTTGTAATCCAGATTCTTTCAATATTTGTATAACTCAGCCCTTTTCAGACTTCAAGTATGGGATATTTCTTTTCACATAACACTTATAAATACTCCCAAAGATCTTGTGTTCTGAAGAACAGACTTTCAGCAGCACTTGTCTGGGCCATATTTATTTTTCTCATTTCTACCCGGCCTTCTGAGGGATGAATCAGTATGTGTATGTGTGGGTGTACAAAATGCATGGCTGGGGGGAAGGTCGGGCTTTTAATTGAACCAACCTATCTGAGAAGTGAGACATTTCCCCCAACTAACCCTAACCTTAACCCTAACCCTTAGTAGAACAGTCACAGTAAGTAGAACAGTCACAATTTGAGTTCAGGCTGGCTGGTCCTAGAATCAATCCTCTTAACCATTATGTCAGACTATCCTCTTAACTTGCCAAGAGACAAGCCAAAGAGAGCCCCACGTTTCCCTAGCACGGAGACCTGAGTCTTGCATTCTTGGCTCCCGGGGAACCCAGAGAGAAGCCATCCCACCTGGTTTTACATGGCCCCTCTGCACTTTCTAGCTATGCAGCTTTGGAATGTGACCTAACCTTTCTCTGCTTCAGGTTATTTTCATGTGTAAAATGTATTAAAAAAAAAAAAAAGAAAGAAAGAAAAAGAAGTACATACCTCATGAGGAGGCTGTGAGAAGTGCTCAACATATGTCCACTCTGGTTCAGTCAAAGCCAGTCACACAAGCCTCTGCCTACTCACCCTGGTCTGTCTTCTACTCTGTCAGGAAGACTATGTCATCTTCTACACCGTGGTCTCTCAGATATTTAAAGACAGATAACACAACACCCTTCTTCCAGGCTGGATATTGCTGGGTTCTTTGTGTCTCCCTATGACTTTCAAAATGCTTTCCCTTAACATATTTCAAACAACTTCTATGCCAATGTGTGGCATTTTGGTCTCTCTTTCTGAATAGATCATAAAAAAAAGACAGTTTTCCAGGCTTCCCTGGTGGCGCAGTGGTTGAGAGTCCGCCTGCCGATGCAGGGGACAGGGGTTCGTGCCCCGGTCCGGGAAGATCCCACATGCCACGGAGCGCCTGGGCCCGTGAGCCATGGCCGCTGAGCCTGCGCGTCTGGAGCCTGTGCTCCGCAACGGGAGAGGCCACGGCAGTGAGAGGCCTGCGTACCTCAAAAAAAAAAGAGTTTTCCTTTTAGTTACAGTTCTTAAAGGGTTGAAGTTTATTTCATAAGAGATGAAACTGTCATTTCCACTATAAATAAAACATTAAATCTAAAGCCGAGTTTTGTTTTGAAGAGTTTGTTTCCTTTTTAATCTATTTTCACTTCCACAATGAATACTTTAAAATGCAACAGTTACTGAATCTGAAGATAGGCCAGTTACAGGGTCATGTTAGGCATTAGTTGAATGAATGATTGCATGTTTTTCTTCTGTTACTTTAATAAGAACTGAGTCTTTTATGATACAAGAAGATACTCTAAAGAGGACTTGACCAGATGCCTTCTAAATTCCCTCCTAATCCTCAGATTCTGTGATTCAAGGCTTCTGCAATTTTGTTCAAAGTACACACATACCGAAGTCCTGCTCATTCCAATGCAGTGCCTTCATTATATATTTTATTCAGAGGAAATTTCATTTGTAACTATAGTATATAAATTACATATATATATACACGTTTCAATATATATTAAAACATACATATTATTTATATATTTAAACATATATATATATATATGTGTGTGTGTGTATATATTTCTCCCCCAGCATTTTCTTCTAAGGAATTGCTTCTTCATAGGGTGATAAAATTGGTTTTAAAGTGGTTTATCTACTCATGCTGCTTATTTTCCCATTTGACATGTTAATCCCCTCTTTATCTTATCAGACAACCCTTTGGGTTTTTTCCATCTGGTATAAAATTTTTCATTTGATAGAAATCCAGGGCAGCAACCTCCCATATTCCAGAAGATCGTTAAGAATTCTTGACAAGGCAGCAAGGCCTTTAGATCTCTTAACATAAATGCATGCAGAGTCCCAGCTCAGTCCCTTTGTTCCTTTGATGACATGGGTACAGTCTGGGACACATAGAAAAGAAAAAAAGCTTTGTGTATAGACCTGTGATCAAAAGTGATATTCAGGGTGCTTCCCTGGTGGCACAGTGGTCAAGAATCCGCCTGCCAATGCAGGGGACATGGGTTTGAGCCCTGGTCCGGGAGGATCCCACATGCTGCAGAGCAACTAAGCCTGTGAGCCACAACTACTGAGCCCAAGGGCCACAACTGCTGAAGCCCACGCACCTAGAGCCTGTGCTCTGCAACAAGAGAAGACACCACAATGAGAAGCCCGCGCACTGCAACAGAGTAGCCCGTGCTCGCCGCAACTAGAGAAAGCCCGTGCACAGCAACGAAGACCCAACGCAGCCAAAAAGAAATATAAATAAATTTATAAAAAAAATAAAAGTGATATTCAACTGCATAAGGACCTCCCTCAGAAGTGTTCATAGAAGTAAAGAAGTGAGGTTTTTGTAAACAAAGGGACAAAGCAGGACATGGGGATCAAGCATAGTCTATCTTTTCATGGTCACAGACCCACTCAATTTACTGAAATCTAGCAATACCTAGATTTGTATGTCTCTCCATTTTTACATGTTTTAGTCGCTAGCTAGTCCCATCTTTCTTATAGGAAGTGTTTCTTGGTAAAGAATTTAGGACTAATTAGGGAAGAAATACAGCAATTACAAAGTATTAAATCCTTAGTAGTTAAAGTTGAATTTATGTCATGTCAATCATACCACATACACCAAGATACACAAATAAATCAGATACTCACAGATACCAAGGCAGGCAATGTTATTTTTGCCTCATTTTGTGTTTAGTATTATTGAAGGCTCTACTAATGTCTTAAAAACACAGAAACTTCTTGAATATACATTAATTCTCTGGAGGAATAAATATACTCCAAATGCTTATCATCAGAATTCTGATAAAAGGGATATAATTTCTTTCTTCAGTATTTTAAAAATTGGTATCTAAATAATTTCATTTTGAACTAGGTTAGTAACCTAAGTCTTCTTCACTGAGCTTTTGAAATTGAAAAAATTTTAAGTTCCAAATATAATAAAGACTTTGGGAATTCCCTGGTGGTCCAGTAGTTAAGACTTGGTGCTTTCACTGCCTTAGGCTCGGGTTCAATCCCTGGTTGGGAAGCTAAGATCCCACAAGCTGTCTGGCCAATAAAACCAAAACAAAACAAATATAATAAACACTTAAGTACACATTCAAATTGAAAGTGACAATTTATTTCCTATTACACTTTTCTGGCCAAAAGGAGCTGAAGGATTTTTTTCCTTCTTACTTTCTTACAACAGATATTGTCAGATTTTTTTTTTAAAAAGCAAAATATAACAGAATTATAGTTAAGAAGATTAATTCTATCTGAATGTTATTAATCACAGCCCAGTTAAAATAACCCTTAATATAGACTCACTTCAATAGATGATGCTGTCAACTTTAAAACATTAGTATTTCTCGTATCATTTCTGGACGGCCTAGACACATTTTTCCTCAACATAACTTCATTTTTTTTCTAGCTTTTCCTTGACTTAAAATAATGGCCTAAGGAAGGTCACATGAGTTTAGTGGTTCTATTTTTTAAATGTTGGGCCAAGTAGGGCTGGTTGATAATGTACTTCATTAAAATGAGCTGTGTTTTCAGGGCCCTGGCTGGTCCAGTAGTCTGAGAGGCCTAGGTTTCTTTTGTAGCCAAACAGTAGAGTCCATTCTTCCACCAGCCCATAGCAGTGGCTGAAGAAGTCCAGGAAATAGATTACACTGAATGCTACTGTCAGAAGAGATTTGCATTTAATGGTGTTAATATAGGTGAAGTATTTCCTTAAGTAAAAATCCTACTTATTCAGTATTTTGAGGGAACACTGAATTTCATAACCATAGTTGACTTTCTCTGTAGAAAAGACTTTTAAATTTGCTATGATCACTTCCTTTCAATTTCTTTTCCTTATGGTCATGCATGTTCTGTGACCTAAATTTCTTAAGTTCATTGAAAATCAGAGAAAAAATTCAAGAGGATAAAAACAAGCACAAAGTAAACAAACAAGTAATTTTGTCATTACATTTTCACCTGGATAACCCCACAAATATTTCTTGTTGTTTCCATTCTGTTTCAACACTGCAGAACAAGACACTCATGGCTCAATGGTGAAGCAACGTGCATGTGAGTGACAAAACATGGAAACCAGAAAAGGAATATAAATGTAAATCAAACTTTTAAAATCCTAGTAATACAGCAGCTTCCTTCCTTATTTAGTCTGTTAACGTCCATTCCACATGAATTCACATTTCGATTCCAGTAGGACATACACCGTCAGCCGTGATCAAAAAGACCACTATTTGTAGAGGGTAAAATCGAGCCTGTTGCCAGTATCCACTGGTGGCAAACTTGCAAATGTCCTCTGGAGAACTAATAAAATTATATTTTGATTATTTGTTTTCTGGATCCTGGGGACCATGGATATAGAAAAGGACAGCAACAGGACACGCTTTTTTGAAGTTTATTGGGCTGGGAAGTAGAAAAATAGGTGTTTTCCTTTGGGGCTTTTTGTGACTGAGAATGATGAGGTTCATATTTCTGAGAGCACTTTTTCATGTTCCTCAGTCTTTCAGGGAGTGGTAGGCTTTGGCAGTCCGGCTGTTGACAAAATCTGTCTTCTTAAACTGAGCCTTTGAATAAGCAAACAGAAATGTGAAAGGTTAACAACATTTTCACACAAGAAAATGCAGTTTTTAGTGACTTCTCACCAGGGTCAAGTCAAGCGGGACATTATTATCTGGCTCTTTTTAGCATTCTTACCTTCTTGTAGGCATTATGGAGCTCCGTGTGGGTCCACAGAGAATATAGGAGAACAGAAGCAGCTTTACTTGCTTTGTTGGAAGCACAGCTGAAAAGAAGAAAAGGACATTTTTCGGAGATCAGTGAGAAAGTATGAGGCTTCTGGATGCTGTCTTTGGACGTTCTGTAAATCTTCGTCAATTGCTGTCACTCAGGAGCCATCCATTAAGTCAGGCCACTCACCATGACAAGAGATTAGATGGTGAGCTTTAGGAGGCCAGGGGCCACGTTGGTGCTTTTGTTTTTTTAAAAATCTTTTCAAACCACTAGCAAAGTGCTAACAAATAGTTTATAAAGCAAATTCCTGATATTTATAAGGCATGTATTCTTAGAGTTTTATAATTTCTTGAATTTATTTATAGCATAAAATTTATATTTGTACATTTATATTACATATTTTTAGAAAATACTTGTATATTTATAACGCATATTTATATAGTACAAACGCATGAAAGTATGATTGAAAAATATGTGTAACTCTTAGACTTAGTGACTCCATGAATGTAGGGATTATGTACCTTTTTCAAATTAATAAATTCTTACTGGAGCAGCTGTTATTTTAATACAGTTTCAAAATTTATGTTTTTGTATATAGCAAATGGAAAGTGTGTTCCTGTTATAAATCCAAGTCCGCACTGAATTTGACATTGTACTTACTTTTTTTTTTGGCCACACTGTGCAGCATGTGGGATCTTAGTTCCCCGACTAGGGATCGAACATGAGCCCCCTGCATTGGAAGCTTGGAGTCTTAACCACTGGACTACCAGGGAAGTCCCCTTACTTTTTTTTTAAACTTTATTATTATTATTTTTTTAAACTTTATTATTATTATTTGTATATGTTTTTGATGTTCTGCTTTTAAATTTGTCTCAAACTTCTTGTTTCTGGCTAAGGATCAGTGCTTTCTTAGGTTTCTCTCTCTTCCATCACTTGAATTAGCACATGGCTGTAGTTTTTCTTTTAACAAAGAAACAAAGATTTTATTTTTCCTATCATAGGAGTTTGTAAGCATGCAACCAAGAACAGAGAATGCAAAGCTGTATGAAGAAGCCCATGCTGGGTTCATTTAATAGCTAAAAGACCTTGCCTTTCATACCAGCAGTGTAAGGAGGGTAAGTAAAATTAGCACCTTACAGATTTGTTTTTAGTACCTCAGGGACTTTTCAGAGTCACTTGCTAATAACTGAAGTACTAATAAATCCATGAAAGCTGTGGATCTCTAATATTTAAAATTGTAAGTTCTTAAATTGCAAGGGTGTTATAGTCATGAAGTTTGTTCATTAAGTTGGTTGCTTGGCACTTGGAATTCATTTATTCAAAGATGAAATGTAAATGGTGATTGGTTATCAGGCTAGCCCATAAATTATGGGTTAGCTATACAACACTCTAGCAAGGAAGAGACAGTAGACCCAACTGGTAGGAGTTCCTTGTTGAATTTTTTTTTCTTTTTGGAGACAGGGCATATGAGGACTGGCTCACAAATGGGACACTCAGTGCAACGAAAAATAACAGAATAGCACACCCTGTAATTTTCTAAGCTACAAGAAATTTCCAAAAGTGATGGTGTATTCCCATGTGCTTCTTACATCTGAATACTCAAATAATTAAAGTCATACTATCTTATAGAGATTTGGTTAGAAGTTTGGATGACAACTTGGAATAGTCATTTCTGCTTTGCAGCAATAATTCATACTTTCCACAAAGGCTGAGCAACTGCTACTTGGGAGCGGGTAAATATTCCCTGCTTTTGGGAAATGGACATTCTAACTAGGGCTCCTTTTAATCATGTGACTTGGAATGTAGTCCTCCTTCCATGTGAGCTTTGCCAAAGGGGAACTGCAGAGCACAAGGGGCCTAAATTGGGCGGGGCTGTGGGGGGAAGGGTTGTGCTCATTCGGGATACCACAGATCCCTATGCTAGCCTCTGCACAGCCAAGCACACATTTGTCTACTACAGGTCAAGTCCGTTTGCTTTGCAGCTCATTAGAACTGGCCTACAATAACATTTGTTTTCTTTTTTGGTTACTTACAAAACTAACTTTATTTAACAAGTCAAACAATTCAGAGTCATATAAAGAGAAAAAAATAATACTCTTCATACCCCCTTGGGATCCCATCACTCTGAGTTAACTAACAGTAATAATTTGGTTACACAATGTTTTTCATTCTCTTCTTCACCTTTTATTTTTTTATTTTTATTTTTGGTGGTACGCGGGCCTCTCACTGTTGTGGCCTCTCCTGTTGCGGAGGACGGGCTCCGGGCGCGCAAGCTCAGCGGCCATGGCTCACGGGCCCAGCTGCTCCGCGGCATGTGGGATCTTCCCAGACCGGGGCACGAACTCGTGTCCCCTGCATCGGCAGGCGGACTCTCAACCACTGCGCCACCAGGGAAGCCCCACCTTTTATTTTTTAAATGGGGAATATTTGAAGACACAGACACAAGGATGTGGGATGACTTACATGCATTAAACCTTCTACTTCAAAAGAGAATAAGAGATGGAAGAGATGTGATAAAGAAAACTGAGAAAGCAAGAATTTCTTGTTACGCTGCCTCCTACTTCCCCTCCTCATGCTATTACGGGTGACACCTGCTTCACATATTTAAGTGAGGAAAAGGGCATTCCTTGTCCATAGGACTCCAATTTGCCTACTTTCTTCTCTTTTTAAATCACAGCTGTGATTCTGGGAAACAATTAATTAGGTCAATAAAATGCTGGAATGCACGACCCAGATAAGCTATGGAGTTTTACTATTTTTGGATATTTTAGAAGAGAATGAGCAACTACTTGGCTTAGAGGATTCAGCTTTCACTTGCCTGATCACCAAGGACTGGAACAGATGATCTGGTCCGGCTTTACAATCTTATTTTTTGGCCATGTTGCCCATGGTACTCAATGCCTGGACATTCACAACTGCATTATTTACATATGAGAGTGGTGGTGGGGAAAGGGGAGACGCTGACAGGCAGATGCTAAAGGACTTACGTGTCACCTGTGCTTATGGTCATAATTTTCTGCAGGCCCCCAGTGTTTAGAAGATCCCGTGCATTCTGGTAACTATTTTGGATTATATTGTTCAATGTGTAACAGGCAGAGGCTGTAGTTTCAATGAGAAGATCAGTACTTGGGACTGTGTTGGGAATTATGGAAACCAAATCAGGTAGAGTTTCTCTGGCTACAAATGAAAGAAAAAAAGAACACTTGATTAAAAAGATTGTTTCTTAACCTCAAGATCCCAATAACATTTAAGAAGAAACATTTGGTTAACAAACGTATGGAAGGATGTAACCATTTTAATACTCAAATTACCAAAAAAAAAAAAAAAAAAAGATTTTTAAAAAGATGATACTTTGTGCTCAGTGTACTGGAGATCTTTCCAGAAAGCAATTTGACAGAAATGTCAAAATTTTTTTAAAATTTTCACATTTTTTGATTCAGTATTCCCACTTTTGAGAATTCATCCTGAAGACATCACTTTAAAAATGGTAAAAGCAGAGATCTTTATTATAGTATTATATATATCATAAAAAATTTTACAAAGCCTAAACATCCCAATAATATGAATATGATTAACTAAAGCACATCTGCAAAGAATATTATGCACCCCAAAACATATCTATGAAGCATATATAATAACAAGAAAATATTTGTTAATATTCTATCTGAAAATAACCGGTATACTTAAAGGATAAACATATATACAAGAAACCTGAGAAGAAATACACTAAAACAGTAACAGCCCTTGTTCTTCTACAATAGTATTAGTGGTGACTTAAAAATATTAAAAAAAAATTATCTGTACTGCCCAAAGTTTCTTTAATACGTAAATAACCGTTATTAAAAAAAAAGGTAAAGAAACTATTTAAAATTTATTTTTTCACTACATATATAAAATCTTGGTTATAGGGTTTTCGTTCAGCTTTTTCTGTAGTAACAAGAGAGGTATTAATATTTGATGATGTCATTATACTTTGTCCTATGGTATATATTTCAGGCAATATGAATTTATACTTGATATTTTGCAAAAGTTCTTTCCATGTATGCTCTTTTTCCCTGTAACTACTTTGGACTCTCCTTGAAAGATAGAGAGCATGCTTCTATTGCTTTGTACAAATACTTCTGCCTAATTTTATTTTCTTCATCTGAGTTTATGTGACACCTTGAACTGCACTTCTCTCTCTGATACCAGACTGTAATTAGCTATGTGCCTGTCTGAATTCCAAATGGAGCCATGAGTTGCTTGAGGACAATTATTGTATTCATTTCTGGATTTCCAGCATCGATCACTATGCCTAAAATAGAGAGGTACTCAATAAAAGGAACGGAACCATATGTCTTCCTTTGATAATACCTGGACCTGATTGACAGGAAAGACATACCTTCTGCTCAAAGGCCTGAACACTTCCTTTTTCACTGTTGTCTAAGCATCTTGGCATAGTGTTAGGAGCTCAGAGCTCAGTCTTTGAAGTTACACTTTTTTAGTTTTAGTCTTGTCTCTGCCACTTCATGGCTGTGTGGTCTGGGTAAGTTACTTAACCTCTTTATGCTGCATTTTCCCAATTTGTAAAATGGAATAATAATAGTATTTACTTCACAGGACTGTTTTGAGGGATTAAATGAGTTACCATGTGCTAACTGTATCACAGTTCCCGGCACATAGTAAGCTCTCCACAGATGTGAGTAACTACCAGAAGGCTTCCTCCTCTTAGTAAGTTAAACCACAGAATGAAAGGCCTTGAGAACCTGAATTTTCCTTTTGCTGAATTTAGGTCGACAGCATGAAAACAAGTGTGAGACAATCACAACAGAAAATGTACAACTGATCTCTCTGCAGGGTGCATCAATGGCTGGCTGAGACCAGGCTGCCCACACTGAGACTGATCCCTGCTGAGAGAGTTCCACCTCTCCTCCCTCAGTATGACCAACAAGAATGTTCAATCCTACAGATCAATTTTACGGTTGAAACTTTGGGTTATGTCTGAGGAGGAGTGAGAATTAAGAGAAGTTAGAATCTCTAACATTTTATATCATGTTTGTTTTTCTTAGAAGAGTAGTATAACTGTTTACATCGACAAAGTTAAACACTACAGTACAGTAAAGGAGGGGTCATTCCGTCTCTCTACTCACACACACACACACACACACACACACACACACACACACACACACACCCTGAGGGCCTGAGTAAATACATTCACTTTGAGACAAAGTTAGATCTTTAATAGTGAAATATAAAATCAAAGGCCCTATCATGATATTGGAGGGTTATAGCTCAATGTCATATTATTGAAGGAGATTTTAGTTAATGCTGGTGCTTGCACATACATTATGTTATCTGATCCCTGGAAAAACACTGTTCTGTAGTGATTACTAATTTCATTCGGTTTAGGGCAGTTAAATGACTATCCAAGGTGACATGTGGCAAAGTAACATTATAGGATGCAGACCAATGTCTTCTGCATGAGACCTGTTACTCTGTCACCATGCTAAGTTGCCTATCTTCAAGTTTTTAAGAAAATATGTTTCAAGTTTATTTCTGTTAAATCTAAGTGAAATGTGATGACTTCATTCCAGGTCAGCCCATGGGAAGTTTTACTTGGCCTAGAAATCTCTCATGAAAAACACAAAGCTTGTATTTCAAACTGATTTTCATTTATTCCTGGCTATTAATACCCTGAATTAATACAAGTACTTTTACTCAAATTACATATTTGACATAAAGCCAATTTGGAATTCAAAAATTGCATTTATCTTGCTGAAGCCTCTTCTCACGATTGTCCTTAAAACAATCATGGGGAGGTTGATCAGTGAAATCACCTTATATAAATTGTGGGGCTACAGCTGTATTGTTCCAACAGTTGGAGGACTGTGGAACTTGAGACAACAGCATTTCTGCCCTGAAGGCATAGGCACAGTGTGCAGAGCGCAGTTCTTCTCATCAGCTATGCTCTAAAGATGGACGTAACATTTCATTTGAGAAGAAATAAGTCAAAGGATAATACACCTGATTGAAGTGCAGCACAAAAGTCCATGAAAGACAATGAGAAGAACACTTTCATAATTTTGAGACAGTGCCTTTGGCAAGGTTTCTTTCAGATTCACTGAAAAATTTCCAGGCCCTCTACGTTCATAATGGGCACAAAGGCATTCTATGAAACCTCCTGTTCCATGTTGTGCTATTGGCTGTTTTTGAAAATGACATTGTTAAAACATAACCACAGACCTTTTGGCACTGTGTCAGTGTGTGTGTGTGTGTGTGTGTGTGTGTGTGTGTGTGTGTGTGTGTAGATTTCAAAATAATCCAATCCATTAAAAAAAAAAAATTTAGTGGAATTTTTGAAAAACTGAGTTTTAAATTGTCAGAAATGACTAATTTATGGAGCATTAGAAAGCATGAGTAATTTTAGCATTATCTTCCTATTATCTAATTTTATAGTTTATGACTTAATTCAAAACACATTTTCAGGTATAAAGAAAATGAATGAAAAATGTTATTTGGAAGTGTAACATAGTTATCATCTTTGTCAATAATACGGACTTAGAAAAAAAGGGGCAAGTGTGTTTCATCATATTTATTCTAAAACCTATGCCAAATCTGTTATATTCATGATTCCTTCTTCTTGTGATTATCTGTCCAACCATACCATTTTTTTCTAGTACAACAATGGCCAAGGTTCTGAGGTGAACAACCACTGTGTGTGTGTGTTTGTTTACTGTTTCAGAAGACTGGTGCTTAAGCAGGCCACACAGGGAACATTCTGAAAGACATGGCTTAAAAAGACTTCACTGGATGGCATAGCTGAGGGCTGGGAAATATCAAATATATTACCTATCTCATTAATTATTAGTACGGTCTAAAATTTCTCTTTGGTAGTAATTAGAACAAAAACAAAGCTGGATATTAAGAAAAATCCTATTTGAGACCAGTGCGAAAGCCAACGCTTGATGTCTGGGTACACAAAAACCAGTTGTATTTATCACATTTTGCTCTTTATTCACATTTTCAGCTCATCATTGTAAAAAGAATGTGATAAGGACAATGTTTTATTGCATTTGTATTTTCAATATATACACTTTACATCTAGACACTTATACTGACTTACCAATTTCATTCTGCAGAGAAAGATTCCGAGACAAATTCCTCAGCAGAGAGACGGCAGTCTTTTTCACACTTGGATCACCAACATGCAGCATCTTTCGTGTGTGCTGAAGGCCATTTTCTTTCTGGACAACTGTCTGAGCTACTGATGCTGGCATCTGTTTTGTGAGACATATTCTATAAATACTATTGTATTTTACTTCATGGTTAAAATTTCTTAATTTCTGTAGATTACTAGAGATTGAGCAAGATGTTTTAAAAGCTAGAGATACTTTCTTTAAAGTCTTATTAGGTTTTCAATTTAATTACTGGATACAGACAGTTTATTCAGTATTTTTAAATATAACACTGGATTTGGTTAGCTATTATGTTTTTTGCATCTGGTTATAAATAAAATGGGTCTGTCTTTCCCTTTCCTTTCTTTTTTATCATAATCTTTTTATTCACATTTTCAGTTCATCATTGTGAAAAGAAAAGGACGTTTTACAATCACAGTTACACTAATGTCATAAAATTTAGTGGGTAAGTTTTTTTCCCTTTTTCTATTTTCTTGAACTATTTGTGTAATATAAGAATAATTTCAACTTTGGGGGTCTGGTAGAACTTAGCTCTAAAGCCAACTGAGCTGAGAAAAATTTTAAAGGGAGATGTCTTTGATTACTATTTCAATGTATTTACTGGTTGTTGGCTTATTCATCTTCTCTGTTTGTCTTGTTCAAATTTTGGCATTTTACATATTTAATAAACTTATTCATTTCTAAAAAGCTAGTTTATTCTGAAAGAGATAATGGGCTTTTAAAGGAAGGAATGTATGGCTAGTCAGATTACCTGTAACTCTATTCTCTGTATCAGAGGCTGCATGGGTAAGTTGCTGGTCCAGGTCTAGGTCCACCAGAGGCAAACCTTGTTTGGAATTAGGCTGGTCACCTACTTTCACAGGGTCTGAGTACCAACTAGGCCCTTCCTAGCATCAGCAAACGTCCAACAATACTAAGACCTTAGCTTGTGTCTGCAACTTTATATATTTTTATTTGAAGCTAACATGAGGCTACCATGCCAAAAATCCGTGTATTCTTGACCATTCTTCAGGGTGTCTGTCTTCTCTGTTTATCTAAACTCTGCTTGCTTCCCCTACCTCCTGCACAGCGCCCTCCTTACATTCTCCACCGTACCGTCTAAAAAAGGGGTTCTTAATACAGGATCCAGGATAGGTTTCAGGGAGGGAACAGGAGGTCCTTAAAATTATTTTTGTGTTTATAGTAATCTTTTTCAGGGAAAGAGTCCATAACTTTTATTAGATACTCAAAGTGTCCATGACTCAAAGAAGTTTAATAACCACTATTTTGCAATGTTTGTTCCAAAGTTACACTTTGTCTTTCACTAATTTGCAGAACATTCCATTAGACTCTTTTCTTTCCTCTGGGAAGAATCCTTCACCTGCAGCCATTCTGTACAACTCCTCCTTGGACATGGAGGTAGATTTAGCATCCCTCTCTCTTCCCAATGGCCCATCTAAGTGATTATCTTTCCTCATATGCAAAAGCTCTGCTCTTCTGAGTCAATGTCGTCCAGCTCTATCTCTCTCATAGCGTTTTCTTTGTCATCTCAAGGCCTAGTATATAAAAATGATCACAGAATTCTGATTCATTGAGGGAAATGGGAGAGGCTGATGTGGAATGGTCTTTAGAATTTGCTCATTAAGGAAAATAATCAGATTTACCAAATAGAGATTTCATATTCCAGCTTTAGGGAATTTGTGAGAATGACTGTTAGTTATTTACAAACAGCACTTCTAGTTCATATTGCCCTGAGGTTGAGCACCTTTTCAAATGTTTAATGGCCATATATACATTATGTTTTGTGAAGTGCCTGTTCAAATCTCTTGTCCATTTTTCTATTGAGTTGTCTATCTTTTTATTGTTAAATCGATGAGTTTTCTTTTATTTCCTAGATACCAACTTTGTTACTTATATATGTTACAAAAATCTTTTCCTCCTCTGTGCTTTGCCTTTTTACTGTCTTTTGATAGCTTGTTAATAATTTTAATGTAGTCAATTTATAAAATATTGATTTTATGTGCTTTTTATGTCTACTGTTAAGAAATCTTACCCTATTCCAGGTCAGGAAGATATTCTATGTTATCATTTAGAAGCTTTATTGTTTTACCTTCCACATTTAAATCTCATTGCTGTTGGAGCTGATTTGTGTGTAAGGTGTGAGACAGGGAACACATTTTGGTTTTTTTTCATTGGACATCAAATTAAGTGCCTTTAAAGTGTTTTAGAAACTTGAAAACTGTTTATTTCAATGATTTTTAACTTGTACAATGAATGTTTAATTTTACATGTATATACAACATAATGAGTTGATATATTGTAAAATAATTATCACAATAAATTTAGATAACATCCATCATCACACATAGTCACAAATTTTTTTTCCTTCTTGTGATAAGACCTTTTAAGATCCACTATTTTAGCAACTTTCAAATATACAATACAATATTGTTAACTATAGTCACAATGCTGTACATTACACCCCCAGGAGTTATTTATACTGTACTTTATACTTTATACTTTACACTATCCTTAGAGAATTTGCTAAATGGGTAAATTTTATCAACCCATCCCCTTTCCTTATTTATTATTTTGTGGTTTTTTGGTATCATTTAAAAAATAATGACCATTATACCTGAACTAATAAAGTTTACATTAAGGTATTCTTACCAGCAAGAAATTACTGCCATAATTTTATACTAAAATTATAGAATTTATCGTTTAGAAGCTATTCAGTCCAGTTCAGGTTCTTTGCCATCTAAGGCACATGGCCATCAATGCTCAGTGCTGTCTCAGTTATGAACACAGGTGAATGAACTGGGTATTTTTTGGAACTATGTTTAATGGTCTGCTTTTCATGTTTTTCTATTCAGTGATTCCTTTTAGAAATTACAAAGCCAGGCATTTTTTTTATCACACCATCTAAACATAGCAAAATTAGGGAAAGTAATAATTAGAAAAAATATACATGTAAGTCAAAATTTTAATAAAAAGCATCTTGTAACTTAAAAGAACAAAGGGTCCTCATATCATTGTCCCATGCTGCTAATGATTTTCTCCTATAAATCTCTAGTCAAGATCAACTCTAATAGCCTTGAGTATGGATTAATACCAGTTTAGTGTAGGTCTCCTTTCAGGGGACTGGACTGGTCTAAGGTTAGGTATGATTTAAAATCCATTGCTTGGATTCCTTTTGGACTTGGAACCCTTAGATTTCTGTTTGTTTATTTCTTTTTCCCAGCTAGATTATTACCAAACACAGGGATTTTGTCTTATTCACCACTATATACTTAGCACTAGGCTAGTGCCTTTTATGTAGAAGGTGCTCAAATACTGTTTGTTTGATAAATGAATAAAGGAATTATGTAGTCTGAATAAACTACATATTCAGAATGGCATATTCTTGTATGTTGGGTGGCAAATATTCCTGTATTGACAGAAACATGGGAACACCTCTGGATAGTTTGGATTCCATGAAAGATTCTGGAGTGGAAGAGGCTAAAATCCAAGCTTAAAGGGTTAGCTCATATTGAACCATCCTCAGAGCATAGTGAGCTTAAATACATACAGATAAAGCAATTTAATTTCTGACCTTTTCTATTAAGTTGGCTGGTAGTCAGTTAATAAGAGGGCTTCTGTAGTTTGGGAAAATGAAAGAAATGGTTTTGGGAAACCAAGCATGGGGAAATGGGAAGATAAGACAGTAAATTATGTCTTTCTGTCTGTCAGGGCTCCCTGGTCACTCCCCATTTCTTTCTCTTTGCGCACAAGTACATTCTGAAGAATTTCAAAGAGATTAAAATTGGGTTGTATTCTTAACCACGGTGCTAAAATTAGAGAAATACTGGTTTTAGTATTTCACAATTCAAAACTGAGCAAAGAATGAACATGGTTCATTAAAGAATGAACATGGTTTCTCAAGTAAAGAATAAATAATATTTTTGTTATCAACAAGAGTGCTTTCCTCTATAATGATGGATAATTAGACTGGCCATAGAGTGAACTACTTGGGGAGAGTTTAATCATTTTATGATCAAGGCAAAGAATACAAGCTTAGTTCAAATAATTAAATATTTATAGAATCCTTTATTATGTTGCAAGCTGTAAAATACATGGGGAAAGGAACAACTTTTTACTCTTTTCTAAAGTAATTAAAAAAAATTATTTTATTGGAGTATAGTTGATTTACAATGTTGTATTAAATTCTGTACAGCAAAGTGATTCAGTTATAAATATATATACATTCTTTTTCATATTTTTTTCCATTATGGTTTATCACAGGACCTTGTAAGTTTTTACTCTTTTTAATATTTTGATTTTGCTGGTATAAAGTACATCTGGAAAGAGAAGTAACTCTTTATTTTATAGTTGACTTTCTGGGACACAAAAGCACAGATAGCCTTTCCAACTGCAGTGGACATGTGTTGTCTCTGCCTTCTAGCGTTCATCCTTCCTTTCGGTAACAACACTCTGACTTTCCATTAGGGAGCCACTCCATGTGGTACAAGTGGTAGTGACCCTCGCTCACTGAAACCCCTGCCCCTGAAATTCACATGTGAGCACATAACCCAGACTTGGCCAATTAGAACATCACAGGCTCCTGGCCACAGGTACTGGTTTGGAAATGGGCAAGTGAGACTCATTCCCCCAGTCCTTAACAGAGCTATTGGGAAAATAGTAGTAGTTTCTTTTCCTGTGGAGACACTGAGCTGGATAAGAGGTAAGCCTGAAATCACTGGTGGCTATCTTTGCCGTAATATGAGGCTAGCCTTTGAGAATGAAACCAACAGAGGAAAACAGAGTCCAGAGATAGAGAATCACAAATACAATTGCTGGGCACCTATGTCCCACCATGACAGAAGGAAAACCCACCCTGGACTCTTCATTTATATGAGTCAAGAAATTCCTCTCTTTTGCCTAAGCCAGTTCAGGTAGGATTCTGAGACTTGTAACAGAAAGAGTTCTGACTGATACTCATAAATACCAACGAGTCTTTCACTCGCAGTCTGACCTGGGTTTGCAGAAGCTGAGGCTGAAAGTCCTGCAAAGCCGAACTCTCTCTGACAATTCCTGAGAACCGTCTTGATTGAAGCGAGAAAACTTATGTTCTTACTTCACTGTCATTTCTGAATTTAATGTAGGTGTGTCTACAATGCCATTATTTTTAAAAGTAAGCATGATACTCACTGGTCCACTTCCTGCCGTGAGATTCTGGAGAGCTCCCAAAGATGCTTCTTGAGTGTAGTTTCGGACACTCTTGGCAATCAAGGACAAATACATCCGTATCACGATGGAGTGCCACAGCCACTCCACGCCCTTGGGGTTGCTCTTTTCCTCTGGCATTGGCATGTCCTGGTATTGCTAACCACACACACGATGAAATCCAAAATTAATGCCTTCAAGTCATTTCTATAATTCCACACCCAAACCAAGAGACCAGAAGTACTGTCTTGTCTAGGGAGACTAATAATTAGCATAATAAGAAGCCCTTAAAATAAAAATGAAAAAGCAAATATGTATGATTCACAATCATTTAACTTTTAGCCCATAATGACTATTTCTCTCTCACAATACCCCATACTCACAACTTTACATTTCACAGCGAGAGAGAATGCAGAGAATTAAGCATTGACTGTTCTAGAATAGTTTTCAGGCTGCTGTTAAGCTAAAAGCTAAATTAGTCACATCCACTCTGAAGATAAGAAAAACAGGCCTCTTCCCTCAGAGTCTTGTGAAGTTGTCCAGGATAGCATCAGGATTCTAAATTTACCAGTCGTCCTCCAAGTTCACATACACCGTGATACTCTTGAGGAGTAGGAGAGATCACATTCCTTCTATTTCATGAAATGCCAGTCTGGACAGCAGTCCTTCCTATGTATGGGGTTTGCTTTTCGGATGTAAAAGTTTGTTTTTAGAATGTTTAAAGCTGAATGTCAGGGCTGCTTTTAGTGTTAAAACAATGCTATGCCACTGGCCATGTGGCATTAAGCTTACTTCCTAACCTGCAGGGCATAGAGCAGTATGATTTGATGGCTAATAGTGTAAATCTGGGGCCAGATTATCTGGGATTCAATTCCATCTCCTCCACTAACTTGAATTATTCTGAATTAACCTTTCTGTACCCTCTGTTTCCTCATCAGTAAACGAGGGTATTAATAATACATACCTCATAGGGTAGATACAAGGCTTAAAAAAACTTAAAATGGAGCCTGACATACACTAAGTACTCAGAAACACACACACACACTTATACTTTCAAAGGCCTCCCCCAACAGACCTCTTTTACTTTCCTGCTTCTACTGCCAAAACACCCAATACTTCTGTTGTTGTCAGCCTGGATATTCCGGCTTTGAAGATAGATACTCTGGGAATATTTCTCTGGGAGCTCTGCCTCCAGCTGGTAGGAGAGGTTATGAAGAATGCACACACAGTTCTCTGTGGCCTGAGAAAACAGGACATGAATATTGATCATATACATATAGATATCCCTTTGCAAGTGTTATACCACAGGACCTCTTAGGCTTTAGATCTTACAAGGTTAATTGGATGCAACAGGGTGCGCTTGGACTGCAGGGTGGCTGGGGAGTGAAATGAGTACAGCTAGAAAGGCTAGGGCTAAATCATAAATGGTCATGAGCACAATGCTAAGAAGTAGAGGCTGAATGTTTTAAAACATTGAGGAGCAGTTCTAGTTTACTTTTACTATTACTATTTACTATTCTAGTTCAGAATGATTTTAGGTACATTGTTTAGTAGCCACGTGGACTTGGAAAATAGGAGGAGATATTGCTTATAGAGACCAGTCGACTACAATAATCAGTATAAAAGATGCACAAACTATGACAGCAGTAGTAGCATTAAAGAGGACTGGTTAAACTAAAGAGCATTTCAGAAGTAAAATGCACAAGATTTGTTGTCCAATGGATGTGGGATGTGAGGGAAGAGAGGAAGTCCAACATTACTCAGGTTTCTATTTTCATTTGGTAGATGGTAATAATTATTAAGAAGGTTTATACAGAGGAGTAAGTTCAGAGATGAGGGAAGAGATGAATTTCATGGCTGAATATGTAGCATTTGGGCTCCTTTCAAATATCCAGAGTCGTTAAACAGTTAGAAATTTGGGTCTGGAAAGTAGAAAAAAAAATGAGGCTAGATAGATATTAATATTTATGAGCATGTATGGGAAATCTTAAGCTCAGCAAATCAGTTAATAAATAAAGCCAAACCCAAACAGCTACTTCAAGAATACTCTGAAGAGTCTTACTAAGACAAAATAAGTAATTCAATATGAGAGACATCTAATTCTTGTATCACCTTGTCATCTGGCTGGTAATCTGCAATGGTTCCTCTGACATAATGGACCAGTGAGTCAATCAGTCCATCACACCTTCTCATCACTTTCCTCCCTTCAGGGCCAGCTGAACTCATGTTTCTATCAGGAAAAACAAACAAACAAACAAATAAACGATCAATCATAAGACAGGCAGTGTATCTAATAGGTTTTTGTTTCAAAGTTTCTTCCAAGGGTTCGGAAAACTGTCAAATTTGTCAAAGTATGACAGACTTGTCCTGGGGTCAATAAATCATCAACTGCCTATGGTCATCAAATCTAGACACAACTTGTAAATATATTCATAACACATTATTATGTCAATAAAAGTCTTCTGTCTACTTCATTCCAAGCACCAAGGTCAGAGCATTATTTATTTAATCTTTACACCATTTTGGAGAGGGTATAAATATATGAGGAAAACATTTTGCAGTTAAAAGGAGAACAAATGGCACCTTAGCCATAGCAATACACATGTCCAAGTCCCAACTTGTGCCATGCCTTAATTCTAAGTAACTTAAAGCTACTTAAATTCTCTGGGCTTCAGTTTCCTCATTTGTAAATACAGGGTGTTAGACTATACTATTTGGAGGTTTTGTGGGTTTCAGCATAAACTGTTATTGACAAATATTAAACCAAATGATCTAAAATGTGATAATTCTATAATTAAAATGGCAGAGTGATGTCACGAAAAATGTAGTTTTACACTGTGTAAGACCTAAGTTAAAAGCATGACCTATAAACATCTTTGCAATTAGTCTATTTTTTTTAAATAAATTTATCTATTTATTTATTTATTTTATTTTTGGCTGCATTGGGTCTTCGCTGTGGTGTGAGGGCTTCTCACTGAGGTGGCTTCTCTTGTGGTGGAGCATGGGCTTCAGTAGTTGCGGTGTGTGGGCCTAGCTGCTCCGCAGCATGTGGGATCTTCCTGGACCAGGGATTGAACCCGTGTCCCCTGCATTGGCAGGCAGATTTCTAACCATTGCACCACCAGGGAAGTCCTCTATTTCTAATTTGGCTAAGCCATGACACTTTTCTATAAACAGTGATTAAATCTACAAGTGCAAGTTGCTTTCTTATAGAGACTGAAGCTTATCAAACACAGCAAAGTAATACATGTAGGGATTATGTTTCAGATTCAGATCATGTTTATATTCTGGTATTACTGTTACTATGTTCCTTTGCATTAAGTTCTTCTTGTCGGCATTAACTATTTAAAAAATTTTGTTTTCCAAAAATGTTAACAGCTCCATCAACAAGAATGGCAAAAGAACAATGCATTCAGGTTTTTAGAATTTTGAGAACCACCCTTATTCCCTTTTGTTAATTTCATTTGCTAAGAACTATTCCTATAAATTTTATCAGACCAGTTCCTTTCACTGGTAGGTAGAACATTCAAAGCATATTCTTTTTTTTTTTTTTTTAGTTTGCTCCTTTTTAAAAATTTTATTTAGAATGCCTACTTGTTGAAGTTGGCATCATTTTACAGATTAGAAAAATTCAATTTTTCTGTCTCTGCAAAGATTTATAATAGGTTAGGAATAACAGATTAGAAATGTAATACATTACAAAACAGTTGCCTATGACTATCTGTACATTTACTATGCACCTTAAGGAAAAGAATTCGACAATGTGCTGTACTTACACTGCAGATAACATCCTTTTATTCTATTTTACAAAACTGACCAGTGGTAGTGTTTGAATTTATAAATGGCCATTAAACAGGATATTTAACTTAGATATATAGTTAGCGTGCTAAAAAGTGAAAATTTTCAACTGAAGTTCTGTGGCTCACAAAGCATACTGTTTTTGCGTATAATGTCTCAGTGTGATTCTGAACATCAAAAGAACTACAATTCTGAGAAATTTTGGGGTAGCATTTTCTTCTTCTTTAAAATAATACATTACACTAAGTGATTTTAAAAAGTTTCTGTTCCCAAATACTGTTTTCAATACATTTTGTCAAAGAACAAATGTGCCCAGCATTATATCAAGAACTGCAGGGAACAAGGGAGGAGTATCCAGCATTGCATCCTGCTCCCAGGGAGATCACATCTATAATACTTGACTGTTTCTAACCCATGAAAATGCAATTTCATAATCCAACCTATAGTTGAGGAGATAAGACAAATACACCTAAAACTAAGGATATGCTAATAATTTAGTGGTTGCTGAATTGACACAATGAGTTTCTGATTTTAACAAAATCCCTTCTGTGACTTTGGTTCTCATTTGAGGTTTCTAATGTAATTATTCCCGTCCTATTTTTCACTGTACCTGAAAGACTTTCACACTTAGTCCATTAAAAAAAAAAGATAATGAATAGGCTCATAAGCTGTAAATAAAACCATTTTTCGTACAGTTTGTTTTTCAAGAAATGATTATTTGAACCAAGATCCTCTATCTACTCTCTGAGCCCTTTATGGTCATGGGATCTTAAGAAGCTTGACAAAACTGAAAAAGCATCTTTTACGGTCTCCTTATTTTACACATGGAGAAACTGAGGACCAAAGAGTTTAAGTTACTTTTCCTGGTGAGATTAAATTACTGGTGAAGTCAGGATAGGAGCGCTGTTCTTTATTCTGTGCTAAGGGCGGCTCCAGAGTAGAGCAAACCTTACCTAACATTCATTCAGTCTGCCATTTGTTTAGCAAGTACCATATGTCCCCCAACTCCAAGACAGCATTATCATATTTTAAAGCTCCCTTTGACCTTTTCAACATCTGGCTTTGAGAGACGGCAGTAGTTTTTAAATTGCTTTGACAAATCAAAAGGTCTCTCTCCCTAGCTAAGCCCACTACATACCTTGCAGATGGATGACTCAGCTTTGTTTAACTTCAAGTCTGTTTATTTTGGGTGAGAATGGTAATTCAATTTGGCAGTACTGCCAGTTCACACACACTAACTGTTGTCTTGTAGTCTGGTATTATCCAGACTCTACTGGCTTGAAATGGGACTTATCAGTGGTTCCTGACAGTTGATACCTTTGCTGACAGAAAGTGCATGGAACCCCACTGCTTCAGTATTTGCTCCTGCATATCAAAAATAGTTCCTACCTTACTCAACTACCCAGAAATATGAATGATAAGGGTGGATTATTTTATAGCAATACATCCATGAATAGAGGTCACTAGTCAGAAAGGAATTTGTTATTGTACCACTCTGAAAATAATCAGAAATTATTAGAAAATGATATATTCATCTTAAAGTATTTTTTAACAGCTAATACATAAGTTTTTTGGAATCATAGAATTAACATGGCCAATCTTAGGCAGAATTGATCCTTTTACACTGTATCTCCTGAGTCCCGAGAAACATTTATCTATCACTGTTTCCTATATGCAGCCCAATAGAGGTTTAATCTGGAAAACTATCTCAAAACTATACATGAAATATATCAAAACAATTATCTTGTTGAAAAGTAAAAAAGAAAGAGCATAAAAACCACAGTACTCAATAAAAGTTGATTATCAGAGTTACCAATGAACATATTGGAAATGTTTAATTCAGTGTCTATGGTTTGAATTTGATTAAATGAGTCTATTTCCCCTGGTATAATCTAGCAGAAGTCTGAGTAAATATGTGAGTACCTTTTAGGAAATTAGAACTGCACACTGTTGTATACTGAAATTTAAATACCAGGTCCTTGGGACTAGGGGTTGGGGCCTCGGGAGGAGGTGGGTAAAGAAGGATGTGAACTACTCTAAACATAAAAGCAGGACTGTTTCAGAGCTCTTCACCTTCACTGGCCCTGAGTGGGAGGATACCAGCGCGAACTGTGGCTTGTGTTTGATATTAAGAAGAATTTTTCTGCTAATATGACTTATAAAGGGTGAGAAAAAATAGAATCTGAACCTCTGTATGTCTCTGAACAAAACTTCACATATTTAGGAGGCTTCAGGTGATTTATCTGAAAGCAAATCAGTGATTCCTGACTCTCTCCAGGACCATTTATCTCACACATTCCTGAGTGTCACAATGAAAAGGAGAAAAGAAAACCAAACACCCTGGACCTTGCTAGAATTAAAATAAAGAATGGTCTTTGTTAAGATTAAGGACAGTGTGACTAAATCTTAAATTTGTATGGCAAACCAAAGAGTGAACGGTGTCAAATGATAAGAATAACTGCAATTTAGTATGTGTGCTAGACATTATTATAGATACCTTGCAAATATTATGTTTTTACAAAATTCCTTAAATTAGGGTGTGCTAGAATCTCATTCAGAACCCTGACCTATGACTGTTGTTTAAAGTCAGAATTATCTGCTTCTAATGGGATTTTTAATGCCTCTTCCATAAAAAGTTATCTGTGTGGGGCTACGTGCAGGCATGTTGTCAAATACAGCTAGTCTGCCAGCACTGGAAGGAAGTTTGTTATAACACAGAATGTCCAAACTTGGGGTATGGACAACTGGCCTGGTGAAATGATGAGCTAATATGAAATGTTTAAAGTAAAAGGCTATAGTTAGTTACCAGGGCATGAGAATGGCAGGCAATAATAAGGCAGGAGTGAATCTTTTCAAGACATTTCACCAACAAGTAATTCTAAGATACAGAGATTTTTATTAAAAAATGGGGCTATTTCTACTGATAATAGGTGGTTTCCTACTAACATACAATTTACATGTGTATTAATGTGACCTGTCTTAAAGGTCTAACCAGCATACTGAGATAGTGAGCACCACAGTGGTTTTTAAAAAATTGTGGCTGTATCTTCATTTTCATCAATAATTATAGGCTTCCTAATACCATGTGTTATAAATTATATCCCAAGTGGTACCAGTCAATTAAGTGCTTGGTCCAAGTCCATTCAAAGACCCAATAGGTACTTGATAAGACATTAGCTGATAAGGAGGCATCCTTCTTCCTCTGGTTATTTGAGATTTAGGTCTGGGTTTTTGTTTAACTCTCAGCTGATACATATCAAACAGTTGGGCCTTTCTGTGATTAACCTAGAGAAAACAGCAGAGGCAGTTTGTGGTTGCACAGAACAAAAGGGGAGCCTCATTTGAACTGGCAGAGGAACAAAAACTCTAGGTCAAAAGAAGGGTTTGTCTGTTATTCTGAGTCAACATCAGATCCTGCAGGTATCCGCAAACATCAGCCAAAGTCAGCTGTTCATTCTGCAAAAGGAAGCAACGTTGGGAATAGAACAAAGCTGTACAACCTACACGTCTTGTTCCTTCCAGGACAAGGAACATCAACTTAATAAAGATGTGCTAGCATCTATTACACATCAAGAAACTAGAAGGTGTAGGAAGAGAAAATCTATCCTTAAAAATCCTTTAGTTCTGCTTTCCTACATTTTCAGGTCTTCCAAAAGTATGCTGAAGAGTCAGTTCAGAGACCCCTGCGCGCGGCACATGGGGCGCCTGACGGCCGGGCCCCCTCCCGCTCCCCTGCCCCTCTCGTCCACGTCCCCCGGCTGCACGGCCACCATGGCGTCCAGCGAGGAGGACGGCACCAACGGCGGCGCCTCGGTGGCCGGCGAGAGAGGGAGGCCGGCGAGGAGAGAGAGGCCGCGGGCAAGAGGAGGCGCCGGGGCTTGCTGGCCACCGCCTGGCTCACCTTCTACAACATTGCTATGCCTGCGGGGTGGCTGGTACTAGCTATTGCCATGGTACGTTTTTATATGGAAAAAGGAACACACAAAGGTTTGTATAAAAGTATTCAGAAGACACTTAAATTTTTCCAGACATCTGCCTTGCTTGAGGTAGTCCACTGTTTAATTGGAATTGTACCTACTTCTGTGCTTGTGGCTGGGGTCCAAGTGAGTTCAAGAATCTTTATGGTGTGGCTCGTTACAGTGTAAAACCAATATAATTTTTTTTTACCATCTTATATCCTGTTGGAGTTGCTGGTGAACTTCTTACAATATACGCTGCCTTACCATATGTGAAGAAAACAAGAATGTTCTCAATAAGACTTCCCAATAAATACAATGTCTCTTTTGACTACTATTATTTTCTTCTTATAACCATGGCCTCGTATATACCATTGTTTCCACAACTCTACTTTCATACGTTAACGTCAGAGAAGAAAGGTGCTTCATGGAGAGGTGACTGTCGAAAAGGATGATTAAATGATCCCTACAACAAGGTGCTTTTTCCAGAATAACCAGGATTACTTGAGTCCAACTTTTAATAACAAGAATAAACAGCTTCATGAAAAAAAAAAAAAAGAGTTCAGCCAGAAATCATCTGGTTGGTCAGCAAGAGTCATTTCCCCTTGACTTAGCAGGCTGTTCAAGGTAGAATGTCAAATTCCATTTTAAATGAATTATAAGAGCAAACTAATTTTAAAAATATGCCCAGGAGCCACTGGAACTTGAGTAGACATTCTTAACACCTAAAGGAGAGGTTTGGGATGCTAGACTAGGACAGATGAAGATGCTTAAGATCTAGAGTAGTATTCTACTCTAGAATATGGTGCTCAGACAGCCTGTACCTCCAAGATAGGCATATGTTTTTTAAAATTTATTTTTTATTGCGGTAACATTGGTTTATAATATTATACAAATTTCATGTGTACAGCCTGATATTTCTACTTCTGTATACACTACAGCATGCTCACCACCAAGATCTGTTTTCATCCTTCACCATACAGTTGATCTCCTTTATCCATTTAACCCTCCCCTACCCCCTTCCCCTCTCATAAGCACTACTCTGTTCTTTGTATCTATGTGTTTATTTTGCTAGGTTTGGTTTGTTTACTTATTTTGATTTTTTGACTGTTTTTTTTTTTTTGACTGTTTTTTATAGGAGTGAAATCATTTTCCACATATGAGTGAAATCATACAGTATTTGTCTTTCTCCATCTGACTTATTTCACTTAGTGTAATACCCTCAAGGTCCATGACGGCATAAACTTTAACCACAGGATAGCAATAAAGTCATCAGTGGCTTTATCCAAATATATCAACTCACTTTTTTTGATGAAGAATTTTAAAAAATTTAACAGTAGTTCTATGACAGTATTAATATTTTTTGGAAAATGACTTCGAGTGTCATAAGATACAGTTAATAAGACACTACCTTCAATTTAAGATACACACAGAATTTTTTTTTTTTCCCCCGTACGCGGGCGTCTCACTGTTGTGGCCCCTCCTGTTGTGGAGCACAGGCTCCGGACGCACAGGCTCAGCGGCCATGGCTCACGGGCCCAGCTGCTCCGCGGCATGTGGGATCCTCCCAGACCGGGGCACGAACCCGTGTCCCCTGCATCGGCAGGCGGACTCTCAACCACTGCGCCACCAGGGAAGCCCCACACAGAATTTTTAAACATGAGGATTCTTCTTCCTCCATATTATCCCTATTCATGTGTTTTCTTTTAACAATTATCCCGGGGGGCTGGACCCAAAGTAGACAAATGATATTTATGAACTGGTTGGTAAGAATGAAGAATTTCTTTGGCAAACTGAAATGTCATATAATTTCTGTGAAGTACAACTTTTAATCTGGGCCTACCTGCTAAGGACACGAATAAGATAGTGGAAAATTTACTCTGAAGAGTGGGGACCTTTGCAAGGGGGCTGCTTAACATTTCTAATGAGACAAATATTCTTTAAAACATTGGACTCAGGGAGACCAGACAGGGGTGACCAGGTAATCATGGCCATATTTGCTTCGTTTGTTTGATGTGTTTGCTTTAACAAGTTAATTATTGTTGAGAGA
The DNA here is from genome assembly GCF_937001465.1 of Orcinus orca. Lineage (NCBI taxonomy): Eukaryota > Metazoa > Chordata > Mammalia > Artiodactyla > Delphinidae > Orcinus > Orcinus orca. Next base: position 27,109,664 of record NC_064569.1, read on the forward strand.
TTTAAAAATGACCTAAAACCCCTGAGGCTTAGTTTATAAAACAGTTATTTTTAAAAATCACTTATACCTTTTAAAATTACTTAAAGAGAAACTTACACAATAATTTAACTCATTAGGGCTTCCCTGGTGGCGCAGTGGTTAAGAATCCGCCTGCCAATGCAGGGGACACCTGTTCGAGCCCTGGTCCAGGAAGATCCCACACGCTGCGGAGCAACTAAGCCCATGCTCTACAACTACTGAGCCTGTGCTCTAGAGCCCTCGAGCCACAACTACTGAGCCTGTGCGCCACAGCTACTGAAGCCCACCTGCCTAGAGCCCATGCTTCGTAACAAGTGAAGCCACTGCAACGAGAAGCCTGCACACCACAACGAAGAGTAGACCCCACTCACTGCAACTAGAGAAAGCCCGCGCACACCAACAAAGACCCAATGCAGCCAAAAATAAATTTTAAAAAATATATAATAATTTAACTCATTAAGCCACGTTTGTTTGTATATCTAAAATATTCAATGTATAAAATGTGATTATGACCAACAGAGTAATATGACTAGAAATACTGCCAATTCCATTATTTATGGACTTTATATTGGTTATGTTTATACATCAAATGTTAAGAGTTTCAATAATTAACCAAATAACTGAGGATGAAGTTGATAATTCAACTTTTTATTTCTGGAAAAGTCATTCTCCAGACTGAACTATCTGGATACTTCTATCAGGTTTCTGTGTTGTTTACACTGTCTCAGCTAACATTCTTCTAGTTTATGTTAAACTATTTTCTAGAAGTAAATAACCACATATTTAGATTATGGTTTTAAAAAATATATACACTACCAAACGTAAAATAGATAGCTAGTGGGAAGTAGCCGCATAGCACAGGGAGATCAGCTAGGTGGTTTGTGACCTAGCTAGGAAGGGTGGGAGGGAGGGAGACGCAAGAGGGAAGACATATGGGAACATATGTATAACTGATTCACTTTGTTATAAAGCAGAAGCTAACACACCATTGTAAAGCAATTATACTCCAATAAAGATGTTAAAAAAAAAATAAGTTCTGGCCTGCTTTTAAATCTATAGTCTTACAAAAAAGGAAAATACTTATTTGATAATAAGGGAAATTAGACTCTCATTTAATTATCTAATTCTTAATTATTTAAATAACTAAATAGGATTATGCAGAGACATAGACCAGATAAATCCTTTTCTGTTAGGAGTATTTAGAATAAGGGATAACTGAGCAAAGGTAAACAGAATGAAAAGCATAATTAAGGAAATTCAGATTCAGCAAAGTTCTGAAGTTTGATATCCAGATATACATAAAAAATGAAATTCAGGAACACAATGACATGTTTTATTGTACAGGAGTAGATAGATATAATTGAATATATTAAAAATTTACATGGAGATATTATTTTTCCAGAAAGTAGTTGGTATTGATATTACCAAAAAACTTGCCCTTAACCCAGAGGCTCAACAGGATTAAGGCTGATAATTATAGCTTTTCTTTCTAAATGTAGTTTGCTTCCTCTGACCACTCCCCACCTTAGCTAGATTTATCATAAGTGACAATGGAAGTTTCTTTTAAGACATCATAAATTTTAGTACAAATAACTATATTACACATTCATTAAAATACATTTACTACACTATGACACATATAGGAAAGAGCGAAGTTTAAGTCACTTGCAGGAGAAATGCATTACCAATTGCTTTTCCTCTTCAACTGGCATAAAATATAATTAAGAAAAAGGAGTATATTTCATAATGTTTTATAGTAATGTTTTGTCATTTTGTCCTATTATCCTAAACAAAATGGCAAATTCTGGGGTGGTCTTTACAATGCAGAAACAGTTGTGTGTTTTATAACTTTTAATTTATATTGGAGCATAGTTGATTAACAACGTTGTGTTAGTTTCAGGTGTACAGCAAAGTGATTCAGTTATACATATACATGTATCTAGTCTTTTTCAAATTCTTTTTCCATTTAGGTTATTACAGAATATTGAGGAGAATTCCCTGTGCTATACAGTAGGTCCTTGTTGGTTATCTACCTTAAATATAGCAGTTTCAATCCCAAACTCCCAATTTATCCCTCCCCTCCACCCTTTCTCCCATAACCATAAATTGGTTCTCTAAGTCTGTGAGTCTGAGAAACAGTTGTTAATCAGATTGTGGCGATAACATTAAGGCAGCAAGTTTATAAGGCTTTCTCATAAGCAAATGGTTAACAAACAATAGGAGTTTAGGAAAACAACTTTTCAGAGTTTTGTGAATTCATATTTTTAATGACTATATTGAAAAAGGATAGAGATGAACTAGTGATAGCATGATGAGCTAAAGACTGAGCGGGACATTCAAACAGCTACTCTTCCTTTACCAGCTCCTTAAATGTGACTCTCCAGTCAACATTTTTTCCCAATCCCTAGGCAACATCAGTTAAGCAACTCAATGCCTGCATTAACAGTCTTTTCAAACCTCTTCTACACTTCTTATCAAATGGACTGTGATAATCTCTTCTGGTGCCTTTCCCCTACTAAAACTGGAGTTCCTCCAGGGCAAAGATAGGTCCCATTCCCCTTTGAAATTTCAGAAATTTAAACAGTGCTTTGGATACAGCAGGCACTCAAGTACTGGAAAGGATTGGATAAGAGCAAGAGGGAAGACAGACCAAGTGGTAAAATCCCAAGAAGGCTGGATTAGTTGCTTTTCTCAATTTTCTGATAACTGCTTCTATTATTGTGGAAGGGTCACTAGTACTTAATTTCTTCAGCTGAAGAATGAGACTGCGAACAGAGGCTTTCTCAGAAGAGTCTGTGTTTGGCCTGAAGTGTTTTCCAGAACTCTGAATGTCACTGCTCCTGGGGTAGGCATTTTTTTCCATTCTCTAGTCTGATAGCAGCCCATAGTCTCACACCTGTCCACTTAAGTGCCTGTCTGACCCCTGGAGGCATTTTAATTTCTGACCTCTAAATTGTTTCCACCTCTTCCCTTTTAAGAGAACAAAGAAGACTGAGGTAAGAAAGGAAAGAAGGAAAGAAGGTAAGAGAAGGAAAGAAATAGTGAGAACCAAATGGAAGAATGGAGAAATAATGGTAAATCTTTGGTAGGAATTTTGAACATACACCCTGATAATGACCATTGGTTTTATTTATGTCACATCCAAAGGTGTCCCAAAAGTGTGGCAATCAGTGAGGTGGAACATAGAGAATTGACAGCCATGTCACACCAATTCCCAATGAGTTACCCATACTAAATTGACAAACAGGGGCTCGCAATAAGTATGTGTAGGAAGGGTGTACAATCAAAGAAGGCAGCTAATGCTCTTTGGTAATTTACAATTCTATGGTTGTCACATAAGTCTTTTGCAGTTTGAAATGTTTGGAAGAGTATCCTACTAATCAAAATAAATTATTAAATATTTTAACTGTTATACTTCTTGTCCTAAGTAAATAAAAATAATTTTGAAAAAAAGAACGGGGCATTTTAGTAGGTTTTCTCCACTCAAAAAAAAACGTGGGGTGGATAATGCTTCATAATGCCTTCCAAGAAGACAAAGGAAATATTTCTTCTTTGAAAAGAGATATGTAAGGAGAAATATGCCTTTACCCTAATTATCCACATCTTGATGTTAATCAACTAATGGAAATTCAATGCCAGTAGTATGCCAACCAGCTTTCTGGGTTGGTGGAGTGGGGAGAGCTCTGATTTGTAGCATTTGCCAATTTCTATAGTGTAAATACTCCCACCATGGCTGATTTCAAGCTACCAACATGATGTCACTGAATGTGGAGGTATGAGGAGATCCTGACAACTGCTCTTGATGGCTCTAGCACAAATTGGAGTGTATCAATTTATTTTTCCTCTCCTAACCTGGATTCTATTATTCATTATGCTGGCATAGTGTTTAAGAAAAAACCTGAAACTTGCAATGAACATTGTTTTCCCTATTGCAAAATTTGTATCACCTGTCAGTGAGTAACTTTAGCCATGAAAAGTATGTAATTCCAAAGGAATTACCTAAAGAAAGCACCAAGGCCCACCATAAATGCTGCAGCAGGCAGATGCTAATTCTGTAGAAAAATGACCTGATACCTGACAGATACGGTGTATCTGACAGTTTTTGAAGGATAAGCTGTGCATGTTCTCCTGTCTGAATGTGATCGCACTGTAGCAGCTCCAGGTGGGCAGAACTGGAGTCACTGTCACAAGTTCATTAATGAAGCAAGATTTTACCTGCTGAGCAGATTCACTCTGCACCACTATCTAAAGACTAGGGAAGTCCCTCTCAGAACTGATCTCACTGTCAAGTTAGTAAAGGGACAAAGTCACTGGTCTATGCAGAAGTTCTACTTCGAAGTAGATTGAAGGAATTTAGCTACACTAACCTAAGTCAACACAATGCCCAAAATACTACTCATGTTGCCAGTTCACTGTTGGCTCTACACCCAGTGGCGGAGGCCATACCTCCAATGAACTTGTAGCAGTTACAATATTTGCTAACATTTATTTTTATGTAGTTAAGATTCACTCTTATTAGAGCTAGTCAACACCTGTCTTAAAATCTTTTTAGAGTAACTTGGAGTCAGAAATAAGCAACTATTCAGAAGACAGCTCTATTGTGAAAATTGAGACTATTTGATTACAGGTTCCCTACAGGTCCCTTTCTAGCTCACATCTCCTTACTGACTTTTATACTCATTGTGACAACATCTACCCGAAGTTGTCTACAAAGCCATCTCCTCTCTTGGAAAGACCTCCCAGTTCTTATGCTTTCTATTTTCTCTGTTAATAGGAAATGTAGTGCAGAGTTCCACTTGCATAGAACTCCTAAAAAAAGACAACACTGAAATGCAGACACAATGCCCATAATGAGACCTGAACGTGACTGTACACTGGCCTACCTGACCCTGCGAGTTTGCGAGACTGTGAAGGGCAGAGGCTTAATCCACAGCAGAGCAGTCTGTAGACATGTGACTAATATCAATGTATCCAGCACACTGATGAAGAGCTTGGCCCTGGAGACAGCCTTCCTGGATTAGAATTCCAGCTTTGTCTCTTACTAGCTGTATGATGTTGGGAAAATCTCTTAACCTCTGCTCTCAGAGCTCCAGTTTCCTTATCTGTAAAATGGGAAGGCCTACTTTACAAGGGTTGCCCTGAGAATAAACTGAGGAAACCCTCATAAAGCATTCTGAACAGTTTTTACAACGTAAATATTAGCTATTATTATTATAAATTAGATACACAGATGAAATAAGAATAGATATTTTAGTAAGCAAATACTATGATACTCAATTTCCCAAATATTTTGCAATATTCTGCTTCTGAAAGTAGTTCAAATCAGTGGTTTGGACTGACTTTGCAAACACTGTTTAAAATGGTGTCATCATGATGGGAGTGGATTCAGGCAATAACATATCTGAAAAATGTGTGCCAACAAGGGCACTGCTTCACCCAAACCACGCAAGTCTGTTATTCCTTGTTCATAAAAGGAGACTACAGGAAAAGATGTGCAACCAACATCTTTATTTTTAGATTTCCACCTTCCCAATACACCTTTCATGTGGATATTATAATTTTTCTTCTTCATGCAGAACTTATATTTCTATCCTCCCCACACTACTAACTTTGCTTACAGAAGAAAAATATTAACTCCTTAACATGATTTATAAGGCCCCCTCAGTCTGGCTTTAGCTAATGTTTCCAACTTCTGTTTGATTACTTTCCATCACAAATTTGATACCTTGCCAGACATGATTATCCACCTAATTCCTAATGGATTTTCATTTGCTCATTCGTTCATTACTCATTTCACTCAAATACTTTATACTTGCTTACTATATGTCAGAAACCTTGCTATGTGCTAGGAATTAGAGATTAGAAAAATGCATAGGCTTAGCTCTTAGAGTTCACAATCTAATAAAAAAGGTATGTAAACAACTTCCCATAAAAATAGTAATGTAATACAAAGTCTGTACAGAGGTGACTTACCTGTAAGAAGTCCTGTTTGAATTCTTACAAACAAGTAATGGCTTTTGCCTGAGGCAGGAAAATGTTTTACAGAAAAGATAAACTTTATCTTTGCTATTATATGATTAGGAGATTAAGTAATCAGTAGGCAGATAACAGAAAATGTTTACCAGGCAGTAAAATTGAATAAAGCCTTGGCTATATGAAATTACCTATAATATCTAAGGAAAGCAAGTACTTTGTAGCTTGCTTGTACTTTGGGATATGTTTGCAGGAAAATGGGAAGTAAGATTGTAAAGAAGGTTGTGGATAGACTGAGAAAGGTTGCATATGCTGTAATTGAGGAAGGTGTTTTCTATTTTTGTTTTGTTTGTCCACCAAGTGTTCCCTCCCTCTTGCTACTTTAACAGACCTTGTTGCTATTGTTGCCATGAAGCAAGTATCTGATCCAGGTTTGGTCAATCTAGGGGAACAGAGGCTCAAACGATACACAGCTTTCAGAAGCAGAGTCAGGGTTAAACCTTCCAGGAGATTGACATTTAAAGAAAGAAGTGCACTTTTTCTGCTGGGTGGCTAAGCAAGGGCTGCCTGTGATTTAGGGATCTGCTACGTGGAGAAGGCTTGTTTGCATTTTTAGAGAATGAGCCCAGTAGTCTTCAAAGAAGACGAGTAAGCAGAGATGAGATATACAGGCATACTTCGTTTTATTGTGCTTTGCTTTATTGAGCTTCACAGACATTGCATTTTTTTTTTTTTTTAACAAATTGAAGGTTTGTGGCAACCCTGTGTTGTTAGATGATGGTTAGCATTTTTTGTAATAAAGCATTTTTAAATTAAGGTATGTATATTGATTTCTTTAAGACATAATGCCATTGCACACTTAATAGACTGTTGCATAATGTAAACATACTTAAATAAGCACTGGAAAACCGAAAAGATCGTGTGACTTGCTTCATTGCAATATTAACTTTATTGCGGTGGTTTAGAACTGAATCCATAATATCTCTGAGGTATGCCTGTAAATAGGAGACTGAGTTCTAGAGATGCTGAATTTACGTCCCAGTCCTTGAGGCCATGGTTCCTGATGCACTTCTTTCACTTCCACAAGTGCCCGTCAACATCTCAGCCACATGAGCCACTTGATTTAAGGAACTTTGAATTGTGTATCTGCCATTTTCAATGGAAAGAGTCCTGAGTCTGTCATGCTAAGAACTCTGTCGCACATGGTAAGGCAATGGGAGCGACAGAAAAATTTTAGGATGCAAAATGTTTTTAAATGAATCAAAATGTTTTAATGAATCAAAAATACATTAAAAAGTGGTTCCAAGTGGGTGGAGTACTAGGAGGATGTGGAATTCGCGTCTCCACACAACTAGGGCACTTACCAGGCACTGGTGGGGGACCATGGACAGCTAAGGGTACAGGAGGAACTCCCAGCGATTGGTTGTTAATTATAGTTTTATTTTTCCTAATATATTTTTTAATCTTTCTAATTTTATTTTGTTTTTTATTCTTTGATATTGTACTGCTCCTTTTTTTCTTTCTTTCTCTCTCTTTTTTTTTTTTTTTAACAACACCACAAAGCTTGTGGGATCTTGGTTTCCAGGCCAGAGGCTGGGCCTGAGCTCATGTGGTGGGAGCTCCGAATCAAACTGCTGGACTAACAGAGAACCTCAGACCCCAGGGAATATCAATTAGAGTGAGGCCTCCTGGAGGTCCTCATCTCAGCACCAAGACCCAGCTCTATCCAACTGCCTGCAAACTCCAGTGCTAGATGGCTGAGGCCAAACAACCAGTAAGACAGGAACACAGAACCACCCATCAAAAAAAAAAAAAGAAACGACAAAAAAAATATCTTACAGATGAAGGAGCAAGGTAAAAACCTACAAGACCAAAAAAAGAAGACGAAATAGGCAACCTACCTGAAAAAGAATTCAGAGTAATGATAGCAAACATGAACCAAAATCTCGGAAACAGAATGGAGAAAAAACAAAAAACATTTAACAAGTACCTAGAAGAACTAAAGAGCAAACAAACAGTGATGAACAACACAATTACTGAATTAAAAAGACTCTAGAAGGCATTAATAGCAGAATAACTGAGGCAGAAGAACAGATAGGTGAGCTGGAAGATAAAATGGTGGAAATACTGCCAGGGAGCAGAATAAAGAAAAAAGAATGAAAAGAATTGAGGACAGTCTCAGAGACCTCTGGGGCAATATTAACCATACCAACATTCAAATTATAGGGGTCCCAGAAGAAGAAGAGAAAAAGAAAGGGTATGAGAAAATATTTGAAGAGATTATAGTCGAAAACTTCCCTAACATGGGAAAGGAAATAGTCAATCAGGTCCAGGAAGCACAGAGAGCACCATACAGGATAAACCCAAAGAGAAACACACTGAGACACATATTAATCAAGCTATCAAAAATTAAATACAAAGAAAAAATATTAAAAGCACAAGGGAAAAACAACAAATAACATACAAGGGAATCCCCATAAGGTTAACAGCTGCTTTCAGCAGAAACTCTACAAGCCAGAAGGGAGTGGCAGGACATATTTAAAATGATGAAAGGGAAAAACCTACAACCAAGAGTACTCTACCCAGCAAGGATCTCATTCATATTTGAGAGAGAAATCCAAAGCTTTACAGACAAGTAAGAGCTAAGAGAATTCAGCACCACCAAACCAGCTTTACAACAAATGCTAAAGGAACTTCTCTAGGCAGGAAACACAAGAGAAGGAAAAGACCTACAACAACAAACCCAAAACAATTAAGAAAATGGGAGTAGGAACATACATATCGATAATTACCTTAAATGTAAATAGAGTAAATGCTCCAACCAAAAGACAGACTGGCTGAATGGATACAAAAACAAGACCTGTATATATGCTATCTACAAGAGACCCTAGGGACACATACAGACTGAAAGCGAGGGGATGGAAAAAGATATTCCATGCAAATGGAAATCAAAAGAAAGCTGGACTAGCAATTCTCATATCAGACAAAGTAGACAATAAAATAAAGACTATTACAAGAGACAAAGGACACTACATAATGATCAAGGGATCAGTCAAGAAGAAGATATAACAATTGTAAATATTTATGCACCCAACATAGGAGCACCTCAGTACATAAGGCAAATGCTAACAGCAATAAAAGGGGAAATCCACAGTAACACAAAAATAGTAGAGGACTTTAACACCCCACTTTCACCAATGGACAGATCATCCAAAATGAAAATAAATGACAAAACACACGCTTTAAATGACACATTAAACAAAATGGACTTAATTGACATTTATAGGACATTCCATCCAAAAACAAGAGAATACACTTTCTTCTCAAGTGCTCATGGAACATCCTCCAGGATAGATCATATCTTGGGTCACAAATCAAGTCTTGGTTAATTTAAAAAAATTGAAATCGTTATCAAATATCTTTTTCAACCACAATGCTATGAGACTAGATATCAATTACAGGAAAAAAACTGTAAAAAATACAAACACATGGAGGCTAAACAATATATTATTAAATAACCAAGAGATCACTGAAGAAATCAAAGAGGAAATCAAAAAATACCTAGAAACAAGTGACAATGAAAACACGATGACCCCAAACCTATGGGATGCAGCAAAAGCAGTTTTAAGAGGGAAACTTATAGCAATACAATCCTACCTTAAGAAACAAGAAACATCTCAAATAAACAACCTAACCTTACACCTAAAGCAATTAGAGAAAGAAGAACAAAATAACCCCAAAGTTAGCAGAAGGAAAGAAATCATAAAGATCAGATCAGAAATAAATGAAAAAGAAATGAAGGAAACATAGCAAAGACCAATAAAACTAAAAGCTAGTTCTTTGAGAAAATAAACAAAATTGATAAACCACTAGCCAGACTCATCAAGAAAAAAACAGAGAAGACTCAAATCAACAGAATTAGAAATAAAAAAGGAGAAGTAACAACTGACACTGCAGAAATACAAAGGATCATGTGAGATTTCTACAAGCAACTATATGCCAATAAAATGGACAACCTAGAAGAAATGGATAAATTCTTAGAAAAGCACAACCTTCTGAGACTGAACCAGGAAGAAATAGAAAATATAAACAGACCAATCATAAGCACTGAAATTGAAACTGTGATTAAAAATCTTCCAACAAACAAAGTCCAGGAGCAGATGGCTTCACAAGCAAATTCTATCAAACATCTACACAAGAGCTAACATCTATCCTTCTCAAACTCTTTCAAAATATAGAAGAGGGAGGAACACGCCCAAACTCATTCTACGAGGCCACCATCACCCTGATACCAAAACGAGAAAAAGATGTCACAAAAAAAGAAAACTACAGGCCAATATATCTGATGAACACAGATGCAAAAATCCTCAACAAAATACTAGCAAACAGAATCCAACAGCACATTAAAAGGATCATACACCATGATCAAGTGGGGTTTATCCCAGGAATGCAAGGATTCTTCAGTATATGCAAATCAATCAATGTGATACACTGTATTAACAAATTGAGGAATAAAAACCATATGATCATCTCAATAGATGCAGAAAAAGCTTTTGACAAAATTCAACATCTATTTATGATAAAAATCCTTCAGAAAGGGCCTAGCGGGAATTTACCTCAACATACTAAAGGCCATATATGACAAACCCACAGTCAATGTCGTCCTCAATGGTGAAAACTGAAACCGTTTCCTCTAGGATCAGGAACAAGACAAGGTTGCCTACTCTCACCACTACTATTCAATACAGTTGTGGAAGTTTTAGCCACAGCAATCAGAGAAGAAACAGAAATAAAAGGAATCCAAATTGGAAAAGACGAAGTAAAGCTGTCACTGTTTTCAGATGACATACTATACATAGAGAATCCTAAAGATGCTACCAGAAAACTACTAGAGCTAATCAATGAATTTGGTAGAGTAGCAGGATACAAAATTAATGCACAGAAATCTCTTGCATTCCTATACACTAATGATGAAAAATCTGAAAGAGAAATTAAGGAAACACTCCCATTTACCACTGCAACAAAAAGAATAAAATATCTAGGAATAAACCTACCTAAGGAGACAAAAGACCTGTACACAGAAAACTATAAGACACTGATAAAAGACGTTAAAGATGATACAGACGGAGAGATATATCATGTTCTTTGAATGGAAGAAACAATATTATGAAAATGACTATACTACCCAAAGCAATCTACAGATTCAATGCAATCCCTATCAAACTACCAATGGCATTTTTCACAGAACTAGAAATAAAGATTTCAGAATATGTATGGAAACACAAAAGACCTCAAATAGCCAAAGCAATCTTGAAGAAAAACGGAGCTGGAGGAATCAGGCTCCCAGACTTCAGACTATACTACAAAGCTACAGTAATTAAGACAGTATGGTACTGGCACAAAAACAGAAAGATAGATCAATGGAACAGGATAGAAAGACCAGAGATAAACCCACACACATATGGTCACCTTATCTTTGATAAAGGAGGCAAGAATATACCATGGAGAAAAGATAGCCTCTTCAATAAGTGGTGCTGGGAAAACTGGACAGCTACATTGAAAGAATGAAATTAGAACACTTCCTAACACCATACACTAAAATAAACTCAAAATGGATTAAAGACCTAAATGTAAGCCCAGACACTATCAAACTCTTAGAGGAAAACATAGGCAGAACACTCTATGACATAAATCACAGCAAGATCCTTTTTGATCCACCTCCTAGAGAAATGGAAATAAAAACCAAACTAAACAAATGGACCTAATGAAACTTAAAAGCTTTTGCACAGCAAAGGAAACCATAAACAGGACCAAAAGACAACCCTCAGAATGGGAGAAAATATTTGGAAACAAAGCAACTGACAAAGGATTAATCTCCAAAGTATACAAGCAGCTTTGCAGCTCAATATCAAAAAAACAAACAACCCAATCCAAAAATGGGCAGAAGACCTAAACAGACATTTCTCCAAAGAAGATAAACAGATTGCCAACAAACACATGAAAAGATGCTCAACATCACTAATCATTAGAGAAATGCAAATCAAAACTACGATGTGGTATCACCTCACACTGGTCAGAATGGCCATGATCAGAAAATCTACAAACAATAAACACTGGAGAGGGTGTGGAGAAAAGGGAACCTTCTTGCACTGTTGGTGGGAATGTAAATTGATATAGCCACTACAGAGAACAGTATGGAGGTTCCTTAAAAAACTAAAAGTAGAACTACCATATGACCCAGCAATCTCACTACTGGGCATATGCCCTGAGAAAACCATCATTCAAAAAGAGTCATGTACTACAATGTTCACTGCAGCACTATTTACAATACCCAGGACATGGAAGCAACCTAAGTGTCCATCGACAGATGAATGGATAAAGAAGATGTGGCACATATATACAATGGACTATTACTCAGCCATAAAAAGAAAGGAAATTGAGTTATTTGTAGTGAGGTGGATGGACCTAGAGTCTGTCATACAGAGTGAAGTAAGTCAGAAAAAGAAAAGCAAATACCGTATGCTAACACATATATATGGAATCTAAAAAAAAAAAATGGTTCTAATGAACCTAGGGGCAGGACAGGAATAAAGACACAGATGTAGAGAATGGACTTGAGGACACGGGGAGGGGAAAGGGTAAGCTGGGATGAAGTGAGAGAGTAACATTGACATATATACACTACCAAATGTAAAACAGACAGCTGGTGGGAAGCAGCCACATAGCACAGGGAGATCAGCTCGGTGCTCTGCGACCACCTAGAGGGGTGGGATAAGGAGGGTGGGAAGGAGACGCAAAAGGGAGGGGATATGGGGATATATGTATGCATATAGCTGATTCACTTTGTTATACAGCAGAAACTAACAACATTGTAAAGCAATTATACTCCAATAAAGACGTTAAAAAAAAAAGAAAAGCAGTTCTAGTGGACTGTATAGCAAATAAATTTCAAGGGATACTACCTAGAGAATTTCTGTCTACTGAAATAGCCCACCAAAGCCCAGCTCATTTGGCACCTGTGATCCCACTCAGCTGGCATGAATGGTCCTTTTGTTCTGCATTCCTGCAGCACTTCACTTGTTCCTGACACGTGTTCCTGAAACTTCTGATTTAGTAGGTCTGGGGTGAAAGCTGAGAATTCTAATAAGTTCCAGGTAATATACATGCTACTAGTCCAGAGGCCACGCTTTGAGAATCACTGCTGTAACATATTTCATTGCATTCTAGTTTATTTGCTTATCTGCATCCCCTGCTAGATTAAAGGTCAGTTAAGAATTTTCTTATTCATCTTTGTAAAACTCTCAATGGCTAACATAATTCTTTATAAAAAACTGGCATTTGATATGCATTACTGTGTGATTAACTGGAGATAAGATAAACATCTTACCATAATAAATTCCTTCTGTTATCATCCAAACAGATTCCCTCAAGAAGTGAACTGTGAAACTAGAGAAAAGATCAGAAGGCAGAATATGACCCAACTTATTCTGGGCTGCCTATTTTTGATTACATATCTATCTGGTTTCTTTTAATCCTTGGACATAAAGGACAATGATTATTTTCAGATATGTATAAGAAAGCTTGAGAGGCACGCTTCTACAAAAGTTGAGACTAACGTTTCTTCCTCTTGCATGTGTTTCTATTTCCTCTTGGTTTAGCTGGCATCTGACAGCCCAGGGGAGAAAACAGTTCTAGCATTTTTTCATCCCAATATTTAGAAATGCTGATCAAACTAACGTTTTTTGTAAGCTATTCTTGTGGCAAGACATTCTATCCTTTCAGGCTTTGTTGCCTATTTAAAAACTGCAGGTTCAAAACTATTTTTTTAATCATGTCATTAAATTATATTTTTGTGAACTAAAAATACAGCATGGAGCCTGGCTTAAATCCTGTGAGACAGGAAAGGCCAGTGTGCCTGGACTTCTAGGTGTTCGGACTGGATTCCTAGTTTCTTTATTGGAAGACATGCTCTCTCTCATGAGCTAATGTGGGTAGCTTCTGGAATCAAACATGTCTGGAAAAAATACTCTTTCTACATTGTGCTTCTAGTATTTAGAGTGATGTTTATAATTTTTACCATATCTCCAGGTAATTGGGTAGAGTTTTAGACAGATCTGGATGCAATATTTAAAGTGTACAGAGAAAAGGTTGAGGGCGGTTGTAGAGTGGTATTACCTTAGGCATCCTGTGACATTGTAGAATATATCAAAATCGAGCAAACCATTTGCTTTGGGGTAGTCTCCTTCTGGCCACCCCGAAAAGGGGATGATGATATTCTCAGTCAGGGTAAGCAAGGCTTCTGTTACCATGAGATTCTTCAGTCTGTCATTAGAGGACAAATTCCACAGCAAACCTAGAAAAGCAAAGAGTACCATCAAGACAGTGTAGGGTTGGGTCAAAACGACTGCTGAAAAGATCAGTTAAGACTGTCACCCCTAGAGCTATGGCTACTTATAAAAGGAAAAAAAAAAAACAAGGTAGGGGGAGACAGCCCTTTTCCCAAGGGAAAGAACCTGTTTAGACCTCATTAGATGGCAATGGAAGCTGTTCCATAAGAAAAATTAAAAAAAAAAAATATATATATGTATATTAGTGGTGAGACAATGGAATATTACTCAGCCATAAAAAGAAACGAAATTGAGTTATTTGTAGTGAGGTGGATGGATCTAGAGTCTGTCATACAGAGTGAAGTAAGTCAGAAAGAGAAAAACAAATACCGTACGCTAACACATATATATGGAATCTAAAAAGAAAAAAATGGTCATGAAGAACCTACGGGCAAGATGGGAATAAAGACACAAACCTCCTAGAGAATGGACTTGAGGACACGGGGAGGAGGAAGGGTAAGCTGGGACGAAGTGAGAGAGTAGCACTGACATATACACTACCAAAAGTAAAATAGATAGCTAGTGGGAAGCAGTCGCATAGCACAGGGAGATCAGCTCAGTGCTTTGTGACCACCTAGAGGGGTGGGATAGGGAGGGTGGGAAGGAGGGAGACGCAAGAGGGAAGAGATATGGGGACATATGTATATGTATAACTGATTCACTTTGTTGTAAAGCAGAAACTAACACACCATTGTAAAGTAACTATACTCCAATAAAGATGTTTAATATATATATATATATATATATATGTATACACACACATATACATACAGAAAGAGAGAGAGGGAGAAAGAGAACTTACAATGTAAAACTATACATGTTTAATCAAGAACATAAATGAATGCCAAAAATCCTTATTGCTGTTTCTCTTAAATGACCCTACCACAAAGCTGACCTCATTAGTATAAATTCTAGGCTCACCAACAGGAAAGCTTGAAATGATCCTGTTGTAATTAAGAGTTCAGCATTTTAAAAGTCATAGTTTTCTCCCTTAGATACATACATATCTAAGGACATCTCTGCCTGCCTACTGCTCCCCACTGCCTGCAACTCTCACTTGACATCTGCCTTCCAATAATAGCGGGAAGAGCCTCTAGAATGCTTTTGCCTATGCCTGTCAACAGCAGGTTTCTCAACATCCCCAATTAATATTTATTAACTCCTACCCAATGGCAGACTTTATGTCCTGCCAGAATTTATGCTGGCTCTACCTCATCTACTTCTTTTTTTTTTTTTTTTTTTGCCTTTTTTTTTATTTTTTTGAATATTCATTTATTTTTAATGACTTATTAGAACAAATACCTATAGATATCATTATATATATGATATATAAATTAATTATACAATATATCATGTATTAATTATTAAAACATACTCTGGTAAATATTATATATTCAATATGAAACAGGAGGAAAGGGGGCAGGGCACAACCTTTAAAAGAATTACATAGCCCGAGGACACAACATAAACTGATTAGAACAAAATAGGTCCAAGATGGCGGACGAGTCTACTTCCACTAGACCTTGAGCCTCAGTATACACTCATTGTAACACATCAGCAAGCTAAGCGACACACCCACAGGTGCCACGACAGTTCCAAGGATGACCATAAAGGTCAAAAAGTGGGCGGTGGCTCAATTCCTAGAAATCCCCACCCCTTCCCCAAAATAGCTGGAATACTCCTCCCACTCATCAGCGTATGAAATTACTCACCCCTATAAAACTAACAACCCCATACCCTGGTGCTGCCCTCGCCTTCTTTTTTTTTTTTTTATTTATTTTTTATTTTTTTTTATAGGTATACCTGGATTTAATTCTCACTTCTACCGCTTGGTAGCTGGATAGCCTTAGGCAAGTTTCATACCTCCCTGAAATTCACTTAATTCAGTCTGTAAAATGGCATAATAACTTATTATAGCATCCTTTTAGGAATTTTAAATCAGTTCTTGAAATAAAAGTACACAATATATAGACAAGTATGGATTCCTCAATAGATGTTTGACCTTTCATTTCTCCAGTATCCCACCCGCATCAAATAAAGAAAAATACTTTTTAAAATTTACGAATATTTCATTGTTGTAAAGTTAAAGCCATAAAAATAATCAAATGGCCTACTATCATACCATTAGAAGAAAAAAAAAAAGGTGTTCATGAGAGTTCCATATTAGAATACAAGTTTTCCTTAGGCACCTGTTTATGTATGCTATTCTGCTCTTTACAATAAATAATTAAATTTAAAAGACTTAATTCCTCACTTTTAAGACCTTATTAGTTTACAAATTACATATTGACCTATGCTAAATTTTATACCGACCCATGCTAATGAATTCAGTACAGAAAACAAAAAACACTGCACTCAAGCAAACTACATATATATATATATATATATATATATATAACTTATATGAGAATTGCTACTCCAGCTTTCTTTTGGTTTCCATTTGCATGAAATACCTTTTTCCATCCCCTTACTTTCAGTCTGTATGTGTCTCTAGGTCTGAAGTGGGTCTCTTGTAGACAGCAAATATATGGGTCTTGTTTTTGTATCCATTCAGCCAATCTGTGTCTTTTGGTGGGAGCATTTAGTCCATTTACATTTAAGGTAATTTTCGATATGTGTGTTCCCATTCCCATTTTCTTAATTGTTTGGGGATTGTTATTGTAGGTCTTTTCCTTCTTTTGTGTTTCTTGCCTAGAGAAGTTCCTTTAGCAGTTGTTGTAGAGCTGGTTTGGTGGTGCTGAACTCTCTCAGCTTTTGCTTGTCTGTAAAGGTTTTAATTTCTCCATCAAATCTGAATGAGATCCTTGCTGGGTAGAGTAATCTTGGTTGCAGGTTTTTCTCCTTCAACACTTTCAATATGTCCTGCCACTCCCTTCTGGCTTGCAGAGTTTCTGCTGAAAGATCAGCTGTTAACCTTATGGGGATTCCCTTGTGTGTTATTTGTTGTTTTTCCCTTGCTGCTTTTAATATGTTTTCTTTGTATTTAATTTTTGACAGTTTGATTAATATGTGTCTTGGCGTATTTCTCCTTGGATTTATCCTGTATGGGACTCTCTGTGCTTCCTGGACTTGATTAACTATTTCCTTTCCCATATTAGGGAAGTTTTCAACTATAATCTCTTCAAATATTTTCTCAGTCCCTTTCTTTTTCTCTTCTTCTTCTGGAACCCCTATAATTCGAATGTTGGTGCGTTTAATGTTGTCCCAGAGGTCTCTGAGACTGTCCTCAGTTCTTTTCATTCTTTTTTCTTTATTCTGCTCTGCAGTAGTTATTTCCACTATTTTATCTTCCAGGTCACTTATCCGTTCTTCTGCCTCAGTTATTCTGCTATTGATCCCATCTAGAGTACTTTTAATTTCATTTATTGTGTTGTTCATCGTTGCTTGTTTCATCTTTAGTTCTTCTAGGTCCTTGTTAACTGATTCTTGCATTTTGTCCATTCTATTGTCCATTCTATCTCCAAGATTTCGGATCAACCTTACTATCATTATTCTGAATTCTTTTTCCGGTAGACTGCCTATTTCCTCTTCATTTGTTAGGTCTGGTGGGTTTTTATCTTGCTCCTTCATCTGCTGTGTGTTTTTCTGTCTTTTCATTTTGCTTATCTTACTGTGTTTGTGGTCTCCTTTTTTGCAGGCTGAAGGTTCGTAGTTCCTGTTGTTTTTTGTGTCTGTCCCCAGTGGCTAAGGTTGGTTCAGTGGGTTGTGTCGGCTTCCTGGTGGAGGGTACTAGTGCCTGTGTTCTGGTGGATGAGGCTGGATCTTGTCTTTCTGGTGGGCAGGTCCACGTCTGGTGGTGTGTTTTGGGGTGTCTGTAGACTTATTATGATTTTGGGCAGCCTCTCTGCTAATGGGTGTGGTTGTGTTCCTGTCTTGCTAGTTGTTTGGCATAGGATGTCCAGCACTGTAGCTTGCTGGTCGTTGAGTGAAGCTGGGTGCTGGCGTTGAGATGGAGATCTCTCGGAGATTTTTGCTGTTTGATATTATGTGCAGCTGGGAGGCCTCTTGTGGACCAGTGTCCTGAAGTTGGCTCTCCCACCTCAGAGGCACAGCACTGACTCCTGGCTGCAACACCAAGAGCCTTTCATCCACAGGGCTCCTTAATTTGGGATGCTTCGTTGACTATTCAGGTATTCCACAGATGCAGGGTATATCAAGTTGATTGTGGAGCTTTAATCCGCTGCTTCTGAGGCTGCTGGGAGAGATTTCCCTTTCTCTTCTTTGTTCTCACAGCTCCCAGGGGCTCAGCTTTGGATTTGGCCCCGCCTGTGCGTGTAGGTCGCCGGAGGGCGTCTGTTCTTTGCTCAGACAGGACGGGGTTAAAGGAGCCGCTGATTCGGAGGCTGTGGCTCACTCAGGCCGGGGGGTAGGGAGGGTCACGGAGTGTGGGGCGGGCCTGCAGCAGCAGAGGCCGGCGTGACGTTGCAGCCTGAGGCGCGCCGTGCGATCTCCCGGGCCAGTTGTCCCTGGATCCCGGGACCCTGGCAGTGGCGGGCTGCACAGGCTCCCCGGAAGGGCATGTGGCTAGTGACCTGTGTTCGCACACAGGCCTCCTGGTGGCGGCAGCAGCAGCCTTAGCATCTCATGTCTGTCTCTGGGCTCCGCACTTTTAGCCGCGGCTCGCGCCCGTCCCTGGAGCTCTCTCAAGCAGCGTTCTTAATCCCCTCTCCTCGTGCACCAGGAAACAAAGAGGGACGTAAAAGTCTCTTGCCTCTTCGGCAGGTCCAGACTTTTCCCCCGGACTCTCTCCCGGCTAGCCGCGGTGCACTAACGCCCTGCAGGCTGTGTTCACGCCGCCAACCTCAGTCCTCTCCCGGCGCTCCGACAAAAGCCAGAGCCTCAGCTCCCAGTCCCGCCCGCCCCGGCGGGCGAGCAGAAAAGCCTCTCGGCTGGTGAGTTCCGGCCGGCCCGATCCTCTGCGCTGGAATCTGTCCGCTTTGCCCTCCGCACCCCTGTTGCTGTGCTCTCCTCCGCGGCTCCCAAGCTCCCCCACTCCGCCTCCCGAAGTCTCCACCCGCGAAGGGGCTTCCTAGTGTGTGGACACTTTTCCTCCTTCACAGCTCTCTCCCGCTGGTGCAGGACCCGTCCCTATCCTTTTGTCTCTGTTTAGTTTTTTCTTTTGCCCTAACCAGGTACGTGGGGGGTTCCTTGCCTTTTGGGAGGTCTGAGGTCTTCTGCCAGCGTTCAGTAGGTGCTCCGTAGGAGTTGTTCCACGCGTAGATGTATTTCTGGTGTATCTGTGGGGAGGAAGGTGATCTCCGCGTCTTACTCTTCCGCCATCTTCCCGGAAGTCCTCAAAAGCATTTGTTTCTAATCTTAAGCTGACTGCCAGTGAGTTGCCTTTTTATTTTAATAATAGTGTCTGTTTTAGTCCATTTGGGCTACTATAACAAAATTACCATAAACCAGGTAGTTTATAAACAACCGAAATTTACTTTTCACCATTCTGGAGGCTGGGAAGTCCAAGATCAAGGTGCCAGCAGCTTCAGTGTCTGGTGAAGGCCCACTACCTGGTTCATAGATAGCAGTCTTCTTGCTGTGTCCTCACATGGCGGAAGGGCTCATCTACTTCTTATATTACAGTTTGGCAGAGAAGGAGAGACAAGAGCATTTTATATACCTGCCAACTTGCATGGCCTAAGCATTGGTCTAAGACTGGTACCACATTTACTCATTTAACTTTCCTATTCCTCTTGAATCCCCTCCACCCCCAATTAAAAAGAAAGGCCATATAAGCCAACTCAGGAAGAAATTAAGATAACAGGATACTGTATTTCCCAGGGCATTTGTGAGACAGGGACTGAAGCTGGGTACTGAGAGAGAATACAAAGTGGCATATACACTTAGGATTTGTTTTTCTCACAAATTTGGTGCTTAAATACCTCTGATTCAGTGGAAGGACTATACCCTTATTGCTTGCTATTCCAGTGACTCCCAGCAGGTGTCAAGTTGCTTTGCCATCATTCATTCTTCAGTAAGTTACTCTAACTCGCTATCATCCAGGAAAGGAGAAACAGAGAGGGGACAGAAAGAGAAGGGATCTTCATTTTCTTCCTATTTATGCCCCCACGGCCCAGTCAGTTAAATCTTACCTCTTAAATTTACTGCTTCATCTGCATGAAGGACAGAGGAGGCACAGATATACAGGACAGTCCACTTTATGAAAAAAGCAAACATGGTGGTCTTGCCAGAATTACATGGAGATATCACCTCCCTTGATATTAATGACTGAAATAATAGTCTGTATGGTTAAAGCTTAGTAGTTAATCAACCATACTTTTATTTGGCCCATCAGTTAGAACACTCTAGGCCTAATGTAGTCTTTTGGGCTTAAACAGTTTACTTTGTGTACAAGTAACTAATTTTTTAAATAACCAAATTTCCACCATAGCTTACATCTAGCTGCCATTAGACAGAGCAATGCTGGGTCTAGTGCTTCGTGAGGACTAGAATTCTGGCTGATGAAGGTCTTTTCCTGATCAAACTGGCATTTGGGGTTAGTCATGAGCAGTGTCCCTCCGCCACAGGTTTTGCAACACAATGACTTCATGGGTCACACCTCATCTTAAGAGGCCCTGGAGAGGGACAGACAGAATAAAACTCCAAAAACTCCTAAGGTGGTTGAAAACAATTGAAAGGGAGGTCTGACGTTGAGTTTTGGTTACTAAGCTATAAAAGAAAGCTAAAGATAAGAAAGAAAAGAAAAAAACAAGCTTCCTCTTCTAAATAAGCAAACAAATTAACAGTCTCTGCCTGTCAGAGGCTTAAAAATGTGAAGCATAATGATATTTCCTCTCTTTAAAAAGGACCACACAGAGCACTCAAAGGAAAAGTACACCTTACAATAAAAACCAGAGAGGATTAGTTTGAATAAAGGGAGTGGAATTTTCCTCCAACAGTCAATGTCCTTTGTAGCTTGTCATGCTGTATTATTTCTACAGAAGTATAAGGTTTGGGGAGTTTTAGTATAATTTTTGAATTTTTAATGTAGGATATTGTACAGAAATGTCATGCTTGCCAAATTTCTGTATGGTACAAGGCTAAGGAAGAGCTTAAATGTTCACTAGAGATTCGGGATTGTACTTATACACACACACCCTCACACACATACATACAAAATCAATAAATGACCAATTACAAATTGGGAAAATGTGCATGCTGATATAGGACAAAGGGTTAAATATCATTAGTATACAGAGTTCTTATAAATCATTAAAAATTAAATTACTAGTAGAAAAATTAACCCAAAGCTAAAAGAGTCTAATATACATAGGAATGCAGGCTCTCTAGTAACTAAAGAAATGCAAATTCAACAACTACATATTATTTTCTGTGGCTATAGAAGACAAAACCAGACCAATGAGCAGAAATTCTGAGGATGGAGATTTTGGCTCAGTGAAAGTATAAACTTCTAAGACAGCTTTGAAGAAAACAGAAAGATCTGCTTATAAGATCCAGCACTATCACTGGAGCCAATAAAAAAAATGAGCTCATCCTTTATCAAAATATCGACAAGGGGGTTTAATCTTAAAACTAGAGTGTTTGAAGAGACTAGCAGTCACCAAATGAGCCCAGTGACAAATTAGAATCACATATTCCTGGGCCACACCACAAACTTACTAAGCCTGACTCCCAGGATGAATTCCAGGAATTTATACTTTAAATATGATTCCAATTTCTCTCATTGGGAAATTAATGGTTTAGATGACACTAAATAGATGTCCCTTTCAATGATTAGATTCTATATTCCCCGATACTGTATTATATTTAGGGTTTGGATTTTCATTTGTTTCACCTTTAACTTCCGGTCAAATTAATCATAGTGCCTAAATTTCTATTATTATAGTTCTCTGTTGTAGCTGTTCTGTCCGTAATTTTCTATCACTAAGCTCTCATTCTAGCCAAAAAGAAGGGGAACTGGATTCTGGTAAGGGATATACTTTGAATAATTAGCAATTATAAGAAAGATAATGATAACTGCATTATGTAGAAACTTATTGCCAATTGATATCTACAAAATGCAGCTACCTAGTAAAGGGATTTAATAGATATTGAAACCCATGTTTTATTAATATTGCTCTTTAGGACTGGAAATATAGTTATTTAACTAAATCTGTATAATGTTTAGTAGCAAAACTTGCAAATTTTATGATTAAATCTTCAAGGAGGAGCAGGAGTAGAAGTGGTTCTTTTTAAACTTGTTTTTCAAAATTATCACAGAGCAGGAGGAATACGTTTTTGCAATTTCCCTTGCATGGACATACTCCTCCTTTCACCTAACTTCTGTTAAGTCTTACCTGGAATATCACATTATAGCAAAGGCCATTTATTCAAAACTATAAATAAACTCAAGGTACCTTACTGCACCATTACAAATGCAGAATAAAATAATTATACATTTAAAGAACGTGATGATTTTTTTTTTTTTTTTTTTTTTTGCAGAAGCAGAGTGGTGGACAGACTGGGAATGTGCAATACTGAATCATAGAGGCCAGGCACAAGGTTACTGCAAGAGTAGACCAGAGAGATGAAGAGGGTTTGAATCAAGGCAGTGGCAAGAGGAGAGAGAGGAAGGGCCAAAAAGGAGCAAGGGAGAGCTCTCTGATCCAAGATCTCAAAGACAAAGCCCCTTCCTAAAGAAGTGTAAAAATGAGTCACTCTTTGCCCCCAAAACAGTAGGTGGGAGCCACTTTGATATAGCAAAACACCCAGATAATAC
This sequence comes from Orcinus orca, assembly GCF_937001465.1. NCBI lineage: Eukaryota > Metazoa > Chordata > Mammalia > Artiodactyla > Delphinidae > Orcinus > Orcinus orca. The sequence continues at coordinate 27,132,761 of NC_064569.1, forward strand.
TGGGTTCAAATCTGGCCTTGTTCTTTGCTAGCTGTGCAACCTTGGGCAACTCAACCCCCTGAGCCTCACACTGGTCATATGTAAACAGTCAATAATACCATACCTTATGGAGCTGTCAGGAAGAACAGAGATAAAAAATGGAAAGCCCAAGCTTATGACTAGCATGTAATAGAGGCTCAATAAAAAGATGTTTACAAAATAGACAAGAAAAGATTCACATGTATGGTTACTCGCTTTGTGGTTTTTTTTTTTTTTTAATTGGGGTATAGTTGTTTTACAATGCTGTGTTAGTTTCTACTGTGTTGTCATTTTGTGTTTCTAAACAAAGATATAAACATGTCTAAATTAGTCAACAATTTATTTTTGAGGCCCAAAAAGCACTTATTTAGCACTTCCATTAATAGAGCTAAAGGAAGTTATTTAGTAGGATTTGTATCAAACATTCAACTATCAACTCAATTCAATTAATATGTAATGAACACTTTCTGGTAGGGATGTTTAGCTTATACTAGAAATCCTGGGAACTGCACAATCAAACTCCATTTGTCACCTCAGTAGATTATCTAAAGAAGACAGTGGTTTCTGTGGCATCAATACCACAGAACATTCTCTGTCCTTAGCTTCCTTCTTCCTACACAAGAGAAGAGGAAGTTCATAAACAATGGATTATTTCCTTGACACAGAGCCACACATCCTCCCAACATTTCTGGCTACCACACACCCTAACCTCGATCACTCTATTACCCAAGTTTCCTGTGAACGACCAGCAGCTTCTTTGCTTTGCTAGTGATTTTCACTTTGCTGGGAATAACTTTCATTCTCCTTCAAAACGCTAGTCCAAAGCCTAAATCTCTTTTAAGGTCCACAGTGAAATATATCTCCTCATGAAGTCTTTTCTGAGTGTAAAACAGAATAATCTGTTTGATTCTCTTTCGTGGTTCATAACTGTTTTTTAATAAAGAAAATATTAGGTTCTAAACATGAGGTTTGGTTGCTATTTTTTTTTTTTTTTTTTTTTTTAATGCCAACCATCACATAATTGTTCACGTTTTAGTAGATGGAAAATAAAATTCACAACCTCTCTAGACTGTGATTCACCCTGGTTGGTACTTGAAGGCTGCCCTCTAAATGTTGGCTGAATGAATGAATGAATGAATAAGTGATATCACTCTTAATTTCTGTAGGTATTTTAATATAAGTCATGGATATGAAAGGAAATCTCTCATGGGACATGACAGCATGCTGGCAGAAGGGTAGTACGGTGCAACCCTTCATATAGTTTTATAAAATTAAAATATATTGAGATAGAAAAATGTGATATTTTGAGATATAAATGGATAGAGAGGATATAATGACAACATTTTTATAGAAAAAAAGAATACTGTTGTATAATAAAGGATGGCAAAAGTGCAACATATATTCAGTTCAACTTAAACAATATTTATGGAGTACTTCTTTTAAATAAGTATGAAGACTGTCAACTATTATCATTAAAAAAACTTTTATATGATATATTAGAAAGGGTTAAGTTCTTTGGACCTTAGTTTCGTCATCTGTAAAACTGAGATTTAGTAGCCAATAATACCTAAAAATACCCCAAAACCTAAGGTTTTTGTGAGAATAAATTAAAAATGTCTACTACCTGGGACACTGAAGATACTTAAAAGTTTCCCCAAGGCAATACTACTGATGATTACACTCAGTAATGTTTCTTGCACTCTGTAATGTGTTCATGGAGCTTTAGCCGAGAGCTGATGAACCATTTTCATTTCATTTTCAATGAACTATCTTCTCTTCTATCATACGTACTATTCATTTAAATGAAACTAGTCCTCCTTTCTCCATGCTTCAAGAATTACCAAAACCGTTAGTTTAGTTCTATCTGATTATTTTAGTTTTCCAATCCATGCACAGAAGGGAGATATTTATTTTTCCAAATCAGTATTTGAGTAGAAATATAAAATGGAGAACTGAAAAACATATCCAGTCATGCTTTTTTCTTTTTTGGGGGTGTAGAGGGACAGGTAAGCTAGGAAGCTCGTATTGAGAGAGGTCCAGGTGATGGAAGCTGCATAGAACTTCTAATTAAAAATATTAACCAAAAGCCTCAGAATCATTTCCACTTCAGAAAAAAGGAATTCAAACTTGACTTGAATCTGGGGTCTAAGCTAGCAGTAATAATGTTCCTTGAAAGCCCTCTCAGATAACAATGAGCCCATCAATCATTTGTTCCAGGAAACCTCAGAAAAAACAGACGATATTAACACATCTGGCTGGGGTGCACTGTGCTACTCGCTGTAATAGTCAGTAAGCACTACCTGTTATTTGTTTCTTAGTCTCCAGGTCTCTGGTTTGCTTCAGCACCTGGAGCAGCCGAGGTACTCCACTGAGTTCAGCTACCTCCAATTTGTTGTCATTATCTTCAAACACCAAGTTTCTCAAGGCCCCACACACAGCTCGCTGGATATCTTCATTCTGAATTTTGAGGAGCTGTAGAAGCTTGGGGATGCCATGAAGCTGGTTAACCTGGGGAAGACGTAGATGCATATTTCAGATATTTATTAATTTTGATGTGGCATTAAAAATCTTCAATGTAATATGAATGAACAGATGAAGTTCACTGACTTTGTTGATAACTCCCACCAATCAATGTGTGGCACAACCTGGGACTCCAGTGTACAATATACCCCTGCTCTAAGGCAGTATCTCTCATCAAGGAGCTTAGAATAAATCTGCGAAATTAAGACTGAAACCTATGAAAAAATTAAAGGGCAAAGTTAAGTGATAAAGGGTTGAATAAGTGATAAGTGGATAGAGAGAGTTGAATAATAAAAGCCTTAATCATAATGAAGATGAAGAGAACTGGGAATCAGAGAAATAAAGTTTTATGGAAGAATACTATATTACACGAATTTTTTCCAGGACAGAACTATACAGTCAAAATAATATTTTATTTATTTTTGGCTGGATTGGGTCTTGGTTGCTGCGCATGGGCTTTCTCTAGTTGCAGCAAGCAGGGGCTATTCTTCGTTGCAGTGCGTGAGCTTCCCATTGTGGTGGCTTCTCTTGTTGCAGAGCATAGGCTCTAGGCACGTGGGCTTCAGTAGTTGCAGCACGTGGCCTCAGTAGTTGTGGCTCGTGGGCTCTAGAGTGCAGGCTCAGTAGTTGTGGCGCACGGGTTTAGTTGCTCCACGGCATGTAGGATCTTCCCGGACCAGGGCTCGAACCCGTGTCCCCTGCATTGGCAGGCGGATTCTTAACCACTGCGCCACCAGGGAAGTCCTATACAGTCAATATAAATAATAGAAATCACTCCCATCGCAGTAGAAATAAAAATTCATTTACCATGGCAACTGCAGTAGCAATGCAAAACTAACCTTAAATGCAAGCTATTTTTTTTTAATCGAGGTATAAATGACATATAACATTATATTAGTTTCAGGTGCAGAACATAATGATTCGATATCTGTACATGTTGTAAAATGATCATAATAAGTCTATTTAACATCCATCACCACACATAGCTAATTTTTTTTGTGGTAAGAACTCTTAAGATCTATTCTCTTAGAAACTTTTTACAGTCACCATGCTGTACATTACATTCCCATGACTTGTTTATTTTATAATTGGAAGAGTGCAAGCTATTTTTATGATCAATTGCTTTCAGTATTTAAAGACACTGAAATAAATTATGCAAGCATTTTAGGTAAATAACATAACTTTATGCTTTTTAATGTGCTATTTTCTTTTCTTTTCTTTTTTTTTTTTTGCAGTACTCGGGCCTCTCACTGTTGTGGCCTCTCCCGTTGCGGAGCACAGGCTCTGGACACGCAGGCTCAGCGGCCATGGCTCACGGGCCCAGCCGCTCTGCGGCATGCGGGATCCTCCCGGACCAGGGCACGAACCCGTGTCCCCTGCATCGGCAGGCGGACTCTCAACCACTGCGCCACCAGGGAAGCCCTAATGTGCTATTTTAAAAATATTTCTTCTATACACATATGCAAGAAAGGGCATGATATTAGAGAAAGAACCAGACGGTCAGAACTAGGAATAAAAAAGAAAAATAGAAGGTTTTGATTCTGAAACCTAAGGCTGTTTAAGAAGAAGCCAAATAATGAGTCTGAATAAAGTGACTTTGTGTTTTAGGCTGCAAATGTTATCTAAAGAAATCAGGAGGAGGATGCAGCATTGCTGAAGAGAAATATTAAGTTGCAGACTGAGGGCTTTCTTTGTCAGAGGCTTCCACTAGCATCTGATTAAAATTTTTTTAAGTTGGTAAGAGCTTTTTGGTAAAGATCTCAGTCATTTTCACCATCTTAATGCAGAAATTTTTAGGAATTAAGTTGCTGTGAATGAGCATAAGTTTCCCATTCAGATGATGTTCATCACTTATGAATGATGCCCTAACTGCACGACAGTTCCCACTCAGGAGAGAGCTGCACACCTGGTCCAGTGGCACATTTCACATTTTCTATGTCTCTCATAGACAGACAAATGGAATTTAAGACACTGTCTTCCAATCTTACATCTTCCTTTGTTAGGACTGGGGAGTAGACTAGCAAGTCAGGAATAAAAGTCAAGGTTGTAAAATAATCTAGTAAAAATAATAAACATAATAATAACCACAATACTAACAAAATAACAACTCTTCCTCCCACTTCTATCATTAGGAGGTGTTGGCATAGTGTTAAGAATTTTATATACATTCTCTAATCAATAACTTGCAAGAACCTTAAGAGGAAAGTACTCTTTTGGTCCCTTTAAGGCTTCAGTGGCAGCAGTAAGGAAGAATACTTCCACTTTTGGCTCCCTTCAGAGGAGACATTTGCAGAACAGGAGACAACTGGGAGACTGGCTATCTCTAAAGCCATTCTAATGTATTTGTATGAAAATGCTAATGATAGCTATCAATAAGATCTGGTCCAGCAGATCATCTATTTGATCATTTCATCTATTCCTATTATTACACTTCCTTAAAAGCAGAAAGGCACAACTTATTTGAAAACAGCCTGTAACTCATGTTTTTCACTAATTCTGTCAATCTCTATTTCATAGTTAGGTTTTATGATGGTTGAATTCATATGCTCTAGACTTCATAAATGGCAGCTAGACGACAGAAATATTTCATTACTTAATTTACAACTAATAAGTTGCCTTCTTCAAAATATGATGTGAAATGGCCTCCTGGCTAAATTGCATTTCCAGCTGTGATGATAGCATGAGTGAGAAGTGGCTAGTGGAAGCCTCTACTGCCCTGCCTGGGTGGCATGAATGGCTGTCTTCTGCTAATAGCACTCTAACCCATTCCCTTACACCCTGTCACCTTTATCCCCTTGGCTTTCAGCACTTGTTCCAGCCTGGAAAGAAGGAACTGCAGACACCTGATACTCAGATAAATGCTGAAATCCAGCTACAGCTCTGCTCACTGTAGAATGTGACCTCCTAGTATCTGGCACCTACCTCACATTTAAAAATAGATTTTAGTTACCTTTATCTATTTTATCAAATAGATATATATCATATCAAATACAAGAAGTTGATAATATTCTGCTCATTGCTTATAACTAGGGTAGTTGGTAGTGACTCCTATTCATATTAGTTCCAACGTTAAATGCACTGTTCTTGCTCCTCTGAATTCAGGGAAACAGGTGGGACCAGAGAGGTTGCATATGTTTGTTATACTGAATCCTCATGGGATTTGTTCCCCCTTTGGGAAAGGAAACAACCAGACTAACACAAACAACTCAGAACTTTAAAAAAAGCTTCATTTGAGATGGCTTCTAAATATGTGAAAGGGCAAAATCGCATATTAGAATTTTAACTTTCTCCTTGACTGTTCTGATTCTTTTCCCTGCCAACTCTAGAAGAATTAAATGATGAGGGTTTCTGGTGGCAAATAAGTTGAGGGAACAAACTCTGTTGGCTCCCTCATGCCTGGTGCCTTTGCTCTCAGTTCCTTTCCTATCTGGAATGCTCTGCTCACTCTGCTTTTTCCGGCAAAGTCCTACTCAGCCAGCTCAAATGTCACCTCCTCTGTGAAGTGTCACCTTCTTTCTCTCCCTTCCCTCCCATTAGAATTAATCACTCCTTGCAAATTGGTATAACCTTTCAGGAAGGCAATTGTCAATATGTGTCAAAAACTTCAAACATATTCACTTTTAGTAAACTTCATTAGGAAATAATTTGAAATGCAGACACGGACTAACATGATAATAGTAACTAAATTATTTATAATATGGAAAAATAAGAAAGCATAAATGTCCAAAGATGGGGGAAGACTGGTTAATGATTAATTGTCACATATCCATAATACTGAGGTGTCCACAGGAGAGGCACAGCAATGTTTGAACTGACATTTTATTTGTCATATAGTTCCCTCATCAGTCAAATGGGGATTGTGCAACATTAGCAGTGTGCTAGGCCCAAAGTAGTTACTCCACACATCATAGCTACTACTATGACCATTAATATGCCACCATTAAAATGAAGTTTACAATATATATATATTTTTGGCCATGCAGTGGCACGACCAGGAATCAAACCCGTGCCCCTGCAGTGGAAGCGCAGAGTCCTAACCACTGGACCACCAGGGACCACCACTTTACAAAATATTTTTGATGTTATGAGAAAATGCTTGAGGCAATGCTATTGAAAAAGTTGAATAAAGTATCTAATGCATTTCTGCTCACAGACATAAAGAAGGGAATGAAACTAGGGGGTCTGGGAGAAATGGTGGGGTTATAATGTATGAATGGGGCATGCTACTCTGTATTTTTTTAAACAACAAGCATGTATTCAGGCATGCTTTTTAAAAACAAAACATCCCCATAAACAAAGCTACATATTCAATTTGATGACAGCTGTGTACATGTATGCATTAAAAAAATCAGAGAGCAATACCAAATGATAACAATAGAAGGACTGTGGGCTTTTTTCCTTTTTTCTTTCTTAATTTCTCAAATTTCTTATAATGAGTTTGTATTAGTTTTACAATAAGATTTTGCAAGACAGTTATTGCAGTCACCGCTTCGGTGATGAGATTTGAAGCAGGCATGGAAACAAAACCAGCTTAAGAAGGGTCTTGCAGATTAAATTAAGGGATTTGTCCTTTATATTGCAGGCAAGCAGGGCAGATATTGGAAAGGTCTTGCTGGATGCTGTGAAGAGACTGGGATTAGGAGTGGATAAGAATGGAGGCAGAGAGATTAATTAGGAGGCAGCTGGATTAAAAGGATGATGGTAACAGGGATCAGCATCATGATTAGGGAGAGCAAGATGTAGGCAGATTCAGGACACTTTTAAAAATATTTATTTATTTATTTATTTATTGGCTGTGTTGGGTCTCAGTTGCGGCACGCGGGATCTTTGTTGAGGCATGTGGGATCTTGTGTTGTGGTGCTCTGGCTCTTCATTGTGGTGCACGGGCTTCTCTTTAGTTGTGGCATGCAGGTTTTCTCTTACTCCAGTTGTGGCATGCGGGCTCCGGGGCACATGGGCTCTGTAGTTTGTGGCATGCTGACTCTCTCGTTGAGGCGCGTGAGCTCACTAGTTGTGGCGTGCGGGCTTAGTTGCCCCGTGGCATGTGGGATCTTAGTGCCCCGACCAGGGATTGAACCCACGTCCCCTGCATTGAAAGGCAGATTCTTTACCACTGGACCACCAGGGAAGTCCCCAGGACAATTTTAAAAGCAGCCTTAATAGGACTTGAAGACTGCATGAACGTGAGAAGTAAGGAAGAAAGAAGGTTCAAAGTCTCTGTTTCTATTTTGGTGTCAAACTACCTGGGTGAACTACCACTCACAGAGGAGTGAGTTATTATTTCAGGGCAAGCATTGTATGATTATCTGATTGCATTCTCACAACAACTCTTTGTAGTAGGACTATTAGTTCCAGTTTAAAGGAAAGCTGAGGTTTAGAGTGGTAAAATATCTTGCCCAAGGTCACCCAGGTAATTAGGTTGCTGGGATTCACACCCAGCCCCTGGCTACTCTTGAGAGTCAATGCTTAAACCACCACATGCCCTACCTGCCAACCCAGCAGAAAGAACAAGTTTAGAAGGAGAACTGACTGGACAGTAGAGAAAAAACAGCAATGAAGATAATGTGTTCATTTTTAGATAAGTTGATATTGAGTTCAGTGGGATGTCTAGCAAATAGACGGACATGTGGTTTGGAACCCAGGGAAAGGTAAGGTCTGGAGATGCTGTGAGCCATTAGCACTCAGATTACACATTAGTGAAAGTCAGAGGAGTAGATGAGGTGGGTCAGGAGACGGTGTCAAATAAGAAAAGTCCCAGGAAAGCATCTAGGGAACATAAACATTTAAGGTACAGGTTAAGGATAATTTTTTTTTTTTTTTAACAGAGGAAACCTGAAGGAGCCAGATAAATGGAAAAAGAGCCAGGAGACTCTGGGGCCAAAAGAAGAAAGTTTCAAAAAGGAATGAGGGATTGACAGTGTTAAATGCTGAGTCTTAATCAAATAAAATAATAACTGAAAAGTTGCCATTGAAGTTTATGATTTAAAATTTTGATCTTTATATTCAAACTGTTTTTTGTAAGTAACATTAAAAAACTATAGTACCATTCTTAATATTAATGGGATTTTGTTAATGCCCTTGGGTTATATTTTCACTTCTTAGATTTTCTACCAAGCATATACGTGTATAGGTTTCATATAGTTTTCATGTTTCATTACTTTTAAAACCAGTCTTTGTTCTAGCTTTATTACAATGAATAAGAGCTAAGAAGGCAAGCATAGGTTTAATCCTATATGCAAGCAAAATGGTATTTACAATCAAATTAGTAATTTAGGGGATAGTGGAAATCTAGCCCAACTTGGGTAACAAGAGAAAATTTCATGTAATTCCACATTATAAAATGAAAGCATGTATAAAAATGCTGAGTTTTAAAAATTGGGAATAAAAAAAGATTTGTGTATAAAGAAGGTTTATTACTAGCTAAATATATTATTTTTAAAAATGCTTACTAGGCTTCCCTGGTGGCACAGTGGTTGAGAGTCCGCCTGCCGATGCAGGGGACACGGGTTCGTGCCCCGGTCGGAGAAGATCCCACATGCCGCGGAGTGGCTAGGCCCGTGAGCCATGGCCGCTGAGCCTGCGTGTCCAGAGCCTGTGCTCCGCAATGGGAGAGGCCACAACAGTGAGAGGCCCGTGTACCGCAAAAAAATAAAAAATTTAAAAAAAATTAAAATGCTTACTTATTTTTTCCATGGAATAAACATAGGCAAAGGGTCAGTGAGAAATACCCAAAACGTACATAACTTGTAAAAGTAAAATAGATGGGATAGGTCTTTTGAAGCAATACATAAAATACAGATATCATGAAGAAAAATATTGACAAATTTACTTCATAAGAATTTAAAATTAGGGACTTCCCTGGTGGCACAGTGGTTAAGAATACACCTGCCAGTGCAGGGGACACGGGTTCGAGTCCTGGTCTGGGAGGATCCCACATGCTGCGGAGCAACTAGGCCCGTGTGTCACAACTACTGAGCCAGTGCTCTAGAGCCCGCAAGCCACAACTACTGAGCCCATGTGCCACAACTACTGAAGCCCACACTCCTAGAGCCTGTGCTCCGCAACAAGAGAAGCCACGGTGATTAGAAGCCCCTGCACCACAACAAAGAGTGGCCCTCACTTGCCGCAACTAGAGAAAGCCCGCACTCAGTAACAAAGACCCAATGCAGCCAAAAATAAAGAAAGAAAGAAAAAGAAAAGAATTTAAAATCATGCACAATGAAAGATATCATAAGCAAAGTTAGGAAACAACACTGTCACATATGTAGCAATGGATTAACATGCATAATAGGTAAACAACTCTTACAAATAATTAAGAAACAGACACACGTCTTGGGACTTCCCTGGTGGCACAGCGGTAAGACTGCGCTCCCAATGCAGGGGGCCCAGGTTCGATCCCTGGTCAGGGAACTGGATCCCACATGCATGCCGCAACTAAGAGTTCGCATGCCACAACTAAGGAGCCAGTGAGCTGCAACTAAGACTGGAACTGGGGAGCCCGCCTGCCACAACTAAGACTCGGTGCAACCAAAATAAATGAATAAATAAATAAATAAATAAATGTTTAAAAAAAGAAACAGAAACACGTCTTAGAAAAAATAGTCAATGAATTAAAAAATGACAACTGACTGAATAAATACAAAGTCAAAAAAATATCAAAAAATGCTCATCTTCATGAATAATTAATGAAATGCAAGTGAAAAAAAATTAGTGGAAGCTCATTTGTCTGACTTACTAACTGATCTGCAGGATTAATCACATTCTCTTTTCCCTCTGTGACATCCACGGATTTTGAGTACTATCAAAGCTGTAGGTTAGTATATGTTGGTCTTTGCATTCTTATTTCTTCTAGTTTACCAAGAATAACTTAGGTTTCTTACCCAATGCATTTATGTTAGTTATACTTGTTATTGTAATTATGTAATTTACTTACCTATTCTGAAAAAGCTCTGTCTCTGAAAACTAATTTGAATGCTTTAGAAAGACTAGATAAAGGTGAAGAGCTTTAAAAAGCTCTGTAATTGGTTGTGGAAGAAATTAACCTGAAAGACTAGGTAAAAATATAAGAATCTAGAAGGATATGAACTCAGATGAATAAGGGCCACTAAGTTCTCATCTCACTCCAAAAAAACTAAAAATGGCAAATGAAACATAATCAGCATAGTTTATGTACGAAAGACAATGACAAACTCTGTAAGTGTGTGTGTGTGTGTGTGTGTGTGTATAATTTTTTAAAAGAATTTCTCTGTAACTCTGATTACCTGATCAGTTATTCGTCTTGAGTTCCAGAAATAGCGAATTTCTTCTATAAAGAGATACCTTTCTTTCTCCTTATCAGATTAACAAAAATGAACAAAAAAGAATAATATCTTGTGGTAGTAATGGTGCATGTAAATAGGCACTTTGACACCATGCTGGTGGGAGTGTAAATTTGTATAATTTGGGGGAAGATTTATAGGAGGCTATTTATCAAAATTAAAAGTGACTCACTAGTAATGAGGACTGGATTTACCTACCATTTGAACAATTTTAAAAACCAGACAAAACATACAATAGTTTCAATAACTGGACATGAGGCAATGATGGACAGTGATCCCTAAGAGATGGAGAACAAGCAAGGACAGCCCTACTGCTGCCTCAGATCACAGTCTAGAGAGAGTTCCCAGGCTGTGGTGCGATTTGGGAAAACCTAAGTGGAATTCAACAAGCAGAGCTGAGGAGAAAGAGTGAAGAATCCAAGAAGAACAAAGAGGCTAGTGTTTGCAGGAAGGAGTAACAGTAAGAAAAGAGCTGCACAGAAAGAGAACTCCTGAGATCTGCAGAAGGTCCCCATTTAGTATTCAGTAGAGTATTAATCAGTTCATCTTTGTGAGGAAGTTGCCTGAGGCCAGGGAAGTAACTGCCTAAAAAAGTTACTGCTCCTCATGCTCACACAGGCCTGTGAACAGGGCCTGTTCTCACTAGCCAGCCAGAAAGCCTCATAATTCATAGTACATTGGGTAGAGTTCTCAGAAGTGTCTTGCCTTAAGAAGTGGGGACTAATTAGTTCTAGAATAAATGCTGCTCTGGTCCCACCAACAAATCTTAAAAGCAAGATTTGAAAGAGTCAAACTGTTTTCAAGTAATTTAATTGTATCCTTGAGTTTGTGAAGAAAACTCAAGAATATCTACAAATATAAAAATGTCCAGCATCCAACAAGATAAAATTCATAATACCTGGCATTCGATAAAAAATTTCCAGGTATGCAAAGAAGAAAAATATTATCCATAATGAGAAGTAAAAACAATCAAATGAAACCCACTCAGAATGTAAATTGGTGCAGCCACTATGGAAAACAGTATGGAAGTTCCTCAAGTAACTGAAAATAGAGTTGCCATATGATTCAGCAATCCCACTCCTGGGCATATATCTGGACAGAACTATAATTTGAAAAGATACATGTACCCCTATGTTCATAGCAGCACTATTCACAATAGCCAAGACATGGAAACAACTGACAGATGAATGGATAAAGATGATGTGATAGATATAATGGAATACTACTCAGGCATAAAAAAGAATGAAACAATGCCATTTGCAGCAACATGGATGGACCTAGAGATGATCATACTAAGTGAGTAAGTCAGAAAGAGAAAGATAAATACCATATGATATCACTTATATGTGGAACCTAAAATATGACACAAATGAACTTACTTATGAAACAGAAATGGACTCACTGACATAGAGAACAGACTTGTGTTTGCCAAGTGGGAGGGGGAGGTAGAGGAGGAAAGGATTGGGAGTTTGGGATTAGCAGATGCAAACTATTATATATAGAATGGATAAACAATAAGATCCTACTGTACAGCACAGGGAACTATATTCAGTATTCTGTAATAAACCATAATAGAAAGGAATATGAAAAAGAATACATATATGTATACCTGAATCACTTTGCTGGACAGCAGAAATTAACACAACATTGTAAATCAACTATACTTCAATAAAATAATTTTTTTTTTTTGCGGTACGCGGGCCTGTCACTGTTGTGGCCTCTCCTGCTGCGGAGCACAGGCTCCGGACGCGCAGGCTCAGCGGCCATGGCTCACAGGCCTAGCCGCTCCGTGGCATGTGGAATCCTCCCAGACTGGGGCATGAACCCGTGTTCCCTGCATCGGCAGGTGGACTCTCAACCACTGCGCCACCAGGGAAGCCCCAATAAAATAAATTTTTAAAAAATGAAACCCACCTAGAATGGACACAGATGTTAGAATTAACAGACAAGGTCATTCAAGCAGCTATTTTAACAGTCTTCCCTACGCTCAGAAATCTTCAGGAAAGATGAAACATGTTAGGTAGGGACACAGAAGATATAAAAAGACTCAAATTTAACTTCTAGAGAGGAAAACTATAATTTACGAAGTAAAAAATATACTGAATGAGATTAATGGCATATTAAACATTGCAGAAGAAAATTTTAGTATATTTAAAGCATAGAAAATGAATTTATCCAAAAAGAAACATACAGAAAAAAGAAACCAACTAAAAAAGAAAAATAAAGTATGCATGAGCTGTGGGACAACCTCAAGCAGCCTAATATATATGTAACTGTAGTTCCCAAAGGTGGGACAGAAGAAAATTTCCCAAACAAAATTCCAAAATTTGATGAAAAGCAGGAATCAACAATTTGAGAAGTCTAATGAACTTAAGAAGCCTACGGAAAACTGCACAAAGGTACATTGTGACCAAACTGCTCAACACCAATGATTAAGATAAAATCTTAAAAGCAGCTTGGGTAGGCAGGGAGAGACACATCATGTACAGTACAAAAATAAGGAGGACAGGACATTTCTTGTCTGAAACAATGCAGGTGACAAGACAATGGCGCAACAACTTTCAAGTACTGGAATTAAAACACCATCAACCTAGGGTTCTGTTACTAGTGAAAATAACTTTCAAAAGCAAAGATGAAATTCTTTTTCAGATATTCGAAGCTGAAATAGTTAATCGGAGATTTGCATTATAATAAATGTTTTAAAAAATTCTTCAGGCAAAGGGAAATGACATCAGATGACACCTACAAAAAGAAATGAAGAGCACTGGAACAACTTAGATAAAATGAACAAAGACTTGGGTCTTTGAATGACATAAACTACCAAAACTCAATAGGAAGAAATAAATAGTCCAAATAGCCCCATATCAGTTAAAGAAATTAAATTTATAGTTAATAACCTTCTCACAAAGAAGACTTAAGATCAAAATAGCTTCACTGGTGAATTCCACCAAACATTTAAGGAAGAAATAATACCAAGTCCCATCAAAATCTTTCAGAAAATTGAAGAGAAGAGGAAACTTTCCAATTTATTCTATTAGGCTAGTATTACCCTCAATCTAAAACTGGACAAAGACATTACAAGAAAAGAAAATTACAGGTCAATATCATTCGTAAATTAGCTTTGTAATTTCTTGACAAAATTTTAGCAAATCTAATTCAAAAATATAAAAAGTGACAGTATATCATGATCAGGTGGGTTTCATCATAGGAATGGGTAACATTTAAAAATCAAAGTAATATATCGTATTAGCAAAATTAAAACCAGAGAAGTATTTCAATAAATGTATAAAAAGCATTTAATAAAATTCAACAGTCATTCCTGAGGGGGGAAAGTCTATTAAATTAGGGACAGAAGGGAAGTTATTTAACTTGATTCGGTGATTTATGAAAAACCTACACCAACAGCTAACATCATACTCAATGGTAAAAAGCTGAAAGCTTTTCCTCAAAGATCAGAAGCAACAAGGATGCCCACTCTCACCACTTCTGTTCAACATAGTATTGAAAGTCCTAGCCAGAGCAACTAGGCAAGAAAAAGAAATAAAAGGCATCAAATCAGAAAGGAAGAAGTAAAATCATCACTATTTGCAGATGACATGATATTATGTACAGGAAACCCTAAAGATGTCACAGAAAACTGTTAGAACTAATCAACAAATTCAGTAAAGTTGTAAGATACAAAACTAATATACAAAAATCGGTTGCATTTCTGTATACTTAATAACAAACTATCAGAAAGAGAAATTAAGAAAACAATCCCATTTACAACTGCAGCAAAGAGAATAAAATCCTAGGAATAAATTTAACCAATGAGGTGAAAGACCTGTACACTGAAAATTATAAGACACTGATGAAAGAAACTGAAGAAGACACAAGTAAATGGAAATACATTCCATGCTCATAGACTGGAAGAATTAATATCATTAAAAACATCTATACTACCCAAAGCAATCTCCAGATTCCATGAAATCCCCATCAAGATTCCAATGGTATTTTTCATGGAAGTAGAACAAGCAATCCTAACATTTATATAGAACCACAAAAGACCCTGATAGATAAAGGAATCTTGAGAAAAAAGAACAAAGCTGGAGGCATCATGCTTCCTTGATTTTAAACTATATTAAAAAGCTATAACAATCAAACCAGTATGATTTTAGAATAAAAACAGACATATAGATCAGTGGAACAGATTAGAGAGCCCAGAAATAAACCCACACATTATGATCAATTTACAACAAAGAAGGCAAGAATACACAATAAAAGGTTTTGGGGAGGCTGCACAGCCACATGCAAAAGAATGTAACTGTACCACTATCTTACACCATACACAAAAATCAACTGAAATGGATTAAAGACTTGAACATAAGACCTGAAACCATAAAACTCCTGGAAGGAAACATAGGCTGTAAGCTCCTTGACATTGGTCTTGGTGATGATTTTTTGGATTTGACATCCAAAGAAAGGCAACAAAAGCAAAATTAAACAAGTGGGACTATATCAAACTAAAAAGCTTCTGGCACAGCAGAAGAATAGATCAACAAAAGGCAACTTATACAATGGGAGAAAATATTTGCAAATCATATGCCTGATAAGGGATATATATAAAGTATATATACTTTATATACTTTATGTATATAAAGTATACAAAGAACTCATACAACTCAACATCAAAACAAACAACCTGATTAAAATATGGGAAGAGGACATGAATAGACATTTTTCCAAAGAAAACAGATGGCCAATAAACACATGAAAAGATGTGTCACTAATCAGCATCATTAATCAACAAGGAAATGAAAATCAAAACCACAATGAGGTATTACCTCACACCTGTTAGAATTGCTATTACCAAAAAGACAAGAAACCCTTGTGTACTGTTGGTGGGAATGTAAATTGGAGCAGCCACTGTGGAAAATGGTATGGAGGTTCCTCAAAAAATGAAAAATAAAATAACCATATAATGCAACAATTCTACTTATAGGTATTTATCTGAAGGAAACAAAAACACTAACTCAAAAACATATATGAACCCCCGTGTTCACTGCAGCATTATTATTTTTTAAATAAATTTATTTATTTATTTTTAGCTGTGTTGAGTCTTTGTTGCTGTGCACAGGCTTTCTCTAGTTGCGGTGAGCGGGGGCTACTTTTCATTGCGGTGTGCGGGCTTCTCATTGCGGTGGCTTCTCATCGCAGAGCACGGGCTCTAGGTGCACGGGCTTCAGCAGTTGTGGCGCATGGGCTTAGTCGTTCTGCGGCATGTGGGATCTTCCTGGACCAGGGCTCGAATCCATGTGCCCTGCATTGGCAGGCGGATTCTTAACCACTGCGCCACCAGGGAAACTCGACTGCAGCATTATGTATAATAGCTAAGACATGGAAACAACCTAAGTGTCCATCGGTGGATGAATAGATAAAGAAGTTGTGGTGTGTAAATATATATATATGGAATATTATTCAGCTATAAAAAGGAAGGAATTACTGCCACTGCAACAACATGTATGGACCTTAAAGGCATTATGCTAAGTGAAATAAGTCAGACAGAGATAGACAAACACCCTATGACCTCACTCACATCTGGAATCTAAGAAACAAATAAAACAAAAAAACCCGAAAATCATAGGTACAGAGTACAGTTTGGTGGTTGCCAGAGGTGGGGAGGGGGTTTGGGGCAGGGTGCAATGGGTGAAGGGGGTCAAAAGGTGCAAACTTCCAGCTATAAAATAAATAAGTCCTGGGGATGTAATGTACAGCATGATGACTATAATTAATAATACTGTATTGTATATTTGAAAGTTGCTAAGACAGTAGATCTTAAAACTTCTCAGGACAAGACAAAAAATTTTGTAACTATGTGTGGTGATAAATGGTAACCAGATTTATTGTGGTGATCACTGCACAATATATACATATATCATACCATTATATTGTATACCTGAAACTAATATAATGTTATATGTCAATTATATCTCAATTAAAAAAACAAAACAAAAAGCTGGAAAAAACTGTTGTTAAAAATACTAAAGTATAAGCCTTTTCCCTTTCTTCCAAAAAAAAAAAAAAAAAAAGCAAGAAAAGAAAAACCACAAAAATACCCCAGATTAAATTCCTCAAAAAACAAAAAACCTTACAGGTAGCATCAGACTTAATAGTGTAAGCACAACTGAATGCTTTCCCCTACAATCAGGAACAGGACATGTCCACTCTCACTTCTTTTTAACATTGTACTGGAGGTTCTAGCCAGTACTAAATTAAAAAAAAAAAAAGACATATAAGTCATCCAGATTAGAAAGGAAGAAACAAAACTGTCTTTATTTGCAGTTGGCATGACCTTCTATGTAGAAATGTGATGAATTTACAAATATGCTACAACAGCTAATAAGTAAATTAGGTAATAACACAGGTACAAACCAACATATAAAAAATCAACTGCATTTCTATCTACTATCATTGAACTACAAAAAATTGAAATTGAAAAACAAAACTTGACCATTTATAAAAGCATCTAGAAATATGATATCTTTAGGGAAAGATCTGACAAAAGAATGAAAGATCTCTAGAGTAAAAACTACAAAACACTGTTGAGAGAAATTAAGGAAGACCTAAGTAAGTGGTGCAGTATACCATGTTCAGAGGTCAGAAGACTTGTTTAGATGTCAATTCTCCACATATTGATCTACAGATTCAATGCAACCTCAAAACAAAATCCCAGCAGTTTTTTAAAATATAGAAATTGACAAGCTCATTTCTAAAATTCAAATGGAAAGCAAAACACCTAGAATAGCCAAAATAACTTGAAAAAGAACAAAGTCAGAGGGCTAACATTACCTAATTTCAAGACTTAATATAAAACTATGGTAATCAAGACAGTATGGTATTTGTATAAAGATAGGGCTTCCCTGGTGGCACAGTGGTTGAGAGTTTGCCTGCCGATGCAGGGGACACGGGTTCGTGCCCTGGTCCAGGAAGACCCCACATGCCGCAGAGTGGCTGGGCCCGTGAGCTGTGGCCACTGAGCCTGTGCGTCCGGAGCCTGTGCTCCGCAATGGGAGAGGCCACAGCAGTGAGAGGCCTGCGTACCGCAAAAAAAAAAAAAGATAGACAGAGATCAATGGAATAGAATACATAGTCCAGAAATAAACTCACATATATGCATATGATCAATTCCTTTACAACAAAAGTGCAAAAATAACTCAGTACCAAAAGGCTAGTCTTTTTAACAAATCCTGCCTAAACAATTGCATATACATATATTTTAACAAAAGGAATTTTGGTCCACATCTTGCAATATATACAAAAATTAACCCCAAAAGGACTGTTGATCAACTATAAAATATTATACTTAAAAAACTTCTAGAAGAAAATATAGAAGAGTATTTCTGTGAACTTGGAGTACAGAAAGATTTCTTGGATACACCATGAAAAGTATGACCCATAAGGAAAAACTGATAAATTAGACTCCATCAAAATTAAAAACTGTTAAGAGAATGAAAAAACAAAACACAACTGAGAGAAAATATTTCCAAATCATATATATGAAAAAAGATTTATATGCAGAATCTATAAAGAAATATCAGAATTCAATAAGAAAACAAAAGACCCAAATAAAAAAATGGGCAAAAGATCTGGAAACACATTTCACCAAAGAAGGTATATAGATGATACATAAGCAAATGAAAAGATGTTCAACATCACAGGTCATTAGGAAAATGCAAATTATAACCACAGTGAAATACTACTACAAACCTATAGGCTCTAATAAATACTGACCATGTCAAGTGTTAGGATATCGAGGAACTGGAACTCTCATACATTGCTAGTGGGAATATAAAATGGTACAGCTACTTTGTAAAACAGTTTGGCAACTCCTTAAAAAGTCATACAACTACCATATCATCCAGGCATTCCACTTCAAGGAATTTACCCCAAAGAAATTAAAACATTTGTTTGTATACATGTGTTCATAGCAGCTTTATTTGTAAAAGCCAAAACTCAAATGTCCATCAACAGGTAAATAGATAAACACATTATGGTGTATCCATACAACAAAATACTACTCAGCCATACACACACACACATCTTTTGATACATACAACATGGATGGATCTTAAAAGATTTAAGTTAAGCTGAGTAAAAGAATCCAGACAGGGCTTCCCTGGTGGCGCAGTGGTTGAGAGTCCGCCTGCCGATGCAGGGGACACGGGTTCGTGCCCCGGTCTGGGAAGATCCCACATGCCGCAGAGCGGCTGGGCCCCTGAGCCATGGCCGCTGAGCCTGCGCGTCTGGAGCCTGTGCTCCGCAACAGGAGAGGCCACAATGGTGAGAGGCCCGCGTACCATAAAAAAAAAAAAAAAAGAATCCAGACAAAAAATGCATATTTACTAATATGATTCCATTTATATACAAACCTAGAAAATTCAACTTATCTATAGTAACAGAAAGCAGATCACTGGTTGCCTGGGACTGGAAGTGGGTTGTGTAGGGGTGGGATGTATTGATTACCAAGGCGCACAAGGTAACTTTGGAGGTAATGGATATGCTCATTATATTGATTGTGATGATGGTTTCACAGTATCAAAACATATGTCAAAACTTTGTCATTTTGAACCTTAGCAAGTCTGTTAAAAAACTGAACAAACAAAATTGGTGCACTTATACAAGAGAAATCTATGTGGCAGTTTTAAAGAATGAAGTAGGGCTAATAAATACTGAAGATTTCCAAGATATAGTGTTAGATAAAAACATAAAGTACTGAGTACTATAAATAACCTGTTACCATTTGTGATTTTATTTTAAACAAAAAAGGATATTCAACCAACCCATCCAATAATTGTTTCTACATGCATAACCTATCTCTGGAAAGATACCCCAAAATTGATGAGAGAGACAAAGAGAGAAGGAGGGAGGGAGGAGGAATGAGAATGGGAGGCTGAGAGAGAAAGAGGGAAATGGGGGGTAGACTGGGGTTTGGAGTAGGAGAGAAACTTATTTTTCACTGCATGCCTTTTTGAACTATGATTTTTTTCCCCCACAAATGTACCACTTTTGAAAACGAACATTGATTCCATTTTGGAGGATCTGTCCTATAGCAACACTGGTGGAAATGCCAGAAGATACATGTACAAAGCTATCCATTGTTGTAATCTGTTAAAGAAATTGTTTAAGGAAAACAAAAATTGGAACACATTGCTTACATTTAATATATTTTTTTAAACATAGAAAATAATAGCCTAAAATGTACACTCATTTTCTCTCTCTCACTCCCTTTCTCTCTCAGAAAAATCTGAAACTATACAGACTGATACAAACAATTATCTCTGGGGATGGTTCTAAAAGGTCAGACAAAGACGGCAGAGGTATGTGTAGTGATTTACATTCTAAGTTTCTGGATTGTAGGAAAATTTTTTTTGGCAATCAGTGTATATTTCCTTTTAAATTAAAAGGTCTCAATAAAGATTATTTATTTAATCTTAAAAATTGAGCTACGATTGACATAACTCAATGAAGATTTTCAAAAATTAAAATAAATTAAAATTGGTTTCAGTTTGCAGTATCACCGTAATAGATGTGAAAGTGTGCTAGTTTTACATCAGACTTAATATGATATGCTCACCCTTTTCCGCGCTTCAGATTTCTGGAAGCACTCATGCTGTATGAAAGTAGCTGCAGCAGAAATCCTGGACGGCGGCATGTGGTCTGCCTCAAGCATACTTACTGCTCGCTCCAGAGTCATCTCCGTGTCTGCATTCCTAGACAAACAGTCACAGATTCAGCAAAATTCCAAACCTGCCCTCTCCTGTCAACTTGATCCTCCAGAGATGACTTGGCTAATATCGTGAAGCACCTAGAACGTCTGAGCCTTGCCTCCTCTTCAGCCAGAGGAATAATCAGCCTCTGAGGTCAGAAGGTATAGGAAGCTAGCAGCAGAAACACTCCAGCTCTGGTCAGACTAGCCTCTAAAGATACCACTGAATTGAGAGGAAACTTAACTCTGTTTAAGATAAACATGTATCTTACATGAAATTTAAAAGAAATTTGGTCACAGAAATTAAAAATTATTCCTACCCTGGTAATGTCACACCTGTAAGTTAAACACCTTCCCTCAAAAATCATTAGATTTTTCTCACCAGCTGCTCAAAATCTGTTACTTCACCTGAAACTCAGTTTTAAAAGAAGCATTCTAAAAGTGCGCTTATTTGATGAATATAGTAGTATGTAAACAGTACAAGCCAGGAAAACTGAGTTTGTTTGGTTAAAATAAGTCATGCTAGTGTGACAGAATCCATCAGGAAAGGTAATGATTACATGCAACAATAAAAAGCCCTTTTTAAAGACAATTTTATAAACATTCTGTTACCATTTGCTTTGCCATTGTAATGACATTCAGTTTACATCTATCTAGTAGCATACTTTGCCCTCTACTAATTGCAGTAGTGTTATGAAATCTGACTCAGTTTGATACTGACAGGATACTTTATAGAGAACAAATAAAATTGCTATGTGTAAAACAATAGCTCCCAAATGCCTCACAGAAGTGGCATTTTTTTCCTCCCCTTTTACTTCTGCCTAGAGGGTGACTAGGTTAGGTAGCCTATTACCAAGGTAGATGTGCACTTCCTTTTTTCTTTTGCACATCTGCACTTCCTTAAGTATCGCCTCAGAGAAACCATACTCAGGATGGCAACACGTTAGGACTGTGGCTAAAGACATGCTTTAAAGGTAACCTAGGACTTTTTTTGGCTTCAAAGAAGGTTACACCTGATTCATTTCAGGTAATGGAGACTCCTAAGACATTATGGGAGGGAATTTTCCAGTACCTGCTAGCAAGAACAGTGAGGAAATTCTCTCTTACAGCTGGCTAACCCATCAATACATGCGCCTGTGTACAGAGGTGAGCATGTGTATGTTGTGAATGGCTGTGTGTGTGGGTGTGGCACAGGTGAAGATAAGAGTAATGGGCCTCATGACTAAAAACTAATTTCCACTGCTTCTGAAACACATGTTCAAACACAGAAGTGTTACCTCATGAGTATAAGGGTATTAAAAATGAAGCACTTCTGGCATCTATACTGAGAATTATATAATGATCTCATATTTTTAACTGTTGGAACTTAGCAATCAAGTTAATTGGTAAAAAATGTAGGCTATTTTCACTAAAACTAGAATTTGAATCACTTTTATTTAATATAAACACCCTTTTAAAAAGAGATGGAACCTCCATCCTGTTTTCCAATAGTTAGCTAGTGGGAAGCAGCGGCATAGCACAGGGAGATCAGCTCGGTGCTTTGCGATGAACTAGAGGGGTGGGATAAGGAGGACGGGTGGGAGGCTCGAGAGGGAGGGGATATGGGGACAGGTATATGCATATTCACTGATTCACTTTGGTGTACAACAGGAACTAACACAGTACTGTGAAGCAATTATACTCCAATAAAGATCTATTAAAAAAAAAAGAGATGGAAATATTTCATATGCATGGACTCCAATTCCTTTACAGGGAAATCAAAAGTGAAATTAGTTTTAAGTCTTTTACCATCCACCACTACAGATGTTTAAACTAATGAAAGATCATTCATAACCTAAGAATAACCTCCTGTTTAACACTTCTTTTTTTTCAAGATTCAGCCATTAATGTACTTCGTAAGTCATAAATGACTCAGGAGAGTTTGAATTCCCAAGTCTCTAACACCAACAATTAATTCCATTCCTGAACATGATTCACAAAGAACTTCTGCATTCACTACCAGCCAACCTAATGCTACTTTACTTTATCATTAAAAACAATTCCAAAACATAACGAAGACTTCCTCAACAAGAAGGTCTGCCACAGCTGTCAGGGCATCGATTTCCTGTTTTGTTATTGTCTGTAAAGTCCAACTCTATAACATGGCATATGTTCTGACCTCAGTCTGACTTCATCTCCTGCCATCCTCCACCCCATCTCCTCTCCCTCCCCTGATGGACTAACCCATCCTCCAACCACACCAGACTTTTAATCCTTCTCTAAACACTGCATGCCTCTTCACAAGCCACTCTCTCTGATTTTTCTAGAAAGCCCACCCTTCTACCTAATTCTTTTTTTTTTTTTTGCGGTACGCAGGCCTCTCACTGTTGTGGCATCTCCGTTGCAGAGCACAGGCTCTGGACGCACAGTCTCAGCAGCCATGGCTCACAGGCCCAGCCGCTCCACGGCATGTGGGATCTTCCCGGACCGGGGCACGAACCTGTGTCCCTTGCATCGGCAGGCGGACTCTCAACCACTGCGCCACCAGGGAAGCCCCCCTTCTACCTAATTCTTAATTTTTCAAGACTCAATTCAAATATCATCACTTCTGTGAAATCTTTCCTATAGCCCTACTCCCAGATGGAGCTATTCTTTTCCTCCTCTATTCTCCCATAGCACTCCTCCCCTCTGTTTCCCAACAAAATTGGAGTCTGCTAGTGCAACACACAGCAGTCAATCTAATGACACAGAGTTGTGGTGAAGGAAAGTACAGCATTTACTTCAGGGCACCCAAGCAAGGAGAATGGGCAGCTCATGCTCAAAAGACCAGATGGCTGTCAGGGAAGGGTTTTTGGGTTTTTTTTAAAATAAATTTATTTATTTATTTTTAGGGTTTTTGTTGCTGCGCGGGCTTTCTCTAGTTGCAGTGAGTGGGGTGGGGGGGATACTCTTCATTGTGTGTGGGCTTCTCACTGCGGTGGCTTCTCTTGTTGCGGAGCATGGGCTCTAGGCATGGGCTTCAGTAGTTGTGGAATACAGGCTCATTAGTTGTGGCTCACGGGCTCAGTGTTGTAGCTCGCGGGCTCTAGAGCGCAGGCTCAGTAGTTGTGGTGCACGGGCTCAGCCGCTCCACAGCAAGAGGGATCCTCCCGGACCAGGGCTTGAACCCGTGTCCCCTGCACTGGCAGGTGGACTCTTCACCACTGCGCCACCAGGGAAGCCCCAGGGAAGGGTTTTTAAAGGCAAAATTAGGAGTGAGGGTTGCAGGGTGCCTGATCAGATTGTGGACATTCTTCTGATGGTGGTGAGGTAACAGGATGATGTTCCAGGAATCTCAACAATCAACCTTCTGGTTCCAACCAGTATGGGGTCTAGGTGTTGGTGGTCAGCACATAGTCACTATCCACAATGAGTGGCGGTCCTAGTTTCTGCAGAACTCAGAGATATGTGTTAGATTGTTATCTATATCCCTTCAGGATGAACTAGGAGTCCTGTGACTCCAATGTTCTAATCATTAACTACTTGAGCCGGCTCTTTGGAACTCAGAGAGGGCCTAGGAGACAAAAGCCTTTCTTCAAACAAGAAACGTGGGATATGGAGGGAATTTTGCACACAGGCAAGGCCCTGCAGGGTCCTGCCTGGTTTCACCTCAATCTCTCTTCCTCCCTACTTCCTTCCCTGCTTCCCTTTCGTCCTTCTTTCCCCCCTTTCTGCTCACTCACAAAACATTTCTTGAAGCCTGTAGAAATGTGGCTTGGGAGATGGGGTTGGGGAGGGAAGCATCAGGATGAGCAGTTGTTCCTCGGCCCCATTATCCACTGAGCAGATTCTCCAGAAGTGAGTCTTTTCAACAACTTTAGTTAATATGTTAATATGATATCAATATATGTTTTACAAAAATGTAAAGAGGAAGCAGTGTAAAATATCACTGGTCAGAATATGAGATATTATACGAAAAAATTAAAAACGGTCCTTTTTTTTAGGTGTGCAATCCCTCAGCAACTGCATTCCTGCCAATAATAATACAGCCCTGCCCTAGGTTGGTTCCCAGATATTAGAATAGCTCTGAAGGCCAAGCAAACACCAGATGATGAATGAAGAGCTCCCTCGTGTTGTCAGATGCTTAGGAAATGCAAACCACCCTACCTCACAAAGATTTTAGGTGTGATGAAAGCACTGCTTTGGAAAGATGACTTTGGAGTGGATATGTGTCTCTAGACACAGTTTTGAGGGCACTACAAGAGTCTTAGCTGAAGCAATAAAGTTGTGAACTGGGCTGTTAAAAATGGAAATGGAAAGAAAGATATAACTAAAAGAGACTTGAGGAATCAAAGAACTAGAGAGGTTGTTAATTAAGAGGATGTGAAGGGAAGTTTTTATGACATCTCTTCTGCTCTGTGCTGCTCTATGTCACAAAGTTGACTGGTGATCCTACCAGAGATAAAGTCTCTCACCTTTCTCTCCCTCTACTAATACATCACTCTTTTGTTCTCTGAATTCCTATAGACACTAGTACAATCTAGGACTTGATGTGTCTTATTTTCTTTTTTACGGATCCTCTATGGTGCTTACTGCAGTGCTGGGTACACTGGAGCAACCTAATATTCATTTGCTGAACCACCAGTCCTCCATAGGTACAGAAATCATATTTTCAGTAAAACTGATCTACAGTGTTTTACTTGGTGATTTCTTAAACCTTTTTCATTAGTCTGATTTAGAACAGTTGTTCACTATCTCTCTTTACTCCAATGTTTTGATTTTCAGCTGCATTAGAAACTGACCAGCCATTCTTCTTTTAGAAACAAAGATCCATTGTTTAATACCTGTGTCATTATGTAGCTTTATAGTTTTACCTAACTACTCTATAGGAACGTTCCACAAATATGAAAGAACACTTCCTTACATGTGGGATTTTCACTAGACATAAAAAAGCAGCTTCCAAATATAGGGACTGGATAGAGGTTGAAATGTGAGACACTGCAAGGCAAAGGAGAGCAGAGTGTGTGTTCTCAAGGGCAGAGCTCTCAGGGGGCAGCCCGGGGAACTGAAATGAGCCATGGGGCACACCAAAGGAGGAAGAGAATCAGATATGGATGCCAACCTTGATCATTATAGGAAATATCCCTGACGCCCTTTCCATACATAGCAAAAATTTCAAGAAGTGTTCATTTCTATGATTTCTGGTCTCTAGGATGGCAACTTTGGGAATCATCAAGAATAGAATTCTTTCCCTTTATTTTAAATTTCTTGACCCCAAATATTCCTTCTAGTCTTTGAAATATGATCAATTATTGTAATAAAATCCACCCTATTAAAACAATAACTCGAATTTAGAAGGGGAACAGATAAGAAAACTAACAACCACAATATACTATTCTGGTAGACACACCCACACAATACAGCTATCTGGGGCTCCTAAACTAGATTGTGAGGGGAGTGGTCAGGGAAAGGGTGGTAACTGAGATCCAGAATCATGAGTAGCCAGCCAAAGCTACTGGGAGGAGACAGATAGATAGATAGATAGACAAAGAAAAGAAGGAAGGAGGAAAGAAAGGAAGGAAAGAAGTAGGGAAGGCAGAAAGAGAGAAAGAAAATATGTAAATAAATATTTTCCATTAAGGGAAGTAAAAGAGGTTCGAGGTGGTTTGACTGGGGATGTGTTTGGGGAAGGTGATGATGACAGGTGGAGGATAGTAGAAAGAGATGAGACTAGAGTAATAAGCATAGCTGAAAACATGGGCCTTGTGTGCCATGGTAAAAAGCACAAAAATTTGGTGGAATTATGGGAAGGTTATAAATTGGAGAGAGGAATCATCATATTTGGGAAGACTATTCTAATGGTCCTAGAGAATGGTTGAGAGAGCAAGACCAGAGGCAGAGAGACCTATGCAATAGACACAGAAAGAAGGGTAAAAATTTAAGACCCATTAAGGAGAATAAAATATGGCTTGGTGATATGTGACTATGGAGGGAAAAGATAAGAATGACTCCCAGGTTTGTAAAGATAGGACGTAAATTTAGGACTTTAGTATGAGAAGATAGAAGTAGAGGGTAGGGAAGAGCTGATAGATTTAGTTTTGAACATACTGAGTCCATGACTTTGTTAGAAATACATACAGATCTAGAGTCCAGGATGGAGGACAGAGCTGAAAATAAAACACTGGGAATCACAGGATACAAGTGCAGTACACAGGGCCTCTTTAGAAGAGCACCAAGACCAGAAGAGAAGGGTTGATGAAGATGACTTCCTTGGGCATGCAGAAAAGTCTTCTCAGAGAAGACTAAGACATGGCTAGAGAAAACCAGGAGAAGCTGGTGCCCCGACAACCCAGGGAAGGGAGAATTTCACAGATAGTGGTGTCAAATGCTGCCCACAGACTGAGTAATATAAGGACTGCTTCAGATGTAGCATTAAGGCAATCATTGGTAGATCTGTGGGGAGCCTATTTCAGTGAAATGGTGGGGACTAAAGCCATACTGCAGTGGGTTGATGACAGACTGGGAAGTGACAAGGTGGTGGAAGCAGTGTGGGGACACAGAGATGCAAGAAGAGAAGAATGCCGGTTGCTGGAGAGCGTGGCACAACAGTTTTGTTATTGTTAGAATCATTTTGTTAAAACTGTGCTTGAAAAAAAAACTGTGCTTGACTCAAATCCTAGAATACAGTAGGCATTTAATACATCTTGAATTATCCATTTAAAAGACTTGACCAGCTTTTTCCTCCATAATTACCTCATGTATTTTTCTTCTTTATGTGTCCATATTGACAAAGATCTGCTTTCTACAAGAAATGTTGGAAGTCTCATGCTCAATTTTGCTTTATAAAAAATATTTCTTGCTTCAAGATTAGATTAGCCCTAACATCTTTTCTCACCAGTGCCTACCTAATCAATGAGTATACTGCACAATTTCACTTAAAGGGATGATTAAAGGTAACAACTTCCATTAGAAATTTTAAAAAGTCATGTATTTAATGTTTTACCATAATGATACCACATCATTATTTTGGGAGTTACTGATGTAATCATCCATCCATTTCTTAACCTTTCTCTTAGTGAGTTCCTCAGTTTAAGAAATTTGTGTTCCACCATTAAACTTGAATAAAGGTTAAAGTTCCAAAAACTAGATTAGTCAAGGTATAAAGTAAATAGGAGAGGCAAAGGAATGACTCTGAAACTTCAATTATTTTAATTATTCAGTATTGCAAAACAAAATCCCTCCAATCACTGATACCAGAATCAAAAAGTAAAATTATCAGGTATCAAAGGAAGGAAGAGACATCTAGAAATTAGCTGCCTTTGCTTAGCTCCATCTTTTTGTGGTAGTGTTATCAAAACAGCATTTGAGGTTCACTCTTAGCACCAGGAATAAACACTTTTGCCTTTTTCCTTCCTTTACTTCAAGGAATGATTGAGAATAATTGATGCATGCAATTATCCATTGCTTGGTCTACTCTGGAGTTAGCTCTCATTCAAAGCATATTTTCATATAGCCAAGGGGCAGCCATCCCTCAGCCATCCCTTTAGCCAGCATCTAATTTGGAACAGATGGATTAAAAGTCACATTTCCCCCACCGAGCTGCCATACAAGCAGGTAGCTTGGCCCCTGACCCTGAGGCAAACAGGCTAATCTGTCAATTAGGCAGCTGCCTGAGAAGTCATTGTTCTAATCACTTATCTCTGGAAGCCTTTCTCTGCAGCCCCAGGAGCACCAGCTCACCACGGTAAGAGCTGTGGGAACAGAATGTGCTGGCACCGACTGTGCTGCAGATTGAGAAGGGGACTCACCCAGCCTGCGCGTCGGTGAAAGTGCTTCTCTCCGCGAGCACGTTTCCACTTCCTCCTGCTGCCACTTGGCCCACAGTCATGTGGGTCCTCCTCCCGCCTAACTCGGCCTCCCTCACCGTGCGGGTGCTGTGGAAGGAGCTCTGATGCCAGGACGACCGCGCCGCCCGGCCCTGCGTGCCCGGCTGCACGGACGCCGGCCTGGCCTGCCCCGCGGCGGGCCCCGCATTCACGTAGTTCTCCTTCTCCAGGAGGTTGCCCAGGCTGTGGCTGGTCCCAGGCCTGGGGTACGTGAGCACCACCGGGTGGACCTGGGCGCCGTCAAAGACGGCGTCATTCACAGACCGGTACTGGTAGCGCCTGTACGAGTCGTAGTGGCGCTGTCTGCCCACCGCCCCGGAGTGGCTGAAACCCACAATTTCTGAGCGGGCGTAGCGAGGTGGCGCGAGAAGCGTGGACCTCCTGCTCTCTTGCTGCCGCGAGGTGTGCCCGGCCCGGCTTCTCTGGCTGTACTGGTGCTCGCTGTGTGTGTACTGAGCCCGCTCAGGGCTGCTGTCCGGGGAAATCTCAAGTCTCCTCAGAGGCTGCCTCAAGAGCCTTTCTTCCACTGACTTCTGAGAGCTGTACTGCGAAGTTCCTCTCCCCCAGTGACCTTCATAAGTGGCAGCTGTACCTGTCTGCGCAAGAGAGAAATAAAGTTTAAATGAGGCATGAATCAGTTTTCATCTTTGCTGAAGATTAACTATTCTAGGACTATTACACAAGGTGTTGGTTTCTCTGAATCACACGGAGAAGTCAGCTCCTTTCTGGGTAAAATCTGTCTTTAAATAAGACTTGGTTGTCTAGTTATTTGCACCAGGATTTAATAGTTTAAAGTTTCCAGTTTTCCATGGTGTCCACTTCTCATAATTCATTTAGGAAATGGTAATACTTGAGAACAGTAAACATTAAAAAATAACCTACAGAAGTTTAAAAATGTTTTCTTGGTAACCTGGTAACTAGGGTTATATTCTTTGGTATCCTACCTTTAGCATGTCATACGTTTTAGTAACAGGTGAACGGCCCCCAGCAAAATCATTTTCAACCAAGTGTAGATTGTAGACATACTCAGGAACACTGCTAGTTCGGTGAAGATTTCCTGTAATCAAGCATATATTAAAATAAGTGGGCCAATCAGTAAATATTATATAACAATAATATATTTTAAATTTAAGTAGTTAAGGTCAGGACTTCCCTGGTGGTACAGTGGTTAAGAATTCACCTGCCAACGCAGGGGACACGGGTTTGAGCCCTGGTTCGGGAAGATCCCACATGTCACGGAGCAACTAAACCTGTGTGCCACAACTACTGAGCCTGCGAGCCACAACTACTGAGCCCACGTGCCACAACTACTGAAGCCCTTGCTCCTAGAGCCCATGCTCTGCAACAAAAGAAGCCACTGCAATGAGAAGCCCACGCACCGCAATTAAGAGTAGACCCCACTTGCCGCAACTAGAGAAAGCCCATGCGCAGAAACAAAGACCCAACGCAGCCAAAAATAAATGAATAAATTTATTTAAAAAAATTAAGGTCAATGACAAGTACTAGATTTACATTAGTGTTTTTTAAGTGCTAGGTTATTAACAGGACCCTTGGATATGGCAAATGATTGCAGGTTATGACAACATTCTCCACAAGCTTTTCAAACTAAAAGTTGAATTAAAATTAAAAATATTTATTTAAAAAAATTTTTTTTGAGAAAAGGGAAGAAAGGAGAGAGGAGATTTTCACAAAGATCTAAAAATGTTAATTACAGTTAACAGTTCGGTAAGTCAGAGGAATACCCAAGGCAGAAACTCTGAAGCTTCCTGAGAGGATGTAGGTGAAGGCAATAAATATAATGGGTGGTGTGGTCAAAGAAAACATGGATCAGTTTGAAAAATGCCAAACCGGGGCCTGAGGCATTTAGCAACATGAGAGTTAGGCAGGAGAGAGAATCAACTTGTACACCACAAACAAATTGCCGGCTAGTTCTTAGTTTGGGGTATAACAAGTCAGCCCTTTCCTGCAGACACTGCACAGGAGGCAGCCCTTCCTGCTCAGCTCTGTGGGGCCTGCAGGGACTCTCAACTGAGGCTCCTCTTTGAGCTTAAAAAGCTCCCAGCTTTTTGTTTGTTCTTTTGCGATCTCCCACTGCCCTACAAAAAAAAAAAAGCCTAATCAAAATAATAAAAGATCTCTAAAACCTAGGTAATTTCTAGTTCCCTAACTTTAACCAAAATTACTCTGTCACGTAGCATTCTTTTAGAAATCAGAGGAAAAAATAAAATACTCAACTCTTGCAGGATTGAGAGACTTGTGAAAGATGTTGGGAATAAAACAACACAGGTAGACCCTTTCCAGTACAATTGGAACATAGCAACATACTTTTCCAATAAATTGTTATAGAGTCTAACTGACAATACTTTCACAAGTTATTTTGAGGTAGAGGCGGAATGAAGAGTGTTGTTGCCAGAGAGCTAAAAAGTATGAATCCATCTCAAATTATGTTTGTATATGTGTGTTACTTCCTGGAGCCAAATAATCTGGCTGGTAAACAAGTTTTAGGCCTCAAGGGCTCCTGGCGGAGGCAGGTGCAGGCTTGTAACTGTCACCCTAAAGACCAAGAGAGTTGAGTCAAGCCAGTCTTCTCCTGTTTCCAGGGGCCTGATTTCTTCTCAAGGGTTAGCAAAAGGTCAGGCAGCTCCTTAATTTTTAACTTCAATGACAGAGGATGCCTGGAACCTGGACATTGAATAAGGGAAAGGAATCTTCCGTCCGACCCCAGAGCAAAAGCTGTGAGAGGCTTAAGTAGTAGCTCTCAATGCCTGCCTGAGGCTCCTGCTGAGGCTGCCCAGGCTGTCGGTAGTCCCCAACTCGGGCCCCACTGTTCCTTCTCTCACCCCCACCCCCACCCCAGGCTATCAGGGGGGCAGGGCTGCAAGGGTCCTGCTGGTGTGGGAAGGGAGGCTAAATGTTTAGTTTACATTCTTTAACTCACGTTGTTGCTGAGGCTGCTAAGGCATTTTAAAGCAACTCCTTACATTTCAATACTACTTTTCTTTAAGGAGCTCAAATTATTTTATTTTTCAATACTTTGTGATGCAGAGTTAGCTATTGGCATGTCCCTTAAAAAAGAGGGAAACAAATTACTTGCTTCAAATTGTGAAGAGATTTAATATCGGGTTTGAACTCTGGGCTCATCCTTTCCACTGATCTCTACTATTTGACTGCACTGTGGCTCTTCTGAAATTGCCATTTATCAAAACCCTGGAGAGATTATTATTATCAGAGGTTTTTTTTAATGAGAACCAAAAACAGTCATTCTCTTTCCTCTAGAACCTTTACCTGGGCAACTCCAAATACTCTGTAAAAGTTCTTTATTTGCTGACATAAATCCTTAAAAGGAAGCTTCTCCTTCAGTTTTCAGATGAAAGAATTGAGACCCATTTACTGGTTCCCAAAATAACTACAAGGTAGTTGGTAACAGGGAATAAAACCAGATTAGATCTTTAAACCACAGACACTCTTCCTGTTCAAGGAAAGTTGTGACTCCTGATAGTCAACCTGCAGGATGGCTCAATAGATGGTTTCTCTAGTTAAAACGCCAATCTTAAACGACAAATAACGCAGATTAATTTGCCTAGGCAGTCGTTGAGTTTGAGATCAGTATAGTGGATTAATGAATTAGCAGCTGTGTTCTAAGATTTTAAAGAAATTTTAAACTGGGTAGAAT
Organism: Orcinus orca; assembly: GCF_937001465.1. NCBI lineage: Eukaryota > Metazoa > Chordata > Mammalia > Artiodactyla > Delphinidae > Orcinus > Orcinus orca. The sequence continues at coordinate 27,164,879 of NC_064569.1, forward strand.
TAAAAAATAAATATTAATCAGAATGGAAACTAACCTCTTTAAGGCAAGTCATTATTTTCTGTTCAATTGGAGAATAAAACAAATAATAATATGACAGTTAAACATATAAAATAACTCAGCCATGCCCTTCTCCAAAAACAGAAATAAGAAAGCAACAAAAACATATTATACATACAGGCACATACTGCTTTAAATAAATCCAACATAAAAATCCATATTTTCTAACATGGAAAATTAGAGCATGACTATATTTCAAAGGGCTTGCTTACATCACAGAAGTATGTGGGTATCTTCCCTAAGCTGAAGAAATCTGTGGACTTGGTCTGGAGCCTCCAACTCTACTCCTTTCCGTGTGTCTGGACAAATCACCTAGATTTATTTCCCATAATTCCACCTACTAACAGAGTTGCTGAGAGAGAGGTTTACCTGAGAAAGCATACATTCAAATACTTTTAAAATTGTAAAGCAACATGCAAAAATGAGATACGGTTTTAAAAAAGAATTTGGGTCACAAAATCTGTTTTCCACACATTTTCATGAATTAATCTGTTGTAGAAAGAGGGATAAACTAGTTTGCATGCTTTAATTTACACAGTGTTGTATCTAACAGTTTTGATTCGGGTACTGAATTTGGCTTTTTCTGGTTATTTTTGATTGACCCAGCCACTGAGGATGATCATTTTGTGGTTTTAACTGGTCATTCATTTCACTTACACGCTGCATAATGTGCTTTTGCTGTCTCCTAAAGAAGGCAATGATTTTTAGGGACTATTTCAAATTATTAATAATACTGACTCAGGCAACATTATCCACACCTTTTCTTCTAAGAACACTGTGGACATCTATGGGGCCCACTTTAAGGGAAATGCAGGACGCAGTTACAGAACTCCATCCTCCTCAAATAACAAGCAATTCAGGTCAAAGCAATTGTGGGGGCAGGGTGGAAGGGTGAGAACGAGGGGGGTTGGTTTCGATGGAAGGATTCCAAATTGCTCAGAAGGCTGCAGAGGTGCAAACCTCACGGGAAATGTAATTTTCTCTCTTTCCAATTCTGAATGTTAATCTGAATGATGTGATCCCTAAGCAGCTGTTCGTGGGAAAATATCTTGATTTCTGGTCATCTATGCAAGTGTTGTCCAAAATAATGAAATATTGTTAGGGTTAAAAATAGAAAATTAATTTCCATAATCAGTTCTTTGTAGCTTTTGTGACCAGCTTTATTACCCAATTGGTTAAATTTAATATAGTTATGAAATCAAATTGACAAGCCTCTATTGTGACTCCATTACCGGTATCTGGGCACGTTTAAAAATACAGCTTCCCTTATGGTAAGCAGATGATAGAGAGTTGCTAAACAAACAAACAAGACCTTTAAATAACCTGCTTATATTAGAGAGAAGAGAGTAGCATTCACATTCAGAGAAGCATCTTTTCTTTCAAGCATCTAGCACTCTCTGAGCATAGGTGAAAAACTGATTTGGTTCACACAGAGCTTTAAAAGGAGAATGTGTAGAGATGGAGGTATAAGAAATTCCCGTGAAAACAGGTATGCATAGAAATCAGTATGTGTTCACTACCAGTACTGATTTAAATGCTACAATTTATTGTGCTCACAATCACAAGCAGTTGCCTTCACTGTGTGGATTCACAATGGTCTTTTTGATGGAAAGAGATTAGATTCTGGAAGTCTGAAAGCTCTGAAAGCTATCACTTTCTGGTATTTGGTCTTTTCACAGCAACCTCTGGGTAGCAACAGCTCTCTTTCTCCATATACCTTAAAAAGATTTAACTACGTGACCTCTTGAAACTTATCAGAAGGAATTTGTATAGCAATTCATATTTAAATGGTCCTTAAAATAATTTACTAACAAAAGTAGGTACTTAAAAGAAAACACAAAATATGTAAGGACCCATCAAGAACCATACAACAGGACTCCTGAGCTGGTGAAGGATTTTCCTTTGCCTGTGTGGGCATATAACATAGAATTCATTTTCCTGGACTTAACATTAAAAAAAATATATTTCTTTTATCTTCTTCTGTTTTTACTTTCTAAGAAAAATGATCAGATATTCACACAAACCGCAATTCTACAACCTTGTGTGCAACTCAGGTAAGCACTTGCTCAGGCTGGAAGAGGAGCGGAATTTGTTGGCTTAAAAAACTATAGTGAAAAATTGTTTTAAAGCAGACCAAAGCCTAATAATGTTTTGCATTATTGAAAAATTAACAAAAAATGTGCAGTGCTGTAACTTACCAGTTAAGAAAGCTCACATAATCAACCATGAGGAACAACTCAGTGTACTGAGTGTACAGTTGGAAAGTACTGGCTATGAGTTCTTACAAAGTGGAATATGCCAGGAGTCAGTGTTGGTAGTACAGTGGTGAGCAGAGCTGGCTTCAAACAAAGTTGAATATGCCAGGGACAGACCAACAATCCTAGCAAAAGGTCCACATACTCCATGTGCCACTGTGTCACTAAGTCAATGGCTATCACCCACTAATAATATACTAACTAGCCACCAGAAGTCCTTATTTTTCAGGAGCCTCTTATGCAGTTTATGACATCAGTTTATGACATTTTGGGGGTAATCCTCAAATTACTGCTCTAGATAACCACAAAACACATATTTAAAAGGCCCTTAAAAAAAAAAGGCCCTTTTATACTGCAGGTGTCTATATCATGTATTTTGTTTGAGTAGCCAGAATATGTGATCATAAAATTTGTGATTATAAACTGGTAACTTAGCACACTAGTAAAGCACTAAGTTGGTACACCCTGGAGGTTTCTAAATCTATATGAATTCCTATAATTTATCACCTTACTTTGGCATTCTTGCCAATTCATTTTCTGAGATACCTCATAATGATCACTTGTAAAACTTTAGAACCACAATGACAAATAGCACATTATACTCACAGTGATGCAACTAATAGTCAAAAAAGATGAATTTAAAGAACGTTTTGCTTTAAAAAACTTGCTATAGGTTTTTGTAATGACTCAAGACATGATATTTCCACTGCCCCTCACTTGACAGTACTAACCTCTTCTCTCCCAACTGATACATAACTGCTGTCCCTTCTTTAAATCCACCAAATCTGCCAAATGTATTTTCAGAAAACCCCTGCATTTTTTCATGTTTTTCCCCTACTGAAACATCTTGTGCGCATCACAGTGATCAAATCTTTAGCTTGGATCAGGATGGATGAGGGACGGCTGCCTATACAGGGGCACAACTGAACTGAGTTTTGAGTGGCGTTTAAGAGTTAACCCAGCCAAAAGAAGGGAGAGGCGAGTGAGGGCAGTAGGGGGTGGGGGTAGGGATAGGAATCGAGCAAGATAAATCGCTGGTGTTTGGTTGGGTGTGGGAGTAGTGGTGATAGGACCCAGTTTGAGAAGATGCAGGCATGGAGAACTTGGAATGCCATGCTGAACAAGAATTTCACTCCTATAGAGAACAGCAAGAGACCGAAGTAATTTAAATCAGGGAATGATGTGCTGAGATTTTAGAAAGTTTACTACCTAGGTGAGGAATGAATTGGAGTGAGGCCAGATTTACCTTCTTGATATAAAGAATCACATATTTTACTACCATTTCTGGCACAGTCCTTCATCAGCACCTCACAAGTTAATGGTTGATTAGTCAATATTTCCTTGTACATTAAAAATATCCTAGTTATACACATTCAGTTTGCACTTAATCCTTCAGGCCTACATCTATCCTGTGGATTACCACAGTGGAGCCAAAATGTGAAGATGATAGTTGCATGTATGCTTTTGTCTTGGAGTGGATGGAAGGTGCTCAAATATTTCCTACTGTTTCTCTGTCATTCTGGGAATATAGAGAGAAAAAAAATTTTCCCCCAAATGCAGGCAGACGCTAAGTGATTAGAAAAGATGACTATGTTCGTTGTGGCAAGGTTGATTCTACATCTGCATAATATATATTTACTGTCATTCTCTTATCTGTATGGCTTGTATTTTATCTGCAATATTTTGGTATTCTATAAGTTCCTATGATCTGTCAAGAAAAGTTTCCATTTATTTTCCTCCTTCAAAGAAAAAGGTAATCAAGATACAATAATTCGGATGTGATCCTTCTCACCCGTATCCTGTGAACATATTAGTGAGATTTAAGATAAAGTGGGAATAATTTATTAAGCTTCTAATGAGCAGTATTTTCTTCTGGATATCAAGGAATTGCAGAACTTTGATTATGATGCTTTGGCCAATTAATATTGTTAAGCCTAAAGCTGATTACTCCAAGAAAACAAATATGTGAATTCTTTTAATGGTAATGGTGAGCTGTGTTTTCAAATGCTCAAGATTCTTTTTTCTAAATATGCCTTTTCATTTAAGTCTACATATTGATTGGGCTCCCCAGCTCATCTTTAAGCACTTAAGAATAGAGCAACTGTTTTTACGTCCTATATCCAATCACCATTAATGGCATAACACAAAATATACACAATAGATTTTTCAATCATTCTATTATAAGAAGACCTGAAATTCTGCTTATTGTTCTTATATTAATAAGTCAGGGGAGTGAGATGGCTCACTCTAGCACAAAGATTAAGTTTTCTACTAATTGTGTCTATTCCCACTTGCAACACTCCTTTTACTGTTTACTTCCCTAGAAGGAGTATGGTATTTATGTCTTCATACATTTGTGTACTGGCACAAAATAGTTGGAGTCCAACATTTATCTCAGAATTGTATAACTTAAAATTCTTGAATGTCATCTGAGATAGTATCAAATGATCTTATTACAGACAATATTAATCAAGTCTGATATATAAATTCCAGAGGTTTTAGCAGCATATTTGTTATACATTATTATCATAGATAGGTTGTCAATAATATGCTTGCTCTCAGAAAAGAAAAAAATTAAGCTTTTAATAATTTCTATTGATCAGACCAGAAATTCAATGAGTGTAAAATTAATGTTGACTATTTGAAGATAAAATAAAGTAAATATGTATGACCTTATTTTAACACATAGGGGAAAAATTTAAAGCTGATATCCAAAACATTTAGGAGAATAAGCCAATGTGAACAACAAATACCTAGAATATCTAATTCAAGTAAGCTGTTCCCATGACTGGAACTTACTAACACAGGGCATAAATAACATTAATGCAGTCTTTTAAAAAGCCTAAGTGAACAGCTGTTTTCTCTTAAGGAAATTTCTTGCACCTTGTCTGGGACACATAGAGCAATGTACTTTTATAATCAAACACTGTTAATACTTCCATTGATTCTGAAGCACCCCTACTCACGCCTTCACTCAAGACCTTATCCATAAAAGATGTGTTTTCACCATTTCTAGGGGAGGGGAGTTAATTTTTTTGTAATCACCATGTTGTTAACATTCTATTTCCTTTGACTTATTATAATCAGAAGAATTTCTAAAAAAAAAAAAAAAGGCACTTTTTTTTTTAAGTCATTGCAATTGATCTGCTAGACACTGGCAGACAAGGAAGTACATTAAATCATGTAGCACTACTGACATTTTACAATCACAGCAGCATGGCCATGTCCCTGCCACCCCACCATCTAACTTTTTTTCCTTCTCTCTTGATTTCTCCTGCTTTCTAAATGACCAGTCGCCTCGCTTCCAGAATTGCTTCATTCCTGGCATTCCTTTTTTTGGCAACAAATAATTCATACAGGATTTAAACAATGTCTAACTCCTCCCCACCCCACCCCGGGCCTCTGCCCCACAAATAATACCTATTAATTGCCTTTTTTGCAACCTTAGCCAATTTTCAGTCTTTTCTCCAAAATTCTTTCTGATTACAGATATTCAAAACATCTTGGCCAGGAAAACCATTTAAGTAAACAGCATGCCTTTGGCTGATTTCCAGAGAAGCTGCAAATTTTATTAGGATATTGTTCATTGTGTTTTATACGTATCGTATACATACAATAATTTAAAGCATGACTTTCTTCCTTACCCAGGCACCCAAGGGGGAACTGTTGTAATAAGTAAAGTAGTAGTACTTTCAAAGTAAATGTAATAAATAGAATATGGACACTAAAAATTCTTCCCTTTGCTAATACTGTACTTGCAATTCTTAAATGTCTTCTATGTGACTTTTATAAAAGAATTTTTTAAATTTCCTACAATACAGACTCATCTCACAGTGCTGCTATACACCTCTGTTCCACACACCACCACCCCCCCGCCCCCCACTCCCCCGTCCCCAAGAGTTACAGCCAATTTTAAAATGTTCAACACAATCTAAAATAACAAAAGTTAGAGTAATTTACAATGAAAACCATTCACTTATATAAAGGCATTAGAGAGAAGTTGACAGCTTAAAGACCCTTGCAGGGTATTTATCAACAAATCAGTCACATTTATCTCATCCCAGTTTTCAGCATATTATCTGCTGCCTCAATCTTACAGGTATGTCAACAATTCAGAATTCTCCAGGTCCCTGGAGCTAACAGCAGTTAACACCAGGGTCATTTCTTCCCGGAATTTATGTTGATACAGGATTCTTTCCAGGCCAGCACTGTTTCAACAACTGCCTGTCTGTTTCAACTTTAGAGACAGGATAGTAATACGGAAATAATAAAAACAATACTCACAACCATTAGGAGCCCCCAAACCTTTTCAAAGAACTTTAATTAAACAACATACACAAATCACCCCTGGTAATTGTTCCATGGTGTGTTAACGCTAAATTCCTTTGAAGCTGATTTCCCCTTTGAGTCTCAGAAAGCTGAGGTTTAAAGTAAATAGGTGTTGTTTGTTGCCTTATCTCTCTGCCTGGCTTGCACTTCTGTGTAGGCTGAGTGTATTTCAGCTTGTTGGGAAGCTCCTGTTGCAATAAAAATATTTCAAACACTTTGTTTCTTAGTTGGACTCAAGCAGTTGCCCTAAGCATTGGAGCAGAAGCATCATGACAGTGCCCTTTGTTCTATCTACGATATCAATTCTGTGAACTGTGTAATATTCCTGCTGTTCCCTCCTAGAATGCTCTTCCTCCAAACCCTTCCCTCTGTCCAATCCTACTGAATTTTTGAGACCTAAAATCCCAATTCCTCCAAGAAGCTTTTCAAAATTCCCTTCAGCTAGTAGTCTAACTCATTCTTCTAAACTCTATAATTCGTTGGCTCTTCTTCCTTTGGGTAGCTTACCATTTTTTATTTGATAACGCATTTTTTTAGAGAGAGCATTTTCCTTCTACAGACTTTGAACTCCTTGCTTTAAAGCAAGGAGAGTGTATGTTTAATTCAGCACCTGCATGGTGCCCTGCGTGAAGAACAGACTCACCTGATAGTTCCTGAATTCACCAAACAACATGAATGTGCCATTGTCAAGAGAACAAATCATGTGTGGGTTTGGGACTAAGCGTCCAATAAATATTGAGAGACTGACACATTCTTCATATGTGAAATGGATCTGCATATCTATCTCATATAATTGTCTTAAGGATATAATAAAATGCAAACATATTCTTGAACAGGGTCAGGCACATAGCAGATGCTCGGCAATGCTCCCTTTCCTTCTGTTCATTCCCTGCATTTATTGAATAGTTGATGTCTGGTTGCTCTTCCTAGCCAGCCATTCTCAGAGGGTAAGAAAGGATATTTCAGGTGCATCCCTTGTGTTCCCCTATGCAGAAGCAGCTAATTTGGTTTCAGTTTGGCACTGGACCTGCACAGACTAAAGGGGTGCAATGACTCCACTGGTCAAAAATTGACCTCAGTTGTCCTAGGGTCTTTAGTCAGACTCCTAAATGTAAATATACGTTCTTTTTTCCATGTGCTGTGGCAGTTCTATGTCACTGAGACCTCCCCACTCTCTCAGAACTATCTCAGTTTTATTTAAAGGAAAATGGGATGGGGGCTTAGAGAGGCTTAAGGTTTAATTAAAATCCCACTTTCTATTAATTACCAAAAAGCTTAACAATATAGCTGATGAGTAGTTTAAAAATTCAGGCTTGGGAGTTTAAGTACTACCAGTTTTGCTACTTACTACCTGTGGGAAATTGAGTGTTACTTAACTGCTTCGTTTCCTCATCTGTAAAATGGGGATTAAAGCACCCTACCTCACAAGTTTTTTTTTTTTCTGGAAACATAAGTAACATAATGAATGCAAACCACAGAGTTCAATTCTTGGCACATAGTAGGTACACAATTACATCAACTGTAATTATTAAACATCTCTTTACCTTCCAAGTATGTAAATATTGATTGCCTGATCCTTTAAAATTCTTTTACATAAATGTAAAACAATACAGCTTCGCAGGGTCTGCTGTTTTAAATCTCTGATCTGATCTGCAAGCATTTTTCTTTTTCCTAATGGGTTCTACATTTGCCATTTCTCAAGTTAACTTCCTAGAGAAACAGTTCAACATTGCAGGAAACAACTGATAACCCAACTTAACTGTTTAATTTCTTTCCTCTCGTTTCCATAATAAGCCTAGAATACTTTTATAATGAAAAAATAAATTAAACAACTAGTAAAAGAATTACTGAGTGGCTCTGATCATCTGACTTTTAGCAGGAGAGAAATGATATTTCACGTTCTCTAATTTTCACAACTGGTTTGCCATCTTCTTCCCCTTCCACCTCCTTTGACTATCAGTTACTAATATAGTGTTCTTTGTGTGTGTGTGTGTGTGTGTGTGTTGTTTTAACTCTGTTCACCTCCAAGTTTAATTTTTCGTAGGTACCAGCGCTGTGCTCACGAGTGCGTCGGCGGGGCGCAGCAAGGCCGGCGGGGCTGCTGCCGGCGGGGCCAAAGTCCCCTTCTTTCTCCTCCTCGTCACCCGTGGGGTGGGGTGATTGTTCCCCAGCCCAAACTCTCCTACCCAATCTTTTCACTTCCTAGATCAACCACTCGCTCAGTACACTGGGTGGAGTGCTCCGAAGTACCTGGGCGAAGCACCACAATCGCAATTTACAGGTTGTAGGAGCGCCAGTGTTTTCAGGTTTTCTTTTTAAAAATATTTATGGAGGTCATAGATACTTTAAAAATTTTTAGTAAAACCTAGGGGCGCTTTCTCCCAGAAAAATGATCATACCAAATTTCTGCAGAGAATTTCAAAGTATTTACAGACTGCCGGAGCCTCCAGATGAAGTCCCCTGGGGTGGGGGTGGGGGCGGGGGGGCCTAGGGGAATAGGTTAAGAAAGGGAATCTTGGACTGAATTCTTTTCATATATATATATATATATATATAAACACTTAATATACGTAGATACATATACGACACATCTGAGTAAGAGTTTGTTTTTAAAAACAGTGCTTTCCCAAAGTAAGCTGGTCTGAGTCTGGAGGCGCGACAGATCGTACAAAGGGCCGGCGACCCACAGGTGGGCAGAACACCAGGTTCCGCACCCTCAGGAAGAAGCGAGTCGAAGCAACTGGGCGCTGAGGGTGAGGGAGGGGGAGGGAAGGGATAAGGAGCAGGGTGGGGGCGGTACAGGGCACAGCGGGGCTCCACTCACCGTTGCCCACGAAACTGCGGCCCTTCCGGGCCAGGGTCTGCTGCACCTGCTCCTGGATCCGCAGGCTCTTGACCGCCTGGCCGCTGCTCCCCACCAGCTTCAGCTTGGCCTCGGAGGGCAAGGCCAGGCTGGAGCTGTCCAGCTGCCCCAGGATCTGCTGGCCCAGGACTGTACGGATGTAGCCGCACTCAGCCGAGGAGCCTAGAGCTGCCATGGGGCCGGAGCTGGCGACCAAGCCACGCGCCTGCCGCGAGACCTGCGGGCGAAGCTGCGGCGGAGCGCGGGGCACTGGTACGAGCCCCGCCCCGCCACGCCGGCCCCGCCTCCGGCCCCGCCTTCGCGCCGGTGAGAGGCCAGAGCTGCGGCGAGCGAGGCCTCGGGAATCCTGGCGCTGGGCCTTTGCCCGGGAGAGGGGGCGCGGCTCCAGCGCGGCAAGCGCAATCCGCCAGGGAGCTGGGCCGCGCGGGCCGCGCGCGCCGACACCTGACTAGTTGAACTCCTTGCAGGGAATCGGGAGAGGGGCGCGGTCCGCCCCAGGGCGTGCACACTCTCCGAGTCACCTCGGATCCTGTGGCCCGGGGCCGCGCACCGCTCTCTTTGCCTCGCCCGGCCTCGGCCCAGCCCTCGAAAAGGATGTGATTTCCGCTTGATTGCTCAAGCGCCGACCTCCAGGCACGTGCACCCTGGAGAGTCACTTCTGTTCTTGGGCTCGGGTTTGCCTCTGGGATCCGGGAGTGAGTAGTCTATCTGGTTAGTCAGGCTCTGTCAGACTGTTCGAAACATTTCGTGGACCTGGGGTGAGAAGGGGCTATTTGGTCAGGCGGAAAAGGAAGTAGGAGGGAAATGTGCCAAGAAGATGTCTTGTGTAAAATAAGACATTTTAAAATTGTTTGTTTTGTTTTTCCTTTAGTACAGTTTCAGGGACTGTGTCCTTTTTTTGCACAGATGCCGTCCCGTAAACCTATGTTTTTCCTCACTGAGAGTTTCTGTTTTCTCTTGCACATACTCAAATTGTACCCAGTACACTCTTGCTCACCCACTCCTCTCTTAGGAACACACCCACACAGAGAAACTCCAATAAGAGAGCACACTTGCAATAGGTGATACTTTCTAACAGCCCTGCTAACGTTGATGAAGTCCTCTTTATGATAGGCTCTTTGTAGGGGTCCCATGGAAGGAGCCTCTGACTTTCAGTCCTATCTTCCACAACTTATACTTACCCGGCTATTAGTTATGTTTCACACTTAGTTGACTTCTGAGAACTTGAGAGCTAAGCTCAACAGAAAGAGTCCTTGACCTTAAAGTTTACAACAAAGCCACTCCATTCGTCCTGCTTTCCCTCTTTAGACTTGAGAAGCAGAAAGAAAACACCTACCCCTGGTATTAAGATAATCTTCCCTTTGATTGCTTGGGATTGTATGTCCACTTTCCCTCAAATCACTCAGTTATTGCAGAACCCCACTTATTCAGTGGCTGGAGAACACAACTTCCCCTGTCCTCATTTTCCTACAGCATACCCTTCTATCTTCACACACACACTTAATGCACAGGTATAAGGCCTTCCGGGGGTGAAGAGGAAATCAAGGGGCCCAAAGCCTGGACAGCTGGAGCGGTGATAGCTCTGCCACCCTTTGTCAGCTTAAGTGAAGCCATGTGGATGGTGGGTCTTGGATGCAATTCCTTCTATCCCTGCAGGACCAGTCTTGTGAAGAACTCAATTATATAGCCAGATGTAAACATCCAAACCTGGTGCTGAGATTCAACTGAAAAGAGAAGGGTGAACTGAAGGGGAAGTGATATAGAGACTTCCAACATCAAACTCCATTCCTGTTCCCTTCTTCTTCCTCTCCCCCCTCCCTACTCCCGGCCTCCTGTGGCAGCTCTGTGAATGCTGCTTTGAAAGACAATTTCAGTACCTGCCCCACAGGGTCAGCTGGGTCATTCTTTGTTTTTTGTGCCTGGAGAGCCATAACTTACAAGGTCAGCTCTGTTTCCATCTAGATCCTTCACCACGGGGGTGGAGAGGAATGTTTCTCATTTATTTATTTGATTGAGCCAAACTTCATTTACTTTTTTCCTCTCAAATTGATTTTTTTTCCAAGTGTGATGTTGTAACTGACTAGCCTAATAACCTATTGAGCACGTAGACATCTTGGTATTGGGTAGTTGCATGATTTGACAGGATGGTTAAAAGCACAGCTTGTGAATGAGGCAGATCTGGGTTCAAATCTTAACTTGTCCTTTGTATACAGTGTGGCCTTAAGCAAGTTTCTTTACATTTTTAAGCCGCAATCCTCTTAACTGTAAAATGGGAATAATAAAAATACCTACCATGAAGTGCTGCTGTGAGGATTAAATAAGTGGTTCATAAGAAACACCCAATGAATAATTGCTCAGTACTCTTTAACAAACATCCTCCTGAGATCCAGTTTTGGATTTCCTCACCTCCTTCAGGTCTCTGTTCATATGTCAACTTATCATTTGGATGAGATGCTTTCTCTCTCTCTCTCTTTCTCACACACACACACACAGTCACTATTTGCCTTCTCTGCTTCATTTTTCTTCATAGACTTATTTTCATACACATGCTTTATGTTTAATTTATTTGTTGTTTCCCTACTGGACTGTAAACTCCATGTAAGCAGGGACTGTTTTGTCCACAGCTGTCTCTAGGACCTAGAATAGGGCACATAGTAGAAGATAGAGATATGTTGAATGAATGAATGAATGATGTATAAAAACACTTATATATTACATGAGTACTCAACAACTGTTAGTATTTAGGTATTCTACTAGTTAGCTATGTAATAGTCCCTGTAAATAAAAAACAAACTAAACTGAGGTAATTTTTGAATGCTTTCAGAATTCAATGATTTATTAGAATAATCCCTTTGAAAATAAGGTAAACATAGAAATTAATTAAAAGAATAACTTTGGAGGTGAGAATCCTATTGCAACAACAATGGTTATTTACAAGGTAAGAAATGCAGACTCTGGCATTGTGCCCCCAAACATAGTCTAGATGTACTTCTGTTCCAACAGAGTGCAGGCCCTGTCATTTTCTCTGCATTTACTGGGAAAGCTGCCTAGCCGATTTCCTAAACTGTGAGCAATACGTGTGAGATAACTGCTAATCGTAGTTTCTAGCCAACAAATTGAAGCGTGGAAATTAAACACTATGAATACTTTTGTGGTGTTTTGCTGTTCTACAATCTGCTACTTTTTAGTGTTTAGGTTCAGTTTTGAAAACTCTTCCATCTCTTTTTTTTTCATTTACCAACAGAATCTGATAAAAGGAAAAAAGAAAGTAAAATCACAGGAAGTTTGAAGTGGAGTGTAAATAACAGATAACAATTATGAGGCTACAGTTCCTTCTGCTGGAAACCTACAATAAGGATTCAAAAATTCTTGAGTTTTAAACTTGCATTTTTATCTGATTTACACACTATAGCCTTAAAACACTAATCTTTTATTGTTTTCAAATCTATAGTTAGGGCTTCCTCAGTACAATCTCTACTTTCTTTAACCATATATAAATTCCAATATGAAAAATCCAGGAAGTCACTAAAAGACTAAACATAGTATAAATTTTAGAGCAGAAATAATATTTTAGTAGAAAACATTAAAGAACATTAATGGCACCAAAACTCTTTGGTTCAGATTTAAAAAATAAACTCTAACATTTTCATGAGTATCTTCCCTTATGAAATATTTTCCTGTTACTATTTGTAGGCTACTAATATCTATTGCTTTTAAAACCTATTTCCCAGGAATTCCCTGGCAGTCCAGTAGTTAGGACTTGGTGATTTCACTGCAGAGGGCCCAGGGTTGATCCCTGCTTGGGGAACTAAGATCCCTGCAAGCCTCGCAGCCCGGGCAAATAAATAAATAAATAAAACGTATTTCCTAAATTAGTGTAAGAAACCTGGCAGATAGAAAATTTAATATAAACCACGGGCTTTATTTCCTCTTTTAGCAAATGGATATGTCGCCAAGGCAATGGTAGCAGGTTTATCTTTAGCCACATATAATGAGGCTGGATCAGGAGTGGAAAAGGAAGCTCTGAACATGAAGATGCTGAACACCACTCTCTGATGGGGACTTTCAACAGCAGTGAGGGTTAAAGTGTTTATCTTTAATGCAGACGTTCATTTTATCTGCTATTTTGGATATATTGTGAGTGTGTAGGTCTGAAAATTATTCTTTTTAAAAGACCCCAAATATGATGTGGGAGATGGAAACCAGGTGGGCAACCATGAGGGCTAGCAATGAGCAATTTGTTCATACAGAGGCTTTCAAAAGTTCCTTTCATGACTCATGGGCCTGTATGCTTTCGGTACATCAGTTAAAACTAGTACCTTCTGGGTGGATGACTACAGCTGATACATTAATGGTTGTCAGATCTTCCATCTCATGGCCAAAGAGGCTGAAGGGAGGGAAAAATTTGGTGGATTTCCACCATAAATTTTTGGCTTCCTATGAGACAATGTTTCTTACTTCTTTGTCTCTGCCACAGAACCTAGCAATGAGATTACTAGCAGGTGCTCAATAAATAGTTAATTGAATGTAACCTCTCACCTATGGGCATTTTGATTAATTAGCTTGCCTCAGAGGGGGCCCAGGTGCAGCTGGGGATCCTGAAGGCGGTGGCTTGGCCTGAAACAAAAATCTCAAAGTGACTTGAGTGCCCAAGGGAGCACAATGTTTAGTGTTTTTAAGCTTATGAAGCTATGAAGCTTAAGTTTATGAAGGTATCAGAGAAATTTGGTAGAATTGATTTTTTGTAACTTTGTAGAACAGCAGTCCCCAACTTTTTGGCATCAGGGACCAGTTTCATGGAAGACAATTTTTCCACGGTGTGGGGGGCATGGTTCAGGTGGCAATTCGAGGGATAGGGAGCGATGGGGAAGAGCAGACGAAGCTTTGCTTGCTTGCACACCGCTCACCTCCTGCTGTGCGACCCGGTTCCTAGCAGGTGGCAGACCGGTACCGTGGTTTGGGACCACTGTTGTAGAGGATCTAGCACCTCAGCATCATGCATTGTTTAAATTTTTAAAATTATTGCACTATACACTTTTTGAGTTGTTTGGAAATTATTTGAATACATGATACTGATTGATATACGTGTATGTATATTCAGTGACAAATAAATTATCTGTATTTTAGATTTGTCTCCTTTTTTGATACATACTATTATTTTTTTGCAATTCCAAAAACTGAAGCATTATATTCCATGTAGAAAAATAATACAGGCTTTGATTTTAAAGGCCTCATCACCCACCATTTTTCCTTCACAAATATTATCATAGAATGATATTGGGCTGGACAAAAAGTACCTTCGTTTTTAAAGTAACAATAAAAGACACATTTATTATTTTCACCAAGAACTTTATTGAACAACGTATTCACCCTTTTGTTCCCTACCTTTTGCCATTTTTCAAGCAAATTCATAATTCCATCTTCCCAAAGCTTTTTATTTTTTTCAGCAAAGAACTGTTCCAGGTGCCTTTTACAGTCTTTTACAGGGAATTGAAATTTCTTCCATTAAGAGAATTTTGTAAAGATTGAAATAAATGGAAATCTGAAGGTGCAATGTCTGGTGAATACGGCAGATGACTCAGAACTTCCCAGCCAAGCTGTAACAGTTTTTGCCTGGTCATCAAAGAAACATGCGGTCTTGCGTTATCCTGATGGAAGATTATGCGTTTTCTGTTGACTAATTCAGGACTCTTTTTGTTGAGTGCTGCTTTCATTTGGTCTAATTGGGAGCAGTACTTGTTGGAATTAATCGTTTGGTTTTCCTGAAGGAGCTCATAATAGAGGACTCCCTTCCAATCCCACCATATACACAACATCACCTTCTTTGGATGAAGACTGGCCTTTGGTGTGGTTGGTGGTGGTTCATTTTGCTTGCCCCACGATCTCTTCCATTCCACATTATTGTACAGTATCCACTTTTCATCGCCCATTGCAATTTGTTTTAAAAATGGAACGTTTTCTTTACATTTAAGTAGAGAATGGCACGTGGAAATACGGTCAAGAAGATTTTTTTCACTTAACTTATCTGGAAACCAAACGTCAAAGGGATTAACATAACCAAGCTGGTGCAAATGATTTTCAACACTTGATTTGGATATTTTGAGTATGTTGGCTATCTCCAGTGTGGTACAATGTTGATTGTTCTCAATTAATGTCTCAATTTGATCGCTATCAACTTCAACTGGTCCACCTGACTGTGGAGCATCATCCAGCGAGAAATCGTCAGCATGAAACTTCACAAACCGCTTTTGACACGTTTGATCAGTCACAGCACCTCTCCATACACTGCGCAAATCTTTTTTTGAGTTTCAGTTGTGTTTTTACCTTTCTTGCAATGATAAAGCATAATGTGCCAAAAGTGTTGCTTTTCTCCTTCCATCTTCTATATTAAAATGGCTACACAAAAATCCAGCAATTTTGATAAGTCTTTTTTAAATGTACGCTGATATGACAGCTGTCATATACAACCTAACAAAATTGTTTCCAATGAAGTTAAAGACAACTAAGTGCTACTAGGGCCATCTTACAGAAAAAACTGAATGAAACTTTGGGATAACTCAATACTTTAAAACATCCTCATAGAATGGTAGAGTGATATAAATAGTTTCCTGAGGCCAGAGCTTGATTTAATTTGTTGCTTTACCTTCAGCAAGTTACTTAAATTCACTGAACTTCAAGTTCTTTATTTGTAACGTGGTGTCTTTAATAGTATTGCCCTCACAGTATTGTTAATAAAATTCATTTAGATACTAAATATAAAACACTTAGATCTCCTAGTCCATACTAAGGATATCATTTATCTATAATTACAAAAAATCCACCCCAACGTTTAAGAGCTTAAAGAAACGATTTTTTGGATTGGTTCAAGATGGCAGAGTAGAAGGACGTGTGTTCACTCCCTCTTGCGAGAGCCCTGGAATCACAACTAACTACTGAACAATCATCAACAGGAAGACACTGGAACGCACCAAAAAGATACCCCACATCCAAAGACAAAGGAGAAGCAGCAATGAGATGGTAAGAGGGGTGCAATCACAATAAAATCAAATCCCATAACTGCTGGGTGGGTGACTCACAAGCTGGAAAACAATTATACCACATAAGTCCACCCACTGGAGTGAAGATTCTGAGGCCCACATCAGGCTTCCCAATTTGGGGGTCTGGCAATTGGAGGAGGAATTCCCAGAGAATCAGACTTTGAAGGCTAGCAGGATTTGATTGCAGGACTTTGACAGGACTGGGGGAAACAGAGACTCCACTCTTGGAAGGCACACACAAATTAGTGTGTGCATCAGGACACAGGGGGAAGGAGCAGTGACCCCATAGGAGACTGAACCAGACCTACCTAGTAGTGTTGGAGGGTCTTCTACAGAGGCAGGGGGTGGCTGCGGCTCACTGCTGGGACAAGGACACCGGCAGCAGAAGTTCTGGGAAGTACTCCTTGGCATGAGCCCTCCCAGAGTCTGCCATTAGTCCCACCAAACAGCCTGTAGCCTCCAGTGCTCAGTCACCTCAGGCCAAACAACCAACAAGGAGGGAACCCAGCCTCACCCAACAGCAGACTAGCAGATTAAAGTTTTACTGAGCTCTGCCCCCCAGAGCAACACCCAGCTCTACCCACCACCAGTCCCTCCCATCAGGAAGCTTGCATAAACCACTTAGATAGCATCATCCACCAGAGGGCAGACAGTGAAGCAAGAAGAACTACAGTACTGCAGCCTGTGGAATGAAAACCACATTCACAGAAAGATAGACAAAATAAAAAGGCAAAGGACTATGCACCAGATGAAGGAACAAGATAAAACCTGAGGAAAACAACTAAATGAAGTGGAGATAGGCAACCTTCCAGAAAAAGAATTCAGAATAATGATAGTGAAGATGATCCAGGACCTTGGAAAAAGAATGGAGGCAAAGATTGAGACGATGCAAGAAATGTTTAACAAAGACCTAGAAGAATTAAAGAACAAACAAACAGAGATGAACAATACAATAACAAATGAAAACTACACTAGAAGGAATCAATAGCAGAATAACTGAGGCAGAAGAACGGATAAGTGACCTGGAAGACAGAATGGTGGAATTCACTGCTGCGGAACAGAATAAAGAAAAAAGAATGAAAAGAAATTAAGACAGCCTAAGAGACCTCTGGGACAACATTAAAGGCAGCAACAATCACATTATAAGTATCCCAGAAGGAGAAGAGAGAGAGAGAAAGACCCAAGAAAATATTTGAAGAGATTATAGTCGAAAACTTCCCTAACATGGGAAAGGAAATAGCCACCCAAGTCCAGGAAGCACAGAGAGTCCCAGGCAAGGTAAACACAAAGAGAAACATGCTGAGACACATAGTAATCAAACTGACAAAAATTAAAGACAAAGAAAAATTATTAAAAGCAACAAGGGAAAAATGACAACATACAAGGGAACTCCCATAAGGTTAATAGCTGATTTCTCAGCAGAAACACTGTAAGCAAGAAGGAAGTGCCCCGGTATATTTAAGTGACGAAACAGAAGAACCTACAACAAAGATTACTCTACCCGGCAAGGCTCTCATTCAGATTCAACAGAGAAATCAAAAGCTTTACACAAGCGAAAGCTAAGAGAATTCAGCACCACCAAACCAGCTCTACAACAAATGCTAAAGGAACTTCTCTAAGTGGGAAACACAAGAGAAGAAAAAGACCTACAGAAACAGACCCAAAACAATTAAGAAAATGGTAATAGGAACATTCATATGAATACCTTAAATGTGAATAGATTAAATGCTTCAACCAAAAGACACAGGCTCACTGAATGGATACAAAAACAAGACCCATATGTATGCTGTCTACAAAAGACCCACTTCAGACCTAGGGACACATACAGACTGAAAGTGAGGGGATGGAAAAAGATATTCAATGCAAGTGGAAATCAGAAGAAGGCTGGAGTAGCAATACTCATATCAGATAAAATAGACTTTAAAATAAAGAATGTTACAAGAGACAAGGAAGGACACTACATAATGATCAAGGGATCAGTCCAAGAATAAGATATAACAATTATAAATATTTTTGCACCCAACATGGGAACACCTCAATACATAAGGCAAATGCTAACAGCTATAAAAGTGGGGGACTTTAACACCTCACTTACACCAATAGGCAGATTATCCAGGCAGAAAATTAACAAGGAAACAGAAGCTTTAAACAACACAATAGACCAATAGATTTAATTGATAATTATAGGACATAACATCCAAAACAGCAGATTACAGTTTCTTCTCAAGTGTGCACAGAACTTTCTCCAGGATAGATCACATCATGGGTCACAAATCAAGCCTCAGTAAATTTAATAAAATTGAAATCATATCAAGCATCTTTTCTGACCACAACACTATGAGATTAGAAAGAAATTACAGGGAGAAAAATACAAACACATGGAAGCTAAACAATACGTTATTAAAAACCAAGAAATCACTGAAGAAATAAAAGAGGAAATCAAAAAATACCTAGAGAAAAATGACAATGAAAACACGACAACCGAAAACTTATGGGATGCAGCAAAAGCAGTTCAAAGGGGGAAGTTTACAGCAATACAATCCTACCTCAAGAAACAAGAAAAATCTCAAATAAACAATCTAACCTTACACCAGAAGGAACTAGAGAAAGAAGAACAAAGAAAACCCAAAGTTAGTAGAAGGAAAGAAATCATAAAAATCTGATCAGAAATAAATGAAAAAGAAACGAAGGAAACAATAGCAAAGATCAATAAAATTAAAAGCTGGTTCTTTGAGAAGATAAACAAAATTGATAAACCTTTAGCTAGACTCATCAAGAAAAAGAGGGAGAGAACTCAAATCAATAAAATTAGAAATGAAAAAGGAGAAGTTACAATGGACACCACAGAAATACAAAGCATCCTAAGAAACTACTACCAGCAACTTTATGCCAATAAAATGGACAACCTGGAAGAAATGGAAAAGTTCTTAGAAAGGTATAACCTCCCAAGACTGAACCAGGAAGAAATAGAAAATATAAACAAACCAATCACAAGTAATGAAGTTGAAACTGTGATTAACATT
This sequence comes from Orcinus orca, assembly GCF_937001465.1. Classification (NCBI taxonomy): domain Eukaryota; kingdom Metazoa; phylum Chordata; class Mammalia; order Artiodactyla; family Delphinidae; genus Orcinus; species Orcinus orca. The sequence goes on from NC_064569.1 coordinate 27,184,443, forward strand.
CTTCCAACAAACAAAAGTCCAGGACCAGATGGCTTCACAGGTGAAGTCTATCAAACATTTAGAGAAGAGCTAACACCACCCATAATTCTCAAACTCTTCCAAATAATTGCACAGGAAGCAACACTCCCAAACTCATTCTGTGAGGCTACCATCACCCCAATACCAAAACCAGAAAAAGATGCCACAAAAAAAGAAAATTACAGACAAATATCACTAATGAATATAGATGCTCAATCCTCAACAAAATACTAGCACAAATCCTCAACAAAATACTAGCACACAGAATCCAACGACACATTAAAAGGATCATGTACCATGATCAAATGGGATTTATGCAAGGGATGCAAGTATTCTGCAATATACGCAAATCAATCAATATGATACTCCATATTAAGAAATTGAAGAATAAAAACCATATGATCATCTCAATAGATGCAGAAAAAGCTTTTGACAAAATTCAACACCCATTTATGATAAAAAAAAACTCTCCAAAAAGTGGGCATAGAGGGAACTGACCTCAACATGATAAAGGCTATATACAACAAACCCACAGCAAACATCATTCTCAATGGTGAAAAACTGAAAGCTTTTCCTCTAAGATCAGGAACAAGGCAAGGATGTCAACTCTCGCCACTATTATTCAACATAGTTTTGGAAGTCCTAGCCACGACAATCAGAGAAGAAAAAGAAATGAGAGGAATACAAATTGGAAACGAAGAAGTAAAACTGTCACTGTTTGCAGATGACATGATATTATACATAGATAATCAGAAAGATGCCACCAGAATTTACTAGAGCTAATCAATGAATTTGGTAAAGTAGCAGGATACAAAATTAATGCACAGAAATCTCTTGCATTCCTATACATTAACAACAAAAGATCAGGAAGAGAATTTAAGGAAAAAATCCAAATTTCCATTGCAACAAAAAGAATAAAATACCTAGGAGTAAGCCTACTTAAGGAGGTAAAAGACCTGTATTCAGAAAACTATAAGACACTGATGAAAGAAATCAAAGATGACACAAACTGATGGAGAGATATACCACGTTCTAAGGTTGGACGAAACAATACTATGAAAATGACTATACTACCCAAAACAATCTACAGGTTCAATGCAATCCCTATCAAATTACCAATGGCAGTTTTTACAGAACTAGAACAAAAAATATTAAAATTTTTATGGAGACACAAAAGACCCTGAATAGCCAAAGTATTCTTGAGGGAAAAAAGCGGAGCTGGAGGAATCAGGCTCCCAGACTTCAGACTACACTACAAAGCTACAGTAATCAAGACAGTATGATATTGGCAAAAAAAGAGAAATATAGATCAGTGGAACAGGATAGAAAGCCCAGAGATAAACCCACGCATCTATGGTCAACTAATCTATGACAAAGAAAGCAAGAACATACAGAGGATAAAAGACAGCCTCTTCAATAAGTGGTGCTGGGAAAACCAGACAGCTACATGTACAAGAATGAAATTAGAACACTCCCTAACACCTTACACAAAAATAAACTCAAAATGGATTAAAGACCTAAATGTAAGCCCAGACACTATAAAACTATTAGAGAAAACATAGGAAGAATACTCTTTGACAAACCACAACAAGATCTTTTTTGACCCACTCCTAGAGAAATGGAAATAAAAACAAAAATAAACAAATGGGACCTAATGAAACTTAAAACCTTTTGCACAGCAAAGGAAACCATAAACAAGACCAAAAGACAACCCTCAGAATGGGAGAAAATATTTGCAGATGAAGCAACTGACAAATGATTAATCTCCAAATTTTACAAGCAGCTCATGTAGCTCAATAACAAAAAAACAAACAGCCCAATCCAAAAATGGGCAGCAGACCTAAATAGACATTTCTCCAAAGAAGACATACAGATGGCCAAGAGGCACATGAAAAGTTGCTCAACATCACTAATTATCAGAGATATGCAAATCAAAACAACAATGAGGTATTTCCTCACACCAGTTAGAATGGGCATCACCAGGAAATCTACAAACAACAAATGTTTGAGAGGATGTGGAGAAAAGGGAACCCTCTTGCCCTGTTGGTGAGAATGTAAATTGATACAGCCACTATAGAGAACAGTATGGAGGTTCCTTAAAAAATTAAAATAGAATTACCATATGACCCAGCAATCCCACTACTGGGTATATACCCAGAGAAAACCATAATTCAAAAAGACACATGCACCCCAATGTTCATTGCAGCACTATTTACAATAACCACGTCATGGAAGCAACATAAATGCCCATGAACGGACGAATGGGTAAAGAAGATGTGGTACATATATACAATGGAATATTACTCAGGCTTAAAACAGAATGAAATTAGGTAATTTGTAGAGATGTGGATGGACCTAGGGTCTGTAATACAGAGCGAAGTTAGAAAGAGAAAAACACAAACTACCACTGGCATTTTTCACAGAACTAGAACAAAAAATTTCACAATTTGTATGGGAACACAAAAGACTCTGAATAGCCAAAGCAATATTGCGAATGAAAAATGGAGCTGGAGGAATCAGGCTCCCTGACTTCGGACTATACTACAAAGCTACAGTAATCAAGACAGTATGGTACTGGCACAAAAACAGAAATATAAATCAATGGAACAGGATAGACAGCCCAGAGATAAACCCACGCACATGTGGTCACCTTATTTTTGAAAAAGGAGTCAAGAATATACAATGGAGAAAAGACAGCCTCTTCAATAAGTGGTGCTGGGAAAACTGGACAGGTACATGTAAAAGTATGAAATTAGAATATTCCCTAACACCATACACAAAAACTCAAAATGGGTTAAAGACCTAAATGTAAGGCCAGACACTATCAAGCTCTTAGAGAAAAACATAGGCAGAACACTCTATGACATAAACCACAGCAAGATCCTTTTTGATCCACCTCCTAGAGAAATGGAATTAAAAACAAAAATAAACAAATGGGACCTGTGAGTCCCATCTGTGAGCTTGGATACCCTTAGAAATCAAGTGCAGTTAATCCAGACATATTTCACTGGATGTGAAGGATTCCCTGTTGGTCCCCTACTGGTTCAAAAGTGGATGGACTTCCAGTATTTTCATCATCTCAGTTATGTCACTGGTGCTCCAATGATCATCATCTTGCATTATATTTATATATACTTATTAATAATTTAAAAAATTATTAAAAATGCAAATTTGAACCTCAAAAGTGATTAATAGTATAATTTTATTGTGGCATTCCTACTTATAATGATAAAAGAAGAATACACGACACCTTTACAATAATAAGAAGGACAGCGTACTATTCACTTGGAATATCGTTGCTGTAGTCCAAAAGAAGAGCAATTACCAAGAGAACATGTAGATGAGAAAAGGTAGACAATTGTTAGTCCAACACCATTATTTCACATTGCTTTTCCATTATAGTCGTAGTCCATTCATGCTGCTACACAAAATATCATGAACAGCGTAGCTTAATAACAATAGACATCTATTTCTTAAGTTCTGGAGTCTGAGAAATCCAAGATCAAGACACCAGTAGATTCAGTGATTGGTGAGAACCCACTTCCTGGATCACAGAAGGCATCTTTTCACTGTGTCCTCACATGGCAGATAGGGAAAGGATCTCTCTGGGGTCTGTTTTATAAAAGTACTAATCCCATTCATGAAGGCTCTACCTCCATGACCTATGCATCTCCCAAAGGCCTCATCTCCTGATACCATCACATTGGGCATTAGGTTTCAACATATGAATTTTAGGGGGACACAAACATTCAGACAAAAGCAATTCTGTTCTGTTCACTTTTATTAGGTCTGAAGAATGGACCCCAGTTTAAAAATTGTCCAGGTGAGGTTGAGCAATGGGGGTAGTAACCTTTTTTATTTCTTGATGAAATACACTTGTGCCTTAGTTCTTTCCTCTTCCTGGAAGATGCTTTCCCCACATTTTCATGGGATTGACTTCTTGTCATTCATATTTGTTTAAATATCTCCTTCCCAGAAAGAATTTTCCTGGCCAACCAGTCTGAAGTACCTATCCTATCACTCTGTACAAAGCACTTACAGGACCTAATAGTTTTCTTATTTACAGAAGTATATGTATTCATATTTGTTATTTCCCTACTAAAATGTAAGATTCATGGAAGCAGAAAGTTTTTCTTGTTCACCAATTCATCTGAAGTTCTTAGAATCCAACATATAGTAAGCTCATGGGATTTGTTAAATGAATGCATAATAGAAATACATTTAAATTTTAGTTCTTCACTCTTTAATAGAATTTAAGTGTGGGGACAAATCGTTTTGTGTTTTTCTGAAAAAAAATGGTTTATAATGGAAGATGGGATTCTAGACTTATTTATTGATACTAATTTTATTTCACCAGATTGAACTAAACTAGTCCAAATTTAGAACATGTACAGGTGTGCTCTTTTTAAGCTTTAAGTGTTGTATCTTAGATAGCAGGAAACATTTTGAAGAAATATTCTGGCCATAGAACCAAAGTCACATAGGAATCCTAGTGATTGCCCTGTGAGACAGAAAAAGGGGTAAGAAAGTAGTCCTTCTGAAGTTGTGATTGTGGCAACAGCTTCTGATAAAATGGTTCAGAATGATTTGGTGGGTGTTTTGATTGACCCTGCTAATATTTCAATGTTGTAGGTTTCAGCAGAAATGTTAAGCTTTGGAGCCATAAATAACAAGGCAATAGTTGACTCAAATGAAATTTCAAAAATGTTATCAGGAAAGCACTTAAGTGAGGAAATGACCCCATTAACGATTGGTTGCATAAGGAATCAAGACAGCATTAATTTCATGGCATTCTAAGATCTTTTTCATCAACCTCACTGTACCAAGCTGACTTTATCTCACAGTATGGAACTCTCCAGTGCAAACATTCTGAACTAGCCAGGCTCAAATTCTTATCACACCCTAAAAATTGTTGGTGCTCATTTACTCTGATTTTCAGTGGCTGCCTAGTTTATTTCTACCCGTCTTTTAAGGTCCAATTTATGCTTCCTGTCCTTAGCAAGGCTGATTTCATTTGCCCCCATGGGTTTCCCCTTGCCCTACCCTCCAGACTCCTTAGATTCATTTGTTTTTGCTCCTGGGAATTAAATGACATGGCATTTTTAAGAGTTCAGACTCGTTCCTGAATAAGGATCACAGTTTTATGTTTGTTTGCTTATGTAATATACATAAGATAAAAATTAAGGGATAAAAAAGTAACCAGTAAGTGTATGATATATAAAGAAATATACCATAATAATTCAGAACTTAGCCTCTAATTAGAGGCTAAATTAGATAAACCTGGATTATTTTTCATACTCTGACACTTTATACTTATTTCATCTTGGTCAGATTGTTAGACTTCTCTAAGCCTTAGTTTCTGGCTTGAAGATAGGGGTAATAAATAATACCACATTTAATAGGGCTAATGTGACAAGTGAAATAACAGATATAAAAATTCTTTATAAATCATAAAGCATTATGTGAATGTTAAATATTATCTTGCATATTTTAGAATGTTTGATATGTACCGTCAAAGTAACAGATTGTGTTAAAGCTAACAATATGCAAGACAGTAGCTGAGAACTTGGTATCCAAAAGAATAAGGCACATTCTTGTGCTGGATGCCTTTCTATTGTAGATAGGAAGATAAAACAAAAATATGTCAAAATTTAAATAACAATAGCATGTCAAAAGTTATTCAAGGCAACAGTAAAGGAGGTGGTACAATATGATGTGCCAAATAAATTGGAAAGATAAACAGTATTCCTTAAGTCCCAAGAGTAAGAGATTGCTTTCCAGTTGGTGCAATCAAGAAGGATATTTGTAGAGGCTGTGACTAGGTGTTAACTGAGCCACATCTTGAGGGCGGGTAGCATTTGATTAGGTGGAAAGTGGGCAGAGGGTATAAGAAGGTGGGCAGCAGATGTTTGGAGGTAGAAAAGTGTGATAGTTGGAAGTCTGACTAGGAAAGTAGTCTGAACCAGAGTAACTTCAGCTTATGTTCGCAGATCCAGTTGGGCATTATAATGAAAGAGGGAACTTTAAAAATTATACAGATTCCAGTTAAAATTTAATCTTTTAGAATGCCAATTAAATCAGAATCTCTGAGGTGTGGCATCTGGAATCTGTAGCTTGAAAAAACTTTCAAGGTGATTGTGATAAACAGCTAGGTTTGGGAACCACAAGTAAGAAGGATTAGTGAACCATAAAGCAAGAAATCTAGTTGAGGTCCAAATTCCAAAGGCCTTGGATATTAAGAGTAGGTTTTGCCCTTTATGTAACAGCAGTTCTCAAATTTAGTAATGTATGGATATCTTTAAAAGGGAAAAATATCCTTGGGGACTCTATGATAAAACTGCAGGAGTCATAGAGAGAATCATAGAAAACTGTGGAGAATCATAGAAAACTGCCACCAACTTGTAAGAAGTGGATTGACAAAATAATTATTCAGATTTGGTAATTTGCAGGTATTTTCTTGAAAATAAGTGGAGTAAGTCTGCCAATTCAAGGATACTAGCTACAAGTATTTGTTACAAATGACAAGATTCAAGCTTTTAAGCAAAACTTAGAATTTCAGAAAACATGTATCTGCCACCATTGTGACCTTGAAAGCTTCCCATATTTTTCTAATGAGATTTATGGTGATATTAACAAATATGATTTTTTGGTTATTGTGTAATATGATGTACCAACATTTTGAGGAGAGATATAGCTCAGTAAACCAACATTTATAATGTTAAAATCATGCATGGATGAAAGAGCTATTCAAAGTGCTTAAATAGAAAAATGGATTTTAATGTTACCAACTAGGAAAAATTCATTAATATAGTTTCGGATTCCACATCACAACTAACCTTTAAGATTCTACCATTTGTTACATTTTCATGTAGTATCAAAGAAAATGCCTACAAATATCTGAAAAAGCTATTAAACCACACCACCCCTTTTCAACTACATATCGGTGTGCAGCTAGATTTTCTTCCTATACTTCAATAAAACAACTTATCACAACAGATTGAATGTAGAAGCAGATATGAGAATCCAGCTGTCTTACATTAGTTGTGAATATATAAAAATTCCACTTGTCTCCAAATATTTTCATTTTGGAAAATACAGTTATCTTTCTAAGACATATTTATGTTAATATGTAATGGCTCCATTATTTTTAAAAATTCTCAGTTTTAATTTCTAATACAATAAATATTGATAGACATGGCCAACACAATCAAAAGCTCTTTGGGTTCTTTAAAAATGTTTGAGAGTGTAAAGAGTTATGGAGACCAAAAATTTTGAGAACTGCTGGTTTAATTGAAGTAGTCCTACCAATTCCTTTAGTTTTCTGTCTTAACGGAGGCTGGTGGCAGGAGAAGAGATGTGGTACAAGAAGTATTACAGCTGCACCTCAAAAAGTTATAGATAAAATTACCGTATGATCTAGCAATTCCACTCCTAACTACACCAAAATTAATTAAAAACTGTTACTCAAACAAATGTATCAATACACACATGTTCATTGCAGAGCAGTGTTTTTCAAATTAGCCAAAAGGTGTAAATAACCCAAATGCCCATCAACAGATGAATGGATAAACAAATTGTGATATAGACATACAATAAAATGTTATTCAGTCATAAATAGGAATGAAGTATCAATACATGTTGCAATACAGATAAGACCTTGAAAACATTATGCTAAGTGAAATAAGCTAGACACAAAAGGTCACATATTGTATGATTCTGTTTATATGAAATATCTGGAATAGGTAAATCCATAGAGACAGAAAGCAGACTGGTGGTTGGCAGGGCCTGGGAGAGGGGAATGGGGAGCATTGGGTTGGCCAAAAGGTTCATTTGGGTTTTTCCGTAAGATGGCTCTAGTAGCACTTAGTTGTCTTTAACTTCATTTGAAACAATTTTGTTGATTGTATTGTGACAGGTGTCATATCAGTGTGCATTAAAAAAAACACTTAGCAAAATTGGTGAATTTTTGTATAGCCATTTTAATATTGAAGGTGGAAGAATAAAAGCAATGTTTTTGGCATTCTATGTTGTATTATTTCAAGAAAGGTAAAAACATAACTGAAAAGCAAAAAAAAAAAAGATGTGTGCAGTGTATGGAGAAGGTGCTGTGACTGACTGAACGTGTCAAAAGAGGTTTGCAAAGTTTCATGCTGATGATTTCTCTCTGGATGTTGCTCCACAGTCAGGTGGACCAGTTGAAGTTGATAGCGATCAAATTGAGACATTAATTGAGAACAATCAACAGTATACCACACTGGAGATAGCCAACATACTCAAAATATCCAAATCAAGTGTTGAAAATCATTTGCACCAGCTTGGTTATGTTAATCCCTTTGACGTTTGGTTTCCAGATAAGTTAAGTGAAAAAAATCTTCTTGACCGTATTTCCACGTGCCATTCTCTACTTAAATGTAAAGAAAACGTTCCATTTTTAAAACAAATTGCAATGGGCGATGAAAAGTGGATACTGTACAATAATGTGGAATGGAAGAGATCGTGGGGCAAGCAAAATGAACCACCACCAACTACACCAAAGGCCAGTCCTCATCCAAAGAAGGTGATGTTGTGTATATGGTGGGATTGGAAGGGAGTCCTCTATTATGAGCTCCTTCAGGAAAACCAAACGATTAATTCCAACAAGTACTGCTCCCAATTAGACCAAATGAAAGCAGCACTCAACAAAAAGAGTCCTGAATTAGTCAACAGAAAACGCATAATCTTCCATCAGGATAACGCAAGACCGCATGTTTCTTTGATGACCAGGCAAAAACTGTTACAGCTTGGCTGGGAAGTTCTGAGTCATCTGCCGTATTCACTAGACATTGCACCTTCGGATTTCCATTTATTTCAATCTTTACAAAATTCTCTTAATGGAAGAAATTTCAATTCCCTGTAAAAGACTGTAAAAGGCACCTGGAAGAGTTCTTTGCTGAAAAAGATAAAAAACTTTGGGAAGATGGAATTATGAATTTGCTTGAAAAATGGCAAAAGGTAGGGAACAAAAGCGTGAATACGTTGTTCAATAAAGTTCTTGGTGAAAATGAAAAATGTGAGTTTTATTTTTACTTAAAAACCGAAGGCACTTATTGGCCAACACAACTGCTTAATGGGTACAAGGTTTCTTTTTGGGACGATGGAAATGGTTTGAAACTAGTTAGAGGTGGTGGTTATACAACATTGTGAATATAATTTATGCCACTGAATTGTTCACTTTAAAATAGTTAATTTTATGTTATGTGAATATCACCTTAATTAAAAAAAAAAATCATGGCTGGGTCATCACCAGATACAAAACCTGGCACTTGGCATAGATTCAGAATCTCTTTTTCAATTTTACTCAAGTAAGCATAATTAATGATATCTGTTTTCTTTCTGTTGGCAGTATTTCAAGTATCTGGTGTTAGTGTAATCAGTATTTTGGCTATTATCAGAATTAGCAGTGCAATTTTTTTCTTGGTATTCTTCCTAGTTGTTTTTTCAGGAAAAAGGCAGAATTAGGCAGTATGTTAAAATCACATCAGTATTTCTTATATAAATGATTGGTTTGGGCAAGTCTGTTTTTAGTCACAAATCTCCTTTGAAGTCTAAAAGCAAGCAAGAAACTTGATATTGCTGACATTTTTTAACAGGAGAGCTATAGAAATGTACTGAGTGTTACAGAAAGAACACAAGAAAACATAATCTTAATTTTATCAGCCAAAGGTGGGATTACTAATTAGGTTCTTTGTCCAAAGGATAGGTTCTTCTGTCCCTCACTTAGCAAAATTTTGAGAAATATCCTATACATGTTGGATTGGGGCAGAGCTGCTGGCTCACAGTTCTCGAGTTTGCCATCAGCCCTTCTTCCCTGGTAACCAGAAACAATATGACTCATCAAGAAGATTGCATATTATACCATTATGCAGGGCTCTTTGTATTTAACTGGTAGTCTAATTTTCCTTGAGGTCTGCACACTGGGCACTTAATAAATTGGTCAGTAGCAAGGTGATCATATTTCTGATAAGACAAAGCAACATCTAAAGGAGAGTGCAAAAACCTGAGAAGGTGTTTGAGTTAGAATTTCTGACCTTCAGATTAGGGTGTGGGGGTGGAGGAGGCAATATTCTGGCTTCAGTTTCTTCATTTGTAAAGATAAGTTAATGGTACTATTCACACAAGGTTTTATGAGAGAATGTACTTATGTAAAATGTCTTATTTAGGATTAGGTATGTAATTGGCCAGTTTAGGGAGTGCTACTGTTGTTGTTGCTTTAAAAATATATTTGACATATAACATTGTGTAAATTTAATAAGGGAGTTTGTTTTTATTGCTTGTCATAAAAGGGAGGATCAACAGCTCAGTTTTCTTTCAATTGAAAAATAGATATATCAATAAAGCAAAATATAAAATTATTGCTATTAAGGGAATGTATGCTATGTAATATTTAAAGAAGGGAAAAATAAAGAGGCAATATGACAAAAAGAAGATTAGAGTAAGTGGAATGAGAAATGGAGTGCAACCAAAAAATTCCTTTTGAGTGATGTATGAGGATGTGAAAACGTAAAATTGTTCAGTTAAATAGAATATCAGGTCAGCTTATATTCTCTAATGTTACAAATTAGGAGAGGTATAGGGCAAAGTGGAACAGAGATTTCCAATCCTTACTGATGCTGAAACTTGGTCTCTGTGCACCGGTGCCAAACTGATTCTTAGAAACAGGGTTCTGGGTGCTTTGCCATGCAAAGGGGGACATGGTGGGCTCCTGCCCTCGAAAACTGTGTGTCCCACCTGGAAGGATTTGGTAAGGAGTCTTATAGCAATGGTTCAAGGGTGGTGTGGCTGATAAGATTAGGGTGTGTGCAGGGACTGCACTCCTTTTAATCTGGCCTCAGGTGGTATTCTCTGGAATGAAGAATGCTGGCATCTTCCGTTTATTGGGGGTTTTATTTCTATAAAAAGTTCAAAAGATATTGTTATGTGTATCCCTTGTGTCAGAGCCAGGACCCTGCCCCAAGGCTGTACTATTGTTTCTTGGCTGCTCTTTCCTCGTCTCTGCATCCTCTCTCTTCCCTGATTAACAACTCTTTGAATCTGCCCTTTGGGACTCTGGGAAGGTTGTGGAGGCTGGAGTCTGTTCCCTACAAACAAGGAATGGCTTCCATGCCCAGGAGCCCCACAGGATCCTGCTCGGTTTCATTACTGATATTTAGAATCACTCTGAGAAACTTAAAATATAAATCCCTATGCCCCATTCCAGAGATTCTGATTCCAGAGTTCTGAATCAGAGTTCTGAACCCCATTCCAGAGTTCTTGGGTGGAGTCCAGTGATTTGTGTTTTAAAAAGATCCCCAGATGAACTTTGATACATAGCTACATTTGAGAACTGCTGATATGGGAGTGGAATATTTGTCTTTGTCTAGTAATGTCTGCTCAGTATCTTCATGTAATTGCCTTCTCTCTGCAGAGCAAGAAAAAGAAACAAGGTGGAATAACCCAATTTAAAACTGAAACAGTCATTACCTCTAAAAAATGTCCGTAAGAATATTAAAAGTACATTTGTCTAATTTTTCTTTTCTGGTGACTTAAGAAGGAGGCAACGTCTATTCCTCTCCAAAGCCGGAGACGAGCTACAGTAGTGACATCAAGTGGTTGTCATAGGGTATTTCCCTTTTTATTTGAGACCTTGATATTTAAACAAATTAAATTAAATAGTGTTGTTTTCCTTTTCTTCCTCCAAACAGAGAATGTATTCTTTAATGCTTATACATTTCACTCTCTGGAAATGCTAAAAGAATGAAAAAAACAACAAACAAAATTTGACCCTGACATGTGATCCTTTGAATGCTGATCCAATATAAACACCTTTGTTTAGTTGTTTATAGAACCAGGTGGTTTCAGTGAAGTGAAAGAAAGCCTAAACTAAACTCTACATGCAAAAACTATGATAATGCTGATGAAACAGTCAGTGTATTTAAAATAATAAGACACATAAATTAGGGAGCACTATGAACTTGACTAAAGTGAGACTACTCCAGGCTGATGCCAAGAACTCAATAGACTATCATGAAGGTCAAAGCTCCCTTTGTAATCATCTGTGGTAAGCTAAAGCTTAAGTATCCAAAGAACAACAACACTCAAAATGTCTTGATTAAACAAACGAAGTAAAAGTAGATTTGGAAAGCTTTTATACTCTAAAGACCAAAAATGTTTATTGATACATAATGCTTTATGCAACTCAATCCGTGGAAATCAGATTTTATAGGAGAGAAAGTAGAGGTGGCTCTCAAGATTTCTACTTTATAATAGCATTTGTCAAAGATCTCCTTTAAACAGTGACCTCACCTGTATAGTTATACCATGACTAAGTTTATAAAAATTTTATATACACACTTAAAAAAATACATTTGCTAAACAGAGTAAGACATGCCCAAATTACAAACAAAAGAAAGAAGAGGAAGTTAGGCAATTAATTGGCATGTAGACAAGAAAAATGTATTTAGTTACTCTGGACCGTGACTCTTTCAAACACTGGCAGAAGAGAACACAATTATAAAGAAGAAAGCATAAAGGAAATGGGATCACTCTTGGTCTATTTGTCTCAGGGACCATCATTTTGAAAGTAGAACCAACCAACCGATTTGGTTAAAGAATCAACAGTAAGCATCCAGATTAGCCACTTATACCAGGCTACCTGTGCTATTGTGAGAACTGTAGGACAAAGTCACCAATTTACAGGAAGTACTCTTTACTTTTCCTCCTGTGTTTCTCAAATGTCATTTTTCTTAGTTTTTCTTCATTATGTCTATCCAACACTTCTAAAATCTGAAAAGCAAAGGAAAGATGTCTCATTTTAAAATGATATATTTAACCACTATCTAAGTTGGGGAAAGGACTGGTCCTTTGTTTAGCTCCTAGATACTCATTTTAAGTCATTAGTAGAAAGCTGTCACATTTAGAAAATTGGCAAGAGGAAAATTGATATAAAAACTAAAAACAGCAGTTTTTAGTACATGGATCATGAACTTGCTGTCATTGACAATTTAATGATCAGAAATAATAAGCAGGGAGAGAATTTTTAGGAATTATCTATTTTTGAGCTAAATGTTCTAAAATTTGTGAATGACTGAGTGATGAGGCATTCGTCCGCATTTCACATTCATATGGGAATAATAGGGAGAGATTAATGAGTATTTTTCTTTAGTTTCTGAGTAATAAACAATTCCAAGATGAGGCAGAGTGCTTTGCCTTGCTTTAAACCAAGAGTGTCCCTGGATTGAAATACTGGGAACTTTATAAATCTCTATGAAATTATGTAAAGGCCCCAAATAAGAGGACTGAATTTTCACTTTTATTTTACCCAATCAGATGTTAAAATGGATTGAACAAAACTGTGTCTACTTGGACAATGGGCATAACATAAAAGTTTATATTGTAGCCAATAATAGTTGTCCTTTTGTCAAGTCGTTCTGTAATTTTTTTCCTCCAATGAGTATGTATTAAGCACTGACTGAGCATGAGATAAAGCTGGAAGAGTAGACTGGGCCAGAACATGAATGACACATATTTTCTTCAGCAATAAATGGATATTTTCAAGAGAACAAAAGAGATGATCAGGTCTTGGGAAGACATAACAGGTAGTCTGTAAGACATTTTGGTGGGGGATGAGACCAAAGGTAGGGAAACTGGAGAAATGGAGAGGAGGGTAGAATTAATGGGGTTGCCTTGTGTGAAGTACTGCTGTGTATCTTTATTTCACAGGCTTGTGTTTTATATTCTTCTAACCTTATTATTATTTTCTATAAAAAAATCTTCTGACCTAAGATGCTTTCTTAATCACTGCAACTTAGTGAATGTGAAAGTCTAATGGGCTAAATTCTGGTAAGCAAAACTGGCACTGAGGAATGAAGGAGAACATTACTGACAACATTGGATATACCAGGGGTCATCTACATATTTTAGGGGGAATTCAGAATTTATTCCAGTATCTCCTTTTATCCAGAGGAATGTTCTCCTGTACAACCTTATTGGAATAAGGTTCTATGTTTTAGGGTAGATGAACTGGAGGAGAAGAAGTGGGTTGCAGACTAAGTAACTTCCAAGAGTGATTTCTTTTCTGTTCTTGTCTGGCAATATGATGGTGAACGATAAGTTGCCCAGAATCAAGCAGTCACTAGGAGGTGAGGAGTAGAGGCAGTGTGGAAAGACTATTTATAAAATAAGTTTGGCAGAGAATAACAAGAGGTTACTAGGAAAGGAAAATAATGGCATTAAGGAAAAAAATAAGAAGGGGTAAAAACACAGTCTTTACTGGACATTCCTGATTCCAGTTCAGTCATTCCCTGGGTGCTCTTTTCACTCATTTCCTTATTTGTTGTTTTCTTTCTTCAGGTTCCTTTTGAAAATTCATGTTTCTCAGGAAGTCTTTCCTAAAAATAATGATCACATCATATACTACTATATACCCCATACATGACTTTTTAGCTATAAGTATTAATTATTCTATATCTTTGTACATGTTATATATTTTTGCTCAGTTTTTAAAAAGTCAGTCTTTCAAAGATCAGTGTGACTCATGTATTTAACCCTAATACCTCTTACTACACACAAACACCACACATATAGGAGAACTATTGTTCTTGTTTTTGTCATCCTACTTAAGTCATCTTTAAGTCTTTCATTCATTCAAAATATTACTTACCCTATGTGATGAAGTGATGGATACAAAGTGAGGCAGGTAGGACTCTGGCTGCCATGCTGGTTCCTGCTCCTAGAGGCTTGGGTGGCTTTGTGGCCAATGCAGCTATTCATCCACCCAACAATCATTGCCTCTTTTTCTTCTTTCTAATTGAAGCTTGCTTTTGTTGAGGTATTAGATAGGCAGCAATGGGCTCATGGAAGTTATGCCTGCCCCTTGGTGCAAGAAGGGAACCATAACCGATTAAGCGAGTCACATTAATCTCATTCTTCTTTGCCAGTGGGAAAAGGGTGGGCTTAGTTCTAGTTATGGCAACGGAATATACTTGGTGGGGAGGTACTTTCTTATTCCTCTCTATTCTTGCTAAGTATACCAGTGGGAGGAAGTACTGACTGGAACTATAGTAGCCATCTTGATTCTCTTGACTTAGCCATGAGAATCTCAAAGACTTCAACCTGGAAGGCTGGGAACATTGAGCCACTTGGAACCACTTACCTCTAGACTTTTGTTAACCATAAGTTAAACCTTTGTGGTTTAAGCTTCCATTAATCAGGGTTTTTTTTTTTTTTTTGCTGTTGTTGTTGTTACTTGTATCAACATACAAGTTAATAAAACATACTAATAGAAGCTCTGATAAACACTCTGTCCATGAAGGCAGGTTAGCTAGGTGGGAGAAAGGCAAGTTCCAAAGCTGAGTCAATTGAAGGAGGTTGTTTGTTAAGGAAAGTGTTAAATGGTGCAGCTGGAGGAAGAATAATTATTAAGGGCTGAGAGTAAAGAGCACGGAGAAAGTCCCCCAAGTCGAGCCACTGTCTGGAATGGAAAGTCATAATAAATACTGACTAAATGTTGAATAAGGACAGTGCTGTTTGTCAAATTTAGCATACGTGATAAGGGTAAGGAAAGTCAGAAGCCAGGAGGATAAAGAGCAGGATGAAATACATTTTAAGGAATGTTCTTCTTACAAGGAAACTAATCTCATCATGTGGGCCCCACTCACATGACCCCATCTAAACCTAATTACCACCCCAAAGCCCCACCTCCAAATACACTGGGGGTAGGGCTTAGACATATAAAATTTGGGGAACACAAATATTCAGTCCATAACACTCTTTAAGCTTTAATTTTCTCATCTGCAGAAAGAGGAAGCTAATAATAATTACCTCACAAAATTGTTGTAAAGATTAATGAGTTAATACATGTAAAGTGTTCAGCCAAGTAGTACGCAGTCAATAAATGATAGCTATTATTATTACTACTACTACTTATTGTTGTATTATTATTTTAATCGTTGGTATTGCCTTTTTGGTATTTGACCTCTTCTTACCTCTCCAATATTACATGACCATGGTTAGTATGTCTCAGTCAGGAGGTGGTAGCCATTGGCAGATCAGTGAGCTGGGAGTCTGGGCCCTGGTTCATACTAACACTAGTGTTCTGAATGCTTACTTTGGACATCTTATTCAATATTATCTTCCTTATACATATTTTGACACAATTGTTTAGACTGGGCCAGTAACAATGTCTCCCTAACATAAGGACAAATATATATTAAGTGGGGTATGTGATACATAAAGGACTCAATATTTATGGATGTTATGTGTGAATAACTGAGAACTGAGAACCACACCAGTGTAGAATAAAATGAGATTTCAATTCGCTTTAACTTAAACAAGTCAAAACCAACGACAGCAAAATTATTGAATATTTATTTTACGTTAAACATGCTGAAAGGCACTAGGAATATAAAGATGTAAAATTGAGGACTCATCTGTAAAGAAGCAGCAGTCTGAAAAAAGAGAAACATACAAACAAATAATTATGATGAAAGTTGCAGACATAGGGATAGGAAGAAACATTGCAATTAGAAAGATACCACATCATGGGATAGGGGGATCAGATTGACATCTGGACAGGCCAGTGAGGGCTTCTTAGGGATGGTGACATCTGGTCTCAGAAACAGACAACTGGGCATCACATGTAAGGAATTCCAGGGAGTTTTGTATGTATATGGGATTAACAGTGAGATGCCAGCTAAGAAATTAGAAATGAAAAAAGTAGATTGCTGTCTTAAATTTTAGTGGTATATCGATACATAATGGATTAGAGCATAGATTCAATTTAATACATCTGGGATGGATTCTGAGATTCTGAATTCTGAAAAATCTCCCCAAGTCATATGGCTACTCCCTGTGCTAAAATAATCTGATGTACCCACTTCCCAGGATGATTTTGCTCATTATTTCCCAAGCCAGTATCCTACAGAAAACTGTTCCTTCTTATGCTAATATCAGTGTAAGGAAGTTTTGTGTTCAGATAATTTTGGAAAATGCTAATTCACTTAATCCAGTTTCTTTACATAAGTTCCTTTAAAGTAAGTTATGAATCTCTAAGGGAGGATATAATGTGTAGCCATTTTGTATAGATTTAAAAATTTTTGTAAGTCTGTTTATAAGAATTCCATTGTGTGTCTGTGTGTTGTGGGGGTGGAAAAAACTTTCCTCTACCATTCTAGGGTTTTCTGGATGGTCTAAGAATTAAATTGACATGAGGGAGATTAACAGGAGAAAATGAAATTTAATATGTATGTATGAGGGTTCCATAAGAACATGAGGCCCAAGGACAGTTGAAACTTATAAACCATTTGAAGGAAGGAGAAGGGGGTAGGGGTTTGGGGCTTCAAAGGGAAAGAAGGCAATTTATAGGAAGCTGAAAAACAGCAAATATTTGGTAGACAAATCTTTGCTGGGCCATGCAGAGACAATGGGACACAGAGAGAACTTTGATCAAACAGGCCTTGTTTCCCCTAGTCTACTACACCTAGTTCATATTAGACTTTAGTTATCTATGTTGATAATTCTTCCTGGAACAGGCCTTTTATCCAAATTCTTTTAGACAGTGAAGGGAAGGAGGTAAAAGCTCTTCCTGAGCCTTTTTTTCTTGAAAACAATCAGCCCAAAATAATCCTCAAGCCCAAGGGACACATTTTGGGCTGGCAAGTTTTGTTCCCCTCTAGTGTCTTCATTTAAGTTTGTGTATGTCCATTTGTGTTTACTGTGTATGTCAGCCTATATGGGTTGTCTCTCTGTCTATTTATCTAAGTGGTATGTGTATGCATATGTGTATGAGTGTGTATCCTTGTGCGTATGTGTGTACATGGGTGTGGGTGTGACTGGATGTTGTAGGGGAGGAAAAATATTTTTCCCTGTACTCTCCTAGATTCAAGGACTGGGGCCTTTGAATTAAAGTGATGAAAGACAGATTAACAGGAGAAAAAACTCTTTTCATTTCTTATGTTTGCACAGGAGTTTGCAAACTGTGACTCAAGAAGGCAGCTAGATGATTCAGACTTATATACCACCTAAGACTAAATATAAAAGGGTGAGTGTGCTCCTGGGTAGGAAGGCAAGTTCTGGGAAGGTGAGAGGAGGAGAAGTATGGTAAGTAAACATTGTCTTGTTATGTAGATGAGTCTCTCAGGTGATAAGAGTTGTCTCCAGGCATATCTCTCTTCCTGGTAAAGAAACATCTTTACGAGTGTAAATATCCTTTATAAATGTAAATTTCTTTTATAAAAGAGGAAATTTATACTCTATTTTTAGTCAGGGTGAGGAAAGAGTTTTTCTTGCAGCTGCTGGTTCTCAATGGCCTTTAGCTCAAAGCTATAGATATGTCAAAATATTTTAGAGTGGCATATTCTGGTATCATTCAATGTGTTTCTGTTTGTCCTAGGATGGTGTCTGAATGTATTTATGGAGGAGGCCAAATTTGGAATAAAGGTGTAGTAAAAGGAAAGCAAGTGTCACCATGAATATGGAAAGTTTCAAAAGAGCATAAAAAGTAAGAGCATACTGAGTAAAATTGAGCTGGATGTTCAGTATGTTTTGGTTTAAAATGAATCAGAGATAATGCAGTCACTTCATTGAGTACTATCTGGAATAATATTTTTATTTCTAAAATGAAGCTCTGTCTCCTTAAGTATGATAAAGTAATTGGGTCAAAAATAATTAAACTCACTTCTCTGAATAACTATTTAACAAATAATTATTGAGTGTCTACTGTGTGTTAGGCATAGTTCTAGATGTTGGATATATTGTAATAAACAAGATGGATTTCTTGCTGTCACGAAGCTCATTTTTCCAGGGGTTAAAGGGACAGTAATCCCATAATTATATAAATAAATGAAATGTGGTATTAAGTAGTGATGAGAGCTGTGAAGAAAATACAGCAGAGTAAGGGATAGGGAGTTCCAGAGTTGCTATTTTATTTATTTAAAGCATTATGTGAGGTTTGGTATAAGTTTCTTCATGTTTCCTGTTCTTGGGGTCTATTGAACTTTTTGGATGAATGAGCTTACAGGGTTCACTAGATTTGGAAAAAACCTTAGCCATTATTTAAATAATTTTTCTGTCCACTCCTCTCTTTTAGAAACTTCTATTATGTATATATTAGTGTGCTTGAAGTGGTCCTTTTAGTTCATTGATGTGCTGTTCCAATTTTTTAACACTGAGGTATAATTGACATGTAACATCTGTTCCAATTTTTTGGGTCTGTTTTTCTGTTGGTGAGTCATTTTGAATAGTTTCTATTATTACACCTTCAAGTTTACAAGTGTTTTCTTTGGCAGTGTCTAATCTGTTGGTAATTCTAACTTGTATATTTTTTACTTAAGACATATTTCATCTCTTAAAGTTTGATTTTAAAAATATTTTTATGTCTCTACTTAACATGCTCAATCTTTTCTCTACCTCCTTGAACATAAGGAATATATAATATATTAAACATATGTTTTAGTATCCTTGTCTACTAATTCTATTACCTGTATATTTCTGAGTCTTTCTGCTGATTGATCTCCTTATTTTTGGTGCTATTTTTCTGCTTTTTGCATGTATGGTAATTTTTATTGGATGTCAGACATTGTGAATTTTACCTGCCCAGTGCAAGATATTTTGTATTTTCTATTAATATTTCCTGAGCTTTATTCTGGGTTGCAGTTAAGTTACTCAGTACAGTTCAATTATTTTGAGGCTTGCTCTTAGCCTTTGTTGGGCTGGATCAGAGCAACCTTTAGGTCAGGGCTAATTTGGCCCCATTCTGAGGCTTTTTGTGTACTCTACTAGGCGGGAACATGAACATTTCCTGGCCCTTTGTGAGCTCTGAGAATTGTTTCTTCTACTGTTTTCTGGTTATTTTCCCCTTAATCTCATACACATGTGCTGATCAGTACTCAGCTGAAGACTTGATGGGGTGCCTCTGTAGATCGCTAGGGTTCTTTCTCTATGTAGCTCTCTCTTCTCTGGTCCTCTGCCCTGTGAACTACAGCTGTTTGGCCTCCCTGGATTCCCAGCTCTATCTCTTCAACTCCAGATGATGCCCAGGCTTCTCTTGGGTTCCTTTCCCCCTGTGTTATTGCCTGGAAACTATTTAGGCAGGAAGCTGGGGAAACTACAGGTTCACTTTATTTGCTTTCCCTCTCTCAGGGATCACTGTCTTGCACTGTCTGATGTCCAATGTCTGAAAACTATTGTTTCATATATTTTTGTCCTTTTCTTTTAGTTGTTTCAGATAGGAGGGTAAATCTAAGGACTCTCAGAAGATTTATAGAGAGATTCACATGGTAAGGAAGTGAAGCTTCCTGCCAACAATGAGCACAAAATCATCAGCATGTAATTGAGCTATCTTGAAGGCAGATCTTCCAGTTTCAGTCAATCTTTCAGGTAACTGCAGCTCCATCTGATATCCGAACTGCAATCTCATGAGAAACTCTGAGCCAAGACCACCTAGCTAAGCCACTTCCAATTTCCTGACCCATGGGAACTGTGTGAGATAATAAATGTTGATTGTTATTGAATAATGTTGAGTGTTGATTGTTGGTAAGTTTTGGAATCATTTGCTATGCAGCACTGTATAACTATTACATATTTGGGTACCCAGAAATGGAGTGCTGTCATAACAAAATGTAGAAATGTGGGTGTGGCTTTGGGACCTGGCAGTAAGCAGAAGCTGGAAGAATTCTGAGGAGAGTGTAAGTGAAAGACTATGATGTCTTGAAGAGACTGTTAGTAGAGGCCTGATGGCCTTTCAGGAGGCTGCCAGTGAGGGCTTAAGGGAAACTAGGGGAAATGTTTTTGGAAACTAGATAAAAAGGTATTCTTGTGTGGTGGTAGAAAGTTCAGCAACATTGTCACCTGAGCTCATGTAGAAAGTAGAAAATGTACCTCATGTACTGGATGATCTAGTTAAGGAGATTATTAGGCAAAGTGCTGAAGGTGCTTCCTTATAACAGTAAGGGGGGGTAGGGAGAGAGAGAGAGAGCGAGCGAGAGCGCGCCAGCGAGAGAGCACGCCAGCGAGAGAGCACCTGCTGTGATCCATGGGTCTTAGTGGGGGGCCAGGTCAAAAGGCATAAGCCTGGCCCTGGCCCTCCTGGGTTAGAAGAAGAGAGAAGTGTTTAACAGGTGCTGCTTTGTCTGTCTAGGAGTGGAAAAGAGGTGTGGTCGTAAGGTCTATCATCAACTGGTAGATAGAACTTGAGATTCAACTCTCCCTTAGAAGCTTCAGGAATATCAAGGCAAAGATCAATAAACATGCAGTGTGTGTGTGTGTGTGTGTGTGTGTGTGTGTGTGTGTGTGTGTGAGAGTAATAAAGGCCATTTCTCAGTGATCTAATAAATTTTGGTTTGTGATTTTTCAAGTTTTTTTTTTTTTTTGATTTTTCAAGTTTTAATAAAAGTTTTTGGGTTTATGTAATTTTGAAAAGAGAAACGTGAGTTTATCCCCTGCACACCTCTCCCCACCCACATTGCTAAAATGGATTTTCCTAGATGTAGTAATGTTTTGCTTATGAATAAAATAATTTTTGCAATATTTTTGATGTTGAATTCCACTGTGTTCTTTGTGTTTGGAACATATCTACAGCTGCAGAGTGAAGTGTGCTCTGTAGAACTTTATATATTCACTAGCTACTTGTCATGGTAAAGTTCAGATCATGATCTTTAGCTCAAATACATTACTTTCTGGTTGTTTATGCATGATGGAGACATTTAAAATATTCTCTTTCCCACCTGCTAAGATAGCTGGGGCACAGAAGTCACCTGTGACTGTATATAATAGTCCCCCTTCATGTTAACTGGAGCTCCAATTTAATGTGATCTTGGGACCACTGATTATCACAAGAGATGTTGGGGTACAGAACAACACTATAAGAGTTATAGTTTCTGGCTTCCCTGGTGGCGCAGTGGTTGAGAGTCCACCTGCCGAGGCAGGGGTCATGGGTTCGTGCCCCAGTCCAGGAATATCCCACATGCTGCGGAGTGGCTGGGCCCATGAGCCATGGCCGCTGAGCCTGTGCGTCCAGAGCCTGTGCTCCGCAACGGGAGAGGCCACAACAGTGAGAGGCCTGCGTACCGCAAAAAAAAAAAAAAAAAAGAGTTATAGTTTCTTTTTCTGTGCAGCCGACTGCTTCTGCTATGAAAGGAAATTTTCTCAGGACTTTTTCTCCACAATTTTTATTCCATACTCTAAGCCAAAGTTATGTTTATCACAATACACACAAGAAATTAAAAAGCAACAAACATAGACTAGATTGCTGTATCTCCCATATCAAAGAGGAGAGTCTTTATTTCTAAGCCAGAATACATTGAATACCTCCACTTCTTCCTTGAGCTCACAAGAAAAGGCTGAATCAACAAGTGGGTCATTGACCCCATTGTGACAATAAGTGTGTGAGGTTCCTGTGAGCTCAAAACTGCCTGTGAACTCTGTCTCTGTAATTGCCTTTTGTAGGTTAGGTGTTGAAAGTTGTTCACACCAAGGTTAATACATAAAAATACTTCCCAAATCAAAGAATTTAAATGAGCAGGAGATTAATATGCACCTTGATTCAGGCCATTGGTATCTTGGAAATCAATGTGGAAATTATGCAAGAAATTACTCCTCAGCAGGTGCTTTATGAAAAGGTTGTGCTACATTGAATGGCAAAGGTAATAGATACTACATAAATTTAAGATGCAATTGAGGCTTGGCTATTAACTGGGAAATGGAAATGTCTGGATGACAGAATGATAAGTGACTGCGTTAAGGATTTTAAGTACTTCATTTTTATCAAGGGCAGTAAGCTAGATAATCGTATCTCCTCAATTGCTATTGGCTGCCATTGATGACATTATTTTCTGAGGATGATTTTACAAGGAAGATAAGTGTGTTTCCTAGTAAACATCCATTCTGATATATGAGTATCAAATCCAAATGGAAAAAGTAATAAATAAAGTAGCAAAACCACCTCTATCCCTGCCAGTAACTGAGATCTCTAATCATAGTTGTAGTTCTCTCATATGCACTACTTAACTTAGAATTTTGATAAAGTACTCTAGTCTCATAGTTTCTATTGCTAAAATTAATGTTTGTTATATTATGGAAACATGAATATATTCTTAAATATGGCTGAACTGTTTTCCCCCAATTTCATATGTTGAAGTCCTAACCTCCAATACTTCAGAATATGACTGTTTTTGAAGATGGGGGTCTTTAAAAATGATAAAATGAGGTCATTTGGGTGGGCCATAATCCAATAAGTCGATGTCCTTATAAGAAGAGGAGATTAGGATACAGACATGCACAGATGAAAGATGATGTGAAGCTACAAGGAAAAGACAGCTATCTGCAGCAAAGGAGAGAGGCATTAGAAGAAACAACCCTGTCAACACCTTGATTTTGAACTTCTAGTCTCCAGAACTGTTTGGAAATAAATTTCTATTGTTTAAGCCACACAGTTTGTGGTACTTGCTGTGGTAGTCATATCAAACTAATACAAAGTCTCAAATGGCTGTTTTGAGAAAGAATGGGAGAGTCTAGAAAAATTGGTATTTACTATCTATGGAGAGGTAAACCTTTTCCTTTTGGTGGGGAGTTGGGCGTGAGGGATAGGGTAGTTGATAGCAGAATTCTCAAATTTTAGTCAACAATGTCATGATCTGTCTACGATCTGTCATTTCTCTTATTCAGGAGGTGATTATCAGAAATAAGATAAGAAAGATCAACATGTTCTGAAACCAAAAAATGTCCATGATACATATCATTTTAAGTATAAAGAAAAAAATCACAGGGCAATACCATAGGATGATTCCATTTATATGTAAATTCAGATTCCTGCTAGTCCCTATGTCTAGATATTGAAAAAGTACCCCCAATCAAGCATGGCAGGGTAATGCTAAGGGAGAAGATCTTGCCTGCTGAATAAAGTCAAATGTACTTCTCAAAATTGTTTTGAAAAGAAAATGCTTGGATTTTTCTTGTTTAAACTTGCTTTTAGGGAATTTATTATTTTTTAAAAAGATTTAAAAATTTTATTTATTTATTTTTGGCTGCGTCAGGTCTTTGTTGCTGCGTGCGGGCTTTCTCCCATTGCGGCCAGTGGGGGCTACTCTTTGTTTTGGTGCGCGGGCCTCTCATTGCGGTGACTTCTCTTGTTGTGGAGCACGGGCTCTAGGTGTGTGGGCTTCAGTAGTAGTGACACATCAGCTCAGTAGTTGTGGCTCATGGGCTTAGTTGCTCCTGGGCATGTAGGATCTTCCTGGACCAGGGGTTGAACCCATGTCCCCTGCATTGGCAGGCAGATTCTTAACAACTGCACCACCAGGGAAGCCTGGGAATTTAAAGCACTAATTTAAAAAATGACTTATTAAAATGAGAAATTCGTGGTAAGACCTGGCAGACACTCACTGTAGTAGAGATGTTATAAAAATTTGTTTAATGTCTTCTGGCTAATATTCTTTCTAATATGCATTTCAGCATTGGAAAGAAATCTGGTGGTAAACCAAGCTTACATTGGTATCTTCTTTAATTGAGTGCTTATTATGGGTTACACACTATTGTAGGCACTATAACACAGTGGAGAATAAGACAGACAAGACCCCTGACTTATAGCTTATATTCTAGTGGCAGTGGTGGTGGTGGTGAGATATATGGTATTCGGACAGTACATAAACATGATTTGTCAAGATAACTATGAACAGAGTCCGTATGTAGAAATTACTGAAAAGGAATGGCATTTTCTAGACAGGCACTAGCAGTATATTGGACTTGATGGTTTTCAAAGTGATATTAAGCAAATTGTTTCCCCTTTAACTCAATCTCTTTCTGGGAATAATTCATTTTCCATTCATTTTAATCTTAAGAGGGACTATTATTGGGGCGTTTAATTTTTTAATTTGTAGTCTGGCAGTGGAAACCAGTTAAAGCCTATATTAAATGATAGTATACAGACCATAGGGTACTTAATTTTCAATTGTTATGTTTTATTTATCTTTAATAATCACAATCAGGAGAATTTTTAATAAGGATTGTCTATGTCTAGTGGAAAGTGATAGCCAGCTAGGTCTTGTAATCTTTGGATTGGCATAAGTTCTGTATTTTGTGTTAATTGTGGAATCATCCCCACTATTACTCATCTACTTATTAATTCACTCTCTTCCAACCCACAAGTATTTTTTCACTTAATGAAGCAGTAAAAATTAATAATTTTATTAATTTTCTATCCTCAAGAGCAAACTTTTAATACTCTATGTGATGAAATATGCAGTAGACATAAAGTACTTCTGCTGATTACTCAAGTATGATTGTTAGCTTGAAGAAAAGCACTTGAGTTGTAAGCTGAAAAGCAGCATTTCCTTGAAACTAATATTTACTTGGAAGAACAACTGACACAAAGCTATGGTTATTTTGACTTAGGTATTAACATAATTTTCTTGAAAATGAGCAATGTGAGCCTGTCAGTTCAAGAAAAGTAATTGATGATATTTGCCAACCCACAAGTATTTACTGAATGCCTAAAACTGTTCACAATTTAGATTTAAGAAAGTGAATTTCTAGGAAGGCAAAAAAGGCTAAGAAGATTTTCGAGGTATATTCTCATTGCACTGGAAATCCTAACCCAAAGGAATGGGTATGTAAGAATGCAATTTTGGATATCCACTGAGTAAGTGGAGAAGATTGGATTAGTCCTCAAGAAATTTATGTACATGAATAATCTCTAGTGAGGTTGGGTATTGAAGTGATCCTGTTTGTTGTACAATGTTATTATCTACTGTCTTTCATTTATTCAACAATTATTTAATGAGTGATTTCCATAGAAAAGGAACTATATTGATCTTGAAAGGAATATAAAATTGAATGAGATTCTGTCCCTTCCCTCAAGTAGTTTGTATCCTAATAAGGAAGATGATACATTCACATAGGTGACTGTCTGTAAGGCAGTATGTAAAAAACCTCTATATCAAGGAATTTCATGGCAGAAATTTTAACCATTAAATTATTGAATGCATTGTGGAGGGACTTGAAGGCCAGGTTAAGAACTTTAAATTTTATTTGATAGGTAGTGGGAATCCATCAGAGATTTTTGAAGAGGATTAATGGAAACAAAGCAGAATTGGGTAGCACTAAATTGCTCTTCATACCACATTGGTATAAATGCATATTAAGTTGTTATTATCTGTCTTTCCTTTCTAAAATGTAAGTCCCAGAAGAGTAGGGATTTTGTTTCGCTTTATTGCTGTTATTGACAGCTTTCAAAACAATGCCTGGTATCTGGTCAATTCTCAAATATTTGTTAAATAGTGAATGGATTAATCCAGAGGTTCTCAAACTTTCTTGGTTCATGGTGGAAAAAAAAAAAAGAAAAAAGAAAAAAGGTAATAATTCCAATTGATTTTCAAACAGTGCCTTTTTTTTTTTGTATCACAATAACTATAGAAAACTCAGCTTCACAAGATATGACGTCAATTAAAGGAATGTAGTGTGAACTAATGGTGAAACTGAACTACCTTGGGATAATAGTTAATGCAGTATTCAATAGAGGTCAAGATATGTTTCACTTGAAAATTTAACATATCTTGCATTAACCCTATAAGTTTCCTGCAGTGCCCCAGGGTGCCCTGGTGCGCAATTTGAGATTAAAAAGATGAGTCCCTATATCCTCACTGTTCTTCTATAGGACATATTCCTATGATCCTACTAAATTTAGTATTTTTAGCCAGGTTTTACTTTTCCCAGCTGCTCTAATTCTGGTCTTGAAGCCATTGAACAGATCACAAAGGTGAAACAGATTTGCACAGCAAGAGTGCCAAAATAATTGTGCAATTAACCAATTTATCATGATAATTTATCAGTATAACTAGATCAACATTTTAAACTTGATCTATGATAGAAATGTGTTATGTGGAACATATTCCTATGGGATGCTCCAAGAAAAAAGAGACCAATATTCAAATAAAGGTTGTGAGATCTGCAAATTGCTATATTTATCCTCAATAAAAGTGTAGGTGTAAATTATCTTATCTTTTTTTTTTGGCAGCGTGGCAAGCAGGATCTTAGTTCCCCGACTGGGGATCAAACCCATACCCTTGCAGTGGAAGCAAGGAGTCTTAACCAATGGACCACAAGGGAAGTCCCATGTAGGTGTGATTTTAAGTCTTGCCGTTGATTAATAACTTTTGGAGAAAAAGTCTATTGCTACGTGAAATATGCTCATCAATTATAGGTCAAATCATCAATTCTAAAAACATTACAAGGTGAACATTATAAGGTAAAAAATGCTTTGAGAAGCCTCACATATAAAAAAGCTTATTTATTTTTGTTTTATCCAGGGTTTTCCAAAATTACTTGACCACAAATGTCTTTTTTCATATATCACCTATTCATATATTGTGACTCCAACTATCAAGAAATTCTGCATTATCATTTGGCTGTTGTTTAAAAATAAACCTCAAATATTTTGATTCAAAGATGTTCAAAGGATGTTTTTAGCAGTACCTTGAATTTTTTTTCTGATCAGATTTCCCACTAGGTGGTAGCGTTACAACATCAAAATCCTTCAAAATAATGGCCTAGCAGCTCCAATTCCCCAGGCCTGCTATGTGTAAGATACTGTCTAATGATATACAGGCCAGTGACTTTTCTGAAACAAGGATCCAGGTTTTTTCACTCTCAGGCTAATGCTGTTTCCATTATATACAGCATATGTACTTAAGAAAGCAATTGCCTAATTTTCTTAACCAAAGTCTTTGAGAAGCTATATACTTACAAACTTGTAAAAGAAACTTTTCTGAGGAGTTTATACAAGGCAAATCTCTTTATGAGAATGCAAAACTGCCAGCACAAGGTACATGAAACCTTAGGAGAATTTTTCATGAATTCCTGGATCCCAGAAAGGTGAGAGATATAGTATATTCTAGAAAGAGTTCATCTCAGGAAAATTTATAGAGTAGACCTAAGCAGTTCTAGCACATTAGATGAATACATATACTCCAGGTCATAGTGTGATCTATGGCTTGGATAACTGTCTTATGATTATGAAACTGCTTAATAGACTGTTGTAATGGTACAACAAGAAGTGACCTTAAGGTCACTGAGGTTAAGGGAAAACAAATTATTTTTCAGGATCATAGGAAAATTTCTAACATACTCATGAGCAGAGTAAAATCTAAGCAGATCTTTAGATTTTTAGATTATTATTCTGATTTTCATCATTTCCAATACCTTTGATATATATCTTTCTACTTGAAGGTATATATCCAATTTCAGGGTTGGTACCTTCTGAGTCTCCCTGCCTATCCAGAACCCCCTGTCTTATGAGCAGAAATCTATCTGATTCACAAGACTCCAAGTTTTTCCATCATAATATGGGATAATCTCATCATTCCCAAAACCTGCCATGGTGCCTAGCACACCATGGGTAATCTCATAGGTATGGATGGATCTATTCTGACCCATCCCCTTATCACCATACAAATAGCTGTGCCAGTAGACTGGAGGTAATGGGGATAATTTGATAAAATCTTCAGAGCCCTCCTTCATTTTTGGTAACATCTATTTTTAACAGTAATATTTTGGAAACAGTATTGCTGCTTTTCTTGCCCATCGCATATTATTATGATTTTATATTATATTGCAAACTCCTGTCCCACCCTGATATTTATATACCTTTTTCTATATTTTCACTTAGTATCACTTATTTTTTATGCTGACATTTAAATCTTTAATCATTCTAGAATTTATTTGTTCATAAGTTTAGATAATTTTCTAATACCACTTATTGACTTAACTATCCTTTCCCCACTGATTTAAGGTGTCACATTTGTCATGATTTTTACATATAATAATAATAATACAATCCATAACTCTATACAAAACACAACAATAATACAATAGTAAACATAGGTAATTTATATATACAATATATATTAAAATGTATAAGATATATTCATAGATAATATATGACAACATATAATCTGTCTTATAATTTTATTATATTTTACAGATTTGTTTATTTCCCTGATTTTTTACTGTGGAAAGGACAGAATATATTACTTTTTTCTTTGCAAAAATTCAGTAACCATATTTAATAAATATTGTCAATATAGTCCCAATATTATATAAATTGACAGATGTATGAAGATCTAGCTTTAATTGCTGTCAAAGCTGAGGATTATGGGAGATAACAAGGGACTATGGTGACAAAATCCCTGTGCTGAGTAGGAGTTTGTATGTTTTTCACATGTACTATTAGGGACATCTCAGATAGGTCTTGCTTATGTTTGAGAAACATAGTCATTGAGAAATATTCTTAATAACACATTATCTCCTTTCCTGGAGACATAATGATTAAATATTTAAGGACAGTTGAAAGAAAGACTAGAATAATCCCAAAGAACAAGATAACAGTTTTCTTATTCTCAAGTTTCTGAAATAGAAAAAAAAAGATGAAGGATGGATATTAGTAAATTGTATGAGGTTATTATGAGGATTAAATGAGATACCAAAAAATTATCCCACCCAAATTAGATGACTAATGATATTATCTTCCCTAAAAGAGGTTCTATGAGATCCTTGTGGGCAATAGAGACTTTAGTAAGAATACAGAAAAGAAAAAATTGCTCAGATGTGGAGCTGATAAGCCTTCTTCACATCTGTTGAAATAACAACTGGATGGACTACAAATGAATATTAGATTTACATTTTTCAAACTATGGAATGTTCTTTTTTCTCTGAAATATGTGCCTAATGCTACACACTTCACAGGAAAGTTTATGTGATTTGACCATATGGGTAGAGTAACCTTTTAATTTTTTTTGAGGAGGGAGGGTCTCATACACCTTTGTTAATTAGTTTTGTAGGTTAGGTCTAAGTAAAGTTCTTGAATTTGGAGATACACTGGTGAGTTCTAGCAGGTCTCTTGTTAATGAGAAAATTATTAATAGGTTAAGCCAGAACATATTTGATCTGTGTTTTTGAGGAGGAATATTCAGAGGGCTTATCTCTGTAGGTCTGAAGCCTCTAGGTTAGACATCATTTTACTGGGTCAGACAGTTTTAATATCAAGTCAAGAGCTTTGTACTTCCCTACTTTTGCAATGCAAAAGCCACACCTTAGCCGGGTGGAATCATAGGCATGGGACACAAAACCATCCCTGTGGATTGTTTTATTGGAAACTCAAGAATAGAACACTTAAGCAGCAAGAAATTTTTTTTTTTTTTTTAAACATCTTTATTGGAGCATAATTGCTTTACAATGGTATGTTAGTTTCAGCTTCACAACAAAATGAATCAGTTATATATATACATATGTTCCCATATCTCTTCCTGCTTGCGTCACCCTCCCTCCCACCCTCCCTATCCCACCCCTCCAGGCGGTCACAAAGCACCGAGCTGATCTCCCTGTGCTATGCGGCTGCTTCCCACTAGCTATCTACCTTACGTTTGGTAGTGTATACATGTCCATGCCTCTTTATTGCTTTGTCACCGTTTACCCTTCCCCCTCCCCATAGCCTCAAGTCCATTCTCTAGTAAGTCTGTGTCTTTATTCCTGTTTCACCCCTAGGTTTTTCATGACATTTTTTTTTTCTTAAATTCCATATATATGTGTTAGCATACGGTATTTGTCTCTCTCTTTCTGACTTACTTCACTCTGTATGACAGACTCTAGGTCTATCCACCTCATTACAAATAGCTCAATTTCGTCTCTTTTTATGGCTGAGTAATATTCCATTGTATATATGTGCCGCATCTTCTTTATCCATTCATCCGATGATGGACACTTAGGTTGTTTCCATCTCTGGGCTATTGTAAATAGAGCTGCAATGAACATTTTGGTACATGACTCTTTTTGAATTATGGTTTTCTCAGGGTATATGCCCAGTAGTGGGATTGCTGGGTCATATGGTAGTTCTATTTGTAGCTTTTTAAGGAACCTCCATACTGTTCTCCACAGTGGCTGTATCAATTTACATTCCCACCAACAGTGTAAATTAAACCTTGTGTGGTAGACTGATGGCATTAATGACTCTCTCTATCCACACTCTTTGCTATGTAAATTTGTAGGGCCCTCCCACTCTGACTCTGGGCCGGGCCACGTTACTTGCTTTGTCCAATGGGTAGTTGTAAGGTTGAAAGGAAGCAGGACACTCTGTACCTTCCCCCACCCAATGTCTTCAGCCTGCCTTCTGTCTGTGAACAAAAACTTTAGCCAAAGAATAAATTTAATCAGAGAAGTGAGAAAATGCAGAAACAAAGGAAAACAGTCCAACAAGACTAAATAATAATAGTTTAGTCATTAAGCATAGTCAAGGACTTTTAGTTTCCTCTCAAGGGCTATAGATAATATTCTGAGCCATATCCTGTGAGCTGTCTTATAGGTACTGAAACCTCCACCACATGGAAGAAGTTAGCTGCCATGACATTAGCTGCCACAAGCCCGAGAATTGGCCTCAAAGAAATGGGAACAAACTGATCATGGAACTGAAGATTAACTGTACTTAAAACAATCAAGATGATGCTGGTCAGACCACTGATGACCAATTTCAAGGCTGTCAGAGCTGACTGTGCTGTTTCTGCATGTAGTCTCCTCCCTCTGTCTATAAAAGCTCTTGCCCCCTGATTGTTGGGGATGGGGGGAGTTGGCCTTTGGACAGGAGTCCACCGTCCCCCTCCACTCCCAGTTGTCGGAATCCAAAATAAAGCAAACTTTCCTTTCCACCAATCTTGCCTCCTTATTTGCTTTTGAGTGGTGAGCAGCCAGACCCCACTTTCCGTTACAAGGTGACCAACTGCCCTGGTTTGCCTGGAGTTGAGGGGGCTTCCTGGATTTGGGAAAGACCAGGCAAACCAAGATGAGTCTATCACTTTAAGAACTTGGCAAAGTAACAAAGCAGAGGCTGGAAGGGAGCCTTCATTTGCCACTCTTGCCTCATCTTTGAGGAGAGTGCTCAGGTTGGCTTGCTGGATGGTGAGCAGAGTTGTGTTCTCCCAGTTCTCCCAGCTGAGGATTCGTATGTCAGCTGATCTTTAGTGGACCATGCATCCATGCATGAGCTCAGCCAAATCTGTTCATATCCAGACTCTGAGCTAAATAAATATCTGCTGTTGAATGCCACTGTGGGTGTTTGCTATACAGCATTATTGTGCAGTAGAAAAGTGATACACCTAATTACATTTATTTAACATATATATTATTTAGATTTACTGACAAATTAGGGAATAAAGAACAGAACAACCCTTAATCTGTAAGATAAGAACATTATATTTATGTATTTGTGTTTAAACTTGTTTTGTAATTTAGATATCGTTATTATCCTATGCCAGATGATTGAACTGATGACTTTTCAGGATATGGCTGGAGGATCAGAGATGTAATTTAGTAGAATTCAGTGCACAGAGATTTGGTAATCATTTCCCAGCATAGTTTGTGCCTGCTGCTTTGTGGCTGTTGGTTGTTCTAAGTCAATGGCTCCACGT
This sequence comes from Orcinus orca, assembly GCF_937001465.1. NCBI lineage: Eukaryota > Metazoa > Chordata > Mammalia > Artiodactyla > Delphinidae > Orcinus > Orcinus orca. Next base: position 27,216,920 of record NC_064569.1, read on the forward strand.
TGTTCTGGATGAGAAAAACTGGTCCTTCTGCTTCTCTACCTTCTCAGCTGCTTCTCTTCATTATCTGAAGTCATGTTTCAATTTTCTGGAAATTTGTCCACTTCAGTGTTTACTAGGGCATCTCTTTGTAGAATCCATTACCATTTATTTTTTCATGAAAACCAGAACTTTGTAGTTGGAAGGAACTACATAATAATTATTCTCTCAGTTTTCTGAGGAAGAAACTTCGATTTACAAAAGTTAAATTACTTTGCCACAAGAGCACTTAGCAAATTAATTGCAGAAGTAAGATTGGAGCTTGAGGACACTGACTGTTAGTCTAAATGTGTTTTAATCATCTCAGGAAAATTTCCTCAGGGACAGTAGAGCATTTTCACCCTCTGAGGGTAGGAGCCTAGTTTCTGCGGGTGTCTCACTTCAAAACTACCTCCTGCCATAAAGATCTGAGAGGTTTGTTTCTCCTCTGGATAAAGCCACTTGTGTAACCCAAATGACCACCCCAATTACCAAGTGAATCTAGGATGGACAATGTGTGACAAATGGTGCTCTCAAGTTCCTACTTGAGGACTAGTTGTCATTTAGCTTAAGAACATGAACGTAATGTGTTGAATATGCCTGGCTATATAAAAGGGTGAGATTTCTTTCGGTCTTTGCAGTCTTTTAGTGGATTACCTGTGATGTGCGTAACATTCAGGTTTAATGCTTATTCAATAATAAAACTGTTTTCTTTCCCTTCTACCTTTGTGGAGAGGATATCTGAGTTGGCCGGAGTGTTGTTTTTTGGAGTTTTTTTTTGCTGCACAACTTGCGGGACCTTAGTTCCCCAACCAGAGATCGAACCTGGGCTTCCTGCAGTGGAAGCATGGAGCCCTAACCATAGGACAGCCAGGGCACTCCTGAGATTTTGTTTTTAATTACGTTTGCACAACACATGATAAATAGTAGTGAGACAGAGGGAGGGGATAGGAACAAATGTTGCCTGCACTAGGAGGAGTTTTTATGTGGCTTTGAAGAGAGAAATTAGGGTCAAAAGGCACTAAAATGAGAGAATGGATGGGAGAGGAAAAAGAAAATTTTTAACAAATACTATTAGTCACCTTATATATCCATTTTCTTTCACAGCCTTCAAGAAACAGAGTAAAAGACTTGGGTTTAAAAATTGAAATGGCTTTTGACTACATGGACCATGATTGTTGACTATATTGTGTTAAAAATTGAAATTACTTTAGTATATTGTTCTTCTGGCCACAGTATCATTCTGATCCTAAACAAAACAAGCTGCAGCTTTACAACAATATAAATGAAATGAAGATTTATGGTTCTGAAATCTTACTCCTTCAGTTACAGTCAGGAGGCACATATGCCTCAATCTCTTTAGCATATCCTAACTAGATTTATCTTTCAAAACCACTTGAACAAACATATCAGTAGAAAAATGGGCAAAGGATATGAGTAGGCAATTGAAAATTCATATTGTGAGTACGTGCATAAAAAATTGTTGAAATGCACTAGCAATTAAGGAAATGCAATTTAAGGTAACCATGATACACTAATTTTCACTTGACAACGATATAAAATGATAATTTCCAATTTAGATAAAAGTGTGTGAAAAGGGGAGTTCTCAAAATTTAAATTTTTGTAACTTTTTCAGTAACATGTACATTAAAATACATAATTTCCTTTGATCCACAATTTTCTTCTAGAATTGTATCCATAGAAATAATCTGACAGTATTCTCACATCATTGCTTTTAACATCAAAAATTTGAAAATGTTATAATAGCCAAGCAATAGACTTGAGAAATTATTGTATATCCATATAAAGTGTAAAATAAAATTTATATTGATATTTTATGACAAGACAAGAAAAAATTAAAGATAAAAATTTTTTTCTGCCCTTTGACCTACTCTCTCCCCTCTGCTGTGCATTGTGTAACTGCATTATGCGTCAACCAGAACTTCCCCATTGGCAGAAATACTTGCTCAACAATAAAAAGCAATATTCTCCTAGCACCAACAAGACAACTTTTTAAAAGATAATATTCCTTCTTAATCTTTTTTCTTTTCTTTTGTTTTTTGGCCGCACCACGCAGGATCTTAGTTCCCCAACCGGGGATCAAACCCGTTCGCCCTGCAATGGAAGCATGGAGTCTTAACCACTGGACCACCAGGAAAGTCCCTCTTCTTAATCTTGTAAGGGGCCATGGTGACCTATGATGACGCTTAGACCTGGATTGTGTAAACTGTCAATAATACGTCACCTAATGTATAGCCCTCTATCTCAAAAAACTTATGTAGCTGTGCTTTGACTTCTAATGGGTGAAACAGTTCTAGGAGTTTTCTGAGAGGCTGTTTTAAGGTTATAATCCTCAATTTGGCTCAAATAAAATTATCTATTTTTTTGAGATATTGACTTATTTTTCATTGAATAATACTATATAGCCATTATTATGATTTTTAAGGCTCATTGACTTGTAAAAATAGTCTTAACGTCATGTCACACCAAAAGAGTAGATTTCGTAATGGCATGCATTGTATAATTCCATTTTATGTAAAAGCATCTGGAAGGACATATATCAAAGTATTACACTAATTATTTTTGTATCTATGTATTTTTTCTTTTTATAAAAACTCTAATAGGATAATATTCCATAACTGTGTTAAGATAATATTCCATAACTGTGTTAATTTTACATATCTTTTGTTAGGTTTAATCAGAGGCTTATTATTTACTATTTTTTTAAGCATCTTTATTGGACTATATTGCTTTACAATGGTGTGTTAGTTTCTACTTTATAACAAAGTGAATCAGCGATACGTATACATATACCCCCATATCTCCTCCCTCTTGCGTTTTCTGCCCAACACTCCCTATCCCACGCCTCTAGGTGGTCACAAAGCACTGAGCTAATCTCCCTGTGCTATGTGGTTGCTTTCCACTAGCTATCTATTTTACATTTGGTACTGTATATAAGTCCATGCCACTCTCTCACTTCATCCCAGCTTACCCTTCCCCTTCCCCATGTCCTCAAGTCCATTCTCTACACCTGCATCTTTATGTCTGTCTGGCCCCAAGGTTTTTCAGAACGAATTTTTTTTTTGATTCCATATATATGTGTTAACATACAGTATTTGTTTTTTTCTTTCTGACATACTTTACTCTGTATGAGACACGAGGTCCATCCACCTCACTACAAATAACTCAATTTGCTTTATTTTTATTTATTTATTTTTTTGCGGTATGCGGGCTTCTCACTGTTGCGACCTCTCCCGTTGCGGATCACAGGCTCTGGATGCGCAGGCCCAGAGGCAATGGTTCACGGTCCCAGCCACTCCGCGGCATGTGGGATCCTCCCGGACGGGGGCACGAACCCGTGTCCCCTGCATCGGCAGGTGGACTCTCAACCACTGCGCCACCAGGGAAGCCCAATTTGCTGTATTTTTATGGCTGAGTAATATTCCATTGTATATATGTGCCACATCTTCTTTATCCATTCATCCGTTGATGGACACTTAGGTTGCTTCCATGTCCTGGCTATTGTAAATAGAGCTTCAGTGAACATTGTGGTACATGACTCTTTTTGAATTATGGTTTCCTCAGGGTATATGCCCAGTAGTGGGATAACTGGGTTATACGGTAGTTCTACTTTTAGTTTTTTAAGGAACCTCCATACTGTTCTCTGTAGTGGCTGTATCAATTTACATTCCCGCCAACAGTGCAAGAGGGTTCCCTTTTCTCCACACCCTCTCCAGCATTTATTATTTGTAGATTTTTTGATGAAGGCCAGTCTGACTGGTGTGAGGTGATACCTCACTGTAGTTTTGACTGGCATTTCTCTAATGATTAGCGATGTTGAGCATCCTTTCATGAGTTTGTTGGCAATCTGTCTATCTTCTTTGGAGAAATGTCTATTTAGGTCTTCTGCCCATTTTCGGTTTGGCTTGTTTGTTTGTTTGATATTGAGCTGCATGTAAATTTTGGAGATTAATCCTCTGTCAGTTGCTTTATTTGCAAATATTTTCTCCAATTCTGAGAGTTGTCTTTTCATCTTATTTATGTCCTCCTTTGCTGTGCAAAAGGTTTTAAGTTTCATTAGGTCCCATTTGTTTATTTTTGTTTTTAATTCCATTACTCTAGGAGGTGGGTCAAAAAGGATCTTGCTGTGATTTATGTCATAGAGTGTTCTGCCTATGTTTTCCTCTAAGAGTTTGACAGTGTCTGGTCTTCCATGTAGGTCTTTAATCCATTTTGAGTTTATTTTTGTGTATGGTGTTAGGGAGTGCTCTAATTTCATTCTTTTATATGTACCTGTCCAGTTTTCCCAGCACCACTTATTGAAGAGGCTGTCTTTTCTCCATTGTATATTCTTGCTTCCTTTATCAAAGATAAGGTGACCATATGTGCATGGGTTTATCTCTGGGCTTTCCATCCTATTTCATTGATCTGTATTTCTGTTTTTGTGTCAGTACCATACTGTCTTGATTACTGTAGCTTTGTAATATAGTGTAAAGTCAGGGAGCCTCATTCCTCCAGCTCCGTTTTTCTTTCTCAAGATTTCTTTGGCTATTCAGGGTCTTTTGTGTTTCCATACAAATTGTGAAATTTTTTATTCTAGTTCTGTGAAAAATGCCAGTGGTAGTTTAATAAGGATTGCACTGAATATGTAGATTTCTTTGGGTAGTGTAGTCATTTTCACGATGTTGATTCTTCCAATCCAAGAACATGGTATATCTCTGTAACTGTTTGTATCATCTTTAATTTCTTTCATCAGTGTCTTATAGCTTTCGGCATATAGGTCTTTTGTCTCCTTAGGTAGGTTTATTCCTAGGTATTTTATTCTTTTCGTTGCAGTGGTAAATGGGAGTCTTTTCTTAATTTCTCATCATTAGTGTATAGGAATGCAAGAGATTGCTGTGCATTAATTTTGTACTGTGCTGCTTTACCCAATTCATTGATTAGCTCTAGTACTTTTCAGGTAGCGTCTTTAGAATTCTTTATGTATCGTATCATGTCATCTGCAAACAGTGACAGCTTTCCTTCTTTTCCAATTTGGATTCCTTTTATTTCTTTTTCTTCTCTGATTGCTGTGGCTAAACTGCCAAAACTACGTTGAATAATAGTGGTGAGAGTGGGCAACCTTGCCTTGTTCCTGATCTTAGTGAAAATGGGTTCAGTTTTTCACCATTGAGAACGATGTTGGCTTCTCCCTTTTTTTCTTGATGGGTCTGGCTAATGGTTTATCAATTTTGTTTATCTTCTCAAAGAACCAGCTTTTAGTTTTACTGATCTTTGTTATTGTTTCCTTCATTTCTTTTTCATTTCTTTCTGATCTGATCTTTACAATTTCTTTCCTTCTGCTAGCTTTGGGTTTTTCTTGTTTTTCATTCTCTTTTTGCTTCTGGTGTAAGGTTAGGTTGTTTATTTGAGATGTTTTTTGTTTCCTGAAGTTGGATTGTATTGCTATAAACTTCCCTCTTAGAACTGCTTTTGCTACAGCCCATAGGTTTTGGGTTGTCGTGTTTTCATTGTCATTTGTGTCCAGGTTTTTTTTATTTCTTTGTTAATTTCTTCAGTGATCTCTTGGTTATTTAGTAGTGTATCGTTTAGCCTCCATGTGTTTTTATTTTTTACATTTATTCCTGTAATTGATATCTAGTCTCATAGCATTGTGGTCAGAAATGATACTTGACATGATTTCAATTTTCTTAAATTTACCAAGGCTTGATTGGTGACTCAAGGTATGATCTATCCAGGAGAATGTTCCATGAGCACATGAGAAGAAAGTGTATTCCATTGTTTTTGGATGAAATGTCCTTTAAATATCAATTAAGTCCATCTTGTTTAATGTATCATTTAAAGCTTGTGTTTCCTTATTTATTTTCATTTTGGATGATCTGTCCTTTGGTGAAAGCAGGGTGTTAAATTTCCCGACTATGATTGTGTTACTGTCGATTTCCCCTTTTATGGCTGTTAGCATTTGCCTTATGTATTGAGGTGCTCCTATGTTGGGTGCATAAGTATTTACCATTGTTATATCTTCTTGGATTGATCCCTTGATCATTATGTAGTGTCCTTCTTTATCTCTTGTAATAGTCTTTATTTTAAAGTCAAATTTGTCTGATATGAGAATTGGTACTCCAGCTTTCTTTTTTATTTTTTATTTATTTTATTTTTTTAACCTCTTTATTGGAGTATAATTGCTTTACAATGGTGTGTTAGTTTCTGCTATACAACAAAGTGAATCAGTTATACATATACATATGTTCCCATATCTCTTCCCTCTTGCATCTCCCTCCCACCCTCCCTATCTCACCCCTCTAGGTGGTCACAAAGCACTGAGCTGATCTCCCTATTCAATGCAGCTACTTCCCACTAACTATTTATTTTAAGTTTGGTAGTGGATATATGTCCATGCCGCTCTCTCACTTTGTCACCGCTTATTCTCCCTGCTCCCCATATCCTCAAGTCCATTCTTTAGTAGGTCTGTGACTTTATTCCCATCTTGTCCCTAGGTTCTTCATGACCATTTTTTTTCCCTTTAGATTCCATATATATGTGTTAGCACATGGTATTTGTTTTTCTCTTTCTGACTTACTTCACTCTGTATGACAGACTCTAGGTCCATCCACCTCACTACAAAAAACTCAATTTCGTTTCTTTTTATGGCTGAGTCATATTCCATTGTATATATGTGCCACATCTTCTTTATCCATTTATCTGTCGATGGACACTTAGATTGCTTCCATGCCCTGGCTATTGTAAATAGAGCTGCAATGAACATTTTGGTACATGACTCTTTGTTTTTTTTTAACATCTTTATTGGAGTATAATTGCTTTACAATGGTGTGTTAGTTTCTGCTTATAACAAAGTGAATCAGTTATAAATATACATATGTTCCCATATCTCTTCCCTCTTGCGTCTCCCTCCCTCCAACCCTCCCTATCCCACCCCTCTAGGTGGTCACAAACCACCGAGCTGATCTCCCTGTGCTATGTGGCTGCTTCCCACTAGCTATCTATTCTACGTTTGGCAGTGTATATATGTCCATGCCACTCTTTCACTTTGTCACAGCTTACCCTTCCCTGTCCCATATCCTCAAGTCCATGATCTAGTAGGTCTGTGTCTTTATTCCCGTCTTATGCCTAGGTACTTCATGACATTTCTTTTTCTTAGATTCCATATATATGTGTTAGCATACAGTATTTGTTTTTCTCTTTCTGACTTACTTCACTCTGTATGATAGACTCTAGGTCCATCCACATCATTACAAATAACTCAATATTGTTTCTTTTTATGGCTGAGTAATATTCCATTGTATATATGGGCCACATCTTTATCCATTCATCTGTTAATGGACACTTAGGTTGCTTCCATGTCCTGGCTATCGTAAATAGAGCTGCAATGAATATTTTGGTACATGACTTTTTATTTTTTTTTACGATACACGGGGCTCTCACTTCTGTGGCCTCTCCTGTTGCGGCGCATAGGCTCCGGATGTGCAGGCTCAGTGGCCATGTCTCATGGGCCCAGCTGCTCCATGGCATGTGGGATCTTCCTGGACTGGGGCACGAACCCATGTCCCCTGTATCAGCAGGTGGACTCTCAACTACTGCACCACCAGGGAAGCCCCATGCCTTTTTTTGAATTATGGTTTTCTCAGGGTATATGTCCAGTAGTGGGATTGCTGGGTCTTATGGTAGTTCTATTTCTAGATTTTTAAGAAACCTCCCTAGTAGCTGTATATATTTACATTCCCACCAACAGTGCAAGAGGGTTCCCCTTTCTCCACACCCTCTCTAGCATTTATTGTTTGTAGACTTTCTGATCATGGTCATTCTGACTGGTGTGAGATGATATCTCATTGTAGTTTTGGTTTGCATTTCTCTAATAATTAATGATTTTCAGGATTCTTTCATGTGTTTGTTGGCAAACTGTATATCTTCTTCGGCGAAATGTCTTTTTAGGCCTTTGCCCATTTTTGGACTGAGTTGTGTTTTTTTTTGATATTGAGCTGCATGAGCTGCTTGTAAATTTTGGAGATTAATCCTTTGTCAGTTGCTTCATTTGCAAATATTTTCTCCTATTCTGATGGTTGTCTTTTGGTCTTGTTTACGGTTTCCTTTGCTGTGCAAAAGCTTTGAAGTTTCATTAGGTCCCATTTATTTATTTTTATTTCCATTTCTCTAGGAGGTGGGTCAAAAAGGATCTTGCTGTGATTTATGTCATACAGTGTTTTGCCTAAGTTTTCCTCTAAGAGTTTGATAGTGTCTGGCCTTACATTTAGGTCTGTAATCCATTTGAGTTTATTTTTGTGTATGGTGTTAGGAACTGTTCTAATTTCATACTTTTACATGTACCTGTCCAGTCTTCCCAGCAGCACTTATTGAAGAAGCTCTCTTTTCTCCACTGTATATTCTTGCCTCCTTTATCAAAGATAAGGGGACAATATATGCATGGGTTTATCTCTGGCTTTCTATCCTGTTCCACTGACCTATATTTCTGTTTTTGTGTCAGTACCATACTGTCTTGATTACTGTAGCTTTGTAGTATAGTTTGAAGTCAGGGAGACTGATTCTTTCAGCTCCATTTTTCGTTCTCAAGATTGCTTTGGCTATTCGGGGTTTTTTGCGTTTCCATACAAATTGTGAAATTTTTTGTTCTAGTTCTGTGAAAAATGCCAGTGGTAGTTTGATAGGGATTGCATTGAATCTGTAGATTGCTTTGGGTAGTATAGTCATTTTCACAATGTTGTTTCTTCCAATCAAAGAACATGGTATATCTCTCCATCTATTTGTATCATCTTTAACTTCTTTCATCAGTGTCTTACAATTTTCTGCATACAGGTCTGTTGTCTCCTTAGGTAGGTTTATTCCTAGATATTTTATTGTTTTTGTTGCAATGGTAAATGAGAGTGTTTTCTTAATTTCACTTTCAGATTTTTCATCATTAGTGTGTAGGAATGCCAGAGATTTCTGTGCATTAATTTTATATCCTGCTACTTTACCAAATTCATTGATTAGCTCTAGTAGTTTTCTGGTAGCATCTTTAGGATTCTCTATGTATAGTATCATGTCATCTGCAAACAGTGACAGCTTTACTTCTCCTTTTCCGATTTGGATTCCTTTTATTTCTTTTTCTTCTCTGATTGCTGTGGTAAAACTTCCAAAACTATGTTGAATAAGAGTGGTGAGAGTGGGCAACCTTGTCTTGTTCATGATCTTAGTGGAAATGGTTTCTGTTTTTCACCATTGAGGACGATGTTGGCTGTGGGTTTTTCATATATGCCCTTTATTATGTTGAGGAAAGTTCCATCTATGCCTACTTTCTGCAAGGCTTTTATCATAAATGGGTGCTGAATTTTTTTTTTTAATTAATTAATTTATTTATTTATGGCTGTGTTGGGTCTTTGTTGCTGTGCACGGGCTTTCTCTAGTTGTGGTGAGCGGGGGCTACTCTTCATTGCAGTGTGCCGGCTTCTCACTGCGGTGGCTTCTCTTGTTGCGGAGCACAGGCTCTAGGAGTGTGGGCTTCAGTAGCTGTGGCACACAGGCTCAGTAGTTGTGGCGCACGGGCTTAGTTGCTCCGTGGCATGTGGGATCTTCCCGGACCAGGGCTCGAACCCGCGTCCCCTGCATTGGCAGGTGGATTCTTAACCACTGCGCCACCAGGGAAGCCCGGTGCTGAATTTTGTTGAAAGCTTTCTCTGCATGTATTGAGGTGATCATATGGTTTTTCTCCTTCAATTTGTTAATATGGTTTATCACATTGATTGATTTGTGTATATTGAAGAATCCTTGCGTTCCTGGGATAAACCCCACTTGATCATGGTGTATGATACTTTTAACATGCTATTGGATTCTGTTTGCTAGTATTTTGTTGAGGATTTTTGCATCTAAGTTCATCAGTGATATTGGACTGTAGTTTTCTTTCTTTGTGACATCTTTGTCTCATTTTGGTATCAGGGTGATGGTGGCCTTGTAGAATGAGTTTGGGAGTGTTCCTCCCTCTGTTATATTTTGGAAGAGTTTGAGAAGGATAGGTGTTAGCTCTTCTCTAAATGTTTGATAGAATTCGCCTGTGAAGCCATCTGGTCCTGGGCTTTTGTTTGTTGGAAGATTTTTGATAACAGTTTCAATTTCAGTGCTGTGATTGGTCTGTTTATATTTTCTCTTTCTTCCTGGTTCAGTCTAGGAAGGTTGTGCATTTCTAAGAGTTTGTCCATTTCTTCCAGGTTGTCCATTTTATTGGCATAGAGTTGCTCATAGTAATCTCTCATGTTCCTTTGTATTTCTTCAGTGTCATTTGTTACTTCTCCTTTTTCATTTCTAATTCTATTGATTTGAGTCTTCTCCCTTATTTTCTTTATGAGTCTGGCTAATGGTTTATCAATTTTGCTTATCTTCTCAAAGAACCAGCTTTTAGTTTTATTGATCTTTGCTATTGTTTCCTTCATTTCTTTTTCATTTATTTCTGATCTGATTTTTATGATTTCTTTCCTTCTGCTAACTTTGAGGGGGGTTTGTTTTTATTTCTCTAATTGCTTTAGGTGTAATGTTAGTTTGTTTATTTGTGATGTTTCTTGTTTCTTAAGGTAAGATTATATTGTTATAAACTTCTCTCTTAGAGCTGCTTTTGCTGCATCCCACAGGTTTTGGGTCGTCGTGTTTTCATTTTCATTTTTTCCGTGTATTTTTTATTTCCTCTTTGATTTCTTCAGTGATCTCTTGGTTATTTAGTAGTGTATTGTTTCACCTCCATGTGTTTTTATTTTTTACAGATTTGTTCCTGTAATTGATATCTTGTCTCATAGCGTTGTGGTCAGAAAAGATACTTGATACTATGTCAATTTTCTTAAATTTACCAACGCTTGATTTGTGACCCAAGATATGATCTACCCTGGAGAATATCCAATGGGCACTTGAGAAAAATATTTATTCTGTTGTTTTTGGATGGAATGTCCTATAAATATCAATTAAGTCCATCTTGTTTAATGTATCATTTAAAGCTTGTGTTTCCTTATTTATTTTCATTTTGGGTGATCTGTCCGTTGGTGAAAGTGGGGTGTTACAGTCTCCTACTCTGATTTTGTTACTGTCGATTTCCCCTTTTATGGCTGTTAGTATTTGTCTTATGTATTGAGGTGCTCCTATGGTGGGTACATAAATATTTACAATTGTTATATCTTCTTGGATCACTCCCTTGATCATTATGTCATGTCCTTCTTTGTCTCTTGTAATCATCTTTATTTAAAATCTATGTTGTCTGATATGAGAATTGCTACTCCAGCTTTCTTTTGATTTCCATTTGCATGGAATATCTTTTTCTATCCTCTCACTTTCAGTCTGTGTGTGTCCCTAGGTTTGGAGTGGGTCTCTTGTAGACAGCATATATATGGGTCTTGTTGTTGTATCTATTCAGCCAGTCTGTGTCTTTTGGTTGGAGCATTTAATCCGTTTACAATTAAGGTAATTATTGATATGTAATTTCCTATTACCATTTTCTTAATTGTTTTGAGTTTGTTATTGTAAGTCTTTTCCTTATCTTGTGTTTCCTGCTTAGAGAAGTTCCTTTAGCATTTGTTTTAAAGCTGGTTTTGTGGTGCTGAATTCTCTTAGCTTTTGCTTGTCTGGGAAAGTTTTAATTTCTCCTTCAAATCTGAATGAGATCCTTGCTGGGTGGAGTAATCTTGATTGTAGGTTTTTCTCCTTCATCACCTTAAATATGTCCTGCCAGTCCCTTCTGGCTTGCAAAGTTTCTGCTGAGAGATCAGCTGTTAACCTTATGGGAATTGCTTTGTGTGTTATTTGTTGTTTTTCCCTTGCTGTGTTTTATATGTTTTCTTTGTATTTAATTTTTCATAGTTTGATTAATATGTGTCTTGGTGTGTTTCTCCTTGGATTTATCCTGTATGGGACTTTCTGTGCTTCCTGGACTTGATTAACTATTTCCTTTCCCATATTAGGGAAGTTTTCAACTATAATCTCTTCAAATATTTTCTCAGTCCGTTTCTTTTCCTCTTTTTCTTCTGCAACCCCTATACTTTGTATGTTGATGCATTTAATGCTGTCCCAGAGGTCTCTGGGACTGTCCTAAGTTCTTTTCATTCTTTTTTCTTTATTGTGTTCTGCAGTAGTTATTTCCACTATTTTATCTTCCAGGTCACTTATCAGTTCTTCTGCCTCAGTTATTCTGCTATTGATCCCTTCTAGAGAATTTTAAATTTCATTTATTGTGTTGTTCATCATTGTTTGTTTGCTCTTTAGTTCTTCTAGGTCCTTGTTAAACGTTTCTTTTATTTTCTCTATTCTATTTCCAAGATTTTGGATCAACTTTACTCTCATTATTCTGAATTCTTTTTCAGGTAGACTGCATTTTTCCTTTTCATTTGTTAGGTCTGATGGGTTTTTACCTTTCTCCTTCATCTTCTGTGTGTTATTCTGTCTTCTCATTTGCTTAACTTACTGTGTTTGGGGTATCCTTTTTGCAGGCTGGAGGTTCATACTTCTCCTTGTTTTTAGTGTCTGTCTCAAGTGGCTAATGTTGTTTTAGTGGGTTGTGTAGGCTTCCTGGTGGAGGGGGCTAGTGCTTGTGTTCTGGTGGATGAGGCTGGATCTTGTCTTTCTGTTGGGCAGGTCCACGTCTGGTGGTGTGTTTTGGGGTGTCTGTGGACTTATTATGATTTTAGGCAGCCTCTCTGCTAATGGGTGGGGTTGTGTTCCTGTCTTGCTAGTTGTTTGACATAGGCTGTCCAGAACGGTAGCTTGCTGTTCATTGAGTTAAGCTGGGTCTTGGTGTTGAGATGAAAACCTTAGGGAGATATTTGCCATTTGATATTATGTGGCGCTGGGAGGTCTCTTGTGAACCAGTGTCCTGAAGTTGGCTCTCCCACCTCAGAGGCACAGCACTGACTCGTGGCTGGAGCACCACGAGCATTTCATCCACACGGCTCGGAATAAGAGGGAGAAAATAAAGAAAGAAGATAAAATAAAATAAAGTAAAGTAAAATAAAATAAAATAATTAAAGTCAAAAAAATAATTAATAAGAAAATAACTTTAAAAAGTAAAAAAAAAAAAAGAAAAAAAAAACACGGACAGACAGAACCGTAGGACAAATGGTAAAAGCAAAATTATACAGGCAAAATCACACACAGAAGCAAATACATACACACTCACAAAAGAGAAAAAGGGGGAATAAATATCTTTGCTCCCAAAGTCCACCTCCTTAGTTTGGGAGGATTCGTTGTGTATTCAGGTATTCCACAGATGCAGGGTAAATCAAGTTGATTGTGGAGCTTTAATCCACTGCTCCTGAGGCTGCTCGGAGAAATTTCCCTTTCTCTTCTTTGTTCGCACAGCTCCCGAATTTCAGCTTTGGGTTTGGGCCCACCTCTGTGCAGAGGTTGCCTGAAGGCATCTGTTCTTCACTCAGACAGGAAGGGGTTAAATGAGCAGCTGATTCGGGGGCTCTGGCTCACTCAGTCCTGGGGGAGAAAGGGGCACGGATGCAGGGCGAGCCTGCAGCTGCAGAGACCAGTGTGACATTGCAACAGCCTGAGGAGCACCGTGTGTTCTTCCTGGGAAGTTGTCCCTGAATCATGGGACCCTGGCAGTGGTGGGCTGCACAGGCTCCCAGGTGGGGAGGTATGGATTGTGTCCTGTGCTTGCACACAGGCTTTTTGGTGGCTTCAGCAGCAGCCTTAGCACTTCATGCCTGTCTCTGTGGGACACGTTGATAACTGCGGCTTGCGCTCGTCTCTGGAGCTCCTTTAAGTGGCGCTCTTAATCCCTTCCACTTGCACACCAGGAAACAAAGAGGGAAGAAAAAGTCTCTTGCCTCTTTGGCAGGTCCAGACTTTTTCCCAGACTCCCTCCTGGCTAGCTGTGCTGCACAAGCTCCCTTCAGGCTGTGTTCATGCAGCCAATCCCAGTCTTCTCCCTGGGATCTGACCTCTGAAGCCCGAGACTCAGATCCCAGCCCGTGCCACCCCGGCAGGTGAGCAGACCAGCCTTTCGGTCTGGTGAGTGCTGGTAGGCACCGATCCTCTGTGCGGGAATCTCTCCGCTTTGCCCTCCACACCCCTGTTGCTGAGCTCTAGTCCATGGCTCCGAAGCTTCCCCCTTCCACCAACCGCAGTCTCCACCTGTGAAGGGGCTTCCTAGTGTGTGGAAACATTTCCTCCTTCACAGCTCCCTCCCACTGGTGCAGGTCCCAACCCTATTCTTTTGTCTGTTTTTTCTTTTGCCCTACCCAGGTATGTGGGGGAGTTTCTTACCTTTTAGGAGGTCTGAGGTCTTCTGCCAGTCTTCAGTAGGTGTTCTGTAGGAGTTGTTCCACATGTAGATGGAATTCTGATGTATTTGTGGGGAGGAAGGTGATCTCCACGTCTTACTCTTCTGCCATCTTGAAGTTCCTCCTCCCTCCAGCTTTTTTTTGATTTCCATTAATGGAATGGAATATCTTTTTCCATCCTCTCACTTTCATTCTGTGTGTGTCTGTAGGTCTGAAATGGGTCTTTTGTAGACAGCATATATATGGGTCTTGTTTTTGTATCCATTCGGCCAGTCTATGTCTTTTGGTGGGAGCATTTAATCCATTTACATTTAAGTTAATTATCAATATGTATGTTCCTATTACCATTTTCTTAATTGTTTTGAGTTTGTTATTGTAGGTCTTTTCCTTCTCTTGTGTTTCTTGCCTAGAGAAGGTCCTTTAGCATTTGTTGCAAAGCTGGTTTGGCGGTGCTGAAATCTCTTAGCTTTTGTTTTTTGTAAAGTTTTTAATTCCTCTGTTGCATTTGAATGAGATCCTTGCTGTGTAGAGTAATCTTGGTTGTAGGTTTTTCCCTTTCATCACTTTAAATATGTCCTGCCACTCCCTTCTGGCTTACTGAGTTTCTGCTGAAAAATCAGCTGTTAACCTTATGGGGATTCCCTTGTATGTTATTTGTTGTTTTTCCCTTGCTGCTCTTCATATGTTTTCTTTTTATTTAATTTTTCATAGTTTGATTAATATGTGTCTTGGCATGTTTCTCCTTGGATTTATCCTGTATGGGACTTTCTGCGATTCCTGGACTTGATTAACTATTTCCTTTCCTACATTAGGGAAGTTTTTAACTATAATCTCTTCAAATATTTTCTCAGCCCCTTTCTTTTTCTCTTCTTCTTCTGGGATCTCTGTAATTCAAATGTTTGTGCATTTAATGTTGTTCCAGAAGTCTCTGAGTCTGTCCTCAATTCTTTTCTTTCTTTTTATTTTATTCTGATCTGTGGTAGTTATTTCCACTATTTTATCTTCCAGCTCACTTATCTGTTCTTCTGCCTCAGTTATTCTGCTATTGATTCTTTCTAGAGAATTTTAGATTTCATTTATTGTGTTGCTCATCATTGGCTCTTTAGTTTTTCTAGGTCCTAGTTAAACGTTTCTTGTATTTTCTCCATTGTATTGCCAAGATTTTTCATCATCTTTACTATCATTATTCTGAATTCTTTTTCATGTAGACTGCCTATTTCCTCTTCATTTGTTTTTTATGGTTGATTTTTACCTTGCTCCTTCATCTATTGCGTATTTCTCTCTCTTCTCATTTTGTTCAACTTACTGTGTTTGGGGTCTCCTTTTTGCAGTCTGCTGGTTCATAGTTCTCACTGTTTTTGGTGTCTACCTCCAGTGGCTACGGTTGGTTCAGTGAGTTATGTAGGCTTTGATGTTGAGGGGACTGGTGCCTGTGTTCTGGTGGATGTGGCAGGATCTTGCCTTTTGGTGGGCAGGACCATGTCCGGTGGTGTGTTTTGGGGTGCCTGTGACCTTATTATGATTTTAGGCAGCCTCTCTGCTAATGGGTGGGGTTGTGTTCCTGTCTTGCTAATTGTTTGGGGTAGGGTGTCTAGCACTGTAGCTTGCTGGTCATTGATTGGAGCTGTATCTTAGTGTTGAGATGGATATCTCTGGGAGAGCTTATGCTGTTCAATATTACATGGAGCTGGGAGGTCTCTGGTGGACCAATGTCATGAACCTGGCTCTCCCACCTCAGAGGCACAGGCCTGACACTCAGGCAGACCACCTAGACCCTGTCAGACACACGGCTAAGAAGAAAAGGGAGAGAAAAAGAAAGAAAGAAAGAAAATAAATAAATAAAATAAAGTTATTAAAATAAAAAAATTATTTAAAAAAGTGATTAAAAAAAGAAAAAAAGGAAAGAATGAAGAGAGCCACCAAACCAGTAAACAAATCCACCAATGATAACCAGCCCTAAAAACTATACTAAAAAACAAACAAGTAAAAAACGGACAGACAGAAACCTATGACAAATGGTAAAAGCAAAAATCACTCCAAGAAGCATACACATACACACTCACCAAAAGAGAAAAAGGAAAAAAAAAAGTATGTGTATATATATATATATAAAAGGAAGAGAGCAACCAAATCAATAAACAAATGTACCAATAATAATAAACTCTAAATAGTAAACTAACATAAACAGGTAACCAAAAATAAATTAGATGCAGAAAGCAAACCCCAAGTCTACAGTTCCTCCTAAAGTCCACCACCTCAATTTTGGGATGATTCACTGTCTATTCAGGTATTCCAGAGATGCAGGTACATCAAGTTGATTGTGTAGATTTAATCCACTGCTCCTGAGGCTGCTGGGAGAAATTTCCCTTTCTCTTCTTTGTTCACACAGCTCCTGAGGTTCTGCTTTGGATTTGGCCCTGCCTCTGCGTATAGGTCGCCTGAGGGCATCTCTTCTTTGCTCAGACAGGATGGGGTTAAAATAGCAGCTGATTAGGGGGCTCTGGCTCACTCAGGCCGTGGGGAGGGAGGGGTATGTAATGCGGAGCAAGACTGCAGTTGCAGAGGCTGGCATGATCTTGCAACAGCCTCAGGTGCGCCATGCGTTTTCCTGTGGAAGTTGTCCTTGGATCATGGGACCCTGGCAGTGGTGGGCTGCACAGGCTCCTGGGAGGGGAGGTGTGGAGAGTGACGTGTGCTTGGACACAGGCTTCTTGGTAGCTGCAGTAGCAGCCTTAGCATTTCATGCCTGTCTCTGTCGTCCGCGCTGATAGCCATGGCTCGCGCCATCTCTGGAGCTTGTTTAGGTTTTGCTATGAATCCCCTCTCCTCGCACACCCCAAAACAATGGTCTCTTGCCTCTTAGGCAGTTCTAGACTTTTTCCAGGACTCCTTCCCAGCTAGCTGTGGTGCACTAGCCCCCTTCAGGTGCTATGTTCACACAACTAACCCCAGTCCTCTCCCTGGGATACGACCTCTGAAGCCGGAGCCTCAGCTCCTAGCCCTCACCCTCCCTGGTGGGTGAGCAGACAAGCCTCTCGGGCAGATGAGTGCTGGTCGGCACCAATCCTCTGTGCGGGAATCTCTCCACTTTGCCCTCTGCACCCCTGTTGCTGCCCTCTCCTCCATGGCTCTGAAGCTTCTCCCCTGCCACGCCCTGTCTCTGCCAGTGAAGGGGCTTCCTAGTGTGTGGAAATATTTCCTCCTTCACAGCTCCTTCCCAGAGGTGCAGTCCCATCCATATTCTTTTGCCTCTGTTTTTTCTTTTTTCTTTTTCCCTACTCAGGTGTGTGGGGAGTTTCTTGCCTTGTGGGAAGTCTGAAATCTTCTGCCAGCGTTCAGCAGGTGTTCGGTAGGAGTTGTTCCACATGTAGATGTAGTTCTGATGTATTTGTGAGGAGGAAGGTGATCTCCACATCTTACTCCTCTTCCATCTTGAAGGTCTCTCTCTTATTATTTACTATTTATTAAAATTATATATTTTTAAATTTAATATAGGAAATGCTATTGTCTATACATTTGTAATAAACAACTATTTTCATTTGTTTGGGAGGAATTAATTTTCCTTTCCCTTCTACGTTCTTGTATCTGGTCTGAGAATTAAATTGACATGAGACAGACTGACAGGCAAAAATCAAACAATCTGTTTAATAGCATTGTAAGGGAGCAGAATTTGCCACCCCAAGATATTTCTGGCATATTAATTATTTTAAGCTGGTTATATTCTAATAAACAGCAGACATGGGAGAAGCTCTGAAAACCAAGTATGAGTTACCCTTTTGTAAGAAACACTTACATTTATATGGGAAATCTCCATTTTTCGGATGTCTTTCTCTCTGTACTAAGAAGAGGAAGATGACCAAATCTCTAGAAACTCTTATCAATGAAGAAGTCTACAATTTATATCTGCATAACAGCCTTACTCTTGTTTACTGTGCTTTTCATGATAAACTCCAAGAACTGACTCTTCCCAATGTCAATATCCTTTGTCTTTAGCCGAGGATGAGATTTAAGGTGAGGGCTTCCTCCGTCATTTTGTTGAGTTACTCTGTTTTCCTGGGTCTCTCCCATGTGTACATGTTATTAAAACTTTGGTTGAGTTTTTCCTGTTAATCTGTCTCATGTCAATTTAATTCTTAGACCAGCCAAAAGAACCTAGGAGTGTAGAGGAAAATTTCTTCCTCTGAACAATATGTATACCCAGGAGTGATTCAGGAAATTTGAGTATCTCCTCCAAACTGTTGAAGCCCTCAGATTAAATACCATCTTCAGCTAAAGACAAAAGAGGATATTGTTGGTAATTGTTTTCAACTTCAAAGGGGAGGAAGGCAATTCACATGGAAATGGAAAAGCAAATGCTTGGTAAACAAAATGTTTGTTGGGCCATGCAGAGACAATGGGACACAGAGTGGACTCTGATCACCAAGCCCTGCCAAGTTTCCCCCACTACACTAGCCCATACTTTTTGCAGATATCTCTGGTAATAGCTCTATTCTGGGAACAGGCTCTTTATCTGAATTCTTTAGGAAGTTAAAGGGGAGGTAAAAGGAAAGACTTCTTGAGTATCCTATTTCTTGAAAATAATCAGCCTAAATTAATCCTTATGCCAAAGACACATTTTTGGGGTGGCAAAATTTTGCTCCCTTACACATTTAAAACATTTTGATGTTGTTTAAATAAAGAATTCATGAAATTTAAAAAAATACTTCTAAATAATTGCTTCTCAGTATTTTCACCAGTTTTTAGCACTGTAGGGAACATAAAAGGAAAAAAACACTATGCAAATGTACTAAATAAAAATAAATGAATTAAATTATATTAGTCTTCTTTTCAAAAGCCTTTGCTGCCTCCCTGTACTTTTGGGATATATTTTTCAGCTTTAAAACCCATCAATAATCTGATTCTAATTCTAACACATTAATTTATTGATTGGCTATTTGGTGGATTCTTTTCACAAACATGTATTTGCCAGGTACTTTTCTATTTTTCCTTCTACTCTTACCTTCCTTCTACTCTACATTTGCTGCAATTTAAACATGCTGTATACTTCACTGAGTTTTTTTTATAACTTGAAGTCCATTTATTCAACACCTACCATCCATTAAGGCATACTTATTAACCAATTTTTTTCCTTCAAATATTCCAATTCACTTTTTTTTTTCATTTCAAATAATTCATTTCCTATTATTATTTACTCTGGATAGTCTAAACATTGTGAGATTTCAACTTCAGGATTAGGGTTGATTGAGAGGGAGCTCTTGTTACCAAACTCAGGTTTGGATGCTCACCATTCAAAAACCAATAATTCAAGAGGCAAGTGCTTTAATCAGAAAAGGCAATCTGAGGAGAAGTTGGACTCATGTCCTGAGACCAACTCTGAAGATTCTGCTCAGCCATGACAGTTTCAAAGGGGAAAAAGGGGAAGAATCTCAGTGACTCATTGATGCAGGAGGTTGGATTCTGCACCATTCTCCATTACATGTAGACTGGCTGACTATTTCTTCAGGTATTATCTTGCCTGTATGATCTGCCTGCAGGATTGCTAAGGGAGCTGTTGGGAGTAGAGAGCTAGTCATTTTTTGATTGCTTAATTCTTCATTTTTACTTCTTTTTACCTAGGGAAAGAATCAACAGGTTAGGGAAGGCATGGTGTGCATTCAGGAGAGCATAAGCCAGGAGTTAAGTTAAATTGCTTAGTGATCTCATTTCTATAATTAGGTTCTTTTAAAGTTAGAGGGAAACAGAAATGGGCAAACAGGAAAGAGGCAAAAGAGCTGCTTTCACCCTGATGGTGACACATGCACCCATTTGAGGATGGCATTATTCACTGGATCTTGCTGCCTGTATAGTAACTCCTTCCTAGCTTGTTCTAGAAGAGTCTCTTGATATGGACTACTGAGAAAATTAACAATTGAGTTTAAGATGTAACAGAATTGTGAATTCCAATGTAAAACATGATTCTGCAAGTTCTGAATTTAGATGGTAATATTTTCAAATATGTTTACTGTTGTCCTAATTGCATTTCTCAAAGTGTTCTTCTAGAACTTTTTGGAATTTTACAGCTTACCCCTACATTTAAAAATTAGTTCCATAGGAAAAAAACATAAAAAGACCATGCGTGGCCAACTTATTACATCTTTTTCACTCTTTTCCATAAGATCCACTGCTACAGCTCTCTTCTAATAACTTCCTTCCTGTCCATGTTTGCTTGTGCAGTGCCTTCAGCCTCTATTGCTTTCCCCATTCTTTCTATTCATCAGAATTTTGCTAAATCTTATAGATTTGTCTCAAGACCCATTTATATCACTATTACTAATTAAATTTGGTCTAAATTGATCTTTTTTTGTTTGTGTTTCTGCCAAGATTTTATTCACAATGTCTGTGTATACATTACACCCTTGTATTGACTCAAAATTATTGTGTTCACCTTTTAAAAAATTGGCTAGAATTTAACTCCCTCAAGAACAGGCTGCATGGGTGGTAGAAAGAGCATGGATTCAGAACCTGGTCTGATTTGTGGCTCTGCCATTTCCCAGCTGTTTGATCTTGGGCAAGTTACTTAATCCCTCTGATGCACAATTTTCCTCTCTGTTATATGAAGGTAGAGATACCTTCATCATGAGACTGTGGTGAGGACTAAATGTGATAATATATAATGTGCTGTGTACATAGTAAATACTCTAAAAAGCAATTATATTATTTTTACCAGATAGGAAATGTTTGATTATTCTGTGGTAACAGACAATCCAAATCTCAGTCACATAACACAGAAGTTTATCTCTCTTAGATTTCATGTCCAGTATGGGTCAGCTGTGGGGCTCTGCTCAATGGAGTGAATCAAAGACGCAGGGTTAATAGGGACTTCATTTTGACATTTGCTTCCAGCATCAGAGAAACAGTGGGGAGAGAACATGGAAAATGCATTGGATCCTAAAACTTCTGCTTAGAAGTAATATACTTCCCTTCTATTCATATGCCATTGGTCAAAAAAGTTGCATGTCCAAGGTTAACTTCAAAAAGGGGCAGGAAGTACAATCACCATGTATCCTGACATCTCTCTAGCCAGAAATATTTGGTGAATATTAATGACGATATATCTTTCATAGCACTTGTAATGCTATACATGGAACAAATTCTCCATGAATAGATGTTTGTTGAATGAATATTGACATGTGTCGGAATGAATTATAGCCTACAGTTAAATATAAGCTTTATTTGAATATGTTCACAAAACTATAAAGGATTTTCTTTCATGGGAAATTATCATTATATTTATTTATTTATTTATTTATTTTGCGGTATGCGGGTCTCTCACTGTCGTGGTCTCTCCCATTGCAGAGCACAGGCTCCGGACGCGCAGGCTCAGCGGCCATGGCTCACGTGCCCAGCCACTCCGCTGTATGTGGGATCTTCCCGGACTGGGGCGCGAACCCATGTCCCCTGCATCGGCAGTCGGACTCTCAACCACTGCGCCACCAGGGAAGCCCCTATCATTTTGTTTATTTGGTAATGTGAGATAATAGAAAAAATATATATTGGTCTCTGCCCCTGATTTCTGTCACAGAGCTCCTAAAACTCTTGTAATTTTCTAAGTGATGAGAACACTAGGAGCATCTTTTTTGGTCTTTGACCCTGGTTCCGGACTCAGAGCTCTGAAATCCTTGTAATTTCCTGGGTGATAGGAGTATGTTTTGTTCTAATGAGGCAACTCGGGGTGGGCTCCTGGATGGTTCCTGGATGGGGGCTGGCCATCAGAAAGACCAAGGCATAATTAAAAGTTTGGAATTTTCAGCCCCACCCCTCATTCTCTTGAGAAGGGAGAAGGGCTGGATATGGAGTTAATGATCCATCATGCCTATGTGATGAAACCTCTGTAAAAATCCCAATACTATGGGTTTTGGAGAGCTTCTAGGTTGGTGAACACATCTATATACCCGGAGGGTGATGCAGCTCAACTCCATGGGGAGATGTCAGAATTGAGTTAAATTGTAGGACACTAAGCTCGTGTTGCAGAGAATTGCTTGGAGGGGGAAAAGTCCCGCCACATTTCACGTCCTAAGTGTTGTGAGTGTGGTGTTAGTGTGAGAGTAAGCAGACACACAGGGGGAAAACTGGGTTTTCCTACTTAGGTGGAAAACTGTGAATTTTCTCAACTCAGGCAAGTTGTTCAGTTTTAATGCTGTGAACCATTGTGACTGTATCACAGAAGTATTTCATTTTAATGTGGTGAAGTTCCTGTAGGCCAAGGTCTTATCCAGCTCTCCTCCATGTTTCCCCAGAGTTGATTATTCAGCCTCTGCCTTTGCACCTTTATTGATTAAATAGACTAAAAGTTTGGCAAGAGTTTCGTACTGAAATAATTAGATTTCAGTAGGGCCTTCTGCGCAGGTTTGTGATTTACAAATTTCTGGTTCTCTGTTTTACATTTAGGGTATTTTGGATCTTGCTGTGTACTCATAAATCTTGCTGTGGTGCTAACACCCAGTGGCACAAAGGACATTATTAGGTCTTTAAAAAAGATTGATGTATTCTATCCTAACCTGTAGGTGAGTTGTTGCTTTAACGTGATTATTTTCTTTTATGCCTGGGCTTTGTCCCACCTTGGTGAATACAGAGACATAATATTGCAATTTAGTCGGGAGAACACCAGGTGGTACATAATGTCATCACTGAAGATGCTGTTACTATGGCATCCAGAATCTTATTCCAGCTCTGTGCTTTCACCATCTTTCTCTGTTTTCACAGAAGGACAGAAGGTGCTGCAAACCAGATTTTTAATATTTTAAGCATAGCTAGGAAGCTTTGTTCTCTATCAGGATAGATGTTCTTTTCCATCATTCTTTTTTGTCAAGCACACTCACTGTGCATAGTTCAAAGCTTCCTTTGGTATTAATAGATTCATTCCCAGATAGAATATTTTGAAGTATTACCATTGTGATCTAACAGTTGAACTAGAGAAAAAGAATGAACCTTTGGGAAAACCATATTAGCAAACAGAAAGTTAACTGCCTTCCTGTTCACTAGGGCAGCTAACTGGTAAATAAAATGATTGTCCTTGTTTCTAAGAAACTTAAAATATGTGGATTGTTTATTTAGTTCTCCAGACACTTAAAGCCAATCTTATGAATGAAAAATCTTTAAGGAGAAGTTTGTACACAAAAAAGGCTTATGATGTTAAGATTCCTCTTAATTAACCCCAATAATATTTATGGTGATAACTCAGTGATAAAGTAT
Source organism: Orcinus orca (assembly GCF_937001465.1). Classification (NCBI taxonomy): domain Eukaryota; kingdom Metazoa; phylum Chordata; class Mammalia; order Artiodactyla; family Delphinidae; genus Orcinus; species Orcinus orca. Next base: position 27,240,442 of record NC_064569.1, read on the forward strand.
GATATTTTTCTATGTCCTTTAAAAAATAGGAAATGAAATTCTGAATCTCAGAATCAGCATTTACCAAAGAGTGTTCTGCAGGATGTTACTGAATGCTATACAACAAATGATTCACTGAAAAATGCTGGGTTAAACCAAATTAAGCAAGTTTGCTTACTGCAAGAATTCACAGGAGCCTCAGTATATTAATGCACAGTGTGAATTTCCAAGAGTTGGGTAAAATATGCAGCATTTTCAGTCTTATTTTACTATAAACTTTTTAATAGTCTCATGCTCTCCAAAGCAAACTTTGGGAGGATTTGCTCTAAATTCATCCTTTGAAAAATATGTTGACTGCTATACAGATGACATAGGTAAAGCATTTCTTGCTTAATTAAGCAATGGGCATATGAGCAGATGAAAACATAGTCATTGTAAACAACAATAGATTATACAAATTGGAAACATTGTCAAACATGCTATGGTGTTGTCTTCTGTGACACATCATTGAAAGGACTCACTGCTTTAGCTGCAGGTGCCAGGAGATTATCAGAAACTTGGCCCTCTCATTATTATGTGCAATTGAGCAAGTGCCGTTGTGAAGAAGGCATACCTTCATGAATGTGAAAATGGGTACTGAATAGTTGTGTGGGTTAAGCTGCCTTGGGCTCATGTAGGATATAGTCTTGTCTTCAGTTTGCTTTATTCTCATCGGAAAGGGCAGTTTTACACATAAAAAAAGTGAAATAACAATATAACTTGATATCGAATTGATCTAAATGTGTTGTACAGACAAAAGTATAAGAATTCAGAGGAGGGAGAGATTAGCAAATTGGTTGGAAGGCTTTGGTAGTAAATGAGACTTGGGCTAGTTTTATTTATTTGTTTCTTTATTAAAGTTATTATTATATTTTTATTGAAGTATAGTTGATTTATAATATTATATTAGTTTCAGGTATACAGCTTAGTGATTCTATATTTTTATAGATTATACTCCACTTAAAGTTATACAAAAGTATGGTTATATTTCCCTGTGCTATACAATATAACTTATATGTTTTTTTTTTTTTTTTTTTGCAGTACGCGGGCCTCTCACTGTTGTGGCCTCTCCCGTTGTGGAGCACAGGCTCCGGACGCGCAGGCTCAGCGGCCATGGCTCACGGGTCCAGCCGCTCCGCGGCATGTGGGATCTTCCCAGACCAGAGCACGAACCCGTGTCCCCTGCATCGGCAGGCGGACTCTCAACCACTGCGCCACCAGGGAAACCCAGCTTATATGTTTTATACATTGTAGTTTGTATCTCTTAATCCCATACCCCTACCTTGCTCCCCACTTCCCTTTCCCTACCAGTATCCACTAGTTTGCTTTCTATATCTGTGAGTCTGTTTTTGTTTTATCATATACATTTATTTGTTTTATTTTTTAGATTTCACATATAGGTGATGACATACAGCATTTGCCTTTCTCTCTGACTTATTTCACTAAGCATAATACTCTCTAAGTCCATCCACATTGTTGCAAGTGGCAGAATTTTATTATTTTTTATGGCTGAGTACTATTGCATTATATATGTGTTTTATATATATTATATGTATTATATATATAAAAATAAATATATCAAACCTTCTTTATCCATGATGAACACAAGTTGCTTCCATATCTTGGCTATTGTAAATAATGTTGCCATGAACATTGGAGTGCATGTATCTTTTCAAATTAATATTTTTGTTTTTTTCAGATATATACCCAGGAGTGGAAATGCTGCACCAACTTACATTCTCACCAACTTACATTCTCAGTTGGGTTCCCTTTTCTCCACATCCTTGCCAACATATTTGTAGTCTTTTTGATCATAGCCATTCTGACAGGTGTGAGGTGATATCTCATTGTGGTTTTAATTTGCACTTCTCTGATGATTAGTGACGTTAAGCATCTTTTCCTGTGCCTTTTGGGCATCTGTGTATCTTCTTTGGAAGAATGTCTATTCAGTTATTGTATCCATTTTTAATAGGGTTGTTCTTTTTTTGATATTGAGCTCTATGAACTGTCTACATATTTTGGATATTAACCCCTTTGTCTTTTCATTTTGTTGATGATTTCCTGTGCTATGCAAAAGGTTTTAAGTTTAAATAGGTCCTGTTTGTTTATTTTTGCTTTTGTTTACTTTGCCTGAGGAAACATCCAAAAAATATTGCTATGATTTATGTCTAAGAGTGTTCTGCCTGTGTTTTCTTCTGGTAGGTCTTTAATCCATTTTGAGTTTATTTTTGCACACAGTGTGAGGAATGTTCTAATCTCATTCGTTTACATGTAGCTCTCCAGTTTTCACAGCACCTCTTATTGAAGATATTGTCTTTCCCATTGCATATTTTTGCCTCCTTTGTTTTAGATTAATTGACCATAATTATTTTTGGGTTCTTCATTCTGTTCCATTGATCTATGCATCTGTTTTTTGTGCCCATGTGTTCTTTCTCTCTCTCTCTCTCTCTCTCTCTCTCTTTTTTTTGCAGTATGCGGGCTTCTCACTGCTGTGGTCTCTCCCATTGCGGAGCACAGGCTCCGGACGTGCAGGCTCAGCGGCCATGGCTCACGGGCCCAGCCGCTCCGTGGCATGTGGGATCTTCCCGGACCGGGGCACGAACCCGTGTCCCCTGCATCGGCAGGCGGACTCTCAACCACTGCGCCACCAGGGAAGCCCAGGTTTGTTTTTATAGCTCTTTTTCTTCTCTTGTGTTTCTCTCTTAGAGAGGTTCCTTTAGCATTTGTTGTAAAGCTGGTTTTGTGGTGCTGAATTCTCTTAGCTATTGCTTGTCTGTAAAGCTTTGGATTTCTCTGTCAAATCTGGATGAGATCCTTCCTGGGTAGCATACTCTTGGTTGTAGGTTTTTCCCTTTCATCACTTTAAATATGTCCTGTCACTCCCTTCTGGCTTACTGAGTTTCTGCTGAAAGATTAGCTGTTAACATTATGGGGATTCCCTTGTATGTTATTTGTTGCTTCTCCCTTGCTGCTTTTAGTATTTTTTCATATTGAATTTTTGTTAGTTTGATAAATATGTGTCTTGGCATGTTTCTCTTTGGGTTTATCCTGTATGTGTCTCTCTGTGCTTCCTGCACTTGACTCTTTCTTTTCCCATATTAGTGAAGTTTTCGACCATAATCTCTTCAAATATTTTCTCAGATCATTTCTCTTTCTTTTCTTCTGGGACCCTTATAATTTGAATGTTGGTGCATTTAATGTTGTCTCAGAGGTTTCTGTGACTGTCCTCATTTCTTTTCATTCTTTTTTCTTTATTCTGCTCTGTGACAGTTATTTCCACCATTCTATCTTCTAGCTCACTCATCCTTTCTTCTGCCTCAGTTATTCTGCTATTGATTCCTTCTAGTGTATTTTTAATTTCAGTTATTGCATTGTTCATCACTGTTTGTTTTCTTGTTTAGTCCTTCTAGGTCCTTGTTGAATGTTTCTTGTATTTTCTCCATTCTATTTCCGAGATTTTGGATCATCTTTACTATCATTACTCTGAATTCTTTTTCTGGTAGCTAGCCTATTTCCTCCTCACTTATTTGCTCTGGTGGGTTTTTACCTTGCTCCTTCAACTGCAGCATATTTCTGTGTCTTCTCATTTTGTCTGGTCACTGCGTTTGAAGTCTTCTTTCCACATGCTGCAGGGTCATAGTTCCTCTTGCTTCTGGTGTCTGCCACCAGTGGGCAAGTTTGGTCCAGTGGGTTGTGTAGGCTTCCTGGTGGGAGAGACTGGCCTGCTTTCTGGTGGGTGGAGCTGGATCTCGTCCCTCTGATGTTCAGGGCCAAGTCAGGTGGTGTGCTTTGGGATGTCTGTGGGCTTAGTACGAATTTAGGCAGCCTGTCTGCTGATGAGTGGGTTTTTGTTCCTGTCTTGCTTGTTGTTTGGAATGGGGCATTCAACACTGGAGGATGCAAGCATTTGGGAGGAGCCTGGTCTTGGAGTTAAGATACAGACCTCTGGGAGAGCTCTCGCCATTTAATATTCCCTGGGACAGGGAATTCTCTACCATTCCAGTGTCCTGGACTTGGCGCTCCCACCCCAGAGGCTCAGGCCCAACCCCCAGCCTGGCAGCCAAGACCCTGAAAGCCACACGGCTGGCAGTAAATAGAGAATAAAAAACAAAAGAAAGAAAGGACGGGGAGAAAACAAATGAAAACAAAAAAACCCCAAGACAAATAGCAAAGACAAAAACAAGAAAACAGCAACAACAACAATTAAGAACAAACAAACAAACAAATGGACAGACAAAACCCCAGACAGATGGTAAAAGCAGAACCAAACAAAAACAAACAAACAAAAAAACATACACACATACAAAAAGAACCAAAAACAAAAACAGGGAAAACAAAAAACAAGAGAACAACTAGACAAACAAAAGAACCCCAAAATGAATATTTTCCTGGGGCCTCCTCTGTCAGTTTCTGCTCCCATAGTGAGCCACAGTCAACCCCTGCCTCCCCAGGAAGCCCTCCAATACCTCTAAGTAGGTCTCTGGACCTGCTGTGGGCACTGTGAGGCCAGCTCAGACTCTGACCTGGCCCAACTCCCATGTGTACTTGCCTCCAAAGTCCACTGCTGCTGAAGCTAAATGGGTCTTAGCTGTGGGGACACTCATTGTCTATTCAGATGTTCCACAGATGCAGGATTTACCAGGCCAATCATGGGGATTTAGTCCACAGCTTGTACAGCTGCACAGAGGGATTTCCACTCCTCTCCCTTAGTTGCACTGCCCCTAGGGCTCAGCTTTGGTTTTGGGCCCCACCTCTGTGTGTGTACTGCCCTCAGGCATCTGTTCCTCACTCAGGTGAGAGGGAGGGAAAACAGTGGCCTACTGGGGCACACTTACTCAGGCCGGTGGAGGGGTGTGGTGGCCACAACTGGGGTGTGTGAAAATTGCCTGTGGCAGCAGAGACTGAAGTTGCAACAGACTGGGGTGTGCTTGCAGTGGTGGATGTCCCTCCCTGTACCTGTGGAGGCAGGGAACGGTGTGTGGGGCAGTGGTATCTCCACCCCTTGCATGCCACTCAACAATGGCTCCTCGTTTCCTAGGCAGACCACACTTCCTCTAAGGGCATTCCCGGCCATGGAGACCCTCACCCATCCGCTCTGTTGTACCCCACAGCCAACAGCATTCCTCTCCCCAGATCTGCTCTCTCACCGCATGCTTTAGCACTCCGACCCTGTCAGCAATGGTGGATTCCCATCTCAGGCAGTGATGCCCAGGGCTGATTCCCAAGGAGGCATTGGGATGGGCGGCATTTAGGAGGCCTTGGCTTGAGGGGTGGGTGAGCCTGCTCAGATGGGTGACCCTCCTAGTGCCCGAGTAGGCTGAAGAAGCTGGCAGGTGGGGAAAGGGGTTGTAATGGTGGCCCCGCCCCTTGCACGCCACTCAACAATGACGCCTTGCTTCTATTGTGTCCCAGGCTTTTACCACAAACATTCCCGGTTGTGGAGCTCCTTACCCCTGTCCCTTCAGGATGTCTTTTTACAGCCAACAGCTGTCCCCTCTCTGGGTCCACACTCCAAACCCCACTTTCCAGCACCCAGCCCCCCTTCACAACAGGCGACACATGACTCAGGCTGGGGTACACAGGGCTGCAGCACAGACCATGCGCACAGTTCTTTCTTTGCCCTGACTTCCACAGACCATCCACTGCTTTCTCCTTTGATCCCCTGAAGGTACCTTTGTGTCCCAGCTGATTTCCCCACCATGAGGAGTTTTTTCTGAGTGCAGGAACCTCTCTTCACCTTCAGCTTCCCACCAGGGTTGCTGATCCCTTTTCTAATTCCTCTTTTCTTTTTTTCTTTCTTTCATCCTACCTGGTTGCGAGGGGATTTTTCTTGTCCTTTTAGGTGTCCAAAGTCTTTCGCTAATGCTCAGCAGTTGTTCTTGAAAATTGTTCCATTTATAGATGTATTCTTTTTTTTTTTTTGGTGGTACACGGGCCTCCCACCACCGTGGCCTCTCTTGCTGCGGAGCACAGGCTCCGGACGCGCAAGCTCAGCGGCCATGGCTCACGGGCCCAGCCGCTCCACAGCATGTGGGATCTTCCCAGACTGGGGCATGAACCCGCCGTGTCCCCTGCATTGGCAGGCAGACTCTCAACCACTGCACCACCAGGGAAGCCCTATAGATGTATTCTTTTTTTTTTTTTTTTTTTTTGATGTATTCTTGATATACTTGTGAGGAGAGACAAATTCTGCATCCTCCTATTCCACCATCTTGACTCCTCCTCGTACCAGTGTAATTATTAATAAAGTACCACTCACACTTAAAAATGCTCCTAGTCTAAATGGTAAAAGTAGTAACTCTACTCTCAATTCTCCAGTCATCTTGCAATAAGAGTTTGTAAATACCTAATTACCTGTATTTAAATTTCTTCTGTCTGAAACGCCTAGAGTGGTTACAGTTTCTTTCATTAAACCTTGACTGATGTCAAAGATAAAGCAGGACAGTAGTTAATGGCACCAAAGGCAGATTTTATTCAGTAATAACTATTGCAATAGGGGAGAGAACTCAGTGTAACCTGAGCTCAAGTCTGCTGAAATAAAAGGCAGGAGCCTTTTTAAACACTGAGATGTGGTAAAGGAAGGACACTAAAGAGTGTGAAGGGGGCATTTGGTGCATGTAAGTAGGCTATCTGGCTAATTGGTGCTTATCCCAAGGAGGAACAAACATCTTGCATATTTATGACAAGGGGGTGGATATGCAAGTTGGAGAAAGGTGTCATCTGAAGTTAGGCTCTTCCTCTCCCATGGCTACTGAGAGCCAGGGTGAGAGTTATATACTAGAATGTATTTCAAAGAGATGGCTTCCAGGACCTTGAGGAGACAGATTTTGGTGGTAGAATATTTACATCTTAGGGAATTCCCTGGTTAGGACTTCATACTTCCACTGGAGGGGGCATGGGTCAGTGTGGCTGGGGGTGGGGTGGGGTGGGGGTGGAGGGTAAGGGGGTGGTGGGAAATATTTACATCTTAAAGGAACAGAGAAAGATTTATAATTGTAAGCTTTCTCAGGCAGCATTTGAAGAGGGCCCAATGTCACCCCAGCGACAGGCCTTAAGATGCTAGAGGCCATGCTTCTAGAGTCTGGTCAAGAAGAGAATCTTCATCACTGATATACCTGGGATCATGGGATTTTGCTGAAATTACTTTGAGAATGGCATTTAATTACTGTAAGTCATGTTGCATAGAATTTGACCTCAACGTTCATCTTTTTTGAAAATGACTTGGAAGAGTACTAGTGTGGCCCCATCTCTAAAATGAACAGAAACCTGGAATGAGAAGCTTTGGGTATACATTTATAAATATGTAATAAAACAGCATTTCTTTTCCTACTACTTGCGTGGGTTTTAAAACGATATTTACTTTAATATTTATTAATTTCTATCTCTCCATTCCAAAGAGGCAGGGAAGAAGCAAAGAAAGACTAAAATATTATAACTTGTAAATATAATGCAGACCATAAGGGATCTAGTTTGTGACCTGAATGCTGAAAAGGAAGCTAGAGGCACTGCTTTCCCTGTTATTGAGCAGCCTGGCACTCTCTCTGAGTCTGGCCTGTTGGGAATAGTCTGCATTTCTCATCAAGACAGTCAATATTTGAAGATCAAGACTTTGGGGGCAGAGATGAAGTTTATTCCAAACCTCTAAATAATTTCTCATCCCTATGGAGGAAAAATTTATTTGTCCTTCAGAAAGAGGCACAAAACACAACATTTGATTATACCATTTTGCCTGACACTTGATTTGTTTTACCGGTAGATCTGTTTTGAAAAATAGAAAGCAAATTATTATGCCTGAGTGACTTCAAAACCTTCCTATCATTTTACACCTTTGTTGCTTCCAAGAAGGCTACTGCCGGGGGGGTGGGGGGGTGCTGTGTATGCATGGGAGTGAAGAGGATAAAGGGAGGAGGAGAGGAAGATCTGAAGAAATGGTGAGGAGGGGCAAGTTGCCAGAAGCTCAACAGTTTGAAATTACAGCCTAGATGAATTACTTATTGTATTCCCTCAACTGAACTATAGCTTCCTTGTCTTGGAAAGAAAACCAAGAAAATTAATTCTTGAGGTAGGAACTAAAAGATCACACAGATTCCAAGGTGTTTGCACTATAATTTGAAGAGAATATTTTCATAAAAAATTTGCATCTCCAGACCTTTTGTAAAAACATGATTTGGAGAGAGTGGTATGAAGAAAATAAAAACTCACAAGCATTTCAAGATTGATTATTTTCCTCTTTATTTTGATTTTATTTTGAGGAGGGTGGAGTGGAGAAAGAAATAACTTCTTAAGAACAATTTTGAACAAGTCAGTTCAAGATAGCTAATTACTGGGGAGAACAAAATCATGCACTACTTTAATATTTTTTAAAAATAAATTTTATTTTTTAGAGCAATTTCAGGTTCACAGCAAAATTGAATAGAAGGTACAGAGATTTCCCATATACCCTCTGCCTCCACACATGCATAGGCTCTCCTATTATTAACATCCTACACCAAAGTGGTACATTTGTTACAACTGATCAACCTATCGTTATCATCCAAAGTCTACAGTTTACATTAGGGTCCACTCTTTGTGTTGTACATTCTATGGGTTTGGACAAATGTATAATGACATGTATCCACCATTATAGTATTATACAGAGTAGTTTCACTGCCCTAAAAATCTTCTGTTCTCCACCTATTTATCTCTCCCTCCCCCTAACCCCTGCCAACCACTGATATTAACATCTGCACACTGCTATAAATATCTGTGTGCAGGTTTTGCATGGACATAAAATTTCAACTCCTTTTGGTAAATACCAAGGAGTGTATTGCTGGATTGTAGGGTAAGAGTATCACTACTTTAATTTTCACAAGATTTTTTTTTTTACCATTCACTTCATCTTCATGTAGACAAACTTTTATTATGTTTTCAAGACCCAGAAACATACACTGTGTTTTCCTTTATGCACATTTGAGTTTTGAATTCTTTGTTCTTCTATGGAATGGAATAAAATATTCCTGAACTAAACCACTCGCTAAGACCTTGGAATGCCTTGGTTTGACTCTCTTTACTGAACTCTGCTTTGGTGTTCAGACTTTAATTTCCTTTGAAGAATGTGCCTCAGATCTCAGTGTTCTTCTTGAGTTTCTGGTATGTGAAAGTTACGTTTTCACTTGACATTAAGGAATATCTGGGCTTACTGTTAAGAATTACAGATAACCAAGTAATTTGCAAATATTATAATTTATATACACAGAATGAATCAAACTGGCCCTTTAGACTTCATGGTTTAGCACCAAATGCATTTTCAAACTCTGTTATATCTCCTCCCTCCCTTTCACCCTTCCTTCCTTCCTTCCTTCCTTATTTCCTTTCTTTCTTCACTTAAATATTTAACTGTTACTATAAACCAGACTGATAGTAGCTGGAGGGAGTGAAAGGTAAAGCAGTATGGAAACATAACTTGTAATTCTGTAAGCTTTGCCAGATAAGACAAAGGCTGGCATCTATAGACAAATGTAATGACTCTGAAAACCAAGTATCATTAGGAAAATATGTTGGTGGAGATATAGTTCCAGAAACTACACCTGAAAACATCCGTGGTTTGAAAATGAAGAATATGCCCCTTATGAGATTTTCTTAGCATAATGGTACATTATGATTGGAGCCCATTTTCCAATATTTAGTAAAAGGTGACACTTCTTCCCTCCTCCTCTCCCAGCCCCCCACTACCTGAGATTTGTTCATTACCACTGACTTTGTTTGAAGGAAGGTTTTGTCTTAGTTGTGATCCCTTAAAACCTGACACTGAAAAAAAGGGCTTGTGTATAAGTAGTTTGTCTGGGTGGATCTTGGGTTGCACAGCTGAAGGAGCTGAGTGAGAAGGTAGGCGAGGGAAGGGAGAAAAGCCATTAGAGGGTGCATTAAATGAGGTGGATTACCTATGTAGGCAATGAGGTTCAGTCCAGCTAGGGATGCCATCAGGAACTTAAAGTTATCTTACTGAGGGACAAGGAAGTTGGGGTATTCATTTCTTTCCCTTGTTGGTGAGGATTGCTTCTTATGTTTAATCCCCAGCACTCCCAGAATGCCCACAGATATGGATAAAAAGAGGCTTGCTTATAGTAGACTTGCATCATAACAGCAAGAGTGTGGAAATATAAAACATACCTGAAGCAGAATAAAGTTAAGATTTTTGCATGACCATTTGTGCAAGCAGTCTCTCATAGGGCAGAGAGAACCTGCAAGTGGAGAAAAGGATAGGGCAGGGTGTTTGAGATGTGAAGTTGTCAGTGTGCCCAGAAGTTGTCCATAAGAACTATAGGAACTCAGATTGAGTGTGAGGGGATATGAGAGAGGGTGGGCAATGGTGTCTGTGTGAGTTTTAAAATGTTTAAATTTCTACTTGATGGAACTTGAATTATATTAAGATTGACATTTCAAAGCCCCTCAGTGGTTGCTTTTTGCTGGTACTAAGTCTGCACATGCTAGGTGAAGTACACCTTTACATATTGGGATAGTTGTAAAGCTACTACAAAAGGCCCCCAGTGTGAGCAGTATGGTAAGAGTCAGGCTTTTATCTCCCATCACCACCCTCAGTGCAATGTGCCAGCATAACTTTCCTTTTAGAAACTCTTTTGCAGAGAAGAATACTGTAAAGCTTAGTGAAATTATTCTCTGTAAAACTACTTGGAGATTCTTACAGAGAATACTTTACCTATTAAGAACTAAGTAAAAATACTTTTTTTTATAATGATTCTTTGACAGTTTCAAAAAGCAGCTAAAAACTACTTATTTACACAGGCATATTATTAACAATATAAATACAACCAAATTCCAAGATCTTCTTCGTGGAGAATGTTCTTTTTAAAAAGAATGAGTTTACATGCATACCAAAAGTTGGGCATTTATAAATGTGGATATTTTAAACTCTATTGCAGTCTTCTGTATATTCTCTTTGTGCACATGCAGAAATTAAGTCACTAGCTAGTCGAGACCATTGACTATGTGCTGTGGTCTGTGTCACTGAAAATAGTTATATAGTATTTAATTTACATGTAATATTCGGCATCTGCTGCTGGCACAGTCCATAGAGGGAAAATTTTATGGAAGATCTGACAAATCTTTCCTGAAATAGGAAGAGGAGGATGAATATTTGATTTATCTCACATATGGGATAGTATATTATTTTTATGCTTATTTAATGTCTATATTGTGCATTATTAAACTATAAAGATAATAGGACATAGTACTTTTGTTTGAAGAATTCATAGTCTCTTGGAAGAGATAAACATGCAATCTTTTTGCCTCATATTTCCTGTTGCTTGGTGACAAAATGTATTCCTTTATAGGCCTCTAAGGTTAGACCCAAGCAAAGAGAGTCTTTATAAACATTCTCCTGGATTAGGATTTTTAACTATCTTTTCAGAAAGTTTTAAACCAAAAACACTATTTTTACTGAGTTTTATTTGTTTCTCATCTTTAAAATGAGTGGACTGGTTGCTATCTAAGTTCCTATATAGCTATAATTCTACATTGCAATATAAATGGGGTAGGGAGTAGGGTTGGAGAGAGTAGAAAAATCTCTCAAGAAAAGGAAAATGTGGCTCTTAGCTTGAAGATCTTTTATAACCTAGTACATACTACTATGCACATTTACTCAGGCCTAATGAGAATTTCCTATGACTGAGAACACAGCTAAGAAGTTTCACATTCTTGTCCTTTGACTCATTCATCTGACTGAAACGACGTGATGTTTTTATATTTTAATTTACACCGATTTCATAAATCTATGTTACTCAGAAAGTCCACACAACTGCATATTTAATTCTGGGATAAACAGAGGCAGCTGACTTCACTTTATATTTGCCAGATGTAGTGCATTCCTGGTATGCATATGATTAAATAATTTGGGGAAATTTTGCTCTGGATGTAATCAAGAGAACATAAAACTTCTCAGCAGCAGATGAAGTGGAAGAACTGGCTGTGAGAGACCCCTGGGAAAGATAAATGTTTTATTTTGTAGTGTTTGGTATACAGCCTCATTTTGATTTTTATTATTAGGCCTTTCTTTTTTACTTCTTTTCGTAAAGCCCCTTAGAGAGGGCAACATTACAGGGGCTTTAAAAATAGCATGTTGGACTACTATGGGATGGAGATTTGGCTATAAAAATTTCCTCTGAGCCAGATGATTATGTTTATGGCTAACTTTATTTAGATCTGTTTATTTAATATTGGCACTATTTCAAGTCAAAAAATGTTCTCTCTTTCAAAAGATATTGTTAATTTATAAGATACTTAAGCGATGCCAGTAAGGTAGAATACAAACACACATGGCATATTCCAATGTACCTATCTGTTCCCTAACTCCTGGCATGGAAATGGGATCAAAGTCCAGACTGTTATTTGTGAAGGGAACAGAAACCTATTAGATATCGTCTTGGACAATCACCCAAAGTCCTGGAGCCATTACAGTTTCAGTAAGTTTGCTTAAGTAAGTGGTGGGCAGCAGAGAAGGACACTGAGGGCTGTGGGTATGCTTTTTGCTCTTTTGCATTCAGGTACCTGTGAAATCCTCTAAGACTGATACATTTATCAAGTACCGTCTATGTGTCAAATCAAAGTGCCATACACCTCACTGTCATCTAATTCAATCCTTTCAATAGGCCTTTGAGGTAACTATATTCTGTATAAACAGAATTGCCCCAAGTCTTACCTGTGTATGGATGAGGTCCTGCTAACACTACCACCAAAACGGCAGTGCCCTTATCCCTTCCTGTGTAAGAGCCACCCTTCCAGTCTCTCTCCATGGTGTCTCACATGGATTTGAGAGCAAGGCTACTTCTGTTCCTCCACTCTGATTCCCACATTGATGGGGTCAGCATCACTGCTGCTGAGAATGATCTCTCCAAGAGTTTCTGCCAAGCAGAGCCACTGGGTTGGCAGGTGTCCTTGGATCCCCAAGTCTGAATTGAGTTCAGTGGCAGCATGGGGTGCTGTAAGAGGGTAAAAGGAATTCAGGGTAAAGGATGGCTTTATTCTCATCTCTGTGCAGCACCTTTTCACCCAGACCTGAATTTGCACTTATTGTACCATTAGTGCACACACATCCCCATTCCTTGCCTCATAAATTATTGCTTCTTCAACTTCTGTTCTTCATTCCTCTTTCTACTGGACCTCAAACTAATGAATGCCTGGTACATGTGAGGAGACAAACTGTCTTCATCTTCTCTCTTTCACACTCCTCTCTTCTCCACCTATCCCTCTGTCTTCAGATTAAAGATTAAAAACCCTTATGCATACCAGCTCATACAATAGACATCTGATAAGTATCTTGTATCCACCATTTCCATACACAGATAGCCAGAATCTGGAACCTATTTTGAAATCAGCCAGGAAACTGGCTGAAACAGTCCCTTAGCTGTGATTGAAACACAGGGCAGTGTGACTCCAAAGGGTTTCGTTCTTCAACAATTACATCATTTCCCAACACATAGGCCTAGAGCTTTCCTTGTTTCTGACTTAACTTATTCCAGAAGGCTTGTCATTAAAAACCGTTCTCAACACCTAACATGTAATGATTCTGAAGAAAAGAGAAACACAAAATGTGGAAAACTAGTCTGAATTTTAATACCTAAAAACGTAGTGTTATTTGAAAGTTAATCATATGCATAGGTACTAAAGGAAAATAGTACCCAAAGAACAATGGAATCTGTCAGGAGAAACTTCCCATTTTCATGACATTTTGAAAGAAGCAGTGATTTATTATTTTAAGATGTATGACTAATTTTTAAACATTTTTAATTATCCCTTTTATGAGGTATTGAACAGTGCACAGTACACATTTTAGTTTGCTAGAATATCTGAGTTTGCTTCACAACTCGACTCTTCCAAGTTTCATGAAGAACACTGAGGGTGTCCCTGATCTCTGGCCAAAGCCCTGTGGTCTGTGTTCTACTCTGTAGCTCATGACTGAGGTTCCAAATGCATTCAGAGTAGAGGGGCTGAGACCAGCTACAACTTCCTTCTCTTCACTCTTTGGAAGACTTTTTTATTGCAACTGTCACTCTTCCTCCCACCATGGCTTAATGACATGACAAAATACTAAGGAACAAGAACCCCCACTGTTAAATAATAATACAGAATGTAATACTTTATGAGTGCTTTTAACTTTTAAAGCACTTTGCTCACATAATCATATTTTATGCTGATAACAATCCTATCAGAGGGCTGGAGCTGATGTTACTAGTTGGCTTCTCCATGTGAGAGTGGGAATGATTGAGAGGTATGCCTAAGACCACCTGCTTTGTGGGTGTCCTAAATCTTTCACTGAAGATTGTTGACTTTAACAGATCTGATCAGAAACCTTGATGTAATGACTCTGCCTATGTTTCCATCATTTTGAAAAGCCATTTAGAAAAAATTGACAACGAATTTTTTTATTCATTCACTTTTGCATTCATTCATTCATTCAAAAATATTTATAAACATCTAGTTAATAAATATTTAGGTCTGTGGATATAGCTGGGGAAAGAAACAGACAACAAACTCTGTTCTCATGGAGCTTATATTCTAGCAAGCAGGGAGTCCTTACACAAAACAAATAAGTAGGATGTATTGTGCAACACACTGATAAGTGGTAAAGAGACAAATAAAGCAGGAATGGGGTTGGTAGTGAGCTGCATTTTAGACAAGGTGCTCAAGGATGGCCTCACTAAGAAGATGGCATTTGTGTAAATACGCTAAGGAGGTTAGGCTTATATAGTTTATTTTATAACTTACAAATTTTGAACTGCCTTCAGATTTATGATGTATTTGGACCTCATCAGGGAGAACATTACAGGATAGGAAAATGAGCATTAAAGATTTGCCCAAAGTCATGCAGCCAATTAGAGTCCAAGCTGTACACAAAACTTAAAAGAAAAATCTGGGCATTGTTGTTTCCACTGTACAAGCTCAACCTCTATAAACCAAGACTGACCATCTTTTTGGGACCCACAGAAAAATAAGTTTAATAATTTTACAATAAAATTTAAAAACCCACTAGTTTAGTTTAAAATGCAGAAATTGAAGTCTTTTAAGATATTTTATCACACGTCAGTCAAATTCAACTATTTATATTTGGTACAACTAATTGTTTTAACAACTTTTCATTCTGTCTACTTAAATTCAATTAAATAAATTTTATTATATGTGCAGGAAACTGTTCTGTTTAGTGAACAACAGAGAAGGATCAAAAAGCCTGAATAGTCAAATAGTTCATCAAGGAGTTCATTGGACTATTTTTTGTGATTGTGACAAACTAGATCCTTGAGGCCCTAGTTCTTGGGGTCCTGGTTCTGGTGACGTCATATAGGACACAAATAATTTTTATTGCATAACCTCTAGTAGGTACAAGTCCTCATGAGGTGGGTCCTCAGTTCTTTTGTGCAAAATCTCAGAAATGTGGGTGTACCTAATTGTTCCTATTAACATTTTTTCTTAAGACAACTGGAAAACAAAATGCACCAAGATGCTCCCCAACCCCTAAGACCCAGAGGACAAATAATGATGCTTTTGGTAAATAAAAAGTCTCCTTGATTACTCTCCTCATTATTAAGATGGAGAAGAATGAGAAATGTAGCTGTAGCTTTATTTCCATGGCACTGAGCATTTAAGCAGATTTTCTTCTGTAAAGCTAAGTGAATGGCCAAGTCCTACTGGACTTGTTTTACATTGCTCAGAATTTTATGGTACCCAGTAGGCAGCAGCTTGGCAACAGCCAGCTTAATTGTAGGGTGGCACCATCCAGGCTTGTTGGGGAACTGCCAGTAAACATAGGAGGTGATATTAGACTCCCATGTTGCAGTCACAGTAGCTGCAAATTGCATTTTCCCCAGGCTCCTTTGAAAACAACCACTTCATTAGGCAATGGACATGCATATCAATTTTATCTCTGCCTCCTATATTTCTTGAAGTCTCCTGGCTTACCTCTCTCCCTCCCACTAAAATAAGCAATTTTCTCTGACTATGCTCACTGTTGCTCCTGTTTACTGAATTAGAGATTCCAGATTTGATAATTGGTCTCCTGCAGATACTGCAGCCGCAAGTGCTTCTCACTCTGCTGCTGCTGCTCCCATGGCAACAGATGTGTTTACATTCACAATGCTATTCAACTTCTTTTCTTTTTACCTCTGCAATTCAGTAGGAAGAAAAATTGATATTTGAAAAGGGAAGATATTGTCATGAAAAAGGACAGAAAAAGATTTTTAATTGTAGGAATTAATAAAATTTTCAAAAAACAGAGCATGCTTGCTTAAAGTTAATAAAGGCAGGGACTGGTGGCTTTGTGAGAAGCACTAAAATACTTTAAAATCAGGAATAAATATAGATCTTATTTTAGGCTTTGATATAAATTATATTTATCATGAAGGTAAGAATTGCTCTGAATTCAACTCCAGGAAAAAATTATGTATGATAGACAGTGGTTTTCACACTCTCCTATAAAGTTGTTTCTTCCTGATCTTAGGATCTTTGGGCCCATTGTGAACTGAATGTTTGTGTTCTGCCAAATTTTATATGTTGAAGCCCTAACTCCCAGTGTAATGGTGTTTGGAGGTGGGGCTTTTGGGAAGTAATTATGTTTAGATGAGGTTATGAGGCTGGATCTTCCACAATGGCATCAGTGCTTTTATAAGAAGAGAAAGTGACACCCCAGAGCTTTCTCTCTCTTCTTCACATGAACCAAGGAAAGGCCATCTGAGCATATATCAAGGAGGTGACCATCAGCAATCCAGGAAGAGGCTCTCACCAGAACCCAACCATGCTGGCACCTGACCTCAGACTCCTGACCTCCAGAATTTTGAGAAAACAAATGTTTTGTTTAAGCCATTCAGTCTATGGTATTTTGTGATAGCAGCTCCTAAAGACTAAGACACGGCCCTATCATTGAGCCTGTGGAAATGAATTGTTCAGTACTGACATGCTTCAAACATTGTAAGGCAGGATAAATGCTATTTCTCTGTGAAACATCATGTCCTGTGGATATGCTCTGTGTGTTCCCATAGCTTACACTTCAGGTGAAATCACTTAAAGTTTGAGGAACGCCCTGGTCCCACCTCAGGTCTGAAGTCTTTCTGCTCGTTTATACCTGGAAATGGAAGCCGAGACCAATTTTTATCCCTGTAAGTGTATATAGATGTGTAGACAAATTGCAGGCAAGGCAGCGTCATAGAATCACTTTTCTCCATGCAGCTAGCCAGGAGCTAAAATATTTAGAACATAAAAAAAACTATTAACCTCCACTTAATTCACTTTCTAAGGAAGTAGGAACCGGGGAGGATTCTTTGGTTTTGTGGAGTGGGGTGGTAAAAGGGAAAAGCAAATATAAGGGGTAGATTGCTAGGATATATCCTACCAAGAAAAATAAGATCCAAGGAAGGTGGCAGGGAGGAAGACAAGTAGTGGAGGAATAAAAAGAAAGTCAGGTAGGCTGAGAGCAATTTTGGGGGTCTGTAAAAGGAAAGAGAGAAGAAATGTGAGTAGGTGCCATGTGTAATGGGACTGGGGGAATGCAGGAAATTTCTAAAGAGAGTTTTAAAGATTGTTGTGTTTGCTGTGTGATGCAATTCTCCCTTTGCTGACTCATCAAGTGGCCTTAGTGAAGACCTAGATTATTTTCTGCTTTTTTTTTTTTTCCGTACGCGGGCTTCTCACTGTTGTGGCCTCTCCCGTTGTGGAGCACAGGCTCCGGATGCGCAGGCTCAGCGGCCATGGCTCACGGGCCCAGCCGCTCCGTGGCATGTGGGATCTTCCCGGACCGGGGCACGAACCCGTGTCCCCTGCATCAGCAGGTGGACTCTCAACCACTGCGCCACCAGGGAAACCCCCTTTTTTTTTTAAGTTGAACTTGGAGTTTTGGAGTTATGACATTATGGTGAGTATGGCAATAAGATAAACTTCCAGTTTTATTTATGTATGTTAACTGCCAAGACTTTGTGGCATCCTGCATTCATGGGACTTAAATGACTCAATTCTCCTCCCTAGATGTGGGTATCTCAAAATCAACATGTCAGACCTGAATATTACACAGTACTGTTGCCATCTGAATCTTAGTCTACTGCCTCTCTATTTCCTTAATACTCCACTTCTGAAATCTCAGAACCATCCTTGAACACTTCTGCCTAACCTCAACTTATGTGGATCAATTTTCTCCATTTCATAAAAACCTAGTAGTTCAATCTCCCACTCCACCCCTAAAACATCAGCTCTTGTGGTAGCTAACAAATGTCTATAAATTCTTTGTAGCTCCTCCCACCAAAAGGTGCAATCTATTTTCCAACCCCTTGCATCTGGACTGACTGTGATACTTTGCTTAGTAGAATGCAGTGAAAATCATATTTTATGATATCCAAGCCTAGGCCTCAAGAAACCTTACAGTTTCTACTCACTCTATTGCAATATTTCTCAACTTCAACACTACTGACATTTTGGATCTGATACTTCTTTGTTGGGGCCTCTCCTGTGCATTGTAGCAGGTTTATCAGGGTCCCTGGACTCTACCCACTAGATGTCAGGAGCGAGCCTCCTTACACACCACCTCACAGCCTCGAACCCCAATTCTGACAACAAAAATGGTCTGTAGACATTGCCAAATGTCCTGTGGAATGGGGCAAAATCACCCCAGTTGAGAACCAGTGCTCCATTGGAAAGCTGCTGCCATGTGAGCCAGGCTGGGCTGGATTACTAGAGGAATAGAGGCTGTGTACAGCAGAGGCGAGCAATCCCCTGAGGCCTCCCAGAGTGGCCATCCAAATTATCCTGGAGTATTCAGTTTTAGCTGAGATGCCAGAAGGTCATTCAAATCAGCTGGGCCTTTTGGGTGTGGCCTGAAGTTGGATTCAAGTTTCATTTATCCCAAATGGTCATCCAATTATTTCGGTATTATTTATTTAAAATATCTTTTCCTCAGACTCACAGACAGAGAACAGACTTGTGGTTGCCAAGGGGGAAGGGGGTAGGGAGAGGGATGGACTGGGAGTTTGAGGTTAGTCGATGCAAACTATTACATTTAGAGTGGATAAATAACAAGGTCCTACAGTATAGCACAGGGAACTATATCCAATCTCCTGGGATAAACCATAATGGAAATGAATATAAAAAAAGAATGTATAAATGTATATAAGTGAGTCACTTTGCTGTACAGCGGAAATTAGCACAACATTGTAAATCAACTATACTTCAATAAAAAAATTAAAAAAAATTAAGATATCTTTTCCTTTTTTTCCCTTTAGGTCAAGTGTACATATATATGTGGGGGGGCTGTTCCTGGGCTCTCTATATTATTCCATTGATCTACTTGTCTATCTTTGCAAAAATAACACAATTTCTTCACTATTGTATGTTTATTGCAAGACTTGATATATGATTGTTAAATCCTTTCACTATCACCACTACCACCACTACCACTACTGCCTTCTCCTCCTCCTCATTCAATAGTGCCTTGGCTACTCTTGATTCTTTGCACTTCCATATATATTTTAGAAACAACTTGTTACAATCTATCAAAAACTTTTTGGAATTTTGACTGGTATTACATGGAAATGAAATCAATCTAGAGAGAATTGATATCTTTGCAATACATAATATTTCAATCTATGAACATAGTTTTCTCCTACTTGTTTTGGTCATCTTTAATTTCTCTCCATAATATTTTATAATATTTTGTACAGAGCTCTTCGTGAATTTTATTAGATTTATTCTAAGAGATTTGATATTTTTATGCTGTTGGAAATGGCATCACTAAAAAATTTATATTCTAAGTGTTTTGCAGCTGGTGTGTATAAAGACAATTGATTTTGGTATTAACTTAGTATCAAGAAATCCTGCTAAATAAACTTATTAATCCTAATATTTTAATTTTAGACTCTTTTGGATTGTTTTACATATATAATCACAACATGTACATAATCCTTTAACATATTTCTTTTTATTGCCTTATTCATTTACTGTGAACTTAGTATTTAAAAAAAATTTCCATGAGAAAATTTTAAATATATTTTCATTAAGTATGATGTTTGGTATTGATTTCTTATAGATATACTTTAAAAGATTAAGGAAGTCATCTTTTTAAAAATTTTGTTTTATTTTTTTATTGAAGTGTAGTTGATTTACAACATAATGTTAGTTTCAGGTATATATCACAGTGATTCAGTTATATATATATATATATATATATAAAATCACTGAACACATATATATATATATATATATTCTTCAGATTCTCTTCCCTTATAGGTTATTATAAAATATTGAGTATAATTCCCTGTGCTATACAGTAGGTCCTAGTTGGTTATCTATTTTATACATAGTAGTGTGTGCACGTTAATCCCAAACTCTTAATGTATCCCTCCTCCCGCCTCCTTTCCTCTTTGGTAACCGTAAGTTTTTTTTCCTGTGTCTGTGAGTCTCTTTCGGTTTTGGAAATAAGTTCATTTGTATCTTTTTTTTAAGATTCCAATATAGGCAATATTATATGATATTTATCTTTCTCTGTCTGGCTTACTTCACTTAGTATGATAATCTCTAGGTCCATCCATGTTGCTGCAAATGGTATTATGTCATTCCTTTTTATACCTGAGTAATATTATATATATATATATAAAAAATATACATATATATATAGATTATATATATATATTCTATATATATATATTCTATATATATATATATTCTATATATATATATTCTATATATATATATTCTATATATATATATATATATATATTCCTTATCCATTCATCTGTTGATGGACATTTAGGTTGCTTCCATGTCTTGGCTATTGTAAAGAGTGCTGCAATGAACATTGGGTTGCCTGTATTTTTTGAATTACGGTTTTCTCTGGATATATGCCCTGGAGTGGGATTGCTGGATCATATGGTAGCTCTAGTTTTAGTTTTTTAAGGAACATCCATATTGGTCTCCATAGTGGCTATACCAATTTATATTCCCACCAACAGTGTTGGAGGGTTCCTTTTTCTAAGAAAATCATTTTTAATTCCTAGTTTAGTAATAGATTTTAAAATGGTTTTTGAATGTTTGTTGAATTTTTAATTCTTTTCTGCATTGATTGAGATGATTACCTGATTTTTCTTATTTATTCTGTTTATACGTTGAATTACACTGATTATGTTCAGATATTATGTTGATTACAAAGATATTGAGGTAGGTTGGTCATTTATGAGTGTGCTGGAGAGCTTATGAAAATAAAAGCACAAAATTAAATAAATAAAAATAAAATTAAGGCTTTGGATTTCCAAGTAATGTCATAAATAGAGTATCAGAAAGCCTCCACGATGGTCTTAAAGAATTTCCTTATCTTATGTAGCCACAAGGCAGATATTGCTGACCATCAGATCCCAGATCTGATTGTAGATGTGCAGAGTTGCAAAGCCTTTTAACCTGTTAAGTCCCTTATGCTAAGGCAACTGGTTGGGAAGGAGTGGTACCCTACCTTGAGTGGAGAATTTGGACAGATGAAGGCCAAGTTGAGAAATTTGGGTCTCCATAATATCTTGAAACTTCTTTGCTAGTGGAAAGGTCCCTCCATCTCATTTTAAGCAAACAATTACTCCTTTGTGTTAATAATCTTCAGTGACTTTATAGTTACCTTCTTTGCATATGTCATTGCCTTGAAGCTTGTAATGAGGGTTAATGTCCAACATAGTCCAGATGGAAAAGTTAAGGTCTACTCTTAGGAAGAGATAGCATATATATGAAAGGAATTACAAGATGTTGCCAATTTGTACGTGTAGGACCTTAGAAAACAGGCATGGGGATGGATTCTACAGTTTTTAGTTCTGTCCCTGTTTACTCTCAACCCTAGAAATAGTTCTGCTTCCTGTGTTTGTTCTCCTTATATTCTTTAGAGTGCTCTTTTTGTATTTCACCACTTTTAAAAGTTAATAATTCTTTTAATTAAATTTTCCCTGTCAAAAACTTTAGATTGGATCCTCATAGATACAGACAGTTTTATAGAACTCTGCAGTAATACCATCTGAGCCTGGTGTGTGTTTATGGAAAAATTTAAACCACTGCTTTGACTTATTTAACAATTATGGTTCAATGTATCTTTCTATTTTTTTCTTACATTTTCTTGCATTATTATATTTGGTAATGATAATAATCATACTTACCTTGTGGGTAACTATTATTTTCCTTTTACTTGAAATATATCTTTTAGAAATTTCTTCATACCAGGTCTCTAGTTAAAATTTATATAGTCCAAGCTACTGTCATTTCTGTTTGCATCTCTACTCATCATTAGACCATTACACTATCGTTCTAGCAAGACTTCTTGCTTTTCTAAAACTCATTCTCTAAATAACTACCAGAGTTACTTTCTACAAATATCTACTATCTCTCTCTATCATCATCTATCTATATATCTTTCTATCTACCTATCATCCATTTATCTCTATCTCAGGTAATATCACTTGCTTATTAAAAACCTGAAAGATATCATAATTTACTGTCTAGCATGTGTTATTAACTTGGCTCTAGGGGTCTAAAATATTACTTGGAATTCTATGCACATTTTTCTGTGTACAAAAGTTTATAGTGAGAGTGTCCTTAACTCTCATCAGATTCTTGGAAATGTCATGATCCCCGCCCCCTCCAAATTGAGAACCTCTTTGTAGATTATTTACAGCATTGATAATATTTACATGAATTATTATAAGAATATATAGTTATCATTCTAGGATACGTATTTAACCATTCTCAATAAGTATGCCTGTAGGGTGAATGGACACTGCCTGAATTTTACAGTAAAGATTCTTGTATCCAGAGTGGAAAAATCCATGTAAGAAGCATGCCAACAAAATGCTAGCTTATTAAGACTTACCTCTGTTTGGATGTGCCACAAATTACCAAAATACTTGGTAATAATATGTTTACTAGTAAAACTACAAACATTTTTTGCACTGAGATAGTACTCCCCATTGTAACAAAAGTTTTATTTGACTTAAAGAGGAGAGGTCTTATATATAGGAGAAGAATAGATTGAAATTGTTGTTGAGGAGGAATAACTTGTCCTCTATCCTCTTAGGTTCTGTGACTGGGGGTCTATGAATTACACTAACAAAAGACAAATTAGCAGGAGAGAAGGCAAACAATTTTTATGTGCATGGGAGTTCGTAGAAAAGAAACGAAACTCAGAGAAATGCTTAGACTCAGGGACTTATATACCATTTTAACAAAGAAGGGGGATTTGGGCTTCAAGAGATTGTGGGGAAGTAACTAGTTAATACATGGGGAAACTAATGGAAGATAAGGGTTTAATAAGGTTTGTTTATGCAAACTCATTCTGAAGCTCCCTTTCTGTTTCTAGTGATAAGAGTTGCTCTCTTCTTCCAGGTGTGAAAGAAGGGGACACAAAGTGAAATTTATGCCCTGCCTTCAGGTAGATAATGGGAGGAGAGAGAAATATTCCTGCTATCAGTCTGCTGCCCTTTATATTATCACCCTCTGATTAGAAAAATTCACTTTGCATGTGTGCATAGGAGTTTTCCTATTCTGGGGAAGGTTTGTTTCTTTTTCATTCAGCATATGATTTGAGTGTGGGTTTAGAGCAGGGGAAGTGAGAGACCTTTGGGGTGACTGAAAGAATTTCATGAATGCAAGTGTTGAGGGAGGGAGGGAGTGTGCTGACTGAAGGAAAAACATATAGATTAGATATATTCCTCTAAGTATAAACTTTTAGCTCCTTCCCCTGACCTGCAAGACACTCTCTGATCTGGCTCAGGCCCACCTTTTTTGTATATAGTCTTTGCACTTCCTCTTTCTTCCACGAAACTGTCTTCCCCCAGATCTTTGCATGACCCTCTTAGTGTCATTCAGTCTCAATTCTAATGTCATCTAGTCATAGAGGTCTCTCCTGAAAGTCCAATCTAAAATAGCCCTGGGAGTCACTCTCTATCACCTCACTCTGTTTTGTTTACTTCATGTCATTTATCACTGTCAGAAGTTGCCTCACTTATATATTTGTTTACTTGTGTATTATATAACTCCACTAGATCATAAACTCCATGAGAACATAGACTGGGTCTATTTTATTTACTGCCCTGGCCCCAGTACCTATAATGTTGGCTAGCAATAAGTGTTAAATAAATATCTGTGGGCTGAGTGACTGACTGAACAAGAGAATGGTTTGGTGAAGTGTGTAGAAGGTGAAGAGTTTGCCTAGGGCAGGTATTTACACATTTTTTCTCTCAGGATCCTGTTACCCTCAAAATTCTTGAGCATGCCCAAGCAGGTTTTGTTTATGTGTTATAGCTATGATATTTAATGTACTAGCAATCAAAACTAAAAAAATTAAGAAAATATTTACCAATTATTGCATTAAAAATAATAAAAATAACTCCATTATATGTTAACCTAAAAAAGTCTTTATAAAATAAAAAGTATTTTCCAAAACAAAATAAATGAGAAGAGTGGCATTGTTTTACATTTCACTAATCTCTTTAATGTCTGCTTTAATATAAAATATCTGGGTTGTCATAACCTCTTTGCATTCAAAAGTTGTGGTATGTTATTTTGGTTGAAGTATATGAAGAAAATTCAGCCTCACACAGCTATGCAGTTGGAAAAGGGAGGGATATCTTAACAGCATTCTCAGATAATTGTGGCTACTCTTCTTTGCTATTAACCAATTGACAAGTTGTAGTTTCTTAAGGTTAGTTGCAACGTGGAATCTGAGACTACATCAATGAATTTTCTGTACTTTATTGATTTAAAACCCCATTGATCTATCTTATACTTTGAATAGGTGGGTATTTTCCCCATGTGTGATTTTGTAATATACTACATTGGTCTTTTGCAAAATATTAATTCACAGGGTTATGTTGACACATTTCATTATATAACCTGCCCCTGCAACAAATCACATTTATTAATATCTCTGCTGATATCATCAGAAGAGTCTTTAAGTATTGGGAAGCTGTCAAGCTCATGGTGGCAGATAAAGTTTTCAAATTTAATTTTTGCTTGAAACCTTCAATTCTATCATTGGCAACAAATACTTTCAGTGATTTTTCTTGAATGGATGAGCACACGTTGGTCACTTAAAAAAAAATTTCTGCCCAATATCCAAGACTGAATGATCATGGTTTGTCAGTCTTATAAGTAAAAGTAGTGTTTTATGAAAAAAGTGGCTAGTTGAACTTGCAGGTCAAGTAATTGCACAGGTGTTTGAGACAATCATCATACTTAACTATGCAGCAAGTTGCTGTATGTATAGTTGTGCACTCAAAGGTCGAGATGTAGTAAAATTAACAATTTTTACTACTTCGTCAATCTTTTGAATCACTTCTTTTGAATCACTGTTAAGTGGAGCAGGTGACTTTTCTTCTGTCCGTATATGGCAATTAAGAATAAGAGACAGATGGGAAAATATACCATGTTCTTGGATTGAAAGAATCAATATTGTCAAAATGACTATACTACCCAAGCCAATTTACAGATTCAATGCAATCCCTATCAAATTACCAGTGGTCTTTTTCACAGATCTAGAATAAAAATCTTAAAATTTGTATGGAGACACAAAATACCCCAAACAGCCAAAACAATCTTGAGAAAGAAAAATGGAGCTGGAGGAATCCAGCTCCCTGGCTTCAGGCTATATTACAAAGCTACAGTCATGAAAACAGTATGCTACTGGCATAAGAACAGAAATATAGATCAATGGAAGAGAACAGAAAGCTGAGAAATAAACCCATGCACCTATGCTCAATTAATCTATGACAAAGAAGGCAAGAATATACAAGGGAGGAAAGACATACTCTTCAATAAATGGTGCTGGGAAAACTAGACATCTACATGTAAAAAAATGAAATGAGAACATTCTTTAACACCATGCACAAAACTAAACTCAAAATGGATTAAAGACCTAAATTTAAGACTGGATAATATAAAACTCTTAGAGGAAAACATAGGCAGAACACTCTTCGATATAAGTTGCAGCAATATCTTTTCTGAGCTGTCTCCTAAAAGAATGAAAATAAAAATAAACAAATGGGACCTAATTAAACTCAAAAGCTTTTTGACAGCAAAGGAAACCATAAACAAAACAAAAAGACAATCCACAGAATGGGAGAAAATATTTCCAAATGATTTGACTGACAAGGGATTAGTCTCTGAAATTTACAAACAGCCCATGTAGCTCAATATCAAAAAAACAAAAACCTAATCAAAAAATGAGCAGCAGGTCTAAATAGACATTTCTCCAAAGAAGACATACAGATGGCCAACACACACATGAAAATATGTTCGACATCACTAATTATTAGAGATATGAAAATCAAAACTACAATGACATATCAACTCACACTGGCCAGAATGACCATCATCAAAAAATCTACAAACAATAAATGCTGGAGAGGGTGTGGAGAAAATGTAACTCTCCTACACTGTTGGTGGGATTGTAAATTGGTACAGCCACTATGGAGAACAGTATGGAGGTTCCTTAAAAAAACTAAAAATCAAGCCACCGTATAATCAAGCACTCCTGGGCATATATCTGGGGAAAAACATGATTTGAAAGGATACATGCACCCCAATGTTCATTGTAGTACTGTTTACAATAGCCAAGATATGGAAGCAATCTAAATGTCCATCAACAGATGAATGGATAAAGAAGATGTGGTATATATATATATATATATATATATATATATATACAATGGAATATTACTCAGCCATTAAAAAGAATGAAATAATGCCATTTGCAGAAATGTGGATGGACGTGGAGACTATCACACTAGGTGAAAGAAAGACAAATATCATATGATATCACTTATATGGGCAATCTAAAAAAAATGATATAAATGAACTTATTTATAAAATAGAAACAGACTCACAGACTTAGAGAACAAACTGATGATTACCGGGGGAAAAGTGGGGAGAGGGATAGACTGGGAGTTTGGGACTGACAGGTACACACTGCTATATTTAAGATAGATAAGCAACAAGGACCTACTATATAGCACAGGGGATTCTTTTCAATATTCTGTAATAACCTAACTTAGAAAATAATTTGAAAAAAATAGTTATATGTATAACTGAATCACTTTGCTGTGCACCTGAAACTAACACAATATTGTTAATCAATTATACTACAATATAAAATAAAAATTAAAAGAAAAAGACTAGCATGACTTTAGCACAGTTTTGTGCTTGTTTCATGCTGGAACACCTGCACTTTTCTCCATCATTGTTTTCACACTATCAGTACAAATTTTAACTCTTTGAAGGGCAAAAAAGCTCCCCTCAAAACCCTTAGTATTATTATAAAAATAAATGCTGACCTCATCTATGCCCTGAAAGGAAACCTTTAACCCTCCTCACCTCCCAGAGGTATCCTGGGGTTGGACTTTGAAAAGTGCTGCTCTAGTTCATGGTTGATGTAGGCCAGAGATAAGAGATAGAAGAATAGTTAACATATACATTTTTAATCCAATCTTCAATCTAATTGAATTTCCAAATACCAAGTTCAAGGCAATATTTTCTTTCTACACTCCCATATCTGTAAATATCTATCCAGAAATGAGTCTATAGAATTAAGGTAGCAGCTGGCAACAGTAATTGTGGAAGCCCACTTCTCCCACTGCTCTATTATTATTCTAGGCAATGATCCTCTGCATAGTGGACAGGTCTTATATTTGTGCTCTGTGTCTCAGGAACATTTCTGTTGTTTTCTACCTGTGGATGGGTAGAGTATGAGAGAGTGAAAAACGTTGGTGTAGGTAGTAACACATAAGTTTTAAAATTCTCCCCCTAAAAGTGGTTTTACAATAATCTGGCCAAACATCTAAAAGAAAGTAGAATTTGACCAATTCTGATGAACAAGGCATCATTTAGAAACTTGCACCATTTTATATGTAAGCATATTGTATTATAGTGGTGATTCAGGTACTTTCTCATAGCTTGATATGAATATTTAGTGAATTGAAATAATGTATATTCTTTTTTATTCAGGCATTATGCAAAATAGCAATCCCCAATTTTGGAACAACTGGGCAGTTTTATGCATAATTCTAGATTATAGTACAAGTAGGACTTACATATTGTACTATTATTCCTTTGGAAAGACATCGTAATTAGGTGAACCTCCTTTGGTCTTGAGTTAATCTAACTTTTTATGGTTTTTAAAAAAATTTTATTGGGGTATAGTTGTTTTATAATGTTGTGTTAATTTCTACTGTACAGTGAAGTGAATCAGCCATATGTATACATATATCCCCTCTTTTACGGATTTCCTTCCTATTTAGGTCACCCTAGAGCACTAAGTAGAGTTCCCTGTGCTATACAGCAGGTTCTCATTAGTTATTTGTTTTATACAGATTAGTGTATACATGTCAATCCCAATCTCCCAGTTCATCCAACCCCCCATCCCCACCTTGGTGTCCATACGTTTGTTCTCTACATCTGTGTCTTTATTTCTGCCTCACAAACAGGTTCATCTGTACCATTTTTTTAGATGCCACATATATGTGTTAATATACGATATTTGTTTTTCTCTTTCTGACTTACTTCACATGGTATGACAGTCTCTTGGTCCATCTCTACAAATGATGAAATTTCGTTCATTTTTATAGCTGAGTAATATTCCACTGTATATATGTACCATATCTTCTTTAACCACTCATTTGTCAACAGGCATTTAGGTTGCTTCCATGACCTGGCTATTGGAAATAGGCCTGCAATGAACATTGGGGTGCATGTATCTTTTGGAATTATGGTTTTCTCTGGGTATATGCCAGGTCATATGGTAATTCTATTTTTAGTTTTTAAAAGAACCACCATACTGTTATCCATAGTGGCTGCATCAATTTACATTCCCACCAACAGTGCAAGAGTGTTCCCTTTTCTCCACACCCTCTCCAGCATTTATTGTTTGTAGATATTTTGATGATGGCCATTCTGACTGGTGTGAGGTGATACCTCATTGTAATTTTGATTTGCATTTCTCTAATATTAGTGATGTTGAGCATCTTTTCATGTGACTCTTGGCCATCTGTATATCTTCTTTGTAGAAATGTCTGTTTAGCTCTTCCACCCATTTTTTGATTGGGTTGTTTGTTTTTTTTGATATTGAGCTGCATGAGCTATATGTATATTTTGGAGATTAATCCCTCATTGTTGCTTCATTAGCAAATATTTTCTCCCATTCTGAGGGTTGTCTTTTCATTTTGTTTACGGTTTCCTTTGCTGTGCAAAAGCTTTTAAGTTTCACTAAGTCCCAGTTGTTTGTTTTTGTTTTTAATTCCATTTCTCTAGGAAGTGGGTGAAAAAAGATCTTGCTGTGATTTGCGTCCAAGAGTGTTCTGCCTATGTTTTCCTCTAAGAGTTTCATAGTATCCGGTTTTACATTTAGGTATTTAATCAATTTTGAGTTTATTTTTGTGTATGGTGTTAGGGAGTGTTCTAATTTCATTCTTTTATATGTAGCTGTCCTGTTTTCCCAGCACCAGTTATTGAAGAGACTGTCTTTTCTCTATTGTATATTCTTGCCTCCTTTTCATAGATTAGTTGACCATACATGTGTGAGCTTATCTCTGGCCTTTCTATCCTGTTCTGTTGATCTATATTTCTGTTTCTGTGTCAGTCCTTGTTACTGTAGCTTTGTAGTATAGTCTGAAGTCAGGGAGCCTGAATCCTCCAGTTCCGTTTTTCTCTCTCAACATTGCTTTGGCTGTTTGGAGTCTTTTCTGTCTCCATACAAATTTTAAGTATTTTTGTTCTAGTTCTGCGAAAATGCCTTTGGTAATTTGATAGGGATTGCATTGAATCTGTAGCTTTGACAATATTGATACTTGAAATCCAAGAACATGGTATATCTCTCCATCTGTTTGTGTTATCTTTGATTTCTTTCATCAGGGTCTTATAGTTTTCTGAGTACAGGTCATTTTCTTCCTTAGGTATGTTTGTTCCTAGGTATTTTATTCTTTTTGTTGCAATGGTAAATGGGATTGTTTCCCTAACTTCTCTTTCTGATCTTTTGTTGTTACTGTATGAGAATGCAAGAGATTTCTGTGTATTAATTTTTTCTGCTGCAACTATACCAAATTCATTGATTAGCTCTAGTAGTTTTCTGGTGGCATCTTTAGGATTTTCTATGTGTAGTATTATGTCACCTGCAAACAGTGACAATCTTACTTCTTCTTTGCCAATTTGTATTCCTTTTATTTCTTTTTCTTCTCTGATTGCCATGGCTAGAACTTCCAAAACTATGTTAATTAACAGTGCCAAGAGTGGGTACCCTTACCTTGTTCCTGATTTTAGAGGAAATGCTTTCAGTTTTTCACCATTGAGAATAATGTTTGCTGTGGTATTTGTCATATATGACCTTTATTATATTGAGGTAGGTTCCTATATGCCCATTTTCTGGAGAGTTTTTATCATAAATCAGTGTTGAATATTGTTGAAAGCTTTTTCAGCATCTATTGAGATGATCATATGATTTTTATTCTATGATTTGTTAATATGGTGTATCACATTGATTGACTTGTGTATATTGAAGTATCCTTGCATCCCAAGGATAAATCCCACTTGATCATAGTGTATGATCCTTTTAATGTGTTGTTGGATTCAGTGGGCTAGTATTTTGTTGAGGACTTTTTTGTCTATGTTCATCAGTGATATAGGCCTGTAATTTTCTCTTTTTTTGTGATATCTTTGTCTGTTTTTGTTATTGGGGTGATGGTGGCCTCGTAGAATGAGTTTGAGAGTGTTCTTCCCTCTGTAAATTTTTGGAAGGGTTTGAGAAAGAAAGGTGTTAGCTCTTCTCTAAATGTTTGATAGAATTTGCTTGTGAAGCTATCTGGTCCTGGACTTTGGTTTGTTAGAAGATTTTTAATCACAGTTTCTATTACATTACTTGTGATTTGTCTGTTCAGAATTTCTATTACTTCCTGGTCAGTCATAGAAGGTTGTACTTTTCTAAGAATTTTTCCATTTCTTTGAGGTTGTCCATTTAATTGGCATATATTTGCTTGTAGTAGTCTCATAATCCTTTGTACATCTGCTGTGTCAGTTGTAACTTCTCCTATTTCATTTCCAATTTTATTGATTTGAGACCTCTCCATTATTTTATTCTTGATGAGTATGACTAAATGTTCATCAATTTAGTATATCTTCTCAAAAAACCAGCTTTTAGTTTTATATGCATTTTATTTTATTTTTATTTTATTATTTTTAAACATCTTTCTTGGAGTATAATTGCTTTACAATGGTGTGTTAATTTCTGCTTTATAACAAAGTGAATCAGCTATACATATACATATGTTCCCATATCTCTTCCCTCTTGTGTCTCCCTCCCTCCCACCTTCCCTATCCCACCCCTCCAGGTGGTCACAAAGCACCGAGCTGATCTCCCTGTGCTACGCGGCTGCTTCCCACTAGCTATCTACCTTACATTTGGTAGTGTATATATGTCCATGCCTCTCTCTCGCTTTGTCACACCTTACCCTTTCCCCTCCCCATATCCTCAAGTCCATTCTCTAGTAGGTCTGTGTCTTTATTCCTGTCTTACCCCTAGGTTCTTCATGACAGTTTATTTTTTCTTAAGTTCCATATATATGTGTTAGCATACGGTATTTGTCTCTCTCTTTCTGACTTACTTCACACTGTATGACAGATTCTAGGTCTATCCACCTCATTACAAATAGCTCAATTTCATTTCTTTTTATGGCTGAGTAATATTCCATTGTATATATGTGCCACATCTTCTTTATCCATTCATCCAAAGATGGACACTTAGGTTGTTTCCATCTCCTGACTATTGTAAATAGAGCTGCAATGAACATTTTGGTACATGACTCTTTTTGAATTATGGTTTTCTCAGGGTATATGCCCAATAGTGGGATTGCTGGGTTGTATGGTAGTTTTATTTTTAGTTTTTTAAGGAACCTCCATACTGTTCTCCATAGTGGCTGTATCAATTTACATTCCCACCAACAGTGCAAGAGTGTTCCCTTTTCTCCACACCCTCTCCAGCGTTTATTGTTTCTAGATATTTTGATGATGGCCATTCTGACTGGTGTGAGATGATATCTCATTGTAGTTTTGATTTGCATTTCTCTAATGATTAATGATGTTGAGCATTCTTTCATGTGTTTGTTGGCAGTCTGTATATCTTCTTTGGAAAAATGTCTATTTAGGTCTTCTGCCCATTTTTGGATTGGGTTGTGTGTTTTTTTGTTATTAAGCTGCATGAGCTGCTTATAAATTTTGGAGATTAATCCTTTGTCAGTTGCTTCATTTGCAAATATTTTCTACCATTCTGAGGGTTGTCTTTTTGTCTTGTTTTTGGTTTCCTTTGCTGTGCAAAAGCTTTGAAATTTCATTAGGTCCCATTTGTTTATTTTTGTTTTTAATTCCATTTCTCTAGGAGGTGGGTCAAAAAGGATCTTGCTGTGATTTATGTCATAGAGTGTCCTGCCTATGTTTTCCTCTAAGAGTTTGATAGTTTCTGGCCTTACATTTAGGTTTTTAATCCATTTTGAGCTTATTTTTGTGTATGGTGTTAGGGAGTGATCTATTGATCTTTGTTATTTTTTGTTTGTTTGTTTGTTTCTATGTCATTTATTTCTGCTCTGATTTTTATGATTTTTTCCTTCTACTAACTTTGGGTTTTGTTTGTTCTTCTTTCTCTAGTTGCATTAGGTGTAAGGTTAGGTTGTTTATTTGAGATTTTTCTTGTTTCTTGAGGTAGGATTGTATTGCTATAAACTTCCCTCTTGGAACTGCTTTTGCTGCATCCCATAGGTTTTGGGTTGTTGTATTTTCACTGTCATTTATTTCTAGGTGTCTTTTTGATTTGCTCTTTGATTTCTTCAGTAATCTCTTGGTTATTTAGTAGCTTATTGTTTAGCATCCATGTCTTTGTGTTTTCTTCAGTTTATTTCTTATAATTGATATCTAATCTCATAACATAGTTGGAAAAGATGTTTGATATGATTTCAATTTTCTTTAATTTACCAAGGCTTGATTTGTGACCCAAGATGTGATCTCTCCTGGAGAATATTCCATGTGCACTTGAGAAGAAAGTGTATTCTGCTACTTTTGCATGGAATGTCCTATCAATATTAATTAAGTCTATCTCATCTAATGTATCATTTAAGGCTTGTGTTTCCTTTTTAATTTTCTGTCTGGATGATCTATCCATCTGTGTAAGTGGAGTGTTAAAGTCTCCCACTGTTATTGTGTTACTGTTGATTTCCCCTTTTATGGCTGTTAGCATTTGCCGTATGTATTGGGGTGTTCCTCTGTTGGGTGCAAAAATATTTACAATTGTTATTTCTTCTTCTTGAATTGATCCCTTGATCATTATGTAGTGTCCTTCATTGTCTCTTGTAATAGTCTTTATTTTAAAGTTTATTTTGTCTGATATAAGTATTGCTACCCCAGCATTCTTTTGATTTCCATTTGCATGGATTATCTTTTCCATCCCCTCACTTTCTGTCTGTATGTGTCTCAAGGTCTGAAGTGGGTCTCTTGTAGACAACGTACATATGGGTCTGGTTTTGGTATCCATTCAGCCAGTCTATGTCTTTTGGTTGGAGCATTTAATCCATTCACATTTAAGGTAATTGTCAATATGTATGTTCTTATTACCATTTTCTTAATTGTTTTGGGTTTGTTTTTGCAGGTCTTTTTCTTCTCATTTGTTTCTCTTTAAGAGAAGTTCCTTTAGCATTCGTTGTAAAGCTGGTTTGGTGATGCTGAATTCTCTTAGCTATTGCTTGTCTTTAAAGTTTAGATTTCTCTGTCAAATCTAGATGAGATCCTTGCTCAGAAGAGCACTATTGGTTGTAGGTTTTTCCCTTTCATCACTTTAAATATGTCCTGCCACTCCCTTCTGGCCTGCAGAGTTTCTGCTGAAAAATCAGCTGATAACCTTATGGGGATGCCCTTGTATGTAATTTGTTGCTTTTCCCTTGTTGTTTTTAATATTTTTCTTTGTATTTAATTTTTGTTAGTTTGATTAATATGTGTCTTGGCATGTTTCTCCTTGGATTTATCCTATATGTGTCTCTCTGTGCTTCCTGGACTTGATTAGACTATTTATTTTCCCATGTTAGTGAAGTTTTCAACTATAATCTCTTTAAATATTTTCTCAGACCATTTCTCTTTCTCTTCTTTTTGGACCCCTATAATTTGAATGTTGGTGCTTTTAATGTTGTCTCAGAGGTCTCTGAGACTGTCCTCATTCTTATCATTCTTTTTTCTTTATTCTGTTCAGTGGCAGTTATTTCCACCCTTCTATTTTCCAGGTCTCTTATGCATTCTTCTGCCTCAGTTATTCTGCTATTTATTCCTTCTAGTGTATTTTTAATTTCAGTTGTTGCATTGATTATCACCGTTTGTTTATTCTTTAATTTTTCTAAGTCCTTGGTAAACTTTTCTGGTATTTTCTCCATTCTATTTCCAAGATTTTGGTTCATCTTTACTACCATTACACTGAATTCTTTTTCAGGTAGGTTGCCTATTTCCTCTTCATTTGTTAGGTCTTGTAGGTTTTTATCTTGCTCCTTTGTTTGAAACATATTTCTCTGTCTTCTCATTTAGTCTGACTTACTGTGTTTCAGGTCTTCTTTCTGCAAGCTGCTGGGTCATAGTTCCTCTTGCTTCTGGTGTCTTTCCCTAGTGGTCAAGGTTGGTCCAGTGGCTTGTGTAGGCTTCCGGGTGGGAAGGACAGGCCTGCGTTGTGGTCGGTGGGGCTGCATCTTATCCCTCTGATGGTCAGGGCCATGTTGGGTGGTGTGTTTTGGGGTGTCTGTGGGCTTAGTACAACTTTAGGCAGCCTGTCTGCTGATGGTGGGGTTTGTGTTCCTCTCTTGCTTGTTGTTTGGCATGGGGCATTCAGCAGTAGAGTCTGCAGGCAGGTGGGTGGAGCTGGGTCTTGGAGTTAAGATGGAGATCTCCAGGAGAGCTCTCACCATTTAATATTCCCTGGGACCAGGAATTCTCTAGCATTCCAGGGTGCTGAACTTGGCGCTTCTACCCCAGGGGCTCAAACCCCACAATCATCCTGGAAACCAAGGTCCCGCAAGCTGCTCAGCATGGCAATAAAATAGAAAATAAAGAAAAAAAAAGAAAGTTTGGAAAGAAAACAAATGAAAACAAACAGGCAAAACCCACCAAGACAAACAGAAAAGACAAAAACAAGAATACAGGAACAACAACAATTAAGGACAAACAAACAAACAAATGGACAGACAGAAAAAACCCCAGACAGATGATAAAAGCAGAACCAAAAAAAAAAAGAAAAAAACCAAAGTAAAACACACACATATAAAAAAATAAACAGAAACAAGAACAGGGAAAACAAGAGAACAACCAGAAAAACAAAAGAACCGCAAAATGAAATCAAACAATTAAAAAATCAATTGGCAAAAACTAAAAATAAAAACAAAAGCAGAATGCAAACTGAAGAAAAAAGCAATGAAAACAAAACAAACACAAAAATGATAAAAAAAAGATTAAAAAGGTAAAAACAAATAGAAGAGAAGAACAAAGATATAAACAAAATAGAACAAAGGCAAGAAAAAGGAAAAGAAGGAAAAAACACAGCACTGAAAAAAGTAACAGAAATAGAAATATTAAAATAGAATAAATTAAAAAATAATGAAAATAAAATTAAAACAAATAAAAAGTAAACAACAGCAACAGAACAAAAAATACTTAAAAATATAGTAATAATCATATTTTCCTGGGATCTTTTTCTTTTTAAACATCTTTATTGGAGTATAATTGCTTTAAAATGGTGTGTTAGTTATGGCTTTATAACAAAGTGAATCAGCTTATACATATACATACATCGCCATATCGACTTCCCCTTGTGTCTCCCTCACACCCTCCTTATCCCACCTCTCTAGGTGGTCACAAGGCACAGAGCTGATCTCCCTGTGCTATGTGGCTACTTCCCATGAGCTATCTATTTTACATTTGGTAGTGTATATATGTCCATGCCACTCTCTCACTTCGTCTCAGTTTCCCTTCCCCTTCCCCGTGTTGTCAGTCCATTCTCTATGTCTGTGTCTTTATTCCTGTCATTCCCCTAGGTTCTTTATAACCACTTTTTTCTTTTTTCTTTAGATTCCATATATATGTGTTAGCATATGGTACTTGTTTTTCTCTTTCTGACTTACTTCACTCTGTATGACAGGCTTGAGGTCCATCCACCTCACTACAGTTAACACAATTTTGTTTCTTATTATGGTTGAGTAATATTCCATTGAATATGTGCCACATCTTCTTTATCCATTCATCCAAAGATGGACACTTAGGTGGGTTCCATGGCCTGGCTATTGTAAATAGAGCTGCAGTGAACATTGTGGTACATGATTCTTTGAATTATTGTGTTCTCAGTGTATATGCCCAGTAGTGGGATTGATGGGTCGTATGATAGCTCTATTTTTAGTTTTTTAAGGAACCTCCATACTGTTCTCCATAGTGGCTGTATCAATTTACATTCCCACCAACAGTGCAAGAGGGTTCCCTTTTCTCCACACCCTCTCCAGCATTTATTGTTTGTAGATTTTTTAATGACGGCCATTCTGACTGGTGTGAGGTGATACTACGATGTAGTTTTGATTTGCATTTTTCTAATGATTAGTGATGTTGAACATTCTTTAATTCATTTGTTGGCAATCTGTATATCTTCTTTGGAGAAATGTCTATTTAGGTTTTATGCCCATTTTTGATTGGTTTTTTTTGTTTTTCCAATATTGACCTTCATGAGCTGCTTGTAAATTTTCGAGATTAATCCTTTGTCAGTTGCTTCACTTGCAAATATTTTCTCCCATTCTGAGGGTTGTCTTTTCATCTTGTTTATTTTTCCCTTTGCTATGCAAAAGCTTTTAAGTTTCATTAGGTCCCATTTGTTTATTTTTGTTTTTATTTTCATTTCTTTATGAGCTGGGTCAAAAAGGATCTTGCTGTGATTTATGTCACAGAGTGTCCTGCCTATGTTTTCCTCTAAGTGTTTTATAGTGTCTGACTTACATTTTTGTCTTTAATCCATTTTGAGTTTATTTTTGTGTATGGTGTTAAGGATTGTTCTAATTTCATTCTTTTATATGTAGCTGTCCAGTTTTCTCAGCACCACTTATTGAAGATTCTGTCTTTACTCCACTGTGTATTTTTACTTCATTTATCAAAAATAAGGTGACCATATGTGCATGGGTTTATCTCTGGGCTTTCTATCCTGTTCCATTGATCCATATTTCTGTTTCTGTGCCAGTACCATACTGTCTTGATTACTGTAGCTTTGTAGTATAGTCTGAAGTCCAGAAGCCAGATTCCTACAGCTCCATTTTTCTTTCTAAGATTGCTTTGGCTATTCAGGGCCTTTTGTGTTTCCATACAAATTGTGAATTTTTTCGTTCTATGTCTGTGAAAAATGCAATTGGTAGTTTGACAGGGATTGCATTGAATTTGTTGATTGCTTTGGGTAGTATAGTCATTTTCACAATGTTGTTTCTTCCAATTGAAGAACATGGTATATGTCACCAACTCTTTTATCATCTTAATTTCTTTCAGCAGTGTCTTATAGTTTTCTTCATACAGGTCTTTTTTCTCCTTTGGTAGGTTTATTCCTAGGTACTTTATTGTTTTTTGTTGCAATGGTAAATGGGAGTGTTTCCTTAATTTGTCTTTCAGATTTTTCATCATTAATGTATAGGAATACAAGAGATTTCTGTGCATTAATTTTGTATCCTGCTACTGTACCAAATTCATTGATTAGCTCTAGTAGTTTTCTGGTAGCATCTTTGGATTCTCTATTTATATTATCATGTCATCTGCAAACAATGACAGCTTTACTTCTCTTCAGATTTGGATTTTTTTTTTAATCTGTCTTCTCTGATTGCTGTGGCTAAAACTTCCACAACTATGTTGAATAATAGTGGTGAGAGTGGGCATCCTTGTCTTTTTCCTGATCTTAGTGGAAATGCCTTCAGTTTTTCACCATTGAGAACAATGTTGTCTGTGGGTTTGTTATATATGGTCTTCATTATGTTGCGGTAAGTTCCCTTTATTCCTACTTTCTGGAGGGTTTTTATCATAAATGAGAGTTGAATTTTGTCAAAATCGTTTTCTCTGTCTATTTAGATGATCATATGGTTTTTCTCCTTCAGTTTGTTAATATTGTGTATCACATTGATTGATTTGTGTATATTGAAGAATCCTTGCATTCCTGGGATAAGCCCCAATTGATCATGGTGTATAATCCTTTTAATGTGCTGTTGGATTCTGTTTGCTAGTATTTTGTTGAGGATTTTTGCATCTCTGTTAATCAGTGATATTGGCCTGTAGTTTTCTTTCTTTGTGACATCTTTGTCTGGTTTTATATGAGGGTGATGGTGCCCTCATAGAATGAGTTTAGGAGTGTTCCTCCCTCTGCTATATTTTGGAAGAGTTTGAGAAGGATTTGTGTTAACTGTTTTCTAAATGTTTGATAGAATTCCCTGTGGTCCTGAGCTTTTGTTTGTTGGAAGATTTTTAATCACAGTCTCAATTTCAGTGCTTTTGATTGGTCTGTTTTTATTTTCTTTCTTCCTGGTTCAGTCTCGGAAAGTTGTGCTTCTGTAAGAATTTGTCTATTTCTTCCAGGTTGTGCATTTTATTGGCATAGAGTTGCTTGTAGTAATCTCTCATGATCCTTTGTATTTCTGCAGTGTCAGTTGCTACTTCTGCTTTTTCATTTCTAATTCTATTGATTTGAGTATTCTCCCTTTTTTGTTGTTGATGTGTCTGGCTAATGACTTATCAATTTTGTTTATCTTCTCAAAGAACCAGCTTTTAGTTTTATTGATCTTTGCTATTGTTTCCTTCATTTCTTTTTCATATATTTCTTATCTGATCTTTACGATTTCTTTCCTTCTGCTAACTTTGGGTTTTTTTTTCATTTTTCTTTCTCTAATTGCATTAGGTGGAAGGTTCGGTTGTTTATTTGAGATCTTTCTTGTTTCTTGAGATTTTTCTAGGATTGTATTGAGATAAACTTCCCTCTTAGAACTGCTTTTGCTGCATCCCATAGGTTTTAGCTTGTCGTGTTTTCATTGTCATTTGTTTCTAGGTATTTTTTGATTTCCTTTTTGATTTCTTCAGTGTTCTCTTGGTTATTTAGTAGTATATAGTTTACCCTCGTGTGTTTTCATTTTTTACAGATTTTTTTCATAATTGATATCCAGTCTCATAACATTGTGGTCAGAAAAGATCCTTCATATTATTTCAATTTTCTTAAATTTACCAGGGCTTGATGGTGACCCAAGTTATGATGTATCCTGGAGAATGTTCCATTAGCACTTGAGAAGAAAGTGTATTGTGTTGATTTTGGGTGGAATGTCCTATAAATATCAATTAGAACCATCTTTTTTAAATATATCATTTAAAGCTTGTGTTTCCTTATTTATTTTCATTTTGCATGACCTGTCCATTGGTGAAAGTGGGGTGTTAATGTCCCCTACTATGATTTTGTTACTGTCAATTTTCCCATTATGGCTGTTAGCATTTGCCTTTTGTATTGAGGTGCTCCTATGTTGGGTGCATAAATATTTACAATTGTTATATCTTCTTCTTGGATTGATCCCTTGATCATTATGTAGTGTCCTTCTTTGTCTCTTGTAATAGCCTTTGCTTTAAAATGTATTTTTTCTGTTTTAAGAATTGCTACTCCAGCTTTCCATTGATTTCCATTTGCATGGAATATCTTTTTCCATCCCCTCACTTTCAGTCTGTATGTATCCCTAGGTCTGAAGTGGGTCTCCTGTAGACAGCATATATATAGGTCTTGTTTTGTTTCTGTTCAGCCAGTCTGTATCTTTTGGCTGGAGTATTACTCCATTTACGTTTAAGGTAATTCTTGATATGTATGTTCTATTACGATTTTCTTAATTGTTTTGGGTTTATTATTGTAGGTCTTTTCCTTCTCTTGTGTTTCCTGCCTAGAGAATTTCCTTTAGCATTTGTTGTAAAGCTGGTTTGCCGGTGCTGTATTCTCTTAGCTTTTGCTTGTCTGTAAAGGTTTTAATTTCTCTGTCAAATCTGAATGAGATCCTTTTTGGGTAAGTAATCTTGGTTGTAGGTTTTTCCCTTTAATCACTTTAAATATGTCCTGCCACTCCCTTCTGGCTTGCAGTGTTGCTGCTGCTGATCTGCTCTTAACCTTATGGGGATTCCCTTATTTGTTATTTATTGCTTTTCCATTGCTGCTTTTAATATTTTTTTTTTGTATTTAATTTTTGACAGTTTGATTAAAATGTGTCTTGGTGTCTTTCTCCTTGGATTTATGCTTTATTGGAGTCTCTGCACTTCCTGCACTTGATTGACTCTTTCCTTTCCCATATTAGGGAAGTTTTTGACTATAATCTCTTCAAATGTTTTCTCAGTCCCTTTCTTTTTCTTTTCTTCTTCTGGGACACCTATAATTTAAATGTTTGTGCATTTAATGTTTTCCCAGAAGTCTCTGGCACTGTCCTCAATTCTTTTCATTCTTTTTTCTTTATCCTGTTGTGCAGTAGTTATTTCCACTTTTTATCTTCCAGGTCACTTATCCATTCTTTTGCCTCAGTTATTCTGCTATTAATTCCTTGTAGAGAATTTTCAATTTCATTTATTGTGTTGTTCATCATTGTTTGCTCTTTAGTTCTTCTAGGTTGCTGTTAAATGTTTCTTGTATTTTCTCCATTCTATTTCCAGGATTTGGGGTCATGTTTATTACCATTACTCTGAATTCTTTTTCTGGTAGACTGCCTATTTCCTCTTTATTTGCTTTGTGTGATGGATTTTTACCTTGCTCTTTCATCTACTGTGTGTTTCTCTGTCTTCTCATTTTGCTTAACTTACTGTGTTTGGGGTCTCCATTTTGCTGGTTGCAGGTTTGTAGCTTATGTTGTTTTTGGTGTCTGCCCCCAGTGGCTAAGATTGATTCAGTTGGTTGTGTAGGCTTCGTGGTGGAGGGGAGTAGTGCCTGTGTTCTGGTGGATGAGGCTGCATCTTGTCTTTCTGGTGGGTAGGTGGACACTCCTGCCCAGTGGAGTGTCTTGCAGTGTCTGTGACCTTATTATCATTTTAGGCAGCCTCTCTCCTAATGGGTGGGGTTGTGCTCCTTTCTTGTTAGTTGTTTGCCATAGGGTGTCCAGCACTGTAGTTTGCTGGTCATTGAGTGGAGCTAGCGTTACAATGGATATCTCTGGGAGAGCTTTTGCAGTTTGATATTACGTGGAGCTGAGAGGTTTCTGGTGGACCAGTGTCTTGAACTCAGCTCTTCCACCTCAGAGGCACAGGCCTGACACCCAGTCGGAGTTCCAAGACTGTGTCAACCACACAGCTCAGAAGAAAAGGTAGAAAAAAAGACAGAAAAAAAAGGTATTAAAAATAATTAAAAATAAAAAATAGTTATTAACAATTAAAAAAATTAAAAAGTAATAAATAAAAGGAAATAAAGAATGAAAGAAAGAAGAGAGCAAGCAAACCTAAAATCAAATCCACCAATGATAACAAACACTAAAAACTATCCTAAAAAAAAAAAAAAAACGGACAGAGAGAACCCTAGGACAAATGGTAAAAATAAAGCTATACAGACAAAATCACACAAATAAGCATACACATACACACTCTCAAAAAGATAAAAAGGAAAAAAAAGTATATTGTTGCTCCAAAAGTCCCCCACCTCAAATTTGGGATGATTTGTTGTGTATTCAGGTATTCCACAGATTCAGGGTACATCAGGTTGATTTTGGAGATTTAATCCGCTGCTCCTGAGGCTGCTGGGAGAGATTTCCCTTTCTCTTCTTTGTTCGCACAGCTCCTGGCCTTCAGCTGTGGATTTGACCCTGCCTCTGCATATAGGTTGCATAAGGGCATCTGTTCCCACTGAGACAGGATGGGGTTAAAGGAGAAGTTGATTAGGGGGCTCTGGCTCACTCAGGCCGTGGGGAGGGAGGGGTATGGAATGTAGGGTAAGCCTGTGGCGGCAGATGCCGGTGTGACGTTTCAGCAGCCTGAGGCACGCTGTGTGTTCTCCTAGGGAAGTTGTCTCTGGATCACTGGACCCTGGCTGTGGGGGCTGCACAGGCTTCTGGGAGGACAGGTGTGGATAGTGACCTGTGCTTGCACACAGGCTTCTTGGTGGCTGCAGCAGCAGCCTTAGCATCTCATGCCCATCTCTGGTGTCTGTGCTGATAGCTGCGGCTCACGTCCATCTCTGGAGCTAGTTTAGGCAGTTCTCTGAATTCCCTCTCCTCATGCACCCCAAAACAGTGGTCTCTTGCCTCTTAGACAGGTCCAGAATTTTCCCTGGGCTCTCTCCCAGCTAGCTGTGGTTCACTGGTCCCCTTCAAAGCTTCTCAGGGTGTTGAGTGCTTGTCAGCACCAATCCTCTGTGCGGTAACCTCTCTGCTTTGCCCTCTGCATCCCTGTTGCTGTGCTCTCCTCCGTGGCTCCGAAGTTTCCTCCCTGCCACACCATCTCCACAAGTGTAGGGGCTTCTTAGTGTGTGGAAACTTTTACTCCTTCACAGCTCGCTCTCAGAGGTGCAGGTCCTGTCCCTATTCATTTGTCTCTGTTTTTTCTTTTGCCCTACACAGGTTGTGGGGAGTTTCTTGCCTTTTGGGGAGTCTGTGGTCTTCTGCCAGCTTTCAGTAGGTGTTCTGTAGGAGTTGTTTCACAGGTAGATGTATTTCTGATGTATTTGTGGGGAGGAAGGTGATCTCCATGTCTTACTCTTCCACCATGTTGAAGGTCTCCCCCTGCACAATATATCTTTGTTGCTTATTTTAGGTAGAGTTTTCAAAACTTCTTCAATCTAGTGAACTAATGTAGTATGAGCCTGAGTTTTTCTGCCTGATGGAATCCAGTTTAAACTATGCAATCTGCCCAAAATGTTAAATCCATGTCAGTGTGCACTCCACAACAAAGGGACATTATAGGAACCACCATTTCTGGAATCTTGACCATGCTTCCTCCTGTCATCCAGGTCCTGCTGTAGGCTTGAAGTTCACAGCTGGAGAAAGAGGTGTGGATGGCAGCTTCTCTCTTTTCCTTCTTATCAGTGAATCACTGATTACTATGTGCGACCTCTAGGGGGCTGAAGCCAGTTCTAAAGGAGGAAGGAGAGGGATGTGTGCCAGAATTCTCCTACATAATGGGCTGAGTTGTGACTTGGTTTGGTATCTGTTATCTATTGTCTTAGTACCTTGATTGAAACTTCCATTTTAATTTCTGTTATAAAGGAATATAACATCCATATCTCTACCTGAGGCATGATTCCAGAAACGCTTTATCCATAAGTTTCTAATAAGGAGCTGCTGATTGGAACCTTAGACTTTGACTGAACTGTTTAGATACTTTTTTAGCTTACTCAAGTAAAAGGTGCTATGGGTTTGGGGAGGCCAAATCTAATCTCAGATCAGGGAAGACCTTCTAAATCCTGCATGAGTGTTATCAGGTGAGAAGAGGGACCAGATGTGATAAGGCTTGAGAGCTCAGCACATTCAAAAGTGTGTGTTAGAGAACTGGAGAACTCAGGGAAGTGGGAGGCATTCAGTAGAGCTGATCAGGAGAGCTGGAGAATGATTGCCTGTGAAAGATGAGACTGAGAGTTAAG
Source organism: Orcinus orca (assembly GCF_937001465.1). Taxonomy (NCBI): domain Eukaryota; kingdom Metazoa; phylum Chordata; class Mammalia; order Artiodactyla; family Delphinidae; genus Orcinus; species Orcinus orca. The sequence goes on from NC_064569.1 coordinate 27,284,087, forward strand.
GAGGAGCTGGACTATAAAGGGCCTGATGACTGTATTATAGCAATGGAAAGTCATTGAAAGTTTATAGCAGAGATGTGATATGTTTAAATTTGCATTTTTAAGAGATAATCCAAACTCCAATGTGGGGAATGGATAGGAGGAAGCAGGGAGAATAGTTAGAAGGCTCTTCTAGTAATTTCTCTCACATCAGTCTGCTTCCAGTAATCAAATGTATTAAACTGGTCTATTTGCCAATCAAAGTGCTATTAAAATATAATTCTTTATTTTTGTTGAATTTTATTTATTTTTTTATACAGCAGGTTCTTATTAGTTATCTATTTTATAGATATTAGTGTATAAAAGATAATTCTTTCTGTGTACTATGATGTTTAACTATATTTCTCCAGGAAGCAAAGGGAGAATTTGGGAAATGTAAGGATATCCCCCAAGGGGACATGGATATGAACATAGAGTCAAAATACTGAGGGCAATTTAATCCCTTACTTGACATCCAGAGCCCTTTAAGCCTAGACAATCAATACCATTGTTAAGCTCCAGCTTGCACAATGTGGTCTCTTCTTGTATCAGAAGCGCTAAACAAAATGCAGTGACTTCTTTCCCACAATTTCCTAAGGATGAAGGGAGGATGGACATTAAACTTCAAAGCAGAAACCAGCAAATGAAAGCATTAATTCCCATTTTCCTCATTTTGAAAACATTCTTATAACCAAATTTTCTCTTCGGTTTCCTTTACTCAGCCCTGACTAATTGACTAATTTTTACTTGACTAATTGTCCACATAAGAGATTTTCTCCATTTATAGAACCCAAATTAATGACAGTCTCAATAATTAAAAATCTCTTTAGCGTAATTTTCTATTTTTACACTTTATATGTAATATCCTTCAGATCCTCTCTTGGCTAATTCCCCAGCCTTCATATTGACTTTTACTGGTACATTTTTATGACTTAGAATGTTATAATTTTATGATGCTTGATTGACTTTTATTAGATTCTTCTATTTCTTGGGGTAGAGCAAGAAACGAAGCCTGCAAATTGTCCCATTGGTTTGTTAGGTTGTGCCTTAATCCAGATGAATTGAGTCTTTCCAATGGAATATTTTTAGGAGGCCAGCAACTGGAATTCATAACCTCAAGCTACAAAAAGCGAATGTTTGCATTTTATTTCTGATTCTGATAGTATGTCAATACATAGCCCAATGGCTGAAACTTTCTTCCATACCTCTCCACCCTCAGGCCCATGTCCCTCTAAATCATTTACTTTGCTCAATATGTGTCCGGGAAGTGAATACTTTCTAGACTGTTTCTCTCTTACTTTCAGTTTCAGCTAAACAGGATCCCATCACTTTTGACAGAAGATATATCATAGAGATAGCATAAAGAAGCTTTCAAAAATAGACAAATAAATTACTTGGGATTAACAACATTCTATGTGTCTCCAGAATACAACTGCTGCATACAAAAGGAGTAAAAACACCAACATCGTATTAAAAAAAAACCCAATCAAAAAAAATGAACAGAAGACCTAAATAGACATTTCTCCAAAGGAGACATACAGATGGCCAAAAGGCACATGAAAAGAGATTTAGAGAAATACAAATCAAAGCTACAATGAAGTTTCACCTGACATCAGTCAGAATGTCTATCATCAAAAAGTCTGCAAATAATAAATACTAGAGAGGGTGTGGAGAAAAGGAAACCCTCCTACACTGTTGGTGGAAATGTAAATTGGTACAGCCACTATGGAAAACAGTATGGAAATTCCTTAAAAAACTAAAAATATAGTTACCATATGATCCAGCAATCCCACTCCTGTACATATATCTGGAAAAGATGAAAACTCTAATTCGAAAAGATACATGCACCCTAATGTTCATAGCAGTACTATTCACAAGAGCCAAGACATGAAAGCAACCCAAGTGTCCATCAACAGATGAATGGATAAAGAAGATGTGGTGTGTGTGTGTGTGTGTGTGTGTGTGTGAGTGTGTATATATATAAATATACACAGAATGGAATATTATTCAAACATAAAAAAGAATGAAATACTGCCATTTGTAGCAACATGGATGGATTTAGAGAAGATCATACTAAATGAATTAAATCAGATAGAGAAAGACAAATATTATATGATACCACTTAATATGTGGAATCTAAAAAATAATACAAATGAATTTGTTGACAAAACAGAAACAGACTCACAGACATAGAAAACAAACTTATGGCTACCATAGGGGAAAGGCAGTGGGGGAGTGGAATTAGGAGTATGGGATTAACAGATACACACTACTATATATAAAGTAGATAAAAAGAACAAGGATTTACTGTATAGTACAGGGAACTATATTCAATATCTTGTAATAACTTATAATGAAAAAGAATGAGAAAATATGTAACTGAATCACTTTGCTATATACCTGAAACTAACACAAAATCATAAATCAACTATACTTCAATTTTTAAAAATCAACATTGTGTCATAATCATGGCAACCTCTGACATTTATCAAAGTCAAATACTTAATATTTTGGGAAATTTGAAATTTATCTTTATAGGGTCTCTGCTCTGTTCACCCATGGAAAATCTCAACTGGTATAGTTGATTCTCCAGAATAACTGCCTTTCAGAGAAGAAATGAATGGTACTTACTTGCTATAATAAATAAGAAAAGATTAATATGGCAAACTAAGGTAAATAAAACCTACTAATTACCAATTAATAACACTTTGAAAGGATTATTCTTATTTAAAAAAACTGGTTAAACCTGCCTGTTAGAAGAGGCTACCTAAGCCTCTTCTAACATACTCTTATGTTAGAATGAAATACTCCTGAGCATGCAGTCATACTCTTAAAATTGGAAAAATTATACTCTTCATACTCTTAAAATTGGAAAAATTATAAGTTAAATTTTTCATACTCTTAAAATTGGAAAAATTATAAATTAAATTTTTAAAGGAATGGGAGTTTCACTTTAAAGTAAAAATAAACAACTGAAGTATTTTATAATTAATAATACTTGCTTTTACTTTGATTTGGTGTCTATTCAGATGTCTTTCTTTCTGGAAGATTTATATCTACAGCTATTTCCTCTGGACAATCCTATAGAATTTCATTGGGATTTATTTTGAGTAAATTGGAAAACCAGTGGAAACAAACAGGAGAATTAATAAAAATCAGTGTATCAGTCTAGTAGTGTATAGGGAATTGGAGAATGGGATTCTAATCTTAGCTTTCCTGACAGCCAGCAGCAGTATGATATTGGTCGAGTCATAGACTATTGTGATTTGTCTTAAAAATGAGAAGTTGTAGCTAAAACATCCCTTCTACATCTAACATATCTCTGACTCTATGTTTAACTGTTTAATCTTTCTAACTACAGAATTTAACACTCTAGCAATGGGATAATATTTATATAAACACATTGAATTGTTTTGGTGTTAATTACACTTGAAAAAAATTAGTAAAGATGATAGTTAACACCATGAAAGGGAGAAAAGTAAAGGGCCAAGCACAGGGCTACAGTTAAAAGCACTGAGGAGGAATGTATTGGGGTGAGATTATGCCGGAAGAGGTAGGGGGAGAACCAGAAAATAAAGATATGTGATAAGGAAAGGGAGTTATGACGAGTGGAACAGGCATTGAACAGGGTGACAGCTCAGTAAGAATGGTTGAAGTTTATGAGAGAGTCTTTTGTGTGGTTAGAGAGCAATCGAAATGTCATGCTGAGTAAGGAGTCAGACTGGGAGAGTGTGTAGCTATAGCACCCATTAAAATGTAAAACTGTAAAATGCTGAGATAAAAAGAGAATGGTGATTTTAAGGGGAAATGGAGCCAACCAAAAATTTAAAAAATAATAAATTTATTTATTTATTTATTTTTGGCTGAGTTGGGTCTTTGCTGCTGCACGCAGGCTTTCTCTAGTTGCGGTGAGCGGGGGCTACTCTTCATTGCGGTGCGCAGGCTTCTCATTGCAGTGACTTCTCTTGTTGCGGAGCAGGGGCTCTAGGCATGTGGGCTTCAGTAGTTGTGGCTCGTGGGCTCTAGAGCACAGGCTCAGTAGTTGTGGTACACGGGCTTATTTGCTCCACAGCATGTGAGATCTTCCCAGACCAGGGCTTGAACCCGTGTCCCCTGCATTAGCAGGCAGATTCGTAACCACTGCACTACCAGGGAAGCCCCCCAATTTTTTCAGTAATCTGGAAAGTGGAAATGGTTCAGTATTTGAAGGTATTAAAAAAGGAGGGGATGAGGCTTGGAGCAAGGGTTCTCTGAAATCTGTAGGGGATAGACTCCAGAGCACAAGTAGAGAAAATATATAACACAATTAATTGTCAACTATTTGTAGCAGAACACAGTTAGATTGGTTGTGTAATTTGTTCTGGAGAATGGAATGTAAACAAGTGATTTATGTCACTTATGGGACAAAGTGGTTTGCTATTTGGATTCTGTCCTATTCTCTCTCTCCCCTGTCCACATGGTTGGGAAGGAAAGACTCTAAGATAATGAAACCCGGTTATTGAAGGAACCCTGATTCCTAGTCCGTAGTGGAGGAGAGCCATTAGTCTACACTCCAGAGACCCACTAGACCACATAGGACTTTGTGTGAATGAGAACCAAACTTTTGTTGTAAGCCTCTGAGATTTGGAGGTTATTTTTATAGCAGCTAAACAAGTGACCAAAACAGAAATTGGTAGTAAGCAAGGGGGCCTCATAAGTATGCACTATTGACTGCATATTCAGGTATTGGTTGCTCTACACTTTCACTAACACTTGATGTGGTCAGTCTTAAATTTTAGCCCTTTTAATAAGGTTTTAGGAGTATTTCATTGTACTTTCATGCATTTCCCCAATAATTAATGACCCTGAGCATCATTGTATGTGCTTATTTGACATCTTTATTCTTTTTGGAGAAGAGTCTGCTCAGATCTTTTGCTCATTTCTATCTTAACTGAGTTTTTTCCCTTGGTATGAGAGCTCTTTATATATTTGGGATACAAGTCCTTCCTTTATGAAATATATGATTTACAAACATTTTCTCTCAGTTTGTAGCTTGTCTTTCCAATTTTTTAAAAGTATGTTTGAAGCTTTTAGTTTTGATGAACTTCAATTTATTGTATTTATTATGGTGGTACTTTAATGGGTGTAATTTTCATGGGGTTGGGAGGGGTGGTAAAATAGTTAAAGGGGGTCAAAATTAAAGTTTTCCAGTTATAAAATAAATAAGTCCTGGGAATATAATGTACATTATGGTGACTATAGTTAATAATGTGTATTGCATATTTGAAAGTTGTGAAGAGAGTATATCTTAAAAGTTCTCATAACAACAAAAAAATGTTGTAACTATGTATGGTGATAGATGTTAACTAGACTTATTGTGATCATTTCACAATATATACAAATATTGAGTCATGTTGTATACCTGAAACAAATATAATATTTTATGTCAATCATACCTCAGTTTTTCAAAAAGGGAGAGAAAAGAGAGTCTGGTAATTCAGGGCCTTCAAGGATTGAGAGCTAATTGTTTCTAGAACCCCCTAGTATGAGAAACAAAGACCTTGTAAACTTTTCAGTTGAATTAAGTGACTCAGTGCAAAGAGGAGTCAGAGGATGTGATAGATAGTCTCAAGTAGTCACAGTGAGGTTGTTAGGAGAGATATGGAAGGAACCTGCGGGAGAAGAATAGGCTAAATTAGGTTGAGAATTATATCCAAGATAAACTTTGAGTATGGCTACTGGCATATGGAACTACTAATTACAATCAGAACTATGAAGCCTACTAGTTTTTTGGAGGAGTTATATTGCCAAAGAAACTCAGAACATGGAATAAAGAGCCCTTTTCTGTTCACAACTTAAAATAATTCTTGTGTCCCCAAACTTCTATAAAGAGAAGGTAGCTTTGACAACTGTACTCCTCACAAGAAGACCATCAGACTAAGGGGACCTCCCAGAGGGTAGAGCCCTAGGATCATGGAGAAACACAGACACAGTAGTTCTTTGCAGAAGACAACAATACCAGAGTTTGCAAGTTTCTTGCCTGCCATGGCAGAGAGACTTCACAGTGTCTTCCCCTCAGAATTCAGAATTGCTATAGATGAGTGACTACTTTCAGTTTTCCATTCTTCTCTTTTCTGAAGGAGCATCCATTGCCAATGTCCTATCTCTGTACCACCATTGTATACTGAGTGTATACCAAGGGATATAACCTGAATTTTTGTTCATAAAAAACATCTGGAAGTATCACATCTGTATCTAATGGATAAGACTTGGAGACTGGAGTCTCATAAAACCTCTTTAAGGTATGAACAAAGATTTTCCCAATTTTGCAGAGCAGAGAGTGGGTAAGTAACATGCCCAAAGCTAGTGGAAGAACACTGGAACTAAGCTCACTGGGTCTTTGAATTGGAAAACTGAGGAGGAATATTTTCTCTTAAGTAGGAAGGAGGGTTCAAATAGATATTTTGTTACTAAAGGGCAGATTGTGACAGAGGCCATTAACAATGCTGAGTAATGTCTATGTGGTGCACCTCCATTTTCTAGCCTCCTTTGGAATTAAGTTGGCCATCTGACTAGTTCTGGACAATGCAATATGATCTGAAGTGACATATTCCACTTCTGGGCTAAATGATCTAGTATCTGGCTCACCTTCCCCAAGTATTCTCTCTCACTTTCATTTGTGTGTCTGGAAGAAAAGGGCTCTAGAATGGCTTGATCACATGGTAGAAAGAACACAGATCCTTGAATTTCAACTGGAAGAGTGCTGCCCAGCCTTTGTCTGACTTCAAGTGGGTAAAAAAGAAATCTGTATTGTGTTAAGCCACTGAGATTTTGGGCCATTTATTGCCGTAACTAGAATTAACCACTTTTGACAAATGTCATATTAGAAACCATTGTTGGATAAAGATGCTTACCACATTCTCTGTACCTAGTCACTTTGAAGATAATGGCTGTGAAGCTATCATGTCTTCACATTTCCCAAAGATATATGACTCAGTAATTTTGTGGTTTTAAAGGGAAGAAGATGACAAACAGCATTGATTTAAGATACTTTTTCTTTTGAAAACACAAAAGACTAGAATGTCATTATCTCTAGGTTAGCAAGTATGAGATGGTAAGTCAGAGAAGAGCTATCTATAATTTGCGGCTTGGAGTTTCTTGATCAGATTTCTAAACAAAAGCCAAATAACTGAAGAGAAAGTCTGTGTCATGAAAAAGCACAGGCTCTGAAGTCAGATCCTCTGTTCATTCATTAGCTGTGTGGACCTTGGGCAAGTTACTTAACAATCCTCTGCCTTGTAAAATTGTGGAAAATAATTGTTCATACCTCAAAGGGTTGTTATGAGAATTAAATGAGTTAATATTGTATTATAAATAATTTAGCTGGCCTTTGATCCTGGTTCCTTGGAGTTTCCCTAGTGATAAGAATGTCTTTGTTATTCATGGTGGGACCTTTAGACCACACCTGAATTTATACTAACTATACTAACAAGGTAACTCATCCTGGATAGTTTCAGGATGGTGGTTGGTCATGCTGAAGACCAACTGTATGATTAGAGTGTTGGGGCTTTGAGCCATGTGGTACAACCTCCTAACCCCTGGGGAAAGAAGCTAGGAATTGAGCTCAAGTATATGGTCAGTGATTGAATCAACCATACTTTTGTAATGAAACCCAATAAAAACACTGGACACCCTGAAGTATGGGTGAACTTCCCTAGTTGGTATCATGTATTAATGTGGCAGGAGCATGATGTTTCCTGAGGACTCAGAAGCTTTATTTTTAAGACCCTCCTAGACTGTGCCTTACGCATCTCTTCTTTTGGCTGGCCCTGATTTGTTTCCTTTATAATTAAAACTGCAATTGTAAGTATAGTGCTTTACTGAGTTCTGTGTGTTGTTTTAGAGAGTTATCAAATCTGAGGAGTTGTGGGAACACTGAATTTATATCTAGTTGGTCAGATGTGCAGGATAGCTTGGGAACCTTCAAGCTTGCGGTTGGAAAGTGAAGTAAGAGCAGTATTATGGGGTACTGTGCCTGTCATCTGTGAAGTTTGTGTCAGAATTGTATTGTTAATATATATAAGGTTTTTAGAATAGTGCCTAGTCCAGAGTAACATATTCAGGGAAAGTTACACTATTAAGCTATAAAATATTATCTATACAGGAGCATTGACTATTTAAATGACCAATCTCTGGTAAACATAGGATTACTATATTTTAATACTGGAAGGAAACTTGCAAATTATATAGTCTGAAGTGATTTTGACTTAGTTCAAAATCTTGTTAGTGGCAGAGCTACGGCCAAAACCTGTCTTTTAAGACAAGAGTGCTTTAGTTTTCACATCTTAAAATGGGGCTAATTCAACAGAACCTGTGTCCTAGTAGTAAAAACATTTGGGTGGATCTTTCTAGCACTTATCCCTTTTCTTTGATAAGCTGGTACCCCCAGGATGGGACCACCATAGCCACATTTGGATTACATGACTCTGAATCCTTGGTTATAGTCAACAGACTAGGATGGGAAACTATCAGGTTCTCAGAATTTGGAAGTTGATTTGAAAAACACTAATTGGCCTTATGAACTGGAAATGAGGCAGTTAAGGTCCATGTGCAGGCTGACTCTGTGAAGTCAGGTATGAGAAGAGGGAGAGATAAAAGGAGTAGATGCACAGATGAAGGCAAAAAAGAGAGTGGTGACCAGGGTTACCGGTTTCCTTGCCCAGTCCCTATCTTTTATGGAGCCAGGCCTCATCTCCTGCCTCTTGGTTTTGTGAGACACTAACTTTCCCATAAATTCCCCCTATATGTTTATGGTTGTTGGAAGTGGATTCTGTTCCTTGCAACTAATAGGCTTAAGTAACTCCTTGAGAAGGCTCTTAAAAGGGTGAAATGAAACAAAAGGTTAAAATTACTGTTAACATGATTGTTACCATGAATATGGGGAAAGGGGGCGGGGTGGAGGGAGATAAAAAACTGCAGAGTAAGGGGGACCAAGGCCTTAGATTTAATAGGAATATTGAAACATGGCTCTCTTTAAAAGGATTTCTCAATATTCAATTGAAATATTTACATTAGGCTCCTTTGAATGTGGATGAAAGAATGGTAGAGATGTGGAAGAATAAGGTCAAGCAAGCAATTGACAATTCTGTCTTGTTCAAAACTGGGTTAAGCAATAACTGGTGTGCCAAGGCCATTATAAAATATAATGAAACTGTTGGTGACAAATAGAAAACACAACAGGACCATATCTTGGGCGATTGTACTGAATCAAAAAACATTTTTACAAACAATTTTGTTATCTTGAAGGAAAAAACACAAAGCTCATGTTCCACTGCATGTTTGAAAGAAAAGTATTTATCTCCTCAAGTGGCAGACCACCAGACTAAAATAACCACTGTAAACAATGGGTCCAAGAATCAAATCTGAGAAGGTAGGTATTTACCAGGCTCCCTCTCCTCACTGCTAGAAAAGGGTCAGATCTTATTTTGTTTCGTGAAAAAGAGGTTCTAACAAAACACAAATCAAGTAACATTCATGAACAAAAGAACTGTTTTTCTAAGTACTTGGAATAGTAAAAGAAGGCAAGAGCTCCTATCTTTTTCTTCATAGGATGAAAGGATCACCTTGGATAAGGGTAGCTGAACAAGATAGTTACACAATTGGAGGTTACCTTCCTTTCCCTTTCCTTCTTTATTCTTTTCTCTATTTTTCTTTCATTTTCCCCTTCCTCCACTTTTTTTTCTATAATGTAAGTGAAAAATATGTGGTCCCATCAATATGAAGATATCTTAAATAATGGCAAACTTTAAGGAGGGTATTTCTTTTTCATATGGAAATCAAATAAGGGACTAGAAATTTTGGGGATCTTAAGCTATGTAAATCATATAACTAGGCAGATCTTTTAAAGAATATTTTGTTCATTTTGCCTCATACAATCAGCTCTTAGAATGAAATAAATAGGAAATATGGTTCCTATTTTCTTAAGGAATTCTTAAGGGATTCTATGGAAATTTTCTTAAAGAATTTAAGAATCCTTTTTCTTTTATTTATTTATTTATTTTTTGCGGTACGCGGGCCTCTTACTGTTGTGGCCTCTCCCGTTGCGGAGCACAGGCTCCGGAAGCGCAGGCTCAGCGGCCATGGCTCACGGGCCTAGCCGCTCTGCGTCATGTGGAATCTTCCTGGACCGGGGCACTAACCCGCGTCCCCTTCATCGGCAGGCGGACTCTCAACCACTGCGCCACCAGGGAAGCCCAAGAATCCTTTCTTTAAGGAAAGAGGAAAGCTCAGCTTAAAGGGTCAGGAATTTTGCTTATCTAGTTCTCAGACATAGAATTTTCCCTTGCTTCATACTCTGAGTGGTAGACACAAAGCAGACATTTCTCCCTGCTTTTGTAGTGGTTGGGAAGAAAGTTAATGCTTTAGTTTAAAATCTTCTTGTTCAGCTCTTGGGAAATTGGAAGGAAAAAACGAATAAAAAGAATCTTAATAGGGCTTCCCTGGTGGCGCAGTGGTTGAGAATATCCGTCTGCTAATGCAGGGGACACGGGTTCGAGCCCTGGTCTGGGAAGATCCCACATGCCGCGGAGCAACTAAGCCCGTGCACCACAACTACTGAGCCTGCGCTTTTGGAGCCTGTGCTCCGCATCAAGAGAGACCGCGATAGTGAGAGGCCCGTGCACTGCGATGAAGAGTGGCCCCCCCTTGCCACAACTAGAGAAAGCCCTCACACAGAAACGAAGACCCAACACAGCAAAAAAAAAAAAAAAAAAAAGAATCTTAATAGATGTACCCAGAGAAGTCAGCAATTTAGAGTTGAAATATAATGGAAAATAGCTACATATTATCTTTATCTTGTTTACTTTTTAGGCCATTTAATGCCAAATTTTCTTGCCTTTCCTCATTGTTCCTAAACATGAAAGACTCAAACTGAACATGGTTTTTGAATGAGGATCTTGTCAGTATTAAGAATAAAGGTACTTACCTTATAACTATAATGTATATAAACCTGCTAAATAAATAAAGCATCTTAAGACTTTTAGGATCTATATTTTTGATATTTAAACTGAAGAAGTCTTTCAAACATTATTTGTCTATATTTAACTTAACATTAAGTTAAACATATATTAAATATTTTAGAAGTTTTGGTCTGTTGTCCTTTTTTTCCACGATACCATTTATATTGTGAAGAACATGATTCTCACAGATTATGATTATTGAAGAGCTGGAAGAAATGACTTGGAGTGGATAGAAGTATATTTCATACTGTACTGAGTCTTATCTTCTTGCAAGTTATCCAGTTGCAAATATTATTTACAATAAATATTCTAGTAAATATTATTATATTTCTAGTAAATGTTACTGTAGTAAATAGTATTATAGTTTTTAGTAAGTATTACTATAGGTCTTTCACAGACAAAGAAAAAAAGAGACTCAGAAGTGGAGGAACTGCCTTTGTACATAACTAATAAGGATTGGGATTAGGATTCAAGCCCAGGTCTGTTTAATTCTAAAGTAAATGTTCTTTACACTGTGCTTCATGACCTTATGATTTAATTTACAATGTCCTTTTACAATATTTTGGGTTGGTTTCCAGTCAGGAGAAAATTGCTCTCATGATACAATGAGCTGTGAACAGATTTCCAGAGACAGGTTCTAATCATCAGCAACACAAGTGAATGGGTACATGGATTCTTAAGGTTTCTGTCAGGTAATTAGATTCTTGACAGTGACGTGGTGTGCTCACTCTGATTCTCTCTCTCCCTCTTTTTCTGTTTTTTTTTAAATCTGGGTGGAGTGACAACTCTTGCCCCAAGTTTTTTCATTTGGGTTCTTCTTTGGAAAGGAATTGTGATTATTGTTTCAGTTTCCTACCTTTGCATGTAGTCTATTCAGAGAATTGGAAAGGAGCATGACCAGTATTGAAGTGGGTAACTTGACTTTTAGAAATTAGTAGAAGCTGACAGAATTAGTTTTCCAAACATTTTATCTAGGGTTTTCTTTTTTCTTTTTTAAAGGGCTGCAAATCTCATTTCTTAAAATCATTTATTTCATTGTCTCTTATAGATAGTCTGCTGTCTCATGTCTCCCTCTATCTACATTCAGTAAAGAATGACATAGAAGGCAACAAATAACAAAACCATTGTTTTACACAAAGAAACATGGCATTAATACTCACAATAACAAATGACTTCAATACAGTTGGCATTCCAAAGACGTTAAAATCTTTCAATGAATTTTATTCAAATTAAAAAGAAAAGAGCCAGGCTTCTCTGGCGGCACAGTGGTTGAGAGTCCGCCTGCCGATGAAGGGGACACGGGTTCGTGCCCCGGTCCAGGAAGATCCCGCATGTCATGGAGCAGCTGGGTCCATGAGCCATGGCTGCTGAACCTGTGCGTCCGGAGCCTGTGCTCCACAACGGGAGAGGCCATAACAGTGAGAGGCCTGTGTACCGCTAAAAAAAAAAAAAAAAAAAAAAAGACAAGAGATATCAAATGTTGGTTAGGGTATGGAGAAAAGGGAACCCTTGTACATTGTAGTTGAGAATGTAAACTAATACAGCCATTACAGAAAATATTAGGAAGATTCCTCAGAAAAATAAAAATAGAACTACCTATGATTTAGCAATCCCAATTCTGCGTATATATCTAAAGAAAATAAAATGAGTATCCCTAAGAAATATCTACACTCCCTTGTTCATTGCAACATTATTCACAATAGCCAAGATATAGAAACAGCTTAAGTGTCCATCGATAGATAAATGGATAAAGAAAATGTGGTACATATATTCAATGGAATATCATTAAGCCATAAAACAGAAGGAAATAAAGTTGACCCTTTCTCTTTTTTTAACATGAATTATTCAATCCCCACAACAATCCTTTGTGGATTTTTGTTTTTTATTTAAAAAAATTTTTTAACATCTTTATTGGAGTATAATTGCTTTACAATGGTGTCTTAGTTTCTGCTGTATAAAAAAGTGAATCAGCTATACATAAAGATATATGCCCATATCTCCTCCCTCTTGTGTCTCCCTCTCATCCTCCCTATCCCACCCATCTAGGTGATCACAAAGCACCGAGATGATCTCCCTGTGCTATGTGGCTGTTTCCCACTAGCTATCTATTATACATTTGGTAGTGTATATATGTCCATGCCACTCTCTCACTTTGTCCCAGCATACCCTTCCCCTCCCTGTGTCCTCAAATCCATTCTCTACGTCTTTATTCCTGTCCTGCCCCTAGGTTTTTCAGAGCCAGTTTTTTTTTTTTCTTTTTTTTTTAGATTCCATATATATATATATGTTAGCATACAGTATTTGTTTTTCTCTTTCTGACTTACTACACTCTGTATGACAGACTCTAGGTCCATCCACCTCACTACAAATAACACACTTTTGTTTCATTTTATAGCTGAGTAATATTCCATTGTATATATGTGCCACATCTTCTTTATCCATTCATCTGTCGATGGACACTTAGGTTTCTTCCATATCCTGGCGATTGTAAATAGAGCTGCAATGAACATTGTGGTACATGACTCTTTTTGAATTATGGTTTTTTCAGGGTATATGCCCAGTAGTGGGATTGCTGGATCATATGGTAGTTCTATTTTTAGTTTTTTAAGGAACCTTCATACTGTTCTCCATAGTGGCTGTATCAATTTACATTCCCACCAACAGTGCAATAGGGTTCCCTTTTCTCCACACCCTCTCCAGCATTTATTGTTTGTAGATTTTTTGACGATGGCCATTCTGACTGGTGTGAGGTGATATCTCATTGTAGTTTTGATTTTCATTTCTCTAATGATTAGTGACGTTGAGCATCCTTTCATATGTTTGTTGGTAACCTGTATATCTTCTTTGGAGAAATGTCTATTTAGGTCTACTATCCATTTTTGGATTGGGTTGTTTGGTTTTCTGATATTGAGCTGCATGAGCTGCTTATAAATTTTGGAGATTAACCCTTTGTCATTTGCTTCATTTGTAAATATTTTCTCCCATTCTGAGGGTCGTCCTTTCGTCTTGTTTTTGGTTTCCATTGCTGTGCAAAAGCTTTTAAGTTTCATTAGGTCTCATTTGTATATTTTTGTTTTTATTTCCATTTCTCTAGCGGTGGGTCAAAAAAGATCTTGCTGTGATTTATATCATAGACTGCTCTGCCTATGTTTTCCTCTAAGAGTTTTATAGCGTCTGGTCTTACATTTAGGTATTTAATCCATTTTGAGTTTATTTTTGTGTATGGTGTTAGGGAGTGTTCTAAATTCAGTCTTTTACATGTAGCTGTCCAGTTTTCCCAGCACCACTTATTGAAGAGTCTGTCTTTTCTCCATTGTATGTTCTTGCCTCCTTTATCAAAAATAAGGTGACCATATGTGCATGGGTTTATCTCTGGGCTTTCTATCCTGTTCCATTGATCTATATTTCTGCTTTTGTGCCAGTACCATACTGTCTTGATTACTGTAGCTTTGTAGTATAGTCTGAAGTCTGGGATCCTGACTCCTCCAGGTCCGTTTTTCTTTCTCAAGGTTGCGTTGGCTATTCAGGGTCTTTTGTGTTTCCATACAAACTGTGAAATTTTTTGTTCTATTTTTGTGAAAAATGCCATTGATAGTTTGATAGGGATTGCACTGAATGTGTAGATTGCTTTGGGTCATATAGTCATTTTCACAGTGTTGATTCTTCCAATCCAAGGACATGGTATATCCCTCCATCTGTTTGTATCATCTTTATTTTCTTTCATCAGTGTCATAGTTTTCTGCATACAGGTATTTTTTCTCCTTAGGTAGGTTTATTCCTAGGTATTTTATTCTTTTTGTTGCAATGGTAAGTGGGAGTGTTTCCTTAATTTCTCTTTCAGATTTTTCATGATTAGTGTAAGGGAATGCAAGAGATTTCTGTGCATTAATTTTGTATCCTGCTACTTTACCAAATTCATTGATTAGCTCTAGCAGTTTTCTGGTAGCATCTTTAGGATTCTCTATGTGTAGTATAATGTCATCTGCAAACAGTGACAGCTTTAGTTCTTTTCCAATTTGGATTCATTTTATTTCTTTTTCCTCTTGGATTGCTGTTGCTAAAACTACCAAAACTATGTTGAGTAACAGTGATGAGAGTGGATAACCTTACCTTGTTCCTGATTTTACAGGAAATAGTTTCAGTTTTTCACCACTGAGAACTTTTTTGGCTGTGGGTTTGTCATATATGGCCTTCATTATGTTGAGGTAACTTCCCTCTAGGCCTACTTTCTGCAGGGTTTTTATCATAAATGGGTGTTGAATTTTGTCAAAAGCTTTTTCTGCATCTATTGAGATGATCATATGGTTTTTCTCCTTCAGTTTGCTAATATTGTGTATCACATTGATTGATTTATGTATATTAAAGAATCTTTGCATTCCTGGGGTAAACCTCTCTTGATCATGGTTTATGATACTTTTAATGTGCTCTTGGATTCTTTTGCTAGTATTTTGTTGAGGATTTTGCATCTATGTTCATCAGTGATAGTGGCCTGTAGTTTTCTTTCTTTGTGACATCTTTGTCTGGTTTTGCCATCAGGGTGATAGTGGTCTCATAGAATGAGTTTGGGAGTGTTTCTCTCTCTGCTATATTTTGGAAGAGTTTGGGAAGGATAGGTGTTAGCTCTTTTCTAAATGTTTGATGGAATTCACATGTGAAGCCATCTGGTCCTTGGCTTTTGTTTGTTGGAAGACTTTTAATCACAGTTTCAATTTCAGTGCTTGTGATTTGTCTGTTTATATTTTCTCTTTCTTCCTGGTTCAGTCTAGGAAGGTT
Source organism: Orcinus orca (assembly GCF_937001465.1). NCBI lineage: Eukaryota > Metazoa > Chordata > Mammalia > Artiodactyla > Delphinidae > Orcinus > Orcinus orca. The sequence goes on from NC_064569.1 coordinate 27,299,872, forward strand.
GGGCATTTCTAAGAATTTGTCCATTTCTTCCAGGTTGTCCATTTTATTCGCATATTGTTGCTTGTAGTAATCTCTCATAATCCTTTGTATTTCTGCAGTGTCAGTTTTTACTTCTCCTTTTTCATTTCTAATTCTAATGATTTGAGTCTTCTCCCTTATTTCTTGATGAGTCTGGCTAATGGTTTATCTATTTTGTTTATCTTCTCAAAGAACCAGCTTTTAGTTTTATTGATCTTTGCTATTGTTTCTTCATTTCTTTTTCATTTATTTCTGAGCTTATCTTATGTTTTCTTTCCTTCTGCTAACTTTGAGGGTGTTTTGTTGTTCTTTGTGTAATTGCTTTAAGTGTAAGGCTAGGTTGTTTATTTGAGATGTTTTTTGTTTCTTGAGGTAGGATTGTATTGCTATAAACTTCTCTCTTAGAACTGCTTTTGCTGCATTCCCTAGGTTTTGGGTCGTTGTGTTTTCACTGTCATTTGTTTCTAGGTACTTTTTGATTTCCTATTTGAGTTCTTCAGTGATCCCTTGGTAATTTAGTAGTGTATTGTTTTGCCTCCATGTGTTTGTATTTTTTACAGTTTTTCCTGTAATTGATATCTAGTCTCATAGCATTTTGGTCAGAAAAGATCCCTGATATTATTTCAATTTTCTTAAATTTACCAAGTCTTGATTTGTGTCCCAAGATATGATCTATCCTAGAGAATGTTCCATGAGCACTTGAGAAGAATGTGTATTTTGTTGTTTTTGGATGGAATGTCTTATGAATATCAATTAAGTCCATCTTGTTTAATGTATCATTTAAAGCTTGTGTTTCCTTATTTATTTTCATTTTGGATGATCTGTCCATTGGTGAAAGTGGGGTGTTAAAGTCCCCCACAATTACTGTGTTACTGTAAATTTCCCCTTTTATGGCTGTTAGCATTTGCCTTATGTAGTTAAGTGTTCCTATGTTGGGTGCATAAATATTTACAATTGTTATATCTTCTTCTTTTATTGATCCCTTGATCATTATGTAGTGTCCTTCTTTGTCTCTTGTAATAATCTTTATTTTAAAGTCTATTTTGTCTGATATGAGAATTTCTACTCCAGCTTTCCATTGATTTCCATTTGCATGGAATATCTTTTTCCATCCCTTCACTTTCAGTCTGTATGTGTCCCTAGGTCTGGAGTAGGTCTCTTGCCGACAGCATATATACTGGTCTTGTTTTTGTATCTATTCAGCCAGTCTATGTCTTTTGGTTGGAGCATTTAATCCATTTACATTTAAGGTAGTTTTCGATATGCATGTTCCTATTACCATTTTCTTAATTGTTTTGTGTTTGTTATTGTAGGTCTTTTCCTTCTCTTGTTTTTCCTGCCTAGTGAAATTCCTGTAGCATTTGTTGTACAGCTGGTTTGGTGGTGCTGAATTCTCTTAGCCTTTTATTGTCCTTAAAGGTTTTAATTTCTCCATCAAATCTGAATGAGATCCTTGCTGGGTAGAGTAATCTTGGTTGTAGGTTTTTCCCTTTCATCATTTAAAATATGTCCTGCCACTCTCTGTGGCTTGCAGAGTTTCTGCTGAGAGATCAGCTGTTAACCTTATGGGGATTCCCCTGTGTGTTATTTGTTTTTTTTTCCTTTGCTGCTTTTAATATGTTTTCTTTGTATTTAATTTTTGATAGTTTGATTAATATGTGTCTTGGCATGTTTCTCCTTGGATTTATTGTGTATGATGCTCTCTGGACTTCGTGCACTTGATTGACCAATTCCTTTCCCATATTAGGGAAGTTTTCAACTATAATCTCTTCAAATATTTTCTCAGTCACTCTCTGTTTCTCTTCTTCTTCTGGGACCCCTATAATTCAAATGTTTGTGCTTTTAATGTTGTCCCAGAGGTCTCTGAGACTGTCCTCAATTCTTATCATTCTTTTTTCTTTATTCTTCTCTGTGGTAGTTATTTCCACTACTTTATTTTTCAGGTCACTTATCCGTTCTTCTACCTCAGTTATTCTGGTATTGATTCGTCCTAGAGAATTTTTCATGTCATCTATTGTGTTGTTCATGATTGTTTGTTTGCTCTTTAGTTCTTCTAAGTCTTTGTTAAACATTTCTTGTATTTTCTGTCTTCTATTTCCAAGATTTTCGATCATATTTACTATCATTATTCTGACTTCTTTTTCGGGTAAACTGCCTATTTCCTCTTCATTTATTTGGTCTGGTGGGTTTTTACCTTGCTCATTCATCTGCTGTATTTTTCTCTGTCTTCTCATCTTGCTTAACTTAATGTGTTTGGGGTCTCCTTTTCACATGCTGCAGGTTTGTAGTTTCCATTATTTTTTGTGTCTGCCCCTGGTGGCTATGGTTGGTTAAGTGGGTTGTGTAGGCTTCCTGGTGGAGGAGACTGGTGCCTGTGTTCTGGTGGATGAAACTGGATCTTGTCTTTCTTGTGGGCAGGACCACATCTGGTGGTGTGTTTTGGGGTGTCTGTGACCTTACTATGATTTTAGGCAGCCTCTCTGCTAATGGGTGGTGTTGTGTTCCTGTCTTCCTAGTAGTTTGGCATAGGATGTCTAGCAATGTAGCTTGCTGGTCGTTGAGTGGAGCTGGGTCTTAGCATTGAGATGGAGATCTCTGGGAGAGCTTTCACTGTTTGATATTACTTGGAACAAGGAAGTCTCTGGTGGACCAATGTCCTGAACTCGGCTCTCCCACCTCAGAGGCACAGGCCTGACACCAAGCTGGAGCACCATATCCCTGTCAGCTACATTGCTCCCAAGTCTACAGTTGCTCCCAAAATCCACCCCTCAATTTTGGGATGATTCGTTGTCTATTCAGGTATTCCAGAGATGCAGGGTACATCAAGTTGATTTTGGAGAATTAATCCACTGCTCCTGAGGCTGCTGGGAGAAATTTCCCTTTCTCTTGTTTTTCCACACAGCTCCTGGGGTTCAACTTTGGATTTGGCCCTGCCTATGCATGTAGGTCACCTGAGGGCGTCTGTTCTTCGCTCAGAAAAGATGGGGTTAAAGTAGCAGCTGATTAGTGGGCTCTGGGTCACTCACGCCATGGGGAAGGAGGGTTATGTGATGCAGGGTGAGCCTGTGGTGGCAGAGAGCAGCGTGATGTTGCAACAGGCTGAGACGCACCGTGTGTTCTCCTGGGGAAGTTTTCCCTGGATCAGAGGACCCTGGCAGTGACAGGATGCACAGGCTCCCAGGAGGGTAGGTATGGATAGTGACCTGTACTTGTACACAGGCTTCTTTGTGGCTGGAACAGCAGCCTTCATGTTTCATTCCTGTCTCTGGTGTCCATGCTGATAGCCGCGGCTTGCATCCGTCTCTGGATCTTGTTTAGGCGGTGCTCTGAATCCCCTCTCCTCATGCACCCCGAAACAATTGTCTCTTTTCTCTTAGACAGGTCCCAACTTTTTCCCGTACTCCCTCCCTGCTAGCTGTGGCACACTAGCCCCCTTTAGGCTGTGTTCACGCAGCCAACCTCTGTCCTCTCCCTGGGATCTGACCTCTGAAGCCCGAGCCTCAGCTTCCATCACCCACCTGTCCCAACTGGCGGGTGAGCAGACAAGACTCTCGGGCTAGTGAGTCCTAGTTGGCACAGATCCTCTCTTTGGGAATCTGTCTGCTTTGCCCTCTGCACCCCTGTTGCTGTGCTGTGCTCCGTGGCTCCAAAGCTTCCCCCTCCAACCCACCGTCTCCACCAGTGAAGGGGCTTCCTAGAGTATGGAAACTTTTCCTCCTTCACAGCTCCCACTCAGTGGTGCAGGTCCCATCCCTATTCTTTTGTCTCTGTTTTTTCTTTTTTCCTTTCACCTACCCAGGTACATGGGGAATTTCTTGTCTTTTGGGAAGTCTGAGGTCTTCTGCCAGCATTCAGTAGGTGTTCTGTAGAAGTTGTTCCACATGTAGATGTAGTTCTGATGTATTTGTGTGTAGGAAGGTGATCTCCATGTCTTACTCCCCTGCCATCTTGAAGGTCTGTCCCCTCAGTTGACCCTTGAACAGTGAGGGACTTAGGGGTGAAGTAAAAAATCCATGTGTAACTTTACAGTGGGCCCTTTGTAGCCTCAGTTCAGCATGTGCAGATTCATCCAAGTGTGGATCACATAGTACTATAGTATGTATTCATTGAAAAAAAATCCGTTTATAAGTGGGCCTGTGCAGTTCAAACCCATGCTTTTCAAGGGTCAACCATAATGCCATTTGTGACAACATGGATAAACTTGGAGAACATTATGCTAAATGAGGTAAACCAAAGAAAGACAGACAAATACTGTATGATCTCATTTTTATGTGGAATCTAAAACGTCAAACTCATAGAAGCAGAAAATAGAATGGTGGATACAGGGGCTGGGCGGTAGGAAAAATGAGGAGATGTTGGTCAAAAGGTACAAAGTTTCAGTTATAAGATGAATAAGTTCTGAAGATCTAGTGAGTACAGTTAATAATACTGCATTGTATAACTGAAATTTGCAAAGAGAGTAAATCTTAAGTGTTCTTAACTATGTGATGTGATGTATGTGTTTATTAGCTTGATTGTGATAATTTTTTCACAATGTACAGTTGACACTTGAACAACTCGGGGGTTGGGAGTGCCAAACCACATGCAGTCGAAAATCCATGTATAACTTTATAGCTGGAACTTTATAGCTGGCCTTCTTTATGTGTGGTTCCACATTTACAGATTCAACCAATTGAAGATCATGTAATTCAGTACTGCATATTTATTGAAATAAATCTGCATATAAGTAGACATGCGCAATTCAAACCTGTGTTTTTCAAAGGTCAGCTAGATACATATATCAAAATCATCATATTGTATGTCTTAAATATATAAAATTTTTATTTGCTAATTTTACCTCAGTGAAACTGGGGGGAAAAATGGCCTTTAACTTAATCACATCTGCAAAATCTCTTTTGCCATGTAACATATTCACAGGTTCAGAGGATTAGGACATGAGCATCTTTGGAGGGACCATTACTTTGCCTACCACATTCTGCCATATAACCTGCCAAATTTATGTCCATCTCACAAAATACATTTAACCCATCACAAATTTCTCCTCAAATCTCAATTATAGTATCAACTCAAAGTCTAAAATACCATCAGCTCAAAAGTCCAAATCTCATTATATAAATTTGCTAAATCCAGTATGAGTGAGGCTATTGGTATAGTCCATCCTGGGACATAATTCCTAACCATTTGTGTACTTGTGAAACTTAAGAAACAAGTTATCTGCTCCCAAATATGATGATGAGATAGGCATAGGAGATCAGTTATAAACATTCCAGTTCAAAAGAGGACAGCAGCTTATCCTTTTATTCTTCCATTTGCTCCTCAAATTTTTCCAGTATTCCAAGACATTTACACATTTTCAAGTATTTATTAGAGCAACACCTCACACCAATCCCTCCCTTCTCCCTACCCCATCCTACACAACCTATAGTTTTTATAATCATTTATTAGTTTTGCCATTTTAGAAGATTATGTAAATGAAATTGTACTGTATCTACTCTCTGGCTTTTTTGGGGGGTCAGCATAATGTTTTGAATTTTCCTTGTTTTCGGTGTCAGTAGTTAATTTCTTTTTATACTGAGTAGTATTCTGCTGTATAAATGTGCTACAATATGTTTATCTATTCTCCTGTTTATGGATATTTAGGAGGTTTACAGTTTTTGATTGGAATAAGTTGCTATGAACTTTCTTTTAATAAGTCAACCTGTGGACATGTATTTTTGGTAAATACATAATATTGAAATTGTTGTGTCATAGTGTAGATGTATGTTTAACTTTTAAAAAATTGCTTGTGTCATTTTACACTTGAGAAATAGTATAGTATAAACACCTTGGTTGCTCTATACATCCACCAACACTTGGGATGGTCAGTCTGCTTGGTTTTACATTTTCTAGTAGGTGTACCTCATTGTGGTTTAAACTTACTCTACACTGATGACTAATGATGTTGAGCATCTTTTTATTTCCCTTCTCCTCCCAAACTACTTTCAAGACTTTCTTATTATCATAGGTTTTTATAAATTTGATTATATTTTACCTTGATGTAGTTGGGTTTTTTTTTTGGTGTGTGTGCTTATTTTGCTTGGAGTACGTTATGTTTTCTGTTTCTGTGGCTTAATAATATTTTAATATTATTAAAAAACAATCTCCTTTTCTTTTGGGGATTCCACTTACACATATGTTAGACCATTTGATATTGTCCTACAAATCTTGAGACTCTTTTTTTTTTCTTTTCTCCTTTTTCAGTTGTATTTTTTCTATTGCTTTGTCTTCAAGTTCATTGATCTTTTCTTCTTCAGTACTTAATGTACCATTAATTCCATCTAATAATTTTTTTGGAGTCAGATATATTGAAATATAATTTATATACAGTAAAATTAATTTCTTTTGGTGAATTTTTTATTTCAATGAATTTTTTATTTCAGATACTGCATCTTCCATCTCAAGAAGTTCTAATTGGTCTTCTTTTTCTATTTTTTTCTCATTGTGTTTATGTTTTTCTTTACATTTTAAACATATTTTAATAGCCACCTTAAAAATCCTTTTCTGTTTGTCTATCATCTCAGTTTCAGTTGTCTGGTTGTTGAGTGTTTAGATTTTGTATCCATCCTTTAAAAGATCTTTGTTATGCAGTAATTTCTTAAAAAACTGCTAGATTGTTCTGGGCTTTTTTTTTCTTTTTGAGATTTATTAGAAAGTATCCAGAATTATCTTCACACTAGGGCTAGGTTAGCCTTACTCCTAAGGTGTGGCCTTTCTAGAGCCCCTCCTGAATGCCTCAGGTGTTCAGTGAGCTTTCTCCCTCTGGCTGAATAAAATTTGGATATCTCTCAGCCTTGTATAAGCTCTGATGCTTGTTTTTTCCCAGTAGTTGTTCTTTTCTTAGCCTCATATGTTTTACTCCCAACTTATGTGCAGCTTTGTAACCAGTCAAAGATTCAAGAGTATCTTATGCAGATTTTTGGAGTTCTCTTTTGCATGGTTTTTTCCTCTCAGGTACTCTGTTTCCTAAATTCTGGCTAACATTAGTCTTTGTTTCTCATAACTTTGCTGTCTGTCTCTTCAATCCAGTGACACATCCATAGTCTGTTTGTATTCTCCCTTTATATGCAGCAGTCAGAATGTGTCTCCAGGCAAAAAGTCCAGGCAATTGCATAGTTAACTTTATTTGTTTCCTTTCTCTCAGAATTTTGATCCCATGCTGTCTGTTGTCCAATATATAGAATATATATGAAATATGAAAACAATTGTTTCATATATTTACTCTACTATTCTTGTTTTTTACAATGAGAGGTCTAATCAAGTACCAGTTATTCTATTAGGGCAAGAGACCATGATTAATTTTTGAATGCATACATCAAGCTATCAATCAAAAGCCATAGCACCTATTATGAACTTCTGTTTATTTGCTTTGAGAGTTAGATTTAGAGTCTAATTTTCCTCATAAATCTCTCCTAAAAGAAATATATTAAAATTAAAATCATCATTAAAGTAATTGCTGCATTATTTATAGAGGATGCAAGATAAACTTTATATTCATTATCTTGATGACATCTGGGTTCCCCGTCTAAATGAAGATATAAAATATTTGGCAGGATTCAAAGACAAGCCACTCAAATGCATGAGATTAAAGGACCTACTTGGCATATATGAAGAGAGGTCAGGAGAACTGCATTTATTTAACACTTGGACAAGCAACTTAGGAAAGAAAGTAGTAGTCACCAAAATCAGAAATGATTATACTATAGAGGTCATAACCACGTGTTCTTGCACTCCATTAAGGATATAAATATATTTAAAGACTAGAGGGAAGGTCTACATAACATACAAAGCTCAATGTACTCCAAAAGTTTCCTAAATAGTTTTAAATTGTTAGGGATGTGAATATTTTTTCTGCTTGAGACATGAACAAACAGCAGGGCATTTTCTTTGCAAGATGATTTAGATGTGAGATTAGCAGTAAGTTAAATAAACTACCCAGGTTCTTTTTAGGCCTCTGATTCTAATAGTACTAAGAAGACTTTTCTTCTCCTTCCTGACTGCCGCTTTCCTAGATTTTATGGAATTTGTCCTCATTTTTTTTTTTCAGTAGGAAGATGTTTTTTTGATATTCTCTTTTCAGTTGCCTGGGGTCTTTGTTAAGAGAGAAAAACAAGAGTTCTTTGTCTCACTGTCTCTCTTTTTTTTTAACAGGAAGTATTTTTTAAAAAGATTTATCGGGCTTCCCTGGTGGCACAGTGGTTGGGAGTCCACCTGCCGATGCAGGGGACACGGGTTCGTGCCCTGGCCCGGGAAGATCCCACATGCCGCGGAGCGGCTGGGCCCGTGAGCCATGGCCGCTGAGCCTGAGCGTCTGGAGCCTGTGCTCCGCAACGGGAGAGGCCACAACAGTGAGAGGCCCGAGTACCACAAAAAAAAAAAAAAAAAAAAAAAAAGATTTATCATTTATTTATTTATTTTATTATTTATTTTTGGCTGCATTGCATCTTAGTTGAGGCATGTGGGATCTTTTGTTGTGGTGTGCCAGTTTCTCTCTAGTTGTGGTATGCTGGTTTTCTCTTCTCTAGTTGAGGCACATGAGCTCAGTAGTTGTGGCATGTGGGCTTAATTGCCCCATGGTATGTGGGATCTTAGTTCCCTGACCAGGGATTGAACCCATGGCCCCTGCATTGGAAGGCAGATTCTTTATCACTGGACCACCAGGGAAGTCCACAACAGGAAGTATTGTTCAGAAAATTAAATACCAGTACCTATATTTGTACTCAAAATCATTTATTTATTTATTTCTGCTTTGCTGTGTGGCATGCAGGATCTTAGTTCCCTGACCCAGGAATCAAACCCATGCCCCCTGCATTGGGAGTGTGGAGTCTTAATGACTGGAACACTAAGGAAGTCCCCAAAATCATTATTTATGGGGCTCATTGCAGCAGAATCCAGGACAAATAGCCTCTATATTTTAATCTAATTCTCAGGCAAAATTTTTGCTTAAAAGAAAGACGATGAATTGATGTGAATTTTTAAAAAATATTGAAACAGGGAAAAATTCCCAACTGCTGCAGAGTAGTAATTTCTTTAACTTTTTTTTACAAGACATCTGCATGTGGAAATCAATCACATTAGAAGAAAAACTGTCTTTTAGAGACCCTTTTGAAAGTTATTTATCCCTTTAGATTTTCTTTCTAAGATGTAATTTGAAAATTACATTGGCACATAACGTACTCTTTTCCACAGGAATAGAACTCAATAGTTGTTTTTTAGCTGAGGGAATGGTAATGTTCTTGACAATTGTTCTAGGGGAAGGGTCAAGTTCAAGTCCTTAGAAGATATATAATGTGGTATTGGATTTACCAAGAAAAGGCTTTTAGCCAGGACAAAAAGATAGACAGAGCCCTTGACTTATTACTATCTTTTCTCTGGTTAATATTTGTTCCATATTATATGTTTTATGTACATGCTTATTGGGTGCTCTCTTATGTAATATAATATGAATAGATAGTGAAACTCCATGTCCCCTCAAGTATCTCCCTAATTAATTATTATTGCAACATAACCCCCTTATTCAAATAGTCCAATGATTTAAAAAAAATATGGAAGTGGGTTAGATAACAGGTGGAATGGATCAGTTAATTGTTACTTAGCAAGTCATCTGTAAAAACTGAGCCTGAGAGGTTAATGTATATTTTTAAGGCAGGCTTATGTTGGGAGAAGTCCTGAAATAAAAAGTACCCCCTATTGTGCTTCTTTTGTGCCCTCAGATGTTAGGAAGAATGATGATAGAACCTGGGCAGGACTAGTAGAAGGAGGTGAGAGGACCATAAAATGACGTTGATTGTCTGGACTAATTTGACGAACCTAACATCTGTCTGACCGTGGTAACACCTCACAATTTTACCACTCTGTGCCTATCTCTCTTGTATGTCCAATCTATCTTTGTGTTTATTTATCTTGTATTGCACAGATTTACTTGTAAAGAAAAAGATTCCCAGACAGAGTGTTAATCATTATCATTATTATTATTATTTTGGGAACACAGAGCATACCTAGCAGAGTCTCTTCTGCTAATACTGCTGAAAAAAACCCGAATGACCATGGCCGTGGCATGTGAGAGGAGGATATGAAGTATATGCCAGCATTTGGTGTGTTGGTGCACATGAATCTCTACAGGACTAGGGTACTGAAAGCAAACTCAACTAGTTTTGGTTGAAGCAGTCTTTCCATATTATGGTTAGCTGACAGTCATAAGTGAAGTCCTCAGAATCAGGATGTAGACAAGATATATTTAGGATAACTACTCTGACGACAGCTCAAATATAACATTTTATTTGAATGTCTGTTGTAGAATTTATGGCATGCTGTCCTGTATTAGAGTTATTTAAGAGCTAGACTGTGAGCTGCTGGAAGGCAGGAATGGTGTGTTATTAATTATTGCATTCATGTAACGCTTACTCCAGTGCTTTATTGCTAGAGGGAGCTCAACCAAGTTTTCTGAGTTGAATTGAATACATTATGATGTCTTCTGACTCTTAGCTCCAAATAACTTATGTAAAATAAATAATAATGGTGTTTGGTGCATCCTATTACAAGAGAATCCAAATCTAACAACAAAGGGTTACCCATGGGATGTACAGAATAAAGAGACTCATTGAGTCTTTCCTAAAGATATGGCAAGTGAGACTAAGAGAAGCTTCTCTTCAAAAGGCAAAACAAAACAAATCAAGAAATCTCTACTTTCTCCCTTGTGAATGTAAAAATGTGTGTAATATTCTGGTGAATAGAGAAAAAATTTGGTGTTGTTATTCCCCATTATTCCTTTTTTCCCCCATTATTCCTTTTAATATAAAGTAAGTCAATGAATAAACTTTATATATTATATTCTGAAACTTTAAAAAAGATTTTTAAAAACTTTAATTTTTTAAAAAGTCTCTCTTCTCTCAGCGTCCTCCCTAATCTCATTAACTTTTCAAAAAGGAGACATAGTCAGCCAGTCAGTCACCTCAAAACCAAAACATATTCTGTCTTTATAACAATTTTTTTGGAGAGTAAAGAAAGGAAATGAAATAATTAAAATAATTGGGAATGCTATTTACATTTTTTTTTTTGCGGTACGCGAGCCTCCCACCGCCGCGGCCTCTCCCATTGCGGATCACAGGCTCCGTACGCGCAGGCTTAGCGTCCAAGGCTCACGGGTCCAGCCGCTCCACGGCATGTGGGATCTTCCCGGACCGGGGCATGAACCCGCGCCTCCTGCATCGGCAGGCAGACTCTCAACCACTGCGCCACCAGGGAAGCCCGCTATTTACATTTTGAGTGAAAATAACAGTTATATATTTTATGAACAACACAGTATATCCTACATAATCATGTTTCAAATCTTCAAGCAATTCTTTAATATACAGAGATGAAAGCATATATTACAGATATAACTATGTTCAAATGTGAATTTGGCTGGGCTTCCCTGGTTGCGCAGTGGTTAAGAGTCCACCTACCGATGCAGGGGACACGGGTTCGTGCCCTGGTCCAAGAAGATCTCACATGCCGCAGAGCAGCTAGGCCCGTGAGCCATGGCCTCTGAGCCTGCGCGTCCGGAGCCTGTGCTCCGCAACGAGAGAGGCCACAACAGTGAGAAGCCCGCGTACCGCAAAAAAAAAAAAAAAAAAAAAAAAGTAAATTTGACAAAATAGTCTTTATTTCCTTTTATTTTGAATAGCTGGAAATATATAATAGAAAATTTGTTCATTTCTGATAGAGGAGAATTAAGTATTACTTGTTTGTTTCAATCTATTTATCTGTGCATTCTTTGTTTAGGGACTTCAGTAATAACTATTCCATATTTTTAGGTTTTCCTCAATTGAGAGAGAGCTCATATTATTTTTTTCCCTTATTCTCCTGATCAAATTACATCACACCATAAAGTATACAGAAGTAGAAATGTAATGTTGTACACATGAACTTATATGTTATAAATCAATGTTATCTCAATAAAAATAAATGAAAACAAAACAAAAATAAATAAATTTGTTTATAAATAATGCACAAATAAACTGCAAAGAGGTCTGCACGTATTAGCTCTCTGGTCTTGGGCAACTTATTTGACTTCTTTGAGCTTCAGTTTCATCATCTGTAACATGAAGCTAATATTTACTTTGCAGTATGGTTATATGGATTAAATAATATAATATTAGAAATACTTATCTTTTTTTTTTTTTTTTTTTTTTATGCGATACGTGGGCCCCTCACTGCTGTGGCCTCTCCCGTTGCGGAGCACAGGCTCCGGACACGCAGGCCCAGCGGCCGGGGCTCACGGGCCCAGCCGCCGCGGCATGTGGGATCCTCCCGGACCGGGGCACGAACCCGCGTCCCCTGCATCGGCAGGCAGACTCCCAACCACTGCGCCACCAGGGAAGCCCCAGAAATACTTATCTTAGAGACTAGGAACATAATGATGCTTAATAAATGTTATAGCCCTTCAAATTTTACATCTTACTTATTTCAACATTTTTGTTATTTTTCTAACATAATTTGGCTTAACCAGCTGAAAAACACAATAGCAAATTGGGTGTGGTCTACTTTCTCTCTTAGAAGCATATCTTCAGAATCAAGAGGAATGATTTGGAGCAGCCATTCAATGACACTTCAAGGCACAGCATATTCTGTCAAGAGATACAAAGCTCAGGTAAGAATACATCTGAGCAGAACAGAGAAAATGGAAGTCACTGTGCAAAATTTGCTCTTGGCTACCTCTCACTTATTACTGTTTCGCAGCTACCTTTTCCCCATATCTCTTTTTTCTTTTCTTGAATTCTTACATTAAGAAAAAGCATGTTTCTTCAATATGGGGGTTTTCATGAAAATGAACAGAAAGGAATTGAAGTTATTATAACATAAGGAGAAAGATGGAACTTATTTTTCTGAGATTGGTGGATAAGTTAAACATCAAACCAACTCTTCAATATTAGGGCTAATATTAGAAAAGAGGTGCCATGGATAAAGAATTCCTCAAATATTCTACATTTTTAGTTAATCATTTTCATCACATTCTTTTTTTTTTTTTTTTTTGCAGTACGCGGGCCTCTCACTGTTGTGGCCTCTCCCGTTGCAGAGCACAGACTCCGGACGCGCAGGCTCAGCGGCCAAGGCTCACGGCCCCAGCCGCTCCACAGTATGTGGGATCTTCCCAGACCGGGGCACGAACCCGTGTCCCCTGCATCAGCAGGCGGACTCTCAACCACTGCGCCACCAGGGAAGACCTTCATCACATTCTTTATCAAAGATGTTGCCCAGAATTTGTGGCAAAGTCTCTCCTCTTTTATTTTATTTTTTGCAGTACGCGGGCTTCTCACTGTTGTGGCCTCTCCCGTTGCGGAGCACAGGCTCCGGAGGCACAGGCTCAGTGGCCATGGCTCACGGGCCCAGCCGCTCTGCGGCATGTGGGATCTTCCCAGACCGGGGCACGAACCCGTGTCTCCTGCATTGGCAGGCGGACTCTCAACCACTGTGCCACCAGGGAAACCCTCTCCTCCTTTTAAACATCTTACTGGAATGGCTGTGGTGGCATTTAGAAGGAATGGGTGGTCTGACAATTACTTCACCCTCTTTTGTTATCTATGACATATTATTATACAACAAAGAAATAATAATAATAGCAAATATACATATATAGTACTTACTATGTACAAGATACCATTCAAAGTGCTTGATTTATATTAATCACCAAAACAGTCTTATACTGTAGGTACAATTATTATCATTTCCATTTTACAGATGAACAAACTATGTCACAGTAAAGTTAAGTTACTCACCCAAGCTCAGTGTGCAAATGACAAAGCCTAGATTTGGGTGGAGGCCTTTTGGCTCCAGAATCTTGCCTCTTGCCTCTTGCCTCTTAATTACTACCTTATTTTGCCTCAAGTTGGTTGGCAGATTAGAGCAAAGGAGAAAAGCATATGCAATATACATCAACTATGGGAAGCACATTGGCCTCTTTTAGGCTTTGGGTATTGTGTCTCTAAGGCAGACTAAATGGCAATCCAAACATTGGAAGAGTGAAAGATATTTTCTCTGTTAGGGTAGAAGAGTCTTGGATAAGATGCACGTTTTGTAATCATGTGCTCTTGAACAAATCACTTAATCTTCTTCTGTCTTATTCTTTTATTTTTCTGAATTAAATGCCTATTGGGATTTTTTTAATATCAAATATGAAAATACTCTAAAAGGTAGAACCTACATGCAAGTTGGGAAATTGATTTAATATAAAAAAGTCCAACAATAATGGTTTTACTTTTGTAACTCAAGTCCAGTTTATTGCTTTCCTTGTTTGTAAAAAGCAGAAAATAAAGATATGTAACTCATAGAATCAATGAGTGTATATATATATATATATATATATATATATATACACACACACACATATATATATATATATATATAAAACTAGGCACTTTATGCTTTACTTTTTCCCCATTAAAACTTATTTTATTTTTTATTAATATAATTTATATCAGGTGTACACTTTGAAAAAGTAGTCTCTACTTTCTCATCATTAAATCATACCTTTCTCATCATTAAATCATACCAGACACAATTAGTGTCTGGGTTCATTTTCCAGTAGATACTATTGCTGTTCTCATCAAGGTCACCAATGTTCTCCTCATTGTCAGATTTTACAGGCATATTTCAGAAACTATTCTCTTTACCCACTGGCAGCAGAGTTAAAACTCTCTCTCACTGCTGTAGTACTTGGTATATCTCTGACATGGGTTTCCCTCTTTGTTGGGTCATTGTTTATTTATACATCTCATTCCTCTCACTAAATTATGAGCTCCTTGAGTATAAGAGTTATTACTTTTTACCTATCTTTGTAATCCTAACTTAATTCCTGGAACATAGTGAGCACTTGCTAAATAGGGAGAGATGAGTAGTAAGTGGTAGGAGGTAAGTTATGTATCCGCTCCTTATTCGTAATCCATTTGCTAGGCATGACTAAATGACCTCAGGAAAGCACAGATGGCCTGCTATAAGCAGGATTTTTTTAGGATGAAGCTTGAAGTATATAGAACTGAAACCAAGGAACAATAGAGAATAACTAATAAGGACCTACTGTATAGCACAGGGAAGTCTACTCAATACTCTGTAATGACCTATATGGGCAAAGAACCTAAAAAAGAGTATATATATATATATGTATAATGGATTCACTTTGCTGTACAGCAGAAAGTAACACAACATTTTAAATTAACTATACTCCAATAAAATAATTTTTAAAAAATTATGCTCAACCAAAAAATCACAAATGCCTCCCCACATGTCTCTCACTCTCTCTCTTGTATTGATTTATGAGTGTAGCTTACAGAGAGCTGTTGCTAGGGGACAGATTTTCTCAGGTTTCCATTGAAGATATATTCACAAAGAAGCCATGCAATTTGCAGGAACAGCCAACAAAAAACATCACATGGAGCTTTGTTCCATTATCAAAATCAAAGAATATCATCAAAAATAGGAAGATTTGGTTTAATCATGCATTCAGGGGATGAGTGGACTAAAACTGGCCTGAATTTAGGGCACAGGACAGTGTGAGGAGCATCCTTGAAATTTCTGTGATTGTTTCAAGAGTATCCATTCATTCAGATAAACAAATAGTTATGGGAGCCCATTTTGAACAGGGAGGAAGCAGATAGTGATTAATTAGGAAGACCCACCTTAAAGGAGTTTAGTGCCTGGTGACAGAGAATGACACCATTTTTGTAGGTCAACATCAAGCAAATAATGGCAATTTCATTAGGGTCAATCTAATGCTACTAATACAGTGTGGTCTGCATAATGTTAGAGATATCTGAGGGTATTGAGTAGAAAATAGCTTGGAAGAGGTGAGTGATTAAGGAAGGTAACCTGGAGATGCCTGAGCTGAGGCTTGGACAATGTATATAAATAAGATTAAAAAAAAGTGGAGGAGGGAAACACCAGTATTCCAGACAGAGGAGGAAGAATGAACAGAGACACTGAAGTGAGAGACAACAAAATATATGCGGGACACAGCACACTGTTTAATATTGTTGAGGCAGGGAGTGTGAGGCAGGGACTGAAAAAAAGAAGAATCTGGAAAGATTAAGCAGGAGTCAGGCCATAGAAGATCTTGTATTCCATGGTAAATGTTGTCACTGCTACTGGACCCCCAAATTGGCATCATTCTGATCTTATTGCACTTTAACCCACATTTCCCTGTCTTTTCCTCTTTAACATCCTAAACACAGTTCCTTATACTTAAAACAATGGTTATATGAAAATACACTGAAATAAGGCAGAGAAGTCTTGCATTTTGGTCCTAGGCTGTTAATTAATTATTTTAAATACAAGAATCTCAATTATTCTACTTGTGAGACTAAAATTTTTAATGATATTTTGAGGATATGTGTTCCATGTGAATAAGATAAGTAATAGTACTTTTCATTGATTTCTTAAACAAAAAATCCAAATTAGGAATTACCTATGCACATAGCTTTCAAAATTATCAATATCCTTAATCTCAGTTATTTTTATATCATATACTCAAGTGTTCCATCAGAGAAAAACCTAAATAAGATGAAATTGTTGAGTACTTCTATTAATAAATTAAACATAATACATCTGTATATGGTATATATACATATATGAACTTATTTTAGAAATATACATATTCATGTGTACACATACAATAATGAAAATACAAGATTCAACATTTAAGGATTTCATCAAATACTTGAGAATTTTATAATGTCTTAAAAAATCTGGAAGTAGTCCCATAAATATAATACAAATTAAATAAAGAGTCACTATTCTGCAGTAAAACCCTATGATTCTAATCTTGTCATTTACTGAGTAATATTCATCTTTGTACCTTCAGCACCCATTACAGTGCTTCTGTTATGTGAGGAGCTAAAAAATATTTGTGGTATCAGTGGATAAGAGATATTCTAATTTTCTCTCATTTCTCCTTCTTCTTGGTAGTGTTAGTCTTGTTTTAAAGTATCTCTTCCCTTTTCTGACTGCACATTTTGCATTTTTACTCTCATATTCTTTAGATGATTATGTGTCTTATTAAGTAACTGAGCTAATGTGGAAATATCTTAAGAGAGATTTATTCTCATGAATTCACTCTAAGGCTAATATTTTTGTAACTGGTTGATTTACAATATTAGTTTCAGGTGTATAGCATAGTAATTTAATATTTTTATAGATTATACTACATTTAAAGTTATTACAAAATAGTGGTTATATTTCCTTGTGCTGTACAATATATCCTTGTTGCTTATTTATTTTATATATAGTAGTTTGTATGTCTTAATCCCCTTAAAAGCCTGAACTTTCAGTAGCTGTAGTTAGAAATATGATGAATTGTCTGCAATGAGTATTAAAAATCCTCAGACAATCAAGTGCCTATTCCAGTCTGGCATGGGACCTAAATGGGAAGGAACATAAGCGATTATCCAACAATACAGAATCCATGTGAAGAAAGGAGAGAAATAGGGTAAGACCAGGCACAGCTTCCTTCTTTATATTTGATGAAGGGTGTCTGATTCCTTAGTGAGGAAGATTTAAAAACTAATAGCAGGGCTTCCCTGGTGGCGCAGTGGTTGAGAGTCCGCCTGCCGATGTAGGGTACATGGGTTCATGCCCCGGTCCGGGAAGATCCCACATGCCGCGGAGCGGCTAGGCCCGTGAGCCATGGCCGCTGAGCCTGTGCGTCCGGAGCCTGTGCCCCACAACGGGAGAGGCCACCACAGTGAGAGGCCCGCATACCGCAAACAAACAAACAAAACCTAATAGCAGAATCCTATTATGTACAACTAAGGATTAGTGTATGCATATTTATGCATAAATTCTCAGTTTACTAAACTGTGTATAGTTAATAGTGTAGTTTCCCATATTGCTAATTATACTTTCATTGTCTTTATAATATATAGAAATATAAGAAATTGAATTTAGCCATTATTTAGAAAGATAGTCTCCATATAATTGTTTCAATCTTGTGTCCAAAATAGAGAGATGGAATATGTGGTGCCTTTTGCTGTGTGGTGCCTTAACAATGCTTATTTCTGTCTGGGTGTGAGTTTTTCCATACGGAGAGCTCATGGGCTTGCACAGGACCTGTTAATATTTGTTTTGCTTAGTCTGTATATCAGAATTTTCTAGATGACAGGCTAGGTATGGGGGTTTGGATAGTGATAATGTTACTATTTAAAGTTACCATTTGTATTAACCCCTATGCTGAGCCCTTTACATGTATTATATAAGCTATAGCATTTTATTATTTTAAAAACCTTCCAATACTATTATTAATAATAGAAATATATCAAAGTGTGTGTTATATTTCAAAACATTTCAAAAATAGGTATAGGTCTACCTATTTTTATACATGCTACATCATTCATTTCTTAGAGTAAACTCATTATTTTTCCCATTTTATAGATGGGAAAACTGAAGCAGAAATGTTAACTACTCATGGAAGGATACATAGATAGTAAATGGCACAGCTAGGATTTGAATCTAAGCCATCCGGTTTTAAAGTCCAAATGTGAATGTGCCTGTCATATTCTGTAAGGTGACTTTATCTTAAGGACTACCTTGTTTTGTCGTTTCTTAAATCTTTTCCAGCTGATATTTTCAGATATCAAGATGAGCCTATCTATTTAAATTTAAGGTCCAACAGGAAGTCAATTTTCTTACAAGTTTGCTTCAGGGAGATAGGCAAATGAATATAAAATTTTTAGTTGAAATATAAAATGTGAGCTGTTTTAAAGTTATAAATATAACTCTACGTTCATTGAAATCATGCACACATTCTATCTAGAGCTGGAGTATTGTTAAAAGTTTAAACTCTTGATTTCTGAAGAATAAGGGAATGGACTGATCTGTATGACTTAGTGTTAATATATCCACTTTCAAAACAATGCAATCCAAGCTGGCCAACTTTCCTTTCTGTATCAGTTTCATCAAAAGTTCAAACTAGAAAAGTAGTTATAAACCTTTGAAATAAAATTTTAATGCTATTAGATCTCTAAAAATTTAATTCTCCTGACAAAATTGGATTTCATCCATGCATATTTGTTATCTTTTCTCCTTCAACCTTATCTTGCTTTTTGAATGTATTGCTTGAAAGGAAAATAAATATCCATGCAATATAGTGACACACAGTGACTCCCATGAAAAGACAGATTTCAGTGAAAATCATCCTCAGATTTTTACTTTTGTGGATCAAACATATGTGTTGTTAGTACGAGGACATCTTCTCTCATTGACGAATATTTATTTATTTAGTGTGCTTTGTTTTGAGCTTCCAGTTTTATTGAGACATAATTGACATACTTCACTGTGTAAGTTTGTGTACAGCATGATGATTTGACTTATTATACATCATGAAATGATTACCACAATAAGTTTATTGAACATCCATCATCTCATATATATACGAAATTAAAGAAAAAGAAAAAACTTTTTCCTTGTGATGAGAGCTCTTAGAATTTACTCTCTTAACCGACTTTCATACATAACATACAGCAGTGTTAATTATATTAATCATATTGTACATTATATACCTACTACTTATTTATCTTATAACTGAAAGTTACTTTTGACTTCCTTCATCTAATTACCCACCACCCCACCCCTGCATCTGGTAACCACAAATCTGATCTCTTTTTCTATGAGTTTGTTTGAAGTGTAATTGACCAACAACACTATGTTATTTTCTGTTACACAACATAGTGTTTCAAAATTTCTACACATTTCAAAATGATCAGCACAATAAGTCTAGTTACCAGATGTAGCCATACAAAGATATTACATAATTATTGACTATATTCCCCATGCTCTACATTTTATACCCATAACATTTATTATGCAACTGGAAGTTTGTACCTCTTAATTTCCCTCACCTATTTCACTCATTCACCTACCCCACTCCCTTCTGGCAAACACCTATTCATTCTTGGTATCTATGACTCCATTTCTGTTGTTATATTTGTTCATTTGTTTTGTTTGTAAGATTTCACGTGTAAGTGAATTCATATGGTATTTGTCTTTCTCTGTCTGACTTATTTCACTTAGCACAGTACCCTCTATGTTCATCCATGTTGTCATAAATGGCAAGATTTCATTATTTTTATGGCTGAATAATGTTCCATTGCATATATATACACCAGATTTTCTTTATCCATTCATCTATTGATAGGCTTCCATATCCTGGTTATTATGAATAATGCTGCCATGAACATAAGGATGCATATATCTTTGTGAATTCGTGTTTTTGTTTTCTTAATCCAATTTATTTCCTATATTCAAGCCATACCAAAACTAAAAAGGAAAAAACTCAATAAAAATTCTGGTACATATGCAGCTGGGGTCTTTTGGTGGAAAAACTACCTGGATATAGAAATTATCCAAGAAATTATATTTGAAAAAATCAATACCTGTATATAGTTTTCCTGAGAAGCGTATATCCTGATATTTCAGACACACAATTAGTATTAGTAGTAGACAATAATTAAATACAAAGAAGTGAAATTTCTGGATAATATGGCTCTTCTAATTTTAATTTTTTGAGGAATTTCTATACTGTTATACATAGTGGCTTCACTAATTTACATTGTCACCAAAAGCTCATGAGGGTTCCCTTTTCTCCACATCCTCATCAATGCTTGTTCTTTGTTGTATTTTTTATGATAGCCATTCTGACAGGTGTGAGGTGGTATCTAATTGTGATTTGCATTTCCCCAATGATTAGTGACGTCAAGCATCTTTTCATATGTCTGTTGGCC
This sequence comes from Orcinus orca, assembly GCF_937001465.1. Taxonomy (NCBI): domain Eukaryota; kingdom Metazoa; phylum Chordata; class Mammalia; order Artiodactyla; family Delphinidae; genus Orcinus; species Orcinus orca. The sequence continues at coordinate 27,320,673 of NC_064569.1, forward strand.
ATCTCTATGTCTCCTTTGGGAAAATGATTACTCAGGTCCTCTGCTCAATTTTTAACTGAGTGTTTTCTTTTTTGATGTTGAGTTGTATAAGTATATTGTATGTTAACCCCTTATCAGATATATGACTTGCAAACATCTTCTCCCATTCAGTAGTCTGCTTATTGTTTTGTTGGTAATTTCCTTCACTGTGCAAAAGCATTTTAGTTTGATGTATTCCCATTTATTCATTTTTGCTTTTGTCCACTTGCCTGAGAAGACAGATCCAAAAAAATATTGCTAAGGCCAGTCTCAAAGAGCATACTGCATATATTTTCTTCTAGAAATTTAATGGTTTCAGGTCTTATTTTAAGTCTTTAAAACCTTTTTAAGTTTATTTTTGTATATAGTGTGAGAAAGTAGTCCAGTTTGATTCTTTTGCATGTGGCTGTCCAGTTCTCCAAACACAATTGATTGAAGAGGCTGTCTTCTACCCATTATTTATTCTTGCCTTCTTTATCATAGAGTAATTGTTTATATAAGCATGGGTTTATTTCTAGACTCTCTATTCTGTTCCATTGATCTATGTGTCTGTTTTTGTGCCAGTACCATACTGTTTTGATTACCGTAGGTTTGTAGTATAGTTTGAACCCAGGGAGCATGATACCTCTAGCTTTGTTCTTCTTCCTCAAGATTGTTTTGGCTATTCAAGGAATTTTATGTTTCCATACAAATTTTAGAATTACTTTAGTTCTGTGAAAAATATCATTGGTATTCTGGTAAGGATTTCATTGAATCTGTAGATTGCCTTGGGTAGAAGTATGGTCATTTTAACAATATTAATCTTTCCAATCCATGAGAATAGAATACCTTTCCGTTTGTTTGCGTTGTGTTCAATTTCTTTCATCAATGTATTGTAGTTTTCCAAGTAACTTCCTTGGTTAGGTTTATTCCTAGGTATTTTATTCACTCTGATGCAATTTTAAAAGGGATTGTTTTCTTAATTTTTCTTTCTGAGAGTTCATTTTTAGTGTATAGAATTGCAACAGATTTCTGTATATTAATTTAATTTTATTTTTATAAATGAAATTTATTGAAAGCTATTTATTTATTTTTTTGGCTGTGCCATGCAACATGCGGTATCTTAGTTCCCTGACCAGGGATCGAACCTGTGCCCCCTGCAGTAGAAGCATGGAGTCCTAACCACTGGACTGCCAGGGAAATCCTGTATATTAATTTTATATCTTGCAACTTTGCTAAATTCATTTATTAGTTCTAACAGAGTTTTGTGTGTGTGACTTCTTTAGGATTTCCTATATATAGTGTCATGTCATCTGTAAACAGTGACAGCTTTACTTCCTCCTTTCAATTCAGATTTCCTTTATTGTCTGAGCTGTGGCTAGGACTTCCAATACTACTTTGAACAAAAGTGGCAAGCATGGGAATCCTTGTCCTGTTTCTTGATCATAGAGGAAATGCTTTCAGATTTTCACTGTTGCGCATGATGTTAGCAGTGGACTTGTCATATATGACCTTTATTATGTTGAAGTATGTTTCCTCTATTCCCACTTTGTTGAGAGTTTTTATCATAAATCAATGTTGAAGTTTATCAAAAGCTTTTTCTGCATCTATTGAGATGATCATATAATTTTTATTCTTCATTTTGTTAATATGTTGTGTCACATTGTTTGATTTGTGAATATACTGAACCATCCTTGCATCCCTGGAATAAATCCAATTTGATCATAATATATTATCCTTCTACTGTATTGTTGAATTTGTTTGGCTAATATTTTGTTGAGGATTTTTGCATCTATGATCATCAGAGATATTGACTTGTAATTTTCTTTTTCTGTGGTGTCTTTGTCTGGTTTTTGTTATCATGGTAATACCAGCCTTGTAGAATGAGTTGGGAAGGCTTCCTTCCTCTTCAACTTTTTAGAATAGTTTGAGAAGGGTAGGTGTTAACTCTTCTTTAAATATCTGAAGACATCACATCCTGGACTTTTGTTTATTGGGAGTTTTTCCTACTGATTAAATTGCATTACTGGTAATCATATTTTCTGTTTGTTCCTAATTCAGTTTTGGGAGACTGTACATTTCCAGGAATTTATCCAATTATTCTAGGTTGTTAATTTTATTGGTCTATAATTTTTTTGTAGTAATTTCTTAAGATCATTTGTACTTTTGTGGTATTGGTTGTAATTTCTCCTCTTTCATTTCTGATTTTATTTATTTGCGTCCTCTCTCATTTTTTCTTGATAAGTCTTGTTAAAATTTTATCAGATTTTTTTCTTTCCAAAGAACCAGCTCTTATTTTCATTGATATTTTCTAATTTTTTAAATTCTCTATTTCATTTATTTCCACTCTGATCATTGTGACTTCTTTCCTTGTAATTACTTTGGGCTTTGTTTATTCTTCTTTTTCTAATTCTTTTATGTCTAAAGTTAGTTAATTTGAGATTTTCTGAGATAGGCTTGTATTGTAATAAGCTTGTCCCTCAGAACAGCTTTTGCTGCATTCCATAGATTTTGGATCATCATGTTTACATTTTCATTTGCTTTCTGGTATTTTTGAACACCCTCTTTGGTTTCTTCAGTGACCCATTCATTGTTGAGTAGCATGCTGTTTAGACGCCATGTGTTTGTGGTTTTTACAGTTTTTTTCTCTTGTAGTCTTTTACTGTTGTCATTGAAAAAGATGCTTGCTAGAATTTCAATCTTCTTAAATTTATTGAGACTTGTTTGGTGGCCCAGAATATGATATATCCTGGAGAATGTTTCATGTGCATTTGAAAAACATGTGTATTCTTCTGCTTTTGGATGGAGTGTTCTGTATATATCTATTAAGGGTATCTGATTTAATGTGTCATTTAAGTTCAATGTTTCCGTATTGATTTTTTTGTCCATTGATGTAAGTGGGGTATTAAAGTCCCCTATTGTTATTGTGTTACTGTCAATTTCTCCCTTTATGTTTGTTAATATTTGCTGTATGTATTTAGGTGCATATATATTTATAATTGTTATATCATCTTGTTAGAATGATCCTTTATCATGTAATGTCTTTGTTTTGTCTCTTGCTACACCTTTGTTTTAAAATCTATTTTTGTTTGACATAAATGTTGCTACCCCAGCCTTTCTTCTATTTTCATTTGCATGGAATACCTTTTTCCATTGTCTCACTTTCAGTCTGTATGTGTCTTTAAATGTGAAATGAGTGCTTTGTAGGCAGCATATATGTGGGTCTTTTTTAAAAAAAAATCCATTTAGCCACACTATTTCTCTTGATTGGAGCATTTAGTCTATTTATATTTGAAGCAATTATTTATAGGTATGTACTTATTGCTATTTTGTTAATGGTTTTCAGGTTCCTTTTGTAGTTGTTTGCTCCTTTCTTCTTTTCTCTCTTCCCTTATGATTTGATGACCTCCTTTGGAGTTATGTTTGGATTCCTTTCTCTCTTTTTTGTGTATCTATTATTTGTTTTGGTTTGTAATTACCATGATGTTCATACATAACATTATATATATATGATTAATTTAAGTGATGATCTCTTAATTTTGAACACATTGCAACAGCCCTGCCTTTTTACTCCCCTTTCAGTTAATATTTTTGATATCATAATTTACATGTTTTTGTTTTGTGTATCCCTTAACTACTTACTGTGAATATATATGATTTTTTTTACTACTTTTGTCAGTTAACCTTCCCACTAGTTTTATAAATTGTTGATCTACTACCTTTACTGTATGTTTGCCTTAACAATGAGAATTTTCCAGTCATAATTTTCATATTTCTGTGATCTTTTCTTTCTGCTTAGAGAAGTCCCTTTAACATTTCCTGTAAAGCCAGTCTACAGGTGATGAACTCTTTTAGCTTTTGCTTGTCTGTGAAACTCTTCATCCCTCTTTCAAATGTAAATGATAACCTTGCCAGGTAGAGTATTCTTGGTTGTAGGTTTTTTTTCCTTTTATTATTTTGTATATTTGTGCCACTCCCATATGGCCTGCAAAGTTTCTGCTTAAACTCATAGTCTTATGAAAGTTCACTTGTATACAACCAATTTCTTTTCTGTTGTTGTTTTTAATATTTTCTCTTTATCTTATTTTTTTGCCATTTTAATTATGCTGTATCTTGGTTTAGACATCTTTGGGTTTATCTTCTTTGGGACTCTCTGTGCTTCCTGGACCTGGAAGTTGGTTTCCTTTCACAGATTAAGGAAGTTTTCAGCTGTTATTTCTTTAAATAAGTTCTCTGTCACTTTCTCTCTCTCTTCCTCTCTGGGACCCCTTATAATATGAATGTTAGTATGCTTGATGTTTTCCCAGAGAATTCTTAAACTATTCTCATTTTCTAATATTCTATTTTTCTGCTCAGCTTGGGTGATTTCCACCACTCTGTCTTTCAGTTTGCTGATTCATTCCTCTGTATCATCTAACCTATTGTTGATCCCTTCTAGTGTATTTTTAATTTAAGTTACTGTATTCTTCAGGTTTGTTTGGTTGTTCTTTATATTTTCTAACTATTTGTTAAACTCTCATTGTGTTCATCCATTCTTTTCTCAAGTTTGTTGAGTATGTTTATGATCATTGCCTTGAACTCTTTATTGGGTAGATAATTTATCTCCACTTTTTAAAATTCTTTTTCTGAGGTTTTGTTTTTTCCTTTGTTTGGAACATATTTCTCTGTTTTTTCCTTTGTTTGAAACATATTTCTCTATCTCCTCATTTTGCCTAATCCTCTGTTTTTATTTTATGTATTAGGTAGGTTGGTTATGATTCCTGATCTTGGTGAGGTGGTCTTATGTAGGAGACAATTTATGGGCCCCAGGTGCACACTCATCTCTGTTTACTAGAACTATAAGCTCTAGAGGTGTCCTTTTTGGAACTGCATTAGCCTTTCTTTTTTGGTGGGGCTGACTACTCTGAATATGCTTGTTGACAGGGCTGCTCCCAGCCTGGTTGGCTGTAAGGCCTGCCTCTTGTGGTGGTTGCTGGTCCCTGGTCGGCATGGGACAGATGCTGAACTGCTGGTGAGAAGGGTCAGGTCCCTAGGCAGTTGGCTGAGAGGCCCAGGGTTCCCAGTGCTGGTGCTGGTCTGCTGGTAGGGAGTGCTTTGTATCAGTGCTGTTGGTTTGGGGTCTCAGTGGACCTTGCGCTAGTGCCAGCCTACTGGTGGGTGCATAACCCCCATCCACTTAATAAGCTAGAGGGAGGACTCCAAAATAATGCTTCCAGGAGATAGGTTCAAGATGGCGGAGTAGAAGGATGTGTGCTGACCTCCTCTTGTAAGAAGACTGAAATCACAGCAAACTGCTGAACACCAGTGACAGAAAGATGCTGGAACCTATCAAAAGAGATACCCCCCCACACAAAGACAAGGGAGAAGCTGAAATGAGATGGTACAAAGGGAGTGATTACCATAAAATCAAATCCCATACCCACCAGGTGGGTGACCAACAAACTGGAGAAAAATTATACCACAGAAGTTCTCTCACTGGAGTGAAGGGTCTGAGCCCCACATCAGGCTTCTCAGCCTGGGGGTCCAGCAATGGGAATAGAAATCTCCAGGGAACCTGACTTTGAATACCAGTGGGATTTGATTGCAGGACTTCCACAGAACTGGGGGAACAGAGACTCCATTCTTGGAGGGAACACACAAAGTCTTTTGCACACCAGGACCCAGTGGAAAGAAGCAGTGACTCCATAGGACACTGAGCCAAACCTACATGCTAGTGTACGAGGGTGTCCTGCAGAGGCAAGGGGTAGCTGTTGCTCACCACAGGGACAAGGGCACTGGCAGCAGCAGTTCTGGGAAGTACCCATTGGCATGAGGCCACCATTAGCCCCATCATATGGTCTGTAGGCTCAAGTGCTGGGTCGCCTTAGGCCAAACAACTAGCAGGGAGGGAACACAGCCCCACCCATCAGCAGACAAGTGGATTAAAGTTTTACTGAACATAGCCCTGCCAACCAGAGCAAGACTCAGTACTACCCACCACCTGTCCCACCCATCAGGAAGCTTGCACAAGCCTCTTAGGTAGCCTCATCCACCAGGGGACAGACAGCAGGAGCAAGAAGAACTATAATCCTGCAGCCTGCAGGAAGAAAATTACAATCACAGAAAATTAGACAAATTGGAAAGGCAGAGAATTATGTCCCAGTTGAAGGAAAAATATAGAACCCCAGGAAAACAACTAACTGAACCAGAGATAGGCAACCTGTCAGAAAAAGAATTCAGAATAATGATAGTGAAGATGATCCAGGATCTCAGAAAAAGAATGGAAGCAAAGATTGAGAAGATACAAGAAATGTTTAACAAAGACCTAGAGGAAATAAAGAACAAATATACAGAGATGAACAATACAGTAACTGAAATGAAAAATACATAGAAGGAATCAATAGCAGAATAACTGAGGCAGAAGAACGGATAAGTGACCTGGAAGACAGAATGGTGGAAATCACTGCTGCAGAATGGAATAAAGAAAAAAGGATGAAGAGAAATGAAGACAGCCTAAGAGACCTCTGGGACAATATTAAATGCACCAACATTCACATTATAGGGGTCCCAGAAGGACAAGAGAAGAGAAAGGACCCAAGAAGATATTTGAAGATATAATAGCTGAAAACTTCCTTAACATGGAAAGGAAACAGTCAGCCAAGTCCAGGAAAGCACAGAAAGTCCCAGGCAGGATAGACCCGAGGAGGAACATGCTGAGACACTTAGTTATCAAAACTCAAAAAAATTAAAGACAAAGAAAAAACATTGAAAGCAACAGGGGAAAAATGACAAATAAAATACAAGGGAACTCCCATAAGGTTATCTGCTGATTTCTCAGCAGAAACTCTGCAGGTCAGAAGGGAGTGTCATGATATATTTAAAGTGATGAAAGGGAAGAACCTACAACCAAGAGTACTCTACCCAGCAAGGCTCTCATTCAGATTTGATGGAGTAATCAAAAGCTTTACAGACAAGCAAAAGCTAAGAGAATTCAGCACCACCAGACCAGCTTTGCAACAAATGCTAAGGGAACGATTCCAGGCAGGAAAGAGACTAGCAACATAAAAAAAAAACAAGCAAAAAAACAAAAAACAAACTTGTACATATATAGACTGTTATATCAAAACCTCATGGGAACAGCAAACCCAAAAACTACAATAGATACATACACACAAAAGAAAAAGCAACCCAAAGAGAATACTAAAGATGGTCATCAAACCACAAGAGAAGAGAACAAAAGAGGAAGGGAAGAAAAAAGACTGACAAAAACAAACCCAAAACAATTAAGAAAATGGCAATAGGAATAAAAACATCGATAATTACCTTAAATGTAAATGGATTAAACGTGCCATCCAAAAGACTGGTTGGCTGAGTGGATACAAAAGCAAGAACTATATGTATGCTGTCTACAAGAGACCCACTTCAGACCTAGGGACACATACAGACTGAAAGTGAGGGGATGGAAGAAGGTATTCCATGCAAATGGAAATGAAAAGAAAGCTGGAGTAGCTATACTCATATCAGACAAAATAGACTTTAAAATAGAGTGTTAGAGACAAAGAGGGACACTACATAATGATCAAGAGATCAATCCAAGAAGAAGATATAGCAATTGTTAATATATATGCAGCCAACATAGGAGCACCTCAATATAAAATGCAAATACTAACAGCCATAAAGGGAGAAATTGACAGGAACACAATAACAGTGGGAGGCTTTAACACCCCACTTTCATCAATGGACAGATGATCCAGACAGAAAATCAGTAATGAAACACAGGCCTTAAATGACACATTAGACCAGATAGAGTTAATTGATATTTATAGAGCATTCCATCCCAAAGCTGTGGAATACACATTCTTCTCAAGTACACACGGAACATTCTCCAGGATTGACCACATGCTGGGCCACAAGGTGAGCCTTGGTAAATTTAAGAAAATTGAAATCATATGAAGCATCTTTTCTTTTTTTTTTTTTTTTTTTTGGCGGTATGCAGGCCTCTCACTGCTGTGGTCTCTCCTGTTGCGGAGCACAGGCTCCGGACGCGCAGGCTCAGCGGCCATGGCTCACGGGCCCAGCCACTCCGCGGCATGTGGGATCTTCTCAGACCAGGGCACGAACCCGTGTCCCCTGCAACGGCAGGCGGACTCTCATCCACTGCGCCACCAGGGAAGCCCGAAGCATCTTTTCTGATCACAACTCTATGAGATTAGAAATAAACTACAAGAAAAAAAACTATAAGAAACAGAACATGTGGAGGCCAAACAATATGCAACTAAACAACCAATGGATCACTGAAGTAAACCAAAGAGGACATAAAAAATACCTAGAGACAAATGAAAATGAAAGAACAACAACCTGTAACCTATGGGATGCAGCAAAAGCAGTTCTAAGAGGGAGTTTATAACAATACAATCTTACCTCAGGAACAAGAAAAATCTCAAATAAACAACCTTAAAGCAACTAGAGAAATAACAAACAAAACCTAAAGTTAGTAGAAGGAAAGAAATCATAAAGATCAGAGCAGAAATAAATGATAGAATTGAAGAAAACAATAGCAAAGATCAATAAAACTAAAAGCTGGTTCTTTGAAAATATAAACAAAGTTGATAAATCTTTAGCCAGACTCATCAAGAAAAAAGGGAGAGGACTCAAATCAATAAAATTAGAAATGAAAAAGGAGAAGTTACAACAGACACCACAGAAATAAAATGATCATAAGAGACCACTGCAAGCAACTGTACACCAATAAAATGAACAACCTAGAAGAAATGGACAAATTCTTTTAAAGGTACAGTTTCCCAAAATTGAACCAGGAAGAAATAGAAAATATGAACAGACAAGTCACAAGCACTGAAATTAAAACTGTGATTTAAAAACTTCCAACAGACCAAAGTCTAGGATCAGATGACCTCACAGGGAAATTCTATCAAACATTCAGAGAAGAGTTAACAGCTATCCTTCTCAAACTATTCCAAAAAATTGCAGAGGAAGGAACATTCCCTAGTTCATTCTACTAGGCCACCATCATCCTGATACCAAAACTAGACAAAGATATCACAAGAAAAGAAAATTACAGGCCAATAGTCATACACCATGATCAAGTGGGATTTATCCCAGGGATGCAAGGATTTTTCAATATCTGCAAATCAATCAGTGTGATACACCACATCAACAAATTCAAGAATAAAAACCATAAGATCACTTCAATAGATGCAGAAATAGCTTTTGACAAAATTAAGCACGAATTTATAATAAAAACTCTCCAGAAAGTGGTCATAGAGATAACATACCTCAACATAATTCAGGCTATATACAACAAACCTACAGCTATCATCATAGTCAATGGTGAAAAGCTGAAAGTATTTCCTCTAAAATCAGGGATAAGACAAGGATGTCTACTCTTGCCACTTTTATTCAACATAGTTTTAGAAGTCCTAGCTATGACAATCAGAGAAGAAAAAGAAATAAGAAGAATTCAAATTGGAAAAGAAGTTAAACTGTCACTGTTTGCAGAAGACATGATACTATACATAGAAGGTCCTAAATATGCTGCCAGAAAACTACTAGAATTCATCAATTAATTGGTAAAATTGTAGGTTACAAAATTAATACACAGAAGTCTGTTGCATTTCTATGTACTAACAATGAAAGATAAGAAAGAGAGATTCAAGAAACAGTTCCATTTACCATCACATCAAAAAGATTAAAATACCTAGCAATAAACCTACCTAAAGAGACAAAAGACCTGTATTCCAAAAACTATAAGATGCTGATGAAAGAAACTGAAGAAGACACAAACAGATGAAAAGTTATACCATGTTCTTGGATTTCAAGAGTCAATATTGCGAAAATGAAAATATACTACCCAAGGCAATCTGCAGATTCAATGCAATCCCTATCAAATTACCAAAGGTATTTTTCACAGAACTAGAACAAAAAGTCTTAAAATTTGTATGGAGACACAAAAGACCCGGAATAGTCAAAACAATCTTGAGAAAGAAAAACGGAGCTGGAGAAATCAGGCTCCCTGCCTTCAGACTATGCTACAATGTTACAGTCATCAAAATAGTATGGTGCTGGCACAAAAATAGAAATATAGATCATTGGAACAGGATTGAAAGCCCAGAAAAAAACCCATGCATCTATGGTCAATTAATCTATGACAAAGGCGGCAAGACTACACAAGGGTTTAAAGACAGTTTCTTCAAAAAATGGTGCTGTGAAAACTGGACAGCTACATGTAAAAAAATGAAATTAGATCATTCTTTAACACCATACACAAAAATTAGCTCAAAACGGAGTAAAGACCTAAATTTGAGACCAGATACTATAAAACTCTTAGGGGAAAACAGGGAGAACACTCTTTGACATAAGTTGCAGCAATATCTTTTCTAAGCTGTCTCCTAGAGGAATGAAAATAAAAGCAAAAATAAACAAATGGGACCCGGTTAAACTCAAAAGCTTTTGCACAGCAAAGGAAACCATAAACAAAATGAAAAGACAATCCACATATTGGAAGAAAATATTTGAAAATGATGTGACTGACAAGGGATTAGTCTCAAAAATTTACAAACAGCTCATGAGGCTTAATATCATCAAAACAAGCAATCCAATCAAAAAATGGGCAGAAGACCTAAATAAACATTTCTCTAAAGAAGACACATGGATGGCCAACAGGCACATGAAAAAGATGTTCAACATCACTAACTATTAGAGAAATGCAAATCAAAACTACAATTAGATATTACCTCATACCAGTCAAAATAGCTATCATCAAAAAATCCAGAAACAATAAATGCTGGAGAGGGTGTGGAGAGAAGGAATTCCCCCTACACTGTTGGTGGGAATGTAAATTGATACAGTCTCTATGGAGAACAGTATGGAGGTTCCTTAAAAAACTAAAAATAGAGCTACGATATGACCCTGCAATTCCACTCCTTGGCATGTATCTGGAGAAAAACATGGTCCAAAAGGATACGTGCACCCCAATGTTTATTGCAGCATTGTTTACACAGCCAAGACATGGAAGCAACGTAAATGTCCATCAACAGGGGAATGGATAAAGAAGATTTGGTATATATGTACAATGGAATATTACTCAGCCATTAAAAAGAATTAAACAATGTCATTTGCAGCAATATGGATAGACCTAGAGATTGTCATAGTGAGTGAAGTAAGTCAGACAGAGAAGGAGAAATATCATATGATATCCCTTATATGTGGAATTTAAAAAGAAATGATACAAATGAACTTATTTACAAAACAGAAAGAGACTCACAGACTTAGAGAATGAACTTATGGTTACCAACAGGGAGGAATGGGGGAAGGGATAGTTAGGGAGTTTGGTATCAACATGTACACACTGCTATATTTAAAATGGATAACCAACAATGACCTACTTTATAGCACAGGGAACTCTGCTCAATGTTATGTGGCAGCCTGGTTGGTAGGGGTGTTTGGGGGAGAATGCATACATGTCCATTCTGAGTCCCTTTGCTGTGCACTTGAAACTATTGCAACATTGTTAATTGGCTATACTCCAACATAAAATAAAAAGTTAAAAAATATAGTGCTTGCCAGGACCAGATTCCTTGTGGTAGAAGAGCTCCTCACAATGGGTGCTGTTAGTGCCTATGTCCCCAGAGGAGTATCAGTTGCCTCATGCCTCCCTGGGAGGTTCTTTAAGATCAGCAAGTGAGTTTGACTCAGGGTCCTTTCAAATTACTGCCTCTGCATGGGGACTCAGACTGTGTGAGATTTTACACACGCTTGAAGAGTTTTCTATAGTTCTCTGGCTCTTCTGTCCACAAGTCTTGCAGACCTTCAAAGCCAGGTGTTGAGGGGGCTTGTCTTCCCAGAGCAAGACCCCCAGGCTGGGGAGTCTGATGTGGGGCTTGGACTCCTTGTTCCTTGGGGAGGACATTTGCAATTGTGATTATTCTCCCATTTATGGGCTACTTATCTGGGGGTGTGGGTCTTGACTATACTGACTCTCTGCCCCTCCTACCTGTCTCATTGTGGTTCTTCATCACATCTTTCACTGTGGGAAACCTGCTAGACTTTGGTCATTTTCTTCTGAAGGTCATTCTTTCTAAAGATAACTGCTCTTTAAATAGTTGTAATTTTGATGTGTCTGTGGGGAGAGGTGAGCTCAGGGTCTCCCTACTCCACCATCTTGTTCACACAGTTAAATTTGCTTTTGATGACATTTCTGAGCCATGTGAAATGGACACACATTTTGGGTTCTGAATGTTTTATCCTGTGCAGGAGAAATTCTATGATCATTCAGCTAATCAATAGCTCTAACAGATAAAATAGAAAAAGTGCCATGTGTTTAGACCTGATTTTGTAAAAATAATGCTTTAAGGGTTTACTTAGTTTGGGTATCATTGTAGTAACTACTCCTGATAGGTGAGTCCATGTGACTCAGAGAACTTTAACAAATAGTTGAAACACAATTTTAACTTTAGACCATTGTCCTGGGAGGGCAGTTATACAACAAATGTAGAGCTCTTATTATTCTCAGTATTTTATATACATACATCACTTACTCTAATGGTAGCTACTTCTTCCTCTTTGAAATATTAAACTCATAAGCAGAACTGTCAAGGGAAATGCTCATCTTATATACAGACAGGGATATTTATCACTTTCATGGCCTTCATTCTAGTGATCCACTTTTTTCCACTTCAAACTACTTTTTCTTTGTACAATATCATTGTCTAAGTACTCTGAAATTAGTCCATATTCACAATTGTTCAAAATTCTATCACAAAGAGAGACTTCCTCAGTTGTCATTCTATTTCTGGTTCTTTTGGTACAGTAAATACCAGTGTGCTGTTAAAATGATGGTGATAATTATCTTTTACCACCCTCTTTTTTTTTAAATTGAAGTATTGTTGATTTATAATATTGTATTAGTTTCAGGTGTACAGCATAATGATTCAGCATTTTTGCAGACTATACTCCATTAAAAGTTATTGCAAGATAATGGCTATAATTCCCTTTGTTATACAATATATCATTGTTGCTTATTTATTTTATACACAATAGTTTGTAACCTGTTAATTGTCCTACTTTGTCCCTCTCCCCTTCTTCTTCCCCTCTGGTAACAACTAGTTTTCTATATTTGTGAATCTGTTTCTGTTTTGCATATACATTTATTTGTATTATTTTTTAGATTCCACATGTAACTGATTTCATACAGTATTTGTCTTTGTCTGACTTATTTCAGTAAACATAATATTCCCTAGGCCCATGTTGCTGAAAATAGCAGAATTTCATTCTCTTTTAAAGGCTGAGTTATATTCTATTATAGATAGATATAGATAGATAAATAGATGGATAAATAGATAGATAGATAGATAGATAGATAGATAGATAGAGATATAGCTATCTCACATCTTCTTAAGCCAATTCTCTGTTGATGGGCATGTGGGTTGCTTTCATGTCTTGGCTATTGTAAATAGTGCTGCTATGAACATTGGGATGTGTGTATCTTTTCAAATTAGTATTTTTGTTTTTTCTGAATATATACCCAGTAGTGGAAATGCTGGAGCATATGGTAGTTCTATTTTTAGTTTTTTTGAGGATCCTCCATGGTGGTTGCACCAATTTACGTTCCCACCAAAAGTGTACAAGGGCTTCCTTTTCTCTACATTTTTTCCAATATTTGTTATTTATACACTTTTTCGATGATAGCCATTCTGATAGGTGTGAGGTCACATCTCATTGACATACAGATAGTTAACAGGCACATGAAAAGATGCTCAACATCACTAATTATTACCACTCTTTATAAAATGACTTCTCTTTTTGGTGTGTGGTTTATTATATAACTTATGTTTTAAAAGATTAAAATCTACTTTTATTGCAGTGGGGATACAATTTTATCAACTCAGATATGAGAAAAATACATAATTTTATTTTTAAAAGTACAAATGCGTTTAAATTTATTTCATGCCCCATTTTGACATGGAAAAAGAAACTTAGCCTCCATAAACACACGATTCTTGTGTCTTTTTACCAAGTGACAGATAAGATGCAGTGGGAGGGTCGTGCTTGTCCAGCTTTTGATGGCTGGTAGAATGAGTGTGGAAAAGGAGAGTTGTATCTTATTTTCAATATCAGGTGCCCACAAGGATATCTCCTGAGATGTGTGTCATCCCTTCTGATCCTCTGTCATCAATCCATGCACACTCTCCTTGAGATGTTCCTTGCTTCTATAGCCTGACCTCTTCAGATTCCATCAGTGTCACACTTGAGGTCACAGGAGTCTCTGCAAGGCTGTTTTAGTGCTTGTTTCTTCAGATGTGATCCTCTCTGCTCTCAGGGATCTTCCCAGCAAGAGGGTGCATGTTCTCTCTCTCTCAGATCTATAAATAGTTAGAGGTATTCTCCTGGGTCTGTCCTCTTCCTCCTGGCTCATGGGAAACTATTCTTCATCTAAGGGGCTTTCTTCTGCACTATGGTTGCTCCCTACAAACTTAAAAAATACTTAGAGATCTTTTCTCTCTCACAGTGGTGTGTGCTTTTTGATAAAAAATGCCACTAGGATCCTTGTTATCTACTTAACCTACCTTGCTTCACTAGAATAAAGCACACTTGGCTGGTTGAATGTAGGCAAAGTCCAAGAGAAGAAAAAAAGGAGGGACAGTCAATAAATAAACTACAACAACAGCAACAGCATTGTCCTGCCACAATTTATTTTATAGCTATTTTGTATCTTTCACCTTCTGCCAATTACCTAAAACCTCCTTGCTCTGATGATTTCCTCCATCTCTGTCATTCCTTCCTCATCTTTGCTGCTCTCACTAGTTCTTGCCAGTGGAATCAAGACATAAACCTTGACAGATTGCTTGTTCTCTGGCAAATTTTACTTCAGGTTCATGTCATGTAAAATCATGAAACTGTTTTTTTTTTGTGATTAAAAGATTCTTATAAAGTCTGGCTTTTAACTTTGTTTTTCTTTTCTGGCTGGCCTGAGGATCAATAAATTGGAATAACAATTTTCTGATAACTGTGAAATTGTCATTATTAGAGTAATAAAGTGATGGCCATAGTTAGCTTCCTAGATAGATCTGTCAAAATACATCAACTCTTCTAGAGTTTAGCAAAAATAACAATATCCTAACCAGCCCTTTAATAAGCCTATTCTTAAACGGATTGTTGAGAGCTATTCAGAAATAAAAATTGTGCTAAATATTTTTTCTGAGGCAGAACATAAAGATTTTAAAGTTCCAATTTCTGTTTAACAAATAAAATGACCAATAATCCTGCTTAAAGGACTTTGAAATCCATGGGATTATTTTCCTTTAAAGCAAAACAAAACAAAAATGAGAAGAATGATGCAAATTTCCTTTGTAGACATTTCAAATAAGTGGGAAAAAAGTGGTATGATAAATATTGGGTTTTCTGTTTAAATGCCTATTTATACATGATCATTGAGCAAACATTTTAAAAAATTTTATTTTATTTATTTATTTTTATACAGCAGGTTCTTATTAGTTATCTATTTTATACATATTAGTGTATATATGTCAATCCCAATCGCCCAATTCATCCCACCACCACCACCTCCACCTCCGCTTTCCCCTCTTGGTGTCCATACATACTTTTGTTTTCTACATCTGTGTCTCTATTTCTGCCTTGCAAACTGGTTCATCTGTACCATTTTTCTAGATTCCACACATATATGTTAATATACGTTATTTGTTTTTCTCTTTCTGACTTCCTTCATTCTGTATGACAGTCTCTAGGTCTATCTACATCTCTATAAATGACCCAGTTTTGTTCCTTTTTATGGCTGAGTAATATCCCATTGTATATATATATACCATATCTTTATCCTTTTGTGTGTCAATGGGTATTTAGGTTGCTTCTATGACCTGGCTATTGTAAATAGTGCCGCAGTGAACATTGGGATGCATGTGTCTTTTTGAATTGTGGTTTTCTCTGGGTATATGCCCAGTGGTGGGATTGCTGGGTCACATAGTAATTCTATTTTTAGTTTTTTTGTGAACCTCCATACTGTTCTCCATAGTGGCTGTATCAATTTACATTCCCACCAACAGTGCAAGAGGGTTCCCTTTTCTCCACACCCTCTCCAACATTTGTTGTTTGTAGATTTTCTGATGATGCCCATTCTAACTGGTGTGAGGTGATACCTCATTGTAGTTTTGATTTGCATTTCTCTAATAATTAGTGATGTTAAGCAGCTTTTCATGTGCATGTTGGCCATCTGTATGTCTTCTTTGGAGAAATGTCTATTTAGGTCTTCTGCCCATTTTTTGGTTGGGCTGTTTATTTTTTTAATATTGAGCTGCATGAGTTGCTTGTATTTTTTGGAGGTTAATTCTTTGTCAGTTTCTTTGTTTGCAAATATTTTCTCCCATTCTGAGGGTTGTCTTTTCATCTTGTTTATGGCTTCCTTTGTTTTTATAAAACCTATGAATGAAAATAAACTAATATGAGAAATGTAAAATTCATAAATATAGTATTTTCAAAAATTTTGGGGTGGAGTTATGCTCCAAATTTACATTACTCTAGTCTTATACTCTTATCGCTAACCAGGATCCATATACACAATATAAATGTTAGATTAGGGTTACAAAGAAGTAAGAACTTTAAGAAATCATAGAAATATAAATCTTTCCAAGCAAAGAGCTAGCACAGACTAAGGATTTTCATTACATGGGACCATCTATTCAGTCTTTGTAGATTATACTATCAATAAAAATTATATGTAAAGCCATGAAAAATAGTTCTTTGGAGATATGTCCTTTGCCAGAAATCAGTTTTGCCCAGCAGAATGTCTCTGACGGATGTGATAAAAGATAAAATCTTAGGTAGGAAGAGAATTTAGGAGTTCATCTATTCTACTAATCTGTCTCCTGATAGGACCACACCTAATCCTGCTTTGAAATATGATATTGTTTGTTTTTTTAAGACTCCCAGGAAAATAGGTAATAAAACATTTTCAGGTGTCCAATGAATGTCAAGTTATCTGCTAGGTAGGAAAACCTTTCCTTCTAGTTTCAATTGTCTCTTAGCAGAAATTCAGTGTCTTTCTTTCTTCCTCTTTCCCTCAATCTTACCTATTAGATGTCCTTTATATCTTTGAAGTAGATTCTTAAATTAATCCCTAACCTTTAATTTCCATCCAAAATAATCCTAATTTTTCTAATATTTCCTCATAGATATTATTTTTCTGCTTTTTAAATATCTTTAATTAAAAATAAAGTATTTCCAAATCTCACTTAGCCATGATGCCCAGAAAAAGTATACTCCGGGGTTATATGTAAAGAGTTGGAGGATTTGGGACCTTTGCAGAGGAAGATAAAAAGGAAAACTTATAGTTTTGCTGCTTTTCACTACAGTTTTATGCATTGAGGTCATATTAAAAAGAATGACAAAAGACAGTCATGGGAGACAAAAACAAGGTGAAATGTCACAAATAAACATCACTTTCATGCAGAAGAGTGTGCAAGGAATTACGTTGGGAAAAGGAGCACTAGGTTTTTTCACATACCTTGTCTTGTCTGAGCATGATCATCGGGTACTAAATATGCTTCACTGAATTGGGTGGGTTTAGAAGAGAAAATGAAGAAAACTCCTCCTCCACGAAGCCTGCCTGCCACCTATCAACATGATTATAAACTAATTAATTCTGTGTAATGAGAAACATATATCAAGGTCCCTACACTCCACTTCATGTTGTGTTATGGTGTGCTTGTTTACAAACCTTGTTATCTTTCTGTTTTAGGGTCATTCTATCATTTAAAGTCGTGCTTGCAGGTCACCTAGCCTTCTCCACACAAGGTTTGTGTTTTTTTTTTTCCTGTATGTATGTGCCACCATAATTCACATTGGTAAGGATAATAGTTAAATTGCACTGAACTTTTTCACACTGATGAATTCAGATGTAACAAATAAATATGGGCACAGGTAAATAATTTCTGAATGAATGAGTGAATCAGAATGGGATAATGTTGAGGAGTTATTGCTGCCAGAGTGGGGACAAGTTGATGGGGAAGTGTTGGAAATAACCATAGAGCAAGTTACATTTAATTAATGAGAGAAAAGGAAAGAAAAATGAACTAAATATAGAATAAAGAATTCCAAAGTAATAAGTAAAAGAAGAAGTATTATCCCAGTGAGTTATGACAGGACAGTATTTGAAAAAATATTTACAGATTTTCACTCTCCACTTACCTTTATTTTGTTTGTCTTTGGACTTCCTGAGTTTAAAGGTGTTCTTCACTCTGTTGAAGGAAAATAAGTGGAGTAAACTTGGGATAGTGAAGTGAAGTGGTTCTGCACCTGGAAACAGCATCAGCACCTAGAAACTTGTCCAGATGCTCCATCCTCAATCCAGACCTAATAAATCAGACTCTGGGGTTGTACCTAGCAATCTATGTTTTAATAATCACCTCCAAGTGATTCTGATGCAGATAAAGTTTGAGAACTCATACAGTGGATGAAACAGATCTCCCACTTTAGTACTGAGATCCTTATTACCTCAGCTGCTAGAACTATAACTTACCTGTGGCTCCAGAAGTTGCCATGACTAAAAAGAGCAGCCTCATCCATGGCTACATCCCTCTCTAGGACAGTACTTGTCCAGAGATTTGTTGGTGAGGGGACATGAATTTCAGCCTTTACTTCAAGTTGGGCCATCTTTGAAGAGTTATACCTGCTTCTCCAAGCTCTCTGTCAGATCTATGTGGCCTCCGTCACACCTGCATCCTGTTGAACTTCCCCATTTACTCTGTCCCTTATAGGCATTGTTTTCAAGAGCATTCTCCACATCTCCATCTTAGCATCTGTTTCCCGAGGAATCTGAAGTCTCCTGGTTTTCATGTACTTGGAAGGGGTAATTGAGAGGACGTGCCCACCAGCTGACCTATGAGTGGGTGAATCAGAGTCTTCTTATACCCTCCCCTGTACATGGAATTTACATTCTGCCTACTATTCCCATACTAACAGCCACTTCAAGGATGCAGCCTTGAGAGAGTAAGGGGTTGTTGAAACTATCTGGACTATATATGTGACTGAGCCACATTAAGGCCTACATATAAACTTTTAAGATTCTGGCAGGTAGGTGGTGTGGAGATCTATTCCTCTTGTGGTCACCCAAGGGAAGCTTCATATGTAAGTTCCTTGTCACTTATCAATCTGAAGTGGTCTGCCTCTTTCTTTGGTCTCTCATTTCCCTTCATGTATGGGGGCCAGTTTCAAATGTCACCTGGGGAACTCCTGAGGTTGCTAGCCAATGTATATTTCAAAAGGTCACATACCTGTGTGGGAGTGGGAAGGAGTTCAACAATTAAAAAAAACAGCCCAAAGATTTGTGAAGAACAACTTAGGATAGAGGAGCTTCTGTTAAGCTGGCAGAAAGAAGAGTGACCAAGAAATGATAAGTGTATGGATATTGGTAGACCTGACTGAGGGGGACTCCACACTCATCTTGCTGGGAAGAGCCCTGGGGGTAGAGGTAGCAGAGTCATATCTGGGGAAATTGTTAGCCTTGCAGAGATTCCAGGTCCTCAAGTATGTCACTGATGAAATAGAGAGAGCCAAATTCCTGAAGGGACCAAATAGATAGAATCAAGCACTGTGGCAGGGCAATATAAATAGATTGAATATCAAGGATGAGATGGGATGACATAAGTCTGTGTAGATATTCTTGGGGTCATGTGATATTTAAAATCAGATACAGACCTCTTTTCCCGCCAAAGTCAGGCATCAAATGATAAGGCCTAAAAACACCCTCTTCTCACTGAACATTATATCTGTCACTTGACAGAAGGAGAAAAATTCTAATTTATGAAGACTATGTTTCTCTTCCAATGTCAGGATGTGACACAAAAGGTTAAATATATTGTAAAAAATAGCTAAAGTTATAATTTTTTATACCTGATCATGAATTAAGATTTCTATCTCACAGCACGAAATGGAGGGTTTTTTGGTTGTTACATGAAATATATTAAAAAAAAACCCCAAAAACCAAACAAAAAAAAAATTCCATTTCCAAAGACTCAGAGAAAAGGAATTTGTAATGGGCAGCAGCAGAGGAATCCATTTCATTTGATCATTGCTGAGACTCATACAGAGGTTAAAAGGTTCAGAAATAGAATGACAGTTGAAGAAGACTGTTCTTTACAGAACTATGAGCGATTGTGAAAACAGACTACTTTCAGAGTACTTAGACAATGGCATTTTTTTTACAGAGACCAGTCTGAGGTGGACTGAAGTGGATTACAAGAATAAAGGTTGTGAAAATGGTAATTGTCCCTGATCTGATCTAGAAAAGATATTGTCTTTTTATGGGCATAACAAATATTTTAGTGATGTGAGATGAGTTATTATCGTAAGAGCATGTTCTCTTGATGAGGGTATATGATTATACTGAGAATAGTAACAGCTACATTTATTGAGTACCTGTCATGTGCTGGGCACTGGTCCCAAGTTTAAAGAATGTGCAAAACATTTATTTTTATTACCTCAATAAATTTAGTGAACATCCATCATCTCATATAGATACAAAATTAAAGAAATAGAAAAAAAATTTCCTTATGATGAGAACTCTTAGGATTTTCTCTCTTAACAACTTTCATATATAACATACAACAGTGTTAATTATAATTATCATGTTATATGCTACACCCCTAGTACTTATTTATATTATAACTGGAAGTTTGTACCTTTAAAATATATATTTATTTATTAATTATTTTTTCTTCCAGTCTTACTGAGACATAATTGGCATACATCACCATATAAGTTTAAGATGTACAGCATAGGGCTTCCCAGGTGGCGCAGTGGTTGAGTGTCTGCTTGCCGATGTAGGGGACATGGGTTCGTGCCCCGGTCTGGGAAGATACCACGTGCCGCGGAGCGGCTGGGTCCGTGGGCCATGTCCGCCGAGCCTGCGCGTCCGAAGCCTCTGCTCCGCAACGGGAGAGGCCACAACAGTGAAGAGGCCCGCACACCGCAAAATTAAATTAATAAATAAATAAATTAACCAGAGGATGGAGAGGAAGATGGCGGAAGAGTAAGACGCGGAGATCACCTTCCTCCCCACAGATACACCAGAAATACATCTACACGTGGAACAACTCCTACAGAACACCTACTGAACGCTGACAGAAGACCTCAGACCTCCCAAAAGGCAAGAAACTCCCCACGTACCTGGGTAGGGCAAAAGAAAAAAAAGAAAAAACAGAGACAAAAGAATAGGGACGGCACCTGCACCAGTGGGAGGGAGCTGTGAAGGAGGAAAAGTTTCTACACACTAGGAAGCCCCTTCGCGGGCGGAGACTGCGGGAGGCGGAGGGGGGAGCTTCGAAGCCGCGGAGGAGAGCACAGCAACGGGTGCGGAGGGCAAAGCGGGGAGATGCCCGCACAGAGGATCGGTGCCGACCGGCACTCACCAGCCCGAAAGGCTTGTCTGCTCACCCGTCGGGGCGGGCGGGGCTGGGAGCTGAGGCTCGGGTTTCGGTTGGAGCGCAGGGAGAGGACTGGGGTTGGCGGCTTGAACATAGCCTGAAGGGGTTAGTGCACCACGGCTAGCCGGGAGGGAGTCCGGGGAAAAGTCTGCACCTGCCGAAGAGGCAAGAGACTTTTTCTTCCCTCTTTGTTTCCTGGTGCGTGAGGAGAGGAGTTTAAGAACGCTGCTTAAAGGAACTCCAGAGACGGGCGCGAGCTGCGGCTAAAAGCACGAACGCCAGAGACGGGCGCGAGCCGCGGCTAAAAGCGCGGACCCCAGAGACGGGCGGGAGACGCTAAGGCTGCTGCTGCCGCCACCAAGGGGCCTGTGTGCGAGCACAGGTCACTCTCCACACCCCTCTTCCGCGGAGCCTGTGCAGCCCGCCACTGCCAGGTTCCCGGGATCCAGGGACAACTTCCCCGGGAGAACGCACGGCGGGACTCAGGCTGGTGCAAAGTCACGCTGGCCTTTGCCGCCGCAGGCCCGCCCCGCACTCCGTGCCACTCCCTCCCCGCCGGCCTGAGTGCGCCGGAGCCCCCGAATCAGTGGCTCCTTTAACCCCGTCCTGTCTGAGCAAAAAACAGACGCCCTCCAGCGACCTACACGCAGAGGCAGGGCCAAATCCAAAGCTGAGCCCCGGTGAGCTGTGAGAACAAAGAAGAGAAAGGAAAATCTCTCCCAGCAGCCTCAGAAGCAGCGGATTAAAGCTCCACAATCAACTTGATATACCCTGCATCTGTGGAATACCTGAATAGACAACCAATCATCCCAAATTAAGGAAGTGGACTTTAGGAGCAAGATCTATGATTTTTTTCCCTTTTGCTCTTTTTGTGAATGTGTATGTGTATGCTTCTGTGTGAGATCTTGTCTGTATAGTCTTGCTTCCACCATTTGTCCTAGGGTTCTATCCGTCCATGGTTTTTAAAAAATTTTTTTTCTTAATAATTAATTTTAATTTTAATAACGTTATTATACTTTACCTTCATTCTTTCTTTCTTTCCTTCCTTCCTTCCCTCCTTTAGACAACGAATCATCCCAAATTGAGGAGGTGGTCTCTGAGAGCAAGATTTATGATTTTTCCCCCTTTACCTCTTTTAGTGAGGGTGTATGTGTATGCTTCTGTGTAAGATTTTGTCTGTATAGCTTTGCTTCCAACATTTGTCCTAAGGTTCTATCCGTCCTTTTTTTTTCTAAGTAAGAATTTTTTAATTCAATAACTTTATTATACTTTATTTTATTTTTACTGTATCTTCTTTCTTTCTGTCTTTTTTCCTTCTTTCCCTCCTTCCTTCCTCCCTCCCACCCTCCTTTCTTTCCTTCTTGCCTTCTTTCCTTCTTTGCTTCTTTCTTTCTTTCTTCCTTCCTTCCTTCCTTCCCTCCTTTCCTTCTTTCTTTCCTCATACTTCTACTAATTCTCTCTACTTTTTCTGCCTTTTATTCTGAGCCGTGTGGATGAAAGGCTCTTGGTGCTCCAGCCAGGAGTCAGGGCTCTGCCTCTGAGGTAGGAGAGCCAACTTCAGGACACTGGTCAACAAGAGACCTCCCAGCTCCACATAATATCAAATGGCGAAAATCTCCCAGAGACCTCCATCTTAACACCAGCACCCAGCTTCACTCAACGACCAGCAAGCCACAGTGCTGGACAACCTATGCCAAACAACTAGCAAAACAGGAACACAACCCAACCCATTAGCAGAGAGGCTGCCTAAAATCATAATAAGGCCACAGACACCCCAAAACACACCACCAGATGTGAACCTGCCCACTAGAGAGACAAGATCCAGCCTCATCCACCACAACACAGGCACTAGTCCCCTCCACCAGGAAGCCTACACAACCCACTGAACCAACCTTAGCCACTGGAGACAGACATCAAAAACAGTGGGAACTGTGAACCTGCAGCCTGCAAAAAGGAGACCCCAAACACAGTAAGATAAGCAAAATGAGAAGACAGAAAAACACAGAGCAGATAAAGGAGCAAGATAAAAATGCACCAGACCTAACAAATGAAGAGGAAATAGGTAGTTTACCTGAAAAAGAATTCAGAATAATGATAGTAAGGATGATCCAAAATCTTGGAAATAGAATGGACAAAATGCAAGAATCAGTTAACAAGGACCTAGAAGAACTAAAGATGAAACAAGCAACGATGAACAACACAATAAATGAAATTAAAAGTACTCTAGATGGGATCAATAGCAGAATAACTGAGGCAGAAGAACGGATAAGTGACCTGGAAGATAAAATAGTGGAAATAACTACTGCAGAGCAGAATAAAGAAAAAAGAATGAAAAGAACTGAGGACAGTCTCAGAAACCTCTGGGACAACATTAAACGCACCAACATTCGAATTATAGGGGTTCCAGAAGAAGAAGAGAAAAAGAAAGGACTGAGAAAATACTTGAAGAGATTATAGTTGAAAACTTCCCTAATATGGGAAAGGAAATAGTTAATCAAGTTCAGGAAGCACAGAGAGTCCCATACAGGATAAATACAAGGAGAAATATGCCAAGACACATATTAATCAAACTGTCAAAAATTAATTGCAAAGAAAGCATATTAAAAGCAGCAAGGGAAAAACAACAAATAACACACAAGGGAATCCCCATAAGGTTAACAGCTGATCTTTCAGCAGAAACCCTACAAGCCAGAAGGGAGTGGCAGGACATACTGAGAGTGATGAAGGAGAAAAACCTGCAGCCAAGACTACTCTACCCAGCAAAGATCTCATTCAGATTCGATGGAGAAATTAAAACCTTTACAGACAAGCAAAAGCTGAGAGAGTTCAGCACCACCAAACCAGCTTTACAACAAATGCTGAAAGAACTTCTCTAGACAAGAAACACAAGAGAAGGAAAACACCTACAATAACAAACCCAAAACAATTTAGAAAATGGGAATAGGAACATACATATCGATAATTACCTTAAATGTAAATGGACTAAATGCTCCCACCAAAGGACACAGATTGGCTGAATGGATACAAAAACAAGACCCTTATATATGCTGTCTACAAGAGACCCACTTCAGACCTAGAGACACATACAGAGTGAAAGTTAAGGGATGGAAAAAGATATTCCATGAAAATGGAAGCCAAAAGAAAGCTGGAGTAGGAATTCTCATATCAGACAAAATAGACTTTAAAATAAGGGCTATTAAAAGAGACAAAGAAGGACACTACATAATGATCAAGGGATCGATCCAAGAAGAAGATATAACAATTGTAAATATTTATGCACCCAACATAGGAGCACCTCAATACATAAAGCAAATACTAACAGCCATAAAAGAGAAAATTGACAGTAACACATTCATAGTAGGGGACTTAAACACCCCACTTTCACCCATGGACAGATCATCCAAAATGAAAATAAATAAGGAAACACAAGCTTTAAATGATACATTAAAAAAGATGGACTTAATTGATATTTATACGACACTCCATCCAAAAACAACAGAATACACATTTTTCTCAAGTGCTCATGGAACATTCTCCAGGATAGATCATATCTTGGGTCAAAAATCAAGCCTTGGTAAATTTAAGAAAATTGAAATTGTATCAAGTATCTTTTCTGACAACAATGCCATGAGACTAGATATCAATTACAGGAAAAGATCTGTAAAAAATACAAACACATGGAGGCTAAACAATACACTACTTAATAATGAAGTGATCACTGAAGAAATCAAAGAGGAAATAAAAAAGTACCTAGAAACAAATGACAATGGAGACACAACGACCCAAAACCTATGGGATGCAGCAAAAGCAGTTCTAAGGGGGAAGTTTATAGCAATACAAGCCCACCTTAAGAAGCAGGAAACATCTCGAATAAACAACCTAACCTTGCACCTCAAGCAATTAGAGGAAGAAGAACAAAAAAACCCCAAAGCTAGCAGAAGGAAAGAAATCATAAAAATCAGATCAGAAATAAATGAAAAAGAAATGAAGGAAACAATAGCAAAGATCAATAAAACTAAAAGCTGGTTCTTTGAGAAGATAAACAACATAGATAAACCACTAGCCAGACTCATCAAGAAAAAAAGGGAGAAGACTCAAATCAATAGAATTAGAAATGAAAAAGGAGAAGTAACAACTGACACTGCAGAAATAAAAAAGATCATGAGAGATTACTACAAGCAACTCTATGCCAGTAAAATGGACAATCTGGATGAAACGGACAAATTCTTAGAAATGCACCACCTGCCAAGACTGAATCAGGAAGAAATAGAAAATATGAACAGACCAATCACAAGCACTGAAATTGAAACTGTGATTAAAAATCTTCCAACAAACAAAAGCCCAGGACCAGATGGCTTCACAGGCGAATTCTATCAAACATTTAGAGAAGAGCTAACACCTATCCTTCTCACACTCTTCCAAAATATAGCAGAGGGAGGAACACTCCCAAATTCCTTCTATGAGGCCACCATCACCTTGATACCAAAACCAGACAAGGATGTCACAAAGAAAGAAAACTACAGGCCAATATCACTGATGAACATAGATGCAAAAATCCTCAACAAAATACTAGCAAACAGAATCCAACAGCACATTAAACGGATCATACACCATGATCAAGTGCGGTTTATTCCAGGAATGCAAGGATTCTTCAATATACGCAAATCTATCAATGTGATAAACCATATTAACAAACTGAAGGAGAAAAACCATATGATCATCTCAATAGATGCAGAGAAAGCTTTTGACAAAATTCAACACCCATTTATGATAAAAACCCTGCAGAAAATAGGCATAGAGGGAACTTTCCTCAACATAATAAAGACCATATATGACAAACCCACAGACAACATTGTTCTCAATGGTGAAAAACTGAAAGCATATCCACTAAGATCAGGAACAAGACAAGGTTGCCCACTCTCACCACTCTTATTCAACATAGTTTTGGAAGTTTTAGCCACAGCAATCAGAGAAGAAAAGGAAATAAAAGGAATCCAACTCAGAAAAGAAGAAGTAAAGCTGTCACTGTTTGGAGATGACATGATCCTATACATAGAGAATCCTAAAGATGCTACCAGAAAACTAGTAGAGGTAATCAATGAATTTGGTAAAGTGGCAGGATACAAAATTAATGCACAGAAATCTCTGGCATTCCTATATACTAATGATGAAAAATCTGAAAGTGAAATCAAGAAAACACTCCCATTTACCATTGCAACAAAAAGAATAAAATATCTAGGAATAAACCTACCTAAGGAGACAAAAGACCTGTATGCAGAAAATTATAAGACACTGATGAAAGAAATTAAAGATGATACAAATAGATGGAGAGATATACCATGTTCTTGGATTGGAAGAATCAACATTGTGAAAATGACTCTACTACCCAAAGCAATCTATAGATTCAATGCAATCCCTATCAAACTACCACTGGCATTTTTCACAGAACTAGAACAAAAAATTTTGCAATTTGTATGGAAACACAAAAGACCCCAAATAGCCAAAGAAATCTTGAGGACGAAAAAAGGAGCTGGAGGAATCAAGCTCTCTGACTTCAGACTATACTACAAAGCTACAGTAATGAAGACAGTATGGTACTGGCACAAAAACAGAAAGATCAATGGAATAGGATAGAAAGCCCAGAGATAAACCCACACACATATGGACCCTTATCTTTGATAAAGGTGGCAGGAATGTACAGTGGAGAAAGGACAGCCTCTTCAATAAGTGGTGCTGCGAAAACTGGACAGGTACATGTAAAAGTATGAGATTAGATCACTCCCTAACACCATACACAAAAAGAAGCTCAAAATGGATTAAAGACCTAAATGTAAGGCCAGAAACTATCAAACTCTTAGAGGAAAACATAGGCAGAACACTCTATGACATAAATCACAGCAAGATCCTTTCTGACCCACCTCCTAGAGTAATGGAAATAAAAACAAAAATAAATAAATGGGACCTCATGAAACTTCAAAGCTTTTGCACAGCAAAGGAAACCATAAACAAGACCAAAAGACAACCCTCAGAATGGGAGAAAATATTTGCAAATGAAGCAACCGACAAAGGATTTATCTCCAAAATTTACAAGCAGCTCATGCAGCTCAATAACAAGAAAACAAACAACCCAATCCAAAAATGGGCAGAAGACCTAAATAGACATTTCTCCAAAGAAGATATACAGATTGCCAACAAACACATGAAAGAATGCTCAACATCATTAATCATTAGAGAAATGCAAATCAAAACTACAATGAGATATCATCTCACACCAGTCAGAATGGCCATCATCAAAAAATCTAGAAACAATAAATGCTGGAGAGGGTGTGGAGAAAAGGGAACACTCTTGCACTGCTGGTGGGAATGTGAATTGGTTCAGCCACTATGGAGAACAGTATGGAGGTTCCTTAAAAAGCTACAAATAGAACTACCATATGACCCAGCAATCCCACTACTGGGCATATACCCTGAGAAAACCATAATTCAAAAAGAGTCATGTACCAAAATGTTCATTGCAGCTCTGTTTACAATAGCCCGGAGATGGAAACAACCTAAGTGCCCATCATCGGATGAATGGATAAAGAAGATGTGGCACATATATACAATGGAATATTACTCAGCCATAAAAAGAAACGAAATTGAGCTATTTGT
Source organism: Orcinus orca (assembly GCF_937001465.1). NCBI lineage: Eukaryota > Metazoa > Chordata > Mammalia > Artiodactyla > Delphinidae > Orcinus > Orcinus orca. The sequence goes on from NC_064569.1 coordinate 27,348,752, forward strand.
AATGAGGTGGCTAGACCTAGAGTCTGTCATACAGAGTGAAGTAAGTCAGAAAGAAAAAGACAAATACCGTATGCTAACACATATATATGGAATTTAAGAAAAAAAATGTCATGAAGAACCTAGGGGTAAAGCAGGAATAAAGATGCAGACCTCCTAGAGAACGGACTTGAGGTTATGGGAGGGGGAAGGGTGAGCTGTGACAGGGCGAGAGAGAGTCATGGGCATATACACACTAACAAATGTAGTAAGGTAGATAGCTAGTGGGAAGCAGCCGCATGGCACAGGGATATTGGCTCGGTGCTTTGTGACAGCCTGGAGGGGTGGGATAGGGAGGGTGGGAGGGAGGGAGACGAAAGAGAGAAGACATATGGGAACATATGTTTATGTATGACTGATTCACTTTGTTATAAAGCAGAAACTAACACACCATTGTAAAGCAATTATACCCCAATAAAGATGTTAAAAAAAAAAAAAAGGTATTGCAGGAAAAAATATAAAATATTTCATTAATAATTTTTATATTGATTGCTAAAATGATAATATTTTGGATATATTAGATTAATAAAATATATAATTAAAATTAACTTCCTTTTAACCTTTTAAAAAATGTAGCTACTAGAATATTTACTATTACTTATGTAGTTTGCATTTATAGCTAGCATTATATTTCTATTGGACAGTCCTTGTTTCTAGGGCATGTTAGTAAACGTTTTACACAAATTGTCCTCCTTTAAACTCTACAAACTACTCCTGTGGGGTAGATATTCTTATTATTTCCATGTTATAGATGAGGAAACAGGTCCTATTAGAGCTAATCAGTGGTAGAGAAGAGATCGATTCACATTTGGCTTAAACAGAAGTCTGGTTATCAAACAGAAGATTAGAAGTTGTTGTTAGACTAAGGAGGATACAGTTGAGAATTTCCTTCCCTGTGCTTTGATAGTAACTTTCCCATTTCATATATGACACCTGAAGTTGGATTTGTTATCATGTCAGTTTTAAAAGTACAGAACTTTTCACATAGGTGTGCAATATCCAAGTGTATTATGTATACCAAAATGTATACTGTACTCCACAATGTGTCATATATATAAAACTAGGTTCAAATTTAAGGCTAAGTAACTTACCTGGATTTGGAAGATGCTACAGACACTAAATAAAAGGACCTCTTTTAGATTCTACTCCAGCTATATGCTTCATTGTTAGAATCTAGGTCCTGTGTGTAGGCAAGTATATTGCTAATATCCTTGTAATCCATTGGGATAAAATTTGATACCAATTGGGTTTCTAGCCTCTTCTAGTTTCTAACTGGAGCGCAGAGTTCTCATTGCCCGTTAGACCCCTAGGAGGTGTTTCTTTTTAATGAATTGTAGAAAGCTCCTTTGGGTCTAACTTTGACAGTGATTCTGCCGCTGCATTCCATGAATGAGGCTCAGAGAAATCACACTTCAATTTTTTATAAAACCACTTCTTTAATCTCTTCTTTAGTCAAATGTTATCACGCCTATAGCTGTCCCTTAAGATGGAAGAATTTGGAGAATACTCTCTGAAGAATATTGATTCCTTTCTGCTTTTTCACCCTCAGGCTGCTAGTATAACAGCTATTATATCCAGAGCCTGAGAGACTTTGTGTCTTCTTTTTGCTTGTCCCACATTTACTTCTTTGAGTTTCAAGAGTGCCCAGATATTTGGTAAAATTATGAACCTACTTATGTATTAATAATACCAATATATGCTATTGCACATTGTGTACTGGCTCTGTACTAATCCCTGGTGGTCAGAATGAACCAGTTTTTTAATATTTCAGACTCAGTAAGAGGTGTTTTGCAACTTCTCTTGGGAAGTGTTCTACTGATGTTCTATCTTGAGGCAAATTTGTTTTAAATTGAATATTACAACACAAAAGAGACAATGATGCTTTATTTAAATATTATTTGAAGGATTTTAGGAAGTATTAAATAATATTTACCATTTTTTCTTGGAATACTTGTATTTTTCTCAGTTAACCATGCACAGTTTTATATATATATATATGCAAAATACATAAAATATAAATTTTATTCTGCAAATTACAAAGGATATTTACCAACTTATACATAACAGGTGTATGTTATGTGTATACAAGTACATGACAAGTATATGACAGGTAAATACAAGTATATGACTCAGTACAAGCTTTATATATGACTCATAATGAAGTTGGTAGTAAGTTCTTTACTTTTTTGTGTGTGTTTGTATGTGTGTTGTTTTTCTAATAGCATATAAGGATATTAAAAAAGTGAAAGTTGTTACAGAAAAAGAAAGTAGAGTAATAGTGATTAAGAGATAGTGAATAAGGGGTAAATATGTATATTTGTAAACAGATACTTCTATCTACAAATTATTAATTTACTGAAGAAAAGTTAGCCTTACATTTTTATCATAATTTTTAATGAAACATTACCAGTGTTGTTGAATATTTCAATTTCTTAAACTTAAAGAATAAGACACAATTTTTTTTTACTTTGAAGCTCACCTAATATTCTATATACTTAAGTTGGTATTATGTACCTTTACAGATTTTTTCAAGATATGTTACATATATGAGACAAAAATTCAACTACTAGATTCTTTTCAAACACTATATTTCTCTCTCTCTTTTTAAATTAAAGTATATTGATTTACAATATTATATTAGTTTCAGGTGTACAACATAGTTGATTTGCTATTTCTATACATTACAAAATAATCACCATGATAAGTCTAGCTATCATCTGTTGTACACTATTATAATTAAACTTCTCGGTAATTCTCAAGTTTTAACGACTATTTGTAATATTTTTTAGGACAATTTATGTAAGAAGTGCATATGTAGTAGCATTTTCTGTATGCCAGGTACCATTCTAAGTGCAATAAAAAATTTAGTTCATTAGTGCTGTGATTAAAATATGTATATCCTGGTGATTTGTATGAATTATAAAAAACTAAGCACATTCTTGGATATAGAATATACTTTATTAATTATTTTAGTAATAATATTTTTGTTGATTAAAACATGTAGAAAAGCATAATACAGCACTAACATTGACTATATTTGAGGATCTATCTATTTATTTCTGAAACCACTTGTCTATCCATTTATTCATCTGTCCATTTACTTATCGATTAATAACTTAGAATGCTTTTAACTTCAAAAGCATTTTTAATGGTTTGTGGTGTGTGAATATGTAAAAGAATATATGACTTAATCAAATGACAAGTATGATCAGAAATAATTTAGAAGAAGAAAACTATTTCTTCAGGGATCTATGGGGAGATAGTCATACAACTGAACCCTCCATTTATCTGTTCTCTCACTACAAAAGGAAAGAAACATGAGATGAATCATAATTTTTGTATATTAAAAGTCAAATCTGAATTTGTCTGGAAAGATTCTTTTTCTTGGTGCTAAATTCTAGGACAAAAATTTTTTATGGTTTCTTACATAAGGGATGCCAAGTAAAAACATGTTTTCTCTGTGAGAATTAGAATCTTCAAATGACATTACATGTTAACTCTACAAACACCTTTCTGCTAGTAACCATGCTAACATATTCCAGGTAAACTGTTTCACTAGGTGTAGTTTAATAAATAGAAAGCTCACAGAACACCTTAAAAATAACCAGGGCACAAATCCAAGAGGTGCTCACACTCAAACTTCTCCACTTTCAGCTGAACTTCAGTGCACCCTTGAGAGAAGTTAGTTTAAAGTAGTGCTTTCTTGCTGGTGATTATACTTTGTTCCATTACTTAGGGGGAATTCTATATTTGATAGGTAATTAATATGTATTCTGCAAAACTGAAGGATGCTGTGATATCCATCCATACCATTCATGGCTCAGCAAGGGTTAGTACCTCTAAGATTCTATTCTCCCTGACTTCAAGAGATGGCTCTTTATGTGTTCCTCAGTACCGTAAACAAATTTTATCATAACACTTACTGTATTATGGAGGGCGTTTTAATCTTAATTTAATTTTATTTCATATTTTGGTCTGACTTCTCTGGTCTCTGAGCAACTTGAGAGCAGAAATTCTCTTATTCATCAGTGTATCTCTAGCACCAGGACAAGCATGACACAGAGAAAGTACTCAATACACAGTTGGTAAATAAATGAATGAATGCATGCATTAATTTATCACTGATTAGTGTTTTTATCCAGACAAAGGACCATTCTCAACAGAGACCTATAGGGATACAAATAGCAATGTTCTGTGATATATTTTTGAGTTCTATGATGATTTTATGCAGCTAATTTTAAAATTTTCTGGAATTGTAGGTAAAGTCATATCAGCCAGGGGGCTGTTCAGTCATGTTGTACTTTGACTGAGGCTTTGTGCCTGAGTCTTCCAGCACCAGACAACTGATTGGTCATGATTTTATCTAGGAGGGTTCAGTTTCATGTTGGTCAAATTCACAAAAGATAAATTCGTAAATCAAAATGCCAGTTTATTGATTTATAAGGGAGAGATCTTTAACCTCTCATAATCATAATTATTGGTGGCATGGTGATATATAAATATATATATGCAAAATATAAATTGCAAAGTTAGAAATTTGCATGGTCAACAAAGGGATAAAATGATTTGAGGTTCTCATGAAGGTAGGTCTATCTGGGCTGTGGTAGCCAAATGGATTTCCTGTTTTTACTTTAAAGGCATTTTTGCCAAAGGAGCTGTCCCAGTCCATTGGTCAATTGATGTTTCTGGTGAAAGGGAACATGGAACACTGAGTAGATGATAACAGGTGGACTGTGAAAGTAGTGAAAAACACCTGAAAAAAAAGTAAACAATGAACTTCTCTTAGAGGTTCACAATTGGCAGTAGGAATCCTTCCATAAAGAAACTTGTTTCACTTGCTTTTACCTAGGTTTCATCTAATGAATTTAACCTTGGAACAATTTTTATTGACACATTTATAAACATTTCTTCAAAAAAAATTATGGAGCAATAATTGCAAGGTACCCAGGGGTACATCTGTGAATTAGACTAACATGTCTTGGGATTTCTCAGCACAAACAATGTAGTCAGATGGAGGTGAGGTGGGGTAGCTAGTCAACAGAGAATGATGGCAAAAAAATTCAGATCCCCCCAAAAGTGTCTGAAAAAGTTCACTTCAGGGGAAAAATAATTACTTCATCACCTCTTGCTTCTAAATAAGGGTACAAGGGATTCCTTTCTAGATGCCCCTTAGGAGAATTTGTCCTAGCTTTTGTGCTCATTTTTTGCCTAGATGTATATCTCCCCCAAGTGTAGGATTCTCCCCTGGATTGTGGTCACTGGGTGAATATATTCTAATTTTGGAGTATAAGTTTCAGTTTCTCTCTAATCCTCCTGTCCCAAATGTGATTTCCCCCCTCTAGTAGTGTCCAAACTAATTTGCTTTTTTTTTGGCCCCAATGTTAGTAGCAATGCAACCTTCTTATATGGATGCTAGTAACATGATACAATTCAGTTATAGTCAAATGACATTTGACATTTGACCACAGGTGGTAACCTGTGGTAACAATAGTCCACACGTTTTCTCCTGTGCAGTCACCCTTGGGTCAGGTTTCCCTTTCATCCTGGAACGCAGCCCAAAGGACCTTATTGGTTGAATGGAATGTGGTCTATTCTCCCAAAATTACTTTGAAAACTTTAATGCTTCAGTTTTACAGTTCATTGTAAACACCTCATTACCCCAAAGAAAATAGTCTCATCTTTTATCAACCCTCACAGCTTCTTCAGTCACTGACAATCAAGAACCACTCAACTGATCTTCTGCTGTCCAAAGTTCAAGCCACATCAGAAATGATAAAGGCTGTGGATGGCCGTAGCATCCATTTTGAAAACTTTAGAAAGGGGGAAAAGGAGGGAGAGAAGACTATATAACAAAAATCTATAGGTGTGCCTTTAGGTCAAGTTCAGTTCTGCTACTGTAAAAGGTCTCAGAGCAAAGGGGGTCTAGATGTGAAGAGAAAACTCTAGGGAAGCAAAATTAACATTGTTGGGAGAGAAAAAGCTTCCCTTCCATAGACAAAAAAATCTTTTCTTGCATATAGAAAACACTCTTACTCTGGTGATATGGACTGAAATCAGCAAATTTAGTTATAATATATTAATATACTAAGAGAAATGTCAGTTTTATCAACACCAACCTTAAAACTTGTTCAGTTGTTAAGAATACGGACATCTTGTTTTTCATAAAGACACTAGACAGAATTTCTGTTTGCAATTATCATAAAAATAATGCTATTATTTTTATTACTTATAAAAGTAAAATTAAATAATTCAACTTGGAATATATATGTGTGTGTGTGCACACACACACGAAAGTAAGATACACTTATAATTTTAACTGCTATCTTCTCTAACACCTTTGAAATACTAGTGAGCAGGAGAAACGGCCTGAATTATGTGAAAAGAATAGATATGGTAAAATTATAGAGAAGAGTTATTATCAAAGAGTAAGCAAATATGTATGTAAAGCAAATAAGTATCAAGGAAAACTTTAAACTATAGGACTTTAATGTTTTATCTTAATTTATAAATTGTTTCATATGTGTATTCTTCTGAGGTACGAGGTCTCTAACAAGGAAACCAGGGTTTTCAAGCTCTTGGGAACATTTACATGTGCTTCTAATTAAGTCAGTGCATGCTGCTTGTCTTGTTTAGTCTATGATATGCAATTTCCTTGACATGTTTATTGTACCAAATTCTTTTCAGTGTTGTTAAACTAAAATTGAGAACATTTAGATTTTCATGTTTGGCTAACTGCAATTAATAAGCTACCATTCCCCACCATTCATGTTTTCCAATAAAATATTAGCATGAAAATATCCAAGATATTTAAGAAATCAATTTTTCTATTGCAAAAGAAAAAACCTTTGCATTTAAAAAGTCCTCTGAATGTTACTGCATTTGAATTGTTTTCAGCAACTATGTTAACATTGATAAGTCCTTAACCTCCATTAATGCACATGGCTCTGAGGCCAAAAGAAATAGGATATAGGTGAGAGTGAAATTCAATTCATAGTTCTATCAAACTGAGGGATACTCTATTAATGTTCTTATATTCCTCTTGAAACTGTTGCGAAGGGGAAAATTTCTCTTCCCCCTTCCCTTCTTTCTGGTTCTTTTGCTGGTCAAAAAATTAAAATGACATAAACAGATTAATAGGAGAATCCAATTTAATTTCATATGTATGGGAACCCCACATACATGAGATGATCAATGATCCCACATACACGAGAGGTTCAGAGACAGAAAGGTAAAATGAGGTATATATGGCCATCCTAAGCTATTGAATGTGATAGGGGTCCAGGGCTTCCAAGGACAGAAGGGTCATCCACAAGACAATAAGAAGAACTGATGTTTGGTGATTAGATATTTGCCCTGCCATATAGATGGGGTCAGCTTAGATAAAATTTATCTCTGAAAATAATTATCTCTTATTCTGGGAAAATATCCCCAATTTAAATTCTTTTAGGTAGTTAAGAGAGGAGCAGTAGTTTCTCCTGAGCCTATAGGGTTTCCATTGTCTTTAGCTCAAAATAATCCACATGCCAAAGTGGGACATGTCTTGGAGAAGCATGTTCTGAACACCTGCATAATTTTTCTGCAGAAAGGTGCTAAATGACCTTACATGCACTTGGTAATAATGTTTCATTTATGCATCTTTCTCTGAGAAGATGAAATGATTATATTGAAAAGTATTTTAAAATGGACTCAAATCACCTAAAAGCAAATTCTTAGTCAATTATGATAAATATAATGACAACTTGCTATGACAATAGCTGTGTTTACAGTTCATATAAAATAACAATTAACTTCTACAATTTTAGGAAATTCTTTTCATAAGAAGATTCAAAATTGAATTATCAATGCCATAAAGCATGGTCTTTAACATTTTTCTATCTTAGGTGGTAAAAATAAATTTGAGCATTTTAATTTCAAGTTCTAAACCAAGTAAATTGAAATTAAATGTAAAGGAAATAAGAAATGATAGAAATTTAGAGTAACTCAAAGGGTGTGTGGCTTATCGAAAAACTAATGTTGGATTTGTGAAGATTAATGACTGGGAGGCATGAGAATCTCTGTGCAACAGAAATCTTTATTATCTTGAATACAGCATTAAAACATTGTTTTCTCTATTTCATTAGAACTGATAACTGGGAAATAGTGGTTTATTTGGGGGGGATAAGAGGTTACCTTGTATTACCAAAAGTCACTCTGGTTTTGACTTTATTTGTGTTATATTTTAAAGGCAGAAAGCTCTTTCATATTTATGACATTTGGTTTTCACATCACTGTTTTGAAATATGTACAACATCTGCTTGTATTCTCATTTTACAAATAAGGAATTTGAACAGTGACAAGTACACATAGCTAGTATATAGCAGAGTCAAGCATTGAAACTATGCCTTTGGATTCCAAATTCAATTCTCTTTTCAGGGAATGTAAAGTCCTTGCCCAATAGTAGATCCAAAAGCAGTCCATTATTAGCTCATTGGGCTCCAACCCAGGTTTTTTGACAAAAATATAAATTCTAAATTTCTTTTTTCCACTCTCCTACACTTATTCTGTCATCCTCATATAATACTAACACCTTAGTTGTGTGACTTAGAATAAGTTAATATGCCTCTCTCTGTAGTCTTAACTTTTCCTTGGGTAAAATCAAGACAATGGGACTTTTGATTTTTTAAGTTTCTTCCAGTGATCTAGTATAAAGTGCAGTTGAATAAAAGACCATCTATACTTGGGAAAACATATATTGGTAACCTAAGTATCGTATATGATTAATGTGAAAAGAAACATAAAGAACAGTTTACAAATAAATAGTAAAAAATGTGCACAATGAAAGTGTGTAAAGGATACAAATAGGCAATTCATAGAATTATAAAAATGACCAATAAATATATGAAAAGACACACAACCTCTTTGGCAATCAATAATAAGATCTTTTTCCCAATAGATGAACAAATATTAAAAATTGTTGTTACTATTAAGTATTGACAAAGATGTAGAAGAAACAGTTTCTCCTTATACAGTTAATAGAAACATAAAATGGTCAGCCGATTTAAACGGTAATTGGCAGGACCTATAAAAAAAATCAAAATGTCATCTTTCAAGTTTTTCTTTCAAGGTACCAATTCATAGAATATTTGTACATGTTCATGAAGGCACATGTACAAGAGTGCTTTTACAGCATTGTTTGGAATAGTAAAAAGTTGGAAGCAATCTAAATGTCCGTCCATTTAAGAACTGTTAAATAAATAATGCTTCATATATACCATGGAGTATTCATCATCAGATAAAAAAATGAGCTATCTGTGAGCTTTCATGAAAAGCACTGTAAAGTATATTAAGTGAATAAAGTGAACTATAAGATAAAATATGCAGTTTTATTGTGTTTATACAACTTTACCCCCCACCCAACAATAAAACAGCCCAAATACAGATCTTACTTGACTTATCATGGAGTTATGTCCTGATAAATCCATCATAAGTCAAAAATGCATTTAGTACATCTAATCTATTGAACATTATAGTTTAGCCTAGCCTACCTTAAATGTGCTCAGAACACTTACATTAGCTTACAATGGGGAAAAATCTAACACAAAGCCTATATTATTATAAAGTGTTGAATATTTCTTATGGTTAATTGACTACTGTACAGGTACAGAATGGTTGTAAATGTATGGATTGTTTACCTTCGTGATCGTGTGGCTGACTGGGAGCTGTGGCTGGCTGTCTGGCTGCTGCTGCCCAGCATTATGAGAGATTATTGTGCCATGTATTGCTAACCCAGGAAAAAAATTAAAATTCAAAATTTGAAGTACGGTTTCTGTTGAATGCATATCGCTTCACACCATTGTAAAGTTGAAAAATTATAAGTTGAACCTCTGAAAGTCAGGGACTGTCTGTATACATTTTATACATATGTAAACTCACAGAAAGACATGTTAGGAATATCCACCAAAACATTAACAGCACTTTCCTTTGAGGAAAAATCTTGGGGGCTGAGATGATAGTATGACAGGAAGTTTATTTTTACTCTGTATACTTCTTTATTTAAAAAAAGCATATCAAGAGTGTATTTCTATTTTATATCAGATATATTGACTTCAAAATTTGGGTTTATTATTCTCCATTCATTACATGAAGAGAAATGTTATGTCTGTTTGTCCCATTACTAGTGATTTTAATTTGATCACTTGGTTAAGATGGTGTCTATGGTATTCCTGTTAAATATACATAACCTAAGTATAATTATGAGGAAACATCAGACATACCCAATTGTTGGAGGAGATCATTGAGCAAATGGGCCTACTGGTTGACTCCAGAGCTGGACCTGGCAATCAAAGTCTCTTCATTTCCTCCTCTGTCCTTGGAATGTATATTCCACCCATCATTCCCACACTAGGAGCTGTTTCAAGAACATAATCTTGAAAGAGTAAGGTGTCGTCAAGACCATCTAAAGAGTATATGTAACTGAACTCAGTTAAGGTCTCTATATAAACTTTTAAGATTCTGGTGTGTGGGGACAGAGACCTACTTGTCTTGCAGCTGCCCATATGTAAGTTCTCTTGCGTATTAAACCTGTCACCTACCAATCTGTAGCCATCTGCCTTTTTCTTCCATGTCTCCTCACCCTTCATGAATAGGGGTCAGTTTTTGAACCAACACCAATTTAGAGAATTTTTCTTAAAAAAAGGCAATATGAAGAAATGCAAAATAAATAAATAAATAAAAAGATGGTGGTGCTGTTCCAGATTAAAGGAACTATAGATTCGTGACAATAAAATACACTTGACTCTTGAATAACATGGGGATTAGGGGTGCCGACCTTCTATGCAGTTGAAAATTCCAGAATAATTTATAGTTAGCCCTCAGTATCCATGGTTCCTCTGTATTCACTGTTCCTGCGTATACATGATTCTACATCTATGAATTCTACCGAGACTGTGTAGTACTGTAGTATTTACTATTAAAAAAAATCCACAGATAACTGGACCCACACAATTCAAACCTGTGTTGTTCAAAGGACAACTGTACAGTACATGATCTGGGATTTTCTTTTGCAATTAAAACAATATATTGGAACTGGAGATGTCCAAATAAGGTCTGTGGATTAAACATACTAACTAATAATTAATACTTGTCTAGGTATAAAATTCTAGGGTCACCCTTTCTTCCTTTTAAAATCTGACTATATTATTACACTATCATCTAGAAAGAATGCTTCTATAGACAGCCTGAGGTCAACCTAGCATGTGAAGTTTTGTTTTACCTGGACATCTGTATGATTTTTCCTGTGTCCTTGTAGTTCAGTAACATCCTGAGGTTATGTCTCAGTGCTGCTCTTACTGCATTGATTTTTCCTGGAACATGACACACTTCTTTGATCTGCAAACTAAAGCCATCATTTCAAGACAGTTTTCTTCTATTTTGGATTTGAATAATTTTTCTATTTGTTCAGTTCTTTTCTTAAGAAGTACATACCACTGATGCACAGGAACTGCAAAATCCTATTTACTATGTTCCTGACTGTGTGTTTTCAATTTTGTGTGTGTGTGTGTGTGTGTGTGTGTGTGTTTGGACACTAATCTAGCGATTATCTCAATTTTGCTATTTTTCTCTTCCCTTTTCTGTTCTAAGGTCCTAAACTCCCAAGCTCCCTTTTCACTTCTTCCTTGAACCTGCTCATTGCCCTCTTTTTTTTTTTTAAAGAATGAGTTCAGAGCTGTAATTTCTTTGTGAGAATAGAAATTCTTTGCCTGACTTTTCACATTTCAGTGGGTAAATTTCCATTTGGTTTGTGTTCCTCATTACCATTTGTGGCCTTGAAGAGCCTTTCATCAAATCTGTCATTTTATTACTTTTTTATCTGGGGTATATCAGTTTTTCTAGGAAGTTGGTATGTCTCCGAACAAAGTCCCTAAGGGCACAAGCTTGCTGTATTGTAATCTGCTAAATTATGCCCTTTCTTTCTCCTAATCACTAATTCACTTCTGGTGATTTTTGCTCTACTTGTATCTAGGGGGTAAATAATAGATATAACGTAACAGCATAATTTGACCCTTGACATTTAATGGTGTACGAATATTTTAAAAAATTAAATCTTTATAGGATCACCATCTTTTCTCCTGCTGCCCATCTATCCTATAGATTTTGATGTTCTAATCAGAGTCAAATATTAAACTTTTCTAGACTGAGGTACTCACTTGGGGGGAAATTCTGTACCAGCTAGAGCTGCAGTAGGCACAGTTCATCTTAACATGTGTCCTCTTCCTGGTCTAGATTTCATGGTGTTTGGCTGGTGAACTTCATTCTATGAGTTTTGGAATTGAAAGAGTTAATTTATTGATATGGATTATTTTCTCTGTCTTTCATTATTTTTGTTGTGCTTGGTGAGGTTTTTGTTGTTTTGTGGGAAGGACGTAGGAACAAATAAAAATGACTTTGTTCAACAGTGTAAACATAAAATTATTTGGGAGGTAAACTGTTATTTTCTGTATCCCTATCTTTTTTAAATTTAATGGAATCTATGACATATTATGGAAAGCAGAACGTGACTTATAACAAATAAAATTTAAAAGAGTTTGATATCTTGGAGGAGATAAAAGTAGATCTTCTATGTGAACTTTATAATCTCATTTGGGTTTATGTGCAATATACTGTATGCTTATGAATATGTATTAACTATAATACAGAATTTGCTTGAAATTTTAAACTTTAATTTTGTAGCATCTGACAGCCTAAATCTGTAATTATGTTACCATTTTTGTGTAAAATTCCAATTGATGCTAATTATACTTAATGATTATAGTCCTTAACAGTAATTATACTAGAAAATCTGAAGCAGAATATTCTTTACTCATTTGGTAAGCTGGGTTTTTAGTAAGAAGAGGTCTAAAACTTTAGCAATATGGATGTTCCAGCCACACATTATATTTGGCATCTTAGTAATAACCAGACAAAATCATTTAGTGTTACATTTGAATTATATTGGACTCCACTGTGAGTTCTATATGTCTTCCCTACCAACAATATTTTATTTTATAAGGTAATGATGAAAGGCGAGTAACTTCTACAGCTCTAAAATTAAAAGAAAATTAAAGGCTTAACTTTAATTCTAACTTTGGTAGTGACAGCTTACACAATTCAGACCTTTCATCTGCCAAAGGAAACAAATAAGTCTGGGGAAATTAATTATTTAGAAACTATGTAGACTTAGACATAAGACCTGATATTGTAAAACTCCTAGAAGAAAACATGGAAGTAACTCCTTGATATTAGTCCTGGCAATGATTTTTTTGGATATATACCAAAAAGTACAAACAACAAAAGCAAAAATCAACAAGCAGGACTAGATCAAACTTCTTAAGAGCCCCTGCATAGCAAGAGAAACAATCAACAAAATGAAAAGGCAACCTACAGAATGGGAGAAAATATTTCCAAACAGCATATTTAAGAAGGGATTAATATCTGAAATATATAAAAAACTCAAACAACTCAATAACAATAAAAACCTCAAACAATCCAATTTACAGATGGGCAGAGGAGCTAAATAGACTTTTTTCCAAAGAAGACAAACAGATGGCCAACAAGTATATGAAAATGTGCTCACCATCACTTATCATCAGGGAAATGCAAATCAAAACCACACTGAAATTTGGGATTAACATATACACACTACTATATATAAAACAGATAACCAACAAAGACCTACTGTATAGCACAAGGAACTATATTTAATATTTTGTAATTACCTATAAGGGGAAAGAATCTGAAAAAAGAATATATATTATTTTTAATATAAATATATATATATGTATATATATAAATTAACCGAACCACTTTGCTGTACACCTGAAACTAACACAACATTGTAAATCAACTATACTTAAAGTAAAACAAAACCCACAAGGAGGGGCTTCCCTGGTGGCGCAGTGGTTGAGAGTTCGCCTGCCGATGCAGGGGACACGGGTTCATGCCCCGGTCCGGGAAGATCCCACATGCCGCAGAGCGGCTGGGCCCGTGAGCCATGGCCGCTGAGCCTGCGCGTCCGGAGCCTGTGCTCCGCAACGGGAGAGGCCACAACAGTGAGAGGCCCGCGTACTGCAAAAAAAAAAAAAAAAACCCACAAGGAGATATCACCTCACAACTGTTAGAATGACTAGAGATAACAAGTGTTGGAAAAGACAGAGAGAAAAGGGAACCCTTGTGCACTGTTTGTGGAAATGTAAACTGGTAGAGCTATTATAAAAAACAGTATAGAGTTTCTTCAAGAAATAGAAATAGAACTACCATATGATCCAGCAATCCTACTTCTGGGTATATATCCAAAGGTAATGAAAACAGGATATTGAAGAGATGTATGTACTCCGATGTTTTTTGCAGTATTATTCACAATAGCAAGAATATGGAAACAACCTAAGTGCCTGTTAATGGATGAATGGATAAAGAAGATACACACACACACACACACACAAATATTATTCAGCCATGGTAAAGAAGGAAATCCTGCCATCTGTGACAGCAGAGATGGACCTTGAAGACATTATACTAAGTGAGATAAGTCAGACAGAGAAAGGCAAATACTGTGTAATATTGCTTACATGTGGAATCTAAGAAAGCCAAACTTGTAAAAACAGAGAATAGAATTGTGGTTACTAGGGGCCAGGGTGTGGGGGAATAGGAGAGAGGTAGTTTAAGGGTGCAAACTTGCAACTAGTAGATAAATAAGTCTTGGAGATCTAATGCACAGTATAGTGATTATAGACAACAATATTGTATTATAAACATCAAACTTGCTAAGAGAGTAAATCTTAAATATTCCAAACCCCCAAATAAATAGTAATTATGTGACTGATAGAGCTGTTAGTTAACAATACAATGGCAATCATACTGCAACATGTAAATGTATCAAGTCAACATATGTACACTTTAAACTTATGCAATGTTATATGACAAATGCATTTCAATAAAAAACCTATTTAAAGGCTTTGGAAAACAAACAGAATAGCACAGAATGAATGGGCTAGAAACAGAGGACAGAAACCCAAAAGGTGAGATGAGCATTTGTAGTTCCTTTTCCTCTGGGTTCTTTGTAGACTCTGTAGGAGGTGGATGAAAGACCTATAGGCTGTGACAGTCTCACTGAGCTTGGTGGCCTGCAACTGGTGTTCAGGACCCCTGGGGACCTTGCAAAACTCCTTGCTTTGAATGGCCTCAGTAAAGATGAACAAGAAGTAGCCATGGTTCTCTCAGATGGCTCAGGTTAGAGTTATCTCAATTCTGGGGAACTGGATTGAGAAGACCTCAGTTTGCTTGTGGCCCAGGTGCCTGGCAGAAGCAAACATAAATCCTCCTTAGAGGAAAATTACATCATCTTAGTCCTCAAAATGTTATTTTCACAAACAATTTTGCAAATAAAACCTGTTCATAATAAAACTTAATTTAGAAAGTAAGATAAGACAGCATGAAAGAAAATAAGCAGAAATGGTGAACAATAGAAGAAGACCAATAAAGTCTGATTTTAGACCTATAAAATGAAGAATAAAATACTGAATATTTAAAAACATTGGCTAAATGCCAGGACATAAAGCCAAAGTCAAAAAATTAAAACCATACTTATTATTAATTGCCACACTGCCATTATGCTAGAAGTTAGTAACAAAAAGATTATTAAAAAATCTCCATGTTTGTAAAATAAGAAATACATTTCCAAATAATTTGTTGGACAAAGAAGGAATCATAATAGAAACCAGGTAACATTTTAAGCTAAATGACAATAAAATAATACCTAATAAAACTTGAAGGATATAGCTAATGCCCTGCTTAAAGGGAAAAATATAACTTTATTTTTTTAATTTATTTTAAAAATTTTATTTATTTATTTATTTTTTTGTGGTATGCGAGCCTTTCACTGTTGTGGCCTCTCCTGTTGTGGAGCGCAGGCTCGGTGGCCATGGCTCATGGGCCCAGCTGCTCCGTGGCATGTGGGATCCTCCCGGACCAGGGCACGAACCCATGTCCCCTGCATCGGCAGGTGGACTCTCAACCACTGAGAAGGAGAAAGAAAGCGTAAATAACTGATGTCAGGAGTGTGAAAGAAAATATCACTGAAGATCCTGCAGACATTAAAAAGAGCAAAAGAGAATATTAAAATCAGAACAACTTCATAGCAGTACATTTGAAAATTTTGATTATATATATAAATTCCTAAAAATTTATGCTAACAATACTGATAAAAGAAGAAATTAAAAAATCTAAATAGTATCATAATGTTAAAGAAATTAAATCTATAATATAATCCATAGTTATTAAACACAATTCCCACAACTTTATACTGATAAAGCTTAAAAATGAAATCTACCAAATATTTAAAGTCTTGCACAATCTCTTCTAAAGAATAGAAAAAAAGAAATACTCCCCAAGGCATTTTATATAACCAGAATAATCTTGATATCAGAGTCTGACAAGAATATAAAAGAAGGAAAATTGCAGAACTATCTCATGCAAGATAGTAGATGCAGAAATCCTAAATAAAATAAAGACATAACAAAATGAATTCAGGAGTTATGTATGTGGTGTGTGTGTGTGTGTGTGTGTATGTGTCTGTATATGTAGAGAGAGAAAGTTATGTGTATGTGTGTAGTATGTTATGTGTAAGCATGTGTGTGTATATATAAAGAAAGTTATTCTAAAAATGCAAGCTGTGTTTAACATTGAAAAAAATCCATCACTGAGATTTCCAAATTAAGAGAATGAAGGAGAAATACCATATGATCATCTCAACAGATGAAGAAATAACATTTGTAAAATGTTTATAGAACAGCTTAAGAAGTAAGACATTTTGTTAATGTATATCTACCTACAGTGAACATCATATTTGATGGTGACAGTTTGAAATACTTCCCTTTGCAATTGGTAGCAAGACAAGGATACCTGCTATCTTATCTCTATTCAAATTGTAGCAGAAGTTTTAACCAAGGTAGAAAGGAAAAAAGAAGAAAAATTAGAAGTCAGAAAAAGAGAAATAAAAACTGTCATTACTGATTGGTATTACTATGTAAATAGAGAATCCAAAACCAGGTATGGATATATAATTAGAATTAATAGGAAGTTTAGGAAGTTTGCCAGATATAATTTCATGATATAGAAATCCATTTTTTTTTTTTTTCAGTACGCGGGCTTCTCACTGCTGTGGTCTCTCCCGTTGCGGAGCACAGGCTCCGGATGCACAGGCTCAGCGGCCATGGCTCACGGGCCCAGCCGCTCCGCGGCATGTGGGATCTTCCCGGACCAGGGCACGAACCCGTGTCCCCTGCATCGGCAGGCGAACTCTCAACCACTGCGCCACCAGGGAAGCCCCATTTATTTTTCTGTACTTGTAACAAACAGAAAATAAAATTATACTTTATAAAGTATATATAATTGGGAGATTGGGATTGATATATATACACTAATATGTTTAAAATAGATAACTAATAAGAACCTGCTGTATAGCACAGGGAACTCCAAATTGCTGTACAGTAGAAACTAACACAACATCCAATCATCAGCTGCTAGGGCTTTTTTTTTTTTTTTCTTTCTCTACTCACAGAGGACCTAGGAGGCCACAGTATATTCCCACAATTTCTTTCTAATCACCAGTAAGCAGGGAACATGGGAAGGCCTCACAGAATCCTGCTGTCCCTGGGAAGGCCTGGGAAGGCCTCACAGAATCCTGGGAAGGCCTCACAGAATCCTGCTCAGTTTCAATGGGACAACATCACTGAATACACATGGCTGAAAATATTTGACTTTATCTAACACTATATGCAAAATAACCAAGTGCTGGTGGTGGATTGTAAAAATAAAGGTAAAAGGTGAAACATAAAGCATTTAGAAAATTATAAACATAATTTTCCTCAAGATCTTGGGATGGGGAAAAACTACACAGAAAATGAAAAGCACCCAAGCCAAAGAAAAAGATTGATAAATTTGAGTACCTTAATACTAAGAACTTCTGTTTATTAAACACTATCACAAAAGTAAAAAGGCAAGTATCAGAATGGACAAAAGATATTTGCAAAAATATATAACCAACAAGGGGCTCATATCTCGAATATGTAAAAAACTCTTAAAAGTCACCAAGAAAAATAACTCAGTAGAAAATTGTGCCAGAGACATAAACAAGAACTGCTCAAAGGAGGATATATAATGGCCAATACACAGATGAAAAGATAGTCAAGATCTCTCAAAATAAGAGAAATGCAAGTAAAAACCTTGATGTGATACTAATATACAACTACTATTAGAGAATGGCAAAATTAAAGACTGTCAATACAAAGTATTGGTGACTATGTGGAACAAAGGGAATTCCTTTAGTGCTGATGGGAATGTGAAGTTGTGTAACCAATTTAGAAACAGTTTAGCATTATCTCCTAAAGTTAAATTAATGTATATTCCGTTACCTAGAGATTTCACTCTCAGGTACATACCCAACAGAAATGCATATATATGTGTACCAAAAAACATGTATGAGTGTTCATATCACCATTATTCATAATACAAAAAAATCTAACCTAGAAAATTCCTAGTGTCCATTAATAATAGAACTGATGAACAAATTTTGGTATATTCATGCAGTGAAATGTACAGCAATGAAAATGAACAAATATTTGCTCTTCAAAAACACAGATGATTTTTAAAAAATAGATCTTTATTGGAGTATAATTGCTTCACAATACTATGTTAGTTTTTGTTGCACAACAAAACGAATCAGTAATATGCATACACATGTCCCTATATCCCCTCGCTCTTGAGGGTCCCTCTCGAGCCTCCTTCCCATGTTCCCTATCTCACCCCTCTAGGTCACTGCAGAGCACCGAGCAGATTGTAATGTTAAATTAGAAATGTCGTATACAAAATGATACATCCTGTATGATTTCATTTATGTGAAAGTCAAAAAAAACAGGCAAAATGAGACTGTTTGGTTTAGAGATACATATTAAAGCTAAAAAACAAATTAAAGATAAAACCATGAAACTCCAGTTATTGGTTTCATTCACAGGGCAAGAGGGGAATTGGTGATGGGGTAGGAGGGGTTCTCTAGGGTTCTGTCAATACTCTTTTTCTTGAGATGGATCGTACTTATCTGGTTGTTCATTTTGGGATAAATTACTTTACTTTTTTGTTTTGTGCTCTGATGCTCCCATAGGTGCAGCAGCAAAATGTACTGCACTGTGCTGGAATACAAATAAATAGAAAGTGTGGCTCTTCTGAGATTTGCTCTATAATATGGTGACACACAACTTAAAGACTTGTAGACAAAAATTTACGAACTTTTAGGAAGTAATACACAACTTAGTACAAATTAATATAGATTTAAATATTTAATACTGTATCTTATTAAAAGATTGAATCTCATGCAGCATGAGGCACAATTCACAACAACATAGGTGTTCAATTCTTGCAAAAACAATAGTTCTCTCTGACATACTCCTATCCAAAGATTCTCATTGGTGACAGTTGATAAAATTAATTTACTTTTAAAGCAAGACAAGAAAATTTTTAAACATAAAATTCTCTCTCTGACTGTTTGAGCCACTACACCCTGCTCTTTAGTGTGTATTGTGCATCTATATTATATATTAGCTAGAGCCCCTTAGAACACATATTCACCCTACTCACCCAAGAAAGGAATTTCCTCCTAGACCTAGCAAGGTAACCCCTTAGGAGATAACATTTATTTCTCAATCCTATAAGGGGTCATGATGACCCACTACTTGCCTTGCTGTATTACGTAAACTGTCAGTGTGTTACTCTGATGTATAACCTTTTATCTCAAAAACTTATATAACTGTGCTTTGACCTTTAAGGAACAAAGAAGTCCTCAGAGCTTTCTGAAAGACTCTCTCCCAGGTAATAATTCTAAGGTTGGCTAGAATAAATTTTTCATTTCTCTTTTTTCTTTTTTTTTTAACATCTTTATTGGGGTATAATTGCTTTACAATGGTGTGTTAGTTTCTGTTTTATAACAAAGTGAATCAGTTATACATATACATACGTTCCCATATCTCTTCCCTCTTGCGTCTCCCTCCCTCCCACCCTCCCTATCCTACCCCTCCAGGTGGTCACAAAGCACCGAGTCGATATCCCTGTGCCATGCGGCTGCTTTCCACTAGCTATCTACCTTACGTTTGTTAGTGTATATATGTCCATGCCTCTCTCTCACCCTGTCACAGCTCACCCTTCCCCCTCCCCATATCCTCAAGTCTCTCCTCCAGTAGGTCTGTGTCTTTATTCCTGTCTTACCCCAGGTTCTTCATGATATATTTTTTTCTTAAATTCCATATATATGTGTTAGCATATGGTATTTGTCTTTTTCTTTCTGACTTACTTCACTCTGTATGACAGACTCTAGGTCTATCCACCTCATTACAAATAGCTCAGTTACGTTTCTTTTTATGGCTGGGTAATATTCCATTGTATATATGTGCCACATCTTCTTTATCCATTCATCTGATGATGGGCACTTAGGTTGTTTCCATCTCTGGGCTATTGTAAATAGAGCTGCAATGAACATTTTGGTACATGACTCTTTTTGAATTATGGTTTTCTCAGGGTATATGCCCAGTAGTGGGATTGCTGGGTCATATGGTAGTTCTATTTGTAGTTTTTTAAGGAACCTCCATACTGTTCTCCATAGTGACTGAACCAATTCACATTCCCAAAAGCAGTGCAAGAGTGTTCCCTTTTCTCCACACCCTCTCCAGCATTTATTGTTTCTACATTTTTTGATATTGGCCATTCTGACTGGTGTGAGATGATATCTCATTGTAGTTTTGATTTGCATTTCTCTAATGATTAATGATGTTGAGCATTCTTTCATGTGTTTGTTGGCAATCTGTATATCTTCTTTGGAGAAATGTCTATTTAGGTCTTCTGCCCATTTTTTGATTGGGTTGTTTGTTTTTTTGTTATTGAGCTGCATGAGCTGCTTGTAAATTTTGGAGATTAATCCTTTGTCAGTTGCTTCATTTGCAAATATTTTCTCCCATTCTGGGGGTTGTCTTTTGGTCTTGTTTATGGTTTCCTTTGCTGTGCAAAAGCTTTGAAGTTTCATTAGGTCCCATTTGTTTATTTTTGTTTTTATTTCCATTTCTCTAGGAGGTGGGTCAAAAAGGATCTTGCTGTGATTTATGTCATAGAGTGTTCTGCCTATGTGTTCCTCTAAGAGTTTGGTAGTTTCTGGCCTTACATTTAGGTCTTTAATCCATTTTGAGCTTCTTTTTGTGTATGGTGTTAGGGAGTGATCTAATCTCATATTTTTACATGTACCTGTCCAGTTTTCCCAGCACCACTTATTGAAGAGGCTGTCCTTTCTCCACTGTACATTCCTGCCACCTTTATCAAAGATAAGGTGTCCATATGTGCGTGGGTTTATCTCTGGGCTTTCTATCCTGTTCCATTGATCTATATTTCTGTTTTTGTGCCAGTACCATACTGTCTTGATTACTGTAGCTTTGTAGTATAGTCCAAAGTCAGGGAGCCTGATTCCTCCAGCTCCTTTTTTCGTTCTCAAGATTTCTTTGGCTATTCGGGGTCTTTGTGTTTCCAAACAAATTGTGAAATTTTTTATTCTAGTTCTGTGAAAAATGCTAGTGGTAGTTTAATAAGGATTGCACTGAATATGTAGATTTCTTTGGGTAGTATAGTCATTTTCACGATGTTGATTCTTCCAATCCAAGAACTTGGTATATCTCTGTAACTGTTTGTATCATCTTTAATTTCTTTCATCAGTGTCTTATAGCTTTCAGCATATAGGTCTTTTGTCTCCTTAGGTAGGTTTATTCCTAGATATTTTATTCTTTTTGTTGCAATGGTAAATGGGAGTGTTTTCTTGATTTCACTTTTAGATTTTTCATCATTAGTGTATAGGAATGCCAGAGATTTCTATGCATTAATTTTGTATCCTGCTACTTTACCAAATTCATTTATTCGCTCTAGTAGTTTTCTGGTAGCATCTTTAGAATTCTCTATGTATAGTATCATGTCATCTGCAAACAGTGACAACTTTACTTCTTCTTTTCCGATTTGGATTCCTTTTATTTCCTTTTCTTCTCTGATTGCTGTGGCTAAAACTTCCAAAACTATGTTGAATAAGAGTGGTGAGAGTGGGCAACCTTGTCTTGTTCCTGATCTTAGTGGAAATGCTTTCAGTTATTCAGCATTGAGGATGATGTTGGCTGTGGGCTTGTCATATATGCCCTTTATTATGTTGAGGAAAGTTCCCTCTATGCCTACTTTCTGCAGTGTTTTTATCATAAATGAGTGTTGAATTTTGTCAAAAGCTTTCTCTGCATCTCGTGAGATGATCATATGGTTTTTCTCCTTCAATTTGTTAATATGGTTTATCACGTTGATAGATTTGCATATATTGAAGAATCCTTGCATTCCTGGAATAAACCGCACTTGATCATGGTGTACGAACCTTTTAATGTGCTGTTGTATTCTGTTTGTTAGTATTTTGTTGAGGATTTTTGCATCTATGTTCATCAGTGATATTGGCCTATAGTTTTCTTTCTTTGTGACATCCTTTTCTGGTTTTGGTATCAAGGTGATGGTGGTCTCGTAGAAGGAATTTGGGAGTGTTCCTCCCTCTGCTATATTTTGGAAGAGTTTGAGAAGGATGGGTGTTAGCTCTCCTCTAAATGTTTGATAGAATTCGCCTGTGAAGCCATCTGGTCCTGGGCTTTTGTTTGTTGGAAGATTTTTTTTTTTTTTTTTTTGTTGGAAGATTTTTAATCACAGTTTCAATTTCAGTGTTTGTGATTGGTCTGTTCATATTTTCTATTTCTTCCTGATTCAGTCTTGGCAGGTCGTGTATTTCTAAGAATTTGTCCATTTCTTCCAGATTGTCCATTTTATTGGCATAGAGTTGCTTGTAGTAATCTCTCATGATCTTTTTTATTTCTGCAGTGTCAGTTGTTACTTCTCCTTTTTCATTTCTAATTCTATTGATTTGAGTCTTCTCCCTTTTTTTCTTGAAGAGTCTGGCTAGTGGTTTATCTATTTTGTTTATCTTCTCAAAGATCCAGCTTTTAGTTTTATTGATCTTTGCTATTTTTTTCTTTATTTCTTTTTCATTTATTTCTCTTCAGATCCTTATGATTTCTTTCCTTCTGCTAGCTTTGGGGTTTTTTTGTTCTTCTTTCTCTAATTGCTTGAGTTGCAAAGTTAGGTTGTTTATTCGAGATGTTCCTAAGGTGGGCTTGTATTGCTATAAACTTCCCCCTTAGAACTGCTTTTGCTGCATCCCACAGGTTTTGGGTCGTTGTGTCTCCATTGTCATTTGTTTCTAGGTATTTTTTTATTTCCTGTTTGATTTCTTCACTGTTCACTTCGTTATTCAGTAGTGTATTGTTTAGCCTCCATGTGTTTGTATCTTTTACAGATCTTTTCCTGTAATTGATATCCAGTCTCATGGCGTTGTTGTCAGAAAAGATACTTGATACAATTTCAATTTTCTTAAATTTACCAAGGCTTGATTTGTGACCCAAGATATTATCTATCATGGAGAATGTTCCATGAGCACTTGAGAAAGATGTGTATTCTGTTGTTTTTGGATGGAATGTCCTATAAATTTCAATTAAGTGCATCTTGTTTAATGTATCATTTAAAACTTGTGTTTCCTTATTTATTTTCATTTTGGATGATCTGTCCATTGCTGAAATTGGGGTGTTAAAAGCCCCTACTGTGAATGTGTTACTTTCAATTTCCCCTTTTATGGCTGTTAGTATTTGCCTTATGTATTGAGATGCTCCTATGTTGGGTGCATAAATATTTACAATTGTTATATCTTCTTGGATCGATCCCTTGATCATTATGTCATGTCCTTCTTTGTCTCTTCTAATAGTCTTTATTTTAAAGTCTATTTTGTCTGATATGAGAATTGCTACTCCAGCTTTCTTTTCGTTTCCATTTGCATGGAATACCTTCTTCCATCCCCTTACTTTCAGTCTGTATGTGTCTCTAGGTCTGAAGTGGGTCTCTTTCAGACAGCACTTGTTTTTGTGTCCATTCAGCCAATCTATGTCTTTTGGTGGGAGCATTTAGTCCATTTACATTTAAGGTAATTATCGATATGTATGTTCCTATTCCCATATTCTAAATTGTTTTGGGTTCGTTATTATAGGTCTTTTCCTTCTCTTGTGTTTCTTGTCTAGAGAAGTTCCTTTAGCATTTGTTGTAAAGCTGGTTTTGTGGTGCTGAACTCTCTCAGCTTTTGCTTGTCTGTAAAGGTTTTAATTTCTCTGTCAAATCTGAATGAGATCCTTGCTGGGTAGAGTAATCTTGGTTGCAGGTTTTTCTCCTTCATCACTTTAAGTATGTCCTGCCACTCCCTTCTGGCTTGCAGGGTTTCTGCTGAAAGATCAGCTGTTAACCTTATGGGGATTCCCTTATGTGTTATTTGTTGTTTTTCCCTTGCTGCTTTTAATATGCTTTCTTTGCAATTAATTTTTGACAGTTTGATTAATATGTGTCTTGGCATATTTCTCCTTGGATTTATCCTGTGTAGGACTCTCTGTGTTTCCTGGACTTGATTAACTCTTTCCTTTCCCATATTAGGGAAGTTTTCAACTATAATCTCTTCAAATATTTTCTCAGTCCGTTTTTTTTTCTCTTCTTCTTCTGGAACCCCTATAATTCGAATGTTGGTGTGTTTAATGTTGTCCCAGAGGTCTCTGAGACTGTCCTCAGTTCTTTTCATTCTTTTTTCTTTATTCTGCTCTGCAGTAGTTATTTCCACTATTTTGCCTTCCAGGTCACTTATCCGTTCTTCTGCCTCAGTTATTCTGCTATTGATCCCATCTAGAGTACTTTTAATTTCATTTATTGTGTTGTTCATCGTTGCTTGTTTCATCTTTATTTCATCTAGGTCCTTGTTAAATGTTTCTTGCATTTTGTCCATTCTATTTCCAAGATTTTGGATCATCCTTACTATCATTATTCTGAATTCTTTTTCAGGTAGACTGCTTATTTCCTCTTCATTTGTTAGGTCTGGTGAATTTTTATCTTGCTCCTTCACCTGCTCTGTGTTTTTCTGTCTTCTCATTTTGCTTATCTTACTGTGTTTGGGGTCTCCTTTTTGCAGGCTGCAGGTTGGTAGTTCCCATTGTTTTTGATGTCTGTCTCCAGAGGCAAAGGTTGGTTCAGTGGGTTGTGTAGGCTTCCTGGTGGAGGGGCTAGTGCCTGTGTTGTGGTGGATGAGGCTGGATCTTGTCTCTCTAGTGGGCAGGTTCACGTCTGGTGGTGTGTTTTGGGGTGTCTGTGGACTTATTATGATTTTAGGCAGCCTCTCTGCTAATGGATGGAGTTGTGTTCCTGTTTTGCTAGTTGTTTGGCATAGGTTGTCCAGCAGTGTAGCTTGCTGGTTGTTGAGTGAAGCTGGGTGCTGGTGTTAAGATGGAGGTCTCTCGGAGATTTTCGCCATTTGATATTATGTGGAGCTGGGAGATCTCTTGCTGACCAGTGTCCTGAAGTTGGCTCTCCCACCTCAGAGGCAGAGGCCTGACTCCTGGCTGGAGCACCAAGAGCCTTTCATCCACACGGCTCAGAATAAAAGGCAGAAAAAGTAGAGAGAATTAGCAGAAGTATGAAGAAAGAAAGAAAGAAAGAAAGAAAGAAAGAAAGAAAGAAAGAATGAAAGAAAGAAAGAAAGAAAGGAAGGAAGGAAGAAAAAAAGAAAGAAAGAAAGAAAGAAAGAAAAGAAAGAAAAGAAAAGAAGGAAAGAAGACAAGAAGGAAAGAAAGGATGGAGGGAGGGAGGGAGGAAGGAAGGAAGGAAGGAAGGAGGGAAGAAAGGAAAAAAGACAGAAAGAAAGGAGATACAGTAAAATAAAATAAAGTATAATAAAGTTATTGAATTAAAAAATAATTATTTAGAAAAAAAAAGGGATGGATAGAGCCTTAGGATAAATGTTGGAAGCAAAGCTATACAGACAAAATCTTACACAGAAGCATACACATACACCCTCACAAAAAGAGGTAAAGGGGAAAAAATCATAAATCTTGCTCTCAAAGTCCACCTCCTCAATTTGGGATGATTCCTTGTCTAAAGGAAGGAAGGAAGGAAGGAAAGAAAGAAAGAAAGAAAGAAAGAAAGAAAGAAAGAAAGAAAGAAAGAAAGAAAGAACGAAGGTAAAGTATAATAGAGTAACAATTAAGAAAAAAAAATTTTTTAAAAAAAACAATGGACGGATAGAACCCTAGGACAAATGGTGGAAGCAAAGCTATACAGACAAGATCTCACACAGAAGCATACACATTCACAAAAAGAGGAAAAGGGGAAAAAATCATAGATCTTGCTCTCGAAGTTCACTTCCTCAATTTGGGATGATTCGTTGTCTATTCATGTATTCCACAGATGCAGGGTACATCAAGTTGATTGTGGAGCTTTAATCCGCTGTTTCTGAAGCTGCTGGGAGAGATTTCCCTTTCTCTTCTTTGTTCTCACAGCTCACAGGGGCTCAGCTTTCGATTTGGCCCCGCCTCTGCGTGTAGGTCGCTGGAGGGCGTCTCTTTTATGCTCAGACAGGATGGGGTTAAAGGAGCCGCTGATTCGGGGGCTCTGGCGCACTCAGGCCGGGGGGAGGGAGGGGCATGGCTTGCAGGGCGGGCCTGCGGCGGCAGAGGCCGGCGTGACATTAAACCAGCCTGAGGCCCACCGTGCGTTCTCCCGGGGAAGTTGTCCCTGTATTCCGGGAACCTGGCAGTGGCGGGCTGCACAGGCTCCCCGGAAGAGGGGTGTGGATAGTGACCTGTGCTCGCACACAGGCCCCTTGGTGGCGGCAGCCGCAGCCTTAGCATCTCCCGCTCGTCTCCGGGGTCCGTGCTTTTAGCCGCGGCTCATGCCTGTCTCTGGGATCCGCGCTTTTAGCCGCGGCTTGCGCCCGTCTCTGGAGTTCGTGCTTTTAGCCGCGGCTCACGCCCATCTCTGGAGTTCCTTTAAGCAGCGCTCTTAAACCCCTCTCTTCGCGCACCAGGAAACAAAGAGGGAAGAAAAAGTCTCTTGCCTCTTCGGCAGGTGCAGACTTTTCCCCGGACTCCCTCCCAGCTAGCCATGGTGCACTAACCCCTTCAGGCTATGTTGAAGCCACCAACCCCAGTCCTCTCTCTGCGCTCCAACCGAAACCCGAGCCTCAGCTCGCAGCCCCGCCCGCCCCGGCGGGTGAGCAGACAAGCCTCTCGGGCTGGTGAGTGCCGGTCGGCACCGATCCTCTGTGCGGGAATCTCCCCGCTTTGCCCTCCGCACCCCTTGCTGTGCTCTCCTCCGCAGCTCCAAAGCTCCCCCCCTCCGCCTCCCACAGTCTCCGCCCGCGAAGGAGCTTCCTAGTGTGTGGAAAGTTTTCCTCCTTCACAGCTCCCTCCCACTGGTGCAGGTGCCGTCCCTATTCTTTTGTCTCTGCTTTTTCTTTTTTTCTTTTGCCCTACCCAGGTACGTGGGGAGTTTCTTGCCTTTTGGGTGGTCTGAGGTCTTCTGCTAGCATTCAGGACACCTACAGTGTTCTGTAGGAGTTGTTCCACGTGTAGATGTATTTCTGGTGTATCTGTGGGGAAGAAGGTGATCTCCTCGTCTTACTCTTCCGCCATCTTCCCAGCACCCCGACCCATTTCTTTTATAGATTGACTATTCATTAAGTGTTTTCAATGACAGAGTAATCAGGGTGAGCAATAAATTAGCAATGGCTGAATGGAAGAGACTTTAGATACCATTACTTTAGAAATTACAGAAAAATATTCGACAAAATGTGTTAGCTCTTCTAAACCAGCCTATAAACCACTCTATGACACAATCTCAAAAAGGAAGTGGTCAAATAAAGACTAAGGCAGGAATGGGAAAATATAGGTAAAGTTTTTTTTTTTAATTTTAGAGCAGTTTTTATGAGCTACTATATCTGATGTGGGGGGAGAAACACCTATGTAAAGTTTAGAAATTCCTTGTATTTAACTTTATTCCTCCCATTTCCTTCAGTTAAATTTAAGTAAAACGAAAATTTATGTTTTTATTAAAAATCCAAGGTGTCTAAAGTTTTCTTCCCATTTTCTTTTAGTATGTGTTCATATAAGGATGTGTCTAGAATAATATTTACCAAATTTAAAGGTAGTTATTTCTGGGACCTTCAAGATGGTGGAGGAGTAAGAAGTGGAGATCACCTTCCTCCCCACAAGTACATCAAAAATACATCTGCATGTGGAACAACCCCTACAGAACACCTACTAAATGCTGGCAGAAGACCCCAGACTTCCCAAAAGGCAAGAAACTCTCCATGTACCAAGGTAGGTTAAAAGAAAAAAGAAAAAACAGAGACAAAACAATAAGGATGGGGCCTGTACCTCTGGGAGGAAGCTGTGAAGGAGGAAATGTTTCCACACACTAGGAGGCCCCTTCACTGGTGGAGATGGGGGGTGGGTGGGGGGAAAGCTTCAGAGCCACAGAGAAGAGTGCAGCAACAGGGGTGCAGAGAGCAAAGTGGAGGGATTCCTGCACAGAGGGTTGGTGCAGACCAGTGCTCACCAGCCTGAGGGGTTTGTCTGCTCACCTGCCAGTGTGGGTGGGGCCTGGTTGCTGAGGCTTGGGCTTTGGAGGTCAGATCCCAGGGAGAGGACTGGAGTTGGCTGCATGAACACAGCCTGAAGGGGGCTAGTGCACCACAGCTAGCTGGGAGGGAGTCCGGGAAAATGTCTGGACCTGCTGAAGAGGCAACACACCATTGTTTTAGGGTGCATGAGGAAAGGGGACTCAGAGCACCTCCTAAACAAGATGAGTGCAAGCCCAGCTATCAGCATGGACACCAGAGATGTGTATAGAGCACTAACACTGCTGCTGCTGCCACCAAGAAGCCTCTGTGCAAGCACAGATCATTATCCACACCTCCGCTCCTGAGAGCCGGTGCAGCCTGCCACTCCCAGGGTCCCATGATCCAGGGACAACATCCCCAGGAAAACACATGGCACACCTCAGGCTGTTGCAACATCATGGCGGCCTCTGCTGCTGCAGCCTCACCCTACATTTTGTACCCTTGCCTCTCCCCAGCCTGAGTAAGCCAGAGCCCCCTAATTAGCTACTACATTAACCACGTCCTGTCTGGACAGGGAACAAATGCCCTCAGGTGACCTACACGCAGAGGTGGGGCTAAATCCAAAGCCGAATGCCAGGAGCTGTGCGAACCAAGAAGAGAAAGGACAATTCAACACCACCAAACCAGCTTTACAACAAATGCCAAAGGAAGTTCTCTAGGCAGGAAACACAAGAGAAAGAATAGACCTACAATAAGAAACCCAAACAATTAACAAAAAGGTAATAGGAACATACATATTGATAACTACCTTAAATGTAAATGGATTAAATTCTCCAACCAAAAGACATAGACTGGCTGAATGGATACAAAAACAAGACCCATATATATGCTGTCTACAAGACACGCACTCCAGACCTAGGGACACATACAGACTAAAAGTGAGGGGATGGAAAAGATACTCCATGCAAATGGAAATCAAAGAAAGCTGGAGTAGCAATCCTAATATCAGACAAAATAGACTTTAAAATAAATACTACTACAAGATGCAAAGAAGGGCACTACATAATGATCAAGGGATAAATCCAAGAAGAAGATATAACAACTATAAATGTTTATGCACCTAAATACGAAAACCTCTATATATAAGGCAAATGCCAACAGCCATAAAAGGGGAAATTGACAGTAATACAATAATAGTAGGGGACTTTAACACCCCATTTTCACCAATAGACAGATCATCCAAAATGAAAATAAATAAGGAAACATAAGCTTTAAATGATACATTAAACAAGGTGGACTGAAATTTATAGGACATTCCATCCCAAAACAACCAAATACACTTTCATCTCAAATGCTCATGGAACATTCTCCAGGGTAGATCATATCTTGGGTCACAAATCAAGCCTTGGTAAATTTAGGCAAATTGAAATCATATAAAATATCATTTCCAATCACAATGTTATAATACTAGATATCAATTACAGGAAAAAATCTGTAAAAAATACAAACACATGGAGGCTAAACAATACACTAATAAATAATCAAGTGACCACTGAGTAAATCAAAGAGGAAATAAAAAATTCCTAGAAACAAATGACAATGAAAACACAAAGACCCAAGACACATGGGATGCAGCAAAAGCAGTTTTAATAGGGAAGTTTATAGCAATACAATCCTAACTCAAGAAACAAGAAACATCTCAAATAAACAACCTAACCTTACACCTAAAGCAATTAGAGAAAGAAGAACAAAATACCCTAAAGTTAGCAGAAGGAAAGAAATCATAAAGATCAGATCAGAAATAAATGAAAAAGAAATGAAAAAAAAAATAGCAAAGATCAATAAAACTAAAAGCTGGTACTTTGAGAAGATAAACAACATAGATAAACCACTAGCCAGACTCATCAAGAAAAAAAGGGAGAAGACTCAAATCAATAGAATTAGAAATGAAAAAGAAGTAACAACTGACTCTGCAGAAATGCAAAGGACCATGAGAGATTACTACAAGAAAATATATGCCAGTAAAATGGGCAACCTTGAAGATATGGACTAATTCTGAGAAAAGCACAACCTTCCAAGACTGAACCAGGAAGAAATAGAAAATATAAGCAGACCAATCACAAGCATTGAAGTTGAAACTGTGATTAAAAATCTTCCAACAATCAAAAGCACAGGGCCAGAAAACTTCACAGGCAAATTCTAGCAAACATTTAGAGAAGAGCTAACTCCTATCCTTCTCAAACTCTTCCAAAATATAGCAGAAGGAGGAACACTCCCAAACGCATTCTACAAGGACACCATCATCCTGATACCAAAACCAGACAAAGATGTCACAGAAAAAGAAAACTACAGACCATTATCACTGATGAACATAGATGCAAAAATCCTCAACAAAATACTAGCAAACAGAATCTAACAGCACATTGAAAGGATCATTCACCATGATCAAGTGTAGCTTATCCCAGTAATGCAAGGGTTCTTCAATATATGTAAATCAAGCAATGTGATAAACCATATTAATAAATTGAAGGAGAAAAACCATATGATCATCTCAATATATGCAGAAAAAGTTTTCAACAAAATTCAACACACATTTATGATAAAAACCCTGCAGAAGGTAGGCTTAGAGAGAACTTAGCTCAACATAATAAAGGCCATATATGACAAACTCACAGCAAACATCATTCTCAATGGTGAAAAACTGAAACCATATCTCTAAGATCAGGAACAAGACAAGGTTTCCCACTCTCAGCACTATTATTCAACATAGTTTTGGAAATCTTAGCTACAGCAATAGAGAAGAAAAAGAAAGAAAAGGAATCCAAATTGTAAATGAAGATGTAACACTGTCACTGTTTTCAGATGACATGATACAACACATAGAGAATCCTAAAGATGCCACCAGAAAACTACTAGAGCTAATCAAAGAATTTGGTAGAGTAGCAGGATATAAAATTAATGCACAGAAATCTCTTGCATTCCTGTACACTAATAATGAAAAGTCTGAAAGAGACATTATGGAAACACTCCCATTTACCATTGCAACAGAAAGAATAAAATACATAGGAATAAACCTACCTTAGGAGACAAAAGACCTGTATGCAGAAAACTATAAGACACTGAGGAAAGAAATTAAAGGCAATGCAAACTGATGGAAAGATATGCCATGTTCTTGGCTTGGAAGAATCAACATTGTGAAAATGACTCTACTACCCAAAGCAATCTACAGATTCAATGTAATCCCTATCAAACTGCCAATGGCATTTTTCATAGAACTAGAACAAACTACTTCAAAATTTCTATGGCAACACAAAAGACCCTGAATAACCAAATGAATCTTGAGAAAGAAAAATGGAGCTGGAGGAATCAGGCTCCTTGACTTCAGACTATACTACAAAGCTACAGTAATCAAGAGTGTATGGTACTGGCACAAAAAGAGAAATATAGATCAATGGAATAGGATACAACGCACAGAGATAAACCCATGCACATATGGTCATTTTATTTTTGAAAAAGGAGGTAAGAATATACAATGGAGAAAAGACTGCCTCTTCAATAAGTGGTTCTGGGAAAACTGTACAGCTACATGTAAAAGAATGAAATTAGAACACTCCCTAACACTGTACATAAAAAAACCCTCCAAATTGATCAAAGACCTAAGTGTAAGGCCAGACACTGTAAAACTCTTAGAGGAAAACATAGGCAGAACACTCTATGACAAAAATCACAGCAAGATCCTTTTTGTCCCACTTCCTAGAGAAATGGAAATAATAACAAAAATAAACAAATGCGTCCTAATGAAACTTTCCTTTGCACAGCAAAGGAAACCATAAACAAGATGAAAAGACAACACTGAGATTGGGAGAAAATATTTGCAAACCAGGTGCCTGACAAAGGTTAATCTCCAAAATATACAAGCAGCTCATGCAACTCAATACCAAAAAAAAAAATAAACAACCAATCCAAAAATTGGCAGAAGACATAAATAGACATTTCTCCAAAGAAGATATACAGATTGCTACAAACACATGAAAGGATGCTCAACATAACTAATCATTAGAGAAATGCAAATGCTAAATGCAAAAACACAATGAGGTATCACCTCACACCAGTCAGAATGGCCATCATCAAAAAGTTTACAAACAATAAATTCCAGAGAGGGTATGGAGAAAAGGGAACCCTCTTATACTGTTGGTGGGAATGTAAATTGATACAGCCACTATGGTGAACAGTATGAAGGTTCCTTAAAAAACTAAAAATAGAACTACCATACTATCAAGCAATCCCACTACTGGGCATATACCCTGAGAAAACATAATTCAAAAGGACACATATACCTCAATATTCATTGCAAAACTATTTACAATAACCAGGACATGAAAGCAGCCTAAGTGTCCATCGACAGATGAATGGATAAAGAAGATGTGGCACATATATACAATCGAATATTACTCAGCCATAAAAAGAAATGAAATTGAGTTATTTGTAGTGAGGTGGGTGGACCTAGAGACTGTCATACAGAGTGAAGTAAGTCAGAAAGAGAAAAACAAATACCATATGCTAACACATATATATGGAATCTAAAAAAAAAAAAATGGTTTTGTTGAACCTAGGGGTAGGACAGGAATAAAGATGCAGACATAGATAATGGACTTGAGGACACAGAGAGGGGGAAAGGGTAAGCTGGGACAAAGTGAGAGAGTGGCATTGACATATATACACTACCAAATGTAAAATAGATAGCTAGTGGGAAGCAGCTGGGTCGTACAGGGAGATCTGCTCGTTCCTTTGTTTCCACCTAGAGAGGTAGGAGAGGGAGGGTAGAAGGGAGTAGCAAGAGGGAGGGGATATGAGGATATATGTATACATATAGCTGGTTCACTTTGTTATACAGAAGAAACTAACCCACCATTGTAAAGCTATTATACTGCAATAAAGGTGTTAAAAATATATAAATGTATCAAATCAACATGTTTGTTGAATACCTTAAACGTAGTCAATGTTATATGTCAAATTTATTTCAAGAAATAAGAAAAAAAATTAGGACATCCCTGCTGGCGCAGTGATGAAGAATCCACCTGCCAATGCAGCAGATACAGGTTCGAGCCCTGGTCCAGGAAGATCCCACATGCCATGGAGCAACTAAGCCTGTGTGCCACAACTACTGAGCCCGAGCACGTAGAGTCCATGGTCCACAACAAGTGAAGCCACTGCAATGAGAAGCCCGCACACCACAACGAAGAGTAGCCCTCACTTGCTGCAACTAGAGAAAGCCTGTGCGCAGCAGTGAAGACCCAATGCAACCAAAAATAAATAAATAAATAAATTTATTAAAAAAAAAAAAAGACAATTTAAAAAACACAAATGGGAGAAATAGGAAATAGTATAAGGATAATGAGTCCTGAGCAAGTCCAAAACCTTAAGACCCACTGGGTTTGCTGTCTGTAAGCAGATAGGGTAGGGGATCTCCAGAGGAAAAGAACCAGATATAACTTTCTTAATATAAGAGAAGCCATTTTAGACCTAAGTCATTTTGCTATCTAAGCATAACCACAGTGCTTGCAGAAGAATAGGTCTCAGTAGTTCATAATTTTAAGGGAATAAAAGAAGGTAAAAACAGCTATTACCAGGTCAGGGAGAAAACATAACCATATCAGATACAATATATCAGTTGTAAAGACTCCCAGTTATGTTCCAAAGGTAAAGATTATCCCAAAGCACATTCTTGAGCTGTTTTGCAGAATTCAAACCCCCTTGAGCACTCAACCACCAGATTAACTGGAAACTAAGGAATGAAGATGCTGACCTTTTCTGACCCTTGTGACTTCAATCAGCTAGAGCCTGGACACTGTCAACCTTTGCCTCAATTCTGTGCTGAATTCTCCTTTGCTTAAGCCCCTCCATGAATATACATATACTCTTAGCTTAAAATTTCCCCAATTATGTTGTTCAGGGAGACAGTGCTTTGGGAAATGTTCCAGGTGTTCTCCTTACTTTCTGCAAGTAATAAACCCTTCCTTCTCCCTGCCCCCAAAATAAAGATAGTTATTTCTGTACTATCCTATAGTACAGAATTTTTTTTTTTTTTTTTTTTTTTTGCGGTACGCGGGCCTCTCACTGCTGTAGCCCCTCCCGTTGCGGAGCACAGGCTCCGGACGCGCAGGCTCAGCGGCCATGGCTCACGGGCCCAGCCGCTCCGCGGCATGTGGGATCTTCCCAGATCCGGGCACGATCCCGTGTCCCCTGCATCGGCAGGCGGACTCTCAACCACTGCGCCACCAGGGAAGCCCCAGAATTGTTTTTACATTCTTTTTACTTTCGGATTTCTTAGAAGTTTTATGATGGACATGTATCATTTTTTTCTAAGTCCCTAAAGTTTTAAAAAGAATAAACTGGAATATATAACTGAAGGATCGAGAAATAGAGGTTAAATATATTAAGTAAATTATTTAAATTGACAAAGATAACAAGTGAATAAATAAAAATGAAATTATAACTAACAAAATTGGAAGGCAGTCAAGAAGTAAATTCCTTGTCTTCCATTTTATGGTTCAGTAAATATTAAATAGAGTTGAAAGATCAAGGATAGGATATAAGCATATTATTTGATTTTATGCCTATTGTCAACACTGCAGCTAGAATATTTTAAAAATGTAAATCAGATAATAATATTTTCTCACAAAACACTCCAGTGACTTCCCATTCCACTTTGAAATTCAAAGCCATGGCTTTCTTGGCTATCTAGTCCTTGGATTTGGCAGGCTGCCTCTCCATTATCCTTAACACTCCCCATTACTCACTAGGCTCCCTGCTGACTTCCTCCTTGCCCATCCTCTTCATGCCCTCAGGGTTTTTACCCTAACCCTCCTTTTTGTAAATGAACTATTGTCTTATCACCAGCCAATTCATGAAGGGAATTTTGAAAAAGTATTTGTAAAGAAAAGAGGAAAAATAATGACATAACAGTATACTTAAGTCATTTATCATTATAATGTGAACAAGACATTTTGTTTCAGGGAAGTAAAATTTTCCATTTCTTTATTAAATTTCTAAATATGTACAGAGCCTAGGGATGTGAAATTGTGATTGCTGAAAATAACTTACCTGGAAAGTTTTAGTAATTCTTGCCTCTAAACCATTATAGTGAACACAAGCAGAAACCAAAAGGACCACAAATCTAAAAATTTTGTACCAAACATCGCTGGCATGCATTGTAGTTGTCATTTTCCCAGTCACCTTAACCAACAGGAAAGTAAGCTATTACTTACTTGTTATATTCATTGTTGTGAAAATTCTGAATGAACCTTCAGTACATTTCCCTAGTGAGTTGACAGGATATGTTCCCAACTCCAGATGACAAGAGGAATTGCTTCTAGTTTTTAAGTCTCCTGAGAAAATCCTTTGGGTAGGTGATTTTTAAAAGAAATTATATCAACTCAACTGCAATCTGGATCTTGTATGTCACAGCAATTATTTTTCTTCTATAAAAATTAAAAAATAATAGCTACCATAGGTTGTTGCTAAGCACAGTTACATATAAGACCTAACTTAATCTTTAAAAAAGCATATAAATAGTTATTATCCACATTTTCCAGAAGAGGAAACAAATTTTTAAAATGCCACATTGAACAAGGTTAACAAGGCTACATAGTAGAGCAGAGTTTTGAACCTGAGTTGGTTTAATTTTGAAGCCTGTTGTGCTCTCAACTTCTAAATTAACTGACTCTTCCTAATGTCATCATCTTGCCTTGATCCAACTTGTCAATTCTTATTAAGACTAGCGCTTGTGGTTAAAATACACAGAGGTTTGTTGTAGACGAACATGTTTGTTTTCCCTGAATATTTTAACTAAGGCTGATTAAAAACAGTCATCTCAGTCATTAAATAATGATATTAGGGCTTCCCTGGTGGTGCAGTGGTTAAGAATCTGCCTGCCAATGCAGGGGACACAGGTTCGAGCCCTGGTCCGGGAAGATCCCACATGCCGTGGAGCAACTAAGCCTTTGTGCCACAACTACTGAGCCTGCACACCTAGAGCTCATGCTCTGCAACAAGAGAAGCCACCGCAATGAGAAGCCTGTGCACCGCAACGAAGAGTAGCCCCCACTCACCGCAACTAGAGAAAGCCTGCGCACAGCAACGAAGACGCAACGCAGCCAAAAATAAATAAATAAAATTTAAAAATTACAAAAAATTATGACATTAATAGTAATCTGTTAATATCACCCACCAATTTTGGAAACCAATTTCTTAAATTTCACCTAGTAAATTTCAATTTTTCTCTAATACGTATTAGTTTTTCTTTCAAACTGAATGTTTTACATTTTCAAAATTTTAATAAATGTGTATTGTGTTTGAAACTCAATTTCTTCTGAAGAAAACCTCTGAAGATTTAGAATAGAAAATTATTTTTGCCACATTCATGACATTGTACCATAGGATTATTTTTAGGAGAGCCATTGTTTCTGCCAACAAAATCATATTAACAGTAAATTTTCAAAGTCACATTTAAAAAATTCTTTCTCCAAGCATGGAATTCATTCAGAAAATTATTTCATTTTTATTATCCTCCTTTGCTTATTATTAAGTATCATTTCACTTTAAAAGGACAGATTGTGTGTGTGTTTTCAATTAAGCAGATAATATATTTATATGAGTTTTAGGTAAGAAATTTTCAACTGCACATAACAGAAAAACTTACATTAACCTAGTTTCAAGCATGAGCAAGTTTATTATCATATATAATATGGCAATCCAGAAATAAGGAGTACCCCAGATCATAATATGGATTAGGGACTAAATGATGTCAGCAAGAAACCAGGATCTTTTGATCTCCCTGCTGAGCTGTCTCCAGAACCAGCTTCATCCTAATGCTAATTCCTCCCTTATGGTAGTAAGATGACCCCTGTGTCATTTTGGGCTATATGCTGTCTTTTTCTTGTGCAGCACAGAAGAGTGAGAATAAATACGCCTCTTCCAGCCCTGAAACATAAATCCACCAAGTTTTGTCACTTACCCATGCTTGGATCAATAACATATTCCATGGAAATGTCCTGAGATCATAAATTTAGGTAAAATAGGATCAGTCCAAGCCTAGGAATTGGGAATGTTTCAACTTCCTGAAAACTCATGTCTGAGTGGGTAAGGTGGGATATCTGAATAAAATCAGCCTTTCACTGGGAAGAAGTAAGTAAAACAGATAAATAGATAGTAAACAGTACCTGTGAGAACCCACTAAAATAAGTATTTTGAAAAGTTGAAGTAGATAAAAGAATATCAATGAACACTATGAGGCAAATATATTTTGGGCAAAATTGTAAAAATACTTATGAGACCCACAACGTTTTTGTGAAATCTGAAAGCATAACAATAAAGCATTAACTAAAAACTTTGACATCCCCTGGGTCAGGGATCTCCTCATGTATTGGCCTAGGGATATAGTAGGTGTCTGACAGAGGTTTAGTATTACTTGCCTCTATAACGTCATAGATGGCTGTCATGTTTATTTTATTTATATAGCTCATATAATCTATCTTCTGAGTGCTCTGTGGATATTAACTCATAATTCTCATAGCAACCTTAGGAAGTAGTTGCTGTATTATCATCTCTATTTTACAGGAGAGGAAACTGAGATGGATAGAGGTTAAGTGACTTGTCCATCTTGTGAAGCTGGGCTTTGAATAGAGCAGCCTGGCTCCAGAGTCCATGTTTCAAACCACTATCTTATGATTCTCATGGTTCTTTTCAAAAGGAAGAACAGAATAATCCCAAATACCTTCTCACTGAATCTAACTTCAGACTGAATTCTCTTCTATGTTCAGGAATTGGCTTGAGTTTAGAGTAGATATCCTAGGGTTATTCCCAGCCCAAACTAGTGACATGCATCTGGAAGGAAGAAGAATCTAGAACTATACAAATACAAACAAGCCACTCATGAGGTCACCTGCAGTTTGGGAAAAAAATTAGTCTTCTTGGAGTGATGGACTGTTCTCTGTCATGAGTGCACAAACAGGCATAGTGCAGAAGAAATTGGTAATTGTTTTTGAGCAGTTAAGTTCTGTGCTTACAGACAGTTGACAGTCAAGGAAAACCAGGAGATAGAATAAATTAGAATAAATGCATCTGAAATACAACACACACGTTTAGCAGCCTTGTCACTCATTTTGTTAAAACACTTGCATGCTAGATGGCGGAAGAGTAAGACGCGGAGATCACCTTCCTCCCCACAGATACACCAGAAATACATCTACACCTGGAACAACTCCTACAGAACACCTACTGAATGCTGGCAGAAGACCTCAGACCTCCCAAAAGGCAAGAAACTCCCCACGTACCTGGGTAGGGCAAAAGAAAAATAAAAAACAGAGACAAAAGAATAGGGATGGGACCTGCACCAGTGGGAGGGAGCCATGAAGGAGGAAAGGTTTCCACAAACTAGGAAGCCCCGTCGTGGGCAGAGACTGCGGGTGGCAGAGGGGGGTGAGCTTTGGGGCCATGGAGGAGAGGGCAACAACAGGGGTGCGGAGGGCAAATCGGGAAGATTCCCGTACAGAGGATCGGTGCCAACTGGCACTCACCAGCCCAAGAGGCTTGTCTGCTCACCCACTGGGGCAGGCAGGGCTGCGAGCTGAGGCCCGGGCTTCGGTCGGAGCGCAGGGAGAGGACTGGGGTTGGCGGCGTGAACACAGCCTGAAGGGGTTAGTGTACCACGGCTAGCCGGCAGGGAGTCCGGGAAAAGGTCTGGAGCTGCCGAAGAGGCAAGAGACTTTTTCTTCCTTCTTTGTTTCCTGGTGCATGAGTAGAGGGGATTAAGAGCGCTGCTTAAAGGAGCTGCAGAGACGGGCGTGAGCCGTGGCTAAAAGCACGGACACCAGAGACGTGTAGGAGACACTAAGGCTGCTGCTGCCGCCACCAAGAAGCCTGTGTGCAATAACAGGTCACTATCCACACCTCCCTTCCAGGGAGCCTGTGCAGCCCGCCACTGCCAGGGTCCCGGGGTCCAGGGACAACTTCCCCAGGAGAACGCACGGCGCGCCTCAGGCTGGTGCAATGACACGCCAGCCTCTGCTGACACAGGCTCGCCCCGCACTCCGTGCCCCTCACTCCCTCCGGCCTGAGTGAGCCAGAGCCCCCGAATCAGTGGCTCCTTTAACCCCATCCTGTCTGAGCGGAAAAACAGATGCCCTCCGGTGACCTACATGCAGAGGCAGGGCCAAATCCAAAGCTGAGCCACTGGGAGCTGTGAAAACAAAGAAGAGAAAGGGAAATCTCTCCCAGCAGCCTCAGAAGCAGCGGATTAAATCTCCACAATCAACTTGATGTACCCTGCATCTGTGGAATACATGAATAGACAACGAATCATCTCAAATTGAGGAGGTGGACTTTGAGAGCAAGATTTATGATTTTTTTCCCTTTTCCTCTTTTTGTGAGTGTGTATGTGTATGCTTCTGTGTGAGATTTTTGTCTGTATAGCTTTTTTTTTTTTTTTTTTTTTCGGTATGCGGGCCTCTCACTGTTGTGGCTTTTCCCGTTGCGGAGAGCAGGCTCTGGACGCCAGGCTCAGCCGCCATGGCTCACAGGCCCAGCCGCTCCGCGGCATGTGGGATCTTCCCGGACTGGGGCACGAACCCGTGTCCCCTGCATCGGCAGGCGGACTCTTAACCACTGCGCCACCAGGGAAGCCCTGTCTGTATAGCTTTGCTTCCACCATTTGTCCTAGGGTTCTATCCGTCCTTTTTTAAAAAATTTTTTTTTCTTAATAATTATTTTTTATTTTAATAAATTTATTTTATTTTACTTTATCTTCTTTCTTTCTTTCCTTCCTTCCCTCCTTTAGACAAGGAATCATCCCAAATTGAGAAGGTGGACTTTGAGAGCAAGATTTATGACTTTTCCCCCTTTTCCTCTTTTTATGAGTGTGTATGTGTATGCTTCTGTATGAGATTTTGTCTGTATAGCTTTGCTTCCACCATTTGTCCTAGGGTTCTCTCCATCCATTTTAATTTTTTTAACTTTTTTTCTCTTAATAATTATTCTTTTATTTTAATAACTTTATTATATTTTACTTTATTTTACTTTACTTTATCTTCTACCTTTCTTTCCTCCTTCCTTCCTTCCTCCCTCCATCCCTCCCTCCCTCCCTCCCTCCCTCCTTTCTTTCTTTCATTCTTTCCTTCTTTCTTTCTTTCTTTCCATCTTTCTTTCCTTCTTTCTTTCTTTCTTCCTTCCTTTCTTTCTACTTCTACTAATTCTTTCTTTCTACATTTTCACCTTTTAATTCTGAGCCATGTGGATGAAAGGTGCTTGGTGCTGCAGCCAGGAGTCAGTGCTGTGCCTCTCAGGTGGGAGAGCCAACTTCAGGACACTGGTCAACAGAAACCTCCCAGCTCTACATAATATCAAATGGCGAAAATCTCCCAGAGATCAGCATCTCAATGCCAAGACCCAGCTTCACTCAACGACCAGCAAGCTACAGTGCTAGACAACCTATGCCAAACAACTAGCAAAACAGGAAGACAACCCCATCCATTAGCAGAGATGCTGCCTAAAATCATAATAAGTCCACAGACACCCCAAAACACACCAGCAGACATGGACCTGCCCACCAGAAAGACAAGATCCAGCCTCATCCACCAGAACACAGGCACTAGTCCCCTCCACCAAGAAGCCTACACAAATCACTGAACCAATCTTAGCCACTGGGGACAGACACCAAAAACAATGGGAACTACGAACCTGCAGACTACAAAAAGGAGAACCTAAACACAGTAAGATAAGCAAAATGAGAAGACAGAAAAACACACTGCAGATGAAGGAACAAGATAAAAACCCACCAGACCTAACAAATGAAGAGGAAATAGGCAGACTACCTGAAAATGAATTTAGAATAATGATAGTAAACATGATCCAAAATCTTGGAAATAGAATAGACAAAATGCAAGAAACATTTAACAAGGACCTAGCAGAACTAAAGATGAAACAAACAACGATGAACAACACAATAAATGAAATGAAAAATACTCTAGATGGGATCAATAGCAGAATAACTGAGGCAGAAGAACGGATAAGTGACCTGGAAGATAAAATAGTGGAAATAACTACTACAGAGCAGAATAAAGAAAAAAGAATGAAAAGAACTGAGGACAGTCTCAGAGACCTCTGGGACAACATTAAACACACCAACATTTGAATTATAGGAGTTCCCGAAGAAGAAGAGGAAAAGAAAGGGACTGAGAAAATATTTGAAGAGATTATAGTGGAAAACTTCCCTAATATGGGAAAGGAAAGAGTTAAGTCCAGGAAGCACAGAGAGTCCCATACAGGATAAATCCAAGGAGAAATATGCCAAGACACATATTAATCAAACTGTCAAAAATTAAATACAAAGAAAACATATTAAAAGCAGCAAGGGAAAAACAACAAATAACACACAAGGGAATCCCCATAAGGTTAACAGCTGATCTTTCAGCAGAAACTCTGCGAGCCAGAAGGGAGTGGCAGGACATACTTAAAGTGATGAAGGACAAAAACCTGCAACCAAGATTACTCAACCCAGCAAGGATCTCATTCATATTTGATGGAGAAATTAAAACCTTTACAGACAAGGAAAAG
The DNA here is from genome assembly GCF_937001465.1 of Orcinus orca. Classification (NCBI taxonomy): domain Eukaryota; kingdom Metazoa; phylum Chordata; class Mammalia; order Artiodactyla; family Delphinidae; genus Orcinus; species Orcinus orca. The sequence goes on from NC_064569.1 coordinate 27,390,936, forward strand.
CTGAGAGAGTTCAGCACCACCAAACCAGCTTTACAACAAATGCTAAAGGAAATTCTCTAGGCAACAAACACAGGAGAAGGAAAGGACCTACAATAACGAACCCAAAACAATTTAGAAAATGGGAATAGGAACATACATATCGATAATTACCTTAAATGTTAATGGAATAAATGCTCCCACCAAAAGACACAGATTGGCTGAATGGATATAAAAACAAGACCGATATATATGCTGTCTACAAGAGACCCACTTCAGACCTAGAACACATACAGACTGAAAGTGAGGGGTTGGAAAAAGGTATTCCATGCAAATGGAAATCAAAAGAAAACTGGAGTAGTAATTTCCATAACAGACAAAATAGACTTTAAAACAGAGATTATTACAAGAGACAAAGAAGGACACTACATAATGATCAAGGGATCAATCCAAGAAGAAGATATAACAATTGTAAATATTTATGCACCCAACATAGGAGCACTTCAATACATAAGGCAAATACTAACAGCCATAAAAGGGGAAATCAACAGTAACACATTCATAGTAGGGGACTTTAACACCTCACTTTCATCAATGGACAGATCATCCAAACTGAAAATAAATAAGGAAACACAAGCTTTAAATGATACATTAAAAAAGATGACTTAATTGATATTTATAGGACATTCCATCCAAAAACAACAGAATACACATTTTTCTCAAGTGCTCATGGAACATTCTCCAGGATAGATCATACCTTGGGTCACAAATCAAGCCTTGGTAAATTTAAGAAAATTGAAATTGTATCAAGTATCTTTTCCAACCACAACGCTATGAGACTAGATATCAATTACAGGAAAAGATCTGTAAAATATACAAACACATGGAGGCTAAACAATACACTACTTAATAACGAAGTGATCACTGAAGAAACCAAATAGGAAATAAAAAAATACATAGAAACGAATGACAATGGAGACACGACAACCCAAAACCTATGGGATGCAGCAAAAACAGTTCTAAGGGGGAAGTTTATAGCAATACAAGCCCACCTTAAGAAACAGGAAACATTTCGAATAAACAACCTAACCTTGCACCTAAAACAATTAGAGAAAGTAGAACAAAAATACCCCAAAGTTAGCAGAAGGAAAGAAATCATAAAGATCAGATCAGAAATAAATGATAAAGAAATGAAGGAAACGATAGCAAAGATCAATAAAACTAAAAGCTGGTTCTTTGAGAAGATAAACAAAATAAATAAACTGTTAGCCAGACTCATCAAGAAAAAAAGGGAGAAGACTCAAATCAATAGAATTAGAAATGAAAAAGGGAAGTAACAACTGACATTGCAGAAGTATAAAAGATCAAGAGAGATTATTATAAGCAACTCTATGTCAATAAAATGGACAACCTGGAAGAAATGGACAAATTCTTAGAAATGCACAACCTGCCAACACTGAATTAGGAAGAAATTGAAAATATGAACAGACCAATCACAAGCACTGAAATTGAAACTGTGATTTAAAATCTTCCAACATACAAAAGCAGAGGACCAGATGGCTTCACAGGCGAATTCTATCAAACATTTAGAGAAGAACTAACACCTATCCTTCTCAAGCTCTTCCAAAATATAGCAGAGGGAGGAACACTCCCAAACTCATTCTATGAGGCCACCATCACCTTGATACCAAAACTAGACAAGGATGTCACAAAGAAGAAAACTACAGGCCAATATCACTGATGAACATAGGCGCAAAAATCCTCAACAAAATACTAGCAAAGAAAATCCAACAGCACATTAAAAGGATCATACACCATGATCAAGTGGGGTTTATTCCAGGAATGCAAGGATTCTTCAATATACGCAAATCAATCAATGTGATAAACCATATTAACAAATTGAAGGAGAGAAATGATATGATCATCTCACTAGATGCAGAGAAAGCTTTTGACATAATTCAACATCCATTTATGATAAAAACCCTGCAGAAAGTAGGCATAGAGGGAACTTTCCTCAACATAATAAAGGCCATATATGACAAACTCATAGCCAACATTGTCCTCAATGGTGAAAAACTGAAAGCATTTCCACTAAGGTCAGGAAAAAGACAAGGTTGCCCACTCTCACCACTCTTATTCAACATAGTTTTGGAAATTTTAGCCACAGCAATCAGAGAAGAAAAGGAAATAAAAGGAATCCAAATCAGAAAAGAAGAAGTAAAGCTGTCACTGTTTGCAGATGACATGATACTTTACATAGAGAATCCTAAAGATGCTACCAGAAAACTACTAGAGCTAATCAATGAATTTGGTAAAGTAGCAGGATACAAAATTAATGCACAGAAATCTCTGGCATTCCTATGCACTAATGATGAAAACTCTGAAAGTGAAATCAAGAAAACACTCCCATTTACCATTGCAACAAAAAGAATAAAATATCTAGGAATAAACCTACCTAAGCAGATGAAAGACCTGTATGCAGAAAATTATAAGACACTGATGAAAGAAATTAAAGATGATACAAATAAATAGAGAGATATACCATGTTCTTGGATTGGAAGAATCAACATTGTGAAAATGACTCTACTACCCAAAGCAATCTACAGTTCATTGAATCCCTATCAAACTACCACTGCATTTTTCACAGAACTAGAACAAACAATTTCACAATTTGTATGGAAACACAAAAGACCCCGAATAGCCAAAGCAATCTTGAGAAAGAAAAACGGAGCTGGAGGAATCAGGCTCTCTGACTTTAAACTATGCTGCAATGCTACAGTTATCAAGACTGTATGGTACTGGCTCCAAAACAGAAATACAGATCAATGGAACAGGATAGAAAGGGCAGAGATAAACCCACGCACCTATGGTCACTTAATTTTGACAATGAGGCATAATACACAATGGAGAAAAAACAGCCTCTTCAATAATTGGTGCTGGGAAAACTGGACAGCTACATGTAAAAGAATGAAATTAGAACACTCCCTAACACCATACATGAAAATAAATTTAAAATGGATTAAAGGCCTAAATGTAAGGCCAGACCCTGTAAAACTCTTAGAGGAAAATATAGGCAGAATACTCTATGAAAAAAATCACAGCAAGATCCTTTTTGACCCACCTCTTAAAGAAAGGGAAATAAAAACAAAACTAAACAATTTTGACCTAATGAAACATAAAAGCTTTAGCGCAGCAAAGGAAACCATAAACAAGATGAAAAAACAGCCCTCATAATGGGAGAAAATATTTGCAAATGAAGCAACTGACAATGGATTAATCTCCAAAACATACAAGCAACTCATGCAGAAAAGAAAATGTTATTAAGAAAATCTTAAGGAAGAGAAAATACCATTACAGTACTGTAATTAATTTATTGATACCATTTAAAATTACATTCGTCTGTTTACAAGATGAATCTGTCTGTGAATACCTACATCGGTATGGTCTTTTATGATACAAAACACTGTTTTTGTTATATGTATTACTAACACTAGACATCAAATATGAAAAGATAATATGAAAAAGAAATTTATATTTATTTATAGTTATGGTGATTCATGCACTGATAATGAAGCAGTGGTATGATTGCTTTATAGTAGCCTAGTGTAATCAATACAATTGCTTCACAGGAGCCTAGGCTATACACTAATGAATGAATCATTATAAATGTTTATGGCATACAGTATTACTGTCATATTCATAATACAGTATTAGACAAATTTTACATTAGAAAACCCCTATCTACCTGTGATGATAGACTGATATGCATTTTCTCCAATGTAATTCTTATAAAGAAAAGTTATAAAACTGTCAGAAAATGAACACATTGTTAATTTTATTGATATATCAAATATCACTTTACTTATGCCTATGTAAATGTAGGTTATCCACTTCAATACTAGTTTTGTACATGATGTTCTACACGTGTATTTTTGTATATTTTGTTGAAAAAATTTCTATGTATACCTGAACCTGAAGAGTTCAAACACATGTTTTTCAAGGGTATACTGTATATACATATATATAAATGAAATCTTGTCTAGCAATGGAAATTAACAAACTACTGCTACACATATAACAACATGAATGAATCTCACAAAACATAACATTCAATAGAAGAAGCCAGACACATAACAATACATACTCTATAATTCCTTTAATATACAATTTTAAAAGGCAAACCTAATCTGTGGTTACAGAAGTTAAGAGCGTGGTTTCCTCTGTGGAGGTGACTGATTAGGAATGGGTTGGAGGAATTCTACTAGGGATGCTAATAATTTTCTATAATACCTTAATTTGGTGGTGGCTACATTGTATATGTTTGAAATATTTATGAAGATATTCACTTAAAATATATGAACTATATTTTATATTACCATTAATTAAAAAGTTTAAAAAACCCTATAGTACCAGTGCACTCATGCACAAAAAGAATTCTTTGCCAACAACATATTATTTACTGGTATCCAAAACTAGTGAGTCAGGAGACCTTCAAGGAGGTGGAGGAGTAAGACGTGGAGATCACCTTCCTCCCCACAAGTACATCAAAAATACATCTACACGTGGAACAACTCCTACAGAACACCTACTGAATGCTGGTGGAAGACCTCAGACTTCCCAAAAGGCAAGAAAATCTCCACGTACCTCGGTAAGGCAAAAGAAAAAAGAAAAAACAGAGACAAAAGAATAGGGATGAGACTGGCACCTCTGGGAGGGAGCTGTGAAGGAAGAAAAGTTTCCACACACTAGGAAGCCCTTCACTGGCAGGGATGGGGGGTGGGGGAAGCTTCAGAGCCACAGAAGAGAGCATGGAAACAGGGGTGAAAAGGGCAAAATGAAGAGATTCCTGCACAGAGGATTGGTGCCGACCAGCATTTATCAGCCTGAGAGGCTTGTCTGCTCACCCACTGTGGTGGGTGGGGGCTGGGAGCTGAGGTTCAGGCTTTGGAGGTCAGATCCCACAGAGATGACTGGGGTTGGCTGAGTGAACACAGCCTGAAGGGGGCTAGTGCATCACAGCTAGCTGGGAGAGAGTTCGGGAAAAAGTCTGGACCTGCTGGAGAGGCAAAACACCATTGTTTCAGGGTGCTCAAGGAGAGGGAATTCTTGCTCTGTGTGCCCACAGATGGCAGAGCACTGCCTAAGTGAGCTCCAGAGATGGGCGCAAGCCACAGCTATCAGCTTGGACCCCAGGGACGGGTATGGAACACTAATGCTGCTACCGCTGCCACCAAGAATCCCGTGTGAAACTGCAGTTCACTACCTACACCTCCCTGGGAGCCTGTGCAGCCAGGCACTGCCAGGGTCCTGTGATCCAGGGACAACTTCCCTGGGAGAACACACAGTGTTTCTCAACCTGTTGCAATGTCATGCTGGCCTCTGCCACCATAGGCTCACCCTGCATTCCAATTATGACTACCATACCCCTCCCCTCCCCAGCCTGAGTGAGCAAAAGAGCCCTAATCAGCCACTGCTTTAAACTTTTCCTGTCTGGGTGAGGAACAGATGCCTGAAGGTGGCCTACAAGCAGAGGTGGGGCAAAAACCAAAGCTGAACCCCAGGAGGTGTGTGAACAAAGAAGAGAAAGGGAAATTTCTCTGTGCGGCTTCAGGAGCAGCGGATTATATCTCCACAATCAACTTGATAGACACTTCATCTGTGGAATACCTGAATAGACCATGAATGTTTCTAAAATTGAGGCAGTGGGCATCGAGAGCAATTGTAGACTGGGGGGGGTTTGCTTTCTGTGTCTGATTTGTTTTTGGTTTTATGCTTATCTTAGCTTAGTTTTTAGCGCTTGCTATTGGTGGATTTGTTTATTGGTCTGCTTGCTCTAGTCCTTTTTTTTTTTTTCCTCTTTTCTCTTTTTGTGAGCTTGTGTGTATATGCTTCTTTGTGTGATTTTGTCTGTTTGGGTGTACTTGTACCATTTGTCCTTGGGTCCTGTCTGTCCCTATTTTTTGTTTTAAGGAGTTTTTCTTTTAGTTGTTGTTGTTTTGTTTTGGCTGCTAGTTTTTCTTTTTCTTTTTAAAGACTGTGTGTGTGTGTGTGTGTGTGTGTGTGTATGTGTGTGTATGTTTCTTTGTGTGATTTTGTCTGTTTAGTTTTGCCTTTGCCATTTGTTTTGGGGTTCTACCTGTTTGAGGTTTATTTTCTTCCTTTTCTTCCAAGCCGTGTGGCCAGCAGGGTCTTGTTGCTACAGCTGGTTGTCGTGCCTGAGCCTCAGAGGTGGGAGAACCGAGTCTATGATACTGGGCCATCAGAGACCTCCTGGCCCCATGTAATATTAATTGGTGAGAGCTCTCGCAGAAATCTACATCTCAACAATAAGATCCAGCTCCACCCAACAGCCAGCAAGCTACAGTGCTGGACACCCCATGCCAAACAAATAGCGAGATGGAAACACAACCTCACCCCTTAAGAGAGAGGCTACCTAAAGTCATACCTAGTTCATAGACTCCTCAAACCACACCACCAGATGCAGCCCTGCCCTCTAAAAGGACAAGATGCAGCCCCACCTACCAGAACACAGGCCCCAGTCCTTCCCACCAGGAAGCCTACACAAGCCACTGAACCAACCTCACTCACTGGGGGCAGACATGAAAACCAACAGGAACTATGAACCTGCAGCCTGCCAAAAGACTACCCCAACCACAGTAAGTTTAAAAAAATGAGAAGAAAGAGAAATATGAAGCAGATGAAGGAGCAAGCTAAAAACCCACCAAACCAAAGAAATGAAGAGGAAATAGACAGTCTACTGAAAAATAATTCAGAATAATGATAGTAAACATGATCCAAAATCTCAGAAATAGAATGGAGAAAATACAAGAAATGTTTAACAAGACCTAGAAGAACTAAAGAGAAAACAAACAATGATGAACAACACAATAAATGAAATTAAAAATACTCTAGAAGGAATCAATAGCAGAATAACTGAGGCAGAAGAATGGATAAGTGACATGGAAGATAGAATAGAGGAAATATCTGCCACAGAGCAGAATAAAGAAGAAAGAATGAAAAGAATTGAGGACAGTCTCAGAGACCTCTGGAACAACATTAAATGCACCAATGTTCGAATTACAGGGGTCCCAGAAGAAGAGAAAAAGAATGAGTCTGTGAAAATATTTGAAGATATTATAGTCAAAAATTTCCCTAATATGTGAAAGGAAATAGTTAATCAAGTCCAAGAAGTGCAGAGGGTCCCATACAGGGTAAATCACAGGAGAAACATACCATGACACATATTAATCAAACTATCAAAAAATAAAGATGAAAAAAAATATAAAAGCAGCAAGGGAAAAGCAACAAATAACATAAAAGGGAATCCCATAAGGTTAACAGCTGATCATTCAGCAGAAACTCTGCAAGCCAGAAGGGAGTGGCAGGACATATTTAAAGTGATGAAAAGGAAAAACCTACAACAAAGATTACTCTACCTAACAATGATCTCATTCAGATTTGACAGAGAAATTAAAACCTTTACAGAGAAGCAAAAGTTAAGAGAATTCAGCACCACAAAATGAGCTTTACAACAAATGCTAAAGGAACTTCTCTAGGCAGGAAGCACAAGAGAAGGAAAAGACCTATAGAAACAATCCCAAAATAATTAAGAAAATGGTAATAGGAACAAAAATATTGATAATTACCTTAAATGTAAATGGAATAAATGCTTCAACCAAAGAAATAGACTGGCTGAATGGATACAAAAACAAGACCTGTATATATGCTGTCTACAAGAGACCCACTTCAGACCTAGGGACACATACAGACTGAAAGTGAGGGGATGAAAAAGATATTCCATGCAACTGGAAATCAAAAGAAAGCTGGCATAGCAATACTCATACCAGACAGAGTAGACTATAAAATAAAGACTATTACAAGAGACATAGAAGGACACTACATAATGATCAAGGGATCAATCCAAGAAGAAGATATAACAATTGTAAATATTTATGCAACCAACATAGGAGCACTTCAATACATATGGCAAATGATAGCAGCCATAAAAGGGGAAATTGACAGTAGCACAATAATAGTAATGAACTTTAACACCCTGCTTTCACCAATGGACAGATCAACCAATATGAAAATAAATAAGGAAACACAGCTTTAAATAACACTTTAAACGAGACGGATTTAATGGATATTTATAGGACATTTCATCCAAAAACAACAGAATACACTTTCTTCTCAAGTGCTCATGGAACATTCTACAGGATAGACCATATCTTGGGTCACAAATCAAGCCTTGGTAAACATAAGAAAATTGAAATTGTGTCAAGAAGCTTTTCCGACAACAACGCTATGAGATTAGATATCAATTACAAGAAAAAGCTGTAAAAAATACAAACACATGGAGGCTAAATAATACACTACTAAATAAACAAGAGGTCACTGAAGAAATCAAAGAGGAAATTAAAAAATAACTAGAAACAAATGACAATGAAAACAGGACAACACAAAACCTATGGGATGCAGCAAAATTAGTTCTAAGAGGGAAGTTTATATCAATACAAGCTTACCTCAAGAAACAAGGAACATCTCAAATAAACAACCTAATCTTAAACCTGAAGCAATTAGGCAAAGAGGAACAAAAACAACAAAACCACCCACATTTAGCAGAATGAAAGAAATCATAAAGATCAGATCAGAAATAAATGAAAAAGAAAGGAAGGAAATGACAGCGACGATCAATAAAACTAAAAGCTGTCTTTTTGAGAAGATAAACAAAATTGAAAAACCATTACCCAGATTCATCAAGAAAAAAAGAGGGAAGACACAGACCAACAGAATTAGAAATGAAAAAGGAGAAGCAACAACTGACACTGCAGAAATACAAAGAATCACGAGAGATTACTACAAGCAACTATTTGCTAATAAAATGGACAACCTATAAGAAATGGACAAATTCTTAGAAAAGCACAACTTACCGAGACGGAAACAGGAAGAAACAAAATATGTAAACAGACCAATCACCATCACTGAAATTAAAACTGTGATTAAAAAACTTCCAACAGACAAAAGCCCAGGACCAAATGGCTTCACAGGCAAATTCTAGCAAACAATTACAGAAGAGCTAACACCTATTCTTCTCAAACTTTTCCAAAATATAGCAGAGGGAGGAACACTTCCAAATATATTCTATGAGGGCACCGTAACCCTGATACAAAAACCAGACACAGATGTCACAAAAAAAGAAAACTACAGGTCAATATCACTGAAGAACATAGATGCAAAAATCCTCAACAAAATTCTAGCAAACAGAATCCAACAGCACATTAAAGGGATCATACACCATGATCAAGTGGGGTTTATTCCAAGAATGGAAGTATTCTTTAATATACACCAATCAATCAATGTGATACAGCGTATTAACAAATTGAAGGAGAAAACCATATGATCATCTCAATAGATGCAGAAAAAGCTTTTGACAAAATTCAACACCCATTTATGGTAAAAACTTTCCAGAATGTGGGCATAGAGGGAACCTACCTCAACATAATAAACACCATATATGACAAACCCACAGCCAACAGTGTTCTGAATGGTGAAAAACTGAAACTTTTCCTCTAAGATCAGGAATAAGATATGGTTGCCCAATCTCCCTGCTGTTATTCAACACAGTTTTTGAAGTTTTAGACATGGCAATCAGAGAAGAAAAAGAAATAAAAGGAATCCAAATTGGAAAAGAAGAAGTAAAGCTGTCACTGTTTGCAGATGACATGATACTATACATAGAGAATCCTAAAGATGCTACCAGATAACTACTAGAGGTAATCAATGGATTTGGTAAGGTAGCAGGATACAAAATTAATGTACAGATATCTCTTGCATTCCTATACCCTAATGATGAAAACTCTGAAAGAGAAATTAAGGAAACACTCCCGTTTACCACTGCAACAAAAAGAATAAAATACCTAGAAATAAACCTACCTAAGGAGACAAAAGAACTGTATGCAGAAAACTGTTAAGACAATGTGAAAGAAATTAAAGATGATACAAACAGGTGGAGAGAAATACCATTTTCTTGGATTGGAAGAATCAATATTTTGTAAATGACTATACTACCCAAAGCAATCTACAGATTCAGTGCGATCTCTATCAAACAACCACTGACATTTTTCACAGAACTAGAACAAAAGTTTTCACAATTTGTATGGAAACACAAAAGACCCTGAATAGCCAAAGCAATCTTGAGAAAGAAAAACGGAGCTGGAGGAATGAGGCTCCCTGACTTTAGACTATATTACAAAGCTACAGTAATCAAGACTGCATGGTACTGGCAAAAAACAGAAATATAGATAAATGAAATAAGATAGAAAGCCAAGAGATATACCCATGCACTTATGACCAACTTACCTTTGATAAAGGAGGCAAGAATATACATTGGAGAAAAGATAGTCTCTTTAATAAGTGATGCTGGGAAAACTAGACAGCTACATGTAAAAGAAAGAAATTAGAACACTTCCTAACACCTACACAAAAATAAACTCTAAGTTGATTAAAGACCTAAATATAAGTCCAGACACTATAAAACTCTTAGAGGAAAACTTAGGCAGAGAACTCTATGACATAAATCACAGCAAGATCCTTTTTGACCCACCACCTAGAGAAATGAAAATAAAAACAAAAATAAACAAATGGGACCTAATGAAACTTAAAAACTTTTGCACAGCAAAGGAAACCATAAACAAGATGAAAAGACAACCCTCAAAATAGGAGAAAATATTTGCAACCCAAGCAACTGACAGAGGATTAATCTCCAAAATATACAAGCAGCGCATACATCTCAATATCAAAAAAACAAACAACCCAATCCAAAAATGGGCAGAAGACCTAAAGAGACATTTCTCCAAGGAAGATATACAGATTGCCAACAAACACATGAAAGGATTCTCAACATCACTAATCATTAGAGAAATGCAAATCAAAACTGCAATGCGGTATCATCTCACATCAAAAAATCTACAAACAATAAATGCCTGAGAGGGTGTGGGAAAAAGGAACCCTCTTGCACTGTTGGTGGGAATGTAAACTGATACAGCCACTATGGAGAACAGTATGGAGGTTCCATAGAAAACTAAAAGTAGGACTACTATATGACCCAGCAATCCCACTACTGGGCATATACCCTGAAAAAGCCATAATTCAAATAGAGACATGTACTACAATGTTCATTGCAGTACTATTTACAATAGCCAGGACATGGAAGCAACCTAAGTGTCCATCATCAGGTGAATGGATATAGAAGATGTGGTACATATATACAATGGAATATTACTCAGCCATAAAAAGAAATGAAATTGAATTATTTGTAGTGAGGTGTATGGACATAGAATCCATCATACAGAGTGAAGTAAGTCAGAAAGAGAAAAACAAATACCATATGCTAACACATATATATTGAATCTAAAAAAAATGGTTCTGAAGAACCTAGGGGCAAGACAGGAATAAAGATGCAGATTTAGAGAATGGACTGAAGTACATGGGGAGGGGTAAGGGTAAGCTGGGACTAAGTGAGAGAGTGGCTTTGACATATATACACTACCAAATGTATAATAGATAGCTAGTGGGAAGCAGCTGCATTTCACAAGGAGATCAGCTTGGTGCTTTTTGATCACCAAGAGGGGTGGGATAGGGAGTGTGGGAGGGAGACTCAAGAGGGAGGGGATATGGGGATATATGTATGCATAAAACTGATTGACATTGTTATACAGCAGGAACATTTTACAACATTGTAAAATAATTATACTCCAATAAAGATGTTAAAACAAACAAACAAACAAACAAAAGAAAACCAAATGAAAAACTAGTGAGTCCCGCGTATGCTAATGGTTTTCTCTGAAGAATAATTTTTCTAAAGGATGAAACAAAGTTTGTAATTTCTGCACAAATTAATATGATTGATATAATTCAAGGTTTTCAAATATTTACTGAGCTGCTGTTTTGTGCCTATCATTTTTCTAGGTGCTGTAGATTTCATTTTTGTAAGCTAAAATATTCAAAAATGTTTCAGAATTATTAGTTTTTTTCAGAATAATAAAGTACGATAATAGTTACTATACTCTTCTATCTAATCAGTGTTTTTTAAAAATTAATTCTTATTGGCATATAGGTGATTTACAATGTTGTGTTAGTTTTTGCTGTACAGCAAAGTGAATCAGTTATAGTTATACATATGTATATGTATATATATACTGTTTGTTAGATTCTTTTCCTATATAGGTTATTACAGAGTACTGAGTAGAGTTCCCTATGCTATACAGTAGGTTCATATTAGTTATGTATTTTATATATAGTAGTATGTATATATCAACCCCAATCTCCCAATTTATCCCTCCCCTGTCCCCCCTTGGTAACCATAAGTTTGTTTTCTACATCTGTGACTGTATTTCTGTTTTGTAAATAAGTTCACTTGTACCATTTTTTTTTTTTTTTAGATTCCACATATAAGCAATGTCATATGATACTTGTCTTTCTCTGTCTGACCAGTATTGAGTGAAAGTCTTGCATGTCAGCTGAATAAGCCTACAGTTACTATAATTCTTCAGGCTAATTGGCAAATAGGCAAATGCTTCTGCCAGTATGACTACCAAACTCTTTTTCTCTGATGGTCTAGTCTCTGGCTAAGGATTGGTTCAGATAAATGGATGTGATTGATTTGGATTATATGTGTGAAGAAGTGAGGTGATAACCAAGTCTGAGTGAAAAGACATAGACCTGTCTTTGAAACTTTGGCTTATTGGAGCAGGAACACTGGGAGTATGAGAGGGGAGTTATTTAGGAAATTTTACAATCTAAGGATCAACTGCTATAACTTCATGGGCAGTTGAGTTGCTAGGTTAGGAAATCTCTTAAATCTATCATAAGGCTAATTTAATTGATCATTTCTAAAAGGCTAAACCAGTAAGGATTTTATTTGGAACTTCATAAAACATTGATTCTTTAGAATACCATTAACATATAATTAGACAAAATATACCTCTTTCCTACAGTGAGTACAAAAGAGTTTTCACTCCAAGGGGATAAGTGTTATGTTGGTTGAGTCTCTGTGTTAAAGAACCATTTTCTTTATTAGAGTGCATGATCAGTTATTGTAAATTTCATTATACCAGCTCTGGCTATAAACAACTTATCCAATATGTCAATATGTAATCTTTTTTATTTTTACTTTTTAAATTGAGATATAGTTGGTGTGCAATATTACATAAGTCACAGGTGTGCAACATAGTGTTTAACAATTTTTAAAGGTTATACTCTATTTATGGATATTATAAAATACTGGCTATATTTCCTATGTTGTACAATGCATCATTGTAGCTTATTTATTTTATACATAATAGTTTGTACCTCTTAATCCCCTAAACCTATTTTGCCTCTCCCCCTTCCCTCTCCTCACTGGTAACCACTAGTTGGTTCTCTATATCTGTGAGTCTGCTTCATTTTTGTTATATTCACTAGTTTGTTGTATTTTTTAAAATCCACATATAAGTGATATCATACAGTATTTGTTTTTCCCTGTCAGACTTATTTCACATAGCATAATGCCTTCCAATTCCATCCATGTTGGTGCAAAGGGCAATATTTTATTTTTTTAATGGCTGAGTAGTATTTCATTGTATATATACACCACATCTTCTTTATCCATTCATCCATTTATTGATGCTTAGGTTGCTTCCATATCTTGGCAATTGTAAATAATGTTGCTATGAACATCAGGGTGCATGTATCTTTTTGAATTAGTGTTTTTGTTTCTTTCAGATACATATACAAGAGTGGAATTGCTGGGTCATATGGCAGTTCTATTTTTAGTTTTTTGAGAAATCTCCATATTGTTTTCCACAGTGGCTGCACCAACTTACAATCCCACCAACAGTGTACAAGGGTTTCCTTTTCTTCACATCCTCACCATTTGTTACTTGTGTTCTTTTTTGGGAATAGCCATTCTGACAGGTGTGAGGTGATATCTCGTGGTTTTAATTTTCATTTCTCTGATGATTAATGATGTTGAACATTTTTTCATGTGCCTGTTGGCCATTTGTGTGTCTTCTTTAGAAAAGTATCTATTCAGGTCTTTTGCCTGTTTTTTTAAACATCTTTATTGGAGTATAATTGGTTTACAATGTTGTGTTAGTTTCTGCTGTATAACAAAGAATCAGCTATATGTATACATATATCCCCATATCCCCTCCCTCTTGTGCCTCCTTCTCACCCTCCCTATCCCACCCCTCTAGGTGGTCACAAAATTCAGAGCTGATCTCCCTGTGCTATGCAGCTGCTTCTCACTACCTATTTTACATTTTGTAGTGTATATATGTCAATGCCATTTTCTCACTTTGTCTCAGCTCACCCTTCCCCAACCCCTGTGTCCTCAAGTCCATTCTCTACGTCTGTGTCTTTATTTCTGTCCTGCCCCTAGGTTCATCAGAACCTTTTTTTTTTTTTAAGATTCCATGTATATGTGTTAGCATATGGTATTTGTTTTTCTCTTTCTGACTTACTTCACTCTGTATGACACACTCTAGGTCCATCCACCTCACTACGAATAACTCAGTTTTGTTTCTTTCTATGGCTGAGTAATATTCCATTGTATGTATGTGCCACGTCTTCTTTATCCATTCATCTATTTATGGACACTTATGATGCTTCCACATCCTGGTTATTATAAATAGTTCTGCCCATTTTTAAATCAGGTTGTTTGTTTTTTAGATGTTGAGTTGCATGATCTGTTTATATATTTTGGATATTAATCCCTTATCAGTCATATTGTTAGCAAATACTTTCTCCCATTCAGTAGATTGCCTTTTCATTTTGCCAGTGAATTCATTTGTTCTTTAAAAGCTTTTAAGTCTAATTAGTTTTTGTTGTTGTTTTTGCTTTTATTTCCTTCTCTTTAGAAGAAAGATCCAAAAAAATTTTGCTACTATTCATGTCAAAGAGTGTTCTGCATATGTTTTCTTCTAAGAAACTTTTATGTTTTCTGTTCTTACATTTAGGTGTCTAATCCATTTTGAGTTATTTCTGAATATGGTTCAAAGGAATGTTCTAATCTCATTGTTTTACAAGTATCTGTCCAGTTTTCCCAGTACCACTTATTGAAGAGACTGTCTTTTTCTCCATTATATATTCTTGCCTCATTTGTTATAGATTAATTGACCATAAGTGCCTAGGTTTATTTCTGGGCTCTCTATTCTGTTCCATTGATCTGTGTGTCTGTTTTTGTGCCAGTACCATGCTGTATATACTACAAGACTACTGATTACTGTAGCTTTGGAGTATAGTCTGCAGTCAGAGAGCATGATTCTTCCAGCTCTGTTCTTCTTTGTTAAATTTTATTTTTTATTTTTGGCTATTTGTGGTATTTTGTGTTTTTATACAAATTTTAAAATTGTTTGTCCAAGTTCTGTAAAACATACCCTTGGTATTTTGATAGGGATAGCAATCTGTAGATTGCTTTGAACAGTATGTTTATTTTAACAGTATTAACTCTTTTAATCTGTGAACATGGTATATCCTTCCATCTGTTTGTGTCATCTTCAATTTCTTTCATTAGTGTCATAGTTTTCTGAGTATAGGTCTTTCACCTCCTTAGGTAGGTTTATTCCTAGGTATTTTATTCTTTATGATGTGATGGTAAATGAGATTGTTTCCTTAATTTCTCATTCTGATACTTCATCATTAGTGCATAGAAATGAAACAGATTTCTGTGTATTGATTTTGTATCCTGCAAATTTACTGAATTCATTGATGAGCTGTAGTAGTCTTCTGGTGGCATCTTTAGGATTTTCTATGTATAGTATCATGTCAACTGCAAAAAGTGACAGCTTTACTTCTTCCATTCCAATTTGGGTTCCTTTTATTTCTTTATCTTGTCCAGTTGCTGTGGCTAGGAATACCGATATTATGTTGAATAAAAGTGGCAAGAGTGGGCATTCTTGTCTTGTTCCTGATCTTAGAGGAAATAGTTTTAGCTTTTCAACATTGAATATGATGTTAGCTGTGGGTTTGTCATATATGGCCTTTATTATGTTAAGGTATGTTCCCTGTATGCCCACTTTCCTAAGAGTTTTTATCATAAATGGATATTGAATTTTGTTGAAATCTTTTTTTGCATCTATTGATATGATCATATGACTTTTATTCTTCATTTTTTTAATGTGGTGTATTACATTGATTGACTTGCAGATATTGAAAAATCCTTGCATTACTGGAATAAATCTCACTTGATCATGGTGCATGATCCTTTTAATGTATTGTTGGATTTGGTTTGCTAATATTTTGTTGAAGATTATTGTGTCTATGTTCATCAGTAACATTGGCCTGTCATTTTCTTTTTTTGGGATATCTTTGTTTGGTTTTGGTATCAGGTTGAGGCTTGCCTTGTAAAATGAATTCAGAAGTGATACTTCCTCTACAATTTTTTTGAGTAGTTTGAGAAGGACAGGTGTTAATTCTTGTCTAAATATTTGGTAGAATTCACCTGTGAAGCCACCTGGCCTTGGACTTTGTTTGGAATTTTTAAATTACTGATTCAATTTCATTCCTGGTAATTGTGTGTTCATATTTTCTATTCCTTCTGGTTCAGTTTTGGGAGATAGTACATTTCTAAGAGTTTGTCCATTTCTTCTATGTTGTCCATTTTATTGGCATATAGCTGTTCATAGTAGTCTCTTATGATCTTTTTTATTTCTGTAGTGTCTATTGTAACTTCTACTTTATCATTCCTGATGTTATTTATTTGGGTCCTCTCTCTCTCTCTCTCTCGTTTTCTTGATGAGTCTGGCTAATTTTATCTTTTCAAAGAACCAGCTCTTAGTTTAATTGACCTATTCTAATCTTTTGCCTCTACTTCATGTACTTCTGCTCTGATCTTAAAATTTCTTTCCTTGTCCAAACTTTGGGTTTTGTCTTTTCTTCTTTTGTTCCTCTAGGTGTAACGTTAGGTTGTTTATTTGAGATTTTTCTTGTTTACAAAAGTAAGCTTGTATCAATATAAACTTTCTTCTTGGAACTGCTTTTGCTGCATCCAATAGGTTTCGGATTGTTGTGCCAGGCTTTCTGCCCAGTTGGCTGTGCAGCCAGTGGGAGAAATTAGGGCTGGTGCAGCCCACTGGATGTTGGGGGTTGCGTTTCTCTGACCCTGTCTGTGTGTCTTGTAAACCTTGGTTTTCTTATCTGTTAATTGAAGAGAGGTAACAGGACCTATTTCCAGGAAGGTTGGGGGAAATAAATGAGGCAACACACACTCAGCTCTCACAAGGCTTACCAAATATTAACTACAATAATTGTGCTCCTTGTACTTTTTCTTAAATAAGTAACACAACATACAATGTAAAGTATTTGTTTTCTCTTATTTCCCATCCTTCACCCCACAAGCTATGAGAATACCATTGATAATTATGTTAATGAAAGGTCAGAGTTTACAAACAGGACCACTTTCTGGATATTTGACCTTAGGAAAACTACTTAACTTCTCATTGTCTCTATTTTTTCATTTGTGAAATAGGAATGATAGTACTTATCTCTATAAGAGATTACCTTATAGACTATTATCTTATAGACTTATAAGTCTATTGTAAGGAATAAATAAAGCATTCAGGTAATGGTAATAGAATAAGATTTAGTATCAATACATACCTTATTATATTAACTTAAAAATGTTTTTATGTATATAATCTCATTTGGCTATGACTGTAGTTTTTCTAGGTGAGACTTTTTAGTAGATACTAAGCCACCTTGGGCCTTTTCCAAAACATATACAAATAGACATTTCACTTGAAGTGCTTTTGGCATGGACACCTCAGTGTTATTATCAGGGTCTGAAAGTCCAAACATAATCCTTATCCACCCATCTGCTAGGCCTGAAAATCAATAACTGCAGGTACTTTCCAATTTAAATGGCATCAATCATTTATACTTGAGTGTAGATGCATTCATAACATTGGGACATTTCCTGAAAGTTTTGACAGGAGATGTAGGGTGATTGGATAAAGCTTAAGTATCTTGGGTGCCTGAAGAGGTCACCAGAAAGGTTAAAAGCCCTGAATCAGGAAAGTTAAAAATGTTAGATGGCACATGTCATCTACTTAGGATGTTTGCCTATGGCTCACCCCAAATGTCATCTCCTTCTTGATAGACAGATACCCTAACTGCATTGGCAACTCCTTCAAAGATGTTTTTACTCCCTCACGGTAGAGAAGATATTTTCATTTTTGTCACAGACCCTTTTGATGAAATAAAAGTGTCATGCCATTGAAAGGAGTTATTAATTCTAAATAAATCAGAATCTCAAATGTGTTTAATTAATTTCTGGTAAAATGTCATTGGATAATAACAACAATTCCAAATCTTAAATAAAATGAAACTGACTTAATTATGCCTGACGTGCTTTGAATGTATTGATTAAAATTCCTGTCCTTTCAAATCTAGGTACTGCATGATAGAGAAAACCTCCAATATCACTTTCCTGTGCCCTGGCTCAAGATTTCCATGTTTTTTACTGGACAAATATGTAGTACTTTGCTTGATCCTAGTGTGTGTTCACAAAATGACTATATCCTGCCAGTCTATGTGGAAGAGCAAACTGTGGCAATTTGATCTTGCTTTGTTTTAGCTGCTGTGCAAGAATCAAAGGAACCAGACATATTTTTTCCTTGCCCTTAAGTTACTAGGATCTCAGAAGATGACTTCTATTTAGATTTTGGTAAGAGAAGGACCACTAGAAATAAAGAAAAGAGACAAGAGCTAGGAAAGAAAAAGCAAAGATATCTTGATATAGGGAAAAAATGTGAGTGTCCTCAAGATGGGGAAAGGACGAGAGTATTGAGACATTTTTATCTCAGATCTAGTGTGCAGTGTCCTGGATGGGAGAGGCAGAGGTTGGCTTTGCTGTCTAAGGCTGAGGTTAGTAGCAAAGACCACTGGGAGTTGCAGGAATATTGGATGCAGCAAAAGCAGAAGGTGGGACTCAACAGCAGCATTGGTAGCAGAAAGAGTAATCATATTGGCACCAAGCTTTCAGGAGAGACATATTCTTATATAGTGATATACTGCATCTCATATTCTTCTTCAATCTTGCAGTTTGTTGAGTAAGTTATAAGTTAAAATAAAAATCAGTAATATTCAAAACCTAATCTGTAGCTTGCAAATCATAGTCTGAGAAATAAGAGTATCGTATAACCACCATGACACATCTAAAACTATTAATTATGTAAGCCCATATATCAGGATTTTAAAAATACCTAGGAGAAATGATTCACCATACCAGTCCACAGAAGCAGAAGCAAGGCTGGTGGAAAGTCTGAAGAGGGGGTCATCCATAACATAAATTTGATATTGAGTTTGGGTCTTGTTGGGAGAGTCTTAGAATTTTGAAAGGGTCTTGCTGGAAGGTTTAATCTTAGTTTAAGTGTTAAAAGAACTTTCAGTGAGAGGGAGTGTGTGGTAGTTCAGTCTAAACAAATGTGAGTGTGGTATATTTGAGGAAATGCAAGTAGCTTAGAACGGCTGAAGGAAAGGATGTTAGCCTGTTAGCAGGCTGTTGAAGCAACTCAGACCAGAGAGGCAGAAGTGCTGGTAATGGTAGTGAGGAAATGAATTTTATAGTTATTTAGGAAATTACTTTCAGTGAACTTTTATCCTTAATCATATGCATATTTAAGAGAGAGGTAGTAATTTCAGATACCTTGTAGCTTTCCAGATTGGGAAACTGGGTGGTGTCTTTTATCAATTTAGGGAGCACAGGAAAAGGAGCACTTTTGAGGGAGGGTGTTTTGATCCACTGCTCTTTCAGAGACCTTTTTTCAAAAGCTTATCCTAAGCCTCCATATAATAAGTTGAATTTCCCATCTATTGTGTTGCTTAAGGCAAAATAAACTACATCAACTCACAATCACCAAAGCAATAGATGCATTTAGGTTTTCCAGATCAGTTGTGATGCAGCAGAAATATAATATGTAGTAAATTGCATGTAATATAATGCTGGAAGACTCCTTCCCCTATGTCATTACTGCCCAGCTGTCCTGAGTCTGCATGTGACCTTAAGAAATTAGCCTGAGAAAGGAACTAGAAAGAGGCAAAGACTATGATGTTTGGGAAACCTGGAAATTCTACCTGTGTTGTGTATGAATTTATTCTTGCTACATGTCCATGGAAAGATCTGAGCATGTGCAAGGGCCTGTCCAATTTCTAGTGAATTGAGAAGGGGACTGTGAATTCGGTTTTGGGTTGAGTGTCAGACAGCCTGAAAAGTCTGGTATTGTGACCCTTAATAAGGTCACAAGTTGGTGTGAGCTATATGAGGGTAGATAACTTTACATATATGAGGCCTGCACCTTTATCTTCAATGACCCTATCCTGACCTTGTTTCTGGGAGTCAGGTTGATTTTGAAGGTAATAGGGGCTTGTATTTTAGTGAAAGCATTGCAGACATGTTGGTATGGGGAGAGATTCAGGGGGCAATTACAACTAGGCCTGGAGTTCAAGATGGCTTTCTGAGTTGGATATTTAGGAGACTTTTCTGTATGTCTTGTGAACCCTAAATTGACTACTTTGAAGATCCTTAACTCATTTTCCCTCATCATTTTAAATAATAGATAGTCATCTACCCAGTACAGTGTTATAAAGTCTTTAGATTACCTTTAAAAGTCCACTAAAGTTTTACCATTTTAAGTTTAAATACACTTAAATTAGAAGTAATAATTTTTTGATTTGTAATAGGACTTATAGATTTTTATGTTGTATAGGCAATGAAGAAGTTCTCATGTATTAACTAAAGTGTACTGTAAGTTGAGAAACTTAATTATGTAAAAGATTAAAACTTTTCAAACTCTTAATTACCTTGAGATGTTTGTAGAATGTAGATATTACTTATTAAATTCTTGTTGGGTTGTCCAAAAAGTTCATTTGGGTTTTTCCATAACATCTTATGGAAAAACCCGAACAAACTTTTTGGCCAACCCAATATATAAGCAGGTACTATATCTCATGCTATATATAATCAGGCAAAAAAAAAAAAAAAAGACATCCTAATCTTTTAGAACTTTCCAGTTTAATACACAGTAAAAAAGATAAACAGAAATACAGTGATGTGTGTTCCAAATTAAAGAATATGGGGAGAGATGTTAGATACATGAACACAGCTAACCAAATTGTGCGTTGGACATTTGATACCAAATATGTAGTATTTCAATATTAATTATGCTTAAGAGGTAGATGTAGTATTACTTTTTACTCCAATATGACTTCAGAATTTAATCAGATCTGTCACAAACAGTTAAAACATAACAAAACTAAACTAAAGCAAAGCAAGAAGCCCAATGTTATGTTTTCCAGTTTCATTTTGTCTTCACCTTATTCTCACATCTACCTGGGCAAATGCCATAGCAACATTTTAGATTAAGTTATCTTTAATTTTTAAACTAAATATTAGCTGACAATTGGCAAAATAACTTTCAAAAAGAGAAGAGTTTACACTGTTTGTTCCTGTAGAAGATAATCTCCCCATCCAGGGCCTGTATGTAGAGACCTTTAATGTTTAATTATAACCTGGCAGCATTGCAGACAATGTGATTATCATCAACTTTTAAAAAAATTTGAAGTATAGTTGATTTACAATGTTGTGTTAGTTTCAGGTGTACAGCAAAATGGTTCAGTATATGTATATGTATATATATATATATATATATATATACACACGCACACATATATACTGAATATATATATATTTTTTTCCAGATTCTTTTTCATTATAGGTTATTACAAGACACTGAATATAGTTCCCTGTGCTATACAGTAGGTCCTTATTGTTTATTTATTTTAAATATAGTATATGTATCTGTTAATCCCAAACTCCTAATTTATCACTGCCCCCCTTTCCCCTTTGGTAACTATAGTTTGTTTTCTATGTCTGTGAATCTGTTTCTGTTTTATAAATAAGTTCATTTGTATCATTTTTTAAGGTTCCACATATAAGTGATATCATATATTTGTCTTTCTCTGTCTGACTTGCTTCACTTAGTATAATAATATCTAGGTCCATCCATGTTGCTGCAAATGGTATTATTTCATTTTTTATGGCTGAGTAATATTCCATTGTGTGTGTGTGTGTGTGTGTGTGTGTGTGTGTGTGTGTGTATATATATATATATATATATATAATACATATACACCACACATCTTCTTTATCTATTCATCTGTCAATGGACACCACTTAGATTGCTTACATGTTTTGGTTATTGTAAATAGTGCTGCTATGAAGATTGGGGTGCATGTATCTTTTTGAATTAGAGATTTTATCTTTTCTGGATATATCAACTTTTTAGGACAGGCCTAATAATGGGAGATTTGTAGTGTAGTTTATAAAGATAAAGACTTAGCATTATAATTTCTTCAATTCCTTTAGAGGTTGTGCAATGAGAGTCTTTACTTCTAGTTCCTTTTCATTTGCATGTTTTTCATTCTTTTTTGTGATCAATCTGTTTAATTATACATTTGAAGTGGCTAAATCTGCAATGAGTCTGGGACTATTGGCCAGGCAGAAGCATCTGGGAGTGCTTTGGGCCAGAAGAAGGCTCCATGAAATCCTTTGGATCCTCTTTGGCTCAATGATGCTTATTGGCAGCAGGCAGAAGTAGGGGATAGAAGAGGAGTTGAGCTGAGTGCACCTCCTCTGGGTAAATAATGCTATTTGCTGGTGATATTTTTCTTGAGGAAAATGACATGACTAAACAATTTTCTTACTTATTCTGAGTTTTTAGTCTAATTTTAGGAAAAAAAGAGGCTAACATGAATCTACCTTTTTTTATTTTCACTTTTATAAGTATTCAACTAATAACACTGAGCTTCACTAAGTGCCAGGAAGTGGTTTAGGTGCCAAGAACATAGCATAAATGAAGACAAAGTCCCTGCCTTTATGATTAGTTTCTAGAACAAAGCCTCTTTGAGACTGTAGGCTGGGTTTTTATTATTTATCACTTTTTCCCTTCTTTTCTTATTTTGTGAATGTTGTTGCAATTTGGGGTAAAAATGGGCATGTGAACTCACCTCATCTTTCTTCCCTACTCTTGGGAGGCTGCGGCCTGAAGAAAACACATTTCATGCTGCCTGTTTAAGGGGCAGAGCACCATGTGTGAAGGAATGAGGTTGTTCAATGCTGCCTGTGGTGAATGGTAAATCTGTCTATTCTGGGTTTTAGTATAAGGAAGACCATTTCTGCTACATGCCTAAGTGATGTTTTATCAAAACTTTATTAATAATGTTGATATCTTGATCTTTATGTATCTGTTTAAAATTTTTTGGATCTTATTTTTCAAATTATTTGAAACATGGGCAGGAAAAATGGATGTTATTTATTAGACCCCTTAAACCACCAAATTCTAGTGAAGATTTCAAGAATATTGACAGAAAGGTAAAATCTGACTTTTGATGAGCAAAATAACCTTGACTAGGTTATTTTTAGTTTGATGTTGTTTCTTCAAACTGGATTTTTGAACTTTGCCATGGTTTATATTATTCCATGTGGCTGGATTTTACAGTCAAGGACTCACTTTTAACTGTTCTAACCTAGGCAGGTAGCTTTAGTCATATTGGATTTTCACAATGACAAGACACTACAACTTAATATGGTTTTTCTACAAACAAGGGACTCTTTTCAGCTTATAGGGATAGGCCAATATTCATAAGACCCAGAGTACATGGTTCATGAGTCTCACCTACTCTTCTATGATGGTTTAGTGCAGAAGACACAGGATACTCTACGAACCTCAAGTATCATGGGATTTATAATTGAAATTACCCTAAGATGTGTTGATGCTGGTGTTTTCTTGATCTTAAGAGAAGTTGTCAATGGAAGAACTTTTTAAAAATTGTGCCATGAATGTTGCATGGTTAATAGTGATTATAGTAATGCCACTGATTACATGATGTATGTACCCCAAATTCAGAAAGGTAAAAATAGGAAAAGATAGATTTTAGAATTGATGAAATATATAGGTGTTTTGAAGATTATTGGACATACTGAAAGAACTAAAATTTCTCAGTTAGACCTCCTGAAAAAATTTACAAGACAATATAGGGCTGATCCACCGAGAAAGATACTACCTCTGATATAACACTTAAACTTATATTATAACAAGAATCTATTGCCACTATCACACTGCTTTTCATACTCAGGAGACTGGAAAATAGGCACTGAAATTCTACCCAAGAAAGCCACACATTTCTAAACTTTTTTTTTTTGCAAGAAACACTGTCTAAGAGCCATAGGAAGATGACCTCTGCCTTATGTTCATTTATTTAGTCTCACAAGAGTTCATCTAATTGGTAGAACCTAATTTGCATTAAGAATCCCAGCTGCATGTGAGTTTGGTGAGTGTAGATTGTAGCTTTCCAACTTCTCCAATTAAAATAATATAGAATGGGAATTGAGTAGTGACTCTTCAATATTAAGTACCTTAAGTAAGAGTGAAAGTCTCAGAAGATGCTGAATAAGTGGGTCTTAGTGTGCAGGTTGTTGCATTTTTACCTTAAACTACCTGGGTTTATATATAGAGCACCAAAAGTGACTCAATAGATCCAGGTAGGTGTTAGCCTTAATTAGGGGTTGTAACAGTGGACGGGTAGATTATAGGGAAAAGATTGCCTGATGGGTGGTATTATCCATCTCAGGAGAATGAAAGCAGAAAAGATTTTGTGAGCAATGATTTCTTTTCACAGATCCAGAAGTTACTGATTTCATCTTTCTCAAGATGGGACATCTTAAAGACAAACGTTCGATGGATATCATAGGAAAACAAATGCCAGCTAGAATTGAAAGAGGAAGTAAAAGGAGGGCAGGTATTTAATCTCCAAAATGTTTAAGTTTATATTTCAATATATCTGGTGTTTATAGACTCTACATATCTGACAGACTGGCTGGCAACCTGACAAGATAAAACAAATACTTTTTTCTAACAAAGACAATATATTGTATTTAAAAAATATGTAGACTTTATTGATAAAATAGAATTTATTTTTTAGAGCAGTTTCAGGTTCAGAGCAAAATTACGTAAAAGGTACATTTATTTCCTATATATGCCCTGTCCCTATGCATACACAACCTCTCTTATTGTCAACATTTTTGATCAGAGATATAGATTTGTTACAACTTATGAACCTACAAGGACACATTCTTTTTATTATTATTATTTTTTTGCGGTACGCGGGCCTCTCACTGCTGTGGCCTCTCCCTTTGTGGAGCACAGGCTCTGGACACGCAGGCCCAGCGGCCATGGCTCACGGGCCCAGCCGCTCCGCGGCATGTGGGATCTTCCCGGACCGGGGCACGAACCCGTGTCCCCTGCATCAGCAGGAAGACTCTCAACCACTGAGCCACCAGGGAAGCCCAAGGACACATTCTTAATGACTCAAAGTCCATAGTTTACATGAGGGTTCACTCTTGGCATTGTATATTCTATGGGTTTGGACAAATGTATAATTACATGTTTCCATCATTATGTATCATACAGAATACTTTTACTGCCTTAAAAATCTTCTACAATCTACATAGTCATCCCTCTCTCCCCTCAGCTCCTGGCAACCACTGATCTTTTTATTGTTTCCATACTTTTACCTTTTGCATAATGTCATATAGTTGGAATCATAAAGTATGTAGCCTTTTCAGACTGGCATCTTTTACTTAGTCATATGCATTTAAAATCCTTCCATGTCTTTTCATGGCTTTAAATCTCATTTCATTTTAGTGCTGAATAATAGTTCATGTAGATAGTTTATCCATTTACCTACTGAAGGATGTCTTAGTTGCTTCTAAGTTTTGACAATTGTGAATAAAGCTGCTCCAAATATCCTTGTACAGGTTTTTGTGTGGACATAAGTGTTCAGCTCATTTGGATAAGTACCAGGGAGTGTGACTCTTGGCTTGTATGGTAAGAGAATATTTAGTTATGTTTAGAAACTGCCGTGCTGTTTTCCAAAGTGGCTGTACCATTTTTGCATTCCCACGAGCAATAAATGAGAATTCCTCTTGCTCCAAATCCTTGTTGGCATTTGGTATTGTCAGTGTTCTGTATTTTTGCCATTCTAATAAGTATGTAGTAGTATCTCTTTTTTATTTTAATTTGCATTTCTCTGATATCATGATGTTGAGCATCTTTTCATGTTTATTTGCCATCTGTTTATCTTCTTTGGTGAGGTGCCTGTTCAGATCTTTTGCCCATTTTTTAATCAGGTTATTTGTTTAATCAGGTTATTTATTGCTCAGTTTTAAGATTTCTTTGTATACTTTAGATATACAAAGTTCTTCATCACACGTTTTTTTGCAAATATTTTCTCCCAATCTATAGCTTATCTTCTCATTCTCTTGATGTTGCCTTTCACAGAGGAGAAATATTTAACTTTAACAAAATGCAACTTATCAATTATTTCTTTCATGGATCATATTTTTCTTCTGACTTCACTCAAGATTTTTTTTTTTATCTTGGTTTTCTGTGGTTTTAATATGAAATGCCTAGGTGTAGGTTTTTGATAGTTTTGTTGCTTGGTGTTCTCTGAATTTCCTGGATCTGTGGTTTGTTTTCTGTCAGTAATTTTGGAAAATTCTCATTACTACTTCAAATATTTCCTCTGCTACTTTCTCTTATTTTCTGGTATTCCAATCACACCTATGTTACTACTTTTAAAATTGTCTTGCAGTTCTTTGTCTTCAGTTTCTTTTCTTTTCCTTTTCATTCTATTTCTTTGCATTTCAATTTGGGAAGTTTCTTTTGATTATCTTCAAACACACTGATTTCTTGCCTCAGCCTTGCCCAGTCTACCAATGAATCCATCAAAAGCATTTTAAATTTTTATTACAGTGCTTCTGATTTCTAGTATTTGCTTTTGAATCTTTACTGGAATTTCCATCTCTCTACTTATAGTACACATCTGTTCTTGCATGTTGTCTACTGTTTTTCATTGAAGCCCTTTAAATATTAATCATAGTTATTTTAAATTATCTTTCTAATAATTCAAACATCTGTATCATACTTTAGTCTAGTTTTATTGCTTGCTTCCTCTTGAGACTGTGCTTTTTTCTTGCCTTTTAGCAAGCTATGTAATTTTTTGTTGGAAGATAGACATGATATGTTGGGTGATACAAACAGGTAAATAGGCCATTAGTGTGAGGTTTTATGTTAATCTGACTAGGAGTTTGGCTAAGTTTAATTTTTGCTGTACCTCTAGGTGCCAGAGGCTTTCAGTTCCTCTAGTGTCCTTCTATTTGTCTTCCCTGTTGACTTTGGGCTTCCCTAAGGTTCCTCTTCAGAGAGACTCTGTGTCTTGCAGCTCTTTCAGCTGTAATCCATTGTTATTATACTAGAGCCCCATAAGTGTGGTGAAAAGTCATGGAAGAAGAGAAACATTTTGTAATCTTTTGGTTAAATCTCCATTTTTAGTGGGACTGTGTTCCTGGGTCTTCATGGGTGTTTTATAGCCATTTCCCTCTTTTCAGTGAGACAGAAAGGCTAGAGGGGGCTACAGTGGTAGAAATGCCTTACTTGGAGGTGAAATAAGACTATGGGAAAGTCTTTCTGACTGGAGAATTGTCCTTTGTTAGGGAGAATGGACTGAATGTGTTTTATAATGATTATCTTTTCTTTCCTAGCCAGACCCAGAAAGAATCTTTCTCTACTCTTCACCATGCGTAGCTGGATTCCTGGTGGTAAAGCCCCCAGGATTTTCTCACTGTCACAGTAATCCATGCTCTTCAGTCTCCAACAATTTGTCAGAATTATCTGTGTTCCTACTATGTTATAGGTCTGGTCTAGTCTGCATATCTCATCTATGAATCTTGTATTCATCTATGTCTCTAGATTTCAGGGTGATGATTTTCCGTGTGACCTCAGTTCTCAAATTAGTTAAGAAAAGTCATCGATTTTCAACTGTTCAGCTTATTCCTGTTATAAGAACAGTTTTGATGACTTCCAAGATCTTTATAGGTTGGAACTGAAACTGGAAGTCCCTCTGTTAGGCTTTTATGGGTAACACAGACAATTTATAGGATGAGAAATAGAATAGGAGAGAGAGTCTCAATATTGGAGAGAGTAGTCTCAGATTTTTTTTTGATTGAGGTGCTGCTTGAAAGTATTTCAGTACATTTTGGAGGCAAAATCAACACTACCAATCAGGCTGATCATAACAAGACATTAGCATTGACCATAGCTTCATGAAGGTGGAAGCAAAGAAAATTCTCATCATCTCCTTAAAAATGAGATAATTATAACTTGCAGGACCATCATCATGATTGTAAAGCTCAAATGGCTAAGAGATTAAAAACTGAGGAAATGTTAGAAGGGGCACTTATTCCCTATTCCTGTTTCCTTCCAGGCAGCTCCATTAGATTTATACTCTGGATCTGTCTTTACCTTCTCACTCTTCTCCAGAGCTGGAACACGACTTACCCTTGATGATTGTGAGAGAGGAACCAGGCATGCACACATCCACTCTTTTACTGTTCTTGAAAACCAGTTACCTGTAAATTGTATCCATTCTGTTCTGCTCCTCTAAGCATTTAGAGGGTCAGGTCCCACCTGGGGAAGACTGCAGTGTCCTGTGTAGCTCTGTAACTCTGGCAAGTATGCCTATTTTGGTTTTGTAATTAAAAATTCTATATCACCTCACACTTAAGCCATCTCATACAACCTAGGCTCTATCAGTAATAAAAGGATTATTTTGATTTCCATTTTATTTACTTTTTTTTTTTTAATGTTCAGCTCCATGCTAAGTAGCATTTATTTTTAATGTTCATTTACAAAGAACACTACAATCAGAATAATTCTGTGGAGGAAACAAATAACATTTCCCCTATAGAGAAGGCAAAAAAAAAAAAATCCACTTAGAGTCTGGAAATAGTTATTGCTGTCTCTAACTGCAAGTGTGTGTGTGTTTTTTTTTTTAACACCTTTATTGGAGTATAATTGCTTTACAATGGTGTGTTAGTTTTTGTTTTTATAACAAAATGTATCAGCTATACATATACATATATCCCCATATCTCCTCCCTCTTGCATCTCCCTCCCACCCTCCCTATTCTACCCCTCTAGGTGGTCACAAAACACCAAGCTGATCTCCCTGTGCTATGCGGCTGCTTCCCACTAGCTATCTATTTTACATTTGGTAGTATATATAAGTCCATGCCACTCTCTCACTTCATCCCAGCTTACCCTTCCCCCTCCCAGTGTCCTCAAATCCCATAAAGTATTTATTTTTCTCTTTCTGACTTTCTTCACTCTGTATGACTATTCAAATAGTTTTACATTTACAGAAGAGTTGGACAGGTAGTATAGATAGTTCCTATAACCTGACACAGTTTCCCCATTCTTAACATCTTATATTACCATGGTAATTTTGTCACAACTAAGAAACAAACATTGGTAGATAATTAGTAACTGCATTCTAGGCTTAATTTAGATTTCATAAGTTTTTTTCTCTAATGCCCTTTTATTGTTCCAGGATCAAATTTTTCATCAATTGGTCTAGAACAATCAGACCTTCCTTGTTTTTTATAACTTCTACAGTTTTGAGGTGGTTGAATATTTTGTATATAAGATGTTATGGAAAAACCCGAATGAACTTTTTGGCCAACTAAATAGAATGGTCAATTTGAATGTGTATGCTGTTTCTCTCATAGTTAGAAAGAGATTATGGATTTGAGGAAGAATACCATAGAGGTGAAGTGCTGCCCTCATCACACCAGACTGGGGTCCGTGCTATCAACATGACTTATCACTGATGATATAAACCTTGATAACCTGGCCAAGGTAGTGTTTTCCAAGTTTAGCAAAACTGTAAAGTTACTCCTTCCATTCCTTTTTTCCATAATGTGATTGTTGGAAACAAGTCACTGTACAGTTCACACTCAACGGGAGATACTTAACAATTTTTGATTTAACTTGAAATTATAACGTAGGCAGAGCAGAGAGTTGATATTTATCAGACCCCATGCAACCTCAACATTAGTAAATATTCACCTGCAGGGTTAGTCATGAGAACAGATCCCCTAGGTGGATAGAAAGGGCATCATGGTGAGATGAAAAGGAGTGGGTTTCATGGCCAGGGACTTCTCTGAGGTGGGCAACCAGCCAGAGACTGGCAATTGGTACAAAACAGGGTCTGAAGGCTAGAATTAAGGGGAGAGACAATATGTTCCCACAGGAGGATTTTTAGTACTTTGAGCATCAGCTAAGGAATACAGCATTTGACCAAACCCACACCAGGTAATCAGTTCCTCAGTGAGTTCCACAATTGAAAAATAAACCAATTTTCCTGTTTTGATTTGTATGAAAACTCAACGTTCTTTTGCTTGTTTTACCACATGTGTGTGTGACTAATTGATGGTAAGGAAAAACCAAATTAACTTTTAAGGGCAACCTTAGCCCCTGGGTCATCTTTGCTAAGGAAAGACAAATGGTAGGTGAAAAGACAAAATAAAGCCTTCCTCTGTAAACAAAGTTTTCTCACTTTAAATCAAATACCAAGGAAACTAATTTAATTTTGTGCTGTTTTCATCCTAAACCTCTTACACTCAGTAGGTTATTACTACTATAAAACTGACATTATTAACAGCTTCTTTAATCCATAAAAAAAAAAGGTGGGTCACTGGCTTGTTTGTTAGTTGTAGAATTTTTATCTTATCAACTTATTCTTTTCCAACTAAAATGACCTTAATTTTTATACTTTTACTTTAAATATCAGATAAACTTTTAAAATTTACATTTGTCAAAAAGTGTGTCTGAAAAGGACAGCTTCATAGACAACAGCTGAAAAATCACTCATATTTCAAGATAACAAGTGAATAGTTGGGGGATAAACCTCGATACAGTAAATTCTCTGGACCTGCTAATATTTTCTTAGATTTTTTTTCTATTTTGTTCTTAATGTTTTGATAATTATATACCCATATATGACTTTCTTTATGCTTTGTTTAACTTTTTTTTATTATATAAGTAATTCATGTCCATTGTGCAAAGTTGAAAAACAGAATATTAAAATGGAGACTATCCTGAAGCTATTTATTTTCAACAAATATTTGTGAAGCATCTATTATTGGCAGTCTAAGTGCTAGAGTTGTGAAGCATCTATTATTGGCACTCTTCTAAGTGCTAGAGTTGTAAAACAGAAAAATCCATGCCCTCATGGAGCTTTCATTCTACTGGAAAAAGACAGAAAAAAAAGTAAAATATGTGTTTTAAAGGATGTAATATGTGCTATGGAAAAAAAAAAAAAAAACCAGGAAGGAAGAATGGGAGTGCGTGGGGAAAGATTACATATTAAAATAGAGCTTTGAGGGAAACCTTACTTAAAAACTGACATTTGAACAAAGAATTGAAGGAGTTGAGGGAGAGAGCCAAGTGTAAGCCTGGAGCAAGAGCTTTCTAGGGAGAGCAAACAGTAAGTACAAAGGCCCTATAGCAAGGCTTTTACTGGGGTGAGGTAGTTGACAAGCGTTTGAGGGGTTTAACAGAGGAGAGATTTAATGAGTTAGCTTTTTAAAGGATCACCTTGGTTGCTCTGTGAGAACAGACACAGGGTAAGGATGAAGGCAGAGAAACCAAGTTTATGGCTCTTGACTGGGATTGTAGCTTGGGGGTGGTGAGAAGTGCTTGGATATTAGCTGTATGCTGATGATGGAACCAACAAGGTATCCAGAGGATTAAGAGAAGTCAATTAGTATGCCTAAAGGTTTGGTCTGAACAACCAGAAAAGTGAAATTGCAATTTACCAAGATGAGAAAGATTGCAAGGGAAGTGGATTTAGAGCAAAGATCAAGAGTTTGATTTATCAACATATGTTCTTATTTCCTTCAGGTTCTCTTTCTTTACATTTTTAATTTTTATGAGTAATATCCTTTTCACCAGTAAAATAATGTTATTTCAAATACAATTATTTTTTAGCTGTAGCATGGGGAGAAATTCAATATGATTATAGTTAATCAACACAAAACAGTATTTATTCTGCTGGAAATTTGTGAGCTCATAAGTGAGGAACAAAAACTCATTTCATTTTAAATAATACTTTATAAAGTCTCAACATGCATTCTATTATTTTATGTCTAACATTTCAGTAAAATTAAAGAAACTAAAGATCACAGGAAAATCTGCCTGTGGATATTGGTGGAGATGAGGTTCAGTGCCAGCTCTCATGACTTCTACATTTTTTGCTTTTACAATAAATCATACTCTTCTTCCAACAGTATCCTTTTTGGTCTATAATAATGCTCAGACAATTATTTCTAGTTTATTTTTAGGTGATGATTTCTTTTTGTAAAATTATTGTTTATTTATTTATTTTTATTGGAGTATAATTGCTTTACAATATTGTGTTAGTTTCTGATGTACAATGAAGTGAATCAACTATATGTATACATATATCTCCTCCCTTTTGGACCCCCTTCCCTCCCCCCATCCCACCCATCTAGGTCATCACAGATTACTGAGCTGAGCTCCCTGTGCTATACAGCAGGTTCCCACTAGCTACCTGTTTTACACATGGTAGTGTATTTATGTCAAACCTAATCTCCCAATTCATCCCACCCTCCCCTTCCCCCCCATCCACACGTCCATTCTTTATGTCTGCCTTTCTATTCCTGCCCTGCAGACAGGTTCATCTATACCATTTTTCTAGATTCCACATATATGTATTAATATATGATATTTGTTTTTCTTTTTCTGACTTACTTCACTCTGTATGACAGATTCTAGGTCCATCTTCATCTCTACAAATGACTCAATTTCATTTCTTTTAATAGCTAACTAATATTCCATTATATATATGTACCACATCTTCTTTACCCATTCAACCGTCAATGGACATTTAGGTTGTTTCCATGTCCTGGCTATTGTAAATAGTGCTGAAATGAACATTGGTGTACATATGTCCTTTTGAATTATGGTTTCCTCGGGGCATATGCCCAGTAGTAGGATTGCTGGGTCATATGGTAGTTCTATTTTTAGTTTTTTTAAATTTTTTTTTATTGGGGTATAGTTTTACAATGTTGTGTTAGTTTCTACTGTACAGTGAGGTGAAGTAGATTTCCCTGTGCTATACAGCAGGTTCTCATTAGTTATCTATTTTATACATATTAGTGTATATATGTCAATCTCAATCTCCCCATTCATCTTACCTCCCTCTCCCTGCTTCCCCCCTTGGTGTCCATACATTTGTTCTCTACATCTATGTCTCTATTTCTGCCTTGCAAACCAGTTCATCTGTATCATTTTTCTAGATTCCATATATATGTGTTAGCATATGGTATTTGTTTCTCTCTTTCTGACTTATTTCACTCTGCATGACAGTTTCTAGGTCCATCCACTTCACCACAAATAACTCAGTTTCATTTCTTTTTATGGCTGAGTGAGTAATATTCCATTTTATATATGTACCATATCTTCTTTATCCATTTGTCTGTTGATGGACATTTAGGTTGCTTTCATGACCTGGCTATTGTAAATAGTGCTGCAATGAACATTGGGGAGCATGTGTCTTTTTTGAATTGTGGTTTTCTCTGGGTATATGCCCAGGAGTGGGATTGCTGGGTCATATGGTAGTTCTATTTTTAATTTTTGAAAGAACCTCCATGCTCTTCTCCACAGTGGTTATATCAATTTACATTCCCACAGACAATGCAAGAGGGTTCCCTTTATTCTGCATCCTCTCCAGCATTTATTGTTTGTAGATTTTTTTAATGATGGCCATTCTGACCTGTGTGAGGTGATACTTCACTGTAGTTTTGATTTGCATTTCTCTAATAATTAGTGATGTTCATCATCTTTTCATGTACCTCTAGGCCATCTGTAGGTGATGACCTTTAGTTCTACAGCATTTATGCTTGGTTCATTTTTTGGTCAACTAAAATAAATTTTTTGTAATGGTCATATGGTATATTTTCTGAGTTCTTGTATTATTGAGAATTTTTTTAAGTATGAAAATACAAGATTTTACATTCACCTTTCCCCCTGCTCCTGCCACCTCCACCCATCCTGCTCCTTATCCCATAAATAATCTGAGCTCTGTGCCTTGGGATAGGACTATTTGATATTTGTTCTCCTCTCTTCTCGTTTGGTTGCCTCGTGAATAAACATTTTCTCTGCTGCAGACCTTTGCATCTCAGCATTCTGCTTGCTGTGCGTCAGTCACTTGATCTTACAAAGCCCCAACTTCATGAGAGAAGTCAGTGTCAGAGCACTCAGACTACATGCATGAACACAGAGAAACAAACATCAAAAATCTGGCCGTGACATGGAGAAAAGAAAGGAGAGTGGGAAAAGAATCCAGATAAAATCCAGCATGAAGGATGCTTCTACACCATGATCACCATCCACAATCACTTATTCATAGATTGACCAGAAAATTTGTTGTCAAAACTGGGATACATCTGAAAGTGAAAGGGGAGGCTGTTAATGGTTATGGTAAGGACAAATACCCTATTGGTGGAGCATTCCTTGCATGCAGGGATTGTGTTACATGTTGGGATTTACAAAGAGGACACAGTGTATTCTCTTCCATACAAGGCTAAAATTTACTTAGGGAGAGAAGATATTTACAAAAAATAAACACACCATGAATCAGCTAAATCAGGCCATGCTGTGCGGCATACAGGATCTTAGTTCCCCACATCTGACCGGGGATCGAACCCATGTCCTCTGCATTGGGAGTGCAGTGTCTTGACCACTGGACCACCAGGGAAGTCCCTAGTGCCTAGATAAATCTCGACTGAATTGGGGAAGGCACTGAAGAGCACTGAAAGCTGGTACTTGAGTGGTCTGAAATTCAGGAGACCCTTGCCATCCCTTTCTGTATCACCAATTTCTTTATGTGGTTGGACAGCAGAGTACACATACAGGTGAGAAGAAGCAAGAGTGAAAGTTGAATGGATTAGCCAACTGAATGAAAGGAGGTGAAAGCCCCTGGTGAGGGGCAAGGGGACCAGCTCTCTTCCCTCAGAGGCCTCACTGGAGTTGTTCAGGTCTCATTGGTGAGAACTCAGACATATGGCCATGCTGGCTGCAAGCAGATATAAAAATTGAGAAATTCTGTGGTATGTACTTACACTGGAATATTATTCAGCCTTAAAAAGGAATGAAATTCTGATACAACACAGATGAATCTTGAAAACATTAAGTGATGGAAGCCAGACACTAAAGGACAAATACTGTATGATTCCACTTACATGATAAGACAGCTGGATTCTCCTATCAGCTCCTGCAATCTGTTTCATTATCACATGTCATATAAGGTCGAGAAAACATGACTGTACACTCGTGAAAGGATGGGAGTGGCAAAGGCATCTCTGTAAGAAGGAAGCTTCCCTCCCAAGCTCGTGGCACGAGAGAAGGATATGAGGCAAGAAGATGTGTCTGAGATGGGACAGTAGAAGGATGCATCTGCCTCCACCGTCAGTCCTTTGCTCCAGGCTGTGCAGCCTTCCCTGTTCTGCAGAGATTATGGAAGCTGTGATTGTTGACATCCACATTTACATTTGAAATCTTTGGCAGCTCCAAGGAACAAACCTAAGACATTCAGTCAACTGTTGTCAATATTTAATTATACCCACCTCATTCTCTGTATGCTATTCAGCCTCCTTAGCTACGCTCTCCTAAGTGTGAGAAAGTTCACAGGGCAGCACTGGGGAGGCAGGCTTATGTCATCTTCCCTAAGTGCTTCAGAGGTTAACTCTGAAATGTCAGGAGCATTGTGGGCAAATTGCAGAAAAAGCTAGAGAGGCCCTCCACCAGCATCCAAGATCTGTGCCAGTGGTTTTCTGAAGAGGTGTTGGGGTTTGCAGGTGGGATACAAAGTCACCTGGGGAGCTTTCTCAAAGTACATGTGCTGGTTCCTTCCCCCAACCCCCTGGAGATGGATTTTGTCTCACCACCAGCTTGGTTGAAAATCACTGATCTGGGTTGTTAGGAAAGAGCTTCATTAAATTTAGCATGTGAGGCTGTGGATAACCCCATCTCTGTTTCTGAGAAACAACTGTTTACTATTCTAGCACTCTGGAAACCTGGCAACCAGATAAGGGAGGCTGGCAACCCTGAGCTCCTGAAGCTTCTGTGCAGCTGCCCTGTAAGGGACCCCTGTCCCGAGGGCTCCCACCTGCCCAGCTTGGTGTTCAAGTTAGGAGAGGTACAAGACCGAGAACTTTGCAGGACCCAAAAGAGCAGCTGGGCAACCTATTTTTGATGAGCCTGAGGACTATTAAGAAAGGAAATTCCACAAAGTCCATGTAACTTTCAGAAAATATTTTGTTCCATTTCTTGCTTTCTTCGTCCCACCAATTATATTTCTGGATTTCCCTCTTTACATTTCTGTGTCTGGAACTGAATAGCAATGAAATGAACGTGATTGTCCTAAAGAGATATTCCTGGATGGAAAAATGGATTACTAAATGGGTTATTAAAAATCCCTGCTGCCACCCATGGGATGATAATCTTGATGGAATCGCAGGAGGATTTGAAGGACAGTTGGAGCCCTGGATACTCAGGGGGGGACTTTTTATCCTACTGTCTCTTATTCTAGGGAAAATGTGATGTGGCTTGCAGCTACCTACGTATTTGGACTGAATTTGTTGCTGAACACTGAAAAGTTGCCTTGCTCACACTTTCTTTTTGTATTTATTTATTTTTATTGAAGAATAGTTGATTTACAATGTTGTGTTAGTTTCAGGTGTACAACACAGTGATATATATATATCTTATAACTATATACTTCCATTATAGTTTATTACAAGATATTGAATATAGTTCCCTGTGCTATAGAGTAGAACCTTGCTGTTTATCTATTTTATATTTAGTAGCATGTATCTGTTAATCCCACTCTCCTAATTTATCTCTCCCCCTCTTCCCCTTTGGTAACCATAAGTTTGTTCTCTATGTCTCACACTTTCTTTTTGAAACATTTGCTGCAGGCAAAGCCTTCTGCTTAGATGCCCTTCTTCTAAATCACACACATGCTAAAATGGGACTCCAGGCACCGGAAGGAATGGAAAGTCATGACGCGGGACACCTGTTCACAGCCAGTGCTATACAAGCTGAATGGACTGGAGCTAAATGAGTATGATGCCATCGTGGACATAGAATGTAATGATGTCGCCAGTTATTCCCTGCTTCAAGTGTCCTGTCTAAGGAACCTACTCATTAAGGAGAAAATAAAATAAAGCTTTAGTTCATCACCATTTGGTTTTGGAAATGCACTCTGGAAGAGGATAGCATTTACTCACTTAAAGGGGGAGCCATTCTTTCCACTGAAGGCCAATACCAGTCCTGTGGGAGTCCATCAAGAAGTTCTTAGCACAACCCCAGAAGCTACCATGGGAGAACCACAGAGCCAGGCCATGTGCCTTCCCATCTGCTACGAGGCTCCTGTCCTGGGCTGCCAGTCCCTGACTGCATGACATTAATCTACGCTGCCCCTTGTACCTGCCCTTTTCCCTCCCACCCGCCCCCCTCCAACTGGGTGACTCCAGAGATTCCCTCTGCCTCACTTCAGAACACTGGATGTGCACGTGCATGCACGTGCACACGCACACACACTTTGCCTCTCTTTGCCCAGTTGCTTTGCCATTGCAGAATCATCACTGCATCACACCATGTCTGAGTTTAGCCCTGTGTCCCACATGACAACCCCACCCCCAACTCCTCTCCTGGTTCTACTTTCCTGGTATTGATTGTGGAAAGGAAAGACTCTCATCTTAGCACCCACGTCCTGCCAATGCACCTCCCTCTCCTCCCCACCACCTCGTGCCTTCCACTTGTCCATGACACCCCATGCAACCAGGGGGAATGTTTGGAAGGTCAAGGAACATATCTGATCCATCTTTAACTCCCAACGAACTAGTGTGTGATAAACTAATGTGTGTTTGATGAACAGAGTCAAATATATGATACACTTATTAATAGTTCAACAGGGACTTCCCTGGTGGTCCAGTGGTGAAGAATCCACCTTACAATGCAGGTGATGTGGGTTCGATCCCTGGTCAGGGAACTAGGATACCACCTGCCATGGGGCAACTAAGCCAATGCACCACACCTACTGAGCCCACGTGACTCAACTAGAGAGCCTGTGTGCTGCAAACGATAGAGCCCACACACCCTGGAGCCTGTGTGCCACAACTAGAGAGAGAAAACCTGCACACCACAACTAGAGAGAAGCCTGCATGCTGCAACGAAAGATCCCGCATGCCTCAACAAAGATCCTATGTGCTGCAACTAAGACCCGATGCAGCCAAAAATAAATTAAATAAATAAATAAACAAATAACAGATCTTAAAAAAAAAAGTTCGACAAAGAAAATACAAGGCCAATTTGGTTGGATATTAAATTTTTAATCACAATCTTATCATTTAAAAATCCTACAGATGTTATATTGACTTCTTTGCAAAGGATAAATTGGATTAAAGTTTGACTCTTTTGTTTGTATGTGTGTGTGGTATTTTTTTGGCTTGAATAAACATAGAATTTTCTTTATTTAGAGATATAAAATTGCCAGTATACTTTGAAATTTGGTCTTTTTGTTTTGTTTTTTTTTTTTGCTGTACGCGGGCCTCTAACTGTTGTGGCCTCTCCCGTTGCGGAGCATCAGGCTCCGGACGCGCAGGCTCAGCGGCCATGGCTCACGGGCCCAGCCGCTCCGCGGCAT
This sequence comes from Orcinus orca, assembly GCF_937001465.1. Taxonomy (NCBI): domain Eukaryota; kingdom Metazoa; phylum Chordata; class Mammalia; order Artiodactyla; family Delphinidae; genus Orcinus; species Orcinus orca. The sequence goes on from NC_064569.1 coordinate 27,429,578, forward strand.
GTGGGATCCTCCCAGACCGGGGCACGAACCCGCGTCCCCTAGCATCGGCAGGCGGACTCCCAACCACTGCGCCACCAGGGAAGCCCTGAAATTTGGTCTTTTAAAATTAAATTTGACTGGAATTCAGTGATTTCTCTCATTCTGCACTTAATATAGAAATTTCATCACAGGAATTTTTCTTCTGTTCAGTTTTTTATTGTTATCTTTTTTTCTTCAATAATCTGATGTATTATTTAGACCCATGTTCTGGGATTATCACAGTTAAGCCTCATTGTGTTTTCTTTCTGTTAGTTTTACTATTTATGGGAGAACTCACAAAATTTGCCCTCTGTGGAACAATTAAATTTTTTTTGCAGTATTAATTTTATTCTTTGTTCACTCTTTTGAAGTTTTTAATTTCATTACTGCATTTATAATTTCTTTGCAGTAGGTTTTTGGGGAAAACTTTAATAAACTCATGAATTATTACTTTGGACCTAGAAGATATGAGACAAAGAATCTAGTACCACTGCTTAAACTGCTAAATATTTAGCCTCCTTCACACTATCCACTCCCACATACAAAACTTGCAAGTCCCTAAGGCAAAAAAAATTGATAAAAAAGCCCAAACAGTTATATGATCAGTAGTAGAAAAGGCCCATATCTACTAACAAGATCCATTAATCTTGCTAAGATTTATACCTTCCACAGACAGTAGTTGAAGAACAAATGCAGACCTGCATGGAGGAGCATATGGTGAGCCTTTCCAAGCCCTGCTGACCACCTTATCTCTAAGAGCTGCAGAGTGATTTTATACTGCTTTACAAAACTGGCAGAATGAGGACCTGGGAAAAGGTCTTATTCTCTCTTGTTTTTCTCTGCCGACAGTCTTTTATTAAAGAGAAATCTGTAACAGACTTTTCCATGAAACACTTGAAAATCAAAAATTGAAAGTTTGCACACAAATTTGAGTAAAATCTTAGAGCTGACTCAACTATTTGATTAGCTGACTTCAGAAATAACATTTTATTTATATTTTAAAAACAGATTTCACACATATTAGAAAGAGGTGACTAGCCATACAGTTCAGTCAAAGAAAGTGTTTCTACCATGTTATAACCCTGCTTCTCATCCATCTCCTATTTATCTAATGCTGCATGATTTTCATTTTCTTTCCTTAGGGCCTTCTGTTCCTGTTTCAAGGAGGCTGTATATTTGCTGATTCAATTGAGAATGCCAAAAACTTTTCTAAAATCTTCTATACATTTTCTTTTTTGGTTCTCTTTTCCCTGTCTGTATTATTTGGTATGTTTTTGTTTTACTTATCCTCAATAACAAATCTATTGAGCATGAGAATTTGACAATGCAGTGTTTTTGCAGTGTTCCAATGAATTGCCTTGGGTGCCCTTCTGTCTACTTGGCTGAATCAATTCCCTACTCATTCTACAGCTGGAAGGCAGATAATTGGTCTACCTCCTGGTTCAGTATCCAACAGTCTTTCATTTGTTTTACCTTTTCTGGCCTAAAATAAGATGATCTACCTTCACTATCTGAACAGATGAGGTGAACAAAATGCCATAATTTCCAGTATTCACTGCTACCAAATGGCTTCCAAATTTGCCCTCATGTACCACTCTTTATTTATGGGGACTGCACATTCCAAGCTGTAATGTTCCACTACATGCCTCATACATAATCTTACATACTGCCATTTTTCCAATTGTCACCATCACTGAGGGCTTGTGGAAAAAGAAGCCCAGGACCTTGACTGTCTCAAAATCAACCTCCGTGAACTAAAGGAACAATTGCCTTTTGCTAAACATTTTGGTGCCTTCCAAAGCCGTGTGACCCTCTCTTGTTGTTGCTGCCACTGTCACTACCACACACTTGGGCACCTATTTTTGCACACAATTTTGACATGACACTTGTAAAATGTGTCAAAATAGTCTTCTAAGTGTGGGTAAATTTGATGATTGCTTCAATAAACTGTAGCAGAAGCCAAGTTGCTGAGAATCCCATGGGGGGCCCTTTGGCTCTTTTGTTTTTGACACCACACCTCTCCAAATCAGAGGACCATGTAGCATACAATCCTTAGAACTAACATCTATATGTGTAATTCCCCAATCTATCTTTCCAACTGGAGACATTTTGGGCAGGGGGTGAGTCAGGGCTTCAGATGTTTTTAATCCTTCATTGTTCTCCCTAAAATTTACCAGTAAAAGAATGCTGAAATTCGGGGAGCAAAGACTCATGGTCTTTAGATTCATACTTTAAATGGTAGTGAGAGCCAGACATTCTACTTTGCTTACTCTAGCCCCTGTTCATCAACAATTTCACATTAGCTTCCTTCTGTCTAGTACTTTCCTCCCTCCCTCCTTCCCTCCATTCCTTCCTCCCTTCCATTTCTTTCATTGTAGTAGGATCTTTGTTTTATTTCCAGTTTATATAATATTTTCAACCAATAAACATGGTGCTCTTATACAAGTTTATAATAACATTAGCAACTCAAGTTTGCAAAGAGTTGCCAAAATGTTTGCTTATTTGTTTTTAATTAGATCCTCAGGTTTTGCAGATAAGCCAACAAAGGCTCAGAATAAAATATTTGAATAGACTTCACATGGCTAGGAATTTTCAAAGTTAAAATTAAACCCAGAATGTATCATTTTTTTTTTTTTTTTTTTTTGCGGTATGCGGGCCTCTCACTGTTGTGGCCTCTCCCGTGTGGAGCACAGGCTCCGGACACGCAGGCTCAGTGTCCATGTCTCACGGGCCCAGCTGCTCAGCGGCATGTGGGATCTTCCCGGACCGGGGCACGAACCCACGTCCCCTGCATCGGCAGGCGGACTCTCAACCACTGCGCCACCAGGGAAGCCCAGAATGTATCATTTTTAAATTATGTTTTTCTAGTTTTAGTGAGATATAATTGACATAATATTGCATAAGTTTAAGGTGTATGTCCAACCCAATGATTTGATAAATATATATATATATATATATATTGCAAAATGATTACCACAACAAGTTTAGTTAACATCCATCACCTCATATAGCCACAAATGTTTTTCTTGTGATGAGAACTTTTAAGATTTACTTTTTTAGCAACTTTCAAATATACAATACAGTATGACCATAGTTATCATGTTGTACATTACATGCCCCAAAATTATTTTTCTTATAACTGGAAGTATATAACTTTTGACTACATTCACAATTTCTTCTGCCCACCCCCCATCCCCCACCTCTGGTAACCACAAATTTAACCTCTGTTTCTGTGAGTTTGATTATTTTAGATTCCTCATACAAGTGAGATAAAGCAGTATTTGTCTTTCTCTGTCTGACATTTTAATTAACATAGGGCCCTCAACGTTCATCCATGTTGTCACAAATGGCAGGATTTCCTTCTTTTTGATGGTTTCATAGTATTATATAAATTTTTCTTTTATCCATTTTCACTACCCATTCATTTGTCAGTAGACATTTAGGTTGTTTCCATGTCTTGGCTATTGTAAATAATGCTACAATAAACATGGAAGTGAACATGTCATATCTCTTTGACAAAGTGATTTCACAGAATTGGAATTGCTGGATCATATGGTAGTTCTATATTTCATTTTTTGAAGACCCTCCATACTGTTTTCCATAATGGCTGCACCAATTCTTGTCCATCTTTAAATTTTCTATGTATGGTATCAAGTCAACTGCAAAACATAACAGTTTTACTTCTTCCTTTCCAAATTGGATGTCTTTTATTTTTTTTTATTGTCTGCTTCCTCTGCCTATTTTTAAATTGTATTCTTTGTCCCTCTGTCTCTCTTTCTTTCCTGTTAACTTTGCAATGACTGAATTCTGATCAATTACCTGGTTTTGGGTGGTGTTATGAGGTTTCATCTTCTGGTGTCTTCCTAGTTATCTGAAACAAAAGTCACCTCAGTGGTGACTTCCAATGTTCCACAAGGTAGTAAGTGTACACAATGGTCAGGTTTTTACTGTACCCTTTCATGTTCATTCTCAGGTATGTTGGCTAACTTCAACTATTTCCCAAGGGAATATTAATTATTTATTACTAGGTATCTTCTAGTGAGAACTCTTTTGCCTAAAGACAGCTTAGTCCCAGATCTTATGATTTCATTTGCCTCTGGCAGAAATTATGTAACTTTTTACTAAGTTTTCTTTCCAGAAACACTTCCATTTTTTGTGGGAATATTCCCCACAGTGACTATTTTTTGGTCCAAGATTTTTCTACTGGGTTTATCTCACATCAGGTAGTTTTCTCTTTTCTGACATATGTTGAGACCCTAACTTGGATGAAATCACTACACTTTTACATTCCTACTTTCTTGGACCAGTAGAATCAATACCACCTTTGAATCTGTATAACATGCAAATTCTTAGACTCCACCTCAAACCTGTTGAATAAGAAACTCTTGGGGTGGTGTCAGGTAATCTGCATTTTAACAAGTCCTTCAGGTGATTCTGAAGTGTGCTAAAGTTTGTAAATGCTCACTCTCCCAGGGCATTTCAACTTTGTTGGAGGTAAAAAAAAGAAGAAAGCTGGCTGGAAGGATAAACATTTAAAAAAAATGGTCTCAGGGTTTTTGATACGCTAGTCTTATTTAATAATCATGACTCAAAACTGCTTCCCTTTTTTCAGCTTTAGGACTCTCCCATATTACCAGCTGGCCTTGTTCTTAATAGCTGTCTGTCAATTTGTTGTGTCATTAGTATTTCCAGAGTTATTTTACATTGGATAGGTTTTAATCTACTAGGGAAATAGAGATTATGATAGACCATCATGATGAAATTTGGTGAGACATAGTATTTTTTCACATAGTTTTCTCTCCTCTGTAAAATATGGGGACATATTCCATCAGAGACATCACAAACCAAGTTATATCTGGTTGACATCTGTTTTTTATCACTACATAATCTAATGATACAGAATTAGTGGGAAATATCTTTACCTGCTTGTTAGCCATTCTTTTATTCTTGCAGTATTTATGTTTGCTTTTGCAATGAAGAAGAGTTAAATTGTCTTAAATCTCTTAATCTTCATATGGACCTTTAATGACAAAGGTAAATTTTTCAAATAAGAAGTCTAATAAGCATATTTAATTAGAAATTTTAATTCTAATGGCATGAACCTCTTTTTAGACTGGTGGAGAACAACTTGTTCAGCCAGTTGGTTTCGTGTTGAATACACAAAATTATTAAAAAACGATTATAACCAAGCAACACACACACAAAACCAGAAAAATTGGATTAATAGATCAAAAAACACAGTCATCAGCCCAAGCTGAGCGCTCTGCATGGACGCATCTTATATCTTTTACACCTTCCTTGTTTCTTTTTCTTACTGGTTTTATACCACTTGCAACATAATGTCTTGGAACAAGAAAATAAAAACAGTTGCTCCCAAATATACTGCTTTTTATGTATCAGAAAAACAATGTGCGAAAAAAAATTAATTGGTAGTGCTTAAACACAGTGTTCTGCAAATTGAAAGAAATGCCTATAGGAACTTTCTGTTAAGTCATCTCTATCTGGAAATACCACAGTAATTGTTGGGTAACCTAGGGTCTGTCTCATACAAAAGGTTTATTCTATGAAGGTTATGTTTTAGCTTTTAAATCATTTGGGACTGAAAAAAATTACGTCTGCTAAAGGATGTCCTTTATGTTAAAGGGAAATGATAACAGTCCAAAATTTAGATCTAAATGAAGGAATAAAGAGAACCAAAAATGGTAAATATGTGGATAAATATAAAAAAAAAGTGTTCCTTATTCTTATAATTTACTTGAAAGTAACTGTCTGTTTAAAGCAAAAATAATAACACTGTAAAAATAATGTTTCTAACAATATAGAGGTAAAGGTGATGACAGCAGTTACACAAAAATTGAGTAGGTGAATAAATGGAAATATGCCATTAATATGTGTACTTATCAAATTTGTGAAGTGAGGGATGTAAATTATGTGGTAAGCTGAATAATGGTCTCCCAATCATATCCACATCATAATCCACAGAACCTGTGAATATGTAACCTTATATGATAAAAGAGACTTTGCAAATGTGATTTAGTTAAGGATCTAGAGATAGGGAGATTATTTTGGATTATGTAGGTGGGCCCGATGTCCTTATCAGAGGGAGACAGGAGGATCAGAAAGCAGAGAGAAAGGTATAAGGATGGAAGCAGAAATTAGAGAAGGCAGAAGATTGTTGACTCTCAAGATCTAGGAAGGGACCACAAACTGCAGAACCAGTTGGTCTGTAGAAGCTGGAAAAGGCAAGGAAATAGATTCTTCTCTAGAACCACCAAAAGGAATGCAGGCCTGACAACACTTTGATTTTAGAACAGTAAAACGAAGCTCACACTTTTTTTAAAAATTGAAATATAGTTCATTTACAATATTATATTAGTTTGACATGTACAGAATAGTGATTCACTGTTTTTAAAGATTATACTCCATGAAAGTTATTACAAGATAATGGCTATAATTCCCTGTGCTATATGATATATATATACCCCTGTTGCTTATCTATTTTATATATAGTAGTTTGTATCTCTTCATCTCCTACCCCAGATTTGCCCTTCTCCTCTTCCCTCTTTCCATGGATAATCACTAGTTTGTTTTCTATACCTGTGAGTCTGTTTCTGTCTTGCTATATACTTTCATTTGTATTAGTTTTTAGATTACACACATGTGATTTCATACAGTATTTGTCTTTCTCTGTCTGACTTATTTCACTAAGCATAATATTCTCAAGGTCCGTCTACATTGCTGAAAATGACAATATTTCATTCTTTTTATGGCTGAATAATATTCCATTGTGTATATATATATTTATATACACATATATATATATACATATACATACATATATATATACACATATATATACATATATGAGACATCTTATAAATCCAGTCATCTGTTGATGGACAACTAGGTTGCTTCCATGTCTTTGTTATTGTAAATAGTGTTGTAAGGAACATTGGGGTGCATGTATCTTTGTGAATTAGTGTTTTTGCTTTTTTCTGGGTATATACCCAGCAGTGGAATTGCTGAATCATATGGTACTTCTATTTTTAGTTTTTTGAGGAAATTCCATACATTTTTCCATAGTGGCTGCACCAATTTACATTCCCACCAGCAGTGTAGGTGTATTCCCTTTTCCCTACATCCTCTCCAACATTTGCTATTTGTAGACTTTTTGATGATAGCCATTCTGACAGGTTTGAGGTGATATCTCACTGTTTCCATTTACATTTCCCTAATAATTAGTGATATTGAGCATCTTTTCATGTATGTGGTAGCCATCTGCATGTATTGTTTGGAAAAAATGTCTATTTAAGTCTTCTGCTCATTTTTTGATTGGGTTTTTTTTGATATTGAATAGTATAAGCTTTTTATATATTTTGGGTATTAACCCCTTATCAGTGATATCATTTGCAAATATTTTCTCCAATTCCACAGGTTGACTCTTCCTTTTGTCAATTGTTTCTTTTGCTATGCAAAGGCTTTTAAGTTTAATTAGGTTCAATTTGTTTACTTTTGCTTTTATTTCTTTTGCTTTGGAGACAGATCCAAAAAAATATTGTTGCATATTTTGTCAGAGTGTAAAGCCTATGTTCTCTTCTAGAAATTTTATAGTCAGGTCTTACATTTATATAGTTTAGTTTTGTATATTATATGAAGGAATGTTCTAATCTCATGTTTTACATGTCACTGTCTGGTTTTCCCAGCACAATTTATTGAAGAGACTGTCTTTTTTCCATTGTATATTCTTGCTTCTTTTGTCATAGATTAATTGACCATAGGTGTGTGGGTTTATTTCTGGGCTCTCTGTTCCATTTATCTATGTGTCTGGTTTTGTTCTAGTACCCTGCTGCTCTGATTAGTGTAGCTTTGTAGAATAGTCTGAAGTCTGGGAGAGTGATACCTCCAGCTTTGTTCTTTTCTCAAGATTGAGTTGGCTATTTGGGTTCTTTTGTGGTTCCATATAATTGTAGGATTATTTATTCTAGTTCTGTGAAAAATGTCATGGGTGTTTTGATAGGGTTTACAGTAAATCTATAGATTGCTTTGTGTAATACAGCCATTTTAACAACACTAATTTTTCCAATCCAAGAGCATAGGCTATCTTTCCATTTATTTGTATCTTCTTCAGTTTCTTTCATCAGTGTTTTGTAGTTTTCAGAGTATAGGAATTTCACCTCCTTGGTTAAGTTCATTTCTAGGAATTTTATTCTTTTTGATGTGATTTTAAATGGGATTGTTTTCTGGCTTTCTCTTTTTGATAGTTCATAATTAGTGTATAGAAAAACAACAGATTTCTGTATATTAATCTTGTATGCTACAACTTTGCTGAATTCATTTATTAGTTCTAGTAGTTTTTGGGTGGAGACTTTAGGGTTTTCTATATAAAGTATCATGTTATCTGCAAACAGTTGCAGTTTTACTTTTTGTCTTACAACTTGGATACCATTTTTCTTTTTCTTGTCTGATTGCTGTGTCTAGGACTCCTAGTACTATGTTAACTGGAAGTGGTGTGAGTGGGAATCCTTGTCTTGTTCCTGATTGTATAGGAAAGGCTTTCACCTTTTCATTGTTGAGTATGATGTTAGCTGTGGATTTGTCATCCATGGCCTTTATTATGTTGAATATTGTGTCATTTAAGACCATTGTTGCCTTGTTGATTTTTTTGTCTGGATGGTCTGTCTACTGATGTAAGTGGGGTGTTAAAATTTCCTACTCTTATTGTTTTATTGTCAACTTCTCTTTTTGTGTCTTTTAGTATTTGCTTTATACATTTAGGTGCTCCTGTATTGGGTGCATATATGTTAACAAGTGTAATATCTTCTCTCATATGGATCCTTTTATTATTATATAATGCCCTTCTTTTTTTGTTATAAACTTTGTTTTAAAGTATAGTTTAAAGTCTGGTATGTATCTTGCTACCCCCATGTTCTTGTCATTTCCATTTGTATGCAATAATTTTTTCCATCCCCTCACTTTCAGTTGTGTGTTTCTCTAACTCCGAAATGAGTTTCCTGTTGGCAATGTGTAGAAGGGTCATGATTTTTAATCCAATCAGCCAACCTATGTCTTTTGATTGGGACATTTAGTCCACTGACATTAATTATTGATAGGTATATACTTATTGCCACTTTATTAGTTGTTTTCCAGTTCTCATAGTGCTTCTCTGTTCTTTTCTTCTTTTGTTTCTTCTCTTGTGGTTTGATACTTTTTTTTTTTTGTAGTATGTGTGTTCTTTCTTTTTATTTTTTGTATATATTGCAAATTTTTGATTTGTGGTTACCATGGGATTCATAAATGTTGACCTATAAGTATAATTACTTGTCTTACACTGGCAGTCATTTATGTTCAAATATCTTCTTAAAAACCTACATTTTTATAGCTCTCTCCTATATTTCATGTTTTTGTTGTTATATTTTGCATTTTCATGTTTATCCCTTAACTGTTTATTGTATTTATAGTTGTTTTTACAACTTTTGTTTTTTTAATCTTCACACTGGCTTATTTAAGTTTTTGATTCTCAGTCCTTGCTATATATTTGTCTTTCCTAGTGGATTTTTCCCTTTCCTATAGACTCTTACTTCTTCTCCACTTAGACAACACCCTTCAACATTTCTTTTAGGGTAGGTTTAATATTGATGAAACTTTTTAGTTTTTGCTTGTCTGAGAAGTTCTTTATCTCTCCTTCTATTTTAAATGATAATTTTGCTGGGTAGAGTATCTTAGGTTTCAGGTTTCCCCCTTTCCTCACTTTGAATATATTGTGCCACTCCTTTCTGGCCTGTAAAGTTTCTGCAGATAAATAAGCTGATAGACTTATGGGGATTCCTTAGTATATGATTCTTTCTTTTTGACTTGCTATGTTTAGAATTCTCTCTTTATGTTTAACTTTTGCCATTCTAATTATGATATTTCATGTTGTGGGTCTATTTAGATTCATCTTGTTTGGTACTCTCTGTGCTTCCTGTACCTGAATTTCTGTTTCCTTCTTTAGGTTTGGGAAGTTTTCAGCTATAATTTCCTCAAATACATTTTCAGCCCCCTTCTCTCTCTTTTCTCCTGGGAATCCTATAATATGAATGTTTGTATGCTTAATATTATCCCAGAGAGCTCTTAAGTTGCTTTCAATTGTTAAAATTTGTTTTTCTTTTTGCTATTCTGGTTGGGTGATTTACATCTTTCTATCTTCCAGGTTACCTTTGTGTTCTTCTGTATCACCTAGTTTGGTATTCATTCTTTATAGTGTGTGTTTTATTTTATTTTTTCTGCTATTGAATTATTAATTTCTGATTGGGTCTTTTTTATATTTTCTAGTCTTGTTAAAGTATTCCCTGCTTACATCAATTTTTTTTCCCAATTCAGTTAACATTTTTATTACCAATGTTTTGAATTCTTTATCTGGTAAATTGTTTATTTCTGTTTCATTATTTACATTTTTTAAGGGTTCTCTTTTGCTCTTTCAATTGAGAGTTCTTCCTCTGCCTTCTCATTTTGCTTAACTTTCTCTGCCTTTATGAATTTAGGTGAAACAGTTACCTATTGTGCTCCTGAATGGGTGTTATTTTTTTAAATTAATTAATTAATTTTAACATCTTTATTGGCATATAATTGCCTTACAATGTTGTGTTAGTTTCTGCTGTAAAACATAGTGAATCAGTTATATGTATACATATAACCCCATATCCCATCCCTCTTGTGCCTCCCTCCCACCCTCCCTATCCCACCCCTCTAGGTAGTCACAAAGCACTGAACTGATCTCCCTGTCTGTGCTATGCAGCTGCTTCCCACTAGCTATCTATTTTACATTTGGTAGTGTATATATGTCAATGCTACGCTTTCATTTCATCCCAGCTTACTGTTCCCCCTCCCCATGTCCTCAAGTCCATTCTTTTTTTTTTTTTTTTTTTAACATCTTTATTGGAGTATAATTGCTTTACAATGGTATGTTAGTTTCAGCTTCACAACAAAATGAATCAGTTATATATACACATACATTCCCATATCTCTTCCTGCTTGCGTCTCCCTCCCTCCCACCCTCCCTATCCCACGGCACATATATACAATGGAATATTACTCAGCCATAAAAAGAGACGAAATTGAGCTATTTGTAATGAGGTGGATAGACCTAGAGTCTGTCATACAGAGTGAAGTAAGTCAGAAAGAGAGAGACAAATACCGTATGCTAACACATATATATGGAATTTAAAAAAAAAATGTCATGAAAAACCTAGGGGTGAAACAGGAATCAAGTCCATTCTTTACCTTTGTGTCTTTATTCCTGTCCTGCACCTAAGTTCACCAGAACCTTTTTTATTTTTTTCTTTAGATTCCTGAATGGGTGTTCTTATGTGAGACCATCCCTAGAAAGACTTTTATTGTCTTTATTCCTGTCCTGCACCTAGGTTCATCAAAACCTTTTTTTTTTTTTCTTTAGATTCCTCAATGGGTGTTCTTATGTGGGAGCATCCCTAGAAAGAGTGTGTGTACTCAATGCCTTTGGTGGAAGATCTGGATTTGATGCTGATGCCATTCATGTCTTTCCTCAGGGTGTGCTGGTAGCTATCACCTTGGTAGGACATGGTGCTGGAGATAGTGGGGCTACAGCTGGTGCCATGGGTGAGGCAGGACTTCCCGTTTGCTCAGTGGCCATCACCACCCTATCAGGAACAGGGTCTGATCACAAGTTGCTGGAACAGAAGCTCTGAGGTTGGTTCTGAACTGGCTCTGTTCCCTTTAAGAGTGTCTTTTCTCCTCTCCCTCTACTGGACTCTTGCCCAAGAGGTGGGGGGAGTGTTGAAGCAAATGGGGCTCATGTATAGATAGAGCTTTTTTTTTTTTTTTTTTCCGCAGTATGCAGGCCTCTCACTGTTGTGACCTCTCCCATTGTGGAGCACAGGCTCCGGATGTGCAGGCTCAGCAGCCATGGGCCACGGGCCCAGCCGCTCTGCGGCATGTGGGATCCTCCCAGACCGGGGCATGAACCCATGTCCCCTGCATCGGCAGGTGGACCCCAACCACTGCGCCACCAGGGAAGCCCTAGCTAGAGCTTTTATGAGCTGCCTGTGCAGGCTTCCGCAGCACCTCAGGTGCAAATGCCCTTTGTCCCTCACAGCTGACTTCTGCCCCCAGTCTCCGCCTCTTTGGCCCTGTTTGGAAACTGCTCCACAGGGAAAGCAGGGCCCATGTGGACTCTCATCATGTATTGGGGTGTGAACTATGGTGGAGCAGCAACCATCAGAGGTCTGGGTTATTTCTGAGGATGTGCTTGAATAAATGCCAGCAATGACTGCTGCTGCCCCAGCAGGTTGTGCCTCAGGACCAGGTTGCCTCTGCAACCCACAATCAAGTCTTTTTCCCTGTGTTGGCTGCCCCAGATTCAGTGCCACACTATGATATGGAGCAAGCAGGACTGGAATGTTCACTCAGCTCAAGCTGGTGTGTATGGCGAGGTGGTCATGGGAAACCTGGCAGCCACTAGAACAGACTTCTCTCTCTGCCCTGCCTCAGGGGCAAGCCAGTATGCATGAACTCCTCATCTGGAAAGTCCAGGATTCCCACAGCCCTTCTGTCTCTCCCAGCCAACCTCGAACCAGTTAAAAAGGCTTGTCTTCCTTGAATAGGACCACAGGACTTAGGCATCTAGTCTGTGGTTCAAGCTGCCTACTCCCCAAGGCAGGTTTCCACCCATGTAACCTCCCTTTTCCTCTGAGTCCCCACCCAGGGGCACAGGTCCCGACTCAATTGCTTTTTTTCCCCTTCCTACCTGATTACATGTGTATCTTTATTACAGCCTTGGTTGTACAGAAGTCCTCCTGCCAGTTTCCAGTTAGTTTTTCAGTGAGAATTTTTCATATATAGATGTATTTTTGATGTGTTCATGGAGGGATGTCAGCTCCATGTCCTCTTACACTTCCATCTTGCTCCCTCCTCCCAACTTCACACTCTAGACTTCCAAAAGTATAAGATATTAAGTTTGTGCTGCTTAAGCCTTGAAGTTTGTGGTAATTCGCTCTAGCAGCAATCAGAAACACAAGTTTGAAGTGGAAAGAATCAAAATTCTCAAGGCTCTCTAACTTTGTGATACTCAACCAATAATCTTTATTTCTTGGACAGATATGATGAGGGAAGGGGAAATGTGAATTAGGAACTGTGCAGTATCAGATGTGAAGTGTGATGTGTGAAGAGGGAAAGTATTGATTCTAGCCCCTGACAAAATAAGAATGTTAGTCCTAGAGTAAACACTAAGATAATAATAAAATGAGATAGAGGTAAGAATCCAATATAAAAAATAAAATGAATAAGAAATAAAGTGGGACACTAAAATACATTTGATTAATCAAAAATAATGTGAGGACTTCCCTGGTGGCGCAGTGGTTGAGAATCTGCCTGCTAATGCAGGGGACACAGTTTCGAGCCCTGGTCTGGGAAGATCCCACATGCTGCGGACCAACTAGGCCTGTGAGCCACAACTACTGAGCCTGAGCGTCTAGAGCCTGTGCTCCGCAACAAGAAAAGCTGCGATAGTGAGAGGCCCGCACGCTGTGATGAAGAGTGGCCCTCGCTTGCCACAACTAGAGAAAGCCCTCACACAGAAACAAAGACCCAACACAGCCACAAATAAATAAAATAAAAATAAATAAATAAGAAGACCCTAAGATTATAATTTTAAAAAAATGTGAGAAAGGTGAAAAGGAAGAAAAATAACAAAAAAGGAAGAATCAAAAGGAAGTAGTAAGATGATAGGCTTAAACCTAACAATATCAATAATTTCACTAAATGTAAATAGGAGAAAAAACAGCATCAAAATTCATGAAACAATGAATTTTGATTTGATGAATTCAAAATAAATGAATTAACTAAACAAATTTACCATCACAATAGGATATTTTAACAATCCTCTCACAGTAATTGATAGACCATGTAGACAGAAATTTAGTAACTATATAGAAGACTTGGAAAACACTATAACCACTGAATCTAATTGATGTCTAGAGAGAATTACATACAGCAACTTCAAATTACATATTCTTTTAAAGTACAAATGGAACATATAGTCTAAATGATTGTACATAAAATTATCAGTAAATAACAAACTATTGAAATTAAACAAAGCATAGATTAGAAAAGAATTAAATTAGAAATTAATAACAATAGGATATCTGGATAATTCCATAACCTATAGAATTCAAGAATTATACTTCTAAACAGCCTGCAGGGTGAAGAAAATATCATGAGGAAAATTAGGAAATATTTCAAACTGAATGATAATTAAAAGAGCATATTAAAATTTGTGGAATGCAGCTATAGCAATACTTAAAGAGAAATGTACAGCTCAAAAATGCTTATACTGGAAAAAAAAACTGATTGGAAGTAAATGATCCATATTTCTACTTTAAGAACCTAGAATAAGATGAGCAAATTAAATCCAAAATAAATAAGAGGAAATAACTAGTATGATAAGAGTAGAAAACAATGAAATAGAAAAATGACAAATAAATATATATGTATGTATCTATATATATTTAAATAAACAAAATTGCTAAGCCACTAGTTAGACTAATCAAAAAAAAAATAGGGAGAGAAAATAGATTGCAACATCAGGAATGAAAGAGAATTTATTACCTCAGATCCTACAGGTAGTAAAAAAGTACAACAAGAGCACATTGTAACAGCTTTATGCTAATAAATTTGACATATCTGATAAAATGGAGAAGTTCTTTGAAATATATGCATTACCAGAACTGACACATAAAGAAACAAAAAAAAATCTCAATATCTTTAAATGTTAAAGAAATTGAATTTGTAATTACAACATTTTCACAAAGGAAACTCCAGATTCAAATAATTTCACTAATGAATTCTCCCAATCATTTAAGAAGAAAAAAATCAGTCAAACACAAACTCTTTTCAGAAATAGAAGAGGAAAGAACATATTCCCACTCATTTTTTACAAGGCCAGCATATCCCTGCTATTAAAGTTTTACAAAGAATTTATAAGAAAACAAAACTACAGACTAATATCCATTATCAATATACATATAAAAATCCCTGCCAAAATATTTGCATATTAAATGCAGAAATATATGAGTAGTATAATTTATTAGGGTCAAGTAGTTTGATTCCAAGAATACAAAGTTAGGTTTAAAAATTAATCAATGTAATTTACTACATTAAGAGAATAAAGGAGAAACATCATATGCTTATATGAATAGATGTAGAAAATGCATCTGACAAAATTCAGCATTTTCTCGTGATGAAAATTCCCCAAAATGTAGGAATTGAAGAAAACTTCCTAAACTCAATACAGGCAATGGCAAATAGCCTTCTCTTAAACTATATTTAGTGATGAAATATTGAACACTTTCCCTTTAAGATGTGGAAGAGGACAAGGGTTTCTTCTCACCACCTCTACCTATTGTTCTGGAGGTCTGATCAGTTTAATGAGGCATTGGAATTTGACAAAAAAAGGAAGTAGGACTGTCTTACTTTATGGATGACATGGTTTGTGTTTATAGAAAAATCCTAGAGAAAACACAAAAAAATACTAAAACTTTAAATAAGTGAATTTAGTAAGTTTGCAAAACTCCAAGTTCAATATACAAAAAATCAACTGTATTTCTGTATACAAAGAAAAAACTATTGGAAAATATAATTAAATACCATGATCTTTGAAAATTCTTAGAGATAAATTTAATAAAACATGTACAATACCTCTATAGTGAAGAATGCAAAAATATTCCTGAGAGAAACTAAATAAAACTTAAATAAATGGAGAGATATACCATGCTTATGGATTAAATACACAGTAATATTAAGATGTCTGTTTTCCAATTTATATAGATTCATCCAATATTAGTCCAAATATCTGCAGGTATTTTTTGTAGAAATTGACAACCTGGTTCTGCAATTTATATGGAAATGCAAAGGACCCCAAATGACCAAACCTAAGGATTTGAAATCTCTGATATCAAGACAGTATAAAGGAACAATTATCAATACAGTGTATTATTAGCATAAGAATAGACTTATATAAATGGAATAAAATGAAGAGTCCAAAATTAGAGTCACATTTATAAGGTCAATTGACTTTAGAAAAAAGATGCAGAAGCAATTTAATGGAGAAACAATAGTCTTTTCAATAAATATTGTTAAAACAACTGGACATCTGTGGAGTAAAAACATTAATATTGACCTCTACCTCACACCATACAAACCTTTAAGTTGAAATGATATTAAATATAAATATACAAAATTATAAAGTTCTGAAAAGAAAATAAAGTAGAATATTTTCATGATCTTGGAGTAGGAAAAGATTTCTTAGGTTATAAGAAGCATAAGATAAGAAACTAAAATTTTAAGTTAGGCTTTATCAAATTAAAAACTGCTTCTTACCATTACAAAATAAATAGGCAAGCTGTGTACTTGGATATTTTGGAGAAAATATTTACAATACGTATATTTAACATAAGATTTTACCCATAATATATAAAGAATTTTACAAATCATTAATAGATAATCCAATAAAAAATCAAAAAGTTTTCACAGACACTTCAAAAAAAGATACATGAATGGCCACTTAACACACAAGAAGTAGCTCAACATAGTTATTTAGAATAAAAATTCAGATGGAAATTATAATGAGGTATCACTACAAACCCCTTGGAAAGGCTAAAATTAGAAATACCAAAAATACTAACTGTTGTTTAGAATGTAGAGCAACTGAAACTCTCAGGTATTGCTGGTCAGAGTGTAAAATGATACAACTACTTTCAAAAATAGTTTGGAAGTTTTATCAGGTTAAATATATTCTTACCCTAGGACCCAGCAATTTGACTCCTAGGTATTTATCCAAGAGAAATAAAAAAATATGTTTATAAGAAGACTGGTCATGAATGTTCATAGCAGCTTAATTCATAATAGACAAAAACTAGATTTAATTCACATGTCCATCAACAGGAGAATGGATAAATAATTTGTGGTATGTTCTCATAAAGAACTACTGCGTAGAGAAAAAAATGAACTGCTGATATATTCAACGATGTGGATGAATTTTAGACACATTGAGTGAAAAAAGTCAGACAAAAAGAATATCTACCGATGATTCCTTATGTATGAGGTTCTGGAATAGGCAAAATTAATCTATGCTGAAAGAAATCAGAAATATGGTTGCCTATCAAGGTGTGCAGAGCTGGGATGGAGCCAGAAGGAGCATTAAGTAAATTTCTGGGATTTTGAAAATAATCTGTGTTTTGATAGGCATATGAATTATATGAATGTATATATTTTTTATGTTTGCTAGACATCAAAAGATTCATGCTGGAACAACCTGATGGATGTAGGGATTATGTGTAGAACTTTCTTTGCTATGAAGCTCTTAGTAAACATTAGAGAATTCTACAGGAAACAAGCATATGAATAAATATGCATTTCTTATGGCAGTAGCTTACAATATTGTTATATTAGTATACCTCAATTAAAATAAACAGCCCTAGCTAGTCTACAAATTTCATGCCATGTTTCACATATTTACATAGAGCACACCTCATAGAATTATCACAATTTTAATGTTTTTTCCTATTTCATATATTAGTTTTCCATAACTCTTACCCTACGCACACAATTTACATGTCACCAAACCAACAAGAGTGAATAAACATAGCTCAAGATGTGCTCAGATTTAACGTTATTAAACAATGACACTTAATTTTTCTTTTACTTTTATTTCTTTGGATGTGTTTTAAAATTCTGTTTCCCAAACTATGGAAATGAGTGTCAACTGCAGATCTGATTCAAATGCATATACCACATTCTAACCCAGATCTACCAAATAAGAATCTATGGGTGTTTTTCCAAATAATTACATTAAAAACAAACAAACAAACAACAACAAAAAAAAGCTCTTTTGGTGATTCTAATTTACAATAAAGTATAAAAGCCTCTTTTATAGATTAGAATTTCTCCATCTTTATTGCACATTAGAATTAATGAAATAAAATTTATGTTTTATGGCAAGACAAGAAAAATTTAAATGTAAATATTTTCTCTGTCCATTTGGGTCTCTTCCCTCCCTTTTAGTGTGTATTGTGCATCTGCATTAACTGGAAGGCGATAACATTCCTTCTTAATCTTGAAAGATCTTGAAAGATCAGGATGACCCACCACTCACTTTATACATGCAGATCTGGATTGTTGATATGTCATTTGATGTATAGACTTTTGTTTGAAAAATTTACATAACTCTGCTTTGACCTCTAATGGGTGGAACAGTCTTCACAGCTTTCTAAAAGACTGTCTCCCAGGTTATAATCCTCAGGTTGGCTCAAATAAAGTTTTCTATTTCTTTCTTAGATTGATTCTTGTTTACTTTTTTCATCAACAGAATCATTTGGGGAACTTTAAAATATGTACTGGCTTTTGTCAATACCATTTATCCACCATCCTGCATTGAATCTGGGCTGGCTTATCATGTAGGTGACCATACATTTGGTATAATTTCTTCGGCACAAAGAATTTTATTTCCATCCAAAATATTCCACTCTTTTTTCTAGTAATGCTTGAACTCACCCTGTTCCCCAGTCCCCCAAAACAACATTCACACTCTTCTATTAAAGATAAAGCTTAAAATGCAAATACTCCCATGAAAAGAAAAGTATTGTTTCCCAAGAGTGGCACTGTTTGAGCACTTAAAGGAAAAAGGGTAGAATCACCAAAGTGGACTAGGCTATGGTGGGGGATGGACATTTGCAAGGTCATTGGGCTACTCAACACAGAATTTGCCCTTCATGGTTTTGCCATAAACTAGTCTGTTCTACAAAGCAGAAAATGTTACTGGACATAGACTGTCATTACAGATAAGCGAAAATAAGCAATGTCTGCCTTCCATGAATTTATGATCCTGTAGACATGAAGGGGTTCTAAGAGTGATGGAATTTACAGAGAGAATGTGATTGGCCATTGGTTTGTTCTTGATAATCTGCAAAATCTATCTCTATAATCCATGAAGATTTGTCTAGAAAAATTGACTCTGCCTTCTTGAACTTGTATGTCAAGAGTCACCCAATTCTAAGAAAATAAAAGATAATTAAAAGACAACAAAATTCTCTGTATAATATGTAATTAACTGGAGAATTGAGGAAGGCTTGCTCTGCTTTTAGTGGCTGATTAAGTGCAAATATTTTCATCCTACTGTTAGGGAACCATTGACTGAAATCACCTGCTTTGGCCAGTTGCATTAATAACCACTTGCATGCGTTGTCTCACAGCAGGGGGTCCCAATAAGGAACATGGTGCTGCCGCTGAAAACTAACTGGGAGAATTCAGGAGGGGTCAAAAGGAAGGAGGAGAAGTCAGCACATAATATGTCCTGCCAACCTCCCAGAAACCCTCACACTGGAATCCATCCTGGCTGAGAGATGTGTGTGCCACCAGGAAGGACCCTGAGTCAGAACAAATATGGGCACAAGCAAGATGATTGGCCGGAGACAACTGGAAAACTAACCCATTACCATAAAACCTGAGACTGCGATCCACGTGGCAAAGCAGTTCTCCTGAGTTCCCTTACCCTACTACTCTCTGCTAAAGAACAGTTTTCTGATAAAGTCTTTTACTTTGTTAATATGTGTGTCTCCTTGGACAATTCATTTCCGAGTGTTAGACAAGAGCCTACTCTCAGGCCCTGGAAGGGCCCCCTCCTAGAAACACAACCAATCAAAGTGAATTTTTCTATGCTTCTAATCTGAGCAAGGCTCAAAACCACATAGGAGATGAAATAGTGCCTTAGTCTGATCATTAAAAGTTGAATTATGGACCAGTCTGAGACCTACTGATGAAAAACGAAGGCAAATCATTACTGTTGTTTTAGACAGTGGTCTTCAAAGTGAGAGATGTGGTAAAAGTGTTACAACATTTATTTATATTTATGCATGTCTTGGAAAGGATGTTTTAGTAAAATCAAATTGATAGTAGTGAATGTATGATATGAATAATGTATAAATAAATACTTATACACTGGAGGTACAGGTTTAAGAAGTTGTTACTAATGAGGTGCATGATTAAAAAAATTTAGTGATTTAAATTATTTTGAAAAATAGTAAGTTTTACTTTGGGAGGTCTACTTTATATACTGCTTCCTTTCACTGATGACGATTATCACTTAGAGTGAATGGCAGCAGTAAAAATGTCATCTGTAATGTACTCTCTTTTTTGACCTGGAGCATAAATGAATTTTTTTTCCCATGATTTTCAGCTATAGACATGTAGGGTGGCCTTTGTGTCTCATCTGTGGTCTGAAGCTTCTGTTTATAGACAATCTCCACTCATTAGGAAGCATCTCAGAAAGTCACAGTTGAAAGGCACCTCAGATATTTGTTCTGCCTCCTTATTTTAAAGATGAAGAAACTGGGATCAAAGGGAGAGGCGGTGAAAAGATGTAATTAAAGTTACTCAGTTAAGTCAAGAGTGCTCCTTGATACTACAAACAGTGCTGTTTCTATTTTTCTAGAAACATGCCCAATGTGTTTACCAGGAGATAGTAACTATTAGCACTAAAGGGGCATCCACTTTCCATATTTCATAACAAAATGACATTGAGTATAATCACTGCTTAGTATTTCTGACAATGGCAATTGCTATCTGGCTGGTAGGACTGGAAGGAATCTATAAATCTTTAGCTATTTATTAAGAGGAAAGTAAGTTTGTTTTTTGTTTCTCGTGGAAAATAGGAACATATTTACATAGAGATTTTTAAAATTAACTCAAAGTTTTCTGTATTATATTTGTTTATGGATATAGTGAGACCTGTATCTGTAGGTTGCTTCTTCAATAAGATGCATTTTGTTATTATTCCAGTATTTTTCTATCATTTATGTTGACATGCAAAGAAATATAAGATATCCTTGGGAAATCAAGACTAATACATGTTAAATATTGAGAACATACCCAATTACATTCTAATTTAGAAGGTATAGGTGTTAGAAATTAATTTGCCTTTCAAATTAATGCTTTCTCAAAGAAAATTAGAGAAAATATTTTAGTATTTCATCTCCCTAGCCTCTGACTCCTGTAGGTATTCATCCAGACTTTCTGACAGGAAGCATTTAAGGAGCTTTAGTTGCTCCTTTGATTCCGGTTCAGTATTAGTCTCCCCCAGGAAGCCTTTGTCTAATGTCATTCTCTAATCATTCTTTCTTTATAATCAGGCTTTGACTCTGTAACTCTTGTGAGTTATGCTTGGCTCCTGTATTTCCCAAAGCTACACTTCTTCCAGTCTTCCTGTATGCTATGTTCTCAAACTAAAATTTTGATTAGTTTTCTGTGTCTTGTTTGGTTAGCTGCTTTTCCAAGAGCTGCAGTTTGATCTTGGAAACTTAGAAATGGATGGTATCTTCTACTGCATGCTCATAAGGTTATGGTCTGCCTGTTGATCACTAGAGGCTCTTATTTATCACAAAAGCTTCATGCAACCTCACCCATATTAAGATACACTTACTAAATACCCACAGTGTTCTCCACTCCATGAGAGAGTCTTTAACGCTCCTTCCAGAAAGGAGGATGGAAGCTTGTCTCTTCTTGTCATAAAACCATGGGGTTTGGCTCTTGCATGCAGGGTTACTTTAAGGGAAAGATAATTAATACTGGATAAATGAACATTAGGCTTGGACATATTCTATTGTTGACACCAAGTCTAAGTTCAGAAACCTAAAGCAGATGTAAAAGTTTTAGTATAAAACACAAAACACAACACAATTCACCCTCCCAGTACTGATGCAATGGTTTGAGAAGAATGCCTCTGGTTGTCTTGGCATGCTGACTGCTGGGTCTTGTGTTTTGTAGCCTGGACGAAGATGGGGCAATGCATTTTTCATCAACAAACCACTGAGCAAATGCAAGCCTCTTGTCAAAACAACAGTCCTATTTTTGAATTTTTTTTCTTTTTAAATAATGTCAACTTTTCAGGACAGTTGAAAGAGTCAGAGAGAAAACTTCCATGTACCGTTTACTCATTTTCCACATTTCTTTATAAGGCCCTTTAACACTTGAGTGTATATTTCCTATGAACAAAGATATTCACTCTCATAACCATAGCACAACTGTCAAATTCAGGAAATTTAATGCTGATGAAATAATTTTTGTGAATATTTCATGCACATAAAGAAGCATATTGCAGCTTTAACGTATATCCATAAGGTCAACCTTATTGTTTCTTCATTTTAGCCCTTCTATATATTTATATTAATTTACTTATCTTCTGGTCCATTTAATCTGTCCTATACTGAGTGTATGTTAAAGTCTTTTATTATTAACATGATATTATATTTTCTTATATTCCCTGTATTTTTGTCTTTATATAGGTGATTGCTGGTTTTTTGTGTATCTTCATTGTAAACTGTACCATTAGCCATTATATGATAATCTTAGTTTCAATTAATGATTTTTGGCCCAAGTTCTATGTTGTCTAATATGGAGATAACAAGCACTTTATTACTGTTACAGTAAATCTTTCCTATTCTTTTATATTTTGTCTTTTTGAATCCTTCTGTTTTAGGTGTGTCTTTATTGGTAGAATAGAGTTGGATTTCATTCTTTGAGTTAAAAATCTTTGAATAGTTAAGGTAAGCCCATTAACATTTTCTAATGTGACTGACAGATTTGGTATCAACTCATCAAAATGTTATCATTTTATCTGTGTTACTTTATATTTCATTTACCATGTATATTATGTTGTATATACAATTTTTCTTTTCTAAGTGGAATCTTTTTTCTTTAAAAAAATTTCTTTTGTTGTTTAAGAAGGATTGAATTAAAATCTTCTATAGTAGTTGTTTTAATCCTACTTTTTAAACTTCATCTTTTACTCTCTGGTTTGTCAGTTTTAAATGGTAAGTTGACTCCAATTTATTACCCATATAATAATCATAAATCTTATTTACTTTGCCTTTCTTTCTTTCTTCTTTTTCCATTTTTTAAAAGTTGCATTCTTTCTGCTCTTACCATACATAATGTTTATATACTTTTCTTCCACTATATCTCCATTCTTGCTTTAGTCTTAGTCTACAATTAAATGTATCAAATATATCAAATGTGCATCATCAGTCCTTTAGCCCACATTTCCCCAAACAAATAAAAGCTGAGCGAGTTCATCACCACTAGACCTGCTTTACAAAAATGCTGAAGGGAGTTCTTCTAGCTGAAATGAAAGGACTTTAATTAAAAACATAAGATCATGTGAATGTGTAAAACTCACTGGCAAAGGTAAATATCTAGTTAAATATATATTTATACATTAAATAGTCAGATTTTCTAATATTGTAATGGTGGTGTGTAAACCACTTTCAATTCCAATTTAAAACTTAAAACAAATAAATGAATTAAAAATAATTATATCTACAATAATTTTTTATTGGATACACAATATAAAAAAGATACAAACCATAACATTAATAACCTAAAATGTGAGGGGAGGGAGAAGTGTAGAGTTTCTGTATGCTACTGAAGTTAAGTTGTTATCAGTTTAAAATAGGATGTTATAAAACATTTTATGTATGCCTCATGGTTACCACAAAGGAAAAATCTATAGTAGATACACAAAAGATTAAGATAAAGGAATTAAAACACACCACCACAAAAAGTCATCAAACCACAAAGGAAGATACAAAAGAGAAAGAAAAGAACAAAAAACTACACAACAGGCAGAAAACAATCAATAATGGGCAGAGAGAAAGTGTTTGAAATGTTAGGTAGACAAAAGAGATCCAACTATATGTGCTTTAATTCCTTCTGAGAAGAAAAAAACAATAGTAGAGAACTAATATTTGTGAGCTGTGCCCCCTTCTCTGTCTCTAGCTGATCCCTGGTGGTTAGTCCTGTTGATCCCCCAGTTATCCCCATGAGAAGAGAAGGATTTGGCAGTTAGCACATGAGAGATTAAAAATTTAAAAAATTAAAGAGAAAATTAAAGAGAACTCTAAAAAATTAAAAAAATTAAAGAGAACTCTAAAATTTTAAGCATAGCTGACTAAAAAATAACAATACTAATAATTTTAAAGAAAAATAAATTCCTGAGTGCAGCGATTTAACCCATCTGATTTCTAAAATCAACGCATGACAAAAATATGGGATTACAAATTTTCATGATATGCCTGTAATTGAATTTGTTTTATAGTTTTTTTATATGCACCTCAATTTACTATTATCATGCTTTATTTCCTGCTTCTTTAGCCTTTAAAATGTCACAGCTGTGCTCATTTACCCATCCTATATAGGCCTATATCTTTGTCCTAAATTCTGGAACTGATCTGTATGTTATGCAGGAAATTACTTGATCCTGAGGCTAACAACTCAGAGATCTTGTTTTGCTCGTTGAATTTTAGTGCCAAAGTTCCTGATTTATTCCTTCTGTTCTTGAAAACTCCTTTACCTTGGATTGTGGTTCTGCTTTGACCTTAGTCTTTTTTGGTAATTGAAGTTCTGTTCCTGGAGTTCAGATTCCAACATGAGACCCAAAGCTACTGATTCCTACTCATCTTTTCCTTAATGATTCAGAAATGTCAATGAATAAACACTGCTTTTGTTAAGTATAGCAAACTGAGGCTGTAATCAATACAATGATGAGATTTTGTAGGGTTTTTTTCCTGGTTTTACCCAATCCAACTAAATGCTTGATTTATAACCTTTCAGAAATGAAAAAAATGTTTATGATAATATGAATATATATGTGATCATGAACATATATCAATATATATGAATGTGAATTTATATTTAATGTATAGAAGATTATACTATAATCACCCACTGTAATTTATGTATTTATTTAATTTATTGTGAACAAATGTATCTGGGGTATCTTGCTTGACAATATAATAGGAGAAAAAAATTTAACTGAACGTTAAATTGAAAGAATAAAATCATTCTCTTCAATATTTCTTTCTAAGTGCTGATGGAGTAGTTTCAAACTTTCAGTCCCTTCATTGGATAAGGGAGTTATTAATAGAGCATGACTCAGCACCTGGACCATTTATTATTCCTGGCAGATCTGAAAGGGCAAAGTTTGAAAGCAGGAGGCGATCTAGGACTGCTCTGAAAAATAATGTGAATATTATGATTTTATTTATCTTCCTTTTTTTGGGAAATATAATTAAGGGTAAAAATTTCCCCCAACACAGAAAACCTCTCCACAAAGGTAGTAGGGAAAGAAAGTCATTTTATTACTGAATAAAACATTAACCCAGAATGTGATGTAAATCACAAGCAATGTGATAAGAGATTACAAAGACATTAAGAAATCTCATCCTTTTATATAGCCAAGTAGATACAACCCATCACATGCATGTTCTCAAGATGAACAATAGCTAGTCCTCAAATAGGAGGACTTGACAGCACAATTTGTCATGCATAGTTCATCTTGGATTTACCTGGTAATTGGGGTGGCCATCTCTGTTAGCTGATTGGCTTTATTCAAAGGAAAAACAAACCTCATATCTTTATGACAGGATATAGTTCTGAAACTTGGAGCAAAGATGCCCACTGAGGTTAGGCTCCTGCCATCCCATAAAAATTGGGGGCAGTTTCTCCCCTGGGGTGCTATTTCCCTTTATGTTTACATTTCAAAAAGATGGTTGCCAAGTCTTTGAAAAAGGCATTCCTGGGTCATAAAGCTGACAAAAGTCCTGTCTAGTCTTCAAAAGAATTGACATATATTTCAAAGAGAGGAGGAAGTACTAACATTATAAGTTTTCTAAAGCAAAGGCTCTAAGGAAAGGGAAGAAATCTCTTCCCTTAGTTTTAAAAGTCAGAATTAAGCCTCTTAATTTTAATTGTTATTTGTCTTTATATATGAAATAGGTACCTTAAAATTATGAATCTAGTTAAAAAACTTTCTATACTTTAAGACTTTAGACTGTTCATGAAAATTAATATTTGTCTTGAGTAGGGGAGTGTGTGTGTGTGTGTGTGTGTGTGTGTGTGTGTGAAATAATCAACTTTCATTTCTTTAATACACAGGGGAATCATTAATTGTGCCTGCAACTTATACTGATAGATCTCCAAGGAGAGTGTTTGGGAGGCCACTTGTTGCCTGACTTGGAGAACCTCAACTGCTCCACCTCACCAGACTTCTGTAGGTGGTTACTGACTGCCCTACTCAGATCCTTAGAACATTACTCTTTGCTGCATGACTCATGCTTGGGAAAAGGCATTGTTGGAAGGTGTGGAACCTGGAAGGAGATTCTTTCTGTGGGTGAAGGATGGACTTCTCTCCCAAACAGTGAGAGAGCTAAAAGAACTAGGTTTTTATTTTGTATATTTTGTATACATGGTATGTGTGGTATATATGTATGTGTGTACATATATACCAGGTATATATATCTAGGCATATATATATACCAGGTATATATATCTAAGTATAGGTATCTAGGTATACCTAGATACCTAGATACCTATATCTAGGTATCTATATACCAGATATATATATCTAGGTATACATATATCTAGGTATGATATATGCACGTATGTATGCATTCCTAGAGAGCCAGGTAAGACATGGCAGTGACCATGAGAGAATCTCCTATGAAAGTTTGACTTCAGGTCAAACTTAGCTTTCCCCTAGGGCTAAGAGAAATGTTATACTATACAGAGTTCTAAATTTCTTTCTCTGGTGTGGTTTACTTTATACCACCCTGTCAGGTAGTATATGTAATGTGATTGTACTTCAAAGAATAAAAGACATAAGTAGTAAAGGGAAACATGGCCTGTCCTCAACATCCTTTCTCCTATGACCTGAGGTGAGAGCAGTTTGCTATTGAAGGGCTGGGAGTACAAGTTCCAGGCAATGGACCTATATATGTGTATATGTATATATATATACACACACACATTTTAATGGATCCTTATGTTCTTTCTCAATGAAAAATTAACCAGTAGATCCAAGAAAGAAATGGAAAACTTTATTCAAATCAAATTTGAAGATTATGACCCAGGAATAGCATCTCAGAAAGCTCTGAGAATTGTTCTGCCTGTTAGAAGTCAAAACACAGTTATATAAGTTTTTTTTGAGACACAGGGCTATACATTAAATTACCTATTATTGACAGTTTACACAATCCAGATCTAAGTGCCATCCTGGCCCCTTACAAGATTAAGAAGGAATGTTATAAGAAGTTGTCTTGCTGGTGCTAGGAGAATGTTGCTTTTTATGGTTGAGCAGGTATTTCTGCTGATAGGGGAGGTTTAATGCAGATACACAATGCACAGTAAAGGGGAGAAAGGAGGTCAAAGAGCAGAGAAAGTTTTTTATGTTTAAATTTTCCTTGTCTTGCAATAAAATGTGAAGTTTATTTCGCACTTAGGAAAATTTTCTGGAAACAAAACAATCGGATCAGAGAATATATACACTTCATATTTATACCTATTCCAAATTGTCTCCAAGAAAGGAAATATCAACTTATATTCTCACCAAAAGTGTATAAGTATATCCAATTTAATTTAATTTTTTTTTTTTTTTTTTGCGGCACGTGGGCCTCTCACCGTTGTGGCCTCTCCCCTTGCGGAGCACAGGCTCCAGACGCGCAGGCCCAGCAGCCACGGCTCACGGGCCCAGCCGCTCCGCGGCACGTGGGATCCTCCCGGACCGGGGCTCGAACCCGCGTCCCCTGCATCTGCAGGCGGACTCCCAACCACTGCTCCACCAGGGAAGCCCCCAACTTACTTTTATTTCACCCTCATCAGCCCTTGGCATCATCATTCTTTTAGGCTTTTTATTTCTTTAGGAAAAATACTGCTTTTTTAAAAAAATATTTAATCAAGTATAGTTGATATATAGTTGTGTTAATTTCTGCTGTACAGCAAAGTTATTCAGTTATACATATATATGTGTGTGTGTATATATATATACACACATATTCTTTTCCATTATGGTTTATCACCAGGTACTGAATATAGTTTCCTGTGCTATATATAATAATTTGCACCTGCTAATTCCAAACTCCCAATACGTCACTTGCCCACCCCTCCTCCACAGTCTGTTCTCTATGTCTGTGAGTCTGTTTTGTAGATAAGTTCATTTGTGTCATATTTTAGATTCCACATATTAGTGATATCATGTATCTGTCTTTCTCTTTCTGACTTACTTCACTTAGTATGATAATCTCTAGGTCTATCCATGTTGCCACATACTATACTGTTTTAAATATGCATTTAAAATTATTTGTGCTGTTGTTTGTATATTCATGTTTTTTGCCATTTGTATTTGGAAAGTCAAAATGGAGTCGGTATTGCTGAGAGCTCTCTAAAATGGAACTGGGAGGCCACTGAGGAAATGTGACATACACATCTCAGCTCAGATAGAATCTGACTTTTTGACTTGTGTTACTGTCTTAACACAAGCATCCAGAACATCTTCCCAATGTTCCAGAAACTAAATACTTATCAGACCCTTACCCTAAAATAACTCATGATAGTCTATTTATTGAGGAAGAAGAAAATTTCCTCTACACTTTTAGGTTATTCTGGCTGGCCTAAGAATTAAACTGACATAAAACAGATTAACAGGAGAAAATCAAACAAATATTTAGTTATATATATATATATATATATATATATATATATATATATATATATATATATATATGAAAGACTCAGAAAAAATGAGTAACTCACCAAAATGACCAAAATCCTCACCTTAAATACCATCCTCAGCTAAAGGCAAAAGAATTTGGGGAGACTCAGTTATAGGAGGTGACCAGGAAAAGCACAGTAAATAAGGGTAAGCTTGTTATGCAGATTTAAGTCAGTGCCTTCTCCATTGGTAAGAGTTTCTAGAGATTTAGTCTTCCTCCTCTTGCCGGTACAGTGAGGGAGACACCCTTACAAATGGAGATTTCCCTTACAAATGCACATGTTTCTTATAAAAGCGTAACTCCTATTTGGCTTTCAGAGTTTCTCCCATGTCTGCTGTTTCTTAGAAATTAACCAGTTTAAAATAATTAATATGCCAAAAGACACATTTTGGGGTGGCAGATTCTGCTCCCCAGAGGACATATCCTAAGTAATTTGGGACAGCCTATCCCTTAAGGACAAATATTTCCTCTCTTGTGTCGGAGTACAGCCTCATGACTTTTGCCTTTATAAGCCCTTGACTCTTTCTCTTTCCTAGAGCACTCTTGGTTTTACCCAAAACTGTGTTTCCTGAATTGCAATTCAATCAACAATACCTATTGTTTTGCTTTTGTATTGAGACAATTTTCTTTAAATTATGTAAAGATTTACAAGAATTTTTTAAAATGTTAAGGATCTTGTTATCAGATCTGTAATTTATGATACATTTTTCCAGTTTTTAAAAAATATTTTAACTTCATTTATGGTATAGAGGTTTCAAATTTTATGTAGTCAAGTCTTTCTTTATGCTCCCTGAGTTTGTATTATACTTAGGTTTCCTTCACTTAAATATTATAATAATGATATTATAGAGCATGCTATGTTTTCATCCAGGATTTATTTTATCCTTATGTTGCAGGAAGGCAGACCCCTTCCAGGGCCTGAGAGTGGGCTCCTGTCTAACACTCAGAAATGAATTATCTGAGGAGACACATGTGCTGACAAAGCAAGAGACTTTATTGGGAAGGGGCGCCTGGGCAGAGAGCAGCAGGGTAAGGGAACCCAGAAGAACCACTCTGCCATGTGGCTCGCAGTCTTGGGTTTATGGTAATGTGGTTAGTTTCCGGGTTGTTTCTGGTTAATCATTCTGACTCAGGGTCCTTCCTGGTGTTGTGCACATCACTCAGCCAAGATGATTTCCAGTGAGAAGGATTCTGGGAGGTTGGTAGGCCATATGGATTGGCGTCTCCTCTCTACTTTTGACCTTTCCTTAATTCTTCCAGTTGGTGGTAGCTTGTTAGTTCCGCATTCCTTACCAGGACCTCCTGTTGTAAGATAACTCATGCAAGCGGTTACTATGATGCCTGGCCAGGGTGGGCAGTTTTGGTCAGTGGTTCCCCTAACACTTACGTTATTCAAATTTTAACCTACATATAAAAGACTATATAATGGATGTTGATGCCTAGGTTTATTTTACAAAAATATAATAATGGATTTTGAAATAGTTTTTTTCTTCATTACATAATTTACCATAAAACAAAGAATGTTGCCCACCATCCAGTTCTACAAGAATCAAGTCCTTAGTCACTGCAGTCTCTGACCTACAATATACCCTGAAAGGATTTCAGGGCAAAGATCAGGATGAGGCACTCTGTGCTCTGAGAAAACATGCAAAACAGGCCTTTGTATAATTAGAAATATTTCAGGAGAAATTTTTTATGAATCTGGATCCTTGTATCTTCCCATACTTAGAAAAGCACAAAATCATTACCTGAGATATCTGTTCCTCTTGACTAGTAGTAGATATCAGTTCCTCCTGACCTTCTACTGAGATGTATGCTTGATTGCACATACATATTGGCCTCACCCCCTAACTCTTTGGAGTATTTCCTCAGAGCTATCTGAGAGGCTGTCTCTGGGTTACAGTCCTCAGAAAGTCCTCAAATAAAACTGATACTCACAGCCCTCATGTGAGAATGAGGTACAATTATATTAGAATTTTGACATTTATTCTAGCACCTCATAAATATTTAAAACAAACCAGAAGTTATAAACTACACAGTAAACATAAACAATATTTAAATATGTGTCAAAATTGTGAACAAGTTCTGCTTGGGTTTTCAAAGAAAAATCAGTCTTGCTGCTTTAAAACTATCTACTGCTAATGAAATTTGATTTCCTGGGAGAAAATATCTTAAACTAAATGAACTCTCTTAGGAAAAAACAGGTTAGTTCTTATATTTTTTACATTACTACTTAAAGCAGTTATAATACATTTTAAGAGACATTGAACAGTTATGTCTATTTCTAACTTACTTCAAGGTAAGAATATATAAAATAAGGGATTACCACTTATGTGCAGATATATTTCTCCCCTTGATTAAGAATTTCTGTAATATCAATACAATTTCATTCAAACTACTTCTAAAGGCTTTTTCTCAGAGACCAATATATAACATTGTGGTTTCTTTAGAGTTTTAATACAAGTAGGCATGTGTTTTCACAATGCAGTTATACATGTGACAGCCATTTAAGTGGAAGATCATTTTTTTAAGATTTTTTTTGTGGAAATATGAATGTGAAACAAAGGTCCTTAATACTAACCAACTTCAGCTCTTCCTCCATATTTCTATTATTAACTTCATTAGGTAGTCTTTATGGTAGTCATTGAGGTAGTCAGATAACCCTTTAAGAGAGAAACTGCTGCTGGGAGTTACTTAGCTGACAGTATCCAGCTGTGAGTTCTTTCAGGATCTGTCTCAGCTTTAGATTTAAGGCCATGTTCTTCCTGGTAACCCCCAGGTGATGACTGAGCACAGTGGTATTACAAGGCTCACAGCACCTGCCCAATGTCTTCTAGCAAAAGTCTCTGTGTTAAGCCCTGCCCTGGTCTGGCTGAGAACTTCTCGGAGCTGAGGCTTTTCCTGTCAGTCTTCCTTCATTTCTCATCTCCTTTCACAAGTGTCAGAAC
This sequence comes from Orcinus orca, assembly GCF_937001465.1. Lineage (NCBI taxonomy): Eukaryota > Metazoa > Chordata > Mammalia > Artiodactyla > Delphinidae > Orcinus > Orcinus orca. The sequence continues at coordinate 27,461,151 of NC_064569.1, forward strand.
TGTTTTGCCATCCGGAGGTTTTACCTGCCAACTACTGCTCTCTTAATCTTGTACCTTTCTCAGCCGTTTCTCCTGATATATTTATATACATACATACATACATACATACATATATATATATATATATATAAGAGTACATATGTATAACTATATACAATATATAACAATATATAAAATATGTATATGTGCAGTTCTAACTCTGCCTTGCTGTCTGCTTCCCAAATGATCCTACTGACACATTCATTAAACAGGGAGCTGTGCTAGGTATAAATAATATAATGCATAATGATATATTAATATATAACATGTAATAGGATTTAAATTTTGATATTTTGTTTATCATGGATTTTCAAGATAAATATTATTTTTCTTGATTACTGAGTTTTTTGACATCCCCTTACGTTCTGTACCCAAGACAGGGGGGCTAGAGGTTGAATTGATTGCCAATGGCCAAATGATTTAATTAATCATGCCTATGTAATGAAGCCTCCATAAAAACTCAGAAGGACAGGGTTTGGAAAGCTTCCACATTGGTGAACACGTGGAAGTGCTGAGATAGTTGTACTCCATGGAAGCTTCATGCCCCTTCCCAGGTACCTCGCCCTATGCATTTCTTCTGTCTGGATGTTCGTATTATGTGTTCGTAAGTAAACGGTTTTCCTGTGTTCTGTGAGCTGTTCTAGCAAATTAATCCAACCTGAGGTGGAGGTCATGGGAACCTCCAATTTATACTCTGGATTTGTGATAGGCATGTGAAGTTGAGGGCATGGTAGTCTTGTAGGACTGACCCATTAACCTGTGGGATCTGATGCTATCTCCTGATAGTGTTAGAAAAGGGTTGAATTGTAGGATACCCCAGCTGATGTCAGAGAATTGCTTTGTGATGTGGGATGAACACACATCATACTTCCTTAAAGGCCTCCATTGTTACTGTGTTGTGCTCAGTACAAAATAGAACTCAACAAATATTAAATTTTTAAAAATATCCAGCTAGATAACTCAACATGCTTTTTCTCTGTATTATGAGTTTTATTTTTAGACTTTGATGAGAAAGTTAAACTATGCCTCAGATATTCATTTATTTTCCTTTTATGAACTCTAAATAAATGCATCATGGGTGGATACATTGCTATTCAAAAGTCTGAATTCTACAGAAGCCACATCTCCCAATGTAATGCTTCTATATGTTTACCCCAGCAATTTTATTAATAAATTTGTCCAAAAAACCTAATAATATGAAGGCATACAACTCTAAAACCTGTCATACATCACAATTTCAAAGTAACTCTTCTAGAGAAATGGAAGAAATACTCAACAGCAAAATTTCAGAGTGTGAGGCAAGTTAATATAATTACATACATATAATTACATGTGAAACATAATGTTATTAAGCATCAGATGGTTTTACTAGCTGACTTTTAACAACTTTAAAAAGTTGAATTAACTCAATTCTAGTAGAGTGTGGACAAGGTTTATGGAAAAGTTGAATCAAGAACAGACAAGCAAGCTTGACTGTGAATATTTCTATATTCAAATATTCCATGCAAATTGTCAGGTAAAATTGGTAACAGACTGAATAAAGAATAAACTTAGAATCATAGAATTTTTCTTAGTGAAGCAGGCAAAACATTAAAAAAACCCCGACTTTTCTATGAAGATGTGATTCTGCCCCACCCTCACCCCATTCCATCATCACCACAATCTGCACTAAGGGAAAAAAATAATTCTTGCTAAATAATTTACATGTCAAAAATAACAAAGATAAATATAGTTAAATAAAAAGCAGAAAGTAGAAAATTTAGTTGCTACTCTCTGTTATATTTTGCACAGTCTTTATTAGAAAAAGATATGAAATGTTTGAATGTGTGGGCAGAAAGAAAAAACATGTTTCTGTGTTCAGAGAAAGACTTGCAAATAATGTTTTCTGCTCACAAAAATCCATGTTCATTAAATAATATTTGGCAAAAAAAAGAAATAGTACTCTGAGAGGTGATCAATTTTTAACATTTATTATATATCCTTTCATTGTTTGTTTTCTACATGTCTATTTTACATAGTTGAACTCATACTGTTTCAATTAGTACTAAGTTGGGATAGTGCAGGGTTTATGGCATGTGTAGTGTGACAGTTTATGAGAATGGGCGGTATGCCACATAGCATGTCTAAGTGGACAGATGATTTAGTCTGAGGTCAGACCATGGAGTGCTTTGAACATCACACTGTTGGCATAAATGTTATGAGATAGCCCTTAAATTGAGGAAACTTTAGCCTCTGCTCTGCCTCTGCTCTCTTCATGATGGCTTGGAGGGCCATCTCCCTGAGCCACCTATGCAACGCTTGCTTATGAAGCCATCAAAAGAGCTTGTGATACTTCTTGACTGCAGAACCTATTGTGCAGTAGCTCATTACCTTAGGCTGACACGGAGTCCCCGTACACGGGACCGAAGATAAAATGACGTTCCAGCGCAGAATCACGTTTCCTTACTCACCTTCCAAACTATGTCAGCTTTGTACTTCCTTCCTCGGATAAACACAGTGTGGGAAGGCATGATGGGGCTGTCGTTTTTTTATTGCAGACACACTCAACAACCCCCAAAGCCTGCCCAAATTTTCAGCTAATATTGATGCCCTAGCAAACTCCTTACAAATGTGTCATTTTAAGGCCCTGCCCCCATAATCTAGCTACCTAGTGAATAATCTAGTTCCCTAATAAATCTGTGTAAAGCAGAGAGAATAAACCATTGAAGAAATTACAACTTAACAAGGTCTGCCATAGTTCTGTTTTGGTTTTGCAAGACTCAAATAGAAAATTCCAACTGCTCACAATTACAAAGCAATAAAATATGGACCAGGTCCTTAGCAATTTTCACTTCTGATCTTAAAGTTGTATGTAAAAGATGCACTTTTATTTATTTATTTATTTTGCGGTACGCGGGCCTCTCACTGTTGTGGCCTCTCCCGTTGAGGAGCACAGGCTCCGGACGCGCAGGTTCAGCGGCCATGGCTCACACGCCCAGCCGCTCTGCGGCATGTGGGATCTTCCCAGACTGGGGCATGAACCCGTGTCCCTGCATCGGCAGGCGGACTTTCAACCACTGCACCACCAGGGAAGCCCAAGATGCACCTTTAAAACAGATCTATAGTTTTATTTGAGGTGTGTTATGGCAAAAGCATTTCTTATGCTTCTCAATATATTCAACAGGCAAACAAAGCTAATTTTGCTTTCTATTATATTTGTATCATTATTTTTTTCAGGAAAAATCTCCAAGTTTTGTCCTAGCAAGCTTCATCAATCTGCAGGAAAAACTGATTGTGTCCAAACAAGCACTTAAGTGAGCAGTAGGAAGAAGCTATGCACTGAAGTGGGTTGGACAGAACACGTTTAATTCACCCACAACAGCCAATGCTACTTAATGAATGATATTTTTCCATGATCTGAGGATACCCGGTATGTAATTATTACTGATATTTTAAGAACTTGAGACTTTAAACATCCACCCACTTTTGTTCATATTGAAGTCTCAGTTTCATTCTTAAGCTGCATCCTAGTATATTATATATAATATGTATGTGCAGCATAGTGGCTCTTAATTGGATTTTCTCTGATACAGATATGTTCCTTCAGTTTTTGTTTTGATATGGTCAAATTGGCAACTAACAAATCAATGTAAGAAATTCATTATTTGCACTGTGTTCACTTTAGGGGGTTTGAATTGCTCTAAAACTTCTCTTTTGCATTTCTTTGGAGTCATTTTGCTATAAAATAGCTTCGGTTTGATTCAAGGAATGATTTTAGTGCCAGGAAGTATTAATTGCAGAGAGCCTGCCTGTGAGAGCTGTAGGACTTTCACAGGTGTTGAAACCACAGGATAAGAACAAGGCTGACATTTAATAGTAATTTTCATTAATATTAATTTCATTCAGCAGTCCTTTGGGGGAGACATTTATCATTACATTTTTTAATCTTGGCAAATGGAAACAAGTTGTGCTCAAGAGACAGATAAAAACATCAGGAAGCCTAGATCTAATTGAGAAATTACTTTCAAACCCATATTTTATGTTAAACTTTGTTGCCAACCCTTATCAATGGAAGAATTATATTGCAAAGTTAGTTTTAATCATTACAGGTTGAATGTATAAGACCTGAGAAATTATCCTTTTTTTGCTCTCAATTGATGCATCACATGGTTTAGGTTTAGGTTTAATTAAAAGAATGGATTATCTTTTTTTTAGGCACTTAAAATGGTGACATTTCCAGAGATATTTTATTCTATTTAAGAGGGGGCACCAACCTGTTAAATGGCCACAAGTTGGAGTCTCCAGAATTATCAGTGGTTTGAAGGGCAGCCTGTGGCAAAGCAGGAGAAGAGAGAAGGATCTGTGAGTGCTGAGAGGATGCCAAAGACTCAACGGGTCAAAACTTTTATCCCATGGAAGAAAATGTTGCCTGCAGCAGGGGAAGTGGCAACAATGTCTTTTGATTCCAGATTCCACACAATTTATTGATCATTTCATGATGTTTTCACATTTTCCATTAATTTTAAAATCATTTATAGAATATTTATAAAATATTTGAAAGGCATGGATAAAATAATGAATCAAACACCATTGTATGTTATCGTATCCTCTATCTAACTTAAAAAAGAGAAAATTGCTCTTACCTTTGAGGCAGTGAAACTTCTGAGACTAAAGTGATAGAAATCAATTAGATTCTGTGGGTAGCCTCGGTAGGTTGTTGAGTGGGAGAAAATATAATTTAGAGAGTTTTTGGTTATGTGCAGAGGAAATCACTTGTGAATTTTATGCTTATCATTCTTACTTTATAGTTTTGTCATTTATGTTTGTATCCTTAAACAATAGGTTGTTTAATTCACATAGTTTAGAGTCATATAAATGCAATCACACTGTGTTGATCTTCTGCCACTTAGTTTTCTCTTAGTATTATGTTCCTTAGGCTTATTCATGTTGTTATATGTAGCCATGATTTATTCAATTAATTGCAGTACTGTTCCACTGGGTGAATATACCACACCTTGCAATTATGGGTCTGCATTTTTCTTCATTATTTGATGGAGAGCTTTTTAAGGGTGGAAAAAAAATCTTGTTTATCAATGTAAAATTGGCATAGGCTTGGCCACAATAGTTGGCATGAAGAGAGTATTAAGTAAATGCTTGTTTAATGGTAACTTTTTAATAGGACTGTAGAAAATGTAAAAAAAAATGTTTTCTGAGACCTTAAAAATGTAATCTAGACATTCATTGTACCTCTAGTCCAATTACAGGGCAATTTTCAAAGTAAAAGTTTCTGGAGACATGTCTTCTCAATATAAAATGTGTTTGTGTTTTCTGGGCTTAATATCTTTAGCAACAGTCTCTAATAGGAATGGCAGAATAAGATGTTTTGTTTTTTCATTTGAGTGGACATGTTCTTACTAGTGATCTTTATATTATGAGTTTGAAAAGAAAAAGATGAATATTAGTCTTAAAACTGTTTATACTGTTTTCCCAAGGGGATTAGCTAACATTATGTTGCATAATCTAAGCAAATAGTTGCCTTAGCAACACGACAGATAATTAGCTACTTTACAGAGCAGGTAATTTTTCAGGTTTGTTCTTTGCATAAAGGAAAAAAAATATACATCTGGTGTGCTTTTTGTTTGTTTATTTCTGAGCTACTCTCCTTTATTCTTGGAAATGGGATGGAAAAAGACTGGGTTGATTTTAGGGCTTTATGTTTATCATTCAAACACTCTGAAAATCATCACCTTCATTACTCTAGATTTTGTTATATTACCTTCACCCCAGGAAGTACTATTTTTACAATATATTTCTTTAATCACAAAAAATAAGAAATTGTGTGTTTCATAACCTTCTTTCCTGTCAGCAATCACTGTGGCTTCTTTTCAGTTAGACCCCATTGTGTTACAATTTAAGATTTAAAATAATGCTTCCAAGCTTGTGAGCTGTGGATTCCTGGGAAGTGCCAGAGTTGTGGAAATCCATTATGTACATAAATCATTTTTCTGTAGACTGAAGACAATTTATATATATATATATATATATATATATATATATATATATATTCAAATGTAGGTAGATGCAATTGTATTTAATAAAATAAAATTTCAAGTTCTACTAAATAATAAAGACTTTCCTCATTTTTTCTTTTTATTTAACTTTTTTTGGTTAAATATTTGTGTGCACATAGTTTTGAAAAAATCAATGGGCTTTTACTGGAAACAAAAGGACCTCTGTTTCAGCCTTGTCTGCCCCTGGTTCTGCCTCTTCATAGGAAATTACCTCATAGTTTTTAGTTATTTCCTTAGTTCTTTTAGTTTCTAAATAATATGCACATGCTACTATTTTTTTTCCAGTTCTAAAGATTACTTATTGATTTCTAAGTAAGGAAGATAAGGATTTAGCCCTCTTCCCCTCTGATCACTTGCACAATTAATAAAGATAATTAGATTTTATATTATAAGTGAAACTGTGTAACTCAGATTGGGACTTGAACTCAGCCAAAACCCAGACTGGGACATGAACCCATGAGCCAGGACTCAAGCCCAGCCAAAACCCAGATTGGGACTCAAACCCACAGTCTTTTGACTGAGATCACACACCTGGTCTCAGGACTTAATGAAGCTCATGTTCTTGATGTCTCATCACAGAAAGAATTCAGTGAGAGACGAAGTGATAGGTAAGAAGTGGATTTATTTAGAGAGAAATGCACTCCACGGACAGATTATGGGTCATCTCAGACAGTAAAAGCAGCCCCAGGGTATGGGGTTGTCAATTTTTATAGGGGTGGGTAATTTCATAGCCTAATGAGTTGGAGGAATACTCCAGCTATTTTGGGGAAGAGGTGGGGGTTTCCAGAAATTAGGCCACAGCCTACTTTTGAACCTTTATGGTCAGTCTTGGAAGTGTCATGGTGTCTGTGGTTGTGTCATTTAGCTTGCTGATGTATTACAATGAGGGTATCCTGAGGCTTAAGGTCTAGTGGAAGTTGACTCATCCCACCATCTTGGACCTATTTTGTTCTAATCAGTTTATGTCGTGTCCTTGGGCTATGTCATTTTTTAAAATATTGTGCCCTGCCCCCTTCCCTCCTTTCATAAGGACTAAATGAATGTCAATTTCACCTGAGCCATATAAGATGTATGTATGATATGTATTACATTTCCATCTTTGAACAATGTTTTACCTTTTTTTTAAGGAATTAATAATTATTGTTTTTGGCATTTACTTAACTGTACTTACCACTCATAGTACATCCCTAATTTCTCCACCAGAAGTGTGTCCTTAATATTCAAAACATCAAATGATCTTTAGTTTCAAATATCCATCATCTATTAATATGTTATCAGTTCTCATTTGGACTAGTTGTTCTTGAAAACTGCTATCTTACTGAAAACGTAATGCCTGTCTCTGCTATCATCCTAGAAATCTTGTATATTAGTTTCTCTGCTTCCTGGTGCCAGGAGGTAAAATTTTTGAGATTTTGCATGTCTGAAGATGTCTCCATTCTGTGCTCAGACATGATTGATTGTTGGGTTAGGCACAGAAGTCTAGTTTGGATATCATTTCACTAAGAATTTTAAAGTCATTTTTACATTTTCTTCAATTTCTATTTTCATCTTGCCTGACACTGTTCTGATTTCCATTCTATTGTATGTAGTCTGTTTTTGTTTTTCCCTCTCTAGAAGGTTTAGGATCCTATATATGTTCCCAGTGTTTTAAAATTTCACATTGAAATGTCTTTTACATTCATTGTTTAGGGTACTTTGTAGGTCTTTTCAATACATGATTTGAGCAATTTTCTTTAATTAATTATTTTAAAAATTCATCTTCTTTATTTTACCTAGTTTGTTTTTCTGGACCTCTTATTATGGGATGTTGGACCTCATTGATTTATTCTATAACTTTTCTATTTTCCAAAATTTTGTATTTGTTTTATTTCCTGGAAGATTTTTTTCAATGTTATCTTTTAATTCTTCTATGAAATTTTTAATTTAGCGATCATATTTTTAAATTTTGAGAATTCTGAGATTTTTGTTTTGTTTTCCATTTTTATTTCATGGATGCAATACCATTGCTCATATCTCAGAAGATATTAATTAGATTTTTTTCAAAGTTTTTCTGTTCTCTGCATTGTTTCTGTTCCCCTCTTATTCCTTTTTTCTCTAAAAATAAGAGATTTGTTTAATCTGTCTTTCATATAAGAGACTTCCCTTGAATTTCTAGTTACCTTATAGTCAGTCATCTTAGACTTTCTTTTATATTTAAAAGAAACTTCAAAAAGATGATTGGAAGCTCTATGTGTGTGGAGGACATTTGTCTATGGCAACCTTCATTGCAGGGTGGACAATTTTTGAGTCCCTCCAAAGTCAGTCCCTCTAGATCTTCATCTGGGGCAGGTCACTCTCCAGAGGATTCCTTCAATCTCTTGCCTGCAGAATATATTTCTAGTTGGCATACTAAGTTTCTAGTAAGTGTGGGTCTTATCAGTTGTTAGGTAGACTTACACTTATACCCCACTTTTTGCTTCTCATTAATCTGTGACTGGTATCTCTGACTCCATAGCTTTTTCCATTTAACTTCTCCAGAGTGTAAATATCTTATTTTCTGTTGGTGTGGGAAAAATTAGTCATCTGGTTGCTTAAATCTGGAGAAGGGTTTATGGGTCTAAATGCCCCTTACATAGTCCTTTGATCCTTATGTAGTTCTTTCTTTTGTCATTCCCACCTTAACTTTGACTTTCTGAGATGTGGGTGTCAACAATTTCTTGTTTTTTAATGAACTCATTTTTTATCTCTATGATTCACTATCTATACCTGTCCACTGGCAATTAGTTTTCAGATTTCTCCATTGCATTAGTTTTCATGCCTCTGTCCATTCCTCTGGTATTTTATTGACATCTTTTGTCATTTCTCATACACTCCTATTTTCTGTGAAAAGAACACACACTTATCAATAATAGCATTATAGGACTAAGTATCAGTTTTCAAAACTTCTAAACAAAAAGTCTTTTCTGAAATTTGTGCAGTTCCTTTGTATACTTACTGAGGCTATTGATTACTTCTTATGTTTCCTTTTCTCCACAGTTCCCAGAAAACTTGATTAAAAGGCACAAATAGCTCTTCATTGCTAAATATTAAAATTTCCATAAACATAAACAAAAGGAGGAAAAATTGAAATTACATATTTTTAGGTCATTGTATAATTTTCTCAAAGAAAGAGACTCTTTTGTCCACCCCATTGTCCCTCTCTTCTCTTAGCCAGGTCTCACTTTAGGCATTTAATTTAAGAGACCTTAATGATAATCTTATTCAAACTCATTTTTAAAATGAGAAAATTGATACATGTAAATTGAGATTTCATAGCTTGCCTAAGTGATAACTGAGTAGTAGAATTCAAATTTAATTATGTATATTTAGTTTAATGTTAATATAGATTAGACTGTCTTTTATAGTTAAACATTCAAAGACCTCAAATGAACATAGTTGTACTTATATCTTCTGTTGATAGAGTAAATGCACATAGATGAGAAGACATCTTTCAATGACTAGCTAAACAGCATCCCGACAACAACCACTGCCCTCACATAGTTCAGTTCCATTAGTTGGATAACTTACTCCAATAGGGAAGACCAGAGAGGTTCCAAATCAGAACACTTTAATTGTAAGTTAAATTCTTAGGCTCAGGCTTACTTTATTGCACCATAGCCACATCAAAATGCTACATTTTGAAAATTTTACTGAAAATGAAATAAAGTTAGAATGTCCATCATCAAAAAATCTACAGACAAAAAGTGTTGGAGAGGGTGTGGAGAAAAGGGAATCCTCTTGCACTGTTGGTGGGAGTGTAGATTGATACAGCCACTATGGAGTACAGTATGAAGGTTCCTTAAAAACTAAAAATAGAGCTACCATGTAATCCAGTAATCCCACTCCTGGGCATGTATCAGGGGAGAAAACCATACTTTGAAAAGATACATGCATCCCAGTGTTCATTGCAGCACTATTTATAGTAGCCAAGCAACAGAGGAATGGATGAAGAAGTTGTGGTACATATAAACAATGGAATATTACTCAGCCATAAAAAGAAATGAAATTGAGTTCTTTGTAGTGAGGTGGATGGACCTAGAGTCTGTCATGCAGAGTGAAGTAATTCAGAAAAAGAAAAACAAATACCATATGCTAACACATATATATGGAATCTAAAAAAAAAAATGGTTCTGATGAATCTAGGAGCAGGACAGGAATAAAGATGCAGATGTAGAGAATGGACTTGTGGACACGGGGAGTGGGGAAGGGTAAGCTGGGATGAAGTGAGAGAGTGTCATTGACATATATACACTACCAAATGTAAAATAGCTAGCTAGGGGGAAGCAGCTGTATCACACATGGAGATCAGATTGGTGCTTTGTGACCACCTAGAGTCATGGGATAGAGAGGGTGGCAGAGAGGTGTAAGAGTGAGGGGATATGGGGATATATGTATACATATAGCTGATTCACTTTGCTATACAGCAGAAACTAACACAACATTGTAAAGCAATTATGCTCCAATAAATGTTAAAAAAAGAAGTTTAAAAAAATATTTAATTAGAAAAATAATCATCCAGTTACTGAAAAATTGCAAGAATAACAACAGTACAAAGAACACTCATATACCATTTACCCAGCTTCACCCATTATTAACATTTTAGCCCGTTTACTTTATCATTTACTTTCTCCACCAATCTAGATAACATTTTTGAACAATTTAATATTAACATATAGTGGCCCTTTATTCTTAAATTCTTCAGTGACTACTTGCTAACAGTAAGGCCTTTTATATCTCCAGTATAATTATCACAGTTATCAGTAGGACAGACTCTTACATAGCCCCAGTGCAGTTCTCAAATGTACAGCATATTTATCACCTTCAGCAAGTTAAACATTGATAATATTACTTTTACGGAATTTACCACATATATTCCAATTTGACATTTGGTTCAATAATGACCTGTATAAAACTTTCTATCCCTTCTAATCTATGATCTAGTATGGGAACAGGAATCATATTTGGTTATATCTCTTTATTTTCCTTTAATGTGTAATGTCTTCAGTTTCCTCTATTTTTCATGACATTGGCATTAAAAAATGCAGTCCTTTTAAAAATTAATAGAATGTTTCTCAGTTGGGGTTTGTTTGATGTTTCTTCTCAAGTATATTTAAATATACATTCTAAACCTAAATATTACATAAATAATTTTGTGTACTTCTCAGAGTATCCCATCTGAGGTGTACATTGTCCTTACTGGTAATGTCTATTTTGATCACAGGTCAGGTTGTTGTTCAGTTTCTCTTTTGTAGAGTTGCTATTTTTTCTCCAGTAATTTATAAGCCATCTGTGGGATACACTTAAGACCATAAATATATCTTGTTTTTCATCAAAATTTTCCCTTATATTTATTATGTACGTATTTACATATGTACCCATGACACTTAAGACTGAGGGTATTCAGTGAAATACTGCATTCATAAATTACTTGGATTAGTTCCTTCTTTCTTTCCCCCTTCAATGTGGTTACAGTATTCATGTGAAACACAATAGGTATAGAAAGTTTGATAGTTACTTTAAGTTGCAAACACAGTCTTAAGTCACTAATTGTATACTTTAGGCTTCCAACATTATTCAATGGTAGAACTCTTTATTCTTTCCGATCTGGATCTCTTGTAGGTTGGTATCCTTTTTCAAGAGAAGAAGGTACAGAAATCTCCTTTACTTTTCAGTTAGCACCATTCCTGTTTACGAGCTGCTATTGTGGACTCTTCAGGAGGTGGAGAGGGGGTTAAAGAAATAGCAAGAGGAGAAAGAAAAATCTCAGCTGACCAGTACTGTTGTAAGATGGCTTTGCCTTCCTTGGGCCTGGTGTGCTTAAAACTGATTGATTATCTTTTAGGTCATTTACATGCATATATTACAGAGTCCTTCCACTAATGGCTGGTGGTCTTTTATATGCAGTTAATTTTATGTGAGCAAACATGGTCTTTTAAGCAGTAATTTTCTCAGCCTTCAGAGGACTTTTCCAATGGTGAGGATAGATTTTACCTCTATGCTCCTGATTGTGCCTTTTGAAGACTGCAGTAGGATTCTTTTTTCCTCCTTTCCTTCCTCCCTTCCTCCTTTATCTATCTATCATCTATCTATCATTTATCTATCTATCTATCTATCTATCTATCTATCATCTATCTATTCATCTGTCATCTATCTATCTATCCAGCATCTATGGGAAGAAATTGGCTTACAGTATTGTGCCAATGGCTAGACAAGTTTGAAACCCATAGGGCAAGCTATTAGGAAGCGCAGGCTAGAAAATCTAGGAGCTGATGCTGTGGTCCACATAAGTAGATATCATATGATATTTGTCTTTATCTGACTGACTTCACTTAGTATGATAATATTAAGGTCCATCCATGTTGCTGCAAATGGCTTTATGTCACTTTTTTATAGCTGAGTAATATTCCATTGTTTATATGTACCACAATTTCTTTATCCATTCCTCTGTTGATGGACATTTAGGTTGCCTCCATGACTTGGCTACTGTAAATAGCACTGCAATGAACACTGGGATGCATGTGTCTTTTCAAAGTATGGTTTTCACCCCTGATACCTGGCCAGGAGTGGGATTACTGGATCACATGGTAGCTCTATTTTTAGTTTTTAAGGAACCTCCATACTGTTTTCCATAATAGCTGTACCAATTTACATTACCACCAACAATGTAGAAGGGTTCCCTTCTCTCCACACCCTCACCAGCATTTACTGTTTGTAGACGTTTTGGTGATGGGCATTCTGACCAGTGTGAGGTGATGACTCATGGTAGTTTTGATTTGCATTTCTCTAATAATTAGTGATGTTGAACATCTTTTCATGTGTGTGTTGGCCATCTGTATGTCTTCTTTGGAGAAATGTCTATTTAGATCTCTTGCCCATTTTTTGATTGGGTTTGTTTGTTTTGTTGATACTGAGCTGCATGAGCTCTTTTTATATTTTGGAGATTAATCCCTGTTTGTTATTTTGTTTGCAAATATTTTCTCCCATTCTGTGGGTTGTCTTTTCATTTGGTTTGTGGTTTCCTTTGCTGTGCAAAAGCTTTTAAGTTTAATTAGGTCTCACTTGTTTATTTTTGTTTTTATTTTCATCCAAAAAGATATTGCTGTAATTTATGTCAAAGAGTGTTCTGCCTGTTTTCCCTCTAAGAATTTTGTAGTGTCCAGTCTAGCATTTAGGTCTTTAATCCATTTTGCATTTATTTTTGTGTATGGTGCTAAAAAATGTTCTAATTTCATTTTTTTACCTGTAGCTTTTCAAGTTTCCCAGTACCACTTATTGAAGAGATTGCCTTTTCTCCATTGTATATTCTTGCCTACTTTGTCACAGATTAATTGATCATAGATGTGTGGTTTTATTTATGGGTTTTCTATCCTGCTCCATTGATCAATATTTCTGTTTTTGTGCCAGCACCATAGTGTTTTGATTACTGTGGCTTTGTAATGTAGTCTGAAGTCAGAGCGCCTGATTCCTCCCACTTCATTTTTTTCCTCAGGATTTCTTTCCTATTTGGGTCTTTCGCATTTCCATACAAATTGAAATTTTTTTTGTTCTAGGTTTCTGAAAAATGCCATTGGTAATTTAATAGGGATTGCAACTGAATCTAGATTGCCTTGAGCAATATAGTCATTTGACAATATTGATTCTTTCAGTACAAGAGCACTGTATATCTTTCCAACTGTTTGTGTCGTCTTTGATTTCTTTAATCAGCATCTTGTAGTTTTCAGAGTACAGGTCTTTTGCCTCCTTAGATAGGTTTATTCCTAGGTATTTATTTTTTTGATCTGATGGTGAACGGTATTGTTTCCCTAATTTCTCTTTGTGATCTTTTGTTGTTAGTGTATAGAAATGCAAGAGATTTCTGTGTATTTGTTTTGTATCCTGCAACTTCACCAAACTCATTGAGCAGCTCTAGTAATTTTCTGGTAGTATCTTTAGGATTTTCTATGTATAGTATCATGTCATCCACAAACAGTGATAGTTTTACATTTTCTCTTCCAATTTGGATTCTTTTTATCTCTTTTTCTTCACTGATTGCCATGGCTAGAACTTCCAAACTATGTTGAATAAAAGTGGTGAGAGTGCACATCCTGGCCTTGTTCCTGATCTTAGAGCAAATGCTTTTACCTTTTCACCATTTAGTATGATGTTATTTGTGGGTTTCTTATATATGGCCTTTATTATGTTGAAGTATATTCCCTCTATGCACACTTTCTGGAGAGTTTTTATCATAAATTGGTGTTGAATTTTGTCAAAAGCTTTTTCTGCATCTATTGAGATGATCATATGACTTTATTCTTCAATACTTTTAATGTGGTGTATCACACTGATTGATTTGCAGATATTGAAAGAATATTTGCATCCCTGGGATAAATCCCATTTGATCATAGTGTGTGATCCTTTTAATGTATTTTTGGATTTGGTTTGCTAGTATTTTGTTGAGGATTGTTGTGTCTACGTTCATCAGGGATATTTGCCTATAATTTTCTTTTATTGTGATATCTTTGTCTGGTTTTGGTATCAGGGTGATTCTGGCCACATAGAATGAGTTTGGGAGTGCTCCTTTGCAATTTTTGGAATAGTTTGAGAAGGATAGGTGTTAATTCTTCTTTAAATGTTTGATAGAATTTGCCTGTGAAGCCATCTGGTCCTGGACCTTCATTTTTTTTAATAAATAAATTTATTTATTTATTTAATTTAGGCTGTGATTTGTTTTTGTTGCTGTGTGCAGGCTTTCTATAGTTGCGGTGAGTGGAGGCTACACTTTGTTGTGGTGCACGGGCTTCTCATTGTGGTGGCTTCTCTTTGTTGTGGAGCGTTGGCTTTAGGTGCATGGGCTTCAGTAGTTGTGGCACACAGGCTCAGTAGTTGTGGTGCACAGGTTTAGTTGCTCCATGACATGTGGGTCTTCCTGGACCAGGGCTTGAACCCATGTTCCCTGCATTGGCAGGCAGATTCTTAATCACTGTGCCACCAGCGAAGTGTTATTATTTTTTAATAACAGTTTCAATTTCTGTTCATATTTTCTATTTCTTCTTGGTTCAGTCTTGGGAGATTGTACCTTTCTAAGAATTTGTCCATTTCTTCTAGGTTGTCCATTTTATTGGCATATAGTGCTTGTAGTAGTCTCTTATGATTCTCTGGTGTCCATTGTAACTTTTCCTTTTTCAGTTCTAATTTTATTGAATTGAGCCTTCTCCTCCCCACCCCCCTTTTTCTTTGATGAGTCTGGTTAAGGATTATCAATTTTGTTTATCTTCTCAAGGAACTAGCTTTTAGTTTCTTTGATCTTTTCTAATGTTTTCTTCTTTTCTATTTCATTTATTTTTGCTCTGATCTTTATGATTTCTTTCCTTCTACTAACTTTGCGTTTTGCCTGTTCTTCTTTCTCTACTTGCTTTAGGTGCAAGGTTGGGTCATTTATTTGAGGTTTTTCTTGTTTCCTGAGATAAGCTTGTATTACTATAAACTTCCTTCTTAGAACTGCTTTTGCTGCATCCATAGGTTTTGTATCATCATGTTTTCATTGTCACTTGTCCCTAGGAATTTTCTGAGTTTCTTTTTGATTTCTTCAGTGATCCATGGTTGTTTAGTGGCATATTGTTTAGTCTTCATGTGTTTGTATGTTTTACAATTTTTTCTTATAGTTGTTTTCTAATCTCATGGTGCCACGGTCAGAGAAGATGCTTGGTATGATTTCAAATTTCTTAAATTTGCCAAAGCTTGCTTTCTGGCCCAGCATGTGATCTGTCCCAGAGAATGGTCCAGGTGCACTTGTGAAGAATATGTGTTCTGCTGCTTTTGGATGGAATGTTCCATAAATATCAATGAAGTTCATAAGATCCAGTGTGTCACTTAAGTCCTGTGTTTCCTTATTGATAATCCATCTGGATGATCTGTCCATTAATGTAAGTGGGGTGCTAAATTCCCCCACTATTGTATTACTGTTGATGTCTCCTTTTATAGCTGATAGCATTTGCCTTATATGTTGGGGTGCTCCTATGTTGGGTGCATATATATTTACAATTCTTATATCTTCTTCTTGGATTGATCCCTTGATCAATATGTAACGTCCTTGTTTGTCTCTTATAACAGTCATTATTTTAAAGTCCATTTTGTCTGATGTATTGCCACTCCAGCTTTCTTTCGATTTTCATTTTCATGGAAAACTTTATTTCATCACTTCACTTTCAGTCTGTATATGTCCCTAGATCTGAAGTGGGTCTCTTGTAGACAGCATATCTACTGGTCTTGTTTTTGTATCCATTCAGCCAGTCTATGTCTTTTGGTTGGGGCATTTAATCCATTTACATTTAGGTAATTAACAATATGTATGTTCTTATTGCCATTTTGTTAATTGTTTGGGGTTTGTTTTTGTAGGTTTTTTCTTCCCTTCCTCTGTTGTTCTCTTCTCTTGTGATTTGATGCTTATCTTTAATGTTGCATTTGGATTGCTTTTTCTTTTTTGTGTGTGTATTTATTGCAGATTTTTGTTTTGCAGTTACCATGAGGTTTTAATATAGCAGTCTAAATATATACAAAATTGTTTTAAGTTGCTAGTTGCTTAATTTCAAATGCATTTTCAATATCCTGTATTTGTCCTCTCCTCTTCTCATGATTACTGGTTTCAATATCATATTTGTGTGTGGGTGATTTTCTACCTTTACTGTATGTTTGCCTTTACCAATGAGGTTTCCCAGTCATAATTTTCTTGTTTCTATTTGTGGACTTTACTCTTCTGCCTACGGAAGTTGCTTTAGCTTTTGTTGTAAAGCTGGTTTGGTGGTGCTGAATTCTCTTAGCTTTTGCTTGTCTGTAAAGCTTTTGTTTTCTCCATAAAATCTGAATGAGAGCCTTGCTGGGTAGAGTTTTCTTGGTTGTAGTTTTTCCCTTTCATCAGTTTAAATAAATCGTGACACTCCCTTCTGGCCTGCAGAGCTTCTGCTGAAGAATCAGATGATAATGTTATGGGGATTCCCTTGTATGTTATTTGTTGCTTTTCCCTTGTTACTTTTAATATTTTCTATTTGTCTTTAATTTTTGCCAATTTGATTAATATGCATCTCGGTGTGTTCTTCCTTGGGTTTACCCTGTATGGGACTCTCTGCGTTTTCTGGACTTGAGTGTGTGTTTCCTTTCCCATGTTAGGGAAGTTTTTGGCTGTTTTCTCTTTACATATTTTCTCAAGCCCTTTCTCTTTCTCTTCTCCTTCTGGAGCCTCTATAATGTGAATGTTGGTGCATTTACTGTTGACCCAGGTGTCTCTTAGACTGTCTTCATTTCTTTTCATCTTTTTTTATTCTATTCCTTAACAGTGATTTCCACCAAACTGTCTTCCAGCTCACTTATTCTTTTTTCTGCTTCATTTATCCTGCCACTGATTCCTTCTTGTATATTTTTCATTTCAGTTAATGCATTGTTCATCTCTGTTTGTTCTTTAAATATTCTAGCTCTTTTTAAAACATTTCTTGTATCCTCTTGGTCTTTGCCTCCATTCTTTTTCTTATATCTTGGATCATCCTTACTATCATTACTCTGAATTTTTTTTAGTAGGTTGCCTATCTCCACTTTACTTGGTTGTTCTTCTGGGGTTTTATTTTGGTCCTTCATCTGGAACATATTTCTCTGCCATCTCATTTTGTCTAACTTTTTGTGTTTGTGGTCTTCATTTCTCAGGTTACAGAATTGTAGTTCTTTCTCCTTTTGTCTGCCCTCTGGTGAGTGAGGTTGTTCCACAGGCTTGTGCAGGATTCCTGGTGGGCGGGACTGGTGCCTGCCCACTAGTGGGTGGAGATGGGTCTTGTGTGTCTGCTGGACAGGGCCATGTCAAGGGGTGTGTTTATAGGTGGTTGTGGTGACACCACAGAATGAGTTTAGGCAGCCATTTGCTGATGCATGGGGCTGTGTTCCCAACCTGTTGGTTGTTTGGCTGGAGACATTCCAGCACTGGAGCCTGCAGGCTGTTTGGTGGAGCCACATCTTGGTGCCAATATGGTGACCTCAAAGCTCACACCAATGGATATTTCCTGGGGTCTTCACCACCAGTGTCCTTGCCCCCACAGTCAGCCACAGCTGACTCCTGCCTCCCGCGGAGAACCTCCAAGACCCACAGGTAGGTCTGGCACAGTCTCCTATGGAGTCACTGCTTTGCTCTGGGTCCCAGTGCATGTGAAACCTTGTATGTGCCCTCCAAGAGTGGAGTCTCTGTTTCCCCCAGTCTTGTAGATCTCCTGCACTCAAGCATTGCTGGCCTTCAAAGCCAAATGCTCTGGGGTCTCCTCCTCCTGACACTAGATCCACAGTCTCAGGAGTCTGACCTGAGGCTCAGAACTTTCATTCTTGTGGGAGAACCTCTGTGATATAATTATTTTCTAGTTTGTGGGTCACCCACTTGGCAGGCATAGGATTCAATAGTATCATGAAAGGGTCCCCCTTACCATCTCATCATGACTTCTCTTTGTCTTTGGGTGTAGAATATCTTTTTTGCTAGGCTTGAGCTTTTTTTATTGATGGTTTTTCAGCCGTTAGTTGTGATTTTGTTGTTTTTGTGAGAGCGGGTGAGCTCAAATCATCCTCTGCCATCGTGTTTCTGGGAAAATTCTATTATTATCATGTACAAAAGCAATAAAGGTGATTAACAAAAGGCAATTATTACAAAGGGAATAACCTTACAGAAAGACTCTTTTCCCTATCTACCATGCCTCTCCCAAAAGAAAGATAGTAGAATGAATTAGTTATGACAGAGAAATAAGGCATGAATGTAGGTGTTTACTCAACATACTGAACACTAAGCTAGATACTACAGATATAAAGAGGAATGTGATCCAGTCCTGGACATGGAACAATGTGAGTATAACCTAATGATTATAAACAAATCAATCATTTCAGTACAATGTAATAATGCTATGATAGGGATGTGTAGCACTGAGGAGTGGCATCTGAGTCAGGTCAGGGGTTCAGAGAAGACTTCCTGGAAGACATACATTCGGAACTGAAATTGAAGGTTGGGATTTATATAGACCAAGAAGGTGGCCACGGTGATGGGCATCTGCTGGGAAGTGGCAGTGAGGGGGACAATGAAACCTTAATGAAACCTCTGCCACATGTTGGTAAGGCAGACAGAAAAAATTGTCATAAAATTTGGTGGGATATTTAATTTCTTGAAAAGTGCTATAGGTTTGCAGGGAAAGGAGTTAATGTATTTGGGGGTAGTGAGGGAAGTCTTATGTCTTGATCAAAGCCTTGAGACAGAAGGAATTTCTAGATGCATGATGGGGGGAAGGGTCATTGGGACAAGCACAACTGAAGGAGGCATTTCAGGAAGAAGGTGGACCACAGCAGGTTTGGGGGGTGAGGAAGAGTTTGAATGTTTAGTTTAGTTTGGGGTATATTGTGTCTGTTGCGTCTCTCTAAACATTCATGTAGTAGAGAGAAATAGCCTGATTAGATATACACTGGGTGAAAATCCATAGCTCAAGTATTGCATTGACTCTCCATTTAAGATAATCACATTATACAGAAAATTTCTAAAGAGATAAATGATTTTACTCTAGATTTATTCCTTTGGTCTCAAAATTTCATTAAAAACCTTTTGTCAAAATTTACAAAATTCCCCTCCCCACCATTGTTTTGGTTCCTTCATCTTTCAAAGTTTTCTGGTGGTATGAATGTTCTCTTTGACAACAACAATGTCCGATTTCTTCTGCATACATAATGTTAACTTTCCAAATTGTTAGTTGACCCTAATAGTTCCAATAATTCTCATTTACTCTTGCCATTTTAAATACTGATTTGAAGCAGATTTTTACATGCTGATACACCTACACATTGTGAAAGCTGTGTTTGAGAATGTCACTTGTTTATTTGTATGAAACTTAAGTTGTCCAAGGGCTTTTGGATAAGAAGAATATATCTATTCAGGACATATTACCATGTTGTTTTCATTTGCAGAGCTGTGAACCATCATTGACTAGCATAAGCTCAAAACATTATGATGAAGTAGGTAGGAGATTTCTGGGGTTGGAGAGCTAGATTGTGCTTGTGATTCTTTGAGCATCTGTGTGTGTGTGTGTGTGTGTGTGTGTGTGTGTGTGTGTGTGTATTTTCAGTGTACTTTCCCAGTGAAGTAGTGAAGAGTCCCAGAGAAATGCCAGTACATGGCTCTCTCCTTAGTTTGTACTTAAGCACTTTCTGTCCTACACATGAAATAATGTATGTGAATGTCCTTAGTATAAGTAATGCATTATACCAAGGTAAAATACTGCTTCTTTTCATTATATTAAAAAAAATACTCCAGGAATTGGGCACAATGAATCTGGACTGGCTGGAATCCTCTTTTTCAATAGAAATGTATCTGTCCAAATTTAGCATTAACAAAACTTTGAACATACTTCTGTTTTCTTCATGTTAATCTTTTTTCCTTCCTTCCTTCCTTCCTTCCTTCCTTCATTCATTCCTTCCTTCCTTCGTTCTTTCCTTCCTTCCTGTTTTATTAGTTTAATGACTCCATCTCTCCCATTCCTCCTACAATGTCTATTTAACATCTATTGCATACAAGGCTACAATCTTCATGTTGTGAGAGTTATAAAGATAAAAAATACTGAAAATAATTAGGGACTTTTGAGTTCTTATTATGTACCAGACACTCTTCCATGTATTTCACATGTATTAATTTATTTAATCTTCGCAGTAATTGTATGAGGCAAACACTGTTATCACTTCCATTTTACAGATAGGAGAACTAAGTCTTAAAGAAGCCCAATAATTGCCTTAGGTCACATATGGATTAAGAAGCAGAAGATTTAAACCCACATTCCTAATCATATCCTCACTGTTTCATCTAATAAAACACTGTAGGAAAAGTGACAGACACAAAAATAAATTAAAAATAAGATAGAATGGGATAAACGTCATGAAAGATGTTAGTACAAAGTGCTACCACTGCTCAGAGGAGGGAAAAAGCTGCAGGGATGTCAGATTTCATGGACCTTGACTCAAGGGGAAGATTTTGAGAGAGAAGAGCAGAAGGAACATTTTAGCAAGAGGGAATGGTTTGAGTTATTTCATTTGGATGAGCCAATGAGTACATAAAAGAATAAAGCCTAGAAGAGTTAGTCTGAGCCATGTTGTGGAAGGCTTTACATACAAGCAGAGAAGTTGGCATTTAGCAAGTTAATAAAGAGGAGAACGGCTAAAGGTTTTGAACAGGAGAGTGACATGATAGATGTAGTGATTTGTGAAAAATATTATGTTAAAAATATGTAGAATGGATTAGCATGAGAAAGTTCAGAATCTGACAGATTGGTTAAAAGTTTGGTAAGAGAGACTAAAGGCTTGAATTCAAGTACTGGTTTTGGGAATAGAATGGGGAGTAATATAGGACAGAAAAAGAGGCCCTATTACCAAGCATACTAAGGCTTGGTAATCTCTTGAAGGAATTGTTAGTGAGGTCTCCATAGTTTCGAAGCAGGCAGTGTAGCTCTGAGGGAAGGGTGAATCCATTCCCTTGACTAGGAAGGCAGCCACGGGAGCAGGTTTTCGGGGAGCAGAATGGACATGGATTCATGTTTCCACCTAGAAGTATCAATGGAGATTTTCCATTATTAATCAGAAATAAAGGTGTAAGGTCAAAGGCAAGGACTTCTAAGAAGCCCTCAGTGCTCAGCCCAGATTATTTTACATTTCGTCTTTTGTTACTGAACTCAAGTTCGGCTGCTTGCCACTTGAAAATCAATATCAGAGAGGCAGTTGTTGTAGAAAGGAAAGTTGCTTTTAGTCAGAATGCCGGCAATCTGGGGAGATGGTGGACTCACTGTCCCCAAAATACCAACTCCCAAGCGTCTGCCTGGCCATGAAATTTATTAAGGGAAAAGGGAAGTAATCTCAGTCAAACACTGAGACGGACGATCATTGTCGTCACCATCCCCCGCTGTGTGCAGGCTTGTTGACTTCCTGCGATCTTTCTTTAAATACTATCTTGTTCACACAGTTTATTTGGGAAATTACTGAAGGGGAAGCTAGGGAAGAAGTCTGGTCATCTATTAATTACTTATTCTTCATTTCTACTTCTTTGATCTACGGAAAGAACGAACAGGTTAGGCAAAGTATTGTGTGATCAAAAGATTTGAAAGTTGTGATTGGGCCACAGTTGAGCACGGCATGGGAGTGTCCAGTTTAATGTTAGTTACAATATAGCTTTGGTAAAGTGACAAGGCAAAGAAGTTTCCTGCTGACGGCAGTTTCCCGCAAAGAGTTGCTTATAAATCTCCCTGTCAGATTTCATTCCATTTCTATGTGATTAGGGATGAAGGTCTGTCTTCTGCAACTGCTTCATGCTGAGAAAGGGTGTCAAAGTCTTAGAGTGTAAGATATCAACATGGGTTTGAAGTATCTCTTTGCTGACAGTTTTAGTTGCCTGTTTATATATACAATCAGAATAAGCTACAATTATTTTGATGCCTACAAAGATATAGATAATTATGAGCAATAGTGTTAATCCCATTCTCTTAAGGCCAGTTATTGGAAGTGTGCTAGCCATAGATTCAGTACTGCTCAAGATGAAACAGCTATGTCATGGCTACAGTCTGGTCATCATGGAGTAAACTTTTTCCCTCTGGTGGTACTTACTGTATTTGTAAAACAGCTCAGGAATGTGCATCAGACACTGAGTCTGTGACTCTATTGTCTTAATCATTAACTGCTTGTGCCTGCCCTTTTGTGACTCAGGTAGGCGTGTGAGACTTCAGCTTTTCTACAAGCAGGGGACATGGAGGGGCCTTTGCACTTGGTGGTGTGGGTACCCAGGGTTTGCTGGGTTACACTCTTTCTTGTAACTCTGTTCTTTCACATTTGACTTCCCTGTCATTGGAAAGTTTCCCAATGCCTGAACTGACTGCTCACCATTGATCCCCTTCTTCCAATTTCTTTCTATTGTCATAATCAAATTCATGAAATTATACATCTTAGTTGTTTATGCCACATGGTGCTGAACACTTGCTAATAAAAATATCCATTTCTGCTGACCTTTAGCAAAAAACCAAAGGCAAAACAATACAAAACAAACATACAGCCTTTACGTGAGCAAAACAGGGAAACCATGCAGAAATAAACTTTATAGTAAGTAAGCAGAAACTGCCACAGGAACAATGCTGCCTACATTTGTCTCTCTGGATTTTTTCTCAGTTTCTGTCAATGAATACCCAACAAAAGGCCTTTTACAATTAATTACAGGGTTTGTAGTCAACAGATTAGATTGAATAAAATAAACCTTTTGCACAAGGAGGAGCAGAAAAGTTTGGTTTTCTGGACTAGACAAATATAAATTCATTAACTGTGTGAAGGGAATTGGTCAAAATCAAAACATTAAATCAACATTTTGAGAATTATGTTGCAGAATGCAAGTTCAGAATGGTTAAGAATATCTTTATTATATAATATTCCTCTAATTTCATTAGTTGTGACCTAAGAGCATTAATAGAAGGAAGCAAGTGTGTTTTTTTAATTCTCTCAGTCAATCTTTAGTTAGTTCTATAAGATTTTTAGTAAAATTACTTCCTGACAAGTATTTTGTTGAAAATCATAATTATCAAGCAGATTTGAGATTATTTTTTCAACTAATGGGATTCATCCTGATATCAGTTTTGAGATGTCACCAGTCAAACATTTTGTCTTCTTTGTCCCCCAGATGTGCTGTAGCTCAGAACTAAGTCTGTGCTCTCCACATTTCTCTTTGTTGCTTTGACAAGGGCCTGTTTACCATTTGCTTCCATCTCTGCAATCATCTCAATCCATCACTCATCTGCTCATATTCGTGTACCTTCGATAGCAAGTGTACCTACCTATTATATTACCAAACTTCTGATTTCACTCCTGGCACCCTCTTTAGGCTATGAACTTCTCAGGGATGAGGATTTTGTCTTTAATTTTATCTCCTTCCCACTGCCTCAATAATTTTTCTGCTTTCCAAACTCAGGGCAGGCCTCCCTGATCCCTTTCTCCTTTGGTTGGGCTGGGCATGAGCTCTCCTAGCCTCTTGCTTATGAATCTTAGCACTTATTGTAATCCTTTCTCTCCTTGAGGTCAGAGGCTGTCATTTATTTTTTATCATTAGGGCTTTGCACTGTTTTCAGCACACAATAGTTCCTTGGTAAAGATCTGTGGAATAGAAAAAAACAAAGGAACAGCAAGGAACCATTTATTTGTATCTGTTAAAAAAAATTATGCTTTAGAAAATGAACTGAGATATTGCTATTGATACAGTTACAAATTAAGTTCTTTTACAGCCTTTTCCCCGGTTCCCTTTCTGAGGCTTCTTCCTGGACACCAGTCCACTCCTTGGGCACCCAGTGCCTTCATGTCACCAACAAGCATTTCTTTAGGCTCAAAATTGTCCGTTTCTTCCCATCAGCATTTATATTTTTTCATTCCTGTGATGATAGCTAGTTGTCAACAAAAGTAAACAATGTCAAAAAAAAAGAAAAGAACACAATGTCTTTTAATTCACCAAAAATAATGAAGAACTAACAACTTAGTGATTTAACATTTTCAAATCTATTTGAATTGTTCAATGGGTATAAACTTATAGTCATACAAAATGAATAAGTTCTAGAGATCTGCTGTACAACATAGTGCCAACAGTTAACAACCTGGTGCTCTTAAAAACTTGTTAGGAGGATAAATCTTATGCTAAATATTCTTACCCCTACCTTCCCCCAAAACACACCCACATTGACAACAAAGAGACACAAATCTTTTGGAAGTGATGGACATGTTTATTATCTTCTGGTGATGGCATCACGGATGTATGCATATGTCCAAACTCATCAAAATGTATACATTAAATGTGTGCAATTTTTTGTATATTAAGTTTACCTCAATAACATTGAAAAAAAGTGATAGTGTTAATACTGAGGAATCAATCTCTAATGGTAAGATATGGAGTATCACCTGAAAAATGTTTAGTAGCCTACTAGTCTGTATACAACCTGGTCTGCATACTGCTGAAGCTTACATTGGAGCAGTAGTAGTCGTTTGGAGATAGTGTGTGTCAGAATATTCACCTTTTAACTGCAGTCTCTAGCTCCTCAGACGCTCTTGAGTTAGAGCTAGGCATATGTTAAGTGACTAAAGTAATGCCTGGCTTGTGAAAGCGAGCCCAGGTTCCTTTCCAGGCTCATTTTTTGCCACTTCCGTCTGCACTCTCTTCACTCCTGCCACACTGGTTTTTGCTTAATTTTGTATGTACAGACAGGCCTTCTATGGCCTTAGAAGATACTATCTCTTCCAGGACATGCCTCTCCCTCTGCTTTACCTAGCTAACTTCAAGGTCTCTGCTAGAATATCACTTTCTCCTGAAGGCCTCCCCTGAAGCTCTTTAGGTTAGATTAGTGCCCCTCCCCCCATCTGCTGCCATCACATCTTACTCCTCCTGTCCTTGTACTGGGTAGTAGAGGCAACATAGCATGTTAAGGACATGGACTTGAGCCAAGCAACGTGGGTTCAAATCCCAGTTTTGCTAATTACTAACCATATGAACTTGGGCAATTTTTTCCCAGTTTTATTGAGATATAATTGACACATGGGGCAAATTCTATTTAATCTCTTTATGCTTCATTTTCTTCATCTGTAAATGATAATAATTAGTGTTTATCACATACGGATTTGTGAGGATTAAATTAGTTAAAATATATAAAGGATTTAGAAAAGTGCTTGACATAATATGCAATATATATTAATATACTATATATCATTCTTAATATATAGATATGAAATATTATAAAGTATGTGTGCATATATATGTACAAGTTAAAGTTTTTGTAATGATCTCTTTTTCCAATAGGGAATGAGTTTTTTATGATAACAATTTTAGGACTCTATTTTCCTCCCTTATTACATACTTAAAAACTTGTGCTGTTCAGATAGGTAAATAACCTATACAGTTGCTAGAATAAAAATTCCATTGCTAGCAGGGCTCAGATTTAGCTTCTGCCAATGGAGCATCCTGTCTGAGACTGGAAGGTGAAAAGGAGCTAAAACATTTTTTGGGTTTCCATAGCTGTGGAGGTGTTGACCAGGGTAGGCTCCTTTGGAGTGGAACCCTGCAGCAGAAGATAAAAACTGGCTCCTGTTTTGTTCACCTGGCTGCAAGTCAACAGTGGTCATATAAATGCAGTTTTCGGCAGTGGTGGTAGTAGCTTCCTACAAATCCTGATTTGATTTCCTAGCTAAACCCTGACTAATATAATATTACAGGGACTCACATCGAGGTTACTTAGAATTTTAAAAATGAGCTGAATGTGGTATGTTCATTCTTAATGGAGGAACTACATGTTCTTTTCCTATAAATTCTTGATTGGGTAAGAACTTTTTTTCAATAATATTTATTAAAAAGGCACCCCATATAAGACACTATTGTAGGCCATGACATGATCATATGTGTGGGTTTTTTTTGGTGTTTATGTGCTTGATTTCTGGGTGTTCTAGATTACATCATAAACATAACACCCAACGAAGCTTTCTCCATTATCCCATACAATTGTAAGATCACTGTGAGCTTCACTTATGTGGAGGCATTCTGTTTTTCTACATAATAGGAGATATTTTCCCTCTTTTTTCTGAGTCCAACCACACTGTTATACCTGGTTTGTGTTCTTATTCTCTCTGATGGGCTATAAGACACTAATGTAATTTCACATTCAATGTCAAAGCCTGGTATATTAGAAATTTTTTTCAGGGAAAATTATCAACATTTCTCATATGATTGAAATTGCAATATTTTATGGTAGAAATCTACCAGCTCTATTACAACATTGGAATGGTGTTATGTGCTTAGAAACTGGTATTTTGTATTAGGAACAGTTCATTTTCAGTCTATAAATATATTAGAGAATTTTAAAACCAATACAACCACATAAATATTGCTTACTCCCTTTCTTCCAAAGAAAAATTTCCATTAAATCAGACCTGAATATCTTTTATTGATTTCTGGGAAAAAAAAATCTGCCTCTTCTTAAGACACCATAATTTCTACTTTTGTCTCCACTTCTTTTCATCTTATTAAGTCGGCCTCTTCCTCTATGTCTTGGTCCCTTTACTGACAAGATGGTTCCCTTCTATATGTCATCTTTCTGGAAAATGCTATGCAGAAATTTCAATACTTCTACTTGAGAAAAAACAACAGCAACAACCATAGACTGTAAGAGAAGTTATAACCAAACACTGGCCTGAAAGTGAGGAAGCTGAGTTATAATCCTACATCTACTCTTTACTACCAATAAGATGTTCAGTAAGTAATCTCTCTGCACCTGTTTACTCATTTATAAAAGGCAGGTATGACTGGATTCTAATGTTCCCTTGGGCTCTATATTTCAAAACTGTGTGACTTTACCTTAGTTCACTCAGGATGTTTGCAAGGCATGGTAGCTCAACAATAACATCAAGGACTCAGGCTCCTTCTAGTTCTATCTACCAACATCCTTAAGTGCAATATCCTAGGCAAGATGAAGGGGAAAAAGAAAAGGAAAAGGCTAAAACAGGGAAATTGTATTGATGTCTCCAGTACAATTAGAATTCTATTTGTAAGGTAGAGTACAGAATGGATATTGGATAGGCCTTCCACATGGGACTAAAAATAGTACCATCTCATTGTTCAGATATTTATTCATTTAGCTATTCAATCTTTATTGAGAGCCTTCTTTGTGCCAGACATCTCTTTAGGTACTGGGCCTTTGGTGGTAAACATCACAGGCATTGCATTTTCCTTAATAGAACTTGTAGAAGTTACTAGAGTTAGTAGGAGTGCATAAAAAACAAACACAAAAGAGGCAAAAATTACAGCTCTGGTTTTGTAATATCTTGAGTGTCTCTAAGGCAAATGAGGATAAAATTATCTACCTGGGAGTTAAAAAAATGTCCCAAAGAAAAAATAAGCAAGAATGAAACTGTGTTCACACTGAATTTGGGGTCAAACTATTTCACCCACCCTATCTTCTTCCCAATTCTTCAGGAATCCTCCCTTAGTTTATTAATTTTATACAGAAGAAAGTGCCTTATAAACAAAGGCCTCTATAGTATGCGTGTTTATCCTTCTTTAACATGTCTGGAAACCAAAGTCAAATTTCTGTCTGGCTTTTTGTCTCATCCTTGGCAAAAGAACTTTTTGATATTATAGACAATGTTGAGTAATGAGAGTATTAATGTGCTTGATACCCACGACTGAAATGCCACAGTCATGTTTGTCAACAAAAAACAGCTGTCTGAACCAAGCAAAAAAATGTGGGGGGGAGCTTAAGATATATAATCTGATAGAAAAAAAGGTTATTATAAGAAGGCAACAGACCTTCCAAATTTAAATTAGTAGGTCAGATGACTTTGAAAAAGTGAGATTAATATAGAAGTCGGATCCTCAGAATAAAAGATGGGATAGGTGAGAAGAGTCTTAGAACAGAGATAGTAGTGTGGCTAAATGTTCTGTGGCCTAGAGACTCCACAAAAATCACTGTGGCAGAAACGTGTTGAAGAGGAGTATGAGATGAGGCTGGCTAGGCAGATGAGGGCCAGAGTACACAGGGAGAGAAAGAAGGGAACTGAGTGTATGAGCCAATGTATGAAGACGTCACCTTTCATAGGAAGTGGAGTATTAGTGATTCATAATGTTTGGGACAAGGAAACCCAGAGTTGTGACTGTACTGGAAGGCATGATCAGGTTAGAGATCATTTTTTGGTCATGCTAAGAAAATTGGATTTATCCAGGCTTGTGGTGAGCCATTGAAGGGTTGTAATGGAAATGGTGGATGGTGGTAGTGGTTATATGAGTCACAGGGAGCTCAAACAAGTTGTTGTGTGGAGGATGGATTTAAAGGAAGCAATATGAGAGACAGGGAGACATAGAAGAAACTATTGAAAAAGTGTAGGTTGGTGATAATAAAGGCAGAAACTTAATATGTGTGTGTGTGTTTGTATGTGTGTATATATATATATATATATATATATATATATATATATACACATACACACACACACATGTATATATAATAGTAAATGGTGACATTCTGGAAAATCTATTGAGTCAGTAAAAGGAAAAGGGAAAGGGGTAGGGAAAGTTGTGGAGCACAATATAAATGACATTTTGTGAAGTAGAGAGGAGTCAGATGATATGGGCCTGACAGGACACGATAAACTGTTTAAGTTAAATTTTAAGAGCCATAGGAAATCATTGAAATGTTTTAAGCTGGAGATGTCATTGTCAACCATGAAGGGCCTAAGACTATTCTACTTGGTAACAGCCTACAGTTTCAAGGCTGCAGGCAGAAGATGTGAGACTCATGGGTCAGAAATAAATGACTTTATTACTTATGGAAGAGCAATTAGCATTAGCATCAGCATATCTGTGTGAATTCTACTTGCCCCTAAGACTCACAATTTGAATAAACCTAGATGGATGCCTGCATACATGGTTGCATTATAGGAGAGTTTAGGAAACTCAAACCGTTTATCATGTGTAGCTGGCCTATCTGACTTTTGCTTCTGAAAGGGACTTTATTTGTACTGAACTGGACAGTAAACATGCTTGTGCTTTGCTCTGGAAGGAGACATTGTGTCCATCTTCCAAGGTTGTTAGGAACCTGCACTTTGTTCTGCATGGCAATGTTATCTTTATCTTCCAAGGCTGTGAAAAGGTAGCCTAGAAAAAATGACAGTCTCTCTTGCAAAGTGTACACTGATGTGGAAGATCCATGGAGAATATTTCCTTAAAACATCTACTCCTCTTTTCTATATCATTTTGACTTGTGAAGAGTTTTCCTATGAATATGCCACTATGTTGGCTTCTTTGATTAATTTGACCAAATACATTCAATATTCTTCATAAGACATTTAATTATTACTATCAACAGCTCTGCAGTCAGTAAGATCAGGCAGACCCTGAAGCTTGCCATACTTACCTCATCTATATTTTCAGTGTTCTAGACATAATCTACTGAACAAATTGCATAAACCAGAGAGCTGACCTTAGAAAATCATGTGGCTTTTACTTGAAGTTTATGTATTAACTTTTCCTACTGGTACGAGGTATTAATCCAAGTGCAGTAGGACATGTTTGTAATTATACAGACTCTACTTTGACCTGCAACGAAGAAGTCTAGGGCAATTATATCATCCATAACAATATGGACCAATGAGGCTGACCTGAATGTCTTACCTAAAGTGATTACTTCAGGTAAAGTCAAAGATAAATTTCATATATGGACAGTTAATTCACAACAAAGGAACCAAGAGCAATCAAAGGAGAAAAAAATAGTCTCTTCAATAAATGGTGCTGGGAAAATTGGATATTCACAAGTAAAAGAATAAAACTAGACCCCTTTATTACATTATTCACAAAAATTAACCTGAAATGGATTAAAGACTTAAATATAAGACTAGATATCATAAAACTCTTAGAAGAAAATATAGGACAACAGCTCCCTGACATGGGTCTTGGCAATGAATTTTTTGGATATGACACCTAAAGCACAAGCAACAAAATAAAAAATGAACAAATGGGACTGCATCAAACTAAAAATCTTCTGCACCATGAATGAAATGATCAACAAAATAAAAGGACTACCTACAGAATGCGGAAAATATTTACAAACCATATATCTGATAAGGAGTTAGTAACCAAAATTTATAAAGAACTCATACAACTCAATGAAAAAACTTAATCCAATTAAAAGATGGGCAGAAAATCTTAATAGACTTTTTTTCTAAAGAAGGCATACAGATGGTCAATAGGTACATGAAAAGGTGTTATTCATCACTAATCATCAGGGAAATGCAAATCAAAACCACAATGAGATGTCATCACACATTTTTTAGAATGGCTATCATCAAAAAGACGAGAACTAACAAATGTTGGCAAGGATGTGGAGAAAAGGGAACCCTTGAGCACTGTTGGTGGGGTTGTAAACTGGTATAGTTACTATGGAAAATAGTATTGAGGTTCCTCAAAAAATGGAAAATAGAGGTACCATATCATCCAGCAGTTCCACTTCTGGGAAATAACCAAAGAAAATGACAACACTATGTCAAAGAGACATCTGTACACCCATGTTTATAGAAGCATTATTTACAAGAGTCTCTATTGTTTTTAGAATAAGATTTTCTTTCCTTTGTTCTTAGACTAATAAATGAGAGAACCAAAGACCATATAGATGAGATGAAAAATTAGTTTATCAATTTCTCATTATAAATAAAACTTATAAGTTCTCTAACTTTAAATTTTCACATTACATAGAGAACTAGTTCATTTTAAATTACAAGAAGATTTGACCTTAAGGAATCTGAAGCTAAAATATAAGATATAAAATATCCATCTATTTTTAACCCACAACCATTAAACTTTATGAATAACTAGAAAAATTATTTCCAGGAATCTTGTGAGTTTTCAGTTAATTAAAATGCATATTAAAAGATAAAACAATTTCCAAAATCACACATGAAATAAATGACAGAATGGGGATTCAGATCCAGTTCATTTTACTCCAGAACCAAGATCTTAACCACTATGCTTTATAGAAAGCCTGTGATTTGAGTCCTAAACCACTCCAGGGAAGATTTTCCCATAGGCCCATTTTCATTTGGGGTTAGGAAGGCAGACCTTGTCATCCTTGATTATTTTCTAGCACAG
The DNA here is from genome assembly GCF_937001465.1 of Orcinus orca. NCBI lineage: Eukaryota > Metazoa > Chordata > Mammalia > Artiodactyla > Delphinidae > Orcinus > Orcinus orca. Next base: position 27,492,918 of record NC_064569.1, read on the forward strand.
AGTTTTTTAAATGTCTATTTTATTCATGAGTTCCCTCCATAATACCCTGCCCTCTAAATAGTTGTTCTAACTCTATTTTATCAAAAGTAACACAATGTTACATGATAAAATGCAAATTTTCCTGCTGTCTCGGAGATTACTTATAAACCTCCAAAGCCAAAGAGACATAACTATAAGTGATGAAGGGAAGAAAGAATCTAGATCACATATACAATACTTTCTGAGTGAACGTGACACCAAACTTCATCCATCAGCCACATATACGTTACTTAAGAGAGGCTGAAGAGATTATTGTCTTCTCCTAGTGAAGCACAAAGAGAGTGTGATGTGGAATACAGGCTTTTGCCAGGAGATATCCATAGAAATGTTCACAGGTTGGCAGAGAAAAAGGGCTGCGTTGGATATGAGCTGAAATTCATGGTGAGGGAAAGAGATCTATCTCCTGGGTATGAAATGTGGACCCAGCAGAAGTGTGGGATCTTATTTAAAGGGGCTTCATGTAAGAGAGCCATCTAGATAGTGAAATGACTCCAGCAGGGAAAGAAGTCATTGAAAGAGGAAGCAAAGAGTCTTAAGTGAATAATGGAAGAAACTACTAATATTTTGGGAACTTAATGGGTCTGAGGAAACCTCAAGAGCAGGGTTCCTTACTTCAGGCTTCTGAGACTGAAGTAGGCTGGAGCAGGTGATTGAGTTTGGAGTAATATAATAATTGGCAAGAACTGTATTACTTATTATGTGAGTGAAGCAGGAGAAAGATGGGCTCCAGGCCAGACATTTACAACTAGCCTCCTGTTTACATTTCCTGAGGTAGGAGTCAAGTGAGCTCCAGGCTAGATATTTATGACCAGCCTCCTGTTTGCACTTTGAAATAGAAACAAACAAGAAGAGGGTAAATAGCTGGGCTTTGGGCATTTTAAGATAACAGTTATGGCAGGACAGAGATGAGCTTAACCCTGTTTAAAAGATTAAGAAGTCACATATTTCCCATCCTTGGGGCAAGGGAGACACTACACATGTGCAGAAAGGCTCCTTGGGGGTCAAAAAGGAGGGGGTGCCAGATCATAATTGGTGATGTCAAGCCCCCGCCCTGCCCCAGGCATCTGGGCTGGAATCCATCTTGGAAAAAGTTGTGCACACATGTTGCAGAGGGTCCTATGGCAGGTCAGGTATGGAAAGAGAAACAAGATAATTGGTCAAAGGTAAAAAAGACCTGGAAGAACTGTCCTATATAAATGATTTAACCACCTCTTTACTGGGCTCCTCCTCATTAGGGAGGATGCCCACATACTTCCTCTCTGCTGTGTGTATCTCTGCCTTGCTTCTGTCTTAAATAAACAAACTGTTTCTCTGTGTGCTCTCCCATTTGTTGTGCTGCGTCTCTAATAATAAATTTTGCACCTTTTTTTACAGTTTATGTCTCCTTGAAACATTCTTGCTTTCAAACAGAGGCAAGAGCCAGGGAAAAATTTGATTCTAGCCTCTAGCCCTTGCCGGTCTAGTTGCTAGGATTCCTGGTTTTCTTCCAGGCTACCCAGGTTCAATTCCTGGGCAGAGAACTAAGATCTCGATTCAAGCCACTGCTCACTGTTGTCTCTCCAAGATCAAGAGTGACAGAAAAAGCTAGGAGATTTACTGCAATTTCATTCAGAGGAATGGAAAGGATTCTTTAATGGAATGAGTTTAATAGAGAATGAGAGAAAATTAAGTTGCTCTCTGTATGCTTCCTAACAAACCCATTTGTGAAGGGGAAACAATGGAGACTGGAACTATGGAATGATTAGGACTGCCTGTACATTAATTGTAAATAATGACCCCTCTAGTTACCAATTACAAGAGTATTAGAGATCAATGTTCCAACACTATATATGGAGTTAAATGAGATGGTAAACATGTGATGAAAAACTCCCTATTGCAATGGGAGTGTGATGGGATCATGGAGCAACCTATGTCAGAATGACTCTCTCTCTCTCTCTCTCTCTCTCTCTCTCTCTCTCTATATATATATATATATATATATATATATATATATATATGATAATTATAAAAATAGGTAACTTATGTGGAATTTAGACTCTGGATTGAAATTAAGAACCATGTGTCTAAACAAAGGCACAGAGATAATGGTGCAAATTAGTTGGTACAGGGATTCTTTCGGGAATTTTGGGAGCAGTGGAACAGTATATGTCTCTGGAGAACATATAGCCTCATTTCAAATGAAAAAGATCACTTTTCATTGGCCAAAGAAAGTTGAGGTTTCAGTTTGAACCAGATATATATGTAGGTTTGAATACAGAAGAAAATGCCAAATTCTAACTTAGAAAGAGAATGAATGAACACACCTGTTAACAAGGTGGCCCTGAGTGGGCTGACAGAATTATCATAGACAGATATATAACTGCTGTTGGCACATGGATGGCAGGTTCAGCCACCCTCACCCCTCACACACACACCCAAAGGTGGTTCAGACATTGTGATTGATGATGTAATACATGCATCGTGAATATTAAAAGATTTATTATTTGCACATGAGGCTTTCAGGGGAGAGCAGAGCAGACACCCAACTTGGTCCCAAATAGCTTAAGTGAAGAACAAACTGAAGTCTTTGGTTGGGATTTTATTGTGGTCTGTGGGGGGACTGGAAGGGGAGCAAGTTTGCATGGTTTGAACTTCCCCATCTCTGCCCAACCAGGGACCTCCAGGTTTTTTTTCTTTTTTTAATCAGCATGACCAAATGTGTCACAAAAGGGGAGTAGAGAAGAGTGAGGCTTGAAAACTATAAGCAATCAAACATCAAATATAATAGAATCAGGCTCTTTAACACAGTAAAAAAAAATCTGTCCTAAATTTTATACACTAAATGTTTACAAAAATTGCATTCAAGATAATATATCTGAGAGCTCACTATGAAGAAAAGAAAGGTCATAATGTGAAATTGTAGTCTTTAGAAAGAACTTGGAGCTCTTGGATGGTAGTAATTATGGCAGAGGGCTTGGTGTTTCAGACTGAGGAGACAAAATTTGAATATTGAAGTCTTTTCTTACATTAAAAAAATTATATTATTATACACTTATCTCAATTTTGTTACTTCACTATTAAAAAGGTCCTGTTATTTAGATTAAGGTATTTTCTATATATCATAAATTTCCTATGACTTAGGGCCAGAGCACTTACTAATTACTTCTGCAAGTTTTCTAATAGAGTGTTTAGTACCCACATTGTCAGAACGCTTACAAAAAGTGCTTTTTGTTAAAGGTATATCAGAGAAAAGAAGCTGGAACTTAAAACTGAAAGGTCTCATTTGTAATTTAAATCTGCGACTAAATTAATGTAGAAGAAATAATGTGATTAGAATAGATGATAAGAAACTGGAAAAACAAATGATAACCAGAAACATTTTAAATAAATAATTAATATACTCTCTGATTGGGTTTAAAAATGTATGCTAATAGAATTTTAGATAATGAGGATGGTGTGTTTTAGGGCGGGCAACAGAAAATTATATCTTGCAACCCAAATCCAATATACTGCCTGTTTGTGTACAGCTCATCAGCTAAGAATGGCTTTTACATTTTAAAATGATTATATTTTGGGGACTTCCCTGGTGGTGCAGTGGTTAAGAATCCACCTGCCAGCGCAGGGGACACGGGTTTGAGCCCCAGTCCAGGAAGATCCCGCATGCCGCGGAGCAACTGGGCCCATGCACCATAACTACTGAGCATGTGTGCCACAACTACTGAAGCCCACATGCCTAGAGCCCATGCTCCACAAGAAGACAAGCCACTGCAATAAGAACCCCACGCACTGCAGCAAAGAGTAGCCTCCGCTTGTTGCAACTAGGGAAAGCCTGCGTGCAGCAACGAAGACCCAGAGCAGCCATAAATAAATAAATAAAATGATTATGTTTTAAATGTTATATACGTATCTATACAATATCCTTGATCTTGCTACTTCTCTAAAATATTTACTATCTGGCCCTTTACACAAATAAGTGTGCTGACCTCAGTTTAGGGAATAGATACAAGGGCTAGAATTTTGAGAAATAAGCAGAACAGTTAGCATTGGGGGAATGAAATGATGAGGGGAAAATTTGTTCAGGGGAGTACGTTTAGAACCTTGCCTTACAGTATATGGAATGTTATAGTCTTTTTATTATCTGTTAGAGGCTTATAGTGAGCCGTGCAGAGAGCCTACATTTGACTTTCAACTGTTGTGGCCAGGGCAAAAACTGGTGCTGGGGGCTTCCCTTGTAGCGCAGTGGTTGAGAATCTGCCTGCTAATACAGGGGACACGTGTTCGAGCCCTGGTCTGGGAAGATCCCACATGCCGCGGAGCAACTGGGCCCATGAGCCACAACTACTGAGCCTGCGCGTCTGGAGCCTGTGCTCCGCAACAAGAGAGGCCACGACAGTGAGAGGCCTGCGCACCATGATGAAGAGTGACCTCTGCTTGCCACAACTAGAGAAAGCCCTCGCACAGAAACGAAGACTCAACACAGCCAAAAATAAAAAAAATAATAAATAAATAAATATAAAGAAGGCTCAACGTTTAAAAAAAAAAAACTGGTGCTGGGAAAACTAGAGAAACACATATAGAACAATGAATTTGGACCCCTATCTCACATCTCTCACAAAAATTAACTTGAAATGGATCAAAGACTTAAGCATAAAACCTGATACCATAAAACTCCTAGAAGAAAACATAGGGGATAGCTCATTAATATTGGTCTTGGCAATGATTTTTTTTGACATGACGCCAAAAGCACAAACAACAAAGGCAAAAGTCAACAAATGGGACTACATCAAACTAGAAAGCTTCTACATAGCAAAAGAAACAACTAACAAAATGAAAAAACAGCCATTCACCGAATGGGAGAAAAATTTTGTAAACCATATATTGGATAAGAGGTTAATATCCGAAACATATAAAGGACTCAGTTAACTTAACAACAAGAAACCAAACAAATCCAATTAAAAATGTAAGCAGTTCTTCAGCAGGATATAATTCTTTAACAATGCAGAAATAGTCAATATGACACTGGGCTGAAACTTCTTTCTCACATGCTTCACTTAATTCAGTACTGGGGTGTCAAAAGGAATGAAAATTAAGAATTTTGGAAAATTAAGAATTTTGGATGAGAAACCCTTTGAGAAGGGTATCTCAAATAAAAACTAGTTACCACAGCTGCTACCATTACAAATTGCTAAAGAAGGAAGAAATTTCTCCAATGCCATTCTCTGAAAAAGCAAAATAACTGCTAGTTTTTCTCCAGATATGATAAATTTATCTGTGAAACATAACCTCTTTCTGAAATATTTTTCCAAAATCACTTTAGGTTTGTGGGTCATGGGTATTGACAACTGGCCTAGACTGTTTTCCCTGACTTCCTGAGGTTGAAACCACTGAATTTCTGCCTCAGGCTATGGTTACTTCAGGTGTTAGGTTTGGGGAGAATGATCTAGTCTGAGATAATGGTTTAAGGTTCTGAAGGATGTTTTGTTTCCTAAATTTCATGCACATGGGTCACTGCTGTGGTAATCTCTTTTTCCCTATTAACCTCTCTCTGTAAAAGGGAATTTCATGAGAGACATGACATTGAATTGATACAACTTCAGAGGTTTATTGCAGCCAAAGATGGTCTAGGTTGCAGGTCCTCAAAAGAGCTCCAATTCAACTCCTCTAAGACACTGAAAACATCTGAGTGAGACTGATCAGAATTAAAATCTGAAAAGGGAGAAATCTGTGTATAATTCATTTGAACTTTATCTCACATCCTAAGACTTTAATTTCTTTGGATTTTACTACCTGTGGACTTTAACTTGCAAATGGACTTCACTTTTGAACTTTAAATTCTTCCTGAGAATTTCATAGTAGGAGTAGTTTGCAAATTTGAGGCAACTCTGTAATATTGGAATTCATTTTTAGAGTGATTTAATGATGTCATTTGATTTCATTGCAGAATCTTGAATAGATTCTATTGGATAATGTGGCTATGCATAACTTAAGGTGAGATGGGGACTAGACTACAGAGTAAGCTTTTGGCCTTGTGCACAGAGTGACTTAGAAGTTAATTAAATTATTTTTCTGTTCATACCCATTTCAGAGGCTTCTGAGAAAAAAACTGTGCATCACACTCATGGCCCTAGGAAAGTATCCAAATGTTGGTTGATATTATGTACAACAGGCCTGTTTCATTGCTGATCTCATTCCTAAGGGGAAAGTCATAAGTTTTGTACACTTCATTGGGTTGAACCCAATGAAGAAAGAGAATAAAGACCTGAGATATGAGTGGGGGAAATGCTTATTTCCAACTCCCTTCCAAGGAAGGTCAACCCTATTAGCTTATGGACTCTGTTCATCTCCTTACACATTTCATTTAGAAGCTTGATATAACAAATGTGACTGATGGATTTGAGGAGGCAAGTAGGGCATGTGTACCCCACACTCCTCCTCGTCCCTTCTTGGTGAGTGAGGTTGCCTTCTGACTTCACATGTTAGCCTTTATGCCTTCATGCCCAAAGTTTTCCATGTTCCTCAGTGGAGAGGCTGTTCCTATGCTTGTGAAATAAAGTCCATCTAATTTGTAAATTCAGCATTAGTGAGGCCATTTGTCACATTCTCCAACATCAGCTTTATTAATAATAAAGGTGATTGTTGGGCTCTGTAACTGATAATTCTTTTACTTATGTCTTCATTCATTTAGCACTTGGGTGGAAAAGGAAGTATCATTCACTGTATTCTCTCAAAGATCCCAAAACTCCCTTTGAGAAAGTTGTCTCTACATTTTCTTGTTCTAGTTTGTACACTTAAATGGGGTTGCATCACAGCATAAATGTCTGATCAATACATAATATTGGACACTCTCTACATGGACAAATTTACCCTATATTTGACTGTCTATTCTTTCTCAAAATCAAAGGAGAGTAGAGCTCCAAGTTCTAGTTTTCTTTTATCCATTACTGGGAAATATATGTTATTATTCTTACTATATATTAAAATTTCAATGATTATTTTTTCATTTTAACAGCCTCATAAGACAAACAGTAACAAAATTATCTTGCTAGATTCTTAAACACTACATGAACATTATCATATGGACTGGGCAGGTTAGTTTTATGTGAATCTGTAGGCTGGTATTTTCACCATATCTCACAAGCAACCCTCTGACTTTTGGTGGTCACGGAAAATGTAAGTTTCTCAAATGCTCTCCTATGTTCTGTGCTTCTTGTTTCTAAGCCTACTCCCAGTTCTGCCTTCACACCTGAAACTTTTTACTCAACTCTTTGGAATGTTTAATGCAAATAAATTCCCTAAACACTCTCAGTTATGAAACAGTTCCTTTTCTTTTGGAATCCTGCTGGATGCTGCTTCCTTGTAGCTCTGGGGCTACGGCTGCACATTCTCCAAATTCCCTTTGCTTTAGGGTTGAAAGCAGGGCCAGAGTTCCCCTAGTTTCCCAATTCCAATCCTGAATCATGGCTTCTCTACATGATGTAAAACTTCCTTCTGGTTTGGGGGCTTAGGTTATCTGCCTCCATCCCCTATCTCTGCCATAACTGCTATGAGTAACTTTTTACTGACCTCCTGGATATCTGGGCATTCCTTACATTCTCTCCACATGACTTATAGTTTTCCTTTTCTTATTGCATATTTTATCAACTCCTAGACAATTTCAGTGTCATATGCATAAACTATCCAACACACTAATGCCAAATTTATTTGGCCTGCTGAAATTAGCAGCCTTATTTTCCATAGTCACTCCCAGGATCTGTCAGACCCACCATCTCCCCAACAGACAGGCCTGCATCTACTATATCAACTTAAATAACATTAATCCCCATCTGTGATCACTGCGTGCTATCATTTTAGCTCCTGACTTCCTAATCTTCACAACGTTACCTCTTCACGATCTGGCACATTTATATTTTAATTCCTCACAATTTTCAGATATTTCCCTTATTTTATTACTTAAACTTTTAATTTGCATATAATTGTAGATTCATGTACTTTCATAAAATATAATACAAAGAGAGCCCGTGTATCCTTTACCCACTTTCTTCCAGTGGTAACATTTGCAAAATTATAGTACAATATCAAAATCTGGACATAAACATTGATACAGTCAAGACACAGAAGAGTTTCATTATTTAATTACTAACCTCCTTCCATGTCCCTTCCCTCAACCCTGGCCCTTGGCAATCACTAATTTGTTTTGATTTATATAATTTTGTCATTTCAAGAATATTATATAAGTGGAATCATATAGTATGTGATTTTTTTTGGATTTTTTTTATTCATCATAATTCTGTGGAGATTCATCCAAGTTGTTGCATGTATTAAAATTTCTTCCTTTCTATTGCTGAATAGTAGTCTATGTTGTGAATGTACCACAATTTTATTTACCCATTCATCTGTTGAAGGACATCTAGTTTGTTTCCAGTTTTTGGCTATTACAATTAAAGCTGTTATGAACATTCATACACAGGTTTTTGTGTGAACGTAAGTTTTCGTTTCTCTAGAATAAATGACCAAGAATGTGACTGCTGAGTTTTATGATAGGTATGTTGACTTTTATAAGAAACCGCCAAAGTTTTTTCAGAGCGGCTGTACCATTTTACATTCTCACTAGGAATGTATATATATATATATATATGATCCAGTTTCTCTTCATCCTTGCCAGCATGTGGTGTTGTTACTATTTTATATTTTATCTATCTATTGGGATCTCTCATTTTGAGTTTAATTTGTATTTCCTCAATGGGTAGTGAAGCTAAACATCTTTTCATGTGCTTATTTCTTATCTATATATCCTCTTCAGTGAAATATATTTTCATGTTTTTGGCCTAATTTCTAATTGGATTGATTTTTTTACTGCTGAATTTTGAGTGTTCTTTATATATTCTGGACTAGTCCTTTGTTGGATATGTGGTTTGCAAATATAAGAAAACTGGAAGGCTATGGGCATATTAAAGATGCTCAAAATCATTACTAATCAATTAAATGAAACCTAAAGAATTATCACTGTATAACTATTAAACATTCAAAGTTTTAAAACCTGGTTAGTATCAAACATTGATGGGGATAAACAGACATAGGAACTTTTATGCACTGTATGAGATAGTGTAGGGGCCCATTCCAGAGAGTTATCTGGTAATATGTAATCAAAGTAAACACAGTATAGACATACATTTTAAGTTAAGAATACTGTTTTGGCATATAAACTCAAGAAAATTCTTACACAGTTCAATAAGGAGACAGGTACAAAAATTGCTTTTGGTGAGTTGGAGGGTACCTGATTATCTATAGAATCAAGAAGTAAGTAGGTTTCTAGCTGCAATAAACAGCTTAGGGGACTAATTTATTTCCATCAAAAGAATGGGATAAGCACAGATTAGCTTCCTTCCCCATAGAAAATCCTGAAAGTTGTGGGAAAAACATAAGAAGGCAGATCAATACAGGGTCCCACTAAAAACAGGCACAAAACTGTAGCGATCCCAAGGGGTGACATTTAATAAACCCTAGAAAATAAAAATGAGCTCACAGTAAAAATCATGAAATTCCTAGAAGTACTGTTAGAAAAACACAACAAAGAAATAACATGCCAAAGGAAGCACTCCTAATGGAATATACACAATGAATGAGACTAAAACAATAATACATCATCTGAGAAATAAGGGCAGCTATAACAAATAAAGAATAAGAATAGGTAGTTATGAAGAAGAATCAACTGGAAATACTAGGTATGAAAAATATACTTGTCAAAGTAAATCTGATTTGGGGGGGAGGTAATATTTAAATAATGCTAATGCATTTTTCAGAACTAAAGAAAAACATAAGAAATCAGAGTGTTAAACAAAATAAATAAGAAAAACTTCACAACTGGGCACACTAAACATGACAAGCAAATCTTAAAATTTTCCATAGGGAAAAAATTTGATCATTTTCACAAAAATGAAAATTAAGCATTTATTCAGCAAAGATTTATGAAGTGTTTATTATGAGCTAGGAATTTTCTAAGTTCTTTGGACCACTAAGATCCCTGCCCCTGTAAGAACTTACAGTGAGGTAAGTGGGATGATACCATAAAAAATAAACATAATAACAGAGGTAACTAAAACAGAGTAAGGGGATTAGAAGTGCCATGGAGAGTGGGATGGGAGAATGAGAAGACTGCAATTTTTAAATATGCTCATCAAAAGTGCTCTTTTGCTTTAGTTGTTATCCTCTCAAGGATAACCATTATCTTGACTTATAACAACATAAATACATCTTTCTAGTTTGTGTAATTTATTTGTAATTAGTGACTACATGCATATTTCACTTGTCACTTTGGCATAGTGGATAATTTTAAGTTTAGTAACAGACAACTCTAATTACAAGTGCTGTTCCAGATGTAGTCTCTTTACTGGAGCAAATAAACATAGACTCCGGTACCTGATATGCAACACTGAAATATGTTATATTTCTCTTTATCAACAAACTCAGAATTCCAGAACAGCATGCTTTCATCAGGCAGATATGGCAATATACCTTTGCTATCTTGGTTCAGGTCTCTGGCTTTATGCCATAGTTTAGTCATGAGGGAACTCAATCATCTCACTATTCAACAAGGCATCACTGTGGATAACTACATTGATAGAATCATGCTTACAGGACTTAACTAATAGAAAGTATTAAGTAACTAGATGCTCATTAAGATACATACATGACAGAAGTTTGGTAATCCACCCCATAAAAATTCATCTCAGTTTTATGGCTCTGAGGAGCCAGCACATCTAGTGGTGTTCAGAGTGTCTTTGGCTAATTGGGATGCTGTATGGAGCTTCTTACAAAGTTCTATGGGAAGCTTCCTCACCGGACAGTCTTTTAAGGTTCTGAAGCAAAGCCATGACCTCTTTGGCAAATAACTATTTTGCTTTTGTGAATTTGATTTGGCTTGCTTTGGATACCTGGTAGAGAATACCAAATGACCATCAGATATGAGTTTTCTGAAATGAACTGAATTTTATAGGGTTATTTGGCTACAGAATGGGAGATATCCAACAAATATCCAACATCAAGTTGTAGCAGTACAAATGAGATTGAGATCAAGATCAAGGTGGTCCTGGAAATACAAATAAGTTGCATGGTAAATTTGTTCACATTTTTGACATTCATTTCTCTTGCACTGTCCCTTCTTCTCAATAGGCATCTGAGATTCCAGGGAAAATTCCCTATGAACATGTGATGGAAGAAGATAGTTTATAATATGGATTTGCTTTCCCTGCCTGCCATGTTCCTCTCTGCAACATCTTAATGAATCTCTAAGTGCAGCATCTCTGCTGAACTTAATGAATGCTTTATTTGCCATTATGATGTCCCATACAATCTTACTTCTGTTTTAAAGAAATCATTGTACAGGGAAAAAAATAAGAGAGATAATGGGCTGATTTTCATAATATTTAATTTATCTTAGTGTAGCCTTTTGGAAACATTAAGGTCTATTGAAGAAATGCTTTGCAAAAGCTAAAACTTATTCTCCAAAAGTATGATATATTCTCTGAACTATGACAAAATATATAGTACTTATTCTTCTAAAACCATAATAGATAGATCTGGGAATCAAGGGGTAGAAGTGAAACTGGCATCTTTCATTATTACACTGAATAAGTCACTTGAAAAATATGTGCTTTCCATTTTTTTGTGTGTTGAGGGGGGGCTTAGTTCTTAAAGGAAGAATACTTCCATCAAAGGAAACACAGAGATTATCCACTGAGCTGGGAAGCTGAGATTGCCACTTCTTTGTTAGATATATCGTATTGATGGAAGTGATAAGTCCTGATTATCAAGGGGATATAAGGTGTCTAGAACATAAAGAGTATAGAAGTGCATGTCTAAAATCCAGGGGATCCTCTAGGTACCTACAAGCTATAGTGGCAAAATTTAATGAGAGGTACAGCAACCATGTGGGAGCAGGACCCTTAAGATTCAAACACTCCAGGAATGAAGAGTAGGATTATATATCAAGTAACGAAACTTGTTCCACCAAAGTGCCTAGTAAGGTCAAAGGGAATATTGAATAAGTTGCAGAATAATGAAGTTATAAATACTAATTATAATCTGTGTTCAGTTGTAAAAATACCTTATAAGGTATCTACATTAGTCCTTGATTTATTATATATTTATTAGTATTAATCAGTTTCTCTTTTTTACCTTTTCCCATATTTTATATAAGATATGTTGATGGTAGTTAAGTTTATTATTTAGTTAATTGCTCAAAATATCTCAAGATAGATAAAATTGTGACTGAAATAGAAGAGGAAAGAACAGCTCTTAGAGAAGTATGGTGACTCACAAGATACTACATTTCCCCAAAGGGGAGGAGAATAATTTTATTTTATTGGTACAAGGGATAGTGGGAACAGGTTATTATTTATTCCCTTATTCACTAATTTGTTAATTTTTTTATATTGATCACTTACTATATGCCAGATACAGTCCTAGGCACTGTAATATCATATTTAACAAAATATAATTTTTGTTCTACTTTTTAGTAGAGAGAGAAGACAATAAATATCATAAACAAGAAGGATGTATAGTGTGCTAGAATAATGCTGAGTGCTATCTAGAGTAGAAAAGAAGAATTAGGAATTATAGAGGGAGAGAGATTGAGGAGGATGCAATGTAAGTAAGCTGTTCAGGAAAGATCTCACTGACTAACTGACATTTGAAGTCCAATATGCTGAAGAATATGAGAGAAAAAGCCATGCAAATATCAGGAGAAGACATTCCAGGCAGAGTGAGCAGCAAAGTCCTGAGATGGGAGTGTGCCTGGCATATTAAAGGAACTGCTAGGAGGCTAGCTTGGCCAGATTGTCACTTGTTAGCCGCTCTGATGACTTTGGATTTAAGTTGGAAGGAGGGTAACAGGGAGTTCTAAGCAGAGAATTTATTGCTATAGTCAAGAATAATACATATTGATGTTGCCAGGAAGATAGACCATGGTGGATTCCATAGAGTGATTCACTTATCTTTCTTATCACTTTCTATTGTACTTTTTGTATTATATTAAAAGGCTGAAATCTGTACTTTCTCACTAAGGTTTTCTTATAGCTCTCTTTTTGGATGTGGTTTAATTGGTGCAAATCAAATACATTTGTGCCAGGATTAATTTTGGAACTGTATTCTGTATAATGAGGGAGGCCGTGTCACTGTGGATGCCCATTACAGATTTGAGCAGGTGCTGCACTGCTCTGGAGAGATGTCTCCAGACATTGCTATGGCAATTACTTCATTCTAGTTAAGGTCATATCTTCTATCAGAAAACAGTACTGGCAGTGGCTTCCTGCTCTCCAGGTAAGACAGTGTAATTGTGAAGGCAACTGTTGGAAGTCACTGTTTCCCATATCCCTAGGTTCCTACTCTTCTTGAGATCAGATCCTTGGACAGACCTGGACAGACATTTGTGATGTGGTTCTAGTAGTTATTCCTAGAAACCCATCCTAGAATCTGCCCCTCCACCTCTAAAATGATTTGGAAGCATTTAATTCCTTTTGGCTTTTATAGAAAGGAGGTCTTTATTGTTTGAAATGTAACTCTGGATGATACAGGGAAGTTGAGGTGCGGATCTCTGCACTTCGAAGCCAATCCGAAGACCTTAAAGGAAAAGGAAAACAGAAACTTCCAAAGAGATGGACTATTGTAATTTGAATACATGGTATAGCATGACAATATATAGCATCAAAGCTAGTGTAAAGAGAAAAAATATTGAATTAATAAGCTCTGATTTCAGAGCAAGGTAAAAAGAAATTTTACAAGCATAAATTCATGAGCTTAAGGGAAAAAAGTGAAAAAAATTTCCTATGCTACGTCTTGCCCACTTTGGTGTCTAGATTTTGGTCTTCAAAACTCTTCAATAGAATCAGAGCTTTTAGACAATAGATGATTCTGTCTTTAGGATAGGAATATTCAACATAAGTCTACAACATCTTATCATTGTCAAAAGCAAGGATGCTTTCATAATTGCTTTTGGGTGGTACATGAAGGGATAAAAATGCAAGTCTGAGGAGAAACTGCTAGAAGTAGTGACAAATCAAACATCTAAAAGAAAACAATGATTAAAGTAGAACTTGTTTTATCTGTAAGATGTTCATGATGATACTAGAAGACAAATATTAATTGTATTAAAGAAAACGCCTGTCAAGAACTGTGAAGGCTCTGAGACATCCCTTTTACAAGCTAACACAGTTTCACAGATGCTGGCAGAAGACAGATTCCTGGGTCCAAGACAAAGGACTTTGTTACTCATGGCAGGCAGCGTGATTTTCATGTTTGCATTGGTTGTCCTTGCCCTCCACCCCAAGTCCTGTGGTGACAACTCAGAGGCAGGCCCAGATGGATGCTGCACACAGTGTGATTGTGCCACAGCTGAGGAAACCCAAGATTAGGAAGCCCTAATCCTTTGAAGGAGGGGTGGGGGGGATAGCAAACCTGCCCAACTCACCCCACACCCCCACACAGAAAAATTATCTTAATTACCTTGGTCAGGAATCCAATATGTCCTCTGCCCCAAAGGCAGACACTATTTCTATCTTTCAAGTCTGTTTACAATACAGTCATCATTACAGGATTACTTCTGAAAAAAACTCATATGAGACATGTAAAAATGTCATGGAAAATTGCCTCTCAACAAAGTCAAACCTGCAAATGTGAGTATACTGATTGGTGAGTGATTTCCTACAAGGTTGAAAAAGCCAGATTATTCAATTGTTAAAGGAAGGTGATATGCTTTGCTTTATTTGTCTAATACAATCCCCTCTACTCTTTGGGTAGTTCAGTATTTGTTCCAGTATACTTGATATGTAAGTTGAATTGTTGCTGAGTTGTTACTGTGAGAATATGGAATTTCAGTTTAAGGAAGGATTAGGAATTGACTTCAGTAAAGTCTGAATTCTGAACTGCTGAAGGATATTATGCCTGGAAACTGGCCTTGACTTCGCTCAGTCCAACAGTAAAAATTCAGGAAAGTTGTGGGCTTATCTCCCACCAGAAAACTACTTGGTAGAAGGGAGATATGATTTTGGAGTCTAGGGTAAGGTAGTGGAGATATATGAAACATTTGGCAAGAGACTAGGTTGGAGAGTATGAAGCACCCACGAGAATGGCACAGTGAGTTTTGCCCTTGATGGAAACATTGCTCTGTCACTCTACACAGTTGTTAGTATTTAAATCTCTACTGCCCTATGAGTACCTGAGGCCTGGGAAGGCTGCATTTCCTTCTGAGAGTTCCTTCTTTTGTTTTCTATTTTATTTATTCATTACTCTAATTTCTATATTCTTTGCTATGATTTTTACATCTTTATTAGAGTATAATGGCTTTACAATGGTGTGTTAGTTTCTGCTTTATAACAAAGTGAATCAGTTACACATATACATATGTTCCCATATCTCTTCTCTCTTGCCTTACCCTCCATCCTACCCTCCCTATCCCACCCCTCCAGGTGGTCACAAAGCACCAAGCTGATCTCCCTGTGCTATGTGGCTGCTTCCCACTAGCTATCTACCTTACATTTGGTAGTGTATATATGTCCATGCCTCTCTCTCGCTTTGTCACAGCTTACCCTTCCCCCTCCCCATATCCTCAAGTCCCTTCTCTAGTAGGTCTGTGTCTTTATTCCTGTCTTACCCCTAGGTTCTTCATGACATTTTTTTCCCCTTAAATTCCACATATATGTGTTAGCATACGGTATTTGTCTTTCTCTAACTTACTTCACTCTGTATGACAGACTCTAGGTCTATCCACCTCATTACAAACAGCTCAATTTCGTTTCTTTTTATGGCTGAGTATTATTCCATTATATATATGTGCCACATCTTCTTTATCCATTCATCCGATGATGGACACTTAGGTTGTTTCCATCTCTGGGCTATTGTAAATAGAGCTGCAATGAATATTTTGGTACATGACTCTTTTTGAATTATGGTTTTCTTAGGGTATATGCCCAGTAGTGGGATTCCTGCATCATATGGTAGTTCTATTTGTAGTTTTTTAAGGAACCTCCATACTGTTCTCCATAGTGGCTGTACCAATTCACATTCCCACCAGCAGTGCAAGAGTGTTCCTTTTCTCCAAACCATCTGCAGCATTTATTGTTTCTAGATTTTTTGGATGATGGCCATTCTGACTGGTGTGAGATGATGTCTCATTGTAGTTTTGATTTGCATTTCTCTAATGATTAATGATGTTGAGCATTCTTTCATGTGTTTGTTGGCAGTCTGTATATCTTCTTTGGAGAAATGTCTATTTAGGTCTTCTGCCCATTTTTGGATTGGGTTGTTTATTTTTTTGTTATTGAGCTGCATGAGCTGCTTATAAATTTTGGAGATTAATCCTTTGTCAGTTGCTTCATTTGCAAATATTTTCTCCCATTTTGAGGGTTGTCTTTTGGTCTTGTTTATGGTTTCCTTTGCTGTGTGAAAGCTTTGAAGTTTCATTAGATCCCATTTATTTATTTTTGTTTTTATTTCCATTTCTCTAGGAGGTGGGTCAAAAAGAATCTTGCTGTGATTTAAGTCATAGAGTGTTCTGCCTAGGTTTTCCTCTCAGAGTTTGATAGCCTCTGGCCTTATATTTAGGTCTTTAATCCATTTTGACCTTCTTTTTGTGTATGGTGTTAGGGAGTGATCTAATCTCATACTTTTACATGGACCTGACCAGTTTTTCCAGCACCAATTATTGAAGAGGCTGTCCTTTCTCCACTGTACATTCCTGCCTCCTTTATCAAAGATAAGGTAACCATATATGTGTGGGTTTATCTCCGAGCTTTCTATCCTGTTCCGTTTATATATCTTTCTGTTTTTGTGCCAGTACCATACTGTCTTGATTACTGTAGCTTTGTAGTATAGTCTGAAGTCAGGGAGCCTGGTTCCTCCAGCTCCGTTTTTCATTCTCAAGATTGCTTTTGCTCTTCGGGGTCTTTTGTGTTTCCATACAAATTGTGAAATTTTTTGTTTTAGTTCTGTGAAAAATACCAGTGGTAGTTTGATAGGGATTGCATTGAATCTGTAGATTGCTTTGGGTAGTAGAGTCATTTACACAATGTTGATTCTTCCAATGCAAGAACATGGTATATCTCTCCATCTATTTGTATCATCTTTAAATTCTTTCATCAGTATCTTATAATTTTCTGCATACAGGTCTTTTGTCTCCTTAGGTAGGTTTATCCCTAGATATTTTATTCTTTTTGTTGCAATGGTAAATGGGAGTGTTTTCTTGATTTCATTTTCAGATTTTTCATCATTAGTGTACAGGAATGCAAGAGATTTCTGTGCATTAATTTTGTATCCTGCTACTTTACCAAATTTACTGATTAGTTATAGTATTTTTCTGCTACCATCTTTAGGATTCTCTATGTATAGTATCATGTCATCTGCAAACAGTGACAGCTTTACCTCTTCTTTTCTGATTTGGATTCCTTTTATTTCCTTTTCTTCTCTGATTGCTGTGGCTAAAACTTCCAAAACTATGTTGAATAAGAGTGGTGATAGTGGGCAACCTTGTCTTTTTCCTGATCTTAGTGGAAATTCTTTCAGTTTTTCACGATTGAGGATCATGTTGGCTGTGGGTTTTTCATATATGGCCTTTATTATGTTGAGGAAAGATCCCTCTATGCCTACTTTCTGCAGGGTTTTTATCATAAATGGGTTCTGAATTTTGTCAAAAGCTTTCTCTCCATCTATTGAGATGATCATATGGTTTTTCTCCTTCAATTTTTTAATATGGTGTATCACGTTGATTGATTTGTGCATATTGAAGAATCCTTGCATTCCTGGAATAAGCCCCAGTTGATTATGGTGTATGATCCTTTTAAGGTGCTGTTGGATTCTGATTGCTAGTATATGTTGAGGATTTTTGCATTTATGTTCATCAGGGATATTGGACTGTAGTTTTCTTTCTTTGTGACATCCTTGTCTGGTTTTGGTATCAAGGTGATGGTGGCCTTGTAGAAAGAGTTTGGGAGTGGTCCTCCCTCTGCTATATTTTGGAAGAGTTTGAGAAGGATAGGTGTTAGCTCTTCTCTAAATGTTTGATAGAATTCGCCTGTGAAGCCATCTTGTCCTGGGCTGTGGTTTGCTGGAAGATATTTAATCACAGTTTCAATTTTAGTGCTTGTGATTGGTCTGTTCATATTTTCTATTTCTTTCTGATTCAGTCTTGGCAGGTTGTGCATTTTTAAGAATTTGTCCATTTCTTTCAGGTTGTCCATTTTATTGGCATAGAGTTGCTTTTAGTAATCTCTCATGATCTATTGTATTTCTGCAGTGTCAGTTGTTACTTCTCCTTCTTCATTTCTATTTCTATTGATTTGAGTCTTCTCCCTTTTTTTCTTGATGAGCCTGGCTAACGGTTTATCAATTTTGTTTATCTTCTCAAAGAACCACCTTTTAGTTTTATTGATCTTTGCTATCGTTTCCTTCATTTCTTTTTCATTAAATTCTGATCTGATTTTTATATTTTCTTTCCTTCTGCTAACTTTGGGGGTTTTTTTGTTCTTCTTTCTCTAATTGCTTTAGGTGCAAGGTTAGGTTGTTTATTCAAGATGTTTCCTGTTTCTTAAGGTAGGATTATATTGATAGAAACTTCCCTCTTAGAACTGCTTTTGCTGCAACCCATAGGTTGTGGGTCATCGTGTCTCCATTTTCATTTGTTTCTCGGTTGTTTTTTATTTCCTCTTTGATTTCTTCAGTGATCACTTCATTATTAAGTAGTGTATTGTTTAGCCTCCATGTGTTTGTATTTTTTACAGACCTTTTCCTGTAATTGATATATAGTCTCATAGCGTTGTGGTCGGAAAAGATACTTGATGCAATTTCATTTTTCTTAAATTTACCAAGGCTTGATTTGTGACCCAAGATATGATCTATCCTGGAGAATGTTCAATGAGCACTAGAGAAAAACGTGTATTCTGTTCTTTTTGGATGGAATGTCATATAAATATCCATTAAGTCCATCTTGTTTAATGTATCATTTAAAGCTTGTGTTTATTTATTTTCATTTTGGATGATCTGTCCATTGGCGAAAGTGGTGTGTTAATGTCCCCTACTATGAATGTTACTGTTGATTTCCCCTTTTTTGGCTATTAGTATTTGCCTTATGTATTGAGGTGTTCCTATGTAAGGTGCATAAATATTAACAATTGTTATATCTTCTTCTTGGATCGATCCCTTGATCATTATGTAGTGTCCTTCTTTGTCTCTTCTAATAGTCATTATTTTAAAGTCTATTTTGTCTGATATGAGACTTGTTACTCCAGCTTTCTTTTGGTT
This sequence comes from Orcinus orca, assembly GCF_937001465.1. Lineage (NCBI taxonomy): Eukaryota > Metazoa > Chordata > Mammalia > Artiodactyla > Delphinidae > Orcinus > Orcinus orca. The sequence continues at coordinate 27,512,223 of NC_064569.1, forward strand.
TCCATTTGCATGGAATATCATTTTCCATTCCCTTACTTTCAGTCTGTATGTGTCTCTCGGTCTGAAGTGGGTCTCCTGTAGACAGCATATATATGGGTCTTGTATTTGTATCCATTCAGCCAATCTGTGTCTTTTGGTGGGAGCATTTAGTCCATTTACATTTATGGTAATTACCGATATGTATGTTCCTATTCCCATTTTCTTAATTGTTTTGGGTTCCTTATCGTAGGTCTTTTCCTTCTCTTGTATTTCTTGCCTAGAGAAGTTCCTTTAGCATTTGTTGTAAAGCTGGTTTGGTGGTGCTGAACTCTCTCAGCTTTTGCTTGTTTGTAAAGATTTTAATTTCTCCATCAAATCTGAATGAGATCCTTGCTAGGTAGAGTAATCTTGGTTGCAGGTTTTTCTCCTTCATCACTTTAAATATGTCCTGCCAGTCCCTTCTGGCTTGCAGAGTTTCTGCTGAAATGTCAGCTCTTAACCTGGTGGGGATTCCCTTGTGTGTTATTTGTTGTTTTTCATTTGCTGCTTTTAATATGCTTTCTTTATATTTAATTTTTGATGGTTTGATTAATATGTGTCTTGGCGTATTTCTCCTCGGATTTATCCTGTATGGGACTCTCTGTGCTTCCTGGCCTTGATTAACTATTTCCTTTCCCATATTAGGGAAGTTTTCAACTATAATCTCTTCAAATATTTTCTCAGTCCCTTTCTTTTTCTCTTCTTCTTCTGGAACCCCTATAATTCGAATGTTGGTGCGTTAAATGTTGTCCCAGAGGTCTCTGAGACTGTCCTCAGTTCTTTTCATTCTTTTTTCGTTATTCTGCTCTGCAGCAGTTATTTCCACTATTTTATCTACCAGATCACTTATCCGTTCTTCTGCCTCAGTTATTCTGCTATTGATCCCATCTAGAGTATTTTTTTTTTAACATCTTTATTGGGGTATAATTGCTTTACAATGGTGTGTTAGTTTCTGCTTTATAACAAAGTGAATCAGTCATACATAAACATATGTTCCCATATGTCTTCCCTGTTGCATCTCCCTCCCTCCCACCCTCCCCATCCCACTCCTCCAGGCTGTCACAAAGCACCGAGCCAATATCCCTGTGCCATGCGGCTGCTTCCCACTAGCTATCTACCTTACTGCGTTTGTTAGTGTGTATATGCCCATGACTCTCTCTCGCCCTGTCACAGCTCACCCTTCCCCCTCCCCATAACCTCAAGTCTGTTCTCTAAGAGGTCTGCGTCTTTATTCCTGCTTTACCCCTAGGTTCTTCATGACATTTTTTTCCCTTAAATTCCACATATATGTGTTAGCATACGGTATTTGTCTTTTACTTTCTGACTTACTTCACTCTGTATGACAGACTCTAGGTCTAGCCACCTCATTACAAATAGCTCAATTTCGTTTCTTTTTATGGCTGAGTAATATTCCATTGTATATATGTGCCACATCTTCTTTATCCATTTATCCGATGACGGGCACTTAGGTTGTTTCCATCTCCGGGCTATTGTAAATAGAGCTGCAATGAACATTTTGGTACATGACTCTTTTTGAATTTTGGTTTTCTCAGGGTATATGCCCAGTAGTGGGATTGCTGGGTCATATGGTCGTTCTATTTGTAGTTTTTTAAGGAACCTCCATACTGTTCTCCATAGTGGCTGAACCAATTCACATTCCCACCAGCAGTGCAAGAGTGTTCCCTTTTCTCCACACCCTCTCCAGCATTTATTGTTTCTAGATTTTTTGATGATGGCCATTCTGACTGGTGTGAGATGATATCTCATTGTAGTTTTGATTTGCATTTCTCTAATGATTAATGATGTTGAGCATTCTTTCATGTGTTTGTTGGCAGTCTGTATATCTTCTTTGGAGAAATGTCTATTTAGGTCTTCTGCCCATTTTTGGATTGGGTTGTTTGTTTTCTTGTTATTGAGCTGCATGAGCTGCTTGTAAATTTTGGAGATTAATCCTTTGTCGGTTGCTTCATTTGCAAATATTTTCTCCCATTCTGAGGGTTGTCTTTTGGTCTTGTTTATGGTTTCCTTTGCTGTGCAAAAGCTTTGAAGTTTCATTAGGTCCCATTTGTTTATTTTTGTTTTTATTTCCATTACTCTAGGAGGTGGGTCAGAAAGGATCTTGCTTTGATTTATGTCATAGAGTGTTCTGCCTATGTTTTCCTCTAAGAGTTTGATAGTTTCTGGCCTTACATTTAGTTCTTTAATCCATTTTGAGCTTATTTTTGTGTATGGTGTTAGGGAGTGATCTAATCTCATACTTTTACATGTACCTGTCCAGTTTTCCCAGCACCACTTATTGAAGAGGCTGTCCTTTCTCCATTGTACATTACTGCCACCTTTATCAAAGATAAGGTGTCCATATGTGCATGGGTTTATCTCTGGGCTTTCTATCCTGTTCCATTGATCTATCTTTCTGTTTTTGTGCCAGTACCATACCGTCTTGATGACTGTAGCTTTGTAGTATAGTCTGAAGTCAGGGAGCCTGATTCCTCAAGTTCCTTCTTTCGTTCTCAAGATTGCTTTGGCTATTCGGGGTCTTTTGTGTTTCCATACAAATTGTGAAATTTTTTGTTCTAGTTCTGTGAAAAATGCCAGTGGTAGTTTGATAGGGATTGCATTGAATCTATAGATTGCTTTGGGTAGTAGAGTCATTTTCACAATGTTGATTCTTCCAATCCAAGAACATGGTATATCTCTCCATTTATTTATATCATCTTTAATTTCTTTCATCAGTGTCTTATAATTTTCTGCATACAGGTCTTTTGTCTCCTTAGGTAGGTTTATTCCTAGATATTTTATTCTTTTTGTTGCAATGGTAAATGGGAGTGTTTTCTTGATTTCACTTTCAGATTTTTCATCATTAGTATATAGGAATGCCAGAGATTTCTGTGCATTAATTTTGTATCCTGCCACTTTACCAAATTCATTGATTAGCTCTAGTAGTTTTCTGGTAGCATCTTTAGGGTTTTCTATGTATAGGATCATGTCATCTGCAAACAGTGACAGCTTTACTTCTTCTTTTCCAATTTGGATTCCTTTTATTTCCTTTTCTTCTCTGATTGCTGTGGCTAAAACTTCCAAAACAATGTTGAATAATAGTGGTGAGAGTGGGCAACCTTGTCTTGTTCCTGATCTTAGTGGAAATGCTTTCAGTTTTTCACCATTGAGGATGATGTTTGCTGTGGGCTTGTCATATATGGCCTTTATTATGTTGAGGAAAGTTCCCTCTATGCCTACTTTCTGCAGGGTTTTTATCATAAATGGGTTCTGAATTTTGTCAAAAGCTTTCTCTGCATCTATTGAGATGATCATATGGTTTTTCTCCTTCAATTTGTTAATATGGTTTATCACATTGATAGATTTGCGTATATTGAAGAATCCTTGCATTCCTGGAATAAACCCCACTTGATCATGGTGTATGATCCGTTTAATGTGCTGTTGGATTCTGTTTGCTAGTATTTTGTTGAGGATTTTTGCATCTATGTTCATCAGTGATATTGGCCTGTAGTTTTCTTTCTCTGTGACATCCTTGTCTGGTTTTGGTATCAAGGTGATGGTGGCCTCGTAGAAGGAGTTAGGGAGTGGTCCTCCCTCTGCTATATTTTGGAAGAGTTTGAGAAGGATAGGTGTTAGCTCTTCTCTAAATGTTTGATAGAATTCGCCTGTGAAGCCATCTGGTCCTGGGCTTTTGTTTGTTGGAAGATTTTTAATCACAGTTTCAATTTCAGTGCTTGTGATTGGTCTGTTCATATTTTCTATTTCTTCCTGATTCAGTCTTGGCAGGTTGTGCATTTCTAAGAATTTGTCCATTTCTTCCAGATTGTCCATTTTATTGGCATAGAGTTGCTTTTAGTAATCTCTCATGATCTCTTTTATTTCTGCAGTGTCAGTTGTTACCTCTCCTTTTTCATTTCTAATTCTATTGATTTGAGTCTTCTCCCTTTTTTTCTTGATCAGTCTGGCTAGTGGTTTATCTATTTTGTTTATCTTCTCAAAGAACCAGCTTTTAGTTTTATTGATCTTTGCTATTGTTTCCTTCATTTCTTTTTCATTTATTTCTGATCTGATTTTTATGATTTCTTTCCTTCTGCTAGCTTTGGGGTTTTTTTGTTCTTCTTTCTCTAATTGCTTGAGGTGCAAGGTTAGGTTGTTTATTCTAGATGTTTCCTGCTTCTTAAGGTGGGCTTGTGTTGCTATAAACTTCCCCCTTAGAACTGCTTTTGCTGCATCCCACAGGTTTTGGGTCGTTGTGTCTCCATTGTCATTTGTTTCTAGGTATTTTTTGATTTCTTCTTTGATTTCTTCAGTGATCTCTTCATTATTAAGTAGTGTATTGTTTAGCCTCCATGTGTTTGTATTTTTTACAGATCTTTTCCTGTAATTGATATCTAGTCTCATGGCGTTGTGGTCAGAAAAGATACTTGATACAATTTCAATTTTCTTAAATTTACCAAGGCTTGATTTGTGACCTAAGATATGATCTATCCTGGAGAATGTTCCATGAGCACTTGAGAAAAATGTGTATTCTGTTGTTTTTGGATGGAGTGTCCTATAATTATCAATTAAGTCCATCTTGTTTAATGTATCATTTAAAGCTTGTGTTTCCTTATTTATTTTCATTTTGGATGATCTGTCCATGGGTGAAAGTGGGGTGTTTAAGTCCCCTACTATGAATGTGTTACTTCGATTTCCCCTTTTATGGCTGTTAGTATTTGCCTTATGTATTGAGGTGCTCCTATGTTGGGTGCATAAATATTTACAATTGTTATATCTTCTTCTTGGATCGATCCCTTGATCATTATGTAGTGTCCTTCTTTGTCTCTTTTAATAGTCCTTATTTTAAAGTCTATTTTGTCTGATATGAGAATTGCTACTCCAGCTTTCTTTTGGCTTCCATTTGCATGGAATATCTTTTTCCATCCCGTTACTTTCAGTCTGTATGTGTCTCTAGGTCTGAAGTGGGTCTCTTGTAGACAGCATATATAAGGGTCTTGTTTTTGTATCCATTCAGCTAATCTGTGTCTTTTGGTGGGAGCATTTAGTCCATTTACATTTAAGGTAATTATTGATATGTATGTTCCTATTCCCATTTTCTAAATTGTTTTGGGTTCGTTATTATAAGTCTTTTCCTTCTCTTGTGTTTCTTGCCTAGAGAAGATCCTTTAGCATTTGTTGTAAAGCTGGTTTGGTGGTGCTGAACTCTCTCAGCCTTTGCTTGTCTGTAAAGGTTTTAATTTCTCCATCAAATCTGAATGAGATCCTTGCTGGGTAGAGTAGTCTTGGCTGCATGTTTTTCTCCTTCATCACTTTCAGTATGTCCTGCCACTCCCTTCTGGCTTGTAGGGTTTCTGCTGAGAGATCAGCTGTTAACCTTATGGGGATTCCCTTATGTGTTATTTGTTGTTTTTCCCTTGCTGCTTTTAATATGCTTTCTTTGTATTTAATTTTTGACAGTTTGATTAATATGTGTCTTGGCATATTTCTCCTCGGATTTATCCTGTATGGGACTCTCTGTGCTTCCTGGCCTTGATTAACTATTTCCTTTCCCATATTAGGGAAGTTTTCAACTATAATCTCTTCAAATATTTTCTCAGTCCCTTTCTTTTTCTCTTCTTCTTCTGGAACCCCTATAATTCGAATGTTGGTGCGTTAAATGTTGTCCCAGAGGTCTCTGAGACTGTCCTCAGTTCTTTTCATTCTTTTTTCGTTATTCTGCTCTGCAGCAGTTATTTCCACTATTTTATCTTCCAGATCACTTATCCGTTCTTCTGCCTCAGTTATTCTGCTATTGATCCCATCTAGAGTATTTTTAATTTCATTTATTGTATTGTTCATCATTGCTTGTTTCATCTTTACTTCTTCTAGGTCCTTGTTAAATGTTTCTTGCATTTTGTCTATTCTATTTCCAAGATTTTGGATCATCTTTACTATCATTATTCTGAATTCTTTTTCAGGTGGACTGCCTATTTCCTCTTCATTTTTTAGGTCTGGTGGGTTTTTATCTTGCTCCTTCTTCTGTGGTGTGTTTTTTTTGTCTTCTCATTTTGCTTATCTTACTGTGTTTGGGGTCTCCTTTTTGCAGGCTGCAGGTTCATAGCTCCCGTTGTTTTTGGTGTCTCTCCCCAGGGGCTAAGGTTGGTTCAGTGGGTTTTGTAGGCTTCCTGGTGGAGGGGACTAGTGCCTGTGTTCTTTTTGGATGAGGCTAGATCTTGTCTCTCTGGTGGGCAGGTCCATGTCTGCTGGTGTGTTTTGGGGTGTCTGTGGACTTATTATGATTTTAGGCAGCCTCTCTGCTAATGGGTGGGGTTGTGTTCCTGTTTTGCTAGTTGTTTGGCATAGGGTGTCCAGCTCTGTAGCTTGCTGGTCGTTGAGTCAAGCTGGGTGCTGGCATTGAGATTGATATCTCTGGGAGACTTTCGCCATTTGATATTATGTGGAGCGGGGAGGTGTCTTGTTTACCAATGTCCTGAAGTTGGCTCTCCCACCTCAGAGCGACAGCACTGACTCCTGGCTACAGCACCAAGAGCCTTTCACCCACATGGCTCAGAATAGAAGGGAGAAAAAGTAGAGAGAAAGAATTAGTAGAAGTAAGAAGGAAGAAAGAAAGAAAGGAAGGAAATAAGGAAGGAAGGAAGGAAGGAAGAAAAAGAAAAGAAGGAAAGAAAGAAAGGAGGGAGGGAGAGAGGAAGGGAGGGAAGGAGGGAGGGACAGTGGGAGGAAGGAAGGAAGGAAGGAGGGAAGGAAGGAAAATGGAAGAAAGAAAGAAGATAAAGTAAAATTAAATAAAGTAAAATATAATAAAGTTATTAAATTAAAAAATAATTATTTAGAAAACAAATTTAAAAAAGAAAAAAACGGATGGATAGAACCTTAGGACAAATGGTGGAAGCAAAGCTATAAAGACAAAATCTCATACAGAAGCATAGACACTTACAAAAAGAGGAAAAGGGGAAAAATCAGAAATCTTGCTCTCAAAGTCCACCTCCTCAATTTGGGATGATTCGTTGTCTAAAGGAGGGAAGGAAGGAAAGAAAGAAAATAAAGTAAAATAAAATAAAATAATTAAAATAAAGAATAATTATTAAAAAATAAAAAATTAAAAAAATAAACGAACAGATAGAACCCTAGGAAAAATGGTGGAAGCAAAGCTATACAGAGAAAATCTCACACAGAAACATACACACTCACAAAAAGAGGAAAAATGGAAAAAATCATAAACCTTGCTCTCAAAGTCCACCTCCTCAATTTGGGATGATTCATTGTCTATTCATGTATTCCACAGATACACGGTACATCAAGTTGATTGTGGAGCTTTAATCCGCTGCTCCTGAGGCTACTGGGAGAGATTTCCCTTTCTCTTCTTTGTTCTCACAGCTCCCAGTGGCTCAGCTTTGGATTTGGCCCCGCCTCTGCCTGTAGGTTGCTGGAGGCCGTCAGTTTTTCGCTCAGACAGGACGGGGTAAAGGAGCCGCTGACTCAGGGGCTCTGGCTCACTCAGGCTGGGGGGAGGGAGAGGCACGGAGTGCAGGGCGAGCCTGTGGCGGCAGAGGCAGGTGTGACGTTGCACCAGCCTGAGGCTTGCTGTGCGTTCTCCCGGGCAAGTTGTCCCTGGATCCCGGGAACTTGGCAGTGGCGGGCTGCACAGGCTCCCAGGAAGGGAGGTGTGGATAGTGACCTGTGCTCAGACACAGGCTTCTTGGTGTCAGCAGCAGCAAGCCTCTCCTGCCTGTCTCTGGGGTCCACGCTTTTAGCCACGGCTCATGCCCATCTCTGGAGCTCCTTTAAGCAGCACTCTTAATCCCCTCTCCTCGTGCACCAGGAAACATAGAGGGAAGAAAAAGTCTCTTGCCTCTTCGGCAGCTCCAGACCTTTTCCCGGCCTCCCTTCCAGCTATCCGTGGTGCACTAACCCCTTCAGGCTGTGTTCACGCCCCCAACCCCAGTCCTCTCCCAGTGATCCGACCAAAGCCTAAGCCTCAGCTCACAGCCCCGCCCACCCCGGCGGGTGAGCAGACAAGCCTCTCAGGCTGGTGAGTGCCGGTCGTCCCCAATCCTCTGTGAGGGAATCTCCCCGCTTTGCCCTCTGCACCCGTGTTGCTGTGCTCTCCTGCACGGCTCTGAAGCTCCCTGCTTCCGCCACCTGCAGTCTCTGCCCGTGAAGGGGCTTCCTAGTGTGTGGAAACCTTTCCTTCTTCACAGTTCCTTCCCACTGGTGCATGTCCCGTCCCTATTCTTTTGTCTCTGTTTTTTCTTTTGCCCTACCCAGGTACGTGTGGAGTTTCTTGCCTTTTGGAGGTCTGACGTCTTCTGCCAGCATTCAGTAGGTGTCCTGTAGCAGTTGTTCCATGTGTAGATGTATTTCTGGTGTATCTGTGGGGAGGAAGGTGATCTCCGCGTCTTACTCTTCCGCCATCTTTCCCTCGTCCCCAACATGCAGATTCTTAATGGCTGCACAACCATGGAAGTCCCCCTAGCCCAATTTAGAATTACAACCCACCATTCCTAGCACGAGTGATTCCTCCTAATCTGTTCTTTTCATTTAATACCATTATCAGATTCTACCTTACATATTTTATCTATTGATTATGTACAGTTTATTGTCTGACTCTCTGATTAGAATTTAATTACTCTAAGATCTTGTTTATGTTTGTATTTTTGATCACTGATGAATTTTAAGTCTGCAGAAGAATGGCTGATATAGAATAACTGCTCAAGCAGATTCAATCTCCAAAATCAACTTGTACCATGCATTTGTGGAATACCTGAAGAGACAACGAATCATTCCAAATTGAGGAGGTGGACTTTGGGAACAATGATATATATATATATATATATATATTTTTTTTTCCCTTTTTCTCTTTTTGTGACTGTGTATGTGTATACTTCTGTGTGTGATTTTGTCTGTAGTCTGTATAGCTTTGCTTTTACCAATTGTTCTAGGGTTCTGTCTGTCCTTTTTTCTTTTTTTGCCTTAAAAACTTTTTTTCTTAATAATTATTTTTTTAATTTAATTTAATTTTCTTTTCTTCTTTCTTTCTCTCTTTCTTTGTTTTTGTCTTTCTTTCTTTCTTTTTCTTCTCCCTTTTATTCTGAGCTGCATGGATGACAGGCTCTTGGCACTCCAGTCAGGATTCAGGGCTATGCTGCTGAAGTGGGAGAGCCAAGTTCAGGATACTGGTCAACAAGAGACCTCCCTATTCCACGTAATATCAAATGGTGAAAATCTCGAGAGATTTCCATCTCAATGCCATGACCCAGGTCCACTCAACGACCAGTAGGATACACTGCTGGACACCCTATGCCAAACAAGTTGCAAGACAGGAACACAACCCCATCCATTAACACAGTGCTGCCTAAAATCATATGAAGGCCACAGACACCCCAAAACATACCACCAGACATGGACCTGCCCACCAGAAAGACAAGATCCAGCCCCATGCACCAGAACACAGGCACTCCACCAGGAAGCCTACACAACCCACTGAACCAACGTTAGCCACTTGGGACAGACACCAAAAACAACGGGAACTATGAACCTGCAGCCTGTGATAAAGAGACCCCAAACACAGTAAGTTAAACAAAATGAGAAGACAGAGAAACACACAGCAGATGAAGGAGCAAGGCAAAAACCCAACACACCTAACAAATGAAGAGGAAATAGGCAGTCTACCTGAAAAAGAATTCAGAATAGTGATAGTAAAGATGACCCAAAATCTTGGAACTAGAATGGAGAAAATACAAGAAACGTTTAACAAGGACCTAAAAGAACTAAAGAGAAAACAAACAGTGATGAAAAACACAATAAATGATATTAAAAATTCTCTAGAACGCATCAATGGAAGAAAAACTGAGGCAGAAGAAAGGATAAGTGACCTGGAATATAAAATAGTGGAAATAACTACCACAGAGCAGAATAAAGAAAAAAGAATGAAAAGAATTAAGGATAGTCTCAGAGACTTCTGGGAGAACATTAAACACACCAACATTCAAATTATAGGGATCCCAGAAGAAGAGGAGAAAAAGTTATGGACTGAGAAAGTATTTGAAGAGATTATAGATGAAAAATTCCACAATATGGGAAAGGAAATAGCTAATCAAGTCCAGGAAGCAGAGAGAGTCCCATACAAGATAAATCCAAGAAGAAACATGCCAAGAAACATATTAATCAAAATATCAAAAATTAAAAACAAAGAAAAAATATTAAGAGCAGCAAGGGAAAAACAACAAATAACACACAAGGGAATCCCTATAAGGTTAACAGCTGATCTATCAGCAGGAACTCTGCAAGCCAGAAGGGAGTGGCAGGACATATTTAAAGTGGTGAAGGAGAAAAATCTACAGCCAAGATTACTCTACCCAGCTAGTGTTTCATTCAGGTTTGATGGAGAAATTAAAACCTTTAGAGACAAGCAAAACCTAAGAGAATTCAGCACCACCAAACCAGCTTTACAACAACTGCTAAAGGAACTTCTCTAGGCAGGAAACACAAGAGAAAGAAAAGGCCTACATAACAAACCCCAAAGAATAGAGAAAATGGTAATAGAAACATACATATCGATAATTACCTTAAACATAAATGGATTAAATGCTCCAACCAAAAGACATAGATTGGCTGAATGGATACAAAAACAAAACCCGTATATATGCTGTCTACAATAGACCCACTTCAGACCTAGAGACACATGCAGACTGAAAGTGAGGAGATGGAAAAAGATACTCCATGCAAATGGAAATCAGAAGTAAACTAGAGTAGCAATTCTAATATTAGGCAAAATAGACTTTAAAATAAAGGCTATTACAAGAGACAAAGAAAGACATTACATAAAGATCAAGGGATCAAAGCAAGAAGAAGATATAACAATTGTAAATATTTATGCACCCAGCATAGGAGCACCTCAATACATAAGACAAATAATAACAGCCATAAAAGGGGAAATCGACAATAACACAATCATAGTAGGGGAGTGTAACAAACCACTTTCACTAATAGAAAGATCATCCAAAATGAAAATAAATAAGGAAACACAAGCTTTAAATGATACATTAAAAAAGATGGACTTAACTGATATTTATAGGACATTCCATCCAAAACAACAGAATACACATTCTTCTCTAGTGCTCATGTAGTGTTCTCCAGGATAGATCATATCTTGGGTCACAAATCAAGCCTTGGTAAATTTAAGAAAATTGAAATCATATCAAGTATCTTTTCTGATCACAATGCTATGAGACTAGATATCAATTACAGGAAAAAATCTGTAAAAAATACAAACACATGGAGGCTAAACAACACATTGCTTAATAACCAAGAGATCACGGAAGAAATAAAAAAATACCTAGAAACAATTGACAATGAAAACACGATGACACAAAACCAATGAGATGCAGCAAAAGCAGTACTAAGATGGAAGTTTATAGCAATACAGTCCTACTTAAGAAACAGGAAACATCTCAAATGAACAATCTAACCTTACACCCAAATCAATTAGAGAAGGAAGAACAAAAAAAACCCCAAAGGTAGCAGAAGGAAAGAAATCATAAAGATCTGATCAGAAATAAATGAAAAAGAAATGAAGGGAATGATAGCAAAGATCAGTAAAACTAAAAGCTGGTTCTTTGAGAAGATAAACAAAATTGATAAACCATTAGCCAGACTCACACACACAAAAAAAAAAAAGGGATAAGAGTCAAATCAATAGAATTAGAAATGAGAAAGGGGAAGTAACAACTGACAGTGCAGAAATACAAAAGATCATGAGAGATTACTAAAAGCAACTCTATGCCAATAAAATGGACAACCTGGGAGAAATGGACAAAGTCTTAGAAATGCACAACCTTCCGAGACTGAACCAGAAAGAAACAGAAAATATGAACAGACCAATCACAAGCACTGAAATTGAAACTGTGATTAAAAATCTTCCAGCAAACAAAAGACCAGGACCAGATGGCTTCACAGGCGAATTCTGTCAAATATTTAGAGAAGAGCTAACATCTATCCTTCTCAGACTCTTCCAAAATATAGCAAAGGAAGGAACAATCCCAAACTCATTCTATGAAGTCACCATCACCTGATACCAAAACTGCACAAAGATGTCACAAAGAAAGAAAACTACAGGCCATTATCACTGATTAACAGAGATGCAAAAATCCTCAAGAAAATACTAGCAAAAAGAATCCAACAGCACATTAAAAGGATCATACACCATGATCAAGTGCAGTTTATCCTAGGAATGCAAGGATTCTTCAATATACGCAAATCAATCAATGGGATACACCATATTAACAACTTGAAGGAGAAAAACCATATGATCATCTCAATAGGTGCAGAGAAAGCTTTTGACAAAATTCAACACCCATTTAGGATAAAAACCCTCCAGAAAGTAGGCACAGAGGGACTTTTCTTCAATATAATAAAGGCCATATATGACAAACCCATAGCCAACATTGTCCTCAATGGTGACAAACTAAAACCATTTCCACTAACATTAGGAGCAAGACAAGGTTGCCCACTCTTACCACTATTACTCAACATAGTTTTGGAAGTTTTAGCCATAGAAATCAGAGAAGAAAAATAAATAAAAGGAATCCAAATTGGAAAAGAAGAAGTAAAGCTGTCACTGTTTGCAGATGACATAATACTATAAATGGAGAATCCTAAAGATGCTACCAGAAAGCTAGTAGTGGTAATCAATGAATTTGGTAAAGTAGCAGGAAACAAAATTAATGCACAGAAATCTCTTGCATTCCCATACACTATTGCTGAAAAATCTGAAAGTGAAATTAAGAAAACACTTCCATTTACCATTGCAACAAAAAGAATAAGATATCTAGGAATAAACCTACCTAAGGAGACCAAAGACCTATACACAGAAAATTATAAGACACTGATGAAAGAAATTAAAGGTGATACAAATAGATGGAGAGATATACCATGTTGTTTGATTGGAAGAATCAACATTGGGAAAATGACTCTAATACCCAAAGCAATCTACAGATTCAATGCAATCCCTATCAAACTACCACCAGCATTTTTCACAGAACTAGAACAAAAATTTTCACTATTTGTATGGAAACACAAAAGACCCGTAATAGCCAAAGCAATCTTGAGAAAGAAAAACGGAGCTGGAGGAATCAGGCTCCCTGACTTCAGACTATACTACAAAGCTACAGTAATCAAGACAATATGGTACTGGCACAAAAACAGAAATATAGATCAATGGAACAGGATAGGAATCCCAGAGATAAACCCACACACATATGTTCACCTTATCTTTGGTAAAGGAGGCAAGAATATACAGTGGAGAAAAAACAGCCTCTTCAATAAGTGGTTCTGGGAAAACTGGACAGCTACATGTAAAATTATGAGATTAGATCACTCCCTAACACCATACACAAAAATAAGCTCAAAATGGATTAAAGAACTAAATGTAAGGCCAGAAACTATCAAACTCTTAGAGGAAAACATAGGCAGAACACTCTATGACATAAGTCATAGCAAGATCATTTTTGACCCATCTCTTAAGAAATGGAAATAAAATAAAAAATAAACAAATGGGACCTAATGAAACTTCAAAGATTTTGCACAACAAAGGAAACCATAAACAAGACCAAAAGACAACCCTCAGAATGGGAGAAAATATTTGCAAATGAAGCAACTGACAAAGGATTCATCTCCAAAGTTTACAAGCAGCTCATGCAACTCAATAACAAAAAAACAAACAACCCAATCCAAAAATGGGCAGAAGACCTAAATAGACATTTCTCCAAAGAAGATATACAGACTGCCAACAAACACATGAAAGACTGCTCAACATCATTAATCATTAGAGAAATGCAAATCAAAACTACAATGAGGTATCACCTCACACCAGTCAGAATGGCCATCATCAAAAAATCTAGAAACAATAAATGCTGGAGAGGGTGTGGAGAAAAGGGAACCCTCTTGCGCTGTTGGTGGGAATGTAAATTGATACAGCCACTATGGAGAACAATATGAAGGTTCCTTAAGAAACTAAAAATAGCATTACCATACCACCCAGCAACCCCACTACTGGGCATATATCCTGAGAAAACCATAATTCAAATAGAGTCATGTACCAAAATCTTCATTGTAGCTCTATTTACAATAGCCAGGACATGGAAGCATCCTAAGTGTCCATCAACAGATCAACGGGTATAGAAGATGTGGCATATATATACAATGGAATATTACTCAGCCATAAAAAGAAAAGAAATTGAGTTATTTTTAGTGAGGGGATGGACTTAGAATCTGTCATACAGAGTGAAGTAAGTCAGAAAGAGAAAAACAAATACCGTATGCTAATGCATATATGTGGAATCTAAAAAAAAAGAAAAAAAAGAAAAACCTAAGGGCAAGATGGGATTAAAGACACAGCTCTACTAGAGAGTGGACTTGAGGATATGGGGAGAGGGAATGGTAAGCTGGTACAAAGTGAGAATTGGCATGGACATATATACACTACCAAACGTAAAATAGATAGCTAGTGGGAAGCAGCCACATAGCATAGGGAGGTCAGCTCGGTGCTTTGTCACCACCTAGCGGGATGGGATAGGGTAGATGGAAGGGAGGGAGATGCAAGAGGGAAGAAATATGGGGACATATTTATAATTGATATATGTATATGTATATCTGATTCACTTTGTTATAAAACAGAAAATAACACACCACATATTAGAGTATAAAGCAATTATACTCTAATAAAGATGTTTAAAGAAATTAAAATTTAAAAAGAAGAATAGCTGCTCAGTAGATATTTATTGAATAAACTAATGACTAGAGAATTTTCTCCTTTTTCGAAAATCCCTGGCATTTATAGTAAAAAATATATATAAAGCAAAAAAACAATCACGCCAAAATGCATTCTCCTGAAACAGTCACAACTTTATCTTCTTTTAAACTTCTTTCTATGTATCAAAATGTAACGAGCTGGCAGTTGAGACCACTCTACCTGCACTGCTGTGTGCTTATTCTCTTCAGAAGGCAGCTAATATTATAAATCAAATCTTTTGTTTACAATTTCTCTTTAAAATTTATAAAAATAATTTTCTGTTATCATTAAGTATTCTTCTGAAATGTGATTTTTTAGTGCACTATGTGACATAACTTATTTTGCCAAAGTCTTAATTGTTAGACATTCATGCTATTTACTTAATTCAACACTGTTTGATATAAAAATTTGAGGTTTCTAACTTGCTTTGATTAGCTTAACTGATATTTGACCTTATGTTGTCTTGTTTATAATTTATTGTTCTTTAAATCTTTTCTTATTGTTTTCCTTTTTAATGGTCTTTTGCTATATTGACTACTTTGTTTTTTCTCTCTGGTAATTTAGAAAGAGTATTCTTTGTTTTTATTATAGTAATATCTGTTTTTAGGTAACTATAACCAATTATTTTCCATTAATATTTGCATCTAAGCATTTATAACAACCTCCATGCATTATAGCACATTAAACTTGCCTTTCTTCTGCCAACTCTTCCCCATTTCATTTCCAGATTTTGTTAGTGAAATATGAAATTTGTCTTTCTTATAATTTAATATTTTATATCCTATATTCTTTTTCAAGATATTTTTATATTATATTAAATTTTATAATAATTTCATATTTATTAAGTTTTTAAAATAGCTTTTTTTCTTAGAGATAATTCCTTTATACTGTGACTTCTGTATTCTTAAGATCTTTGCTTTTTTCTTCTTTTCTCATTTTGTTAAATTACTTCTTCAAATATTTTGTATTAAGTGTATATATATACTATAGTTCCTGTATACTTGTACATCTAAAAATATCTTTTTCTTGTACTTATAGTTGAATGCAAATTCAGCCTTGTGTAGAATTATTATCTCAATATTTTTCTCTGCAAAACTCAGAGAATATTGTTCTACTTTCTGATCTTAAGAATAAGGTCAATGAACTTTGGGGATACATATATCCTGTACCATACCCAAAATGTGAAGGGTGAGAATGTGCAACTGTTAAAATGTGGTAATTTTTTTAAAGTATAGCTAATCTGTAATGTAAGAGATAAATCATGTTTCCATCTGTTTTGTGACAAGGTGAACACTTGAATATTTTCAGCCAGAAAGCCAATGAAAATGACACAACTGATGTTCTTACTGCCTTCTTACTATCTCTGTCCTGCTTATGTCTTGCATACAGCCTGTTCAAGCATGCTTGCTTGTTTATGGCGACATTGTACAATATTATCATGTGAATACACAAAGTCTCCTAAATTTCAGCTGTGGTTGGATATAATTTATTTCTTGATACCTGTGATGACTTTTAAACTGTGCAATATTCAAACCGTACATAACATTTTCACAACAATTTCTATTCATTCAATTACTAAGTCAAGAATGTAAAACAAACAAATATTTTATTATTATCAAGAAGTTTCCATCTGGTGCAGTATAAGGAGAACACCTTGAGGTTCTAATATGAGGTTATAATTATCTGCTTGTTTTGAAAGTCACGAAAAGAAGAGAAAAATAGTATCTACAAAAGTTTACCTTTAAAACAAGGAAACTTTAAAATAAAACTTGAAATTTTAAAACATCTTGGTTCAGATATTTCTCATCATTTTATATGTAAGATGTAGAAGTCCCTTGTTTGTGTCATTTGTTCTAATAATAAAAATTTACCCATGAAAAATAACTATGATATAAAATATTCTAACAACATTGGAAATTTTCAGAAAATATAAAGGACATTAAATAATTTTTAAAATCAATACAATTGAGGACTGAATGCCAATTTCATGGTAAAACTATTGCTGATAATTAGAATTATATATTTACAATTATAATTATATTATCTAATCACAACAGGTTAAAATACTAGAATGCACTTGAAATTAATAGTTACTATATTTACTTAGACAACCAAGTCTATATTTAAGAAAGATAATCTACTTCAGAACTATCCCAATGTTTTAGCTTATAAGACAGTATTCCAATAGAATTGTGCAAATTTAAAATAGAATCATAAGGACTAGAATGCTGCATGGCATTGGTAAGTAGATCCTTTTGGATTTATTTAGTAGTTTCTGGTGGAAATATTGGTGTACAAATAAATGACAGATGTCAGTTCATGTAAGACAGCTGAATTAAATATCAAAATTGAAGGAGAGATTCTTAAATTTTATTGTTGTTGAAGGGACAGCTGTAAACAACTTAAGAGTTTATTATAATGAGTCAAAGAAATCAAAGTTAATTTAAATAATATCTGTGCTCATAGGTGTGGCATATATATAAATTTGAATTTTAGTGATGATGTGGAAAATTCATTGTTTAGATTGAACAATGGTGAGGCATTGTAAGGAATTCCAAAATACTCTGCACTTTAAAATATTTTTATGACATTATGCATCTGAGACATGATAGGCATTTTGTTTCCCAAAATATTTGCGAAGAAGGCAAAGGTGTACCATGTAGAAAATAATATTGTTTGTTGGAAACACATTGAATTGTATAACATCATGGGTTATATGAAACAATGTTTCAAAAATGAAACTTGGCTAATAATTGAAGTGATTTGCTGAAATTGGCTTCCAGATTCAGATTTTATCTTTACCTTAAAACTTCTACATCACATTTATTAAGGAGTGGGGATATTGCCTTAAAGCCAATAAATATTTACCTTAAAGTAAATATATAGCCAATCCTCACTTTTCAAAAGGCGAAGCATTGAAGAGAAACATAACCATCGAGGAGAGTAAAGAGGAATTTATGCAAAAAACAAAAAACCCCAACCAACCAAATAAAGAACCAAAAAAACCCACTAAAACTGATATTTCAAAGTTACTAAATCTATAAACAAAATAAAAACTTTTAGACTAAAAATTTTGTGAGACTATTTATAAACTATGTTTTATAATGTAAGAACACTCTCCTCAATCTCTATTCCATCGCTACTTTTGTATGTCAGTTCTTTGGCCAGCAATGCTACTATTTCATTTCCCCATATGATGACTGAGACTGTAGTATAAATAAAATGAAACAGATTTATTCAAAAGGGAACATAGGCATGGGGGGCATGGGGGACATGGGGACGGTGGGAGAATGAACACAGACATAATTCTTGATCTTGATAGAAGAGAGATTTAAAGAGAACAATGCCTATTAATTTTGCATTTACCATTTTAGGTTATAAAATGAAATTTTTATCTCTGTTTAACAGATTCGATTAACCACGTTTGATCCACTGATCCAGTTTTGTGAACTGGGAATGTGATATACAACATATAGCAGAATAACTGCTAATTAATGAATTTTTAAATGAATCTCAGTTGCACAGAATTGTTTTAATCATAATGTTTGGCTTGTAGACAAATTGTCTTCATTGGTCCATGCAAGGCCCTCTTTTATGCTTGTTGGTATGGTGAATATACATATTTAGTAGTATAAAGAGCAACTGTGAACTCAAATCTTAAGAACTAGACCATTTCTAGTTATTTATACCTGTACATTTATTCATCCTTATTCTACTCTTCTAGTTCCCACTTCCAAATAAACACTATCCTAAATTTTTTGTTTGTCATTCTCTTTTCTTGGTAACAGTTTTATTGGGATATAATTCATATACAAATCAATTCATCCACTTAAAGTATATAATTAAATGGTTTTTAGTATATTCCCATACTTGTAAAACCAATCACAATTAATTTTATTTTTTTTAAACATCTTAGAGTATAATTGCTTTACAATGGTGTGTCAGTTTCAGTTTTATAACAAAGTAACTCAGTTATACATATACATATGTCCCCATATCTCTTCCTTCTTGCATCTGCCTCCTCCCACCCTCCCTATGTGGGATAGGTGGACCTCTATCCTATAGGTGGACCTCTATAGGACCTCTATCTATATGTGTGGACCTCTAGGTGGTGACAAAACACCGAGCTGATCTCCCTGTGCTATGCGGCTGCCTCCCACTAGCCATCTATCTTATGTTTCATAGTGTATATATATCCAAACCACTCTCTCAGTTTGTCCCAGCTTACTCTTCCCCCTCCCCGTATCCTGAAGTCCATTCTCTAGTAGGTCTGCATCTTTATTCCCATCTTGGCCCTAGGTTCTTCTGACTATTTTCTTTTTTTTTTTTTAGATTCCATATGTATGTGTTAGTGTATGGTACTTGTTTTTCATGTGTTTGTTGGCAATCTGTATATCTTCTTTGGAGACATGTCTATTTAGGTCCTCTGCCCATTTTTGGATTGGGTGTTTTGTTTTTATGATATTGAGCTGCATGAGTTGCTTGTATGTTTTGGAGATTAATCCTTTGTCAGTTGCTTCATTGGCAAATATTTTCTGCCATTCTGAAGTTTATCTTTTCGTCTTGTTTATGGTTTCCTTTGCTGTGGGGATATTGCCTTAAAGCCAATAAATAGTTACCTTAAAGTGAATATATAGCCAATCCTATTTAAGTTTCATTAGGTCCCATTTGTTTACTTTTGTTTTTATTTCTATTTCTCAAGGAGGAGGGTCAAAAAGGATCTTGCTGTGATTTATGTCATATAGTGTTCTCCCTATGTTTCCCTCCAAGACTTTCCTCCAAGACACCTTTTAAGGTGTCTGGCCTTACATTTAGGTCTTCAATCCATTTGAGTTTATTTTTGTGTATGGTGTTAGGGAGTGTTCTAATTTCATTCCTCTACATGTAGCTGTCCAGTTTTCCCAGCACCACTTACTGAAGAGGCTGTCTTTTCTCCCCTCTATATTCTTGCCTCCTTTACAAAAGATAAGGTGACCATATGTGTGTGGGTTTATCTCTGGGCTTTCTATCCTGTTCCACTGATCAATATTTCTGTTTTTGTGCCAGTACCATACTGTCTTTTATTTATTTATTATTATTTTTAACATCTTTATTGGGGTATAATTGCTTTACAATGATGTGTTAGTTTCTGCTTTACAACAAAATGAATCAGTTATATATATACATATGTTCCCATATTGCTTCCCTCTTACATCTCCCTCCCTCCCACCCTCCCTATCCCACCCCTCCAGGTGGTCACAAAGCACCGAGCTGATCTCCCTGTGCTATGCAGCTCCTTCCCACTAGCTATCTACCTTACATTTGGTAGTGTATATATGTCCATGCCTCTCTCTCGCTTTGTCACAGCTTACACTTCCCCCTCCCCATATCCTCAAGTCCATTCTCTAGTAGGTCTGTGCCTTTATTCCTGCCTTACCCCTAGGTTCTTCATGACATTTTTTTTCCTTAAATTCCATATATATGTGTTAGCATACGATATTTGTCTCTCTCTTTCTGACTTACTTCACTCTGTATGACAGACTCTAGGTCTATCCACCTCATTACAAATAGCTCAGTTTCGTTTCTTTTTATGGCTGAGTAATATTCCATTGTATATATATGCCATATCTTCTTTATCCATTCATCCAATGATGGACACTTAGGTTGTTTCCATCTCCAGGCTATTGTAAAGAGAGCTGCAATGAACATTTTGGTACATGACTCTTTTTGAATTATGGTTTTCTCAGGGTATATGCCCAGTAGTGGGATTGCTGGGTCATATGGTCGTTCTATTTGTAGTTTTGTAAGGAACCTCCATACTGTTCTCCACAGTGGCTGTATCAATCTACATTCCCACCAACAGTACAAGAGGGTTCCCTTTTCTCCACACACTCTCCAGCATTTATTGTTTCTAGATATTTTGATGATGGCCATTCTGACTGGTGTGAGATGATATCTCATTGTAATTTTGATTTGCATTTCTCTAATGATTAGTGAGGTTGAGCATTCTTTCATGTGTTTGTTGGCAGTCTGTATATCTTCTTTGGAGAAATGTCTATTTAGGTCTTCTGCCAATTTTTGGATTGGGTTGTTTGATTTTTTGTTATTGAGTTGCATGAGCTGTGTAAAAATTCTGGAGATTAATCTTTTGTCAGTTGCTTCATTTGCAAATATTTTCTCCCATTCTGAGGGTTGTCTTTTGGTCTTGTTTATGGTTTCCTTTGTTGTGCAAAAGCTTTGAAGTTTCATTAATCCCATTTGTTTATTTTTGTTTTTATTTCCATTTCTCTAGGAGGTGGGTCAAAAAGAATCTTGCTGTGATTTAAGACATAGAGTGTCCTACCTATGTTTTCCTCTAAGAGTTTGATAGTTTCTGGCCTTACATTTAGGTCTTTAATCCATTTTGAGCTTATTTTTGTGTATGGTGTTAGGGAGTGATCTAATCTCATACTTTTACATGTACCTGTCCAGTTTTCCCAGCACCACTTATTGAAGAGGCTGTCCTTTCTCCACTGTACATTCCTGCCTCCTTTATCAAAGATAAGGTGTCCATATGTGCATGGGTTTATCTCTGAGCTTTCTATCCTGTTCCATTGATCAATCTTTCCGTTTTTGTGTCAGTACCATACTGTCTTCATTACTGTAGCTTTGTAGTATAGTCAGAAGTCAGGGAACCTGATTCCTCCAGCTCCGTTTTTCTTTCTCAAGATTGCTTAGGCTCTTCGGGGTCTTTTGGTTTCCATACAAATTGAGAAATTTTTTGTTCTAGTCCTGTGAAAAATGCTGGTGGTAGTTTGATAGGGATTGCATTGAGTCGGTAGATTGCTTTGGGTAGAGGAGACATTTTTCCAATATTGATTCTTCCAATCCAAGAACATGGTATATCTCTCCATCTATTTGTATCATCTTTAATTTCTTTCATCACTATCATAATTTTCTGCATACAGGTCTCTTGACTCCATAGGTAGGTTTAGTCCTAGATATTTTATTCTTTTTGTTGCAATGGTAAATGGGATTGTTTTCTTAATTTCACTTTCAGATTTTTCATCATTAGTGTATAGAAATGCAAGGGATTTTGTGCATTAATTTTGTTTCCTGCTACTTTACCAAATTCATTGATTACCTCTGCTAGTTTTCTGGTAGCATCTTTAGGATTCTCCATTTATAGTATCATGTCATCTGCAAACAGTGACAGCTTTACTTCTTCTTTTCCAATTTGGATTCCTTTTATTTCTTTTTCTTCTCTGCTTGTTGTGGCTAAAACTACCAAAACTATATTGAATAAGAGTGGTGATAGTGGGCAACCTTGTCTTTTTCCTGATGTTAGTGGAAATGGTTTCAATTTTTCACCATTGAGGATGATGTTGGCTGTGGGTTTGTCATATATGACCTTTATTATGTTGAAGAAAGTTCCCTCTATGCCTACTTTCTGGAGGTTTTTTATCCCAAATTGGTGTTGATTGTTGTTGAAAGCTTTCTCTGCATCTATTGAGATGACCATATGGTTTTTCTCCTTCAATTTGTTAATATGGTGTATCACATTGATTGATTTGCTTATATTGAAGAATCCTTGCATTCCTGGGATAAACCCCACTTCATCATAATGTATGATCCTTTAAATGTGCTGTTGGATTCTGTTTGCTGATATTTTGTTGAGGATTTTTGCATTTGTGTTCATCAGTGATATTGGCCTGTAGTTTTCTTTCTTTGTGACATCTTTGTCTGGTTTTGGTATCAGAGTGATGGTGGCCTTATAGAATGAGTTTAGGAGTGTTCTCCCTTCTGCTATATTTTGGAAGAGTTTGAGAAGGATAGGTGTTAGCTCTTCTCTAAATGTTTGATAGAATTCGCCTGTGAAGCCATCTGGTCCTGGGGTTTTGTTTGTTAGAAAATTTTTAATCACAGTTTCAATTTCATTGCTTGTGACTGGTCTGTGCATATTTTCTATTTCTTCCTGATTCAGTCTCGGAAGGTTGTGCATTTCTAAGACTTTGTCCATTTCTTCCAGGTTGTCCATTTATTGGCATAGTGTTTCTTGCAGTAGTCTCTCATGATCCTTTGTATTTCTGCAGTGTCAGTTGTTACTTCTTTTTCATTTCTAATTCTATTGATTTGACTCTTATCCCTTTTCATTTTTGATGAATCTGGCTAATGTTTTAACAATTTTGTTTATCTGCTTAAAGAATCAGCTGTTAATTTTATTTATCTTTGGTATCGTTCCCTTCATTTCTTTTTCCTTTATTTCTGATCTGGTCTTTATGATTTCTTTCCTTCTGCTAACTTTGGGGTTTTTTTGTTCTTCTTTCACTAAGTGCTTTAGATGTGCGTTTTGGTTGTTTATTTGAGATGTTTCTTTTTCTTAAGGTAGACTTGTATAACTATAAACTTCTCTCTTTGAACTGCTTTTGCTGCATCCGTTAGGTTTTGGGTCATTGTGTTTTCATTGTCATTTGTTTCCAGGTAGTTTTTGATTTCCTCTTTGAGTTTTTCAGTGATCTATTGGTTATTAAGCAGTGTGTTGTTTAGCCTCCATGTGTTTGTATTTCTTACAGATTTTTTCCTGTAATTGATATCTAATCTCATAGCATTGTGTTCGGAAAAGATACTTGATATGATTTCAATTTTCTTAAATTCACCGAGGCTTGATTTGTGACCCAAGATATGATCTATCCTGGAGAATGTTCCATGAGCACTTCAGAAGAAAGTGTATTCTGGTTTGTTTGGATGAAATGTCCTATAAATATCAATGAAGTCCATCTTGTTTAATGTATCATTTAAAGCTTGTGTTTCCTTATTTATTTTCATTTTGGATGATCTGTCCATTGGTGAAAGTGGGGTATTAAAGTCCCCTACTATGATTGTGTCACTGTTGATTTACCCTTTTATGGCTGTTAGCATTTGCCTTATGTATGGGGTGCTCCTATGTTGGGTGCATAAATATTTACAATTGTTATATCTTCTTCATGGATTGATCCCTTGATCATTATGTAGTGTCCTTCTTTGTCTCTTGTAATAATCTCTGTGTTAAAGTCTATTTTGTCTGTTATGGAAATTGCTACTCCAGTTTCCTTTTGATTTCCATTCGCATGGAATACCTTTTTCCATCCCCTCACTTTCAGTCTGTATGTGTCCCTAGGTCTGAAGTGGGTCTCTTGTAGACAGCATATATATGGGTTTTGTTTTAGTATCCATTCAGCCAATCTATGTCTTTTGGTTGGAGCATTTAATCCATTTATGTTTAAGGTAATTATCGATATGTATGTTCCTATTACCATTTTCTTAATTGTTTTGGGTTTATTATGGTAGGTCTTTTCCTTCTCTTGTGTTTCCTGCCTAGAGAAGTTCATTTAGCAGTTGTTGTAAAGCTGGTTTTGTGGTGCTGAATTCTCTTAGCTTTTGCTTCTCTGTAAAGTTTTTAATTTGTCTGTCAAATCTGAATGAGTTCCTTGCTGGTTTGCATAATCTTGGTTGTAGGTTTTTCTCCTTCATCACTTTAAATATGTCCCACTACTCCCTTCTGGCTTGCAGAGTTTCTGCTCAAAGATCATCTGTTAACAGTATGGGGATTCCTTTTTGTGTTGTTTGTTGTTTTTCCCTTGCTGCTTTTAATATTTGTTCTTTGTATTTAATTTTTGATTGTTTGATTAATATTTCTTGATGTGTTTCTTCTTGGATTTATCATGTATGGTAGTCTCTACACTTCCTACACTTGATTGACTAATTCCTTTCCCATATTAGGGAAGTTTTCAACTATAATCTCTTCAAATATTTTCTCTGTTCCTCTCTTTTTCTCTTCTTCTTCTGGGATCCCTATAATTCAAAAGTTGCTGCATTTAATGTTGTCCCAGAGGTCTCTGAGACTGTCCTCTCTTCTTTAAATTCTTTTTTCTTTATTCTGCTCTGCAGTAGTTATTTCCACTATTTCATATTGCAGGTCACTTATCCATTCTTCTGCCTCAGTTATTCTGTCATTGATCCCTTCTAGAGAATTTTTAATTTCATTTATTGTGTTGTTCAACTCTGTTTCTTTGCTCTTTAGTTCTTCTAGGTCCTTGTTAAACGTTTCTTCTATTTTCTGCATTCTATTTCCAACATTTTGGATCACCTTTACTATCATTATTCTGAATTCTTTTTCAGGTAGACTGCCTATTTCCTCTTCATTTGTTAGGTATGATGGGTTTTTGCCTTGTTCCTTCATCTGCTGTGTGTTTCTCTGTCTTCTCCTTTTGCTTAACTTACTCTGTTTGGGGTCTCCTTTTCACATGCTACAGGTTCGTAGATTCCGTTGCTTTTGGTGTCTGTCCCCAGTTGCTAAGGTTGGTTCAGTGGGTTGTGTAGGCTTCCTGGTGGAGTGGACTAGTGCCTGTGTTCTGGTGTATGAGGCTGGATCTTGTCTTTCTGGTGGGCAGGTCCATGTCTGGTGGTATGTTTTGGGGTGTCTGTGGCCATATTATGATTTTAGGTAGCCTCTTTGCTAATGGATGGGGTTGTGTTCCTGTCTTGCTATTTGTTTGACATAGGGTGTCCAGAAGCGTAGCTTGCTGGTTGTTGAGTGGAGCTGGGTCTTGGCCTTGGGAGATCTCTGGGAGATTTTCACCGTGTGATATTTTGTGGAGCTGGGAAGTCTCTTGTGGACCAGTGTCCTGAACTTGGCTCTCCCACCTCAGAGGCACAGCCCTGACACCTGGCTGGAGCACCAAGAGCCTGTCCTCTACATAGCTCAGAATAAAAGTGAGAAAAAAAGGAAGGAAAGAAGAAGAGAAAATAAAATAAAGTAAATTAAAATAAAGTTATTAAAATAAAAAATAAAGTATTATTAAGAAAAAAAATTTTTTAGTAATAAATAAAACAAAACCCAAACCAAAACAAACAAACAAAAAAAACTGGACAGAGAGAACCCTAGGACAAATGGTAAAAGCAAAGCTATACAGACAAAATCACACACAGAAACATAAAGATACACACTCACAAAAAGAGAAAAAGGGGAAAAAAAATATATCGTTGCTCCCAAAGTTCACCTCCTCAATTTGGGATGATTCATTGTCTATTCAGGTATTCCACAGATGCAGGGTACCTCAAGTTGATTGTGGAGATTTAATCCACTGCTCCTGAGGCTGCTGGGAGAGATTTCCTTTTCTCTTCTTTATTTGTACAGCTCCTGGGGTTCAGCTTTGGATTTGGACCCCCCTCTGCATGTAGGTCGCCTGAGGGCATCTGTTCTTCGCTTAGACAGGACGGGGTTAAAGGGGTCGCTGATTTGGGGGCTCTGGCTCACTCAGCACGTGGGCAGGGAGGGGTACGGTTGTAGGGCGAGCTTGCAGTGGCAGAGGCCAGCATGACGTTGTACCAGCCTGAGGTGTGCCGTGTGTTCTTCCGGGGAATTTGTCCCTGGATCACGGAACCCTGGCAGTGGTGGGCTGCACGGGCTCCCGGGAGAGGTGGTGTGGATAGTGACCTGTGCTTTCACACAGGCTTCTTGGTGGCTTCAGCAGTTACCTTAGGGTCCCATACTTGTCTCTGGGGTCTGTGCTGATAGCCGTGGCTTGCGCCCGTCTCTGGAGCTCCTTTAAGCGGCAC
Source organism: Orcinus orca (assembly GCF_937001465.1). NCBI lineage: Eukaryota > Metazoa > Chordata > Mammalia > Artiodactyla > Delphinidae > Orcinus > Orcinus orca. Next base: position 27,538,585 of record NC_064569.1, read on the forward strand.
TCTTAATCCCCTCTCCTCACGCACCAGGAAACAAAGAAGCAAGAAAAAGTCTCTTGTCTCTTCGGCAGCTCCAGAGTTTATCCCGGACTCCCTCCTAGCTAGCTGTGAGGCACTAGCCCCTGCAGGCTGTGTTCACGCAGCCAACCCCAGCCGACCGAAGCCCGAGCCTCAGCCCCCATCCCCCACCCATCCCGGTGGATGAGCAGACAAGTCTCTCAGGTTGATGAGTGCCGGTCGGCACTGATCCTCTGTGCAGGAATCTCTCCGCTTTGCCCTCCACACCCCTGTTGCTGCATTCTCCTCTGTGGCTCCGAAGCTCCCTGCCTCCGCCACCCACAGTCTCTGCCTGCTAAGGGGCTTCCTAGTGTGTGGAAACCTTTCCTCCTTTACAGCTCCCTCCCACTGGTGCAGGTACCGTCCCTATTCTTTTGTCTCTGTTTATTCTTTTTTCTTTTGCCCTACCCAGGTATGTGGGGAGTTTCTTGCCTTTTGGGAGGTCTGAGGTCTTCTGCCAGTGTTCAGTAGGTGTTCTGTAGGAATTTTTCCACATGTAGATGTATTTCTGATGTATTTGTGGGGAGGAAGGTGATGTCCACGTCTTACTCTTCCACCATCTTGAAGCTCCTCCTCCCACAATTAATTTTAGAACATTTTCATGTGCTCCAAAATTAATCCTGTTCCCTTTGTAGTCACTCCCAGTCTCCTCATCCAAGGCAGCCCCAGTCAACCACTAAACTGCTTTCTGTCTCTATAGGTTTGCCTGTTGTGTACCTTTCATATAAATGGAATCATTACATTTTCTTTTGTGATTGGCTTTTTTCAATTAGCATAACGTTTCCAAGGTTCACCATGTTGTAGTATGCACCAGTACTGTATTTTTATTTATTGCCAAATAAAATTCCATATGTGGATATACCACATTTTACCTTTATATTCGTCAGTTGACAGGCATTTGGATCGTTTCCTCTTTTTTGCTTATTATGAATAATGCTGCTATGAACATTCATGTACAAGTTTTTTTGTGGACATATGTTTTTATTTCTCTTGTGTATATATTTAGGTGTGGAGTTGCTGGGTAATGTGGAACTTTATGTATAACATTTTGAGGAACTGCCAGAAATTTTCCAAAGTGTCTGGCCCATTTTACATTCCTACCAACTGCCAATGAGGATTCCAATTTTTCTACATTTTTGTCAACACTTGTTATTATCTGTCTTTTAAATTATAGACATTTTAGTGGGTGTGAAGTGGTATCTCGTGGTTTTGATTTCTATTTCCCTGATGACTGATGATGCTAAACATCTTTTCCAGTGCTTATTGGCCATTTGTACATCATCTGGAAGAAATGTCTTTTCATATTTTTTGCCTGTTTAAAAAAATGGGTTTGTAGTTTTTATTATTGAGTTATAAGAGTTCTTTATATATTTATTAATAAGATCCTTATAAGATATATAACTGGCTTATAGTTTCTCACATTAAGTAAGCTGTGCTTTTAGGCTCTTGATGGTATCCTTTGAAGCATAAAAAGTTTTAATTTTGGTGAAGTTCAGTTTATTATTTCCTTGATTGTCAATGCTTTTGGTTTCATATCTCAGAAACCATTGCTAAATCCAAGGTCAAGAAGATTTACCCCTATGTTTTCTCCTAAGAATTTTATCATTTTAGCTCTTACATTTATGTGTCTGATCCACTTTGAGTTATTTTTTTGTATACTGTGTGAGCTGGGGCTCCAGCTTCATTTATTTGGATGTGGACATCCATTTGTCCCAACACTATTTGTTGCAAAGACTATTGTTTCCTCATTGAATTTTTCTGGCACCCTTGTCAGAAATCAGTTGATCATAAGTGTGAATGTTTATTTCTGGACTCTAATTTCTGTTCCATTGACTTATATGTATATACTTAGTCAGTTATCACAGTTTTAATTTTATTGCTTTCTTAAATTAGTTTGTATGTAGTTTTTGTTTGCAATGATACAACATCCTTTCAAGATTAAAAATTATACAAAAGTGTACACAGAAATTCTTCAGTTTTAAGGTTTCCAGTCAACATTTTGTTACTAAGATTTATCCATGTCATTTGTAACAATAATTCAGTTATTCCATGGTTATGTAACATTTTTTCTTGAATATGCCATACTTTTAAAATCCACCACTTTTCTATAGGTGTGCAGGTCATTTCCTATTTTTATCCCCCCCTATTTTGTACAGTGTTTCAATGTCAATTCTTGATCCTATCAACTAATACACATGGATGAAGTAGTTTCCTCTGGGTATATACTCAGTTGTGGAATTGCTCCAACCTGGATATGTCAGTGTTTAATAGATACTTCCAAATTGTTGGGTTTTTTTAATTACTCTCCAATCAGAAATGTATTGGAAATTCTATTGGTCTATTGGTCTTCAGAGTTGGGATTGTGAGACTTTGTGAGTTTGTCAATTAATGCCATATGATATATTATCTTATTACAAGCTTGATTTGCATTTCTTTGATTAATGAGGTGGAGAATATCCATAAGTTTATTGCCATACATATTTCCTCCTCCATAAAATACCTCTCATGATTTTCATGTTTTTGCCCATTTTAAATTGGGTTATTTAAGCCCTTATGATTGATTTGTAGGATTTATTTATACAATTTGCAGCTCTTTCTTAATCATATGTGTTGTAAATATCTTATCCTTAATTTTTAGCTTGACTTTTCACTTTTTAAAGGTAATTTTTTAAAGGTAATTTTTAAAGGTTATTTAAGTTTTTTTTTTAAATTGAGGTGTAATGGACATATATTAGTTTCAGAGGTACAACATAATGACTTGATATTTGTAATGTATTACAAATTCTTCACCACAATAAGTCTAGTTAACATCTGTCACCACACATAGTTATATAGGTTTTCTTGTGATTAGAACCTTTAAGATCTCAGCAACTTTCAAATATACAGTATAGTATTAACTATAGTCACCATGCTGTACATTGCATACCCATGACATTGATTTTATAACTGGAAGTTTAATATCTTTTGATTCCCTTCATTAGTTTGACACCCCTTTACCACCACCCCACACCTTCCCCACCTCTGGCAACCACCAATCCCTTCTCTGAGCTTGGTTGTGGTTGTGTGGTTCTTTTTTGTTTGTTTTGGTTTGGTTTGGCTTTAAGATTCCACACATAAGTGAAATCATATAGTATCATTTAGCATAATATCCATGAAGTCCAGCCATGTTGTCACAAATTGCAAGATTTCCTTCATTTTTTATGGCTGAATTATATCCATCTATCTGTTGATGAACACTTAGGTTGTTTCCATATCTTGGCTATTGTAAATAATGCTGCAAAACATGGGGGTGCATGAACTTTTCGAATTACTGTTTTTTCTTTGGATAAAAACACAGAAGTGGAATTGTTGGATCATATGGTAATTCCATTTTTAAGTTTTTGAGGAACCTCCATACTTGTCTCCATACATGTCTTCTATCGTGGCTGCACCAATTTATATTCCCACCAACAGTGTATGAGTGTTCCCTTTTCTCCACATTCTGGCCAACACTAGCTATTTGTTGTCTTTTTGATGATAACCGTTCTAACAGGTGTGAAGTGATACATCATTGCAGATTTGACTTGCATCGCTCTGATGATTAGTGATGTGTGTGTCTTTTCATGTCCTCTTTGGAAAATTGTCTGTTCAGGCCCTCTGCCAATTTTTAGATTGGATTGTTTGTTTTTGCTATTGAGTTATATGATTTTTCTCTATATTTTGTATATTAACCCTTTAGATATATGATTTGCAAATATTTTCTCCCATTTAGTAGGTTTCCTTGTCATTTTGTTGTTAATTTCCTTTGCTGTGCAGAAGGTAGTATGGTAGTTCTATTTGTAGTTTTTTAAGGAACCTCCATACTGTTCTCCATAGTGGCTGTATCAATTTACTTTCCCACCAACAGTGCAAGAGGGTTCCCTTTTCTCCACACCCTCTCCAGAGTTTATTGTTTGTATATTTTCTGAGGATGCCATTCTGACTCGTGTGAGGTGATACCTCATTGCAGTTATGATTTGCATTTCTCTAGTGATTAATGATGCTGAGCATTCTTTCATGTGTTTGTTGGAAATCTGTATATCTTCTTTGGAGAAATGTCTGTTTAGGGCTTCTGCCCATTTTTGGATTGGGTTGTTTGTTTTCTTGATATTGAGCTGCATGAGCTGCTTGTATATTTTGGAGATTAATCCTTTGTCAGTTGCTTCATTTGCAAATATTTTCTCCCATTCTGAGGTGTGTCTTTTTGTCCTCTTTATGTTTTCCTTTTCTGTGCAAAAGCTTTTAAGTTTCATTAGACCCCATTTGTTTACTTTTGTTTTTATTTCCATTTCTCTAGGAGGTGGGTCAAAAAAGATCTTGCTGTGACTTATGTCATAGAGTGTTCTGCCTATGTTTTCCTCTAAGAGTTTTATAGTGTCTGGTGTTACATGTAGGTCTTTAATTCATTTTCAGTTTATTTTTGTGTATGGTGTTAGGGAGTGTTCTAATTTCATTCTTTTACATGTAGCTGTCCAGTTTTCCCAGCACCACCTATTGAAGAGGGTGTCTTTTCTCCATTGTATATTCTTGCATCCTTTATCAAAAATAAGGTGACCATATGTGCATGGGTTTATCTCTGGGCTTTCTATCCTGTTCCATTGATCTATATTTCTGTTTTTGTGCCAGTACCATACTGTCTTGATTACTGTAGCTTTGTATTATAGTCTGAAGTCTGGGAGCCTGTTTCCACCAGCTTGGTTTTTCTTTCTCAAGATTGCTTTGGCTATTCGGGGTCTTTTGTGTTTTCACACAAATTGTGAAATTTTTTGTTCTAGTTCTGTGAAAAATGCCAGTGGTAGTCTGATAGGGATTGCACTTAATATGTAGATTGCTTGGTGTAGTATAGTCATTTTCACAATGTTGATTCTTCCAATCCAGGAACATGGCATATCTCTCCATCTGTTTATATCATCTTTAATTTCTTTCATCAGTGTCTTATAGTTTTCTGCATACAGGTCTTTTGTCTCCTTAGGAAGGTTTATTCCTAGTTATTTTGTTCTTTATGTTGCAGTGATAAATGGGATTGTTTCCTTAATTTCTGCTTCAGATTTTTCATCAGTAGTGTATAGGAAAGCAAGGGATTTCTGTGCATTAATTTTGTATCCTACTACTTTACCAAATTCATTGATTAGCTCTCACAGTTTTCTGGGAGCATATTTAGGATTCTCTATGTGTAATACCATGTCGTCTGCAAACAGTGACAGCTTTACTTCTTCTTTTCCATTTCGGATTTCTTTTATTTCTTTTTTTCTCTGATTTCTGTGGCTAAGACTTCCAAAACTATGCTGTATAAGAGTGGTGAGGGTGGACAACCTTGTCTGTTCCTGTTCTTAGTGGAAATGATTTGTTTTTCACCATTGAGAACGCTGTTGGCTGTGGGTTTGTCATACATGGCCTTTATTATGTTGAAGTAAGTTCTCTCTATGCCTACTTTCTGGAGGATTTTTATCATAAATCGGTGTTGAATTTGTCAAAAGCTTTTTCATCTTTTGAGATGATCATATGGTTTTTGTCCTTCAGTTTCTTAATATGGTTTATCACATTGATTGATTTGTGTACATTGAAGAGTCCTTGCATCTCTGGTATAAACCCCACTTGATCATAGTGTATGATCCTTTTAATGTGCTGTTGGATTCTGTTTGCTAGTGTTTTGTTGAGGATTTTTCCATCTATGTTCATCAGTGATATTGGCCTGTAGTTTTCTTTTTTGTGACATCTTTGTCTGGTTTGGGTATCAGGGTGATGGTAGCCTCGTATGATGAGTTTGGGGGTGTTCCTCCCTCTGCTATATTTTGGAAGAGTTTGAGAAGGATAGGTGTTAGCTCTCATCTTAATGTTTGATAGAATTCACCTGTTACGCCATCTGGTCCTGAGCTCTTGCTTGTTGGATGAATTTTAATCACAGTCTCAATTTCAGTGCTTGTGATTAGTCTGTTTATATTTTCTATTTCTTCCTGGTTCAGTCTTGGAACATTTGCTTTTCTAAGAATTTTTCCATTTTATTGGAATATAGTTACTTTAGTAATCTCTCATGATCGTTTGTATTTCTGCAGTGTCAGTTGTTACGTCTCCTTTTTCATTTATAATTTTATTCCTTTGAGTCTTCTCTGTTTTTTTTCTTGATAAGTCTGGCTAATGGTTTGTCAGTTTTGTTTATCTTGTCACAGAACCAGGTTTTAGTTTTATTGATCTTTGGTATTGTTTCCTTCATTTCTTTTTCATTTATTTCTGATCTGATCTTTATGATTTCTTTCCTTCTGCTAACTTTGGGTTTTTTTGTTCTCCTTTGTCTATTTGCTTTAGGTGTAAGGTGTTTACTTGAGATGTTTATTGTTTCTTGAGGTAGGATTGTATTGCTATTAACTCCCCTCTTAGAACTGCTTTTGCTGCAGCCCATAGGTTTTGGGTTGTTGTGTTTTCATTGTCTTTTGTTTCTAGGTATTTTTTGATTTTCTCTTTGATTTCGTCAGTGATCTCTTCATTATTTAGTAGTGTATTGTTTAGTCTCCATGTATTTGTAATTTTTACAGATGTTTTCGTGTTAATAATATCTAGTCTCATAGTGTTGTGGTCAGAAAAGATCCTTGATACGAATTCAATTTTCTTAAATTTACCAAGGGGTTAATTTTTGACCCAAGATATGATCTATCCTGGAGAATGTTCCATGAGCGCTTGAGAAGAAAGTGTATTGTGTTGCTTTCGAATGGAATGTCCTATAAATATCAACTAAATCAATCTTGTTTAATGTATCATTGAAAGGTTGTGTTTCCTTATTTATTTTCATTTGGATCATCTGTCCATTGGTGAAAGTGGGGCTTTAAATTCCCCTACTATGATTGCGTTACTCTCAATTTCTGCTTTTATGGCTGTTAGCATTTGCCTTATGTTTTGGGGTGCTCCTATGTTGGGTGCATAAATGTTTACCATTTTTATATCTTCTTCTTGTATCAATCCCTTGATCATTATGTAGTGTCCTTCTTTGGCTCCTTTCATAATCTTTATTTTAAAGTCTATTTTGTCTGATATGACAAGCTGCTACTCCAGCTTTCTTTTGATTTCCATTTGCATGGAATATCTTTTTCCATCCCCTCATCTTCAGTCTGTTTGTGTCCCTAGGTCTGAAGTGGTCTCTTGTAGACAGCATATATACAGGTCTTGTTTTTGTATCCACTCAGGCAGTCTATATCTTTTGGTTGGAGCATTTAATCCATTTACATTTAAAGTAGTTATTGATATGTATGTTCCCATTACCATTTTCTTAATTGTTTTGGGTTTATTAATGTAGGTCTTTTCCTCCTCTTGTGTTTCCTTCCTAGAAAATTTCCTTTAGCATTTTTTTTAAAGCTGGTTTTGTGGTGCTGAATTCTCTTAGCTTTTGCTTCTCTGTAAAGATTTTAATTTCTCCATCAAATCTGAATGAGTTCCTTGCTGGGTAGAATAATCTTGGTTGTAGGTTTTTCCCTTTTATCACTTTAAATATTTCCTGCCACTCCCTTTTGGCTTGCAGGGTTTCTGCTGAAAGAGTATCTGTTAACCTTATGGGGATTCCTTGTATGTTATTTGTTGTATTCACCTTGCTACTTTTAATATTTGTTCTTTGTATTTAATTTTTAATAGTTTAATATGTGTCTTGGCATGTTTCTCCTTAGATTTACCCTGTGTGGGACTCTCTGCCCTTCCTGGACTTGACTGACTATTTCCTTTCACATATTAGAGAAGTTTTCAACTATAATCTCTTCAAATATTTTCTCAGTCCCTCTCTTTTTCTCTTCTTCTTCTGGGACCCCTATAATTCGAAAGCTGGGGCATTTAATGTTGTCCAGAGGTCTCTGAGACTGTTCTCTATTCCTTTCATTCTTTATTCTGCTCTGCAGTAGTTATTTCCACTATTTTATATTCCAGGTCACTTATCTGTTCTTCTGCCTCAGTTATTCTTCCATTGATCCCTTCTAGAGAATTTTTAATTTCATTTATTGTCTTGTTCAACTCTGTTTGTTTGCTCTTTAGTTCTTCTAGGTCCTTGTTAAACATTTCTTGTATTTTCTGCATTCTATTTCCAACATTTTGGGTCATCCTTACTATCATTATTCTGAATTCTTTTTTAGGTAGACTATTTCCTCTTCATTTGTTAGTTATGATGGGTTTTTGCCTTGCTCCTTCATCTGCTGTGTGTTTCTCTGTCTTCTCATTTTGCTGAACTTACTGTGTTTGGGGTCTCCTTTTCATAGGCTGCAGGTTCGTAGTTCCCGTTGGTTTTATCTCTGACCCAGTGGCTAAGGTTGGTTTAGTGGGTTGTGTAGGCTTCCTGTTGGAGGGGGCTTGTGCCTGTGTTCTGGTGGATGAGGCTGCATCTTGCCTTTCTTGTGTGCAGAACTGCATCTGGTGGTGTGTTTTAGTGTGTCTGTGACCTTATTATGATTTTAGGCAGTCTCTCTGCTAATGGTTGGCATTGTGTTCCTGTCTTGCTGTTTGGCATAGGGTGTCCAGCACTGTAGCTTGCTGGTCGTTGAGTGGAGCTGGGTCTTAGCATTGAGATGGAGATCTCTGGGAGAGCTTTCCCTATTTGATATTACATGGAGCCGGGAGGTCTCTGTTGGACCAATATCCTGAACTTGGCTGTCGCCCCTCAGAGGCACAGGCTTGACAGCTGGCCAGAGCACCAAGACCCTGTCAGCCACATGGCCATGTATGTCGAGTGTTGCTTGCCTTTTGGGAAGTCTGAGGTCTTCTGTCAGTGTTCAGTAGGTGTTCTGTAGGAGTTGTTCCACATGTAGATGTATTTCTGTTGTATTTTGGGGGAGGATGGTGATCTTCACCTCTTACTCCTCTGCCATCTTGAAGGTCTCTCCCGAAAACTAATTTTTAAATGAGATATTATTAGCAGGATTCTATACTCCTTCTTTTCCCATCTTTGCTCTTTTTTCATCAGGTCAAGGTAAATTCAGTATCAGAAGACAGTTCCTTCTTCTTAGCAAATTGATCTGCAGATAATGCTATCTTATGGCACTTGAAAATATTTACCCCATTCATGGGTTTTAGGTATTAATGATGAGAATTATGTTGGTGATAAAACTAGTGCCTACTATTTGCATAGTGGTTTACATGTTATAAAAATGACATATACTTTAACTAATTGGTAGTTCAGGCAGATACAACTGATCTCAATTTAGGGAAGAGTAAAGGTAATAAAGTTTATACATCTTTCATCTTGGTGATTTATCTAAAGAGGCAAAAAATCCAATTAGCTGTCTTTTTTATTTTTAAAGTGTTATACTGAAAAGCATCAAGTTGCTTATGCTTGTAATTTGAGGCCCAAAGATCTAGATTTGAAGCCCAGTCTCACCATCTACTTTGTGACCTTGGGCTTTCACTTAATCTTTCTTAACCACAATCACCATCTCTGTAAAATTGGAGTGATACAACCCACATGACTTTGGTAAGAATTAAGAAACAGCAAATGTGAAAATATTTTAAAATTCTATAAATATAAGCTTTTACATTTCATGATATGTAGAGAATAAAATCCAGACTTACCATTTGATCAAAGCTGTGCTCTGCAGTTAAAAAAAAATAAATCTCCCCAATTCTTAACTCTAGCTTTTAATTACTGCTTCTGGTTAAGGTACCGCTATAGCTTTCAGTATGCTTTTTCCTTGTTATTCACTAATTTAAGGTGGTTAGATTCATGTGTTGTTGCAGGCACCATTTACATAGAGTAGTGTGATCAATGCCTCTAGGAGTTGTGCAGTTTGGTGGCCTGTTTGTATCTTGTGTTCTCAGTATAATTCTTATCTATTAGTTCCTTTACATTCTGGTTTAAGTTCCTGTCACTGACTCAAGTCTACCTTCTCATTTAAGGTACAATTTTCAGTCATATATGTCCTGGAAATTATAAAAAGCAAACAAACACCACCTCCCCTCAAACCTTGCTCATGAAATGCATACAAGCTAAACAATTAGACTCGCTAAGTGCATTCACAGTTGGGGTTGATTCTGTCCACATAATTTATACTTGTATGTAGAATTTTGGATGATTTTATTTTTCATTTGAAGGAAAAATGAGGTTAAAAAAACATGAAAACTGTTTGGCAAGTGTCCTATTGTGGTTACAGTTCACATTTTTTGTTTTATTTTCTGTAGACATTAATGGATATATCTTCCCTTCATTCTGTATTATTTTATGAAAGTGGATAGATTTGAAACTGTTCAAATCTAACATAAAAATTAATTTAAAAAATAGCATAAATAATGGCTTATCCATGAACTGGATGTCCTCAAATTCTTTCAGATACACTGGTAGTGACAGCACAAAATGATCTAGTATACTGTCAAGATAATAACTCCTGCTTTTTAAGATAAAACACGGTAACTTTTGATTGTACTTTGTATCTCACATATATTTTTATTATATAGTTTTCATTTGTATAGATTGTATAAACTGCCTTTACAGATTATAACCTAATATTATATGCCTTCCGCTTTGAAGAATGGAAATCAGTTTGAGATGTGGTCTTATGAAGAATATCTTTGTGTTTAAAAAAAAAAGGAATAAAAACCTCTAAAAAATGAATAAAGGGCTTCCCTGGTGGTGCAGTGGTTGAGAGTCCACCTGCCGATGCAGGGGACACAGGCTTGTGCCCCAGTCCGGGAAGATCCCACATGCTGCGGAGCAGCTGGGCCCGTGAGCCATGGCTGCTGAGCCTGCGCATCTGGAGCTTGTGCTCCGCAACGTGAGAGGCCACAACAGTGAGAGGCCTGCATACCACAAAAGAAAAAAAAAAAAAGAATAAAGAAGACAATTCCAACAGAAGAATGAGAAAAGTCTTAAGCAATAAAATTCAAATTTCCAATCAAAATATATGAAAAATGTTTAATACCACTGGATAAAAAATAAATAAAATTAAAACACTGATGAAATATCATTTTTGTTGTGTTTAAATTGGCAAAGATTCAAATAATAATAGTGCCAAGTACTGACTAGGGTAACTGGAAACGCTCATATATTGTTAGTGCAAATATAAATATAAACACTTCCTGGGGAGACATTTAGAAATACTAACCAAAAGTCTTTAAGAGTTGCCATTTGACTAATATTTTTAAGAAGCAACTTAAAAAACTAATCTAAACAGCTTAGATTTCATGTTGGCTCCTCAAACATTTTGGATGTAGGAACTTAAGCAAGGCCAGACAAGTCAGATCATTGACTTCTCATTATCCTGCATTCTAAACAGAGGCATAGACTTATTTATTTGCTTCTTCTTAGGAGTTGTATTTTTTTTAAACAGTGACTCTAGGTACAGAGCATCTGTTTTATCAATGATTATGATTTCCTTTGATTCACTGCTGTGTTGATTGCTTAAAACTAGTTGCTGTATGTATAATCCTTATGAAAATATTTTTGAAAATCTGAGGTAAAACAGAACCAAACAAAATAACTGGTATTCCCAACTACTGAATCACCTGCTAAGTTATTTATAGGGAGTTTTTGCAGATGAAAAAAATGTAGTAAGATGTGTAAATGGCATTTACCTCTCTTAACACTTGACTAATGATTGTTTCATTATACCTTAATGGAAATAATCCAGGACCTTAAGTTTATAATTTTGTTAAAATAATGATATGTATTAAGTGAGGTTTTTAAAGTATATTCAGTTGCTCTAGTTACTGAATTATTGATAAATGAATTACTCTGCTCTCTAATGAGTGCCAAAAATAATGACTATTAAAGAAAGACTTAGCAACATAAATGTCTCAAAATTAAATCTGAAAAAGATGTTTTCTTCAAAGGCAAGAAAAAATAATTTATAATCACTTTATTTTTCAAAATACATATGAAACAGTAAAATTATATTTCAAGTGCTTTCCCTTTTTCTTTTACAAAAGTAATCTCATAAACTGTACACTTCACAACAGCTTTGAGGTTTCATTGTTTCATAATTCATCTGAACCTAACAAATATGTTCACACATTTTAAAGAAGACATTGTAAAAATACTGAAATGTGTAACATCTTTTAAAGGTGGTTGCAAAACATTTGTTCTAAGTAATACAATTATATGCTGTCAAATTTCACAAATGGCTGGTTACCATGTACAAAAGCCAGAAACATGAACTTCAAAAGATTAAAAAAATTTTGTTCTATAATACAGAAGTCAAATATTTTGATTTGAACAAAGGCTACATATTATATCACAAACTTCAGTTAAAAAGCCACCTTATGAACAATGACTGAAGGATACAAAAAAACAAATATGATGGATCCAAATTATTCAATGTCATGTATGAAATGAAGAATTTTCATGTATTCTGCCAGTTTAGAATAACTGGCAAATATTTTGGAATATTCATTAGTGGAATCACCATATTTACAGTGTGAGATATTTCTATTTGACTTCTTCATTCTTCATTCTTCAATGAGGATCTCACTTCATGTGTTCCATAATTTATCTATATTTTGCAGATGCACCCAATAATTTATCTCAATTGGAAGGGTCAATAAAAAGTTAATGACATAAACTTGAGTTGGACTTTTTGTTTATAAAAAAGTATAAATGCAAATATTTTGTATATATAATTGAAATCCACCATCCTGTACAGTAAATAGGGATCCTGTGCATAGCAGACACAAATCACAACAAAATTTCTGAAGAAAATGATCTATTTTTACCCTTTTATGACAAAATCAGGCATAGTTTGCTCTTTGGAGAGGGTATTCATGACCCAGTTGAGCTTCAAAGAAATCATCGTCAGTTTGAGATTAAAACATTTCCATATAAATACTATCTGCAGCTTTAGATCCATTAATGGCAAGTCATTTCCAGTGTTTCAGAAGAGATAAAAATAGGACTATTGTAATCAATTCTCCTTATAGAAGTGTATTTAAATCATTTCAAGCATGAAGAAACCTATCTTTTCTCATATATATCTTCTACTTATTTTTTCAATCACCATTTCTAATATCCAAAATGTTTGCATTCAATAATCTTTAAGTCCCACCTCAGTCCTTAATTTACTGCTTTCTTTTTAAGGTCTCTACAGCATGATATTATCATGCTATTAAGTCAAGCCCTGGTTACCGATCTTCATAATGAACAGGGTGGAAATAAAAACAATTTCTTGCTTTGATGAGAAAACCTTTGAACTGAATACTAATTAATTGCCACTGTTCAAATGCACATCCTTTTGGTTAACTGTAATTGCCAGATTACAGGTATTACCAATGCATCTTTAACTAAATTTCTGTTCACTTTAATATAAGATTGAACAAATATAGGAAGTCTTTTAATGAAATAGAAAATTCTTACCTTAAAGAGTATCACTGAATAACATATTGGAAACATTTAGTTTAATTAACTCTCTTTCCCATATAAAATAAAAACTCACTAGTTTCTTTTAAATAATGGGTCTTAGTAGGTTCAGATGAATCACATCCTGAGCCATATCATTGAGTAACTATTAAAATGCTATGTCATGGGTTTTTTGAACAGTGTTAGAGAATTTACTTTCTCCTAAAAGTTAAAATACAAAGCTGGTTTTTGATTTTGCATTCAATATCTTTATTTCCATATGCTTTAACATCTGCATTTAATTGCCATTTAGTTATATAGATTCTTAATTTAAATTATTTTACTTTCCATGCTTTTGTATCATTTCTTTTCGGCAGCCTACAAACTAGAAAAGTTTAAATCAATTAAAGTACATCAGAACAACCAGAGCTGCTTCAAGAACAGATTTAGTTGGAAGATGAATGATTTTCTTAAATCCTCATCACCTCTAGTTTTCTTTCTTTCATTTTTTAAAATTATCAGGTAATTAAATTACTTGGTCATAATTGCAACTAAAGTGGCAAAAAAATCATATGGAAATCCATTCCATGAAAATATATTTGAGACGATATCGAATATTGTTTTTAAAGAGGTAAAGAAATAACAATGTTTTCAATGTTAAGATTTTTTGTCCCTTTATTTGCAATAGTCTCTGGCTCTTCTGATAACTCATTCTGAAATGAGTTATATTTTGTTTCATGGATAGTAAAAGTTGAGAAAGAAGTGAAAGTTTGGATTTTTCATTTTTGAAGCAATTAATCATTAAATTAAAGCCTTAAGAGGCTGATAGTTTTTATTGCATTTGCAATTTTAAAATAACAGACATTACAGAAGAATAGAGACAGGTGTCAATTAAATATCACAACCAAGTAGGTTCAAATATATTTTGCTTTTATCTAATACCTGAGTCAGTAGCAATCAGTTGTGAGCTCCCTCCAGTAACTAGAACATGCAATCACTCCCAAAAACTGCATAAGAAAGTGGGTGCTTGGTTCTGTGTTCCCATCTCTAGTTCCCTGGCACTAGTCCTGATGATATTTTTTACTGAACTATGAATGTATTAACATCCTAAGTTTTATATGTAAAATAAAGTACTAGAAATAGAGCTGACCTGACAAAAAAATTAAAATTGTCCATAAAAGTATTAAGAAACCAGGGTAAAAAAAGCATCAGCTGTTCAGATTTTTGTGAGAAGATTATATACTCCACAAACAATATTTTTTCAGACTCAATTTCCTCATTCACCTGATTACTTAGTGAATCAGGTAAAATAAATAAAGAAACAAAACCAAAAAGAACATCAGTGTTGTTATGCTAATTAGTCAACACTTGTTCCTTTTTCTTAGATTTATGTTTGGCAAGTCCCTGAATAAGTCCCTGGAATTAGGTATTCATTATATACCTAAATTGTAACTTCATAATGTGTCAGTGCTGTCATTAAAATGTGGTGTTCCACACAAATTAGTGGAGGATATCTGTAACATCAAACCTTATTTTAAATACTGAAATGAAAAACATTCCATCTTCAACCACAGGTAGAAAGAGGATAAGTTATGTTTGTATGGATGCACGACTGTGCAGAGTGATGGTGTATTGTATTGAAAATGGTAGAATTACATTTTTATAATATGAACTACCATTTTAAATGATGCATGAAATCTGAGTTACTAATTTTCTCTCCTTAATCTCTCAAAGATTAACAAATGCTCAGTCATGGTGAGTTTATTCTAATCCCTAGGAAACATTAAAAAAAATTACCTTAAACATTTAATCTACAATAGCCATATTAACGTCTCCTTTTTGGCTGATTGCTTGCATTTTTCATCATAAACATTGACTTTATCTCCATAGGAGGCAAAGAAAAGCATGAATATAAAGCCCTTAAAATATATTTTCAGGTAAAAATAATTATTATACTAAGGAAATAGAGTTGCTAATTAATTGTAAGTTGCAGCAATACCTATAAACAATTGTCTCCAAATATGTTATTTCATTGAATCTTCCCATTTGACAATTTTATTTTCCAGTAAAACAAAGACTTAGAAAATGGAAGTGTCATCCTCATTCTGTCTATAGCAAGTGGTTCTTTTAGGCTTGATAAGGTCCAACAGGTTTCTTTAGTTATTTTAAATTAGAAAATGTTAACCAGGAATACTTGTTTTCATTAAGATGGCACAAGCATTTTTGAAAAATTTTAGGGAACTGCGTTTGACTTTAAAATGTTAATGTGTAAAATAGTTACATCTTAATTAATAGTAATACCATCATATGAGAGATGCCAACATACAAAATTTCAAGATTTTTGAAACTTTGTATTTTTTAATATTTAAAAATAAAGGATTTTACTAAAATCAAAACTTTGTAATTACTGATAAAATTTTCTCATTCTGATGAATATGTTTTTATAGCCTACCTGCAGATTTTCTTGCTTTTTAGTTTTTTTTTGGGGGGTGGGGTTTAACCTTCTCTCTTGGGATAAGCTTGAAATATGCACTATCCATGGTACACATCTCAAAAGTAAGGTTGGGGGTCATTCAATATAGATATATTCCAATAGGGCCCAGAAACAAGACAATAAAAAGTTGACATGATTTAAAGGAAAGTTCTGTCATGTAAAAACATTTGCATAGTTTTTACGACTAGTGACCTGATCCTTGATCCTTATGAAGGCAAATGCCTTTCACAAAAGACTGTGGGTCTGGGCCTTAAGAATTATTTATTTATATTAAATGTTCAAGTTGTATTATTTATGGTATAGTTTTATAATTTGCTGAAAAATGTCATTTTTTTCTTTAAGAAGATACCCACTTCTAAAAATTACTTCTGTTTGAGTTTAAAAGTCCCCATTACTCTGTACAATCCAAACGACAATGAGCACAGACATTTATTGTACCTTTGGTGTCAGTATGCCTATCAGAAATACAGGATCTATGTGATAGCTTTATGTCACAAAATAAACATGTCACAGTACTTGAGAACCTTATGAAGACTCATGAGTTCTGATTCTATTCACTTAGGAATACTAATGCTACATTTGAGATTAAGAGTAATAGAATTTTTAAAATATGAGTTAAATAGTGCTACAGATGTTTGAACTAATGTAACTTTAAGACAATAGAAAATAGTAGCCCAAATAGCTCAATCTCCATTTTCCAGCTACTAAATATTACTTCTTAGTTTATACTCAAAGAGGTTCTTCAAATTATAGTTTTGTTTCTCTATATATTAAAGAACAAGCTTGAAAGAAAAAGTTTTGAGTTTAGCAGAGCCAAACTTCACCAAGAAAAGATTTTGTTGAGAATGAAAGAATATATTATCAGATAAGTAATATTAATTTGATTATTCAAGGATTTAATGCTGTGAGTAAAGTTCAGAATTTCCCTTAAAGTGCATATAGAAACATGTGCACAGCTAGAAATGAACATAGTTTTAATAAAGTCAAAACCATACATATGTGACATGTGCTTCTTTATACAATAGCAGCATTAACTATTTAATTTTAGATAAGTATGGATTATTTTCAAAAAATGTATTCTTTGCTTATGCAAAGAATTCACAACTCAGTGAAAACATTCTTTGTGCTAATTGGCATATGACACAAAGAATAAAAAGCCTTATGTAAGGACCATTTGTATTCAAGTAAAATACATCAAGATGTCCAAAGTTAATAAACAGACAAAAAGGTAAATAAAAATTGCACATCATTTGTTCATTATCAGGATATATTTTAAATGAGATCAAATCTTCCACTTTTTTTTTTTGATCTGATGAGTACACGGTCCTGGGTCCTTATTATAATGGTCTTATTTTGAAAGCATTATGGTGTGGAAGGTGGTTTGGGAGATGGACAGGATCCTTGACTATCAAAACTGGTTGCCCGGCCAGGTAACTGAAAGATAATAATTTCATAATATATGATCTAGTGTAAAAAATAATAAAGTGGGTAATTGTTGTTACCTTTTAATAGTGAATATTCACCCCTGATATGCAAGCCTCTGAAGAGAAGACATACATAACTACCCATGCCTTTCAAAACTCACCTTCACAGGTATCATGAGGGGACACAAACATCTAACAGAGATGTAGGTAGCGCATGGTACATAGATGGCATGCAGAGCAACTGCAGGTTCATTTCACATTCTATCACAGGCTTTTAGTTCTTATTGTAAAATAACTAATGGTTTACTACAGTCGGGGGCAATTGCTGGGTAAGAACAAGAAGGTTCAAGACACAAGAGACTGCATTCCACTTGCTCTAAGGCAGGAGGTGATTTTTAATAGGAGCAATTAATGAGATGAGAGGGACTGGGAAAATGGGAGCCACGAGTGATAAAGAATAATTTCTCATGGTCTTTAAATATTATGTGTATTTTAAAAGTTTAATTACAATAGAATAAACTTTTGTATCTAGGTACAAGTAGCCAGATTTTCCAAGTGATGCTTTAGTCTCCTCTTACCAACTTACTCAGCTCTTGAATAATTGTTCCCTTCTCATTTTAATCCCTGCTGTGGCAACAAAACATAATTACACATGTACCACATGTACACTTTCCCACAATTCAAAATCCAGCCAGTTGTTAGGTCTCCAGTCCCTATGTTCTGTTTGATCAGTGAATGTAGGTACAGGAGTTGGAAAAAAAGAAGCTATTTGCTAGAGAAAGTATATTTCCATAATCTTTTTGGCCCACTTGTCCTCTGATAGTCAGCTGCTAGAGAAATATATCTGGGATATTCTTCTGAGGCCCATATTGTAGCTTATTCTTCCTATATATTCTACGATGACTGAAAAATATTCACAAGTTCTCAGACACAAACACATGCCTATTTCATAGCTCCTCTTCATCATATAAATGTATAACTTCTTATTAAACAGTCATAAGTATAATATGCCTTGGGTCATACAACATCTGTCCTTTCATTAGTTAAAAGTTGTTGGCCACATTATCTCACTTCTCCCTACATCATTCCTATGAACTCTGTAGGGGTGGGCCTTTCTATTTTCATTAAATATGGGAGAATGTAGCTGCAGACAGAGTACGTGGTCTGCCTAGGATTAGACAGCCAGAGGAGCAAGGGTTAGAATCCATGTCTCCCTTCAGTGTGGTTCTCTGCCCAGAAAAATTTACTCTCATGTCTAGATTCTTAGATTTAATATTCACTTTTCAAACTTTACATGAAAACAAAGATGAGAATCAGGAAATGGATAGTAAAGCAGTAGACTATACTTTAGACAATACACATTGTTGAAATGAAACAACCTTCTCAGGACTCGTTGAGCTATTACTTAGGGGAAAGTGCTGTGTGAATGTGCATTTGCATGTCTGTCTGTCTTTTATGATTTACATTAAATGATGAAGTGAGGTAAAGATTTGGAACATTAATATAATAAAGCAGATATCTTATCTATGGTGACAGTTCACCTCTGTTGTCTGAGCATGTGCTGTTTATACAGTGTTCATCGAATTTTCCCTATAGAGTATTGAGTAACACAGCCAAGGTCACATATTTGTGACTAAGCTGAGCTTAGAACCAGGGCTCACTGACATTTAATTACACTGCTCTGTCTCTCCTATTCAACCCTGTGCTTAGTGACAGAACAAGAAGCAGAATCTTATCCACGGGAGAGATGGCAATGTATCCTTCACTTACTATGTGGCTATCATAACTTTTTATTAAATTGCATGAATTCCACCCTCTACCATACAACCTTTTATCAACCTGCATTACCTCTCAGTTAATCAGGTCATATAAATGATTTATTTTGAGACTCTTCTCTATTTATTTATTTTGAGACTCTTCAAGAGACTCCCATAGTCTCTGACAACTGCCTTCATGGCTAAAAATCCTGATAGAAACTGGTATTGATACTTCTTCTGGTTAATATAACTATTAATATTAGTTATAATTAGAGCAAACACTGTGCCATACTCTGTACTAAGCACTTAACATTCAGCATTTTATTTAGTTTTACTCTATGAGTTTACTGCTATTACAGAGTGTAATATGTAGTCACACAGCAGAGCCAGGCTTTCAACTCAGACAAAAAATATTTTTAAAAATCTGTGAGCCCTTTTACTTCCTGACCAGAGTCAGTGGATGTATATCTGTCCCCTTACATAGATGAGCTGTATTAGGTGATAGTACCCCTATTTAGGGATTCTGGAGAAGTTTAGGTGAGGTAGCTGTTTTCACAAAAGAGAAGCAGGAAAATTCAGTTTCCAGTTAGTAATGAATTTACTTGATTGCTCCACCACTCACTGATATAAGTTTTCAGACAATGCAAAGAAAATAATAGGCTTGCAGTTTTTATGGGCTTACTGTAAAGGAATATCAAACTCAGAAAGTTTAGTGGTTTTTAAAAACCAACAAGGCACACAGAACTTTTCATACTGGATGATAGAGTCTGTGGGACAAAAGCAAGAACAATATCTATTTTAAAAAATAGGTGAATATATAAAACATTAGTGAAGTGTTAGCAGATAAATAATATTTAAGCAAGAGATAAAGAAGAGAGTAGATGTGAGAGAGTCCCAGAGCTTACCTCCAGCAAGGGGTGCCAATGTGTTATTGGTTTTCGGTGATAGGCCAGCATTTCATTCCAGTGGTCTCGCCCAAGACCCTCAGCGTCCAGTCCTGTTCTACATACTCCTATGACTTCATTGTGTCCTACCCTATGATTTGGAGAATATTTTGCTTTCATTCCAACATTCAAAGATAAGTTTCACACACCTTAAACCGAATTTTAAACTTATGATTAAAAGAGTAGATTTTGTGGTAAGTTCTAGATAATTTTACATATTAAACTACTTCAGATCAAATGAAAAGTCTTAAGTAGGCTAAAATTTACTAAACAGGATCAGCATTCAAAAATGAATCTGTAAAAGGATCACACACAAACCATTTTAGTGCTCTGTAAATTGAGAACATTTCACAATAATAAGAATAGTGTGAATGAGAAATGCCAGCTGGTCCTTACCTACATGATGAGTTTCTTTCTTGGTAGCAGACCCATTAACTTTAAGTGATGTAATTCTAATCGCCTTCTTTCCAAAAGGTTTAATGTTTTATAATGATGCCTACATTTCTTACAAAGAGCTCAATACCCACTTTCTTGTATAAATGACCATAATTAATTGATTCTAAATGATATGTCAGTGAACATTACTGCTTGTATTACAATTAAACAGGGCAGGGCTACATTTTGAACCATGGCATTTGACTTATTATTGCATAGTACCAGAGCATACCGAACAACATTCTTATTTTCTATTCATAACTTGTTTTCATAGCAACAAATCAAAATAATAATGATATTAATATTTTTAAAGAGCTTGTTATGTGCCAGACACTGTTCTAAGTAATTTAAATGTACTGACTCACTTAATCCTCACACCATGACCATGAATATCATTATCATCATCTCATTTTATAGACAAAGAAATTAAACACCCAGAAGTTAAGGGACCTGCCTGCCTTTGTACACTTAGTAAGAGACAGAGGCAGGACTTGAATCAAGACAGTTGACTCAAGCATACATATGGTAAGCTGCTTTTCAAGAATGGAATGGAATTTAAAGGCATTTTCTTGAGGATTATTTTGACATACATCTATCTATAAGGAAAGTTTTGAGATGATTTTAGGACATTACATTACTTTCTTCCTGTCACTGATGTATTAATAGATATGTAGGCTTAGTATCTTTTCTTTTAATATGAAGTTTCCCAAAAAAGCATATTTTAGAAATAACTTTTAATCTTTCTATTTTATATATTGTCAGGGTCCATTTCCCTAAAATTATTTGGGTGACGAATCCTCAGTTGTATTTATCTGCAATCTATGCTGTGAGAAATCAATAGGAGTAATTTTTTGGTAAAGCAGAATAAGGGCTTCTGATGAAAACATTACAACATTTTTAAAGTTTGCCATTTTAACTAATTCAAGATTTCTCTCTCTCTCTCTCTTTAAATTGTGTCAACTTGTTTTATAAACTGTGATATAAACTAATTTCAAATAGATGGTATAAATCATTGTATTTTTCAGCGCTTCATTTTTCTAGCTCTCATCCAGAGGATACCATTTTTAATGTCTCTATGTTATAGGGTCTTGGTTACTGCCATTTGCATAATGATATAAAATAGACACTCTTTGAATATTTGTGTATGTGTACTCTGTCCCACTTGTGTTATCATTAGAACAAAATAAGACATTGCCTATGTGCTGATAATTTTGTAGGTTAAACATACAGGATTCCTTTCTGAAAGTCTTATAAATATAAAAAGCAAAACAATAAAAAGAAGTATATAGCAAGGATCAAATAAGACATATAAACCTTTAGTGGGACAAAAGTTCAGAGGGAGAAGAGATTGGTTAGCCAAGAGAGACACAGAAGTGGTGCCTTGAGCAGGGCTGTAAAGCATGGGTGACATGAGATACACAGGTATCTCGTGCAAACGAGATATCTCGCATACACGAGATACCTATATCTGAAATGTTGATACAGGGCAACATTTCAGAAAAGGAAGGAGTGGGTGCTGCAGCAGGAAGAAGCTTCAGAGCTTCACTCGGGAGTTTGCCATTTATTTTGTGAAAGGAGAAGTAATCAAAGTGTGTGAACTGGAAGAACTATCCACAAAGCAATGATTTAAGACTGGTGTGAAAGCCTCAAGGCATAACGCTATGGACACTATTCACCTTCCACTGTTAATACTCACTGCTCACAGCTGCACATTACACTGATGTTTTACAAATGGAAAAGTGAATTTCTAAGAGATAACTTGCCCTTTCACAGTGCTAGTTAATGATAGAGCTCAGTATCATGATATTCATATTCCAGCCCAGCTGGGAAAGCAAAATACATTGATTGTAATTTATGTTGTTACTGTAAAAAGACTTCACAAAAGTGCTTCCTATAATGTACCCCATTCTTTCACCATCTGCAGGTATCCTGCCCTTCAACTTAAGAATGATGTCTTTTGGAAAAGATAAAGGATAAATAATAACATAGAATAAAATTAATTTTGAATGAATAATTTTTATCCATTCCAGTTTAAATTAAAACTCTTGTAGCAGTAAATAACCTGAAAAGCTGAATTTGGTCTGCATATGACTAAATGTAGCTGTTATTCAGTGAGTAGAGGGATGAACGTACCTGTCATAATCCATGACTGCAATGGAGAGGCTGACCTGGTCCACATTCTCCGGAGGGATATCAAAAATAATGGCCTCATTGTACACAGGGTTTAGAGTGTTTTTCTTTGTAGTCGTTTTCCTCTTTTTTAATCTTCGACCCTCACACATCAGAGACACTTTGACATAAGGATCTATCACGGGAAGGCAATTTTATTAAAATGAAAGTAATAGTACAAAGCATAAATAAAACTGTGGTTAATTGTTACTAAATAAGAAAAGTAGTATATTAAGCCCTTTAGTGTTACCGGTTTTAAATTCAAATGGCATAATTGGGGGTAATAGACTCTCTAGGACTTCTTACTGAATGGACTAGAAAAGAATTAACTTGATCACTGTGTTTAATACAACAGAGAAAACTCACTAGTTTATCAAGAGCCAGTCTAAACTATAATGTGTCTTTTAGTCACAGCTATTTGAGGACACGTTTTGTCCCAAGTGATTTCTAGGGAATGTAATCCTAACAAGTAAAAATAATTGTATTAAATTTAATTTCCTTCAAAATGATTTAGAATAAGAAGGCTAAAATTTATGAAAGAGCAACATTGTATCTAGATAAGTATATATAATCACAGTGAATTGAAATTAGCAAAAACTATGTGGGAATTGTCTTGAATTGTTGGAAAAAGTACTAATCTTAGTACCTTTTTAGTCATAGTGCTTGATAAAGAGTTTGGATTGAAGAAATGATCACTACAAATCATTTATTAAATGCTCAACAGTATACAATGAAAAGGTGATATTTGGTTTACAGATGTTCTCAGGGAAGTTTCCTCATATGAATTGTCTGTATAATGTCAACTGGAAAGATAAAATTTTAGTCAGGCTATATTTTTATGGGCCAAAGAGGTCAAATAATTGTTAACAAGTTCTGCCCTAGCTGACTGATCTCTACTTTCTTACCCCTGCCACCTTAAGTAGAAAAACTGTTACAGTATTATAGAAAATTATACAATATTTATCAAAAGTTTCTTTAAAAAGCCTTACTTTTTGTATCTTTTTATAAAAAGGAGGCATGGTTTTGGGAGAGGGTATTGGCATTGGGGTGAGTATGCTAGGTGGTCAAAACAATCAGTGTCTGCTCTACCTTCATTTTTTTTTCATTATAGTTACCCTCCAACTGTAGCACCACAACCATCTTTTCTCTCTTTCCATCAATGTAACAAAGTAACAAAACTTATTTCATTAGAATAAGCCAAAAACATGGCAACATTAATTTATTTGAGCAAATGAATGAAATGGTGATTTTTAGGCTCTAGAAAAATGTCTCTGTATATTTCATAAGCATTTGTATCAAGGGGAAAAAACACATTTTATGGCTGGAAATAGGGTATATAGAGGAAAACAAGGTAAAAGGGAAATGTTCAATGGCTGTTTCCTATTTATTTATTTATTTTAACTTTTAATTTTATATTGGAGTACAGTTGATTAACAATGTTGTGTTAGTTTCAGGTGTACAGCAAAGTGATTCAGTTATACGTATACCTGTATCTACTCTTTTACAAATTCTTTTCCCATTTAGGTGTCCCATAATATTGAGCAGAGTTCTCTGTGCTATACAGTAGGTCCTTGTTGGTTATCCATTTTCAATATAGCAGTGTGTACATGTCAACCCCCAAATCCCTAACTATCTGTCCCCCCAACCCTTCCCCTCTGGTAACCATAAGTTCATTCTCTAAGTCTGTGAGTCTGTTTAAATAGAAATATAGATCAATGGAACAGGATAGAAAGCCCAGAAATAAACCCATGCACCTATGGTCAACTGATCTACGACAAAAGAGGCAAGACTATACAATGGAGGAAAGACAGTATCTTCAATAAATGGTGCTGGGAAAATTGGATAGCTACATGTGAAAAAATGAAATTAGAACATTCTTTAGCACCGTACACAGAAATAAATTCAAAATCGATTAAAGACCTAAATGTGAGACTGGAAACTATAAAACTCTTAGAGGAAAACATAGGCTCTCTGACATATCACAGCAATATCATTTTTGATGCATCTCCCAGAGTAATGGAAATAAAAACAAAAATAAACAAATGGGACTTAATTAAATTCAAAAGATTTTGCATAGCAAAGGAAATGATAAATAAAATGAAAATACAACCCACAGAATGGGAGAAAATATATGCAAATGATGTGACCGACAAGGGATTAGTCTCCAAAATTTACAAATAGCATGTGAAGCTTAATATCATCAAAACAAACTGCCTGATCAAAAAATGGGCAGAAGAGCTAAATAGACTTTTCTCCAAAGAAGACATACAGATGGACAAAAGGCACATGAAAAGATGTTCAACATCACTAATTATTAGAGAAATGCAAATCAAAACTACAATGAGATATCACCTCACACCAATCAGAATGGCTAACATCAAAAAGTCCACAAACAATAAATGCTGGAGAGGGTATGGAGAGAAGGGAACCCTCCTACACTGTTGGTGGGAATGTAAATTGGTGCAGCCACTATGGAGAACAGTATGGAGGTTCCGTAAAAACTAAAAATAGAGCTATCACCTGATCCTCCAATCCCACTCCTGGGCATATATCCAAAGAAAAACATGGTCCAAAAGTATACATGCACCCCAGTGCTCATTACAGCACTATTTACAATAGCCAAGACATGGAAGCAACCTAAACGTCCATCGACAGAGGAATGGATAAAGAAGATGTAGTATATATATACAGTGGAATAATACTCAAAAAAAGAATGAAATAATGTCATTTGCATCAACATAGATTGACCTAGAGATTATCATACTAAGAAGTGAAGTAAATCAGACAGAGAAAGAGAAGTATCACATGATATCGCTTATACGTGGAATCTAAAAAAAATGATACAAATTAACTTATTTATAAAGCAGAAACAGACTCCTATTTACTTTTCAATGTTTTAATAATAGGAAATATGTTCTAAGGAAGAAGCTTATTTTTGTGATATAATTCTATGTATGAGCTTCCAGGCCTAGGCCTCTCATTAACAATGAGAACGAGTCCTAGTTTATTGTTTGCTACCCCCATCATGTCTCTGATGACATTTCTCTACTAGTGACAAGGACAATTTACTGGCTCCTTAGTTGATTCACAAGGCTGTTGTGAGAATTAATGAGGTGATGTTCTCAAAACATGCACTCCCCTGATGAGAAGCTTCATATAAATAAAAAGTAGTCTTGCACTTAATTACAACTTTGATGTTGTTTGCTTGTCTTGAAATTTGGTTCTCTTTTGATACATGGTAGAAAGAGTAAAATAAACAATAATTTGCAGTGTGCTGTTTAAGTTTGTCAGCATTTACTTACCTATGACCTTTTCACCAAAATGATTGTGGAATTTATTTGCTTTTTTTCTATCTTTATATTTCAACTATGCATTGCAAATTTTAAAAAATGAATAGGAAATTCATGACATAGTTCAAAAATGAGATAAGGAAGATGTGCAGTGAGAAGTCTCCCTCCCATCTGTCCCCATACCTCTCCATCACTCAGTTTTTGTGTATCACTCAAGTATTTCTTCATGCAAATATTAGCAACATGATATATATTCTAAGATTCCTCATTCTTACATAGGAGGGAGCATGATATCCATATTTATGCTGTACCTCTTTTTTTTTTTTTTTTTTTTTTTTGTGGTACACGGGGCTTTCACTGTTGTGGCCTCTCCTGTTGCGGAGCACAGGCTCTGGACGCGCAGGCTCAGCGGTCATAGCTCACGGGCCCAGCCGCTCCGCGGCATGTGGGATCTTCCCGGACCGGGGCACGAACCCGTGTGCCCTGCATCGGCAGGCGGACTCTCAACCACTGCACCACCAGGGAAGCCCTCTTGTACCTCATTTTTTATTCACTTAGTATATCCTGGAGTTCTCTCTACATTAGAACTGAGAGTTTCCTCATACTTTTTGTGATGCAAATTTAGTTTATTTCTTTGTTCTGAAGAACCAAAAAGTTATAGATTCTACTCCCCATGTCATCTTTTACTATATCTCCATTACTATTTCTTATTTGTTTAATTCAACAAATGCTACTGAACTCCCTACTCTGTCTTTATCATTTTTTCTTCCACAGAGCTGTGCCAGAGTTCACCTATTAACTTACAAATAACCCTTCAGAACTGTGGTGATCTAAATGAAGGGATTAAAGAGAATGATGTGATTTTACCTCTTTAACAAAGTTAGCACAAGAGAAATTTCTTCAAGAATATCTTTAAGAAATTTTAAGGAGTATTTATTTACTTTATTATTTCTTTCAGTCCCTGTTGTCCAAATTTTTAGTTAGAAAGGTGGTAAGAGAGCAAATGCAAATGATGGTCTTGGAATGTTGTTATTTCTTTGCAGATCAGGTGAGGGAGATAAATTCAGTCTAAATATGTCTTCCTAGGACTCTTACTTGTAGAGTAACACAAGTTTAAATTGAATGGCTTAAAGTCCAAGGATATTCCTTTATAAGCAACTGACTAGTTGGAAGCAGGGAAGTGTATAGTAAATAATGCATGTTTGAGAAAGAACTAAATCAGTAGAGAAAGAAATAAAAATAAAAACCCAAGTTCAAAGTCTATCTATTTGATAATACTTTTTAAAAATTTCATAATGATAATGTAAACTAAAGAGGTGTTTGGAGCACTTTATTTGGTAATCTCTTTTTCTACTTTTATAGTGTCCCACAACAGACAAATGAACTCAGTAATTCAAGAGCCATGTATAACTTTGTCTATGTGGAATATTTTATTTGGGAATGAACCCACTAGCCAATTGTGTGCATACCTGATGAGCCGGTGATATCCATAGCTTTCAGATTTCTGCACTTGATGACTGTCAATGTCATACGTCCAGCAGTTGGCAAATAACAAAGGGAAAACATGATTTCACCCAGGTCTATACTTTCCTAGAAAGGCAATTGGTAATGTTAGCAACTTCAAATACCAGATATTGAAAACAAAATATAATAGAGTGAAAAATCGCTTTAGTGGAATATTTGAATGCCATTTTAAATTGTTTTATTGAGGCTACAGATTGCATTGCAAAAAAGCTGTAATAGACAGAGTAAGAAAAAAGAGTATATCCCAGTTGCTCATTTGATATATCCACTTGTATTTCTAACAGGAAACTCAAACTTAACACAGTCAAAATCAAACTGCTGATTCTATTCATTCCCAATCATCTTCTGAAACCAATTCCTCTGTCATCTTTCCAAAATCAGGAAATGATATCATAATTCACCCAAAGGCTGTAGGCAAAAACCTAGCAGTCACTTGCATTCTTCTTTTTCTCTCACCCTTAACACATTGAACGCATGTCTTGTCTACATTATCTACAAAACATATATGAAATTACTGACTTTCTTTTCAGCTCTATTACTATCATTGAAACCAATATCACTTCTTGCCAGGATTACTTCAGTAGTCTCTAAAACTGATCTCAAAAGCAAAGTGATCACTTATGAAATGCAAATCACATTATTTCACTTTCCTGCTTAAAACCATCTAAAGGCTCACAACTATATTGGAATAAAATTCAAATTCTTTACCTAGGCATAAATGGGGTAATTATAAATCCTGGTAATCTAAGAAATTCCAGATTTATACCTACTGCCCTGATATAATTATTAAGAATGTCTATTTCCATTATTAAATATGTGTTTGTTTAGATAATGCATTACAAAGTCATACATATAAGGAGGCCCCATGTGATCTGGACCCACCTATCACTCTATTAATCTCTTGTCTCTCCCTCAGCTCACTCTTATGCAGGCACAAGAGATTTTTTTCTGTTATTCAATCAAATGACATTTGTTCCTGCTTTTGACCTTTGCATTTTCTTTTTGTCTCTCATATCTTTACATGGCTGACTCCTCCTCACCATGTAGGACTCAGCTCAAACAGCATCTCTTCAGTGAGGCCTTCCCTCTTCCTATCCTATACCCACCTCATTCACATATCCTTCACATTTTTTTATAGCACTTCTCATCAAAAGAAATCACCTTTTACATTTATTTTTTGTTTCCCCAATTCCAATATATAAGGTCTAGGAGAGCACGGCTCTTATTTATCTTATTTTCACATCTTAATGAAGGTACATAGCTGGCCTTCAGTGCAGTTTTTGAAGAAATGAAAAGATTATTAATTAATCTGGATAAAAGCTGACCTGCTTTGTTTCATTTGTAAAATAAAACTGTCCACAGTACCCAAGTATAGATAAATTTGCTGTGAGTGGCTGCATAGATGGTGGACAAATGAAAATGAGTGTGAACAATGCACATTTAGGATGCTTCTCAAAGAGCTGTTTAAGGGAATTAAATCAAATTATTCCTGGTAAGAGCTGGAGGAACTGGGCTCTGGGACTTCAGACTATACTACAAAGCTACAGTAATCAAGACAGTATGGTACTAGCACAAAAACAGAAATATAGATCAATGAACAGCATTGAAAGCCCCAAGATGAACCCATGCACATATGGTCACCTTATTTTTGATAAAGGAGGCAAGAATATACAATGGAGAAAAGACAGCCTCGTCAATAAGTGGTGCTGCGAAAACTGGACAGATACATGTAGAAGAATGAAATTAGAACACTCCCTAACACTATACACAAAAATAAACTCAAAATGGATTAAAGACCTAAATGTAAGGCCAGACACTATAAAACACTTAGAGGAAATCATAGGCAGAACACTCTATAACATAAATCACAGCAAGATCCTTTTTGACCCACCTCCTAGAGAAATGGAAATAAAAACAAATATAAACAAATGGGACTTAATGAAACTTAAAAGCTTTTGCACAGCAAAGGAAAACATAAAGAAGATGAAAAGACAACCCTCAGAATGGGAGAAAATATTTGCAAATGAAGCAACTGACAAAGGATTAATCTCCCAAATATACAAGCAGCTCATGCAGCTCAATATCAAAAAAACAAGCAACCCAATCCAAAAATGGGCAGAAGACCTAAACAGACATTACTCCAAAGAAGATATACAGATTGCCAACAAACACATGAAAGGATGCTCAACATCACTAATCATTAGAGAAATGCATATCAAAACTACAATGAGTTATCACCTCACACCAGTCAGAATGGCCATTATCAAAAAATCTAGAAACAATAAATGCTGGAGAGGGTGTGGAGAAAAGCGTACCCTCTCGCACTGTTGGTGAGAATGTAAATTGATACAGCCACTATGGAGAACAGTATGGAGGTTCCTTAAAAAACTAAAAATAGAACTACCATACGACCCAGCAATCGCACTACTGGGCATATACCCTGAGAAAACCATAATTCAAAAGGACACATGTACCACAATGTTCATTGCAGCTCTATTTACAATAGCCACGACATGGAAGCAACCTAAGTGTCCATTGACAGATGAATGGATAAAGAAGATGTGGCACATATATACAATGGAATATTACTCAACCAAAAGAAGAAACAAAACTGAGTTATTTGTAGTGAGGTGGATGGACCTAAAGTCTGTCAAACAGAGTGAATAAGTCAGAAAGAAAAAAACAAATACCATATGCTAACACATATATATGGAATCTTAAAAAAAATGGTTCTGAAGAATCTAGGGGCAGGACAGGAATAAAGATGCAGACATAGAGAATGGACTTGAGGACACAGGAAGGGGGAAGGGTAAGCTGGAACGAAGTGAGAGAGTGGCATGGACATATATACACTACCAAATGTAAAATAGATAGCTAGTGGGAAGCAGCCACATAGCACAGGGAGATCAGCTCAGTGCTTTGTGACCACCTAGAGGGGTGGGATAGGGAGGGTGGGAGGGAGACACAAGAGGGAGGAGATATGGGGATATATGTATACATATAGCTGATTCACTTTGTTATACAGCAGAAACTAACACAACATTGTAAAGCAATTATACTCCAATAAAGATGTTAAAAAAATAAATAAATAAAATAAAGTGACATCCTTCAGATAAAAAAAAATATATATATATTCCTGGTAAGACAAACTGTGGTAGATTTAATATGGGGGGAAATAAGTTTCTATGCATCCAGGTCCATAAAACTGGTTTTTTAAAATTCTTCATGAAGAACTATTAACATTTATTGGACTTATCCTTACAGTTTAGCTTCTGATTTATGTAATTCCCATTTCTTTATTCATGGTCTAGAAGTAGTAGAGCTCAGCAATTAAGAGTATAAATTTTAGAGTCAGTTAAACTTGAGTTGATTCCTGTTTTCTGCTTCTTGGCTGTGAGATCCTAGGAAATTTAATTAAGCTTTGACTCTCTGAAACTTCATTTTCAGATTGAGGAAAATGCTGTCTCCACAGGGGTTTTCAATTGAGATAATGTAAATAAAGTCCAAGGCACATAGTATCTGGCATATGATAAGGCATGCTGTTTTGTCCATTGCTATCACATGGAGCAGGGCCTTACACATATCAGGTGCTCAGTAATACTGGACAAGCGAAAAACTAATAAAAAGCATTATTTTTTGAGAAAAAATAGTAAGAAAATAATTATTTTAAAACAAAAGTATATCCAAATGGGTCTCCTCTGGGCTGTTTGATTGCTGCAGATCCAAAATAGCGAGAAAGATCCAAAAGGAGAAGAGGCCTGAGAAAAAACAGGAAGAGTACAACCTCCTTCTAGTACTCATTCTTTTCATCACCAAGTAAATACTGAGTATTATTTGTTAAGTGCACTGGTAGGTGCTATAGATACCAAAATAGAAATGGCATGATTCTGCCCTTGAAGATCTCAGTTGAGGAGGAAGAGAGTAGGCTATAAAGAGCTAAGAAAAGAAGTCTGAATTTTAGTTTTATCTGATTCTTTATTTCTCTTTCTCTTTTTCCAAGTGTTTCTTTAGGCTCAGTCAATGGACTGAAGTTCTCTATCTGGTAGCCATCCTTCTTTCCCTTACTGGACATTTCACCTCCCTGGAACTATCAATCATACTTTGTTGAAAGCTGGTAAAATTTAAGGGATCCCTTTATAAATGTAGAACAAGATACCAGTCCCACCAAGAAACATGGTGGGGATGGTGATGGAGAAGCTAGGAAAGAAATAGGAGACATGATCTCAGAGATGAAATACTTAGAAGTCAATAGGAAATGAACTACATATAAGCAGAAAAAAGTACACAAACAGAGACATCTAAAAGGATTAGTAAATACAACATTTTCACATGTCTGACTGATATGGTTTTATTTTTACACATCACACCATCTGTAGAAGTAATTTTTCTGTTTCTTTAGATGTATCACATGTTTACTGGCTGGAACAAAGAAAGTTTGCTATCTTTAGTCTCATCTCTCAAAGATCCTTTCTATGAATTCAGTTGCCACATAATTTTGACTATTAATGAGTATTGGCAAATATAAAGAGGTTAAACTGGGGAGTGACCAAAGAACTAGCCTAAATAAATTGAAAGCAAAGAGCATGATTAAAGGACATCTCTGAGCAACTTCGTATGACAAGCTAGTTGGCTTTTTGTTACAGCAGTAGTAAGAAATCTACTTAAATATTTAAATTCCATACAGTCAGGAGTTTTAAGGAAACTAGAATGAACTGAGTAGGGAAAATTAATGTATAGTATGCATGCATAATAACTGCACAAAAATTTGAATCTTCATTAGAATAATTTTTTTTTTCCTTCAGGAAGTATGAATGTGAAAGAACTAAAACTGCCTACATATGGAAAAGGGCAAAATACTCTCTAGGATAAATACCAATATTCTTCAACTTTTTAAATCTGGAAGAAATATAAGAGATAACTATGAGAAATGAATTTAACGAAGGTAAATGGCTGTATGACCTTTAAAAAGGTCCTATCACAAAAGTAACATCAGAACTCCAGATTTTGGTGACAGTTTTCTGAGCTACAATGTGCACTGATTTCAGTACCCACCACTGAATCTGTCTGTGTGTTTATAGCCCACCTCCAAGGATGAGGTTGAGTTTTATTTGCCTCTGTCTGCCCCAGATCACTGAAGTTTATAAGGAAAGTCTTAGTTTGAACAATCTGAACCCTCTAATGCCCAGCAAAGAACCAGGAAATAAATTGAAAGTTCTCTGAACATACAGCATAAATATAACAAAGTTATGCAATAAAATTCTCTTATATAAGGAGACTACATCTTCTCTTATTCAACACCCATTTACTACTATTTTATACAAAATTCTAAGAAGAATGTTTACTTGGTATATCAGTCTATAGCAGTTCAAAACACACATGTGAAATGTAAAGATGGGGAAACTAACAGCACTAGGTCTAGCAAAGGCAGAGATAAATGATAGCTACAAAGACACAAAGCGTATAAAAAAGAAGCAAATACTGTATTCTAAAAAGGATAGCAATCTAGAATCATTTTGTATCAAGGGTAACTAACACTAATAACTCCTCAGTAACTTAAAAATGATATTTTATTACAGACTTGAAGAGTAATTGATGTTCAAAATGATGACTGAGTCATCAAGCTAGGGAAAATTATCCTATATGTTTTGTTTAAGAAGGTAGAGAAGTGTACACTATTTTTTAGAGTTATTTTTGTCCAAAACCCTTAAAATGTTTGAAGTGATAATTTTGGCTTAAAATGAGAAATGCTTTGAGTTTCTGAAAATTATTATATGGGTAATCTCATTTACTGTAATTCGATATAAAAATGAAATTCCCATATTAACTTTGAACAACTTTTGTGCCTTTGGGCAAATAATTATTTGAAAGCCTACTATAAAGTCTAGAATATCATGTTTCATAAAATTTCTTTCAAGTAGGATGACTTTTATTTCATTCTTATACACACCAATGTAATTGGTGAAACATTCACAGTGACAATCTTCTGAATCCATACTTGGAAAAAGGGCTCATGAAAAAAAGCTAACACTGAGGTTAGGTCAGGCACTATATATTTGATTTCTTCAACCTGGTTCCACAGACATAGAGCTGGGGAGATAAAGATCATTTTCTGATGACTGGCTACAGTCAGCCTCACAAACATATTCACAGTTATAAAGTTTTTACACATACTCTCTCTCCAAAATTAAAATGAAAATCATTGGAAAGATAAATTGATATGCAAATAGTTGCATTACATATCTTATTTCAGGACTAACTGAACAAATAGTGAGCTCAAGATATGGAGAGGAGGCAGTTTAAAGGCTCAAAAACTAGTTATTATAATAACCAAGGGAAGCACTCCTGGAGGGAAATAATCATTACATTGGGCTTTGAAGGATTAAAGAGATTGGATTTTACAGGGAAAAGAGGAATGAAGCTCTATGTGTGTACTATGATTAATACTCAGAAATAAGAATGGGCAATTTATGTTGAGAAATATGGATTTTGGTGACCTGTTGGGGGAGGTTTAAGGCTAGATGCAGTTGGCTTGGTGACTTCTCTGGGCAACAGGGATCCAAAGATTTTGGTAACATGAAAGACTGGGAGCTTGGCGGAATGGAAAGGGCATAGGTTCCTGAGTCAGAAAAGCCAGAGTTGAAATCCTATATCTTCCATGTACTACTTCCCAAGCACATGGCAAAAATACATGACCTCCTTTAACTTCAGTTTGATCACAAGTAAAATGGGGATAATAACATCTGCCTCGCAAGGTAGGTATCATGCATCTAAAGTGCCTGGCATGAACAGACACTCAAAAAAAATAATGATGCTAATGAAAAGGATAGTTTAAAAAATGTTTCTTTATTTTGAGTAGGCTAGATTAGGATGGAAAAAGACAGAAGAGAGGGACCATTGAAATAAACAGGCATAGGAAGGCGTTGGCTGAAGACAGGTTTGAATTCGGAGATATATTAGGAAGAATCACCAAGACTTATTAAAAAATCTTTAAATGAACAATTGGTTGCCATGGTGACAGCAGTCATCACATCCACCTAGCACCCTAAATGCAGCCTGCCTTCCTCACTTCCTTGTTGGTAAGAAAACAGATAGTTTTTCTCACATCGTTAAATGATACGTTATTGGCTAAAATGAGCTTCTTCATTAAGTTACTAAATTACTTCATGAAATGAAGCTACAGTGAAATGAAGACCCAAAGTGGGTCTTCTGAATTCAAACTACAGTAAAATACTTATTTCTCTCTGACCCACACCTCTCATCCACCTGAGAAAATCATGGAACTTAACCTCAATCAATCCATTTAACCCCATTTGGCCTCAGTTTCTTTGGTATAAAATGAGGGTTTTCAAAGAGATAAACTAGTTTATTTTCCAGCTCTAAAACTTTGTAGTCTTAAACACCAGTAAAATGAGGACTAAATAGTATACATAGCTCAGATATGTTCAGGAATGTATGGACAGGCCCTTTTAGTCTTTTTGTGCTACAGAGCTGGCAAAGCCTCATTGGAAAGACCAGAAAGGATCAACTGGTGCTAATAACTTGATTTCAAGTTCAAGAATAAGTGGTCATAAAACATGGCTATCAATTAAATTTCCAGACAATGTGGCTTAGATAAGGAAGGATCCAATCCTTAAGGCAGAGAGCATAGGGTTGAATTTGTTGGAGATTCGTGAGAAAAGACCATACTGGACAATGAATGTGCAGTGTCATTTATATTGTCCCCTGGCTCTACTAAAAATTTCAATCGGATTGTGTTTGACTCTCTGATACGTGTTGGACACACAGGACCTACAGTACAGTCCATATTCCTCAATATGACACATTTGGTCCCTAACAATTTTGTCCCTAAGTTTTTTCTACCTTCATTTTACAAATTTCTTGTTATACACAACAAACCCCCAAACTCTGCACTCCAGCTGTATCAAATATCTCGTCAATCTGTAAACATTCATTCATTTATTAGCATGCTTATGTTTATTGAGAACATCCAAAATGGCACACACTCTTCTAGCATTGAGGGAACACTGATGATCAAGACAAAATTTTCCTCCTCATAGGGCTTACATGGGATTTTAGACAAGTCACATAACCTCTCAGAACACCACACAATTAACTAGGGGACAAACTGGAATTTGTCTGCTTGATTTTGAAGTACATTTTTTAAAACCAGTGTTGTAAGCATTTTTAAGAGGGATTCTTAGGTTCTAATTATGAGAATAGAGATGAAAAATACTTCATTCTTCCCATGAGGATCTAGGAGGACTTCAGGGGTGGGTGACTTTTAATCTGAATCTTGAGGAATGACTAATGGTAAAGGGAATTAAAAATAGAGGGAGCAGCATATAAAGAAGCTGTGGGGTGAGGCTTTGAAGTATCTAAGCATGACCAGAAGGTAAACAGAGATCACTGGCTCAGGATCCCTTCTCAGGAATACTTACTCAGATCAACCCAGATTTTCTCTGCAGTCAGGATGAGATCCATTTTCATGGCTAATAATAATTACCTGGAGAGGTTGCATTTAGATTTAAAGGGGATAATAGACAAAGATAATGTATGCCACGGGTCCAGTTTGCAGACTGACACATAGTAGATGTTCAAAAAATACTATTTTTTCTTGTTTATAACAAACTTTCTAGGGTCAGTGACTGGTATAAGGTTGATGCTCAATAAACAAGCATATTGAATGAATAAATCATAAAAATATCAGGCCAGGTCATGACCTCAGGGACAGCAGGGACATCTACTGTTTGAAGAACTGAAGACTACTCAGTAATCAGAGATCAACTGAGCAAAGACACTGTCCATGAATGTTGAGGGCTTTGTGAGTGAAACCCCTAGAAGTGTGCAAGGGCATGTCCATATATGGCTCAAAACACTTTTGAGCCATTTAAAGGTACACTAAGGTTTGGGGGGCTGAAGTTACATGATACTTATCTACTAGTTTTATTGAACTTATTTCTTTGTAGATCCCTCTATGCTAGTGTGATCTGGTATTATGTTTGCTATAATTTTATAGTGCATTGGAATTTCAGAATTAAATGTATCCTAAAGTGGACAAATTGTTTCATTTCTTTGTACATCTGGCCATCTCTTCCACTCAGCCAGCACAAGCAGTCTAGTGACTATGGGAAGCAAACAAGAAGGAGGAAGAAGCTTTTTGAAAGAATAAAATTAGGGAATGTAATTAACATTATAATCCTTTTCCAGTTTCTAGCCCACTTCCCTCATTTTCCTCCAAAGAACCAAAATTTTCACACAGCACTTCCTCCCTGCCCTTTATCTTTCTCCCAGTGATGCTGATTAAACCAAATTTCATCATGTTCAATGAATGTGGGGAAGAAACAGCCAGAGGAGGGTCCTATCACAAAACCTAGTTACATTCCTGGATTTTTCCCATCATCTCCACTTAAAAATAGAGAAAATGCTCACCTGGTGTCCTTTAGCAGGACCTGCTAGTATTTCTGCAAGAAGCAAGGAATGACTTTGTATTAAGCATATAATATTAAGCACTGTGCTTGGCCATGGCACAAAGATAAGGTGAAACATTGCTGATGTCAGGGCAGGAATGGGCAGAGAGCGTGGCAGTGTTAGAGATGGGACCATTAGGAACCCTACTGAGCATTAAGTGCTTAATGGTCGCAACCAAGAGCTATTATTGCCGGGGATGCTATTTAATAGTGCTATTGTTTCTTCTCAGTGGGAGAATTCTTTTCAGCCCTCAATCTAAGCAGGAAATAACTCTACCTGACACACTGGTTTAGCTCTTATCCTATCCAACACAGCCATAGACTTAGGTACCAGGAGTCATCAAGTGCTCAGGTTGAAGAGATAGAGCTGAGGCCTTAAAACAACCTTTCCTGGGTTTAACAAATCAATTCTCCTAACCACCTGCATAATAAGGACCCTGAAGCAAACAGGCGGTAGCCTAATATAGACACTGGGACAAGAAGAACTTGGGACACAATAAGAGGATACACATTTGATAAGAACTCCTCATTGTACTTGGTTAAGAGATATCATAAGTTTCTTGCTGAGAGGAACTGGAGACTTATTCTCAAACCTTAATCACCATTTATAGATGGGGCATAGAAACTTGTGTAGTAAACTGTGTACAGCAGTCCTTAGAGTGTTTGATGCTTTTAAATATCATTACAAAATTCCTAATTGAAGAAATTCCTCTCAGTATTGCTCTATGTAGATACTTGAACTGGATGAATTTTAAAGAATAAGAAATTGGTTTACTTGGTTCCTCCCCTCCCCCACAAAGTCTATTCCCCACATAGTAGCCAGAGATCTTATTGATAATAAATGAAGCCATGGCTCACCTCTAATCAAAAGCCATCAATGGTCTCACATGTCACTCAGAATAAAACTCAAAGTTCTTTCCATGACTTGAAGTCTCTAGATGATCTGACCCTCATCTATCACTCTCATCAGAGAGGCCTTATCTGACCCTCCTATGAAGAGTGGCCGCACCTCACTGCCACTTCTTGTCTTTTACCCTGCCTCATGTTTCATATAGCACTTCCATTCATTGGACATATTAATATTTCTTTCATTATTACCTGTCTCCTTTTTCTACAAAGTAAGCCTTTTTAGATTGGGGACATTTTATGTCCTAAAACATCCAGAAAAGTGCTTGGTAAATAGGAGAACTAAATAGAAATTTGTTGAATTGATAGATTTAAGATCCTTGGTCTACAAATAGGCATAGCAGGTAACCAGCCTGTGTTACAAAAATGTTCTCTTAGTCATTATTTTTCACTGGATGGGCAATATATCATACTTGTTTCTCTATAAATAAATAGATTATAAATGAAAACATTTTCAGTATACTTGGTATGATAACAGCCCGTTTGGACATAATTTTCTGCTTCTGGTTATCTAAGCTCTTCTCTAGACTGTTATTTCATAGGTGCCTACACTTGTAAAGGATCCCTTTACTTACCGTGGAGTTATGCATAGAATATATAAAAATTTAAAAGTACTCCAAAAACATAAATAAAATTGGTATTCAGTCAGTAAGATCCTTGGTTTAGTGAACTAATTAAATTTATAGAAAGACCTAATGCAGTGTATGCCATAGCACAGTCTTTTATAACTTGTCATGTTTTATTCAATTTAAGATTGAGGATAACAGTAAAGAATATCTCATTCATTTAAAAAATTGTGATGGTAATACATTTAAGAAAGTTAAATATTAAGGTAAGACATTTAAAACATGGAAGGAATTGGGATATTAGTAACCAAGTGGATAACAAATAGCTGTTTTCTTTGTTTGCAAGATTACAGAATGTTGGGGATAACTGAAAATTAGCAACTTTAAATTTTACAGGAACTGCATATTTATTATCTTATTTTATTTTCAAAATTATTCCTGTGGGGTTGATATTATTATAAGCCTCTTTTTTTTGGTTGTGGAAACAAGTTCAGAAATGTTAAGC
The DNA here is from genome assembly GCF_937001465.1 of Orcinus orca. Lineage (NCBI taxonomy): Eukaryota > Metazoa > Chordata > Mammalia > Artiodactyla > Delphinidae > Orcinus > Orcinus orca. The sequence goes on from NC_064569.1 coordinate 27,577,423, forward strand.
AATTTCCCCAAAGTGATATGACTTGATGGTAGCAAATCCAGGATTCTAAAGGGAACTCAAATCCATGATTCTAAAGGGCACTCACTTTGAGTTCCTGTGGTTTTCTGCTTTCCTCTGTGACTTTCCCAAATGGAAATACTGCTTCCCATTTTACTAGCCAGAAGAACAAACTCAAATTTGTTTTCATGGCTTTAGATTTCAAAGCTAGCGAATGAAGTACTATATTTCTTACAAAATTTTGTTAAAAATTAGAAAATCAGTTACCTGAATTTTAGTAAGCTATTTAATGCAGTCTATCATAGAGGAAGAGGAGAATATTTTGAACATTCACATTTAAAAATCAACTGCTTATCCTTTTCATTATGTAAGAGAATGTTAAAAATTGAACTAGTTAAATGCAAGAGAGAAAGGAACAGTTTTAACTCAACACTACCTGTAGAATTACACTAAATTCCTAAAACTTGCAACAGACTCACATATATTGCTAGAACATCATGGGGATAAAAAGCTTCTCTCTATGTCCTATAACCTCCAAGCATTACAATACAGAAAGACACAACTGATCCAATTAAATTATACTTCTATATGGATTTTTCACCAATTACATCTAAGAAGAAAATTAGCCTAGAAATTTCCTGAAATAACACTGATTCTGACTGCTGTTTTGAATAAGGCCAAGAGTCATTGCTTAGTTCTTCATGCATTTTTGATAAAAGTTGTTAATAAGATGGATCTGACAGGATTATAAATTTTAAAGGTTTTATACCTATATTTTGTCATAAATATCTTTTTAAAAATGTCTTCAATTTATGTATTTTGAAATTTTAATTTTGTAAACCAAAAGTGAACTTCCATGTTAAAAAAATTAATTCTTTTCATATCTTTTTAGCATGTTTCAAGCATGGTAAAAATCTAACATAGTTCAGGGCAAACTACACTGAACTAAGAGTTTAAATCTAGTTTTGAACCTTCTATTAATCAGTTGTGTGAATTTAAGTGATTTTATTATCACTGGACCTCCATTTGTTAACTATAAAATGAAAGGATCACTTGAACTCTCTACAAATTCTAAAATAATATGATAATAAGATCTAGACTTTCAAAATCCTACTCAGAACATACTCATGAACTTTTACGTTAATATAAAAAGACTTCTGACTCATGCGGTTTAATATAAAAACACTTCTGACTCATGCGGTTTACTCTGCGGTTTACTCTGAGAACAAAATCTCAGATCATTATTTAACACATATTGATTTTACTTATATATAATTATTCCAACTTAGATATTTTATTATACAACCTAAAAGTAACAAAATTGGAGAAGTAAGGAATGCAGGAAGCACATATACTTATATGGAGAGAAAATAGTGTAATAGAAGAACAATGGACAAAAATTAAAATCTGCTTTTTAAAGTTACTATCATAATTAATGGTCACAAAGATCACCACTAACAAGGAAAGGTTAAATTTCCTTTAAAGGTTAAATATTCAGTAGCTTCTACTTAAAAAATAGGGATGTGTAGAGCATTTTATGTGTTTCTAGGTTATATTTCTAAAGAAACTGGACTCACAAATATATGTTTTGAAACCTATAAAATTATCATAAATTGGGGCAAGTTTTAGACTATTCTAAATAAACGATTATTATTAACACTGAAATATTGATTTTTAAAAGGCAGAAATTCAGTTGCGATGAAATGTGAAATTCCAGTGTAAGGAAGCCCTTGGAAATTCTCTGTGTAAAAAAGATTAGAAAATGTTAGGGTGCCTGCCAGCACCGCCTTCCTCACAGTAGAATCAGATCCTAGGAATGGCCGCCGCTGGTGTCTATGTACCCAGGGTGAACTGCAGCAGTCGCTTTCTTCCCTAGGAGACTCTCCAAGGCCAGCAACCATGTGGCTGACAGGATCTTTGTGCTCCAGCCTGGTGTCAGGCCTGAGCCTCTAAGGCGGGAGAGCTGAGTTCAGGACACTGGACCACTAGAGACTTCCCAGCCCCACATAATATCAACTGGCGAGAGCTCTCCCAGATATCTCTGTCTCAGCGCTAAGACCCAGCTCCACCCAATGGCCAGCAAGCTCCAGTGCTGGATGGCCCATGCCAAACAACTAGCAAGACAGGAACACAACCCCACCCTTTAGCAGAGAGCCTGCTTAAAATCATACTAAGTTCACAGACACCCCCAAATATACCACAAGATGCAGCCCTGCTCACCAGACAGACAAGATCCAGCCCCACCCACCAGAACACAGGCACCAGTAACCTCTACCAGGAGGCCGACAAAACCCACTGAACCAAAATCACCCACTAGGGGCAGACACCAAAAACAATGGGAACTACGAACCTGCAGCCTGTGAAAAGGGGACCACAAACACAGTAAGTTAAGCAAAATGAGAAGACAGAGAAACACACAGAACATGAAGGAGCAAGGTAAAAACCCACCAGACCAAACAATAGAAGAAATAGGCAGTCTACCTGAAAAAGAATTCAGAGTAATAATAGTAAAGTTGATCCAGAATCTTGGAAACAGAATGAAGAAAATAAAAGAAACATTTAACAAGGACCTAGAAGAACTAAAGAGCAAACAAATGATGATGAACCACACAATAAATGAAATTAAAAATTCTCTAGAAAGAATCCACAGCAAAATAACTGAGCAGAAGAATGGATAAGTGACCTGGAAGATAAAATAGTGGAAATAACTACTGCAGAGCACAATAAAGAAAAAAGAATGAAGAGAATTAAGGACAGTCTCAGAGACCTCTGGGACAAGATTAAACGCTCCAACATCAAATTATAGGGGCCCCAGAAGAAGAAGAGAAAAAAAAGCGTCTGAGAAAATATTTAAAGATATTATAGTTGAAAACTTCCCTAATATGGGAGAGGAAATAGACAATCAAGTCCAGGAAAAGCAGAGAGTCCTAAACAGGATAAATACAAGGAAAAACATGCCAAGACATATATTAATGAAAGTATCAAAACCTATAAACAAAGAAAAAATATTAAAACCAGCAAGGGAGAAGCAACAAATAACATACAAGGGAATCCCCCTGAGGTTAACAGCTGATCTTTCAGCAGAAATTTTGCAAGCCAGAAGGGAGTGGCAGGACATGTTTAAAGTGATGAAAGGGTAAAACCTACAACCAAGATTACTTTACAGAGCAAGTATCTCATTCAGATCTGATAGAGAAATTAAAATTTTACAGACAAGCAAAAGTTAAGAGAATTCAGCACCACCAAACGAGCTTTACAAAAAATGCTAAAGGAACTTCTCTAGGCAGGAAAAACAAGAGAAGGAAAAGACCTACAATAATAAACCCACAACAATTAAGAAAATGGTAATAGGAACATACATATTGATAACTACCTTAAATATAAATGGATTAAATGCTCCAACCAAAAGATATACACTGGCTGAGTGGATACAAAAACAAGACCTGTATATATATATATATATTGTCTACAAGGGACCCACTTCAGAGCTAGGGACACATACAGACTGAAAATGAGGGGATGGAAAAAGATATTCCATGCGAATGGAAATCAAAAGAAAGCTGGAGTAGCAATTCTCATATCGGACAAAATAGACTTTAAAATAAAGGCTATTACAAGAGAAAAAGGACACTACATAATGATCAAGAGATCAATCCAAGAAGAAGATATAACAATTGTAAATATTTATGCACCCAACGTAGGAGCACCTCATTTCATAAGGCAAATATGAACAGCCATAAAAGGGTAAATTGACAGTGACACAATCATAGTAGGGGACTTTAACACTCCACTTTCACCAATGGACAGATCATCCAAAATGAAAATAAATAAGGAAACACAAGCTTTAAATGATACATTAAACAAGATGGACTTCATTGATATTTATAGGACATTCCCTCCAAAAACAGCAGATTACACTTTTTTTTCAAGTGCTCATGGAACACTCTCCAGGACAGACCATATCTTGGGTCACAAATCAAGCCTTGATAAATTTAAGAAAATTGAAATCATATCAAATATCTTTTCCGACCACAACGCTATGAGACTAGATTTAAATTACAGGGGAAAAATCTGTTAAAAATACAAACACATAGAGGCTAAACAATACACTACTAAATAACCAAGAAATCACTGAAGAAATCAAAGAGGAAATCAAAAAATACCTAGAAACAAATGACAATGAAAACATGACAACCCAATACCTATGGGATGCAGCAAAAGCTGTTCTAAAAGGGAAGTTTATGGCAATACAATCCTACCTCAAGAAACAAGAAACATCTCAAATAAACAACCTAACCTTACACCTAAAGCAATTAAGGAAAGAACAAAAATAACCCCAAGTTAGCAGAAGGAAAGAAAACACAAAGATCAGATCAGAAATAAATGAAAAAGAAATGAAGGGAATGATAACAAAGATCAATAAAACTAAAATCTGGTTCTTTGAGAAGATAAACAAAACTGATAAACCGTTAGCCACACTCATTAAGAAAAAAAGGGAGAAGATGCAAATCAATAAAATTAGAAATGAAAAAGAAGTAACAGCTGACACTACAGAAATACAAAGGATCATGAGAGATTACTACAAGCAAACATATGCCAATAAAATGGACAACGTGGAAGAAATGGACAAATTCTTAGAAAAGCACAATCTTTCAAGACTGAACCAGGAATAAGTAGAAAATACAAACAGACCAAACCCAAGCACTGAAATTGAAACTGTGATGAAAATCGTCCAACAAACAAAAGCTGAGGGCCAGATGGCTTCACGGGTGAATTCTATCAAACATTTAGAGAACAGCAATGACCTATTCTTCTCAAATTCTTCCAAAATATAGCAGAGGGAGGAACACTCCCAAACTCATTCTATGACGCCACCATCAACCTGATGCCAAAACCAGACAAAGATGTCACACACACACACAAAACTATAGCCCAATATTACTCATGAACATAGATGCAAAAATCCTCAACAAAATACTAGCAAACAGCATCCAACAGCACATTAACAGGATCATACACCATGATCAATTGTTTTTTTCCCCAGGAATGCAAGGATTCTTCAATATACGCAAATCACTCAATATGGTACACCATATTAACAAACTGAAGGATAGAAACCATATGATAATCTCAATAGATGCAGATAAAACTTCTGACAGAATTCAACACCCATTTATAATAAAAACCCTCCAGAAAGTAGGCATACAGGAAATTTACCTCAACATAATAAAGGCCATATATGACAAACCCACAGCCAATATCATTCTCAATGGTGAAAAATGGCAAACATTTCCTCTAAGATCAGAAACAAGAAAAAGATGCCCACTCTCACCCCTATTATTCAACATAGTTTTGGAAGTTTTAGCCACAGCAATCAGAGAAGAAAAAGAAATAAAAGGAATGCAAATCGGAAAAGAAGTAAAGCTGTCACTGTTTGCAGATGACATGATACTATAAATGGAGAATCCTAAAGATGCTACCAGAAAACTACTAGAGCTAGTCGATGAGTTTGGTAAAAGAGCAGGATACAAAATTAATGCACAGAAATCTCTTGCATTCCTATACACTCATGATGAAAAATCTGAAAGAGAAATGAAGGAAACACTCCCATTTACCATTGCAACAAAAAGAATAAAATACCTAGGAAAAAACATACCTAGGAGACAAAAGACCTGTATGCAGAAAACTATAAGACACTGATGAAAGAAATTAAAGATTATACAAACAGATGGAGAGATATACCATGTTCTTGGATTGGAAGAATCAATATTGTGAAAATGTCTATACTACTTAAAGCCAACTACAGATTCAGTGCAATCCATGTCAAACTACCAATGGCATTTTTCCCAGAACTAGAACAAAAAATTTTACAATTTGTATGGAAACACAAAAGACCCCAAATAGCCAAAGCAATCTTGAGAAAGAAGAATGGAGCTGGAGGAATCAGGCTCCCTGACTTCAGACTAACCTCTAAAGCTACAATAATCAAGACAGTATGGTACTAGCACAAAAACAGAAATATAGATCAATGAACAGAATAGAAAACCCAGAGATAAACCCATGCACAAATGGCCACTGTACCTTTGATAAAGGAGGCAAGAATATACAATAGAGAAAAGACACCCTCTTCAATAAGTGGTGCTGGGAAAACTGGAGAACTACATATAAAAGAATGAAATTAGAACACTCCCTAACACTATACACAAAAATAAACTCAAAATGGTTTAAAGACCTCAATGTAAGGCCAGACACTATCAAAATCTTAGAGGAAAACATAGGCAGAACACTCTATGACATAAATCACAGCAAGATCCTTTTTGAACCACCTCCTAGAGAAATGGAAATAAAAACAAAAATAAACAAATGGGACCTAATGAAACTTACAAGCTTTTGCACAGCAAAGGAAACCATAAATAAGACCAAAAGACAACCCTCAGAATGGGAGAAAATATTTGCAAATGAAGCAACTGACAAAGGATTAATCTCCAAAATATACAAGGAGCTCATGCAGCTCAATATCAAAAATACCAAGAACCCAATCCAAAAATGGGCAGAAGACCTAAATAGATATTTCTCCAAAGAAGATATACAGATTGCCAACACGGGAAAGGATACTCAACATCACTAATCATTAGAAATGCAAATCAAAACTGTAATGAGGTATCACCTCACACCCATCAGAATGGCCATCAACCAAAAATCTACAAACAATAAATGCTGGAGAGGGTGCGGAGAAAAGGGAACACTCTTGCTCTGTTGGTGGGAATGTAAATTGATACAGCCACTATGGAGGTTCTTTAAAAAACTAAATATAGAACTACCATGTGACCCAGCAATCCCACTACTGGGCATATACCCTGAGAAAACCATAATTCAAAAAGACACATGTACCACAATGTTCATTGCAGCTGTATTTACAATAACCAGGACATGGAAGCAACCTACGTGTCCATTGACAGATGCATGGAAAAAGAAGATGTGGCACATATATACAGTGGAATATTACTCAGCCATAAGAAGAAACAAAACTGAGTTATTTGTAGTGAGGTGGATGGACCTAGAGTCTATCATACAGATTGAAGTAAGTCAGAAAGAGGAAAACAAATACTGTAGTCTAACACATATATATGGAATCTAAAAAAAAAATAAAATGGTTCTGAAGAACCTAGGGGCAGGACAGGAATAAAGACCCAGACCTAGAGAATGGACTTGATGACATGGGGGTGGGGATGTGTAAGCTGGGACGAAGTGAGAGAGAAGCACTCACATATATACACTACCAAATGTAAAATAGCTAGCTAGTGGGAAGCAGCTGCATTGCACGGGGAGATCAGCTTGATGCTTTGTGACCACCTAGAAAGGTGTCATAAGGAGGGTGGGAGAGAGACACAAGAGGGAGGGGATATGGGGATATATGTATACATATAGCTGATTCACTTTTTTATACAGCAGAAACTAATACAACAGTGTAAAGCAATTATACTCCAATAATGATGTTAAAAAAAACAAAAGATTAGAAAATTTCAACAATGTAATGGTTCTTTTTGTGGTTGAAGGCCTTGTCTTATTATCAAGAATTTAATGGATTAATTTAGCTTCCCTAAAGGTAATAAACACACGAAACATCTTAGACACATGGCATGGTCTAAGAACGTTACAGGAAATTAAACTGTTTGTAATCAGGAATCATTTCCTTTCTTTGTGGTATCATTCAAGGATACAAGAAGAAACAAACGACACACACAAATTAGAGTAATTCCAGAGGGCTTAATGATGGGCCCATCTACAGTGATGTGAGCAGGAAGTATGGAAATCACAAGAGATGGTGTGGTGCCCTGGTGCGGGTAAGAGTAGAGGTGGTAATGACCCCTATGTCTGAAAGGGCAAGGGGGTGGGGACATTTACCTGAATTCAGAAAGAAGTGGTAATAAGAATAGCCTAATTTGAGAGGAACGGTACCCTCAGCTAAAGGACATAGCCATCCTGAGGCAATCTCTCAGAGAAAGATCTAAAGAGAATACATATCCAAATGTCATTCTCCTTCTGTCCTAACAGCTCTTGCCAGAACTCAGAGAGCAGAGTTTGCGGACAAATAGGCCAGCCACTTAAGGCACCGAACAGGGTGAAGAATATTGGAAAGGAACATACGGAAGATAACCAGTGTCATTAACTCTTGAGGTTTCATAAGATACACTTTATAAGTGCATGCAGAGGTTGGTGAGGGGAACAAGAGGAGGAGACATGCCCAGTGGGAAAGGAAGAGTCAAGTCAGGTGGGAGATGAGGGGCATGCTAGCTATCAGTGTGAGTATATATATCATAAAAGAAGAAATAGTATCTACTCACTGAATCAGAGCATACAGTAACTAAATAGATTTAAATTATCTCTCACACAAAACTTTCCAACCTAAATAGAAAAGCATACCACCTAAAACTATCTTCACTATTATAATAGGACATAGCCATTTTTAGCACCAAGATCTTCTTTCCTGTTTAATATGTCAACTACAACAACCAAAACCATATTCCAGTGATATCATTCTGTTTATACTTCTTGGCTGCTAATGTATACTGAGCATTTGCAAACGTCTGGCTCTATGCTAGGCACCTATTTAGTCTATTCAACAAACTATGGTTCACCTTCTCATAATCCCCATTTTGCAGATAAGATAATTAAGACTTAGAGAGATCTAGTAACTTGCTCAAAGACATACAGATAAATGACACAGCAAGGATGCAAAGCCATGGTCAGTTTGTTCCAGAGTCCACAACAATGATTATATTAGCCTTTTATTAGCAGTTTAAGTATTACATTCCTGTAATATTCATTACAGCATTCTGCTGCACAAAACAAAAATTCAAAGTTAATGCATATCTAAAAGTTAAATTTTGAATCATAATATTTGAGGTTGTTTAAAAAGCAAGATGATTTTTTTTGCCTATATTCATAGCATCTACATAATTTCCCATTTAAGTTCCTACATTGTTCTAAATGTAAAGAGTGCAATTGCCATGTAGCTTGTCTACCATTCATGGGCCACTATCTCTCTCTGTCTTTCTCTGTCTCTGTCTCTGCCTGTAGTTGAGAGGAAGTGAAGTCTAGTCACTAAAGAACTTAGGCTTTGGTGATTTATTGAAAATAAAATATTTGTGAGACAAAGTCCCTTTTAACAGTCTGTTGTTAAAAGTTGAGTAGGGGCTTCCCTGGTGGTGCAGTGGTTGGGGGTCCACCTGCCGATGCAGGGGACAGGGGTTCGGGCCGCAGTCCGGGAAGATCCCGCATGCCGCAGAGTGGCTGGGCCTGTGAGCCATGGCCACTGAGCCTGCGGGTCTGGAGCCTGTGCTCTGCAATGGGAGAGGCCACAACAGTGAGAGGCCCGTGTACCGCAAAAAAAAAAAAAAAAAAAAAAAGTTGAGTAGGTGTTGGGGTGAAGGGCAAAATGGCAGGATAAGAAGACCCTAAGCTCACCTTCTCCCACAGACATACTGAATCTACACTTTACATATACAGTATTTCCTCCAGAAGACCTGAGGACTGATTGAACAGCTACTGCACATAAAAAGACCATATAGAAATGGGTAGGAAAGACAGAGACATGGTATCTATGGGAACCACACCCTCATTGCAGTAACCTGCAGTAGGGGGAGATATTGCTGAGGGGCCCAGGCACATACTCACCTGTTCTGGGATACCGTGAAAAAAATGGCAGTTTAAAGAGCATCTAAACTATATGAAAAGAAAATCCATTTACTAATCCTAGAGATTCTGCCAAATGAGCAGGGCACTACTGGCCCCTCTCTGGGGTCAGAGGTACCAGGGACTCACCATTGTTTGAGTCCCTCTGGGACTCCTCCCAGCCCATACCCACTCCAGCACCAGCCCCAGCCATCCTGCCAAGGTGACATCCAGTGTAGCACTCCCAAAGTACTGCCCTCCAGACTGACCCGAACCAGCTTCAGTGCCCCACCAAAGTGGCCTCAGGCACAGCACTACCCAGAAACCACACTTGGCCTGGACTGCTCCCACTCCAGCCAGCCTACCAAAGCCACTAGGCACAAGCAATATACACAGGAGATTCAGCCACACAGGCAACTCCATCAAGACTGTAGAGAATTAGCTGTTTTGCCTAATTCATAGAAACAAAAACTAAAGTCAAACAAAATGAGGAGACAGAAGAATATGTTCTAAACAAAAGAACAAAATAAAACCCCAGAGAAAACCCTGATGAAATGGGAACAAGTAATTTAACTGAAAGAGTTCATAGAAACAGTCACAAGAATGTCCACCCAACTCAGGAAAAGAATGGGAAAATTCAGTGAGAACTTCACAAAGACTTAGAAAATATAATAATGAATCAATCAGAAATGAAGAGTACAATAAATGAAATAAAAATACACTAGAGGAAATCAACAGCAGATTATATGACAAAGAAAAACAAGCAATATAAAAGATAGAATAGTAAAATCACCCAATAAAAACAGCAAATAGAAGAAAGGATTTTCTTTTTTAAATGAGGAGAGTTTAGGGGACCTTACCTCTAGGATAAAAATCAAGCATTATAACATTTACAGAGTTCCCAGAAAAAGGAGAGAAAGACAAAGAGACGGAAAATGTATTTGAAGAAATAATGGTTGAAAACTTCCCTAACCTGTGCACATCCAGGTATAGGAAGCACTGACAGTCCCAAACAAGATGAACCTAAAGATATCCACACCAAGGCATATTATAATTAAAATGGAAAAAGTTAAAGATAAAGAGAGAATGATCAAGTTGGATTCATTCCAGGGATGCAAGGATGGTACAATACACACAAATTAATCAATGTGATACACCATATTAACAAAACAAAGGATAAAAATCATATGATCATCTCAATAGGTACTGAAAAACCATTTGATAAAATTCAAAATTAATTTATGATAAAAACTCTCATCAAAGTGGGCCTAGAAGGAGTATACCTCAACATACTAAAGGCCATATATGATAAACCCATAGCTAATATCATACTCAATGGTGAAAAGTTGAAAGCATTTGCTTTAAGATCAGGAATAAGACAAAGATGCCCATTCTTGCCACTTTTATGCAACATAGTACTGGAACTTCTAGCCACAATAATTAGTCAAGAAAAAGAAATAAAAGTCATCCAAATTGGAAAGGAAGAAGTAAAACTGTCACTGTTTTCAGATGATCTGACACTATATATAATGTCAAAGACTCCACCAAAAAAGTAGTAGGACTAATAAAAGAATTCAGTAATGTTGAAGGATAAAAATCTAATATACAGGGGCTTCCCTGGTGGCACAGTGGTTGAGAGTCTGCCTGCCAATGCAGGGGACACGGGTTCGTGCCCCGGTCCGGGAAGATCCCACATGCCACGGAGCGGCTGGGCCCATGAGCCATGGCCACTGAGCCTGCACATTCGGAGCCTGTGCTCTGCAATGGGAGAGGCCACAAGAGTGAGAGACCCATGTACTGCAAAAAAAAAACCCTAATATACAGAAATCTGTTGCATTTTATACACTAATAACAAACTGTCAGAAAGAGAACTAAAGAAAAGCATCCTATTTAAAACTGCATCAAAAGGATAAAATATCTAGGAATAAATTTAACCAAGAAGGTGAAAGATCTTTACTCTGAAAACTCCAAGACTTTGAGGAAAGAAATTGAAGACAATACAAATAAATGGAAAAATATACTGTGTTCATGAATTGGATGAATCAATACAATTAAAATGTCCATACTACCCAAAGCAATCTACAGACTCAGTGCAATACCTATGAAAATACCAATGGCATTTTTTACAGAACTAGGACTAATAACACTAAAATTTTTATGGAACCACAAAAAACCTTGAATAGCCAAAGCAATTTTGGGAAAGAAGAACAAAGCTGGAGGTATCATGCTCCCTGACTTCAAACTATTCTGCAAAGCTACAGTAATCAAAACTGTATGGTGCTGGCACAAAAACAATCAATGGAACAGAATAGAGAGTTCAGAAATGAACTCACACTTAGCTAGGCAATTAATCTACATCAAAGGAGGCAAGAAAATACAATGAGATAAAGCTTCTTCAATAAATGTTGTTGGAAACCTGGACAGCTACATTCAAAAGAATCAAATTGATTCTTTATATGGTGATCACACCATATAAAGAAATAAACTCCAAATGGATTAAAGACCTAAATGTAAGAAACAAAACCATACAATTCCTAGAAGAAAACAGGCAGTAACTTCTTTGATATTGGTTTAGCAATATTTTTTTGGATGTGTCTCCTCAGGCAAGGAAACCAAAAGCATAATTAAACCAATAGGACTAGATCAAACTAAAAAAGCTTTTGCACAGGGAAGGAAACGATTAACAAAACAAAAAGGCTGCCTACTGAGTGGGAGAAGATATCTGCAAATCATATATATGAAAAGGGGTTAATAGCCAAAATATACAAAGAACTCATACAACTCAACATTGAAAAAGCAAACAACGTGATTAAAAATTGGGAAGAGGACATGAATAGACATTTTTCAAACGAAAACATACTGTTGGCCAATAAACACATGTAAAGGTGTTCAACATCACTAATCATTAGGGAAATGCAAGTCAAAAACCACAATGAGATACCACCTCACACCTGTCAGAATGGCAATTATCAAAAGACAAGAAAAAATTTTTGGTGAGGACATGGAGAAAAGAGAATACAATGCTGGTGGAAATTGTAACTTGGTGCAACCACTGTAGAAAACAGTGTGGAGGTTCCTTTAAAAAATGAAAAAATAGAACTACCATATGGGCCAGCAATTACACTACTGGGTATTATCTGAAGAAAACAAAAACACTCTTTTGAAAATATATATGCAACTCTATGTTCATTGCAGCATTATTTACAGTAGCCAAGATATGGAAGCCACCTGTTTTCATTGATAGATAAATGGATAAAGAAGATGTGGTATAGATGTATACAATGGAATACTACTCAGTCATAGAAAAAGAATAAAATCTTGTCATTTGCAATAATATGGATAGAACTTGAGGGTATTATGCTAAATGAAATAAATCAGAAAGAGAAAGACAAATACCATGTAATTTCACTCATATGTGGAATCTAAAAACAAAACAAACACAACAAAACAGAAATATACTCACAGATACAAAGAACAAACTGGTGGTTGCCGGAAGGGAGGGACAAATAACCGCAAAATTTATATGGAACCACAAAAGACCCAGAATTGCCAAAGCAATGTTGAGGAAAAATAACAAAGCTGGAGGCATAACCCTTCCAGACTTCAGACAATACTACAAAGCTACAGTAATCAGAACAGCATGGTATTGGCACACAAAAAAGACAAAGATCAATGGAACAGAATAGAGAGGCAGAAATAAACCCACATGCCTACAGTCAATCTTCAACAAAGGAGGCAAGAATATACAGTGGAGAAAAGACAGTCTCTTCAGCAAATGGTATTGGGAAAGCTGGACAACCCCACGTAAATCAGTGAAATTAGAACACTCCCCCACATCATACACAAAAATGAACTCAAAATGGCTCAAAGACTTAAATATAAGACATGACACCATAAAACTCCTAGAAAAGAACATAGGCAAAACATTCTCTGACATAAGTTGTAGCAATGTTTTCTTAGGTCAGTCTCCCAACGCAATAGAAATAAAAGCAAAAATAAACAAATGGGACCTAAGCAAACTTATAAGCTTTTGCACAGCAAAGGAAACTATAAACAAAATGAAAAGACAACCTACGTACTGGGAGAAAATATTTGCAAAGATGCAACTGACAAGGGTTTAATTTCCAAAATATACAAACAGCTCATACAACTCAAAAACAAAAACAAAAACCCACTCAAAAAATGGACAGGAGACCTAAATAGACATTTCTCCAAAGAAGATATGCAAAGAAGACAATAGGCATGTTCTCCACTATGGAGAACAGTATGGAGGTTCCTTAAAAAACTACAAATAGAACTACCATATGACCCAGCAATCCCACTACTGGACATATACCCTGAGAAAACCATAATTCAAAAAGAGTCATGTACCAAAGTGTTCACTGCAGCTCTATTTACAATAGCCCGGAGATGGAAACAACCTAAGTGTCCATCATTGGATGAATGATAAAGAAGATGTGGCACATATATACAATGGAATATTACTCAGCCATAAAAAGAGATGAAATTGAGCTATTTGTAATGAGGTGGATAGACCTAGAGTCTGTCCTACAGAGTGAAGTAAGTCAGAAGGAGAGAGACAAATACCGTATGCTAACACATATATATGGAATTTAAGAAAAAAAATGTCATGAAGAACGTAGGGGTAAGACAGGAATAAAGACACAGACCTACTAGAGAATGGACTTGAGCATATGGGGAGGGGTAGGGTAAGCTGTGACAAAGAAAGAGAGAGGCATGGACATATATACACTACCAAACGTAAGGTAGATAGGTAGTGGGAAGCAGCCGCATAGCACAGGGAGATCAGCTCGGTGCTTTGTGACCGCCTGGAGGGGTGGGATAGGGAGGGTGGGAAGGAGGGAGAGGCAAGAGGGAAGAGATATGGGAACATATGTATATGTATAACTGATTCATTTTGTTGTAAAGCAGAAACTAACACACCATTTTAAAGCAATTATACTCCAATAAAGATTTTTAAAAAAAGAAGACAATAGGCATGTGAAAAGATGCTCAATATCGCTAATTATCAGAGAAATGCAAATCAAAACTACAATGAGGTATCATGTCACATCAGTCAGAATGGCCATTATTAAAATGTCTACAAACAAATGCTGGCTAAGGTGTGGAGAAAAGGGAATCCTCCTACACTGTTGGTGGGAATGTAAATTGGTGCAGCCACTATGGAAAACAGTATGGAGTTTCCTTAAAAAACTAAAAATAGAGGCACCATATGATCCAGCAATCTCACTCCTGGGCATAAATCCAGAAAAGAGGAAAGCTCTAATTTGAAGAGATACGTGCACCTCAATGTTTGTAGTGGCACTATTTACAATAGCCAAGACATGGAAGCAACCTAAACATCCATCAACAGATAAATGCATAAAGAAGATGTAATATATATATATATATATATATATATATATATAGAGAGAGAGAGAGAGAGAGAGAGAGAGAGAGAGAGAGATACACACACACATATATACACATATGGTGAAATAGGAATAATACTTAGCCATAATAAAGAATGAAATAAAGAGACTGTCATACTAAATGAAGTAAGTCACACAGAGAAAGACAAATATTATATGCTTTCACTGATAAGTGGGATCTAAAAAATAGTATAAATGAACTTTACAAAAGAGAAATATTCAAAAAAATAATATTTGATAGACACTTAGTTAGAAGATAATAGATTCAAGCATTTTATAGCTATAAACCAGGTCAATGTGGTTACACACACACACACACACACACACACACACACAACTTCCTCCCTTGAGAATTCCTAAGTGTCTAGAACATAGTTGGTGCTGAAAAAATGTTATTTGAATAGATGAGTAAATAAATAAATACGCAAAATGAAGTGGTTCTGTTCTAAAGAAGGAAAGCTTTTCCTTATCTATGTAAACTTTCAATGGATTCTTGAGTGTGTATAAGAAAACTACATTTATATATTCAAAATACATTAGTCGTTATTATACAGGACTTTTTGAAAAAATGTTAATTAAAATCTGAATAATATTATTCTCGCATAGTTTAAGCTTAAAATGTATATAAAGGAATATGTTGCAAATCATTCCTTCTCCATATTCATCCAGCTTCTACTTTTTTTGCCAATAGGTTAGCAACTGTTATTAAATTCTTGTGTCTCCTCATATAGAACTTTTTTTGTATATATAACTGAATATGAATATATATTTCTCTTTCCCATTACAGAAGTAGAGGCATAGGGTACACACTG
The DNA here is from genome assembly GCF_937001465.1 of Orcinus orca. NCBI lineage: Eukaryota > Metazoa > Chordata > Mammalia > Artiodactyla > Delphinidae > Orcinus > Orcinus orca. The sequence goes on from NC_064569.1 coordinate 27,593,339, forward strand.
TCCTCCAATGTGATTTTCCCTATGTTGAAGATATTTATGTTAGTTGAAGAGCTGACTGGCTTGCCATATTTGTAATATACAGCTCTAAAGTGAAAACTAATTTTTTGCACAGAATAAAGACACGCCTTTATTGTTTTCTTTTCGTTCAACCTGAAATTTAAAAAAAACCTGCTAATTCCTGATAAAAATATTAACCCCTCTTGCATAGAAATAATTTATTGGTAATAAAATTATAAATACATGATACGTGCCTCTTGTTTCAACCATTTAGGATTTTTTAACAATAAATTTAAAATATTTCTGGTTTATTTTACATATGAAATTGTGCTACACACTGAATAATTTTTGCCTACAGAAAGCAGTTAATGTCAACAAATATAACCAAGCATATCAAAAGGTACATCATTGCACTGTTCTTTTTTTCTTCTGGGAGATTTTTACTAACATACATTCTTTCACTTGGCCTTATATGCAAATATGCTAAGTTATTTATTCAACAAGTATTTAGTGAGGGCATATGACTACATTACTTTCTTTCCTTTCTCCTTCTTTCTAGAACATTCTATAATTTCTGTGTGAAATTACTTAAAATTAAAGACGTGTGAGTAGGAAAAGACAGTTTCTTAAGCAAATTTCAACTCACATTATTTTTTTCATTTTTATTAATCTGAGAATATAAAATTGTTTAATAATTTTTCAAAAGCTTAAGAGAAGTTTTAATTAAATACTACTTTAACCATAAAGATGATGCTAGTGTATATTGTGAACTTTGGTCCCGTAGTCAAGAAATTTAGGTTTCATCACTATCTTCGCAACAAAAAAGTCATAAACAGTATCTAGAACAGTGTGTGGCTCAGTGTTCCAGTTAAAGAGAAACGTCGTTTGACTAGAATAATTTAATAATACATTTTATTATCTGCATACTTCCTTTCATATCCAGAATACTGAAATGAAAATGTCTATGCTGTGGTAGGCAGAATAAAGGCATCCCTAAAGATGGCTGCTTCCTAATATCCTGACCTGAGTATGCTACCTACATGGCAAAAAGGACTTTGCAGATGTAATTAAGATTATAAACCCTGAGATGGGAAGCTTACCCTAGATTGCTCACGTGGGCTAAATCTAAACCAAGGAATGCCCGTGACTGCTAGAATCTGGAAAAGGCAAGGAAATGGACCACCTTAGAGGCTCCAGAAAGGAACAGAGCCCTGCCAATACCTTGATTTTAGTCCAATAAGACCTATGTTGGACTTCTAACCTACAGAAATATGAGGTGATAAACTTGTGTTATTTTAAGACACTACATTTGTGGTAATTTTTACAGCAGAAATAAAAATTTAATACTTCAAGCACATGGGAGAGTTGAAAATAAAATTGAAGAATTCATTAATATTTACCAAAAAACCCAGTTTATGTTCTATTAGCAGTCAAAAATTGAAGCTTCCACAAGGGATTCTTACTGTTTTTTAAGGACCAGTATGGAATACAAAAACTTATGAATGTAAAAAAATAATCCACTGTCAATCACCTATAAAATTATGTAAATTTTTAGACTTCATTTAGGGGTTACTTACCTGTACCCAAATATATGAACAAAACAGTTTTTTATGGTAACGTTTGTTGCATCCCTAGTACTTACAGTACATCAAACACAGGGTAGGCAATCAGCAAATAATTGTTGAATGAATAAAAGAAGGACTAATATAAGATTGGCAAATCAAGAGAAATAACCTAATAATTAATAATTATCTGCATTTGTAGAATTCTACAGAAGGTGTCATATATTTAAAACAGTAAAATTCACTCTTCACCACTTTTATCCCTGTAGGAATATAAGTAATAAAGTGAAAAAAAAATGAAATCAAAAGAGCCCCAATGTGCCTTTGAAATATAATCCAGTTTGTTCCCTAATAGATTATCATAGTGGAGACCATGAAATAAAAACCCAATAATGAAAATTTAATAACCCTAAATACTGGTTGTACTTAGTAAAACATTAATAAAGGGAAAATACAAAAGGAGCTATTTTGCATTTTAAAAAGTTTTCTTATTTTTTAAATAATCCCTGTCACTGTCTAAAACTTCAACATTTCTAGTTTATAATTTGTGGTAAAACTTAGACAAAAGATGTTAAGACAACCTGGTAGTAAAAAATTAAATGCCTTCATTTAAAAACTAATAAATGAAAAAAATTTAGCAATCTAACCTCCAAAGAGACCAGTTCCCTAACTGTGTTTCTCTAATTCTATTCTGGACAAATAATCTTGAATAAAAAAGAGATTTATGTATAGAGAATGCAACAAATTTTTAGTCTAACAAAATTTATGCCTAATTCAAATGTCCAATAAAAAAAGAATGGTTAGGAAAATGGATCATATATTTAAACATCATGTACTAAAACATATATAGCACAAAAAAAGTGAGTGTGAAAAAATTTAAACTTGGTTTGATCTTAATTATTTTAAAACATTCATAGAAAAAAAAGTAGAAAGAAATATGCCAAGTTTTTACATATAATTCATGGCATTATGGATTATTTAATTTTATGTTTTTTACCCTGTTTCTAAAATTTTCAATATTAAATTATTTTATAATCAGAAAAAGCATTTTGTAATGTAAAGGAAAAGTTCTAATGTAAACAATTACTTCTTGATCATTCAGCATTTCAAATGCTATAATCTTATCAATTCCACAAAATCTCCTGAAGGAATGGGCTGTTTTAGACCAAATCAAGGAGTTTCCAGTGGCATCAAAGTACGTTTTAGGTTTAATCTGAGGAACAAAATCATCTTAAATAATGAAAGTCAATAATAACTATGAGGAAATTGAGTGCTGATAATAGGTTACAGATAAATATTTTACAAGAGAAAAAGCCTATTTTTGGCAAATTACCAGAAATGTCCAATACAGTGAAGTAATGAATTTCCCCAAACAGGAAGTGTAGAAACAAAGGTTAGATGTTGAAGGAAAAGATTATTTTATTTATACAATCACTAATGTTACCTACATAGTGTTAAGTGTCTGAATTATTATGTATGTATGTAATCACATACTCTGTTTGCAGGTATTTAGGACATAAATTCCCTAATAGAATTAGGGAATTAGTAGAACTAATGTGGGTAAAAATTAGTTTTATATATCACTGCAGGTCAAATAAAAAGGAATACATTGGTGGAATTATAACTTACTGTGGTAGCACAATGAATATCTTTCCATACTGTGGCTTCCCTGGAGAGATCAGAGGCTTCAAACAAATTATCAAAAATCACTTCCCCAATCATGTCATGTCTAGAAAATCTGTCAAAATCATACACACCGAAATGTAGTTTTCGGTTGCTTAGTTGATCATATACTACAGGAAACTGAAAAGTTTCATCAAACACAGGATTTAAAGTTTTTCTGTGCACACGGGTCTGAAATTTCTTTTTCCTATCTGGAAGAAGATACATCTTCACGTAAGGGTCAGAAGTTCCTGTGAAGTCTTTAGCACGGAGATCTAAGGCTTTGATAATTTTAACAACTAGAAGTTCATTTTCATAATCATACTGGAGGGTGAAGTTAAGCTTCCCACAGGTTTTGACATCTTCTTTCTTGTTGCCCTCAGAGTCAACTGATTTCTGTTTGTAGAGCTCTGGTTTTATTCTCCCAATGCTGGTTGTTGTTTCTCCTCTTTGTAAAATGGGTTCTGTGCCCATGCCAAAATCAACACTGGAAACCTGCATTTGCCTTGGTAGGTGTCTTCTGAAGGAATTGTGTCTGTACACACACACATACACACAAAATCGTTTAAGTAGATCATTTTGATGATAATGTTATATACAGTGGCATATAAACTCTACCCCACACCCAGGATAATGGGAGCATTATATCTACAGCAATAAACAGATGGATACACACACACACACACACACACACACACGAGTTACTTTTGAAAAACCAGGAATGCAATATTCAAAGAAAAACTCTCCTAAAATTATAGAAATACCTAAAACACACATATGTACATTTTTATGAGCTTTTGGTATTTTTATGTACCATAATAAGCACAAAACTTTTAAACACAATTGTAAAGAAAGATGATTACCAAAAAAGTTCAATATTCTACAAAATGTTACCTGGGTGTATCTAGATGTAAACATTATGTAAACAAATCATTCAAATGGCTGATTTCTTTTCATCTGGATATTTTGGTCTTATGAATTTCCCATTTTAGTGATGACAATATTTAAAAACATAAGTCCACATATTCTTATGCTGTGTTATTTCTAATACTTAAGATAACTAGATGAATGTGTATTTTTCAAAAGAATATATAGTTATGACAGAAAAAAATGAGTACATTTTCCTTTTTTCAACATGGAGTGGGCTTCAGAAACTCTTAAGGATTAAAAGACTGTAGAATTTTAGAGTTTGGGGCTAAATAATAGTTCTTAAAATTCAAACTGAATGTCCTATACTCACTGTTACTATTTATCTCTCCAACATTTCCAGAACATTAGGTATATCAGCTTACTAATGGCTCATAAATGTGACTTGCATTAAGATCTGCTTCTCATAGTTTCTCCATGATTTCTAGCGTGAGCTATGTCAACTTATGTGTTTCCTCAAGGTCTGGTTCCAGGTCTTTTGTTCTTTTCTCTTCTCAATCACTCCATCAGACTAATAATCAGTTTTGGGGCTATAATTACTACCTTTAATCTGGTGATTCCCTAGATATATCTCAGATAGACAAAATCCTAGTTCCATATCTCTTTGTCTTGAAGGGGGATTTCTAAACAAATGTCCTAATTTTGCCCCAAACTCAAGCAAACTAATTATTTTCTCTATTTTGCTTTCAAACCAGTTCACTCTTCCACAATCTCTGACAATAGCTCTAACATTTTTGTCAGTCACTTATGCTTGGAATCCTGCATTATGCTTGTTTGAATCACTTTTCCTTTATTTCATGGGATTTGCTTAATTTTCTAAGTCCTGTTGATTTTTTGCTTTGAGACATCTCATATAATTGTCCATTCTACTCTATTTCCATTGCTATTTGGTCCATATCCTCATCATCTCATACTTTGCTTTCTACAGTAGCCTTCAGCTTGGCTTTCCTTCTTTCATCTCTCTCTTAAATTCAATGTCTCTCCAGCACTTACTTCAAAATCCTTTATGCTTGTTGTTATACCTTTTTCCACTTGATCATAATTGAAAAATTATTTCTATATAAAGAAACAAACTAGGATAACTTTATCTCAGATGAGGGAATAAGCTCCTAATTAAAACTATACTGAATTTAAGACCCAATATTTTAGTTTCAGTATCTAAGTGAGTATATACGTAAAAGTCTTTACTAAGTTACTTAAAGCTTGAAGTGATCTGTTTCCCCAGATTGATCCTCAGATTGACCCCATTTTAATGCATTGAACATGCTATGAAATGTATTTTGATCCTGAATCTTTTCCAGATATACAAGATCAGAGGCTTAAATTAGGGTCAGAAAACCATCAGGGAGCATTTAAGAAATAATAAGAATTTAGAAAGGAATACAGGTAGTATGTGTTGCTGTGAATTATTAAAGAGGTCTAGTATAATCCAGTTAATACATTCAATATTCTTAAGAGATTTAGAATATTTTACTAAACAATCTAATATTTCTGCCAAAATCACTTTCACTTATGCAACAATTTAAAATTTTTTTTTATTTTTGTGAGCAAAAAGCCCCCAAGAAATTAATTCCTTTTTTAAAATAAATTGATCTATAATTTCACCTCCCTAATGCTTTTCAACATAATATAATTTAAGCTTCTATCCTCTCCCTAAAAATTCAATAATTTATTTCTTATGCCACTGAATCTAAATGGGCAGCTGTAAAGCCCCTTCTAACAAGAATCAAAAAGCAGTAACATTTTTGTTCTAGTAAGCCAGTGCCCTAATTATAGAGTAAATAGTTCATGTTTTAAGTCACAGTTTAGCTAGTCAGTTAAGAGAAGCTTTAATTATTACAATGTTAAACTATTGCCATGACAACACAGATCCTCTTTATCTTCTTGAATTTTTTTTTCTCTTTTGGAATGACAGTGGTAAGTGTCTATTTAGTCTCACACAAATACCAACCAATTAAAGTACAGGCCATTTGACTGTTACTGACCGCACTCTTACCCTTCAAACCTAGGAAGGCACCGCATAAGTACTTTTCCAGATGGAGAAGGAGAAACTTTTCCCACCCTACCTGAAACATCTGAGAGTAACTACTAGATATAGTCAATATTATCTGATGCCATAGGAATAAAATGTATTAATATGGTAATTTTCAAATATTTTTTTCACCAACAGATCCTTTCTTTCAAACAAAACCAGAGACCAGAAGTTCAACATGTATGGACAGAGCTGCTTTGGTTAATGTGTGAGTAGAGTCCTGGAATCTCACTGGAAACCGTGCCAAGTTTTCCACACTACCCAGGAGAAAGCGCTTGAAGAGCATTACACTGAGATGAGATTAAAAAAATGCTGGACTGAAATCAGACTATAGTTTGGTCCCAGCCTCCCTATGGAGTAACAGCAACTTTGGGCAAGTCACTTCACTTTTTTGATGTGTACTTTCCTCATCCATAAAACCATCCTTTCATAGTTGTGAAGGTCAAATGAGATATTACAGATAACTTTGAAACCTACCATTTTTCATACTGCTAATAATTATCATTAGAGTTTAGGACACATGGAGCTGAAGGGCAAATGCCATAATGAACTCTCTGGTTCTGACAATCTCAAATCTAGGTTTCCTGTTTGGGGATACAGAGTTGGCACAAAGTCATTCTTGTGTGAGCATGTCCTGGTCTACCACCCTGGACAACAGATTCCCTCTGACTCTCACTTCTCAGCTGCAGCAGTTCTTTCTTCCTTAAGTGGGAAACCTATATCCTCCTACTCTTACTTGCAGTGTCTTTACTAACTATTAAATTTATCTTAGGTACTGCTTGAGAAATAAGAGGTGTGTTTTATTTGTTTATTCAATATATTTACAAGGAGTTCATCTCTCTTTGTTTTAATATTAATAATATTTATATAGGAAACTATCACCATATATTAAAAGTTGTAACCCTGTTTTATAGCTAAGGAGGCTCAAATAATAAGACTAAATTAATTTTCTGGTAAACAAAGTTTTCACCTTTATTTGTTTCCTATTTTTTCCATTCAATTTGAAACAATGACAAGAGTGACTCATTCAGCACAAAAATATCTGAGCATATACCATGCAGGGCACTACATATATGAAGGCAGACTAAGTTGTATAATATACCACAAGGAATTTTTGAAATTAATTCATTGTCTGATGTCAGCACAATCCTCTATATCTTTAATCTCTTCTTTAAATGTTCTTCTCACATTATTGCTTAGTAGAAGCCTGATTCTTCCCCAAGGACAGTTTGCTCTGTGCCCCTCTCATGTGGTGGTTGATATTTTTGCAATAATCCTTGTTCCATTGGTCCTAGACGTGAAGTTGTCCATTCCTCTTGTCCTTCATTACCACATTCACATCATTCTCCCTAATACACCACTCCAGGCTCTAAAACTCAAGTCAACAGATCATATCCCCATTACCACTTATTGTTAGTCATTTACTAATACTCAAATCACTCCCTTTAAAGTGATTTTAATCACTTGGTTCACTAACTCTCTTTGACAATGTTTTTGCTTCAATTCCTAGCAGTGAACAAGTTTCTTCCAACTACTTGGCCTCTAGGTTCTTTGAATTTCTCTCCTCTAATAATGTTCTCTATTTACCTCAGTTACTACTATGTGCATAGCCAGATTTCGTCATTATTATTAGCTGCAAACTCTCCACAACCCCAATTTCACACATGCTTCTCTCTGAGCAACACCTCTTTCCAGCTCACACCCTCTTATACTCCAATTCAAATAACTTTTCCAACTCACAAGAACCTCCAATACACTGATTCTATCACTATTTCATAATCCCTAGTTCCTTGATGTCACTTTTCCCTCGTTATCCAGTTTCATTTCCATTGTTAATCAATAGAGCCACTCTCACACATACATTCCCAATTCTCTTGTTGCTCTCTACCTTCTTAGTTGCAGGGCAAAACCACAGTCCTGGTTGAATTCAACTTTCCATCATTTCTATACCTGTACCTGTGCAAGTGAATACAACTAGAGAAGAACATAAAAGAACTCTCAATGTTCCATTTTAAATTCATGACCACATTCCTCATTAAACCCTAACACTGAACAGCAAACCATTCTCCCTCTCAAACTGCTAGATTCACAAGACTATTTCACACCTTCTCACCTTTCTTCAAACCTCTAACACCTTCCTCATTCCCAATCTCAATTAATGACCTTACTTCCTATTTCACTAATGAGGTTGAAGCAAAGAGCAGAAATCTTCCACCTCATCAACCCTGTTATCAGCATCTGTATCCATATATTTTACCTTTCTGATATGATTAATTACCCATGCTATTATCTAAAGCCAATCCCTCCACTTGTATATTAAATCCCATTTTCTCTCATGTCACCTTCAAGACTGCTCCTCTTTGCTTCCTGCATTATTAAGTCTGCCTCTTTGCTGGATTATTACCATCAGCACAAGAGGATACTGTTATTTCTGCTATCTTATAGGAACCTTCCATTCATTCTACTTCCTCTCTCTGTACTGCTGTTTCTCTAGCACATTTGCAGCAAAACTCCTTGAAAGAGTTGAGGATAGTACATCCACTGTCCAATTTATCTTCTCCCGTTCTATATAAACTCACTCTAACTAGTTTTTCACATACCAATTCTGACATAATAGCTCTTGAAAATGTCAATAATGCCTCCCCGACATTGCTAAACTCAGCGGTCAATCCATGGTCCTCACCCCACTTGACCTTACAATAGTCACCTGACAGTTAATCACTCCTGATTGTTTACATACTCTCTTCACTTGGCTTTCAGGTTATACCCTCCTGGTTTTCCTTCTTCACTAGTCTCGACTTCTCAGTCTACAATGCTGTTCCTGATGTCTTAATATTGGAGTACTTCTGGGATTCATCTCTGGTTTTCTCTTTCTTATCTACACTCACCTCTCTGATGATATCATCTCCTGGCTTTGAACACCATCTCTATGTGGACTCCAAGTTTACGTATGTTTTGCAGATTCTCTCCAGAATTCCAGAGTTATTATCTGGTTGCTTACTCAATTTTTCCACTAAGATTTCTAACAAAATCCTTAAACACAACAGTCCCATATCTCCTGTTTTTGGCTCCCAAACTCACTCCATTCACAGCCTCATGTTTATCAATTTTATCTTTCCAGACGCTCAGGCCAAAACATGCAGTTCTTGACTCCTCTTTTCTTACTCATATGCCCAAGCTAATGTGTCATAGTCTGTTTGTTCTATCTTCAAAGTATATCCTGAATCCAGTCAGGGTATAGATATATATATCCATCATTAACTACCATCTCCTTGCTCTGAACCAACATCACTTCTGGCCTGGATTACAGCCTCCATAGTGTTCTTTCTGCTTCTATCCTTTTGCCTCCTTCAATGTATATACCCAAAACAACAGAGTAATCCTTTCAAAACAAGTTAGATCATGACACTCCTCTGATTAAAAACTTTCTGGTGGCTTTGCATGTTACTCAGAGTAAAAGCCAAAAGTGGTTTGGGTCCTACTACCTCTCTGATTTTTCTCCTAGCATTCTCCACCTGGTTCTCTCTGCTACACCTACACTGGCTTCCTTGCTGTGGTTGGGACACAAAAGGCAGATTCCACCTTCAGGACGTCTGCAGTGGTTCCCTTCTCCACAAGGAAAGTTCTCCACAAACACCAGCATGGACCACCCTTCCATCTCCTCATTCAGACCTACCAACCCCTTTATTTTGCACTATTATTTTCTACAGAACTTATTATCTTCTAAAACATCATGTAACTGACTTAGTTATGTTGTTTGGTTCCTCTCCACAAGAATGCAGGTAGGGAATTTTGAGTTTTGTTCCCTAATGTGTATCAAATGTCTAGAAAAATGCCTGGCACATAACAAGTGTTCTATAAATACTGTTGAATAAATAAGTCAAAAATTTTCCCTGAAGAATTTAGCCATATGACTAACAATCCAATCATAATAAAAGCTGTTTCGAGAAAAAACTGGTTTTCTTCTCAATTATGCAATGTAATGCTTAAAATTAGTTTAAGTAACTTATCTTTATTCTATTCAAAGAATTGACAGGAAACTTGTTTTTTAATCGTAATTAAGGAAATGAATGTTCTTATTCTGTAAATACTTGTCCCTTGGCCTTTCACCATGTTAAAAAAAAGGTTTACAAATCATAACAAGAGATGATAAGCAATTGCTTTTGATCCAGCATATATTTAAAGGAATAGAGTATGAAGTAATTAGGTTGGTAGTTTTTGATCTACAAATAAAGTTCTGAGAACATAATATTTTATATTAAAGAAAAGAAGTAATATAAAATGAAGCCTAAATTTAAAAAAACTCAGAATAACTACTTGTCAGAATAATAAATCCAAGAATATTCTGTTTGGTATTGCTAGGTCCCTATAAGGTCTTTTGACCTTAATTATGTATTCTAGCTCTAAATTTCTATGCTCAATTTGTCATTTAGGCCTTCCCTTACTTGGAAGTATGTTGCTGGCTATCATGAGCCTCTCTCCTAGAGAGGTCAGCTAGGATTTGAAGAAAAATGTTGTAGTCCTCCAACTGAGTTGACCTACCACCCTGGGTCCCTCCTTCTGTTCCTCCACATCTCCTTGAGCATACTGTAAAGAGTGTATTGAAATCACTTGTTTCAGATGTACCTTCCAATCCCCAACCCTTCTACTAGTAGTCTTTATAATAGCATAACTAAATATTATTAATCTTTTCATGAATTTCATAATAAACACATGCTGGGATTCAAGAAATGTCTGTTGGAGTTTGTATGAAATAATTTACTACAAGATTCTTGTGACTAATAAAAGTCAACTTCCCAAGAATTATTTGTACTATGAAGAAGAAGGTCCTAATCAATTTATAATTAGTGCTTGTAAAGAGGAGATAATATTTATCAGTGCCAGAAAACAAACTCTCCAAGTTTGAATACATTTTATAAGGTTTTATCTCTGACCTTGGATCAAAGAGCCACCCCATTTCAGAAGTTAGTTTATATACCAAATACATATGTTTCATAGCGGAGATTATTTAACCACCTCAAGCACCGGCACAGCATGTTTTATGAACTTTTATTTCAAGGAGTTAGATCTCAGGTTCTCTATTGTTCTGGCCAAGCACTGCTTCTTGATATCCTAGCTGGTTAAATACCATTTAAATTCTTCCTTTGTGTAACATCTTGTCTTCCACTCCTTACAGTATCTTGGAATGAAAATTGCAATTTTTGCTATCTTTTGAGAAGGACTTAACTTTTTAAAAAATCTCAAAGAAAACTATGCACTCTAGTATTACATATTTTTATGTAATTCTTCATTTCTCTTTTAACAATCTACATTGAGTGCTCTTTCTGACTTTATGTGTGATGATATTAAGAATTACTTTTCTAAACAACCATAGCTAATTGTAAATCCATCAGCACATATGAGTCAATGATTTCTTTCCATGTCATGCTTTTGTTCATGTTCAAATGGATCTGTCACTAGGTTTCCAAATTATTTTCAGTAGGTACTTAGAATCCTCTCTAACAGTGGCTAACCTACATGATTTCTCATCCTCAACAAATATTTTGCCGCTTACAATTCACCTCATTTCACACTATTAATGAATGCACAGAAAATAGGTCCTCATACTCATCCTTGGGAGTATACCATCATTAACCTTCTTCTAATATTAGCACTGTTTATCTCACCATCTGATACTGTCTTTAAAGAAGCAAAGCAAAGTGGAGAGATCATCAGTCAATCCAAATCACTCACTTGATGCTTATTATGCACCTACCCAGTGAAGAAATTAGGAGCACATTAAAGTGGGTTATACAGACTTGTTCTTTGAGAAATTAACATCTCAGGTCTGGCACACAGCTAGAGCTCAACATTAAGAAAATAAATAATTGCTAGACTGTAGCTATGGCTTTAAAGGACAATAGCTTATAATTGGACAGAAAAAGATGCATTTTCCTTAAAGATCTTATAGTGGATAAAAAAGAGTTTATCATTCTAGACAAGGGAAGCAGCATAAGCAAAAGCACACAGGCAGAGAGTTGAGGTCTACAGGAGGATGATAAAAAGACCAAGCACCCTTCTAACTGGCAACCATGAAAGATCCATTTGGATAGATAAAATGAAGTCATAAAATTCATTTACTGATTTTTTAAAATTCAACAAATATACCCTGAGTTCCTACAGTGCTTTGTCTAGGTATCAAGATCAGTACAGAAATAAAATTGGCAGGTTTTCTGCCTAAGAAGGCAGTGTAGAGCTATATGTGTGGGGCAGTATGGACTCAAAATGTTGTAAGATTTTTATCATGCCTGAACTACTATATTACTTTCAAAATAGATGCCTTTTTCTATGGTCTGTCCTACAAACTGTTGTCAAATTAATTTTCCTAAAACACAGCTCTTTATCCAAGGGACTCTTCTGCTGCAAATATTTTTGACAGGACAGACCTTGAACAATTTTGGCCATGATTCCAAGGCCTCCTCAGACTTTAATTCCAGCTGACTTTATCTTCCATTATTCCTCCACTGACATCTATTTTCTGATCAAGGCAACGTACCTGCTGTTTTCATGATAAGATTTGCTGTTCTGTGTCTTTTCACATAAAATATTTCCATCTGGAATGCATACCCTTTTCCAATTGTCTTTATGTGAATTCCTAGTTTCCTTTGGTCTCAGTTTAATGGGACTTCTCCATGCCTCAGCTAAAAATGATTTTTCTAATTATCTTAATTCCACATTCTCCACCACATAGTTTGCACTTGTAGTTCCTTATATTGAAGTTGGTATCTTATCTCTCTGCATTATGTTGTGGATTTTTTTCCAGTTCACTAGAGTTTGCAGAGTGGACAGAGTATGTAGAATACACTGACTATACCTAAAAGTTATATCTGCTGACTGTATCTACTGAGTAAGGCTATTGGATGAATCAACAGTCAATCAAGACAGATGTGATAATAATGTTAATAATAAGAAAAACACAGACGTCTGTTGGGTTGTTTGGCTGCCAGCAGGCTGATGGGGCCGAATGTCCGGGTATTTGAAAAGGAGGATGAGAACTTGGGAAATGTGGCAGTTTCCAGCAATGCTGTTAACTAATCAAGATGCTGCTTAAGAATAGTGACAAATAAAACTTGAGAGGATATGTCATCTATTGTCTGAGCCAAATAAAATGGAGTCCCAACACCAGACTAGAGCTAGGATATATTAATAAGGTGAGGAAACCAAGCATTAAAGTTAAATTTACTGTGTGTGCATGTGTGAGTGGTGGGGTGGTGGGCAGGGGGCGGTTCTGATTTGCTAGACCTCAGTGAAAAGTTAGCATTTGAGCAGAATAATCTGATTTATAATGATGTGCCCTGGATCTCTCTGTCTGCATAATAAACTCAGCAATTTCCCCTTCCTCTCTATATAAAGGTAATTTTTAGTATGATGAAGTAATTATATAGATGAGGGGTTTTGAGAACTAGGAATAATCAAGTTTTCTACAAGGAATTCATCCCAAGGCCAAATAGATTAAACTCATGACCCTTGTTATTCGTGATAACCACATATAATTCCACATTTCTAACTGAGCAGAATGAGCAGGAAGTGGCCCTCATTCTCCAACCTCCAAACTACCTGTCCGCAGCAGACTTTAACAATCTTTGGTTGCAAAAATCCATATTCCCTTGGCTTTAACTCTTAAAACATGTTCCATCAATCTGGATAAATCTGAATTCTAACTTTCACAAGCTGCATGGCTTTAGGCAATTTTTAAACTCTCTCTGGGCTTCAGTTAACTCACAAGTAATGGGGATAATTAATAATACTTACTTCATACAGGCTGGCAGAGGATTATCAGGAAGGATGCCTGGCACAGTGACTAAATTGCAGGCACTCAAAAACAATACTTTTTTTTCTTCCTTCTTCAGCCACTCATAAACAAGGAAATTCAAAGAGGTCAATGAAATTATATCAAAGTTCTAGCAGAACTATGAATTTGTATTCCACTTTTTCTCTTAAGAAAATATGAGATGTACATGTACAATCCAATTTTTAAGATTGAGAGAAAAGTTTTTTTTTTCTGATTTCTTCAATTTCATGTAATAACTGAGAAATCCAGGGCTAAAATGACCTGTTGTCATTCCCTATTGCATTTCATTTCTAGAAACCAATTCTGCAACCAAAACCAAGTCTTCACACATGTGTTCTCAGTATGTATTCTTTCATTCTCCCCTAGCTAGGGATAATCAGATAAGCTGTATGTTTACATTCAGCAAATAATATTTTGGAGATAGTACTTCATTTTTCTGAGGTTTCCAAAAAAAAATCTGCACAAAGAAAGGCAAGCTATTTTCATAGTTTACCTCAATTTGTCTTCATTAATTGAGTGTCCTTATGTAGGGTGCATTTATCAACTAAAAGAGTTGAATAATTCTGAATACTAAGTTGATATATTGTCATAGCCATTATCAATATTTTAAAAAAATGTTTTGTAGGTTAATTGAACATTTTTACCCTGAAATTTCTGGGTATGTTAAGGCTTTATTAAATACCATAGTTGGCCACAGTTTTCAGTTCTGATAGTAACGACAATGAAGTAACCAACCACATGAGATAATTTTGAAGCAGTTTTTCCTATAAATATGAAGAAGTGACACATGGGATAACTATTTTATAGTTAAATATCCATAAATAAATTTAAATGAATGTATACTGGATTATAAAAATGAACCCAAATGCACTGCTCAGGAAAACTTGTCAACATAATAACTAAATATGAGGCATACCTTGGTTATAAAATTTAAATAGCTCAGAAAAGTATAAGACCTCCATCCATCCTCCCTACCCCAAAGTTTCTCATCCCCGAAGTAACAATTATTCTTACTCATCCCTCTGGAATTTATTTCAGAAAGAAGACAAGTTATTTATAGATACAATCCTTTTTTATTTTATAAAAGATATATTGAATATTCTTTCAATCCTAGTAGCAAGCATGACCCATGAAGTTTTTCAACTTGATAGATTTCCAAACCCACAAAAAGTATGTCATGTCAGAAAGCTTGGATGCATCTTTGATTTAGAGAAGTAGGAAGGTAAGATTAGGAAGTCAATCAGTTAGCAGAAAACAGCACTCACCCCCATTGCTATTGATTTTTACCCTGTCCTAGTGTAAAATTAGTTGCTACTTCTGGGAATCAGAGGAACACTGCTACTAACATGTTTTTCATGTTAAAGATTGAAGACCATACTTAGTAGAAAAAATGTTTTTTCACAAGAATCTTTTTCCCTTTACAGTTAACACAATTCAATACACACCACAGCAAATTATTTTCCTCCAAGCAAACTTCTGCTGATTTTTCCAGGATGAGTTAAAATGCACTTCCTTAAAATGTATCTCCTTAAGGAGGTCTCCCTCTTCCTTCCTTTCATGTACACGCCTTGCTATGCTCGATATTCACCAAAGCTCTTGTGGAACTTACCATACTTTCACCAGTATAAGAGTTTGGTCTATGTGAGTTCAAATAAGCAATGAAATTTTCCAGCAGTTTATGGGGTAGGTGCTAAACAACTGTAGACAAAACATTAGTCTCTGTTACTCAGTTTTGACTGTGAACTTGTGGATGATTTCATGAAACGCATTGCAAATGGCTGTTTTCTTGATATTTATTTGTTGTTTTAAACTAAATTGAAAGACTGCAAATAGCAATGATCAAACAATGATATTTCAAAGGAAAAAGTCAATAAATAATAATCTCGGGCTTCCCTGGTGGCGCAGTGGTTGAGAGTCCGCCTGCCGATGTAGGGGACACGGGTTCGTGCCCCCGGTCTGGGAGGATCCCACATGCCGCGGAGCGGCTGGGCCCGTGAGCCATGGCCACTGAGCCTGGGCGTCCGGAGCCTGTGCTCTGCAACGTGAGAGGCCACAGCAGTGAGAGGCCCGTGTACCGCAAAAAAAAAAACAAAACAAAACTCTAATTAGATGATTTTAATGAAAGCTCAAATTCCAGTAAGCCCCTTTCATGGTACTGCTCTCTATTTGGCTTCTTTGTCCTTAATTTCTGTCTCTTCATCCCTATTTATTCTGTCCTGCCAATTCCCTCCTTATTCTATTATCTGTTTCCTGTGTCTTTCTCATTCTCCTGTTTGTCTTTTCTTTTCTCCTTTCCCACCTCAATTTTTCTCTTAGAAAATCACATACAACACACACACACACACACACACACACACACACACACACACACATCACAAATAGTTTTATATATTTGATCTTTCCTTACCGGGATGAAGATGTAGGCTCAGTAGTTTGTCTTTGCACACGTGCGTGTTTAATTAAATGTTCTGTTAAAGCAGTTTGGACTTCTGCTGGGATATCAGGGGAAGTGTGGCTGATTTTTATTGCAGGCTCAATAGCTTTTAGTGCTGGTTCTCCATTTTCTTTAACCTCTTTTTTCTCTTCAGTCTCAAAAACTTCAGTGGGAGCACTTGACATGCTCTGTGGAAGGGTATTGACATTGGAAGTCACAGGTTTGCTCTTCCAGCAAGGCCAGCACAACTTCCAGAAGACAAAAAGTGAAACAACCAACAAGGCCAGGCCACAAAAGCTGACAACAACTGCTAACAGGCTGACTGAAATATCTGGAAAAAATTACAATGTAAAGAAATATTAAGTCATTGATAGTGTATGTAATAGGGCAGCAACAGTGGGATAATTTGATATTATGGTTATTATTAATAGTTTGCTGATTTAGAGTTTCAAAAATTTACTTTTAAGTATCTTTGTAGGGAGGAAATATTAATAATTATGTTTGGAAATTCTCAAAGGAGACAAAAATTTCTTTCCCAGAAAGTTTCCAATTGTATACAAGAAAAGCATGATATGTACATATCATTTCCAAGTATAGTACAAACGTTCCAAGAGTTTGCAAAATGAAGGTTAGCTACATGCAACCTGCCTTGAAGTCATGAAGCTTAAGATGCTCTGAAACTGTATACAACTAGAAAGGCTTCTGTTTGCTTCATGTTGGATCTAAAGATGCAACCTTCTTACTCTCTAAGCAGGTAATGTTAAATATTTGTATAAACTGCTTTCTATGGTATAAATGAGAATAACACATTACTAATAGAGAATGGGTGCACAATTATTTGTATTTTCAAACTCCATAGGTCCTTTCTAATAAGCTTTCATGCTCCTAATTTCTAAAGTCCAAAATTGGTTGATGATTTCTTATCTAAATATCTTTAAAATATTCTTATTTAACAATAATTACAAGGACTTCCCTGGTGGTGCAGTGGTTAAGAATCTGCCTGTCAATGCAGGGGACACGGGTTCAAGCCCTTGTCTGGGAAGATCCCACATGCCACGGAGCAACTAAGCTTGTGTGCTACAACTACTGAGACTGTGCTCTACAGCCCATGAGCCACAACTGCTGAGCCTGAGTGCCACAACTACTGAAGCTCTTGTTACTAGAGCCCATGCTCTGCAAGAAGAGAAGCCACCGCAATGAGAAGCCCATGCACTGCAATGAAGAGTAGCCCCCTCTCCCTGCAACTAGAGAAAGCCCATGCGCAATAATGAAGACCCCAATGCAGCCAAAAATAAGTAAATTAATTAATTTTTAAAATTAAAATAATTACAAAATTAATATATGCTTACTATGTAAAATAATTAAAAGGGATATAGTAAAAAAAAAGTTAATGATTGTATAAATAAACAAATGGCAGAGAAGAAACAAATCTCTCAAACAAAAGCATGCCAAAAAATTTATGTGGATATTCTGCCCTCAAGGAAGTGGAGCATAGCTCTCCACTCCTTAACTGTGGCATGCACAAAGTGACTTTCTCCTAAAGAGTACTTGTATGGAAAGGGGCAAAAACGATGTAACTTTACACAGAAGAAATCTGAAAAATACTAACCTTACCCAGGTGATCAAAGGGAACATCAACAGTGACAAATCATGTTAATACCCTTGATAGGATGTGATGAATATGGCACTTTATCTTTGTGGTCTTCCTCCCCAAACCAACAACCTGAATCTAATCATGAGAAAAACAGAAGACAAATTCCAGTAGAGGGACATTCTACAAAAAAACACCAATGTTGTCCAAAAAAAAGGAAGTCTGAGAAACTGTCATAACCCAGAGACTAAGGAGACATTACAACTAAATGCAATGTGGTATCCTAGATGGAATCCTGGAGTTAAAAAAAAAAAAAAAAAAGGACATTAGGTAAAAACTAAGGAAATCTGAATAAAGTATGGACTTTAGTTAACAGTGTATCAATATTAGTTCATCAACTGTAACAAATGTACCATACTGATGTAAAATGTTAATAATAGGAGAAACTGGGTGTGGGAAATATGGGAACTCTGTAGTATTTTCCTAAATTTTTCTGCACATCTACAATTGTTTTAAAAAGTAAAAGCATTAAAAAATGTTAAGAATATCCCCCTACCCACTTCCATTTTCACCTTCCTAAAATAACCAATGTTAGCAACCTGGTGTTATAGCACTCTTAAAGTTTGGAAGACCAAACAGATTTCCCATGAGGGAAATTTTTCTAGATTTAGATAAACTTATACTTTTCTTTTACAACTTTGTTTAGCATCAGTGCCAAATATGAAACCAATTTCTTTTGTTGCTTTGTTTTAAATAAAGATGTTAGAAATATGTTATATGCTTAATTGTGTCTGTCCCTCCATCCCCTCCAAATTCATAAGTTAAAGTCCTAAACCCCAGTACCTCAGAATGTGTATTTGGAGATAGAGGCTTTTAAATTAGTAATTAAGGCAAAATTAGGTCATATGGATGAGCCCTAACCCAATATAACTGGTGTCCTTATAAGAAGAGCAGATAAAGACAAAGACAGTCACAGAAGGAAGACCATGTGAAGACCCAGGGAGAAGGCAGCCATCGACAAGACAAAGAGAAGAGGACTCAGAAGAAATCAACCCTCCTGACACCTTTATCTCAGACTTCTAGCTTCCAAAACTCTGAGGAATAAGATTCTGTTGTTTAAGCCACCCAGTCTGTAGTACTTGATTATGGCAGCCCTAGAAAACTAAAGAATAAATCCAATTTCCTTTAACCACCATTGTAAATCCAGGAGGTCCCACCCCTCCTACAAAGCAACCACTAACCCCAGTTTGGTGTGTGTCTGTCCAGCCCAAGCACTAATACAAACAAATATCTCTTAAGTAACTATAAAATATAGAATTATTTAATACAATTTTTTAATATAAATGGCTACTGCATATTTCTTTATTCAGTTTGCTTTTTTTAAATTCAACAATACTTGAGGTCTAACTTCATGTCACAGCATTCCATAATACTTCATCATGATGGATATTTGGATTATGCCCACTGTTTGCTATTACAACATAGCTACAATGAGCATCCTTGTACTCTTGTCCCTGTGCATATTTGTGAATATTTATCTAAAGTAAATATCTAGAAATAGAACCACAGGGTCACATGTTACGCACATTATTTAGCTTTACTAGGTATTTCCAAAAAGAACCCCAGACTGACTAACAAAAAACATCATATAAGTTTACTAGTTCCTACAATTTCAGAGAAATATTGTTGTATTTTAATTTTCACTGACCTGATGGGGAAATGATAGGTTGTTTATTTCTCTGATTAGTGAGATAAAATGGTTCTGGTTAAACTCTCAATTTGTAGCTGATGGAAATCCATTAAGAAATTGAAATAATTCCAAGTTTTTATTGTTACTTAATTATAAGAATAAAAATTAATTTTGACATGCTATGATACATAGACACTAATATTTTCCTTTATTTTTCAATTGCTAGCTAAAGATACATTGAATATATTTTCCATTTATATTCCATTGGTGAGGAATGTGTGATCATATTTTATATTTTGTAGTTTATTTTTACATTTTGAAATTATCCATTAGCACCATACCTTGAGGGAAAGAGAAAAATTATAAAATGAATGTGCTTCCTGATTATTAACTACAGTTTTAAAATGGAGGAAGCCAATGATGGCTTCATAACTTTCGTGTGTTTTCAGCTCCACTTACATTATATTTTTCTGGATATTTTAACTCAATTAACTTCTTCAGTGGTTAACTTCAACTCAGTTGGAGCCAAAGCCAAGATATAAGGAAACTGCAGGACAATGTGGGATAGAGGAAAGGACAGAAAGAGTTTTCAGTCTATAACTGAAAATGCCCCCTGTTTTTAGGTTCTTTGACCCAGTTTCAACTTGTGTGTGTGGGGGGGGTGGAATTCCCATACCACTAACAATTCTCTGGATACCAACTGGGTGTTCTTACAGTTCAACTCAATTCTGACACCTGCCTACCAGAGGTAGCATTAGATTCCATAGGTTAAGGGTTCAGTCCTGCATAACTGCCCCCCTCCCTTCCGATGCCAGTAGCAAATCCAAGTTGTTATCTGTAGTTTTCTGACCAACCGGCAAAAAATTGGAGGTTCCCACGACCCCTCCTTGGGTTTGATCAATTTGCCAGAGCAGCTTACAGAACTCAGGAAACTAATTTCTTTACCAGTTTACTATAAAAAGATATAAGGATATATTATAAAAGGATTACCAGTTTATTATAAAAGGATATAACTCAGAAATAGCCAGATGGAAGAGATCATAGGGCAAAGTATGGGGAAAGGGCATGGAAGCTCAGAGCACAATATTCTCAAATTTCTGCATGTACAACCCAGAAGCTCTCAAACCCCATCCTTCTTGGTTTTTATAGAGGCTTCATTACATTGGCATGATTGAGTAAATAATTGGCCACTGGTGACTGATTCAACCTCCAGCCCCTTTCCCTTCTCAGGAGGTCAGCAGGGGTGGGACTGAAAGTTCCAACCCTCTAATCACATGGTTGATTCTTCTGGAAAACAGCCCTCATCCTTAGGTGGGGTCCAAAAATCACCTCATTAACCTAAAAGACATGGCTCTCATCACTAAGGAAATTCTAAGGGTTTTGGGAGCTGTGAGCCAGGAACTGTGGAAGAAGACTAAATATATATGCACAATATCACATCTCCCTTCTCACTAATGTGGTTCATAAAATACTTCATCCAAACCAAGTCACTTTTGAAAGTGAAAGGCTGTACTATCAACTGTACCAGAGTAGCGGGAATCAAGTCATATTCTGGAAACTTAGTAAATGGTCATCTTACCTCTTTTAGCCTAACATCCTTCCAAATTACCCAATCTGGTCAAATCTAAACTTTGCATGGCATTCCACAGTGTCTTTGTGATTTGACCCCTGGCTATTGACCCAACTTCATTCTTCTGCCACTCTACTACCTATTCTCCTTCTCCTGACCACAAGTTACTCTCTCACGATTTTTGTTCGGGCTGTTTCAAATAGTTCCAGGGCGTTTTTTCCTCCTGTCTGGGTGCCTGGCAAATTTGTATTCATGCTTCAAAAACTAGATCCAGTAGTACCTCTTCCCTGAAGCTCTCTCTGCCTCCTCTGTCCCTAAGGGCCTTTAAAGCACACCCACTACCATAGCACTAGTAATAATTTATTGGCCTATAATCTTTTATCCCAAACACTTAGGACATGATGGTTTCAAAAATTATTTTCTTTTGGATATTGGAAAGGTAGTATGGTATACCTTATCTGGGATAACATCTAGTAACCAAACACATTAATATATATGTAATGAAATATATGGATCAGTCACACTGAGTGGGATCACTGAAGACTGTAAGCAACTTAATGCCAATTTAGGTAACGTGTTGGTGCCAAATTGGACAATTTTTTAAAATTTTTATTTATTTTTGGCTGCTTTGGGTCTTCCTTGCTGCACACAGCCTTTTTCTAGTTGCGGTGAGGGGGGGCTACTCTTCGCAGCAGTGTGTGGGCTTCTCATTGCGGTGGCTTCTCTTGTTGCAGAGCTTGGGCTCTAGGCCCGTGGACTTCAGTAGTTGCAGCATGTGGGGTCAGTTGTTGTGGTGCACGGGCTCTGGGGTGCGCAAGCTTCAGTAATTGTGGCTTGTGAGCTCTAGAGCGCAGGCTCAGTAGTTGTGATGCATGGGCTTAGTTGGTCTGTGGCATGTGGGATCTTCCCTGACCAGGGATCGAACCTGTGTCCCCTGCATTGGCAGGCGGATTCTTAACCACCACGCCACCAGGGAAGTCCCCAGATTGGACAATTTGCAAAATAATTTTCAGGTTTCAGAGGTTTGGAGGTTTCATAATTGTGGACAAGGAATTGTGGATGTCTATTTATTTTGCTTCTCCAAATGCTCCCATCCTACCAATACACTTACTCCTTTTATTTACCTTTTTATTTTTAGTGTCTAGTATATATCACAAGGTCAAAAAATATTTATGGAGCTACTGAATACACATTTGGGGAATTATCTGAAAAGACACTCAAATGTCTGTGAACTTCAAGATGGCTAAAAGTTGAGTGATATGCAGGGAATATGTAGAAATTCTTATACTAGGAAAATAGTATAATATAACTTATACTGTGAAACCACTTAGACCTGGGTTAAAATGTCAACTCCACCACTGTGTGACTTTGGGCAAATTGTTTAGACATTAAGAGTCTCAGTAAAATGGGGGAGTTTATATTTATTTCATAGGAATGTTGTGAGTTTTATATAAGGAAATGTATGTAAATTATTTAGCATCATAATTTGCATAAGTGCAACAATAGGTTGCTACTATTGTCAACTTTTTTTTTTCTTTAAACAAGAGTACCTAGGGGAAAAGAGGCATAGGTATGGATTGAGTATGGATTGAATGGTGATTCACAGATTAGTTAGAAGAGAAACACATCTTCTAATGCTATTTAGTACTGAAAGGAGTGAATTTGCTTATAATGGAGACCAAAATTTCTAAGTAAATATTAATGTTTCAGGAAGTTAATAAATAAGATTCTATTTTCCTACTCAGTTGTGCTCAGAGAAACAGTTCAAGCAGGTAGCAATTAAAAAAAAAAAAGTGAATATCAGCTTAGGTCCATTAGAAAGTGGATTTGCTAATATATCACCTTGAATTAACTAGACTAGCCCATACAGTCACAGTCCTGGCTGGACAACCACATGTGTTCCCCATGGGTACTTGACCCTATAAAATTTACTACACAAAGGAGTAGAGAATATTTGTTTCCTGAGGATATCAAGGTTATAACTCAAAGAAAAGGGGGAAACATGTAAGTCATTTCTTAGGGATGGGGTAGGCCAAGATTCCATGATTATCCTATTTGTAGCTCCTTCCATCCAGAAATGTAAAGCAAGGGGGGAAGAGATTTCCCCACAACAGCAAGAAGTGAAAGAAGTTGCATCAGTTAGAATTTTATTGAGAAAAATAAAACTAAAATTATAAAAAGAAGCTTATTGTATTACACACTTTTTACGTTGCTTATTATTGAAATTATGACTAATTATTAAAAGTATTTAAAAACAAAACCAATAGTTTAATTCTTAGGTCTTTATGACTTTTTTTTCAACAAAATTTGTTTAACAAGATAAAAAAAGAATCTGACTCTCAAAAGATTAAGGGAGGATCTGTGAGAATTTATAAAGTCATCAAAACATTTAAAATGAGTTTTTATGATTCAGTATTTGGCTATGACATGAAGGATGTTATGAGTTTGGACTTAGTTCAAATTCAAATAAGTAGTCCCAGGAACATTTTTTAAGTCAAGGTATGAAATGGTTGAATATATATATCAGAAATTACCTTCTGGCTAGGGAGAAGATAAGAGTGGAGGCCAGCTAGAAGATGAAAAAATAGTTAACAGATTATAGTAGTCATCCACATGAGAGATTATAGTGGTTCTGAACAAGGGTGGCTGAAATGGGAAACAGAGCACATTGGGAAATCAAGGCTCTAGTGAAAGAGTGTGAAGATTGAAGGACAAGAATGTGATTCACTGGGAGACAAACAGGTTGTTGAAGTGAGGAAGACAATGACTTCTGTGCTGGGTTTGGAGTACATACCCAACATGCAAATAGAAATTTTGAGTAAGCTGTTGGTCACTGCAACTCAAGATAAAATTGAAGGACTTTCTTAAATAGTAGAATCTGAATCCATGAAAGAGAAGATAAAAGCCCCTTAACAGATTCCTGACGACACCAATAATAAAAGAAAGATAACTTTAAAGAAGAAAGAGCCTGCATAGAAGGCTGGGAAAGAGTAGAAGTATGAAAAAAAATGAGGCCAATGTGCTTTCATAGAAGTTTAGAGAATATTTTAAGAAGTGGTAAACAGCATAAAAAGTTAAAGTAAGTTCAATTAAAACAAAGGTTGGTAAGTATCCATTAACTTTAACAAGTAGGTCTTTAGTGCATTCAAGGAGACTACTGAAGCAGAAACTGTTAAACAGATGAATGTGGTTTAATGAATGAATGGGAGTGAGGATGTGAATTCTGTGAGTGTAGATAGTTCCTTCAGGACATTGTATTTAGGGAAGAGGGAAACAGTAGCACATGGAATTGATGATGTTTGGATGTGCAATATTTTAGCATATTTTAATTATGGGAAGGAATCAGTAGACAAGAAGAGATAGAAAATTAAGCAGAATGAATAATTAATAGTAAAGTCTCATAAAAGGTGACCATGGGTGGAGTCTGAAGCAAAGGTGAAAAGATTGGATCATGTCTTCCTTTGTAAGAAAACAAGGATGGGCAGGAGACCTTCAAGATGGCAGAGGAATAAGACATGGAGATCACCTTCCTCTCCACAAATACATCAGAAACACATCTATATGTGGAACAACTCCTACAGAACACCTACTGAATGCTGGCAGAAGACCTCAGACTTCCCAAAAGGCAAGAAACTCCCTGCGTACCTGGGTAGGGCAAAAGAAAAAAGAAAAAACAGAGACAAAAGAATAGGGATGAGACCTGCACCTTGGGGAGGGAGCCGAGAAGGAGGAAAATTTTCCACACACTAGGAAGGCCCTTCACTGGCGGAGACGGGGTGGTTGGTGGGGGGAATCTTTGGAGCCACAGAGGAGAGCACAGAAACAGGGGTGCAGAGGGCAAAGCAGAGAGATCACCACACAGAGGATCACTGCCAACCAGTACTCACCAGCCAGAGAGGCTCCTCTGCTCACTTGCTGGGATGGGTGGGGGCTGGGAGATGAGGTTCCAGCTTTGGAGGTCAGATCCCAGGGAGAGGACTGGGGTTGCCTGTGTGAACACAGCCTGAAGGGGCCTAATGCACCACAGCTAGCCAGGAGGGAGTCTGGGAAAAAGTCTGCACCTGACCAAGAGGCAAGACACCATTGTTTCACGGTGCGCGAGGACAGGGGACTCAGAGCGCCACCTAAATGAGCTCCAGAGAAGGGCACGAGCTGCGGCTATCAGCGCAGACCCCAGAGATGGGCATGAAGATCTAAGGCTGCTGCAGCAGCCACCAAGAAGCCTGTGTGCAAGCACAGGTCACTATCTGCACCTCCCGTCCTGGGAGCCTGTGCAGCCCACCACTGCCAGGGTCCCATGATCCAGGGACAACTTCCCCGGGAGAACACACAGTGCACCTCAGGTTGTTGCAATATCACACTGGCCTCTGTCACCACAGGATTGCCCCGCATACTGTACCCCTCCTTCCCCCCAGCCTGAGTGAGCCAGAGCTCCCTAATCAGCTGCTCCTTTAACCCTGTCCTGTCTGGGCGGGAACAGATGCCCTCAGTCGACCTATACGCAGAGGCAGGGCCAGTACAAAGCTGAACCCCAGGAGCTGTGCGAACAAAGAAGACAAAGGGAAATTTCTCGCAGCAGCCTCAGGAGCAGCGGATTAAATCTCCACAATCAACTTGATGTACCTTGCATCTGTGGAATACCTGAATAGACAATGAACCATCCCAAAATTGAGGCGGTAGACTTTGGAAGCAACTGTAGACTTGGGGTTTGCTGTATGTGACTGACTGGTTCCCAGTTTTATGTTTATCTTAGTTTAGTATTTAGAGTTTATTATCATTGGTAGATTTGTTTAGTGATTTGGTTGCTCTCTTCCTTTTTAAAATTTATTTATTTTTTTAAAATATAGATATATATATTTAAAATTTTTTTTCTCTGTAAGTGTGTATGTGTATTCTTCTTTGTGTGATTTTGTCTGTATAGCTTTGCTTTTACCATTTGTCCTAGGGTTCTGTCTGTCAGTTTTTTCTTTTTTCTTTATTTTGTTTTTACTATTCTTTTTAGTGCTTGTTATCATTGGTGGATTTGTTTTTGGTTTGGTTTCTCTCTTCTTTCTTTCTCCCTTTATTTCCCTCTTTCATTCTCCCTTTTCTCCTCCCTTTCTTCCTCCCTTCCTTCCTTTCCCTTCCCTTCCCTTCTCTTCCCTTCCCTTCCCTTCCCTTCCCTTCCCTCCCTCCCTCCCTCCCTCCTTTCTTTCTTGCTTTCTTTCCCCCTTTTCTTCTGAGCTGTATAGCTGACAGAGTCTTGGTGCTCTGGCAGGGTGTCAGGCCTGTGCCTCTGAGGTGGGACAGCTGAGTTCAAGACATTGGTCCACCAGAGACCTCCCAGATCCACATAATATCAAATAGCGAAAGCTCTCCCAGAGATAGCCATCTCAATGCTAAGGCTCCATTCAACAACCAGAAAGCTACAGTGCTAGACATTCTATGCCAAACAACTAGCAAGACAGGAACACAAAACCACCCATTAGCAGAGAGGTTGCCTTAAATCATAATAAGGTCACAAACACACCAAAACACACCAACAGACATGGTCCTGCCTATCAGAAACATAAGACACAGCCTCATCCACGAGAACACAGGCACTAGTCCCCTTCCCCAGGAAGCCTACACAGCCCACTGAAAAAACCTTAGCCACTAGGGGCAGACACCAAAAACAACGGGAACTACAAACCTGCAGGCTGCAATAAGGGGACCCCAAACACAGTAAGGTAAGCACATGAGAAGACAGAGAAACACACAGCAGAAAAGGAGCAAGGTAAAAACCCACCAGACCAAACGAATGAAGAGGAAATGGGCAGTCTACCTGAAAAAGTATTGAGAGTAATTAGTAAAGAGGATCCAAAATCTTGGAAATGGAATGAAGAAAATACAAGAAACGTTTAACAAGGACCTAGAAGAACTAAAGAGCAAACAAACAATGATGAACAACACAATAAATGAAATTAAAAATTCTCTAGAAGGAAACAATAGCAGAATAACTGAGGCAGAAGAATGGATAAGTGACCTGGAAGATAAAATAGTGGAAATAATTACTGCAGAGCAGAATAAAGAAAATCAGAATGAAAAGAATTGGAGAGAGCCTCAGAGACCTCTGGGACAACACTAAATGCATCAACATTCCAATTATAGGGGTCCCAGAAGAAGAATAGAAAAAGAAAGGGACTGAGAAAATATTTAAAGAGATTATAGTTGAAAGCTTCCCTAATATGGGAAAGGAAATAGCCAATCAAGTGCAGGAAGCACAGAGAGTCCCATACATGATAAATGCAAGAAGAAATATGTCAAGACACATATTAATCAAACTATCAAAAATTAAATACAAAGAAAAAATATTAAAAGCCGCAAGGGAAATACAACAAATAACATACAAGGGTATCCCCATAAGGTTAATGGCTGATTTTTCAGCAGAAAATCTGCAGGCCAGAAGGGAGTGGCAAGACATATTTAAAGTGATAAAAGGGAAGAAATTACAACCAGGATTACTCTACCCAGCAAGGATCTCATTCAGATTTGATGGACAAATTAAAAAACTTAGAGAAAAGCAAGATCTAATAGAATTCTGCATGACCATACCAGCTTTACAGCAAATGCTAAAGGAACTTCTCCAGGCAGGAAACACAAGAGAAGGAAAAGATCTACAATAACAAACCCAAAACAATTATGAAAATGGTAATAGGAACATACATATCGGTAACTACATTAAATGTAAGTGGATTAAATGCTCCCACCAATAGACATAGTCTGGCTGAATGGATACAAAAACAAGACCCATATATATGCTGTCTGTAGGAGACCCACTTCAGACCTAGGGATATGTACAGACTGAAAGTGAGGGGATGGAAAAAGATATTCCATGAAAATGGAAATCAAAAGAAAGCTGGAGTAGCAGTATTCATATCAGACAAAATAGACTCTAAAATAAAGACTACTACAAGAGACAAAGAAGGACACTAACTAATGATCAAGGGATCAATCCAAGAAGAAGATATAACAATGGTAAATATTTATGCAACCAACATAGGAGCACTTCAATACATAAGACAAATGCTAAGAGGCATAAAATGGGAAATCGACAGTAACACAATCATAATAGGGGACTTTATCACCCCACTTTCACCAATGGACAGATCAACTAAAGTGAAAATAAATAAGGAAGCACAAACTTTAAAGGATACATTAAACAAGGCAAATCTAATTGATATTTATAGGATATTCCATCCAAAAACAACAGAATACAATTTCTTCTCAAGTGCTCATTGAACATTCTCCAGGATAGATCATATCTTGGGTCACAAATCAAGTCTTGGTGAATTTAAGAAAACTGAAATTGTATCAAGTATCTTTTACGACCACAATGCTATGAGACTAGATATCAATTACAGGAAAAAAAATGGAAAAAATACAAACACATGGAGGCTAAACAATACACTACTTAATAACCAAGAGATCACTGAGGAAATCAAAGAGGAAATAAAAAAACCTAGAAACAAATGACTATGAAAACATAATGACACAAAACCTATGGAATTCAGCAAAAGCAGTTCTAAGAGGGAAGTTCATAGCAATACAATCCTACCTCAAGAAACATCTCAAACAAACAACCTAACCTTATACCTCAAGCAATTAGAGAAAGAAGAACCAAAAAAACCCCAAAATTAGCAGAAGGAAAGAAATCATAAAGATTAGATCAGAAATAAATGAAAAAGAAATGAAGGAAACAAGAGCAAAGATGAATAAAACTAAAAGCTGGTTTGTGACAAGATAAACAAAACTGACAAACCATTAGCCAGACTCATCAAGAAAAAAAGGGAGAAGACTCAAAGCAATAGAATTAGAAATGAAAAAGGAGAAGTAACAACGGACACTACAGAAATACAAAGAAGCATGAGAGATTACTACAAGCAACTATATGTTAATGAAATGGACAACCTGGAAGAAATGGACAAATTCTTCAAAAAGCACAACCTTCCGAGACTGAACCAGGAAGAAATAGAAAATATAAACAGACCAATCAGAAGCACTGAAATTGAAACTGTGATTAAAAATCTTCCAACAAACAAAAGCCCAAGACCAGATGACTTCACAGGTGAATTCTATCAAACGTTTAGAGAAGAGCTAACACCTGTCCTTCTCAAACTCTTCCAAAATATAACAGAGGGAGGAACACTCCCAAACTCATTCTACGAGGCCACCATCACACTGATACCAAAACCAGACAAAGATGTCACAGAAAAAGAAAACTACACAACAATATCACTGATGAACATAGATGCAAAACTCCTCAACAAAATACTAGCAATCAGAATCCAACAGCACATTAAAAGGATCATACACCATGATCAATTGGGATTTATCCCAGGAATGCAAGGATTCTTCAATATGTGCAAATCAATCAATGTGATAAACCATATTAACAAGTTGAAGGAGAAAAATCATATGATCATCTCAATAGACACAGAAAAAGGTTTAGACAAAATTTAACCCCATTTATGATAAAAAATCCTCCAGAAAGTAGGCATAGAGGAAACTTACCTCAACATAATAAAGGCCATATATGACAAACCTAAAGCCAACATCGTTCTCAATGGTGAAAAACTGAAACCATTTCCTCTAAGATCAGGAACAAGACAAGGTTGTCCACCCTCACCACTATTATTCAACATAGTTTTGGAAGTTTTAGCTATAGCAATCAGAGAAGAAAAGGAAAGAAAAGGAATCCAAATCGGAAAAGAAGAGGTAAAGCTCTCACTGTGTGCAGGTGACATGATACTATACATAAAGTATTCGAAAGATGTCACCAGAAAACTATTAGAGCTAATCAATGAATTTGGTAAAGTAGTAGAATACAAAATTAATGCAAGGAAATCTCCTGCATTCCTATACACTAATAATGAAAAATCTGAAAGAGAAATTATGGAAACACTCCCATTTATCATTTCAACAGAAAGAACAAAATACCTAGGAATAAACCTACCTAAGGAGACAAAAGACCTGTATGCAGAAAACTATAAGACACTGCTGAAAGAAATTAAAGATGATACAAACAGATGGAGAGATATACCATGTTCTTGGAAGAATCAACATTGTGAAAATGACTATACTACCCAAAGCAATCTTCAGATTCAATGCAATCCCTATCAAACTACAAATGGCATTTTTCACAGAAGTGGAAGAAAAAATTTCACAATTTGTATGGAAACACAAAAGGCCCCACATAGCCAAAGCAATCTTGAGAAAGAAGAATGGAGCTAGAGCAATCAGGCTCTCAGACTTCAGACTATACTACAATGCTACAGTAATCAAGACAGTATGGTACTGGCACAAAAACAGAAATATAGATCAATGGAACAGGATAGAAAGCCCAGAGATAAACCTACGGCCATATGGTCACCTTATCTTTGATAAAGGAGGCAAGAATATACAATGGAGAAAAGACAACCTCTTCAATAAATGGTGCTGGAAAAACTGGGCAGCTACATGTAAAAGAATGAAATTAGAACACTCCCTAACATCATACACAAAAATAAACTCCAAATGGATTAAAAACCTAAATGTAAGGCCAGAAAGTCTTAGCAGAAACATAGGCAGAACACTCTATGACATAAATCACAGGAAGATCATTTTTGACCCACCTCCTAGAAAAATGGAAATAAAAACAAAAATAAACAAATGGGACCTAATGAAACTTCAAAGCTTCTGCACAGCAAAGGAAACCATAAACAAGATGAAAAGACAACCCTCAGAATGGGAGAAAATATTTGCAAATGAAGCAACTGACAAAGGATGAATCTACAAAATTTATAAGCCGCTCATGCAGCTCAATATCAAAAACACAAACAACCCAACCCAAAAATGTGCAGAAGACCTAAACAGACATTTCTCCAAAGAAGATATACAGATTGCCAACAAACATATGAAAGAATGCTCAACATCATTAATCATTAGAGAAATGCAAATCAAAACTACAATGAGGTATCACCTCACACCAGTCAGTAAGGCCATCATCAAAAAATCTACAGACAGTAAATGCTGGAGAGGGTGTGGAGAAAAGTGCACTGTTGGTGGGAATGTAATTTGATACAGCCACTATGGAGAACATTATGGAGGTTCCTTAAAAATCTAATAATAGAACTACCACATGACCCAGCAATCCCACTACTGGGCATATACCCTGAAAAAACCATAATTCAAAAAGAGTCATGTACCACAATGTTCATTGCAGCTCTATTTACAATAGCCAGGACATGGAAGCAACCTAAGTGTCCATCGACAGATGAATGGATAAAGTGGATGTGGCACATATATACAATGGAATTTTACTCAGCCATAAAAGGAAACAAAATTGAGTTATTTGTAGTGAGGTGGATGAACCCAGAGACTGTCATACAGAATGAAGTAAGTCAGAAAGACAAAAATAAATACTGTATGCTAACACATAAATATGGACTCTAAAAAAAAAAAGGTTCTGAAGAACCTAGGGGCAGGGCAGGAATAAAGATGCAGAGGTAGAGAATCGATTTGAGGATACGGGGATGGGGAAGGGTAAGCTGTGATGAAGTGAGAGGGTGGCATGGACTTATATAAAGTAACAAATCTAAAATAGATAGCTAGTGGGAAGCAGCCCTATAGCACAGGGAGATCAGCTCGGTGCTTTGTGACCACCTAGAAGGGTGCGATAAGAAATGTGAGAGGGAGACGCAAGAGGGAGGAGATATGGGGATATATGTATATGTATAGCTGATTCACTTTGTTATAAAGCAGAAACTAACACACCATTGTAAAGCGATTATACTCCAATAGAGATGTTAAAAAAAGAAAAGAAAAGGAGGATGGTTCTGGAATCAGGTAAGTTTATAGGTATAGGCAGGAAGACAAGGGAATTCTTTTTTGTAAGTACAATTTTCTCTGCAAAATAGGAGTTAGGGTCAACTGCCAGTTATTTTGGGATACTGGGGAATAATTTGGAATATTTAAACAGAGTGCGGAAAATCTGATATATGAACTTTAGAGAACAGGAGAAAATTGAATAGGAAAACAAAGGATGTCTGGTCAGAATTGAGGGTTCTTTTGAAATTGGAGACTAAGAGTGATACTCGTCTGCCTGGTTTTAAAACCTCCTAAATATTGTTTCTTTGGTGTAGGAATAGAGAAGCAGATGAATTTATCCATGAATGAGCACCCCCTACCCTCCCAGGAGAATGTGATAAACCTCAAAGGAGAAAATGATTGCGATGATGAAATGATGTATCGTAAGTATGATGCAATATTTGTTGACAGGGAATTCACACAGAGGTAGAAAACTGAATGGAGTTTCCAAATGAGAAAGATAAAAGCATAGGAGCTCTTCATTGGGGCTCAGAATATTTGAATTTATAATTCTAAAATAGTATTGTTTAACATAATGACTAGTGTTTGAGCATGATCATAAAAGAAATGAGGTAATGTGGAGAGGAGGAGAAGATCACTGGAGCAAAGGGGCCAACCATTCTGAGGCCAGGGTGATGAATATGAATGGTTTGCCTTCACACAGACTTTGAAATTGCCCATTTTAATGAGCAAGCTTGATGAGTAGGATCTCTCTAGCTCAAAATTTTAATGTCTCTGGATAATTGAAAAGAATCCATTATATGCCATTCACCCAATTAGATCTTGGTAAAATTAGAGTAAATGAAATTTCAAAAATTAGATTAGACTCAAAGATAATTAGGTTTAAAATTGCTCAAACTCTGATTTGACTACATACATATGCATAACTATTGCTTCCACCGATATGTATCTACTTATCTATCTGTCTGGTTGGCTGACTCTATATCTCTGACTGATTTGTAAAGATCAAAGATCTTACTGTTTTATCATGTCTTAATATCTCAAAATAAAGTGACATTGTTATGAAAAAAACAGGAAAGACCACCCTCATCAGAAAATAGAATAAGCCAAAAAATGCTAATTCCTCAGAATCTTTTAGTAAAACAGAACTTTGCTAAAGTCTAACATTTGCATGGTCTTAATTACTATGGATTGTAAATACTGTTAGGTCTAATTACCTATTAACCATGCAGATGGCTACGATGCAGAAAAGCATAGGCCAATTTGTATGCTCTCAATTCCAATTACTACTGCCTTAGTTGATAATCTTATCTGTGTCTTTCTGCATCATTTTTTTAAATTTTAAAATTCTAGTTTTTTAATTTCTCAAAATGTACAAAGAAGTAATTTCTCAATTAATCAGAAATTATAATTTCTTGTATATTCCAAGTCTTTTGTTTCTTTGGTTGTCCTCATTTTTGCCTGACGACAGACCATGTTTATGGCAACATTCTGCAGAGAACAAGAGGTAATAAAACTCAAACCAACAACTCTTATTCAGAGAAAGCTGAGGAAAGCTGCCTCTAAAATGAAAATTTGGAATTATCTTTGAAGTTAACTTATTTATACTCTTCATATGGTGTTATTATTATAATGGGGCATAATTCTGATTTCTACAATAAGGGACCAAAAAAACACTGACTTAAACAAGATAGAAGTTTATTTCTCTCTCATTTAATTAATTGGCTCAGCATAAGAAAGCAGGGCAAATACATCAGCTTCAGGTGTTTGGAATCCTGGTTTCTTCCATATTTTTGCTTTTCTATTCACAGGTTTTTGCTTTCTCGTTAAAGTCCAAGATGGCAAGCTTAATGTCTACGTTCCACGCAGCTGGATGAAGAATAACAAGCTTGTTACAATTGCTAATAGCCATTAAGTAAGTGTGTCATAGTTTTCTCTGTGTATGTGCTAAAGCAAATACATCAGCATCGGAAGTCGCAGAATGAGTCTAAATTGGCTTGGAAGAAAATACTGGAGAAAATAGTGAAACAGACCCGTAACCTTCATAAGCCAAACTTTTGTTGGGTCAGGTGAGTTTGGCAACATTGCCAACATTCGACATAACTGTACAGCTAGCTTTAGAGCACAACAACACTAGATTTTATATCTTATGAATTCCTGCGTGGAAAAAAGTGCATCATTACTAGTCTTGACAGCATTCTTGATGGCAAAGAGTCCAATGATGAGAGGATAAACAAAGGTATCACCAATTCTCAATCAAAAAGCCATTCAGAAGAATCAGACTCAAAACTTTAATTTTTAAATTATTTTAACCTATATGTCTTTTATACTTTCCTTTTTATATTTGTACAAGAGTGATATATGATATTAAAAATTCATGTCTAACTTTTAGAAGTTTTTCCATAAGTATAAAAGAAAAAATTCTATGTGATAAGAAAGCATAATTTAATTTGCATCCTTCTTTTTCCTTTTTTGGTATCATATAAAATAATGTTGTGTCTTGTAATCAATAGCATCTTAGATTCAATAAAATATGGTATCAAGTATCGTACCAAATATCGTATTAAATTAGCCAAATTTATTGGCTAATTTGTTGACAGGGAATTCACACAGAGGTAGAAAATTGAATGGAGTTTCCAAATGAGAAATCTTTACATATATTTGTAATTGAGTAAATGATTTATAAATGATTTATAATCTGTGATTGTATATTAATTCTACATTTACATTAACTTGAACAACTGTGCACAACATTTAATTAATGGTACCAGTACCATTCTTATTAGTCAAGTAACTTCAGTGAAAGTGTTTGCCATATAAATACCTACTTGCTCCCACATCTAAGAAATTGAAGAACACACATATGAATTTAGAATAATTTGTTTAAATGTTTATTTTAGAATTTTTACTACTAAATTGAAAGTGTAAAAGTGAAAATTTATAACATTAATGAATTAAATGTTTATTTAAAATATTTAAATTATGGTTAGGTCTATACAGTTGTGATGCGACTATGAGCTTAAGTGGGTTTGATTAGCTGCATTTATGAGGTCTGCTTTTCAAGCAACAAAGTTTCCTAAAACCTCATAGGGATTTGGATATGGAGAAGCAATTAAAGACTGACCAGAAATGAACTCAAATGAAGTTCAAAAACTCTTATGTATATTCAATCACAGTATGTATGAAAAATCACATTTAAGGCCAATATATTGTTTTGTATTTTCCCTAAGCATTATAGCATTAAGTCCTATTATATCAATAAATTAATGAATTTAGTGGGTGATCTATCTATTTAGGGGGACAGGGAGAATCAGTGGCAAGAAGACTGCAAAAATCTGATTTTCTAAAAAAATAGCACATGATGAACTTTCCAGTGTACTAGTAATGTTGGCATCAATAATGTCTCTAAAAAAACTATTCCAAAAGAGTAAATTAACTAGTGTTGCCATCTGCAGTTAAGTTTTTGTAAAGTTTACTAAAATATGGGATCTGTCAACTTAATTGCTTGATCCTCAAGTCAATAACACTGCTGCTGCTTCTGCTACTGCTGTAGTAGTAAATGGTAAAGAGAATGGTGAAGCTGCTCCTTACTGGCATTAAAGAAAACATTAGGAGAATATCTTATTTATATATATGATTCATGACTTCTTTAAGGTAGAATAACTTTAGGATTACAGTCAACCCTCTGTATCCATGTTCCATATCCATGGGATCAAGCAACCACAGGTTGAAAATATTTTTTAAAAAAAGAAAAATTCCAGGAAGTTCAAAAAACCAAAACTTGAATTTGTTACACAGGCTACTATTTACATTATGTTTACATTGTATTTACAACTATTTACATAATCATTTACATTGATTTAGGTATTAAAAGTAATCTAGAGATGATATAAAGTATATGGGAGGAAGCGCTGTAGGTTACATGCAAATACTACATCATTTTATATAAGGAACTTGAGCATCACAAATTTTGTTATCTGTGGGGGCTCCTAGAACAAATCCACCATGGAGACCAAAGGAGAACTACACCTGCACTTCTCTGCCTTTACACTTATATGAAGGAATCTAAAAATATACACAATCTGGAAGCTTGCAATTGTCACTGCAACCTTAGAATACCTGACACCATCTGGGCAGTGCTGAAAGTAAAAAACCACTGTACCATTCAATGTCCATGTCCTCCTACCAATAATGTGTTTCTCTTTAAACAAACAGTGAGTAGAAGGCTCGCCTACTGTAAGTGTGTTTACGTAGGGATCTTTAATAAAGGACACAAGTACGTAAGTTATAAGAAAGTTTACTTTAAAGAACAAAGTGAAGCTGAGTGGCTAATTAATATAATTAAAGACTTGGTAAATAATCTTCGATCCGTTTCATAGATATATATTGGTATTGGGAGTATATTTGCAGATTAAAATATTGTACTTCTAATTGTTGCATAGATTTACAAATGGAAAATGTAAAGCAATCTTGTGCATCTTTATATCTCATACACAACCTAGTAGGATGTCTTTTCTAGTGACAGCCATTGAACAAATATTCATATATTAAATTGAATACCCCATTTGAATAGTACATATTTTCCCCTAAGGGCAGAAAAATATCCATGTAATTGTTTTAGACTATGTTTTGTCCACTTTTTGTTCCCAGGGGAAAGTCCAAAAGGAATTAGGATTACAACTACTTCTTGTAGTGCTTAGGACGGGCTCAGAACCCTTTCTACAATTCATATACTGTGCTTTACCTTAAGCTGATAATTGTGTATTTATAAAGATTTAAGAGCTAGTGTTTGTTTTCCGACCTTCAAATTTTCCTCATTATCAATCAATTTGAGACCCAGGAAACCACTATTTTGTGTATGATCACAAGGGGTAGTGGTGGGGTGGTGGTGGAAATCAGTAGTTTTATCCACAGTATCAAATGTTAAATGACCAAAGTACAGATCTTTAAACTTAAATACTCTCATTTCTTTCACTTCACCTCCTTCTCTTAGTCTTATCTTTAGCTAGTGTATCATCAAAGACATTTCAGAGCAACTTATCCATTCACCACACAGGATTTTAAGTTCACTCTATTTTGAGTGTTTATCTCATGCTTAGCTACCATACACAAGACAAGCATATACACAATGTTCACCCAGTGCCTTCCAATAGTAGTTGAGTTTCATACATTCCTAGCAATTTAACACCTGATGAACAAATGGAAGACTCTGTTGTGTTTATAAAAATTCACAAAATGTCTACGTTTCCAGAATATGTACAGAAGCAATTAAGTATCATTCCGCTCCAGGGTCCAAATAGCAACAACTCCTCAGGTTCTGCCAAGTGCATACAGAAGCCTCTCGTGGTTCCTATTGCCAAGATCAGAGAATTTTAAGAGTGCAAATATTCCACTTAAAT
Organism: Orcinus orca; assembly: GCF_937001465.1. Lineage (NCBI taxonomy): Eukaryota > Metazoa > Chordata > Mammalia > Artiodactyla > Delphinidae > Orcinus > Orcinus orca. Next base: position 27,630,861 of record NC_064569.1, read on the forward strand.
AATGGTACGCGAAGACTAAACCACATCTCTCCTCCACCTCCATCCCCTCTCCCTTTGTCTTTGGTGGTAGTGGATGAGGGGATCACTAACCGTGCCCTCTTTGCCTCCTCCCCAGCACAGAGCTCTCCACCGTCACGTTCCACACTGAGCTACGGTCCAGCTCTTACCTGTTGCCTTGGTTACCCTCAACCCACGAAGCCCTGTCAGGTGACTAAAATGACGGGAAAGTAAGGGGAAAGAAACAAGACCCTACAGAAGGAATGATAACCTTCCAGCCCGATGACGAAAATCCCCAACCAGTGTTCTTCTCCCAAAGCAACAAGTGACCCTCTCACAAGGGACTCTTAAAGCCACGCGGCCAGCAACTCCCGGAATCCATCTCGCCCGCGTCAACAGCACAACAGGCTGCACATAGCGCAGGTCGTAAAAAACCCTTTCCCCCAAGCATGACCAAAACAGTGGCTCTGATACGCTCCCCACACCCCTTTGAGAAAAATCTGTCACCTGAGACTTCTTTCCACCTCCAGATTTCTGAAGGTCGATGTGTTTCCTCCACCCCACCCCGTTTTCCCCCCCAAGTTTCTTGAAGGAGCAGAGAGGGTGCCTGTGTTGGGGGGTATATGAGCACGTGTGTAGAAAGGATTTATAACCCTTTGCCTCTGTTCCACCTAAATCTGTATGTGCGCTGAGCCTTACCTGTCGCGTCAAAAATGGGATCCATAATCCCTGCTGTTGGGCCAACGTTGTCATGAAGCCCTATAAAGTCATATGTATTAAAGGGCTTTGCACACTGTCAAATGCTAGACAGCTTGCGGCCGCGGGTTATCCCTGCAGGGATCCTTTCTGCTCTCGGGGGCCAAGGCAGCCCCATTTCCAACGCGGCTCTTTGCGTCCACGCCCGGATTCTTCCGCCTGGCCCCCTCCCCAAGCCGCGACCCACCACCCACGGGACAAGCTAGGGCAACCAGAGTCCGGGTGGCGAATGGCCCCCGAGGGCAGCGCTCGGCTAATGGTCGGACGCCGCCGCTCGCGCTCGCCCCTCCACTCCGGGAGGGAGATCGGAGGCGTGGGAAAGCTCAGAGAGAGGGGGTGCAGGCGCCTGGGAGCGAGAGACGGCGCCGGCGGGTATGGAGTGGACCAGAGAAGTGGAAGAAGCCGGGCAGATGGAGGCGAGGAGACAAAACCCGAAGAGTCCACGCTGGAAGTCACCAGGAGCTGACCAGAAGGAAGGAGCGAGGTAGGATAGGAAAGCGCGGCGTCCCAAAGATGCGCCGGCGCCGCACTGAAGGCTCAGGACCCGGGAGCTTAGAGCCGAGAGGACGCGGGTCCCAGACGACTGGGAGGTCGCGAGCGGAGCCCTCCCCCAATTACCTGTGCTACTTCCGCCCTGGCTGCCCCTGTCCGTGGGGAAGATGCTCGAGCATTTCTCCCACTCCACCTGGCCCGCGAAGCACAGCTCGGTGACGATATGCAGCGCCTTCTGGCACAGGCTGCTCACTCCGTCCTCCTTTTGGAAACTCATCGTTTGGCCTTGTTTCCCCCAATTAGCCGTCCTTTCCCCTTCCCGTTACCTCTGTGCTGGCCCCTCTAGCGCCGTAAACCATAACCGGCCCTCGAGGACTTTGGCCGGAGAGCGCGCAGCTAAAAGGCGGCAATTTAGGAGCCCCATGTTGGCCCCATGGCGGGAGCGGAGGGCTCGGGAGAAGGGGGAGAGGCTGGGGCGGTAATCGGGGCGAGGCGGAGGCGGCAGCGGCGGCTGCGAGGTTTTTGCCAACTCTCACGAGGCGCGAACGAGCCCAAGCGAGCTGGAGAGAGACCCAGCATGGAGTGCGGAGGGCAGGGGGCGGGGGACGTAAAAAAACTAAAGCCCTCGACTGCTGCAGCGCTTGTGTTTCTGGCGGGTGCCTGACGGGGGCGCTTCCAATCGCAGCCTGGCGCCGGCCCGGTGACCCCCAATAGAACGCGCCGTCCCCCTTCTTTAGTCCCCGGGGGAAGGGGGAGACCATGGGGGAGGGGCGGCCCGGCTCCCCTGCTGGGTCGTCCTGCGGAGGCTGGGGATGCTCTTCTAGGGGCACAGGAGGGCGAGAAATCTTGGTTTTCTCTGTACCTTTTTCAGCCTCCGTACCCCAATCCCCTCTTCTCTCCAACGTGACTACGGATGTGTTCTATCCGGTTCTACTTTTCTGAAAAGTCATTACAACTGAAAACAAACTGAAAAAGTTAAATTGAAAAAACGAGTAGATGAGTAATAAAACTAGATGTCTATAGAAAGAAGACATACCAGGAAAGCATTTTAAAAATGATTTCTAACTATGATTGTTTAGAGACAGAATATTCAACCCAAGAGGTCTTTTTATTACTAGTAGTGAAATTCACCATGAGGTGCATTTACTGATTACCCAGTTCAGTTTTTCTTTATGCATAAACAAACTGAATAGTCAAATTTTAATTTATTGCCTTTTTGATTTTTTTCTTTATTAAACTTAGGAGATCACAAAACAAAATATGTTATTTCTATTAATATTCAGTTAGGATTCTGTCCACTAATCTGGAATTGGCAATTGAGACTGCATAACCTGAACCCGTTTATCACCCTTTCAAGTGACTTAAATACTGAAAAAGACAAGCCACAGTTGTTAAAGGGGAGGAGGGTTAATTTCAAATCTGTCACACACACAACTGCTTAACCTGAGGAAATGTTTTCAGGTGTTTATCTCAGTCGAGAAGATGACTGAGGGGCTTGGACTCATAATTCTCTAATGCAAATGAGTGATAATCACTAATGGAGCTAAAGCTACAAAATAATGCTAATAAACACGTGCCACAAGTTTACAGGAAATGCATTTACATTGCTTTTAAATTGTTTTCAGGCAGAGTTTGATCCCATATTATAACCTGAAGATTGATTTAACCTTTGTTAGGTAAGGATTCTTTACTTTAGAAGTGGAATATCCTGAATTTGTTCTTGTTGAGGAGGAAGAAATTTCCCCCTACCCATCTTGATTCTTCAGGCTGGTCTAAGAATTAAATTGATTTGAAACAAATCAACAGGAGAAAAAAATATATATATAACATGTATACAGTGGGAGAGACTCAGGAAAAATGAGTAACTCACCAAAATGGCTGCAGCCCTCACCTTAAAAGCCCTCTTCAGCTAAAGGCAAAAAACGGTGTTGGGGGTAGTGGTTTGGTACCTGGAAGGGGAGGAAGGCAATTCACATGGAGATGGGAAAGCAAATGCTTGGTAAACAAGTGTGTTCTCGGCAACATGGAGACAAGAGAAATTTTAACAAAGAGACCTTGCTAGGTTCCTCCCAGTCTACACATCTAGTTCATACAATAGTTACCTATGATGATAGCTCCCTTCCTGGACAGCTCTATCTACATATTTTTAGGCAGCTAGGAGGAAGGTTGAAGTTTTCTTCCTGAGTCTTTTTGGTACTGTTGTTTTCAGCTCAAAATAATCTACATGCCAAAGAGACATTTTGGGGCAGCAGGTTTTGCTCCTGTAGAATAGATTGTTTTATTTTAAACTGTTTGACAGTTTGTGATAAATTATTTCCTCTGTAAGAACACTGGTAAAGCTTACTATAAATATTCAGCATAACATCCCAGGAGGGAGCATTTATTAGTTGAATCATTTTGACCTGATTCATAGGACAATTGGTATAACTAGGACTATTTTTGTCATGAATTAAGAGAAAGTAAAATCTGCAGGCTTCCTTTCCTTTTTTTTTTTTAATGCACATCGATTTGGGGATTTTTTTAGATCAGATTGACTAAAGAAATAATTTCACTGTCATTTAAAAAAATCTTGAATATCCACTATGTTTAAAGATAAGTGTTACTGAACAAGGGCTCCTGTGCCCATGTTACAGAAAGCCAAACTCTAACAGTGGGTGTTTGCAGCAAAGTAAGGATTTATTTGCAGGGCACCAAGCAAGAAGAACAGGCAGCTTATGCTCAAATGGCTTTCAGGCAAGGGTTTTTAAAGACAGTGTTAGGAAAGAAGGTCATATGTTTTGTGATCAGCTTGTGGACATTCTTCTGATTGGTTGATGGTGAGGTAATAGGCTGATGTTTTGGAAACCTCAACCTTCTGGTTCCAACCAGTCTGGGGCCTACATGCTTGTGGTGAGCATGTAGTCACCATCCTCCACCTTGGTGGGCGGGGGGGGGTGTCTTAGTTTCTACAGAATAACTCAAAGATACACATCAGATTGTATATCTATCTTCAGGAGGAACTAGCCGTCCTGTGACTCTATTGTCCTAATCATTAACTGCTTGAGCCTTCTCTTTGGAACTCAGTGAAGACCTTGAAGACTAATGCCTTTTTTTTTACAATCAAGAAATTGGGGGCAGAGAGGAGATTCTGTACTCAGGAAGGCCCCTCAGGGTCCTGCTGTAACAGATTTTAGTAAGGCCCTTTCCAATTGTCCTTGCCCTCCAGTCCTCCACACTCTAGACAGACCCATATGAAACAACTTGTAATGTAATGCTGTGTTTTCATATTTACTATATGAGCTCTTGTGTGGGATGACCAAATCAGTGATTTTATACTACTTACTTGCTTATGTGGGGTAAGGCAGAATGTCTCTCTAATGACCCTCTTATGTTTGATTTCAGTGTTAAATATTATTAAGTAAGCAAATTCTGAAAATAACTTTCCTGGTATTTGTTTATGCTGTTCCTACTATTTGGTTGTTTATTACTATTCCTACTGCTGTGTTTCCACAACAAGCAGAGTTAATTTCACTTGGATATTCATTTTTCTGAATTCATTTTTCTGAAATATTTTTGCTTTCTTCTAAAATTAATACCATAAGGATTTGATTTATTTTAGGCCATCTAGAGATGGCATCTTTAGGCCATCTCACAGTTCATTAACAGGTGGGTCAAGTCAGGATTTTATGTCACTTATTAAAGCTCAGGTAAGAGTTTTGGGAAAGTAGAAACTGCAGTGAAAGTCATTTTTTTTTTCAATGATTAAGGATAAGATGACAAGAATTTAAACTCACAGTCTTTAAATTTCTTTGCCAACTATTTTAATAAGAGCCTAATAAACCATGCAATACAGATTTTCATATACTTCCTCACCAACACTCTGAAGGAGTTGCTAAAGTAGTAAGGAACGGGAGAACAGGTTAGGCTGACACTGAACACCATTTGCTGTGCTAATGTGAGACATTGATAGTCAAAAAGTACAGGCTGTAAGGGTCTTTGTCACAGTTTCATTCTGAGTGACCTTTGCATTAAGTAGAGGAGGAATTGGTTTGGGGGGGAAGATCCTATGAGAATTCCTGTGTAAGCTAAACTAGCCTCTTGAGTGGTCATTTTGGACATTCAGTACTCCCTGATATCCCTGCTTGCTCAATGCTTTTCCAATTCTTTCTTTTTCCTCTTCCCATACCCCTTTCAAAATATGGAGGAGAGGGAGTTAACTTCTTAGGTAGAGATCTACCTGAGGTAAGGGGAACTTGTGAATCATTCCTGAAACTATCGTCGACTGAAAAAAAAAAAAGCACAACCTAGAAGTTGAGAGTTACGTTTTATTTGGTGGATTTTCTGAGGAATTCAAGCCCAAGCCTGGGAGACAGGACTCTTAGATCACTCTGAGGGACCACTCCAAAAAGGTAAGGGAGGATTCAGGATATATGGGAGTTTTTGCAACAAAAACCAGGTAGTCTGAACATAAAAAGATTACTGTTAAAGAAAACCAGATAGCTTAAGTTAAGGAATTTAGCACTTTTCTATATATGGGAAGATGCAAGAGTCTGGGCTCATTGAAATCATTCCTTTGATATGCACCTTAACTATGTGGGTCCAATATCCTGTGCTTTCCCATCCTGAGTCTCCTCAGGGTGCACCTTTGCAAGGATTGCTGCAGTGATTGACTGCTTAATGGCAGGCATTCTGTTTCTATCCTGAGTTCCCTCAAAGGCTCACTTTTGGGGTGGCTGCAGTGTGATGGCTTGATGGCTGCAACACCCTTTGTTTACTGATATGGCAGTCAACATTTTTTTTCATTCAAATAATTTCAAATATTACTTGACCCCAAAGACAGGAAGTAAGAGAGTGAGCAAATATCAAAACAGCTGAGCTCACTCTGAAAATGAAGATCAGAGGCAAATATTACATTTTAATTTACTTAAATTTTTACCACATTCCTTTTCTGTGTTCTATAGTAGCTCAGGTTCATAAGGGCCCAATTCTAACTTCCTGTACATGCTTGAGCCTTTTCTATATTTCTTAATTTGGAGAATGGCATTGTCATTCACACCCAAGTGGTGATGATGATGACCAGATTTCTGGCTTGCAGGCATGGGTATTGCTATTGAGAAGTCCTATTCTATTCTGGCTCCTATTCTATTTTAATCAATCTGATTCATCACTCTGGAAGATTTGGTGTCTTCTCTTTTCCATTGTGTTCACGTTTTCATTTATCCTGACAGATATTCAGTGAACATTTCAGAGACTCAATTTTGAGAAATTCTATTGATTTATTCCTTTGATAATCCTTTGCTTTCTATTTTTCTATTTCTTTCTATTTCTTGCATCTGTCTAGAACTCCTTTATGTTGGATTTCGGACCACCAGGATTGAATCTTTTATTTTGTTATTCTTCTGCTTTCCATCTCTACCACCCCCTACTCTTTGCAGTTGAAATTTTGGGAAATTTCCTTGACTTTCTTTTCTTTCTTTTTTTTTTTTTGCGATATGCAGGCCTCTCACTGTTGTGGCCTCTCCCATTGCGGAGCACAGGCTCCGGACACACAGGCTCAGCGGCCATGGCTCACGGGACCAGCCGCTCTGCAGCATGTGGGATCTTCCCGGACCGGGGCACAAACCCGTGTCCCCTGCATCAGCAGGCGGACTCTCAACCACTGCGCCACCAGGGAAGCCCTATTTTCTTTTTTTAAAAAGAAAATTGAAGTATAGTTGATTTACAATGTTATGTTAGTTTCCGGTGTACAACAAAGTGATTCAGATATATGTATGTGTATATATATATTCTTTTTCATATTCTTTTCTATTATAGGTTATTACAAGTTATTAAATGTAGTTCCCTGTAGTATATAGTAGGACCTTGTTGTTTATATATTTTATATACAGTAGTTCATATCTGCAAATCCCAAACTCCTAATTTATCCTCCCCCTTTCCTGTTTGGTAACCATAAATTTGTTTTCTATATCTGTGAGTCTGATTCTGTTTTTTTTTTTTTTTTTGTGGTACACGGGTCTCTCACCGCTGTGGCCTCTCCCATTGCGGAGCACAGGCTCCGGACGCGCAGGCTCAGCGGCCATGGCTCACGGGCCCAGCCGCTCCGCGGCATGTGGATCCTCCCAGACCGGGGCACGAACCCGTGTCCGCCGCATCGGCAGGCATACTCTCAATCACTGCGCCACCAGAGAAGCCCTGATTCTGTTTTATAAATAAGTTCATTTGTATCATACTTTAGATTCCACATATAAGTGATATCATATGAAGTTTGTCTTTCTCTGTCTGATTTACTTCATTTAGTACGATAATCTCTAGGTCCACCCATGTGGCTGAAAATGGCATTATCTGATTCTTTTTTTATCGCTGAGTAGTAGTCTATTGTAGACATGTACCACATCTTCTTTATCCATTCATCTGTTGATGGACATTTGGGTTACTTCCATGTCCTGGCTATTGTAAATAGTGCTGCTATGAACATTGCAGTGCTTGTATTTTTTGAATTAGAGATTTATCTGGATATATGCCCAGGATTGGGATTGCTTGATCATATGGTAACTATTTTTAATTTTTTAAGGAACCTTCATACTGTTCTCCATAGAGGCTGCACCAATTTACATTCCCACCAACAGTGTAGGAGGGTTTTTTTTTCTTCACACCCTCTCCAGCATTTATTATTTGTAGACTTTTTGATGATGGACATTCTTAACTATGTGGGGTGATAACTCATTGTAATTTTGATTTGCATTTCTCTGGTAATTAGTGATATTGAGCATCTTTTCATGTGCCTATTGGCTATCTGTACGCTTGACTTTCTTTTATGAACTTTCTATTAAATTTCTACAATTTCAGCTATTATAGTTTTAAGATATGCATACTTTTTTTTTTTTTACACAAACCTCCAACATTCAGTGGAAGGGCGATTTGGGAAACACGTATCTTTATTTTATTTATTTATTTGGTTGTGTTGGGTCTTCATTGTTGCGCGTGGGCTTTCTCTAGCTGCATCGAGCGGGGGCTACTCCTCGTTGCCATGCGCAGGTTTCTCATTGCAGTGGTTTCTCTTGTTGTGGAGCTCGGGCTTTAGGCGCGCAGGCTTCAGTAGTTGTGGCATACGTGCTCAGTAATTGTGGCTTGCGGGCTCTAGCATGCAGGCTCCGTAGTTGTGGCACGTGGGCTTAGTTGCTCCGTGGCATGTGGGATCCTCCTGGACCAGGGATCGAACCCATGTCCCCTGCATTGGCAGGTGGATTCTTAACCACTGTGCCACCAGGGAAGGCCCCATACTTTTTATTGATTGTTTTTGTTTCTTATTTCATGGACATATAGTCTGTACTTTTCTTCGGACCATGTTAACTGTTATATTTAACTTTCTTTCACTGCTTCTGTCTTGTGTCTTTTCCCTCTGAATAACTTCTTTTTGCTCTAGTTTTATTGAGATATAATTGATATATAACATTGAATGAGTTTAAGATGTACAACATAATGATTTATGTGTACATTGTGAAATGATCACCACATTTTAGCGTATCATGAACTGTAGCAATTTAAGTATTAAAATACCAAAAGTGTGGATTAAAGAATACCATTCCCTCAATAGAAAAGAGAAAAAAGAAAACTACAAATAGGGATTTGGACTTCGAGCTGTGCTTTCATTTTGTGAAACTGGTATGTCAATAAACCAAAATTCATGCAGATCAAATGAGAGACCTAGAATTATCCATTAATTATTTGCAAAACAATGGCTTGTCATCTATTACACTCTCATTTTAGTAAATGATCATGCAGGGGTTCTTCCAACCAAAAATTTTACTACCTCTGAAATTTATTTGTTCTGTCACTAGAGAACTCTGACTAACGCACTCTCTTAATCTCATCTCAGGTGGTCTGTCTCCTAATCTTGATGAGCTACTCTGGTCCCTTTAATCTTGCCTAAGGTGGTTTCTTGGCTGCTCCTCTCTTGATTAGCATCTGCTTGAATCTGCCCTTTGGAACTCAGGGAAAGTCATGGAGGCTGGAGTCTTGCCTACAAAGAAATGGGGGACAAAAAGGCCTCCATGCCGAGGAGCCCCACAGGTCCCCACTTGGTTTCATTACCCCCTTTTCTTTGATACTCCTCAATCTTGAGGAGAACAGATGTTGGACAAGAGAGGAAACAGTCATTTTGGATAATAGAGATGTTAATCATAAACTCGGCAGAGGAAGTTGGTTTTAGGGGGACTTGATTTTAATCCCCATTTCAGTTTTATCTTTCCCAAATCTTTGAGGGAATAGGGTGATGACTGCTGTGACTACTTCCTGCTGAGATGCGGTGTAGTCCTGCCTAAATTTGGAGGAATAGATACTGAATTAGAAATATTTGAGTTCCAAGTCCCAGATCTAAGTCTTATATGATTAAGATCTCAGTCCCTTAGGAATAAGCCTGAAACCTAGTCCAGGCTTGGCACTTTGGAGAGACTTAGAGCCAGTTGTTTTCAAACCATTCCCTGTATGGGGAAAACCCATTAAGGCAATCCTGAAGACCTGGAAATAGGAAGCTGACCACATATCTAGCAGTTAAAATTATTGAAAGAATCAGTATATGAATCTATAGTTTTGTAGTAAAAGGTATGAGAAAGGATAAGAAAACAGAACTTTCATTCCATTTGTCAAAACAAACAATTTCACAAAGGGTGAGATGTCTGCTTCTTGGGAGTCTGCTCACTGGCTGTAGGCAGGCTTGGCTGGTTCGTCTCTGGTAATCTTCTTACTCCAGTGTGATGTACCCACAGTTTTACTCCATGCAATTTTAGAGAAGCTTGACTAGTAATAAGAACATCATAGAGTCCCTTCCATTTTTCTTCAAGCTGCTGCTCAGGTCATTGCTCTTTTTCACACTTTCAGCAGCATCTTTTCTGCCAGCTTTGGAGGGATATAAGGAAGTTTCCAGGTGAGGGGAGACCCAGATTCTGGCAGAGGTCACAACATAAGATGCTATCTTTTCTGCTTCCCCAAAATAATTTCTTGGAGGAGGAAGTCTAGGGTGGTCCAGGCAGGAGGAAGAGAGGAACATCCTCAAGGCAAAAGTGCAGCTGCTAGGGCTGTCCCTCTTCTATCATCTATTCCAACCTCAGAGTCCAGCTGCTGGAGTGTTGGACAGGGTATGATTGGGGCTCAGCCTTTCCAGGCAAGGGTCCAAGGTGATCTGGCCTTCAGGGACACCCCTGGAACCATCCCCAAGTTGTTCCCTTCATGGTTGCCAAAACCGTTACCCAAAGCTCAGCCTCTCTGTACACTGGTGCCAAATCAAATCTTGGAGACAGAGTTTTGGGTGAAGTAGAAAAAGATAGCTTTATTGTTTTGCCAGGCAAAGGGAGACACACAGGGCTTCTGCCTGTAAAACTATGTGTCCCTGAATAACTTTTGTTTGTTTGTTTGTTTATTTGTTGTTTTTCATGTTGTGGGATTTTCTCAGGTGTCTGCTGATAAAAATGACTAGATGTAAATGCTCTCTATTTCTATTTAAGAACACTATAATATGGAGTTGAAATGCATTAATAAGGCTTACAACCAGTGAGCTTCACTGAAGGATGATTCAGCGTACTTTTGAAGTGGAGCATCCCAAAATATCAGAGAAGGACTATCTAATCTTTCATTAGAGATGTGGGATAATAATTAAAGTCTGTCTGCTTTTACTTAACCCTCCTTTTTCTCATGCCTCAATCTGCCCTCTTGAAATCCTATTGTCTTGTTTCTGGAGCCTTTCTATCTCCAGGGAAAAACACTTTTATTTGCAAGATTGGAGAAGTGTAATCACCTGACCATAAGAATTTTATGGGTGCAGACTTGAGCCTCAAGACACTTAGAGAATTACACTAACTCCTAACCCCACCTTTTTTAGCCTTTCACCCTACCCCCAACTTCTGCAGAATCAGTACAAGTATCTTCATATTTGCATTTTTCTGAGGCTCTGTGAGGTGGTGCACTAACTTCTCATTTTTTATCTGCCTCTAGAGGTTTAATCTCCCTCTACTCAGGAAGGCAGTTACTACTCCACCTTCTTCTATCTTGTAAAGGTATTGACATTTTTTGTCAACTCCTGTGTCCTCTCCTATTCTTTTTGTCCTATTGGATTTATAGCCTTTCATTGCTGTATTGTCATTTCAGTGTCATTTCAAGAGGGGCAGGAAAACACATCTTCAATCCATCATATTTAACTGTTTAAAAGGAAAGTTCTGATTATGTCATCCCATTGCCTTCCCATTGTGCTTTAGATATATAGAATACCTTGCATATGGCCTGTAAAGCCCTACCTGACTTGACCTCTGCCTATTTTCTTTGTTCTCTACTGAATTCTTTGACTTTGTGCTTTCTTTTTATTCTCTATGTCATAATTTAAATTGAATAATTAATTTGATATAAACTCTAGTACATAGAGAACTTTTCTTCATTCATTACTGCTCTTTTCCAATTGCCTTGTGCTGTGCCAGCAGTAACAGTCATTTGATAAATATGAATGAATGAATAACTTAATGTATGTCATTTGTTAGCCCTATTGCCTTCTTTCTAGTTATCAGAAATAAAAGTCTTTAATTACCTGTTTCAGAAATACCACAGTAGAAAAGGTATTCCATGCAAATGGAAACAACAAGAAAGGTGGGGTAGCAATACTTATATCAGACAAAATAGACTTTAAAATAAGACTTTAACCAGCGACAAAGAATGACATTACATAGTGATAATGGGATTGAACCAATAAGAAGATTTGATAATTGTAAATATATATGCACCCAACAGAGGAACACCTAAATATACAAAGCAAATATTAACAGACATAGGGAGAAAATGACAGTAACACAATAGGAGATGTCAACACCCCACTTACATCAATACAGATCATCCAAACAAAAAATCAATAAGGAAACACTGGCCTTAAACAATACATTACACAAGATGGAATATATATATAGAGAGAGAGACAGAGAGAGACAGAGACAGAAGACACAGAGAGACAGAGACAGAGAGAGGAGAATATTCCATCCAAAAGCAGCAGAATACACATTCTTTTCAAGTGCACATGGAGCATTCTCCAGGATACACGACATGGTAGGCCATAAAACAAGTCTCAGTAAACTTAAGAAGACTGAAATCATATCAAGCATCCTTTCTGATCAAAACACTATGAGACTAGAAATAAACTACAAAAAAAAAAACAACTGCACAAAACACAAACGTGGAGGCTAAACAATATGCTACTAAACAACCAATGGATCACTGAAGAAAACAAAGAGGAAATAAAAAAATACTTGGAGACAAATGAAAAAGAAAACATAATGATCCAAAATCTATGGGACCCAGCAAAACAGTTCTAAGAGGGAAGTTTATAGTAATAAAAACCTATATCAGGAAACTAGAAAAATCTCAAATAAATAACCTGACCTTAAACCTAAAGGGACTAGAAAAAGAGGAACAAACATAACCCAAAATTAGTAGAAGGAAAGAAATTATAAAGATGACAGAAGAAATAAATGAAGTAGAGACTAAAAAAAAAAAAAGAATAAAAAAAGATCAGTGAAACTGAGAGTTGGTTCTTTGAAAAAAAATAAACAAAATTGATAGACCTTTATCAGGACTCATCAATAAAAAAGAGAGAGCGCAAATCAATAAAATCATAAATGAAAAAGAAGTTATAACCATGACCACAAAAATACAAAGATCATAAGAGATTACTGTGATCAATTATACACCAATAAAATAGACAACCAAAAAGAAATGGACAAATTTCAAGAAATGTACAATAGCCCAAAACTGAATCAGGAGAAATAGAAAATATGAACTGACCAATGGCCAGTAATGAAATTGAATTGGTAATCAAAAAAAACTTCCAACTAATAAAAGTCCAGGACCTGATGGCCACACAGATGAATTCTACCAAACATTTAGAGAAAAGTTAACACCTAACCTCAAACTATTTCAAAAAATTGCAGAGGAAAGAATGCTTCCACACTCATTTTATGAGGACAGCACCATCCCAATATCAAAACCAGACAAGGATGTCACACAAAAAAGAAAATTACAGGCAAATATCACTGGTTAACCTAAATGCAACAATCCTCAACAAAATATAAGCAAACCAAATTCATCAATACATTAAAAGGATGATACAACATGATCAAATGGGATTTATCCCAGGGATGCAAGAATGGTTTCATATATGCAAATCATTCAATGTGATATACACTATTGACAAACTGAAGAATAAGAATTGTATGATAATCTCAATAGTTGCAGAAAAAGCTTTTGACAAAATTAAACATTTGTGATAATAACTCTCAACAAAGTGGATATAGAGTGAACATACCTCAACATAATAAAGGCCATATACAATAAGCCCACAGTTAACATTATATCTGATGGTAAAAAGTTGAAAGCATTTCCTCTAAGATAGGAAGAACACAAGAATGCTCACGCTTTTATTCAACATAGTATTGGAAATCCTAGCCACAGCAGTCAGACAATAAAATGAAATTAAAAGAATCCAAATGAAAGGAAAAAGTAAAACTCTCAGTGTTTGCAGGTGACGTGATACTATGCATAGAAATCCTAAAGAAATCATTAAAAAAAACTACTAGCACTCATCAATGAATTCAGTGAAGTTGCAGGATACAAATTTAATATAGAGAAATCTACACACTAACAATGAACTATCAGAAAGAGAAATTAAGAAAATAATCCCATTTACAATCTTATTAAAAAGAATAAATCTAAGTAGGGAGGTAAAATACCTGTACTTGGAAAACTATAAGAAACTGATGAAAGGTGATGCAGGTGGAAGGATATGTCGTGCTCATGGATTAGAAAAAATGTTGTTAAAATGACCATGCTACCCAAAGCAATCTACAGATTCAGTGCAATCCATATCAAAATACCAAGGACATTTTTCACAGAACTAGAAAAAATAATCTAAAATTTGTGTGGAAACACAAAAGACCCCAGGTAATCAAAACAATCTTAAGAAAGGAGAACAAAACAGGAAGTATAATGCTCCCTGAGTTCAAAATATACTAAAAAGCTGTAGCCATCAAAACAGTACTGGCACAAAAACAGCCACATAGATCAATGGAACTGAATAGAGAGCTCAGAAATGAACCCAAAGTTATATGGGCAACTAATCTATGACAAAGTAGTCAAGAATATACAGTGGGGAAAAGACAGGCTCTTCGATACATGATATTGGGAAAACTGGACAGCTACTTGTGAAAGAATCAAACTTTTGCACACCATATACAAACATAAACTCAAAATGGATTAAAGATTTAAATGTAAGACCTGAAATGTAGGCAGTATGCTCTTTAACATTGGTCTTAGCAATATTTGTATGGCTGTGTCTCCTCAGGCAAGGGAAACAATAGGGAAAATAAGCAAATCGGACTACATCAAACTTAAAAGCTCTTGCACAATGAAGAAAACAATCAACAAAATGGAAAGACCACCTGCTGAATGGGAGAAGATGCTTGCAAATGATATATCCAACAAGGGTTTAATATCCAAGATATACAAAGAAGTCATACAACTCAACGTCAAAAAAAAAAAAAACAAAACAATTTAAAAAATGGGCAGAATATCCGCATAGACATTTTTCCAAAGAGGACAGACAGATGGCCAATAAACGCATAAAAAGCTGCTCAACATCACTAATCAGAGAAATTCAAATCAAAACCACAGTAAGATATCCCCTCACACCTGTTAGAATGGTATTATAAATAAATAAACAAACAAATGAATAAATAAGTTGGTGAGGATGTAGAGGAAAGGAAACCCTGTGCACTGCTGGTAGGAATGTAAATTGGTGCAGCCACTATGGAAAACAGTGTGGAGGTTTCACAAAAAAATTAAAAATAGAGCTAAAGAAAATTAAATAGAACTATTTTTATGATCTAGCAAATCCTCTCCTGGGTATTTATCTAAAGAAAATGAAAATACTAATTAGAAAAGATATATACACCCCTGTGCATTGCACATTATTTACAATAGCCAAGATATGGGAGCAACCTAAGTGCACATCAATAAATGAATATATATATATAGTTATGTTACTTAGCCATGAAAAATAATGAAATCTTGCCATTTGCAACAACATAGATGGACCTAGATGGTAGTATACTAAGTATAATAAGTCAGACTCAGAAAGACAAATACTGTATGATTTCACTTATATGTGGAATCTAAAAAACAAAACCAATGAACAAGCATAACTAAACAGAAACCGAACTACAGTTAGAGAGAAGAAACATTGGTTGCCAGAGGGGAGGGGTATGGAGAAAGGAGAGAAATAGGTGAGGGAGATCAAGAGGTACAAACTTTCAGTTACCAGAAAAATGAGTGACAGGTATGAAATGTACAGTGTGGGGAATATAATCAATAATTATGTAATATCTTTGTATGGTGACATATGACAACTAGACTTATTATGTTGATCATTTAAAAATGTACAGAAATATTGAATCACTACGTTATGGGCTAGGAACAAACATAGTGTTGAAGGTCAATTACAATTCAGAAACAAAGTGTAACCAACTAACTAACTAACTCATAGAAAAAAAGCAGATTTGTGGCTAGCAGAGGCAGAAGGTGAGGGGAAGAGGTGTTGGAGGAAGGCAGTCGGAAAGTGCAAACTTCCAGTTACAAGATAAATAAGTACTAAGGATGTACTGTATGATAAAGATAATTAATACTGCTGTAAGTTATAAATGAAAGCTATTAAGAGAGTAAATCCTAGGGTTCTCAACATAAGGAAAAACATACATGTTTTTCTATTTCTTTAATTCTGTATCTATATGAGATGATGGAAGTTCACTAAACCAATTGTGGTGATTATTTCATCATGTATGTAAGTCAAATCATTATGTCATACACTTTAAACTTACACAATGCTGTATGGCAATTACATATCAATAAAACTGGAAGAAAAAAGAAATGAAACACCAGAGTATAGCAGAAACTAATAAACTGTTATATTCCCAGGGAAGTTGAGAGAATAGGTGTTAGAAGAAAGAGCATGTGATAGTAGTGGAATATGTCCTTTGAGAAGAAAGAAGGTGGTCACTTGCATTTTAGGAACAATTCTAACTTTTGAGCACCTGCTTTGTGTCAAGACTTTTATACATTTTATTTTTTAATTTAATAGTAATGTTAATTAAATAAATTAATAATTTATAAATAAATAAAATGAAACACTTTGTAAGCAAATAGTAACTCATATATTAACTCATTTAGAACAGTGACAGGCATAGTTTAATCTTTTCACATATATTAACTTAATTCTCACAACAAACTTATGAGATAGGTGCTATTTCCCACTTTACAGATGAGAAAGCTGAGCCACAGAGAGTTAAAGTTGCCTTCCTTAAGCGATATAGCCATTAGTAGTTGAACCTAGATTTGGAGTAAGTCCTTAAGGTTGCAGAATTTGGGTTCTTAACTACTGCAGTATGCTGCTGCTTCTCACCTATCCTCATGAGATGCTTATGGGGTAGGAAAATGAGATTAAAAGACTATTAAACGAGGCAGGTGTATTGATAAAAGCATATAATGATAAAAGTATGACCTTTCTCTACCTCTCCATTCACATTAGCAACCAATACTACCCCCAATAGTTATACAATTTAAGAACTTAGTATACATCTTGTCACATTCTTCTCCTCTCTCATATGATTTAATAAGTATATGGATAGACATGTATAAACAGATGTTCTAGCATTGTCTATTACCCAGAAAGGTAGAGTTCTTACCCAACTGTAATTAATGAAAATTCCTTCACTTCAACTGGGTAGCTTTAATTTTAAGTGACAATAAATTTTTCAATGTGATGATATACCATAATTTATTCAGTAATTTCCCTACTGATGGAAATTCACTTTACTTTTAGTTATTCGTCACTATGGATCCCTCTATAATGCAGTGACACATATTGTAGCAGTGCGTGGTGTATGTTGCAGTGAACTTCCTAGATCCTTACATACTGAAAATTTCATTTATATTACCTAGGTTCCCAAAGAAGAGAATTCTGCTATATGAAATCACATTTAAAATCACATTTCTACCAGAAACATATAAGAATATAATTTTCTTTGCATCTCTTGCTTACAAAAATAGAGGTTACTACTTTAAAATTCTTGCCATTAATTTGAGTGTATTTCAAAGACTTCACTAAAAAAAAGACTGATATGGTCATTTTTGTAAATTTTTATATCATGTGTGTATAAATGAATTTAAATTTAAGTGTAAAACATTTTTATTTAAAAAAGGGATGTAGGAGTAGCCATTAATTATCTTTTAAATTAGTGATCTCAAAGCTTAGCATGAATCAGAATCATCTGCAGTGTTCGTTAAAACACAAACCCTGGCCCACACTCTCAGAGTTTCTGAATCAGTAGGTCTGAGGTGGGCGTATAAAAATTTGCATTTCTAAGTTCCTGCTGGTCCAGGGACCACATTTGGAAAACCGTTGTTCTTTGTGCCCTCTTTAAAACCAAGAATTATTTCTAAGACTTTATACCAGAAGTAAGCCCCCAAATAGTCCCACCTAATTAATAGTCAAGTAACTACAAAATTTAGTAATATGATAATCTTTTTTAAAAAGTGATAAGACCCAATGTAGGCCAGATTTGGGGGGGAAATGGGTAATTGTGTACACTGCTAGTAAGAAGATAAATTGATATATATTTCTCTAAAATTAGTATTGCATACTTTACTTAGAAATTCACTTCTAAAGGTTTATCCTAAGGAAAATATTATAAATGTGTTCACTGATTTAGCAACAAAAATATTTATTGAAACATTGTTTGTAATATTAAAAATGTTGGAACTGTCTGCATTTCTAAATAGGGGATTTATTAGATCAATTGTGGTATATCCATAAAATTGAATATGACTCAGCTATTCAATAAAAAAATAATCAGATTATAGAGATGCACAAACTTACTGATTTATAAATATTAAGAAAAAGCAACAAATGCTCACAGTGGTTATGTCAGATGGGCTTAGCAGCTATGATGGCTGGTGCTCAACACCTCTTCCAACCTCTTCTCAGATGCTTTCCTATTCTGTAGAGACTAGAAAGTTAGAAATTCCATTCCTTAGGCTCCATTGCAGCTTGGGCTCTGTATCTGTTTAACACCCACAAACCCCATGTTATTGCAGGAAACTTGGAAGGTGCAAGTGAGGCAGTAGATATACTTTTGTTACTTCCATTTCTTCTCACAAGCATAGTCATAGAATCATTTGATTTTTTGCTACATCATCAAAGGGGTCCCAATGTTGAGTCACTTGTAATGTGATTGTCAAGAAGCTGACCATGGGACATCCATTTTGCCGTTGTGTAGTATAGAATGCACAGAGTACATTGTGGAACAGTTTCCCAGTCCTGGTAGTGATGGCATTATTTTGAATTCTAACTTCTAATCATTTAAGAATCAGTAATTCCCTGTGGTATGGCTCCGGCATTCTTTCTGACAGCACAACCTAGAATCTGTCTCTTTACTCTTTACAATAATTCTGTAAGCCATTTAGTATTTAGTAAAATCTCTTTTGGTTTAGAGTGGTGGAAAAGATTCTGTTCTCAAAAAAAAAAAAAAGATTCTGTTCTCTGTAATTGAACACTGAGCACTGATAAGATTAGATAGTTTCATTCTGTATTATCTAATTATTTAACAACCATGTATTACTATTGAATATGAAAAGGCTATTTATATAATAATAATAATATTGTTTAGAATGAACCTAAAGTTTACAAAGGGGCTTATTTTAAAATTACAATAATAGGGGCTTCCCTGGTGGTGCAGTGTTTAAAGGTCCGTCTGCCGATGCAGGGGACGTGGGTTCGTGCCTCGGTCCTGGAGGATCCCACATGCCGCGGAGCGGCTGGGCCCATGGGCCATGCCTCTGGGCCTGCGTGTCCGGAGCCTGTGCTCCGCAACGGGGGAGGCCACAGCAGTGAGAGGCCCGCGATCCGCAGGGAAAAAGAGAAGAAAACACCAAAACATAAAGTTACAGTAATATTTTGAACAAAGTATGATAGTTGAGTAGTTAAGAGTTTGGGCTTTAGAGGCAACCTAAATTTAAATCCCAGCACTGCCACTTCCTCCTTTAGCATTCTTGATCAATAAAGCTTCTAAAATCTCAGAATCATTTGCTATAAACCTGAGGATTATAATACTTTATCTATGATGTGACGATTAAATGAGATAATGTATGTAAAGCTGAGATCCCAATGCTTAATATTTTACAGGAATTAAATAAATGGTGGCAGTCTTGCTGTCTCCCTTAAACTTTCATAGAGTTCACATTTTTCCATCCTGATTGTAAGAACATCCAAGCATCTCTTTTTATCAATGCTTTGCTTTGAACTGCATCTCATTATACAGCATCAAAATAAATTTAGATAAATATCCTACTATCATTTAAATTAGATGCAAGAAACATGAAAATATTAAATGAAAATGATTTCTCCATGTGAGCCTATATTTCATTATCATTGACATTATTTAAGAAAACAAATTCTACTTTATAGTTAAGTGGTTTTAGAATTCTTTCAGCTCACCGATTGTTTCAAGGTGAAACAAGTGCTGACCTGGTGTTCAAAATACAGCAACACATCAATATCTGATAATTAAGAAATTATTGTTTCCTTGCATTCACATGCATAACCCTTAGTAGCATTAATAGTGAATGAGAACACAACGAATTTCTTAGGAATTTAAAATAGGAACAGCTTCCAAGTTGTTTTTACTCAAGTATCTGGAGTACATAGGGCAAATATTACCTTTAAATATATACCCAAATATTGTGTGATTACAGATAGAACTCTGAAACTGTCAACAAGCTGGAAGCACCTTGTCTAGTAGAGCTATTTGTTTCTGCTAATGTAGTTGCAATCACTTTATTCTTTTACAGTGTTCAGTTGCCTAGAGAGAGGAATGTAATATGTGCCCACTGCATAAACAAATAGAAAACCACCTTTTATGAGGTTCAATCTTATCACCTTGTTTTTTTTTCTTTCTTTTCTTTATTATTATTATTGTTATTATTATTATTTGGCTGTGTTGGGTCTTTGTTGCTGTGCACAGGCTTTCTCTCACTGCGGCAAGTGGGGGCTACTCTTCCTTGAGGTGCACAGGCTTCTCATTGAGGTGGTTTCTCTTGTTGCAGAGCATGGGTTCTAGCATGTGGGCTTCAGTAGTTGCGGCTCATGGGCTCAGTAGTTGTGGCACACAGGCTCAGTAGTTGCAGTGCATGGGCTTAATGGCACACAGGCTTAGTTGCCCCATGGCATGTGGGATCTTCCTGGACCAGGGATTGAACCTGTGTCCCCTGAATTGGCAGGCAGATTCTTAACCATTGCACCACCAGGGAAGTCCCTCACCTTGTTTTTATTAGTATATACACTAACAAACTGAGATGATATTAGTAAGTTTTAATTATGAATAAATGATAATATATATTATATATATACTTTTGTTACTCCCACCATTTCTTCTCATGTTACTTTGAATGTGTAATTCCTGTATTCTTAAGTGATGCTCATGAGGATTATTTCTTGAGAAAACATGTGCTCCTGAGTTGTAGGTAACTATCTAAGATTCTTTTCTGCTTTAACTAAAGAGAATGAGATTAGGAATGCCTCCTTAAAACCTCTTCTTTTAAATAAGAGCTTGTCACTAATTTGAGAGAAAACTTGTTAATAAGTACAAGAACTATGTTCATTCATTTATTCACTCATTCAGTATCTATTTATTGAGACCTACTATGCAATAGTCTGAGTGCTGGAGATACAGCAGTGAACAAAATAAACAACAGATATAAATGATGCAGCCCCTTTGGAAAACATTTTGAAAGCTCCTAAAAGTGTTTAACATTGGGTTACCATATGACCATAAATTCCATTCCTAGGAATACACCACCAAAGAACTGAAAACATATGTTCACACACAAAAATTGTATATTGATATTCATAGCATCATTATTCCTAGTAGCCAAAAAGTGGTAACATCCATCAACTGATGAATGGATAA
This sequence comes from Orcinus orca, assembly GCF_937001465.1. Taxonomy (NCBI): domain Eukaryota; kingdom Metazoa; phylum Chordata; class Mammalia; order Artiodactyla; family Delphinidae; genus Orcinus; species Orcinus orca. Next base: position 27,652,130 of record NC_064569.1, read on the forward strand.
ACAAATGTGGTATATCCTTATAGCATAAACAAAACTGGAATTGACTCTAAAAATTTATTACAAAATAAGTTCTCTTCTTCAGTTAATTTCTCATTTTTAACTGAAATGAAATGTAGAGGGGAAAAATTATCTGGTATGTTAGTCTGTGCAGTGTAACAACACTGTTCCTCAGGTGGGTTTCTTACATCTTCTGGGGAGAAGTATGATTCTTTAGGGGAGAATTTAGTTGTTTACAATCACTTGTAGCCTAAAAAATTTAAGATGTTCAGTCTTGGTTTAACCCATTCATGATTATATTAAAAGAAAATGATAAATCCCTTTAAAATTTTTTATAATTTTTATATAATTAAAAATTTCTTAGATACTATAATACTATATGCTTGACTTCCAATAAAATGTACTAGAATACATAGAATAAGATCCCTTTAAAAGACATTTGCTTAAGAAATTTTACTACTTTTTAAATTCTACTAAGTAGATTTTGAGGAAACATAAAGACAATTGTTAAAAGGACAAGCTTGGGAAATAATTTGATTATATTATAGAATTCAAAGGTTTAGCAAAGCTTGTCAATAGTCTAGATCCCATAGAGAATATCTTCATAAGTAAGTTGTAAATACAAGTAAGAGAATTATTTCCATTTGTAATTCATGTATTTTGTCTTAATAGTCTGTTATTTGTTTTGTATAAATCATATAAAAAATACATTACAAGAGTGACAACATGGAAAATGGCAAAGCAGGGAGCTCACTCTACTGGAACAATCATTAAGCTGGCAAAACTGACAAAGAGAATTGGAGCAAGGTGGCATAATAGAAGTATATGGAGCTCACTGCCCCCCTTAAAAACATCAAAAATACATCTATGTGTGGAAAAGTTCTCACAGGGAACGAACTGGAAACTGGCAGAAGCATACCTATGCAAACAAAGCTCAAAAAAGACTTCCACATAACCAGGTAGGATGGAAAAGAGATATAGCATCAGAACCTCCACCCCCAGAAAAGATCTGAAAGGAAAAGATGGTCTATGGGTGGACCCTCATTCTGGGGAGTGAGCAGGTCAAGCCACAGACTGAGCATCCCATTTGCCACATGGTGTTCCAGAGATCTACACAGAGGAGACATGGCTACTAGGAGAACTACTGGGACAGATTCAAGGGCTGGAGAAGCCTAGACCCCACTTACAAAGAGGGTGCAAGTGCTGGCTTGCCAACAAATAGGATGGAGAGAGCTCCACACTAGTGGCTGCTGCCTTGCCACACTCTGCAATCCAAGTGGGGCAAACACCTCAGACTGCTCATTCCACAACACAGCCTGGCACGGGATCTGGACCAATTGGGCTCAGGAAAAGATTTGGTTTAGCTTTGCAGAACCAGCCCGGGTGCCTGGGGTGTGGTCTGGGTGGGGCAGCAGCAGACATTTTTGACATTTACTGGAGGCACTCTGACCAGTAAGCTGTGGTCCCCACTCCCAGTCAAGTAAATGCTCCAGTATCACCCACTCAATGCCATACAGCACGAGGTCTGGAGCAGACAAGTTCTGGAAGAAGACTATCTAGAGACACAGATTGGGAGCATGGGGTGTGTGTGGTCTGTGTGGGACAGTGGTGGCCATTGTTGGCTCTTACTCAAACCACATCTTGGGAACCACCCCAATCAGCACCACATTGCTGTTCTGTTCCCAGCTGAGTGAATGCTCTGCTCCTGCCCACTTCATGCTACAGGTTGGTGCTGCATCTGGGGCAGAAAGGATCTGGGAGAAGACCTGATTTAAGGATTCAGAGGAGGCTCAGGGACCTGGTATGTGGTTCAGGTGGGGCAGTGGCAGCCAGTATTGGTGCTAGCTCAATCAGCATCCCAGAAACAGCCCAGATCCCTGACAGCAGTGCAGCCAATTCAGTTCCTACTGCCACAACACCCTGATCCCCAGCCCTAGCCTGGTGAACACTGTGGCCCCACCCACTCCATGCCATAGCATTTGCAGTAGCTCTGGGACAACCAAAACAGGTGAAAGTATGTGACCTTGGGCTGTGTTTCAGCAGAGCTCTGGATGTCTACACACATGGTGCATCAGACCTCTGTGAGCACATGAACCTCACTTACTTCAGTACTCCCCTGCTTTGGAGCAAAACACAAACTCAAAAGGAACAAAGCCTGCTCAAACCTGACCCTCAGGGCTTCTGCTATAGCAAGTAGGGAGCAGGCCTCACCCCTAAGAGGGTAGCAATAACCATGGAGCAAAAAGCAAGTCCCACTTCACACACTGTGCAAGCTTCAGGTCTTCTGACACCAACCACATCCACTGTCAAAGTGATAGAGGCCAGCATACCCTGAGGAAAGATATGGCTGGTGTCCACATCAAAACCAGCCCTGATACCAAAGACATTCAACACATGCTGTCTACACAGGGGTGCTCCCACATAAAAATACCTCTTCAAGACCACAATAGATAACTGTTACTCTTAAAATCATAGAGATAGAGAAAGATAGGTAAAATAAAAAAGCAGAGGAAATACTCCCAATCAAAAGGCCAAGAGAAATCCCCTGAAAAAATAAAGAGATAATTAGTCTACCAGACACTGAATTAAAAAGGTGGTAGTAAAAATGTTAACTAAATTGAGAGAGATTATTGACATAAAAGCAGATCTTTTTAACAAGGAAATAGAAAATATAAAGATAACTCAAACAAAAATTGATAGTTAAATCATTCAAGAAGCAATGAATAGCCAACTAGATGACACAGAACCATGAATAAGTGATCTGGAAGACAGAATAATGGAAATCACCCAATCAGAACAGCAGACAGAAGACATATCAAAGAAAATGAAAGTAGCACAGGTGATCTATGGAATAATAAAAAAACATGCCCACGTACATGTAATAGGGATTCTAGAAGGAGAAGATACAGAAAAGGGGGCTGAAAATGTATTTTAAGAAATATGACTGAAAACTTCGCAAACCTAAAGAAGGAAACAGATATCCAGGTACCAGAAGCACAGAGGGTCCCACATCAAGACATATCATAATTAAAATGGCAAAAAAAAAAAAACCAGATAAAGAGAGAATTATAAAGGTAGCAAGAGAAAAACAGAGTCAATTTTAAGGGAAGCCCCATAAGCTTATCAGCTGATTTCTCTGCTGAAAATTTGCAGGCCAGAAAAGAATGACATAATCAAAGACCTGAAAGGGGAAAACTGGCAATCTAGGTTACTTTACCCAGCAATTTTATCCTTTAGAATAGAAAGAGAGATAAAGAATTTCTCAGACATACAAAAACTAAAAGAATTCAGCAATACTAAACCTACTCTAAAAGAAAAGTTGATGGGTCTTCTCTAAATGGAAAAGAAGCAAGAATCTACAGGAAAGGGAAAATCCCAAGAGAAAAGGAAAATATATAGTAAGGATTGAGGATCACTTAAATAAGTCAGCAAATAGATTAAAAATTGAAAAAAAAATATGTAAAAACAACTATAGTTACAATAAAGAGTAAAGTGATACACATGAAGATATAACATAAGACATCTAAAACACAAAATGTGGAGAAGGGGAGTAAAAAATGTAGATCTTTTAGAATGTGTTTTTGAAATTATGACTATCAGTTTAAAGCAAGTAGATATAATTATGGGTCAACATATATGAACCCCACATAACCACAAATCAGAGACCTACAATAGATACACAAAAATGAAAAAGAAAGTAATTCAAGCAGACTACACAAGTAGTACAAAAGCATAGTACAAAAGTGTGGTTTGAAAATACTCAAACCACAAAGGGAAAAACAAAAAGAAGAGCAAAAGAACAAACAAAAAACATCTGGAAAACAGGAATAAAATGGTAATAAGTACATACCTATCAATAATTACTTTAAATGTCAATAGACTTAGTGCTCCAATCAAAAGACATAGGGTGGCTGATTGGATTTAAAAAAAATCAATAACTTGCAATATGCTTCCTACAAGAGACCCACTTCAGGGCGAAAGGCACACACTGAAAGTGGGGAGATGGAAATGACATATGGAAATAACAAGAAAGTGGGGATAGCCATACTTGCATTGGACAAAATAGACCTTAAAAACAAAGGCTATAATGAAAGACAAAGAAGGGCAGTATATTGCCATTTGCAGCAACATGAATGGATCTAGAGATTTTTATACTAAATGAAGTAAGTCGGAAAGAGAAAGACAAATACCATATGATATCACTTATATGTGAAATCTAAAATATGACACAAATGAACTTATCTACAGAACAGAATCACAGACATAAAGAACAGATTTGTGTTTGCCAAGGGGGAGAGGCAATGGGGGAGGGACGGATTGGGAGTTGGGAATTGACAGATGCAAACTATTATAGATAGAATGGATAAACAACAAGGTCCTACTGTAAAGCACAGGGAACTATATTCAATATCCTGTGATAAACCATAATGGAAAAGAATATGAAAAAGAATGTATATATATGTATAACTGAATCACTTTGCTGTACAGTGGAAATTAACACAACATTGTAAATCAACTATACTTGAATAAAATAAATTTTTTAGAAAAGATATTATATAATGATAAAGAGATCAATACAAGAAGAGGATATAACACTCATTAATATATAAGCACCCAATACACAAGAACCTAAATATGTAAAGCAAATACTAAAAAACATAAAGAGAGAAATTAACAATAATACAATAAGAGTAGGAGACTTTTAACGCTGACATAAACTGACAGATCATGCAGACAAAAAATCAACAAGGCAACAGAAGTCCTAAATAACACAATAAGCCAGTTGGACTTAACTGATACTTACAGTCCCTACATCCAAAAAACCAGAATACACATTCTCATCAAGCATGCATGGAATGTTCACTAGGACAGACCACATGCTAGGTCACAAACAAAGCATCAACAAATTTAAGAGGATAGAAATTTATATTAAGCATCTTTTCTGACCCTAGCTGTATTAAACTGGAAATCAACTACAAAAACAAAAAAGGGAAACGAAAGAACATATGGAGAATTAACACATGCTACTAAAAAAACAATAGGTCAATGATAAAATCAAAAGAGAAATCAGAAAATAATTAGAAACAAACAACAATGAAGACACAAATTTACAAAATCTATGGGATGCAACAAAAAGTGTTAAGAGAGAACTACATTACAATACAGGCCTTCCTCAAGAAACAAGAAAAATATCAAATAAATATCCTACCCTGCCACTTAAAAGAATTAGGAAAAGAAAACCAAACAAAATCAAAAGTCAGCAGAGGGAAGGAAATGATAATGATGAGAGAGATAAGAAATAGAAGAGAGATAGAAAATAAGCAAAGATCAATAAAACCAAGAGCTTTTATTTTTCAAATGTAAAAAAAAAAATTATCACACCTCTAACCAGGCTCACCAAGAAGCAAAGAAAGAGGACCTACATAAACAAATTAAGACATGAATGAGGAGAAATAACAACTGATACCACAGAAATACAAAAAAAAATCATAAAAGAATACTATAAACTGTTATGCCAACAAATTGGTCAACCTGGAAGAAATGGACAAATTTCAAGGAACACACAGCTTCCCAAGACTGAGTGAAGAAGAAAAAGATAAATTGGACAGACTGATCACTAGAAGTGAAATAGAATCTGTAATTTGAAAAAAAAAAATCCCTGCAAACAGATGTCCAGGACTGGATGGCTTCACTGGGGAATGCTACCAAATATACAAAGAACTTATACCTACCTTTCTCAATCTATTCCAAAAAATTGAAGAGGAGGGAACACTTGCAAATTCATTCTATGAGGCCACCATCATCTTGATACCAAAGACAGATATAGACACTACAAAAGAAGAAAATTACAGGCCTACATCTTTGATGAATATAGATGCAACAATTCTCAACAAAATATTAGCAAACTTAATCTAACAATACATAAAATTATCATACACGATCGTCAAGTTGGATTTATTCCAGGGTCACAAGAATAGTTCAACATATGCAAATCAATCAATATGATACACTATATTACAAAAGGAAAGACAAAAATACATGATCATCTCAAAAGACCTAGGAAAACATTTGACGAAATCCAACATCCATTAATGAATGATAAAGACTTTCATCAATGTGGGTATAGAGGAAATATAATAAAGGCCATTTATGACAAACCCACAACCAACAAGATACTCAACAGTGAAAAGCTGAAAGTCTTCCTGTGAAATTCAGGAACAAAACAAGGATTCCCACTCTCACTACTTCTATATAACATAGTATTAGGAGTCCTAGTGACAGCAATCAAACAAGAAAAAGAAATAAAAGTTATCCAAAGGGATGTGAAGAGGTAAAACTGTCAGTATTTGAGGATGATGTGATACTCTATATAGAGAATCCTAAAGTCTCCACTCAAAAACTATTAGAATCATTAAGTTAATTCAGCAAGGTTGCAGGATACATAATTAATATACAGAAATCTGTTACATTTATGTTAAATACTCTAATAATGAAATATCAGAAAGAGAAAGTTAAAAAAAAATCCTGGTTAAAATCACATCCAAAAACAAATGAACAAAAACAAACAAAAAAAACCTAGAAATAAACTTAAGCAAGGAGATGAAAGACGTACAAGTGGAAAAGTATAAAATATTGATAAAGGAAATTGAAGATGATTCAAAGAAATGGAAGATACCCTGTGCTCTTGGATTCAAAGTATCAATGCTATTAAAATAGACTGTACTACAAAAAGCAATCTACAGATTTAATGCAATGCTTATTAAAATACTGAGGACATTTTCTCTGAACTAGAATAAATAATCCTAAAATTTATATAGAATCACAAAATACTCTGAATTGCCAAAGCAATCCTGATTAAAAAAAAAGAACAAAGCTGGAGATATAACTATCCCATACCTCTGAGAAAGTTATGCTTTTGTATCCTATACTACAAAGACATAGTAATCAAAGCAACATGGTATTGGCGCAAAATCAGATATATAGATCAGTGAAACAGAATAGTGCCCTGAGATATAAACCTACACATCTACAGTTAATTTATCCAGACATAGGTGGCAAGAATATACATGGAGAAAAGATAGTGGTGCTGGGAAAACTGGACAGACACATGTAAAACAATGAGTTTAGAACATTATCTCACAACACATACAAAAATAAACTCAAAATATTTTAAAGACCTAAACATAAGACATGAGACCTTAAAACTCCTAGAAAAGAACATAGGCAAAACACTCTTTTACATAAATTGTAACCATATATTCTTAGGTCAGTGTCCCGAGGCAAAAGAAATAAAAGCAAAAATAAACAAATGGGACCTAATCAAACTTAAAAGCTTTTGCACAGCAAAGTAAACCATCAACAAACAAAAAGACAACTTATAGAATGGGAGAAAATATTTGTAAATAATGTAACCAATAAAGGATTAATATCCAAAATATATGAACAGTTCATAGTCAATACTGAAAAACCAAACAATACAATTAAAAAATGGACAGAAGACTTGAAAAGAAATTTTTCCGAAGAAGGCATACAGATCACTGACAAGCACATGAAGAGGTGCTCAGCATTGCAAATTATTAGAGAAATGCAAATCAAAACCACAAGTTATCATCTCATATCTGTCAGAATGGCTATCATCAAAGTCTACAAATAATATGTTGGAGTGGATATGGAGAAAAGGGAACACTCCTACACTGTTGGTGTGAATGTAAATTTGTGCAGTCACTGTGGAAAACAGTATGGAGGTTCCTTTAAAAATTAAAATAGAACTACCATATGATTCAGCAATTCCACTCCTGAATATATATCTGGAAATAATGCAAACACTCATTTGAAAATATACATGCACACAATGCAACAGATGATTGGATTAAGAATATATATATATATATATATATATCTTCTTAATATATATGTATTAATATACATATATGTATATATATACACATATATATTATTCAGTGATTAAAAAGAGAAATATTGCGTTTTCAGCAATGTGGATGTACCTAGTGAATATTATGCTTAGTGAAATAATTCATACCAAGAAAGACAGTTACTGTATGATATCACTTATATGTGGAATCTACAAAATAATACAAATGAATTGCAATACAAAACATAAACAGACTCACAGACATAGAAATTAAACTCATGGCTATCAAATGGGAGAAGGAGAAGGGTGAGGGACAAACTAGCATTATGATATTAACAGATTCAAACTACTATAGATAAAATAGATAAGCCACAAGGATTTACTGTATAGCACTATACCCAATACCTTATAATAACCTATAATGGAATATAATCTTCAAAAACTGAATCACTATGCTGTATACCTGAAACTAATACAATCTTGTTAATCAACTACACTTCAACTAAAAAAAAAAAAATCCTTGACAGAATAAGCGTTTTTAGAACCCTAGAAACTAATGAAAATTTTATAGCAACTAGAGAAATGCTTAGTGGAGGAAAACTTTGCTAAATTTCAACATTTAAGGAAACCTTTGTCAGGTCACTAGCTGAATGTTGAGATAATGGAACAGAGAATTCAGTGACTATATACAACAAGGAAAACAAGTTTTTGCTAAAGTAGCTTCAAGAAGTCACAAAACAAATGGACAACTGCACCCCTCAACAGGCAACAGCAGAAAACCTTAGGGAGGGAGAAAATCTGACTTCCAGAGTTTCCACATTGTAATATTCACAATATTGTTTTTAACAAAAAAATTACAAGGCATATAAATAAACAGGAAAATATGGCCCATTCATAGGAAAAAAAATGATATAAACCATCACTGAAGAAGCCCAGACATTAGATTTACTAGATAAAACTTTAAATTGACTGTTTTAAATTTGCTCAAATATCTAAAAGAAACCACTGACAAAAAACTAAATGAGGGCTTCCCTGGTGGCACAGTGGTTGAGAGTCCACCTGCTGATGCAGGGGACACGGGTTCGTGCCCCAGTCCAGAAGGATCCCACATGCCATTTAGTGGCTGAGCCCATGAGCCATGGCCACTGAGCCTGCGCGTCCGGAGCCTGTGCTCTGCAACGGGAGAGGCCACAACAGTGAGAGGCCTGTGTATCGCAAAAACAAACAAACAAACAAACAAAAAAACTGAATGAAACCAGGAGACTGTTGCCTTATGAAATAGAGAATATCTATAAAGACATAGAACTACCATATGATTCAGCAGTTCCACTCCTGGAATTTTAATTATAAAAAGGAATTCAAAATTTGGAGTTAAAAAAATACAACAACTGTAATAAGAGATTCACTTGAGGGATAAACAGTATACTTGAATAGGCAGAAGAAAGAATCAATTAACTTAAAGATAGAATAGTTGAAATTATTCACTCTAGGGAAAAAGGAAGTAAAGTGAACAGAGCCTAAGGAATCTTCTGGGCACTATGAAGTATACTAACATGACATAATGGGATCCCAAGAAGAAGAAGAGAGAGTTAAAGAGAATGAAAGAATATATGGAGAAATAATGGCTGAAAAGCTAACACAATTTGGTAAAATACATGAATCTACAAATCCAAAAATTTCATCAAACTCCAGTAGGATGAACTGAAACAGATTCACATTGAGACATTTTATAATCAAACCGTCAAAAGCCAAAGATAGAGAACCTTGAAAGTAGCAAGAGAGAAGTGACTCATAACCTGCAAGTAATCCTCAATAAGACAAATAAGTGATTTACCATTAGAAATTATAAAGGCCATAAGACAATGAATGAGATATTTGTTACTGAAAGAAAAAAAAGCTGTTGACCAAGAAGTTTATATCTTGTGAAATCATTCTTCAAAAATGAAAAAGTTAAGACATTAATAAATAAACAGAAATGATAGACTTGCACTACAATAAATGTTAATGGGAATCCTTTATGGTGAAATAAAAAGATATTAGACAGTGACTTGAAGGCATATGCAGAAATAAAGAAATCCAGTAAGGTAATTACATAAATAAATACAAATGTTGTATTATTATATTACTGGTTTATAACACCTCTTTTTAATATATGGTTTGAAAGATAAATACATAAAAAAATAATTATAAAACCTTAGCATATACACATGATGTATAAAGATGTAGTTTTTGACAATAATAATACAAAGGGGGAATTGAGCTATATAGAAGCAGACATTTTGAATGCTACTGAAGCTAAGCTGGTATCAATTCAAACTAGACTGCTATAATTTTATGTTGCTTATTGTAATCCTCAGGGAAATCTGTAAGAAAATTACTGAAACTATACAGAAAAGAAAATGAAGAGAAAATCATAATCGTACACTGGAAGTAATTGATTATAAAGAAAAGAAAACAGTATTAGAGAAAATGAAGAGCAATGAAAATTAAGCCATATAAAAAACAGAGCAAAATGGAGAAGTTCTTACTTATCACTAATCACTTTAAACATAAATAGATTAGATTCACCAATTTAAAGACAGAGATTGGCAGAATAGATTTGAAAAACAAAATGAACATTGCTAAGAGACTCACTTTAGATCCAAAGACACAAATAGATTCAAACTGAAATGATGGGAAAAGATGCAAATGGTAACAAGAGATCTGAGGTACATATAATAGTATGAGAAAAGTAGAATTTAAGTCAAAATTGTTAGAAAAATCAAGAAGAGTATTGTATATTGATGAAAGTGTTATTTAATCAAAAATACATAAAAATTAAAAATATATACCATTCAAACAACAGAGCCTTAAAATATATGAAACAAACACTGACAGAATTGAAATGTGACACAGAGTGTTCTAAAATGATAGATGGAGATTTCAATGTGCTACTTTCAATAATGGATAGAACATTTAGACTGAAGACCGATAAAGGAAATACAGGACTTTAACAGCACTATAAAACAATGTCTTAAGATACATATACATATATATATATATATATATATATACACACATATATATATATATATACCTTAAGTTTTATGCATATATATAAAACTCTATTCAGTGACATCAGAATACACATTCTTTTCAAGTGCACATGGACATTATTCAGGAAAGATAATAGGCTACAAAACATGTTTTAATATATTTAAAAGACTGAAATCATAAAAATATCTCCTCTGACCACTGTGGAATGAAGCTAGAAGTCAATAAGAGAACAAAAAGAAAAACTAGAAAACTCACAAATATTTGGAAATTAAATAACACACTGTTAACAACAAGTTAGTCAAAGAAGAAGTCATGAGAATAATGAGAAAATATTTAAAGATGGGAGAAATAAAAATAACACAATGTTAAAAACTTACTTCATGCAGTGAAAGCAGTGCTCTGTGGGAATTTTATAAGTTTAAATGAGTACATTATAAAAAAGGAATAAAGATCTAAAATCAATAACAGAACTTTATACCATAAGGAATTAGAAAAGCAAGGCCAACCTAAACACAAAGCTAATGAAGAGAACTAATAAAGTGGAAAAAACAAAGTAGAGAAGAGAAAAACAATAGAATCAGTGAAACCAAAAACCAGTTCTTTAAAATGATCAAACAAAATTGAAAAACCTTTATCTAGATTGACTAAGGGAAAAAAACAGAGACTGTGAAAGTAACGAATCAGAAATGAAAATGTTTTTCATTTTTTCGTTTCATCATTGCTACTAATCTTACAGACATTAAAAGGAGTATAAGAGAATACTACAAACAATTGTACATCAACTAATTAGAAAACCTAGATGAACTAGAAAAATTCCTAGGAATACACAAATAGTCAAAATTGACTGAAAAAATAATAGAAAATCTGGACAGACACATAGCAAATAAAAGGATTGAATCGGTAATCAAAAAGCTCACTAAACTAGGGGCAGGACAGAAATAAAGACGCAGAAGTAGAGAATGGACTTGAGGACATGGGGAATGGGAAGGGTAAGCTGGGACTAAGTGAGACAATGGCATGGACATATATACACTAACAAACGTGAAATAGTTAGTGGGTAGAGGGTGCATAACACAGGGAGATCAGTTCAGTGATTTGTGGCCAACTACAGGGGTGGGATAGGGAGGGTGGGAGGGAGACACAAAAGGGAGGAGATATGGGCATATATGTATATGTAAAAATGTTAAAATAAAATAAAATAAGGGGAAAAAGAAACCTCACTAAAAAAGAGCCAGGCAAGATCCAGCCACATCCAGCAGACCACAGGCACTAGTGCCCTCCACCAGGAAGCCTACACAACCCACTGGACCAACTTTAGCCACTGGGGACAGACAGCAAAAACAACGGGAACTACGAACCTGCAGCCTACAAAAAGGAGACCCCAAACACAGTAAGATAAGCAAAATGAGAAGATAGAAAAACACACAGCAGATGAAGGAGCAAGATAAAACCCACCAAACCTAACAAATGAAGAGGAAATAGGCAGACTACCAGAAAAAGAATTCAGAATAATGATAGTAAAGATGATCCAAAATCATGGAAATAGAATAGACAAAATGCAAGAAACATTTGACAAGGACCTGGAAGAAGTAAAGATGAAACAAACAACGATGAACGACACAATAAATGAAATGAAAAATACTCTAGATGGGATCAATAGCAGAATAACTGAGGCAGAAGAACAGATAAGTGACCTGGAAGATAACATAGTGGAAGTAACTACTGGAGAGCAGAATAAAGAAAAAAGAATAAAAAGAACTGAGGACAGACTCAGAGACCTCTGGGACAACATTAAATGCACCAACATTTGAATTATAGGGGTTCCAGAAGAAGAAGAGAAAAAGAAAGGGACTGAGAAAATATTTGAAGAGATTATAGTTGAAAACTTCCCTAATATGGGAAAGGAAATAGTTAATCAAGGCCAGGAAGCACAGAGAGTCCCATACAGGATAAATCCAAGGAGAAATATGCCAAGACACATATTAATCAAACTGTCAAAAATTAAATACAAAGAAAACATATTAAAAGCAGCAAGGGAAAAACCACAAATAACACACAAGGGAATCCCCATAAGGTTAACAGCTGATCTTTCTGCAGAAACTCTGCAAGCCAGAAGGGAGTGGCAGGACATACTTAAAGTGATGAAGGAGAAAAACTGCAACCAAGATTACTCTACCCAGCAAGGATCTCATTCAGACTTCATGGAGAAATTAAAACTTTTACAGACAAGCATGAGATGCGAGAGTTCAGCACTACCAAACCAACTTTACAACAAATGCTAAAGGAACTTCTCTAGGCAAGAAACACAAGAGAAGGAAAGACCTACAACAAGGAGCCCAAAACAATTAAGAAAATGGGAAGAGGAACATACATATCGATAATTGCTTTAAATGTAAATAGACTAAATGATCCAACCAAAAGACACAGATTGGCTGAATGGATACAAAACCAAGACCCAAATATATGCAGTATGTACAAGACACCTACTTCAGACCTAGAGACACATACAGCCTGAATGTAAGGGGATAGAAAAAGTAAGGGGATAAAGATATTCCATGAAAATGGAAACCCAAAGAAAGCTGGAGTAGCAATTTTCATATCAGACGAAATAGACTTTAAAATAAGACTATTAGAAGGGACAAAGAAGGACACTACATAATGATCAAGGAATCGATCCAAGAAGAAGATATAACAATTGTAAATATTTATGCACCCAACATAGGAGCACTTCAATACATAAGGCAAATACTAACAGCCATAAAAGGGGAAATCGACAGTAACACATTCATAGTAGGGGACGTTAACACCCCACTTTCACCAATGCACAGTTCATCCAAAATGAAATTAAATAAGGAAACACAAGCTTTAAAAGATACATTAAACAAGATTTACTTAATTGATATTTATATGACATTCCATACAAAAACCACAGAATACACATTTTTCTCAAGTGCTCATGGAACATTCTCCAGGATAGATCATATCGTGGGTCACAAATCAAGCCTTGGTAAATTTAGGAAAATTGAAATTGTATCAAGTATCTTTTCTGACCACAACACTATGAGACTAGATATCAATTACAAGAAAAGATCTGTAAAAAATACAAACACATGGAGGCTGAACAATACACTAATTAATAACGAAGTGATCAGTGAAGAAATCAAAGAGGAAATCAAAAAAATACCTAGAAACAAATGACAATGGAGACACGACGACCAAAAACCTATGGGATGCAGCAAAAGCAGTTCTAAGAGGGAAGTTTATAGCAATACAATCCTACCTTAAGAAACAGGAAACATCTCGAATAAACAACCTAACCTTGCACCTAAAGCAATTAGAGAAAGAACAAAAAAACCCCAAAGTTAGCAGAAGGAAAGAAATCATAAAATTCAGATCAGAAATAAATGAAAAAGAAATGAAGGAAATGATAGCAAAGATCCATAAACCTAAAAGCTGGTTCTTTGAGAACATAAACAAAATTGATAAACCACTAGCCAGACTCATCAAGAAAAAAAAGAAGGCTCAAATCAATAGAATTAGCAATGAAAAAGGAGAAATAACAAATGACACTGCAGAAATACAAAAGATCATGAGAGATTACTAAAGCAACTCTATGTCAATAAAATGGACAACCTGGAAGAAATGGACAAATTCTTAGAAATGAACAACCTGCCAAGACTGAACCAGAAAGAAATAGAAAATATGAACAGACCAATCACAAGCACTGAAATTGAAACTGTGATTAAAAATCTTCCAACAAACAAAAGCCCAGGACCAGATGGCTTCACAGGTGAATTCTATCAAACATCTAGAGAAGACGTACACCTATCCTTCTCAAACTCTTCCAAATTATAGCAGAAAGAGGAACACTCCCAAACTCATTCTACGAGGCCACCATCACCCTGATACCAAAACCACACAAGGATGTCACAAAGAAAGAAAACTAGAGGTCAATATCACTGATGAACATAGATGTAAAAATCCTCAACAGAATACTAGCAAACAGAATCCAACAGCACATTAAAAGGATCGTACACCATGATTAAGTGGGGTTTATTCCAGGAATGCAAGGATTCTTCAATATATGCAAGTCAATAAATGTGATACACCATATTAACAAATTGAAGGAGAAAAACCATATGATCATCTCAATAGATGCAGAGAAAGCTTTTGACAAAATTCAACACCGATTTATGATAAAAACCCTGCAGAAAGTAGGCATAGAGGGAACGTTCCTCAACATAATAAAGGCCATATATTACAAACCCACTGCCAACATCGTCCTCAATGGTGAAAAACTGAAAGCATTTCCACTAAGATCAGGAACAAGACAAGGTTGCACACTCTCACCACTCTTATGCAACATAGTTTTGGAAGTTTTAGCCACAGCAATCAGAGAAGAAAAGAAAATAAAAGGAATCCAAATCGGAAAAGAAGAAGTAAAGCTGTCACTGTTTGCAGATGACATGGTACTATGCATAGAGAATCCTAAAGATGCTACCAGAAAACTACTAGAGCTAATCAATGAATTTGGTAAAGTAGCAGGATACAAAATTAATGCACAGAAATCTCTGGCATTCCTATACACTAATGATGAGAAATCTGAAACTGAAATCTAGAAAACACTCCCACTTACCATTGCAACAAAAAGAATATAATATCTAGGAATAAACCTACCTAAGGAGACAAAAGACCTGTATGCAGAAAATTATAAGACACTGATGACAGAAATTATAGATGATACAAATAGATGGAGAGATACACCATGTTCTTAGAGTGGAAGAATCAACATTGTGAAAATGACTCTACTACACAAAGCAATCTTCAGATTCAATGCAATCCCTATCAAACTACCACTGGCATTTTCCACAGAACTAGAACAAAATATTTCACAATTTGTATGGAAACACAAAAGACCCCGAATAGCCAAAACAATCTTGAGAAAGAAAAACGGAGCTGGAGGAATCAGGCTCCCTGACTTCAGACTATACTACAAAGCTGCAGTAATCAAGACAGTATGGTACTGGCACAAAAACAGAAAGATAGATAACTGGAACAGGATAGAAAGCCCAGAGATAAACCCACACACATATGGTCACCTTATCTTTGATAAACGAGGCAGTAATGTACAGTGGAGAAAGGACAGCCTCTTCAATAAGTGGTTCTGGGAAAGCTGGACAGGTACATGTAAAAGTATGAGATTACATCACTCCCTAACACCATACACAAAAGTAAGCTCAAAATGGATTAAAGACCTAAATGTAAGGCCAGAAACTATCAAACTCTTAAAGGAAAACATAGGCAGAACACTCTATGACATAAATCACAGCAAGATCCTTTTTGACCCACCTCCTAGAGAAATGGAAATAAAAATAAACAAATGGGACCTTATGAAACTTCAAAGCTTTTGCACAGCAAGGGAAACCATAAACCAGACCAAAAGACAACCCTCAGAATGGGAGAAAATATTTGCAAATGAAGCAACTGACAAAGGATTAATCTCCGAAATTTATAAGCAGCACATACAGCTCAATAACAAAAAAACAAAAAACCCAATCCAAAAATGGGCGGAAGACCTAAATAGACATTTCTCCAAGGAAGATATACAGACTGCCAACAAACACATGAAAGAATTCTCAACATCATTAATCATTGGAGAAATGCGAATCAAAACTACAATGAGATATCATCTCACACCAGTCAGAATGGCTATCATCAAAAAATCTAGAAAAAATAAATGCTGGAGGGGGTGTGGAGAAAACTGAACACTCTTGCACTGCTGGTGGGAATGTGAATTGGTACAACCTCTATGGAGAACAGTATGGAGGTTCCTTATAAAACTACAAATGGAACTACCATATGACCCAGCAATCCCACTACTGAGCATATACCTTGGGAAAACCGTAATTCAAAAAGAGTCATGTACCAAAATGTTCATTGCAGCTCTATTTACAATAGCCTGGAGATGGAAACAACGTAAGTGTCCATCATCGGATGAATGGATAATGAAGATGTGGCACATATGTATGATGGAATATTACTCAGCCATAAAATGAAATGAAATTGAGCTCTTTGTAATGAGGTGGATGGACCTAGAGTCTGTCATACAGAGTGAAGTAAGTCAGAAAGAGAAAGAAAAATACCATATGCTAACACATATGTATGGAATTTAAGAAAAGAAAATGTCATGAAGAACCTAGGGGTAAGACAGGAATAAAGACACAGACCTACTAGATAATGGACTTGAAGATATGGGGAGGGGGAAGGGTAAGCTGTGAGAAAGTGAGAGAGTGGCATTGACATATATACACTACCAAAGGTAAAATAGATAGCTAGTGGGAAGCAGCTGCATAGCACAGGGAGATCAGTTAGGTGCTTTGTGACCACCTAGAGGGGTGGGATAGGGAAGGTCGGAGGGAGGGAGATGCAAGAGGGAAGAGATATGGGAACATATGTATATATATAACTGATTCACTTCGTTATAAAGCAGAAACTAACACACCATTGTTAAGCAATTATACTCCAATAAGGATGTAAAAAAAAAAATGTGTCAGGGACCAGATGTCTTTTACAGTGAATTCTACCATACATTTAAGGAAGAATTAACATCAATCCTTCTCAAACGCTTCTGAAAACTAGAATAGGGAGGGAAGGAGGAATACTACGTAGTGTTATATGAGGCCAGCATTACCTTATTTATTATCAAATACAAAGACACCAAAATAAGAGAAAACTATAGATCAATATCCCTTATGAATTAATATGCAAAAACAACAAAATACTAGCAAACCAAATCCAACAGCATATGAAAAGGATAATATACTCTGACCAAGTGGAATTTATACCTGGTATACAAATGTGGTTCAACATAAGAAAATCAATGTAAAAACCACATTAATAGAGCAGAAAGAAAAAAAACCCATGATCATCTCAATTGACTCAGATAAAGCATGTAACAAAATTCAACATCTTTTAATGATAAAAACACCCAGAAAACTAAGATTAGAAGGCAACTCCCTCAACATGATGGAGAGCATTTATGAAAAACCCGCACTAATATAATCAACGATGAAAGACTGAAAGCGTTCCTCCTAAGATCAGAATTAAGACAAGTATTCCTGCTTTCATTACTGCTATTCCATATTGTACTGGAAGTTCAAGTCAGGACAATTAGGTAAGAAACAGAAATAAATGGAATTCAAACTAGAAAAGAAGAAGTAAAACTATTTCTATCATAGAAGACATGATCCTATATGGAAAATCTCCCAAACTAATAGAGCTAATAAATTAATTCAGCAAAATTGCAGAGTACAAGATCAACAAACAAAACCAGTTATGTTTCTACACAAGACCAATTAAGAATCTAAAAAGAAAACAGTTCACTTGTAATATTACCTAAAAAATAAGACACCTAAAAATAAATTTAACCAATGAGGTGAAAGACTTTTACACTAATACACTAAAAATACAAAAGACATCCTGTGTTCATGGATTGGAAGACAATATTGTGAAGATGGCAATATCACTCTAAGTGGTCTATAGATTTGATGCAATCCCTATAAAAATTCTAGCATCATTTTTTTTGTGCAGAATTTAGAAATAACAATTCTCTACAGATGGCCAAGAAGCACATGAAAAGCTGCTCAACATCACTAATTATTAGAGAAATGCAAATCAAAACTACAATGAGGTTTCACCTCACACCCGTCAGAATGGGCATCATCAGAAAATCTACAAACAACAAATGCTGGAGAGGGTGTGGAGAAAAGGGAACCCTCTTGCACTGTTGGTGGGAATGTAAACTGATACAGCCACTACGGAGAACAGTATAGAGGTTCCTATAAAACTAAAAATAGAATTACCATATAACCCAGCAATCCCACTACTGGGCATATACCCAGAGAAAACCATAATTTCAAAAGACACATGCACCCCAATGTTCATTGCAACACTATTTACAATAGCCAGGTCATGGAAGCAACCTAAATGTCCATTGACAGATGAATGGATAAAGAAGTTGTGGTACATATATACAATGGAATATTACTCAGCCATAAAAAGGAATGAGATTGGGTCATTTGTAGAGACGTGAGTGGATCTAGAGACTGTCATACAGAGTGAAGTTAAGTCAGAAAGAGAAAAACAAATATCGTATATTAACACATATATGTGGAATCTAGAAAAATGGCACAGATGAACTGGTGTGTAGGGCAGAAATAAAGACACAAATGTAGAGAACAAATGTATGGACACCAAGGTGGGGAAAGTTGCCGGGGGGGGTGGGCGGATGGTGGTGGTGGGATCAATTGGGAGTTTGGGATTGACATATATGCACTAATATGTGTAAAATAGATAACTAATAAGAACCTGCTGTATATATATAAAAAAAATAGGCTGCTGTATAAAAAAAATTAAATAAAATTTAAAAATTTAAAAAAAGAAAGAAATACCAGTTCTCACATTTATATGGAATTGCAAGCCCAAACAATGCAAAAGAAGAAAAAAATTGGAGGACTCACACTTTATGAATTCAATATTTAGTACACAACTGTAGTTAATCAAACAAATGTGTTACCAGCATAAGAATAGATATACCAACAAATGGAATACAATTAAAAGTCCAGATTTTAACTCATACATCTGTGTCCAATTGATTTTTGACACAGGTGCCAAATCCATTCAATGGGAAAATAGTAATCTCTTCAACAAGCAATATTTGGCTTGCACAACTGAATATCCAATGCAAAAGAATAAAGTTGATGCTTACTTCACATAGTATGCAAAAAAAATAACTCAAAATGGGTCCATCATCTAAATTTAAGGGTTAAAGATATAAAACGCTTACAAGGAAACATAGGGATAAATCTTCATGACACTGATCTGACAATGGGTTTATCAATATGACACCAAAGTATGAGCACCACAAGGAAAAGTAGATAAATTGGACCACATGAAAATGTAAAGATTTGTGCATTCAAAGGACATTATCAAGAAACTAAAAAAGACAACCTATGCAATGGGAAAAATATTTGCAAATCATATCTGTTAAAGATCTATTATCCAGAATATATAACGAATTCTTCCAACTCAACAAAATGACATACAACCCAACTTAACAGGCAAAGGACATGAATAAAGATTTCTCCAGAGCAGGTAAACAAATAGACAACAAGCACATATTATGCTCAACATCATTAGAAAAATGCAAATTAAGATCACAATGAGGTACAACTTCACACCCACTAGGATGGCTATAATCAAAAAAATGAAAAACAACAAATGACCAAAATGTAGAGAAACTGAAACCCTTGTACACTGCTGGTGGGAATATAAAATGATGCAGCCACCATGGTAAAATCTGGTGATTCCTTAAAAAGTTAAACAGAGAATTGCCATATGGCCCAGTATTTGTACTTCTAGGTATATACCCCAAAGAATTAAAAACAGTTACTCATATCAATTCTTGTATATGACTATTCACTGCAGCTCTTCACAATAGCTAAGATGTACAAATAACCCAATGGATGACTAAATAAGCAAATGAGGTGTATGCATAGAACAGAATGTTACTCAGCTTAAAAAGGAATGAAGTACGGATACGAGTTACAATGTAAATGAGGCTTGAAAACATTATATTATGAGAATGAAGCTAGACACAAAATGTCACCTATTATATGGTTACATTTACATGAAATAGCATAGGTACCCCTATAAAGCTAGAAAGCAGATTGATGATTGCCAGGGATGAGGCTACGGGGAAATTGGAGTGACCACTTAATGAGAGCAGAGTTTTCTTATGGGGTGATGAAAGTGTTTTGGAACTAGATAGAGGTAAGAGGTGGTTAAACAACATCGTGAATATATTAAAAGCACTGAATTATACAGTTTTAAATAGTTAATATTGAATAAGTCTTACCTTAATAAGAAAATAAAGAAGCCACTGCATTCTAGTGACTTAAAAAAAAACAACAACAAAACACTGAAGGCGTGAATCTGAAAGTAATACTAGTCAGGGCCCAATCAAAGCGCACAGTAATTTTAACAGGGAAGATTTAATATAAAGAATGATTAATTATAATCATAATTACCTAACTAATGGGAAAAGAGAACTCTGAAGAATACAAGAACTGATATAGGGATAAGCCTCCCTTTTGGCTGAGATACAGAAAATATGGAAGAAATTTCCTCCCAAGGCTCAGACCCTTTCTCTGACTCCCTTTCTACACCACTCTCCTTATTGGAGAGGGTGTGGCAGTTGCCCGTAGGATGGTGGAAATGATTGCTGATGCCCTGCACTGTGAAACTTACTGGTAATCTTCTTGCAAGGGTGATGGACTGAGAAGTTGCCTTCTGGGGAAATCTGCTCAAGAAGTGCTGATGCCTGTTGCACACTGTAGGAATTTACCAAGAGGAGCGCCCTGAAACCAAAAACAGAATACATTTCCTTCTGCTGGGTCCCTCCAAAACTCTGCATTAACCAAGCTTAACATATTATTTCTACTGGCAAAGGAGAAATATTTATGAGGTTACATTATTATTTCCATTTTACATAACAGGAAATAAAAGAAGGTTTTCAGCTGAGAAGCAATAAATTGATAACTGGAACAGAAATTATTCTAAAGTAAGTTTAGATAAAATAAATTACACAAATATCTCTAACTCTAGCAATAGCCTGCAAAATTAGTTCAGGAGTCATGTAATAATCCATATATGATTACTTGGCTGTCATCTGGGTTTGTGATATTACCTAAAATCATCTGGAGTTGGGTAGACATATTCCTTAGGAAAAAAATGTAAGATAGTTTTTAAAAATAGGCATATAAAACTATAATGTTCAGTTGAAGGTATTAGATAGAACTGTAACAGTGAATTTTCAAACACTGTCAATAAGACATGCTTATTGATTTAAAAAAGGGTAAAATCTGCCATTTCGACTCATTATTTTCAAGTAGAGCTCATACAGGGTACCTACATAGGAAGTAAGATGATAACTAGTCATGTAGGAAAATACACTAAAATAAACATTTCTAAATTGTTAAAAAAAGGTAATTTTGATCAAGTTGAATAATCATAACACTGAAGATAACAAATAACTGGTAGGACACAATTATAGCATCTGTATTATAAAAAAAATTTCTTTTTTTTTTTAGAGCAAAGTATAAGTGTCAGAAATAAATTATTGCAATAGAACATTGTTTAAGGGTTATTACTTTATGGGATAAAAATTCCTGTCTCAACTTTGACATTTGTCTTTGAAAAATGGTTCTCACTGCAATATTTATACAACAGCAGCTGGAGACCATTATCTTGTGACAACTTTTATTACATTGACATTATCTGTTAATTATTTTTGCCACCACTATTTTCAAGCCTGGTGTGCTGTATATCCTGTCTCTTACCAGTTGCATGATTGCTCTTTCCTTCCTCATCGATGAGTCTGAAAGATATATAAACTTTAAAAGTGAAACTCAAACAAAGGTCATACTTTGCACAAAGATTTCTGGAGAAATTCATACAGCATATTTCAAAAATAATCTTCAAGTATTTGAAATTTTTCCTGATATGCACTGTCTCTGTTGGTATGGCCATGATAGCCTCTAAATTTCCTTTCTTCTGGGTATATCTATCCCTTTCAAATGACCTCTGAGTGAAATTCCATATAGCTTTATGTACATGTTTCCCACTTCATGAATATCCTGTATGAAATTTGCTGAACAATTTATTCTATAAAAGCATAATCAATTGTAGGTTCTTTTGGTGATGACAGAAGGAGTAAGCAGACCACATCAGAAATAGAAAAATGAATGAGAAAGATCCTGTCCTCAGGGAAATTATGGGCTTGTAGGAAAGATATACCTTTTCCAAACTAGTAAAAAACATATATTTTCTTTAGAATTGTCTCCTTGCTTCTGGTAACCTCTCCTTTAATTGCCCTACCTTTGTCTTCCTGTCTTCTTAGGGAGATTTCATAAAGTTCCCCAGCCTGTTAGCTCAGATCTTCTTCTCCTTAGGAGAGGATAAACTACCTCCTTTCACCCGTCATCCTCTCCAAAATAGAATATGTTGTATTGTGCTCCTAAAATTTCCCCTCTTAACCACTGACTTTTCCACTCCTCTCTGCCATAAGGTACCATTCTTGATGCTTTAGTTCCCAAAGAAAAAACAGGGAATGTGGTTCTTAGGCAGCTGTCTTCTTGCCTGACACTGTATCCTATCCCGTATCTTCACATGGTTGTCTCCTTATAATTCCACTCAAATGTCCCTTCATGAAAGAGGCATTACCTAAACATTCTATCTTAAGTACCCTCCTTCCTCAATCCCTAAATTTCAATTACCCTTGATTCAATTATTCTGATTTACACTCTTCATAACATTTACGATTATCTGAAATAATTTTTTTTCAAATGTTTGCTGCTTAACGTCTGTGTTCCTTCATTATGATGTTAGTGTCAGAAAGATGAGTACATTTTTTAGTTGACTTCTCTATTCCTACCACCTAGCATGGTACTTGGTACATGGTAAAAACTCAAAATATATATTTGTTAATTGTATGGATGAATGAACTGCACCCAGTCCTTCTAAATGGAAAGCTTCAAATCTGAGACTAATCTGAAATCCCAAGTCTGAAGGAAGGGCAAATTTTCTCTCTATTTGAGCTGGCACATCTGACATCTATCTTTTTCTCCCCTTGGACTTTGGAACTCCTGGTTCTTAGGCCTTTGGACTTGGGCTGAATTACACACTGGCTTTCATGGTTCTCCAGTTTGCAGACAGCAGATTCTCAGCCTCCATAATCATATGAGTCAATTCCTATAATAAGTCTTCCTCTCTCTCTCTCTCTCTCATATTATATATAATATATATATATTATATATATATATAATTTATAAACAAGTATGCTTATCTACCTCTATATATTTATATACAGTTGAACCTTGAACAACATGGGTTTGAACTGCACAGGTTCACTTATATGTGGAATTTTTTCAATGAATACATACTACAGTACTACATGGTCCATGATTGGTTGAATACATGGGTATGGAGGACGAACTGTAAAGTTATATTGTCTTCTGCAGGGTGGGGAGTCAGCACCCCTAACCCTTGTGTTGTTTAAGGCTTAACGCTATATATATATATATATATATATATATATATATATATATATATATATATATATGAGATAAATATATTTGTGTGTGTGTGTATGCATGGGGAGAGAGAGAGACAGAGAGAGAGAGATCTCCTATTGGTTCTGTTTCCCTGGAGAATCCTGACTAATACAGATTTTTGTACCAAGAGTGGTTTTAGAGAAACAGAATTTTAAGGATGAGTTTTATGGATTCTGGGGTTTCTAAAATTGACTTTCTAATCTGATCATTCTTAAACATGCTAATGACTCTATTTCCAGTAGTAAAGAGTGCACTGGGGCTTCCCTGGTGGCACAGTGGTTGAGAGTCCGCCTGCCGATGCAGGGGATACGGGTTCGTGCCCCGGTCTGGGAAGATCCCACATGCCGCGGAGTGGCTGGGCCCGTGAGCCATGGCCACTGAACCTGCGCATCCGGAGCCTGTGCTCCACAACGGGAGAGGCCACAACAGTGAGAGGCCCATGTACCGCCAAAAAAAAAAAAAAAGGGTGCACTGATAGCACATGCCATGAACTGCTTATAGAGATACATATAACATTTGCCTTGGGTACTCCTAATCATTCACTTTGGCAAGGAGCTAAGTGACTCTGTATATGATACTTCAGAACACTTTGGGGAAACTAGGGAATGTAATGAGGTTTGTTGGTTGCTCCTAATGTCACTGGTTAAAATGTGAAAGAACAAAAAATGATCACAGGAATTCAAATTCCCAGGACAGTTGCCATATAAGTGACCTAAAACTTTCTGCATGTGCTCTGAAGGACAGCTTTACCTCCTGTAAAGACAAGGCAAAAATTGTTAAAAATCAAATGCTGAATCTCAGCCTATGATTGGACTAATTACAATGCAGGTTGAACTTCCAGCATAATACAGTGTCTACTGTTAAAGTGAGGCCATTGATTGATTGGAAAAGAATGGGATGGGGTTGTGTGTAGGAAGACCCTAATGAAGTGGAGAACAATGAGTACCTAAGTTCTTTTGAGTTTTCTTTACCAGTAGAAGCAGCCTTTACACCTCCTATGGAATTAGCCACTCTATTCCCAGCAAAAGTTACTTCTCCAACCCCAGTGGAAATGGTCTGTCACATGAAACCCTGTACATGGTTGTTTATAGCAGCTATATTTATAACTGACAAAATTCAGTTGGAAGCAACCAAGATGTCCTTCAGTAGGTGGATGGTAAGTAATCTGTGGTACATCCAGGTGAAGGAATATTACCCAGCACTAAAAAGAAATGACTATAAAGCCATGAAAAAGCATGAAGGATCCTTAAATGCATTTTACTAAGTGAAAGAAGCTAATCTAAAAAGGATATAAACTGTGTGACTCCAACTATATAATATTCTGGAAAAGGCAAAACTGTGGAGAAAGTGAAAAGATCAGTTGTTGCCAAGCATTTTGCAGGATGGAAGGATGAACAGGTAGAACACAGGATTTTTAGGGCAGTGAAAATACTTTGTGTGAGGTCAAAAGGACTCCACTGAGATCAGCATCAAGATGGTGGAGGAGTAGGAAGCAGAGTTCACCTCCCTCCACAGAAACATTGAAAATACATCTACAAGTGGAACAATTTACACAGAACAGCTACTGAGATCCGACAGAAAACCTTAGACATTTGAGAAAACAAGAAAACCTCCACATAACTGTGTAGGAAAAAAAGAAACAGAAGGAATCAGGATAGGGCCTGTGCACTGGGAAGGGAGCTGTGAAGGAGGAAAGGTTCCCACACCTTGGGAAGGCTCCTCACCAGCAGAGAAATTAGACTGGACAGAGGGGGAGTTTTGAAGCCTAAAACAGGAGAGCAGCAACTGGTTTGTGGAAGGCAAAATGGAGACTAACCTGAACAGAGGGTCACACCAGTACACTGCACTCCCCAACCTGAGATACTCCTGTCAGTGACGGTGGAAGTTGAGTACTGAAGCTCAGACTCTGAAGCTCAGTCTCAGGGAGAGGAACAGGGTTGGTGCAGAAACAGCCTAAAGAGGTTGGGCCATGGCAACTGAGAGTGTACTATGAAGAAGCCTGGACCCACCAGAGAGGCAAGGCATGATTATTGGGAGGTGCACAAGGAAAGGGGTGGGACAGCCATAAGAACTTCTATCCCTGTGAGCACTCCCAGGAAACAGGACACTGTCCACAGGAGCTCCAAGTATGAGGCAAGTTGCTGCCGTCATCTTGGGCTCCAGAGGCAGGTACTGGCCACCTCTTCCAGACCTGCGGGCAGACACCAGACCATGCCCTGGCTTACCTGGAAGGGCATGGACAGCCCCCGAAACTAGGAATTCCACCAGTGGGACACAGGACCTGCCCCCACTGACCCAGAAAGGCACAGACCTATCCAGCCACTAGCAATTCTGCCAGAGGGACCCAGGACCTGCCCATGCTGTCCTGGGAGGGCTCTGATAGCTTCCACAACTAGGAAATCCACAAGTGGGTGCTAGGACCTGCCTCTCTGTCCTGGGAGCATGTGGAAACCTCTTGTTACCACCAGTGGGTGCCAGGACATGCCTTGCTGTTCCAGGAGAGTGCAGAAAGCTTCTTTGACTAAGAAATCCATCAGTGGGTGCTGGAACTTGCCCTGCTGTCCCAAGAGGTTGCAGATAGCTCTTGATACTTGGAAATCCACCAGTGGGTGCTGGGACATGTCCCACTGTCCCAGGAGGGTGCAGATGGCTTCCACAACTAGGAAATCCATCAGTGGTGCTGGAACATGCCCTGCTGTCTTGGGAGTGTGTGGATAGCTCTTACTACTAGGAAATCCATGAGTGGGTACTCAGATCTGCCCTGCTGTCCCGGGAGTGCACAGAAACCTCTTGCTACTAGGAAATCCACCAGTGGGTGCTGGGACAAGCCCTGCTGTCCTGGGAGGGCACAGATAGCTCCCCCCACTAGGAAAATCACACAGAATACTGGCTGAAAACTCAGCTGACCCCAGGGGCTGTATGACTAAGGAAGAAGAGCTGAAGTCTCTCTTCACAGCTGTGCAAACAGTAGAGTAACACCTCTGCTGATGGCTTCCTCAATTCAGCACCTGTGAAACATCCAAAAAGACAACAGGTACTCTTGCAGCTGGGACAGGTCTGGCTTTAGCAACTGTGGGATCTATGGGGATGTACACCTGGGGGTTGGGCCAGACCAGAGTTCAAGCTGCCTCCATAGCTCCTACAGGGGTCCAGGTGCATAACTACTGCAATCCTGAGACCTAACCTCAGTAGACCTGCACCAGTGGCCAGGTGAAAACAATGCCTGAGAGTGACCAGGGCCAATTGCTGGCATACCCACAGTTGAGGCAGGACTAAGAGCAGTGCCAACAACAGTATACTTTGTGAGCCTGCACAGTGGGCAAAAGGAGACACAAAAGAGCACATTCACAGGTGAACATCTCCAGAGGAGGAAAACACAGTGGCTTCTCTCCCAGTGGGAATGCTCCAATTCCACCTACCTCCCACTGCAGATCAGAATCACAGCTAAAAAACAGATCTTGGGGCCTCTACTACAACAAATAAGGAGCAGACCCTGCCCCTGACAGGGCAGTGACAATCACAATCACAGAGCAAAGGGGAGGCCCCACTCAATATCTAGGGCAGGCTCTGATCACCAAAACACCAATCAAAACCCCTATCAAGGGGATAATGGCACAAACCTTTGGACCAACCTCACCAGGGGGCAGACACCAGGGTCAAGAGGAACTATGATCCTGCAGTCTGCAGAAAGGAGAGCACAAAACAGTAAGTTTGACAAAATGAGACAAAAAATAAATATGTGGCAGATGAAGGAGCAAGATAAAAACCTAAAAGAAGAACTGAATGAAGAGGAGATAAGTAATCTATCTGAAAAACAATTCAGAGTAATGATAGTAAAAATGATCCAAAATCTCAGAAACAGAATGGAGGCATGGATTGAGAAGATACAAGGAAAGTTTAACAAAGACCTAGAAGAACAAACAAACAGAGATGAAGAGGACAATAACTGAAATGAAAAATACACTAGAAGGAATCAATAGCAGAATAATGGAGGCAGAAGAACAAATAAGTGACCTGGAAGAAAGAATGGTGGAAATCTCTGCCATAAAACAGAATAAAGAAAAAAAGAGTGAAAAGAAATGTGGATGGTCTCAGAGACCTCTGGGACAACATTAAGCACACCAACATTAAGCACACCAACATTTGAAGACCACCAAACCAGCTTTACAACAAATGCTAAAGGAACTCCTCTAGGCAAGAAACACAAGAGAGGAGAATAAAAGAGTAAGGGAAGAAAAACGACATACAGAAACAAACACCAAACAATTAAGAAAATGGCAATAGGAACTTACATATCAATAATTACCTTACATGTAAATGGAATAAATGCTCCAAGCAAAAGGCAGAGACTGGCTGAATGGATACAAAAACAAGAAACAGATATATGCTGTCTACAAGAAACCCACTTCAGATCTAGGGACACAAACAAACTTTCTAAAAGTGAGGGGATGGAAAAAGATATACCATGCAATAGAAATCAAAAGAAAGCTGGAGTTGCAATATTCATATCATACAAAATAGACTAAAGCAAAGACTGTTACAAGAGACAAATAGTCACTACATAATGACCAAGGGATCAATCCAAGAAGATTGAACAACTGTAAATATATGTGGACCCAATATAGGAGCACCTCAATACATAAGGCAAATGCTAACAGCCATAAAAGGAGATATCGACAGTAACACAATAATATGGGGGAATTTAA
This sequence comes from Orcinus orca, assembly GCF_937001465.1. Taxonomy (NCBI): domain Eukaryota; kingdom Metazoa; phylum Chordata; class Mammalia; order Artiodactyla; family Delphinidae; genus Orcinus; species Orcinus orca. The sequence goes on from NC_064569.1 coordinate 27,680,914, forward strand.
CACCTCACTTACACCAATGGGCAGAACCTCCAGACAGAAAATTAATAAGGAAAAATAAGCTTTACATGACACAATAGACAAGATGGACTTAATTGACATTTATAGGACATTCCATCCAAAACCAGCAGATTACACTTTCTTCTCAAGTGCCCACAGAACATTTTGCAGAATAGATGACATTTTGGGTCAAAAATCAAGCCTCAGTAAATTTAAGAAAATTGAAATCATATCAAACATCTTTTCAGACCTCAACGCTATGAGATTAGAAATAAATTACAGGGGAAAAATGTAAAAAACACAAACACATGGAGGCTAAATAATATGTTACTAAATAATCAAGAGATCACTGAAGAAATCAAAGAGGAAATAAAAAAATACCTAGAAACAAATGACAATGAAAACACAATGATCCAAAAGCTATGGGATACAGCAAAAACAGTTCTAAGAGGGAAGTTTATAACAATACAGTCCTATCTCAAGAAACAAGAAAAATCTCAAATAAACAATCTAACCTTATACCTAAAGGAACTAGAGAAAGAAGAACAAATAAAACCCAAAGTTAGTAGAAGGAAAGAAATCATAAAAATCTGAGCAAAAATAGAAACAAAGAAAACAATAGCAAAGATCAATAAAACTAAAAGCTGGTTCCTTGAGAAGATAAACAAAACTGATAAATATTTACCAACACTCATCAAGAAAAAGAGGAAGAAGACACAAATCAATAAAATTAGAAATGAAAATGGAGAAGTTACAATGGACACCACAGAAATACAAAGCATCATGAGAGACTACTACAAACCAACTCTGTGCCAAAAAAATGGTCAACTTGGAAGAAATGGACAAATTCATAGAAAGGTATAATCCTCCAAGACTGAACCAGGAAGAAATAGAAAATATGAACAGATCAGTCACAAGTAATGACATTGAAACTGTGATTAAAATTTTTCCAACAAACAAAAGTCCAGGACCAGATGGCTTCACAAGTGAATTCTATCAAACATTTAGAGGAGAGCTAACATCCATCCTTCTCAAACACTTCCAAAAAACTAGAGAAGGAACTCCCAAACTCATTCTACAAGGCCAACATCACCCTGATACGAAAACCAGACAGAGATACTAAAAACAAAAAATTGCAGACCAATATCACTGATGAATATAGATGCAAAAATCCTCAATGAAATACTAGCAAACAGATTCCAACAACACATTAACAGGATCATACACCATGATCAAGTGGGATTTATTCCAGGGATGCAAGGATTCTTCAATATATGCAAATCAAACAATGTGATACACCATATTAACAAACTGAAGAATAAAATCCATATGACCATCTCAATAGATGCTGAAAAAGCTTTTGACAAAATTCAACACCGATTTATGATAAAAACTCTCTAGAAAGTGGACATAGAGGGAACCTATCTCAACATAAGAAAGGCCATATATGACAAACCCACAACAAACATCATTCTCCATGGTGGAAAACTGAAAGCACTTCCTCTAAGATTAGGAACAAGACAAGGATGTCCACTCTCACCAGTATTATTCAGCATAGTTTTAGAAGTCCTAGCCATGGCAATCAGAGAAGGAAAAAAAAAAACAAAGGGAATCCAAATTGGAAAAGAAGAAGTAAAACTGTCACTGTTTTCTGATTGCATGATACTCTGAATAGAAAATCCTAAAAAAACCACCAGAAAAATACTAGAGGTAGTCAATGAATTTGGTAAAGTTGCTGGATACAAAATTAATGCACAGAAATCTCTTGCATTTCTATATATTAACAATGAAAGATTAGAAAGAGAAGTAAGGAAATAATCCCATTTACCTTTGCAACAAAAAGAATAAAATACCTAGGAATAAACCTACCCAAGGAAGTAAAAAACCTGTACTCAGAAAACTCTAGGACAGGGATGAAAGAAATCAAAGATGACGCAAACAGATGGAGAGATATACCATGTTCTTGGATTGGAAGAATCAATATTGTGAAAGTGACTCTACTACCCAAAGCAACTACAGATTATGTGCAATCCCTATCAAATTACCAATGGCATTTTTTATAGAATTAGGACAAAAAAATCTTAAAATTTTTATAGAGACATAAAATACCCCAAATAGCTAAAGCTATCTTGGGGAAAAAAAACGGAGCTGGAGAAATCAGACTCCCTGATTTCAGACAATACTACAAAGCTAGATTAATCAAGACACTATGGTACTGGCACAAAAACAGAAATGTGGAACAGCATAGAAAGCCCAGAGATAAACCCACTCAACCGTGGTCAACTGATCTATGACAAAGGAGGCAAGAATATACAATAGAGAAAAGACAGTCTCTTCTACTGGACTAAATGTCAATATTATGTCATATTATGAGTGTGTTTCGTGTTTGGTAATTGAAATCATTGTTGCTTTTGTTGTGGTCAACCATTTACAATGCTTGGTGTCACTTTACTTATCTCTTGTAAAAATAAAACACAGTGTGTGTGTGTGAAAAAAAAAAAGACAGTCTCTTCAATAAGTGGTGCTGGGAAAACTGGACAGCTACATGTAAAAGAACAAAATTAGAACACTCCCTACCACCATACATGAAAATGAACTCAAAATGGATTAGAAACCTAAATGTAAGACTGGACTCTATAAAACTCTTAGAGGAAAACATAGGAAGAACACACTTGGACATAAATCACAGCAAGATCTTTTTTGACCCACCTCTAGAGTAACGAAAATAAAAACAAAAATAAAAAAATGGGACCTAATGAAACTTAAAGCTATTGCACAACAAAGGAAACTATAAACAAAATGGAATGACATGTAAATGTAATTCTCCTGTCAGAATGGGAGAAAATATTTGCAAATGAAGCAACTGACAAAGAATTAATCTCCAAAATATACAAGCAGCTCGTGCAGCTCAATATCAAAAAAACAAACAACCCAATCTAAAAATGGTCAGAAGACCTAATAAACACTTCTCCAAAGAAGACATACAGATGGCCAAGAGGCACATGAAAAGTTGCTCAATATCACTAATTATTAGAGAATTTCAAATCAAAACTACAATGAGGTATCAACTCACAGAATGACCATCATCAAAATATCTACAAACAACAAATGCTGGAGAGGGTGTGGAGAAAAGGCAACCTTCTTGCACTGTTGGTGGGAATGTAAATTGATACAGCCACTATGGAGAACAGTATGGGGGTTCCTTACAAAATTAAAAATAGAATTACCATATGACCCAGCAATCTCACTACTGAGAATATACCCAGAGAAAATCATAATTCAAAAAGACAGTTGCACACCAATGTTCATTGTAACACTATTTACAATAGCCAGGTCATGGAAGCAATCTAAATGCCCACTGACAGACCAATAGATGAAGGAGATGTGGTACATATATACAGTGGAATATTACTTGGCCATATAAAGGGATGAAAATGGTTCATTTGTAGAGATATGGATGGTCCTAGAGACTGTCCTACAGAGTGAAGTAAGTCAGAAAGAGAAAAACAAACATCGTTTATTAATGCATATATGTGGAATCTAGAAAAATGGTACAGATTAGCTGGTTTGCAAGCCAGAAATAGAGACAAAGATGTAGAGAACAAATGTATGGACATCAAGGAGGGGAGAGCAGGGAGTGGGTGGTGGTGGTGGGATGAACTGGGACATGGGATTGACATATATACACTATTACGTATAAAATAGATAAATAATAAGAACCTGCTGTATAATAAAATAAAAAAAAAAACTCTGAAACTAAAAGATGGTTCTTTGAGAAGGTAAACAAAATTGATAAACCATTAGCCAATAAAATGGACAACCTGGAAGAAATGGACAACTTCTTAGAAAGGCATAACCTGCCAAGACTGAACCAGGAAAAAACAGAAAATATGAACAGACCAATCACAAGCAATGAAATTGAAAATGGGTAAAAATCTTCCAACAAGCCAAAGTACAGGACCAGATGGCTTCAGAGGTGAAGTCTATCAAACATTTAGAGAAGAGCTAACACCTATCCTTCTCAATCTGCTCCAAAAATTAACAGAGGAAGGAACACTCCCTAGCTCGTTCTACAAGTCCACCATCACCCTGATACCAAAACCAGACAAAGATACAACAGAAAAAGAAGATTATAGACCAATATTACTGATGAGCTTAGATACTAAAATCCTCAACAAAATACTAGCTCACAGAATCCAACAACACATCAAAAGGGTCATGTATCATGATCAAAGAGAATTTCTCTCAGGGATACAAGGATTCTTCAACATACACAAATCATTCAATGTGATACACCATATTAACAAACTGAAGAATAAAACCCATGTGATCATCTAAATAGATGCCGAAAAAGCTTTTGAAAGTTCAACACTCATTTATGATAAAAACTCTCCAGAAGGTGAGCATAGAGGTAACCTGCCTCAACATAATAAAGACCATATATGACAAACCCACAGCAAACATCATTCTCAATGGTGAAAAACGGAAAGCATTTCCTCTAAGATCAGAAACAAAACAAGGATGTCCACACTCGCCACTATTATTCAACATAGTTTTGGAAGCCCAAACCACAGTAGTCAGAGAAGAAAAAGATATAAAAGGAAGCCAAATTGGAAAAGAAGAAGTAAAACTGTCACTGTTTGCAGATGGCATGATACTCTACATAAAAAATCCTAAAGATGCTACCAGAAAACTACTAGAGCTCATCAGTGAATTTGCTAAAGTGGCAGGATACAAAATTAATATAAGGTAATCTATTGCATTTCTACACATTAACAACAAAGGGTCATAAAGAGAAATTAAGGAAACAATCCCATTTACCATTGCAACAAAAAGAGTAAAATACCTGGGAATAAACCTACCTAATGAAGCAAAAGACCTGTACACAGAAAACTATAGGATGCTGATGAAAGTAATCAAAGACGACACAAACAAATGGAGAAGTATACCATGTTCTTGGGTTGGAAGAATCAATATTGTGAAGTGACTATACTAACCAAAGCAATCTATAGATTCAATGCAATACCTATCAAATTACCAATGGCATTTTTCACAGATATAGAACAAAAATATTACATTTTTTATGGAAATGCAAAAGACCCCAAATAGCCAAAGCAATCTTGAGAAAGAAAAATGGAGCTGGAGAAATCAGGATCCCTGACTTCAGACTATACTACAAAGCTACAGTAATCAAAATAATTGGTACTAGCACAAAAACAGAAATAAAGATCAGTGGGATAGGATAGAAAGCCCAGAAATAAACCCACAGACTTATGGTCACCTAATCTATGACAAAGGAGGCAAGAATATACCATGGGGAAAAGATAGTCTCTTCAATAAATGGTGCTGGGAAAACTGGGCAACTACATGTGAAAGAATGAAATTAGAACACTCCCTAACACCACACACAAAATAAACTCAGGGTTAAAGACCTAAATGTAAGGCTGGACACCATAAAACTCTTAGAGGAAAACATAGGCAGAACACACTTTGACATAAAATGCAGCAAGATCTTTTTTCATCCACCTCCTAGGGTAATGCAAATAAAAACAAAAAGAAACAAATGGGATCTAATTAAACTTAAAAGCTTTTTCACAACAAAGGAAACCATAAAGAAAACAAAAAGACAACCCACAGAATGGGAGAAAATATTTGGAAATGAAGCCACCAACGAGGGATTAATCTCCAAAATATATAAACAGCTCATGCAGCTCAATTGAAAAAAACAAATCACCCAATCAAAAAATGGGCAGAAGACATTTCTCCAAAGAGACATACAGATTGTCAAAATGCACATGAAAATATGTTCAACATCATTAATTATCAGAGAAATGCAAAGCAAAACTACAATGAGCTATCACCTCACACCAGTCAGAATTGCTATCATCAAAAAATCTATAAACAACAAATTCTGGAGAGTGTGTGGAGAAAAGGGAACCCTCCTACACTGTTGGTGGGAATGTAAATTGGTACAGCCACTGTGGAGAATAGCATGTACGTTCCTTAAAGAACTAAAAATAAAACTATTATATGACCCAACAATCCCACTCCTGGGCATATACCCAAAGAAAACCATAATTCAAAAAGATACATGCACCTCAATGTTCATTGCACTGTTATTTACAATAGCCAGGACATGGAAGCAACCGAAATGTCCATCAACAGAGGAATGGATAAAGAAAATGTGGTTCATATATACAATGGAATATTAGTCAGCCTTAAAAAAGAACAAAATAATGCCATTTTCAGCAACATGAATGGAACTAGAGATTGTCATACTGAGTGAAGTAAGTCAGACACCGAAAGACAAATATCAGATGACATTGCTTATATGTGGAATCTGAAAAAGAAAGGGTACAAATGATCTTATTTACAAAACGGAAGTAGTGTCATGGATGTAGAAATCAAACTTATGGTTATCAGGGGGTACAGGGGGAAGATAAATTGGGAGATTGGGACTGACATATACACACAACTATATATAAAGTAGTTAAGTAATAAGAACCTGCTGTACAGCACAGGGAAATCTCAATACTCTGTAACTGCCTATATGGGAAAAAAATCTAAAAAAAAAAAAAAGAGTGGATATATGTATGCATATGTATATGCATACATATATACACTTTGGTGTACACCTGAAACTAACACAACATTGTAAATCAACTATACTCCAATAAAATTGAAAAAAAAATTTTTGTGTGTGATACTCTAGTGATGGATACAGGTCATCATGCATTTGTTCATACCCATATAGTGTACAATACTAGGAGTAAACCCTAAGGTAAACTATAGACTTTGAGTGATTATGATGTGTCAATTTAGGTTCATCCTTAGTAAAAAAGTATATATATATTACTCTGATGGAAGATGTCAATAATGGGGGAAATTGCATAGATTTTGGGAAGGGAGGTATATGGGAAATCTCCATATCTTCCTCTCAGATTTATTATAAATCTACAACTACTCTAAAAAATGTCTTAAAGCAAAATTGACTAACCTTGAGAGTGGCAATTTCTCTCCAGCCAGCAAGCTTTTTAAGATATTAAAATATCATAAAATATAGAAAATAATAAACAGTATATTTAATAATTAATTACATATTTGATAGGAACTATTTGTTATCTAGTTCTAATATTATAAAGTGTTCTTAAGAGCTACATGGACAGTTTACATCTGGAAACTAAATTATAAAGGAGAACATTTAATTACTGATATACAAAAGTATTTAATAAAGGAGGAAAATTTTGTAATACCATAATAAAACATAAACAGATGAGTAGTGTGAAAGGAGATTTATTTTTGCAGACAAGTAGATCCATAAAATTCTGGCAATAAGCCCATCAGCTATCATTGTTATTAGATTGCTCTTATAACAGTGTCCTCATTACTTGTAAACATTTGTAAAGAGATAATTGTTCTATTCCTGCACGTGTGTGTGTGCATGTACGTGTGTGTACACAAGTTTTTAAAGAAAAAGTTTACCTATTTAAAGCTAAACTTTTACCCATATTAATTCACATGTCCTTAGTATGTTAGTATTTATAACACTTAGGTGATTTTTTTTTTTTAACTTACACAGGCTGCCCCTCTGCCCCTCAGGAAAACTTACAGAAGACTGTATCTCTTAAAATTTATGACACTAAAGAGCATCTTAAGAGGCCAATGGATGAGAAAATTGGGACAAAGTAAAATCAAATAACCTGATTAACTGTACACACTTATTGAGATTATGCAGGTACAATGCATAGTTTCATGCCTGATGCATGGTAAATAATCAACAAATCACAGGAGTTATTGAAAATAATCAAATACATACAAATCTACTTTATATTTCACCACAAATGTGATATATTCTCTGATGTATAACCAAAGTATGAATAGATTCTTTTTTGTTCTTTTGAGATGTTTTTAATGAAGATTTTATGTGTGTCTTACTCTTTGTGTGTCTATTTTCATCATTTCTTATATAATTATTCTTTGGCTCAATACCAAGGTGGAAGATACAAAAGAGTGGCATTTGAAAATATAATTTCTTCAATGGGAAATATTCTCTTTTCTACTCTTAAGTAAAACACAAGCATAGTCCCTCCTTATCAGACTTTATATAAGACTTGAACTGCTAAATAGGTGGGAATAAGTTAACACTTAAAATTATCTGTTTTGGGCTTCCCTGGTGGCGCAGTGGTTGAGAGTCCGCCTGCTGATGCAGGGGACACGGGTTCGTGCCCCGGTCCGGGAGGATCCCACATGCCGCAGAGAGGCTGGGACTGTGAGCCATGGCCGCTGGGCCTGTGCATCTGGAGCCTGTGCTCTGCAACGGGAGAGGCCACAGTAGTGAGAGGCCCACGTACTGCAAAAAAAAAAAAAAAAAAATCTGTTTTTACTTGCTAAAATAATATTTGTATCACTATGTCAATATAAAATATATTTTATAGCAATAGCTATTAAAGAAAGGTCATAATACAATTTCAACAAGTTTAGGCCTCCATGAACACAATTTGCTTCTAAATATTAAGCTTATAAGATCATAATCTTAGAAAATATGAGAAAGATTGCAATAACTATAAACATTAATGGGAAAATTAGCCGTCATGTGAGATTTCAATATAATATCTAAATAATTAACGGATCAAGCAGACATTAATAAGGGAAAATAACAAAATACAAAAAATAAAATAAATAGAAGAAAAAATAAAGAAAATAGAATAATAAAAATGTGATGAACCAGGGAATTGACACTTCTGGCAGGTTGGAGTAACTTGTTCTAGACTTGTCTTCCTGTTTAAAAAAAAAGAAAAACTAAAAAATGTTGCAAAATATATGAAACATCTGTTTTCAGTCCTTGGACAATAGGCATATTAGGACTATACTCCCTAAGAAAAGGAAAACAAATGAGATGAGCCCTACAACATACCCTATGTTTTTGTCTGAAGGCACATTCTGAACCTTGATACCAAAAGGGTCAAACTTTTATGGTAGGGCTAAACTGCCCCTTCTCCCTAGCAAAGGTAAAATCTAATCTTGAAAGGATCAAGATTAACTGCCTGATAAAGAAAGTTCAATATTGTTTAAAGGCACTAAAAACACAGAAACTCAAAATACACCATGTAATCCCCAAATTACTATACATTCCATAGAATTTTAAAAGTGGAAGCACTCTCATATTCATTTTACAAGTATAATCTTGCTACAAAAACTATACACTGAGAACATGAGAAGTTGTAACTGTAGGCCAAAATTAATTATGAAGGTAAGTCTAATTATCTTTTAAAAAACTACAAGCAAATCAACAATACATGAAAAGGAATACTCAATAGGACCAAACTGAATTTATCTTAGGAATACATGAATAACTTAACATTAGGAGAAACAATATATTACTGAAGTTCCCCACATTAATAGATTAAAGAGAAAAGCAATATGATTTTTACCAGTAAAGGAAGAAATAATATTTGAAAAACTTTACTACAGAGAATTAACCTTATCAGAACTCTGGAAGATAGTCAAACATTTACAGCAACCAAATGAATGCATAACCAGCAGAAAGCACTGTTAAACAGGGTGGGAGAAATTTGTGTTGTTTAAACATACCATCCCCCAATCCCTTCCCCAATGCAGTGGTTGTATTGAAAATGGTAGCCTGTATTCCCAGTGAAGGTACTTGGTCCTTGAGGAAGCAGAGACCTCCCCAAAGAATTGTTTGTCTGCTTTGTCCTGTCAGTGCGTTCTCTGAAGGATTAACATGGCCTTTTTTCTCCTAATGTGGAATTTCTCAGGGGCAGAGAAATGGCTATGTCTACACAGAGGATGTACCCAGAAAACATTGAAAACCAAATGAACAAGATGCTACCACCTGGGGCAAAAAATAAGTTGAGGCAACAGGCAAATTGAAAGCTGTAGGAAAAATTGGGAAGTGAGAATCTTTGAAGACTAAAAGCTCCTTAATATACTGGGTAGGCTAGGATGCCTTGCACATGTCCAGGAAAGGATGCATGCTCATAAAACACCATAAGCTCCTGGCTTGTCTTTAGTTTCAGCATGTGCAGGAAGTAAAGGCTATGGCAGAGTTGTAAGATACCTGGCTAAACAGTGAAGAGTGTCCCCAAACCAGAGCCAATCTGCAAAGACTAGTAGAGTATTTATTTTTCTTTTCTTTATTTTTTTTCTGTTTCTGCACATCATAATATTTTAAATGCCCATTTTTCAACAACAAAAAATATTAAAATGTGAAAAAAACAAGAACAAGAATCAAGAAAAAAAATGTGCATGTGAGATTGTGGGACATCAACGTACCAACATTTGCATAAAGAAAATCTTAAAAGGAGAGGTGAGAAAGACAGAAAGAATAACTGAGTAAACAATGGTCAAGACTTGCAAAGTTTGAAAAAACAAGCAAACAAACGTGACTCTGCTCACCCAAGAATCTCACCAAATTCCAAGTAGGGTAAACCAAAGAGATCCAGACTGAGACACATTATACCAAACTGTCAAAAGCCAAAGATAATAAGATAATCTTGCAATGAGCAAGATAAGAGTTACTTGTAGTATACAAGGGATTTCCAATCAGATTAACAACCAATTTCTCTTTAGAAACAATGGAGAACAGAAAGCAATGGGATGGCATATTTAAAGTGCTGAAAGAACAAAACTACCAGTCAAGAATTCTATATCCAGCAAAACTATCTTTCAAAAAAATGAAGAAGTTAAGACATTACTAGAAAAACAAAAGTATCGTGAGTTCATTACAAGTAGATCTGCCTTACAAGAAATGATAAAGGGAATCCTATGGGCTGTAATGAAATGTCACTAGACGGTAAATTGACATCACATGAAAAAATAAAGTATGGTGGTAAAGCATTACACATAGGTAAATACAAAATCCATTAGTATTTTATCTTTGGTTTGTAACTCCTCTCTTTGTTTCTCATATTATTTAAAAGATCAATTCATAAAACAATAATTATAAATCTGTAATAATGGGCACATAGGTAATAATGGGTACATATGTAATCTGTGACAATAACAATATAAAAAGAGAGAGAAGGAGGTGTGTAAAGGCAGAGTTTTAGTATATTTGTGAAGCTAAGTTGTTATTAACTCAAAATAGGTTTAAAAAACATTTTACAAAATTTTATGCAATTTTTAAAAGTTACTTTTCATTTACAGTTATCACAAAATATTGGCTATATTCCACGTGTTGTACCATACATCCTTAAGCCTAACTTACACCCAATAGTTTACAGCTCCCACTCCCCAACCCCTATAGCCCCACCCCACTGGTAACCACTAGTTTATTCTCTAGATCTGTGAGTATGCTTCTTTTTTGTTCTATTCACTAGTGTTTTGTATTTTTTGATTCCACAAATAAGTGATATCCTACAGATTTTTTTTGAATGAATTATTTTACTCTAAACTGGATGGAGTTTAGTCTCCTTTGGGATAATTATCCTACAGTTTTTGTTTTTCCCTGACTGACTTAGCTCACTTAGCATAGTGTCCTCCACATCTATCCATGTTGCTGCAAGTGGCAAAATTGTGTTCTTTTTTATTTTATAAGTGAGTTGTATTCCATTGTATATATCTACCACATCTTCTTCACCCATTGATCTGTTGATAGACTTAGGATGCTCCCTTATCTTGGCAATTGTTAATAATGCTGCTATGAACATTGGGGTGCATGCATCTTTTCTAATTAGTGTTTTTGTCTTTTTTCAGATATAAACTCAGGAGTGGAATTCCTGGGTCATATGGTAGTTATATTTTTTATCTTTTGAGAAGGCTCTATCTGTTTTCCACAGTGGCTGCACTAATTTACATTCCCACCAACAGTGTAGTAGGGTTCCCTTTTCTCTACATCCTCTCCAACATTTGTTATTTGCATGCTTTTTAATGATAGTCATTCTGACAGGCATGAGGTGATATCTCATCATGGTTTTGATTTGCATATCTCTGATGATTGGCAATGTTGAGTATCTTTTCAAGTGCCTGTTGACCATCTGCATTTACTTCTTGGAAAATGTCTATTCAGTTCTTCTGCCCACTTTTTATTTTTCTTCTTCTTCTTCTTATTTTTTTTTACTGTATGTGGGCCTCTCACTCTTGTGGCCTCTCCCATTGCGTAGCACAGGCTCCGGACACGCACGCACAATGGCCATGGCTCATGGGCCCAGCTGCTGCACGGCATGTGGGATCTTTCCGGACCGGAGCATGAACCCATGCCCCCTGCATCGGCAGGCGGATTCTCAACCACTGCACCACCAGGGAAGCCCCAAAATAAAGCACTTGCTTTTTTTTTTTTTTTTTTTTGCCCACTTTTTAAATTGGGAATTTTTTTATGTTGAGTTGTATGAGCTGTTTATGTAAGTTGGATATTAATCCCTTATCTGTCATATCATTTGCAAATATTTTCTTCCATTCAGTAGGTTGTCTTTTTGTTTGTCAAGGGTTTCCTTTGCTGTGTAAAAACTTTTAAGTCTAATTAGGTCCATTTGTTTATATTTGCTTTTATTTCCTTACTTTAGGAGCCAAAAAATAAAATACTGCTACAATTTATGACAAAGAGTATTCTGCCTATGTTTTCCTCTAGGAGTTTTATGCTATCTGGTCTTACATTTAGGTCTTTAATCAATTTTGAATTTATTTTTGTATCTGGTGTTAGAGACTATTCTAATTTCATTCTTTTCTATGTAAAGAAAACTGTAAAGTTTTCCTTGCACCACTTATTGAAGAGACAGTCTTTGATCCCTCATATATTCTTGCCTTCTTTGTCATAGATTAACTGACCATAAGTGCGTGGATTTATTTCTGGGCTCTCTATCCTTTTCCACTGATTTCTGTGTCTGTTTTTGTGTCTCTACCATACTGTTTGATTATTGTATTTTTGTAGTATATTCTGAAGTCAGGGAGCTTGATTCCTCCAGCTCTGTTCCTCTTTCTCAAGACTTTTTTGGCTATTTGGGGTCTTTTGTGTTTCCACGCACACACATTTTAAAATTACTTGTTCTAGTTCTGTGAAAAATGCCATTATGTATTTTGATAGGGATTGTATTGAATCTGTAGATCGCCTTGGGTAGTATGGTCATTTTAACAATATTGACTCTTTCAATCCAAGAACTCAGTACATCTTTCCATCTGTTTGTGAGGTCTTCAATTTCTTGTAGTGTGTCTTTCTTGTAGTAGTGTCTTATAGTTTTCAGAGTACAGGTCTTTTGCCTCATTAGGTAGGTTTATTCTTAGGTATTTTATTCTTTATGATGTGATGGTAAATGGGATTGTTTCCTTAAATTCTCTTTATGATACTTTGTTGTTAATGTATAGAAATGCAACAGATTTCTTTATATTAATTTTTTATCCTGCAACTTTACCAAATTCATTGATGAGGTCTAGTAGTTTTCCAGTGGTATCTTTAGGATATTCTATGTATAGTATCACGTCATCTGCTGACAATGACAATTTTACTTCTTCCTTTCCAATTTGGATTCCTTTTAATTCCTTTTCTTCTCTGATTGTTCTGGCTAGGACTTCCAAAACTATGTTGAATAAAAGTTGTGAGAGTGGGAATCCTTGTCTGGTTCCTGGTCTTAGGAGGAAAGCTTTCAGCTTTTTACCATTGAGTATGATGTTAGCTGTGGGTTTGTCATATATGGCCTTTATTATGTTGAGGTATGTTCCCTCTATGCCCACTTTCTGAGGTGTTTTTATCATCAACAGATGTTAAATTTTATCAAACACTTTTTCTGTCTCTATTGAGATGATCATATGGTTCTTACTCTTCAGTTTGTTAATGTGGTGTATCACATTGATTGATTTGGGTATATTGAAAAATCCTTACATCTGGGGATTAATTCCCACTTAATCATGGTGTGTCATCTTTTAAAAGTATTATTGGATCCAGTTTACTAGTATTTTGTTGAGAAATTCTGCATCTATGTTCATCAGTGATATTGGCCTGTAATTTTCTGTTTTGTGTGATATCTTTTTCTGATTTGGGGATCAGGGTGAGTTTGGCCTCATAGAATGAGTTTGGAAGTGTTTCTTCCCCTGCAATTTTTGGAATAGTTTCAGAAGGATAGATGTTAAATCTTTTCTAAATGTTTTATAGAATTTACCTGTGATGCCATCCTGTCTCAGATTTTTGTTTGTTGGAAGTTTTAAAATTACTTATTCATTCATATTTCATTGCTGGTAATTGGCCTGTTCATATTTTCTATTTCTTCCTGGTTTAGTCTTGGGAGATTGTACCTTTCTAAGAACTTGTCCATTTCTTCTAGGTTGTCTATTTTATCAGTGTATAATTGTTCATAGTAGTCTTTTATGATCCTCTGTATTTCTGTGGTGTTGCTTTTAACTTCTTTTTCATTTCTGATTTTATTTCTTTGGGCACTCTCCCTTTTTTTCTTGGTGAGTTTGGCTAAAGTTTTGTAAATTTTATTTATTTTTCAAAGAACAAGCTTTTAGGCTCATTGATCCTTTCTATTTTGTTACTTTTTATTTCATTTTATTATTGCTCTTATCTTTATGATTTCTTTCCTTCTACTAACTGTGGGTTTTATTTGTTCTTCCTCTAGCTGCTTTAGGTGTAAGGTTAGATTTTTTTTTTTTTTGAGATTTTTCATGTTTCCTGATGGAAGCTTATATTGCTATAAAATTCCCTCTTAGAACTGCTTTTTCTGTGTCCCATAAGTATTGGGTCATTATGTTTTCATTGTCATTTTTCTCTAGGTATTTTTTATTTCCTCTTTGATTTCTTAAGTGATCCATTTGTTGTTTAGTAGCATATTGTTTAGCCTTCAAGTGTTTGTGTTTTTTGCAGTTTTTTTCTTATACTTGATTTCTATTTTCATAGCATTATGGTTGGATAAGATCCTATTTTTAAATTTATTGAGGCTTGTTTTGTGGTCTAGTTTGTTATCTATCCTGGAGAATGTTGCATGTGTACTTTCAAGAATGTGTATTCTGCTCTTTTTGGATGAAATGTTGTATATATATCAATTAAGTGCGTTTAGTCTATTGTGTTATTTAAGGCCTGTGTTTCCTTATTGATTATCTGTCTAGATGATCAGTCCATTGATGCAAGTGAGATGTTAATGTCCTCTACTATTATTGTGTTACTGTCAATTTCTTTTTTTGTGTGTCTGTTAATATGTGTCTTATATATTTAAGTGCTCCTACATTTGGTACATATATATTTACAATTATTATATCTTCTTTTTGGATTGCTACCTTGATCTTTGTGTAGTGTCCTTTATCTTTTGTAACAGTATTTTAAAGTACATTTTATCTGATATAAGTATAGCTACTCTGGCTTTCTATTTATATTCATTTGCATGGAATACCTTTTTCCACCCCCTTGCTTTCAGTCTTTATGTGTCTCTAGATCTGAAGTGGGTTTCTTGTAGGCAGCATATATAGGGGTCTTGTTTTTGGATGCATTCATCTACTCTATGTGGTTTGGTTGGAGCATTTAGTCCATTTACATTTAAGGTAATTATTGATATGTATGTTCTTATTACCATTTTGTTAATTGTTTTGATTTGTTTTTCTAGTTCTTTTTTTCCTCTTCTTTTTTTTTCTCTTCTCTTGTAATTTAATGCCTATCTTTAGTGTTATGTTTGGATTCCTTTTTCTTTTTTGTGTGTATATCTATTATGGATTTTTTGTTTGGTGTTACCATGAGGTTTTTGTACAGCAGTCTATACATACACGTGATTGTTTTAAGTTGCTGATCTCTTAATTTCAAATGCATTTAGGCACCTCCACCACTGTCACCACCCCTGCTTCTGCTCCTTGCACTGCTGGCAGTGGCCCCAATTGGGAGTATGGGGAGATGAGATGCCAGCATTGGGGCATGGAGCAGTGCATCCCACTGCATTGGCTCAGGCTGCTTCTGCTGTTGAAACTGCTGCCACTCTGGCACCTGATCTGGGGCCAACCACAGTGCCCTGCTCTTCTACCTCTGACAGTGCTGCCTCTGCTGGGCTGCACAGGCCAGTGGGTGGGGCGGCAGCCTTCATGCCTTGTTCTGGGGGCCCCATGGCCTTGCTCAAGCCCAGGGTGACTGGGCAAGGGGGGCAGACAGGAAGAGCCAAAGAGGAGGTGGCCAAAATAGGTTGTTTTAAGTGTAAAATATCAGTTATAATCCCCAAGGTAACCACTAGGAAAATACTATGTTCTGATTACTCCTAGAGTTGAACCTGCCATCTTGAGTTTTCTGTTCAACTTCAAACTCAGAAATCCAGTTGTCTACTTGATAGCTCCACCTGCCTGTATCTAAGACATCTCAAAATTAACCTGTCAAAACTGAATTCCAGCTTCTCCCAACACAATATGGTCTTTTAATATCCTTCCTCATCTTGGTTGATGGCAACTCTATCTTTGCAGTTCCTTAGATAAAAAACATTGGAGGAATCCTATACACTCCTCTTTATCCAACAAACTACACCCAGTCCATCAACAAGTACCCTTGGATCTACTTTCCAAATATTCAGAATTCCTCCATGTGACTACGTCTCATGGCCCTTACTTCTGGTCCAGTTAACCACTGTCTCTTGACTAAATTATTGAAATGGCCTGTGAACTGTCTCACTGTTCCTTCCCTACTCCTTCTAGCTTTAAAGAATTCAGTGTGATCCTTATAAACCACTCCTTTGCTCAAGTCTTCCCTTTTATACAGTTAAAAACAAATTCCTTGTAGTAGACTGAAGGACTATTCATGGTCTGCTGCCCCTCACCCCTCTGCTTTACTTCCTACTAATCTACCCCACAATCACTCCACCCCACAATCACTCCACTCCACACCACACAGTTTTCTCCTTCTTGTTTATTGAATACTCCAATATTAACCTAAATCAGAGGCTTTGCACCAGTTGTTCCTTCTATCTAGGATTTGCTTCCCCCCAGCATCTGTGTGTTTCATTCATTCCAGTCTTTTTACCTTCTTAATGAGTCTCCCCCTCCTTTCTCATCCCACAGCAAACTCTGCTTTCTCAATACTGCTTACCCTGCTCTATATTCCCACGGCATTTATAACCTCCTAAATATCATGTATTTTTCTGTTTTGCTCACTGATGTATTCTCAGAGTAGGTCCTCAATAAAAACACTATTTGAACCCACAAAAAAATGGACAGAGCCTCGCCCTTAAAAATACATTTTAAGCAAACTAGAAATAGAAATGAGCTTTCATGTAAAACATAAAATCTTGTATTTAAAATTCACAGTGAGACGGGGTGAGAGAGTGGCATGGACATGTATACACTACCAAACGTAAAATAGATAGCTAGTGGGAAGCAGCCGCATAGCACAGGGAGATCAGCTTGGTGCTTTGTGATCACCTAGAGGGGTGGGATGGGGAGGGTGGGAGGGAGGGAGATGCAAGAGGGAAGAGATATGGGAACATATGTATATGTATAACTGATTCACATTGTTATAAAGCAGAAACTAATACACCATTGTAAAGCAATCATACTCCAATAAAGATGTAAAAATAAAAAAATAAAAATAAATTAATAAATAAATAAAATTCACAGTGAGACAAGGAAGTCTGCATTCACCACTTCTATTTAACATTGTAACAGAAGTGCTAGACAGTACCATAAGACAAGAAAAATATGAATAAAAATTATAAATTTTGAAAAGAAAAATCTGTTATTAGCATAGAATATGACTGTCTTAAAGAAAACTCAGAAACTAACAAATTATTAGAGTCAATAAAGAGTTCATCAAAGTTGCTCCTTCTAAAATGAAAGACAGCATAAGCATAATGGCTAAAATGATGGAGCCAGACTTCTTTGGTTTAAATCACACTATATATAATATATATAATCTATCTCTATCAATTATCTATCTATCTATCTATCTATCATCTATCTATCTATCTATATATCTATCATATGAGGTTTAAAACTATAAGTTTTATATATATATTTATATATATAAATAAATAAATAAACAAATATATATATAGCTTTGGAAAAACTATTTAAACTTTCTATGCCAGTTTTGTAATTTACAAAAATGGGGGTAGATAATAATGGCATAAATCTCACTGAGTTATTATGAAACTTAGATAATTTAATTTGAATGCAGTATACAGAATTGTACCTGCACATAGTGAGAATTATATAAAATTAATTATTTTCATTATAGTAAAAGCAATGTAAAAGATCTATGGCATTACTGCATAAAAGAAGTAAAGAGTTAAAATTTTAAAAATTAAAATATACTATTAATAATAGCATGGAAATTAAAAGGTATTTAGGAATGAGCCTAACAAAAGTTGCACAACATGTAATGAGATAATTGTAAGATTTTAGTAGAAGATAGTCAAGAGGACTTAATTAAATGTAAAGATAAATGTTCATGGACTGGAAGACCATTAAGATATCAAATTTGCCCAAAATAAACAAAAAAAATTAGCAAATTTCAGTTAAAATCCAGTCAAATTTTTTGTGGGTAGGTGTGGTCAAATTTCTAATGATGAGTCATTCTAATGATGATTGAAATGGAAAAATAAGGAACAAAATACTGAGACAGGGCAAAGAGGATTTGTTCTAAAGTTTTCAGGACTTGTTTTAAACATATAGGAGTGTTACTCCTACAGGAATGGACAATCCAATAACACAGAATATATAACTCAATGATAGACCTATGCTTATATAGAAATTTAATATATACAGAGATAGATTTGGACATTGCACAAAAATGGTGAAGTTTTCCATAAATAGGTTGGGATACTATTTGAGAACAAAACTCAATGTTTAGTGGATTAAAATTTAAGTGTGACATGGAAAACTTTTAAACTTTTTAAGAAAATATAGGAAAGCATCTTCATGGCATTGGAGTAGGGAAAGAACATCTCCTAAAGGTATAAATACTTAAATATTTAATAATTTTTTACATTGAAAATTAAAATGTAGATTAATCAAAGACACTATTAAAAAGTAAACAAACCAATCTATATATTAGAAATCAGGAATTTTCAACACAAAAATATAACATGTTTTTATGCATTATATAGAATGCTACAATATTAAAATATAAAAACTATGACTTGGGCTTCCCTGGTGGCGCAGTGGTTGAGAGTCCGCCTGCCGGTGCCGGGGACACGGATTCGTGCCCCGGTCCAGGAAGGTCCCACATGCCGCAGAGCGGCTGGACCCGTGAGCCATGACTACTGAGCCTGCGCATCCGGAGCCTGTGGTCCGCAACGGGAGAGGCCACAACAGTGAGAGGCCCGCGTACCAAAAAAAAAAAAAAAAACTATGACTAAACCTTTGGATATGTAAAAATGACCTACCTTTACTAATCAGAAATGCAAATTTAAACCACAATGTGTTTACATTTCAGGCTCCTCAAGTTAGCAAAAGTTAAAAATGTTTGTAAATACCAATTTTTTGATGAAAATGTGGAGCAACAAAAATCGTTATACACTATTTTGAACTCTAAATTTGGAAAAGTAGAATGAAATTGAAGATGCTCAAACCCTTAGACATAGCAAGCACACTCTTTGGCACATGCCATAGAAAGACTCTTACACTTTTTCAAAAACAGATATCTTTAAGAATGTTTAAAGTGTCAATGTTTGTAATCTCTACAAACAGAAATAAAGTAAATATCTACCAAAAGAACAACACAAATAACTTGTGGTATAGTTAATTGAATA
This sequence comes from Orcinus orca, assembly GCF_937001465.1. Lineage (NCBI taxonomy): Eukaryota > Metazoa > Chordata > Mammalia > Artiodactyla > Delphinidae > Orcinus > Orcinus orca. The sequence goes on from NC_064569.1 coordinate 27,700,572, forward strand.
TTAAACTACATTGCAGAGGAATAAATCACATCACCAATATATGAATTGTAAAACAAAAACAAAATGCAAGTTTTACTGTTTACTGTTATTATACTGTTTAGTGTTTACTATTATTATACTCTAAATATAAAATAACATAAATTCTGTCTGTAAGGCATTTTGTTTATGAGTTTAATGCATATTTAAATAATTTCTCTATCTTAAAATTATGATATTTTTTATAAGCTAAAGCTAACTTATAAATTAATTTATTTGAATATGGTTCTAATTAGGTATACATCTTATGGAAAAGATAGTTAATGAACCAGTAGACAGAACGATGGAGTTTGTTGAATTCAGCCAGTGTTCACTATCAGTTACTCGGTATCTGACATTATGTAGCCACAGTGGAAGAGATGGAGATTATGTAAGGACCCAACAACACAGATTCCCATTTGCCAGGGTCAATCAACCTCTGAATGTTCAACCTGTGGACAAGAGAGATAACCTCTGATATGGTACTATACCTGAAGAACTCAAACCTGTCACTCGGGACGAATTGGCTATGTTGGCCTCTCCCATCCTAGAAAAGTCAGCTGTTTTTCCTCTCAGGGGTACATGCATATATAACAAGTATAGGTTTTTCTTTTTCTACCTAGAAAACCTCAACCAGCACCATTACCTGAGGTGTTTAGAATGTTTAATCTATAGGTATGCAGTCCCATACTGTATAACAATCAACCAGAGGAACCACTTCACAGTGAAGGAGGTGTAACAGTGGACCCACACCTCTGGGCTCCACTGGGTCATATTACATACCATAGTATCCAGAAACAGCTGGCCTCATAGAATTCTGGGAAAGCCTTTTAAAAACACAGCTGAAAGACCACTTGAAGGCAACATTGTTAAAGAATGAGATGTTATCTTTTAGAAGGTAGTACATGAATTGAATCAGAGGCTTCTTATATGATCCTGTGGTCTCAATACATGGATTCAGAAAACAAGGAGTGGAAGCAGGACTGGCCCCACCTACCATCACTCACAAAGGAAAGAGTGACTAAGGGCCCTTTTGCTCCCCAACCTCACAACTCTGGGTTCTTCAGCGTTGGAGGTACTGGTTCCTAAAGAGGACACTTGACAGGAAAGAACAAGTATCCCATTTAGCTTCTAGCTATGACTTCCCAGGGAACTTTGGACTTTTAAATCCATTGACTAGCAGGCAAGAAGTATCACCATACAGGGATAACTGACACTGATCAACATAGGGTGGTAGGATTGTTTTTAGACAATGTGGGCTGCGAGAAATACATGTGCATCTACTTCGATGATCTATTTGGGCTCCTTTTGGAAATACCTTGCCCCATTATATCTGGGAACATACACATGTAAAACCCAGGCCAGAGAGGAGTATGATTACAAGGATTCAGACCCTGCAGAAGTAGTCTTGGTTCATGCCTCCAGATAAGCCAGAAAAACCTGCCAAAGTAAGAGCTAAGGGGAATAATTTTAGAATGGCAGTGGAGAAGAGAATATCAGTTACATCTTCAAGATTAACTGCAATAATCAGGGTTGTAATTCATCCTTACAACCTCCCTCTTCTAAATTTCCTATTAGGTCGAGAGCCTCACTGGAACATGAAAGAGTTGGGAATCATGCCGCACCTCACTGAGGGCAGAGTATCTACAATCTTCCAAATTATTTGAAATTTTCTGTATGATAGAATAATTCTGTATGAAAGATTTGTCTTTCCCTCCATTTATCTATTTATTTAATCATTTATTTCAGTATGGACTCATGGGGACTTACTTTGTTCTTTGGTTATAATCCAAAACTACTTTACTTATATTTTTGCTGAAATTGTTCCAGCTTTGGCTACCGTGAGCCCTTTCATTTGGTTCTTGACATATCACCATCATTGTTTTTTTTACTTCATTTATAAATGATATTTTTTTCTGGATATTGAATTTTGGGCTGACCATTTTCTCCTCAGCCTTTTTATGATGCCATTATCTTGTCTTTTGTCTTTACTAATTTTACTGTTAATCTTATCTTTGCTTTCCTGAATATAATTTGTCTTTTCTTGTTTCACACTTTCTTTGGCTTTTCAGCAGTTTGATGATGATGACCATATGTATGATTTGAATCGTGTGGGTTTTTTTAAATCCTGTTATGGGTTTGCTGTATTTCTTGAAGCTTTGTGTTGATATCTTTCATCAGTTTGGAAAAATACTCAGTGATTATTTTTCTGATATTTGTTTCTTTTTTTTTATTCTCCCTCATCTTTTCTTCTAGGTGTCTAATTATATTTATATCAGACTATTTTATGTCTTTTCCACTGAACTCTGGGGTTCTGTTCTGTTTTCATTCTTTTTCCTCTTTGTACCTTATATTGGATAATATATATTGAGCTATCTTTGAGTTCACTGGGCCTTATTTCTGCTATGTGTATTCAGCCTTTAACCTATCCAATTAATTAAAAAATTAAATTTTATTTTGATACAATCTAAAGCTTACAAAAAGTATAAGAACAGCATAATGAACTTTTGGAATCATTTTAGAGTATGTTGCCCACATGATGTGCTATCACACCTGACTACTTTAGTATGTATTTCCTATACAAAGGACATTCCCCTACAAAAATACAATACGACCATACAAAACCAGGAAAATAATATTTATTCATTATTACCATCTAGATCTGTGTTTCCATTCATATTTTGCTTATTGCTTCAATTTTCTTCTTTATAACAAATGATCCAGTCCAGACTCATATATTGTGTTTAGTTGTCATGTTTCTTTAATCTCCTTTGATCTGGAACAGTTTAGTCTTGCTTTTATTTTCATCATTTTGACACTTTTGTAGAGACTACATGTAAATTGTTTTACAGGCTATCTCTCAATTTGGATTTTTCTTATGATTCTTACTGGATTCAGGTTATATACCGCAGGCAGTAATATCATAGGAATAATGCCAATTTTTCTCATTGAATGCTTGCAAGTGTTAAGGGATTTTAATTTGTTTTATTATTCATGATGTTGATCCTAATTATTTCCCAGGCTTTTCCACTCTAAAGTTACCATCCCCCCTTGAACTAATAAGTAATTTGAGGAAATGTATTTGAGGCTTTGTAAGTATACTAAATTCAGTGATTCTCATCAAACTTCCAATGTATTCTAATTATTTGGATCAATAGCGACTCATGTATTCCTTTTTTATTCAGTGGGTTATACTGAAATGGAATTGTCATTTATTTTGATTTGGTAACATTTCCCAGACTTCACTAGTGAGGGTGCTTTGAAACTGGATCCTGTGTTCCTTTCTCATCTCCCCACTATTCTTTGAGTACTTACTTACTTTCTGGCTCAGCAAGATGCTCCAAGCTCATCTTGCACTTTCCTCCATTTCTGGAATTAGCCATTTTTTACAAGAAGCTCTGTTCCCTTTTAGTGGATGGATGAATGTTTTTAGAACGGAAATTCTGCACACTATGTATTCTCGTTGCTCTTGGGGAGTAACTGCTTCTGGGCTCTCTCAGTGGTCACTGTTAAGGATTATTTTTGTTTAAACACATGCACACACACATTTGCATCTAAATTTATTTCTGTAGCTAATAATATATAACCCTTGCCCAGGAGTAGAGATCTTTTTCTCTTGCAGTCCCTTCCCTGTATCCTCCCAGATATCCTCCAGTGTTACAAGTCTATAACCATCATGCTCTCTCTTCCCAACCATAATTGAATTTAACTAGTGTCCTCTGGTATATCCCTCCTCCCTACATATTAGGCATTTTGTTCCATGGGGAGAAGGGTCTGGAGAGATTCACAGTGTCCACTCTTCTTCTCCCCCAACCAGCATCTTCAGAGAGCTTTCTCTGGCTTTTCCCTTTTCCTCCCTGTGGGAGCCTGATGGGATTCCTGGAGGAAAATCATGTAAAAGTGTTAGAAGTCCCATATGACTGCAGCCCTCAGGAGCTTGTCACATTTACATTAGCCCACTCTTTGTCTCCAGCATTTCATCAGAATTCACAGTTTAAATTCTTACCAAGATTATATGGCATTTGGTGGCTCCGGCTACAGGTAAGCAAATGCTGGTGTCCTGTGACTCCCTGAAGATTCCTGCCTTTCTAAATTGTAAGATGGTTGTTTCCCCTGCAAACAAAATTCTCTGATGGGTCCAAGAAAAGTCATTGATGTTGTGGTTTTTTCCAGATTTTTCTTGTGAAGGAGAGCATTACAATTTCCTTGTGCTTTACATATCCAAGATGAAATCAGAAGATTAAGAAACCAATTTTTACTTTACATTTTTAAATTTTTTATGAAAAAATTTTATTGTTATTTTTCTTCCAGTTTTATTGAAGTATATTGACATTGAGCACTGTATAAGTTTAAGGTGTACAGCATGATTATTTGACTTACATAATTCATAAAAAGATTATCACAATAAATTCAGTGAATATTTATCATCTCATATAGATACAAAATTAAAGAAATAGAAAAAAAATTTTCCTTGTATTGAAAATTCTTAGGACTTACTCTCTTAACAACTTTCATTTATAACATATGAGTGTTAATTATATTTATCATGTTGTACCTTACATCCCTAGAACTTATTTATCTTATAATTGGAAGTTTGTACCTTAAGACTGCATTCATCCTATTCCTCCTCTCCCAACCACCCCTCTCTGGTAGCAACAAATATGATCTCTTTTTCTATGAGTTTGTTTGTTTGTTTTTGAAGTATAATTGACCTAAAACACTATGTTAGTTCCTGTTATAAAATATTGTGATTTAATATTTCTATATACTTCAAAATTATGATATGTCATGATACAAAGATATTATATAGTTACTGGCTATATTTCCCCACTGTACATTTCATCAAGTGAGTCATTTACTTTGCAACTGAAAGTTTGTACCTCTTAATCTCTCTCACCTATTTCTTTCCTCTCTCCACCTTCCTCTCCTCTGGCAACCACCTCTTTGTTCTCTGTATCTATAACTCTCTGTTTCTGTTTTGTTATGTTTGTTTATTTGTTTTATTTTTAGATTCATCATATAAGTGAAATTATACCGTGTTTGCCTTTCTCTGTCTAACTTATTTCACTTAGCATAATACCCTTTAAGTCCATCAATGTTGTAGGAAATGGCAAGATTTCATTCTTTTTTATACCTGAGTAATATTCCATATATTCCATTGTGTATATATACCATATCTTCTTTACCCATTCATCTATTAATGGGAACTTAGGTTACTTCCATATCCTGGCTATTGTGAATAATTCTACAGTGAACATAGGGACATATATCTTTTCTAATTACGTTTTTGTATTCTTCAGATAAATACACAGGAGTGGGAGTGGTGGATCATATGATAATTCTGTGTTTAATTTTTTGAGGCATCTTTGTACTGTTTTCCACAATAGCTGTACCAATTTACATTCTTCAATGATCCTTGTTTTTTTTTAGTAGCATATTGTTTAGCATCCATGTTTGTGGGTTTTTCAGTTATTCCTTGAAGTTGATATCTAGTTTCATTGAGTTGTGGTCAGAAAAGATGCTTGATATGATTTCAGTTTTATTAATTTTACTGAGACTTGTTTTGTGGTTTAGCATGTGATCTATTCTAGAGAATGTTGCATATACACTTGAAAACAATGTGTATTATGCTGCTTTTGGATGGATTGTTATATATATATATATTAAATCAATCTGGTTTAATGTATCATTTAAGACCGGTGTTTCCTTACTGAATTTCTGTCTGTATGTTGTGTCCATTGATGTAATTGAAGAATTAAAAACCCCTACTGGGGACTTCCCTGATGGTGCACTGGTTAAGAATATGCCTGCCAGTGTATGGGACATGGGTTTGATCCCTGGTCCAGGAAGATCTCACATGCTGCGGGGCAACTGGGCCCATGAGCCACAACTACTGAGCCTGCACTCTAGAGCCTGCAAGCCACAACTACTGAGCCTGCATGCCACAGCTACTGAAGCCCATGCACCTAGAGCCTGAGCTCTGCAACAAGAGAAGACACCGCAATGAGAAGCCTGCGCACCACAACGAAGAGTAGCCCGTGCTCACCGCAAGTAGAGAAAGCCCATGAGCAGCAACAAAGAGTCAACACAGACAAAAGCAAACAAACAAACAAACAAATAAATTTATATAAAAAACAAACCCCAAAAAACCCCTACTGGTATTTTATTACTGTCAATTTCTCCATTTATGTCTGTTAAAATTTGCTTTATGTATTTAGGTGACCCTATGTTGGGCACATATATATGTACAGTTGTTATATCTTCCTGTTGGATTGATCCTTCTATCATTATATATTGTCCTTTTTTTGTCTCTTATTACAGTTTTTGTTTTAAAGTCTGTTTTGTCTGATATAATATTACTACCCCAGCTTTTCTTTTGTTTCCATTTGCATTGAATACATTTTCCATTCCCTCACTTTCAGTCTACACATGTCTTTAGAGCTGTAGTGCCTCTTGTAGGCAGCATATACATGTCTCTTGTTTTTGCTTTCATTCTGTCACTCCATGTCTTTTGATTGGAGCATTTATTCCATTTATATTTAAAAATTATTTACAGTATGTACTTATTGACATTTTGTTAATTGTTTTGGGGTGGTTTTGTAGTTCTTTTTTGTTCCTTTCTCCTTTTTTCCTCTTCCCTTGTGATTTGATCACTATCTTTAGTGTTATCTTTAGATTCTTCTCTCTTCTTTGTGTATGTATCTATTACAAGTTTTTGGTTTGTGGCTACCATTAGGTTTACATATAACAACCTCTTTGTATATATGATTATATTTACATTGCTGATCTCTTAAATTCAAATGCAATTTAACAACCCTCTATTTTTACTCCTCCCACCATGTTTACTGTTGACATCATATTTTACATCTTTTTGTTTTGCATATCCATTAACTACTTATTGTGGATATGGATAATTTTACTACTTTTGTCTTTTATCTTTCCTACTCACTTTATAAGTGGTTTATTTGCTACCTTTACTATATATTTACCTTTGCCATTGAGATTTTTCCTCTTGTAATTTTCGTATTTGTAGTCATGGCCTTTTCTTTTTCACTTAGAGACATCCATTTATCATTTCTTGTAAAGCTGGTTTTGTGGTGCTGAACTCTTTTAGCTTTTGCTTGTCTGTAAAACTCTTGTCCATCCTTCAAATCTAATAGTCTTGCTGGTAGACTATTCTTGATTGTAACTTTTTTCCCTTTCATCACTTTAAGCATATCATGCCACTCCTTTCCGGCTTGCAGAGGTTCTACTGAAAAGTCAGCTGATAGCCTTATGGGAGTTCCCTTGTATATACCTTCTTCTTCTCTTGCTGTTTTAATATTCTCTATCTTTAATTTTCCATGTTAATTACAATGTGTCTTGGTGTGGTCCACTTTGGGTTGATCATGTATGGAACTCTCTGTGCTTCTGTGCTTGGATGTTTATTTTCTTTCCCAGATTAAGAAAATTTTCAGCTTATTATGTCTTCAAATATGTTCTCTGCTCCTTTCTCTCTCTCTTCTCCTTTGACCTCTATAATGCAATGTTAGAACACTTAATGTCATCTCGGAGGTCTCTTAAACTTTCCTCATTTCTTTTTATTCTTTCTTCTGTTCAGCTTCAGTGATTTCCACTACTATGTATTTCAGCTCACTAATCTGTTCCTCTGTATCATCTAATCTACTGTTGATTCCTTCTAGTGTATTTTTTATTTCAGTTATTGTATTCTTCAACTGTTAGGTTCTTCTTTGTATTTTGTAACTCTTTGTTAAACTTCTAACTTCTCACTCTGTTCAACCAATCTTCTCCAGAGTTCTTTGAGCATTATTACAATCTTTACCTTGAACTCTTTTTGAGAGGATTGTTTATCTCCACTTCACTTAGTTCTTCTTGGAGTTTATCTTTTTCCTTGGTTTGGAACATGTTCCTTTGTTGCCTGATTTTGCCCAATGTTTGGTTTTTATTTCTATGTATTTGGTAGGTTGGTTGCACTTCCCAACCTTGGAGAAGTGGCCTTTTTTTTTTTTTTTTTTGCGGTATGTGGGCCTCTCACTGTTGTGGCCTCTCCCATTGTGGAGCACAGGCTCTGGATGCACAGGCTCAGCAGCCATGGCTCACAGGCCCAGCCGCTCTGCGGCATGTGGGATCTTCCCCGACCAGGACACGAACCCATGTCCCCTGCATCTGCAGGCGGACTCTCAACAACTGCGCCAGCAGGGAAGCCCAAGAAGTGGCCTTTTGTAGGAGACATTCTGTGCATCCCAGCAGCACATTTCCCTCTGGTCACCAGAGCTGTAAACTGTAGGGGTGTGCCCTATGTGGGTTGCGTGGGTCCTTCTGTTGTTATAGGCTGACTTCTGCAGATAGTCTGGTATTTGTGTCTGAACCCTAGTCCAGTTGGTGCCAGGCCCTGCCTTGGGCAGAGGCTGACATTCACTGTTAGGTGAGAATGGGTCACAAGGCAGCTTCCTGTGGAGACCCAGGGGGTCCCAATACTAGTGCATGCCTACTTGTGAGCAGAGCCATATTCTAGGGTAGGTGGTTGTAGGGCCAGGGTCCCAGATCCAGTGTCACCCTGCTGGCTGCCAATGCCCATTTCTGATATGGCTAGCTGTGGAGTCTGTGTTGTCCCCAAAATGGTGTCAGCCGGCTCTTGAGTGGGCCTGGATATCATCTTGGCTGCCTGAAGGATCCAAGGTACCTTGGAGCTGGATTGGCCTGCTGGTGGTCATGGCGAGGACCAAGGTTGTCCTGGGGTAGTGCCTGCTCACTGGTGAGCACATCCATGTCCCAGGGTATATGGCTGTAGGGCCCTGCAGTTCCTTGAGCTGGTTTAAGCCCTGTGGTGGACAGAGCTTTTTCCTGACACAGCTGGCTGTGACTGTAGGTCTGGGGTGTCCTATAATGGGAAGACAAACTCCCAGAATGTTTGACTTTGTAAACCAACAGGGCTTGTTTTGGGAGAGCCAGAGTACTGTGGGAAATAGAGCTTCTTCTCTTAAAGGGCACACAGAAAATATCACATGCTTTGGGACTCAGACCTGAAGCAGTAATTTGAAAGAAGTCTGGGTCAAACCTACCTGTTGATCTTAGAGAGCCACCTGGACAGGTTGGAGGCGACTGGAACTCACCCAGTGGATACAGACACTGGCAGAAGCCATTTTGGGGAATGTTTTCTACCACAAGGATACTGGTGTTATCAAGTGCTATTTTGGCATCCTCCCTGTAGCTTATTAGCATGGTGACCTGGCCATGCCCACTAGCCTGTTGACAACAGTACTGGGATGCCTCAGGCCAAACAGCTAGTCAGGTGGGGACACAGCCCCACCCACCAGCAGGCCAGCTGCCTTAACAACCTCCCCTCTGACCCCACAGCTGACCCTAATGTGGCCGTGTCCACCAGAAAGCCCAGAAAACATCCCCACACACCTGTGTGCCAGCACTAGCCCTGAGAATCCTGCGGCACCACAGTCAGATGCTGGCACCTGGCCCCACCCAATAGTTGGCTGACACCAATTCCAGGACCCCCAGAGCCTTACAACTGAAGACTCTGGGACCAGGCTCCACCCACCAGTGGGATAGCACTTGCCCCAGGACCAGCTTCATCTACCCGTGGGTGGGCACCTGTCCCAGGACCACTACATCTGTGCAGCCTGCTGTGTCACGGCCCACCCCACCCACCAGCAGGCCAACACCAACTCTGGGGCACATTTGACCCCTCAGTCAGTCTCCCTGGGATTTGGCTCCATCTACTCAGGGCACATCTTTCTTTTGGGCAGACAGCTAGGATCAGGGACATAGTGAAACAATTCAAATGAGAGTTTAGCTGAGTCAATACTATGTGACAGATTTAGTTAATTTCACTTCATTTTTATTTTCAAATGTCTTAAGGGTGAGATCTTTTCTATGTGTATCAGAGTCTCCTTCTTCTAGTAGTACATTGGCTTCTAAGCACCATAAGAATATAGAGATCTGTCTCTACTTTTCAGCCAACACCAAACTTCTTTGCTGTCACACTCTTAGCAGGGGGAGAATCAGTGTGATGGTGGAACTAGCTGCATATTTTTGTTTCTACAAATTCCAATTCATCCCACCAACTCACATTATCATTATAAACTCTATTAGAAATTCCTAAATTCTATAGAGTCCCTTATGTAGTGGGAGCATCTATTCTCTGTTCTACTTAATGGACAAATGTTCCCAGTAAGGGATGTGGTTATTAAATTCTAATCATCTAAGAAGAACTTGTCTCTTTTGGTATTGCGGTTTCTTTAGGCTTCTTTGCTTATGCAATGTTTTTTTTTTTTCTTCTAAAAATAATGCCATTTCTTTAGTTCCTACACTGAGAACAAAAGTTTGTCATATCCTATATTTTGCAAAGTAAGACATTTGCATCTATGGATTGCTTTTCTATTCTTTCTTTCCCCTTTGAACTATTGTGTAATTTATTTCTTGTCATTTTTATTTTTTAACCAGTTTTGAAATTACATATTTTGTTGTTATCCTGTTATTAACTATAATAGAAATTAAAACATACATACCTGTTAAAGTCTAAACTTTCTCACCTACCCTCCACTAAGAGGATAAGTTAATTATTCTGTTAAGTCCTCTCAAATGTTATAGTATTGTTGGTATGCATCTTATTTAGATATTTAAACCTCAAAATATTATTGTGTTATACAGTAATTTAGATATATTTACACATATATAACTTTCTAAATTATAATTCTTTCTTGCAGCTCAGACTCTCCTTCTGTTACCCCTTTCTTTCTGCCTAAACTCTTAAGAATTTCATTTAGTCAGTCTTTGGTGGCAAATTATCACACTGGCAAACTTCCACGGCTTTGTGTTTCTTGCAGTATAATCAACATACCATGAAATTCATCCTTTTTTGTTTTTGTTTTGTTTTTTTGCAGTACGCAGGCCTCTCACTGCTGTGGCCTCTCCCGTTGTGGAGCACAGGCTCCGGATGCACAGGCTCAGCGGCCATGGCTCATGAGCCCAGCCGCTCTGCGGCATGTGGGATCCTCCCAGACCGGGGCATGAACCTGTGTCCCTGCATCGGCAGGTGTACTCTCAACCACTGCGCCACCAGGGAAGCCCGAAATTCATCCTTTTTAGTGTGCATTTCTGTGAGTTTTCATAAATATATATTGTCAATGTACCACCAACAATATCAAGAAATGAGACTTGCTAGCAAGATGGTGGAGCAGAAGGGCATGAGCTCACCCCTTCTTATAAAAACACCAAGATCACAACTAACTGCTGAACAACCATCAACAACAATAACAAAAACCTCTGGAACCTACCAAAAAAGATACCCTACACACAAGGACAAAGAAGAAACCACAATGAGATTGTAGGAGGGGCGTAATCATGATAAAATCAAATCCCATACCTGCCGGGTGGGCGACCCACAAACCGGAAAATAATTATACCACAGAATTTCTCCCACAGAAGTGAAAGTCCTGAGCCCCATATCAGGCTTCTTAACCTGGGAGGCTGGCAACAGGAGGAGGAGCCCCCAGAGTATCTGGCTTTGAAGGCCAGTGGGATTTGATTGTAGGAATTCCACAGGACTAGGGGAAACAGAAACTCCACTCTTGGAGAGCACACCCAAGGTCTAGTGCACACCAGAATACCCCCTAAAAAGCAATGACCTCATGAGAGAATGGGCCAGGCCTACCTGCTAGTATCGGAGGGTCTCCTGCAGAGGCGGGGAGTGGCTATGGCTCACTGTGGGGACAAAGACACTGGTAGCAGCAGCTGTGGTGACTACTCATTGGCATGAGCCCTCCTGGAGGTGGCCATTCCCCACTCCACTGCCAAGATCTAGCCACACCCAACAGCCTATAGGCTCAAGTGCTGAGACACCTCAGGCCAAAAAGCTGGACAGGAATACAGCCCCATCCTTTAGTGGACAGGCTGCTTAAAGTCTTCCTGAGCATGGCCCTGTCCACCAGAGGGAAAAGACCCAGCTCCACCCACCATGGGCAGGAACTAGGCCCTGCCACCAGAAGCCTGCACAGACAGCCTCTTAGACAGCCTCATCCACCAGAGGGCAGACAGCAGAAGCATGAAGAACTACAACGCTGCAGCCTGAGGAATGGAAACTGCAATCACAGAAAGTTAGACAAGATGAGACAGAAGAAGAATATGTCCCAGATGAACAAACAAGATAAAACCCCAGAAGAACAACTAAATGAAGTGGAGATAGCAATCTACTGGAAAAAGAATTCAGAATAGTGGTAGTGAAGATAATCTGAGATCTTGGAGAAAGAATGGAGGCACATATCGAGAAGATACAAGAAATATTTAACAAAGAACTAGAAGAACTAAAGAACAAAGATGAACAATACAATTACTGAAATGAAAAATATACTAGAAGGAATCAATAACAGAGTAACTGAGGCAGAAGAATGGATAAGTGACCTGGAAAACAGAATGGTGGAAACCATAACCATGGACTAGAATAAAGAAAAAAGAATGAAAAGAAACGAAGACAGTCTAAGAGAGCTCTGGGACAACATGAAAAGCACCAGCATTCACAATATAGGGGTCCCAGAAGAAGAAGAGAGAAAGGACCTGAGAAAATATTTGAAGAGATAATAGCTGAAAAATTGCTCAACATGGGAAAGGAAACAGTCACCAAAGTCCAGCAAGGGCAAAGAGTCCCAGGCAAGATAACCCAAGGAAGAACACAGCAAGACACATGGTACTCAAACTGACAAAGATTAAAACAAAGAAAAAATATTAAAAGCAACAAAGGAAAATCAGCAAATGAGATACAAGGGAACTCCCATAAAGTTATCAGCTGATTTCTCAGCAGAAACTCTGCAAGCATGATAGAAGGGAGTGGCACAATATATTTATTTAAAGAGATGAAAGGCAAGAACCTACAACCAAAAATACTCTACACAGCAAGGATCTTATTCAGATTCAATGGAGAAATCCAAAGCTTTACAAGAAATGAAACTGTTCCGACATTCCAGAGAATTCCCTCTTGCTCCAACACCTTGGAAACTACTGATTTGTTTCTATTCCTATCATTTTGTCTTTTCTGTAATGATAGGATGTAGTTATTTGAGTCTGGCTTCCTGAATATAGCATAATGCATTTGTGTTCTATTCATGCTGCTGCATGTAGTTCATTCCTTTTTATTGCAGAGTAGTATTCCTTTGAATGGAGGTACCACAGATTGTTTATCCATTAACAAGTTGAAATACATTTGGGTTGCTTGTAATTTTTGGCAATTATGAATTTAATAACTATAAACATTCAGATACAGGTTTTTACGTGAACATAAATTTCATTTCACTTGGATAAATCCTTGAGTGGTATTGCAAGATTATATTGTAAGGATATGCTTAATTTTATAGTAAGTTGTCAAACTACATTCATTCATCTTCATTCATTTTGCATTGCCATCTGCAATATATGAAAGTTGGTTAGCATCGTTATCATTTTAACTATTCTAACCAATGTGTAGTGGTATCTCATTGTGATTTTAATTTGTCTTTCCCTAATGACTAATGATGTTCAGCATCTTTATATGTGCTTACTTGTCATACATATATCATCTTTGGTTATGTGTGTACTCAAACATATTTTTAATTGGTTGTTTTCTTATTATTTAATTTTGAGTTTTAAAAATATATTCTGGAAAAAATCCTTTATCAGATATGTTTTGCAAGTATTTTCTTCAGTCTATGACTTGACTTTCTTTTCTTTTTTTTTTTTAACATCTTTATTGGGGTATAATTGCTTTACAATGGTGTGTTAGTTTCTGCTTTATAACAAAGTGAATCAGTTATACATATACATATGTTCCCATATGTCTTCCCTCTTGCATCTCCCTCCCTCCCACCCTCCCTATCCCACCCCTCCAGGCTGTCACAAAGCACCGAGCCAATATCCCTGTGCCATGCGGCTGCTTCCCACTAGCTATCTACCTTACTACGTTTGTTAATGTGTATATGTCCATGACTCTCTCTCGCCCTATCACAGCTCACCCTTCCCCCTCCCCATAACCTCAAGTCTGTTCTCTAGTAGGTCTGCGTCTTTATTCCTGCCTTACCCCTAGGTTCTTCATGACATTTTTTTTTTCTTAAATTCCATATATATGTGTTAGCATACGGTATTTGTTTGACTTTATTTTCTTAATGGTCTCTTTCAAAGAAGAGAAGATTTAAAATTTGAAGAATGCAATTTATCTATTTTTTATTTTAATAATTTTTATTGGAGTATATTTGATTTACAATGTTGTGTTAATTTTTACTGTACAGCAAAGTGAATCAGGTATACATATATACATTCCACTCTTTTTAAGATTATTTTCCCATATAGGTCATTACAGAGTATTGAGTGGAGTTCCCTGTGCTGTAGAGCAGGTTCTTATTAGTTTTCTATTTTATGTATAGTAGTGCATATATGTCAATCTCAGTCTCCCAATATACCTCCCCCATTTGCCACCTTGGGAACTATAAGTTTGTTTTCTACATCTGTGACTGTATTTCTGTTTTGTAAATAGGCTCATTTGTACCGTTTTTTAGATTCCACATATAAATAATATCATATGATATATGTCTTTCTCAGTCGGACATACTTCACTCAGTAGGATAATTTTAGGTCCATTCATGTCATGCAAATGGCATGATTTCATTCTTTTTTATGGCTGAGTAATATTCCATTGTATATATGCCCCACATCTTCTTTATCCATTCCTCTGTTGATGGACATTTAGGTTGTAATGTACTGGCTATTGTAATTATTGCTGCAATGAACATTGGGGTGCATGTATCTTTTCGAATTGTGGTTTTCTCCGGATATATGCCCAGAAGTGGGAGTGCTGGATCATATGGTAGCTCTATTTTTAGTTTTTTAATTATCCTTCATACTGTTCTCCATGGTAGCTTACCAATGTACATTCCCACCAACAGTATAGGAAGGTTCTCTTTCCTCCACATCCTCTCTAGCATTTACTGTTTGGATTTTTTGATCATGGCCATTCAGACTGGTGTGAGGTCATACCTCATTGTAGTTTTGATTTGTGTTTCTCTAATAATTAGTGATGTTGAATATCTTTTCATGTGCCTGTTGGCCATCTGTATGTCTTCTTTGGAGAAATGTCTGTTTAGAACTGCTGACCATTTTTTGATGGGGTTGTTTGTTTTTTGATATTGAGCTGCATGAGCTGTTTGTATATTTGGGAGATTAACCTCTTGTCAGTGGATTTGTTTGCAAATATTTTCTCCCATTGTTTGAGTTGTCTTTTCATTTTGTTTACAGTTTCCATTGCTTTGCAAAATCGTTGAAATTTAATTAGGTCCCATTTGTTTAATTTGTTTTTATTTTCATTACTCTAGGAGGTGGATCAAAAAATATCTTGCTGCAATTTATGTCAGAGAGTGTTCTGCCTATGTTTTCCTCTAAGAGTTTTATAATGTCTGGTCTTCAATTAGGTCTTTAATCCATTTTGAGTTTATTTTTGTTTATGGTGTTAGAAAATGTTCTAATTTCATTCTTTTACATGTACTGGTCCAGTTTAGCCACCAGCACATACTGAAAAAACTGTCTTTTCTCCATTGTATATTCTTGCCTCCTTTGTCATCAATTAGGTGACAACAGGTGCATGGGTTTATCTCTGGACTTCCTATCCTGTTTCATTGATCTATATTTCTGTTTTTGTGCCAGCACCACACTCTTTTGATTACTGTAGCTTTGTAATATAGTCTGAAGTCAGGGAGTTGATTCCTACAACTCTGTTTTTCTTTCTTGAGACTGCTTTGGTTATTTGGGGTCTTTTGTGTTTCCATATAAATTGTAAAATTTTTGTTCTAATTCTCTGAAAAATGCTGTTTGTAATTTGATGAGGAATGCACTGACTATAGATTACTCTGGGTAGAATATTCATTTTGACAATCTTTATTCTTCCAATCCAAGAACATAGTGTATCTCTCCATATGTTTGTGACATCTTTGATTTCTTTCAACAGTATCTTATAGTTTTCTGAGTACCGGGCTTTTGCCTCCTTAGGTAGGTTTATTCCTAGGTATTTTATTCTATTAATGCAATGGTAAATGTGATGCTATCTTTAATTTTTCTTTCTGATTTTTTATTGTTAGTGTATAGCAATACAAGAGATTTCTGTGTATTAATTTTGTGCCCTGCAACTTTACCAAATCCACTGATGAGCTCTAGTAGTTTTCTGGTAACTTCTTTAGGATTACCTATGTATAGTATCATGTCATCTGCAAATAATGACAGTTTTACTTATTCTTTTTACATTTTGATTTCTTTTTCTTCTCTGATTACAGTGGCTTGGACTTTCAATACTATGTTGAATAAAAGTGGAGAGGGTGGACATCTTTGTCTTGTTTCTGATCTTAGAGGAAATGCTTTCAGTTTTTCACCATGGAGAATGATGTTTGCTGTCGGTCTGTCATATATGACCTTTATTATGTTGAGGTAGGTTCCCTCTATGCCCACTTTCTGGACATTATTCATTATAAATAGGTATTGAATTTCCTCCAAAGCTTTTTCTGCATCTATTGAGATGATCATGTGGTTTTTATTCTTTACTTTTTAAATTTGGTATATGGCATTGATTAATTTGTGGATATTGAAGAATCCTTGCATCCCTAGGATGAATCCACTTGATCATGGTGTGTGATCCTTTTGATGTGTTGTTGGGTTTGGTTTGCTAGTATTTTGTTTAGGATTTTTGCATCTATGTTCATCAGGAATATTGGCCTGTAATTTTCTTTTCCTGTGATATCTTTGTAGCCAGGATTGGAGCACTCCCACTGTGAGGGAAGCCACTGAGTATTCCTCCTCTGGAGGTGTTCACCTGTGGGTGTGCTCTGTTGTGTCACCTTTCACCCATTGTACACTCTTTCAAATTACACTGTTGTCATTGCTCTCAGCCCCACCTTGATTGTGGGTATGCCATAAATTGGCCCTGGTGTCTGTCAGACATTGTTTTCAGCAGGCCACCAGCATAGATCCACTGATGTCATGTCCCAGGATTATAGTAATCGTGGATCTGGATCTGCTGTGGGTGCTTTGGGGACAGCTCAGACTCTGGCCTGGCCTAACTCCCACATATATGTGCCCACAAAATCTACAGCTGCTAATGCTAGATCCATCTTGGCTGTGGGAGCAGTTGTTGTCCATTCAGATGCTCTTTAGGCTCTCAGTTGACAAAGCCAGTTGTGGGTATGTAAATTCGTGGGTTGTGCAGCTGCAAGGAGAGATTTCAGTTTTTCTTCCTTAGTTGTATGGCCCCTGGGGCTCAGTTGTTGTTTCAGTCCCACCTCTGCCTGTGGGTCACCCACAGGGGTCTGCTCCCGAGGCTGCCTGGGAGCACATGAGTCTGCCCCAGTGAGAAGGGGGCAGCCAGGGTCATGATTATGCCCACTGCTGCAGGTACAGGGTGCAGGGGAGGTGGTGGCTGCTGGGGTCGTGGGAGTCCCAGTGGGGACAGGTTGTGAGTGGGAGCTGGTGACAGCAAGCATGAGAGAGCCCACCCTAGTGGGAGCCCTTTCTAGTGCCTGTGGATGCAGGGGCCAGCGAGCGGGGTGATAGGCTGCAATGGTGGCCCCACTCCTTGCACGTCACTCAACAATGGCACTTCACTTCTATGGCAGTCTGGGTTTTGTCTGCAAGCATTCCCAGTTGTGGATTTCCTCACTCCCATCCCCCCCATAGCCAGCTGCAGTCCTCTCTCTGGGTTCACTCTCCAAACCCCACATTCCACCACCCAGCACCCCTCTGCACAGGTGGACACAACTCTCAGTCTGGGGCACACAGGACCGTGTCACAGACCATCTGTGTAAGTCTCACTGTCCTGCCTGCCACAGATCAGTTGCTGTGCTCTCCTCTGATAGCCCCCCCAAACTCCCCTTCTGTCCCAGTTGATCTCCCTGATGGTGAGGGGGTTTCTCTGGATGAAGGAACCTCTCCGTCTCCCTCACCTCACCCTACAGGAGCACAGGTTCATCCTGCTTCCTCTCCTCTTCCTTTTCCCTTCTTCTTTCTTTCATCCTACCTGGTTACATGGGGATTCTTCTTGTCCTTTTAGGTGTCTGAGGTCCTCTGCTCATGTACAGCTGGTGCTCTGTGAGAATTGTCCCATTTGTAGATATATTCTTTTTTTTTTTTTTTTTTTTTTTTTTTTTTTTTTGCAGTACACGGGCCTCTCACTGTTGTGGCCTCTTTTGTTGCGGAGCACAGGCTCCGGACGCGCAGGCTCAGCGGCCATGGCTCACGGGCCCAGCCGCTCGGCGGCATGTGGGATCTTCCCGGACCGGGGCACAAACCCGTGTCCCCTGCATCGGCAGGCGGACTCTCAACCACTGCGCCACCAGGGAAGCCCTGTAGATATATTCTTGATGCATTTGTGGGAAGAGATGAACTCCACATCCTCCTACTCCTCCGCCATCTTGACTCCTTGCTCATTAATTTTTAAAGGAGTTTTGTCAATGTTTTATAAACTAGCTTTTTTTTTTTCCCATGAGAGAACTTGTCCATACAAACTAGTCCATCACTAATAACAAATATGGGTTATCCCTCACCATTTCAATTGATTTTTTCTAGTAGAGTAATGTTTATGAAATTACTGCCTTTGTGTGTAAAACTATAACTTATTGTGTAAAAATAGTATATATAATATTAATAAGAACAATCAGGAAAAATCAACGTTAATTTTCTTATAACTAAGGTATAGTGAGCACCTGTTGTATATGATAAATATGGCAGACAATGTTTCTTTTATTGCCAAATTGACATGAAATATAATAACTTAGGCTGAAATTTTGTGAATTGCTATCCTCTAATGTGTTCCTATACATTTTCTTAGCTGAAAATTGGTGGAGTGTTTCCCTTTCAGAAGAGGACTTAAAGTTCTTAAACATTCATGTGCCTATATTTATACCAAGAACTTAACTCTTTCAATAGTAGTAATGCATCAAAGAATGTTTATAATGTATTTTGAGTGGAAACACCACTATTTCTTTTGTCCTTGACTTATGTAGTACACTTTCTCAGAGTTATATGGAGGTAAGCAGATTGAAAGATTTCAGAAGTCTAAAGTATAATATTTTATATAAAACTCAAGAAATATTGCCTTATCTGAAACTGGCAAGATTAGTTTGGTATTTAGATTGAACAACCTGTGCTATGTATTTTAAAGTAATTTGTTATATGTTTAAGCAGGAATTGCTAAAATTTTATGAATGATAACATTCAGGAGCTTGTTAAATCAATCTTGTCTCTATGAGAACTGAATTTCTATATTTATGTGAATTTAGGATATCTTATTTATTCATTATTTCCTGATATCTTTATTCATGCATTCACCCATTTCCTCAACAAGAATTTATTGATCACCTGGTAAGAGATACATTCACTTTAGTAAATGATCAATAGAATTAAATACCCCAATTCAAAGTCTACCACAACGTATGATATCAGAGAGATTACCACCTCCTCCATTAAATGATGATGTAGAGCAGAGGGGTATGGGAGTCGGAAAGTTCTGAGACCTCTTCCTGCACTATAATTCCATCTGTATTACAAATTTGTTCAAGAGAGTATCTGACCTCTTGTTCATTTAGAACATAATGAAAAGATAAGGAAATAACATATTATGTTAGAACACCATAAAAATAGTTTTAAAAAGTATTAAAGTTTTAAACAAGTCATTTTATAAGTAAAGGTATTTGAATACAAAGGCAATCAGCAAGGTTAGGAATCTCCAAAGGAAAATGTGACAGATTTTCAAGTTTAGCATCTTAATCCTGACTGTTTTAATGACTCACCCTAACCAAGATCATGAGACATTTCAACATGCAATGTAGAATGCCAACTTATTAATTTATTTTAATTTCCAATGACACAAATAATTCCTAGTTAATCATCTTGAGTAGCATATTGGTTATACCAGAAACAGTACAGGGGAAGCCAAACTCTCAGTGGGACTTTTATTTCAGGGGATACACATAGGTTCCAAGCAGTAGGGGCTACAAATAGGATATTATGTTTAATAACATTAGGTTCCAGGACCTATGTATCCAGATCAATGAGATCAGGTAGTCTGACAGTAAATTAAGATGTTTACAAGTGCCAACTCCATCTACCTTACTGACTCTGGATATCTAGATTCCTGGTTGATCAACCTCAGTTCAAAATGATGCATTGCCGGGCTTCCCTGGTGATGCAGTGGTTGAGAGTCTGCCTGCCGATGCAGGGGACATGGGTTCATGCCCCAGTCCAGGAAGATCCCACATACCACGGAGCAGCTGGGCCCGTGAGCCATGGCTGCTGAGCCTCAGCGTCCAGAGCCTGTGCTCCGCAATGGGAGAGGCCACAACAGTGAGAGGCCCGGGTACCGCAAAAAAAAAAAAAAAAAAAAAAAAAAATGATGCATTGCCTCTTAAGATTAATCAATACATTCAACTAAAGAACAGTCAAATCTTTTTGTATCTTTTGCCTGTCCTTATTCTAATTCAGTATGTGTAGAATTTAGAGCATGTCTTACTAAAGGCAATATTAGTCATTTATATCCAGGGACTACGGGTAAGTGTGGGGTTTACTTGTTCAGTACACAAAATCTGCTGGGAAGTGATAATGTCATTTAAAGCTTTTCAAAGTTTAAGATTAAAATAATTATTATCTTGTTTATTTCTGTACTGGTTTATTGTTTGAAACATTGAGCTAAGTGATCTACATTCTTTTTCATTATGAAAACTGCCAGTATTTTAGATTTAAAAAGACTCATTTGCATGATAGATTATGGAATTTTAGAAATATGTGATAGAAGTTAAGATAAGATAATACAATCACATTATCATATCTTAAAGACTTTGTCCTAGATTTCTATAATTTAAAAATATTTGTTGATTGTATTGTAAGTTTGAGTCATCATATAACTATTTGGTCACAAAATATATTTCCAAATAGTATAGTACAGAATATGTGAGTTTTCAATTGAGTCATTCTGACAGATACTGTACAATACGTTAAACACATTGATACACATTGTGGAAAATTTCACGTATTACTATTTCTGAAATTTTGTTTGGCTTCAATTGCCAAGAAATGTTGATTACATTTTTGCTAATTGATTAACTATTATCTCTTTGCTCCAAATCCACCTTTGTATACTCTCCTGTGTGGTTCTGTGTTTCTGTGGTTCTGCAGCAGAAACTGCAAACTACATTACCAGACTCCTTTGCTAAAGGGTTTCTGCCAATAGGAGATACTAGGGCAGTGGTTCTGAACCTTGGCTGCATTTTGGAATCATCTGGGGAAATTTGAAGACTATTACTGACTAATTTCCATGCCCTCAAATTAATATTTTATTATTTTCAAGTGAGGACTGGGCATCAGGGTTTTTTTAATTAAGTGATTCTAATGAACAGGTAAGATTAAGAATTTTTACAATATAGGTTAGTAGTCAGGGAGAAGGTTTTTCCTCCTGCTTTTTTTTTTTTTTTTTTTGCGGTACGCGGGCCTCTCACTGTTGTGGCCTCTCCCGTTGCGGAGCACAGGCTCCGGACATGCAGGCTCAGCAGCCATGGCTCACAGGCTCAGCCACTCCGTGGCATGTGGGATCTTCCCAGACCGGGGCACGAACCCGTGTTCCCTGCATCGGCAGGCGGACTCTCAACCACTGCGCCACCAGGGAAGCCCTTCCTCCTGCTTTTGATCTTTCTTCTTTTACAGTCACTTGCACAGCAGCTTTCACCCCAGGAGGGGCAGTTAGCTCCTGTTTCCAGTCTTCTTCAGGCACTTCCAGAATCGCTTTCATGTGTCCCCTCAAGGATACAGCAAAAGCTCAGTGATGCCACTACCCCTTCCTCAGATGCCTGAGAATTCTCCTTCAAGCTCTTAAGGTAGTAGTATCGCCCAAGATACATCTTTCCTTCAAAAATCTGAGCACGTATTTGACAAAGCCTTACCTCTGAGCTTCTAATTTCTGAGATCCCCAATCTTTTCTTTTATTCCACCAGCTTTGGGGTAGTACCCTACTCTATAGTTTTAATCTCTGAGTTATATTAACATTTCCCTTTTGCTCTTTCAATACTCCAAAACTTGTGTAACCATTTTTCTCTATTAAAGCTCTTTTGTGGAAATATAGATGTTTTCTATTTTCTTTGCTGGATCCAACTGTACCTATACTTTTTCTTAACTATTTCAATTATATTGCTCTAATAGTCATAGATTAAATAGGAAATTGGCAGATAATGGATTACTAAATTAGAATTAAAGGGAAAATTTCTCCAGTCCCCCCACTCAAGTAAATGAAATTCAAAAAGAGAAAGTTTACCTAGGAACCTGATTGTAACTTGTAACATCTAGAACTGCTTATTGTGGTATGTGACCAAGAGGTATAAGTGGTGTCTTAATAAAAAATGAATACATTGTTGTTTATTATTCTGCTTTTACAAGAGCAACAAAGGTTGTTTAAGATATGGACTATAATTAAGAATATGGTTTTTAAGACAAGCATTCAAGGAAATAATTTGACAATATTTTAATCTAGATGTTACATTTAAATGTTACGTTAAATAGATTAAAAGAAGTTCATATATATTTTCCATGTAGAAAATATATTCCAAATTTTCAGTGACAATTATTTTACTATTTATCTTCTATACATGGCTATTTAGGATTTGTATAGGGAATAATTGGATCATTTAAAATGTGATCAGTACTTTTTCTGCTTTCTTTGTTTTATGTCCAGCACCAGTGCTATATACTCAAAAATAATGATTGGTATTCATGATAGCTATCCAAAACAATATAGAATTACCTCTATCAAAGGAAATGGATAATATTGTGGTATTATGGTATAATTTATGAGAGGTGCTTAACTTTTAAAAAGTTACACGTCATTCCCCCCTTTCCCAAGAGCTCTCTGTGGTGAGTGTGACAGATATTCATAAACTCTATCCTTGCTTTACAGTCTAAGATATTGGAGACATTGTCTAGTTAGAATCAGAACTAAATAAAATACATACATGTCATGTTTATTTTCTAGATGTAAAATCACAGTTTACTTTTAAATAATCAAATTAAGTTAATTGACCAAATTAAATCAAAATAAAAATAGTAAGAATTTATTTTTGAAAAAACAATGCATTAAAATAGATATTTATACTAATGGATTCAGAGGATAGGCACTAAAATTATAAGAGCTCAAAAAACCAAATCTCTGTAAGCAAGGAATTAAAGATAACTTGTAGTTATGTATTTTATGAAAAATATACATAGTTGAGAATTTTCTGCAGATGAATAACAATACATAGAGTGACAGGGAGACACAATTTATTTGGAGAGAAACAAGTAAAACATACATATTATATAGTGACAAGTGCTTCTTGTATGATGAATGCCACCTCCTTCATAATAAAACTCCTTGAGGCACCAGAATTATTTGTGTTATACAACAAGACCTGAGAATAATCAATTTCCTATAATAGTTATAATGTATTATATTTTGAATGCACTTTTCCATTCTATATTAAATAATAGAAACTTCATCTTAGTTTTCAGCAGAGGGCACTAGAACACATCATGGAACAAAATAATCTAATGGAAAAAAGTCATCAACACATGGAATATAGTTTTTTAAATGTCCTACATTTAACATAAGACAGTTGAAAATAAATAAACTTATTAACATTTTTTAAAGTCAGTATTTCACATAATAAATTTGTCAAAATTCCATTTCAGTTGCAATCCTCAAAATTCCTACTTTGTTCTTTCAAACATGATGCAAGTAACCTATTATGATTCGGTGACAATGTAGATTGCTCATTTATATGGATTAGGTATCCAGATATGATTAAAAAAAATTAACAGCTCTTTAATAAACTGTCTTTCTGTCTTTACACATAACGAATAGATTTGCCCGGACTCAGAAACAGACATTCTTTTTTGTTCTGTACAAGTTATTTAAAATATATATGAGGTGGAAACATTCTACTTTGTTTCTACTATAAACCAGATGATAAAGTTCCTTTGTATCATCACACGTAATAGAGATAGCAAGATTTCTCATGGCTTTAATAACAAGCTTTTATGAGTATTCAATAAAGGAAGTAACTTGTCACTTAAGTAAGACAGCTGTAATAGTTACATATTATAAAATTGAGACTAAAGCTCTTTTGAAGACTTAAGCTTCAAATTAAGACAAAATGCAGTATTATTTTAAAAAGACAACCAAAATGAGAATACTGAGTAATTATTGTGATTTTTTTGTTTTTATGAACATATTTTGATGTGTCTTTATGAACATAAAATGAATATATTTTAAATGAAATCAAGTTGTATGAATAGTTTAATTATTTATTTTTGTATTGGTCTGTAATGAACATAAGAATCTTGTGACATAATAATTTATAGTAGAAATTCTAATATACATATTTTCCTAACCATTCTCATGATTTCACTAATAAATGATACTTGAATTCTAATTTTTATTTATTTTGTAACATCAGTGCACATTTCATAATTTATTGTCCTGTGGGGAAAGAACATCTTTGATGCTTTCAGTGTTTGAAAAGGTGGGCATTTATAAATGCAGAATGGTGAGTCACACATTTAATTAAATCAAATTTCTTTATGTATTTAAAACTCAGGCAGACAAATTTACTTATTGAAAAAATGATCCAGTTTATGCAGAATGTACAGCAAGAAAATGTATAGAGCAACAAGTTTTAAATGCTATTTTTGCTTTGCATAATGAATGTATTATGATCAAAATAAAGCAAAACATAGTATTAAGCCAGGCTGCTCACATATTTCTTATTCTACTCCATGGGGACGAGAAGAGCCAGAACAGAAGTGGTAATTTTTTAAAAATAATTACCAGCCAACACCAGCCCAAAATAAACAACAGTCACAAATAGAAACAAAAACTATAATCATAATCTGATAAGACCAAAGATGTTTTCTGGCACTTTGAATTACCATGGAAATGAAGTCAAGTCGTTTTTGGTGTACAACAAAACAGAGAGAGAGAAATACAGAGATTTCCCATATATACCTTGCCCCCATACATGCATAACCTCCACCATTATTAACATCATGTACAAGAATGGTACTTTTTTTTTTAACCAAGGTTGAACCTACATTGACACATCATCCTCATCCAAAGTCCATAGTTTACCTTAGAGTCTATAGATCAAGTTTGGAAGAACTGACACCTTGACAACATTGAGACTTCATATTCATGAAAATGGGATATTTCTCCTTTTTCATTTTATTCATCAGAATTGTGGTTTTCCTCATATAGATATTGCACACATTTTGTTATATTTATGCCTAAGTATTTCATTTTCAGGGTGCTAATGTAAATAGTACTGTGTTTGTTACTTTTAAATTCCACTTTTTCGTTGTTAGCATAGAGGAAAACAATTGACTTTTGTATATTAACCTTGAATCCAGAAACATTGCTCTAATTGCTTATTAGTTCCAGGAGATATCTTGCTGATTCTCTTAGATTTTCTACATAGATGATCATGTCATCTGTGAACAAAGGCAGTTTTTCATCTTCCTTCCCAATCTGTATAGCTTTTATTATCTTTTGTTGCCTCATTGCATTAACGAGGACTTCCAGTACAAAGTTGAAAAGGGATGGTGAGAAGAGTTATCTTTTCCTTGTACCTGATCTTAGTGGGAAAGCTTCAGGTTTCTCACCATTACGTATGATGTTAGCTGTAGATATTTTGTAGATTGTCTTTATCAAATTGAGAGCGTTCCGTCTATTCTTATTTCACTAAGAGCTCTTATCATGAATGAGTATTGGATTTTGTCAAATGCTTTTTTCTGCATCTATTGATATGATCATGTAATTTTTCTTTTTTTTCTTAGTCTGTTAATGTGATTAATTGTGTTAATTGATTTTTTTAATGTTCATATCTAGGATAAATCCCACTTAGTTGTGGTGTATAATTCTTTTTATACATTGTTGGATTCAATTTGCTAAAATCTTGTTGAGGATTTTTGTGTTCATATTCATTAGAGATATTGATATGTAATTATCTTTTCTTGTAATGTCTTTGTTTCATTCTTATGGTAATGTGGGCCTCATAGAATAAAAGATATTCTTAAAATTCACAATTGCATTGAAAATTTGTGGACCAGGCAAGATGATATCCTGTCAATTTTGATCCTTCTACCATCAACTAAGTGGAGTTACAATTTTCCTCCTTCATATAAGTCATATTTTCAAATGACATTTGGTCTGAATAATTGTTAGCAATATTATTTATGTTCATATATCCATTTGCTCAGATATCTTATTTGGTGCAGGACATTTTAAGTGTTTTTGCAATCCTTGTACAATAAAATGACATCAATTTTTTCACTTTTATAAATGTGGAAGCTAAAGCATGAAAATTTTAAATAACAAAATAAAAATCAGTGCTAAGTCAATAACAGACTTAGAACTAGTTAGGTCTATTTTTTTCTAACCTTGCTGACAAAAACAAAACAAACTAATAAAAACTCAAGAAAAAATCCATAGAAGTAATTGAAGAACAGTGATATTCAACACAGATAATACATTGTTGTTGCTTTAAAATATTAAACCTGGTCTGTGACTGAGTTATGTTAGTAATAACCCCAGGTTATTTATGTAGTAAGGCTATATATCTCAGGCTTATACAAAATAAGTCTTTGACTTTTTTATAATTTTCTCTGCAAAGATAACTCTGTCAGTATCTTTAAAGGAACATGGATATACTTGGAAAAAATGTTTTTTATTCTTACCATTTCTAACGTTCCTTTCTTTTTCTCCAACTCACTACACACACAGCTAAAATTTTGCCTAGAGCCCATAAATTCTGAGTTGTCCTCAAAGCAGAGTAACACAGAAAAAAATCCAGCCAAAAAGAGATGGAAAGGAGAGCTGGAAGCATTTTAAAATTTCTTTTTATGTCTGCTAACTCATTCTCATTAAGACTATCTTCTGATTCTTAATAAGACCAATATAATTTTCCTTTAAACTCTGCTCAAATGGTCCCATACTTATTTTTATAGTTAATGTTGAGTGGTCCTTTACTAGAACTCTCAAACTAGGTTTTAAGTTAGTGGTAATTTACAAACTTTCAGGTGTGGAGGAAAATGGGGAAGAAGTCCAGAAATAGTTGTCATTGACTGGGAATTGTCTTATGTATTCTTTTTATTAAAACAATTTCAATAGAATCAAGTAATAAGTAATATCAAGAGAGGATTTTTATTAATTTATAAGCTCCTTCAGCATGGGGATTGAATAGATTTATCTCCCTCTTTGGGAAAATTTATTTATTCTCAAAGTATAGATTCAAGTAAATAGGTATGAAACAAATCAACAGTGTTTTTCATTTTCTTCACCTATTAAGCTTCACTTTCAAATCAGAGAAGGATAAATGTATTCAGGAATTTAAAGAAGAATCATCTTTACTTCCTGCCCTTACATAGCATCATTCCTCATCATTATTCTACCTAAAGGAGAAACCCTTCTATTTTCATATGGCTCCAGAAGAAAAAAATTTTTTTTCTGTGATCACTAGAGTATCCTATTGGCTAAGAACAAAACAAGTGTAGGAGATATGGCATTGGTTCTCTGAGAACTTCTGTTTGAAAAATGGTTATTATTAAGATGTGGGGTTAAGAACTGTTCTTATCTCTGTACTTCCTTTTCCTTTTGATGTATGCAGGATCAAATAAAACTAGCCATCAGGTGGGAAGAATAAAAGGCACAGCTGTCTCAGTAAAGAACTTGCTCCACTGTCAAATTCCATTCTTGTTGTTGGTTCTTCCTAACCCTTCCCAGGTCTTTTGCTGCACTGTTTCTCTTGATTTACTGACAGCTGACCACCTTATTCAAGTGAAAGTTTTGTGCTGACTTTTTCCTCCTTTACTCTTTACCTCTTTGTTCTTTTTTGTGTGTGTCCAAATCTCAGCATGACTTTAGATGAATAAGAAATTTTAAATAATTTGGGCTTAAACTTTAGAGAAAATTACTGAAAACATCCTAAACAAGTAAATTTATATTACATAATTTACTTACCTTATATTCACTCTAACATAGTTTTATTAAAGTATGAACACTTAACATAAGATGCATCCTTTTAACAAAATTTTGTGTACAATACAATATTAATAACTATAGGCATAATGTTGTACAGAAGACCCCCTAGAACTTATTAATCTTGCAAAACTGAATGTTTTTTTTTACTCATTGAGTAGCAAGTATTTACTTCCATCTCCCTGCAGCCCCTGGCAACCATCATTCTACTCTCTCTTTCTATAAATCTGACTCATAGAAATACTATATAAATACTAAATAAATAAATACTTATATGATACCTCATATAAGTAGAATCATGCAGTATTTTTCCTTCTGTTACTGTCTTATTTCACTAAGCATAATATCCTCAGGGTTCATCTCTTATATTTCCATTCACCTTTGAAGAAATCTCAAGCTCACTGGCTAACTTTTCTAATGATTTCTATAACTCTAACCTTTCAGATGTCTGAAGGATTTTTTTTTCAAATATTCACTTCCTCTTTAGATCTGTGATCATCATTGTGTATCATCAGTAGTCCAAGAATTATTAACAGTCTCCCTTGTCAAATTGGTGACTGGTATTTTGTTTTGGAACTCCTACCATCCCATTCTTCCTGACACTATTTTATTGTCATTCTGAACCTTCCCTGACTGTACTTTATTCTGTTTTGCATTCCCCTAAGTATGGTTGTTTCCCAGTCCTCAGCCCACTGTGCTTATTTCAGTCAAACTGTTTCTTTCTGATCATCGAAATATTAGAGAACATAAAATTACACTGGAAAGACTGTTGGACTTTGAATCAAATATCAAGAGTACAAATTCAGGCCTCTTTGTTCACTACTTATGTTATCATAGGCTAATCAATTAATCTTTCCAGGCCTTAGTTTTCTCATATTCTAAATTAAAATAATGGTAATAAAATCTTCCTTGAATAATTTTTTTGAAATTCATATGAGTTATTATGTGTAAAAATAATCAAAACTATATTGTAAAATGGAAGCTCTTTGAGGGCAGAGATTATAATTTATTTCTTTTTACAATAATGTACCTAATAGGCTGTATTTGTTCAACTGAACAAGTGATGAAAATAAATGAATTTATTTATAGGATTTCTAACTCTAAATGCTAATTATTAAAACATTATAAGACTGACCCACTTCATTCAATAGACATTTATAGAGTAGATACTAGGTATAACGCACTTGACTATATTTTGTAGGTAATACAAGATGAATAAATACTTTATTCAAAGGAGCTCACAGTCACAGAAATTGTAGAACACTGGAACCCAAAGAGACCTTCTAGCTCAGCCCCTTCACTTTACATATGTGGGAAGTGAGGAACAGGGAATTTAAGTAACTTTTCCAGGGTGAAAGAGCTATTAAACTACAAAATGCAATAGAATTTTGTAGCATGTGTACAAATGACTTAAGTACATGGCAGATTGTGAGATATGTATGACAGAAACACAAACAATGCTGTACGATTTTATGGGACTCTGTGTTGTATAGTGAAAAGAGCTCCACCCTAAAGACCTTCCCAGATCACTATTTACAATGTAACCTGTAAAAGTTGTTTAAAGTCTGAGAATAAGTTTTTTTTCCATTTGTAAAAACAGCAGCATAATAAAGATATTGCAATATTGTGTGAGTTTTTGACACAAAATAAGCACTTGATAGTGGTAATTATTATTTTTGTGATGAGTCTATAGTATTTTATAAATTTAAACAACAAATAAATGAGACTTTTTAATATTCTAAGCCAATTTTATGTTTGTGTATGTATATGTACACAAACACACTTGCATGTGCATGCTTAGTATTTAATTTCTTTCAAACTTAGAAAGTTCCATTTTGTGAACTGGTATATTAAGGATTTGTCAAGCCTAATAGCAGATGAGATATTCCTGCTCCATAAGAGTTAGAAGGCAGTGCATATCCATGATAGAGGAAAGTCTAGATCAGAGATCAAAAATTAGACCTCAGCTTGATAATGAATGTATTTCGGAAAAGGAAGGGAGATTAAAGTTAAGTATAAGATGGTTCATCTCCCCTCCATTACCAGAAGTAAGTTTAGTTCAATGCATTCCTAAGACCAAAGGGGAAAAAAATTGAGCTGAATAACAAATTAATGAAAGAAATTAACTAAATAAAGAGTTAAATTGAGGTCATGCCTTAAAATCACATAACTTCAATGGTACAGTTCAGAGTCAGAAAGCACACCTTCTGAAACTGGCAAAGTCACATATCTTAAAGCTTTATGTAAACTCTATTACAAAGTATATTTTCAATGTCCAAACGATGACATTAATTAAAATTATACAGCTTTTAACTAAAGTGGGGAGGGAGGAATATGTAGATCCTTGCTGAATTTGGATCTGTAAATAAGAAATAGGCAATTCTGACAAGGGGAAAGTTAATTTTTCACACTTCTTTTACATCTGAATGATAAATCATTATCAAGAAATTCAAGTTCTAGAATGGATTCTTAATAGATTAAAAATAGCAAATAGTGATAGTATAAGGTAAAGTTATAAGGACTTGGTGATGCATTGCATAAAATGTGTGTGAGAAGTGTCAAAGATCATCTCCAGGTGTTTAGTAAGTGACAGAGCCCTTCACTCCCCTGGAAACACCAGAGAAAGAGTAAGTTTGATTTTTGACATGACCAGATGCTTTTGAGACATTCACTGGAACTGATGATTACATTGATGGATACAGGCCTCTGAAACTCAGTGAAGTGAAGAAGGCAGAGCATAGTTTAAATATGGTAGATTAGAGATAGCTGCAAATTCTTTGACACTTGAACCTCTGAGAGGTCTATGTTCCCTACTCTCAAAACAGGGTGGGTTCTCGGCATTGACAAGTAAGAACATAGTCGAAATGATTCTGTGGCAGTTTCTAGGCCCAGGCCTCAAGAAACTGGTAGCTTCCAATTCCTGTCTCTTGATATATTTTCACTAGGGGAAAAGAGTTGTCACATAAGCCTGCCTTACTGCGGTATGAGGAAGTCAAACTTCCCCTTGTGGAAAAACCATAAGGAAGAGGAAAAAAAGCTCAACCAACCTGTGCTATTCTAGCCATCCAGCTCAGGTGCCTAACATGTGAGTGAAGAAGCCATCTTGAACATTCCTTATTGCATAGTGGTAGAAAGTACAGTAAAACTGTCACCTGAGGTAATATGAAAAATAGAAATTTCATCTAATAAAATGATGGATCTGGCTGAGGAAATTTCCAGACAGAATGTCAAAAGTGTCAGCTGGTTTCTTTTATTTGCTAATCATTAGGTGCAGACAGAAAGAAATGATATAAAGAAGTAATTATTCACTCATTATGAGGAATTTAAAGACAATATAAAGGAGTCAAAACTTGCTGAGTTAGAAAATAAAACTGTTTTATTCCATCTCTTCTAAAAAAATAGTTTCAAAGTAAGAAAGGGCATCAGGGCAGAGATTAAATCCAGGGTGCTATTAGGAAAACATGGTTTCCAGATAAAGATGACCCAAAACTGTGATTGTAAACACCCAAAAGTGTGATTGTAAACCTTTGTTAAGAGCACAAAAAGATGTAACGGCATGACTTGCAGACACTTGTAATTGGGCAGTATGGTTTCTAAGGATCTTAGTGGTCTTCTGGAGGGACATCTTCTCAGAACCAAAATTTAGTACATATATAATTTTTGAATGAATGAGCTGGGAATCAGAAACTTCATAGAGAAATGCTTGGCAAACATTCTCTAACAAGAAGGAAGTGAATCATTATTTCATACGGTGCAAAATGTCAAAGGAGTAATTAGTCACAACAGACATCCCTGTGAGCAATGTCAGACAGGAACCTGGGTCTTCATAATTAATAAGAACCCTTCCAGATGGCTGTTCTCAGCCATGGTAGGGTTACAAATGAAAGTCTGGAAATGGGCAAATATTTCTGAACACACCAATAAGAGAAATATTACTTTAATAACTATGTAAGAAAGTACAGAGTTCACTATAGGTCCTTGGATAAACGGTTTTCTTTTAGTGCACACATTAGTGATAATTTCAAAGGGGGAAGCCTGAGAGAGTCAAACTCCATTGCAGTTTCTCTTTTTTTACTTTTTTAAAAATTGAAATATAGTTGAATTACAAAATTGTGTTAGTTTCAAGTGTATAGCATAGTGATTCAGCTATTTTTTCTAATTATATTCCATTTTAAGTTATTATAAGATATTAAATATAAATCCCTGTGCCAAACAGTAAGTTCTTGTTGCTTGTCTCTTTTATGTATAGTACTTTGTATCTGTTAATCTCATACTTCTAATGTGCCCCTCCTCCACTCCCTCTCTCGGTAACCATAAGTTTTTTATGTATGTGTGTCTTTTTCTGTTTTGTACATATATTTATTTATATTATTTTTTAGATTCCACATATAAATGATATCATATAGTATTTGTCTTTCTCTAAGTATAATATTCTTCAGGTCCATCCATATGGCTATAAATGGCAATATTTTATTCTTTCTTATAGCTGAGTAATATTCCACTGCAGATATATACATATACATATATATATATTTTATATATATATATATATATATATACAAAGACACACACCATATTTTAAGACAATTGCCTGTTGATGGACAATTGGGTTGTTTCCATGTCTTGGCTATTATAAATAGTACTGATATGAACATAGTGGTATGTGTATCTTTTTTGAATTAGGGCTTTCATTCTTTTCATTTTTTTTTTTTTCTGGATATATATCCAGGAGTAGAATTACTGGATCATATGAACTCTAGTTTTTTGAGGAACCTCCATACTATTTTCCATAGTGACTCTACCAATTCACAATTCTACCAACAATATAGGATGGTTCCCTTTTCTCCACACCCTCTCCAGCACTTAATATTTGCAGACATTTTGATGATAGCCATTCTGATTGGTGGGAGATGATATCTCATTGTGGTTTTGATTTGTATATCTCTAATAATTACCAATGTTGAAGATCATTTCATGTGCTTGTTGGCAATTGGTATGTCTTCTTTGTAAAAATATCTATTTAGGTCTTCTGCCTAATTTTTTATTGTTTTTTTTTATATTGAGTTATCTGAGCTGTTTGTATATTTTGGATATTAAACCCTGTTGGCTGCATCATTTACAGATATTTTCTCCCATTCTGTAAGTGGTCTTTTTGTGTTGTTGATGGCTTCCTTTGCTATGCAAATGCTTTTAAATTTGATTCAGTCCCGTTTAAACAAAAATATTTTTTGCTTTTAATTCTTTTTATTTTTTACTTTCAATTCTTTTTTTTTGTAATGGATTCTATTTATTTACTTATTTATTTTATGTTCTCATTAGTTATCTATTTTATACATAGTATCAATAATGTATATATGTCAATCCCCATCTCCTAATTCATCCCATCACCCCCCTTGGTATCCATATGCTTTTTCTTTACGTCTGTGTCTCTATTTCTGCTTTGCAAATAAGATCATCGATACCATTTTTTTTAGATTCCACATATATATGTTGGTATACAATATTTGTTTTTCTCTTTCTGACTTACTTCACTCTGTATGACAGTCTCTAGGTCTATCCACATCTTTACAAATGACCCAGTTTTGTTTCTTTTAATGGCTGAGCAATATTCCATTTTATATATGTACAACATCTTCTTTATCCATTCTTCTGTTGAAGGACATTTAGGTTGCTTCCATGTCCTGGCTATTGTAAATAGTGTTGCAATGAACACTGAGGTGCATGTATCTTTTTGAATTTTGGTTTTCTCTGGGTATGTGTCCAGTAATGGGATTGCTGGGTCATATGGTAGTTCTAATTTTAGATTTTAAGGAACCTCCATACAGTTTTCCATAGTGGTTGTATCAATTTACATTCCCACCAACAGTGCAAGAGGGTTCCCTTTTCTCCACACCCTCTCCAGCATTTATTGTTTGTAGATTTTTTGATGATGGCCATTCTGACCGATGTGAAGTGATAACTCATTGTAGTTTTTATTTGTATTTCTCTAATAATTAGTGACATTGAGTATCTTTTCATGTGCCTCTAGACCATCTGTATGTTTTCTTTGGAGAAATGTCTATTTAGGTCTTCTGCCCATTTTTTGATTGGGTTGTTTGGGTTATTTTTTTTTTTGGTATTGAGCTGCATGAGCTGTTTGCATATTTTGGAGATTAATCCTTTATCAGTTGCTTCATTTGCAAATATTTTCTCCCATTCTGAGGGTTGTCTTTTT
Source organism: Orcinus orca (assembly GCF_937001465.1). Lineage (NCBI taxonomy): Eukaryota > Metazoa > Chordata > Mammalia > Artiodactyla > Delphinidae > Orcinus > Orcinus orca. Next base: position 27,734,864 of record NC_064569.1, read on the forward strand.
GTATTTTTTATGGTTTCATTTGTTGTGCAAAAAATTTTAAGTTAAAAGCTTAGATCTCATTTGTTTAGTTTTTTTTTTTTTTTTTTTTTTTTTTTTGCGGTACGCGGGCCTCTCACTGCTGCGGCCTCTTCCGTAGCGGAGCACAGGCTCCGGGCGCGCAGGCTCAGCGGCCATGGCTCATGGACCCAGCCGCTCCGCGGCATGTGGGATCCTCCCAGACCGGGGCACGAACCCGCGTCCCCTGCATCGGCAGGCGGACTGCCAACCACTGCACCACCAGGGAAGCCCCTCGTTTGTTTAGTTTTGTTTTTATTTTGAATACTCTAGCAGGTGGGTCAAAATACATCTTGCTATTAGGTCATCTTGCAATTTATGTCAAAGAGTCTTCTACCTATGTTTTCTTCTAAGAGATTTATAGGGTGTGACCTTACATTTAGGTCTGTACTACATTTTGAGTTAATTTTTGTGTATGGTGCTAGGGTGTGTTCTAATTTCAATCTTTTACATGCAGCTGTCCAGTTTTCCCAGCACAACTTATATATATGACAAACCCACACCAAACATTATACTCAATGGTGGAAAACTGAAAGCATTTCCTCTAATATCAGGAACAAGACAAGGATTCCACTCTCATCACTTTATTCAACATAGTTTTGGAATTCCTAGCCATGGCAATCAGAGAATAAAAAGAAATAAAATGAATACAGATTGGAAAAGAAGAAGTAAAACTGTCACTGTTTGCAGATGGCATGATACTATACATAGAAAATCCTAAAGATTGCATCAGAAAACTACTGGAGCTAATGAATGAATTTGATACAGTTGCAGGATACAAAATTAATACACAGAACTCTCTTGCATTCCTATACACTAACAACAAAAGATCAGAAAGAGAAGTTAAGGAAACCATCCCATTCACCATTACAACAAAAAGAATAAAATACCTAGGATTAAACCTACCTAAGGAGGCAAAAGACTTGTGTGCAGAAAACTATAAGGCACTGATGAAAGAAATCAAAGACAGAACACAAACAGATGGAGAGATATACCATGTTCTTGGATTGGAAGAATTAATATTGTGCAAATGACTATACTACCCAAAACAATCTACAGATTCAATGCAATCCCTAAAAAATTACCAATGGCATTTTTCACAGAACTAGAACAAAAAACTTTACAATTTGTATGGAAACACAAAAGACCACAAATAGCCAAAGCAATTTTGAGAAAGAAAAATGGAGCTAGAGAAATCAGGCTCCCTGACTTCAGACTACACTACAAAGCTACAGTAATCAAGACAGTATGGTATTGGCACAAAAATAGAAATATAGATCAGTGGAACAGGATAGAAAGCCCAGAGATAAACCCACACCCCTTGGTCACCTAACCTATGACAAAGTAGGCAAGAAAATTCAGTAGAGAAAATACAGCCTCTGCTTTTATTTCTTTTGCCTTGGGAGACTAAGAAAATATTGCTACAATTTTATGTCTAAAAATGTTTTACCTATGTTCTCTTCTAGGAATTCTTTTCTAAAATAAGGAATACCTTATTTTAGGTCTTTAAACTATTTTGAGTTTTTGTTGTTTATATGGTATGAGGGGGTGTTCTCATTTCATTGTGTTACACATAGCTGTCCATTCCCAAAACCACTTGTTGAAGAGACTCTTTTCTTCATTGTATATTCTTGCCTACTTTGTCATAGATTATTTGACTGTAGGTGCATGGGTTTTTTTGTTGGGCTGTCTATTCTGTTTCATTGATCTGCACATCTATTTTAGTGCCAATACCACACTGTTTTGCTTACTGTAACTTTGTAGTATAGTCATAAGTCTGAATGATTGATACCTACAGCCTTGTTCTTTTTCCTCAGGATTACTTTGGTAAGTGTGTGTATTTTGTGGTTCCATATGTATTTTAGGATTACTTGTTCTAGCTCTGTGAAAGATGTCATGAGTGTTTTGTTAGTGATTGAATTAATTCTATATATTACTTTAGGTAGTATGGCCATTTTAACAATCTTAATTCTTCCAATTCAAGAGCATGGGCTCTCTTCCCATTTCTTTGTATCATCTTCAGTTTTATTCATCAGTGTTTTATACTTTTCAGCATATGGAACTTTCACCACCTTGGTTAACTATTCCTAGGTATTTTTTTTATATTATTTTACATGGTTCCTTTTTTACTTTCTCTTATCCATATTTCATCATTAGTGAAAAGAAATGCAACAGATTTCTGTATATTAATCTTGTATCCTTCTACCTTCCTGAATTTATTAATTCTAATAGTATTTGTGTGGAAACTTTAGGATTCTCTGTATACAGTATCACGTCATCTGCAAAGAGTGATACTTTTAACTCTTCCCTTCAAATTTGGATACTTTTATTTCTTTTCCTTGTCTAATTGCTGAGGCTAAGAATTGTAATACTATATTAAATAGAAACAGTGAGAGTGGGGAACATTGTCTTATTCCTGAATTTCGTGGGAAGGCTTTCAGCTTTTCACTTTTGATTATTAAGTTGGCTGTGGATTTGCTGTTAATGGTCTTTATTAGTTTTATATATATTTCCTGTATATCCACTGTGATGAGAATTTTTATCATAAATGGATGTTGAATTTGGCAAATGCTTTTTCTGTGTCTATTGAGATGATCTTGTGGGTTTTGTCTTTCCTTTTCTTAATGTGGTGTATCACATTGATTAATTTGCCTGTGTTGAATCATCCTTGGGACCCTGAAACAAATCCAACTTGATCATAATGTATGATTCTTTTTATGTATTGTTGAATTTGGTTTGCTAATATTTTGTTGAGGATTTTTGCATCTATATTCATCAAAGAGGTTTGCCTGTAATTTTTTTTTGTGTAGTGGCTTTGTCTGGTTTTTGTATCAGGGTGATGATGGCTTCATAGAATGAATTTAGGAGTGGTCTCTCCTCTTCAATTTTTTGGAATACTTTATGAAGGATGGATATAAGTTCTTCTTTGTATATTTGGCAGAATTCCCCAGTGAAGTCATCTGGTCCTGGACTTTTGTTTACAGTGAGTTTTGTTGTTGTTATTTATTTGTTTGTTTGTTTGTTTTGGCCACACCATGTGGGTTGTGGAATCTTAGTTCCCCAACCAGAGATTGAACCCATGCCCTTGACAGTGAAATTGCAAAGTCCTAACCACTGAACTGCCAAGGAATTCCCACATTTTTTAAATTACACATTCCATATTTCACTTCTAGTGATCAGTCTGTTCAGCTTATTTGTTTCTTCTTGTCTCAGTCTTGGCAGACTCTTTGTTTCTAGAAATTTATCTATTTCTTCTTGATGTCCAATTTGTTGGCATGTAACTCTTCATAGTATTTTCTTATGTTTGTTTGGTTTTTTTGTATTATTGTGGTATAAGTTGTTATTTCTCCCCTTTCCTTTTTTTTTTTTTTTTTTTTTAATTTGGGCCGTCATTCTTTTCTTCTTGGTCAGCCTAGCTAGAAGTTTGTCGATTTTGTTTATATTTTTAAAAACCAACTCTTGGTTTTATCAATCTTTTCTACTTTTTTGTGGATCTCTATTTTTTTATTTCCTCTCTGATCTTTGTTATTTCCTTCTTTCTGCTAACTTTGGGATTTGTTTGTTCTACTTTTTCTAATTGTCTTAGGTGATAGCTTAGGTTGTTTATTTAAGATTTTTCTTGTTTCTTAGGAAGGCCTGTATGAACTTCCTTCTTAGAACTGCTTTTGCTGCATCTCATAGATTTTGTAAGGTTGTGATTTCATTTCCGTTTGTGTCAAGATATTTTCTGATTTCAAGTTTGATTTCATCATTGACCCAGTGTTTTTTAGTAGCAAGTTGTTTGTCTCCATTTGTTCATTCTTTTTCGATTTTTCTTTCTGTGGTTGATTTATTGCTTCACACAATTGTGATCAGAAAAGATACCTGGAATAATTTTTATCCTCTTAAATTTGTTGAGGCTTTTTTGTAACCTAATATGTGTTTTATCCTGGAGAATGTTCTATGCATGCTTGATAAGGATGTGTATTCTGGGTTTTTTTCAGATGTAGTACCCTATAGATATTAATTAAGTCCAAATAGCTTATTGTGTCATTTAGGACTTCTGTTGCCTCAATAATTTTCTGTCTGTATGATATGTCCATTGATGTCATTGGGGTGTTAAAGTCTCCTACTCTTATTGTATTATTGTCAGTTTCTCCCCTTATATCTGTTGGTATTTGTTTTGTGTATTTAGGTGTTTCTATATTAGGTGCATATACATTAATGATTGCAATATTTTCTTCTTGTATTGATCCTTTATTGTTATATAATGCCCTTCTTTGTTTTTTCGTATAGCCTTTGTTTTAATGTCTATTTTGTCTGATATGAGTATTGCTACTAATACCTTCTTGTCATTTTCATTTGCGTGATATATCTTTTTCCATCCCCTCACTTTCAGTCATTTTCATTTGCGTGATATATCTTTTTCCATCCCCTCACTTTCAGTCTGTGTGTGTCTTTCACCCCAGAGTAGTCTCTTATAGGGAGAATATTGTAGGTTCTTGTTTTTTATCCAGTCTTTCACTCTATGACTTTTGATCAGACCATTTAATCCATTGACATTTAAAGCAATTATTGATAGGTATGTACTTATTTCCATGTTTTTGTAGTTCTTTGTTCATGTCTTCTTTTTATTTGTCTCTTTGTGGTTTGACAATTTTCTTTTGTAGTATGATTGAGTTCCTTTCCTTTTTTTTTTTTAATCCATTATATGTTTTTGAATTTTGGTTATCATGGAGTACAAGTATGTTGACCAATGACTGTATCTACTGCTTTAAACTGATAGTTATTCAAGTCCAAACACATTCTAAAAGATGTACCTTTTTATTCTCCCCTTCCTCACATTTTGTGATTTTAATGTGCTATCTTATATCTTCATTTTTATCCTTTTACTGTTTATTTTAGTTATAATCACTTTTACAATTAAAAATTTTTTCAGATCTACATATTGGCTTAAGTGATATTCAATTATTTTATACATTTGCCTTTCCTATTGTGATTTTTCCCTTTCCTGTAGATTCTTGCTCCTTTTTTATTTAGAGAAGACCTTTTAATATTTCTTTTAGGGTAGATTGAGTATTGCTCAACTCTTAGTTTTTGCTTGTCTGAGATATTCTTTATCTCTCCTATTGTAATTCATAAACTGCTGGGTAGAGCATGCTAGGTTGTATGTTTTTCCCTTTCAGGACTTTGAATATATCATGCCTCTCCTTTCTCTCCCTTCTCCCTTCATGCCTTGAATATACCAGGCTTCTTCTGGCCTGCAAAGTTTCTGCAGAAAAATTAGCTGATGGCCTTATGGGGATGCTCTTGTTGCTGACTTTTGTTTTTCCTCTTGATGTTTTTAGAATCCTCTTTTTATCTTTAACTTTTGCTGTTTTAATTATGACGTGTCTTTGTGTTGATCTGTTTGGATTTATCTTGTTTGAAACCCTCTGTACTTCCTGTACCTACTTTAGTTTTGGGAAATTTTCAGCCATAATGTCTTCAAATACTTTTCCGATCCCCTTCTCTCTCTCCTCCTTATGGAACCCCTATTATGCATAGGTTGGCACATTTTATATTACTCCATAGATCTCATATGTTGTTTTAATTTTTAAAGTTTGCCCTTCTGTCTGCTGTTCTGATTGGATGATTTCCATTATTCTATCTTCCAGATCACTTATTCATTTAGTCTGCTACTCATTGTTTCTAGATTTTTTTTATCTCAGCAATTGAATTGTCTATTTGTGATTGGTTCATCTTTATAGTTTCTTGTTACCGTGATCTGCATTTCTATTGATAATCTTTCTTTATTCAGTTAGCATTTTTATTACCTCCATTTTGAACTCAGCATCTAGTAGACTGGTGAGCTCTCTTTCTCTATTTGTTCTTTCATGGAATTTCTCTTGTTCTTTTAGTTGGGACTAGTTCTCCTACTTTTTCATTTTACTTAACTTTCTACATCTATATGAATTCAGGAGAAACAATTGTTTATTGTGGTCCTGATGATTTTTTCTTTTTTCTTTCTTTTTTTTTTTTTTTGCAGTATGTGGGCCTCTCACTGCTGTGGCCTCTCCTGTTGCGGAGCACAGGCTCCAGATGCACAGGCTCAGTGGCCATGGCTCACGGGCCCAGCTGCTCTGCAGCATGTGGGATCTTCCCGGACTGGGGCATGAACCCATGTCCCCTGCATCAGCAGGCAGACTATCAACCACTGCATCACTAGGGAATCCCTGGGGTATTTTTATGTTGGAGCATCCCTGTGTAGACTGTGTCCCATGTTTTTTGTGCAAGGATTGCTTTTGATATGGATGTCAGCCAGGTTGTTACTCAGAGTTTTCTCACCATTGTCCTCTTGATAGGAGGTGTGGTTGTTGTGGCATATCTAGATACTGTGCAGGACGTAAGAATTCCTCTCTGCTTTGTGATCACAGAGGACCTGTGTGCTACCTGGTAGGTGTCCCTAGTTCCACTCAGAAGAAGCCCATGGTCATTTCTGTTTCTCTGCTGTGGTCATCCCAGATCTAGTGCAGGGTTGTGATGTCTAGGAGTAGGCTAGGGCTGGCAGTCAAGGTGTTGTGGCTGTAGGAATTGAAGTGGCTCCACTCTCCTCTGAGACTTTGCCTGCCTCTGTAACAGTCTTCTCCCTGGACTGTCTGTGCTAAGCTGTAGTGTGGAAAGGGCAGACCCAGGGTGCTCTTGCTGGGACAGAACCACTGTGTACTTGAGTTTGCTGTAACGGCTCTTGACACTGACCACACCCCTGTCTCCCCAGGCTGTCTCTGCATAGTTAGATGGGTCCTCTCCTAGGACCTATTGCCCAAGATTCACTGCTCAGCTACTGCGTGCTCTTGTGGCACCACCCAGTGCAAGCACTGACAAGGTTACTGTGGTTCCACTCACTGCTCCGTGTGCACACTGACAATGTCCTCCATGGTCCACCCAGATCACACCCCAGGAACCCTGGCCTGTCTCAATGTAGCTAGACTGAGTCTTTGCCCTGATCTCATAACTGGCTGTGGTGTGGAGCTAGCGGGGCTGAGGTTTTAGCCCATCCAGATTGGGAAATGTTTAGAGGCAGCAGCTGCCAGTGCAAGTCTCTCTCCACTCTGATTGTGGCAAGCCAGCATGAGTGCACCCCACACAAATAGAGTCTATGCTTCTCCAATACTTCTGTCTCTCTCAGTGGATTTTCCAGCAGGAAAGGTGTCTTGTCTCCTCCATTCAGGACCCCAGGACTGGGATGCCAAGATTGTGGCTCAACCTGCTCACTTCCCAGAGTGAGGGCCCACCTGTTCAGACCTTCTCTTTCTTACAGATCCCTCCCAGGAGCTCAGGTTCCAACCTGATGCCTTTTTTTCTGTCCTACTCATTTATGTGGAGATATTTCTTGAAGCTTTGGTTGTATAGAAGTTCTGCCTGTTTTCAATTAATTTCCCATGAGAATTATTCCACATGTAGATGTATTTTTGATGTGTTTGTGGGGCGGAGGTGAGCTTCACATTCTCCTGCACCATCATTTGTGATCCCCTCTCTCCTATTACTTTTTCTAATTCTATTTCCATTTTTATTTTATCCAGAAGTATCTACTTTAACATAGTCAGTCCTTTTGCATGGACTAAGGGTCCAAAGAAATATACCAAGGCTCTTGTTTAGACCTGACCACAAGCATCCCTTTGAAATAATATTTCTAAGGTTAAAGCGATAGTGTTACTCTCTCCAGAGGTTACTGTACAACTTCTAATCCCAGGATTAGGGAAAAACATCAGCTGCCAAAATTAAAAAGCACATGCTATTTTTGGACAACTGAAATTTTATGCAAGATGCCTTAGAAAAAATCATCACAAACATGAAATATTTTTTCAATACATGAATTCATAATCACTGTAAGTCTCATTGTAGCTGGCCTCATGGAATTTAAGTGTGACAATATGTAACATTTAAGGACACATAATCCAAAGCAAAAGAGAATCTACAGAGTACTCATTTTTTTAGTATTGGGCAAGCAGAATATTCCAAGAGTCCAGTTTATAACCCCACCACTAGCAACATTCCTCATGCTTCATTCTAGAGAACCCTACCTCAGAACATTTCAGTCAATAACTCCTTTCCCCAAATTTCTCCAAATAACTCACATTGCTCTGAAATGTTCATTACAAAACTGATTTTTGATAAATCACTCTCCTCCTCCTGCCTACACTGATCTTTCTTTCTTTGTATCATAAAAGTTAGCACCAGGTAGACAAATGACTCTACTGGGAGAGGAATTGAACAGAAAATTGGGCTGATCCATTCTGGGGCCTTGCCCTGCCCACCTGCAGGCTGACAGTCAATGTATAAGGCAGGGCCTGGAAGCAAAGCAAGTTGGGAGCCAGCTCTGCCTATCAGCGTGCCCATAGTAATTGACTCCACCACAACAGAGGTCTTATGCAGCTCACATAGGAGGTATTCCTAGATAATATAGCTCTTTCATGAGAGGGAATTGTGCTGGGTGCCTCATAAGATGTCTCCTACATAAGGTGACTTCTCCAAGGTTACAAAACATAACCAACCTACCTAATACATAGACATAAACGCAGAGAATTAGACAAAACAAAGAGACAGGATGAAGGAAGGAATATTCCAAATGAAGGAATAAGACAAAAATCTCAGGAAAAGAATAAACAGCTTGGAAATAAACAGTTTACCATAAATGTTCAAGGTAATCATGATTAAAATGCTCAACAAACTTGAGAGAAGAATGGATGAATACAGTGAGAGTTTAACAGAGAGTTAGCAATTATAAAGAAGAACCAAGCAGAATTGAAGCATACAATAACTGAAATAAAAAAAATACATTAGAAAAAAAATCAACAGTAGATTAGATGATACAGATAAATGGATCAGTGAGCTTGAAGACAAGGTAGTGGAAATCACTGAAACTGAACAGAAAAAAGTGAAAAAGAATGTTTAAAAAAGAGGATAGTTAAAGAGACCTCTGGAATAACATCAAATATACTAACATTTGCATTATGGGGGTGTCAGAAGGAGAATGGTGAGAGAATTGGGCAGAGAACTAATTAGAAGAAATAATAGCTGAAAACTCCCTTAATTTGGGGAAGGAAACAGGCATCCAGGTTCAGGAAGCAGTCCCAAACAAGAGTGCCAAACAAGATGGACCCTAAGAGGGCCATACAAAAACACATTACAATTAAAATGGCAAAAAATTAAAGTTAAGGAGAGAATATTAAAAGCTGCAAGGGAAAAGCAAATAATTACCTACATGGGAACTCCCAAAAGACTATCAGCTGACTTTTTAACAGAAAATTTGCAGGCCAGAATGGAGTGGCATGATATATTCAGAGTGATGAAAGTGAAAAATTCTGCAACCCAAGAATACTCTACTGGCATGGTTATCATTCAGATTTGAAGGCACAATATAGAGTTTTTCAGACAAGTGAAAGCTGAAAGAGTTCAGCATCAATGAACTGGCTTTACAAGAAATGTTAAAGGGACTTCTCTAAGCAGAAAAGTAAAGGGCATAACTAGATACATAAAATTATGAAAAGAAAAAATCTCACTGGTAAAGGAAAACATAGGGTAAAATAATAGATCAATCACTTATAAAGCTAGTATAAGGTTAAATGATAAAAGTAGTAAAACCATCTTCATTCACAGTAAGTAGTTAATGGTTACACAAAACAAACAGATGTAAACTATAATGTCAAAAACATTAAACCTGAGGTAGGGGAGTATACATATAAGTTGGTTAGAAGGTGTTTGAACTTTAGAAATTATCAACTTAAAATAATCCCATATATAGGTTGCTATAAATGAACTTGATGGTAACCACACACCAACACCCAATAATAGAAAGGCACACATAAAAGAAAAAAAATGATACTAAAGATAGTCATGAAATCTCAAGAGAAGAGAGCAAACAAAGAAGAAAGGAACAATAACTACAAAAAATAGTTCAAAAACAATGAACAAAATGTCAATACATACATACTTATCAATAATTACTTTATCTTTATTTTATTTTATTTTGTTTTCTTTTCTTTTGTTTTGTTTTTGGTAGTGTTGGGTTTTTGTTGCTGCACATGGGCTTTCTCTAGTTGTGGTGAGCAGGGGCTACTCTTCATTGCAATGCATGGGCTTCTCATTTTGGTGTGTTCTCTTGTTGCGGAGCATGAGCGCTAGGCATGCAGACTTCAGTAGTTGGAGCATGCAGGCCCTAGAGTGCATGGGCTTCAGTAGTTGCAGCATGTAGGCTCAGTAGTTGTGGCTTGTGGGCTCTAGGGCATGTGGGTTTCAGTAGTTGTGGTGTGCAGGCTCAGTAGTTTTGGCTCATAGGCTCAGTAGTTGTGGTGCATGGGCTTAGTTGATCTGCTGCATGTGGGATTCTCCCAGACCAGGGATTGAACCTGTTTCCCCTGCATTGGCAGGTGGATTCTTACCCATTTCACCACCAGGGAAGTCCCCTCAATAACTACTTTAAATGTAAATGGACTAAATGCTTCAATCAAAAGACAAAGAGGGGCTAAATGGATAAAAAAACAAGACACATATATATGTTGCCTACAAGAGACTCACTTCAGATCTAATGACACACAGAGACTGAAAGTGAGTGGATCAAAAAAATTACTCCATGTAAATGGAAATGAAGAGAAAACTGTGTGCAATACTTATATCAAGTAAAATAGACTTTAAAACAAGACTGTAACAAGAGACAAAGAGGACATTACATAATGATAAAGGGATCAATCTAAGAAGTAAATATCACAGTTGTAAATATATATATATATCCAACATAGGAGTACATAAATACATATAGCAAATATTAACAGACATAAAGGGATAAATTGACAGTAACACAATAATAGTAGGGAACTTTAATACTCCACTTACATCAATGGACAGATCATTCAGACAGAAATTCAATAAGGAAACATTGGCCTTAAATGACATATTAGATCAGATAGACTGAATAGATATATATGCAACTTTGCACCCAAAAGCAGCAGAGTACACATTCTTTTCAAGTGCACATGGAACATTCTCCAGGATATATCACATGCTAAGCCAAAAACAAGTCTCAATAAATTTAAGATAAAAATCTTTAAAGCATCTTTTCTGAACACAGCAAAATGAGATTAGAAATCAGCTACTAGAAAAAATTGCAAAAACACACACAAGTGGAGGGTAAGCCATAGGCTACTAAACAATGTTTTCCTGAAAAATCAAAGAGGAAATTAAAAATTACCTGGAGACAAACAAAAATGGAAACACAGCAATCCAAAATCTATTGGATGCAGCAAAAGTTTTTCTAAGAAAGAAGTTTATAGTAATACATGCTTACCTCAAAAAACAAGAAATATCTCAAACAATCTAACCTCACACGTAAGGAAACTAGAAAAAGAAAAACAAACAAAACCCAGAGTTAGTAGAAGAAAGTAAATTATAAAGGTCAGAGCAAAAATAAATGAAATAGAGTATAAAAAAATTATAAAATGTAAGTGAAACTAAGATCTGATTTTTTGAAAAGTAAACAAAATTCATAAACCATTAACCAGATTCATCAAGAAAAAAGGAGATAGGGCACAAATAAATAAAATCAGAAATAAAAGAGAAGTTACAACTGACACCACAAAAATATAAATAATCAAAAGAGATTACTATGAACAATTAATTATAAACCAATATAAAGGACAACCTACAAGAAATGGTTAAATTCCTAGAAATGTACAATCTCCCAACTATAAATCAGAAAGACATAGAAAATATGAACAGACCAATGACCAGTAATGAAGTAATATCAGTAATTAAAATACTCCCAAAATAGAAATCCAGTAATCTTCACAGGTGAATTATACCAAACATTTAGAGAAGAGTTAACATTTATACTTCTCAGACTATTCTAAAAAATTGAAAAGGAAGGAACATTTCCAAATTTATCCTATGAGGCCAGCATGAACCTGATATCCAAGTTAGACAAAAACACCACAAGAAGAGAAAATCACAGGCCAATATCACTGATGAAAAATATATGAAAAAAATTCAACAAAATACTAGCAAATAAAATTCAACAATACATTAAAAGGATCATACACTATAATCAAGTGGTATTTATTTTAGGGATAGAGGGATAGTTCAATATTCACAAATCAATCAACATGATACACCACATTACCAAACTGAAGAATAAAAACCATATGATCCTCTCACTAGATACAGAAAAACTGTTGACAAATTTCAACATCCATTTGTGAAAAAACTCTAAAAAATTGGGTATAGAGGGAATATGCCTCTACATATTAAAGGCCATATACAACAAACCTGTAGCCAAAATCATACTCAATAATGAAAAGCTGAAAACGTTTCCTCTAAGATCAGGAACAAGACAAGGATTCCCATTCTATCTACTTTTATTCAACATTGTATTAGAAGTGCTAGCCACAGCAATCAGACAAGAAAAAGAAATAAAAGTTGGATTATCCAATTTCATAATTGGAAAGGAAGACGTAAAACTGTCACTATTTTCAGATGACATACTATATATAGAAATCCCTAAAGACCTCACCAAAATTCTATTAGAATCAATGAAAAGAGTAAATTTTCAGAATACAAAATTAATATACAGAAATCTGTTGCTTAGCTACACACTAATAAAACACTATCAAAAAGAGAATTTAAGAAAACAATCCCAGTTACAATTGCATCAAAAATAATAAAATACCTAAGAATAAATCTAACCAAGGAGGTAAAAGTTTTGTTCTCAAAAGGCTGTAGGACATTGATAAAAAAGATTGAAGATGACACAAACAAAGGGAAAGAAGTACTGCTTTGATGAATTAGAAGAATTAATATTTTTAAATGACCATATTTTTGAAGGCAATCTACAGGTTCAGTGCAATCTCTATCAAAGTACAAATGGCATTTTTCACAGAACTAGAACAAATAATTCTAAAATCTTATAGAAACACAAAAGACTGCTAATAGCCAAAGTGATCTTGAAGGGGAAAAAAGCTGGAGATATCACATTTTCTGAGTTCCAAATATACTACAAATCTACAGTAATCAAAACAGTGTGGGACTGGCACAAAACCAGATACATGGATCAATGGAATCAAATAGAAAGCCCAGAATTATTCCCACAATTATATGGTCAATTAATCTATGACAAAGGAAGCAAGAATGTACAATGTGGACAAGACAGCCTCTTCAATAAATGGTGCTGGGAAAACTGAACAGCTACATGCAAAAGAATCCAACTGGACTTTTCTCACACCACATACAAAACAAAAAAATAAACCCTCAAAATAGATTAAAGATTTAAATGTAAGGCCTGCAACCATTAAAACTCTTAGAAGAAAACATAGGCAATATGTTCCTTGAGATTGGTCTTAGCAATATTGTTTTTGAAAATATCTCCTCAGGCTGGGAAACAAAAGCAAAAATAAACAAATGTGACTACTTCAAACTAAAACGCTTTTGCATGGCAAAGGAAACCACTAACAAAATGAAAAAGCAACTTAATTAATGAGAGAAGATATTTGCAAATGATATATCCAATAAGGGGGTGATATCCAAAATATATAAAGAATCCATACAGCTCAACATCAAAAAAACAAACATGATTACAAAACAGGAAAAGTATCTAAGTAGACATTTTTCCATAGAAGACATACAGATGGACAACAGACACATGAAAAGAAGCTCAACATCACTAATCATCAGGTAAATGCAAATCAAAACCACAGTAAGATATCACCTTACACCTGGGAACACTTGTGCACTGTTGCTGGGATTGTAAATTGGTGCAGCCACTATGGTAAACAATATAGAGTTTTCTTAACTTAAAAATAGAATTAACATATGATCCAACAATTTCACCTCTACTTATCTAAGGTGAAGTTAGGATTAAGGTTAAGATTAGGGTTAAGGTAAACACTAACATATATCAAAAAGATATATGCACTACAATGTTCTTTGCAGCATTGCTTACAATAGTCAAGATATGAAAGCAACCTAAGTGTCCATCTATAGATATATGGATAAAGAAGATGTGGTATATATATACATAGAATATTACTCAGCAATAAAAAAGAAATCTTTCAACTTACAAAAACATGGATGGATCTTGAGGGTATTATGGTAAGAGAAATAAGTCAGAGAAAGACAAATACTGCATGATCTCACTTATATGTGGAATCTAGAAAAGAAAACAAACACAAAACAAAATGAATACAGAGTCATAGATACAGGGAACGAATCGGAGGTTGCCAGAAAGAGGGGTGTGGGAGGCTGAGTGAAATATGTGAAGGGGATTAAGAGGTTCAAACCTCCAATTATATAATAAATAAGTCATGGGGATATAATATACAACATAAGGAATACGGTCAATATTATTGTATTAATTTTGTGTGGAGACATGATCACCAGACTCTTATCATGGTGTTAATTTCATAATGTATGCGAAAGTTAAATCATTATATAGTACATCTGAAAGTAACATAACAGTGTACTTCAACTATATTAAAAATTAAGCAAAGAGAGAGAGATTTAGGCTGAAGTAGGAGAATTCTTGGCTCAAACCAATGTATACATGTGTATGTGTGTGTGTGTGCTTGGGTTTTTCAGTCCTCCTTGTAGTAAAGTTGTAAGAACCTTCAGGTGGAACTTTGAATCCCCCCAAGCATTTGCATTTTCAAAGCATTTATATGTAAGATCCAAGAGGCTTCTCCAAATTTCTGTGTTTATGAATGTTTTCTACTGAATAATGTGTTTTTCTTTGTTCTACATTATACTCCTGATTTCAAGTTTGCCTCAAGCTACTTCCTATTAGTGTGATATCCTCTTAGCTGTGGAATACTAAATACACTTGGAATCATTTTGAAAAATCGTATTTCATGACTCATTATTTTAATTATAATTTTCTGCACAATTTCTATTTAGCATTTTATCAAATATAAGCAAATCTTGACATAGAATTTTACCTATCCCTTGTAATCAGATTCAAGTTTCCTGTTCTTCAATAAACCTTCCTCTATCACAGCCTACAATGAGTTATCGCCTTCCTAAATATGAAGGAACTTATTCCTTGTGACCTTGCATGTTTCCAGTCATATATTCATTTCTTAGCAACATGTATTGAGCATTTATAATATGTAAAATCTTGTGTGTAAAGAATTATTTGCTAGACCTGGAGACACAGGGAGGACTAAGTTGAAAAAATTTGCCTTCAAAGAGCTCCAAGTCTGGTGAGAAATAGAAACAAGAGTATCCATAATCATAACCTCCCAAAATAAGTCAATGAGTATTAAGTTAGAGATACTCTCTATTTTATTACGTTCTTTTACAAATACCTTAGAACAGTGTTGCTTATATTATAAGGTCTTCAAACTAAGTGCACTAAAACAGCAAGTGGATCAAGTGGTTACCCACTATAATTGTGCATATTTATATTTGACTTATTTCTATGATTTAGAAGCAGAGATTGCTTCCACAAAGTTTAAATAAATTAATTTTTACTGGGTGTTTTCTTTCAACCTTTACATATATTTGGCATCAGCAATATTTAAATGCTGTCTTGGTAACTAATTATTTGTTTTGTAAATATGTAGTGCTTTTGTGGTTATAGATAAGAAACAGAAATTATAAGGGGCAGGCACTTCACACTTATATTAAATATACTGCATTAAACTATGCTGTTCTGACTCTAAGCACACTTTTCTAATAGCACTTTTGCCTTTACAGCCTTTCTAGTTCTCCCTTAGGTACCAATTTCTCTCCCCTCTGTGCCCTTCCATTCCCACCCAAAGGCAGTCACTGATTATCCAGTATGTCATCTGTTGCTTCTTTCCTGTGACTGCCCATCTTTAATTCACACTTATCCTCCAATCTATTTACCCAGATACTGGTTCTCTCACTACCCAGGGTTGTATTTGCCATTTAGAATTTGAGGTCATGGAGTCCTGAATGTATCTTATGAAAACCATGGATTCTCTCCATTGTCAACAATGCCTTAACATGTACAATGTTTTCATTTTAGCTTTATCAGGTTCACAGACTTACTCAAGTCCATTTGAACCCCTCCCAAAACAGAGCTTCTCGCCTTAATTGTTGAAAGCAACAATCTCACTCACTGACCAGAGATTGGAAAGAGGCTCCTCAGTGTGTCATCTGTCTCACCCTCTCTACGCCCATTCAAACTCACACATTAAGGGTTCATCGGCACCATGGCACATCAAGTTTTAATGACAACTACTTCTTGTAATATTTTTTCAGGTAACATATTTGTATCTTAATAAAACTTTAGCTAATTTACTAAGGAATCACAACTCATAAGAGTCAGTGTAAGAAAGTTTTCTTTTTCCCAGTAATTACTGCTAATAGTGCTTTTCAAGCCCTCTTTCCATCTGGACAGAGTGCTCCCTTAACACGTCAGTCTGATTCCATGATATGTCACATATTGTCTACAATAATCTCACTTTAGTTTGGATTTTAATTTTGTACATTTAAAACTTCTATCTCCATTTGATTCAAATTTTTTTTGTTTCCCCAAGCATAAGTTAGACACACCACACTTGTTACTGTGTGGGTATGTGTTAGGAGGTCTGGAGGGAAGCTGGTAAAGGAATCTGCTTTCACATGACCTTCCTGTTCCTCTTTCCAGCACATACCACCCTAGTCTAGTGTTAGTGTAGTGAAGAAGAAAAGTGAGGTATGTGCTTCCATGTATGATTATCCACAGTGAACCTGCTATTGAGTCTTTGGTTAGTTTGACCCAGCTTGGCCCCCTTGTCTATGCGGCCTGTTGGAATTCATATTGGCCCATATCTGGCCTAAATGGACACAAACAAGATTCAAACTCTAGGGTCTCAGGGAAATAAAGGCTCATTTTTCTGAACCAATTGATATAAATCCTAGAAGAGCAGTTTCTGTCACGTTTTCCTTGGCCATGTCTCCAAGTATTCTTTTTTCTGCTCCACTGGCACAGATGCAGGTGAGCAAGCCCAGCAGCAAAGCAACTATAACATCTGAGAATGAAATGTTCATTTTTCCTCACTCATACCCTTTCTTCCTTGGTTTACTGAAACCAGAATTTGATCACACACAATATGGCTCCAGAGCTCCTATGTGCAACTACAGTAGTATGTTCTAAAGGTAGAAATAATGAGTTTCTGAAAGAAATTATTGTTTTTGATATTTGCTATTTATATTTTATTTTAAAATAGCTTTATTGAGGAATAATTGACAGACAATAAACTATATGTGTTTAAGTGTATAATTTGATATTTTGACATATGTATATACCAGTAGTAATATCATCAACACAATCAAGATAAGGAACATATCCATCACCTGGAAAATTTACTCTTATATCTTCTAATTTCTTTGTCCCATTCCTTGCTGACCCCCAGCCAGGTCCCATGTAACCATTGATCTACTTTCTGTCACCTTAGCTTACTTTGCATTTTCTAGCATTTAATACAAACAGAATTATACATTATATACTCTTTTGTCTAGCTACTTACAAGAAAATTTTGGAATTATTTTGAGATTTATCTGTGTTATCATGTGTATTAATAGTTCAATCCTTGTAACTGTGTGTATCAGTATTTACTATGTGTACCAATAGTTCATTTGTTTTATTACTCAGTATCATTCTATTGTATGGATATAATAATTTATTTTTCTGTTGACTCTCATTTGGGTTGTTTCCTATTGTTAGCTATTACAAATAAAGCTTTATATGGAACTATGCTTTCATTTCTCTTGAATAAATATCTGGCAGTATAATCGCTGGATCTTATGGTGTTATATATTTAAATTTTGAGATAGTTTCAAACTTTTCCCAAGTAATTGTACTATTTTATATTCTAACAAACAGTGATTGAGAGTTTCTTGATAACACTTGATATGTTTAGCCTTTTACTTTTAGCCATCCATTATATATATATATATTATATATATATATTATATATATATAATATAATATAATATATATATATAATATATATATATATATATAATGGAATATTATTTAGTCCTAAAAAAGAAGAAAATCCTGCCATTTCCATCCAACATGGATGAACCTGGAGGGCATTATGTTAATTCCCTAAGCCAGATGCAGATGGACAAATACTACATGATACCACTTATTTGAGGAATCTAAAGTAGTCAGACACATGGAAGCAGAGAGTAGAATGGTGGTTGATAGGGGCTAAGGATAGGGGAAGCAGGGACTTATTAGTCAAAGGGTAAAATATTTCATATATACAAGATGAATAAGTCCCAGAGACTTACTGTATAGCATAGTGCCTATAGTTAAAAACACTATGTTTTATATTAAAAATTTTGCTAATAGGATAAATCTTATGTAAAGTATTCTCATCACAAAATGTAATAATAAACAGACAGAGTGGAAGGAAACTTTTGGAGGTGATGGATAAGTTTATGGCATATAATGTTAGTGATGTTTTCATGAATATATATCTATCTCCAAATTCATCAAGTTGTACACATTAAATATGTATATATTTTTGTATTTGGCAATCATACCTCAATAAAATGATTTCTAAAAAGTTTGGAAACTGTTTGTTCATTATTTCTTCAAATATCTTCTCCCTGTCCTTGGGCACTCAAGTTCACAAGTATTAGACCACATAAAGTTGTTCCACTGCTCATTGATGCTTTGTTCCTTATTTTTTGAGGGTTTATTTTTTCTGTTTTATTTTGAATAGTTTCTTTTGTTGTGGCTTCAAGCTCTGTAGTCTTTTCTTCTACAATATCTAATCTGCTGTTTATCAGTTCTAGTGTATTTGTTCCCTCAGACAATAGGTTTTATCTTCAGATAATCTATATTCATGTATGTGTGCATGCATATATTCCATATCTCTTATTAACAGGTTTACTCTTTCCTCTAGTTATTTTTAACATATGGAATACAATTATAATAAATGTTTCATTGTTTTTCTGTTAATTCCATAATATTTTATTGGCTTTCTTCTCCCCAGTAATAGTTTTTTATTTCTTTGTGTGCTTGATTATTTTTAAGTTGATACCAGACATTTAAAATTTTACCCTGCTGGGATCTGGATAATTTTGTACCTCTGTTAATTTCCTGATTTTTGTTTTGGGACACAATTAAGTTACTTTGACTAGTTTGATCCTTTCCATTCTTACTTTTAAAATTTATTATTGGAAACTGAGTATCATTTAGTGTAGGGAAGTGATTCTCAACCAGCCATGATTTTGGACTTCAGAAGACATTTGACAATTTCTGGAGAACTTTTTGATAGCCACAATTGGGGGTAGGGTGCTCTGGCATCTAATGGGTAGGTGCCAGGTATGCTGTTAAACATCCTACAAAGCACAGAACAGCCCCCAGTGGCAAAGAGTTATCCAGGTAAAAATGTCAATAATGTCAATTGAGAATCCCTGATGTCTAGTGAATGATGTTTTCAGCCATAGGTGCTTCTCAGAAACCAACATAGTTTTGTAAACAATTTTAATTGATTTTCTTCTTTGAATCTAGTCCAGCGTGCCCTTCACTCAGAATATTAAAACATCTGGGGCTCCCCTGGTGGCACAGTGGTTGAGAGCCCGCCTGCTGATGCAGGGGACACGGGTTCGTGCCCCGGTCCGGGAAGATCCCACATGTTGTGGAGCGGCTAGGCCCGTGAGCCATGGCCACTGAGCCTGTGCGTCCGGAGCCTGTGCTCCACAACAGGAGAGGCCACAAGAGTGAGAGGCCCACATACCAAAAAAAAAAAAAAAAAACCACATCTGAATATTTTTTATTCCACTATAGAATTTTAAGTTAGAACAACCACACAAAAGAGGATTTTGTTCTACCATACTTTATTTAGAACACGCAAATTGAGCTAATCAAAACCACACACCATTCCTCTTGCCACTCATTTTAACTCCCCATTACAGAGCCTCAGCACACTGCTGGCTTCTCTCTTACACAAGAAAACAAGCCTTCACCACATAGAATTTCAAGCTATTTATGAAAAACTGGTGAAATCATAAAATATAAATTGGGAAGCTGACAGTTCAGAGGAAGAGTATTCTGTTTTTAGTCAATTGTAGAAGCCCAGAGAATGGCAGTCAATGACCATATTGTTTCACCTCATTGGAACTTCCTGTCTACAAAATTCAAATTAAAGAGTAATAGTCCAATTGAAGCCAAAAACTATGATGAAGTGAAGATACAATTTGACAAGTGCTTTATTCTTTAACAATGTAACCAAACCTGTACTATTTTTTTTGTTGTTTTTTTGTTTGTTTATATACTGCTTTATAGATACATACCATTTTTAAATTTGTCTTTCCTCAATAATAAATTTCTCTCTAAATGCAAAACCATTTCATGAATAATGTAAGATTTGTTCAACTGAACCTCTATTAGATTAAAAATCTTTAGCTCTTATGAAACAGTGTTTTCTTTTTTTAATTTTAGAATTTTATTTATTTTTTTATACAGCAGGTTCTTATTAGTTAGACAAGTGCTTTATTCTTTAAGAATGTAACCAAACCTGTACTATTTTTATGTGCCAAATGTCTATCATTTCAAACATGTTTAAAATATACTGTTAATTTTTTCTAAATTTTATTTACAAATTAATTGAAATAGGTTTTTACATTCAATACTTATCTTACATAAACATATGAGGAAGAAACCCAATTTGTGGGCTATATATTACATATTATCTAAAGGTAGAATGTAGGTGAGAGTTCAAGCTACCATTTTAAAATATCAATTCTCCTAATTATACCATAATAAATTGACAGCTCATTTGAGGTAACATAATTCCTTTCATTTCTTTCTAAGTTTCCTTTTGGTAGTTAAAATGAATTGTCTGTAATATATAGGTACTCGATATGAACTAGATGAATACCAATTCTGCTGGCATTTTTTGTGTTCCTCTCTTGACTTCCAATCAAAGAATCTGTTGAATTTTATATTTGTCATACACAAAAAGAGATAAAAATTAGTTTCAGAATACATGCATATATCTTTAAACTATAAATTTAAAGTTTGTTTTCAAATTTTATAAAATGGTTTGTAGTGCAAGTAGTCTTCTAGGACTTGCTCTTCTTACTCAAGATGTTTTCTAAGAATTTTATAGATTGTTGTACATATTTTCCTCATTCATTCTCTCTATCTCATGTATCTATCCTTTCCTTGATGTATAGATATCTGTGTTGTTTCCAATAATTTCAGAAAAATAAATATTGCTCTGAACATTATGTGCAAGTCTCATTTACCTCTGAAATGAATTATTGGGTCTTAAGGTAGGTTCATATCTATATTTATAAGAAATTTTTCTCCAAAATGATGATACCAATTTATATTTCCAGCAGCAGTGTTTAAGGATTATATTATTCAACATTCTAGCCAATATCTAGAATTGACAGACTTAATTTCTGCATATGTAATTGGCCTAAAATATTACATTATTATGGTCTGAGTTTCAATTTCTTCACATACCACTGAAGTTAAACATTCATATTTATTCTTTTATTAATCACTGTTTCTTTGCATATTTTATATTGCTAATGTCTTTTTATTCCAATATAGATATTCAATGGTTTCAGCACTTCTCAGTGCCCAGTCTTTCCATTCCTCAGTGATATCCAATGCAATCATATATCATCTATCAAGTTTCCGTGTATGGATGTTTATGTTTCTGGGCTATCAAATCTATTCTCTGAGTCAAATTGTCTATTACAAAGTCACTATCATACTAAATTAATGTCTAAAGCTTTAAGTTAAGGGTTAATATCTAGTAAGGAAAGTCTTCCTATCTTTTTACTCCTTCTTACATGGGGTCATGACTATGCTTAAATTTTTTTTTCCAAATACATTTAAAAATTTGTATGTAAAGTTATTTACAAAATTCTGTTGTAATTTGGAATCTTAAAATTCATAGGTAAACCTACAAGATTGACATTCTTATGCTATTATTTTTCTGTGCATTAACCTAGTAAAAAATGTCCATTTATTCAGGACTTAAAAAGTTTTTTAAAGTCTTTTATAATTTATTCAGTAAATATTTACACATTGTGATACTTATTACTAAACATATTATATTTAAACATATTTCTATCTGTATTTACTTTTGTATAAAACTAAATATGGTTTTGTACAGTAATTCTATATTCAGACAATTTATTATATGCTATGTATATTTCTAAAGATACATTTAATTACTCAACATAGTTTTGGAAGTCCTAGCCACAGCAATCAGGGAACAAAAAGAAATAGAAGGAATAGGAGGGGAAGATGGCAGAAGAGTAAGACACGGAGATCACCTTGCTCCCCACAGATACACCAGAAATACATCTACACGTGGAAAAACTCCTAGAGAACACCTACTGAACGCTGGCAGAAGACCTCAGACCTCCCAAAAGGCAAGAAACTCCCCACGTACCTGGGTAGGGCAAAAGAAAAAAGGAAAAAGCAGAGACAAAAGAGTAGGGACGGGACCTGCACCAGTGGGAGGGAGCTGTGAAGGAGGAAATGTTTCCACGCACCAGGAAGCCCCTTCGTGGGCAGAGACTGCAGGTGGCGGAGGGGGGGAGCTTCGGAGCCGCGGAAGAGAGTGCAGCAACAGGGGTGCGGAGGGCAAAGCGGAGAGATTCCCGCACAGAGGATCGGTGCCGACTGGCACTCACCAGCCCGAGAGGCTTGTCTGCTCACCCGCCGGGGCGGGCGGGGCTGCGAGCTGAGGCTCGGGATTCGGTTGGAGTGCCGGGAGAGGACTGGGGTTGGCGACGTGAACACAGCCTGAAGGGGTTACTGCACCACGGCTAGCCGGGAGAGAGTCCGGGAAAAGGTCTGGAGCTGCCGAAGAGGCAAGAGACTTTTTCTTTCCTCTTTGTTTCCTGGTGCGTGAAGAGAGGGGATTAAGAGCGCTGCTTAAAGCAGCTCCAGAGACTGGCACGAGCCGTGGCTAAAAGCGCGGACCGCAGAGACGGGAAGGAGATGCTAAGGCTGCTGCTGCCGCCACCAAGAAGCCTGTGTGCGAGCACAGGTCACTATCCACACCTCCCTTCCGGGAAGCCTGTGCAGCCCACCACTGCCAGGGTCCCGGAATCCAGGGACAACTCCCCTGGGAGAGCGCACGGTGCGCCTCAGGCTGGTGCAACATCATGCCGGTCTCTGCCACCACAGGTCCGCCCCACACTCCGTACCCCTGCCTACCCCCGGTCTGAGTGAGCCAGAGCCCCCGAATCAGCGGCTCCTTTAACCCCGTCCTGTCTGAGCGATAAACAGACACACTTCGGTGACCTACATGCAGAGGTGGCGCCAAATCTGGGAGCTGTGAGAAGAGAAAGGGAAACCTCTCCCAGCACCACAGAAGCTGTGGATTAAAGTGCCACAGTCAACTTGATGTACCCTGCATCTGTGGAATATATGAATAGACAACGAATCATCCCAAATTGAGGAGGTGGACTTTGAGAGCAAGATTTATGATTTTTTCCCCTTTTCCTCTTTTTGTGAGTGGGTATCTGTATGCTTCTGTGTGAGATTTTGTCTGTATAGCTTTGCTTCCACCATTTGTCCTAGGGTTCTATCCATCCGTTTTTTTTTTTAATTTTTTTTCTTAATAATTATTTTTGATTTTAATAACTTTATTTTATTTTACTTTATGTTCTTTCTTTCTTTCTCTCCTTCCTTCCCTCCTTTAGACAACGAATCATCCCAAATTGAGGAGGTGGGCATTGAGAGCAAGATTTATGATTTTTTTCCCCTTTTCCTTTTTGTGAGTGTGTATGTGTAGGCTTCTATATGAGATTTTATCTGTATAGCTTTGCTTCCACCATTTGTCCTAAGGTTCTATCCGTCCATTTTTTTGCTGTTGTTGTTGTTGTTTTAAATTATTTTTCTTAATAATTATTTTTAATTTAATAACTTTATTATATTTTATTTTACTTTATCTTCTTTCTTTCTTTCTTTTTTCCTTCCTTCCCTCCTTCCTATCTTCCTTCCTCCCACTGTCTGTCCCACCCTCCCTCCTTTCTTTCTTTCCTTCTTTCTTTCTTTCTTCCTTCCTTGCTTTCTTTCTTCCTACTTCTACTAATTCTTTCTCTCTACTTTTTCTCCCTTTTATTCTGAGCCATGTGAATGAAAGGCTCTTGGTGCTGCAGCCAGGAGTCAGTGCTGTGCCTCTCAGGTGGGAGAGCCAACTTCAGGACACTGGTCAACAAGAGACCTCCCAGCTCCACATAATATCAAATGGTGAAAATCTCCCAGAGATCTCCATCTCAATGCCAGCACCCAGCTTCATTCAACAACCAGCAAGCTACACTGCTGGACACCCTATGCCAAACAACTAGCAAAACAGGAACACAACCCAACCAATTAGCAGAGAGGCTGCCTAAAATCATAATAAGTCCACAGACACCCCAAAACACAACACCAAATGGGGGCCTTCCCACCAAAGGGACAAGATCCAGCCTCATCCATCCGAACACAGGCACTAGTCCCCTCCACCAGGAAGCCTACACAACCCACTGAACCAACCTTAGCCACTGGGGACAGACACCAAAAACAACGGGAACTACAAACCTGCAGCCTGCAAAACGGATACCCCAAACACAGTAAGATAAGCAAAATGAGAAGACAAAAAACACACCGCAGATGAAGGAGCAAGATAAAAACCCGCCAGACCTAACAAATGGAGAGGAAAAAGGCAGTCCACTTGAAAAAGAATTCAGAATAATGATAGTAAAGATGATCCAAAATCTTGGAAATAGAATAAACAAAATGCAAAAAACATTTAACAAGGACCTAGAAGAACTAAAGATGAAACAAACAACAATGAACAACACAATAAATGAAATTAAAAATACTCTAGATGGGATCAATAGCAGAATAACTGAGGCAGAAGAACGGATAAGTGACCTGGAAGATAAAATAGTGGAAATAACTACTGCAGAGCAGAATAAAGAAACAAGAATGAAAAGAACTGAGGACAGTCTCAGAGACCTCTGGGACAACATTAAATGCACCAACATTCGAATTATAGGGGTTTCAAAGAAGAAGAGAAAAAGAAAGGGACTGAGAAAATATTTGAAGAGATTATAGTTGAAAACTTCCCTAATATGGGAAAGGAAATAGTTAATCAAGTCCAGGAAGCACAGAGAGTCCCATACAGGATAAATACAAGGAGAAATATGCCAAGACACATATTAATCAGACTGTCAAAAATTAAATACAAAGAAAGCATATTAAAAGGAGCAAGGGGAAAACAACAAATAACACACAAGGGAATCCCCATAAGGTTAACAGCTGATCTTTCAGCAGAAACTCTGCAAGCCAGAAGGGAGTGGCAGGACATATTTAAAGTGATGAAGGAGAAAAACCTGCAACCAAGGTTACTCTACCCAGCAAGGATCTCATTCAGACTTCACGGAGAAATTAAAAACATTACAGACAAGCAAAAGCTGAGAGAGTTCAACACCACCAAACCAGCTTTACAAGAAATGTTAAAGGAACTTCTCCAGGCAAGAAATGCAAGAGAAGGAAAGGACCTACAATAACAAACACAAAACAATTTAGAAAATGGGAATAGGAACATACATATCAATAATTACCTTAAATGTAAATGGACTAAATGCTCCCACCAAAAGACACAGATTGGCTGAATGGATACAAATACAAGACCCATATATATGCTGTCTACAAGAGACCCACTTCAGACCTAGAGACACATACAGACTGAAAGTAACGGGATGGAAAAAGATATTCCATGCAAATGGAAACCAAAAGAAAACTGGAGTAGCAATTCTTATATCAGACAAAATACACAATAAAATAAAGCCTATTAGAAGAGACAAATAAGGACACTACATAATGATCAAGGAATCGATCCAAGAAGATATAACAATTGTAAATATTTATGCACCCAACATAGGAGCACCTCAATACATAAGGCAAATACTAACAGCCATAAAAGAGGAAATTGACATATTCATATTAGGGGACTTTAACACCCCATTTTCACCAATGGACAGATCATCCAAAATGAAAATAAATAAGGAAACACAAGCTTTAAATGATACATTAAACAAGATGGACTTAACTGATATTTATAGGATACTCCACCCAAAAAAACCAGAACACACATTTTTCTCAAGTGCTCATGGAACATTCGCCAGGATAGATCATATCTTGGGTCACAAATCAAGCCTTGGTGAATTTAAGAAAATTGAAATTGTATCAAGTATCTTTTCCAATCACAATTCTATGAGACTAGATATCAATTACAGGAAAAGATCTGTAAAAATACAAACACATGGAGGCTAAACAATACACTACTTAATAACGAAGTGATCACTGAAGAAATCAAAGAGGAAATAAAAAAATACCTAGAAACAAATGACAATGGAGACACGACGACTCAAAACCTATGGGGTGCAGCAGAAGCAGTTCTAACAGGGAAGTTTATAGCAATACCAGTCCACCTTAAGAAACAGGAAACATCTCGAATAAACAGCCTAACCTTGTACCTAAAGCAATTAGAGAAAGAAGAACAAAAAAACCACAGTTAGCAGAAGGAAATAATTCATAAAAATCTGATCAGAAATAAATGAAAAAGAAATGAATGAAACGATAGCAAAGATCAATAAAACTAAAAGCTGGTTATTTGAGAAGATAAACAAAATAGGTAAAGCATTAGCCAGGCTCATGAGGAAAAAAAGGGAGAAGACACAAATTAATAGAATTAGAAATGAAAAAGGAGAAGTAACAACTGACACTGCAGAAATACAAAAGATCATGAGAGATTACTACAAGCAACTCTATGCCAATAAAATGGACAAACTGGAAGAAATGGACAAATTCTTAGAAATGCACCACCTGCCAAGACTGAATCAGGAAGAAATAGAAAATATGAACAGACCAATCACAAGCACTGAAATTGAAACTGTGATTAAAAATCTTCCAACAAACAAAAGCTCAGGAAGAGATGCCTTCACAGGCGAATTCCATCAAACATTTAGAGAAGAGCTAACACCTATCCTTCTCAAACTGTTCCAAAATATAGCAGAGGGAGGAACACTCCCAAGTTCATTCTATGAGGCCACCATCACCTTCATACCAAAAGCAGACAAGGATGTCACAAAGAAAGAAAACTACAGGTCAATATCACTGATGAACATAGATGCAAATATCCTCAACAAAATACTAGCAAACAGAATCCAACAACACATTAAAAGGATCATACACCATGATCAAATGGGGTTTATTCCAGGAATGCAAGGATTCTTCAATATACGCAAATCAATCAATGTGATAAACCATATTAAGAAATTAAAGGAGATAAACCATATGATCATCTCAATAGATGCAGAGAAATCTTTTGAGAAAATCCATCACCCATTTATGATAAAAAACCCTGCAGAAAGTAGGCATAGAGGGAACGTTCCTCGACATATTAAAGGCCATATATGACAAACCCACAGCCAACATCATCCTCGTTGGTGAAAAACTGAAAGCATTTCCACTAAGATCAGGAATAAGACAAGATTGCCCACTCTCACCACCCTTATTCAATATAGTTTTGGAAGTTTTAGCCACAGCAATCAGAGAAGAAAAGGAAAAAAAAGGAATCCACATCAGAAAAGAAGAAGTAAAGCTGTCACTGTTTTCAGATGACATGATACTATACATAGAGAATCCTAAAGATGCTACCATAAAACTACTAGAGCTAATCAATGAATTTTTTAAAGTAGCAGGGTACAAAATTAATGCGCAGAAATCTCTGGCATTCCTATACATTAATGATGAAAAATCTGAAAGTGAAATCAAGAAAACACTCCCATTTACCATTGCTACAAAAAGAATAAAATATCTAGGAATAAACCTACCTAAGGAGACAAAAGACCTGTATGCAGAAAATTATAAGACACTGATGAAAGAAATTAAAGATGATATAAATAAATGGAGAGATATACCATGTTCTTGGATTGGAAGAATCAACATTGTGAAAATGACTCTACTACCCAAAGCAATCTATAGATTCAATGCAATCCCTATCAAACTACCACTGGCATTTTTCACAGAACTAGAACAAAAAATTTCACAATTTGTATGGAAACACAAAGGACCCCGAATAGCCAAAGCAATCTTGAGAATGAAAAACGGAGCTGGAGGAATCAGGCTCCCTGACTTCAGACTATACTACAAAGCTACAGTAATCAAGACAATATGGTACTAGCACAAGAACAGGAAGATAGATAAATGGAACAGGATAGAAAGCCTAGAGATAAACACATGCACATATGGTCACCTTATGTTTGATAAAGGAGGTTAGAATATACAGTGGATAATGGACAGCCTCTTCAATAAGTGATGCTGCGAAAACTGGACAGGTACATGTAAAAGTATGAGATTAGATCACTCCCTAACACCATACACAAAAATAAGCTCAAAATGGATTAAAGACCTAAATGTAAGGCCAGAAACTATCAAACCCTTAGAGGGAAACATAGGCAGAACACTCTATGACATAGATCACAGCAAGATCCTTTTTGACCCATCTCCTAGAGAAATAGAAATAAAAACAAAAATAAACAAATGGGACCTAATGAAACTTCAAAGCTTTTGCACAGCAAAGGAAACCATAAACAGGACCAAAAGGCAACCCTCAGAATGGGAGAAAATATTTGCAAATGAAGCAACTGGCAAAGGATTAATTTTCAAAATTTACAAGCAGCTCAATAACAAAAAAGCAAACAACCCAATCCAAAAATGGGCAGAAGACCTAAATAGACATTTCTCCAAAGAAGATATACAGACTGCCAACAAACACATGAAAGAATGCTCAGCACCATTAATCATTAGAGAAATGCAAATCAGAACTACAATGAGGTATCATCTCACACCAGTCAGAATGGCCATTATCAAAAAATGTAGAAACAATAAATGCTGGAGAGGGTGTGGAGAAAAGGAAACACTCTTGCATTGCTGGTGGGAATATGAATTTGTACAGCCACTATGGAGAACAGTATGGAGGTTCCTTAAAAACTACAAATAGAACTACCATATGACCCAGCAATCCCACTACTGGGCATATACCCTGAGAAAACCATAATTCGAAAAGAATCATTTACCAAAATGTTCATTGCAGCTCTATTTACAATAGCCTGGAGATGGAAACAACCTAAGTGCCCATCATCGGATAAATGGATAAAGAAGATGTGGCACATATATACAATGGAATATTACTCAGCCATGAAAAGAAACGAAATTGAGCAATTTGTAATGAGGTGGATAGACCTAGAGTCTGTCATACAGAGTGAAGTAAGTCAGAAAGAGAAAGACAAATACCGTATGCTAACACATATATATGGAATTTAATGAAAAAAGAATGTCATGAAGATCCTAGGGGTAAGACAGGAATAAAGACACAGACCTACTAGAGAATGGACTTGAGGATATGGAGAGCAGAAGGGTGAGCTGTGACAAAGCGAGAGAGAGGCGTGGACATATATACACTACCAAACGTAAGGTAGATAGCTAATTGGAAGCAGCCGCATAACATAGGGATATCAGCTCGGTGCTTTGTTACCGCCGGGAGGGTGGGTGGGAGGGAACGCAAGAGGGGAAAGATACGGGAACATATGTATATGTATAACTGATTCACTTTGTTATAAAGCAGAAACTAACCCACCATTGTAAAGCAATTATACCCCAATAAAGATGTTAAAAAAAAAGAAATAGAAGGAATAAAAATTGGAAATGAATACGTAAAACTGTCACTGTTTGCAGGTGGCATGATACTATACATAGAATATCCTAAAGATGTCACCAGAAAACTATGAGAGCTAATCAATGAGTTTGGTAAAGTTGTAGGATACAAAATTAATGCACAGGAATCTCTTGCTTCCCTATACACTAACAACGGAAGATTAGAAAGAGAAATTAAGGAAACACTGCCATTCACCATTGCAAAATAAAGAATAAAATACCTAGGAATAAACGTACCTAAGGAGGTAAAAACATGTACTCAGAAAACTATAAGACACTGATGAAAGAAATCAAAGATGACACAATCAGATGGAGATATATACCATGTTCTTGGATTGGAAGAATGAATAATGTGAAAATGATTATATTCCCCAAAGCAATCTACAGATTCAATGTAATCCTTATCAAATTACCAATGGCATTTTTCACAGAACTAGAGCCAAATATCTTAAAATTTGTATGGAGACAAAAAAGGCCCTGAATAGCCAAAGCAATCTTGAGAAGAAAAAAAAAAATTGGAGCTGGAGAAATCAGACTCCTTGACTTCAGAGTATACTACAAAGCAGCAGTAATCAAGACAGTATTGTGCTGGCACCAAAACAGAAATATAGATCAATGGAACAGGATAGAAAGCCCAAAGATAAACCCACACACCTATTGTCAACTAATCTATGACAAAGGAAGCAAGGATATACAATGGAAAAACTACAGTCTCTTCAATAAATGGTGCTGGGAAAACTGGACAGCTACATGTAAAAGAATTAAATTAGAACAAACACTAGCACCATACACAAAAATAAACTCAAAATGGATTAAAGACCTAAATGTAAGAGCAGACACTATAAAACTCTTACAGGAAAATATAGGACAGCACTCTTAAACATAAATCACAGCAAGATCTTTTTTGACCCACCTCTTAGAGTAATGGAAATAAAACCAAAAATAAACAAATGGGATCTAATGAAATTGAAAAGCTTTTGCACAGCAAAGGAAACCATAAACAAGATGAAGAGACAACACTCAGAATGGGAGAAAATATTTGCAAATGAAGCCACTGACAAAGGATTAATCTCCAAAGTTTACAAGTAGCTCATGCAGCTCAATATCAAAAAAAACAAACAACTCAATCCAAAAATGGGCAGAAGACCTAAATAGACATTTCTGCAAAGAAGATATACAGATTGCCAACAAACACATGAAAGAATGCTCAACATCACTAATCATTAGAGAAATGCAAATCAAACTACAAAGAGGTATCACCTCACACCGGTCAGAATGACCATCATCAAAAAATCTACAAACAACAAATGCTGGAGAGGGTGCGGAGAAAAGGGAACCCTCTTGCACTGTTAGTGGGAATGTAAATTGATACAGTTACTATGGAGAAGAGTATGGAAATTCCTTTAAAAAACTAAAAATAGAATTACCATATGACCCAGCAATCCCACTCCTGGAAATATACCCATAAAAAACCATAATTCAAAAAGCCACTTGCACCCCACTGTTCATTGCAGCACTTTTTATAATAGCCAGTTCATGGAAGTAACCTAAATGTCCATTGACAGATGAATGGACAAAGAAGATATGGTACATATATACAATGCAGTATTGCTCAGCCATAAAAAGGAACAAAATTTGGTCATTTGTAGAGACGTGGATGTACCTAGACACTGTCATACAGAGTGAAGTAAGTCAGAAAGAGAAAAACAAATATCGTGTATTAACACATGTATGTGGAATCTGGAAAAATGGTACAGATTAACTGGTTTGCAAGGTGAAAATAGAGACACAGATGTAGAGATCAAATATATGGACACCCAGGGAAGAAAGGGGGGTGTGGGAGGAATTGGGAGATTGAGACTAACATATATACACTAATATGTATAAAATATATAACTAATGAGAACCTGCTGTACAGCACAGGGAACTCCACGTTGCTGTACAGTAGAAACTAACACAACATTGTAAACAATTATACCCCAATTAAAAAAGAAAAAAAGATTCATTTAAAAATTCTTAGATTTTTAAAAGTTAATAATTTTATTATCTCTAAATTTTATTTTTGTTTATTTCTTTCTCATCACAAAACTTTCGTTTCCTTTCTCTGCCTTATTACAATGATTAGGCACTACACTGTAGTGCTGAATAAGAGGCATGACAGTAGATTTCCTTGCTTTTTCTCTGGATTAAAGTCAAACTTTTCTCAGTGTTTCATAATAAAAAGTAATTTTTGTAGTTATATATTACATTTATAAGGTAAAGACATTTCAATCTAGTTTTAGTTTTCTGAGAATTTTATTTAAATTTCGTTTTTAAAATGTATGAATAATTGTTGAAATTTAATAAAAATTGTTATTACAGCTATTGAGGTAAATACTGATTCTTTCTATATTTCTTGTATAAAGCAAATCATGAATTCCTGACATAAATTCAAGTTACCAATGATTTGATGTTTAATATTATTTTTCTAAAAATTGTGTGTGTTGTATTCATAAGTGAGATTAATTTATAATTTTTCCTTTTATGTACAACACTGTTATGATTTCGATGTCTATGTATTGAATTAATTGGTTTGTTTTACCCCCTCTGTTTTTCTGGAAGAGTATGTATAAGGTTTGAATGATCCAATTTTTTTATTAAAACCAATGATCCAGGTTTTAATAAGTAGAAATCACTTATTAAAAACATTTGCACTTAGTATTTTCTTTGTGGGTTTTAATTTTTGGTCTGATATGTTATCTTTAATTGTTTAAGACTTTTGTTTTTCTGTTTCTTCTTGAGATAGTTTTTAAAACATTTTTTTAAAGTATCTATTTAATCTGATTTCAAATATGTTGTCATAAATGAAATTTCAAATATGTTATATTCTCTTTTCAAAATTCACCACAATTTATTATTTCTCTCTTTTATTTGTACATTCTCTCTTTTTTTTTCTGGATTAGTTTTGTTAGAGATTTATTAACATTTTCCAAGAGTAAACTTTTGGAGGTACTTATGTTTTCTTTTAAATGTTTTTCTATTTCAGTGGATTTGCTCTTATCCTTATTACCTACTTTCCTCTAATTTCTTTAGATATATTCTGTTGTCATTTACTAAGTTTTTCAGTTAGGTGGTAGCTCATTTCTTTTCAATTTTTCTAATGTAAGTATTAAAGGCTAAACATTTCCCTTTAAGTACTTCTTTAACTTCCTCCTGCTAATTTTGACGTGTGATTTAATTATTTAACATGTCTTAATTTTGTAATTTTAAGTTCTTGTGTTCAGGGCCCAATCCTGAGACCAATGCTTAGCCTTAATCTTAGTTTTTTAAATAATATTTGCCATCAGATTTTAATTTAATTTAATTTTCACTCTGTTCTTCCCCTTATGATTTTAGAATTTTCTTAAATTGGATATTTCTTTTGTTTTCTTTTGTTCAGAAGTGGCTTTAAGACTACTGTACATTTTATTAACTATTTAGTTATATGACATAGTTATATGGTAACAGAGTGTGCTTTTTTTTTTTTTTTTTTTTTTTTTTTTTGCAGTACGCAGGCCTCTCACTGTTGTGGCCTCTCCCGTTGCGGAACACAGGCTCCAGACGCGCAGGCTCAGTGGCCATGGCTCATGGGCCCAGCCGCTCCACGGCATGTTGGATCTTCCTGGACCAGGGCACAAACCCGTGTCCTCTGCATCAGCAGGCAGACTCTCAACGATTGCACCACCAGGGAAGCCCACAGACTGAGCTTTTAAAAAATCTTATTTGCCCTCTGCTAAAAACTCCTTAGCTGACGTGACTTTTTCCATTTTTTATTTTTAATTCAGTAGAGATATGATGGGAGCACAGATCAGAATGTGAGTAATCCACTGTCAAGAGGGGGATGGTGCCACAATATTTTTAAATGAGTTGACTTCGAAACTTGAGTATGGGATTTCACCCAGAGAACTCTAGGAAAATACATATTCTATATAGAAAGGACAATATAAGTATTTAGTATGTAGAGAGTTGAAGAGATTGAAAAAGAGTAGACAGAAATAAGAAGAAAAAATAAATAAATAAAAAATTAAAAAAATAAAGCCAATAAGTTGAAGGTGGAAAAAAAAAGAAGAAAAGTTAGAAGAGAACAGTGTCACAGAAGGTAAGGAAATAAAATTTCAGAAGACATGACCAAAAGTATTAGATATTACAGAGGAATGAAATAGGCTGTGTGATGAAGAAAGGCTTGTTATAAACAGCAGTTGGAAATTAGGATGGCAGGCAAGTGTGACAAAATGAAAAATTTCAGTAGCATGATGAGAGTAGAAAACACATGTGTAGTAAGATTTAGAAATGAGGGAGAGTTTAAAAATCTAAGCAGAATTTATCTTTCGAAAAATATTGTCTAAAAATGAATGGAGAGAAATGGGGTCAGAGCCAGAAAAGGAAAGATTAATGGAATGGTATTTAAGGACTGTGAGGACTTGAACCTTTTTGTAAATGGAGTTTAAGAACTTGCAATAAAAAAAAGATTAAAGATGCAGAAGAAGGAAAGCGTAATTGATGAAGAAAAATCTTTGTGATAGAGGTGGGAAACAGTCAGGAGGTGGGGGATAGGGTGAAGAACACAGGAAGGGTCATGTAAGCAGGCACCTGAAGACTATTTGGAAGTGTCAAAGTGGGGTGGGAATTTGAAGGAGTGTTATGGTATTTATTTCCTCAGGTAAGCATGGAGTAAAATCATCTGCTGAAAGTGAAGACAGTAGGAGTGGGCTGGAGTTTGTAGTATGGGAAGGAGATCAGTGACTAGGACAGAGTAGGAAGGAAGTGGTGACAAAAAGGAAAAAAAAGATTAGAGACCACTATTGAGATTAGCTGTTCATAGTTGTTAGCAGAAAATAACTGAGTAAATCTCAGTTTTTGGATCCACTTTTGTTTACAAGTAAAGTAAATTTAGACACTTACTCTTAATTTTTTTTCTTGATAACATAAATGAAAACATGATGTTTTAAATATTTAAAACAATTTGATTTTCCACTAGACAAAACAGGTTTTATAGCTTAATTACACTAGAGAAAAGTAATATTCTACCAATAATACATTTCCATTATCTGCCTCTAAAATTTTTTATTCAAGGCAATTTAAATGAAAATATGGAAAAATATTTAAACATATTTAGATTAATACCTGGAGAAATTAAACAAATTTCTTTTATTAAGTTTTGGTTCAAATAATTGTCCTGGAAGTAAAATTTTAGCAATCTGGATGTTTAATGTTTTTTATTTTTTAATTTCTAACTCAAATGTTATGATTTTCTTCAGCTTTGGTAGATCACTACAATACAATTACCCACCTCAGAATCATTTTCCCATTGGTTGGTATTATAATCATCTCTTTTTTTGTGGTGAATGGAATTATTTTATTTTTTGGTTTGCTTTAGGGGAAAATGAAGACAAATTGACAAAAGTCTTCATAAACCTCTTATTTGGAAATAAATTAATAAATTTTAAAACAAATTCAATACTGCATAACTACTCAACTTTTCACATCATCTTTTCTACTCTGGTCCCAGGTCAACACAAGAGAAAAATATAATTTGAACTTTGCTTCCAGTTGACTTGTGCTCTGTGCCTTCTTGCTACCTGGTGGGTCACAGAACACTTAGCAGAGAAATGGAACTAGGTCTTACTGCATATCTCTCCTTCCTTCACAACTCTTGCTTATTTCTGTCCTCTCTTGTTTTCCCCTTCCTCTCTTTTACATTCTTCCTTTACCTCTACCTTCCCCTCCTTCTAAAAATTCTAGTGTTGTTCTTTCATCCAGTTAAATTTAACATTTTTAAAACAAATCTTACTGACAAAAATATATTTAATAAATAAAACTAAATAATTTCAGCCTTACACGTGTGCTAGGTATTTTAAGAAAAAATTAATTTTGAAAAATTTACATAAATATATAATATACTTTACATCCTTTAAAACTTGGCAATTCATTCTTTTCTTTGGCAATAAATGACAGCTTTATGTAAAATAGTAATTCGCTAAACTACAGAACAGATTCCTAGTAAATGTCAAGACAATTGAATTATGTGAGCACATCATTGATTCATTTATTCAAGCAACTTGATACAAGATAGATAAGGACTATGCTTTCTGAGAGCTTGCATTCTAGTACAGATTGGGAAGTGTAATAAACAAATTAATTAATTTGAAAATACTAACTAGGTAGTGATGATTTATTATATTATGTTGCCAAATAAGAATCACACTTTTACAGGGGACTATAGAACACAGTACCACCAACCATTATTCCAGTTATTCCTCCACCCCAACACATTCTTGCTTCCAGCACAAATTCAGGAGCTTTCCAAACATACTCCCACTATGGCTTATGGGTATCTTGGACAATTATATCGACACAGAATAGTCAGATGTGGACCATGCAAAGTATGCATCTTGCTTGAGAGACAACAGCTGAGGTCTGATGTAGATGAAGTAAGACTTTTCTAGCCTCTCTAGCTCTGAAACTGACAGAGATTATTATGATAGTTAACGGATATGTCAAACTTAATATGTACTAAACTGAGTTCCTTCCAAATTTTCCCTGTCTATAATCTTCCCAATCCTTATTAATTGATTTCAGTCCAGAAAACATGGATATATGCTGACTCCTCTATTTCTCTCACATTCATTCACATCTGCAAATACAGCTATGCTTTAAAACATATCTAGACTTTGATCACTTCTTACCATCTCCTATGCTACCATCCTGGCCCAAGACATTCTCAACTCTTAATTTGTTTTTATAATGGTTTCTTTGCTTCCACTTTTCCCTCACTTCCATCTCTAACCAATAGAGCAGGCTGAGAGATCCTATTAAAATGTGTCATATCACATCACTCTTCTGTTCAAAACACTGTAACTGCTATTTATCTAACTCAGAGTAAAAGCCAAGTTATTTCTTTGTCTTGCAAATCTCTTCATAATCTCTCACACATTTTACACAGTTACCTCTCTGCCCCCTTCTCCTATTCTTGTGCTTTCAATACAAATGTTCCCCTAATAGTTCAAGCACCTCTCACCTGAGGCTTTTGCACCATCTGTGCCCAGGCTGTAATGCACTTTTCTCAGATATTCAGAGTACTTTGTCCCTTATTTCCTTCCTGTCCTTACTCACATGTCATATTTTTAGTGAGGCCTTCCTTAACCAATCTAAAATGTTAGCGCCTACCCCTTTCCCTTTTTTTTCTCTTGATGATCATCATTATTTTGCATGTATATATTTTACTTACTTATCCTATTCATTGTCTCTATTTTTCTCTATAACATGTGTTCTGTAATAGATGTACCTTTTCTATTTTGCTTTTATTTATCATCATTGCCTAAAACAGTGCCTGGAACATAGTACATATTCAATAAATGACAAACGCTGGTTTAGAATAGGCCCTGATTGCAGTAGGTGGACAAAGCCTTTTACATGTGTAATGTAGCAAAGGAAGAAAAACAAAACAGTTCATTTTCCTTATTAAACAGAATAAGAATGATCACATATAGTTTAATTAAGACACTTGGGTGCTTAGTAAGTCTCATTTTGATGAGAAAACAATTTTTGAAAATGAGGCCTTTGTTGCCTTAAAAATATGGCCTTACTCAGCATTTTGGAATCATGAGAGATTCCCCCCGTTATACAAAAATTGAATTTTAATGCCCATGAATTGCTCTTATTTTTACTCTTAATCATGTTTGACTCATTTACACAGTGATTTTAGCTCTTACTTATTTTTTTCCTCTCTTGGGCACACTTTTCCCTTAGAACTTCAAATCATATTTGTCTCTGGACTTCAGTACCAGCTCTCTATCTCGGTCTTCTGTGGCCCATCCCACCAATAGTGACCCTCCATAGCCTGAACGCTGGTACTGCGTCAGAACGTAGGTCATGCATAGGGAAACACTTCAATACTTGTCCATTTATATGTCTTAGAACAGGAAATCAAAGTATCCTTTTAAAGGCATACCCTAATATGCAGGTAGACTGCATCTGTGGAAAAGTGAAATTTGTACATATTACACAACTGAAGTTTCAGAAAAGAAACCAGTATTTTTGTTTTTTTACTTACACACACCAACATAAAAGGTTAGGTCAACAAACACCATTCAACTGTTTGCTGACCTCATAAATTTTGATTGATGTGAGATTTCTACAGCTCCTGCTGTCTTCTGTTGCCAACAGCCTTCCTGTTGTGCTATGTGAACTTCCTATCCTGTGCCAAGGCACCAATTACCTCTCTGTCACTGTGGCTCTGACTTAAAATCTTCTTAGCCACTAAAATATAAAACTCAAAATGAGTCAATGAAATGATATTCTTGACATATGTGAAGAAATGCATATTTATCCTCAAAGTTCTTATGAATGAATTTTCCACATGGAAAACTTTAGCCATAATTCATATCATTACCCTTTGGATTTTCCAGTATTTTTTCACATGACATTTCTGTGTTTTCCTGTACTTGACTGTTATCAATTAAGAGAAAATAAACTCAGTTTTTAAAAAGGCCTAATATTTAACAATTCTAAGGACTATGGAGTTATGATTCTTTGGTGTCTGATGATATTTGCCACCAAATCTTACAAGTAAGCTATTTATAAGGGTGACCATATAATTTATCATCCTGTCTGACACCTCTTGAAAGTGAAAGGTTGCTATTAATCAGTAAGCTAAGGCAACAGGCAGAATTGGAACTGTCTGGGAAAGTCAAAGCATGTGATTGTCCTAACCATTTCACGAGGTCTTTCACCAATAAGAAGCAAGAGAGTCTGTGTTTACCATGAGCTTAACAAAATGCTTTTGGAAGAATACATGATATAATTAGGTTTGCGGGCCTTAAAAGAGACACAATTTAGAAACTATATCCCATTGCTGAAAATAGATATCAACAGTTTCAATGTTACTTATAAACAGTTGTGTCACATGTGATGAACTTTTAGAAATTTGTATTAATAAAATATTCTCTTTTCTAAATCTGATGTTTACTTTCATTATATGCTAAGAATAAAAATATCTTATTTGTCATTTTGAGTGTCAGGAAACAGATACATTTTATATTCAATAATTCAATCTATTTAGTATATGTTTTCTTCATTCTCTTCTTTCTAGTTAATTCAATTAAAATGATATTTTTTAAATTGAGTTTCCTCTGCTTCATTTTGTAAATCAGCCGGGTATAAATTACAAGTATGTATTAAAATTTGAGTAGTTTCTATGCAAGTTATATGCTAGGGTAAAGTTTAGTAATCGTATAGGACACACAAAACAATTCTGATGCCAAGCTCTGGTTTATCAGTTTACATACTATATCAGAATCTGTTTAACATAAAGGAAAATGCCAAGTTTCCACAAAATTGTTTCTGTACCAATGGGTAGATATGTTAAGGTAGAAGTTGTCAATTAAACAGAAAGACACACACACACACACACACACACACACACACACACACACACAATTTCCTTTCAGGTTTCAAGGCTTTTCTGAAAATATCTTAGATTTACATCAAGTAATATATAGCAGTATTGTTGTCAATCTATCTTGGGACAGCCCTAGCAGAAATATCAAATGAATCAAAGGTCTCATCTGGGGTAAATGAGTTTTATTCCCTTCTACTCATGTACTTCCAGTCTCTTTTTTCTCCTTGTCATCCTTGACACACAATTTCTTCTATCCCTCTGATTACCATGTAAATTACTGCCTTGGATTTGCCATTTTAGGAGTCTGTTCTCCTGTTTTAATGTCTTAACATGTCTCATTTTAGCCATTTTAATGGGTGTGTAGTGTTATCCCATTGTGGTTTTAATTTCCATTTCCCTAATTACTAATCATGTTGAATATTTTTGTAAGTGCCCATTTACTAACGGTACATTTTCTTTGGTGAAGTGTTGCTTCAAATCAATTTGACTTTTTTGTTTGTTTTTATTGGGTTGTTTGTTTTCTTATTATTGCATGTTGAGTGTTTTGTATGTATACTAGATACATGTTCTTCATTAATATGACTTGCAAATATGTTCTCTGCATCTTTGGCTTTTATTTTCAATTTCTTGACTCTATCTTTTGAAGAGAGGTGTTTAATTTTGATGAAGTACAATTCATCAGTTTTTCTATAGTTTAACTTTGTTGTCAGAGCTAAAAAATCTTTTACTAATAAGAGGTCACAAAGATTCCTTTTTTATATTCTTCTAGAGGTTTTATAGATTTAGATTTTACCATTAGATCTATGATCCATTTTTATTAACTTTTTAAATATAGTGTTTGATATGGATAGAGGTTCTTTTTTTTTTACATATAGACATTCAATTGTTTCAACATCATTTGTTTAAAAGCCTATCCTTTACCATTTAATTGCCTTTGCACTTTGTTCAAAATCAGTTGATCATATATGTGAAATCATGTTACTAGACTTTCTATTCTGTTCCAGTTATCTATTTCTCAATTTCACATCAATGCAATGCTATCTGTATTACTGAAGTTTAATAATAATTTTTAAATTAGGTAGTGCAAGTCCTTCAAAATTATTTCTGTTTCTCAAAGTTGTTTTAGCTATTCTAGGTACTTTGTATTTTCATACACATTGTGAAATCAGTATGTTAATTTAAAAAACCTACTGGATTTCCATTTATTATGCTCTGAATCTGCAGAAAAATTGAGGGATAAATGACAGTCTTAACAATATTAAGTCCTCTGATCCATGAATGTGGTATATCTCTCCATTTATTTCCCCTTGTTTAATTTCTTTCAGCAATGGTTTGTAGTTGTCAGTGTATAGGTCTTCTACATTTTTCATCAAATTTGTAGCTAAAAATTTCATGTATTTTATGATATTGGAGATCTTATTTTGTTAGTTGCAAATTCCAATTCTTCATTGTAGGTACATAGAAGTACCAATTTTCCCCCTACTATATTGACTTGTAAACATACCAAACTCACCTCTTAGCCTTAGTAGCTTTTGTAGATTCTGAAAGACTTTCTACAATACATAATCATATCTGGAACAAATAGTTTTATTCCTTACTTTTCAGTCTTGATGTTTTTTACCTCATTTTATTACTTTAGTTCACTGGTTATAATATTCAGTATAAGGTTAAATAAAAGTGACAAGATCAGACATCCTCATCAAGTATAAGATGTTTACTTCTATTCCAAGTTTACTGAGAGTTTTTATCAGAAATGGAGTTTAGATTTTGCCGAAATGGAATTTGGATTCTTCACTTAATTATATGTTCTTTTTTTTTCTTTTTAGTCTATTATTGTGGTGAATTATATCAATGAATTTTGAATAGTAATCTACCTTGTGTTTCTGGGATACACTCCAGTTGGTCATAATATATTTACTTTTAATATAATTTTAGATTTAAGTTTTGAAAATATATTGATTTAAAAAATAAAAAATAAATTAGGAAAAATATAATGATTTTTCAAGCTGTTATCTTTCTTCCCTACCCACCACCTACATATGTGATATTTTATTGTGTTATGAGTTAGAAGAGATGGATAGCAAGGAAGACATCATTTGATTTGTTTGTTTTGGGGGTCAAGTTGATATTTGTTTGTTTGTTTGTATGTTTTAAGCATATCTTTATTCAGTTCTGAGCCAGTGCTTGATTGTCTAATTTGCTAACTAGTTCAAATATAGTTTATGATCTGTTAGAAGTAGTGAAGCTATTTCTTTTTAGTATGCCCTATCTCAAAGAGTATAATCTGGAAGTATTAATACCTCAATCAAATAATCTGGAATGGTGAATTTTACAAAAAAAAGGATTTAAAATCAGGCAGACCTCTGTTATGGAATGCTGTAATACATAATGCCAAATTTTAGGCAGTATGATGGGATGCCAACATTTAAATGTTTCATATTAAACTAGATAATGCCTTATAATTCAAAGATCTGTGATTTCATGAGAAAAAAAACAGCTAAATTTTTA
Source organism: Orcinus orca (assembly GCF_937001465.1). Taxonomy (NCBI): domain Eukaryota; kingdom Metazoa; phylum Chordata; class Mammalia; order Artiodactyla; family Delphinidae; genus Orcinus; species Orcinus orca. The sequence continues at coordinate 27,776,557 of NC_064569.1, forward strand.
TGTTAATATAACAGGAGCTTTAGTGTCTCTCTATATGAAAAAATAGTAATTAGGTAATGACTAAAAAGGAACTGTTCATTACATCATAATTTTCAGGATTTCCTTAACCCCCATGCATGGAATTTTGTTCATACTAGACCTGTATTCATTGTCTTTTTGCAATGTAAGTTTATATAGTCAGAACCAATACTGTAAGGAAACAGATTGTTACTTAGTAGATGGTACAATCTTAATGTCTAGGATTACTTTATTTCCTTGATTTCATATTCTTTAATTTAATTTTGCTGCTCTTTCATAGTCAAACATGGAACAATGTACGAAACACTAACTAGAGTACAAAGTGATGCCAATTGAAATTCATCAGATAAAACAATATAGAGTGGTGCATGCATCACAAGGGAATTCCTGTCAAGAATAAAAGACACAGGAGACCTTCAAGATGGTTGAGGAGGAAGATGTGGAGCTCATCTTCTTCCCCACAAATACATCAAAAATAAATCTACATGTGGAACAACTCCTACAGAACACCTACTGCACACTGGCAGAAGACCTCAGACTTCCCAAAAGGCAAGAAACTCCCCACGTACCTGGGTAGGGCAAAAAATAAAAGAAAAAACAGAGACAAAATAATAGGGATGGGACCTGAATCTCTGGGAGGGAGCTGTGAAGGAGGAAATGTTTTCACACACTAGGAAGCCCCTTCACTGGTGGGGAATGAGGGGAGGGCAGAGGGAAAGCTTTAGAGCCACAGAGGAGAGTGCAGCAACAGGGCTGTAGAGAGCAAAGTGGAGAGATTCCTGCACAGAGATCAGTGCTGACCAGAACTCACCAACCTGAGATGCTTGTCTGCTCACCCACTGGGGTGGGTGGTGGATGGGAGCTGAGGCTCAGGCTTCGGAGGTCAAACCCCAGGGAGAGGACTGGCACTGGCTGCGTGAAGACAGCCTGAAGGGGGCTAGTGTGTCACAGCTAGCTGGAAGGCAGTCTGGGAAAAGCTCTTGACCTGCTAAAGAGGTAAGAGACCATAGTTTCAGGCTGTGTGAGGAGAAGGGATTCCTTCCCTGTGTGCCCACAGAAGGCAGAGCACTGCCTAAGCAAGTTCCAGAGATGGTCATGAGCCACAGCTATCAGCTTGGACTTCAGAGACAGGCATGAACCACTAACACTGCTGCTGCTGCCACCAAGAATCCTGTGTGCAAGTGCAGGTCACTATCCACACCCTCCCAAGAGCCTGTGTAGCACACCACTGGCAGAGTCCCAACATCCAAGGACAAATTCCCCAGGAGAACACATGGAAATCCTCAGGCTGTTGCAATGTCATGCTGGCCTCCGCTGCTGCAGGCTAACCCTGCTTTCCAATTATGACTACCATACCCCTCTCTCACTTAGCCTGAGTAAGCAACAGTGCCCTAATCAGCTGCTGCTTTAACCTCCTCCTGTCTGGGTGGGGGACAGACGCTTGAGGGTGGCCTATACCCAGGGCAGGGCCAAAACCAAAACTGAACCCCAGGAGATGTGCAAACAAAGAAGAGAAAGGGAAAGTTCTCTGTGCAGTGACAGGAGCAGTAGATTAAATCCCCACAATCAACTTGATAAACCATGCATCTGAAGAATACCTGAATAGACAACAAATGTTCCCAAAACTGAGGCAGTGGACTTTGGGAGCAAATGTAGATTTGGGATTTGCCTTCTGTATATAATTTGTTTCTGGTTTTATGTTTATCATAGTTTAGTTTTTATTTTCATTGGTGGATTTGTTTATTAGTTTGGTTGCTCTCTTTCTTTTTTCTTTTTAGTTTTTTTTAATTAAAAATATTTTTTCCTTTTTCTCTTTTTCTGAGTGTCCAACAAATGAAGAGGAAATAGGCAATCTACCTGAAAAACATTTCAGAGTAATGTTGGTAAAGATTCCATAATCCCCGAAATAGAATGGAGAAAATATAAGAAACATTTAAGACGGACCTAGAAGAACTAAAGAGAAAAGAAACAATGAGGAACAACACAATAAATTAAATTAAAATAACTCTAGAAGGAATCAATAGCAGAATAACTGAGGCAAAAGAATGGATAAGTGACCTGGAAGATAAAATAGTGGAAATAACTGCCACAGAGGAGGATAAAGAACAAAGAATGAAAAGAATTGAGGACAGTCTCAAAGATCTCTGTGACAGCATTAAAAACACCAACATTTGAATTATAGGGGTCCAAGAAGAAGAAAAAAAAAGGGTCTGAGAAAATATTTGAAGAGATGATAGTTGAAAACTTCCCTAATGTGGGAAAGGAAATAATCAAGTCTAGGAAGAGCAGAGAGTCCCACACAGGATAAACCCAAGGAGAAACACACCAAGACAAATATTAATCAAACTATCAAAAATTAAATTCAAAGAAAAATATTAAAAACAGCAAGGGAAAAGCAACAAATAGCATACAAGGGAAACCCCATTACGTTAACAGCTGATCCTTCAGCAGAAGCTCTGCAAGACAGAAGGGACTGGCAGGACATATTTAAAGTGATGAAAGGGAAAAACATACAACCAAGATTACTCTAACCAGCAAGGATCTCATTCAGATTCAATGGAGAAATTAAGAACTTTACAGACAAGCAAAAGTTAAGAGAATTCAGCACCACCAAACCTGCTTTACAACAAATGCTACAGGAACTTCTCTAGGGAGGAAACACAAGAGAAAGAAAAGAACTACAATAACAAAACAAAAACAATTAAGAAAATGGTAATAGGAACATATATATTGATAATTACCTTAAATGTAAATGGATTAAATGCTCCAACCAAAAGACACACACTGGCTGAATAGATACAAAAACAAGACACATATATATGCTGTCTACAAGAGACTCACATCAGACCTAGGGACACATAAAGACTGACAGTGAGGGCATGGAAAAAGATATTCCATGCAAATGGAAATCAATACTCATATCAGACAAAGTAGACTTTAAAATAAAGATTATTACAAGAGACAAGGAAGGACACTACGTAATGATCAAGGGATCAATCCAAGAAGAAGATAAAACAATGGTAAATATTGATGCACCCAACATAGGAGCACCTCAATACATAAGACAAATGCTAACAGTCATATAAGAGGAAATCTACAGTAACACAATTATAGTACGGGACTTTAACACCCCACTTTCACCAATGGACAGTTCATCCAAAATGAAAATAAATAAGGAAACAGAAGCTTTAAATGATACATTAAACAAGATGGACTTAATTGATATTTATAGGACATTCCATCTAAAAACAACAGAATAGAGTTTCCTCTCAAGTGGTAGTGGAACATTCTCCAGGATAGATCATATCTTGGGTCACAAATCAAGCCTTGGTAAATTTAAGAATATTGAAATCATATCAATTATCTTTTCTGACCACAATGCTATGAGACTAGATATCATTACAGGAAAAAAAAAACTGTAAAAAATACAAACATATGGAGGCTAAACAATATGCTACTAAATAACCAAGAGATCACTGAAGAAATCAAAGAGGAAATCAAAAAATACTTAGAAACAAATGACAATGAAAACATGATGACCCATAACCTATCGTATGCTGCAAAAGCAGTTCTAAGAGGAAAGTTTATAGCAATCCAATCCTATTTCAAGAAACAAGAAAAATCTCAAATAAACAACCTAACATTACACCTAAAGCAATTAGGGAAAGAAAAAGATGAAGAAGAAGAACAACAACAAAAACCCCAAAGTTAGCAGACGGAAAGAAATCATCAAGATCCGGTCAGTAATAAATGAAAAAGAAATGAAGGAAACAATAGCAAAATTCAGTAAAACTAAAAGCTGGTTCTTTGGGAAGATAAAAAAATTGATAAACCATTAGCCAGATGCATGAGGAAAAAAAGGGAGAAGACTCAAATCAACAAAATTAGAAATGAAAAAGGAGAAGTAACAACTGACAGTGCAGAAATACAAAGGATCATCACAGACTACTACAAGATACTATACGTCAATAAAATGGACAACCTGGAAGAAATGGACAAATTCTTAAAGTACAACCTTCCAAGACTGAACCAGGAGGAAATAGAAAATATGAACAGACCTATCACAAGCACTGAAATTGAAACTGTGATTAAAAAATCTTCCAACAAACAAAAGCCCAGGAACAGATGGCTTCACAGGAAAATTCTATCAAACATTTAGAGAAGAGGTAACACCTACCCTTCCCAAACTCTTCCAAAATATAGCAGAAGGAGGAATAATCCAAAACTCATTCTACAAGGCCACCATCACCCTGATACCAAAACCAGACAAAGTTGTCACAAAAAGAGAAAACTACAGGCTAATATCACTGATGAACATAGTTGCAAAAATCCTCAACAAAATACTAGCAAACAGAATCCAACAGCACATTAAAAGGATCATACACCATAATCACGTGGGGTTTATCCCAGGAATCAAGGATTCTCTAATATATGCAAATCAATCAATGTGAGACAGCATATTAACAAATAGAAGAATAAGAAACATGATCATCTCAATAGATGCAGAGAAAGCTTTCAACAAAATTCAACACCCATTTATGATTAAAAAAACTCTCAAGAATGTGGGCATAGAGGGAACCTACCTCAACATAATACAGGCCATATATTACAAACCCCAAGGCAACATCGTTCTCAATGGTGAAAATCTGAAACTGTTTCCTATAAGATCAGGAACAAGACAAGGTTGCCCACTCTAACCACTATTATTCAACGTAGTTTTGGAAGTTTGAGACACGGCAATCAGAGAAGGAAAAGAAATAAAGGAATCCAAATCAGAAAAGAAGTAAATTGTCAGTGTTTGCAGATGACATGATACTATACATAGAAAATCCTAAAGATGCTACCAGAAAACTACTAGAGCTAATCAATGAATTTGGTAAAGTAGCAGAATACAAAATTAATGCACAGAAATTTCTTTCATTCCTATACACTAATGATGTAGAGAATGGACTTGAGGACATGGGGGTGGGAGAAAGGTAATTTGGGACGAAGTGAGAGAGTAGCAATGACATATATACACTACTAAATGTAAAATAGTTATCTAGTGGGAAGCAGCTGCATAGCACAGGGAGATCAGCTTGGTTCTTTGTGACCGTCTGGAGCGGTGGTATAATGAGGGTGGGAGGGAGGTGCAAGAGGGAGAGGATAAGGGTATATATGTATACATATAGCTGATTCACTTTTTTATACAGCAGAAACTAACACAGCATTGTAAAGCAATTATACTCCAATAAAGATGTTTAAAAAAGTCAAAGACACAATGGTAATTTGCACTGGAAATAGAGAATACAGCACACAAGGAGACTATAAGGGATTTTCATTCTATAAGTCACAGAATGAAAATTACAAAAAATAATTAAGCATGGATAGCTTTTAGTCTTGAAATTTTTTCTCTTTTGGCCCACTTTCTGCACTGATGCTGGATGCATTACTTTTTGTTAGTTTCATGTTTAGTATTAAGTACAGATGTTTGAACCTCTGCAGTGCCAAAACAATAATTCTCTAAGGGCGATCTGGAATGACTATACCCTGGCCTATCATATTAATTTGAAGTAATTATACTGGTCGTACAGTTATATGATTAGCCCATTTTTTTGAACACCTTTATTGCAGTATAATTGCATTACAATGATGTGTTAGTTTCTGCTTTATAACAAAGTGAATCAGCTATACATGTACATGTATCCCCATATCTCCTCCCTCTTGCATCTCCCTCCCATGTTCCCTATTCCACCATTCTAAGTGGTCACAAAGCACCTAGCTGATCTCGCTATGCTATGTGGCTGCTTCCCAATAGCTATCTATTTTAATTTGGTAGTGTATATATGTGCATGCCACACTCTCACTTCATCCAAGCTTACACTTTCCCCTCCTCGTGTCCTCAAGTCCATCCACTACATCTGCATCTTTATACCTGTCCTGCCTCTAGGTTCTTCAGAATATTTTTTCTGTTTAGATTCCATATATATATATGCTAGCATACAGTATTTGTTTTACTTTTTCTGACTTACTTCACTCTATGACAGACTCCAGATCCATCCACCTCCCTAAAAATAACTCAATTTTGTTTCTTTTTATGGCTAAGTAATATTCCATTGTATATATGTGCCACATCTTCTTTATCCATTCATCTGTCAATGGACACATAGGTTGCTTCCATGTTCTGGCTATTGTAAATAGAGCTGCAATGAATATTGTGGTACATGACTCTGTTTGAATTATGATTTTCTCAGGGTATATGCCCAATAGTGGGATTGCTGAGTCATATGGTAGTCTCTTTTAGGTTTTTAAGGGACCTCCATACTGTTCTCCATAGTGGCTGTATCAATTTACATTCCCACCAACAGTGCAAGAGGGTTCTTTTTCTCCACACCTTCTGTAGAATTTGTTTGTAGATTTTTTGATGTAGGCCATTCTGACTGGTGTGAGGTGATACCTCATTATAGTTTTGATTTGCATTTCTCTAATGATTAGTGATGTTGAGCATCCTGTCATGTGTTTTGTGGCAATCTCTATATCTTTCTTTGGAGAAATGCCTATTTAGGCCTTCTGCCCATTTATGGATTTGGTTGTTTGATTTTTTTAATATTAAGCTGCATGAGCTGCTTGTAAATTTTGGAGATTAATCCTTTGTCAGGTACTTTGTCAGGTACTTCATTTGCAAATATATTGCAAATATATTTTCCATTTCTGAGGGTTGTCTTTTTGTCTTGTTTATGGTTACCTGTGCTGTGCAAAAGCTTTTAAGTTTCATTAGGTCCCATTTGTTTATTTTTGTTTTTATTTCCATTTCTCTAGGAGGTGGATCAAAAAGGATCCTGCTGTGATTTATGTCATAGACTGTTCTGTCTATGTTTTCCTCTAAGAGTTTTATAGTGTCTGGCCTTACATTTAGGTCTTTAATCCATTTTGAGTTTATTTTTGTGTATGGTGTTAGGGAGTGTTCTAATCTCATTCTTTTACATGGAGCTTGTCCAGTTTTCCCAGCACCACTTATTGAAGATGCTGTCTTTTCTCCATTGTATATTCTTGCCTCCTTTATCAAAGATAAGGTTATCATATGTGGGTGGGTTTATCTCTGGGCTTTCTATCCTGTCCTATTGATCTATATTTCTGTTTATGTGCCAGTACCATACTCTCTTGATTAGTGTATCTTTGTGATATAGTCTGAAGTCCGAGAGCCCGATTCCTCCAGTTCTGCTTTGCTTTCTCAAAATTGCTTTGATTATTCAGGGTCTTTTGTGTTTCCATACAAATTGTGAAATTTTTTGTTCTAGTTCTGTGAAAAATGCCAGTGGTAGTTTGATAGGGATTGCATTGAATCTGTAGATTGCTTTGGGTAGTAGAGTCATTTTCACAATGTTGATTCTTCCAATCCAAGAACATGGCATATCTCTCCATCTGCCTGTATCATCTTTAATGTCTTTCATCAGTGCCTTATAGTTTTCTGCTTACAGGTCTTTTGTCTCCTTCAGTAGGTTTATTCCTAGGTATTTTGTTCTTTTTGTTGCAATGGTAAATGGGAGTGTTTCCTTAATTTCCCTTTCAGATTTTTCATCATTAGTGTATAGGAATGCAAGAGATTTCTGTGCATTAATTTTGTATCCTATACTTTACCAAATTCATTGATTAGCTCTGGTAGTTTTCTGGTAGCATTTTTAGGATTCTCTATGTATAGTATCATGTCATTTGCAAGCAGTGTCAGCTTTACATCTTCTTTTCCATTTTGGATTCCTTTTATTTCTTTTTCTTCTCTGATTGCTGTGGCTAAAACTTCCAAAACAATGTTGAAAAATAGAAGGGATAGTGGATAATCTTGTCTTGTTCCTGATCTGAGAGGAAATGGTTTCTGTTTTTCAGCATTAGGAATGATGTTGGCTGTGGGTTTGTCATATATGGTGATTATTATGTTGAGGTAAGTTCCTACTATGCCTACTTTCTCGAGGGTTTTTTCATAAATCGATGTTGAATTTTGTCGAAAGCTTTTTCTGCACCTATTGAGATGATCATATGGTTTTCCTCCTTCAGTTTTTTAATAAGATGTATCACATTGATTGATTTGCATATATTGAAGAATTCTTGTATTTCTGGGATAAACCCCACTTGATCATGGTGTATGATCCTTGTAATGTGCTGTTGCATTCTGTTTGCTAGTATTTTTTTGAGGATTTTTGCATTTATGTTCATCAGTGATATTGGCCTGTAATTTTCTTTCGTTGCGACCTCTTTGTCTGGTTTTGTTATAAGGGTATGGTGACCTCATAGGATGAGTTTGGAGTGTTCCTTCCTCTGCTATATTTTGAAGAGTTTGAGAAGGATATATGTCAGCTCTTCTCTAAACGTTTAATAGAATTTGCCTGTGAAGCCATCTGGTCCTAGGCTTTTGTTTATTGGAAGATTTTTAATCACAGTTTCAATTTCATTGCTTGTGATTGGTCTGTTTATGTTTTGTATTTCTTCTTGGTTCAGTCTTGGAAGGTTGTACTTTTCTAAGATTTGTCTGTTTCTTCCAGTTTGTCCATTTTATTGGCCTATAGTTGCTTATTGTAATCGCTTATGATCCTTTGTATTTCTTCAGTGCCTGTTGTTACTTTTCCTTCTTCATTTCTAATTTTATTGATTTCAGTCTTCTCCTTTTTTTTCTTGATGGGTCTGGCTAATCGTTCATCAATTTTTCTTATTTTCTCAAAGAACATGCTTTTAGTTTTATTGATCTTTGCTATTGTTTTCTTCATTTCTTATTCATTTATTTCTGACTTGATCTTGATGGCTTCTTACCTTCTCCTAGCTTTGGGTTTTTTGTTCTTCTTTGTGTACTTGCTTTAGGTGTAAGGTTATGTTTTTATTTGAGATGTTTCTTGTTTCTTAAGATTGTCTTGCTATAAACATCCCTCTTAGAACTGTTTTTGCTGCATACCATAGGTTTTGGGTCATCCTGTTTTCATTATCATTTGTTTCTAAGTATATTTTGATTTCCTCTTTGATTTCTTCAGTGATCTCTTGGTTATTTGGTAGTGTATTGTTTAGCCTCCATGTATTTGTATTTTTTACAGATTTTTTCCTGTAATTGATATGTATTCTCAGAGCGTTGTTGTTGGAAAAGATACTTGATATGATTTCAATTTTCTTAACTTTACCAAGGCTTGATTTGTGACCCAAGATATTATCTATCCTGGAGAATGCTCCATGAACATTTGAGAAGAAAGTGTATCCTGTTGATTTTAGATGGAATGTCTTATAAATATCAATTAAGTCCATATTGTTTAATGTATCATTTAAAACTTATGTTTCCTTATTTATTTTCATTTTGCATGATCTGTCCATTGGTGAATGTGGGGTGTTAATGTCTCCTACAATTATTGTGTTACTGTCAATTTCCCCTTTTATGGTTGTTAGCATTTGCCTTATGTATTGAGGTGCACCTATGTTGGATACATAAATATTTACAATTTACAATATTTACGTTCCTTCTTCTTGGATTGATCCCTTGATCATTATGGGGTGTTCTTCTTTGACTCTTGCAATAGTCTTTATTTTAAAGTCTATTTTGTCTGATATTAGAAGTGCTACTCCAGATTTCTTCTGATTTCCATTTGCATGGAATATCTTTTTCCATTCCCTCACTTTCAATCTGTTTATATTCCTAGGTCAGAAGTGGGTTCCTTGTAGGCAGCATATATACGGGTCTTGTTTTTGTATCCATTCAGCCAGTCTATGTCTTTTGGTGGGAGCATTTAACCCATTTACATTTAAGGTAGTTATCAATATGCATGTTCCTATTACCATTTTCTTAATTGTTTTGGGTTTGTTATTGTAGGTCTTTTCCTTCTCTTGTGTTTCCTGCCTAGAGAAGTTCATTTACCATTTGCCATAAAGCTGATTTGGTGGTGCTGAATTCTCTTAGCTTTTGCTTGTCTGTAAAGGTTTTAATTTCTCTGTCAAATCTGAATGAGATCCTTACTGTGTAGAGTAAGCTCGGTTTTAGGTTTTTCCCTTTCATCACTTTAAATATGTCTTGCCACTCCCTTCTGGCTTACAGAGTTTCTGCTGAAAGATTAGTTTTTAACCTTATGGGGATTCCCTTTTATGTTATTTGTTTTTTTATTTTCCCTTGCTGCTTTTAATATTTTTTCTTTGTATTTAATTTTTATAGTTTTATTAATATGTGTCTTGGCATGTTTCTCCTTCTATTTATCCTGTATGGGACTCTCAGTGCTTCCTGGACTTGATTGACTATTTCCTTTCCCATATTAGGGAAGTTTTCAACTATAATCTCTTCAAATATTTTCTCAGTCCTTTTCTTTTTCTCTTCTCCTTCTGGGACCCCTATAATTCAAATGATGGTGTGTTTAATGTTGTCCTAGATGTCTCTGAGACTGTCCTCAGTTCTTTTCATTCTTTTTTCTTTTTCTGCTCTGTGGTAGTTATTTTCACTATTTTATATTCCAAGTCACGTATCTGTTTTTCTGCCTTAGTTATTCTGCTATTGATTCCTTGTAGAGCATTTTTAATTTCATTTATTGTGTTGTTCATTATTGTTTGTTTCCTCTTTAGCTCTTCTGTGTCCTTGTTAAACGTTTCTTTTATTTTCTCCATTTGATTTCCAAGACCTGGAACACCTTTTCTATCATTATCCTGTATTGTTTTTCAGGGAGACTGCCTATTTCCTCTTCATTTGTTTGGTATGTTGGGTTTTTACCTTGCTCTTTCCTCTGCTGTGTGTTTCTCTGTCTTCTCATTTTGCTTAACTTACTGTGTTTGGGGTCTACTTTTCACAGGCTGTTGGTTCGTAGTTCCCATTTTTTTTGGTGTCTGCCTCCAGTTGGTAAGTTTGGTTCAGTGGGTTGTGTAGGCTTCCTGGTGGAGGGGACTGGTGCCTGTTTTCTGTTGGATGATGCTGGATCTTGTCTTTCTGGTGGGCAGGACTGTGTCCGGTGGTGTGTTTTGGGGTGTCTGTGACCTTATTATGATTTTTGACAGCCTCTCTCCTAATTGGTGGGTTTTTTTCTTGTCTTGTTAACTCTTTGGCATAGGGTGTCTAGCACTGTAGCTTGCTGGTCATTGAGTGGAGCTAGGTTTTATCTTTGAGATGAAGATCCTTGGAGAGCTTTCACTGTTTGATATTACATGGAGCCAAGAGGTCTCTTGTGCACAAATGTCCTGAACTCAGCTCTCCTACCTCAGAGTCACAGGCCTGACACTTGGTTGGAGCACGAAGACCCTGTCAACCACATGGCTGGTGCATTTTTCTATAATAACACTTAATTGCACTGTGTTGTAATCATCCACTTCTTGTTTTTTAGATTGTTAGAGCATCCTCTTCTTCACAGTTCCTAGCAAGGTGCTTAATAAAGGGTAGGAGTCAGTAGGTGTCAGCTGAAACTTCCTCTAGTAGCCCAGGCCAGTTGTCAAGCAGCACTCTAGCCCATTTTTGAGCAAGATTTAAGCATTTTAGATTCTGTTTAGTATTTGTTGAGAAATAATTTAATCAGTATTCACCAGAAATAACAGTAAATTAGGTATAAATTTATAATTAGTAGTGTTTAGATTAAAAACTATGGGAGCTTTAGGTGAACATTTGAGAATTTCTACATTATTTGATAAGTACTATTTATATTTCTTATGCATTTTATACTTTATTGTAGAAAACAGTTTCTCTGTAATAGAAAAGTGGTATTTAGAAATAATAATAAAAGATGTATTCAATTGTATAATATGGAAATAGTCTAGTTTGTTTATTGTCTTGAATGAGAGAGAATTTTCATGTTTCTCATGGAGATCATTTCCTGAGGAATGTGAAAACTGAATTATTTTACTGTTATATTTTGTATTTTTGTATTTCAGATACGGAGCATAGATTATGTCAGAGCCTAACATCGTAAAATCATTAACAATCATATACAAAGCATCACTTGTTAAATTGCTCTTTCTTTTTCTGCTTCATCTTTTCCTTCCCCCTCCCCCTCCCACTTACCAAATTATTTAAGACAAAAAAAGAATCATCTTAAAAGGAAGATACAACTGCAGACAAGAGAACTGGTTCTGTATTCAAGCTGTATATGTGCTAATTACTAAGAGCATGACTCTGGGAAAGATATTTAATTTCTTTATTTAAACCAATTTTCTCACTTGAAAGATCAGTTGATGATAATATCTATCTTTAAGGTTTGTTATGTGCTGTAGATTGAATGTCTGTGTCCCCCCAAAAATTCATATGCTGAATCCTAATTGCTATTGTGATGGTATTTGGAGGTGGTTTAATTTGGAGGTCTCTGCCTTCATGAATAGGATTAGTGTTTGGCTAAAAGAGATCCAGAGAACTCCCTTGTCCCTTTTCACTATATGAGGGCAGTGCCTATCTGAACAAGGAAAAGGGTCCTCACCTGACACTGAATCTACTGGTGCTTTGGTCTTGGACTTATTAGTCTCCAGGAAGATGAGAAATAAATTTTTGTTTATAAGCCACACAGTCTCTGGAATTTTGTTATAGCAGCTTAAACAGAACAGACTAAGACATAAGCATGAAATATTTTATATAAAGCACTTAACATAGTTACTGATATATAATAGAAACTCTAAAAATTCAAGCTGTTATACAGATGCTTTGTATAATAAGGTCAATGAATGGAGATGTAAATGGGGTATTCAGGAATAAGAAAAAAAGAGAAAGCAAAATACCAGTCCTAAAATGTAAAGTTTCTGTGTCTCAGAATAAAAATTAAGTCTGAGATACCTGACAAATCAAACAAAAAGGAGCCAAGAAGCAATATAATCATTCTTATTATACAAAAGGTGGAAACATGTCAGTTTATCAGCAAAAAAGATAATTATTTTTGATATCATATTCTAAAAAGTCTCAAAATTTCATATTATGGATATTAAGTAGCATAATGGATAGTTTCATTACCAAGTCCAAAGTTCTAATGCTCACCACACAACAACACGACAGGCCAATACGTCAAGAGAAAAATTGTTAAGGCAAGGAATAGTGACTTTATTCAGAAAGCCAGCAGGCTGAGAAGATTGTGGACTAGAGTCCCAATGAACCATTTTGCCCAAGTTTGGGTGTGAGATTCTTTTACAGAACAAAGAGGGGGAGGTGAGGATGTAAAGTAAAAAAAGGTGATAAGTTGTTGCAAATACTTCCTGGTTTCTGCTTTATTCTGGAGGTGATATGTTAATTTCTTCTTTCCTGAAGAAGCCATTCACAGATGGGCCTAGTCAGGATGTTTCCTGTGAGCTAAACAAAGGTATTTTAGCTCAGGCATGGGAAGCAGTGTTCTAGGAGATAGGCCATCTTGTATACTTTAAGCTACAGGCAACATCCCTTTAGTGATTAACTTGTATCAAAAACAGTAGAATACAAAGTTTAAAGTAAAAGTAACAGATATGGAGTCTGATTTGTTCTTTCCTATTACAGTTTTACTCTGAATGTAGAAGTAGATTTCATATGATTGTTCTAGAGGGATAATTTCATTGTAGTTGAAGACATGACAGGACAGAAAAGAGGATGTTCTGAAGAGCTAGACCATTGTGTTTCAAATACAAAGACTAACAAGCTAGAATTTGTTATATCTAGAGAAGGGTTCTTAAAGGGTTGCTCTCAAATCTGACTGATCATCAGTTTCACCTGGGTAACATTAAATAGAAGAGTTTCCCAGGTCCATCAAAGAGATATTCTAATTTTATAGATGGTGAGTGAGGCCCAGGAATTGGTCTTTTAAAAACTTGCCAGATGGGGCTCATAATCACCTCATTTTGGAACTGTAGTTTTCCTAAATTTTATTCTAAATATTATGTCTTTTAGCTAGGCTTTTGCTAGGCTTTAAAAAGCAGACATAAGATCTTACTTTCTGGTTGTTTACATCTTATGTTGCTGATTTAGGAAACATTGTTATATTGTGGGAACCACATGACCATGGGCAGTGTTGATTTTCCAATATGGTGGCTGTGTAGCCTGGATCATGTTTTCTGGTGGATTTCATCTGCACATGGCATCTTCCCTTCTTGGTAATGTAAGCAAAAACAAGATTCTTTTCACAAAGGATATCTGAAACTGCTTCAATACCTAGAAAAGTGATTGATTGAGATCTCAAAATTATACCCCTCTGAATACATCAGATTTTATGATGTCTTAGCAAAAAAATCAGAGAAGGTGCTGCATGTAACTTGCCATCACCACAAAAATATAAACCCCTGATTCTACCCTGCAGAACCTCCTAAGGAGCCTGCCAGGATGATTTAGATTCTAAATGTAGTTAGCCAAAGGAGTTAACTAAAAAAGTTAGGAATAATTTTTTACCATGTGTGAGGGTGTTACTGAGTCCAAGTTCATACTGCTCGTGAGAGATCAGGTGTTGGGGCAAGGAATAGCAACTTTATTTGGAAAACCAGCAGACTGAGAAGATGGTGGACTAGAGGCCCAAAGAACCATCTTACCAGAGTTAGAATTCAGGCTTCTTTTATATTAAAAGGAGAGGGGATGTTGCTGGTTGTTGTAAACTTCTTGGTGCCTGCCAAACCTCAGAGGGAATGTGATAATCCTTTGTTCTTGTAGTTGGCCACATAAGTCTAGTCAAGATGTTCCTGTAAACCTCCAACAAGACAAATGTTATTCTCTGTTCTGCAACTTTTTGTCTCTATATGAAGGAATGCATTATACCTTTAAAGGTCAAGCCTGGGAGGCAGATCCTTGAAAACGGGTTATCATATATTTTTAGGCTATAGGCAACATTCTTTTGACAAAGTTCCAAGCCAGCATGACTAAGCACAGACAACAGAGCACTAAGGCTCTGTACTTATCTGTAATATAAATTTACAGATTATATTAACATTGTATTATTTTAAAATAGCACACAGATGATAGCCTGTAGCTGACTCAAATGTTAATTCTTTATTGGGTTTCCTATGCCATTTTGAGACAGGCTGGGACCTGGGACATGGACCACTTTGCTGCAGTGCTTGCACCTGGATAAACATTTCCAACAGAATACAACAGAATACAAAGAAACTATAAGGGACTAAACATAACTGTACACATGCACAGTTGGGGCAAATTATGGACAACAAGATACAAAAAAGACCAAAAACCCAACAGTCACTTCTGAAGAGCCGGGAGCAAAAACAGGGTACTGGAGCAAAAGTAGCATAGTGCACATGCCTCCTGCACCCAACACCACCAAAGGGGTGGGCAGACCATCTAAGCCACCCCTCTGGCCCAACCCCTGGATCCACCTCTACCCTCACCCCATATGAGGAACCAGCTTGCCCCCACACTCAGGGAACAAGCAAGGAAACATTTTACTTGTTCTCACTCTCCTGCTGCAGTAGGAGCCCCATTAAACCCTTGCCTGAATTTCTTGTCTGACCTCTTATCAATTTCTATTGATTAAGGAAGGCCAAAAACCCTGGTCAGTAACAATTTGACTGTCAGAGACCACCTTGTTTTGTACTTAAAATATCTGTTTGAGACCAAAAGTTGAAAGTTGGAAATAAAATTCGGGAGGAATATATTGTTTCATTGAAATTCAATTTTTCTCTTAGATGTCCTTCTATTTAAAGCATTCTTCAGAAAACAGTCTTTATCTGTCAGTATGCTTAGTTTATTCTCAGAGTTGCATCATTTTGTATCTGAAAGGGCATGGTTATTTTGGAAACTTGGTGAAGTGGAAAGAGCATGGACTTGGAAGTCATATTAAATGGGATTGAAAACCCCATTCTGACACTTATCAGGTATGTAACATTTCCTGAACATCTAAAAACTTAAGGAAAGTGACACAAGCTTTTGTTGTTGCTGTGAATATTAAATTAATGTAGGTAAAATACCTATAATATTGTGAGTGATTAATCAATTGTTTTCTTTCCTTGGGTAATGTTTCTTTTCATGGAACAATTTCAGAAAGATCTCCAGTGGCAATTTTGATTCAAACAATATTAAAATCTTATCTAGTACCTATTTAAATTTCTGTGTAGTTTTTTTCCTACTTTTAACATGTATAATATTCACAGACATTTTCTAAATTTTAGACAATCTCTCCTAATTAAGGAACATAAAATACATTCTATTAAAACTAATTTATTTTCTGAAAACCCAATTTAGTTATTCAAAATTTTTTATTGAACTATAATTGATTTACAATATTATGTTTATTTCATGTGTACACCATAGAAATTCAGTATATTTACAGATTAAACTCCATTAAAGTTTATTATAAGATAATTTTTATAATTCCCTGTGTCACATATTATATGCTTGCTGCTTATCTATTTTATATAGTAGTTTGTATCTCTTAATCCCATATCCATAATTTACCCCTCCCCGTTTACCTCTCCCCTCTGGTAACCATTAGTTTGTTTTATATCTGTGAGTCTGTTTGTTTTGCATATACATTTATTTGTATTTTTTTAAATTCTGCATATAAGTGATATCAAACAGTATTTGTCTTTCTCTGACTTATTTCATTAAACATAATATTCTCTAGGTCCATGAACATTGTTGCAAGTGGCAGAATTTAATTATTTTTTATGGCTGAGTAATATTCCATACAATATTACTGACTGGCTTACTGCTATAGATAAAGCAGATGTAGTATATGTGTACATATACTACAACTGCTTTATCCATTCATCTGCTGATGGACATTTGTGTTGCTTCTCTATATTGGCTATTGTAAATAGTGCTGCTATGAACATTGGGGTGCATGTATCTTTTCTAATTAGTGTTTTCATTTTCTTTGGATATATACCCAGGAGTGGAATTGCTGGATCATATGGTCATTCTATTTTTAGTTTTTTGAGGAACCTCCATACTGTTTTCCACAATGGCTGCACCAATTTACATTCCCACCAACAATGCATGAGAGTTCCCCTTTCTCCACATCCTTGCCAGCATTTGTTATTTGTAGGCTTTTGGTGATAGCCATTCTGACAGTTGTGAGGTGATATTTCATTGTGGTTTTGATTTGTATTTCTCTAATAATTAGTGATGTTGAGCATTTTTCATGTGCCTATTAGCCATCTGTATGTTTTCTTTGGAAAACTGTCTATTCAGGTCTTCCCCATTTTTTGATTGGGTTCGTTATTTCTTTTGATATTGAACTGTTTATATATTTTGGCTATTAACCCTTTGTTGGTCATATTATTTGCAAATATTTATTTCCATTCCATAGGTTGTCTTTTTGTTTGCTAGGTAGTTCCCTTTGCTATGCAAAAGCTTTTAAGTTTAATTTAATTGTTTATTTTTGCTTTTATTTCTTTTGCTTTAGGAGATAGACCCAAAAAAAATATTGCTACTATTCATGTCAAAGAGAGTTCTGCCTATGTTCTCTTTTAGGAATTTTATGGTTTCAGGTCTTACACTTACATCCTTAATTCATTTTGAGTTTATTTTTGTATCTGGTGTGAGGTGATGCTCTAATCTCATTGTTCTTTATGTAGCTGTCCAGTTTTCCCAGCACCACTTGTTAAAGACACTGTCTTCTCTCTATTGCATATTCTTCCTCCTTTGTTACAGATTAATCAACCATAGATGTATGGGTTTATTTCTGGGTTCTCTATTCTGTTCCATTGATCTCTGTGTCTGTTCTTGTGTCAGTACTGTGCTGTTTTGACTACTATAGCTTTGTATTATAGTCTGAAATCTGGGAGGGTGATACTTCCAGATTTGTTCTTTTTCTCAAGTTTGCTATGGCAATTTGGGGTCTTTTGTGGTTCCACATGAATTTTAGGATTGTTCTGGTTCTGTAAAAAATGTCATGGGTATTTTGATAAGGATTGCATTAAATATGTAGATTGCTTTGGGTAGTATCATCATTTTGAAAACCCAATTATTGAAGTTATCTGAGAGGGCTGCATTTCTGAAACACTACAGTGCTTAAAGCTCCACATCTCTTCACTAATAGAGACATAGAGGTAATTTCTTTGTCATTGTCTTTACCTATACACTTGACTCTAGGACCAAGAAGCAAAGTCATCTCTACTTTACTATAGCTCTCTTAAGTGGTCAGATGACTGCGTATCCATAGAAGGAATAATAAAAGCTCCTAACACACTTCAATCATGACCCTAGAGTTTGTATGACATAAATAGGCATTAATAAAATTATTTTAATTAACAATTATTATTTACTATGAATATGAAAGTAAAATGGATTATTTATTATAAAAGGAAAAAAGACACTGTGCTTTAAATGTTTTAGATGCTCATTTGTTTTATTATTATTTTATTATTTTTATTTTTCTAAAATTTTTATTGGAGTATAGTTGATTTACAATGTTGTATTTGTTTCAGGTGTACAGCAAAGTCAATCTGTTATACATAAACATATATCCACTCTTTTTTAGATTCTTTTCCATATAGGCTATTACAGAGTATTGAGTAGAGTTCCCTGTGCTATAGAGGAGGTCCTTATTAGTTATCTATTTTATATATCCTGTGCATATGTCAATCCCAATCTTCCAATTTATGCTCCCACTTACCCCCTGGTAACCATATGTTTATTTTCTACATCTGTATCTCTATTTTTGTTTTGTAGATAAGTTCATTTGTACCCTTTGTTTTAGATTCCACATATAAGTGATATTATATGATATCTGTCTGACTTACCTCACTCAGTATGACAATCTCTAGGTCCATCCATGCTGCTGCAAGTGGCATTATTTCATTCTTTTTAAGGCTGAGTAATATTCCATTGTATATATGTAGCACATCTTTTTTATCCATTCCTCTGTTGATGGACATTTAGGTTGCTTCCATGTCCTGGTTATTGTAAATAGTGCTGCAATGAACACTGAGGTGCGTGTATCTTTCAAATTATGGTTTTCTCCAGATATATGTCCAGGAGTAGGAGTGCTAGATCATATGGTAGTTCTATTTTTAGTTTCTTTTAAAGAACCTCCATACTGTTCTCCATAGTGGCTGTACTAGTTTACATTCATACCAACAGTGTAGGAGGGTTCCTTTTTGTCCCTTCTGCCACAGTATTAATTGTTTGTAGACATTTTTGATGATAGCCATTCTGATCACTGGGAGGTGATACCTCATTGCAGCTTTGATTTGCATTTCTGTAATGATTAGTGATGTTGAGCATATTTTCATGTGCCTCTTGGCCACCTGTATGTCTTCTCTGGAGAAATGCCTATTTAGATCTTCTAATAGACCCAATTTTATTTATTTATTGTTTTACATCTTTATTGGAGTATAATTGCTTTACAATGGTGTGTTAGTCTCTGCTTTATAACAAAGTGAATCAGTTATACATATACATATGTTCCCATATCTCTTCCCTCTTGCATCTTCCTCCCTCCCACTCTCCCTATCCCACCCCTCCAGATGGTCACTAAGCACTGAGCAGATCTCCCTGTGCTATGCAGCTCCTTCCCACTAGCTATCTACCTTACATTTGGTAGTGTATACATGTCCATGTCTCTCTCTTGCTTTGTCACAGCTTACACTTCCCCCTCCTCATATCCTCAAGTCCATTCTCTAGTAGGTCTGTGTCTTTATTCCTGTCTTACCCCTAGGTTCTTCATGACATTTTTTTCTTAAATACCATATATATGTGTTAGCATACGGTATTTGTCTTTCTCTTTCTGACTTACTTCACTCTGTATGACAGACTCTAGGTCTATCCACCTCATTACAAATAGCTCAATTTCGTTTCTTTTTATGGCTGAGTAATATTCCATTGTATATATGTGCCATATCTTCTTTATCCATTCTTCTGATGATGGACACTTAGGTTGTTTCCATCTCCGGGCTATTGTAAATAGAGCTGCAATGAACATTTTGGTACATGATTCTTTTTGAATTATGGTTTTCTCAGGGTATATGCCCAGTAGTGGGATTGCTGGGTCATATGGTAGTTCCATTTGTAGTTTTTTAAGGAACCTCCATACTGTTCTCCATAGTGGCTGAACCAATTCACATTCCCACCAGCAGTGCAAGAGTGTTCCCTTTTCTCCACACCCTCTCCAGCATTTATTGTTTCCACATTTTTTGATAATGGCCATTCTGACTCGTGTGAGATGATATCTCACTGTAGTTTTGATTTGCATTTCTCTAATGATTAATGATGTTGAGAACTCTTTCATGTGTTTGTTGGCAGTCTGTATATCTTCTTTGGAGAAATGTCTATTTAGGTCTTCTGCCCATTTTTGGATTGGGTTTTTTGTTTTTTTGTTATTGAGCTGCATGAGCTGCTTATAAATTTCGGAGATTAATCCTTTGTCAGTTGCTTCATTTGCAAATATTTTCTCCAATTCTGAGGGTTGTCTTTTGGTCCTGTTTATGGTTGCCTTTGCTGTGCAAAAGCTTTGAAGTTTCATTAGGTCCCATTTGTTTATTTTTGTTTTTATTTCCATTTCTCTAGGAGGAGGGTCAAAAAGGATCTTGCTGTGATTTATGTCATAGAGTGTTCTGCCTATGTTTTCCTCTAAGAGTTTGATAGTTTCTGGCCTTACATTTAGGTCTTTAATCCATTTTGAGCTTATTTTTGTGTATGGTGTTAGGGAGTGATCTAATCTCATACTTTTACATGTACCTGTCCAGTTTTCACAGCACCACTTATTGAAGAGGCTGTCCTTTCTCCACTGTACATTCCTGCCTCCTTTATCAAAGATAAGGTGACCATATGTGTGTGGGTTTATATCTGGGCTTTCTATCCTGTTCCATTGATCTATCTTTCTGTTTTTGTGCCAGTACCATACTGTCTTGATTACTGTAGCTTTGTAGTATAGTCTGAAGTCAGGGAGCCTGATTCTTCCAGCTCCATTTTTCATTCTCAAGATTGCTTTGGCTATTCGGGGTCTTTTGTGTTTCCATACAAATTGTGAAATTTTTTGTTCTAGTTCTGTGAAAAATGCCAGTGGTAGTTGGATAGGGATTGCATTGAATCTGCAGATTGCTTTGGGTAGTAGAGTCATTTTCACAATGTTGATTCTTCCAATCCCAGAACATGGTATATCTCTCCATCTATTTGCATCATCTTTAATTTCTTTCATTAGTGTCTTATAATTTTCTGCGTACAGGTCTTTTGTCTCCTTAGGTAGGTTTATTCCTAGATATTAGACCCAATTTTTGGTTGGGTTATTTATTTTTTTGATATTGAGCTGTTTATTTATTTTGGAGGTTAATCTCTTGTCATTTGACTCATTGGCAAATATTTTCTCCCATTCTGAGGGTGGCCTTTTCGTTTTGTTTATGGTTTCCTTTGCTGTGCAAAACCTTTTAAGTTTAGTCAGATCCCATTTGTTTATTTTTGTTATTATTTTCATTACTCTAGGAGGTGGATTGAAAAAGATCTTACTCTGATTTATGTCAGAGTGTTCTGCCTATGTTTTCCTTTAAGAGTTTTATAGTATCTGGCCTTATGTTTAGGTCTTTAATCCATTTTGAGTTTATTTTTGTATTTGGTGGGAGCCCCTTCTAGTAACTGCAGAGGCAGGAGCTGGCAAGTGGTGGTGACCGACTGGGGCATGCATGCTTGCTCAGGCAGGAGGCGGGTAAGGCAGCACTGACTGGGGCGTGTGCACTCTCTTTGGTGGGAACCCCTCCTAATGCCTGCGGAGGTAGGGACTGGTGTGTGAGGAGAGAGGCTGTGATGGCAGCCCTACCTTTCGCACCTCACTCAACCATGGTGACTCGCTTCTATGGCAGTCCGGGCTTTTTCCAGGAGCATTCCTGGTTGTGGAGCTCATCACTCCCATCCCCTCAGGCTGTCTCTGTGCAGCCAATAGCAGTCCTCTCCCCAGGTCTGCTCTATAAACCCCACATTACAGTACTCAGCCCCTGTCAGCACTGTAGGGCATCCCCATCTCAGGCTGGGACTCATAGGTGTGTGGCACGGGCCATCCGTGTAAGTCGGCTCTGTCTGGCCTGCCATAGACCAGCTGCTGCACTTTCCTTCGATAGTCTCCAAAGCTCCCCTTCTATCTTCACTGATCTCCCCACCAGTGAGAGGGCTTCCGTGGGTGCAGGAACATCTCCTCTCCTTCAGCTCCCCACAGGGGTGCGGGTTCCATCCTGTTTCCTCTTTCCTTTTTCTATCTTTTCTCTGTTTCAACCTACCTGGTTATGCTGGGATCTTTTCTTGTCCTTTTAGTTGTACCAGGTCCTCTTCTAGTGTTCAGCAGGTACTCTGTGCAAATTGTTCCATTTGTAGATGTATTCTTGATGTACTTGTGGGGAGAGGTGAACTCTGGGTCCTCCTATTCTGCCATCTTGACCTCCCCCTCACTCATTTCACTGTGCTGTAAGTTTAAGTAAGAGCAGAGTATTAGTACCAGTTCTTCTACATATTAGTTATTTAACATTGTCAATCACTATACTTATCCAAGCCTCAGGAGCTTTTTTCACCATGTGAGGAGATAGGTACTTGTATTATGCCCATTTTACAGACAAAGAAACAGGTTTTGTGAAGATAAGTAACTTGTCAAAAGTAACCAGGTAGGAAAATATGAAGCAGGGAATTTAATGCAGGTCTTTCTAACTAGATCCTTAACTCGCAACTAACTTCTATACTTCATAACAACATGAACAGTTATGTTGAATTCTCTTTACTCTGCCAATCATATAGGGAAGAAAAAATTTAAAAGAAAGTTATGCAATCATCTGGGAATTTTTCAAAGAAAAATCAGTCCATTGTACAACTTACTCACAACATTCCAATTATATGGTCACCAACTGAATTTTTAAATAAAATCATTTTTTAAAAACATATTTTCACTCAGACTATAGAATTAGAAGTGACATTAAAATTATCTTTGCTAGTCTTATATAACTTTAAAGCTAGGAAGAAGTAACAAGATTTCTTCAAAAATAAAATGAAATGGATGATACATGGCATTCTAGAATTTTATTTAGGAATCTGAGGAGAGCCACATATAGAAATGGCAGTAGTACATCTATTAAAAATGTTCAGCAATTCCACTCTTGGGTATATATCTGATAAAAACAAAAGCACTAATTCAAAAAGATACATACACCCTGATGTTTGTAGCACCATTATTTACAGTTGCCAAGATATGGAAGCAACAACCTAAGTGTCCATCAATGGATAAATGGATGAAGAAGATGTATGTATTATATAATATATATACATTATATATTACACACACACACACACACACACACACACACACACACACACAGAGGAATATTACTCAGTCATGAAAAAGAACTAAATTTTGCCATTTGCAGCAACATGAATGGACTTGGAGGGCATTATGCTAAGTGAAATAAGTCAGACAAAGACAAATACTGTACGATATCACTTATATGTGGAATCTAAAAATACAGCAAACCAGTGAATAAATCAAAAAAGAAGAAGATTCACAGATATAGAGAATAAACTGGTGGTTAGCAATGGGGAGAGGGAAAAGGGGAAGAGCAATATAGGGCAGGGGAGTAAGAGGTACAAACTATTAGGTATAAAATATGATACAAGGATACATTGTACAACACGGGGAATATAGTCAATATTTTATAATAATAGTAAAAGTAGTATAACCTTTAAAAGTGTGAATCACTATATTGTACACCTCTAACTTATATGATATTGTACAGCAACTATACTTTAATTTAAAAAAATAAAAGATAAAAAATAAAATAGTTGTTCAAAACATTTGGTACTTGTGTGGTGACAGGTAAAGAGAAGACTGAATTTTAGTCAGATTTGTCTTGGAAAGCCTAACATAGCACCAGGCAAACTTTGTTATAACAGTTATTTCCTGGTCACTTGAAGGGTGTTAAACACTTTGCCTGGGCCTTTACATGTATGGATATTGAATGAAGGGAAGGAAAGAAGCATGATAAGTGTATCTCATAAAATAATTGAAACAAAATTTAAATAAAATTTGGTAAGTTCAAGAAAAGCTATAATTTTTGTATATAAGACATCATTTTTATCAAACCACCTATTTATTAGCTCACCCAGGGCAGAAATCTGGTTATGGTTAATTCAGTTCTCTGTTCAGAGTCTCACAAAGCTGACATCAGTGTTGGGTGTACTATATTCTCATTAAATGCTTGAGATCCTCTTCCAAGTAACTGGCTGTAGGCAGAATTCAGTTACCTGTAGTCATCTGTTTGAGGTCTCTGTGTTCTTGCTGGCTGTCAGCCTGGAACCTCTCTCAACTGATGGAGGCTGCCCATAATTCTTTGCCCATAGCAAGTCTCATATGTAGTCCACATATGGGCTAATAAGCAGTCCACTGCATGAATCTTTGCTTTCTTCCAAGCCAGTCTGAGCATGCCTCTCTGATTTCTCCTTCTGTGACCAGCTGGAGAAAACACTGCTCATTTAATTGGATCAGTCCACACAGATAATCTCTGTATCTTAAGGTCAACTGATTTCAGACCTTAATTATATCTGCAAAATGACTTCACACCAGTACTTATACTACTGTTTGATTCAATTACTGGGAGAAAGAGTGTGTACACCAGGGGTGGGGAAATTTGAAAGCCATCTTGGAATTCTGTGTACCACAAGGCCTATATTTGAAGTCATTTTTCTAGTAGCGATCATTCAAGTTTTCAAATTCTAGAGAGCAGATGGACCTCTTGATTGTCAAAAGTAAACGTGTACAGACATATTTTTTTTATAGTGAAGTATTAAATATTTTAAACTAAATTTAATGATATCTGAAGGCTGTTCAAATACTAATTTGGTAGCTCAGCAGGTAACAAAATCAGTCTATGATGTTAACTGAAATTAAAGATAGAAAAAAAAAGATGCTCTCTGGCTGGATTAAAACTTTGATCAATCTAAAACACCTATTATATTTTAAAATAGTTTAAGTATTTGGTTATTTACTTATAGCATGCTCTTATATAAATGTTCTATTTCAAAGTGCACTATGTTCAAATGCACCAATGAGCAAGTTAGTAGATCTCTTTCTAAATGCATATACTTCTCTAAATTAAACATTTTATTGTAAAGGCTTTTAAATAATTTTTTTTGCATTTACAATAAATGTTTTTAACATATGAAACACTTCTATGTACAGTTAGTAACCATTATGTAAATAATTATTAATTTTAAATCTCTGGAAGGAAGTGCATCAACCATTTATGGTTTTGTTAGAATGGTGACAAAACTAAAGTTTTCTCAAATATTAAAATTTTTAAATGTACTTTAACTATTTTAGTAATGGAAAAATTTAAAATAACCCTCTTAAAAAATTTTTTTAACACAAACTCTCTTTTCTCTATTAAAAGGATTCGTTTGATATTACAGTTAAAGTACATATGTATTAAATTCATCTTATCAAAAATTTATATTTGATTTTTTTTTTTTTTTTTTTTTTTTTTTGCGGTACGCGGGCCTCTCACTGTTGTGGCCTCTCCCGTTGCAGAGCACAGGCTCCGGCTGCACAGGCTCAGTGGCCATGGCTCACGGGCCCAGCCAGTCCGTGGCATGTGGGATTTTCCTGGACAGGGGCATGAACCCGTGTCCCCTGCATCGGCAGGCGGACTCTCAACCACTGCACCACCAGGGAAGCCCCTATATTTGATTTTTTAAAGATATAATAATCAATTTTTCTTTCCTACAGTAATATTTCTATCATTGGTAAATTCAAAGGGGACCATAGGTGACTTTACTGATCATTGATGTCAGATGGTTGGCATTTGAAACATGAAAGTCTTTATAACTGACAAGAAATAAACTTTTAACCAGTTCACTGAAGCATAGACATTTACTGAGCCCCTTCTATATGTTCAGAACTATGCTAAGTGTTTAGCAAGTGAAGAAAATGCTAAGAACCTTGTATTTTATGGTCTTAGATATTTATATTGTTTCTACATACTAAGATATCTTCATGTTACTTAGTTCTTAATTGCCAGTTCCAATCAATACGTTTCTATACTCATGTAAAAATCCCCCCCTCCTTTGAGATTTGGCCCTACATGGTCATGCTGTACTATCGATTTTACACGTTGCTAACATTGCTAAGTCCATAATTTTCTTTTCATGTAATGTCTTTGCCAGGGATTGGTGTCAGAACCTCACTGGCATCACATAATGAATTGAGAATGTGTATTATTTCTCTATTTTCTGATTGTGTGTATAAATTTTTTATTATTTCCTTTTAAAATATTTGATAGAATTTACTAATAAGGCTGTATATGCCTCATAGTTTCTTTGTGTGGAGGGTTTGAAAATAAATACAATTTCCTTGAAAACTCTAGGGTAACATATATTTATCAGTTTTGCTAAGCAGTGTTTTGAAAGGAATTTATCCAGTTCATCTAAGTTGCTGTATTTTTTGGCATTTGTAATATATTCTTATTATTATTTTGATAGCTGTGGGGTGGATACTTACTCTTTTTCATGATATTAGGAATCTGCTTCTTTTATTTCAGAGCAATTAATTTTATTATTATAATTATTTTAAAAACTTTAAAGTTTTTTTTAAATTCTTAAAAAAGAATTCTTCATTTGTGGACATTTCATTGATTTCTGCTTTTTATTACTTCTAAGTGTTTAATTTGCTCCTTTTTTGGTAGCTTTTAAAATAGAAACTTAGATCATTAAATCTAAGCTTGTCTTCATTTCTAATGTAAACATTTAAAGCTATAAGTTTTCCTCTAAATAATGCTTTAACTGAATTTTATAAATTTTAATATTTTGTATTCTCCTTATCATTTTGTTTGAAGCATTTTCTGGTTTCACTTGTGACTTATTCCTTGATACATGCTTTATTTAAAAGTGTATTCCCAATATTTGTGGTTTGCCTATCTATCTTATTGGTTTTTAATTTAATTTCTTTATTTCAGAGAGCATTCTTGTACGGTTTCAATCTTGGGAAATTTGTTGAGACTTGTTTTATGGTCCAGTAAATAGTCTATCTTGTAGACATTTTCACGTGCAATGGGACTCCTTCACCTTAATTCTTGACTTCTCTGCCAGCCCTGAGCTCTTTCCTAATGAACCACAAGTAAGTAAAGCTATGACTTTTCTGCCACCTCTTAGTGTGAGTAAATTGATGAGTGACCTAAAGTAGAAAGCTGCACACTCTTAAATCTCCCCAAGCACAATTCCTGACTTTCAAAGATAGATGCATGTATTAGGGTTCTCCAGAGAAACAACCAGAAGGACAAAGATATAGATATAGATAAAGGTATAAATAGATATATGAATTGACTTACACAATTATGGAGGCTGAGGAGTCCCACAATCTGCCATCTGCAAATTGGAGAACCAGGAATGTTGGTGGTGTAATTCAGTCCTAGTCTGATGCCTGAAAACCTGTCTGAATCTGAATCTAAGAAGTAGGAGCATCCATGTCCTAGTGCAGAAGAAGTTGATGTCCCAGGTCAAGCAACAAGAACAAATTAGTCCTTTCTTCACCTTTTTGTTCCTTAATGCTTTTAGCATACTGAATGTTGTCCACCCTTCATTGGTGAGGGTGATCTTCTTTACTCATCTACAAATTCAGATATTAATCTCATAAATTGGGAGATTAGGATTGACATATACACACGACTGTACGTAAAATAGATAACTAATAAGGACCTCCTCTATAGCACAGAGAACTCTACTCAATACTCTGTAATAACCTATATGGGAAAAGAACCTAAAAAAGAGTGGATATATGTATATGTATAACTGATTCACTTTTCTGTACACCTGAAACTAACACGACATTGTAAATCAATTTACTCCAAAAAAAATTAAAAAAAAAACCCAACAAATGCTAATCTCTTCAAGAAACACCTTTACAGACACCCCCAGAAATAATGTTTTACCAGCTATCTGGGAATCCCAAGCTGACACATAAAATCATCACAATGTTTTTACAGATTTTGCCTGATTTTGTTCATTTTTCATTGCCTTCAAATAGTGGTTTAGTTTTGTATATTTTGCCCATATTTTATAATTCTATTCTGTGGGAGGATAATTCCAATCAAACTACTCCACCATTACCTTAGTTGGTCTAATTTTCTTATTTCAGATATCGGTTTTTTTCTATTTCTAGTATTTCCATTTGTTCATTTTGTCCCCTTTTAAAAAAAGTTTTCTCACTACACACCTGTTAAAAAATGTCTAAAATCCAAAACATTAACAAAATTAAATACTGACAAGGATGTAGGAAAATAAATTCTTGTTCATTGCTGCTGGGAATGAAAAATGGTAATTCCACTTTGGAATAGAGTTTGGCAGTTTTTTACAAAACTAAACATATTTTTTACTATGTGATCTAGCAATTATACTCGTCGGTATTATCAAGTTAAAAAAATGCACAAAGTTAGAGTTGCGAGTTAAGTTTTATTGGGGGCAAAATGAGGACTGCAGCCCGGGAGACAGCATCCCAGATAGCTCTGAGAAACTGCTCCGAGGAGGCAGGGGGGAATGTCAGTATATATGAGATTTTAGTGAAGGGGGAATACTTGCAATCAGGCACATATGTTTTGCAGAAGGTTTCTGCTAGTCTTGTGAAGGTTACTGCTAGTCACAAGGGGCAGTGGTCATCATGAAGGATTTTGTTGCTTTTCTAAATATGAGGAGATACAAGAATTAGGCTCATAAAATTGGCTCCTGAAAATATCTAACTATCTGAAGACCTGTTCTGCCAGTTTTTCCCAGAGCACAGAGTGCCTCATTTCTGCTCTCCATCTGAACTCCTTTCAGGGCTGTTAAAAGTCAGCAGCTGCAGCAGCACATGACTTAATCCTTGTAGAGGTAGATCGCAAGTGCCAATGGAAAATGCCAATTTGTAGTTGACAGGGCCCCCTCATGGTCATAAATTCAACCATGCTTTGGGAGGCATTTCATGACCATTTCATCCCATGGTGCTAGGAAGGCTCATTCCTAGGTGTGGCAAAGATTTCACTGATAGGCCACTCAGTGTGTTATTACTGGGCTGGGTCTTATCAACAAAGGTCTCTGGACCACCTGTATTCCTAGTCTGTTATGGTCCAGGAAAAAATTCTGTCTTGATGCATCTTCCCATATCTAGAGTTACATTATTACAATCATTGATCTTATATAAAACTATGTGTTTTTTTGGAGGCTCAGTCACACATTTGGTAATGCAAGAAACAACAATCTTGCAAAACAGGCAAACTACAAGTAACATAACTAGCAGTATTACCAAAGTCATAAGTGAAAATTAAGCCAGGAACTTCCATTAGGTGCAGCCCAGTATATCCTCAAGTCGTCTGACTTAGTCTGTTCTGTACCAATCTTTACCTTTCAGGTAAATTATACTTTGAGACTGTCCATAAGGCTCCCAGCCCAATTTCCTAGTGTTACTAGGCTGGTTATCCTAGTACAACTTAATTGTTTCCAAGATAAAGGGAGACGTTAAAATGTAAATGACCATAGACTGTTGTTAACCACATAAATCCATCCCATAATTGTGGGAGGTTTTATTCCTTGGCTGAAATTTTGCTTGTTGCTCTGATTGAGCTTGAGTAACTTTAGAGGAAAATTCTTTTTTTTTTATGGCCAGTGTCAGAGCAGGTATTATTAATTGTCTAGGTGAGGGGATCCCCTGAACAGGACTATAATTTCTTTCTTCTAAAATAAATTTCTAAGGGCCATCCAATTAAAGCCTTGGAGTAGGGAAATCCACCAGGGTAATCCAGAAGTATTAGACACAGGTAATTGGCCACAAACCCAACAACTGGATTAATTTTTAAAACTAGCATAGGATTGTGTCCATGATATAAAAAACATTTGATTTATATGCAAAGATCCAAGAAGTCAAGAAAACATTATAAATGATCATATGAGTCAGGTCCAGCATCTTGGGTAAGCTGTCTACTTCTGATGTCGTCTTCTCATCCCGGTGTAAGTGTAGTTTCCTCAGTTTGAGCATCATTTAAAGGTGAGTTTGAGGTCAGCAGTCCTCTCTATACACCAGTCCAGTGCAGGGACCCTTTTTAAGTGGGAAATATGAATCCAAGAGTGAATTCCCTTTAGTTTTGCTACACATGAGCTAGTTAACAGTACCTGGTGAGGGCCTTTCCATCTGGGTTGTAGTGAATCCTTTAAATGATGTCTTTTCCAATATACATAGTTCCCTGGCTGCAGGTCATGGGACATCTGATCTTCATACTAAGATAGATTACTGAGATACGCTTTAGGAACAAACTTAGAGTGTCCTTTTAATAATTCAATTTAACTTTACATTAATATAATGTAACAGCAAGGGACTGTCCGGGAAGTTAGTAAATATAGACCTCCATTAACAAAACTGGGATTCAACATTCATTGAAACATTTTCTCTCTAAAATTACCCTCATTGCTACCAAATATAACCAAATTAAGACTAATTTGTTTGCAAAATAAATCTGGTCTCAATAAACTTGTTAATTACTTATATAACTATAATTGATCATGTAGGCTTTTGCTGACTGAAACTTTATAAGGAGTCTCAGACTGGACTTTTAAAAGACTTCTCAGGGCTAGGAAAGTCATGCCAAGGGCTTATCACAGATTTCACCTAACAAATTTAGGTGAATTCCTCCCTTTTCAAGGTCCCCAAAATGCCTTAAGTTTTCTATACCTGTTAATGAGGTAACATTCCTAATTTATCTGATAAAGCTGCTGGGAACCTAAGAGGTTCCAACCTCTGGAGGGAGCAGATAGAGATAAAAATAAGTGTTTCAATCCTGCTTACAAAGTATAATTTACCAAATTACTGTAAGTCATAATTAGTTTGAGAGGAAGGTTTTCCTTACACCTGGAAAACACAGATTTAAATCAGTTATTTTTCAAATAGAAACCATAAAAATGTATAACCATGTTCACCAGTTCACTCAGTCTTGTGTAACTAACTCTTTTTGTTAAGAGTTCATGAAGCCATCAGGTTTCTCATTAGGATTCTTAATTTCTTACCCAGTTCAGTATTATGGTCTGAAAGTCAGAAACTTACATTTATCCAAGAGTCCTTTTTATAAATCTTCTTGAAGAGGAAGCATTTTTGCAAAAGCATTAGAATGAAACTGTTAAGTGTCTCTACTGACAAAAGACTTAAGAAGGCACATTCAGAATGTAATTACAATGCAACTGACAAAGAAACTTGGTTACTGCTGTAACATACAACCCTTTAAGATAATAACTAGAATTATGACTGATAACATTTTACCAGAACATATCAGAATTTTAGGAACTCCATATAATTTCTAGAATATCTATATTAATAACATTTACCATGCACTAAAACCTAAGATTTATTACTCATTTGACAATACTTCCCATGTAACTTAATGTACAAAATTAACCTAGTATATATCTCTCTTTGGGATGTTTCAGGGGTCCTTTGAAGCATTCCAAAGTTAACTAGAGGTAAAAAGGACTTCATTAGAATTAGGAAGTTTTGTCAAAACATATCAAAAAGGGTTTAGAACACTCAGTCAGATAGGATCACAGGTTACTGTGAAAAAACAGTTATTCACTTAACCAAAGTAACAATAAAAGATTTCAAAAGCAAATACAGAACAGATCACTTAAAAGGTAAAGAAACTTGAAATCTGTTATCAAAGGCAGTTCAACATTTTAAGAAATCTTGTCCTCTTAAGAGAGAGAGAAGCCAAATTCAAGTTTTACACTTGCTTACTTTTAAAGTTCATTTACTCAATTAAATTTATTTTAAACTTAGTTAATCCTGACCATGCACAAAACTCTTTTCTTGGAGTCTACTTTCGACAAACACTTTTGTCACTTTCTGTATCCATCACAGCCACCTGTAAGTCAGACCTACTTCCTTTTCCCTTAATAAAATTCAACTCTATTACTCATGCCATCTCTACTGAAAACACACATCCTACTTTCCTTAAGCAACCATGAACTGTCCTTTATATTAGCATTCTGTAGACTGGTGAACATAAATACCAGTGATAATTTCTAAAAACATGTGCTTACTTTAGAGAGCATGGCACCAAACATACTCATTAATAGTCCAAACTATCTTTGGTTTCTAAGAGGAAGCCAGTGTTCAGTAATTAATGGTTCAGTATCTTATTTTATTTGGTAATGACCTAGCTATTCAATAAGCTTCCACCACTTAATTTAGCACAACTCTAGAATTTCAAGTTACCAGAATCTGGAGAGACTATTTTGGATAGACATTCCTAAAGCATAATTATTCTTAATAGAGTTTATCTAAAAGCTCTTATCTCATTTATATTTTCTTTCCTTAAAAGTTTCTTCACATCAAGTTACTTTCCTTGCTGACAAATTTGTAACAGATATAACAAGATTTTATTTAGCTTATATTACACCTAGGCACAATAAAAGTATTATACTTAATGTTGATGACTCTAAAATCATGTCTATATTAATTAGATCAACAAACATTAATACCAGATATTAATTTAATACTGAATATTTCAGGTTCACGTGAACCTGAAATTTATTTAGCTTAATTTCTCTTGTATTTAGAATTGTTTAATTTGTAAGTGCTTACTTTTCTTTAAGCCAATTAAATAAAGCTCATTTACAAATTAACTACAGCAATATTATCCAAAGAAAAAGACACATGCTGAGACATACATGTATCCAGACAGACACAATAAGAAATCTAGCTGCATTTTCTAAACTTAGTCATGAATCAGATATCATAATATAAACTCATTAGTTTATAAATAACAGTTGGAATAAGAAACAATTTTAAAGGCTTCTTCCAGTTCTTTTTTTTTTCTTTTTCTCAATCTCAGGAATTAGAGATGGTCTAGATAAGATAAGTATCCCTGAGAGCTCTGGTCTCAAGGCACAGGGAGAGAAAATCAGGTTCTCCTAGTAGGACTTATTCCCTTAGGGTCAGACTTCTGAAGAGAATTTTTTTTTTTCCTTCAAGCTATCTTTCTCTACTGGTTGGCAATTAAATGGTGTCGGTTAACCTTCGACTGACATTGTGTATTTAATTGGCATAATTGAAGCTTCATAATTTTTGTAGATACCCCCTTTTCTTTCTTTTTAATGGTTTTGAAAAGTTGGTCTGATATAGTTTCAAGAAATTAATTATTGATTTCCCGCAAAGAAGTTACTCTATCATTTCCTCTTTTAGAAGCTTCTAGATACCAATCAAAGTATGCATTCCATTCAGTCTGACCTTACAGCAGGCTGTTTTTCTCTAACTGTGCATGCAAAAATATTAATTTTGGAATATCAAAAGAACCTCAATTTGGTCATTTTAGGTTGTGATCTCCTTTAGTATAATTTCCCCAATTAAGTAGGTACTTGCAAGTATGAGTTTTTGTATGTACATAATCCTGGCTGAGGTGTTAGTCAGAGACTGGCTTTCTGAAGTCGCTTGTTGCTGTGCTTGAGAGGCTCTATTTCCCATTTTAAGGTTGAATTTGTCAGGGATAAAATTTACTAGTGAAATTGTGTTGCGGGCCAGTGTGCTGCTTGTGAGTTTAGCTCCTCTAGGCATCGCCCCAGAGTCGTTTCAGCCCTCTTATCTGTCTCAGTTTCTCCCTTTGGTCGTCTAAGACCACCATAGGTGCTCCGATCGCTGAATGGCCAATTCTTATCCAGGACCCCTGGACGAGCAAGCGTTTTTAATTAATGAGTGGTTTTCCCTACGGGACCACCGCACAGTATGAGGACTCTGCCTCCACACTCCTGTAAATTTCTCAGTCACCTGAGAAAGCCGTAATCGGCCAGGAGGAGTCTTGTCCCTTTTCTTCAGAGCAAAGTTTTCATGGTATATCTTCACTTTTATCCTGACAAATTCTATTAAGGCAGCCGAATTGAGGAAAAGCATCAGATCAGCCTCTTACCTAATCGCTCAGCACAGACCACTCAGTCTCCTACAACTGAGCAAACCCTGGTATTTCAACCAGGGCCCCCCCACCCCCGGTATCTTTCAACCAAGCCCCACCCAGTATCTTTCCACTGGGTGGGTATTTCCCTGGTATCTTTCAACTAGGCCCCCTCCCCCAGTATCTTTCAACTGGGAGGAGGCAGGTACCTGCTACACCACCAAATAAAACTCAGGATCATCAACCAATATGGGAGATCGAGAACCAGGAGAGACTTACCCAAATTCGTCTGGACTCTCTGAAGAGGCGGATGGGCACAAGGGGCCTCTGCTGGTACCAAGGCTCTGGTTCTTCATAGAGTTCAGGTAAAGGAGAGAAGTCCACTCTGGGTCCCTTATTCATGGTCACCATAAGTATCAAAAAAAATGCACAACGTGAGAGCTGAGAGTTAAGTTTTATTTGGGGCAAAATGAGGACTGCAGCCCGGGAGACAGCCTCCCAGATAACTCTGAGAAAGTACTCCTAGGAGGCAAGGGGAAAGGTCAGTATATATGTGATTTTGGTGAAGGGGGAGTACATACACTCAAGCATATATTTTTTGCAGAAAGTTTCTGCTAGTCTCATGAAGGTTACTGCTAGTCACAAGGGGCATTGGTCATCATGAAGGATTTTAGTGCTTTTCTAAATATGAGGAGATACAAGAATTGGGCTCATAAAATTGGCTCTTGAAAATATCTAACTATCTGAAGACCTGTTCTGCCAGTTTTTCCCAGAGCACAGAGTGCTTCATTTCTGCTCTCCACCTGAACTCTTTTCAAGGGGTATTGAAAGTCAGCAGCTGTAGCAGCACATGATTTAATCCTTGTAGAGGTAGATCGTAAGTGCCAGTGGAAAATGCCAATTTGTAGTTGACAGTATTTACCCATATGTCCACATAAAAGCCTGCACATGGATGTTTATAGCAGTTTTATTCATAATGGCTAAACCTTGGAGGCAACCAAGGTATCCTTCAGTAGGAAAATAGGTAAATAAGCTGTGGTTCATTCAGACAATGGAATATTATTTAGCACTAAAAAGAAGTGAACTGGACTTCCCTGGTGAGGCAGTGGTTAAGAATCTGCCGGCCAATGCAGGGGACATAGGTTCGAGCCCTGGTCCAGGAAGATCACACATGCCATGGAGCAACTAAGCCTGTGTGCCACCACTTCTGAGCTCGTGTACCTAGAGCCCGTGCTCGGCAACAAAAGAAGCCACTGCAATGAGAAGCCCATGCGCCGCAACAAAGAGTAGCCCCTGCTCGCCACAACTAGAGAAAGCCTGCTTGTAGCAAGGAAGACCTAACACAGCCAAAAATAAAATAAATTAATTAAATAAATAAATAAATAAATAAATAAATAAAATACCATGAAAAGATACGGAGGAAACTTAATTGCATATTACTAAATGAAAGAAGCCAATTTGAAAAGGCTACATATTGTGCAATTTCAGCTACATTACATTCTGGAAAAGGGAAAACTATGGAGACAGTAAAAAGATCAGTGGTTGCCAAGCCTTTGAAAGGAGAAGGGGGTAAATAGGTGGACAGAGGATCTTTGGAGCAGTGAAACTACTTTGTCTGATACTGTAATGGTAGGTATTACATTTGTCCAAACCCACAGAATGTACAACATCAATAATGACCCTAACGTGAACTATGAAATTTGGGTGATTATGACCTGTCAATGTAGGTTCATTTTAGCAAATGTACTGCTTTGGTGAAGAATTCTGATAGTGGGTAAGGCTATGCATATGTGTGGGCAAGGGATACATGGAACTCTGTTCTTTACATTTAATTTTGTTGTGAACTTAAAACTGCTGTAAAAGAATTAATTCTATTTTTAAAAGTTTCCACTTCTTTCTTTAAATTTGACATATCTTAATGCATTATATCCATCTTCTCTTATAGACTCTTTAATACAGTTGACCCTTGAACCATGTGGCAGGGAGGAGGTGGGGAAGCAGTTTACAGGCTTCCATTCTGCACGGTCAAAAATTCCACGTATAGTTGGCTTTTTGTATACATAGTTCCCCCGAATCCAGATGGATCTGTGGATTCAACCAACGACATATTATGTAGTACTATAGGATGTGTTTATTGAATAAACTTTGCATATAAGTGGATTCGTGCAGTTCAAACCCATGTCATTCAAGGGTTAACTGTGTATTTATCATAGCTGGTTTAAAGCCCTCCTCATACAATAACAATATCTTGATCATTTTTGAGTCTGTTACTATTGACAATACTTTCTCTTTAACAATGGGTCACATTTTTCCTGTTTCTCTGCATCCTTAGCAATTTTTTAAGTTATATATGGATATTGTAAAACATATTTAGCAAGTTATTAAGTTACTAGCAGATG
Source organism: Orcinus orca (assembly GCF_937001465.1). NCBI lineage: Eukaryota > Metazoa > Chordata > Mammalia > Artiodactyla > Delphinidae > Orcinus > Orcinus orca. The sequence continues at coordinate 27,812,688 of NC_064569.1, forward strand.
ACCTTGATCATATGAAGACTTGGATCTTGACTCTTCTAGCATATATCTATATCTATCTATATCTATATATATCCCTATTGTATAGTCACTACTTCTGGTACTTGGACATGAGTGTGGCCCTTCCAGATTTCAATGGAAATCTGAGTTGTTAGCCAATCCCCTGTACCTTAGAAGGAACTGAACTACAAACTTTGGTTGCTGCTGAAATATCTGTTCAATTCTTTTTAGTCTTCTCACTATTTCTTTCTGCTGGAGTCCTATAAGTCTTATGCATTACATGTGTAGTTCAAGAGTCAGCCAAGGAATTAAAGAGAGTTTGTACCCAGATTGTCTCCTTTTCTGCAATTTCCCTTCAATTTCCAGCCTCTTTGGCAGTAAATATCATATCATCAGCTCAGCAAATATGGCGCTTTTTGTTGGAGCTCTATTATACATTAACTGCAATCTTGGTGTGCCCTCAGGGGAAAAGGTAGAATACTATGGATCTTACACAGTTTGGTTCTTTTTCAATAATCATATTCCTTCTAGTTCTTGCCTTCTATTGGGTGTTCTCCAGTATCTTTAAACAGAATTTTAAACAGTGATAAATGTGTGTGTGTATGTGTGTGTGTGTCTGCATGTTTTGACCGCTTTATAACTGCTATTGTTGGGAATGTTGGTCTGAAATCTATGCTGTCATAAGCGGAAGCTGGAAGTCTAAAGAACAGATTGATTTGAGACAATGTTTATGCTCCCTTTGGGTAACTGGTTTACAGAATATGAACTCTCAAAACTCACCATTTATTAGGAAAATTATGATGGATATGACAAGATTAGTTTTGAAATGATTATATATATTGTTTGAAAATCCCTGGGTAGTAGATACACACAGTGTTTGTCAGAAATTTCAGGAATAAAAGAAGGTGATTGTAGTTTTAAACATATACACAGAATCAAACTAATTTTCACCATCTCTACTGCTATCACTCTGGTCCAAGCAACCATTAGTTCTCAACTATTTTATTACAATAACATTTTTCTTCATGTCTTTCCTCCTACCCTTGCACATCTATGTTCTTGTATCCATGAGGCAGCCAATTTAATTTAGATGATGTAACTTCTCCGCTAAAACCAGTCTCAGAGCAAGATCAAAATCCTAACAAAGATGAACAGAACTCAGGATCTGGCCCCCTATTTTGTCTTTGACTTCACTTCCTAAGAGTACCCCATTGCTCTTTTAGTTTTAGCCACACTGACTTTCTTGCTTTTTCCATACCCACAAGCCAGGTGTCCTCCTGCTGCTCTCTTTAATTCGATAAAGCTTGAAAGTTGTCTTTGTTTCATCGCACATTTGTGGCTTCAAGAATGTAAATCCTCTGAAGTTCTTCATCTGTATTTTCTGTTTGTCCAAAACTTCTCAGAGACTTGTGTATCTTCAAATTTCTCCTGAATTTAAAACTTCACATATCTTCTCTCCTCTTTACTTTATTTCTTGCCTCTCCTCTAATATAATTCAGTTTTCCTCTGAATTCCCTCTCTAATCAGTTCTGCTCTTATAAATTACTATCAGCTCTTTTCTATAATTTCCCTGTTTTTGATCTTTAACAAACATTCCCTTTAATTATCAGCAGGTGGTATTACATTTTTGAGCTTTAACTTTAAAGAAGAGTACACTGAGACTTTAAATAAATGGCTATTTATTTATTTTGCTTTCTCATGATTTAAAAACATGACTTGGTGTATCTTGGATTATAAATTTTTCTCCTCAAAGATCTAGACATATACCTTCATTGTGTTCTGATGATTAAGATTTCTGTGGCCAGACTAATTTTTTTTTTTTTTTTTTTTTTTTTGTGGTACGCGGGCCTCTCAGTGTTTTGGCCTCTCCTGTTGCGGAGCACAGGCTCCGGACGCGCAGACTCAGCGACCATGGCTCACAGGCCCAGCCGCTCCGCGGCATGTGGGATCTTCCCGAACCGGGGCACGAACCCGTGTCCCCTGGATCGGCAGGCGGACTCTCAACCACTGCGCCACCGGGGAAGCCCAGACTAATTTTTAATTTAATTTAAAATTTTTATGTAATCTTGTTTTTCCTGCTTTGATAGTAAAATTTTTTGAAGTTATGTTTACTTTTTGAAAAAGGAAAAACCTCTAGTATATATCTTAATATAGAAGTTCTTTCTTTCATTTTTTCTAAACGTCCTTCCAATTCATGTCTTCGACAAACTGTCAACATTTTCCTCAGGTGCCCTTTCCTTCATGATTATTAGCAAATGTCTTCATTTTTATTTAATGAATAAAAAAATATCATTTTTCAAAACTTTCAAAAATTCTTGCCAGACTTATCTTCAAAAAACTAAAATTCAGTATGCAGAGAAGCAAACATTTATGTTCTTCTAAACCTAATTAATCAAATCTTCATTAACACAGTTCTCAGATGAGTTGAGAATTCTACTGGGTTGCTGAAATCCTGTGATATACAAACAAAATGACTATGGGTGATAAAAGAATAGATAAAAGAAGAATAAAATCATATAAAAAGTATATATATGTGTGTGTATATATATACTTTCCTATGTTTAGAAGAACATATCATTCTCTGATATGCTCTGATGCAATGCATTCAGTTATAATCTATGATCTTTTAGAAAACATTAATTACATTTAAATAATCGTATTTTATTATACAAGCTAATATTTTGGAGTGTGGTTAGCTTTACTGTAAAAAAAAGAAAAACCCACTGGATATATAAAAAAAGGAACATGATATCAGCTCCCAGAAAAACTGGAATTATATAAGAATGGTTAATAGCTGGTGGTTAAATCTCTAATTCCAGCTACTGATGTCACAGAATTAAATCATTCACTCATACATTAGTCATTCATTCATTTACCCATTTAGAGAATAATAGTAATATCTCTGTAAGCTACATGGTATTCTTTTTCTTTTCCTTTCCATGTCCTTGATGTTTTATGTCTATATACATTTATTGTTTGCTTAACAACTTGTCAGATTTCTTTAGAAGGACTTAAGACATTAAAAAATTCATTTAAAATATAAAGTATGATGTTCATTAATCTAAAATTCAATTATAAAATATCAGAATTTCATACAAGCTTTTGCAAAGTACTCTGGAAGAGATAGAAAAGAAGTAGAAGTCATCGAGCCTATCTTTAGTGAGCTTATACTATTGTAAAAGCAAAATCCTCAAATTGTTAAAAACATAGTTCTCGCATGCGTAGTGAGTACATGTCACTCTTTTATTGTAATCATTAAGGCAATAATCAGCAGAATAGTAGATGATTGAAATGAATTTTACAAACTGGGGTTACAAAACTAATGGAAAAAATGCCAAAATAACATTTCTAAATTAGATATAAAACTAGATTACGTTCTATAGGATATTAAGACCCTGGGTTTTGGGTGTTTTTTTTGTTTTTTGTGGGTTTTTTTGAGTATTGTCTCTATTAGATATCGAAAACTGTGAAGTGTCTTATATATTACCTTACATCCACTCTAACATATTAGCCTGTCATACATTCATGGATGTTGACTAAAGATACAAGATTCCCAGGTCAGAGGGAAAGAAGTTTATTACTATGACACAATGGGCAGCTTAAGTATTAGCATATTTTCATCAGTTCCCCATGTCCCCAAATATCAGAAGGCCAATACACATGGGTCCAGATGGATGCTGGGCAAACAATGGGTTATGTTATAGGACAAGAACTCCAAGATCAGGGAAACAAGATCTTTTATAATGGGCAGTAAGAAGACCTGTCATTTTACCCCAGAGGGAAAAATTATCTTTACTACACTACAGAGTAAGCATGTCCCTAGTATAATTTTTGCTCTGGGTAGAGAAACCATCTTTATCTTCCAAGTCTGTAAGCTTGCTGGAGGGTGACACTATCTTCTGAGGCTGTTCATGATACAAACACCCTTGAAGAGATAGTCCAGAAAAAAGGAGAGGCAGTACATCACTAGCAAGTTATGTGAAAATGTGAGAGACAAACAGGGGTATTGTTTCTTAATAATATACACCCTTCTTTTCTATATTATCTTGGCTTCCAGCAAATTTTCCAACAAGTATGCCACTCTGTTCATAACTCTGATTAATCTGACAGAGGCTAGGATTAAATCTGTTTAATTAGTCTCCTAAAGCATTTAATTAAGGCTACTACCAATTCAAGCAAGAGATGTTGGCTTTCTGTGTTGAGCTCAACCCTGCCTCCCAAGGTCCCAGATCCAGCCGCAGAACAAAACTCGTAAACCATTAGAGTCTATCTTAGAATGTCAGGTATCTTTCTCTTTCAGTTTCTGTACTGACCTATCTAATTGGTCTGAGATATTAATCCAAGTATAGAAGAGTATAGCAATTGCACAGACTCTGCCTTGGTCTGAAAATGTCTATCCATAACAGTGAATTGAGCTGACCTGATAGTTTCCATGACTGAGGTTGTATTATTGACCACCTTTGCTAAAGTCAGGAATGAATTTCATACCAACTTCTCTAATTAGGTGACCACACTGTAGGGATAATTGTCCACATAGTTTGCATAAATAACAAAGTCTATTATCCCTTCAGGTAGCTTCTCCAATTAACTAATGGTAACTCATTTTTCAGAGGCCCCCACAGTCATCTGAGAGCTATGTAATCTACTAGCGGTGTTTCCTTAAACACTTAAATGTCTCATATGACCACTCCTAAGGTACAATTCATGGTGTTTTTGAGAGTAAAACAAATTAACACCTGTCTTCCACACAAAAAGTAAAGTCCCAAGGATGCACATGGTGCCTCTGGAAAGAAAGTTTTGTCTGTAATTGCTGGGGACCCCCCCAGGTGGGAACTACATCAGTAGGGGTGGAGTTTGACTGTGTCTCCAATGTGGCCTCCTGGCCAGTTGGTAGACCTTAAGATTCCTAATTCAGTTTGAATAATTGATTCTAGTTCTGGTTTTTAGACAGACTTTCTGAAGGAAGTCATTCCAACCTATCCCATTTATCCATGCCACCACAGGGGTGACATTTGTCCAACCCATGAGTAGTGAGTAAGGGCCATAGGAATGGAGATAAGGAAAAGTTGAGTGATGGATTTTGAGATGAAAACTATTCATTTGTAATACAGTATGTAACTCTAAAATCTTGAGAAAAATTTAAACAAGATAAAATATTGTATAACATTCATATCAGTCCTTATTTTGAACATTAAGTACAAACTTTTTATTAATATTTCCCTGCATCTACCTAATACGTGAAATATGTGTAAGTAAATCGTGTGGGCTTAAAGGAGAACCAAATGATTAAAGGAGGACCAAATGCAGGACAATTACAAGTCTCTGTCCAGCTAAGAAAACTTTTTGTAATAATCTGTAAAATGCTTATTTTCTGCTTTAGTTATATTCTCAGAAGAATTGTGCCCAACTGTTTTAATCTGATTACTCTGAGTCCTATGTTGGTATGCTGATTTCTATAACTGTGTGGTCATAGAAGAAATGTTTTATGATACTTTTAGCACTAATATTCTTTTCTGATTAAGCAGAAATATGGACACCAAAACATTTCCTATGTAACATCATTTGAAAAACCTTTCCCTTCTCCCAAAGTAGATCAAAGGTATTATTATTTAAGTACTTCAGGCCATGTGCCACCGAAAGTCTCTACACATTGCAAAGTGAAGGGAGTTTCATATTATTAAATTAGTTTACCACTGTGGAAAACAAACCAGATACTAGGTGACCTGTTGCATCTTAAGTAACTGAAGTTCAAACTTAACATAATTTATAAATTTCCCTATATAATAAAATGTATTAAGCTTTATGAATAGTGCTAAACTCTTCATTGCATCAGTGGAGAAACAACTTTAAACATGGTATGAGCACTGATATACTTGATTTAACATGTTTGAAAGTATATGTGAATTATGGATTGCGGCTACACACCCTCTTTCTCAGACTTATAAATTTGGCTTATATAAATGATATCATAATTCAGTTGCCAAGAGCTACTCAAAATTTCAGCATAATGGCTTTAAGTATTATACAAAATTTTCAGTGTTTTTCATACAATCTTGAACTTAATTAGTGATACCTAAAATCTTATTTAGAATGTTAAATATTATCAGATTTGAGAAATACTATGGTTCCGTAAAATAAAATCATACTCTACAGAAGTCATCAATGCCTACTTGTATACCACACACAGCGTAATGTAGAATCTTATTCTTTGTGTTTTGCAATTTCTCATTCTTTCTCTCATCACTCAAATTTAGAATTCCTTCTTTGTTATTAAATTTATTAAAATTACCTTTAATAATTGAAAATAATATATAATTTACATTATATATACAGACATTAAGAATGATATCAGGCTTCCCTGGTGGCGCAGTGGTTGAGAGTCTGCCTGCCGATGCAGGGGACACGGGTTTGTGCCCCGGTCCGGGAAGATCTCACGTGCCGCGGAGCGACCAGGCCCATGAGCCATGGCCGCTGAGCCTGCGCGTCCGGAACCTGTGCTCCGCAACGGGAGAGGCCACAACAGTGAGAGGCCCACGTACCGCAAAAAAAAAAAAAAAAAAAAAAAAGATAGCAATTTTACTTGTTATTTTACTTTGCTTTTAATGAATTCTCAATGAGAACATTCTTCTTCAAAAATCTTACTAAAAATACTTTCAAAACATGAATTTTCATATGATAGTTAAGCAAAATTGGTGAAGACATGTATTCCCTAGGATAAAATAGTAATTAAAATTGATTCTGCAGGTAGCTACCTGACCAGCCCATTCTCCTATGTGGTTCTGTGCAGAACAAATGAAAAATTAAGCTGAACAAGTGCATAGCCAAAGACTGAGAATAAGATTCATGTTAGAAGAAAATGATTTTTCAGAAGCAGCCATATTGGGGCAAGAATGATCTGGGAAATTTAGAAGCTCAGACTCATTTAATGAAATAGAAAGAATTCATGTTAGATCAGACAGAGACTTTTCTCTGACAAAATTCTATATTAAGGTGCATTACTTGCCTTCTCTCATTTAATCCCTACTTCAATTCTGAATTTATGCAAATACAACTAAGGCTCAGTGAGACCATGTAACTTTCATCAGGTTATATAGCCAGTGAGTAACAGAACTTGTATTCAAATCTTGGTCTCTTCCTTCAAGGACTGTGCTCTTGATCACTATGCTATCTTACTTTTCTAGATTCCAGAAAATTCCATTAACTGAAGCATTTTGACTATAAAATCTGGTGAGGTATTTTCAGTAAAATTAGTTGAGACACTAATGGCTAGTTAGGCTGGAAACTGATCACAACCCATGGTAACCACTGGAGACTTATAGTCTCCAACTATACGTAAGGCCCATTTTATAACCTTTCCTTTGGGGGATTTTGGATTATATTTTATTTGCTTCAGAGTTATTTATGGGTAACATTTAAAAGGGCCTGGGTTGACCTCCATGACTTCACAGATTCTATCTCCTGAACATCTTAATCTCTTTCTCATCACAGGGCCTTTGCATATGCTTTTTTATCTTCCTGGAAGAAACTTCTTCTACAGTTTGACTGGTTAATAATTTGTCATCCTTCAGGTCTCAGTGGTATATCATCCCTTTAAAGATGTTTTTCCTCACAAGGATATCTGAAGTTACTTTCCATCACATACTGTTTGTTTTCTGTATATCATTAATTACAGTTAAGAATAAAAATATTTATTTGTCTACTTATTATCTGAATCTTCCACTAACACATCATTTCCATGGGAGAAGGGATTATATCTATGGCTCAGTACTCTACTTTCAAAGCCCATGACAGTTCCATATGCTCAAAAAATGACTTTTTAATAAACTAATAAGTTATAGACAAGAAAAATACCTCTTTGAACTTTAATTTCTTCGTTAATAATTTGGAATGATGACCTCTGCTCTTTGGGGTGATGATATTGCCTACATTTCTTACAATGTGGCTATGGATGTAATATGATACATTGTATGTAACAGCACATTATAAATTCCAAGTTATTAAACTAATGCTGAATAAAACTAAGTGAAATCTTAGATATGGTTCCATCACTTGTTTGGGAATATTCTCTTGTTTCGGTGTCTTCTCCTTGAAGCACCATGTATCCAAGTTCCTTCATGTTACTTCCTGACTGAGCAAGGCCCCACTCTAGTGCTGTCACAACTGACTTTGTCTTCTTGATTGTGGACTAACTTTTTGGCATATTTTGGCCTGACTCTCTCATAAAAAACTCACTCATCTGTTCATTTTCCCATTCTCACAACGTATTGTAAAGTGACACATTAGTTGATTTGATACACTTTATGAAAATGTGTTAGTAATAATTTTTTATTACCCTTTTTCCAGAATTGCTTTTAGTAAGTGACTTTTGTGGACATTGCAAGCCCTGCCAGCTTAAGCTAGTAATATACTTGTGTCTGGTTTATAATTGTGGGTAAATGTGACACAGGTAAACGAAGGACTACTTATCTTGTGAGGATGATTGAAATTATGTCTGCCTAAGTTGTCACCTGTTTTACCCACTGCTTCAAAATGGAACACTAACTTAAATGTACAGTTGTTTTTGTTTTTTTTTATAAAGGAATGAAGAATTCCTTATTATAACAACAGATTTTTTTATGATTCAATCAATCAACATGGTTTTCTTGTGTTGGCAAGAAACATAATATATAAGGGGCTATGTGTGATGAAGAATCAAGTCTGTACTTGGGAGGTAAGCATGAATGTCACATTGAAATAGGAAAGGGGTAAGAGGTTTAATTGTAATAAAAATGCCTAGACCTGTGTGAGACACCATTTGCTTCTCTGTAATAAAACATTTTCTAAAATGGCAATGTAATTCCCTCCCCCCATACCTGTGACAAACAGAATGAATACCTCTCCAACTAAATAACCCTTCCAATAGAGAGCTATTTGATATTATATTACTTTAAAGCCTAAATAATGACCTAGGAGAAGGGAGGGGCAAGTGTTGCCATTCTTAAATGTTATGGAGCATTTTAGAATTGTATAGCAAGCTTACCCTGAAGTTTTTCTAGTCCTCTTTTCTGTACTTAGACTGTAGAAGAATTGTTCTCTGCTGGAACAAGAGAGAAACCTGACTCAAACTGAGCAAGGGCACAGAAAAGGACAGCTCTCTGAAAGGAGTTATTAAACGGCTCTTTAATCTTGCTCCAGAGTTGTAAGAAGAGAATATTCTATTAACATTTCTTTCACACAGGTTCATTAACTGAAGACGAACAAATCCAATAAAATTTCTCTTTGAAATATCACCTTTTTCTTGATGCTACTTAAACATTAATTTACAAAATTCATAATAGAAAATAATTTAGCATCTTCAAGAATAATTTGATGTAAAGTTGTAGATAATGAGATAGTTTTCTGTCCTTAAATTATTACTTCAAATTAGGTCAGCAGTAACCTGCAGGCAATTCAAGTCTTTATAAAATGAGTCTTCTATCCAATTTTCCTTCAAGTCTTCAGTTTTCTGTCAAAGTTAGTGTTTCTTCCTAGTTCCTCCAGGAAGAAAATAATGAGAATGAATGATGATTATGGTGGAATTTTACAAACATCAACATATCACCTTCTCCTTAATGAATCTGAGTTTTACTGGCAGGCATTCTTGGAGATTTGAATTTAAAACAGAACATCCTTAGAGTTCTACTATTTTAAACTCAGTTTTTCAAGGGAGTTGTCAGACTAGGATAGATAAGGCTTGCTGTGGGACCCCCTTGTTTTTGCCTAATTGCTGTGTTTTGCTGAAACTACAGGTTGTTTTGTCAGACTTTCATTTGCTTTGGCCTATATACCTGTACCCTTGTCTCCTTCTAGACTTATCCAAGGCTATCACTCTATACTGAGTTCCTTCAGAGGCTTTTCCTGCTCTTGGGCTGTTTCATAACTCTGGTAGTAGTGATGTAGAACAATTTTATCTATATATTTTAGGGTCCTTCTAAGGTAATTGGAATATTTGATAGCTCCTGTAATGACATAATTTTTTTCCAGGATAACTGGGATCAGCATGGGATAAGATTTTTAGACATCTAAGTTACTGCTGAACTTGACCATGCAATCCTAACCCAAGGAACAGAAATATTATATAATTAAGATCCAAAGAAATATGTAGTAGGTCCTGATCTCAAGCAGCTTGTGAACTGGTCAGAGAGAAATGTAACAAATGCATGAACATATAAGTAAAAGAAAGAGAGACATGAAATGAATAACAAAATAAAATAAAAAGGTTATCAGAATTAGTATTAGGGGTTTAAAACTAACCTGTTTAACAGTGAACAAGACAGGCATAATACTAGCGTTTATTGAGTATACAGTTTAGGAGAGAATTAGATATTAAGTGGTACAACTGAATCTAAATAATTTATATAAATAAGATTTCAAGTCAGCATTCAGCAAATGTTTATTGAGCCCCTGCACTGAGGCAAACTTTATTTTATGTGCTTGAAATATATCAATTAAAAAAGATAAAGACCTTTTCCTTCATGGAGCTTATATTCTACTATGGGAATGGGGATAGAGAATAAAATAAAATATATTTTACTGTATATATATATATATTTTTTATATATGTATATATTTTACTGTATACTAGAAGTTGGTAAATGCTATGGGGGAAAAATAGCTAAAGCAGGGTGAAAGGGCTTGGGAATGAACAGGAGTGGTAGGCTAGTGGAAGTGGGCTACTCTTTTCAACATAATCATATACATCTCATTGACAAAGTGACATTTGAGAAAGAGATGTGGAATTACGTGTGTGGATATCTGAGGGAAGACTGTTCCAGGCAGAGGAAAATAACAACGTGAAGTCTGTACGGTATGTGTTTACTTGAATATTTGAGAAAAAGCAAAGAGGTTGCTGTGGCTGGAGTAGGATAAATGAGGAGAAATTGGTCAGAGAGGTAAAGCAAGGAAGAGATGATGTCAGAGAGGCGAAGTGGAAGCAGATGATGTAAGTCTTAGTAGGCCGGTGTATGGGGAGCCACTGGAAGGTTTTAAGCAAAAGAGAGACATGATCTGAGTGCTGTAAACTGACCTACATAGTAAAAGGACCCTCTGTCTGCTGTGCTCTGCCTTGACTTAGGGGATTGAACATGTTAGCAAGAAGTTCTGTTAGGAGACCTATTGCAATCATCCAAATAATAAATGACAGTGGATCAGAGCAGGGTAGTAATAGTAATTATGGATGGAGTGGCCATCAATAGTGATCAAAGAGCCTGTAAGAGGCCAGGTTGGGACCGGGGAGTGGTCGAGGGGAGCATCAGGAGTTCAGTTTTGATTTTGCTGAGTTTGAGATATATTTAGACATCCAAGTGGAGATGCCCCTGGGCAGTCTAGTAAACAAATCTTAAGTATTAAACAGAGTTCTGGACTGCAGATTCGACATAGATGGCATTTAAATCCACAGGATGGAATGAGGTCACCCACAGAGTAAGCACAGCTAGAGAAGAGAAAAAAAAAATTCAAAGAAAGCACTTTGGCCTATTCCAACATTATAAGTCATGGAGAAGAGGGTGAAATAGCAAAGGAAATGAATAAAGAACACTGGATGAAGTAGGAGGCAAACCAAGTGATTGATAATACTGATTAAATGGTATAATTTATCATTAAGATAAAATGAGCATTCCCATAAGGGATCCCTTTTAAATGGATCCCATTTAAAACAGTGAAAATTTTTGTAGTTTCTGGTTTTTATGTGCTACCTTGTACCAGGCATATTCACTTTTACTATCACTAATGGGCCTTCCCTGTAAAAGACCTACACAGAGAACACTTGCCCCCCTCTGCCACAGAATAATGTCAGGAGGCAGACCTAGCTATATTGGCCTCCATTCCCTCCCATCAGACTCCTAGAAACCTGTGGATTAATGCTGGAACCTACTCCTCCTTGTGTCCATAGAACACTAAATTTTGCAAAGGCTTTGGTTAATTTTAATCTGATGGCCTTAGGGTGCTTTTATACTAAAGCCTTGGAAAAGTATGGAAAATTTGAAACAACCAAGATCACATTTACAATTTATTTTTAACACTTTTGAGGTTTTAAAATTCAATATGTTTTCTTCCCACCAGACAGAGCAAACTTTGTAATGATAATTAGCAAGAACTCCGTGGCATTTACATGGACCTGGTAAAGGACAGAAAACACCTCTTTTCTCAAGGTACAACAATCTAAACAGATGAAAGTTTAAGAGCTCATGAATTTGTGACTGAGTGGATTTATTCCTCTCAGTTTATTGAAAAGGACAGGAAATATACCTTGATATGTACATAAGCCTTTCTTTATTCACTTTGCAGTAAAGAATGAGGTGAAATGTGGCCAAGAGGTCCACATGTCTCTCAGCTGTAATCTTTTCCTTCTTCTCATTTCCCTTGCTGTCTTTGAGCGGTCTGATCAAGTACAATGATCTCATTCTCTCATGGAGGGATATTTCCCACCGACTTTCTTCTAAGAGGAGCCCAAGTTGTAAACTAAATAAAACTATGTAATTCATCTATCATAAATATTCATTTTGGGTAAGTGACATTTTTAGTAATCTATTGCTTTTTTAACCAGAGAAATTGAGGGTAACTGTGCTTGTCCTAACTGACCTTTAAACTACCTGAGGAATATATGTAAACACCTCCTGATTGTAATTAACCCTTATTTAATATTTATATGGAACTCTCATGAGCTGTCTCATAAACTGAGGTGCTATTGTTCAATCAATCTGACAAATCTCAAGTCTTTTAAAAATATACATAACTGGGACTTCCCTGGTGGTGCAGTGGTTAAGAATCTGCCTGCCAAAGCAGGGGACATGGGTTTGAGCCATGGTCCAGGAAGATCCCACATGCTGTGGAGCCACTAAGCCCGTGTGCCACAACTACTGAGCCTGTGCTCTAGAGCCTGTAAGCCACAACTACTGAGCCTGTGTGCCACACTACTGAAACCCATGTGCCTAGAGCCCATGCTCTGCAACAAGAGAAGCCACTGCAATGAGAAGCCCGGGCACCGCAACAAAGAGTAGCCCCTGCTCGCTGCAACTGGAGAAAGCCTGCACACAGCAATGAAAACCAAACGCAGCCAAAAATAAAATAATTAATTAATTAATTAAAAAAATATACACAGCTGACAAATGATTAGTATCAAAATATTTATTAAAAACCACCTACATATCAATAAGAATGGCAACTGAAAAATAAATATTTACTGACCTTCATTATCCAGCTAAGTTGATGATGATGGCTAGCCAGTGCTTTACACACTCAAAAGCAATTGTGTCAATAGTTTCCATTCCATTGTCTGACCTTTGTTATCAACTATAACTTCAATCTAGACAGAACTAAAGATATTTGCAGTTATTTCCCTAAGCAGAGCTACCATGTTTTTAACTAGCACAATTAGATGAAATTCTGGAGAAATAACAGGTTTACAGTAGAAGAATCATGAGGTTAGTCTTAGACATGTTAAGTTTGATTTATTATTATATTCAGCCCGGAAGGTGAAGCCAGTCATTGAGTAAATGGATTTGGAACTCACAGAAAAGGTTTGATTAGATGAAACAGATATATTTTAGTATGATCTTTATATAAGTGATAACTGAATCCATTAAATTGAATGAAATCATCTTAGGAAGAGTAAGAAATGAAAATGGAAGAGGACCAAAGATGAAACCTTGAGGAGCTAATTCATTTAATGATCAGGGGGAGGATTAACTTGGCTAAAGAGATAAAGAATGAGAGGTCAGGGAGTTAGGAGAAGAATTAAGCATTTTATGTTATTGAGCACCTACTCTGTGCCAGTCACTTAAGTCAGTGATAAGATAGAATTCCAAATTGACAGGTCTCTCTCAAGAAGTTTACAACCTAGTTGAATAGTCAGACCTTCAACAAATTATCATACTAATAAATATACAAATATAAACTGAGACACATGCTCTGAAAGAGATAATCATAGTCTTTTAACAAAGGAAGTTGCTCTAGACTGTAGGGTCAGGGAAAGCTTCCCTGCTGAATCAATTCTTGAGCTGAGATTTCAAGAGGGGATGAAAAGAGGGCAAATATGTGAAGAGTGGAGGAAAGAGCATTCCAGAAAGAAGAAATTGTGTAGGAAAAGACTCTTGTGACAAGAAGTAACATGTGGATATAACCAAGCAGGACCCTATAGGGCCTTCCCTGAACAGGCCTTCCACCATATCCTCTGCTTTAGCTCCTCTTTGAAGAACCTAGATAACAGTATTTTATGCACATTTCCTGAGTTACTTTACAGATGTAAACCCCCCCACCAAATGGAAGATGTTAACTACTTGATGACCGTAAGCACATAGCCTCTGGCCTCCTGGTGCCTAAGGACTGATAATGTTAACCCCTGTGACACCACCCTGTTACATCATATTCAACCAATCAGAGAATTATGTATGAGTTGATTGGGTACCCTGAGACCCTCCTCCCTCCCCAGCCTTTAAAAATGCTTTTCTGAAACCTTCAGAGAGCTCCAGGTTTTCTGGGGCTTGAGCCGCCTGTCTCCTTGCATGGCCCTGTAATAAGCCTTTCTCTGCTCCAAACTACGACGTTTCAGTTTGTTTGGCCTCACTGTGCATCAGGCACATGAACTTACACTAACATGGATATTTAAAAAATTTAAAAGGCCAGTATGGCAAAAGGGCAGAGAGCAAGGTAGAAAATAGGGGAAGATCAGCCTTCAGAGATTGCCATGGGCCAGATCAGTGAGGGCTTAATAGGGTTTATTTAGAATTTTGATCTTTATTCTAAGACCAATGTGAAACAATGTATGCTCTTTAAACAGGCAGCTTTCTGGAAAGGAAACTGAAAAATAGAGACTTAGGGTTGTAGAAGGACATACACACCTGTGTGTATGAGTATGGTTGAGAAATCAAGAGAAAAGAGTGTAAAACAAAAGGACAATCAACAGAATCAAATGAAAGAGCCCAGAAAAATATCTATGGATCTGGTTACATGAGGTTATTGCTCTTGTTCACAGAGCTATGTCAGTGATATAATTGAAGAGGATAGAGGAGTGGGATTGGGTTAAGAGATTACCAGTTACTGCCTAGGCTTTAGGTAAAGAAAACTATTTCTAGTTACTGAATTCATACAGAGGAATAAAACCTAGATATTAACCTCCCTAAAGAATCTACTATCTCAGAATCATTAATGTGTTGAAAATTTTAGAGGATTGATGAAGGGCAGGATCTTCATCTCATATTATATAGCAAACAACAAGAAATACTCCTTGGATCTTTCACCAGTCCCTTCTCAGTCTCCCTGTGTCCAGTATCTTTCTTTCCTTTTCTTCCTCCTTTTACAAACCCTAACCCTGACTACCTCCTATATGCTTCAGCTCAGCCCCAGCCCCTAGCCTCAAATAGCATAACAATACCCTGCAAACAAGAAGGTCTTCCCTTGATCCTACCATCTTGGAAGATATTTTTGTGGTGAAGTTTTATTACTGATTATGATTTTAGTCCTCTAATTCCAGGAAAAAACCAGCATAACCTCTAAAACATATTTTTATAAGTTTAATTTTCCACCTCATTTGTAATAAATACCCATTCAGTTTGTATAATATAGATATTTCTTAACAGTTCAAATCATTCCTCTTCCATGTGTTTAAATTTATACTTTGTTCTGCTTCTCATTTGTAGATTCATTTCCAAAATATGACAAAGTGTTCTATTATTTCTACCTCCAATAAATCCCATAAATATCACAAATACAATTTAATTCCACAAACATATGTGAAGCCCTACAGTGTGAAGGCATTGGACCAGTATTGGGAATATAAAATGCTTAAAAGTATGACCCCTGCCCTGAAGGAAGTTGGGTCTAATGCAATAAGAGAAAATAAACAGATGTTATAGTCCAAAGTGGCAAATGCTAAATTCATGTTTCAAGGCTTCTATCAGCCTTTTAACTATGCTGGATTGTGGAGGAAATTAGTATGGCAGTGCTGTGATTTTCTAGGACTTGGAATTTTACTGAAAAAGTACTCTTTAGTGATTTTTATACTTGTGGAGGAAAAACTGTTAATTACTCAGCATACCTTTATTTCCCCAAGTTAAAGCTCTATGGGTTTACAAACACACAAACAACAAAAGCAAAACAACAAAAACAACTTTTGATCATAGTGGAATTCAGGGTAAGAATAGAATATTTTTATGTTAAAAAATATTGTTGACTACCCATCATTTGTTAGGTACTGAAGAGAGAGCCTAGAACAGTCATCTGCTTTCATAGAACTTATATTCTAATGAGAGAGACAAATAGTAAACAAATAAATAAATAAGATAATTCTAAGTAGTGGTAAAGTCTGTGAAGAAAAAACAGAAATCTGTGATAAAGCATGGTTTAGTGAAGGTAGGTTGGGCAGTTCAGAGTCCTTGCTAAAAAAATGACATTTTAACTAAGACCTTTGTGACAAGAAGGGATAAACCACATGAAGATATAAGTGAAAACTATTCCAGGAAGGGAAAACAGCAAGTGTACCTACCCCAAGTCAGAAATAGTTTGATATTCCAGAGAGACAGAAGGAAGGCCAGTATATCTGAAGTATAGGAAATGAGGCAGGGGTAGTAGGAGTTGGAGTCAGAGGAGTAGGGAGAGAATAGATCAAATAGAGTTTCTTGGGCCTTGTTAAGAATTTTGGATTTTTGAAGGCTTAATGGGAAACTATTAGAGAATGCTAACCAAAGCAGATATAAGACCTTTTTCATTTGTTTAAAAGATTACAAAGTCTGTGGTGAGGTAAATGGATTATAGGGGTGCAAATGTGGAAACAGGAATAGTGATGTTTAATGTTTAATACTTGCTTCCTGGAAGGAAGGAAAAGCCCTCATTTGTTTGCTGATTTTCATGGTGTAAATACTTCCAAATCATGCCTGTTTTTAAGCTAACAACATAACACATATTGGCTATCAAAATTTCTGAAAATTTAACTGGCATTCATGAGTTCGTATGCCCTGGCTCAGCATACCACTTGTTGGGAGGCTAATGCAGTAGGTTCAATCAAGAGACAATGGGGGGCTTCCCTGGTGGCGCAGTGGTTGAGAGTCCACATGCCGATGCAGGGGACACGGGTTCGTGCGCCGGTCCGGGAGGGTCCCACGTGCTGCGGAGCGGCTGGGCCCGTGGGCCATGGCTGCTGGGCCTGCGCGTCCGGAGCCTGTGCTCCGCAGCGGGAGAGGCCACAGCAGTGACAGGCCCACGTACCGCAAAAAAAAAAAAAAAAAAAAGAGAGACAATGGGGATTGAATTAGTGTGGTCATAGAAGAGGCAGAGGGAAGTAGACAGATACAGGATATACTTGGAGGTACAGTCCACATCATTACTATTGGACTGAATTAGAGAGGGTTATGTGGGGAAAAAAAGGAAAAAATAATGTCTCCTATGTTTTGGACTCGAGCAACTACTCAGTGGTTGTTACACTCCTGAAAGAGAAAGTATTAAAGGAGAAATAGGTTTGGGAGATGTTGCAGGATGAAAAGTTTGGTGTTGGTCATGTAGGGATTAAACTGTTTTACAAATAAGGCAAGATGTCAAATAAGGTAATTAGAGGTAAGAACCTAGAGCTGAAAGGAGAGGTCAGGACTAGAGATATAAATTTGAAAGTCAGCCACATAAAAATCTTCTAAAGATATATCTCATTTCTTTTCAGTGCAAATTTAGAAAACCAAGTTTTTACTTTCAATTTATAGCATATATGAATCTCAGAAAGCAAACTCAATTATGCAATACCATAATTACCTTTAGTTTTCAAACTTCATTGAATTTTTAACAAGTAGTATTTTGTAAGGTGGCAGAAACTTATTCTCAGTCATTTCAGAGACCCTGTCTTCCAATGAGTAGCATCTGATTTCCTGGGGTCTTATGTAACCAAGTTTTCATGGGTAGAAGGCTTTCAGATCTTGATATTACCAGTTATCCATGCTGGTATCCAATAGTATATCTTCATGTCCTGTTTTTAGTATTTTGTCATGTTGTTTACTGTTGAATTATTCATCATTCATGATATCAAGGTCTATTCAATTTTCTGAGTTTCCCTCAAATTCTTAAGTTAAACTTTTCAGATGTTTCTGCATTTCTTGCCACAATGAGGCTCAGACAACTCTGTGGAAATCTCTCAAGTCCTTTGTCATTTGTTACTTAAGTTAGTAATTTAATTTACTAATTTACAGGGAGCATAGAAGCCACTCTACTTTCCTGTAGGAAGCTCTCTGACCCTTCCTAAATTTCTTCTACCTAAACATACTACCCAGACATTTCTACTCAGGAGTCCTAAAGCTTCCTTTTAATCTACTCAGCAAGTAAGAAATAAGACTCTCTGCTCTCCAAGTTCAAAAGTTTTCCAAGAATTTCTGTTGTTCCTCTACGCTTAGGACTTGATAAGATCTCCAGTTCAGAGTAATACAAAATGCTTTCTCCATTAGTCACAAACTGATACATATAGATCAGATTAGGCCTAAAGTCATGTTTATTCTGGCCCTCAGAGTGTTTTCCCAAAAGTTGAATGAGTGAAAACATTTATAAATCAGAAGATTACAGATGAAAATTCAAAGTTTTCTTCTTTTCCAATACCCAAAGTTTTGGGACCAATAGATCTTTGTCCCCATGTGGTAGTAACTGTACAGACAAAAGCAGTTGCTGCTGTCTTTTGATGGGTTCACCTTGTCCAGTTATTTATAGTGGCTTCCATTTTTTTATTGGCTCTCTGATGCTGAGGATGTGTGTCAGTTGCCATCATTGTCATTCTTCTGCTGTTTTTTTCCTTATATCTGGTCTGCTTCAATCATTTACCTTAACCACCTGAACTGCATGGGCACTTGAGTTTGTGACCCCCATTTTACTCCTGTGTTTAGTTTTGACTAGAAGATTAACTATTATTCATAAAGCATTCTTTATAATATGTATGCATGCCTATTTGTCATGGCATAAGATGCCAATAATGTTATAATGTCATTATTCTCTTGTGCCAATTAAGCTATAATCAGGAGACAGATTCACATCAGTTATTTTAACATAAAGAATTTTATATAAATAATTGTTAATCAAGTATTAGAGAATTGTAAAGGCGCTAAGAGTGGGGACTAGAATATTATGAACTTAGCAGCTGCAGGAAGTAGTTAATTGTGCATATACTGGGGTAGGGGAAGAGAAGAGGTTGGAATTATTAATACTTAGAAACATAGAAGAAAATCTCTGAAACCCAGACCTCTGAAGAAGAGGTGCCCCTCAGTTGGTGTTGCTGTCTCTGAGCTCAGAGGAGGGTTACAATGGGGTTGGGACCAGAGCTCTGAAGAGGAGAGGGAGGGTGCCAGCTTTCTGGTGCTAATGTCTCTGACTGGGAACAGATAAATTTGGTTACAATTGTTGGGAAAAACTGTGTACTAAATATGGCACCAATGGAAAAAACAGATACTGCCAAATGAAAAAGAAGCATTGCTAAGACACTGTGATGATAACAGAAAGACAAACAGAAAGAGGAAAAATCAACATCTGGTCCCTCCTCTGGCTTTCCAGTCTTCTAGAGACTCTTTTGCAGGGGCCTAACATGAAGCCAGCTGGCAAAGGAGATCCAGCGAGAACAAAGTAGAGGATAAAAGAGTGGGCTTGGAGTGGAGAAACAATAACTTAGTAACTAGTATATCTTTTGCCCTCAAAAACACTGGCAGCAACAACAACCACCAACAATAAAACCATAATTGTCATCTGTGCCCTCCCCTTCAACTGCAAGAATGTCCTAGATCTCTGTACAAAATTATAATATTTATGACAAGAAGAAGCACATGGCTAAGTAAACAGTTTATTTCCTAGGCTGCCAAAGGCCAGATACATAAATGAATTAAGGCAACAAATAAACAGCTAAAACAAATACCCGTACAGAATACAGTAGTTTAAAAATGATGGAAGTTCATTCTTCTCTCATGTACTAGATTCAGGTTGAAAATGTCAGCCTTTCAAGAGTTTGCTCTGCTCCAAATGGTCATTCACGGATTCAGACGCCTTTCTCTTTATCATGCATAATTCTTTGTACTCTCTTGCTTTCCTGATTAAAGTTGGGTTGTGGGTTCTAGCTCAGAAGTAAAGGAATTAGTATCAAGAACCTAGGGGTAAGACAGGAATAAAGACACAGACCTACTAGACCATGGACTTGAGGATATGGGGAGGGGGAAGGGTAAGCTGTGACAAAGTGAGAGAGTGGCATGGACATATATACACTACCAAATGTAAAATAGATAGCTAGTGGGAAGTAGCCACATAGCACAGGGAGATCAACTGGTGGTTTGTGACCACCTAGAGGGGTGGGATAGGGAGGGTGGGATGGAGGGAAGAGATATGGAAACATATGTATATTTATAACTGATTCACTTTACTATAAAGCAGAAACTAACACACCATTGTAAAGCAATTATACTCCAATAAAGATATTAAAAAAAATTAGAAACTAAAAAGTAAAACTAACAAAACACATGTGTTATTATAAAAAAAAAAAAGAAGTAAAGGAATTAGAAAGGAATTACAGGCAACAATTTCCTAATAAGCTAGTGAAGAAGTTTTACACATGCCATTCAACTCATGCTACTGTGAAAAACTTCTAGTTCACATGACTAGAAATAGATGAAAGACTGGCTGGAAACGTAACCTGGTCTGCTAAATATCCATGAAGAATGGGGAAAAAGATTTGGTGACAGCCTGTAGTTTGCCAAGTAAATGTAGATAATAAGTAAGTTTTCTTTTCCCACTAAAAGACTTCATTCATACCTTTCCCTTCCTCTCTTCTCCTGGACCTCAAGATCAGAGGGCATTCAGTTTGTCCTAAGATAAACTTCTGATAGACTCTGAGTATTAATAGTTGTATTATCTTTGCTTAAAGGAAGCAAATGATGTTGGATTTTCCCACTGCCAACTCATGCCATGACTTCTCTCTATGCAAAATTATCATGTAGTCCTTGTAACTTCTAGCAAAGAGAGAAATGGATGCAAATAGGACCTTTACTTTTAGGGTTTTATGACTATCATGGTTCTATTCTTAGGCCCCCTTCTGACTGCCAAAAACATCTCAAGCCTCTTAACTTCAGCATTTACTAGCTGTAAATTTTCTTTGCAGATACAGTCTAACATGTAATCTTCAACTTCATCATTTCATGATAAGGCCATTTTGCACCCTTGTACTCTGAAAAGTTAAATTAAAACATTATTGTTCCAGGGTTGGCAGGGCTCTTGCCTGTTTCACTTTAGAAAGTAGCCTCTTCATCCAAGCTTAAAAGTGCCACTACATTTTGGGTAGATAAGAGTTGGTCCAATTGTGATTATCAAGGTTTTCCTCTGCCTTGGTGACTAGAACTAACACAACAACTACTAAAATTATTTTACCCTTTTAAGTGTAAGGTCAATTTTTTTTTAAATTTAAAGTCTAAGACAGAGATTTTCCATGTTCCTTTTTCAACTGTTCTCCTGGGAATCAGAATTTAAATCTAGTCTTCAAGCTCTGATAAGGCCATGGCATTCTGCTTGGGGGAATGAAGTGTATTATGTATTACCCTTTTAAAATCAGTCTCATACCAGTCTACTAATAGCTCTGAAATCATCAGTAACTTTTAAAGCTCCTTGTCATCTCTGTATACCATTTCTTCCACAGTTTTCAGCTGTTCCCTAGTGATCACTTGGCTTGAGTATATAGTTTTAATCAGTTCATATTGCAGACATAGAGAGCAAAACAGTTCCTTACAATGTCAAATTCACATCTACTCTGTAGGGGAGAAAAATCTCAGTAAGTAGCACAGATAAGCAAGACATGACTTTCCCTTTATATAACACTTCCTTTTCTACTCTGAGCTTCATTCTTACTATTGTATCCTCAGAATGTAGCCCAATGCCTGATATAGTATAGGTGCTCTATAAATATTTGTTAAACGAGTGAATGCTATGGGTAGCCATCCCTGAAATATTAGTCATCAAAAATGATCTAAATAAGGCAGCTACAAGTCTCCCTATAATTTTAATAGACAAAATATAATGGTAGTTGGGGAAAATTTAGAGCAGTAAGTGTCCTTCTCTAAAGTGTCACAGGAGGAATAAATGACCTCAGTGAATCTTATCTAATAGGT
Source organism: Orcinus orca (assembly GCF_937001465.1). NCBI lineage: Eukaryota > Metazoa > Chordata > Mammalia > Artiodactyla > Delphinidae > Orcinus > Orcinus orca. Next base: position 27,834,797 of record NC_064569.1, read on the forward strand.
CTGTATCTGGAAGCAATTCTAAATTTATTTATATGGTTTCTCTTTGCCCCCAAAGTGCTAAAATTACTGTGAACTTGATATTTTAAAAGATTCCTTTTTCTACCACTCCCTTTAATTCTGTTCTATGTAAATAATGGAAACACCAGCAAGGAACAAACTGCAATACCCTGAGGACATTTGTTGGAATAAAGATATTGTGTTTGCATGTATAAAAACACAGCCACAATCTTCAGACTTTGCAATAACAGTATTTACACAACTAAATACAGCAGGGACCTCATTAAATGGCATAATGAAGGAATGAAATCTGAATATCTGAGTTTGCTATTTCCATATTAGTTTCAGGTGTACAACGTAGTGATTAGCTAGTTTTATACATTACTAAATGATCACTGTGATAGTCTAGTTACCACTTGTGACCATACCAAGTTACTACAACATTATTGACTTTATTGCCTATGCCATACATTACAGACTAAAGATTTATTTATTTTATAACTGGAAGTTTGTACCTCTTAATCTCCTTCACCTATTTTGTCTACCCTCATACCCACCTCCCTTCTGGCAACCATCAGTTTGTTCTCTATATCTATGAGTCTGTTTCTGTTTTTTATGTTTGTTCTTTTTTTTTTTAGATTCCACCTATAAGTGAAATCATGTGGTATTTTTCTTTCTCTATTTCACTTAGCATAGCATCCATGTTGTCACAAAAGGTGATGTTTCATTTTTTATGGCTGAGTAATATTCTACTGTATGTATATATACCCCGTCTTCTTTATCCATTCATCTATCAATAGACAATTAAGTTGCTTCCATATCTTGGCTATTGCAAATAATGCTGCAACAAACATAGGAGTGTATATATCTTTTTGAACTAGGATTTTCTTTTTCTTAGGATAAATACCCAAAAGTGGAATTGCCGGGTCCTATGGCAGTTATCTTTTTAAATTTTTGATTACTGTTTTCCATAGTGGTTGTATCAAATTACATTCTCACCAAAAGTGTGCCAGGGTTTCCTTTTTTCCATACCCTAACCAACACTTTTTTGGTTTTTTTGATACTATCTATTCTAACAGGTATGAAGTTAGAATACTCACACCTGTTAGAATAGAATAGGTAAATATTATCTCATTTTGGTTTGGATTTGCATTTCCCTGATGATTAGTGATGTTGAGCATCTTTTCATTTGCCTGTTGACCATCTGTATGTCTTCTTTGGAAAAATTTCTATTCAGGTTCTCTGTACATTTTTGTTTGTTTGTTTTTTGATATTAAGTGTATGAGTTCTGTATATATTTTGAATATTAACCCTTTATTGGACATTTCACCTGCAAATATCTTTTCCCATGCAGGATGTGGCCTTTTCATGTAGTTGATGGCTTCCTTTTCTGTGCAAAAGCTTTTTAGTTTGATGTAGTCTCATTTGATTTTTTGCTTTTGTTTTCCTTGCCTTAGGGAACATATCCAAAAACATATTGCTAGACAGATGTCAAAAAGCATACTGCCTGTTTTCTGCTATGAGTATTATGGGTTCAGGCCTTACATTTAAGTCTTTGATCCATTTTGAGTTTGTTTTTGTACACGGTGTAAGAAAGTTGTCTAATTTCATTCTTTTGCATGTAACTGTCCAGTTTTCCTGGCACCATTTATTGAAGAGACTCTTTTCTCTGTTGATATTCTTTGTTGTAGAGTAATTGACCATATAAATGTGGGTTTATTTCTGGGTTCTCTATTCTGTTCCATTGATCTATGTGTCTGTTTTGTGCCAGTACCATAGATTGCTTTGACTATTTGGAGTCTTTTCTAGTTCAACACAAATTTTAGGACTGTATTCTCTATTTCTGTGAAAAATAACATTGGAATTTAGAAAAGGATTGTATTGACTTGAGTTGTATGTAGATTTCTTTGGGTTGTATGGACATTTTAACAATATTAATTCTTCCATTGCATAAACACAGAATATCTTTCCATTTATTTGTGTTCTCAATGTATTTCATCAATTTCTCATAGTTTTCCTTGTATAGGACTTTTACCTCCCTGCTTAAATTTATTCCTAGGTATTTTATTCCTTATGATTCAATTGTAAATGGGATTGTTTCCTCTAATTCTCTTTCTGATATCTTGTCATCAGTGTATAGATATGCAACAGATTTTTGTATATTATTTTTGTATCCTGCAACTTTGCTGAAGTCATTTATTAATTCTAATAGGTTTTTTTTTCCAGAATCTTTAGGGTTTCCTATATGTAGTATCATGTCATCTGAAAATATTGACAGTTTGATTTTACTTCTTCCTTTCCAATTTAAATGATTTTCATTTATTTTTCTTGTCTGATAGCCATGACTAGGACTTCTAAAACTATGTTGAATAAAAGTAGTGATAGTGGAAATCCTTGTCTTGTTCCTGATCTTAGAGGAAAAGCTTTCAGCTTTTCACAAATGAGCATGATGTTAGCTGTGGGTTTATCATATAGATCTTTATTAGGTTGCTGTATGTTCCCCCTGTACCCACTTTGTTAAGAGTTTTTTTTCATAAATGTATATTGAATTTTGTCAGATGCTTTTTCTCCATCTATTGAGATGATCATACGATTTTTATCCTCTGTTTTGTTAATGTGATGTTTTATCATGTTGATTGATTTGTGAGTCCCGAACCATCCTTGCATTCCTGTAATAAATTCTACTTGACCATGGTGTATGATCCTTTTAATGTATTGTCAAATTCAGTTGCTAATATTTTGTTGAGGATTTTTGCTTCTATAATATAATCATCAGGGATATTAGCCTATAATTTTCTCTTTCTATAAAGTTTTTTTCTGGCTTTGGTATCAGGAAAATGCTGGCCTCATAGAACGAGTTTGGAAGCATTCCTTTCTCTTCAGTCTTTTGGGAATAGTTTGCAAAGGAGAGGTATTAACCCTTCTCTAACATTTGGTAGAAGCCATATGGTCCTGGACATTTTTGTTGGGAATTTTTAAAAATTATAAATTCAATACCATTACTAGTAATCAGTCTATTCATATTTTCTATTTATTCCTGATTCAATCTTGGAAATTGTATATTTCTACAAATTTATCCATTTCTGCTAAATTGTTCAACTTGTTGGTCCATAAGTGTTTGTAGTAGTCTCTAATGATTCTTACTTCTACTCTGATGTATATTATTTCCATCCTTATACTAACTTTGGGCTTTGTTTGATCTTCTGTTTCTAATTTCTTTAGGTGTAAAGTTAAATTGTTTATTTGAGATTTTTCTTGTTCCTGGAGTTAGTCCTTTATTGCCATGAATTTCCCTCTCAGAATCACTTTTGCTGCATCCATAGACTTCAGAAAGGTGTGCTTCCATTTTTGTTTATTTCAAGGTATTTTTTGATTTCCTCTTTGATTTCTTCAACGATGCATTGATTGTTTAGTTCCATCTTGTTTAGTGTCCACATGTTTATATTTTTTCCAGTTTCTTCCTTTCTAGTTTCATACCATTGTGGTCAGAAAAAATGCTTGATATTATTTCAGTCTTCTTATATTTATTGAGATTTATTTTGTGACCTAACATTTGATCTATCCTGGAGAATGTTCCATGTACACTTATAAAAAATGTGTATTCTTCAGTCTTTGGCTGAAATAATATGTATATAAAGTTCACCTGATCTACTGTGTTGTTTAAGGCCAGTGTCTGAATTTCAGTCTGGAAGGTCTATTCATTGATGTAAGTGAGGTATAAAGTTCCCTACTATTTTTGTATTACTGTCTATTTCTCTCTTTGTGTTTGTTAATATTTGCTTTAAAATTTAGGTGTTCCTATGTTGGGTGCATCAATATTCATGAATGCTATATTCTGTTCTTTGATTGGCCCCTTTATATTTACGTAATGCCCTCCTTTGTCTGGTGTTACAGTCTTTGTTTTAAACTTCATCTTAACTTTTTTTTTTTTTTTTTTTTTTTTTTGCGGTACACGGGCCTCTCACTGCTGTGGCCTCTCCCATTGCGGAGCACAGGCTCCGGATGCGCAGGCTCAGCGGCCATGGCTCACGGGCGCAGCCGCTCCGTGGCATGTGGGATCTTCCCGGACCGGGGCACAAACCCGTGTCCCCTGCATCGGCAGGCGGACTCTCAACCACTGCGCCACCAGGGAAGCCCCCATCTTAACTTTTTAAGTGGCTGATCCACAGTCTTCACTATACATTTGCCTTTACCAGTCAGATTTTTTTCTTTCACACATTTTCTTTTTTTTAGTTATGGTCTTTTCTACTTAAAGAAGACCTTTCTTTTATTTCCTGTAAGGGTGGTTTAGTGATGAACTCTTTTAGATTTTGCTTGTCTGGAAAACACTTCATCTCTCCTCTAATTCTTAATAATATCCTTGCCAGTTAGAATTTTCTTTCTCTTTAAACACTTTAGATATATTTCGCCACTTCCTTCAGTCCTTCAAAGATTCTGCTGAAAAATCAGCTGATAGCCTTATAGGGGTTTCCTTATGTTTGATCTGTTGTTTTTCTCTGCCTTTAAAGTTCTTCATCTTTAATTTTAGCAATTTCAGTTATGATATATCTTGGTGTGGATCTCTTTGGGATCATCCTTTTTGGGACTCTTTGTGATCCTGGACCTGGATATCTGTTTCCTTCTCTGGGTTAGGGAAGTTTTCAACCATTATTTCTTCAAATAAGTTTTCTGCCTCTCTAACTCATTTACTACTGGGACCCCTGTAATGTAAATGTTAGTATGCTTAATATTATCCCAGAGGCCCCTTAAACCATCCTCATTTTTTAAAATTCTTTTTTCTTTTTGCTGTTCTGATTTCCACTACAGCCATCTTGGTAAGATGGCTAGAGTTAGTATGGGCTTGGGCAGGTGTTCTCAGGAGCATGCCACAGCAGGGCTGCCTCAGTGGGATAGCTATAGCTGGTGTAGGCTGGGGCCTGAAGCATTCTTGGGTGGCCTGTGCAGCACCTGGACTGTGTTCCCACGTGCACTATCAGGTGGAAGGAAAATGGGGAAAAAAATGGTGCTTTCCAGTGCCTCCAAACCTGAAAAGAGTTCCAGGGGTCCCCTGCCCTTTTGGCAGATGCTTTAGGGTTAATAAAGTGATTTTCTTCATGTATAATCTAGGTTCCCTATAAACCACTTATTTTTCCTGGGCCCCAGGGTGAGCAAGTCTGCACACAGGCCCCTCAGTGATATCCCTTCCTAATACAGTTCACTACATCAGGGGTGGGGCACCCACTGATACCACATCTCTGTCTCTCCTACCCATCTCTATGTGGTTTCTCTATTGTTTGTTGTGCAGGAGCTATTCAACAAGCCCTCAATTCTTCAGGAGGAGTTGCTTTATATGTAGGTTTATATTTGGTGTGTCCATGAGAGGAGGTGAGTTCAGGATCTTCTTATGCCTCCATCTTGATTAGAGTTAGTATTTGTACCTTACTTTATATTTCCCCTGTATTTTGAATGGTCAAAAGTTTCATTGCTGTTGCTGTTTTTCTTATTGCTTATAATGAAGGAACAATAGATATAAATATCAGACTTTATAAATTAAGGTTTTCAAGAAATCTCCTTTTCTCAAACTTTTCCATAAATCAACTAAATTTCTCTTCAGAAGTCCTATTTCACTAGGTACAGAAACTTAATCTCAGTTAATTTAAGACTTTCTTGCCAATTCCCCAGGACTGCCTCTAAGTTTGGGGAGCAGCCTCAGTAGTACCAAGCCATTGAGTGCTGGTGGTGGACCATCTGTTTTTTAAAGCCTATGTCTATTTAGGCATCCAGTGATGTTCCTTTAACCCTCCAGTCCTCATTCATCAATCCATGTAAGTTGCTGCTGCATTGTCTTTCATTCCCACTGGCTGCATAATCTCCTTTCCCATGGAGCTCTACATGCTCATTTGGGAAATAAGAGAACATAAATATTAATACAAATAATTGTAAAATCCAAAACTGTTAGAAGTACAGTAAAGAAAAAGTACAACCTGCAGTGAAAAAAAAAACACATAACACTGTAATAATGGCAGAGCTGTTAGTGTGCAGTTGTTAGCAGTCCCGCCCCACCAATGGCCAGTGTCACAGTGTTCCCTGCAGTGGCGGTCTCCCTGGGTTGTAGTCCCCAAGACCTGGCCCCCATTTGTGTGCTTGCCCCCTTCACCAGAGCAGTCATTGAGCAAGGCCTGGCAGTGTGCTGAGGAGGTTACTGAAAAGGAAGGCTATGGCAGTGTTAGGTGCATGCACACATTGTAGCTTCTAGTTTTGGGCACATCTGGTGTGTTTTTGGGTGCCTGAGCAGGTGCACTGAAAGGTAAACCAGAAGACTGATGGAGATGGTGATATTCTGCCTGACTGTGAATTTAGTAGATTCTCCATTGGCATAAAAGACCAGTTAAAGATGCTGTGGTTGGAATATCATGATCTGACTGTGACCTGATCTATGTGGACAGCTGTAAGAACAAAATGAGCTCTGACAGCTACTAAACACTTGGAGAAGGAGGTGTCCTGGCTGGGGTCAACTTACCACAGATACAGACTCCTGGCTGGCTCAACAAAATTGTTACTGAACACACGTGCATGTGCCCAACTCATAGTGAAGCCCAAACAATAATGAAACATTGGAATTAGGAACAAAAAAGTTTTATTACAGAGCCATGCAAAGAGACAGGTGGTTCATGCCTTGCAAAGGTGAGGGAGGGGCATGGTAAGTTGTTGCAAATGTGTCCCTCCCTCATCTTTTCTTGAAAAGGGCTTTGCTGAAAACCTTCAGGGAATTTGTTTTTTTCATATATATATATATATATATGTGTGTGTGTGTGTGTGTGTGTATATATATATATATATATTTCTACAGTATTTCTGTAGAAAATCAAGTGAAGAATGGAGATAAATTAATAAAGAATAAACGCTTTGAAGTCAAAATTTGGAAAGATTTAGCCTCAGTATTCTAATAAATTGAATCTCCGTTTTTTTTCAGTGCTCTTTTATTCTGGCTGATGTACATCTAGTAATTTAGTTTTGAAGGTGGGGGAATCTGCAAATACTTCATTTTTTAACAAAAACAAAAATCTACAGAAAAAATAAAGAACCCATTTTAAATGTCATCTATAATTAAAAACAAAATGGAAGCATTTTCACAAGAACACTATTACAATATTAAGCTTTATGTTAGATTATAAGTTCCTCAAGGACAAGGTATCTTTAATTACTTTTTCTTTTTCTAATGTCTAGAATGGTGCCTAACAGACACAGAAAAAACATTTACTCAAAATTTCTGAAATTTTTGCATGAAAAGGCACTACACTGAAATACATAATTATGTTCTGTTCCCCTAGCAATATTGTATAAAGCTTTTCTCTTGCAAAGTGAGCTTCTTCGCTCTGAGTGGGATATCTGAAAAGACAGAACCTATTCTTTCTGCCCTGTTAGTACCTGCTACCAGGCAATAAGAATCTAGCAGTTTTTGTGGTAATTTTTAGCAGTTAACTCCTCAAATGCTTAAACCAAGCAATGAAGTACACACCAGGAAAGCACCTAAACCCACATGTTATCTTGGGGACCATAAGAAGTTCACACCTAGAGAAAGTATTTAATTTATATAATAATATTTTCAAAATCACACATAAAATTTTTCAGAAAATGAAATGAGTCATTACAATCCAATTCATGTGTTTATTGCTAATAAAATATTGAAAAAAGAAAAAATATTTTCATGAAATTAACAATAGAAGAATAATAAAATGTCCTTTTTTGGTTCATGATTTCAATTGGTGAAGGCATTTCAAATCAGTATCATTTATTATTTTTTGTTAAAATCTAATTTCATGGTTTACTCATATTTTGACAGTTATTTTAGACAAAAGAAGTTATTTTTTATTTCTTATATGTAACATACATATTTAAATCTCATAAATTCTGTTTATTAAAAATAGCGTGCCCTGAATTTCTGTTTATGATGAAATTAAAGCAAAGAGATTGGATTTATTCTCTCACTTCAAACAACTAGAAAACTTGACAAGAAAAATGAAACAATGATTTCCAAGACACTGGACATGAAACAATAAAAAAATATGATCTCTGGGAGACAGAAAACAAGTGACGTGAGCCTTACAGTTGCTTCAGTTTACTGCCTGGAGAGATTTTCTTGGACAATATAACAGGGAGAGGAAACCCAGGCAAAGCCCATTGGTCTTTTGAATTTAGAAGATAGAGCTGAGAATCAGAGAAGAAATTCTCAGAGTAGAGAGAGTAGAGAACTACACAGTAGGAGAACTCCAGAGATTTGCAGAAGGTCCTCCTTGTATATTAATCTGTTTCAAAGGATACATTTGAGGAAACTGAGGTAAGAACCATTTAAAAGTATTACTGTGAATAATCTCTGAATCTCACATAGGGCTGGGAATATTTTCTGTTCCCATTGGTAAGAGGGGAGACTTTTATAAGTCATGAGGTATTGATTAGAGTAATCAGAAGAATTTTGTCTCAGTAATGGAGGAAAATTAGCTAAAGACTTAATGATGTTCTGGTACTGCCCAGCAAAATCTTTAAATCCAGCCTTAAATGGATAAAGTGTTTCCAAGTAACTTCTTCACATCCCAGCACAAAATTCAAGAATATATATATTACAAAAAAAAATCCAGTGCCTAACAATCACAATGCCTGGCATTCAATAAAAAATTACAAGTCATACAAATAAGCAAAAAAAAAAAACAAAAGAAAAAAGCAACCCATAGTCAAGAGAAAAAATATCACATTAAAACCAACAGAGAGGGCTTCCCTGGTGGCTCAGTGGTTAAGAGTCCGCCTGCTGATGCAGGGGACACGGGTTCGTGCCCTGGTCCGGGAAGATCCCACATGCCACGGAGCGGCTGGGCCCATGAGCCATGGCCACTGAGCCTGCGGATCCGGAGCCTGTGCTCTGCAACAGGAGAGGCCACAGCAGTGAGAGGCCCGTGTACTGCAAAAAAAAAAAGTGTGAAAATCAATAGAGAAATGAGACAGATGATATAGTAATAGAGAAGTACATTTGAATACTTATCATAACTATTTCATATATTTGAGAAAATAAGTAGAAATGTGGAAAATATTTTTAAGATCCTAAATCAAACCTCTAGAAATTAAAACTACAGTGTCCAAGATGAAAAATATATTATGTGGGATTGTTGGCAGAATACATATTGCATATAAAATATGAGTGAACTTGAAGACAGAATGGGCAGAGGATCAGTGAAATGTAGAACAATTTCAACAATCTAAACATTCACATAACTGAAGCCCAGAAGGGGAGAAGAAGGGAAAGAAAAATTTTGAAGAAATAATGACTATTTTCCCCAAATTTGATGAAAACTATAACCTCACAGATTAAAGAAGTTAAGAAACAAAAAGAGAAGGCATAAAATCAAGAATAAAGCTACACCAAATCATATCATAATTGGATTGCTCAAAGTAAATAAAATACAGATGGAACAAATAGAAAATGAACAGAAAGATGGTCATTTTAAATCTAACCACATCAATAATCACATTAAAATAAAGAGACATATATTGAATAAAAAAGCAAGACCCGGCTTCCCTGGTGGCCCAGTGGTTGAGAGTCCGCCTGCCGATGCAGGGGACACGGGTTCATGCCTCGGTCTGGCAAGATCCCACATGCCGCAGAGCGGCTGGGCCCGTGAGCCATGGCCGCTGAGCCTGCACGTTCGGAGCCTGTGCTCCACAACGGGAGAGGCCACAACAGTGAGAGGCCCACGTACCACAAAAAAAAAAAAAAAAATAGCAAGACCCAACCATATGCTGTCCACAAGACACGTATTTTGGGAGTTGAGGAAGATGGCAGAAGAGTAAGATGCGGAGATCACCTTCCTCCGAACAGATACATCAGAAATACATCTACACATGGAACTGTTCCTATAGAACACCCACTAAACACTGGCAGAAGACCTCAGACCTCCCAAAATGCAAGAAACTCCCCACGTACCTGGGTAGGGCAAAAGAAAAAACAGAGACAAAAGAACAGGGAAGGGACCTGTACCAGTGGGAGGAAGCTGTGAAGGAGGAAAGGTTTCCACACACTAGGAAGCTCCTTCGCGGGCAGAGACAGTGGGTGGCGGAGCGGGGAAGCTTTGGAGCAGTGGAGGAGAGCACAGCAACAGGAGTGCAGAGGGCAAAGCAGAGAGATTCCCGCACAGAGGAGCGGTGCTGACCAGCACTCACCAGCCGGAGAGGCTGGTCAGCTCACCCTCTGGGGCAGGCGGGGGGTGGGAGCTGAGGCTGGGGCTTTAGTAGGAGCGCAGGAAGAGGACTGGGGTTGGTGGCATGAACACAGCCTGAAGGGGTTGGTGCACCACGGCTAGCCGGGAGGCAGTCCGGGAAAAGTCAGGATCTGCCGAAGAGGCAAGAGACTTTTTCTTCCCTCTTCATTTCCTGGTGCGTGAGGAGAGGGGATTAAGAGCGCTGCTTAAAGGAGCTCCAGAGATGGGAACGAGCCACGGCTATCAGTGCAGAACCCAGAGACAGGCATGAGATACTAAGGCTACTGCTGCCGCCACTAAGAAGCCTGTGTGCAAGCACAGGTCACTATCCACACTACCTCTCCCTTGAGCCTGTGCAACCCGCCACAGCCAGGGTCCCATGATCCAGGGACAAATTCCCTGGGATAACGCACGGCACGCCTCAGGCTGCTGCAAGGTCACACTGGCCTCTGCTGCTGCAGGCTCTCCCTGCATCCGTACCCTTCCCTCCCCAAGGACTGAATGAGCCAGAGCCCTCGAATCAGCTGCTCCTTTAACCCCGACCTGTGTGAGTGAAGAACAGACGCCCTCAGGTGACCTACATGCAGAGGCAGGGTCAAATCCAAAGCTGAACCCCAGGAGATGTGCAAACAAAGAAGTGAAAGGGAAATCCCTCCCATCAGCCTCAGGAGCAGTGGAATAAATCTCCACAATCAACATAATGTACGTTGCATCTGTGGAATACCCGAACAGACAACGAATCAACCCAAATTGAAGAGATGGACTTTGCGAGCAACATATATTATCTTTCCAAATTTTTCTCTTTTTGTGAATGTGTATGTATATGCTTCTGTGTGAGATTATGTCTGTAAAGCTTTGCTTTTACCATTTGTCCTAGAGTTCTCTCCATTGGTGTTTGTTTTTTCACTTAAAAAATTTTTTTTTCTTAATATTTATTTTTATTTTAATAACTTTATTTTATTTTATCTTACTTTATTTTGTTTTATCCTCTTTCTTTCTTTCTATTTTTTCTCCCTTTTATTCAGAGCTGTGTGGATGAAAGGCTCTTGGTGTTCCAGCCAGGAGTCAGTGCTGTGCCTCTGAGGTGGGAGAGCCAACTTCAGGACACTGGTCCACAAGAGACCTCCCAGCTCCACGTAATATCAAATGGTGAAAATCTCTCAGAGATCTCCATCTCAACACCAAGACCCAGCTTCACTCAATGACCAGCAAGCTACAGTGCTAGACATCCTATGCCGAACAACTAGCAAGACAGGAACACAACCACACCCATTAGCAGAGAGGCTGCCTAAAATCATAATAAGTCCACAAACATGCCAAAACATGCCACCAGACGTGGAGCTGCCAACCAGAAAGACAAGATCCAGCCTCATTCTAGTGCCAGAACACAAGCACTAGTCCCCTCCACCAGGAAGCCTATAACCTACTGAACCAACCTTAGCCACTGGGGACAGACACCAAAATTAATGGGAAATATGAGCCAGCAGGCTGCAAAAAGGACACCCCAAACACAGTAAGATAAGGAAAATGAAAAGACTGAAAAACACACAGCAGATGAAGGAGCAAGGTAAAAACCCAACAGACCTAACAAATGAAGAGGAAATAGGCAGTCTACCTGAAAAAGAATTCAGAATAATGATTGTAAAGATGATCCAAAATCTTGGAAATAGAATAGACAAAATGCAAGAAACATTTAACAAGGACCTACAAGAACTAAAGATGAAACAAGCAATGATAAACAACACAATAAATGAAATTAAAATACTCTAGAAGGGATCAATAGCAGAATAACTGAGGCAGAAGAACGGATAAGTGACCTGGAAGATAAAATAGTGGAAATAACTACTGTAGAGCAGAATAAAGAAACAAGAATGAAAAGAACTGAGGACAGTCTCAGAGACTTCTGGGACAACATTAAATGCACCAACATTCGAATTATAGGGGTCCCAGAAGAATAAGAGAAAAAGAAAGGAACTGAGAAAATATTTGAAGAGATTATAGTTGAAAACTTCCCTAATATGGGAAAGGAAATAGTCAAGTCCAGGAAGCACAGAGAGTCTCGTACATGATAAATCCATGGAGAAACATGCCAAGACACATATTAATCAAACTATAAAAATTAAATACAAAGAAAACATATTAAAAGCAGCAAGGGAAAAACAACAAATAACACACAAGGGAATCCCCATAAGGTTAACAGCTGATCTATCAGCAGAAACTTAGCAAACCAGAAGGTAGTGCCAGGACATATTGAAAGTGATGAAGGAGAAAAACCTGCAACCAAGATTACTCTACCCAGCAAGGATCTCATTCAGATTTGATGGAGAAATTAAAACCTTTACAGACAAGCAAAAGCTGAGAGAGTTCAGCACCACCAAACCAGCTTTACAACAAATGCTAAAACTTCTCTAGGCAGGAAATAAAATAGAAGGAAAAGACCTCCAATAACAAACACAAAACAATTAAGAAAATGGGAATACGAACATACATATCGATAATTACCTTAAATGTAAATAGATTAAATGCTCCCACCAAAAGACACAGACTGGATAAATGGATACAAAAACAAGACCCATATATATGCTGTCTACAAGAGACGCACCTCAGACCTACGGACACATACAGACTGAAAGTGAGGATTTGGAAAAAGATATTACATGGAAATGGAAATCAAAAGAAAGCTGGAGTAGCAATTCTCATATCAGACAAAATAGACTTTAAGATAAAGAATATTACAAGAGACAAAGAAGGACACTACACAGTGATCAAGGGATCGATCGAAGAAGAAGATATAACACTTGTAAATATTTATACACCCAATAGGAGCACCTCAATAAATAAGGCAAATACTAGCAACCATAAAAGGGAAAATCAACAGTAACACGATCAAATTAGGGGACTATTTTTTCTTTCTTTTTTTTTTTTGCAATACACAAGACTCTCACTGTTGTGGCTTCTCCCATTGCAGGGCACAGGCTCCGGAACCGCAGCCTCAGTGGCCATGGTTCTGGGGCATGAGGGATCTTCCCAGATTGCGGAACGAATCCGTGTCCCCTACATCATCAGGCAGACTCTCAACCACTGTGCCACAAGGGAGGCCCCATAGCAGGGGATTTTAACACCCCACTTTCACCAATGCACAGATCATCCACAATGAAAATAAATAAGAAAACACAAGCTTTAACTGATACACTAAACAAGATGGCCTTAACTGATATTTATAGGACATTCCATCCAAAAGCAACAGAATACACATTTTTCACAAGTGCTCATGGAACATTCTCCAGGATAGATCATATCTTGCGTCACATATCAAGCCTTGATAAATTTAAGAAAACTGAAATCATATCAAGTATCTTTTCCGACCACAATATTATGAGATGAGATATCAATTACAGGAAAATATCTGTAAAAAATACAAACACATGGAGGCTAAACAATACACTACATAATAACGAAGTGATCACTGAAGAAATCAAAGAGGAAATCAAAAACTACCTAGAAAAAAATGACAGTGAAAACACAGTGACCCAAAACCTACGGGATGCAGCAAAAGCAGTTCTAAGAGGGAAGTTTATAGCAATACAATCTTAGCTTAAGAAACAGGAAACATCTCAAAAAAAAACCTGACCTTGCACATAAAGCAATTATAGAAAGAAGAACAAAATAACCCCAAAGTTAGCAGAAGGAATAAAATCAAAAGATCAGATCAGAAAGAAATGAAAAAGATATGAAGGAAATGATAGCAAAGATCAATAAAACTAAAACCTGGTTCTTTGAGGAAAAAAAAAATTGATAAACCATTAGCCAGACTCATCAAGAAAAAAAGGGAGAAGACTCAAATCAATAGAAATAGAAATGAAAAAGGAGAAGTAACAACTGACACTGCAGAAACACAAACGATCATGAGAGATTACTATAAGCAATTATATGCGAATAAAATGGACAACCTGGAAGAAACGGACAAATTGTTAGAAATGCACAACCTGCCAAGACTGAATCAGGAAGAAATAGAAAATACAAACAGACCAATCACAAGGACTGAAATTGAACCTGTGATTAAAAATCTTCCAACAAACAAAAGCCCAGGACCAGATGGCTTCACAGGTGAATTCTATCAAACATTTAGAGAAGAGCTAACACCTGTCCGTCTCAAACTTTTCAAAAATATAGCAGAGGGAGGAACACACCCAAATTCATTCTACGTGGCCACCATCACCTTGATACCAAAACCAGACAAGGATGTCACAAAGAAAGAAAACTACAGGCCAATATCACTGATGAACATAGATGCAAAAATTCTCAACAACATACTAGCAAACAGAATCCAACAGAACATTAAAAGGATCATACACCATGATCAAGTGGGATTTATTCCAGGAATGCAAGGATTCTTCAATATACGCAAATCTATCAATGTGATAAACCATATTAACAAATTGAAGAAAAAACCATATGATCATCTCAATAGATGCAAAGAAAGCTTTTGACAAAATTCAACACCGATTTATGATAAAAACCCTGCAGTAAGTAGGCATAGAGGGAACATTCCTCGACATAATAAAGGCCATATATGACAAAGCCACAGCCAACATCATCCTCAATGGTGAAAAACTGAAAGCATTTCCACTAAGATCTGGAAAAAGACAAGGTTGCCCACACTCACCACTCTTATTCAACATAGATTTGGAAGTTTTAGCCATGGCAATCAGAGAAGAAAAGGAAATAAAAGGAATCCAAATCAGAAAAGAAGAAGTAAAGCTCTCACTGTTTGCAGATGGCATGATACTATACATAGAGAATCCTAAAGATGCTACCAGAAAACTACTAGAGCTAATCAATGAATTGAGTAAAGTTGCAGTATACAAAATTAATGCACAGAAATCTTTGGCATTCCTATACACTAATGATGAAAAATCTGAAAGTGAAATCAAGAAATCACTCCCATTTACCATTACAACAAAAAGAATAAAATATCTAGGAATAAACCTACCTCAGGAGACAAAAGACCTGTATGCAGAAAATTATAAGACACTGATGAAAGAAATTAAAGATGATACAAATAGATGGAGAGATATACCATGTTCTTGGATTGGAAGAATGAACATTGGGAAAATGACTCTACTACACAAAGCAATCTTCAGATTCAATGCAATCCCTATCAAACTACCAATGGCATTTTTCACAGAACTAGAACATAAAAGTTCACAATTTGTATGGAAACACAAAAGACCCCGAATAACCAAAGCAACCTTGAGAACGAAAAATGGAGTTGGAGGAATCAGGCTCCCTGACTTCAGACTATACTACAAAGGTACAGATATCAAGACAGTTATGGTACTGGCACAAAAACAGAAAGATAGGCCAATGTAACAGGATAGAAAGCCAAGAGATAAACCCATGCACATGTGGTCACCTTATCTTTGATAAAGGAGGCAGGAAGGTACAGTGGAGAAAGGACAGCCTCTTCAATAAGTGGTGCTGCGAAAACTGGACAGGTACATGTAAAATTATGAGATTAGATCACTCCCTAACACCATAAAGAAATATAAACTCAAAATGGATTAAAGACCTAAATGTAAGGCCAGAAACTATCAAACACTTAGAGGAAAACATAGGCAGAATACTCTATGACATAGATCACAGAAAGATCCTTTTTGATCCACCTCCTAGAGAAATGGAAATAAAAACAAAAATAAACAAATGGGACCTAATGAAACTTCAAAGCTTTTGCACAGCAAAGGAAACCATAAGCAAGACCAAAAGACAACCCTCAGAGTAGGAAAAAATATTTGCAAATGAAGCAACTGACAAAGGTTTAATTTCCAAAATTTACAAGCAGCTCATGCAGCTCAATAACAAAAAAACAAAAAACCCAATCTATAAATGGGCAGAAGACCTAAATAGACATTTCTCCAAAGAAGATATACAAACTGCCAACAAACACATGAAGGATTGCTCAACATCATTAATCATTAGAGAAATGCAAATCAAAACTACAATGAGATATCATCTCACACCAGTCAGAATGGCCATCATCAAAAAATCTAGAAGGACTTCCCTGGTGGCGAAGTGGTTGAGAGTCCACCTGCCCATGCGGGGGACACGGGTTCATGGCCTGGTCCAGGAGGATCATGCATGCCACGCAGCAGCTGGACCCGTGATCCATGGCCACTGGGCCTGTGCATCTGGAGCTGTGCTCCGCAGCAGGAGAGGCCACAGCGGTGAGAGTCCTGTGTACTCCAAAAAACAAAAAACAAACAAACAAAAAATCTAGAAACAATAAATGCTGGAGAGGGTGTGGAGAAAAGGGAACCCTCTTGCACTGCTGGTGGGAATGTGAATTGGTACAGCCACTTTGGAGAACACTGTGGAGGTTCCTTAGAAAACTACAAATAGAACTACCATATGACCCAGCAATCCCACTACTGGGTATATACCCTGCAAAAACCATAGTTCAAAAAGAGTCATGTACCAAAATGTTCATTGCAGCTCTACTTACAATAGCCTGGATATGGAAACCACCTAAGTGCCCATCATCGGATGAATGGATAAAGAAGATGTGGCACATATATACAATGGAATATTACTCAGCCATAAAAGAAACGAAATTGAGCTATTTGTAATGAGGTGGATAGACCTAGAGTCTGTCATACAGAGTGAAGTAAGTGAGAAAGAGAAGACAAATACCGTATGCTCACACATATATACAGTATTTAAGAAAAAAATAATGTTATGAAGAACCTAGGGGTAAGACAGGAATAAAGACACAGACCTACTAGAGAATGGACTTGAGGATATGGGGAGGGGGAAGGATGAGCTGTAACAAAGCGAGAGAGGCATAGACATATATACACTACCAAATGTAAGGTAGATAGCTAGTGGGAAGCAGCCGCATAGCACAGGTAGATCAGCTCGGGTGCTTTAGGACTGCCTGGAGGGGAGGGATAGGGATGGTGGGAGGGAGGGAATGCGAAGAGCTATGGGAACATATGTATATGTATAACTGATTCACTTTGTTATAAAGCAGAAACTAACACACCAATGTAAAGCAATTATACCCCAGTAAAGATGTTAAAAAAAAAAGAAATACTGCAACTAAAAAAAAAAAAAAAAGAAAGAAAGAAAGAATATATGAACAGACCAATCACAAGCACTAAAATTGAAATTGTGATTAAAAATTTTCCAACAAACAAAAGCGCAGGACCAGATGGCTTCACAGGTGAATGCTATCAAACATTTAGAGAAGAGCAAACACGTATCCTTCTGAAACTCTTCCAAAATATAGCAGAGGGAGGAACACTCCCAAACTCATTCTATGAGGCCACAATAACCCTAATACCAAACCAGAAAAAGATGTCACAAAGAAAGAGAACTACAGGCCAATATCACTGATGAATATAGATGCAAGAATCTTCAACAACATACTAGCAAACAGAACCCAACAGCACAGTAAAAGGATCATACACCATGATCAAGTGGGGTTTACTCCAGGAATGCAACTATTCTTGAATATACGCAAATCAATCAATGTGATACACCATATTAACAAATTGAAGGAGAAAACCATATGATCATCTCAATAGATGCAGAGAAAACTTTTGACAAAATTAAACACCCATTTATGATAAAAACCCTGCAGTAAGTAGGCATAGAGGGAACTTTCCTTTACATAATAAAGGCCATATATGACAAACCCACAGCCAACATTGTCCTCAATGGTGAAAAACTGAAACCATTTCCAATAAGATCAGGAAAAAGATAAAGTTTCCCACTCTCACCACTCTTATTCCACATAGTTTTGGAAGCTTTAGCCACAGGAATCAGAGAAAAAAAAGAAATAAAAGGAATCCAAATCAGAAAAGAAGTAAAACTGTCACTGTTTGCAGATGTCATGATAATCTCATAGAGAATCTGAAAGATGCTACCAGAAAACTACTAGAGCTAATCAATGAATTTGGTAAAGTAGCAGGATGCAAAATTAATGCACAGAAATCTCTGGCATTCCTATATACTAATGATGAAAAATCTGAAAGTGAAATTAAGAAAACACTCCCACTTATCATTGCAAAAATGAGAATAAAATATCTAGGAATAAACCTACCAAAGGAGACCAAAGACCTGCATGCAGAAAATTATAAGACACTGTTGAAGTAACTTAAAGATGATACAAATTGATAGAGAGATATAGCATGTTCTTGGATTGGAAGAATCAACATTGTGAAAATGACTTTACTACCCAAAGCAATCTACAGATTCAATGCAATCCCTATCAAACTACGACTGGCATTTTTCACAGAACTAGAACAAAAAATTTCACAATTTGTATGGAAACACAAAAGACCCCGAATAGCAAAAGCAATCTTGAGAACAAAAAACGGAGCTGGAGGAATCAGGCTCCCTGACTTCTGACTATACTACAAAGCTACAGTAATCAAGACAGTATGGTACTGGCACAAAAACAGAAAGATAGATCAATGGAACAGAATAGAAGGCCCATAGATAAACCCGCGCACATATGGACACCTTATCTTTGTTAAAGGTGGCAGCAATATACAGTGGAGAAAGGACAGCCTCTTCAATAAGTGATGCTGCGAAAACTGGACAGGTACATGTAAAAGTATGAGATTAGATCACTCCCTAACACCATACACAAAAATAAGCTCAAAATGGATGAAAGACCTAAGTGTAAGGCCAGAAACTATCAAACTCTTAGAGGAAAACATAGGCAGAACACTCTATGACATAAATCACAGCAAGATTCTTTCTGACCCACCCCCTAGAGTAATGGAAATAAAAACAAAAATAAACAAATGGGACCTAATGAAACTTCAAAGCTTTTGCACAGCAAAGGAAACCATAAACAAGACCAAAAGACAACCCTCAGAATGGGAGAAAATATTTGCAAATGAAGCAACCGACAAAGGATTAATCTCCAAAATTTACAAGCAGCTCATGCAGCTCAATAACCAAAAAACAAACAACCCAATCCAAAAATGGGCAGAAGACCTAAATAGACATTTCTCCAAAGAAGATATACAGACTGCCAACAAACACATGAAAGAATGCTCAACATCATTAATCATTAGAGAAATGCAAATCAAAACTACAATGAGATATCATCTCACACCAGTCAGAATGGCCATCATCAAAAAATCTAGAAACAATAAATGCTGGAGAGGGTGTGGAGAAAAGGGAACCCTCTTGCACTGCTGGTGGGAATGTGAATTGGTTCAGCCACTATGGAGAACAGTATGGAGGTTCCTTAAAAAACTACAAATAGAACTACCATATGACCCAGCAATCCCACTACTGGGCATATACCCTGAGAAAACCGAAATTCAAAAAGAGTCATGTACCAAAATGTTCATTGCAGCTCTATTTACAATAGCCCGGAGATGGAAACAACCTAAGTGCCCATCATCGGATGAATGGATAAAGAAGATGTGGCACATATATACAATGGAATATTACTCAGCCATGAAAAGAAACGAAATTGAGCTATTTGTAATGAGGTGGATAGACCTAGAGTCTGTCATACACAGTGAAGTAAGTCAGAAAGAAAAAGACAAATACCGTATGCTAACACATATATATGGAATTTAAGAAAAAAAAATGTCATGAAGAACCTAGGGGTAAGGCAGGAATAAAGACGCAGACCTCCTAGAGAACGGACTTGAGGTTATGGGGAGGGGGAAGGGTGAGCTGTGACGGGGCGAGAGAGAGTCATGGACATATACACACTAACAAATGTAGTAAGGTAGATAGCTAGTGGGAAGCAGCAGCATGGCACAGGGATATTGGCTCCATGCTTTGTGACAGCCTGGAGGGGTGGGGTAGGGAGGGAGGGAGGGAGGGAGACGCAAGAGGGAAGAGATATGGGAACACATGTATATGTATAACTGATTCACTTTGTTATAAAGCAGAAACTAACACACCATTGTAAAGTAATTATACCCCAATAAAGATGTTAAAAAAAAATAAAAGAGTCATGAACCAAAATGTTCATTGCAGCTCTCTTTACAATAGTCAGGACATGGAAGCCACCTAAGTGTCCATCATCGGATCAATGGATAAAGAAGATGTGGCACATATGTACAATGGAATATCACTCAGCCGTAAAATGAAATGAAACTGAGATATTTGTAGTGAGGTGGATGGATCTAGAGTCTGTCATACAGAATGAAGTCAGAAAGAGAAAAACAAATAGCATATACTAACACATATATATGGAATGTAAGAAAAAAAATGTCATGAAGAACCTAGGGGTAAGACGGGAATAAAGACACAGACCTACTAGAGAATGGACTTGAGTATATGGGGAGGGTGAAGGGTAAGCTGTGACAAAGTGTCATGGACATATATACACTACCAAATGTAAAATAGATTGCTAGTGGGAAGCAGCCGCATAGCACAAGGAGATCAGCTTGGTGTTTTGTGACCACCTAGAGGGGTGGGATAGGGAGGGTGAGAGGGAAGGAGATGCAAGAGGGGAGAGATATGGGAACATATGTTTATGTATAACTGATTCATTTTGTTATAAAGAAGAAACTAACACACCATTGTAAAGCAATTATACTTCAATAAAGATGTTAAAAATAAAAATACATATTTTGAATACAAAGACACAACTAGATTAACAGAGAATTGATGGAGATAGGCATACCATCTAACACTATCCCAGAGAAAACTATCATGTTTATATTAAAATCAGACAAAGTAGATTTCAGAACAAAGGAGTTTTTCAGTTTTTCAGTTTTTCACCATTGAGGATGATGTTGGCTGTGGCTTTGTCATATATGGCCTTTATTATGTTGAGGAAAGTTCCCTCTATGCCTACTTTCTGCAGGGTTTTTATCATAAGTGTGTTGAATTTTGTCGAAAGCTTTTTCTGCATCTATGGAGGTGATCATACGGTTTTTCTCCTTCAATTTGTTAATATGGTGTGTCACATTGATTGATTTGCATATATTGAAGAATCCTAGCATTCCTGGGATAAACCCCACTTGATTATGATGTATGATCCTTTTAATGTGATGTTGGATTCTGTTTGCTGGTATTTTGTTGAGGATTTTTGCATCTATATTCATCAGTGATATTGGACTGTAGTTTTCTTTCTTGGTGACATGTTGGTCTGGTTTTGGTATCAGGGTGATGGTGGCTTTGTAGAATGAGTTTGAGAATGTTCCTCCCTCTGCTATATTTTGGAAGAGTTTGAGAAGGATATCTGTTAGCTCTTCTCTAAATGTTTGATAGAATTTTCCTGTGAAGCCATCTGGTCATGGGCTTTTGTTTGTTGGAAGATTTTTAATCACAGTCTCTATTTCAGTGTTTGTGATTGGTCTGTTCATATTTACTATTTCTTCCTGGTTCAGTCTTGGCAGGTTGTGCATTTCTAAGAATTTGTCCATTTCTTCCAGGTTGTCCATTTTATTGACATAGAGTTGCTTGCAGTAATTTCTCATGATCTTTTGTGTTTCTGCAGTGTCAGTTGTTACTTCTCCTTTTTCATTTCTATTTCTCTTGATTTGAGTCTTCTCCCTTTTTTTCTTGATGAGTCTGGCTAATGGTTAATCAATTTTTTTTATCTTCTCAAAGAACCAGCTTTTATTTTATTGTCTTTCCTATCATTTCCTTCATTTCTTTTTCATTTATTTCTAATCTGATCTTTATGATTTCTTTCCTTCTGCTAACTTTGGGGTTTTTTTGTTCTTCTTGCTCTAATTGATTTAGGTGCAAGGTTAGGTTGTTTATTCGAGATGTTTCCTGTTTCTTAAGGTAGGATTGTATTCCTATAAACTTCCCTCTTAGAACTGCTTTTCCTGCATCCCATAGGTTTCAGGTCATCGTGTCTTCATTGTCATTTGTTTCTAGGTATTTTTTGATATCCTCTTTGGTTTCTTCAGTGATGACTTCATTATTAAGTAGTGTATTGTTTAGCCTCCATTTGTTTGTATTTACAGATCTTTTCCTGTATTTGATATCTAGTCTCATAGCATTGTGGTCTGAAAAGATACTTGATAAAATTTCAAATTTCTTAAATTTATCAAGGCTTGGTTTGTGACCCAAGATATGATCTATCCTGGAGAATGTTCCATGAGCACTTGAGAAAAATGTGTATTCTGTTGTTTTTGGATGGAATGTCCTATAAATATCAATTAAGTTCATCTTGTTTAATGTATCATTTAAAGCTTGTGTTTCCTTATTTATTTTCATTTTGGATGATCTGTCCATTGGTGAAAGTGGGGTGTTAAAGCTGCCTTCAATGAATGTGTTACTGTTGATTTCCCCTTTTATGGCTGATAGTATTTGCCTTATCTATTGAGGTGCTCCTATGTTGGGTGCATAAATATTTATAATTGTTATATCTTCTTCTTGGATCGATCCCTTGATCATTATGTAGGGTGCTTCTTTGTCTCTTGTAATAGTCTGTATTTTAAAGTCTATTATGCCTGCTATGAGAATTGCTACTCCAGCTTTCTTTTGATTTCTATTTGCATGGAATATCTTTTTCCATCCCCTTACTTTAAGTCTGTATGTGTCCCTAGGTCTGAAGTGGGTTTCTTGTAGACAGCTTATATATTGGTCTTGTTTTTGTATCCACTTAGCCAGTTTTTGTCTTTTGGTGGGAGCATTTAGTCTGTTTAAAGTTAAGGTAATTATCAATATGTATGTTCGTATTCTCATTTTCTTAATTGTTTTGGGTTTGTTATTGTAGGTCTTTTCCTTCTCTTGTGTTTCTTGCCTAGAAAAGTTCCTTTAGCATTTGTTGTAAAGCTGGTTTGGTGGTGCTGAACTCTCTCAGCTTTTACTTGTCTGTATAGGTTTTAATTTCTCCATCAAATCTGAATGAGATCCTTGCTGGGTAAGTAATCTTCAATGTAGGTTTTTCTCCTTCATCACTGTAAATATGTCCTGACACTCCCTTCTGGCTTGCAGAGCTTCTGCTGAAAGATCAGCTGTTAAGCTTATGCAGATTCCTTTGTGTGTTATTTGTTGTTTTTCCCTTGTTGTTTTTAATATGTTTTCTTTGTATTTAATTTTTGAGAGTTTGATTAATATGTATCTTGGCATGTTTATCCTTGGATTTATCCTGTATGGGACTCTCTGTGCTTCCTGTATTTGATTAACTATTTCCTTTCCCATATTAGAGAAGTTTACAACTATAATCTCTTCAAATATTTTCTCAGTCCCTTTCTTTTTCTCTTCTTCTTCTGGGACCCCTATAATTCGAATGTTGGTACATTTAATGTTTTCCGAGATGTCTCTGAGACTGTCCTCACTTCTTTTCATTCTTTTTTCTTTATTCTGCTCTGCAGCAGTTATTTCCACTATTTTATCTTCCAGGTCACTTATCCATTCTTCTGCCTCAGTTATTCTGCTATTGATCCCTTCTAGAGTCTTTTTCATTTCATTTATTGTGTTGTTCATCATTGCTTGTTTGCTCTTTATTTCTTCTAGGTCCTTGTTAAATGTTTCTTGCATTTTCTCTATTCTATTTCCAAGATTTTGGATCATCTTTACTATCATTATTCTGAATTCTTTCTCAGGTAGACTGCCTATTTCCTCTTCATTTGTTAGGTCTGGTGGGTTTTTATCTTGCTCTTTCATCTGCTGTGTGTTTTTCTGTCTTCTCATTTTGCTTATCTTACTGTGTTTTGGGTCTCCTTTTTGCAGGCTGCAGGTTTGTAGTTCCTGCTGTTTTTGGTGTCTGTCCTCAGTGGCTAAAGTTGGTTCAATGGGTTCTGTAAGCTTCCTGGTGGAGAGGACTAGTGCCTGTGTTCTGCTGGATGAGGCTGGATCTTTCCGGTAGGCAGGTCCACGTCTGGTGGTGTGTTTTGGGGTGTCTGTGGCCTTATTATGATTTTAGGCAGCCTCTCTGCTAATGGGTGTGGTTGTGTTCCTGTCTTGCTAGTTGTTTGGCATAGGGTGTCCAGCACTGTAGCTTGCTGGTCATTGAGTGAAGCTGGGTGTTGGTGTTGAGATGGAGATCTCTCAGAGATTTTTGCCATTTGATATTACGTGGAGCTGGGAGGTCCCTTGTGGACCAGTGTTGAAGTTGGCTCTCCCATCTCAGATGTACAGCACTGACTCCTGGCTGGAGCACCAAGAGCCTTTCATCCACACAGCTCAGAATAAAAGGGAGAAAAAGTAGAAAGTAAGAAAGAAAGAGGGTAAAATAAAATAAAGTAAGATAAAATAAAGTTATTAAAATAAAAATTTATTAAGAAAAAAAATTTTTTATGTAAAAAACCAGACGGACAGAACCCTAGGACAGATGGTGGTAGCAAAGCTATACAGACAAAATCTTACACAGAAGCATTCACATACACACTCACAAAAAGAGGAAAAGGGGAAAAAATATTATATCTTGCTCTCAAAGTGCACCTCCTCAATTTGGGATGATTTGTTGTCTATTCAGGTATTCCACCGATGCAGGGTACATCAAGCTGATTGTGGAGATTTAATCCGCTGCTCCTGAGGCTGCTTGGAGTGATTTCCTTTCTCTTCTTTATTTGCACAGCTCCCACGGTTCAGCTTTGGATTCGGCCCCGCCTCTTCATGTAGGTCGCCGGAGGGCATTTTTTCTTCACTCAGACAGGACGGGGTTAAAGGAACAGCTGATTCGGGGGCTCTGGCTCACTCAGGCCAGGGGGAGGGAGGGGCATGGAGTGTGGGGCGAGCCTGCGGCGGCACAGGCCGGTGTGACATTGCACCAGCCTGTGGTGCGCTGTGCATTCTCTAGGGGAAGTTGTCCCTGGATCACGGAACCCTGGCAGTGGTGGGCTGCACAGGCTCCCATGAGGAGAGGTGTGCATAGTGACCTGTGCTTGAACACAGGCTTCTTGGTGGCGGCAACAGTGGCCTGAGCACCTCATGATCGTCTCCGAGGTCCGCGCTGATAGCCGCGGCTCACGCCCATCTCTGGAGCTCCTGTAAGCAGTGCTCTTAATCCCCTCTCTGCGTACCAGGAAACAAAGAGGGAAGAAAAAGTCTCTTGCCTCTTCGGCTGGTCCAGACTTTTCCCCAGACTCCCTCCTGGCTACCATGGTGCATTAACCCCTTCAGGCTGTGTTCACACCACCAGTTCTCTCCCTGCGATCTGACCGAAGCCCAAGCCTCAGTTCCCAGCCCCCGCCCGCCCTGGCGGGTGAGCAGTCAAGCCTCTTTGGCTGGTGAGTGCCGGTCCGTACCGCTCCTCTGTGCGGGAATCTCTCCACTTTGTTCTCCACACCCCTGTTGCTGTGCTCTCCTCCGCGGCTCCGAAGGTTACCCCTCCGTCACCCATAGTCTCCTCCCGTGAAGGGGCTTCCTAGTGTGTGGAAACCTTTCCTCCTTCACAGCTCCCTCCCACTGGTGCAGGTCCCGTCCCTATTCTTTTGCATCTGTTTATTCTTTTTTCTTTTGCCCTACCCAGGTACGTGGGGAGTTTCTTGACTTTTGGGAGGTCTGAGGTCTTCTGCCAGCGTTCAGTGGGTGTTCTGTAGGAGTTGTTACACATGTAGATGTATTTCTGATGTGTCTGTGGGGAGGAAGGTGATCTCCGCCTCTTACTCTCCTGCCATCATCCCCCTCTCCCTGCATGTATCTTTTTAAATTAGAGTTTTCATTTTTTCTGGATATATACCAAGAGTGGCATCACTGGATCATATGGTAGCTCTATTTCTGTTTTTTAAGGAAACTCCATACTGTTTTCCATAGTATCTTCACCAATTTACATTTCCACCAGCAGTGTATTAAGGTTCCCATTTCTCCAAACCCTTTCCAGCACTTACTATTTGTAGACTTTTTAATAATAGTCATTCTGACTGGTGTGAAGTGATATCTCATTGTGGTTTCGATTTGCATTTCTCTAATAATTAGCAATGTTGAACATCTTTTCATGTGTCTGTTGGCCATCTGTATGTCTTCTTTGGAAAAAAAGTTTATTTAGATCTGCAATTTGATTGATTGGGTTTTCTGTTTCTTCAATACTGAGTTGTATGAACTGTTTGTATGTTTTGAATATTAACCCCTTCTCAGTCACACTATTTGCAAATATTTTCTCCCATTGTCTTTTCATTATTATTATTTTTTTGATGGTTTCCTTTGCGTGCAAAAGCTTTAGGTTTGATTAGGTCCCATTTGTTTATTTTTGCTTTTACTTCTTTTGCCTTGGGAGACGGATTCTTTTTTTTTTTTTTCTTGCAGCATGCAGGCCTCTCACTGTTGTGGCCTCTCCCACTGCAGATCACAGGCTCTGGACGCACAGGCTCAGTGGCCATGGCTCACAGGTCCAGCTGCTCTGCGGCATGTGGGATCTTCCCAGACCGGGGCACGAACCTGCATCCCCTGCATCAGCAGGCAGACTCCCAACCACTGCACCACCAGGGAAGCCCTGATTCATTTTTTATTGTTGTTAGTTTCTGCTTTATCACAAGGTGAATCAGCTATACATATACATATATCCCCATATCTCCTCCCTCTTGTTTCTCACTCCCACCCTCCCTATCCCACCCCTCTAGGTGGTCACAAAGCACTGAGCTGATCTCCCTGTGTTATGCAGCTGCTTCCCACTAGCTATCTATTTTACATTTGGTAGTATATATAAGTCCATGCCACTCTCTCACTTCGTCCCAGCTTACACTTCCCCCTCCCCATGTCCTCAAGTCCATTCTCTACATCTGCATCTTTATTCCTGTCCTGCCCCTTGGTTCTTCATAACCTTTTTTTTTTTTTTTAAGATTCCATATATATATATGTTAGCATATGGTATCTCTTTTTCTCTTTCTGACTTACTTCACTATGTATGACAGCCTCTAGGTCCATCCATCTCACTACAAATAACTCAATTTTATTTCTTTTTGTGGCTGAGTAATATTCCATTGTATATATGTGCCACATCTTCTTTATCCATTCATCTGTCAATGGACACTTAGGTTGTTTCCATGTCCTGGCTATTGTAAATAGAGCTGCAATGAACATTTTGGTACATGACTCTTTTTGAATTATGGTTTTCTCAGGGTATATGCCCAGTAGTGGGATTGCTGGGTCGTATGGTAGTTCTATTTTTAGTTTTTTAAGGAACCTCCGTACTGTTCTCCATACTGGCTGTATCAATTTACATTCCCACCAACAGTGCAAGAGGGTTCCCTTTTCTCCACACCATCTCCAAAATTTATTGTTTGTATATTTTTTTATGATGACCATTCTGACTGGTGTAATGTGATACCTCACTGTAGTTTTTCTTTGCATTTCTCAAATGATTAGTTATGTTGACCATCCTTTCATGTGTTTGTTGTCAATCCATATATATTCTTTGTAGAAATATCTATTTAGGTCTTCTGCCCATTTTTGGATTGGGTTGTTTATTTTTTCTATATTGAGCTGCATGAGCTGCTTGTAAATTTTGGAGAATAATCCTTTGTCAGTTGCTTCATTTGCAAATATTTTCTCCCAGTCTGAGGGTTGTCTTTTGGTCTTATTTATGGTTTCCTTTGCTATGCAAAAGATTTTAAGTTTCATTAGGTCCCACTTGTTTATTTTTCTTTTTATTTCCATTTCTCTAGGAGGTGGGTCAAAAGGATCTTGCTGTGATTTATGTCACAGAATGTTCTGCCTATGTTTTCCTCTAAGAGTTTGATAGTTTCTGGCCTTACATTTAGGTCTTTAATCCATTTTGAATTTATTTTTGTGTATGGTGTTAGGGAGTGTTCTAATTTTTTAATCAGATTTTTGTGTGCTATTGAGTCTTATGGTTTATTTATATATTTAAATATTATATTCTTATCAGGTATATGATTTGCAAACATCCTCTCCCATTCAGTAGGTTTTCTTTTCCTTTTGTTGATAGTCTCCCTTGCTGGGTATAAACTTTTTCATATGTAACCTCACTTATTTATTTTTGCTTTGCTTTCAGATTTAAAAACTCATTTCCAAGACTTATGTCAAGAAGCTTACCACAAATGTTTTTTTTTCTAGGAATTTTATGGTTTCAGGTCTTATGTTCAATTCTTTAATCCAGTTTGAACTAGTTTTTTTTTTTTTTTTTGGTATGGTGTAAGGTAGTGGGTTGAGATTCATTCTTTTACATGTGGCTCTCTAGGTTTCCCAACACCTTATTGAATAGACTGTGCTTTCCTCATTGTATATACTTGCCTCCTTTGTTGTAAATTAATTCTCCATATATGCATGAGTTTATTTCTGGGCTTTCTATTCTGGTCCACTCATTCATGTGTCTGTTTTATGTTTTAATTACTATAGCTTTGTGACATAGTTTGAAATCAGGAAGTGTGTTGCCTCCATCTTTGTTCTTTCTCATGGATGCTTTGACTGTTCAAGGTTTCTGTGGTTCAATACAAATTTTATAATTATTTTCTCTGTTTCTTGAAAAATGCCATTGGAATTATAATAGAAATTGCATTAAATCTATAGATTACTTTGAGTACTATGTAAAGTTTAACTATACTGATTCTCCCAGTCTATGACCATGGACTATCTTTCCATTTAGTTGTGTCTTCTTCAATTTCTTTCATTAATGTCTTCTAGTTTTCCATATACGGGTCTTTCACCTTCTTGGTTAAATTTATTTTTAGGTATTTTTTTGTAATGCAATTGTAAATTGGATTGTTTTCTTTATTTCTCTTTCTGATACCTAATGAATAGACTCACAACTGTTTTGTTTGTTTATTTTATGTCCAATTTGTACACATTAGATATATTTTTATATGGATATCCATGTTGTCATTAAACACAGACAGTATTTTTAATAGCTGTAAATAGATTGTAACCTTTAAAATTATATAAAAAATTAAAAAGTAAATCTCTCAGAAATCAAGAAAAAATTTAAAGGATGAAAAAATATATCTAGCTTAAAGAAATTTACTCATTAAATAAATATATATGAATTAAAAATACTTTAGAGTAAATAAGTTAATCTTATCCATAACCTCAGTTGTCACCTGTATATTAATCACTCTTTAACTAGAATGCCCCGTTTAATCGTCTCTTCTGAAGTTTCTTACAAAGCTCTTCATTTCCAGCTGCCTTCAAGATAATTTTTTTTCTACATGTTCTTATAGTACCTCATAGTACTTGAACTTAATTTATCACCTCTTGTTGCCTGAGTTACACCTTCATCAACTTTAATATTCCTTCATTAATAAAGCTAACTTACCCTGGAGATAAAAGGAGGATTGCAAACTCTGTTATAGAATCATTCCATTAGAAGTTTGTCTCTACCTCAATTGACCTTAACTTTTACTTACATAATAAACGTTTATAATGGTAAAGTTTTTGTGAACTTGGAGTACAGAATAATATGGAAGTATTTTCCCCTCAATGAAAGAATAAGATTGTAATGAGGACAGGAAAGTTTTCAAGACAAAAGATAAAGGCACCCATAATTTCCAGATTTAAGTGGTGCATTATGGTAGAGATCAGTTAGAACTCTGTGATATTTAGTAGGTGTGAATTTTAGTTTAAATATTGCAGAGTTTATTATTGCTTCTCTCATGTGGTCACCAACTCTGGTTACTATAGAGGTGAGTCATTATCTGAATTTTGATTTTTCTTATTGAAACTGTATTACTCAGATGACATTCAACACTTTACTGTGCTTGGCTTTTTCACAGGGTCATCTGTATTTCTTCCTGTCCTTGCTTGAGGAGAATATCGTCTGAAGCATATGAAAAGCTGGATAACTGCTGGAAGGATTGCAATTATTTTGTTGTTTTCTGAAGTCATAGGTCAGCAAAAACTATTCCCATAAAATGGCACATGGTATGGAAAAAATTTTATAGAGTATAAACTAGTAAAAGTTCCAGGTATCAAGATGTAACCTACATGAAGTATTAACATTTTAGAGGTATATAGGGTAGGAATACTGGGAATCATGAAGAAACTGAACAAATAGGATAGAAGAAAGAAATAATCAAAATAAT
Source organism: Orcinus orca (assembly GCF_937001465.1). Taxonomy (NCBI): domain Eukaryota; kingdom Metazoa; phylum Chordata; class Mammalia; order Artiodactyla; family Delphinidae; genus Orcinus; species Orcinus orca. Next base: position 27,864,942 of record NC_064569.1, read on the forward strand.
TGAAGATATGTATTAAAAAGGATAAGGTTGAATATTCCATGAAGATTTCACCACTAACACATGGAAAACTGAGGTAACTGTGACATATCTACAGCTGCCAAACACATAGAAATCCCACATAAAATATAACAAAATAAGTAAAGGTTTAAAAAGTAAATATTTGAGTTCAAAATAAAAAAGTAATCCCCAAAGCTAGAACCCAAATTGAAAGTTAAAGTGCTAAGAATTTGATCTACCATGAATGTGCTCCAAGAACTTGGATAAATGGTTAAAGACTGTGTTATATAATTCACAGGTACAAGTGGTCTTGGCCAGTATGAGACATGGCCGATACTGTGGTCTATGTATGAATCAGTACCATACAGGTGTTGTTCCCTTCAAGTAAAAGGGGTTAGAAGAACTTGGTTCAATAGCTAAGTGATGTGGTAAGGTAAAAAGTCTCCATGGGTTCTCCATTGAACTTAGTTTTTAGTTTCTTGTCGCTCAAGAAATTGAAATTTGAAGCCTTTGATACATGCTGGTGAGGGATATGAATGAATACCAACCACACATTGTCAGATTTCCCAGATAAGAAATTAAAATAAAAACAATTCTGGAACAACAAGACTCCTAGGACCCCGGGAGAGATAAATATAAAATTAGTCTATTTGGATATTTCCACATCTGAAGGTGAACAAAATCATTTGACAGGGAAAGGGAGAGGCACATGGTGGGATGTCTCCTAGAGGTGGGTTCCCAATAACATAAATACAAATCAGACGAAGGGATAAGAATTATGAAGGGGATCTCACAGGGAGAATAAATAGACTTTGCATTGAATAATGTAAAAATAAAAAAAATTATTTTAAAGGTAAAATAAAATATGCTTGCCTAACTAAAGAAATAAAAGAAGAAATCAACACAATAATAAAAATGAGATAGACGGGAAGTAAGTTTAGATTAAAAATTAGAACTTCCAGAAATGAAAACATAAATGGTGAGATGAAAAATACTGGAATTTTGAAAACCAAAATTACCTTGAAGGAGCAAAAAGAGATTTGAGAAAAAAAATGAACTGAAAAAGAAAGTATAGCATGGGCCTGATTGAAGTTCCCATATGAGAGAATAAAAAGAATGGAAGAGTCTTTCAAAAATTCAGGTAGTTAAGAAAATTTTTAATAAAGTACACATTTACTGTGTAATGTTTATTTTACCTTATTTATATTACTTAATCCTTAAATGAACCATATATAGTCATACTCTTATCCCTAACTTTTTTGACATCTGATTTTATTTTATTTATTTATTTTTTTGTACAGCAGGTTCTTATTACTTAAGTATTTTATACATATTAGTGTATATATGTCAATCCCAATCTCCCAATTCAACCCACCACCACCCCGCCCCCTCTTTTCCCCCTTGGGGTCCATATGCTTGTTCTCTACATCTGTGTCTCTGTTTCTGTCTTGCAAACCTGTTCACCTATACCATTTTTCTAGATTCCACATATATGCATTAATATACGATATTTGTTTTTCTCTTTCTGACTTCCTTCACTCTGTATGACAGTCTATAGGTCCATCCATGTCTCTACAAATGACCCAATTTCTTTCCTTTTTATGGCTGCGTAATATTCCATTGTATATATGTACCAGTTCTTCTTTATCCATTCATCTGTCAATGGACAGATGCTTCCATTTCCTGGCTATTGTAAATAGAGTGGCAATGAACATTGTCGTACATTACTCTTTATGCATTATGGTTTTTTCAAGGTATATGCCCACTAGTGGGATTGCTGAGTCATACAGTAGTTCTATTTTTAGAATTTAAGGAACCTTCATACTGTTCTCCATAGTGGTTGTATCAATTTACATTCCCACCAACAGTGCAAGAGGGTTCCCTTTTTCCACACCCTCTCCAGCATTTATTGTTTGTAGATTTTTTTTAACATCTTTATTAGAGTATAATTGTTTTACAATGTAGATTTTTTAATGATGGCCACTCTGACTGGTGTGAGGTGATACCTCATTTTAGTTTTGATTTGCATTTCTGTAATGATTAGTGATGTTGAGCATCCTTTCATGTGTTTGCAGGCAATCTGTATATCTTATTTGGAGAAATGTCTACTTGGGTATTCTACACATTTTTGGATTGGTTTGTTTGTTTGTTTTGATATTGAGCTGCATGTGTTGCTTGTAAATTTTGGAGATTAATGGTTTGTAAGTTGCTTTGGTTGAAAATATTTCCCCCCATTCTGAGGGTTGTCCTTTCATCTTGTTCATGGTCTCCCTTGCTGTGCAAAAGCTTTTAAGTTTCCTTAGGTCCCATTTGTTTATTTTTGTTTTTATTTTCATTTCTATAGGAGGTGGGTCAAAAAGGATCTTGCTGTGACTTATGTCATAGAGTGTTCTGCCACTGTTTTCCTCTATGAATTTTGTTTTTATCACCTTTATTGGAATATAATTGCTTTACAATAGTGTGTTCGTTTCTGTTTTATATCAAAGTGAATCAGCTATACATATACATATATCTCCATATCCCCTCCCTCTTGTTTCTCCCTCCCATCCTCCCTAACCCACCCCTCTAGATGGTCACAAAGCACCAAGCTGATCTCCCTGTGATATGTGGCTGCCTCCCACTAGCTATCTATTTTGTATTTGGTAGTGTATATAAGTCCATGCCACACTCTCACTTCATCCCAGCTTATCCTTCCCACTCCCTCTGTCCTCAAGTCCATTCTCTATGGCTGCATCTTTATTCCTGTCCTGCCCCTAGGTTCTTTAGAACCATTTGTAGTGTCTGACCTTAAATTTAGCTCTTTGATCCATTTTGAGTTTATTTTTGTGTATTGTGTTTGGGAGTGTTCTAATTTCATTGTTTTACATGTAGCTGTCCAGTTTTCCCAGCACCATTTACTGAAGAGGCTGTCTTTTCTCCATTGTATATGCTTGCTTCTTTTATCAAAAATAAGGTGCCCATATGTGCATGGGTTTATCTCTGGGCTTCCTATCCTGTTCCACTTTTCTATATTTCTGTTTTTACACCAGTTCCATACTCTTTTTATTACTGTATCTCTGTAGTGTAGTCTGAGGTCCAGGAGCCCGATTCCTCCAGCTCCATTTTTCTTTCTCAAGATTACTTTGGCTATTTGGGTCTTATGTGTTTCTATACAAATTGTGAAATTTTTTGTTCTAGTTCTTTGAAAAAATGCCATTGGTAGTTTGATAGGGTTTGCATTGAATCTGTAGATTGCTTTGGGTAGTAGAGTCATTTTCACAGTTGATTCTTCCTATCCAAGAACAAGGTATATCTCTCCATCTGTTTGTATCATCTTTAATTTCTTTCATCAGTGTCCTATAGTTTTCTGCATACAGGTTTTTGTCTCCATAGGTAGGTTTATTCCTAGGTATTTTATTCTTTTTGTTGCAGTGGTAAATGGGAGTGTTTCCTTAATTTCTCTTGCAGATTTTTCATCATTACTGTATAAGAATGCAAGACACTTCTTTGCATTAATTTTGTATCCTACTAATTTACCGAATTCATTGCTTAGTTTTTGTAATTTTCTGGTATCATCTTTAGGATTCTCTGTGTATAGTATCATGTCATCTGCAAACAGTGACAGATTTATTCTTCTTTTCTGATTTGGATTCCTTTTATTTCTTTTTCTTCTCTGATTGCAATGGCTAAAACTTCCAAAACTATGTTGAATAAAAGTGGTGAGAGTGGGCAACCTTGTCTTGTTCCTGATCTTAGAGGAAATGTTTTCAGTTTTTCACCATTGAGAATGATGTTGACTGTGGGTTTGTCATATATGGCTTTTATTATGTTGAGGTAAGTTCCCTCTATACCTACTTTCTGGAAGGTTTTTATCATAAGTGGTGTTGAATTTTGTCAAAAGCTTTTTCTGCATCTATTAAGATGATCATATGGTTTTTCTCCTTCAGTTTGTTAATATGGTGTATCACATTGGTTTATTTGTGTATATTGAAGAATGCTCCCATTCCTGGGATAAACCCCACTTGATCATGGTGTATGATCCTTTTAATGTGCTGTTGGATTCTGTGTGCTAGTATTTTAATGAGGATTTTTGCATCTATGTTCATCAGTGATATTGGCCTGTAGTTTTCTTTCTTTGTGACATCTTTGTCTGGTTTGGGTATCGGGGTGATGGTGGCTTCGTAGAATGAGTTTGGGAGTGTTCCTTCCTCTGCTATATTTTCGAAGAGTTTCAGAAAGTTAGGTGTTAGCTCTTCTTTAAATGTTTGATAGAATTCCTGTGAAGCCCTCTGGTCCTGGGCTTTTGTTTGTTGGAAGGTTTTTAATCGCAGTCTCAATTTCAGTGCTTGTGATTGGTCTGTTTATATTTTCTATTTTTTGTTGGTTCAGTCTTGGAAAGTTTTGCTTTCCTAAGAATTTGTCTACTTCTTCCAGATTGTCCATTTTATTGATATACAGTTGCTTGTAGTAATCTCTCGTGATCTTTTGTATTTCTCCAGTGTCAGTGGTTACTTTTCCTTTTTCATTTCTAATTCTATTGATTTGAGTCTTCTCCCTTTTTCTTCTTGATGAGTTTGGCTAAAGGTTAATCAATTTTGTTTATCTAACTTGCCAAAGATTATTAATTTATGGCAAAGCCAGCTAACTACATAGTAGTATTTTCAGCAAAGCCATTTATCACTTGGAAGCATTTATGATGAGATTTATGACACTTTATATTTTCTGGATGGATTCAAAAATGTGCCTCTATCAGGAGTTTCCAAATATAATAAAGCTACTTTGTTAGTTATTATTAGTTAGGCTCTACGTTCACGTAACAGAAACCCATCTTAAATAAAACAAGGGTAAGAAAATTTATCCAAATGAAATAATTGGGGGATTGAGGTTTATCACAGTAACAAAAGACAACTGAGAATCAGGGTCACTCTGGAACCTCAGTGTCTGGCTATGCAAGATTCATATGCTGCTAGAAGTGCTCTCACACTTTTCCCTCATCTGCCTCCTTATCTGTTTACCCCTTCCTCTTCTCTCTCTGCATGTCTACACCACTATCTCAGTTTTATTTACTGTCACCAGAAATAAGTGAAGGCAAATTTTAGGTAATATTCTTTTAGTTGCTAATTAGAGAGAAAAGGAGTCTTTCTGTCCAATCCACACTGACAAATCTTGGTGAATGATTCTGATTATCCTGGAGTAGTTCAAATATATTTTAGGTCAATCTCCCTAGAAGTGAAACCTGAAATGAGGATTTTTGTGCCAGTGATTTATTGAGGGAGCTTCATCCAATGAAACTTATAAAGGATAAGATTACAAGGATAGAGTAATATACAGTAAGGTATTAAGTGGTACAAAATATTATGTATAAAGTAAGCTACAAGGATATTCCAATATAGGAAATATAGCAAATATTTTATAATAACTATGATACAGTATGATCTTTAAAATTATGAACCACTATATTGTACACCTGTAACTTATATAATATTGTACATCAACTATATGTTAATAAATTTTTAAAAAACAATAGAGCAGTGGAAGAAGATAAGCAAAGGTTTAGGTTCAGTTAGAGCCTCACCTCAACCTTTTTCCTAGGAGAATTTGAATGGTAATGCAGTTTTCCCACATGAGCTAACTGGTCCACTCTTTTATGTTTACCTCATCACTCAGTGATGGGATGAAAGCCATCTCTTGAGCCTGGTCCTATGCGCCTTTCAGATATCTCTGGGTGTGGTGGCTCAGATCAGCCAAGAGCAAGTCACTGGATTAAGGTACAGCTGTGAGCTGTTTTAAGCCATTACTTACAGATTGTTAAAGAGATCTGCATGGGACAACAAAAGCTTCCTCTACAGACTGCTTATTCCCCTACTTATTTGGAGTAGTTGATAAGGATACTATATTTGTCTCAACCTGGTTCACATACTTCACTTATCTTTGGAAATAGGTGTGTTTGTCTTGGAGTCTAATATGACAAAGCAAGCAATGAAGGGGTGCTGGATAGACTATAATAGCCACTGTTCTAACAAAGTTCTTTGCCTATGTGAATAGCATCTATTTTCTACAGCTCCAAAATCTCCCCTAGAGTTTCAATGTAATCTTAATTAATTATAATTATATGTATATAATATATGTGTACACACACACACACACACACAAACAAACAAACATTGCTTAGACATAAGTTGGCTATGTGAAACTCAGTAAATCTAAACCCTCTAGTCTTTTCCATAGTTCAATCCTCCCATTTTGTGTTGATACTATCATTAAGCAGTCAGGCTTAAATCATTTGAATTATCTTTAACTTTTTCTTTTCATCCCATATACTGAATCAACAGATATGAAAAATTCTCTTATAGTGCTTATCACATGCAAAGCTTCCATTTTATTTTATTATCACTCTGGTTCTAGTTCTAATCTCATTCCACCTTAAATACACAAAGAATTTCTTAACTTATTTTCTCATATCAATTCCTCACTAATAAGAAGAAATATTTCTAAAGGCACGTCTTTAATCACATCACCCTTTAACTCAAAATTTTAAAATACCTTCCTGTCTTGTCCATAAATCTAATTTTCTTAATTCATGTTTAAGTACCCCCAATAACCATGCCTGAATCAAACTCTGATGCTGTGTCAATACGTGTTGCTTATTTTCAATACTTTTATATATTATTTTATCTAGACATAAAAGAAGATAATATTAAGAGGAGATCAAGATGATGGAGTAGAAGGACACTGAACTCACCTCCCTGCACAAACACATCAAAACTACATCTACATGTAGAGCCATTCTGAGAACAGAATTAAGACTGTCAGAAAGACTCCTGTAGAAACAAATCTGTAAAGAAGATCCACATGGAGTCATGTAGAAAGGAAAGAGTTGTGGTCAGGTCAGGCCTTGTGCTCTTCAGAGAGAACACAGAGAGGAGGGGGATTACACATGCTCAGAGATCCTCCCTGGAGAGTGAGTGATTCGAACCTCATATTGGGAACCCCAGCACTGGGGTCTGACACTGGGAAAATGAAGTCTGTGGGACTAACAGGAAAGTCGTAAGAAATCTAGACTCTGCTCATGAAAAACATGCTCATGCTTGCTTACCCCCAAGAACAAGGTGGAAGATGTAGATTGAAAGTGCCGAGGACCTGGCTGGTTTCCCACGACTGCCCCAGTGTGTGCCCTGGCCCATGATGAGTCCCCGCTCCAGCAGCTCTAGCTTTGGTGTAGTGCTCCACTAGGGAAAAGGCTGCTGTTGCCAAGGAGGGTACACAGCTGGGGTACTACATCTGAATAGGGCAAGGTCACCATTACTGGCATTTGTGAAGACAGATCAGAGGCAGTCTAGAGCTCTAACTGGTGTGTTGAGATCACCCCAATGCATACTCTGGCCCATGCCATGCTCCCTCTCTTGTTCCTTTTGCTCCAACACAGCTCCCCACTAGAGTGAAGGTTACTGTGCAGTTGTGGGGGACAGAGCCTGCTAGAAGTTGGCACTGTATCTGAATGAGATAAAGGTAGTCACTGTGGAGCTTGTGAAAACAGTGGATGGGGAACTATCTCAAGCTCTGACTGGGATAGCCCAAAAATATGTCCAAGCCCACAATGGACACCTGCTTTGGCCCCTCTTGCTGTAGCACTTCTCCCCATCTGGGACAAAGATGCCACTGTTGGGTGTGGGAAGCATGCACATGGAGGGAACAGAAGCCTTAGGGTTTCTGCTCCAGCACCTTGGGACCTGACCCCACCCCTGATACAACAGTGGTAGCATAGGAGGGTTGAGCATAAGAGAAGCCCTGGCTCACACCTGGCATTGCCTCTATCACCTTCATCTCCAGCCCCACCTCTCACTAAGGTGATAGCTGCCAGCACACTCTGGAGGAGGATGAGACCTGTGGTCACTTCAGATCCAGCTCTCCCACCAAAACCACCAGGCACAGGTAGACTGCATAGGGACACTTCCACACAAGAACACCCCTTCAGACTAGGATAGGTAACAGTTTCACCTAAATTCATAGAGAAAAATAAAGTTAAGCAACATGAGAAGACAGAGGAATTTGTTTAAAATGAAAGAACAATGAAACCCCCTGAAAAAATTAATTAAGTATAGATAAATAATTTACCAGGTAAACAGTCCAAAGCATTAGTAATAAGAATGCTGGCTGAATTAGGAAAAAGAAGAGATGACCACAGTGAAATTTTAAAGAAGGAACTAGAGAATATACATAAAAAGTCAGAACTGAAGAATACAATAACTGAAATTTAAAAAAAAAAACACTAGAAGGAAATAATGGCAGACTAGGTGATAAAGGAGAACATAAAAGTGATCTGGAAGATAGAATAATGGAAATAATTCAATCAGAATAGCAAAAAGAAAAACAAATTTAAGAAATGAAAACATCTTAAGGGACATCTGGGACAATATCAGGCTTACTAACATTCATATTATAGGGGTCCTAGAAGGAAAAGAGAGAGAAAGAAAGGGGTCAAAATTGTATCTGATGAAATTATGGTTGGAAACTTCCATAACCTGAACATGGAAATGGATATCCAGGTTCAGAAGCACAGAAATTCCCAAACAAGATGAACTCAAGAGACCTACACAAAGACATATCATAATTTAAATGGCAAAAGTTAAATATTGATATAAAGAGAGAATTCTAAAGGCAGCTAGAGAAAAACAGAGCCTTATATCAGTGAATTCCTATAAGGCTATCATCTGATTTTTCTTCAGAAGTTTTGCAGGACAGAAGGGAGTGGCCAGATATATTTAAAGTGATGAAAGGGAAAACCCTACAACCTAGTTCTACCTAGAAAGATTATCATTCAGAACTGAAGGAGAGATAAAGAAGTTCTCCAAGAATCAAAAATTAAAAGATTTCATCAATAATAAACTGACCCTAAAGGAAATGTTAAAGGGTCTTCTCTAAGTAGAAAAGAAAAGCCTACAACAAGAATTAAGAATTTATAGGAAAGGAAAACTCCCCTTAGTGAAGGTAAATATACTGTAGAGTAAAGGCTGTGGATCAACCACTTAAGCCAGTACAAAGATTAAAATACAAACATTGTGAAAATCAACTATAACTCAATAAACAGTTGAGATAAACATGAAGATGTAAAATATGACATCAAAAACACAAAATATGGGGCAGGGGGCTAAAAAAATAGTAGGTCTTTTAGAATGTATGTGAACTTAAATGACTATCAGTTTTTAAAAGTAGTTATAGCTATAAGTCAACATATATGAACACCATGATAACCACAAATCAAAAACCTACATTAGATTTACAAAACAAGAGAGAAGGAAACACAAGAACACCACTAATGAAAAACATCAAACCACAAGGGAAGAAACGAAAATAAGAGGAAAAGAACAGGGAAGAATTTCAAAAAAAAAAACCAGGAAACAAAACAAAATGCAAATAAGTACATACGTATTGATAATTACTTTATATATCAGTGGAATAAATTCTACAATTGAAAGTCATACAGTGGTTGATTGGATCAAAAACAAGCCCCATCTATATGCTGCTTACAAGAGACTCACTTCAAAGCTAAAGACACACACAGACTGAAAGTGAGGGTATGGAAAAATATTTCATGCAAATGCACATGACAAGAAAGCTGAGGTAGCAATACTCATATCAGACAAGGTGGACTTAAAAACAAAGTCTATAACAAAAGATGAAGAAAGAATTTGTATAATGATTAAGGGATCAACACAAGAAGATACAATATTCATTAACATATATACACCTATACCTGAATATATAAACCAAATATTAACAGATAAAGGGAGAAATTGACAACAATGCAATAATAGTAGGGGACTTTAACACTCCACTTACATCAAGGATAGATTATCCAGACCAAAAATCAATAAGGAAACAGTGGCCTTAAATAACTCATTAGATCAGTTGGACTTAATAGATATCAACAGGGCATCCCATCCCAAAACAGCAGAATATACATTCTTTTCAAGTGCCCAAGGAATGTTCTCTAGGATAGATCATGTGCTAGGCCACAAAACAAACATCAACAAATTTAAGAGGACAGAAATTATATCAAGCACTTTTTTTTACCACAATGATATAAAACTAGAAATCATTTACATGAATAAAAATGGGAAAAACACAAACCCATGGAAACAAAACTACATGCTAATAAATTAAAAAAAAAAGTCAATGAAGAAAACAAAAAGGAAATCAGGAAATACCTCAAAACAAATGAAAATAAAAACACAATTTCAAAAATCTATAGGATGCACAAAAACAGTTCTAAGTGGGAGGTATACAGTGATACAGGCCTAACTTAAGAAATAAGAAAGTCTCAAAAATACTGTCTAACCTACCATCTAAAGGAATTAGAAGAAGAAGAACAAACAAAGCCTAAAATCAGGAGAAGGAAGGAAATAAGTAGCAGAAAGGAAATAAATAAAATAGAGGCCAAAAAGAAATGCCAATAGAAAAGTCAATAAAACCAAGAGCTTGTTTTTTGAAAAGATAAACAAAATTGATAAGCCTTTAGCCAAGCTAGTCAAGAAAACAAGAGAGAAGACCCAAATAAACAAAATAAGAAATGAAAGGGAAGAAATTATAACTGATAACACAGAGATTTAAAAAAATCATAAGAGAATATTAAAAAGAGTTATACAGCAACAAATAAGACAATGTAGAAAAATAGATAAAACCTAGAAACATACAATCTTCCAAACTGAATCAGGAAGAAATAGATAATCTGAATAGACCTATCACTAGTAGTGAATTGAATTAGTAACTAAAACAACAACAAAAAACCTCCAAGCAAACAAAAACCAGGACTGTACAGCTTCACAGGGGAATTCTACCAAACATAAGACTTAATAGCTATTCTTTTCAAACTATTCCAAATAATTGCAGAGGATGAAACACTCCCAAATTCATTGTATGAAGACAACATTACTGTGATACCAAAACCAGACAAAGACACTACAGAAAAAGAAAATTACAGGCCAATATCTCTGATGAATATAGGTGCAAAATTCCTGAACAAAATATTAGCAAACTGAATTCAACAATGTATTAAAATATTCATATACCTCGAACAAGTAAGATTTATTCCAGGGATGGAAGGATGTTTCAATACCCAGAAATCAATCAATGTGCTATATCATCTTAACTAAACAAAGGATAAAAATCATATGGTTGCCTCAATAGATGTAGAAAAACCACTTGACAAAATTCAACATCCATTCATGTCAGAAACTTTTATCAATGTTGTTTTAGAGGGAAATATCTCAATATAGTAAAAGCCATATATGATAAATTCTTGGCTAACATCATACTCAGTGGTTAAAATCTGAAATCTTTTCCTCAACAATGAGGAATGAGACAAGAATACCTGCTCTTCCTACTTCCATTTAACATAATATTGGAAATCCTAGCTGCAGATATCAACAAGAAAAAGAAACAAAGGCATCCAAAAGGAAGAAGTAAGACTGTCACTATTTGCAGAAGACATGATACTTTATGTTTAGAAAACTTAAAATTTCTGCCAAAAAAACAAATAGAACTAATAAGTATATTCAGTAAAGTTGTAGGATACAAAATTAAAATGCAGAAATCTGTTGCTTTTCTATACACTAATAATGAATTACAGAAAGATAAAGCAACAAATAATCCCAATTGAAATAACATTCCAAAGAATAAAATAACCAGGAATAAACTTAACTAAGGAGGTGAAAGACCTATACTCTGAAAACTAAGAAACATTGATGAAGAAAATTGAAGATGACACAAAGAAATGGAGAGATATCCTGTGTTCATGGATTGGACGAATTAATATTGTTAAAATGTCCATACTACCCCAAGCAACCTACAGGTTTAATGCAATCCTAACAATATACCCATGACATTTTTCACAGAACTAGAACAAATAATCCTAAAATTTGTAAGGAACCACAAAAGACCCCAAATAGTCAAAGCAACCTTGAAAGAAAAGCTGACTGTCATACTCCCTGACTTCAGACTGTACTACAAAGCTATAGTAATCAAAACTGCATGGTACTGGCACAAAAATAGACATATAGATCAATGGAACAGAATAGAGAGGCCAGAAATACACCCGTGCAGTAATGGTCAATTAATCTTAAATGAAGGAGGCAAGAACATACAAAAGGGAAAAGGCAGTCTCTTCATTAAATGGTACTGGGAAAATTGGCCAGCTACATGTAGAAGAATGAAATTAGAGTATTTTCTCACATTATAAACAATAATAAACTCATAATGGATTAAAGTCCTAAATGTAAGACCAGAAACCATAAAACTCCTAGGAGAAAATATAGGCCGAACATTCTTTGACATTACCTGTTTTCTCAGGCAAAGGAAACAAAAGAAAAAATAAACAAATGGGGCATAATTAAATTTAAAAGCTTTTGCATAGCAAAAGGAAATCATCAACAAAATGGAAAGACAACCTATCAAATGGGAGAAAATATTTTCAAATATGACCAATAAGGGGTTAATATTTAAAATATATAAACAGAGCATACAACTCAATATCAAAAAAATCAAACAATATAATTAAAAAATGGACAGACCTGAATAGTCATTTTTCCAAAGAAGGCATACAGCTGGCCAACAGGCACAGGAAAAGATGCTCAACATCACTAATCATCTGGAAAATGCAAATCAAAACCACAATGAAATATGACCTCATACCTTTCAGAATGGCTATCATCAAAAAGACTATAAATAAGAAATGTTAGTGAAGATGTGGAGAAAAGGGTACCCTAGTACACTGTTAGTGGGAATGTATATTGGTATAGCCAAAACAGTATGGAGGTTCCTCAGAAACTAAAGTTAGAACTACCACTAGATCCAGTAATTCCACACCTGTGTACTTACTCAAAGAAAATGAAAACAGTAATTTGAAAAGATACATGTACCTCAATGTTCATAGCAGAATTAATTATAATAGCCAAGATATGGAAGGAACCCATGTGTCTAACAGATAAATGAATAAAGGAGATACAGTATGTATATTAAGTGGAATATTGTTAACCATTAAAAAGAATAAAATTTTGCCATTTGTAACAATATGGATTGACCTGGAGGGTATTATGCTTAGTGAAGTAAGTCAGACAGAAAAGGACAAATACTGTTATCACTTATATGTGGAATCTAAAAAAAAAAAATGAACAAATGAATATAACCATGCAGAAACAGACTCACTTATATAGAAAACAAACTACTGGTTACCAGTGGGGAGAGGGAAGTGGGGGGAAGGGCAAGAGAGGTGGAGGAGATTAAGAGGTACAAACTACTATGCATAAAATAAATGTTACAATATATTATACAGCACAGTTAATATATCCAATATTTTATTTTATACTGACTTCAATAAGAGTATAAGCTATAAAATTATTGAAGCACTATTATACACCTGAACCTAACATAACATTGTAAATCAACTATTCTTCAAATTAAAAAAGAGTAGAGAATACATCAAATTTGTGAATAAATTCAAGTTAGGATGTGAAATTTTAAGTAGAATTTAACAAGCTGAAATTTTGAAGTAATAAATGAACATTTTAAATTTAGCTTCTAAAACTCATTTTTTGGTGAGGTGACAGCAACACTACAACTATAAAATTTAATATTTGTTATTTTAAACTTAGTGAGAAAAAATGTGATGTGATTACAATTTTTTTAATTTAAATTAAAACAATTTTAAATAGAGAATGCAACTTAGAATATATAAGAAATAGAATATATATTTTCAAAGTTTGATCAAAGAAATATTTTTCAAGCAAATTATTACATATCCAAAGCATATAAAACAATAAAAACATATACAAAGGGGCTTCCCTGGTGGTGCAGTGGTTAAGAAGCCGCCTGCCAATGCAGGGGACATGGGTTCGAGCCTTGGTCCAGGACGATTCCACATGCCACGGAGCAACTGAGCGCGTGCTCCACAACTGCTGAGCCTGTGCTCTAGAGCCTGCAAGTCACAACTACTGAGCCCACGAGCCTAGAGCCGGTGCTCCGCAACAAGAGAAGCCACCGCAATGAGAAGCCCGCGCACCACAACGAAGAGTAGCCTCCACTAGCTGCAACTAGAGAAAGCCTGTGCACAGCAAAGAAGACCCAACACAGCCAAAAAAATATATACAACAATTCATATTTTCCTTGATTTATGATGAGGTTACATCCTCATAAACCCATTGTAAGTTGAAAATATTGTAAGTTAAAAATATACTTAATACACCTAAACCTACAGAATATCATAGCTTAGCCTGGACTACTTTAAACATGCCCAGAACATTTACATTAGCCTACAGTTGGACAAAGTTATCTAACACAAAGTCTATTTTATAAGAAAGTGTTGACTATCTCATGTAATTTATCAGACACTTTACTGAAAATAAATATCAGAATGGTTGTATGGGTACAGAATGGTTGTAAGTGTACTGGTAGTTTACCCTCATGATTGCTTGGATAACTGGGAGCCATGGCTTGCTGCTGCTGCCCAGCATCAAGGAAGAATTGTATCACATTTCGCTAGCATGGATAAAGATCAAAATTCGAAGAACAGTTTCCACTGAATGTGTATCGCTTTCACACCATCATAAAGTCAAAAAGTTAAGTTGAACCTTCATAAGTCAGGGACCATTTGTAAAAGGGAAGATTTATTACAGTGAAGCAAGTTGGTGATCCTCTTCTCTGCCTTCCTGAACCAACCCCCAAACTGCCCCTGAACCCCTTCCATGGAATTCTAAGTGTTTGTAATCCATAGCTCTAAGTCAAGATTGGAAAATGTGTTACATTTCACTGTCAGGCTATATCTTGAGTGCTTGAAGATAAACTCTAAGTAAATAAAACAAAAGTCTAGTTTGGAGGATAGCAAAATAAGGTTAACTGAAAATCATGTAATGAGGATTGGTTGATTAGTTGAAAGAAATGGGGACCTTTAGTAGAAAGGATAGGAGAGTGAACAGTGATATGATATTGATTTTTATGCATATGAGGGACTGTAATGTGGAAATGTTTCAGATAGCTCCAAATTTCTACTTAGAACAGCCTCTTTAAAGAATAATGATTCAAGTGAGAGAAAGATTTAAAAATATTCAAGGGCCATGACCATTGGTTCAGACCTTCCCTCCCCCCAACCCCCATGATTCTAGGTATGTCCTTTTCCAGATTACATAGTTTGGGATATATACAGGTAATGCTATACCTCATGGATGTATTAATTCTTACAGCATTTAAATACTTATTGGGTGCCTACAATATTCCAGATGCTATACTAAGTGGGGAAGATAATGAGGTGAATAAGACATCATCCTTTTCTTCAGTCTCATAGGGAAAACAGACATTTCCACAGAAAACTGCAATGAAATATGAAAAATGCTAAAGGGAGATACAAATAAAGTAGTATGGGAAACAAAAATTAGGAAGCAAATAAGGCTTCTTGGGGGACTCAGCGAAGGTTTTAACATATTAAGCTGGTGATAAAAACTGAGTTTACCAAGTGATGAGGTGGGAAAATCTACCTCAGTGAAGTTAATGATGTGTGCAAAAGTGCTGAGGCATGAAATCACATGGAAGAGGTGGGAAACATTTAGCATTGCTGGAAATTAATGTGCCTGCAGTTGAGTGAGGTGGTAAGAATAGGAAGGTGCTCTGCAGGAAAACAGAGACAAGCCTTTGAATCTTTTGGGTGATAGACAGATATCTCATTTTTCAACCTACTCTATTTATGACAGACATCCTGGCTTGGTGTATGGAGGGGTGAGAAGAAATGGGACTACATGCTAAAAAAAAAACAACCCTGAATATTACCTTATTCCATACCATTAATCTATAAAAGGAATAGACTATTGCAATATAATCATTCAAAGACCAGCTTTGCTATGTTTTCCAATAACTTAGGAAATTTAATAAAAAGCTTATTTGTTGTTCTATGATGAATGAAAACTAACCTGGAATTGTCTCCAGTATAGCAGACTCACTTATGGTCAGATCAAATAAGGCTAAAGAAATATGAATAAAAGGAGATTCTAAATAAATACTGCCTTCTTTAAGTTTTCCCTTTCACTTATTCTCTGATGATGGAAACTAAAGGGTTACAGTATTAGTGGATCAAGAACACTGAATACAATTTATAACCCCTAAATAAGAATAATCATTCTTAGCATTTTAACAAACTGCTATTTAACATACACATTCATGTTAAGTTTCAAAGAAAAACATTTATTTATGGATCAGAAAGAAATAAAAACATGTTTTAATTCTGAAGACTCTTCTGCCTTTTATTTCAAGACTAACTTCAATATCATAGGACTTTCAGTGGAATCACTGCAGTGTTACATTATTTTATATCCCACTCCAAAAAATACATGCCTACATTTTCTTTCTAACTTCTATTGGAATAGGAGAAATGTTTTTAAAAATCAGATTGATAAGCAACAATTTGCTTCAGTTTTTACTAACACAACTGACACAAGGAAAAGGAAATTAAATGTGAGATTGATTGTTGTCATGTGTCATTCTAGGCAGCACTTTGTGGTGTATCTTAAACCTCTACATAATGTCACCTCTATGCAATTTCATTTAATGTAACATCCTCAAACTTTTCACTTCATACCACTTTTATACAATTCATAAAGGAAAACAAAAAACTTTTAAAAAACATTATCCTTGATCTTCATAAAATTCTAGATGCACTCTACCTGCTCTCTGCACTAGTATGCAAATTGCCTTTCATTATGTATTATTAGGAAGTTGTGAATATGCTTTAAAATCATATACAGTGAAAATAAGAAAATGTAATTTTATATGACTTTATTTCAAAAAAGAAATACATTATCTGAAATATTTCACTTGAAAACATTAAAATTTAAAAATTTTAAATTTCATAAACAACCCAATCATTCTTAAGAATTATTTACAAATTATGGACAAGTTAATTGGGAATGCTGCATTTTCCGTTTGACAAGATTCTACTCATGATTCAAAATATGTAAATAGTTTGCTTAAAAATCACTTCACTCACATCTTTCTTTACTCACACCTCTTGCTCTAGTCCCTTCACTCCCCATGCTCCCAATAGCATTTTTAAAAAATATACAAACCATGTTTATTGGGCACTTATTTTTTGTGCACTGAGAACTTTACATATTTTACTTTTATGCTCACACTTTAGTACTTCATTATACTACAGAACTAGGCTATAAAATAAGTTGTCACTTTCTCAAATTTACATTGATGTTGGCATTCAGGCACAAAAAATCTGACCCCATTTAATAACTACACAGTAATACCTCCTATATGTCTTTTTAAACAAAATATAGTACAATTTGTTTCATATCTATCTTTAACTATTGATATAATGTGAGCCTTTTAATTTATTTACCAATTCAGTTACTGAACAGGCATGTGTGTTAAGCACTGGGGATAAAATAGAAAATAAAACAAAAAATCGCACTTCTGTAACTCACCAAGTGTTAAGGGAAGCAAATGTGAAGAACAAAAAGTAAGAAGAGTGCTCTGGCAAACGTAAGTCTAGAACTGTAGAGGCACCCAGAGGAGCAATATGCTAGGAGTCAGGTAAGCCTTCCTGAGAAAAGTCATGCTAAAACAGAGTTTCGAAGAATGCTTAAGAGGTAGCTGAGTGAAGACAAGTGAGAAGTGAAATGACTGATATAAGGCTATTGTATTTATTTAACTGAGGGCTGGGAAGTTAGACAAAACAATGATTTTTCTAGACTTGCTAGTAGGTAACTATGGTTGAAACACAGAGTATACAGTGCAAAATTGGAACAGATGAGGCTATGAAGAAAGTAGGAGACATGTGGAAAGGGCCTTGTGTGTAGGGAATGACATGATAACATTTGTACTTTAGAAAGACCACTCTAATTACAGCAAGAATTGATTGAGAATGGTTTGGGGACCACTCCAGATTAGCATGAAGGAATCCTGTTAGGAGGCCATTGCAGTGAACCAGGAAGAGATGATGGTCACCTAAATTGAGGTAGCTACATCAAGGATGGATAGAATGCGTAAATAAGATAGATGTAAAGGATGACTTTGAAATGATAACCTTTGGTGGATGAATGAATTTGGAGGCTGATAGACAACAAAGATATAATGAGACATCTAGACTTCTGTCATGTACAATTTACCACGTACATTTACCATCAACACCAAAGTGCTGATTCTAATTACCAAGATACAGGATGCTAAAGAATGAACAGTTTGGAAGAAAAATAACTGAGTGAAGAAGTCAAGCAGGTATTTGGGTATATTATTGTGAAAATTTGGAGAAAAGTTTAAAGAGAAATCTCCTTTAGGATAAGAATCTTTCCTTTTTAAGGTTTTTAACTAAATGTATTTGGCATACAATGATTGGGCACTCAATTAATATTTGTTAAATGAGTGAATAAGCATTTTTTTTAGCATTACATATTTTGCTTTGGTAGATAAGGGAAATTTTAGAAAATTATATCAATTAATATTTCTCAAGGTTAAAAGTAGATTTTTAAGAGTCATGCAGTGATATCAAAGTGATCTAGGGTGAATTGTGTAAGGAAGCAAAAGTTTTGATTCCATGCATGTGCCAGTCATTCTCTCCCTTCTTTATTGTGTTCCAATTGTTCACCTCACTTCCAATACTGCCATGTGTCTGAGTTTTCTCCAGAGGCTGAGCCATAGTAATCAGATGTAGAGTAGATAAGTAAATGAATAAACAGCCTGATTTTAAAAAAAAAAGAAGAACGAAATTGTTAAAACCCTAAAGTAGCACAGACTTTTTTAGAATTGGAAGATTTTTAAACTGGCCATACACATATTCACACACCAAGTTAAAATCAACTCTAGATTGATATACTGCCTTTGTTTATTTAGTTATCAAATGTTACACTGTATTCAACAAATGGAAAATATTTTTTAATGTGATTAAGATTGTTTTACTGTTGAGATGGCATATACGTATGTATGCCTGCATGCCTGCATGCACTAGACTCTATACACATAGTATAGACACAGTGTTGAACAAAACTGGACATTGTCCCTGGCCTCATGGAGCTTGGAATAACTATTAATTAAAGAATTACCCAAAGGAACGTATACACACAGTTGTGCTTTAAAGAAGCAGCACATAGTCATAGGAAAATATATTTTGGTGGGAGCTATTGTTACTGACCAGGGTTCTTGACCTTCCCCAATCAATAGAAATTGACTAGAGGCCAGACAAGAAATTCAGGCAAGGCTTTACTGGAGCCCCTGCTGCAGCAGGGGGGAGCAAGAACAAATCGGTTCCCTTGCTTGCTCACTCCCTGAGGAGCAAGCTTGTTCCTTATATGGGGTGAGGGAAGGGGTGTGTCCGGGGGTCAGACTGGAGGAGTGGCTTAGGTGTTTTACCCACCCCTTAGGTGATATTGTGTGCAGGGGGCATGTTCAGTACCCTGCTTTTGCTCCTGACTCGCTGTTTTTGCTCCAGGCCTTCAAAGTCGTCAGTTTGGTTTTTTGGTCTCTTTGTATCTTTTAGGTCCAGAATTTGCCACAACTGTGCATGGATGCAGTTATTTTTAGTCCCATACAGTTTCTTTGTACTTTGTTGCTCAAGGAGAGGTGTGTCCAGGTGCAAGTATTACAGCACTGCAGCAAAGAGTCCCAGGTTTAAACCTGTCTCATTATGATTGAGAAAGAAAAGCTGACCACTTGCTTTACCATCATTATGATTAAGCATGAATATCAAAGATTAAAGTAAGAAAAGATTTGGCATCTTGAAATAAACCATACACACACACATACACACACACACACACACACACACACACAGAACACTTATCTACTATTGGTTTCTGAAATAAATGAAACCTTGATTTCCTTTGCAGCAAGTTCCTCACTTCCTAATAAAAACAACTTCATCACTGTCTTTTTCATCATTAATATCTATGGAAATATTGACCCTTGCAGACATGATAATTATGTTACAAACTTGACCTCTGGGGAACAATGAGAATAATTAACAAACTAAATTTTTTTCTTTAAATACTAACCATATTTTACATATGAAGTCCAGTTTTTCCAAAGGTTGGACTCTTGCAAGCACTACAAGTAAAAATACTTTTATTCATATGCATATTAGTCTCTGAGTCTTCTTTTGATATGATCTGATCAGAAATGTCAAGGAAGTCTTCCTGCCTCAGAGATGATTAAACAGATCTGAAAGATAAATTATATTTAACTAGAAAACCGGAGTTGATATACAAAGGCAGTACATCAAGCTAGAGTTTATTTTAGCTTGGTGTATTAATATGTGAGTGGCCAGGCTAAGACACTGAAGTTATGATTTAAATAGGACTTGACATTTTAATACCTGAAAATGTAATACTTCTAATATCTGAAAATTATCAGAAAGCTAGGGATCTGCAAGAGATATCATCTGGAAAGAAGAAATGGACATTTAACCTAATATATTTGAAAGCAAGTATGAGAAATTTTGTAAAAGTTTTGCTGATTGTATTTTACAGAGTTTAGCTCTTACAAGAAGCCAATTTCACAAAAACAAAAACTTCTAAATCTGATAGTGAGATTTTCTTCACCCTATACATATATATATGTTTATGTAGATGTTCAACCCTTTAATATATATAATACATGTAGATATATGTATATAAATATATAATGTACATATATAAGTAAGTAAAAAGATATACAGTAATATAATATATAACATATGTATATAGGTATGGCTTTGCAGGCAAAGGTGTGACATTTTATTATTGGTGCACAAGAGTAATGAAAATTGTAATTCTATTCATTTTTTTAAAAGCTTGTGAAAATCTAATTTGCTACAATAACAATATGAACAGATTAGAAAGTGGCTATGAAATTTACTAATTGCAAAATGGGGCAGTCATGGTGACCGTTACACAGCAAATTGTATACATTTATTTAAAATGGGGAGAGACCTTCAAGATGGCAGAGAAGTAGGATGTGGAGATCAACTTCCTCCCCACAAATACATCAGAAATACATCTACATGTGGAACAACTCCTACAGAACACCTATTGAAGGCTGGCAGAAGACCTCAGACTTCCCAAAAGGCAAGAAACTCCCCACATACCTGGGTAGGGCAAAAGAAAAAAGAAAAAACAGAGGTAAAAGAATAGGGTCAGGACCTGCACCTCTGGGAGGGAGCTGTGAAGGAGAAAGTGTTTCCACACACTAGGAAACCCCTTCACTGGTAGAGACAGAGGTGGCTGGGCAGAAGCTTCAGAGCCTCAGAGGAGAGCACAGCAACAGGGGTGCAAAGGGCAAAGTGGAGAGATTCCTGAACAGAGGATCAGTGCTGGCCAGCACTCACCAGCCCGAGAGGCTTGTATGCTCACCTGCCAGGACAGGTGGGGGCTGGGAGCTAAGGCTCGGGCTTCGGAGATCAGATCCCAGGGAGAGGACTGGGGATGGCTGTGTGAACACAGCCTGAAGGGGGCTACTATGACACAGCTAGCTAGGAGAGAGTCCAGGAAAATGTCTGGAATGGCATAAAGGCAAGAGACCATTGTTTTGGGGTACACGAGGAGGGGGGAATCAGAGCACTGCATAAACGAGCTTCAGAGATGGGCGTGAGCCACTGCTATCAGTGTGAACACCAGAGATAGGCATGAGATGTTAAGGCTGCTGCTGTAGCCAACAAGAAGCCTTTGTGCAAGCAGAGGTCACTATCTACAACTCCCCTCCCAGAAGCCTGTGCAGCCCGCCACTGCCAGGGTCCCATGATCCAGGGACAACTTCCCCGGGAGAACACACGGTGCACCTCAGGCTACTGCAATATCATGCCGGCTACTACCACCGCAGGCTTGCCATGCGTTCGGTACGCCTCCCTCCCCCTGAGGGAGCCAGAGCCCCCTAATCAGTTGCTACTTTAGCCCCATTCTGTCTAAGCAAAGAGATGACGCCCTCAGGTGACCTACACAGAGAGGCAGGCCCAAATCCAAAGCTGAACACCATGAACTGTGCAAACAAAGAAGAGAAATGGAAATCTCTCCCAACAGCCTCAGGAGCAGCAGATTAAATCTCCACAATCAACTTGATGTACCCTGCACCTATGGAATCCCTGAATAGACAACAACTCGTCCCATAATTGAGGCAGTGGTATTTGTGTGATTTTGTCTGTATAGCTTTGTTTTTACCATTTGTCCTAGAGTTCTGTCTGTCCATCTGTCTTTTTTTTTTTTTTTTTTTTTTTTAGTATAGTTTTTTAACACTTGTCATTGGTGGATTGGTTTTTTGGTTTGGTTGCTCTCTTCTTTCTTTCTTTTTTTAAATTACTTTTTACTTTTTAATTATAATAACTTTATTTTATTTCATTCATTCATTCTTTCTTTCTTTCTTTTTCTCTCCCTTTTCTTCTGAGCCATGTGGCTGAAAGGGTCTTCATGCTCCAGCCAGGAGTCAGGCCTGTGTCTCTAAAGTGGGAGACCTGAGATCAGGACATTGGTCCATGAGAGACCTCATGGCTCTACACAATATCAAATGGGGAAAGCTCTCCCAGAGATCTCCATTACAATGCTAAGACCCAGCTCCACTCAAGAACAACCAAGCTACATTGATGGACGCCCTATGCCAAACAGCAAGCAAGACAGGTATACAACCCCACCCACTAGCAGAGAGGCTGCCTAAAATCATAATAAGGTAACAGACACGCCGAAACACACCACCGGATGTAGTTCTGCACGCCAGAAAGACAAGATTCAGCCTCATCCACAAGAACACAGGCACCAATCCCTTCCACCAGGAAGCCTACACAACTCACTGAAACAACCTTACTCACTGGGGGAAGACAGCAAAACCAAGGGGAACTATGAACAAACAAACTGAACAAAGGAGACGCCAAAAACAGTAAGTTAAGCAAAATAAGATGACAGAGAAACACAAAGCAGATAAAGGGGCTGGTAAAAACCCACCAGAACAAACAAATGAAGATGAAATAGGCATTCTACCTGAAAAAGGATTCAGAGTAATGTAGTAAACATGATCTAAAATCTTGGAAATAGAATGAAGAAAATACAAGAAACTTTTAACAAGATATAGAAGAACTAAGGAGCAAACAAACAATGATGAACAACACAATAAATGAAATTAAAATTTCTCTAAAAGCAATCAATAGCAGAATAACTGAGGCACAAAAATGGATAAGTGACTTGGAAGATAAAATAGTGAAAATAAATATGGCAGAACAAAATAAAGAAAAAAGAATGAAAAGAATTGAGGACAGTATCAGAGACCTTTGGGACAACATTAAAAACACCAACATTCAAATTATAAGGCTTCCCAGGGAGATCAGTTAGGTGGTTTGTGACCACCTAGAGCAGTGGGATAGGGAGGGTCAAAGGAAGGGAGATGCAAGAGGGAAGAGACATGGGAACATATGTATATGTATAACTGATTCACTTTGTTTTAAAGCAGAAACTAACACACAATTGTAAAGCAATTGTACTCCAATAAAGATGTTAAATATATATATATATAAATATATATATATATATATGGCTTCCAGAAGAAGAAGAGAAAAGGAAAGGGACTGAGAAAATATTTGAAGAGATTATAATTGAAAACTTCCCTAATATGGGAAAGGAAATAGTCAATCAAGCTCAGGAAGCACATAGGGTCCCATACGGGATAATTCCAAGGAGAAACACGCCAAGACATATATTAATCAAACTGTCAAAAATTAAATACAAAGAAAAAATATTAAAAGTAACAAGGGAAAAATAACAAATAACATACAATGGAATCCCCATAAGGTTAACAGCTGATCTTTCAGCAGAAACCCTGCAAGCCAGAAGGGAGTGACAGGACATATTTAAAGGGATGCAAGGCAAAAACCTACATCCAAGATGACTCTCCACAGCAAGGATCTCATTCAGATTCAATGGAGAATTTAAAACATTTACAGATAAGCAAAAGCTAAGAGAATTCAGCACCACAAAACCAGCTTTACAACAAAAGCAAAAGGAACTTCTCTAGGCAGGAAACACAAGAGAAGGAAAAGACCTACAATAACAAACCCAAAACAATTAAAAAATGGTAATGGGAACATATATATTGATAACAACCTTAAATGTGAATGGATTAAATGCTCCCATCAAAAGACACAGACTGACTGAATGGATACAAAAACAAGACCCACATATATGCTGTCTACAAGAGACCCACTTCAGATCTAGGGACACTTAAAGACTGAAAGTGAGGGGCTAGAAAAAGATATTCCAGGCAAATGGAAATCAAAAGAAAGCTGGAGTAGCAATTCTCATATCAGACAAAATAGACTTTAAAATAAAGACTATTACAAGAGACAAAGAAAGACACTACATAATGGTCAAGGGACAAATCAAAGAAGAAGAGAGAACACTTGTAAATATTGATGCAACCAACATAGGGGCACCTCAATGCATAAGGCACATGTTAACAGCCATACAAGGAAAATGTGACAGAAACACATCACTTTCACCAATGGACAGATCATCCAAAATGAAAATAAGTAGGAAACACAAGCTTTAAATGATACATTAAACAAGATGGGCTTAAGGGATATTTATAGAACATCCATCCAAAAACAACAGAATATATTTTCTTCTCAAGTGCTCATGGAACATTCTCCAGGATAGATCATAACTTGGGTCACAAATCAAGCCTTGGTAAATTTAAGAATATTCAAATCATCACAAGTATCTTTTCTGACCACAATGTTATGACTCTAGATATCAATTACATGAAAAAAATCTGTAAAAAATACAAACACATGGTGATTAAAGAATACACTAGGAAATAACGAAGAGATCCCTAAAGAAATCAAAGAGCAAATCAAAAAATACCTAGAAACAAATGACAATGAAAACACGATGACACAAAACCTATGGGATGCAGCAAAAGCAATTTTAAGAGGGAAGTTTAGAGTAATACAATCCTATCTCAAGAAACAAGAAACAACTCAAATAAACAAACTAACCTTACACCTAAAGCAATTAGAGAAAGAAGAACAAAAACCCCAAAGTCAGCTGACGGAAAGAAATCATAAAGATCAGACAGAAATAAATGAAAAAGAATTGAAAGAAAAAATAGCAAAGATAAATAAAATTAAAAGTAGGTTCTTTGAGAAAATAAACAAAATTGATAAACCTGTACCCAGACTCATCAAGAAAAAAAGGGAAGAGGCTCAAATTAACAGAATTAGAAATGAAAAAGGAGAAGAAATAACTGACACTGCAGAAATACAAAGGATCATGAGAGATTACAACAAGCAACTATAGGCCAATAAAATGGACAAACTGGAAGAAATGAACAAATTCTTAGAAAAGCACAACCTTCTGAGAGTGAACCAGAAAGAAATATAAACAGACCAATCACAAACACGGAAATTGAGACTGTGATAAAAAATCTTCAAACAAACAAAAGCCCAGGACCATATGGCTTCACAGGCAAATTGTATCAAACATTTAGAGAAGAGCTAACACCTATCATTTTCAAACTCTTCCAAAATATAGCAGAGGGTGGAACACTCCCAAACTCATTATACAAGACCAATAGCACCCTGATACCAAAACCAGACAAAGATATCACAAAGAAAGAAAACTACAGGCCAATATCATTGCTGAACATATATGCAAAAATCCTCAACATTTTACTAGCAAACAGAATCCGACAGCACATTAAAAGGATCATACACCATGATCAAGTGGGGTTTATCCCAGGAATGCAAGGATTCTTCAATATATGCAAATCAATCAATGTGATAAATATATTAACAAACTGAAGGAGAAAACCCATATCATCATCTCAATAGATGCAGAAAAATCTTTTGAAAAAATTCAACACCCATTTATGAAATATACTCTCCTAAAAAGTAGGCAAAGAGGAAACTTACTTCAACATTATAAAGGTCATATAGGACAAACCCACAGCGAACATCATTCTCAATGATGAAAAACTGAAACCATTTACACTAAGATCAGGAACAAGACAAGTTTGCCCACTCTCATCACTGTTATTCAACATAGCTGTAGAAGTTTTAGCCACAACAATCATAGAAAAAAAGTAAATAAAAGGAATCCAAATCAGAAAAGAAGAAGCAAAGCTGTTACTTTTTGCAGAGGACATGATAGTATACATACAAAATCCTAAAGATGCTACCAGAAAACTACTACAACTAATCAATGAATTTGGTAAAATTGCAGGATACAAAATTAATGCACAGAAATCTTTTGTATTCATATACACTAATGATGAAAAATCTGAAAGAGAAATTAAGAAAACACTCCCATTTACCACTGCAACAAAAAGAGCAAAATACCTAGGAATAAACCTACCTTAGAAGACAAAAGACCTGTATGCAGAACACTGTAAGAAACTAATGAAAGAAATTAAAGATGATACAAACAGACGGAGAGATATACCATGTTCTTGGATTGGAAGAATCAACATTGTGAAAATGACTGTACTACCCAAAGCAATCTACAGATTCAATGCAATAGCCATCAAACTGCCAATGGCATTTTTCACAGAACTAGAACAAAAAATTTCACAATTTATATGGAAACACAAAAGACCCCGAAGAGCTAAAGCAATCTGGGGAAAGAAAAATGGAGCTGGAGGAAACAGACTCTTGGTCTTCAGACTATACTACAGAGCTACAGTAATCAAGACAGTATGATTCTGGCACAAAAACAGAAAGATAGATCAATGGAACAGGATAGAAAGCCCAGAGATATACCCACGTACATATGGTCACCTTATCTTTGATAAAGAGGCAAGAATATACAATGGAGAAAAGATAGCCTCTTCAATAAGTGGTGTTGGGAAATCTGGACAGCTACATGTAAAAGAATGAGATTAGAACACTTCCTAACACCATACACAAAAATAAACTCAAAATGGATTAAAGACCTAAATGTAAGGCCAGACACTATAAAACTCTTAGAGGAAAACATAGGCAGAACGCTCTATGACATAAATCACAGCAAGGTCCTTTTTGACCCACTTCCTAGAGAAATGGAGATAAAAACAAAAATAAACAAATGGGACCTAATGAAACTTCAAAGCTTTTGCACAGCAAAGGAAACCATAAACAAGACTAAAAGACAGCCCTCAGAATGGGAGAAAATATTTGCAAATAAAGTAACTGACAAAGGATTATTCTCCAAGATTTACAAGCAGCTCATGCAGCTCAATATCAAAAAACAACCCAATCCAAAAATGGGCAGAAGACATAAATAGACATTTCTCCAAAGAAGATATACAGATTGCTAACAAACACATGAAAGAATCCTCAACATTATTAATCATTAGAGAAATGCAAATCAAAACTACAATGAGATATCATCTCACACCAGTCAGAATGGCCATCATCAAAAAATCTAGAAACAATAAATACTGGAGAGGGTGTGGAGAAAAGGGAACGCTCTTGCAATGTTGGTTGGAATGTAAATTGGTACAGACA
Organism: Orcinus orca; assembly: GCF_937001465.1. Lineage (NCBI taxonomy): Eukaryota > Metazoa > Chordata > Mammalia > Artiodactyla > Delphinidae > Orcinus > Orcinus orca. Next base: position 27,892,393 of record NC_064569.1, read on the forward strand.
CTATGGAGAACAGTATGGAGGTTCCTTAAAAAACTAAATATAGAACTACCATACAACACAGCAATCCCACTACTGGGCATATACCCAAAGAAAACCATAATTCAAAAAGAGTCATGTACCAAAATGTTCATTGCAGCTCTATTTACAATAGCCAGGACATAGAAGCAACCTAAGTGTCCATCAACAGATGAATGGATAAAGAAGATGTGGCACACATATACAGTGGAATATTACTCAGCCATAAAAAGGAACGAAACTGAGTTATTTGTAGTGAGGTGGATGGACCTAGAGACTTTCATACAGAGTCAAGTAAGTCAGAAATAGAAAAACAAATACCATATACTAACACATATATATGGAATCTAAAAAACAAACAAACAAAAAGCCTCTAAAGAACATAAGGGCAGGACTGGAATAAAGATGCAGATGTAATGAATGGACTTGAGGACACCGGGAAGGGGAAGAGTAAGCTGGGATGAAGTGAGAGATTGGCATGGACTTATATATACTACTAAATGAAAAATAGATAGCTAGTGGGAAGTGGCCGTGTAGCACAGGGAGATCAGCTTGGTGCTTTGTGACCACCTTCAAGTGTGGGATAGGGAGCGTGGGAGGGAGACACATGAGGGAGGTGATATGGGGATATATGTATATATGATTCACTTTGTTGTAAATGGAAAGAAATACACCATTGTAAAGCAATTATACTCCAATAAAAATGTTTAAAAAAATTTTAAAGCTTGTGCTTCCTTGTTTTTTTTCAATTTGGATGATCTGTTCATTGGTGAAAGTGGGATGTTAAAGTCCCCTACTATTATTGTGTTACTGTCGATTTCCCCTTTTATGGCTGTTAGCATTTGTCTTATGTAGTAATGTGCTGCTATGTTGGGTGCATAAATATTTACAATTGTTATATCTTCTTGTATTGATCAGTTGATCATTATATAGTATCCTTCTTTTCTCTTGGAATAGTCTTTATCTTAAGGTCTATTTTTTCTGATATGAGAATTGCTTACCCTGCTCTCTTTTGACTTCTATTTGCATGGAATATCTTTTTCTATCCCCTCACTTTCAGTCTATATGTGTCACTAGATCTGAAGTGGGTCTCTTGTAGACAGCATATATGTGGGTCTTGTTTTTGTATCCATTCAGCCAGTCTGTGTCTTTTGGTTGGAGCATTTAGTCCATTTACATTTAAGGTAATTATGGATATGTATGTTACTATTACCATTTTCTTAATTGTTTTCTGTTCATTTTTGTAGGTCTTCTCTGTCTCTTGTGTTTTCTGCCTAGAGAATTTCCTTTAGCATTTGTTGTAAAGCTTGTTTTGTGGTGCTGAATTTTCTTAGCTTTTGCTTGTCTGTAAAGGTTTTAATTTTTCTGTGAAATCTGAATGAGATCCTTGCTGGGTAAAATAATCTTGGTGTAGGATTTTCCCTTTCATCACTTTAAATATGTCCTGCCACTCCCTTCTGGCTTGTGGTGTTTCTGCTGAGAAATCAACTGTTAATCTTATCAGATTCCCTTGTATGTTATTTGTTGCTTTTCCCTTGCACCTTTTAATATTTTTTTCTTGTATTTAATTTTTGATAGTTTGATTAGTATGTCTTGGCATGTTTCTACTTGGATTTACCCTGTATGGGACTCTTTGTGCTTCCTGCACTTGATTGACTATTTCCTTTCCTATATTAGGGACGTTTTCAGCAACAATCTCTTCAAGTAATTTCTCAATCCCTTTCTTTTTCTCTTCTTTTTCTGGGACCCCTATAATTCCAACGTTCGTGTGTTTAATTTTATTCCAGAGGTCTCTGAGAGTGTCCTCAATTCTTTTCATGCTTTTTTCTTTATTCTGCTCTGCTGTAGTTATTTCCACTATTTTATCTTCCAGGTCACTTATCTGTTCTTCTTCCTCAATTGTTCTGCTATTGATTCCTTCTATAGAATTTTTAATCACATTTATTTTGCTGTTCATCATTGTTTATTTGCTCTTTAGTTCTTCTATGTCCTTGTTAAACGTTTCTTGTATTTTCTGCATTCTCTTTCCAAGGTTTTTGATCATTTTTACTATCATTATTCTGAATTATTTTTCAGATAGACTGCCTATAACCTCTTCATTTTTTTATTCTGGTGGGTTTTTACTTTGCTACTTCATCTGCTGTGTATTCCTCTGTCTTCTCATTTTGCTCAACTTACTGCATTTGGGGTCTCCTTTTTTCAGGTTGCATGTTTGTAGTTCCCCTTGGTTTTGCTGTCTCCCCCCCCCAGTGGGTAAGTTTGGTTCAGTGGGTTGTGTAGGGTTCCTAGTGGAGGGGACTGGTGCCTGTGTTCTGATGGGTGGGGTTGGATCTTGTCTTTCTGGTGTGCAGGACTGCAACCTGTGGTGTGTTTTGGAGTGTCTGTGACCTTATTATGATTTTAGACAGCCTCTCTTCTTATGGGTGTGGTTGTGTTCCTGTCTTGCTAATTTTTTGGCATAGGGTGTCCATCACTGTATGTTGCTGATTTTTGAGTTGAGCTAGGTCTTAGCATTGAGATGCAGATCTCTGAGAGAGCTTTCACTCTTTGATATTATGTGGGGCTGGGAGATATCTGGTGGACCAATGTCCTGAATTCAGCTCTCCCACCTATGAAGCTCACTCCTGATACCCAGCCAGAGCACCAAAACCTTGTCAGCCACATGTCTCAGAAGAAAAGGGAGAAAAAAGAGAAAGAATGAAAAAAATAATAAAATAAAGTTTTTAAAATAAAATTTTTTTAATTATTAAAAATAAAAAAGAACAAAATAAAAGAAAGAAAGAAGAGAGCAATCAAAGCAATAAACAAATCTACCAATGATAAGAAGCTTTAAAAAAAAAAGAAAAACAAATTTTCTGAAAAACCTAGGGGCAGGACAGTCATAATGACACAGACATAGAGATTGGAGTTGAGGACATGGAGGGGGGACAGGTAAACTGCGATGAAGTGAGAGATTGACATGGACATATATACACTACCAAATGTACAATAGATAGCTAGTGGGAAGCAGCTACATAGTATAGTACAGTGCTTTGTGATCACCTAGAGAGTTGGGATAGGGAGAATGGGAGGGATACACAAGAAGGAGGAGATATGGGGATATATGTATATGTATAGCTGATTCACTTGTTATACAGCAGAAACTAACACACCATTGTGTAGCAATTTTACCTCAATAAAAACTGTTAAAAAATACCTATACTAAAAAGGAAAAAAAAAAAAGACAGACCCCTAGGGCAAATGATAAAAGCAAGCTCTATAGACAAAATCAACCAAAGAAGCATACACATACACACTCACAAAAAGAGAAAAAGGAAAAAAAATTATATATATATATATATGAAGAGAACTATCAAATCAATAAACCAATCTACCAGTGATAATAATCTTTAAATACTAAACTAAGGTAAACATAAAACCAGAAACATATTGATTCAGAAAGCAAACTCCAAGTCTACAGTTGTTCCCAACATCCACTGCCTCAATTTTGGGATGATTCATTGTCTATTCAGGTATTCCACAGATGCTGGGTACATCGAGTTAATTGTGGAGATTTAATCCATTGCTCCTGAGGCTGCTGGGAGAAATTTCCCTTTCTCTTCTTTGTTCGCACAGCTGCTTGAGTTCAGATTTGGATATGGCCCCACCTCTGCGTGTAGGTCACCTGAGATTGTCTTTTCCCCCGCCCAGACAGGACAGGGTTAAAGTAGCATCTGATTAGGGGGCTCTGGCTCACTCAGGCCTGGGGGAAGGAGGGATACAGTATGCGGGGCAATTCTGTGGTGGCAGAGGCTAGCGTGACGTTGCAACAGCCTGAAGCATGGCATGTGTTCTCCCGGGGCAGTTGTCCCTGGATCATGGGACCCTGGCAGTGGTCAGCTGCACAGGTTCCTGGGAGGGGAGGTGTGGATAGTGACCTGTGCTTGCACACAGGCTTCTTGTTGGTTGCAGCAGCAACCTTAGTATTTCATGCCTGTCCCTGGTGTCCGCGCTGATAGCCACAGCTCATGCCCGTCTCTGGAGCTCGTTTAGGCAGTGTTCTGAATCGCCTGTCCTCACGAACCCCAAAACAATGGTCTCTTGCCTCTTAGGCAGTTCCAGCCTTTTTCCCGGACTCCCTCCTGGCTAGCTGTGGTGCACTAGCCCCCTTCAGGCTGTATTCACACACAGCCAACTCCAGTCCTCTTCTTGGGATCTGACCTCTGAAGCCTAAGCCTCCGCTCCCAGGCCCCACACACCCCAGTGTGTGAGCAGACAAGCCTCTCAGGCTGCTGAGTACTGGTCGTCACCGATCTTCTGTGTGGGAATCTCTCCACTTTTCCCTCTGCATCCCTGATGCTGCACTCTCCTTGGTGTCTCCAAAGCTTCTGTCCCGCCCATCCCCCCGTCTCCACCAGTGGAGAGGTCTCCTCATGTTTGGCAACTTTTCCTCCTTCACAACTCCCTCCCAGAGGTGCAGGTCCTGTCCCTATTCTTTTGTCTCTGTTTTTCCTTTTGTTCTACCGAGGTACATGGGGAGTTTCTTGCCTTTTGGGAAGTCTGAGGTCTTCTGCCAGCATTCAGTAGGTGCTCTGTAGGAGTTGTTCCCATGTAGACGTATTTTTGATGTATTTGTGGGGAGGAAGATGATCTCCACGTCTTACTCCTCCGCCATCTTGAAGGTCCCTAGAAATGATTGTTGCCTTTCCAAATATCAAATAATAGTACTTATGTCAGCAATTAAAAATTCCTAGAACTTTTATTATATACAATGCTCTAGAAAAGCCCATCTTTTAAAGTAGTGGTATATGATAAATGAGCTCAGTATCTTCCCCAGAGTGTATGTAGTTGAAAGTATAATTTATTCATGAATGACAACGCAATTATCTGTGGAAACATGGAAGTGCTAAAATTAAGAACATTCAAGATATAAACAAGGAAAAATGAAAGCACAGGAGAAACCAAATGAGTGTATTGTTCAAAACATAATTTATGTGCAAACTTTCAAAATGTCCTTTTTAAGAGAGATGAATGGTTTAATTGTATTTGCAGGACTCTACTTAGGTATTCAGAGAAGATTTATTAAAGTCAGCTCTCATTCCCATTCTTTTCTGGTCTGCCTCTTGTTTCTTCAACTAAAAATAAGCTAAAGTTCTAAATCTCTAAAATATTCTACCCTGCTCTCTCCCTAAGCTTCCACACTCCATACATACAGCATTGAAAGAATATTTTACCTATATACATTTGCTCCAATTTCTAATCATAAATAATTAACCTCCTGTAGTCTAATTTCTGCCCTCACAGTCTGCTTTAATTACTCTTTGAAAGTCACCAAGGATATTTTAGTTAATGCAACAAGTTGTTTCTTGCAACACTGTTTTTTAAAGACCATACCTCACATATTCAATCCTTCTCCCTTGATTTTTCATCATGCAACACACTTCTGAATCTCTTTCTACCTAATTGTCTTCTCTGTCATTGTTTCCTCCCCCTATCACCAATCAAATTGACAACACTGTTAGTGAAATTATTTAATTCTGATATAAAGTTAACTAATTGGCACTCTCATACATTTATGTTTCCAAGGAGAAAAATAATGCTGCCGACAACTTGACAACTGAATTAGAAGACGATAGCAATTCATTCCCTTCAGTCAGTAATATTATTACTGGAAGTATATTTTAAATCAATAATTATACCTACAAAATACTAATTTTTGTTATGTATAATTTTGAAAAATTAGAAATAAATACTCAGAAAGAGGAATGATTTAGAAATTTGTAGGATTTATATGTAATGGAATATTGTCATTAAAATGTTTGTGAAGGGGCTTCCCTGGTGGTGCAGTGGTTGAGAGTCCATCTGCCGATACAGGGGACACGGGGTTGTGCCCCGGTCCGGGAAGATCCTGCATGCTGCGGAGTGGCTGGGCCCGTGAGCCATGGCCGCTGAGCCTGCGCGTCCGGAGCCTGTGCTCCGCAACAGGAGAGACCACAACAGTGAGAGGCCTGCGTACCACACACACAAAAAAACATGTTTTTGAAGAATGTTTACACAAGTATAAGGACATGAAAACTGTTTAAAATATATAGTGTACAAGGCAGAGAACTGACTTTTTCACACACAATTATCACTTCTATAAATATATATATATATATATATATATATATCTGAATGGAAAAATACTTCAAAATTTAAGAACTGATCATTTTTGAATAGTGGCCCTGAGAATCATTAAGTTCCTGTTCATGTTTAAACATATTTTCCTAAATTTTCTACATTGTTTATATTAGTTCTATGATCTTACCAATAAATAAAGAAATGGTATAGATGGCATTTATAATTTTTTGTGTGATTACTGGACAAAGTATAAATTCAAGAAAGAATGACATACCAGGATTAGGTGTTCATTTAAAAAGAAAATTGCACCAGATCTCTGGAAATTGATCCGCCACTTTCTTTTTTCCCAAGAGGGAGGTGATCATTATGACTAGTATAAACTTATTTGGAAATTTGCCTTTGTTTTACTCTGAATGTCTTGATGTCCTTATAGGAATCCAGATTTCGTAGAGTTTGAGGACTGAAGACTGAATATGCTGTCATAACCCACTCAGACTTGTTTGAATCCAACTATTTCCCTTAAGTCAAGTCTGTACAAATTGCTGAAACTTTAGACATATTTATGGTCTACCAGTTAGTTAGAGATAATAGAACAAGTATCCTTACAGATAACAGTGATTTTTTTATGTGATCCATTATTTTGGTATGTTTTAGAAATGATGTGGCTTTACCACTGGCAGCTGGTGCTCTGATTAAACATGGCAGCCACATAAAAGGTGTATGAAATGCCTTGCCTCTTTCAAAAAATTGGCTATAAGTAAAATTGAGAAGAAACATCAAAAAACAGACTCTAGAAGCAAAGGATAATGCTTTCACAGATTATAATGCTAAACAAGCTGCTTTAACACATTCCAAGGCTGTTCAACAACTCCAAAAATCAAAGCCAACACAAACTCCAGACTATTGGCATCAAGTCTTGAGTCAACTCCAGCCTCAACACCTGATTTTGAAGGAACATGTTACAAAAGATGACTTGCTCCTCTCCAATAACATAAAGATGGCTATTCAGGCTGCCATGTTAAAATAGTATAGTATGCTATAATAGTATGCTAAAATAGTAAAACTTCAGTAAGATTGTAAAGGATTTCTCTGATGTTATCCCATCTGTTAATCACATAATCCTAAGAAAACGACAGAGGTGAGACATAGACATAAGCCAGACCTATCGGTCATTTTGAACATCAACAAATGGATTTTATTTAGTTACCCCTTGTGTGATTTTGAATATACTATTAATATTGTATATCTGATTTTTGGTTGACTAGAAACTTTTCTTGATGTAAAGCAATTGCTCTTAAGCAGAAAAATAACTTGAGACTTTGTACTTTCCACTTAAGGAAACCCTAACTATTTGACTAATGATAGAGGTAACCATTTCACTAGATGAGTTATTAAGTAACTGCATGAAGCTCTGCATGTCACCCAGGAACTTCCTTGCCCCTACCACCTCCTCAAAAGAATAGAACAAGTGAATGGCATTTTAAAACAGAAATTTGCGAAACTATCCAGGAAATTTCAATTGCTATGACCAATGTCTTTTCCCTTAACTCTCATGGCTATTAGGTCCATTCCTCAAGAAATATTGCCAAGTGGAGCTTTCACCACTAACACCTGGGTCTGCCATTTCGATAGCTCTACATGGTCAAATAGTGTAGAGGTTTAATACAAGACACCCCAATTTATTATCAAGCTGTTTTTCCTGGGATAAACCACAGGAATGACTGCATAACTTTCCTGGTTAACTGGAAATTACACCAGTAAAAGTTGCTCTTGAACCTCCTTAGGAAGTACCATATGATACTGTTAATCACAAACACTGTAGTAAAACTTCAGAAAATCGACTTTTTATTCACATTATCACGGCTAAAAAGACATGATATATCCTCATTGTGGAATTCCATGCCTATAAGAAATCTTAAACTGAGACTCTTTCAAGACTGAACAAAAGCAGGCAGCATCAGAAAAGAGACATCTATCTAAAGAACCTCAGGTCAAGCAGCAGGCTACTAGTAAACATGACGGTTTACTCAAGACCGTTCAAGATTCCCAAATGCTCAGAACCACTAAGTAACACTTGTCCTTTTCTTTCTTTTCTTGGCTATCTTTTCCCAGTTATGTTTTCTAATTGCTAAAATGATATTTTTAATATTCTTGCCCTAATCTTGTTACTCTGGGTAAGTCAGGAGTATAAAACAAATTACACAAGACTATTAATCTCAAACCATATCTTTTCTCTACAAACTCTGGTTGGTATGGGATTTGTTATCCTGGCTAATCCCACAAGCAGCAGGACTTGGCTAAGAGATATTATCCAGGGCTTTTTGATAATTCTTATGTTAATATCTTTGTCTCAACATTTGTTTGATGTATTCCATCTGGAGTCATAAATATTTCTATTTAACTATTCACTTGACAAAAGATTAAAATTCAACTACAAGGACCAAAGTTATAACACTTTCAGCAGTCAGCAAAAAGTCTGAGACTGAAATTAACACAAATGGTACAGATCTAACAGATATGCATATTTACAAACAATGAGACTCAGTCTCCCACTTGACCAAAAAGGAAGGAGTATGAGAGACCCTGAAGGGCTGAAAATTTTCTACTGTGATCCTCATGTGTCATTAAATTCTGCATCTATTCCTCTTGATAAACCTAAACTGCTCAACCTACACTTTACTAAACTACTCTCTTTTCCAAATGTGTTTTTGACTACTATTCCAGAAAGAGCTGAACTTTGACCTCTTTTACTAAACCTCTATAAAGCTCTATAAAAATGCTTCCCTTCTTATTTAAGACAGAACACTCCTTTTTGGTGTTCTAGCTAATTTCCTTCCATAATGTGAATTAAACTGGATCTATCAATATGATCATTTTTTAAGTTTATTTTTCTGGTCAAGCATTTTATACTAGCATTTTGTAGGCTCTACAAAACAAATGGAAGTAAATATTAGAAATTATCCCAAATTTAGCCTGTGAAATACATACCTTAGTGGCTATTATAAAAACTATTAGATTGATTTTCACAGGTTAAAATCATCAGATAAATGTGAACTTTTCAGTTTTAATGTGGAAGAATGACTATCAAAAAAAGAGAATGAACTTTAGAGAAAAATACACCTGGGTTATAAGCCAGACTCTTCTACAATATGTTTGTGAACTTGGACATATTTTTTACTTCTTCGATTTGGAATTTTGATAGCATTAAGACTATTGCCTTCAGAAAGGTGAAATGACTTACCTAAGGCCATAAATATAGATTTTATCAGAATCCAATCTTTTAATTCCATGTCTGGTGTTTAGTCCTCTTCATTGTGACCTCCTATACCATCTGGTATCAAGTCTGCCAATGACCAAAATATATGAAGTTAAATAACAACTTTCAAATAAATATTTTTATTTATTACTCTTATTATCATCTAAATAACCTATTAATAAAATTGATGGCTTTTATCAGAGGTTCTTAATAATAACCATTGTCAGAGGCAATTAACAAAATTTTTTACTTCTTCAACAAATATTTCTTAAATAGCTACTGTTCTAGGCCATGGGAAAGCTTCAGTGAACAAAAAAAAGATAAAGTCTCTGCTCTCATGAAGATCACAATCTAGTGGTGAGATATAGAAATAAGTGTATCCTATAATGACCATAGGGTCAAATACAATAAACAAACAAACACAGAGTAAGGGGATTGAGAGACATAGCAGTGTTATTACAAATACAGTAGTAAAAGTCAAAAAGGTTTCTCTGAGGAAGGACCCATTTGAATCAGCCCACAGCTTGTGAATATCTAGGGGAATAGCAGCCCCAGCAGAGGTAAGACCTTGTGAGGAAAGTTGCTTTGTGTATTTGAGGAAAGCAAGGTGAAGGTGAAGAGAAAGAGGGAGGAAAAGGGGGAAGGGTACAGATCATGTAGAACCTTATAAGTCATGGTAAGATCTTTAAATTTTATTTTAAGTTCAAAAATAAGCCTAGAAAAAATGTTATTAAGAATGTTCAGAATAAAGACACAGACCTACTAGAGAATGGACTTGAGGATATGGGGAGGGGGAATGGTAAGCTGTGACAAAGCGAGAGAGAGGCATGGACATATATACACTACCAAACGTAAGGTAGATAGCTAGTGGGAAGCAGCCGCATAGCACAGGGAGATCAGCTTGGTGCTTTGTGACCGCCTGGAGGGGTGGGATAAGGAGGGTGGGAGGGAGGGAGACGCAAGAGGGGAGAGATATGGGAACATATGTATATGTATAACTGATTCACTTTGTTATAAAGCAGAAACTAACACACCATTGTAAAGCAATTATACTCCAATAAAGATGTAAAAAAAAAAAAAAGAGTGTTCAGAGTCAAATGTGTAGTTTTCCAGAGTGTTTGTGGGATGACATGGTGATGATTACCATTTATTTTATATTAATTAATCATAATAATGGTATTTTAATGACCTTATTTGAATAAGCTCTTGTTTTAATGGGTGTTTGGGTACATTTATGTCCTAGGAATTATATGGATTATGGAAATAAAAAGAGCCCTGAAAATTCAGTTAATTTTAGTTACACTCAATAGAAACAAAAGTTATTAAAATTATGTTTAGCTTAAATGTACAGTTGTTTAAAATGGAATTTTTTTTATCAAGTAAGAGATAAGAAATGATATTTGAGGAACTTAATAAATTAGAAAAAATATTCTTCTTCCTATACATGTCTACCACTTATTAAACGTGCACCTTGACTATATTATTTAACCATGATATTAACCAATGTTATTTAAACTTACTGAGCCTCAGTTTTCTCATCTTTAATATAGTGATAATAATACCTTCCTTGGAAGATTGACCAGAAAGTCAATGAAATAATCCTTGTGAAATATTTTGAATAGTACCTGACATAGTAAGTGCTAAATAATTGTTACTTTTCTTCCCCTCGTTATATGGGCTTCAAACTCTACAGGAAGCCATAGTCATGTTCCTTCCACTTTGTTCTGAAAGTAAAAGAACTCCTAAGTGAAATAAATCTTCTAAAAGAATGATTCATTGAAGTACAGCCTACACAATTTAAGTCATTTGCTAAAACTTTTGTTTTATAAGACAATGAAGTGATGAGCAGTGAAATAATTGATATACACCATCATTTAATAAGTTAATTTCCTGGGTATTTTGTTAGTTTGAAAAAGATGTAACCCCTCCAGGATCTAGGGTAATGAATGTTTAAAAATAATTGTACACAGTGTAAAACTTGTTATCAAAATATGTTGAGTTTAAGTAAAATATATAACACTTTCTTATGCACAAAATATTTTCACTAATATTATTTAATCTTCAATCCCTTGGGAATAATTCTGATTTTACAGTAGAGAAAACTGAAGATTTAGAGAGATTGGTAACTACTCTAGATGGGAATTATTTAATAAAAAAGCTTAAATTTGAACTCATGCCATTTTGTAGAAACATATTCTAATGAAGTTTATAGAAATATACTAATTTTAAAGATGAAGCTATAGTTGTATATAAACTTAAAATCTACATAGGAGATATGTTAAATTACAAATGTAAATCCACATTTGAGTATAGGAAGAAAATAACAAGTGATCTTGCTTACCAAATTTCCTTCAGTTTAATGCAACAAAGATTTACAGAGTGTCTATTACATGAAAGGACCTCTTAGATATTCATAATTAGTTAATAACCCTGGAAAGTTTTATAAGGCTTTTCTAATTTGGATGAACATCATTTGAATAAATGTTTTGTATTACTATATATCTTACTATTACCAATGTCATATGCATTCGCTCTCCATAGTACCTGGCACAATGTTTGAATAGATGTGATGTATCCTTTTAAGTGAAAGTTTAAGGAGCAGAGTTCTCAATTAATTATAATTTTAAAAGTCACATTACACAAGAATGAATAAATTCTTAATTTATTTTCATTTCTTTTATAGATAATGAAAAGATTTTTTAATTATTGTGTTAAAAATACAATGTTAATTTTTAAATTTGTTCTATGAAGAAATGTAGATCTCTTCCTTTCAGTACTTTCTTCAGAAAATGTTTGTAGTTTTTCTGATTTAGAAACTAAGTGAACATAAGAAGAGAAAAGAGGATAAACATCATGAGAGAAACATCATTTGAAGAAATAGCTTGCTTAAGTCCATTGAATTGCAATAAAGTTATGCTATTACATTCTCTGCCTCTTTGGGTTAATGGCAGTTGTGGAATTTGAAAATCAGACTTTATGAGGTGGGTCACTGTAATTCATTTATTGAAACATTTTTCTTTCTGTGGCTATGTTTTGTGTTTTTTTTAACCACCGTTTTGGAGAACAAAATTTAATGACTTTACTTTTTTTCCTCTTTTACTTCAAAATGATTTCATAATTCAGAGGCTGTGAAGAAGCTTTGATGGAAGGAATAACCCAGGTCAGAGTAGCAATTTAAAAGACTGTACCTTTAGTGGACTGGGATAAACCAAGACCTTCTATCTCTACCCTGGTAGAGAAATTCTACCAGGAGCTTAATTAAGCTCCAAGTTAAGTTCTAACAGTCTTAGGCCTTCTCACTTAGACTTTATTACTCCACAATACGTAGTTAAAAATCATTCAGTTTTTTCCTGGTTCTATGAAAAGGAGGACATTTCTTCTAGCATCATCCATCTGGTAGATGTTTTCAATATATTTGATTTGATGAGACTTTATACCTAAAGATAAAAGGAAAAGGGCCACTGCATGTTAAATCAAAACTTGATGGTACTGAGTTGTATCCAATTTATTTTATAGAGTTATACATTTTGAGTTGTTTTCAGTCTTATTTTAGCCGTGATTTATATATATTTAGAAATATGTTCAATTAGAAACTTCACTTTCTAAATCTTAATAATCTGAATTCAGCTAACTATACTTTTAAGAAAAAGAAGGTTTTACTGGTCGGATTTGTTTATAATGTAACATTTTAGGCGCTCATATTAATGAATATTTGTAAAGTCTTACTTAAATATGACCTTTCAAGGCTAATGGTTCAATTTTTCTAATATCTGATAGCAAGACCAATTACAGGGATACATAAAAGAAGAAAAAATAAACATCTTTCTGTATATCATTCAACTATTATTAATGGAGGAAATACTGTGAGCAAGGCATAATAATAAACACAGAAAAAGAGGTGCTTGGACATTTTCTCTCTAATCCAAAATGTATGGGACTAAAAGTAATAAAATAAATAGAGATGTTTTATTCAAAGTATAATAGCATGCTGCTTTTCACATATTTCATTGAAATCACTGTAACATAATTTTTCTATGGAGATTTTGTACTCTCATTGCTCCCTTAACAATGTGGGCCAGTCCTAGGGAGGAAGTGATAAGAAAAATTCTTCATAGTAACAGAGGTGTGATGTTATTTACTTCGATTTTTCATCCCCTGCATATGATTATGGTGTTTTCCTGATTTTTTTTCATATTCTTGTGCCACAGTTATTTATCTATTTTCTTGTCAATCCATATAGGCCTTGCTGTTGAAAAGATTTGTAACTGTTTTAGCTTACTCCTTATGGAAAAAATTAAATAAAGCAGCATCTGGCACTCACTTTCATTTTTAATTTAATTTTTATTTTATATTGGAGTATAGTTGATTTACACTATTGTATTAGTTTCAGAGGTACAGAAAAGTGATTCAGTTATACATACACATATATCCATTCTTTTCCAGATTCTTTCTTATTTAAGTTATTACAGAATATTGAATAGAGTTCCCTGTGCTATATAGTAGGTCCTTGTTGATATCAATTTTATATATAGTAGTGTATATATGTTAATCCCATACTCCTAATTTATACCTCCCTACCACCTTTCCCCTTCAGTAACCACAAGTTTGTTTTTGATATCTGTGAGTCTCTTTTTGTTTTGTAAATAAGTTCATTTGCATCATTTAAAAAAATTAGATCCAACATATGAACGATATGACATTTTTCTCTGACTTACTTCACTTAGTATGATATCTAGGTCCATCCGTGTTGCTAAAAATGACATTATTTCATACTTTTTTTATGGCTGAATAATATTTCAGTGCATATATGTACCACATCTTCTTTATCCATTCCTCTGTCAGTGGGCATTTAGGTTGCTTGCATATTTTGCTCTTGTTAATAGTACTGCAATGAACATTCGGGTGCATGTATCTTTTTAAATTATGGTTTTCTCTGGATATATGCCCAGGATTGGGATTTCTGGATTATATGGTAGTTCTATTTTTAGTTTTGTAAGGAACCTCCATACTGTTCTCCATAGTGGCTATACCAATTTATATTCCCACCAACAGTGTAGGAGGGCTCCCTTTTCTCCACACCCTCTCCAGCATTTATTGTTTGTAGACATTTTGGTGATGACCATTCTGAATGGTGTGAGGTGGTACCTCACTGTAGTTTTTCATTTGCATTTCTCTAATGACTAGTGATGTTGAACATCTTTTCATGTGCTTTTTGGCCATCCATATGTCTTCTTTGAAGAAATGTCTATTTAGATATTCTGCCAAATTTTTTGATTGGGCTGTTTTTTGATGTTGAGCTGCATGTCTACAAATATTTTCTCCCAACTGTGGGTTGCCTTTTCTGTTTTGTTTATGGTCTTATTTGCTGTGCAGAAGGGTTTACATATAATTAGATCCCATTTGTTTATATTTGTTTTCATTTTCATTACTTTAGCAAGTGGATCCAGAAAGATGTTGCTGCATTTTATGTCAAAGTATGTTCCTCCTATGTTTTCCTCTAAGAGTTTTATAGTATCTGGTCTTAGATTAGGTCTTTAATCCATTTTGAGTTTATTTTTGTGTATGGTGTTAGAGAATGTTCTAATTTCACTATTTTACATGTAGCTGTCCAGTTTTCACAACACCAATTATTAGAGACTGTCTTTTCTCCACTGTTTATACTTGCCTCTTTGTTATGGATTAAGAGAGGTTATTTCTGGGGATTCTATCCTGTTCCACTGATCTTTGTATCTGTTTTTGTGCTGGAACCATACTGTTTTGATTACAGTACTTTTGTGGTATAGTCTGAAGTCAAGGAGGTTTATTCCTCCAGCTCCCTTTTTCGTTCTCAAGATTGATTTGACCAATCTGACTGGTGTCAGGTGATACCTCATTGTAGTTTTTATTTGTATGTTTCTAATGATTAGTGATGTTGAGCATGCTTTCATGTGTTTGTTGGCAATCTGTATATCTTCTTTGGAGAAATGTCTGTTTAGGTCTTCTGACCATTTTTGGATTGGGTTATTTGTTTTTTTGATATTGAGCTACATGAACTGCTTGTATATTTTGGAGATTAATCCTTTGTGGGAATGTAAATTGATATAGCCACTATGGAAAACAGTATGGAGGTTCCTCAAAAAATTAAAAATAGGAAACATATGACCCAGCAATCCCAATACTGGGCATATACCCTGAGAAAACCATAATCCAAAAAGAGTCATGTACCACAATGTTCATTGCAACACTATTTTCAATAGCCAGGACATGGAAGCAACCTAAGTGTCCATTGACAGATGAATGGATAAAGAAGATGTGGCACATATATACAATGGAATATTACTCAGCCATAAAAAGAAACGAAATTGAGCTATTTGTAATAAGGTGGATAGACCTAGAGTCTGTCATACAGAGTGAAGTAAGTCAGAAATAGAAAGACAAATACTGTATGCTAACACATATATATGGAATTTAAGAAAAAAAATGTCATGAAGAACCTAGGGGTAAGACAGGAATAAAGACACAGACCTACTAGGGAATGGACTTGAGGATATGGGGAGGGGGAAAGGCGAGTTGTGACAAAGCGAGAGAGAGGCATGGACATATATACACTACCAAATATAAAATAGATAGCTAGTGGGAAGCAGCTGCATAGCACAGGGAGATCAGCTCAGTACATTGTGTCCACCTAGAGGGGTGGGATAGGGAGGATGGGAGGGAGATGCAAGAGGGAGGAGATATGGGGATATATATATATATGTATATGTATAGCTGATTCACTTTGTTATACAGCAGAAACTACCCACCACTGTAAAGTAATTATACTCTAATAATGATGTTAAAAAAAAAAGATTGATTTGGCTATTCAGGGTCATTTTTGTTTTCATACAAATTTTTAAATATTTTGTTCTAGTTCTGTGAAAAATGCAGTTGATAATTTGATAGAGATTGCATTGAATCTGAGATTGCCTTGGGCAGTATAAGCATTTTGACAATATTGATTCTTCCAATCCAAGAACATGGTATACCTTTCCATCTGTTTGTGTCATCTTCAATTTCTTTCATCATCATCTTATTGTTTTCAGAGTACAGGTCTTTTGCCTCTTTAGGTAGGTTTATTGATAAGTATTTTACTCTTTTTAATGCAGTGATAAATGAGATTGTTTCCTTAATTTCTCTTTCTGATTTTTCATTTTTAGTGTGTAGAAATGCAAGTGATTTCTGTATTAACTAGTAACCTGCACCCTAACAGAATTCATTGATGAGCTCTAGCAGTTTTCTGGTAGTATCATTAGGATTTTCTACGTAGAGTATTATGTCATCTTCAAACAGTGACAGTTTTACTGCTTCTTTTTCAATTTGGATTCCTTTTATCTCTTTTTCTTCTTTGATTTCCAAGGCTAGGACCTCCAAAACTATGTTGAATAAAAGTAGCAAGATTGAACATCCATGTCTTGCTCCTGATCTTAGAGGAAATGCTTTCACCTTTTCACCGTTGAGTATGATGTTAGCTGTTGATTCATCATATATGGCCTTTATTCTTTTGAGGCAGTTTCTCTCTATTCTCACTTTCTGGAGAATTTTTTTCAAAAGATTTTTCTTCATCTATTGAGATGAGCATATGGTTTTAGTTCTTCAGTTTGTTGATGTGGTTTGTCACACTAACTGATTTATGGTTATTGAAAACTCCTTGCATCCATGGGATAAATGCCACTTGATCATGGGGTGTGATCATTTTAATGTATTGGTGGATTCCATTTGCTAGTATTTTGTTGAGAAATTTTTCATCTGTGATCATCAGTGATGCTGACCAGTAATTTTCTTTTCTTTTTTTTTTTTTTTTGATATTTTTGTCTGGTTTGGTATCAGGGTGATGTTGGCTCCATAGAATGAGTTTGCAAGTACTTCGTTCTTCTGCAATTTTTTTGGAGTAATTTCAGAAAACTAAGTGTTAACTCTTCTCTAAACTTGTGATAGAATTTGCCTGTGAAGCCATCTGGTCCTGGACTTTTGTTTGTTGGGAGTTTTTAAATCACAGTTTCAATTTCAATACTTGTGATTGTTCTGTTCATATTTTCTATTTCTTACTTATTCAGTCTTGGGAGACTGTGCCTTTCTAAGAATTTGTCCATTTCTTCTAGGTTTTTCATTTTATTGGCATATAGTTGATTGTAGTAGTTTCTTATTATCCTTTTTATTTCTGTGGTCTCAGTTGTAACTTCTCCTTTTCCATTTCTAATTTAATTGATTTGAGTCCTCTCCTTTTTTTCTTGATGAGTCTGGCTAAAGATTTATCAATTTTGCTTATCTTCTCAAAGAACCTGCTTTTAGTTTCATTGATCTTTTCTGTTGTTTTCTTCATCTCTATTTCATTTATTTCTGCCCTGATTTTTATGGTTTCTTCTTTTCTCCTAATTTTGGGTTTTGTTTGCTCTTCTTTCTATGGTTGCTTTAGGTGTAAGGTTAAGTTGTTTGAGATTTTTCTTTTCCTGAGGTAAGATTGTATTGCTATGAACTCCCTCTTAGAAAATCTTTTGCTGCATGCCATAGGTTTTGGTTCATTGTGCTTTCATTTTCATTTGTCTCTAGGTATTTTTTGATGTCCTCTTTGATTTCTTCAGTGATCCTTTAGCTGTTTAGTAGCATATTGTTTAGTCTCCATGTGTTTTGCTTTTTATAGTTTTTTCCTTGTAGTTGATTTCTAATCTCATAACTTTGTGATCAGAAAAGATGCTTGATATGATTTCAGTTTTCTTAAATTTACTGAGGCTCACTTTGTAACCTACCATGTGATCAGTCCTGGAGAATGTTCCATGTACACTGGAAGAAAATGTGTATTCTGCTGCTTTTTGATGGAATGCTCTATAAATATCAATTGAGTCCATCTGATCTACTGTGTCATTTAAGACTTGTGTTTCCATATTGATTTTCTATCTGGATGATTTGTCCATTGATAAAAGTGGGGTGTTAAAGTCCCCCACTATCATTGTGTTACAGTCATTTCCTCTTTTTATGGCTGTTAGTATTTGCCTTATATATTGAGGTGCTCCTATGTTGTGTCGGTATATATTTAAAATTGTTATATCTTCTTTTTGGATTAGTTTCTTGATAATTATGTAGTGTCCTTCTTTGTCTCTTGTGACATTCTTTATTTTAAAGTCTATTTTGTCTGATACTAGTATTGCCACTCCAGCTTTCTTTTGATTTCCATTTGCATGGAATACCATTTTCCACCTCCTCACTTTCAGTCTGTATGTGTCCCTAGGTCTGAAGTTGGTCTCTTGTAGACAGCATATATACGAGCCTTGTTTTTGTATCCATTCAGCCAGTCTGTGTCTTTTGGTTGGAGCATTTAGCCCATTTACATGTAAGGTAATTTTTGATATGTATATTCTGACTGCCATTTTGTTAATTGTTTGGGGTTTGTTTTTATAGGGCTTTTTTCTTCCTTTTCCCTTTTGTTCTCTTCTCTTGTGATTTGATGCCTATCTTTAGTATTGTGTTTGGATTGCTTTCTCTTTTGTGTGTGTGTATCTATTGTAGATTTTTGGTTTATGGTTTCCATGAGGTTTTGATATAGCAGTCTATATATGTACAAGATTGTTTTAAGTTACTACTCTCTTAATTTCCAATGCACTTCCAATATCTTGCATTTGTACTCTCACAATTGTTGGTTTTAACATCATATTTTTGTGGGGGTAAATTCCTACCTTTGTTTTATGTTTGCCTTTAACAGTGATCTTTCCCATTCATAATTTTCTTGTTTCTAGTTGTGGTCTTTTATTTTCCACCTAGAGAAGTTCCTTTAGCATTTATTGTAAAGCTGGTTTGGTGGTGATGAATTTTCTTAGCTTTTGCTTGTTTGTAAAGTTCTGGTTTCTCTTTCAAGTCTGAACAAGAGCATTGCTGGGTAGAGTATTCTTGGTTGTACATTTTTTCCCTTTTGTCATTTTAAATATATCCTGCCGTGCCACCTGACCTGCAGAGTTTCTGCCGAAAAATCAGCTGATAAGTTTATGGTGGTTTTCTTGTATGTTATTTGTTGCTTTTCCCTTGTTGCTTTTTAATACTTTTTCTTTGCCTTTAATTTTTGTCTGTTTGATTAATATGTATGTCAGTGTGTTTCTCCTTGGGTTTATCTTGCATGTGATTCTCTGTGTTTCCTGAGCTGAGTGAGTGTTTTCTTTCTCATGTTAGGTAAGTTTTTGGCTATAATCCCTTCACATATTTTCTCAGGCCCTTTCTCTCTCTCTCCTCCTTCCAGGACCCTTATAATGTTAATGTTGGTACATTTAAGGTTGTCTGTGACTTCATTTCTTTTCATTATTTTTTCCTTATTCTGTTCCACAGCAGTGATTTCTACCATTCTGTCTTCCAGCTCACTTGTTTGTTCTTCTGTGTCAATGATACTGCTATTGATTTCTTCTGTTGTAGTTTTCATTCTGGTTATTTATTATTCATCTCTGTTTGTCCTTTAAATCTTCTAGCTATTTATTAAACATCTTTTGAATCTTCTTAATCTGTGTCTTCATTTTTCTTTTTGAGATCTTAGATCATCTTTACTATCATTACTCTGAAATCTTTTTCAGATAGGTTGCCTATCGCCTCTTCATTTAGTTGTTCTTGTGGGTTTATCTTGTTCCTTCATCTGGAACATATTTCTCTGTCATCTCATTTTGTCTAACTTTCTGTGTTTGTGGTCTCTGTTCTCCTGGCTACAGGATCATAGCTCCTCTTGCTTCTGGTGTCTGCCCCTTATTCCCTTGACATGGGGTGTGCAGGTGCAGTGGCCATTGCACACTCCCAGGACAGCAGGGGTAGTGCTTGGTGCCTCCTCTTAGGTCTCCTAGAGGTGTCTGTGGAATGCACACACTTGGGACAGTGGGGGTAGAGCTTGGCATCTCCTCCTGGGTCTTGTATGGGCCTCTGCTGTCCACCCACTCCTGGGAGAGCAGGGGCAGGGCTCAAAACCTGCTCACAGACCTCCTAGGGGTGACTGTTCTCTGCGCACTCCTGGGACAGCATGGCCAGGCTTGACGTCTGCCCATGGTTCTCCTAGGGGTGGCTGCTGTCTACACACTCCTGGGATAGTGGGGGAAGCACTTGGTGTCTTTTTTTTGGGTCCTGTAGTGGTGGCTCATGTCTGCCTCTGGAGCCCAGGATTGTGGCAACAACTCATGCCTGCCCTCAGATCTCCTGTAGGTGGTGTCCTGTTGCCTAGGAGTGCTGGAGAGTGTGTAGAAAGAAGCTCTTATGGTGGTCCTTCCTCTCTCTTCATGTGTCCCACAATTCCCTAACAGCATGCAAAATAGTAAACTCAAAATTAACAAAGACCTAAATGTAAGGTAAGACAACATAAAACTCTTAGAGCAAAACATAAGCAGAAAACACTTTGACATAAACTGTAGCAATATCTTCTTTGAGTAATGAAAATAAAAGCAAAAACAAACAAATGGGACCTAATGAAACTTAAAAGCTTCTGCACAGCAAAGAAAACCATAAACAAAATGAAAAGACAGCCCACAGAATGGGAGAAAATATTTGCAAATGAAGCAACTGACAAGGGATTAATCTCTAAAATATACAAACTGCTCATGCAGCTCTATATCAAAAAAAAAAAAAAACAGACAACTTAATCAAAAAAAATGGCAGAAGATCTAAATAGACATTTCTCCAAAGAAGACATATGGATGGCCAAAAATCACATGAAAAATGGTCAACATCACTAATTAACAGAGAAGCACAAATAAAAACTACAATGAGGTGTAAGCTCACACCAGTCAGAATGGCTATCATCAAAAAGCCTACAAACAATAAGTGCTGGAGAGTGTGTGGAGAAAATAGAACCCTCCTACACTGTTGGTGGGAATGTAAACTGGTAAAACCACTATGGAGAACAGTATGGAGGTTCCTTACAAAACTAAAAATAGAACTACCATATGATTCAGAAATCCCACTCCTGGGCATGTATCCAGAGAAAACTATACTTTGAAAAGGTACACGCACCACAATATTCATTGCAGCACTATTTACAATATCAAAGACATGCAATCAACCTAAATGCCCACTGACAAAGGAATGGATATAGAAGATGTGGTACGAGGGCTTCCCTAGTGGTGCAGTGGTTGAGAGCCCACCTGCTGATGCAGGGGACATGGGTTCGTGTCCCGGTCCGGGAAGATCCCACCTGCCACAGAGCGGCTGGGCCCGTGAGCCATGGCCACTGAGCCCGCACGTCCAGAGCCTGTGCTCCGCAATGGGAGAGGCCACAACAGTGAGAGGCCCACATACCACAAAAAAAAAGAAGAAGAAGATGTGGTACATATATACAATAGAATATTACTCAGCCATAAAAATGTATGAAATAATGCCATTTTTGGCAACATGGATGGACCTAGAGATTATCATACGAAGTGAAGTAAGTCAGAGATAGAAAGACAAATATCATATAATAGCACTCATATATGGAATCTAATATTTTTTAATGATATAAATGAACTAATTTAAAAAACAGAAAGAGACTCACAGATATCAAAAACAAACTTGTGGTTACCAAATGGAAAACGTGAGGTAGAGGGATAAATCAGGAGCTTGGGATGAACATACACACAGTACTTTATTTAAGATAGATATCCAACAAGGACCTACTCTGTAGCATAGGGAACTCTACTCAATGTTCTGTGATAACTTATATGAGAAAAAAATCTGGAAAAGAATCAATATATGTATAAGTATAACTGAATCACGTTGCCATAGATTTGAAACTAACACAACACTGTAAATCAACTATACTCTAATAAAATTTAAAAAATTAAGTGGGGTGTGAAGAACAATTTCAGATCCCATATTTGTCAGACAAATATTGTTGATTGTTTTGTGATATTTTGTTTTAATTGGCAGATTCCCAGACTATCAGACCCAAGACAAATCATGTGGTAACAACTTTAGGTGGGAAAATCATGTGTTATTTTTGGTTATATATACTATTATGCACATAAAAGAGGGTTTCTTGAAATCCTAATTTGAATTCAAAATACAATTATTTTCTATACCTACCACCATCTTTTAAATATCAGTTCAGATTTTCTTTAGTGGCTGCTTCATAAAACTCTATCAAATGGATATTGATTATTTGTTCTCACCAATTCTTTAGTTTCATAAAAAATATAGATGAAATCAAATTACTATATGTCAATATGTGTGTAAAGGCATATATAAATATGTATTTGTATATGTGTGGGTACATATAAGTACTTGTTCTTCATGTTATTGAAATGGGAACATACTTCTTATATAGCAATGGGAGAAAAAAGTTATACTAACAGTACAAATTAGGATGGTATCTCTCTTAATCTCGGAGACTTTGATGATTTAGACAGAAATATAGGGCTTATTGAGTGTTCAGACTACCCTCACTGGCTAGAAAACTAAAATAAATTTTGAAGTAGGACTTCCCATTCCAGTCATAATTGAGTGACTGATATCAAAATTGCCAAATTCATAAAATATTTGTTTCCTCTAATTGAACAGAAACCAATTCAGGTCTAAAACCCTTGAAGGAAAGATTGCAAAGAGGCAAGCCCCATACTTAGCCTGGTTTTCTTTCTGAGGAAGTTTTCCAAATGACAGCATATTAGAATAGATTCCAAGAGCAAATAGACATTGGAGTTCATATTTTTGGATGCTTTTTATGCTGTACATGCATTGGTCAAGACTCCAGGCAGCCTAGAAGATGCTGGGAGACTAGAGAGATGAGATTCAGATGCTGCACAGTGCTATGGAAATATTGAAGTTACAGCCAGGTTTGAGTGGGAATATCTTGGTAAATATCCCAGCCTTTTAGATGAGACCCCAGAAAGACCAAATAAAATATGCTTACAACAAAAATCAAGTTTTAAAATGATCAAGGTAATTTGCTGGTATTTTAACTGCTTGTAAAAATCAAAATTTAACACTGCTTAGAGGAAGAAGATAAAATTCAGAGCCTCTGCAATATATCATCAACAACATGAGGTATATGATAAAAAATTACTAGGAATGCAAATAACCAGGAGAAAAAGTAACCAATAGTGAAGTGATAAAATAGTCAATATAAACAGAAAGGAGGATGATCCAAATATTAGAATCAGCAGATAAGTATTTCACAATTAGTATAATTAATGTATTAAGGAAAATAGGCACTAAGATAGACATAATGAATAAAGAAATGGAAAATAATACAGGATTAGAACCAATAAAATAATTAAATGGTTATTCTTGTACAGTAATACAAGGTATCTGCAATTAAGAACTTATTGAATAGGGCTAATAGCAAATTGGACATAACAGAAGAGTGGATTAGTAAAGGCAGAGGCAGATCAGTAGAAATTTCCCAAACTGAAGTACAGAGAATAAAATTAATGAAGAAATATGTAATACTGAACATGAGTCATGAGGGAGCTGCTCAAAATGTCTAAGAATGCATGTTATTGGAGTCCAGAAAAATAGGAAAAAACTGGGACAAAAGCACTATTTGAAGAAATAATGGCCAGAATTTTTCAGATTTAAGAAAAGACAACAACCCCAAAATTCAAATAGGTCAGGCAACTCTTAGCAGGATAAATACAAAGAAAGCCACACCTTTGCACATTGTTGTCAAACCTCTTTTTAAAATAAGCAAAGAGAAAATCTTAAAAGCAGTAAATATGTTATACTACCTTTGAAGGAGCATCATTAGACTTTTAGCTAACTTTATAATAGCAACTATGATAGGTAGAATACAATTGAAGGACATTTTTTCCCTGGTTTTATGGAGAAATATTTGATCTACATCACTGAATAAGTTTAAGGTATACAGCATGATGGCTTGATTTGCATATATTGTTAAATTATTACCAAAATATGTTTAGTTAGCATTCATCATATCATATGGACACAATACAAGGAAAAGAAAAAAAGCATTTTTTCTGATGAGAACTCTAAGGATCTACTCCTTTAACAACTTTCTTATATATAATACAGCAGTGTTAACTATAGTCATCATGTTGCACATTACATCCCTAGTACTTATTTGTCTTAGAGCTGGAAGTTTATAACTTTTGACCATCTTTCTCTAATTCCTCTTCTCTCCACCATCCAGCTGTGGTAACTACAAATCTTTTCTCTTTTCCTATGAGTTTGATTTTTTTGTTTGTGTTTTTGAAGATTCCATGTATAAGTAAGGTGATACAGTACAGATGACCCTGGAACAGCGTGGGTTTGAACTGAATAGGTCTACTTATATGCAGATTTTTTCCAAAAATACATACTACAGTACTACATGATCTGTAGTTAGTTGAATCTGTGAATGTGAAACCATGGGTAGAGAGGGCTGATTGTAAAGTTATATGCAGATTTTTGAAAGTGTGGGGTTGGTGCCACTAACCCACGAGCTGTTCAAGTGTCAAATGTATTTGCCTGTCTCTGTTTGACTAATTTCACATGGCATGATGCATTCAATGTTCATCTATGTTGTTGCAGATGGTAGAATTTCCTTGTTTTATGGCTGAATAATATTCCTGTGTGTGTGTGTGTGTGTGTGTGTGTGTGTGTGTGTGTGTGTGTGTATCCCACATCTTCTTTATCCATTCATCCATTGATAGATGCTTAGGTTGTTTCCATGTCTTGGCTATTGTAAATAATGTTTTTGTGAGAATGGAAGTGCATATATCTTTTAAAGTTAGTGGGGTTTTTTTTCCTTATGTATATATATCCAGAAGTAGAATTGCTAAATAATATGGTAGTTCTATTTTTCAGAACTTCCATACTGTTTTCCATAATGGCTATGCCAATTTACATTCCCACTAACAGTGCACAAATGTTCTGTTTTCTGTGCATTCATTCCAGCATTTGATGGACATTCTAACAGGTGTAAGGTGATATCTCATTGTGGTTTTAATTTGCATTTCTATATTAACTAGTGGTGTTGACCATCTTTTCATGTACCTGTGGCCATTCATATATCCTCATGGGAAAAATGTTTACTCAGATATTTATCCATTTTCAATTGTATTATTCTTTTTTTTTTTTTTTTGCTATTGAGTTGTATGAGTTATTTATATATTTTGGATATTAACCCCTTATCAGATATATGTTTTTCAAATCATTTTCTTATTTTGTATGTTGTCTTTTCACTTTGTTTTTTTTTCTTAAATTTATTTTTTTATTGAAATACAGTAGATTTATAATGTGTTAATTTCTGCTGTACAGTAACATGACTCAGTTATACACACATATGCATTCTTTTTTATATTCTTTTCCTTTATGGTTTATCTCAGGATATTGAATATTGTTCCCTGTGCTACACAGCAGGATCTTGTTTATCCATTCTACATGTAACAGTTCTCATCTACTAACCCCAAACTCCCAGTCCATCCCTCCCAGCCCTCCTCTCCCATGGCAACCACAAGTCTGTTCTCTATGAATCTGTTTCTGCCATTTAGGAAGGTTCATTTGTGCCATATTTTAGATTCCACATATAAGCGATATCATATGGTACTTGTCTTTCACTTTCTGACTTACTTCACTTAGTATGACAATCTCTAGTTGCATCCATGTTGCTGCAAGTGGTATTATTTCATTCTTTTTTATGGCTGAGTAATATTCCATTGTACATATGTACCACATTTTCTTTAACCATTCTTCAGTCAATGGACATTAAGGTTGTTTCCATGTCTTGGCTATTGTGAATAGTACATTGGGGTGCATGTGTTTTTTGAATTATAGTTTTGTCCAGGTATATGCTCAGGAGTGAGATTGCTGGATCTTATGGTGATTCTATTTTTAGTTATCCAAGGAACCTCCATACTGTTTTCCATAGTGGCTGCACCAATTTACATTGGCTCCCACCAAAAGTGTAGGAGGATTCCCTTTTCTCCACACCCTCTGCAGCATTTATTGTTTTTAGACTTTTTTGATGATGAGCATTCTGACTGGTGTGAAGTGGTATTTCATTGTAGTTTTGATTTGCATTTCTCTTTCTCTAATAATTAGCAGTGTTGAGCATATTTTCATGTGCCTATTGGCCATCTGTATGTCTTATTTGGAGAAATGTCTACTTAGGTCATCTGCTCATTTTTTGATTGGTTTGTTTTTCTGTTGTTGAGTTGTATGAGCTGTGTGTATATATTGTAAATTAATCCCTTACCTGTCACATTATTTGCAAATATTTTCTCACATTCTGTAAGTTGTCTTTTCATTTTGTTTATGGTTTTGTTTGCTGTGCAAAAGCTTTTAAGTTTAATTAGGTACCATTTGTTTACTTTTGTTTTCATTTCTATTGCCTTGGGAGACTGACCTAAGAAAACATTTGTATGATTTATGTCAGAGAACATTATGTCTATGATCTTTTCTAGGGGTTTTATGATGTCATAACTTATGTTTAAGTCTTTAAGCCATTTTGAGTTTATTTTTGTACATGGTGTGAAAGTGTGTTCTAGCATCATTGATTTATATGCAGCTGTCCAACTTTCCCAACATCATTTGCTGAAGAGACTGTCTTTTTCCCATTTTATTTTTATTTTTTATTTCTTTAACATCTTTGTTGGAGTATAATTGATTTACAATGGTGTGTTAGTTTCTGCTTTATAACAAAGTGAATCAGTTATACATATACATATGTCCCCATATCTCTCCCCTCTTGCATCTCCCTCCCCACAACCCTCCCTATCCCACCCCTCTAAGTGGTCACAAAACACCGAACTGATCTCCCTGTGCTATGCAGATGCTTCCCACTAGCGATCTATTTTACGTTTGGTAGTGTATATATGCCAATGCCACTCTCTCACTTCGTCTCAGCATACATTTCCCCTTCCTGTATACTCAAGTCTATTCTCTAGTAGGTCTGAGTCTTTATTCCTGTCTTGCCCTATGTTCTCCATGACCTTTTTTTTTTTTTGATTCCATATGTATGTGTTAGCATACGGTATTTGTTATACTCTTTCTGACTTACTTCACTCTGTTGAACAGTCTCTAGGTCCATCCACCTCACTACAAATAACTCAGTTTCATTCCTTTTCATGGCTGAGTAATATTCCATTGTATATCTGTGCCACATCTTCTTTATCTGTTCATCTGTTGATGGACACTTAGGTTGCTTCCATGTCCTGGCTATTGTAAATAGAGCTGCAATGAACATTTTGGTACATGACTCTTTTTGAATTATGGTTTTCTCAGGGTATATGCCCAGTAGTGGGATTGTTGGGCTGTATGGTAGTTGTATTTTTAGTTTTTTAAGGAACGTCCATAGTGGCTATATATGTTCATAGTGAATATATGTTCACTATGATCTCCATAGTGGCTGTATCAATTTACATTCCCACCAACAGTGCAAGAGGGTTCCCTTTCTCCACACCCTCTCTAGCACTTATTGTTTGTAGATTTTTTGATGATGGCTGTTCTGACCAGTATGAGATGATATCTCATTGTAGTTTTGATTTTCATTTCTCTAATGATTAATGATGTTGAGCATTCTTTCATGTGTTTGTTGGCAGTCTGTATATCTTCTTTGGAGAAATGTCTATTTATGGCTTCTGCCCATTTTTGGATTGGGTTGTTTGTTTTTTTGTTGTTGAGCTGCATGAGCTGCTTTAAATTTTGGAAATTAATCCTTTGTCAGTTGCTTCATTTGCAAATATTTCTTCCCATTCTGAGGGCTTTCTTTTCATCTTGTTTATCGTTTCCTTTGCTGTGCAAAGCTTTTAAGTTTCATTACGTCCCAGTTATTTATTTTTGCTTTCATTTCCATTCTTCTAGGAGGTGGGTCAAAAAGGATCTTGTATGTCATAGAGTGTTCTGCCTATGTTTTCCTCTAAGAGTTTGATGGTGTCTGGCCTCACATTTAGGACTTTAATCCACTTTGAGCTTATTTTTGTGTATGGTGCTAGGGTTTGTTCTAATTTCATTCTTTTACATGTAGCTGTTCAGTTTTCACAGCACCACTTATTGAAGAGGCTGTCTTTTCTCCACTGTATATTTTTGCCTCTTTCATCAAAGATAAGGTGACCATATGTGCATGGGTTTATCTCTGGATTTTCTATCCTGTTCCATTGATCTATATTTCTGTTTTTGTGCCAATACCATACTGTCTTGATTACTGTCACTTTGTAGTATAGTCTGAAGTCAGGGAGCCTGATTCCTACAGCTCTGTATTTCTTTCTCTATATTGCTTTGACTATTCAGGGTCTTTTGTGTTCCCATACAAATTATGAAATTTTCTGTTCTAGTTCTGTGAAAAATCCCAGTGCTAATTTGATAGGGATTACATTGAATCTGTAGATTGCTTTGGGTAGTTATAGTCATTTTCACAATTTTGATTCTTCCAATCCATGAACATGGTATATCTCTCCATCTATTTGTATCATCTTTAATTTCTTTCATCAGTGTCTTATAATTTTCTGCATACAGGTCTTTTGTTTCCTTAGGTAGGCTTATTCCTAGATATTTTATTCTTTTTGTTGCAATGGTAAATGGGAGTGTTTTCTTAATTTCTCTTTCAGATTTTTCATCATTACTGTATAGGAATGCAAGAGATTTCTGTGCATTTATTTTGTATCCTTCTACTTTACCAAATTCATTGATTAGCTCTAGTAGATTTCTGGTAGTCTTTAGGATTCTCTATGTATATTTTCATGTCATTTGCAAACAGTGACAACTTTACTTCTTCATTTCTGATTTAGATTCCTTTAATTCCTTTTTCTTCTCTGGTTGCTGTGGCTAAAACTTCCAAAACTAAATTAAATAATAGTGGTGAGTGGGCAACCTTGTCTTTTCCTGATCTTAGTGGAAATGGTTTCAGGTTTTCAGCACTGAGGATGATGTTGGCTGTGGGTTTGTCATGTATGGCCTTTATTATGTTGAAGAAAGTTCCTCTCTGCCTACTTTCTGGAGGGTTTTTATCCTAAATGGGTGTTGAAACTTGTCGAAAGCTTTCTCTACATCTATTGAGAAGATCATGTGGTTTTTCTCCTTCAATTTGTTAATATGGTGTGTCACGTTGATTGATTTGCAAATATTGAAGAATCCTTGCATTCCTGATCCTTTTAATGTGCTGTTGGGTTCTCTTTGCTAGTATTTTGTTGAGGATTTTTGTACCTATGCTCATCAGTAATATTGGCCTGTAGTTTTCTTTCATTGTGACATCTTTGTCTGGTTTTGGTATCAGAGTGATGGTGGCCTTGTAGAATGAGTTTGAGAGTGTTCCACCCTATGCGATATTTTGGAAGACTTTGAGAAGGATAGGTGTTAACTCTTCTCTAAATGTTTGATAGAATTTGTCTGTGAAGCCGTCTGGTCCTGGGCTTTTGTTTGTTGGAAGATTTTTAATCACAGTTTCAATTTCAGTGCTTGTGACTTGTCTGTTCATATTTTCTATTTCTTCCTGGTTCAGTCTCAGAAGGTTGTGCATTTCTAAGAATTTGTCCATTTCTTACATGTTGCCCATTTTATTGGCATATAGTTGCCTGTAGTAATCTCTCATGATCCTTTGTATTTCTGCAGTGTCATTTGTTACTTCTCCTTTTTCATTTCTAATTGATTTGAGTCTTCTCCCTTTTTTTCTTGATGAGTCTGGCTAGTAGTTTTTCAATTTTGTTTATCTTCTCAAAGAACTAGCTTTTAGTTTTATTGATCTTTGCTATCGTTTCCTTCATTTCTTTTTCATTTATTTCTCTTGTGATCTTTATGATTTCTTTCCTTCTGCTAACTTTGGGGTTTTTTTGTTCTCCTTTCTCTAATTGCTTTAGGTGTAACTTTAGGTTGTTTATTTGAGATGTTTCTTGTTTCTTAAGGTAGGCTTGTATAGGTAAAAACTTCCCTCTTAGAACTGCTTTTGCTGCATCCCATAGGTTTTGGGTCATTGTGTCTCCATTGTCATTTGTTTCTAGGTAGTTTTTGATTTCCTCTTTGATTTCTTCAGTGATCCCTTCATTATTAAGTAGTGTATTGTTTAGCCTCCATGTGTTTGTATTTCTTACAGATTTTTTCCTGTAATTGATATCTAGTCTCACAGCGTTCACTTCGGAAAAGATACTTGATATGTTTTCAGTTTTCTTAAATTTACCAAGGCTTGATTTGTGACCCAAGATATGATCTATCCTGGAGAATGTTCTGTGAGCACTTGAGAAGAGTGTGTATTCTGTTGTTTTTGGATGAAATGTCCTATAAATATCAATTACGTCCATCTTGTTTAATGTATCATTAAAGCTTCTGTTTCCTTATTTATTTTCATTTTGTATGATCTGTCCATTGGTGAAAGTGTAATGTTAAAGTCCCCTACTATGAATGTGTTACTGCCAATTTCCCCTTCTATGGCTTTAGTATTTGCCTTATGTATTGAGGTGCTCCTATGTTGGGTGCATAAATATTTACAATTGTTCTATATTCTTGGATTGATCCCTTCATCATTATGTGGTGCACTTCTTTGTGTCTTGTAATAGTCTTTGTTTTAAAGTCTATTTTGTCTTATATGAGAATTTCTACTCCAGCTTTCCTTTGATTTCCATTTGCATGGAATATTTTTTTCCATCCCCTCACTTTCAGCCTGTATGTGTCCCTATGGCTGAATTGGGTCCCTTGTAGACACCATATATACGTGTCTTGTTTTTGTATCCATTCAGCCAGTCTATGTCTTTTGGTTGGAGTGTTTAATCCATTTACATTTAAGGTAATTATCAGTATGTATGTTCCTATTACCATTTTCTTACTTGTTTTGGGTTTATTATTGTAGGTCTTTTCCTTCTCTTGTGTTTCCTGCCTAGAGAAGTTCCTTTAGCATTTGTTGTAAAAGTGATTTCGTGGTGCTGAATTCTCTTAGCTTTGGCTTGTCTGTGAAGCTTTTAATTTCTCCGTCAAATCTGAATGAGATCCTTGCTCAGTAGAGTAATCTTGTTTGTAGGTTTTTCTCTTTCATCACTTTAATTATGTCTTGCCACTCCCTTCTGGCTTGCAGAGTTTCTGCTGAAAGATCAACTGTTAACCTTATGGGGATTCCCTTATGTGTTACTTGCTGTTTTTCCCTTGTTGTTTTTAATATTTGTTCTTTGTATATAATTTTTGATAGTTTGATTAATATGTGTCTTGTCGTGTTTCTCCTAGATTTACCCTGTATGCGATTCTCTGTGTTTCCTGGATCTGAGTAACTATTTCCTTTCCCATATTAGGGAAGTTTTCAACTATAATCTCTTCAAATATTTTCTCTGTCCCTTTCTTTTTCTCTTCTTCTGGGACCCCTATAATTCAAATGTTGGTGTGTTTAATGTTGTCCCAGATGTCTCTGAGACTGTCCTCAATTCTTTTCATTGGTTTTTATTTATTCTGCTCTACAGTAGTTATTTCCACTATTTTATCTTCCAGGTCACTTACCAGTTCTTCTGCCTCAATTATTCTGCTATTGATCCCTTTTAGAGAATTTTTAATTTCATTTATTGTGTTGTTCATCTCTGCTTGTTTGCTCTTTAGTTTTTCTAGTTCCTTGTTAAACGTTTCTTGTATTGTCTCCATTCTATCTTCAATATTTTGGATCATCTCTACTATCATTATTCTGAATTCTTTTCCAGGTAGACTGCCTATTTTCTCTTCATTTTTTAGGTCTGTTTGGTTTTTGCCTTCCTCCTTCATCTGCTGTGTGTTTCTCTGTCTTCTCATTTTGCTTAACTTACTGTGTTTGGGGTCTCCTTTTCACAGGCTGCAGGTTCGTAGTTTCCATTGTTTTTTTTGTCTGTCCACAGTGGCTAAGTTTGGTTCAGTGGGTTGTGTAGGCTTCCTGGTGGAGGGGGCTCGTGCCTGTGTTCTGGTGGATGAGGCTGGATCTTTTCTTTCTGGTGGGCAGTTCCACATCTGCTGGTGTGTTTTGGGGTGTCTGTGGCCTTATTTTGATTTTAGGCATCCTCTCGGCTAATGAATGGGGCTGTGTTCCTATCTTGCTAGTTGTTTGGCATAGGGTGTCCTGAACTGTAGCTTGCTGTTCGTTGAGTTGAGCTGTGTCTTGGCATTGAGATGGAGATATCTGGGAGATTTTCACCGTTTGATATTCTGTGGAGCTGTGAGGTCTTTTGTGGACCAGTGTCCTGAACTTGGCTCTCCCATCTCAGTGGCACAACCCTGACGCCTGGCTGGAGCACCAAGAACCTGTCCTCCACACGGCTCAGAATAAGAGGGAGAAAAAACAGAAGGAAAGAAAGAAGATAAAATAAAATAAAAGTAAAAGAAAAGAAAATTATTAAAATAAAAAACATTTATTAAGAAAAAATATTTTAAGTAATATAAAAAACCCCATAAAACAAAAAGCGGACAGACAGAACCCTAGGACAAATCCATTCCTTGGTAAAAGCAGAACTATACAGACAAAATCACATAGAGAAGCATACACATACACACTCACAAAAAGAAAAAAAGGGAAAAAATATATATATATCATTGCTCCCAAAGTCCACCTCCTCAATTTGGGATGATTCTTTGTCTATTCACGTATTCCAGAGATGCAGGGTACATCAAATTGATTGTGGAGATTTAATCCCCTGCTCCTGAGGTTGCTGGCAGAAATTTCCCTTTCTTTTCTTTTTTGCACAGCTCCTGGTGTTCAGCTTTGTATTTGGCCCCTCCTCTGAGTGTAGGTCACCTGAAGGCATTTGTTCTTCGCTCATACAGGACGAGGTTAAAGTCCAGCTGATTAGGAGGCTCTGGCTCACTGAGACCGGTGGGGAGGGAGGGGCATGAAAGTGGGGCAATCCTGCTGTGGCAGAGGCTGGGGTGATGTTGCAACAGCCTGAGGCATGCTGTGTGTTCTCCCGGGAATGTTTTCCCTGGATTGCAGGACCCTGGCAGTGTCAGGCTGCACAGTCTTCCATTAGGGGAGGTGTTGTTAGTGACTTGTGCTTGCACACAGGCTTCTTGGTGGCTGCAACAGCAACCTTAGCATTTTATGCCTGTCTCTGGTGTCCGTGCTCTGATAACCACAACTCGTACCTTTCTCTGAAGGTTGTTTAGGTGGTGCTCTGAATACCCTCTCCTTGCGTATCCCAAAACAATGGTCTCTTGCCTCTTAGGCAGTTCCAAACTTTTTCCCAGACTCCCTCCGACCTAGGTGTGTCGCACTAGCCCCCTTCAGGCTGTGTTCATGCAGCCAATCCCAGTTCTTTCCCTGGGATCTGACCTCTGAAGCTGGATCCTCAGCTCCCAGCCCCCACCCACCCCGGTGGGTGAGCAGACAAGCCTCTCAGACAAACTGGTGACTGCTGGTTGGCACCAATCCTCTCTGAGGGAATCTCTCTGCTTTGCTCTCTGCACCCATATTGCTGTGCTCTCCTCTGTTGCTCCAAAGATTCCCCCCGCTAACCCTGTCTCTGCCAGTGTAGGGGCTTGTTAGTGTGTGGAAACTTTTCCTCCTTCACAGCTCCCTCCCAGAGGTGCAGGTCCTGTCCCTATCCTTTGTCTCTGTTTTTTTCTTTTTTCTTTTCCCCTACCCTGGTACGTGGGGAGTTTCTTGCCTTTAGGGACATCTGAGGTCTTCTGCCAGCATTCAGTAGGTGTTCTGTAGGAGTTTTTCCACATGTAGATGTATTTCTAATGTATTTGTGGGGAGGAAGGTGATCTCCACGTCTTACTCCTCCACCATCTTGAAGGCCTCTCTCAAGAATCATAATTTTTAAGTAATACTGTTTTATTTTTTCAGAAGAAATTCTAATTTTTATTTCCTCGTTTTCTTTTATAAATTACATATCCACATGTAAAAATTATGTAAAATTTTACATAAATGTATTGCCTTTGAATAAAATTAAAATTATTCCCACTACTATAGTTGCCATTGAATCTACCTAATAAGGCATCAAAATACAAATTACCAAATTAGATATTATAGATTTTATCATTTAGAAATCTTTAATAGTAACACTGAAATTTTTTGCTCCCTGAAGTCATGTGAGCCTATGTAACTTACTTTAGCCAATTCAATGTGAGCAGAAGTGAGGAAGATATCTCTTTTTGGAATTTAAAAGTCAGCACTTGATTCAACACATGTATTGAGATGAGGTCTTTGTCACACTAATTCCTGAGTGACTATTATTAGCAGAGCTTCCCTGCTGACCTGAGTTAAACAGTAAGTATGAATAGAAAATAAAATTTTGTGTAACTAATTCACTAAACTTTTGGAGTTGTTCCTACAGGAACATAAACTACCTATCCTGACTTATACACAAAGTGACTTAAACTATGGGGAATTGGCTTAGTAAGTGGGTTGAAGGGCATTCAAGAAACTTATAGTAGTCTAGACAAAAAAAATCACCATCCATAACGTACTGGCAATCTATGTGGCAAAACTCTGACAATTATTTGGAAGGAAGATTCCAACCTCCTATGACAAGATGTTGAAAAAGTAGATGTTAGTAGTGTATTTTAGTTGTTATTGGTAGCTTTTGGGCCAGGGACTATGAAAAATATGAGCTTAGAATACAAAGAATGACTGGTTTGCAATCAAAGAGAAAAGGAAAGTTCAGAAATATGGTGAATTGCAATGTTGAAACGTACAGCTCCTTCTCTAACCTAACAAGTAGAAAATAAAATAGAGAAGAACTTTAATGACAAAGGCTGAGTTAAACTGAGCTTTGTCTGAACGGTTAAGTCAAGAGAATGTGCAGTGCTCTTAAAACTTCGTCTCAAATTCTTTAACACTCCTCCCATCTAAAGGTTGGGTTTATTTCTCATCCTCTTGAATCTGGAAGAGCTTGTGATTTCTTCAACCAATAAATTATGGCAGAAGAGATACTATGTAACTTTCAAGATAGGTCAGAAGTCTTACTGTCTAGAGACCTCCTTTTGAGATGACCCCTGCAGATCCCAGCCAACATAGTTGTAATGAGACCAAGCTACACAGAAAGGCAAGGTGTTAAATACTCCAGTTAAAGTTCCAACTGAGCTGGTTTTTAAGTCATCCCAGCTCAGGTACCAGCAATTTTTTTAAATTGTGGTAAAATATACATACTATAAACCATTTTTAAGTGTACAGTTCTGTGGCATTAAGTACATTCATACTGTGTGCAACTATCACCATCATTGATCTCCAGAACTTTTTTCATCATCACAAACTGAAACTTTGTACCTATTAAATAGTAAATTTCCATTCTTCCCCTCTCCCCAACCCTGACAACCACCATCCTACTTTCTATCACCAGCCATCTTAAATAAAGAAATTATCTTGTAAGTGCATATTTCAGCGCAAGTTGTTCCAGACCCTAGTCATGTCAGTCTCTTCAATTGAGGCCCCAGATACCTTGGCATAGAGAACTGCTACCCTTGCTCTGCCTCTTCTTACTTTCTGACTGACAGAATCCAAGAGGAAAATCAATAGTTAATGTTTTACACCACTAAGTTAGGGGTGATTTGTCATAGGACAGAGACATTTGGAATAGTATGGCTGTTACAATCATTTATAAAATCTCTGAAAGTATTAAAATGTCTCATGGTAAAGAGCCATCTAAGGGTGTGGTATGTAATAAAATCTTTCAATTGGACAAAGTGACTCAGTTAAAAGAGAAATAAGTTGTAAATTTTCTAAAGGCTAGACCTGTTCAAAATATCTACAATTAAGTTAAAAAAGAAAGAGTGAGGGAGTGGGGTGGGCAGAGGGAGGTGAGAAATGTAAGGAGAATAACTGCTACATAGAACTCACTGGAAGCAAATTGATAAGGATCTCACTGAGTTTTTAAGGGAGATTTTTAAGTAAGATTCTGAGATTTATGCCTGAGATCTTTCCCTGAAAATTTTTCCATTTCTTTTGGGTCAAATTATTCCATAGGACCTTAAAAGAGGGCACATTCTCCAATGCCCACTTGAAGAGTAAGCAAACACACTAAAGGAAAGGAAAGAAAAAATTCCTAAATGGTGGAGTCAAGGGTCAGAGAGAACAATGGAATAGAGGGCCTTCCCAAAGAAGAGAGATTAATTAAGAATGTGCTTCACCTGTCTAGCTTGAGTTCACCATGAATGTCTTCTACATCTCTCATCTTTCCTTTATGGAATACAAGTGTTTATTGCATTATTTGTCCTTGTTATACAAGTGTATATAGGGTTTGGTTATTTTTTTTATAGAGAGTTTTATAGTGTGTATGTGAGTGTGCACATATTTGAATAAATTTCTGACCATTTTATTTAGTTCCTTTAAAAAGCAAAATATTTTCTGTTTTTTTTCTAACTGGATATATACATTCATAATAATGTTAATGTTAGATATTTTGCCTTTGCCAGAGCTTCCAAATTGGATGAAATAAGTCCAACTATTGGTAGAATTACTTTAATGAATTTACTCTTTAAAACATTTTTAATTGATATAAAACTGATATCATTTGACAATTTGAGAAATTCTTCTGTGAATGGAGCCAACACAATAACAAGTATCACTTCATTTCTTATCCAAAAAAAAAAAAAAGTTAAAGTAGAAAATGAGTGAAACTAATTGAGAAAATAGTCATTTTCATTTGTTTGGAACAAAATGTCTTGTTCCATAAAGCAATATATAAATACGGTTTTTGCCACTGCATGTGTTAAATTGTTATCTCTAATATCTGCTTAGTATAGAAATAACATTTGAAGTAGATGTGCTTGCTTCTTTAGCAGAATTTTGTGTTTAACTTTTAATTTGGCAATGATATAACCACGATCTTCAGGATGAAAGGTAAATAAGGACAACCATTTAGTGCAAATTGCACATTTATCATTAACTTTCTTAATGCACAGAAATTCAAAGTTTAATTTGTCATTGAGAATTTACCTGTTTCTTTTTAAACATCTACTGCTAAAAGGACTTATTGCATATGTTCAAAG
Source organism: Orcinus orca (assembly GCF_937001465.1). NCBI lineage: Eukaryota > Metazoa > Chordata > Mammalia > Artiodactyla > Delphinidae > Orcinus > Orcinus orca. The sequence continues at coordinate 27,929,567 of NC_064569.1, forward strand.
CAGTAAATAGTCACAGATTTGCATCATGCAATAAAAGGCAATTTCTTAACCCTATACCAATACTAAAGGCTTTTAAATTTATAACATTAAAATAAATCTTTATGTTGGTAAAGCAAGTCCTTCAAATTTGTTATTTTCCTTCAAGAATTTCATATGTATTTTTGGATGTTTTCCATATATTTACATTTTAGAATTTTGTCATTTCCTTTTCCTTAACAAAATATATTAGGGTCCTAATTGGATTACATTGAATATTTTATTTAATTTGTGTTGTTTTGCTATCCTTGAAATTATCTTTCAATCCATGGGTATGGTATATTTACATATTTATATCTCTATTAATGTCTTTCAGTAAAGTTTTATAATTTTCCACATAAAAACTTTATACCTCTTTTGATAGATTATTATTAGGTACTACATTTTTTTGATTTAGGCACTAAATTTTTTGAAACCATTGTAAATTACATATTTTTTAAATTTACTTTCTACTTGCTACAAATATGTAGAAAACCAATTAGTTATATACATTGATTTTGTATCTGAACACCTTTTCATATTCTGTAATTAATTCTAAAATTTTTATGTATATTATTTTAGACTTTCTCCCAGTATTACCTACATAATCTTACACATGCACACAAACACCCTCATGGGAAATATACTGCAAACCTTATGCTTAAACATGAAAATTTTATAAATTTTCCTTGGAAAATAAGAAGACGAGAATGTCCTCCATATCATTACTTAGATTCAGTATTATCCTGGAGGTCTTAGCTTGTTTATTAGGGAAAGGAAAACAACAAAGGTATAATATTTAGAAAATATTGTAATTTAATATTTAATTTTCTTAGTTCCTGAAACACTTCTAAGAAATGCAGTTGAAAAATTGTTTTTTCAATCTCTGGGGGAAAAGAACTGCATAATTTATTGATTGATTTCAGCAACATTTGAGGAGTGGCATGTATAAGTGGAAAAAGATACTGTCAAAGGTTCAATGACTTGAACAGTAGATTATGAATGAGGAAAGAATATTAGTAGATTAAAATAGTTTCAGTAGGGTTTTGTGTGTGTGTTCGTGCTTACCTCAATTGTGAATATATAATCACAAATTCAAAGTTAATAACATCTCATCTATGGCTGTTGATTATTTTATTTCCTTGTTAGTCAAAGAGATTGAAAGTGTAAGGTACTGATTTGACAGTTCTTATTCTTACATTGTTTTGTTATTTTTCTATAAAACTGGCAGGAACAAAATGAAACTGCTCTCCTTTCAATATGTCCAATATAACTGTCAGTGGGATGTATAAGATGACTTGAAAGCTATTCAGTCTTTAAAAAGAAATGAAGAAGGAGAAGTTAATCTACATACACATTTTGACAAACTGAATTCTTTGAAAAATAATCACATAATTATTTTCAGCCATTATTTGACAGTACTGGACTATGTCTAGTGGATCTATTGAGATCATCAAGGTCTTGCAAGGCAGCCAAGAAAAATCCACCAATCTAATAGAGAAATTTTTGTTACAACACTTATGAAAAGTTATTAACTTTCTGGTCAATGTAGTGTAAGACCAATAATTGTTCAATAAAAAGTTTAGTAATATTTGAGATAATTAAAGAAATAAAATGAAAATTAACTTTTAACAGTATTTTCACAGAATGATTGAACCATTCATACCTTTTTTTTCTTCTTCTGCAAAATCACTGTTCTGCACAATTTCATCCTTTCCTGTGTAGGTATTATTTCTTAAGTTATTTTAACCAATAGTCCAATATCTAGAGTTCTTCACATCAAGAAATTCTATGATGAACATCTATGTTTATATTTATTTGTTCTCTTACACAAATATATCAGTAAAGAAAAATTTTTTATTGTGTTGAATGATTATTCATCATGGGTATCTGTCACCTCATGTTTATTTATTTATTTTTAAAATTAATTTTTATTGAAGTATAGTTGCTTTACAATGTTTTGAGTAAAGTAAATTCTTAGGAATGAAATTAGCTAGGTCAAAATCAACGTGTCCTTTTTATTTTGATAGTAAAACCTAAGATGCCATGGTCGTCTTCTTTCTCTTTTGAGAGGGAAGTATTCTCTAGAGCTAAGGTTTTTATTCTCTGAGATTTTCTGTATACAGAATTCTCCTTCTGTGTTTTGCTTCTTTTCCTTTCCTTTAGCCTCATATGAGCTATTTGGAGTCATCATCTTATATCTCTGGTTATTTTTCCCTCAATGGACTGATACTACATTCCACAAGAGAGGTGAATACATGAGGTTGTAAAAGTGTCCTTTTCCATGTTGATTCTGCCATTTTATTCTCCTTATGCATACCCTACCAGACCATGAAAATAGAGATAATTTCTCTTTATTCTAGGTTCTGAACAATGTTTTTAGAATTTTAATTGCAAAATAAGAGGGAAAATTGTTAATTTGATGTTCTCAGATTTGTACCTAAATTTTTGTTTCAATAATCTCTTAGTCCAAAATTTTACCCACAATTCTATGAAAAAATATCCGTATCTACAGGAAGAGATCCATTTTTCTCGGTTTTGTTTTTTTCTGCCTTATCCATGTGTCTTATCCCAAGTCTGAGTTACAGTTTACACAATAGCCCCTCCCGGAGCTTTATAACTGGATGGACCAGGATACTCAGTGCCTACCAATTCTCAGGGGCCACAAAAGGAAAGGGATACAAACCCATAGTCAGTGATGATATAAATTCTCCTTCCTGGATTCCCCTTTTGACTGTTCATCCATGCAGAATATGAGAATAGAGTGATAAACTATAGAAAAAGCAATTTTGAATCAGTGTGATTCATGGATTAGACAAGTGGGTAAAACAAATTTGGAAAGCTGGTTTAAAAATAATTTCAGTGGTCAAGGTATCAGATGATGAGAGAATAAATTAAGGCTACGATGTAAGTCTGTGGAAGCAAGGATGAGTATAAGAAGTAAAAAGAAAGATGAATTACAAGAATTTAGAGTCAAATTACATAAGTGAAAAGAAAGAAAAATAAGTCATTTTTAGATTTGACATTATGTAGCTCACTAGCTATTTTTGGAATCATTCTTTTCAGAATTAAGTTAACTGCTCCTTGAATATTTTAAATTTATGTCTTGAGAAATAAATTTTTGCAAAACAAGGCCAGTGACCTTTTTTTTAAGGATACTAATAGCCTAAATAGGAAGTAATCAGTATTAAATGAGTAAAGGGTACACATGGCCTAGGAGTATTCTTTAGTCCAACAGAGCTTGTGATGCTCTGGGTAGTAAACATAACACACTAACAATCTAGTACCTTGTTACAGGCCATGAATAACCAAGTCCAAGGCCAGAGGATATACAAAGTTCCTCCAGCCAGCAAATGAGCATCCTGAGACTAACTTATCAGAAGGTTACTCTTGAGTGCTGCTGGGTTTCAAAGTAAGCAGAATTAAAACAGAACTGGAAGCAGAATTCAAGAAACTGCAAGAAACCTGAGAGATAAAATGGTTGGGAGCAAAGTATTGGGAAGACATGTGTGAAGGCAGAAACCAATCTGCTGTTTGAACATCACTCAATAAAAGGATAGTTACAAGAAGTCAGAAAATGTTTCCATAGTCTTCAGATAAGAGGATCCTTCCAGATGTGTGTATAAATGAATGAAAGGGATAAAGCAATCATGAAAAAGATTGAGTGGCTATAGACTTCATTTCTATATGTAATCCTTTGGAATCATCCTACCGTGCTGGGCTTGGAAGGGAACTACACCTAGAAATAAATGTGAAAGATGTGGACTTTCAAGAGTCTCCTGGACAGGAATAAATTGGGAGATTGAGATTGACATATACACATTACTATGTATAAAATAGATAACCACTAATAAAAACCTACTGTATGGCACAGGGAACTCTACTTAATACTCCATAATGAGCTATATGGGAATAGAATCTAAAAAAGAGTGGATATATGTACATGTATAACTAATTCACTTTGCTGTATAGCAGAAGCTAACACAACACTGTAAATCAGCTATACTCCAATAAAAATTAATTTTTAAAAAAGAGTCTCCTGGACAGAGGGAAAGTCATAATTGCATAGGCCAAAATTCTAAGAACAAAGGGGCAGGACAGGAATAAAGATGCAGACTTAGAGAATGGATTTGAGGACATGGGAGGGGGAAGGGTAAGCTGGGACAAAGTGAGAGAATGGCATAGACATATATACACTACAAAATGTAAAATAAATAGCTAGTGGGAAGCAGCCGCATAGCACAGGGAGATCAGCTTGGTGCTTTGTGACTACCTAGAGGGGTGGGATAGAGAGTGTGGGAGGGAGACACAAGAGGGAGGAGATATGGGGATATATGTATATGTATAGCTGATTCACTTTGTTATAAAGCAGAAACTAACACAATATTGTAAAGCAATTATACTCCAATAAAGATGTTAATAAATAAGTAAATTTTAAAAAATAGAAAAAAAAATAAAGCTTTAAACAGCGTTCTTCAAACTGAACGTGGCAACGTGCTAGTAGATAATGAAATTAAGTTGGTGAATTAAATATCATTAATAATTAGATTAGAATGGAGTCAAAAATACCACTGCTTTAACATTTGTTTCATGTATATATGTAGTGTTTTGAGTCATGGAGTAAAATATATGTCTGTAAGTCATAGCCATAAAGTTTGAGTACCACAGATAAAAAATCTGGGCTAATTAATTTTTCTTGGACTACCTTTTCTATCTGATTGAAAGATGTTATTAGGCCGATTAGCTGTGATTTGAAACAATAACCCAAAATATTTACTTAATCCTTTATAAATGTAATAAACAAACAGGACAATACCTCTAGGTTCTTGACACTTGTATAGCTCATAAGATAAAAAATTTTCTTTATCCTTTAATCCCCTTAAATTTGGGGTGTCTTAGAGAGCAGAAATACATTTTTTGAGAAAAAATACTGTTTTTTAATGTTGATTTTTAAACTTCAGATTGCTATGTAAATATTATTGAAGCATAAACACTGATAAAATTTATAAATCATTTAAAAATTTTAAAAGTGGAACAACAGAAAAATTTAACCACAAGAACATTAAAGACAGATTTATTTAGATTTAATTTCAATTGTAAACATGGTCAAAATAATTTCTTTTATTTTCTCCCTGAAAATTGTAGGCATTTCAAAGCCATCATGTAATTTTCCCAACATTTTGCTAACTACACACATTTTTTAAAAGTGCAGTTTACCATAAGAACAGTGTTTTTCTTTTTTTTTTTTTTTTGTGGTAGAACAGTGTTTTTTAAAGAGAAATATGCATTAGCATATTATAATCCTTAGACTCATGATATGCTTTGTTACACTACAAAACAAATGCACTTATTTTATGGTTGAGTGAGCCCATTAATTAAAGCTGTCATATAAATTTCCCCAACTCCTGCCTGAAGAAAAGAGAACATCTGTCTTACAGAAAAACAACCAACCTTGCTCTAAAATATATACAGCTATCTAGTTTATTCAATAAGGGAAAATTATTTTCTCTCACCTATGACCTTACTTTATGAATTAGAAAAAAAACAATGTTAATATATAAATTCTGACATGAATTTGTTCTTCCAGCCTGAAACAGACTATTTATGATAGTAATCACCTTTGAATGTTGGGATGAAGTGGTTACTAACCAAAATTATTTAAATTAAATAAATTACAACTTGGCAAAGACAGCTCTTAGTAGGGCTATTATTCAAGTAGAAACAAAGAATTGGAACCTTATGAAAATTTTAAAACTTTACTATGTAAATATTAAGTTATGAGAAATACATATGTCAAAATTATTTAGAAACCAAAAATTTTAATCTCCCAATCCATAAACAGAGATTAAGTAAATCAGTGAAAGAAATTCTGCTAAAGTTTCCCATGAAGGAGAGAAAATTCCTAATGTGTGACTGTCTACATTGAAATAAGTTGATTATTAGAGAATCTTATAAATTGAAGGACATTAGAAGTGTTAAGAACAATGTTTTCTTAACCTTGGCTACACAAAATCATGAAATCATATAGAGAGAAAGAAAAAATGCAGATGCCTGTGCCTCACTTTCAGAAACGCAGTTTTATTTGCCTGGAGTAGGGCTGGACATTGACAGTTTTGTTTATAAAGCTCTCCAGTTGATGTTAATAAGCAGCTTGGATGGCTTGATGCAGGGATTCCCAAACCTAAGTCAGTCAGTTTGTGCCTATGCAAGACCAAGTTTCAACTGCGCACAACAAAATGGGAAAAATAAGGATGTTGAAATGACTTTTTCAAAAAAGTTAATTTTATTCTCATTGTGTGTGTTATTCATTCTTTTAGAAGGTGCTGGTGATCAAAGATAAAGTTTATTGCTGCTTTGTTTGTTCACAGGTTTAATTTTTCATTTGCGCAAAATAAAAATAGTTGCCAACACTATATGAATCTTTCCAACTGATTTTTCTCTCTTTTGGTAGGACAAGTCTGAATACCAGAATACAAGGAATTACCACTTTTATTGAAACAATTTTATTGATAGTCAAACTGGAACATAGAGATATTAAGTACCCCTGCAGTTGAACCCAGATTCCATTCCTCTAACTTTTTCATCAGTGTTTCAGGGTAGTCTTTCATGGGGATGACTTAATTCTAAGGCTTAAGGCCAACAATACTTTTCACTCAGTCTTTCCCATCCTAGAATTGAACCCAGACACCAAGTAGGCTTTTAACAAAGACCTTATTCCATTATTTCAGTAAAAGATCTGCTGGTTTGACACAAAAGCAGGTTGGTCTGATTTTTGTTTTTAAACTGAAAAAACAATCAATTAAAGTAAAAGGGAAGACCAATCAGAAGCCCACTGATGTGACAGTGGATGTCAACAGTAACATGGACTTTCCAGATAAAATTGGGGCTTCTTAGCATTATACTCCAGTCCTTCCTCAAGTTCCTCATCTCTCCATGTTCCCTCTAGGAGGTCCAGGCTGAGACGACTTGAATTGGATTAAAATGTTCTTGAGGATTTAGAATTTATTACTAGCCAAGTCACTCCAAAGTCTTATGCAGACATTTGATGGATACATGAGGAATTAATTAAATGGATTCACTGTGAACTGGAGGGACATGATTATTATGTGGACTATGAGTGCAAAAAGAGCAATGTTCTCTGTTGAACAAAAAGTCATTATCTTCTTTAAATAACTCATTCTTTTTTATTTATTTATTTTTGCGGTACGCGGGCCTCTCACTGTTGTGGCCTCTCCCGTTGCAGAGCACAGGTTCCGGACGCGCAGGCTCAGTGGCCATGGCTCACGGGCCTAGCCACTCCGCGGCATGTGGGATCTTCCCGGACCGGGACACGAACCCATGTCCCCTGCATTGGCAGGCAGACTCTAAACCACTGCGCCACCAGGGAAGCCCAAATAACTCATTCTTTTGCTTTCTTATTCATTTAACAAAATTATCTTGAGTGTCTATTATGTTCCCAGGCATTCTGTTAGGTACTGGGGATACTGGGAGAATACAATAAGAGAAAGATCTGAGTCTTTGAGGAGTTTCCAATGGAAAAAACTGATATTAAAAAAGAGACTGTAATTATGAGGTGCCACAAAAGAAGAAGGAGAAGGAGGAAGAGGAGAGGAAGAAGAAGAGAAGAAAAAGGAAGAGAAAGGAAAGAAAAACAACAACAGAGAAAATCCTGGGAGTATATTTCAGTGGAATCAACCTGTAATTTTTGACTAAGATAATTAGAAAATAAATATTGAAAGTCATACACTTATAAGAAAGTGATAATAGGGTGGTTTGTTTACCTTCTGATATGCTGAGGTAATTTAGCAAGTGTCTCAGAAGTATTTCCAGTTTGAACTTAATTATTCTGAGAACATCAACATTTTCAGCAAAATAATTTCAATTCTTTATTATTTGAGCAACTAATGAAGTTTTTTCCATATTATAAAAGGGAAAATGTTACAAGCTGATTTTAGTAATAGTTAATGTTCTTTTGTTATAAGCAACATACATTGTTTTTGACTAACAAGCAAAAACAAAACTAACCAACTAAACAGAAATATAGGGGATATTACTAGAATATTCCAGTAAATATTTATTTACTTTGAAGAAATCAAACAGGAATTTCAAGGCTAGCTCTCTATCAACATTAACACAGAAACTTGCAGACATGAGACTAGACAGAAGCTCATGGGCAGAGGAGGCAAAGCAGAGAAGTAGATGGGGATGGAGAAAGCTGATGGTGGGAAGAAAGAACAGCTGAAAGCATTTATTGGCTGGATGGATGGATCTTCTAGGTAAATAAATCAGCCTACAGGAAAAACAGTGCTGTGAGCTTCCTCAAGCCAGTAGTACATGGGACAATTTGAAATTATATTTAAGAATGTATTATAGAGGAAGAATTGTCTTGTTATTAGTTTACTCACTATAATTTACCTTTAAAATTCATAGTAGAGATGTAGCAATATATATTTCTACATGATGAGGAATAAGCATAAAACAAAAACAAAAGCCCTACGCTGAGCAACGATTTTGTAATACCATTTGTAGCTAGAGACTGAGAAGAATAGATAGTTTATTGAAGTTTCACACACACACACGGTCACTGGATTTCATGAGGTCCCACTAACAGCTGACTATGGACTTCTTCTGAAACAAACATATTCACTAGCCTCATTGGTACTGTGTAGAGAAACAGAGGACAGCAATGTCATGCTTTCATTTTAGTGCTCTCTAAGCCTGAAGCATTTCCCCTAGGGATAGATAATTTTGAAATTATATTTTAGTAAAGTGAGAAAAATATTTTAGCCCATACACTTTTCTAATATTTCATCTAAAAAGAAGATAGAAATCCCAACTAAAAGGTACTATTTTAATGCTTTAGGTGTATAAATGCAAAAAGTAAATTTACTTTGTGTGTTGATTTGCAGAATTAAGAGTACATCTGAAGGTCACTTAAATTTTCCTGTTTACAAAGTTATTAAGCAAAGGTTAAAAGCAAACAACTAGGAAGAGATCTTCAAGATGGCAGAGGAGTAAGACATGGAGATCACCTTCCTCCCCATGAATACATCAAAAATACATCTACATGTGGAAGAACTCCCACAGAACACCTACTGAACGCTGGCAGAAGACCTCAGACTTCCCAAAAGGCAAGAAAATCCCCTAGCTGCATACCTAGCTGTGTAGCTGACAGGGTCTTCATACTCCAATCTGGGGTCAGGCCATGCCTGTGAGGTGGGAGAGATGAGTTCAGGACATTGGACCACCAGACCTCTGGGCCCCACGTAATATCAATTGGTGAGAGATCTTCTAGAGATCTCTGTCTCAATGCTAAAAACAGTTCCACCCAACGGCCAGCAAGCCTCAGTGCTGGATGTCCCAAGCCAAACAACTAGCAAGATAGGAACACAAAACCACCCATTAACAGAGAGGCTGCCTAAAATCATACTAAGTTCACAGACACCCAATAAACACACCACCAGACGAGCCCTGTCCACCAGAAAGAAAAGATCCAGCTCCACCCACCAGAACACAGGCATCAGTCCCCTCCATCAGGAAGCCTACACAGCCACTAAATCAACCTTACTCATTGGGGACAGACACCAAAAACAATGGGAACTACAAACCTGCAGCCTGTGAAAAGGAGACCCAAACACAGTAAGTTAAACGGAATGAGAAGACAGAGAAATATGCAGCAGATGAAGGAGGAGGGTAAAAACCCACCAGACCAAACAAATGAAGAGGAAATAGTCAGTCTACATGAAAAAGAACTCAGAGTAATGATAGTAAAGTTGATCCAAATTCTAGGAAATAGAATAGAGAAAATGCAAAAAACATTTAAGAAGGACCTAGAAGAACTAAGGAGGAAACAAGCAATGAAGAACAACACAATAAATGAAATTAAAAACACTCTAGATGGGATCAATAGCAGAATAACTGAGGCAGAAGAATGGATAAGTGACCTGGAAGTTAAAATAGTGGAAATAACTACTGCAGAGCACAATAAAGAAAAAAGAATGAAAAGAATAGAGGACAGTCTCAGAGACCTCTGGGACAACATTAAACGCACCAACATTCGAATTATAGGGGTTCCAGAAGAAGAAGAGAAAAAGAAAGGGACTGAGAAAATAGTTGAAGAGATTATAGTTGAAAACTTCCCTAATATGGGAAAGGAAATAGTTAATCAAGTCCAGGAATCACAGAGAGTCCCATACAGGATAAATCCAAGGAGAAATATGCCAAGACACATATTAATCAAACTGTCAAAAATTAAATACAAAGAAAACATATTAAAAGCAGCAAGGGAAAAACAACAAATAACACACAAGGGAATCGCCATAAGGTTAACAGCTGATCTTTCAGCAGAAACTCTGCAAGCCAGAAGGGAGTGGCAGGACATATTGAAAGTGTTGAAGGAGAAAAACCTGCAACCAAGATTACTCTACCCAGCAAGGATCTCATTCAGATTTGATGGAGAAATTAAAACCTTTACAGACAAGCAAAAGCTGAGAGAGTTCAGCACCACCAAACCAGCTTTACACAAATGCTAAAGGAACTTCTCTAGGCAAGAAACACAAGAGAAGGAAAAGACCTACAATAACAAACCCAAAACAATTAAGAAAATGGTAACAAGGAGCGTACATATCAATAACTACCTTAAATGAAAATATATTAAAAGCTTCAACCAGAAGACACAGACTGGTTGAATGGATACAAAAACAAGACCTGTATATATGCTGTCTACAAGAGACTCACTTCAGGCCTAAGGACACATACACACTGAAAGTGAGTGGATGGAAAAAGATATTCCATGCAAATGGAAATCGAAAGGAAGCTGGAGTAGCAAATCTCATATCAGATAAAATAGACTTTAAAATAAAGGCTATTACAAGAGACAAAGAAGTACACTACATAAAGATCAAGGGATCAATCTAAGAAAAAGATATAACAATTGTAAATATTTATGCACTCAACATAGGAGCACTTCAATACATAAGGTAAATGCTAACAGCCATAAAAGGGGAAATCAAGAGTAACACAAAAATAGTAGGGAACTTTAACATTACACTTTCACCAATGGACAGATCATCCAAAATGAAAATAAATAAGGATACACATGCTTTAAATTACACATTAAACAAGATGGACTTAATTGATATTTATAGGACATTCCATCCAAAAACAACAGAATACACTTTCTTCTCAAGTGCTCATGGAACATTCTCCAGATTAGATCATATCTTGGTTCACAAATCAAGCCTTGGTAAATTTAAGAATGCTGAACTCATATCAAGTATCTTTTCCGACCACAATGCTATGAGACAAGATATCAATTACAGGTAAAAAACTGTAAAAAATACAAACACATGGAGGTTAAAAGTACGCCAGTAAATAACCAAGAGATCACTGAAGAAATAAAAGAGGAAATCAAAAACTACCTAGAAACAAATGACAATGAAAACATGATGACCCAAAACCTACAAGATGCATCAAAAGCAGTTCTAAGTGGGAAGCATGTAACAATACAATCCTCTCTCAAGAAACAACACTATACTGTGAGGCCTGTTCAGACTCTGACCTGGAACAACTTCTGCATGTACTTGGCCCCAAAGTCCACTGTTGCTAAAGCTGGACCAGTCTCAGTTGTGGAAACACTCACTGTTTATTCAGATATTCCACAGATGCAAGATTTACCAAATTGATTGTGGGTATTTAATCCATGGCCCGTATAGCTGCATGGAGAGATTTCCATTCCTCTTCATTAGTTGCACTGCCAATGGGGCTCAGCTTTGGTTTTGTCCCAGCCTCTGTGTGAGCACCACGCTCAGGCAGTTCCCCACCCAGGTGAGAGGTAGTGAAAAACAGAGGCTGATTGGGGCACACTTTCTCAGGCCAGGGAGGGGTACATGGCCACAACTGGAATGTGTGCAAAGTGGCTACAGTGGTGGAGACCAGCAGGCATTTGCCACAGACTGAGACATGCTCATTCTGGTGGGAGTCCCTCCCAGTGCCTGCAGAGGCAGGGGCTGGCATGTGGGGGTGGTGGCAGCCTCGACCCTTGCATGCCACTCAACAATGGCACCTCATTTCCTAGGTAGACCACGTTTCCTCTAAAGGCACTCCTAGCCACAGAGCCCCTCATTCCCATCCCCTCTTTTGCATCCATGCAGCCAACAGTGGTTCTCTCCCTGGATCCACTCTCTTAACCCCATGTTTTAGCGCTCAGCCCCCACCAACACTGGCATATTCCTGTCTTAGGAAGGAGCTCCCAGAGCTGTTCCTGAAGAGGTTTTGGCATAGGCAGCCCTCAGAACCCCAGAGCTTAAACAGGTGGAGGAGGCCTTGGCTTGAGGGACAGGTGAGCCTGCTTAGATGGGTGTCCTTCCCAGTGCCTGCAGAGGCTGAAGCCGGTGGATGGGGAAAGTGCTTGCAATAGTGGCCCCACCCCCTGCACACCACTCAACAATGATGCCTTGTTTTTGTGGTGTCCGAGGCTTCTTCCACAAACTTTCCCAGTTATGGAGCTCCTTACTCCTGTCTTTTCAGGCTGTCTTTGTACCGCCAACATCTGTCCTTCCCTGGTTCTGCACTCCAAACCCCACTTTTCAGAACCCAGCTCCCTTCCACAACAGGAGACATATGACTCAGGCTGGGGTACACAAGGCTGTGGCACAGACCACGTGTGCAGTATTTGCTTTGTCCTGCCTTCCACAGACCGTCCGCTGTTTTTTCCTTCAATCCCCCAAAGGTTCCTTTCTGTCCCAGCTGACTTTCCCACCATGAGGGTTTTTTTCTGAGTGCAGTAACCTCTCCTCACTTTCAGCTTCCCTCCAGGGTTCCTGATCCCTTTTTTGATTCCTCTTTTTTTCTTTCTTTCATCCTACCCAGTTGTGAGGGGATTTTTCCTGTCCTTTTAGGTGTCTGAAGTATTCCACTATTGTTCAGTGGGTGCTCTGTGAGAGTTGTTCTATTTGTAGATGTATTCTTGATATACTTGTGATGAGAGAAGAATTCTGCATCCTCCTATTCCACCATCTTGACTCCTCCCTCCCTATCTTGACATTTTTTAAGCCAAATATCTTTCTAAAATTATCAAACTATTTTTTGTTGGCATAAATTCTCCAGCTTTATATTTTTCACCTTCATTTTGCTTTAAGTTGTCATATAATGACTTCACTTTTTCTCAAATTATATTAGTCTATAGGTAGGCCTTTCTTTTTTTAACCATTTTTTAATTGAAGTATAGTTAATTTACAATGTTATGCTAGTTCAGGTGTACAACAGAGGGATTCAGTTATATATATATATACATATATAAAATATTCAGTTTATATATATATATATAATATAGTTCCTGTTCTATAATGTAGGTCTTTGTTGTTTATTTTATATATACTATATATACTGTTTATTTTATATATATATGAACTTTTTGTAAATAAGTTCATTTGTATCTTTTTTTAGACTTCATATATAAGTAATATCATATATTTGTCTTTCTTTGTCTGACTTACTTCACTTAATATGATAATCTCTAGGTCCATCCATGTTGCTGGCAATAGCATTATTTCATTCTTTTTCTGGCTGATCATATATATATATGTATGCCACATCTTCATTTTCCATTCATCTGTAGATGGACATTTATGTTGTTTCCATGTCTTGGCTGTTGTATAGGTATGACTTTCTTACAGCAATCATTCATCCACATAAAAGCTGCTTTTTCAATATGAGATAAAGTATTTCACAAAAATTGCAAGGTTTTCATGCCTGCTGACATAGCTGCAGCAATGGCTTCATGAATTTCCTTATCTTTGTTTCAATTGTCCTTACACTGGATTCATTTATCTTGAAATGACAGACAACCACAGCTGCAGACGTCAATCTATGGTACATATGGAGCAACTCAACTTTTTCTTGTAACATCATGACTTTTCTCTGCTTCTTGAGAGCACTTCCAACATCTCTAATGGCACTTCAATGGTGTTGTTTAAGGTTTATGGTATTACACTAAACACAATAAAAAATATGTGAGAACTACAGTAGATCACTTTTCACTGAAATACGCAATTTACTGGAAAGATGAAGAGCTCATGTGAAGATGATTAGAATCACAAAGTGTTTTAAGTGGATGCCCCCAATGTTGAGCTCACTGAAATAGCAACAGGAAGTGGCTATGAAATTAATACAGTATTAGTATAGTTAATTTTATGGAGTTATTATTTAATACTACATCTTTACATTTGTTTATATTTCTCTCTACTGCAAATGGCACCATTTATAGTCTGTGTTTGTGAGCATAAATTTTGATAAATTTTAACTTTTTATACTAGATCTGTGTATATTTCATGGTAGTGAATGATAAAATAGACTAGTATCTACATATATCTTACACTTTTATATATTTTTCTTTTTTTTCAGTATTTTTAGGCTTTGTGATTCATCTTTGAGTTTTTTCAAATTGTAGTAAATCTCTAAAATATTTTTCCAATATATTTATTGAAAAATATCCATGTATTAGTGGACCTACACTGTTCAAACCTTTGTTTTTCTGTCAACTGTATTTAATCACCATGTCTACATTTGTAATAATGTTGACCCCTTTTGTAGCATATTTTGTATTGGTAGGCATAAGAATACCCATTAAAATTAAATTATCTGAAAACTACAAGATGAAAACCAGCATTTTTAGTCTATGTTAAAAGGCTCTTCAAATTTTGTCTCTGGCTTACTTGTCAAAACTCATTTCTTGACATGCATATTAGCCCCTCCTACAACGTTTCAGGAATATTGAGATATCTATTGTTTCTGGAGTGTTTCAGGCAATTTTATACCTCTGTCTTTTTTGTACAACCTATTTCATCTGCCTGGATTGTCTTTCTCCATAATTTTCTCCTAGGGAACTCTAATTCATCCTTCTAAAGTCCAGTTCAAATATTACTTCCTCCTGGTGACAGCTTCTCCTCTAAAGTTAATTACTTCATACTTGATCATAATCTTGTACTTTGTATGAAATTTTAAAAATAATACTTATCATAGAGTACAATATAGTTGTTTACATGTCTGTAAATAACCATGGGCAGCTTTTTTTTCATCTTTTTTAGGTTTGTACCTAATATAGTATTCAATAAATGCTTGTGAAATTGAACTGAAGAACATAATGGAAACTTTAGTTGAATCTAGCTCTCTGTTGACAAAACACTTTTTAGAATGGAAAGAGATTTTAGCAGTTTTGAAGTTTGGCAGTCTAATTATAAAAACAAGAAAACCAAGGCCTGGGGATGTTTGGTGACTTGCTAAAACTCATAGCAGGTTAGTGGCCTAGTCAGAATTAGAATTTAATTCTAAGCTATCTCAGCGCTGCTGCAAGCATTTTTTGAGCCTGAAACAAATGCAGAACAATCTGTGAATCTATTTTATGAAGCACCATCAATTTTCATCGATTTGGTGTTGCAACTAGTGTCTTTCCTTATGTAAACAATGATGTACAATGTTTCCCCATCTAACAAGAAGGCAGTAATGTTGATTTTTAGGTAACAGTAATTTTAGTTCTATCTTGCATAATCAGTGTCAGAAGAATATTTTATTGTACAAAGCCTCTTTACCTCTATTTAAAGTGGCAATACGCATAAACCCATGCATAAATTAATTATGGGCAATATTTTCCCTCTTTGTTTCCATGCAGTGTTATTTGTCAATACCATTTTTCATAGGGTGACAGATATTCCCTGCATACTAATTTCTAAACTGTGGAGGGTCTACAGTCACCGACAACAAGACAAAGCATAAAGAGATGGATGATGCTAAAGGGCCAGAGTCAGTCCCTTTCCCTAAAAACCCAAGCACACAAAAGAGAGTGAAATGAAAGGAAAGAAGCTGGCAGCACACTTCCATTTGTTCTACACCCCCTTTGGACAAAGCAACATGGAACAATGATAAGGTGCAAATTACTGATAATCTATAGAAATCAGAAAGCTAGTGCCTAGACCTAGACTCTCTAGTCATGTGTGTAAGGTGGCTCCTTGATTTTCACTTTTTGTTACATAAAATAGAAAAGTTGGACAATAATAACTTTAAAAGACAGCAGAGTACATAGACACAATGTGCTAGGTACTTTATGCATGTCATTTTATTTAAATGTATAACAACTTCTAGGAGTCTATATTATTGTTCTAATTTTACTTATATATGCTGAAGAAGTGCTAGAGATAGGATTCAAGCCCAGGTTTGTCTAAGTCCAAAACCTACACTTTTAACCACTATGTTATTCTAGCTCCATAGTATGATTTAATGGAACTTTGCAATCACCCTGAATGTATACTGTGAGTAACAGAACAAAGATATGCTTTAGGATTTTTCTGGGGATTTAATCAACTTCACCTCAGTACAGGAGGCTTATACAAATAAGATCAGGCAAAAAACAAACAAATCAGACAAACAGGCTAAGTACAGTTTGGGAATATATACGGCTTTCAGCTCCATTCAACAGCATCTGACTACTTCTGAGACAAAGAAGTGAGTTCTCAGTCTCTAGCAGAAGGTCTTATATGTGCAAATACAGTCTTCACATATCCACCTTACCTTCTGTAAATCCCGATTTCATTTCAGAAATCAAGGCAATCTACCTTGTACTACTCCTTTACAAATAGGAAATGATAAGCATAAGCATGTATAATTGCATGCTATTCCCATATATAAGATGTAGCATTCAAGTGAAGAAGTATAGAGACATAAGGTAAACTATCAGTCATTGAACCTAGGCATTAGGGGGGGAAAAGTACAACCCGAGTTTGGCTTGAGTTTTATACAAGAACTAGTTTCTGCCTCTTTTCTAGAAATCTCCTTTAAGCAATTTATAGATGTTGTCAAGTTTTGTCATAGATATAAAGGAAGGGGAGAAGGAGGAGTAGAAGGAGAAGAAGAAGAAGAAGGAGGAGGAGGAGGAGGAGGAGGGGAGGAGGAGGGGGAGGAGGAGGAGGAGGAGGAGGAGGAGGAGGAGGAGGAGGAGGAGGAGATGAAGAAGAAGAAGGAGAAGAAGAAGAAGAAGAAGAAGAAGAAGAAGAAGAAGAAGAAGAAGAAGAAGAAGAAGAAAAAGAAGAAGAAGGAGAAGGAGGAGGAGGAGGAGGAGGAGGAGAAGAAGAAAAGAAAGAAAGAAAAAAGGGGGGAAACACCTATTTGGGAGTTGAGAATACTTTTTTTCAATTTTTGCCTAGATTTCTGGCTTCTGCATAACCTTGGTTAAACCATGTCTTTTCTCTGGACCTAATTTTTGTTTATAAAATAAAGCTAGACTAGATTATTTATAAAACCTTTTCAATTTGTACTAAAAGTAGGTGCCTACATTCATGTGTTAAACAAATGCACTGACAAGTTTGTGATACTCAAGTCTACCCACATACAGTGATTTGCTGATTCATTCATTCAACAAATATTTACTGAGAGCCTACAAAGTGCCAGAAGCTGTTCTATATGATCAAAGAACAAAATAGACAACTATCCTTCACTTTATGTGACTGTGGCCTTTACTTTCAAGTGATGTACAGAAATAAGAATCCATGTATGCTACTTTTGGGAATCAAACGTATCAAGTAAATGAGATGCCTCCCAAAGTATCTGGAACATATCTCAAGAAACAGGTTTCAGGAATACTGTGTCTCAATCTCCTGTCAATGTCACATTGAGAATCATACTGTAACGTGAAACTTCCTCAGGAACAAAACTCTCTTTTCCAATTCCCGTATGTCAGTAGTGCTTGAGACAGTTTAACCAGGATCCACTGTTTTGTTTGTAGTGGCTTCTTGACTTCATTGACTGGCTTTGGAGTCATCTCTACCGGGGTCACTTTAGGTCCTTCCTTTGTCCACTCTGATGGCTTTGGTCAAAGTTTCCCTAGGACTTCCGCCGTTCTCCCTTAAAACATTCTGCTATTACCACCTCTTATCACATGGAGAGATCATTCACATCAGCCACTAGCTATCACTTAGAAAGGGGACTTTTACAGAAACTAAATAATATATGCCCTCTCCAAGGGATCTTTTACTCAATCTTCAGGGATCTGCCATCAAGGAAGGTCTGCAATGCAATTCAAATTTAGTGGTAGGCAATATGATGGCGGAAACAATAGCTGTGATTGGACCACCTCTTTGTTGTTTGGGGTTGGCCAAAAAGTTCGTTCAGGCTTTTCCAGCTTATGGAAAACCTGAACGAACTTTTTGGCCACTTAATATAAACTTAGGCAAAGTATTTGATCTCTGAGTCTTGGATTCTTGAGGAAAAATAATATGTAACTCAGAGTATTATAAAGATTAAATCAGAGAGTATGCAAATGCCTAGCACCCATCACAAAGCATTATATTAGGCAATTCATCTGTCACCAGTAGCCAGAAAGGACTCCAAAACATAAAAATGAATGGCCAGTTACAAGTTATATAGAAAGTTCAAATATGAAAAATATTTAATGATGGAAATAGCAATCTAATGAATAAACTAATCTATATGCTAACTTAATATTTATGACCTCTAAGTTCCAGCACAATAAATGTTAGTTTCCTTCCCTAACCTTCCCTAATATTCTACCCAAAGTTCTATAATGAAGTCAGCTATTTCTCTACTTCATTTACAGACTCACTCACTAATGAATCAGAAAAGCAATCTTGGTGAAGGGAATGCCAAGAACTAGGTTCAACTCATAGATTTTCCACTTTACCATCTGCATCACTTTATATGTTGAACTTTCTAGACCGAATTTTTCCAGTTGTAAGATGGTCATCTATAGCTGCTGTACCAATCTGTGCAGGTTTTATGTAAATATCAAACCCATACTCTTCAGCTTTGTAAATTTGGGACTTTCATATATATAAGTTCTATTATTTCCCTGATTATTTGAATACATTCAAATAAAGATAGTTTTTGATTATATATGTAGTTATATTTACAATTTATAAATCCAGATTTCTTTTCTTTTCTTAAAACTTATACCTTAGAGACAAATTAAAATTTGGAGTCTGTGAAAAGGCAGTCACCTATCTTTTTCTCTCCTGATCCTTAAAAAACAGAAAATAGCACCATCATGAGACAAATAGCGTGATTACACCATTTGCTGAACTATTGATAAATATATGTGACAGAAAATGTCACTTCCCCAACCCCAATAAAACATGAATTAGCATGTTTGATGCACAGAGCATTACTTTGGGGGTATTAAATGTTTTGTTGTTGTTGTTTTTTGCGGTACGCGGGCCTCTCACTATTGTGGCCTCTCCCGTTGCGGAGCACAGGCTCCGGACACACAGGCTCAGCGGCCATGGCTTACAGGCCTAGCAGTTCCGCGGCATGTGGGATCTTCCTGGACCGGGTCACGAACCCGTGTCCCCTGCATCGGCAGGCGGACTCTCAACCACTGTGCCACAAAGGAAGCCCAAAATGTTTGTTTTCTAACCATTTCATATATATAATTGTGTCATTATCCATGGTACTTATATCAACATTAAAATTCTACAGCAACTTATGAGTGGTATGAATAATTGTTATTGGATATATTTAAGGTGTGCAACATGAGCTTTTGATATAAACTGTGAAATTATTACCACAGTCAAAGTAATTAGCATCACCTCCATCACCTATCAAAGTTATGATTTCTTGTGTTTGTGTGTGGCGAGAACATTTAAGATCAAATTTCTCAGTAAATTTCAAGTATAAAATACAATAGAGTTGGTCCTCCATATCCCCATATGCATAACTCATGAATACAGAGAGCACATGGTACTTTGCTATTTTATATAAAGAACTTGAGCATCCATGGATTTTGTTATCTGGGGATCCTGGAATCAATCCTCCTGCAGATATTGAGGGACCACTCTACTATTAGCCTAGTACATTAGATCCCTAGAAATTATTCATCCTGCATAAATGAAACTTTGAACCCTTTGACCAACATCTCTCCATTTTCTCCACCCTCCCAACCCCTGGCTCTAACATTCTACTCTCTACTTTTATGAATTCAACTTTTTAAGATTCCACATATGTGTTATCAGGCAAGATTTGAATTTCTGTGTTTGGCTTATTTCACGTAGCATAATATCTTCCAATTTTATCCATGGTATCACAAATGGTAAGATTTCCTTCTTTTTAAAGGCTGCATTATATCCCATTGTGTGTGTGTGTATCTCACATCTTCTTTATCCATTCATCTGTCAACAAACATATAGGTTGTTTCCATATCTTGGTATTGTGAATAGTTCTAAAATGAACATGGGGGTGCAGATATCTCGTCAAAATACCTATTTTATTTCTTTTGAGTATATACCCAGAAATGAGATTGCTGGATCATATGATTTTTCTACCTCTAACTTTTTGAGAAACCTCCATGTTGTTTTCCATAACAGCTGCACAATTTTACATTTGTGCCAACAAGCATTTTCTTTTCTCCACATTCTCACCAACACTTGTTTTCTTTTCTCTTCTTGATAATAACCATTCTAACAAGTATGAGGTGATATCTCATTGTGGTCTTGATTTGCTTCCCCCTCATGATAAGTGATGTTGAGAACCTTTTTAATATACCTGCTGACCATTTGTATGTCTTCTTTTGAGAAATACCTATTTGGTCCTTAACCCATTTTTAATCAAGTTTTTGTCTGTTTGATTTTGTTTTTTTCTATTAAGTTGTTTGAGTTCCTTATACATTTTGATATTAACCTGTTCTTTATTAGATAAATGGTTTTTAAATATTTCTTCCCATTCTGTAAGTTAGCTTCAATACTTCAGCAATACTCTTCATTCACCTTGAAGATTTTTACTTTGATGCAATCCCATTTATTTTTGTTTTTGTTGCCTGTGCTTTTGGAGTCATATCCAAAAAATCTTTGTCCAGACCAATATCAACAAGTCTTTTCTTATGTTGTCTTCCCATAGGTTTACAGTTTCTTGTATTAGATTTAAGACTTTAATCCATTTTGAGTTTATTTTTGTGTATGATGGAACATAAGGGTCAAATTTAATTCTTCTGCATGTGGATATCCATTTTTCTCAACACCACATATTAAAGGGATTATCCACTGTGTGTTCTTGATAGCCTTGTCAAAAATCAGGTGACCATAGATGTGTGGATTTATTACTGGGCTCTTGATTCTGTTCCATTGGTCTATATGCTTGTTTTTATGCCAGCACCATACTGTATGCCCCTGTAGGCAGCATATTGTTGGGTCTTGTTTCTTGTTTGTCTGTTTTTTGATCCATTCAGCCACTCTATGTTTTATGGCTGGAGAATTTAATTCATTTATATTTAAAGTAATTTTTGACAGGTAAGGACTTACTGTTGCCATTTTATTAATTGTTTTCTGCCTGTTTTATAGTAGTTCCTTTTTCCATTTTTCCTTTCATGCTATCTTTCTTTGTGATTTGATGATTTTTTGTAGTGGTATGCTTTGATTTCTTTCTCTTTATCTTTCTGTAACTACTAGAGGGTTTTTCTCATGGCAACCTTGAGACTTACATAAAATATCTGATAGCTATAACACTTTGTGTTAAACTGATAATAACTTCAATAACATAAAAAACATTAAATTTAAAAAGTATTGCATCTATAGTAATTTTAACACTTTTGTCTTAATTTTTATACTAGAGTTATTTGTAATTTATATGCCACCATTATATTAGAGTATCCTGAATGTGACTATATACTTACCATTACCCATGAGTTTATACTTTCATATGTTTTCATGTTATTCATTAGTGTCCTTTCATTTCAACTTGAAGGACTCCCTTTAGCATTTCTTGTAAGACTGGTCTAGTGTTGATGAACTCCCTCTGCTTTTGACTGTCTGAAAAAGGCAATCTCTCCTTCATTCTGAATGACAGCTTTGCCCAATATAGTACCTTCTATCAGCAGTTTTTGCCTTTTTTAGCACTTTCACAAAGTATATTTTTTTAAATACAGTAATCTACCCCTTCTCTTTAGCTTCTTCCACTTTCCACCCCAGAACTTTGTAGTCTCTGCTTTGCAAAGTAAAACTGATTAATTTGTGGAAAATGACAAGAATTTCCAGTGTTAGTAAAGGAGAGAAAAAAATATCATCAGTGTTTAATTCTGAAAACACTTCTTTTTAAAAAATATTAGGTTGTCCAGACCAAATGTGTTTATTTAATTTTGTTCCAGTGTCTAATAGAAACTTAAGTGGATGTTGAGCCAGATTGTGGGATGGTTAAACTAAGTGCTTTCAAGGGTACATACAGTATAATAATTTAATATTAATTAATAACCTATTAATTAATTGGCCATCAACCATCACTGAAAATGTAATGAGAGGGAGAAGAATACATTTGTCAGAAATTCTTTTAGCATAAATGTGGTTAAATGGAATTCTCCTTTATTGCCACTGGAAGGAAGTGGTTGGGCTGAGGGGCGTGAAAGTACCCTAAGCTATTAAGGATGCTTTTCTCTACAGGCATTGTTTAAATAAGCTTGTTATATTGATTTCCTAATGCTGCTGAAATAAATTACCACAAACAATGGTTTAAGACAACATAAACAAATTATCCTACAATTTTGAAGTTTAGAAGTTTAAAATAGGTTTCACAGGGCTAAAATCAAGGTGTCAGCAGGATTTCATTCTTTCTGGGGACTTTAGGAAAGAATCCATTCCCTTGACTTTTCCAGTTTCTAGAGTCCACCTGAGTTACTTGGCTTGTTGTTCCTTTCTTACATCCCTCTGAACTCTACTTCCATTTATCACCTTTCCTTGTCCCACTGTGACTTTCCTCCCTCCTTTTTATAAAAACCTTTGTGTTTACATTGGGCCTACTATATAATCCAGGATCCATTTTAAAATCCCCAACTTAATCAGATCTGCAAAGTACCATGTAAGGCAACATTATCACAGGTTTCAGAGAATAAGAAGGGGATACCTTTGGGGGAAGCCATTATTCTGCCTAACACATCAGATATGCTATTCTGGAGGAAAAGTTGTATGGATTTATATGTTGAATCCACCATTTATTAATTATAAGATTTCAAATAGGTGCTAAAGTTGTAAGCTTTTGCTTCCAAAGCTATAAAATTGTGATCATAGTTGTATTTACCTCATAGGGTGTTTGTGGGAATAAAGTAGGAACATACATAAACCTATTTGGATAATGCTTGACATACTGACCAGAGATAATTTTCTATACTGGTGTTTCTAAAATTTAAGCAATTAATGATACCTTTTCAGGAAAAAAAAATGGTGTCTTCAGTATTGATAGAATATTTAAATTATATTTATTGGGCTTCCCTGGTGGTGCAGTGGTTAAGAATCTGCCTGCCAATGCAGGGGGACAGATTTGAACCCTGGTCTGGGAAGATCTCACATGCCACATAACAACTAAGCCCATGCACCACAACTACTGAGCCTGGGCTCTAAGGCTCATGCTCCACAACAAGAGAAGCCACCACAATGAGGAGACTGCACACACCTCAATGAAGAGTAGCCCCTGCTCACCGTAACTAGAGAAAGCCCATGTGCAGCAACAAAGACCCAACACAGCCAAAAATAAATAAATAGTTTTTTTAATTCTTTTAAAGTAATAAAAAATAAATTACATTTATTAAAATACGTGCACCGTAAAGCTAGATAAACTCCTCTTACTTATAACTCTCATACACATGTACAAAGCAAATATACAAATTAAATAATAAATATTAAAAGTTCATATAATTCAACTTATTGATACCAATTTAATTTGGGAACTAATGCTATTTTAATAAAAATTTAAAAACTATTGTAACCTGAATCACATACTTGCTACTATGCATTGGCACTTTTTGGTAAGGCATTCTTATTTGTGATAGCTTCATGATGCCTGAAAACTCTTACTGTTTTTCAAAATTTTAATTATTTGGAAGTTTTAATTAATAGAATTGGAGACCATTTTAACATTTAGGCTTCATATGGTCAAACCTGATTATAAACGTGTAAACAAACAAAAGTGCTAAAGTTCAAATGGCAGTGTTCAACTCTGAGAACATCTAGAAATACACTTTCCAATATAGTAGCTATTCACCACATTTATTCATATTTAATTTATTTATATTTAATATTTTCATATTTTACTTTTAATATTTAAATTGTAACAAAGTATTTCAAATAAAATAAAATTAAAAGTCTCAGTTCATCAGGCACACTAGTTCTATTTTAATACTTAATAGTGGGGGCAGAGTCAAGATGATGGAGTAGAAGGATGCAGAGTTCACGTCTTCTCACAAGTGGGGCACCTACCAAGTGCTGGTGGGGGATCTCAGACATCTAAGGGATAGGAAGAATCTCCGCATGACTGGGTAGGACATGGGGGGCAAGGAGGTGTATGGAAAGTGGAGGTGGGATGGGACTGGTGCTCTGAGGGGCAGCAGGGGAAGGGATTTTGACACTCAGAAGGGCCCAGTCACACTGAGGGAATCAGTGGGGACAGGGAGAGACTTTTGAGGGATTGGGGGATCTGAGGGGAATATGGCCAGCATCTCCCCACCCACTAGGGCCCCCTCCAGCCATGCGGGTCCTGAGCCTAAACCCCGACCCCCACGCAAAGTTCTTTTCCAGCTGCACAGGTCCTTAGTCTAAGCCATGCTTACCCCCCACCTACCCCCACCACCAAGGCATTTTCCACTTTGTTTTTTTTTTTCTTTTTTTTTTTTTTTTTTGCTGTTGTGACTCTGTTTTGGTTTGTTGTTGTTGTTTCATTTTTATTTTTATTTTTTCTAATACATTTTATTTTTCTAATTTTATTTTATTTTTTATTCTTTGTTATTGTTCTATTCCTTTTTGTTTGTTGCACTTCAGGCCACTGTGTGGCCTGCAGTGTCTTGGTTCCTAGGCCAGTAGCTGAACATGAGTTACTGTGGTGGTACCACGGAGTCTAAACTGCTGGACTAACAGAATACCTCATACCTCAGGGGATATTAATCAGTGTGAGCTCTCCCAGAGTTCCTCATCTCTGCACAAAGACCCAGATGCACTCAATGGCCTGCAAACTCCAGTACTGGATACATCAGGCCTAACAACAGTAAGACAGGAACAAAGCCACACCCATCAAAAAAAATTTTACAGACAATGAAGCAAGGTAAAAACCTACAAGATCAAATATATGAAGAGAAATAAGCAACTTACCTGAAAAAGAATTCAGAGTAATGATAGTAAACATGATCCAAAATCTCGGAAAAAGAATAGAGGTAGAAATCAAAAAAATACAAGAAATGTTTAACGATGACCTAGAAGAACTAAAGAACAAACAAACAGTGATGAACAACATAATAACTGAAATGAAAAATACACTAAAAGAAATCAACAGTAGAATAACTTGAGGCAGAAGAAGGAATAATTGACTTGGAAGATAGAATGCTGGAAATAACTGCCAAGGAGCAGAATAAAGAAAAAAGAATGAAAAGAAATGAGGACAGTCTCAGAGACTTCTGGGAAACATTAAATGCACCAACATTCGAATTATAGGGGTCCCAAAGGAAGAAGAGAAAGAGAAAGGGTCTCAGAAGATATTTGAAGAGATTATAGTCAAAAACTTCCCTAACATGAGAAAGGAAATAACCACCCAAGTCCAGGAAGTGCAGAGTGTCCTATACGGGATAAACCCAAGGAGAAACACAAGACATATTAATCGCACTAACAAAACTAAATTCAAAGAAGAAATATTAAAGGCAGGGAAAAGCAACAAATAGCATACAAGGGAATCTCCATAAGGTAATCAGTGGATTTCTCAGCAGAAACTCTGCAGACCAGAAGGGAGTGAGTGACAGGATATATTTAAAGTGATGAAAGGGAAAAACCTACAACCAAGATTACTCTACACAGCAAGGATCTCATTCAGATTCAACAGAGAAATCAAAAGCTTTTCAGAGAAGAAAAATCTAAGAGAATTCAGGACCACAAAAGCAGCTGTACAACAAATGCTAAAGGAAATTCTCTAGGCAGGAAACACAAGAGAAGAAAAAGACCCACTAAAACAAACTCAAAACAATTAAGAGAATGGTAACAGGAATAAACATATTGTTAATTACATTGAAAGTAAATTGATTAAATGCTTCAACCAAAAGCCACAGACTGGCTGAATGGATACAAAAACAAGATCCATATATATGCTGTCTACAAGGGACCCACTTCAGACCTAGAGACACATACAGACTGCAAGTGAAGGGACAGAAAAAGATATTCCATCAAAATGGTGAAAAGAAAGCTGGAGTAACAATACCCTTATCAGATAATCTAGATTTTAAAATAAATACTGTTGCAAGAGACAGGAAGGACACTACTTAATGATTAAGGGATCAATCCAAAAAGAATATATAACAAATATAAATATTTATGCACCCAACATAAAAGCACCTCAATACATAAGGTAAATACTAACAGCCATAAAAGGGGAAATCAACAGTAACACAGTAATTGTGGGGAAATTTAACACTCCACTTACACCAATGGGTAGATCATCCAGACAAAAAATTAATAAGGAAACACAAGCTTTGAATGACAAAATAGATCAGATACACTTTACTGATATTTACAGTACATTCCACCCCAAAGTGGCAGATTACACTTTCTTCTCAATTGCACACGAAATATTCTCCAGGATAGATCAGATCCTGGGTCACAAAATCAAGCCTTGGTAAATTTAAGAAAATTGAAATCATATCAAACATCTTTTCTGACCCACAACACTATGAGATTAGAAATCAATTACAGGAAAAAAAAAAAAACTTTAAGAAACACAACACATGGAGGCTAAACAATTCACTACTAAATAACCAAGAGATCACTGAAGAAATCAGAGAGGAAATTTTAAAATGCATAGAAACAATGACAACAAAAACAAGATGACCCAAAACCTATGGGACACAGCAAAAGCAGTTCTAAGAGGAAAGTTTAGAGCAATTCAATCTCACCTCAAGGAACAAGAAAAATCTCAAATAAACAATCTAACCTTACACTTAAACAACTAGAGAAAGAAGAACAAACAAAACTCAAAGTTAGTAGAAAGAAAGAAATAAAAAAGATGAGACCAGAAATAAATGAAATAAAAATGAAGAAAAGAATAGAAAAGATCAATAAAACTAAAAGCTGGTTCTTTGAGAAGATAAACAAAATTGATAAATCTTTAACCAGACTCATCAAGAAAATTAGAGTGGGCTTGAATCAATAAAATAAAATATGAAAAAGGAGAAGCTACAACTGATACTGCAGAAATACAAAGGATCTTAAGAGACTACTACAAGAAACTATATGCCAATAAATGGAAATCCTAGAAGAAATGGAGAAATTCTTAGAAAGGTGCAACCTTCCAAGACTGAACCAGGAGGAAATAGAAAATATGAATAGACCAGTCACAAGTAATGAAATTAAAACTTCAATTAAAAACCTTCCAACAAAGAAAAGTCCAGGACCTGATGGCTTCCCAGGAGAATTCTATCAAACATTTATAGAAGAGCTAACATCCATCCTTCTCAAACTCTTCCAAAAAATTTCGAGGAAGGAACACTCCTAAGCTCAATCTATGAGGCCACCATCAGCCTGATACCAAAACCAGACAAAGATATCACAAAAAAAGAAAATTACATACCAATATAGACACAAAAATCCTAAACAAAATATTAGCAAACTGAATCCAGCAATACATTAAAAGGAGACTATGTCATGATCAAGTGGGATTTATCCCAGGGATGCAAGGATTCTTCAATATATGCAAATCGATCAATGTGATACACCATATTAACAAACTGAAGAATAAAAACCATATGATCATCTCAATAGATGCAGAAAAAGTTTTGACAAAATTCAGCACCCATTTACGATAAAAGCTCTCCAGACAATGGGCATAGAGGGAACCTACCTCATCATTATAAAGGCCATATATGACAAACTCACAGCAAACATCATTAACAATGATGAAAAACTAAAAACATTTCCTCTAAGATCATGAACAAGACAAGGATGGATGTTCTCTCTCGCCACTCTTATTCAACATAGTTTTGGAAGTCTTAGCCATGGCAATCAGAGAAGAAAAATTAAAGAAATACAAATTGGAAAAGAAGTAAAACTGTCACTCTTTGCAGATGACATGATACTATACATAGAAAATCCTAAAGATGCCACCAGAAAACTACTAGAGCTAATTAATGAATTTGGTAAAGTTGTAGAATACAAAATTAATGCACAGAGATCTCTAGCATTCCTGTACACTAGCAATGAAAGATCAGAAAGGGAAATCAAGGAAACAATCTCATTTACCATTGCAACAAAAAGAATAAAATACCTAGGAAAACACCTACCTGAGGAGGAAAAAGATTTGTACTCAGAAAGCTATAAAACACTGACGAAAGAAATCAAAGATGACACAGACAGATGGAGAGAAATACCATGTTCCTGGATGGGAAGAATCAACAATGTGAAAATGACTATACTCCCCAGAGCAATTTACAGATTCAGTGTAATCCCTATCAAATTACCAATGGCATTTTCCACAGAATTAGCAAAAAATTTTACAATTTCTATGGAACCACAAAGGCCCTGAATAGCCAAAGAAATCTTGAGAAAAAATGATGAAGCTAGAGGAATCAGACTTCCTGTCTTCAACTATACTAAAAAACTACAGTAATCAAGACAGTAGGGTACTGACACAAATCAGAAATATAGATCAATGGTACAGGATAGAAAGCCCAGAGATAAATCCACGCACCTGTGGTCAACTAGTCTATGACAAAGGGGGCAGGAATATACAATGGAGAAAAGACAGGCTCTTCAATAAGTGGTGCTGGAAAAACTGGACAGCTACATGTAAAAGAATGAAATTAGAACACTCCTTAATACCACACACAAAAATAAACTCAAAATGGATTAAAGACTTAAGGGTAAGACCGGACACTATAAAACTCTTAGAGGAAAACATAGGAAAAACACTCTTTGACATAAATCACAGCAAGATCTTTTTTTGACCCACTTCCTAGAGTAATGAAAATAAAAACAAAAATAAACAAATAGGACCTAATGAAATTTTGCACAGCAAAGGAAACCATAAACAGGACCCTCAAAATGGGAGAAACTATTTTCAAATGAAGCAACAGATAAAGGATTAATCACCAGAATATATAAATATCTCAGGCAGCTCAATATCAAAAATATCAAAAAACAACTAACCCAATCAAAACATGGGTGGAAGACCTAAATAGACATTTTCCCAAAGAAGACATAC
Source organism: Orcinus orca (assembly GCF_937001465.1). NCBI lineage: Eukaryota > Metazoa > Chordata > Mammalia > Artiodactyla > Delphinidae > Orcinus > Orcinus orca. The sequence continues at coordinate 27,958,790 of NC_064569.1, forward strand.
AGATGGCCAAGATGCACATGAAAAGATGCTCAACATCACTAATTATCAGAGAAATGCAAATCGAAACTACAATGAGGTATCACTTCACACCAGTCAGAATGGCTGTCATCAAAAACTCTACAAACAATAAATGCTGGAGAGGTTGTGGAGAAAAGGGAACCCTCATGCTCTGTTGGTGGGAATGTAAATTTATACAGCCACTATGGAGACCAGTCTGGAGGTTCCTTATAAAACTAAAAATAAAACTACCATATGACCCCACAATCCTACTACTGGGCATATACCTTAAGAAAACCATAATTCAAAAGACACATGTACCCCAATATTCATTGCAACACTATTTACAATAGCCAGGAGATGGAAGCAAGCTAAATGTCTATTGACAGATGAATGGATGAAGAAGCTGTGGTACATACATATAATGGATTATTACTCAGCAGTAAAAAGGAACAAATTTGGGTCATTTGTAGAGACATGGATGAACCTAGAGACTGTCATACAGAGTGAAGTAAGTCAGAAAGAGAAAAAAAATTGTATATTAATGCATATATGTGGAATCTAGAAAAATGGTACAGATGAACCCATTTACAGAGCAGGAATAGAGACACAGATGTAGAGAATGGACAGGTAGACACAGGGTGGGAAGAGGAGATTGGGATGAACTGGGAGATTAGGGTTGACATATATACACTACCATCTGTAAAATAGATAGCTAGTGGGAGCCTGCTGTATAGCACAGGGAGCTCAGCTCAGTGCTCTGTGATGACCTAGATGGGTGGGATGGGGGGGTATGGAAGGGAGGTCCATAGGGAGAGGATATATGTATACATATAGCTGATTCACTTCATTTTACAGCAGAAATGAACACAACATTGTAAAGCAATTATACTCCAATAAGAAAAAATTACTTAATAGCCACACATGGCTAGTGGCTGCCATATTGGATACCAAAATATTGAACATTTTCATTATCATAGAAAGTTCTGTGGAAAGCACTGGTTTAGAATATAATTATATATTTTTTTAGAATATTGTTAAAATTAAAAAAAAACAATTTTAAAATTTTTATAGAAAAACCTTTACTCTTAAAAGACATTCAAGAACTCTAATGAGTTGAAAGACACTATGGTAAATGATAAGAGACCATAGTAGATAGTAGGACATGAGTAGAAGGATTATTACTATTATGTTAACTGCTTTCCCCCTAGTCTTAGTGCTTAATAAATACTTGTTGAAAGATTGAATCACCATTTTAAAAAGAAAGCTATGAATATAAATTATGTTTTAAATGTATGAATTTCTTCACTATTCAAAAATTTTTTCCTTCACACTCTGTAAGATGGCTATAATCAAAAAGTCTAACAATAATAGTAAGTATTGGTAAGGATATGGAGCAACTATAACCCTCATACACTGCTGGTGGGAATGTAAAATGGTGCAGCCACTTTGGGAAATAGGCAATTCCTCAAGTGATTAAACAGAGTTACTGTATGACTCAGCAATTGCACTCCTAATTATATATCCAAGAGAAATGAAAACCTTGTACCTGAACGTTTATAGCAGCACTAATCAGAATAGCCAAAAAGTACAAACAAGCAAAATACCCATAAACTGATGAATAGATAAATAAAATGTGGTATATCCACACTGGAATATTATTATAATATTCCATTATAATAATTCCATTATAAACAATGGAATATTATTTGGTCATAAAAAAGGATGAAATACTGATACATGATATACTGTGTATGAACCTTAAAAACATGCTAATCTTCAGATACAAAGTACATTAATATTTGCTTAGGGCTGAGGGTGGAATGGAGTGGGGGTACAGGGAGGGGATAAGGTAAAGAGCAAGGAGTTTCTTTTTCAAGTGACAAAAATGTTCTAAAGTTGACTGTGATGGTTGCACATATCAGTGAACATACCAAAAGACATTAATTATACACTTTATATGGGTGAATTTATGATACATCACTCACATTTTAATCAAGTTGTTGTAGAAAAAAGAAACTAAGAATTTCTGGGAAGTGGCCAAGATTGTGGAGTAGGAAGACTCTAGGTTCACCTCCTTTCATGAGCACACCAAAATTACAACAATTTACAGAGAAACTATTGATGAGAGAAACCAGAACACTAGCAGAAAAGATATTCTACAACTAAAGATATAAAGAAGGCTAAGGATGTGGAGAAAAGGAACTGTTGTACACTGTTGCTGGGAATGTAAATTGGTGCAGCCACTGTGGAACAGTACAGCAGTTCCTCAAAAAACTAAAAATAGAACTACCATGTAATCCAGCAATACCAGTCCTGTGCATATATCCAAAGAAAATGAAAACACAATTCAAAAAGATACATGCCTCCTAAGTGTCCATCAACAGATGAGTGGATAAAGAAAAATGTGATTTTATATATATACATATATATATATGTATATATATGTATATATATATATATATATGTATACACACACATACACACACACACACAAAACAGAACACTACTCAGCCATAAAACTGAATAAAATGTTGCCATTTGCAAAAACATAGATGACCTTGGAGGGTATTATGTTCAGTGAAATAAGTCAGACAGAGAAAGACAAATACCGTATGTTATTTCTTATATGTGGAGTCTAAAAAAATAAACAAACTAGTAACTATAACAAAAAAAAGAAATGTATTCACAGGCACAGAGAACAAACTAGTGGTTACCAGTGGGCAGAGAGAAGTGGGGAGGGACAAGATGGGGTAAGGGATTGAGAGGTATAAATTACTATGTATAAAATAAATAAGCCACAAGGATATATTGTACAGCACAGGAAATATATCCAGTATTTTACAACAACCATAAATGGAGTAAAATCTTTAAAAATTATGAATGTCGTACACCTGAAAGTTATATAATATTATCAATCAACTATAGCTCAATACAGAGGGAAGGAAGGAAGGAAGGAAAGAGAGAGAGAGAAAGAAAGAAAGAGAAAGAAAGAAAGAAAGAAAGAAAGAAAGAAAGAAAGAAAGAAAGAAAGAAAGAAAGAAAGAAAGAAAGAAGGAAAGAAAGAAAGAAAGAGAAAGGAAGGAAGGAAGGAAGGAAGGAAGAAAGAAAAAGAAAGAAAGAAAGAGAGAGAAAGAAAGATATAAAAAAGAACTACAACAAGATGGTTAGGAGGGGCAGAGATGCAGCATAGTCAAGACTCACATTCCTAGGTGGGTGACACACAAATGGGAGGATAATGACAATTGCAGAAGTTCTCCCAAGGAGCAGTGCAGGGGGATGGGGGGAAGGTAGTTGAGCACACATTGGGCTCCCCAGTCTGGGCATCCTGAGCTGGAAAGATGAGTCCTCAGAATGTTTGGCTTTGAATGCCAGCGGGTCCTACTTTCAGGACAGCCAAAAGGCTGAGAGAAATAGAGTCCACTTTTAAAGGATGCATACACAATTTCACATTCTTTGGGACCCAGAGAAGAAGCAGTAATTTGAAAGGACCCTGGGTCAGCCCCACCTTCTGATTTTGGAGAGAAGCATAAGGCAACTGGAGATAACTTTAGGGACATAGACATGGCAACAGCCATTTTGGGGACTCATTCTACCACAAGGACTTAGTGCTGGCAAGCAACATTTTGGAATCCTCCCTGTAGCTTATTAGTTCCAGGACGCAGCCTCACCCACCAATGGGCTGATATCAGCCTTGGGACTCCTGGGTCCTGAAGCCAGAGATCCCAGGACCTAGATCTACCCACCATATTGGGCTGGCACTAGTCCACGGACTCTGTCTCACCCACCAGTGGACAGGAACCAGACCTGAGACCTGTGGACCCCAGTCTTAACTACCAGTAGCAGATACCAGACCCAGGACCACTGCAGCCCAACCAGCCTGCCATATCAGTACACAGCCTACCCATGAGCAAGCCAACACCAGCTCTAGGACCCCAAGAATATTGCAGCCAGAGACCCAGGAACAAATTTCCATTTGCCAGTGAGCCAGCACTAGCCCTGTGAAGCTCTGGGCCCCAGCCCCATCTTTCAGTAGACCAACACCAGTTCCAAGACACATTGGACCCCAAGCCAGCTGTCCCAGGATCCAGCCCCCTGCACCAGTGAGCCAACACCAATTTTGAGACACTGTGGACCCCACAGTCAGTCATGTCAGGAGCCAGTTTCACCCACCAGGACACCGACACTAGATCTGGGATCCCCAGCCCCACAACCACCCACTCCAGAACCTGGCTCCACCCACCAGTGAGCCAGCACTAACCCCAGGACACCCCTGGGCCCCTGTAGCCATCAGCCTTGTGACTTGGTCCTGCCAACCAGCAACCACCAGCCCCACACAAGGTAGGGCCTAGTGACCAACCAGATCAGAGGCCAACCATGCCTATCTGACCACCCACAGTAGTCAGCCCACCACAACAAAAGGACTTAAGCAACCCAAACTGAGGGTATAAAGAGTATAAAGCTTTGGTGTCCAGTGTGCTATGCACTGGTGGGACACATAGGATATAACCTGTAAAAAGCCACTTGTCCCAGGCTGAGAAACATAACCAATTTACCAAATACATAGACATAAAAATGGCAAATTAGGCAAAATGAGTAGACTGAGGAATATGTTCCAAATAAAGGAACAAGATAAATCCCCAGAAGAACTAAGTGGAGATAGGCTATCTACCCCATAAAGAGTTCAATGTAATGACTTAAAGATGTTCAAAGAACTTGGGGCCCCAATCTCTTCCTGATTCATGGTTCTTCTGCCATTGCTTGTTGCTGGAACTGCAGTGGCCATGAGGATGGCATCTACCAGACATTTGGATGCTCTTCCAATAGTCACAAGTCCAAACCATCCAGATGCAATCCTAGTGGAGGACTACAGAGCTGGTGATATGATCTGTCCTAAATGTGACCTGGTTGTAGTTGACCGGGTTATCAATGTGGGATCTGAGTGGAGAACTTTCAGCAATGATAGAGCAACAAAAAACCCATCTCAAGTTGGGGATTCTCAGAATTCTCTTTTGAGTGGTGCAGATTTGTCTACTTTAAAAAACAAAAACACACTTAGAAAAGATTAGATGAACAGAGTAAGAAGTTGGAAGTTTTCAACAAAGTGCTAGAAAGTACAAAGAAAAATCAAACAGAGATGAAGAATACAATAACTGAAATTTAAAAATACAGGAAACTATATTTACTACCTTGTAATAACCTATTTTGGAAAAGAATCTGAATCAGTTTCACTGATTCACATTGCTGTACACCAGAAACTAACACAACATTGTAAATCAAGTATACTTCAATTTAAAAAATAATAATAATAGCAAATGAAAATACCTAGAAGAGGGCTTCCCTGGTAGTGCAGTGGTTGAGAGTCTGCCTGCCGATGCAGGGGACACGGGTTCGTGCCGGTCTGGGAGGATCCCACATGCCACAGAGCTGCTGGGCCTGTGAGCCATGGCCACTGAGCCTGCGCATCCAGAGCCTGTGCTCCACAATGGGAGGGGCCACAACAGTGAGAGGCCCACGTACCGCAAAAAAACAAAACAAAACAAAACAAAAAAACAAAAATACCTAGAAGGAATCAACAATAGATTAGATGATACAGAGGAACAGATCTGCCAGCTGGAAGACAGAGTAGTGGAAATCACTGAAACTGAATAGAAAAAAAGAAAAAAAAAGGAATGAGGACCATTTAAGAGACCCTAGGAAAATATCAAGCCCACTAACATTCACATTATAGGTATCTCAGAAGGAGAAGAGAGAGAGAAAGGGGCAGGAAACATATTTGAAGAAAGAATAGCTGAAAACTTCCCTAACCTGGGAAAGGAAACAGACATCCAGGTCCAGAAATCACAGAGTCCTGAAATCACAGAGTCCTGAACTGGATTAACCCAAAGAGGGTCACACCAAGGCACGTTATCATTAAAAAGGCAAAAATTAAGGATAAAGAGAGAGTATTGAAAGCAGAATGGGTAAAGCAACAAGTTACATAGAAGGGAACTCCCATAAGGCTATCAGCTAACTTTTCAGCAGAAAATCTGCAAGCAAACATATTTAAAGCAATGAAAGGAAAAAACCTACAACCAAGATACTCTACCTGGCAAAGCTTTCTTTCAGATTTGATAGAGAGATCAAATGTTTTACAGACAAGCAAAAGGTAAAAGAGTTAAAAAACACCAAACCTGCTTTACAAGAAATGTTACAGGGACTTCTCTAAGTGAAAAATAAAAGGCCACAACTAGAAACATGAAAATTATGGAAGGAAAAATCTCATCAGTAAAGAAAAATATACAATAAAGGCATAAATCAATTGCATATAAAGCTAGTAAGAAGGTTAAAAGACAAAAGTAGTAAAATCATCTATATGTAGGTAAGGGATACGCAAAACAAAAAGATGTCAGTAAATGTTTGGTAGAGGAGTAAAAATTCAGCGTTGTCAAAATGCATTTGGACTTAAGAGATTAGCAAATATATGCTCCACTGTGTTCATTGCAGCATTATTTACAAGAGTCACGATATGGAAGCAATTCAAGTGCCCATTGATAGATAAATGAATAAAGTAGATGTGACATATATATATATATATATATATATATATATATATATATATATAATGGAATATTACTCAGCCATAGAAAGAATAAAATCTTTCCATTTGCCACAACATAGATGGGCCTAGAGGATATTATACTAAGTGAAATAAGTCAGACAGAGACAAATACCACATGGTTTCACTTATATTTGGAATCTAGAAAACAAAACAAGTGAAAAAACAATAAAACAGACAGAAACAGAGTTATAGATACAGAGAACAAACAGGTGGTTGCCATAGGGGAGGGGAGGTGGAAGAAGAAAGTAAATAGGTGAGGGAGATTAAGAGGTATTAATATAAACTTCCAGTTACAAAATAAATGAGTCATGGGTATGAAATATACAGTGTAGGGAACATAGCCAATATTTATGTAATATCTGTATGCTGATGTATCATAACTGGACTTACTGTGTTGGCCATCTGAAATGTATAGAAATATGGAAGCGCTGTGTTGTATACCAGGAACTAACACAATTAATTATACTTCAAAAACAAACAGACTCAGAAAAAGAGAACAGATTTTTGGTTAACAGAGGTGGAGTGTGGGGGAATGGAAAATTGGATGAAGACAGTCAAAAGTATAAACTTCCAGTTATAGGAGAAATGAGTACTAGTGATGTAATGTACAACATGATAAATATAGTTAACACTGCTGTATGTTATTTATGAAAATTGTTAAGAGAATAAATCCTGAATTCTCATCGCAAGAAAAATAAATTTCTATTTCTTTAATTTTGTATTTATATGAGATGATGGATATTCACTAAACATATTGTGATAATCATTTCATGACGTATGTAAGTCAAATCATTATGTTACAGACCTTAAACTTACACAGTGCTGTATGTAAATTATATCAATAAAACTGGAAGAAAAAACTAGTAAGTTGTGTGCTGGAGTAAATATACTGATAAGAGATTAGATCTATCAATCTATCCAGCTATATAATATATATATATATCTTTTGTTTATCAAACTTTACGTTAATGTATTAAAGATTAGTACTTTTCACATTAGCTCATTCCACCATGTTTATTATAAATAATGCTAAAGTTAGAAAGTCTGCCATTTTGTGTAACTGAGTTAATATCTCCAAACTCCACTCTTATTTGTGACATCATATCTCACATTATTGTTAAAAGGGACTATAGACTATACAAGAAATCACTATGTAAATTTGAAAGAAAATAAAATTTTAATTATTGGTATGTTATGATTTATGACCATCGATTATTAGTTTAGGATTATTTTGATTTATTATTCTCAATGAATGGGCACTGTCACAATAACAAACTTCTCGAAACCTAGGACAGTATCAAGGGTTCAAAACATGTTTGTTACTAATGTGGATGTCTTTGCATAACTACTATCCTCATCAAATCAATGTATTTCTGAAAAGTTATATACAGATTGAAATTTTAAAAATTGAAGGCTTCTTTAATTGAGCTAGGGTATTTGTTATATAAAGAAACTCACTCTGTTTTATTGTTGTAGTTGTTTTCTTTTCACAGAGTGAAATCATTACGTAATTTGAAAAGTTATCCCATGTTGTTTGTGCTGTAAATTTATGTTGTTTTTAATGTTTATTCTTAAGACTACATCAACAACAGTCTAAACATTTCACCTTTATTTTATTGTATAAGCTTCACATGTTGGCGTTTAGAAATCCTCCTGTGATAGAAACAACTGATAGATTATTGGTGTCCTTGCTGGAAAAGTGAAATTAGTTTATCAACGATGAAATAAATACACGTATCCTACTGAAGTAGGGAAATTTATGGAAAATATTTTATTATTTGACTGATTTACAAAAATTACAGATTTTATTGGAAGTCTCATGAATGTGCCTTGTGAAACATAATGAAATACTTTTATTTCTCTTGAGAATAATCTTATATAATACATTTGTGCTCCTCTGAATTTGAGGGGAACAGCCCAAAGCTGTGTGCTATCAAAATGCAAATGTAACACCATATTGCCAGGAACCTACTCTCCCCAGCAGGAAATATAGAACACAATAATTTAATTCATGCTGGAAAATGATGTTTTCCATTAGCACAGATTTACTTTCAAAAACAAAATTAAGTGTTGACTTGGAAGTAATCAGTCCTCTTCTTTTAGAAGTTTCAATTTTTCTTATATAGGGGGCAAGTTCTTCCAAAATGTGTATAAGAAATGGGTATATTTCTGTTAACTATATCAGTTTTCGCCAGATACAGTTTGATGTAAATTACCTTGAAAGATCAGTAAAGTGGGCATGACTGTGGACAACAAAACATGGAATATATAAACACTTTTGAGAACCAATGACTCTTAAAGAGCTGGTATGCCTCTCACTCGTCTTGGGCCTGGACTAATGTTTATGTCCTTGCAGAAAGTGATATATTAAAGCAGATTTCTGGCTACCATGGGAATTTAAATGGCCTATAATTAATTAATAAACAAACAAATAAATAAATATATTTGTATTTCTCTATAGTTTTCTTCTGAAAATAGAATTTAAATGCACTGCTTCAAAATTCATGCTCTCATACATACTTTCGTACATACTTTCTCACAAGCTGCTATATCTAAGTGGAATATTCTCCCTCCTCCCACACCCTTTGTTTTTGACATCTAACAAAACTATATTGTTCTTTATTTTAAGCCTGAGCATCTTTTGGGACGCTCTCTCTAACACTAGGAATAAATGATTCTACACACTAAGCTATTAGTGTTCCCATTTTCACAATGTGTTTTCAGATTTGTTCTTATACATTAATAAATCTCTCAAAGCAGAGATGTAATTATACTTTCTAAATAAGGCAATAAACTTGTGGTCATACTTAAAACTGTCATAAATAACTAAAGCTAAATTTTATTCTTCAAAATAAATGAATAATGTAAATTTGTGTGGCTGTGCCCTTGATTTAGTATAGCAAGGAATTTTTTAATCACTCATTTGTTAATCAAAGATGTATTATAATCTTTGACAGAGTATCCCTGAATTCATTATTTTAATGACAGGATATATTTTAATGAAATATTGTTTAATATGGCTTTGCAATCAACAGATAGCTATTAAATATTTACTGGGAGCATGTCAAGCACAAGACCTATTACTCAAGCTTTGCTAAACTACCTGTTTTCTAGACTGAATTAGTTATAGATTCTTGGGCAAATGTTCTTGCACAGAGTTGGGCAAATAACGTCACAACATTTCCTAGAACACAATCTATTCCCATCTCTTCAAGCAGTCCCTGATGACTTTATTTATTTATTTTTGACTGGGTACTGTGCACTTTATTGATGGCAAGTGATAAGGTAGAGTTTCCTAAGTCCTTCCTCTTCTTCAGGGGTCTGGGATAGAAACTGTGTCAAGAACTGGAGATCCTCCAGTTGGGTCAAAGATTGAGTTGGGGCAAGGACTCCCCAGCAGTAAGCACCTCTTTATTCCTCTCCTGTTCTCACTGGGGCTGGTGTTCCAGGGGACTCACTCCTTAGAGGTCATGTGGACCATAAGGTCCACCACTTTATTGCTGTAGCCAAATACATTGTCATAAAATGAGCTTGACAAAGTGGTCATGGAAGGCAATACCAGTCCCAGCAACAAAGGTGGGAGAGTGGGTGTCACCTTTAAAGTCGCAAGAAACAACCTAGTCCTCAGTGTAGCCCAGGATATCCTTTAGGGCTTCCTCCAATGCCTGCTTCACTGCCTTCTTGATGTCATCATATTTAGAAGCTTTCTGCACACTGCAGAGCAGATCCAGCACTGAAACATTAGGGGAAGGGACACAGAAGGCCATGCCAGTGAGCTTCCCAGTCAGCTCAGGAAGACCTTTCCCACAGCCTCAGCAGCACCAATAGAAGCAAGAATGATGTCCTGGGCTTCCCCACAGTCATGACACCACAGTTTCTCAGAGGTACCATCTACATTCTTCTGGGAAGCAGTGATGGCAAGGACTGTGATCATGCGTCCCTCCACAATGCCAAAGTTGTCATAAATGACTTTGACCAAGAGGGCCAAGGAGTTTGTGATGCAGGAGGCATTGCTGACAATCTTGAGAGAGCTGTCATACTTCCCATGGTTCATGCCCATCACAAACATGGGGGCATTAGCAGAAGAAGAAGAGGTGATGACTCTTAGGTTCAACGTGAGCCCTAGTCTTCTCCAAGCTAGTGAAGACACCAGTGGACTCTACAACATAATCAGCACCAAAATCACTTCATTTGATGTTGGCAGAATCTTGTTCTTGGAAGATGGAAGTTATATTTCCATTGAAGACATGCTTCCAGTTCTCAGCCTTGACTCTACCACTGAAATTGCCATGGGTGGAATCATACTGGAACATGTAGAATATGTAATTAAGGTAATGAAGGGGCCACGGATGGCAAGCAATATTCACTTTGCCAGAGTTAAAAGTGCCCTGGTGACCAGGTGCCCTATTGGTCAAATCCATTTACTCCAACCTTCATCATTGTGTCTCAGGGTCATGGCTTGACATGCAGAAAGATGTGGCTGCCTGTTGAAAAAAGCAGCACATAGAGCCTCAATCACTTTACTTTTCTCCTTCTCAAACAAACTTAAGTTATATTATATCCTACGATAAATCCCAGTTATCTTTTATTTATTCATTCATCCATTCACAGAACATGTTACCTGCTATCTAGTATTTACATGATAAATTTTCACTGATAAATAATTTTAGCAACACGGTAAGTGCACTATATTACATAGCTTTACAGCAATAACAACCTCAAACATTTATTTTTCATTCATATTACCTGTAGGTAGTTGTGGTTTGGCTACTGTGACTCTCATTATTCTCATTATTCCCAGTAGTTACATTCTACAAAGTCACCATGAATGCTGAGTTAGCACTTACTGAACTATTGTTTCAAGGGGACCTGCAAGCCTCTGGTCACAGCATTTTTGACAACCAAACTGCCATTTGAATTATGTATGTTTGCCAAAATCCTTGTAAAATAAGTCAGCGTCACCATCATTGGAAATCTGCTCTTCCACATGGCCTTCTCCTATATAAGAGTTAGCAGGTATTTTTTTTAAGTTTTTGCACATCCTCCTGACCTGCAGAAGCTTTGTCATCTGCAAGATTATTTTTCATGCTGTATCTCCTTTTGAAAAGTATGAGCCATAATATCTATTTTTAGAGGCAACAGCCCTTTCCTTCTGAATAAAAAATACCCAGAGATTCAGTGACTTCGAGAAATTTGTTCTCTAAAACAGAACTGTAATTGAGAGGTTTAATGAATTGATGAATTGTTGGTGCCCTTAAACTATCTCTCAGTAGATTCACTGTCCTAAGGTAGCATAGTTATAGAGGTCTTGCTGGGACGGAGGGAAGAATAGATGAGTTTATGTTATCTCAGGCTATAAATAGTAGTTGGGACTTCCCCGGCAGTCCAGTGGTTAAGACTCCACATTTCCACTGCAGGGGTGAAGGTTCGACCCCTGGTCGGAGAACTAAGATCCCACATGCCAGGTGTTGTGGCCAAAAACTTTTTAAAAAGAAGCTAATTTTAGTTGAAATTATATCATTGGTATTCATGGGATATTTAGGTTTTCAATACTGCCCTGGTAATCTTTTTATTGTTGATATCAGTGTTATAAACTTTTTTTGATATCTTAATACAAGCCAATAGTAAGTTGAAAGCCATTAGGTTTATTACTGATTGCTTATACCAGGGATTGTCAAATTATTGTCAACTGAAATAAACGCACACAACATGAGAGCTGTGAGTTTCAGTTTTATGTGAGGACTTCCTTAGGACTATAGCCCAGGAGACAGCCTCTCGGATAGCTCTGAGGAATCTCTCTGAAGGGATGAAAGGGGAGGTAAGCATATATGTGACTTTGGAGAAGAGGTATGTGCAATAAAGCACACATTTTTGTAGAAGGTTACTGCTGTCACGAGGCACAGGTATCTTAGTTAATGATTTTAAGATGCAAGAAATTGGTTTATAAAATTTTCTCCTGAAAGCATGTAACTATCTGAAGGCCTGTTCTACAAGTTTTCCCAGAGCACAGAGTGCCTTATTCCTGATCTCCACTCTGATCTCCTTCAGGGTGTATTGAAGGTCAGCAACTGTGCTGGCTAGTGACTTAATTCTTGCAGAACCAGATGGCAAGTGACATTCTTTGTTAGTTGTGCCCCCTCATGGTCAAAAACTCAACAATGGTTTGAAAGATATTACATGACCATTTGTCCCATTGTACTAGGAATGCTCATTCTTAGGCCAGGATTTTGTTGATAGGCTACTCAATGTGCTATTACCAGAGTAGGCCCTATTAATTGATAGCAGAAGTTCCTGGACCACCTGTCTTACTAGTCTGTTATGGTCGAGGAGAAGATTCCCTCTGGTTGCTTCTTCCCATATCTAGACTTACACTGTTACAATCATTGATCTTATTTGGAACTATATATTTGGTCAATCATTTCAAGCCACCTAGTTACAATTATTTTTATTGGCAGCCCAGTCACATGTTTGGCACCTCAAGAAACAACAATCTTGTAAAATAGGCAGAATATAAGTACTATAGCTAGCATTAATAATAGTATTATAAGTAAATATTTAAGCCAAGAATTTCCATTAGGTATGGCCGAGTATACCTCAAACTCATCTGGCCCTGTCTGTCACTATCTTAAAAGTAATTATATACACATTTCCATTAGGTATGGCCGAGTATACCTCAAACTCATCTGGCCCTGTCTTATCGCTATCTTAAAGGTAATTATATATTGGTATTGTTCATAAGGCACCCAGCACAATTTCTTAGTGTTATTACGTTGAACTTCTTAATGTTATTCGGTTGATTATCCTTAGTATGATTTAATTGTTCCCAACATAAGGGCCTTTAAACTTAAATGACCTGGTATTAGCCATATGAATCCAGCCCCAAGTTGAGGGAGGTTATATTCTTTAACCAAAATTTAGCTCATTGTTCTGATTGAGCTTGAGTAACTTTAAAAGAAAATTCATATTCATGACATGGTCAGAGCAAGTATGATTCATTGGCTAAGTGAGGGTGTCTCATCTCATAATATCAGTAGTGGCCTAAACAGAACTGTAACTTCTTTAGTCTAGGATAAATTTCCTAAGACCATCCAGTTAGAGTCTTAAGGAGGAGAAATCCACAAAGGTAGAGAGGTAATGACCATAAACCCAACTACTGAATTAATTTTTAAACGCTGCATAGAATTTGTGCCCATGATAGAAAAACATTGATTTTCTTGCAAAAGTCCAAGATATTAAAAAAAAATTAATAATCATACAGTTCAGTTCCGGCATCTTGGCAGGTCTGTTTACTTCTGTTGTTTTCTTCTTCTTGTCCTGGTGTGAGTGTAGTTTCTCCTCTGAGCATTGTTTTAAGGGGAGTTTGAGGTCAGCAGTCCTCTCTATAGACCAGTCCAGTGCAGCACCCTATCTAAGTGGTAAATATGAATCTAAAAGTCAATTTCCTTCAGTTCTTCTGTGCATGAGCTGGTTAAGAGTACCTGATAAGTTTTCTTCCATCTACATTGAAGATAGTCCTTTAAATGATGCTTTTTCTAGTATGCATAATATCCTAATTGTAGGTCATGGGGCATCTGATCTTCATTCAAGGTAGATTACTGTGATAAGCTTCAGAAACAAACTCAGAGTGTCCTTTTAATAATTCAATTAAAATTTACAATAATGTAACATAATAACAAGGAGCTATCTAGGAAGTGAGTTTTAGGCAGTAAATACAGACCTCAGTTAACAACTAGAATTTAATATCCACTGAAACATAATTTTTCTCTCTAAAATTACCTTCATTTCTATCAAAAACAGCCAAATCAAGAGTAATTTGTTCGCAGAAATAAATGTGGCTTCAATAAACTTGGCCAGATTATTTACATAAGTATAATTGAACATATAAGATGTTTTTAAATTGGCTTTGCTGGAAATTTTATAAGGAATTTCAGATTTAATTTTTAAAAGGCCTCTCAAGGCCAGAAGGCCACAGCAAGGACTTGCCATCAGATCCCACCTGTGATATCTAAAGATTTAGGTGAGTTCCTCTCTTCTCTAGGTCCAAAAGTATCTTTAGGTTCCTGCACCTTTTAGGAGTCTGCTTTCTGGTAACCTGAAAGTTTCCAATTTCTCTTCCAATTAGGTAGAGAGAAAAGTTAAATATTTCAATTCTGCTTACCAAATTGCTGTATGTCATAATTAGCTTCAGGGAGAAGTTTTCCTTACATCTGGAAAACACAGATTAAAAGCCAGTAATATTTCAAACCGAAAAAAGAAACACATAAAATTTATAAACAAATTCATCAGTTAACTCAGTCCTATGTAACTAATACTTGAACTTTTGTTAACAGTTGTATGAAGCCACCAAGATTTCCATTAGAATTCTTTAATTTCTTACCCAGCTTAGTGGTATGACCTGAAATTTATCAGAAACCTGTACTTGTCAAAAAGTTCTGTCTATAAATCTTCTTGAAGATAAAGCATTTTTTCAAAGGCATTGGAGTAAAACAACAACTATCTATGAATGACAAAAGACTTAAAATGATTTAAAAGGTAAAGAAAGTTTACAACCTGTGAAAAAAGCAAATCAATATTCCAGGAAAACTTTGTCCTCTTAACAGAGAGAAAACCCAATTCAGGTTTTGTACCACTTTACATTTAATGTTGAAATTAATTTGCTCAAATTTATTTTAATCTTAGTCCTGACCACACATAGAATTCCTCTCTAAAGATTTTTTTTTCTCACAAATCTTCGACAACATTCTATATCCATATTAATTTGTCCCTTATTTTCTTTCCCATTTAGAAATAACTTGCTTTAGGACAAAATTACCTTCTTTATGCTTAACAAAATGCATTTCTATTTCTTATACCTTCTTTTTTTCTTGAATACAAAAATATTTTGCTTATTAGCTTAGTAGTTTTAATTACATATATTAGTTAGATGACATAACTTCTAGCAATAATTAAGAAGTAAACACTTATGACTTGTCTCTTACATTAGCATTCTGTAGATTGGCAAACTTATAAATACTACTTATAATTTCTAAAAAGCATGTGCTTTATTAAAGAAAATGGCTTGATGTGGCACCAAACATATTTATTAATAGTCCTAAATATCTCTAGTTTCCCTGTAAAAGGAAGCCTATGTTCAGTAATTAATGTTCCCTATCTTATTTTATTTGGGAATGAACTAGATATTTAATAAACTGCCATCATTTAACGTAATTTAACAAAACTCTAAAGTTTCAAGTTACCAAATATCTGGAGAGACTATTTTTTAAGTAGACATTCCTAAAACATGATTATTCCTAAAGAGTTTACCTAAAAGCCATATCTCAACTACATTTAATTTGCTTATAAAATTTTTATCATTCCAAGTTATTTTTCTTGCTGACAAATTTTACAACTTCTTATTTGACTTCTAGTAAACCTAGGTACAATTAAAGTTTTATAGTTAATGCTGATGACTTTAAAGACATGTCTGTATTAATTAAACCAACTAACTTTCAAACCAAATGATAATTTAATACTATATATTTCCCAGATCATTTGAACCTGAAATTCATTTGGGTTAGTTTCTTTCATATTTCTGGGAATTTATATAAACACTTGATTTTTTTTAAGTCAATTAAATAGAACTCATTTACAAGTTAATTTTGGTAATACCATCCACAGGTTGAGATATATCATATCTATAAAGTACACACAGATATATAGACAGACACAACTAGAGATCTCATAGCTTCATTTTTAAAAGTTAGTCATGAATCAGGTATTACAATACAGAACTCACTAGTTTATAAATAACAGAATAAGCTAAGGGTAAAAAGGTCTCTTTTCCCTTTTTTTCTCCCAGTCTCAGGAATTGGAGATGGTCTAGATAAGAGTAAAATAAGCTTCTGAAAGTCCTGATAGAACACTTACATCTCAAAGACACATGGAGATAAAAGCAAGCTCCTCCTAGAAGGACCTTTTGGGTCAGAATTATGAAAACATTTTTTATCAAGCCAGCTTTCTCTAACCTAAGTGTGTATGCAATAAAAGATCCCTATCTCAGCTAATTTCAGGAGAATATTTCCATTAATTCCCAAGTAAATACTTATAAATATAATTTTTATACATACAGAAATGGGCTTGGGTGTTAGTTGGAGGGTGGCTTTCCCATGCCCCTCACTTAGAAAAGACATTAAGCCAGCCTCCCACCTAATCACCCAGTCCAGACCTCTCAGTGCCTTTCAACTGAGCAAATCCTAGTGTCTTTCAACTAGGCTTCCCCCAGTATCTTTCAACTGTGGGGGTCAGGTACCTGTTATACACTGCCAAATAAAACTCAGAATCATCACCAATAATCAGGAAATACAAGAACCACGAGAGGCATAATAAAATTCTTCTGGACTCATGAGTAGGCAGATGGGCATAAGGGGCCCTGCTGTCACCAAGGCTCCAGATCCTCGTAGAGTTCAGGTGAAGGAGAATAGTCTGCTCTGGGTCCATTCATGGTTGCCAGAAATGTCAGTCAACTGAAATAAAAACACACAAAATGAGAGCTGTGAGTTTCAATTTTATTTGAGGACTTACTGAAAACTAATAGCCCAGGAGACAGACTCTCAGATAGCTCTGTGGAATTGCTCTGAAGAGGTAAGGGGGAAGGTCAGCATATATGTGATTTTGGAGAAGAAGTATGTGCAATCAACCACACATCTCCATAGAAGGTTACTGCTGTCACAAAGCACAGATATCTTAGTTCATGCTTTTAATGCTTTTCTAAGTATGGGAAGATGCAAGAAATCGGTTCATAAAATTTTCTTCTGAAAACATCTAACTATCTGAAGGCCTGTTCTGCCAGTTTTCCCAGAGCACAGAGTGCCTCATTCCTGATCTCCACTCTGAATCTCTTTCAGGGTGTGTTCAAGGTCAACAACTGCAGTGGCTATTGACTTAATTCTTGTAGAACCAGATGGTCAGTGACATTCTTTAGTTGGCATTATAATCTGTGAAACAAATGCTTCCTGACACTTGTTTTATAGATAAATTTTTACTGAATACAGCCATGCTTTTTTCTTTAAGTATTGTCTGTGGCTGCTCTCACACTACAATGGCAGAGTTTAGTTACAAAAGAGACCATATGTACCACAACACTGAAAATAGTTACTATCTGGATCTTCAAACAATGTCTGTCTGTCAACCTCTGCCTTATACTCATGGAAGACATTCAGAAAAAAAAGGACAACAACTAATAGTGAAACTAAGAACAACCAGGTTGGAAAACTAATATCCTTCCACAAAAATTCTCAGATTTCCAGAGCTTCTTGTTCATCTCTGTGGCACTGAATGTAAACTGATTACAAAGTTGCACAAGCAATTGGCACAAACACATTTGTGATAGTTGAACATTTTACATTATGGAAAAAGCGTAATAGTTAATAACAATGTTATATTTTATATAAGATTGAGAAATAATATGTTTATGAATATGTTAAGCTGAAGCAAAATATTTTGATCAACCATTTAGCATGTTACTTATCTTTAATTCAACTATTTGAGTTTGGCCAATTAGCCAAAGTGACTATCTGGCTATGAAGTGGCTATCTGGGAGACAGGCACGTATGCTCATAAAGGATTATGCATAGACCTATACACTTAAAAGGAGTGAATTTCATTGTGCATAAATTATATCTCAATAAACCTGATTTATTTTCAAAAAAAGATTCTATATTTGCATAGATTTTTAGATTGTAGTAATTAACGTTAAGTCTTATAAAACAGTTCATTGATTGCGAGTATTATTGTTGTTAAATTAAGTGAATAGTTGGGACTGACATGACTGGTCCCATGGCATTAGAAGTCCAGAATAATGATCCATTAAAAAACAAATCCTGCCTAAAAGCTGGTTACAAGGTTTGCCCATTGTATTGT
The DNA here is from genome assembly GCF_937001465.1 of Orcinus orca. Lineage (NCBI taxonomy): Eukaryota > Metazoa > Chordata > Mammalia > Artiodactyla > Delphinidae > Orcinus > Orcinus orca. Next base: position 27,977,286 of record NC_064569.1, read on the forward strand.
AAGAATAGCACCATATCTTCTTGCGAATCAGACATGCATGAAAGTGCTGGCCAGGTTACCAAATGGCAGAGAGAAGGAACTCCTTCAATCTGCAAACAGATTTTATGGCTGCTTCTGCCTCATTAGAGCCAGTAGATGTCCATTTTCTGAGAAATTTGGTCAGAGCTTGCTTTCACTGCAATGAACCATCTGATGATGGGTTTGCAGAGGTGGAGAACTAGAACTCTCACCAGCCTCTCCCTACAATTGCAGAGTACCTATATACATGACAGAAAAAAATTCTGCTACTTACCGAAAAGCCAAATTAGTTTAGGCTAGGTTTATAAATAACCTTTTACTCACAGAGCACTAAATTATCAGAAATAAAAGAAAGAGAAATTTTTAGACTGAGTGTTGAACATTGTATTAAATGATGTTGGACAGATGGAAACACTGTATTTAGATATCTATTACATTAAATTTCTTGATTTGCCAGGTTGAAAACAAGTCACCTTATGTATCTTCTGGACATAGCACAAAATTTTTGTTTTTTTAAATTTTTGAGTTAAATAATCATTTGTCAAAATGTAATAGAGTGTTTCTCAAACTACATATGATAAAAATCCATTTTTAAAAGAATCCCAATCCATCATGAATTGATAATTTTATAAAACACAATAAAAATGAAAAACTAGAAAAGTGAAATGAAAGAAAAAAAGACATAGGTCTTCTTTTTCAGTACTCCACAGACATACAATTACTTTGTGACACTGCTAAAAAATTTCTAAATATTTATTTCTATTTCTGTACTTATCTGGTCATAATCCAGTTGTATGGGGATCCAGGCAGGCATCAGTTGATAGACCACATTTTTAAGTACAAAGAGTTTTTCAAAATAAAATAAATTCAAAGGCTTATAAATTTTCCTTAAAAATGGGCACTATCCTTACCAGCCTGATTCCTGTTCCTCTGATTTAACCATCTTCCACTCTTCAAGCTGCTCCTTTTGACATTTAGCTCTATAAACTGAAATAAAATGCTTATATTACTACTTCTTGATTTTTCAATATTAGACATTCTCAGTTGACTTGATACTATGAAATATGAGGATATAGTTTACTTGCATCCTTCACTTATATATTCTTCCCACATCCTCCAAGTAGAGGTCTACCAGAATTTTTGTTTAAATTTATGGAACTGTTTAAAAGCGAGACTCTGACTGACGTACTGAAAAGAGGATGACAACAAATATCAAAAACTAAAAGCGGGGCTTCCCTGGTGGCACAGTGGTTGAGAGTCCGCCTGCCGATGCGGGGGACACGGGTTCGTGCCCCGGTCCGGGAAGATCCCGCATGCCGTGGAGCGGCTGGGCCCATGAGCCATGGCTGCTGAGCCTGCGCGTCTGGAGCCTGTGCTCCGCAACGGTAGAGGCCACAACAGTGAGAGGCCCACATACCGCAAAAAAAAAAAAAAAAACTAACTAAAAGCGTAATGAACTACTTTATACAGTAAAAATGTCAATTCTTTCCCCAAAATAGCTGAATAGAGTCAATACAATACTAATTAAAACAGCAGCTGGTTTTTAAAAATATTTATTTATTTGTTTGTTTGTTTATTTTTCACTGTGTTGGGTCTTCATTGTTGCGCATGGGCTACTCTTCCTTGCAGTGCACGGGCTTCTCATTGCGGTGTTTTCTCTTGTTGCAGAGCACGGGTTCTAGGCACGTGGGTTTCAGTTGTTGTGGCACGTGGGCTCAGTAGCTGTGGCTCGTGAGCTCTAGAGCACAGGCTCAGTAGTTGTGGTGCACAGGCTTAGCGGCTCTGCAGCATGTGGGATCTTTCTGGATCAGGGCTCTAACCTGTGTCCCCTGCATTGGCAGGTGGATTCTTAACCACTGCACCACGAGGGAAGTCCCCAGCAACTGGCTTTTTGTGGGAATTAATAAAATATAAATGGATATGTAATATCCAAGAGTATTCAAAATACTCTCAAAAAAGAAGAACATAGTGGGAAAAAATGCTCTACCAGTTACTAAGATATATTTTAAAGATGTAGTAAAATAGTGTAATATTATAATGACAGACAAATATAGCAATGGAATAGAGAGTTTAGAAAGAGACACATGCAAATATGGACGTTTCTTTTCTTCATTTGACATAAGTGTCACTGTAGAGAAGTGGCAATAAAATGGCATTTTATTTTTATTTATTTATTAACATCTTTATTGGAGTATAATTGCTTTACAATGTTGTGTTAGTTTCTGCTGTATAACAAAGTGAATCAGCTATATGTATACATATATCCCCATATCTCCTCCCTCTTGCGTCTCCCTCCCACCCTCCCTATCCCATCCCTCTAGGTGGTCACAAAACACCGAACTGATCTCCCAGTGCTATGCGGCTGCTTCCCACTAGCTATCTATTTTACATAAAATGGCCTTTTAAAATGTTGCTAAGACAATTTTTTATTTTTATGGAAACCAACTAGGTTCACATCTTGCATAATGCACTAGAATCCATTATAGGTGGATTGTAGATCTAAGTTTGAAGGGCAAATGATTGAGATTCTATAAAACATTATAGAAGACCTGACCTCAGAATATATGGAAACTGTGTAAATGGAAATTACTATAAAGGAAAAGACTGCTAAATCTGAATACATAAATTTAGTAGTTTTGGGACTTCCCTGGTGGTACAGTGGTTAAGACTCCATGCTCTCAATGCAGGGAGCCAAAGTTTGATCCCTGGTCAGGGAACTAGATCCCACATGCCACAACTAAGGGTTCTCATGCCACAACTAAGACCTGGTGCAACCAAATAAATAAACAAAGTATTTTTTTTTAATTTAGTAGTTTTCACTATTTTTATAAGCAGGGAAAAAAGTCACAGAGAGTGAGAAAAGACATTTTCAAACCATATAAACAACAAAGCGTTCACTATAAATAAAAAATTAAAAAACATACAACTTAGAAAAATGGACAATTGACTTGAGTAAATCTTCATAAATAAGAATACTCAAATGACCAATAAACATATGAAAACATACTCACTTTCATTAGTCATTAGGGAAATGCAAATTTAAACTGCAATTAGATACCATTACATATGCATCACTTGGTAAAATTTTAAAAATACCAAGTTTTGACAAGACTATGAAATAAGAAAAGCTCTTAAATACTGCTTAAAGAAGTATAAATTGGTATGACTACTTTAGAAAACACTTTTTCAATATTTAAACTATAAAATATGCAGATTTATGAACCAGCAATTACAATCCTAGTAGAGGTCTGCTTTTACCTTGTGCTGAGTATTGGACCATGGGTGTCAAAGGTTTTCTCTCAATATTCCTGCTCTACCCTCAACTTTCAGCAGTCTTTGCAAACCTGCACTTCAGAGGCTTCTCTCTCCATGCCTTTGTCCCATTGCAGCAGCAGACTGCTTTGTCACTCAGTGCTAGTCTCATGGGGGAAGTGAGGAGGTAAGTTCAGTATTCCCGATCCATCTTCAGTGTTAAGCAGGCCCTGTATAGCCTTATGGGTGAGCTTTCACATTGTTCCTGTTCCTCCATGTTATGGTAGCCTTGAATTTGTGGTAGCCCTCGAGGGAAGGAGAGTTTCCTGCCTCTCCCCTAGTGGCAACAGACCTCTTCTTTGAATTAGTGCAGGATATTGGTCCCAAAGTCCTTCTTCCCCCTCCATCAGTAACAAGTTTTTCCTTTTCTCCCTTTCCCAGAAGCAATGGAGCTTTGCCTGGGTTCTGGAATGCAAACATCTCCTCACCTTCCCCCTGAGGACTAAGGCTTTCACTTCACTCAATTGAAGCGTCCAGGAAAGTGTGTGATTTTTTTTGTTTGTCCCCAAGTGGCAGCCAATCCACCTCTGCACACATGCATTTCTGTCAAGCTCTCTCCAGTCTCTCACATGCCCCCAATACTTCTTGCATGATCATATGATTATTGTAAGATATCTTCAAAACAAAAATAATAGTAATGAATTAGTATTGAAAATAATGAACTTTAAAAACACAGCCATCCTGAGTGACAGTTTTGTTAGGCGTATATTTGAGTGCTAATCAATAAAGAGGGCTAAAACATTACTGGAATCAATTTAGGGAAGGTAACAAATTGGTCCTGATTTTGCTGAAGTTGTCAGCACCCTCTAGTGGAAAGAAGACTTTGAAAAACCACTTCCTTATTGAAATAGGCTTACCTCAAATATGTTTGCACAGATGCATTATCAGTCATCAAAATGTGGCAGTTACAGAAACTAAAATTTTGAGACAGTAATAAACAATGTAGTATTTCATTTTAATGTATTAAATAATTATAAATCCTTTCATATAGTTTGTTGTCTCATTCAGAAAAGCAATACAAAACAAGACAAGAACCCAAAAACAAAACAAAAACAAAAAAAAGCCCTGAAAGCAGAACTGGGACCACAGAACAGGAACTACCCCTACCTACAATATCTCTACTTTTCCTAGTAAAATGAATTAAATGAGCATTTCTGTATTTAAATTTTCTTAATGAAATTTCAGATTTTTCTGTTCTCACTAAATTAATATTATGCAAATAATTGAGGAATAATATATTGAACATATGCCAAACTACCAATTGGTGCAGGGCATCAAATGGTCAGCATAAGGTAGCCCTCATGCCTTTCTCTCACTCTAATCTAAAACCAATAAGCAAAGTGAAACCCTCTTCAATATTTCACATTAACTTGGATGAGCATCTCTTCAATAACGACATTTGTATCATAAATTTCAGTCCAAACTCTGAAATTTTAAAATTAGTAAAATCATATTATTGTGTTTATTAAAAGTTTAATATTGGGCTTCCCTAGTGGCGCAGTGGTTGAGGGTCCGCCTGCCGATGCATGGGAAAAGGGTTCGTGCCCTGGTCCGGGAAGATCCTACATGCCGCGGAGCAGCTAGGCCCGTGAGCCACGGCCGCTGAGCCTGCGCGTCCGGAGCCTGTGCTCCACAGCGGGAGAGGCCACAACAGTGAGAGGCCCGCGTACGACACACACACAAAAAAGTTTAATATTGTAAATTAAGTGAATGTCTTCCTTTCTAACTTTTCACTTTGGTTGATTTAATGGTACTGCAATTTTATTGATATAATAACCCCATTCCTTTAATAATTAATTTATGATGACCTTAAATTATATATAGTTTATGGGCAAAGGCCTTTGTGAAATTTCTTTTCCTTGGAATGTTTCTCATTTAACTGGCATCAAAAGCTATAGGACAATTGTTTCAGCTACTCATTTTTTCACAAGAGACAGTTCCTCTTCACATACAGATTTTTAAAAATAAAAACTACATGTTTCTGAGTATGAATATATATGATAGAAAAATATTAAATTGTAAATATTTAAATTTCTTCACTCTAACCGCCGAGGAGTAAGGAGTCTCTATGTTGCTTGGCAATGAACATTGTGTTTTTCATAGGGGGAATCCTGGATGTGAAGAATTGGAGAGGCCAAAATTTTCTCCATGAGAAAAAAGGATGAAAAAATACAAAGAAAAAATCCTAGAGAGGGGATGATGCAGTATGGGTGGACAGAAAAGCAAGGACAATGTAGAGGAGAGGACTGCAGTGTTCTCAAACTTTAATGTGCATCAAGTTCACCTGGGAATTTAAGCGAATCATAAATTGATTATTAAATTAATATTAAAACACAGATTGCCAGGCTCCACTCCCCAGAGCTTCTGTTTAAGTAGTCTAAGACAGGGCTTAATAATTTGCACTTCTAACAGGTTCCCATGTGATGCTATGCTGCTGGTCCAGAGACCACACTTTAAGAACCAGTATTATAAGGAATATTTAGGAAGTTTTGCTTTGGGTTGTATGGTATAACTTTCCAGATGATGACTCAACCCTGTTTGTCTGAGACCAAAGGATTTCCCGTAACTTGCAAAGTTAAAACTGGGAAGTCTCCAGCAAGCCAGGAAGATTGGTCACCTTACAGCTTATCTCCAAGATATTTTCAGTAAAGAGCTAAAATATTGGCTAAAGCTTTAGTACCAAAATTTTGTGTTGTGTTTTCTTTTTAATTAATTGATGAATTAATTGATGAATTTTAAACATTATTTAAAATTGGAATGTTGAGATTGACCTCAAGGATACTTGCATTTTGGAGGTTACCATCTATGATTTTGGCCCAAGGTACAGCTATAGCTAGAACAAATTGGCACCAAAAAGTGAGTAAACCATCACTGTGACTATCAAGTGGTCAGTATTTTAGTTCAGTAAAAAGTGGAAAAGTACTATCCTTCTCAATAAGAAGAAGAATAGTACTTGGACTATCACTTCAAAGTAATAGTACTTACATAAATTTTTCAGTTATCAGAATTACAACATTTGGGGAAACTCACTGTTAGGGAATTTTTATGGCAGTAATAAATGCAAAATCTTAATAGCTTAAACCAACAAAGATTTATTTCTTGTACACACTACCTATCCTTAGAACTCCAAAAGAAATTGCCCGTTTTGCCATAACTTGTTATATCATAATTCAAGACAAGGACAAAATAAAAAGTTTAATTGAGGATCTATGATGATAGGACCACACATTCTAATGATGACTTTTTCACAAAATAAAGACATATGGAAAATGGAGAATATAAGGTGAATGTTAATGGTGATCAGTTTTAAAATGTAGATCTACTAAAACATAACTTACTTCATTAAAATCCCTAGAAATGGCTATGTTAATGTGAGGTCTTGATTTAGTGGCAGACCTTGGAAAAGCATTAATAGGTTATGAGAGATGTCATAATCCTGAAGTAGACAAGTGACAACAACTTCATCAATTTGCAGACAGTAAAAGTAATTCACCAACAAACTAGTGGAGTATTCTATGAAGACCTCTATTTGGCCTTTAGTGTTTCTTAGCATTCTTAAGTAATATGTTTTTCACTGATGATTATTATGTGAAAATTATTATTTAGAGGTGTGAGATAGTACCCTGGAACCTAGTTTTTCACAAAGCTCCTCAGCAGATTTTGATGCAATTAGTCTTCACCATGGAAATTTTTAAAAAAAATGAAACCTGTATTTTTCACTTGGTGAATAGAAACACAAAGGAATAGAATGTAAATAAAAGGTTAATGGGACTAATGAAACATTCAGTTCAGTATAAATTGAAGATTATTTTAAGCCATAAGTCTATGATGCTATTTTATTACTTTTGGTCTGATGTTCTAATTTCACGGCTCTGCCACTAACTTCCTACATGATTTCAGGTAAACCACTTATTTTAACTTCAGCTTCTGTAAAATGAAGGCAAGTAAATTATTAATGAAACTAACACTTCTAAAACCCCTTATTTCCTTAAAACTTTCCAATTATCTTAAAAGGATGTGTGGGATCAGATATTTAATGTAAGATCTTGGTGGCAATCAGTACAGAGAGAAACACATGGCATGAATGGCTGGCCTTGTTCTTCTACCTTCAAAGAATGTCCACTGTTTCAGGGGAAGGTCAGTAGTTTTTCAGGTATTGACAGGAGATCAGGACACGCTAGTCCAAAATGTGGCACTTTGGCATATTGAATATTTCAAGTGTAAGGAATTTGAGAAATAGATGTGCAGGAAGGACTATCTGACCTTCCAATGAAGCAGATTATAAAACCTAGGAAGGACATTCTTACCTTCCCCTGAAGTAGGTCATAAAACTCTCACATGAGAGGTGACCTTCCTGTACTCAGAAGAAAGAAGCATCGTTATTTCTGAAGACGAAGGTGAAACTGCAGAAATGCACCTCGGGGGGGCTCTGAGGAACTCCAGTTCTTTATGTCTCAGCACAGAAAGAATTCAGCAAGAGGCAAAGTGATAAATAAGAAGTGATTTATTAGAATAGGATGCTTGTGAGGCTTACAAGTGGGCAGGGGAGAGGGTGCCACGCCCCAAGAACTTAGTGAACTACAGTTTTGTAATCAAAGGAAAAGTGAAGTGGGGGAAAAGACCACCTTCTTTCTCATTCTTGAGTAGGCGTCACGCTTCCATCATCAGTTCCTTCTCCACGTCAGGTGGGGGAGTTTTCTTGTCCCTACATGGTCAAGCCAGGACTGTCCTGGCACAATGGAAATGAACAAAAAGGCAGTAACATACACTAAAAATGGTAAATCATCTCAGGTTTCAGTATAATGTCACCCTTTCCTTATATTTTTGTTTTTAGTTTGCCCGGAGGAGCATGTACTAGGAATCATTAACTTACTGAACTCACTGGGCAGAATATTAGTCTAATGCCACCATTGTTTTATTATTTGGGGGCATGTCTCATGCTTCTGTTGCATGGTTTTGTTGCTAAGCAAGCCTGCTTGGTTTTGTGGTTAAGCAAACCTGCTTTCTCGAGTGATCATTAACTTACAGGGGTATCCCATACTTTTTTCTCTACTTACGATCCCCTAGTGGGATTAACTATTTAATCACCCACTTTGTCCCTTTACTCTGTCCCTATCAAAGGGACCCAGAGGAATCTGAATGAGCTAGCATTGCTGTTTCCTTCAGCTTAATACACTTACCTCATGTTTTTTGCCCTATCATATCCTTCCATGATTTTCTGCTCTCCATCAAGTCTAGCACAAAAATGTTCAGGTTTAAACTATTCCTTGAGACCTTCGCTTCCTTATGAAGGCTCCCATATCACATAAAACATATTAAATAAATTTGTATGCTTTTTTCTTCTCAATCTGTCTTTTGTTACAGATGTCCCAGTTGAGAACTTAGAAGAGTGTAAGCAGCTTTTGGCAGGAAGGAGCTCTCTGCAGGAGCCCCCTTTTGTCTTGACACTAACTATAAAGCAGGCACCCCCATGTTTTACTCATCTCTGGCCCTAGCACACCTTTCAAATCTTTTGATCACACAATACCTTGCTAAGATGTTGGTTCTTTCCATAGATCAAAGAAGTGGAAATGAAGAATAAGTAATTAACAGATGACCAGCTCTCTTCCCTAGCTTCCCCTTTAGTAAACTCGTGAATTAACTGTGTGAACAAGATAGCATTTAAAGAAAAATCACAAGAAGTCGACAAGCCTGCACCTTAACCTGCACACAGCGGGGGATGGTGATGACTCTGACCCCCTATCTCAATGATAAATGAGTTTACTTCCTTTTTTCCCTCTAAAAACTTTAACGGCCAAGCAGAATCTTTGGAGATTCTTTTGGGGGGACACTGAGGCCACCATCTCCCCAGACTGCCACCATTCTGATTAAAAACAGCTTTCCTTTCTACCAGCGTTTGTCTTCTCTCAAGTATTGATTTGGGGCTGCAAGCAGCCAGACCTGAGTTCAGTAACAAGAGTAGAGGAAAAAGATATTTTTCTGCCCCTACAGTATGTATATCATAATTGAGAAAGTCATGGGTTCTGGAGTCAGTTACTTGTAGATCATATCAACCTCTTGAAGCCTAGATCATCTGAACATGATTTCAAATAGATTAAGTACAGCATGGACTAAATAATAAAATGGGAGAGAATAGGGGAAACAAAACTATGTATCACAGTAGGATCCTGACATGATTTTATTCCAGTGGTTTATACATGTTCTTATTCCACCACATATTCACTTCATACCCCTCTTATTAATAAGGAAATTGCAGAGACTGAATAGAGAGGCAGTCAGCTTAATTTGAGAAAGTTTCTTAAATTGGAGAGTGTGAATTAACTTTGACCCAGAGAAAGAGTTGAACTGAAAACCCTGAGGTTTGCAACTCTAAAAATATCCTGACTCATTTTTATTTATTCCCACCAAAGACAACAGTGACTGAGGTTATCCAAGAGATCATTTTTCTACAAAACATTGCCTGCTAGCACAAGGTAAAATTACAAAACATAATTTATCTCCAGCATTCTTCAAATACTTTCTCTCACCTCCAGCCTCCAACCCCCAATATTGGAATTGTGGGAAGTCAACGCAAACTATAAAAGTCTTCGAATTTAAGTGTCTAATATATGAAAGCCATTCTGGGGACTACAAATATAAATGCTACATAGTGCCAACCATTAAGATGCTCATGCTTATTATTTAGTAGGAAAAACAGAACGCTGCAATAGAGATGTTAAGAACAATCAAACTTACAGGCACAGAGACGCCTTCCTTAACTAAAACACACCAATTTCTAAAATACTGCTTTCCTCAACTGCCGTAGAGTACTGTGATCTGCCTATCCGAATGCACTATGAGTGATGATGTAAATAAATCCTCGTTCAGAGTACCGACATTTTGAAAGAGCTCTCTTTTAATCTAAAAATGACTTAGTAAAGTTCATTCATCAGTAAAGGGTCTCTCTGGACCTTCAAGTTTTAATCTGAAACTTCCACAACCAACGCTCCCCCTCCCACCCTCCAAAGTTGATGAAATCAAATGCCTTGGAACTGAATGTTTTAGTAATTCAGATCACTTGAGAGAAAAAAATAACCTGGGCGGGGGAATGTGCAAATTTTTAGAGCTTGGAGATTGCAAACGTGTGGAAATGCCGCCACCTTCTGGTGAGAAATGGGACCAGCAGGAAAAAAGCCAACAAAGACCTTCAGGATAAGCAGCTGCTTTCATTTCAAAGCAACAAGCTGCGCAACTCCAGCGCCCTCAGATACCCCGAGGTCTGCCCCTTCCGGCTGCTCTGACCACTCAGTGCGCCCTGCGCAACGTGATTGACAGGGCAACGGTCCGGTGCGTTACCTAAACTCCTCGCTCGGAAAACAGTGACCCGACCCTTCCGGAAGCTCAGGGTCCGCTCTTCCCAGCATCCTTTGCCTTCCGGCTATGCTCAGTTCCCTCCGGCCAGTCCCTCCTTGCGCGCCCATTTCGAGCCCGAATGTCAGACTCGACTTTGGGGACCTGAGAATCCAGCACATATTTTCCAGGACTAGATTCTTGGCTATGCGGGCAGGAATGGCGCAGCTGGAGGGTTACTATTTCTCGGCAGCCCTGAGCTGTACCTTTTTAGTGTCCTGCCTCCTTTTCTCTGCTTTCAGTCGGGCGCTGCGAGAGCCCTACATGGACGAGATCTTCCACCTGCCGCAGGCACAGCGCTACTGTGAGGGCCATTTCTCCCTCTCGCAGGTGGGATCCTCAACCTGTCTGCACCCTCGGACAGGCTAGAAAGGGAAGAGCTGGCCCCAGTTCTAATTTCTCCTACCTTTATCCTTAGCTCCCTCCACTCCAAACAGGAAAGGAACTGGGTAATCTTTTGTTCCTGTCTCTGAGATCTGTAAAATATTTGCTAAATGAATGAATAAACAGCAGATCTGTCTCCTAGCAAGAAAAGCTCTGGGAGATTAACTAATGGGGAACTGAGTTACTGCCCCTCTTTTTGGCTAATGATGAAAGCTATCCTAGTTTTTCTTTGCCAGTCCCGGGATTAGAGGCATTGGATTGCTTCTAGGAAATGTCAGAAAATTTCACTTTAGCTCACCTGTCAAGCATCTCACTGTGTATTTTGGGAGTCGGATAGGAGGGGGAGGGGGGAATCTTCAGCTACTAAGAAGTGACAAGTTACATTAATTCCATCCTTGGTGTTTTTAGCAACCTTCTGTTAACTAGATAAACTGGCAACCAGTGAAGTGCCAGCATGTTTGAGTATATATTTGGCTACATAGTTGTGTAGATATGGGTACAAAAACAGACATATCCTTCTCTTCTGGTGAAGTCATTGTAGAGTAGTGGTTAGAAATATAAAGTCTATAGTTAGAGAAGACCTGATTTTAAATCTTGGCACTGTTATTTACTAGTCATGTCGCTTGGAAATTTTCTGAGTTTCAGGTTACTCATCTGAAAATGACAGTAAAATTGTATCTACTATAGAGCTTGTTGCAGGATTATATACAGAGGATTTAGCACAATTCATGGCTCTCTACATTGTAGTTGTCATTATGGATCCTGTGCTTTAATCTCTTTAAACATTTTTTTCTCTAAATCCATCCGAGTTCCAGAGGGTGATTCCAGGCTTTTTAAAACTGGAGCATTTGCAATTCAATCACCAAATTACAGGCCCTCCAAAGAGTATATCTTGGAAAATAGAAACTGAGTTTAAGTTGTTGTCTGCTGGTTGCTTGTACCTTAACAATCACAAAGCAGGTACAGGGACAAAACATAAGATAAACTTTTCTTTAGAGGAGGCATCTGATTTGCTCATTTAACTGTGACTTAGGATAACTTCCCAAAATGCCTGATTATTGGTAAAGATGACATCTCTGTGTCAGTCCTATCAGTATTACCTCTTGCTTTGCTTCATTGTTGACCTTTTTTTTTAAGTGGGACCCCATGATTACTACATTACCTGGCTTATACCTGCTGTCAGTTGGAGTGGTCAAACCTGCCAGTTGGATCTTCGGATGGTCAGAACACGTTGTCTGCTCCATTGGAATGCTCAGATTTGTTAATCTTCTCTTCAGTGTTGGCAACTTCTATTTACTATATTTGCTTCTCCACAAGGTGCAACCCAGGCACAAGGTTTGTTTTCAAAATAATTTATTATATTTAAGTTTATGTACAGTCAATTCCACAATTATGGTGAATTTGTTTTATGAAATTTGGTGAAAAATGTATTTAACATTTAATATTTGTGTATCTTTTGTAAAGATAAAGCAAGTCCCCTACCCCCATTTTAGAAGATACTTGTGTTTAAATACTTGAATTACTCTTATTTATTTATAAAATCTATAAATTTTCATGAATTAAACCAGTTCAGTAAATATCTCAGTATGCTAAGCGCTGAGATTACAGAGGTAAATGACACAGTCTTTTTCTTATAAAACTTATATCTTCATTAGGGGAAACAGAGGTTACCAAGCAATTTTTTTTTATTTATTTTTTTTTTTGCGATACGCAGGCCTCTCACTGTTGTGGCCTATCCCGTTGCGGAGCACAGACTCCGGACACTCAGGCTCAGTGGCCGTGGCTCACGGGTCCAGCCGCTCCGCGGCATGTGGGATCTTCCCAGACCGGGGCACGAACCCGAGTCCCCTGCATCGGCAGGCGGACTCTCAACCACTGCGCCACTAGGGAAGCCCCCAAGCAATTTTTTATGATTTAAGAATGCAAGCCTTGGAGGTGGATTACCTGGGTTTGAATTCTATCCACTTACTAATTGTGTTACTTTGCAGGTTACCCCTTAGTGACTCCTTGTTTTCGTCAGTTAAATAGGAAAAATATAGACTGTGCCTCATAGGACTGTTCTAAAGAGTAGAAGAGCTTAATAAATGGAAGGTGCTTAGAATATTGCCTGGTATATAGTAAGGAATCAATAAATATTAATTATAATAGTTACTTTTAGCTTAAAGAGATGATTTCAATAGTGTAAATTATGAGAGAGCAATAGCTATAAAACGCTATGAGGATACAGAGAAGGAGCAGAGGAGCACTTGTTGCACCCTGACTGGGAGGGAGAGGTGTGGGTGGCATTGGATAAGGCTTCACAGAGAAGATGGTACCTGAGCTGAATCTTGATGACAGATAGGACTGTAGGATGGGAATGAATCCTGACAGGATTAACAGCATAAGCAAAAGTAGAAAGGCATTAAACAACAAGATGCAGGGAATTGCTATTTGGAATTATAAGATTATAAAGTACAGGGATGTGAGGCTGCAGAAGTCTGTAGAAGAAGGTAGGGGAGAAGTCACAAATATATTTTTATGTCATGGAAAGCATTTTAAACTTTATCTAATAGGTGATGGACAGCCCTTAATTTTAATCAAGGTAATGGCATGGTTTGGCTTGGTGATTTAGATTAACTGGATGATAGAATTCAAGGAGATAAGAATACTTTCAAATTCTACCTGAGACTATCAGCCCAAAAGAAGATGTCTAAAACTTTAGACTAGGCCCACTATTTTCAGGAAGATCCCTGTAATTTCATCATAAAATAGTAAGATCATTGTGTATAGTGGTATAAATGTTATATACATATTTATATTCTCTCTAGTGCACAGTTTTGAAGGGATATCTTTAAAAGAAATTGGTGATGATGGCTAAGTGAATGCTTATGGAAGGCACGAAGATAAGCTCACTGAAATGGAACCACCTGCACTGTGTTCCATTTGTCTCCGTGTTCCCCATAGAACTGAGGTCATTGTCTTGCACACAATAACTCCTTAACTATTTGTTGAATGATTCAAAGTATTGTAGGCTTTGACACACACATGTATTGTCTTACTGCTTTCCAAACTGCTAGGTGTAACTAAAAAGTATCAGAAAGTGCCCTTATAAATACATACTGTGTTTTTGCAAAGCCAGAAATAACATTAATGTTGAATATTTTTTTTGAATAAGAGTCAGGCAGTTTTTTGTTTTTTAGTTCATTAGCTCAGCAGAAACAGCCTATTTGTTTTATTGTGAACTATGTTTTCTCTTCTTGTAGGCTGCCTCAAGTATCCAGAGAATCTTGTCAACATTAACATTAGCAGTATTTCCCACACTCTATTTTTTTAACTTCCTTTATTATACAGAAGCAGGATCCATGTTTTTTACTCTTTTTGCCTACTTGATGTGTCTTTATGGAAATCATAAAACTTCAGCCTTGCTTGGATTTTGTGGCTTCATGTTTCGTCAAACAAATATCATCTGGGCTATCTTCTGCGCAGGAAACGTCATTGCACAAAAGTTGACTGAAGCTTGGAAAACCGAGCTACAAAAGAAGAAAGAAGAGAAGCTTCCCTCTATTAAAGGACCATTTTCAGAATTCAGGAAAATTCTTCAGTTCCTTTTGGCTTATTCCATGTCCTTTAAGAACTTGAGTATGCTTTTCCTTTTGACTTGGCCCTACATCCTTCTAATGTTTCTGTTTTGTGCTTTTGTGGTAGTTAATGGTGGAATTGTTATTGGTGACCGGAGTAGTCATGAAGCCTGCCTACACTTTCCTCAGCTATTCTACTTTTTCTCTTTTACTCTCTTTTTTTCCTTTCCTCACCTACTGTCTCTTAAGAAAATCAGGTCTTTTCTTTGCTTAGTTTGGAAACGGAGAATTCAGTTTTTTGTGATTACTTTAGTCTCCATATTTTTAGTTTGGAAATTTACTTATGCTCATAAATACTTGCTAGCAGATAATAGACATTATACATTCTATGTGTGGAAAAGAGTTTTTCAAAGATATGAAATTGTGAAATATTTGTTAGTTCCAGTTTATATATTTGCCGGTTGGAGTATCGCTGACTCATTGAAATCAAAGTCGATATTCTGGAATTTAATGTTTTTCATATGCTTATTCACCGTTATAGTACCTCAGAAACTGCTAGAATTTCGTTACTTCATTTTACCCTATGTTATTTATAGGCTTAACATACCTCTGCCACCTACATCCAGACTTGTTTGTGAGCTGGGTTGCTATGCAGTTGTGAATTTCCTAACTTTTTATATCTTTCTGAATAAAACTTTTCAGTGGCCAAATAGTCAGGACATTCAGAGGTTTATGTGGTAATATCAGAAACATGTTGAACTCTAAAAATAGACTTATTATTTAGACTATTTCCATAATGAAAACTACGTAGAAATTTTTAAATTTCTTTTAGGCACCATGGTGATCCGCAGATCACATCAGATTTTTTGTGCTTTAAATATCAGAAATATGTATTTTAAATATATATATGTGAAATATGTATATATATATACATATATATATATATATATGTATATTTATCTATCTATCTATCTATGACCCAAGGAAGTTAAATGGTAAAGAACTGAGAAAAGTTTAAGACTTGCTCCATAAGCCTGAATAATGATGGGAAAGTAAAATTATTCATAGCTATCTCATGATATTTCTTTGATACTGTTGGCCACTCAAAAAGCTTGGAAACTTTTTTGTATACAAGTTTATTTATTAATTCTCTTCAGAAAAAGTAGCAAAGTCTTTGAAAAATATTTACAAATGATTAGGTAATATTATTGATTGAAAAGTTGTTTAGCATTTTAGTAAATATAATTTCAATCATAAGGTAAAATAGACTCACATAGATAGTAAATGTTGTAAAATAGAGGCTTTTCTGTGTTTATCTAGGAATCAAATTGTTGATTTTTATTAAAAATCTAGAAATGATGAAGTCCTTTCACCGTTCCTAATATGAAATATATCATGAGCAAAGATAAATTGTATTGATAATAATACCTTTTAAAAGGGCTTTTCTTTCTGAAATACACTACTTTATCAGTTTCCTTTGGCTGCCGTAACAAATTACCACAAGTTTGGTGGCTTAAAAAAAATTTCAGAATTCTGGAGGCTGGAAGCCTAAAATTAAGATGTCAGCAGTGTTGGTTGCTTTTGGAGGCTGTAAAAGAGAATCCATTCCATGCTTCTCTCCTACCTTCTGCAGTCCATGGTGTTCCTTGGTTTATAGATGTATCACTCCAGTATCTGCCTTTGTCTTCACATGGCCTTCCTCCCATCTTCTTTCTCTTACAAGGACAATGTCTGTGGATTTAGGGCCCACCCTAATCCAGGATAATTGTGTGTTCAGATCTTTAACTTAATTATGTCTACAAAGACTCTTTTTCCATATAAGGTCATATTTACAGGTTCCAAGTTGACCTATCTTTTTGTGGGGCACTTTTTAACCCACCAAAGTTACCAAAGGAGATTTTACAATAAATTTCATAAAACTTGTAGGAAATAAATTTTTGATGAGATATTTTAAATAAAATTGCATCTTTTCAGAGAGGTTAAAAACAAGTGACTTGCAGGGTCACATAATTATAAAACTAAAAGTAACTGGTATTTGATTCCATTATCCAAAAAACGTTAGAATTTAAAGGAAGTTTAGAAATTATTTGATCTAGTCTTATTTTGTAGATTAGGGAACAAATGCTTGGGTAGGATTTGGTGGGATTAATTTTGGATTCTGTGTCTGCTATTTGGAGTACATTCATTGGGTTGTCATTCCCTAATAGAGAAGTATTATTTGGATATGCTAACATTGACATGTAAACTTAGAACTGTAACTAGAATTCATTTTTTAATCCAGTTTTACATTTGTAAACTTTTCAATAACTGTGTGAACTGTCTTAAGTGTTGGATTATGCTTTCTCTGGGTTTTAAATAATGAGTGGATTTGGAAGGTACTGTTCATTTGCAATATAAAATTATGCACAGGTAAAAATACAAGTGTAGTCTTGAGTAATAAATGCAAAGTCTGGTTTTACACACTCTTTGGGGCCAAGCTGTACTCTATTTAGTGCTTAGAAAGTAGATTGACTCTTTAGTTATAACAGTGACTGTAGGACAAATGTTTTTACCGAAACTTTTCTTTAATTAGACAAGAAAGCACACTCAAATAATTATTTTATAATGGAGATATGAAGTCAAAATTCTCCCCCAAATGTGCAATTTAGGAAAAAGAAATTTCTTATCTGATGCCATTGGTGCAAGGCTTTTGTTTTTTAGGCATATTTCTGAGACAAAAAAAAACCTTTTTCTCTCTAGTCTGGCAAGAAGGAGGAAACTATTCTACTCCATGTATTAAAGGAATCATTGTTCTAATTCATTTTTAAGTGTTGAGTCCCTGCCCTTTTAAGAGATCTTTTGGAATGCTGTGAATTAAAAGGTGCTCTACAGAGCTGCTTTTAGAAACATCCTGAAGTTATATGTGTTTTGACTCTTTTTCAAGAGTTACCAAATAGATATGTTTGATATTATTTTTTAAAAAATTAGACTTAATGATTAGAAGGTAATTCTTAAAAAAAAAAAAAAGTATTGATAAGCTAGAGACCCTGTGGGGCCTTGCAGTTATTGTTATTAAAGTCTATAAATGGGTTTTGGGGTTTTTTTTGTTTTTTGTTTTTTGCGGTACGCGGGCCTCTCACTGTTGTGGCCTCCCCCGTTGCGGAGCACAGGCTCCGGACGCACAGGCTCAGCGGCCATGGCTCACGGGCCCAGCCGCTCCGCGGCATGTGGGATCTTCCCGGACCGGGGCATGAACCCGTGTTCCCTGCATCGGCAGGCGAACTCTCAACCACTGCGCCACCAGGGAAGCCCTAAATGGGGTTATTTTAAAGAATATCATAAGATTTGGTCCGTAAGTTTTTTAGGCCCAGTAATACATCTTTTTGGACTTTTTCTACCTTGTATGAAATTCTGTAGATATAGAGTATTATCTCTATATAGCATTAGGAAGGTTCCAATGTGTTGTGTTTCCTCACATTTATATTTTCTTTTAGTGGATACCTAGAAATCTTTTCTAATGCATCTATGTATGTAAATTATTTGGAAATATTGATACAGTCATTTCTCAGTTTAAGCATAGCATGTCATTTTGGCAAGAGAAATTATGTTAGCTTTCTGGTCTCTTCCTCCTTCTTAGAGTTATTTCAGGAATGTGCTTAGCCTGTCACAACGTACCTTAATAAAAATGGCTTAATTCAGTTTATTTCTAATAAATAAATAATATAGTGTATTTCTAGTTTGAATTCAACCGCCACTGGGCTTGACATTTCTTTTTCTTTATAATTGTTTGACGACCAGGAAAGGAAAAGAAAAGAGATACGCAATTTTTATCTGTACCCTCTAAATAGTGGACTATTACTTTAGGCTCACTTTCAAGTAAAATATTTCTATAAAGAAATCAATGCAAGTTCATTAGGTTAGAGAGCATTTATTATTTTAAAAATAATTAGAATTTCGTTAAAAACAAGAAAGAAGCATCATGCAAATAATATGAATAAGTTTTATTTAATGGAAATTTAAATATGACTTAACCATGGACTAGAAAAAGCATAGGAGTTCTGTATTTGATTGTGGTTTTGGAATCGATAAAGCAAGTGGTTTAACCTTTGGTCCTCCCTTCAAATGAGAATAGTATTTGTCTTAAGTCAGTGCCATCTAGCCTTATTTCAAAAAGAACTCAACCCCTGCTGTATATCCATAAAGTTCATAAATATGTCATATAATAAATATTAAGTAAATGTATGCTGAATGAAGTTTTTTTAGTATGGAATGAAGTGAACATCCTAGAAGAAGTATGATATATAACCATAAACTAATTTCAGGAAATAAATCACATATTTGATAATGAGACATTCTAACCCTTTTGTGCCTAAGCTTCCTGACCTAGTTTTAAAATTTTTAATTTACTCTAGTGTTTAATACTTACACATGTATTTACTTGAAAATATGTGTTGTTTTTCTAATAGGATGTGATTTCAAAACTATTGCTGTTTATTTAAAATAAGAAAAATAAGTTACTATCTACCATTATAATAGCAGCAGAATTCTTGATCATTATCAAACTTTTAAGGGCAAAGAGATTTCAACCAATTATGAATAGTTTATGTTGTTTTACTTATGCTGAATTTTGCTACTTTAGGGATAACTGTTATTTAGGGTACTTTTTAATGTATTTAAATGTTGACAACAAGACAACATTTCCAATATACTAAAACCTGTATAGCTGAGAAAATTATAAAAAATGGATAAATGGAGGATATATTTGTTAACACATATTCCTAAATCCAACACTAAATTCTTTACTATTTGGAAATTATTTCTAGGATAAGAAATTTTGTCACAGTGAAGTAATCCAAAATATCCTTATATTGTGCTTTTAAAAAAATGAGCATTTGTTGAATTTAATATTACTTTAATTTGAACTCTGCACCACCATCAGACCAATAGAGATACTGTATTTTTCTGATGAGAAAAATATTACACATTGCATTGATTTTTCACTGAAACTTAAGTCATTTCAGTTCAGTTGAACCATATATGTGTGTGTATGGCATATGCAAAATGAAGAAGAGGGAGGAAAAGTAATAATGATAATTGCTATTATTTATTGAACACCTATAGTGTGCTAGGCATTATACTGGCTGATTTACAAATGCTGTCTCATTTGATCTTATTTATATGAGGCAGATGTTGATTTCTGTTTGACTGCTGGAGAAACTAAAAGTCAAACACATCAGGTAACTTGCATCAGTTAACTACTTAATAACACAGATTGGTCTGACTTCCAAGCCTTGAGTTTTTGGCTGCTACTCTGCCTCACCATGAAAGTTTTTCCTTAAGAGAAGTAGAATATGGAGAGAGAGGTGGTAATCTGTCCTTGCTCTTCAATAGCCAGACCATTCATGGCATATTATTTTTTATATTGGATGCAGTCATTTTTAGAAATGATAGAACTGTTTAAAGGAGCATGAACAGATGATGAGTGTTTATAGTTCTGTTGAAGAGAAATAGCTAAAAGAATATATAGATGTTTAACTTGGAAGAGCAGAGATCCCATAACTTTGTAAGATCTCATAGTTGAGGAATAATTCTTTGGAAGGATTGGACTATTCACACCTGTAAATCAAAGGCCAACAGATTTCAACTCATGAAAAACATACATTTTCTAATTGTTTAGTCTCTGCAGGGGAACGGGCCCAGAAAAAAAGTAAGTTTACCTATACTTTCTGGAGCCAAGATTCTGTTTATCAAGGATGCTTCAGAAGAGATTCAGATAGCAAGTAGGTAGAATAAAATGACTTTTTAAGATACCTTACAACACTGTGGTTTGAAATTCCTAAGTTTTTTATGGGTAATATTTTCTGCATTAATTGCGAAGTCATGGTGAAGTATATCTGGTGGCTTGTATGGTGACTGACATTTTAAATTTCTGAAAAAAAAAACTACTTTTAACTCTGTTCCCTTGTTTTAGAAACAAATTCGAGATACAGACTTAGTATGAGGTATTTTAGCTATAGTGCTGGACAGTACTGCTATTAAAATAATTTATTTTCTATTTTGTAATACCCGTTACATTCGTAAATAGAATGTGCTTTTATTTGAAAAGGCTTTTCGCCTTACAAATAAGTAGGGCAAGCACCATCTGTAAGATTTTTTAATGCAGTATCCACTAGGTGGTGATACTGTGCTACATTTCCAGGTGTTTTTGTACTTAAACTTATTGTCTGAGTTAACTTTTCTCTAGAGTTTTAAGTTTTGGTCCACAAAGTATTTTATAGCATCCATGTCTGTTTATTAAAATATTTTTTAAAATGTTTCCCGAATTGTATGAAGCTAAGGTAAATGTTTAAAAAGTAATTTTTGTGTTTTGTATTCATATATTTGGTGATTTAACCTAATATATCTTCCCATATGACATTCTTTTCTTCATATGGCATAGTCAAGATCTCTTCCCATAAGCAGTGAATGATGGTGAAGACAGATTTGAAAACTTATATACATTGTATCAGTCACTGTTTTAAGTGCTTTACCCACATTATCTTGTTTATGCCTCATAACAACTCTGTGGATCAGTACTGTTGTTAATATCCCCACTCTACACATTAGGAAACTGAGTAGAGTTTAAGTATTTTGTCCAAGATCACAAAATAACTGGCTGAGCTGGGATTCAAACCTGGGCAAGCCGACTCCAGAATCCATGTTAATTACTATCAATTGGTGGGGGGATGTAGGGGACAGGAGGAAGGGCACAAAGTCTGCCTTCAAATATGTAGCATTTTAGAAAGAGAAATAATCATGGAGGATGTGGTTATACTCCTTTATAGATCAGGAAAATGAAGTCTGCGTTAATTTTGGCTCTTCCAGAGGCAGATAATCTTCCATCTGCTATTGTGTCTTCCATTTCTCTTTTTGATGGTGCTTCAAAGTGATATGTATGTGTACTAGTGAATTTAATGGAGAAAAAAGAAAACAACTCAGGATTGGCGTCTTTAGCCATATTAATTTACATTGAAGTAAAGATCTGTGTTTTAATCGGAATGATTCCAGCAACCAAATGGGGGAGCATAGTTGTTTGAAAATTGATACTTAGTTTCTCCAAGGAGACTCCTATTTGGAAGCAAACTGTTGGTTAAACATGGCATACTTCGGAATTTTTCAAAACAATGTGACTGGAAAAGTTTGATCTTTTAAAAAACTCTATCAATATATATTCTAGATGCTTTTAAGTTTTGTTTTTGTCAGATACCATTCTGTAAAATGTTTTTTACTTCTAAAATTATGTTGTGGTTCATGTCATTTAAAACTGATTTTTAAGTAATCCTGTTCTTTATAAGAATGAAAGATAGACCTTTTTAAAAAGTTTGTTCAAATATTATAGTTTCATTTTGTTTGTAAATAAATTCATGTTTTATAATATTTTAAAGCTTATTATGTCTGTTTAACACATTCTCTTACTCTAGACTGGGTGCCAGTGGCTTTTTTCTTTCATTCACTCTGTGCTAGTAGCCATTTTACCCTGTCTACCACCTACCAATTCTATGCTTTGTAAGTCTTCTTTTTTTTTTTTTTAAATTGTATTGGTGTATACTTGATTTACCATGTTGTGTTAGTTTCAGGTGTACAGAAAAATGATTCAGTTATACATATATTCATTCTTTTTTAGATTCTTTTCACACTTTATAAGTCTTCTTGAAATAATAGCACTGAATAATATTTTTAAGTATAATAAGTGCCCATCATTAACCTGGATGACTATCTTCATTCTAATAATAGTGGAAGGCAGTTAAATTACTGGCTGATCATCTTGAACATGTGGAGGCTTGTATTTCTTCTAGTCCAGGTCTGTAGAAAGCTCAAAGTGTTTGCGAAACACTTTTAACTTGGCAGGACTGAAATCCCAAATTTTGATCCCTTCTGTTAAGGAGAAGAGATCCCTGCTCTGTTTTCAGACTTCCAGCTCTTGCTTTCCACTGGGCTTCTTGGAGTTTCCGCTGCTTATATGCATCTCAGAGATCAGCTGAGGACTTACACACAGATTTGGGAGTTTCTCCTCTTTGACTCCCTCCTTCTTGGGATTTCCCTTCTTAATTTATAACTACTCTAACAGCCCTAAACTGCATTCTCTCACACCTCAAATCAATGATATTGCAGTTTTCTGACTAGGGTGTGTCCTCAGGGGAAAAGTCATTATAAATGTGGATAGCACCCAGTGAGATCTTTCAG
Source organism: Orcinus orca (assembly GCF_937001465.1). Lineage (NCBI taxonomy): Eukaryota > Metazoa > Chordata > Mammalia > Artiodactyla > Delphinidae > Orcinus > Orcinus orca. The sequence goes on from NC_064569.1 coordinate 28,000,148, forward strand.
TGATTAAATCCTGTCCAGTTCTTGACTCCTTTTGTTTGTTCTTCAGGGCCTTTAAATAGACTTTTTTTTTTTTTTTTTTTTTTGTGGTATGCGGGCCTCTCACTGTCGCGGCCCCTCCCGTTGCGGAGCACAGGCTCCGGACGCGCAGGCTCAGCGGCCATGGCCCACAGGCCCAGGCGCTCCGCAGCATGTGGGATCCTCCCGGACCAGGGCACGAACCCGTGTCCCCTGCATCGGCAGGCGGACTCCCAACCACTGTGCCACCAGGGAAGCGCTTTTTTTTCTTTTTAAGTTAAACAATCTGTGGAACAGTTAATATGATAAAAGTTCCTCTGCCATTACCTGCCTAGGAATCATCTTGATTATAGTTGTATAGTCTCTCTGTTTATGTATAGGAAGTTGGGGTTGTTACTTTTGAAGAGCTAAAAAAGCGTTCCTAAAATAAGTTTAGGTGGGGGCAGTAAGTTTTTAGAATATTGACTTCTAATATAGTCCTCTAATATAGTAAATCATAGTATTTGTAATTAAATCCAATGACCTTTTAAGGGTCTCTTATGTGAAAATGTTATCAAGAAATACAAAAGAAACAGACTTCCAGGCAAGAAGAGCTCACCTTCCAACTGAGAAGTCTTTGGAAAAAAAAGCTTTCCCACGTCAATTGGAATGATGGATGGTTGCTCTGTGTTCAACGGCCAAATAGGAGGGAATGGCCTGCTAGAGTGCATGGAAAGGCTGGTTTCCCTTTTAGGAAATGAAAGTGTTTATCACAAGATGGATGAGAGCACAGGGTTGTTTCCATGTCTGGGACTTAACCCAAGGACCTGAAGCAGGTCGTGGGTTACTTCACAGACTAGTACCACTAGAGTTGGGGTAAGCTACGTTGAGTCTTTTTTCAAGAATGAGTCGCTAACGGATAGTAGTAGCAAAGTCCTCATTAAAATGTATACAACGAGGGACTTCCCTGGCAGTCCGGTGGTTAAGACTTTGTCTTACAATGCAGGGGGTACAGATTCAATCCCTGGATGGGGAGCTAAGATCTCACATGCCTCACAGCCCAAAACCCCAAACATAAAAAACAGAAGCAATATTGTAACAAATTCAATAAAGACTAAAAATGGTCCACATCAAAAAAAAAATGTATACAACAGTTTCCCCTTAGTCAGCAGAAGATCTTTCAACATACCACAAACACAAAGTTTCTCTAATAGTGTTCCTTTTGTGAAGGGAATTTAAACGTTTTCTATGATGTATGAAGTGATTTGATCCCAAAAGCTGTAAATCTGACACTTGTACTACCAGTGTGCTGTTGAGCTAAATAACGTGAGCCAACAACCACTGGAAGTTAAAGATTTGTAGATGGTATTGCTAAGCATGCGTCTCCTGTAAGGAGTGTTTCTTATGGTACATAAGAAAAAAACTACTCCACAGTATGTCCATTCACTAAGTGGAAGGTGTCCATGAAGTGTGAAGCAGGAAGTATTACAGATCTCTGATACTGCATTTTGTAGAGGTATTTGAAAGCCAAGTGAAGCTCTGTGTTTGAAAGGTGAATTGGATGTAAAAGCCTTTCAAATACAGGTTAAGGCTTTTTTCACATAGAGAAAATGTATGTGTGTCCTACAAGCCAGAGGAACAAAGTTTCAAAGAGATTGGGCTTTCAGGGCATGGAACTTGTCACATACCAAACAGGTGAAGGAGCTCATTAAATGGGGGAGAGACCCACACCCTTACCATTGTATATATTACCAGTAGCTCTGTGGAGCTCTCTCCGGGTTGGAGGATGGAGAGAAGTGAAGCCTTATCAGAGGACATGGAAAGTCTAGTATCACGTTTAGAAAATGGTTCTGTTTCTCACAAGCTGGGATGAGACAACTTTTAGGCATGGGGTTGTTTCCCTGTCTGGAATGTCTCCCTGTCTTCAACCTGAGCACTCTAAGCGGTCCAATAACCATTTCACAGACTAGTACCACTAGTGCTGGCATAGGCTGCTTTGAAACCTGTTGGAGAAACAACCACATGAGAATGGAAGCAATCAGGCCTCTGTCACCTGTATACCATGAAGATTGTCTGCATGCACCAGAAGATCTTTTTAACAAGTCACCAGCACAGAGCCTTTCAGTGTTCTTTGTGTGACAGGAAGTTCTCACTTGAGTGTCATCTATATAGAGGTAGCATGACCTGTCCATTAACTTGTAAATCAAGCATGAACCATCCCACGTGGTGATGAGCTAAACGAGGTGTGCTCCCTTCAACTCGAAGGGAAAGCTTTTGCAATGGCATGGTTAAACGTGTTTCAAGATAGATAATGGACACTGTTGTTGCTTACCTCAGGAAACGACTCTTATGGCCTGATTTCACTCAGGGGAAGATGTGCTGGAAGTGGCAGCATGGGGTATATTGTTGAGGAGCTCTGGGATATTGCTCTTTCCAGAGGGTCCTGATGGTAGGTTAGCTCCTGTCTTCTAAAGGTGAAAGGGATTCCTGGTCTTTCAGCTAAAGATGAGACTTCCTTCCCCGACAGCAAATGTATGTGCTTCTTGCAAGGTAGAGGGATGTGGGTTTCTAGGGACTGATTGTTCGTGCAGCTGGGGAACTTGTCCCGAGGGGTTAGGAGTATCTAGGGTAATGGGGGAGGGACATGCAAAAGGAATCTTTCTGACAGTTCATGGAAAGCTACTCCTGTAGCACTGTGTGCCAAAGCTCAAGATTAGTAAAGCCTCTCAGAGTGTATGGGAAGGCTTGTTTCCCATTTAGGAAACACATGTATCTCACAAGCTACATGGGAGCACTTTTCTCTACAGCAAAGTTGCAATGCCCTGGACTTCACCCTCTGTCTGAAACCCCTAAGGTTTTATTTCTTAGGCTAGTAACACGAGTGTTTGTACAGGTGCCTCTGCGTCACTCTTCCAAACAGGTACACACGAGTGAATCCAAGCAATGTACCCAGTAACCCGTACAAAATGACGAGTTTCCCCTTTGCCATCAGATCTCTTTGCCACAAAGTAACTGGCACACGAGGTTTCTAACAGGGTTCTCTCTGTGAAGGGAAAGGAGGACTGGTGTGTGAACCATAGTCAGTAGCAATGTGTACGGCAAAATTTTAAACCTAGCTTTGGCCGTTCTTATGTGATGGTGATCTTATGCCGAAGGTACTCCATGGAATTGGGTGGCGAAGCCTTTGAGAGGGCCCATTGAAACATGTTTCTTACCTATGAAATTTAACCAGTTTATTCACATAAGATAGGACAAGGATGGAATCTGTTCTTTCACTGAGTGGAAGAGGTAGGTACATGAAGGGTGAAGCTTGTGGTATCTTGTTTTAGAGCTCTGTCATACTGCTGTTTCTAGATGTACATTCCAGGGACGTTAAGCTCTGAGTTGTAAAGGTGAAGCAGATTGAAAGCATTTCAGGTACAGGCTAAGGCTTCTTTCCCATAAGGAAAAAGTACATGTTCCTTCTATGCTGGACGAGTCACCTCCCTGATGCTCTCAGGGAATGGGATATTGACAGAGGATTTAGAGTACCTCATGCAGTGCGAGAGAGCCATGAACAAATAAGAGTTCTCACGTCGAGTGGAATGCTGGATGGAGGCTCTGTGTTCCACAGCCAAATAGGAGGGGATGGCCTGCCCGACTGCATGGAAAGGCTGGGCTCCCGTTTAGGAAATGGTTGTGTTGCTCACAAGCTGGGTGAGAGCACAGAGTGGTTTCCATGCCTGGAACTTAACCGAAGTGCCTGAAGCAGGGAGGGGTTTGCTTCACAGACTAGAACCACTAGAGTTGGGGTAGGTGATGTTGAGGCTTTCTTCAAGAATGCATCCCTCATGGAGAATAGTAGTGTAACAGGGAAGAGCCAAATCTGACTACATGTAGGATCTGTTTATTTTACTTTAAGATTTGCTTCCCACTGCGGTTGTTCACTAAAAAGACACTGTTTATACATAATAGCCTGCCTTGTGGAACCCTGCCCCTCTGCCTGAATGTTAAACCAAAGTGCCTATGTTCAGGGAAACATCCAGACCCTGTCCACCTGTGGATGGCTACAAGAAAGAAATTAACACATCCCCTCCCCGAGGCTGGCCATTCCAGGGGATATTTGCAAAACTTAAGGCCATTTTACTTTACTTCCTCATTTCCTCCCACTCTCTGGGCTATAATAAAAACTGGAATCCAAACCCTGATAAGATGGTTACTTTGAGACATTAGTCTGCAAGCTTCTCACTCTGCCAGCTTTCTGAATAAAGTCGTATTCCTTGCCTCAACGCCTCGTCTACAATTTATTGGCATGTTGTGCGGCAAGCAAAGCGAGCTTGGACTCTGTAACAGTAGCGAAGTCCTCCCTAAACGTATACAAGGAAAAGTATCCCCTTAGTCAGCAGGCGATCGTTCGCACCAGCACAAATTTTCTCTAACAGTCCTCCTTCTGGGAAGGGAATTTATCCCTTTTGTGTGCCGTATGTAGTGATTGGCTCCCAAGACATGTTAATCTAGCCTTTGTGTTTTCCATGCTCTGTGGAGCTAAACCAGGCGCGCCCAAATCTATTAGAAGGCAAAGGCATGAGGACGGCATCGTTAAGCATGTTTCTCATGTGAGGAATGTGGCCCATTATTTCTTGCCGTACTTAAGAAAAAACGACTCCGCGCTGAGTCTTTTCACTCGGTGGAAGGCATCCTTGAAGTGCGAAGAAGGGACTATCACTGTGTGTGTAAGAGACCTGTGAGACTGCCCTTTGGGGAGGTATTTTGAAAGCTAAGCAAAGCTCTGTGTTCCAACGGCATATCTATTGTGAAGGCCTTTCAAATCCAGGTGAAGTTTTCTTTCCCATACAGAAAGTGAATATGAGTCCTACACACCAGAGGAACAAAGTTTCTTAAAGACTGGGCTTTCAGCATATGAACCCAGAGATAAACCCATGCACATATAGTCACCATATCTTTGATAAAGGAGGCAAGAATATACAGTGGAGAAAAGACAGCCTTTTCAATAAGTGGTGCTGGGAGAACTGGACAGGTACATGTAAAAGCATGAAATTACAACACTATCTAACACCATACACAAAAATAAACTCAAAATGGATTAAAGACCTAAATGTAAGGCGAGACACTATCAAACTCTTAGAGGAAAACATAGGCAGAACCTCTATGACATAAATCACAGCAAGATCCTTTTTGACCCACCTCCTAGAGAAATGGAAATAAAAACAAAAATAAACAAATGGGACCTAATGAAACTTCAAAGCTTTTGCACAGCAAAGGAAACCATAAACAAGACCAAAAGACAACACTCAGAATGGGAGAAAATATTTGCAAATGAAGCAAATGACAAAGGAGTAATCTCCAAAATTTATAAGCAGCTCATGCAGCTCAATAACAAAATAACAAACAACACAATCCTGAATGGGCAGAAGACATAAATAGACATTTCTCCAAAGAAGATATACAGACTTCCAACAAACATATGAAAGAATGCTCAACATCATTAATCATTAGAGAAATGCAAATCAAAACTACAATGAGATATCATGTCACACCAGTCAGAATGGCCATCATCAAAAAATCTAGAAACAACAAATGCTGGACAAAGTGTGGAGAAAAGGGAACACTCTTGCACTGTTGGTGGGAATGTAAATTGATACAGCCACTATGGAGAACAGTATGGAGGTTCCTAAAAAAACTACAAATAGAACTACCATATGACCCAGCAATCCCACTACTGGGCATATACCCTGAGAAAACCATAATTCAAAAAGAATCATGTACCAAAATATTCATTGCAGCTCTATTTACAACAGCCATGACATGGAAGCAACCTAAGTGTCCATCAACAGATGAATGGATAAAGAAGATGAGGCACATATATACAACAGAATATCACTCAGCCATAAAAAGAAACAAAATTTAGTTATTTGTAGTGAGGTGGATGGACCTAGAGTCTGTCATACAGAGTGAAGTAAGTCAGAAAGAGAAAGACAAATAACATATGCTAACACATATGTATGGAACTTAAGAAAAAATAAACTGTCATGAAAAACCTAGGGGTAAGAAAGGAATAAAGACACGGACCTACTAGAGAATGGACTTGAGGATATGAGGAGGGGGAATGGTAAGCTGTGACAAAGCGAGAGAGAGGCATGGACATATATACACTACCAAACATAAGGTAGATAGCTAGTGGGAAGCAGCCGCATAGCACAGGGAGATCAGAGCAGCGCTTTGTGACCGCCTGGAGGAGTGGGATAGGGAGGGTGGGAGGGAGGGAGATGAAAGAGGGAAGAGATATGGGATCATATGTATATGTATAACTGATTAACTTTGTTATAAAGCAGAAACTAACACACCATTGTAAGGCAAAAAAAAAAAAAAAAAAAAAGAGACAGGGTGGTCTCAATTCCTTCCTACTAGCTCCTCCCAAAGCGCACTTTAGTTAATGGGCAAACTAAACTTGACCTCTACCCTCAAGGTAAGGTCCAGGTTTTCCAATCAGCAAAGTTTGGTGTGCAGCTGTTTCCATGAAGCCTGAGTCAATGGAGTGCTTTAGTTCTAGACTGCAAAGGGCTGTGTTTCCACATTTCAAATCTAGAGAGTGGAGGCCTCAAGGCTGCCTGAAAAACACTCATGTTTCACATCTTTAAGTCACTTCTAGGAATGCCTCCGTGAAGAAAATTGAGCTTGCTCGTAAGAAGCCTTGAGGTCTCCATTGCATGGTAGGAGGTCATCCGACGACCCTCCCTAGCAAGAGGGGGAAGAGAACGTGACCCCAAGCCTCATGAGAATCCCCAGAGTTTCCCATCTGCAAAGTGTGGAGTGAGCCGCCTCCGTAAAGACTGAGTCGATCGAGGGGTGCAAGTCCTATATGGTATTTGCAGGCTGAAGACACTCGCGTTGAATTTCATTTCCGAGAGAGAGCATGTGTCCCGTGAGTCCCTAGTGTGTCTTTTAAGTAACAAAAAGTGAAAGAGAAAGTAGGCTTCAACTCTTCCTACGAAGAGGGAAGGGAGCTGAAGTGTGTCCCTTCTTGGCGTACCTCTTTTTCTACAGCTTTATAACAGCCCAGGGGACACAGTAGTGGACAGTCACTTTCAGCACGGCTCTACCTTGGTAAAGGCCAAGGAGTTGAACTGACACATTCCCTGAGACTAAGATACATCATGGGTACTCATTCCTGTTGTATGTCCACAAGGTAGGGGAAGTAGACTTCTGGCCCAGCGTAAGAAAAGGTACAGAAATACCGGTAACAATGGGAAGAATTTGGCATGCCTAAGTACCCTAGGCCTGGCTAGGTGATTACATGGTGACGCTCTGCCCTGCATGCAGTAGTCAGATGTCCAATGTGTCATTATGGAAAGGCCCAGTGTGTCCCAAAGTCTCCAGGAATAAGTCAGAGAGTGCTGGTAAAGGCGCTGTGGGGTCAAGGTGGTAATTAGAAAATGTCGGGAAAAGCCACTTTTCCTCTCTTAGGAAGTGACTTGGTTGCTGCTTCAAAGCTGGCTGAAAAACACACTGCCCATTCGGCTTCACTCCACAAATTCCTTTGTGAGGCACAGTGAGTGTTCCGGAATGAAACCAGGTGGTGGCGATTCTTTACCACGAGCCCATCCCACAGCATTCCGTAGGTAAACTTCCAAGAGTACCTAACCTCTGGTCTCGGGGTAAGGTGCACTTTTTCCCATCTCCCAAATTGGGGGTGCACCAGTGTCCTGGAAGCCTTAGTCAATGGACTGCTTTAGCTCTAGTATGCCTCACGTGGCCTAGGACCTCGCGTCTATCACGTCTTTCACTGGAGGGCACTGTATACCAGAAGCGTGCTGAGCACCATCGAGGGACAAGCAGCTCTGGGAACAACCCTCTCTCTGCAGTTTGAAGAACCAGGAGTGGCTTTCTACTTTGGATGGGTAACGTTCCTCACCCTTCAAACAACCTCAGGAAGACGGATCTAGGAGGCTTTCTTTCAAGGGCAGAGAACTGAGCTGCACGGCAAAAAGCCACCGGGCTTCCAATTCAGTTGCGAACCTCATGCCTGACATCTCTCTGGTGGAAGCGGAAACCTGGCTATGGGTCCAACACAAAAGTAAGCAGAGATATACTCGGAGCCATGCTAGGCCGTGGAACTTCCAACACACCTACGCCTAATGTGGGCACTTAGATGATTATGCAATGCACCACACTGAGAGCACGCTGCTCCAAAAGTGTCATCGGGGAAGGGTGAAGTTTGTCCACAGTGTCTCCAGTAGCTGGTCAGAAGAGGGATGAAAATGTGCAGTGTGATCCATTAGGCACAAGGTGAGCCAGGGAAAGGCAGTAATACCCATTCCAAAACTAGATAGTGGAGGCACCAAGGCTGCTTGAAAAACATTCCTGTTGCACAGCTTTTATTCACTTCCAGGAATGCCTCAGTGAAGAAGAGTGAGTTTCCTGGGAAGAAGCCACGAAGTTTCCAGTGCTTCTTGAGAGCTCCTCTGATGCGCCTCCCTACCTAGAGTGTGAAGAGAAGGTGACCACAAGCCTGCAGGGAAGCCGCAGAGTTTCCCATCAGCAGACCTTTGGGTGCAGCCTGCTCAAGAAACACTGAGTCCATCCAGTGCTGTAACTCCTGTATGCTTTTTATAGGCTAATGACAGTCGTGTATAAAATCATTTCCCAGAGAGAACATCTGTCCTGTGATTCCCTAGTGTGGCTTTTAAGTAACAGAACGGGAACCCGACTGATGGTATCACCTCTATCTATGCAGGTAGAAAGGTAATGAACTGTTTTCTTGCATGCGCAGCTTGCTTTCTAGAGCTTTACAGCAGCCTCGGGGAAGCAATTCTAGCCAGTCTTATGTTCACGTGGCACTCCTTTGTGCCGCCGCCTGTGTTGCACTGAAATAATGCCAGTGAATAAGGTACATCCTGGGTGTTTATACCTTCGGTATCTCTACCATGAAGGGAAGGTAGTCTTTCGGCCCAGCGAGAAGAAAGAACTCAACTACCGGGAAGAATTTGAGGCATTTGGACCTTCCGAAGTCCCCTAAGCCTGACTGTGTCATTATAGGGCAATGCTATGGTTCGCATGTCTTAGAACTTTCATGTGGAAATTTTAAGAGTTATCAAACTGGTTGTTCTCTGTCAAAATTACTGAACCATTCTTAAAACTTTTATTAATTAACTTATTTTATAAGATGAGGAAGATCTCTGAAAGGGAAGGCTTGTAGGATCTTAGTTCCCTGACCAGGGACTGAACCTGGGCCATGGCAGAGAAAGCCCAGAATCCTAACCATTAGGCAACCAGGGAACTCCCAAGAGGAGCTATTTTCAAGCCAACCCTAACCATATTTCTTCCTTCTACCTTTCTCTTAATTTGTAGGTCAATGACAACTAACTCTTTAACTAATAGGAAATCTTATCTATATGAAATCAACTTATCTAAATACATTAGGAATGTCCAACATTCATGTTTCATGGGAATTAAATTAGTGAATAACTTGTGTGATGAGAAAATTCTTATGTTATGGCCACTGTTGCTTTAAAACTAAATGATTGGGGGGGACCTTGAAGATGGCGGAAGAGTAAGACGCGGAGATCACCTTCCTCCCCACAGATACACCAGAAATACATCTACACGTGGAACAACTCCTACAGAACACCTACTGAAGGCTGGCAGAAGACGTCAGACCTCCCAAAAGGCAAGAAACTCCCCACGTACCTGGGTAGGGCAAAAGGAAAAAAAAAAGAAAAAACAGAGACAAAAGAATAGGGACGGCACCTGCACCAGTGGGAGGGAGCTGTGAAGGAGGAAAAGTTTCCACACACTAGGAAGCCCCTTCGCGGGCGGAGACTGTGGGAGGCGGAGGGGGGAGCTTCGAAGCCGCGGAGGAGTGCACAGCAACAGGGGTGCGGAGAGCAAAGCGGGGAGATTCCCGCACAGAGGATCGGTGCCGACCGGCACTAACCAGCCCGAGAGGCTTGTCTGCTCACCCGCCGGGGCGGGCGGGGCTGCGAGCTGAGGCTCTGAGGCTTGGGTTTCGGTTTCGGACGGAGCGCAGGGAGAGGACTGGGCTTGGCGGCTTGAACATAGCCTGAAGGGGTTAGTGCACCACGGCTAGCCGGGAGGGAGTCCGGGGAAAAGTCTGCACCTGCCGAAGAGGCAAGAGACTTTTTCTTCCCTCTTTGTTTCCTGGTGCGTGAGGAGAGGGGTTTAAGAACGCTGTTTAAAGGAACTCCAGAGACGGGCGCGAGCCTCGGCTAAAAGCGCGGACCCCAGAGACGGGCGGGAGACGCTAAGGCTGCTGCTGCAGCCACCAAGGGGCCTGTGTGTGAGCACAGGTCACTCTCCACACCCCTCTTCCCCGGAGCCTGTGCAGCCCGCCACTGCCAGGTTCACGGAATCCAGGGACAACTTCCCCGGGAGAACGCACGGCGGGCCTCAGGCTGGTGCAAAGTCACGCCGGCCTTTGCCGCCGCAGGCCTGCCCCGCACTCCGTGCCCCTCCCTCCCCGCCGGCCTGAGTGCGCCAGAGCCCCCGAATCATCGGCTACTTTAACCCCGTCCTGTCTGAGCAAAAAACAGACGCTCTCCAGCGACCTACACGCAGAGGCAGGGCCAAATCCAAAGCTGAGCCCCTGTGACCTGTGAGAACAAAGAGAAAGGGAAATCTCTCCTACCAGCCTCAGAAGCAGCGGATTAAAGCTCCACAATCAACTTGATATACCCTGCATCTGTGGAATACCTGAATAGACAACCAATCATCCCAAATTAAGGAAGTGGACTTTAGGAGCAAGATCTATGATTTTTTTCCCTTTTCCTCTTTTTGTGAATGTGTATGTGTATGCTTCTGTGTGAGATCTTGTCTGTATAGTCTTGCTTCCACCGTTTGTCCTAGGGTTCTATCCGCCCATGGTTTTTTTAAAAATTTTTTTCTTAATAATCAATTTTAATAACGTTATTATACTTTACCTTCTTTCTTTCTTTCTTTCTTTCCTTCCTTCCTTCCTTCCTTTAGACAATGAATCATCCCAAATTGAGGAGGTGGTCTCTGAGAGCAAGATTTATGATTTTTCCCCCTTTACCTCTTTTAGTGAGGGTGTATGTGTATGCCTCTGTGTAAGATTTTGTCTGTATAGCTTTGCTTCCAACATTTGTCCTAAGGTTCTATCCGTCCCTTTTTTTTTTCTAAATAAGAATTTTTTAATTCAATAACTTTATTATACCTTATTTTATTTTTACTGTATCTTCTTTCTTTCTGTCTTTTTTCTTCTTTCCCTCCTTCCTTCCTTCCTCCCTCCCTCCATCCCTCCTTTCTTTCCTTCTTGCCTTCTTTCCTTCTTTGCTTCTTTCTTTCTTTCTTTCTTCCTTCCTTCCTTCCTTCCCTCCTTTCCTTCTTTCTTTCCTCATACTTCTACTAATTCCCTCTACTTTTTCTCCCTTTTATTCTGAGCCGTGTGGATGAAAGTCTCTTGGTGCTCCAGCCAGGAATCAGGGCTCTGCCTCTGAGGTAGGAGAGCCAACTTCAGGACACTGGTCAACAAGAGACCTCCCAGCTCCACATAATATCAAACGGCGAAAATCTCCCAGAGACCTCCATTTTAACACCAGCACCCAGCTTCACTCAACGACCAGCAAGCCACAGTGCTGGACAACCTATGCCAAACAACTAGCAAAACAGGAACACAACCCCACCCAATAGCAGAGAGGCTGCCTAAAATCATAATAAGGCCACAGACACCCCAAAACACACCACCAGACGTGAACCTGCCCACTAGAGAGACAAGATCCAGCCTCATCCACCACAACACAGGCACTAGTCCCCTCCACCAGGAAGCCTACACAACCCACTGAACCAACCTTAGCCACTGGAGACAGACATCAAAAACAGGAGGAACTACGAACCTGCATCTGCAAAAAGGAGACCCCAAACACAGTAAGATAAGTGAAATGAGAAGACAGAAAAACACACAGCAGATAAAAGAGCAAGATAAAAATGCACCAGACCTAACAAATGAAGAGGAAATAGGTAGTCTACCTAAAAAAGTATTTAGAATAATGATAGTAAGGATGATCCGAAATCTTGGAAATAGAATGGACAAAATGCAAGAAACAGTTAACAAGGATCTAGAATGCACCACCTGCCAAGCAACGATGAACAACACAATAAATGAAATTAAAAGTACTCTAGATGGGATCAATAGCAGAATAACTGAGGCAGAAGAATGGATAAGTGACCTGGAAGTTAAAATAGTGGAAATAACTACTGCAGAGCAGAATAAAGAAAAAAGAATGAAAAGAACTGAGGACAGTCTCAGAGACCTCTGGGACAACATTAAATGCACCAACATTCGAATTATAGGGGTTCCAGAAGAAAAAGAGAAAAAGAAAGGGACTGAGAAAATATTTGAAGAGATTATAGTTGAAAACTTCCCTAATATGGGAAAGGAAATAGTTAATCAAGTCCAGGAAGCACAGAGAGGCCCATACAGGATAAATACAAGGAGAAATACGCCAAGACACATATTAATCAAACTGTCAAATATTAAATACAAAGAAAGCATATTAAAAGCAGCAAGGGAAAAACAACAAATAACACATAAGGGAATCCCCATAAGGTTAACAGCTGATCTTTCAGCAGAAACCCTACAAGCCAGAAGGGAGTGGCAGGACATACTGAAAGTGATGAAGGAGAAGAACCTGCAGCCAAGACTACTGTACCCAGCAAGGATCTCATTCAGTTTTGATGGAGAAATTATAACCTTTACAGACAAGCAAAGGCTGAGAGAGTTCAGCACCACCAAACCAGCTTTACAACAAATGCTAAAGGATCTTCTCTAGGCAAGAAACACAAGAGAAGGAAAGGACCTACAATAACAAACTCAAAACAATTTAGAAAATGGGAATAGGAACATACATATCGATAATTACCTTAAATGTAAATGGACTAAATGCTCCCACCAAAAGACACAGATTAGCTGAATGGATACAAAAACAAGACCCTTATATATGCTGTCTACAAGAGACCCACTTCAGACCTAGAGACACATAGAGACTGAAAGTAAGGGGATGGAAAAAGATATTCTATGTAAATGGAAACCAGAAGAAAGCTGGAGTAGCAAATCTCATATCAGACAAAATAGACTTTAAAATAAGGACTATTAAAAGAGACAAAGAAGGACACTCCATAATGATCAAGGGATCGATCCAAGAAGAAGATATAACAATTGTAAATATTTATGCACCCAACATAGGAGCACCTCAGTACATAAGACAAATGCTAACAGCCATAAAAGGGGAAATTGACAGTAACACATTCATAGTAGGGGACTTAAACACCCCACTTTCACCCATGGACAGATCATACAAAATGAAAATAAATAAGGAAACACAAGCTTTAAATGATACATTAAACAAGATGGACTTAATTGATATTTATAGGACACTCCATCCAAAAACAACAGAATACACATTTTTCTCAAGTGCTCATGGAACATTCTCCAGGATAGATCATATCTTGGGTCACAAATCAAGCCTTGGTAAATTTAAGAAAATTGAAATCGTATCAAGTATCTTTTCTGACCACAACGCCATGAGACTAGATATCAATTACAGGAAAAGATCTGTAAAAAATACAAACACATGGAGGCTAAACAATGCACTACTTAATAATGAAGGGATCACTGAAAATATTAAAAAGGGAATAAAAATATACCTAGAAATAAATGACAATGGAGACAAAACGACCCAAAACCTATGGGATGCAGCAAAAGCAGTTGTAAGGGGGAAGTTTATAGCAATACAAGCCCACCTTAAGAAGCAGGAAACATCTCGAATAAACAACCTAAGATTGCACCTCAAGCAATTAGAGAAACAAGAACAAAAATACCCCAAAGCTAGCAGAAGGAAAGAAATCATAAAAATCAGATCAGAAATAAATGAAAAAGAAATGAAGGAAACAATAGCAAAGATCAATAAAACTAAAAGCTTGTTCTTTGAGAAAATAAACAAAATAGATAAACCACTAGCCAGACTCACCAAGAAAAAAAGGGAGAAGACTCAAATCAATAGAATTAGAAATGAAAAAGGAGAAGTGACAACTGACACTGCAGAAATACAAAAGATCATGAGAGATTACTACAACCAACTCTATGCCAATAAAATGCACAATCTGGAAGAAATGGACAAATTCTTAGAAATGCACCACCTGCCAAGACTGAATCAGGAAGAAATAGAAAATATGAACAGACCAATCACAAGCACTGAAATTGAAACTGTGATTAAAAATCTTCCAACAAAGAAAAGCCCAGGACCAGAGGGCTTCACAGGCGAATTCTATCAAACATTTAGAGAAGAGCTAACACCTATCCTTCTCAAACTCTTCCAAAATATAGCAGAGGGAGGAACACTCCCAAATTCATTCTACGAGGCCACCATCACCTTGATACCAAAACCAGACAAGGATGTCACAAAGAAAGAAAACTACAGGCCAATATCACTGATGAACATAGATACAAAAATCCTCAACAAAATACTAGTAAACAGAATCCAACAGCACATTAAAAGGATCATACACCATGATCAAGTGGGGTTTATTCCAGGAATGCAAGGATTCTTCAATATAGGCAAATCTATCAATGTGATACACCACATTAACAAATTGAAGGAGAAAAACCATATGATCATCTCAATAGATGCAAAGAAAGCTTTTGACAAAATTCAACACCCATTTATGATAAAAACCCTGCAGAAAGTAGGCATAGAAGGAACCTTCCCCAACATCATAAAGGCCATATATGACAAGCCCACAGCAAACATCATCCTCAATGGTGAAAAACTGAAAGCATTTCCTCTAAGATCAGGAACAAGACCAGGTTGCCCACTCTCACCACTCTTATTCAACATAGTTTTGGAAGTTTTAGCCACAGCAATCAGAGAAGAAAAGGAAATAAAAGGAATCCAAATCGGAAAAGAAGAAGTAAAGCTGTCACTGTTTGCAGATGAAATGATACTATACATAGAGAACCCTAAAGATGCTACCAGAAAACTACTAGAGCTAATCAATGAATTTGGTAAAGTGGCAGGATACAAAATTAATGCACAGAAATCTCTGGCATTCCTATACACTAATGATGAAAAATCTGAAAGTGAAATCAAGAAAACACTCCCATTTACCATTGCAACATAAAGAATAAAATATCTAGGAATAAACCTACCTTAGGAGACAAAAGACCTGTATGCAGAAAAGTATAAGACACTGATGAAAGAAATTAAAGATGATACAAATAGATGGAGAGATATACCATGTTCTTGGATTGGAAGAATCAACATTGTGAAAATGACTCTACTACCCAAAGCAATCTATAGACTCAATGCAATCCCTATCAAAATACCACTGACATTTTTCACAGAACTAGAACAAAAAATTTTGCAATTTGTATGGAAACACAAAAGACCCTGAATAGCCAAAGCAATCTTGAGAATGAAAAAAGGAGCTGGAGGAATCAGGCTCCCTGACTTCAGACTATACTACAAAGCTACAGTAATCAAGATGGTATGGTACTGGCACAAAAACAGAAAGATAGATCAATGGAACAGGATAGAAAGCCCAGAGATAAACACATGCACATATGGACACCTTATCTTTGATAAAGGTGGCAGGAATGTACAGTGGAGAAAGGACAGCCTCTTCAATAAGTGGTGCTGGGAAAACTGGACAGTACATGTAAAAATATGAGATTAGATCACTCCCTAACACCATACACAAAAATAAGCTCAAAATGGATGAAAGACCTAAATGTAAGGCCAGAAACTATCAAACTCTTAGAGGAAAACATAGGCAGAACACTCTATGACATAAATCACAGCAAGATCCTTTTTGACCCACCTCCTAGAGTAATGGAAATAAAAACAAAAATAAACAAATGGGATCTAATGAAACTTCAAAGCTTTTGCACAGCAAAGGAAACCATAAACAAGACCAAAAGACAACCCTCAGAATGGGAGAAAATATTTGCCAATGAAGCAACTGACAATGGATTAATCTCCAAAATTTACAAGCAGCTCATGCAGCTCAATAACAAAAAAACAAACAACCCAGTGCAAAAATGGGCAGAAGACCTAAATAGACATTTCTCCAAAGAAGATATACAGACTGCCAACAAACACATGAAAGAGTTCTCAACATCATTAATCATTAGATAAATGCAAATCAAAACTACAATGAGATATCATGTCACACCAGTCAGAATGGCCATCATCAAAAAATCTAGAAACAATAAATGCTGGAGAGGGTGTGGAGAAAAGGGAACACTCTTGCACTGCTGGTGGGAATGTGAATTGGTTCAGCCACTATGGAGAACAGTATGGAGGTTCCTTAAAAAACTACAAATAGTATTACCATATGACCCAGCAATCCCAGTACTGGGCATATCCCCTGAGAAAACCATAATTTAAAAAGAGTCATGTACCAAAATGTTCATTGCAGCTCTATTTACAATAGCCCGGAGATGGAAACAACCTAAGTGCCCATCATCGGATGAATGGATAAAGAAGATGTGGCACATATATACAATGGAATATTACTCAGCCATAAAAAGAAACGAAATTGAGCTATTTGTAATGAGGTGGATAGACCTAGAGTCTGTCATACAGAGTGAAGTAAGTCAGAAAGAAAAAGACAAATACCATATGCTAACACATATATATGGAATTTAAGAAAAAAAATGTCATGAAGAACCTAGGAATAAGGCAGGAATAAAGACGCAGACCTACTAGAGAACGGACTTGAGGTTATGGGGAGGGGGAAGGGTGAGCTGTGACAGGGCGAGCGAGAGTCATGGACATATACACACTAACAAACGTAGTAAGGTAGATAGCTAGTGGGAAGCAGCCGCATGGCACAGGGATATTGGCTCGGTGCTTTGTGACAGCCTGGAGGGGTGGGATAGGGAGGGTGGGAGGGAGGCAGACGCAAGAGGGAAGACATATGGGAACATACGTATATGTATAACTGATTCACTTTGTTATAAAGCAGAAACTAACACACCATTGTAAAGCAATTATACCCCAATGAAGATGTTAAAAAAAAAAAATCTAAATGATTGAATCTTTAGCTCAGTTTGCTTTTGTTCTTTCCATGGTGAGAGCTCAGTAGTCATCTTTCTCTTAGATTTCAGACATTAGATTTTCAGATCTCAGAGCATCTCCAAGCCCTGGGAAGTAAGAACAATGGCAGATGATGGGGTTGAAGGTGGTTTAATAAGGTATAAAGCAAGCAACCACCTTATCTTTTGACATTTGAAAGTGTTTCCTCTAAAACTATTCAGAAGTCTGTGATGGGAATCAAAACAAGTATCTCTTTAGTAATAATCTTAGTACAATCATTATGTTATGAGATATCTGTGTATTATGTTAGTATACTTTGATTAGAAATAAATATTTCCATTCAGTAGAATAGTTATTGGAGGTCATATTGATTTAAAGAAAAATGATTTGGTTATGGAGCGTTTTTCCTACTCTCTATTTGGCAAATCCTTCTATTTAGTGGCTCCTTACTCTGGTTGTGAAACTTGAAATCTGAGTTGTGTATGTTGCTAGAATGATCATCTATGAAAACAGTGATAAACATAGCTCAGGCTTGTATTTTTTTAATCTCTTGTTTCCCCTTTCATATATTCAAAGGAAGTCCTTTTCAGCATTTGCATGATCATGATGTACCAAGTCTTCCCTCATAAAAATCATATCTTAAGAAAAGATCTGGTGAAGTAAAGCCTTCCAGAAAAAAAAGAAATTCTTGGTACAAACAATTATGTCAGTAGGTTTATAAAATGTGCTTATTAATTCTTAAAGTCCCATGTCTTTCATCACCAGACCTCCCTATATTTTGTATAATGAAAGGCTTTGCTTATTGTTAAATGACTTTCAGCAGAGCAAACAAAAGAATATTTGGTGGGAAGGTGTGGGTGAGGGGCACAGTAATGGTGATGAGGGCAAGGCATTTAGAATTGTGTTCATTTTAGGGGAAAAAAAACAATTTTGAATCCCTTTGATTTTGTGCTTCAGTGTCCTGTGGGTCATCTGGTGATACACAGATTAAGGAACTCACTTTTTCTGAGAGTGGTAGAGTGTTTGTTTGATGATTGAAAAGGCAAGAATTCTTTCTCAGAAATTCTATAACTCAATGTAAAAACATGTACTTGATTAATGTAAACTTGAGCTTCTCATGAGGACTCTCAGAGCTAATTCTTCTGGATGTTGCTTCCACAATAGATTTATCATGGAGTTACATGTGAAACATTTGAATTTAATTATAGTATAAATATATTAGGGAATATAAGTAGAAAATAATCAAAGACAGAACTTGTTTTAAGCAAAGATTATGTGAGAAATAATCTTCGTAATGCAAGGCTTTTCTACCTTTTTAATTCAAGATATACTTTCCTGCCATTAAAGTCAAGATTAAAAAAAAGGAATATTGTAAAATTTATTCAGGTTAGCCAATAAGGATGCTGAAGGCTTGGATTCCCTACTATCCCAAGGTAGCGCATCTGCAAGGCATACACCTGTAAGCTACCTGAGACACATTGATGGGAAAGCTCTGCACAAACGTAATTTTTTTTTAACATCTTTATTGGAGTATAATTGCTTTACAATGGTGTGTGTTTCTGCTTTATAACAAAGTGAATCAGTTATACATATACATATGTTCCCATATCTCTTCCCTCTTGCAACTCCCTCGCTCCCAACCTCCCTATCTAGGTGGTCACAAACTACCAAGCTGATCTCCCTGTGCTATGCGGCTGCTTACCACTAGCTATCTATTTTACGTTTGGTAGTGTATATATGTCCATGCCACTCTCTCACTTTGTCACAGGTTACCCTTACCCCTCCCCATATCCCCAAGTCCATTCTCTAGAAGATCTGTCTTTATTCCCGTCTTGCCCCAGGTTCTTCATGACTTGTTTTTCTTAGATTCCATATATATGTGTTAGCATAGGGTATTTTTTTTCCCTTTCTGACTTCACTCTGTATGACAGACGCTAGGTCCATCCCCCTCACTACAAATAACTCAATTTCGTTTTTTTTTATGGCTGAGTAATATTCCATTGCATATATGTCCCACATCTTCTTTATCCATTCATTTGTTGATGGACACTTAGGTTGCTTCCATGTCATGGCTATCATAAATAGAGGTGCAATGAACATTTTGGTACATGACTCTTTTTGAATTATGGTTTTCTCAGGGGATATGCCCAGTAGTGGGATTGCTGGGTCGTATGGTAGTTCTATTCTTAGTTTTTTAAGGAACTTCCATACTGTTCTCCACAATGGCTGTATCAACTTACATTCCCACCAACAGTGCAAGAGTGTTCCCTTTTCTCCACACCCTCTCCAGCATTTATTGTTTGTAGATTTTTTGATGATGGCCATTCTGACCAGTGTGAGATGATATCTCATTGTAGTTTTGATTTGCATTTCTCTAATGATTAATGATGTTGAGCATTCTTTCATGTGTTTGTTGGCAATTTATATATCTTCTTTGGAGAAATGTCTGCTTAGGTCTTCTGCCCATTTTTGGATTGGGTTGTTTGC
The DNA here is from genome assembly GCF_937001465.1 of Orcinus orca. Lineage (NCBI taxonomy): Eukaryota > Metazoa > Chordata > Mammalia > Artiodactyla > Delphinidae > Orcinus > Orcinus orca. The sequence goes on from NC_064569.1 coordinate 28,019,701, forward strand.
TTTTTTGATACTGAGCTGCATGAGCTGCTTCTAAATTTTGGAAATTAATCCTTTGTCAGCTGCTTCATTGGCAAATATTTTCTCCCATTCTGAGGGTTATCTTTTCATCTTGTTTATGGTTTCCTTTGCTGTGCAAAAGTTTTGAAGTTTCATTAGGTCCCATTTGTTTATTTTTGTTTTTATTTCCATTTTTCTAGGAGGTGGGTCATAAAGGATCTTGTTGTGATTTATGTGATAGAGTGTTCTGCCTATGTTTTCCTCTAAGAGTTTGATAGTATCTGACCTTATATTTAGGTCTTTAATCCATTTCGAGTTTATTTTTGTATATGGTGTTAGGGAGTGTTCTAATTTAATACTTTTACATGTACCTGTCCAGTTTTCCCAGCACCACTTATTAAAAAGGCTGTCTTTTCTCCACTGTATATTCTTGCCTCATTTATCAAAGATAAGGTGACCATATGTGCGTGTGTTTATCTCTGGACTTTCTATCCTGTTCCATTGATCTATCTTTCTGTTTTTGTGCCAGTACCATACTCTCTTGATTACTGTAGCTTCGTGGTATATTCTGAAGAGGGCGAGCCTGATTCCTCCGGCTCCATTTTTCGTTCTCAAGATTGCTTTGGCTATTCGGGGTCTTTTGTGTTTCCATACAAATTATGAAATTTTTTGTTCTAGTTCTGTGAAAAATGCCAGTCGTAGTTTGATAGGGATTGCATTGAATCTGTAGATTGCTTTGGGTAGTAGAGTCATTTTCACAATGTTGATTCTTCCAGTCCAAGAATATGGTATATCTCTCCATCTATTTGTATCATCTTTAATTTCTTTCATCAGTGTCATAATTTTCTGCATACAGGTTTTTGTCTCCTTAGGTAGGTTTATTCCTAGATATTTTATTCTTTTTGTAGCAATGGTAAATGGGAGTGTTTTCTTGATTTCACTTTCAGATTTTTCATCATTAGTGTATAGGAATGCCAGAGATTACTGTGCATTAATTTTGTATCCTGCTACTTTACCAAATTCATTGATTAGCTCTAGTAGTTTTCTGGTAGCATCTTTAGGATTCTCTATGTATAGTATCATTTCATCTGCAAACAGTGACAGCTTTACTTCTTCTTTTCCGATTTGGATTCCTTTTATTTCCTTTTCTTCTTTGTTTGCTGTGGCTAAAATTTCCAAAACTATGATGAATAAGAGTGGTGAGAGTGGGCAACCTGGTCTTCTTCCTGATCTTAGTGGAAATGGTTTCAGTATTTCACCACTGAGGATGATGTTGGCTGTGGGTTTGTCATATATGGCCTTTATTTTCTTAGGGGAAATTCCCTCTATGGCTACTTTCTGCAGGGTTTATATCATAAATGGGTGTTGAATTTCGTCAAAGGCTTTCTCTATGTCTACTGAGATGATCATATGGATTTTCTCCTTCAATTTGTTAATATGGTTTATCACATTGATTGATTTGCGTACATTGAAGACTCCTTGCATTCCTGGAATAAACCCCACTTTGTAATGGTGTATGATCCTTTAATGTGCTGTTGGATTCTGTTTGCTAATATTTTGTTGAGGATTTTTGCATCTATGTTCATCAGTGATATTGGCCTGTAGTTGCTTTCTTCGTGACATATTTGTCTGGTTTTGGTATCAGGGTGATGGTGGCCTTGTAGAATGAGTTTGGGCATGTTTCTAACACTGCTCTATTTTGGAAGAGTTTGAGAAGGATAGGTGTTAGCTCTTCTCTAAATGTTTGATAGAATTTGCCTGTGAAGCAAACTGGTCCTGGGTTTTTGTTTGTTGGAAGATTTTTAATCACAGTTTCAATATTAGTGCTTGTGATTGGTCTGTTCATATTTTCTATTTCTTCCTGGTTCAGTCATGCTATGTTCTGCACTTCTAAGAATTTGTCCATTTCTTCCAGGTTGTCCATTTTATTGGCATAGAGTTGCTTGTAGTAGTCTCTCATAATCCTTTGTATTTCTGCAGTGTCAGTTGTTACTTCTCCTTTTTCATTTCTAATTATGTTGATTTGAGTCTTCTCCCTTTTTTCTTGATGAGTCTGGCTAATGGTTTATCAATTTTGTTCATTTTCTCAAAGAACCAGCTTTTAGTTTTATTGAAATTTGCTATCGTTTCCATTTCTGTTTCATTTATTTCTGAACTGATCTTTATGATTTCTTTCCTTCTGCTAAAATGGGTTTTTTTGGTTCTTCTTTCTCTAATTCCTTTAAGTGCAAGGTTAGGTTGTTTATTTGAGATTTTCCTGTTTCTTAAGGTAGGACTGTATTGCTATAAACTTCCCTCTTAGAACTGCTTTTGCTGCATCCTATAGGTTTTGGAGCATTGTGTCTCCATTGTCATTTGTTTATAGGTAATTTTTGATTTCCTCTTTGATTTCTTCAGTGATCACTTGGTTATTAAGTAGTGTATTGTTTAACCTCCATGTGTTTGTATTTTTTACAGATCTTTTCCTGTAATTGATATCTACTCTCATAGCACTGTGGTCAGAAAATATACTTGATACGATTTCAATTTTCTTAAATTTACCAGGCTTGATTTGTGACCCAAGATATGGTCTACACTAGAGAATGATCCATGAGCACTTGAGAAGAATGTGTATTCTGTTGTTTTTGGATGGAATGCCCTATATCTATCAATTAAGTCCATCTTTTTAATGTATCATTTAAAGCTTGTATTTCCTTATTTCTCATTTTGGATGATCTTTCCATTGGTGAAAGTGGGGTGTTAAAGTCCCCTACTATTATTTTGTTACTGTCGATTCCCCCTTTTGTGGCTGTTAGTATTTGCCTTATGTATTGAGGTGCTCCTATGTTGGGTGCATAAATATTTACAATTGTTATGTCTTCTCCTTGGATTGATCCCTCGATCATTATGTAGTGCCCTTCTTTGTCTCTTCTAATAGTCTTTATTTTAAAGTCTATCTTGTCAGATATGACAGTTGCTACTCCAGCTTTCTTTTGATTTCCATTTGCATGGAAAATCTTTTTGCATCCCCTCACTTTCAGTCTGTCTGTGTCCCTAGGTCTGAAGTGGGTCTCTTGTAGACACCATATATATGGGTCTTGTTTTTTTATCCATTCAGCCAGTCTCTGTCTTTTGGTGGGCACATTTAATCCATTTACATTTAAAGTAACTATTGATATGTATATTCCTATCTGCATTTTCTTATTTGTTTTGGGTTTGTTATTGTAGGTCTTTTCCTTCTCTTGTGATTCCTGCCTAGAGAAGTTCCTTTAGCATTTGTTGTAAAGCTGGTTTGGTGGTGCTGATCTCTCTCAGCTTTTGCTTGTCTGTAAAGATTTAATTTCTCTATCCAATCTGAATAAGATCTTTGCTGGTGGAGTAATCTTGGTTGTAGGTTTTTCTCCTTTATCACTTTAAATATGTCCTGCCAGTCCCTTCTGGCTTGCAGAGTTTCTGCTGAAAGATCAGCTGTTAACCTTATGCAGTTCCCTTTTGTGTTATTTGTTGTTTTCCCCTTGCTGCTTTTAATATGTTTTCTTTGCATTTAATTTTTGATAGTTTGATTAATATGTGTCTTCGCGTGTTTCTCCTTGGATTTATCCTGTATGGGCCTCTCTGTGCTTCCTGGACTTGATTTACAATTTCCTTTCCCATATTAGGGAAGTTTTCAACTATAATCTCTTGAAATATTTTCTCAGTCCCTTCCTTTTTCTCTTCTTCTTCTGTGACCCCTATAATTCTAATTTTGGTGTATTTAATGTTCTGTCAGTGGCCTCTGAGACTATCTTCAGTTCTTTTCATTCTTTTCTCTTTATTTTGCTCTGCAGTATTTATTTCCACTATTTTATCTTCCAGGTCACTTATCTGATCTTCCTCCTCAGTTATTGTGCAATTGATCCCTTCTAGAGGATTTTTAGTTTCATTTATTGTGTTGTTTATCATTCTTTGTTTGCTCTTTAGTTCTTCTCGGTCCTTGTTAAATGTTTCTTGTATTTTCTGTATTCTATTTCCAAGATTTTGGATCATCTTTACTATCATTATTCTGAATTCTTTTTCAGGTAGCCTGCCTTTTTCCTCTTCATTTGTTAGGTCTGGTGGGTTTTTATTTTGCTCCTTCATCTGCTGTGTGTTTTTCTGTGTTCTTATTTTGCTTATCTTACTGTGTTTGGGGTCTCCTTTCGCAGGCTGCAGGTTCGTATTTCCCATTGTGTTTGGTGTCTGTCCCTAGTGGCTAAGTTTGGCTCAGTGGGTTGTGTAGGTTTCCTGATGGAGTGGACTACTGCCTGTGTTCTGTTGGATTAGGCTGGATCATGTATTTGTGGTGGGAAGGTTCACGTCTGGTGGTGTGTTTTGGGGTGTCTGTGGCCTTATTATGATTTTAGGCAGCCTCTCTGCTAATGGGTGGGTTTGTGTTCTTGTCTTCCTTGTTGTTTGGCAAAGTGTGTCCAGCACTGTAGCTTGCTGGTCGTTGAGTGAAGCTGGGTGTTGTTTTTGAGATGGGAATCTCTGGGAGACTTTCACCATTTTATATTATGTGGAGCTGGGAGGTCTCCTGTGGATCAGTGTCCTGACATTGGCTCTCTCAGCTCAGAGGCACAGCATTGACTCCTGGCTGGAGCAGCAGAGCCTTTCATCCACATGGCTCAGAATAAAAGGGAGAAAAAAGAAAAAAAGAAAGAAAGAAAGAAAGAAAGAAAGAAAGAAAGAAAGAAAGAAAGAAAGAAAATATAAAATAGTTATTAATATAAAAAATAAGTATTAAGAAAACAATTTTAAAAAGTTAAAAAAAAAAGAAAAAAAATTGTTGGACAGAACCTTAGGACAAATGGTGACAGCAAAGCTGTACAGATAAAATCACACACAGAAGCATAGACATACACACTCACAAAAAGAGAAAAAGGGGAAAAAATAATTTATCTTTGTTCCCAAAGTCCACCTCCTCAATTTGGGATGATTCATTTTCTATTCAAGTATACCACAGATGCAGCGTACATCAAGTTGATTGTGGAGCTTTAATCCACTGCTTCTGATGCTGCTGGGAGAAATTTCCCTTTCTCTTCTTCGTTCACACAGCTCCCAGGGTTCAGCTTTAGATTTGGACTCGCCTCTGCATGTAGGTCACCTGGGGGTTTCTGTTCTTCGCTCAGGACGGGGTTAGAGGAGCTGCTACTTCAGGGGTTCTGGCTCACTCAGGCTGGGGGCAGGGAGGGGTACAGATGTGGGGCAAGCCTGCGGCAGCAGAGGCCACCAGGACGGTGCATAAGCCTGAGGTATGCCATGCATTCTCCTGGGGAAGTTGTCCCTGCATCATGGGACCCTGGTAGCGATGGGCTGCACAGGCTCCCAGGAGGGCGGTGTGGGTAGTGAGCTGTGCTTGCTCACAGGCTTCTTGGTGGTGCCAGCAGCAGCCTTAGTGTCTCATGCCCATCTCTGGGGTCCGTGCTGATAGCCCCGGCTCATGGCCATCTCTGGAGCTCCTTTAAGCAGCACTCTAGAATAGTGACTTCATCCAGAAAGCCAGCAGACCAAGAACATGGTGGAAATTACACCCTAAGAACCGTCTCACCCAGAGGGACATCTGACAGCAGAAACTTAAAACTGTGTTTGGAGCTAGAGAAGAATGTTCCTGAAGTTGCCACCCAGATCCTAAAGCAACGTGTCACTGAAATTCAGGCACCTTCTAACAATACACCAGAAATACATCTACACATGGAACAACTCCTACAGAACGCCTACTGAACGCTGGCAGAAGACCTCAGACCTCCCAAAAGGCAAAAAACTCCCCACGAACCTGGGTAGGGCAAAAGAAAAAAGAAAAAACAGAGACAAAATAATAGGGATGGGACCTGCACCAGTGGGAGGGAGCTGTGAAGGAGAAAAGGTTTTCACACACTAGGAAGCCCCTTCGCAGGAGGAGACGGTGGGTGGCGGAGGGCGGGACCTTCAGAGCCACAGAGGAGAGCACAGCAACAGGGGTGCTGAGGGCAAAGTGGGGAGATTCCCGCACAGAGGATCGGTGCCGACTGGCACTCACCAGCCCGAGAGGCTTGTCTGCTCACCCGCCGGGGTGGGCGGGGCTCCGAGCTGAGGCTTGGGCTTTGGTTGGAGTGCAAGGGAGAGGACTGGTGTTGGTGGTGTGAACACAGCCTGAAGGGGTTAGTACACCACGGCTAGCTGGGAGGGAGTCTGGGAAAAGGTCTGGAGCTGCCGAAGAGGCAAGAGACATTTTCTTCCCTCTTTGTTTCCTGGTGCGCAAGGAGAGGGGATTAAGAGCGCTGCTTAAAGGAGCTCCAGAGATGGGCGCGAGCCACGGCTAAAAGCGCGGATCCCAGAGACAGGCAGGAGACGCTAAGGCTGCTGCTGCCGCCACCAAGAAGCCTGTGTGCGAGCACCCGTCACTATCCACAACTCCCTTTCAGGGAGCCTGAGCAGCCCACCACTGCCAGAGTTCCAGGACCCAAGGACAACTTCCCTGGGAGAACGCACAGTGCGCCTCAGGCTGGTGAAACAGCATGCCGGCCTCTGCTGCCACAGGTTTCCGCCGCACTCCATGCCCCACGCTCCCCCCAGCCTGAGTGAGCCAGAGTCCCCGAAGCAGCGGCTCCTTTCACCCTGTCCTGTCTGAGCGAAAAACAGAAGCCCTCTGGCGACCTACATGCACAGGCAGGGCCAAATCCAAAGCTGAGCCCCTGGGAACTGTGAGAACAAAGAAGAGAAAGGGAAATCTCTTCCAGCAGCCTCAGAAGCAGCGGATTAAAGCTCCACAATCAACTTGATGTACCCTGCAACTGTGGAATACATGAATAAACAACAAATCATCCCAAATTGAGGAGGTGGACTTTGAGAGCAAGATTTATGATTTTTCCCCTTTTCCTCTTTTTGTGAGTGTGTATGTGTATGCTTCTGTCTGAGGTTTTGTCTGTATAGCTTTGCTTCCACCATTTGTCCTAGGGTTCTATCCATCCATTTTTTTTAAAAATTTTTTTCTTAATAATTTTTTTTATTTTAATAACTTTATTATATTTTACTTTATTTTATTTTACTTTATCTACTTTCTTTCTTTTTTCCTTCCTTCCCTCCTTCCTTCCTTCCTTCCTTCCTTACTCCCTTCTTCCCTCCTTTCTTTCTTTCCTTCTTTTATTCTTTCTTTCTACTTCTACTAATTTTTTCTTTCTACTTTTTCTCCCTTTTATTCTGAGCCGTGTGGATGAAAGGCTCTTGGTGCTCCAGCCAGGAGTCAGTGCTGTGTCTCTGAGGTGGGAGAGCCAACTTCAGGACACTGGTCAACAAGAGACCTCCCAGCTCCACATAATAACAAATGGCGAAAATCTCCCAGAGATCTCCATCTCAACACCAGCACCCAGGTTCACTCTATGACTAGCAAGCTACAGTGCTGGACACCCTATACCAAACAACTAGCAAAACAGGAACACAACCCCACCCATTAACAGAGAGGCTGACTAAAATCATAATAAGTCCACAGACACCCCAAAACACACCACCAGACAGGGACCTGCCTACCAGAAAGACAAGATCCAGCCTCAACCACCAGAACACAGGCACTAGTCCCCTCCACCAGGGAGCCTACATAACCCATTGAACCAAACTTAGCCACTAGGGACAGACACCAAAAACAATGGGAACTACGAACTTGCAGCCTGCAAAAAACTACGAACTTGCAGCCTACGAACTTGCAGCCTGCAAAAAACTTGTTACTGCAAACACAGTAAGATAAGCAAAATGAGAAGACAGAAAAACACACAGCAGATGAAGGAGCAAGATAAAAACCCACCAGACCTAACAAATGAAGAGGATAAAGGCAGTCTACCTGAAAAAGAATTCAGAATAATGATAGTAAAGATGATCCAAAATCTTGGAAATAGTATAGACAAAATGCAAGAAACATTTAACAAGGACCTAGAAGAACTAAAGATGAAACAAACAACAATGAACAACACAATAAATGAAATTAAAAATACTCTAGATGGGATCAATAGCAGAATAACTGAGGCAGAAGAACGGATAAGTGACCTGGAAGATAAAAGAGTGGAAATAACTACTGCAGAGCAGAATAAAGAAACAAGAATGAAAAGAACTGAGGACAGACTCAGAAACCTCTGGCACAACATTAAATGCACCAACATTCAAATTACAGGGGTTCCAGAAAGAGAAAAAGAAAGAGACTGAGAAAATATTTGAAGAGATTATACTTGAAAACTTCCCTAATATGGGAAAGGAAATAGTTAATCAAGCACAGGAAGCATAGAGAGTCCCATACAGGATAAATACAAGGAGAAATATGTCAAGACACATATTAATCAAACTGTCAAATATTAAATACAAAGAAAACATATTAAAAGCAGCAAGGGAAAAACAACAAATAACACACAAGGAAATCTGCATAAGGTTAACAGCTGATCTTTCAGCAGAAACTCTGCAAGCCAGAAGGGACTGGCAGGGCATATTTAAAGTGATGAAGGAGAAAAACCTGCAACCAAGATTACTCTACCCAGAAAGGATCACATTCAGATTTGAGGGAGAAATTAAAACATTTACAGACCAGCAAAAGCTGAGAGAGTTGAGAACCAGCAAATGAGCTTTACAACAAATGCTAAAGCAACTTCTCTAGCCAAGAAACACAAGAGAAGGAAAAGACTAACAATAACGAACCCAAAACAATTTGGAAAATGGGAATACGTACATACATATCGATAATTACCTTAAATGTAAATGGACTAAATGCTCCCACCAAAAGACAGAGAATGGCTAATGGATACAAGAATAAGACCCATATATATGCTGTCTACAAGAGACCCACTTCAGACCTAGAGACACATACAGACTGAAAGTAAGGGGATGGAAAAAGATATTCCATGCAAATGGAAATCAAAAGAAAGCTGGAGTTGCAATTCCCATGTCAGACAAAATAGACTTTAAAATAAAGACTATTAGAAGAGACAAAGAAGTTCAGTACATAATGATCAAGTGATCGATCCAAGAAGACGATATAACAATTGTAAATATTTATGCAGCCAACATAGGAGCACCTCAATACATAATGCAAATGCTAACAGCAATAAAAGGGAAAATCAACAGTAGCACATTCATAGTAGGGGATTTTAACACCCCACTTCACCAATGGACACATCATCCAAAATGAAAATAAAAAAGGAAACACAAGCTTTAAATGATACATTAAACAAGATGGGCTTAATTTATATTTATAGGACATTCCATCCAAACACAACAGAATACACATTTTTTTCAAATGCTCATGGAACAATCTCAGGGATAGATCATATCTTGGGTCACACATCAAGCCTTGGTAAATTTAAGAAAACTGAAATTGTATCAAGTATCTTTTCTGACCACAATGCTATGAGACTAGATATCAATTATAGGTAAAGATCTGTAAAGAATACAAACACATGGAGGCTAAAAAATAAACAACTTAAGAACGTAGTGATCACTTAAGAAATCAAAGAGGAAATAAGAAAATACCCAGAAACAAATGACAATGGAGACAAGACAACCCAAAACCTATGGGATGCAGCAAAAGAAGTTCTAAGAGGGAAGTTTATAGCAATAGAAGCCAACCTTAATAAACAGGAAACATTTCAAATAAACAAACTAACCTTGCACCTAAAACAATTAGAGAGAGAAGAACAAGAAAACCCCAAAGTTAGCAGAAGGAAAGAAATCATAAAAATCAGATCAGAAATAAATGAAAAACAAATGAAGGTAATGATAGCAAAGATCAATAAAACTAAAAGATGGTTCTTTGAGAAGATAAACAAAATAGATAAACCATTAGCCAAATTCATCAAGAAAAAAAGGGAGAAGACTCAAATCAATAGAATTAGAAATGAAAAAGGAGAAGTAACAACTGACACTGCAGAAATAAAAAAGATCATGAGAGATTACTACAACCAACTCTACGCCAATCAAATGAACATCCTGGAAGAAATGGACAAATTCTTAGAAATGCACAACCTGCCAAGACTGAATCAGGAAGAAATAGAAAATATGAACAGACCAATCACAAGCACTGACATTGAAACTGTGATTAAAAAATCTTCCAACAAACAAAAGCCCAGGACCAGAGGGCTTCTCAGGTGAATTCTATCAAACATTTAGAGAAGAGCTAACACCTGTCCTTCTCAAACTCTTCCGAAATGTAGCAGAGTGAGGAACACTCCCAAATTCATTCTATTAGGCCACCATCACCTTGATACCAAAACCAGACAAGGATGTCACAAAGAAAGAAAACTACAGGCCAATATCACTGATGAACATAGATGAAAAAACCCTCAACAAAATACTAGCAAACAGAATCCAACAGCATATTAAAAGGATCATACACCACGATCAATCAGGGTTTACTCCAGGAATGCAAGAAGTCTTCAATATATGCAAATCTATCAATGTGATAAACCATATTAACAAATTGAAGGATAAAAACCATGTGATCTTCTCAATAGATGCAGAGAAACTTTCGACAAAATTCAACACCCATTTATGATAGAAACCCTGCGGAAAGTAGGCATAGAGGGAACATTCCTCAACATAATAACTGCAATATAGGACAAACCCACAGCCAACATCATCCTCAAGGGTGAAAAACTGAAAGCATTTCCGCTAAGATCAGGAACTAGACAAGGTTGCACACTCTCACCACTCTTATTCAACACAGTTTTGGAAGTTTTAGCCACAGCAATCAGAGAAGAAAAGGAAATAAAAGGAATCCAAATAGGAAAAGAAGAAGTAAAGCTGTCACTGTTTGCAGATGACATGATACTATACATAGAGAATCCTAAAGATGCTACCAGAAAACTACTAGAGCTAATCAATGAATTTGGTAAAGTAGCAGGATACAAAATTAATGCACAGGAATCTCTTGCATTCCTATACACTAATGATGAAAAATATGAAAGTGAAATCAAGAAAACACTCCCATTTACCATTGTAACAAAAAGAATAAAATATCTAGGAATAAACCTACCTAAGTAGAGAAAAGACCTGTATGCAGAAAATTATAAGACACTGATGAAAGAAATTAAAGGTGATACAAATAGATAGAGAGATATACGATGTTTTTGGACTGGAAGAATCAACATTTTGAAAATGACTCTACTACCCAAAGCAATCTACAGATTCAATGCAATCCCTATCAAACTACCACTGCCATTTTTCACAGAACTAGAACAAAAAATTTCACAATTTGTATGGAAACACAAAAGACCCCGAATAGCCAAAGCAATCTTGAGAACAAAAAACGGAGCTGGAGGAATCAGGCTCCCTGACTTCAGACTATACTACAAAGCTACAGTAATCAAGACAGTATGGTACTGGCACAAAAACAGAAAGATAGATCAATGGAACAGGATAGAAAGCCCAGAGATAAACACACGCACATATGGACACCTTATCTTTGATAAAGGTGGCAGGAATGTACAGTGGAGAAAAGACAGCCTCTACAATAAGTGGTGCTGGGAAAACTGGACAGGTACATGGAAAAGTATGAGATTAGATCACTCCCTAACACCATACACAAAAATAGGCTCAAATGGATTAAGAACCTAAATGTAAGGTGAGAAACTATTAAACTCTTAGAGGAAAACATAGGTAGAACACTCTATGACATAAATCACAACAATATCCTTTTTGACCCACCTCCTAGAGTAATGGAAATAAAAACAAAAATAAACAAATGGGATCTAATGAAACTTCAAAGCTTTTGCACAGCAAAGGAAACCATAAACAAGATGAAAAGACAACCCTCAGAATGGGAGAAAATATTTGCCAATGAAGCAGCTGACAAAGGATTAATTTCCAAAATTTACAAGCAGCTCATGCAGCTCAATAACAAAAAAACAAACAACCGAATCCAAAAATGGACAGAAGACATAAATAGACATTTCTGCAAAAAAGATATACAGACTGCGAACAAACACATGAAAGAATGCTCAACATCATTAATCATTAGAGAAATGAAAATCAAAACTACAATGAGATATTATCTCACACTGGTCAGAATGGCCATCATCAAAAAATCTGGAAACAATAAATGCTGGAGAGGGTGTGGAGAAAAGGGAACACTCTTGCACTGCTGGTGGGAATGTGAATTGGTACAGCCACTATGGAGAACAGTATGGATGTTCTTTAAAAACGTACAAATAGAACTACCATATGACCCAGCAATCCCACTACTGGGCGTATACCCTGAGAAAACCATAATTCAAAAAGAGTCATGTACCAAAATGTTCATTGCAGCTCTATTTACAATTTCCCGGAGATGGAAACATCCTAACTGTCCATCATCGGATGAATGGATAAAGAAGATGTGGCACATATATACATGGAATATTAGTTAGCCATAAAAAGAAATGAAATTGAGCTATTTGTAATGAGGTGGTTGGACCTAGAGTCTGTCATACAGAGTGAAGTAAGTCAGAAAGAGAAAGACAAATACCGTATGCTAACAGGTATATATGGAATTTAAGGGGAAAAAATGTCATGAAGAACCTAGGGGTGAGACAGGAATAAAGACACAGGCCTACTAGAGAACGGACTTGAGGATATGGTGAGGGGGAAGGGTGAGCTGTGTCAAAGCGAGAGAGAGGCATGGACATATATACACTACTAAACGTAAGGTAGATAACTAGTGGGAAGCAGCCGCGTAGCACAGGGAGATCAGCTTGGTGGTTTGTGACTGCCTGGAGGGGTGGGATGTGGAGGATGGGAGGGAGGGAGACCCAAGAGGGAAGAGATATGGGAACATATGTATATGTATAACTGATTCACTTTGTTATAAAGCAGAAAGTAACACACCACTATAAAGCAATTATACCCCAATAAAGATGTTAAAAAAAAAAGGAAGAGAAAGACAAATACCGTATGCTAACACATATATATGGAATTTAAGAAAAAAAAATATCAGGAAGGACCTAGGTTTAAGACAGGAATAAAGACACAGACCTACTAGAGAACGGACTTGAGGATATGCGGAGGGGGAAGGGTGAGCTGTGACAAAGCGAGAGAGAGGCATGGACATATATAAACTACCAAACGTAAGGTAGATAGCTAGTGCGAAGCAGCCTCAGCACAGGGATATCAGCTCGGTGCTTTGTGACCGCCTGGAGGGGTGGGATAGGGAGGGTGGGAGGGAGGGAGACGGAAGAGGGAAGAGATATGGGAACATATGTTTATGTATAACTGATTCACTTTATTATCAAGTAGAAACTAACACACCATTGTGAAGCAATTATACTCCAGTAGAGATGTTAAAAAAAAAAAAAAAGGCAGCATTCTAAATCCCCTCTCCTCACGCAGGAGGAAACAAAGAGGGAAGAAAAAGTCTCTTGCCTATTTGGCATGTTCAGACTTTTTCCCAGACTCCCTCCCTGCTAGCTGTGGTGCACTAACCCCTTCAGGCTGTGTTCACACTGCTCACCCCAGTCCTCTCCCTGTGATTTGACCAAAGCCCGAGCCTCAGCTCTCAACCCCACCCCCCTCCCCAGTGGGTGAGCAGACAAGCCTCTCGGGCTCTTGACTGCTGGTGAGCACCAATCCTCTGTGCAGGAATCTCTCCACTTTGCCCTCCGCACCCCTGTTGCTGTGCTCTCCTCCATGGCTCCGAAGTTTCCCCCGGCTGCCACTCGCAGACTCCACCCGCAAAGGGGCTTCCTAGTGTGTGGGAACACTTCCTCCTTCACAGCTCCCTTCCACCGGTGCCGGTCCTGTCCCTATTTTTTGTCTCTGTTTATTCTTTTTTCTTTTGCCCTACCCAGGTTCATGGGGGGTTTCTTGCCTTTTGGGAGGTTTGAGGTCTTCTGTCAGCGTTCAGTAGGTGTTTTATAGGAGCAGTTCCACATGTAGATGTATTTCTGATGTATTTATGGAGAGGAAGGTGATCTCCACGTCTTACTCTTCCGTCATCTTGAAGCTCCTCAAGCGTAACTTTTTACAAGTAGATTTCCATTCTTTTGATCTTTAGTAAGTGATACCACGTGCACTCAAAGGAAACTAATTTGATCCTCAGCTCTGTTTCTTTATTAGGAAGTGTATCCTACTTGTGCTAATGACAGAAATTAATCTTTAGTGAATTTTTATTAAGTATCTTCTCATTTTTGTGTCAATTACATATATAGGTAACACAATGGCATAAAATAGTTAAACTAAACACAAGCTGAAAGGACAAGGCATGCTCTTCAGTAAAGTCTTTGGCAGTTGCTGATCCTCTACAAAACAAGTACGTCGGTGAATTCCATCAAACATTTAGAGAAGAGCTAACACCAATCCTTCTCAAACTCATCAAAAAATATTGCAGAGGGAGGTACACTCCCAAATTCATTCTACAAAGCCACCATCACCCTGATACCAAAACCAGAAAAAGATATCACAAAAAAAGAAAATTATAGACCAATATCACTAATGAACATAGATGCAAAAATCCTGAACAAAATACTAGCAAACAGAATCCAACAACATATTAAAAGTATCATACACCATGATCAAGTGGGATTTATCCCAGAGATGCAAGGATTCTTCAATATATGCAAATCAATCAATGAGATACACCATATTAACAAATTAAGTAATAAAAGCCATATGATCATCTGAATAGATGCAGAAAATCTTTTGAGAAAATTCAACACCCATTTATGATAAAAACTCTCCAGAAAATGAGCATAGAGGAAACCTACCTCAACATAATAAAAGCCATATATGACAAACTCACAGCAAGCATCATACTCAATGGTGAAAAACTGAAAGCATTTCCACTAAAATCAGGAACAAGACAAGGATGTCTACTCTTGCCACTCTTATTCAACATAGTTTTGGAAGTCCTAGCCATGGCAATCGAGAAGAAAAAGAAATAAAAAGAATACAAATTGGAAAAGAAGAACTAAAACTGTCACTGCAGATGACATGATACTAAACATAGAAAATCCTGAAGATGCCACCAGAAAACTATTAGAACTCAACAATGAATTTGGTTAGGTTGCAGGATACAAAATTCATGCACAGAAATCTCTTGCATTCCTATACACTAACAATGAAAAATCAGAAAGAGAAATTAAGGAAACAACCCCATTTACCATCACAACAAAAAGAACAAAATACCTAGGAATAAACCTACCTAAGGAGGTGAAAGACGTTTACTCAGAAAACTATAAAACACTGATGAAAGAAATCAAATATGACATAAACAGATGGAGAAATATACTATGTTCGTGGATTGGAAGAATCAATATGGTGAAAACGACTATACCACCCAAAGCAATGTACAGATTCAGTGCTATCCCTATCAAACTACCAATGGCATTCTTCCCAGAGTCAGAACAAAAAATTTTATAATTCATATAGGAACACAAAAGACCCTGAATAGCCAAAGCAATCTTGAGAAAGAAAAATGGAGCTGGAGGAATTCAGGCTCCCTGACTTCAAACTAAGCTACAGTAATCAAGACAGTATGGTACTGGCACAAAAACAGAAGTATAGATCAATGGAATAGGATAGAAAGCCCAGAGATAAACACATGCACATATAGTCACCTAATTTATGACAAAGGAGACAAGAACATACATACAATGGAGAAAAGAGAGCCTCTTCAATAAGTGGTGCTGGGAAAACTGGACAGCTACATGTAAAAGAATGAAATTAGAACACTACATAACACCATACACAAAAATAAACTCCATATGGATTAAAGACCTAAATGTAAGACCAGACACTATCAAACTCTTAGAGAAAAATACAGGAAAAACACTCTGACATAAACCACAGCAAGATCTTTTTTGACTCACCTCCCAGAGTAATGAAGATAAAAACAAAAATAAACAAATGGGACCTAATTAAACTTAAAGGCTTTTGCCCAGCAAAGGAAACTACAAACAGGACAAAAAGACAACCCTCAAAATGGGAGAAAATATTTGCAAATGAAACAACGGACAAAGGATTAATCTCCAAAATATACAAACAGCTCATGGAGCTCAACATTAAACAAACAAATAACCCCCCCCCCAAAAAAAAAGTGGGCAGAAGATCTAAATAGACATTTCTGCAAAGAAGACATACAGGTGGCCAAGAGGCACATGAAAAGATGTTCAACATCACTAATTATTAGAGCAATGCAAATCAAAACTACAATGAGGTATCACCTTACATGGTCAGAATGGCCATTATTAAAAAATGTAGAAACAATAAATGTTGGAAAGTGTTGGTGAGAAGGGAGCCCTCCTGCATGTTGGTGGGAATGCAAATTGATACAATCATTATGGAGGACAGTATGGAGGTTCCTTAAAAAACTAAAACTACCATATGACCCAGCAATCCCACTATTGGGCATATACCCTGAGAAAATCATAATTCAAAAAGAGTCAGGTACCACAATGTTCATTGCAGCACTATTTCCAATAGCCAGGACATGGAACCAACCTAAATGTCCATTGACAGATGAATGGATAAATAAGATGTGGCACATATATACAATGGAATATTACTCAGCCATAAAAGGAAACGCAATTGAGTTTTTTGTAGTTAGGTGGATGGACCTAGAAACTGTTATACAGAGTGAAGTAAGTCAGAAATAGGAAAACAAATACCGTATGCTAACGCATATATACGGAATCTAAAAAAAAAAAAAATTGTTTCTGATGAACCTAGGGGCAGGACAGGAATAAAGACGCAGATATAGAGAATGGACTTGAGGACACGGGGAGGGGGAAGTGTAAGCTGGGACGAAGTGAGAGAGTGGCATGGACATATATACACTACCAAATATAAAATAGATAGCTAGTGGGAAGCAGCAGCATAGCACAGGGAGATCAGTTCGGTGCTTTGCAACAAACTAGAGGGGTGGTATAGGGAGCATGGGAGGGAGGCTCAAGAGGGAGGGGATATGGGGATATATGTGTGCATATGGCTGATTCACTTTGTTGTACAACAGAAACTAACACAGTGTTGTGAAGTAATTTTACTCCAATAAAGATGTATTAAAAAAACCCACAACCACATCGACCTCATCCTTTTGAGAGAAACCTCTTTATGTTCTAAACTGATGATAAGCCACAGTTAAAAAAAAAAAAAAGTACATGAGTCCCCCTAATTGTCTTCACTAAGTCTAAAGAACAAAATAGCCTATGCTACATACCTACTGTCACTGCTGCCCCCCAACACTATTCAGAGTTTCATCTACCGTTTCTTTCCTCCCCGTATTACATGCTGGGAGAGAGAATTTTAAAAGTAGTGGTTGAATCATCTGATGTTCTTTAATTGCAACAGTTATACTCCCTAGTCACACATTACAGTAACCTGGAAAGCTTTGAAAATTTACTTATTCCAGGTGCCATTAAATCATATTTTCCGGTGTTGGGAAGACAAGACGCCCTAAACAAAGTAAAATAGTTTATATATAATATGAGGTGATTAATATGTTAAAATGCAAAGCAAAAGTGAGTTCATAGAAGGTAGTGATTATTGTTAGCTGAAGTTTTAAAAGAACATAGATGGAGTTGGGGCTTGAGTTAGAACATTCAAATAATATCCTAGGTGGAGGCCTAAGGAGAGAGCTTGATGGAAGGAAAAATTATGAACTATGCCTGAGTCTCCAAATGAACTCAAATTGGTTGGGGAAGAGGATTGAGACAAGCCTGGATAGTTTTAATATTCATTTGGGAAGCAATGGAAATTGATATTATATAACTGGCTAAAACCAGATGATGGAGATGATTGAATAGAAGGCTGAGGGTTCATCCTGTAGTTAAAATGGTTTTCATCAGAGAGGAAGGGAAAGGGACTAGAGAGAGAGAACAGCATCCAAAGCTCTTGGGGGTCTTGAGGGTGCCCAGTTATAGTCCTGCTGTTTTCTGCAGCAGGTTTGATGATTTGGAGCTATCACTCTTCTCTCGATACATATCTTTCTCATTGCTCATTACCTAATGCTCATATCCCTGATACCCAGATTGTATGTGCAACTATTGGAATGTGTTTGCATTTATGGAATATGTCTCTGGTATTATTCATTGTACATCTCCTAAAAGCAACTCACAAAATTTAAGTAGTTTCACAATGGTAATGAGCTCTACTCTAGTTACATAGTCTTGGATAAATCACCTAATCCCTTCAGTCTTGATTTTTTCATTTATGCAACAAAGAGACAAGTCTAGGTATTTTCTAATCTTATGTATAGAACTAACATCACATACATTTCTTATGGTTATTCTCAGCCATACAAATGATAAGGCTTGTAACTGGGACTGTTTCTTAACCATTTGCCCCCACTAGGTTTGGGCACACTATTATTTAAATAAAGAAGTGTACATCTTTCATTTTCTCTGATCAATTCAAATAAAAATAACATGTTTGACAAAAAGGAAATAATATTGATCTTATTTATTTTTGTTCTTTAGAACTGATGAATGAAGGCAAATAATACAATTGTCGGCTAATAAACTATACTGACATAAATATTTGAGACCAGTAAAGGAAATCATCAGATTCCATGTCATTTATACATAAAGTTTACAGAGCAAATAGTTAATCTTTAAAAGATTTTAATGTATACTCCAAAATGGACAATTTAGGAGTACATAATTATATAACATCGATTCTGTTAGATATGTGAATGTATATATTTTTGTTTTCCGTAAAATAGTTTCATGCTTATAAAAGTCACCCTTAGTCGACGTGGGACAAAGAGAACAACATACAGTAGAAATAAACCAGTAGTAAATAGGGTATAAGTAAGGAAAATATTATAAAGCAGTTACATTGTTGACACAAAAGAAAAAAAATAAATTCACTTTTCTATTACTTAAAGGTAATTCACAATCATTTCCAGGAATTCTGTGAGAATTTAAGGCCATTTGTTCTAAAGATATGTTTTAATTTAGACACAACTGTCATTCTTGTCACAAAACTGCAATTCTCATAAAAACTGTACATGCAAAAACTCTTTACAATTAATTGTGGATAGGCAGATCAGTCAGTGTATAGGAGTGGGTTATTTCACAAATGTGTTGTGCACTACGTCACATGGTTGTGTATATTTAACTGGGAATTTCGCAAAAAACTTCCAGCCTGTGCACCCTGCGTGGCAACTTGGAAAGGAATGCAAATCAAGAGAGCCAGTATCCCTTTGACTTAAAATATCTAGACAAGGTACAATGAAATAGAAAGTTTAAAACATCTGCTACATGGTTCACAGTCAAATATTCTGGATTTTAGTCTTTCTACATAGTATTGTAATATAAAGATGCTACTTTTTACACCAAGTATTTTCTGTGCATTTACAGTTCACGATGTTTGACTTTTTATTATTTCTACTTAGCATTACAAAACATAAACAAATTGCAGTCTAAATTTAGAACCCAAACTTCATGAAAAATGCATGTTCTTTCAGAATACACATCTGCTAAGTGTAAACTCCCATACTTGGCAAATGGCACAGAGGAACTGATTACTAAGCAGATACAGCTTCATAAGACAATTCACTTACTGAGAAATATAAAAGTATCTTTACCTTCCCTTGCTTGCAATTGCATTTCTCCAGACAGTCATTCAAAGAGATATTGCTCTTGTGATTATAGCTATTGCAATTTAGAAGACAAAGGATTCAATATTCAAAACTTGTATTCTTAAGAACAGTTATAAAAGTATTGGAATCTAAAAAGTAGTAACATGTAAACATTGATATAGAGAGACTGCTTTCCTATATACATAGCAGTCAAGGACAATATTTGAGTTAAAAACACAGGTTGTGCTTTTTCCCAACAGTACATTGGAAATTAGCTGTTTCTGTCTAGAAAACATTTAAAGATTCAGAGAATACATCCATATTTTGCTTCAAGCATTTAAACAATTTTTCTGTTGCTCATGCAACAACCGTATTTACAGTTTTGGTTTAGGAAGATAATAAATTTTGGATCCAAGAAAGCATACAAACCAATACTGCTGAAACCAAACTGAGAAATGTACTCATTCCCTGGTTCCTTATAGAGCACCAGAAGAAAAGCATGGACTCAGCAGTTCTAACTGAAGTGTAGTTACATTAGCATTTTGGAGCACAGTCATATTTGAGTATGTAACACATGTGTAGGTGGGGTGTACGGGGGAGGTGCAGGTGATGGCTTGATTCCTCTGGTCCTCATGTAGGAGAGAAACTGCTCTGGGATCTCCGCTAGGACATCTTTAGCTAATCTAGCCATGCTGAGTATGTGGTTTCCGCTTCTGTCAATATAATCTCTGAATGGCACAAACTAAATCAGAGGTGAAAGAAAGTTATTTAACAGACCTTAGCATGCTATTTAAATAAATAAAAAAATAGACACAAAAACCAACATATGTAAACATTTGGTTGTAGGACAATCAGAGAAGCCTGGAGTAATGGTGAGATGCATGATAATAACTATGCATTTTAAAGATATTTGATTTATTACAAATAGCTCTAACAGTGACCACAACTTTCTAATATATACTTTACCTAAAAAGGGATGTAATTTTTACCTATGTTTTTCCCCACAATAACTCTTGTCTCTGGGTCTTGTACACCCATCATGTTGCTACACGTATTCTGCAGTTTTGAGTTCTACACCTAATTGGATGGAGCATTATCTTCTTCAGGGCTCAGTTTCTTGTCAAATGGAATTAATGCATGCTTAACTCAGCTTTCAATGTAGAAGTATTACTCAAATCAGGGTTAAAAATAATGTATATTGTTAAAGAGTCCTAAACACATGTAAAGTATTTTTAATTATATTACTAGACCATCAAATCACATGGACAATGAATACAAAATTTACACAGTTCACATTAGTAGGTACCCAAAATATTCAGTACATTGAATCATGCCCCAAATGTTTGTTTTTTATATCTGTTATTTGGAAAGGCAAAAAATAAACAACCAAAAACCCTCAGTATAAGATTTTGGTATACTTATTGAAATATCATCAAATATCAATATTCTTATTTTTACATTACATAAAAATGATTGTTCTATCTTTATATAAACAATCATGTGAGAATAATTATCACTGAATACTCTGGCAATAGATTGCCTGATTCCATTCTCATTTTTAATGGTTACTTAATAAACACTGTGCTGTTTGTTGGCATTAGTTCAATTTCCCCTTACAGACATCATGATTCTTGAAAGCAACTGGGAATGATTGTAACTGTTAATGTTGTGATAGTTTGGGGACACAGTAATTTTAGGTCTTGGAGAAAAGGCACAGCGAAGACATTTCAGGAGGTTGAACAATTTTCAAATATAATATTTTAAAGTTTATATTAAATCAGTTTTTCCTCCAGAGAAACAGAGAGTGTTCACACTCTCATCTCATACTGTAATGTAACTGTTTTAAATTTATTTTGAAAAATTTACTTTTGATTTAAGCAGTTACTCAAGATGTGCCTTCAGAAAATTAACTTTTATTAGGAAACAGACTTTAAACCACTCAGGTTGCGACAGATAAAGCAGGTTAAAATGTTAAGAAATCAAATAGCAAATGTAATACCATTTTGAAGTGAAAGCAGTCTCTTTTAAGGAAGAGCAGAAAAGTAGTCCTTTCTTTTTAAAATAAGGTACCTTATAGACAGAAGCATACACATATGACCATAATTTTACCCTGTCTTGATACCAGGTGGAAAACTCAGCACAACTTTTAGAAAAGTGTGATAGAAAGGTGACAAATCTTTCTCTTACCATAAAGGTAGCTAAGTAAGGGTAAGGAAAAACTAACAGAGTGAATATAATATTCAGCTGAGAAGAGAAATAGGAGGATATGAACATTTGTGAAGTCATATTATCTGACTTGGACAAGACCTGACAAAGAGGTGCAAACAAATTTAGGTTTATTTTTCTCTCTGAAACTATAATTAGAAAGGTAAGAAAATAAGAATCAACATAGTGAGGGACTAATAAGAAAAAGATCTCTAATTTCAGCTATAGCTTATTTCATTCTTATTTTAAAAGGCATAGTAGTTTTTTAAAATTTAGTAATGATATGGTTAGTATATACATAATTACCTTTTTAAAATTTTATTTATTTTTTAACATCTTTATTGGAGTATAATTGCTTTACAATGGTGTGTTAGTTTCTGCTTTATAACAAAGTGAATCAGCTATACATATACATAATTATCTTTTTTTTTTTTTTTCTTTCTGCGGTACGCGGGCCTCTCACTGTTGTGGCCTCTCCCGTTGCGGAGCCACATAATTATCTTTTAAACTATTTGTTAGGAGATCAGTTTTTGAAGAATCTATAGCTAATACCTACATTTCAGGGAAATGGCAACACTCTAGCAGATAGTTGATACTTCTCTAGGGAAGGGGGATATTATACCTGCTGTGTTTTTCCTTTACCTCAACTTTGCTCTTATATTTACTTTTACTTTGGTCTTTACTCTTCTCTTAGACCATGGTAATTAAATTCAATTATCTTTTTACTCCCTATTCTCAGAAACTCTGGAATTAGACTTCCCAGGTTCAGATGCTGGTTCTGCTGCTTATTAGCTGTGTGGTCTTGGTATTCTCTCTGACTCAGTTTCCTCTTCTATAAAATGAGGATCATAATAATAATGCCTACTTCATTAGGTTGCTGTATTAAATAAGTCAACACATAAGTGCATAAAATAGTGTTCAACTCATAATATGTACAGTATGATAGTCATTATTATTACTATTCATTAATTTATAAATTATGTGCAATATAAATATGAGACTTTTCTTTCTAGTCTTTACATTCATATCAAACTTTAACTATTTTTACCAATTTTTATCTCTTTCAAACTCTTATATAATCTAAAACTGTAATTATAATTATAATCTAAAACTGTAATTTTATTATAATCTAAAACTGTAATTATATAATAATTATATTATAATCTAAAACTGTAATTCCTGACCTTTTTGTTATAATCTAATCTGTATTATAATCTAAAACTGTATTATAATCTAAAACTGTAATTCCTGACCTTTTTGTTATTTTAAAACACCTGCTGTTTCACCTTTCCAGCAAATGCTATAGGATGTGCTAAATTTTTTATTGAAGTAAATATAAATTCATTTTTAAGAATGTTATGATACTCTGGAATGTCAAAACTAAGATTCATAATCACTGTTCTCATAATACATACACTTCTACTCATCTTTAAAACATGTTCATAAACAATGGGTAAGAAAGAAATCTTAATTTTCAGCCAAGGAGGGAAGTATATATCTCATTTAACTTACATTTGCTAAATGCGGGCACAGATTCTGATACGTCCCTTGAGTATTAAGGGACCTTGCCCCTGGGTTAAGCGTAACTGTTATAGCAAGTGATATTATCAACAGGAGCATCTCTTATCCCACATGTGTGTTGGGAGCAGAGAAAAAGATGTTGAGAATCTTCTACTCACTAACCTAAATTATCTAATCCTTTTCCAAAGGAATATTCATCTCTTCAGTCAAGTCATGAGGCACTTCCCTAAGTGAGAGATGAAAATGACAAGTGTCTCTGTTTCCTTTACCTCTTATTAATGTTAAACCTTACACTTTTGATGACAAAAATATATTCTCTTTCTTTTTGGACTATTGCTGATATCCTTCTACAGTAACAATTTTCCACTCAACTTCTCAGACCCCTCTGTTTATTGTCCCTTTTAATCACTAATTTCTGATCACTGTACCTGGGGACCTCCTGTTCAAAATAACACTCACACATTTGTGAATGTATGTTGATCACTGACTATTACCACAAATTAACTTGGACCCTTAAACTGTTCAGGTTAGAGGAACAAATCAATTTTTACTTTGCACTCATTTATCCCATTCATATGAAGAATACAAATAAATGCATTCTGTTCAGTTGAAATATACCATTTCCTTGACACACTACATCTTTTTTTTAGCATCTATCCTGTACAAGGAAAATGTTCTATGTAGTTGCTCTAACAGCTAGCTCTGCCTATTTGTGAAAAAAGTTTGAATCAGTTTGGGCAAATGAGCTTTTAGTTGTGGTTCTGCTCAATTTTATTTGATTGTTCCTACTTTGCAGAGCTCCATTAGTGATTTTCAAGTCTAAGCCTTCAAGGTAATTATTCTCCTTCTAATGAAAGATATGATTTAAATATAATTTTTAAGGGAGTGATAGGCTGGACAGCAGCTGAATGCAGCCAGGACAAATGATATTGCATTATATACAATGGCCAATCCACAGCACAAGCAAGCAAACAAACAAATGGAAAGCCTTTACATATATTGATTTAAGAAAATAATTCATTTAAGTTTTAGAATAACAACCATAGAATTTCTTCCTGCATACTGTTTATATTATAGTCATATGAGAGTGAATCTTGAGGCAATGAACATAATCACACATAAGACTGACTACAGTGTCATATGTCAAGGTACAGTTACTATGAAACAGTGACATAAAAATGCCTTCCCACTGGACTATGCCAAAATACTAACTAATAATAATAACTGAAACTGATATTAATGCATTTATTGAGCAACTGGTTGGTGAGAGGCCTTCTGCTAAGTGATTTAGTACAATATCTCATTCAGTTTCTTACAAAACAAAAAGGTAAGAGAGCCTAAATAGACCCTATTTTCTGATATTATTTTAGCCAGCAGTGTTTATAGCATTGATTATGATGGCTTAGATATTTCCTGGTGGTAGGAAGATTGACAATATTATTCTTGGTGTGCCCTTGCAACTCCAATATTATAAATATTCGAGAATATTTCTATTCTTAAAAATAACTCATTTAAAAAATGTTTTAGTGAATGGTAGGACCAGGAAACCTGTAATGGTGGAAGGTTTTAAAATTTTATTCAAGGTGAGAGAAAAAATGCTAATTCTTGAACACAATGTGATATATAAATGTTTACCCTGGGAACTTTTTTCTTTTTTTTTTTTTGCTGTATGTGGGCCTTTCACTGTTGTGGCCTCTCCCGTTGTGGAACACAGGCTCCGGATGCGCAGGCTCAGCGGCCATGGCTCACGGGCCTAGCCGCTCTGCGGCATGTGGGATCTTCCCAGACCGGGGCATGAACCCGTGTCTCCTGCATCGGCAGGCGGACTCTCAACCACTGCGCCACCAGAGAAGCCCAGTGGGAACTATTTTTATTAGACCAAATACCATTTAGCAACTTTTCCATGAAATTAGAAAAGGGTGCATCAGATATCCTTAACTAAATATAGACATGTAAGTCAAGGTGTCACTGTCATTCAGGAGGCTACTAATTCTCTGGGAAGATTTTAGTTTCCTGTTCAGTATCTGTGAGATCTCATGACTCTTTCAGTTCAACTTTACATGGTAGAATCTCTTGAGTGTTTAGCTATATCATCAGGTGTCTTCAAAATCTTTGGTGATCTCAGTGTCACTTAATGGTGATAGATTAGTCTCAAGATTTTGACTTTCAATGAGAGGAAATATATAATTATATATATATATATATGTGTGTGTGTGTGTGTTTATGTATCTTATACTGATAAGTAACAAAGTATTTTCATGTCTGTTACTTCCTCTGAGACTCACCACATCATGGAAAGAGCAAAGATAAAAGAATGGAGAGTCTGGAGGTAACAAATGAAAGGCTCAAAGGAGATTTACTGACTTGTTCAAGATCATAGATCTGAGTCCTATCTCACTGTTCTCTCCAATGTAGCATATCCAATTAGAGATGAAATACTTTCATGATCAAGGGAATTTTTGTTTTATAAATAAAATAACCAACAACTGTTGGTTGTCACTAACATAACATGTTAATCCTCTTAAAGTAAATCTTAATGATGTGAGCAACCTTAACTATCTTCTAAGGGAGAGAGTAATACCAGTTTCCCTTAAGCAGCATTTAAATGATACTATGAGATATAAAGCTGTCTCTTTTAACTTTGTAAAAATGCATTACAACAGCAACATAATACATTTTAAAGGACTTCAAATTCATACTTCCATGCAGTAATTTGATTTTTTGGTTACTGTGAACTAGACATTATGGAGAGATTTTTAGGAAAAGTGTAATTACTTGGACTTATAATTATGCTAATCAGCATAAGGTGAATAATCGCGGGTCTACTTAAAAACAACAAAACATCGTGGGATTCTTAAATAGATGACCACATCACCATGTTCCCTTTCTCAGCTGCTTTTAAATGAATTATTCATGTGTGTGTGCTTTTTACACTACCAAGAACATTAGGTTAAAATGTTAACATTTTAATGTTAATATTTAAACATTAGGTTTAAATCATATTTAATTATCTTCTTAAAAAACTGTTATACAGATGTTTCTATTTTAAAACTTAATTTTGCTGACTGATGAAGAAGAATGCTTTTTTATCTTTGTCAAGATTAATCTTTATAATATATTTACAGATTATTTTACATTATTCTCCCTCTCTAATTTTTAAAATTATTTTTGTTGTATTTTACCAAGTTCTATTTCAGTAATGTAATGTATTTTATATATACTATCTGATAAAATCTTTAAACAATGCCAGAACACTGAAGTTTAGAAAGCTTATCCTTATCACAGTGGACAATCCAGGATTTGAACCAAATTCTCTTGGATTCCAAATTAGATTATCTTAATGACTGTATTATGGGTGAATATATAGGTTATTATTTAGGAGATAATATTGTTTGCTCCTTTAAGTGCTCAAATTGTACTGAGAACTTTCCTTTCCATTTAGTCTTCCCTTCACAGTCTTTTTCTGCTTCTGACTTCCTAAAAGATATGAAGACTCTAAAGTATGCAGAAATTTAGTTGATTTAATTCCTTTGTTTCAATTATAAATTTTAACTGCCTTTTTTCTTTCTATTCACTCCCAGAATAGTAGGCTTTAGTTAAGTATTTTTCTTGATTCTAATAGAATTATGAATCATATATATGTCTATATATCTATATACAGACATATATAATCTATTATTATATTTTATTATAGTATTATACATATTATTATGTTACCATGTATTATATTAATATTATTATTTATATATTTTATATAATTTTTATATTTATATATAATTATAAGATCTATTTTTCCACTTTTCTAACCATAACCTATGGGAGAAATAGAACAAAATCTACATTTTTGGTTTGTTTCTACTAAGTTTACTTACACTGAATATGTATCAGCTGCCTTAAAATACATTTAATCTTTATTGAGGTCTAAGTAATAAATAATCATTAAAAGCCTGTTATATTTCTAGCTTTTAATTTTACTAAAGATCTCAATGATATTTTATGGTAATAATAAAGTAGGAAAAGACACTTATTAACAATTCTATTTTATATATGGTGAACATGAAGTATGGGTGAAAGTAATTTGGTGCTTATTCTAAGCCATTACTTAACATGCATTTTATAGAGAATCAACTGCCTAAATTAAACAGAACCTGAGACGCTTGATTTCAATTTAAACTCTTCATTTACAAATCAGAGCTGACACGGGCTCTTCACAATGAACAAAATAAATAATTTTCATTAAATTTCTTACCTGCACAATGTCCCTTTCAGCATATTTTCCTCTGGAGGAAACTCTTACATCATCTCCATCCAATTCAACCATTGCTTGAAAATAAAATAGGATCATTTATTCAGTGCATTTTAGCTAAATACTATAACAAATGTAGGCAATAATGAAATCAAGATGTATGAAGTAGCAATATGTCCTATGCCAAAGGCAGGAAGCTTGTTGATCCTTTCATCTCCTCGGTGATTTCTTCCACAAAACTTAACTGAGTGCAAATTTTACAAGCGGAGAAAGCAAGCTAAGACCTCATGTGACCCTTTGAAAGATGAGGAGAGGCTGTGCAGTGTAGAAGTCTTTAGGTACATCTCCCCATTCTATAGATCCTTAACTCTGGATTACATGCTTACATGACTGATTCAGCAAGTGATGCTAATTCATTCAATTTTAATTTTTTCTTTCTAATTTAAGAAACTAGGCTCTAATCATTATAGAACTTCCAATAACAATTTGAACTTTATTCTCTTTGAAACTACACAAAGCTATATAATCATATTGTCTGTAATCTTTTCATGAATAGATTTAAAAACAAAAAGGCATTTTCTCTGCTCTTACAGTGATTGGATAAAGCATGAAATTTCTGAAGTATGATTTTTTTGTTGATTAAAAATAATTTCAACATTACATAGGTCAACTGGTATTTGGGAATGCTGTGATATAACGGGACAGCTGGTATACAATAATGTTACGCTGCAATTAAGAACATTTTCCAGAGTTTAATGTTTCAGTGAGAATTCTCTAAATAACTAATTACATGAGGAATGCTAATTTGTACTTAAAGTATATTCTCGTACTAATAATCCATTTTGTATGCACATGATATTCACCAGACTCCAGAGAGCCACTTGCAATTATGTTTGCTTTGTCGCCTTCTAAAATATATTAGAATACAATCCTAACCTTTTCACTATTTTCCTCAGTGCTTGGATAATGCATTTGGGTTAAAGACATTTTACTCTTTTTTCCTATTTTATATTTTTTTGATTGAGGTATAATTGACAAATAACATTATATTATTTTTAGCTATATAACATAATGATTCGCTACTTGTATATATTGTGAAATGATCACCACAATAAGTCTAGTTGACCATACATAATTAAAAATTTTTTTCTTCTCATGAGAACTTTTAATATCTATTCTCTTAGCAACCTTCATATATGCAATACAGTATTAACTATACTAACCACACTGTACATTACATTCGTGCGATATACTTATTTTAAAACTGGAAGTTTTTACCTTTTGACTTCCTTCACCCACTTCACCCACCTCCAATGCTGGCAAGCCTTTGGCAACCACCAATCTGTTTTCTATATCTATAAGCTTGTTTTTTTTAAAAAACAGGTTTTGAGTTTTACTTTTCTACACATGTTCAGGAATCAATGTCTGGGCTGAAACATTGCCAGTACACCTAACTGTTAGTGAGCCATCATCCAATAATCTCCTTAGATATATATGTCATAATTTAGTAATGTAAATTACCAATAATAAGGTAATTAACTTATTCAAAATACAAAAGAACTATTTTTTTCTCTCCTACTTATTAGGGATTTAAATAGGAAAATTCTTTATACTCAGATATTTTCAATAGTTAATTCCTTTTTTTGGTCTAAGTTTGTTTTCAAAATTTTCATATTACTTTGAGACATAAATGTACACTGATTGTGACATGCCAGCAATTGGAGAATCTTCTCCTTTATTATCTAGTTTGCTAATAACTCCTAACAATTACCCTATACTCACTCTAAAATGGGAAACAAAAATTAGATGATAATCTGAGCCTCACCTTCTACAATCCTCTACAATCTCCATTGGCCTTTGTAAGTGTTCTACTTCAATTAAAGAATTATTATTCAGGCAATAGTGTAATAAAATAGTGTAATAAAATGAGATCCTATAAAATATCTCCCACTTTTCAGTATGTCCTTTGAGTTAAAAGGCTATGGGTAGCAGAATTGGAGGCTACACTTTTGAGAACAAGGAGAAAAGAAATGGCATATAAGTGGTGGAAGGGAAATGTTCACCCTTCAGTTTTTCAGATCATCTAGTCCTCAAGGAGCCTGAAATTGTAAGCAGAGGTTCCCCATCAGTACCCGTCTCTGGAAAAAAGATGTATAAGATACAGACCTGTATTTCTTTCTAGCCTTGGGAGACAAAATCATGTTAGAATCCCTTATAGTTCTCTCCCTTTCCTAACTTGTATCAAAGCAGTTAACCAGATGCTACTTTAATTTGACTTTTTGCCTTTTAAGGATAAAGAAATCCTGCTTTGAGAAATTATACAGAAAGTTTTAAATTGTTCTCATTGAAATAAAGAAACAAGACATTTAAATACTCATGAATCTAGTAGTTTATTTATATTTCCTCTACCTTCAAATAATGAATGGCAAAATGCTGCATTTCTTGCCTGTGCAAACCTCCTGGTTAAGTTACGTGTAGATGTTGGATTTATGTGGTTAACTGATAAAATCTGCAAGTTTTATTTCAGTCTTTATGTCAATTTATGCGTGCTATTTAAACTTACTTACCATAGATTTGGAAGTGCCTAGAAAAACGCTCTTCTGATAGGATAGCAGCAACTTGAATATAAGTCAGAAATTTTCTTCCAGCAGGGTGAAAGCAGAAATCAGGTGTTTCAGGACCTTAATTCCCTGTTCACAGGTTTGCCAGAGGAAAGTTTCACTTTAATTCCCAGGAGGGAATTCTATGGGATGGCAACTTCCCTCTTTGTCTATAATCTTTGCTCACTTTTCCTCATGAAAAGAGGAGTGATTCACAAGATAACTAAGATTGGGAGATGGAACGATCTTGAATCTCTCTCTTTTGGAGCAGCCTATCCTCAAGTTGAAGACAATTTCTCCCTGTGGCATGCTTAATAGGCAAGGATCTGCCCCTGTACAGAGAAGGCCTGGAGATAAAGGTGAGGTCATTTAATCTTTGGGGAAAAAAGTAGCAAGAAGTCTGATTCTGTGCACAGGGCAACCCAAATTCTCCAATTCTACACTACTATTAATAAAACATATTCTGATCTCTGAGTGACTCCTGCATTTTTTTTTTTCGTTAATTCAAGAAGTCAGAGAGGGAAATGATGAATTTTCATACCTCAACGTTTTGATAAATAATTCACTGGGAACAAAAAAA
Source organism: Orcinus orca (assembly GCF_937001465.1). Lineage (NCBI taxonomy): Eukaryota > Metazoa > Chordata > Mammalia > Artiodactyla > Delphinidae > Orcinus > Orcinus orca. Next base: position 28,050,348 of record NC_064569.1, read on the forward strand.
TTGAGGAAAATAAATAGGTGTGGCAGTTGTAAGAAGGTAGTACCCAAATAGCTGTGCCTACTGCTTTGAATAGGAATTTATGACCAGAAATATACATAGGAAGAGTCAGTGGCTCTCTATTTACACATTATGCGTGGGAGCTGTTGGGGAACAAGTGACAGGGCTTACACCTAACAACGGCCTTCCATAGGAGTCTGGGAGACCTGGAATGGACCCAACGAGAAGTGCATACTTGAGAGGCAAAAGCAAATTAGTAACTGAAGAAGAAATCATGAGTTATTTTAACCTAGCAATCAGTGAAGTTTGTGAACCACAGTCTGTCACTGCTCAATGCAGATGACCAAGTACACAAAGTGTTAACAAGAAAGATGTGTCTTAGCTTTCCTGACTCCATAGTGGTATCTCAGATTCATGCCTGATGGACAATGTAAACAGATGTAAATATTCAGAGACACAGAAAATATTAGCAGGAGCTAAAATGACTTCTGCTTTAGAAACTGGAAGATTATAATGATATAAAGTGTGACCAGCCAAGCATGGAATCAAAGGAAAGAATTTTCAGGATCAGCAATATAACTGCTTGTGTTGTTTTACCTGAGACTGAGAGATCTATACTATCCTTATGGAGGAGGCACTGGTGGTTAAACAAGAATCATCCTAGTGATGATCATACAAAAATTAACCACCTATGTGCCTAAATTAACCTGTAGCATACCAAAAGTTGTTCCAAATATTCTAAAATTATTCTCATTTCTAAAGTTCCAAGCTAAATACTGTCATCATTAATGTAAAAACACCTGAGCAAGGTGAATGTTCTGTGGTTATGCAGTTGATGTCTAGCATAGAGTTCTCTTAAAGGAATTCATCAGGTGACGAGGAATAGGCTATCCTTAGAGAAGTTTACCCAGATCAGTAGTCACACAAACACCCGTCACACTAACTGGCATTTGAAGATGGCTTGAGCCCAAACAGAAAAGTACCCAGTAAGTGAATTTAGCATAATTGTATAAAGTCTCATTAAATTTCAGATGGTCAATTCCATTTTCATTTTACTTTGCTCTTTCATATGACAGAACTTAAATATTTATAAAGATAATGTCTATCAACTAGCCAAGGTCTGAAAATCCATTATTATGCTTGTGTTAATATTTCTATTTTACAACCTAGTGGTTTATTAATTTAGTGCTCATCCTTAAAAGTTTTTAGGGAATCCAGAGTGTATTTTGCCTTGGGAACAAAAATTCAATTTATCACTTGGTCTTAAGAAATATTTTGAGGTACACACCATCTCTAATAAAACAGAAAGCTACATGTTGAATTATCCTATACTACAGAGATAATGTCCTACTCAGAAGACATCCTTTTAATTTACTCACCTTTATTGGACTCCATCATGTAATATCTATATTTATGTCTATATGTACATGGACACTGTATACAAATCCATATGCACACTCACATCCTTATATGCAAAAAAAGAGTGATAGAAACCTAGGTGCATAATGAGTCAGATTAAATAAACTCCTAAGGAATACTATTGAAATTTTATTACTCACCATCAAATTCTGCTGGCCCAACACCTACTATAATTATTGACATTGGAAGTTTTGAAGCCTTCAAAGAGAACACACAGTTAGTTCACAATTAAGAAACTGAATTGAGAAAACAACTAAGAATTAAGAAGAAAAAAATATCCTGAGCTTTGATATTTTTCACAGATGTTCATTAAAATAATTTTGAACATATTTAAATTAACACAGAATAATATACTTGATTCCACTCTTATCCTTTCTGAACTCTGTACATACGCTAATTCAGTGGGATGTTCTTCAGGAATGACCAGTCTGAGCATCTGCTTTCACTTGCTATTCTCAGACAAAATATTCCTAAGCTGATTCTGGGTACCTTTGGTCTCTTTTTCCATGTTCTCTCTCCACTCAAAAATGTTTCAGTTGTTAAAAGGGAAAAAAAGGTACCATATTTGTGAAAAAGTAGTACTCTATTTCATTTATAGCTATGGTTAGGAAAAGCAATTTTCATAGTAAATGAATGCATACAAATGATAATTATAGAAAGTTATTATTAGTATGATAAAATAATTTTATGGTAAGAATATAAGATCCACCAACAGGTAGGTGGAACAGGAAAGCAACCACATCTTCAGCTGTGAAGGTCACTAAATTATGAATAACTGTTCCTCAGTGCATGTCCTGTTAGTTTAAACCTAAATTACTAAGTCCATATTTTAAAGAGCATGCTAAGGCCACTGATCAGAACATAAAGGAAATCAGGACAAATCCAACCCAGTGTGTCTAGTCAAAACCAAATAAATAAACAAGTAAATGTGCAAGATTCTACCTCTCTTCCTTTTTGTGTTTGGTTTTCCTAAGTGTATGTCTATAAACATTTGATTTTTTTCCCACATGTAACTATTTTTTTATCACACAAAAAGCTAATTATATTTTCCCTATGCTATTAATAATTATGAAGTATGATAAACAATTCTTTCACACAGCCCATTTTTACAAATGTCTATTTTGTGTCAAACATTGCTAAACCTGAGTATAGAAAGGTAAGTAAAAACAGATATAATTTTAGAGGTTGCAGTCTAGTAAATATAGATGTTATAAATTATAGTCTAATAAAGAAGAAAATGGATCATAAATATAACACATAATTAGGAATAATGAGAAAAATGGATTTTGAATCAATGCTAGTCCTTATCCAGTTCTATAAATATAGAAATTAGCACAGTTCTCCTGTAACTATTACTGTAAATGTAAATGTTAAAGAAATATTCTGTACAAATTGTACAAACTATATACAAGCACATCAAACTAATCAAGATAAACACAGTCATGCACATGAAGGTGATGCTATTATTTATTTTATTTTAATTTTTTGGAAATAATTTTGTTACAACCCAATTATTCACACCTCTTAGTTTGGTCCTTATGGATGAATGCTACAAATGTGTGTGAGTTTTCTGGATAATGCAATTGGCTGCAAAGGCATGGGCATTTTGTTTCACTCTTAAGTCAACTAACTAGACTCTAGTTAGTCAACCTAAGTAGCACCATGCATTCAGTTAGCCAGCCCAAGACTGAATGACTCCTACTTACATTAACTATGGACTCCTTAGTTTGAGCCATATCTGAGATAACGCCGTCTGTCACAATCAGTAGCACAAAATACTGGGAGCCATCCTTTACAGAAGAAGCATATCTGAAAGGCAAAGAAAAGGTAAAGAATGCCACAAAGTAAAACATTTCCTCTCGACATGATAGTTGCTAAATATAACTTGGAATAGCCAACAAACATTTTAATCTCAAGAAAATATTTAAACATATCTTAAGAGCCTATATATGAAAACTCTCAAATATGCATTTTTTTCTGAAATAGCACACTAGAATAACAGCAACATTACTGCATGCTGGCACAAAGAAATGCCTGGCTGTCTTAGAAATTCATTCACTAATAAAAGGTGAGCTGGATGGTATGTTAGCACAGAGGAATGGCTACAGCTTTTGGAAATAGACATAATGGCTAAGCAACATATTATGTGTATGATCTTCAGTATAACATTACATAAGCTATCTGAACTTTATTTTCTCATCTTTAAAATCAAGATAATGCAACTTTGTATTGTTAATAAAGAAATTTCATGTATGGTAGTAAATATTTATACAGTTATATAACTGGTAGATTTTATATATGGTAGATTATATAAGTGATTATGATTTTTGTTTTGGAACTATATAGCAGTGATGATTGCCCAACATTGTGAATATGCTGAATGTCACTGAACTGTAAATTTAAAAATGGTTGGTTTTATGTCATGTGAATTTCACCTTAATAAAAAAAATGCAACAGAAGAAACATTTTTTGACATAGCTATAGTTCCAATTCTTAATACGTGTTAAATTGGTGAAAGATGGGAAGGAGAATTATAGCAAACAAAGACAAAAATTAGGTATGTAATAAGAACATATTCTAGTACTGAATTCTCACCAAATAATACTCAGACATTTAGAGGAGAATTTTATGACTATATATTTTTTTTCCATTTGTGTTCTACCATTATGGGTATCTAGATTATATTCTCAATAGAATGAGTTTTATGATTTTTAGTACATAACTAGTATGCCGGTCATATCTAGTAATGAGCAAGCACTGTGGTGCTTGTAGGAGATAAATAGTTAACAAGAAGACTTTGGTCTACTTTCATAAAAAATCATCAAGTAAATCACAGAAAAATTGATTTCAAGAAACTTCTTTTGATTACCAATGAAAATTTTTCAGTACCTGATGGACTCTAAATAATAAATTTTTAACAGTTTGGGGAAAAACCAATAGCATAATATGACAGGGAAAAACTTATTTCTTGTAAAGCAGAATTTATAAATATATGAACAAGAAAATATTTACAACTTTGCCATAGACAAGAGAAACTAATAATTGCTCATGCTGTTAATAAAATGATTGGTAATTTTATAGATTGATGAAGATAATACAGCAAGTGATATGTTCATACACTGAGGAGTCAGTTAAAAATAGCATTGAACTTGTTCTACAACATATAGTCAAAAATGCTCTCACAATGTTGAATAATTGATCTTCGACACTAAGGAATTTGTATTAATTTGATGGTAACACAGCAATGAAAAAATCCAAAGCAGGTATGAACCTACTCTCCTATTTTATGCTTAAATATTTTTTCTTAAGAAAAGATGTAAGATAATCTCCCTCAGGAATTCATTTTTTAATTTTTAAATACCCATTATTTTTAAAAAGCATTTTTTACTGACTATGCTTCAAAAACATATGGATTATATTTCATGTGATTAACAGGAGGTTATAAATAGTGAGAAAAACTTCTATGAGTACAACTCTATGGCTTTTATGCTTTTCATACCAAATGATGTGTTGAAAGTGGTGAGAAGATGGAAAGTTGAGCATTATGCAATCTTATGAATATCACTTCAAGTGGCTTAACTGATCCTTTTTCTGGGGGGGGATGTTTACTTTTTTAAAATTAATTTTTATAGGAGTAGATTTGAATTACAGTGCTGTGTTAGTTTCTGCTGTACAGCAAAGTGAATCAATTATACATATATATATATATATATATATATATATATATATATATATATATATATATCCATTCTTTTTTAGATTCTTTTCCCATGTAGGACATTACACACTATTGTGTTGAGCTCCCTGTGCTATACAGTAGATTCTCTCTTTTTTTTTTTTTTTTGCGATACGCGGGCTTCTCACTGTCGTGGCCTCTTCCGTTGTGGAGCACAGGCTCCGGACACATAGGCTCAGCGGCCGTGTCTCACGAGCCCAGCCGCTCCGCGGAATGTGGGATCTTCCGGGATCGGGACACGAACCCGTGTCCTCTGCAACAGCAGGCGGACTCTCAACCACTGCGCCACCAGGGAAGCCCTATTCTCTTTTTTTTTAAATTAATTAATTAATTTTTATTTTTGGCTGCCTTGGGTCTTTGTTTCTGTGCTTGGGCTTTTCTCTAGTTGCGGTGAGCAGGGGCTACTCTTCATTGTGGTGTGCAGCCTTCTCATTGGGTGGCTTCTCTTGTTGCAGAGCATGGGCTCTAGGCGTGTGGGCTTCAGTAGTTGTGGCACTCAGGCTCAGTAGCTGTGGCTTGCAGGCTCTAGAGCGCAGGCTCAGTAGCTGTGGTGCATGGGCTTAGCTGTTCCATGGCATGTGGGATCTTCCCGGACCAGGGCTCGAACCCGTGTCCCCTGCACTGGCAGGTGGATTCTTAACCACTGTGCCACCAGGGAAGTCCCTACAGTAGCTTCTTATTAGTTATATATTTTATATATAGTAGTGTGTATGTGTCAACCCCAATCTCACAATTTTTTCTCTCCCTCACCTTTCCCCCTTGGTAACTGTAAGTTTATTTTCTACGTCTGTGACTCTATTTCTGCTTTGTAAATAAGTCCATTTGTACTATTTTTTTTTAGATGCAACATATAAGAAATATCATATATTTGTTTTTCTCTGCTTGACTTACTTCACTCAGAATGACAATCTCTAGGTCCATCCATGTTGCTGCCAATAATATTATTTCATTCTTTTTTACGGCTGAGTAATATTCCATTGTATATATGTTCCACATCTTCTTTCTCCATTCTTCCATCAATGGACATTTAGGTTGCTTCCATGTCCTGGTTATTGTAAATAGTGCTGCAATAATCATTGGGTTGCATGTATCTTTTTGAATTATGGTTTTCTTGGGATATATGCCCAGGAGTGGGATTGCTGGATCATATGGTAACTCTATTTTTAGTTTTTTAAGGAATCTCTATAGTGTTCTCCATAGTGGCTGTACAAATTTACATTCTCATCAACAATGTAGGAGGGTTCCCATTTCTCCACACCTTCTCCAGAATTTATTGTTTGTAGATTTTTTTGGATGACGGCCATTCTGAATGGTGTCAGGTGATACCTCATAGTAGTCTGATTTGCATTTCTCTAGTAATTAGTGATGTTGAGCATTTTTTCATGTGCCTTTTGGCCATCTGTATGTCTTCTTTACAGAAATGTCTTATTAGATCTTGTGCCCATTTTTTGATTGGGTTGTTTGTTTTTTGATATTGAGCTGCATGAGCTATTTATATATTTTGGTGATTAATCCCTGGTCAGTCACTTCATTTGCAAATGTTGTGCTGGCCAAAAAGTTCATTCGGGTTTTTCCATAAGATATTTTCTCCCTATCTGTGGGTTGTCTTTTCATTTTGGTTATGGTTTCCATTGCTGTGCAAAAGCTTTTAAGTTTAATTAGGTCCCATTTGTTTATTTTTGTTTTTCTTTTCATTACCCTAGGAGGTGGGTCAAAAAGATCTTGCTGCAATTTATTTCAAAGTGTGTTCTACATATGTTTTCCTCTAAGAATTATAGTATCTGGTCTTACATTTAGGTCTTTAATCCATCTTGAGTTTCTTTTTCTGTATGGTGTTAGAGAATATTCTAATTTCATTGGTTTACATGTAGCTGTCCAGTTTTTCCAGCACCACTTACTGAAGAGACTGTCTTTCTCCATTGTATATTCTTGCCTCCTTTGTCACAGATTAGGTGACCATAGGTATGTGGGTTTATCTCTGGACTTTCTATCCTGTTCCATTGATCTATATTTCTGTTTTGTGGCAGAACCACACTGTTTTGATTAATGTAGCTTTGTAGTATAGTCTGAAGTCAGGGAGCCTGATTCTTCCAGCTCCGTTTTTCTTTCTCAAGATTGCTTTGGCAATTTAGGGTCTTTTGTGTCTCCATATAAATTGTAAATTTTTTTGTCTAATTCTGTGAAAAATGCTATTGGTAATTTGGTAGGGATTGCAATGAATCTGTAGACTGCCTTGGGTAGTATAGTTATGTTGACAATATTGATTCTTCCAATCCAAGAACATGGTATATCTCTCCATCTGTTTGTGTGATATTTGATTTCTTTCATCAGTATCTTATAGTTTTCTGAGTACAGGTCTTTTTCCTCCTTAGGTTTATTCCCAGGTATTTTATTCTTTTTGATGGGATGATAAATGGGATTGTTTCCTTAATTTCTCTTTCTAATAATTCATTGTTAGTGTATAGGAATGCAAGAGATTTCTGTGTATTAATTTTGTATCCTGTAACTTTACCACACTCATTGATAAGCTCTAGTAATGTTCTGGTAGCATCTTTAGGATTTTCTATGTATAGTATCATGTTATCTGAAAACAGTGATGGTTTTATTTCTTCTTTTCCAATTTGGATTTCTTGTATTTCTTTTTCTTTTCTGGTTGCCTTGGCTAGGGCCTCCTAAACTAGGTTGAATAAAAGTGGCAAGATGGACATCCTTATCTTGTTCCTTATCTTAGAGGAAATGCTTTCAGTTTTTTACCATTGAGAATAATGTTTGCTGTGGGTTTGTCATATATGGACTTAATTATCTTGAGTTAGGTTCCCTCTATGCCCACTTTCTAGAGTGTTTTCATCATAAATGGGTGTTAAATTTTGTTGAAAGCTTTTTCTGCATCTCCTGAGATGATCATATGAATTTTATTCTTCAGTTTGTTAATGTGGTGTATCACATTATTTGTGTTTATTGAAGAATCTTTGCATCTCTGGATAAATTCCACCTGATCATAGTGCATGACTCCTTTAATGTGTTGTTTGATTTGGCTTGCTAGTATTTTGTTGAGGATTTCTGTGTCTATGTTCATCAGTGATATTTGAGCCTGTAATATTCTTTTTTTGATACCTTTGGTTTTGTGTCAGGTTGATGGTGGCCGTGTATAATGAGCTTGTGAGTGTTCCTTCCTCTGCAATTTTTGAGAATTGTTTCAGAAGGATAGGTGTTAACTCTTTTCTAAATGTGTGACAGAATTCACCTGTGAAGCCATCTGGTCCTAGACTTTTGCTTATTGGAAGTTTTTAAAGCACAATTTCAATTTCCATATTTGTGATTTGTGTGTTTATATTTTCTATTTCTTCCTGATTCAGTCTTGGTAGGTTGTGCATTTCTAAGAATTCGTCCATTTCTCCTAGGTTGACCATTTTATTGTCATAGAGCTGCTTGTAGTAGTTTCTTATGATCCTTTGTATTTCTGTGGTGTCCATTGCAACTTCTCCTTTTTCATTTCTAATTTTATTGATTTGAGTCCTCTCCCTTTTTCTTGATGCGTCTGGCTAAAGTTTTATCAATTTTGTTTATCTTCTCAAAGAACCAGCTTTTAGTTTCATTTATCTTTGTATTGTTTTCTCCATCTCTATTTATTTCTGTTCTTTATAATTTCTTTTCTTCTACTAACTTTAGGTTTTGTTTGTTCTTCTTTCTCTTGTTGCTTTATGTGTAAGGATAGGTTGTTAATTTGAGATTTTTCTTGTTTCCTGAGGTAAGATTGTATTGCTATAAACTTCCAAGAACTGCTTTTTCCAAGTCCCATACATTTTGTATCGTCATGTTTTCATTGTCAATTTTCCCTAGGTATTTTTTGATTTCCTGTTTGATTTCTTTAGTAATCCATTGGTTGTTTAGTAACATATTGTTTAGCCTCCATGTGTTTGTGTTTTTTTTACCTTTTTTCCCTGTAGGTGATTTCTACTCTCATAGTGTTGTGGTCAGAAAAATGCTTTATGATTCTGAATTTTTAAATTTACCAAGGCTTGATTTGTGGCCCAAGATGTGATCTTTCTTGGAGAATGTTCCATGTGCACTTGAGAAGAATGTATATTCTGCTGCTTTAGGATGGAATGTCACATAGATATCAATTAAGTCTATCTGGTCTAATGTGTCATTTAAGGCTTGGGTTTCCTTATTAATTTCCTGTCTGGATAATCTGTCCATTGGTGTAAGTGGGGTGTTAAAGTCCCCCACTATTATTGCGTTACTGTTGATTTCCCCTTTTATGGATGTTAGCATTTGCCCTATATATTGAGGTGCTCCTATGTTGGGTGCATATATATATTTACAATTGCTCTATCTTCTTCTTGGATTGATCCCTTGATCATTATGTAGTGTCCTTCCTTGTCTCTTGTAACAGTATTTTAGAGTTTATTTTGTCTGAGATGAGTATTGCTACTCCAGCTTTGATTTCTATTTTCATGGAAAATCTTTTTCCATCCTCTCACTTTCAGTCTTTATGTGTCCCTAGGTCTGAAGTGGGTCCCTTGTAGACAGCATAATATGGGTCTGTTTGTATATCTATTCATCCAATCTATGTCTTTTGGTTAGAGCATTTAATCCATTTACATTTAAGGTATTTATTGATATGTATGTTCCTATTGCCATTTTCTTACTTGTTTCAGATTTGTTTTCGTAGGTCTTTTTTCTTATCTTCCTCTTTTGTTCTCTTCTCTTGTGGTTTTATGACCATCTTTAGTGCTGTGTTTGGGATGCTTTCTCTTTTTTGTGTGTGTATCTTTTGTAGTTTTTTAGTTTACTGTTCCCATGAAGTTTGGATATAGCAATCTGTATAGGTACAAGCTTGTTTTAAGATGCTGGTGTCTTTCCCACCTAGAGAAGTTCATTTAGCATTTGTTGTAAAGCTGGTTTGGTGGTTCTGAATTCTCTTAGCTTTTGCTTGTCTGTAAAGCTTTTGATTTCTCCATCAAATCAGCTCGGTGGTTTGTGGCCACCTGGAGGGGTGGGATAGGGAGGGCGGGAGGGAGGGAGGTGCAAGAGGGAAGAGATATGGGAACATATGTATATGTATAACTGATTCACTTTGTTATAAAGCAGAAACTAACACACCATTGTAAAGAAATTATACTCCAATAAATATGTTTTAAAAATCTAAATGAGAGACTTTTTGGGTAGAACATTCTTGGTTGTAGGTTTTTCCTTTTCATCACTTGAAGTATATTGTGCCACTCCTTTCTGGCCTGCAGAATTTCTGCTGAAAAACCTGTTGATAACCTCATGGGGATTCCCTTGTATGTTATTTGTTGCTTTTCCCTTGTTGTTTTTAATATTTTTTCTTTGCCTTTAATTTTTGTTAGTTTGATTAATATGTGTCTCAGCATGTTCTTCCTTGGGTTCATCCTCTCTGGGACTCTCTATGCTTCCTGGACTTGAGTAAGTGTTTCTCATGTTAGGGAATTTTTCGGTCATATTATCTTCAAATATATTCTCGGGCCCTTTCTCTTTCTTCTCTCCTTCTGGAACCCCTATAATGTGAATGTTGGCATGTTTAATATTGTCCCAGAAGTGTCTGACACTGTCCTCATTTCATTCTTTTTTTCTTAAAAAGAATTTTTTTTAGATTGAAGTGTATTTGATTTACAATGTTGTGCTAATCTCTGCTGTACAGCAAAGTGACTCAGTTATACACATATATACATTCTTTTTTTATATTCTTTTCTATTATGGTTTATCACAGGATATTGAATATAGTTCCCTGTGCTATACATTAGGACCTTGTTGTTTATACATTCTTTTTTCTTTATTCCGTTCTGTGGCAGTGATTTCCATCACTTTGTCTTCCAGCTCACTTACTCATTGTTCTCCTACATTTATTCTTATACTGATTCTTCCTAGTGTATTTCAGTTACTGTATTGTTCATCTCTGTTTGTCCTTTAAATCACACTCCTTCTTAAACATTTCTTGCATTATCTCGATCTGTGACTCCATTCTTTTTCTGAGATCTTGCATTATCTTTACTATCATTACTATTAATTCTTTTTCAGGTAGATTGCCTATCTCCTCTTCATTTAGTTGTTCTTCTGGGTTTCTACCTTTTTCCTTCATTTGTACCAATTTCTCTGTCATCTCATTTCATCTAACTTACTGCATTTGTGGTCTCCTTTCCACAGGCTGCAGGATAATAGTTCCTCTTGCTTCTGGTGTCTGCCCCTTGGTGGGTGAGGTTGGTCCAGGGACTTTTGCAGGCTTCTTGGTGGGATGGACTGGTGTCTGCCCTCTGGTGGGTGGAGCTGGGGCCATGTCAAAGGGTGTGTTTTGAGGTGGCTGTGAGCTCAGTACAACTTTAGGTAGCCTGTCTTCTGTTGGATGAGGCTGGCTTCCTATTTTGTTGGTTGTTTGGCCTGAGGCTTTCCAGCACTGGAGCTTGCAGGTTGTTGGGAGGGGTTGTGTCTTGGTGCTGAAATTTTGGCCTCCTGGAGAGCTCACTCTGATCAATATTCCCTGGGGCTTCTGCTACCAGTGTCCTTGCCCTCATAGTGAACTATAGTCAACACTTTGCACCCCAGGATACCCTCCAAGACCCCTAAGTAGGGGTAGCCCAGGTTCCTATGGAGGTACTTTGTGCTGGGTCCCAGTGCACGTGAGACCTTTGTACACCCTCAAGATTGGAGTCTCTGTTTCCCCCAGCCCTGTAGAGCTCTTGCACTCAAGCCCCACTGGCTTTCAAGTCTGAATGCTCTGGGGGTTCTTCCTCTCGATTCAAGACCCTCAGACTGTCTTGGGAGGGTTATTTTTATGTGGGAACATCCCTGTGTAGCCTGTGCAGGTTAAATATTTTTTGGTGCAAGCATGGTTTTTAGTATAGATGACTGCCACCTTTTCCCTCAGTGTATGCTGGCCATTATCCCCTTGATAGGAGATGTGACTGATATTGTGGTGACCAGAGCCTGCACTGGATATTGAGCAGGGCCTCCCTTTTGCTCTGTGGTTGTCACTGCCGTGTTAGAGGTGGGGTTTGCTCCACATTTGTTGGAGTAGAGGCCCCAAGATCTGTTTCTTAGCTGTGTTTCTGATCTGCAGTGTGAGGTAGGCAGGATTGGATCACTCCCACTGGGAGGAAAGCCACTGAATATTTCTCTGGAGTTGTTCACCTGTGGGTGTGCTCTGTCATGTCACTTTTCACCCTTTGTGCAAGTTCTCAGATTACACTGTTGTTGGCACTGCTCTTGGCCTTTCCTTAACTGTGGGTATGCCTACAATTGGCCCTGGTGTCTTTCATATGTTTTCACCAGGCCATCAGTGTAGGTCCACTGAAGTCAGGTCCCAGGATTGCAGTAATCATGGGTCTGGACACCCTGTCGTCAGCTCAGACTCTAGCCTGGTACAACCCTGGCATGTATGTTCCCACAAAGTCTACAGCTGCTAAAGCTAGACCCGTCTTTTCTGTGGGAGCACTTGTTGTCCATTCAGATGTTCTGTAGGCACTGAGTTTACAAAGCCAGTTGCGGGGGTGTCAATTCACAGTTTGCACAGCTGCCAGGAGAGATTTCAGCTTTTCTTCCTTAATTGCATGGCCTCTGGGGCTTAGCCATGGTTTCAGCGCCACCTATCTGTGTGGGCCACTCACAGGCGCCTGCTCCTGAGGCTTTCCAGAGCACATGAGTCCACCCAGTGAAGAGAGGGCGCAGAGGAGGCAGCAGATGGGGTTGTGGGAGCCCATATGGGAATGGGTCATGCAGGGGAGCCGGCAGCCATGGGAGTGAGAGAGCCAGCTGGTGGCCTCAGGTATGAGAGAGCTGGCCCTGGTGGGAACAGAGTATGCTGGGGTGGGTATGCTAGGGTATGGTGGCCAACAGTGCAAGAGAGTCAACTCTGGCAGGAGCCCTTCCTAGTGCCTGGAGAGGCAGGGGCCGGCATGTGGGGAGAGAGGATGCAATGGTAGCCCCACCCATTTTGTGTCATTCAACAATGGCACTTCACTTATATTGCAGTCTGGGTTTCTTCTACAAGCATTCCCAGTTGTGGATTTCCTCACTCCCATCCCCTCAGGCTGTCTCGTTGCGGCCAACACCATTCTTCTCCCCAGGTTTGCTCTCCAAATCCCAAGTTCCAGTATCCAGCCCCCTTCTGCACTGGTGGATGCACGTCTCAGCCTGGGGCATGCAGGGCTGTGGCACAGACTATCTGTGTAGGTCTCACTGTGTCCTGTTTGTCACAGACTGGTTGCTGCACTTTCCTCCGGTAGTCCCTGAAGCTTCCCATCTGTTCCAACTGATCTCCCCACCAGTGAGGGGGCTTCCCTGGATGCAGGAACCTCTCCTCTCCTTCAGCTCCCTGCCCAGGGCTGCAGGTCCCTTTCCACTTCCTCTCCTCTTCCTTTTCTCTTATTTCATCCTACCCAGTTACATGGGGATCTTTCTTGTCCTTTTAGGTGTCTGAGGTCCTCTGCCAGTGTTCATGTGGTGCTCCGTGAGAACTGTTCCTTTTTAGATGTATTCTTGATGTATTTGTGAGGAGAGATGAACTCCATGTCCTCCGACTTCTCCACCATCTTGGCAGAGTCAGATTGGGGCCCCAGGTTCAGCTCCAGAAGCCCACTTTGATGCAAGTAAGCCTTCAGCCTCTTCGATGGCCTCTGGGGCAAGGCACTGCTCCACTGTGCGAGTGGGGAGAGAAGTGAGTCTTCCACCTGGGGGCATTTACTTCTTATTTCTCTTTCAACACTTCTTGTTACCTCTTGAGAAAGTCTCAGTTGTTGTTACTATGTCTTTTTGCCCGCAGCTTTATTGAGGTATAATTGGTATACAAAAAACTGCACATAATTAATATAAGCAATTTGCTGTGTTTCAACATATGTATATACTCATTTTACCATCAAAACAATCAAGGTAATAAACATATCCATTAGCCCCATTTCCCTGTGTCCCTTTCTGTGTGTGTGTGTGTGTGTGATTCAATCGCCTTATTTGTTATGGTTCTGTACAGGCTTTCTATGTCTTCCTGATTCATTCTTGGTAGGTTGTAACTTTCTAGGAGTTTATTCATTTATTCTAAGTTTTCCAATTTGTTGGAGTCCAATTGTTTGTAATAGCCCCTTATAATATTTTTTATTTCTGTGGCTTCAGTTGTAATGTCTGCTCTTTCATTTCTGATTTTATTTACTTGAGTCATTTTTCTGCTTATTCTAGCTAAAGGTTTGTTGATTTTATTTATATTTAAAAAAACCCAACTCTTAGCTTTGCCAGTTTTTTTCTATTGTATTCCTAGTCTCTATTCCATTTATTTCTGCTCTAATTTTTATTTAATTATTATTTCCTTCCTTCCATTAACTTGTGCTTAGCTTGTTGTTCTTTTCCTATTTCCTTGAGGTATAAACCTAGGTCATTTGAGATTTTTCTTCTTTTTAAAAATGTTGTCTTATCATTATAATTTTCCCTCTTAGTACTGATCACACCCCAAAAAAATAGTACAGTAGTATACAGTATACCATAACTTTTGGTATATTGTGTTTTCATTTTTCTCATGATATTTTCTAATTTCCTTTTTGATTTCTTTGACCCAATGATCACTAAAGAGTGTGTTCATTTCCATTTGTTTGTGAGTTTTGTGATTTATTTTTGTTATTGATTTTTTTTCCATTGTGTTCAGAAAAGATACTCAGAATGACATCAATCTTCTTACATTTAATGAGACTTGTTTTGTGACTCAGCATGTGATCTATCCTAGAGAATGTTCCATGTATGCTTGAAAAGAATATATATTCTGTTGCTATTGAATGGAATGTTCTGTATATGTCAATTAGGTTCCATCTGGTCTAGAGCATTACTCAAATTTGCTGTTTCCTTATTTATTTTCGGCCTGGGTGATCTATTCATTATTGAAAGTGGGTAGTGAAGCCTTCTAATACTATTGTATTGATGTCTATTTCTCCCTTCAGATATGTCGATTAAAAAAATATGCTTAGGGGGCTTCCCTGGTGGCGCAGTGGTTGAGAGTCTGCCTGCTGATGCAGGGGACACGGGTTCGTGCCCCGGTCTGGGAAGATCCCACATGCCGTGGAGTGACTGGGCCCGTGAGCCATGGCCACTGGGCCTGTGTGTCCAGAGCCTGTGCTCCACAATGGGAGAGGCCACAACGGTGAGAGGCCCGCGTACCGCAAAAAAAAAAAAAAAAAAGCTTAGGTTCTTTGATGCTTGGTCTATACATATTTATAATTATTATGTCATCCTGTTGTATTGACCCTTTAAAATTTTTGTTCTTTTTAATAAAAATTGTATTTAAGGTGTACAACATGATGATTTGATACACATATACACAGTGAAATAATTACTACAGTCAAGCATGATAACATATCATGATGTCACATAGTTACCATATTTTTTGGGGTGTGATCAGTGTACTTGAAATTTACCCTTTTAGCAAATTTCCAGCATTCAGTGAAGTATTTATTATAGTCATCATACAATATATGAGATCTCTACACATATTCATCCTATGTAATGCAACTTTGTACCCTGTGACCAATAATATCTCCCCATTCCCTTTACCTCTCCACCTCTGTTAACCACTGTTCTAAAACTCTGCTTCTATGTATTCAGCATTAAAAATTCTACATATAAGTGAGATGATGTAGTTTTTCTCTTTCTGTGTCTGGCTTATTTCACCTAGTATAACATCCTTCAGGTTCATCAATGTTGCAAATGACAAGCTAAAAAAAAAAAATATATATATATATATATATAAAATTATATAAAATGATATATATCACATAAATTGACCCTTTTATTATGTAATGACCTTTGTCTGTTGTGACTTTTTTTTTGTGGTATGCAGGCCTCTCACTGTTGTGGCCTCTCCTGTTGCGGAGCACAGGCTCCAGATGGGCAGGCTCAGCAGCCATGGCTCACGGGCCTAGCCGCTCTGTGGCATGTGGGATCTTCCTGGACTGGGGCACAAACCCATGTCCCCTGAATCGGCAGGCAGACTCTCAACCACTGCGCCACCAGGGAAGCCCTGTTATGACATTTTTGACTTAAAGTTTATTTTGTCTAGGTACAGCTGCCCTTGCCTTCTCTCTTTTGGTTACCATTTTCATGGAGTATCTTTCTATCCATTCCTCATTTTCAACCTATGTACGTCTTAATTCGAAGTTGAGTCTCTCATAGACAGCATAAAATTGGGTCTTTAAAAAAAAATCTATTCACCTACTTTATGTCTTTTGATTGATGAATTTAATCACTTCTATTTTGGCTTTCTTTTGATTCACCATAAAATATACCTAAGAGAAGGGGAGATATACTCAACCATCAAGAGAGTTAAAGATAGAGCCTGACTAGTCCCCTCCACCAGGAAGCCTACAAAACCCACTGAACCAACCTTAGCCACTGGAGACAGACATCAAAAACAGGAGGAACTACGAACCTGCAGCCTGCAAAAAGGAGACCCCAAACACAGTAAGATAAGCAAAATGAGAAGACAGAAAAACACACAGCAGATAAAGGAGCAAGATAAAAATGCACCAGACCTAACAAATGAAGAGGAAATAGGCAGTCTACCTGAAAAAGAATTCAGAATAATGATAGTAAGGTTGATCCGAAATCTTGGAGATAGAATGGACAATAGAATGGACAAAATGCAAGAATCAGTTAACAAGGACCTAGAAGAACTAAAGATGAAACAAGCAACGATGAACAACACAATAAATGAAATTAAAAGTACTCTAGATGGGATCAATAGCAGAATAACTGAGGCAGAAGAACGGATAAGTGACCTGGAAGATAAAATAGTGGAAATAACTACTGCAGAGCAGAATAAAGAAAAAAGAATGAAAAGAACTGAGGACAGTCTCAGAGACTTCTGGGACAACATTAAATGCACCAACATTCGAATTATAGGGGTTCCAGAAGAAGAAGAGAAAAAGAAAGGGACTGAGAAAATATTTGAAGAGATTATAGTTGAAAACTTCCCTAATATGGGAAAGGAAATAGTTAATCAAGTCCAGGAAGCACAGAGAGTCCCATACAGGATAAATACAAGGAGAAATACGCCAAGACACATATTAATCAAACTGTCAAATATTAAATACAAAGAAAGCATATTAAAAGCAGCAAGGGAAAAACAACAAATAACACATAAGGGAATCCCCATAAGGTTAACAGCTGATCTCTCAGCAGAAATCCTACAAGCCAGAAGGGAGTGGCAGGACATACTGAAAGTGATGAAGGAGAAAAACCTGCAGCCAAGACTACTCTACCCAGCAAGGATCTCATTCAGATTTGATGGAGAAATTATAACCTTTACAGACAAGCAAAAGCTGAGAGAGTTCAGCACCACCAAACCAGCTTTACAACAAATGCTAAAGGATCTTCTCTAGGCAAGAAACACAAGAGAAGGAAAAGACCTATAATAACGAACCCAAAACAATTTAGAAAATGGGAATAGGAACATACATATCGATAATTACCTTAAATGTAAATGGACTAAATGCTCCCACCAAAAGACACAGATTAGCTGAATGGATACAAAAACAAGACCCTTATATATGCTGTCTACAAGACACCCACTTCAGACCTAGAGACACATACAGACTGAAAGTAAGGGGATGGAAAAAGATATTCTATGTAAATGGAAACCAGAAGAAAGCTGGAGTAGCAAATCTCATATCAGACAAAATAGACTTTAAAATAAGGACTATTAAAAGAGACAAAGAAGGACACTCCATAATGATCAAGGGATCGATCCAAGAAGAAGATATAACAATTGTAAATATTTATGCACCCAACATAGGAGCACCTCAATACATAAGACAAATGTTAACAGCTATAAAAGGGGAAATTGACAGTAACACATTCATAGTAGGGGACTTAAACACCCCACTTTCACCCATGGACAGATCATCCAAAATGAAAATAAATAAGGAAACACAAGCTTTAAATGATACATTAAACAAGATGGACTTAATTGATATTTATAGGACACTCCATCCAAAAACAACAGAATACACATTTTTCTCAAGTGCTCATGGAACATTCTCCAGGATAGATCATATCTTGGGTCACAAATCAAGCCTTGGTAAATTTAAGAAAATTGAAATCGTATCAAGTATCTTTTCTGACCACAACGCCATGAGACTAGATATCAATTACAGGAAAAGATCTGTAAAAAATACAAACACATGGAGGCTAAACAATACACTAGTGAATAATGAAGGGATCACTGAAGAAATCAAAGAGGAAATCAAAAAATACCTAGAAACAAATGACAATGGAGACACAACGACCCAAAACCTGTGGGATGCAGCAAAAGCAGTTCTAAGGGGGAAGTTTACAGCAATACAAGCCCACCTTAAGAAGCAGGAAACATCTCGAATAAACAACCTAACCTTGCACCTCAAGCAATTAGAGAAAGAAGAACAAAACAACCCCAAAGCTAGCAGAAGGAAAGAAATCATAAAAATCAGATCAGAAATAAATGAAAAAGAAATGAAGGAAACAATAGCAAAGATCAATAAAACTAAAAGCTGGTTCTTTGAGAAGATAAACAAAATAGATAAACCAATAGCCAGACTCATCAAGAAAAAAAGGGAGAAGACTCAAATCAATAGAATTAGAAATGAAAAAGGAGAGGTAACAACTGACACTGCAGAAATAAAAGAGATCATGAGAGATTACTACAACCAACTCTATGCCAATAAAATGCACAATCTGGAAGAAATGGACAAATTCTTAGAAATGCACAAGCTGCCAAGACTGAATCAGGAAGAAATAGAAAATATGAACAGACCAATCACAAGCACTGAAATTGAAACTGTGATTAAAAATCTTCCAACAAACAAAAGCCCAGGACCAGATGGCTTCACAGGCGAATTCTATCAAACATTTAGAGAAGAGCTAACACCTATCCTTCTCAAACTCTTCCAAAATATAGCAGAGGGAGGAACACTCCCAAACTCCTTCTACGAGGCCACCATCACCTTGATACCAAAACCAGACAAAGATGTCACAAAGAAAGAAAACTACAGGCCAATATCACTGATGAACATAGATGCAAAAATCCTCAACAAAATACTAGCAAACAGAATCCAACAGCACATTAAAAGGATCATACACCATGATCAAGTGGGGTTTATTCCAGGAATGCAAGGATTCTTCAATATACGCAAATCTATCAATGTGATAAACCATATTAACAAATTGAAGGAGAAAAACCATATGATCATCTCAATAGATGCAGAGAAAGCTTTTGACAAAATTCAACACCCATTTATGATAAAAACCCTGCAGAAAGTAGGCATAGAGGGAACTTTCCTCAACATAATAAAGGCCATATATGACAAGCCCACAGCAAACATCATCCTCAATGGTGAAAAACTGAAAGCATTTCCACTAAGATCAGGAACAAGACAAGGTTGCCCACTCTCACCACTCTTATTCAACATAGTTTTGGAAGTTTTAGCCACAGAAATCAGAGAAGAAAAGGAAATAAAAGGAATCCAAATCGGAAAAGAAGAAGTAAAGCTGTCACTGTTTGCAGATGACATGATCCTATACATAGAGAACCCTAAAGATGCTACCAGAAAACTACTAGAGCTAATCAATGAATTTGGTAAAGTGTCAGGATACAAAATTAATGCACAGAAATCTCTGGCATTCCTACATAATAATGATGAAAAATCTGAAAGTGAAATCAAGAAAACACTCCCATTTACCATTGCAACAAAAAGAATAAAATATCTAGGAATAAACCTACCTAAGGAGACAAAAGACCTGTATGCAGAAAATTATAAGACACTGATGAAAGAAATTAAAGATGATACAAATAGATGGAGAGATATACCATGTTCTTGGATTGGAAGAATCAACATTGTGAAAATGACTCTACTACCCAAAGCAATCTATAGATTCAATGCAATCCCTATCAAACTACCACTGGCATTTTTCACAGAACTACAACAAAAAATTTTGCAATTTGTATGGAAACACAAAAGACCCTGAATAGCCAAAGCAATCTTGAGAACAAAAGAAGGAACTGGAGGAATCAGGCTCCCTGACTTCAGACTATACTACAAAGCTACAGTTATCAAGACGGTATGGTACTGGCACAAAAACAGAAAGATAGATCAATGGAACAGGATAGAAAGCCCAGAGATAAACCCATGCACATATGGACACCTTATCTTTGATAAAGGTGGGAGGAATGTACAGTGGAGAAAGGACAGCCTCTTCAATAAGTGGTGCTGGGAAAACTGGACAGGTACATGTAAAAGTATGAGATTAGATCACTCCCTAACACCATACACAAAAATAAGCTCAAAATGGATGAAAGACCTAAATGTAAGGCCAGAAACTATCAAACTCTTAGAGGAAAACATAGGTAGAACACTCTATGACATAAATCACAGCAAGATCCTTTCTGACCCACCTCCTAGAGTAATGGAAATAAAAAAAAAATAAACAAATGGGACCTAATGAAACTTCAAAGCTTTTGCACAGCAAAGGAAACCATAAACAAGACCAAAAGACAACCCTCAGAATGGGAGAAAATATTTGCAAATGAAGCAACTGACAAAGGATTAATCTCCAAAATTTACAAGCAGCTCATGCAGCTCAATAACAAGAAAACAAACAACCCAATCCAAAAATGGGCAGAAGACCTAAATAGACATTTCTCCAAAGAAGATATATAGACTGCCAACAAACACATGAAAGAGTGCTCAACATCATTAATCATTAGATAAATGCAAATCAAAACTACAATGAATGAAAGAATGCTCAACATCATTAATCATTAGAGAAATGCAAATCAAAACTACAATGAGATATCATCTCACACCAGTCAGAATGGCCATCATCAAAAAATCTAGAAACAATAAATGCTGGAGAGGGTGTGGAGAAAAGGGAACACTCTTGCACTGCTGGTGGGAATGTGAATTGGTTCAGCCACTATGGAGAACAGTATGGAGGTTCCTTAAAAAACTACAAATAGAACTACCATATGACCCAGCAATCCCACTACTGGGCATATACCCTGAGAAAACCAAAATTCAAAAAGAGTCATGTACCAAAATGTTCATTGCAGCTCTATTTACAATAGCCCGGAGATGGAAACAACCTAAGTGCCCGTCATCGGATGAATGGATAAAGAAGATGTGGCACATATATACAATGGAATATTACTCAGCCATAAAAAGAAACGAAATTGAGCTATTTGTAATGAGGTGGATAGACCTAGAGTCTGTCATACAGAGTGAAGTAAGTGAGAAAGAAAAAGACAAATACCGTATGCTAACACATATATATGGAATTTAAGAAAAAAATGTCATGAAGAACCTAGGGGTAAAGCAGGAATAAAGACGCAGACCTCTTAGAGAACGGACTTGAGGTTATGGGGAGGGGGAAGGGTGAGCTGTGACAGGGCGAGAGAGAGTCATGGGCATATACACACTAACAAACGCAGTAAGGTAGATAGCTAGTGGGAAGCAGCCGCATGGCACAGGGATATTGGCTCGGTGCTTTGTGACAGCCTGGAGGGGTGGGATGGGGAGGGTGGGAGGGAGGGAGACGCAACAGGGAAGACATATGGGAACATATGTTTATGTATGACTGATTCACTTTGTTATAAAGCAGAAACTAACACACCATTGTAAAGCAATTATACCCCAATAAAGATGTTAAAAAAAAAAAAAAAGTACAATGAGATATCATCTCACACCAGTCAGAATGGCCATCATCAAAAAATCTAGAAACAATAAATGCTGGTGAGGGTGTGGAGAAAAGGGAACACTCTTGCACTGCTGGTGGGAATGTGAATTGGTTCAGCCACTATGGAGAACAGTATGGAGGTTCCTTAAAAAACTACAAATAGAACTACCATATGACCCAGCAATCCCACTACTGGGCATATACCCTGAGAAAACCAAAATTCAAAAAGAGTCATACCAAAATGTTCTTTGCAGCTCTATTTACAATAGCCCGGAGATGGAAACAACCTAAGTGCCCATCATCGGATGAATGGATAAAGAAGATGTGGCACATATATACAATGGAATATTACTCAGCCATAAAAAGAAACGAAATTGAGCTATTTGTAATGAGGTGGATAGACCTAGAGTCTGTCATACAGAGTGAAGTAAGTGAGAAAGAAAAAGACAAATACCGTATGCTAACACATATATATGGAATTTAAGAAAAAAAATGTCATGAAGAACCTAGGGGTAAAGCAGAAATAAAGACGCAGACCTCCTAGAGAACGGACTTGAGGTTATGGGGAGGGGGAAGGGTGAGCTGTGACAGGGCGAGAGAGAGTCATGGGCATATACACACTAACAAACGTAGTAAGGTAGATAGCTAGTGGGAAGCAGCCGCATGGCACAGGGATATTGGCTCGGTGCTTTGTGACAGCCTGGAGGGGTGGGATAGGGAGGATGGGAGGGAGGGAGACGCAAGAGGGAAGACATATGGGAACATATGTTTATGTATGACTGATTCACTTTGTTATAAAGCAGAAACTAACACACCATTGTAAAGCAATTATACCCCAATAAAGATGTTAAAAAAAAAAAAAAAAGATAGAGCCTGAAGCAGATACAGTAAACTTGGATTTTCTTTGAAGTTTGTTGTTTTATCTTAAAAATTCATAGAAATTTTGTATTTTACTTTATAATAAAGTTGTGCTTTTATTAATGCTTTAATGTCTTAATTTTGAGGATAATTAATGGTGTAGAAAAAATCATAAGTGTATTGTGTGACTCTCACTCCTGCTAGATACACTAATTTGAAAATACAATGTACTTTATATAAGAACTATTCAATCCATTTTAGTCTTGTCACCATCAGTAGCATAGAATAATCCTTTAAAACTATTATCTCGGAGACCTTCAAGATTGCGGAGGAGTAAGATGTGGAGATCACCTTCCCCCACACAAATACATCCGAAATACGTCTACATGTGGAACAACTCCTACACAACACTTATTGAATGCCGGCATAAGACCTAAGACTTCTCAAAAAGCAAGAAACTCCCCATGTACCTGGGTTCGGCAAAAGAAAAAGAAAAAACAGAGACAAAACAATAGGGAGAGGACCTGCATCTCTGCGAGGGAGCTGTGAAGGAGGAAAAGTTTCCACACATTAAGAAGCCCCTTCACTGGTGGAGATGGGGGTGGCAGGGGGGAAGCTTTGGAGCCATGGAGGAGAGCACAGCAACAGGGGTGCAGAGGGCAAAGCAGAGAGATTCCCACACAGAGGATCGGTGCTGACCAGCACTCAACAGCCTGAGAGGCTCGACTGCTCACCTGCCAGTGTGGGTGGGGGCTGGGAGCTGAGGCTCAGTCTTTGGAGGTCAGACCCAGGGAGATAACAGGGGTTGGCTGCGCAAACAGTGCCTGAAGGGGGCTAGTGCACCACAGCTAGCCGGGAGGGAGTGCGGGAAAAAGTCTGGAACTGCCTAAGAGGCAAGAGACCATTGTTTTGGGGTGTGTGAGGGGAGGGGATTCAGAGCACTGCCTAAACGAGATCCAAAGACGGCCGTGAGCTGTGGCTATCAGCACTGACACCAGAGACTGGCATGAAATGCTAAGGCTGCTGCTGCAGCCACCAAGAAGCCTGTGCTCAAGCACAGGTCACTTTCCACACCTCCCCTCCTGGTAGCCTCTGCAGCCCACCACTGCCAGGGCCCCGTGATCCAGGGACAACTTCCCTGGGAGAACACACAGCACTCCTCAGGCTGTTGCAACGTTATGATGGCCCCTGCAGCTGCAGAGTTGCCCCACTTTCTGTACCCCTGCCTCCCCCTGGACTGAGTAAGCCAGAGCACCCTAATCAGCTGCTAATTTAACCCTGTCCTGTCTGAGCAAAGAACAGGCACACTCAGGGGACCTACATGCAGAGGCAGGGTTAAGTCCAAAGCTGAACCCCAGGAGCTGTGCAAACAAAGCAGTGAAAGGGAAATTTCTCCCAGCAGCCTTAGGAGCAGGGAATAAAAACTCCACAATCAACTTGATGTACCCTGCATCTCTGGAATACCTGAAGAGACAACAAATCATCCCAAAATTTAAGCAGTGGACTTTGGGAGGAGCTGTAGACTTGGGGTTTACATTCTGCATCTAATTTGTTTCTGGTTTTATGTTTATCTTAGTTTAGTATTTAGAATTTATTATCATTGGTAGATTTGTTTATTGATTTGGTTGCTTCCTTTTTCTTTATATATATATATATATATATATGTATATATATATATTTTTTCTTTTTCCTTATCATCTTTTTGTGAGTGTGTATGTGTATGCCTCTTTGTGTGATATTGTCTGTATAGTTTTGTTTTTACCATTTGTACTAGGGTTTTGTCTGTCCTTTTTTTTTCTTTTATTACTTTATAAATTTTTTGTAATAATTAAAAACTTTTTTTAATTTTAACAATATTTTACTTTTTATTTTATTTTTTTCTATTTATACTATTTTCTTTTCTTTATTTCTTTCTTTGTCCCTTTGCATCTGAGCCATGTGACTGGGTCTTGGTGCTCCGGCTGGGAGTCAGGCCTGTGCCTCTGAGGTGGGAAAGCCAAGTTCAGGACATTGGTCCACCAGAGACCTACCGGCTCCACATAATATCAAACATTGAAAGCTCTCCCAGAGATCTCCAGCTCAATGCTAAGACCCAGCTCCACTCAATGATCAGCAAGCTACAGTGCTAAACACCCTATGCCAAACAACTAGCAAGATAGGAACACAAACTCACCCATTAGCAGAGAGGCCAGCCATTAGCAGAGAGGCTGCCTAAAATCATAATAAGGTCACAGACACCCCAAAACACCCCACCAGACGTAGACATGCCCACCAGAAAGACAAGATCCAGCCTCAGAACACAGGCACTAGGCCCCTCCATCAGGAAGCCCACACAACCCCCTGAAGCAACCGTAGGAACTGGGGGAAGACACCAAAAACAACGGGAACTACAAACTTGCAGCCAGTAAGTTAATCAAAATGAGAAGACAGAAAAACACACGGCAGTTGTAGGAGCAAGGTAAAATCCCACCAGACCAAACAAATGAAGAGGAAATAGGCAGTCTACCTGAAAAAGAATTCAGAGTAATGACAGTAAAGATGATCCAAAATCTTGGAAGTAGAACAGAAAAAATACAAGAAACGTTTAACAAGGACCTAGAAGAACTAAAGAGCAAACAAAGATGAACAACACAATAAATGAAATTAAAAATTCTCTAGAAGGAAACAAAAGCAGAATAACTGAGGCAGAAGAACGGATAAATGACCTGGAAGATAAAATAGTGGAAATAACTTCTACAGAGCAGATAATGAAAAAGAATGAAAAGAACTGAGGACAGGCTTAGAGACTTCTGGGACAACATTAAACACACCAAGATTCAAATTATAGGGGTCTCAGAAACAGAAGAGAAAAAGAAAGGGACTGAGAAAATATTTGAAGAGATTATAGTTGAAAACTTCCCTAATATGGGAGAGGAAATAGTCAATCAAGTCCAGGAAGCACAGAGAGCCACATACAGGATAAATCCAAGGAGAAAAAAACCAAGACACATATTAATCAAACCATCAAAAATTAAATACAAAGAAAAAATATTAAAAGCGGCAAGGAGAAAGCAACAAATAACATATAAGGGAATCGCTGTAAGCTTAACAGCTGATCTTTCAGCAGGAACACTGCAAGCCAGAAGGGAGCGACAGGACATATTTAAAGTGATGAAAGGGAAAAAGCTATAATAAAGATTACTCTACCCAGCAAGGATCTCATTCAGATTCGATGGAGAAATATAAACTTTTACAGACAAGCAAAAGTTAAGAGAATTCAGCACTACCAAACCAGCTTTACACCAAATGCTAAAGGAACTTCTCTAGGCAGGAAACACAAGAGAAGGAAAAGACCTACAATAACAAACCAAAACAATTAAGAAAATTGTAATAGGAACACACATATCAATAAGAACCTTAATGTAAATGGATTCAATACTCCAAGTAAAAGACATAGATTGGCTGAATGGATAAAAAAAACAAGTTCTATATATATGCTCTCTACAACAGAACCATTTCAGACCTAGGGACACAGACAGACTGAAAGTGAGGGGATGGAAAACGATATTCCATGCAAATGGAAATCAAAAGAAAGCTGGAGTAGCAATTCTCATATCAGACAAAATAGACTTTAAAACAAAGACTATTACAAGAGACAAAGAAGGACACTACATAATGATCAAGGGACCAATCCAAGAAGAAGATATCACAATCGTAAATATTTATGCACCTAACATAGGAGCACCTCAATACATAAGGCACATGCTAACAGCCATAAAATGGGAAATCAACAGTAACACAATCAGAGTAGGGGATTTTAACACCCCACTTTCACAAATGGTCAGATCATCCAAAATGAAAATAAATAAGGAAACACAAGTTTTAAATGATACATTAAACAACATGGACTTAATTGATATTTATAGGACACTTCACCCCAAAACAACAGAACACACTTTCTTCTCAAGGGCTCATGGACCATTCTCCTAGATAGATCATATCTTGGGTCACAAATCAAGACTTGGTAAATTTAAGAAAATTGAATATGTATCAAGTATCTTTTCCAACTACAATGCTATGAGACTAGATATCAACTACAGGAAAAAATCTGTAACAAACACAAACACATGGAGGCTAAACAATACACTACTAAATAACCAAGAGATCGCTGAAGAAATCAAAAGGAAATAAAAAAATACCTAGCAAGAAATGACAATGAAAACACGACGACCCAAAACCTATTGGATGCAGCAAAAGCATTTCTAAGAAGGAAGTTTATAGCAATACAATC
Source organism: Orcinus orca (assembly GCF_937001465.1). Lineage (NCBI taxonomy): Eukaryota > Metazoa > Chordata > Mammalia > Artiodactyla > Delphinidae > Orcinus > Orcinus orca. The sequence goes on from NC_064569.1 coordinate 28,077,326, forward strand.
CTACCTCAACAAACAAGAAACATCTCAAATAAACAATCTAACCTTACACCTAAAGCAATTAGTGAAAGAAGAAAAACCTCTCCCCAAAGTTATCTGAAGGAAAGAAATAATAAAGATCAGATCAGAAATAAATGAAAAAGCACTGAAGGAAACAATAGCAAAGATCAATAAAACTAAAATCTGGTTCTTTGAGAAGATAAACAAAATTGATAAACCATTAGCCAGACTCATCAAGAAAAACGGGAGACGTGTCAAATCAATAGAATTAGAAATGACAAAGGAGAAGTAACAACTGACACTGCAGAAATACAAAGGATCATGAGAGATTACTACAAGCAAATAAATGCCCAAAAAATGGACAACATGGAAGAAATGGACAAATTATTAGAAAAGCACAACATTCCAAGACTGAAGTAGGAAGAAGTAGAAAATATAAACAGACCAATTACAAGCACTAAAATTGAGACTGTGATTAAAAATCTTCCAGCAAACAAAAGCTCATGACCAGATGGCTTCAAAGGCGAATTCTATCAAACGTTTAGAGAAGAGCTAACATCTATCCTTCTCAAACTCTTCCAAATATAGCAGAGGGAGGAACACTCCCAGACTCATTCCATGAGGCCATAATCACCCTGATATCAAAACCAGAAAAAGATGTCACAAAGAAAGAAAACTTCAGGCCAATATCACTGATGAACATAGATGCAAAAATCCTCAAGAAAATACTAACAAACAGAATCCAACAGCACATTAAAAGGTTCAGACACCATGATCAAGTGGGGCTTATCCCAGGAATGCAAGGATTCTTCCACATACACAAATCAATCAATGTGATAAACCATATGCACAAATTGAAGGAGAAAAAACATACAATCATCTCAATAGATGCAGAAAGAGCTTTTGACAAAATTCTACCCTGCTTTATGATAAAAACCTTCCAGAAAGTAGGCATAGAGGGAACTTACCTCATCATAATAAAGGCCATATATGATAAATGCACAGCCAACATCATTCTCAATGGTGAAAAACTGAAACCATTTCCTGCAAGATTACAAACAAGACAAGGTTGCCCACTCTCACCACTATTATTCAACATAGTTTTGGGAGTTTTGGCCAGAGTAATCAGAGAAGAAAAAGAAATCCAAATTGGAAAAGAAGAAGTAAATCTGTCACTGTTTGCAGATGACATGATACTATACATAGAGAATCCTAAAGATGCTACCAGGAAACTACTAGAGCTAATCAATGAACTTGGTAAAGTGGCAGGATACAAAATTAATGCACAGTAATCTCTTGCATTCCTATACACTAATGATGAAAAATCTGAAAGAGAAATTAAGGAAACAGTCCCATTTACCATTGCAAGAAAAAGAATAAAATGCTTAGGAATAAACCTACCTAAGGAGACAAAAGACCTGTATGCTGAAAACTATAAGATACTGATGAAAGAAATTAAAGATGGTACAAACAGATGGAGAGATATACAATGTTCTTGGATTGGAAGAATCAACACTGTGAAAATGACTCTATTACCCAAAACAATCTACAGATTCAATGCAATCCCTGTCAAACTACCACTGGCATTTTTCACAGAACTAGAACAAGAAATTTCACAATTTGTATGGAAACACAATAGAACCTGAATAGCCAAAGCAATCTTGAGAAAGAAAACCAGAGCTGGAGGAATCAGACTCCTGGACTTCAGACTATACTACAAAGCTACAGTAATCAAGACAGTATGGTATTGGCACAAAAACAGAAAGATAGATCAATGGAACAGGAAAGAAAGTCCAGAGATAATCCCATGTACATATGGTCATCTTATTTTTGACAAATGAGACAAGAATATACAGTGGATAAAAGACAGCCTCATCAATAAGTGGTGCTGGGAAAACTGGACAGCTACATGTAAAAGAATGAAATTAGAACACTCCCTGACATGCTACATAAAAATAAACTCAAAATGGATTAAAGATCTAAATGTAAGGCCAGACACTATAAAACTCTTAGAGGAAAACAGGCAGAACACTCTATGACATAAATCACAGCAAGACTCGTTTTGACTCATCTCCTAGTGAAGTGGAAATAAAAACAAAAATAAACAAATGGGACCTAATGAAACTTCAAAACTTTTGCACAGCAAAGGAAACCATAAACAAGACCAAAAGACAACCCTCAGAATGGGAGAAAACATTTGCAAATGAAGCAACTGTCAAAGGATTAATCTCCAAAATATACAAGCAGCTCATGCAGTTCAATATCAAAAAAACAAACAACCCAATCCAAAAATGGCAGAAAACCTGAATAGACATTTCTCCAAAGAAGATATACAGACCGCCAACAAACACATGAAAGAATGTTCAACATCATTAATCATTAGAGAAATGCATATCAAAACTGCAATGAGGTATCACCTTAGAGCATTCAGAATGGCCATCATTAAAAAATCTACAAACAATAAATTCTGGACAGGGTGTGGACAAAAGGGAACCCTCTTGCACTGTTGGTGGGAATGTAAATTGATACAGTCACTATGGAGAACAGTATGGAGGTTCCTTAAAAAACTAAAATGAGAACTACCATACGACCCAGCAATCCCACTACTGGACATATACCCTGAGAAAACCCTAATTCAAAAAGATTTATGTACCACAATGTTCATTGTAGCACTATTTACAATAGCCAAGACATGGAAACAACCTTAATGTCAACTGACAGATGAATGGATAAAGAAGATGTGGCACATATATTCAATGGAATATTACTCAGCCATAAAAAGAAACAAAATTGAATTATTTGTAGTAAGGTGGATGGCCCTAGAGTCTGTCATACAGAGTGAAGAAAGAGAAAAACAAATACTGTATGCTAACACATATGTATGGAATCTAAAAAATAATAAAATAAAAAAGGTTCTGAAGAGCCTAGGGGCAGGACAGGAATAAAGACGCAGATGTAGAGAATGGACTTGAGGACAGGGGGAGGCAGAAGGTTAAGCTGGGACGAAGTGAGAGAGTGGCATGTACATATATACACTACCAAATGTAAAATAGCTAGTTAGTGGGAAGCAGCCACATAGCACAAGGAGATCAGCTCAGTGCTTTGTGAACACCTAGAGGGGTGGGATAGGGAGGGTGGGAGGGAGATGCAAGAGGGAGAAGATATGGGTATATATGTATATGTATAGCTGATTCACTTTTTTATACAGCAGAAACTAACACACCATTGTAAAGCAATTATACTCCAATAAAGATGTTAAAAAAACCCGTAAAATTATTATTTCTATGGTATATGCTCTACACATTGGCATATATTTGCACTTTGCAAGGAAATCTAAATTTCAAAGAAAATAATCTTTTGTGCTACCATTTCTTCTAATTTATCTTTTTAAAGTGTTATATATTTATGATAAAATAATTAAAGTGCTTCAGAAATATATGAAGTAGAAAGAGTCTGATCACATCCTAACTCTTCTTCAAGGAGGTAACACGTATATATAGACTTACAGAATCAAATTATATTTCAAATGTACTAAAGAAGCTTGATTCTTCTGTCTTTTTTCAAATATAGGCAATCTATAATTTATATTTTAATATTACTATGACAAATCTTATGGAGACGTTAACTTTGTCAGGGTTTTGGAATTCAAACACATTTCTTTGGAGTCTTTGTCAAGTAAATTTCTTTGATTCTTTTTATAAAAGTTCATAAATCGTTGGTTCAGATTTCTGGAATATTCTTTCAGCTCATTATTAGTACATAGGATTAGAGAGGGCAATAAGAAAACGTAAGAAACTGACTCAGAAATGTTTTACTTGAGTAGTTTAATTTTGATATACACAATGAATTAAATCTTCTCAATAAGGGATACATTTAAATATTTCAAAGTAACACAGCAATTTTTATGTTACTATGTTATTACCCAAACTACTTTTGACAGTGTACTGAGGTAACCAACAGTATCCACAATGAAAGGTCATTTTCCTACACTTTCTTTTGTGACTCTTTACCTCTCTAGTAGAGATAAAAAGTATGCAAGGTATCATAACACAGTGAATTGGAATCAGATATTTTGTTTGGAATTTTAGCTCCACCACAAATGGCCACTGTATGTATCCCTTATATCATGAGTAAAACATAAACAATAACACTACTGTCACCTCGTAAAGGAAATAATCCATATTATAGCCCTGAGCATATTCCCTAAAATAGATTATGGGTGCAATAATGATTGTTTTGAGTTTATTATTATTGATCATACAGATGGAAGAGAAAAAACATAATACATTCTTTAGATTAATGTGAAAATTAGTCATAAAGATTCCAAAACAAATATTATTACCTGAAAAATGAAAATTAATTTTATTATTTATTTTTACATCTTTATTGGAGTATAATTGCTTTAAAATGGTGTGTTAGTTTCTGCTTTATAACAAAGTGAATCAGTTATACATATACATATGTTCCCATATCTCTTCCCTCTTGCATCTCCCTCCCTCCGAACCTCCATATCCCACCCCTCCAGGGGGTCACAAAGCACCGAGCTGATCTCCCTGTGCTATGCGGCTGCTTCCCAGTAGCTATCTACCTTATGTTTGGTAGTGTATATATGTCCATGCCTCTCTCTCGCTTTGTCACATCTTACCCTTCCCCCTCCCCATATCCTCAAGTCCATTCTGTAGTAGGTCTGTGTCTTTATTACTGCCTTACCCCTAGGTTCTTCATGACATTACTTTTTCTTAAATTCCATACATATGTGTTAGCATACGGTATTTGTCTTTCTCTTTCTGACTTACTTCACTCTGTATGACAGACTCTACATCTATCCACATCATTAAAAATACCGCAATTTCATTTCTTTTTATGGCTGAGTAATATTCCATTGTATATATGTGCCACATCTTCTTTATCCATTCATCTGATGATGGACACTTAGGTTGTTTCCATCTCCGGGCTATTGTAAATAGAGCTACAATGAATATTTTGGTACATGACTCTTTTTGAATTATGGTTTTCTCAGAGTATATGCCCAGTAGTGGGATTGCTGGGTCATATGGTAGTTCTATTTGTAGCTTTTTAAGGAACCTCCATACTGTTCTCCATAGTGGCTGTACCAATTCACAATCCCACCAACAGTGCAAGAGGGTTCCCTTTTCTCCACACCCTCTCCAGCATTTATTGTTTGTACATTTTTTGATGATGGTCATTCTGACTGGTGTAAAGTGATACCTAATTGCAGTTTTGATTTGCATTTCTCTAATGATCACTGATGTTGAGCATTCTTACATGTGTTTGTTGGCAGTCTGTATATCTTCTTTGGAGAGATGTCTATTTAGGTCTTCTGCCCATTTTTGCACTGGGTTGTTTGTTTTTTTGATAATGAGCTGCATAAGCTGCTTGTAAATTTTGGAGATTAATCCTTTGACAGTTGCTTCATTTGCAAATATTTTCTCCCATTCTGATGGTTGCCTTTTGGTCTTGTTTATGGTTTCCTTTGCTGTGCAAAAGCTTTGAAGTTTCATTAGGTCCCATTTGTTTTTTTTTGTTTTTATTTCCACTTCTCTAGGAGGTGGGTCAAAAACGATCTTGCTGTGATTTATGTCATAGAGTGTTCTGCCTATGTTTTCCTCTAAGAGTTTGATAGTTTCTGGCCTTACATTTAGGTCTTTCATCCATTTTGAGCTTATTTTTGTGTATGGTGTTAGGGAGTGATCTAATCTCATACTTTTCCATGTACCTGTCCAGTTTTCCCAGCACCACTTATTGAAGTGGCTGTCCTTTCTCCACTGTACATTCCTGCCTCCTTTATCAAAGATAAGGTGTCCATATGTGCGTGTGTTTATCTCTGGGCTTTCTATCCTGTTCCATTGATCTATCTTTCTGTTTTTGTGCCAGTACCATACTGTCTTCATTACTGTAGCTTTGTAGTATAGTCTGAAGTCAGGGAGCCTGATTCCTCCAGTTCCGTTTTTTTGTTCTCTAGATTGCTTTGGCTATTCGGGGTCTTTTGTGTTTCCATACAAATTGCAAAATTTTTTGTTGTAGTTCTGTGAAAAATGCCAGTGGTAGTTTGATAGGGATTGCATTTGAATCTGTAGATTGCTTTGGGTAGTAGAGTCATTTTCACAATGTTGATTCTTCCAATCCAAAAACATGGTATATATCTCCATCTTTTTTATCATATTTAATTTCTTTCATCAGTGTCTTATAATTTTCTGCATACAGGTCTTTTGTCTCCTGAGGTAGGTTTCTTCCTAGATATTTTATTCTTTTTGTTGCAATGGTAAACGGGAGTGTTTTCTTGATTTCACTTTCAGACTTTTCATCATTAGTGTATAGGAATGCAGGAGATTTCTGTGCATTAATTTTGTATCCTGCTACTTTACCAAATTCATTGATTAGGTCTAGTAGTTTTCTGGTAGCATCTTTTGGATTCTCTATGTATAGTATCATGTCATCTGCAAACAATGACAGCTTTACTTCTTCTTTCCCGATTTGGATTCCTTTTATTTTCTTTTCTTATCTGATTGCTGTGGCTAAAACTTCCAAAACTCTGTTGAATAAGAGTGGTGAGAGTGGGCAACCTTTTCTTGTTCCTGTTCTTAGTGGAAATGCTTTCAGTTTTTCACCCTTGAGGACGATGTTGGCTCTGTGTTTGTCCTATATTGCCTTTATTATGTTGAGGAAAGTTCCCTCTATGCCTACTTTCTGCAGGATTTTTATCATAAATGGGTGTTGAATTTTGTTGAAACCTTTCTCTACATCTATTGAGATGATCATATGGATTTTCCCCTTCAGTTTGTTAATATGGTTTATCACATTGATTGATTTGTGTATATTGGAGAATCCTTGCATTCCTGGAATACACCTCACTTGATCATCATGCATGATCCTTTTAATGTGCTGTTGGATTGTTTGCTAGTATTTTCTTGAGGATTTTTGCATCTACGTTCATCAGTCATATTGGCCTGTAGTTTTCTTTCTTTGTGACATCCTTGTCTGGTTTTGGTATCAAGGTGATGGTGGCCTCGTAGAATGAATTTGGGAGTGTTCCTCCCTCTGGTATATTTTGGAAGAATTTCAGAAGGATAGGTGTTAGCTCTTCTCTAAATGTTTGATAGAATTCACCTGTGAATCCATCTGGTCCTGGGCTTTTGTTTGTTGGCAGATTTTTAATCACAGTTTCAATTTCAGTGCTTGTGATTGGTCTGTTCATATTTTCTATTTCTTCCTGATTCAGTCTTGGCAGGTGGTGCATTTCTAAGAATTTGTCCATTTCTTCCAGGTTGCCCATTTTATTGGCATAGAGTTGCTTGTAGTAATCTCTCATGATCTTTTGTATTTCTGCAGTGTCAGTTGTTACTTCTCCTTTTTCATTTCTAATTCTATTGATTTGAGTCTTCTCCCTTTTTTTCTTGATGAGTCTGGCAAGTGGTTTATCTATTTTGTTTATCTTCTCAAAGAACCAGCTTTTAGTTCCACTGATCTTTGCTATTGTTTCCTTCATTTTTTTTTTCATTTATTTCTCATCTGATTTTTATGATTTCTGTCCTTCTGCTAACTTTGGGTTTTTTTGTTCTTTCTCTAACTGCTTTAGGTGCAAGGTTAGGTTGTTTATTTGAAATGCTTCCTGTTTCTTAAGGTGGGCTTGTATTGCTATAAACTTCCCTCTTAGAACTGCTTTTGCTGCATCCCATAGGTTTTGGGTCATCATGTCTCCATTGTCATTTGTTTCTAGGTATTTTTTGATTTCCTCTGTGATTTCTTCAGTGACCACTTCGTTATTAAGTAGTGTATTGTTTAGCCTCCATGTGTTTGTATTTTTTACAGATCTTTTCCTGTAATTGATATCTAGTCTCATAGTGTTGTGGTCAGAAAAGATACTTGATACAATTTCAATTTTCTTAAATTTACCAAGGCTTGATTTCTGACCCAAGATATTATCTATCCTGGAGAATGTTCCATGAGCACTTGAGAAAAATGTGTATTCTGTTGTTTTTGGATGGAATGTTCTATAAATATCAATTAAGTACATCTTGTTTAATGTATCATTTAAAGCTTGTGTTTCCTTTTTTATTTTCATTTGGGATGATGACCATTTGTGAAAGTGGGGTCTTAAATTCCCCTATTATGAATGTGTTACTGTCGATTTCCCCTTTTATGCTTGTTAGTATTTGCCTTATGTATTGAGGTGCTCCTATGTTGGGTGCATAAATATTTACAATTGTTATATCTTCTTCTTGGATTGATCCCTTGATCATTATGTAGTGTCCTTCTTTGTCTCTTCTAATAGTCTTTAAGTTAAAGTCTATTTTGTCTGATATGAGAATTGCTACTCCAGCTTTCTTTTGGTTTCCATTTGCATGGAATATCTTTTTCCATCCCCTTACTTTCAGTCTGTATGTGTCTCTAGGTCTGAAGTGGGTCTCTTGTAGACAGGATATATATGGGTCTTGTTTTTGTATCCATTCAAGCAATCTGTGTCTTTTGGTGGGATTATAGTTGAAAACTTCCCTAATATGGGAAAGGAAATAGTTAATGAAGTCCAGGAAGCACAGAGAGTCCCATACAGGATAAATCCAAGGAGAAACATGCCAAGACACATATTAATCAAACTGTCAAAATTAAATACAAAGAAAACATATTAAAGCAGCAAGGGAAAAACAACAAATAACACACAAGGGAATCCCCATAAGGTTAACAGGTGATCTTTCAGCAGAAAGTCTGCAAGTCAGAAGGGACTGGCAGGACATATTTAAGGTGATGAAGGAGAAAAACCTGCAACCAAGATTACTCTACCCAGCAAGGATCTCATTCAGATTTGATGGAGAAAATAAAACCTTTACAGATAAGCAAAAGCTGAGAGTTCAGCACCACCAAACCAGCTTTACAACAAATGCTAAAGGAAACTTAATTTTATCTGGTTTTCTGGATCCTGGAAATTTCTTAACATCAGAAGAAAAGAATAGAAAAAATAACAATGGTCTAGCTAATAGTTGGAATTGATAGGTCTCTCTTAAGTACTGAAATGTGACAGTCTCAAAACAAGTGACTGGTTAGGCATAGTGAACAAATGAATAATAGCTGGGAAACAATGAATATTATTGAAGTCAAGTGAAAAAAATAGTGAAACTTTCTTTTTTTCAATGTGGAAAAGATCTATATGTAACAACGGAGTGGAATCAAATTAGTAAGTGCTGTGATAGAGGTATACATTGAATGACATTACAGACTAGGAGTAGTGATTCTCTGTGATTGAAGTGCAGTACACTTTGGAGAATGTGGAGGGAAATGAGATTGGATGGCTGAGTGGTAGTTGGACATTGGAATTTCTTGAATACCAAACTAGAATGTTGGAACTTAAATTTGTGACAAGACATAAATGGCTGTTGAGTAGGAGTTTTATATCATTTGAAATACTGTTCTCTGGACAGCATTATAAAATTAGAACTGGGAAGGCAGGAAATTAGAGTTAGGGTTTGGAAAGCCTCAGAACAGCACATAAAGACTTCAAGTTTTGTAAACTTGATGTCTTGGGTCTTGACTATTTCACAATATTGCCATCTCAATATTATTTCTAAAGTCTTATCACATAGATATTAGTTCTAAAAGTGAGCAAGTGCTTAAAATGATTATTCTTAAAAAGAATAAGAATAAACTTTCTTCAAGATGCTTATAGAAAACTATTACAAATAACTAAGCTTTTACCAATATAGAAAACCACTTTTTAAGAGGAAAAATTAAGCAAATAAATGAAAATGGGTATGTATTTACTTTTGACTTTACAAAAATTATTTTTAATGACAAATATCATAACATATATAGAATTCACTTACTAGACACTTGTTTAGTACATGGTGAAATACTGTTGAAATGTGTTTAAGAGTGACAAAAGACACCAGGAGCTTTATTTAAATAAAGGCCATATACATTGGAATAAAGGCTCTTCTCTTGATTTAGAAACAAATAGTTGTCTTGAACTATTTGTTCTAAATATATTTGTTCTTGAAAAATGTAGCTTGTCTTTTGGTTGACAAATTTTTTAGATGATAATTTTGGGTCAGACAGAAATTGTCTTTCTTAATAATAGATTAAAAATAAAATTAAACATAACTCTCAGAGATTAGAAAAAAAGGAGAAAGGTATTTCTTAGATAGATTCATAGGAAGACACAGATACATGGAATTTCAAATTGTATTGGAAGGAAAAGATGATTCTCCAAAAGTCATAGATTTTTGTATTTCTTATTTTCTTTTATTAAAAATAACAATAATTATTAGATCACAGATTTTAAAGTAGTCTGAAAGAGTTAACTGGCAACTACCCCTATATTTGAGAATTTTTAAAATGCTGGACAAAATATAAAAAACTGCAATATAACAGTATGGAGCCTGTAGTTTTAGTTGGTATATAGAAATGCACCTAGGAATTTAATATCTAAAAGTTTAACTTTTATAGTAGAGATATACCAGTACAAAATCTACAAAATTAATGAGAGCCATCAAAAAACTAGGAAAAGAAAGTATAGATAACACTACTTATATAGGCTAACACAATGAGCTAGGATTTGATTTTCAAATTACAGATAATGACCCATTAGTGAATTCTGAAATCAATTTTGTGGGTCAAGACCTGCATTTAAAAAAAAGTAATACAGAAGAATAGGATACCATAGTAATAAAGAGAAAATATGAGATAAGGATAAGTATTATTCATAATCTTTTATTTAGTTGTGTGTGTCCAGAGATGAGATATAAAATTCATAACTTAGCACAGATTGTGGATGAAAATGCTTGAAAAACCTGAGCTAAAGGTTTACACTCAGAAAATGGTCATCAATGTATCTGTCAACCTGAGGTGGAGTTCCACAGGAGAGTCCACTGGGGTCAGCCCTGAGTCCAGGGGTATTTTAGCATTTTGTCTATGTCTCAGGTAATGAAAAGTAGAACACATTTTGCTAACAATGTCTGACGGAGATGGTAAAGTAACAGAACCTTCGAATAGAGAACTGAGGTTTCATACTGCCCTTGAACATTGATAAACTGATCCAAGTGCAGTACTTTTTCAAGTTTTGGCTACATATTGGGAAAGATATGAGAGCTATACTTTTCTGATTATCTAAAAATAAGGCAGGGGAATGATTGGAAGATGGCGAAAGAGTAAGACGTGGAGATCACCTTCCTCCCCACAGATACACCAGAAATACATCTACACCTGGAACAACTCTTACAGAACACCTACTGAAGGCTGGCAGAAGACCTCAGACCTCCCAAAAGGCAAGAAACTCCCCACGTACCTGGGTAGGGCAAAAGAAAAAAAAAAAAAAACAGAGACAAAAGGATAGGGACGGCACCTGCACCAGTGGGAGGGAGCTGTGAAGGAGGAAAAGTTTCCATACACTAGGAAGCCCCTTCGTGGGCGGAGACGGCGGGAGCTTCGAAGCCGCGGAGGAGTGCACAGCAACGGGTGCGGAGGGCAAAGCGGGGAGATTCCCGCACAGAGAATCGGTGCCGACCGGCACTCACCAGCCCGAGAGGCTTGTCTGCTCACCCGCCGGGGTAGGCGGGGCTGCGAGCTGAGGCTCTGAGGCTCGGGTTTCGGTTTCGGAACGAGTGCACGGAGAGGACTGGGGTTGGCGGCTTGAACATAGCCTGAAGGGGTTAGTGCACCATGGCTAGCCGGGAGGGAGTCCGGGGAAAAGTCTGCACCTGCCGAAGAGGCAAGAGACTTTTTCTTCCCTCTTTGTTTCCTGGTGCGTGAGGAGAGGGGTTTAAGAACGCTGCTTAAAGGAGCTCCAGAGACGGGCGTGAGCCGCGGCTAAAAGCGCGAACCCCAGAGATGGGCGTGAGCCGCGGCTAAAAGCGCGGACCCCAGAGACGGGCGGGAGACGCTAAGGCTGCTGCTGCAGCCACCAAGGGGCCTGTGTGCGAGCACAGGTCACTCTCCACACCCCTCTTCCGTGGAGCCTGTTTAGCCTGCCACTGCCAGGTTCCCGGGATCCAGGGACAACTTCACCGGGAGAACGCACGGCGGGCCTCAGGCTGGTGCAAAGTCACGCCAGCCTTTGCCGCCACAGGCCCGCTCCGCACTCCGTGCCCCTCCCTCCCCGCTGGCCTGAGTGCGCCAGAGCCCCCGAATCAGCGGCTCCTTTAACCCCGTCCTGTCTGAGCAAAAAACAGATGCCCTCCAGCGAACTACATGCAGAGGCAGGGCCAAATCCAAAACTGAGCCCCTGTGAGCTGTGAGAACAAAGAGAAAGGGAAATCTCTCCTACCAGTCTCAGAAGCAGCGGATTAAAGCTCCACAATCAACTTGATATACCCTGCATCTGTGGAATACCTGAATAGACAACCAGTCATCCCAAATTAAGGAAGTGGACTTTAGGAGCAAGATCTATGATTTTTTTCCCTTTTCCTCTTCTTGTGAATGTGTATGTATATGCTTCTGTGTGAGACCTTGTCTGTATAGTCTTGCTTCCACCATTTGTCCTAGGGTTCTATCCGTCCATGGTTTTTTTAAAAAATTTTTTTCTTAATAATCAATTTTAATTTTAATAACGTTATTATACTTTACCTTCGTTGTTTGTTTCTTTCTTTCTTTCCTTCCTTCCTTCCCTCCTTTAGACAACGAATCATCCCAAATTGAGGAGGTGGTCTCTGAGAGCAAGATTTATGATTTTTCCCCCTTTACCTCTTTTAGTGAGGGTGTATGTGTATGCCTCTGTGTAAGATTTTGTCTGTATAGCTTTGCTTCCAACATTTGTCCTAAGGTTCTATCCGTCCCTTTTTTTTTCTAAATAAGAATTTTTTAATTCAATAACTTTATTATACTTTATTTTACTTTTACTGTATCTTCTTTCTTTCTGTCTTTTTTCCTTCTTTCCCTCCTTCCTTCCTCACTCCCTCCCCTCCTTTCTTCCCTTCTTGCCTTCTTTCCTTCTTTGCTTCTTTCTATCTTTCTTCCTTCCTTCCTTCCCTCCTTTCCTTCTTTCTTTCCTCATACTTCTACTAATTCCCTCTACTTTTTCTCCCTTTTATTCTGAGCCGTGTGGATGAAAGCTCTTGATGCTCCAGCCAGGAGTCAGGGCTCTGCCTCTGAGGTAGGAGAGCCAACTTCAGGACACTGGTCAACAAGAGACCTCCCAGCTCCACATAATATCAAACGGTGAAAATCTCCCAGAGACCTCCATCTTAATACCAGCACCCAGCTTCACTCAACGACCAGCAAGCCACAGTGCTGGACAACCTATGCCAAACAACTAGCAAAACAGGAACACAACCCCACCCATTAGCAGAGAGTCTGCCTAAAATCATAATAAGGCCACAGACACCCCAAAACACACAACCAGACGTGAACCTGCCCACTAGAGAGACAAGATCCAGCCTCATCCACCACAACACAGGCACTAGTCCCCTCCACCAGGAAGCCTACAAAACCCACTGAACCAACCTTAGCCACTGGAGACAGACATCAAAAACAGCGGGAACTACGAACCTGCAGTCTGCAAAAAGGAGACCCCAAACACAGTAAGATAAGCAAAATGAGAAGACAGAAAAACACACAGCAGATAAAGGAGCAAGATAAAAATGCACCAGACCTAACAAATGAAGAGGAAATAGGCAGTCTACCTGAAAAAGAATTCAGAATAATGACAGTCAGGATGATCCGAAATCTTGGAAATAGAATGGACAAAAATGCAAGAAACAGTTAACAAGGACCTAGAAGAAATAAAGATGAAACAAGCAACAATGAACAACACAATAAATGAAATTAAAAGTACTCTAGATGGAATCAATAGCAGAATAACTGAGGCAGAAGAACGGATAAGTGACCTGGAAGATAAAATAGTGGAAATAACTACTGCAGAGCAGAATAAAGAAAAAAGAATGAAAAGAACTGAGGACAGTCTCAGAGACCTCTGGGACAACATTAAACGCACCAACATTCGAATTATAGGGGTTCCAGAAGAAAAAGAGAAAAAGAAAGGGACTGAGAAAATATTTGAAGAGATTATAGTTGAAAACTTCCCTAATATGGGAAAGGAAATAGTTAATCAAGGCCAGGAAGCACAGAGTCCAATACAGGATAAATACAAGGAGAAATATGTCAAGACACATATTAATCAAACTGTCAAAAATTAAATACAAAGAAAGCATATTAAAAGCAGCAAGGGAAAAACAACAAATAACACATAAGGGAATCCCCATAAGGTTAACAGCTGATCTCTCAGCAGAAACCCTACAAGCCAGAAGGGAGTGGCAGGACATACTGAGAGTGATGAAGGAGAAAAACCTGCAGCCAAGACTACTCTACCCAGCAAGGATCTCATTCAGATTTGATGGAGAAATTAAAACCTTTACAGACAAGCAAAAGCTGAGAGAGTTCAGCACCACCAAACCAGCTTTACAACAAATGCTAAAGGAACTTCTCTAGACAAGAAACACAAGAGAAGGAAAAGACCTACAATAAGGAACCCAAAACAATTTAGAAAATGGGAATAGGAACATACATATCGATAATTAACTTAAATGTAAATGGACTAAATGCTCCCACCAAAAGACACAGATTGGCTGAATGGATACAAAAACAAGACCCTTATATATGCTGTCTACAAGAGACCCACTTCAGACCTAGGGACACATACAGACTGAAAGTAAGGGGAAGGAAAAAGATATTCCATGCAAATGGAAACCAAAAGAAAGCTGGAGTAGCAGTTCTCATATCAGACAAAATAGACTTTAAAATAAGGACTATTAAAAGAGACAAAGAAGGACACTCCATAATGATCAAGGGATCGATCCAAGAAGAAGATATAACAATTGTAAATATTTATGCACCCAACATAGGAGCACCTCAATACATAAGGCAAATGCTAACAGCCATAAAAGGGGAAATCGACAGTAACACATTCATAGTAGGGGACTTAAACACCCCACTTTCACCCATGGACAGATCATCCAAAATGAAAATAAATAAGGAAACACAAGCTTTAAATGATACATTAAACAAGATGGACTTAATTGATATTTATAGGACACTCCATCCAAAACCAACAGAATACACATTTTTCTCAAGTGCTCATGGAACATTCTCCAGGATAGATCATATATTCGGTCACAAATCAAGCCTTGGTAAATTTAAGAAAATTGAAATTGTATCAAGTATCTTTTCTGACCACAATGCCATGAGACTAGATATCAATTACAGGAAAACATCTGTAAAAAAATACAAACACATGGAGGCTAAACAATACACTACTTAATAACGAAGTGGTCACTGAAGAAATCACAGAGGAAATCAAAAAATACCTAGAAACAAATGACAATGGAGACACAACAACCCAAAACCTATGGGATGCAGCAAAAGCAGTTCTAAGGGGGAAGTTTATAGCAATACAGGCCCACCTTAAGAAGCAGGAAACATCTCAAATAAACAACCTAACCTTGCACCTCAAGCAATTACAGAAAAAAGAACAAAACAACCCCAAAGCTAGCAGAAGGAAAGAAATCATAAAAATCAGATCAGAAATAAATGAAAAAGAAATGAAGGAAACAATAGCAAAGATCAATAAAACTAAAAGCTGGTTCTTTGAGAAGATAAACAAAATAGATAAACCACTAGCCAGACTCATCAAGAAAAAAAGGGAGAAGACTCAAATCAATAGAATTAGAAATGAAAAAGGAGAGGTAACAACTGACACTGCAGAAATAAAAAAGATCATGAGAGATTACTACAAGCAACTCTATGCCAATAAAATGGACAATCTGGAAGAAATGGACAAGTTCTTAGAAATGCACAACCTGCCAAGGTTGAATCAGGAAGAAATAGAAAATATGAACAGACCAATCACAAGCACTGAAATTGAAACTGTGATTAAAAATCTTCCAACAAAGAAAAGCCCAGGACCAGATGGCTTCACAGGCGAATTCTATCAAACATTTAGAGAAGAGCTAACACCTATCCTTCTGAAATTCTTCCAAAATATACCAGAGGGAGGAACACTCCCAAATTCATTCTACGAGGCCACCATCACCTTGATACCAAAACCAGACAAAGATGTCACAAAGAAAGAAAACTACAGGCCAATATCACTGATGAACATAGATGCAAAAATCCTCAACAAAATACTAGCAAACAGAATCCAACAGCACATTAAAAGGATCATACACCATGATCAAGTGGGGTTTATTCCAGGAATGCAAGGATTCTTCAATATAGGCAAATCTATCAATGTGATACAGCACATTAACAAACTGAAGGAGAAAAACCATATGATCATCTCAATAGATGCAGAGAAAGCTTTTGACAAAATTCAACACCCATTTATAATAAAAACCCTGCAGAAAGTAGGCATAGAGGGGACTTTCCTCAACATAATAAAGGCCATATATGACAAGCCCACAGCAAACATCATCCTCAATGGCGAAAAACTGAAAGCATTTCCACTAAGATCAGGAACAAGACAAGGTTGCCCACTCTCACCACTCTTATTCAACAGAGTTTTGGAAGTTTTAGCCACAGCAATCAGAGAAGAAAAGGAAATAAAAGGAATCCAAATAGGAAAACAAGAAGTAAAGCTCTCACTGTTTGCAGATGACATGATACTATACATAGAGAATCCTAAAGATGCTACCAGAAAACTACTAGAGCTAATCAATGAATTTGGTAAAGTAGCAGGATACAAAATTAATGCACAGAAATCTCTGGCATTCCTATATACTAATGATGAAAAATCTGAAAGTGAAATCAAGAAAACACTCCCATTTACCATTGCAACATAAAGAATAAAATATCTAGGAATAAACCTACCTAAGGAGACAAAAGACCTGTATGCAGAAAATTATAAGACACTGATGAAAGAAATTAAAGGTGATACAAATAGATGGAGAGATATACCATGTTCTTGGATTGGAAGAATCAACATTGTGAAAATGACTCTACTACCCAAAGCAATCTATAGACTCAATGCAATCCCTATCAAAGTACCACTGGCATTTTTCACAGAACTACAACAAAAAATTTTGCAATTTGTATGGAAACACAAAAGACTCCGAATAGCCAAAGCAATCTTGAGAACGAAAAAAGGAGCTGGAGGAATCAGGCTCCCTGACTTCAGACTATACTACAAAGCTACAGTAATCAAGACAGTATGGTACTGGCACAAAAACAGAAAGATAGATCAATGGAACAGGATAGAAAGTCCAGAGATAAACCCATGCACATATGGACACCTTATCTTTGATAAAGGTGGGAGGAATGTACAGTGGAGAAAGGACAGCCTCTTCAATAAGTGGTGCTGGGAAAACTGGACAGGTACATGGAAAAGTATGAGATTAGATCACTCCCTAACACCATACACAAAAATAAGCTCAAAATGGATGAAAGATCTAAATGTAAGGCCAGAAACTATCAAACTCTTAGAGGAAAACATAGGCAGAACACTCTATGACATAAATCACAGCAAGATCCTTTCTGACCCACCTCCTAGAGTAATGGAAATAAAAACAAAAATAAACAAATGGGACCTAATGAAACTTCAAAGCTTTTGCACAGCAAAGGAAACCATAAACAAGACCAAAAGACAACCCTCAGAATGGGAGAAAATATTTGCAAATGAAGCAACCGACAAAGGATTAATCTCCAAAATTTACAAGCAGCTCATGCAGCTCAATAACAAAAAAACAAACAACCCAATCCAATAATGGGCAGAAGACCTAAATAGACATTTCTCCAAAGAAGATATACAGACTGCCAACAAACATATGAAAGAGTGCTCAACATCATTAATCATTAGAGAAATGCAAATCAAAACTACAATGAGATATCATCTCATACCAGTCAGAATGGCCATCATCAAAAAATCTAGAAACAATAAATGCTGGAGAGGGTGTGGAGAAAAGGGAACACTCTTGCACTGCTGGTGGGAATGTAAATTGATACAGCCACTATGGAGAACAGTATGGAGGTTCCTTAAAAAACTACAAATAGAGCTACCATATGACCCAGCATTCCCACTACTGGGCATATACCCTGAGAAAACCAAAGTTCAAAAAGAGTCATGTACCAAAATGTTCATTGCAGCTCTATTTACAATAGCCCGGAGATGGAAACAACCTAAGTGCCCATCATCGGATGAATGGATAAAGAAGATGTGGCACATATATACAATGGAATATTACTCAGCCAGAAAAAGAAACGAAATTGAGCTGTTTGTAATGAGGTGGATAGACCTAGAGTCTGTCATACAGAGTGAAGTAAGTCAGAAAGAAAAAGACAAATACCGTATGCTATCACATATATATGGAATTTAAGAAAAAAAAATGTCATGAAGAACCTAGGGGTAAGGCAGGAATAAAGGTAGAACTCTGGTAATTTATAAAATTAGCTAATATATTAATTTCAGAGAGGTTAAAATAGTGTGCCCTATATATCACTGAAAGGCTTCAGCTGTCTTCATAGAATTCAGTCTCTTTTTACTTCTGAGCTACTATAGAATATACATTAGATATGAATGATTTACATAATTGAGATTATGATTGATATTGCTCTCATGGATGCCTCTTCAATGAAAAAAAATTTTTTCCTCAGTCGAACAAATATAGGTCCTAACATAAGCCAGTGTATGTTTCTTCATTTGAGATTCTGATGTAAAGTTCTTATTGAAATATCATGATAGCTCAATGGAGATTTTTTTACTGTATATCTTTTCCCTCACTTTCTTGGAGGTAAATTAGAAGAAAACAACTTTCATTTGTGGAGTCAGGCCAACAATAATGTTATGATTTCACTCTGGTCCAGTACACTAGAATAAATAACTTATCTACTCCCACTTACCTTGCTACATGATTAATTACAGGAGCAAAGTTGGTTGGCCCATACAGTTGTACAGATTTCAGACTCCTATAATAAGCCTCCATGACACCCTCAATGCCATCACAGTAGGGGTTTTGAGGGTTCCCATTCTGTAGAAAGTTACAGGCAAAAAAAAAGTAAAGAATGAATAGTGTCTGTAAAGCTCAATTAAAAAAGAGAATGATACAGGTTCATACTCATAAAGCTTTTTGGATGAAAACTCAGTTATAGATTTATAATAGTAAAACATAATAATAAATTAAGTGATCAACATAGATTACATTTACATAGATTGTGATATGAGGTAATGTGCAATCATTAAAAATGGATACTTTTCAATTAAAGGGCAGGAGAAAATTCTAAATAATCTTGAGAAGTTGAATATCATGACATTTTACAATTAATAATGTCTTATTTATACACAGGTCTGTGTACATACAGAGATAAACATATAAAAATCTAAAAAGAAGGAAACAAAATGTTAATATTTGTTATCTCTGAGTAGTTATAAATTGTTGATTTTTATTTCATTGTTTAGACTATTCTATATTTTTCAAGTTTTCTGCAGTGACATGTATTCAAATCAGAAAAAAAAATTCTATCAATTCAAACAGTTTTACTTTATAGAAGCAAAAATGTAAACTATCTGCCATATGCACATTTTCAGGCCACAATTAATAACCCCAACTAAAGAAGTGATCAGAGGGAATGTAATTTGGTGTGAGTAGCATCAAAACAAGGTAAAGAGAAAAGAATCAAAGAAACATATCCATATTGTTCAAGGGAATTGGAGCTTACCACCGGAGTTCTTATTCTGCAGATAGTAACCCAGAAGGGCAACTTTAAACCTGGAGATCTAGTCTAGCTTTCTCATACTTTGAATGCTCTATTAGGTTTAATTCTCCTAGTCCAGCTTCCGCAAATAACACAAATAAGGCAGTGTTATCTATTGCTATGTAGCAAATTATCCCAAAAGTTAGTGTCTTAAAACAGTAGGCATTTATAATCCCATACATTTTTTTAGGTGTCAAGAATCCAGAAGCAGCTTAGCCAGGTGATTCTTGCTCAGGATCTCTCAAGAGCTTGCAATCAAGAAGCCAACCTGGGCTGCAGTCATCTGAAAGCCTGACCAGAGTTGGAGGATCTGCTTCTAAGAAGGCTCACTTACATGGTTTGCTGGCAGTAGGTCAACACGAACTCTGCATAGGGCTGCTTTAGTGTTCCAACAACATGGCAGCTAACTTCCCCAAAATGAGTGATCCGAGAGAGAGAGAGAGAGCAAGGAGGAAGCTCCAATAAGCTCCTAGTCTTATAAGTTGCATAGCATTACTGCTACTTTCATCTATTTGTTAGAAATGAGTCACTAAGTGTAGCCCATGCTCAAGGGAAGAGGAATTAGGTTCCACCTCTCGAAGGGGGTAATATAAAAAAAATTGTAGCTCTATTTTAAAACACTAGGGACAGTAACCATGCTTAAACATAGTCAGCAGTAATTTTAGCATGTATGTTTTTACCTGAACAATCAAAAGTGACTAGTAATTTATAACTTAAATTTGTTGAATTCTATATACTAAGCTTTATATTAAAATATTTACATACATTATATAATTTTTATAGTATAACAATCTAAAAAAGTAGATAAAATGCTATTATTATTCTCACTTTACAGATGAGGCACTGAGAGCTTAGATATTGTGCCCAAAGTCACGCAACACCGGTAACAGAGAAAACATTTCCAGAGCCCCATCTCTTAACCAGCAGTATACCACCATATTACAAAATCCTAGCATTTTGAAAGACTGAGGATCTTAGGGAACTAAGTCAGATGTTACCAACCATTTCAATTTTGTCATTTGTGAAAGAAGGATTTATAACCATTGTCCTTTTAATTTTGTCTTTTTATTCAAACTTTTTATTTTTACCTCATGTAAATTTTTTTAAAACATAAAAATAATAAAATAACTCTTTATATTATAAAATTGCCTACAGGAATTGATTGAAATTAAAATGTGAAAGTTTAATATTTAGCACAAAGCAGTGACTGGTTGGTTTTGATGTTAATCTGAGCTGACCTTTAATTAGCCTTCCTTTTAATAAAATTTTATGGTGTTCTATCTCTTGATAAGGTATAAAGCTAATTAAAATTAAAACTCATTACTGATTTGGGGCATATAAAAATGTATTATATATCTGCCTTAAGGGAACAATTACAAACCAGGATAGTTCTGAGTTACTTTTTGATCAGCATTTTAACATTTTGACTGGAGAGATTTACATTTCTATAAAATTATGCATTTCCTTTATTCCTCTGGAAATAATAAAGTCACCATTTCCCCCACCATTTCATTTATCTTGATTAGAAAGATTTTATAAATCTTAAAAAAAACATTTCTTAAAATAATTATGTGGAGAATTAGTTTTTGCTTGTTATGACAAATAAAAATAAGATTATGTGTGGCTCTAACACAAAAGTAAAACAGAATGTTCTTGAAAATAAGTACATTCAATTTTGTTGTTTATTAATGAAGAGGGCAGTGGATGCCCTATTTTATATTTCCTTTTTAATTAACAAACTTTTCCACTTCTGAAATAATGAATGTTAATTTGTAGAACATACAGAAAGTATAAAGAACAAAATTCAAAATGAGCAATAATCCCACACACAGACTTAAGTGAGGAGTGTCCAGCTCTCACCAGTTTTTTCCTTTCGTTTGGCTCCCTGAGGGATTGTACTGGAGATTTAGATTCAGTTCTGGAAGTGAAGTTCAAAGTCTCTGTTGCTACCTATAGCCTATAACAATTTTCAGTGGGGCTAACATGCTGCAAAATGCTGAAGAGAGCTGTTAGGAGCTGTTGCTTTACTCTTTGAAATGTATCTGTAGCTGCCCAGAGACTGACTGCTTACTACAGGGGAAAGTTGAGAGAATTTTTCCTTTTATTCAATAAACAAATATCTATTGAGCTTCTATTTTCTGCATGCAGTGTTAAAGACCTTTGGTGATTATACTGTTGCATTTAGTTGGAAGAAAATGTGTACATATAAATATTAAATTGCTCGATTTCTATAATTGCCAAAATAAGTGAAAAGTATGCCAGTGATTTTAGATATTTGGTAGGAGAAATCACTTGGACAGATGTAGCATTTCTCTCTAATGATCAACACAGAAGACCTTCTTTTAAGGGTCACTGGCTACATGCCCATTAGATATACTTCCTCTAAAGCCTTACACTATAAGGAGTCATCAAGAATCATCATGAGACATGACATTCTTTCCACAACCAAAAGTGCTAATGTGGTGATATTAGTATATTTTTCCTTTCTTTTTCTATTCCCTTTTCTTTTTCCACTATATCTATTCTTACACATATTTCAAATGAAAAGCTGGGGCTTACCTTAAATCCTTTTGATTGAGTAAAGCTCAATTTCAACATCTGTGCTAGCCTCAAAATCACAATTAGGGATTTTAAATTTTTTTTAAAGGCCTCCCTTGCTATCTGAAAGATTATTTGAATTTGGGGTGATGAACAGATTAATGACTGTGAATACATATCACAAATTCTTACCATGGAAATATGAGGGTTTGGTAATATTAGGTAGTACACTAATTGCCAGATTGACATGGACTGAAGTTTTTCTATTTGCCATTTTCAGCACCTACAGATATACATTGCAGTTATTTAGGCTGAAGTTAACACAAAAATCAAATGGAGCACTATCTCTCTGAAGACCTACTTAACCTTTGCCTTTCTTACTTATTCAAGAAAACAAAAGTGCTTTGAAAAAAATTAAAGTCATATAATTATTAGGTAACATTAAAGGTGAGGCATTATCATCATCATCAACATCATCATTGTTGTCTCATCAATTTTAGAAACTATTTTTCATGAATTTAAAGGGTTATGATCTCCATCCTATAAATATTTGAGTTGGTTTCAAAGAATCTTTTAAGATGCAACTAATAAAAAGGTCCCTCCTTTGCATAGGTTTGGTTACAAGGAATGAATGTGGAGGTAGGAAAAGCAGAAAATTAGAGGGAGAGAAAAAGGAAAAAACAATCATACACAAAGGTGAGAAGAAACTTATGGAAGGAAAATTAATCAGTATCATTTAGTTTAACATAATTATTCCTTTTCTTAAGCCTTAAAATAGTTCATGGCCTTTTTCCTGAGGCACTTAAGACTCAGGAGCACATGAGTGATTTTCATGGTCTTATAAGTTTCTGGGAGAATTTAATTCTCTAAGGCATAACAAAATCTCAACAGATATTCATTTTTATATGACATTGGTGGTTGTGGCATGTGGGATATTTCACAGAGGAAGAATTAAAACCTCGAGCAACCTTCCCCGAAATTGTGTGGAATAGAAAAAGCAAGAATAAGTATAGGGAAAAAAGTTAAAATATAGCTCTTAAAATATATTTAAGGAAGATGAACTCTAATCATATGAAAGCTTCTGGGGGGGGTATGTGTGTGTATGTATGTATGTGTGTGTGTGTGTATATATATATATATATATATATATATACACACATAATGGTGTTCATAAAGGACATATCTGAGACGTGGGATTATTACAGATGCTTTTATAAAAAGTGGTTTAGTAGTGGTTAAGAATGTGGATTCTAAAATAAGACTGACCTGGGTTCAAGTCCTGTCCTCTGTAAACCTGATTAACTTCTGTGACTCTGAGCTAAATTATACAACTCCTGGGGGTACTCTTTTCACTGTATTTAATATGAGTGGCTCTTGATAGACTAGTGTGATGTGACAGTTGTTATACACCTATCCGATAAGAATTTTATGAAGATTATATAAGAAATGAGTATAAAGTACCTGGCTTGATACTCAGTAATTACTTAATAAATGATTGCATTATTGTTTATTTCTATTTTTCTTGCAGAACTTAAAAAATATATATATTACTTTTGTAACAAGAATAAAAACAATGAAAAAAGATCTACAAAAATATTGGGCATGGAAGAGTTTACTTTTACAATATATAGGGTAGGGTAGGGAGGCATTTCTGTTAGGAAAATCTAAATTTTTTCCAAAATGATATCTAACCATTCCTCCATTGAGTTTCCCATTATTTCATTAGAAAGTGCAAGTGAGAATAAGACTGATTAGGTGTATAAGCACCATCTGTGTGAAATTTATTTTAAAGGTAGAATGTAGTACATTGCTTACTTGTAATAATACAGCAGGAGTAGATTTATGTAAATGAAACATTAAAAAGAAAAATATTTATTCCAGTCATATTTACTCCATTATATTGAAACCATAATTAATTATAGCCATAATTATTGCTTCACATTTGAAAAAAAATTCCAGTCATAACTAATCCTTTATATTTGAAAAGAAATGACATTTTAGAAGATGGAAGATTAAGGATAGCTACACATTCTTTGATATCCCTCCCATTGAGAGGTGTTTCCCCTACCTTGAAACTGGGATGAACTTAGTGACTTGCTTGACCAAGAGAATGTAGGAGAAATAACTTTCTGGGACTTCCAAGGCCCTGCAGTTTCTGCCCCAGCCTTTTAGAATACTCACTCTGGGAAAGCTGGTTGCTGTGTAAGAAATATGACTACCTTGAGACCACTACACTATGATGAAGTCTGTGATAACCATATGGACAAGTTGTATGTAGAATGAAGGAAAGATGCCTAGACAACCCAGCTATTTCAGCCATCCTAGCTCAGGCATCAGACATAAGCTAATGAGCCATCTTAGGGGACATACTAGCTCCAGGAGATATGACATGGAGAAGAACTGAGGAATCTAACCAACAGCCAAAATAAAACCCAGATATATGGCTCTAGTAGAACAATTCCAGCCATCTCTAGCCAATCACGGCATCCCAGGTGAGGCCTCAGACATCCTGAAGAATGTACCATCCCCCATTGTATTCTGCTCAAATTCCTGACCCACATATCACGAATATAACAGAAGGTGTTATGCAGCAATAGATAACCAGAATAGAGCTCCTATTTATAGATCAGATGCACTTTAGGTAGATTTACTGCTAATCTACTTAACTGTCTTTTTTCCCATTAGTATCACATTCCTAAATCAATCATTCACCAAAATTAAGCTGAGTGTATAGTCATAAGAAGTTGCTACATGAGTAATTAGAGCATAAGCAGCAAGCCAATGAAAAGATCCAACACATTATTTTTTTCAAAATATCAATTCTTTCAATGTATTCTTACCAAAGCAAACTCATGAGATATCCTTCCATCTGGAGGCAGTTTTGCACCAAAACCTAAAGCTGGGAACATTTTATCACTGTCATAATCTTGAACGATTTCTCCCACTGCTTTCAGTGCCATACCATAGGCATTCAGTTGATAAGGATTCATGTAGTGGAGAGAAGTGGGCTGGGTAGGGTTGCCTGATGACAGAAAAAAATATTTCAAACACGAGTGATCAGGCTAAAGATATAATTTTTGGGACTTATTTCTTGATAACTATTTCAGGTTTAAATATTAAAAATCATGTTTTCTGCCTATATTCATAGTATGTTAAATATCTTCTTTTGGATAAATATTGACACAGAGATATTTATTAAATTAGATCAGATATGTAGAAAGTTTCCCCAAGATATGCTAAAGCATATGCAGATTTTTTCAAAAATTATTTCTCATTGTCAATGTCATAGGCTATTCTTGAGTTTCAGCCACAGAAGAAGCATAAAAGTATTTTTGTTAATCGTATTTTATTGTAATCTTATTTTTAAAAATTGTGTGCCTTTAGTTTGAATCCTTATGCTATAATCAGAGGACCCAACTGATGTAATAGGCTTCAATAATTATGAGGCCTTCTTAAAGTTGTATCACAAACATAAATTGAATATTTGAGACATATCTCAATTTAATCACTTTTAAAGAGGAGAGTGTAGAGATTTTCAAATTCATGCTAATTAAATATCTAGAGCTGAAAAATTATTCAGAGTTTCTAACTAAACTTTTAGCTAGGAGTCAAAAGGCTTGAAGTCGGGTCTTGCCATTTGCAGGACAACTATATAATTCCCATTATAAAGCCTACCACAGTATTTACTGGGAAGACAAAATAAGATTATGTGTGTGGAAGTGATTAAAAATTATAAAGTACCATAGAAAAGTAAAGTTTAACTACTACTGTTATTATTGTCTGGGTCATCCACAAATGTAGGATGTTTCATTTGAATGAGTATGAGACAGAAAGTAATATATGTGCTACCACTCAAACACATTGAGATTCACATTCAGTTGCCCTAATTATCAGCACAAAGGCAGCCTGAAAGTCCCTTTAGTTTCTTAAGTGAAAATGGAAATTAAATGGGACTTGTAACAGCTCATAAAGCTCAATTCTACATTAAAACATTGTCCAAAGAAGAAATGCCTCAAGGCATAGTTCTTTTTTGATAGGGAAAAAATAATAATAACCACTTGAGATCCAGAGAGAAACAAAATAAAGATCTCCCTTTGGTTTATAATGCATATAATAATACCCAGACCAATTTTGGTTTCAAGATAATTCATTGTGTACATGCATTTATTTTTCCAAAGAGTTATCAGCATTCAAGAGCCAAATGACAAAATTTCTAAAAAAGTGTCTTCTGTCCAAGATGGGCCCTAATGTTCCCCTCAGCTTGCCTAAACTTAAGAAAGGTTGTCCCTGACCTCCTGTCTCTTAGAACATTTACTTTAGAAAACTTGGAATTGTGAATTCCTTCTCTGTTCCTTTGAGGCGTAAATCCTCTACAATCCAGGACTGTCTTCCTCAGGGATGTGGGAGCCATCTCTTTGAAATGTAATCACCAAGAAAAATATCACCTCTGTTGCCTAGTCTCCATGGGAGAGCAGGAGCCTACCTTCAGTAAGTGCTAATTAGTAAACACAGATGGCCTAATCACACAGACCAATTTCCCCTCCAATCTCTCAGTACTTAACCACTAGTTCATCACAGCACTTAAAAACCCTCTCACCTTTTGCTTTGGAGGAATTGAGTTCAATTTCTTTCATTGCAATAGCTTTGATTTCTATTGCAAAGATCCTGAAACAAGTCTTCATTGCCTGTTTAACTTATCTGGTGCAATTTTTCTTTGACAGTTCTTTCTAAAGCAGGGATTTTGCCTCTTGTTCAAAAGCCTACTGGAGCCACAACTAAACGATACCACTACCAAGTTGTTATTTAACACAACTCTCAAATGTAAGAAGAATTGTTACCCATTAGTTGCAATATGCAACTAATTCTATTTCTCTAAGAAAACCACAACTTAAAGCTAAAATAAAAATGCTATTAATACCCCAGCATAACTAAACATCTTAGCCTATCACGCACAGAAGCGCCCAATCCTACCCATTCAAAGATGTTTCTTATCTCTTTGTAGCATCTTCATCCAGACCAATCTCTTCACTATACCACTAATGATGTTTTCTTTTCCATCCCTACCTCTCACTTTGCCACCCTATCCTGAAATTCACTTTCTCCTCCTCCTCCTCACATGCATAAGACAACCTTCCTTATTTATTCCAGCCCTTATTGTCTTTCCTCTCCTACTCTTATGCCCTTGTGTTCTGTACCACAAAATTTGGCAATTCCTTGAATCTGGGACCATATTTGTACCAGCTCTGTAACAGCAGCAATGCATATAGAAAAATGAACTTGTAGTAGGTTGGTAACATTGAGTTATTAGCTAATAACAATAATAATTATAATAGCATAGAATGTAACATGAACTTACTTCATATCTCACTTAATCCTTTTTCAACAAACCTATGACATGGGTACTTTTATTACACCTATTTTTCAGATCAAATAACTTTCAGATTAAATAACTTGACCAAATCACACAGTAATAATTGGTCAAACTAGAATATGAATCTAGGCAGATTCCATAGCCCTTACTCTTAGTTATAACTCCGCTTAAGGATTTTGAAATATTTTAAACACTGAATATTTTCAAACATACCTGATTTTGTTTTAAATGTACACTACGCCTTTTTAAAAAAAAAAAAAACAAAACACTTGAATAGGCTGTCTTTTTTTTTTTTTTTTTTTTTTTTTTTTTTCAGTACGCAGGCCTCTCACTGTCGTGGCCTCTCCCGTTGTGGAGCACAGGCTCCGGACGCGCAGGCTCAGCGGCCATGGCTCACGGGCCCAGCAGCTCCGCGGCATGTGGGATCTTCCCGGACCGGGGCACAAACTCATGTCCCTTGCATCGGCAGGCGGACTCTCAACCACTGCACCACTAGGGAAGCCCTTGAATAGGCTCTTTTAAAAAGCTTCATTGAGATATAATTCATATAACTTATAGTTAACCCATTTAAAATGTACAATTCAATTATTTTAAGTATATTTACAAATAAGCAGAACCATCAATACAGTCAATTTTAGAACATTTTCATCACCTCAAAAAAATGTACTTATTTACAATCATTCCCTTATTACTCCATCCAGCCCAGCACTAAACAATGACTAATCTACTTTCTGTCTCTTTAATTTGCCTATTCTGGACATTTCATGTAAATAGAATTACACAGTATATGGTCATTTGTGACTAGGTTTCACTTAGTATAGTGATTTCAAGGTTCATCTGTGTTGTAGCATGTTTTGGCACTTCATATTTCATTCCTGTTTATTGCCAAATAATATTCCATTGTATGAATATACCACATTTTAAAATCAGTTTATCAGTTGATGGACATTTGGGTTGTTTCCACATTTTGGCTATTATGCTGCTATAAACATTCATGTACAAATTTCTGTGTGGATATAGGTTTCCATGTCTCTTGCATATATATCAAGGGTGGAACTGCTGGGTCATAT
The DNA here is from genome assembly GCF_937001465.1 of Orcinus orca. Classification (NCBI taxonomy): domain Eukaryota; kingdom Metazoa; phylum Chordata; class Mammalia; order Artiodactyla; family Delphinidae; genus Orcinus; species Orcinus orca. Next base: position 28,105,988 of record NC_064569.1, read on the forward strand.
GGTAACTCTACGTTTAACAACTTGAAGAACTGCCAGAGTCTTCCAAAGTGGCTGCACCATTTTACATTCTCATCAGCAGTATATGAGGGTTCCAACTTCTTCACATGCTCACAACGCTTATTGTTTTCTGACTTTTGGATTATAGTCATCCTAGTGGGTGCGAAATAGTATCTCATTATTATTTTGATTTGTGTTTTCTGATATGTAAGTATGCCAAGTACCTTTTCATGTGCTTACTGGTCATTTGTATAGCTTTTCTGAATAACTGGAATACCACTTTTAATTGGGCTGTCTGTTTTCGAGTTATAAGAGTTCTTTATATATTCTAGATACAAGTCCTCTATGAGATATTTGATTTGCTAATATTTTATCCCATTCTGGGGTTTGTCTTTTCACTTTGTTAATTATGTTCTATGGCGCATAAAGAAGTTTTAATTTTGATGGAGTTCAATTTATTTATTTTTTTACTCTTGTTGCTCATATGTTTGGTGTCATATCTAAGAATCAATTGTCAAACCCAAGGTCATGAAGATATATCCCTATGTTTTCTTCTAATAGCTTTACAATTTTAACCCTTACATTTAGATTTTTGATCTATTAAGGGTCCAACTTCATTCTTTTGCCTGTGGCTGTCCCAGTACCATTTGTTGAAGAGACTATTCTTCCCCCATTGAATTATCTTGGTACCCTTCTCAAGATCAGTTAACCTTAGATGCATGGGTTTATTTCTGGAATCTCAATTCTATTTCATTGATCGATATATCTATCTTTATGCCAGACTTACACTGCCTTGATTACTGTTGCTTTGTACTAAGTTTCAAAAATGAGTATGAATCTTCCTACTTTGTTCTATTTTTTTCAAATCTGCTTTGGTTCTTCTGGGCCCCTTTAAATTCCAAATGAATTTTTGGGTCAGTTATCTGTTTCTTCAAAAAAGGCCTTTCAGATTTTCATAGAAATTACAGTGAATCTGTCAATCTCTTTGGAAAATATTGCCATATTAACAATGTTGAATTTCCTAATCAATGAATGTGGCATATTTTTCAACTAATTTAGATCTTTAATTTCTTTCAAAATTTTTTCAGAATATAATTTTAGGGTATAAGTTCTGCACTCACTTTGTTAAATTTATTCCTAAGTACTGTATGCCTTTTGATACTACTGTAAATAGAACTGTTTTCTTAATTTCATTTTCATATTGTTCATTGGAAGTGTATAGAGAAAGAATTGATTTTTATATATGGATCTTCCATCCTTCAATCTTGCTGAACTCATTTAACAGTTCTAATAGATTTTTAGTGGATTCCTTAGGATTTTCTACATAAAAGATTATATCACCTGCAAATAAAAATAGTTTTACCTCTTCCTTTCCAATATGGATGTCTTTTATTTTTTTTCTTGCCTAATTGCCCTGGCCTCCAGTACAATGTAAAATAGAAGTAGCAAGACATCCTTGTCTTTTTCCTCATCTTAAGGTGAGACATCCTTGTCTTTTTCCTCATCTTAAGGTGAGCAAGAGCAGACATCCTTGTCTTTTTCCTCATCTTAAGGTGAAAGCATCCAGCTTTTCACCCTTAAGTATGATGTTGGCTATAAGTTTTTATATTTTCCCTTCATAAGGTTAGTAAGTCACTTTCTATTCCTAGTTTATGTGGTTTCATTATAAAAGTATGTTGGACTTTGTCAAATTCTTTTTCTATATCAATTGAAGTGACCATGTGGTTTTTACATTTTCTTCTATTGGTACAGTGTATGACATTATTTGATTTTTGAATATTAAGTCAACCTTGCATTCCTGGGATAAATTTTAATTGGTCAGGGTATATAATTCTCTACATATGTTGTTGGATTCAGTTTGCTAGTATTTTGTTAAGGGTTTTTATATCCATAAAAGATATTGTTCTTTAGTTTTTCTTACGGTGCTTTTGTCTGGTTTTGGTACCAAGGTAATACCTCTTAAAATGAGTTGGAAAGTGTTCCTTCCTCTTCCACTTTTGGAAAGTGTTCCTTCCTCTTCCTTTTCCAATATGTGAAGAATTGGCATTAATTCCTCTTTAAATAGAGTTCATCGGTGAAGCTATCTATACCTGGGCCCACATAAACTTTGTGGATAGTTTTTATGGGTCTGTTCAGATTGTCTATTTTCTTAAGTCAGTTTCAGTAGTTTGTATCTTGTATTGAATAAAAATTCTCACCCTTCTAGTGGTGCTAATGTTCATCAATAAATGAAAGCTAACATTTTAATCCAGTTGGATTTTGGTGTATATGTTTCCTATATTACTAAATAAAACACATGCAAAAATCATTAACTTGAAGCCACAATATTGGAAAATAAATTTATCATGTAGTCAAAGATAAGCTAAATTAGAATTTGGTTTCCTCATCTCTATCTGTAACTCTACTGCTAACAAGTCAAAATATGTTGATTAGTAAAAGGATTTTTCTAGATCTGAGTTCTCTTATTTGTATAAGAGGATGATGGTTGGGCTTCCCTGGTGGTGCAGTGGTTGAGTCCGCCTGCCAACGCAGAGGATGCGGGTTCGTGCCCTGGTCTGGGAGGATCCCACGTGCCGCAGAGCGGCTGGGCCGGTGAGCCATGGCCACTGAGCCTGCATGTCCGGAGCCTTGCTCCACAACGGGAGAGGCCACAACGGTGAGAGGCCCTTGTACTGCAAAAAAAAAAAAAAAAAAAAGGATGATGGTTGGAGTAAGTGATCTCTTACCTAAAAATTCTATTATTTTGTGAAATGTGAGTGAATGTGAGAGAAATGTGAAGTGAATTTAATGTGAGAGTTACAGCACGTAAACAATTTGAAAAGAAAACTAGATAAATATATAAACTAATGGCAACTTCTGGTAAAAGTTAAAAAATGAGACTCAAGGGTGTGGTGAAAAGGGAAACCTCCTGCACTGTTGGTGGAAATGTAAATGGAAACAGCCACTATGGAAAACACTATGGAGGTTCCTTAAAAATCTAAAAATAGAACTACCATATTACACAGCAATCCCACTACTGGGCATATACCCTGAGAAAACCATAATTCAAAGAGCCATGTACCACAACGTTCACTGCAGCACTATTTACAATAGCCAGGACATGGAAGCAACCTAAATATCCATCGACAGATGAATGGATAAAGAAGATGTGGCACATATATACAATGGAATATTACTCAGCCATAAAAGGAAACGAAATTGAACTATTTGTAGTGAATTGGATGGGCCTAGAGTGTGTCATACAGAGTGAAGTAAGTCAGAAAGAGCAAAACAAATACCGTATGCTAACACCTATATATGGAATCTAAAAAAAAAAAAAAAAGGTCATGAAGAACCTAGGGGTAAGATGGAAATAAAGACACAGACCTACTAGAGAATGGACTTGAGGATATGGGGAGGGGGGAGGGTAAGCTGTGACAAAGTGAGAGAGGGGCATGGACATATATACACTACCAAACGTAAAATAGATAACTAGTGGGAAGCAGCTGCATAGCACAGGGAGATCAGCTCGGTGGTTTGTGACCACCTAGAGGGGTGGGATAGGGAGGGTGGGAGGGAGGGAGATGCAAGAGGGAAGAGATATGGGAACATATGTATAACTGATTCACTTTGTTATAAAGCAGAAACTAACACACCATTGTAAAGCAATTATATTCCAATAAAGATGTTAAAAAAAAAGAAGATATGGCATATATATACAATGGAATATTACTCAGCCATAAAAAGAAATGAAATTGAGTTATTTGTAGTGAAGTGGATATACCTACAGTCTGTCATACAGAGTTAAGTAACTTAGAAAGAGAAAAACAAATACCATATGCTAACACATATATATGGAATCTAAAAAAAAAAAAATGGTACTGATGAACCTAGTTGCAGGGCAGGAATAAAGATGTAGACATAGAGAATGGACTGGAGGACACGGGGTGGGAGGGGGAAGCTGGGGCAAAGTGAGAGTAGCATCGACATATATACACTACCGAATGTAAAATAGTTAGCTAGTGGGAAGCAGAAGCATAGCACAGGGAGATCAGCTCAGTGTTTTGTGATGACCTAGAGGGGTGCGATAGGGAGGATGGGAGGGAGGCTCACGAGGGAGGGGATATGGGGACATATGTATGCATATGGCTGATTCACTTTTGTGTACAACAGAAACAAACATAGTATTGTGAAGCAATTATACGCCAGTAGAGATCTAGTAAAAATAAAATAATAATGAGACTCATGTTCTTATGATATATAATAACTGATTTTAAATGACTGTTCTGTTTGAAACAAAGTCACTTCAAAATATAGTTAAAAGTCCACTCTTTTTCCTTTCTTAAAATGTTTGATATACAAATTAGGAATATCCATACATGGGGTGTTATATGATGGTCCATCTGAATTAATTAAATATAAATGTGTTAACATAAGTAATTCTTAAAAATAACTGAGTAAAAGTAAACTAAGCTACTGTACATGTATTTGAATTACATTTGTATAAATTAATACACAGAAAAGTACTATAAAAATGAGGATTATAGTTAGACACACTTCAGAATTGTAGTTATGCATGGAGAAGAAGGGAGTGTAGAAAAAAATGGGGCAGGGTACACAACGAGCTTAACTAGATCTAAAATTTTCCTTTTAAAAATATGTAAAACAAAAAAGACAATATTTCAATATTTAATAAATTTGAATGGGACTGTTATGCACTTTTGTTGTATTTCTTATAGTCTTTTGTATACCTGAACTATTTCATAATATTGAAAAAAGAAAAGTTATCTGAAGTTTGTAGGAAACACTTCAGAAGTATGTATTCATGGAAAGAAAACATCTAAACCTCATGAAAATAAATATTTATTTTTTAATGTAATTGCTGATAATTTTTAATATGGGATAGTCATAATACTCACCATTTGATGCAGTAAAATCAATAGCCACTGTGAAATTGATTTGTGTTCTAAAATATAAGTAAATTAGAATCATTAATAACTGAATAACCTCATAAAAAGAAGTTTGATTTCCATTTTTGTTACATTTTTAACATCACTAATTTTCTTAAATGTTATTACTAGCAACTATGTTTCAGCACACGCTGATTAGTATCAGTTAGGCAGTTTTACAAGCTAAGAACCTGGCAAAATACCTTTACGATCATGCAACTGTAAAATACAAAATAAAGCATCAGGAATAAAAATAGCTCCTAGTTGAAAGCACAATAACTAAGTGAGGAGCTCATAATGAAGTCAAACTATAAATAATTATTTGCCAGTCTCCAATGTCAACATTTATTATTAATTTCTTTTCAAAACTATTCTGTAGTCGATGTGAAATTATTATGTCCTTAAAAGTATGGCATTGCTAAAATAATGTCTAATAATATTTTTCCTTAAACTAATTCCAACAATCCTGAAAACACAGGATTTTCTTTTGCTGTCTTCAGAACTCAAGTATTTCAAATACTGATCAGTGCTCAGTGCTCAGAGCATTCCTGTATACTTGCAAGTATTTATAGATATGGATAAATATTTATATAGATGAAATTGTTATATATACTTAAAAATTTCAGCACATGGTAGTTACCCAAAATTATTTTACTGTATTAGTGGTTTTTTTTTTTTCGGTAGAAACCAAGGAGGTGGCATTCGCATTAAAAATTCACTCTTTTGGATATACCTCTAAGTCTTTCTATATGTAATTCCACTTTCTCACCAAAGAAGGCATAAAAACACAAATAAGTGACAATGATATAATTACTGGGATAACCTGTTGTCATATCTAATTTACAAAATAATTTTTAATTTAAAAAGTAAATAATTTGAAAACATGGTTGCTTAGACTATTTTAAATAACAAATTAATTTTGATACACTGTACAATTGATTTAACACTTCGAAGTTTGAGCTGTTATTTAAATGGTGGTGTGATGATGAAGAGGATGGTGATGATGATGGGTATGGCACTACAGGGTCCCTTGTAGTTCTCTTAGTATAAAGTATAGTAACATTTCCTTCTTTCTATAAAAATTCAGCTGAAAAATCCTTAATACTGCTCAGGTGTTGAAACAAATTCACGTTTTTTCCCTAAAGAATAAACAACCTTTGTTGCTTTACATTAATAAAAACTAATATAGATTCTCTTTATAGCTATATGGTAATTTTTTTCTCAGAGTAGAAATTAGGTTTAGAGGCTAAGAATATAGGCTAATTTGGAGCATAACACTTTTAGCACATAAAACTTTTAGAAAAAGAATCAGTGAAACATTTGGGAGAATATTTTGAGATAATAAATCCCTTTGAGGAACTGAAAAGAACAGTCACCATCAGGACATTGCTTTTTCATTCTGCTGCTAGAGAGAAAGTGACTATAATATAGGGTATAGTATGGTATATTAGAAAGGGTTTATTAGCTTTTGAGTCTGAAAGGACGGGGTTTGAATTTCAGCAACCCAGTTGCTGACATTAGCCAAGTTTTAGAACTCTCAGAAGGCAGGTACCTGGCACATAACAATTAAGCAAGGACGGACAGAAAAACTACATGAAACATTATCTTTGTGTGTGTGTGTGTGTATATATATATATATATATATATATATATATATACATATATGTATATATATATACATACAGACACACACATATATATATAAAACATATACATATAGAATGTGTTTTTATATAGCTTTTATCAAATAACCTCATAATAATTTTTAAAGGAAGGTACTAGTATTCTCCTTTTATAGATGAGGAAATCTATGCTCATAAAACTTAACTTTCCACATAAGTAATAAATGCCAGTACTGGAATTCAAATTCACATGTAACCTCCAAGACCATATTTATAAACTCTATGCTACTCTAATTGTACAATTAAATATTTGTGAACTGTCTGGTTATAATAAAACCACAATAAAGGATAGTGATTATTATGTTACAAACTGAAAAATGATACTATACAGATATCCTCAACGATAAAGATGCCAGGGCATAGTCTCATGCTTGGGCAAATCTGTCCTTCTTCTATCACTTATGTTATATACATAAATCACAAGATAATTGTTATAAATGCCTTTTTATGTTCTTTTACTCAAATGACACTTCCTTAGGAATGAAAAATAACTCTAAGCTTCAAGAACATGGCTTTTAGCACATTATAAAAGTCAATATAGCAGTTGTGTCTGGTTCAATCTTCCTTAGGTTTTAGGGATAGACACCTTGTTTTGGCTCAACTCTCTCTTATAGCAGTGTCTACTTTCTACATATTGGAACATCACTGTGTTTGTTGGATGAATGTGTTCATTTTATGACTGTTTCTAATATATTTGCCAAGGTAGCCCAGGATGTGTAGCATAAATACCAACTCCTTAGAAGCATTAGTTGTAGATAAAAAAACCTTCAATAATCAGAGATACAAAGGTCATTTCAAAGCCAGTTGTACCTAGCAAAGCTGCAAAGAAAAGATATGGCTACTAACTGAAGAAGTATACTGTATATAAGAATAAAAAATGAGAGAAAAGTATTTATTTACTGAAACCTTTAGCTAGCTAAACAAACCAAATTATAAAACCAAGTAGATTAGGTACAACAAAAAGTGTAAAACAAAAAAAAGAGAGAGAAAATTTAAAAAGAAATGAAAGGAAGAGGAAGGAAAAAGGAAGGAAAAAGGAAAGAAGGACAGAGGAGCAAGGGAGGAAGGAAGGAAGGCAGGAAGGGAGGGAGGAAAGAAAGAAGGAAAAAAGAAATAAAGAAAGAAAGGAGGGAAGAAGGCGGGGAGCCAGGCTGTACCAAGAGTACCTATGAAGCTTGAAGCTTGGGACATTCCAAAACAATACAAAAGACAGGTGCATTTAGCACTAAATGATAACTAAGACCATTTGATAATCATGGTGCAACAGAAAATCTCAACAAGTAAAACAATTGTTGATGCATATTTGGTGGTTAATTGATTTCAAGATTTGATTACTTCCTTGTTTCATTCTGCATATCAGAAAGAATCTCACTCCTTTACTGTGTTGAATCAACAGTATTCTAATCAGAAGGGAAATATGATGGCTCACAAATCATTTCATGGTTGTGATAGTCCCTTAACCTATTATCACACCATTTGGATTTTTCCATCTAAAAAACTACAATTCAACAATTATTTATTGAGCATCTTCTGATAGTCAAGCACTGTGTTAAGTGATCAACAGAAAATGGGAGCAAAGCAAACACTATCATTGAACTCATAGAGCTCAATTTCAACTTTCCACAATTAAAAACAATGACAAAACAGCACAGCAGATTATCATGTAATTCACAATCAATAGCCTAACTTAAAACACAGCTGTGCATTTACTCTGGATAACAGCTTGTTCATTCCCATGATTCTTAAACGTTTTCATTCATATTATAATGTATACTTATTATGCCAAGGGCCACATTCTATGTATTTTGAAAATATTAGCTAATAAAAGTTTTAAAGAAAGTTGCTAGCAATACTACAACTTTAGGCTAAAACAGATTTCTTGAAGACTCTGATAAATGATTTGTCATAAAATTAATCTTCATCAGTAATTGTTACCTTTCTATTTTTTAAAATTTATTTACTTTACCTTTAATAGTTTTTGAAGCCTAATGTTAGAGAAAAAAGAAGCAACCATGAGTCAAAGTTAAAAAACAACAACAACAACACAACTGAATTCACATGAAATTTCTCTTGACAGAGTATTCATAAAGCTATCACATATAAATCCTTGAGACATTTTGCTTAGGAAGTGTTACTGTAGCTCTCATTTTATGTTTTAGAAGTAGACAAAAAAGAACAGGATTTCAAGAAACCCAGATAGTATAAAAAAGGCACAGCTGCAAATTTTCATGAGTTAGTAGTAACATCTCATGACACTTCCCAATGCATATGCCCTAGTACTACTGAAATATATTCTTGGAAAATGTCCTTATTTCATTCTGCCACCTTTCTGAAAGTTGTGAATGACAGATAAATCAGATGTTAATGTGGAAATCTTAACTAGCACATCAAAGATACATAGAAAACATATGTGCATGTCAAAGAAAGCTACACATACACACATGTATGCACACACACAGAGTGATACCATCTTAGATAACTTTTCTACAGCTGTTATGAATTAATAATCAAGAACTAACAACTGTGATGGGGATGTGCAGAAGGATTGTTTCACTTTCTTCCCAAATTCAAATTCTGTTCAGTTGAACAAACTGAACGTTATCCAACATGAAAGATGAACTTTCTCCACCTTTCTTTAAATTAATCTTGACAAAGGCAGATTCAGACCAACTATCTATTGGAATCTAGAACCCTAAATGAAGTTGAGATGCCCACCCAACTCTAATATTCTTTTCATTCTTGCCTTGCCAATACCGAGACTATGCTTCTGCCTTGATTTAGTGAGATGCACTCTAGCTCACCCTTGGGTTCTGGAACCTGCCCTGAACTCAGGTTCACTTCCTCAGGGACTATTATCCAGCCTAATCCTTCTTGACCCTAGCTCACCAGGGGCTAAACCTTGAACTTTTCTGCCTTGCCTTTCCCTCTTTTTTTTTTTTTTTTCTTTGCGGTACGCAGGCCTCTCACTGTTGTGGCCTCTCTTGTTGTGGAACACAGGCTCCGGACGCACAGGCTCAGCAGCCATGGCTCACGGGCCCAGCTGCTCCGCGGCATGTGGGATCTTCCCGGACTGGGGCACGAACCCATGTCCCCTGCATGGGCAGGCGGACTCTCAACCACTGCACCACCAGGGAAGCCCTTCCCTCTTTCTTAAAAGCAGTTCAACTACCTGAATGACAACACAGACAGCTGCCTGACTCTAAATTTTGCTACATCTTCAAAATTCCGGATTCCTGTGCCCATAAACTACTGACAGGATTATTTGTCCTTGACAAGTGAGGTCTGCTAGAATGAGGGCAGGCTTTGAGATACACAAATGCAAATTAAAATACTTTCACCTACCTGCAATATCATCTTTGAAAGGCTATTTAACCTCTCTGCACCTCATTTGTAATAAGCTAGGGTTAACAAAATCTTTCTTGGATTGTTGCTGTAAGGACAAGAAAAGCACCTGTCTTTTATAGCAGGCACTCAAGAAGTAGCTGTTATGATTATTATCACCATATTGAAGCTAGTTTTTTAGAACCCAAGTTTAGCATATTTCTTTGAAAACTGCTGTAATATTTATCCAATTTCTAGAGCTATCAGAGTTTAACGTTTTTTCTACAACCTGATCCTCCCATGTCAGATTTCCTTTCCTTCACACTGGCTTCTAAGGTCCCAATCTACCCAAACCAAAATAGCACCATAAAGGATCTAATTTTGTTAGAAGGTGTCATCTGGGTACTTCCTAAAACAAAATCCCCCTGAAGGAAGTAATTATAAGCTTTATTTTCCTTCCTATCCTTCCTAAAATTTTGTATTTCTGTGGGATCAGTGAAATGTGAAATGTCAAAAGTAAGAATAAATGTCAAAAGTAAGAATAAAAAAAAGGAATAAAAAAAGAATTAAAAAAAGAATAAATAAAAAAAATAAATAAAAAATAAAAAAAAAAATAAAAAATATATAAATTAAATAAATAAATAAAAAGAATAAAAAAAAACTGGAGACAAGTGATATGATTCCTAAACTTTTTATGCTAATAGTTTTGGTCCTTATGAAATCTAGTTTTCATAAATTAACAAACCTTTGTACATTCTCCAGGTTTTGAAGATTAATTTCAGTATTATTTTTAACACAATTAAAGTGTTCCAAAATACAACTTTGCAAGTAGGTAAGCTGATCATCCTGTAGTTCAAGAACTCCTTATCAAGGTAGGTATGCAAGATGGCCAACCTTTTTTCAAATCATTAGTTTAGAAAATATCTCATAAGTGACATAAAGAAAACAACAAAACATATCAACCTCTAACCAAAAAGAGAAGCAGTATCCAATAGAATCCCTTTTTTTTTTTTTGGGCCACACTGCAGCTTGCAGAATCTTAGTTCCCCAATTAGGGATTGAACCTGGGCCCACAGCAGTGAAAGCACTGAGTCTTAAGCACTGGACCACCAGGGGATTCCCTAGAGTCCCATTTTAAATGAGGTAGTTGCTGAAGAGGCATGATGCCTAGCAGGAAAGCTATGAACTTTTAAATTATAGATTGGAGTTTGAATTTCAGAATTACAACTAGCTAGCTAGATGTGACTCATTTGCAAAATTACCATGTCCCTGAATCTCAATTTTCTCATATGATGAAAAGGTACCAGCTACTTTGAAGAAGCCCTCTACTTATCAGAAATAAAATCTTGAAGTACCTGCATATAATAAATATTCTGCGTGCTGCAGGACCAATCTCTTGAGCAACCATGTCATCCTTTCCTTATTCATATTAATCCTTTCCTCTGTTGAGGCAGATGACACTTCTCTCTTTACATTAACATATATATATTTCTTTTTTCATTAATTCTTCCCATAGTGAAGGTAAGTTGTGTATCACAGCTGGGGTAATGAGCCCCCAAGGGTGTAGGCAGTAGAAGGTACATTGTCTGCAGATAACTTAAAAACAATAATGTAATCTACTAATACACAGTCTATATTTTAATATCACCATACACTAGCAGTTCTAAGCAATGTCAGTGATAAATTTTCCCACTCTTCCACAACCTGCCCTTGGTAAACCACTCTTATTTGCTTAACTCTGTTTCCCTTTCCCCTGGCTGCCAAGCTTTCAGTTCCCACCAGAAAGAAACTATTTTAGACACAGTGTGGCTAAAAGTACACACTCTGATAATGAAATATAACTACGAAACTGCCTGGTACAAAATAGATTGTCAATATTTTGGCTAAATTAGCACTGGTTCTGATGATGAAACATACATGCAATTTCCTTTGACTCTGAAATGTAGAGTTCTGAAAAAATCATTTGAAAAATAACATGAGCTGGCAATTAAATCACAATCTTAAAGGCTATAACTGGACATCTTTAGAATTCTCAAGCATGCATTTTGTATATATAAAAATTAGAATCAAGCATTAACCAAAACAGTGTTTATGAGTCTTCTTAATACTTCCATAAGTTTCTTTTCTAAATCACATTTTAGATGAGTTTAGTTTAGATATGATAATGTTTTAGGTGAATGTATTTCTAGAAGGCAGAATGGCTTTACTTTTATTATATTTATACCCATTCAGCACTGCAGGGTTTAGCTCTAGACTTATTTGATGAATGCAAAACACTTGGGTGCCACAACAAGAAGCACTATAAAAAAATCTTAGTTATGTATATTCAGTTTTCAAAAAGAAACTGGACTAGGAAAAAAACTCGTGTTGTATGTTCTGGCAAGATGTGCTCCCTGAGATGACATAGCTAATATAATGCCACCAACTGTATAAAACTAAGGCAAATATTTTATAGCATCATTGCACTTGCTTCAAGTATTTTTAAAAAAATCCTTATGGAGCTCGTTAATAATGACACTTACTTATATTCAACTCACCTTTAAAATAAGCATATTAAGAAGTCCACTTTTAGCCTCTACAATGAGCCTATAATAGGTAGATAGCTTTAATTTTTCTCCTAAGACTTTTTACTTGGAGTGGGATATAAACCTTTTGCATATAATTTCAGACAAGTTTTAGATTCAGTGTCAAGAGTTTGGGTTGTGATTGACTACAATGGAAGGAATAACCTGGCATGATCCTCCAAAGAGAATTGAACTAAAAAAAAAAAAGAGACTGTTATTGACTTTATAAAGTTGAATATGTCTTTTTTTCTCCATGTCTCTGTTAATTAGGACATTTACCACCAACAATGAGAAAAGACATTAGAACTTTAAACAAATTCAGATTATTCAGAAAAATGATAGCTAGCATTTATCGAGGGTATATGCCATTTAATCCACAGTCACTCTGTGAGATAGGCATTATTGTTATTTTTTCTATTTCATAGAAACAGAAACAGGTTATGCCAACAAAAGACAAATCTAGGATTTGAACCAGGCAGTTAGTGCCAGAACCCAAATTCTTGGCCACTATTATGCATTGCCTTCAGCAACCACTTATTTAACCGACTTGATTTTTTGGCAAACATTTACCCCCTATTTTGATTCTTTCCCAGAACGTGCCCACTTAGGGTCTCCCCTATTATCTTCTCTCATGCTCCCTTTCCGTTAATATGTGAGGAAAATAAGCAGTTCATGCTTCTTATCTTGATCTTGCCTTCTTCCAAGTCACTAAAACCCAGATACAGAGTTGAGATGATTTCTGGCAGAGGCAACACAAAAGCATTTTTTTCTTATCCCGGAAAGCCTGGTCCATCTGTTTTGTTTGGTGATTATGATATGAGGCATGGAAAGAGGAAGGTCACAAGATGATAAAATCTGAGCTAGACAGACATGGGGGTTTGTAATCCAGTTAACTAAATTGTCACACTCTTCATTTAAAATTCCTATTTGTTTTTAATGTTTCATTATGCTAAGAGATTTGGGAAAAAAGAGTGGAAAGTCAGGCTTAAAGTGGTTTTCTAATTAATCTGTATTTATTCAGTGGCTACTCTATGTTCAGCTCTATAAAAATATTTTGAGAATGAACAATTAAAATGGTAACCAGGGAAGCTAGCAACCACTGTATATAAGTGGTTGTGAAGCTCATTTGGGACCAGGTGGATGACATTTTGGGCTTTCTTCAGAGGAAGTAAATGACAGTCTATAGGCCTGCAAGTTTCTAATACACTCAATTTTCTGATAAAAGTGTAGATTAGGGTTTCAGGTTGACATGACATTCTGGTTGCTTAGGGGTACTCAGTGTGCACGAGAATTTGAGATCTGTTTTCCCCATTCATCTGCCAGTCAAATAAATGTGAAAAACTTTATATATATTTGTTCCTTGGTCCTGTTAGTGGTGGAGTGGAGTTTCATGAAGGCGTGAGAGAAATAGAGGACTGAAAGGCAGACAAAACCAAATTGAAACATGATTCTGTCTTCAGATACTCATAATGTGAGCTGTTGTCTGTAGAGGCCAATAAACTCATTTCACAAATAACAATTATTATAAAAATGATGATGTTACCCTAAAGGAGTATTTAGATTTCAGAACTGTCTCTGATTTTCAATGAATCTGACATTGTCCTTATCAATGATAATTGGGATATTCAATGTCATACATTATGGATTACTGAGTAAACATCTTTGCTTTCCAATTGTATCAGAATTTTAGTATTAAAATCATTTTTAGTAAGTAAAGAGAAATAAAATAACCACAGGAAAAACATACAGAGCATGATTAAAAATAATAACTCCAATGTCGACAACCCAGAAGAGGCAATCCATTTTTTTTTACTCTACAGTAAGACCTCCTTTGTGGATATTATTGTATTTAGAAAATAAAACTCTTTACTACCTCAAGTCATAAGTTGTATCTTATGCTCCAGGGAAAGCATGGTTCTGCTTAGCAAAAAAAAAAGGAAAAAAAGAAGGTCTAAAAATTAAAATTTTCTTTCACAGAGTATTTCCATAAAAATTGGACCTTGTCTGATTGAGAATGCATCTGTCTCATCTGCTCACTGTGTACCTCAATCCATAAACCTTTCTACTGCAGCTAAACACAGTGTGTTAGGAACTGAGTCAATGAATGAAAAGTAACACACTAACAACATGGTTTCACAATCAATCAATCAATCAGGTAAATATCTACATCAATAATGACTACAGTAATGGAAGCCTAGAATACCCAATACTAAGAATTAGACATATAAAGAAGTTCCTTTGAAGGGGAAGATATTAAAGGACTATTGAGAACAATTTTGTTTAATATTTAAATGTGTTCATTCTTAACTATACATAATTTCTACTTGGATTCATGAGAAAACAATATTTTCATAACTTTCTATTCAATTATTTTTTGTGAGATGAAACAAGAAGAGAGATTACATTTTAAAGTGTAATTCAAGAATTTCCTTCTAAGAGTTTAATCACAATCTGTTAGTCCTACATGTTCCACACGAGTCACCTGTTTTGCCCTCTTTGTCTATTCTCATGCTCCCACATGTTGTCCAGTATAAGGAAAATAGTTTATACAATTAATGTAGAGAACAAAATGAATACAGGAAAACCTAAACTAATGTTATTTTGGATAACCCACAGCTAGCCAGAGTACCAATTTAATTGCTGTTACTAATGTTTTATATGATAATCTTCCACCTTTTTTGAAAACATCTAGTTTTACTTGTCAATTAAGATTCAGCATAAGCAAAACTCAACAATAGTTTCTGCTAGACTAGAATATGGTGAGTACATTCCTGAATTGATGCCACCCAAATTAGCAATAATGATGCTCACCCAAGTTAATAAGAAAACAATACACAAATACCAGTAACAAATGCTGATATCTTGGTATTTTAAGTTAAAAATGAGTAGTTACTATAATTTTTTATAAAAACAAAACTGAATTCAACACTTGGTTCTAATCACTTCTGAAATATCATACTTATTTAGAAATATGGTGGGACATCTCTTCAAAAGAACTAACCTTGATAACTCCACAAATCTGCAAATAGTTATGACCTCCAAAATACTATTTTGGATTGCTTCGTTGATTGCAGCCCAAATTGTTAGTTAATTTTATTGTTTTTCTTCAATGTAATCACAGGGCAAAAGGCAAGGCCAGATTAAAAAAAGTCTCTTTAGATATGTGCAGAAGAGAAGTGGTGTCAAAGACCAAGATGTGAATATTGGCGAAGTTTATCTGAAGTGTTTACTGTACTGAAGGATGTAGCTCCCTACTACATTTGGTCTTGTGTTTTCAGTTGAAAATACTCAAACTTTTTTGGTGGGACTAGGGAGGAGGGAGCAGGGGAAAAGCAAAAATAGAAGGTTCTGAAACTTGTGTTTCCAAAGATATGGCTGGTTAAATATGGGCTTTCACAAAGGACGTCACAACGGCTAATAAATAGGTTTCACAGATAAAAACTGACAATGAGTTATAATATTTATCTATTAAATTAGCAAAGTTGAAAAAGTACTGATGCTATTCAGTAAGGGTAAGTATATGGTAAACTTGCATACACAGATGTTAGAAGTATAAATTATTATTATTACCCTTTTGTTAACAGAATAATTTAGAAATACCTGACAAATTGTAAAATATGCATACCATTTAAACCAACAATACTATTTCTAGGATGTGACCTTCCAGATATGCTTAATGAAGTGTACAAAAAAGCTATGTACCAGGGTTTACATTGCAGCCTTGTTTATAATATGAAAATAAAATGGATACAACTAAAGTGTGTATCAACAGGAGATTTTTAAACTAAATTATGTACATCCATATGATGGAAAACTATTAAAATATGGTAGATCTATAAGTACTGACACAGAAACATATATACACAGTATATTTAATGAAGAAAATATACATTAGATTATTGTGCACAGTGCTATCCCACTCATTAAAAATAATGATGTGTGTTTGGGAATAAATACGTTTCTAACAGTGATTATCTCTAGAGAGTATGACTACAGGGGATTCTAGTTTCATAATAAATTATTTTCATTTTACATTACCTTTTTTTTACCATTTCACATTTCATGTTTACAATGTGAAACACAAATATAGATATTTATGTTTAAAATTTGGGAGATATAATACTTCTTTTCCTCAAAACTGAAAATAAAACACTAAAAAAAAAGTTTCTGTGGTTTCAGAAAAAAGTTACTCTGAAGAGTACCAAATATTACTGAGTTGTTTAACAGTTTACAGTATTTTTTTAGTTGCAAGAGACTAGAAATTCTGACTGATATTATTCACAAGAGAGTCAATAGCCATTATTGAAACTATAATAATTAACTGTCAATTATTATAATTAGTTCTAATTTGAAATGAATGTAGTTCATTATATTCTATTTTGCTATTATTCAGAAAGTTTGTGTAATTATGTGTCTGGTCTTAATATAATTTTCCATCATGGCAGTGCATTTATCTACTTGGAGGTTGAGATTTCTTAATAGCAAGGGAAGAAAGTTTACAATGTCTATCTTTTTTGTTTGTTTGTTTGGCCACACTGCACAGCAGATGGGATCTTAGTTCCCCGACCAGGAATCGAACCTGTGCCCCCTGCAGTGGAAGCACAGAGTCTTGACTGCTGGACCATCAGGGAAATCCCTTAAAATGTCTAAAAAAATCAATAGGAAATCTGTTAAGAAAAATAAAAGTAATTTGCTGCAATATTTGGAATAGATGCAGCTACATTTCCACACTGGCTTTCATGTTCTCCATTTCAAATTGCTACAATTTGTTATTTTCATACCAATAGAGATTTTTAAGAAAGATTAGAACATAAAACTCTATTCCTCATTTCCTATAATTAGAGTCAGGAATTCTATGAAGTAACCATCATAATAAATACCCATAACTCACAGTTAAATAAGTTTAAATCTTCACAAATATCTGATGGTAAAATTCTTAGATATCCTGCATGCCAAAGCATCATTTTCCCTTAGGCTATGTAAATTAAACTGTATTTTTGACTAGCAGCAATGAGATAGAAAATATTAATTATATGAAGACTGAAAGTTAATAGTACATCAAGTAAGTAAACTTCATTACTTTTTTAGAAAACAGAATTATCAACGTGAATATTACTCATGAGAGAAAGAGGGAGAAGGAGAAAGGAGGTGAGGAGAAAGGGAAAGGGACCAACAGAGAGATGGGTAGAGTTAATAACCTTGAGGCACTTAGCTGTCAGCAGATGTTAGCTATTATTATACACAAATTACACTGTATAGTAAATTGATAGGTTAGAGTAACTTTTTTGTAGGAATATAAGCAATAACTTCAGAGGGAAATTAAATATCATTAAGGTCATGAAAGAAACTAAGGCGACTCATGTAAACTACAGGAAATTGAATGATAAGGAGTGTCATGATAAAGCCAGATCTCCTCACCATATTATTAATAAAGTCGGAATTAAAATTTTATGCCCAATTGCTTATAACAAGTCCTTAAGAGCAAAGACGCATAAAGACACAGAATACAATAATTATATTGCTTCTCAATTTGGATTCCATTATCAAAGGGACAATATCTATATAATAAGTATTAGAAATAGTGATGAATAATAGGTAAACATGTAATTGTAGTATATTTTAAAATTTTATAAATTTATTATATACATCTTCATATAAAAATGAATTATATGCAGATATTTCTCATGTCCTTTTTAGATAGTATTATATAAAAATTAATATAAGTCCAGTTAGATTAACTATGTAGTAAATTTCAAACTCTATTTCTCCATATCCCATTTGTAAATAAAAAAATGGGTTTTTATAAAACACTTGGGAAGCCAGGATTAGAACAAAGTGTACCTCATAGGTTGGGGCTCCATTTATACACTGACTTCTGTCAGTAAAAGGTCACTAGCATTTCTTCCAGCACAGGCAGTGCTATATAAGTAGGATGTGTGTAAACCAAAAAAAAAAAAAAAACAAAAAAACTTGGAGGTGATAAGAAGCATAAAAATGACAGTTGTCAATACTGTTATTGCTTAAGTATTGTAGAAACCCATTTGCTCTAATTAGCCCTAAGAATCCTTAAAAGGAGAATGTGCACAACCAATAAAAGTGATTTATTTGTAATAGATTCTGAAAATTTCTTTTACTGTTAGATTCACATCAAAGTATTACTTGATTTGTACTGCTGACAATACTTATTGGATATTTTTCACACACACACACACATTACCCACTTCACATGATCACAAAGCAAAGCCAAAAGACAAACAAAACAAAAACTAAAAGGAATTTTTAGTATTTTAAAACTTCAAATCATCATTTCAACATGCAAATTATAGCCAGATCTATCAAGCACTTTTTTTAAGTTTATAAAGAGCATGCTAAGAGATGTCCATCTTTTTAATCAACTATTAGCTACAGCTACCAAGGAGTTTATTTATACAGGAATCTATTTTTTATGACAAATTCAACTTTCTATTTTCCCATCTTCTAAAGACAAAAATATACACAAACATCGAAATAGTAAGGAGAGTTGGCAAACATTTTTTCCTACTTAGTACGTTTTCTTTTAACTTTATTGAAACAATCACCCTGTAGCTTCTTAGTCTATGTATCCAGGTGGCAGGTTTCAAGATGCCCATATATAGCAGAGATTCCCCATTTGGGCAAGTATAGCTTTTGTTTTGTTTTCTTAACAAAGAGCAAAAGGGGGTAAGCTCTCTGTTTTGGGGGAAACTGTCTTTGTTCCTTTGGTCCCCCTCATTCTCTCAATCCTTCTTTGGCTTGACAACACTCTAGCAATAAATCAGTATTGGCAAAACAAAACAAAAAACCCCCCCCAAACCCTGCTTAATTATAATTAGTAAGAGGCTTATATACGTGATGTCTCTGACTGCTGTTGTCATGAAGTTTCTAAACACATTCAAACTTGCCTCTCACCATTTCTTAAGCAATGAAACAATTTCAGAGAATGACTTACCCTCCCTTAATATAGTCAAGGAATGAAACTTCTGTTTCTACCACGAAAGAAAGTAACGTGACCTGAAAAAAGAAAAGAAAAAGGAGGCAGAATTACCTGCTAGTACTAATTGCATCCCCAAATGGACTTTTTTTCTGTTAGAGAGTAAATCATGTTTCCTAGTATTTTGAAAATTAATAAAGATATTATTCTTTATTAAAATTTACTAGGACTGATTTTTCTTACATTTAAAATTATCAGAAGAAAAGGGGCCAAAAAATTAAATGACTCCTTCCTATGACCAGTTTACTTCCTTTGAAGAACAACATGCAAATTATCTACAAGGACACTGTGTTACTTCCCATTTTAAATATAAAGGAAAGATGAAAGGAAGCTAGAAAATGGTTAAAACTAAAAAATCAAAATCAGTGAGCTAAACCATATAAAAAGAAATGGGTATTTTTGTCAGGGACCTGTAATGAGGCCATCTAATATTTTAAGTGCCTTGCTTTATAAAAATCTTTTAAAAGAAAACTTGGAGGGAACTTATATTTTCTTCTCCCAAGGACAGTTAATCATAGGATAAAATTTTCAGTATATTTTTTATCAAAATAGGATGATTTTGATTTTTCACAATTTTAACATACTTTCATCTTTGCACCTTCCGGTACTGATTTAGTCCAGCATTTCCACAGAGTTGTCAATTTTAATGCACTATAAACAAATACTTTCACATCTTATAAAACAAGTCTTAAGTATAGCCTATAAAGAGTATAATATTTCTTATTACAACTTACACTTTTTCAGGTCTACTTGATTTTCTCTAGTGTGATTTTATTGAATGAAGAATTCATAATAAAATTTCATCTTCTCTCAGAGGCCATTCAACCCCTAGGACAACTTGCAGGAAGCTGGGTCGCTACCTCCTATAATGTGTTCTCCATTACAATTCCCATAGCAAGTTAATTTTTTATTATATACATTCACATTAAAACTCTAAGTGAAACAGTGCAGTTTTTAGTAGCTTTTATTCAATACAAAGTGTTATATATATTTTTTATTCATTTATTTGAATCCTTAATGAATAACATAAAATTTGACTTACTGTTCCTGAATTAGTATATTTCTTCTTTTTTCCTTTCTTTTTGGGATTTATCACCTTAAAGAGCAGATAAAACAATTACAATGTCAGGTTTCATACTGAAATATTTAAAAAATGTGTAGTCCAACCTGGTGCCTTTCACTTATTGTCATGAAGGCATTTATTTATTCCCTTACAAATGCCTTTAGTATGACTGCTAGATAGTCTATCAGCCAAAACTTCTCTGCAAAAGTTACTAGTGATCATCTTATATCAAAATATATTTTCAGTAATATTCTTACAGTAATATTCTTCTTAGTAACTTTATGCATTGATTATCCTACCCATTTACATCTTCTTGATGTGAGAGAGATTTTTAATATTCAAGGTCCCAAATAATAGTGATTGCTTTGTAGAAAAACTATGGGTTTCTCTAATAAATAAAAATATATCCAAGAGACATAATACGTTTTATTTGATTAAATGCACTAACATGACAAATCACCCAAATATGTGAATATTTATGGGCTCTACTTATTGCTTTTAATGGTAATAATTTCCATCAGATACATAATAACGTGTAAAAGTTTGGAGTACTTGTGGGAGTCCCGGTGGGAGTCACACCGGTTCACAAACTTAGAAATAGGCTGACTGACTGAGGACCCAACTGTACACCCTGAAAAGGAACCATGGCCCAGGACCACCCTACTGAACAAAAGTACTGGAGCCAGTCTCATCCACCCAGCACCAGACATAATCCACACTCACCTGAGCCCCTAGTAACAAGCATACCGACTGCAGATCCCACAGTAGACCTAGCAACAGCCTTAAAACTAGCTCCAAACCAGCACAACTGCAATTCTGAAAGTAGTCCCATAAGCCTGGGGAACCACCAGGAGAAGGTCTTTACCTGCCAAAATGATCTGTAAAGCAGTAGGAGGTGTTTATTTATTTACTTATTTGTTTTCATTTTAGGATTTTATTTAATTTTAAGTTGGGTCTAAATGTTATTATCCATGGGCTTTTCATCATCCCATTTAATTCTGCCTGGCTGAGAATCATACCCTACAAGGTAGTGAAGCTAAGAAAACATCCATAGGGACCACCTCCTCTTTGTCTCATCTTATCAGCAGTTATAAAGACTCTTTACAAGAATATAAAAGTAACTTGTGTGTTTTCCTTTTTGCACAAAGCCTTTAAAAGAATAAATGTAGAAAAAGATTTTAGCCATTATTGGAGTCAAAAACAACAAGAACCCAAATCTAATTACATCCCAGCTCCCACAGTTGCTAATTGTTTCCGTTCCTTAGATGCTCCTGCTGCTTGGGTTGTTTCTGGTTTTGTTTTTAACATTTGGTTTTGTTTTATTTTATAATTTTTTTCAATTTTGTTCTTTTTATTTTTAAAATTTATTTTTTATTGAAGTGTAGTTGATTTACAATGTTATGCCAATCTCTGCTGAACAGCAAAGTGACTCAGCTTTACATATATATACATTCTTTGTTTAATATTCTTTTCCATTATGGTTTATCTCAGGAGATTGGATATAGTTCCCTGTGCTATACAGTAGGACCTTGTTGTCTATCCACTCTAAATGTAATAGTTTGCATCTACAAACCCCAAATTCCCAGTCCATCCCTCTCCCCCCATCCCCTTGGCAACCACAAGTCTGATCTCTATGTCTGTGGGTCTGTTTCTGTTTTGTAGATAGGTTCATTTGTGCCATATTTTAGATTCTACATATAAGTGATATCATATAGTATTTGTCTTTCTCTTTCTGACTTAGTATGATAATCTCTAAGTTGCATCCATGTTGCTGCAAATGGCATTATTTTGTTCTTTTTTATGACTGAGTAGTATTCCACTGTATATATGTACCACATCTTCTTTATCCATTCATCTGTCAATGGACATTTAGGTTGCTTCCATGTTTTGGCTATTGTGAATAGTGCTGCTATGAATATAGGGATGCATGCATCTTTTTGAATTATAGTTTTGTCTGGGTATACACCCAGGAGTGGGATTGCTGGATCATATGGTAATTCTATTTTTAGTTTTCTGAGGAACCTCCATACTGTTTTCCATAGTGGCTGCACCAACTTACATTGCCACCAACAGTGTAGGAGGGTTCCCTTTTCTCCACACCCTCTCCAACATTTGTTCTTTGTAGATTTTTTAAATGATAGCCATTTTGACTGGTGTGAGGTGGTACCACATTGTAGTTTTGATTTGCATTTCTCTAATAATTAGTGATTTTGAGCATCTTTTCCTGTGCTTTTTGGCCATCTATATGTCTTCTTTGGAGAAATGTCTATTAAGGGCTTCTGCCCATTTTTTGATTGGGTTGTTTGTTTTTTTTGTTGCTGTTGAGTTGTATGAGCTGTTGGTATATTTTGGAGATTAAGCCCCTGTTGGTTGCATCATTTGCAAATATTTTTCTCCCCTTCCGTAGGTTGTCTTTTTGCTTATTTTATGGTTTCCTTTGCTATGCAAAAGCTTGTAAGTTTGATTAGGTACCATTTGTTTATTTTTGTTTTTATTCCTATTGCCTTGGGAGATGAACCTAAGAAAACATTGGTACAATTTATGTCAGAGAATGTTTTGCCTGTGCTCTCATCTAGGAGTTTTATGGTGTCATATCTTATGTTTAAGTCATTAAGCCATTTTGAGTTTATTTTTGTGCATGGTGTGAGGGTGTGTTCTAACTTCATTGATTTACATGCAGCTGTCCAACTTTCCCAGCAAAACTTGCTGAAGAGACTGTCTGTTTCTTATTTTATATTCTTGCCTCCTTTGTCAAAGATTAATTTACCATAGGTGTGTAGATTTATTTCTGGGCTCTCTATTTTGTTCCATTGATCCGTATGTCTGTTTTTGTGCCAACACCACTTTATTTATTGTAGCTTTGTAGTACTGTCTGAAGTCTGGGAGAGTTATACCTCCTGCTTTGTTTTTGTTCCTCAGGGTTGGCAATTCTGGGTCTTTTATGGTTCCATATAAAATTTTGGATAATTTGTTCTAGTTCTGTGAAAATGTCATAGGCAATTTGATAGGGATTGCATTAAATCTGTAGTTGGTTTTGGGTAGTATTGCCATTTTAACAATACCAATTCTTCCAATCCAAGAGCACGTGATATATTTCCATGTCTTTGAATCCTCTTTAATTTTCTTTATTAATGTTTTGGAGTATTTTATAGTTCTCAGCATATAAGTCTTTCACCTCCTTGGTCAGGTTTATTCCTAAGCATTTTATTTTTTTGGTGCAATTTTGAAAGGTATTGTTTTGTTTTACATTCCCTTTCTGATATTTCATTGTTAGTGTAAAGAAATGAAACCAATTTCTGAATGTTAATCTTGTATCCTGCTACTTTGCTAAATTCATTTATTAGATCTAGAAGTTTTTGTGTGGAGTCCTTACGGTTTTCTATGTATAGTATCATGTCATCTGCATATAGTGACAATTTTACCTCTTCCCTTCCAATTTGGATGCCTTTCTTTGTCTTGTCTGATTCCTGTGGCTGGACTTCCAATTCTATCTTGAATACACGTGGTGAGAGTGGGAATCCTTGTCTTGTTCCAGATTTTAATGGGAAGGCTTTTACCATTGAGTATTTCACCATTGAGTATTCACTATTGAGTATTATATTGGCTGTGGGTCCGTCATAAATGGCTTTTATTATGTTGAGATATATTCCCTCTATTCCCACTTTGGTAAGAGTTTTTTTTATCATGAATGGATGTTGAATTTTGTCAAATGCTTTTTCTGCATCTGTTGAGATGATCATGTAGTTTTTGACTTTTCTTTGTTAATGTGGTGTATTGCATTGATTGATTTGTGTATGTTGAGCCATCCTTGTGAGCTTGGAATGAATACCACTTGGTCATGGTGTATGATATTTTTATGTGCTGTTGGATTCAGTTTGCTAATATTTTATTGAGAATTTTTGCATCTATATTCACCAAAGATATTGGCCTGTAATTTTCTTTGTTGATGGTATCTTTGTCTGGTTTTGGTACAGGGTGATGGTGGCTTCATAGATGTCTTTGGGAGTGTTCCCTCTTCTTCAATCTTTTGGAAGAGTTTGAGAAAAATAGGTATAAGTTCTTCTTTGTATGTTTGGTAGAATTCAACTGTGAAGCTATCTGGTCCTTTTGTTTGTAGCAAGATTTTTATTATTTTTTTTACTACAGATTTTATTTCACTTCTAGTGATCAGTCTGTTCAATTATCTCTTTCTTCTTGATTCAATTTTGGTGGGCTGTATGTTTCTAGAAAGTTGTCCATTTCTTCTAGGTTGTCAAATTTGTTGGTGTATAATTGTTCATGGTATGTTTTCATGTTTCTGTGGTATAAGTTGAGATTTCTCCTTTTTCATTTCTTATTTTGTTTTTTGGGGTTCGCTTTCTTTTCTTTGTGGTGAGCCTGGTCAGAGGTATGTCATCTTTGCTTATCCTTTCAAAGAACCAGCTCTTGGTTTTATTGATTTTTTGTTTTTCACTGTTTTGATAATCTCTATTTTATTTATTTCCTCCCTGATCTTTATTATTTCCTTCCTTCTTTTGGCTTTAGGTTTTGTTGGTTCTTCTCTTTATAACTCTTTTAAGTGTAGGTTAGGTTGTTTATTTGAGATTTTTCTTGCTTTTTGAGGAAGGCCTGTATTGCTATGAACTTCCCTCTAAGAATTGCTTTTGCTGCATCTTATAGATTTTGTATGGTTGTGTTTTCATTGTCATTTGTCTCAAGGTATTTGTTAATTTCCTTTTTGATTTCCTCTTTGACCCATTGGTTTTTTAGTAGCATGTTGTTTAGTCTCCATGGAATCATTTTTTTCCTCATTTCTTTTCTTGTGGTTGATTTCTAGCTTCATGCTGTTGTAGTCAGAGAAGATGTTTGAAATAATTTGTATACTCTTAAATTTGTTGAGGTTAGCTTTGTGCCCTAGTATGTGGTCAATCCTAGAAAATGTTTGATATGCACTTGAAAAGAATGTGTATTCTGTTTTTTTTTTTTTTTGGATGTAATATCCTGAAAATATCAATTAAGTCTAACTGTTCTATTGTATAATTTAGGATCTCTGTTGCCTTATTGATTTTCTGTCTAGAAGATCTGTCCATTGATGTGACTGGGGTACTAAAGTCTCCTACTGTTAATGTATTCCCATCAATTTCTCCCTTTATGTCTGTTAGTATTTATTTTATGTATTTGGGTGTTTCTATATTAGGTGCATATATGTTGATGAGTGTGAAATCCTCTCATGTATTGATCTTTTCTTCATTATATCGTGTCCTTTATCACCTTTGCTTTAAAGTCTATTTTGTCTGATATGAGTATTGCAACACCCTCTTTCTTTTCATTTCCGTTTGCATGAAATATCTTTTCCACCCCCTCGCTGCTTTCAATCTATGTATATCCTTTGTCCTAAGGGGGGGTTTCTTTCTCTTGCAGGCAGCATATTGTAAGCTCTTGTTTTTTATCCAGGCTGCCACTCTATGCCTTTTGATTGGAGCATTCTGTCCCTTGACATTTAAGGTAATTATTGATACATATGTATTTATTGCCACATAAGACCTTGTTTTCCAGTTGATTCTTTGTTTCTTCTTTGTTCCTTTCTTTTTGCTTTTCTTTTGTCGTTGGATCATTTCCTTTTATTTTATGCTTGCTTTCTCTTCTTTTTGGTTTTTGTGAATCTCTTGTATGTTTTTGATTTGTGGTTGCCCTGTTTTTCAAGTACATTATCCTCTTCCTATATCTGCTTGCTTTAGACTGATAGTCATATAGATGGAAACACATTCTAAACAACACCAAGAATCTGCATTTTCTTACTCTCTTTCCCCACATTTTATGATTTTGATGTCCTTTTTACATCTTCATGTTTATCCTTTTGCTGTTCCTTGTGTTTATCATCACTTTCACAAATAGGTTTTTTTAAAAAATCTTTTTGATCTGTGTACTGGCTAATTTAAGTGATTTACTTTCAAATTATGATTTCCTCTTTCCTATATCTTCTTGCTCTTTTTCTGTTTAGAGAAAATATTTCAATATTTCTTCTAGGATAGGTTTAGTATTGCTGTATTCTTTTAGTTTTTCCTTGTCTGAGAAATTCTTTATTTCTCCTCCTATTCTAAATGATAATCTTGCTGGGTAGAATATTCTAGGTTGTAGATTTTTCCCTTTCAAGATGTTGAATATATTTTGCCACTCCCTTCTAGCCTGCAGTGTTTCTGTAGAGAAATCAGCTGACAGCCTTATGGGGGTTCCCTTGTAAAAAACTCTTTGTTTTTCTTTTGATCCTTTAGAATCCTCTCTTTGTCTTTAACTTTTGTCATTTTTATTACAATATGTCTTGATGTAGGTCTGTTTGGATTCATCTTGTTTGGGACTCTCTGTGCTTCCTGTAACTGGATATCTGCTTCCTTCTTTAAGTTTGGGAAGTTTTCAGCCATGATTTCTTCAAATACATTTTCAATCCCCTTTTCTCATTCTTCTCCTTCTGGAATCCCTATTATGCATAGATTGGCACATTTTATATTATTCCATTGGTCTCTTATATTGCTTTCTTTTTTTTTTTGCATTTGACATTCTATCTGCTGCTCTGATTGGGTAATTTCCATTATTCTATCTTCCAGATTACTTATTCTTTCTTCTGCATTATTCATTCTGCTACTCACTGCCTTTAGCTCAGCTTTCATCTCAGCAAATTAATTTTCTAAATTTTCTTGGCTCCTCCTTATAGTTTCTAGTCCTTTTTACAGTAATCTGCATTTCTGTCCATAGCCTTTCTTAATTGCTTCAGTATTTTCATTACCTCCTTTTTGAACTTGGTGTCTATTAGACTGAAGAGATCTGTTTCATTGTTTGTTCCTTCAGGGGAATTCTCTTGGGCTTTTAATGGAAGTGGTTCCTCTGCTTCTTCATTTTGCTTATATTTCTCTTTCTCTGTGAGTTTAGGGGAAACAGCTATCTACTGTAGTATTGGAGGGCTATTTATATACAGGAGCCTCCCTGCATAGCTTGTATGGGTTTAATATTTTTTTGTCATGAGGGCTGTTCTTGGTTTGGATGATTGCCATCTCTTTCCTCAGTGTGTGCTGGCTATTTTCCCCTTGATAAGGGGTGTGCAGGCACGTGGCTCATGTAGGCTCCCAGGAAGGTGGAGGCAGAGGTTGGCTCTGGGTTGTGGGACCCTTGGCAGCCATGGTGGGTCATGCACCTTCCCAGGGAATCTGGGGCAGCTGTTGGTGCCCAGTCACAGGACCCTCTCTGGTGGTGGCGGGCTGTGCATGCTCCCAGGAAAGCAGGAGCTGTGGTTGGCTCCCCGTCACAGGACCCTTGGCAGTATTCTGCACCTGCCTCTGGAGTCCGAGATGGCAGTGGCGGCTTGTACCTACCTCTGGAGCTCATATAGATGATGCCCTGCCACCTGATAGTGTGTGTGGAGAAAGAAGCTCCTATGGTGGGCCCACCCCTCTCCTCGCATGCCTCCCAACAATAGCACCCTCCCTCTCTGGTGGGCCCAGGCCTCCTCTCACACCACACTCTACCCCCCTCAGGCTGTCTTCATGCAGCCAACCCCAGTCCTCTCCCCCGGGTCTGACCATCAAAGCCCAAGCCTCAGCACACAGCCCCCATCTGCACCAGCGATGAGTGTCTCAGGTTGAGGAGTGCTGGGTGGGTGGCACTGACCATGTGCGCAGGTCTCTCTGCACTTTGCCCTCTGTAAACCAGTTGCTGTGCTCTCCTCAGAGGCTCCAAAGCTCCCTCTCTGTCCTTACTGATCTCCTTGCCAGTAAGGGGACTTCCCAGTGTGTGGAAAACTTTACCCTTTCACAGCTCCTTCCCAGGAGCACAGGTCCTGTCCTGATTCCTTTCTCTCTCTCTCTTTTTTTTTCCTCTTTTTTCTTTTGCCTTATCCAGAGATTTTTCTTGCCTTTTTGGAAGTCTGAGGTCTTCTGCCAGAATTCAGTAGATGTTCTATGAGAATTGCTCCACATGTAGATGTATTTTTGATGTAATTTGTGAGAGAAGGTAAGCTCCATGTCCTACTCCTCCACCTTCTTAATCTGATCTCAAGTAGGAGGTTTTTAAAAGCTCAGGCATATTGCTGGGGATCTAGAAGACCAAATGCTTGTGCAGGACTGTATGCATGGCCAGGGAAGACCTTGAGGAAGCCCTAATCCTTCAACTCTGACTGACTTTGAGTCTCTGTTTAAACAGCAAGTGAAAGCCAAGGCAGAATTTTATACTTGGAGCATATAAGAAGTGCACCAACATACACAAATCTCTGTCAAATCATGTGTTGACCACTAGCTAACAAGGCACAGACTGAAATGACCCACTCAGCAAAGAAAACAGACTTTACATAATTACTCCAGGAAAGTAACTAAACAAACAAACAGCAACAACAACAAATCCTGGAAAAGCAGGGGATCTGATCTCCAGTGTTACTATATTATATTTTTTAAAACTTTCCAATATTCAACAACAACCAAAAATACAGGACATGCATAGAAACAAGAAAGTATGGCCCATACAGAGGAAAAAAAGCAATCAATAGAAACTGCCCCTGGGAACTTGTAGATATGGGATTTATTTAATAAATTCTTTAAATCAGCTACTATAAATATGTTTAAAAAACTAAAGAAGCTATATATAAAGAAATAAAGTATGAAACAATGTCTCACCAAATAGAAAAATCAATAAGTAGGTCAAAATTATAAAAAATAGAAATTCTCAACTTAAAAAGCACAGTAACAAATGAAAAATTTGCTAGAGGAGCTAAATAGAACATTTGAGCTGGCAGAAGAAATAATGAGTGATATTGAAGATGGGTCAGTTGAGATTTTCTAGTTTAAGAAAGAAAAAGAAAAAAATATGAACTTGTGAGATATGATCAAGCACAACATATATATATATATATATATATATATATATATACACGGAGTACCAAAAGGAGAAGGGAGAGTGAAAGGGGCAGAAAGAATATTTGAAGGAACAATTGTTGAAAATTTCCATGGTTGCCTCAACAAAACTGAATCCCTTACATGTGTGCAGAAAATGAAGTTTCCAGTGTATTGGACCAAGAGCTAGCTGTCCATCGAAATTCTAAAACTACTTAGACAAAACACATAATGTTCCTCCAGATTTTCTTCAGACTGATCTCTTCTATTGGTAATATGAATAATAAGAACACATTTTTATTTGAAGTTATGGCACAAATATTCATGCAGGTATTTAATAAGGAATAATTGTTACTAAGCTTCTTTGTCATAACATCAGATGCGACATCAATCTCATTAAGCAAGCTTTGTTGGATAAGAGAGATCCAAAGAGAAGAAGACATTTTAAAGCTAAGGAAACTCAAAATAATTGATCTTTGGAGCATTATGTGACTGGCAGTAAATGAATTCTAAGTACAAGGAGGACTAGTATGCATGTGTTGTTTCTCCTCAGCCTTGAGGGTTTGGAGAAAAAAACAGGCATCCATATAAGTACAACCTGTCTTATATTACTTCTACTGTCTATTTAGAGCCTTAATATTCTGTCCCCGAAAGACCCAGATAGAAAAATTGATCCATTACTTCAACTTTGTCTTTGCCTGGGTAGCTTTCTTGGGATAAGTTTGCTGCACCCCACTCTAGATATCTCATAGTCAACTAGGTATATATAGCACCTATCAGATAATCTAAATGCATTTTATGTGTTTGTCTCTCCCATTAGACAGTGAAATTTTCATTCATTGCTGCATCCTTGGGGCCTAATATAGAGTGTGGAATATAGAATTCATGTCATAAATATTTTATTCATAAACTAATAAATGAATGAATGCATGGAATACAACTGCTTTAGCCTAGTAAGAAGGTGATAGGAGAAGGAGATTCCTCCACTCTTAACTTAAAGGAGGTCAATTTTAGTGTCAAATAGTGTCAATCTGGCAGGAAAGAGTTATCATTATTGACTAAGTACTGAGATATTCTCCTTTGCTAATGATGTATATTAAATTTAAAAAATCACAGAGGGAACTTCCTGTTGGTCCAGTGGTTAAGAGTTCACCTTCCAATGCAAGGGGTGCGGGTTTGATCCCTGGTTGGGGAGCTAAGATCCTACATGCCTCAGGGCCAAAAAACCAAAACATAAAACAGAAGCAATATTGTAACAAATTCAATAAAGATTTTAAAAATGGTCCGCATCAAAAAAGTCTTTAAAAAAAGTCAGAGAGAATGTACAGATAACAAACCTCAAGGATTAACAGTGCTAGAACATACATATGTGTATGCTCAACACATACCTGGTAGTTAACTGGCAAGATAGGTTTAAGGCAGAAATAACTAGTGTGTTTGCTTTAATAACTTGGATTTCTTTAATGACTGAATTTAATGACTGAATCATACTTTCTCATTTCCTTCAGTTTTCATCTAAATAACAGGTAAGATATTCAAACATACTAAGCAAAAAAACGACTTGTTAACACCATGCCAACACAGAAAATTTTTCTATTTTTATTAAAAAAGGATTGAGGAAGAGCTTAGGAAGGCAAAACATAAAGGCTGAAGCTCAAGGGAGAATAAACTTGTATCTATATTGAATGTTTTTAAATTAAGAAAAGGTTTCATAGGCAAGAATTTTTAAATCACTCAAAGTAGATTTGAAAGACCGCGTGACTTGAAGAGAAATACTATTGTTTAATCTCAAAAACCAATCTGCTCAATAAGTTTAAAGATTCTTACACATATTGGTAACCTTTGGCAATTATCTTTTGTAAAAACCTATACTTTAAAAGAATACATATACTTATTCCAGAGAAAGATAATAATAAAATAAAATTCCTCTTACCTCATATATATTGAACTGTGATTGCCCTCTAGAAAGTTCCCTATAGCTTGTTGTAAATTCTCCAATGAAATCATGACTAAAATTAAGGGGGAAAATATACATAGTATTAGTTTTCATACATTTGTTAATTATGTTTTAAAAAATATAGTTTAATCATGAAAAATGCTTGATATTATTATGAACATAACGTGATAATTTAAAACACACTGATACATAATTTCATTGTTCTTTAATTGTTACGCATACCCAAAATTACATTTTGTTAGTATTCAAAAAATATTTAATTTATCCCACCAATGCTAATATTTCAAATAGGTATATTAGGTTTAATAACTCATATCTCAAAAGCATTAAATCATCTATGCTATCCAAATGATTAACCATTAATTAGGATGAAAGTTTAAGACACTCAAAAATTTATTATTATCCATATCAATAATCACAAATATAATATACAAAATCTTCAAACTTTTCTATGACCAGAATGTAATAGGACACTAGTTTTAAAAGGGACATTATTATTATTATTATTATTTATTTATTTTGCGGTACGCGGGCCTCTCACTGTTGTGGCCTCTCCCGCTGCGGAGCACAGACTCCAGACGCGCAGGCCCAGTGGCCATGGCTCACGGGCCCAGCCGCTCCGCGGTACGCGGGATCCTCGCGGACCGGGGCATGAACCCGTGTCCCCTGCATCGGCAGGCGGACTCTCAACCGCTGTGCCACCAGGGAAGCCCCAAAGGGACACTATTTTTAAACATCAACATAGAGAATATTCACCAAGTCTTATACTAATAATTTTAAAGTACATTGTTAATACAAAACATGGTTATTCTAAACTTCTTTACCTTAAAGCAATCATCACTGCCTTCTCAGAAAGCAGAACTTCTACAGGTGCCTTCTCAGTTTAGGTGTGGAAGGGTAAGGATTGAGAAAGCATATGTTAGTTCTCAATATAAAATCCTTACCAATGTGATTACTGAGGCTGGCTTATGCAACTGTAAAACAGATCTTATGCATTCACCAGTTTAGAAGGGAGGTGTATTCTACTACTCTGCACTAATTTAATGGTCAACACTAGGTTGAACACACACTGCTGAGAAATAAACATAAAATGCTGGTATTTGGTGCAGTGGTGAAATGTAATGCATCAGAGGAAGAAGATAAAGACTGTAGGAGCTGAAGTAGTATAACAAACATAGGGGGTGTTGTCACTGCTATTTGTATCATAAGAGTTTAAGCTTGGCCCATTTGCTTGCAAATGTGAGGTGTTTATTACCATAAAAATGGATATCTTCCCCAAACTCCAGGCAGGTTTATGTTTAACTGTGATTCACTAAAATCCATAAACCTTCCATAGACCTGATGACCAGTAACAAGCAACAAGCAAATTGTGGCTAGCCAACCAAACTACTGATTGCTAAAGCTGGGATTTCAAAGGAAAACTTGCTGCCATTAATTTAAGTAGCATTTTTGTCATAAAAAAATATATATTTTTTAATTAAGATAAAACTCAGATATCCAGCCTCCCAGTTCTCCCTTATCTTAAAGATCTTTTACATTTATGACAATAGTCTATACCAGGCATTCCTCTTTACACCAGTAGCACCTTGACCTTTTTTAGATTTAACTTTCAAAAGCAGATCTACACACATGAAAATGATAAAAGGAAAGACCATTGAAGACTGTAACCAAATATATTTGCATTTTTGCATTTGTGAATCCAAACCTCCAGTATTCACTCTTTCAATTTACACAGGGAAAATTACAAAACAGTACTTTCGTGCTACATATTTCTTATAAATAAAATAATTCTCTTTGACTTTTAGAAGTGCAAGCTTATAACTGTGATATCTTTCACAGAAATCTTAAAAATTCTGAGTTATGGAAATTCTGCTTAGAACCTATCCTCTTCCATTGCTATGTGTGTTTTACATAAGTAATAGTCACTGAGAAAATGTTCTATTAAAGCATTTTAAACACACTTTGATATTGGTAAGTGTGGACAAGCCTTGTATAACCAGAGCTCACCACACTTGTGGTAGGAACCTAATATTGAAGCCTTAGAAAATGGCTGGATCATTTACTCCCTCATGGTAGTTTTCTGACTGTGTAAATTCTACCCCTGTTTGGTTCATTGTTTAAATTCAATGTTTAGGCCTCCTGCCACTCAATACTAATCAAGAACTTGGGTGAGACAAGCAATAGTTACTGGTTTCCATTACTCAGTTGAGATTAATTATGCAATTACTCAATCACATCTCAAGAACATGTAATACATCCATCTGGATAAAGTCTGTCCAACAGAGTGGCAAATCTGGACCCAAGTGCAATGGTCAGGTTTCCTCAACTGTACACTGACATGCCATGCTGAAGTCATGGTGAAACTTTCTAAGAAGCAGTTTTTGAACATTTAGATCTGTTTTGTTCTTGTTAAGTTTGTTACCCTGCAGAGTTGAGTGATTAACAAAGGGGTACAATTCTCTTTGGTCTCAGTGCTAGGAATCTGTGCTGCTCACTTGTGTTTCCTATTCTGAAAAGACCCTGTTTATCATGAAACAAGATTTTTGCCTCTGAAGTTGGTTGTTAAAAGAGCTTAAGCCAAATTTGTGGCACATCTCTAGCACGATATGTTTTCATGATGTGCTAGGAATCCTCAGCAACCTTTTCAGATATCTTACTCTTATTTTCCCTTTGCTTCAATTTCCTCACACAGTTTAGTTCACTATGTCTTATTATAAGCTTCCTTGGATCTTTTCAGAATAAGACAGAACATAAAGAATGAATTAAATACTTGTTCCCCTTCTGAATCTTGTTAAAGATGATTATTTTGCATAAAACACTTAATTTGCATGTCATACAAATGCAATGCCATCCTTGTGCTGTAGAGGAGAAAATGTATTGAGTCACAAATTACATTTCATGCTCCAAGACAAGATTTCTGTGACATACAGAAAACACATCATTGCATCTATTCAGATACAGAGAAATGGATGATCAAGAATTGATGATTTGTCAAAAGGTCATAAACATAAGTGGCAACAGCAATGAAATAGCCAAGCCTAGACATAAGGTGCTTTGTCTCAAGAATACATCTGAAGAATCTGGGTGGATAAGTGAATAATTCTCAGGTCAATTTTGTCATAGATCTCTTGAAATGCATGGGAATTTTTAGTTTCCTTTGTCAACTACCGTTCTTCAAATGCTATATATTAAATCATAGATAAGTACGTTAAGTATTGAAGGTGGTTTTCACTGATTTATTCTTATAATTATCTTTTTCCCTATCATCAACCATTACTAGATTCTTCTGAGATTAAAAGTAATTTAATATTTTTATCTGTTCACAACTGTCAATACTGTAATGTTGAAACAATTCTCACTATACAGAGAAATATGATGAAAAGTACTTTGATAATAAATTACAATCAACAATTTCCTTGAGATTCAATAATAGTGCTTTGCTATTTCCTGTTACTTTAATTGTAACTAAAATAATTATTCTATGTTATAAGTCTCAATCTCTCTGACTGCACTTACAAAATAAAGTTTACTGCAGGGTGGTTGATCTGATTTGTGTCCACTTACATCTGTAATTTTTTTCCAAAATTTTTTTATAATTGATATATGTTACTTAAAATCTGATGAAATAAACCAATATTGAGAGCAAACTGATTAATATTACAGGTAGTAACTTGGCTCTAAAATGCCTTGTTTGAGTAAAGTGATTAAATTTTTGAATAAAATCTGAATATTATAATCATTTCTATGCTCTATTAATAGTGGAAAATGGGTATTATGTATATTCATATTTATATCTGAAACATGTAGGACAGTCCCTATTTAACAAAGTGTCCATCTTCCCCTACTTTTGGTATCTTGTTTCACTTATCTTTTACTCTACTGCTTCGCTATTATCTCCTCTAAGAAATCTTTCCTGCTTTATGCTCTTCCTCTGTTTAAAAAAAAAACCCAATTTTCTCTATCATCATACTTCCTAGATTGTATAACAGCTGTTGTTTATATATCTCCCCTCTTAGCTTTTATAGCATACTTGAAGTTAAGAAAGATGATAATTTCATCTCAGTATTCTCAGCATCTACTTCAGTGCCTGGTAACCAATGGGAATTTTTGAATGCTGCAAATATACTCAAGTTAATATCATGGTCATGCTGTAATCTTACCTTGCCAGTAATATTAACAATTTTGCCTCTCATGAGTTTTATTTAGTCCAAAAGAATGGCACAAGTGCAAAACATATTAGCCATTGCTACTCTATTTCTTTGAAACAACTCTGAGGGTTATGTTGATAACTGTTATTTTCCCATAGAAATGCACCCACATAATCACACAAAAGACATAGAAAAAAGAGACGAGAATATTGCCTTTGCTTGGTGTTTCCAATGATCTTCCTGAAGATCAACCTGCTTTGGGCAGAATAGATGATGCTTATTTTCCTCTCAGTCATTAAACTAATTTTTGCACATAGGCACAAATGACAAATACATACTGAATCCATCTCATCCCTCTCTCTCTCATCATGTTGTCTTGAGTAAATCAGTCACTTTGGGGTCTTTATGTCTTCACCTAAAAATTGGAGGCAATGTCTATTTACTGTTTTGAAAATAATCCTAGATAATTCATTTGAATTCTTTCTGTGAAAGGTGTTTGATTCCTTATAAAAGACATTACTAAAATATATTTTTCTGATTAGTAAGTAATATGACTCTAGACACTTATATGAATAGTTTTAAAGAAGCTTTAATCAAAATAACCCTTTGAAGATGTAACAGGCTTATGAATGGATATTTGGGAGTTACACATATACCTGTGGCTTGTACTGGTCTTATGTAAGAATGCTTAATTCATTAAGCATACCTCTCTTTTGGAGTGTGACATATTTCAGGTGTGCACTAAAGAATGTCTCAAATGAGGACTTGTAAACAAACTGTATATTAAAGATAATTTCTCTAATTGGGATACTGAAAAGATTTCAGCATAAAAATTGGCAGGATCTTTCCTATTTGAAACCAAGCTATTAATTCCATAATTACAAGTAAAATGTACCATGGGACTTGTGATTTCCCATGATCACCACAAAAAGTCTTTATAAGTCCAGATAACAATAGCATATCAGCTGTTCCTGATTTTGCTTTTCTTTTTTTTTTTTTTTTGCTTTCCTTCTAGTCAAAGCTTTTGACTTTGAACCAACTTTTCAGCATTTAGGAATTTTTTATTAATGAGATGACACTAGCCTTCACTGATTCTTAAAATTTCAACAAAATCAAGTCTTTTTTTTCTTGTAACTTCCTCAAATCCAGACAGAGAATTTAGTTTCCTTTAAAAAGTCAGAAATATGTCTTTAACTATTCCTCAGTTATGATTTGGTCTATACTTAAATCTACAGAACTATCATGATTCTTAATTAATTGCCCCAGTAAACACAGATTATCAGCACATTCTGACAAAAGTAATTCTTTTCTTTGTAATGTCCTCGTTTGTTTTTACTGATAGGAATTATTATATATAAGATATATATGAATGTATTCAACATAGAAGTTTTCATTTATCTCATTTTGTTGAAATTTTAAGTAATTTCAGAAGGTTTACATTTTCTTTGCTCCTTCTGTAGATTACAACAACACTTCTGAGCCTCCAAGAAGGAAACAGATATCACCCTCAAACATTATCAATTCCCAGGAGAAAAAGGCTAATTTTATCAGTCTTATTAACACCTGCTCCTTGATCCACTTCTAATACAGGCAGAAATTTTAAAAGATATAAATACCATATATATATATAAAATAAGTCTTCATTTCCTTTTGGGTGTAAATATATATAAAATTTTATATAATCATATATAATGTTACATCTACATAATCATACATTTTAGTAAGTTTATATTTCACCTATTATTACTTAATATTTTGCTTATTAACTTTATTTTCACTTATTTTTTAATCTACACAAAGAGTTAGACAAACCACATTTTCTAAGATAAAGACAATATTTTTAATGTGGTTTAGATATAGCAAATGGTATATGCCATAATAAAGGAACTGTTCTTTATGATGATTTATCAGATTGAAACCAAAATTGTATGCCTAAATACTCCAATTTTTTAAAAAATACATGCTATATACTTATTTTTAAAGTGTATTTTATATTATATACATTACTTTCAATGTTAGATTATTTAAACTGCATGTGTATCTATACTGCAAATTTTAACTATAAAGTCTAACTTTTGAAAGAGAATTACCTTCAATTTTTTTCTATTGCCTCTAATAAGCTTAATGCACCAAAATATTGTCAAGCAAAAACTCCTCATTCAAATTCAAATTTGCCTAATCAAATAAAAAGTGTGTCATATCTAAAGCCAAAAATTCTTAATGTAAAATAACTTTTACCTAGCAACAGTTTCACAAATGCAATTTAATTCATTATAAGGCAGGATGGAGTTTCTTTAGCTCTACAGGACCTTTGGATATTTTTCTACGATTATATGAATTAGGAAGTTAATTGAGATAACATCTGAAGTAAAAATCTCCAATTTTATGGAGTTTTATTTTTAATTTTATTTATATATTTATTTTAAAATATATTATTTATTTATTTATTTTTGGTTGGGTTGGGTCTGTTGCTGTGTGCAGGCTTTCTCTAGTTGCAGCGAGTGGAGGCTACTCTTCGTTGCAGTGCGCGGGCTTCTCATTGCAGTGGCTTCTCTTGCTGCGGAGCATGGGCTCTAGGTGCGTGGTCTTCAGTAGGTGCACCACGCAGGCTCAGTAGTTGTGGTGCACACAGGCTTAGTTGCTCTGCAGCATGTGAGATCTTCCCAGACCAGGGCTTGAACCCATGTCACCTGCATTGGCAGGCAGATTCTTTACCACTGTGCCACCAGGGAAGTCCCCAATTTTGTGGATTTTTAAATACTTATGTTATGCATGTCACATACTTTTCTCTGTAATTTCAAAGTGATTGAATTCTAATCTTTAGCTTGAGCGTTAATCTCTGGAAAGAAATGTCTGTGTGATTCAGTATCCCGTTTCTAAAATATACACTATCAGTTAGTGAATGTTATTTTTTTCAGACTAATGAGAATTAATAAAAATAATCAGTATTACTATAATAAGCAAAGCAAAACAAAACAAAACAAATGAAACAGAAGCAGTATTAACATAAAATAATAATAAATTTGATGTTGGCCAAAGGATCAAAGTTTAAAAAAATGGGATTCCATGCTTTTGTAGCTTCTTAGTCTTTCTTTGTCATTGGTTTATGCCCAAATAAATGCAATTCAAAGTAATCACTTTCTCTCCAGCATATTAATACAGTAAGTCCCCTACATATGCATCTTCAAGTTGCAAACTTTCAAAGATGCAAACGTGCATGAAATTGAAGCTTGCCCTCCACCTCCTATTGCAGAAGATCCCTCAGCTCTATCATCTCCCAACTCCTCTCCCTCCTCCACTCAATAACTCTTCTTGCCTGTTCACTTGATGCCAGCCCCTGTATGCCAGCTGTTGTACTGTACTACTGTATTTTTCAAGTTACTGTACTGTAAGATTAAAAATGTTTTCTTTATTTCTTTGTGTTTGTTTGTTCTTTATGTATTATTTGTGTGAAAAGTATTATAAACCTATTACAGTATAATACTATATAGCCGATTGTGTTAGTTGGGTACCTAGGCTAAAGTTGTTGGACTTACTACAAATTGGACTTTTGAACACGCTCTTGTAATGGAACTCATTTGTACTTAGGAAACTTACTGTAACCTTTATTCAAGACTAAAAAAAAAAGCACACAAACACCAGTCATAAGAAGATAGGCTCAATTCATAGTTTAAAAAATGTTATTTTAGCTATGTATCATATGCTTTTATAAATTGTTTGCTAACACACTGGTATATTTCTGGGCTAGTGCTCATAAATTACTACTTAATTTATGTATTACTTTTTTCACTCAAACTTGCCTGAGTTCATAGATAAATCTATTTGCTCATCTATCTAGATTTGCTATAATATTGCTAGCTTTGTTTATTCTCTGTAAGCATTGACTACTACTGTAATGTCTTTAAGAGATAATGATATCATCTTAACTTGTCTTGCTTTCTCACAATGTTTAAGACTGGAACACAGGGGTGCTATCATTTCTCTAACCAAGGTTTGTACCGATAGGAAAGTGCAAGCGAAAAAACCTGACAGGAGTAATACACACACACACACACACACACACACACACACACACACACCCCACACACAATTCCCAGCCTGAAATAGCAAAAGCTGGCAAGTTGCACACTACAATCCACTGCTCCCTATGGTTAAGGTCATTTCGGTGGCGAACAATCCCTTCTTCGCCTCTGGCATATTTTCTCTATTCTATGTGTAGGGACACTTTTTCCTACAGTGGTGCCAGCGTTGCCAACAAACATCATAAGTGTTTTAGCTCCGTTGCCATCCTTACTTGTGGAAGGATGCTCTCTCTGGCCACCGGTCTCCATACTGTCCATTACCTTCCTGACAGACTGAGGTACTCCAAAAGAGACAAGAGAGATCAACTGCAAGTGGTAAGTCACAAAGATGAGGAAATTAAAGTAAATTTGCTATTGAAGTTCTTTCAAACCTATGGGGAAAAATGCATTTTGGAGAGCTTTCTTTGATCAGTGTCAAGCTTTCAGATTTAACAGACTTACAAGCTAAAAAAAAGTGTGTTTACGCAGTAGAAAAATATGAATTATTGCTGTTGTAGTTTCTAATTAACATGTATAGATAATTCAGGTAATTCAAGTCTGAAAGCAGTCATCCAAATTGCCTAGAATATTTATCTCAAATAAAACCAAGTAATTCACAAAATTTACTTTTATTTTGTGCTGTGTAGATCAGGCATTGGTAGTAAAAAATGTACATGCTATAAATTTAAAAAATGATCATCTCACTTTGGTGAAAATTCACATTTAAAGCTGACAGAGTTTACTGTAATCCTTGGCATAGATCTCATGTGGCAGCTCAGAACTTGCAGATTTGAAAGATTTTCAGCTACAGGGAGTTGTGTGCTTATTTTTATATTAATATACTTCACATTAATATAAAAATAATAACTACTTATCACCATTCAGATTTATAAGATCTTTTTGAATACCTATATAACTATTCTTTCCACTTCTCTAAATGAATATTATTTTCTTGTACTACTTATGGAGAAACAAACTTTTGAGGTATTTTGGGTGGCTCTAATAATTCTTTATGTTTTTGAGCAGTGTAATTTTTATGATAATGGGTTTAACAGTGTAAATATCTTCAGAGTATTAGGATATGGAAATAAGATAATATAAAAGTTTTTTTTTGGTTAGAAGCTTGAATAAATTAATATATTTTTAACTATATGAGGTTCCAGAAGACTATGAAGCAAAATTTCAGAATACCTGAGTTTTCGAGAGGTACAGATCTAAGACATTAATCAACATTAAAAGTACTGAGTGAGTACTTTTAGATGGATAATCCCTATTTGTAGAAGCTCCTCTTCTTTAATACTAAGCATAGTAGGAAACTTGTGCTTAAAACCCAACCTAAAAATCTGTGAATTTTCTAGTGGAAATCAAAGAACTATCCATGCAACTCAGTAAAGATAATGTTTTCCTGTTGGTTCTACCTTTGGGTTCTACTGACTCTGGTTAAGTCATTAGGCTTCTTAGTAAAAGTTTTCACCCCTCAAAATCATAAAATATAATTTCTCATCCACTTCAGAAAAAAAGTTTAATTGATTAACTTGAGTTGTTCTGAACAGAACACCAGAAATATGTTTTGGGTTCTTGGAAGAAATGTACTATATTAGAAAATGGCCATAAATGCATAACCTCAATATATGTTAAAATTAATTTGAGAGGTTAAAATATAAATTTACAATACATATATTACATTGGCTTGCTTGTTTAAACTATGCTCTCTATATACAAATATATTAGCATGTAATATAAAGTGAATATATGCTCAACTCTTTTTACATATTAAATATCTTATTCTATACAGTTAGTAAAATAACAATAAAGAACTATTTAGAGAGTAATGGCTTCAAATGGGCATTGTGAATGTGTGAAGATTTAAATATAAGAATATTTTTATATAGATCTAAATAAATATTCCAATTTTGAATTCACTTTAAACATAAATCATAGGGAAAACTGCACATCAAAAATTCTTCTCTAGTTTGTATGTTTATTCTGGTCTACAGATAAAATCACAAATTAAGGCCAAAAAATATGAGTTAACAAGTATTGTATCTCTATTCCAGAGTCATAATCATAGAATAATTCTAGTAAATCAAGCAACTTAAGTAGCATGATCATTAAATAGACATATATTTTCATATGTTGATAAAATTTTATTTCAAGTGTGTATCAATCTCAAGATTTAGAAGATTTGCTTCTGAAAAAGGTTGCAAATAATTCTGCAACACCCCTTAGTGTTGCATATATGACTGTAATTAATACATGCCATATATATAATTAACCTGAAATTCGAAAGTTAATAGTCCAGATTACTTTGACTTCCTTAGAAACATTACATAGTACATATTATATATAGGAGAAATTGTGATACCAAATTTAGTTCTTTTTAAGGACCTTATTTACTACTCACAATATAGTTACTGAGTACGCCCTCTAACTGAATCTTAATGCCAAACAATTACATTTAATCTGTTTAAATATGCACACAGAATAAATAAGAAAAATGCAAGAGAATGGCTTATTCTCAGATATTCCTTGATTGTGTCAAATTGAGTGCAATGCCAAAGATGGAAATTTTATGTGGTGCTAGCATAATATTAAGATGTCGCTAATTTTTAGTAACATAAATCTTAATGTGGGCTATAATACATGGCTTAAACTATAATGCAGAAATGATTCTAAACATTATAAAACGTACATACAAAAGAAAGTTGTGCCTTCCATTTCTAATGAAGTGGATAATTGAAGCAATTACTTAGATAATATAAATACACTATTATCTGTATA
Source organism: Orcinus orca (assembly GCF_937001465.1). Lineage (NCBI taxonomy): Eukaryota > Metazoa > Chordata > Mammalia > Artiodactyla > Delphinidae > Orcinus > Orcinus orca. Next base: position 28,148,351 of record NC_064569.1, read on the forward strand.
CTTTAAATAAAACCTATTCTTCAGTTTTTGTTTTCCCATCTTCAACTTGCATGTATAGGCACAAATTAGAAATTGTGAGTACCAAAACTATGCACCCAAGCAGGTTGGAACTAAGAATATCATAACTGAACATCAGAGTTTAAATATCAAAAACAGAGTAGAAATGCTTGATGTAGGAGAGCAATGAATCAAACTTCAGGACATTAAGTATCTTTTAGGTAGCTCAGCTCAGTCATTTGGTTAAAAACTTTTTAAAATAAATAAATAACACCAAATTCTCAAATATATCTGAACATTTACCAAAGCTAAGTTTTCACTGGTAGTGACAATATTCTGTGTCGTAGTTTTCCTTCAGATCAATACAATTTGCCTTTTTAAAATAAATAACACCAAGTTCTCAAATATATCTGAGCATTTACCAAAGCTAAGTTTTCACTGGTAGTGACAATATTCTGTGTCTTAGTTTTCCTTCAGATCAATACAATTTGCCTTTTAAGTGTGATTTGACTATAACATGAATAAGTGGCTAAAATCTTATTGTTGTCTTGTTTTAATTCTTTCAGGTTATGTCTGCTATAGTTACCATCAAATGCTAAAAGGAAGAACCTGTGCTTCAAAGGAAAGATTCTGGACGTCTGAATATCATGTTCCATTTTTCCTACACTAAGATGATGGGAGATAAAAGCAGCACTTAGAAAGGCAGTTATGTCAGAGAAATAAACAGTAGTTTGCTTTGAAAGCTATGACTACCTAATAGTCATATAAAATAGACAAGTCACTTCCACATTCTGAGCCTTAATTTTCATATCTAAAAAAGAAAAAGAAGGACAAGCATCATTACTAGCAAAAAGTCTTCATACTCACAACCAGAAGTTTCATTTAACTGTAAGACCTTTATGGCCAGCTCTGCAGAATTTTCTCCCAAGACTTTCATGAAGCAATCACATATACTTAAATTGTTCCAAATAAATTTTTAAAGTAGAAGGTTCTCCAATTTATACCTTTAATTTATATTCCAACATCTCTCCAATTCCCTAGTCTCATAGCTCTAATAGCCTGATATACATCTCCACTGTGATATATAATTTTGAAAACAGGAATTGGGGGTGGGAAAGAGAAAAGGAAATATTGTAAATGGCAAAATCTTTAGCAGCACATTCTTGGGAGAGATAAAGAGAAACTGGGTAAAACCTAGCCAGGACTTGGAAATATCTGAATCTGTTAGGAAGAGAGAGCTGAGCCATGTGTAAGAAAGCACAACAGAAATAGGTTGATGTCATCTGAAATGTTTTCATTCCTCTGGCATGAGATCATCAGGAGAGTTTTAGTATTATCTGATTGAGACTATAAAATAGGTTTACATTTGGAGTATCATCAAGACTAAGCAAAAGCTAATATTAGAATTTTAAATTCACCAAGTCCAAAACCAAGTCCATTATATCCATAAACATGTTTTAATTGTATTGATCTTCTGTTCCAAATCTCAAAAAAAAAAAAAAATAAGTTTCACCATCGGAGGTTTTTTATTATCCTATTCCAGAATGATTTTCTAAACTGGTTCTCAACCCAAATGTGCATCAGCATGACCTGGGGAGTTTTTTCAAAGACAAACCTTTAGACTGCACCCCAAGCCTTCTGAAGTAGAATCTGCAAAGATCCTATTTTCAGAAAAGCTCTCCAGGGGATTCTCATGCAAGCCTTCAATTGAGACCACTGCTGTAAATAGTCCACAATGTTTCTGGCAATAAGAAAATTTCAATATATTTTGATCCTGATTACAGAAAAAGATCAATGAGTGTACAAATTATATTAATTAAATGAGTAAGAAAAATTTAATATATATTCTCTATAAAGATGAATTTGAAATTTGGAACGAATGAGTGATCTGGGAGCCAGTTTAACTTCTGCCAGCTCACTCACCCTTAATTAAGCATCTATACTTGGAATATAGAATTCCACTCATCTGCTCTTCCCAAGCTCATCTGAAGCAACCAGATTTTTCTGGATTTAATTGAAAGAAAATAATAGATTCTAGCTCAGTAAAAAGACACCACATTTTCTATTAACAGCTAATCAAACTACTATTACCAATATTTGTATTTATTGCCAAAGATTTCCTAGATAGAATCCTTTGTTACGTATCCTCCATTGTATATCAGTCCCAGAGGTAAAATCTCTGCTTGTTGACGTAATCATCTATCTCTCAACCCCAGAGATAAAAAGGTATGAATTGGATTAGGAATATCTAGTCATGCTGTAGAAGTGGCGAGTTGGTATGTCAAATTGATTTATTTATAATGTTGGTATTTCTATACATTTGATTGACATCTTTTCTTAAGAGCTCATGGTAAAATTCTTGAGGATAAGGTAACATAAAAAAGTAAATAAAAGGGTATTTAATCACACTATCCATAGATAACCTTGCTAATGGTTAGTATACCTTTTCTATTTACATATTTTAAGAACATATTCCAGATACAGTGTATAAAGCTGCACTGTACAATAAGGGAGACATTAGTGAAATGTAGCCATTGATTACTTGAAAACATGGCTACCAATATGCTGGAGTAGCCTACTAGTAGACTGGCACCAACCTTGGGCTCTCTGGGCCTTGCAGGCAGCTGCCTCAAACTCAGCCCTGCCCCCTAGTGGGCAGACAGGAGCCCTCCACTGTAATGACCCCTCCCCCTGCCAGGGTCCTGCAATTAGACACTCTGGGACTTGCCCCTCCAATCAGTGGGCCCAAACCTGCCTGGGTTTGAACTGAGCCTTCCCAGGTTCATCAGCCAGTGGACCAGGACATCCACCAACCACCAGCAGCTAGCAACAACCCTGAGAACTCCCAGGCCACACAGCCACCAGCATTGGAACCCAACTGCACCCACCAGCAGGCCACCAGTCATGACACAAGGCAGGGTCTGGCAGACAACAAGGGCAAGAGTCAGCCACGTTTACCAGCATCCCACAGTAGCCGGCACTGACAAAAGAGAAGGGCCTACACTGCCCATATAGGGGGCTCCACTACAACGATATGTCTGGTGACCAGAGGGAAGTATGCTCCTGGGCTCAATAGGATGTCTCCAACATAAAGCCACTTCTCCAAGACTGAGAAACATAAGCAACCTACCTAAACATAGAAATAAACATAGAGAATTAGACAAAATGAACAGACAGAAGAATATATTAAAAATGAAGGAATAAGATAAAACCTCAGAAAAAGAAATAAATGAACTGGAAATAAGGAATATTACCAAGGAGAGTTCAAGGTAATGATCATAAAGATGCTCAACAAATTTGGGAGAAGAATGTATGAACACAGTAAGAAGGTTATAAAGAACTGGAAAATATAAAGAAGAACAAAACAAAGCTGAAGAATATAATAACTGAAATTTAAAAATCACTAGAAGGGCTTGGTTCAGGAAGATGGCGGAAGAGTAAGACTTGGAGATCACCTTCCTCCCCACAGATACATGAGAAATACATATGCACGTGGAACTGCTCCTATAGAACACCCACTGAATGCTGGCAGAAGACCTCAGACCCCGCAAAAGGCAAGAAACTCCCCATGTACCTGGGTAGGGCAAAAGAAAAAAGAAAAAACAGAGACAAAAGGATAGGGACGAGACCTGCAACAGTGGGAGGGACCTGTGAAGGAGGAAAGGTTTCCACACACTAGGAAGCCCCTTCGTGGGCAGAGACTGCGCATGGCGGAGGGGGGAAGCTTTGGAGCCGCAGAGGAGAGTGCAGCAACAGGGGTGCGGAGGGCAAGGCAGAGAGATTCCCGCACAGAGGACTGGTGCCGACCAGCACTCGCCAGCCCGAGCAGCTTGTCTACTCACCCGCTGGGACGGGTGGGGGCTGGGAGCTGAGGCTCCGGTTTCAGTCCTATCGCAGGGAGAGGACTGGCGGCGTGAACACAGCCTGAAGGGGTTAGTGCACCACGGCTAGCCAGGAGGGAGTCCGGGAAAAAGCCTGGACCTGCCAAAGAGGCAAGAGACTTTTTCTTCCTTCTTTGTTTCCTCGTGTGCGAAGAGAGGGGATTAAAAGTGCTGCTTAAGGGAGCTCCAGAGACGGGCGCGAGCCACGGCTATCAGAGTGGGCCCCAGAGACAGGCATGAGGTGCTAAGGCTGCTGCTGCCACCACCAATAAGGCTGTGTGCGAGCACAGGTCACTATCCACACCTGCCCTGCCGGGAGCCTGTGCAGTCCACCACTGCCAGGGTCCCAAGATCCAGAGACAACTTCCCCGGGAGAATGCACGGAGTGCCTCAGGCTGGCGCAACGTCACACCGGTCTCTGCCACCCCAGGCTTGCCCCACATCGGTACCCCTCCCTCCAAACTGGCCTGAGCTAGAGCCCCTGAATCAGCTGCTCCTTTAACCACGTCTTGTCTGAGCGCAGAACAGGCGCCCTCAGGCGACCTACACGCAGAGGCAGGTCCAAATCCAAAGCTGAGCCCCTGGAGCTTGGCAAACAAAGAAGAGAAAAGGAAATCTCTCCGAGCAGCCTCAGGAGCAGTGCATTAAATCTCCACAATCAACTTGATGTACCCTGCATCTGTGGAATACCTGCATAGACAACGAATCATCCAAAATTGAGCAGGTGGACTTTGAGAGCAGATATATTATTATTTACCCTTTTCCTCTTTTTGTGAGTATGTATGTGTATGCTTCTGTGTGAATTTTGTCTGTATAGCTTTGCTTTCACCATCTGTCCTAGAGTTCTGTCCGTACGTTTTTGTTTTTACTTAAAAAAATTTTTGTTTTTTCTTAATAAGTTTTTTCTTTTTTTTTTTTGTGGAACACGGGCGTCTCACGGCTGTGGCCTCTCCCATTGCGGAGCACAGGCTCCAGACATGCAGGCTCAGTGGCCATGGCTCACGGGCCTAGCTGCTCCGCGGCATGTGGGATCTTCCTGGACCAGGGCACGAACCTGTGTCCCCTGCATTGGCAGGCAGACTTGCAACCACTACGCCACCAGGAAAGCCCAATTATTTTTTATTTTAATAAATTTATTTTATCCTCTTTCTTTATTTCTTTCTAATTTTTCTCCCTTTTATTCTGAGCCGTGTGGATGAAAGCCTCTAGATGTTCCAGCCAGGAGTCAGTGCTGTGCCTCTGAGGTGGGAGAGCAAACTTCAGGACACAGGTCCACAAGAAACCTCCCAACTCCATGTAATATCAAACGGGGAAAATCTCCCAGTGATCTCCATCTCAACATCAAGACCCAGCGTCACTCAACAACAAGCAAGCTACAGTGCTGGACACCCTATGCCAAACAACTAGCAAGACAGGAACACAACCCCACCCATTAGCAGAAAGGCTGCATAAAATCAAAATAAGGCCACAGACACCCCAAAACACACCACCAGACATGGACCTGCTCAAGAGAAAGCCAAGATCCAGCCTTATCCACCAGAACACAGGCACTAGTCCCCTCCACCAGGAAGCCTATACAACCCACTGAACCAACTTTAGCCACTGGGGACAGACACCAAAAACAACGGGAACTACGAACCTGCAGTCTGCAAAAAGGAGACCCCCAAACACAGTAGGATAAGCAAAATGAGAAGATAGAAAAACCCAAGCAGATGAAGGATCAAGATAAAAACCCACCAGACCTAACAAATGAAGAGGAAAGAGGCAGTCTACCTGAAAAAGAATTCAGAATAATGACAGTAAAGATATCCAAAATCTTGGAAATAGAATAGAAAAAATGCAAGAAACATTTAACAAGGACCTAGAAGAACTAAAGAGGAAACAAGCAATGATGAACAACACAATAAATAAAATAAAAAATACTCTAGATGGTATCAATAGCAGAATAACTGAGGCAGAAGAACGGATAAGTGACCTGAAAGATAAAATAGTGGAAATAACTACTGCAGAACAGAATAAAGAAAAAGAATGAAAAGAACAGAGGACAGTCTCAGAGACCTCTGGGACATTAAATGCACCAACATTCGCATTATAGGGGTTCCAGAAGAAGAGAAAAAGAAAGGGACTGAGGAAATATTTGAAGAGATTATAGTTGAAAACTTCCCTAATATGGGAAAGGAAATAGTTAATCAAGTCCAGGAAGCACAGAGTCCAATACAGGATAAATCCAAAGAGAAACATGCCAAGACAGATATTAAGCAAACTGTCAAAAATTAAATACAAAGAAAACATATTAAAAGCAGCAAGGGAAAAAAAACAAATAACACAGAAGGGAATCCTCATAAGGTTAACAGCTGATCTTTCAGCAGAAACTGCAAGCCAGAAGGGACTGGCAGGACATATTTAAAGTGATGAAGGAGAAAAACCTACAACCAAGATTACTCTACCCAGCAAGGATCTCATTCAGATTTGAGGGAGAAATTAAAAGCTTTACAGACAAGCAAAAGCTGAGAGAGTTCAGCACCACCAAACCAGCTTTACAACAAATGCTAAAGGAACATCTCTAGGTAAGAAACACAAGAGAAGGAAAAGACGTACAATAACAAACCCAAAACAGTTAAGAAAATGGATATAGGAACATACATATCAATAATTACCTTAAATGTAAATGGATTATATGCTCCCACCAAAAGACACAGACTGGCTGAATGGATACAAAAACAAGACCCATATATATGCTGTCTACAACAGACCCACTTCAGACCTAGGAACACATACAGACTGGAAGTGAGGAGATTGAAAAAGATATTCCATGCAAATGGAAACCAAAAGAAAGCTGGAGTAGCAATTCTCATATCAGACAAGATCGACTTAAAAATAAAAACTATTAGAAGAGACAAAGAAGGACACTACATAATGATCAAGGAATCGATCCAAGAAGAAGATATAACAATTGTAAATATTTATGCACCCAACATAGGAGCACCTCAATACATAAGGCAAATATTAACAGCCATAAAAGGGGAAATCGACAGTAACACATTCATAGTAAGGGAATTTAACACCTCAGCTTCACCAATGGACAGATCATCCAAAATGAAAAATAAATATGGAAACACAAGCTTTAAAAGATACATTAAACAATATGAACTTAATTTATATCTATAGGACATTCCATCCATAAACAAAAGAATACACATTTTTCTCAACTGCTCATGGAACATTCTCCAGGATAGATCATGTCTTCAGTCACAAATCAAGCTTAGGTAAATTTAAGAAAATTGAAATCATATCAAGTATCTTTCCGACCACGACACTATGAGACTAGATATTAATTACAGGAAAAGACCTGTAAAAAATACAAACACATGGAGGCTATACAATACACTAATTAATAACGAAGTGATCACTGAAGAAATCAAAGGGGAAATCAAAAAATACCTAGAAACAAATGACAGTGGAGAAACGATGACCCAAAACCTATGGGATGCACCAAAAGCAGTTAAGAGGGAAGTTTATAGCAATACAATCCTACCTTAACAAACAGGAATCATCTCAAATAAACAACCTAACTGTGAACATAAAGCAATTAGAGGAGGAAGAACAAAAAACCCCAAAGTTAGCAGAAGGAAAGAAATCATAAAGATCAGGTCAGAAATAAATGAAAAAGAAATGAAGGAAATGATACCAAAGATCAATAAAACTAAAAGCTGGTTCTTTTAAGAGATAAACAAAACTGAAAAACCATTAGCCAGACTCATCAAGAAAAAAAGGAAGAAGACTGAAATCAATAGAATTAGAAATAAAAAGGGAGAAGTAACAACTGACACTGCAGAGATATAAAAGATCATGAGAGATTACTACAAGTAACTCTATGCCAATAAAACGGACAACCTGGAAGAAATGGACACATTCTTAGAAATGCACAACCTGCCAAGACTGAACCAGGAAGAAACAGAAAATATGAACAGACCAATCACAAGCACTAAAATTTAAACTGTGATTAAAAATCTTCCAACAAACAAAAGCCCAGGACCAGATGGCTTCACAGGCGAATTCTATCAAACATTTAGAGAAGAGCTAACACCTATCCTTCTCAAACTCTTCCAAAATATAGCAGAGAGAGGAACACTCCCAAACTCATTCTAAGAGGCCACCATCACCCTGATACCAAAACCAGACAAAGATGTCACAAAGAAAGCAAACTACAGGCCAATATCACTGATGAACATAGATGAAAAAATCCTCAACAAAATACTAGCAAACAGAATCCAACAGCACATTAAAAGGATCATACACCATGATCAAGTGGGGTTAATTCCAGGAATGCAAGGATTCTTCAATATACACAAATCAACGTGATACAGAATATTAACAAATTGAAGGAGAAAAACCATATGGTCATCTCAATAGATGCAGAGAAAGCTTTCAACAAAATTCAACACCCATTCACGATTAAAACCCTGCAGAGGTAACTTTCCTCAACATAATAAAGGCACAAACCCACAGCCAACATCATCCTCAATGGTGAAAAACTGAAAGCATTTCCACTAAGATCAGGAACAAGACAAGGTTGCCCACTCTCACCACTATTATTCAACATAGTTTTGGAAGTTTTAGCCACAGCAATAACAGAAGAAAAGGAAATAAAAGGAATCCAAATCAGAAAAGAAGAAGTAAAGCTGTCACTGTTTGCAGATGCCATGATACTATACATAGAGAATCCTAAAGATGCTACCAGAAAACTACTAGAGCTAATCAATGAATTTGGTAAAGTAGCAGGATACAAAATTAATGCACAGAAATCTCTGGCATTCCTATATACTAATGAGAAAAATCTGAAAGTGAAATCAAGAAAACACTCCCATTTACCATTGCAACAAAAAGAATAAAATGTCTAGGAATAAACCTACCTAAGGACTATGCTACAAATCTACAGTAATCAAGACAGTATGGTACTGGCACAAAAACGGAAATATAGATCAATGGAACAGGATAGAAAGCCCAAGATAAACCCACGCACATATGGTCACCTTATCTTTGATAAAGGAGGCAAGAATATACAGTGGAGAAAAGACAGCCTCTACAATAAGTGGTGCTTGGAAAACTGGACAGGTAGATTTAAAAGAATGAAATTAGAACACTCCCTAACACCATACACAAAAATTAACTCAAAATGGATTAAAGACCTAAAAGTAAGGCTAGACAATATCAAACTCTTATAGGATAACATAGGCAGAACACTCTATCATATAAACCACAGCAAGATCCTTTTTGACCCACCTCCTAGAGAAATGGAAATAAAAACAAAAATAAACAAATGGGACCTAATGAAACTTCAAAGCTTTTGCACAGCAAAGGAAACCATAAACAAGACCAAAAGACAACCCTCAGAATGGGAGAAAATATTTGCAAATGAAGCAACTGACAAAGGATTAATCTCCAAAATTTACAAGCAGCTCATGCAGCTCAATAACAAAAAACAAACAACCCAATCCAAAAATGGGCAGAAGACCTAAATAGAGATTTCTTCAAAGAAGATATACAGATTGCCAACAAACACATGAAAGAATGCTCAATGTGATTAATCATGAGAGAAATGCAAATCAAAATTACAATGAGATATTATTTCACACCGGGCAGAATGGCCATCATCAAAAATTCTAGAAAAAATAAATGCTGGAGAGTGTGTGGAGAAAAGGGAACACTCTTGCAGTGCTGGTGGGAATGTAAATTGATACAGCCACTATGGAGAACTCTATGGAGGTTCCTTAAAAAACTAGAAATAGAACTACCATACCACCCAGAAATCCCACTACTGGGCATATACCCTGAGAAAACTATAATTCAAAAAGAGTCATGTACTAAAATGTTCATTGCACTCTATTTACAATAGCCAGGAGATGGAAGCAACCTAAATGTCCATCATCACATGAATAGATAAAGAAGATGTGGCACATATATACAATGGAATATTACTCAGACATAAAAAGAAATGAAATTGAGTTATTTGTAGTGAGGTGGATGGACCTAGAATCTGTCATACAGAGTGAAGTAAGTGTGAAAGAGAAAAACAAATATCATATGCTAACACATATATATGGAATTTAAGAAAAAAAAGGTCATGAAGAACCTAGGGGTAAGACGGGAAGAAAGACACAGGCCTAGTAGAGAATGGACTTGAGGATATGGGGAGGGGGAAGGGTAAGCTGTGACAAAGTGAGAGAGTGGCATGGACATATATACACTACCAAACGTAAAATAGATAGCTAGTGGGAAGCAGCCGCATAGCACAGGGAAATCAGCTTGGTGCTTTGTTACCACCTAGAGGTGTGGGATAGCGAGGGTGGGATAGCGAGGGAGACGCAAGAGGGAAGAGATATGGGAACATATGTTTATGTATAACTGATTCACTTTGTTATAAAGCAGAAACTAACACACCATTGTAAAGCAATTATACTCCAATAAAAAAAAAGTCACTAGAAGGATTCAATGGTAGATTAGATGGTAAATAGAAAAAAATCAGGAAACTAGTAGATAGGATAGTGAAAATCATCCAAGCTGAAAAGAAAAAAAGAAAAGAAAAGGATTTTTAAAAAATGAGGACAATTTAAGGGATTTCTGGGACAACACTAAGTGTACTAACATTTACACTAGAGGGGTTCTAGACGAAAAGGAGAGAAATAAACAGGCAGAGAAATTCAATGAAGAAATAATAGCCCCAAACTTCCCTAATGTGGAAAGGAAACAGACATCCAGCACCTAAAAGCACAGAGAGTCTGAAACAAGATGAACCGAAAGGGGTCCACAGCAAGACACACTGTAATTAAAATGGCAAAACTTAGCTCCAGATGGTGGTGTAGAAGGATGTGAGCTTACCTCTTCTTATGAAAACATGAAAATCACAACTAATTGCTTAACGACCACTGAGAAAAAATTCTGGAACCTACCAAAAGGATACATTACATCCAAAGAAGAAGAAGAAGCCACAGTGAGACAGTATCCAGGGCACAACTGAGATAAAATCAAATCCCACACCCACCGGGTGGGCAACCCACAAACTGGAAAATAATTATACCATAGTAGTTCTCCCACAGGAGTGAATGTCCTGAGCCCCACTTCAGGCTTCCCAGCCTGGGAGTCTGGCCATGGGAGAAGGAACCCCCAGAGCATCTGGTTTTAAAGAACAGAAGGGTTTAATTGCAGGAATTCCACAGGACTGGGGGAAAGAGAAACTCCACTCTTCGAGGGCACACACAAGGTCTTGTGCACAACAGGGTCCAGAAAAAAAGAGCAGTGACCTCATAAGAGATTAGGCCAAACTAACCTTCTAATATTGGAGGGTCTCCTGCGGAGGTGGGGGGTGGCTGCAGCTCACTCCACGGACACTAACAGCGGTACTTCTGGGGAGTACTCATTGGCATGAGCCCTCCTGGAGGCTGCCATTTCTTCCCCAAGACCTAGTCACACCCAAGAATCTGTAGGACCCAGTGCTGGGACACCTCAGGTCAAACAACTAACAGGGAGGGAGCACAGCCACACCCATCAGCAGACAGGCTACTTAAATTTTTCGTGAGCTCAGCCATGACCATCAGAGGGACAAGACTCAGCTCCATACACCAGTGGGCAGGAACCAGTCCCTCCCACCAGGAAGCCTACACAAGCCTCTTAGACAGCCTCATCCACTAGGACGCAGACAGCAGAAGCAAGAACTACAATCCTGCAGACTGTGGAAGTGCGATAGCAGAGGAATATGTCCCAGATGAAGGAACAACATAAGTAATGATAGTGAAGATAATCCAAGATCTTGGAAAAGGAATGGAGGCACAAAATTGAGAAGATAGAAGAAATGTTTAACAAATACCCAGAAGAAGTAAAAAACAAACAGAGATGAACAATACAATAACTGAAATGAAAAATACACTAGAAGGAATCAATAGCAGAATGACTGAGGCAGAGGAATGGATAAGTGAGCTGGATGACAGAATGGTAGAAAACATGGCTGTGGAACAGAATAAAGAAAAAAGAATGAAAAGAAATGAAGGCAGTATATGACTCCTCTGAAACAACATTAAATGCACCAACATTCACATTATATTGGTCCCAGAATGAGAAGAGAAAGGACTTGAGAAAATAATTTGAAGACATAATAGCTGAAAACTTCCCTAACAAAGGAAAGGAAACAGTCACCCAAGTCTAGGAAGTGCAGAGAGTCCCAGGCAGGATAAACCCAAGGAATAACGTGCTGAGACATGGAGTAATCAAGTTGACAAAAATTAAAGGAAAGAAAAAATATTAAAAGCAACAAGGAAAAAGCAACAAATAATGTACAAGGGAACTCCCATAAGGTTATCAGCTGATTTCTCAGCAGATACTCTGCAGACCAGAAAAGAGTGGCATGATATATTTAAAGTGATGAAAGGTAAGAAACTACAACCAAAAATACTCTACCCACCCAGGCTCTCATTCAGATTCAACAGAGAAATCAAAAGCTTTACATAGAAGCAAAAGGTAATAGAATTCAGCACCAAGAGACCAGCTTTGCAATAAATGCTAAAGAAACTTCTCTAAGTGGAAAAGCAAAGTCCACTAATACAAAAAATTAAGTTGCAAATGGAAAAGCTCACCGGTAAAGGCAAATATATGGTAAAGGTAGGAAATCATCTGCACACAAATATGATACCAAAAGCAGCAACTGGGGGAGAGCACAAATGGACAATCTTGGGAATGCATTTGAAATTAAAAGACCAGCAACATAAAACAATCTTGTTTGTATATAGACTGCCATATCAAAACCTCATGGTAAGCACAAACTGAAAATTGGCAATAGAAACACACACAAAGAAGAAAAAGGAATCCAAACACAATGCTGAAGTTAGCCAACAAATCACAAGAGAACAGAACAAAAGAGGAAGGTAAGAAAAAAAGACCAATAAAAAGAAATCTGAAACAATTAACAAAATGGCAATAAGAACACACATACAATAATTACCTTAAACATAAACTGATTAAATGCTCCAACCAAAAGATACAGACTGGCTGAATGGATACAAAAACAAAACCTGCATATATATTGTCCACAAAAGACCCACTTCAGATATAGGGACACATACAGACTGAAAGTGAGGGGAGGGAAAAAGATTTTCCATGCAAATAGAAATCAAAAGAAAGCTGGATTAGCAATACAAATATCAGAGAAAATAGACTTTAAAATAAAGACTCTTAGAAGAGACAAGAAAGGACACTATATAATGATCAAGGAATCAATCCAAGAAGACACAACAATTATAAATATATATGCACCCAACACAGGAGCACCTCAATATAAAGGCAAATACTAACAGCCATAAAAGGAGAAATTGACAGTAACACAATAGTGTGGGACATTAACACCCCACTTTCATCAATGGATAGATCATCCAGATAGAAAATCGATAAGGAAACACAAGCTTTAAATGGCACATTAGACCAGATGGCCTTTTTTGATATTTATAGAGCATTCCATCCAAAAGAAGCAGTATACACATTCTTATCAAGTGGATATGGAACATTCTCCAGGAGTGACCACATGCTGGTCCACAAAGTGAGCCTCAGTAAATTTAAGAAAATTGAAAACACAATTTTCTTAAAAGTGAAAACACAAGCATTTTTTTTTCCCACCACAACGGTATGAAATTAGAAATCAACTACAAGAAAAAAACTGTAAGAAACACAAACACATGGAAGCTAAACATTATGCTAAAGATCCAATGTATTGCTGAAGAAATCAAAGAGGAAATCTAACAATATCTAGAGAGAAATGAAAATGAAAGTATTACAATCCAAAACGTATGGGACAGAGCAAAAGCAGTTCTAAGAGGGAACTTCATATCAATACAATCTTACATCAGGAAACAAGAAAAATCACAAATAACTTAACCTTACACCTAAAGCAACTAGAGAAAGAAGAACAAACAAAACCCAAAGTTAGTAGATGGAAAGAAATCATAAAGATCAGAGCAGAAATAAGTGAAATAGACATGAAGACAACAATAGCAGAGAACAATGAAACTAAAAGTTGATTCTTTGAAAAAGATAAACAAAATTGATAAACCTTTAGCCAGATTCATCAAGAGAAAAAGGGAGAGAGCTCAAATCAGTAAAATTACAAATGAATAAGGAGAAGTTACAACAAGCACCACAGAAATGCAAAGGTCAAAGAGACTACTACAGACAACTATAGGCCAATAAAACGGACAACATGGAAGAAATGTACAAATTCTTAGAAAGTTATTGTACAATCTCCCATGACTGAACCAGGAAGAAATAGAAAATATGAACAGGCCAAGAACAAGTACTGCAGTTGAAACTGTGATGAAAAAACGCCCAACAAAGAAAAAATCCAGGGCCAGATGGCTTCACAGGTGAATTCTATCAAACATTTAGAGAAGAGTTAACACCTATCCTTCTGAAACCACTCCAAAAAAAATGCAGAGGAAGAAACAGTCCCATACTCATTCTATGAGACCACCATCACCATGATACCAAAACCAGACAGATACCACACACACAAAAAATTACAGGCCAATATCACTGATGAACATAGGTGCAAAAATCCTCAACAAAATACTAGCAATCTGAATTCAGCAACACATTAAAAGGATCATTCACCATGATTTAGTAGGATTGATCCCAGGAATGCAAGGATTTTTCATTTTCCACAAATCTATCAGTGTGATACACCACATTAATAAATTAAAGAATAAAAACAGGGCTTCCTTGGTGGTGCAGTGATTGAGAGTCTGCCTGTCGATGCAGGGGACAGGAGTTCGTGCCCTGGTCTGGGAAGATCCCACATGTCATGGAGCGGCTAGGCCCGTGAGCCATGGGAAGATCCCACATGCCACGGAGCGGCTAGTCCCGTGAGTCATGGCTGCTAAGCCTGTGCGTCCGGAGCCTGTGTTCCGCAATGGGAGAGGCCACAGTGGTGAGAGGCCCAGGTACCGCGCAAAAAAAAAACCCACAAAAAAACCACATAATCATCTAAATAAATGCGGAAAAACCTTCTGACAAAATTCAACACCCATTTATGATAAAAAATCTCCAGAAGGTGTGCAGAGAGGGAACATACCTCAACATAATAAAGGCCATACATGACAAGCCTACAACATCACAATCGCACTCAATAGTGAAAGGGTGAACGCATTTCCTCTAAGATCAAGAACCAGACAGGATGTCCAGTTTCACCACTTTTATTCAACATAGTTTTGGAAGTGTTAGCCATGGCATCCAGACAAGAAAAACAAATAAAATGGATCCAAATTGGAAAGGAAGACGTAAAACTGTAATTGTTTGCAGATGACATGATATTATACATAGAAAACCATAAAGATTCTTCCAGAAATAAACTAGAGCTCATCAATGAATTTGGTAATGATGCAGGATACAAAATTAATATACAGAAATCTCTTGCCTTAGGGGGCAGAGAGCAGAAGCAAAAAGAACTACAATCCTGCAGCCTGTAGAAAAAAAACCACATTCACAGAAAGATAGGCAAAATGAAAAGGCAGAGGGCTATGTACCAGATGCAGGAACAAGATAAAACCTCAGAAAAACAACTAAATGAAGTGGAAATAGGCAACCTTCCAGAAAAAGAATTCAGAATAATGATAGTGTAGATGATCCAGGACCTCAGAAAAAGAATGGAGCCAAAGATCGAGAAGATGTCAGGACTGTTTAACAAAGACCTAGAAGTATTAAAGAACAAACAAACAGAGATGAACAATACAATAACTGGAATGAAAAATACCCTAGAAGGAATCAATAGTAGAATAACTGAGGCAGAAGAACAGATAAGTGACCTGGAAGACAGGATGGTGGAATTCACTGCAGTGGAACAGAATAAAGAAAAAAGAAAGAAAAGAAATGAAGACAGCCTAAGAGACCTCTGGGACAACATTAAATGCAACAACATTCACATTATAGGGGTCCCAGAAGGAGAAGAGAGAGAGAAAGGGCCAGAGAAAGTATTTGAAGAGATTATAGTCAAAAACTTCCCTAACATGGGAAAGGAAATAGCCGTCCAAGTCCAGGAAGTGCAAAGAATCCCAGGCAGAAGAAACCCAAAGAGAAACATGCCAAGACATATAGTCATCAAATTGACAAAATTAAAAACAAAGAAACATTATTAAAAGCAACAAGGGAAAAACAAATAATATACAAAGGAGCTCCCATAAGGTTAACAGCTGATTTCTCAGCAGAAACTCTACAAGCCAGAAGGGAGTGGCATGACATATTTAAAGTGATGAAAGGGAAGAACCTACAACCAAGATTACACTACCTGGCAAGGATCTCATTCAGATTTGATGGAGAAATCAAAAGCTTTACAGACAAGCAAAAGCTAGTGAATTCAGCACCATCAAACCAGCTGTAGAACAAATGCTAAAGGAACTTCTCTAAGTGGGAAACACAAGAGAAGAAAAGGACCTACAAAAGCAAACCCATTACAATAAAGAAAATGGTAATAGGAACATACATATCGATAATTACCTTAAACGTGAATGGATTAAATGCTCCAGCCAAAAGACATAGGCTCATTGAATGGATACAAAAACAAGACCCATATATATGCTGTCTACAAGAGACCAACTTCAGACCCAGGGACACATACAGACTGAAAGTGAGGTATGGTAAAAGATATTCCATGCAAATGGAAATGAAAAGAAAGCCAGAGTAGCAATACTCATATCAGATAAAATAGACTTTAAAATAAACTACGTTACAAGAGACAATGAAGGACACTAAATAATGATCAAGGGATCAATCCAAGAAGAAGATATAACAATTACAAATATATATGCACCCAATATAGGAGCACCTCAATACATAAGGCAAATGCTAACAGCTATAAAAGAGGAAATCAACAGTAACACAATAATAGTGGCGGACTTTAACACATCACTTACACCAATGGACAGATCATCCAAAATGAAAATTAATAAGGAAACACAAGTTTTAAATGACACAGTAGACCACACAGATTTAATTGATATTTATAGGATATTCCATCCAAAAACAGCAGATTATACTTTCTTCTCAAGTGCACATGGAACATTCTACAGGATAGATCAGAACTTTGGTCACAAATCAAGCCTCAGTAAATTTAAGAAAATTGAAATCATATCAAGCATCTTTTCTGACCACAACACTATAAGATTAGAAATCAATTACAGGGAAAAAAACCGTAAAAAACACAAAAACATGGAGGCTAAACAATATACTACTAAATATCCAAGAGATCACTGAAGAAATCAAAGAGGAAATCAAAAAATATCTAGGGACAAATTACAACAATAACATGACAATCCAAAACTTATGGGATGCAGTAAAAGCAGTTCTAAGAGGGAAGTTTATAGCAATACAAGCCTACCTCAAGAAACAAGAAAAATCTCAGGTAAACAATCTAACCTTACACCTAAAGATCTAGAAAAAGAAGAAGAAACAAAACCAAAAGTTAGCAGAAGGAAAGAAATCATAAAGATCAGAGCAGAAATCAATGAAATAGAAACAAAGAAAACAATAGGAAGATCAATAAAACTAAAAACTGGTTCTTTGAGAAGATAAACAAAATTGATAAACCATCAGCCAGACTCATCAAGAGAAAGAGGGAGAGGACTCAAATCAATAAAACTAGAAATGAAAAAGGAAAAGTTACAACAGACACTGCAGAAATACAAAGTGTCTTAAGAGACTACTACAAGCAACTCTATGCCAATGAAATGGACAACCTGGAAGAAATGGACAAATTCTTAGAAAGGTATAACCTTCCAAGACAGAACCAGGAAGAAATAGAAAATATGAACAGACAAATCACAAGTAATGAAATTGAAACTCTGATTAAAACTCTTCCAACAAACCGAAGTCCCGGGCTGGATGGCTTCACAAGTGAATTCTATTAAACATTTAGAGAAGAGCTAACACCAATCCTTCTCAAACTCTTCCAAAAATTTGCAGAGGAAGGAATACTCCCAAACTCATTCTACGAGGCCACCATCACCCTGATACCAAAACAAGACAAAGATACTACAAAAAAAGAAAATTACAGACCAATATCACTGATAAATATAGATCCAATATTCCTCAACAAAATACTAGCAAACAGAATCCAACACACATTAAAAGGATCATACACCATGATCAAGTGGGATTTATTCCAGGGATGCAAGGATTCTTCAGTATACTCAAATCAATCAATGTGATACACCATATTAACAAATTGAAGAATAAAAGCCATATGATCATCTCAATAGATGCAGAAAAAGCCTTCAACAAAATTCAACATCCACTTATGATAAAAACTCTCCAGAAAGTGGGCATAGAAGGAACCTACCTCAACATAGTAAAGGCCATAAAAAAAAAAAGAAATCTCTTGCCTTTCTATACAGTAACAATGAACCAACAGAAAGAGGAATTAGAGAAACAGTACCATTTACCATCACATCAAAAAGAATAACATACCTAGGCATAAACCTACCTAAGGAGACAAAAGATCTGTACACCAAAAACTATAAGATGCTCATGAAAGAAATTGAAGATGACATAAACAGATGGAAATACAATACATACTATGTTCTTGTATTGGAAGAAACAACATTGTTAAAAGGACTATACTACCCAAGTCAATCTACAGATTCAGTGCAATCCTTATCAAATTACCAATGGCATTTTTCACAGAACTAGAATAAAAAATCTTAAAATTTGTATGGAGACACAAAAGACACTGAATAGCCAAAGCAATCTTGAGAAAGAAAAACAGAGCTGAAGGACTCAAGCTCCCTGACGTCAATCTATACTATAAAGCTACGTTCATCAAAACACTATGGTAATGGCACAGAAACAGAAATATAGATCAATGGAACAGGATAGAAAGCCCAGAAATACACTCACACATCTATGGTCTATTAATCTATGACAAAGTAGGTAAGACTATACAACAGAGGAAAGACTGTCTCTTCAATAAGTGGTGCTGGGAAAACTGGAGAGCTACATGTAAAAAAATGAAAATAGAACTCTTTTAACACCATACTCAAAATAACTCAAAATGGGTTAAAGACCTAAATGTAAGACTGGACACTATAAAACTCTTAGAGGAAAACATAGGTAGAACACTCTTTGACATAAATCACAGCAATATCTTTTTGATCCACCTCCTAGAGTAACGAAAATAAAAACAAAAATAAACAAATGGTACCTAATTAAACTCAAAACCTTTTGCACACCAAAGGAAACCACAAACAAAATGAAAAGACAACCACAGAATGGGGAAAAATATTTGCAAACAAAGTGACCGACAAGGGATTAGTCTCCAAAGTTTACAAACAGCTCATGCAACTCAATATCAAAAAAACAAACAAGGCAATCAAAAATGAGAAGACCTAAATAGTCACTTCTCCAAAAAAGACATACAGATGTGCAAGAGGCACATGAAAGAATGCTCAAAATCACAAATTATTAGAGAAATGCAAATCAAACCTACAATAAGATATCACCTCACATGAGTCAGAATGGCCATCATCAAAAAAATCTACAAGCAATAAATGCTGGAGAGGGTATGGAGAAAAGGGATCCCTCTGGGCTCCCTGGTGGGAATGTAAATTGGTACAGCCACTATGGAGAACAGTATGGAGGTTCCTCAAAAAAATAACAACAGAGCTACCATATGATTCAGCAATCCCACTCCTGGGCATATATCTGGAGAAAAACATGGTTTGAAAGGTACATGCACCCCAATGTTCATCACAGCACTGTTTATGATAGCCACAACATGGAAGCAACCCAAATGTCCATTGACAGATGAATGAATAAAGAAGATGTGGTACATGTATACAATGAAATATTACTCAGTCATTCAAAAGAATGAAATAATGCCATTTGCAACAACATAAATGGACCTTGAGATTATCATACTAAGTGAAGTAAGTCCAATTGAGAAAGACAAATATCATATGATATCACTTATATGTGGGACCTAAAAAAACGATAAAAGTGAACTTACTTACAAAACAGAAACACAGACTTAGAGAATGAACGTATGGTTCCTGGGGGGAAGGGTATCAGGGAGAGATAGATTGGGAGTTTGGAATTGACATGTATACACTGCTATATATATAATAGTTAACCAACAGGGACCTACTGTATAGCACAGGGAAATCTGTGGGATATTCTCTAATAACCTAAAAGTGAAACGAATTTGAAAAAGAATACATACATATATATGTATAACAATAGATACATGCAGTGTATATAAGTCACTTTGCTGTACACCTGAAACTAACACAACATTGTTAATCTACACTACTCCAATATAAAATAAAAATTTTTTAAATGGCAAAAATTAAACATAAGGAGAGAATCTTAAAAGCACCAAGAGGAAAGCAACTACTTGCATACAAGGAACTCCAGAAGACCATCAACTGACTTTTCAGCAGAAACTTGGCAGACCAGGACAAGGAGAGATAAAGAGCTTTACAGGCAAGCAA
Organism: Orcinus orca; assembly: GCF_937001465.1. Taxonomy (NCBI): domain Eukaryota; kingdom Metazoa; phylum Chordata; class Mammalia; order Artiodactyla; family Delphinidae; genus Orcinus; species Orcinus orca. The sequence continues at coordinate 28,168,746 of NC_064569.1, forward strand.
AGATAAAAAAGAGTTCAGCACAACTAAAAAGTTTTTACAAAAAATGTTAAAGGAAACTTGCTAAGTGGAAAAGAAAAGACCACAACTAGAAATATGAAAATTATGAAAGGAAAATTCTCATTGGTAAAGGCATACATATGGTGAAGGTAGTTAGATAAAGCACTTATAAAATTAGTAGGAAGTTTAAAGGACAAAAGTAGTGAAATCAACTATACCAACAAGCACTTAAGAGACACACAAAACACAAAGATGTAAAGTATGATGTCAAAAATATTAAACGTGGCAGGGGGAGGAGTAAAATGAATGTGGTTGTTAGAAAGCATTTGAACTTGAGACTATCAATTTAAAATAATCATATATATACACACACACACACATATATATATAAAATCACGAACAAAAAACATAATATGCACACAAAAAAGAGAAAGTAATCCAAATACAATGCTAAAGACAGTCCTGAAATCACAACAAAACAGAGCAAAAGAAAAAGGAGCAAAAAAGAAAAACAAAAACAACCGGAAAACAATTAACAAAATGGCAATAAGTACATACCTACAAATAATTACTTTAAATGTAAATGAACTAAATGCTCCCATCAAAAAATTAGAGTATGTTACCTCTATGCCTACTTTGTGGAGAGCTTGTATCATAAATGGAGGTTGAAGTAATCAAAAGCTTTCTTCTGCATCTATTGAGATGAGCATATGGCTTTTATTCTTCAATTTGTTAATGTGGTATATCACATTGATTGCTTTGCTGATATTGAAAAATCCTTGCATCCCTGGGATAAATTCCATTGATCATGGTGTATGATCCTTTTTATGTACTGTTGGATTTGGTTTGCTAATATTTTGTTGAGGATTTGTGCATCTATATTCATCCCTGATATTGGCATATAGTTTTCTTTTATTGTGATATCTTTCTTTGTCTAGTTTTGGTATCAGGGTGAAATTGTCCTCATAGATGAGTTTGGAAGCAGTCCTTCCTCTGAAATATTTTGAAATAGTTTGAGAAGGATAGGTGTTAACTTTTCTGTAAATGTTTTGTAGACTTCAGCTGTAAAGACTTCTGGTCCTGGACTTCTGTTTGTTGGGAGTTTTTTGATTACTGATCCAATTTCATACTGATCAGTGGTCTGTTCATATTTACTTCTTCTTCCTGGTTTAGTGATGGGAGAAAGTAATTTCTAAGAAGTTTTCCGTTTCTTCTAGGTTGTCCATTTTATTGGCATACAGTTGTTTGCAGTAAATGCCATATATGTCAAACCCACAGATAACATCATACTCAACAGTGAAAAGCTGAAAGCATTTTCTCTAAGATCAGAAACAAGAGAAGGATACCCACTCTCACCACTTTTATTCAATATAGTTTTGGAAGTCCTGGCCACAGCAATCAGATAAGAAAAGGTAAAAAAAGAATCCAAATTGCAAAGTAAGAAGTAAATGTGACACTGTTTGCAGATAATATGAATACATAGAAATACACATAGATAATACAATACATAGAAAATACTGAATACACCACCAGAAAACTGTTAAGAGCTCAGCAATGAATCTGGTAAAGTTGAAGGATACAAAATTAATATACAGAAATTTGTTGCATTTCTATACACTAACAATGAACTATCAGAAAGAGAAATTGAGGAACCATCTCATTTCCCATGGCATCAAAAAAGAATAAAATACCTAGGAATAGATTTACCTAAGGAGGCAAGAGACCTGTACTTGGAAAACTATCAGGCACTGATGAAATTAACTGAAGATGACACCAACAGATAGAAAGATTTATCACATTCATGAACTGGAAGAATTAATATTGTTTAAATGACAATACTGCCCATAGCAATCTACAGATTCAATGCAACCCCTATCAAAATACCCGTGGTACTTTTACAGAAGTAGAACAAATAATTTTAAAATTTGTGTGGAGACACAAAAGACCCTGAATAACCAAAACAATATTGTGAAAGAAGAATAGAGCTGGAGGAATCATACTCCCTGACTTCAGACTATACTATGAAGCTACAGTAATCAAAGTAGTATGGTATTTTCACCAAAAAAGACACATAGATCAATAGAACAGAATAGAGAGCCCAGAAGTAAACCCACACACTTATGATCAATTAATCTACAACAAAGGATGCAAGAATATACAATGGAGAAAAGACTGTATCTTCAATAAGTGATGCTGGTAAAACTGGAAAGTTACATGTCAAACAATGAGACTAGAACATTTCCTCACTCCATATACAAAATAAACCCCAAATGAAATAAAGACCTAAATGTAAGACCAGAAACCATAAATATTCTAGAAGAAAACATGGGCAGAATACTCTTTGACAAAAATCATAGCAATTATTTTTTTGGATTTGTCTCCTAAAGCAAAGGAAATAAAAGCAAAAATAAACAAATAGGACCTAGTTAGATTTTAAAAACTTCTGCACAGCAAAGAAAATCATTGACAAAATGAAAAGACAACCTACAAAATGGGAGAAAATATTTGCTAATAGTATGACTGATTAGGGCTTAATATCCAAAATATATAAACAGCTCATACAACTCAATATCAAAAAACCCCAAACAATCCAATTAAAACACGGACAAAAGAACTGAATAGACCTATTTTCCAAAGAAGACAGACAGATGGCCAACAGGCACATGAAAAATGCTCAACATTGCTATTCTTCAGAGAAATACAAATTAAAACCACAGTGAGATACCACCTCTCACCTGTCAGAATTGGGTATCATCAAAGAAGAACACAAATAACAAATGTTGGCAAGGATGTGGAGAAAAAGGAACCCTCTTACACTGTTGGTGAGAATGTAAATTGGTGCAGCCATGGTGGAAAACAGTATGGAGTTTTCTCAAAAAACTAAAAATAGAACTACTATATGATCCAACAATTCCACTCCTGGGTATATATCCTAAGGAAAAACAAAATCACTAATTTGAAAAGATACATGTGCCCCAATGTTCATAGCAGCATTATTTACTATTGTCAAGATATAGAAGCAACCTAAGTGTTCATCAACAGATGAATGGATAAAGAAAATGCAGTTCTGTCTATAATGGAATACTACCCAGCCATAAAAAGCAGTAAAAATTTGCCATTTGCAAAACCATGGATGAAGTTGGAGTATATTATGCTAAGTGAAATAAGTCAGACAGAGAAAGACAAATACTGTATGATATCACATACATGCGGAATCCTAAAAATCAAAATAAGTAGGGAATTCAACAAAAAGGAAACAGACTCACAGACATAGAGAACTAATTAGTGGTAGGGGGGCAGTATAGGGGTAGGAGATTATGAGGTACAAACAATCCTGTATAAAATAAGTAAGCTAAAAGGATATATTGTGCAATACCTGTAGTACAGCCAATATTTTATAATAACTATAAATGAAGTATAACCTTTAAAAATTGTGAATCACTATGTTGTACTACTGTAACTTATATTGTACATCAACTATATCTCAGAAAAAAAGATGTAAGCTGATACCACCCCCCAATAAAAAGATATAGAGTAGATTAAGGAATTAAATAACAAGACCTATACATATGCTGCCTGCAAGAGACTCACTTCAGATCTAAAGACACACATAGACTGAAAGTTGAGGGGACAGAAAATGGTACTCCATGCGAATGGAAACAAAAAGATAGCTAGGGTGACAATCAGACAAAAGAGACTTTAAAGCAAAATAATAACAAGAGACAAAGAAGAACACTACATGATTATAGGGATTGATCCAACAAGAAGATATAACAATTGTAAATATATATGCACCCCATCTAGGAGCACATAATAAAGCACATATTAACAAAAATAATGGGAAAAATTGACAGTAACACAATAATAGTAGGAGACTTTACGTGCCATTTACATCAATGGACAGATTATCCAGGGAGAAAATCAAAGAGAAAACACCAGCCATAGGACACATTAGAGCAGATGGATTAATAGATACATATAGAATGTTCCATCCAAAAGCAGTAGAATGCATACTCTTTTCAAGTGTTCATGGAACATTCTTTAGGATAGATCACATGGTATGCTGTAAAACAAGTCTCAAAAAATTGAAGACAATAGCAATCATATCAAGCATCTTTTCCAGCCACAAAACTATGAGATTAGAAATAAACTGTGAAAGAGAGAAAGAAAAAAAGAAAGAAAGAAGGAGGGACAGAGGGAGGGATGGAGGGATGGAGGGAGGGAGAGGGGGGAAAGGGAGGGAGGGGGGAGGGGGAAGGAAGGGAGGCAGATGGAAAAAATGCAAACACCTGGCATCTAAAAAACGTGTTAGAAACTGTGTGGACCATTCAGCAGTGGTCTCAACTGGAGGCATGTGTGAACAAATCTCACAAATAATGCTAAAGAAGGCCAGACACAAAACCACTATGTGATTTTGTTTATATAAAATTCAAAACCAGGCAACACTAAACTATGGTAATAGATGTCAGAAAAGTGATTACTTTGCAGGAGGGTGAATAGTGAATGGGAAAGGGAAGAGAATGGCTTCTGCAGTGCTGGTAAACCTGTTTCTTGATGCAGGGGTTTGTTATAGAGTATATTCAATTTGTTAAAATCAATTGTGCTGTATATGTAAGATCTGTACACTTTGACTTACAAAGTTTATTTTTAAAATGTGACCCTTTAGTTCCATCTCTTACGTTTAGAAAGCCCTTCCAAACTGAGAGATTATTTCATAGTCGTCTATTTTCTTTTCTTTATGTTGTTTTCTTTCTACTTATGTGGAAATTATTTCAGTCAATGATATGAATTTTAATTTTTAAGTTTGAATCTTATATATAAATTATTTCAAGTCATATGAAAGTATCTGTTATATTTCAATTTATCATTCTTATTCTCATTCAAAAGTAGAAACTTGGTTGTTCTTAAATAAACAGCTACCTCTTTAGTGGGTGCCAACCTGAGTTAATGTATAATGTTGGGTTTGGGAGATAGATATTAATATTAAATATTGTCTACAGACCAAATTAAAAGTAACATTTGCAGATAACTTGAGTTTTTTCCTATGCCAAGAAGTTAATCCTAATTCAGCAATGGTGACACTAGAGATATAAAATGATTTATTTTGGAAAGGTGGACTTATAACCCACATCTCTTCTAACCCACATTTATAAAACCTCAGCTCCATTCCTTTGCCTTAATTCCTGAGCCTACTAGAATGTTTTGTCCCATTCTCAACAGTTCTTCCCTGTAAATTCCCTTTCTTCTGTTTCCATAAATATATAAATTCCATGACTCTATAAATTCTCTTTCTTCCATTTCTATGATTCAGGCTTTCTTTAGTTCTGATTTCTTTTCTCTTTTCCTAAGCTACATTGTATAAAATATTTTCTACTGCTCTGTTGCTCTCTTTACTATTCTTTCAGTATCAGTTTACTTTTAAAAAGCTTATCCCCATTACATTATTGCACAAATTATGATACTGTTGTAAAAAAAAACCCAATTTCAGCCTAGTAACAAATATTTATAATTTTTTCCATAAATACCCATATTTGTTCCATATTTTAACCTAGTGAAAACTGCAAATAATTACAGAATTAACTTTAGAAAATTCATTCTAATGACAATAATGGCATCCATTCATTGCTTATTGCTTACAGATGCAGGAGTTGGCAATTAAAGTGGTGGATGAGAGCAAGGGAGGTATCAATATGATTATGACCTTTCAAGTGTGCAAGCCTGGGATTATTATAATGCCTAGAGATGATATTCAAGGGGTGTAAATCAATAGAGTCAAAGTAAATATAAAAATACAAAAACATTTGTCTACTCACCTATTAATAATTAGCCATTGTTCAGAGTCTCTTGTGTACCTTCCTAATAACCCCAGCTTCTGAGAAACTTCCCCTAGGCTCTCAAGGCCACCCCACAATCCAGCAATTAAAAGGTTGACCTTGGAAAAGAAAAGAACTTCCAGGACCCTACTCCCATTGCTCTCATCTATCTTGACAGGTGACAAACCTTTGAAATCTTACCCCTGGTAATCGTACAATGGAATAAAACTCATGAGAGGAATGGCAGATTTAAGGGTAAAATTGATGATTAATTCAAAATTGAACATAAGCAAATATTAGGGCTCAGTCTTCTATTTGTAAAATAAAGAGTTAACTCTAAAGGTCCCTTCAGCTCTAAGGACTCTAATATTACCTTATTACAAAAATTAGAAATTAACTTATTTTCCAAACTTGATTGATGACACTGTAATGGAAGCAAATGAATAGTAAGGTGATCAAAAATAAAAATTTACACTATAAATGTATTTTTTTAATTTGAATTTGATAATTCTACATGAAGTTGGTAAAACTCATCAGAATTTGAACATGGAATAAAGCATAAAGTTAATTAAGCTGTATGACAAGAAGATCATAGATATGTGAATATAAAATCTAAGATGTCTATAAATTAAAAAAAGAATAAGCAAATGACAGCTGAATTAATTACTAAATGCCCGAAGTTTCACTAGAGGCATAAAAGCTCTAATAGTATTCAAGATAATTTAACAATTTCAAGTAAAGGGTGGAAATGAGGAGATAACAAACACTGATGGAGAACTGAGAGTCCATTAGATAGACAACATGGTTATTTTAAATACTATTTTCTATAACAATGAAATAATACAGCAAGAATCTACTATTGGGTTGGCCAAAAAGATAGTTTGGGTTTTTCTGTAACATCAAATGAAATTTTTGGCCATCCCAATACATTAAAGTCATTATAATCTGTACTGTGAGGAATAATAAGACAAAAACAGTCCTTAACCTCAAGGAGTTTACAATTTAATATGAGAGATAAAGCAGAAAGAAATAATTTCAATATAAGACATACTATGTTAGATATGCTAATAAATATTCCTAAATGGCAAGTGCAACACACAAGAGAGAAGGATTAAATGAATTTAGACATATAAAGAAATCTTTCAGACAATTCACAGCATTTAAATGAAGCCGGAATAGAAAACCAACAGGCAAAAATAAACACAGAAGAAGTTTTCCATGTGTTGAGGCTATCTAAGCAAATATATGGTGATAGAAGAGAGCAGGGCAAACTCTGAAACTGCATAATTGATAGTGGCTTAGAATAGCACTTCCCAAAATCTATCCTGCATATATCTTTTAGTTAAGCACCAGTTTGAAATGTTTATATAATTTTCTTCAAAATCTTATTGAAAATAAGAAAAATCTTTTTTCCTTGAAATACAGATCTGAGAGAACCCAAAATCATTCAAAGTGAGCAAAAGAATATAAAAATATTAAGAAAAATTAAAATATTGTTGTATAAAGATTGGAGTTTTTCATTAAGTCACATCACGTGGTAAGCTGTCTGGCACATAGTACATGTTCAATAACAATTTCTTCCAAAATTAATTAACAGAATTTCTATTGGATGATAAATAAATAAAAACATACGGAAGTAAAAAATTGATTGCCACTTCAGTTTTCAAATATATACTAATTAAATCATTCTTTCATGAGAGCAAGAGTAATAGATTGAAGGGGAAAAGAGGACAACACAAGCTAAATGTGAGAAAAATCGTTACTTAAACTTTTAGTAGGTGGAAGAAAAAATAGTATGTAAATAAAATGTAGATTATGAAATTCTGTTTATTAGCATTTTTTTAAAGTTTCAAAGAAGTAATAGGTAATGGAATAAGAAAAGATGCTGACTCTTATCTATTGAATGCATGTTTAGGACATTGAAGGTTAATTGCAAGTAAATAGAGGGCTATTGTTAGAGAAAGATTAATTAGAATAAGAGGAAATTAAAATAATCAGAAAAATATAAAGGTTTATATAAAAGCCTCCTTGTAAATGAGTTATAATGTCTCAGACAATGTTAAGTTCTTGAGCGAAGCACTGAACCAGGAATCAGTTATTTTATATCATGATGACATATAATCATGTAAATAAAACACCAAATGCATTTATCAAATATTATTTTCAAAGGTGACATACTAGAAAATGATAACATTTGTACAGCATTTCACAGATACATTTATTTACTTATAATGAGTATCACTATTTTAAATGGCTACATTTGAAAAATTCAGAGTGATAATGAAATTTTTACTCTATGTTCAGAGGACACCACAAGCCAGGATTTTATGACTGGCAGTTCACTAGCTCAGCCACTTCATCAAATCATCATTTTCTGGGAGACAGAAATTTACTCAGTGGCCCTTTTACAATCAGTCCCACATTAGAACCACTTAGTTTTAATGCAGAGCTGTTCCATTAATGCTCCTTGAATTTTAAATTAAGCTACTAAGCCAGCTGAAGAATTTGAAGCTTTTCAAGGATACTACCACTGATTGTTTTTGTAACCCAGACTAGTCAGTTTCTTAGCACTTCAGCTTTTCAATTGTTAAAATGAGATTTAAATATTCTTCCTTCACATCACTTGATGAAATGGTAGGAACTATGGGAATGATTTTAGAAAAGTGGTGTAACTTGTTGAAATTAAGTACATAAGTACATTTAAACCAATTATTCATACCAAGGTGAAGCGATGTCTCTGCATGCTCAAATCACTGTTAATGTGTTAAAATTTTAAAAAAGTACATATGACTATATTTCTTTTATTTTAAAGTAGCTCAAGATACCCATTTTAATGTCAGCTGGTTGCTTCTCAACAGCATTACCACATTTTTGTATATCTCATAGATGCACAAGATGTTTGCTACAGAATTAATTTCAAGTTGATGAATTGAGTCAGACATACCATCAGATTTCTAACCTAAGATCACACCAATTCCTGAAGTTCCTAATCTGTAAATACCATTATCACCTCAATTATCTCATGTACCCTAGCAAGTAAAACACAATATAAGCGTGTAACACTGTCAACCATTTTTCACTTGAAGTTTTGACTGAAATACTCTCTAGATTGAAACATCAGATTACTCTATTGGTTTCCTATGGTTAAATTTATAGACTAAATAATATAGATGACTGACCAACTTTTCTCCACTTTGTAAGGGGACAACTCTAAACTTGTATTGAATGCAGACAAATAAAACTGATCTAAAAATAAAACAATTGATATAAAGTTATTTATATGCATAATAAACAGAAACCTCAATTAAATACAGCCAGGAGATCAGCAGAGGAAGCTCTCTCACACTGCAACAATAGCAGAGTCCAAAGGAGAAGAAAGACTCATCTTCCTTCCTGTCAAGGACTCAGACAATGAAAAGCCACATAGTCTTTCTTTCTTTTTTTTTTTTTTTAACATCTTTATTGGAGTACAATTGCTTTACAATGGTGTGTTAGTTTCTACTTTATAACAAAGTGAATCAGCTATACATATACATATACATATACATATATCCCCATATCTCTTCCCTCTTGCGTCTTCCTCCCACCCTCCCTATCCCACCCCTCTAGGTGGTCACAAAGCACCAAGCTGACCTCCCTGTGCTATGCGGCTGCTTCCCACTAGCTATCAGTTTTACATTTGGTAGTGTATATATGTCCATGCCAGTCTCTTACTTTGTCCCAGCTCACCCTTCCCCCTCCCCATGTCCTCAAGTCCATTCTCTAGTAGGTCTACATCTTTATTCCCATCCTGACCCTAGGTTCTGTAAATTGATACAGCCACTATGGAGAACAGTATGGAGATTCCTTAAAAAACTAAAAATAGAGCTACCATATGACCCAGCAATCCCACTACTGGGCATATACCCTGAGGAGATCATAATTCAAAAACAGTCATGTACCACAATGTTCATTGCAGGTCTATTTACAATAGCCAGGACATGTAAGCAACCTAAGTGTCCATCGACAGATGAATGGATAAAGAAGATGTAGCACATATATACAATGGAATATTACTCAGCCATAAAAAGAAACGAAATTGAGTTATTTGTAGTGAGGTGGATGGACCTAGAGTCTGTCATACGAGTGAAGTAAATCAGAAAGAGAAAAAAAATACAGATTCTTTCTTTACTGTAGCTCTCCCAACTTCTTTTTTTCTTTATAAAAGCAGCCCCTTCCCTTGCCCTGCAGGGACTTGCATGTGGCTTGCCCTGGTTACAGACTCTGAATTGAGATTCTCCACTGATCCTAAATAAAGCCATCTTTGCTGGAGAAATATCTGGCAGTTTATTTGTTTCAGGTCAACAATTTCATTAAACTTTACACAGTGCTGTCCAATATGATAACTGCCAACCATATGTTGCTACAGGGCACTTGAAATATAGCCAGTCTCAGTTGAGATGTGCTGTAAGCATGAAATACATACCAGATTATAAAGACTTAGTATAAAAAAATTTTAATTTTTCTCCTTAATAATTTTATATTGATTCCATAATAAAATAACATTTTGCATGTATAAGATTAAATTTTTAAAATTATTTTTACATCAATTTCACTGGCTTAGTTTTACTTGTTAATGTTGCCACTAGAAAATTTGAAATACACATATGACTCACATTATATTTCTACTGAACAAAGCTAGTCTAGCTGTCAAAAAGAAAAAAATAAAGGATGGAAGCCACCAAGCAGATACTGTTTTCTAAAAAGAAGAATCAAAAGCACTCGGATATACATTTATAGAATTTAAATAATGATACACATATAGGATTTATGACAAATATTAAAGATGGCAGGAAGACAAAGAACAGAAAGCAGTCTCTGCTGATAATTACATTGTATCATAAAACACGAGTATCATATCATGTTCACTCTGATTTAAGAAAAGAACAACTACATTGAAAAATTATGCCAAATATATAAAAATGAATGCAAAAATGTAATAGCAATATGTTAATATACCACATGTAACCACCAGGTGGAATATCAACTTGTATCACAATCTACACAGTGACTATTTTATTGTATTATAAAACTTATATCTGCATTATTTTATAACTTTTAAGCATCATTTTTATCGGAGACTAAATTGCCTTTCAAATTTCATATATTATTTAGTTGAAAGGATTATCAAATTCATTTAATGATGATTTTGATTTTGCTTTTTATAAGTCATTCACCAAATGATAATTTTGCTTACATTAAAAAAAAACCTAAAAAAAACCCTGCTTTAATGTACATGGATTATACAGAATTCCACATTAAAATATTTTATATTCAAATATAGAGATATATTTCACATTAAAGAAAGCATTTTTACCCCAACATTAAAAAGTTATTAGGCCACTTATATAATTAAAATGCATTCCTCTCATTATTCTACTAATTGTAAAATTCATTTTGAAGAAATATTTAAAGTTCCCCTAACAATCTTTTCCCTCCCAACTTCACCCTTTTATTGGCAGACAGTCTTGAACTCCTCAGGCTTCCTTTGAATGTGCTGCTCATGATGGCATATCTACCACCTGCCAATCTTTCTCCCAAATAATTGATAATCCAATGACAACACAAACTTACAAAACCATGTATCCAAATATTTTCTTTGCTGCTAAATTCATGTCTCCAAGCATCATTTTTAATTGAAAAAAGTTCCTAAAGCTAATGAATCAAATGCTTTACTTCTTTGAACTACATTTCATAAATGATGTCTTTCTCTAACTCTACTTTTCAATCTATCCCTACTCTCTTTGACTTACCTTTGCTCTCACTCTAATTCACATAATATGAGACAGCTCTTTTATACATTTCACTAGCCTGTTTGATGTCTCTTAGGATTCTTTCAAAACATACACTCATTCATCTCTACCAAATTACCAAACTTCTTGTTACATAAGACTTTTACCTAAGAATGATTCATCCATTTTTTACATCACATTGAAAGCAAGGTACAGGAATACCTTGGAGGTATTGTTAGTTTGGTGCCAGACCACCACAGTAAAGTAAATATCACAATAAATTGAGTCACATGAATTTTTTGGTTTTGCAGTGCATATAAAAGTTATGTTCATTCTCCAAATAGATCACATGCTGGCCACAAAACAAGTCTCTATAAATTTAAGAAGATTGCAATCATATCAAGCATCTTCTGTGACCACAACAGTATGAGACTAGAAATAAACACAGAAAACACTGCAAAACCACAAAATGTTAAGGCTAAACAATATGCTACTAAACAATCAATGGGTCACTGAAAAAACCAAAGAGGACATTAAAAAAGACCTGAAGACAAATAAAAATGGAAACACAGTGATCCAAAAGTTACGGGATGCAGCAAAAGCAGTTCTAAGAGGGAAGTTTACAGTGATACAAGCCTACCTCAGGAAACAAGAAACTCTCAAATAAAGAATCAAACCTTACACATAAAGGAACGAAAAAAAGAAGAACAAATAAAACCCAAAGATAGTAGAAGGAGAGAAATAATAAGTATCAGAGCAGAAATATATGAAACAGAGAGTAAAAACAGAAAAGACCAATGAATCAGAAGCTAGTTCTCTGAAATAATAAACATATTGATAAACATTTAGCCATGCTCATCAATAAAAAAAGAGCCCAAATAAATAAAATCAGAAACAAAGGGACAAGTTACAACTGATACCACAGAAATACAAAAGATCATAAGAGAATACTAAAAATTATACACCAATAAAATGAACAACCTAACATAAAATAAACAACTAAGAAGAAATAGATAAACTCCTAGAAATGTAAACTCTCCCAAGACAAAATCAAGAGGACATTTTTAAAAAGACCAATTCCAGTAATTACATCGAATTAGTAATCAAAAAACTCTCAACAAACAAAAGTTCAGGACCAGATGGATTCACAGGTCAATTCTACCATCATTTAAATCACTTAGGCATTTAACCATCATTTAATCATTTAACATTTAACACAATCATTTCACACCTATCCTTCTCAAACCTATTCCAAAAAGTTGAAGAGGAAGGTATGCCAGAATCACTATGATACCAAAACCAGACAAGATGCCACAAAAAAGAAAATTACAGGCAAATATCACTGATGAGCAGACATGCAAAAATCCTCAACAAAATATTAGCAGACGGAATTCAAAATACATTTAAAGGATCATAGACCATGATCACGTAGTATTTAACCCAAGGATGCAAGAATGGTTCAATATCTGCAAATCAATAAATGTAGTACACCACATTAACAAACCAAAGGTTAAAAAGCATGTGATCATCTCAATAGATGCAGAAAAATCTACTGTCAAATTCAACATCCATTTATGATAAAAACTCTTAACAAAGTGGATATATAGGAAACATACCTCAACGTAATAAAGACTATACATGACAAGCCCACAGTCAACATCATACTCAATGCAGAAAGCCTCAAAGCATTTCCTCTAAAAGCAGGAACAAGAAGAAGATGCCCACTCCTGCCACTTTCATTCAACAAAGTATTAAAGGTCCCAACCACAGAAATCAGATGAGAAAAAAAATTAAAAGGAATCCAAACTGGAAAGGAAGAAGTAAAGTGTCACTCTTTGCAGATGACATGATACTATATATATATATATATATATATATATATATATATATATGAAATTCTAAAAATGCTATCAGAAAACTATTAGAACTAACAAATACATTCAGTAAGTATCAGGATACAAAATTAATATACAGAAATATGTTGCATTCCTATACACTAAAAGCAAACTATCAGAAAGAGAAATTAAGAAAACAATCCAAGTTACAACTGCATCAAAAAAATAAAATACCTAGGAATAAATTTAACCAAGGAGGTAAAATATTTATACTCAGAATACTATAATACATTGTTGAAAGAAATTGAAGATGAAGCAAAACAAATGGAATGACATACTATGCTCACAGATTGGAAGGATTTATATTGTTAAAGTGACCATACTATCCAAGACAATCTACAGATTCAAAATCATCCCTATCAAAATACCAATGTCATTTTTCACAGAACTAGGATCAATAACTCCCAAATTTGTATGGAAATCTCTGATAGACAAAACAATCTTGAGAGAGAAGAAGAAAGCTTCAGGTATCACTCTACCTGATTTTAAAGTCTACTACAAAGCTACTGTAATCAAAATATTATGGTACTAGAACAAAAACAGAACCATACATCAGTGGAACAGAATAGAGAACCCAGAAATAAATCCACATTTACATGGTCAATTAATCTACAACAAAGGAGGGAAGAATATAAAATGGACAAAAGACAGATTGTTCAATAAATAATGTTGGGAAAATTGGACAGCTATATTCATAGGAATTGACCTGGGCTACTTATTCACACCATACACAAAAATAAACTCAAAATGGATTAAGACTTAAGTGTAAGAACTGAAACTATAAAATGCCTAAAAGAAAAAGTAGGCAGTATACTCTCTTACATTCATCTTAGCAATATTTTTTTGGATCTGTCTCTGCAGGCAAAGGAAACAAAAGAAAAGGTGAACAAACGGGACTATATCAAACCAAAAAACTTTTGTACATCAGAAGAAACTATCAAGAAATAAAAACACAGCTAAAAACACAGAATGAAAGAAGATATTAGCAAACAATATATCTGAAAAGGGGTTAATGTCAAAAATGTGGAAGGAACTCATACAACTCAACAACAATAAAAACAAACAAACAGAATAAGAAATGGGAGAGGACCTAAATAGACACTTTTCCAAAGAAGACATACAGATGGCACATACACCAGGCACATGAAAAGATGCTCAACATCACTAACCATCAGGCAAATTTCAAATCAAAACCTCAATGAGATATCACTTTACACATGTTCAGAATGACTATCAAAAAAGACAACAAATAACAAGTGTTGGTGAGAATATGGAGCAAAGGGAATCCTCATGTATTGTTGGTGGGATTGTAAACTGGTGAAGCTACTATGGAACACAGTAAGACAAATTCTCAGAAAATTAAAGAACCGCCATATGATCCAGCAATTTCACTTCTGGGTATTTTCCCAAAGAAAACAAAAATACTAATTTGAAAAGATATACGCACACCAATGTTCATTGAAGCATTATTCACAATAGCCAATATATGGAAGCAACCCGAGTTTCATTTGATAGATGAGGAAGATGATACACACACACACACACACACACACACACACAATGGAATATTACTTAGAAATTTAAAAAAATTGAAATCTTACCATTTGCGACATGGATGAATCTAGAGGGTATTATAATAAGTGAAGTAAGTCAGACAGAAAAAGACAAATACCTCATGATTTCACTTATATGTATAATGTAAAACAAACAAACAAACAAACAAAACTAACAAATAAAATGAAAACAGACTCATAGATACAGAGAACTACTGGGTGGGTGCCAGAACGTAGGCAGGTAGTGGGTATGTGAAATAGGTGTAGGCGGTTAAGAGGTACAAACCTGCAATTATATAATAACTAAGTCATGGCATACTACACAACATAAGCAATATGTTCAATAATGTAATAACTTTCTATGATGATAGATGGTTATAATACTTATCCTGGTGATAATTTCATAATCTATGCAAATGTTAAAATACTTTGTAGTACACCTGAAACTAACAATATTGTATGCCACCTCTATTCCATTTAAAAATGTTATGTTCACACTGTACTGTTGTCTATTAAGTTTGCAATAGCATTATGTCTAAAAGAAACAATGTGCATACCTTAATTAGAAAATACTTAATCACTAAAAATGCTAATCATCATCTGAGCCTTTGGCGAGTCACAATCTTTCTGCTGGTGGAGGGCCTTGCCTTGATGAATTTTTCTACCCATGTAAGCAGAAGAAATAAGGGGAGGTGCTTCCTCAGGACAGGCCACTTTTTCAATCAAATTTGTTCCTGTATTAACAGTAGTGCTTGGGTATCTAGACATTTTCATCTTTTGGGGCTTGGCTGCTGGCTTATATAAAACACAGAGAGAATGGCCTTGCTTAGATCTTGAGCTTTAACCTAATGCTTCAGCTCCGTTTACCAGTGAGCTCTAGGCTGGAATGGAGAACACTAGCCAAGTAAAATTAAGTGACTTTGATTTCCCACTTGTCATTCTCCTTTGGTATCTGTATATTCAGTCCCTTCAGGAACCACCTAAAGAAACAGTTATCTAGAGCAAGGTGAGATTTGAGCATGTCTGGGTTCCTTGGTTTAACATCATTTAAAAACACCTCAATATCAGTCCAACTTAAAACAGTAGAAACAGTGGAAAAATACTTAAAAAAGAAAGAGAAAAAGTAGTGTGTTCCACTCTTTTACTCATTAAGATGCTGAGGTATGCAGAGGGAGACCATGATTTTGGAGCTCTGCTTAACTATTTTTATTGGCAATCACCAGACATAATTCCAGAGTTTTGTTTTGCTGTTTGTTTGTGAGGTGTGTGTCCTTTTTTTCTTTTTGGAGGGGGAGCTCAGGTGTGTTCCTATGGATGATAGGTGTAGAAAGGTTATAGGAATCTTCAGAGAGATTATGAGATACAGAAATTTGAGAATCACTACTCTAGATATAAAACTAGAATCTATATATTGTGCATAATGAGAACTCATCAAGTCCAAGTTGAAAATCTTTACTATATTACTAGAAAGAAGGACGACCTCTATTTTATTTCACAAGCTTGATACAATCATTCTTAAAATCTCATGTGAACACCTCAGTAATGCTTAGAAAAACAAGACAAAAAATATTCAATATAAAATTAAAATTTGAAAATGTGGTCATTTCAGCATATTTGCTTCTTAAAGCATTATAAGTTTTAAGAGCAAAAACAAAAGAAAAGACAATGCCTTACCTTCCATCTCGATCCCAGTCATACACCTCTACTTTGACTGTTCTGTCCATGGGGAAAACATACACACAGAGTGAAGTTACTTAGTAAGATCAAATTAACATATGATTGAATGTTAAAAAGTAAGTTATAGATTTTCTTAGATAAAATATGCTTTCAGGTTTTACAAAATAGTTTAAAGTTGATTTTGCTAATTTTAATACTATTCTTCAATTTATATCTTAAAATAGGTTTCTAAAATCATACAGATTTTTAATTCTTTAAACAGAGTAAGAAAGTATATGGGAAAAGCATTTATAGTTTGACATAGCTTCTCAATAGAGAGGTATAGAGCTACTCCTCCACTCTTCAAAACCATTATCTTAGAGAAGTATTTCTCAAACTCAGCATGGATCAGAATCACATGGAGGGCTTGTCAAAACGTGAATTGTTGGACCTCATGCCCAGTGTTCCCAGTTCAGTAGGCCTGGGTTGGGCCCAAGACTTTAATTTCTACAAGTTTCATCAGTTGCTGCTGATGCTGCTAAATAGGAACCATATTACAAGAATCACTTTCTTAGAATGAGTACAATTAAATAGAGTTATGATACTATTAAATAAAGTGACAGTCAAATAGCATAATAAATTTTAAAGTAAATTTAATGACATATACCAATATACCAATCAATAGTTCTTTCTATGATATTTGTTAATATAATAAATCTTCGTTTTTCTAATATACGAGTAATAAGATAAAAAAATATCTTTTGGGGTGAATAGGGGGTTTTGTATTATAATCTTACAATCAACTTTCATAAGAAAAAGAAAATAACTTTGATACTAAAAATCTTCAGGTATATTGTGGGAAGATCTTCAGGGCCACCTCACCCACTATTTGTAAAACACCAGAATTTCCTTGTTCTACATGTCTAGAACCTTTATAATTCAGCAACCATGGGAGCAGTGATATCAAATAGAATTCTCAGGAGTAAATCAGGGTTTATAACATATGTAGTCATAAACTTATGTATCTTGTATATTTACTTATTCCTCTCTAGAAAGATAATACCAAATGAAAATCTTGAGGAAATGAAAATTCTGGGATGACTTTTGAATATGTTAAACAAATATTCAATATATTTTTATCACTTTGCACATTTTTTTCTTGAAAATTAGTTAAATCAAATTTTAATTTCTCATATTATCCCTCCTCCCCAAATCATTGTGGATTAAAAAAAAAGTTATTTAAAAAAATTCTGAATAAATCAACTATGCTTTTGTAAATACACATTTACATTGGTAAAGGAGCCAACTTAATTTTTAAAATTCAACTTAGATTATTGGATACAAAAACTATAGTGAATATTCAAAACTCTCAGAAAAGTTGTCATTTATTTTACCTGTCATAATCGCCATTACATAAAGCTCTGACTGAGATCTTGAATGCTTGCCAAATAGGATTCAGAGTGTTTTTGACAACTTCTGTTTTATGACAAATTGTAAAACTGTAAAAAAAAGTTTTCAGTTATTTTCATGATTCAGTTATAATATATTGTTTTAATAGTCATTCTTCTGTTTCTTTTTGTGCAGAATACATGTTACCAGTCCCTCTTTTGCTGCTATATCAGTCAATAAAAAGAGATTTGCAGCTTTAAAACTTTAAAGGTTAGCTCATCATAACATAAAACAATGAGATTTCACAATGAGTTTACTAAAAATGATCTGCAAGTTCAATAAATCCTAAAGCTGCATTGTAAATACTCTCTATAAAAATTGTGGTGACAAATTGATACAGTGAAAAGTATCCATGGGTCACTAAGAATATGAAGGTCATCAGTAACCCTGAGAAGGGCAGTTTTGCTGGAGTGCTGGAGACAAAAATCTGGTTGGAATGGGTTTAAGAAAGAGAAGAGAAAATGAGGTAGAGTGTATAAACAACACTTTTGAGCAGTTTAGCTGTAAAGAGAAAAAGAGAAATTGGGGATAGCTTAAAGGGGAAAGATTAGTCAAGTGAAAGGTTTGTTTTTTGTTACTTTTTAATTTTTTTCAAGATGAAAGAAATAACAGCAAGGTTGTATGCTAAAGGAAAAAGTACATTAGAGAGAAAACAATCTGTGATGCATGAAAGAAAGGGGATAAAAGATAGAGCAATGTCCTGAATAAGATGCAAGTGGATGGGATAGAGGAAATCAATGGAGGGGTTGGCCTTGGGAGCACAGATAGTCACTTTGCAGAGCATTCAGGAAGGTCGAGCACAGGGGTAGATGCTGTGATGGGATCTTGAGGAAGTTCTCCAATTGCTTCCATTTTCTTATTAAATAGAAAGCAAGATAACCAGCAGAGAAGGAAGAGGGCAAAAGTGCTAAAGTGTCTGGGAGGGAGGGAAAACTGATGGCTTAAGGAAAGGGAGTAAGATTTCTGGGGAGAGCTAAGGGCCTATTTAAGATTAGCATAATAAATTTATAGTAAGACCACTCAGTATGTGGTTCTTTCTTTCTTTAAACTGTTGACTCTATATACCTAAAGAATCCCTAGACGGAAGAAAGATAGCAATTCAACAATATAAAATAAGGGGTAGAATACATAGAGCCTTAAACTAGGTTTTCTGATTCAAATTCCAGTATTGTTTCCACCAAATCATTCAATCTCCAGACATCAATCAGGTCCTGGAAATGTTTTTGCCTAAATGCAAATTTATGCAGCAGTTACTGAGCTATAAAATGTTTTAAATAATCTTGGTTAGAACAATACCTAAACACAATCTTCACTAAAATCTTAGTCGTCAATTGTTCTAAATTCAAGGGATCCCTCTAATAGTCATTAGCATGAGAGTTATTATATAACTACCATAGTGAACATACTGTAACTAAACCTCATAAGAAAATAATCTCACTTTGAAAGGGCCTTGAGTCAATTTTCTGCTTCACAGGCAAGAAAGCATCTCTCTGCATTAAGAGATAAAATAGAAACATAATATAAATGGATAATGTATGCAATTTAATATTTATGGCATTAGTGCCATACTCTTCCTGGTAGTATCCTCACCTATCTAAAGAAAATCATGTTACTAAATTGACAGAGCTCAAGAGAATATGTGTGTATATAATGTGGTCAAATGCTCTCAAAGTTGAGTCACCCAGAGAAATGTAGGAATCACTGGGGGCAAAAGACATTAAAAGAAAGAAAGAGGATAGAAAAGACTCTAAAAGGTTAATCAACAGCCAACATCATCCTCAATGGTGAAAAACTGAAACCATTTTCACTAAGATCAGGAATAAGACAAAGTAGCCCACTCTCACCACTATTATCCAACATAGTTTTGGAAGTTTTAGCCACAGCAATCAGAGAAGAAAAAGAAATAAAAGGAATCCAAATCAGAAAAGAAGAAGTAAAGCTGTAACTGCTTGCAGATGACATGATACTATACATAGAGAATCCCAATGATGCTACCAGAAAACTACTCGAGCTAATCAATGAATTTGTTAAAGTAGCAGGATACAAAATTAATGCACAGAAATCTCTGGCATTCCTAAACACTAATGATGAAAAATCTGAAAATGAAATTAAGAAAACACTCTCATTTACCATTGCAACAAGAAGAATAAAATATCTAGGAATAAACCTACCTAAGGAAACAAAAGACCTGTATGCAGAAAATTATAAAACACTGATGAAAGAAATTAAAGATGATACAAATAGATGGAGAGATATAGCATGTTCTTGGATTGGAAGAATCCACATTGTGAAAATGACTCTACTACCCAAAGCAATCTACAGATTCAATGCAATCTCTATCAAACTACCACTGGCATTTTTCACAGAACTAGAACAAAAAATTTCACAATTTGTATGGAAACACAAAAGACCCCAAATAGCCAAAGCAATCTTGAGAACGAAAAACGGAGCTGGAGGAATCAGGCTCCCTGACTTCAGACTATACTACAAAGCTACAGTAATCAAGACAGTATGGTACTGGCACAAAAACAGAAAGATAGATCAATGGAACAGGATAGGAAGCCCAGAGATAAACCCACGAACATATGGTCAACTTATCTTTGATAAAGGAGGCAAGAATATACAGTGGAGAAAAGACAGCCTCTTCAATAAGTGGTGCCGGGAAAACTGGACAGGCAGATGTAAAAGTATGAAATTAGAACACTCCCTAACACCATACACAAAAATAAACTAAAAAAAAAAAACTCAAAATGAATTAAAGACCTAAATGTAAGGCCAGACACTATCAAATTCTTAGAGGAAAACATAGGCAGAACACTCTATGACATAAATCACAGCAAGATCCTTTCTGACCCACCTCCTACAGAAATGGAAATAAAACCAAATGGGACCTAATGAAACTTCAAAGCTTTTGCACAGCAAAGGAAACAATAAACAAGACCAAAAGAGAAGCCTCAGAATGGGAGAAAATATTTGCAAATGAAGCAACTGAGAAAGGATTAATCTCCAAAATTTACAAGCAGCTCAAGCAGCTCAATAACAAAAACACAAACAACCCAATCCAAAAATGGGCAGAAGACCTAAATAGACATTTCTCCAAAGAAGATATACAGATTGCCAACAAACGCATGAAAGAATGCTCAACATCATTAATAATTAGAGAAATGCAAATCAAAACTACAATGAGATATCATCTCACACCAGTCAGAATGGCCATTATCAAAAAATCTAGAAAGAATAAATGCTGGAGAGGGTGTGGAGAAAAGGGAACACTCCTGCACTGTTGGTGGGAATGTAAATTGATACAGTCACTATGGAGAACAGTATGGAGATTCCTTAAAAAACTACAAATAGAACTACCATATGACCCAGCAATCCCACTATTGGGCATATACCCTGAGAAAACCATAATTCAAAAAGAGTCATGTACCAAAATGTTCATTGCAGCTCTATTTACAATAACCAGGACATGGAAGCAACCTAAGTGTCCACCAACAGATGAATGGATAAAGAAGATGTGGCACATATACACAATGGAATATTACTCAGCCATGAAAAGAAACGAAATTGAGTTATTTGTAGTGAGGTGGATGGACCTAGAGTCTGTCATACAGAGTGAAGTATGTCAGAAAGAGAAAAACAAATACCATATGCTAACACATCTATATGGAATCTAAGAAAAAAAAAAGGTCATGAAGAACCTACGGGTAAGATGGGAATAAAGACACAGAGCTACTAGAGAATGGACTTGAGGATATGGGGAGGGAGAAGGGTAAGCTCTGACAAAGTTAGAGAGTGGCACGGACATATATACACTACCAAACTTAAAATAGATAGCTAGTGGGAAGCAGCCGCATAGCACTGGAAGATCAGCTTGGTGGTTTGTGACCACCTAGAGGGGGATAGGGAGGGTGGGAGGGAGGGAGATGCAAGAGGGAAGATATATGGGAATATATGTATATGTATAACTGATTCACTTTGTTATAAAGCAGAAACTAACACATCATTGTATAGCAATTATACTCCAATAAAGATGTTATAAAAAATAAAATAAAAAAATAAAAGGTTAATCAAAATATCTAAAGCAAAAGGAAGAAAATTAAGGGAGTTAAGGAGAAATAGGCAGGAGAAAAACAGAGGGAATCAAATGAGAAAAAGCAGAAGTACACAAAAATGGTTAAGAAAAATTCTTAGGGACAAAAGTATGTATATTGTTTTCATAAACAGGCATCTGCCAATCTTCATAACACTACATATTCTTAAAGATTTACAAAGGGACTTTCTCTTCTTCTCTTATATCATATTCTAATATATACCAATCTTTGGTATGGTGATAGATATAGATACCTTGCTATATAGGTATCTAGATAGGTAGGTAGAAGATAGATAGATGATAGATGGATGATAGATAGATAGATAGTAGATTAAATCGATAGAGAGCTAGATAGAAATAAAGCGACCAATGAACCATCTTCAAACTAACATGCTCAATAATCTACTGACTTCTAGGCCTTTTTGCTTACAGTTAAATCAAAATTTCTGTCATATTCCTAGTATTATCAGCAATAGAAATGAAATACATTGAAACTTCTTCTCTTAATAAAGTGACTCACCTTCTTAGTGAGTTACTTGTAAGTGAGGTAGTCATCTGTCTTCTATTAATCATTCTCATTTGTAAAGCATTAGATGTGATATAGACACCAAAATCTCTCTAGTATTCCAGCACTAGTGTAATTAGTGAAAATTCTAACAGGAGTCTGAGGTAGCTCTTTCTACTATTCAGGAGTATTGCTATATAAATATAAATGTGTATGTATATACGTATTACACATAGCATTATAAGAAAAATATTTTTATTAAATAACCTGTTTAAATACCTTAAATGAAGCCAATTACCATAAAACAGTTATTCCAAAGGAAAATTATTACCTAATTATGAATACAGGTCAAATTACTAAATAATGTGAAAGCAAGAAAATAAGAATTTGTAATCATATATTATAATGGATTTTCATTAATGCTTACAGTAGAAATTAAGTTTTACTCTTTCTTATAATATGAGCCTCAACCACTAGGCAACAAGCAATTTCTGAAGTAGCTCCGTGTTCAAATACATCTTAAAAATGAAGATAAAGTCTTTGCAGTTACAAAAACACACATAAAAATTGAGGAGTAAAAGCATTTTTATTCATTCAAAACTCATCAGAACAAAACATATGTATATTAATACATATGCCCTAATATATATATTTGGATCTAGCTGGCAAACTATTTTCTCTGTGTATATGCAAGTGGAAAGTTTTCTGAAATGAGATTCACAAAATTTTAGCAATAGTTATTTTTAAATGATTTGAGATTTTTGGATAAGTTGCACTCAATATTTATATTTTATTTAATCAACAAGTTAATACTATTTTTATAAGCATAATAAATTTTGTAATATATCTCTTACAAGGAGCATTAAATGTATGATAGACTGAAATTCTATAATTGTACAACAAATATTTCTAAGAAAACTAGTAAGAATAAAATAGAAAATTCAGGAAATAAGTCATTCAAACAGGAGGAAACATAAGAACTTTTTAATTCAAGAAAATTTTAACAATCCTTTAGTTTTTTTCCTAACTGTGAAATGACTGGAAAATATGATTATTTCATCCACTGTCCAATATTTTTCACATGGGTAAATTAGTATTCAGATACAAATGCTACTCTAACATTTTTACCACCAAAATAGAAAAGAAGCACGCAAAATCCAACCATATGATACCTCAACAAAAATAACCAACAGTTGCCCAGTAGCTGCATCAGCAAAATTCATACACTATGTTAAGCTTCATTTTATATTGCTCAGTATAATCACTTTAAATAGCAAACTTTCTATTTTTATGTACCATTTTATACTTATTACATAATATTAACATGTTGTATAATTTCATATATAAGTGAAGCAGGTTACTTTTTTTTTTATATTCTATTCTCCTAATTTTAATCTCCAAATGACATTTTCTCTTTAGCTAGTATTTTATTATGCACAGTTAAGGAAAACAGAAGAGGAAACATTATACCATAAGATAATAATAATAATAACAGCTAACATAATTCTTATGTTAGGGAAGCTTCTAGATGATTTTTGTGTAGTAACTCATTTGATACTCTCAACAGCCCTGGGAGATAACTATGATCATAGCCCATTTTACAGATGAGGAAACTGAGTGTCATATGAGTTTAAAAACTTGCCTATGGTCCCACAGCTATTAAGTAGCAGGGTCACGGTTTACACCTAGGCAGCAGGACCTCATTTAACTCATAAATTTAACCACTAAACTTTTTCATTACTACTGACAATACAGTAAGAATCATAGAAGATAACAATAAAATGTATTTCATCGTAGAGTCATATGTATTAAATTATACTCTGTACAATGGAATACTACTCAGACAATAAAAAAGAATGAAAACTTTGCCATTTGCAATAACATGGATGGACTTAGAGGATACTATGCTACGAGAAATAAGTCAGACAGAGAAAGACATATACTGTATGATATTCCTTATATGTGGAATCTAAAAACTACAACAAACTAGTGAATATAACAAAAAAGAAGCAGACCCATGGATATAGAGAACAAACTATTGGTTACCAGTGATGAAAGAGGAGAGAGGAGGAGCAATGTTAGAGTAGGGAAATAAGAGTTACAAACTATTTTGTATAAAATAAGCTACAAGGATATAATACAATACAAGGAATGTAGCCAATATTGTAAAATAATTATAAATGAAGTGCAATCTTTAAAACTTGTGAATCACTATATTGTACACCTGTAACTCATATAATATTGTATATTAACTATACTTCAATAAAAAAATAAAATAAATTATAACTCTATAATACATTTTCAAATCACAAAGAAACCAGTCTAATCATAACTGGTAAAATATTCAAATTACTAGAGGGTAATGAAAAATTTTCCTGAATGTTAGATATCATTGAAAAAACCCTGTAGAATAAAAAGCAACCCCTAAACTCCATATTCTTCTCCAAGAAATTGGCTTACGCGTTCAATTCTATAACAAAATACTTTAGTTTCATAATTTTAGATTTCCACAAACATATAAATCATCCATTCTATTAAGGCAATAATATAATTTTAGGAAAAGTAAAGAGGAAATGTTTCTATGAAGCTGAAAATCATTCATTATAAATATCAAAAAAACATAAAATGCCTATAAAGTTACACATTATTATTGAGAATAAAAAATCAAATCAATTTTTTGATTACCAAAATATTTGTTTATCAATTTAATATGAATATCTGAGAAAAACTGATAAAGTCATAGTTATAATAGCCTTAAAATTCATAAAAGATAAATCTACCTGCCATCTTCATTACTTCGATAAAATACAAGAAAAGGATCTGATTTTCCAAAGAAGTCCTTCTTGTCCAATTTGTTTGCACAAAATTGCATCAGAACAGCATCCTACAAACAAAATTAATAAAATAGCTCAAAACCTGGGTGAAGGAGAGGGAGAAGATGGCGGAAGAGTAAGACATGGAGATCACCTTCCTCCCCACAGATACATCAGAAATACATCTACACGTGGAACAACTCCTACAGAACACCCAATGAATTTTGGCAGAAGACCTCAGACCTCCCAAAAGGCAAGAAACTCCCCCATACCTGGGTAGGGCAAAAGAAAAAAGAATAAACACAGACAAAAGAGTAGGGACAGGGGCTTCCCTGGTGGCGCAGTGGTTGAGAGTCTGCCCACCAATGCAGGGGACATGGGTTCATGCCCTGGTCTGGGAAGATCCCACATGCCGCGGAGCGGCTAGTCCCGTGAGCCATGGCCACTGAGTCTGTGAGTCCGGAGCCTGTGCTCCGCAACTGGAAAGGCCACAACAGTGAGAGACCCACGTATCGCAAAAAAAAAAAAAACAAAAACAGTAGGGACAGGACATGCACCAGTGGAAGGGAGCTGTGAAGGAGGAAAGGTTTCCACACACTAGGAAGCCCCTTCCTGGGCGGAGACTGCGGGTGGTGGAGGGGGGAAGCTTCGGAGCCACGGAGGAGAGCACAGCAACAAGGGTGTGGAGAGAAAAGCGGAGAGATTTCCGCACAGAGGATCGGTGCCAACCAGCACTCACCAGCCCGAGAGGCTTGTCTGCTCACCGCTGGGGCGGGCGGGGGCTGGGAGCTGAGGCTCGGGCTTTGGTCAGATGGCAGGGAGAGGACTGGTGGCGGCAACACAGCCTGAAGGGGTTAGTGCACCACGGCTAGCCGGGAGGGAGTCCAGGAAAATGTCTGGACCTGCCGAAGAGGCAAGAGACTTTTCTTCCCTCTCTGTTTCCTGGTGCGGGAAGACAGGGGATTAAGAGCGCTGCTTAAAGGAGCTCCAGAAATGGGCGCGAGCCATGGCTAACAGCACAGACCCCGGAGACGGGCATGAAATGCTAAGGCCGCTGCTGCTGCCACCAAAAAGCCTGTGTGCAAGCACAGGTCACTTTCCACACCTCCCCTACCGGGAACCTGTGCAGCCCGCCACTGCCAGGGTCCCGTGATCCAGAGAAAACTTCCCCGGGAGAACACATGCGCGCCTCAGGCTGGTACGACGTCATGATGGCCTCTGCCACCGCAGGCTTGCCCCGCACTCCGTGCCCCTCCCTCCCCCTGGCCCAAGTGAGCCAGACCCGTGAATCGCTGCTCCTTTAACCCCGTCCTGTCTGAGTGAAGAACAGATGCCCTCCGGTGACCTACACGCAGAGGCGGGGAAAAATCCAAAGCTGAACCCTGGGAGCTGTGTGAACAAAGAAGAGAAAGGGAAATTTCTCCCAGCAGCCTCAGGAGCAACGGATTAAATCTCCACAATCAACTTGATGTGCCCTGCATCTGTGGAACACCTGAATAGACAATGAATCATCCCAAATTGATGAGGTGGACTTTGGGAGCAAAATACATTACTTTTTCCTCTTTTTGTGAGTGTGTATGTGTATACTTCTGTGTGAGATTTTGTCTGTATAGCTTTGCTTTCACCATTTGTCCTAGGGTTCTGTCTGTCCTTTTGTTGTTGTTGTTTTTACTTAAAAAAATTTTTTTTTCTTAATAATTATTTTTTATTTTAATAACTTTATTTTATTTTATCTTACTTTATTTTATTTTATTTTATCCTCTTTTATTCATTCTTTCTAATTTCTCCCTTTTATTCTGAGCCATGTGGATGAAAGGCTCTTGGTGCTGTACCCAGGAGTCAGTGCTGTGCCTCTGAGGAGGAGGAGCCAACTTCAGGACACTGGTCCACAAGAGATCTCCCAACTCCACGTAATATCAAACGGCGAAAGTCTCCCAGAGATGTCCATCTCAACACCAACGCCCAGCTTCACTCAACAACCAGCAAGCTACAGTGCTGCACACCCTATGCCAAACTACCAGCAAGACAGGAACACAAGGCCACCAATTAGCAGAAAGGCTGCCGAAAATCATAATAAAGCCACAGACACCCCAAAACACATGACTAGATGTGGACTGGCCCACCAGAAAGACAAGATCCAGCCTCATCCACCAGAACACAGGCACTAGGCCTCTCCACCAGGAAGCCTACACAACCCACTGAACCAACTTTAGCCACTGGGGACAGACACCAAAAACAACGGGAACTATGAACCTGCAGCCTGCAAAAAGGAGACCCCAAACACAGTATGATAAGCAAAAGGAGAAGACAGAAAAACACACAGCCTATGAAGGAGCAAGATAAAAACCCACCAGACCTAACAAATGAAGAGGAAAGAGGCAGTCTACCTGAAAAAGAATTCAGAATAATGCTAGTAAAGATGATCCAAAATCTTGGAAACAGAATGGAGAAAATAAAAGAAACATTTAACAAGGACCTAGAAGAACTAAAGAGGAAACAAGCAATGATGAACAACACAATAAGTGAAATTGAAAACAGGCTAGAAGGGATCAAAAGCAGAACAACTGAGGCAAAAGAATGGATAAGAGACCTCGAAGATAAAATAATGGAATAACTACTGCAGAGCAGAATAAAAAAAAAGAGTGAAAAGACCTGAGGACTGTCTCAGAGATCTCTGGGACAACATTAAATGCACCAACATTCGAATTGTAGAGGTCCCAGATGAAGAAGAGAAAAAGAAAGGGACTGAGAAAATATTTGAAGAGATTACAGTTGAAAACTTCCCTAATATGGGAAAGAAAATAGTTAATCAAGTCCAGGAAGCACAGAGAGTCCCATACAGGATAAATCCAAGGAGAAACATGCCAAGACACATATTAAGCAAACTGTCAAAAAGTAAATACAAAGAAAACATATTAAAAGCAGCAAGGTAGGGCTTCCTGGTGGCGCAGTGGTTGAGAGTCCACCTGCTAATGCAGGAGACACGGATTCGTGCCCCGGTCTGGGAGGATCCCACATTCTGTGGACCGGCTGGGCCTGTGAGCCATGGCTGCTGAGACTGGGCGTCCGGAGCCTGTGCTACGCACGGGAGAGTCCACAACAGTGAGAGGCCCGCATACTGGAAAAAAGAAAAAAAGTAGCAAGGTAAAAACAACAAATAACACACAAGGGAATCCCCATAAGGTTAACAGCTGATGTTTCAGCAGAAACTCTGCAAGCCAGAAGGGACTGGCAGGACGTATTTAAAGTGATGAAGGACAAAAACCTAAAACCAAGATTTCTCTACCCAGCAAGGATCTCATTGAGATTTGAGGGAGAAATAAAAACCTTTACAGACAAGCAAAAGCTGAGAGAGTTCAGCACCATGAAACCACCTTTACAACAAATGCTAAAGGAACATCTCTAAGAAGGAAACACAAGAGAAGGAAAAGACCTACAATAATAAGCCCAAAACAATTAAGAAAATGGGAATAGGAACATACATATCGATAATTACTTTAAACATAAATGGATTAAATGCTCCCACCAAAAGACACAGATTGGCTGAATGGATACAAAAACAAGACCCATATATATGCTGTCTACAAGAGACCCACTTTAGACCTAGGGACACATACAGACTGAAAGTGAGGGGATGGAAAAAGATATTCCATGCAAATGGAAATAAGAAGAAAGCTGGAGGGCTTCTGTGGTAGTGCAGTGGTTGAGAGTCTGCCTGCCAATGCAGGGGACATGGGTTCGTGCCCCGGGCCAGGAAGAACCCACATGCTGCGGAGCGGCTGGGCCCATGACCATGGCTGCCGAGCCTGTGCATCCAGAGCCTGTGCTCTGCAACAGGAGAGGCCACAACAGTGAGAGGTGCGCGTACAGCAAAAAAAAAAAAAAAAAAAAAAAAAAGCTGGAGTAGCAATTCTCATATCAGACAAAATAGACTTTAAAATAAAGACTATTAGAAGGGACAAAGAAGGACACTATGTAATGATCAAGGGATCGATCCAAGAAGAATACATAACAATTGTAAATATTTATGCACCCAACATAGGAGCACCTCAATACATAAGGCAAATGCTAACAGCCATAAAAAAGGAAATCAACACTAACAAAATCATATTAGGGGACTTTACCACCCCACTATCACCAACAGACAGATCATCCACAATGAAAATAAATAAGGAAACACAAGCTTTAAGTGATACATTAAACAAGATGGACTTAATTGATATTTATAGGACATTCAATCCAAAAACAACAGAATACACTTTTTTCTCAAGGGCTCATGGAACATTCTCCAGGACAGATCATATCTTGGGTCTCAAATCAAGCCTTGGTAAACTTAAGAAAATTGAAATCATATCAAGTATCTTTTCTGACCATAATGCTATGAGATTAGATATCAATTACAGGAAAAGATCTGTAAAAAATACAAACACTTGGAGGCTAAACAATACATTACTTAATAACGAAGTGATCACTGAAGAAATCAAAGAGGAAATCAAAAAATATGTAGAAACAAATGACAATGGAAACACAACAACCCAAAACCTATGGGATGCAGCAAAAGCAGTTGTAAGAGGGAAGATTATAGCAATAAAATCCTACCTTAAGAAACAGGAAACATCTCAAATAAACAACTTAACCTTGTACCAAAAGCAATTAGAGAAAGAAGAAAAAAAAAAACAAACCCAAAGTTAGCAGAAGGAAAGAAATCATAACGATCAGTTCAGAAATAAATGAAAAAAGAAATGAAGGAAATGATAGCAAAGATCAATAAAACTAAAAGCTGGTTTCTTGAGAAGATAAACAAAATTAATAAAGCATTAGCCAGACTCATCCAGAAAAAAAGGGGGAAGAGTCAAGTGAATAGAATTGGAAATGAAAAAGGAGAAGTAACAACTGACACTGCAGAAATTCAAAAGATCATAAGAGATTACTACAAGCA
The DNA here is from genome assembly GCF_937001465.1 of Orcinus orca. Taxonomy (NCBI): domain Eukaryota; kingdom Metazoa; phylum Chordata; class Mammalia; order Artiodactyla; family Delphinidae; genus Orcinus; species Orcinus orca. Next base: position 28,199,230 of record NC_064569.1, read on the forward strand.
ACTCTATGCCAATAAAATGGACAACCTGGAAGAAATGAACAAATTCTTAGAAATGCACAACCTGCCAATATTGAACCAGGAAGAAACAGAAAATACGAACAGACTGATCACAAACACTGAAATTGAGACTGTGATTAAAAATTTTCCAAGAAACAAAAGCCCAGGACCAGATGGCTTCACAGGCGAATTCTATCAAACATTTAGAGAAGGGCTATCACCTATCCTTCTCAAACTCTTCCAAAATATAGCAGAGGGAAGAAAACTCCCAAACTCATTCTACGAGGCCACCATAATCCTGATACGAAAACCAGACAAAGATGTCACAAAGAAAGAAAACTACAGGCCAATATCACTGATGAACATAGATGCAAAAATCCTCAACAAAATACTAGCAAACAGAATCCAACAGCACATTTAAAGGATCATACACCATGATCAAGTGGGGTTTATTCCAGGAATGCAAGGATTCTTCAATATACGCAAATCAATCAATGTGATACACCATATTAACAAATTGAAGGAGAAAAACCATATGATTAACTCAATAGATGCAGAGAGAGCTTGTGACAAAGTTCAACATTGATTTATGATAAAATCCCTGCAGAAAGTAGGCATAGAGGGAACTTTCCTCAACATAATAAAGGCCATATATGACAAACCCACAGCCAACATCGTCCTCAATGGTGAAAAACTGAAAGCATTTCCACTAAGATCAGGAACAAGACCAGGTTGCCCACTCTCACCACTCTTATTCAAAATAGTTTTGGAAGTTTTAGCAACAGCAATCAGAGAAGAAAAATAAATAAAAGGAATCCAAATCGGAAAAGGAAAAGTAAAGCTGTAACTGTTTGCAGATGACATGACGCTATACATAGAGAATCCCAATAATGCTGCCAGAAAACTACTCGAGCTAATCAATGAATTTGTTAAAGTAGCAGGATACAAAATGAATGCACAGAAATCTGTGGCATTCCTAAACACTAATGATGAAAAATCTGAAAGTGAAATTAAGAAATCACTCCCATTTACCACTGCAACAAAAAGAATAAAATATCTAGGAATAAACCTACCTAAGGAGACAATAGACCTGTATGCAGAAAATTATAAGACACTGATGAAAGATGATACAAATAGATGGAGAGATATACCATGTTTTTGGATTGGAAGAATCCACATTGTGAAAATGACTCTACTACCCAAAACAATCTATAGATTCAATGCAATCCCTATCAAACTACCACTGGCATTTTTCACAGAACTAGAACAAAAAATTTCACAATTTGTATGGAAACACAAAAGACCCCAAATAGCCAAAGCAATCTTGAGAACGAAAAACGGAGCTGGAGGAATCAGGCTCCCTGACTTCAGACTATACTACAAAGCTACAGTAATCAAGACAGTATGGTACTGGCACAAAAACAGAAAGATAGATCAATGGAACAGGGTAGAAAGCCCAGAGATTAATCCACGCACATATGGTCACCTTAACTTTGATAAAGGAGGCAAGGATATACAGTGGAGAAAAGACAGCCTCTTCAATAAGTGGTGCTGGGAAAACTGGACAGGTATATGTAAAAGTATGAGATTAGAACCTCCCTAACACCATACACAATCATAAGCTCAAAATGGATAAAGACCTAAATGTAAGGCCAGACACTATCAAACTCTTAGTGGAAAACATAGGCAGAACACTCTATGACACAAATCACAGCAAGATCCTTTTTTACCCACCTCCTAGAGAAATGGAAATAAAAACAAAAATAAACAAATGGGACCTAATGAAACTTAAAAGATTTTGCACAGCAAAGGAAACCATAAACAAGACCAAAAGACAACCCTCAGAATGGGAGAAAATATTTGCAAATGAAGCAACTGACAAAAGGACTAATATCCAAACTTTACAAGCAGCTCAATAAAAAAAAACAAACAACCCAATCCAAAAATGGGCAGAAGACCTAAATAGACATTTCTCCAAGGAGAATATACAGAGTGCCAACAAACACATGAAAGAATGCTCAACATCATTAATCATTAGAGAAATGCAAATCAAAACTACAATGAGATATCATCTCACACCAGTCAGAATGGCCATCATCAAAACATCTAGAAACAATAAATGCTGGAGAGGGTGTGGAGAAAAGGGAACACTCTTGCACTGCTGGTGGGAATGTAAATTTATACAGTACAGCCACGATGGAAAACAGTATGAAGGTTCCTTAAAAAACTACAAATAGAACTACCATATGACCCAGCAATCCCAGTACTGGGCATATCCCCTGAGAAAACCATAATTCAAAAAGAGTCATGTACCAAAATGTTCATTGCAGCTCTGTTTACAATAGCCAGGACATGGAAGCAACCTAAGTGTCCTTCATTGGATGAATGGATCAAGAAGATGTGGCCCATATATACAATGGAATATTACTCCACCATAAAAAGAAACGAAATTGAATTATTTGTCGTGAGTTGGATGGACCTAGAGTCTGTCATACAGGGTGAAGTAAGTCAGGAAGAGACTTACAGATATATATCTGTTAACAGATATATATGGAATCTAAGGGGGAAAAAAAAGTTCATGAAGATTCTAGGGGTAAGACGGGAATAAAGACACAGACCTACTAGAGAATGTACTTGAGGATATGGGGAGAGGGAAGGGTAAGCTGTGACAAAGTAAGAAAGTGGCATAGACATATATATACTACCAAATGTAAAATAGATAGCTAGTGGGAAGCAGCCGCATGGCACAGGGAGATCAGCTCGGTGCTTTGTGACCACCTAGAGAGGTGGGATAGGGAGGGTGGGAGGGAGGGAGACGCAAGAGGGAAGTGATATGGGAATATATGTATATGTATAACTGATTCACTTTGTTATAAAGCAGAAACTAACACACCATTGTAAAGCAGTTATACTCCAATAAAGATGCTAAAAATAATAACAGGTGAAAAATAACTAGAAACTGCAGATCACAAGCAACTCTTGACAAGAAAACAAATTTTTCCATTTTAATACAAATGGCCAAATGTGGGAAAATTCCAGACAACATAAAATTGTTTTTAAAGGACTATAAGACTAAAAAATTGACTCCTGGAAGTTTTTGTTCTAGTCACAGAACCATTACTTGTTAAAACTGTTCAACATTTCCTGCCCCAGAAAAGTACTATTAAACTGGTTAATTCTATGTACCCAACATTTTATTACAAGATGTCTATTTGTATCTTCAGTTATTCAGGTGCATAGTTTTAGAAATTTTTTTTTAATTTCCTAAGGAAATATTTACTAAGCATTTACTATGTATCTACCATGTATTAGATGTTGAGATTCATTAGATGATTAGATGAAGCAAAAGACAGATCCAGACTGACAATACAGTTTGCTATCTAAAGGGAAATAAAGGTTCCTTCTTAATTATATAAAAGTGTACCACAATTTCTAAATAACTACATTTCAAAATAACATATTATATATTGCTTGAAGTAAAGTAAAGCACTTTCATTTTCACCTGTAATTTAAATCACTTATTTATATATTAATTATTTTGTCAAACCAATCATTTTTATCAATTTATAGACTCAAGCACTCATAACCTACATGATTTACCTTAAAGGTAAACAAGATGAGGTATCATAAATCAAGGAAGTTAAACATTATTCAATGATGATAAGCAATATTTAAAGAGTATAAATTATATAGTAATTTAAAAATTAAAATCAGTATTTTAGATTTGTTTGGTTTTTTAACTGAAAGGAGATGTTAACAATTTTTGAAGCAGGTGGAGGGTCAAAGTAATTCACATTAAATCAAGAAGTCAGTGTTTTAAATATTACTTGGTGAAAATGTTAATTCACCACTTCATTTTTCAGAGTTCAGAAATACTTATTAAGCATCTTCACATATATTAAAATGCCCTTAGGAGAATGTGGTTTTCCAAGAACATGGGAAAAAGACATTGTTCTTTTTTTTTTAAGTGCAAATTTTTTTATTGTTCTTGCCACAGAAATAAATCACTCCTTTAAGACATTTTTCCAAAGCACCTAAAACAAAACACAAATTACCATAAAACATTCTGATGTACTTAAAATACATAGTAGAATCCTGAAATGTGTATATTTCAAATAAATGCTGACTAAAACTTCAAAGAGACTAAATATTATTTAAACATGAATTTTCATATGATCACTGGTAAATGTAACACCAAATTGTAGTTTTTCAAATTATATTTCATAAGGCTTGCAAAATGAATAACTGACTCAAGAGAAAAAATTTCTTTCAATGAACCAAGTGATATAAACTTGGGGAAAATGTTTTTTGTAATTACTCAGGTTAATAACTTAGGAGAGATTCCACCTCTATCAAACACAAAATAAGTCTAATTTCTGGGGAAAAAACAAGCATTTACTACTTCTAGAAATATACAAGCATCATTACAGTTGGTTTTTTTTTTTTAACTCTTATGCTTAATGCCACCCTGAGAGAATTTTAAGACCTTTCTTTAATACTCCACACCAGTGTAACAAACTTCCTATTGAAGAAATCCACTTAAATGTTCAGAGGCATTTCTAACAAATTCAAATCAAACTTGTTTCTCCAGTAATTTTTCCCAACTCAATGAGTGATTCATCATCCACCCAAAGTGCTCAAGGAAGTTGTCCTTGACTCTTCCCTTTCCTGACCTTTTATCCAATCCATCATCAAGCTGCATAATTCTATCTCTAAAAAATTTCTCAAATCTTCAATCCAGCTACACAGGCACCATCTTAGTCCAAGCCAACCTCTTCTCTCACCTGGACATGCACATTGGCATTTATTCCTTTCTCCCTCTTCCACCTATCCAATCCATAGATCCACCTTCTTGGACCTATCCAATCGATTCTCCATTCAGCAGAGAGAGTAATGGACTTAAAACATCAAAGAAATTAATTTTGTTCATAACTTAAAATTACTCAAGGCTTTCCCTTGCATTTAGGATAAACACAGAATCTTTAACATTGTCTACAAAAGCCCAACACCAAACAAACTCTGAGCAGCCTTTTCCACCGTTATCTGGCAAAGTTTTAGCTCAATCATTCCCCCACTCCCATCCCCTTGCTAACTAACACACACCAGGCACACTCTTTCCCTCTTTGGGCCCTATACAAGCTGTGTGCTCTGTTGGAAATCTTACCCTTTGGCTGACAAACCATTACTTGGGTCTAAGCTAAAATGGAATTTTCTCAAAGAGTCCCGGAGTTACCTCCACCCAATATAAATTATGATTCTCCATGGTACTCTCTCATATTTATCACTTAGAACACATCTTGAAATATTTACCTACACAGTCATCTGATTAATGTCCGTCTTTTCCACAAACTACATTTTTTTTAGAGAAAAGGACAAGGGCTGCTTGTTGTTGGTTTTTCTTGCCATTGTATTCCAAGCTTCCTTTCCAGGGACTAGCACGTTATACATTTTGTGAATATTTTTGAATCAATCAATCAGAATGAAAAATATTCTTTGTGGACAATTTCAAGCTACCTTAAAAATACTGAGTGAAGAAACATTTCCAATATGACTTCAAAATTACTTTAATTCTTACTCTAGAATTTGACAAGATATATCACAAAACTTGCATCTGAAATAAACTGTGGTTGAGATAATTAGGATTACCACACTGAAAATACACATTTGTATAAATTTATAATTTAGCCATTTCTCAAATATGGCCCATTTTTAATTCTGCAAAGTAACCATCTGGAGGAGATAATACTGTTGTCTATTAAGTGTGCATAGCATTATGTCTAAGAAAGCAATGTACATACCTTAATTTAAAAATACTCAACTGCTAAACATGTTAACTATCATTTGAGCCTTCAGTGACTCACAATCTTTTTGTTGGTGGAGAGTCTTGCCTCGATGTTGATGGCTGCTGACTGATCAGGGTGGTGGTTGTTGAAGGTTGGGGTGGCTGTAGCGATTTCTTAAAATAAGACAATGAAATTTGCCCCATCAATTGCCTTGTCCTTTCAGGATTGATTTCTCTGTAGCATGCAATGCTGTTTGATAGCATTTAACCCATAGTTAGAACTTCTTTCAAAATCAGAGTCGACCCACTCAAACCCTGCTGTGGCTTTGTCAACTAAGCTTATGTAATACTCTAAACCCTTTGTTGTCCTTTCAACAATCTTCACAACATCTTCACCAGTAGATTCCATCTCAAGAAACCACTTTCATTACTCATCCATAAGATGCAACCTGTCATCCGTTTAAGTCTTATCATGAGATCGCAGCAATTCAGTCACATCTTCAGGCTCCACTTACTCTTCTAATTCTATTGCCATTTCCACAACATCAGCAGTTACTTCCTCCACTGGAGTCTTAAACCCCTCAAAGTCATCCATCTGTGAGTGTTGGAATCAACTTCTTCCAAACTCCTGTTAATGTCGATATTTGGGCTTCTCCCCACGAATGTTCTTAACGTCATCTAGAATGGTGAATCCTTTCCAGAAGGTTTTCAATTGACGTTGCCCAGATCCATCAGAGGAATCACTATCTGTGGCAGCTGTGGCTTTAGGAAATGTATTATTTCTTAACTAACAAGACTTGAAAGTCGAATTTACTCCCTGAGCCTCGGGTTGAAGAATGAGTGTTGTGTTAGCAAGCATGAAAGCAACATCAATCTTGTACATCTCCATCAGAGCTCTTGTGTGACCAGGTGCATTGTCAATGAGCAATAATATTTTTGTTTTTGTTTTGTTTTGTGTTTTTAACTTATTTTTGTATTGGAGTATAATTGCTTTGCAATGTTGTGTTAGTTTCTGCTGTACAATAAAGTGAATCAACTATATGTATACCTATATCCTGTCATTCTTGGACCTCCCTCCCACCCCCCACCCCCATCCCACCCATCTAGGTCGTCACAGAGCACTGAGCTGAGCTTCCTGTGCTTTACAGCATGTTCTCTCTAGCTATCTATTTTAAACATGGTAGTGCATATATGTCAATCCTAGTCTCCCAATTGGTCCTATCCTCCCCTTCCCCCCATGTCCACATGTCTGTTCTCTACGTCTATGTCTCTGTTCCTGCCCTGCAAATAGGTTCAGCTGTACCATTTTTCTAGATTCCACATATATGTGTTAATATACGATATTTGGGGTTTTTTTCTGGCTTACTTCACTCTGTATGACAGACTCTAGGTCCATCTATGTCTCTACAAATGACCTGATTTAATTCCTTTTTATGGCTGAGTAATATTCCATTGTATATATGTGCTGCATCTTCTTTACCCATTCATCTGTTGTTGGACATTTAGGTTTTTTCCATGTCCTGGCTATTGTAAATAGTGCTGCAGTGAACACTGGGGTAGATGTCTCTATTTGAATTATGGTTTTCTCAGAGTATATGCCCAGTAGTGGGATTGCTGGGTCATATGGTAGTTCTATTTTTAGTTTTCTAAGGAATCTCCATACTGTTCTTCATAGTGGCTGTATCAATTTACATTCTCACCAACAGTGCAGGAGGGTTCCCTTTTCTCCACACCCTCTCCAGCATTTATTACTTCTAGATTTTTTGATGATGACCATCTGACCAGTGTAATACCTCATTGTAGTTTTGATTTGCATTTCTCTAATAATAATCAGTGATGAGCATCTTTTCATGTTCCTCTTGGCCATCTGTATGTCTTCTTTGGTGAAATGTCTATTTAGGTCTTCCGCCTAATTTTTAATTGGGTTGTTTGTTTTTTTGATATTGAGCTCCACGAGCTGTTTGTATATTTTGGAGATTAATCCTTTGTCTGTTGCTTTGTTTGTAAATATTTTCTCCCACTCTGAGGGTTGCCTTTTCGTCTTGTTTATGGTTTCCTTTTCTGTGCAAAAGCTTTTAAGTTTAATTAGGTCCCTTTTGTTTTTGTTTTTATTTTCATTACTCTAGGAGGTGGGTCAAAAAAGATCTCACTGTGGTTTATGTCAAAGAGTGATTTTCCTCTAAGTGTTTTATAGTGTCCGGTCTTACATTTAGGTCTTTAATCCATTTCGAGTTTATTTTTGTGTATGCTGTTAGGCAGTGTTCTAATTTCTTTCTTTTACATGTAGCTGTCCACTTTTCTCAGCACTGCTTATTAAAGAGGCTGTCTTTTCTCCATTGTATGTTCTTGCCTCCTTTGTCATAAATTAGGTGACCATATGTGCGTGGGCTTATCTCTGGACTTTCTATCCTGTACCATTGATCTATATTTCTGTTACTGTGCCAGTACCATACAGTCTTATTTACTGTAGCTTTGTAGTAATATTTTGAAAGGAATCATTTTTCTCTGAGCAGTAGGTCTCACCAGTGGGCTTAAAATATTCAGTAAACCATGCTGTAAACATGTGATATAATCCAGGCTTTGTTGTTCCATTTATACAGCACAGGCAGAGCAAATTTAACATAATTCTCAGCAGCCCAAGGATTTTCTAAATGGTAAATAAACATTGGCTCTGATTTCTCCTCTCTAGCCATGAAAGTCCTAGATTGTGTCTCCTTCCAATATAAGGCTATTTCATGTACATTTAAAACCTGTTATCTAGTGCAGTGATCTTCACTAATTATCTTAGTTGGCACATCTGGATAACTTGCTGCAACTTCGCTATATATAAGCACCTGCTGATTCACCTGTACTACTTTTATGTTATGGACAGAGTTTCTTTCCTTAAACCTCATGAACCAACCTCTGCTAGCTTTGAACTTTTCTTCTGCAGCTTCCTCACCTCTCTTAGCCTTCATAGGATTTAAGAGAGCTAGGGCCCTCCTCTGGATTAGGCTTTGGCTTAAGGGAATGTTGTGGCTGGTTTGATCTTCTATCCAGACCATTACAACTTTCTCCATATCAGCAATAAGGATGTTTTGCTTTCTTATCATATGTGTGTCCACTGGAGTGGAATGTGAAATTTTCTTCAAGAACTTTTCCTTTGCCTTCACAACCTTGACTAACTGTTTGGCCCAAGAGGCCTAGCTTTCAGCCTATCTCAGCTTGGCTTTTGACATGCCTTTCTCAGTAAGCTTAATCGTTTCTAGCTTTTGATTTAAAGTGAGAGATGTGTGAATATTCCTTTCACTTAAATGCTTAGAGGCCATTGTAGAGATATTAATTGGCCTAATTTCTATATTGCTGCATTTCAGAGGATAAGGATGTCTGAGCAGAGGGAAAGAGACAGGGGACTGGCCAGTTGGTGGAACAGTCAGCACACACACATTTATTAATTTTGTGGTGCCCAAACACAATTGCAATAGTAACATGAAAGATCACTGATCACAGATCACCATAACAAATGTAATAATAATGAAAAAATTTGATAGTGTACAAAAATTAGCAAAATGTGACACAAAGACTAGAAGTGAGCAATGCTGTTGGAATAATGGTGCTGATAGGCTTCTTCACCAGAGGGCTGCCACAGGCCTTCAATTTGTAAAACATGCAATATATGTGAAGCACAATAAAATGAGGTATGCCTGTATAAAGACTTTTAGCTGTTGACAAATGCAGAAATTAAAGCTCCAAAAAATTTCACTCAGCTGAATAGTGAAAGAGATAATACTGAAATTTAGGTGTCCTGATTCCAAAGTTTATGCTCAAGCTAACAAATGGTAATGTGTTTTCAAGAAAATAAGTGTCAATTTGTATAATGTCAAATTGAAATAAAATTACTTCATTCCAAATTCTAAGTGATAATGTATGATATTTTTAAAGTACCATAAAATGCACATTTAAAAGGCATTGTCTGAAGTTAACTATGATCATTGCTTTGAACACACTTGTCTCTTCTACGATACTAGCATAATAATATTATTTCAATGATTATTTTAATTATGTTGATTATCAGTGTCTGTAGCTAAGAATCAGAACGTAGCATACATAAGTGAAGTTAGATCAAGATTCTAAACAATTTAAAAATATTAGATATATAATTTCTAAGTGTGAGAAATATGTAAATAATATTAATATGATTAATAAGTAATATTAAAAGATAATTCCAGATGTTTTTAAAACTTCATTATTATAAAGAACAGTGAAAATGCCTCTGGATCACTAAGTAACATATTCTACTTCATTTGCATGGAAGCTTTATAATTTTCTTGTTCCTCCAGGCAGAACAACAGAATGAAAGCAGAAGATGTTTAAGATGCAGCCTGGCAATACTCAATCTATGACCTTGATATCTTGGTTCTATTTGGAATTAGAACTCATAATAATTTCTTCATTAGCATATGTATACAAAATAATCTTAATATCAAGATTTTGACAGAATAGCATGTTAATGTCACAATAAAGAACATGCATCTTACTGACCCTGAACTTCTTTTTCTCTTTCCTTCCTCATTATACAACACAGATTACCATATACATATACAAATTCAGAGGCGAGAAGTATGAAAGATGATTAGATCACCAAATCACAACTAAAAATAGCAGTTTTCTAAGATTAATGAATATGCACTCTATGTCACTATACTTTTAGCTGGAGTGGTAGCTGGTTATTTCTACAAATGTGAGCTTCCCAAGCTAAGAAAACATGAGACCATATATGAATATTGAATTTATTCAATTAGAAATACAGAAAAACAAGTATGTTACACAAAATGGTTACAGTCAAGTGACTAGAAATATTCCTTCAGGATCACACATAAAATCTTCAAATTTTTGCAAGAACTGAATTGGTTGATACAATTGACAATTCCTTATATTAATGCCCCCCCAAATGATATTACCATTAGGTTTTATTTTAATAATTTCTATTCATTAAAAAGACTGTTAAAATAAATGATTATCCTATTTGGACTATAGAATGTAGTCTCTCTGGTTAAAGTACTAAGTATCTAAAATGATATTTTACGAATTTAGAATTATATAATGTAGTTTTAATTATCTTTTGCTAAAACTACTCAAGAAAAATCATTTAAGTATAGTTTGAGAATTATCATTTCAAAGAAGTATTGGAAATACTTTTTCATTCAAAGAAATATTTACTTACTCTGCAACAGTTTAATTCCTCTGCTGTGAGGATGATTGTACCACATTTCTTCCCTGGAATTCCTCTAAAACAACAAAAAGCATACTTAAATACAGTGATATTTTATATTAATAGTATATAATATAAATGAATATTAAATATATATTTTATTTTTATATAACCAAACAAAAAGCATACTAATAGGTGGGCTCTAACAAAATATATTCCTAGTTTCAAATTTGAGTTTATCCTATAGATCCACATTTATTGATAAAGCTAAACTTTGAGCACTTTCAACATGTCAGTCCTTTGCCCAAGAATCTTCAATAGCTTCACACTGTCTATCATATATAATATAATATAATGTAGTATCTATAATATAAAATATTCTCCCATGACTTCTAAGATTTCTATTATGTGATTAAAACGTATTCCTAATCTTGGTTTTCAATATTTCTTTCTTCTTTCATCAACATGGTTATTTATTTGGGCTTATTTTTGCTCTGTGCCAATTCCCACACCTTGGCATACCATAGTGTGTTAAACTCTTCCCTATTCTGCCCCAAACTTTCTACATCCCCAGAGGAAGTTTTACTTGTTCCAGGAACTCTTATCCCAGTCAACCTTACACAAAACTTGGCCTTTTCTGTGCTCCTATTGACATTAAAGTCAGTACTACAGGTTTAGCATTTAATTATTACTAAATTGTTACAAGCACATATTTTTTACCCTTCTTTCCCCAAGTTGATTATAAGCTCTATAAGAGCAAAATTCATGTTATAAACCTCTTGTAAACCGACAGATTTAAATATCTATACATAACAGGCACTCAGTATATTAGGAAAACATATAATACGTAAGCAAAATTAAGCAAAGCAAAACTTCCACCCAATTTTCTTTCTAAACGTCTATGCAATATTTATGCTCATATAGCTTCCAGCTGACACCAAGAGCAAAGTGCACTAGGATAATGCAAGGTATGTGCATGGTTTCCTGCTTTACCTGAGGGAATACAGAGACAAGTCCAAGAGAAGCTTCCAAAGAGTAATCCTAATGCTCTAAAGGTATACTTCATGCTTCTTTTGTCCTATCACTAATCATAGCTCAGACTCTTCTGTTTTTCCTAGGAACTACAAATTGTGGAATTAGAGCCAAACAAGTGTTTTTGTCCTCAAGAATATGATTCAACTCCAATAATCTATGCCAGTTTGTATGTGACATTTTCTCCAGGTCTTTATGACTAAGAGATCAATTAATTTATCTTTGCATGTTTTTTTCATAGAATATTAAACACATCTTTTTTTAATGCAAGACAAAATTTAATAAGTGGATAAGCATTTAGTAGACTGGTCACAATAAAAAAGAAGATTCTTACTGAAATAAAAATGGGGTGCAATTTTACATGTCTTAAGTTATCAGTCATTGAAAGAGATGACGCTCTCCAGTACCGGTTGTGTTGAGAGAACTTGCATATGCACCAACTGCAGGTGGCAATGCAGATAATAACTGTCATTTGAAGAAAATACATACATCATTTTTAGCATCCCTCCATTGTCAGTAATCAGTTAATTTTTCTAATCCAGCTGTACTTTTTCCTTCTTTTTTTCTATTTGTGAATCACAAGATTTACACTCTCAGCATTACAGCAAGCTAAAACACCCTGACTGAGCATCTACCTGAAAATAATTTAAAATACTGAATAAAATTTGCAAAAAGTATTTATAAATGCTCCGATAACCTGGCAAGAAAAGTAAGAACCAATTAGAAACTGAAGATGGAAAGCCAGAAAGAAAAACAGAGGTAAACCCTGGAGAGTTTAATCTTGGACTTTTTTTTTAATAGGTTTTTATTGGAGTATAATTGCTTCACAATACTGCATTAGTTTCTGTTGTACAACAAAGTGAATCAGCCATATGGATACATATATCCTCATAACCCCTCCCACTTGAGCCTCCCTCCCACCATCCCTATCCCACATCTCTAGGTCATTGCAAAGCACCAAGCTGATCTCCCTGTGCTATGCTGCTGCTTCCCACTAGCTAACCATTCTACCTTCAGTAGTGTATATATGTCAATGCTACTCTCACTTCACTGCAGCTTCCCCCTCCACCTACTGTGTTCCCAAGTTCTTTCTCTATGTCTACATCTTTATTCCTGCCCTGCCACTAGGTTCATCAGTACCATTTTTTTGGTTTGTTTTTTAGATTCTATATATATATGTGTTAGCATACAGTACTTGTTTTTCTCTTTCTGACTTCACTCTGTATGACAGACTCCAGGTCCATCCACCTCACTACAAACAACTCAGTTTTGTTTCTTTTTATGGCTGAGTAATATTCCATTGCATATATGTGCCACATCTTCATTATCCATTCATCTGTCTGTCAATGGACATTTAGGTTGGTTCCATGTCCTGGCTATTGTAAATAGAGCTGCAGTGAACATTGTGGTACATGTCCCTCTTTGAATTATGGTTTTCTCATGGTATTTGCCCAGTAGTGGGATTGCTGGATCATATGGTAGTTCTATTTTTAGCTTTTTAAGGAACTTCCATACTGTTCTCCATAATGGTTGTATTAATTTATGGCTCCTTAGAGCATAAAGATGAGAGACCAAAAAAAAAAACAAAAATGTGAGGGAGTACTCACAAGGTGGAGAATTCAATAAATAAACATCTAATAGCATAAAGCTTAGATCACAATGACTATATTGCCTGAATGTAGCATAAATTAGATATAAACATTTACTTTGGAGGGACCCACAAAATAAATCCATGCCTTAAAATGTGGTGATTAATGAAAGAGAAAAAAATGTATCCTAATAATAGAGAACCTTAACCAGGCTTGCTGCCTTAATTTTAACTACCTAGGCAATTACAAACTTCAAACCAAGAATTCAGCTTAATTCAAGTGATCACAGTTAGTTGGTAAGTACAAAATCTCTCTGGAAGAATTTGCCTTCAAACTAAATCTCAAAATACTATCACATTAAAAGTTTAAAAATATGTATGAGCTTATTCTAAAATATCTCAAAACCCTAAAGAAAAAATGTACCATGTTTTAAAGTCTCCAGAAAAAGCAGGCTGCAGAATCTAACACAGACGTAGAACCCTAAAAATATTATGCATAATATACACAATGTAAGTATGCATAATATACATAATATATAGAGAAGAATGGAAATATGAGGAACTAGCAAAGAACTATAAAATAATCAAGAATATATGGAGAAAAAAATAGGACTTCTAGAAATAATGTAGAGACTGTAGATGGATTTAACAGTAGATTATACATAGCAGAAGAATTAGTGAACTGAAAGATGGATATAAAGAATTTATCACTAATGCAGCATGGAGAGGCTGATATGGGAAAAATTGCAAAGAGGTTTAGTGACATGGAGGGAAAAGGTAAAAGTTTTAATGTACATCTAAGCAGAGGTCCAGAAGGAGAAGAAAAAATGAATAGAGGAGATGCAATATTTGAAGAGAGAATGGCCAGGAAACTGCTAGAACTGTTGAGAAACATCAATTTCCAGATTCAAAAAGTCCAATGAATTTCAAGCAGTATAAATAAAAGTACATTTATACCTACACACATATTAAGGACATGTCAAAACACCAGAGCTAAAATGGCATATTTTCAAAGCAGCCAGAGAGAAAAGACAGATGACCTACAAAGATAAGAATGTTAAATTAAGAGCTGACTACTCAGAAGGAACATTGGAAGCTATAAGACAATTGAAAAAATATCTTGAATGATTTTGAAAGAAAATAACTATCACTCTAGGATTTTATATAGTATATCTCTTTTAAGAACAAGTATGAACTACAGGTATTTTTAAACAAAAGAGAATTGAGTGAATTTACAGCCAAGCACATTTTCTTGAGGAATTTCTAAAGGATGGACTTCAAACTTACGAAGAATGATCAAACATGAGATGAATGGAGAAACAATAAGGGAAGTGGTAAATATGAAAAACCTTAATAAATATTGACTTAAAATCTTAATATTATTGATAAGAAAATCAATAATAGTAATGTTATAAACTAAAATAAAAAATACAAATAATAATGATAGCATTGATCAGGAGGGTGAGAATTTAAGTTAAAATCTTAAAGATTTTAAGGAAGAAAGTAAAAGAGTCTTTAAAGTAAATAGAATTTGATAAATTAGGTAAATTTAGAAATTCCTAGGAAACTACAATTTTTAAGGACTTTGTAATCTAAAGGTTAGAAAAGAAAGATTGTGAAATGGTGTTTTAAAAATATAACCAATTCAAAAGAAACTAAAGAAAAAAAAGTGTGAAGCACATGAGAAGCACTAAATAAGTGATCGAAATAAATCCAGAGCAACAGTTACAAAAGTACATGTTAATGAACTAAACGCTACAGATTAGAAACAAAGACTGTCATTCTGTATAAAAAATAAAATTCATACATAGCTATTTACAACAGACATTAGAATTTAAGAATTTAGAATATTCAAAAGAAAAGAATGGAAAGATACACTAAAGGAAAAAAAAAAAAACTAACCCTAATGAAAACCAGTGTACCTACATTAATAGCAAACATGTAAATTTTAAATTTAAAAAAGACTGCCAGAAATCATTACTGTGTAATAATAAAAGGTTCAATTAATTAGGAAGATACAATAATCTCAATACTATATGCATCTAACATTGTAGTTCCAAAATATATAAAGAACTAACCATACAACAAAAGGACAGATACATCATTATGTTGAGCAACTTTAACCTGGTAAGTACCACATTGGTCAGTGATCAATGTTAACAATCACCAGTGATAAGTCACACTGATATCATGTACCACTGATATGATGTAATAAGAAGGGCATTTCACCACCGTAGTCTTCCCCTCCAAACCTGTAACACCAATCTAAGCATGAGAAAAATATCAAACAACCCCAATTTGAAGAACGTTCTACAAAATATCTGACTAGTACTTCTCAAAACGGCCAAAGTCATCCAAATCATGGAAGGACTTAAAAATTGTCACAAAACAGAGGATACTAGAAGATAGGATGACTAAATGCAAAGAGGTATCCTGAAGTGAATTCTGATATAGAAAAATGACAGTAGTGGAAAAACAAGTGAAATTCAAGTAAAGTCTGTAGTTTAGTAGTTGTATCAACATTGTTATCCTAGTTTTTTCAAATATACCATGTTAACCTAAGATATTAATGTTAGAGGAAACTGGGTGAGGGATATACAAAATTCTCTGTAGGATTTTCACAATTTTTCTGTAAATCTAAAGTTCTTATTAAAAACAAGGCAAGGCATAAAAAGACAAAGACAAGCTGAGTAACTATTCTAGGTTAAAAGAGACTAAAAATTAGGACAACTAAATTCAATGTAAAATTTTTGATTAAGTTTTAGACTGGGGATATAGAGCTATAAAAATTGGGACAACTTTTGAAATTTGAATATGGAGTGTGGATTAGATAACTTCATTGTAAAGTTTCCTAATTTTGATTATCATATTGTGATTCTGTAAGAGAACACCCTTATTAAGAAATACACATTCACTTTGTTTATGGTTTCCTTTGCTGTTCAAAAGCTTTAAAGTTTAATTAGGTCCCATTTGTTTACTTTTATTTTCATTACTCTAGGACAGGGGTCTCCGACCCCCAGGCTGTGGGCTGGTACTGGCCCGTGGCCTGTTAGGAACCAGGCCCCACAGCAAGGGGAGAGTAGTGGGTGAGAGACTGAAGCTTCATCTGCCCTACCCATCACTCCCCATTGCTTGCATTAGAGCCTGAACCATCACCCCCACTGTCCATGGAAAAACTGTCTTCCAGGAAACCGGCACCTGGTGCCAAAAAGGTTGGGGATGGCTGCTCTAAGAGGTGTATCAAAGAAAGAAAACGAAGTGACTGACAAGAGATTAATCTCCAAATATACAAACAGCTCATGCAGCTCAATATCAAATAAACAAACAGCCCAATCAAAATTGGGTGGAGGGGCTTCCCTGGTGGCGCAGTGGTTGAGAGTCCACCTGCTGATGCAGGGGACACGGGTTCGTGCCCTGGTCCGGGAAGATCCCACATGCCTCGGAGCAGCTAGGCCTGTGAGCCATGGCCACTGAGTCTGCGTGTCCGGAGCCTGTGCTCCACAACGGGAGAGGCCACAACAGTGAGAGGCTCGCATACAGAAAAAAAAAAAAAAAAATTGGGTGGAAGATCTACACATTTCTGCAAAGAAGACATACAGATGGCCAAAAAGCACATGAAAAGATGCTCTACATCACTAATTATTAGAGAAATGCAAATCAAAATTACAGTTAGGTATCACCTCACACCAGTTAGAATGGCCACCACCAAAAAATCTATAAACAATAAATGCTAGAGAGGGTGTGGAGAAAAGGAAACCCTCTTACACTGTTGGTAGGAATGCAAATTGGTAGAGTCACTATGGAGAACAGTATGGAGGGTCCTTAAAAAAGTAAAAATAGAGCTACCATATGATCCAACAATCCCAGTCCTTGGGCATATATCTGGAGAAGACCATAATTTGAAAAGATACATGCACCCCAATGTTCATTGCAGGACTATTTACAATAGCCAAGACATGGAAGCAACCTAAATGTCCATCAATGGATGAGTGGATAAAGAAGGTGTGGTACATATATACAGTGGAATATTAGCCATAAAAAAGAATGAAATAATGCCATTTGTAGCACCATGGATGGACCTACAGGTTGTCATACTGAGTGAAGTAGGTCAGACAAAGACAAATATCATAATATCACCTATATGTGGAATATAAAAAATGGTACAAATGGACTTATTTATAAAACAGAAATAGAGTCAAATATGTAGAAAAAAGCATATGGTTACGAAGGGGGAAAAAGGGGGGAGGGATAAATTGGTAGATTGGGATTGACATATGCACACTACTGTATATATAACACAACTATTAAGAACCTGCTGTATAGCACAGGGAACTCTACTCAATACTCTGTAATAGAAATGTATATGGGAAAAGAATCTAAAAAAGAGTGGAGATATATATATATATATATATATATATATATATATATATATTAACTGATTCACTTTGCTGTACAGCAGAAACTAACACAATGTTGTAAATCAACTATACTCCAATAAAAATTAATGTTAAAAAAAGAAATACACACTCAAGTATGTAGAGGAAAGGGGGCACAATGTCTCTGACAGCGTTTCCAAATTACTCTCAGATGGTTCTGAAAAAAATATAAAACTGGAATATGAGAGTGGTGGATGAGAGGGAGGGAAGTGGGAAAAAAAATGATAAAGCAATATGACAAAGTTAACATCTGTTGAAAGTAAACATTCTGGGTAAAGGGCATAAAAGAGTTTCTGGTAATAATCTAGTAAATATTCTGTACAATTGAAATTATATCAAAATAGAAATTTACCCCTCAAACCAATTTTGAAAAGTTTCCTATAATTGTATTCTCCTATTTTTGTGTCACAGAGAAAGAATAATAGAACCCATCCCCCAAACAAAGATATTATTCGAGTATTATTAGAAATGAGTAATCCTTTCCAGAACTGAGCACATGAAGAAAAAATGGCCTCTGAGAGACTGGGTGGTTTGTTTTGGTTTGATTTGGTTTGTTTTGCCTTTTGTTGATTGTTACAGTTGAGTTTTTTCCTAACTGTAATATTTTTACATATCTCTTACTACTTCTCAATTACCACTTCTCCACTGCCTTTAGTAACTTCATATTTTTACACTGTTGCTCGGCTTACTGCAGTTTTCTTATTCCTAACTGATCTCAGGCTGCTATGCCCTTAATTTATGCACTCCATTAATAGAAATTGATCTGATTATGAATTCCAATCATGAAGCCTTCCATTTTCTAGTGGCTCTATATAGGTCCTACAATAATTTCAAACATTAATTACAACACAATAATCATCATAAAATGCAGCCACTGTTAAGTCTCTTATTTCATCTTTTCTGCCACTTATCAATAGGGCCACCCTTTTAGATCCTGAAATCATAACAGATGTTTTATTTCACTCTGACTTCACCTGTAAAACTCACTCTACCAACAAGTCAAGGACCATCTTTCGTCTCAGTGATTTCTACTTTTTTTTTTTTGCAGGGGAGGGAGTGCCACATGGCTTCTGGGATCTTACTTCCCTCACCACGGATTAAACCCACACCCTCAGCAGTGAAAGAGCATAGTCCTAACCACTAGACTGCCATGGAATTCCCTCAAAATTTGTTTTAACTTATGGAACATTTACTAAGATTGACCACATACTATGTCATAGAACATTTAGTAAAATACATCACATTTATCAACAAAAATATTTGAGTCTGAGATTAATGACAAAAGGCAATTTTTACATTTCTGAAACCTCAATTATCAAAAAAAAAAGAAATAATAGGATATTTAGAATTGCACAATAATAAAGATAACACCTTTACTAATCAGATGGTATTAGTTTAGTATTTTGTATGCAAATATATGAACAAAATGGTATTAAACAAAAATCCAGCAGTGTAATAAAAAAGATAATATATCAATACAATAATAGTAGGAAACGTCAATACTCTACTTTCACAATATAGAACTGAACAGAAGATCAATAAAGAAATAGAGGACCTGAACAATACTACAGACCAACTGCACCTAACAGACATTTACAGCACAGTCCACCCAACAACCACAGAACACACATTCTTCTCAAGTGTACACAGAACATTCTCCAGGAGAGGCCACATGTTAAACCACAAAACAAATCTTAACAAATTTAAGAAGCTTGAAATTCTATAAAGTATATTTTCCAATAACACTGGAAAAAACTTAGAAATAACTAGTGGAAGAAAAATTAGCAAATACACAAATTATGTAGAAATTAAACAGCACACTCTTAAACAACCAATGGGTCAAAGAAAAAGTCACAAGAGAAATTGGAAAATACCTTGAAACAAATGAAAATGAAAACACAACATACCAAAACATATGGGATGCAGTGAAAGCAGTGCCAAGAGGGAAGTTTACAGTTGAAAATGCATGTATTAAAAAAAGTAAAAAAAGACTATAAATCAACAACCTAACTTTATACCTCAAAGAACTAAAAAAACAAAAACAAAAAACCCAAAAAAGCACAAGAAAAAAGTAAACTCAAAGCTAGCAGAAGGAAATAAATAATAAAGATTGGAGCAGAAATAAAGGAAACAGAATATAAAAATACCAAAAATTCAATAAAAGAGTTGACTTTTTAAAGAGATCAACAAAATTGAAAAGCCCTTCATGAGACTAAGAAAAAAAGAGAAAACTCAAATAAATAAAATCAGAAACAAAAGAAGGGCCATTACAACAAATGCCACAGATATAAAAAAAGATTTTAAGAGAATACTATGAATAATTTTAGGCCAACAAACTGGATAGCCCAAAATAAATGTATAAATTCCTAGAAACACATGATTTGCCAAGATTGAATCATGAAGAAATGCAAAATCTGAACAGACCAATAACTAGTAAGGAGACTAAATCAGTAACCAAACACCTGTCAGCAAAAAAAGGCCTAGGATCAAATGGCTTCACTGAAGAATTCTCTCAAACATTTAAAGATGAATTAACATTAATTTTCCTAAAACTCTTCCAATAAATTGAAAAGGGTTTTGGGGGGGGCATTTCCAAGTTCATTCTATAAAGCCAGCATTATCCTGATACCAAAATCAGACAAAGACAACACAAGAAAACTACAGACCACTATCCCTGATGAATATTAATGCAAAAATCCTAAGCAAAACACAAGCAAACTGAATTCAACAGCACATCAATAGGATTATACACCATGACCAAGTGCGATTTATTCCTGGAATGCCAGGATGGCTCAGGCATTAAAATAAATTTAATATATCACAGTAACAGAATAAAAACAAAACCATGTGATTATCTCAATTGATGCAGAAAAAGCATTTGACAAGATTCAACACTCTTTCATGATAAAAACACTCAGCAAACTAGGAATAAAAGGTAATTACATCAACATAATAATAACCATTTATGAAAAGCACACAAGTAACTTCATACACAATGATAAAAGATTGAAAGCTTTTCCTCTAAGATCATGAAAAGGAAAGATACCCACCCTGGCTACCTCTATTCAACACCACAATGGAAGTTCTAGCCAGAGCAATTAGGGGAAAAAAAAAAAAGTAAAAGGTATCCAAATTGAAAAGGAAGAAGTAAAACTACTTCTGTTTGCAAATGACATAATCTTATATGCACAAAGCCCTAAAGAGTAGACATTAAAAAAAAATCTGTTAGAACTAATAAACAACTATAGCAAAGTTGCAGGATAAAAAGTCAACATAAAAATAAATTGCATTTAAAAAAAAAAGAAAAAACTAAGTTGTGTTTCTATATACTAATAATGAACAAACCAAAAAACAAATTAAGAAAAATTCAATTTACAATAGCATTAAAATAATTTAAAAATTAAGAATAAAAGTTACCAAGGAGGTGAAAGACTTTTACACTGAAAACTATAAAACATTGCTGGAAGAAATTAAGGAAGACACATAAACAGAAATATATTCTGTGTTCATGGCTTGCAAGAGACATGTTAAGATTTTCATACAACCAAAGCAATCTACAGATTCAACATAATCTCTATCAAAATCCCACTGGAAAATTTTTAAAGAAATAAACTGTAAAATTCATCCAAAAATTCATGAAATCTCAAGGGACTTCGAATAGCCAAAACAATTTTGAAAAAGAACAAAGTTAGAGGACTCACATTTCCTGATTCCAAAACATATTACAAAACTATAGTAATCAAAACAATATGGTACTGGCATAACAACTGACAAATAGGCATATGAAATACAACAGAAATCTGAGAAATAAACCCTAACATATATGGTCAAGTGATCTTCAAAAAGTATCCCAACCAATGACATTCAATGATGGAAGTACACTTTCTACAACAAATAGTGTGGGGAAAACTGTATAACCTCATAGAAAAGAATGAAGTTGGACCTTTATTTT
This sequence comes from Orcinus orca, assembly GCF_937001465.1. Classification (NCBI taxonomy): domain Eukaryota; kingdom Metazoa; phylum Chordata; class Mammalia; order Artiodactyla; family Delphinidae; genus Orcinus; species Orcinus orca. The sequence continues at coordinate 28,221,208 of NC_064569.1, forward strand.
ACACCATGCATAAAAATCAACTCAAAATAGATTAAAGACTTAAACAAAAGGCCTAAAATTATAAAACATAGAGAAAAACATAGGGGAAAAACTTCATGACATTGGTCTTGACTGATTTCTTGGACATGACACAAAAGTACACCAAAAATAGACAAATGGGATTACATCAAACCTAAGAAGCTTTGTAACTCATAGAACATAATAAATAGAGTGAAAAAGGCAACCTATGGGATGGAATGATGTATTTGCAAATCATACATCTAATAAAGGATTAATATCCAGGGTATGTGATAAAGGTTAATATAAACAAGTCTACAACCCAATGGAAAAAAATAACATACCCTGATTCAAAAGGGGGAAAACGGAGAAGTGTGGCCAAGATGGCAGAGTAGGAAGACCCTGAGCTCACCTCCTCCCATGGGCACACCAAAATTACAACTATTTACAAAGCAACTATCTACGAGAATAACCTGATACTAGCAAAAATGATTTTCCACAACTAAAGATATAAAGAGAGAACCACAATAAGATGGATATGAAGGGCAAAGACACAGCATAGTCAAGACACATACATACCACTGTGCATGTGACTCGCAGATGGGAAAATAATCACAACTGCAGAGGTTCTTCCCAAGGAGTGAGTGGTCTAACCCCTACATAAGGCTCCCAACCCAGGGGTCGTACACTGGGAAGACAAGCTCCCAGAATGTCTGGCTTTGAAGGCCAACAGGGCTAGAATATGGGAGAGTCAGAGGGCTGTAGGAAACAAGAGACTCTTAAAGGGTAAGTGCAAAATCTCACAAGGTCCAAGTCCCAGCACAAAGGCAATAATTTGAAAGGAACCTAGGTCAGATCCATTTGCTGATCTTGGAGACCGTCCCAGAGAGGCAGCAGGCAAATGCAACTCACCCTGGGGACACAGACACTAGTAAGGAGATCAAGCATTTATAAAGTTAGTAAGAAGGTTAAAAAACAAAAGAAGTATAATCATCTATATCCACAAGAAGTAGTTAAAGGATACACAAAACAAAGTGATGTAAAATATGACTCCAAAAACATTAAACATGGGTGTGTGTGTGAAGGAGTAAATATGCAGATTTATTAGGACATGTTCAAACTTAAGAGGTTATCAACCTAAAATATCACATAGAGAGAGGGAGAAGGGGAGAGAGAGAGAGTTATACATGAACTTCATGGTAACTAAAAACCGAAAGATTATGATAAATACATACACAAATAACAGAAATGAATCCAAATATAACCTTAAGCATAGTCATCAAATCAGAAGGGAAGTGAGCAAAAGAAGAAGGAAGGAACAAAAAAAGGATAGAAACAACCAGAAAGCAAGAAACAAAATGGCAAGAGTTTCATACTTATCAGTAAATAACTTATTTATTTAAAATAAATAATTATTTAAAGTAATTATTTAAATAATTACTTTAAATGTGGGAGTGGCCAAGATGGCTAAGTATAAAGATGCTGAGCTCAAATCCTCCCATGGGTACATCAAGGTTGCAACAATTTGCAGAGTGGCTATTGATGAGAATGGCCAGAAGACTGGCAGAGGAGACCTTCTAAAACTAGAGATGTTGGGAGGGAACCACAGAGAAATGGGTGGGATGGTAAAGATGTGGTATTGTCAGGATCCATAGCCCCAGGTTGGCAAACCACAAAAGGGAGGATAATTGTAATCACAGAATTTCTCCTCAAGGAGCTAGTAAACCCCACATTGGGCTCTAGAGCCCAGGGTCCTGCATGGGAAGATGAGTCCCCAAAATGCTTTGATTTGAAGGCCAGTGAGGCTTGCTTTCAGGAGAGGTGGAGGGCTGGGGGAAACAGAGAATCCACTCTTGAGGGGCACATATAAGATCTCACATGCTCTGGGACCCTAGGCAGAAGGAGTAATTTCAAAGGAGCCTGGGTCAGACCCACCTGCTGATGTTGGAGAGCCTCCCAGAGAGGCAGGAGGCGGTAGGAGATCAACTTGAGGATATGAACACTAGTGACAGCCATTTTGGGGAGCTCATTCTACTGTGTAGACACTGGTGCTGGCAAGGACCATTTTGGAATCCTCCCTCAAGCTTCTTAGTGCTGGCACCTGGCTGGGCTACCAGCCTTTAGGCACCAGTACTGGGATGCCTTGGGGCAAGTAACTGCCCAGGCAGACACTCAGCAGCAGGCAGGTTGCATTAAGACCCTCCTGAGTCCACAGCCACCTTGGGATATGGCTCTGTCCATCAGAGGGTCTAAGGCTCATCCACAAACATCAGTGCACTGACCCTAGCCCTGGGAACCCCAGGGCCCTGTAAGCCAGAGACACTGGGAACCAACTCTGCCCACCAGTAGGCCAGCACTAGTCCTGGGACCAGCCTCACCCACCAGTGAGTAGGCACCAGACTCAGGATGCCCTGTGCCCCAGCCCCACCAACCAGTGTACTGAAATAACAATCCTGGATCCCTCCAGGGCCCTGCAGCCAAAGATGCTGTGACTCAGTTCTGCCCACCAGTGGAGTAGCATTTGCTGCAGGACCTGACATCACCCACCAGTGGGCAGGCACCAGCCCTGGGATTCTTGGCTCTCAGACCCAACCAGGAGCAGGAAGAAACAAGCCCTAGGACTACCAAAGCCATGTAACCTCCAGTACCAGGACACAGCCTATACACCAACAGGTGGGCACCAGCCCCGGGACACCATGGGCCCCAGCCTTGCTCACCAGCAGGACAACTCCAGCTCTGAGACCCCCAGACACCTGCAGTGAGAGAACAGAGAACCCGGCCCCACACACCTGTGAGTTGGAACTAGTCCCGGGAACCCCTGGGCTCCAGCACCACCCAAAACCAGGTCCATTAGGCCAAAACCAGCTCTGAGACACCTTGGACCCCTCAGCCAGTTGTCCCAGAATCAAGCCCCACTCACCAGCAGAACAACACCAGCTTGAGGGACCCCAGGCCCCACAGGCAGCCAAATCAGGAAATGGCCACACCCACCAGTGGGTAACAATAGCCCAGGGACCCTCCAGGGCCCAGCAACCTGCAGTCTTGTGACCCAGCAATACCAGCCAGTGGCTGGCAGCATCCACACAAGGCAGGGCCTGGCAATCAACCAGACCAGGGATCACCAACACCTACCAGACCACCCACAGTAATCAGTCTTCTACACCAGAAGGACCCACACAGACCAAATAATGGGCATCCCTAAAGCATATAGCTCTGGTGACCAGAGGGGAGAGAGTGATGCTGGGACACAAAGGACATGTACTATAAAAGGCCACATCTCCAAGGTTGGGAAAGGTAACCAACTTACTAGATACAAAAAATAAAACCATCAAATTAAACAAAACAAGGAATAGAGGAATATCTTCCAAATGAAGGAACAAGATAAAAACTCCAAAAGAAGAACTTAGTGAAGTAGAGATAGGCAATCTACCTTATAGAGTATTCAAGGTAATAATTGTAAAGATGTTCAAAGAACTAGGGAGAAGACTGGATGAACAGAGTGAGAATTTAGAAGTTTTAAACAAAGAGAAAATATAAAGAAGAGTCAAACAGAGATGAAGAAAACAATAACTGAAATAAAAAATACACTAGAAGTAATCAACAGTAGATTACATGATACAGAGGAATGGATCAGCAAACTGGAAGACGGAATAGTGGGAATAACAGATTAAAATAAAAACGAATTTAAAAATGAGAAAATGAGGATAGTTTAAGATACCTCTGAAACAACACTAAGCATACTAACATTCACAATATAGGAGTCCCAGAAGGAGAAGAGAGAAAGAAAGGGGCAGAGAACATATATGAAGACATACTAGCTGAAAACTTCTCTAACCTGGAAAAGGAAACAGATGTCCAGGAATAGGAAGCACAGAGTCTCAAACAGGATTAACACAAAAAGGACCACACTGAGATACACAGTAAATAAAATGGCAAAAATTAAAGATAAAGAGAGAATCTTAGGAGAAGCAAGGGAAAAGCAACAAGTTACTTACAAGGGAACTCCCATAGGCTATCAGCTAACTTTTCAGCAGAAACTCTGCAGGCCACAAGGGAGTGGCACACTATGTTTAAAGTGATGAACGGGAAAAACCTACGACCAAGAATACTCTACAGGGGCAAGGCTTTCATTCAGATTTGATGGAGAGATCAAAAGTCTTACAGAGAAGCAAAAGCTAAAAGATTTCAGCACCACCACACCAGATTTACAAGAAATGTTAAGGGACTTCTCTAAGCGAAAAAGAAAAGGCCACAACTGGAAACATGAAAATTATGAAAGGAAAAATCTCATTGGCAAAGGGAAACATAGAGTAAAGGTTGTAAATCAGCTATGTACAAAACTAGTAGGAAGGTTAAAAGACAAACGTAGAAAAATCATCTTAACTGCAGCAAGTAGTTAAAGAGATAAAACAAAAAGATGTAAACTATGATGTCCAAAACAGTAAACTTTTGGCAGGGAGTAAAAATGCAGCCTTGTTAAAATGTGTTTGAACTTAAGAGATCAGCAACTTAAAATTACCACATAAATATATAAATTACTGTGTACACTGTAGTGAATATAGTAAATAGCTATGTAATATCCTTGTATAGTGATATATCATAACTAGACTTTTCAAGGGGATCATTTTGAAATGTATAGAAATACCAAAAAACTATGTTGTATAACAGGAACTAACGTAATGTTGTAAGTCAGTTATACTTCAAAAACAAACAAATAAACTCATAGAAAAAGAGGTCAGAATTGTGGTTACCAGAGGTGAGGAATGAGGGAATGGGGACTTGAATGAAAGCAATCAAAACTTCCAGATACAGGATAAATAACTACTAGCGATTTAATATACAATGTGATGAATATAATTAACACTGCTCTATGTTATATATGAAACTTGTTAAGAGAGAAAATCCTGAGTTCTTATCACAATAAAAACATTATTTTTTCCATTTCTTTAATTTTATATCTATAATGATGTGGATATTCATGAAATTTATTGTGATAATCATTTCATGATGTATATAAGTCAAATCATTATGCTGTACACCTTAAACTTATATAGTGCTGTATGTCAATTATATCTCAATAAAACTGGAAGAAAAAATAATTAAATTAAATTGAAATTGACTGAATGCTCCCATCAAAAGACAGAGTGGCTGAATGGATTAAAAAAACCCATATATATATATATATACACTACCTACAAGAGACTCACTTCAGATCTAAACACATAGAGATTGAAAGTGATGGAATGGAAACAGGTATTCCATGCAAATGGACATTAAAAAAAAAGCTGGAGTTAAATACTTATATCAGACAAAATAGAATTTAAAACAAAACAGTAACAAGAGACAAAGAAAGATATTACATAATGATAAAGAAATAAATACATCAAGAAGATATAATAATTGGAAATATATATGCACCAAACATAGGAGCATCTACATACAATAAACAAATATTAACAGACATAAAGGGAAAAACTGCAAGTAACACAATGATGGTAGGGGACTTTAACACCCCACTTACAATAATGGAAAGAAAATCCAGATAGAAAATGAAAAAGGAAATATTATCCTTAAATGACACACTGGACCCAATTGACTAAATAGATATATATAGATCATTACATCCAAAGTAACAGAATATGTGTTCTTTTTAGGTGCACATTAACCAGGATGGAACACAAATTTAAGAAGACTGAAATTATATCAAGCATCTTCTCCAACCACCAGGTCATGAAACTAGAAATCAACTACAAAAAAAAACCTGGAAAAAACATAAACATGTGGAGTCTAAACATCATGCTACTAAACAACCAATGGTTCACTGAAGACACAAAAGAGTTAATCAAAAAGCACCTGGAGATAAATAAAAATGGGAACACAACATTCCAAAGTCTATGGGACCCAGTAAAAGCAGTTGTAAGAAGGAAGTTTACAGTGATACAAGCCTACCTCATAAAACAAGAAAAATCTCAAATAAACAATCTAACTTTACATGTAAGCAACTATAAAACAAAGAGCAAACAAAACCCAGAGTTCATAGAAGGAAAAATAAATAAAGATCAGAGAAAAAATAAATGAAATAGAGATTAAAAAAATAATGGAAAGGTCAATGAAGTTAAAGGCTGGATCTATGAAAAGATAAAATTGATAAACTTTTAACCACACTCATCAAGAAAAAAAGAGACAGCGTAAATACATAAGTTGAGAAATGAAAGAAGACAAGTTACAACCAACAGCACAGAAATACAAAGGATCATATGGGAATATTATCAAAAAACTTGTATACCAATAACATGGCCAAACTAGAAGAGATAGATAAATTTCTAGAAATGTAAAATCTCCCTAGACTAAATCAGGAAAAATAGAAGAAATGCACAGACTGATTACCAGTAATGAAATTGAATCAGTAATCAAAAAAATTCCCAACAAACAAATGTCTAAGATGAGATGGCTCCACAGGTGAATTCTACCAAACATTTAGAGAAGTTAACACCTATCTCTCAATCTATTCCAAAAATTGAACAGGAAAGCATACTTCAAAATCCGTCTTTGAGTCTGGCATCACCCTGATTCCAAAGTCAGACAAAGACACCACAAAAAAAGAAAATTACATGCCAATATCACTGATGAACCAAAATCCTCAACAAAATATTAGGAAAGCTAATTCAAAAATACATTAAAAGGATCATACCCCTTGATCAGGATTTACCCCAAGGATGCAAGGATGGTTCAATATCTGCAAATCAACCAATGTGGCACACCACATTAATAAATTGAAGAATAAAAATCATGTGATCATCTCAATAGATAAAGAAAAAGCATCTGACCAGAGAAAAACATCCATTTATGATAAAAACTCTCAACAAGTGGGTATAGAGGCAATATAACTCAAAATAATAAAGGCCATATATGACAAACACACAACCAACATAATACGTAGTGGTAAAAGCTAAAAGCAATTTCTTCAATATTAGGAACAAGACGAGGATGCTCACTTTGCCACTTTTATTCAACACAGTATTGGAAGTTCTTAGCCATAGCAACCAGAAAAGGAAACAAATAAAGCAATCCAAACTGGAAAGGAAGAAGTAAAATTACCTCTGTTTGTAGATGACATGATATTGTATATAGAAAATCCTAAAGATGCCATCAGAAATCTGCTAGAACTAATAAATGAATTCACTAAAACTACAAGATATAAAATTAATATGCAGAACAAACTATTAGAAAAAGAAATTAAGAAAACAATCACACTGACAATTGCATCAAAAACAAAAATACCTAGGGATAAGACTAACCAAGGAGGTAAAAGACTTGTGCTCTGAAAACTATAAGACACTGAGGAAAGAAATTGAAGATGATGCAAACAAATGGAAAGATATACTGTGCTCATGGTTTGGAAGAATTTATATTGCTAAAGTGACTGACCATACTTCCCAAGGCAATCTACAGATTCATTGCAATCCCTATCAAAATACCAATGGCATTTTTCAGAGAACTAAAATAAATAATGCCAAAATTTATATGGACAAACAAAAGATCCCAAATAGCCAAAACAACCTTGAGAAGTAAGAACAAAGCAGAGGTATCATGCTCCCTGATTTCAAATACACTACAAAGCTACAGTAAATAAAACAGTAGTACTGGCACAAAAACAGATCAATGGAACAGAACATAGATCAATGGAAATAAATAGCAAGCCCAGAAATAAACCCATATTTATATGCTCAATTAATCTATGACAAAGGAGGCAAGAACACACAATGGGGAAAATACAGATTCTTCATAAAAGTATTGAGAAAACTAGACAGCAAAAGAATAAATCTGGACTACTTAGTCACACCATTAACAAAAATACACTCAAATGGAATAAAGACTGAAATTTAAAACCTGAAACCATAAACCTTATAGAAGAAAACATAGGCAGTACAATCTTTGACACCCATCTTAACAATATATTTTTTTGGATCTGTCTCCTCAGGCAAGGGAAACAAAAGCAAAAATAAACAGGTGGGACTACATGAAACTGAAAAGCTTTTGCATAGCAACATAAACTGTCATCAAATAAAAAGACAGCCTACTGAATGGGAGAAAATATTAGCACACAATATACCTCATAAGACCTTAATATATAAAATATATAAAGAAGTCATACAACTCAACATCAATAAAAGCAAACAGCCTGGTCAAAAAATGGGTGGAGGACATGAACAAACATTTTTCTAAAGAAGACATACAGATGGCCAATAAGCATATGAAAACACACTCAACATCATTAAGGAAGTGCAAATCTAAAACTCAGTGAGATACCACCTCACACCTGTCAGAACGGCTATCATTAAAAAGACAACAAATAAGAATTGTTGATGGGGATGTGAGAAAAGGGAAATCTTCTGCACTGTTGCTGGGACTGTAATTTGGTGAAGCCACTATGCAAACTGTGTGGAGGTTCCTCAAAAATTAAAAATAGAACTACCAAATGATCCAGAAATTTCACTTGTGGTTTTATCCAAAGAATACAAAATCACTAATTCAAAAACATATATGCACAAATTGTATAATTATTTACAAAATCCAAGATATGGAAGCAACCTAACTGTCCTGTAGATAGACATGTGGATAAAGAAGATGTGGTATATATAGAATACTTAAAAGCTCAGCTTTTATAACATACTTGAAGGTAGGAAAGATGATAAATTCATCTAAGTACTCTCAGCATCTACTTCAGTGCCTAGTAACCAATGTATTATATTTAAGTATATCTAAATCTCATCAACTACAAATTTCCAATTCTCATCATCTAAATCAGGTGTGGTTAAGGCTCAGGATGTAATGTACCATGGATCACAGTTCTTCCTATCAGGGACGTCTGTAAAACACCAAATTATCTGTCCTAGCCATACAATACTGGGTCAGACATAGTTATAGACATTCTGGATCAAAAAGGGGGAAAATGTAAGGTAAAATGGAGTCACCAGTCCAAAGAAATTTTGAAATCCATCTGTGCAAACTTTATTAGTTTTCCATGATTTGCAGCTCTAACCTCTGGATCATTTCCCTCCTTTTATGAAACGTAGCAAGAGACTGTTGTTGGGTATTTTATCAGCCTGTTTCCTGCCAGTAGAATTGCAGAGGTGGTCCAACAGCCTTCTTTTAGTTCATTCACACTTTCTCTTTCAGTCTAAGCTTGCAGCGTTTCTGCCGGCATAAAATGCTCAAGATCTTTGTGGGTCTCTTGTGTATGTCATGGGGATTCACTTCATGAGACAAGAAGCTCCTCCGCAGATCATTGTTAGAGCACCCTATCTCTATTTCTGACTTCTGCTAAGATAACTGAGGCGACCTACAGGCCACACACTTAATATCTTCAAAGAGCCTTTCCTACAACTGAATATTTTGATTTTTAGATCACTCTGAAGTTTTAGCACAAGTTACAGAGTCACATCCTCAACCTTTTCTCTAGAGTACACTGACCTTCTTCATTTCAGAGTATTTTGCCATTTGAGTAAGTGGATGGTTTTTCAGCTCATCAAGATTGTATAAAGCAATCTAAGTTCTTCCTATATGTTCTTCAAAATTCTCCCATCTCTACCCATTCCATAATTTTAAAGCCACCCTACACTTTTAGGAGTTTCTTATGGCTGCACCTCACTTCTAGCTACCAAAATTAGTATAGATGACCTTGGAAAACACAGATTTGAACTGTGCAGGTCCATTTCTACGAGGATATTTTTTTCAATAAATACATACTACAGTACTACATGATCCACAGTTGGTTGAATCTGAGGATGCAGAAACTTGGAAATGAAGGGCTGACTGCAAAGTTACATGCAGATTTTCGACTCTTCAGAGTGTTGGTACCCCTAATACCTATATTATTTAAGGGTCAACTGTATTAGTTAACTATTCCTTCCATAACAAATTACCATAAACTCAGTGGCTTAAAACAACACCCATTCACTGTCTGACAGTTCTGTAAGTCAAAATCGCAACAGGCTCAGCTGGTTACTGTGCTTAGGGTTGCACAAGGCTGACATCAAAGTGTCAACTAGCCTGGGTCCTACTTTCTACAGGATCTGCGAGAAAATTAACTTCCAAGCTCCTTCAGGTTTTTGGCAGAATTAATTTCCATTCATGATTTCCATGCGGTCCCCTACATCTTCAAGCCAGTAAAGGTGAGTCAGGTCCTTCTCATGCTTTAAACCTCTGTGACTTCCCCATATGTTGCATCTTTCTCACTTTCTATTCTGCCTTTCTCTTCTGTTTTTCAGGGCTCATGTAATTACAATGAAACCTCCTAAATAATTCATGATAACCTCCCTATCACTTAAAAAAAACTTATTGGAATATAGCTGATTTACAATATTGTGTTAGTTTCAGGTATACAGCAAAGTGAATCAGTTATGCATGTACATATATCAACTCTTTTTTTAGATTCTTTTCCCATATAGGCCATTACAGAGTACTGAGCAGGTGCTTATTAGCTATCTATTTTATATATAGTAGTATTTATGTCAATCCCAATCTCCCAATTTATCTCTCTCCCCAACCCTCTGGTAACCATAAGGTTGTTTTCTACATCTGTAAGCTTATTTCACTTTTGTAGATAAGTTCATTGGACCCTTTCTTAGATTCTAAATATAAGTGATATCATATGATATTAGTCTTTCTCTGTCTGACTTACTTCACTCAGTATAACAACCTCTAAGTCCATCCATGTTGCTGCAAGTAGCGTTATTTCATTTTTTTTAAGGCTGAGTGATATTCCATTGTGTATATTTACCCAATCTTTATCCATTCCTCTGCCAAAGGACATTTAGGTTGCTTCCATGTCCTGGATACTGTAAATAGTGCTGCAATGAACACTGGGGTGCATGTATCTTTTAAAATTATGGTTTTCTCTGGATACATGCCCAGGATTGGGATTCTTGGATCACATGTTAGCTCTATTTTCAGTTTTTTTAAGGAATATCCATAATGTTCTCCATAGTGATTTTACCAATTTACATTCCCACCAACAGTCTAGGAGGGTACCCTTTTCTCCACACCCTCTCCAGCATTTATCTTTTGTAGATTTTTTGATGATGGCCATTCCGACCAGTGTGAGTTGATACCTCATTGTAGTTTTGATTTGCATTTCTCTAATAATTAGTGATGTTAAGCAACTTTAAATGTGTTTTCTGGCCAACTGTATGTCTTCTTGGGAGAAATGTCTGTTTAGGTCTTCTGCCCATTTTTTGATTGGATTGTTTGTTTTTTTAGATATTGAGTGGCATGAACTGTTTGTATATTTTGGAGATCAATCCCTTGTCAGTTGCTTTATTTACAAATATTTTATCCCATACTGAGGTGTGTCTTTTCGTTTTGTTTATGGTTTCCTTTGCTATGCAAAATCTTTTAAGTTTAATTGGGTCCCATTTGTTTATATATGTTTTTATTTTCAGTATTCTAAGATGTGGATCAAAAAAGATCTTGCTGTGATTTATCACAAAGAGTATTCGGCCTATGTTTTCCCCTAAGAGTTTTATAGCATCCAGTCCTACAATTAGGTCTTCAAGCCATTTCAAGTTTACTATGTATATGGTGTTAGGAAGTGTTATAATTTCATTTGTTTACAGGCAGCTGTCTAGTTTTCCCAGCACTATGTATTGAAGACTGTCTTTTCTCCGTTGTATATTCTTGCCTCCTTTGTCACAGATTAGGTGACCATAGGAGCATGGTTTTACCTCTGGATTTTCTATCCTATTCCATTGAACTATTTTTCTGTTTTTGTGCCAGTACCATACTGTTTTGATTACTGTAGCTTTGTAGAATAGTCTGATCCAACCACCTGGAGGAATCAGGGAGCCTGATTCCTCCAGCTCTGTTTTTCTTTCTCAAGATTGCTTTGGATATTCAGGGTCTTCTGTGTTTCCATACAAACTGTAAATTTTTTTTTCTAATTCTGTGAAAAATGCCATTGGTACTTGGATAGGGATTGCATTGAATCTGTAGATTGCTTTGGGTAGTAGAATAATTTTCACAATATTAATTCTTCCAATCCAAGAATATGCTATATCTCTCCATCTGATTGTGTCATCTTTAGACTACTACAAGCAAATATATGCCAATAAAATGGACAACCTGGAAGAAATGGACAAATTCTTAGAAAACTACAACCTTCCAAGACTGAAAAAGGAAGAAACAGAAAATATGAACAGACCAATGACAACTAATGAAATTTAAACTGTGATTAAAAATCATCCACAAGAAAAGCCCAGGATGAGATGGCTTCAGAGGAGAATTCTATGACACATTTAGAGAAGAGCTAACACCTATCCTCCTCAAACTCTTCCAAAATATAGAAGAGGGAGGACCACTCCCAAACTCATTCTATGAGGCCACCATCACCCTGATACAAAAACCAGTCAAAGATGTCACAAAAAAGGAAAATTACAGGCCGATATCACTGATGAACATTTTTTAATATAAAAATCCTCAACCAAATAATAGCAAACAGAATCCAACAGCACATTAAAAGGATCATACACCATGATCAAGTGGGGTTTACCCCAAGAATGCAAAGATTCTTCAATATACGCAAATCAATACCATATTAATAAATTGAAGGAAAAAAACCATATGATAATCTCAATAGCTGCAGAAAAATCTTGAGACAAAATACAACACCCATTTATGATAAAAAAAACTCTCCAGAAAGTGGGCATAGAGGGAAACTACCTCAACATAATAAAGCCCATATATGACAAACCCACAGCCAACATAATTTTCAATGGTGAAAAGCTGAAAGCATTCCCTCTAAGATCAGGAACAAGACAAGGGTGCCCACTCTCACCACTATTATTCAATATAGATTTGGAAATTTTAGCCACAGCAATCAGAGAAGAGAAAGAAATAAAAGGAATCCAAATCGGAAAAGAAGAACTAAAGCTGTCACTGTTTGCAGATGACATGATACTATACATAGAGAATCCTAAAGATTCTACCAGAAAACTAATACAACTAGTCAATGAATTTGGTAAAGTAGCAGGATACAAAATTAATGTACAGATATCTCTTGCATTCCCACACACTAACAACAAAATATCTGAAAGAGTAACTAAGGAAATCCTCCTATTCACCATTACAACAAAAAGAATAAAATACCTAAGAATAAACTTATGTAAGGAGACAAGAGACCTGTATGCAGAAAACTATAAGACACTGATGAAACAAATCAAATACAAACAGATGGAGAGATATACTATGTTCTCAGACTGGAAGAATCAATATTGTGAATATGACTATACTACCCAAAGCAATCTATAGATTCAGTGCAATCCCTATAAAGCTACCAATGACATTTTTCACATTACTAGAACAAAAAATTTTACAATTTGTATGGAAACACAAAAGACACCGAATAGGCAAAGCAATCATGAGAAAGAAAAATGGAGCTGGAGGAATCAGTCTCCTGGACTTCAGACTACATTACAAAGCTACTGTAATCAAGAAGGTATGGTACTGGCACAAAAATATAAATATAGATAAATGGAACAGGATAGAAAGCCCAGAGAGAAACCCATGCACATATGTTCCCTTATCTTTGATAAAGGAGGCAAGACTATACAATGGAGAAAAGACAGCCTCTTCAATAAGTGGTACTGGGAAAACTGGACAGCTACATGTAAAAGAATGAGTTAGAATACTTCCTAACACACAAAAATAAACTCAAAATGGATTAAAGACCTAAATGTAACGCCAGACACTATAAAACTCTTAGAGGAAAACATAGGCAGAACACTCTATGACATAAATCACAGCAAGATCCTTTTTGACCCACCTCCTTGAGTAATGGAAATAAAAACAAAAATAAACAAATGGGAAACTAATGAAACTTAAAAGCTTTTGCACAGGAAAGGAAGCCATAAACAAGATGAAAAGACAGCCCTCCAAACGGTAGAAAATATTTGCAAATGAAGCAACCAACAAAGGATTAATCTCCAAAATATAAAAGCAGCTCATGCAGCTCAATATCAAAAACACAAACATCTCAATCCAAAAGTGTGTAGAAGACCTAAACAGACACATCTGCAAAGAAGGTATACAGATTTCCAACAAACACATGAAACAATGCTCAACAGCACTAATCATTAGAGAAATGCAAATCAAAACCACAATGAGGTATCACCTCACACCGGTCAGAATGGCCATCATCAAAAAATCTACAAACAATAAATGTTGGTGAGGGTGTGGAGAAAAGGGAAACCTCTTGCCCTGTTGTGGGATACTGTGGCTGTAAATGGATACAGCCACTATGGAGAACAGTATGGAGGTTCCTTAAAAAACTAAAAATAGAACTACCATATGACCCAGCATTCCCACTACTGGGCATATACCTTGAGGAAACCATAATTCAAAAACAGACATGTACCACAATGTTCACTGCAGCACTATTTACAATAGCCAGGACATGGAAGCAACCTAAATGTCCATTGACAGATGAATGGATAAAGAAGATGTGGCACATATATACAATGGAATATTACTCAGTCATTTAAAGAAACGAAACTGAGTTATTTGTAGTCAGGTGGATGGACCTAGAGTCTGTCATACAGAGTGAAGTAAGTCAGAAAGAGAGAAACAAATACCGTATGCTAACACATATGCATGTATTCTAAAAAAATATTATAATAATGGTTCTGATGAACCTAGTGGCAGTACAGGAATAAAGCTGCAGACATAGAGAATGGACTTGAGGATATGGCGGCCAGGGGAGGGGAAGCTGGGACGAAGTGAGAGAGTACCATTGACATATATACACTATCAAATGTAAAATAGCTAGTGGGAAGCAGCTGCATAGCACAGGGAGGTCAGCTCAGTGCTTCATGACAACCTAGAGGGATGGGATAGGGATGGTGGGAGAGAGGCTCTAGAAGGAGGGGATATGGGGATATATGAATACATATAACTGATTCACTTTGTTATACAACAAAAATTAAACAACACTGTAAAGCAATTATACTCCAATAAAGATGTAAAATTTTTTTTTAAAAAGATGTAGGCAATAATATATTAGGTTGTTATATAGTCCTCCAAAAGTTTTCACCACCAAAGTAAAATTTTAGTATTTGTTATTTCTTTCATATCACTTTGTTATGCTGTTTCATTAAGATTTCATTTTCAATACGAGTTAGGCAAATGTTTTCTTGACTTTAGCAATCCTCTTCATTTTAGTACATTTCTGAAAAATTAATACTTTCCTTATCCTAGCAATTCTACTGTTAGGAGTTTATCATAAAGATAAGTTCACCCACATCTACAAACCTGACAAGGATACACAAAGATAGGTATAGAGTGTTCATTGTAATCATGTTTCTAAGAGCCAACAAAAATCAAACAGACAATAACAGAAAAATAAAACAAATTAAACTGAATACATAACTCCAACAAAGGTGAATTATTTAAAATTACAGAAAATGATAGTTTCTATGTAGCTATATTAAAAGGAATTATTTCTACATATATCTATAGTATGGGAAAATGTAAGACAAATTTAAGTGACAAAAGCAGCTTATATACTGGTGTATCTTATTTGTTTTAAATAATATTATGTATACATCTTTTATATTAAAACTATATGATACAAAATTTTTTAAAAATCAACTTTCAAAATATTTTTTTAATCTGTTCACTTCTCCTCATCTTCTTAGTCTGAACTACTTGTGTTCTCCAAACTAGAATATCTCATGAATAATTAAATGCTGATAATTCTGTTAACAACCCACAACCATTTTCCCCACAGCAGTGAATGAATTTTGTCTTTGAACAAATATCATGAACTTTCCCACTGCATCTATGATAAAATTCAAATGACAAAAATGGCCTATTTTCTATTCTAAGTCTGTACTCTAATTTTCATAGCTTATATCAGTATGTAATTGTATTTATTTGTGGTTATTCATTTAATGAATAGATGTAAACATTCATTATTCATTTAATGAATAGATGGTAAACTCCATGAGGGAATGGGGGAGGGATATTATTGGGTGATTCGATTTAAGAGGTCTTTCCTAAAAGATATTGACTATATTTAATAACAACAACAATATTAATAACCACCACTGAATGTTTATTAAATTCCAGTGTTCTCTATGACAAATGTACTATATTAAGTACTGCTACTTCTTACAACAATCCTTTTGAAAGTGTATTATTCATATGTTTCAGATGAGGAAACTGGAGCTTGTGAATTTTAAGTAATTTGCTCAAATTATATACCTAACAAATTATGAAACCCAGGTCTGACTGGCCCCAAAGTCCATGTATTATCAACTTCATTACAGTGGCTATTTACTTATCGGTAGACTAAATTCTTCATATTAAAAATGTGACCCATAGATATAAATATATATATAATATAGATGTACAAATTTTTCATATTACATAGCAAGTTAGTAGCAAAGTTGGGACTTTAAACATCATCTGATTCCCTGCCCAATATTCTTTCAAACAAAATAAACCAGACAAAATAACTGTATCAGTCTAATTTTCAGAGAATTTAATAAAGTCAAAATTTCCTCCAAAGTTGACTATATTTTCACAAGCAAAAGTTGCACAATAAAGACATGCACTGCTTTATTGTAAATTTGTATGTTTCTCACCTTTAAGACTAACCACTCTCCTATCCTCCTTTCTGCTTCTCTTCATCCTCATGCTGACTCTTGATCTTCACATGCACTCACAGCCACAGCATAGATTTCAAGACAAGGCCACATTTGAGTCAGAACTCTAAGCCAACCATTTAAGGTTCTGCCTCAGGTCTCTCTTAAGCCCTATTCTTCTACTTGGTTCTTCTGCCTTATTCCCAAGCTCCCTTTCTACTTTATTCCTCCCCCACATTTCTCGTGTTGAACTTCAGCAGCCTTGGACCCTATGTCAGAGATGAGATTCCCATATCCATCAGACAACTACAAGCTGCTCTTCCAATTATCACCTGCCTCCAAGTTCCTGTCCTTGTACTCTTCACACCTGTCAGGACACTCACTAATCCCTCTTGAATCCCTCCCTTTATTTTCTACCCATTTCTTATTGCCTAGATCACAAGCTGCTATAGTCAGCCTACAAAGAACATAACCTTTTCCCCTAGCTAAAACAGCTGTTGGGTCAATTACCCCTAGACTTTCCAGGCCTCCCCAGAGTAAGAATCTTCTTTCTAATCACAACCAATCCCTACCTCCTTGCCCAATCCTCTTATTTGGAATCAGTCAAGCCTGGATGAGACTAAAAGGAACAAAGAGGTATGTTACATTACGAATATAATAAATGCATTCCTCCCAGAGGAGAGAATGGCAATCTTTATTAAACTGGTGCTGATTCTAGCATTTTGGAAGGCTTTGGTGAATCCATCACTAAGATCTCTAAAGATAGAAGATTCTCTGACAGCATCAGGAAGAATATTAGATATAAGCTCACAGCATGAGAATACACACTGCTGAGTGGGTATAATGCTAAATAATAATGGATGACCTAAAGAGAGAAGCTGATGAGTCATTGGAAGACACAGTAAGTGTTGCAGACAAATTAAGTAGCACAAGACTCACTTTAGGAGTTCAGGGAAAATACCAAAATGTAGGATGGCATTAAAATATGACAGATGTGTTTCCTCAAAACTTGAATCCAACAGAAAACACTGTTGGAAACTGAAAATCTTGAGCTGCTATTAAAAAGTAAATTAAAAATTCTTGAACATCAGTTTCAAAAAATTCCACATAAAATTTCCTACAGAATGTTAAAAAATAATTTTATTCTCATAAAAATGAGAAAATCTATTTTTAAAAGTGACAGCAATTAACTAAAGCCCAGAAAATAAAAAGATGAATTGAAATTCAAATTCTGATTATTTAATAGGGTATGAGGCAATGTACAAGAAACCACTTTTCCTTTGTAATAAATATAACTTAATTTTCAAAGGCTTGATTAATAATAAATAATTCAAAGCTCTAGTATATCTGCTATAAATCTCCAGATTTTATATTTAACATCATTTTAACAAGACCACCTCTGAGAATATATTATAATACAATTGCAACTAAGAAGCTAGCAGACATTCTTCTAAATACCTTACAAAAAATAATTCAAACTAGGCCATTTAAAGACAAGAAAACAAGGAAATATTTTGAATATTTAGAATATATTTAGAATATAAATGGGACACTAACTGGAAAACAAATCTCTAATCTAAAACACTAAATCATTTGGATAATGCTATTTAAGATAAATAACATTTGGGACACAGGAAGACAAAATTCACAACGAGTCAATTTTGTTAATTACGGGTGGATTATCTGCCTCAGGAGGTAATATCCTGTTCTACAATTCTTAAGCCTATACCTATCCAGATAGAAAAAAAATCCCTAACTCTTTAACAAAATTGCCAAAGGTAATGGCTGCAGGAGAGTGTACAAATTATATTTCTATCTCCAGCCATGAGGAACATACCATGAAAAATATGTTTACTGACCATCCTACAATATTATGTTTGCCCTAGGTAGCTAAACCCTGGCCAGGGCAGGTTCACAAGGGAGAAGAGGTGTGGGAGAAAGCAAAAGGGACTATGAGAAATAGATGCGCAATCTGCATGTTTAAATATATATTATTTGCCAAGTATGAATACCTTCATCATTTCTGCCAGGCTTTCATATATTCCACTACTTTTATATATTATGTGATAAAACAAGAAATCTTTAGAAGTTGTGTTTGTCGTCAAGCTTCCTGTCAGAGAAGAAAAATTTCCCTGACCTTGCATCACCTCCAGTACCCAACCTGGCTCCATCCTTTCTTCCAAACCCATTCCCTCCTCCACTGAAATATCATATCTTCCAAACTTCCCATCTCTCTCCACCATCTGTCCATCAGATTGGTTCAAAATAATCAAGTTCACAGAAAAAGATACCACTGAGCAAGGGTTAGCAGGAATAAGTATGGAATCTGAAAGCATCCATGGAGTGGATCAGCTATGAAGAGCTACTTCAACATTATGGGCAGATACAGCTTCCATGCAAGCAACATTTCACTCTCTTCCTCAACCAAACCATGCTTTTTCAAACAAAACAGTATGAATAGCTTAGACTGCTTTTCATTTGAAGTTGAGGTGAGGAGGTGAAATACTATTTGAATAGAAAATGCACCTTCTCTTAAAGCACTTGAACTTCCAAGAGCCCAAGAGAGAATGCTTATCTCAGTGGACCCAGTTTTTTATTTCACATGTTCCCCTTTCTGTAGACACATGCCTCTCTCATAGCTGGAGTTTTGTTTCTTTTTTTAAACATCTTTATTGGAGTACAATTGCTTTACAATGGTGTGTTAGTTTCTGCTTTATAACAAAGTGAATCAGTTATACATATACATAGATCCCCGTATCTCTTCCCCCTTGTGTCTCCTGCCCTACCACCCTCCCTATTCCACCCCTCTAGGTGGTCACAAAGCACCAAGCTGAACTCCCTGTGCTATGCAGCTGCTTCCAACTAGCTAGCTATTTTATGTTTGGTAGTGTATATATGTACATGCCACTCTCTCACTTTGTGCCAGCTTACGCTTCCCCCTCCCTGTATCCTCAAATACATTCTCTAGTAGGTCTATGTCTTTATTCCCGTCTTGCCCCTAGGTTCTTCATGACAATTTTACTTTTTTCTTAGATTTGTTTTTTAGATTTGTTTTTCTCTTTCTGACTTACTTCACTCTGTATGACAGACTCTAGGTCCATCCACCTCATTACAAATAACTCAATTTTGTTTCTTTTTATGGCTAAGTAATATTCCATTGTATATATGTGCCACATCTTCTTTATCCATTCATACGATGATGGACACTTAGGTTGCTTCCATGTCCTGGCTAATGTAAATAGAGGTGCAATGAACATTTTGGTACATGACTCTTTTTGAATTATGGTTTTCTCAGGGTATATGCCCAGTAGTGGGATTGCTGGGTCATATGGTAGTTCTATTTGTAGTCTTTTAGGTAACCTCCATACCATTCTCCATAGTGGCTGTATCAATTTACATTGCCAGCAACAGTGCAAGAGGGTTCCCTTTTCTCCACACCCTCTCCAGCATTTATTGTTTCTAGATTTTTTGATGATGGCCATTCTGACAAGTGTGAAATGATATCTCATTGTAACTTTGATTTGCATTTCTCTAATGATTAATAATGTTGAGCAATCTTTCATGTGTTTGTTGGCAATCTATATCTTCTTTGGAGAAATGACTATTTAGGTCTTCTGCCCATTTTTGGATTGGGTTTTTTGTTTTTTTGATATTCAGCTGCATGAACTGCTTGTAAATTTTGGAGATGAATGCTTTGTCAGTTGCTTCATTTGCAAATATTTTCTCCAATTCTGAGGGTTGCCTTTTACTCTGGTTTATGGTTTCCTTTGCTGTGCAAAAGCTTTTACGTTTCATTAGGTCCCATCTGTTTATTTTTCTTTTTATTTCCATTTCCCTAGGTGGTAGGTCAAAAAGGATCTTGCTGTGATTTATGTGTTTAGAGTGTTCTGCCTATGTTTTCATTTAAGAGTTTTATAGTGTCTGCCCTTACATTTAGGTCTTTAATCCATTTTGAGTTTATTTTTGTGTACGGTATTAGGGAGTTTCTAATTCCATTCTTTTACATGTAGCTGTCCAGTTTTCCCAGCACCACTTATTGAAGAGGCTATCTTTTCTGCACTGTGTATTCTTGCCTCCTTTATCAAAGATAAGATGACCATATGTGTGTGGATTTATCTCTGGGGTTTCCATCCTGTTCCATTGATCTATATTTCTGTTTTTGTGCCACTACCATACTGTCTTGATTACTGTAGCTTTGTAGTATGGTCTGAAGTCAGGGAGCCTGATTCCTCCAGCTCCGTTTTACTTTCTCAAGATTGCCTTGGCTATTGGGGTGTTTTTTGTTTCCATACAAACTGTAAAATTTTTTGTTCTAGTTCTGTTAAAAATGCCATTGGTAGTATGATAGGGATTGCACTGAATCTGTAGATTGCTTTGGGTAGTACAGACATTTTCACAATGCTGATTCTTCCAGTCCAAGAACATGATATATCTCTCCATCTGTTTGTATCATCTTTAATTTCTTTCATCGGTGTCTTATAGTTTTCTGCATACGTCTTTGGTCTCTTTAGGTAAGTTTATTCCTAGGTATTTTATTCTTTTTTGTTGTGATGGTAAATGGGATTATTTCCTTAATTTCTCTTTCAGGTTTTTGATCATTAGTGTATAGGAATGCAAGAGATTTCTGTACATTAATTTTGTGTCTTGCTACCTTACCAAATCCAACTGGCTCTAGTAGTTTTCTGGTAGCATCTTTAGAATACTCACTGTATAGTATCATGTCATCTGCCAACAGTGACAGTTTTACTTCTTCTTTTCCACTTTGGATTCCTTTTATTTATTTTTTCTCTTTGACTGCTATGGCTAAAACTTCCAAACTATGTTGAATAATAGTGGAGAGAGTGGGCAACCTTGTCTTGCTCCTGTTCTTGGAGGAAACGGTTTCAGTTTTTCATCATTGATAAAGAGGTTGGCTATGGGTTTCTCATATATGGCCTTTATTATGTTGAGGAAAGTTCCCTCTATAACTACTTTCTGGAGGGTTTTTATCATAAATCAGTGTTGAATTTTGTCAAAAGCTTTTTCTACGTCTATTGAGATGATCATATGGTTTTTCTCCTTCAATTTGTTAATATGGTGTATCACAGTGACTGATTTGCATATATTGAAGAATCCTTGTATTGCTGGGATAAACCCCACTTGATCATGGTGTATGATCCTTTTAATGTGCTGTTGGATTCTGTTTGCTAGTATTTTGTTGAGGATTTTTGCATGTATGTTCATCAGTGATATTGGCCTGTAGTTTGCTTTCTTTGTGAAATCTTTGTCTGGTTTTGGTAACAGGGTGATGGTAGCCCCATAGAATGAGTCTGGGACTGTTCCTCTCTCTGCTATATTTTGGAAGATTTTGAGAAGGATAGGTTTTAGCTCTTCCCTAAATGTTTGACAGAAATCACCTGTGAAGGCATCTGGTCCTGGACTTTTGTTATTTGGACGATTTTTAATCACAGTTTCTATTTCAGTGCTTGTGATTGGTCTGTTCATATTATCTATTTCTTCCTGTTTCAATCTTGGAAGGTTGTGCATTTCTAAGAATTTGTCCATTTCTTCCAGGTTGTCCATCTTATTGGCACACAGTTCCTTGTAGTAATCTCATGATCCTTTGTATTTCTGCAGTGTCAGTTGTTACTTCTCCATTTTTATTTCTCATTCTATTGATTTGAATCTTCTCCCTTTTTTTCCTGATGAGTCTGGCTAATGGTTTATCAATTTTGTTTATCTACTCAAAGAACCAGTTTTTAATTATATTGATCTTTGTTATCTTTTCCTTCATTTCTCTTTCATTTATTTCTGATCTGATTTTTATGATTTCTTTCCTTCCTCTAACTTTGGGGGTTTTTTTTGGTTGTTTTTCTTTCTCTGATTGCTTTAGCTGTAAGGTTAGGTTGTTTATTTGAGTTGTTTCTTGTTTCTTAAGGTAAGATTGTATTGCTATAAACGTCCCTCTTAGAACTGCTTTTGCTGCCTCCTATAGGATTTGGGTCATCCTGTGTTCATTGTCATTTTTTCTTGGTATTTTTTTGATTTCCTCTTTGATTTATTCAGTGATCTCTTGGTTATTAAGTAGTGTATAATTTAGCCTCCATGTGTTTGTATTTTTTACAGATTTTTTCCTGTAATTGATATCTAGTCTCATAGCGTTGTGGTCTGAAGAGATACTTGATATGATTTCATATTTAAAAACTTACCAAGGCTGATTTGTGACCCAAGATATGATCTATCCTGGAGAATGTTACATGAGCACCTGAGAAGAAAGTGTATTCTGTTGTTTCTGGGTACATTTCCTATAAATATCAATTAAGTCAATTGTCTTTACTGTATCATTTAAAGCTTGTGTTTCCTTATTTATTTTCATTTTGGACGTTCTCTCCATTGGTGAAAGTGGGGTGTTAAAGTCCCCTACTATGATTGTGTTACTGTTGATATCCCCTTTTATGGCTGTTAGTATTTGCCTTATGTATTGAGGTGCTCCTATGTTGGGTGCATAAATATTCACTATTGCTATATTTTTTGGATTGATCCCTTGATCACTATGTAGTGTCCTTCTTTGTCTCTTGCAATAGTCTTTATTTTAACGTCTATTTTGTCGGATATGAGAATTGCTACTCCAGCTTTCTTCTGATTTCCATTTGCATGGAATATCTTTTTCCATCACCTCACTTTCAGTCTGTATGTGTCCCTAGGTCTGCAGTGGGTGTCTTGTAGACAGCATATATACAGGTCTTGTTCTGTATCCATTCAGGCAGTCTATGTCTTTTAGTTGGAGCATTTAATCCATTTATATTTAAAGTAATTATAAATATGTATGTTCCTATTACCATTTTCATAATTGTTTTGGGTTTGTTATTGTAGGTCTTTTCCTTCTCTTGCGTTTCCTGCCTAGAGATGTTCCTTTAGCATTTGTTGTAAAGCTGCTTTGGTGGTGCTGAAGTCTCCTAGCCTTTGCTTGTCTGTAAAGGTTTTAATTTCTCCATCAAATGTGAAAGAGATCCTTGCTGGGTGAAGTAATCTTGTTTGTAGGTTTTTCTCCTTTATCACTTTAAATATGTCCTGCCACTCCCTTATGGCTTGCAGACTTTCTGCTGAAAATTCAGCTGTTAACCTCATGGGGATCCCCTTGTATGTTATTTTTTGCCTTTCCCTTGCTGCTTTTTTTTTTCTGTTTTTTATTTTGTGGTACACTGGCCTCTCACTGTTGTGGCCTCTCCCATTGCAGAGCACAGGTTCTGGACGCGAAGGCTCAGCGGCCATGGCTCATGGGCCGAGCCACTCTGTGGCATGTGGGATCTTCCCGGACCGGGGCATGAACCTGTGTCCCCTTCATCGGCAGATGGACTCTCAACCATTGTGCCACCAGGGAAGCCCCCCCTTGCTGCTTTCAATATTTTTTCTTTGCATTTAATTTTTGATAGTTTGATTAATATGTGTCTTGACGTATTTCTCCTTGGATTTATCCTCTATGGGACTCTGTGCTTCCTGGACTTGATCAACTATTTCCTTTCCCATATTTGGGAAGTTTTCAACTATAATCTCTTCAAATATTTTCTCAGTCCCTTTCTTTTTCTCTTCTTCTTCTGGGACCCCTATAATTCGAATGTTGGTGCATTTAATGTTATCCCAGAGGTCTCTGAGACCATCCTCAATTCTTTTCATTCTTTTTCCTTTATTCTGCTGTGCCATAGTTATTTCCACTGTTTTATTTTCCAGGTCACTTAACTGTTTTTCTGCCTCTGTTATTCTGCTATTGATCCCTTCTAGAGAATTTTAAATTTCATTTATTGTGTTGTTCACCACTGTTTGTTTGCTCTTTCGTTCTTCTAGGTCCTTGTTAAACGTTTCTTGTATTTTCTCCATTCTATTTCCAAGATTTTGTATCATCTTTACTCTCACTACTCTGCATTCCTTTTCAGGTAGACTGCCTATTTCCTCTTCATTTGTTAGGTCTGGTGGATTTTTGCCTTGCTCCTTCATCTGCTGTGTGTTTCTCTGTCTTCTCATTTTGCTTAACTTTCTGTGTTTGGGGTCTCCTTTTCACAGGCTGCAGGTTTGTAATTCCCGTTGTTTTGGGTGCCTGTCCCCAGTGGCTAAGGTTGGTTCAGTGGGTTGTGTAGGCTTCCTGGTGGAGGGGACTAGTGCCTGTGTTCTGGTGGGTGAGGCTGGATCTTGTCTTTCTGGTGGGCAGGTCCACATCTGTTGTTGTGTTTTGGGGTGTCTGTGGTCTTATCATGATTTTAGGCAGCCTCTCTGCTAATGGATGGGGTTGTGTTCCTGTCTTGCTAGTTGTTTGGCATATGATGTCCAGCACTGTAACTTGCTGGTCGTTGAGTGGAGCTGGATCTTGGTGGTGAGATGAAGATCTCTGGGAGATTTTCGCCGTTTGATATTATGTGGAGCTGGGAGGTCTCTTGTGGCCAGTGTCCTGAACTTGGCTCTCCCACCTCAGAGGCACAGCACTGACTCCTGGCTGGAGCACCAAGAGCCTTTCATCCACATAGCTCAGAATAAAAGGGAGAAAAAAAAAGAAGGAATGAAAGAAGGAAGAAGATAAAATAAGATAAAATAAAATAAAATAAAGTAAAATAAAATAAAATTATTAAAATAAAAAAGAATTGTTAAAAAAAATTTTTAAGCAATAAAAAAAGAAAGAAAGAAGAAAGCAACCAAAGCAGAAAACATATCCAGCAATGGTAACAAGTCCTAAAAATTATACAAAAAAAAAAAAAAAAAAAAAACGGACAGACAGAACCCTAGAACCAATGGTAAAAGCAAAACTATATGGAGAAAATCATGCACAGCAGCATACAGATACACACTCACAAAAAGAAAAAGAGGAAAAAAATTTATATCATTGCTCCCAAAGTCCACCTCCTTCAATTTGGGATGATTCGTTGTCTATTCAGGTATTCCACAGATGCAGGACACATCAAGTTGATTGTGGAGATTTAATCCACTGCCCCTGAGGCTGCTGGGAGAAATTTCCCTTTCTCTTCTCTGTTTGCACATCTCCTGGGTTTCAGCTTTGGATTTGGACCCGTCTCTGTGTGTAGGTCATCTGAGGGCGTCTCCTCTTCACTCAGACAGGACGGGATTAAAGGAGCAGCTGATTTGGGGGTTCTGGCTCCCTCAGGCCAGGGGTACGGAGGGGTACAGAGTGCGGGGCGAGCCTGCGGCAGCAGAGGCCAACATGACATTGCACCAGCCTGGGGTGCACTGTGTGTTCTCCCGGGAAAGTTGTTCCTGGATCATGGGACCGTGGCAGTGTCGGGCTGCACAGTTTCCCAGGAGGGGAGGTGTGGATAGTGACCTGTGCTTGCACACAGGCTTCTTGGTTGCTGTAGCAGTGGTGTTACAGTTTCATGCCCGTGTCTTGTGTCTGCGCTGATAGCCATGACTCACGCCCGTTTCTGGAGCTCCTTTAAGCAGCGCTCTTAATCTCCTCTCCTTGTGCACCAGGAAACAAAGGGGCAAGAAAAAGTCTCTGACCTCTTCAACAGTTCCAGACTTTTTCCCGGACTCCCTCCCTGCTAGCTGTGGCACACTAGCCCCTTCAGGCTGTGTTCAGGCAGCCAACCCCATTCCTCTCCCTGGAGTCTGACCTCCGAAGCCCGAGCCTCAGCTCCCAGCCCCCACTGTCCCAGCGCGTGAGCAGACAAGCCCCTTGGGCTGGTGATTGCTGGTCGGCACCAGTCCTCTCTGCGGGAATCTCTCAGCTTTGCCCTCTGTACCCCTATTGCTGTGCTCTCCTCCATTGCTCCAAAGCTTCCCCCCTCCGCCATCTGCAGTCTCTGCCCGCAAAGGGGCTTCCTAGTGTGTGGAAACCTTTCCTTCTTCACATCTCCCTCCCACTAGTGCAGGTCCCATTCCTATTATTTTGTCTCCATTTTTTCTTTTTTTCTTTTCCCCTACCTAGGTACGTGGGGAGTTTCTTGCCTTTTGGGAGGTCTGAGGTCTTCTTCCAGCTTTCAGTAAGTGTTCTGTAGGAGTTGTTCCACATGTAGATGTATTTCTGCTGTATTTGTGGGGAGGAAGGTGATCTCCACATCTTACTCTTCCGCCGTCTTGAAGGTCCCCCCCTCATAGCTAGAGTTTTTAACAAAAGCCAATATTTTCTCAAGCAAGAGGGTGGGTGACTACAAAATATTTGTGTATTTGTTTGATATAATCCAGTGTCCACCTGGGTTGGAGTAACTTCCCAGGTGAGAGAATATGATTATTATCATCTGATTTTTTAATTAATAAATCCAAAATATCCTTCCACTAGCAAGCTAAATCTATTCAATTTTACTGTTCTATTTTTGATTAATCTCCTAAGAACCCTCTCAACTCTTTCCTCTGTTCTCTTTATCTCAAGTAACTAACTTAATTCCCTCATGTAATAGGCCCCATTCAGCAATTCTTTGTTTCTTTGCTTCTTTCTTTTGTAGCCTATCTCTTTGCTACACTCAAAATCTGCACTTCATTACCCATTTAGTAATAACACTTGCCTAGCTAAACTTACTTTGAAAATCAAAAAATTTCCCACTGCTTAAACAATAAGCCCACCTTTAAACCCTTTTCTTAATGTTTATTTACCTGGTAAGATTGCCCAATAAAGTAAGGGGGAGACTTTGAATATAAGATTAGTTACATATACTTTTAAAAATTGAATAAATTATATCTTTTTCAATAAGATAGATATAATATCAACACTTACAATAAACTTGCCTAAATTACAAAATACCCTATAGATGAAGTAAAGTATGTAGTTATAATACCTCCATGTTGTCTGAAAAGGTTTCCAAGGTTTTGCCTCATTTGTGCTACCCTAATCTCAGCAGAAGCTTAGAAAAATCTAAGGAGCATTTCACCATTTCTGATTATGTAAAATGATTATGGCTCAACTGCTGGCCAATACTCCCTACATTGGCATATTCTGCCAATCATTACTGTAGGAATCTTCACCCTGTAGCCTGAATTTGCTTCTGTTGGTCTTGTCCAGTGGGACTTGGACTTGTTGAATTAACTGAACAAGGACTACATCTTACACTACGTTCTATTTACCACATAACCAAGCCAATATAATATCAACTTTTTAACATGTTTTAATACTAATATAATGCTGATTTTCCACTGGGAAAAATTCTATGGAATTTAAGAGCTTTCTGAAATGAGTTATGATTTCCTCTTATGGAGAAAATAACATCAGGTAAAACTGTTTAATAAAATGATCAATTTAAAAATATGAGTGCAAGTTCTGTAAAAATCTCTATTCTGTTGCTCTAAAATAAAAATTCTACATTTTAACTGCTTTTTTCTCTCAAAGAATATTAAAGGCATATTTATGGTAGCATTGTATAGATAATATTGATTATTTTTTCAGCAAAAGAAAGGGTGTTTTACTAATCTAAGAATGCTTATGGGCCTACGTTACTAGACTAGACAATGCAATAAGAATTATGTATACTTAATAAAAATATCTATATTTGTTTTATAGATTACTTATCATTGATTTATTAAAGTGAGCATAAATATATTTAAACCATAATCTTCCAAATCCTACAATGATGTAAAAACAAATTACATGTGAAAAGAATGTTCAAAAGATCATTGGTATGCAAAAGTTTTCAAACTGACATTCAGCAATGATTTTCTAAGATAATCAAAGTTAAATAAAAGAAGTTAGAATTCATAGACTTCTTATTAGCCTAAGAAGAAGATACTAAGTATAAAGTTCCATTTTATACAGGGAAGGTGAAAATGATGCTTTAACCATTTCAAGTGTTTGATGTCAAAGGTGAATAGATTTGTAAAGTTTTGAGATAATTATTTTATAAGTTCGAGATTCTTAAAAAATTGGTGAAGATAGAGACTTCAGAACTCCCCAAATCTTTAGACATTGTGGTTTGCTCTGCAATAGCCTTAGACCCTCCTAGATCTTTTGATTTTTAAAAGCAGTTAAGTGAATCAAAAAAATCAAAATTAGGGATGGGGGAAGAAGGAGGACAAGGAGAGGAAAGTATTAGAGAAAATGTCTAGAGTTTGTTTTCTGCCTTGTATGGAATTAGAGAAAATAGGATCATCTCATGCAATTGATCTGAAAATTAAGCATGATAGCCATAATTGAAGGTGAATATGGAAAATATAATTCTTAGTGACCACCTTCTATTAACATTTTCATACTTACTGCCTTCTTTTCAGACTAATTTTTTAGTAAAAAGTATTATTAAATCTCAATCACTAAAAATGCATTGATTAAACATAAAAGGTGGTACTACATATAGTCCCTGGTCCAAAGAAGTAAAATCTCTTCTTCAAAAAGTACTACATCTGGGGCTTCCCTGGTGGCGCAGTGGTTGAGAGTCTGCCTGCCAATGCAGCAGACACGGGTTTGAGCCCTGGTCCGGGAAGATCCCACATGCCGCGCAGCAACTCGGCCCATAAGCCACAACTACTGAGCCTGCACGTCTGGAGCCTGTGCTCTGCAGCAAGAGAGGCCACGACAGTGAGAGGCCCGCGCACTGCGATGAAGAGTGGCCCCTGCTTGCCACAACTAGAGAAAGCCCTTGCACAGAAACGAAGACCCAACACAGCCAAAAATAAATAAATAAATTTATTTAAAAAAAAAAAAAAAAGTACTACATCTAAGAATTAATAGTATAACCAAAAGGAAAACAACAAATTTTCTGGCTTAAATCTGCTCATTTCATTTTGTGAAGATTTTGTAGCATGGCATATGACAGCTGAAATATAAATTATCCTTTATAAAAATGTCAAAATGATTTGTTGGAAGAAAAATACTCAAGATTTTAAAACACACTTTTGGTCTACAACCACATATTCATCAATTTAAAACTGCCAAAACAGAAAATAAAGAGTTAACATTTCATTGTCTAAATTAAAAAATACTTACACTATGGACTTTTCCAGGCGACTTCCCTGTGAACCAACAATCTCCCCCAATGTACAAAACACTTGTCCCAGAAAGTCCTAAAATAGATAAAAGGATTAAAGCTCTTAAGTTCCCAAACTGTCTTTACACTATGTATTTTGTACATCATATCTGCACTGTTTTCATTGCTAAAATATTGAATTCTCTAACTTCCAAGAATAAACAAAATAAGCTGAAAATGCACTAATTTTAGCATGTGATTGTCCCCTAAGTTTGCACAGCCTTTTGTCCTTTAATCACTAAGCTGGCTTGTTATTAAGAGTGTTTAGACATTGTGTTTATTTTCTTTCTCTTTTTTAAATTAAAATGAAAATGGAAAAAAGTTCCATGATTTGAATCCACAATTGGGTTCACTTGAGATGTCTCTGAAACTTCTAAACTTTTGGCTGAGAAGGCAAATCATGAAAGCGCAGAGCAGTGGTGGTCAGCACTAACAGTGATACTTACAAAGAAGCAGTGTGACATCATGGCTACAACTAGGATCCAGAGCCACACTGCCAGATGTCTGTTCCAGTACCACCACTGACCATTTGTGACTGCGCCAGTTAATAAACTCTCCGGTTTCCTCTAACATGTAGTCGCCCCCTTACAGAGCTATTTTGAGGTTTCAATGGGTTATTGCATGAGATAATATTAGTATATATTAAGTGCCTAAAAATGGGTTAAGTATAATACATTATAAAGTTATTAATGTACCACTAGATGATTGTTATTTTCAAGGCTCAGAATAACCTTGCAAAATGAGAGGTCTGTTCCTAATACTAAATTTCATGTATAAAGAAACTAATCATCTAGGAGGTTATTTCTTTCATGTTTTAAGCAGTCAGTAAATAGCAGAGTCAGAACTAACCCAGATATTCTGATTCAAGATTGAAATACTGCCTAAGGATATACATATCATAAATACAATGCAACTTCCCATGTCAATAAAATAAGGGCTCCAACACCATCTGGATATGTGGGTCAAGAAAATATAGAGGTGGTTCAGGGAGAGGCACTCTCTCTAGCATAGCCTGTGTAAGAATCCAAGCTGTCCTAAAGGAGAAAGTGGGAGATCTCCCTAAATTGTACTGTGAACTGGCCCAGGAAAAGCCCTAAGAAGGATGGGCAGAGGAATGACAGCAAGTAAAATGTTGTTTTAAGTTTCACTAAATAAAAATTTTAAATGCCTAACAAGCCATTTTATGGCTAAAAAGCCATAAAAGTAAAAACTGTGTTATTCAGGGTAAGTTGCTATAAGTCCCATGAGAGGAAAAAAAACACTGTAGACTAGGATAGTCGAGGGAATATTTTCCCAAAGTAAGTAAGCCTTGAGAACCAGGTAGGAATCAGATCATGGATAGAAGACAGTTGGAACATTTGAGTCCTAGAGAACAAATCAGAGTATCAGGCAAGAATGTAATGAGAAAAGAGCAGACCTCAAATAAAGGACAGAAACAGAGATAAAGAATCAAGACTGTGGAGGGCCCTCTTGGCCAAGCAGCAACAAAAACAACATTGCCTTAGATTAATGAGAAGCAACTGGCAATGTTTCAGCAATTCAGGGACACCATTAAACAGTGCATTTAGAAGATTACTCAGATACCAATTTGCAGAATGGACTGAGGAGTGAAGAAAAATCTGGAAGCCAGCTCAATCAGAAGGCCACAGTAGTTAATAAGCAAAGTGTGAAGGCCCAAGCTAAAGTTGTAGCAAATGCTTGGGAACAGTGCACAGAAAAATGGCAGGATTTGGTGTAAGCTGTACCTGCACATGGTGGGAGGTAGGGCAATGGAGAGAGGGAGAGAGAAACAGAAAATAAATCTGGATTTGGAACTTGATGGCTGACAGAATGGCAATAACTTAATAAAATTGCAAATCATTTTACATTTTGCTTTCGAGTAAGCAAATACTACTTAAGGTAAAGCCTTGACATATTTAAATTAAATATCCTTAAAAATAACATGTCTTTGCCAACTTCATTAAAGACTTTACAAATATGTTTATGGGTTTTTTAAAACAAACGTAATTTTTTCTAAGTCTCATGACACATAGAAGGAGCTTAATACTAATACTTAATACTAAAGATTTGGAATATGTCATTGGTCTCGTAAGTCAGCAACAAAAAATACATGGGGATTCTGGAACTCTTTCCTAAGGATACCGATATTGATGGACAGCTGCTCATACTACATATTAAATGGATTTGGCCAATGGAGTAACAAGTCTCAGTAAAAGCTGTTCATTGCTGTAATGACTCAAGAAAACAGAACAGATATATTGAGCAGTCCATATTAGAGTAGACACATATTAGCAAATAGAGAACACACACATATCATCATTGCTGAACAAAAAAGGAAATAAAAATAATAAAGTCAATAAAATGTGCTCCAAAAAGATATAGTGTGCATCTGCACACATTATAGTTATTGCACTCTTTGCCCCTAAATATTTATGGTATCTATGTAATTATTTTACATCTGCCTATGTTTGTGTATTCCCAATTTAGCAACACATTTACTACTCACAATGCAAAAATTAGCACATAATATTTAATATTTGTCTACTTCTTCTTGTGTTGGAAAACTCTAGTGAATCCATTTTTTGTCGTCTCAATGGTCCACATTTCCTATGAATTTTACACAATACTAGTAATATAATTAGTGCCCCTTAATGGATATTTTTAGATATGTGTTCTGTAGTTAGATAAAGATAGAAATGAAAACTAGCTATAATAGAAACTGCTTTACTGTTTCTTATTATAGTGTTGTATTCCAGTTGATGAGCCACCATAGTTAGGTCATAATAGAATTTCCAGTATAAATCCAAGCACTTTTCTACAATTCTAACACACACATAGACCAAATCCACTTTACAGTGGCTGGTAATTGAGAAATGTATCAATTTATTCAATCATATTAACTACTGGGCTTTCCAAAAACTGACCATGAATACTTGTTAAATGTATTCATTATTATTTTATAATCTAAGTAATACACAGATAGAACTTAGTTTTGAAATCTGTTTAAATGACTATAAACCACATTGTTAGTATATAACAATATAACAATATAAGATGCATTCTGCCACTCTTTAAAAGTATCCAAATATTACCCTAAATCCAATATGCTAGTAATAAAACTGGAAGGCTTATCACTGAGCAGTAGAGGAGACAAGGAAAAAAAAAAAAAACAGAGTATAGCAACACAAAGCATCATAATAATAATGTTTCACATTCATAGGTAGTTTTTAAAAAACTTAGCAAATCAGAGGAAGTGTTTGGATTATTTCCATAACAATCTAAATCTAGTTTTATTACTAGCATAACACAACTCAAAATCCAAGGGAACATTGCTGTACTATCAGATTCCAGCTGATTACATTTATGTTTCTCTTCTCTTTTTTGTTAATATTCAGAGGAATGTCTACTTTAATTGTATGCATGAGCATAATATCCTAATTTCTTCAGAATTTTTTTTTATTATTATACCCACATTTACATTTATTACAGGGAAAGGATACATTAAAGTTAGCCATGGAAAGACACACAGGGAAGAATCCAGGAGGGTTCCAAATGGAAGTTTTCATTGTCCTTAAGATGCATTACTCTCCTATCATTATAGAATTATTATTTCATTTGTACCAATCTTTACTAATGAATTCCATCCATCTACATTTTATATTATATTATAGCAAGAAAGTTATCTATACTCATGAAAATTACACTGATGCTATGTGCTCTAATAATTCCACACAAATAAAAAGGTAATTTACTTTGCATTAAATTAACTGGTTTTGTGTTGGTTTGTATGCTTGCTTGCTAGGTACTACTATTAATGACTCCTATATATTCTTTATAAAAGATTTTTTACATGCATACATTTATTTATTTATATAGGAAAGCAGAATGACATACTCCTCAGGAGTGAGAATTATAAGAGGCTAGACTGCCTGTGTTTGTATTTTGGCTGAAACATTTACTAATGCCTCTACACCTCTGTATCCTAATCTATAAAATACACTTTGTAAATAATACTTGCCAATTAAATTGTTGGGAGGTCTAAGTAAGATAACGTATGCAAAACACTTAAAATAAATGCTGAGAACATAGTAAGTATCTAATAAATATATGCCTCCTCTCTCCTCCCTACTTTCCTGGGTTAAAGAATATTACAACATACACAAAACTTTCCACTTGCCACTAGATTCCAGTACTGGAGATACTATAAATATCTGAATAAAATAATACATTTTCTTTTCCAAAACCACTTTACACTCATGGTCAATACAGATGCTCATTTTGAGTGTCATTATAAAACCCAGAAGTGTCTTATCTTAAATGTTAACACGTATACATACAAATATATCTATGTAAAGCATGACATTTTTAAAACAATAGTATAATGAACCAGGAGGTGTGGTTTCATATTAACTGGTAAATAAAATTTTTAATTTCTATACTATTACAAAGCTAACCAATGAATGTAGATTACCATCAGCATCATAATAAACAATTTTATAAGCATTCAATAGTGTGGCATCTTTTTCCTAAAAGAACTACAAAGATAATCTTTAAATGGCGTTCCTGTTTTATAAAATGATCAATGAGCATAGAAAATACTTCTAATTAATAGATAATTCAAATTAAAAGACAAATGGGTTATTGATAGCTAAGTTTTAACACAGCATAGTAATTGAGTACAGTCAACTGTTCAGGAGTTAATCATTCATTCTTTGGGGTTTTTTTTTTTTACCATTTTTATTGGAGTATAATTGCTTTACAATGGTGTGTTAGTTTCTGCTTTACAACACAATGAATCAGATATATATACATATGTTCCCATATCTCTTCCCTCTTGCGTCTCGCTCCCTCCGACCCTCCCTATCCCACCCCTCCAGGCGGTCACAATGCACTGAGCTGATCTCCCTGTGCTATGCGGCTGCTTCCCACTAGCTATCTACCTTATGTTTGGAAGTGTATATATGTCCATGCCTCTCTCTCGCTTTCTCACAGCTTACCCTTCCCCCTCGCCATACCCTCAAGTCCCTTCTCTAGTAGGTCTGTGTCTTTATTCCTGTCTTACCCCTAGGTTCTTCATGACATTTTTTCTTAAATTCCATATATATGTGCTAGCATACAGTATTCGTCTCTCTCTTTCTGACTTACTTCACTCTGTAGGACAGAATCTAGGTCTATCCACCTCACTACAAATAGCTCAATTTCGTTTCTTTTTATGGCTGAGTAATATTCCATTGTATATATGTGCCACATCTTCTTTATCCATTCATCCGATGAAGGACACTTAGGTTGTTTCCATCTCTGGGCTATTGTAAATAGAGCTGCAATGAACATTTTGGTACATGACTCTTTTTTAATTATGGTTTTCTCAGGGTATATGCCCAGTACTGGGATTGCTGGGTCATATGGTAGTTCTATTTGTAGTTCTTTAAGGAAACTCCATACTGTTCTCCACAGTGGTTGTATCAATTTACATTCCCACCAACAGTGCAAGAGGGTTCCCTTTTCTCCGCACCCTCTCCAACATTTATTGTTTCTAGATTTTTTGATGATGGCCATTCACACTGGTGTGAGATGATATCTCATGGTAGTTTTGATTTGCATTTCTCTATTGATTAGTGATGTTGAGCATTCTTTCATGTGTTTGCTGGCAGTCTGTATATCTTCTTTGGAGAAATGTCTATTTAGGTCTTCTGCCCATTTTTGGATTGGGTTGTTTGTTTTCTTAATACTGAGCTGCATAGCTGCTTAAAAATTCTGGACATTAATCCTTTGTCAGTTGCTTCATTTGCAAATATTTTCTCCCATTCTGAGGGTTATCTTTTGGTCGTGTTTATGGTCTCCTTTGCTGTGTAAAAGCTTTGAAGTTTCATTAGGTCCCATTTGTTTATTTCTGTTTTTATTTCCATTTCTCTAGGAGGTGGGTCAAAAATGATCTTGCTGTGATTTATGTCATAGAGTGCTCTGCCTATATTTTCCTATAAGAGTTTGATAGTGTCTGGCCTTACATTTAGGTCTTTAATCCATTTTGAGCTTATTTTTGTGTATGGTGTTAGGGAGTGATCTAATCTCATACTTTTACATGTAGATGTCCAGTTTTCCCAGCACCACTTATTGAAGAGGCTGTCCATTCTTCACTGTATATTCCTGCCTCCTTTATCAAAGATAAGGTGACCATATGTGCATGGGTTTATCTCTGGGCTTTCTATCCTGTTTTGTTGATCTATCTTTCCGTTCTTGTGCCAGTACCATACTGTCTTGATTACTGTAGCTTTGTAGAATAGTCTGAAGTCAGAGAGCCTGATTCCTCCAGCTCCGTTTTTCCTTCTCAAGATTGCTTTGGCTATTCGGGGTCTTTTGTGTTTCCATACAAATTGTGAAATTTTTTGTTCTAGTCCTGTGAAAAATACCAGTGGTAGTTTCATAGGGATGGCATTGAATCTGTAGATTGCTTTGGGTAGTAGAGTCATTTTCACAATGTTGATTCTTCCAATCCAAAAACATGGTATATCTCTCCATCTATTTGTATCATCTTTAATTTCATTCATCAGTGTCTTATAATTTTCTGCATACAGGTCTTTTGTCTCCTTAGGTAGGTTTATTCCTAGATATTTTATTCTTTTTGTTGCAGTGGTAAATGGGAGTGTTTTCTTGATTTCACTTTCAAATTTTTCATCATTAGTGTATAGGAATGCGAGAGATTTCTGTGCATTAATTTTGTATCCTGCTACTTTAACAAATTCATTGATTAGCTCTAGTAGTTTTCTGGTAGCATCTTTAGGATTCTCTATGTATAGTATCATGTCATCTGCCAACAGTGATAGCTTTACTTCTTTTCCAATTTGGATTCCTTTTATTTCCTTTTCTTCTGTGATTGCTGTGGCTAAAACTCCCAAAACTATGTTGAATAATAGTGGTGAGAGTGGGCAACCTTGTCTTGTTCCTGATCTTAGTGGAAATGCTTTTAGTTTTTCACCATTGAGGACGATGTTGGCTGTGGGTTTGTCATATATGGCCTTTATTATGTTGAGGAAAGTTCCCTCTATGCCTACTTTCTGCAGGGTTTTTATCACAAATGGGTGTTGAATTTTGTCGAAAGCTTTCTCTGCATCTATTGAGATGATCATATGGTTTTTCTCCTTCAATTTGATAATATGGTGTATCACGTTGATTGATTTGCATATATTGAAGAAGTCTTGCATTCCTGGAATAAACTCCACTTGATCATGGTGAATGATCCGTTTAATGTGCTGTTGGATTCTGTTTGCTAGTATTTTGTTGAGGATTTTTGCATCTATGTTCATCAGTGATATTGGCCTGTAGTTTACTTTCTTTGTGACACCCTTGTCTGGTTTTGGTATCAGGGTGAAGGTGGCCTTGTAGAATCAGTTTTGGAGTGTTCCTCCCTTTGCTATATTTTGGAAGAGTTTGAGAAGGATAGGTGTTAGCTCTTCTCTAAATGTTTGATAGAATTTGCCTGTGAAGCCATGTGGTTGTGGGCTTTTGTTTGTTGGAAGATTTTTACTCACAGTTCAATTTCAGTGCTTGTGATTGGTCTGTTCATATTTTCTATTTCTTCCTGATTCAGTCTTGGCAGGTTGTGCATTTCTAAGAATTTGTCCATTTCTTCCAGGTTGCCCATTTAATTGCCATAGAGTTGCTTGTAGTAATTTCTCATGATCTTCTTTATTTCTGCAGTGTCACCTGTTATGTCTCCTTTTTCATTTCTAATTCTATTGATTTGAGACTTCTCCCTTTTTTTCTTGATGAGTCTCGCTAATGGTTTATCAATATTGTTTATCTTCTCAAAGTACGAGCTTTTAGTTTTATTGATCGTTGCTATTGTTTCCTTCATTTCTTTTTCATTTATTTCTGATCTGATGTTTATGATTTCTTTCCTTCTGCTAACTTTGGGGATTTTTTCTTCTTTCTCTAATTGCTTTAGGTGCAAGGTTAGGTTGTTTATTCGAGATGTTTCCTGTTTCTTAAGGTAGGACTATATTGCTATAAACTTCCCTCTTAGAAATACTTTTTCTGCATCCCATAGATTTTGGGTCTTCGTGTCTCCATTGTCATTTGTTTCTACATAGTTTTTGATTTCCTCTTTGATTTCTTCAGTGATCACTTCGTTATTAAGTAGTGCGTTGTTTAGCCTCCATGTGTTTCTATTTTTTACAGATTTTTTCCTGTAATTGATATCTAGTCTCATAGCATTGTGGTTGGTAAAGATACTTGATACAATTTCAATTTTCTTAAATCTACCAAGGCTTGATTTGTGACCCAGAATATGATCTATCCTGGAGAATGTTCCATGAGCACTTGAGAAAAATGTGTATTCTGTTGTTTTTGGATGGAATGTCCTATAAATATAAATTAAGTCCATCTTGTTTAATATATCATTTAAAGCTTGTGTTTCCTTATTTATTTTTCATTTTGGATGATCTGTCCATTGGTGAAAGTGGGGTGTTAAAGTCCCCTACTATGAATGTGTTACTGTCGGTTTCCCTTTTATGGCTGTTAGTATATGCCTTATGTACTGAGGTGCTCCTATGTTGGGTGCATAAATATTTACAATTGTTATATCTTCTTCTTGGATCGATCCCTTGATCATTATGTAGTGTCCTTCTTTGTCCCTTCTAATAGTCTTTATGTTTAGGTCAATTTTGTCTGATATGAGAATTGCTACGCTGGCTTTCTTTTGGTTTCCATTTGCATGAAATATCTTTTTCCATCCGCTTACTTTCAGTCTGTATGTGTCTCTAGGTCTGAAGTGGGTCTCTTGTAGACAGCAAATATATGGGCCTTGTTTTTGTATCCATTCAGCCAATCTGTGTCTCTTGGTGGGAGCATTTAGTCCATTTACTTTTAAGGTAATTATTGATATGTATGTTCCTATTCCCATTTTCTTAATTATTTTGGGTTCATTATTGTAGGTCTTTTCCTTCCCTTGGGTTTCCTGTCTAGAGAAGTTCCTTTAGCAGTTGTTGTAGAGCTGGTTTCGTGGTGCTGAACTCTCTCAGCTTTTGTTTGTCTGTAAAGGTTTTAATTTCTCCATCAAATCTGAATGAGATCCTTGCTGGGTAGAGTAATCTTGGTTGCAGGTTTTTCTCCTTCATCACTTTCAGTATGTCCTGCCACTCCCTTCTGGCTTGCAGAGTTTCTGCTGAAAGATCAGCTATTAACCTTATGGGGATTCCCTTGTGTGTTATTTGTTGTTTTTCCTTTGCTGCTTTTAATATGTTTTCTTTGTATTTAATTTTTGACTGTTTGATTAATATGTGTCTTGGCGTATTTCTCCTTGGATTTATCCTGTATTGGACTCTCTGTGCTTCCTGGGCTTGATTAACTATTTCCTTTCCCATATTAGGGAAGTTTTCAACTATAATCTCTTCAAATATTTTCTCAGTCCCTTTCTTTTTCTCTTTTTCTTCTGGAACCCCTATAATTCGAATGTTGGTGCATTTAATGTTGTCCCAGAGGTCTCTGAGACTGTCCTCAGTTCTTTTCATTCTTTTTTCTTTACTCTGCTCTGCAGTAGTTATTTCCACTATTTTATCTTCCAGGTCACTTATCTGTTCTTCTGCCTCACTTATTCTGCTATTGATCCTATCTCTAGTATTTTTAATTTCATTTATTGTGTTGTTCATTGCTGTTTGTTCCATCTTTAGTTATTCTAGGTCCTTGTTAAGTGTTTCTTGCATTTTGTCTATTCTATTTCCAAGATTTTGTATCATATTTACTATCATAATTCTGAATTCTTTTTCAGGTAGACTGCCTATTTCCTGTTTATTTGTTAGGTCTGGTGGATTTTTATCTTGCTCCTTCATTGGCTGTGTGTTTTTCTGTCTTCTCATTTTGCTTATCTTACCATGTTTGGGGTCTCCTTTTTGCAGGCTGCAGGTTCGTAGTTCCCGTTGTTTTTGGTGTCTTTCCCCAGTGGCTAAGGTTGGTTCAGTGGGTTGTGTAGGCTTCTGTGGAGGGGACTAGTGCCTGTGTTCTGGTGTATGAGGCTGATCTTGTCTTTCTCATGGGCATATCCACCTCTGGTGGTGTGTTTTGGGGTGTCTGTGGACTTATTATGATTTTAGGCAGCCTCTCTGCTAATGGGTGGGGTTGTTTTCCTGTCTTGCTAGTTGTTTGTCATAGGATGTCCAGCACTGTAGCTTGCTGGTCGTTGAGTGAAGCTGGGTGCTGGTGTTGAGATGGAGATCCCTGGTAGATTTTTGCCATTTGATATTATGTGGAGCTGGGAGGTCTCTTGTGGACCAGTGTCCTGAAGTTGGCTATCCCACCTCAGAGGCACAGCACTGACTCCTGGCTGCAGCACCAAGAGCCTTTCATCCACACGGCTCAGACTCCGTAATTTGGGATGATTCGTTGTCTATTCATGTATTCCACAGATGCAGGGTACATCAAGTTGATTTTGGAACTTTAATCCACTGCTTCTGAGGCTGCTGGGAGAAATTTCCCTTTCTCTTCTTGGTTTTCACAGCTCCCAGGGGCTCAGCTTTGGATTTGGCCCCGCCTCTGCTTGTAGGTCGCTAGAGGTCGTCTGTTCTTTGCTCAGACAGGACGGGGTTAAAGGAACCGCTGTTTCGGGGGCTCTGGCTCACTCAGGCTGGGGGGAGGGAGGGGCACGGATTGCGGCGCGAGCCTGCTGCGGCAGAGGCCAGCGTGACGTTGCAGCAGCCTGAGGCGCACCGTGTGTTCTACCGGGGGAGTTGTCCCTGGATCCCAGGACCCTGGCAGTGCCGGGCTGCACAGGCTCCCTGGAAGGGAGGTGTGGATAGTGACTTGTGGTTGCACACAGGGTTATTGGTGGCAGCAGCAGCAGCCTTAGCATCTCATGCCTGTCTCTGGGGTCCGCGCTTTTAGCAGCAGCTCTCGCCCGTCTCTGGAGCTCCTTCAAGCAGCATTCTTAATCCCCTCTCCTTGCGCACCAGGAAACAAAGAGGGAAGAAAAATTCTCTTGCCTCTTCAGCAGGTCCAGACTTTTCCCTGGACTCCCTCCTGGCCAGCCGTGGCACACTAACC
Source organism: Orcinus orca (assembly GCF_937001465.1). Taxonomy (NCBI): domain Eukaryota; kingdom Metazoa; phylum Chordata; class Mammalia; order Artiodactyla; family Delphinidae; genus Orcinus; species Orcinus orca. The sequence goes on from NC_064569.1 coordinate 28,261,808, forward strand.
TCCTGCAGTCTGTGTTCACGCCACCAACCCCAGTCCTCTCCCTGCGCTCTGACCAAAGCCCGAGCCTCAGCTCCCATCCCCGCTCGCCCCGGTGGGGGAACAGACAAGCCTCTCGGGCTGGTGAGTGCCTGTCAGCACCGATCCTCTGTGCGGGAATCTCTCCACTTTGTCCCCCGCACCCCTGTTGCTGTGCTCTCCTCCGCGGCTCCGAAGCTTTCCCCCTCCGCCACCCGCCGTCTCTGCCCGCGAAGGGGCTTCCAATTGTGTGGAAACCTTTCCCCCTTCACAGCTCCCTCCCACCGGTGCAGGTTCCATCCCTATCCTTTTGTCTCTGTTTATTCTTTTTTCTTTTGCCCTACCCAGGTACGTGGGGGGTATCTTGCCTTTGGGGAGGTCTGAGGTCTTCTGCCAGCATTCAGTAGGTGTTCTGTAGGAGTTGTTCCACGTGTAGATGTATTTCTGGTGAATCTGTGGGGAGGAAGGTGATCTCCATGTCTTACTCTTCTGCCATCTTCCTGGAAGCCCTAATCATTCATTCTTGATAAGATAGAGTCATGATTTGCCTCCACTTATTGCTTTTACCCATTTTGTCATCATTTAGCATTTTTAAGCACATGCACACTAAGCCAGTAAAAGCAAGAGAAAATAAATGATACAAAATTTCTCATTTTTATAAAATTTTAACCATTGTGGAAAAAAATTGGTGAGGAAAGTTTGTATAACTTGTGAAATTTTATTGTTGGCATTATTTACTAATATATTACTGTTGGTAATCCCTGTTAATATTGCTGAATTCCTCTATATTTAATGAATTCATACTAATCACAGCAACTATAGAGATTGAGGAGTCACAGTTATATTATGTACTATATACTAATATGATAATCATTTATAATAATCAAGAATGGTGCTTCTTTGCTCAATAATCTTTCCTACTTTCTTTTTTTAAAAATAAATTTATTTATTTATTTTATTTTTGGTTGTGTTGGGTCTTCGTTGCTGCAAGTGGGTTTTCTCTAGTTGTGGTGGGAGGACACTCTTCATTGCTAGGTGCAGGGCTCTCATTGCGGTGGCCTCTCCTGTTGCAGAGCACGGGCTCTAGGCACGTGGGTTTCTGTAGTTGTGGCACTTGGGCTCAGTAGTTGTGGTTTGCGGGCTCTAGAGCGCAGGCTCAGTAGTTATACCACACGGGCTTAGTTGCTCCGTGGCATGTGGAATTTTCTCAGACCAGGGCTCGAACCCATGTACCCTGCATTGGCAGGCAGATTCCCAACCACTGCACCACCAGGGAAGCCCCTGCTTTCTTAATGGTTGTGCTGTTTGGGGTATAAAGGAAACTCAACATGAAGCAATTCGATTTAATATTTTAAGAAAAATAATTTGTCCCATTTTAACATTATAATAATACACCTTTTTTTAATCAAGAATTTGTCTTTTTTTTTTTTTTTTTTCGCGGTATGCGGGCCTCTCACTGCTGTGGCCTCTCCTGTTGCGGAGCACAGGCTCTGGACGCGCAGGCTCAGCGGCCATGGCTCACGAGCCCAGCCGCTCCGCGGCACGTGGGATCTTCCCGGACCAGGGCACGAACCCATGCCCCCTGCATCAGCAGGCGTACTCTCAACCACTGCGCCACCAGGGAAGCCCAAGAATTTGTCTTTTTAATGAATGGATCCATCTACAAAGCAAAAATGCTAATCCTACCTCCAAGAAATTAACACAAATTTCTTTTTTTTCCCCACCCACTCTTGAAATTTATTTTTTAAATGCACAGAAATAATATAAACAGTAAAAAGTATATACAAAGAAAAATAATTCCTCCACCTATTTCAGGGCTAATTCTTACTACACACGTATTACCAGTATCATCAAAATATCATAAAATGTTCCCTATAATTTTCAAGAATATGCATACATATATATGTGTGTGTGTGTGTCCATGTGCAGTGTGTTTCTTCATATAATGTTTTCCACAAATGAGAGAATTTCTCACACATTATTATTAATAGTTCTAAACTCAGACATCAGTAGCTAAATTGCAAATATAATTTCAAAATTATACTCTAAAGTTGAATTTATTTTCCCTCAGCACAGTTGTTGATTTTCAAAATAATTCTTGCTTGATAAGAGTCCAAATGAAGGCAGTTAAATAAGACACTGAATGAAAATTAATCTTTCAATGAATGAGTAGTTATTGATCAAAATGAACCAATTTTCTAAAATTATCAACAACATACATATTTAAATTGTGAACCATACTATTTATAGATTAAGAATAAAGCTACTCTATTCACAAATACTATAACAAATCTATGGAAAATATTTACCTTCTAGAGGCACATCATTTTTTGTCTAGATGTTAGTTCTCATCAGTAAAGATGTGAGAAATGTAATATGCTAACAAAAAATGTTAAGTAAATATTCTCACTGCTGTCAAACATGATGATACAGTCAACAGGCTAAATAACTAGAAAACTTACTATATAGTACTATTAAATAATATGATATATATTATAGCATTATTAAATAATAAATATAATACTATCACACAATGTCATTAAATACTAAGCCCTGAGTAAGGGCCAGTTTTACATGCAAACAATCTCACTTAATATAACATAATGAGTGCCAAAGACACTGTCATCAAACCTACCTCAAGCACTGTCCCTAATTCTGTCTCAAAGTCTAAGATTCTACAAGACCATGTTGAAAATGCAAATAGAAACATAATCCATTTATTGAGCATCAGTCATAAATTCTTTAATTTGAATATGCTTATAAGGCTAGCTCTCATTAGCTGATAAAGACCAGAAAGCTTGCTACATAAAAAAAAAAGAAAGTTATTATTGAAAAGGCATCAGAGGATAGCACGGAGAGCTCTTTTACACAGGGCAGTCAGGCAAGCCTCTAAGTAGGTGACAACTAAGTAGAAATTTCAATAATATAACAGAAAGAACCATGTGAACATTTGAGACAATAGGTAGGTAGGAGAAAAAGCAAGAACAAAGTCCCTGAGACAAGAAGACACTTGGGGTGTTTAAGGAAAAGCAAGAGGGCCAGTGGGGTTAGAGTAGAATGAGCAAGGAAGAGAATGGAAGGAGAGGATGGAGCCAAGGGCCCATGATGGACTGTGAATTCTGTCTCAAGTGTGGAGGGAAGCCACTGGAAAATTAATTTGAACTAGAAAGTGATATGTCCTGACTAGTCTTTTTAAATGATAATTCTGGCTAATCATTTCCCACCAAATTTGTAAATGCTAAAGTTCCCCCAAGGTTCTACCCTATTCTCTTCTCCATTTATACTTTTTTATATAATTTTATTGAGTTCCAACTCTATAGGCTGACAGTTCTCAAGTCTCCAGAAATGGCCTAGTTAATATCTCCAGTTAGATGCTTACTGGAGTCTCAAACAATATAAACCTGCCCTGACCACTGATTTCTCTATTCTCATCCCCACCACCTCAGTCTCTTCCTCCCCAATGTACCCCATGGCAATAAACTGTATCTTCATTTATCCAGTTTCCAATAACCTAGGAATCATTCTATTTTCATCTCTTATTTTCAGACCTAATATCTACATCATCATCAACCATATCACCAAAATATATTCCAAATCTGCCACTTTTTACCACTTCAAGGTCTATACTTACCAAATATCGTTTACCTAGCTAAATTAACAGCAGTTTTATAACTGGTCTCTGTTGGTTCACAAGAGCAGGGGTTCCCTGGGTAAAACCTGAAACTAGCCCCTGTACACTGGGGCTTCCCAACCCCATTATCCACTTCAGCTGCCAGTTGTTATTTAAACCTATAAATCAGATCACATCATCTTCCAGTGAAAACCATAAAAAAAAAATCCAAATTCTTTAAACTTTGGCCTACAAATCTCCACACCATCTGAATTCTATCTACCTTTCCAAATTATTCCATTCTTCTTTCCTTACCATTCAGTCTATATAGGGTAGCTATCTTTCAGTCACACCAACATACTAAATTACTTCCTGACTCAAGGTCTTTGCACTACTGTTCCTTTTGCCTTAAATGCTCTTCCCCTAGATTTTCAATAGTTCCCTCCTTCTCTTTAATAAGTATATATTAAAGTATATATAATATATATAAAGTATATTAAAGTATATATATATATAATATTAATAAAGTATATATTATACTTTAATGAGTATATTATATATATAAGTATAATATATATATATTATATAGTAAGCAACACAAATTACTTAATAGTGCCTGAGCTAAGAGTGGATGAAGCGTGTCAAAAGAAGGAGGAAATGTGTTTTGAATTGTTACAGGAATTGTTAGAGATAACTGCTTTGAATTTCTGCTAGATATTATCAACAACAAAAACCCATCTTTATTTGAAAGCAAACAAGTACAGATTTTAGGTAAAAGAGCATATAACTCATTCAACCCAAAAGGAATTCAGGAGGCATTTGAAAGACCAGAGAAACCAATAAATAAACTAGGTTTATTCCCTGAAGATGCAGTTCTTTAAAAGTGTGGTTGTCTACACCTTCCAATTTTGCAAAGGGAAAGAAAAACTGAAACCTTTTAGGAAATACTGCTAAGTGCCTGTGCTTGCATGTGGAGTACAGGCACCTATCTTTTACAAAAGGGATTTGGTAGCAAGAGAGACTCCTTGAGTTAACTATAATAAATTTTTTCTCTTTCTCATTTCTGATAATTTTGAAAGATCCCACTTTCAGGATGATTTTATTTGGTTTCTAGTACTTAGGGGTCTTAAGTACCAGTCTTAAATTTTTGGTACTAATAAGGAAAATGGAGATATAATATAGAACTGTACCTTAGATTTCTAACATTGCAAATGAATACAGGTGAATAGATGAAGAATCAGTATAACTTTAATTGATTTTATTGGGGGTGGACAAGTTTTTAGTGAAGAAACATGTTCACAGCTGACTTATGGAATCCAGGGATTAGTTCTAAACATTAGTTCTAAAGGGGTGACTTTCTGTGATTGACTCAGGGCTGTCAGAGCTTTCCAAGACCTCCTCTGGGTAGGGGTTATCACTGCTCTCTAAAGGTATAACTACAGCTTTGAGTGCAATAGGCCAGGTGGAATATCTCAGAGCTCCTGTCTTTGATGGAAGTAGATTTAATGTGTTTAAAGTTAAACACAATTTGTTTCTCAGTTCCTTTTTAAAGGGTCTCTAAAGCACTGTGTTATGGTATTAAACAAGCCAATATTATGTGTGCTGTTAATTATTTATTTTTATTCTCAGTCATTCAAGAGTTAAGTGTGTCTTCTTTTAAAGAATCATTTCAGGGCTTCCCTGGTGGCGCAGTGGTTGAGAGTCCTCCTGCCAATGCAGGGGACACGGGTTCGTGCCCCGGTCCGGGAGGATCCCACATGCCGCGGAGCGGCTGGGCCCGTGAGCCATGGCCGCTGGGCCTGAGTGTCCGGAGCCTGTACTCTGCAATAGGAGAGGCCACAACAGTGACAGGCCCACATACCGCAAAAAAAAAAAAAAAAAAAAAAAAAAAGAATCATTTCAGAAACTTGAAATGTTTTTGTCATAACAAGGATCGGGAAAATTATATGAAAGTTTTCTAAATAAGTACACTGTGTTGATGATTATTCTCATGAAGATAATACAGGCAGAGGAGCAAAATTGGGATGGAAAAGGTCATCAAAAATACATTTTTGATATATTTGAATTTTAGGCTTCTGTAGAATATCTACCAAGGAATATCTGACAAGCAGTTGGAAACTTAGATTTTCTGGGGTGTACAGAGGGTACATGAAACATCAAGATAAGACAGGTAAATGACTGAACTCTCCCAAAGAGAGTTTATACAATGAGATGAGATGAAAATTGAAAATAAAGCCATAAGAAGCACTAATATTAAGGAATAGGAGGAGAAAGAGAAACTAAAATATAATAGGTACTGAATAAACAGAGAGGTAGGAAAAGAAGCAAGGGAAAAATTTCCATGGAAGTCAAGGGAGGTAAGTATTTCAAGAATACAGTAGTCAATCGTGTCCAAAATAATGGGGAGATCAAGTAAAGTAAAGAATGAAGGGAGGCCACTACATTTTGATCTAACCTATGTCAGAATAGTTTAAGCAGAAATGAACATGAGAATACAGTAAAGAAATTGAAGGGAGAATGAAAAGGAAGTTATGATAGAAACCCAGGCTGTTTGGTAAAGAAGTATGGTGATGAGAAGATAGTAAAAGAGATATCATGACGGTAAAACAGAGTCAGGATATTTACTTATGAAAAAAAGCTATTCTACAAAAGAAAAATATTTGAAAAGATATGTACATTGATGGCTTCTATAAGACATATCTCTTACATAAAAATATTTAGTCATTACTGATTATTAAAGGAAGACATAGTTAATCATGTTTGAGGTACCTTCCTATCCCATATTCCATATACTATGTCCTGAACATCAATGGTAAGGACTACATGTTAGTAGTAGTAGTCCTCACACTCACCCTCAATATATACAACCCCATGAAAATGTCCTTAACTTCTCAGTTATTATGCCCTCTGAAGACTAGTCTAAACTGAGAAACACTGAGAAATTATATTCAGAGAGAGTGGGCACTTGAAAGTCTATGCCCAGTCAGTGTTAGGGAGGTCATTTTCCCTATGTACACAGGATGAATAAACAGAGAAACTTGGTCTTCAGAGAGAAACAGAAGCTCAGAGAAAAGCCATAGTGAAAAGAATATGTGGCTTTATTGACTGAGAGAGAGACAGAGAGAAACAGAGAAAATAGCTGTCTCAGTCCAACCCACCATGCCTGTTTCTAGCAGCAATTCCCATACAGCAAGTTACATGTCACATTTATGAGATGCTCCTAAATCCCTTCAATAAACCCCCTCCATGTGAGATAAGTTAATGCATTTTTGTTCCTTGCAACTAGATAATTTTAACTAGAAAATGTGGTTCCTTTTCTGATTCTTCCAATGAAGTTTCGAAAACTTCCAATACAAAGCTATGTAAATAAGTTTTAAATGTCTAACTACATGCTAAAAGTCTTATCTTAAGGAGTAGAAGGGTATCATGGCAACTGCAATGAACTTTACTTATGGGAAGTAATGAGCTTGTTACAGCATTCTTTTCAAATTGTACAAAGACTAACCTTTGAATCTTTCTTCAAATGATTCTGCTCTATACTCCATAACAGAAATAAATATCATACCTCCTTTAATGAAGGAAAAGATCAGTAAATTGTGATTTTTTTACCACCATTATCAGGCTTCCAGTTTTCCCAAATCACCTTGGGGTCACCCCCTACATCCCCTCTCTCTTCTCTGAACTATGACATTCCCTGTCTGCAAACTACACAGGAAATTATACATATCTATCTATCTATCTATCTAGATAGATAGATAGATAGATCTCCACCTATTCTATCTAATAGCATACAAAAATAGAAAAATCTCACCTTCTGAGCCTCTGGGCATGAACTTTAGTCTGGCTGACCTCGCAACACTGGCACAGCCACCAATTTTACATTTGTATACTCAGATTTCACTTAAAACCTAGTTAAACCCCTTTCAGAATATTCTTTTCACCCCCATCCAGCCCTTCCTATTAGATATGGCCTAATTCCAAACTGGTCAATATTCCGTTGATAAAACCACCAGTGCTTAGCCAAAGAATATCACTCTCATCCCTCACTTCCCACCACCTCCTCTTTTTCTGCCTAACTCTGACACTCTTGCTGCTCCTGAACCTGGAAACTCCCCAGATAACAGTTGTTGCCTGGTGAGTAAATCTCTTAAGGAAAAGGAATGGGAAGATCAGAGCCCAGAAAGGAAAAAAAGATAGTAAGTGACTTGTGGATGGACTCCATGTCTGTGTTACTCATCTTGTACAATCAGAAACTACCATGGTACCTGGCATGAGGAGGTACTTAGAAAATACTGTTGAACAAATGAACTACAGGGACAGCAGAATAGCAAATCACTCTGCCTACACCCTAGTACCTTCTATTCTCTCAAAAGTGAAGACTCCCAAAAAGACATAATCTTACTATTTCATCTTCTTAACCTGATCCAACTTTGAACATTATAGGGAACTGACATCATTTCTTTAAAAAAAACCAAATATAACAAATAAGTAAGATTAATCCATTTCACATACTGAAGATATTTTTCTTTCAATAAGCTTCTCCAAATGTTATTCTAGGGTTCTTTAAAAATGTTATTTATTTTCAATGCATTTATTACATAAGTTGTGGACATTAAATATTAATCAATCAACATAAATATCAATCAAATCATGATATTATAATTTATATTTGCAACCATCATAAAGAACATAAAAATATGAACTTACATGTTTTGACAAGTTGGGACTCTTCGAATCAACATCATACCTAAAAGATTAAAATATAAAATTTAAATTATTTCCACAAAATAAAGTTAGAGAAAAATGTCAGTATATCCCCCAAAACATAAATAAAAAATGAATCAAAATTATATGAATAGGGAGAAAAACTTAGCAAATTTAGAAATTTCTCATAATCTGTGGCCTACATACCAAAGGTAGAATTCACAATCCCTGGGTGCTTTTATTTCTACAACTTAAGTAGAAGTCCTAATATTTTCACAGTCATGAATTCTTCTGCTCGATAAGACAAGTTTAAAATTTCCCTTTTCTGTGAATCAATAGATTCCTAATATCCGTAAAAACTGAAATTTCCCTTTTAAAACAAGTGCGGATAACAGGCTATCATTTGTTATAATTATAATTACATTATATAATTATATATAAATATAAGTATATTATAATTATATCATAATTCTTATTTAATATCATAAATGTTCTCATTAATTTTGAAATTTGGCCAAAGTAATGGCATATTATATTTCCCCAATCACAGAACTTGGGGAAACCATGTATTTTATGGAAAAAGAAATGTATTTATATAGGATTATTATATGTCCTATTTTTGATCACTTAGTACTGGAAATAAATGATTTCTTAAGGAGATCCTGGAAAAACATCACCTACTGTCACTTTAGCCCCTTGTTTTAAAAAAATTTTTAGAAACAGAAAGGCTGTTAATAACCAAAACAATCTCAATTTACTGAATTCTTAAATAGGAAAATATTTGTACTGGTTCCAGTCTTTCTCCCAAATCATATTCCTTTCACATTCTTTGTGCATAGCTTCCTACCAAAAATTAACTGCTTTTTTTTTAAGGTTTAAGTCTTCCCTCTCACATAACAAAAATGTTTCACAGAGAAATGAAGCATCTAGTCAAAAAAAGGCAAAGAAAAAGAGTTCACTGAGTGTACTGATTCTGGGCAGAGGTGCACTTACTCCATAGCAAAGAATGTTTACCACAAACTGGCTTTAAAATTGTGTGATGCAAATACCTGCTTCAGAAGAATTACAAATTACTCTTCTTCATGTCAGGGAATTTTGACACTCTCAACAGCTGTAAACTAGAATTTTGAATCAACAAATTGCCAACATCTACTGAAGACCTACAAATATTAGTTAAAAAATATTTTTCTTATTCAAGAAATTTTTCTCGTTCAAAACAATTTCTAAGTGTAAAATTAAAATTAGCAACAGTAGCAATATCAAAGGTAAAACATAACTCTGCTGGCTCCTTCTCAAGTATCATCCCTGGAAACCATTTTCTATAAAGGGTTTAGTGTAGACTAGGGAGAAATAACATTGTATATTCAGCTCAGTTAAAAAAGCAAACAGAAAAGTATTTATGTTTTCATCACAAAGAGTTTAAGTATCCTCACATACAATCCTCCTTCATTGTCTTTAACAAAGCTTTTAATGCTATTACCTCAAAAATAGGTAATTTACAGCATACCTCTGAAGGCTTTAAATAATATGCTGGATTACAATGCACTTGAAATTACCATGATTTTTCTTCTCAGAGAATTTTCCTTCTAACTTTTCTAAAATTATCACTGGTTTTAATCCTCACAAGTCAGAACATAAACACGACATCCTAAATAGTTAAAAATATATCTGTGTGCATGGGGGTGGGGCTGTGTGAATGTGGGTGTCTGTCTATATTTATAAGTGCCATAATCTCCTTAAGTAAAAGAGAATACACTGCAAAGCAGAAGTTCAGTAGTTTACCCCCAGGATGGTACACTTGTGCCTAAATGTACTAACAGCAATTTTGTAAACCATTTCATCCTGTTGTTGAAATCTTATTAGTAGAGTACTGAATTAGCAGTAACTGATTTGAATGGCTCCTAAGGATTATGTTTTCTAGTGGAGGGTAACAGATGTTGACTGGAATTTTTCCTGTATTTCTGAAATTCCCACTAAGGCCAAAGCTGTAAACAAAAGATACTACATTTCTCTTCACGCTTAGCTCACAGATCCCGTTGAGTCACTCTCATTAGGGTCAGACCCTTCTCCACAAAGCTTACTCATGAAGTGACAGGCTATTCCTTACTTCTGGGGGCACATCAGGAGGTTCTTTCCACTCCCTAAAGCAAGGTGAAGGGGAGCTCCAAAACCTAGGGTGATTGTGTGAAGAGGAGGACAGCATCTGGTTTCCCTGCCACTTAAAGAACCTGCCTATAGGTCCATCCTAGGATGCCAATGGAAGAGAATGTTAGCTGACAGTGTTAGGAAGTGCCTTCTAAGAGCTGAAGAACAAGGAACAATGTCCTTTTGAAAGCAAGAAGGACCCTCTGGGGCTCCTGGGTATGGAAGCCTTTCCATTTCCCCCATTTCTCATTTGTAGGGAACAGACTCCAGCCTACATAAGCTTCCCTGAGTTCCAAAGGGCAGATTACAACAGTTGCTAATCAAGGAAGGGAGGGGATGCAGAGACAAGGGAGGAGCAGCAGAGAAACAATAGTGCACCCTTGGGGCAGGGCCCTGGTTCGCCCTAAAGGAGTACACATAACAATATCTTTAAGCTCTTTATAGAATTAAAACCTCCAACAAATGGAAGATGTTGGAATTATTCATTCCAGAGAAGACCACCTGAGGCCAGATTAAAGGAATCAGAGAAGCACATCAAGAGACTACCTGGGACCAGATTAGAGGAATGAAGGCCCTGAACACACACTAATCTTATCAGGAACCCCACCCTTGAATCCTTGCTGTAAAACTCATCAACAAATCTTCCCAGGTTGGGACACAACCTTTCAAGGGCAGCAGCATGCTGTGTCGCCCTTTGCCTGGTAAAGCAATAAAGCTATTCTTTTCTACTTCACCCAAAACTCTGTCTCTGAGATTTGATTCAGCACCACTGCACAGCTTTTTAGTCCCCTTGATATGTGACCCCTGTGGCCAGTATCCTCTAAGGTCTAGGCTTTGTAGAACCCACATATCTGCCTCCCAACTCCCCTAGCTTTCTGCTCTTCCACTCCCCTTCTCTCCTGCAAGTAGTTATGATAGAAGCTCCAAATGAGGGGAGAGAAAGTGAAGAGTTTTGGATTAAGTTTGAGATTAAAGTTTTAAAATGAATAGTACATAACTATTAACAAAATGAGATGGTTCTAATAAACAAAAGTGACTGAAAAGTCATGCAATTAGACCTTGGCATTGTTAAGGTAGCCCTTAACCAATGGGAAAAACTGGAATTGGCAGTGTTGGGACAATTATTGGAAAAAATAAAGCAACATACTTTCCCCCAAAGTGTTGAGAATCTTCAAAACTAGATTGTAATAACATAATACATTCCATAATTATCACCACCTGATTTATCAAGGAGGAAAATCATCTACTAGGTAAGTCAAACCTACACTTATAACTCCCTTGTTGTTGTTCTAGGCTAAATGGAAAAACAAGAGCAAAAAGAATTATATCTGATTTCTCACATTCTCCTCACATACTACATAGTGACACAGCTACCCACACTTCTTGCTCAAAGACATTTCTGTACAGCTGTTCTGCCAATAATAAAATTTTCAACTATGACAACAAAGTAATTTATAAAGTACCTATACTATTATAGGTGTAACAGTTATATAACAAAATAAATAAAAGTTTATGACTTTATCTGTGATATATACATAGCATGATGACAGAAACCATGTCTCTTTAATGAGTAAGTACACATCAAATCAAAAAGGCAGGAGAATTTTACGACTCATAGCTGATAAACTAATCTTAAAAATATCTCACGCAAATCACCATAACAATAATTGTGGATTAATAAGAACTTACAGGAATTTGGGCCACTGCTGCCAGGAATCAGGAATACATATTCATTCATTTTCTTTCTCTCTCTCTCTGATTACAATTTTCTATCAGCATTGAAAGCTAACTAAAAATACCTCCCCAAAGCCATTTCTCAAACCTTCCATAATATGCAATTGTTTAGATGTTGTACTTCCAAAGCTTCTTTTTTATTGTTTTCTAGAATTTTGTAAAATCAATACACAGGTTAACTAAATAAAACACAATTCTGAAAACCATTTACACCTATCTGTTGGCCAATGTAGACTACTGCACTATTCAGCACTGCTGTTCCTTCAAAGGGACATGTTACTGTAAACATGTTGGAGTATTTGTGGTAGTGCTCTGAGTGATGCACATTGGGATTACAGGTGATTTTACTGACTACTTTATCCTTTTCTCATTTCCTAAATTTTCTACAATGAACATTTTCTCCTAGGACTAATACATTGCTAAGACAAAATTAAAAAACTAATCATAGTTAGGTACAATGGATAAATAGGTACTCATAACTAGAGAACAATTACACTGTTCTTCACATTTATTTAGACAGATATAGTGGAAAAATCACAATGTTTAAAAAAAGAAAGAAAGCCTGCTCTCCCAGGTTATATGAGATACTTACAAAAGTGCAAAATCAGAAGAAATTATTTAAAGTGATATCAAAAATAGTACATAAACTAAGAGAATATACTTGTTACTTTTCTTGATAATCTTCTCCAGGTATCCCCTTCTGTGGTCCTAACTGTCTGAATTTTTTAGAGATCATATAAAATTGAAATAATATTATTTGACTCAAATTTCTGAAATTAACCAAATACATTCAAAAGTTTAAATGATACTTATTTAACTCAAGTTTGCAATATGCTTTCACATTTCAAACATGATACAATTTCTATGAGAAATCCTGTAAATTTTAGAAAAAAGGAAAAAGCTGAAGAAGTTAAAATATATCATTTACCTACATTAATTTGGTACTTTATTTCTTCTTGTTACACTATGATAAAATAATACAACATGCTCCCATTCTAATCAAACATACTAATTTCCTATATATTCTTACTTTTGCTTACTTATATTAAATATATTCCATTACTACATTCACTGTGCAGTAGAACACTTCAAACATTTACTTTCATCAGTATTAGATAACCAAGACAAAAATAAAAATTCCTCAGTCCAGGCATTATTTATTCTCTTCATAAAATTTTAGACATTCGGGCTTTGTACAATTAAATTGTAAACTATTTTATGCAAAATTTAATTCTATATTGGAAAGCACAGATCCAATGAACATGTTAATTAAACTATCCAGGCCTCAGTTTTCTCATTTACAAAAATGAGATTGGGGCTTCCCTGGTGGTGCAGTGGTTGAGAGTCTGCCTGCCAATGCAGGGGACATGGGTTCATGCCCCGATCCGGGAAGATCCCACATGCCACAGAGCGGCTTGACCCATGAGCCATGGCTGCTGGGCCTGCGCGTCTGGAGCCTGTGCTCCGCAACGGGAGAGGCCACAGCCGTAAGAGGCCCCGCATACCGAAAAACTAAAAAAAATATATATATATATATGAGATAACTCTGCCTCAGAAATTTATTGGATTGGTTAAATCTGTTTACATATAGCAATGATTCTATTACAAACTGTGAATAATAGCAGTAGTATTACTATCACGAACCACATCTTTTTGTCTGTACTTACAAAACTTACTCTCAAATGGTATGAGCTTCCATAGTAATTTTACTTAGTTTATAAAAAACTGGAAGATATTAGTAACAAACATATTAAACCATCTAATCATTCTTTTCTTCCATATTTCCACCAGTAAGCGTGCTGAAGTTTTGGGTTTTTTTTTAATTCCATGAATCACATACAGTACAATATTACTGATTTATCACAAAATATTAGAGAAATACGTTGTTCTATCAATGGCTAACTTTCTTCCTACCTTTAAGTCTTCCTTGTCCATACCAAGCATACCTGGTGAGCTTGACAAACACGGTATAAGTATCAGGTGCTTCCCGAACCTAATATATTCTCATTTGAGTCATTAGTTTGTCAAAGTAACTCTTGAAATGGCATTTGGTAAAATAGACATAATATTTAAATGACTAACCAACACCAAGTTCAGTGGAATTATATTTTCTTACCTGGACACTCCTTAAAATCCATTAGCTTCCTTAGTCTCATGTTCAGTAGAGATGAGCACGTGACCACCACTCTGTGTACAGGTAAATCATTCTTTACCTACTTCTCTCCAGAATGACCTGACCAGCTCTTCATTTTTGCTCTCTGGTCTACTGACTAACACTTGATTGCTATCATACTTTTTAGAGCACCATTTTCCTTCCTTTCCTTCTACTAAGGCAATTCTATAATAGCCACAATTATGAATGTGAAATGACATGGACTTAAGAAACCAATACAAGGAGGGCTAAAATTAGACAACAGTGTGGGAAAGTGGGTAAGTATCACAGTTCACCTCTGTGGAACAAAAACTCAATAACTAATAATATCTTGTAAACAGACTGACTCCAGGTTCTCTGTGGATAGGGAGTTGAACTTAAAGATAATATTTTAATATGCCTGATTCAGCATCAAAATAAAAAGAATATTAAAAATTCTAGCTTTATTCCAGGGAGAAGATGACAGAAGAGTAAGATGCAGAGATCACCTTCCTCTCCACAGATATATCAGAAATACATCTACATGTAGAACTGCTCCTATAGAACACCCACTGATTGCTGGCAGAAGACCTCAGACCTCCCAAAAGTCAAGAAAGTCCCCACGTACCTGGGTAAGGCAAAAGAAAAAAGAATAAACAGAGACAAAAGGATAGGGACAGGACCTGCACCAGTGGGAGGGAGCTGTGAAGGAAGAAAGGTTTCCACACACCAGAAGCCCCTTCGCGGGCAGAGACTCTGGTGGTGGAGGGGGGAAGCTTCAGAGCCACGGAGGAAAGCACAGCAACAGGGGCACGGTGGGCAAAGCGGAGAAATTCCTGCACAGAGGATCGGTGCCAACCAGCACTCACCAGCCCAAGAGGCTCACACGCCGGGACAGGCGGGGGCTGGGAGCTGAGGCTCGGACTTCGGTCGGATGCCTGGAGAGGACTGGGGTTGGTGGCGTGAACGCAGCCTAAAGGGGTTAGTGCACCACGGCTAGCTGGGAGGGAGTCCGGAAGAAGTCTGGAGCCTCCGAAGAGACAAGAGACTTTTTCTTGCCTCTTTGTTTTGTGCTGCATGAGGAGAGGGGATTAAGAGCGGTGCTTAAAGGAGTTCCAGAGACGGGCGCGAGTCACGGCTATCAGAGCAGACCCCGGAGACGGGCATGGGGCGCTAAAGCTCCTGCTGCCGCCACCAAGAAGCCTGTGTGCCAGAACAGGTCACTATCCATGTCGCCCCTCCCAGGAGCCTGTGCAACCCGCCACTGCCAGGGTCCCATGACCTAGGGACAACTTCCCCGGGAGAACGCACGGCGCACCTCAGGCTGGTGCAAAGTCATGCTGGCCTGTGCTGCCTCAGGCTCACCTGCATCCATCCCCCTCCATCCCCCCAGCCTGAGTGAGCCAGAGCCCCCGAATCAGATGCTCCTTTAACACCATCCTGTCTGAGCAAAGAAGAGATGCCCTCAGGTGACCTACACGCAGAGGCAGGGCAAATCCAAAGCTGAACCCCAGGAGCTGTGCAAACAAAGAAGAGAAAGGGAAATTTCTCCCAGCAGCCTCAGAAGCAGCGGATTAAAGCTCCACAATCAACTTGATGTACCCTGCATCTGTGGAACAGCTGAATAGACAACGAATCATCCCAAATTGAGGAGGTGGACTTTGGGAGCAAGATATATTATTTTTTCCCCTTTTCCTCTTTTTGTGAGTGTGTATGTATATGCTTCTGTGTGAGATTTTGTCTGTATAGCTTTGCTCACCATTTGTCCTAGGGTTCTGACCGTCCAGTTTTCTTCTTTCTTTTTTTTTACTTTTAAAATATTTTTCTTAATAATTATTTTTTATTTTAATTATTTTATCTTACTTTATTTTATTTTATCCTCTTTATTTCTTTTTATTTTTTCTCCCATTTACTCTGAGCCATGTGGAGAACAGGCTCCTGGTGCTCCAGCCAGGCATCAGGGCTGTGCCACAGAAGTGGGAGAGCCAACTTCAGGACACTGGTCCACAAAAGGCCTCCCAGCTCCACGTAATATCAAACAGTGAAAATCTCCCAAAGATCTCCATCTCAACACCAACACCCAGCTTCACTCAACAACCAGCAAGCTACACTGCTGGACACCCTATGTGAAACAACGAGCAAGACAGGAACACAGTCCCATGCATTAGCAGAGAGGCTGCCTAAAATCATAATAAGGCCACAGACACCCTAAAGCACACCACCAGACATGGACCTGCCCACCAAAAAGACAAGATCCAGCCTCATCCACCAGAACACAGGCACTACTCCCCTCCACCAGGAAACCTACACAACCCACTGAAGCAACCTTAGCCACTGGGGACAGACATGAAAAACAACGGGAACAACAAACCTGCAGTCTGCAAAAAGGAGACCCCAAAACAGTAAGATAAGCAAAATGAAAAGACAGAAAAACACACAGCAGATGAAGGAGCAAGGTAAAAACCCACCAGACCTAACAAATGAAGAGGAAATAGGCAGTCTACCTAAAAGACTTCAGAATAATGATAGTAAAGATGATCCAAAATCTTGGAAATAGAAGAGAGAAAATGCAAGAAACATTTAACAAGGACCTACAAGAACTAAAGATCAAACAAGCAATGATGAACAACACAATAAATGAAATTAAAAATACTCTAGAAGGAATCAATAGTAGAATAACTGAGGCAGAAGAACGGATAAGTGACCTGGAAGATAAAATAGTGGAAATAACTACTGCAGAGCATAATAAAGAGAAAAGAATGAAAAGAATTGAGGACAGTCTCAGAGACCTCTGGGAGAACAATAAACACACCAATATTCGAATTATAGGGGTCCCAGAAGAAGAGAAAAAGAAAGGGACCAAGAAAATATTTAAAGAGATTATAGTTGAAAACTTCCCTAATATGGGAAAGGAAATAGTTAATCAAGTCCAGGAAGCACACACAATCCCAAACAGGATAAATCCAAGGAGAAACACACCGAGACACATATTAATCAAACTATAAAAAGTTAAATACAAAGAAAACATATTAAAAGCAGCAAGGGAAAAACAACAAATAACACACAAGGGAATCCCCATACGGTTAACAGCTGATCTTTCAGCAGACTCTCTGCAAGCCAGAAGGGAATGGCAGGATATATTTAAAGTGATGAAGGAGAAAAACCTACAACCAAGATTACTCTAACCAGAAAGGGTCTCATTCAGATTTGATGGAGAAATTAAAATCTTTACAGACAAGCAAAAGCTGAGAGAGTTCAGTGCCACCAAACCAGCTTTACAACAAATGCTAAAGGAACTTCTCTAGGCAAGAAACACAAGAGAAGGAAAGACCTACAATAACAAACAAAAACAATTAAGTAAATGGGAATAGGAACATACATATCGATAATTACCTTAAATGTAAAAGGATTAAATGCTCCCACCGAAAGACACAGACTGGCTGAATGGATACTAAAACAATACCCGTATAGATGCTGTCTACAAGAGACCCACTTCAGACCTAGGGACACATACAGACTGAAAGTGAGGGGATGGAAAAAGTTATTCCATGAAAATGGAAATCAGAAGAGAGCTGGAGTAGCAATTCTCATATCAGACAAAATTGACTTTAAAATAAAGATTATTACAAGAGACAAAGAAGGACACCACATAATGATCAAGGGATCAATCCAAGAAGAAGATATAACAATTGTAAATATTTATGCACCCAACATAGGAGCAACTCAATACATAAGGCAAATACTAACAGCCATAAGAGGGGAAATCAACAGTAACACATTCATAGTAGGGGACTTTAACACCCCACTTTCACCAATGGACAGATCATCTAAAATGAAAATAAATAAGGAAACACAAGCTTTAAATGATACATTAAACAAGATGGACTTAATTGATATTTATATGACATGCCATGCAAAAACAACAGAACACACACTTTTCTCAAGTGCTCATGGAACACTCTCCAGGTAGATCATATCTTCGGTCACAGGCTAGCCTTGGTAAATTTAAGGAAACTGAAATCATATCAAGTATCTTTTCTGACCACAATGCTATGAGACTAGATATCAATTACAGGAATGATGTGTAAAAAATACAAACACATGGAGGCTAAACAATACACTACTTAATAACAAAGTGATCACTGAAGAAATCAAAGAGGAAATCAAAAAATACATAGAAGCAAATGACAATTGAGACACGACGACCCAAATCCTATGTGATGCAGCAAAAGCAGTTACAAGAGGGAAGATTATAGCAATACAATCCTACCTTAAGAAACAGGAAACACCTCAAATAAAAAACTTAACCTTGCACCTAAAGCAATTAGAGAAAGAAGAACAAAACAAGACCAAATTTAGCAGAAGAAAAGAAATCATAAGGAGCAGATCAGATATAAATGAAAAAGAAATGAAGGAAATGATAGCAAAGATCAATAAAACTAACAGCTGGTTCTTCGAGAAGATAAACAAAATTGATAAACCATTAGCCAGACTCATCAAGAAAAATAGGGAGAAGACTGAAATCAATAGAATTAGAAATGAAAAAAGAGACGTAACAACTGACAGTGCAGAAACACAAAAGATCATGAGAAATTACTACAAGCAACTCTATGCCAATAAAATGGACAACCTGGAAGAAATGGACAAATTCTTAGAAATGCACAACTTGCTGAGATTGAACCAGGAAGAAATAGAAAATATGAACAGACCAATCACAAGCACTGAAATTGAAACTGTGATTAAAAATCTTCCAACAAATAAAAGCCCACGACCAGATGGCTTCACAGGCGAATTCTATCAAACATTTAGAGAGGAGCTAACACCTATGCTTCTCATACTCTTCTAAAATATAGCAAAGGGAGGAACACTCCCAAACTCATTCTATGAGGCCACCCTAAGAACAAAACCAGACAAAGATGTCACAAAGAAAGAAAACTACAGGCAAATATCACTGATGAACATAGATGCAAAAATCCTCAACAAAATACTAGCAAACAGAATCCAACAGCACATTTAAAGGATCATAAACCATGATCAAGTTGGGTTTATTCCAGGAATGCAAGGATTCTTCTATATACGGAAATCAGTCAACACGATACACCATATTAACAAATTGAAGGAGAAAAACCATATGATCATCTCAATAGATGCAGAGAAAGCTTTCAACAAAATTCAACACCATTTATGATAAAAACCCTGCAGAAAATAGGCATAGAGAGAACTTTCCTCAACATAATAAAGGCCATATATGACAAACCCACAGCCAACGTCATCCTCAATGGCGAAAAACTGAAAGCATTTCCACTAAGATCAGGAACAAGACAAGGTTGCCCACTCTCACCACTATTATTCAACATAGTTTTGGAAGATCTAGCCACAGCAATCAGAGAAGAAAAATAAATAAAAGGGATCCAAATCGGAAAAGAAGTAAAGCTGTCACTGCTTACAGATGACATGATACTATACATAGAGAATCCTAAAGATGCTACCAGAAAACTACTAGAGCTAATCAATGAATTTGGTAAAGTGGCAGGATACAAAATTAATGCACAGAAATCTCTGGCATTCCTATACACTAATGATGAAAAATCTGAAAGTGAAATCAAGAAAACACTCCCATTTACCACTGCAACAAAAAGAATAAAATATCTAGGAATAAACCTACCTAAGGAGACAAAAGACCTGTATGCAGAAAATTATAAGACATTGATGAAAGAAATAAGGATGATTCAAATAGATGGAGAGATATACCATGTTCTTGGATTGGAAGAATCAACACTGTGAAAATGACTCTACTACCCAAAGCAATCTACAGATTCAATGCCATCCCTATGAAACTACCACTGGCATTTTTCATAGAACTAGAACAAAAAATTTCACAATTTGTATGGAAACACAAATGACCTCGAATAGCCAAAGCAATCTTGAGAACAAAAAGTGGAAGTGGAGGAATCAGGCTTCTTGACTTCAGACTATACTACAAAGCTACAGTAATGAAGACACTATGGTACTGGCACAAAAACAGAAAGATAGATCAATGGAACAGGATAGAAAGCCCAGAGATAAACCCATGCACATATGGTCACCTTATCTTTGATAAAGGAGGCAAGAATATACAGTGGAGAAAAGACAGCCTCTTCAATAAGTTGTGCTGGGAAAACTGGACAGGTACATGTAAAAGTATGAAATCAGAACACTCCCTAACACCATACACAAAAATAAACTCAAAATGGATTAAAGACCTAAATGTAAGGCCAGACACTATCAAATTCTTAGAGGAAAACATAGGCAGAATACTCGATGACATAAATCACAGCAAGATCATTTTTGACCCACCTCCTAGAGAAATGGAAATAAATACAAAAATAAACAAATGGGACCTAATGAAACTTAAAAACTTTTGCACAGCAAAGGAAACCATAAACAAGACCAAAAGACAACACTCAGAATGGGAGAAACTATTTACAAATGAAGCAACTGACACAGGGTTAATCTCCAAAATATACAAGCAGCTCATGCAGCTCAATAACAAAAAAACAAACAACCCAATCCAAAAATGGACAGAAGACCTAAATAGACATTTCTCCAAAGAAGATATACAGATTGCCAATAAACACATGAAAGAATGCTCAACATCATTAATCGTTAGAGAAATGCAAATCAAAACTACAATGAGATATCATCTCACACCAGTCAGAATGGCCATCATCAAAAAATCTAGAAACAATAAATGTTGGAGAGGGTGTGGAAAAGGAAACACTCTTTCATGTTTGTGGGAATGTAAATTCATACAGCCACTATGGAGAACAGTATGGAGGTTCCTTGAAAAACTACAAATAGAGCTACCATACGACCCAGCAATCCCACGACTGAGCATATACTCTGAGAAAACCATAATTCAAAAAGAGTCATGTACCAAAATTGTTCATTGCAGCTCTATTTACAATAGTCAGGACATGGAAGCAACCTAAGGGTCCTTAAACAGATAAATGTATAAAGAAGATGTGGCACATATATACAATGGTATATTACTCAGCCATAAAAAGAAACGAAATTGAGTTATTTGTAATGAGGTGGATAGACCTAGAGTCTGTCATACAGAGTGAAGTAAGCCAGAAGTAGAAAAACAAATACCATATGCTAACACATACATATGGAATCTATGAAAAGAAATGTCATGAAGAATGTAGGGGTAAGATGGGAATAAAGACACAGACCTACTAGAGCATGGACTTGAGGATATGGTGAGGGAGAAGGGTAAGCTGTGACCTAATGAGAGAGTGGCATGGACATATATACACTACTAAACGTAAAATAGATAGCTAGTGGGAAGCAGCCGCATAGCACAGGGAGATCAGCTAGGTGGTTTGTGACCACCTAGAGGGGTGGGAGGGAGGGAGATGCAAGAGGGAAGAGATATGGGAACATGTGTATATGTATAAGTGATTCACTTTGTTATAAAGCAGTAACTAACACACCATTGTAAAGCAATTATACTCTAATAAAGATGTTAAAAAAAAATTCTAGCTTTAGCATCCTGAGTCTTGGAAATATGAGTCCACAAAGAGATAAAGGGAGCCATAGTTAGGCAGAGATCCATGTACTATACAAAGAAGCAGCTGAGAGAAACCAAGATCTGGGAAATGTCAGCCATGGGAATATATGAGGATCACCTTGGAGTATAAGTAGAAATTTTAAGAAAACTACTGAGGGATAGGATGGTTTGAAATTATGTCCATATATACCACCCAGCATTTCTACGTGGTTAAATCACTTATATTTTCAATAAACAGGTAGAGAAAATCTATAAAATGCAAAGCAATGCTGGGGACGGTGCTCAGGCCACACTCTAAATAGAATTAATCTGATTTCCTCCTAATATAATCTAGTATTTAGTACATCCATAGGACCCAACCTTATGTTATGGATGTAGTCTTTAAAAATCAGTTTTTAAAATGCAAGTTTTACTGGAACTTACAAGTCAAAACGAAGATTCTCTCTTTCTTCAAAAAAGTAGTCCAGAATAAATTTTCTTACAAAATCAGGATTTAAAGTATTATCAATTACTTCAGTCCTTCCAAACTGTTGAGGAAAAGAGAGAGAGGTTAAAATCAAGCCTTGCACAGTTACATATTGCAGTATAGTGCTTATTATTATATTTCCTTGAAAACATAAGCAATGAATATCCAAATGACTTGATAAAGTAAAGCCCTCAGAAAAGCTTTTAGAGATCATATCATCCCTCTTATTTGCTCAGGGAATTCAGAAAATGAGCCCTGAGTTCATTCACATTTACTGGAAAAGCAGCTTCTGAAAATTCTTATAACAACAATAACACTTCCTCCACTTTTCTCCCCACTTGAAAGCCAAATCCCTTTCCAATCAAGAGAAGTTATTTCCACCTTAAATTTAAATTTATCACAAATATTCTTCCTAACTTAGTGTATAACTAGGCCAACCAATACATATTCTTACAACTGGAGGGCTTGGTTAGGAGAATATGTGTTCATATTCAGTTCATAATCAAGCAGTCCTCTACACAGAATAGTTTATTAGCCATATTCAGGGAAAAACTGTCTTATAATCTATTACACAATTCAATCATTTTTTTGTTTGTTTTGTTCTGCTTTAATTTTTATAGTATCTAGATAGGCAAAATGAGACCTACGATTCTTGCATGCTTTTAAGCTACTGTATCACACTTCTGCTTAGAAAAAATAAGTTTCTCCATCTTAGGGGAATTGGAAACCAATAAACAGAACTACTTCCTCTCAATGTGAAGGAAGGCTATCAGGCACTGCTTCCAAAGGTAGAGCAAAAATATAAACTTTATATCTCTTTTTTTGTATTCGGCTTACATTCTTCCTCTCCTACTAACATGGTATTCTAAAGAGGGAATTTTAACCTTTAGTTCTGAACAGCATTATGCATGCTGTCTTATCAGAGCACTCTTATTAAAGTTCAAGGCAAAACTATCTTTTTATTAGGAATAAGAAAACTACTAATCCACCATAAAGTAAAGGTCACGACCTTATCACATATATTGTGATAATAAAGCTATGAAACAAAATCTTGATGACAGGGACTTCCCTGGTACTGCAGTAGTTAAGAATCCGCCTGCCAATGCAGGGGACACGGTTTCGAGCCATGGTTCAGGAAGATCCCACATGTTGCGGAGCAACTAAGCCTGTGAGCCACAATGACTGAGCCTGCACTCTAGAGTCCACGAGCCACAACTACTGAGCCTGTGTGCCACAACTACTGAAGGCCACGTGCCTAGAGCCCACGCTCCGCAACAAGAGAAGCCACCACAATGAGAAGCCCACGCATCACAACGAAGAGTAGCCCCCACTCGTCACAACTAAAGAAAGCTCATGCGCAGTAACGAAGGACCCAACGCAGCGAAAAATACATACATACATAAATTTTTTTAACATCTTTATTGGAGTATAATTGCTTTACAATGGTGTGTTAGTTTCTGCTGTATAACGAAGTGAATCAGCTATACATATACATATATCCCCATATCCCCTCCTTCTTAGGTCTCCCTCCCACCCTCCCTATCCCACCACTCTAGGTGGTCACTAAGCACCGAGCTGATCTCCCTGTGCTATGCGGCTGCTTCCCACTAGCTACCTATTTTACATTTGGTAGTGTATATATGTCCATGCCACTCTCACTTTGTCCCCAATTATGGCTACTACTAAGTATCTGAAAAAGAACTAGTTTGCAGAGGCTTATGCATTAGGCAATGTTTCATATCTTGGACTAAAATCATAAAGGCAAATCATAACCCAGGTAACTAATTCAACATTTCAAAAATATTGAACATTTATTTGAACAATAACAATAATTACAACCACCATTGAGTACTTTACTTTGTTCTAAGCACTTTCACACATTACTTTAAATCTTTACCATAACCCCACAAGGTAGGTGTTAGTAGTCCTACTTTAAGATGAGAAAATTGATGTAGAGGGTCCCAACCTAAGGCACTTTGGCTATAAAATATACATTCATTCTTTCTAGGACTCTCCCCTATTTCAGCATAGAATATATTAGGCCTCGGGAAGATTCAACAATAAGCCTATCCATGGTTTCTAATTTTAAGGGAATGGGAGTAAGAGCATGTACCAAAAAACACAGGCTGATAGTACGCATGCACCCCAAAAAAGCAATTTAGAGGTCAAGGAGTACAAATCTGAACCAGAGAGAGCCTGGGCCCTCCCAGTCTTTCTACTGCCTGGAGGCAAAATGGTTTCCAGACCAGAGCAGAGAATATCAAACTAGCAAATGTACAACACTCTCAAAGAAAAACTCAGGCAGTACCCATATTCCCCAGCACCCCAATCCCTCTTGTGGATTTTAACCCAAACCCTCACTCAGAGGGAAGAAGTTAGAGTGGAATTCTCAGGGTAACGTTCACTGAGTTGCAAAGCCAGCAACTTGGGCCCAGAAGCCATTAAAACAAGCTTGTCAGCAATATGGGTGGCTGAGTATACTCTGCCATCTCAAGTGAAGATTAATATGTAGCCATTAAAATTTCAGCTAATCACCTATAAATTATGAACATCTACTATAATATGCCTTCTGACACATAGCCCTGAAATTGCTTTCGATGATGTCAACAGTGATCTTCATATTGC
The DNA here is from genome assembly GCF_937001465.1 of Orcinus orca. Taxonomy (NCBI): domain Eukaryota; kingdom Metazoa; phylum Chordata; class Mammalia; order Artiodactyla; family Delphinidae; genus Orcinus; species Orcinus orca. Next base: position 28,286,793 of record NC_064569.1, read on the forward strand.
TAAATCAAGTGGTCACTTCTTGCCCTTCATCACATCAGACTACTCAGCAGCATTTGACAAAACTGTCCATTCCTTCCATTCTGAAGCAGGCTTTTCTGGTTTTTTGACACCACAATGCCCTGTTTTTCTCTTCTTAGATTCTCAGACATGCAATTTCTCACTGTCAGAGCACAATTCCAGGCCCTCTTCATCTGTCTATCTTCACTTTTCTATTAGGTTATTTAATCTATTCTTTGGCTTTAAATCCCATCTATATGATGATAACTTCCAAATGTACATCATCAGCCCAGATTGGCCTCTAAGTAAAGACTCATGCATACAACTATCTTCTAGACTTATACGTGTGGTTGTCTTATGGGACCCTGATAATTAACATTTAAATTTTAAATATTTATTTTATACCACAAGCACCACCCCAATCCTGGTCCTTACCGAGTCAACCCCTTGTCAATAAATGATATCACCATCTACTTGATTCCTTAGGCCATAAATGAGAGTCATCCTTTTCAACTCCTTTTTAACCAACCAACCCTACTCATCACCACCTCATAAGTTGTCAATTTCAACTCCAAAACATATCTCACAGTTGTCCACTTCTCTCCCTATCTCCTGTCATCAGTTTAATTCAAGATTTTCTTCCTTTTCATGGACCACCTCAAGAGCATCCTATCTCTCTTGTTCCCCCTCCAATTCATCCTCCACATAACATCCAGAGTAAACATCTGAAAAATGTAAACATAGTCATGCAATTTCACTACCCTAAAAATCTTTAATAGCTTCCCACAGTACTTCAAATAAAACCTCTTTTCTTTCGTCTATAAGACTTGCCCCTGTCTACCTCTTAAACTTCATTATGGGCCAGTATCCCCTCCTTCTCTTTGCTCCAGACAGCTGGCCTTCTTTTACATCATTTTACACACCAAACTCTTCCCATCCGATGGCCCTCGTACTTGCTATTTCTTCTTACTGGAATGTTCTTAACACCACGCTTGCATGGCTGACTTATTTTATCCTTTCAGCCTCTAGCTGTAAACACCCAGTCTAAAGTAGGTCCCCCAGCCCTACTATTATTCTCCTTCATAGTTCCTGTTTGTTTTCCCTCATAAAACTTATACTCTGGAATTATATTAATACTTTTATTTGTTTTTTATTTCCCTTATTAGACAATAAGCTCCATTTAGGCACAGAATATACGTATCTGTTTGGTTCATACAAGTACAAAATTAAACAAATGGTTAACTAAGGTAATCTTCAATATATTGTTCAGAGGAAAAAAATCAAGGAAAATTTATAGTATAATACCAATTTTGATTAAAATATGTTTGTGTGTGTATGTGTGTGTATGTATATATATATATATAAATACAAAGAAACATAGAAGAAAGTATACCAGAATGTATCAACTATACTCTAATTGTTTTTCACTATGTATTTGTGGGTTTTCCGAATTTCTTGCAGTATATTTTACTTTTAAAATAAGAAGCATAAAACTTTTAAGCAGTATTCCAGTTTTTTAAGTCATTCTGTTGTGAAAACTGGCAATAATAAGAAATCTACAGATAAATTATGATTAGTTCAGCTCATGGGAAATATGTTGGTTCTTTCCCAGAGGATGGAATATATTAGCTATCAACCAAGTGATTAATCTTCTTGACTTGAAATAAAATTTAAGTCTTAGCTAATGCTACCACTAAATAAAGATTTTCTAATTCTTTGGAAAATGTACAGCTGCATATAATTCTGTTCAGATCAGAGAGGGTTAAAATTTTGAGGCAAGACAATTATTTAAAATATTTGTTAATCGTATACACCAGAAAGAGCTACTTTTGAAAGAATTGTAATTTGTATCCTAAAACATCTTTTTCTGAATATCAACAATACTGGGTTGTCAGAAGTACCTACAAACCTGATTACAATAACCTCTGGCACAATGAACATATCTAAATATGTGGACAGCAGAGCAGTTTAACATAATTATACAGTATTAAGTTTCCCCATTTCATAAATTGAACTGTTAGAAAAAAAATTTTTTACTAACCAAGTGTGAAAGTTCTCAGTCATTTGAAAAAGTATGTAAACTGTTAATTTTGTTAGAAAATAAATCACTGTTTCTTGTAAAACTTTAAGCAAAAAATAAAAAACAATTCACAATCAAGTCATTGAAAATTTTCCTTTGTTTTATGCTTGAGCTAATCGGATAAATACCTGCTTTTCCAATTTAGGAACAAATCTTACAGAAAATAACAGAATGGAAATACTTCTGATTTTTAAATCAACTAACTGTTAAACTCCTTCAGAACAACAGTACTGGAAAGAACATTCAACTATTTATTGCACCAAGCAAATGAACTCTGTTATGAGAAAAATGTTCAAGAAGGTTTAATATATGGTGAAGGCTCAGAATAATCACCCAATCTCACATTCATTTGTCAACTAAAATGAAAGTGATGAAGAAAAAAGGTCAGTGGACTAGTGCACATCTTTATTTCAGTTATTAAATTAGAATTAAATCTTAGTAGCAGTGATATATAGAGGACAGTCTCCAGAGATTAGACAAGAAGACTAGATAAACTGAATAGTGCAGATAGAATATTAAGACAAAGTAAAATAAAAACACTCAATTTAGGGCTATACCTATCTAACCTGCATAAAGGATGCCAAGTGTAAGCATGCACAAGTGCATATGCAGGCGCACACACACACACATACACACACACACTCACATACACGTACACATACAACCAAAATTGAAGATTTACATTCTTAAACACTTCCTCCTGGGAGTTAAACACTGAGATTACCAGAGAATCCATGGACCTTTTCCTCTGAGGGAAAAAGATAAGAGTTCTGTCATGTAACTCATTATCCAAGACTTTTTTTTTTTTTTTTTACAAATCAGTGATCTGAAATTCACTTAATTAAAAGAAGACAAGTAGAAAATCTGAAGGTTTTGTCTAGATCTTACATTATTATAGATAAATGAGATGTAGTTATAGATGTACACACGCAGAGAGAGAAAGAGAAGTAAATTGACTTCCTTCTAATATTCTTGGTTAAGACAGAATATTTTATATAAGGAAATTTCATTCACTTTTTGGGATGTTTTATTTTTAGGAATGAACCTAAATCAATTACCATCAAAAAAAGAACACCTTGATGATATGTCTGTAATTATCACACATAAAATATAGATAAGACTAAACTCCATCAATTAAAAAAATAGATTATAGCATTTTCAAACTTAAAACATTTAATATTAAATAATGTTTTAAAAAAGAACAATAATGTAAGGAACTGCTTTTACTATGTCATTCATGGCTATTAATTCTGTGATTAGTGACATGTTTTACCATGTGAAGAGAAAAAAAATGGACTCAATTTATCCAGGAGGTCCTTACTGGGGAATATGGGTTAATTTTGTCACATACCAGTGGGATTTTCATTTATGTGAGAAAAATATTTTTAAACAAATTGGGCAGATTATTATTTTAATCTGCTCAATTATTTTAAATTAGATTATTTTATTTAGATGATTACCTAAATTTAATTGAAATAAACTTGAAAAATGTATTCACACAAACTCTGAAATTTTTGAATATTTAAAAGCAGTTCTATAGACACGTGCAATAAATGTTGACTGGCATTCACTAAAAAGTAGGCAATAATTTCATATACTCAAAACCAATTTTTTTTTAATTTTATTTATTTATGGCTGTGTTGGGTCTTCGTATCTGTGCAAGGGCTTTCTCTAGTTGCGGCAAGTGGGGGCCACTCTTCATCGCGGTGCGCGGGCCTCTCACTGCACGGGCCTCTATCGCGGCCTCTCTTGTTGCGGAGCACAGGCTCCAGAGGCGCAGGCTCAGTAATTGTGGCTCACGGGCCTAATTGCTCCGTGGTATGTGGGATCTTCCCAGACCAGGGCTCAAACCCGTGTCCCCTGCATTGGCAGGCAGATTCTCAACCACTGCGCCACCAGGGAAGCCCTCAAAACTAATTTTTAATCAATTATATTAAAATTCCTCCAAATCAATAATTCCTAGTTTTTTTTTTGAATTATTAAATTCTCTTACTGCCTTTCTTTATGATGCAACTCTTCCTCCCCTTCCTGAAATTACTGTATATAAGACAGATCTTTAGGATAGTTTCAACATAGAGATTCTTAAATTCTCAATTCTTATTTTTGTGAGTTTTATTCATTTTAATTTTTTGTTCAGAACTTTATAGGAAAGTAGAAACACTGCAAAGCTAAGTCTACAAATTATTTTCATTCAAAAGCAGTCAGAATAAACTTTTAGTTCTGCCTATGGCAAATTAGGTTGTTTCAGACCAACTTTTCCCCTGAGAACAACTAGAAAAGTCAAACGAAATCATAAAACAATTTTTTTGCATGCACAAGAGAGCTAACAAAAATTTATAAATTGTGGAAACAAAAACCTGGAAAAAAGAGAAGCAAAAAGAGGAGCCTGGCAGGATCCTGTATTTGAAAAAGAGAAGCAAGCTGAGGAGAAATTTCCACAGTCCCATCCACCTAGGAGAGACAATGGAGTTTAAAAAAATACATGCAGGTTCATTCTATATTTCTTTACACATTTCGATATGTTTTTAACTTTTTAAAATAGGGATTAAAAATAGGGGCTTCCCTGGTGGCGCAGTGGTTGAGAGTCTGCCTGCTGATGCAGGGGACACGGGTTCGTGCCCCGGTCCGGGAAGATCCCACATGCCACGGAGCGGCTGGGCCCGTGAGCCATGGCCGCTGAGCCTGCGCGTCCGGAGCCTGTGCTCCGCAACGGGAGAGGCCACAACAGTGAGAGGCCCGCGTACCGCAAAAAATAAATAAAATAAAATAGGGATTAAAAATAAAGTAACAAATGTTCGGGGGGTTAGGATCTCAAAAGGCTACACCACGGAGTAAAGATGAATTACAAAATTAATCCTCAGGAGGAATAAAGCTCAACTTAGTCAAATTTTTAACTGAATTACAGTGTATTTTCCTAGCCTAGCTGTCTCCCCAGAAGCAACAGTAAACCCACTCTGAAAAAATATAAATTCACTCAAAGCCTCAAGTTATCACTAATTGTTCCTATACAATATCCAGCAATTATTATCAGGCATGAGAACTTCTGCTTCCAGCTCAAATGGAGTCACTTATAACAGACAAATACTTCTGAGAACAAGAAAGGGTACATAAAATACAAAAACGTATTATTTGATATTATTGTAGAGATGCAAAGACAGCCAAGTGCTGAAAAGCCTAATGCTGAAGAAAAGGGAAATTAATGTGAGCCCAACTTTTGCTTGGAACAAACAGTGACAAAGAAAAGAGAAAGTCCAGATAAAAATGGAAAGAGAAGCAAAGCCAGAAGTCTCAGCAACAATTTGCCACACTTTTGAGGACTGTATAACTAAACAGAGGTAGGAGTTTTGTGAAGCTAGAAAAGCTATCTGAAACCAAATTCCTTTCAAATTTCAGGAAAACTAAAGGTATCAAGGTCCAATTACATACAAAGTTACCATTAAAAAAGGAGATTAGAGGGCAGAATAATACCCCTACTGGAAATGAAAGCATGACAAAAGACATACTAAAAACCAGATCAAAACTGTAATGTAGTATTTCAAATGGAGATAAACACATAAAGAAAATTATAGAAAACATGAACAGCATAAATCAGAATTAGAAACACTGAGAAATGAGGTGATAGAAATCAAGGAAGAAATATACATAAAATAAAACATTTTAGAAATGACAGAAACTAGTAAGGACACAAGAATAAATAAGTGCAATACATGATACCTTAATACAAGTTGGAAGGAAATGTTTGTTTTTAAGAATCAAAAAAATGAAGAGTTGAGAGAAGGTAGCAAATTACATGAAGAAAATCAAAGCAAAGAACAAACAAATATTAAAAACAAAATTCATTAGCACATGACTTAGAGAAAAATAAAATTAGATTTTCACCAGACTTTTTGATGGAAATGCTTTACGACAAAAGAAAATGGAATAACATACTTAATATACCTAAGGAAAGTGTGATCAAAAGATTTTCTATTCCTCATATTTAAAGGGCGCAGATTGTTATCAACATAGAAGAACCAGGGGAATATTGTTCCCATGAACTTTTCTTAAGAATCTACACTAGAGATCGTGCTTTCAATAACCACAATGCCTAGAGAGGTATAGATTTTCCTGGACTTACGATGGGGTTACATCCTGATGAACCCATCATAAGTTGAAAATATCCTAAGTCAAAAATGCATTTAATATACCTAACCTACTGAACATCTCAGCTCAGCCTTAGCCTACCTTAAAAGTGCTTACTTTTAAGAACACTTTTAAGAACATTTAACACTAGTCTCTAGTTGGGCAAAATAATCTAGCACAAAACCTATTTTATAATAAATATATTATAAACATTTTATACTAAAGTGTGGAATATCTCATGTAATTTATTAAATACTGTACTGAAAGTGAAAACCAGAATGGTCCTGTAGGAACAGAATGGTTTTAAGTGTTTCAGTTGTTTACCCTCATGATTGTGTGGCTGACTGGGAGCTGTGGCTTGCTGCTGCTGCCCAGCATCACTAGAGAGTATTTCTAGCTCTGGAAGAGATCAAAATTCAAAGTTCAAAGTACAGTTTCTACTGAATGCCGATTCACACTATCGTAAAGTCACAAAATCATAAGTCGAACATATGGAGTAGTGGTGAGAATTACTTATAGAACTAAGACTAAATTAGAGCTAAATGAGAGTATGCAGTGGCAATATGATTTGATAATGTTGATACAGGGTAATATTATTCCAACTAACAAGTGAAAATTCCCAGTGATCTAGGCACTAAACACCAATGGATACTAACACCAAAAAAGAGTGCCTCCTAATGAAGTTCACACGACCAACGATAGCTTTATTAAAATAACTAAACCTGTGTCTGATCACCCTTTTGAGTCAGCCTATCAAACTGAAGATATACAAAGAACAGAAAAACATGATGAACTGAACCATAAGCATATGGTCAGTAAGATCCTGACTATGGAACTATAGATCAAATGGTCCAGATTCTCTAGGAGACAAGTTGAAAGAAAATCAAAGGGATGCAGGGAAAGTTGTAGGTGAAAACAGAAAGAAAATGTATGCCAGTTCTTTTTTTTTTTTTTAAGTGTTTAAGACTAAACTATAATGTCGAGAGGTTCACAATTGGATGAAAAAACCATAAATGCACACGCACACACACACACACACACATCATTACTCCATGAAAACAGAGAGCTCTGATTAAGAGGGGCATGTGGCAGGAAACTTTGGGTGGCTGGCAAAGTTCTATTTCTTGACCTTGCTAATGGTTACAAAGATGTTTGCCTTATAATAATTCACTAAGTTTTCCACTTTTTGTATTGTTTTCTCTATTTACAATAAAAAAGAGAAAAAATTCAAAATAAAGACTTCCCCATTAAAAACAATTAAGACAATTCACTCTGGCTGTATAAATGCAAAATTGCACAAACAGAAATTTTAAAGGGATTTATTCATTGGGAATAAAAATGATCCTTGAAGGAAACATACTAATGCAACAAGAAATGAAGAGGAAGTGATAGGAAATATATGAAAATATATGGAAAATAAAAGACTATTGACGATATAAAACATAATAAAATGTCTTGTGTGTTTAAATTATATGCAAAATTAACACTCATAATAATGACACCAAAGACGGGAGTGGAGATAATGAGTTACAAATTTTTTTTAACGTCGTTATTGGAGTATAATTGCTTTTACAGTGTTGTGTTAGTTTCTGCTATATAATAAAGTGGATCAGCTATATGTATACATATTAATCCCATATCCCCTAGCGCTTGCATCTCCTTCCCACCCTCCCTATCACACAAGTCTAGTTGGTCACAAAGCACCGAGCTGATCTCCCGTGCAATGAAGCTGCTTCCCACTAGCTTTCTATTTTACATTTGGTAGTCTATATATGTCAATGCTGCTCTCGCACTTCGTCCGAGCTTACCCTTCCCCCTCCCCGTACCCTCAAGTCCATTCACTATGTCTGTATCTTTATTCCTGTCCTGCCCCAAGGTTCATCAGAACAAATTTCTTCTTTTTTTTAGATTCCATATATATGTGTTAGCATACGGTATTTGTTTTTCTGATTTACTTCACTCTGTATGACAGGCTCTAGGTCCATCCACCTCTCTACAAATAACTCAATTTCATTTCTTTTTATGGCTGAGTAATATTCCATTGTAAATATGTGCCACATCTTCTTTATCCATTCATCTGTCAGTGGACACTTAGGTTACTTCCATGTCCTGGCTATTGTACATGGTGCTACAGTGAACATTTTGATACATGACTCTTAGAATTACAGTTTTCTCAGGGTATATGCCCAATAGTGGGATCGCTGGGTCATACAGTAGCTCTATTTTTAGTTTTTTAAGGAACCTCCATACTGTTCTCCATAGTGGATGTATCGATTTACATTCCCACCAACAGTGCAAGAGGGTCCCCTTTTCTCCACACCCTCTCCAGCATTTATTGTTTCTAGATTTTTTGATGATGGCCATTCTGACCAGTCTGAGGTGATATCTCATTGTAGTTTTGATTTGCATTTCTCTAATGATTAGTGATGTTGAGCATCCTTTCACGTGTTTCTTGGCAATCTGTATATCTTCTTTGGCAAAATGTCTGTTTAGGTCTTCTGCCCATTTTTGGATTGAGTTGTTTGTTTTTTTGATATTGAGCTGCATGAGCTATTGTGTATTTTGGAGATTAATCCTTTGCCCATTGTTTCATTTGCAAATATTGTCTCCCATTTGGAGGATTGTCTTCTCATCTCCTTTATGGTTTCCTTTGTTATGCAAAAGTTTTAAGTTTCATTAGGTCCCATTTGTTTATTTTTCTTTTTATTTCCATTTCTCTAGGAGGTGGGTCAAAAAGGGTCTTGCTGTGATTTATGTCATAGAGTGTTCTGTCTATGTTTTCCTCTAAGTGTTTTATGGTGTCTGGTCTTACATTTAGATCTTTAACCCATTTTGAGTTTACTGTTGTATATGGTGTTAGGGAGTGTTCTAATTTCATTCTTTTACATGTAGCTGTCCAGTTTTCCCAGCACCACTTATTGAAGAGGCTTTCTCTTCCCCACTGTATATTCTTGCCTCGTTTATCAAAGATAAGGTAACCATATGTGCATGGCATGGGTTTATCACTGGGATATCTATCCTGTTCCATTCATCCATATTTCTATTTTTGTCCCCATACCATACTGTCTTGGTTATTGTAGCTTTGAGGTATAGTTTGAGGTCAGAGAGCCTGATTCCTCCATCTCTTATTTTCCTTCTCAAGACTGCTTTGGCTTTTCTGGGTCTTTCATGTTTCCATACAAATAGTGATTTTTTTTTTGTTCTAAGTCTTTTAAAAATGCCATTGGTAGTATGATAGGGATTGCCCTGAATCTGTAGATTGCTTTGGGTAGTATAGTCATTTTCACAATGTTGATTCTTCCAGTCCAAGAACATGATATATCTCTCCATCTGTTTGTATCATCTTTAATATCTTTCATCAGTGTCTTATAGTTTTCTGCATACAGGTCTTTGGTCACCTTAGCTAGGTTTATTCCTAAGTATTTTATCCTCTTTTGTTGTGATGGTAAATGGGATTATTTCCTTAATTTCTCTTTCAGATTTTTCATCATTAGTGTATAGGACTGCAAGAGATTTCTGTATATTAACTTTGTATCTTGCTACCTTATCAAATCCACTGATTGGATCTAGTAGTTTTCTGGGAGCATCTTTAGAATGCTCTCTGTATAGTATCATGTCATCTGCCAACAGTGACAGTTTTACTTCTTCTTTTCCAATTTGGATTCCTTTTATTTCTTATTCTTTTCTGATTCCTAGCAGTGGCTAAAACTTCCAAACTATGTTGAATAACAGCAGAGAGAGTGGGAAACCTCGTCTTGTTCTGGATTTTAGAGGAGGAATGGTTTCAGTTTTTCATCATTGGTAATGATGTTGGCTGTGGGTTAGTCACAAATGGCCTTTATTATTTTGACACAGGTTCCCTCTATGGCTACTTTCTGGAGAGATTTTATCATAAATGGGTGCTGAATTTTGTCAAAAGCTTTTTCTGCATCATTGTGATTATCATATGCTTTTTATCCTTCTATTTGTTAATATGGTGTATCACATTGATTGTTTTGCGTATATTGAAGAATCCTTGCATTCCTGGAATAAACCGCACTTGATCATGGTGTATGATCCTTTTAATGTGCTGTTGGATTCTGTTTGCTAATATTTTGTTGAGGATTTTTGCATCTATGTTCATCAATTATATTGGCCTGTAATTTTCTTTCTTTTTTTTTTTTTTTTTTTTTAATAAATTTATTTATTTATTTATTTTTGGCTGTGTTGGGTCTTCGTTTCTGTGTGAGGGCTTTCTCCAGTTGCGGAGAGCGCGGGCCATTCTTCATCGCCATGCGCAGGCCTCTTACTGTCGTGGCCTCTCTTGTTGCAGACCACAGGCTCCAGACGCGCAGGCTCAGTAGTTGTGGCTCACGGGCCTAGTTGCTCCACGGCATGTGGGATCTTCCCAGACCAGGGCTCGAACCCGTGTCCTTTGCATTAGCAGGCGGATTCTCAACCACTGCGCCACCAGGGAAGCCCTGTAATTTTCTTTCTTTGTGCCATCTTTATCTGGTTTGGTATCAGGTTGATGGTGGCAGCATAGAATGAGTTTGGGAGTGTTCTTCCCTCTGCTGTATTTTGAGAGTTTGAGAAGGAAAGGTCTTAGCACTTCTCTAAATGTTGGATAGAAGTCGCCTAGGAAGCCATCTGTTCATGTATTTTCGTTTGTTGGAAGATTTTTCATCACAGTCTCAATTTCAGTGCTTGTGATTGGTCTGTTTATATTTTCTATTCCTTCCTGGTTCAGTCACGGAAGGTTGTGCTTTTCTAAGAATTTTTCCATTTCTTCCAGGTTGTCCATTTCATTGGCATATAGTTGCTTGTAGTAATCTCTCAAGATCCTTTGTATTTCTACAGTGTCAGTTGTTACTTCTCCTTTTTCATTTCTAATTCTGTTGATTTGAGTCATCTCCCTTTTTCTCTTGATGAGTCTGGCTAATGGTTTATCAATTTTTTTATCTTCTCAAAGAACCAGCTTTTATTTTTAATGATCTTTGCTATTTGTCCTTTACTTCTTTTTCATTTATTTCTGATCTGATCTTTATGATTTCTTTCCTTCTGCTAACTTTGGTGTTTTTGTTCTTTCTCTCATTGCTTTAGGTGTAGGGTTAGGTTGTTTATTTGAGATGTTTCTGTTTCTTGAGATAGGATTGTACTGCTATGAACTTCCCTCTTAGATCTGTTTTTGCTGCATCCCATAGCTTTTGGGTAGTCGTGTTTTCATTGTCATTTGTTTCTAGGTATTTTTTTTTATTTCCTCTTTGATTTCTTCAGTGATCTCTTAGTTATTAGGTAGCATATGTTTTAGCCTCCATGAGTTTGTATTTTTTACAGGTTTTTTCCTGTATTTGATATCTATCTCAGAGCACTGTGGTCAGAAAGGATACTTGATACAGTTTCAATTTTCTCAGATTTACCAAGGCTTGATTTGTGACCCAAGATATAATCTATCCTGGAGAATGTTCCATGAGTACTTGAAAAGAAAGTGTATTTTGTTGTTTTGGGATGGAATGTCCTATAAATATCAATTAAGATCATCTTGTTTAATGTATCATTTAAAGCTTGTGTTTCCTTATTTTCATTTTGGATGATCTGTCCATTGGTGAAAGTGGGTTGTGAACATCCTCTACTATTTTTGTGTCACTGTCGATTTCCCCTTTTATGGCTGTTAGCATTTGCTTTATGTATTAAGGTGCTCCTATGTTGGATGCATAAAAATTAACAATTGTTATATCTTCTTCTTGGATTGATCCCTTGATCATTATGCAGTGTCTGTCTTTGTCTCTTGTAATAGTCTTTATTTTAAAGTCTATTTTTTCTGATATGAGAATTGCTACTCCAGCTTTCTTTTGATTTCCATTTGCATGGAATATCTGTTTTCATCCCCTCACTTTTAGTCTGTATGTGTCCCTAGATCTGAAGTGGGTCTCTTGTAGACAGCATATATATGGGTCTTGTTTTTGTATCCACTCAGCCAGTCTATGTCTTTTGGTTGGAGCATTTAATCCATTTACATTTAAGGTAATTATTGAGACATATGTTACTATTACCATTTTCTTAATTGTTTTGGGTTTGTTTTTGTAGGTCTTTTCCTTCTCTTGTGTTTCTTGCCTAGGGAAGTTCCTTTAGCATTTGTTGTAAAGCTGGTTTGGTAGTGCTGAATTCGCTTAACTTTTGCTTGTCTGTAAAAGTTTTAATTTCTCCGTCAGATGTGAATGAGATCCTTGCTGGGTAATCTTGGTTGTATGTTTTACACTTTCATCACTTTAAATAAGTCCTGCCACTCTCTTCTGGCTTGAAGAATTTCTGCTGAAAGATCAGCTGCCAACCTTATGGGGATTCCCTTGTATATTATTTGTTGTTTTCCCTTGCTGCTTTTAAATTTTTTCTTTAACTTTTGATAGTTTGATTAATATGTATCTTGGCGTGTTTCTCCTTAGATTTATTCTGTAGGGGACTCTCTGCACTTCCTGGACTTGATTGACAATTTATTTTCCCATATTAGGGAAGTTTTCTACTAAAATCTCTTCAAATATTTTCTCAGACCCTTTCTCTTTCTCTTCTTCTTCTGGGATGCCTATAATTCGAATGTTGGTGTGTGTAATGCTGTCCCAGAGGTCTCTGAGACCATCCTCAATTCTTTTCATTCTTTTTTCTTTATTCTGTTCTGCAGTAGTTATTTCCACTATTTCTTCTGCCTCAGTTATTCTGCTATTGATTCCTTCTAGAGAATTTTTCATTTCATTTATTGTGTTGTTCAGCATTGTTTGTTTGCTCTTTAGTTCTATATCCTTTTTACACCTTTCTTGTATTTTCTCCATTCTAGTTTCAAGATTTGGGATCATCTTTACTATCATTACTCTGAATTCTTTTTCAGGTAGCCTGCCTATTTCCTCTTCATTTGTTTGGTCTGGTGGGTTTTTACCTTGCTCTTTCATCTGCTGCATATTTTTCTGTCTTCTCATTTTGTTTAACTTACTGTGTTTGGGGTCTCCTTTACATAGGCTGCAGGTTCGTAGTTCCCATTGTTTTTGGTGTCTTTCGCCAGTGGCTAAGGTTGGTTCAGTGGGTTGTGTAGGCTTCCTGGTGGAGGGGACTGGTGCCTATGTTCTGCTGGGTGGGGCTGGATCTTGTCTTTCTGGTGGGTACGGCCACATCTGGTGGTGTGTTTTGGGGTGTCTGTGAAGTTAGTATGATTTTAGGCAGCCTATCTGCTAATGGGTGGGTTTGTGTTCCTGTCTTGCTAGTTGCTTGGCATGGGTCGTCCAGCACTATAGTTTGCTGGCCTTTGGGTGGCGCTGGGTCTTAGCATTGAGACGGAGATCACTGAGAGAGATCTCGCCAATTGATATTACTTGGGGCTGGGAGGTCTCAGGTGGTCCAGTGTCCTGAACTGAGCTCTCCCACCTCAGAGAGTCAGACCTGAGAACAGGCCAGAGCACCAAGACCGTGTCAGCCACATGGCTGTGAAGAAAGTGAGAAAAAAAAGAAAGGAGAAAAAAATTTTTTAATCATAAAAATGTTATTAAAATGAAAAAAAAAATAATTAAAAAAAGAAGACAGCAACCAAACCAATTAACAAATCCACCAATGATAACAAGTGCTAAAAACTATACTAAGGTAAACATAAAAACCAGAAACAAATCAGATGCAGAAAGCAAACCCCAAGTCTTCAGTTGCTCCCAAAGTCCACCGCCTCAATTTTGGGATAATTCGTTGTCTATTCCGGTATTCCACAGATGCATGGTTTATCAAGTTGATTGTGGGAATTTAATCTGCTGCTCCTGAGGCTGCATGGAGAAATTTCCTTTTGTCTTCTTTCTCACAGCTCCTGGGGTTCAACTTTGGTTTTGGCCCCACCTCTGCATGTAGGTCACCCTCAGGCATCTGTTCCCACCTAGACAGGATGGGGTTAAAGGAGCGGCTGATTAGGTGGCTCTTTCTCATTCAGGCTGGGGGTGGGAGAGGTACAGTAGTTATAATTGGAATGCCTGGTGAGCCTGCAGAGGCAGAGGCTGGCATGATGTTGCAACAGCCTGAGGCACGCCATGTGTTCTCCTGGGTAAGTTGTCCCTGTGCCACAGGACCCTGGCAGTGGCATGCTGCACAGGCTCCCTGGGGAGTATGGATAGTGACCTGTGCTTGCACACAGGATTCTTGGTGGCTGCAGCAGCAACACTAGCATTTCATGCCCATCTTTGCAGTCTGAGCTGTTAGCTGTGGCTCATGCCTGTCTCTGGAGCTCATGTAGGGAGTGCTCTGCCTTCTGTGGGCAGATGGGGAAGGAATCTCCTCTCCTCATGTACCCTGAAACAATGGTCTCTTGCCTCTTAGGCAGGTCCAGAATTTTTTCCTGGACTCCCTCCTGGCTAGCTGTGGCACACTAGCCCCCTTCAGGCTATGTTCATGCAGTCAACCCCAGTCCTCTTCCTGGGATCTGACTTCAGAAGCCAAAGCCTCAGCTCCCAGGCCCCACCCACCCTAACAGGTGAGCAGACAAGCCTCTCAGGCTGGTGAGTGCTGGTCAGCACTGATCCTCTGTGCAGGAATCTCTGTGCTTTGCCCTCTGCACCCTGTTGCTGTGCTCTCCTCTGTGGCTCCAAAGCTTCCCCCCGCAACAACCCAACCCCTGTCTCCATCAGTGAAGGGGCTTCCTAGTGTGTGGAAACTTTTCCTCCTTCACAGCTCCCTCCAGAGGTGCAGGTCTTGTCCCTATTCTTTTGTCTCTGTTTTTTCTTTTTCCCTACGCAGGTAGATGGGGATTTTCTTGCCTTTTGGGAAGTCTGAGGTCTTCTACCAGCGTTCAGTAGGTGTTCTGTAGGAGTTGCTCCACATGTAGATGCATTTTTGATGTATTTGTGGGGAGGAAGGTGATATCCACGTCTTACTCCTCCACCATCTTGAAAGTCCCTCTTGAGTTAAATGTTTTAAAGACCAAGCATTTTCGGAGAAGTTACAAAACTAGTTTATAACAGATTCTAAAATATCCAGACTGTATGTTGAAATCTTTAGGGTAACTATTAAAATAATGATAAAAGAAAGTAAAACTAACAAGCTAATATTGGGGAAAATATACAGTGATATAGATAGATGATAGATAGATAGATAGGAAGAAAGAAAGATAGATGATAGATAAATATCCAAATCCAGGAAGGAAAGAAAGGAAAGATAAAGAATTTAAAATATGTGAATAAAATAAAAAGAAATGGTAAGTTTTACCCAAACATATTGATAATTAAGTTAATTGTAAATGATCTAAACACTCCATATAAATGACAAAGAGAATGTAAGTTTATTTTTAAGCCCAACTATCTGCTGCTTATAAGAGATACACTTCAAATATAAATACACAGGAAAGTCAAAAGCAAATCCATGAGATAAGAGAAACCATATAAAAATTAAACAAATGTAAACTAGTCTAACTATTCACTTTCTAAGCAAAGTAGAATTTAAGACAAGAAACATTTCCAGAAAAGAATAAACACCCTGAACATCTTGTCCTAGGAAATAAGGACATGCTAAAAGAATGATAGGGGCAACTTTTAACAGACACAGAAGCCAGCCTCAAGGTGCTCCCATTGGACAAATCTGGGACAATTTGAGCACCAAAATAAATGATAGTATAATATGAAAATCCATTGAAAAACAGAGGAAACTATAAGTCCACACTCACAAAATAATTAAATTAATTAAAAAACGTTTAATGAGGAAAGAGATATTTATATACTCTCAAAGTATCTTCCCAAATACTCATCAAATACCTTCCCATCATAACTCCCAGCTTCCCGTCCCAAAAGTAATATTAACTACAAAATGGAAAAAGTAACTGTTTGATAGAGAAGGCTAGCAGACACCACTTTTATCAAGTGATCAAAATTAACCTAACCAGAAATGGGACAAATCAAAATCTTATGCCAGGCATAAGAAGAGCACCATACCACTTCTGTGATATTCCACCCAAAGATGCATCATGAAGAAAAAAAAATCACTCAAAGTCAAAATACGACAAATTCTGCAAAGTAGCTGGCATTCCATCCACAAAAATTGTCAAGGACATCAAGTTAAGAAAAGACTGAGAAACTAAGATCAAAGAGACAACAACAACAACAACAAAAAAACAGTAAAGGAAAAGACAGGTACACGGAATAGGTAATTCTGAATGGGATCCATTTGCTAAAAGATATTATTGGGACAATTAAGTGAAATTGAAAGGGGTCTTAAGATTAAATGGTAAAAATATGTCAGTGCTAATTTCCTGATTCTGATTATTATATTATGGCTTTCTAGGAGAATGTGCTTTATGCAATAGAGTATTCAAGCTCCTGGGGCATCATGTTGGCAACTTATTCTCAAATAGCTCAAAGGAAAAAAAAATCTTTACACTATATTCACAACTTTTCAGTAAATTTGAGATCAATTAAAAAAAATTTTTTTTAACTCTTTGAATCTGAATGTAAATAAAAGTATAACATAACAATACTTGTTGGATATACTTAAAGCTCCTTTAAAGAGAAATTTATAGCCTAAAATGCATATGTAGAAAAGAAAAATGATTGAAAATAAATATTAAGTTATCTATCTCAAGAACTTAGAAACAGAACAGCAAATTAAAACCAAAAAAAGTAGGAAAAAATAAAGATAATTGCACTAATCAATGAAATTCTTAAAAAACTAGAGATAGCCAACAAAGGCAAAAGTGGCTTCTTAGAAAGGACTAATAAAATTGTCAGTGCAATAAATATCATGATTAGAGAGGAAAAAATAAAACACTATGTGCAGATAAACCTCTGCTGAGATGGATAAAGGAAAAAAATAGAGAGAAAAATACAAATTATCAACATCTGAAAGTAAAAAGCGGGGTATCATTATAGATCTTAGAGAAATATATATCTTAACAGTATATTATGAGCAACTTTATGCCAATAAATTTGAGAATTTGGGCGAAATCAACAAATTCCTGGAAAAACACAACATGCAAAATTGTCAGGACAGGAAACCGAAATCGTGAGTAGACAGATAGTTAAGAAAGAAAGTGGGGCTTCCCTGGTGGTGCAGTGGTTGAGAATCTGCCTGCCAATGCAGGGGACATGGGTTCGAGCCCTGGTCTGGAAAGATCCCACATGCCATGGAGCAACTAGGCCTGTGAGCCACAACTACTGAGCCTGCGCATTTGGAGCCTGTGCTCCGCAACAACAGAGGTCACAATACTGAGAGGCCTGTGCACCTCGATGAAGAGTGGCCCCTGCTTGCCGCAACTTGAGAAAGCCCTCGCACAGAAACGAAGACCCAACACAGCCAAAAATAAATAAATTAATAAAAGAAAAAAAGTGAATTTGAAATTCAAACTTCCCACAGAGAAATAATCAGGCTCAGAATTCTTTAGCAGGAAATTTTTCCGAACATTTAACTCAGACATAACGTTAATCTTTCACATATTCTTTCAGAGAACAGTAAAAGAGGAAATATTTTCAAACACATTTAATGAGTCCTATTTAACTTTAAGAACAAAAACCAACAAATTTATGCTAAGGAAGGAAATTTATAGATCAATATCACTCATAAATAACATAATGCAAAAATCTAATAAATATTAGGAAAACACTGTAAGCAATATATTTAAAAGATAATATATCATGAATCAGTTGGATCATTCCAGAAATATATTTGTTTTAATACTGAAAATCAAGTAATTTACCACATTTACAAAAATAAAGAAAAATCATATAAACACCTCATAGATGCAAATATATGAAAACTTTAGTCTTAATATCAGGAACAAGACAAGGATGTCTCCTATCACCACTTTTATTCAACACTGTGCAGAGGAAGTTGTCAGTACAATAAACATCATGATTAGAAAGGGAAAAATAAAACATTATGTGCAGATTACCATAGTGTATGAAGAAAATTTTTAAAAATCCAAACTATTATTAGTAAGTTAAGCAAAGTCAATTCAATTATCCAAAAAATAAAATGACATTTTATATACTACAATAATAAATAAAAATGAGACACGACAAGTTATATTGGCATCAAAAAAATATCTAATCACTAGGGACAAATACAATTAAAGATGTATAAGACCCTTACACAAAAACTATAAAATATTATTCAGAGAAACTAAAGAAAATTTAAATAAATAGAGGAGTATCCGTATTCATGGATTGTATCCATATTCATGGATTTTACATACTTCAATTCTCAGAAATTAATCTACAGATTCAAACCAAACTCAAATCTCACAGTGTGTGTGTGTGTGTGTGTGTGTGTGCGCGCGCGCGCACGCGCACGCACACATACATGTATGCAAGTGTATGTGTATAAACTGACAAATTCTAAAATTTTGTGGTGATGTAAAAAGCTACAAATATCCTAGAACAGTCCATAAGCCAAATCTGGCCTGCCACTTGTTTTGTAAATTAAGATTCATTGGGACATAGCCCTAATTAACCATTCATGTATTGTCTATGGCTGCTTTTATGCTACAATAGCCCCAGAGAACATAGGGACCACCTAGTCTAAAATATTTACCCCTGGCCCCTATTTGTATCTTGTCCTTTACAGAAAAAGACTGCTGACCCCTGACCTAGAAAACCTTGAAGTAAAAGAAAACAACTACAAAGTACATACAACTAGTTATTAAGATAGCATAGTATAATAGAATCCTCAACAAGGATTTAATCATTAAGTCTTCACATATTTAATCATTTCATTTATGTCAAAGGTCATATGATTTACAATAAAAAAAGAAAATCTCTTCAACAAATGCTCCTGGGTCAATTCGATACCATATGGAATCAAAGTAAATTTTACCTCAAATCATACACAAAAATTAATCCCAGAGGAATTGTACGTCTAAATATGAAAGTTAAAACAATAAAACTTCTAGAATATAACATCGTCGTGGCCTTCAAACAGAAACATTCCTTAAACAGAATAAAAGCACAGATCAGAAAGGAATAAATTGATATTACAACCTAAATTAAAATTACGAACTTCTGTTCAACAAAATATATGGTTCAAAGAGTTAAAAGCCATGCTACAACAGGAGAGAAGATATTTGCAAGACATATAAGCAACAAAAATTCCTATCCTGAAGGCATAAATAACTCCTAAAAATCAGTAAGAAAATAGGCAAAACACCTGAATGTGCACTTCATAGGAGGATAGCCAAATGGCCATTAGGCCTATCAAAGGGTGCTCAGCCATATTAATCATCATGAAGTTAAAGTCCAAACAAGATATCTTTATACTAAGCAGAATGGAAATATGTTTTTTTTTAATTAACAATACAAAGCACTGGCAAAGATGTACTGCCACGTGGAAAATTCTAGAAAACAGTTCATCAGTATTTACTGAATATGAAAATATGCATACCCTGTGGCTCAGAAATTTTACTCCTACATGTGCAGACAATAATAATTTACAAATATAAGATCTAAAAGACATGTACTGGAATGTTCTAAGCAGTTAATCATAATATTCAGCAACTGCGAACAATCCAAAAATCTACCCAGAGTAGAATGGATAAATAAATTGGGGTATATTCATAAAATAGAAAACCATACAGCAACAAATATGAACAAACTATTGCCACATGCATGGATAGATTCCACACACATAATTCTGAGTGAAACAAGCTAGACAAATACATATATAATATATGATTTTACTTATATGAGGCTTAAAAATAGGCAAAATTATTTTATAGTGCTAGAAGTCAGGATGCAGTTTAATCTGGGAGGAAGAAAGTGCACAAACAGAATTCCTGGATGCTAGCAATATTCTATTTGTAGATATGGGGTGGTCACATGGATGTATTTGCATCTAACAAATTCACTGTGCTGTATGATGTGTACCCTTCATCTGGGTATGTTTTATTTCAATAAAAAGGTATACTAAAATTAGAACAGGAACACAGCCTTTAAAAAGTAGGAAATTATGCCATTTGCAATAACACAGATAAATCTTGAGGGCATTAGGCTAGTGAAATATGACAAAGGAAGACAAATACTGTATGATCTCACTTATGTGTGGAATCTAAGAAAGCCAGTCATAGAAACAGAACAGATGGATGGTTGCCAAGGGTGGGGGGTGGGAGAAATGTGTGAAGTTGGTCAAAGGGTAAAAACCTCCTGTTATAATATAAAGATAAGTAAGTTCTGGGGATGTAACGTACAGCATAGTGACTATAATTAACAATACTATACTGCACATTTTAAAAGTTCTCATCACACAAAGAAAGAATATCTATATACATATATCAAATCAGTATGTTGTACACCTTAAACTTACACAATGTTCTATATCAACTACCTTTCAGTAAAGCTGGAAAAATTAAAAATAAATAAAAGCCAAACAGGAAAAAATAGTTCGAGAAGAAAATTATTCTGGATTTGTTTTTCAGCTAACAATCAGAAAAGTTCTGTTGAAGTATAATTCTTGGACTTCCCTAGTGGCACAGTGGTTAAGAATCCACCTGCCAATGCAGGGGACACGGGTTCAATCTTCCTGGTCCAGGAAGATTCCACATGCCGCGGAGCAACTAAGCCCGTGCGCCACAACTACTGAGCCTGTGCTCTAGAGCCCGCGAGCCACAACTACTGAGACCACGTGTCACAACTACTGAAGCCCGTGTGCCTAGAGCCTGTGCTCAACAACAAGAGAAGCCACCGCAATGAGAAGTCCGTGTACTGCAACAAAGCACAGCCCCCGCTCGCAGCAACTATAGAAAGCCTGCGGACAGCAATGAAGACCAACACAGCCAAAAATAAATAAATAAAATATAAATAAATTTATTAAAAAAACAGATAACATGATAGTGAAATTTTAAAAAAAAGAAAGTATAATTCTTGTTCAGTTGGACATAAAATATCGATAGAGCTAAGACTTCAATTTAGCCTTATAAACAGAGGCAATTACATTAAGCCTAAACGTCTAATTCTCTATGACCAGAAATATCTGTAAAACTATTTTATGTCCTTTTCCAAACAGAAAAATTTCAAAGCCAATCTACAGTTGTTTCCAAAACTGGTATGGCTGATGTTAGGAATCCAAATGAGTGTAATATGGTATTTTCCTGAGGGACACACAACAAATTTTTGCTAAAGCAGTAACGCCTTAAGAATGACTATACTTTCTGTAGAAAATATTGGTTTAACAAAGTTCTTTCAACCACATGCCACACAACTTCTCCTCAATTCTCTTCTGTTATCATCCCCTCAATCACAGCGGATACATATAGTAAGAATCCTTCAAATGTCTACTAGAGGAATATAATCTCTACAGACTGAATTCTCAGCAGTATATTGTAATTAAAGTCTCTTTTATAAAATAGAAAATAAAACTAAACCAAACAAAAACGTGCAGCTGCTCTGCAGCATGAACCCAATAGTGCAGATAGTGTCAATAACCAAGTTGGACCCTCAGTGGTTTAGCAACAGTGACTGCCTAAAGGCCATGGGGAGTTTCCTCTTTCCTATATCAATAACTTTATAGATGCTTCACTCTATTATTTCCACAGAACAAAAAAGAATGAAATGAGTACACCCTAAGCTTTAAGAGGTAAAAACATGTTTTTCAATGAATGCTATAATTCAATTTCCTAAATATGTAGTAAAAGTTACGATAAAAAGCAGCAGAATAAGCACTGAGCTCTCATAAGTACTTCGCATGCCACGTGAATGTTCTCATATGAAAAATGTGACCTTTGTACCGAATTATCTACAAGGAGGCTTGCAACTCATAAATTCTGAAACCACAATCATTAAGTGTGTGCCCATATTTGAGGGTATCCTCAAATTCCTCCTGTTAACAAATATTAACTGAGCATCTTCTAAGCACAAAAGCCCTATCCTAAATGCTGTAGGGAGGAGCTTGACCTTTAAGGAGCACTGAATTAAGAAGTGAAGACACAGAAGAAAATAGGTTCACAAAAAAGTCTTTAATGTTTGTTGAATGATATAAAGTAGAAGGTGACAAGGACCATAAGAAAGATATTTAAGTTATGGGATTTCAAAAAGATGAAAGGAGGAAATTCTAGTTGTGAGGGTTAGAAAAGGTCAACAGGTAAAGTAACATTTAAGCTGAGCTATGAAAAATTTTCTTATCCTTTCTGAATATGTGTGTGTTTACGTATTATACATATATTATTCAGCATGGACATGAATAAATATTAAAACAGCTCAATATCAATGGAACAGTGCAGAACAGAGACAATGTCAAACTATGGAAATCAGCATTTGGCAGTATATTTGCCTCCAAAGTACACTCACTGTGGGTTATAAACAACTTCAGCTTGCTTCATTTCATTATATAACTAACATATGGAATCAGGAACCAACTCTGTAATTTTAAATGTTTAAAAGTAATTCACAAAATAGATGACCTATGGATAACTAAAATTTAACTCAAAGAAATTAATTGCAACATTTTCAGAACCTCTCAAAGCCAAGTATGTGTGCATCCTTAGGGACATGACTTTGCTATTTCCATTCATCACTAAGAGGTTTTCATATTTTCATAATTCATGGCACTTTATCATTTCTAGCTCCAAATTATTATGCACTGAAATATTGTTTTAGTTTTAAAAGGTAAATTACTTTGACAATTCACAATCATTAGATAGAATGTTTTGTATGCAGGTAATTGTAATAGTGTCAGATATAATTTTTAAACTGCAGATTACCACTACAGTTTTAAATAATTTTTTATCACTTTATTTGGAGCATTTGTTTCCACATATTTTAAGCTTTTTAAAAATTTTTTTATTTATTTTTTTGCAGTACGCGGGCCTCCCTCTGCTGTGGCCTCTCCCGCCGCAGAGCACAGGCTTCGGACGCGCAAGCCCAGCGGCCATGGCCCACGGGACCAGCCGCTCCGCGGCATGTGGGATCCTCCCAGACCGGGGCACGAACCGGTGTCCCCCGCATCGGCAGGTGGACCCTCAACCACTGAGCCACCAGGGAAGCCCATTTTTTTTTTTCTTTTTTTAATTTCTCCTTACTGTATAAAAGTAATTCATCCCAGAACATAAAATCATGTGGCTAGTGAATACATACTTTTCCAGAACACATCTAAATTCAAATACAAACATGACCACTATGTTACTGACACAGTATTGATACCTAAATCAGTAAATGGATTGTATAGTCACACTGAAGTTGCTGGTAAAACTCTTCAACTATATTTTATGCTCCTTGAGGTAAAAATACTGTCTATTTAAAATTTTTTCCACCACTGCAGCTACATGATAGGCACCCAATAAATACAGGTCAAATTGATAAATGGATGAATATATGTTAAATTTTTACTAAATTATCTAAAATATTGTTTTACTTGTCTAATTCCAAATACACTGAGGATAATTATTAGAGTGGTTCTTGTTATTATTTTGTAAAATATGCTCAGTACTTAAAAGATAATGGGAAGAATTAATAATATGAGTGCAAAACTCTTTATGACTTCTATAGCATCATAAAATCAGAGTTGCAAGTAATTAGAACTAATTAAGTCCAGTTTTTTTCCTGATGAATTAGTCCAACCCCTGTTTGAATACAGGACAGGACATCCACTATAGTTCTAGCTCCAGGATACTGTTCTAGGAAACCCATTCTACCATGGAATACTCTAAATGTTACAAAGGTCTCACCCACAGTGAACAAAATATATGCCTTTGTCTCTTCATCCTTTGAGCCAAATTTTTTCTTTCCTCCTTTCTTGTTTCAACTTCAAGTAACTGTACCCCCATGTCTAAATCAAAATACTTTTAAGAATCTGAAGACAATTATTATAACTACTCAGAGTGTCTGCATTTTTCAGGTTAAACATTCCTCCGTTAATATGACATAGTGTCTATCCCTTTCTTCAAGATGGTAGCCCTCCTCATATATGCCATTTCAATGATCTCAAATGGAGAACTGAAAACAAACATTCCAGATTTGCTCCTACGAGAGCAAAATACAAGAGTATTTAATTGAATCACATAAAATTGCCAACACTCAACCACTCTGAGCTACAAAAATGACAATTTAATATAGCTCAACATAACAGCATGATCTTCCTTAATGTAAGCATTGCACATCCATCAATGCATCCTCAGATTGCATTAGCTTTTTAGCAGTTATGCAACACCATACCATCATATTAGGTTTGAGGCCAAGCAAATCCCACAGGTCATTTTCCCATCAACTGTTGGGCTTGTACAATGAATTTTACAGAATATTATAATGCAGGAATTTACTTACCTGCCACTTACTAGTTTTGTTATTCTTAAAAATGTATTTTGATCTCTTAGAGAACCAAGGTAGCCTTAATCATATAGTGTTTACTATGTGCCAGTCATGGTCCAGTGGTTAGTTTAATCCTCATAACTACTGTGTGAGCTAGAATCATTAGCATAATTCCCCACATTTCAGATGAGGAAACAGTCACTAAGAGGTCAAGTGTACTCCCTTAACCACTGTATACCATACTGGCTCTCAATGTAAAGAAACTGACTTTCTCAAATGATTTGGTGGGGATTTAGTAATATATACAGTGTATTTCATTTTTTTCACCCCTTTCCTTTATCCAGCTAGTTCAATTAGATGCTATATACAATGGATTTTACCTACAAAATGCTGTCTCTGCATCTGACACTTCCTTTTCTATTCTTCCAGACTATTCTCTAGTTCTTAACACTTTTAATTTTTTTGAAATGCTGTCTATTGAAATTGTCTCTTAACTGGTATCTCCCCATCTTCGTCCATCTTTTCCCTACCCCCTCTATATGATTCTGGGTCCTATTTATCATCATATTCTCAATTTCTACTTTGTTTTTATACCAATTTTGCATATTATTCCCTCTTATACATTCTACCCCTTTGAAGAGAAAAAAATAAATAAGTAAAATATTCTGTTTTCTGATTTATTTTAATATTATGCCATTTTACCTAAATAGTAGGCTTCTTCTCTTACTTGTTTTTCATCCAAAGTCAAGCTGAAGAAGATATGAATAAAGACCCAAAGATCAATTTATAGAATTTCTTTCTATTAATAAAACCAGAATGTGAAGGTTGGAGTCAGATAAGGATTCTGCAAATTAGGAACTATAGAGCCAAATGGCCTGGGTTGAAATCCCCATTCTATTATTTACAACTGGCTAACTTTGGTCAAGTCACTTAAGCTTTCTGTTCTTTAATTTCTTCATGTGTAAAATAAGGATGCAAATGGCATCTACCTCTTAAGGTTGCTGTGCAAACTAAATTAGTCAGTATTCTAAAGGGCTTAGAACAAGAGTCATTATTATTATGAAAAACACTGTATATTAAATAAGAAACTTACATCTCATTGCTTAGGCAATAAGAAAGCCTCATCATTAAGGATTTTCGTTGGCCAAGATGCCTGGTTCTATACATTATGGATATTTATCTCAGTTCCTTTAACAGTCCCCAAAATTCAACATCCATTTATTATAATCTCTAGAATGTGAGCATAAAGGAAACATACCTCAACATAATAAAGGGCATATATGAAAATATATGAAAATCCCATATATGAAAATCCCACAGCTAATATCATACTCAACAGTATAAATCTATAAGAATTTCCTCTAAGACAAGGCTGCCCACTCTCACCAGTTTTATTCAACATTGTATTGGAAGTCCTAGACATAGCAATTACACAAGAAAAAATAAAAGAAATCCAAATTGGTAAGGAAGAAGTAAAACTGTCACTGTTTGCAGTTGAAATGATATTATCCACAGAAAAACCTAAAGCAGCCACCATAAAACTAGTAGAGCTCATCAATGAATTTGGTAACTTTGCAGGATACAAATATACAGAAATCTGTTGCATTTCTGTATACTATCTATGAAATACCAGGAAGATAATCCCATTTATCATTGCATCAATAAGAATAAAATAACTAGGAATAAACCTACCTGAGGAGGAAAAAGACCTGTATCCCAAAAACTGTAAGATGCTGATGAAAAAAACTGAAGATGACATAAACAGATGGAAAGGTATACCATGTTCTTGGACTGGAAGATGTGAGATATAAATATATATATATACACACACACACATATATACAAAATGGCATATTACCCATAAAAAAGAATGAAATTTTACATTTGCAACAACATGAATGGACTTGGAGGGTATTATGCTAAGTGAAATAAGACAGAGAACGACAAATACTGGATGATATTATTTATACATGGAATCTAAAAAATACAACAAACTAGTGAGTATAACAAAAAGGAAACAGACTCACAGATATAAAGAACAAAACTAGTGGTTCCCAATGGGGAGAGGAAAGTGGGGAGGGGTAATACAGGCGGAGGGGACTAAGAGGTAAAAACTATTATGTATAAAACAAGCTAGAAAGATATACTATACAACACAGGGGATATAGCCAATACTTTATAATAACTATAAATGGAGTACAACCCTTAAAATTTGTGAATCAGTATATTGTACACCTGAAACATATTACACATCAACTATACTGCAATAAAAATAAATAAATAAAATTATTAACCATGAAAAAAGTAATTCTGCCTCCTTGCTCTTACTCCATTACACAAAGTATTTGTATTAGGAAACTGAGTTTCTACTTTATTTTCAAATAACAAGTTATTAACTGTCAAAAAGCAGGTGATAATTGATATCACTTTTAAAACACTTTAAAGCAATATTTTATAAAATCAGCAGTTGACCTCAAAAAGTGAGACTAAACCCACAAACTTCAATTATGTAAGAATTGGATCACATTAAATTTATGTAAGACTGAGGAGAATACAAATTCAAGGGTAGATTATTCCACAGAAAGATCATAAATGAGCTAAACATTAAGGATTATTAAGAACAAAACACAAAGATTGCTTTCATCAAATTAAAATGAAATAAAATAAAAAAGGAATTCAATCTTTGGGTTGAAGGACTTCCCTGGTGGTGCAGAGGTTGAGAATCTGCCTGCCAATGCAGGGGACATGGGTTTGAGCCCTTGTCCGGGAAGATCCCACAAACCGTGAAGCAACTAAGCCCATGTGCCACAATACTGAGCCTGAGATCTAGAGCCTGCAAGCCACAACTACTGAGCCTGTGTGCCACAACTACAGAAGCCCGCATGCCTAGAGGCGGTGCTCCACAACAAGAGAAGCCACCACAATGAGAAGCCCACGCACCACAACAAAGAGTAGTCCCTGCTCGCCCCAACTAGAGAAAGCCTGAGAGCAGAAACAAAGACACAATGCAGCCAAAAATAAATAAATAAAAATAAATAAATCTATAAGAAAATTACTAAAATAACTAAAAACAGGAAAGTATCATCTTGATCACATTATAACTTATACCATATCTTCCAGCACAATTTTTTTAATTCAAATTCTTACCTCTCTCCATTCTTTATTTCCAACTCCTTGTACATACAAGACACAAACTACAAAAGATGAAAAAATAAATATATCTAAACGTTTTTTATAAATATCAGATATAAATGTATCCAATTTATTTTTCAGCTGTACAAAAGCTATATTAAAATTAGTTCCTAGCCTTACTCTGGCATGAAAATTGCTAATAAATCATCACATGATGAAAATTTTTTATAAAAAAGCAAGAAACAATATCAGGTCTTTAGAACTTAGCATGTATAGAGCTAGGCACAAAAAAAAAATAACAATTATTTGCTAATGTCTTCAATTGCATTATGCTACAGATATAGATAAAAAAATCTTTTAACTAAGGTTAAACAGTTTGAAATATTTCAGTATGTTACCAGTCATAAGTCAAGCTCTTCCTAGGATACTTATAATGCTCAAAACCATCATAGGAAGGATATCTGGAGCAAATCATATGCCACATTTAATATTTGCAACTCCTATCCTCAATGTTTGTAAACAAGTAAGAAATCCTATGAACCACAAAAGGAAGTTGCAAAAAAGGGAGATTAAGAGTTTGGGGTAAAGATTAATTTATAAAAATATCCCACCCACTTGTCAATGGGCCCCAGGAATTTTTAATACCCACAAAGTTTAATGCCTTTTCTCCAGTGACTACCTCAAGAATTCTTCTGTCAACTGACAAAACCTCTCTCCTGTAGTTAAACCACACAGGTTCACACATTTGTAGAGATGGAGAGCTGCTGGATATCAGCTTCTAAATATTACAAGATTTGGACTCATTACTTGATTTATACATTATTTCTGTTGTTTTCTAATTTAAACTGTCTCATTTTACAATTTATCTCCAATTTTCAATATATATAATTAGGAATCAAAAACTTCAGCTCATTCAAGATATTATATAATTCACTTGGTTGTACATGCCTTTACATACTGCATTTATTCACAAAAAAAGGAAAATGATTACTCTGACTTGATCATAAAATTATGGCCCATTACAGTTGTCTTTCAAAGATAATTTCTACCATATGGCTATACAATGAGGTTTAATTTCAAAGTGAACTGTCCTACATTGCAGTCATCTGCATTGTCATCTTATTCTCAAAATGCTAAGCAATTCCCTCTCTTTAGCCAGAGTACTGCCCAGGTAGATGAGAATGCAGGGCCTAAGACTATACTCCATCTTGCTTTCTAGGCTTCAAAACAAATATTTAAATAAGAACTATGATTTTCAAACAAGTTTTTGAAAAATCAAGTAAAATAAGTAGACTATTTCAAAAAGCAAGTAATAGGGCTTCCCTGGTGGCGCAGTGGTTGAGAGTCCGCCTGCCGATGCAGGGGACACGGGTTCGTGCCCCGGTCCGGGAAGATCCCACATGCCGTGGAGCGGCTGGGCCCGTGAGCCATGGCCGCTGAGCCTGCGCGTCTGGAGCCTGTGCTCCACAATGGGAGAGGCCGCAGCTGTGAGAGGCCCGTGTACCGGAAAAAAAAAAAAAAAGCAAGTAATAGATACTTACTTGGATCAGATTTAGAAAATGTGTCTCTGTCAAGAAGATTTCTGTTGAATAAAAGAGAAAATGTTAGATGAATATAATACCAAAATATTTATATAAATATATATATACATGAATGATGACTTGAAAGTTCCAAAAGTTACATTTGTGCTTCATATTCATCCTCCATTAATTGGTAATAATTTATAATAGTTAAATTACATTTTTATGTTTAATACTTATAATAAAAATCTCATGTTTACCCTGTTGTATTCTTTCACCAGGACTACCACTCATGTGAATTTATCTGTACCGTGCTTGTTATTTGAAAGGCTTTTTTTCATATCAACCTGATAGCCTTTCATATTTCAGGTTCTTAAAAGTTACTCCTTCTATGGAATCACTATACACTGAGAAAATAAAAACACAGTCAACAGAACAGCACAGACAAAAAAAAAAAAAAAAAAAATGGGATTACACCTTCAAATATTCCCAGAAAGAAACTATCAGACATGTTTATATTTCGAATTAAGTCAAAGACCACTAGTCAGAAATCATATTA
The DNA here is from genome assembly GCF_937001465.1 of Orcinus orca. Taxonomy (NCBI): domain Eukaryota; kingdom Metazoa; phylum Chordata; class Mammalia; order Artiodactyla; family Delphinidae; genus Orcinus; species Orcinus orca. The sequence goes on from NC_064569.1 coordinate 28,316,415, forward strand.
AAATAATCCTTCTGTCCCCTAAGCAGACACTATGACTCCAGCAATGACTGGCAAACAGTAAATTTCAAACATTTCCATTTGAGAATATACTATGTTATATATTTATAAAGGTAGCTCTCCGCTCACATGGAAATTCTCCAGCCTTTCCTATGTGTCTAGTTTTGCTCATTAAGTGTCCTAAAAAATGTAATTCAGCTCTTTCTTTCAGAGTTCACTAAAGTCGAGGAGAGATGACAGTGCAAATATTGCAGTGTGCTTGGGACTCAAAAACTATGTTATACACATTTAAAAGCAAATAATGTGATTTCGGTGCCTTATTTATCTTAAAAAAAATAAAAACCTTACAATCTTTAACCATAAATACAAAATAATGGATTTCTATCAACAATAAAGATAAATATTCTTAATCATAGACTTTACTTGCCACATTATTTCTTCTAGCAATTATGATCCATAACATACAGTAGGTAAGGTCAAAAACAAACAAACAAACAAAAAACCTTAGACCCTTTATAATATGAGGGGGAAAAAACTCCATAAACTCTTCATAACTTAGTCCCTGAACTTTGCAGTTTAGCTTTCCCATTGCTGTTTGACAATAAATTTCAGCTATAATTTGATCATATGAATAAAATAGAATAAACTATCTCTGACTAGATTTAATTCCCCAAAGACTACTATACTCAAAGTTATATGATTTTACAAGTTTGTAAAAGGCAAATATTCTTACATGATAAGAATCACTGCAAAAGACCAGTGATTATCAAAATGCATCATAAAGTTAGGACTGATGACAGGAATGCAAGATTTTTTCCTCCCTAATATCCCATTAGAAACAAAGCACTTTCACATTAAGTTAAAAGAGAGGTATTATTGTGAAGACTATTGTATAAAAAAAAAGAAAAGAAGCTGAGGGTCAGAGAAACTGAGTAAATGAATAAGACCACACAGCCCAGTACAGAATATTCCAATGAAGTCAACCTTTTGAATCTGATTTCCCTGTTCTTTACAAAATGCTACATTGTCTGGAGAAGTCAGGGAGAAACAACTTGTTTTCCTGACTGTTGGAAATGTAGAAGGCCTCCCATTATACCTACTCATTGAGCCACTAGAGTATGACATAAAATAAATTCTTGTTTATAGACTAATGTGAAGAGAGATGCCGCCTATGCTATGAACAAAGAGAACTAGGATAGGAGGCCAAACATAACTGTACTTAGTCACAGAAAAATTTTTTTGTTTTCTATATAAAGCACTTTAAAAAAACACACACACACCACCCCTCACCAGCTTTTATATAGGAAGGTTACTCTTCCCTCCATGAGGTTGTCTTTTGCTCGAGTTAGGATGCCTTTAACATTATGCCTACAATTTTATAATGGAATGTTGAACTTGAACATTATAAAAATCCTGAACAGGTCTTTCTATTCTATAAACCTTGATGAAGCTAAACAAGGAAGAGAGCAAATTCCTGAAAAGAAATTATGGAGAAGTACAGTGCATTAGTCAGAAAACTTACCTGAAGAAATAACCTAATCAAAAATTTAATCTGTGAATTGCATGATTTGCTCTAGTAACCACTCATCTCAAATTCCAATTAAAATGTCTGGACTTAAGAGTATGATTGAAATATCATAACTAAAGCTAAAGCGCAATCAATTAAACTCTAACCTGTATGAAGAAGTACTAGGTTAATGGAAGAGGCATATTTTGCATGAAGCCTGCAATAGGAGTAGATAAGGAAGAAGTTAGTAACACCTTTCCAGGACCATCCAGGAGAAAAGGTTCCCTGACTTCACCCTTTATAATTCAATCGTCATTGATATTAATCTCTTAAAACAGACAAATGCATCAAGTTACCTTCCCTTGATGACAATAGTCAATTAGCTCATCCGACAACGCTGCTTACTCTGATTTTATGCTCAACAAGCTACCTTCCAATTTTAAGATGGCTTCTCATATAGTTATTAGCACAGAACTGTGCTTAGTGGCCAAGATGAATATTACAGTTTTCTTGACCATTATAGTTTTTATACTCAACTGGCATTCCAAGACCCATACTGAACAGCCAGTTAATCTCTTAAAATGACATCTCAGACTTGTCTTTCTCTAACAGGAAAATTGCAATTCCATTTAAACTTCAGAGCAATTCTGCAAGTATTTTTCAAGAAAATATTCTATGCCCAAGACCTAACTAAGCACTAACTAATTAAACATGTTCTCAAATCTCAAGATGCCTGAACTTTACTAAGAGGACAAACTCAGAAATCAATAGCAATATTGGATGGTATATAAAATAACAGTTTATTATGGGGAGAAGGAAGAGTAAAATAGAGTAAAATTAATTCAACTACAAATAAAAAACATCAGGTACAATAGTTAGCTCTTAACCAAATTATTTTTTTAAATATACTAGAAAAAAAACAATTTATAGGTATGTCTATATAACAAAAACAGTCTAAACAAATGTATATCTTGAAATAATTGCCTTATTTTTTTAAGGTTAAGTATCCTTTTCTGTTACAATTATATAATGAGAGTTTATTAGTGGAAAACTAAAACTTCTAATTATTCACATGTAAAATGAGCATAACAACACCATCTATTAAGGTAAAGGATATTTGTAAGTGAGTTAACCTACAAGTTGTAGGCCTGCTCCTAATTCTTTCCAACTCAGTAAATGAAATAAGCTAATAAGTATTGTTCTTAGTGTAGTAAATATTGAATTTTTTGATTCCTTTAAAAGAGAAGCAAATATTATTATCCTAACACAGATGCATTTTGAAAAAGAAAATCTACTTGTATATATTATGAATTCTAAAGTTAATAGTTCCACAGTAAAGACAATTTTACTATTTGTGAATTTTTAAAGTGCTAATTTTAAAAAAGCACACAATATATTTGTTTTAGGGAATAAATCTTCAAACTGAAGGTATGAAGTGAATTCCAAAAAGCTACTTGTGGCCAGCAGAACTTAGACAACATGTAACGAGGCTCCACTGCTGTACCTGAGTGGAATTGTTCTATTTAATTTTTAATAAGAACAAAAATATAGCTTATAAATAGAGCCAAATAAAAAAACTGTTCTATTTAATTTTCCATATGAACAAAAATATACCTATGAATAGAGCCAAACAATGCTTTATCATTTTACAAACACAGTCCAGCATAAATTTTCTACATGTGGACAGAGAACCACGTCTCTGCATAAATATAACTGCCTCTGAGAACTGTTCTGTATCTATAAACAGGATGACTCTGGGTTTAATTAAAATTTAGGAAATTATTATAGGACTTTTATTTACCTGTTATTCAACTTAGTCTCAGGATCAACTGACCACCTGCAAGGTCTTTACTAAATATTGCTTAGGCAACCACAGAACCTAGTTGGCACATAAGCAAAGGTCTGTACGAATGAACGGTTTTAGTATCAAATCAAAAGCATCACCTTTTTCACTTTAGGTATGATGAGGTGTTTTATTATGGAAAAAAGAGTAGAAGAGGAAGGTGGCATATTAGACCTTTGCCCTAATAAGTAACTCATTAACTGAATAAAACCTGAGTGAGGAAATTATAAACATGCCCCATGTCACTGGGTCATGTCTAGGCCCTTACCTTGGGCATTATATTGTCTTAAGGACTGGAATTAAGAAGTTCTTGGCATGCATATATATATATATAAAATATATATATTATATATTTAATGCATATAACACACAAAATGGTTTTCTGAGTTTTTTAAATAATGACAGGGAAATCAAGACTTGTTTTGAGCAACTGAAAGGAAATTCATCGAATCTTTGGAAGTCACTTGAATGCAATATTTAATTCTCTATGACTCATATATGCATTATTTTTATTCTTTGATCAAATATTATAGCTGGAAATTTAGCATGCAAATTTAAGGAAAAAAATATTTTCCTGAACCTAAAACTCCTACGGCAAATAGAAACACTGTACTGAAAAAGTAAAACTTTAGAAATGAAACAAATCAAGTATTTTGAAACTGAAGCTTACTAAAAAGCCAGAATTAGCTAGAATCTAAGACACCAAGTAATTCTAAAGGGTAGGATCATTGGAAAGTACTTAACAAGTTTACCAGCTTTCAAGAAAATAAGAATAGACATTCAGGTTTGAAGTTGTACAAATAGACTAAAATTTCAGCTCAGCAGCAGCCACCTTTCATAGTCTGAGCATACAAGTAGAACTTTATCGTGTATGATATATATTACTCAATGAAAACTAGTAATAAAATAAACTTTATTTTTCAGTTTTTGCTGAAAATGGTTGTTTTAAAGTATTTATTAGTACTGTTGAGCTGAAAAGGTCAGTAATAAAATATACAGTTTCAACCTTTGCCTGGGTTGAATTTGGTATATATACTAAAAGAATTTGAGGGGAAGATAATTAATGGTGAAAATTTTTCTGTATTCACCTATGATTGATATTCTTGAAATTTACTTAAAGGAAACTCAGGGCTTTTCACAATCTGACATGTCAGAGCTCTGTTTGCCTGAGCTAAGGTAAACAGAAGAACTCTTTGGTTTGAAGTAATATGTAGGGTTAACTCAGGGTGATACAAGCTTTTAGAAAAAAAGATGGGTTTGACAAAACCCAATCCCTGATTTCAGCCAAAGAAGAGAAACATTTGTGTTAAAAATGGGAAGGATAAAAGAAACTGAGAACAGAATATGAGTCTTCTTAAAAACCTAAAACTTATGTACAAAACTAATTTCATTATATTTTCTGCAGTCTTGTAGCCTCTTCATTTCCTATCTCAGTAAGTGGCAACAATGGAAGGCAGAATTATGGCCCCCCAAACATAACAGGTCTTAATCTCTGGGTCCTATTAATGTGACCCTTATTTAGGGGAAAAAAGGTCTGTGCAGATGTGATTAAATTATTGATTCTGTGATGAGGCATTTATCCTGGATTATCTGGGTGGGCCCTAAATGCAATCAATCACATATCCTAATAAGAAGAAGGCAGAGGGAGATTTGACACAGAGAGAGTGATGTGAACAGAGCAGAGAGAGATGTGTGGGCTCTAGCCTTGAAGACCCAAATGATGCAGCCACAAGCCAAGGCATGCCAGCAGCCACAAGAAGCTGGAAAAGAGCAAGGAATGACTTCTACACCAGAACCCCCAGAGGGAAAGCAGTCCTACCATCTTGGTTTCAGCCAAGTGACACTCTATTTACACTTCTGGCCTCCAGAACTGTAAGAAAAAATTTCTGTGGTTTTAACTCAACAAGTTTGTGATAATTTGTTACAACAGCTACAGGAAACTAATATAGCAACAGGGTTCAACCCATCTCTCTTCCAAGCAAGACTCCAATCATCCTTCCCCTCCATCTCCTTCTGCTAATGCTTCCCCCACCTTGCTTCTGCTTCCAAGTCCCAACTGCATCCCAGACCTTAGAGCTAGCTCTTAACTGGTCTTCCTGCCTCCTGTCTCCCAGTTCATTCACCAAGATGTCTCCAAGAGAAAGTTCTCTACAGTAAAACCTGACCAAATGGCTCCCCTGCATAAAACCCATTACCAACAAAAACTCCAAACTCCTTAAAATAATACTACATACCTGCCACATTCTGATCCCGGCTTTATCTCTAGCTGCACTTCTATCCATATTCCATATCACAGACTCTGTTCCAGACATTTCAGATTTTTTACAGTCCTTTAGTCTAAAATTGCCTCATATTTCTGTACTATTATTTTACCCTGTCCCTAAAATTTCCTCAGCAACCTCATTTCCGCTGGGAAATGTGAATTCCTCTTTCAGCCTTTCCTCATTGGTGTCCCCCGAGAAGGTAGAAATGATTATTCCCTCCGTCTACTCCATCATACCCAACATGAACCTATGTCACAAATTCCTCACTTACTATTTATTTACTTAGCTGGGTGCCAGGCACTGTGCTGAACACTTTTTTTTAATATTTAAAATTGTATTCAAAATTTTGCAATCTTCATACTTAAAAACTGGCAGGCCTTACCTCTTATAGGGGCACGGCTAATGCTACCACTTGCTTCTTTTTTTTGTGCTGAGCACTTTATTTATTTATTTCAACAACTTTATTGGAGTATAATTGCTTTATAATGGTGTGTTAGTTTCTGTTTTATAACAAAGTGAATCCGTTATACATATACACATATCCCCATATCTCTTCCCTCTTGCATCTCCCTCCCTCCCACGTTCCCTATCCCACCACTCTAGGTGGTAACTAAGAACCGAGCTGATCTCCCTGTGCTATGCAGTTGCTTCCCACTAGCTATCTATTTTACATTTAGTAGTGTATATGTGTCCATGCCACTCTCTCACTTTGTCCCAGCTTACCCTTTCCCCTCCTCGTATCCTCAAGTCCATTCTCTAGTAGGTCTGTGTCTTTATTCCCGTCTTGCCCCTAGGTTCTTCATGACCACTTTTTTTGTTGTTTTTTAGATTCCATATATGTGTGTTAGCATACGGTATTTGTTTTTCTCTTTCTGACTTACTTCACTCTGTATGACAGACTCTAGGTCTATCCACCTGACTACAAATAACTCAATTTCGGTTCTTTTTATGGCTGAGAAATATTCCATTGTATATATGTGCCACATCTTCTTTATCCATTCATCTGTTGATGGACACTTAGGTTGCTTCCATGTCCTGGCTATTGTAAACAGAGCTGCAATGAACATTGTGGTACATGACTCTTTTTGAATTATGGTTTTCTCAGGGTATATGCCCAGTAGTGGGATTGCTGGGTCATGTGGTAGTTCTATTTTTAGTTTTTTAAGGAACCTCCATACTGTTCTCCATAGTCGCTGTATCAATTTACATTCCCACAAACAGTGCAAGAGGATTCCTTTTTCTCCACACCCTCTCCAGCATTTATTGTTTCTAGATTTTTTGATCTACATTTTTTGATCTACATTGCCATTCTGACCGGTGTGAGATGATATCTCATTGTACTTTTGATTTGCATTTCTCTAATGATCAATGATGTTGAGCATTCTTTCATATGTTTGTTAGCAATCTGTATATCTTCTTTGGAGAAATGTCTATTTAGGTCTTCTGCCCATTTTTGGATTGGGTTATTTGTTTTTTTGATATTGAGCTGCATGAGCTGCTTGTAAATTTTGGAGATTAATCCTTTGTCCATTGCTTCATTTGCAAATATTTTCTCCCATTCTGAGTGTTGTCTTTTGGTCTTGTTTATGGTTTCCTTTGCTGTGCAAAAGCTTTGAAGTTTCATTAGGTCCCATTTGTTTATTTTTCTTTTTATTTCCATTTCTCTAGGAGGTGGGTCAAAAAGGATCTTGCTGTGATTTATGTCATCGAGTGTTCTGCCTATGTTTTCCTCTAAGAGTTTTATAGTGTCTGGCCTTACATTTAGGTCTTTAATCCATTTTGAGTTTATTTTTGTGTATGGTGTTAGGGAGTGTTCTAATTTCACTCTTTTACATGTAGCTGTCCAGTTTTCCAAGAACCACTTACTGAAGAGGCTGTCTTTTCTCCACTGTATATTCTTGCCTCCTTTATCAAAGATAAGGTGACCATATGTGCGTAGGTTTATCTCTGGGATTTGTATCCTGTTCCATTGATCTATATTTCTGTTTTTGTGCCAGTACCATACTCTCTTAATTACTGTAGCTTTGTAGTATAGTCTGAAGTCCGGGAGCCTGATTCCTCCACCTCCATTTTTCTTTCTCAAGATTGCTTTGGCTATTTGGGGTCTTTTGTATTTCCATACAAATTGTGAAATTTTTTGCTCTAGTTCTGTGAAAAATGCCAGTGGTAGTTTGATAGGGATTGCACTGAATCTGTAGATTGCTTTGGGTAGTAGAGTCATTTCACAATGTTGATTCTTCCAATCCAAGAACATGGTATGAGCACTTTAAATAAATCATTTTATTTAATCTTCACCATAATCCTAATAAGTAGCAATTATTTTCCAAATCCATTTTCCAGGTGAGATAGTAAAATTCAGAGAGGTTAAATAATGTGGAAAAAGTTGCAAGAATAATAAATGCTTAAGGTGCATTTTTGTAAATTTTTGACTGATTTATAATTTTGATTTTGACTTTCAAATTTTGTATTGGTTATATTATTTGTCCATATTATTAAGTATAAAATGAAATGAACTGCAAACAGTATTATCATACCACTCATCATTGCTTTCCAAGCTCTAGCCAATAAATTATAAAATGAAAATAAGACACACTACAGGAAAGAGGAAAATTATCATTATGTGCAAAAGATTTAATTTTGTACCCAGAAAAAAGTAAGATAATTAATTAATAAAATCTTTCAAAATTAACAGGATAATTCAGTAAAGTGGTTAGAGGCATGATGAATACATAAAGGTCAGTAATATTCCTGAGTACCAATTGTTAACAACTGTCCTATCCACTTTGGACTTTTTGGTAGTTATCTGTTGCCTTCAATTGCTGAAGTATGTGAGTGCTGTGCAATTCTCTTACACTATCACTTCACTCCCAAATGCTGTTACCATGAAAGCAAGTCTCAGACCAAATTCTGCCAAAGGCACATACATTAATAAGTGGGACTCAAAACAGTCACACAATATGCTCTATGTTTAATCAAGTTCCAACTCTCTGTGCTTTCAGGCATTCAGAACAGCAGCCTAAGGCAGATGTGACAATCTTCTGTTGACAAGATTCATCTAACCTCTGGTCAAATCATGGTAGAGAATCCTCTAAACATTCTGTGCCCATGACCCAAGAAGTCCCTAAGTTTAGGGCACCACTCCAAAAGGCATAATCACAGGATTCTCTAGGTTCATATGCCCTGTTCATTTGTGCAATATTTCTAGCCAATCTGCATATATATTTTTTTAATAACAATTTTACTCAGATATAATTCCCAGACCATACAATTCACCCTTTAAAAATGTACAATTCAGCGGTTTATAGTATATTCAAAGAGTTATGCAATCATCACCACTATCTAATTTTAGAACATTTTCACCACCACCCCCTACAAAAACTCTACCCATTAGTAGTCACTCTCAATTCCACCTCCTCCAACCCTTGATAACCACCAATATACTTTCTGTCTCTATGCATTTGCCCATTCTGCATATTTCATATAAATGGAATTACACAATATATGGCCTTTTGTGACTAGTTTCTTTTACCTAGCATAATGTTTTTAAGGTTCATCCATGTTATGGCAAGTATCAGTATCTTTACTTTTTATATCCAAATAATATTCCATTGTATGGATATATCCCATTTTGTTCATTAAATGATACACATTTGGGTTGTTTCCACTTTTGGCTATCATCCATAATGCTGCCTTAAACATCTGCATATAGGTTTTTGTGTGAACATAGAATTTCAGTTCTCTTGGATATATACCTAGAAGTGGAATTTCTGGCTCATATAATAACACTATTTTTAACATTTTGAGAAACTGCCAAACTATTTTTCAAAGTAGTTGCACCATGTTACATTCCTACCAACAATGTATGAAGGTTCCAATTTCTCCACATCCTCTCTAGTACTTATTACTGTCTTTTTTATTATAATCATCTAGTGGTGTAAAGTGGTCAATTCACATATCTGATCACCATACACATCACTAGTTAAAAAAAAAAGTCATTTCTGACATACACAGTAATTACAAAACCCTCTGGTGCTGATCAAGGATAAAAATCATAGAATAGTTTCAGAGTAGGCATTTCTTAAGTGTGGGCTCTCAGACTTCAAATACTAACACAGCACATCCTAAATATGTAAGATACTGATTAAGATACTTCAGATTTAACACTACAATCTAACACAAACATCTAAATCACACTGCCTCTGTTGAAATATTTTAAAATTTACATGAAGTTCATCCTCAATAGTAAGCAATGACATGAAAATTAAATAAATAAGAATGTCCTATGACATAGATAAATATTAGCTGCATGAATTAAGACTCATTTAGTTGTAAGTGACACAAAACAGGGAAATTTATAATGAAAGTATGGAGATGTTTTATGGAGGTAACTTAAGAACATAACTGACCCAATGGAAAGAACTAAAAAGAACTAAAACAAGGACAAACCCCCAAAGACCAGCACCACAAGGCAATAAGCAAGGCTACAGGGACAATAGGCAGCAAGACCACATGCCAGGCCCTGCAGCAAAAGGGCATTACTGAGCAGATAAAGATAGAAGAATAGGAGGACTGAAGCTCACCACCCCCCACAAACACACCAAAAATACATTTACATGTAGAACAATTCACATGGAAAACTAACTGGAAACTGGCAGAACTCCTATACAACCAAAGCTATAAGAAAGATTTCCACATAACAAGGTAGGAAGAAAAAAAGGATAAAGTTGGGACCTCTGGCCCTGAGAGGAATGTGAAAGGAAGAGAAGGTCCACATGGTGGACTCTCACTTGGGGAGCAAGCAGGTCGAGCCACAAATTGGCTATCCCAGTCCTGGGGCCCTTCAGGGAGGAGACAAGCTCCCCTGGCTGCTGGAAGAAACACTGGGACAGATAGAAGAGCTAGAAAAGCCTAGACTCTACTCACAAAGAGTGTACCTGTGCTGACTGCCCAATGATCAGGGCAGAGAGGGCTTTACACTGGTGGCCACCACCTTGCCATACTCCCCAATCCAAGTGAGAAGAACACTGCAGCTCTGCTCATTCCACACCACAGCTTGGCATGAGATCTGAGACAGCCCTGAGAAAAGACTCAGTCTAGCTATGGAGAAAGAACCCAGAGGCCTAGGTGTAGTGTGGTGTGGTCCTGGTGGGGTGGCAGCAGCCACTGTGGGCCTAGGGTGTGATCCTAGTGGGGTGCCAATGGCCATTGTCAGCACTTGCTGAGACACCACAACCCTCACACTGTGGTCCTTCTTCAAGCCAAGAGAGTGCTCTGGCCTTACCCATTCCAAGCCACAGCTTCACACTGGATCTTTGGCAGAAAAGTCCTGGGAGAAGACTGCCACAGTGGCAGCCCAGATATCTGGTAGCAGCGTGGCCACCTCAATTCCTGCAGCCACAATGCCCTGACGCCCAACCCCAGCCCAGCAAATACTCTAGACCCACCCACTCCATGCTATAGACTTGTACTAGATCAAGGAAAAACACAATAAGAGAAGAGACATGACTTTGGGTTCCATCTGAGCAGAGCTGCAGATGTCTACGTACCACATCAGACCTTGGTGAGGGTGAGTGCATGGGCCTCACTTGCTTCAGCAATCCCTTCCTTTGTTACAGGACAGGCACTCAAGGTTAATAAAGTCTGACCAGCCTGACCCTCAGGGCTTCTACTCCAACAACTGAAGAGCACACCCCACCTCTGACAGGGCAGTGACAGGAAGCAGAGAGGAAGTCCCACCTCACATGCTACACTGGCTCTAGATCCTCCAACACCAGCCACACATCCTATAGAGTTGACAGTGGCCAGCACACCCTGAGGAAAGACATGGCTGGCATCCATATCAAAACCAGGCATCACACCAAAGGCACTGAACACACACAGTCTACACAGGGATGCTCCTACATAAAAACACCCTTTCAAGACCATGATAGATAACTGTTTCTCCTAAATTCACAGAGACAGAGAAAGTTAAGTAAAATGAAAAGTCAGAGAAACTACTCTCAATTGAAACAGCAAAAGAAAACCCCTGAAAAAAACAATGAAACAGAGATAATCAGTCCACCAGATAATGAGTTCAAAAACTTAGTAATAAAAATGCTAACTGAATTAAGAAAGATTATTGATGTAAAGGAAGATCATTTTAACAAGGAACTAGAAACTATAAAGATGACTCAATCAAAAATAGATACTTCAATTTCTGAGATAAGAAGCAATGAATAGCCAACTAAATGACACAGAAGAGTTTAAAAGCGATTTGGAAGACAGAATAATGGAAATCACACAATGAGAACAGAAAATAGAAAGACAAACGAAGAAAATCAAGAGCAACATACAAGATCTATGGAATAATATAAAACAGGCCAACCTACACATAATAGGGGTTCCAGAAGGAGAAGAGAGAGCAAAAGCAATCAAAAATGTATGTGAATTAATTATGGCTGAAAACTTCCCAAACCTAAAGGAAACAGATATCCAGGTCCAGGAACCACAGAGGGTCACAAACCAGAAGGTCCCAAACCAGAAGAACCCAAACAGACCCATACCAAGACATATAATTAAAATTGCAAAAGTTAAAATAGAGAATTATAAAGGAATCAAGAGAAAACCACTCATATACAAGGGAACCCCCATAAGGCAATCAGCTGATTTCTCTACAGAAACGTGGCAGGCCAAGAGGGAGTGGCACAATATAGTCAAAGTCCTGAAAAGGAAAAGCCTGCAACCTAGGATATTCTACCCAACAAGATTATCATTTAGAAAAGAAGGAGAGAGAAAGAATTCTCAGAGAAGCAAAAACTAAAAGAATTCAGCAATACTAAACATACCCTAAAAGAAATGTTGAATGGTCTTCTCTAAATGGAAAGAACTAAGAATCTATAAGAAAGGGAAAATCCCAACAGGAAGGGGCAAGTACATAATAGGAATTAGAGGGCACAGGGAGGGAAGGGAAGCTGGGACGAAGTGAGAGAGTAGCATTGACATATATACACTACCACATGTAAAATGGGTGGCTAGTGAGAAGCTGCTGCATAGCACAAGGAGATCAACTCAATGCTTTGTGATAACCTAGAAGGATGGGATAGGGAGGGTAGGAGGGAGGCTCAAGAGGGAGGAGATATGGGGATATATGTATACATATAGCTGATTCACTTTGTTATACAGCAGAAACTAACACAATATTGTAAAGCAGTTATACTCCAATAAAGATGTGAAAAAAAAATAAACCAGTACATAGATTAAAAAAAAAACAAAATAAAAATTGTAAAAGCAACTATAGCTACAATAAACAGAAAAGGGATAAGCGAAGATGTAAAATATGACATCAAAAACAAGAAATATGGAGAAGTGGAGTAAAAAATGTAGATATTTTAGAATGTGTTTGAACTTAAATGATTATCAGTTTAAAGCAAATACATATAATTATAGGTCAAGATATATGAACCCTATGGTAACCACAAATCAAAAACCTACAACAGATTCACAAAAACCAAAAAGAAAGGAACTCAATCATACTACAAAAGAAAATCATGAAACCACAATGGGAAAAACAAAAAGAAGAGGAAATGAACGAAGCACAAAAAACAACTGGAAAACAAAAAATAAAAATGGCAATAAGTACATACCTATCAATAATTACTTTAAGTGTCAATGGACTAAATGCTCCAAACAAAAAAACACAGTGTCTTATTAGATAAATAAATTTTAAAAGAACCTGCAATATGCTACCTACAAGAAATTCACTTCAGTGCAAAAGACACACACAGAATGAAAGTGACGTGATAGACAAAGGTATTTAATGAAGTGGAAATGAAAGAAAGCAGAAATAGCAATACTTATATCAAACAAAGAAGACTTTGAAATAAACACCCTAAAGAGAGACATTATTATAATTATATTATATTATAGACTTTGAAATAAATACCCTAAAGAGAGACATTATTATAATTATATTATATTTATTATATTATATTATAAAAAGCATTATATTATGATAAAAAGATTGATAGAAGAAGAGAAAATGACACTCATTAACATATATGCACCCAGTACAGAAGCACCTAAATATATAAAGCAAATACTAACAGACATAAAGGAGAAATCAACAATAATACAATAAGAGTAGGAGATTTAACCCCACTGACATCAGTGGACAGATCATCAAGACAAAAAATCAGTCAGGCAACAGAGGTCCTAAATCATGCAGTAGACTGGTTGGACTTAATGATATCTATAGGATATTACATCCAAAAAAAGCAGAACACACATTCTTGTCAAGCATGTATGGAACATTCTCCAGTACAGACCATATACTAGGTCACAAAACAAGCCTCATCAAGTTTAAGAGAATAGAAATATCAAGCCTCATTTCTGACCACAATGGTATGAAACTAGATATCAACTATAGAAAGAAAAATGGGAAAAGAACAAACACATGGAGACTAAACAACATGCTACTAAAAAAAAAATCAATGGGTCAATGATGAAGTCAAAAAAGAAATCAGAAAATGCCTAGAGACAAATGAAATGAAAACACTACTTTACAAAATCTATGGAATGTAGCAAAAGCAGTTCTAAGAGGGAAGTTCATAGTGATACAGGCCTTCTTCAAGAAACAAGAAAAATCTCAAATAAACAACCTAACCTACCACCTAAAAGAATTAGAAAAAGAAGAACAAGCACAAAGTCAGCAGAAGAAAAGAAATAATAAAGATCAGAGAGGAAATAAATGAAATAGAGATTAAAAAAAAACACATAGAAAAGATCAATAAAACCAAGAGCTGGTTTTTTGAAAAGATAAAAAAAACAAAACTGACAGATCTCTAGCCAGGCTCACCAAGAAGAAAGGGAGGATGCAAATTTTAAAAAAATAAGAAATGAAAGAGGAAAACAGTAACCAATACCACAAAAATACAAAAAAAAAGAAAGACGAGAACACTATGAATAGCTATATGCCAACAAAATGAACAACCTAGAAGAAATGGACAAATTTCTAGAAATATACAGCCTGCCAAGACTGAGTCAAGAAGAAAGAAACAATTTGAACAGACCAATCACTAGAAGTGAAATAGAATCTTTAATTAACAAAACAAAAGAAAACAAACAAACAAAACTCCCTGCAAACAAAAATCCAGGACCAGATAGCTTCACTGGGGAGTTATACCAAACATATAAGGAAGCATTATACCTATCTTTCTCAAACCATCCCAAAAAATTGAAGAGGAAAGAATACTCCCAAATTCATTCTACAAGGCCACCATTACCATGACACCAAAACAAAACAAAGCCACTACAAAAAAAGAAAATTACAGGCCAATATTTTTGATGAATATAGATGTAAAAATCCTCAAAAAATTAGCAAACCAAATACAATACATAAAAAGCATCATACACCATGATCAAGTTGGATTCATTCCAGGATCATAAGGATGGTTCTACATTTGCAGATCAATCAACATGATACACCACATTAACAAAAGGAAAGACAAATACCACATGATCATCACAACAGATGCAGAAAAAGCATTTGACAAAATTCAAAATCCAATCATGATAAAAACTCTCATCAAAGTGATTATAGAGGGAACATATCTCAACATGATAAATGCCACTTATGACAAACCCACAGTCAACATCATACTCAAGAGTGAAGAGCTGAAAGCCCACTAAATTCAGGAACAAAACAAGGATGCCCACTCTCACCACTTCTATTTAAAATAGGATTGAAAGTCCTAGCCACATCAATCAGACAGGAAAAAGAAATAAAAAAGTATCAAAATAAGAAGGGGAGAGGTAAAATTGTCATTATTTACATGACATGATACTCTATATAGAAAGCCCTAGTGTCCACACAAAAACAATTAGAACTAATAAATTACTTCAGCAAGGTAGCAAGATCCAAAATTAATACACAGAAATATCAGAAAGAGAAAGTAAAAAAATCCCATTTAAAATTGCATCAAAAAAATTTATGAATAAATTTAACCAAGGAACTGAAAGACCTAACATGAAAAACTATAAAACATTGATAAAGGAAATTAGAGATGATTCAAAAAATGGAAAGATACACCATGCTCTTAGATTGGAAGAATTAATATTGTTGAAATAGCTATACTACAAATTTAAAGCAATCTACAAATTAATGCAGTCCTTATCTAAATACTCATGCCATTTTTCACAGAACTAGAACAAATAATCCTAAAATTTCTATGGAACTACAAAAGGCCCCAAATTGCCAAAATAATCCTGAGAAAAAAGAACAAAGCCGGAGATATAACCTTTCCAGACTTCACATTGTACTACAAAGCTACAGTAATCCAAACAGCATGGTACTGGCAAAAAAAAACAGACATATAGATCAAGGGAAGAGAATGCAGAGTCCAGAAATAAATCCATGCACCTATAATCCATTAATCTAAGACAAAGGAGATAAGAATATACAAGGAAAAGACAGTCTCTTCAACAAGTGGTGTAGGGAAAGTTGGACATCTACATTTAAAACAATGAAATTAGAATATTCCCTCATACCATATACAAAAGTAAACTCAAAATGGTTTAAAGACCTAAATTTAAGACATGACACCACATAACACTTAGAAGAGAACACAGGCAAAATATTCTCTGACATAAATCACAGCATTATTTTCTTAGATCTGTCTCTTAAGGCAAAAGAAACAAAAGCAAAAATTAAAAAATGGGACCTAACCAAATTTAAAAGCTTTTGCACAGTAAAGGAAGCCATCAACAAAACAGAAAGACAACCTATGCAATGGGATAAAATATTTGCAAATGTGCAAGCGACAAGGGATTTATATTCAAAATATACAAGCAGCTCATACAATTCAATATCAAAGAAAATCATCAACTCATTAAAAAAAATGGGCAGAATACCTAAATATAAATTTTTCCAAAGAAGACATACAGATGGCTAACAGGTACATGAAAAGATGCTTAATATGGCAAATTATTAGAAAAATGCAAATCAAAACCCTAATGAGGTATCACCTCACACCTGTCAAAATGGCTATCAGCAAAAAGTCTACAAATAAAAAATGCTGGAGAGGATGTGGAGGAGAATCCTCATACACTGTGGGGTGGCAATGTAAATTGGTACAGCCACTATGGAGAACAGTATGGAAGTTCCTTAAAAAACTAAAAATAGAACTACCATATGATAGAGCAATTCCACTCCTGGGTATATATCCAGAAAAAAGTGAAAACTCTAATTCAAGAAGATACACGCACCCCAGGGTTCACAGCAGCATTATTTCCAATAGTCAAGACTTGGAAGCAACCCAAGTCCAAATGCCCATCAACAGACAATTAACTTAAGAAGATGTGAATATATTATATATATATATATATATATATACTCAGCCATAAAAAAGAATAAAATATTGCCATTTGCAGTAACATAGATGGACCTAGAGAATATTATGCTTAGTGAAATAAGTCAGACAGAGAAAGACAAATACTATCTGATATCATTTTATGTGGAATCTAAAAAATAATACAAATGAATCTCTATACAATAGAGAAATCCACTCACAGACATAGAAAACAAACTTATGGTTACCAAAAAGGATAAGGAGTGGGGGAGGGACAAATTAGGAGTATGGGATTAACAGAAACAGAGTACTATACATAAAATAGATAAGCAACAAGGATTTGTTGTATAGCATGGGAACTGTACCTAATATCTTGTAATGACCTATAATGGAATATTACCTGCAAAAAAAAAAAGGAAAACTGAATGACTATGCTCTATGCCTGAAACTAACACAAGACTGTAAATCAACTATACTTCAGTATTTTTAAAAATGATATTACTGCACCTTCCCAGGGGTATGTCAACAGCAACTTTTTAACAATATTGGTCAGGGCTCTGTGTAGACAGCAGTGAAAGATTTACTGGGATGGCAACTGAGGTCATTCACTCAGAGAGGTGCACTTGAGTTCCTCCTCTGCAGGCAGGGGGCACCACGTTTGCAGAGAGAAAGCAAGTTTCAAGAATTAATATTTTGAGTGGAAAAACCCAGGAAAATACTGGACTTCCATCTTGTCTAAATGATCATAACATGGTATTAATGGTTACATGTCATATATATGTATGTATATATTTAAAGAAATGCACAGAGATATCTGGTTGGTATGAACTATCACTGGGTAAAATATGGGGTGATGAGTACATTCTCCTTTGTTGTTTTCAATGCTATTCAGTTTTTGTGTGTGTGTTTTTACAATGAGCATGAGCATTTTTTCAAAAATTATAGATGTTTTTATAGTCTTCACTATCTTCATGATGTGTTCCACTGTTTTCCAACTATTTCTGTTGAATGCCACTATAAAAATGAGAGTTCTTGCTAAGAGTTGGGGAATGTCTATCCTCATTTATAATGCAAAGCACAGAGAGATTAACTAATTTATCTGAACTCTCATGGTTGGTAATATATGGACCTGCAGTTTAAATCCAGATCTTTCCATCTCTAAACTTGTGCTGTGCTCAATACATTACACCATTTCCCTAATTATGTTACAACACTTGAGATTGTGTATCATCATTTTCCTCAGTCTCTCCTGCTGCCTACTCTAAAAGCAGTAACCACTTTCAGCTCACTTGCCAACAGCTAGGCGGGCAATGAGCTTAACATATTTTAAACAATTAGCTAGATTAGCAGTCTTTCAGGGTTTATTACTTTTCCCAGAGTCAATGCACAAGGCATGCTTATAGGTAACAATCACCTGTCCAAAATATAAGAGCTGATGACTGTGATAGATGCCCAAATCACCACCAAGTAGAAAGCTGAGGACTAACATTACTCTGCCCAATATCAGCTCAGACATTGCTGCCTTCCAAAAACCACTCCCAAATTATGTTGGTCACATCCCTAGGTTTTCCAACTCTTTGTTTCTTTGTCTATTAGCTGTTAAGCAATATATTGTTTCTATGTGGGGAAAAAGTAATGTATCTTCAGGCTCAACACTTCAAAAGAAAATCTTTATCTATATGCAAAGTTGTTTTTGGAAGCTCTCTTTAAGATTTATCAATCAATACGTAGGCTAATTCCAATGTGAAAAATAATATTCCTATAAAGGTAAGACTAGGTTGGCAGTATTTTATTTTGTTTTGTCCTCCAGATTTTAAGTAATAGCTTCTGTAATTTCTTTGGATCATTGATCATTAAACAAATCAAATGTCTTTAAGAGCAATCTGAGCTTTGCAGAATCAACATCAGAATTTAAACAGAAGAAGGAATTAATCTGGAAAGGAAATTTATTTGTAAGCATAAATGGCCAGCTGAGATAGACTGAAAATCATTTTCTAATATGCAT
The DNA here is from genome assembly GCF_937001465.1 of Orcinus orca. Lineage (NCBI taxonomy): Eukaryota > Metazoa > Chordata > Mammalia > Artiodactyla > Delphinidae > Orcinus > Orcinus orca. The sequence goes on from NC_064569.1 coordinate 28,335,355, forward strand.
TTGTTACCCTTGTCACAGATAATTAGACCAGAAATTTGCCCCAACTCAAAAATTCTCTTCTAGAAAAGAAAAAAGAAAAGAAAAGCTCAATAGTAACCTATGAACCCATGCTACCATTCCTAAAAATAACTGAGTGAAACAGGCACAAATCTCCTTATTCAGCCATGTCTTCTTCATTTAGACTTTATACAATTGATTTTTTTAAATCGAATGCTGTTACATTCTTTCCTGCATTGGTGCCTACCAATCATGGTTCCCATTCATCTGGGATTCTCGACTTTCCTTTCTTCAACTTTATATTGAATAAATAATTATCAAGCACTTTCTATATACAATACACTGTACTAGATACTAAGAAAAAGGTGAATAAGACACATTCCTGTCCTATAGTAATTTATAATTAATAATCATCTGATATTCTTTCAAATGTTTATTCAACAAATACCAAATTACTAAGTGACAGAAAAAGGATTTGTTGTTGGAGATTGTGATATGAACACGTGAGCTCAAGGCCCTTGTTATTTATATTCCATCAAGGGGACAGATGTGCAATAAAATGTGGAATGTGTATAATATATTCATTACAGATTATAGAAAAGGAGGAATGGTCAATTATCTCTGAAAGATCAGGAAAAGTCTTCATAGTGAGAGTGATGCTTGAACTATCAGTAGAGTCTATAGAGTGAGATAACAAAGTGAGGCAGAATGATTCCCAAAATAACTAAGGTGTGAGCATCATGGTTCCCTCAGGAAATGCAAGTGGTCTGAAATGGCTTAGAGTTTAGCAGAAAATTTAGACAGGAAAGTGGGGAGAAAGAACGGGGTTGGACATGGAGTGAAAGAAATGAAGCTGAAAAGCTAGGTCAGTGTTTGCAAGATCCAGATGTACTCATTACCCAGGCAATTAAAGGGTTGTAAGCAAAAGAGTAAGAGTATTATGATATCTGCCCATTTTGAACAGGGCTCTAGCAGCCCAATGTAAAGGATTCACGGCAGGGAGGAGGAGGTTGGCCAAAGCAAGGTGTGAGGTTGGAAGAGTCAAGGAACTTGTGCAGGAGTCAGGCCTGAAACTGCTCAGAAGTAGAGTTGTCAGCCGTGTAAAAGTGATAATAGCCAGGACATGGAAGCAACCTAAGTGTCCACCATCGGATGAATGGATAAAGAAGATGTGGCACATATATACAATGGAATATTACTCAGACATAAAAAGAAACGAAATTGAGATATTTGTAGTGAGGTGGATGGACCTGGAGTCTGTCATACAGAGTGAAGTAAGTCAGAAAGAGAAAAACAAATACCGTATGCTAACACATATATATGGAATTTAAGGAAAAAAAAAAAGCATGGACTTGAGGATATGGGGAGGGGGAAGGGTAAGCTGTGACAAAGTGAGAGAGTGGCATGGACATATATACACTACCAAACGTAAAATAGATAGCTAGTGGGAAGCAACTGCATAGCACAGGGAGATCAGCTCGGTGCTTTGTGACCGCCTAGAGGGGTGGGATAGGGAATGGTGGGAAGGAGGGAGACGCAAGAGGGAAGCGATATGGGAACATATGTATATATATAACTGATTCATTTTGTTGTAAAGCAGAAACTAACACACAATTGTAAAGCAATTATACTCCAATAAAGATGTAAAAAAAAAAAAAAAAAGCAGGACCTAAACATTTTAGGTTAAATATACTCAACTGAGCTCTTAGATGCTTCAGCTGTGTTACAAGCACTTAGGAAATCCAACAAAATTTTATAACCAGACAAGTGTAAGAAACAATGTGATTGATGTATAGCAACTTGACTTAAGTAAACATGCTCATTTATTTTTTACTTGTGCACATAAAAACAAGTTCTGGTTTTAGTTTTTTTTTTTTTCCTTTTCCCATAGAAAACATTGTTTCATATTCTATCTCCACATTTTTGACATTTTTAAGTTGAATTTAGACTTTTCTAAAATTTGGTTTTACCACTTTCTGACACAAAATTAAAATTGGTGGAAATCTACTGCTTCTTAAAGAGGCCAGGCCACCAAAAAGCTGTTCTTACACTGGATTACACCCAAGTGAAACCATTATGTCCTACTGCACTTTATCGGTTCACCAAGTATCGTATTAGAAACATCTTCCCCCAGGACAAAATCTTCCTTGGTCAAAGATATGCTCATTTATTTTCCTATTTAGATATATTACACAGAATATCATACATATGAATTCTACTACTTCTCTGGTTTTTTAAATTATTATTATTTTATCCCAATTTAAATAAGCAAATCATCTGTCCACCTTTAGAAAGTACTAAGTGCCCAGTTCTAAAACTATATAGCTTTGCTCTGCTTGGAGACAAGGTAAGTTCATTTGAAATTATTTTTTTCTCATTTCTTTAAAACATTATAGGATGTTTCATATAAACTAAGATTGATTGATTATGCTTTTCCTAAATCGTACTAGTAAAATGAATCATTTTAATGTTCTTATATATATATAACATATATATATTATATATATTTATATATATATATAAACTAATATTTTTAAGAGTGTAGGTACACAAAAATTACTTGGTGTCCAAATTCATTCTTCCAATCTGTCCATCAGGCAGCAGATATTTATTGAAATCCTTCCATGTGCAAAGCACACAGGTTTTATGAAAAATCACTAATAAAATAAATATGCACTCTTAAAATTGGTAGGTGAGACAGAACATTCAAAAACATAAGCAATCATAAGTCAGAATAAAATAAAAGTGTAAGAAACATGGTGTGGGAACTCAAAAGAAGGAACAATTAATTCCAGTTGTGGGAGTCTAGTAAACCATCATGAGTTACTGTTATACCTTCACAAACAAGGATAGGCACAGAAATTGGTGGGGAGAAGGGGAGATTTCAGCCCAAAGGGACGTACCAACAATGGTGGGAAGTGAAAGTTACACACAAGAGTTTTGGCAATTAGCAAGTACTCCACTTTGACTAGAGTCCATGTCTGAGACATGACTGGAAGGAGATATGTGGCCAGGATGAGGAAAGATCCTGAGCACCATGTTAAGGTGCTTGGACCCATTCTGTAGCAAAGGGGAAACAATGAAAGTTTCTGCAAAGGAAAATCACACAATTCAACCTTCATTTGGGAAGCTAACTACACAACATGGGAAGAATAGACCAAAGTCATGAATTCTGGAGTTACAGAGAATAATTCAGAGAATATTTTAATAGTCTGGGGTAAAGTGACAGCTTCCTGAACAAGAATTGTGGCAGCAGGAATAGAAAGGGAAGTGACCAATACTCTGAACTGCTGCATAGACAAGTTTCAGTGACTGATCAGTCAGTAAGTCAAAGATTAACACAATAAAAAAGTAACAGTTTACATGCCACATTTACTATATTTCTGAAGTCAACTATTGCACTCTTTCCCACAAAGCCCGGATATTCCCAAAAAATCTTTCTAGGTACTATTTCAGGCAGCCAACATTTACTAACAACTAACCAGGTAACACAAGATTGAACCCATTTGCCCTCTCCACCATAAGCCCTATATTTGCCACAGAGATATAAATGGTGGGGGGAAGGGTAACATATTACAAAAGTAAATTGCAAGAAAGGTACAGATATCTATCAATATCAAATGTTCATTTTCAGGATGAAGAAAACTAGCTATAGATCCCTATTGAGAGGAAAAACTAGAACAGCAACAACAGAACTTGACACCCCTTTGGGAGTATATTAAGTGTAATGAGGACTTTGAAGTAGGAAGTAGTTTGCATTATTCTAAGTCTACCTTAATATTCCTCTAAAAACTCAGACACTAGAATTAGAGCCTAAGTTTTCAAATGTGCATTGACGATCACAACATTTCCTTAAATCAGAGCATGTTTACATTTTATTTCAAGGTCCTGCTTCTAACATCGTAGAATTACCAAGTTCCAAGTGACATCCCAGGTCAACTAGAAAAAGGATTCAACCTTCCATAGGAACTAATGCCCGGAGAAGTGGTGAGGTTGTCAAAGGTCACAAAGCCAGTGTCAGAAACAGAATGAAAGCTCAGGGATTTCCACTATACTTGCTGACATATTCCGTGAGGAAAGAAGTCATATAAATGACATTCAAATGACAAAATGACTTAATTTAAATTATGAGACAAATATTGAGTTGCAAATCAATCTTTTAGCTAGTATATTTCAAGCTTCACTCCAAATATATTTTTAAATTTACTAACTTAATTTACCAACTAAGAGAAGCATTCACTAATAACTTAATATTGATTATGCCTCCTTTTCCCAATGCCTACCAAAAGCCTTTGGATGAAACCACCAGCATAAAAATCAATTGCAATCAACTTTCTTAATAGTTCTGCTTTCACAATTAATTTGAAAGTTGAGATATCAAGGTAAATCAGAAAATAAGCTATGTCCAAAATAGTAGGTAATTTAGAAATACTTAGCAAACAAAGTTATTATTCTGATACAGTTCTCAAGTATCACTTAGTCTCCATAGTGCTCACTCTACTAGCTCTCTCTCTCTCTTATATTCTTTGCTCTATATCCTATTGAAGACATTAAAGAAGAATGATTGATTTTTCAATTACCTAGAAAACCACAGATAATATGATACTCCCTTTATGGGAGTTCATTTACATAAAAAAAAAGGTTTGAAAGAATGCCCACAGAATTATACACATTGAGAAACAAATTTCTGAAAATGATCCTAAAACCACTATTACGCTAACTAAGGCTGAGAAATGTGTTGGTTTTAACCAGTTATGACAACTATAAATATATCTGGTTCATTACACTCTCTAACATTTAAGATCATTCTCTTTTTTTAAATTAAGTTATTTTATTTTATTTTTGGCTGTGTTGGGTCTTCACTGCTGCACACAGGCTTTTCTCTAGTTGCAGAGAGCAGGGGCTACTCTTCATTGCAGTGTGCGGGCTACTCATTGAGGTGGCCTCTCTTGTTGTAGAGCATGGACTCTAGGCATGCAGGCTTCAGTAGTTGTGGCATGCTGGCTCAGCAGTCGTGGCGCACAGACTCAGTCGCTCCGTGGCATGTGGAAATTCCCAGCCACTGCGTCACCAGAGAAGCCCTAAGATCATTCTTAATAAATCTAATGCATCACTTGTTAATTATTATATACGTATTTATATATATATATTTATATATATAGTGTATGTATATATATACACAGAGAGAAAAAGAGAGCAGCTAATTAGCAAAGTAGAAAATATTGACTATAAATTCATGTCACAACTCAGAATACTATGTGACATTTTCAATATCTAAGTAATTATTTTATTTACATAGAATTCTGAAGAAAAATTCAATTAATTTTCCTGTACCTTTCATTTGCCAAGTCCATCACCCTTTCTCCAGCATTTAGCTTTCATATCACCTTGCCTTTTGGTTTCAGTTAAATAGTCCTCTCCTAACTCAATTTCCCATATCTTCATTAGGTAACTCAGCAGTGAAAAAAGGTAAGAATCAATACTTGGAAAATAAACATTAAATTGTCAAAGTTTAAGTCACACATTTGAATTGTTCTCCCCACGGTCTCACCAACTGGTGACAGAAAAAATACAAAAGAATTCCATATACCGCTTTGTGATAGTATTAGTAATCATCTAATGATCTCTCCCAGCTTTGTAATTTGTCTTCAGTCACCAACACCTAGATTCTGATAGGAAAAATCAAGCAAGAGTCATGGGGAGAGTGGCCACGGTGGTGGAGTAGAAAGACACTGACTCACCTCCTCTCACAAGCACACCAAAATCACAACTACCTGCAGAACAAACATTGATTAAAAAAAAAACTGGAAACTATCAGAAAAGATCTTCTAGAACTAAAGACATAAAGAAGGAAACACAACGAAATGGGTTTGAGGGGCAGACTCATGACATAATCAAATCCCATACCCCATGGGTAGGCAACCCACAAACTGGAGAATAATTATGTTGCAGAGGGTCTCTCACAGGAGTGAGAGTTCTGAGCGCCACATTAGGTTCCCTGGCCTGGGGATCCAGTGCCAGGAAGACGAGGCCCCAGAACATTTGGCTTTGAAGGCCAGTGGGGTTTTAATTTCAGAAGCCCCACAGGACTGGGGGAATAGAAACTTCACACTTAAAGGGTGCACACAAAATCTCACTTGCACTGGGACCCAGAGCATAAGCAATATCTTGATAGGAGACTGGGCCAGGCCTACCTGCTGGTCTTGCAGAGTCTCCCAGAGAGGCAGTGGGTGGCTGCAGATCACTGGGGGACACAGACACCGGTGGCACACATATTGGGGAATATTCAACCAGGTGAACATTCCTGGAGGCTGACATTGCATCATTAGTACCAAGTCCTGACCCTACCCAATAGCCAGTAGGCTCCAGTGCTGAGACACCTCAGGCCAAACAACTCATTGGACAGGAACACAGACCTACCCATCAGCAGACAGGATGCCTAAAGTCTTCCTGAGCCCACAGCTGCCTACAGACATGCCCCTAGACAACACCCTGCCTACACGAGGGCCAAGCCCCAACTCCACCCACCAGTAGGCAGGCACTGGCCTCTCCTGCAAGGAAGCCTGCACAAACCTCTAGACCAGCCCAAAGGGCAGACACAAGAAGCAAGAAAACTATGATCCTATAACACAAGACACACCCTAGCCCAGGACCAACTGGGCCCTGGCCCTGCCCACTAGCAGGCCAACACCACCTTCGGTGTACCCAAGACCACATACCCAGCTGTGTCAGAAACTGGCCTTCCCCTACCAATGATCTGAAATGAGCTCTAGGATCCCTGGGCCCTGCAGCCAGACTCCAGAAACTGGTCCTGCCTGCCAGCAGACTGGCACTAACCCCATGATCTGGTTTCAACTGCCAGTGAGTGGGCAACAGCCCCAGAGTGTGTGTGACCCTAACTCCACCCATCAGTGAGCCAGCACTAGCCCTGAGGCTTCCTAGGGTTCCACAACCAGCCACCTCATGACCACGCTGTGCTAAACATCAGCCAACAACATCCACACATGGCAGGACCTGGCAACCAACCACACTAAGGGCCAACCAAGCCTACCAGACCACCAACATAGTCATTCTGCCACAACAGAAGCACCCACATAGCATTCTCAAGGAGAACCCCTAGAGCATATAGCTTGGGTGACAAGAGAGGAGTGCATTCTGGAACGCACTGGACATCTCCTAGAGGGCCACTTCTCCAAGGTCGAGAAACATAACATACCGCAGACTTAAAAATAAAAATAGCAATTTAGACAAAATAGGCAGCAGAGGAATACATTCCAGCCAAAGGAACAAGATACAATTTCAGAAAAAGAGCTAAATGAAGTGGAAATAGTCAGTCTACCTGAGAAAGAGTTCAGAGTAATGATCCTAAAAATGCTCAAAGAACTTGGGAGAAGAGTAGATGCACAGAGCTAGAAGTTTCTAGCTAGAAGCTAGAATTTAGAAATTTCTAGCTAGAAGTTAGAAATTTTCAACAAAGAGTTAGAAAATATAAAGGACAAACAGAGATAAAGCACACAATAACTGAAATGAAAAATACACTAGAAGGAATTAATAGTAGACTAAATGATAGACAAGTAGACAAGAACGGATCAGTAAGCTGGAAGACAAACCAGTGGTAATCACTGCCACTGAAAAGAAAAAATAAAAAAGAATGAAAAGAAATGAGGAAAGTTTAAGAGACCTCTGGAACAACATGAAGAACACTAATATTTGCATTATAGGGGACCCAGAAAGAGAGAAATGGTCCAAGAAAATATTTGAAGCAATAATAGCTGAAAAATTCCCTAACTGGGGAAAAGAAACAGGCTCCCAGTCCAAGAAGCACAGAGTCCCATAAACGATTAACCCAAAGAGGAATACAACAAGACACATTGTAATCAAAATGACAAAAATTAAAGATAAAGAGAGAATACTAAAAGTAGCAAGGGAAAAGCAACAAATCACATACAGGTGAACTACCATAAGACTACCAACCAATGTTTAAGCAGAGACTCTGCAGGCCATTCATTAGACAAGACATGGAAGCAACCTAAGTGTCCATCAATGGATAAATGGTTAAGAGATGTGGTATATATACACAATGGAATATTACTCAGCCATAAAAAAGAATGAAATAATGCCATTTGAGCAACATGGATGGACCTAGAGATTATCATACTAACTGAAGTCAGACAGAGAAAGACAAATATCATATTATGTCACATATATATTATATACATATATAATATATATAAAGCTGAATCACTTAGCTGTACATCTGAAACTAACACATTATAAATCAACTATATTTCAATATTTTTTTAAAAAAATAAAACGAAGAAAGAAAAAAACCTACAACAAAGAATGGTGTACCCAAAATGGCTCTCATTCAAATTTGATGCAGAAGTCAAAAGCGTTACAGATAAGCTAAAGCTAAAAGAATTCAGTACCACCAAACCAGCTTTACAAGAAATGTTACAGGAAATTCTACAGGTGAAAAAGAAAAGGTCACAACTAGAAACAAGAAAACAATGAAATGAAAAAGCTCACTGGTAAAACCAAACATACAAGAAAGGTAGGAAATCACCCACACACTAAACTAGTAGGGAGGTTAAAGACAAAAGTCGTAAAAACACCAATATCCACAATAAGAAGTTAAGGGATACACAAAAAATTAGATGTAAAATATATCAAAAACAGTAATCATGAGGGACAGAAAGTACAAAGCAGGATATTTTAAATGCATGTGAAGCAATAGAAATTAAGTAAACAATCCCATTAGCTGTTGCAACAGAAAAAATAAAATACCTAGGAATAAACCTACCTAAGGACGCAACAGGCCTGTACTCAGGAAGCTATAAGACACTGAAGAAAGAAATCAAAGATGACAAAAACAAATGGAGAGATATACCATGTTCTTGGATTGGAAGAATCAATATCATGAAAATGACTATACTACCCAAAGCAATCTACAGATTCAATGCAATCCCTATTAAATTATCAATGGCATTTTTTACAGAAGTAGAACAAAAAATCTTAAAATTTGTATGGAGACACAAAGGACCCCAAATAGCCAAAGCAATCTTGAGGGGAAAAAATGGAGTTAGAGGAATCAGACTCCCTGACTGCAGACTATACTACAAAGCTACAGTAATCAAGACAGTATGGTACTGGCACAAAAACAGAAACACAGATCAATGGAACAAGATAGAAAGCCCAGAGATAAACCCATGCACCTATGGTCAACTAATCTATGACAAAGGAGGCAAGGATATACAACTGAGAAAAGACAGCCTCTTCAATAAGCAGTGCTGGAAAAATTAGACAGCTACATGTAAAAAAATGAAATTAAAACACTCCCAGGCTTCCCTGGTGGCACAGTGGTTGACAGTCTGCCTGCCGATGTGGGGGACGCAGGTTCGTGCCCCAGGCCGGGAGGATCCCATATGCCACAGAGCGGCTGGGCCCGTGGGCCATGGCCGCTGAGCCTGCACGTCTGGAGCCTATGCTCCACAGCGGGAGGGGCCACAGCAGTGGGAGGCCCATGTACCGCAAAACAAACAAACAAACAAACAAACACTCCCTAACACCATACACAAAAATAAACTCAAAATGGATTAAAGACCTAAATGTAAGACCAGACACTATAAAACCCTTAGAGGAAAACGTAGGAAGAACACTCTTTGATATAAATCACAGCAACATCTTTTTTGACCCACCTCCTAGAGAAATGGAAATAAAAACAAAAATAAACAAATGGGACCTAATGAAACTTAAAAGCTTTTGCACAGCAAAGGAAACTATAAACAAGACGTAAAGACAACCCTCAGAATGGGAGAAAATATTTGCAAATGAATCAACAAAGGATTAATCTCCAAAATATATAAACAGCTCATGCAGCTCAATATTAAAAAACCAAACAACCCAATCAAAAAATGGGCAGAAGATCTAAATAGACACTACTCCAAAGAAGACATATAGATGGCCAAGATGCATGTGAAAAGCTGCTCAACATCACAAATTATTAGAGAAATTCAAATCAAACCTACAATCAGGTATCACCTCATCCAGTCAGAACGGCCATCATCAAAAAAATCTATGGGTTTCCCTGGTGGCGCAGTGGTTGAGAGTCTGCCTGCCAATGCAGGGGACACTGGTTCGTGCCCCAGTCCGGGAAGATCCCACATGCCGCAGAGTGGCTGGGCCCATGGGCCATGGCCGCTGAGCCTGCGCATCTGGAGCCTGTGCTCCGCAACAGGAGAGGCCACAACAGTGAGAGGCCCGCGTACTGCAAAAAAAAAAAGAAAAAAAAAAATCTACAAGCAACAAATGGTGGAGAGGGTGTGAAGAAAAGGGAACCCTCCTGCACTATTGGTGGGAAAGTAAATTGATACAGCCACTATGAAGAACAGTATGGAGGTTCCTTAAAAAACTAAAAATAGAATTACCATATGACACAGCAATCCCAAACTACTGGGCATGTACCCAGAGAAAACCATAAATCAAAAAGACACATGCACCTCAAAATTCATTGCAGCACTATTTACAATAGCCAGGTCATGAAAGCAACCTAAATGCCCATCAACAGACAAATGGGTAAAGAAGATGTGGTACATATAATACAATGGAATATTACTCAGACATAAAAAGGAACGAAATTGGGTCATTTGTAGAGATTTGGATGGGCCTAGAGACTGTCATACAGAGTGAAGTAAGTCAGAAAGAGAAAAACAAATATCATATATTAACACATATATGTGGAATCTAGAAAAATGGTACAGATGAACCAGTTTGCAAGGCAGAAGTAGAGACACAGATGTAGAGAATAAACGTATGGACACCAAGGGAATAAGTGGTGGGGGTGATGGGATGAATTGGGAGATTGGGATTGACATATATACACTAATATGTATAAAATAGGTAACTAATAAAAACCTGCTGTATAAAATAAATAAATAAATAAAATACGTATATGCAAAAATAAATAAAATGAATTTGAAATTAAGAGATCAGCAACTTAAAACAATCTCCTTTATATATAGACTGCTATATGAAAACCTCATGGTAACATCAAATCAAATATCTATAATAAACATACACACAAAAAGAAAATGGATTCTAAACATAACACTGAATATAGTCATCAAATCACAAGACAAGAACACAAAAGAAAAATGACCAACAAAGACAAATCCAAAACAATTAACAAAATGGCAATAAGAACATACATATCGATAATTGCCTTAAATGTAAATGGACTAAATGCTCCAACCAAATGACACAGACTGGCTGAACTGACACAAAAGCAAGACCCATATATTTGCTGCCTACAAGAAACTCACTTCAGATCTAGAAACACATACAGACTAAAAGTGAGGAGATGGCAAAAGATATTCCACACAAATGGAAATTAAAAGAAAGCCAGAGTAGCAGTACTTGTATCAGACAAAGTAAAGTAAAGATTGTTACAAGAGACAAAGAAGGACACTACATAATGATCAAGGATTCAATCCAAGAAGATATTAAAATTGTAAATATATATGCACCCAACACAGGAACACTTCAATATGTAAGAAAAATGTTAACAGACATAAAAGGAGAAATTGACAGTAACACAGTAATAGTAGCGGACTTTAACAGCCCACTTACATCAATGGACAAATCATCCAGACAGACAAATCAATAAGGAAACAAGCCTTAAATGACATATTAGACCAAATGGACTTAATTGATATTTATAGACTATTACCTCTGAAAGCAGCAAAATATACATTCTTTTCAAGTGCACATGGAACATTCTCCAGTATAGATCATATGCTAGGCCACAAAACAAGCCATGGTGAATTTAAATTGAAATAATGTGAAGCATCTTTTCTGACCATTATAGTGTAAGACTAGAAATCAGTTACAAGAAAAGAAATGCAAAAAACACAAACACTTGGACGATAAACATTATGCTACTAAACAACCAATGGATTGCTAAAGAAATCAAAGATGAAATCAAAAAATACCTAGAGACAAATGACAACAAAAACATGACAATCCAAAACACATGGGATGTAGCAAAAGCAATTCTAAGAGGAAAGTTAACAGCAATACAGTCTTACCTCAGGAAGCAAGAAAAATCTCAAATAAACAACCTAAACTTACACCTAAAGCAACTAGAGAAAAAAAAAAAAAAACATAGTAGAAGGAAAGAGATCATAAAGCTCAGAGCAGAAATAAATGAAGTAGAGGTTTAAAAAAAATAGAAAAGATCAATGAAACTAAGAGCTGGTTCTCTGAAAAGATAAACAAAATCAATAAACCTTCAGCCAGACTCATCAAGAAAAAAAAATGGGAGAGTGTCCAAATCATTAAAATCAGAAATGAAACAGGAGAAGTTACAACCAACACCACAGAAATACAAAAAGTCATAAGAGACTACTATTAGCAACTATAACAATAAAATGGACAACCTAGAAGAAATGGACAAATTCTTAGAAATGTACAATCTCCCAAGACTGAAGCAGGAAGAAATAGAAAATATGAGCAGACCAATTACCAGTACTGAAATTGAATCAGTAATTAAAATACTCCCAACAGGGGCTTCCCTGGTGGCGCAGTGGTTGAGAGTCTGCCTGCTGATGCAGGGGACACAGGTTCATGCCCCGGTCCAGGAAGATCCCACATGCCGCGGAGCGGCTGGGCCCGTGAGCCATGGCCGCTGAGTCTGCGTGTCTGGAGCCTGTGCTCCGCAATGGGAGAGGCTTCAACAGTGAGAGGCCCGTGTACCACAAAAAAAAAAAAAAAAAAAAATACTCCCAACAAACAATAGTCCAGGACCAGATGAATTCTACCAAACATTTAGAAAAGACTTATGACCTATCTTTCTCAAACAATTCCCAAAAAATGCAGAGAAAGGAATACTTGAGAACTCACTCAATAAGGCCACCATCACACTAATGCAAAAACCAGACAAAGATATCACAAAAGAAGAAATTTACAGATTAATATCACTGATGAACATTGATGCAAAAATCCTCAGCCAAATATTCGCAAACCAACTCCAACAATACATTAAAAGGATTATACACCATTATCAATGGGATTTATCCCAGAGATGCAAGGATTTTACAATGTCCACAAATCAATCAATGTGATACACCCTATTAACAAACTGAATAAAAACCATATGATCATCTCAATAGACACAGAAAAAGGTTTTCATAAAATTGAATATCAATTTATGATTAAAAAAACTCTTCAGAATGTGGGAATAGAAACAACACATGTCAACATAATAAAGCCCATATATGAAAAACCCACAGCTAACATCATACTCAATGGTGAAAAGCTGAAAGCATTCCCTCTAAGATCAGGAACAAGACAAGAAAACTTTTATTCACGTCATTTACTCAACATAGTTGTGGAAGTCCTAGCCACAGCAATCAGACAAGAAAAACAAATAAAATGAATCCAAATTGGAAAGGAAGAAATAAACCTGTCACTGTTTGCAGATGACATGATACTATACATAGAAAATACTAAAGATGCCACCAGAAAACTAATACAGTTCATCAATAAATTCAGTAAAGTTGCAGGATACAAAATTAATATACAGAAATCTGTTGCATTTCTGTATACTAACAACAAAATATCAGAAAGAGAAATTAAGGAAACAATCCCATTTACCATTGCATCAAAAAGAATAAAATACCTAGGAAAAACCTATCTAAGGAGGCAAATGACCTGTACTCCAAAACCTATAAGATGCTGATGAAATAAACTGAAGACAACAAAACAAATGGACAGATAAACCATGTTCTTGGATTGGAAGCATCAATATTGTTAAAATGACCATACTACCCAAGGCAATCTACAGACTCAATGCAATCCCTAACAAAATACCAGTGGCATTTTTCACAGAATTAGAACAAAAAAATTTAAGATTTGTATGGAAACAGAAAGGACTCTGAGGAGTCAAAACAATCTTGAGAAAACAAAACGGAGCTGGAGGAATCAGGCTCCCTGACTTCAGACTATACTACAAAGCTGTAGTGATCAAAACAGTATGGTACTGATGCAAAGTCAGAAATATAGATCAATGGAACAGGATAGAAAGCTCAGAAATAAACCCACAAACCTATGGTCAATTAATCAGTGATGAAGGAGGCAAGAATGTACAATGGAGAAAAGACAGTCTCTTTGATAAATGGTGCTGCGAAAATTCAACACCTACATGTAAAAGAAATAAATTAGAAGATTTTCTAACATCATATACAAAAATAAACTCAAAATGGATTAAAGAACTAAATGTAAGACCAGATACTATAAAACTCCAAGAGGAAAACAGGCAGAACACTTTTTGACATAAATGGTAGCAATATTTTTTAAAAACCATCTCCTAGAGTAATGGAAACAAAGCAAAATGAACAAATCGAACCTAATTAAATTTAAAAGCTTTTGCACAGCAAAGGAAAACATAAACAAAATGAAAAGAACGTATGGAATGGGAGAAAATATTTGCAAACAATGCTACGGACAAGGGAGTACTTTCTAAAATATACAAACAGTTCATACAGCTCAATATTTTTTTAAAAAAGGAACAATCAAGAAAAGGGCAGAAACCCTTAATAGACATTTCTCCAAAGTAGACATACAGATGGCCAACAGCTACATGAAAAGATGCTCAACATTGCTAATTATTAGAGAAATGCACATCAAAACCACAATGAGGTATTACCTCTCACTGGTCAGAATGGCCATCAAAAAATCTACAAATAATAAATCCTGGAGAGGGTGTGGAGAAAAGGGAACTCTTCTGCACTGTTGACGGGAATGTAAATTAGTACAGCCAGTATGGAGTACAATATGAAAGTTCCTCAAAAAACTAAAAATAGAGTTACCACATGATCCAGCACTCCCACTCCTGAGCATATATCAGGAAAAGACGAAAACTCTAATTCCAAAAGATACATGCACCCAAATGTTCATAGCAGCACTACCTATTGATACAATAGCCTAGACAAGGAAGCAACTTAAATGCCTGTCAACAACTGAATGGATAAAGAAGATGTGGTATATATATACAGTGGAATATTACTCAGCCATAAGAATGTATGAAATATTGCCATTTGCAGCAACATGGATGGACTAAGAGACTATCATACTAAGTGAAGTAACTCAAAGACAAATATTATATGATATCACTTATATGTGGAATAAAAAAATATGATACAAATGAACTTACTTTAAAAACAGAAATAGAGTCTCAGACATAGAAAGCAAACTTAAGGGCACCAAAGCGGAAGGGGGGGAGATAAATTAGGAGTTTGGGATTAACACATACACACTACTATATATAAAACAGATAAACAACAAGGACCTAGTGTACAGCACAGGGAACTATACCTAATTTCTTATAATAACCTATCACGGAAAATAATCTGAAAAAGAATATATATATATATATGTATAACTGAATCACTTTGCTGTATACCTGAAACTAACAAAACATTGTAAATCAACTGTACTTCAATTTTTAAAAAATAGTATAAAACTCTTAAAAAAAACAAGAACTTAGAGAAGAGTAATGGAATATGGCTAGTGGTCAGAAGCATACACCTAAGAATTAAATATGTATAGAGCAGGATCTCCATACATACCTTGCCGCCCCACCCCCACCACCCCAGATGTGCAACTTAGGCCAAATTACTTGAACATTCTCTGAACTTCAATCTCTTCACCTGTAAAATAGGACATAATATTACCTGTTTTACATAACTGTTGTAAGGATTGAGCAAATTAGCATATATTAAGTGCTCTATACATTGTCTCACATAGATTTAGATTTGGACACTGATGTAAATGTCCAAAGCTTTCAAGTTTCTTGGACTCATTAGTACAGCTTATATTTGAATAGCTTTACTGTCTAATAAATAGAAATATTACCCAGGGATTATTCAATGATATTTTGTATCTTCAGAGTTTCAGGAAATTATCTGATAATTCCCTCAGAATGTTTGGAGTATTATTCTTTACAGAATAAACTTGACAAAATGTCTAACAACTTGAAAAAGAAGGCCTGATAGTTAATGATCCTGGCTGAAGAGGCATTAACATTAACGGTTGTCACAAGTTTGAAAGTATTAAGGTATTGTATGTCAGGCAGTGAACATTGGCCATTGAGGCAAGGCAGCTTTTAAATATACCTCATTTTATCACTGGCAATAAGTGCTTACCCATTTTCAGCCTGTGTTGTCATCTACTTGGATATCTGTTTTATCACATGTCTGACACAAAAGAGCTCTCTAAATAAACATCAGCCCATTGATCTTACTGGTCAGATGCAAGAATGTGCTTTGATTCTGAAACTTTGTTGTTAAACACTACCTCCTATTTGTCAAATCCTATTAGGTCCACATGTCTGATTATGTGTGTTCCGGTGGAGGAGCTGTGGGGTAAAATCTGTAGAACATGAGTATGCATTTCCAAATCTACACTCTTGTGACCATTATTTTATTCTATATCTCCTCCAGGTATATGCCTGGACTACAATGTATGGTCTTTAACATTCCCTTTTGTAACTGCAACTTTGCATTTCATGTTTGTATGACTTCCCAAATTGATTGTAATTATCCCAAAGTATTAGAATACAAAGACCCTTCTCTCCTATATTGCTTCTGTGCCACACGGCAATATACTGATAATAAACTGAGATAAGACTAACAGTTATTAACTCCTTTTTTGTGACAGGCATGGTGCTGGGTATTTTATAGCCTTTACTTCATTTACTTCCCCAATAATCTTATAAATTTGGTTTTTAAGTCATTTCCATTTTACTGATTAGGAAATGAGATTCCAAAAGTTGAAATAAGTTACCAAAAATACCATTACAAAAAGGGATAAAAATGGGATTTAAAGATTTCTGACTCAATTCCATTTTCTTGCTGGTATACTTTGCTGCCCCAAATTCTCATTAATCTTTAAATGCAACTTACTCATGGGAATGAAAGTATTTAGAAAGGTGAAGCCAGACGTTTATACTTCACTCAGCTTATTTAAAGAGGAATGGGGGAAATAACCAAAACAAGCTATTAAAATCTCCTTGAGAAGATAGCTTATCAATAACTTCAGCTCTAGAAAACGATTCCCAGGAAAAAAGGAATCACAGGTGTACTCAAGTGTTTGCAAATAAGAATGCTCACATGAAGCAGATGAACAGTAACTTATTGAAATAAATTTTGGAAAATAAGAGATAAATTAAATAAATATAGTATACCCAAATAATGGACTACAGCAGAGACATGGAAGGTTATATTTGCAAAAACTAATGACATCTTCATGATATAATATTACTAGAAAAGTGCAGAAGATAAATTGTATAGAATATATAGTATGATCCCATTATACAATGTGTGTGAACTTACACACACACACAAAAACACGCACAGAGGGACAACGAGAGTATAAATGTGATGTTATACATGAGACTATGTGGCTGAACCACACTGGCTCCATTTTGTCAGCTCCTTCTTAAGCTCCCAGGCCTACTCCCTTCCCTTCCATCCACTGCACTTTATGGAGCTGCCTACTTTGTTTTTTGGCCTCAAAGTTCCTTCTCATTTTGGAGGATATTATTCAATACCTCTGCCTCCCAACAATTGGCAAGCCAGCCAGAAGACAGAAAATGAAACAGGCATGGGTAAAGGAAATGTGTTGTGGGAAAGCCCATTGTCAGTGGTGGAAATCCCAGGATGGCCAGCTTCCTCCACATGGGGAGATCTAGCCAAGTTTGGAATGCTTCAGGCAGGCACGTGAGTTTGGGGACACCCTGAAAACACCAAAAGGGTTGCTGGACATTCTAACTGAAACAACAGGAAAAAGAAACTAAGGTGGGAAAATAGGTATGCTATGGCCTCTGCATTGGGCCCTGAGACTGATACAGAAAACGAGCTCCAACTCAGGTAGGAACTAGAAAAATCTAAAGAGGCCCTGGCATTAGAATAAGATCTACAAGTGGCTTGTTCCTCTAGTTAGGATCTACTAGCCAAAAAGTTACTACAACAAGAACACCTGGAGGTCAAGCTAAAATGACTAAAGTGGCTAAAATGCAAAGGCGGCACCTGTATTCACCAACAAAGTGAATACCATCATCTCACGGGAAGACTGGAATCCCAAATGGTAGGATCCAAGGTGTAATGATTCCTCTGAGTAGGAAGATATAATTGTTGAAGAGAAAGATGACCCAAGGACTCATCCACTCATTCAAACAAAGACTCAGGCAACCCATGAAGAAATATTTACCGCAGGTATGAAGGATTGCTTCTTACAGTCTTGCTCCTGGAGCTTGGTATAGCACCTTAATATCAGTTCTGGCACCTATGGTCAGTAAAGCAATAGCTCTGGTAGTTGCAATTATAGCAGATCTCAGTGAAACAGAAAGAGTCCACCACGAAGGAAACAGAAAGGCAAACAAAAATAAAGAAATAAAGGTGAAACAAAGAAAGGATGGAGAAAACACAGAAAGGACCAACCCAGTTGACATGCAAACAGCTTTGGCAGGATATAGGAGTAGCAAGGACTCCAAAGGAAGACATTGATAAGCAACCTAATTAAGTCCTGTTATCTTTGTGGAAAGCCCTAACAAGACAGTTCACTCCTCTGCCTACTGAACATAAACATGTGGCAATGGGTCCCAGTGTCCCATCACTAGAAGTAGAATGCCAGGATGGATCCCCTACATGCAGAGAACTAGGGGTTGGGACAACGTTGCCCTCTACTTTGTGTTGTAGGAGGTGACTGGAAGCCCCAAGTGGAACTGATGATTTATTGGACCTGCACGAACAGTCTTAGCACTGGTAGATACCACAGCTGAGTATACCTTACTGCATGACAACCCTTTTAAATTTGGGGGAGAATATGGGCTATAGATAGATAAGGGGGCCAAACTATTCGAGTAAGACAAACCAGCTTATATCTCCAAATTGGCTGTTTGTCCCCTGCCTGTCCCTCATATACATTGACCACATACCAGAATATATACTAGGCATTGATGTTTCACAAGACCTAGATTTGACCACCACTACTGGAGAGTTCTGCCTTCGCATCAGAGTGGTGAAACCCATGTTGGTGGGCCATGTGAAGTGAACCCTTGTCCATTTACCCTGCCAGATTGTTAATGTCAAAGAGTATTGGCTGCCTGGGGGCTATGAAGAAATTACTACTACACTTAAAGAACTAGAAAATGTGGGAGTCATTAGATCCATGCACAGCCCCTAAAATAGTCCACTGCAGCCAGTAAAATGGCCTAAAGGGACAGTTGACTAAAGAGAATTAAATAAGGTGGTTCCTCCCATCCATGTGGAGGTCTCCAATATTGCTACTATTTTAGAACATCTTTCCTCTGCGCTGAAAACTTTCTATTGTGTGACTGACCTCTGTAACCCCTTTTACAGCATTCTTTTGTGTGCTAGCTCTCAAGATCAATTTGCCTTCAACTGGGATGGGAGGCAATGGACCTTTCAGGTCTTGCCTCAAGGTTATTTACAGTCCTGCCATTTGTCATAGTTTGGTCGCTCAGGACCTAGAAATCTGGTGAAAGCCCCACCCTGAGCTGGAATTATTTCATTAGATTGATGACATTATGTTGACCTCTGATGCCTTGTCACTCCTGCCGCGAACTGCTGCCTCTTTACAGACACATTTACAGAACTGAGGATAGGAAGTAATAAACACTGACAAGATCCAGGGACCTGGGCAGTCAGTAAAGTTTTGGGGAGTTATCTGGTCAGGTAAGACAAAAGTTACCCCAGCCTCGGTTATCGATAAAATCCAAGCCTTGGCCAGACCAGTCAGTCAAGGAATTACAATCCTTTCTGGGGTCACTAGATTATTGTCATCCTTTCGTACCGCATTCGGCACAAATAATACGGCCCCTATAGTACTCTCTGGTTAGAAAGGGACAAAAATGGGACGAGGACATCCACCTTCAGGAAGCTTTTGAAAAGGCTGAAATTGTAGTAAAACAGGTTCAGGCTCTGGGAGTACTTATGTGGGACGCTGCCTGTGAATTAGATGTTGACTCACACCTGAAAGGTTCTGGCTAGGGCCTGTGGCAAAGGCAGGAAAGGAATTGCATCCCACTAGGATTTTATTCTCAGTTGTAGAAGGGACAGCAGGTGAGGTACAGCCCTACTGAAAAACAGCTCCTTGTAGTCTACCTGGCCCTGCAGCAAAAACAGAAGGCCTCACCATGGACTTACCAGTGTCTGTTCAAACTTCCCTCCCAGTAAGTGAATGGGTTAAGAACATGCTCCTTAAACCAAAAAGTGCCTGTGCCCACGTAAGCACACTGCAAAAGTGGCACCCATACCTTCAACAAGATAATGTGTACAATTCAAGCCTGCTGGCTGAGAAATTACATGCTCTCCTTGGGCCAGGGTCTTATGTGAATCTAGACATGGCCCCTCCGATACCACCCATCGCTCCCCTCTCAGCCAAGTCAAAGACGGAATCGGGACCATTCCTCCTGAGACATGGTTCACCAATGGCAGCAGTCAAGGCAATACCCCCACCTGGCCCACTTCAGCAGTTCGCCTGGATTTCAATGTCATTTGGTTTGAAAAAGGCACTAAGCACAGCAGTCAGCGGGCTAAACTGGGGGCAGTATAGCTTGAGATCACTCATCAATCTACGCCCCTCTATACAGCCACAGACAAGTGGGCTGTGTGAAAAGGACTGACCATGTGGATGCCACAATGTCATCAGGAAAGCTGGACTATCTTGGGACGGCATCTGTGGGGAGCTGACCTACAGAGGGACATCTGGGATGTGTGCACACAACCCAGTACTGCCATCAAGGTAAGGCACGTCTCTGGGCATTCTCCAACTACACTGCCTGGGAACCACAAAGCAGACACCCTAGCCAAGGAGGAAGCTGTCCTCCTGGAAGAGTTACAGACTCCCTCAGACGTGGCAAAGTGGCTTCACTGAAAACCAGGACAGACACTGAGGCCCCAACCACCTGGGAGATAGCCAAGAGGTTACACCTCTCCATCAAATACACTGACTGGCAGGCAGTTGATAGGGACTGCCCCCACTGTAGCCTGTGGTGACGACCCCTGAGACATACTCCTGGTCACGTCGGACGAGCACTAGTTCAGTGACCAGGTGGTAAGTGGTCTATATCAGCCCCCTGCCCTTATCAGAAGGACACAAGTACACATTGACCTGTGTGGACACAGGTACCTGACTGATACAAGCCTTTCCCAGTAAAAGGGCAAATCAGACAGCCACTATCAGGGGCTTGACCAAGTTGGAAAGTATGTACTGGATCCCCATTCATACAGACAGCAACCAAGGGACCCATATCACTGGTCATGATGTAAAAGAATGGGCTGAAGCCCAGGAGATTTTATGGACCTTCCATCTGCCATATAACCCAACAGCCACAGGGCTGGTAGAAAGAATGAACAGGTTACTGAAAGAGACATTGAAGAAGCTTTCTCCAGACGGGTCTTTAAGAAGTTGTTCTCCACCACTGTTAGAAGCCATGTGGCTGCTAAACACTGAACCCACAGCAGGCCACAGGTCTGCTTATGAGAGACTGACTGTGCCTGCTCTGCCAACTAGGGCCTGAAAGGTACAAGTGTTAGAAGGAGCACTGAGACCCATCTGATAGGATGTGGGTCTTATCCTAAGAGTGCCACAGAACCTCCTACCTGGGGAGACTATCTTAGATTGGAGACAAATGGTATACCCCTCCCAGGTGGCTTGGCATCCTTATACCTTGGGGGTAAGGGCTAGGCCCTGGCATAGTATTTCCTCAATCTTTCTAAGTGAAGGCCCAGCCATAACCAAGGTGATCACACCCATAGAAATCAAATGGGGGACTGAAGTAGGGCTTCTTTTATGAGCCCCTACTGAAGCTCCCACATATAATATCTCCCTGCCCAGTTCCGATGTAAAGGCACAAAATGTCTGGTATTGTCCTATTGGAAAAGTGTCAAAGCCCAGGGTGATCCTGGCACATGGAGACCAAACTGCTACAGTGTTGTTTCTGAACGAAGATTTGTCTTTCTTGGTACCTTTAAAACACTTATCATCCTTAGCCTTTTCCTTCTAAGATTAGTGCCACCTACCTTCACTAATGCATTCTTGTCCTGGGCTACCACCTATGTTGACATCCACAACCACTCTGACTTCTGGGTATGCAGATTGCTGCCAATGTCTAGCTCTGAAGTAATGCCAGGGGTATACTGTCTTTCAGCCTTACATCACGGAGACAATGGGTGGGGCCAGCATGTAAACTCCTGAGGTCTGGCTCTAGGGTATTCTCGGAAGAATGGTGGATAAGATCGTGCAGGCCTTATAGATGTCAGGGGTGGAGCGTGGAGCTGAACCATACTGGCTCCATCTTGGCAGCTCTATCTTAGGCCTGCAGTCCTTTCCAGGTGACTGAGCTTTAGCCTAGCTCACAAAGGAATGCGCCCAAGCCAGATGAGTTCCCTATCAACTTTTACCCTTGCCTTCATCTAAAATGAAAGCTGGAAGAGGGCCTGTTGCTGAGGTAGATGGTTAATGGTCATGAGACCCAGAAGTGGGGTGGGTGTCCCTGCTTCCGGTCTGTGTGGATGTGCTTCTTACTTGGTAGTCTGATTCTGTTTTTAACTTTGGTACCTTTAAATCCCCCATACCCCTTTTGGCAGTACAAAGCACAGCTGTGAATGCCTCTGGATCTTCGGTTCGCCTGATCTTTCCTACCTGTATGTAAGTTACCCACAATAAACTTTATAATTGCACTTTATGGAGTTGTCTGCTTCATTTTTCAGTCTCAAAGTTCTTTCTCAGTTCGCAGGATATTATTCAATATCTCCGCCTCCCAAGAGAAAGAAATGAACTGAATGCATATAGTTTGATGAAATAGTGGGTGATTTTTATTTTGTGCTTATATCTATTTGTAATTACTGATTGCTTAATTAATGTGACGAGCAGTGTTTTAACTCATGTAAATGTATTAGCTTATGTAACCCTCAAAACAAAATAAGAGGTAGGGGCTATTGTTATACCCACTCTACAAATGAAAAAATTGAGGAACAGAGAGATTAAGTAACTTTCCAAGTTTTCATAGCTAGCAAGTGTTAGAACTGGTCTACTTCCACACCCATGCTCCTCAAGGCTAAGCAAACTGGCTCAAATAAGCAAGTGTTATTATTATAAAACAGGCTAACAAATGAATAAAACCCCTTTGAGATGGATTGTTTTTCTTCTCTGCCTTGAGTAAAATCAAATAGGGAATTCAGGCTTCTGACTATTATGCCACAAACAGCATACCTAAAAGAGCACAGCTTTAGCATCCTCTCCTATGGGGCCCTGCTTTGTGAATTGCTTCTAGACTCACATTCTCCACATTACAAGGCTGTTTTAAACACTCCAAATGCTAAAAAAAAAATGCAGGGCATACCAAACTATTGATAGAACAACAACATGAGTAAAGCTTTTCTCTGCTAAGACATACCTGGGCAACTCCACCATTAAGACTTCAAAAGCACTGTCCAAACATGCCCCTAGGACAAATTTCTCTGAAACTCTGGGGTTAAGACAAACCCAAAAAAGCACTATTGGGTGAATACAATTCTGAACCACAGGACCTCAGGAACTGCAGAGCCAGAGAATAGGCTGTTATGGCCATGCCTGTCACATGCCTCATTAACAGGATAACAGGTATTCTAATTTCCCTAGCTTATAGTAACTTTATAATTCATCAGTATCACTTGAAAACCTATTTACAGGCTAATGTCGAACATTTTGTCTGACAAAAGAAGGGTAAAGTGTGTATAAGAGATAAACCAATGTGGACTGGAGTGGAGCCACCAATAGTGTTTGAACACTTTGATTCTCTTTCACCATAGATATTCGGAACAGCATCAGTATCTGTTTCAAACTGTACCACTTCCCACTGGACCAATCAGATTCTGTCTCTTGGAATTGAATTTGCTTTCCCCAGTGCTCAATTAATCACTAAATGAGTTGGAACTGTAACACATAAATTTGCAAAGTACATCCCACTAGTGGATGGAAAAACGAAAAATAATCTTCAAAGTAAAAGAATAAAGATGTGGAAAGGACTACATGAAAAGAAGAAAAGAAAAAGTGTTTTGCAGGCTGCCAAAACCTTTCATGGATTATAAAAGATCACACAACCCCACTTATTATAGTAAAAAAGTAAAACCAGAGACCGAGCCGAACTTGACACTACCATTTCTAATAGTGACAACCTGACAGCAGCAGTAATTTTCCTTTGTACATGCTTTATCTTTTACAAAAGGCCTATAAACAGTGATGTGCAAGTATGTTTAAAAACAGATTTCCCCCCAAAAAACTGAATGTATGTGTGTGTTGTAGGTACATAATTTATTATAAATTTTACTGATATAAAGTATGTGTAGCTGAGCAATTTACAAATAATAAAATATATACAAATAATACTTTTATTATAAATTCTATAGAGCCAATTGATTCCCACAGAATGTCTTAAGCATAGACAACAATAAAACAATATATCAAACCCTGATTTGTAGTGTTTGCCACTTTCCATGATGTAAATATTCCCACCACAGTCAATTTCAAGCTGCCAAATGTGATGTCACTGAACATGGATTGAGATAAGATGAGCAGTAGCACATAATTGCATAATATTTTCAACTCACAGATTTAAGAAACAGAGCATAGATGATAGTAAAGAATCTAGATAATAATAAAATGTAGTTACTAAAATAATTAGGAAGTAATAATTTTTGAGTATGTCTTAACTTTGTCTTTGGTATAATTTAATTTTAGACTTACATAACTTAAATTTTTAAAAATCTCTGTATTTAACCACTAACACACAAATTCCTGTTTCAATCCCATTTAAGCCAGTTCCAGCATGCCATTGAAAAGTATACTCCTAGCACCTTACTGAGGCAGGTACTGTTAATCCAAACCAAGTAACTACAGTCAGAGTCATTAGCTCATCAAACAAGTAAATTAAAATGTTTAATGCATAGGGAAATGGTAAAAAAAAAAAGCCTGGTACAAAATTTCCAAAAGACAATTCATAAGCCCTGTGTAATATGAGGTGTCTGAGAAATCAGCAGTGCCAGGACAGAGTAACAACATCTTGTCAGCAAGTTGAGAATGAATCACCAATGGCCCTATCTAAAGCAAAGAGAAATTTCTGACTACTACTCACATACTAGGTTCAGAGTTGATTTATTCATAGATTTGTTCATTCCAACAATATCTTTCTTTTAATTTAATGTATATAACCAGCACATGGAAAACTTTTTAAAAGTACAGATTCCTGGACCTTAGTCCCAGAGATTTTCATTCAGTAGATCTGGTGTGGGGCCTAGGGGTTTGTATTTTAACAGGCAAACCCCTCTCCCCATGACAG
Organism: Orcinus orca; assembly: GCF_937001465.1. Taxonomy (NCBI): domain Eukaryota; kingdom Metazoa; phylum Chordata; class Mammalia; order Artiodactyla; family Delphinidae; genus Orcinus; species Orcinus orca. The sequence goes on from NC_064569.1 coordinate 28,360,751, forward strand.
ATGATTCATTCAGAGAATTACATCATCCAGCATTTACTGACTACTTATTCTATGCCAAATTCAGAATGTGTAGATACGAAAGAGACAAAACTTGTCCTCAAGGAGACTACAGAGACCAAGAATTATAACTATAATATTGGTACATACCAGCTGCTTTGAGAATACAGCAAAATCCAGCTTGGAAGAGGGGTCGGGGTCATGAGAGAAAATGATGTTTGACCTGAGCCTTGAAGAAGGAGAACAAGCTAATCAAGAAAAGAAGGAGAAGAGAGGAAGGGACGTTCAGGGCAGAGAACAGCATGTGTACAGCCACATAGGCAAAGAGAGTTTGGCCCAATAGGACAACAGCACATGCTTTGGGACTGTACCTCTTATTAGTGTTCTGTAGCCACATTTACCTGGCCCTAGTTTTCGCATATAGTAAGCACATATTTGTTAGACTATGTTCAGTCATAGAGTTCATGCAAGGAGTGGTGGGAGATTAGGCAAGACAGTTATGGCCAGGTCAGGAAGTGCTTTTTAGAATTCCTAGTACAAAGTTGGAATTACTTTTCCACTTTGTATTCTTCCTTCCACACTAGATTTTAAAATTAGTTTTATCACCATTACAGGATTATTGCTTTGAAAGGATTTACATGTGATACCTAACCTACAAAATCTAGAAATATAGACTGCCCTCCCTGCTTTTATACTTGATAAGCTAGTTTCTCAATCAGAGAAAATGACAAAAATCATCAAAACAGTGTGTGAGAAATAGTGCAACAAACCAAGTTTCCAGGGAAAACAGTTAATTACTGCATATTATTTTTCCCATTGGTTTTAACATTATTCTATGTTAATCTGTTTTCAGAATAAAAACAGGAATGTTGTAAATGTTACTTTATGTTTCTAAGGTTGTATCATTTCAGCTATAGACACTTTAATTAGGTAACCCAATAACTTAAAAATCTTAAATGTTAAAAAATTAACATACTTTTAAAAATGAATGCAAGAAGAGCTAAATAATGAGTAGAAGCCTAGGTCAAAGAGTAGGAGCTTATCTCTAAATATAGCTAGAAAAGTGTACTTGTCACTCTAACAACCAACTTTGTAGCTACTACGGAAACTCCACATATACTGCCCTTTCTCTCATACCAGCAATGCCAGTCTGTCTTGTCTCCACTTGAGCCCCATCTCCTCTTTGCAGCATATTCCAAGTACTCTGTTCCACAATGATCTCCTCCCTACCTGTGCATGAACCTCATCTTTGGATTTAGTCCTATGTTATTGTGTGTTATATAATCTAATATTATATTTATCTCCCAACCAGATTTTACGTTTTCAGCGAACTTCTCTTGCATTTCTCATGGAGCATGGCATAGGGCTAAATATATAAGACACTCAAACACTTCCATAAGTGAATAGACGAAATGATTTCCATGAATTGTGTTTTGCTTAAAGCTTCAATTGCTGATTTTCTCACCTCCCTCAAAATGAAGATGCAAACATCATAAAACTTTTACAAAGTCTTAGACTGGACACAGTGAAAGGAGGTTATCAAAAGGGTTGTCAGCAAATCATAAGAAGTCTTCAATATGAAAAGGCAAGGTAATTCCTTGCTCTGCTTGCCCATAGTAAGGCTAAGGGGCTTACAGTTGCACCTTGTTGCTAAGTAAAATCCCCACAAACAACCAGGAAATACGCTTTTTATACATATCAAAGAAGAAAGAGAAAGAGGGAACAGGTATCTCAAGGCCATCTCTATCCTTGTATCCTTTAACCAATTTATTGAAGTTCAAAAGAGAAGGACTATTTACAGAATTCCATAGCTGAATCATATATAATGCATTTATTCAATAAATACTATTTCCAATATCATAATAATAACTAACATTTTTTAACACTTTCTTTTGTGTCATACATCGCATTAGTATTTTTCAGATATCATTTTATTAAACTCTGGTAACACCCTATATAACATAAATACCATAATTATCTTCATTTTAGACATTAGAAAGCTTAAAGACTTGCTCCAAGGCAACAACACTAGTAAGTCACAAAGCCAGAATATATAACCAGGTCTCTTATGCCAAAGCCCAAAAGACACCACCATCTACCATTACAAGATCCAATTATCAACAGTATAAGTACTAAAAGTACTTGGGTTCTCTTTCAGAACTTATTTTTCTATTTGAACATTTAAAAATTAAAAACAATACATAAATCAGTGGTATTAAAAAAGGCTGAAACAAGGGGATCTCCAGGTTCTGAGGTAGCAAGCTGAAAGAAACTGGCTTAAAGCCAACTGACTTCAGGATTCCCAGTACTACACCCATAGCAAACAAGCATCAAAGGGAGGAAAAAAACAACAACAAAACAAGCAGTTAAATATGGACCTTATGGGCAGAAAGACCAGCTAAGGTATAATTTCTCCATCACCCCTAAAGAGCTTATGGGGAATTCAGATTTAATTTACATTTGCATTCATTCCATGTACAGGCCACATGCCATTCAGACTTGCAGGATGTTCAGCAGAGAATAAGAACTCTAGAAAATGCTGTTATTGTAGGACTTTAGGCTACGCATTATCTGTATACATTAATAACCTCCCTCTAGCACGCAAAGCTAGCTTCAGAGAAAAGAAAAAGGCATAGAAATTAAGGTCTAAAAAGAATTTTCCGTTCATATTCACTTGTTCAATTGACAGAAATCTCAGGCAGCATTTAAAGCAGTGACCACAATAAGGCAACCACTAAGTTAGCAACCACTATCAGAATTACTGTTATGGTCTGAGGTCACTTAAGAGGAAGCAAGCAATCATGGGATATAGTTTCAGGGACAGCTATAAAGCTATCTATCACCTATCCCCTAATACCTCAGGGGAGGGGAGTGTTGGTGCTTGAGTCTCCACCAAAAAAATAATAATAAATCATTCCTTTGGCTTTTAAGCTTAGTCTTGTGACAATGCAAAATTAAACACCACTGGGTTGATAGCAGTTTATGCCTTGGGGCTTATTTACATCGAAGATTACCCATGTTTATTAGATTTCTTCAAGATTTTTTCCTTTTTTTGCTAAAAAAGGAAGGGGAGGATTTGAGGGCATTAAAAACAAGCGAAAAGTGGACAGATGAGAAGAGCTTTCCACTGAGCAAGATCAAAGTATGCAAACAAGGGAGTGGGCTCCAGTCAGTAGTATAATTTGCAAGTTCTCTCTCTCCTTCTGTTGCCATTACAAATTTAGTGTAGTCTGTCCATCTGTTTCTCAAAATCTTCTGCAATATAGCAATTATGCTGCTTTATTTACAAGGAAACTGACCCAAAGAACGTCACGCAAAGGAGTCTGAAACGTACAGCAGAGTGTAGGTTGTTACACACACTCAAATGTATCCACTTGCAGGCAAAATGTCTTGACTTCCCACACTTTAGGTAAGGCTGCAGCCGAAATCTCCACCTAGAAGGCCAAAGGCATAGAGCCCGGGGTGGGGGTGGGGGGGCGCGGGAAGCAAGCTGGATGGCTCCAGGAAGTGGGTGGGGAGGAAGCTGCCGGGTTTGGAGCCAACAGTGCAGACAGCAGGTTTGCACACGCCTACCAGAGGGAGTCCTGGGCCACTGCGCGCATTGCTCACAAGCGCTTTTGGCAATGCTGTCCCCTTCGATTCCTGCCATCACCCAACCCCACAGCTCGGTTGTGCGACGTGAAAAAGGGCTTGTAAAGTGGGCGGAGGCCAGGGGTTCCCGCCGCTGAGTCACAGCCCAGCCAACTTTTACAGCATTTCCCAGAAAGGAAATTAAGTCTCAGTCCCGTAGCCTACACTCGCTCCTAGTTGCGGCTCTCCGCTCTGTCACTCGACCCGGCGGTGACTCGAGACCCACAATTGGGCTATTTCCCACTCACTGCGCAACTTCACACCCGCGCAAAGCCTCGGGGTACCCTGAGCGCTTGCCAAGCGCTACCGACCGGGTAGATGGGAGGGTAGATGGGAGCCAGAAGGAGGAAGGGGGAGGGCTGCGTCCTCACCTGCAGGACACGGACACCTCCACTCGTGTGGCCGGGATGGCCGCGCTCAGCTGGTTTAAATCCCCGAGGCCGGCGGTGCTGGTGTAGCGGCTGTCCATCTTGGAGGTAGGCGCCGTGGGCTTGGCTGGCGCCCACATCCAGAGCTCCGGCCGACTGAGGGCTCCTAGCCCAGCTCCCGACAGTCGGGGTTGGAGGTTGAGGGTGGAGGCAGAGGAAGAAGGCGGAGGCAGCTCGCGGGAAGTGGGAGGGAGGGGAGAGGCGGACCTCAGTGCAAAGCCGCGAGGCAGCAGCAAGACAGGCCTGCACAAGCTGAAGCTGACGGGGAAGTGGCGCACCGGGCTCTCAGCTTCCCCGCCCCCTCCTTGCAGGCAGCAGCCCCGGCTGAGGACACTCCGCGATCCTTTCCCGGCTCTGAGCGTCAGGCTCTGCGGAGCCACCGGGCAGCCTGGCGGGATAGGTGGCCGCAGCCCCAGAACCCAACCGTCTAGTAGAGCAAGCCCAGCCCGGTTTGGAGCGCGGTTAGGGTTTTGTCTCCGCCTCTTCACACCCACGACAGTTCCTAAATCCCGCATCATAAGCCCACCCCTTCCCATCCAGCGGTGATCCTCACCTCGCTCTCGGAGTCCACGGAGGTCCCCCGCACTACGCCATAGGACAGGCGAGCCGAGTCCCCGCTTCTGAACTGCCCGCCCGCGGCCGCTTAAGGATTGGGGAGGATGAGACGGACTTGGGGACGATCTCCAACCTTATGTATGCGGTGGTAAAGTAACAGATCAATATATGGAACAAGACGAGAGCAGGGTGGACCTAAGGTGGAGGGGGAAAAAACTATATGGGATTTAAGGGAGCCATCTGGTTTCCCTCTTCCTTGAGTTCTTCGGAACATAGGGGTCTAAAGGTGACAATCCTTCTACTTTCGGGGGTCTTCTGCGCCCCCTCGTTTCCAAATGCATGGAAGTTACGCTCTAAAACCTGAATCACAACTACAAAACAGACCTCCCTCACTCCGACTCCCACCCGGCAAGACATGAATGAACCTGGACGGATGAAAGCAGAACTGAGCCGGAGTGAGCGCAGTGTTGGAAACTGGATTCTGGGGCCGCCAGACTTGTGCCAGGATGCAGAAGCTGCAAAAGCCCGCCGCTCCCCTCCATTACAGCGACCTTTATTACAGGCACCTTCCCTCCAGCGTCACCCCAGCGCCTGAGGGTCCCAGGACGCTCACCACCAGGGGGAGACAGAGATCAGGACGCGGAGTACCGCGAAGCAGGAGAAGGGGTACAGAGGGACGGAGGGTTATGGGTATCCACCTTCCTTTAAAGCGCCGAAGCACTGAGTTGCCCGCTGGCAAGACTAACTCAGGGAGGAACCGTTTTCGTGATTTGAGGACTTACCCTACGTTGGTTGTAACATTTTAATACAATTGGAGCCACCTGCTAGAGAATCTATAGAGTTGCAGGTGAGGATGTGTGGGTGCAGTCTGGAGGCTTTGCGCTGCCAAAAATCCTTCCCACGTTTCATTCTTGGTTTCCTTTCCTGATCTCCCCACCCACCACTTGTCACACTTTAGTCTAGAGTTTTCTGTTTCCCTTTGCCTATTGGAAAATATCCTAAAACTCCAGACATTTCTGTTATGCTGTCCAAAATTAGCTTAGGGGAAGAGACCTAAGTATATTTTTTAAGCTAACCATACTTTTATTTTATAGAAGCCTACTGAAGAAATAAAAGTAAGATCTATTCTGTGTCTAGTAATCATGAAAATATGTGTTAGGTGAGCCGACGCGGATTGTGAAAGAATTCACAGAAATATTAGCAAGAGAAGAAAACAAAGTTTTTATTCACTTTCCAAGGGAGGAAAGGAGCCAGACTCATAGAGTAGAATCGGCACCGAAGGGTGGAGGTTTGAGCCTTTTACTGGGCTTCACAGGGCAAGGTGCAGGAAAAGGGGTGGGTTTATGTCTATTCTGGTCCACAGCAGTACCCAGGCCGGCTGTGTCTCTGTAGGATGTAGTTTTTCAGAGAATAGACTTGCAGTCTTCAGTAATTTTACAGTTCTGGGGTATCTGAAAGAGACTTAATAGGGGCCCTTGACAGGTGTTAGATGGGTTTACAATATGTTCTTGTAAAATTCTTAAGAAAGGCACCTTTTAAAGACTTTAAAACATCTTTATTGGAGTATACTTGCTTTACAATGTGTTAGTTTCTGCTGTATTACAAAGTGAATCAGCTATTTGTATACATATATCCCCGTATCCCCTCCCTCTGTGCATCTCCCTCCCACCCTCCCTATCCCACTCCTCTAGGTGGACACACAGCACCGAGCTGATCTCTCTGTGTGATGCAGCTGCTTCCCACTAGCTAGCTATTTTACATTTGGTAATGTATATATGTCAATGCCACTCTCCCACTTCGTCCCAGCTTACCCTTCCCCCTCCCCATTTCCTCAAGTGCATTCTCTATGTCTGTGTCTTTATTCCTGTCCTGTCCCTAGGTTCGTCAGAACAATTTTTTTTTTGATTCCATATATGTTAGCATACAGTATTTGTTTTTCTCTTTCTGACTTACTTCACTCTGTATGACAGACTCTAGGTCCGTCCACCTCACTACAAATAACTCAGTTTTGTTTCTTTTTATGGCTGAGTAATATTCCATTGTATATATGTGCCACATCTTATGTATCCATTCATCTGTCGATGGACACTTAGGTTGCTTCCATGTCCTGGCTATTGTAAATAGAGCTGCAATGAACATTGTGGTACATAAATCTTTTTGAATTAGGGTTTTCTCAGGGTATATGCCCAGTAGTGGGATTGCTGTGTCATATGGTAGTTCTATTTTTAGTCTTTTAAGGAACCTCCATACTGTTCTCCATGGTGGCTGTACCAATTTACATTCCCAACAACAGTGCAAGAGGGTTCCCTTTTCTCCACACCCTCTCCAGCATTTACTGTTTGTAGGTTTTTTGATGATGGTCATTCTGACCGGTGTGAGGTGATACCTCATTGTAGTTTTGATTTGCATTTCTCCTAAAGACATTTAAAGGATTTCAAGGAATGTAGGGTTTATTCTATGAAAATTCTTAATGTTAACTAGTTATCATTGGATAATCATATTCAGATGAACATCTAACTCTAGAAGAGTTGTAAACTGCCGTTTTCCCTGTTAGATAAAAGAATTTCATCTTTGACTCTTCTTTGTGCATAAAGTAAGTTGCCCTGTCAGATTAGTTATTTGAAACCAGTGCAAAGTATTTATTGGACATTTCCATGAGGAAGTGACATTTTAGATAGGCCATAAGGGATGAATAGGAGTTTAAGTAATGATGGAATAAAGAAGATGTGTATATATATCGATTTTTTTTTTCAAGCTTCAAGGAGGAGAGGTGCATAGTAGGGTAGAATGGTTCAGGGAAGGCCATGTAATTGAATTATAGTGAATGTGGATCCCCTTTAGTAATATGAGCTATATAAGTAATTTAAAATTATTACTTGGCAGATAAGTGGCACTTCTTGGAGTGCTACTTTGGGTAGCTTACATGAGAAAATAGAGCTAGAGAATTTAAACCATCATCACCAAATTATTATTATCACCCTAAGCATTATTATTGTTTTTTTAAATTTTTAATTTATTTATTTATTTTTTGCGGTACGCGGGCATCTCATTGTTGTGGCCTCTCCCATTGCGGAGCACAGGCTGTGGACATGCAGGTTCAGCGGCCATGGCTCACGGGCCTAGCTGCTCCGCGGCATGTGGGATCTTCCTGGACCGGGGCACAAACCCGTGTCCCCTGCATCAGCAGCGGACTCTCAACCACTGCGCCACCAGGGAAACCCGCATTATTATTTTTATAAATGTTTTCAGCTGCCAAATTTACCTAAAGTTTCTTCAAGTAGCTTTTCACTAAATCTGCTAATTCAGAGAGTTTGATTTTTCACAGCTGCTGTAAGAAATCCATTTTCAAGAATGTATCAGAAAGGACAGGCCTAAAGAATTCTCCAGTTTATTCAAAGAATATAGGAAAGTAAACATTCTTATAAAAGGATTATAAAGTCTAAAATATTTTGCTTGTACAGGAGCCTTCCTAAATGCCCAAAATAGACTAGATTGTAGTACAATACCTTTTACCTTTAACTATCATAATTAGAATAATTATTGTGTGACAACTTGCTTGATACCTATTGCCCCTGCTAGACTTTCGATTTCAAGAGCATAAGGAGCATATCGTCTTCATTGATTATCTCCTCTGCCCAGCATACTGACTGATGTGAGTCAGGTGCTGTGTGGCCAGCAACTGTTGAAAGTATCAAAATTTGCTTTGATATATTGAGTTCAAGTGAGAGCTGAGCACTCAGGTGGAATGTACAACAGGCATTAGGAGCTATAGTGAGGAAACAGGATTGTTGAGGTTGGAATCAACAGCTTAGAGTTAGAGTTGGAGCCAAGCATATGAGTGACACTCCAGGGAAAAAGGAAAAAGGAATAAAAATAAGAATCAAGTAGGATGAGCATCCACCCTGGAGAAAAGAAAACAAGGAAGGGTCCCACCAAGGAAATGGGTGGGGAAGATGCACTTGAACAAATAGGAGAGAAAAAAACCCAAGATAAAGATACTAAGGAAAAGGAAGAAGAGGCTTTCAAGGAGAAAGAGACCAACAGGATCATTGCAGCAGGTGCTGCAGAGACCACATTACTGCCTTTTTTTTTTTTTCTGGCTGTGGGCTTGCCTCATTCTCTTTCTTGGACAATTACCAGTATTACAGAATACTCTAAAGATTATCAGTTATTATTCCAGGTCTGTTTTTCAGACTCTTCGGCTGCAATGCTCCCGGAAGCTCACCTTTAGCCCTACTTTACTGCCTTGAGCCTGAAGCCTACCCTATTTCAGAAGTCATCAGTGCAAAAAATAGGTATCTAGTAAGCAATTGCATTGCTGAGGACCTCATACAGAAACAATGGCATTTTATGGCCATAATGTGTAAGGAACTAAATGCCTAATTTTCAAACCTGATTTAGACCTTTCCTAGAGCAGGGCAGATAAACATTAATTAGTATGTGGTCAGAGTCTATTCTGGTTTCTTTCCTGCTTGGACAATTAGAATGTGCAACCATGGAAAAAAATGAAAGTTTTGTTGGAAACTGGAGAGACACACACAGAGAAAAGTATATAAATCTTAAGTATTTAATAACAGTGAAATTAACATTTTGGGGGATAACCCAGCCTTTTGATATATTTTAAAATAGATATTTTAATGAGACAATGCTAAAATTTTGCTGAAACTTTCCCTAACTGCCCAAGAGATTTGGTCAGAATTTTGTAATTCACAAAACTCTTTTTCATACCTTAATAATTGCTGTTAAATTTACCATGATTTGGCACAGTCGATGGAGTATTTTCTATTCAAGTTCAAATAATTAAATCATCATGTTTCTCAAGTGAGTCTCTTAGAATGTTGTAAGGTTAATAGAAATAAACATGGGGTTTTAGTTGTTAGATGCTCAGGAAAAGTTCCCACAGACACTGAAAGTGATAATCTTGTTTTAAAAAGAAGGACTTTAGTTATTTATTCTATGAAACTGTGTTGCAGTTTAGTTTTTGCTTTAATGAAGGATAACTTATGCCATTTATTAAGCTCCTCCTTAGTTAAAATTCATCTACCAAGAGCTGTCCAAGGAACAATTATCTTTAAGTTTCAACATCATAACATGTCCCTGTTTTTGCCTATTGACATTGAAGGACCAAACCCCCATAGATACTTTTGCCAAATGGCATTGATGCTGCTAAAGAGATTCATAGTAGGAAAGCATTCTGTTGAGACCCACATCTTAATGACTGGAGTCAAGTTTTTGTATTTTGTGGTCTTGTTTTGAAAATATAGACAGTAAAATAAAGCATAAGCCCACTTACGTCACTGTGTCTCTGGACTTTTCAAATGGTATTCTGATCAGTCCATGTCACTGAAAATTACCTTGGTGAATTAGGAGATTTGAATTTTAGAGTCCTACATTTAACTCAGCAATAGTTTACTAATGAAGTATTTTGAGACTTCTTTAAAAACACTATTTTAGGGTGTTAAAAGTTCAAATATTGAGGAGTCAAGATGGCATACTAGGAGGACAGGGAATTCACATCTCCTCACAACTAGGGCACCTGTCACCGGCGGGGGGCAACAGACACCTAAGGGGACGGGAGGAATGCCCAGCAACCAGGTAGGATGTGGGGCTTGGGGGAATGAAGGGGGAGGAGAAGTGGAGGCAGGACAGGACTGGTGCCCCTGAGGGGCAGCTGGGAGAGGGGAAGGGATGCCACTCCCGAAGGGGGAAATTGGGGAACTACTGGGAGGGCAGAGGATCAAAAGGGAGTATGGCCAGGTTTCCCCTGCCCACTTGGACCCCCAGGAGCCTGCTGAGATCCCAGGCCTGATCCTCTGCCCACCAAGGCCCCCTCCACCGCCCGGGTCCTGAGGGAGTGGGAGGGAGGGAAGGGGGAGCAAAAGAAAAGGCCGGACCTATGGGACCGGCACCCATGAGGGGCAGCTGGAGGAGGGGAGGAGTTCATACACCCAGTGGGACCCACCCACAGTTAGGGGTCCAGTGGCGACGGGGGAGATCTGGGGGAGACGGTGAGGGAGGAGCACGAAGGAATGGAAGGAAATGGGGCCAGTGCTTTACCTGTCCACTTAGCCACTGGGAAGCCTGTTGGGCTCCCAGGCCTAATCCTGTGCCCTCAGAGCCTCCCTCCTGCCACGCAGAGCCCAAGCCCCGCCCCTACACCACCACTCAGAGCCCTACCTCTATACTCGGAGACCCCCTCCAATGTGCTGGGCCTAAACACCACCCACACAACCTCACCCAGGGCCCTACCTCCAAACGTGGGGACTCTGCACTCCACAGGCCCTCCTTTCCACCTGCTGCCTCTCCCTTTCTACACAGGTCCTAAGCACAGGCCCTGCCCCACGCTTGAACTTTACCCTGCCTAGACCCCACCCCATTCTCAAACATCACCACCCCTACCTGCCTAGGTCCCACCCCACCCGAAACCCCTCCTCTGCCTAAGTCCCACACCTGCCTAAACTACACCCCAAGAGCAAAGGCTTTTTTTTCTTTTCTTTTCTTTTTTTTCTCTTTTAGACTGGGGTTTTGTTTGACCTTGTTGATTCTTTGTTGCTGATTCTATTTTTATTTTTCCTAAAAAATCTTTTATTTTTCTAATTTTTTTTTGTTCGTTATACTTTGTTAGTGATGTCTCCTTTTCACTTGTTCCCCCTAACCCCCATCCCCCCGTTTTTTTCTTTTTCTTTTTTCTGTTCTGGTTTTATTTTACATTGATGCAGTTGTTTCAATTATATTTTATTTTTCCTAATATATTTTTTATCTTTCTAATTTTATTTTGTTTTCTATTCTTTGATGTTGTACTCCTCCTTTTTTTCTTTCTTCCTTTTTTTTTTTTTTTTTTTAACCACACCACAATGCTTGCAGCATCTTGGTTCCCAGACTAGAGGTTGGGCCCAAGCACCTGTGGTGGGAGCTCCAAGTTCAAACTGCTGGACTAACAGAGAAACTCAGACCCCAGGGAATACCAATCAGAGTGAGGCCTCCCAGATGTCCTCATCTCAGCACCAAGACCCAGCTCTATCCAACTGCCTGCAAACTCCAGTGCAGGATGTCTCAGGCCAAAAAACCACTGGGACAGGAATACAGCACCACCCATCAAAAAAAGAAATGACAAAAAAAATTGTGACAGATGAAGAAGCAAGGTAAAAATCTACAAGACCAAATAAATGAAGACAAAATAGGCAACCTACCTGAAAAAGAATTCAGAATAATGATAGTAAAGATGATCCAAATTCTGAGAAACAGAATGGATAAAATAAAAGAAACAATTAACAAGGATCTAGAAAAACTAAAGAGCAACAAACAGTGATGAACAACACAATTACTGGAATTAAAAACACTCTAGAAGAAATCAATAACAGAATAACTGAGGCAGAAGAACGGATAAGTGAGCTGGAAGATAAAATTGTGGAAATAACTACTAAGAGCAGAATAAAGAAAAAAGAATGAAAATAAATGAGCACAGTCTCAGAGACCTCTGGGACAACATTAAACACATGAGCATTCGAATTACAGGGGTCCCAGAAGAAGGAAAAAAGAAATGGTCTGAGAAAATATTTGAAGAGATTATAGTGGAAAAGTTCCCTAACATGGGAAAGGAAATAGGCAATAAATTCCAGGGAGCACAGAGAGTAACATTCAGGATAAACCCAAAGAAAAACACGCCAAGACACATATTAATCAAACTATCAAAAATTAAATACAAAGAAAAAATATTGAAAGCAGCATGGGGAAAACAATAAATAATATACAAGGGAATCCCCATAACGTTAGCAGCTGATTTTTCAGCACAACCTCTATAAGCCAGAAGAGAGTGGCAGGACATATTTAAAGTGATGAAAGGGAAAGACCTATACCAAGATTACTCTACCCAGGAAGGATCTCATTAAGATTTTAGAGAGAAATTAAAACCTTTACACACAAGCAAAAGTTAAGAGAATTCAGCACCACCAAACCAGCTTTAAAACAACTGCTAAAGGAACTCCTCTAGGCAGGAAACACAAGAGATGGAAAAGACCTACAATAACAAACCCAAAACAATTAAGAGAATGTTAATAGGAACATACATATCGATAGTTACCTTAATCATGAATGGATTAAATGCTCCAACCAAAACATAGACTGGCTGAATGGACACAAGAACAAGACCCATACATATGCTGTCTACAAGAGAGCCACTTCAGACCTAGGGACACAGACAGACTAAAAGTGAGAGGATGGGAAATGATATTCCATGCAAATGGAAATCAAAAAAAAGCTGGAGTAGCAAATCTCATATCAGACAAAATAGACTTTAAAATAAAGACTATTAGAAGAGACAAAGAAGGACTCTACATAATGATCAAGGGATCAGTCCAAGAAGAAGATATAACCATTGTAAATATTTATGCACCCAACATAGGAGAAACTTAATACATAAGGCAAAAATTAACAGCCATAAAAGGGGAAATTGACAGTAACACAATAATAATAGGGAACTTTAACACCCCACTTTCAGCAATGTACAGATCATCCGAAATGAAAATAAATAAGGAAACACAAGCTTTAAATGACACATTAAACAAGATGGACTTAATTGATACTTGTAGGACATTCCATCCAAGAAAAGCAGAATTCACTTTCTTCTCAAGTGCTCATGGACCATTCTCCAGGATAAACCATATCTTGGGTCACAAATCAAGCTTTGGTAAATATAAGAAAATTGAAATCATATCAAGTATCTTTTCCAACGACAACACTACGAGACTAGATATCAATTACAGGAAAAAGACTGTAAAAATTACAAACAAATGGAGGCTAAAAAATACATTACTAGATAACCAAGAGATCCCTGAGGAAATCAAAATATACCTAGAAACAAATGACAATGAAAACACGATGACCCAAAACCTATGGGATGCAGCTAAAGCAGTTCTAAGGGGGAAGTTTATAGCAATACAATCCTACCTCAGTAAACAAGAAAAATCTCAAATAAACAACCTAACCTTACACCTAAAGCAATTAGATAAAGAAGAACAATAAAAACCCAAGAGTTAGCAGAAGGAAAGAAATCATAAAGATCAGATCAGAAATAAATGAAAAGGAAATTAAGGATATAATAGCAAAGGTCAATAAAACTAAAAGCTATTTCTTTGAGAAGATAAACAAAATTGATAAACCATTAACCAGACTCATCAAGAAAAAAAGGGAGATGATACAAATCAACAGAATTAGAATTGAAAATGGAGAAATAACAACTGACACTGCAGAAATACAAAGGATCATGAGAGATTACCACAAGTAACTCTATGCCAATAAAATGGACAACCTGGAAAAAATGGACAAATTCTTAGAAAACTACAACCTTCTGAGACTGAACCAGGAACAAATAAAAAAGAAAAACAGACAAATCACAAGCATTGAAACTGAAACTGTGATTAAAAATCATCCAACAAACAAAAGCCCAGGACCAGATGGCTTCACAGGCAAATACTATCCAACATTTAGAGAAGAGCAAACAACTATCTTTCTCAAACTGTTCCAAAATATAGCAGAGGGAGGAACACTCCCAAACTCATTCTATGAGGCCACCATCACCCTGATACCAAAACCAGACAAAGATGTCACAAACAAAGAAAATTAGAGGTCAATATCTCTGATGAACACCGATGCAAAAATCCTCAACAAAATACTAGCAAACAGAATCCAACAGCACATTAAAAGGATCATACACCATGATCAAATGGGGTTTATCCCAGGAAAGCAAGGATTCTTCAATAAGCAAATTAATCCATGTGATACACCATATTAACAAATTGAAGAATAAAAACCGTATGATCATCTCAATAGATGCAGAAAAAGCTTTTGACAAAATTCAACACCCATTTATGATGAGAACTCTGCAGAAAGTAGTCATAGAGGGAACCTACCTCAACATAATAAAGGCCATATATGACAAACCCACAGCCAATATCATTCTCAATGGTGAAAAACTGAAACCATTTCCTCTAAGATCAGGAACAAGACAAGGTTGTCCACTCTCACAACTTTTATTCAACATGGTTTTGTACGTTTTAGCCACAGCAATCAAAGATGAAAAATAAATAAAAGGAATCCAAATTGGAAAAGAAGTAAAGCTGTCACTGTTTGCAGATGACATGATACAATATATAGAAAATCCTAAAGATGCTACCAGAAAACTACTAGAGCTAATCAATGAATTTGGTAGAGTAGCAGGATACAAAATTAATGCACAGAAATTTCTTGCATTCCTATACGCTAATGATGAAAAATCTGAAAGAGAAATTAAGGAAATACTCCCATTTACCATCGCAAGTAAAAGAATAAAATACATAGGAATAAACCTACCTAAGGGGACAAAAGACCTGTATACAGAAAACTAGAAGACACTGATGAAAGAAATTAAAGATGATACAAACAGATGGAGAGATATGCCATGTTCTTGGATTGGAAGAATAAACATTGTGAACATAACTCTACTACCCAAAGCAATCTACAGATTCAATGCAATCCCTATCTAACTACCAATGGCATTTTTCACAGACCTAGAACAAAAAAATCACAATTTGTATGGAAACACAAAATACACCAAATAGCCAAAACAATCTTGAGAAATAAAAATGGACCTGGAGGAATCAGGCTCCCAGACTTCAACCTTTATTACAAAGCTACAGTAATCAAGACAGTATGGTACTGGCACAAAAACAGAAACATAGATCAATGGAACAGGATAGAAAGCCCAGAGATAAACCCACACACATATGGTCACCTTATCTTTGATAAAGAAGGCAAGAGTATACAATGGAGAAAAGGCAGCCTCTTCAATAAGTGGTGCTGGGAAAACTGGACAGCTACATGTAAAAGTATGAGATTAGAACACTCCCTAACACCATACACAAAAATGAACTCAAAATGAAGTAAAGATCTAAATGTAAGGCCAGAGACTATCAAACTCTTAGAGGAAAACATAGGCAGAACACTCTATGACATAAATCACAGCAGGATCCTTTTTGACCCACCTCCTAGAGAAATGGAAATAAAAACAAAAATAAACAAATGAGACCTAATGAAATTTAAAATCTTTTGCACAGCAAAGGAAACCATAAACAAGACAAAAAGGCAACCCTCAGAATGGGAGAAAATATTTGGAAATGAATCAACTGACAAAAGATTAATCTCCAAAATATACAAGCAGCTCATGCAGCTCAATATCAAAAAATAAAAAACCCAATCCAAAAATGGGAAGAAGACCTAAACAGACATTTTCCTAAAGAAGATATACAGATTGCCAACAAACACATGAAAAGATGCTCAACATAACTAATCATTAGAGACATGCAAATCAAAACTACAATGAGGTATCACCTCACACCAATCAAAATGGCCATCATCAAAAAACCTACAAACAGTAAATGCTGGAGAGGGTGTGGAGAAAAGGGAACCCTCTTGCACTGTTGTTGGGAATGTAAATTGGTACAGCCACTATGGAGAACAGTATGGAGGTTCCTTAAAAGACTAAAAACAGAACTACCATATGACACAGCAATCCCATTACTGGGCATATACCCAGAGAAAACCATAACTGAAAAAGGGTCATGTACCACAGTGTTCATTGCAGCACTATTTACAATAGCCAGGATGTGGAAGCAACATAAGTGTCCATCAACAGATGAATAGATAAAGAAGATGTGGCACATATATACAATGGAATATTACTCAGCCATAGAAAGAAATGAAATTGAGTTATTTGCAGTGAGGTGGATTGACCTAGAGTCTGTCATACAGAGTGAAGTCAGAAAGAGAAAAGCAAATACCGCATGCTAACACATATGTATGGAATCTAAAAAAAAAAAAAGAAAAAGAAAAATGTTCTGACGAACCTAGGGGTAGGACAGGAGTAAAGACACAGACGTTGAGAATGGACTTGAGGACACAGGTCAGTGGAAGGGTAAGCGGGGATGAAGTAAGAGATTAGCATTGACATATATACACTACCAAGTGTAAAATAGATAGCTAGTGAGAAGCAGCTTCATGGCACAGGGAGATCAGCTTGGTGCTTTGCGACCTACTAGAGGGTGGGATAAGGAGGGTGGGAGGGAGATGCAAGAGGGAGGGCATATGGGGATATACGTATGCATATAGCTGATTCACTTTGTTTTACAGCAAAAACTAACACTACATTGTAAAGCAATCACACTCCAATAAAGGTGTTAAAAAGACACTAATTAATTAATTAAAAATTTTAAAAAATACTTTTTAGCAATTCAGTGTTCATGTGTTACACTCTGAAAGTTATTTTATTTTTGCAAAAGCAATCAGATAGAATTCAGCATTTAAAAAAAATTGCCTATATTCCCTGGTTTGTGCAATACATCTTTGAGGCTATCTTTTTGTAAAATTTATTAATTTTATTTATTGATATTTGGCTGCATTAGGTCTTTGTTGCTGCATGTGGCCTTTTTCTCTAGTTGTGATGAGTGGGGGCTACTCTTCCATTTCAGTTTGTGCGCTTCTCATTGCCATGGCTTCTCTGGTTGAGGAGCATGGGCTCTAGGCATGCAGGCTCAGTAGTTGTGGCTCATGGGCTCTAGAGCACAGGCTAAGTAGTTGTGGCACACGGGCTTTGCTGCTCCATGGCATGTGGGATCTTCCCGGACCAGGGCTAGAACCTGTGTCTCCTGCATTGGCAGGTGTATTCTTAACCACTGCACCACCAGGGGAGCCTGAGAATTCAGCATTTTTAATTAATTTCCTAAACAAAAAGAAAAATGACCAACATCCCAGTAGAAAATAATGAACAGAGGGCAGAAATAAACAGTATACAGAAAGGAAATGAAATAGCTCTAAAATATATAAAATGATGCTCAACCTCACTTACAATTTAAAAAAACAATTTAACAATAGATGAAGATACTACTTTTTTCCTAGTATTCAAGTATTGTGAGTCTGTGAGAGACACCCTCATGCATTTCTGTCAGAAATGTAAAATGGTGTGACTTTTATAGAGGACAACCTGGTAATAGTTATCCAAGTTAAAAATTGTTCAATTGGATATCTATTTGAGAAACAAACTTTAATCCATACCTTATACCATATAAAACATTACCCAACATAGACTGCAACATAAAGCGTAATATTATTAAACTTCTAGAAGAAAACATAGGAGATAATTTTTATGAGGTTAGTTTAGGCAAAGATTTCATAGATATGACACTAAAATCATGATCTATGAAAGGACAAACTGAGGGCTTCCCTGGTGCCGCAGTGGTTAAGAATTCTGCCTGCCAATGCAGGAGATATATGTTTGAGCCCTGGTCTGGGAAGATCGCACATGCCGCAGAGCAACTAAGCCAGTGTGCCACAACTACTGAGCCTGCACTCTAGAGCCCCTGAGCCAAAACTACTGAGCCCATGTGCTGCATCTACCGAAGCCCATGTGCCTGGAGCCCATGCTCCACAGCAAGAGAAGCCGCTGCAATAAGAAGCCTGCACACCACAACGAAGAGTAACCCCTGCTTGCCACAACTAGTGAAAGCCCACACGCAGCAACGAAGACCCAGTGCAGCCAAAAATAACTGAATAAACAGATTTTTAAAAAGAACAAACTGATACAATGGACTTCATCAAAATTAAAATGTCCTATTCTTTGAAAGATTATGAAGAAGACAAAGCACCCACTGAAGGGAATATTTTATAAAACATTTATATAATGAATAACTTGCATACAGAATACATAAAAAACAGTCAAAATTCTGTAAGAACAAACAGCTTCACCAAATAAGATTACAAATAGCAAATAAGTACATTAAAAAAGCTCAACATTGGGGGAAGGCGGAAGATGGCGGAAGAGTAAGACGCGGAGATCACCTTCCTCCCCACAGATACACCAGAAATACAGCTACACGTGGAACAACTCCTACAGAACACCTACTGAAGGCTGGCAGAAGACCTCAGACCTCCCAAAAGGCAAGAAACTCCCCACGTACCTGGGTAGGGCAAAAGAAAAAAAGAAAAAACAGAGACAAAAGAATAGGGACAGCACCTGCACCAGTGGGAGGGAGCTGTGAAGGAGGAAAAGTTTCCACACACTAGGAAGCCCCTTCGCGGGCGGAGACTGCGGGAGGCGGAGGGGGGAGCTTCGAAGCCGCGGAGGAGAGCACAGCAACGGGTGCGGAGGGCAAAGCGGGGAGATTCCCGCACAGAGGATTGGTGCCGACCGGCACTCACCAGCCCCAGAGGCTTGTCTGCTCACCCGCCGGGGCGGGCGGGGCTGCGAGCTGAGGCTCTGAGGCTCGGGCTTCGGTCGGAGTGCAGGGAGAGGACTGGGGTTGGCGGCTTGAACATAGCCTGAAGGGGTTAGTGCACCACAGCTAGCCGGGAGGGAGTCCGGGGAAAAGTCTGCACCTGCCGAAGAGGCAGGAGACTTTTCCTTCCCTCTTTGTTTCCTGGGGCGTGAGGAGAGGGGTTTAAGAACGCTGCTTAAAGGAACCCCAGAGACGGGTGCGAGCCGCGGCTAAAAGCGCGAACCCCAGAGACGGGCGCGAGCCGCGGCTGAAAGCGCGAACCCCAGAGACGGGCGCGAGCCGCGGCTGAAAGCGCGGAATCCAGAGACGGGCGCGAGCCGCGGCTGAAAGCGCGGAATCCAGAGGCAGGCGGGAGACATTAACGCTGCTGTTGCCGCCACCAAGGGGCCTGTGTGCGAGCACAGGTCACTCTCCACACCCCTCTTCTGCGGAGCCTGTGCAGCCCGCCACTGCCAGGTTCCCGGGATCCAGGGACAACTTCCCTGGGAGAACGCACAGCGCGCCTCAGGCTGGTGCAAAGTCACGCCGACTTTGCCACCGCAGGCCCGCCCCGCACTCCGTGCCCCTCCCTCCCCGCCGGCTTGAGTGCGCCAGAGCCCCCGAATCAGCGGCTCTTTTAACCCCATCCTGTCTGAGCAAAAAACAGACGCCCTCCAGCGACCTACACGCAGTGGCAGGGCCAAATCCAAAGCTGAGCCCTGGGAGCTGTGAGAACAAAGAAGAGAAAGGGAAATCTCTCCCAGCAGCCTCAGAAGCAGAGGATTAAAGCTCCACAATCAACTTGATATACCCTGCATCTGTGGAATACCTGAATAGACAACCAATCATCCCAAATTAAGGAAGTGGACTTTAGGAGCAAGATCTATGATTTTTTCCCTTTTCCTCTTTTTGTGAATGTGTATGTGTATGCTTCTGTGTGAGATCTTGTCTGTATAGTCTTGCTTCCACCATTTGTCCTAGGGTTCTATCCGTCCATGTTTTTTTTTTAAATTTTTTTCTTAATAATTAATTTTAATAACGTTATTATACTTTACCTTCGTTCTTTCTTTCTTTCTTTCTTTCCTTCCTTCCTTCCTTCCCTCCTTTAGACAACGAATCATCCCAAATTGAGGAGGTGGTCTCTGACAGCAAGATTTATGGTTTTTCCCCATTTACCTCTTTTAGTGAGGGTGTATGTGTATGCTTCTGTGTAAGATTTTGTCTGTATAGCTTTGCTTCCAACATTTGTCCTAAGGTTCTATCCATCCCCATTTTTTTTTCTAAATAAGAATTTTTTAATTCAATAACTTTATTATACTTTATTTTATTTTTACTATATCTTCTTTCTTTCTGTCTTTTTTCTTCTTTCCCTCCTTCCTTCCTCCCTCCCTCCCTCCTTTCTTTCCTTCTTGCCTTCTTTCCTTCTTTGCTTCTTTCTTTCTTTCTTCCTTCCTTCCTACCCTCCTTTCCTTCTTTCTTTCCTCATACTTCTACTAATTCCCTCTACTTTTTCTCCCTTTTATCCTGAGCCGTGTGGATGAAAAGCTCTTGGTGCTCCAGCCAGGAGGCAGGGCTCTGCCTCTGAGGTAGGAGAGCCAACTTCAGGACAGTGGTCAACAAGAGACCTCCCAGCTCCACATAATATCAAACGGCAAAAATCTCCCAGAGACCTCCATCTTAACACCAGCACCCAGCTTCACTCAACGACCAGCAAGCCACAGTGCTGGAAAACCTATGCCAAACAACTAGCAAAACAGGAACACAACCCCACCCATTAGCAGAGAGTCTGCCTAAAATCATAATAAGGCCACAGACACCCCAAAACACACCACCAGACGTGAACCTGCCCACTAGAGAGACAAGATCCAGCCTCATCCACCACAACACAGGCACTAGTCCCCTCCACCAGGAAGCCTACACAACCCACTGAACCAACCTTAGCCACTGGAGACAGACATCAAAAACAGGAGGAACTACGAACCTGCAGCCTGCAAAAAGGAGACCCCAAACACAGTAAGATAAGCAAAATGAGAAGACAGAAAAACACACAGCAGATAAAGGAGCAAGATAAAAATGCACCAGACCTAACAAATGAAGAGGAAATAGGCAGTCTACCTGAAAACGAATTCAGAATAATGATAGTAAGTTTGATCCGAAATCTTGGAGATAGAATGGACAATAGAATGGACAAAATGCAAGAATCAGTTAACAAGGACCTAGAAGAACTAAAGATGAAACAAGCAACGATGAACAACACAATAAATGAAATTAAAAGTACTCTAGATGGGATCAATAGCAGAATAACTGAGGCAGAAGAACGGATAAGTGACCTGGAAGATAAAATAGTGGAAATAACTACTGCAGAGCAGAATAAAGAAAAAAGAATGAAAAGAACTGAGGACAGTCTCAGAGACTTCTGGGACAACATTAAATGCACCAACATTCGAATTATAGGGGTTCCAGAAGAAGAAGAGAAAAAGAAAGGGACTGAGAAAATATTTGAAGAGATTATAGTTGAAAACTTCCCTAATATGGGAAAGGAAATAGTTAATCAAGTCCAGGAAGCACAGAGAGTCCCATACAGGATAAATACAAGGAGAAATACACCAAGACACATATTAATCGAACTGTCAAAAATTAAATACAAAGAAAGCATATTAAAAGCAGCAAGGGAAAAACAACAAATAACACATAAGGGAATCCCCATAAGGTTAACAGCTGATCTCTCAGCAGAAACCCTACAAGCCAGAAGGGAGTGGCAGGACATACTGAAAGTGATGAAGGAGAAAAACCTGCAGCCAAGACTACTCTACCCAGCAAGGATCTCATTCAGATTTGATGGAGAAATTATAACCTTTACAGACAGCAAAAGCTGAGAGAGTTCAGCACCACCAAACCAGCTTTACAACAAATGCTAAAGGATCTTCTCTAGGCAAGAAACACAAGAGAAGGAAAAGACCTATAATAACAAACCCAAAACAATTTAGAAAATGGGAATAGGAACATACATATCGATAATTACCTTAAATGTAAATGGACTAAATGCTCCCACCAAAAGACACAGATTAGCTGAATGGATACAAAAACAAGACCCTTATATATGCTGTCTACAAAAGACCCACTTCAGACATAGGGATACATACAGACTGAAAGTAAGGGGATGGAAAAAGATATTCCATGCAAATGGAAACCAAAAGAAAGCTGGAGTAGCAAATCTCATATCAGACAAAATAGACTTTAAAATAAGGACTATTAAAAGAGACAAAGAAGGACACTACATAATGATCAAGGGATCGATCCAAGAAGAAGATATAACAATTGTAAATATTTATGCACCCAACATAGGAGCACCTCAATACATAAGGCAAATACTAACAGCCATAAAAGGGGAAATCGACAGTAACACATTCATAGTAGGGGACTTAAACAACCCACTTTCACCCATGGACAGATCATCCAAAATGAAAATAAACAAGGAAACACAAGCTTTAAATGATACATTAAACAAGATGGACTTAATTGATATTTATAGGACACTCCATCCAAAAACAACAGAATACACATTTTTCTCAAGTGCTCATGGAACATTCTCCAGGATAGATCATATCTTAGGTCACAAATCAAGCCTTGGTAAATTTAAGAAAATTGAAATTGTATCAAGTATCTTTTCTGACCACAACGCCATGAGAGTAGATATCAATTACAGGAAAAGACCTGTAAAAAATACAAACACATGGAGGCTAAACAATACACTACTGAATAATGAAGTGATCACTGAAGAAATTAAAGAGGAAATCAAAAAATACCTAGAAACAAATGACAATGGAGACACAACAACCCAAAACCTATGGGATGCAGCAAAAGCAGTTCTAAGGGGGAAGTTTATAGCAATACAGGCCCACCTTAAGAAGCAGGAAACATCTCAAATAAACAACCTAACCTTGCACCTCAAGCAATTACAGAAAAAAGAACAAAACAACCCCAAAGCTAGCAGAAGGAAAGAAATCATAAAAATCAGATCAGAAATAAATGAAAAAGAAATGAAGGAAACAATAGCAAAGATCAATAAAACTAAAAGCTGGTTCTTTGAGAAGATAAACAAAATAGATAAACCACTAGCCAGACTCATCAAGAAAAAAAGGGAGAAGACTCAAATCAATAGAATTAGAAATGAAAAAGGAGAGGTAACAACTGACACTGCAGAAATAAAAGAGATCATGAGAGATTACTACAAGCAACTCTATGCCAATAAAATGGATAATCTGGAAGAAATGGACAAATTCTTAGAAATGCACAACCTGCCAAGACTGAATCAGGAAGAAATAGAAAATATGAACAGACCAATCACAAGCACTGAAATTGAAACTGTGATTAAAAATCTTCCAACAAAGAAAAGCCCAGGACCAGATGGCTTCACAGGCGAATTCTATCAAACATTTAGAGAAGAGCTAACACCTATCCTTCTGAAATTCTTCCAAAATATACCAGAGGGAGGAACACTCCCAAACTCCTTCTACGAGGCCACCATCACCTTGATACCAAAACCAGACAAGGATGTCACAAAGAAAGAAAACTACAGGCCAATATCACTGATGAACATAGATGCAAAAATCCTCAACAAAATACTAGCAAACAG
The DNA here is from genome assembly GCF_937001465.1 of Orcinus orca. Taxonomy (NCBI): domain Eukaryota; kingdom Metazoa; phylum Chordata; class Mammalia; order Artiodactyla; family Delphinidae; genus Orcinus; species Orcinus orca. Next base: position 28,384,279 of record NC_064569.1, read on the forward strand.
AATCCAACAGCACATTAAAAGGATCATACACCATGATCAAGTGGGGTTTATTCCAGGAATGCAAGGATTCTTCAATATACACAAATCTATCAATGTGATAAACCATATTAACAAATTGAAGGAGAAAAACCATATGATCATCTCAATAGATGCAGAGAAAGCTTTTGACAAAATTCAACACCCATTTATGATAAAAACCCTGCAGAAAGTAGGCATAGAGGGAACTTTCCTCAACATAATAAAGGCCATATATGACAAACCCACAGCAAACATCATCCTCAATGGTGAAAAACTGAAAGCATTTCCACTAAGATCAGGAACAAGACAAGGTTGCCCACTCTCACCACTATTATTCAACATAGTTTTGGAAGTTTTAGCCACAGCAATCAGAGAAGAAAAGGAAATACAAGGAATCCAAATAGGAAAAGAAGAAGTAAAGCTGTCACTGTTTGCAGATGACATGATCCTATACATAGAGAACCCTAAAGATGCTACCAGAAAACTACTAGAGCTAATCAATGAATTTGGTAAAGTGGCAGGATACAAAATTAATGCACAGAAATCTCTGGCATTCCTATATACTAATGATGAAAAATCTGAAAGTGAAATCAAGAAAACACTCCCATTTACTATTGCAACAAAAAGAATAAAATATCTAGGAATAAACCTACCTAAGGAGACAAAAGACCTGTATGCAGAAAATTATAAGACACTGATGAAAGAAATTAAAGGTGATACAAATAGATGGAGAGATATACCATGTTCTTGGATTGGAAGAATCAACATTGTGAAAATGACTCTACTACCCAAAGCAATCTATAGATTCAATGCAATCCCTATCAAACTACCACTGGCATTTTTCACAGAACTAGAACAAAAAATTTTGCAATTTGTATGGAAACACAAAAGACCCCGAATAGCCAAAGCAATCTTGAGAACGAAAGGAGGAACTGGAGGAATCAGGCTCCCTGACTTCAGACTATACTACAAAGCTGCAGTTATCAAGACGGTATGGTACTGGCACAAAAACAGAAAGATAGATCAATGGAACAGTATAGAAAGCCCAGAGATAAACCCATGCACATATGGACACCTTATCTCTGATAAAGGTGGCAGTAATGTACAGTGGAGAAAGGACAGCCTCTTCAATAAGTGGTGCTGGGCAAACTGGACAGGTACATGTAAAAGTATGAGATTAGATCACTCCCTAACACCATACACAAAAATAAGCTCAAAATGGATTAAAGACCTAAATGTAAGGCCAGAAACTATCAAACTCTTAGAGGAAAACATAGGCAGAACACTCTATGACATAAATCACAGCAAGATCCTTTCTGACCCACCTCCTAGAGTAATGGAAATAAAAACAAAAATAAACAAATGGGACCTAATGAAACTTCAAAGCTTTTGCACAGCAAAGGAAACCATAAACAAGACCAAAAGACAACCCTCAGAATGGGAGAAAATATTTGCAAATGAAGCAACCGACAAAGGATTAATCTCCAAAATTTACAAGCAGCTCATGCAGCTCAATAACAAGAAAACAAACAACCCAATCCAAAAATGGGCAGAAGACCTAAATAGACATTTCTCCAAAGAAGATATACAGACTGCCAACAAACATATGAAAGAATGCTCAACATCATTAATCATTAGAGAATTGCAAATCAAAACTACAATGAGATATCACCTCACACCAGTCAGAATGGCCATCATCAAAAAATCTAGAAACAATAAATGCTGGAGAGGGTGTGGAGAAAAGGGAACACTCTTGCACTGCTGGTGGGAATGTGAATTGGTTCAGCCACTATCGAGAACAGTATGGAGGTTCCTTAAAAAACTACAAATAGAACTACCATATGACCCAGCAATCCCACTACTGGGCATATACCCTGAGAAAACCAAAATTCAAAAAGAGTCATGTACCAAAATGTTCATTGCAGCTCTATTTACAATAGCCCGGAGATGGAAACAACCTAAGTGCCCATCATCGGATGAATGGATAAAGAAGATGTGGCACATATATACAATGGAATATTACTCAGCCATAAAAAGAAACGAAATTGAGCTATTTGTAATGAGGTGGATAGACCTAGAGTCTGTCATACAGAGTGAAGTAAGTCAGAAAGAAAAAGACAAATACCGTATGCTAACACATATATATGGAATTTAAGAAAAAAAAATGTCATGAAGAACTTAGGGGTAAAGCAGGAATAAAGACGCAGACCTCCTAGAGAACAGACTTGAGGTTATGGGGAGGGGGAAGGGTGAGCTGTGACAGGGCGAGAGAGAGTCATGGGCATATACACACTAACAAACGTAGTAAGGTAGATAGCTAGTGGGAAGCAGCCGCATGGCACAGGGATATTGGCTCGGTGCTTTGTGACAGCCTGGAGGGGTGGGATAGGGAAGGTGGGAGGGAGGGAGACGCAAGAGGGAAGACATATGGGAACATATGTTTATGTATGACTGATTCACTTTGTTATAAAGCAGAAACTAACACCCCATTGTAAAGCAATTATACCCCAATAAAGATGTTTAAAAAAAAAAAAAGCTCAACATCATTAATTATTAGAAAAGTATAAATTAAAACCACAGTGAGATACCACTACACCTTTATTAGGATGGCTGAAATTAAAAGGATTTACCATACATAATATTGACAATGGTCTGGGACACATGGAACTCCCATATACTGCTGCTGGGGATATAAAATGATACAGATAACTTTGGGAAACAGTTTGGTAGTGTCTTAAAAGTTAGACATACATTGGTTAATCAAGATGGTGGAGTAGGCATACCTAGAACTACCCCTGTGAGCGCATCAAAATTATGTCTATGTGTGGAGTAATTCTCAATGAAACTAACTGGAAACTGGCAGAAAGACTCCTGTATAACTAAGGTTGTAAGAAATACCCACACAGGATTGGATAATAAAGGAAGAAAAGTGGTCAGGTTGGGACCTCTGTCCTTCAGAGAGGACTCAGAGTAAAAGGGAGAATGCATGTGTGGAGATCTGCCCTGAGGAGTGAGCTATTTAAGCCACATGTTGGGTGCCCCACTTCTGGAGTCAGACACAGGGAAGACCAGCCCCATTGGCTGGTTGGAGGGCAACTTGGACTAACAAGAGGGCTGTGGGAATCCTGAACTCTGCTCATGAGGAGCATACAAGCACTTGCTTGCTACGAAGGCTGAGAAAAGGGAAGACTGAGGACTGCTCCAGTGGCTACCTGGTTTCCTATGACTTTCTTGTGTGTGCCCAAATCTGAGCAGAGTGAGAGAGAGTTCAACTATGGGACACAGAAGTGAATTGGACCTGGCACAGTATCTGAGCACAGTGGGGGTGGCCATTGCAGATGCTTGCATGGACAGAGTTTCATGGGTGATCCCAATTTGATAGCATCCAGACAGACAGAGCCCATGCTACATACATGATGAGAGCCCACACAGGCCCTGCCTGCCCTGGAGAGCAGCTCCATGAAAGGGTGGGGGCAGTGGAGGCTAAGGGGTCATAAACTGTGGGGAACGAAGGACACTCAGACACAGTGGGTCTGGCATTGCTGGTGGTTGCACAGGCTGCACAACAGAGGCAGACCAGACCTGTGTCTGAGACCAGCCCATGACAGCTCATGCCCTGTCACAAGCCAAGAGCCCACATGGACCTCTCTTACTGCAGCATTGCTACCCTCTGGGTTAAGGGTACTGGTGCTATGATATGAAAGAGCACATACTTAAAAGGAACAGAGCCAACCCAGACTCGACAATGAGGGCTTTTGTTCCATCAACTTGGTATCCAAACCTGCCCCCGAGAGGGTGGTAATGGCCATTGAAGAGAGTGGAAACCCTCGTCACATCTAACTAGACCTAGGCGGCCAATTTCTAGCCCCACCCCCTACCAAGGTGATAGCTACAAGCATGCCCTAAGGAAAGATGTGACTTTTGTTCATGTCAAATCCAGCTCTCCCAACAAAGCCACTGAGCACCTGCAGATTGTATAGGGATGCTGCCACATATGAAAATCCCTTCAATAGTGATAAAGGTAATTGTTTTACTTATATTCAAAGAGACAGAAAAAGTTAAGCAAAATGAAAAGAGAAAGAGGAACTGCTCTCAACTGAAAGAGCAAGAGAAAATCCCTGAAAAAAAAAACTAATGAAACAAATAAACAATATTTGAATTAAAGAATTCAAAGCATTACTAACAAGAATGCTAACTGAATTAGGGAAAAGAATAGATAAGCACAGTGAGAATTTTAACAAGGAACGAAAAACAAACAAAAAAAGAATGACTCAGAACTGAAGAATACAGTAACTTAAATGAAAAACACAGTAAAAGGAATGAACAGCAGAGTAGGTGATACAGAAGAACACACAAATGATCTGGAAGTTTGAATAATGGAAATCACCCAAACAGAACAGCAAAAAGAAAAGCAAATTTAAAAAATGATAAGAGTTTAAAGGATATTTGGGATAACAGGAAGTGAACCAACATTTGCATTATAGGGCTTCTAGAAGGAATGAGAGAGAGAAGGGAATCAAAAATGTATTTAATGAAATTATGGCTGAAAACTTCCCAAACCTGAAGAAGGAAACAGATATCCAGGTACAGGAAGAACAGAGGGTCCCAAACAAGGTGAACTCAAACAGACCCACACTAATATATATCATAATTAAAATGGCAAATGATAAATATAGAGATTTCTACAGGCAGCAAGAGAAAAACAAAGAGTCATATACAAGGGAATCTCCATAAGGCTATCAGTTGATTTTTCCACAGAAAATCTGCAGGCCAGAAGAGAGTGGCATAATATATTTAAAGTGCTGACAGGGGAAAACCTGCAACTAAGGATATTCTACCAATCAAGATTATCATTTAGAATTGAAGAAAAGCTAAAGAACATCTCAGACAAGCAAAAACTAAGAGGTCATAAATACTACACTAACCCTAAAAGAAATATTAAATGGTCTTCTCTAAGTGGAAAAGAAAAGGCTATAACAAGAAGTAAATATCTATAGGAAAAGAAAATTTTCACTATGAAAGGCAAATATGTAGCAAAGGCTGAGGATTGATCACTTAAGGTAGTATGAAGTTTAAAGACAAGAAATGTAGAATCAAGTATAACTGCAATAATCAGTAAAGGGATAAACATGACAATGTAAAATCAGAAACACAAAATGTGGGGGAAGGGAGTAAAAATATAGATCTTTTGGAATGTGTTTGAATCTAAAGGACTAGGATGTTTTAAAGGATGTTTAAAACAAATAGATCTAGTTATAGGTCAACAATACATACCCCATGGTAATCACGAATCAAAAACTTACACTGTATACACAAAAGCTAGAAAGAAAGGAACACAAGCATTCTACCAAAGAAAATCATCACACCACAGAGAAGAAACATAATGAAGAAGAAATGAACAGAGAAGAACTACAAAACAAACAGAAAATAAGTAATAAAATGGCAATGAATACATACCTATCAATAATTACTTTAAATGTCAATGGACTAAAATCTCCAAACAAAAGATATAGGATGACTGATTGGGTGAAAAACAAAATCCATCTATATGTTGCTTACAAGACTCGTGAGAACTAAAGACTCACAGAGACTGAAAGGGAGAGAATGGAAAAAGACATTATGTTCAAATGGAAATGACAAGAAACTGGGATTAGCAATACTCATATCAGACAAAGTAGACTTTAAAACAAAGTCTTTAACAAAAGACAAAGAGGGGTGTTATATAATGATAAAGGGATCAATACCAGAAGAGGATATTTTACTGGTTAACATATATGGACCCAGAAAGGAGCAAATATTAGCAAACATAAAGGGAGAAATTGAAAACACTACAAGTAATAGAAGGGGATTTAACACCCCACTTACATCAATCCACAGATCATCCAGGCAGAAAATCAATAGGCAACAGGAGTCTTAGATGACACAATAGATCAGTTGGACTTAATAGATATCTATAGGACATTCCATCCAAACCAGCAGAATACACATTCTTTTCAAGTGCACAAGGAACGTTCTACAGGATTGATAACATGTTATGCCACAAAACATATCTCAACAAATTTGAGAGGACAGTAATTATATCAAGCATTTATTCTGACCACAGTGTATGAAACTAGAAATCAATCACAGGAAGGAAAATGGAAAAGCACAAATGCATGGAGACTAAACACCATGCTACTAGAAAACCAAAGGGCAAATGAAGACGCAAAGAGGAAATCAGAAAATACCTCAAAGCAAATGAAAATGGGATGCAGCAAAAGCAGTTCAAAGAGGGAAGTTTATAGCAATTACATGCCTACCTCAAACAACAAAAAAATCAAATATACAACCTAACCTTCCAACTAAAGGAATTAGGAAAAGAAGAACAATCAAAGCCCAAAGTCAGCAGAAGGAAGGAAAAAATAAAGATCAGAGAGGAATAAATAAAATAGAGACTAAAATATAACAGAAAAGATCAATGAAACCAAGAGCTGGTTATTAGAAAAGATAAACAAATTGGATAAACCTTAACCAGGCTCATCAAGAAGAAAAGAGAAGGGACCCAAACAAATAAACAAGAAATAAAAAGGAGAAATACCAGAGAGATACAAAATATCATGAAGGGAAACTATGAACAGTTATTTATTTGTTATGCCAATAAATTGCACAACCAAGAAGAAACTGACAATTTCTAGAAACATACAACCTTCCGAGACTGAATCAGGAGGAAATAGACAATCTGAACAGACTGATCACTAGTAGTGGAATTGAATTTGTAACAAAAAACTCCCAGCAAACAAAAGTTCAACACTGGTTGGCTTCACATGGGAATACAACCAAACATATAAAGAAGAGCTAATACCTATCATCAAACAATTCAAAAAAATAAAGAGGATGAAACACTCTCAAATTCTTTCTATAAGGCCACCATTACAATATTTTCTTGGATCTGTCTCCTAAGGCAAAATAAATAAAAGAAAAATTAGGGACTTCTCTGGTGGCACAGTGGTTAAGAATCTGCCTGCCAATTCAGGGGACACAGGTTCAAGCCCTGGTCCAGGAAGATCTCACATGCCATGGAGCAACTAAGCCCATGCACCAAAACTACTGAGGCTGCATGCCACAACTACTGAAACCTGTGCACCTAGAGCCTGTGCTCCACAACAAGAGAAGCCACTGCAATGAGAAACCCATGCACCACAAGGAAGAGTAGCCCCCACTCGCTACAACTAAAGAGAGCCCATGCACAGCAACACAGCCACAAATAAATAAATTTATTTTAAAAAATAATAAAAGCAAAAATAAACAAATGGGACCAATTTAAACTTAAAAGATTTTGCACATCAAAGGAATGCATTGACAAAATGAAAAGGCAACCAACTGAATGGGAGAAAATATTTGCAAATCATATAACCAACAAGTGGTTAATAGTCAACATACATTAACAGCTCGTACAACTTTATAGCAAAAAAACCCCCAAAGAACCCAATTAAGAAATGAGCAGAAGACCTGAGTAGACATTTCTTCAAAGAAGATATACAGATGGCTAACAGGTACATGAAAAATTGTAAAACATCACTAATCATCAGAGACATGCAAATCAAAAGAACCATGACGTATCACTTCACACCTGTGAATATGGCTAGCACCAAAATGTCTACAAATAACTAATGTTGGTGAGAATAGGGACAAAAGCATTCCCTAGTACACTGTTGGTGAGATTATAAATTAGTGCAGCCAGTAAGGAAAACATAGGAAGATAAGCTAAAAATAGAACTACCATATGAGCCATATTTCCACTCCTGGGAATATATTGGAAGAAAATGAAAACACTATTTCAAAGGCATACATGCACCCCAGTGTTCATAGTAGCACTAGTTATAATAGCCAAGATATGTAAGCAACCTAAGTACCCATCAACAGGTAAAGAAAATGTCACACACACACACACACACACACACACACACACACACACACACACACTGGAATATTACTTGGCCATGAAAAAGAATGAAATTCTGCCATTTGCAACAATGTGGATGGACCTAGAGAGTATTATGCTTAGTGAGATAATTCAGAGAAAGAGAATACTGTATGTTATCACTTGTATGTGGAATCTACAAAATAAAACAAACAAATGCATATAACAAAACAGAAAGAGACTCACAGATATAGAAAACAAACAAGTAGATACAAGTGGGGATGGGGTGGGGGTGGGGTGGGGTGGGGAGGAGCAAGATAGGGGCATGGGATTAAGGGATACAAACTATTGTGTATAAAATAGATAAGCAACAAGGATGTATTGTATAGCAAAGGGAAATATAGCCATTATCTTCTAAGAATTTTAAGGGGAGTATAATCTATATACCATTGAATCAGTATGCTGTACACCTGAAACTAATATAATTATGTGAATCAATTATATTTCAATTTAAAAATATTAATAAGATAGTAAAATACTGAAAAAACAATTTGACCATCAATTTTTTTTAAAGTTAAACATACTCTTACCATATACCATTCTACTACTAGGTATATTCCCATGATATAAACAGCACATATCCATACAAAGATGTATATGTGATGTTCATAGCAACTTTATTTGTAATAGCCCAAAATCAGAAACAAAAGATGAATGAATAAACAAATTATCGTATATCCATACAGTGGGATACTTACTAGCCAACAACAACAACAAAAAATATGAACAAACCCACCTTGTTTTCCATTTTAGATGTCACTGAAGAGTTCCTCTATACCCACAAGACTTATTTTCACTCTAGGAAGGATAATTTTCAGTGGTTCCATTAAACATGCAATTCTGACACAAGTATTTCTTTAATTTTCCTGGTTCACTTATAGTACTGTTTTCTGAACAACAGGACTTGTATTGTATTGCCATATCAGTTACAATAGAAGTTTTATTACAGAAAATTATGGTAGAGTAACTATTATAATTCTGAAGTTTTTATTTCAAGTTGCTTATAGGATGGAAATTCTTTCTTCCCAGTAGTTTTTACTTTAATATTGCTTTGGACTTGGGTGTTTGTTTTCTTTAAATTTTGGTCTATTTAAGATTTTGTCCAATGACAGAATGTTTTCTTTTGCTCTAGTTCATATTGTGGCTGAGAAGTTACCAAAGGTATTTGTTTGTTTGTTAGCCTGTGGTGCACACAATAAAAGCAATGAATTATTGATACAGGCAACAACTCGAATAAGTCTCAAAATAATTATGCTTAGTGAAAGAAGCCAGAACAAAAGATTACATACTGCATGATTCTCTTTATATATAATTTTAGAAAACATAAACTAGCCCACAGTGAAATACAGCAAATCACTGGTTGCCTAGGAACCGGGAGATGGGTTGGGAATAAGGACAGACAAGGAGAGAATTCAAAGGGGCACAAAAATATTTTGACAGGAGATGGGTATGTTCATAATCTTGATTGTGGTCATGGCTTCATGGTTGTATATAAATGTCAAAACATATCAAATTGAACACTTTAATTATGTGTAGTTTATTGTATGTCAAAAATACTTCAATAAAGCTGCTTTAAAAATGCACATACCATTTGCACTGGCAGTTCCAATTCAGAAATCCATTCTATTCTACAGCAATATTTGCAAGTGTGTGAAATTATATTTTCCCAAGGTAATTTATTGCACCATAGTTAATAATACCAAAAGACTGAAAACAAATTAAATGTTCATCAGTAAGGAACTTGATAAATCATGTTTCACAATTGAATATTAGGTAGGCATAATAAAGAATAAGTTCATTTTCTACTAGTATGGAATAATCTGTAATATATCAAGTAATAAAAAACAGATGCAGAACAGTGTATATCATGCTAACTTTTGTATTTAAAAAATTAAAACTATATTTGCATGTACATATATTTTTATATTTAAAAAAAATCTGTGGAAGGATCCACATAAAATTGATACTAGTCATTTGTCTCTAGCACAGAAAGTAGATGATTTGGAAACAAAAGCATGAGAGACTTTTCACCATATACTCTCTGGGCTTTCCTTGAATTCTGCTCATTACTTTTTCAGATCCACCTTGATATAATGCCCAATCTAGCCATTACATTTTATTCCCTTTAAAATTATTTTACTTCTTGTTATATTGCATACCATTACTAATATGCAAAGGGCTGAAGATTAGCAGAACTTTGATTAACATTGCTTTAAAAAATATTTGCGATACTTTTCCTGTGCACTTTCACCTAGTTAAGCAAATCTTTTGATGTAAATAGCCTCTAGCTAAATAAAATAGTAGCAGACCCAAGAGGATAAATGACATCATCAATAACAGAGAGACAACAAGAAGATTTAGGCTAGGGGCTTCCCTGGTGGCGCAGTGGTTGAGAGTCCGCCTGCCGATGCAGGGGACACGGGTTCGTGCCCCGGTCCCGGAAGATCCCACATGCCACGGAGCGGCTAGGCCCATGAGCCATGGTCACTGAGCCTGTGCGTCCGGAGCAACGGGAGAGGCCACAACAGTGAGAGGCCCATGTACTGCAAAAAAACAAAACAAACAAAAACAAACAAAAAAACACAAAACTCAGTAAAATGGAGGAAGATTTCATGGCACCAGAAAATTACATCCTCCAAAACTTAGATATAATGACTATTATTGGACCTTGTCACTCAATTAAAGGAAGACAGCTTTTAGCCCCAAATCTTTCTTATGATATACACATTTATCTGAAACTTTTAATTCTTTATTTAAATATTTAATAAATGTTTCTTAGATCTTTGGGGAAATATTCAAGCAAATTGATTGTACCAACTATTATACATTTCCACTCTTGGCTGGCATCCTTTCCAACTCCACTGACCACAAAAGCAAGTTGCTTGGAGGTTTGTGTTCACTAACTTTGCTTCTAGCAATTCCCTTCTTTCTGCATCCTTCTGTTTCTTTTTCATAAATTATTAGTGTCCCTCTATGCCACAGGAATTTAAAAAGCCCGTATGAAACTCTGTTATTTGGGGTGTAGTAGTATCTCTCCAGAGGAGACTCTATTATTCCTACTTATTCTATCTTGTATATATAGAATTGCAAAGCCTTATGTATCTCTATTAGGACATTTTAAAATTAATACAAGTAAACTCATGCTTATCTCAACAATGTCTACAGACATAAAACAAAAATTAACATTCAATTTGTATAGTAATTGATTCCATGTATATTTAAAATGGCTTACCTTTAACAGGGGCCATTAAAAACATTTTCCACTAAATCTTAGTTTTCTGTTTATGGTGGCAGTAGTGGTAGTGTTGGTGTGCTTGTTTTGAGAAGCATTTCTAGTACAGTTCATTATATTAGCTGGGCAGTTAATTGTTCTAATTACTAAGATTGACAACTACATTGGGTTTATAAAATTTTTAACAATTCTTGTATATTTTCCTTCTTGAGAAAAGTACTAACATTTAAAGAATTACAGATTGGAAGGACACAATTTTCTTATTCTCTTCAAAGGACTTCATACTGCCACTTTGTTTGTATAATAGCTATAGCCCCAAATAGTAAGATATTAGGTAATCGCAATAGTGGGAATGTTAGATACTTCTCCATTGTGAATCCCTTTTCAAAACCTGCTTTTTTTTTCACTCAAGTGGTGTCTCCATGACTCCAGCATCTGCAAGTAAATGCTTAATTTCCAGATGGTTAACAACCATGTAAAATTCCACATAGATAGATTCATTCAAGGAAGCAAACAGTTGTATGTTTTCCAATGCACATAGTCAAACCAGTGGGGGAAAATTTTGTTTTTAAGCATTTAGAAGTTCAAATGAGCCTTCTTCCTATTCTTTAAAACTGAACTGTATCCTGTCCTTCAATTATTGCAAGAATGAAACATGTCTTCACCTAAAACAAAATGGATGACAAAAAAAATAATGAAGCCAGTTTTCAAGAGACTGTGCCTGTCTATCAGTCAGCTGAAAGTCACCCAAAGCATCTGATTGCTAAGCCCAGGACTTGGCACACAATTATTTATGGTAAATATATTGAATGAATTACAAATGAGAGGTCATTTTTTGTTGTGGAAAAAAACTAGGAAGCAATATATTTTAATCCAGAGAGTTTTCAAAATCTAGAATTTTAATCATAAAGGTGTGTTTCCCTTCGTACATGTGTATTATAGGCTACTGAGTGGCATTTTATTTCTTTTTTTTATAAATTTACTTATTTATTTATTTTTGTCTGTGTTGGGTCTTTGTTGCTGCATGTGGGCTTTCTCTAGTTGCGGTGAGTGGGGGCTACATTTCATTGAGGTGCACAGGCTTCTCATTGTAGTGGCTTCTCTTGTTGTGGAGCACAGGCTTTAGGCACATGGACTTCAGTAGTTGTGGCACGTGGGCTCAGTAGTTGTGGATTGCAGGCTCTAGAGTGCAGGCTCAGTAGTTGTGGCACAGAGGCTTTGTTGCTCAGTAGCATGTGGGATCTTCCCCGACCAGGGCTCGAACCCATGTCCCCTGCATTGGTGGGAGGATTCTTAACCACTGTGCCGCCAGGGAAGTCCCTAAATGGCATTTTAGAATGTACACATTAAGCAATTCAGAGTCTTGAGTGAAATTTACTATATCAAAACATTCCTTAGGCGATGAAATCCAAAGCTGAAGTACACTAAATAATGTTAATAATTAACATCATTTAATCTTCACCAAAACCTTGTGAAGTAGGTATTTAAAATAAGTATTACTTATTCCTTTTTTCAGGTAAGAAAGTTGAGACTTAGAGGGGCTCGGTAACTTACCTAGATCATATATCTAAAGTAGCAGATGGCATCAATCAAATAACTCCAAAGTTTGGATTCTTCTCACTGTAGCACATTATATTCCCTTCCCCCATAGTTAATCGGTTCCTCCTCTGAACTCCCATAACATCGTTGCTCATAATCATTTAGCTCTGCTGATGCTGCATGTTTTGTGTGTCATGTTATCTGTTTACTATTCTGTTCATTTCCATGCTCATTTTTATTGTGCTTTGTCATATTCTTTTGCCTTTGCTCTGTTTACATTTTTCTGACTTTAATGCTTAGTTTATTATTTATCTTTTTTTGTATTATAATAAATTATTTAAAACTATACATTTCCCTTTAGCACTGCTTTAGCTGCATCCCACAAGTTTGGGTATATAGTACTTTTATAAATTATATAAATATTTTATAAACATCATTTTCAATTCATCTATAATCAGTTGATTATTTAGGAGCCTATCTTTGTTTTTCCAAAGAGTTTTTCTTTTAACCTTTTTAGTATTGATTAATAATTTAATTGCCGTGTTGTCAGGTGACATGGATTATATGATAACAGTTTAGAATTTATAAAGACTTCTTTTATGAAGGGGTTTATCATTTCAAGGGGTTGTCCATAACTCTTTGAACATTATCATAAGAGCCCTTGATAGAACATTTAGTCTGTATCCCACCTTGGACCATAAGGATAAATTAATGAGTCTTCTCCCAAGGATTATTTCTATAACTCAGTTGAAAATTCTTTAATATATCTGCCTTGGTGGAAAGGGAGATTCAATAAATAGGAAAAACAACAACATCAAAGCTAGAGGTTATGTCTGTGCAGAATGTAGATTTCAGTTCAAATATGTAACATGTTATTGCTTTATAAATTAAATCAACAGATATTGAAAGTCTGATTTGAGGTTTATGATGCAATGTAATACCTCCTTTTAGAACAGAAAAAAAGGCACTAAAACCAACAAATGAACAAACAAAAATTGGCCACTCCCAAGAGGTTTTGCTTTGTCAAGATATATTCCCATTTTTCAGGCTCTGACTCATGCTTGTTGCATAATGGGAATATGCCCCGATCAAACTGTCTGATGAGCAGATGGCACATGCCTACCTGCTAGTGAGCATAAATAATGAGTAACCACATTATCTGCCAATGCCTTTTCTTCCTGCTATTGTGAACAGCTGTGACTGATCTGATTCAGCTTTTTAAATTACTTTTGTTTTCCTAAAGCTATTTTCCCCTTTCTTCTGCTTAAAATCTACTTAAGTCAAATAGAAATAAGATTGTTTTTAAAAATAATTAATACTTATCCTTCTTTTATGTTTCCCCAAACTCTATAGTAAAACTATTCCATATGATAAGATTAAGTTAATTGAATCAAGTTAATTTTAAATTCTAAAGAAGAGTTAAATCTCTAATGTGATCATGTAAATTGACAAATTAATTGCAGAAAAATTGACTGAATTTCTTTTTGTAGGTTATTTAGAATAGAACAGAAATTTGATAGCCAAGTACGCTAAGAAAGAATGGACTTCAATGGGCCAATGAATCCTATAAAATTATGTACAAAATATTGTTTTGGGCAGTGATTTTTCTAAGGAGAGGTATACTTTTATTATTAAATTCTCTAGGACAAAGAGAACATAAACTAAAAAATAATTGATATAGCAATAGACATATTTTCTTTAAATTACTGTAAATCCTTATATCAACATAAATAACTTGGACACTTTCTCTTCCACACTTCTAGTACTTCTTTAAAATATTACTTTTCATTAACTTTCACTAAATGATTTTATTTTAGAACCAAGTAAATTTAAAGAAACATGAAGTATTTAGCATTTTCCAACTTTGGGTAATTCTTACTGATGTCTCCTGTAACAAATACACAGTAGTTTAACCTTTTTAAATTGGTGTTAAATTTAGCTATCTCTACATTTCTAAGCACACAACATTTAATTAAATGTTTTATTTTCCAGTTTTATTTAAATAGTTTTCTTGTTTTTTGCTCTCTCACAGTGAGCCAAAATCTTGATTAAAAATAAGTTTTTATAAACCACACTTAGGACAAAAAACAAAAAACTGAGAAGACCTCCAACAGGAAATCCAAAAAAATAGCATACAAGAAAATTTATATTTAAGGTAGAAAAAAAGCCAATCGCATTTTAGGGAAGTAAGTTTGAGTACCCCTAAATGATAATTTTCTTAATGTTATTGGAGATATGTTCTTTGTAGGTTTAATCTAGATATGGGAGGGAAATTTCAAAGCTCAAATTCAAAGGAAGAATGCAATCAGGAAAAAATGAAGAAATCCCTGCTGTCAGAACAATTGACAAAACCTCTCCCTGGCCTCACATAACTTTCTCTCTCAGAGGAAAGCTTTAACTTAACTTGACAGATCTTATGTCACGTTATTTAATTCGAAGCAACCAAAGCAGCCTTTGGTTGATTCCAGCAGGAAATTAATTAACTTGTTCGATATCGAGTAATTTCCAGAATCACTAAGAGTACAAGAGAACCAGTCTCAAAGGCAATGAAGTTAGAAACAATGCCCATAAACCATTTCTACCAATAAATATTAGATGTTGTCCTTGTAGTGTTGCTATTACTAAGACAGGCTAATCAATACTGCCCCTGGTACTGCTCGATTATTGTTCCTGGAAAATTGATCTGCATGCAGCACCATAGTCAAACTTGCCACCTTTGCTAACATTATCAGCAGTTCTTCCACCTCTATTGCTACATCTTCACCATTGCTACCACCACCTATACCACTTACACCATTGCCACCACTAGCAAGGAGAGAATATTTGTCTTTTTCTTGGAGAAACTGGGTCAAGAGAAAGACCTCATTTTCTAGATGAAAGGGAGGCTGGGAAAATGAGTATTCATTATTCAGAAATGAGCTATGTTTCCCACCAAAACTCACAAAATGAGAATAATACAAATATAGAAAGGAATAACAGCACTGAGCAGTCAAAAAATATTCAATGAGGTTCTTCTCCTACTAAAACTTCTAAATATGTATTTGGACACATACATCTATATGTATAATTACATATAGTACAAAACAACTATGCCTTGCACATCAAATACACACTCATTACCACCACAAAGACTTATTAGTTATCACATCCTGTTTCAAGATCTCTAGAGGATGCCCATGCCTTTTCTTTTTCCAAAATAATTCTGTCTCAATAATCTTTAAAATATAGACTAACATATAATGAGAGATACAGAGAGAGAGAGAAAAAGAAAGAAAAATGGTAATTAGTTTGTAGTGTGTGTGTGTGTGTGTGTGTACATGTAATCCTGCAAGAAGAACAATATGAGTATACCCTTCTTTGTATCTACAACTGGTTATAAGGCTATAGTTGGTATTTATGACCTCCATATCTCATTAACCATCCCATTTACTGATTCCCTATCCTTCAGCTAATACCTAATCTGGCCTGGGTTCTTTGCCTAAGTTTTTTATCTTAACCACACCCTGGAAGTCCTTCCTCTATGGTATTGCTTTTTATTCCATTTAATGAACATGCATGTATCAGAGACCTTCTGGCATCTATCTACTACTCCTTTCTGTCTCCTTTGTGTAGTAGTAAATCTCTTTCCTTTTGAGAGGCTAAATTATCCAAGCCAGTTGAGTATTTTTACCTCTTATTAAGTGGCAATATGAGCCTAAAATTGCCAGGCAGAAATCTCAGTTCAATGGAACTGTTATAGTATCTCCATGAAAGAATTTTCCTGGATATATTCAAACCTGTGAACAAGAATGCAGTGTTGTATACATAAGAAGCAAATACCATGAATATGAAAGAAAATGCATCATTCAATGAATTCAGAGCATTAAAGCCATCCTATAAGAGAGCACTACAACATCATAAGAATTTGACTCCCAGCCGTAACTGAGTTTTCTCAGTTTTATAAGACAAACTGCTTCTCAGTGTTAAAGTATATGGTAAACCCAGGAAATCCCATGCAAATCAGCTCATTGCACCACAAATATGTATCTTATGAATATTGATTGACTGAATAGCCTCAAAAAGCAAGATAATATCATCCATCCCGCTGGTAGACACAGACCCTAATTCAACAGAACAATTACTGTGTTGACTAGTTGAAAGAATTGCCTTAAGTGCTAACACAGCCGAACCTTAATTACTGTCATGGAATACCATATAACATGCTTCTATCCAAGGAATGTATCTTCATTATTATGAAGTAGAGGCTAGAGACACAGGGACAGGAATCAAACCTGAATGAATTCAAACTTTTGGATCTTGGACTTATGTTCTCATGATGCTATATAAGCCCCAAGAAAATTAAATGCTTACCTAGGGAGAGAGGACAGGAGGAGAATACAAAACATTGATTGAGCTTACCCTAAAGGGTAAACTCAAGAATAGTCTTCCACTACTGGCTAGAATAGGGACTTAAGACTGTGAGTAAGCTCAGTTTGAGGGAGATATGAGTCTCATAGAGTGAGAAATCTGTCCCTTATCTGCATTAGCAGTTTAGAATGATACCTTCTTAACAAACCTCCTCCAATCATGCTCTTATATATTTAGTCAGTTGCAAATGCCAAATTTAAATGATCATCAATTAAAACTCCCCCTGTATGTGCAAAGGCAATATTAAACTCTCACTAGACTGAATTAATTTCTGGAGGCAAGGGACCCAGTCTTATTCACTTCTCTATTTCCTCTCAGCACCTTTGATAGTAAACTTAGCTCAGAAATAAATACTAAACAGTGCTTAATGAATGAATAAATAAATTAAGGAAGAAACACATTAGCAGATTGAGTCTGTTAGTTGTGCAATGTCAACAGTAATGAACTGTTCCATTTTCCCCATTATTTTACACACAAACCCTTAATCTGAAAAAATTAAGCTGACTACAATTAAGAACATTTCTAAAATTAAACTAGAAGTCAGTAGACTCCCTTTCTCCTCAGTTTCTAAGTTACTCATTGTTCTAAGTCAGGAATTTAGACCAGAAAATGTAACCCTATCAGCCACTTGGCAGAAAAAGCTAATATCACAAGACAAGTGTTCTGAAATGGTACCCAAGTGACCCATAAATTCTGAAGCCAGGGACCACTCGCTTCATGTCTTCCTTACTTCCTACTTTGATTTTTGGTATTAAGTATCACTGTGTAACTATGCCTAAAATTAGATAGAAAGGGCCTTGTTCCAAGACTTGCTTTTCTTGCAATATGGTGACTTGAAAAGTTTTATTCACTGTGCCCTTTTACGCAGTTTCTACCAAGTAATTGTAGGAAATAACACAGGACATTTTCTCTAGCTGAAAAGCAGGAAATGTTAACACAGAGGGTTTGCATGGAGAATATGTCTTTAGAAAAATATATTTCCTATTATATTTCATGTTATGACACTTGCTCTAGAGGACCCCATGCAATTGACTCAAGGAATTTAACAAATAAGGAGGAAATTGAGCTAAACTTAATTTTTAAGTCAAAACATGAACATGTGTTTCTATTGCAATGCACTAAACAGGAGTTAGAGAAATATTGTGTAAGTGCCATAGGGGTAGCTGTTGATGATGAGGTATCATAAAAAATAATAGACTCAAAATACTGAGTCCTCACCTACCTTAAGACACAAAGGTGTTTTCCCCCCAGAGCCCATAAGCAACTACAATTCTCCAGAATAAGTAGACACAGAACATTTAAGAATACAAGAAGTTGGTCTTTAAAGCATTGCATTTTTCTAGGTTTCAATGGTATAAATGAACTCAAGTACCACAGGATGTAAATATCAATCACTCCTCCACAACCTCTCTCTTTGTTTCCATTGGAAGTCATTAATTAACACATCTTAGAGAACTTTCATGACTCAGAATCTAAGGAGAGTCCCCAAAACTATTATTTGGTGGAAGGGCTAGGAAAATCGAACAATTGTCATAGCAAGAAGAATTAGTAATCCATCCATTTACAGGAAAAAAATCTAAACAAGTAATAAATTTGTCTTGCCATTACAACATTATAAATTTATGACAAAAATCAGCCTATAATATTAGCAGAAAAAGTATTACTTCTTTAATCATGAAATTACCAATTTCGAAAAGTATTTCTAAGGTATTATAGATAAGTTCAAGTATGGGAATATATACATGAAACCAAAAACCCTAATATTTGTCTTTGTAACAGGATCTTGAGGAAAAGATCAAAGCTGGAGACCTATATTTAGGAAACTTCTGCCTAAAACTTGTAGGCAATTTTTTTACAAATATTAGCTATTAGATTACCTTCAGTGCAAGTTCAATATCTATCTCTACTCTCCTTTGGTTTGTACCATTTCCTTCACCTGAATTGCCTATGTCCATCTATCAAAATCCTATCATTGTTTTATCTCCCACCTCAAATGCAACTTCCTCCATATCTTCCCCAGTGTCTAATATAGAACTAGACACAAACACATCTTTTAAATGTACTCTCAGCTCTTCCAACACTATATTTTTACATCTTACATAATAATTATCATGCATTCTTTCAAGACAATCCCCTTGCAGTTTCCTCATCATGAATCTCTTCGGTTCTTCAGATACTTCTTTTTCCTCTTGTCTCTCTTCATCCTTTCTCTGGGCCTCCAATTCCATCAGGTCTTCATTAGTAAGCTCCTCGTGCTGCACAGCAAGGAGTTCAATGAAATCGTCCTCACAGATCTAGCTCCAGCTTCTAGCTGAGGGTCTCTAAGTTGCTGAAGACCTCTTTGTACTCTCTCTTCATCCACCTTCTCAAATCCATGAAAATTGTGAACAAACTGCAAGCAAAAGTTCTTCCAAACCCCATTCATGGTGATGGCCATAACCTCATGCCAAGAAAAGTCAATGTTTCTTATGGCATTATAGATGTTATAGTTCTTCCAAAATTGTTGCAAGGTTGTTCCTGACTCATCACTCACCTTTACTGTCTGACAAAAAGTGTGATGTAAATAATATTTCTTGAAAGTTCCTATAACTCCCTGGCTCATAGGTTGGATGAGTGACTTAGTATTCGGTGACATTGAGATGAAAGTCATCCATGAATGGAGGGTTACCCGGAACACTGTCAAGCAGCAAAAGAATGTTGAATAGGATGTCCTTCTTGAAGCAATATTTCTTTACCTCCAAGAGAGAGTAGTGGAAAAACCAGTCCTAGAAAATGGCCTGTGTAACCCAGGCTTTGGGGTTACTCTTCCACACAAAGGAAGAGAGCTCTTGGCTATGTTTTTAAGGGCTCTTGGGTTCTCTGAATGAAAAACTAAGAGAAGCTTCAGCTTCATATCGCCAGATGCATTGCCACCAAACAACAGAGTTAGCCTATCCTTTGCTGCTTTATAGCCTGGCATCAACGTTTCCTCCTTACTGACGTAACTTCGGTCTGGCATCCTCTTCCTGTACAGTCCTGTCTCACCCACATTAAAAAACCTTGTTGGGTAATATGTGCCTTCATCAATAATTTCTCGAAGGGTTTCAGGAAATTCCCAGGCAGCTACCATATCTGCACTTGCTGCCTCGCCACTTACTATTACATTGTGAAGGTTGGCTCTACCTTGAACCGATGAAACCAGCCATGGCTGGCATTAAAAGATGTACCCTCTGATTCTTCACCATGTTTCTTCTTCAAGTCTTCATAAAGCCTTTTAACTTTCTCTTGAATCAGCATTATGCTGAGGGGGACTCGATGCTGATGCTGATCCTGCATCCACACACTGAGAAGTTTCTCCATTTCCTCCATCACTTTTCCACACTTCTTCGATATTATTGTCAACATCACTTGCACAGCAGACTTCACATGTTCCATGATCTTGTCCTTATTATTTAGAATCATGCTGATGGTTGAACTATTTATGTTATAAGAATGAGCAACGTCTACTGTGTGTTCACCTCGCTCCACTCTTTCAATTATTTTCATTTTTGTTTCCATTGTTATTGCTTGGCACTTCTCAGCAGTACCAGCTACATCACTGCTGCTTTTACACCCGTTCTGGACATCCTAGGCTTGAAATAAAGATACTGTACTAATGTACTCTATACAGTACTCTACAGTAAAGTACACAAAAGCACAACCACTTGTAGAGGATGCACACACATGACAATGTATGCCAGACACGTGAACTAACTTACATAATTGAACATACGAATGCATGTTCCTAGATTTGAAAGTTAACAACTTGAAGATTCGAAAGCAGGGGACTTACTGTAATAACTTATAGCAATTCCAACTCAAGATGTCTAAAGGAAGATTTACCAGCATGATAAAAATCCTAATTCCTTGAGCATTTACTACATTATTGAGTAAGTGTAATGTAAGACTAACTTAATTCTTACACAACACATGAGGTGGGTATTATTAGCTGCAATTTCTGAAAGGCACTGAAATTTAGCAAGGTTGATAATATAACTTGCCTTACTGTGTGAAGTTTGTAAGTTGTGAAGCCAGCTATCAAACCAAGCCTATATCTTTGAATCTCATTCTCTTAAAGGAATGCATTACATTTTCTTGAAAACCACTTACTCAAAGTAATTTTTGTAAGCCACAGTTATTACTCCCCATTGATTGTAGAATACAGTCCAAAATGTCTTAGCATTACATATAAAGCATTTTTTTTAACTCTCTGGCCTACTGTATCATAACCACACCCCTTTAACAATTTTATATCAGCCATACTAAACAATGTACATTTTCATACTAGCCCTGAGTTTTTCTCATTTAATCACTCTTTCTGCTATACTCCTTGTCTTATCTAGCTAATTCTCACCTGTATGTCAGATTTCACCTTAGAAATCACACTTATTTAAAAATATGAAGATATTAAAAAAAAGAGTTGTAAAAATTTCGGGAAAATCAACATTGTGAAATCACTGAATTCAGTCAACAATATAAATAACATCTGGGGGGTGGGGAAGAATGAGCAGAATACTACTTTAAAACACATTAAGTTAAAAATAATGTACTGAAAGAAAATTATATCCATAACACATTAATGGAATTTCAGGAAAATGAGTTTGTGGAAATGTAAAAAGTGATTGTTAAAATATTAAAAATTTAGGGTTTCCCTGGTGGCGCAGTGGTTGAGAGTCAGTCTGCCGATGCAGGGGACACGGGTTCGTGCCCTGGTCTGGGAAGATCCCACGTGCCACGGAGCAGCTGGGCCCGTGAGCCATGGCCGCTGAGCCTGCGCGTCCGGAGCCTGTGCTCCTCAACAGGAGAGGCCACACAGTGGCCTCGTACCACAAAAAAGAAAATTAAAAATTTAGCAAATGGACATAATAGCAGTATAAATGTAGCTAAAGATTACATTATTAACTACAAGGTAAAGGTATTCCCTCAGAGTGAAGTTTAAAACATAACTTCAGTTTTGTTATACCATTTAAAAAGTAACAAATATCTTGTATTATTTTATATACAGTTAGTTTACATTTAACCATTGTCTTTTAGTGTTTTCTTTAGTTTCTTTAGTGGATCAGGAAACAAAACAGGCATATATTTTAGTTATTTGATAAACCTCTTAGGTCTGTTTTATTCTCAAGTCTTCTCTTCCCTATTTTTCCTTGTGATTTTTTTTCTGGAGAGGTGTTATTGTGTTTTAAAGAACTGTGTTGTTTGTCCTGAAGAGTTTATTACAGTCATTATTTTGCTGAGTACATCTCTGCTTTGCCTATTAACATAATCTTCTATCCCCTGTATTTCTTAGAAATTGGTAGTTAGATTAGTGGCTCATTCCCTCATTAAATATTTGGTTACTCTGAGGTACAGTTTGTATAAGAAAGGCATGATAACATTTTTCCCTTTGTCGGCTTCTAAACAATGATTTCCTTAGTAATCTCAAAGTTAACAAATGATTTTTTGGTACTATTATGAACATATAGATTTAAACATATTCTTGTTTAAAGCCATTTGAAGATACTACTTTGTTGGTAACAACTTTTTCTCATCTTTGGTCTATGAGACTATTCAACATGGCTCCTGAGTGCTTTTTTGACATGACTCTGATAGCTTCTTGCTTTGTGGTATGAAAAGATGTTTTAGGTTCATCTTATACATTTCCTTGTTCCAGAACTAGAATAAACATGATAAAAACTATCTAAAAGCTCTGGGAATAAAACTATCGAATTTGACTGAAAAGTGCAAAAGGAGCCTCAACTAAATAGATATATTTTACTTTTGCCAATAAATTAAAACCAAATTTATGAAATTACTGTGTAAATTCAAAGCAATTATGTAATATGCCAGCAGGAACTTGGAATTCTAAAGTTTAAAAGAACAGGAAATGTGCATTAATAGCCAAATCTTTGGAAAATTGTTCAAAAAATGTATCTTATACATATGATTGTATTATATATTACAAATTATATATATTTGATATGTACCAATAATATATGTTAAAATATATGAAAGTATTTACTAATTAAATGCAAACAAAAATATCACTGTTTTACCAGAAGAATTAGTAAAAAGGAAAAAAATGTTTTAATGGAAATACAGCTTTATGATAAAATTGAAAATTCAAATCAATGGGAAAAGCATAGTTTATCTAATTTATCTATTAAATGCTCCTAATGGAATTAACAATCAAGTTGGAATAAATAATCCCTACCTCACACCATATTCAAAAAAATTTCAAATGGATTACAAGTCAAAATATATAAAACAAGTGTATAACACTACTAGAAGAAAACATTTTAAAAATCAAAGTATACATATACATTTTCTTAATGCTGATGTTTGGGGGGCTTTCCTAGCAAGAAACAATATTATATACACTAGAAAGTTACACAAAAATCAAAACTTTTCTATGTCAATGGATTTTATAATCAAAATTAAAGACAAGCAAATGACTGAAAGATAATATCTGAAATTAATATAATAGAAAAAATAATATCAGTTGTATATTGTCTACAAAAAAATTTATTTTAAATATAAAAGAATAGAGAAGGGGCTTCCCTGGTGGCGCAGTGGTTGAGAATCTGCCTGCCGATGCAGGGGACATGGGTTTGTGCCCCGGTCCGGGAAGATCCCACATGCCGTGGACGGCTAGGCCTGTGAGCCATGGCCACTGAACCTGCATGTCTGGAGCCTGTGTTCTGCAACGGAGGGGCCACAATAGTGAGAGGCCCGTGTACCGCAAAAAAAAAAAAAAAAAAAAAAAAAAAAGAATAGAGAGAACAAATTACAAAATAAATAGATATGGTCCATAAATCTGTAAATGACATTTAGACTATCTAGGAAGTAGAGAAATAAATGAGTTACTATCTTTTATACATAAAATTGAATTAAATTCAGTGGGTTGATAATAACTATTATCACCATGAATATGGGGAAATGGGGCCTGAAACTCACTGCCAGTGAGACAGTAATTTGTATAGCCTTTTTGAGAGAAATATAGTAGTACTGAATACAACTTTAGAGAAAATCATTGACTGAATAATCCCACGTTGGGGAATTTATCCTATAGATATAGGCATGTAACCTACATGCAACAAAGTTACATGTACAGCATATGTACCATAATACTGTTTGTCATACAAACACTGAAAACAACTTAAATATCTGACAGTAAGGGAATAACTAAATTATAGTGCATCCATACTATTTATTAAAATATGTGGTTAAATAGAGCAAGGAAATCTATAGCAGCTTGCAGAGAATTATATGCTAATCATTACTGTTAAGGAGAAAAAGCAAGCCACTGGAAAAATATATAGAATGCTCCCAGTTAAGTACTTTTTTAAAATGTATATATGTGTGAATACTCATATAGATATAAACCCATAGAAAAATCTGAATGGATACACACTAAACTGTATACAATGGATATTTCCAAGGAGAATAGTTTATGGAGAAGTAGGATTTCCTTTTTAGCTCTTTATACTTACCGAGTTTTTTCTTCACAAGTAGTATGCATCTTGAGTAATTAGAAAAAGAAATATTTCCTCATGATAAAATTGCTTTGAGATGAAGTTTTCAATTATTTTACAGCTTCAGTTTGGCTAGGACTGAAGGAAAAAGAAGATGTATGCTTTATGATTTATAGTAATCAAACATTATCTGGATGCCCAAAAGTAATTATTTACTGAAAATTAGAAAGTAAAAGAAATAGAGTATGTTATATGACCTCATAAGATTCTGCACTCTGCACCCATATTTACTCTGAAAGAGATCTGCATCCACATCAGATTCTTTTGAGAGTCCAAGGAAAAGAAAATATCTTTTTTCCAAGGAGAAAAATACAAAGGGACACACACACACACACACACACACACACACACACAGATATTTCTTGCTGAGATATGAGTTCAATGATCTCCATTCTAGAAACTGCTAGTATGGAAATTACTGTGCCTTGGACAAGTCACTTAATTTCTCCTAGCTTCCATTTTCTCAATAGTAAGATAAACAAAGAGAGGCAGAGAGAGAGATAAAAGAAGGAGAAGGAGGAGGAGAGGGAGGAGGAAAAAGAAGAGAAAGAAAAGGAGGAAGAAAAAGAATTGCTTTTTTCCCTTAGAGATTTTTTTTTAATTTGGAGTTTATTACAAAATTTTAAAATATAAAATACATGAAGAATAGTATAATAAAACCCCATGTACCCATCACCTGTCTTATGTATTTACCTACTCAAAGCCAATTTTGTTTCATTAATATCTAATTCCCTTCCAATCTTCCTCTAGATTATTTTGAAGCAGATCCCAGACATCATACCATTGCATCTATAAATACTTCAGCATGTAGACTTAAATGATGAATCAAGTATAAAATCATAATCACAAAACCAACATCTCACCTAAAAAGTTAATCACATCTCTCATTATTATTAAATACCCAATCAGAGTTCACATTTCCCTGACAATTTTGTTTTTCACAATTTTTTATGTTTATTTGATTGAATCAGATCAAAATAAAGATCACAGATGGCAATTTTTTGGTATATCTATTAAATTTATTTTAACATAGATTCCCTTCCCTCAATCATCCTCCTCCCACACTTGCAATTTATTTATGGTAGAAACTATGTTGTTTGTCTTATAAGTTTACCACAGTCTGAATTTTATTGATGACATGTCTGTTGTGTCAATTACTAAGCTTCTCTGTTCCTTATATTTCCTGTAAATTGATGGTTAGACCTAAAGGCTTGATAAGATTCAGATTCAATTGTTTGGAAAAATTACTATATACATGGTATTATTTGCTGCTATCAGGAGCTACATAGTTTCTTGTTGTCTACCTTGTGATCTGAGTCTCCATTCAGGTTCACTGCCTAGACTCTTAGACATGTACAGTCCTGAAAAAATTTAAGGTTTTATGTTGTAAAATTTGTTTTCACAAGTTGACGGCTTAGTACTAGTCTCTCCATTTTACTGTGGAAACATCTATGACTCAGATGTGTGAATAGTAGAGCCAAGATGAACCTAAACAACTCCATCCATCTCACTAAAATGCCAAAAATATTATTACCCCACTCTCACTCTATTCCTCCATACACGCAGTTATTTTTCTTTTAGAAAAAAAATTTTTTGCACTTATTTAGGTATAAGGAATTTTATGCTTATCCCCAAACTAATTTGCTGGTGGGGTGGTGGTAGGAGCAGGGGGAACAGGTATATTCTGTCTTATATGGAAGAAAAGATGTACAGTTAATTTCTTATTACCTGTGGTAATATGTGGTAAGCACAGGTATGTGCTTATTCTTACATTCCTTTAAACCATGTGTATCAGTTACAACAATAAATGTAAGTAATAAGATAAAACAAAAGGAAGAAAAATATTCTACAACTGTGTCTATCTCAGTGTGGCTTCAATGAAGGACAGGGCAAAGTTATAGATCCTCTAAAGACCAATAACAAATATTTGGGGTATACTAGTAAAAAAATAAATTATATTATTTCCAATTAAATTATGTTGGAATTAACACATAGAGTATCAGATCTCCCATTCATCAGAAGAGAGTGACAAGTATGATTACTCTCTTTTCATTTTTGCTTTAAATTTTCATTTATTTATTCAGTAACTTACCTAACAAACAGGTATCGGGTGTCTACTATTGTAGTAGATATTTTGCCAGGAGATTTACATAAATAATAAACAAAATTAATAATCTAGAAAGTAAAACAGCCAAACAACCACAGAGATAATCCTTAAATTATAAGGAGAGGCAAACGACGTTATAAGAGAATATACTGGAGAACTTGACCTAGACTGGAGGATCAGAGACTGTTTTCCTGTATAAGAGGGAAGCCAAATTGGCACAGGTTGTGCAGTGAATGGAAAATAAGGAAAAATAAACATCTCTTTTCAAAAGTTTCCTGTAAAGGGGAGGAGAAAGTAAAATCTGAGTTGAAGGATGAAGGATGAGTTGAACAGATAATATGGTGAGGGAAAAGAAAGTGCATTCCAGTGAACATAAAAACACTGGGCAAAAGCCCTAGATCCACAAAGAGGAATCATGTGATTGTGGCTGGAGTATTTTAAAATTATGGGATGGAATATGAGATGAAACTGGAGAGTTAGAGAGTGACAGGATCAATCAGGCATTATGTTATCTGACTATATATCCCAGTTTTCACTGATTATTCCAGGTTTATGTAAGTAGTTCTAACATATCTATTAATAGTTCCCCCTTTCACTTTAAAAAGTGTCCCATTTTGGACACTTATTAGCTATATAGCACCCCTATTTATAGGCCATCCTACAAAATTTATCCCAAGAACAACTGAAAATGTTTAACCAAAGAAGTAGCATGATCAAACTTGATTGTAAAAAAAAAAAAAAATCATTCTGGCTTCAACAATTGGATTGTGTTGTATAGGGTACAAGATTTTGGAGGACTAGTTAGTGGTTCTTGAAGAAGTTCAGGCAAGAGTTGAAAATGACTTTGACAAAAGGGTTGCTTACACATAAAGAGCTGGATTGATTTGAGGGATATTTAGGATACTAGATAGAGAGAATTGGTGATATATTGAAAATGGGTATCAGAGATAAGGTGGAAACATTATTAAGGATTGATATCCAGGTTTTCTTTTTCTGTGTGTTGGGTGATGCTACAAAGTTGTGGTACAAAAATAGATAAAGAAGGAGTGTGACCAAGATGGAGGAATACGAAGAGGCTGAGCTCACCTCCTCCCACAGGCAAACCAAAATTACAACTATTTACAGAGCAACTATTTAATAGAATTACCTGAACTATTTAATAGAGTAGCTGAAAATATTTTCCACAAGTAAAGATACAAAGAAGGAACCAAAATAAGATGGGTAGGAGGAGCAGAGATATGGTATAATCAAAACCCATGCCACTGGGTAGAAGACCTATAAATAGGAGGATTATCACAACTGCAGAGGTTCTCACCAAGGAACAAGGGATTCAAGCTCCACATTGGGCTCCCCAGCCATGGGGTCCTGCACCGGGAAGTTGAGTTCCCAGGAGGCCTGGCTTTGAAAGTCAGCAGGGCTTGCCTACCAGAAAGATGGATGGCTATAAGAAACAGAGACTCTGCTTTTAAAGGATACTTACAAAACCTCACACACTCCTAGTCCTAGTGCAGAGGCAGTGATTTGACAAGAGCCTGACTCAGACCCATTTGCTGATCTTAGAGAGCTTCCCAGAGAGTCAGAAGGCAACTGGGACTCTCCCTTTGGACATAGATACTGGCAACATTCATTTTTGGGAATTCATTTTACCAGGAGAACACTAAAGCTGGCAAATGCCATTTAGGAGTCCACCCTGTAGCCACTTAAACCAGGTCCTTACCTGCCCACCAGCAGGCTGGTACCAGCCCTGGGAACAACTGGGTCCCATGGTTAGCCACATTGGCATCCAGACTCTCCATCTGCAGGTGGGCATCAGCCCTAGGTCCTCCAGATTGTTCAGCCAGCCATGCTGGAACCTGGCCCCCAAGCACCAGTGGACTGGCAGCTACCACACAAGGCAGGGCCTGGTAGCCAACTGGGTCAGGGCCCAGCCCCACCTACCAGTAGTCAGCCCCACCACAACAGAAAGGCCCATGCAACCCATGTAGGGGCATCTCTAGAGCATATAGCTCTGATACTAGAGGAGAGTATGCTGCTGGTTCCATAGGACACCTCCTACATTAGGCCACTTCTCCAAGATTAGGAAACATAACTGACCTAACAATTATATAGAAATAAACATAGAGAATTAGGCAAAATGAGGAGACAAGGAATATGTTCCAAATGAAGGAATAAGACAAAACTTCAGAAGAAGTACTAAGCAAGACAAAGATAAGCAATCTACTTGATAAAGAGTTCAAAGTAATGATCACAAAGATACTCAACAAATTTGGAAGAAGAATGATGAACACAGTGAGAAGTTTAACAAAGAGTTAGAAAATATAAAGAAGAACCAAACAGACCTGAAGAACACAATAAATGAAACTAAAAAAAAAGACATTAGAAGAAATCAACAGTAGATTAGATGATGCAGATAAATGTATCAATGAACTGGAAGATAGAGTAGTGGAAATCACACAAGTGGAATAAAAAAGAGAAAAAAAAATTTAAAGATAATTTAAGAGACTTCTGGGAAAACATCATGTACTGACTTGCATTATGGGGGTGCCAGGTGGAGAAGAGAAAGAGAAAGGGGCAGAGAACTTATTTGAAGAAATAATAGCTAGAAACTTCCCTAACCTGGACAAGGAAGCAGAAATCCATGTCCAAGAAGCACAGAGATTCCCAAACAAGATGAATCCAAAGAGGTCCAAACAAGACACATTAAAATTAAAATGAAAAAAATTAAAGATAAAGAGAGAATCTTAAAAACAGCAAGAGAAAAGTAGCTAGTTACCTATGAGGAAACTCCTATATGTAAGTAGGCCAAAGGGAAGTGTCACAATATATTCAAACTGATGAAAGGAAAACTTACAACCAAGAATACTCTA
The DNA here is from genome assembly GCF_937001465.1 of Orcinus orca. NCBI lineage: Eukaryota > Metazoa > Chordata > Mammalia > Artiodactyla > Delphinidae > Orcinus > Orcinus orca. Next base: position 28,413,941 of record NC_064569.1, read on the forward strand.
TCTTAAAAGGCTATCATTCAGATTTGAGGAAGAGAGCAAGTGTTTTACAGACAAGCAAAAACTAAGAGTTCAGCACCATTAAGGCAGACTTACAAGAAATGTTAAACGGACTTCTCTAAGTGAAAAATAAAAGACCACAAGTAGAAATATGAAAATTATTAAAGGAAAAATCTCATTAGTAAAGGCAAACATACAGTAAGAGTAGTAGATTCACCATTTATAAAGCTATTAGGAATGTTAAAAGACAAAAGTAGTAAAATCATCTATATCCACAGCAAGGAAACTATCAGCAAAACTAAAAGACACCCCATTAAATGGGAGAAGATATTTATAAGCAATATATCTGATAAAAGGGTTTATATCTAAATATGCCAAGAAGTCATACAAATCAACATTCAGAAAACAAACAGTACAATTAAAAAATGGGCAGAGGACCTGTATAGACATTTTTCCAAAAAAGACACACAGATGGCCAAAAGACATATGAAAAGATGCTCAACTTTACTAATCATCAGGGAAATGCAAATCGAAATCACAATGAGATTTCATCTCACATCTGTTAGAATGGCTATCATCAAAAAGACAACAAATAACAAGTGTTGGCAAGGATGTGGAGAAAAGGGAACATTTGTGCAATGTTGGTGGGAATGTAAATTGGTACAGCCACTATAGAAAAAAAAAGTATGAAAGTTCCTCAAAAAATTAAAAATAGAACTACCATATGATCCAGGAATTCTATTTCTGGGTATTTTTCTTAAGAAAAAAAAATACTAATTCAAAAAGACATATGCACCTCTCTGTTCATTGCAGCATTATTTACAATAGCTGAGATATGGAAAAAACCTAAATGCCCACAGATAGATGAATGGATAAAAAGATGTGATACACACACACACACACACAATATTATTCAGCCATACAAAATGAATGAAATCTTTCCACTTGCAACAACATGGATGGACCTAGAGAATTTTATGCTATGTGAAATAAGTCAGACAGAGAAAGACAAATACCATATGATTTCACTTATATATAAAATCTAGAAAGCAAAACAAAAAATTATAACAAAACAGAAATAGATACAGAGAACAAGCTAGTTATTGCCAGAAGGGAGGGGGTGAGGGATGAGTGAAATAGTTGAGGGAGATTAACAGGTATAAATGTCCTGTTATATAGTAAAAAAGTAATGGGGATGTAATGTACAGCATAGGGAATATAATCAAAAATATTGTAATGTTTTTTGTGCTATGACAGATGGTATCTAGACTTATCACAATGACCATTTTTAATGTATAAAATATCAAATCACTGTATTATACATCTGAAACTAATGTAATGTTGTAAGTAAATTATACTTCAATAAAAACATAAAGAAAGCAGATAATGGGCTCAATTAGATTTGCATTTTTGCCAGATTGGTGAGTTGAACAAGCTAAAGAACAAGGATGTTACAGATATTAGCATGACTCTTACTTAATTAGGAACCATGGAATGTAAGCTAGATAAGGAAGACAGAAAAGAAGGGAGAAAGCTGATGGATTAGGAATGAGCTCAGGACTCAATGGCTTGGAGGCCCTTGTGATACCAAAGAAATATCATAACTGGACAAAATGATCAAGCAAGCTGGAATACTATGAACTTTCTTTGAAGAGCAAAAGTCTTGGGGCTTCCCTGGTGGCGCAGTTGTTGAGAGTCCGCCTGCCGATGCAGGGGACACGGGTTCGTGCCCCGGTCTGGGAAGATCCCACGTGCCGAGGAGCAGCTGGGCTGGTGAGCCACGGCCGCTGAGCCTGCGTGTCCGGAGCCTGTGCTCTGCAACAGGAGAGGCCACAACAGTGAGAGGCCCGCGTACCGCAAAACAAACAAACAAAAAAAACCAAACAAAAAAAACCAGTTGTGGTTCTAGTTCTGCTAGGACATTTCATCATTTATCCAATATTTATTGAATACTGTAAAGTTCAATATTCTGGGGATACAAAGATGAAAACAACAGTGAGAGGCCCGCGTACAGCAAAAAAAAAAAAAAATGTCTTAATGATAACAAGGTAGTGAGTATGACTTCAAGAATGTGTGACCAAGAGGACCAACTCCTCTGCTCCTCTCACATCTCATCTAAAACTTCACCTTTTCTCTCCTGGATTAATGAAGCACTCTAGCTGTTCTCTTTACTTCTACATATATAATACTTTATTCCTCTTATCATAGAATAATCTATATTCTGCACTTCAACCAGAGTAATCCTTTTAAAATGTAAATCATCTTATATGTCTCTTGATAAAAACCCTCCAAAGACTTCTTAGAATAAGTTCAAAATTGCTTCCACCTGTAAGGTTATATGTATCTGTCTTCTGGCTACCTCTCCAATTTCATTCTGTCACTCTTTCCCTCTGTTCCAAGAGTGGGCTTCTTGCTCTTTCTACAACATAAGCAAGTACTGCTTCAGGTACGATACTCTTGCTGTTCCGTTGGTTCCCTCCCAAGATGTTGATCACCCCTTAGATCACTGAAAACTTTGCTTAAATGTCACTCCTCAGAGTCCTTTCCTGACCACTCTATCTAAAGTAGCATTCTTTGTGTCTTTGTAATATTTCATTTCACATCATTTAAATACCTGACATTATATTACATAGTTATTTATTATATTTCAAGCCTTTTCCAGTGAAATGTAAACTCTTTAAGGGTGGAAGATTTTTAGTTCACTGCATGTGAAGACCAGGAGCTTGATGAATATTTATTGTCTAAAATCCCAAGCAGGAAATAAGGAGATCAAGAACTGAACACCCAGGTTTTGAAAGGGTAACCACAGGCATGTTGAGGTTTCCCAAACTGGACAAAAGTTATCAGGTATGTGAACAGTGGCAGGGAACTATATAAAAGACAGTAATAAAGAAGGGAAGAAGAATTTTATATCTCAGTGTGTTATTGTTTCAGTAGTTTAGTAGTCAAGCTAAATTTTGTTGGCTCTCATACACTTTGTATTTTCCTCCTACAAATGATTCAGGCTTTTGTTCAGAATTAATAAATATGAGTACATATTTACCTTGAGTATGATTTATTACACATCTTCCTATGGAGTTCTTCAGGTGGAGTTCTTTAAGCATTAATCATTAAGGAAATTTTCATACAAGAGCAAGTGACTCTCAAAGGATGGCTTGAGAGACCTTCAAGATGGTGGAGGAGTAAGACGTGGAGATAACCTTCCTCCCCACAAATACATCAGAAATACATCTACATGTGGAACACCTCCTACAGAACACCTACTGAATGCTGGCAGAAGACCTCAGACTTCCCAAAAGGCAAGAAACTCCCCACGTACCTGGCTAGGGCAAAAGAAAACAGAGACAAAAGTATAGGGACAGGACCTGCATCTCTGGGAGGGAACTGTGAAGGAGGAAAAGTTTCCACAGCCTAGGAAGCCCCTTCACTGGTGGAGATGGTGGGTGGCAGCGGGGAAGCTTCAGAGCCACAGAGGAGAGTGCAGCAATAGGGGTGCAGAGGGCAAAGCGGAGAGATTCCCGCACAGAGGATTGGTACTGACCAGCACTCACCAGCCTGAGAGGCTTGTCTGCTCACCCACTGGGGCAGGTGGGGGCTGGGAACTGAGGCTCTGGCTTCGGAGGTCAGATCCCAGGGAGAGGACTTGGGTTAGCTGCATGAACACAGCCTGAAGGGCACTAGTGCACCACAGCTAGCCAGGAGGAAGTCGGGGGAAAAGTCTGGAACTGCCTAAGAGGTAAAAGACCATTATTTACTGGTGTGCAAGGAGAGGGGATACAGAGCACCGACTAAATGAGCTCCAGAGATGGGCACGAGCCATGACTATCAGCACGGACACCACTGAAGGGTTTGAAACGTTAAGGCTGCTGCTGCAGCCAGCAAGAATCCTGTGTGCAAGCAGAGGTCACTATCCACACCTCCCTTCCTGGGAGCCTGTGCAGCCTGTCACTGCCAGGGTCCCGTGATCCAGGGACAACTTCCCCAGGAGAACACACAGCATGCCTCAGGCTGTTGCAATGTCATGCCAGTTTCTGCGGCCACAGGCTTTCCCCGCATTCTGTACCCCTCCTTCCCACTAGCCTGAGTAAGCCAGAGCCCCCTAATCAGCTGCTACCTTAACACCGTCCTGTCTGAGTGAAGAATGGATGCCCTCAGGCGACCTACATGCAGAGGGGCCAAATCAAAAGCTGAAACCCAGGAGCTCTGTGAACAAAGAAGAGAGAGAGAAATTTCTCCCAGCAGCCTCAGGAGCAGCAGATTAAATCTCCATAATCAACTTGATGTATGCTGCATATGTGGAATACCTGAATAGACAATGAATCATCCCAAAATTGAGGTGGTGGACTTTGGAAACAACTGTAGACTTGGGGTTTGCTTTCTGCATCTAAGTTGTTTCTGGTTTTATGTTTACCTTAGTTTAGTATTTAAAGTTTATTATCATTGGTAGATTTGTTTATTGATTTGGTTGCCCTCTTCGTTTTTGTTATATATAGATATATATTTTTTCTTTTTCTCTTTTTGTGAGTGTGTATGTGTATTCTCCTTTGTGTGATCTTGTCTGTATAGCATTGCTTTTACCATTTATCCTAGGGTTCTCTCTGTTTTTGTTTTTTTGTATAATTTTTAGGGCTTGTTACCATTGGTGGATTTGTTTTTTGTGTTGGTTGCTCTTTTCTTTCTTTCTTTTCTTACTTTAAAACTTTATTTTCAATAATAATGTTTATTTTTTATTTTAATAATGTTATTTTATTTTACTCTATTTTATTTTAAGTTATTTATTTTTCTTTCTTTATTTTCTTCTCCCTTTTCTTCTGAGCTGTGTGGCAGACAGGGTCTCAGAGCTCTGGGTGGGTGTCAGGCCTGTGCCTGTGAGGTGGGAGAGCAGAGTTCAGGACACTGGTCCAACAGAGACACCCCAGCTCCATGTAATATCAAACGGTGAAATCTCCCCCAGTGACCTCCATCTCAACACAAAGACCCAGTTCCACTCAAAAACCAGCATGCTACAGTGCTGGACACCCTATGCTAAACAACTAGCAAGAGAGGAACAGAACCCCAGCCATTAGCAGAGAGGCTGCCTAAAATCATAATAAGGTCACAGACACCCCAAAACTCACCACCAGATGTGGTCCTACCCACCAGAAAGGCAAGATCCAGTCTCATCCACCAGAACACAGGCACCAGTCCCCTCCACCAGGAAGCCTACAAAACCCACTGAACCAAATAACCCACTGAAACAAATTACCCACTGGGGGAGACACCAAAAACAATTGGGACTACAAACCTTCATCCTGTGCAAAGGGGACTCCAAACATAGTAAGTTAAGCAAAATCAGAAGACAGAGAAATACACAGCACATGAAAGAGCAAGGTAAAAACCCACCAGATCAAACAAATGAAGAGGAAATAGGCAGTCTACCTGAAAAAGAATTCAGAGTAATGATAGTAAAGATGATCCAAAATCTTGGAAAGAAAATGCAGAAAATACAAGAAACATTTAAAAAGGACCTAGAAGAACCAAGAGCAAACAAACAATGACAAACAAAAAGATAAATCAAATTAAAAATTCTCTAGAAGGAAACAGTAGCAGAATAACTGAGACAAAAGAATGGATAAGTGACCTGGAAGATAAAAGACTGAAAATAACTATCACAGAGCAGAGTAAAGAAAAAAGAATGAAAAGAATTGAGGACAGTCTCAGAGACCTCTGGGACAACATTAAATGCACCAACATTCAACTTATAGGGGTCCCAGAAGGAGAAGAGAAAAACAAAGGGACTGAGAAAATATTTGAAGAGATTATAGTTGAAATCTTCCCTAATATGGGAGAGGAAATAATCAAGTCCAGGAATGCAGAGAGTCCCATACAGGAAATATCCAAGGAGAAACATGCCAAGACACATATTAATCAAACTATCAAAAATTAAATACAGGGTAAAATTATTAAAAGCACCAAGGGAAAAACAGCAAATAACATACAAGGGAAGCCCCATAAGGTTAACAGCTGATCTTTCAGCAGAAACTCTGCAAGCAAGAAGGGAGTGGCAGGACATATTTATAGTGATGAAAGGGAAAAATGTACAACCAAGATTACTCTACCCAGCAAGGATCTCATTCAGATTCGACAGAGAAATTAAAACTTTACGGACAAGCAAGTGCTAAGAGAATTCAGCACCACCAAACCAGCTTTACAACAAATGCTAAAGGAACTTCTCTAGGCAGAAAACACAAAAGAAGGAAAAGACCTACCATAACAATCCCCGCAAAATTTAAAAAATGGTAATAGTAACATACATATCGATAACTACATTAAATGTAAATGGATCAAATGCTCCAACCAAATGACACAGACTGGCTGAATGGATACAGAAACAAGACCCATATATATGCTGTCTACAAGAGACCAACATGAGACATAGCGACACATACACACTGAAAGTGAGGGGATGGAAAAACTTATGCCATGCAAATGGAAATCACAAGAAAGCTGGAGTAGCAATTCTCATATCGGACAAAATAGATGGTAAAATGAAGACTATTACAAGAGACAAGGAAGGACACTACTTAATGATCAAGGGATTAATCCAAGAAGAATATATAAAAATTGTAAATATTTATGCACCCAACATAGGAGAACCTCCATACATAAGGCAAATGCTAACAGCCTTAAAAGGGGAAATTAACAGTAACAATATCATAGTAGGGGACTTTAACACCACACTTTCACCAATGGACAGATCAACCAAAATGAAAATATATAAGGAAACACAAGCATTAAATGACACATTAAACAAGGCAGACTTAATTGATATTTACAGGACATTACATCCAAAAAGAACAGAACACACTTTCTTCTCAAGTGCTAATGGAACACTCTCCAGGATAGACCATTTCTTTGGTCACAAATCAAGCATTGGTAAATATAAGAAAATTGAATTCATATCAAGTATCTTTTCTGACCACAATGCTATGAGACTGGATACCAATTACTGGAAAAAATCTGTAAAAATTACAAACACATCGAGGCTACACAATACACTACCAAATACTCAAGAGATCACTGAGGAAATCAAAGAGGATATCAAAAAATACATAGAAACAAATGACAATGAAAACACGACATTCCAAAGAAACATCTCAAATTAACAACCTAACCGTACACCTAAAGCAATTAGGAAAGAAGAACACAAATAATACAAAGTTAGCAGAAGGAAAGAAATCATAAAGATCAGATCAGAAATAAATGAAAAAGAAATGAAGGAAAAGATAGCAAAGATCATTAAAACTAACAGCTGGTTCTCTGAGAGGATAAACAAAATTGATAAACCATAAGGCAGACTCACCAAGAAAAAAGGAAGAAGACTCAAATCAATAGAATTAGAAATGAAAAAGAAGTAAAAACTGACACTGCAGAAATACAAAGGATCATGAGAGATTCCTACAAGCAACTCTATGCCAATAAAATGAACAACCTGCAACAAAGGGAAAAATTCTTTAAAAAGTAGAATCTTCCAAGACTGAACCAGGAAGAAATAGAAAGTATAAACAGACCAGTCACAAGTACTGATACTGAGACACTGATTAAAAATCTTCCAACAAACAAAAACCCAGGACCAGATGGCTTCACAGGCAAACTCTATCAAAAATTTACAGGACAGCTAACACCTATCCTTCTCAAACTCTTTCAAAATATTACAGAGGGAGGAACACTCCCAAATTCATTTTATGAGGACACCATCACCCTGATACCAAACCAGACAAAGATGTCACAAAGAAAGAAAACTACAGGCCTATATCACTGATGAACATAGATGCAAAACTCCTCAACAAAATACTAGCAAACAGAATTCAACAGCATATTAAAAGGATCGTACACCATGATCATGTGGCGTTTATCCCAGGAATGCTAGGATTCTTCAATATTTGCAAATCAATCAATGTGATACACCATATTAACAAACTGAAGGAGAAAAAACATTTGATCATCTCAATATATGCAGAAAAGCTTTCGACAAAATTCAGCACCCATTTATGATAAAAACTCGCCAGAAAGTAGGCATAGAGGGAACTTACCTCAATATAATGAAGGTCACATATGACAAACCCACAGCCAATATCGTTCTCAATGGTGAAAAACTGAAACCATTTCCTCTAACAACAGGAACAAGACAAGGTGGTCCATTCTCAGCACTATTATTCAACATCGTTTTGGAAGTATTAACCACAGCAATCAGAGAAGAAAAAGAAATAAAAAGAATCCAAATTGGAAAAGAAGTAAAGCTCTCACTGTTCGTAGTTGACATGATACTATACATAGAGAAGCCTAAAGATGCTACCAGAAAACTACTAGAACTAATCAATGAATTTGGTAAAGTACCAGGATCCAAAATTAATGCACAGAAATCTCTTGCATTCCTGTACACTAATGATGAAAAATGTGAAACAGAAATTAAGGAAACACTCACATTTACCACTGCAAGAAAAAGAATAAAATACCTAGGAATAAAACTACCTAAGGAGAGAGGAAGATGGCAGAAGAGTAAGACGCAGAGATCACCTTCCTCCCCACAGATACACCAGAAATACATCTACACGTGAAACAACTCCTACAGAACACCTACTGAATGCTGGCAGAAGACCTCAGACCTCCCAAAAGGCAAGAAACTCCCCACGTACCTGGGTAGGGCAAAAGAAAAAAAGAAAAAACAGAGACAAAACAATAGGGACGGGACCTGCACCAGTGGGAGGGAGCTGTGAAGGAGGAAAGGTTTCCACACACTAAGAAGCCCCTCCCCGTACGGACACTGTGGGTGGCGGAGGTGGGGAGCTTTGGAGCCGTGGAAGAGAGCGCAGCAACAGAGGTGTGGAGGACAAAGCGGGGAGATTCCCGCAAAAAGGATTGGTGCTGACCGGCACTCACTAGCCCGAGAGGCTTGTCTGCTCACCCGCCGGGGCGGGGCTGCGAGCTGAGGCTCGGGCTTTGGTAGGAGTGCAGGGAGAGGACTGGGGTTGACGGCGTGAACACAGCCTGAAGGGGTTTGTGCACCACGGCTAGCTGGGAGGGAGTCCAAGAAAATGTCTGGAGCTGCCGAAGAGGCAAGAGACTTTTTCTTCCCTCTTTGTTTCCTGGTGCACGAGGAGAGGGGATTAAGAACGCTGCTTAAAGCAGCTCCAGAGACGGTCACGAGCCGCAGCTAAAAGCACGGACCCCAGAGATGGGCATGAGACGCTAAGGTTGCTGCTACCTCCACCAAGAAGCCTGAGTGCGAGCACAGGTCACTATCCACACCTCCCTTCTGGGGAGCATGTGCAGCCCGCCACTGCCAGGTTCCTGGGATCCAGGGACAACTTCCCCAGGAGAATGCACGGTGAGCCTCAGGCTGGGGCAACGTCACGCCAGCCTCTGCCGCCGCAGGCTCGCCCCGCACTCCGTGCCCTTCCCTCTCCCCAGCCTGAGTGAGCCGGAGCCCCCCAATCAGCGGCTCCTTTAACCCCATCCTGTCTGAGCGAAAAACAGACGCCCTTTGGCGACCTACACACAGAGGCGGGGCCAAATCTGGGAGCTGTGAGAATGAAGAAGAGAAAGGGAAACCTCTCCCAGCAGCCTCAGAAGCAGCGGACTAAAGCTTCACAATCAACTTGATGTACCCTGCATCTGTGGAATACATGAATAGACAACGAATTATCCCAAATTGAGGAGGTGGACTTTGAGAGCAAGATTTAAGATTTTTTCCCCTTTTACTCTTTTTCTGAGTGTGTATGTGTATGCTTCTGTGTGAGATTTTGTCTGTATAGCTTTGCTTCCACCATTTGTCCTAAGGTTCTATCCAACCATTTTTTGTTTTTGTTTGAATTATTTCTTAATAATTATTTTTAATTTAATAACTTTATTATATTTTACTTTATTTTATTTTACTTTATCTTTTCTCTTTCTTTCTTTTTTCCTTCCTTCCCTCCTTCCTCCCACCATCCCTCCCTCCTTTCCTCCATCCCTCCCTCCTTTATTTCTTTCCTTCTTTCCTTCTCTCTTTCTTCCTTCCTTCCTTCCCTCCTTCTTTTCTTTCTTTCTTCCTACTTCTACTAATTTTTTCTCTCTACTTTTTCTCCCTTTTATTCTGAGCCGTGTGGGTGAAAGGCTCTTGGTGCTGCAGCCAGGAGGCAGGGCTCTGCCTCTGAGGTGGGAGAGCCAACTTCAGGACACTGGTCAACAAGAGACCTCCCAGCTCCACATAATATCAAATGGCAAAAATCTCCCAGAGATCTCCATCTCAACACCAGCAGCCAGCTTCACTCAACGACAAGCAAGCTACAGTGCTGGACACCCTATGTCAAATAACTAGCAAAACAAGAACACAACCTCACCCATTAGCAGAGAGGCTGCTTAACATCATAATAAGTCCACAGACACCCCAAAACACACCACCAGACGTGGACCTGCCCACCAGAAAGACAAGATCCAGCCTCATCCACCAGAACACAGGCACTAGTCTCCTCCACCAGGAAGCCTACACAACCCACTGAACCAACTTTCGCCACTGGGGACAGACACCAAAAACAATGGGAACTACGAACCTGCAGCCTGCAAAAAGGAGACCCCAAACACAGTAAAATAAACAAAATGAGAAGACAGAAAAAGACACAGCAGTTGAAGGAACAAGATAAAAACCCACCAGACCTAACAAATGAAGAGGAAAGAGGCAGTCTACCCGAAAAAGAATTCAGAATAATGATAGTAAAGATGATCCAAAATCTGGAAATAGAATAGACAAAATGGAAGAAACATTTAACAAGGACCTACAAGAACTAAAGATGAAACAAGCAATGATAAACAACACAATAAATGAAATTAAAAATACTCTAGATGGGATCAATAGCAGAATAACTGAGGAAGAAGAATGGACAAGTGTCCTGGAAGATAAAATAGTGGAAATAACGACTGTAGAGCAGAATAAAGAGAAAGAATGAAAAGAACTGAAGACAGTCTCAGAGACCTCTGGGAAAACATTAAATGCAACAATATTTGAATTATAGGGGTTCCAGAAGCAGAAGAGAAAAGGAGAGGGACTGAGAAAATATTTGAGGAGATTATAGTTGAAAACTTCCCTAATATGGGAAAGGAAAGAGTTAATCAAGTCCAGGAATTACAGAGAGTCCCATACAGGATAAATGCAAGGAGAAATATGCCAAGACACATATTAATCAAACTGACAAAAATTAAATACAAAGAAAACATATTAAAAGCAGCAAGGAAAAAACAACAAATAATACACAAGGGAATCCCCATAAGGTTAGCAGCTGATCTTTCAGCAGAAACTCTGTAAGCAAGAAGGGAGTGGCAGGACATATTGAAAGTGATGAAGGGGAAAAACCTGCAACCAAGATTACTCTACCCAGCAAGGATCTCATTCAGATTTGATGGAGAAATTAAAACCTTTACAGACAAGGAAAAGCTGAGAGAGTTCAGCACCACAAAACCAGCATTACAGCAAATGCTAAAGGAACTTCTCTAGGCAAGAAACACAAGAGAAGGAAAAGACCTACAATAATGAAACCAAAACAATTTAGAAAATGGGAATAGGAACATACATATCAATAATTACCTTAAATGTAAATGGACTAAATGCTACCACCAAAAGACACAGATTGGATGAATGGATACAAAGAGAAGACCCATATATATGCTGTCTAAAAGAGACTCACTTCAGACTTAGAGACACATACAGAATGAAAGTAAGGGGATGGAAAAACATATTCCGTGCAAATGGAAGCCAAAAGAAAGCTGGAGTAACAATTCTCATATCAGACAAAATAGACTTTAGAATAAAGACTATTAGAAGAGACAAAGAAGGACACTACATAATGATCAATGGATAGATCCAAGAAGAAAATATAACAATTGTAAAAATTTATGCACCCAACATAGGAGCACCTCAATACATAAGGCAAATACTAACAGCCATAAAAGGGAAATCGACAGTAACACATTCATAGTAGGGGAATTTAACACCCCACTTTCACCAATGGACACAGCATCCAAAATGAAAATAAATAAATAAACACAAGCTTTAAATGATACATTAAACAAGATGGACTTAATAGATATTTATAGGACACTCCATCCAAAAACAACAGAATACACATTTTTCTCAAGTGCTCATGGAACATTCTCCAGGATAGATCATATCTCGGACCACAAATCAAGCCTTGGTAAATTTAAGAAAATTGAAATTGTATCAAGTATCTTTTCCGACAACAACGCTATGAGACTACATATCAATTACAGGAAAAGATCTGCAAAAAATACAAACACATGGAGGATAAACAATACACTACTTAATAATGAAGTGATCACTGAAGAAATCAAAGAGGAAATCAAAAAATACCTAGAAACAAATGACAATGGAAACACGATGACCCAAACCTATGGGATGCAGCAAAAACAGTTCTAAGGGGGACGTTTATCGCAATACAAGCCCACCTTAAGAAACAGGAAACAACTCGAATAAACAACCTAACCTTGCACCTAAAGCAATTAGAGAAAGAAGAACAAAAAAACCCCAAAGTTAGCAGAGGGAAATAAATCATAAAAATCAGATTAGAAATAAATGAAAAAGAAATGAAGGAAATGATAGCAAAGATCAATAAAGCTAAAAGGTGGTTCTTTGAGAAGACAAACAAAATAGATAAACCATTAGCCAGACTCATCAAGAAAAAAAGGGAGAAGTCTCAAATCAATAGAATTAGAAATGAAAAAGAGGAGTAACAACTGACAGTGTAGAAATACAAAAGAACATGAGAGATTACTACAAGCAACTCTATGCCAATAAGATGGACAGCCTGGAAGAAATGGACAAATGCTAAGAAATGCACAACCTGCCAAGACTGAATCAGGAAGAAATAGAAAATATGAACAGACAATCACAAGCACTGAACTTGAAACTGTGATTAAATATCTTCCAACAAACAAAAGCCCAGGGCCAGATGGCTACCCAGGCGAGGTCTATCAAACATTTAGAGAAGAGCTAACACCTATCCTTCTCAAACTCTTCCAAAGTATAGCAGAGGGAGGAACACTCCCATATTCATTCTATGAGGCCACCATAACCTTGATACCAAAACCAGACAAGGATGTCACAAAGAAAGAAAAATACAGGCCAATATCACTGATGAACATAGACGCAAAAATCCTCAACAAAATACTAGCAAACAGAATCCAACTGCACATTAAAAGGATCATACACCATGATCAAGTGCGGTTTATTCCAGGAATGCAAGGATTCTTCAATATACGCAAATCTATCAATGTGATAAACCATATTAACAAACTGAAGGAAAAAAACCATATGATCATCTCAATAGATGCAGAGAAAGCTTTTGACAAAATTCAACACCCATTTATGATGAGAACTCTGCAGAAAGTAGGCATAGAGGGAACTTTCCTCAACATAATAAAGGCCATATATGACAAACCCACAGCCAACATCATCCTCTATGGTGAAAAACTGAAAGCCTTTCCACTAAGATCAGAAACAAGACCAGGTTGCCCACTCTCACCACTCTTATTCAACATAGTTTTGGAAGTTTTAGCCACAGCAATCAGAGAAGAAAAGGAAATAAGAGGAATCCAAATCAGAAAAGAAGAAGTAAAGCTGTAACTGTTTGCAGATGACATGATACTATACATACAGAATCCTAAAGATGCTACCAGAAAACTACTAGAGCTAATCAATGAATTTGGTAAAGTTGCAGGATACAAAATTAATGCACAGTAATCCCTGACATTCCTATACACTAATGATGAAAAATCTGAAAGTGAAATCAAGAAAACACTCCCATTTACCATTGCAACAAAATGAATAAAATATCTAGGAATAAACATACCTAAGGAGACAAAAGACCTGTATGCAGAAAATTATAAGACACTGAGGAAAGAAATTTAAAATGATACAAATAGATGGAGAGATATACCATGTTCTTGGATTGGAAGAATCCACATTGTGAAAATGACTCTACTACCCAAAGCAATCTACAGATTCAATGCAATCTCTATCAAACTACCACTGGCATTTTTCACAGAACTAGAACATAAAATTTCACAATTTGTGTGGAAACACAAAAGACCCCGAATAGCCAAAGCAATGTAGAGAATGAAAAATGGAGCTGGAGGAGTCAGTTTCCCTGAGTTCAGACTATACTACAAAGCTACAGTAATCAAGACAGTATGGTACTGGCACAAAAACAGAAATATAGATCAATGGAACAGGATAGAAATCCCAGAGATAAACCAATGCACATATGGTCACCTTATCTTTGATAAAGGAGGCAGGAATGTAGAGTGGAGAAAGGACAGACTCTTCAATATGTGGTGCTGGGAAAATTGGATAGGTACATGTAAAATTATGAGATTAGATCACTCCCTAACACCATACACGAATATAAGCTCAAAATGGATTAAAGACATAAATGTAAGGCCAGAAACTGTCAAACTTTTAGAGGAAAACATAGGCAGGACACTCTATGACATAAATCACAGCAAGATCCTTTATGACCCACTTCCAAGAGAAATGGAATAAAAACAAAAATAAACAAATGGGACCTAATGAAACTTCAAAGCTTTTGCACAGCAGAGGAAACCATAAACAAGACCAAAAGACAACACTCAGAATGGGAGAAAATATTTGCAAATGAAGCAACTGACAAAGGATTAATGTCCACAATTTACAGGCAGCTCATGCAGCTCAATAACAAGAAAACAAACAACCCAATCCAAAAATGGGCAGAAGACCTAAATAGACATTTCTCCAAAGAAGATATACAGACTGCCAACAAACACATGAAGGAATGCTCAACATCATTAATCATTAGAGAAATGCAAATCAAAACTACAATGAGATATCATCTCACACCGGTCAGAATGGCCATCATCAAAATATCTAGAAGCAATAAATACTGGAGAGGGTGTTGGGAAAAGGGAACACTCTTGCACTGCTGGTGGGAATGTCAATTGGTACAGCCACTATGGAGAACAGTATGGAAGTTCTTTAATAAAATACAAATAGAACTACCATATGACCCAGCAATCCCACTACTGGGCATATACCCTGAGATAACCATAATTCAAAAAGAGTCATGTACCAAAATATTCATTGCAGCTCTATTTACAATAGCCCGGAGATGGAAACAACCTATGTGCCCATCATTGGATGAATGGATAAAGAAGATGTGGCACATATATACAATGGAATAGTATTCAGCCATAAAAAGAAATGAAATTGAGCTATTTGTAATGATGTGGATAGACCTAGAGTCTGTCATACAGAGTGAAGTAAGTCAGAAATAGAAAGACAAATACCGTATGCTAACACATATATATGGAATTTAAGAAAAAAAATGTCATGAAGAACCTAGGGGTACGACAGGAATAAAGACACAGGCCTACTAGAGAACGGACTTGAGGTTATAGGGAGGGGGAAGGGTGAGTTGTGACAAAGCGAGAGGCATGGACATATATACACTACCAAACGTAAGGTAGATAGCTAGTGGGAAGCAGCCGCATAGCACAGGGAGATCAGCTCGGTGCTTTGTGACCACCTGGAGGGGTGGGATAGGGAGAGTGGGAGGGAGGGAGACACAAGAGGGAGGAGATATGGGAACATATGTATATGTATAACTGATTCACTTTGTTATAAAGCAGAAACTAACACACCATTGTAAAGCAATTATACCCCAATAAAGATGTTAAAAAAAAAAAAAACTACCTAAGGAGACAAAAGACCTGTATGCAGAAAACTGTAAGACACTGATGAAAGAAATTAAAGAGGATACAAACAGATGGAGAGATATACCATGTTCTTGGATTGGAAGAATCAACATTGTGAAAATGACTGTACTACCCACAGCAATCTACAGATTAATTGCAATCCCTACCAAACTACCAATGGCACTTTTCACAGAACTAGAACACAGAATTTCACAATTTGTATGGAAAAACAAAAGACCCTGAATAGCCAAAGCAATCTTGAGAAAGAACAATGGAGCTGGAGGAATCAGGTGCCCAGACTTCAACTATACTACAAAGCTATAGTAGTCAAGACAGGATAGTACTGGCACAAAAACAGAAATATAGATCAATGGAACAGGATACTAAGCCCAGAGGTTAACCCATGCACATATGGTCACCTTATCTTTGATAAAGGAGGCAAGAGTATACAATGGAGAAAATAACCTTTTCAATAACTGGTGCTGGAAAAACTGGACAGCTACATGTAAAAGAATGAAAAGAGAACACTCCCTAACACCATACACAAAAATAAACTCAAAATGGATTAAAGACTGGGATGTAAGACTAGGCACTATAAAACTCTGAGGAAAACAGAGGCAGAGCACTCTATGACGTAAATCACAGCATGATCCTTTTTGACCCACCTCCTAGAGAAATGGAAATTAAAACAAAAATAAACAAATGGGACCTAATGTAACTTAAAAGCTTTTGCACAGCAAAGGAAACCATAGACAAGAAGGAAAGACACACTCAGAATGGGAGAAAATATTTGCAAGTGAAGCAACTGACAAAGGATTAATCTCTCAAATTTACAGGGAGCTCAATATCAAAAAAACAAATAATCCAATCCAAAAATGGGCAACAGACCTAAATAGACATTTCTCCAAAGAAGACATGCAGATTGCCAACAAACACAAGAAAAGATGCTGAACATCACTAATCATTAGAGAAATGCAAATCAAAACCACAATTACGTATCACCTCACACCAGTCAGAATGGCTATCATCAAAAAATCTACAAATAATAAATGCTGGAGAGGGTGTGAAGAAAAGGGAACTCTCTTGCACTGTTGGTGGGAATGTAATTTGATACAGCCACTATGGAGAACAGTATGGAGGTTCCTTAAAAACCTAAAAATAGAACTACCATATGACCCAGCAATCCCACTACTGGACATATACCCTGAGAAAACCATAATTCAAAAGAGTCATGTACCACAATGTTCATTGAAGCACTATTTACAGTAGCCAGGTCATCGAAGCGACCTATGTGTCCATCAACAGATCAGTAGGTAAAGAAAATGTGGCACATATATACAACAGAATATTACTCAGCCATAAAAAACAAAGAAATTGAGTTATTTGTAGTGAGGTGGATGGGCCTAGAGTCTGTCATACAGAGTGAAGTAAGTCAGAAAGAGAAAAACAAATACTGTAATGTAACACATATACATACAATCTAAAAAAAAAGAAAATAGTTCTGACGAACCTAGTGGCAAGACAGGAATAAAGATGAAGACGTAGAGAATGGACTTGAGGACACAGGGAGGGGGAAGGGTAAGTTGGGATGAAGTAAGAGAGTGGCAGAGACATATATACACTACCAAATGTAAAATAGATAGCTAGTGGGTAGCAGCCAGATAGCACAGTGACATCAGCTCTATGCTTTGTGACCACCTAGAAGGGTGGGATAGGGAGGGTGGGAGGGAGACGCAAGAGGGAGGAGATATGGGGATATATGTATACGTATAGCTGATTCACTTTGTTATAAAGCAGAAACTAACACACAATTGTAAAGCAATTATACTCCAATAGAGTTGTTAAAAAAAAAAGGACTGTTTGTCTCTGAACAGAAGCTATAGGTATTTTATGAATTGAATTTAAAAGCTTTTAAACATAACTCTCACTGAAGTGTTTTGTATAACATTCATATTTTGTATGTTATAGCAACATGTAAAATCCTTCCCTTTCCTTTACAAAATAATGTATTGACCTTTTTCACTTTTAAATAGTTGGTTGAATCCATTATGACTCCTTAACTGCCAGTAAGAGGACACTCAGTCAAGTGATTTGAATAGAAAGATAATTTATGGAATCAAAAACTGAAAAATCTAAGTAATCATATTTTAAATAATATTTTAAAATATGATCTTGACCCAGGATTTCACATGGTTCTCTCCTTACCCTCTATTTTCTGCATTATCATACTCCTTGTCAGTTGTAGTCTCACGTAATTTTGTATAGCAAATGTTATGCTGGAGAAGAAAACTTGACTCTTTCAGTGATCCTGGTAAAAATCTTTCACATTATATTTCATTGGGTTGGATTGGGACCCGTGCAGACCCTTGATTCAATCACATTGGCCAGGGAGTGTGAGGCTCTTACTAGTTAGTCATGCCCCACTCCCCAGTCCCCACTCCCCATTTCATGCACACTCTTGAACATGAGAAGAGTCAATGCATCAAAACACATGGAATGATAATGGAGTAGAGGTCTGTCCCCAAAGGAAAATAACAGTATTATTACCAAAAATGAGGGAGTGTGAGAGGGAAGGAGTGGGTGCTGAATAACAAAAACCATAGCCCATTAGAAAATTTTCCAAACATGATTTTAGGCTGGTAATATCATATTCATATATAATAAAAAGAACATTTAATACTCTGCCTTTGAATTCCTTACATTAAAATAATGGGATTATTGAAAAAATCTGTTGATCTGAGATAAATGTATTCATTAACCTGCTTTGTGATAGAAATGTACACAAAATTTAAACTTTTATTATGCTAGAATAAATGGACTTTGAATGAAATAACTAAACCCACTTTGAATTATGGGATTTTTGTTGTTGTTGTTC
The DNA here is from genome assembly GCF_937001465.1 of Orcinus orca. NCBI lineage: Eukaryota > Metazoa > Chordata > Mammalia > Artiodactyla > Delphinidae > Orcinus > Orcinus orca. Next base: position 28,432,572 of record NC_064569.1, read on the forward strand.
TAATGCCTCTTTAACCCACCCAGACCTGGGTTTCCTCTTTTCTTAGATGATTTGATGATTTATTCCTCACCTCTAGTTTCACATTTCATTTTTCTGAGACTTTATTCTTGCTTTGGAATTTTGACAAATGTTGTATTAAAGCTTTAATTTAGAAAGAATTTAAATATTTGTATCATTAAGTTATACCACCGGAGTTCCATATTTCTCTTCATTTATTAAATCCTTCTTCCATATCAAGTAATAAGCATGTGTGTTTTTTTATACAATTCTCTTTCTTAATTTAAATTAATTTCTAGATGTTTTGTAATTAACTTATCCTTAGTTTTAAGTTGTTTATGAGTAGGTGTTTTCACTGGTTATTACAATACATAGAATAATTGGTAACTTTTGCATATTTATATACAACATACTTTTCTAGTCATGCTAATGGATTTCTAGTAATCCTAATGTTTTCAGAGAATTCTCTAGGGTAATCACGGAATATAATTATGTGATATGAAAATAATGAGGAAGAGTTTATAGTGCCAGAAAGATGGCATTGGGTCTTTTGCAGAGGGGCTACAACATGGGACTACATTTTCGTTTCCTGCTTTTCATTTGGGAATACTACCAGAGAATGCTGATAATAGACAGTTCCTGCATGGTGAATCCTGGACACCTTAGCAGCTCTTTTCTCCTGTCTCTGTTTAGTTCCAGTAGTGCCTTTATTTACCTCCTTTCCTCCCGAAGTTTTCATGACTTCTCCCAGTACAGATATGAATCTTTACATGAGGTCTAGGACATACACTGTTCACTGCTATAGGTAAGCAGATTGTCTCCATTTATGTTCATCTTTGCATCCTCCATTTGACAAGTCCTATTTCTGTCATGTTACTAATTTTGTCTAAGAAGATGTAAATAAATTACCTTTATTATTTCTGCAATAAGATACTGCTCATGCAGTTCATCCAAACTTAAAGGTGGCAGCAAAATTTGTTTGTATGTTTGTTGCTAAGACAAAAATCAAGGCTTTGAAGAGAAAAAGTTTTTACTGATAGATTATTCTGATCCCATGAGAGTCTTTGGCTGGTATCATTTAAATCAAAGAATTTAAATATGAATATGGTCATGTATTTCTTTTTTAATAATTTTTTTCCTCAAGAAAATTCTGATTAAGTTGTCATCAGTTATAACACTTAGCTTAAAATTTATGCTTCAAAAATTGCATCAAGGAATTTTACTCAGAACTTGGCAGCTAGAGTACATGAACGTGCAATTATCTCATTTATCCATCTTTTCAATAGAGATTAACAAATTTTCATAAGTTATCATCATATCAATAATTCTATCTGCTCAGTATCACGTTTGTACATTTCAGCTAGCATTGGTTATGAGAGCTATTTGAAAGTTCACTATTTACTAATAAAATCTGTGTGGGAAGAATCTAGCACCTTTGTGTATATGTGTGTGGAATCTGATTAATATAAATGAGCTGTTATTCAAGAAAAAATATAACCTTGAAATGCTGTTGCAGCTGCTAAATTTGTTTCCTTCAAATAAATTCAATATATTTAGGCTTTGCCAGAAAATTGTCCAAAAATACCTTCCAGCAATTTGTTTTTCCCAAAGGAAGACTGGGAATACGTGAATTAAGTTAGTTGTTTGGCCCAGCATTCAATCTTAAATATAATGAACTGCAAATTCAGCACGGGTCTTTCTGCTGAATATCCAAAATTCAGTTATTTTGATCTTAATATAGCCCACTGAAGAGGTTGTTTAATTCTATGCAAAAAAAAAGGATGAGAAATATCTATGACAGTTTATCTTTCTAGGAGAGGGACAGGATTTATTCACCTGCAGGTGTTTCCTGCCCTCTCTCCTCTACAAATACTGCTCAGGTCTATCTTAGCCCACTCAGCTTCCCCTCCATTAAAGGAGAGTTTTAGAAGATAACCAGCTGCTGGGCTTTGGTAATGTAGAATACGAAGAATGGGTAGGGAAAATCTAGATGACTGGGTGATGGCGAAGGAGAAGAAGGGAGCAGTAGAGCAAAAGCCAGGACAACTCCTGCCTCTTGCTGGGGTTTGAAGGAAGAGTTGAAGAAGGAAGTGAAGAATTAAACAAATTATAACCCCAGTTCAGCTGCAGGGTGTGACAGAATTGGATTTTAGGAAAAACTATTGTGGATTAGAAATTGTACCTTTTAATAGTATAGGGAGTATTTTAGAATTTGAATAGAACTTATTAGTGTATTAGATTTATAGATTAGTAAGTTAGAACTCAATTTTAAAAATGATATTTGATTTCTTTGACAATTTTAGACTCCTTTCATAGAAGTATAAGGCTCTTTGGTTCTGTGCCTTACAAATTCTAGCTGCTTGGTTGGCCTCTGGGTTCCAAGCTCTGTCTCCTGAGTTGGGCAGTCATCTGGGCTGTGCCTGAGTTCCTTCTATGAGCCATGGCCTGGAAGCTTTGTCCTGGCAGGAAGCTGGAGTACTCCTAAAGCTTACCTCCTTTGTTTTCTGTCTCTCAAGGATCACCATCCTGAAATGTCTGTTGTCCACTGCCTGAAAACTGCTGTTTCATATATTTTGTCTGTTTTTTCCAGTTATTAAAAGTGGGAGAGTAAATCCAGCAACCCCTCACGTCCAAAAGTATGCAGTATTCTTTTTCATTAACTTTCAGTAAAGAGGAATGCCTTCAGTGCAATTGTAATCTGATTTAAAATAACCTCCTCAGAGGCAAAATTTATCAGGATCAAATGACTACGTTACTACATTACTACATTCATAGGCTTATTCTGTGCTATAGTTCTTCACCAAAATGCTGCTTTGAGCATAACAAGAGGGCACATTTTGTTATCTCCCTAATTTCTATATTCCATAATACTTTTCTTTGTGCTTTATTTATTTGTTCATACCTTCATTTTCTTTTTTAGAGACTCCACAAGTTAAAAGTACACAATATTTATTTAGTCCCAGACTTATCACTGAATACCTGCATTTGCATGTGTCTATGTGGGAGGGGAAGTGAATTGTTTTCTGTGTATCTCAACACCCCTACATACACACAAAGGCAAACATAGTTATTCATCCTGGGACCATGAACAATGACATGCAATACATAGTGATGTTTATCCACCTAAAATGATATTTTTGCTTATTAACTGTCTACATTATGAGGTGTTCGTTCTGTCTGTACCTCAGTTCTCCATGATCCTTCATCTTGCTCAGCATCACAGTGTTTTGTAACCAAGAAATGTAACTCATCTACACTTGTCAGTTTAGAATTTTTCCCGTTTTCTTTTAAATGGTATATAATATTATCTTCATCTGATTTAAAGCCATTTCCAAGATATCCTAGACTCACTCATGTCTTTTTTCTTCCCTGTGTTAAGCTACTTTCCCTCCTTTTAGAAAGCTTTGCAACATTTTCTACTTTGAAAGTGCTTTCTGTCTTCTACTTTGTGTTCCCTCCAAATTCCTTCCTCAGGTTTAATAAGATCACTTTCTTTCTTCTTTTGAAACCTGAATTCTTTCTCATGTACAAAATCTTTTACCAACAAGAGGAGCCACTTTATCTTAATATGGGTTCCTACAAATGCCATCATGTTTAATCAAAAACCTAGTTTATACTATACTTCTATGCAATATGAGCATTTAATTATATATATGTGTGTGTGTGTGTGTGTGTGTGTGTGTGTGTGTGTGTGTGTGTGTGTGTGTATTTTTTCAGTGTTTGGGATCCTTTCTGCTTGTATGTCTGTAAGTTGCCCACAAATTCATCTACAAACTGTCTGAGAATGTAGAATGTGCTACTGACATTATTGTGTCTGCCTAGCTCTGAATACTTTACCGCCACATATAAGAAAACACTTAAAAGGTAAAACTATAAAGCCCTTGATGATGCCAATCCATTCACAGTTGGGTCTTCTCTTGTACATAATTAACACCACAATAAGTGATCTATTTTAACATGTACAGAATTCTCTGAGGAAAAAAATGACAGATGGAATGGGGAATGTAAGTGGAAAAATGTGACAGTACAATGAACACTCCAGTATGCATTTTAAATAATTTACACAAATCAGTTCCAATTTGTGAGCCAGAATAAAAATAGCACCATTTGTCAAATAAAAGTTAAAACTTTGTTGGAAATTATAAGCCTGATTTATATATCATACTGTTAGATTTGCTATTATTAATTATACCATGATGGCCGTAATCTAAGTATAAACATGCCCTCTTTTACAGCTGCACAATTGTCTTAATTGGTACTAATTTCCTTCCAATTGCAGTATCATTTGTTTTCCTTGGTGTGGAAAAGCACAGTGAGTTTGCTTTCTGTATAAATTCACTGAGGAAAATAAGCAGAAGACCCTGTTTTGCTAGCAAATAAATTTCTTGCCCACCACATGTGATGACAAGTTCTGGGATTGGAGGTGGACCTAGGTAATATTATTACATGTGCTTTGTTGAAATTCACATTTTCTGTGGGTTTGGAATAGGCAGTAATTAGTCTTGAGAATATGTTTGAAAATAAATTAATTCCATGTTTCCTGGTGTGGTTAGGCTTGACAACCATAATATTTTCATTGAATTTTGTTTTTGTTTAATGTTGTTTGTTTCTAGTAAAATAAATACACTAAGCTTATATACCATGAAGAAACCACAAAAATCTTTATTAATGGATGGTGCATAAAGGATTTTGTGACTTAGTTCTAAGTGACCTCAGGTTTTTAAAAGTTCAGGGAGATTGGTTTAAAAAAATGGCAGAGAACAGTTCAAGGAACATTTTAAAGGTAATAATCAATTGATTCATTTCAATATGTTTTAAAATTATTCTCTTTATAAAATCACATTTGTTTTGAAAAGTGTAGCATGAGAGAACTTTGATGTTCTCAAACTGCTAAGAATTCAGTGGAATTACTTGAAGCATTCTTACAGCAGAAGAGGCTTGTTCAGGTAGGCAGTCATGATGTGACATTTTGATGGGATGTTACATGCTGCCAGGTGGTGTGGTCTGTCTCTTCTGAAAAGAAATATTTGTTTTATGTAATTCTTTAAAAGTTATTCTTGAAAGTTTCAAATATCTCTGGGGGTAAGTTTATAGGGTAAAATGTTCCTCAACAATGATAAATATTTGATGGTTTTCCCCTTGTTCATCAAAGATAGAATAGTTTTTTTTAATCCCTCACTGTCTCTCCTGACATGCAGGAGTCCCTACAAGCTGCTTTGGGAAATTTTTTTCTGTCCCAAGGCCTTTGGACCTGGGGATCTGGACTCAGTACCAGCATCTGAGACTTTTAAAGGATTTGGCAAGATGCTTGGTCTTTGCTGTCTTTTCTAGTAGGCCCTGACATGGTTTCTTAAAGAGGATATAAATGTCATAAACTAGAGGTCTGAGATGATGTCTTTCCCCCTTGTATCCCTAGCAGTTAGCAAAATGCTTGTCACACAGGAGGCCCGTGACACAGACCTCATAAATAAGTGAGTTGATTTATCCTATGCTGGCAATACTAAGAGACAGAAACTATCATTAAGTATATCCACACTGTATTTATTACATCTTTGTAATCCTGGGCAAAACATAAATTTAATACTAGAGCAATCTGGATTTCAATAAAGTTTTATTAAAATAGTGTAAATAGTTGGAAGCTTCTGAACTTAAAAAGATAATTATATTTTCATATATTTTGTACACCGTGTACAAAATTAAGGTAACCAGCTCCTTTGTTACAAATGCCATATTGATGTCACAGCAGCATTGGAGGAAGTCATAATGAATGGGAAGCTGAAATGGTTATAACCTGAAGAGATAATTTAATAGTGACTACAGTGACTCCTACTGGGAAGGTGACATCAAATTTCGAGCAAATATGTGAACTCCTGTGAATCTTAATATGTTTTCTTTTTCATAAAATTTTTTATTTCAGAATAATTATATAGAAAAGTCTTATAGAAAAGTCCTAATGATAGTACAGACAGTTTCCATATATTCTGCACCCCGTTTCTCCTATTGGTAGAGTATTATATCACTATGGTACACTTGTCATAATTAATCTATGTTGATACATTGTTCTTAACTAGACTTGATTCATTATCAGATTTCATTGTTTTTACCAACCGTCTTTTTCTCTTCCAGGAGCCTATCCAACATATCACATGACATTTGTCATCATTCTTTTTTCTGGACTGGGTCAGTTTCTCAGACTTTTCTTAATTTTAATGATCTTAACAGTTTTTGAAGAGTGCTGGTCAGGTATTTTGTAGAATATCTCTCAAGTTGGGTTTTTCTCATAGTTAGACTGGGATTAAAGGTTTGGGGAAGGAAGGTAACAGAGAGTAGAGTGTCATTTTCGACACAAGATATCTAGAGAACATACTGTCAACATCACTTATGACTGATGATATTAACCTTGATCACTGGGCTGAGGTAGTGTTTGTCAGGTTTTTTCTTGGATGGTTACCTTTTCATTTTCCCCCTTTTCCTTAATATACTCTTTGGAAGTAAGTCACTAAGCATAGCCCACAAATGAGGGGAAGTTTCCTCATAAGTTATCTGGAATCTTTCTCTCTGAGAGATATGTTTCTTCTGCAACAATTATTTATTCAATCATTTAGTTATATCACTATGGACCTATGGATATTTATTTTAAGGGTTAATATCCAATACTATGTTATTAATTTTTTGCTCAAATTGTTCCAGCTTCATCCTTTGGTAACTCTTTAAGTTGACTCCATGTCTTTCTGAAATACTCTAATCATGTTGCTTTTTTCAGAACTTCTTTACGTTTTGACATTATATTATACTTCAGATTTTCTTGTATATTTTCTGTCCCAGCCCTAGAAACAACTATTTTTTCCAAGGATACTTTGTTCCTTTTATTTAAGAAGATTATTAGAAACCAAGATCTGAGTCTTGGATATGCCCATTGCTCCTGGTTGTTATTGCTGTATATAGTCACCTACTAAAGAATATATTGCTTGCTTCCAGTTTGGTGATTGTGAATAAAACTGTTATAAATATTTTCATGCAGGTTTTTAATGTGGACAGAAGTTTTCAAATCAGTTGAGTAAATATCTGGGAGCATAAGTGCTGAGTCACATGGTAAGTCTATGTTTAGTTTTATAAGAAAATGCTAAACTGTCTTCCAAAGTGGCTTTACCCCTTTGCAGTCCTGAATAAGGGTTCTTGTTGCTCTGTATCCTCACCAGCAATTGGTATTAGCAGTTTTTAGAAGATTTTAGCCATTCTAATAGGTGTGTAGTGGGTTTTGTTGTTTGTATTTGTTTTTGACTCAGTCTTAAGTTCAAACAGAGAATACATCTAAACACAGATTTTTAGACATCACCAAATTATTGTCTACTGTTTATTTTTAAATCACACAAAAAAATACAACATACACATACAGAGCACATTTGTGACCAGTATTCATTTAACAGACACTGCCCACATAAAGTTAAATTCAAGAATCCACTCTCCCACTGGCAACTTCCCAACCCCCCTCTCTCCGACAATTCCTCCAGCTCACTGAGACTTCTGATCTATTGACCCTACTCATTTTTTTTATACCTCACACTCTGCATGTCCTCATTGCTTTTCTTACCAAACTGGACTCCATGATCCATCATTATAATCATTCTCTTGTATCCTTCAGCTTCTTTGCCCCTCTCTCCCTCATTTTTATTCCCCTGGCAAAGTCACCACCTCGGTTAAATTCTACTCTCTTGCTAGTTCCCACCTGCATCCAAGAAGCTGAATTTGGCTGGAGGAATCACCAACCATGCTGACTAGTCTAACTTTAAGTGGGATCTTAGTGATAAGCAGCAATCCAATTATACCTCCATCAATTTATTGTTTCTCTCTCTCCCCCCTTCTCTTCTCTCCTCAAATTTCTAATGCTTCTTTTCCTATCATTCTCAGCTGATGGCATTGCTTCTTATTTAACTGAGAAAACAGAAACTATTAAAAAATAACTTCCATATTTTTTCACCACCATATCCACAAATCAACCTATATCTCCACCAACACACTTGCTGTCTTCCATCCTATTGGGATGAATGAACTCTCTGCGCTCCTATCTAATTCCAAATTCTCCACTTGACTGTTAGATTTCATCTACTCACACTTATTTAAGGACTTAGCTCCCGAAGTTTTCCTTCTTTTATCTTTGTTATTAATTTTTGTCTATTTTATATATCATATTTTTCTTATCAGTTATGCTGGAAAATCTCCCATATTAAAAAGTAAGCAAGAAAACAACCCTGTACCCACACTTCCTCTAACTGCTGCCTGATCTTGGCTGCCCCTTACAACTGAGTTTCTCTAAATATTTGTGTATACTCACTCCTCTCTCACATACTCTCTTGGACCTACTCTAGTCCACCTGATTCCCTCTTGTTATGTTAACCAACAACATCCACCTTGACCAACACAATGGTCACTTCTCAGTGCCCAATTACTTAATTTATCCCCACATTTTATCTAGAAGAATACCTTATGAGAGTCATGAAAGACTTTCTTCACTTGACTCTTGGGACTTTAAACTCTCTCTTGGTTTACTGTTACATCAATACCCTAGTCACCACTGAATAATTAACTTGATTAAATAAATTATTATGCCAGTGCTTTGAAAAGTTAGTTTCTTGAAATACCTGACTCCCACTAGTAAATTTGTGCACAGAGATTTCTTCAAGTCAGAAAAACTAAAAATTTTATTTTATTATTTTACTCCTAAGAAAAAAATTAGGTAATCTAAAATGGAAATCAAATATATGTTCCTAATTAAAACAAACAAACAAACATTTTTCTGCTGACAGTTAGGATTTACAAAAAGTTACCTTTTGCTAGAAACTGAGTTTCATTGGGCTCCACAAACCTTCTACTCAACTAGAGACTTCAAAATGGGTTTTTCAAAGGCTTGTTTTGAGGAGCAGCAAATGTAACCTTATTTATCTGCTCATCATTTCAACATACATCAGTCCTTATAAGGTGGAGGAAGTTTTATGTAGTATGTTGTAGTAAGTTTTATGAAGTAGTATGTTGTCCAGCTTTTGTAAGAGACACTGTCAGAAAATTTGAGTAGTATTGCACAGACAACACACAAGATTGAATATTTAAATTGTATTACTATTCAAATTAAACTACAATTTCCATATTGCTAAAAAATTTTTAACTATTGTAAATAACTTTTCACTACTGTCATTTTGGTTGTTATTTTAAAAATATTCTTCAGTACTCAAATAGAATAGTCAGATCCTGGGAAAGAGTTGCAGATATCCATAAAGTGATTTTCTGTAACACATGATAGAGGAGATAAATTAGCAAAAATAAATCAATGTAAAGAAATTTAGTTAAAATTGAAGTCATTGCAATTAACTTATGATACTAGAAAGATAATGAGATGTTATCAAGTGTTGGGGGTAACTTTTACATGTAATAATATATATTATATGCATAAGACATATATATATAAGCATATATATGTACATAGGTTAGAGTAAATTACAATTACTAAGTGATTCACAGGTTAACAATATATCTACAATTACTAAGTGATTCACAGGCTAACAATATATCTCTGTAGAACCCTCCAATTAAACATATTTTATTCAAAAGAGATCTTTGTATCCTACAGAACTTTATCAAGTTCTTCTGGGTTTTTTTCCCTTCTTGTTCAAGATCAGCCACACACATACATGAAACCAAAATTTGTGAAACTAATTTCCCAAAGAAGGTGGTTTTGCTTTCTTGACCTAATTATCACTTTTTGTTTATCCAGGAACTTAGCAAAAAGAAAGAGCAGACAGGGAAAAGTAATGACAGATTGGGTTTTCTACCACTTCCTTACTAAGATTATTCAAAGAGATTGCTTCTTCCTCTCAAAAGTCTGGATGATAGTATTGACTATATCGATCTGTTCCCAGGAGAATTATGAGAATTAAGTAGAATCATGTTGTTAAAATTGCTTTGTAAATGATAAAAATTCAAGTAAAGAATCACTATTATAATTAAGATATCGAACAACTTACTCAACAAAATTCCCCAGAGAGAAAATTAATTCAATTAGAAAAGGGTAAATTTTGATTGGATATTATTCAAATGACCTTGTTGTCAATTATTTATCAATTATTTAAAAAGGAAATGAAGGTTCAATATCTTGAGCTCTGTGTCACTGTTTCATATTTGTACTAAAGATCATTATGTTGTGGGACTCAATTCAAGATGGGAAAATAGGAGGATGTGGAACTCATGTCCTCACCATGAACTCAACAAAAATGCATCTACATGTGGAAAATTTCTGACCAAAAACTAACTGGAGACTAGGAGAAAGACTCCTGTACAACTAAGGGTATAAGGAAAATTCACATGGAATCGGGTAGGAAGGGAAGAGAAGAAATCAGGTCAGGACTTGTACCTCTGGGAGGTGACACAGAAGAAAAGAATTACACTGGCAGAGACTCTCCCTCAGGAGTGAATGATGAGCAACATATTGGGTGCCCCAGCACTGGGGTCTGACAAAAGGAAGATGAGACCACTCGATTGGAAGGCTGGTGGGACTGAGGGCTGTGGAAAGCCTGGACTCCACTCATGTGACATACACAAATGCTTCCTTGTGCCAGAAGTATGGAAGAGAGGGTGGATTAAAACTGCGTGGGTGGCTAACTTGTTTCCCATGACTGCCCTGTGTGTGCCCCAGCCTGAGCCAAGCAAATGCTCCAGCCACATTGGAGCAAGGATTGCTGACTAAGAAAAAAGCTTGGCCATGAGACACAAAGGTAGCTCAAACACTAAGCTGCATCTTAGCAAGGAGGGTGGAGCCATTACTGGCTATTGCACCGGTGCATACCAGAAGCTGTCCAGATCATTGATGGCAATCAGACTGCCACATCCTGTGCCTGAAACATTGTCAAATATCCACAAAGGCTTTCCTGCTCCACCATTGCTCCCCTCAGAGCAAGGGTGCTGGTGCTTGGAGGGTGAATAACACACCTTAAAAGGAAATGAGCCAACGCCAAACTGAACTTCAGGGCTTCTGCCCCAAAACCTTGGAACTCGATTCCACCCCTAATAGGGCAATGATTGTCACTGTTTTGAGAAGAAACACCATCTTACATCTGACTCAGATTTAGCCACTCCATCTCCAGTCCTATCTCTCACAAAGGTAATAGCTTCCAGCATACACTGAATAAAGATGTGACTTCTGTTCATGTCAAATCCAGCTCTCCCAACAAAACAACTGAGCACCTGCAGACTGTATAAGGATGCTGCCACATATGAAAATCCCTTCAATAGTGATAAAGGTAACTGTTTCACTTATATTCACAGAGACAGAAAAAGTTAAGCAAAATGAAAAGAGAGAGGAACTGCTCTCAACTGAAAGAACAAGAGAAAATCGCTGAAAAAAAAATACTAATGAAACAGAAGTAAACAATATTTAAATTAAAGAATTCAAAGCATTAGTAAGAAGAATGCTAACTGAATTAGGGAAAAGAATAGATAAACACAGTGAGAATTTTAACAAGAAATGAAAAACAAACATAAAAAGAATGACTCAGAACTGAAGAATATAGTAACTTAAATGAAAAACACAGTAAAAGGAATGAACAGCAGAGTAGGTGATACAGAAGAACACATAAATGATCTGGAAGTTTGAATAATGGAAATCACCCAAACAGAACAGCAAAAAAGAAAAGCAAATTTAAAAAATGATAAGAGTTTAAAGGATATTTGGGATAACAGGAAGTGAACCAACATTTGCATTATAGGGCTTCTAGAAGGAAAGAGAGAGAGAAAAGAATCAAAAATGTAATGAAATTATGGCTGAAAACTTCCCAAACCTGAAGAAGGAAACAGATATCCAGGTACAGAAAGCACAGAGGGTCCCAAACAAGGTGAACTCAAACAGACCCACACTAATACATATCATAATTAAAATGGCAAATGATAAGTATAGAGATTTCTACAGATAGCAAGAGAAAAACAAAGAGTCATATACAAGGGAATCCCCATAAGTTTATCAGCTGATTTTTCCACAGAAAATCTGCAGACCAGAAAGGAGTGGCGTAATACATTTAAAGTGCTGACGGGGGGAAACCTCTGACTAAGGATACTCTACCAAGCAAGATTACCACTTAGAACTGAAGAGCTAAGGAACATCTCAGACAAGCAAAAACTAAGAGGTCATAAATACTAAACTAACCTTAAAAGAAATGTTAAATGGTCTTCTCTAAGTGGAATAGAAAAGGCTATAATGAGCAAATATCTACAGGAAAAGAAAAATTTCACTATGAAAGGCAAATATATAGCAAAGGTTGAGGATTAGTTTCATACTTAAGCTAGTATGAAGTTTAAAGACAAGAAATGTAAAATCAAGTATAACTGCAATAATCAGTAAAGGGATAAACATGACAATGTAAAAGCAAAAACATAACATGTGGGGGAAGGGAGTAAAAATGTAGATCTTTTGGAATGTGTTTGAACCTAAAGGACTACGTGTTTAAAACAAATAGATCTAGTTATAGGTCAACATAATGAACCACATGGTAATCACAAATCAAAAACCTACACTAGATATGCAAAAATTAGAAAGAAAGGAACACAAGCATACTACCAAAGAAAATCATCAAACCACAGGGAAGAAACATAATGAAGAAGAAATGAACAGAGAACTACAAAACAAACAGAAAACAAGTAATAAAATGGCAATGAGTACATACCTATCAATAATTACTTTAAATGTCAATGGACTAAAATCTCCAAGCAAAAGATATAGGATGACTGATTGGGTGAAAAACAAAATCCATCTATATGTTGCTTACAAGAGATTCACCTGAGAACTAAAGACTCATGGAGACTGAAAGTGAGAGAATGGAAAAAGCTATTATGTGAAAATGGAAATGACAAGAAACTGGGGTTAGCAATACTCATATCAGACAAAGTAGACTTTAAAACAAAGTCTTTAGCAAAAGACAAAGAGAGGTATTATATAATGGTGAAGGGATCAATACCAGAAGAGGATATTATACTGGTTAACATATATGGACCCAGAAAGGAGCACACAAATATATAAAGCAAATATTTACAAACATAAAGAGAGAAATTTAAAACGATACAATAATAGAAAGGGACTTTAACATCCCACTTACATCAATCCACAGATCATCCAGACAGAAAATCAATAAGGCAAGAAATAAAACAGGAGAAATACCAGAGAGATACAAAAAATCATGAAGGGAAAACTATGAACAGTTATTTATTGGTTACATCAATAAATTGCACAACCAAGAAGAAACTGACAATTTCTAGAAACATACAACCTTCCAAGACTGAATCAAGAAGAAACAGACAATCGGAATAGACTGATCACTAGTAGTGGAATTGAATTTGTAAAAAAAAAACTGCCAGCAAACAATAGTTCAACACTGGTTGGCTTCACATGGGAGTTCAACCAAACATGAAAAGAGTTAATACCTATAAACAAACTATTCGAAAAAATAGAAGAGGATGAAACACTCTCAGATTCTTTCCCAGTGCTGCCATTACCCTGATACCAAAACCAGACAAAGACATTACCAAAAAAAATTACGGGCCAATATTTCTGATGAATATAGATGCAAAAATCCTCAACAAAATATTAGTAAATTGAATTCAATTATATATGAAAAAGATCATACACCATGATCAGGCTGGATTTATTTGAAGGATACAATGATAGTCCAACATTTGCAAATCAACTAATGTGATACACCACTTTGAAAAAAAGAAGGATAAAAATCATATAATCATCTTAATGGACTCTGAAACAGCAGTCGAAAAAATTCAACATTTTTTCATAATAAAAACTCTCATCAAAATTTGTATAGAGAGAACAGATATCAGCATAATAAAGGCCATTAATGGAGGAAATCAAGATGGCAGAGTGGGGGGACATGGAGCATTCCACCTCCCACTAAAACATCAGAGATGCTTCTTCATGTGGAACAGTTCTCACTGGGTGCCTGCTGAACACCAGCACAATATCACATAGAATTAAAGTTACAGAGGGATCACCCCATGGCTGGGTAGGAAGAAAGAAAAAAAGAAGGGGATCAAGACAGGACTTGTGCACCTTGGAGGGAGCTTTGGAAGAGAAGAGGTTCCCTCACCCTGGTAACTCACTTGGCTGACTGGGAGATCAGCCGGTACAGAGTGGGAGATTTGGAGGCTTAGAAGAGAGTGCAGCAGCTGGCTTGCAGAGGACAGAACTGACTGAGACCAGCACAGAAGGTCCTGACCACCTAGCTGCACTCTCCAGCATGAGATGTGCATCTGCTGGTGCATGCGAGGGCTGGGTGCTGAGACTCAAAGTTAAGTGGATGGACCTGGGAAGAGGACTGAGGTTGGCTGTGCAAGGAGGGCCTGAAGGGGCTGGAGTGTGGTCTGGGCCACTGCTGGTGTTGTGCTCATGACAGAGCCTGGGTCTGCCATGAAAACCCCATTGTTGGCACATGCACAAAGGGAAAAGCCGGGTACTACTATAGCAACCTCACTGTCAGCATGCTCATAGAGGGTGCAGCTCTGCTTCTATATGCTATGGAAGCATACAAACACTGGTGTGTTGCCCACATGTGGAGGCTGGGCTGAAATCTGAGCCAATCTCCAGGGGCCGTGCCACTTTGGAATTAGGGCTAAAATCTGAGGCGTGTTCCAGAGGCTGTGTGATCCATGGATTTACATGCCAACAGTGGCTTTGTGAGCTCAGCAAGTGAAAGACATCTCAGCAGATTACTGGTGCTCCCATGGTTGGGGTGGGTCCATGGTTAGCAGCTGCAGGCTTTGCCTACATGTTTGCAGAGTCAGGGCCAGGTTCTAGGCTGATTCTGTAGCTTGCACAGTGGGTCCAAGTGTGTGACTACTGTAGTCCCAGTGCCTACTTTGGTGGATCTGTGCCTACAGATCTCTTGCTGGTGGTTTATGAACACGGTGCTTGAGGGAGATCTGGGCCAATTGCCTGCATTCTGATGGATGAGGTGAGGTAGAGAGCAGTGCAAACAACAGCGTACTTTGTGAGCCTGCACAACAGGTGACAGGCAACACCATAGAGTGCACTTCCTGGTGGACATCTTCTGTGAAGGAATACTTAGTGGTTCCTCTCTCAGTGGGAGTGATCCAATCCTGCCTACCTAACACTGCAGCTCAGAAACAGAACTGGGAGCTTCCACTCTAACAACTGGGGAGAAGACCCTGCCCTTAACAGTGCTGTGACTATGACAGAGCAAAGAATAGACCCTGTTCAATATCTAGCTCAGGCACTGGTTACCACAACACCAATCACACCCCCTATCAAGGGCATAACAGCCGTCACACACTGAGGAAAGATGTGGCAGGTATCCATATTAAAAACAGCCCTCACACCAAAAAATTAGGCTCACACAGGAGACACAGTGATGCTCTGCTCTTACATAAAAACAACATTTGGAGACCACAATAGATAACTGTCTAAACCCATAGAGACAGAGAAATATAAGTAAAATGAAGAAGAGGAACCATTCCCAATTAAAGATCAAGAGAATTCCCCTGAAAGAACAAACAATGAAACAGACCACTCCAGTCTACTAAACACTGAGTTCAAAAACGAAGTAATAAAACTACTGAAGGAATTAAGAAAGGCTATTTATACAAATGCAGATTACTGTAAAAATGAACTAGAAAATATAAAGCATAGTCAAATAAAATTATAAAACTCATTTGCCAAGAAGAAAGCTGAGCTAAAGGTAATAAATAGCAAACTGAATAATGTAGAATAACAAATAAGTGATCTGGAAGACAGACTAATGGAAATCACCCAATCAGAACAGCAGACAGAAATAAAAATGAAAGCAATATACAAGACCTATAGGATAATATCAAGGGCACCAATCTATGCGTAATAGAGATTCCAGAAGGAGAAGAAAGAGGAAAGGGGATTGAAAGTATATATGAAGAAATTATGGCTGAAAACTTCCCAAACCTAAAGAAGGAAACAGATATCCCTGCACAAGAAGCACAGATGGTTCCAAACATGATGAACACAAACAGAGCTACAGCAAGACATATTAATATTTAAAATGACAAATGTTAAAGACAAAGAGGATTCTAAAGACAGCAAAAGAAAAACAAAGAGCTATTTACAAGGGCACCTCAACAAGGCTATCAGCTAATTTCTCTACAGAAATGTTATAGGCCAGAAGGGAGTGACAAGATATATTCAAAGTCCTGAAAGGGAAAAACCTGCAACTTAGGATACTCTACCCAGCAAGATTATAATTTAGAATAGAAGGAGAGATAAAGAATTTCTCAGGCAAGCAAATACTAAAAAAATACAGCAATACTAAACCTATCCTAAAAGAAATATTGAAAGGTCTTCTTTAAATAGAAAAGAAGTAAGAATCTATAGGAAAGAGCAAATTTTCTCTTTGGAAAGTAAATCACTTAAATAAGCCAGTACACAGATTAAGAAAAAAAATTTTTCAATTTTATGATAGTGATGATAACTACAATGAACAACAAAAGAATAAGCATTGAGATGTAAAAGAGGATATCAAAACCATAAAATTTGGGGGAGGGAAGTAAGAAAATGTAGATTTTCTTAGAATGTGTTTGATCCTATATGACTACCAGTCTAAGGAAAGTAGATATAGCAATGGGTTAACATACTTGACAAATAGGGTAACCACAAATCAAAAACATATAGTAGATTCACAAAAACCAAGAGGAGAACACAAACAAAATACAAAAGAAAACTGTCAAACCACAAAAGGAAAAACAAAAAGTAAAAGAAAGGAACAAAAAAGAAATACAAAATCAACTGGAAAACAAGGTTTAAAAAGGCAATAAATACATATCTATTAATAATTACCTTAAATGTCAATTGGTTAAATGCTCCAATAAAAAGACATACAGTGGCAGATTGGATAATAAACAGGAGCCTAAAATATGATGCATACAAGAGACTTACTTTAGGGCAAAGGCACACATAGATTGAAAGTGAGGGGATGAAAAAAGATACTTCATGCAAAAGGAAATGCTAAGAAAGTGGGGGAAGTAATACTCATATTAGATAAAATAGACTTTAAAACAAAGGTAATAAAGAAAGATAAAGAAGGACACTATATAATGATGAAAGGATCAATACAAGAACAGGATATTACCCTCATTAATATATATGCACCCAGTGTAGGAGCATCTAACTACACAAAACAAATACTAACAGATATAAAGGGAAAAACTGATGGGAGTACAATACTAGTAAGATATTTTAATACCCCTCAGATATCAATGGACAGCTCTTCCAGACAGAAAATCAAGAAGGCAAAAGAGATTCTAAGTGTCATAATAGACCAGTTAGACTTAATTGATATTTTCAGGACATTACCTCCAAAATAACCAGAATACATATTCTTTTCAAGTGCACATGGACACTCTCTAGGATAGATGATATACTAGGACAAAAACAAGCCTCAAAAAATTTAAGAAGATAGAAATTATTTCAAGCACTTTTTCTGACCACAACATCATGAAACTAGCAATCAAGAACAGAAAGAGAAATGATGAAACAAAAGATTACATAGAGACTAAACAACATGTTACTGCAAAACCAATGGGTCACTAATGAAATCAAAAAGGAAATTAAAAAAATACCTGAGACAAATGACAATGAAAACACAACCATACAAAATCTATGGGATGCCCACAAAAGCAGTCCTAAGATGGAAGTTGATAGCCATAAAGCCCTTCCTCAAAAAGAAAAAAAAAGAAATCTCAAATAAACGACCTAACCTACCACATAGATAAATTAGAAAAAGAACAAATACAACCTAAACTCAGTGGAAGGAAGAAAATAATAAAGATTAGAGAGGAAATACATAAGATAGAGGTTAAAAAAACAATAGAACAAATTAATAAAATCAAGATCTGGTTCTTTGAAAGGGTAAACAAAATTGACAAACCTCTGGCAAGGCTCACCAAGAGAAAAAGAAAGGATGCGAGTAAACAAGAAATAAAAGGGGAAAAATAACAATGGATACCACAGAAGTACAAGAAACCATAAGAAAAGCCTAAAAAACAATTATATGGCAACAAATTGGACTACCTAGAAGAAATGGACAAGATTTTAGAAACATACAGCCCACCAAAACTGAATCAAGATGAAATAGATAATTTGAACAGACCAATCGCTAGAAGTGAAATAGAATCTGTAATAATAATTTAAAAAATTCTCTGCAAACAAATGTCCAGGATCAAATAGCTTCACTGGGGAAATCTACCAAACATACAAAGAAGAACTTATACTAATCCTTTTCAAACTCTTCCAAGATACTGAAAGGATTGAACACTTCCAAATTCATTCTATGAAGCCACCATCACCCTGATACCAAAACCACACAAAGACACTACCAAAAAAATTACAGGCCAATATCTTTCATGAATATAGATGTAAATTCTGAACAACATATTAGCAAACTGAATCCAACAACACATAAAAAAGATCATACATCATGATCAGGTTGGATTTATCTCAGTGTCACAAGGAGAGTTCACCATATGCAAATCAATCAATGTGATACACCACATCAACAAAAGAAAAGACAAAGACCACATGATCATCTCAATAGATGCAGAAAAAGCATTTGATAAAATTCAACATTCATTCATGATAAAAACTCTTACCAAATTGTGTATAGAGGGTTCAACATAATGAAAGCTATTTATGACAAATGCACAGTCAACGTAATACTCAATGGTGAAAAGCTGAAAGCCTTCCCACTAAAATAAGGAAGAAGAAAATGATGCCCACTCTCACCACGTCTTTTCAACATGGTATGTGAAGTCTCATCCACAGCAATCAGACAAGAAAAAGAATAAAATTTATCCAAATTGGAAGGGAAGAGGTAAAATCATCATTACATGTAGATGACATGATACTATATGTAGAAAATCCTAAAGAGTCCAAATAAAAACTACTTAGAACTGATAAATAAATTCAGCAAGGGAGCAAGATGCAAGATTGACATACAGACGTCTGTTGCATTTCTTTACAGTAACAATGAAATATCAAAAAGGAGAGTAAAACAATCATTTTTTAAGTCACTTCAAAAAAATAAAATATTTAGGAATATTTAGGAATAAACCTGAACAAGGAGGTGAAAGAGTTATATGCTGAGAACTATAAAACACTGATAAAGGAAACTGAAGATGACTTAAAGAAATGGAAATAAATTCCATGCTCTTGTACTGGAAGAATTAATACTGTTAAAATGGCCATACTACCCAAAGAAATATACAGATATAATGTATTCCCTTTCAAATTATATATGACATTTTTCATAGAACAAGAAAAAATAATCCCAAAATTTATATGGAAACTTAAAGACCCAGAATTGCTAAAGCAATCCTGAGGAAAAAGAACAAAGATGGAGACAAAACATTCCCAGACTTCAGACCATACTACAAAGCTACAGTATCAAAACAGCATTGTATTGGCACAAAAACAGAAAAAATGGCTGGAATGGAACAATATAGAGAGCCCAGAAATAAACCCACATACCTAAGGTCAATTAAATTTTTTCAAAAAGATAAGAATATACAATGGAGAAAAAAATAGTCTCTTCAGCAAGTTGTGTTGGGGAAGCTGGACAGCTGCATGTAAATCAATGAAGTTAGAAGACACTCTCGCACCACACACATCAAAAAACTCAAAATGGCTTAAAGATTTAAATATAAGACAAGACACCATAAAACTCCTAGTAGAGAACATAGACAAAACATTCTCTGACATAAATCATAGCAATATTTTCTTAGGTCAGTCTCCCAAGGAAATAGATACAAAAGCAAAAATAAACAAATGGGATCTAATAAAACGTATAAGCCTTTGCACAGCAAAGGAAATCATAAACAAAATAAAAATACTATCTAAGGACTGGGAGAAAATATTTGCAAGCCCTGTGACTGACAAAGGTTTAATTTCCAAAATATACAAACAGCTCATACAACTCAATAACAAACGTCCAAAAAAAAAACAATAAGAAAAGAGAGAGAAGGCCTAAATAGACATTTCTCCAAAGAAGAGATGCAAATGGCCAAGAGGCACATGAAAATATGCTCAACACCACCAATTATTAGAGAAATGCAAATCAAAACTATGATGAAGTATCACTTGAAACCAGTCAGAATGACCATCATCAAAAAGTCTACAAATAATAAATGTTGGAAAGGGTGTGAAGAAAATGAAACCACTGTGTGCTGTTGATAGGAAAGTAATCAGTGCAGCTACTATGGAAAACAATATAGAGTTTCCTTAAGAAACTAAAACCAGAGCTACCATAGGATCCAGCAATTTCACTCCAAGGAATATATCCAGAAAAGATGAAAACTCTAATTAGAGAAGATACATGCAGCCCAATGTTCATAGCAGCACTATTTACAATAGCAAAGACATGGAAGCAACCCAAGTGCTCATCAACAGATAAATGGATAAAGATGTGGTACATATACAATGTAATATTACTCAGCCATAAAAAGAATGAAACACTGGCATTTGCAGCAACATGGATGGACCCAGAGAACATCATACTAAGTGAAGTATGTCCAACAGAGAAAGACAAATACTGTATGATATCACATATATGCGGAATACACAGATTAATACAAATGAATTTACTTGGAAAACAGAAACAGACTCACAGACATAGAAAATAAAATTAGAGTTACAAAAGGGGAAAGGGAGGGAAGAATACATTAGGAGTTTGGGGTTAACAGAAACACAGTACCATATATAAAATTCCTAAACAACCAGAATTTACTGTAGAGCACACGGAACTATAGTCATATCTTGTAGTAATCTGTAATGGAAAATAAACTGAGAAATATATATATATATATATAACTCAATCACTGCTGTCACTTGAAACTAACATAATATTGTAAATCAACTATATTTCAATTAAAAAAACAAAAAATTAAACATGGGCAGAAGACCTGATAGATTATTTTTCCCCAAAAAAATAAAAAAATACAGAATGCTAACAGGAATGTGAAAAAATGTAAGACATGGTGAATCATCACATAAATGCAAATCAAAACAACAATGAGGCATCACCTCACACCTGTCAAATGGGTATGATCAAAAAGTCTACATATAAAAATTGTTGTGGAGTATGTAGACAAAAGGGATCCCTAGTACATTTTTGGTGGCATTGTAAATTGATGCAGCCACTATACAAAACATTGGGACCTTCCTCAAAAAGTAAAAATAGAACTACAGTATGATCCAGAATTTCCACTGCTGGGTATATATTGGAAGAAAATGAAAACATTATTGTCAAAAAATACACACACCCCAATGTTCATAGCACCACTATTTACAATTGCCAAGATACGGATATTTGAAAGGAACCTAAGTGCATACTGACAGATAAAGAAAATGTGCCATATATATATATAACAAATATTATATTTTATATATTAGTAATTATATATAAAAATAAATATTCATAACATATAATTATACTTCATATATTATAAAATTATTATAATTTTATATTATAATATATTTAATATATTATGTGAAGTATATTTATTTATAATATATTAATATATTATGTATAATATATGTAATATTTATATTATATATTAATATATATAATATTACATGATACATATATAATATAAAATATTGATATAATACATACAATATATAATATAGTATATATTATATACTTTATATATAAAATGTAATAATAGTATATATAATATTAAAATTTGTATATAATATTATATATTATATTGTAAGATATAATATACATTATAATATATAATGTAGTATATATTGACATTGATATATAATTTATATAAAATATTTATGTAATATGTAATGTGTTAAATATTACATATTATTATAAACTATGTAATATACTTATTTTATATTATATATAAAATAATGATATAATTATACATTAATCATTTTATAATATATATTATATATAATATGTTTATATATTATTTATAATTATACATATATTATAAATATTCTATATAATATATTATATAGAATGGAACATATAATATATATTCTATATATTATTATATATTACAAACAATATAGTGTGTATTGTTTATTTTATATACTATATTATGATATTACCATATATAACATTGTGTATATTATATTGTATTATGTATATTTTATATCATGTTTATTCTATAATATACATATATAATATATACATTAATATATTACATAAAATACATATGTTAATTCATATATATTATTAAATGAATATAATACATATTATATATTATATTATATTATATATTATATATTACTATATAATATATAGTATATATTATATATTATGATGTACATGGTATATATAATATATTATTAGTATAATTATAGCATAAAGTAATTATATATTATAATGTATATAATATATATGAATATTTATATCATTATATATATTTATATATAAGTATACGTATTTATATATATTAATATATTTATATAATAGAATATAAATAATGTAATATATACATTATATATTATATATCATAATATATATTATTTTTGTTTATAATATACAATATATAATTATTTAATGTATATTATATATATTTTTATATTTATATAATATAAAAATATATACATTATATAATGTAGTATAATTGTATAATAATAATATTATATAAATTATATACTATATAAAATATTATCATATAGTTTATGTGATATAATATTTTAATATAATATATTATTATTATACTATTATGTTTTATATAATATATAATACACATAATATATTAATCATAATTAATATATAATAATATGTGATATACTTAATATGTATAATATAAAATATCATATATAATGTAACATAATAATATGTATTTCTTATTATTATATTACTTAATTACTCATATAATTACATAATTAAGTATATATGTTATATATAATTATTATATTATTATATATAATTATATTATAATATGTAATTAATTATTATAATTTTATATTATTTAAAAATATATTTATTATAAACCATTATAATTAATATAATATATATGATATGCAGTTATATATTATATACCATATATGATATATATATCATAATATAAAATATATGTAATTGTACATATATATACAACAATGATATAGCATTGTGGAATATAATCTTTATTTTGTAATTACTTTTAATTTATAATCTGTTAATATATTGAATCACTCTTTTATATCTGAGTCTAGCAAAGTATTGTAAATTTTGTAAATCAATAGAAAATAAAATAAAGTCAATTATGTTGCATTTTGTGATAAGTTATTAAAAATGAGGTGAGGGCTTCAGTGACTCCGAAGTCTTTAGATCCTTCCTTCTATTGTATTGCTTTGCTGTCTACCGCAACTGCTTTAAATTCTTCAGGGGTGGATCATGTCTTATATTCATAACCATGTTTTTGTAGCAAATACACACTTTTAAGCTGTTATGAGGAGCTTATTAAATAAAGGTTTTAATTTTAAATGGAACACAGTAGAAGGAGGGATTTGTCAAATGTCAAGTGTTTCAAGGTCAAGACTTGGTTTTGTCAATTATTAAAGTACATGACTTTGATAAGCAACTTCACCTCTTTTGACACCCAATTTTCTCATGTCAAATAGAAGAAAAGTAATAGAATACCACCAGACCTTCCACTTCCATTTTTCTATAAACTTTATTCTCATTTTTTTAACCACCCAATTATTCTTCCTTTATGTTACTTTTGCCCAGAAAAACAATAGCAGTAGATGATATGATCTGTGACATGTAATCCAACAAAGTTCCCAGCAATGACATGGGCATGTTTTTATGTAGAAATATAACTCTATGCTAATTTTTCTCCTCATGCTTCCAAACCAAGCAGGCTGTTATTTTAAGAATGTTACCTGTGATTTTTTCAAGGAAGCAAGATTCAGGGAAAATTCAATTAATTGTACTTGAGATATAACAAAGGAAATTTTGCCTTTTAAGTCAATAGTACTTAAACTTTGCCCTAGAGTAATTATACTGTATTCTGTTGCTTGGGATGGCTTCTTATTCATAAAAATAACATTTGGGTTTTAAGTGAAATCAAGGATCTGTATAGTGCCATATGCCACAGTAGCAATTCCATGGTAACCGTTTTTAATCACAGTTGCTTTCAGAACACTCTGTTGTTATGGAGGAGAGAAAAAAAATTAAACAATGATAGCAGTACATGGAAGTTTGTGGTTTTCAGAATTTCCAGTACTTTGAAATACTTCTTATTTTTAAAAAATCCCTTGGGACACATTTACTTCATAAAAATGAAGTATCATGACATAAGAATTACTAGATGTTTAAACTTATATTACTGAGGTGGGTTGGCCAAGATGGTGGAGTAGAAAGGCCCTGAGCTCACCTATTCTCACAGGCCATCAAAATTACAACAATTTGCAGAACAGCCATCAATGGAGAAGACCAGAACCTACCAGAAAAGATCTTCTACAACCAAAAGTATAAAGAAGAGACTTAACAAGATGCATAGGAGTGGTGGAGTCACTATATAGTCAAGTCCTATACCCCTGGGTGGACCACTTACAAGTGGGAGAACAATTTCGATTGCAGAGGTTCACCCAAAGGAGTGACAGGACTTTTGACTTTGAAGGCCAGTAGGTCTTACTTTTGAGAGTCCTAAAGAGTTGGAGGAAATAGAGACTTCACTCTTAAAGGGTGCACACAAAATCTCACACAGTCTGGGACACCAGGACCAAGAAGTAATTTCATAGGCGCCTGGGTCAGACCTACCTGTTAATCTTGAAGACTCTTCCAGAGAGGCAGGAAGCAACTGTAGCTCACCTTGGGGACATAGACAATGGTGGCAGACATTTTTGGGAGCTCCTTCTACCACATGGGCACTGGTGCTGGCAAGCTCCATGCTGGGATGCATCAAGTCAGGAAACTAACTAGGCAGGGACACAGTCCTACTCACCAGCAGACAGGCTGCCATTAGAATTCCTGAGCGCACAGCTGCATCTGCCCATTAGAGAGCCAAGACACAGCTCCACACATGAGTATGTGGGCCTTAGACATGAGACACCCCAGAACCATTCAGCTGGAAACCCTTGAACCCAGCTGCACCCACCAGTAGGTAGACACCAGCCCCAGAATACTCTGGGCCCTTTTTCTCCCATCCAGGGTGACTGCTTTAACATTTGGCCCAGCTCCACCTACCAGTGGGAGGAAACCAGCAGCAAGAAAACTGCAGACCCACATTCTACAGATCCAGTCCATTGACCAGCAGGCCAGATGGTACACTGGGACTGACTGGGCCCTAGTCTCACTCAACAGCAAGCCTTCTCTAACCTCAGGCCCAGCTTCACCCACGAGCAGATAGAATCTAGTTGCAAAAAACTGTAGTCCCACAGCCTGAGGAACTGGCCTGCCTACCAGCAGATCAGACTCTGAGGCCACTTGGGCCACAGCCACATCCATCAGTGAGGCTGCTCTAGCCTCTGGAGGAGCCTCACCCACCAGGGGGCAGATACAAGCCACAAGAAAACCACAGTACCATGGCCTGTGATACTGGCCCAACCACAAGCAGGCTAGATCCTGCCCTAGGACTAGCTGAGATTTGGGCCCACTCATTAGCATGTCACCACAAGCTTCAAAACAACTTGGACCCAAAGCAAACTGGGTTAGTAACCAGCTCCACCCATAAGCAATCTGACACCAACTCTGAGATCCCTGGGCCTTGCAACCAGATCCCAGGATCCAGCTCTGCCCAACTGTAGGTTGGCACCAGTCCCAAAACCTGGCTTCACCTGTGGGTGAGTAAGAGCCCTGGGGTCTCCTAGACTTGATGTCACCAACCAGTAATCCAGAAATAGCCTGAGGGACACCCAGGGTCCCATAATCAGCTGTCTCATGACCCAGTACCCCTAACCAGCAGCTGACAGTCTCCACACAAAGCATGACATGGCAACCAACTGAACTGGGAGTCAACAAAGCCAAAAAAAGAAAAAAACACCCACATAGTCAGCACACCACAACAGAAAGACCCAAGCAGCCCTTGTAGGAGCAATTTATAGAGCATATAGCTCTGATGACAAGAAGGGAGTGCACTGCTGGGACATATAGAATGTCTCCTACAAAAGGTCACTTCTCCAAAGTGCATAAGGATAACCAACCTACTAGATACATACAAATAGAAACAACAAGTTTGGCAAAATAAGTCAATAGAGAAATATTTTCCAAATGAAGGCAAAAGATAAAGCAACAGAAGAACTTATTGAAGTAGATATAGACAATCTACCTGATAAATAGTTCAGGATAGTGATTGTAAAGATGATAAAAGAACTCAGGAGAAGAATCGATGCACAGAGGAAGAAATTAGAAGTTTTTCACAAAGAGTTAGAAAATATAAAGAAGAACAAGTATAGATGAAGAATACAATAACAGAAATGCAAAATACACTAGAAGGAATCAACACTGCACTAAATGATACAGAAGAACAGATCAGTGAGCTGGAACATGGTAGTGGAAATTACTGATGCTGACCAGAAAAAAAGGGGAAAAAATGAGGATAGTTTAAGAGACATTGGGGACACCATCAAGGACACTATAAGGGTTGCAGAAGGAGGAGAGAGAAAGGGGCTGAGAACATAATTGAAGATATAATACCTGAAAATTTCCCTAACCTGGTAAAGGAAATGGACAGCCAAGTCCAGGGAGTGCAGAGAATCCCATACAAGAATAACCCTAAAGAGAACACAACAGACACATTGTAATTGAAATGGCAAACTGAGGAAATCAAACAGGAAATTTAAAAAACACTTGGAGGCAAGGAAAACAAAAACACAATGAAGCAAAAATCTATGTGATGCATCAAAAGTCAGGAAACAAGAAAAATCTCAAATAAACAACCTAAATTTACACTTGAAGGAACTAGAAAAAGAAGAACAAACCAAACCCAGAGTTAGAACAAGGAAAGAATTTATAAAGATCAAAGCAGGAAAAAAAAAAAAGAAATGGAGACTGAAAAAATAATTGAAAACATCAATGAAACTAAGAGCTGGTTCTTGGAAAATATAAACAAAATTAATAAACTTGTATCCAAACTTATCAGCAAAAAAAGGGTGAGGATGCAAATCAATAAAAGCAGAAATGAAAAAGAAGAAGTTGCAACCAACACCACAAAAATACAAGGATCATAAGAGATCAATACAAACAACTATATGCCAATAATAGACAAACTAGAAGAAATGGTCAGTTTCCTAGAAATGTACAATCTCCAAATACTGAACCATGAAGAAATAGAAAATATGAACAGACCAACTACCAGTAATGAAATTGAATCAGTAATAGAAAAACTCTCAATAAACAAAAGTCCAAGACCAAATGGCTCCACAGGTGAGTTCTACTAAACATTTAGAGAAGAGTTAACCCTTAACCCCCTCAAACTCTTCCAAGAAATTGAAGAGGAAGAAACACTTCCAAACTGATTCTACAAGGCCAGCATCGCCCTGATATCAAAATCAGACAAAGTTATCACAAAAAAAGAAAATTACATATCAATATCACTGATGAACAGAGATGCAAAAATCCTTAACAAAATATTAGCAAACCAAACCTAACAATTCATTAGAAGGGTCATACACCATGATCAAGTGTAATCATGTGAGATTTATTACAGGGGGAGACAAGAATTTTTCAGTATCTGCAAATCAATCAAAGTGTAATTAAAGAATAACAAATTTAAGTGATAAATCATCTTAATAGATGGAGAAAAAGCTTTTGATAAAATTCAACACCTGTTTATAGTGAAAACTCTCCAGAATGTGGGCATAGAGGGAATATCACTTATAATAAAGGCCAGATGTGACAAACCCACAGGTAACATCATACTCAATGGTGAAAAGCTGAAAGCATTTCCTCTAAGATCAAGAACAACATGAGGATGTTCACTCACCACTTTTATTTAACACAGTATTGGAGGTCCTAGCTACAACAATCAGACAAGAAAAAGAAATAAAAAGAATCCAAAGACGAAAGGAAGAAGTAAAACTGTTACTGTGTGCAGATGACATAATACCATACATAGAAAATCATAAAGAAATGACCAAAAAACTACTAGACCTCTTCAGTGAATTTGATAGAGTTGCAGGATACAAAATTAATATACAGAAGTCAGTTGCATTTCTATACACTAACAACAAACTATCAAAAAGAGTATTAAGAAAGCAATCTTATTTACAATCACAGCAAAAAGAATAAAATACCCAGGAATAAACCTACCTAAAGGAAGTTAAAGACCTGTACTGAGAAAACTATAAGATACATGAAATAAACTGAAGACAACACAAATAGATGGAAATGTATACCATGTTCATGGATTGGAAGAATTAAATATTGTTAAAATGACCATACTACCAAAGGAAATCTACAGATTCAATGCAGTTCCTTTCAAAATACCAATGGTATTTTTCACTGAACTAGAACAAATAATTTAAAAAATTGTATGGAGACAAAAAAGACCCTGAAGAGCCAAAATAATCTTTAGAAATAAGAACAGAGGTGGAGGAATTACACTACTGACTTCAAACTATAATGCAAAGCTGGTCATCAAAAGAGTACAATACTGACACAATAAAGTCACATAGATCAATGAAGAGAGAGAATTCAGGAATAAACCCATGTACTTATGATCAATTAATCTACAACAAAGGAGGCAACAATATACAGTGGAGAAAAGACAATCTCTTCAATAAATGGTGCTAGGAAAACTGTATAGCTACACATAAAGAAATGAAATTCTCTACAAAAATAAACAGAAAATGGATTAAACATCTAAATTTAAAATGGCAAACCAAAAAACTCTTAGAAGAAAACATAGGCAGAACAACATTTACATAAATTGCTGCAACACTTTTTTTGGATCTGTCTCCCAAGGGAAAGGAAACAAAAGCAAAAATAAACAAATGAGACCTAATTAAACTTACAACATTTTTCACAGCAAAGGAAACCATCAACAAAACAAAACGACAAACTATGGAATGGGAGGAATATTTGCAAATGATATGATCAATAAAGGGTTAATATCCAAAATATAAGAAGAGCTCCTACAACTCAATGCCAAACAAACAAACAAAAAACCAATTAAAATTGAGCAGAAGATTTGAATAGACATTTTTCCAAAGAAGACATACAGGTGTCCCATATGCACATGAAAATATGGTAAACATTGTTAATCATCAAAGAAATGCAAATCAAAACCTCAATGAGATATTACTGCACACCTGTCAGAATGGTTATCATCATAAAGACTGCAAATAACATCTGTGGGTGAAGATGTGGAGAAAAGGAAAGCCTTATACACTGTTGGTGGGAATTTAAATTGGTGAAGCCACCATGGAAAACAGTGGAGATTCCTCAGAAAACGAAAAACAGAATCACCATATGACCCTTCCATTCCACTCCTGGGTATATATCCGAAAAAAACAAAAACATTAATTCAACAAGTTACGTGCACCCCAGTGTTCACAGTAGCATTATTTACAGTAGCCAAGATATGGAAGCAACTTAATTGTCCATCAAAAAATTGAAGGAGGGGCTTCCCTGGCGGCGCAGTGGTTGAGAGTCCACCTGCCGATGCAGGGGACGCGGGTTCGTGCCCCGGTCCGGGAGGATCCCACGTGTCGTGGAGCGACTGGGCCCGTGAGCCATGGCTGCTGAGCCTGCGCGTCCGGAGCCTGTGCTCTGCAACGGGAGAGGCCACAGCAGTGAGAGACCTGTGTACCACCAAAAAAAAAAAAAAATTGAAGGATATAGAAGTGGTATGTATATACAATGGAATACTACTTAGCCATAAAAGGAGTGCAATTTTGCCATTTGCAAAAAAGTGGATGAACTTGGCAAGTATTATGCTAAGTCAAATAAGACAGAGAAAGAAATTCTGTATGATATTACTTATATGTGAAATCTAAAAAATTAAATTAGTGAATACAAGAGAAAAGAGACTCACAGATATAGAGAACAAACTACTGGTTACCAATGGGTAGAAGGAAGAGGGGAGGTCAAAGATAGGGTAGATTAAGAAGTACAAACTACTATGTAAAAAATAAATAAACTACAAGGATATATTATACAACACAGGGAATATAGCCATTATTTCATAATGACTGTAAATAGAATATACTTTTTTAAAAGAAATAATATAAAAAGTATTCATGAGATTATGTAAAAGCAATATTTTAGAAAAGTTGTTATTCACTACATATAATTGAAGTATTTAATATTATTAAGTAAAAGTTAATACCATATATATAAATTACATATATTTACCTCACATTTTCCTTAATGATTTATTAGATACTTAGGTTACTCCAATTTTATTTATTATAAACACAAAACTATGACAGTATTACTCTCATTTCAAAATAGAAATGTCTTGGGAATTTCCTGGCAGTCCAGCGGTTAGGACTCAGCGCTTTCACTGAGAGGGCCAGGTTCGACCCCTGGTAGGGGAACTAAAATGCCACATGCTGTGCAGTGTGGCAAAAAAAAAAAAGTCATATATTTTCTATAATGATTACAAATAACTAAAATTTTATACAATTTGAGTCATTTATTATGACTAATATTGACATAATTGCTAAAAGTTTGAGCCATAAAATCAACCACCAGTCAAAAAAGGAGAAAAATAAATCAGATATTTATAAATATGAACTAATTTGAATTACTGGGTTGGAATGAGAATATTAACATACTTTAATTTACTCTGATCTGAATGAATCTTTTCTAAAATGAAACATCATAACTTTGCTTATACTTCCTGTGGCACTGAAAATACTTTTCAGTTTTATTTTTTTTTCTAGCTAATTTAATAAGTGTTGCAAAGTAAGAAAATTTCTCAATTGTCAGAGAGGAACTTACATTATCATTATTGATAACAAGTCAGTAAAATTGTGTTAATTTTTAAAATATTTTTAAAGTAATTTAAATAAATATTTTAAAAAATTTTACTGAATTTGAATTTGACATAGAGTACTCTTCCCTTTCAACAGAATCTGCAAAATAAGCATTAACATATGCTTCAATTCATCTTTTACTTTTTAAAATAGTTTTTAAATTAATTTTTACTGGAGTATAGTTATTTACAATGTTGTGTTAGTTCCTGCTCTACAGCAAAGTGAATTTGTTATATATATATATATGTGTGTATATGTGTTATATATATATATATATATATATATATATATATCCACTCTTTTTTAGATTCTTTTCCCATATAGGTCATTACAGAGTATTGAGTAGAGTTCCCTGTGCTATACAGTAGGTTCGTATTAGTTATCTATTTTATATATAGTAGTGTGTATATGTCAATCCCAATCTCCCAATTTATCCCTTCTCCCTTTTCCCCCTTGGTAACCATAAGTCTGTGACTCTATTTCTGTTTTGTAGATAAGTTCCTTTGTTAATTTAAATTCTGACCAACTAAGCTCCAAGTCCACAAGTTCTTGGCCTAAGCCTTGTACTTGGAATCCTCTAAATTACCTAGCAATTACTGGGCAAAAAATAATTGAATAATCATTGGCTTCAACTTACATTTTTCATGATGCTATTTGGAAAATAAAAAAACAGGTAACTTGATGAAGTATGCCTCATCTTCTTCCCATGCTTCCTACTTTTCCCTCATTTTCCATTCTTACCTTATATGGAAAAATAGAGGGGAAGGATCTTTGTTTTAGACATGCTTTCAAGAATTTAATTGAGTAAAGAGGGATATAGCATAATAACTTTGTAGACAATCATTTCCCACAGTTGTCTTTATTATCTATATACACAAACACACAATCACAGATGGACATTATTTATCTTTTTCCCTGATTCCCAATATTGTATTGATTTCAATCTGTGGTCTTTAAAATTTAAAACCAATTTCTTTCAAGTGTGAGATATTTAATTTGTGTCTCCTGAGGTAATTCACTGAAAAAAAAATGAAAAAGGACAGAAAAGAATTCTGGTTATTATGAAAATATAGGCATTGGAAACTTCTGTATCTTCTCTTAAGATCTACCACAGAAGCAATGAGCCCTATTGTCCATATGTAAGACTGGAAGTGTATCTCCCTATACATTCTCTTTTTCACATTCTCTTTTTCTACCTCTTCATCTTCCTTATGAAAATGATTCACCCTCTTTCTTAACTCTCTTCTTTATGAAAGAGGGTCAAGGAGTGAAAATGTAAAGTCAACTAATATGGGGACAGAAGAAATGTTCTTAGCAGTAATCTCACAGGCATCTATGCTATAGTGTCTGTTTCTTTAATACCCATTTTTGATTTTTAAAATGTGGCTGCTTTGAATATATTTATCAGTGCATATAGTGAATATTTATCTTCTTAACATAGAAGTCATTTCTGTTGTTCTAAGGAAAGATTTTTCTATAGTTTACTGATCTATGAGATCTGACTGAAGGATAAAGTGGGTATAATAACAGAAAAATGAATGAACAAAGCCATTCATATTGTACCTTAGCCAGCTAAGTCTTGACCTGTTTTCTTAGTTCAAGCTATACCTCCTCCTCTGCTATATATCATTCTTCAAACTATGATCTATTTCTCCTCACAAGAGAATCTCAGTGGTTTTTCCTTCCTCTAGCCTACAACTATTCCATACAGCCAGTTTCTTACAAATTTCCTTTGAAAGTTTGATTCCTTAAAACTGGAATCTATATTCCTTCTAAAGTGGGAATAAATTAATAAGAAAAAAATCTTTTAGCATACTGATAAAATAAATGCCCTCCTCCCTCAGTAAACTGTAGTGTATTCTATTAACACCCTCCTGAAGATAATATATAAATATAGTGTATTTTGTTAACACCTTTCTGGAGATAATGATCTAATCTGTTTCTTAACCCATAAGAATATCCAGATATAAGGAAAATTTCAGATTCCTGGACAGTAATATTGGGGAAAACAGAATCTTGCCACGGTGTCTATTATATCATACTTAGTTTGTTGGTCTATGTCTCCAGTCTTTAATTTTAAGTAAAGTCACAATTGAAATCTAGAACATTTCAACTGTCGTTGGTCTACTTACCAATAGTGTCACCATCACCCCAGAAAAAGGAGCCCTGTTCATCTAGAGCAATTATGAGGCCAATGGATTCAGATGGCTATAGAAAAAATGTAAAATTGCATTTTCAGAGTTAGAAGGATCTAACTCTGACCATTTAATAGAACTATCTAGAAAAATGTTAAATCCTTTCTTAATCATCTTTGCCAAATGTCCACTTTGTTTATCCTTGGATACCTCCAATATCAGGAAAATTTAAACATCCTTAAGCAAACTATTTCTACTCTCAACAGCTCAATTTAGGGGGGAAAAATGATAGCAATAGCACAGACCTCTCAACTGCCTTCCACTGGAGAAAAATGTGAAGGTTTTCATAATTAGTAATGTTATAAAATAATTATTATACCTTTCTAATTGAAGATGCACCTCTCAGTTTCTTTGGCTTATCTACAACCAAGAGAATGTTATGACAAAATTGCCAAAGTCATTGGGTCTGGAAATCTGGAAGCTGATATCAAAGTATGACCAATGGGATTCCAGGAAAATGAAGCTTGAACAGTAATTTGGAGAGTCTGCTCTACACTGGAAATTGTATTAATATCTCAGGAGCAAGGATGACAGAATCCATGTGCTCCATTTTTGTGATTCCACTGTGGAGACAGGACTCAAGGATTTGATTCTAATCACTCGACAAGAGAAAATTGCTTAACGAAAAAAGAACTACACAATGTAAGTGATAAACTTACTTTTGCAGTTGAATTAGTGAGAATTTCTTTAAGGGAAATATTTTGGCTTCATATGAAATACACTTATTTCATTAAATTTTTCTATTTGAAATGAAAAGTTAGGCATGAGATCCTCTCTTCATTCATGGCAATGAACAATACACTAACTAGAAATTCGACTAGAGCTATTATTCAAGTTAGTGTTTGGAAAGTATGGATCTAGTATCTAGGTTGATGGGGTCCTTAGGTACTTTTCAATGTTTCAGAAATGTCCAGTCAAAACTGCTCTCTGATAATGATGTATATTTTAGCTGATTTTACTTTATATTTTAGCTGATTTTAATTCTTTGTTTTTAGATTTTGATTGCACTATAGTGGATTTACAATGTTGTTTTCATTTTTGCCATACAGCAAAATGAATCATTTATATATATACATATACCCACCCTTTTTAGATTCTTTTCCATATAGGTCATTACAAGTTTTCAGAAGAGTTCACTGTGCTATAAATTAGGTCCTTATTAGTTATCTATTTTATATATAGTGTTGTATATATGTCAATCCCAATCTCCCAATTTATCCGTGCACCCCCCACCACCACTTTCCTCCCTGGTAACCATAAGTTGTTTTCTACATCTGTGACTCTATTTCTGTTTTGTAAATAAATTCATTTGAACCATTTTTTAAAAAAATCCACATATGCGATATTATATGATATTTATCTTTCTGTCTGACTCAGTATGACAATTTCTAGGTCCATCCATGTTGCTGCAAAATGTAATAATTTCATTACTTTTTTATGGTTGAGTAATATTCCATTGTATATATTTACCATATCTTCTTTATTCATTCCTCTGTTGATGGACATTTAGGATGCTTCCATGTCCTGGGTATTGTAAATAGTGCTGCAATGAATATGTGGGTGCATGTATTGCTTTGAATTATGGTTTTCTCTGGATATATTCCCAGGAGTAAAATTGTAGGATCATATAGTAGCTCTAATTTTAGTTTTTGAAGGAACCTCCATACTGTTCTCCAAAGGGCCTGTGCCAACTTACATTCCCACTAACAGTTTTAAGAGTGTTCCCTTTTCTCCACACCCTCTCCAGCATTATACTGTTTGTAGATTTTTTGATGCTGGCCATTCTGACTGGTGTGAGGTGATACTTCATTGAAGTTTTGATTTGCATTTCTCTAATAATTAGTGATGTTGAGCATCTTTTCATGTGCTTTTTGGCCATCTGTATGTCTTCTTCACAGAGATGTTTGTTTGGGTCTTCTGCCCACTTTTTGATTGGTTTCATTGTTTTTTGACATTGAGCTGCATGAGCTAATTGTATATTTTGGAGATTAACCCCTTGTCAGTCACTTCATTTACAAATGTTTTCTCCCATTCTGTGGGTTGTCTTTTCATTTTGTTTTTGGTTTCCTTTACTGTGCAAAAGCTTTTAAATTTCATTAGGTTCCACTTGTTTATTTTGTTTTTATTTTCACTATTCTAGGAGGCAGATCATAATAGGTCTTGCTGTGAGGTGGATGGACCTAGAGTCTGTCATACAGAGTGAAGTAAGTCAGAAAGAGAAAAACAAATACTGTATGCTAACACATATATATGGAATCTAAAATATAAATAAATAAAATGTTCTGAAGAACCTAGGGGCAGGACAGGAATAAAGATGCAGATGTAGAGAATGGACTTGAGGACACAGGGAGGGGGAAAGGTAAGCTGGGACAAAGTGAGAGAGTGGCATGGACTTATATATACTACCAAATGTAAAATAGATAGCTAGTGGGAGGAAGCCACATAGAACAAGGAGATCAGCTTGGTGCTTTGTGACCACCTAGAGGGGTGGGATAGGGAGGGTGGGAGGGAGATGCAAGAGAGAAGAGGTATTGAGATATATGTATATGTATAGCTGATTCACTTTATTATAAAACAGAAACTAACACACCATTGTAAAGCAATTATACTCCAATAAAGATGTTTAAAAAAAAAAAGGTCTTGCTGCAATTTATGTCAGAGCGTGTTCTGCCTATGTTTTTCTCTAAGAGTTTTACAGTGTCCAGCCTTACATTTCAGTCTTCAATCCATTTTGAGTTTATTTTTGTGTATGGTGTTAGGGAGTGTTCTAATTTCATTCCTTTACATGTAGCTGTCCAGTTTCCCCAGCACCACTTATTGAAGAGACAGTCTTTTCTCCATTGTAAATTCTTGCCTCCTTTGTCATAGATTAGGTGACCATAGGTGCATGGTTTTATCTCTGGACTTTCCATCCTGTTCCATTGATCTATATTTCTGTTTTGGTGCCAGTACCATATTGTCTTGATTACTGTAGCTTTGTAGTATAGTCTGAAGTCAAGGAGCCTGATTACTCCAGCTCTTCTTTTCTTTCTCAAGATTGCTTTAGGGCTTCCCTGGTGGCGCAGTGGTTGAGAGTCCGCCTGCCGATGCAGGGAACGCGGGTTCGTGCCCCGGTTCGGGAAGATCCCACATGCAGCGGAGCGGCTGGGCCCGTGAGCCATGGCCGCTGAGCCTGCGCGTCCGGAGCCTGTGCTCCGCAACGGGAGAGGCCACAGCAGTGAGAGGCCCGCGTACCGCAAAAAAAAAAAAAAAAAAAAAGATTGCTTTAGCTCTTCATGGTCTTTTGTATTTCCATACAAATTGTAAAATTTTTTGTTCTAATTCTGTGAAAAATGCCATTGCTAATTGGATAGGGAGTGCATTGAATCTGCAGATTGCTTTCTGTAGTATAGACATTTTCACAATATTGATTCTTCCAACCCAAGAACATGGTATATCTCTCCATCTGTTTGTGTCATCTTTGATTTCTTTCAACAGAATCATAGATTTCTGAGTACAAGTATTTTGCCTATTTAGGTATGTTTATTCCTAGATATTTTATTATTTTTTGATGCAGTGGTATATGGCATTGTTTCCATAATTTCTCTTAGTGATTTTTCATTATTAGTGCATAGGAATGCAAGAGATTTCTGTGTATTAATTTTGTATCCAGCAATTTTACCAAATTCATTGATGAGCTCTAGTAGTTTTATTGCAGCATCTTTAGGATTTTCTATGTATAGTATCATGTCATCTGCAAACTGAAGTTTTACTTCTTATTTTCCAATTTGGATTCCTTTATTCAAATTTCTTCTCTTATTGCTGTGGTTAGGATTTCCAAAACTATGTTGGATAAAAGTGGAGAGAGTGGATATCCTTGTCTTTTTCCTGATCTTAGAGGATACTTCCACTTTTTCACCATTGAGAATGATGTTTGCTGTGGCTTTGTCATATATGGCCTTTATTATGTTGAGGTAGGTTCCCTATATGCCCACTTTCTGGAGAGTTTTTATCATAAATGGGTGTTGAATTTTGTCTAAAGCTTTTTCTGCATCGATTGAGATGATCATATGGTTTTTATTCTTCAGTTTGTTAATGTGGTGTATCACATTGATTGATTTGCATGTATTGAAGAAACCTTGCATCTCTGGGATAAATCTACTAGATAATGGTGTATGATCCTTTTACTGTGTTGTTGGATTCAGTTTGCTATTATTTTGTTGAGGATTTTTGCATTTATGTTTATCAGTCATATTGGCCTGTAATTTTCTTTTTTGTGATATCTTTGTCTGGTTTTGGTATTAAGATGATGGTGGCCTTGTAGGATGAGCTTGGGAGTGTTCCTTTTTATGCAATTTTTTGAAAGAGTTTCAGAAGGACAAGTGTTAACTCTTCTCTAAATGTTTGATAGAATTTGTTAGAATTTGCCTGTGATGTCATCTTGTCCTAGACTTTTGTTTGTTGGATGTTTTAAATCACAGTTTCAATTTCAGTACTTGTGATTAGTCTTTTCATATTTCTATTTCTTTCTGGTTCAGTCTTGGAAGAATTGTACCTTTCTAACAATAACTACTTCTTCTAGGTTATCCATTTTATTGTCATATAGTTGCCGGTAGTAGTCTCTTATGATCCTTTGAATTTGTGCGATGTCAATGGTAACTTCTCCTTTTTCATTTCTAATTTTATTGATGTGGGTTCTCTCCCTTTTTTTTTCTTGATGAGTCTGGCTAAAGGTTTATCAATTTTGTTTATCTTCTCAATGAACCAGCTTTTAGTTTCATTGATCTTTGCTAATGTTTTCATCATCTCTATTTCATTTATTTCTGCTTTGATCATTATAATTTCTTTCCATCTGCTAACTTTGGCTTTTGTTTGTTCTTCTTTCTCTAATTGCTTTAGGTGTAATTTTATGTTGTTTATATGAGATTTTTCTTGTTTTTTGAAGTAAGATTGTATTGCTATAAAGTTCCCTCTTAGAACTGCCTTTGCTGTGTCTCATAGGTTTTGGATTTTTGTGTTTTCATTGTCATTTGTGTCTAGGAATTTTGTAATTTCCCCTTTGATTTCTTCAGTGATCCATTGGTTGTTTAGTATCATATTGTTTACCCTTCATATATTTGTGGGTTCTTTCCTATAATTGATTTCTAATAGCATAGCATTGTGGTTGGAAAAGGTGCTTGTTATGATTTCAATTTTCTTAAATTTACCAAGTCTTGATTTGTGACCTAAGATGTGATCTATTCTGGAGAAACTTCTGTGTGCACTTGAGAAGAAAGTGTATTCTGCTGCTTTCAGGTAGAATGTCCTATGGCTATCAATTAAGTATATCTGGTATAATATGTCTTTTAAGGCTAGTTTTTCCTTATTTATTTTCTGTCTGGAAGATCTGTCAATTAATGTAAGTGGGGTGTTAAAGTCCCCCATTATTATTGTATTACTGTCAATTTCTCCTTGTATGGATGTTAGTATTTGCCTTATATATTGAGGTGTTGGGTACGTAAATATTTACAATTGTTATAAGTTCTTCATGGATTGATCCCTTGATCATTATGTAATGTGCTTCCTTGTCTCTTGTAATAGTCTTTATTTTAAAGTCTATTTTGTCTGATATGAATATTGCTATTCCAGATTTCTTTTGCCTGGAATATCTTTTTACATCCCCTCACTTTCAGTTTGTATGTGTCCTTAGGTCTGAAATGGGTCTCTTGTAGACCGCATATATATGCATCTTGTTTTTGTATCCATTCAGCCAGTCTGTGTCTTTTGGTTGGAGCATTCAATCTATTTACATTTCAGGTAATTATTTTTTAAATGAATTAATTATTTTTTGGCTGTGTTGAGTCTTTGTTGCTGTGCGCAGGCTTTCTCTAGTTACGGCGAGTGTGGGCTACTCTTCATTATGGTGCGTGGGCTTCTCATTGCAGTGGCTGCTCTTGTTGCAGAGCATGGGCTCTAGGTGCATGGGCTTCAGTAGTTGCGGCACACAGGCTTAGTAGTTATGGGCCATGGGCCTAGTTGCTGTGTGGCAGGTGGGATCTTCCCAGACCAGGGCTCGAACCCATGTCCCCTGCATTGATAGGAGGATTCTTAACCACTGGACCATGACAGAAATTCCTAAGGTAATTATTGATATGTATGCTCTTATTCCCATTTTCTTAATTGTTTTCGGTCTGTTTTGTACGTCTTTTTTCTCCCTTTCCTCTTCTCTTCTCTTCTCTTGTGGTTTGATGACTATATTTAGTGTTGTATTTGGTTTGCTTTTCCTTTTGTGTGTGTGTATCTCTCCTAGTTCTTTGGTTTGCATTTCCCATGATGTTTTGATATAGCAGTCCATATACATACAGGTTATTTTAAGTTTCTGGTCTCTTAATTTTATTTTATATTTTATATTTTTATTTTTTTCATTTGTTCAAGACAGTTTTATTTATTTTACATCTTTATTGGAGAATAATTGCTTTACAATGGTGTGTTAGTTTCTGTGTTATAACAAAGAGAATCAGTTATACATATATATATGTTCCCATATCTCTTCCCTCTTGCATCTCCCTCCCTCCCACCCTCCCTATGTCACCCCACTAGGTGGTCACAAAGCACCGAGCTGATGTCCCTGTGCTATGCACCTGCTTCCCACTAGCTATCTATTTTACGTTTGGTAGTGTATATATGTCCATGCCGCGCTCTCACTTTGTCACAGCTTACCCTTCCCCCTCCCCATATCCTCAAGTCCATTCTCTAGTAGCTCTGTGTCTTTATTACTGTCTTACCCCTAGGATCTTCATGACATTTTTTTCCTTAAATTCCATATATATGTGTTAGCATACGGTAATTGTCTTTCTATTGTTGACTAACTTCACTCTGTATGACAGACTCTAGGTCCATCCACCTCATTACAAATAGCTCAATTTCGTTTCTTTTTATAGCTGAGTAATATTCCATTGTATATATGTGCCACATCTTCTTTATCCATTCATCCAATGATGGACACTTAGGTGGCTTCCATCTCTGGGTTATTGTAAAAAGAGCGGCAATGAACATTTTGGTACATGATTCTTTTTGAATTATGGTTTTCTCAGGGTATATGCCCAGTAGTGGGATTGCTGGGTCGTATGGTAGTTCTATTTTTAGTTTTTTAAGGAACCTCCATACTGTTCTCCATAGTGGCTGTACCAATTCACATTCCCACCAGCAGTGCAGGAGTGTTCCCTTTTCTGCACACCCTCTCCAGCATTTACTGTTTCTAGATTTTTTGATGATGGCCATTCTGACTGGTGTGAGATGATATCTCATTGGAGTTTTGATTGGCATTTCTGTAATGATTAATGATGTTGAGCATTCTTTCTTGTGTTTGTTGGCAATCTGCATGTCTTCTTTGGAGAAATGTCTATTTAGGTCTTCTGCCCATTTTTGGATTGGGTTGTTTGTGTTTTTGTTATTGAGCTGCATGAGCTGCTTATAAATTTTGGAAATTAATCCTTTGTCAGTTGCTTCATTTGCAAATATTTTCTCCCATTCTGAGGGTGGTCTTTTGGTCTTGTTTATGGTATCCTTTGCTGGGCAAAAGTTTTGAAGTTTCATTAGGTCCCATTTGTTTATTTGTATTTCCATTTCTCTAGGAGGGGGGTCAAAAAGGATCTTGCTGTGATTTATGTCATAGAGTGTTCTGCCAATGTTTTACTCTCAGAGTTTGATAATTTCTGGCCTTACATTAAGGTCTTTAATCCATTTTGAGCTTATTTTCGTGTATGGTGTTAGGGTGTGATCTAATCTCATACTTTTACATGTACCTGTCCAGTTTTCCCAGCACCACTTATTGAAGAGGCCATCCTTTCTCCACTGCATATTCCGGCCTCCCTTATCAAAGATAAGGTGACCGTATGTGTGTGCATTTATCTCTGGGCTTTCTATCCTGTTCCATTGATCTATCTTTCTGTTTCTATGCCAGTACCATACTGTCTTGATTAATGTAGCTTTGTAGTATAGTCTGAAGTCAGGGAGCCTCATTCCTCCAGCTCCGTTTTTCATTCTCAAGATTGCTTTGGCTATTCGGGGTCTTTTGTGTTTCCACACAAATTGTGAAATTTTATGTTCTAGTTCTGTGAAAAATGCCATTGGTAGTTTGATAGGGATTGCATTGAATCTGTAGATTGCTTTGGGTAGTAGAGTCATTTTCACAATGTTGATTCTTCCAATCCAAGAACATGGTATATCTCTCCATCTATTTGTATCATCTTTAATTGCTTTCATCAGTGTCTTATAATTTTCTGCATACAGGTCTTAGGTCTCCCTAGGTAGGTTTATTCCTAGATATTTTATTCTTTTTGTTGCAATGGTAAATGGGAGTGTTTTCTTGATTTCACTTTCAGATTTTTCATCATTAGTGTATAGGAATGCCAGAGATTTCTCTGCATTAATTTTGTATCCTGCTACTTTAACAAATTCATTGATTAACTCTAGTAGTTTTCTGGTAGCATCTTTAGGATTCGCTATGTATAGTATCATGTCATCTGCAAACAGTGACAGCTTTACTTCTTCTTTTCTGATTTGGATTCCTCTTATTTCCTTTTCTTCTCTGATTGCTGTGGCTAAAACTTCCAAAACTATGTTGAATAAGAGTGGTGAGAGTGGGCAACCTTGTCTTCTTCCTGATCTTAGTGGAAATGCTTTCAGTTTTTCACAGTTGAGGACAATGTTGGCTGTGGGTTTGTCATATATGGCCTTTATTATGTTGAGGAAAGTTCCCTCTATGCCAACTTTCCACAGGGTTTTTATCATAAATGGGTGTTGAATTTTGCTGAGAGATATCTTTGCATCTATTGAGATGATCATATGGTTTTTCTCCTTCAATTTGTTAATATGGTATATCACATTGATTGATTTGCGTATATTGAAGAATCCTTGTATTTCTGGAATAAACCCCACTTGATCATGGTGTATGATCCTTTTAATGTGCTGTTGGATTCTGTTTGCTAGTATTTTGTTGAGCATTTTTGCATCTATGTTCATCAGTGATATTGGCCTGTAGTTTTCTTTCTTTGTGACATCCTTGTCTGGTTTTGGTATCAAGGTGATGGTGGCCTCGTAGAATAAGTTTGGGAGTGTTCCTCCCTCTGCTATATTTTGCAAGAGTTTGAAAAGCATAGGTGTTAACTCTTCTCTAAATGTTTGATAGAATTCACCTGTGAAGCCATCTGGTCCTGGGCTTTTGTTTGTTGGAAGATTTTTAATCACAGTTTCAATTTCAGTGCTTGAGATTAGTCTATTCATATTTTCTATTTCTTCCTGATTAAGTCTTGGCATGTTGTGCATTTCTAAGAATTTGTCCATTTCTTCCAGGTTGTCCATTTTATTGGCTTAGAGTTGCTTGTAGTGATGTCTCATGATCTTTTGTATTTCTGCAGTGTCAGTTGTTACTTCTCCTTTTTCATTTCTAATTCTATTGATTTGAGACTTCTCCCTTTTTTTCTTGATGAGTCTGGCTAATGGTTTATCAATTTTGTTTATCTTCTCAAAGAATCAGCTTTTAGTTTTACTGATCTTTGCTATCATTTCCTTCATTACTTTTTCATTTATTTCTGATTTGATTTTTATGATTTCTTTCCTTCTGCTAACATTGGGGGTTTTTGGTTCTTCTTTCTCTAATTGCTTTAGGTGCAAGATTAGGTTGTTTATTTGAGGTGTTTCCTGTTTCTTAAGGTAGAATTGTATTGCTATAAACTTCCCTCTTAGAACTGCTTTTGCTGCATCCCATAGGTTTTGGGTCATCATGTCTCCATTGTCATTTGTTTCTAGGTATTTTTTAATTTGCTCTTTGATTTCTTCAGTGATCACTTCGTTATTTAGTACTGTATTGTCTAGCCTCCATGTGTTTGTATTTTTTACAGATCTTTTCCTGTAATTGATATCTAGTCTCATAGCATTTTGGTCGGGAAAGATACCTGATACAATTTCAATTCTCTTAAATTTACCAAGGCTTGCTTTGTGACCCAAGATATGACCTATCCTGTAGAATGTTCCGTGAGCACTTGAGAAAAATGTGTATTCTGTTGTTTTTGGATGGAATGTCCTATAAATATAAATTAATTCCATCTTGTTTAATGTATCATTTAAAGCTTGTGTTTCCTTATTTATTTTCATTTGGTTGATCCGTCCATTGGTGAAAGTGGTGTGTGAAGTCCCCTACTATGAATGTGTTACTTTCAATTTCCCCTTTTATGGCTGTTAGTACTGGCCTTATATATTGGGGTGCTCCTATGTTGGGTGCATAAATATTTACAATTGTTATATCTTCTTCTTGGATCAATCCTTTGATCATTATGTAGTGTCATTCTTTGCCTCTTCTAATAGTCTTTATTTTAAAGTCTATTTTGTCTGATATGAGAATTGCTACTCCAGCTTTCTTTTGGGTTCCATTTGCATGGAATATCTTTTTCCATCCCCTTACTTTCAGTCTGTATGTGTCTCTAGGTCTGAAGTGGGTCTCTTGTAGACAGCATATATATGGATATTGTTTTTGTATCCATTCAACCGGTTTGTGTCTTTTGGTGGGAGCATTTAGCCCATTTACATTTAAGGTAATTATTGATATGTATGTTACTATTCCCATTTTCTTAATTGTTTTGTGTTCATTACTGTAGGTCTTTTCCTTCTCTTGTGTTTCCTTCCTAGAGATGTTCCTTTAGCATTTGTTGAAAAGCTGGTTTCTTGGTGCTGAACTTGCTCAGCTCTTGTTTGTCTTTAAATGTTTTAATTTCTCCATCAAATCTGAATGGGATCCTTGCTTGGTAGAGTAATCATGGTTGCAGGTTTTTCTCTTTCATCACTTTAAATATGTCCTGCCAGTTCCTTCCTGCTTGCAGAGTTTCTGCTGAAAGATCAGCTGTTAACCTTATGGGAATTCCCTTGTGTGTTATTTGTTATTTTTCCCTTGCTGTTTTTAATATGTTTTCTTTGTATTTAATTTTTGACAGTTTGATTAATATGTGTCTTGGTGTATTTCTCCTTGGATTTATCCTGTATGGGACTCTCTGTAATTCCTGGACTTGATTAACAATTTCCTTTCCCATATTAGAGAAGTTTTCAACTTTAATCTCTTCAAATATTTTCTCAGTCCCTTTCCTTTTCTCTTCTTCTTCTGGAACCCCTATAATTCGAATGTTGGTGCCCTTAATGTTGTCCCAGAGGGCTCTGAGACTGTCCTCAGTTCTTTTCATTCTTTATTCTGGTCTTCAGTAGCTATTTCCACTGTTTTATCTTCCAGGTCATTTATCCATTCTTCTGCCTCAGTTATTCTGTTATTGATCCCATGTAGAGTATTTTTAATTTCATTTATTGTGTTGTTCATCGTTGCTTGTTTCATCTTTAGTTCTTGTAGCTCCTTGTTAAATGTTTCTTGCGTTTTGTCTATTTTATTTCGAAGATTTTGGATCATCTTTACTATCATTATTCTGAATTCTTTTTCAGGTAGACTGCCTCTTTCCTCTTCATTTGTTAGGTCTGGTGGGTTTTTATCTTGCTCCTTCATCTGCTGTGTGTTTTTCTGTCTTCTCATTTTGCTTATCTTACTGTGTTTGGGGCCTCCTTTTTGCAGGCTGCTGGTTCGTAGTTCCCATTGTTTTTGGTGTCTGTCC
The DNA here is from genome assembly GCF_937001465.1 of Orcinus orca. Taxonomy (NCBI): domain Eukaryota; kingdom Metazoa; phylum Chordata; class Mammalia; order Artiodactyla; family Delphinidae; genus Orcinus; species Orcinus orca. The sequence continues at coordinate 28,477,328 of NC_064569.1, forward strand.
CCAGTGGCTAAAGTTTTTTCAGTGGGTTGTGTAGGCTTCCTGGTGGAGGAGACTAGTGCCTGTGTTCTGGTGGATGAGGCTGGATCTTGTCTTTTTGGTGGGCAGGTCCATCTCTGGTGGTGTGTTTTGGGGTGTCTGTGAACTTATTATGATTTTAGGCAGCCTCTCTGCTAATGGGTGTGGTTGTGTTCCTGTCTTGCTAGTTGTTTGGCATAGGGTGTCCAGTACTGTAGCTTGCTGGTCGTTGAGTGAAGCTGGGTGCTGGTGTTGTGATGGAGATCTCTGGGAGATTTTCGCCATTTGATATTATGTGGAGCTGAGAGGTCTCTTGTGGAGCAGTGTCCTGAAGTTGGCTCCTCCTCTTCAGAGGCACAGCACTGACTCCTGGCTGTAGCACCAGGAGCCTTTTATTCACATGGCTCAGAATAAAAGGGAGAAAATGTAGAAAGGAAGAAAGGAAGAAAGAAAGAAAGAAGTAAAGAAAGAAAGAAAGAAAGGTAGGAAGGAAGGAAGGAAGGAAAGAAAGAAAGAAAGAAGATAAAATAAAGATAAAATAAAATAAAGTTATTAAAATAAAAAAATTAAGAAAAAAATTTTTTAAAGAAAAAGAAAAAAAAGAAAAAAAAAAAAAACGGATGGATAGAACCCTAGGACAAATGGTGGAAGCAAAGCTATACAGACAAAATCTCACACAGAAGCATACACATACACACTTACAAAAAGAGGAAAATGGGTAAAAATCGTAAATCTTGCTCTCAAAGTCCACCTCCTCAATTTGGGATGGTTCGTTGTCTGTTCATGTATTCCATAGATGCAGGGTACATCAAGTTGATTGTGGAGTTTTAATCAGCTGCTTCTGAGGCTGCTGGGAGAGATTTCCCTTTCTCTTCTTTGTTCTCACAGTTCCTGGAGCTCAGCTTTGGATTTGACCCTGCCTCTGAGTGTAGGTCACCAGAGTGTGTCTCTTCTTCGCTCAGACAGGACAGGGTTAAAGGAGCAGCTGCTTCGGGGACTCTGGCTCACTCAGGCCGGAGGTAAGGAGGGGTCGGAGTGCGGGGCCAGCCTGAGGCGGCAGAGGCCAGCATGACGTTGCACCAGCCTGAGGCGCACCGTGCGTTCTCCTGGGGAGGTTGTCCCTGGATCCCGGGACCCTGGCAGTGACGGGCTGCACAGGCTCCCTGGAAGGGGGGTGTGAATAGTGACCTGTGCTCGCACACAGGCTTCCTGGTGTTGGCAGCAGCAGCCTTAGCATCTCCTGCCCGTCTCTAGGGTCCACGCTTTTAGCTGCAGCTTGCGCCCGTCTCTGGAGCTCCTTTTAGCCGTGTTCTTAATCCCCTCTCCTCGAGCACCAGAAAACAAAGAGGGAAGAAGAAGTCTCCTGCCTCTTCGGCAGCTCCAGACTTTTTCCCGGACTCCCTTCCGGCTAGCCGTGGTGCACTAACCCCCTGCAGGCTGTGTTCACGCCGCCAACCCCAGTCCTCTCCCTGCGCTCCAACCGACCTGAGCCTCAGCTCCCAGCCCCGCCCGCCCCGGCGGGTGAGCAGACAAGCCTCTCGGGCTGGTGAGTGCCGTTTGGCACCAAGCCTCTCTGCGGGAATCTCTCCGCTTTGCCCTCCGCACCCCTGTTTCTGTGCTCTCCTCTGCGGCTCCGAAAGTTACCCCCTCCGCCACCCGCAATCTCCACCCTCGAAGGGGCTTCCTAGTGTGTGGAAACCTTTCCTCCTTCACAGCTCCCTCCCACTGGTGCAGGTCCCATCCTTATCCTTTGTCTCTGTTTATTCTTTTTTCTTTTGCCCTACCCATGTATGTGGGGACTTTCTTGCCTTTGGGAGGTCTGAGGTCTTCTGCCATCATTCAGTAGGTGTTCTGTAGGAGTTGTTCCACGTTTAGATATATTTCTGGTGTATCTGTGGGGAGGAAGGTGATCTCCATGTCTTACTCTTCCGCCATCTTCCTCACTACTCCTGGTCTCTTAATTTTAAATGTGATTCTCAGTTCCTGCATTTGTACTCTTCTCTTCTCATGGTTGCTAGTATTGATATTATATTATTGTGTGGATGATTTCCTGCTTTTACTGTAGCTTTTCCTTTAGCAGTTTCCCATTTCTGATTTTTTTGTTTCTAGTTTTGGCCTAATTTGTTTCCCCTGCCTAGAGAATTTCCTTTAGTATTTGTTGTAAAGCTGGTTTGTTGGTGTTGCATTCTCTTAGCTTTTGCTTGTCTCTAAAGCTTTTGATATCTCCATTGAATCTGAATGAGAGCCTTGCTGTGTAGAGCTTCTTGGTTGTAGGTTCTTCCCTTTCCTCAATTTAAATATACTGTGCCACTGCCTTCTGACCTGCAGGGTTTCCACTGATAAATCAGCTGATAACTTTATGAGAGTTCCCTTGTATATTATTTGTTCATTTTCCCTTGTTGCTTTAATATTTTTCTTTATCTTTAATTTTTCTCAATTTGATTACTATGTGTCTCGGTGTGTTCCTCCTTGTGTTTATCCTGCCTGGGAATCTCTGCACTTCCTGTACTTGGGTAACTGGTTCCTTTCCCATGATAGGGAAGTTTTCAGCTATTATCTCTTCAAATATTTTCTGCAGTCCTTTCTCTTTCTCGTCTCCTTCTAGGACTCCTATAATGTGAATGTTGTTGCATTTAATATTGTCCCAGCAGTCTCTGAGACTGCCTGATTTATTTTCATTCTTTTTCTTTATTCTGTTCTGTGGTAGTGATTCCCACCATTCTGTCTTCCAGATCACTTATCAGTTCTTCTGACACAGTTATTCTGCTATTGATTCCTTCTAGGGTATTTTTCATTTTAGTTATTGTATTGTTCTTCTCTGTTTGTTCTTAGTTCTTCTAGGTCTTTGCTAAACATGTCTTGTATCTTCTCAATGTGTGCCTCCATTCTTTTTCCAAGATTTTGGATCTTCTTTACTATCATTACTATGAATTCTTTTTTCATGTAGATTGCCTATATCCTCTTCATTTAGTTGTTTTTGTAGGATTTTATCTTCCTCCTTCAACTGCAACATATTTCTCTGTCACCTCATTTTGTCTAACTTACTGTGTTTGTGGTCTCTTTTCCACAGACTGCAGGCTCGTAGTTCCTCCTGCTTCTGTTGTCTGCCCCATGTTTGGTGAGTTTGGTCCAGGGGCTTGTGCAGGCTTCTTGGTGGGCAGGATTGGTGTCTGCCCTCTGGTGGGTGGAGCTGGTCTTGTTCCTCTGGTTGGCAGAGCCATGTCAGGGGGTCTGTTTTGGTGTGGATGTGATCTTTGTATGACTTTAGGCAGCTTATCTGCTGATAGGTCATGCTATGTTCCTGTCTTGCTAGTTGTTTGGCCTGAGGCATTCCAGCACTGGAGCCTGCAAGCTGTTGGGTGGGGCCAGGTCTTGGTGCCAAAATGGGGACCTTTGGGAGATCTCACCAAATTAATATTCCCTGGGGTCTCTGCTACCAGAGTCCTTGACATCATGGTGAGCTACAGCCAACCCCCATCTTTCCAGGAGACCCTCCAATACCCCTAGATAATTCTAGCCCAGGTTTCTATGGAGGTACTGTATTTGAAGTGTCCCAGTTCATGTGAGACCTTGGGTGTACCCTCCAAGAGTGAAGATTCTGTTTCCCCCAGCTCTTTGGAGCTCCTACACTCAAGCCCCATTGACCTTCAAAGTCAGATGTTCTGGGGGCTCTTCCTCCTGATGCCAGACACTTAGACTGTCTTGGAGGACTATTTTTATGTTGGAACATCCCTGTGTAGCCTGCATGGATTTTATAGTATTATTATTATTGTGTTATGACAGCTGTTTTTAGTATGGATGTCTGCCTCTTCTTTCCTCAGTGTCTGTTGGTCTGTTATCACCTTGATAGGGGGTTAGACTAGTGTTGTGGTGACCAGAGTGTGCCCTGGATATTGAGCTTGGCCTCCCCTTTGTTCTTTGGTTGTCTCTGCCATGTCAGGGGTGGGGTCTTCTCCCTAGTTGTTGGAGTAGACACCCCCAGATCTGTTTCTTAGCTGTGTTTCTGATCTGCCATATGAGGTAGGCAGGTTTGGAGTGCTCCCCCTGGGAGAGAAGCCACTGAGTATTCCTCCTCTGGAGTTTTCACCTGTGAGCATGCTCTGTTGTGTCACCTTTTACCTGTTGTGTGAGCTCACAAGTTACTCTCTTGTTGGCACTGCTCTTGGCCCTACCTTAACCATGGGTATGCTGGCAGTTGTCCCTGGTGTCTCTCAGGCATTGTTTTCACCAGGCCACCAGTGTAAATCCACTGAAATCAGGTTCCAGGATTGCAGTAATCATGGATCTGGACCTACTGTGGGTGCTATGGGGACAGCTCAGACTCTGTCCTGGCCCAACCCCCATATGTGTGTGCCACAAAGTCCATAGCTGCCAAAGCTAGACCCATCTCAGTTGCAGGAGCACTTGTCAATTCAGATGTTCTGCAGGAGCTGAGATAACCAAGCCAGTCATGGGGGTTTAATCTGGTGTTCACACAGTAGCTGATCTTAATTTTTATTAGAAATTTTGATTTGTTATTATGAATCTTTGATGTAAAATAGAAATATAAACTAATTATTACTGCTTAAAAACCTCTTTCTCTGCTAAACAAGATATTTGATTACATGATGTCTGTGGAGAAAAATGACTAATTAAATATAACCTAAGTTGATAAAAGCTTGAGGGACCTGACCTAACCTTCATCTAAAACCTAGGAGGAAATTTGTGAATCAGAAATCATTAGCTGTCTTAAAAACAATAATAGGAAAATATTTATGGCAGGATATCTTGGAACTGGTTCAAATGCTCAAGCATAATATCATCTACTAATCTCTTTCACTCCCTTTTTCTTCCCTTCCTTCTCTTTTTTCCCTTCCCCCTCTCTCTGCTACCTCCCTCTGTCATACACACACACACACATACACACACACACTGACTCACACATGCAAATATACAAATATACATGTAGACCAGTAATTGCACACTGACTGAGTTACTCTCCTATCACATCTCACCATCCTACTCAAAAAGAGTATTGGTGGTATATTGGTGAGAATTAGCTGCCTTCCTACTCACAAACAACCCTCCTCAGATACTCCCCAAGCAGGAAACTTGACCATAACAAGAAGACCGAGTTCCTAGCTCAGTCTCCTGGGAGGAAGTGCCTGTTACCTCAACACTGTTTTTCTGTCTGAAAACTCTGTTGGCAGAATATATCCTCCACGAATGAAAAGAGTAATTGTATCCTGTGGAGCAGGAATTTCAACAAACTTCTGCCAGGAAGGTGGTACTTGACTCCTCTAGCACAGAAAAAGCCAGAGTTAATCACTCCAGTTATGTAACTGGGAACAAGTAACATTCAGGAGACACAGGAAGTTGAAATCCAAACTTCCATTTAAATTCAACAAAACGTCTGTTGAATTCAGTAATAAGAAGGGTGACTTAAATGACTAATTCAGTGTTAATAAAAGAAAAAAGTGCACAAGCATCAATATGTAATGCATAAAAGCAGAATTCTTTAGTATATATTTATTTCAGAAGTTCAATTTTGTAACCACATTTGCTTACTAAAATGTCAAACAAAATAATACAAGTTAAGATGATGACGTTGGGTTCTAAAGTGTTAAAATTTGATATAATAACACTTTTTGTGAGCGTTTTTATTATACTCTTTTTAAAAGCTTGATTTTATTAAGAAATGAAATTTAAGGCAAATATTTACGGAAATTTATGAAGTACCTCTACAGAATATAGTTTGAAAATCATTGATTTAATTGTTTAAGACCATATAATTATCTGATCACAAGAATGGAGAATTTTTAATAACACTTCCCAGTCAGAGCTAACATAATTTAAAAATATATTGCATATTCTTTTTTCTAGTTGGGAATTAGTCAAAATTTATTCCCATAAGGATTTCTTGAAAATGGAGCAAGATTAGCCAATGCTCATCAAAACATACTGGAAGAATGGGAGAAGTGAATTCAGCTCTAGTAGAGCTGTCACATTGGTTCCCCTCATACTTTACCAATCTCCCCCACCATTGAAACCAACGCTCTCACTGCCTAGGAGACTAGATGTGGCTGGATGGAAAACATGAGTTAGATCAATGATATTATATTTCTTAGGAAACTGAACTATAAAACATGAAAAGAGCTCACCACTGGTCACAGAAACACAAAGGATGTATAAAAATATGTCTCTTGCTGAGGCCAAAGAGCCCATTACAAGCTAAGGCCCTTTGGAAGACAGTTGTTAGAAAAAAATGGTCCCATGGAATGCTGAGCCATGATAATGGCACACTGTGCTGAAATTTCACAAACTTTTGCAACTGAATCCTGAGTTCTCCACGAAATTCAGAGCTATTAAATTTGCTGTGCTCAGATTTCCATTAGATTTCCTTTGTCAGTTCATGTGCATCCCTATAATAAATCCCATACTTGAGCTAGCTTGACTGGATTCCTTGCAAGAAAAAGTACCTGATTCATGAATTATAATCTCTATGACACTCTGCTATATAGAAACATCATCGTTGAGAATCGTTTGCTTTAAAGAATTTAAATGTCTGCATAAAATAAGTCTATTCTGCTTCTAAAAATAAAAATTTATCTCACCTTAAATATTTACTAATGTATGTATCACCCAATTCTACTATTCTAAGAAGAGCAAACAATTCTAAACAAAGGCTTTCACAAGGAATCAAGCCAGAATAATATTGTCCAAGACTCTAGAAGTCATATAGAAACAGTGAAAAAAATACCATATAAATCTTTGAGTTATGGATTTATGTTATCTGTTCTACACATTTTACTGTATAAAATTGAACCAGGATGCTTCAGAAAAATACACATACAAGATGTTGTTCCCTTTGGAAAAAAGAAAACATTTGACTTTTTCAAAATATTTTGTTTAGTTAACTTATTCCAGTTAAATAAGATTTGACTCTCTGGATATTGAATCCCATATTATTTATCATTAATACCAAGTGCTAGTCAGCTTATACATGACTATGCATTAGAGCTAGAGAATCTTCATGAAACATGCATGACCTATGAGAAAATATATTTCACATCTACATTATGGAATTTCAGTTTTCACTGTTCATGTTTTCTAAATAGTCTAATTGTGTTTGCTGTATTTTAAAATATTAATGTCTTACTAAAATGTACTATATTCTATTATTAACTATGCAATTACTTTGTATCATTTTAACTCAATAGCCATTGTCATATAGTTATGAAAAATATAATATATGAAACATTTATTTTTTATTTAAAAATTTTTTGAGTTCTTACTAAGTGCAGGCCATTTATGTGTATGTGTATATATATATATATATATATATATATATGTTAATCCTGTGGTGAGGTCAATAGCATCCAGAAATATAGAAAATATTTGCTTTGAAGAATCCATATAAGCCCAATTTCAGTTCATGTGTAGCTGTGAGAAGTTCACCAAAGCTAGAGAAATTTGACATAATAAATAGGAAACCTTGAAAGCTTTTTTCCTACCTCTGGGAATTGTAATATTTTGTCCTGGAAGTAAATACAAATTTGTTGGTAAATCATCCTCATGACATCCATCATGCCCACTTGCCTGAATGAGTAGCTTTCACCCCCAGTTCTCCCAGATTATATTCATATTATCCTTTCCACTTGTGAATAAAATATGGGTAAGACTGCTATCTGGAATCCTGAGGTAAAGGAAAAATATATTTGAATAAGGAATTTGGGTTTTTTTTCTTTTACAAAAAGCTAATGAAGCAACTGATGTTCTCAGAATACACTTCCTTTCTATTACATTGACATATGTGAAAAAAGAACTTTATTCTTTTTATTATAGTATATATTTGGGGGATCTATAGCATACATATGCAAATTATTTTGAGACTGATTTCAGAATTTCTGAGTAGCAGAAATATATTTTAGTTTTGTTCTGATTTACTTAGCATGAGGTATAATTTATGTAAGGTAAAATTAACATATAAATACACTGCTTTCAAATATAAGAATGAAAATGATGTAAGAAAAATAAGAGATTATGGCAAGCCCGGATTGGTTGCAAGTATCAAATCGTACCAATTTAAACTGCTGTAAACAACTGTATTGTACTGATATAAAAATCTAGTACTTACCTCTTCAAGAAATGGAGCAATCATGAGAGCTGACCCCAAAAGAATGCTCTATCAATTTCATGAGCCTGAGGATCTAATGTAAATCTAGGTTTTTAGGATGGAAAACCATTAATTTAATCAAGTGAACATCTTTGTATAAATAACTAGTCTTACTCAACCACCTCAGATTCATGGTGATCAACACCAAGAAAACCAAAAAGATAAAAACGGAGTACAGTTTAGGGTGTAATATGCTTATGTGTTTAGGAATAAAAATTTAACCCTCAAATGAAGAAACTGGATCAGTTTTCTTTCCTGATGAAAAGATAAATGAATATTAAAGCTAAGGTCAAAATAGTGCCAAGTAATTAAATTGTCTTGAGTTTTTGTTGTTTTTCCTTTTTGCATTCTAAACAGCCTTCAAGGATACAGCATCAAACCTACCTAATTCACAAAGCTGTTTCCATTTCATTTCACAATGACTTGCCTTTCTTTGAATTTTTACAGCACTTTATAGCCTATGCCACACAGTCAGGATACAAATATATCATGTTCTACATTACAGTTTCAAATCTGTTAGTTGTGATCTTCCCAGTACTGTGTGGGCAGAGACCATGCTTCATTCCTTTTCTATACTCCATACTATTTAGACAGAAATACTCAGCCTTTGCTCTTTGTTAATTGATTGAAAGTGTTTTCTTAACTCAATTCTTCAAATTTGTAAATTATTTCTAATCACCATCAAATGGGGAAAACAAGTTTTCTTCTTTTTTAATCCCCCAAATAATTGCCTTACTAGGAGAACCCAGGCTTCCAGGATCTCTGTGGTAGAAAATGAAGACTAGAATCATTATTAAAAGTTATTTACTCATGGAATACTGTATTTCCAGTGACCTGAGAATAGTAGAAGAGGGTATATAAGTAAGGCAGAAATAAATATCCATTCCTTAAGGCAGAACAGAAAATTGCAGCAAACTCTTCTCCAAATGCTCCAGGGTCTTATTCCTATAAAACACAAACATTTCAATAGACCTGAGTTGGGAGTGTTATTTTTTTTCTCTTGGGGGGGTTAGAGAGAAGCAGAACATTTAAAAATATTATTTCTTTATACCTGAAAGCCTTTCGCCAGATTATTGCAGAGTTGTTTCTCAATTAAATACACTCTATAAAGTTTACATATTATACTGTGTAGTATATAGTTTGTATACCCAACTAAGAGCAAAGTTTCAAATCTTCTAGATGAAAGATCATTACCAGACCTTCTCCTTGAGAGAGGGAAAATTCACAGCCATTTCACTGAGGAATGATTTTTGCCTTCCGACTGAAGAGAGAATCTTATATCAAATCATAATATAATATCTGCCTAACATCAAAACAAAAACTTGACGTTTGGTAATTACTGAGCTACTAAGGAAAAATAACTAAATATATCATAGGTTTGTCTTCTGCTAACTTTTTAAAGGCAAAACTTTTAACAGGTTATTTTAAATGATGCAATGTGCTCTTTCTCTTTTAGAATTATAAATAATGTGTTTTCCTTTTTAAAATTATATTTATTTATTTTTTATTAAAGTATAATTGACTTACAATATTATATTAGTTTCAGGTGTACAACAGTATGATTTATGTTTTTTATGAAGTCTAGTTGATTTACAATACTATGTTAGTTTCAGGTATACAGCATAATGATTCAGTATTTTTACAGATTACACTTCATTAAAAGATATTACAAGAAAATGGCTATAATTCCCTGTGATATTCAATATATCCTTGTTGCTTATCTATTGTTTACATAGAAGTTTATGTCTCTCAACCCCATACTCCTAATTTGTCCCCTCCCTTTTTTATCACCTTCAGTAAACACTAGTTTCTTTTCTATATCTGTGAGTATGTTTCTGTTCTGCATATATACTTATTTGTATTATTTTTTTAAATACACATATAAGTGATATCATATAGCATTTGTCTTTCTCTGTTATTTACTAAGCATAATATTCTCTAGGTCCATCCAGATTGCTGCAAATGGCAGAATTCCTTCTTTTTTATAGCTGAGTAATATTCCACTGTGTGTGTGTGTGTGTGTGTGTGTGTGTGTGTGTGTGTGTGTATATATATGACACATCTTCTTTATCCATTCACCTGTTGATGGGAATGTGGGTTGCTTCCATATCTTGGGTATTGTAAATAGTGCTGCTATAAACACTGGGGTGCATGTATCTTTTCAAATTAGTGTTTTCATTTTTTTCCAGATAAATACCCAGGAGTGGAACTGATGGATCATATGGTAGTTCTATTTTTAGTTTTCTTAGGGACCTCCATAATATACTTCATAGTGGCTGCATAAATTTATATTTCCACCAACAGAGTACAATTGCTCCCTTTTCTCCACATCCTCTCCAAAAATTGTTATTTGTAGATGTTTTGATAACAGTGGTTTGGCAAGTGTGAGGTGATACCTCATTGGTGTTTTAATTTGCATTTCTCTAGTAATTAGTGATGTTGAGCATCTTTTCATGCACCTGTTAGCCATCTGTATGTTTTCTTTGGAAAAATGTCTATTCAGGTCTTCTGCACATTTTTGATTGGGCTGTTTTTATTTATTTATTTATTTTTGATATTGAGCTCTGTGAGCTGTTTATATATTTTGGCTATTAACCCCTTAGGGTTAGGGTTAGGATCATATTATTTGCAAATATTTTCTCCCATTCCATAGGTTGTCTTTTCATTTTCTAGATGGTTTCCTTTACTGTGCAAAATCTTTTAAGTTTAAATAAGTCCCATTTGCTTATTTTTGCCTTTTTTTCTTTTGCATTATGAGACAGATCCAAAAACAAAATTGCTGCAATTTATGTCAAAGAGTGTTCTGCCTATGTTCTCTTCTAAGAGTTTTATGGTTTCAGGTCTTACATTTAAGTCTTTGATTCATTTTGAGTATACTTTTGTATATTGTGTGAGGAAATGTTCTAATTTCATTGTTTTACACGTGGCTGTCTACTTATTGAAGGGACTGTCTTTTCTCCATTGCATATCCTTGCTTCCTCTTTCATAGATTAATTGACCATAGGTGCATGAGTTTTCTTCTGGGCTCTCTATTCTGTTCCATTGATCTATGTATTTGTGATTGTGTCAGTACCATGTTGTTTTGATTACTCCAGCTTTGCAGTATAGTCTGAAGACTGGGCACTTTATACCTCCAGCTTTGTTCTTTGTTTTCAAGATTGCTTTGGTGATTCAGGGTCTTTTGTGGTTCATATGAATTTTAGGATTATATGTTCAAGTTCTGTGAAAAATATCATGGTTATTATGATAGGGATCACATTAAATCTGTTGATTGCTTTGGGCAGTATGGTCATTTTAACAATATTAATTCTTCCAATCCAAGAGCATGGGATATCATTACATTTCTTTGTATCATCTTTGATTTCCTTCAGCAACATTTTATAGTTTTCATTATATAGGTCTTTCACCTCCTTGTTTATGCTTTTTGATGTGATTTTAAATGGGATTGTTTTTTATTTTCTCTTTCTGAGAGTTCATTATTAGTGTATAAAATGCAACAGATTTCTGTATATTGCTCTTGGCTCTTATAACTTTGCTAAGTTCATTTATTAGTTCTAAAAATTTTGGGGTGAAGAGTTTAGTGTTTTCAACATAAAATATCAGGTCATCTGCAAATAATAATAGTTTTACTTCTTCCATTCCAATTAGGATTCCTTTAATTTATTTTTCTTATCTGATTGCTGTGGCTAGGACTTCCAAAACTATGTTGATGAAAGTCATGAGAGTGGGCATCCTTGTCCTGTTTCTGGTCTTAGAGGGAATAATTTAAGTTTTTCAGAATTAAGTATGATGTTAGCTGTGGGTTTGTCACATCTGGCCTTTATTATGTTGAGGTATGCTTTCTCTATGTCCATTTTTAGGAGAGTTTTTATCATAAATTGATGTTGAATTTGGTCAAAAGCTTTTTCTGTATCTATTGAGATGACCTTATGGTTTGTTGGGGTTTTTTTTGCAGTACGCAGGCTTCTCACTGCTGTGGCCTCTCCCATTGTGAGCACAGGCTCTGGACACGCAGGCTCAGCAGCCATGGCTCACGGGCCCAGCCACTCCATGGCATGTGGGATCTTCCCGGACCAAGGCACGAACCCATATCCCCTGTATTGGCAGGCGGACTCTCAACCACTGCGCCACCAGGGAAGCCCGACCGTATGGTTTGTATTCTTCAATTTGTTACTTCAATTTGTTATTCTTCAATTTCAGACTGAGTGATTTGCAGATATTGAAAAGTTCTTGCATCCCTCTAATAAATCCCACTTGATCATGGTTTATGGTTCTTTTGATGTATTGTTGGGTTTGGTTTGCTAACATTTTGTTAAAGATTTTTGCATCTGTTCATCAGTGATATTGACATGTAAATTTCTTTTTTGTGTGATTTCTTTCTCTGCTTTTGGTATGAGGGTTGATGCTGACCTTGTAGGATGAGTTTGGAAGTGTTCCTTCCTCTGCAATTTCTTGGAAGAGTTTGAGGAGTATGGGTTTTAACTCTTCTGTAAATGTTTGGTAGAATTTGCCTGTGAAGCCACCTGGTATTGGACTTTTGTTTATTGGGAGTTTTTCTATTACTGATTCAATTTCATTACTGGTAGTTGGTCTGTTCATGTTTTCTCTTTCTTCCTTGTTCAGCATTCGGAGATTGTACATTTCTTCTAGGAATTTGACCATTTCTTCTAGTTTGCCCATTTTATTGGCATATAGTTGTTCGTGGTCATCTTTTATGATTCTTTGTATATTTGTGGTGTCAGTTGTAATTTCTCTTTCATTTCTGTTTTTATGTATGTGGGCCCTCTCCATTGTTCTCTTGATGAGTCTGGCTAAAAGTTTATCAATTTTTAAAAGCTTTTCAAAGAACCAGATTTTAGTTTCTTTGATCTTCTCTATTTTTCTTTTATTAGTCTTTATTTCATTTATTTCTACTCAGATTTTGTTTAGTTTATTCCTTCTCATAACTTCGGGTTTTGTTTGTTTCTAATTCTTTGGTTCTTTTAGGTGCAATGTTAGGTTGTTTGAGACCCTTCTTGTTTCCTGAGGTAAGCCTGTATCAATATAAGCTTTATTTTAGAAGAGCTTTTGCTTATTCCCATATGTTTTGTATTGTATTTTTGTTTTGAGTTGTCTTTATGTTTTTAATTTCCTCAGTGATTCATTGGTTGTTTAGTAGCATATCATTTAGCCTCCATGTGTATGTGTTTTGCAATTTTTTTCTTGTAAAAAACTAGAACATTTCTAGTCTCATAGTGTTGTGGCCAAAAAAGATAATTGATATGATTTCAATCTTACTAAATTTACTGAGGTTTGTTTTGTGACCTAGTCTGTGGTGTATCCTGGGGGATATTCCACGTGCACCTGAAAAGAATGTGTATTCTCCTGCTTTCAGATGGAATGCCCCATATATATCAATTAAGTCCATTAGATCTAATTGTCATTTGTTGAATTTCTGTCTGGATGATCTGTCCACTGATGTAAGTTCAGGGTTAAAGTCCCCAAATATTATTGTGTTACTAATTTCTCCTTTTATGTTCATTAACATTTCCCTTATATATTTCGGTTTGCCAATGTTAGGTGCATATATATTTAAAATTGTTATATCTTCTCCAGTTGTTCCCTTGATCATTATGTAGTGTCTTTCTTTGTCTTCTATAACAGTCTATTTAAAAGTTTATTGTGTCTGATATAAATATTGCTAATTTGGGATTCTTTTGATTTCCATTTGCATGGAATAACTTTTCCCATTTCCTCACTTTTAGTCTTTGTGTGTCTCCAGACCTGAAGTGAGTCTCTTGTAGGCAGCATATATACAGGTCTTGTTTTTTTAGCTATTCAGTTATTCTATGCTTTTTAATTTGAACCTCAAATGCATTTACATTTAAGGCAATCATTGATATATATGTTCTTGTTTCCATTTTGTTAATTATTTGGGGCATTGTTTTTGTAAGTCTTTTCCTTCCTTGTCTTTTTTTTTCACTCTTTTCTTCTGATTTGATGAACACTTTTACTGTTATGTTTGAATTCCTTTTTCTTTTTTTGTGTGTATCTGTTATAAGTTTTTTGTTTTTGTTTACTATGACTTTTTATATGGGAATTTATCTATCTATGTACATTATTGTATTAAGTTGCTGTGGTCTTAATGTCAAATACATTTAAAAGCCTTGCCTTTGTACTCTCCTCCCCTCACAATGACTGTTTTTGATATCATATTTTACACCTAATTTTTTTGTATACCTTAATTGCTTATTGTGGATATAGAGGATTTTACTAATTTTTTCTTTTAACCTTCCTACTAGCTTTGTTTGTGGATGATATCCTATCTTTATTGTATGTTTGCCTTTACTGATAAGATTTTTTTATTTCATAATTTTCTTGTTTTTATTCATGTCCTTTTCTTTTTCACCTAGAGAAGTTCCTTTAACATTTGTTGTAAAGCTGGTTTCATGGTGCTGATCTCTTTTAGCTTTTGCTTGGCCATAAAGCTTTTGATGTCTCCAACAAATCTGAACAAGAGTTTTGATGTAGAGTATTATTGATCATAGGCTTTTCTCTTTCATCACCTAAAATACACTCCCTTCTGGCCTGAGTAATCAGCTGGTAGCCTTATGGGAGTTCCTTTGTATGTTATTTGTTGCTTTTCCCTTGTTGATTTTAATATTCATTTTAATTACAGTGTATCTTGTTGTGTTTCTCTTTGGGTTCATCCTGTATGGGACTCTCTGAGCTTCCTGGATTTGGGTAGCTCTTTCCTTTCCCAGGTTAGGGAAGTTTTCAGCTATTATATCTTCATATATGTTCTCAGCCTCTTTCTCTCTCTCTTCTCCTTCTGGGACATCTATAATGCAAATAATAGTGTGCTTAATGTTGTCCCAGAGGTCTCTTAAGCTGTCCTTCTTTCTTTTCATTCTTTTTTCTTTTTCTTTTCTGCATCGGAGTTATTAACTACGCATCTTTCAGTTTGTTGATTCATTCCTTTACATCATTTTGTCTACTGTTTATTCCTTCTAATATATTTTTCATTTTAGTTATTGTATACTTCACCTCTCTTTGGTTATTCTTTATGTTTTCTAACACTTTGTTAAAAACTTTTAACTTCTCACTCTTTTCAGGCATTCTTCTCCCAAGTTCCTTGATCATCTTTATGTTCATACCCTGAACTGTTTCTCAGGTAGATTTCCTATCTCCACTTTACTTAGTTCTACTTCTGGGGTTTTATCATGTTACTTCATATTGAATATATTCCTCTGTTGCCTCATTTTTCCCACATTGCTGTTTGTACTTTTTATGTATCTAGTAGCTTAGTAATATTTCCTGACCTTGGTGAAGTGACCTATTTGTAGGAGATGGCCTATGTATCCCAGCAGCACACTCCTCTTTTGTCACCCAAGCTGTGTGCTCTAGGGGTTCCCCCTAAGAGGGCTGCATAGGTCTTTCTGTTGGGCAAGCTGACTATGTGGGCAGTATGATAGACTTGTTTTGTTCCTGTTCCAGTTGACTGCCAGGTCCTGCCTTGTGTGGAGACTGTTGGCTGCTGGTTGGCAGGGCCTGGTCATGAGGTGGCTGACTGCAGAGCTCCAGGAGGCATTGTGGTTAGTGCTGACTCACTGATAGGTGGAGTCAGTGTTCAGAAGATTCTGGGTCTTTTGCTCACCCACTGTTGGGTGAAACCAGTTTCTGGGATTGGTGCTGGACTACTGGCCAACATAACCATGTCCTGAAGTCTGGCTGCAGGGCTCTGGGATCCCATAGCTGGTGTCAGATCACTGGTGCTTGGAAGCAGTTTCCTACTTAGTTAGACTTAGGATCTAGGATGCCGTGAAGCTTGTGTAGACCTGCTAGTGGCAGGGCCAGAGCCCAGCTGTCCCAGGGCAGTTTCTGGCCTGCTGTGAGCAAGCCATGTTGGCAGGCTACAGGATTTTAATTTTCTAACCTCTGGTGTCTGCTTGCTGGGGCATAAGCTTTGTCCAGGGGCTAGAGTAGGCTTACTGGAGTATGGAGTCAGTGGATCCCTACAGGTGGGTGAAGCAGGGTCCTGTGCTCTTTGGTAGGCAAGGCCACTTCTAGAGGAATGTCTAGAGGCAGCTATGTGCTCAGGAAGTCTTTAGCCAGGTTCTCTGCTGATGTGTGGGGCTGTGCCCCCACCCAGTTAATTGCTTGGCCTGAGGATTCCCAGCACTGGTGCCCACAGGCTATTGGGTGGGTCCAGGTCTTGGCGTTAATGAGCTAGAGGGAGGATTTCACAATGGTACTCCCCACAACCAGTGTATATACAGTAGAAGGAACTCCCAAGAATGCTTGCCAACTTTCTATTTCCCCAGGGTGAGTGACAGCCACGCCCCCCCACACACACACACACCCTGCTGTTCCTGGAAACTCCAAGACTAGCAGGTAGGTCTGGCCCAGAACTCCTACCAAATTATTGATTTTGCCCTGGATCCTGGTGCATGTGAGATTTTGTGTACAACCTTTAAGAGCGAAGTCTCTATTTCCCCTAGTCCTTTGGGACTTGTAAAATTATACCCCTCTGAACTTCAAGGCCAAACACTCTGGGAGCTCATCTTCCCTGTGCAAGACCCCTAGGCTGGGGATCCTGACATTGAGCTCAGAACTCTCACTCTTGTAGGAAAACCTCTGCAATATAATTATTATTTTGTTTGTGGATTGCTCACCACAGGGGTATGTGACATGATTATACTGAGAGTTCTCCACCCCTCCTGCCCATCTTACCTTGGTTCCTTATTTATGTCTTTGGTTATAGAAGATCTTTTCTGGTAAATTCCAGTCTTTTTCATTAATGGCTATTCTGCACATAGCTTTGATTTTGGTGTGCTCCTGAGAGAAGGTAAGGTCAGGGTCTTTCTACTCAGCCATCTTGGCCGATCGCCACCAGTGTTGCAATTTAATTTTTTGGATTATTTTATGGTAGTTTATTGTTTCTTCCTTCTTTTTCTCTCTTCTGATTTGACAAATATCCTTAGTGTCATGCTTGTATTCCTTTCTCCTTTTTTGTGTGTATCTATTATAGAATTTTGGTTCTTAAATATAAAGTTCATATATAAGAACACACACACACACACACACACACACACACACACACACACACACACGGTTATTTTAAGTAGATGATCTCTTAAGTTTGAACACATTCTAACAACCTTGCATATTTATTCCCCCCTACCCCATGTTTAATATTTCTGATATCATATGTTACATCTTTCTGTTTTTGTGTCCATTAGCTACTTATTGTGGATAAAGATACTTTTACTACTTTTGTTTAAACTCCCTACTAACTTTATAAGTGGTTGATCTACTATCTTTACTGTATGTTCACCATTACCAATGGGATTTTTTCTTTCATAATTTTCATATTTCTGGTTGTGGTATTTTCTTTTCCACTTAGAGAAATCCCTTTAACATTTCTCATAAAGATTGTTTAGTGGTGCTGAACATCTTCAACATTTTCTTGTCTGTAAAATTATTTATCTGACCTTTAAATCTGAATGATAGCCTTTTGAGTAGAGTATTCTTAGTTGGAGTTTTTTTCCTTTCATCACTTTTATTCATGCCACTCCCTTCTGACTTGCAATATTTCTGCTGAAAATTCAGCTTATAGTCTTATGGCAGTTGCCTCGTACATAAATAGTTGATTTTCCTTTGGCATCTTTAAGATTCTCTCTCTGTCTTTATTTTTTACCATTTTAATTATAGTGTGTCTTGTTGTGATCTTCTTTGAGTTTATCTTGTTTGGTATCCCTTTGTTTTCTAGAGCTGAATGTCTGTTTTCTTTCCCTAGTTAGGGAATTATTTAGCTTTTATTTCTTCAAATAAGTTATCTGCCCTTTATCTCCTTTTTCTCCTTCTCAGACCCCTATACTGCAAATATTAGTAACTTGATGTTGTCCCAGAGGCCTCTTAAACTATCCCCATTAAATTTTTTTTTTCATTTTATCTTGTGTGACTCCCACTACTCTATCTTGTAGTTCACTGCTCCATTCATCTGTATCATCTAATCTACTGTTGATACCTCTTAGTGTATTTTTAAATTTCAGTTATTGTGTTCTGAAGGTCTGCTTGGTTCTTCTTTATGTTTTTAACTCTTTGTTAAATTTCTCATTGTGCTTGTTCTTTCTTTTCTGAGTTCATTGATCTTGTTTATGATTATTACATTGAACTCCTTATTGGGTACATTGCTTATCTCCACTTTGTTTAGTTCTTTTTCTGAGGTTTTGTCTTGTTCCTCCCTCTCCTCATTTTGCCTAATTCTCTGTGTTTATTTTTATGTGTTAGGTAGGTCAGTTATGTTTCCCAATCTTGGATAAGTGATCTTATGTAGAAGACATACTATGGAGCCCATAAACACCCTTCACTCTGGTTACCAGAACTATATGTTCTAGAGGTGCCCCTATGTGGTCTGTGTGGGCTCTTCTGCTGTGTTTTGACAACTACTGTGGGTACACTGGTAGGTGAACTGGTCTCTGGCCCAGTTGGCTACCAGGTCCTGACTTGTGAGTTGCAGCCAGCCCAGTGGTACATGTTCTTGGGTCCTGGCATGGTTGACAGCATGGCTTAGGTGGTCCCTGGTGGGAGGGGTTGGGTTCCAGGCTGACTGCCTGTGGGTCCCTGTGTTTCCCAAGGCTGGTGCCAGCCTGCTGGTGGGTGAGTAAGTACCTGGTGCTAATAAGCTATAGGGAAGACTCCAAAATGGTGTCCGCCAGCTCCAGTGTTCTTGTGGTGGAATTAATACTCAAAAATAAATTCTACTTATATCTATGATGTCCCAAAGGGGAGTCCCAGTTGCTTCCTGCCTCTCCAGGATGCTCTCCAAGCTCAGCAAGTGTGTCTGACTCAGGTTCCTTTTAAATTACTGCCTCTGCACTGGGACATGTACTGTGTGAGGTTTTGTGCATGCCCTTTAAGAGTAGAGTCTTTCTTTCCTACAGCTCTCCAGTTCTGCAGTACATAAGCTCCACTAACCATTAAAGACAGGTCTAATCTTCCTTGTGAAGGATCCCCAGGCTGGGCAGTCCAATGTGGCATTCAGACCCCTTGCTCCTTGGGAAAAATCTCTGCAGTTGTGATTATTTTCCCCTTGTGGGTCTCCTACACAGAGCTGTTGATCTTGACTTTACCATGTCTCTGTCCCTCCTACTTGTCTTATTGTAGTTCCTTCTTTATATCTTTAGTTGTGGAAAATCTTCTGCTAGTTTTCAGATCACTCTTATAGAGAGTTGCTCTGTAAATATTGTAATTTTAGTATGCCCTTGGAAGGAGGTAAATTCAGGTCTTCCGACTTCACCATCTTGGCTGCAGCTCATGAACAATGTATTTTCAAAAGCAATTTTAGAAAAGCTATTTCTCCAACATTTATTTCTGGTAATTCCCTCACAGTTCTTAATAAAATTTATACCATGTAAAATTTTCAAAGACCCAGTCACATATTTTCACAGCTATTTTTAAAAACAGTGTGATTTTTGATTTGTGTATTTATCATTATATATATATATATTATATATAGTTCCTATTTACAGGTTAATACTGAATATTGCAGTTATCATTTTTAGTTAACTCTCATGAACCTTATTATGGATTGAATTATGGTTTCTGCAAAAGGGATAAAAAACCCCAACTTGCATCCAATGCCATCACAGTTCCTAAGTTGTCTCTTCATTAAACCCATATATATCAACTCCAATATCTGGGAAATATTTTCATGATTTCAAAATATTTCACATTGATTTTGCCATAAAATCTTCACTGAAAAATTTCAGGTTACATTATTTTTAATGTCAAACTTGTTTAAGACCACAAAGATAATATTTGCATACTGAGGGATCTGGAAGTATAAAAATGCTATTTGAAGAGAGTATGTGAAATAAAATAGTGACCAGTCCCTCATGTACAGTCTTGATTAAATGAAAACTATGAGTTACCATAGTGTAAGCAAGGGGTCTTTTGAGTAATCCAATATATCTTAGAATTTTTTTTTCAAGTGCAGTCTGTAAATTTTCTGCTGCAATATGAGAAGTTAATGACACAGAACATTTAGCTAATCCAAGAGCCTTAATTGCTAACCACTAAGGCTGGAAAAAATGCCCCAAGATTATTGCACCTGACTATGCTTTCCTTTTTTATCATATAACATTAGATACTTTGATTCCTGACATCTAATGAAGGACTTGCTCAGTCTTCAAATTGTTTTATTCTAGAGTCCCACTTGTTCTCTCAGAAATATAATCTTTAACCCCCAAACTTCAATTAATTTCAAAGTTTGTAGGTCAAAATGTCATGAAGAATTAAAGCATGGGGTCATAAAATGTGACAGTTGTAATAAAAATGTTAGTTTTCCAAACCATGGAAGTTGTGCTCTATACTCTCCTAAAATTATAAAATCTTTGGTGGAGAGAGACCAAGTTATGCTCCCTTCCTCTCCAAGCCTGCTTATGTTATAAATTTTGACTCAGTTTCTGGTGCAGACAAAACTTGAAGCTACACTTCCTTTTCAATATTTATTTAGCAATTCTTCTTTGAAAGTACCTAATCCATCACTGAACAACAAATGCAATTCTCACTAAATTTGAGAGTTTACAGCAATTTTATGTGCAGCTTTACAAAATAAGACAAATAATGGTCTCTATTTTTTTCTCATAAAAAGTCCTTGGGATATGGGGAATTTACTACAATAAAACTTTAGAATTTGTTAACACAGCAGCACATTCTTTAACAGCTTTTTTTTTTCTTTATAAAAAAAGAGGAACTATTTTGCTTCTGTTTGGAGTATTTTGCTGTCTTCATTTCACTTCCTCCTTCCACAAATGATACAGAAACCTCTCTGAGTGAACTTTCTATCCCTTATTCCAAATTGTCTGTCCTTTCTTTTTTCCCCCTTATCTGTAAAGCTCATAATAATAGGTTGTAGAAGAGTTGTGGATGGAATAAAGGTAGAGGTAAATGACAGAGGCAATAAACTACTCCAGCTTTACCATGACCAAGTATGTTAGAGACATAAAACAAACAGAAAAAAATAATAATTAAGAAATATGTGGTTCTCTTGAGATCTGCATAGGTTGAAGACAACTCTATAGTGGCTAAGTATATTATTTTAAATGTTCTGAAAACAAGTCAACTGTGTTTTATCTACATAGAACTAGGTTTTGCACTCTCAGATAATAGTGATTGACATATAGGCTTTAATATAATTAATGGTTCAATTTTAAAAGTTGCATATGGAATTCCCGAGGTTAAATTTTAGCATTCCAATGATTGACATATGCATATCTCTCCAATGTGAAAAGTTGTCACCCAGCCAATCGCCAGTGTATTTCCTGCTTCTAAAAACTGTTGAAGGACTCAAAACAAATGTTTACTTTCTTGTAGCATTCTGAGAAACATTAGGGTAAACATAAATAAAAACAACTTTCTTTAGTATTATTCTAAAAAGATTCTTCCCACCCAAAAAATCCACATGATATTAAAGTATATGAACAATTCCCAATTCACATAACTAAAGTATTTTGTCAAAAGTATAAACCTATGTGAACATGAAATGGAAAGAATGAAGAAAAAATAGAAATTATTGTATATAAAACTATTTTATACATTTCATGAAAAAACTGTTAAATCCAATGCTAAACATACAAGCCAAATTTTCTTAAACCAAACTCTTCTCATGAATTATACTACAGTTGATCATTGAACAACATGGGTTTGAACTGCACTTGTCCACCTACACGCAGATGTTTTTCAATAAATATGTACTTCTGTACTACACGATGTGGTTGTTTGAATCTGCAGATTTGGAACTAGGGATCCAGAGCACTAATGGTAAAGTTATATGTGATTTTCCACTGCACAGAAAGTCAGTGTCCCTCACCTCCCCTTTGTTCAAGCGTCCACCATATAGTGAAGATAGTACAGGGTTTCTCGTGGCTGTACATTAGAAAATTCTGAGAGCTTTAAATAGATTCTAATATATGGCTATGGTAGCTTTTATATTAATGTTGAAAATGCCAGTAATTTTTCTGAAAAATTGATTATATTTCCTTAATAAAACCTTACATGTATATGAAAAAATATTTGTGTAGATTTTTAGCAGCATTATTATACGATTTTGCTTTGGTTATTCTTTTGTTTAAATTTAACTTACATTTTTAACCATCTTTAAATGAAACCTATAAATTAAGAATTAATTGAAATAGATATTGCTATCAAACAGATCTAGTTTAAACTCTGACATTCATCCCTCAGTATCCTCAGGGGATTGATTCCGCCACCTGAAGTGGATACCAAAATCTGCAGATGCTCAATTTCCATAGACGGCCTTCTGTATCAGTTAATTTCACATCCACAGATTCAATCAAACATAGATCGTAAACACAATGTATGATCCGGGTTTGGTTGAATCTGCAGATGTGGAACCCACTGATAAAGAGGGCTAACTGTATATTTACTGAAAAAATCCCATTATAAGTGAACCCAGGCATTTCAAACCCGTGTTGTTCAAGGGCCAAGTGTATATGTAACTTTGAGTACGTAACTTAACTACTATAAAATGGGGCTAATAATGCTTAACCCCACAGTGCTGTAACATTTAAGTAAAAAAAAAAAATTTTTTTAAATACATAGTATCTCTCACAACAGCTAGCACATAAATGCTTGGTAAGGCTCATTTCCTTCCTGCACTTTGTAAACTGTGCCTAGTAGTTACCTCCCCAGATTTGCTTCACCTTAGTTAGACATCTTGAATCTCAGTTTTAGCCATTATTCACCTAGAACTTCAGGACTAATAATTTTGCCTCTCAGGGGTAAGTAAAATAATGAGGGCAAAGAAAATTGAATTGATAGGTTAACTTGAATGACAGAAGCTCTAATAATATATTCAGTAAACACTCTTTATGTCTTACTGAGGTGAATCTTGTTAATGCTGCCACTTAAAACTACTTTTATGCCTTCTGGGAAGTAATTTTCATTGTTTGAATTTCATTAAGTTCAGAATTTGGAAGTCATGTTCATTTTATTCCTGAGATATGAAAAGTTTTCAGAAATATAATTTTTAACACCTAAGAAGAATATAGGTTTAATTTTTATTTTCCTTCTCTTCCTCCTCCTTCTTCCTAATTATTTTCTTGCCTAAATTCTTTTCTGAGTTAAACACATTTAGCAGTTTCTTGGATAACCTAGGTGTGAGTGGTACATTTTAGAATCTAAAGAACTGATTTCTTGCCTTTTCAATAGAAATTTAAAATGGCTTATTAAAATAGGATAAATAAACCTCAAATGGTTGTAAGCCACTTAGCTTATTCCTGTTTTATATCAGTGACATATGCTTCTTTTTTGTTTTTAAGTATTGCTGTTTAAAGATTACTTCTTTCTTATTAGTCAATAATAATTTATTGGCATATATACTTAATTAGCCATATTTTAAAAATACATATTCAGAACATTGTCTATCAAGTTTACTATATGTTTATTCATTACATTTTCAGTCAAATCAAGACCTAAATATTTTTCAGGAGTAGGTAAGAGAGACCCTGGTTAAATTACACTTATGTTCTTCTTCAGCTCTATAATTCTCTATCATGTTCACCAAACAAATTTCATTAAGTTCTTTGAACTCATAGCTCTAGGAAAATGGCTGTGTTTCAAAACATAAAAATAGAATTTGTTTGTATATGACCAAAATAATCATTCTCTCTTGATCCTCA
Source organism: Orcinus orca (assembly GCF_937001465.1). NCBI lineage: Eukaryota > Metazoa > Chordata > Mammalia > Artiodactyla > Delphinidae > Orcinus > Orcinus orca. The sequence goes on from NC_064569.1 coordinate 28,501,184, forward strand.
TACCTTAAAAACAGTATTTCTGAGAGTTCACTTTATACAGATAAATCAAAGAAGCTGACTCTATAAAAGTCATATATATTTTGCCCATATTTATGAAAAAAATGTGAAAGTACTATAATAAACCAAAATTAAAGTGAAAACCTGCTTTAGACAGATAGTGATGCAATAAATGGTAATGCAGTGTTCTATATCTGAATCCATGAACCTAATTCTACGAATGCAGTCTAGGAGAGTCTTCTAGTAGACACACACAGGAAAAGAGAGAAATGGTGTAACACAGCAAACCCTCATGTAGAGGAACAAAAACAAAAGCAAAAACAAAAACCAAAAACATGGTAAGGACTTTACTTACTATATTTAACCAGGCTTAAAATGGCTCTATTTAAAGGTGATAATAAAGTAAAGGCAGTATTAGTACACATGCCCCCTAAAAACAGTAGAGTTTATTAAAAACTATTTCCTGCATTGTAAAATTGTCCCCAAATAGTTTACATTTATCTGACATCAAAGATTTTAGCTGTAGTTGTCTTAGACAAGTTTTTATGCTTCTGCTAAGGCCATTCTGATCTGCTTTTGTGCTATTGCAAAAGGTTGTTAAAAATATTTGTAAAATTAATGAGAACATTTAATAAAAATAATAAATCAGCAAGATAAAACCTTAGAAGAAGAATATTACTTTTAAAATATTAGCATGTAACATCTAGCTTAAACAGATTTTTTCCTATTTCTTAATGTATACTTCAGTAATAATTTCTGTTTAACAAACATTTCAAGAGTTTACAAATTATTCAAGAGAAAGTAAGTTTTGCTAGTGACCAGCCAAACAAAGAATGTGTATCATAATGATATCTCAGATAAATCTTGGAATTGGGGCATAATGTTTTCTCAACCAAAGGTCTACCTGTGATATCTAAGGATGAAATAGAATAAATATACATTCCTAGCATAGTTTAAATATCCTTACTGTAATTTGTTTGTCTTTTTTACATATAGGCCAACCCTGCTAGTCTATGAGCTTCTTGAGAACATTAAAGTTCTTTTCATTAGTGACAACAGTGTTACAATTACATAAGAAAAATTTAATAGTATTTTGAATTTATGAGACACAGGTGGGTATTAATATCAAGACTAAATTGGATTTGTCTCAGAGTACAAAGTTAACTTAATATTAAAAAATCAATCAATATAATTCACATATTAATATATTAAAAAAAGAAGCAAATAATAATCTCAACAGATGTTTTAAAAGTGTTTGATAAAATTCAACTTCATTCATGACAAACTTTCTCAGTAAAATAGTAATAAAATGAAACTTCCTTAACCTTATTAAGATAGTCTACAAAAATACCTATAGTCAAATTCATACATAATTCTGAAATATTAAAAACATTTCATTGATCCTTAAAAAACTAAAAACAGAGCTACAATATGACCCAGCAATCCTACTCCTAGGCATATATCCAGAGAAAACCATAATTTGAAAGGATACATACACCCCAATGTTCATTGCAGCACTATTTACAATAGCCAGGACATGGAAGCAGCACAAGTGTCCATTAACAGAGGAATGGATAAGGAGGATGTGGTACATATATACAATGGAATATTACTCAGCCATAAAAAAGGAACAAAATAGTGCCATTTGCAGAGATGTGGATGGAGCTCGAGATTGCCATACAGAGTGAAGTAAGTCAGAAAGAGAAAAATAAATATTGTAAAATATTGCTTATATGTGGAATTTAGAAAAATAGTGGAGATGAAATTATTTGCAAGGGAGAAATAGAGACATAGATGTAGAGAAAAAATGTATGGACACCAAGGGGGGAAGTTGGGGTCGGGGGTGGGATCAACTGGGAAAACAGTAAAAAACATTTCATTGAGATTGGGAATAAGAAGGGTGTCAACTATTACCAACTCTGTTCAGTTCTGTCCTGGAATTATTACCCAGTGTAATAAGGCAAGAAAAATAGAACAAAGGTGAAAAGATGAGAACCAATGCTATGCATAATTCATACATGATGTGAATGTCTACATAGAAAATCCTAAAGAATAAAAGGGTAAATTATAAGAATTAATATGACAGTATAGTATAGTTTTCTGGATAAAAAAATCAAGATACAACACTTGACCAGTTACATTCTATGAATCAGCAACAAATACAAAAGAAATGTTTAAAGAATTTAAAATAGTAAGAAAAATGCAGACAAACTAGAAATAAGGTTAACCAAATCATTGACGAGATCAATAAAACCTGAAAATACAATGGAGATGAAAATTGCATAACCCCAGAGATATGTAAAGTAAATACATAATGAATTGACATTTTACACTGACCAGATTGGCAAAAATTATGATGACTGAGCAACTGATTGTATTTTCTTGTGACGCTCTGGTCAAATACTGCCTTGCATTTACTTTCTTTCTTTCCCTGACTCATTTCCCTTTTTTTTCCTTACCCTTCCTGCCTCAGTACTGCTTCCCCTTCCCACCCCCCAAAAAAGCATTTTTGCCAGATAAATTTTGCCTCAGTCTCTGTTTTCTAGAAACTCTAAGCTAGCACATCCTCTGTCAATTTTGAAGTTAATGGCCTAAGACTGAATTTTCTTTCCTTCTTTGTTTTGGTTTTTACAGTTTCCCCCAATTTTATTAATTACTGGGGATGGGTAATTCTGGATGTAGAAAGCTACAGAATGTTGTTATAATTACCTGGAAGTGTCTGATTGTACTTGACTTTATGTTTACATGTTGGTCACCTTCAGCACAACTGTGAGCTTTGTAGGGACCCCATGGACAAATGGAGCAGATGGTGGTTGTCTAGTATCTTGTACTGTGCATAATAGCTAGCAATAGATCCTTAATCAAGACTATAAAGGATTTTCATACAGAGCATAACTAGGAAATTATATCCCATTTCTACAAAAAAATTGAACAAGAGGACATAGGTTTAAAGTATAAAAAGTTTATGTTAAGTATAAGGAAAAGTTACCAAACCAAATAATGACTTTCTTCCTGAAGGTTTTTAGAAAACAGAAAAGACTTTACAATTATGTAAGAAACTTTAGGCATTGTCATAGCTAAGTAGGAAAAATACTAGGTACTGCTAACATTCTCTACCTTCTTTAAAAGTCTTTGTCTCTGCATGTAGGCAGAAGGAAAGGTTTAACAAACTGATGTAGAAAGTCAAGCTTTCTGGAAAGGGGAGATCAGGACAGAAAGGGACTCTTCCCTCCAAGTTCATTAAACTGTTGAAACAAATATGATATAGTCAGAGTTGAGTTTTTGTAGAGCAGGAACTGGAGATTAAGCCTTGTTTTCCAAAGCGGTTCACAGGAAGTATTATGCCACCATATTCTGTGTTTTCATTTCTTTTTTTAAACAACTTTATTGAGGTATAATTGATAAATAAAAAACTGCAGTATCTAAAGCATACAATTTGATGACTTTGGACATATGCATGTAAAATCATCACCACAATCAAACATATCCATCACCTCCGAAAGTTTCCTCATGTTCTTTTTTGGTAAGAACAGTTAACATGAGATTTATCTTCTTAAAAAAATTTCTTAGGACTTCCCTCGGTGTCCAGTACTTAAGAATCTGCCTTCCAATGCAGGTGACGCGGGTTTGACCTCTGGTCAGGGAACTAAGATCCCACATGACGTGGGGAAACTAAGCCCATGTGCTGCAACTACTGAGCCCAAGTGTCACAACTAGAGAGCTCAGGCACCACAACTACAGAGCACATGCACTCTGGAGCCTGCACATCACAACTAGAGAGAAACCTGTGGGCTGAAACAAAGAGCCCACATACTGCAACGAAAGATTCTGCATGCCACAACTAAGACCCGACACAGGCAAAAATAAATAAATAAATAAATATTAAATAAATAAATTTCTTAAGGGCACAATATAGTATTGTTAACTACAGGCACTATGTTGTAGAGCAGATATTTACAACTTGTATATTTTATATAACTGAAACTTTATCCATTTCTTTCATAGCTGAAAGAGATGTACATAATCAATAATAGTACCCTGTAGGCACCTGCCAAATACATATTTTTGTCATAGTATATCAACTGACAAAGAATACTTATCTCTGAAGTATATTTGGATTACGTAACTGAAGATCAATAAAGAAAAATTTGCTGCATAAAATCTGAAATTTAAAAAGTAGGAGAGAGGCTTCCCTGGTGGCGCAGTAATTAAGAATCCACCTGCCAATGCAAGTGACATGGGTTCAAGCCTTGGTCCAGGAAGATCCCGTATGTTGCGGAGCAACTAGGCCCATGCGCCACAACTACTGAGCCTGTGCTCTAGAGCCCATGAGCCACAACTACTGAGCCTGTGCACCACAATTACTGAAGCCTGTGTGCCTAGAGCCTGCACTCTGCAACAAGAGAAGCCACCGCAATGAGAAGCCCAGCACCACAACAAAGAGTAGCCCCGCTCACTGCAACTAGATAAAGCCTGCATGCAGCAGTGAAGACCCAACACAGCCCAAAATAAATAAATAAATTCTTTCTAAAAAAGTAGGAGAATAACTCAGAAAGCTTATTTAAAAATATACTTTGTAAGGAGAGACTCTCAAAGCACTTGTAAAAAGAAGGTTCTATTTTTTAAATCTAGCAATTTTTATCATTTTATCTAATCTTGAAGGAAAACATTTCTCTTATTTAAAATTTTTTCTATGCCTTGGGCTATATGGAATATTAATCCAGTAATAGTTACTATAATACAAAGGAAGGTACGTAAAGGATTTGTCTTTTTGTCCTGTTTTCTAATCTTCTGTATTATTTGAGTAAAATGGCAATGAATTTAAGAGGTTTTTAAACTGACAAGAAATTATAGAAATGAGCAAGACTGACATAGTTATGTGTACCTGTCTGCCTGCTTGGATTGAATTCTGTCAAACAAACTCCAATCAGAGGTGAAAGCTCAGTTTCTAGGGCCAGCTTCGAACCTAAACTCTTCCTGCTATGCGACAGTCCTGCTCAGCTTGGACCTCTGGAGAGAAATTGTCTGGTGTGTGCATTTTCACTACAAGCAGCATAGCATGGTGGTAAAAGAGCTCAGAACTGGAATCAGATAGACCTGGGCTCAAATCCTGGCGCTGTCGTTTTCTAACCCTGTGACTTTGAGCAAGGAGCTTCAGTTTCTTCATCTGAAAGATGGGAATAGAAATTTTTTATAAGCTTTGTGACAGCAAAATGTTTTCCTTATTTCATTGTTCTAAGATCATTACCAAACCTTAGAACACTGTGTGACACAATAGAAATGCTTAACAGATTTTAAAATTAATAGTAATTCTTATTTCATTGGTATGTTGTGAGAATTAAATGATTATATATATATTATTATTATAAATTATAGGTCTTTTATATTATTCTTACTTAATATTTTAATTATGTATTGTTACTAATAAACATTACCAATATTTATATTAATAATAAATACTACTAATTGATATTACTTCATATGAAATAAAAATATTTTCTATTTTACATGTTCTCCTTGTATAATTTAGACACTTTAAGTATAGTCTCAACATTCCTAGTATGACCTTATGTTTATTTGTTTAGCCTAAAATTTTGGTGTCTAATTTCAAGGCATTTATGTGCACATCTAGCTAAACAACTAATAAGATCAGCCCTGGAATGACAGAGATTTATGATAACGTGTAAAGTGTAGCATGGAGGAATCAAGTTACTTACTTATGTTTCATTCTAGCAATATTTTTCTCTCTGTTGTTTCAGGATGTTTCAAGATGTCTCTAATATTTAAACAGATGTTTATGAAGGCTTTCTGAAAAGCAGTAGTTTTCAGCAGACAAATTTATTTCCAAGTTTTGCCTCCAGACATCTCTTTCCTTTCTTTTTAAGGAAATTATGTGAAAGGGTAAGAGAAAGAGGTGTTTGCATACTAGGAGGTACTAATTTTAAAAGCACTGGGAAAGGGACAGAGATTTGGTGCTCTGCTTTTGAACCATGCTCTAACGGTACCCTAGAGAGGAGAAAGGACTTTTGAAGGGAAACAGGTATATGGAGCACCTCAGCAGGCTATCTGGATTTGTAGAATCCATGGTTCCTAAGCTCTGCAAAGATCACCTACATGCATGCAAAGAAAAAACCTAAGACCAGAGTTCAGGCAGACATTGGACTTGAACAATTGGGCTTGCATTGCAGCAGAAACCAAAGATTAGAAGGTCTTCCTCAAATAACCCTTCTCTGCCTAAGACTATTAAGATTTTTCTATCACACAAAATGTAAAAAGTATTCTAGTAATGATTGAGAAAGATTTTCCACCTGGGATTGTTAGGATGGGGATTAAGAAACATAATTGATTTGTTTGAAAGGAAATAAAGTAATGCTATACTTCCTATACAGCCATAACTTACATTAGGATGGAATCTTATGAAATTCATAGACCTTGATGTGTAAGAAAGTTAGTAGGAAAAGACTGAGGAGGGGTTCTGCAAAAATGATCAAGTCCAAAATGTAATAATTTGGGTGAGAATAGATTTGTGCACAATTTGGTACTAAAGTAAGGAGGAAGTCAACTCAATCTAAATATTAGCAAAAAAAAAAAAAAAAAAAGACTAGATAGTAATAAAAATTGGGGTCATGAAGAGGTAGGAATAATAACAGTCCCCCAAATTGTCCATATCCTAATCCTTGGAACTTGTGATTATGTCAAAAGGGACTTTGCAGATGTGATTAAAATTAAGGACCTTGTGATAGGAAGATTGGCCTGAATTATCCAGGTGAGTCCAATGTAATGATATGCTCCTTAAAAGGGGTGAACATTTCCCAGCTGTGTTCAGAAAGATGTGAAAATGCAAGAAGAGTCAGAGACAGATGCAACATCACTGTCTTTGAAGATGGACAAAAGGGGCCATGAGCCATGAAATGTGGGTAAGTATTTGGAAGCTAAAAAGGAAAAATAAAGACATTCTCTCTTAGATCTTCCAGAAAGGAACACAGTTCTGCCAAAACCTTGGTTTTTAATCCCAATGAGCCTCATGCCATGTGAGATTTCTAACATACAGAAAACTGTAAGATAAATTTGTGTTGTTTTTCAGCCACTAAATTTGTGGTAATTTGTTATGCCAGCAATAGAGAATTAATCCATGTAGCAAGTGTTCTAAGTAATTCTACTATTAGGATAGTAGCAATACTATCCTAAGGCATAGGGCATAGATAGGGCAATTGAAAATAGCTTATGGTTGCCATCTTTCTGAGTTGGGGAGTACTCATCTCAAGTGAAAAGAAATATCTTTACATTCAGCAAAGCTTCTTTCAAAATCGTTTGCTAAACATACAAAGATTTACTATTCCCTCTGGTACTTAATCCTATTGCCTGTAGTTTAGTATTTTATTTTCTTAGTATATGTTCAGTCTCCCCAACTGTTGCACTTTTCTGAAGTTGCCATTCAGCTAGTCTTCATACTAACACCTCACTCTCTATCACTGTGTTAAATACCTGGAATAAATGAATTAGGTGTGGATTTGATTATACATAACTAAATCATAGTTTCCATGATCTTAATGACATTAATAGCAACCTACTGAAACACAAGGTCCTAAAATATGAAGATCTTTCTTGTCATATATTCTTACTCTGAAGCAGTATTGGTATAAAAACCTGCAATATGGGAAAAGAGAGACTGGCAAAAGATCACAGTGAAAATGGTATGTTATATGCTCTAAGCCATGCAGCATTTAGCCCTCATGCAGTATTGAGACAAAAGTTGTGACAACTGGTCAAACACACCCATTTGACCCTTGCAGTGAAAGGGGTTAAAAGGAATGTTTGGTTACAAGTGATACACCTCCAATAATTCTGTTGCTGGGAAAGCATGAGTCATGGCGATGTTCCTAATATTTGAACAAGAGGGCCAGCATTCCGAAATCATCGAATCTGCATATCTCCTTTGTATATAGATTCAGAGACAAAAAAAGATCCCCGCATGCCATAACAAAGACCCCACATGCTGCAACGAAGACCCGGAGCAGCCTAAATTAATTAATTAATAATAATAATAAATATACAACCTTTTGAGATACAATTGTTTATTCAGTTCAATAAAAATAATTTAGTAAGTATTGGTAAAATATAGGAAATGGATTCCTGCCCTCAATGTGTTTGATGGTGAGTAAAGATTTTATATATATATATATATATATACACACACACACAAATATTAAATTCTTTGGTCAGAAGATAATCATGTACCAAAATGTCTGTAACAGATAGAAAGTGCTATAGGACTGGGGCTAAAAGAGAAGATTAGAAAAACCTGGAGTAAGCCAAAAAATGTCATAGAAGAGCTGGAAATTATAAATTTTCTTAGGTAGACAGGTAACAAAGAGAATTGTGCAAAGAGGAACAGGTAGGAATGAATGCGATTCATGCCAGAAGACAGTCTTGACAGGAGTAAAGAATTTATGCTGGAAATAATAAAAGGTAAATTTGTATTGGAGGTGTGGTATTTAAGCATACATGTTTAGAATTGATCTATTAAGGACAGAGGCCATTACAAATTCTACTGCTGGAGCATATGCAGCACATATGGGGTCAGCTATCAGGTTCACTGCATTCAACATGCTTTTGTTGCAAAGGAACTCTGCCCAAAAGGCACCCTGGATAATGGCAGATCAGTTTTTGATGTTAACTGAGTTGTACCAATGTTGGTTTTATTTTTTCTGAGCTTAATTTTCTTTTAAATTTCTCTTAATTTTCTGAGCTTTAATTTTCATATTTTTTAAAGAAGAATTTTTTGACATTTTATTTCTAGATAACTATTTTAGGTTTCTTTTGAAGAAAGATTTTAGACATTTGATCATTGTTACCAATTATGTATACCTGAACATGACATAGGTTAAATGACCTTCATTTCTTACTTCAACTTTGAATCTTTTCCTTTTGATCTGCTTGAGTCAGCACTCTTATAGCACTCCTACAGGCTAGGACATTAATTAAAGACAAAATTTAATAGACACTAAGTTTGTTAATGAAAAATAATCACATTATTAGTTTTAACCCTAGTAGAACTTCATTAAAACAGAATGTTAAAATATTCTGAGGAATAAAAAATAAAGTTGAATGTTTGTCATCACTACATACTTTATCTTAACCCTTGATCTTTCCTTACTTTATCTTACATTTAATTAAATTTTTTATATTAGAATAAATTTTCATTTATTGATTGCCTATGCACTAGGCCCTGTTATTTCTTTTCATAAAAAAAAATCTCTCATGCAATTGTCTGAACAACTCAGTAGATAAGAATTTTTACCTCAGTTTGAACAAATGAGAACCTTATATAACTTTCCCTTGATCTCTCAATCAATGAGAGGTTGAATCAGTTGCTTTGATTCCAAATTCATTACTCTTTCCACTGTACTATGATGCTTGCATCACATGAGATTATTCTGTGATTTCAAATTTATTGCAGTTAGCTTCAAGTAACCTCTTAATATTAATCTTTAAACTAGAAAAGCATTCCCACATTATTAATCTATCCTTTCTAGAGAATTAGAAGTAAAAATTACCTTCCAAATAATCCTTCAATATATTTAGAAAAATTCTTATGCCCAAATTTCTGTGGGCCTGATCCATAACTAAATGGTAAATAAAAAGCTGAAGACTATTAAAGACTTCACTGCTCAGGAGTTATTCACCACTTTCCACTGACTGAGGTCTATTTTGCTCTCATAATTGTAAATATATTAATTAGAAAGGAAAAAAGTCCTTGTTAGCCAAAAACTCATTAGTTCTAAGCAAGAACTTATGTACTAAGCAAGGTCATGGGTAATTCTCCTTACTCTTAAACAAATCATCACATTCTTTATTCTACCCAACAATAAGAGGCACTTAACACAGAGGTTAAAGAAGTCAGTTCTGAGAAGCAGGAAAAATTAATTTGCTTTTCATAAATTAACAAATTTATTTTCAAGCTGACACTTCCACATAGCTGTTCATTGAGGTGGAAAAGTTTTCTTTTCCTATAATTCAATTTGGTAACAGTTAGAAAAGTTTCATTACGATTTTCCATTTGTATTTGGACTTCAAAGAAAGCCTAAATTTTACAGCAGGAAGCATATTTTGTTACATCTCCACTGATCATTTCCATAGTAGTCAAACAGACTTTTTCAGGAAATGAAGTACTCAAACAGGCAAAATTCTTGCATTTTCTGAGCTTTCTTATAGTGAGGTACATGAAGCAGTAAAGAATTTAGGTAGGCTCCATGAAGTAGTGGAAAAGGCATTTCTCTGTACTGAAGACCTGCATTCTGACCCCAGCTCTGCACCCAAAGGCCAGCTGTGTAACTTTAAGAAAGCCAGTTTATCTCTCCAGAGCTCCATCTTCTCATTAAATCAGCAAAGAGGCTGGACAGGAGTCTCACTGTATTCCTCTTTATGATTTATAGAGTTAACCTCATACCAATTGTGTGTAGACTGTGGAAGTGGAAATGCAAAACTCAAAAGCTGAGTAAGTGGTTTTTACTTTTTCAGCCTGATAAGCTTCAGGAAGAATTGTATGTATGGATTTACCCTGAAGTTTCCTTTGAAATTCAAGGACTTCTAATGAGACACATACCTCATGACTCGAGATGTTGTGATAGTTACCTAAATTTTTTTATTAGTAATAAATGTAGTAATAAATTGGGAGAAATGTTTTAAAGTTAGTTGTAGTAGTGGTATTGGTTAGTCACAGGAAACCTAAATTACCTAGAAGCTTGATGCAACACTACACATTTGTCATAACTGGACACAGCAGATAACTCGAGGCCAATTGCTTTCTCACCATATGATGTAAACTATAGCTTCACAAGTTCAAAATGTAGGAGTCAAACTAAAAGGGGACCAGAATGTTGGTAGAAGACAGAAAATTAGTTTGTAATTTCCTTTGAGCCAGAAAACCATCTATAAGGGAAGAAATCACATGCAAGTAAAAAAAAAAAACCAAGACTTTTCAGACTAAAATATGATATAACCAAAGAACCCAACTTCTACCAATATCAGAATTCTATTATTAAATATTTCCCAGCTCCACTAATCTTATGCAATCCAACTGATCAATTATAGAAGAAATTTGGATTAGAGAATCAATTTCTTACAGACATCTGTGTTCAGTTTCAGCTGAGATAACTAACAGATCAACCAGCTTAAATTGCAAAGGAAAACACCTATATGTTAACAGCTTATCTGACACAGGATTAAACACACTTTTTAGCTGTCAAGTTTTAAGACAAAATGTATAAAATTATTAATACTACTGTCTCATATTCAATGGTACCTCAGTGATTTCCAGAGGATTTTAAATTTTATTTTCTTATGAGTTGCTCACAGGAAGTCTGTGACTTGGCAGGGCTGGTATCACCATCCCTGTCTGCAAATGGAAAGTCTAAACCCAACAAGGGTTGACAGAGCCAAGTTCGTGCTATCAGTAAAATGCAGAGGTGGGACTCCAACTGATTCCCTCTGAGTAAATTCCCAAAAATGATTTGTTGAGAATATGTCTTTTAATATCCACTCATATGTGTGCCTTGCTTTATGTCTTTGAATAATGTGTTATATCCAGGGTTCAATCATCTTTCTTAATTAAAAAATAAAAGATTAAATAGTAACCAAAAATACAAAGTCCTTCTGGGCATCTTCCTCCTTTGGGTGGCATCACTTTCCATCCATTCACAGAAGACACAATTATATATAGTGTGTGATGCTGCAGTGTTAAACCCAGTGATAGTTTCGATTCAGGGAAGGAACAATAAAAATATATCTTTCAACAGCTGAGCAAGAAGACACTTAAAATCACCTTCGTAGTAACTGTTCTCTAAAATTTGAAACAAAATGTACTCTTCCTGCTTTACCCCCTAAGTCTGATTTTCCCCTGGCCATGCACTTGGTTGTTCTGCAGTGTCTGTAGGTGATTAATGATATGGTCTTTTAAAGGATTTAGTTTAGTTTCACAGGGTAAACTCCCCAATCTAGATAACAAAATTAAATTATTGACTAGTATCACAGGTTTGTGTGCTGCCTGTTCACTGAAGCAGGAGGCAAAAAGATAAAGCCACTGATGTTGCCCAGACTGTGTCACAGGCAGCTTATTTCCTAGGAAACTCCCAGGCAAGAAAGGAAGCAGCTTATTAGAGATGGGCAAAGGCTTGTTGCTTAAATTAGAGTTTTCTAAGCCTTTCCTCTTGTCTCACTCCTAATTTCAAAAGCACTGGCAAGCACTGATTATAAAATATCACTGGCACTTTGCTGCTAATCTATTCAATAATGTCTATTTAGGCCTCCCACTTTAAAGCATTTCATGGTAGGGGCACTACTAACTTTTAAAAATAGTCTCAATTGATATAGAGCTTTTAATATTTTGTTTTGCCATATATACTTTAATATTCTTCCTTTTTTGTTGTTGTTTTTGAGATTACTTTATAAAGCAATAAATTCCTTATATAAGTTTCATAAAAAATATTTTACTTAAAATCTACCTTGAAAGGCAAATAAAAAAAGCAGGCTAATTAATAGATCTAGTTGGTACTCTAAACCAAACTTGGGTTTGCTTGCCCGCTCACAGTAAAGCCAATCTACTGACACCATGTTGTGGTGAAGGGGAAAGCACAGCATTTATTGTAAGGTGCCAGACAAGGAGTATCGGACAGCTAATACTCAAAAGACCCATACTCCCTGGTGGGTTTCAGGGAGGTATTTTTAAAGGCCAGGTGAGGGAGAGAAGATGCGGGGTATGTGATCAGCTCGTGCAAAAGTCTGATTGGTTGATGGTGAGGTAACAGTGTGGTGTCACAGGGGTTAACATTATCAGTCCTCAGGGTCCTGTATGTCTGGAGGCTGTGTGCTCGTGGTCATCAAGTAGTTAACTTCTTCTTTTGGTGGGGGTTTTAGCATCTATAAAACAACTTAGGAAATGTGCATCATATACTGTTATCTAGGTACTTCAGGAAGGAGCTAAAGCAGAGGACATGAGGGAAAGAGTCTGTCCCAGGAAGGAAGGCTCCATAGGGTCCTACTCAGTTACACAGTCTCAAAATTATCTCTGGCCAGGATTCAAGGAGAGAACTGACATTACACAGCATAGAAGTTACATTACACAGATGATAGATATGTGACTTCTGCTGTTATCTAATTTATCTGGATAGCCTGGCAACTCTTCGGATCTGACTGGCAGAATAACTTCTCTGCCACATGACAAGATCAGATGAGATCTCTGACTGCAGTTGAACATAATCTTGATAAAGCTTGGCTCAATTTCAAACAGATAACAACTATACAGTCAGAAGTTCTGTCTTTATTAAACATGTAAAATAGTACCAAAAGAACAAGGCAGAAAAGAGAATACAGGGACTATTTTTCCAATTTCAATTGGGTCAATAAGAAAGAGTAGTAATAGCTTTAGGATCAAGAGGTTGAATTGAGCATCCACATTTCTCTTCCCTCCATACTCAAATTCCATTAAAATTACAGTAAAAAATTCAAGAAGAAATCTATTCACTATAGGTGCTGAGACATGAGTGACACATCAGCAAGCTCATGATTTAAAATATTTATGTGATAGAGAAAGCAGATGGGATTTTATTTGTGAATGATCAGAATTAAGGAAGGTATCACCCAGAAAGTACACAGAAAAATGATGCAGTAGGGTTGAGAGATTTTCTTCTGGCTGAGTTGTTAGCAATTTAATCTCAGTGTAGGTAGTTATGGAAATGGAGAAGTGTGGTGGAACAGACATCAAAGTATTTAATTAAGAACAGTTCATGAAAAAGTCACTCAATTTTAGCTGTGCCTGCCCCATTTTCCCTTCATGTTCAGCAACAGAGTTTACACAAAGCCAACATAGAACTTCTCTCTAAAGAAATGGAACTAACCCCCAGGAAACAAACTCTCAGGATTCCCCAACCATTGTGTGCCTTGACTGGGTTATGGGTAGGGTAACAATATGACTATCATTCAAAACAGATCACTGGGACAATAGATATAAACTGGGACTATTGAGGACAAACCCATGAATACAGTCACTCTAGCTATGTGTGTCTTGAGATACTGATCCTCTCAGCTCTTGGGGAAGCTGAGTGGGGCCAAAGGCCTCAGGCCAGGCTGAGTAGTCTCAGTCTGTTTACCACAATGTGCCAGCAAGTATTATTTTCTACATGTGTTATGCCAATATATATGGGGCACTGTGTTAAAGCAGAAGTCACATACTCATGGCCCTAAAGCATGATTCATTTCACTATGAAGAATTTTAAAAAGATTGACTCACTGTTTAGTAATCAGGAAATTGTATATAAATATCTGAATTTTGCATTGTTCTTGGAATAAAAAAGAATATCTATTCATATTATAGCCACATTCTATTCTAGAAACAATCCAATGAAGCTGATTAGAGGCAAAATTTTCTTACCAGGAAGTTTTACTTATTTGTCTTACCTGCAAGTCTCATATAGCCCCTTAAGTGTGTTTCTACTTTTGGCAGTCACCTCAGAGAAAATCCCTCCCCATTTTGGCCTGATAGTGAGGAGAGGACAGCTGACTCCTGCTTGGCAACAGCAGACCCTAAAGTGAAGCTGGCCTACCTGTCTGTTGACCTGTCCTACCAATATTCCCAAAGCCCAGGTCTGATCCTCTCAGAGAGAAATAGAGGAGGACATCTTTAATAATCCAGCTGATACTTCATTCATAAATAAGTCATGAAAATGTCACAAGATATTTGAGAGCACCTAACAATAAGAAAGAGGAGACCTATAATTCCAAGATGAACAAGCAAATCGATTGAATTTCCTTCTCTTTCTTTCCACACAATTTCATACATTACTCCATATCATTCTCTTCATGGCACTTACCACTCTCAAATTGCCCAGCTTGCTTATTCATTTGTCTATTGACTGTCTCACTAGAAATTCATCTCCACAAGGAGAATGACTTTCATTATTGGTTATTCCTATATAATTCACACATAAAATAGAGCCTAGTACTGAAGAAGCATTTTACAAAAATATTTTCTAGTGGTATGAAAATAATCACTTGAAATACAAGCAGAAATGTTTAAAAAGTGCCTCCCTTAGCAGAGGGAGACTAGAGGTAAGGAGGATAACCTTTTATCTATTAATTTTAGCAAATGTATACAATTTTGACTTTTATTATTATACTCATATATTACTTTTATAAAAATTTGAAAAACAAGGAATGGAAAGGAACTATTCATTGTGTTAAAACAGTCAGTGCTTCCTAAGCTTAGAATTCTTCTCTAATGTATAAAACTAAAATGGGTATTTCCGAGGAAACCAGATATTTTATCCAGGTGAACAAATTTATTATTTGTTGGCTTGTATGTTGACAAGTTTGGCTTTGAATTCCTCCATCTGGCTGAAAAGTAGACTGGTTACAAGTATGTATCCCGGAGTCAAACAGCCCTGGATTCAAATCCTTGCTCTGCCACTTATCACTTTTTTGTCCTCACTTCTCTATGCATCAGTTAGTCCTTATCTGTAAAATGAGGTCATGGTGAGAATGAAAGAAAGATAATACAGAAAAGCAATTAACCATGCATGGCACATTCAGTGCTCAATAAATATCAGCTATCCTAATAATTATATTTATTTGTAGGCTTCCCTATGTTCAAATCATTTAAATCTGTGAAAGAGGTGATAGTCCATCATCACTTTTTCCATGACCATTATTTGAGCACCAACTGCATACCAGCAGCTGTAATGAACTCTGGGAGAACAAATAAAAATAAGACAAAGAGTGAACTGTGGGGACTCCCTTGGCGGTCCAGGGGTTAAGACTTTGCCTTCCAATGCAGAGGGTGTGGTTTTGATCCCTGGTCGGGGAGTTAAGATTCTCACATGCCTCAGGTCTAAAAAACCAAAACATAAAACAGAAACAATAGTGTAACAAATTCAATAAAGACTTTAAATATGGTCCGCATCAAAAAAAAATAATGAACTGTGAACATCAGATGATTATATCTATGTTCTTCATGATCTTAGAATTCTAAAGGTGATAATTAAAGAAAGGCAAATAGCTAGAGCTGCTCTGTGTACTGATTTGTCACCTTCCTTCATACAAATTTTGAATTTTGCTTGTATGCTACCCTCTCAATCTCTACTTTTTTTGTATATATGAGTTTTCAGATTAGTCACTCAACTCTTTTGCCTCAGCATGTAGGCATAAATTAATTTAAAAATATTAGTCCCACATTCTACTGCTAACAGACCTCAGGTTTAAAAAAAAATCCATTAAACTGATTTTAATGGAGAAAAGTAATAAAAATCATTTTGCAACAATTTTATAAATGTGAATGAAAATATGATACATTATGTAGTGCAAGTGACCCCAGCATCTTCAGCATTTGAACAGACTCTCACACCCCACTGTCTGATTTTACACTCTTCAATAGATGATTGTCTCCCAAAACAAAATACGTCGTTCAGCCACATTGGACAAGTACCTTGTCCAAAGTAAACTCCCTTATGCACATTTTGAACACCTTGGTATCCCAAATTCCTACAGGTGACCAGTCCACCATACATTTCCCACTGGTCATCATGGAAAATTTCTACTCTGCCTTTGTGAGGGCTGCTACTACCAACCAGTGGAACTGTCTTAGATGGTGAGTTCTGGAGGCCAGAAGTCTGAAATCAAGATGTCGGCAGGGCAATGTTTTCTTTGAAGGCTCTGGGGAGAAATCCTTCCTTGCCTTATCTTAGCTTCTGATGGCTCCTGGCAAGCCCCACTAGAATTCCCACTAGAATAAGTTTAGGGGGAAAAAAATTAAAAATAAATTGCCAAGAGACATTGTAAGATATGCAATGCTAGACAGACGAATTAAAGGAAAAGGTCATTAGAAAAATACTTCTTATAAGTAAATTTTTTGGTGTGCTATACCAAAGCAAAATGTTCTATAGGCATTATCTAAGAAAAAATACTAATGATTATTTAAAAACAGAAAACAAAACAGAGGCTAGCTCCATACTCAGCACATTTTATTCTTTTATAATTTGACTATCTTCTATAAAATAAAAATAGGTGAGCTTTCCTAACTCTGCAAATCTGTTTCTGTTTTGTAAATAAGTTCATTTGTATCATTTCTTTTTATACTTTGCATATAAGTGGTTTCACATATTTCTCTTTCTCTATCTGACTTACTTCACTCAGTATGACAATCTCTACGTCCATCCATGTTGCTGCAAATGGCATTATTTCATCCTTTTTAATAGCTGAGTAATATTCCATTGTATATATGTACCACAACTTCTTTATCCATTCCTCTGTTGTTGGACATTTAGGCTTTTCCACATCTTGGCTATTGTAAACAGTGCTGCAATGAACATTGGGGAACATTCTTTCAGACCATGTTTTTCTCTGGATATATGCCCAAGAGTGGGATTGCTGGATCATGTGGTAGCTCTATTTTTAGTTTTTTAAGGAACCTCCATACTGTTCTCCATAGTGGCTGTACCAATTTACTTTCCCACCAACAGTGTAGGAGGGTTCCCTTCTCTCCACACCCTCTCCAGCATTTATTATTTGTAGATATTTTGATGGCAGCTATTCTGGCTGTGAGGTGATATTGCATTGTAGTTTGGATTTGCAGTTCTCTAATAATTAGCAATGATGAACATCTTTTCATTTACCTCTTGGCCATATGTATGTCTTCTTTGGAGAAATGTCTATTTAGTTCTTCTGCCCATTTCTTGATTTGGTTGTTTGTTTTGATGATACTAAGCCATATGAGCTGTTTGTAAATTTTGGAGACTAATCCCTTGTCGGTCACATCATTTGCAAATATTTTCAAGATTGACATGTATACACTGCTATATCTAAAATGTATAACCAACAAGAGTACTGTACAGCACAGGGAACTCTGTTCAATATTATGTAACAACCTAAATGGGAAAAGAATTTGAAAAAGAGTAGATACATGTATATGTATAACTGACTTTGCTGTACACCTGAAACTATCACAACATTACTAATCAACTATACTCCTATATGAAATAAAAAGTTATGAAAAGTAGGTGAGCTTTAATTCAAAATGTCACACGTCCTGCAAACTCTATCTCCCACCTCAAGTCTCTAAACATTAAAAAAAGATTTTTTTAATAAAATTCAGTTTATCAATTGGAAAACTACAAGAGGTACTCTTCAATGTCAACCAAAGAGAATCCTACAAAGAGAGAAAGCAGAGGTATTTGACTAAACAAGAAAGAACACAGTAGAAATCTCTTGCAAAAAGTGGAAGTGTCTCTAAGCATGACCTGAACATAAATCAGTTATATACTGAGCTCTGGGGCCAGCAACAGAGTGACTAGGTGGATACTTCAGTGAGAACAACCAGGTGGATTGATTTTTCAACATCTCTGCACCATATCAACAAAAACACCAAATATCAGTAACAGAGCCATTTGTTCCCAGGTGGGAACATACCTAGGAAAAGTAATAAGGTTCTGGAGACTGGTGACATTCAGAAAAAATGAGAAACTCATATGCTAAAAGAATAATAAAAATAACTGATATTGTATCCCATTCATGAAAACAGTCTTCCTGGCCCACTCCATCCTCCTATCCTTGACAGGAGTGTTTACTCTCCAGTTAGCCACAGTCCCCACCACTCAACCTACTTGTTCATTTTAGCAGCCCTGCCCCATAAGCATTTGCGTTGTGACCCCTGCATTGAAAGACTGATGAGCATTCTTTGTGTGGCCTTAAAATTTACAGTGAATTAAAATGGGCTCCAACAAAAACTTCACATGCTTTTGTTTTGTTCAAGTAACAGGCTGAACTGCAAAGAGCCACATTGGATAAAATAACTGGCCTTAACCCTAAGGCTTTTCTAAACCAAAAACTTGATTTTCTGGGTCCAAAAATAACTGTATGATTCATTTAGCAATAAACAGAAAGGATTAATAGGAAGACTCTTAAACCTTCTGTAAAGATGGGCTTACCCATCTCCTGAAGAAGCATGTAGGGGAAAGCAGCAGATGTGATTAAACTGAAATAACTCTAAATTGTAGGAAATAGAATCTGGGTTATTTGAAAATCCATTTACCCAAGTCCCCAGTGTTTCTGTGCTCATGTGTTTTCTGAGCAATGACTTATCAACTGAAGTGCACCCTTTTAATAAATTATAAACTGCTGTTTGTATGAGACAAGACCTTATTTCTAACTCAAATAGCAACAAAAGTTCAGGGAACTCCTGTTGTCTGACTGTACACAGGACAGACGTTGAGAGTTCAGACTAGAGCAGTCAAATATTTTATGATATAGAGACTGATAACTAAAGAAACTTAAAGTAAATAAAATAAATTCAACAATATTCTGAAATTATGCCCAAATTAGAACACTACACAGGCAATCTACTAAATATCTGATTTTAAGATATTATGTACACTGAAAGAGTATAAGTCTAAAGATCTTGAAACTTAAAGAGGGAATCCTAGCAATAAAATTGTTTAATGACTTTCTCCATGAAGGTGAGAATACTAATACAATTTGTGCATACCTAACATTCTCAAATAAAGGTGAAAACTAAGCTATTCTCAATGCTATACAAAAGAAAAACATCATTATCCTTGAAGCCAATGTTGCTTCAGAGGACACAATAGCCATTGTAATTTAAAACAGATTTTTAGAAGCATCTAGAATGCACTAATATTCCCGCTATCTTAAAATTATATATATTTAAAAAACACATATTCATGAGCTTTGCTTCCAAAAAACTTCATGTGATAAAAATGCTCCTAAGTTCTTCAAAATTTAAAGCTATAACTTTGAAGAACTAATGTAGGTTGTACATATTAAAATGTTAATTTCACCTGAAGAAAATTCCTTTGGGAAAGAATTAAACAGTGAAGTTAAATAAACATTTCAGAAAACCCAGAAAATACTTATGGTCGTTTACCAACATCATTTCATATGGAGATAATGTGATATAATGATAAAAATAACCAAAATTAGGAGGTAAAGCCACAAATTTTGTGGCTATTTTCTGTTCCATATTTCTGGGCAAGTCAATTCAACTTCTTCACAGTTCACTTTTCTCACTTTTTAAAGTTATTTTCAGGGTGAGATTTCCTTTAATTTCCAGTTAAGTAACTACTTGTAAGTACAAGTTTTGTACGTACATAAACCTGGCTAGGGTATTAGTTGGAGGCTGTCAGTCTGTTGTTCCTTTTTCTTTTGCTTTGAAAGCTTTGTTTCCCATTCTGAGGTTGGTTTGTTGAGAGAAAATTTCTGGTGATGATTGTGTGGTGGGCCAATGTGCTGTTTGTGAACTTAACTCCTCTAGGTTTCACCCTAGAGTTGTTTCAGCCATCTTACATGTCTCAGTTTCTCCCTTTGATGGCCTAAGACTAACATGGATGGTTGGATCATAGAGTGGTCAGCTCTTATGCGTGTCCTTAGCCGAGCAAGTTTTTAATTAAAATGAGTAAGTTTCCCTATAGGGATGGCTGCACATTGTGAGGACTTGCCTCCACCACTCCTGCAAGTTTCTCAGTTACCTGAGAAAGCTGTTGCTGACCAGGAGGAGATGTCCCTTCTTTGGAGTGAGAAAGCTGTTGCTGATGAGGAGGAGATGTCCCTTCTTTGGAGCTGAAAGTTCTCATGAGGTATCTTCACTTTTATTCTAACAAACTCTATTAAAGTAGGAAATTCAAGGAAAAATGACAGGCTAATCTTCCACCCAATTACCAAGTCCAACCTTACTCAGTGCCTTTCAACTGAACAAAGCCTTCCCAGTCTTTCAACTGAGGATAACCCACTCAGTGTTTAAACTGAGCAAAACCTTCCCATGTCTTTCAACTGAAGATATTCCAAGTATACCTCTTCTTGAAACTAAGTTTCAAGGAAAACCTACTCCTCCAGGGAGAAGTTTAACATCACTGAATAAAACTTAGGATCATCAGTCAATAACAGGAGATCTGAGAGCCAGGAGAGACTCACCCAAATTCATCTGAACTTTCCAAAGAGACAGATGGACACTAAGGCCTCTGCTAGTACCAAGCTCTGGATGCTTGCAGAGTTCAGGTGAAGAAGAGAAATTTGCTCTAGGTCCCTCATTGGTCACCAAAACTTTTGACTCCAGTTTTCTCACTTTTAAAAGAGGAAGAGTAATGTCTGTCCTGAATATCTTGCAAGTTTTATAAGAAAAAACTCATAAAATACATACAAAATGTATTTTATGTACATTTTATGTACATTTATGGAAAATGAAAGTTGGATTATTTCCATAATTTTGATAACACTTACTCACGCTTCCAATCCATTTTTTTGGCTTCTCATTACCCAATATATTTTGGTATCCTAGGGAAATTCAAATGTCTTTTTTTACTTTCCCCCAAACTGTCACTTCCACTCAAGAGTCAGAGCTGTCTCTGACAATAAGACAATTATATAGTAATACATTTATTGAGTACCTAGAATGTGCCAGAATGAATATAGACTTACGTAGCTTTTCTATATGTGAGAAACTGCATTCTAGGATCTTCCTATATATTAAATAATTAATATTGACAATAATCTTATAAGGAAGGTACTATAAGTAATCTATTTTACAAGTGAGGAGACTAGGCCAACAGATTTTAAAACTTGCCCAAATTCTTACAAATAGTAGGTGATAGAAACCAAATTTAAACATAGAGTGTCAGTGTCCTAATTAAACTGCCTCTCTCAGTGTCATTCAGACAAAAAAAATACAAACTCAGTATCTTCTGCATTGAGTCACCACTCTTTGATGTACTACACTCCCTTTGTACTGCATAATCCTAACTAGACACTAATAGATAACTTTAATCTTGCGAAGAGTTATGTAAAGGAAAGTTACGACCTGAATTCTAAAGATAAAGAAAGTTGAAGCTCAGAACAGTTACACAAATTGCTCAAAAACACGAGTCATATATAGGAAAGCAAAGACTCAACAATCAAGCTATGAGCCCAACATTGAACTGCCTATGATTTCCTTCTAAGAAAATTCCAAATGCTCATTACAAGCTCACACAAAACTGAGGCATGTGAGAGACTCAAGTCTTCTTAAGCTATGTACATATCAAATGATAAAAACAATAAAATATAAAGGATTTAGAGTAGAAATTGTAAATATATCAGAAAATCTGGTGTATGTCAAGAGTTTAATACTTTTCACATAATATCATGTCCCATTTAAAACAAGGTTCCAAAGGGATTTTTTTAGTATAATTTCATAAAAATTCTGATTTCTGATATCTAAGCTTTCCAAGCTAATAGCCTGGAAAACAAAATCCCAAATTGAAAATACTCAGAGTACTGAGGATCCAAACTGGTGTATTGTCACGTTCTTTACTTTGGGTTTTGTAAAGTGTGCATGATGTGTTTAATGACTACTTTTTTGGTAACGATTGAACAAAGTGGATCATTTCAAACAATCCCTTTAAGAATTTTTCCTTTGTGTCACAAAATTCAACTATTTTGCAGCCCTCCAAGTCTATACACAAATGTGAACATTAGCTTCAGTTTTTATAATGTTAGGCAATTTTTAGAATTATAAAGCTGGTAAAAACGATAATAGTGTAGAACGAGACCTTAAAGATGACAGAGGAGTAAAACGTGGAGATCACCTTCTTCCCAACAAATATATCAAAAATACATTTACATGTGGAACAACTCCTACAGACCACCTACTGAACACTGGCAGAAGACCTCGCACTTCCCAAAAGGCAAGAAACTCCCCACTTACCTGGGTAGGGCAAAAGATAAAAAGGAAAAACAGAGACAAAAGAATAGGAATGGAACCTGCATCTATGGGAGAGAGCTGTGAAGGAGGAAAAGTTTCCACACACTAGGAAGGTCCTTCACTGGTGGAGACAGGAGAGTGTGTGGGGGGAAGTTTCAGAACCACAGAGGAGAGCACAGCAACAGAGGTGCAGACGGCAAAGCAGAAAGATCACCGCACAGAGGATTGGTGCCGACCAGCACTCACCAGCACAAGAGGCTTGTCTGCTCACCCACTGGGGCAGGTAGGGGCTAGGAGCTGAGGCTCAGGCTTCGAAGGACAGATCCCAGGGAGAGGAATAGTGTTGGCTGCGTGAACACAGCCTGAAGCTGGCTAGTGCACCAGAGCTAGCTGAGAGGGAGTCCGGGAAAATTCTGGACCTGCCTATGAGGCAAAAGACCATTGTTTCAGGGTGAGCAAGTAGAGGGGATTCAGAGCACCACCTAAAGGAGCTCCAGAGATGGGCATGAGCCTAGGCTGACTGTGCAGCCCATCACTGCCAGGGTCCTGTGATCCAAGGACAACTTCCCTGGGAGAATATACAGTGCACTTCAGGCTGTTGCAACGTCATGGTGACCTCTGCCACTGCAGGCTCACCCTGCATTCCATACCCCTCCCACCCCCCGGCCTGAGTGATCCAGAGCCCACTAATCATCTGCTACTTTAAATCCGTCCTGTCTGGATGAAGAACAGATGCCTTCAGGTGACCTACATACAGAGGCGGGGTCAAATCCAAAGTTGAACCCCAGAAGCTGTGCGAACAAAGAAGAGAAAGGAAAATTTCTCCCACCAGCCTCATGAGCAGCAGATTAAATCTCCAGAGTCAAGTTGAGGTACTTTGCATCTGTAGAATACCTGAATAGACAACGAAGCAACCCAAAATGAGGTGGTAGACTTTGGGAGCAACTACAGACTTGGGGTTTGCTGTCTGTGGCTGACTTGTTTCTGATTTTTTATGTTTATCTTAGTATAGTTGTTAGTGCTTGTTATCATTAGTGAATTTGTTTATTGCTTTGGAAGCCCTCTTCTTTTTTTTATTACTCTTTTCTTTTAATATTTTTTTATTTTAATAATTTTATTGTATTTTTTTAAAGTTTCATTATATTTTTCTCTTTCTTTTTTTTCTCCCTTTTCTTCTGAGCCATGTGGTTGACAAGGTCTGGGTGATCTGGCCTGGTGCCAGGCCTGAGCCTCTGAGGTGGGAGAGCCAAGTTCAGGACATTGCACCACCAAGGACCTCCCAGCCCAAAGTAATACCAATCAGTGAGAGCTCTCCCAGAGATCTCCATCTCAACACTAAGACCCTGCTCCACTCAGTGGTCAGCAGCTCCAGTGCTGGATTCCCCATGCCAAATAACTAGCAAGACAGGAACACAACACCACCGATTAGTGGAGAGACTGCCAAAAATCATACTAAGCTAACAGACACCCCAAACACACCACAGGATGCAGCCCTGCCCACCAGAAAGACAAGATCCAGAACAACTCACCAGAACACAGGCACCAGTCCCCTCCACTGGAAAGCCTACACAAGCAACTGAACAAATTTTACCCACTGGTGGGAGACACCAAAAACAATGTGAACTATGGACCTGCAGCCTGTGAAAAGCAGACCCCAAACACAGTATGTTAAAAAAAATGGGAAGACAGAGAAATATGCAACTGATGAAGGAGCAAGGTAAAAACCACCAGACAAACAAATGAAGAGGAAATAGGCAGTCTACCTGAAAAAGAATTCAGAGTAATGATAGTAAAGATCATCCAAAATTTTGGAAATAGAATGGCGTAAATAGAAGAAATGTTTAACAGGGACCTAGAAGAAATAAAGAGCAAACAAACAATGATGAACAACAAAATAAATGAAATTAAATATTCTCTAGAAGGAATCAATAGCAGAATAACTGAGGCAGAAAAACATATAAGTGACCTTAAGACAAAACAGTGGAAATAAGTACTGCAGAGTGGAATAAAGAAAAAAGAATGGAAAAACTGAGAACAGTCTAAGAGACTTCTGGGACAACATTAAACACACCAACAATCAAGTTATAGGGGTCCCAGAAGAAGAGGAGAAAAAGAAAGGGTCTGAGAAAATACTTAAAGTAGTTTGAAAACTTCCCTAACATGGGAAAAGAAATAGTCAATCAAGTCTAGGAAGCACAGAGACTCCCATATAGGATAAATCCAAGGAGGAACATGACAAGATACATATTAATCAAACTATCAAAAATTAAATACAAAGAAAATATATTAAAAGCAGCAAAGGAAAAGCAACAAATAACATACAAGGGAATCCCCACTAGGTTAACAGCTAAATTTTCAGCAGAAACTCTGCAAGCCAGAAGGGAGTGGAAAGAAATATTTAAAGTGATGAAAGGGAAAAACCTAAACCAAGATTACTCTATCCCATAAGGATCTCATTTAGATTATATGGAGAAATGAATACCTTTACAGAGAAGAAAAAGTTAAGACAACTCAGCACCACCAAACCAGCTTTACAACAGAAGCTAAAGGAATTTCTCTAGGAAGGAAAAACAAGAGAAGGAAAAGGCCTATGAAAACAAACCCAAAACAATTAAGAAAATGGTAATAGGAAGATACATATTGATAATTACCTTAGATGTAAATGAATGAAATGTTCCCACCAAAAGATATAGACTGAATGGATACAAAAACAAGACCCATATACATGCTGTCTACAAGAGACCAACCTCAGGCCTAGGGACACATACAGACTGAAAGTGACGGGATAGATATTCCGTGCAAATGGAAACCAAAAGAAAGCTGGAGCAGCAGTTCTCATATCAGACAAAATAGACATTAAAATAATGACTACTACAAGAGACAAAGAAGGACAATACAAAATGATCAAGGGATCATCCAAGAAGAAGATACAACAATTGTAAATATTTATGCAGCCAACATAGGAGCACCTCATTACATAAAGCAAATGCAAACAGCCACAAAAGGGGAAATCAAACTATCGCAATAATAGCAGGGGATGTTAACACCCCACACTCACCAATGGACAGATCTACAAAAATGAAAGTAAATAAGGAAACACAGCATTAAAGGACACGTTAAACAAGGTGGATTTAATTGATATCTATAGGACATTCCATCCAAAAACAACAGAATACACTTCCTTCTCAAGTGCTCATAGAACATTCTCCAGTATAGATCATATCTTGGGTCACAAATCAAGCCTTGGTAAATTTAAGAAAATTAAACTCATATCAAGTAGTTTTCCTGACCACAATGCTATCAGACCAGATCTCAATTAAAGGAAAAAAATGTAAAAAATACAAACACATGGAGGCTAAACAATACTCTCCTGAATAACTAAGAAATCACTGAATAAATCAAAGAGGAAATCAAAAAAATACCTAGAAACAAATGACAATGAAAACACGATGACGCAAAACCTGTGAGATGCAGCAAAAGCAGTTCTAAGGAGTAAGTTTATAGCTATACAATCCTACCTCAAGAAACAAAAAAAAATCTCAAATAAGCAACCTAACCTTATACCTAAAGCAATTAGGGAAAGAAGAAGAAGAAAAAAAACCCCAAACTTAGCAGAAGGAAAGAAATCATAAAGATCAGAGCAGAAAGAAATAAAAAGAAGTAAAGAAAACAATAGCAAAGATCAATAAAACTAAAAGCTGGTTCTCTGAGAAGATAAACAAAATTGATAAACCATTAGCCAGACTCATCAAGAAGGAAGGGGAGAAGACTCAAATCAACAGAATTAGAAATGAAAAATGAGAACTTTCTGACACTGCAGAGAAACAAAGGATCATGAGAGATTATTACAAGCAACTATATGCCAATAAAATGGACAACCTGGAAGAAATGGACAGTCTTAGAAAAGCACAACCTTCTGAGACTGAACCAGGAAGAAGTAGAAAAAATAAACAGACAAACACAAGCACTGAAATTTACACTGTGATTAAAATTCTTCCAACAAACAAAAGCCCAGGACGAGATGGCTTCAAAGGCGAATTATATCAAACATTTAGAGAAGAGCTAACACCTATCCTTCTCAAAGTCTTCTAAAATATAGCAAAGGGAGGAACACTCCCAAACTCATTCTATGAGGCCCCCATCACCCTGATATCAAAACCAGACAAAGATGTCACAAAAAAAGAATACTACAGGCCAATATCACTGATGAACATAGATGCAAAAATCCTCAACAAAATACTAACAAATAGAATCTGACAGCACATTAAAAGGATCTACACCACGATCAAGTGGGGTTTACCCTAGGAATGCAAGGATTCTTCAATATATGCAAATCAATCAATGTGATAAACCATATTAACAAATTGAAGGATACAAACCATATGATCATCTCAGTAGATGAAGAAAAAGCTTTCAACAAAATTCAGCACCCATTTATGATAAAAACTCTGCAGAAAGTAAGCATAGAGGGAACTTACCTCAACATAAAAAAGGCTATTTATGACAAACCAACAGCCAACTCATTCTCAATGGTGAAAAACTGAAACCATTTGCTCTAAGATATGGAAGAAGACAAGGTTGCCCACCCTCACCACTATTACTCAACACAGTTTTGGAAGTTTTAGCCACAGCACTCAGAGAAGAAAAAGCAATAAAGGGAATCCAGATTGGAAGAGAAGACATAAAACAGTCACTGTTTGCAGATGACGTGATACTATACATAGAGACTCCTAAAGATGCTGCCAGAAATCTATTAGAGTTAATCAATGAATCTGGTAATGTAGCAGGATACAAAATTAATGCACAGAAGTCTCTTGCATTTCTATACACTAATGATGAAAAATTTGAAAGAGAAATTAAGGAAACTCTCCCATTTACCATTGCAAAAGAAAGAATAAAAAACCTAGGAATAAACTTACCTAAGGAGACCAAAGACATGTATGAAGAAAACTATAAGACACTGATGAAAGAAATTAAAGATGAAACAAACAGTTGGAGAGATATACCATGCTCTTGGTTGGGAAGAATCAACACTGTGAATACGGCTATACTATCCAAAGCAATCCACAGTTTCAATGCAATCTCTAACAAACTACCACTGGCATTTTTCACAGAACTGGAAGAAAAAATTTCACAATTTGTATGGAAACACAAAAGACCCCGAATAGCCAAAGCAATCTTGAGAAAGAACAATGCAGTTGGAGGAATCAGGCTCCCTGACTTCAGACTATACTACAAAGCTACAGTAATCAAGACAGTATGGTA
Organism: Orcinus orca; assembly: GCF_937001465.1. Classification (NCBI taxonomy): domain Eukaryota; kingdom Metazoa; phylum Chordata; class Mammalia; order Artiodactyla; family Delphinidae; genus Orcinus; species Orcinus orca. The sequence goes on from NC_064569.1 coordinate 28,529,184, forward strand.
CTGGCACAAAGACAGAAATATAGATCAATGGAACAGGATAGAAAGCCCAGAGATAAACCCACACACATATGGTCACCTTATCTTTGATAAAGAAGGCAAGAATATACAATGGACAAAAGACATCCTCTTCAATAAGTGGTGCTGGGAAAACTGGACAGCTACGGGTAAAAGAATGAATTTAGAACACTCCCTAACACCATATATAAAAATAAACTCGAAATGGGTTAAAGGCCTAAATGTAAGGCCAGACACTATAAAACTCTTAGAAGAAAACATAGGCAGAACACTCTATGACATAAATCACAGCAAGATCCTTTTTGACCCACCTCCTAGAGAAATGGAAACAAAAACAATAATAAACAAGTGGGACCTAATGAAACTTAAAAGTTTTTTCACAGCAAAGGAAACCATAAACAAGACAAAAAGACAATCCTCAGAATGGGAAAAAAATATTTGGAAATGAATCAATGGACAAAGGATTATCTCCAAAATATACAAGCAGCACATGTAGCTCAATATCAAAAAATCAAATCCAAAAATGGACATAAGACCTAAATAGACATTTCTCCAAAGAAGATATACAGATTACCAACAAACACATGAAAAGATGCTCAACATCACTAATCATTAGAGAAAAGCAAATCAAAATTACAATGAGGTATGACCTCACACCATTCAGAATGGCCATCAACAAAAGGTCTATGAACAATAAATGCTGGAGAGAGTGTGGGGAAAAGCAAAGCCTCTTGCACTGTTGATGGGAATGTAAATTGATACAGCCAGTATGGAGAACAGTATGGAGGTTCCTTACAAGGATAAAAATAGAACTATCATATGACCCAGCAATCCCACTACTGGGCATATACCCTGAGAAAACCATAATTCAAAAAGAGTCATGTAGGGCTTCCCTGCTGGTGCTGTGGTTGAGAATCTGCCTGCCAATGCAGGGGACATGGGTTCGAGCCCTGGTCCAGGAAGATCCCACATGCCACGGAGCGGCTGGGCCCGTGAGCCATGGCTGCTGAGCCTGTGCGTCTGGAGCCTGTGCTCTGCAATGAGAGAGGCCACAACAGTGAGAGGCCCACGTACCGAAAAAAAAAAAAAAAAAGAGTCATGTACCACAATGTTCACTGCAGCAATATTTACATTAGCCAGGACATAGAAGCATCCTAACTGTCCATCAAAAGATGAATGGATGAAGAAGATGTGGCACACATTTACAATGGAATGTTGCTCAGCCATAAAAAGAAACGAGATTGAGTTATTTGTATTGAGGTGGATGAATCTAGAGTATGTCATACAGAGTGAAATAGAAAGAGTAAAACAAATACCGTATGCTAACACATATATATGGAGTAAAAAAATAAATGTTTCTGTTGAACCTAGGGGCAGGACAGGAATAAAGACGCAGGTGTACAGAATGGAGTTGAAGACACATGAAGGGGAAGGGTAAGCTGTGACAAAGTGAGAGAGTAGCATTGACATATATACACTACCAAATGTAAAATTGATAGCTAGTGGGAAGCAGCTGCATAGCACAGGGAGATCAGCTCGGTGTTTTGTGACCACCTGGAGGGGTGAGATAGGGAGAGTGGGAGGGAGATGCAAAGCAAGAGGGAGGTGATATGGGGATATATGCATACATATAGCTGATTCACTTTGTTACACAGCAGAAACTAACACAATCTTGTAAAGCAATTATACGCCAATAAATATGTTTTTTAAAAAAGATAGTAGTGTAAATTCTCCTCCCAAACTATCTGCTTTTTTCCCTTTTCTGAATTTCCATTTTAAAGGGATATCTAAGGAAGAGGAAATCAGAGCAAAACTTTAATGTAAAGAGCAGAGAATTTACACATTTTTTCACATACATCTTTCAGAATATATCTGAGAAGGAACAGATTAGCAAAGCCTTAAAGTAATTAAGATTAAAATTTTTTAAATTTCAAATGTCAAATATTTTAAAGTAATTCACTAATTATCTAATAAAAGGTGGAGTTCATTCACAGATATCCTTGCCATATATATTTTGGATAAATCCTTTTTCTCTGTAAACTTGTTCTTAGGAAATTTTGCTTTCTGGCTTTCCTACTGCTAGGAAGTAGGACCGATTAGTGAGAAAAATGGTGAGTTTAAAATTCCTAGCAAATTGCTTACATATTGACTGCTGTTATGCCTCTCAAATTCTCCCTTTGTATAAACATTTTTGTAAAAAACAGGCTGTATTCGTCTTCCCTGTTGGCACAGTGTTTGGGACTCTGTACTGCCAGTGCAGGGGGCCCGGGTTTGATCCCTGGTTCAAGAGCTAGATCCCACATGCATGCCGCAAATATGAGTTCACTTACCACAACAGAGGAGCTCTCAAGCCACAACTAAGGAGCCCATGAGCCTCAACTAAGGAACTCACCTGCCACAGCTAAGACCCAAAGCAACCAAATAAATAAACAGATAAATTAAATAAATTAATTTATTTTAAAAAAAGAGGCTGTATGTTATCCTGGGATTTAGTCACATGATTTTATTTCCCTTTGGACAGCTCAGTGAATTTCTTTCCACACTTATTACATTCTCCACAGAAGAAGTCAGTGATTTCATAGAGTGCGTTAGGCATAGTAGAGGACTCTGTTCGAATAAATATTTTTCTTAGCAATTTTTAAACTTACTTTGGAAAACAGGCAAAATTTTGATGAATTTACCTTAACATTACAACAAAGAAAAAATGAGGTAACAGATGATAATTAGGTTGAAAATTATGCTTCCAAAAGCCTGACTCTATATTATGGGAAACAAATTCCTGTAGTCAAGAGAAATGAAAATTGCCCCACCCTAAAGTAGAAGTTACCCCTCCATCCTAAGTATCCTGGATTTCCCTGATGCTGCACTGGCAGCATCAGATTTCTTGCCCAAACTGATGCACACAACATTAACCAATAGAAACATAATGCAAGCCACAAATATAAGCCACATATGTAATTTTTTCCATTCCTTGTTCATTTTTGGAAGTATAGTTGATGTATGATATTATGTTAGTTTTAGATGTACAACATAGTCATTCAACATTCTCAATACATTATGAAATAATCACCACAGTAATTCTAGTAACCATTTGTCCCCTTACAAAGTTATTACATTATTGTTGGCCATATTCCTTATGCTGTATATTATTACATCCCTGTGATTTACTTATATTATAACTGGAAGTTTGCACCTCTTAATCTTCTTTATTTTTCCCCACCCACAACCACCTCACCTCTGGCCAACACCAGTTTGTTCTTTATATCTAAGAGTCTGTTTTCTTTTTGTTTTATTCATTTTATTTTTTATGTTCCACATATAAGTGAAATCTGTTTCTGTCTTATTTTACTTAGCTTAATACCCTCTAGATCTATCCATTTTGTCACAAATGACAAGATTTCCTTCTTCTTTGTGGCTGAGAAGTATTCCATTGTGTATATATATATACAATGTGGTATATATATACCACATATTCTTTATCCATTTATCCCTTGATGAACACTAGGTGGCTTCCAAATCTTGGCTATTATAAATAGTGCTGGCATGAACATAGGGATACATATATCTTTTTGAATTGGTGGTTTTGTTTTCTTTAGTTAAATACCCAGAATTGGAATTGATAGAATGTATGGTAATTCTACTGTTATGAAATCATACTGTTTACAATAGTGGTTGTACCAATTTACATTCTCACCAACAATGCATGAGGATTCTTTTTCTCCACATCCTTGCCAACATTTGTTATTCGTCTTTTTGATGACAGCCATTCTGACAAGTGTGAAGTGATATCTTGTTGTGGTTTTTATTTGCATTTTCCTGATAATTTGTGATTTTTGAGCATTTTTTCATGTTTCTGTTGGCCCTCTGTATGTGTTCTTTGGAAAAATGTCTATTCAGATAAATGTCTGCCCATTTTTAAATTGGATTATTTGTTTTTCGATGTTGAGTTGTATGAGTTTTTTACATATATTGGATATTAACTCCTTATCAGATATATCATTTGCAAGTATTTTCTTGCATTCAGTAAGTTGCCTTTTTTTGTTGATGTTTTCCTTCACTGTGCAAAAATGTTTTCATTTTATGTATTCTCATTTGTTTATTTTTGCTTGTTTCCATTGTCTGAGGAGACATATCCAAAAATATAGCTGAAAGTGACATCAAAGAGCATATTATATATGTTTTCTTCTAGGAGTGTTATGGTTTCAGGTCTTAAATTTAATCCATTTTGAGTTTATTTTTGTATAAGGTGTAAGAAAGTGGTTCAGTTTCATTCTTGTGCATGTAGCTATTCAGTTTTTCCAACACCATTTATTGAAGAGGCTGTCTTTTCCTCATTGTGTATCCTCGCCTTCTTTGTCATAAATTAACTGACCATATAAGTGTGGTTTTATTTGGGGGCTCTCTATTCTGCTTTATTTGTCTATGTCTGTTTTTGTGCCAGTACTGTACTATTTTGATTAACATAGCTTTGTAGTATAGTTTGAAATCAGGAAGCATGATGCCTCCAATTTTGTCCATCTTTCTCAAGATTGCCTTGACTATTCAGGGTCCTTTGTGTTTCCATACAAATTTTAGGATTATTTGTTCTAGCCTCTGGTAAATACCACTGGTATTTTGATAGGAGTTGCATTGAGTCTGTAGATTACCTTGAGTAGTATATACATCTTCACAATTTCTTCCAATCCATGAGCACAGTATATCTTCCACTGATTTGTGTCTTCTTCAATTTCTTTCACCAATGTCTCATAGTTTTTAGAGCACAGATCACTCATTTCCTTGGTTCAATTTACTCCTAGGTTTTTTATTCTTTTTGATGCAGTTGTAAATGTGATAGTTTTCTTAATTTCTCTTTTTGGTAGATTATTATTAGTGTATAGAAATGCAACAGATTTCTGTATGTCAACTTTGTATCCTGCAAATGTACTGTATTCATTTATTAGTTCTGATAGTTTTTTGGTGGAGTCTTTAGAGTTTTCTTCATATTGAATTATGTCATCTGCAAAGAGTGACAGTTTACTTCTTCCTTTCCACTTTGGACCTTTTATTTATTTTTGTTGAATAAAAGTGTCATCCTTGTCTTGTTTCTGATCTTAGAGAAAATCCTCTGAGCTTTTCATAATTGAGTATGACATTCACTGTAAGTTTGTCTTATATGGCCTTTATTATGTTGAAATATGTTTCCTCTAGGCCCACTTTCTTGAGAATTTTAATCATAAATGGATGTTGAATTTTGTCAAAAAAAAACTTTTTCTGACACCATTGAGATGATCATGTGATTTTTTTCCCTTTGTATTCTTAAGGTGGTGTATCTCATTGATCGATTTGCTAATATTGAACTATCTTTGCATCAGTGGGTAAATACCACTTGATCATGGTGTATGATCCTTTTAATGTAGTGTTGATTTTGACTTGCTAATACTTTGTTGAGGATTTTTGCACCTATGTTCATCAGGAATATTAGCTTGTAATTTTATTTTCTTTTTTGTGGTGCTTTTGTCTGGTTTTGATATCAGAGTGATTTTGACCTCATAGAATGCATTTGGAAGAGTTGCCTCCTCTGAAATTTTTTTGGAGTAATTTGAAAAAGATAAGTGTTAGCTCTTCTTTAAATGGTTGGTAGAATTCACCTGTGAAGTCATCAAATCCTGGACTTTCGTTTGTTGGAAATTTCTTGATTATTGATTCAATTATTACTAGTAATTTGTCTTTTCATATTTTCTTTTTTTATTGAAGTGTAGTTAATTTACAATGTTGTTTTAGTTCCTTGTGTACAGCAAAATGATATGTGTGAATATATATATATATTCTTTTGCATATTTTTTCATTATAGTTTATTATGAAATATTGAATATAGTTTCCTGTGTTATACAGTAGGATATTGTTGTTTTTATCTATTTTATACATAGTAGTTTGTATCTGCTAATCCCAAACTACTAATTTATCCCTCCCAACCCTCCCCTACCCCAATTCTGTTCATATTTTCTACTTCTTCCTGATTCAGTCTCAGGAGATTGTACATTCCCAGGAATTTTCCATTTCTTCTAGGTTGTCCATTTTATTGAAGTATTGTTTGTAGTGCTCTCTTATGATCCTTTGTATTTCTGTCATGTCCTTTGTAGCTTCTTCTCTTTTATTTCTGATTTTATTTATTTGGGATCTCTCTTTTTCTTGATGAATCTGGCTAAATGTTTATCAATTTGGTTTATCTTTTTAAAGATTAGCTTCATTGATATTTTCTATTGCTTTTAGTCTCTGTTTCATTTATTTCCCATATAATTTTTACTGTTTCCTTTCTTCTGCTAACTTTGGGTTCTGTTTCTTTTTTCTAGTTCATTTAGGTGTAAAGTTTGATTGCTTATTTTTCTTGTTTCCTGAGTTAGGCTTCTATCACTATAAACTTCCTTCTTAGAACAGCTTTTTCTGCTTCCCATAGAATTTGAATTTACATTTTCACTTGATCTGGGTACTTTTTTATTTCCTCTTTGATTTATTCAGTGACCCATTGCTTGATTAGTAGCATTTTTTTAGACTCCATGTTTTTGTGGGTTTTTTTTTCTTTGAGTTGATTCTAGTATTTCTTACAGTGTTATGTTCAGAAAAGACACTTGACGTGGTTTCAACATTATTAAATTTATTGAGACTTGTGTGGCTGGAATGTGATCTATCCTAGAGACAGTTTCATGTACACTTAAAAAGAATGTGTTGTCTGCTACCTTTGGATGAATGTTCTATGTATATCTATTAAGTCTATCTGACTAATGTGTCATTTACAGCCAGAGTTTCCTCATTTTATTTTCTATCTGGATGATCTGTTCATTGATGTAAGTGGGGTGTTAAAGTTCCATACTATTGTTGTACTACTTTTAATTTCTCTCTTTATGTCTGTAAATATTTGCTTTATGTATTTAGGTGCTCCTATGTTGGGTACATGTATATTTACAAGTGTTATGTAATCTTGTTTTATTGATCTCTTCACCTTTATGCCATGTCCTCATTTGTCTCCTGTTACAGTCTTTGTTTCAAAGTGTATTTTGTCTGATATAAGTATTGCTACTTCAGCTTTCTTTTCATTTCCATTGCATGGAATACCTTTTTCCATCCCTTCACTTTCAGTCCATGTGTGTCTCTAGATCTGAAGTGAGTCTCTTGTAAGCAGCACATATACAGGTATTTATTTTGTATCTATTCAGCCAGTCTGTCTTTTGGTTGGAGTATTTAGTCCATTTACATTTAAGGTAATAATTGATAGGTATGCACTTATTGTCAGCTTGTTAATTGTTTTCTGGTTGTTTTTGTAGCTCTTCTCTGTTCCTTTCTTCCTCTCTTGCTCTCTTCCCTTGTGATTTGATGACTATCTTTACATCACAGTTAGATTTTTTTCTCTTTTTTGTGTCTATCTGTTATGGTGGGTTTTTTTTTTTTTTTTGGTCACCATGAAGTTCATATATTACAAGCTATGTATATAACAACTTATGTATATGTGTCTAATTTATGTTGATGATCTCTTAAGTTTGAACAAATTCTAACAGCCCTACATTTTTACTCCCTCCTCCCAGTTTTTTACATCATATTTGACATCATTTTTTGGTCTGTGTCCCTTAACTACTTGTTGTAGATATAGATGATTTTACTACTTTTGTCTTTTAGCCTTCCTGCTAGCTTTATAAGTGGTTGATCCAGTACCTTTACTATATGATTGCCTTTACCAGTGACATTTTTTTCTGACATACTATTTTTTTTTTTTTGCAGTACGCAGGCCTCTCACTGTTGAGGCCTCTCCTGTTGTGGAACACAGGCTCCGGATGCGCAGGCTCAGCAGCCATGGCTCACAGGCCCAGCCGCTCCGCGGCATGTGGGATCCTCCCGGACCGGGGCACGAACCCGTGTCCCCTGCATAGGCAGGTGGGCTCTCAACCACCGTGCCACCAGGGAAGCCCCTGACATACTTTTAAAATTTCTAAGGAAGTCTCTGGTGGTCCAGTGGTTAGGACTCAGTGCTTTCACTCACAGGGCCCGTGCTCAATCCCTGATTGGGGAACTAAGATTCTGCAAACTGCACAGTGTGGGAAAAAAAAAATTCTATTTGTGGACTTTCTTTAGAACTTTGAGAAATCCCTTTAATATTTATTGTAAGTCTAGTGTAGTGGTGATAAACTATTTTAGTTTTGCTTGTCTGTAAAACTCTTTATTTCTCCTTCAATTCTGAATGATACTGTGCTGGGTAGAGTATTATTTGTTGTAGGTTTCTTCCTTCTATCACTTTGAATATATTATGCCACTCTCTTCTAGCCTGTAAAGTTTCTGTTGAAAAGTCAGCTTATAGTCTTATGGAAATTTTCTTGTACATGACTAATTGGTTTTCTTCTGTGCTTTTAAGATTTTCTCTTTATCTTTAATATTTACCATTTTAATTATAATGTCTCAGTGGACCTCTGGGTCCATCTTGCCAGGGACTCTCTGTGCTTTCTGGACCTGCATGTCTGTTTTCTTCTCCAGGATAGGGAAATTTTCAGCTATTATTTCTTTAAATGAGTTCTCTGCCTCTTTCTCTCTCTCTTCTCTTTTTGGGAACCCTACAATTGAGAATGTTAGTACATTTGATGTTGTCTCAGAAGTCCATTAAACTATCCTCATATTTTTAAAATTATTTTTTCTTTTTTTTCTTTTCAGCTGGATGATTTCCATTTCTGTGTCTTTCAGATTGTTAATCCATTCCTCTGTATCACTTAATCTACAGTTGATTACATTTAGTGTATTTCTTAAATTTCAGTTATTGTATTCTTTAGCTCTGATTGCTTCTTTTTTATATATTTGAAGTCTTTTTTGATGTTCTCACTGTGTTCATTCATTCTTCTCCTGAGTTTGTTGTGCATCTTTATGATCATTATCTTCAACTCTTTATTAGGTAGATTGCCTATCTCCATTTTGCTTAGTTCTTTTTTATGAACTTTTGTTCTTTCATTTGAAACATATTACTCTTCTCCTCAGTTTACATAATTCACTGTGTTTATTTCTATATATTAAGTAGGTCTGTTAGGTCTCTCCATCTTGGAGAAGTGACCTTATTTGGGAAGAGTCCTATGGGGCCAAGATCAGAGTCCCCTCTGGCCATCAGAGCTAGATGCTCCAGGGATGTCCCCTATGTGTTCTGCATGCACCCATCTGTTGTGGTGGACCAACTATGTGATAGTAAGCAGGGCTGGACCCTGGCCCAACTGGCTGTGAGACCCTGCTTCATGCAGTTTCTGTGGGTTTACCAGTGGGTGGGGCAAGATTCTTGGTTTGCTGTTTGCAAGGCGTGGCAATGTATATAACTCCTGAAGCCATGCTGATGGGTTGGTTAGGCCCCCAGCACTAAGAGTCTAGAGGGAGGATTCTAAAATTGTGCCTGCCAGCTCCAGTGTCAGCTTGGTAGAACAAGATCACAAAAATGCTTCCTGACATTATCTCATTCCCCAAGGGATTATCAGCTGCCTTCTGATCAGCAAGTGGTTCTGACCCAGGCACATTTCAAACTACTGTCTCTGTGATGGGTCTTAGAACATGTGAGATTTTGTGCATGCCCTTTAGGAGTGGAATCTCAGTTTCCTACAGCTCTCCTGAACACAAGCCCTTTGGTTTCCAAAGCCAGATGTTTTGGAGGTTCATCCTGTTGTAGGGTCCCTGGGCTGGAGACCTGATGTGGGGCTCATACCCCTTCTCAGCTGTGATATCCTTCTTGCTTGTGGATCACCAGTCAGGGTATGGGTCCTGACTAGACTGCATCTGCACCCCTTTTACCCATGTCACTGTGACTTCTCTATATCTTTAGTTGTGGAAAATCTTTTCTACTATTCTTCGGGCCATTCTCCAAGATAGTTGCTCTGCAAGTATATGTAATTTTGATGTACTCATGAGAGGAGATGAGCTCAGGATCTTCCTACTCCACTATCATAATCCCTTCCCTTAAGCCACATATATAATTTCATATTTTCTAGTACCACATTTTTAAAAGAAAAAAACAGGTTAATTTAATTTTAGTAATATATTTATTTAATATCTAAAATACTATCATTTCAACATGAAATCCATATAAAGTAGTATTTTATTACTATTAACACATTAATTATAAATATTAATTAATATAACAATAATAATAGTGTTACTAGTATTAAATTAGCATGAAATATTATTAGAATATAATATTAATAATGTACTAGTTACTAATATTACATTTTTGGTACTAAGTCTTCAAGCATGTCTCAATTCAATCTGGACACATTTTCAGTGTTCAGTGCCACATGAGACTGGTGACTGTCATATTGAGTGGCATAAGACCCAATGGCTCTCTTTATAAAACTTATGATGTCAGGCCATTTCCAAGGTCAATTAAATCAGAATCTCTGGGAGTCCCTCACCTCACATCAATCTTTTTCAAAACCAGGTGAATACAGTGAACAGCAACATTGACAAGTCAGTGGCCTGGAAAATACCTACCACAGACTGACATCACTTAGCAATCTTTCTCTCAGTTTCAGAATTCTGGTTTGAATATTCTTTAATTTTTTTCCCCTTTGAAATGAGTACCTGAAATGGAGAAAGAAAAGAGTTACAATTGACATTCTAATCACTGTGTCACTTTCCAGCAAAACTGGTATCATGTACACATAAACAGTTAATTTTATCTCCATCACCTCACAGTACCATTGTATTTCAGGCAGACAAACATTTACAATGGTAATAATAACACTGGTAAAAGACAGTGTTAACTTAAGTCACTGGTTGAATCCTGTGGGCATAAGTGTGGGAAATAAACCTTTTTATTATGGAAAATCTCCACCTGTGAATACTGAGAAACAGGTTAGTCTGGCAACACAGAATTTTCTCCCAGAATGTTTGTCAAGTGTACTTGTGCCACATTGACCCCTGTTCCTCCTTTTCTGAGTCTGCTGCCTGCCGGGAATCACTCCTGGCCTTAGACACTTAGAAAAGCAGGTCTCTGAACCAAAAAAGCATTTAGGTAGCCAAGGACCAAATGCAGTGCTAGCTTCTGAGAATCTGAGTAGCTCTTGGAGGTCTTAGCTTTTCCCTGCATTTAGCTCCATTCTAGAAAAATTTAGGCAAGCAGGAAATGTATCAGACTGATTTAGAAAGGCAGTCTTCATAAACTATATATTAAGCATGTTGAAGTCTGCTATATGCTTGAAAGCCAAAGCTAGAAATTGCATCTACTAGCATTTTAAGAGGTACATGTTAAGGATCCAGTGAGACAGGAAAGCTAAGTGATCCATGTCATGTCACAGAGCTACTTAGAGTATCAGAAAGGGGAATAAGAACCAGTTCCTCTGATGCCTGACCCACTTCTCTTGCCACTAACAAATTACAGTTTCATAAAGTCTGATTCCTATCCTTTATACTCCAGATGAAAGTGGAAATTGGTAGTCCTTTTTCAGAGGAAGAATATTAGCAATATCTATCAAAATTTTAAATAAGTATATTCTTGACTCACTCATTTCACCTATAATAATGTACCCTACAGAAGCATACATGTGTCCAAAGACATCTGAACAAGAATGTTTGTTGCTACATTCTCTGTGATAATGAAACATTGAAATGAATTTAAATGTCAATCAATTCAGCTTTAAAAAAGAATAATGGTTAAAACACCAAAGACAAAATTCATGAAAGAAAGAATTGATAAGCTAGACTTCATTAAAATTAGAAACTTCTGCTTGGCTAAAGACAATTCAAGACTGGGAGAAAATATTTGCAAAGACACATCTATTAAAGTACTGTTATCCAAAATATACAGAGAACTCTTAAAACTCAACAACAAGAAAATAAACAACCCAATTTAAAAATAATCCAAATACCTTAACAGATGCCTCACCAAAAAAAGATATATAGATGGTACATAAGAATCTGAAAAAATGTTCCACATTATATGTCATTAGGGAAATGTCAATTAAAATGATAAGATATCATTATACACCTATTAGAATGTCCCAAAATCTGGAACACTGGCAAAAGCAAATATTGACAAGATGTGAAGGACAGGAAATATCATTCATTGCTAGTGAGAATGCAAAATGGTACAGCTACTTTGGAAGACAGTTTGGCAGTTTTTTACAGAACTAAACATACTCTTACCATATGATCCAGCAAATGTGCATTTTGGTATTTACCCAAAGGAGTTGAAAACTTATGTCCACACAAAAAATCTGCACGTAGATATTTATAACAACTTTATTCATAATTGTAAAACCTTGGAAACCACCAAAACAGCCTTCAGTGGATGAATGGATAAATAAACTGTGGTACAACAAGGTAATGCATTATTATTCAGTGATAAAAAGAAATAAGCTATCAAGTCATGAAGGAATCTTGAAAAGATATTACCAAGTGAAAGAAATCAATTTGAAAAAGCTATTCATCTTGTTTATGATTTCCTTTGCTGTGCAAAACTTTTAAGTTTAATTAGGGTCCATTTGTTTATTTATTTATTTTCATTACTCTAGGAGGTGGGTCAAAAAAGACTTGCTGTTGTTTATGTCAAAGAGTGTTTTTCTTATGTTTTGCTCTAAGATTCTTATAATGTTTGGTCTTACATTAAGGTCTTTAATCCATTTTGAGTTTATTTTTGTTTATGGTGTTAGGGAGTGTTCTACTTTCATTCTTTTACATGTAGCAGTCCAGTTTTCTTAGCACCACTTATTGAAGAGGTTGTCCTTTCTCCTTTGTATTTTCCTGCCTCCTTTGCTATAAATTAGGTGACCATATGTGCATGGCTTTTCTCTGGGCTTTCTATCCTGTTCCATTGATCTATCTTTCTGTTTTTGTGCCAGTACTGTACTGTCTTGATTACTGTAACTTTGAAATATAGTTTGAAGTCAGGGAGCCTGACTCCTCCAGCTCCATGTTTCTTTCTCAAGAATGCTTTGGCTATTCGACGTCTTTTGTGTTTCCATACAAATTGTGAAATTTTTGGTTCTAATTCTGTGAAGAATGCCATTGGTAGTTTGATTGGGATTGCATTGAATATATACATTGCTTTGGGTAGTATAATCATTTTCACAATATTGATTCTTCCAATCCAAGAACATGGTATATTTCTCCATCTGTTTATGTGATCTTTGATTTCTTTCATCAGTGTTTTATAGTTTTGTGAGTATAAGTCTTTTGCCTCCTTAGGTAGGTTTATTCCTAGGTATTTCATTCTTTGTGTTGTGATGGTAAATGGGATTGTTTCCTTAACTTCTCTTTCTGATTTTTCATTGTCAGTGTATAGGAATGCAAGAGACTTCTGTTCATTAATCTCCAAACTATACAAATAGTTCATGGAATTCAATGTCAAGAAAAACCAGGAACCCAATTAAAAAATGGGCAGAAGACCTAAATAGACATTTCACCAAAGAAGACATACAGATGGCCAAGAGGCACATGAAAAGATGCTCAACATCACTAATTATTAGAGAAACGCAAATCAAAACTACAATGAGGTATAACCTCACACCGGTCAGAATGGCCATCATAAAAAATCTACAAACAATAAATGCTGGAGAGGGTGTGGAGAAAAGGGAACCCTCTTGCACTGTTGGTGGGAATGTAAATTGATTCAGCCACTATGGAGAACAGTATGGAGGTTCTTTAAAGAACTAAAAATAGAACTACCATATCACCTAGCAATCTCACTACTGGGCATATATCCTGGAAAACCATAACTCAAAAGGACACATGTACCCTAATATTCATTGCAGCACTATTTACAATAGCCAGGACATGGAAACACCCTAAATGTCCAATGACAGGTGAATGGATAAAGAAGATGTGGTACATATATACAACAGAATAATACTCAGCAATAAAAATGAACAAAATTGGGTCATTTGTAGACAGATGGATGGACCTAGAGTCAGTCATACAGAGTGAAATAAGTCACAAAATGAAAAACAAATATCGTATATTAACACATATATATAGAATCTAGAAAAATGGTACAGATGAATCTATTGTATGGCAGGAATAGAGGTATAGACATAGAGAACAGACATGTGGACACGTGGAGGGAAGAGGAGGGTAGGACAAATTGAGAATATAGGTTTTACATAAATACAATACCATGTGTAAAATAGATAGCTAGTGGGAACCTGCTGTATAGTACAGGGAGCTCAGCTCGGTGCTCTGTGATGACCTAGATGGATGGGGTGGGGGGGTGGGGGGGGAGGTCCAAGAGGGAGGGGATATAGGTATACATACAGCTGATTCACTTCATTGTACAACAGAAACTAACACAACATTGTAAAGCAATTATACTCTAAGAAAAAAAGTCTACATACATAATAATGTATGATTCTAACTATACAACATTCTGGAAAAAACAGAACTATGGAAACAATAACAAGAGCAATGGTTGCTAATGGAGGGGTAGGGGGTAAGCAGACAAAGCACAGAGGAATTTTAGGGCAGTGAAAATACTTTGATATTATAATGATGCATGTACATTTGCTCAAACCCATAGAACGTACACCAAGAGTGAACCCTAAGGTAAACTATGGGCTTTGGGTGATTATGATGTGTCAATATAAGTTCATCCTTGGTGACAAATATACCATTCTACAGAGAGATGTTCATAACAGGAAAGGCTATGCATATGTGGGGGCAGGGGGGATATGAGAAATCTCATACCTTACCCTCAATTTTGTTGTGAACCTAAAACTGTTCGTAAAAAAAGTTAAAAATGATGTAGAGTCATATGAACTGATATGGAAAGATATCCAAAACAGAGGTAAGTTAAAAATTTATTGTCACAAAAATAGTTCTTTTTTGTGAAGGAGGAAAGTATGAATGTGTGTGTAAATTTTGAAAGGATATTTGGGGAACTATCAAAAGTGGTTGTTTCTGCCAAAGGCAGGAGGATTTGGGATTACACTTCTGTATCATTTGACACTGTTACATGCAGAACAAATTTCCATAGTACGTATGTAATTAAAAATAAGCATATTCAGAAAAATATTTCTTAACCTCATTATAAACAATCCAGAATATTCACTAAGGACATGCTTACTTCAAAATGTAAATGTTCTTTTTAATAATACAAATGAAGATTACAAATGTCCCACTACACTAGAGACTTGTTATAAGTCATTTGTGTTATAGCTAAAGAAAAACTAATAAAGAATGATTAGCAAATTAATTGAAATTCCACCTAGTCTTCTTTTCTGAAGATTAATTTTGTTGGGATTTTGGCATTATAAAACAACTATGAATGATATAATTTCATGAGACTTTGAATGTTTATGTTAAAAAAGCAGGTTTGTAAATTATAACCAAAATAATAAAATAAATTGCTCATAACATGGATTAAAGCAAGGAAATAAAAAACTGATTCAAATATGCCTCTTCCTTATGCCAACCAAGGATAAATTCTAAAATATCTGATTTCACAGGGTTGGAGAGAAGACCCGTTGGCACTGTAGGACTAGAAGGCAATGGATAAAGAAATCTTCCCTATATATTGTATAAGAACCAGGACATGCTCATGTAGAGTCTGGATCTTCAGCAGTAGTAGAAAGATTCCACAGAGATGATATAAAGAGCAAGCAGATCACTGAGTAGATGAGATGGGGTATTCTTCAAGCAAAGAGACAGTATGGATGCTAACAACATAGTAAGACTTGAAAATTTTCAGTAGGGCTTGAATACAGAGTTTGTAAAGAAGTTGGTATAGGATGATGCTATAGATGGAGGATGGGAGCAGATAATCAAGGGTCTTAATAAGCCATGCAAATTAATTTGGGTGTTTTATCCTTTAGTCCTGTGCAGATCAGTATCAGAGCCACATTAACTACATGTAGCCACATGTACTTTTTAAATGTGGCTAGCCCAAATTAAGATTTGTTATAAGCATAAAATAATACACATCAGATTTCAAGGACTTTTTTTTTAACATCTTTATTGGAATATAATAGCTTTACAATGGTGTGTTAGTTTCTGCTTTATAACAAAGTGAATCAGTCATACATATACATAAGTTCCCATATCTCTTCCATCTTGTGCCTCCTTCCCTCCCAGCCTCCCTATCCCTCCAGGCGGTCACAAAGCACGGAGCTGATCTCCCTGTGCTATGCGGCTGCTTCCCACTAGCTATCTACCTTACGTTTGGTAGTGTATACATGTCCATGCCTCTCTCTTGCTTTGTCACGGCTTACCCTTCCTTCTCCCCATATCCTCAAGTCCATTCTCTAATAGGTCTGTGTCTTTATTCCTGTCTTACCCCTAGGTTCTTCATGACATTTTTTTTCTTAAATTCCATATATATGTGTTAGCATACGGTATTTGTCTTTCTCTTTCTGACTTACTTCACTCTGTATGACACACACTAGGTCTATCCACCTCATTACACATAGCTCAATTTCATTTCTTTTTATGGCTGACTAATATTCCATTGTATATATGTGCCACATCTTCTTTATCCATTCATCCAATGATGGACACTTAGGTTGTTCCCATTTCCAGGCTATTGTAAATAGAGCTGCAATGAACATTTTGGTACATGACTTTTTGAATTATGGTTTTCTCAGGGTATATTCCCAGTACTGAAATTCCTCGGTCATATGGTAGTTCTATTTGTAGTTTATTAAGGAACCTCCATACTGTTCTCCATAGTGGATGTACCAATTCACATTCTCACGAGCAGTGCAAGAGTGTTCCTTTTCTCCACACCCTCTCCAGCATTCATTGTTTCTAGATTTTTTGATGATGGCCGTTCTGACTGGTGTGAGATGATATCTCATTGTAGTTTTGATTTGCATTTCTCTGATGATTAATGATGTTGAACATTCTTTCATGTGTTTCTTGGCATTCTGTATATCTTCTTTGGAGAAATGTCTAGGTCTTCTGCCCATTTTTGGATTGGGTTGTTTGTTTTTTTGTTATTGAGCAGCATGAGCAGCTTGTAAATTTTGGAGATTAATCCTTTGTAAGTTGCTTCATTTGCAAATATTTTCTCCCATTCTAAGGGTTGTCTTTTGGTCTTGTTTATGGTTAGATTTGCTGGGCAAAATCTTTGAAGTTTCATTAGGTCCCATTTGTTTATTTTTGTTTCTACTTCCATTTCTCTTGGAAGTGGGTCAAAAAGGATCTTGCTGTGATTTATGTCATAGAGTGGTCTGCCTATGTTTTCCTCTAAGAGTTTGATAGTTTCTGGACTTATATTTAGGTCTTTCATCCATTTTGAGCTAATTTTTGTATACGGTTTTAGGGAGTGATCTAATATCATACTTTTACATGTACCTGTCCAGTTTTCCCAGAACCACTTATTGAAGAGGCTGTCCTTTCTCCACTGTACATTCCTGCCTCCTTTATCAAAGATAAGGTGACCATATGTGCATGGGTTTATCTCTGGGCTTTCTATCCTGTTCCATTTATCTATATTTCTGTTTTTATGCCAGTACCATACTGTCTTGATTAATGTAGCTTTGTAGTATAGTCTGAAGTCATGGAGCCTGATTCCTCCAGCTCTGTTTTTTGTTCTCAAGATTGCTTTGGCTATTCGCGGTCTTTTGTGTTTCCACACAAATTGTGAAATTTTTTGTTCTAGTTCTGTGAAAAATGCCAGTGGTAGTTTGATAGGGATTACATTGAATCTGTAGATTGCTTTGGGTAGTAGAGTCATTTGAACAATGCTGATTCTTCCAAGCCAAGAACATGGTATATCTCTCTATCTATTTGTATCATCTTTAATTGCTTTCATCAGTGTCATATAATTTTCTGCATACAGGCCTTTGTCTCCTTAGGTATGTTTATTCCTAGATATTTTATTCTTTTTGTTGCAGTGGGAAATGAGAATGTTTTCTTCATTTCACTTTCAGGTTTTTCATCATTAGTGTATAGGAATGCCAGATTCTTCTATGCAGTAATTTTGTATCCTGCAACTTTACCAATTTCATTGATTAGCTCTAGTAGTTTTCTGGTAGCATCTTTAGGATTCGCTATGTATAGTATCATGTCATCTGCAAACAGTGACAGCTTTACTTCTTCTTTTCCAATTTGGATTCCTTTCATTTCCTTTTCTTCTCTGATTGCTGTAGCTAAAACCTCTAGAACTATGTTGAATAAGAGTGGTGAGAGTGGGCAACCTTGTCTTGTTCCTGATCTTAGTGGAAATGCTTTCAGTTTTTCACCATTGAGGACGATGTTGGCTGTGGGTTTGTCATATATGGCCTTTATTATGTTGAGGAAAGTTCCCTCTATGCCTACTTTCTGCAGAGTTCTCATCATAAATGGGTGTTGAATTTTGTCAAAAGCTTTCTCTGCATCTATTGAGATGATCATATGGTTTTTCTCCGTCAATTTGTTAATATGGTTTATCACATTGATTGTTTTGCGTATATTGAAGAATCTTTGCATTCCTGGAATAAACCGCACTTGATCATGGTGTATGATCCTTTTAATGTGCAGTTGGATTCTGTTTGCTAGTATTTTGTTGAGGATTTTTGCATCTATGTTCATCAGTGATATTGGCCTGTAGTTTTCTTTCTTTGTGACATCCTTGTCTGGTTTTGGTATCAGGGTTATGGTGGCGTCGTAGAATGAGTTTGGGAGTGTTCCTCCCTCTGCTATATTTTGGAAGAGTTTGAGAAGGATAGGTGTTAGCTCTTCTCTAAATGTTTGATAGAATTCGCCTGTGAAGCCATCTGGTCCTGGGCTTTTGTTTGTTGGAAGATTTTTAATCACAGTTTCAATTTCAGTACTTGCGATTGGTCTGTTCACTTTCTCTATTTCTTCCTGATTCAGTCTTGGCATGTTGTGCATTTCTAAGAATTTGTCCATTTCTTCCAGGTTGTCCATCTTATTCGCATAGGGTCGCTCGCAGGAATCTCTCATGATCTTTTGTATTTCTGCAGTGTCAGTTGTTTCTTCTCCTTTTACATTTCTAATTCTATTGATTTGAGTCTTCTCCCTTTTTTTCTGGATCAGTCTGCCTAATGGTTTATCAATTTTGTTTATCTTCTCAAAAACCAACTTTTAGTTCTATTGATCTTTGATATTGTTTCCTTCCTTTCTTTTTCATTTATTTCTGATCTGATCTTTATGACTTCTTTCCTTCTACTAACTGTGGGGTTTTTTTTGTTCTTCTTTCTCTAATTGCTTTAGGTGCAAAGTTAGGTTGTTTATTCGAGATATTTCCTGTTTCTTAACGTAGGATTGTATTGCTATAAACTTCCCTCTTAGAACTGCTTTTGCTGCCTCCCATAGGATTTGGGTCATCGTGTCCCCATTGTCATTTGTTTCTAGGTATTTTTTGATTTCCTCTTTGATTTCTTCAGTGATCACTTCGTTATTAAGTAGTGTATTGTTTAGTTTCCATGCGTTTGTATTTTTTACAGAATTTTTCCTGTAATTGATATCTTATCTCATAGCATTGTGGTCGGAAAAGATACTTCATACAATTTCAATTTTCTTAAATCTACCAAGGCTTGCTTTGTGACCCAAGATATGATCTATCCTGGAGAATGTTCCATGAGCACTTGAGAAAAATGTGTATTCTGTTGTTTTTGGATGGAATGTCCTATAAATATCAATTAAGTCCATCTTGCTTAATTATCATTTAAAGCTTGTGTTTCCTTATTTATTTTCATTTTGGATGATCTCTCCATTGGCGAAAGTGGGGTGTTAAAGTCCCCTACTATGAATGTGTTACTGTTGATTTCCCATTTTATGGCTGTTAGTATTTGCCTTATGTATTGAGGTGCTCCTATGTTGGGTGCATAAATATTTACAATTGTTATATCTTCTTCTTGGATCGATCCCTTGATCATTATGTAGTGTCCTTCTTTGTCTCTTCTAATAGTCTTTATTCTAAAGTCTATTTTGTCTGATATGAGAATTGCTATTCCAACTTTCTTTTAGTTTCCATTTGCATGGAATATCTTTTTCCATCCCCGACTTTCAGTCTGTATGTGTCTCTAGGTCTGAAGTGGGTCTCTTGTAGACAGCATATGTATGGGTCTTGTTTTTGTATCCATTCAGACAATCTATGTCTTTTGGTGGGAGCATATAATCCATTTACATTTAAGGTAATTATTGATATGTATGTTCCTATTCCCATTTACTTAATTGTTTTGGGTTTGTTATTGTAGGTCTTTTCCTTCTCTTGTGTTTCTTGGCTAGAGAAGATCCTTTAGCATTTGTTGTAAAGCTGGTTTGGTGGTGCTGAACTCTCTCAGCTTTTGCTTGTCTGTAAAGGTTTTAATTTCTCCATCAAATCTGAATGAGATCCTTGCTGGGTAGAGTAATCTTGGTTGCAGGTTTTTCTCCTTCATCACTTTAAATATGTCCTGCCAGTCCCTTCTGGCTTGCAGAGTTTCTGCTCAAAGATCAGCTGTTAACCTTATAGGGATTCCCTTGTGTGTTATTTGTTGTTTTTCCCTTGCTGTTTTTAATATGTTTTCTTTGTATTTAATTTTTGACAGTTTGATTAATATGTGACTTGGCATGTTTCCCCTTGGGTTTATCCTGTATGGGACTCTCTGTGCTTCCTGGACTTGATTAACTATTTCCTTTCCCATATTAGGAAAGTTTGCAACTATAATCTCTTCAAATATTTTCTCAGTCCCTTTCTTTTTCTCTTCTTCTTCTGGAACCCCTAAAATTCGAATGTTGGTGCCTTTAATGTTGTCCCAGAGGTCTCTGAGACTGTCCTCAGTTCTTTTCATTCTTTTTTCTTTATTCTGCTCTGCAGTAGTTATTTCCACTATTTTATCGTCCAGATTGCTTATCCGTTCTTCTGTCTCAGTTATTCTGCCATTGATCCCATCTAGAGTATTTTTAATTTCATTTATTGTGTTGTTCATCGTTGCTTGTTTCATCTTTAGTTCTTGTAGCTCCTTGTTAAATGTTTCTTGCATTTTCTCTATTCTAATTCCAAGATTTTGGATCGTCTTTACTCTCATTATTCTGAATTCTTTTTCAGGTAGACTGCCTCTTTCTTCTTCATCTATTAGGTCTGGTGGGTTTTTATCTTGCTTCTTCAACTGCTGTGTTTTTTTCTGTCTTCTCATTTTGCTTATCTTAATGTGTTTGGGGTCTCCTTTTTGCAGGCTGCAGGATTGTAGCTCCTGTTGTTTTTGGTGTCTGTCCCCAGTGGCTAAGGTTGGTTCAGTGGGTTGTGTAGGCTTCCTGGTGGAGGCGACTAGTGCCTGTGTTCTGGTGGATGAGTCTGGATCTTGTCTTTTTTGTGGGGTAGTCCATGTCTGTTGGTGTGTTTTGGGGTGTCTATGGACTTATTATGATATTAGGCAGCCTCTCTGCTAATGCGTGGAGTTTGTGTTCCTGTCTTGCTAGTTGTTTGGCATAGGGTCCAGCACTGTAGCTTTCTGGTCGTTGAGTGAAGCTGGCTGCTGGTGTTGAGATGGAGATCTCTGGGAGATTTTCGCCATTTGATATTATGTGGAGCTGAGTGGTCTCTTGTGGACCAGTGTGCTGAAGTTGGCTCTCACACCTCAGAGGCACACAACTGACTCTGGTGCACCAAGAGCCTTTCATCCACTCGGCTCAGAATAAAAGGGAGAAAAAGTCAAAAGAAAGAATTAGTAGAAGTAGAAGTAGAAAGAAAGAAAGAAAGAAAGGAGGGAGGGAGGGAGAGAGGCAGGGAGGGTGGAAGGAAGGAAATAAGGAGGGAAGGAAGGAAAAAAGAAAGAAAGAAGACAAAGTAAAATAAAATAAAGTAAGATAAAATAAAATAAAGTTATTAAAATAGAAAATAATTATTAAGAAAAAAAAAAAAAAGGACGGCTAGAACCCTAGGACAAATGGTGGAAGCAAAGCTATACAGACAAAATCTCACACAGAAGCATACACATACACACACCAAAAAGAGGAAAAGGGGAAAAAATCATAAATGTTGCTCTCAAAGCCCATCTCCTCAATTTGGAATGATTTGTTGTCTAAAGGAGGGAAGGAAGGAAAGAAAGAAAGAAGATAAAGTAAAATAAAGTAAAATAAGATAAAATATAATAAACTTATTAAAATAAAAAATAATTATTAAAAAAATAATTATTAAAAAAAAACGGACGGATAGAACGGATAGACAAATGGTGGAAGCAAAGCTATACAGACAATATCTTACACAGAAGCATACACATACATACTCACAAAAAGAGGAAAAGGGGAAAAAATCATAAATCTTGCTCTCAAAGTCCACCTCCTCAATTTGGGATGATTCGTTGTCTATTCATGTATTCCACAGATGCAGGGTACATCAAGTTGATTGTGGAGCTTTAATCAGCTGCTTCTGAGGCTGCTGGGAGAGATTTCCCTTTCTCTTCTTTGTTCTCACAGCTCCCAGCAGCTCAGCTTTGGATTTGGCCCCACCCGTGCATGTAGGTCACTGGAGGGCATCTGTTCTTTGCTCACACAGGACAGGGATAAAGGAGTAGCTGCTTCGGGGACTCTGGCTCACTGAGGCCGGGGAGACGGAAGGGTACGGAGTGTGGGCCATGCCTGCAGCGGCAGAGGCCGGCATGATGTTGCACCAGCCTGAGACGCGCCATGTGTTCTCCCGGGGAAGTTGTCCCTGGAACCCTGGCAGTGGCGGGCTACACAGGCTCCCTGGAAGGGAGGTATGGAGAGTGACCTGTGCTCACACACAGGCTTCTTGGTGGCGGCAGTAGCAGCCTTAGTGTATCATACCCGTCTCTGGGGTCCGCGCTGTTAGCTGCGGCTCGCTCCCGTCTCTGGAGCTCCTTTTAGCAGCGCTCTTAATTCCCTCTCCTTGCGCACCAGGAAACAAAGAGGGAAGAAAAAGTCTCTTGCCTTTTCGGCAGGTCCAAACTTTTCCCCGAACTCCCTCCCTCTTAGCCGTGGTGCACTAACCCCCTGCAGGCTGTGTTCATGCCGCCAGCACCTGTCCTCGCCCTGCGGTCCGACCGAAGCCCGAGCCTCAGCTCCCAGACCCGCCCACCCCATCGGGTGAGCAGACAAGCCTCTCGGGCTGGTGAGTGCTGGTCGGCACCGATCCTCTGTGCGGGAATCTTTCCGCTTTGCCCTCTGCACCCCTGTTGCTGCGCTCTCCTTCGCAGCTCCGAAGCTTTCCCCTTCCGCCACCCGCTGTCTCTGCCTGCGAAGGGGCTTGCTAGTGTGTGGAAACCTTTCCTCCTTCACAGCTCCCTCCCACTGGTGCAGGTCCCGTCCCTATCCTTTTGTCTCTGTTTATTCTTTTTTCTTTTGCCCTACCCAAGTACGTGGGGACTTTCTTGCCTTTTGGGAGGTCTGAGGTCTTCTGCCATCGTTCAGTAGGTGTTCTGTAGGAGTTGTTCCACGTTTAGATATATTTCTGGTGTGTCTGTGTGGAGGAAGGTGATCTCCACTTCAAGGACTTTTTTAACTGACTACATGTTGAAATGGTAATGTTTTGGATATATTGGCCAAAATAAAATATATAGTTAAAGTTAATTTCACCTGTGTTTGCTTGCTACTAATTTTTTTAAAATTTACATGTGTCTCTTGCATTTTACTTCTACTTGACAATACTGAGTGAAAGATAGGATTTTCATTTTAGAAGTAGCCTACTGGCAAAAGTGTGAAGAATGGTTTGAAGGAAAACCAAGTGGGAAGTAGGAAAACCAGTTCCCAAACTATTATAACAATCCTAGGAGAAAAGACAAAAATGTATTAAGGGAAGCATTCTGGAGACAAAAATAAAAGGACAGATTTAATCTATGGGCTGTAGAGAATGAAGGATCAAGAAGGTAACTTTTAACTTTCTTATTTGGATGGTTGCGTTCTTGATGATTCCATTAATTTAGAGGATGACAACAGCAAGACTTAGTTCAAGTAAGAAGTTTAAGAAGAGATTATTAATTCTGTATAGAATATGTTATGATGTTTGTGCAACCTGAAGTATACATTTTCAATAGACGAAAAGAAATATGTTTGAGTTCTGGGAAAATCTTTGGACTGGACATAGGGACGTGTAATTCATCAGTGCATGCATAGGAGGATGTCATTGCTACAAAACCATCCCTTCTGAAAAGAGATAGAACTGTGAGGAATACCAGGATTTATGGGGTGAGTAAAATGTTTGTCAAGAGATTAAGAAAAAGAATCCAGATGGGTTAAAAGTGAACCAGGAAATACTGTTTGAAAAGCCTAGCAAGTGGTATTCAAGAAGAGCAGTCAGCAGGCTGCAGAGATCTAATAACCTACGTGCTCATTGCATGGAGTTTAACAGCGCTTCATAGGAGATTTACATGCATTTTGTTTATTATCACATTTAATTATCACAGCAACCCTATGAAGTAGGAACTATAATTATCCCCATGTTACACATGAGGAAAATGAGACATACAGGGAGGTTAAGTAACTTGCCTAAGATCACACAGAACATCAGTGGTAGACAGAATTCAAATCCAGGCCCTCTGGTACTCTTATTCGAAACCCCAGGTATACAGATATATATAGCCAGGTCACAATCCCTCCTAGAATACTAAGTGAGCTAAGGGAAGTTTTTATTATTAACAATAGGATAAAAGTAAGATAAAAGAGAAAAGTTTATTTCTTTTAAGCTGTTAGTTTTTGATCAGTTCTTTGGGGAATTGAGGGGTAGCTCAGGAGACAAGGTAAATGGGGATAACTTTTGCTTGATTGTTTTCACCACCTTTGCTAACTATTTTAAGGGCTTTTAGAATCAAACCACACCTGTTCCCGGCAGAGGCATTAGATGGTGTGGTCACCACTCGCATCCCATAACCCTTCACTACAGTATCAGCTGGAAGCAAGAACTGAAATAAGAAAGCCACAAGAGACTGGAGGATAGCTATCACTTTCAGCTTTAAGTAACTCTCCCCTTAGTCCCCTCTTGTCCTCATTCTTAATCCCATCTTTTATAAACCCTATGTAAAAGCTTCTTTAGACTTCAGGAAAGAGAAGAGATAAATTCTTTATGGGATCCCTTGAAGCCACAAAATTTGGTGCAGGCCTTGTTTCCATCCTGGCTCAGCAACTTCCATCAAGCACCCCTCAGTCTCTAAGAGAGCTGAGACATCTCCTGGTAGGAAAGGTTTCTTTTCTCTTCCCATGATCATCACAACAAAGGCTTTGTTCATTACCTTTTGAATTGCCCACTGGTCAGATTTAGTGATAGTCATAACAAAAGGCATTCTAATAATTATTATTTAAACAGCTCTGCTGAAGCCTTCCCCTGGCCCAAAACAAGTTTTCCACCTTTCCCATCCACTCAAAAATTATTTTGTTAGAGAGTTATTCATTTGAGTTACCAAGCATCTTATTTGCAACTGCAAACATCCTTGTGAATTTTGGAATTTGACTAGTTTCCCCTACACAGAGGAGGTCATTTGAAGAATGATAGTTTGAGGAAGGGATGAACAAAAAATTGGCAGTGTAACTTTGGTACTGTGTACCTAAGACTTGGTAGATACAGGAGAGGAGGACAGAAGAAAGTACTTCCACCTATATCCAGAAAGAAAAGCTCTAGAAGAGGGCAGAAAAGAAAAAACAGGAGAGTATGGATGATAAACCAAGGTCACTACTACACAATTTTCCATGAGTTCTGTTCTATCAGGAGGTTTTCCTCTAAGCATTGACTCCTCAAAACCCAGTTCTAATGGACCCCACTGAACTGAGTGGCTGGGAGTTGAATACTTTTAGAAGTGTCAAATGCCACAGGGCATAAGGGACCAGAAGTTACAGAACTGTGATATTTGGCTGTGACTAGAGGAAAAAATAAACAAAACAACCAAAACAAACAAACAAACAAAAATCTTCAATCTAGAAGTCTAGAATATTTATAGAAGGTATAATTTTATTTCAGGGAAATTGTACCTAAATTATTCCAAGGCTCTCTTCAAAGGGTTAAACACAGAACCTTGATAAGAAATAGAGGGTTTAAAACCCTTATTTAATAAAATTGCAGTCAAGTCAGAAGTGTGCCAAAATGTGGAAACAACTAATGAAATTATAAGGCTAACGGCCTGGTGATTCATAGATATGCTAATCATTCCTCCACTCCCTCAAACCCAGGACAATGAAAACCTGAGTATGAATTACAGTATTATGCCCACCTTTCTGTACTGCTGGACAACATTCTTAGGAGTAGGGCCCAGAAACATATAGAAATCAAGTACTCTTCCAATGGTCCATAATGTTATAGAAGGATATGGGCTTAGAGTGACATCTGAAGAATAAGCACAAATTAAATAAGGTGCAGAGATTACTATTTTAATATTTCTACCATTTAGATATTACCTAGGTCAGTTATTAATTATATTAGACACTGTTGATAGCTCTGATAACATCTAAGTGTCTATGTGTTCACAGTTTTCACAAGAGTTCATCAAGTCAGTTACACATTGCATTTTTATACACATGGTGGGGGAATGTGGAGAGGGAGAGAGTTTAAGCCTGAAGCACACAATTAAGGAAACCTGCTGCAGAAGTACATTTCAAATACTTCCAGACTAATTTAATGAAGAAGAATACTAAGCATACTGGCATTGTTTAGAATACTAAGATGATATGGCAAACCCAGTGATACTGCATTACTGTGAAATTTCTAACATTGCCGGTTCAAAGACTTCTGATTTCTTGAGTTATGTATCTTTAGTACTATGTGTCATAATATTATTTTGTAATATATTAGCATGACTGTATACGTTTCAGTAAAAAGTTTTCCATTTTGAAACAAAATATTAAATAGTAAACAATCTCTCACTCTATTTTAGTAAGGCAAAATTAGCATTTAAATTGTGCATTTGCTTCTTTATAATTTAACCAGACAATCACATTACCACCTTGGGTATTGAAACTCAAGAGGAGAACACCATAAGCATTAAAATCATTCTCTATGCACGTTCTAAAAAGGATGAACTCCACAGAGACTGCTAAATGCTTGCAACAGCAAAATAAAATATTATGTTTTTTGTGGTTTATTATCATTTTATTATTCTATCTCAGTGAGATCCACTAGCAATTAATGACATGCCAAGAAAGAAAACATGTGTAATATATATTATGAGGGAAAAAGGCAAAATGGTAAAAACCTGGGGGATGTAAAATTTCAAACTTTCCTTTATAACCAATTAAGTATAAACCAAAATGATTTCTAAGAGTAAATTTCTAGCACCTTATGGAAAATCACTCATTATTCATGGTATCTTTTTCTTTCAATAAGCAGATTTCTAGTATTAAGAATCTATGCTCACACATTACGACTGGCAATAATTCCTGGAAAACATGCCATATTTAACAAAATTTATGTCATGCTTAAAGGATGAATGCTCATGTTCACCAAATCCATAGACTGAAGTGGATGGGGTGGAGTTCATCTTTGCATAAAATGGTTAGAAAAAAAGTCAGCCCTCTGAGTTGTTTCCCTCTTGTGCCAGACAGAAAGCAGAAAGACAGTGACTATGTGGCATTTAACAAGAAACATTTTTATCTATTAAATTATGGTAAAAATTCCTGTAATATCAGCTTAAAAGGGGAACAAGAAAATAAAGGCATGGTGTGAACAGATCTGAAGGAACAGTGTGTGATTCATGTTTATTGAGTATTTGCTAAATGCTGGTCCCAGAAGGGGGTGTATCTACAGTATTTCATTTATTTCTCACAATAACCCTGTGGAAAGGCACTATTACTCCATTTTATAACTGAAGAAACTGAAGACTCAGAAGAGTAATGTTACATAACTTGCCTAAAATTACCCAAGTAATAGTACCAGGATTCAGTCAGTTTTGCCTGCTCAAACTGTTGTATAGCATTTCATCTGTTGAGATGGAAGTAGGTCTTTCTTGAAATAAAAGTCGTCTGTGTTCAAATAAATCTTGGGAAATGCTGGGTTACGCAAACCCAACTAGATTTCTTTTCTGTAGGACTTTTTCAGAGTTTTTAATAAGGAACAATGCATAATGAATCTGCAAGAGGTGACTACCTCATATGACATTTTTCAAAGGTAATTGACTATAGAAATCGTTTGTCCTAGAATGCATGTTTACATTGTGAAAACCAGGGTTAAATCCTCTAAGGGAAAGGAGAAAATGATGGTGGAGGTGGTGACAGTACAGCCATCACAGGTGGGAGAGCCCCCATGCTGCTTCTGGACCTGTAACCTGGTTGTATCCTCTACTGCTTTCCAGTCCCTGGCCCTATTATACAGGAGAGGCAGGTGCTCCTAGGCAGCCTGATAGAAGACAGTTTCTTAAACACTAGAGGAGATGCTGCTAAGTAGCAGCACTTAATACATTCAGGGGAAATTGTTGCTCTTTTGTGTTTCTCCCTTTCCCTCCTTCTCCCAACCCCCTCTCATTCAAGGATCATTTTCTGAGTGCCCAGCACTTTCCTGGAGGAATACATAGAGGAATAAGAGGCAGGAACAACTATGTAATTACAACACAATGGGATATGTGGAGATAAACAAGTACACTCTGATATAAGAGCAGAACAGGGGCATAGCCTGAGAAGGTTGAAGATCAGGGGAAACTATTATGAGCAGATAAGGTACTGTATATGAAAAGTAACGGTATGTATCACCTCTGTTACCTGTAGGAAAAACCTTTTATCTTTTTCTTGTGTTTTAGTTGAACCAGTTTTTCAGATCTTAATAAACAAGAGAACACGTTTAATTTTTGAAGTCATCAGAAGCCTCATAACAAGATTACTTTCTTTCTTATTTCCTCTCACAAGTACCAAATTCTCAACATATAAGTTTCTGAAAGCTCATTAAAAGTTTCACTGGTCTCAAATACCTGAAATAAAGACCAAAATGCTACCACAGTGCTTTCTGATCAATTGATAATATCAGTAGTAATCTTTTGCTTCAAAGACTGTATAAAAATATTGAGTGGAAAAATGTGTTCTTATTTTGACTATTAAGCCTCTGCCTCAAAGACTGTATAAGAATATGAATAGTACTTAAGATATTACCTAGAGTTTGAGCTCCAAGGAAAGGCTTATGGAAGGATTATATTTAAAATGTTAAAAATTAGCTCAGCACATGCTGACCAATCAGAATCCATGTAAGCCATAGGGACCTGAAAACCCCATAGATGACAGGTATTAGCCATTTTCTAGAACTTAGGGTGGTGTGAGGGGTCCTGGTAGAAGTATTAAGGAGGACAAGAGAACGGCAGGAGGGATGAAGGCCAAGCTCAGGGAACAGCCATTAACTAACTACTATGGAAGGTTTTCAAGATAACAGCAGCTATGACCATAATGGTGCCCATCTCTAAGGAACAGTCATCATTCCTTAGAGGTAAGGACTTATTTTCTAGCTCAATTTGCCTAAAACTCAAAGGTAACTTTATCTCTCAGAAAATGTCATATAAGAAAATGCTTTGACTTCAACTTTTCTATGTAAAAAATGGTATCAATTAAGCTAGTATAATTAAGGTAATATACTATCAATGTTCTTTAAAAACAGTCTATACTACTGTCTATAGAAGAATCTGATTTTCTTGGATTTATATGTCATTTATTTATATAAGGCAAGAAGAACCAAGGGCAACCTGTTATAGGTCTCATTTGTTCTAGCCAAGAGCCTAAGATGCAATCTCCTAAATAAGATATTCTATTACATTCTATCAAATGCACACTTATGGCTCTCTTTTCCCTAGCAAAAAAATATAATCTAATCATTACCCATAAAATTCACATGTCACTTGTTTTGAAACAACTGAGTTGCCATAAGTTTGTGGCATTATGGTGAGTTGTTATTACTAGTTCACTAGGACTGGAATAATTGATTTAAGAGGCATAAGTTATGTCAGTCCTCTCTTTTCTGCTTCTTGTTATGACTCCCAATGTTTCAAAAGGGTTAGTTAGCACCATGACAGAGGGTCCACAGTCTCTTGAGATTTTCATAAGCCATATTAACAAGTATTCTTTCCTATATCTCATTCCCCTTCAAAAACACGTTCATTATATTTATATTTATTAAATAAGTCAAAGGGAAGGAAAATGTCCCGAATAAAGGAGTAAATTGCATTGTTTATTTATCAATTACCTATACTAAACACTAAAAATAGAAAATTAATCAGTCCACAAACTAGACTCTAGTAAGTAAAACCAAAAAAATAGTATTATGTCAACAACGTTGACTGCATTTAAAATAAAAATTATATTCAAATACATCATTGTCATTATTCAAATGAACATACATTTTTCATAACTTTTTTTTTTCAGGTACTATTAGAATTTATTGAAGGGCTTCCTAATCTAGGGTTTGTGAACTTGCATGGGAATAAATTACATCTTTATTTTCACTAATCTCTAACTGAAACTTTGCATGTTTTCCAATTGTAATGTAAGCAACAAATCACAGTAACATTATCATGTCCTTGACTTTGTCGCCAATACAAATCATGGATTTTTCATATTATGCTGGAGTTGTTATAGACATTTCAAAATATCTTTCACGTTCAAAACTACTTCAAAATTATGGTACTTATAAGACCTGCTGCTAGATCTTATTATTTAATGCATTACTAAAGAAGCACCTATATTACCATATTGCAGGTTTAAAAATATTCTAATAGCTTTATTTTAATATAACCAACCTCCCTTGCAATCTGACATATTTCATTTGATGCATTTAAAAATACTACTCTGAGAAGAGTCCTGTAGATGTCACCAGTTTGCCAAAGGGGCTCATGTACAGAAATCCATGCCTGTCATGATGGTAGCAGCTCCTCAGAAGCCTCAGGGGCCAGAGCTCTGCCCGGAACTCCCTTTGTCCAGACAGATCTCTTGAGGGGCAAAAGAACCCTCACCTCAACTTTGGGTTCTTGTCTTCTCTTCACTCAGACTAAGCTGACACTAGTGAAGCTTTCCTTTTGACTGACAGTTTG
The DNA here is from genome assembly GCF_937001465.1 of Orcinus orca. NCBI lineage: Eukaryota > Metazoa > Chordata > Mammalia > Artiodactyla > Delphinidae > Orcinus > Orcinus orca. The sequence goes on from NC_064569.1 coordinate 28,560,041, forward strand.
TTTTGTTTTTTCTGTTTTGGGGGATTTTTTTGTTTGTTTTTTTAATTTATTTTTTATACAGCGGGTTCTGATTAGTTATCTATTTTACACACATTAGTGTATATATGTCAATCGCAATCTCCCAGTTCATGCCACCACCACCCGCCCCCCACTTTCCTTCATTACATTTTAACATTAAATTTTCCCTTCCATTTGAGCCACTATCTCCTCCCCTTCAGTGTGCATTGTGCATCTGCATTATACATTAACTAAATCCCCTTAGAAGACACAGGAATGCCTACTCACAAACAAAAAAGCAATTTCATGTTGGTGCCAGCAAGTTAACTCCTTAGGAGGTAACATTCCTTTCCCTATGTTGTAAGGGGTCACAATGACCGACTATTTGTCTTGTTGGACCATGTAAACTGTTAATATGTTACTTCGATGTAGAGCCCTTTGTTTCAAAAACTTATATAACTGCCTTGAACTCTAACAGGCAGAACAGTCCTCAGAGCTTTCTGAAAGGCTCTCAGGCTATCTCCCAAGTTATAATCCTCAGGTTGGCTCAGATAAAATTTTCCATTTCTTTCTTAGATTGGCTATTGATTTTTTTTTTTTTGGTCAATATTTACATGGAATAGATGGCAGGATATCAAAGATACTCACCAGAGGACAGCTGGAGTCTACCCCAAACTGGCCCTCGGTACCAGCATGAGCCCTTTGAGCCCACCGGCTTCTCAGTGCTCCTCAGGTGTTCCAGTGAGTTTTCTAGATATTTGGATCTCATTGTTTAAGTGATATCCTAAGACAATCTTATTTGAGCACTTCCTAGAAAGGGACCTAGGGGAATCTGGGTGGGAGGCCCAGGGAAACATAGCTGGCTGTTTTTGGTTAAATTTGGATTAAATTGAAAAAAAAAAAAGTTGATGTATGGTCTGACCAAACTATTTGCTAGTGAAATGAGAGGCTGAATTATTCAGCTCTGAAGAACAACGGACACTTGCTCCTTCAAGCCACAAATTATCCTCAGGGGCTGAGGACCTAGCAGAAGTATCTGAGGACTAACCCCACTACAACCATTATGTAAGTACTGCTCTTCCAGAGAGCATGACAGAGACTGATCATCTTGTATCCCAGCACCCACAGGGGTTTTAGACTGTTGTAGGGAGAAATGAGACACATAAAAGAGTTGAACTGACCCAAGGGTAACTCCTTGGGGAGGTAGACTTGGAAGCAGCCCACATCCCATTCACCACACTGTCCTCAGAAAGTCGTTCATATCATGTCTGAATTAGGCTACCAAATTAATAATGGGAAATTGTGCCTCAAAGGCCAAACAGCTCACTGATTTAAAGCCACATATGAGAATATCAGCTGAGTTTATCCATAACACATACGGAATTTATACTTGATAGTGTTCACTTTGTTGGGAACTGAAGGAAGACTCATCCTGAAAATGGCCAAGATGGAGCTCTTTTGACAATCCAACTCTAGTGTTTCATGCAGTTAGAGAAAGCCAGCTGGAAAAACACATCTTTTCAGAATTCTGACCTTGAGGGAATAAGTTCTTCTAGGAAAACAACTTGCTCTTCTCTCCCTGTGCCTTGAGATGTAAATGTTCTACCAGGGCTTTCAGGAGCTCCTATGTTATCTAGAACACCTCCAATTCTTGAGACTGGGAAAAAAAAGAAGAAAAAAGGATTTTTTAACTTACACAGGAAAATTATGATATCACTGTTATATATATATACCTGTGTCATCTATATATATATAGATATAGATAGATAGATAGATAGATAGATAGATAGATATGCCACTATACATTATACATACGTCCTTACCTCAGGATGGTGCTATCAAAATTAATTTATAAATAAATTCTAGGAGAGAGTGGGAAGATGACGGAAGAGTAAGATGTGGAGATCACCTTCCTCCCCACAGATACATCAGAAGTGCATCTACACGTGGAACAACTCCTACAGAACACCTACTGAACGCTGGCAGAAGACCTCAGACCTCCCAAAAGGCAAGAAATTCCCCACTTACCTGGGTACGGCAAAAGAAAAAAGAATAAACAGAGACAAAAGAATAGGGATGGAACCTGCACCAGTGGGAGGGAGCTGTGAAGGAGGAAAGGTTTCCACACACTAGGAAGCCCCTTCGTGGACGGAGACTGCAGGTGGCGGAGGGGGGAAGCTTCGGAGCCATGGAGGGGAGCACAAAAACAGGGGTGTGGAGGGTAAAGTGGAGAGATTCCCGCACAGAGGATCAGTGCCGACCGGCACTCACCAGCCTGAGAGGCTTGTCTGCTCACCCGCCAGGGTGGGCGGGGCTGGTAGCTGAGGCTCAGGCTTCGTTGAAGCACAGGGCGAGGACAGGTGTTGGCGGCATGAACACAGCCTGCAGGGGTTAGTGCACCACGGCTATCAGGGAGGGAGTCGGGGAAAAGTCTGGACCGGCCGAAGAGGCAAGAGACTTTTTCTTCCCTCTTTGTTTCCTGGTGCGTGAGGAAAGGGAATTAAGAGCGCTGCTTAGGGCTTCCCTGGTGGCGCAGTGGTTGAGAATCCGCCTGCCGATGCAGGGGACATGGGTTCGTGCCCCAGTCCGGGAGGATCCCACGTGCCATGGAGCGGCTGGGCCCATGGGCCATGGCCGCTGAGCCTGCGTGTCCGGAGCCTGTGCTCCGCAATGGGAGAGGCCACAATGGTGAGAGGCCCGCGTACCGCAAAAAAAAAGAGCGCTGCTTAAAGGAGCTCCAGAGACGGGCGTAAGCTGCGGCTAACAGCGCGGACCCCAGAAACGGGCATGAGACACTAAGGCTGCTGCTGACTCTACCAAGAAGGCTGTGTGTGAGCACAGGTCACTCTCCATACCTCCCTTCTGGGCAGCCTGTGCAGCCCACCACTGCCAGGGTTCTGGGTTCCAGTGACAACATCCCTGGGAAAACACACTGCACACCTCAGGCTGGTGCAACGTCACACCAGCCTCTGCCGCTGCAGGCTCGCCCCGCACACCGTACCCTTCCCTCTCCCCAGCCTGAGTGAGCCGGAGCCCCGGAATCAGCGGCTTCTTTAACCCCGTCCTGTCTGAGCGAAGAACAGATGCCCTCCGGCGACCTACATGCAGAGGCCGGGCCAAATCCAAAGCTGAGCCCCAGGAGCTGTGAGAACAAAGAAGAGAAAGGGAAATCTCTCCCAGCAGCCTCAGGAGCAGCGGATTAAATCTCCACAATCAACTTGATGTACCCTGCATCTGTGGAATACATGAATAGACAACGAATCATCCCAAATTGAGTAGGTGGACTTTGAGAGCAAGATTTATGATTTTTTCCCCTTTTCCTCTTTTTGTGAGTGTGTATGTGTATGCTTCTGTGAGAGACTTTGTCTGTATAGCTTTACTTTCACAATTTGCCCTAGAGTTCTATCCTTCTGGTTTTTTGTTTGTTTGTTTGTTTTTTTACTTAAAATTATTTTTCTTAATAATTACTTTTTATTTTAATAACTTTATTTTCTTTTATCTTACTTTGTTTTACTTTCTTTTATCCTCTTTCTTTCTTTCTTTCTACTTTTTCTCCCTTTTATTCTGAGCCGAGTGGATGAGAAAGGCTCTTGGTGCGCCAGCCAGGAGTCAGTGCTGTGGCTCTGAGGTGGGAGAGTCAACTTCAGGACACTGGTCCACAAGAGACCTCCCAACTCCACATAATATCAAATGGCAAAAATCTCCCAGAGATCTCCATCTCAACACCAGCACCCAGCTTCACTCAACGACCAGCAAGCTACAGTGCTGGACCCTATGCCAAACAACTAGCAAGACAGGAACACAACCCCACCCATTAGTAGAGAGCCTGCCTAAAATCATAATAAGTCCACAGACACCCCAAAACACACCACCAGACATGGACCTGCCCACCAGAAAGAAAAGATCCAGCCTCATCCACCAGAACACAGGCACTAGTCCCTTCCACCAGGAAGCCAACACAAACCACTGAACCAACTTTAGCCACTGGGGACAGACACCAAAAACAACGGGAACTACGAACCTGAAGACTGCAAGAAGGAGACCCCAAACACAGTAAGATAAGCAAAGTAAGAAGACAGAAAAACACACAGCAGTTGAAGAAGCAAGATAAAAACCCACCAGACCTAACAAATGAAGAGGAAAGAGGCAGTCTACCTGAAAAAGAATTCAGAATAATGAGAGTAAAGACGATCCAAAATCTTGGAATTAGAATAGAGAAAATGCAAGAAACATTTAACAAGGAGCTACAAGAACTAAAGATGAAACAAGCAACGATGAACAACACAATAAATGAAATTAAAAATACTCTAGATGGGATCAATAGCAGAATAACTGAGGCAGAAGAACGGATAAGCAACCTGGAAGATAAAATAATGGAAATAACTACTGCAGAGCAGAATAAAGAAAAAAGAATGAAAAGAACTGAGGACAGTCTCAGAGACCTCTGGGACAACATTAAACGCACCAACATTCGAATTTTAGGGGTTCCAGAAGAAGAAGAGAAAAAGAAAGGGACTGAAAAAATATTTGAAGAGATTATAGTTGCAAACTTTCCTAATATGGGAAAGGAAATAGTTAATCAAGTCCAGGAAGCACAGAGAGTCCCATACAGGATAAATCCAAGGAGAAACACGCCAAGTCACATATTAATCAAATTGTCAAAAATTAACTACAAAAAAAATATTAAAAGCAGCATGGAAAAACAACAAATAACACACAAGGGAATCCCCATAAGGTTAACAGCTGAACTTTGAGCAGAACCTCTGCAAGCCAGAAGGGACTGGCAGGACATATTTAAAGTGATGAAGGAGAAAAACCTGCAACCAAGATTATTCTACCCAGCAAGGATCTCATTCAGATTTGATGGAGAAATTAAAAGCTTTACAGACAAGCAAAAGCTGAGAGAGTTCAGCACCACCAAACCAGCTTTACAACAAATGCTAAAGGATCTTCTCTAGCCAAGAAACACAAGAGAAGGAAAAGACCTACAATAACAAACCCAAAACAATTAAGTAAATGGGAATAGGAACATACATATCAATAATTACCTTAAATGTAAATGGATTATATGCTCCCACCAAAAGACACAGACTGGCTGAATGGATATAAAAACAAGACCCATATATATGCTGTCTACAAGAGACCCACTTCAGACCTATAGAAACATACAGACTGAGAGTGAGGGGATGGAAAAAGTTATTCCATGCAAATGGAAATCAGAAGAAAGCTGGAGTAGCAATTCTCATATCAGACAAAATAGACTTTAAATAAAGACTATTAGAAGAGACAAAGAAGGACACTACATATTGATCAAGGGATCAATCCAAGAAGAAGATATAACAATTGTAAATATTTATGCACCCACCATAGGAGCACCTCAATACATAAGGCAAATACTAACAGCCATAAAAGGAGAAATTGACAGTAACACATTCATAGTAGAGGACTTTAACACCCCACTTTCACCAATGGACAGATCATCCAAAATGAAAATAAATAAGGAAACACAAGCTTTAAATGATAATTAAACAAGATGGTCTTAATTGATATTTATAGGACATTCCATCCAAAAACAACAGAATACACATTTTCCTCAAGTGCTCATGGAACATTCTCCAGGATAGATCATATCTTGGGTCACAAAGCAAGCCTTGGTAAATTTACGAAAATTGAAATTGTACCAAGTACCTTTTCTGACCACAATGCTATGAGACTAGATATCAATTACAGGAAAATATCTGCGAAAAATACAAACACATGGAGGCTAAGCAATACACTACTTAATAACGAACTGATCACTGAAGAAATCAAAGAGGAATTAAAAAAATACCTAGAAACAAATGACAATGGAGACACAACACCCCAAAACCTATGGGATGCAACAAAAGCAGTTCTACATGGGAAGTTTATAGCAGTAGAATCCTACGTTAAGAAACAAGAAACATCTCGAATAAACAACCTAACCTTGCACCTAAAGCAATTGGAGAAAAAGAAATAAAAACCCCAAAGTTAGCAGAATGAAAGAAATCATAAAGATCAGATCAGATATAAATGAAAAAGAGAGGAAGGAAACAATAGCAAAGATCAATAAAACTAAAAGCTGGTTCTTTGAGAAGATAAACAAAATTGATAAACTATTAACAGACACATCAAGAAAAAAAGGGAGAAGACTCAAATCAGTAGAATTAGAAATGAAAAAGGAGAAGTAACAACTGACACTGCAGAAATACAAAAGATCATGAGAGATCACTACAAACAACTCTATGCCAATCAAATGGACAACCTGGAAGAAATGGACAAATGCTTAGAAATGCTCAAGCTGCTACGACTGAATCAGGAAGAAATATAAAATATGAACAGACCGATCACAAACACTGAAACTGAAACTGTGATTAAAAATCTTCCAACAAAGAAGAGCCCAGGACCAGATGGATTCACAGGTGAATTCTATCAAACATTTAGAGAAGAGCTAACACCTATCCTTCTCAAAATCTTCCAAAATATAGCAGAGGGAGAAATACTTCCAAACTCATTCTAAAAGGCCACCATCACCCTGATACCAAAACCAGACAAGGATGTCACAAAGAAAGAAAACTACAGGCCAATATCACTGATGAACATAGATGCAAAAATCCTCAACAAAATACTAGCAAACAGAATCCAACTGCACATTAAAAGGATCATACACCATGATCAAGTGAGGTTTATTCCAGGAATGCAAGGATTCTTCAATATACACAAAACAATCAATGTGATACACCATATTAACAAATTGAGGGAGAAAAACCATATGGTCATTTCAATAGATGCAGAGAAAGCTTTCGACAAAATTCAACACCCATTTATGATAAAAAAACCTTCAGAAAGTAGGCATAGAGGGAACTTTCCTCAACATAATAAAGGCCATATATGACAAACCCACAGCCAACATCGTCCTCAATGGTGAAAAACTGAAACCATTTCTACTAAGATCAGGAAAAAGACAAAGTTTCCCACTCTCACCGCTCTCATTCAACATAGTTTTGGAAGTTTTAGCCACAGCAATCAGAGAAGAAAAGGAAATGAAAGGAATCCAAATCGGAAAAGAAGAAGTAAAGCTGTCACTGTTTGCAGATGACATGATACTATACATAGAGAATCCTAAAGATGCTACCAGAAAACTAGTAGAGCTTATCAATGAATTTGGTAAAGTAGCAGGATACAAATTTAATGCACAGAAATCTCTGAAATCCCTATACACTAATGATGAAATATCTGAAAGTGAAATCAAGAAAACACTCTCATTTACCATTGCAACAAAAAGAATAAAGTATCTAGGAATAAACCTACCTAAGTAGACAAAAGACCTATATGCAGAAAATTATAAGACACTGATGAAAGCAATTAAAGATGATACAAATAGATGGAGAGATATACCATGTTCTTGGATTGGAAGAATCAACATTGTGAAAATGACTCTACTACCCAAAGCAATCTACAGATTCAATGCAATCCCTATCAAACTACCACTGGCATTTTTCACAGAACTAGAACAAAAAATTTCACAATTTGTATGGAAACACAGAAGACCCCGAATAGCCAGAAACTATCAAACACTTAGAGGAAAACATAGGCAGAACACTCTATGACATAAATCACAGCAAGATCCTTTGTGACCCACCTCCTAGAGAAATGGAAATAAAAACAAAAATAAACAAATGGGACCTAATGAAACTTAAAAGCTTTTGCACAGCAAAGGAAGCCATAAACGAGACCAAAAGATAACCCTCAGAATGGGAGAAAATATTTGCAAATGAAGCAACTGACAAAGGATTAATCTCCAAAATTTACAAGCAACTCATGCTGCTCAACAACAAAAAAACAAACAACCCAATCCAAAAATGGGCAGAAGACCTAAATAGACATTTCTCCAAAGAAGATATACAGAATGCCAACAAACACATGAAAGAATGCTCAACATCATTAATCATCATAGAAATGCCAATCAAAACTCCAATGAGATATCATCTCACACCAGTCCAAATAGCCATCATCAAAAATCTAGAAATAATAAATGCTGGAGATGGTGTGGAGAAAAGGGAACACTCTTGCACTGCTGGTGGGAATGTGAATTGGTACACCCACTATGGATAACAGTATGGAGGTTCCTTAAAAAACTACAAATACCAAAAACTACAAACTACCAAATGACCCAGCAATCCCATTACTGGGAATATACCCTGAGTAAACCATAATTCAAAAAGTCATGTACCAAAATGTTCATTCCAGCTCTATTTACAATAGCCCAGAAATGGAACAACCTAAGTGTCCATCATCGGATGAATGGATAAAGGAGATGTGGCACATATATACAATGGAATATTACTCAGCCATAAAAAGAAACGAAATTGAGTTATTTGTAGTGAGGTTGATGGACCTAGAGTCTGTCATACAGAGCGAAGTAAGTCAGAAAGAGAAAGACAAATACCATATGCTAACATATATATATATAGGATCTAAGAAAAAAGAATGTCATGAAGAACATAGGGGTAAGACAGGAATAAAGACACAGACCTACTAAAGTATGGACTTGAAGATATGGGGAGGGGGAAGGGTAAGCTGTGACAAAGTGAGAGAGTGGCATCGACCTATATACACTACCAAATGTAAAACATATAGCTAGTGGAAAGCAGCCGCATAGCACAAGGAGATCAGCTCAGTGGTTTGTGACCACCTAGAGGGGTGGGATAGGGAGGGTGGGAGGGAGGGAGACGCAAGAGGGAAGAGATATGGGAACATATGTATATGTATAACTGATTCATTTTGTTATAAAGCAGAAATTAACACACCATTGTAAAGCAATTATACTCCATTAAAGATGTAAAAAAAAATAGAAAAAAGAAAAGTAAATTCTATTCAATTGACTTAAAGTAAATCAAGTGTTTATATAAATTCTCAGAAATGTCAAAGAAATTAACCTGAATAAATTTCATATTCACATGACCTGAGAAATAGTATTCATGTATGGTATTAAAGTTAAATCTTCTAGTGTAATTAAATATAGACATATCTTACAGTCATCAACCTTAACGATAATACTTTTGTTGTACCTAAGTTTACTAGAGGTTAGTGAAATCTTATTATATCTGTTGCAATTTTGCCAGCAAGAAAAGTAACTTGATATGATAAAAGTTTATGAGTAAATTAAATATAAATGAGATGAGAGATTTTAGGTAAACTTTTTAGGAATAATTATGTTTTAGGAATGTCTGCTTCTAAGTAATTTGTCCATATTTTGGTAACTTGAAAGTTTAGAGTTTTAATAAATTAAGTTAAATGATGGAAGTTTATTAAAATATCTAGTGCATTCCAAAATAAAGATACCAAAACATTATTTACTGAATATTGGCTTCCTTTTTGTAGAGAGACTAAAGATATTTAGGGCTATTAATAAATATGTTTGGTGCCAAAATGAGACATTTTATATAAGAAAGCATATGTTTTTATAAATTATATATTCTATATTTATACTATATAATACTATATTAATAATTTTGCAAATCTACAGAATGCTAATGTAAAAGACAGTTCATAGTTGCTTACTTCTTGGTTTTCATGTGAAATTAAGGTTTTTAAGAGTTGAGATTTCTAATTAATATACATAATTAGAACTAAAAATTAGTAAGAAAAATATCTTTGTATGTTAGGAAAGGAAATGCATTTTATTAAGGAGAAAGAAAGTATATTTGTCCTAAAGCTCATTATTTCTAAATGGGAAAGAAAGTAAGGGTCAAACTAATATGGATATAGAAAGTTGTGGAAAGTTGAAGAAGAAATATGAGAAAGGAATTTAATGCATGGTCAGGACTGGCTAAGATTAACTTGAATTTAATTAAGTAAATTCATTTCGATATTAAAGGTAAAGTGGTGCAAAACTAGAGTTTGGTTTTCTCTCTTTTAAGAAAAGAAAGTTTTCTTGGAATATTGAACTGCTTTTAATAATAAATTGTAAAAGTTTCTTTACCTTTTTAAAATAATTTGTTGTAACTTTCTGTCTTTGCTTTTAAAATATTTTCTTGTCCCTTTGGCTACATGAATAAGTACTGTTTCACAGTGATGTCCTATGATCCTATTTGACTAAGTGTTTCAAAACTTTTAAATATTTCTGACAAACTTATGGAAGATCAAATTCAAATTTAAGTTTTGTTGACCTCTAGCTAACTTTGAGACAGTTCAGAGGGTCTCTGAAGCACCTCAGAGAGAAAGATCTTAAACTAATTAGGATCATTTGGTGTGTTGGGTTACATGGGAAGCATTGTCAAGTGAACAGAAATAAACCATCTTAGGTTATACTATATGGGTAAATACCATTAATACAGATATGCTGGAAATTACGTGAAACTTTAAAAATTTGGGTATATCCTGGTATAATTTTATCAGTCATAATTCTAGTTATTATCTTAAATGCTGTATGTCACAGCAACAATTTTTTTGTCAAGTATACTGTAATTAGATGTTTAACTGTGTCTTTTAAAGTCTTTTGCCATTTATTTTTTTTGTGGTATGCGGGCCTCTCACTGTGGTGACCTCTCCCGTTGCGGAGCACAGCCTCCGGACACGCAGCCTCAGCGGCCATGGCTCACGGGCCCAGCCACTCCGCAGCACGTGGGATCTTCCCGGACCAGGGCACGAACCCGTGTCCCCTGCATCGGCAGGCGGACTCTCAACCACTGCGCCACCAGGCAAGCCCCTTTTTCTTTTTTTTTTTTGCCATTTATAGACAGTTGTTGTTTCATTGTGATGCTTTTGCAAAAATGCTTCATCTTCAAGAAGATTCACAGGAAGGGCTTCTTGACAAGTACAGGTTTCTGAAACCTTTCAGATCATACCACTGAACTGGGTAAGAAATTAAAGAATCCTAATGGAAACCCTGATGGCTCCATAAAACTGTTAACAAAAGATTAAGATCAAAGATTAGTCACATGGGATTGAGTAAACTGATGAATATAATTATAATTCTATGTTTTTTTTGTCTGAAATAGTGTTGGCTTTTAATCTATGTTTTCCGGATATAAGGAAATCTTTCCCCTTAAGCTAATTATGGCTTATAGCAACTTAGTAAGTTATACCTTTGTAAATAGAATTGAAACATTTATCTTTTCTCTCTAACCTGATCCCTCCAGAATTTGGAAACTCTTAGTGAGTATTCTTATTTTTATAGCAATATAGTTATTTGCATAATTTCAATAGGAATCTATTCTTCTTATAATAGGACATAATTGGAAACACAGGTTATATTACCATGGCTTTGACTGAAATGTCATGTTTTGAAAATATATACAATTAAATATGACCAGACAGCTTTAAAGAACTTAGGTGGACTTTATATGGAACGATAAACTCTTGGAAAAACAACCTGTTATCCTACTTACAGAATTCACAGCAGCCTCACCAGGTAAACAAAAAAAGCCACCACCTGGCTGGTGTAGGAATCTCAAGATATTTTGGGGACCTCAAGAAGAGAGATATTCACCCAAATCTATAAATATCAAAGGTAGAATCTGACAGCAAGACCTCAGCATAGTTTTTCTGGCATTGAGAAACCTTTTAAAAATTCAATCTGAGATTCATTATGACAAAGTTCCAGAAAAGCCAAATATAAAAGAGCTTATATGAGAAATTATACCTATGTAAATAATCAGGCCAAGTTTATTGAAGCCAGACTTATTTTGCAAATAAATTCATCTTAATTTGGCTATATTTGATAGGAATGAGGGTAAATTTTTGAGAGAAAAAATTATATTTCAGCAATATATCTTTGTTGATATTAAATTCTAATGTCATTTAATTGTCTTTGAGATTCTATATTTACTGCCTAAGACTCCCTAGATGGTTACTTGTTGCTATGTTACATTATTGTAGAGTTTAACTGAATTATTAAAAGGACATTCTAAGTTTGTTTCTGAAGTTTGTCACAGGAATCTATCTTTGGATGAAGATCAGATGCCCCATAACCTGCAACCAGGAGATTATGCATATTGGAAAAGACATCAGATAAAGGACTCTTTACAGCCACGTTGAAAAGAGCCACATCAGGCTTCCTCTCCTGAATAAACTGCAACTCCCGCTTCTGACACCTGGCTTTGACTAATTGAGACTGGTACTACCAGACCAGGATGAGAAGAAGACAACATCTGAAGTAGACAGCTGACCCAAGATGCCAGACCAGACCTGTTTACTAATAACTTTGATAATTGGTCACACTTTTGCTTATAAATCAAATCTATTTCTTTCTTAGTCTCATTCATAAGCAAGTTTCAAAAATCAATCTAGTTTCTGGGTTTAGGGTTCTATGTCTAGTATTCCTGGGTTACCTTGGTGGATTTTTCCTCTTCAAGTCTCTATCTGTATAGCCCTTAGATATTTTCTTAGAAAAAAGAAATTCTAGTACCATGCAAGGCACCACCATCATCCCTCTTACCTGGCCAATTAATGATCCCTGTTCTGAACCTGGTTATAAATACTTCTTTTCACTAGATGTTAAATATATTGAATAGCTCCTAATGGGACCCAACAGATTTTATGGAACAAATTTATGGCCTTGGCTCTACACAGTTGGTTAGGAAGATGCACAATTGGTTTTCCTTGGTCTCACGGTCACCTATGGGTAACCTTGGAAACTGCCCATGCCAATCTGCCTTTAATGCTGTCAGGTTGGGTTCAATCAGCTTTCCAATGGTGTGATTATTTGGCCATGATATTTGTTCCCTCACTTGGAATAGAGTGTGTCATTACTTATATAGAGGCTTTAACAAAATTCACCTAGCAAGCCTTAAATGACAGTAACCAAGCCATTAGTTTGCTCAGTTCAGAAGTTTCCATGATGTGAAAAGCAGTCCCACAGAATTGCAAGTGCCTTAATATTTTAACAGCTTCCAAAGGGGGAATTTGTGCTATAATACATAGTGAATGTTGTTTTTATTCCTGATGAGTCTTCTAATGTGACCCACCTTATGACACATATGAGAAATCAGACTTGCATTCTGAATGATCCTCTTCCCAGTATAAGGAAATATTAGGAAAATAGTTTGGTTCAGGAGGATCCTGTCTTAAATCTTTACTAATGATATTGTTACTCCAATTAGCAATTTTGATTACCGTTTATGCAACTTACAAAGTGAAAGTTTCTTGACTTTCACATTGTGTATCATCTGTTCCCACTAAGATAATGGTACCTAAACAACTTGAAACTATTGATCTCCTCCTTAGTTCTCTATAAAATAATGGACATGCACAGTGTACATGCAAGGTAAAATTGGCATAATTCCTACTGGGAAACTTGAAATTGACTGCTAGTCCTTGTCAGACATCTTACTAGTACAACTCCATAAAAAGAAAGAAAAAAGCTGGGCTATTAGCACCTGGCATCAAGGAATATGATGGGCCCAGAGCACTCTGCATATTTGACCACCTAATGCTTTCTATAAAAAGATGAAGGATCAAAGGGGGAAAATTGATGGAACAAAATTATTTTTAAGGTAGGACAAGAAGAATATCAACCCAAAATTTTATCTACAGCTTGAGCCACTGCCCTCACCCCTTTTGTGTGCATCTGCCTTGTACATTAACTAAATACACTTAGAATACACAGAAATGCCTACTCACCAAGAAAAACAAAACAATTTCTCCCCTCCTAACTGCACCAGCAAGGTAACTCCTTAGGAAATAACATTCCTTTCTCAACCCTGTAAAGGTTCACAATGACCCACTCATCTTGTTGGACTGTCAAACTATCAATATGTTATGTTGATGTACAACCCTTTGTCTCAAAAAATTATATAACCATTCTTTGACCTCTAATAGGCAGAACAGTCCTCAGAGCTTTCTGAAAGACCGTCTCCCAGGTTATAATCATCAGGTTGGCTCAAACAAAATTTTCTATTTCTTTCTTAAATTAACTATTGATTAATATTTTGTGACATTACTTTCCTCTCAAATATTTTATAAATTAATGAAAACTAATAAAAAACTGATCTGATAAAAAAATCAAAATTAATAAAAGTTAAATAAAACTCACTTGGTAATTTATTTTTTCCAAAGAGATAGTTCTTTATCTCTATTCCTCATATTTATTAATTCTTCATATTTAATGTCCCATTTCAACTAACTAGAGAGTCACATGCTATGGTTTATATAAGAAAATATTATCTTTTTAGAATGTGGGGAAAAAAAGAGTTGGTATAAACACAACATATCTTTTGGGTATATGAAAAGGTGATGGAATCCTAATCACATGTATTACAATTAATATTATTGAGTACATTTCTGAATGTCTCCAGTCACATTATCCATAAAGCTTAATGTGCAAGGCTTTAATACTGAAATACTCCAATTTATTACAAATTAGTCTCTGTATACTCAAACCTATTTATTATAAAAAGTATGAGATGAACTTTTAGAAGCCACCTTTTAAAATTTAAAATAAAGGGGTCTTCTTAGAACTTTAAAAGAATTATCAATAACACTACCACATCAACACCTCACCCCCAAACCCATCTCTTTAATCATTTAAAGAAATAATTTTCTAACTCAGGATTTATGCTATAAAATAGTAATCAGCCTTCTTTGTCACTAGCAAACCATTATAATTGCTGTATATCTCTTAAAAACTAATATGCCATCATATAGAAGCTATCAAGTGAATATCTGAGGAAGGAGTAAATATAGGGGAAAAGGACTTCATGAATACAATGCCCTGGAAGGAAGATTAAAATAGAATGTCTCTACCAGAGTTAAATTAGTTCATACAATGACTGCAAGGTCACTATTTGATGAAATAGTCATGATTGAGGAAAGCAAGGTAACAAGGCATGCAAGATCCTTCCCCACCTCTGCTTCCATATTTCTCTGTTGATGGGGTTCAGGACATGCTACCCCCAAATATGGCATCTTGGCATATTGAATACCTTAAGCTGAAAGAGTTTAGAAAATGGCAGAAGCAGGAAATTTACTCTAACCTTCTCTCCCTCATACTTCTTCCCTGAAATGGGTTGTAAATCTCCCATATGAAAGATACCCTCCCTGTACCAGGAGGAAGGAAGACATTCTTATCACCAGAGACAGAGAATTTGGGGCTGAGAATACTACATAGAAAAACCTTATTAAGCTGATTCTTACCTTCCTAACTACTTCTTCACCGTTTACTACCACTAGTCCCAACCCTTCTGTCTTACCAATTCTTCACAAATTTACTGTCTTTTTGTCTGAAAAGCATAAAGCTTCCTGCTCTGGTCACTTCTTCAGGTCTTCATTGCATTACAAAACCTCCCATGTACATGTAAAAATCCATGAAAACTTATATGCTTTTCTCCTGCTAATCTGTCTTTGTTGTTTAATGGGACCAAGCCAAGGACCCTAAGAGGGTCAGGGAAAACTCTTTTTCCCCTACACTATTATCTTGTGAGCTATATACTAGTACAAATTATAAAACTTTGTACTTCCTGCCATAATAGTTTTTATTTTTTAACTGGAAGATATCAGAGTATTTTTATTCTCCTGTGCATTTCTCATGTTTTTCCCTAAACAGAAAAAGGCTTCACTGCAACCAACTCCTCCCTGAAGTCTTGTCTAATTCTTCTTGTCAGAATTTAAATGTCCTTTTTCATTCATCACACCTTCATTTTGCATTCTCTCAGCTGTCCTAGTTAGCTTTTTTACAGTGCAGGTGGTATGTCTTTTACTCCTTGTTATTCCCAATAACAAACACCAAGTGAATGTTGAGAAAGTATTACTTTTTCTATGTACTTGAAGAAAACAAGGTGCAACAAAATGTATTGTCTATCATGGGAAAGGTTTTACACAGAGTAACTGGAAGCTCAATCCTTCCACTCTCTTCCTTTAGGTGCATGCTAACTCTCAAATTCCCAGAGGAAGCCCAACAAAGCTGTCTAATAGAAGTGGGGAGAGGAGGTAGAGATGTTTACCGCAAACTCATGAACTTCAGCACATACAGTAGCAATGGGCCTCATGGCAACCAGACTCCACAGGCTCCCATTCAGCCAGAGAGGATATCAAAGCAACACACATAACACATGTCATCATCAACAAGATCTAAAATATCTGGGACGTTTTTCTAAATGGCTGAAAGCCAGCTTGGACAATGCAATGCAGGGGAAGTGCTTTCTGAACAGAAAGTGAGCAAATATGAGTTCTAGCCCCATTTTTATTATTAATTGATACAGACAAGTTTCTTCTCATTACTGGGATTTGTTTCTATAAAATGATAGACTAAAGAGAATAGACCCTGATTGCTCTCTCTATCCCTTCAGTCCAAATGTGTAGGACCCCTGAGACATGCTGCTAAACAATTTCAAAAGAATTCTGTTTTAACCTAGATTGACCATCAAGTTGATTGTTTCTGTGCCTGTGTTCTCTGACCCTACCTCCTCATCTATTATAATGAATGAACTGACTGTGCTCCTCAGATTAACTCCTCCAGTGATTCACTGGTCTCCAGACTTTCCCCCTTCTTTTACTTACACTGCCTTCATATCATCATATAAACACATTGTTATTTTTCTCATCTTAAGAAAAAATCTTATATTCCCTCTTCTGACCACATTTCACTCCATTTCTCTCTTCCTTAAAATCAAATTTCCCAAAAGATTTGTTTACTCTCAGTCTTTCCAATTTCTTTCTCCACTCTTACTTAAAGACACTTCTCTCAAGTCTTAACCTCCACAAAACTACTGAAACTGCTCTTGTTAAGATGAATAATGAGCTCTAGGGATCTGCAGTACAACACTGCACCTGTAGTCAACAATAACATACTCTATATTTAAAACTCTGTTAAGAGGGTAGATCTCATGTTAAATGTTCTTACCACAATAAAATTTTAAAAATTAATGAACAATGAGCTATGTTGCTATAACCCAAGTTCAATTCTCAGTCTTCATCTTATTTAATCTATCATCAGCGTTTGGTGGAATTGATCATATAATCCTCCTTCCTGAGACACTTTTTTCATTTTCTTCAGTTTAGGTGAAGAAACTCCATATCTCCCTAATATTAGTCTAGCTGTGTCTTTTTATCTCTAAGATAGACTTAAGATAATGGACAAGTATTCACTAATATTTACTTGTTGAACATTTACTGCATGTTTGGGTATGTGGAACATGCTAAAATGAACCAGACATTGATTCTGCCATAAAAGAGATTCAAATCCAGAGGAAGAGATAAGGTATTAAGGTGAATGAATATGATGTAAAGTACTGATATAAGATTTTAAAGAAGAGTACAGATTTGGTGCTACTAGAATTAAAAAGATATATTTATGGTGATCAGGCGAACTTCATGAGAAGGTAGGTTATGCATGGGAAGAATTTTGATAAGCAAGGGCAGTAGAGAAAAGCATCCAGGAAATAGAAAATAAGTATGAATACATCTGGGAAAGAAGAGAAAGTGTAGGACAGGTCCCAGAAATAGCAAGCCAGTTGACCAGTTTGGCTAGAAGTAAGAAATACAAAGAAGAACACTAGGAAATCTGGTTGATGTGTGGGGATGTGAATTAAGTTTTGGATGTTGTAAAGTTGAAGGGTTAACAGAAGAGAAAAGTTTCTGTTATCTAGAAGAAAGCTGAAAGTATGGAATTGAAGTGAGTCAAAGCTTTTCATGGAGACCTAGATGTATGCAGAATAGAGGTTACCAGAAAAGCCATGGCATGAGCAAGGGAGAAAGTGCAGACAAAAGAGATAAAGAGTAAAGGTGAAATTATTGAAGATTATTTCTGTATGTGGCTTTCTCAATATATATTAGTAGTGAAATTTAACAATTTTCAAATTCACAATTAGTAATTTGACAAATACTTATTGAGCACCAATTATTCTATGGGGGATGCTGACGTGAAATAAATAGATGGGGGTCCTGTCCTCAAGGATCACTTGTTCTAGTAGAAGATAATAAACACATAAAACAAATATATTCATGAGAAAATTTCAAGTATTGATAAGAAAATAAAATATGTATCTGTGATACAGAGTAGGGGAGAGTAATAGTCTGTTTTTTAACTATATTATAAAATAACAACTACCATGTATGGAGAACACAACTTTGCCTATACTATTTTATTCAAGGCTTAGTAAACCCCCAATTTTACAGAAAAAAGCAAGGCTTAGAGAATTTTAATTACTTTCACAAGTGCACACAGCAAGCCAAGTGACAAAGCAGATATTTGTACCAAGGTTCATCTGACCAAAAGACTACACTCAACTACGGTGAATTTCTTCTTTCTAAATGTTTGCTTTATCCCTGAGAAGATTATACTAACACTTCCAGGTTCTGTAAGGCATTTGCTTTGAGTTTGTTTTCTTTCTGTGTTCATGAGCTTGTTACTGACCACATTCTTTTTCATCCTGCTTGCTGTGACTAAGGACATGAAATTGAAAGCCAGTGGTTCAAGGTTATTGTATTAGTCTTCTATTGCTATGCATCATACCACCCAAAACTTAGTGAATTATAATATTAAAATTGCATTATTCCTCAAAATTGCTTGGGCAATTCTGCTGCTGCTCTTGCCTTGGATTACTCATGCAGCAGTCAGTTAGGGGCTTGGTAGGGGTGATTAATCTCAGCTAAGATGGCTGGAATAGGCAGGATAACTGGGCTTCTCTTTCCACATGGCCCTTCACCCTAGGTCTCTGCATATGGTAAAAAAGAGTTCCAAAGGCACAAGAGTGGAATCTGTAAGATTCTTAAGGCCAGGGATCAGAGATCGTACAACTGTTTTCTGTCATTCTATTAGTTCTAGCAAGTTAGAGGGCTAGCCCAGAAACCAGGGAGGATAAACTAGACTCCATCACTTGATGGGAAGAGCTGAAAATGATTTGTAGCATTTTTTTTTAATTTTGAAAATTATTTTTTAACATCTTTATTGGAGTATAATTGTTTACACTGTTGTGTTAGTTTCTGCTGCACAACAAAGCAAACCATTATTTGTATACATACATCCTCATATCCCCTCCCTCTTGCGTCTTCCTCCCATCTTCATTATCTCACCCGTCAAGGTGGTCACAAAGCACCAAGCTGATCTCCCTGTGCTTTGCGGCAGCTTCCACTAGCTATCTATTTTACATATGGTAGTATATATGTCCATGCCACTCTCTCACTTCATCCCAGCTTACAATTCCCCCTCCCCACATCCTCAAGTCCATTCTCAGTGTCTTTATTCCTGTCCTGCACTTAGGTTCTTCAGAACCATATTTTTTTACATTCCATATATATGTTAGCATATGGTATTTGTTTTTCTCTTTCTGACTTACTTCACTCTGTATAACAGACTCTAAGACCATCCATCTCACTACAAATAACTCAATTTCGTTTCTTTTTATGGCTGAGTAATATTCCATTGTATATATGTGCCATATCTTCTTTATCCATTCATCTTACGAGGGATACTTAGGTTGCTTCGATGTCCTGGCTATTGTAAATAGCACTGAAATGAATATTGTGGTACATGACTCTTTTAGAATTATGGTTTTCTCAGGGTATGTGCGCAGTAGTGGGATTGCTGGGTCATATGGTAGTTCTATTTTTAGTTTTTTAAGGAACCTCCATACTGTTCTCCATAGTGGCTGTAGCAATTTACATTCCTACCAACAGGGCAGGACGGTTAGCTTTTCTCCACACACTCTCCAGCATCTATTGTTTTGTAGATTATTTTGATGATGGTCATTCTGACTGGTGTGAGGTGATACCTCATTGTAGTTTTGATGTGCATTTCTCTTATAATTAGTGATGTTGAGAATCTTTTCATATGCCTCTTCACCATCTGTATGTCTTCTTGGGAGAAATGTCTATTTAGATCTTCTGCCCATTTTGGGATTGGGTTGTTTGTTTTTTTGATATTGAGCTGCATGAGTTGTTTGTATATTTTGGAGATTAACCCTTTGTCAGTTCCTTCATTTGAAAATATTTTCTACCATTCTGAGGGTTGTTTTTTCGTCTTGTTTATGGTTTCCTTTGTTGTGCAAAAGCCTTTAAATTTCATTAGATCCCACTTGTTTATTTTTGTTTCCATTTCTCTAGGAGGTGGGTCAAAAAGGATCTTGCTGTGATTTATGTCATAGAGTGTTCTGCCTATGTGTTTCTCTAAGAGTTTTGTAGTGTCTGGCCTTATATTTAGGTCTTTAATCAATTCTGAGTTTATTTTTGTGTATGGTGTTAAGGAGTGTTCTAATTTCATTCTTTTACATGTAGCTCTCCAGTATTCCCAGCACCACTAATTGAAGAGGCTGTTTTATCTCCATTGTATATTCTTGCCTCCTTTATCAAAGATAAGATGACCAAATATGTGTGAGTTTATCTCTGAGCTTTCTATCCTATTCCATTGATGTATATATCAGTTTTTGTGCCAGTACCATACTGTCTTGATTACTGTAGATTTGTAGTATAGTCTGAAGTCAGGGAGCCTGATTCCTCCAGCTCCGTTTTTCTTTCTCAAGGTTACATTTGCTATTCGGGGTCTTTTGTGTTTCCATACAAATTGTGAAATTTTTTGTTCTAGTTCTGTGAAAAATGCCATTGGTAGTCTGATAGAGATTGCATTGAATCTGTAGAATGTTTTGGGTAGTATAGTCATTTTCACAATGTTGATTCTTCCCATTCAAGAGCATGGTATATCTCTCCATGCGTCTGCATCACCTTTAATTTCCATCCTCAGTGTCTTATAGTTTTCTGCATAGAGGTCTTTTGTCTCCTTAGCTAGGTTTATTCCTAGGTATTTTATTCTTTTTGTTGCAATGGTAAATGGCAGTGTTTCCTTAATTTCTCTTTCAGACATTTCATCATTGGTGTATAGGAATGCAAGAAATTTCTGTACATTAAGTTTGTACCCAGCTATTTTACCAAGTTCATTGATTACCTCTAGTAATTTTCTGGTAGCATCTTTAGGTTTCTCTATGTATAGTATCTTGTCATCTGCAAACAGTGTCAGTTTTACATCTTCTTTTCTGATTTGGATAACTTTTTTTTCTTTTTCAATTCAGATTGCTGTGGCTAAAACTTCCAAAACTATGCTGAATAATAGCCGTGAGAGTGAGAACCTTGTCTTTTTCCTGATCTTAGTGGAAGTGGTTTCAGTTTTTCACCTTTGAGAATGATGTTGGTTGTGTGTTTGTCATATATGGCCTTTATTATATTGAGGTAAGTTCCCTCTATGCCTACTTTTTGGAGAGTTTTTATCATAAATGAGTGTTGAATTTTGTTGAAACCTTTTTCTGCATCTTTTGAGATTGTCATATGGTTTTTATCCTTCAGTTTATTAATATGGTGTATCACAATGATTGATTTGCATATATTGAAGAATGCTTGCATTCAAGTGGGGATAAACCCCACTTGATCATGGTTTATGATTCTTTTAATGTGTTGTTGGATACTGTTTGCTAGTATTTTGTTAAGGATGTTTGCATCTATGTTCATCAGTGATATTGGCCTGTAGTTTTCTTTTTTGTGACATCTTCACCTGGTTTTGATATCAGGGTGATTCTGGCTTGTAGAATGAGTTCGGGTGTCTTCCTCTCTCTGCTATACTTTGGAAGAGTTTGAGAAAGATAGGTGCTAGCTCTTCTCTAAGGGTTTGATAGAATTCGCCTGTGAAGCCATCTGGTCCTGGGTTTTGTTTGCTGGAAGATTTTTAATCACAGTCTCAATTTCCAGTGCTTGTGATCAATCTGTTTATATTTTCTATTTCTTCCTGGTTCAGTCTCTGAAGTTTGTGCTTTCCTAAGAATTAGTCCATTTCTTCCAGGTTGTCAATTTTATTGGCATATAGTTGATTGTAGTAATCTCTCAAGATCCTTTGTATTTCTGAGTGCCAGCTGTTACTTCACCTTTTTCATTTCTAATTCTGTTGATTTGAGTCTTCTCTCTTTTTTTATTAATGAGTCTGGCTAATGGTTTATCAATTTTGTTTATCTTCTCAAAGAACCACCTTTTAGTTTTGTTGATCTTTGCTATTGTTTCCTTCATTTCTTTTTCATTTACTTCTGCTCTGCTCTTTATGATTTCTTTCCTTCTGCTAAGTTTGGGTTTTTTTGTCTTCTTTCTCTAATTGCTTTAGGTATAAGATTAGGTTGTTTATTTGAGTTTTTTTGTTTCTTGAAGTAGGATTCTATTGCTAAAAACATCCCTCTGAGAACTGCTTTTGCTGCATCCCACAGGTTTTGTGTCATTGTGTTTTCACTGTCATTTATTTCTAGGTATTTTTTTATTTCCTCTTTGATTTCTTCAATGTTCTTAGTTATTTAGTAACATATTGTTTAGCCTCCATGTATTTGTATGTTTTAAAGTTTTTTCCTCTAATTCATATCTAGTCTCATAGATTTGTGATCAGAAGAAATACTTGATATGGTTTCAATTTTCTCAAATTTACTAAGGCTTGATATGTGACCCAAGATACAATCTATCCTGGAGAATATTCCATGAGCACTTGAGAAGAAAGTGTATTCTGTTGTTTTGGGATGTAATGTCCTATAAATAACAATTAAGTCCATCATGTTTAATGTGTCATATAATGCTTGTGTTCCCTTATTTATGTCCATTTTGGATGATCTGTCCATTGGTGAAAGTGGGGTGTTAAAGTCCCCTACAATACTTGTGTTACTGTTGATTTTCCATTTTATGGCTGTTAGCATTTGCCTTGTGTATTGAGGTGTTCCTATGTTGGGTGCATAAATATTTACAATTGTTATATCTTCTTGCATTTATCTCTTGATCATTATGTAGTATCCTTTTTCATCTCTTGTAATAGTCTATTTTAAAGTCTATTTTGTCTGATAAGAGAATTGCTACTCCAGCTTTCTTCTGATTTCCATTTGCATGGGATACCTTTTTCGATCCCCTCACTTTCAGTCCATATGTGTCCCTAGGTCTGAAGTGGGTCTCTTGTAGACAGCATATATATGGGTCTTGTTTTGTATCCATTCATCCAGTCTATGTCTTTTGGTTGGAGCATTTAATCCATTTACATTTAAGGTAATTCTCGGTATGTATATTCCTATTACCATTTTCTTAATTGTTTTGGGTTTGTTATTGTAGGTCTTTTCCTTCTCTTGTGTTTCCTTCCTAGAGAAGTTCCTTTAGCATTTGTTGTAAAGCTGGCTTGGTGATGCAGAATTCTCTTAACTTTTTCTTGTCTGTAAAGGTTTTAATTTCTTTGTCAAATCTGATTGAGATCCTTGCTAGGTAGAGTAATCATGGTTGTAGCTTTTTCCCTTTCAGCACTTTAAATATGTCCTGCCACTCCCTTCTGGTTTGCAGAGTTTCTCCTGAAAGATCAGCTGTTAACCTTATAGGGATTCCCTTGTATGTTATTTGTGGCTTTTCCTTTGTTGCTTTTAATATTTTTTCTTTGTATTTAATTTTTGATAGTTTGATTGATTTGTGTCTTGGTGTGTTTCTCCTTGGATTTATCCAGTATGGGACTCTCTGTTCTTCCTTGTCTCGATTGACTATTTACTTTCCCAAGTTAGGGATGTTTTCCAATTATAACCTCTTCAAATATCTTCTCAGTCCCTTTCTTATTCTCTTCTACTGGGACCCCTATAATTTGAATGTTGCTGCATTTAATGTGGTCCCAGAGGTCTCTTAGACTGTCTTCAATTCTTTTCATTCTTTTTTCTTCTTTCTGCTCTGTGGTATTTATTTTCACTATTTTATCTTCCAAGTCACTTATCCATTCTTCTGCCTCTGTTATCCTGCTATTGATTTTCTCTAGAGATTTTTAAATTTCATTTATTTTGTTGTTCTTCATTGTTTCCTTGCTCTTTAGTTTTTCTAGGTCCTTGTTAAATGTTTCTTGTATTTTCTCCATTCTATTTCCAAGATTTTGTATCATCTTTACTATCATTACTCTGAATTCTTTTTCAGGTAGACTCCTATTTCCTCTTCATTTGTTTGGCCTGGTGGGTTTTTACCTTGCCCCTTCATCTACTGCATATTTCTCTGTCTTATTTTATTTAACTTACTGTGTTTGGGGTCTCCTTTTCACAGGCTGCAGGCTTGTAGTTCCCATTGTTTTAAATGTCTGTCCCCAGTGGGTATGGTTGGTTCAGTGGGTTGCTTAAGCTTCCTGGTTGAGGGGACTTGTGCCTGTGTTTTGGTGGGTGGGGCTGGATCTTGTCTTTCTAGTGGGCAGGGCCACATCCAGTGGTGTGTTTTGGGGTATCTGTGAACTTAGTGTGATTTTAGCCAGCCTTTCTGCTAATGAGTGTGGTTGTGTTCCTGTCTTGCTAGCTGTTTGGCATAGGGCGTCTAGCACTGGAGTTTGCTTGGAGTTATGTGGAGCTGGATCTTAGCATTGAGAGAGATCTCTGGGAGAGATCTCACCAAATGATATTATGTGGGTCTGGGAGGTCTCTGGTGGTCCAATGTCCTGAACTTGGCTCTACCACTTCAGAGGCTCAGACCTGGCTCCTGGCTGGAGCACCAACACCGTGTCAGCTATACGGCTCAGAAGAAAAGGGAGAAAAAAAGAAAGAAAAAAATTATTAAAATAGAAAAATTAAAATATTATAATAATAAAAAAGAATAGAACAACCAAACCAATAAACAAATCCACCAATGATAACAAGCATTAAAAAGTATACTAAGATAAACCTAAATATCAGAAACAAATCAGTCACACACAACAAACCCTAAGTCTACCTTTGCTCCCAAAGCCCCCCACCTCTATTTTGGGTTGATTTGTTTTCTATTCACGTATTCCACAGGTGCAGGGTATTTCACATTGATTATGGGGATTTAATCCTCTACTCCTGAGGTTGCACTCAGAAATTTCCCTTTCTCTCCTTTTTTCGCACAGCTCCTGGGTTTCAGCTTTGGTTTCCGCCCCACCTCTGCATGTAGGTCACCCTCAGCCACCTGTTCCTGCCCAGACAGGATGGGGTTAAAGCAGCAGCCGACTAGGTGGCTCTGGGTCATTCAGGCCAGGGGTGGGTGGGTGGGGGTACAGTAGTTATAATAGTTATAACTGGAATGCAGGGTGAGCCATCAGTGGCATAGGTTGGCATGACGTTGCAACATCCTGAGGCACATTGTGTGTTCTCGCGGGGAACTTGTCCCTGGATCACAGGACCCTGGCAGTAACGTGCTGCACAGGCTCCTGGAGGGTGTGGATAGTGACCTGTGTTTGCACACAAGATTCTCGGTAGCTGCAGCAGCAGCTTTAGCATTTCATGCCTGTCTCTGGGGTCTGAGCTGATAACCAAGGCTCATGCCTGTCTCTGGAACTCTTTTAGGCAGTGCTCTGCCTTCTGTGGGCAGACAGGGAAGGAGTCCCCTCTCCTCACATACCCTGAAACAATGATGTCTTGGCTCTCTAGCTGGTCCAAGGTTTTTCCCAGACTCCCTCCTGGCTAGCTCTGGTGCACTAGTCCCCTTCAGACTGTGTTCATGCATCCAACCCCAGTCCTCTCACTGAGATCTGAACTCTGAAACCCTAGCCTCAGCTCCCAGCCCCCACCCACCCCAGTGGGTGAGCAGACAAGCCTCTCAGAATTGTGAGTACTGGTCAGCACTGATCCTCTGTGCAGGAATCTCTCCACTTTGCCCTTTGCACCCTTGTTGCTGCACTCTCCTCTGTGGCTCCAAAGCTTCCCCCCGCCCACCGGCTGTCTCCACCAGTGAAGGAGCTTCCTAGTGTGTGGAAAATTTTCCTCCTTCACAGCTCCCTCCCAGAGATGCAAGTCCCATCCTTATTTTTTGTCTCTGTTTTTTTCTTTTGCCCTACCCAGGTACATGGGTTTTTCTTGCCTTTTGGGAATTCTGAGGTCTTCTGCCAGTGTTCAGTAGTTGTTCTTTAGGAGTTGTTCCACATGTAGATGTATTTCTGATGTATTTGTGAAGAGGAAGGTGATCTCCACTTCTAACTCCTCTGCCATCGTGAAGGTCCCCCAGCTCAATAAGACTTTATGCCACTTGTCTGCTGATGGGCTGGTTTTGCTCCCCCCTGTTGGTTGTTTGGCCTGAGGTTTCCCAGCATTGGAGCCTACTGGTTGTTGGGTAGAGCTAATGGCATCCACCAGGAGGGCTCACACCAATGAGTACCCCCCAAAATTGCCTCTGCCACTGTCTTTGTCCCTGCAGTGAGCCCCAGCCACCCCTTGCATCTGCAGGAGATCCTCCAATATTAGCAGGTTGGTCTGGCCCAGTATTTTATGGAGTCCCTGCTTTTTTCCTCTGGTCCTGGTGTGCACGGATCCTTGTGCACACTCTCCAATAGTGGAGTCTCTGTTTCCCCCAGTCCTGTGTAATTTCTGCAATCAAACCCTGCTGACCTTCAGAGCCATATTCTCTGCAGCCTCTCTTCCCATTGATCAACCCCCAGGCTGGGAAGCCTGTTGGGCTCAGAACTTTCACCTCAGTGGGAGAACTTCTGTGGTATAATTATTTTCCCTGTGGGTATGGGATTTGATTTTATCATGATTGTGCCCCTCCTATCATTCTGTTGTGGCTTCTTTTTGTCTTTGGATGTAGAGTATCTTTTTTGGTAGATTTCAACGTTTCTTGTCAATAGTTGTTCAGCAGTTAGTTGTGATTCTGGTGTTCTTGTAAGAAGGGGTGAGTGCTTGTCTTAGTCTACCAACTTGAGCTAATGATCCCCTCACTGAGTTTGTAAGTCTGGTGATTTAAAAATGGCTACAAATATTTTATAACTCCTCTCATCAAGAAGTGGAGTCTTTTTCTTCACTTCTTGGTATGGTCCAGTCCTGTGTCATGCTTTGACCTATAGAAAGCATGCAAGGGAAATGACGTGTGACTTCTAAGTTCTGGCTTCAGGAGGCTTTATATCTTCCTCTCTCACTCTCTTGGCCCATTTTTTCCATGATGTGATGAAAGTTTATATAGAAAAAGAGGCCAAGCCATTTCACTTATTCAGCCATTCCAGGTGAGTGCCTAGTCTTATGAGTGAGGCCCTCTTATATCATCCAACCAGAGCTATGCTGAAAGCTGGTTACTTTTTGACCCACAAGTCACTACAATCCCAATTAATGCTTATATTAGAAGTAAGACCAGAATCATTGCCGAGTCAACCCACAGAAATCTTGAGAAATAATACTTTTTAAAATGCAATAAATTTTGGGTGGCTTGGTATGTAGAAGTTGTTAACTAATAGAGAAAATTTATTACAATGTTACTCCTTAGAAATAGGATATCTGGTAACAAAAACATAAGTTATTTATTTTTGGCTTTGGGACCAAATGACAGGTAGAAGCTGAAAAAATGGTGAGGAGTTGATTAGCAAAGGCTGCTAAGTTGATGAACAAACTGTTAATGGAATCTGAAATGATGTACATCTATGTTTTGTACTTTTGCCTACAATAATTTGGAAGCTAGGAAATGTATCTAATGAATGTGTGTATTGGGCAAAGGAGATTTCCTAGCCTAATTTTAAAATATTAATTGACCTCTTTTAACTATGTATAATGTTATAAGAGGAGAGAAATAAACTAAACAAGGAGCAATATAGTTTTTAAGCAGAATTTAGAAAAAGCATAGATAGCCCTAGATTTGCTGGTTGGATTATAGAACTTCTTCTCATCAGTCTCTACAGCCAGGAAAAAAATACCTCAGAAGGAAATGGCCTTGGGTAAGTATTCCAACTGTGTGACTCTAAAACATTTTTTGAGACCATGGATTTAACACAGTGCCTGACAAAACACCTCAACTAGACAAAAACAATCTTAGAGGCATTTTCTCACGGTGTTAGCCCACAGTAAAGAGGGCTCTCTCTCAAATAGAACTATAAGTATGGCTTTGGACACATGGAGTGAATCCCAATCATATTTATAGTAAACACACAAAAGTTTTAAGGGCATTATATCAGCTTGGACTAGAAGAGCAAGAGACTGTTCAATATGAAAACATATATCTGAGATTCCATTTTCTATGGTCAGTAAGTAGGACTAGACAGTTACTCAGCTATAAACACACAATCATTGTAGGGAAATTTAACACCTGACTTTCACCAATGGACAGATCATCCAAAGTGAAAATAAATAAGGAAACACAAGCTTTAAATGGTACATTAAACAAGATGGACTTAATTGATATTTATAGGACATTCCATCCAAAAATAACAAAATACACTTTCTTCTCAAGGGATCATGGAACATTCTCCAGGATAGATCATATCTTGGGTCACAAATCAAGCCTTGGTAAATTTAAGAAAATTTAAATCATATCAAGAATCTTTTCTGACCACAACGC
Source organism: Orcinus orca (assembly GCF_937001465.1). Lineage (NCBI taxonomy): Eukaryota > Metazoa > Chordata > Mammalia > Artiodactyla > Delphinidae > Orcinus > Orcinus orca. Next base: position 28,588,280 of record NC_064569.1, read on the forward strand.
TATGAGATTAGATATCAATTCCAGGAAAAAAACTGTAAAACATACAAACACGTGGAGGCTAAACAATACACTACTAAATAAACAAGAGATCACTGAAGAAATCAAAGAGGAAATCAAAAAATACGTAGTAATAAATGATAATGAAAACATGATGACCCAAAACCTATGAGATGCAGCAAAAGCAGTTCTATGAGGGAAGTTTATAGCAATAAAACCTTACCTCAAGAAACAAGAAAAATCTCAAATAAACAACCTAACATTACACCTAAAGCAATTAGAGGGAGAAGAACAACAACAACAACAAAAGAAAAACCCAAAGTTAGCTAAAGGAGAGAAATCATAAAGATCAGAGCAGAAAAAAAAGAAAAAGAAAAGAAGGAAATAATAGCAAAAATAATTAAAACTAAAAGCCGGTTCTTTGAGAAGATAAACAAAATTGATAAACAATTAGACAGACTCATCAAGAAAAAAAGGGAGAAGACTCAAATCAACAGAATTAGAAATGAAAAAGGTGAACTAACAACTGACACTGCAGAAATAGAAAGGATCTTGAGAGATTACTATGAGTAACTATATGCCAATAAAATGGACAACCTGGAAGAAATGGACAAATTCTTAGAAATGCACTACCTTCTGAGACTGACCAGGAAGAAAGAGAAAATATAAACAGACCAATCAAAAGCACTGAAACTGGACTCTGATTAAAATCTTCCAACAAACAAAAGCCCAGGACCAGAACGTTTCACAGGCTAATTCCATCAAACATTTAGAGAAGAGCTAACACCTATCCTTCTCAAACTCTTCCAAAGTATAAGCAGAGGGAGGACCACACCCAACTCATTCTACGAGGCCACCATCACCCTGATAACAAAACCAGACAAAGAAGTCACAAAAAAAAGAAAACTATAGGCCAATAGCTCTGATGAAGATAGACGCAAAATCCTCAACAAAGTACTAGCAAACAGAATCAAACAGCACATTAAAAGCATCATAGGTCATGATCAAGTGGGGTTTATCCCAGGAATGCAAGGATTCTTCAATATATGCAAATCAATCAATATGATATACCATATTAAAAAACTGAAGGATAAAATAGATATGATATTCTAAAAAGATGCAGAAAAAGCCTTCAAGAAAATTCAACACCCATTTATGATAAAAACTCTCCAGAAAGTAAGCATAGACGCAACCTAGGTAGACATAACAAAGGCCATATATGACAAATCCACAGCCAACCTCAATCTCAATGGTGAAAAACTGAAAACATTTCCTCTAAGATCAGGAAAAAGACAAGGTTGCCCACTCTCACCGCTATTATTAAACATAGTTTTGGAAATTTTATTCACAGCAATCAGAGAAGAAAAAGAAATAAAAGGAATCCAAATCAGAAAACAAGAAGTAAAATTGTCACTGTTTGCAGATGAGATGATATTCTACGTAGAGCATCCTGAAGATGTTACCAAAAAACTACCAGAGCTAATCAATGAATTTGGTAAAGTAGCAGGGTACAAAATTAATGCACAGAAATCTCTTGCATTCCTATACACTAATGATAAAAAAAATCTGAAAGAGGAATTAAGGCAACATTCCCATTTACCATTGCAAAAAAAAGAATAAAATACCTAGGAATAAACCTACCTAAAGAGACAAAAGACCTTTATGCAAAAAACTGTAAGATACTGATGAAAGAAATTAAAGATGAAACAAACAGATGGAGAGATATACCATGTTCTTGTAATGGAAGGATCAACATTGTGAAAATGGCTATACTACGCAAAACAATCTACAGATTCAGTGCAATCTCTCTCAGACTACCAATGGCATTTTTTACAGAACTAGAAAAAAAATTTCACAATTTGCAGGGAAACATAAGAGACCCTGAATAGCTAAAGCAATCTTGAGAACAATGGAACTGGAGGAATCAGGCTCTCTGACTTCAGACTATACTACAAAGCTACAGTAATCAAGACAGTATACTACTGGCACAAAAAAAGAAATAAAGATCAATGGAACAGGATAAAAAGCCCAGAGATAAACCCACACACATATCGTCACTTTATCTTTGATAAAGGAGGCAAGAATATACAATGGAGATAAATCAGCCTCTTTGATTAGTGGTGCTGGAAAACTGAAGAGCTACATATAAAAGAATGAAATTAGAACACTACCTAATACCTTATGCAAAAATAAACTCAAAATCAATTAAAGACCTAAATGTAAGGCCCGACACTACAAAACTCTAAGAGGAACACATAGGCAGAACACTCTATGACATAAATCACAGCAAGATCCTTTTTGACCCTCCTCCTAGAGAAATGGAGATAAAAACAGAAATAAATGGGATCTAATGAAACTTAAAAGCTTTTGCACAGAAGGAAACCATAAACAAGATGAAAAGACAACCCACAAAATGGGAGAAAAATTTGCAAAAGAAGCAACTGAGAAACGATTAATCTCCAAAATATACAAGCAGCTCATGCAGGTCAATATGAAAAAAACAAAAAACCCAATATCAAAATGGGCAGAAGACCGAAATAGACATTTCTCCAAAGAAGTTATGCAGATTGCCAACAAAAACATGAAAGGATGCCCAACATCACTAATCATTAGAGAAATGCAAATCAGAACTACAATGAGGTATCACTTCACACCAGCCTGAATGACCATCATCAAAAAATCTAGAAACAATAAATGCTGGAGAGGGTGTGGAGAAAAGGGAACCCTCCTGCACTGTTTGTGGGAATGTAAATTGATACAGCCACTATGGAGAACAGTGTGGATGTTCCTTAAAAAGCTAAAAATAGCACTACCATAAGACCCAGCAATCCCACTACTGGGCATATAACCTGAAAAAACCAAAATGCAAAGAGTCATGAACAGCAGTGTTCATTGCAGCTGTATTTACAATAGCCAGGACATGGAAGCAACCTGTGTCCATTGACAGATAAATGGGTAAAGAAGATGTGGCACATATATACAATGGAATATTACTCAGCCATAAAAAGGAAAGAAATTGAGTTATTTGTAGTGAGGTGGCTGGACATAGAGTCTGTCACACAGAGTGAAATAGTCAGAAAGAGAAAAATAAATACCATATGCTAACACATATATATGGAATCTAAAAGGAAAAAGAAAGGTTCTGAAGAACCTAGGGGCAGGACAGGAATAAAGATGCAGTTGTAGAGAATGGACTTGAGGGCATGGGGAGGAGGAATGGTAAGCTGGGATGAAGTGATAGAGTGACATGGACTTTTATATACTACCAAGTGTAAAATAGATAGCTAGTGGAAAGCAGCTGCATAGCACAGGGATATCAGCTTGGTGCTTTGTGACCACCTACAGGGGTGGAATAGGGAGGGTGGGAGGGAGAGGCAAGAACGAGGAGATATGGGGATATATGTATGGCTGCTTCACTTTGTTATAAAACAGAAACTAAGACACCATTGTAAAGCAATTATACTCCAATATAGATGTTAAAAAAAAAAAGGATAGGTGTTACCTCTTCTCTAAATGTTTGAAAGAATTTGCCTATGAAGACATGTGGTGCTGTGCTTTTGTTTGTCGGAAGATTCTTAATCACAGTTTCAATTTCACTACTTGTGATTAGTTTGTTCATATTTTCTATTTCTTCCTGATTCAGTATTGAAAAGTTGTGCTTTTCTAAGAATTTGTCCATTTCTTCCAGGTTGCCCATTTTATTGGTTTGTAGTTGCTTGTAGTATTCTCTTATGATCCTTTGTGTTTGTTCATTGTCAGCTGTAACTTCACCTTTTTAATTTCTAACTTTATTGATTTGAGTCCTGTTCCTTTTTTTTCTTGATGAGTCTGGCTAAATGTTTATCAATTTTGTTTCTCTTCTCAAAGGACCAGCTTTTAGTTTCATTTATCTTTGCTATTGTTTTCTTCATTTCTATTTCATTTATTTCTGCTCTGATCTTTATGATTTCTTTCCTTCTACTAAATTTGGTTTTTTTTCCTTCTTTCTCTTGTTGTTTTAGGTGTAAAGTTAGGTTGTTTATTTGAGATTTTTCTTCTTTCATGATGTAGGCTTGTGTTACTATAAACTTCTCTCTTAGAACTTCTTTTGCTGCATCCCATAGGTGTGGGGTCTTGTTTTTGTTGTCATTTGTCTCAGTATTTTTTGGTTTCTTCTTTGATGTCTTCCATGATCCACTGGTTATTTAGTAGCCTATTTTTTTATCCTCCATGTGTTTGTGTTTTTATATTTTTTTCTATATTTGATTTCTAATCTCATAGAGTTGTGGTCAGAAAAAATGCTTGATATGATTTCAATTTTCTTAAATTTACTGAGGCTTGATTTGTGACCCAAGATGTGATCTACCCTGGAGAATGTTCTGTGTGCAATTGAGAAGAAAGTGTATTCTGCTGCTTTTGGATGGAATGTCTGATAAATATCAATTAAGTCTATGTGATCCAATGTGTCATTTAAGGCCTGTGTTTCCTTATTGATCTTCTCTCTGGATGATATGTCTGTTACTGTAAGTGGGGTGTTAAATCTCCTCACTATTATTGTGTTAGTGTCAATTTCTCCCTTTATGGCTGTTAATATTTGCCTTCTATATTAAAGTGCTTCTATGTTAGGTGCATATATATTTACAATTGTTCTATCTTCTTCTTAGATTGATCCCTTGATCATTATGTAGTGTCCTCTCTTGTCTCTTGTAATAGTGTTTATTTTAAAACTGCTTTGTCTGATATGAGTATTGCTACTCCAGCTTTCTTTTGATTTCCTTTTGCATGGGATATCTTTTTGCATCTCCTCACTTTCAGTCTGTTTGTCTCCATAGATCTGAAGTGGGTCCCTTGTAATCAGCATATATTGGATCTTGTTTTCGTATCCATTCAGCCAGTCTGTGTCTTTTGGTTGGAGCATTTAATCCATTTACATTTAAGTTAATTATCAATATGTATGTTTCTATTACTATTTTCTTAATTATTTTGGGTTTTTTTTTTTAGGTCTTTTTATTCTCTTGTGTTTCCCTCCTAGAGAAGTTCCTTTAGCATTTATTGTAAAGCTGGTTTGGTGTTGCTGAATTCTCCTAGCTTTTGCTTGTCTGTAAAGCTTTTGATTTTTCCATCAAACCTGAATGAAATCCTTGCTGGGTAGAGTAATCTTTGTTGTAGGTTTTTCCCTTTCATCACTTCAAATATATCCTGCCACTTCCTTCTGACCTGCAGAGTTTCTGCTGAAAAATCAGCTGACAACCTTATGGGGATTCCTTTGTATGCTATTTGTTGCTTTTCTGTTGCTTCTTTTAACATTTTTCTTTGTATTAATTTTTGTTAGTTTGATTAATATGTGTCTTGGCATGTTTCTCCTTTGGTTTATTCTGCATGGGACTCTCTGTGCTTCCTGGACTTGGTTGACTATTTCCTTTCCCATGTTAGGGAAGTTTTTTACTATAATCTCCTCAAATATTTTCTCAGACCCTTTCTCTTTCTCTTCTTCTTCTGGGACCCTTATAATTCGAATATTTGTGTTTTTAATGTTGTCCCAGAAGTCTCTGAGATTGTCCTCATTTCTTTTTATTCGTGTTTCTTTATTTTGCTCCTTGGCAGTTATTTCCTCTGTTATTTCTTCCAGCTCACTTACCTGTTCTTCTGCCTCCATTATTCTGCTATTGATTCCTTCTAGTGTGTTTTTCATTTCAGTTATTGTGTTGTTCATCACTGATTGTTTGTTCTTTAGTTCTTCTATGTCCTTGTGAAACATTTTTTGTATCTTCTTGATCCATGCCTCCATTCTCTTTCCAAGATCTTGGATCATCTTTACTACCATTACTCTGCATTATTTTTCAGTATATTGCCTATTTTCTCTTCCTTTATTTGGTCTTATGGGTTTTTACCTTGCTCCTTCATCTGTAACATATTTCTCTGTTGTCTCATTTTGTCTAACCCTCTGTGTTTATGGTCTCATTTCCACAGGCTGCAAATCGTAGTTCCTCTTGATTCTGTTGTTGTCTCCTGGTGTGTGAGGTTGGTCCAGGGGTTTGTGTAGGCTTCCTGTAGTGAGGGACTGGTATCTGCACCCTGGTCAGTGAAGCCGAGTCTTATCCCCCTCTGACGGGCAGGGCCCCTTCAGGTGGTGTGTTTTGGGGTCTGTGAGCTGTATGACTTTAAGCATCCTGTCTGCTGATGGGTGGAGCTCTGTTTCTGTCTTGCTGATGGTTTTGCATGAGGTGTCCAGCACTGGAGTCTGCAGGGAGTTGGGTGAATCCAGGTTTTGGTGTCAAGATGAATACATCTGGGAGAGCACCTGCCAACTGATATTCCCTGGGCCTGAAAATTATCTGGCAGTCCAGCATCCTGGATTGGTGCTCCCACCCTGGAAGCCCAGGCCTGACCCCTGCCTGGGGCACCAAAAACCCACAAGCCATGCTGCACAGCCAGGGAAAAAAAGAGAAAAATAAAAGGAAAAAAAACAAAGAGACAAACAAAACACAAGACAAATAGCAAAAACAAACAAACAGCAACAACCATCACCACAAAACACATGCACAAAAAATAAAGAAAACACAGAGACAAACCAAACCCAAGTCAAATGATAAAAGCAAAACCAAACAGAAACAAAGAAGCAGAAAGTAAAGAAAAAAGAGAGAGAGAAAGAGAGAGAGAGAAAACAAACAAAAGAACTCAAAAGTGAAAACAATTAATAGGGACTAAACTAACAAAAATGAAAAACACAACAAAAACAGAAAGCAAAAAGCAAATAAATACAAAACAAACACATAAAAGTGATAAAAAAGAACAAAACCAAGAAAAAACACAAACAACAATGAAGTAAAGTAAAATTAGAAAAATTTAAAATACATTAAAAAATTAGAAATTAAAAAAATAAAAACAACAACACCAACAACTGAACAAAATAAAACCAACAGAAAAGAATAATACTAATAAGAATATTTTCCTGGTGTCTCTTTTGTCAGTGTCCTTGCCCTCGCAGTGAGCCACAGCCAACCCCCACTTCCCCAGAAGGCCCTCCAATACATCTCAGTAGGTCTTGGACTCTGACCTGACCCAACTCCTGCATGTAATTGACCCCAAAGTCCACTGCTGCTAGAGCTACACCTTCTAAGTTGTGGGAACACTCGTCTATTCAGATTCTCCAGACTCAGGATTTACCAAGCTGATCATGGGGATTTAATCCGCAGCTTGTGCACCTGCATAGAGAGATTTCTGTTCCTCTTCCTTAGTTGCACAGCCCCTGGGGCTCAGCTTTGGTTTTCGCCCCACCTCTGCGTGTGTGCCACCCTCAGGCATCTGTTCCCCACCCAGGCGAGAGGAAAGTGAAACCAGCAGCTGATTGGGGCACATTTACTCAGTCTGCAGAGGGGTGTGGCAGCCACAACTGGGGATATGTGTGAAGTGCCTGCAGTGGTGGAGAGCAGCAGGCAGTTACAACAAACTGGGGTGTGCTCACTCTGGTGGGGCTCCCTCACAGTGCCCACATAGGCAGGGGATGACATGTGGGTGTGAGGTGGCCCTGACCCTTGTGCACCACCCAATGGTGCCTCATTTTCTAGGCAGACCATGCTTCCTCTAGGGGCATTTCCTGCCATGCAGCCCCTCACTCTTGTCCCCTCTGTTGTATCCGCACAGCCAACAGCAGTCCTCTCCCCAGATCCTCTCTCTTAATCCCATACTTTAGCACTTAGCCCCTACCAGCACTGGCAGATTCCCATCTTAGACAGGGCTGCTCAGGGCTGACTCCAAAGGAGGCTTTTGGATGGGTGGTGTTCAGGACCCCAGAGCCTACGTGGGAGGAGGAGGCCTTGGCTTGAGGGGTGGGCAAGTCTGCTCCTATGGGTGTCTTTCCCAGTGCCTGCAGAGGCCGATGCTTGTGGGTGGGGAAGGGGGTTGCAATGGCAGCCCCACCCTTGCGCACCACTCAACAATGACACCTTCCTTCTATGGTGTTCCAGGCTTTTTCCTCAAACTTTCCCACTTGTGGAGTTCCTTACTCCTGTCCTTTCAGGCTGTCATTTCACAGCCAACAGCTGTCCCCTTCCTGAGTCCATGCTCCAAACCCCACTTTCCAGCATCCAGCTCCTCTCCACAACAGGAGACACATGACTCAGGCTGGGGTATGTAGGGTTGTGACACAGACCATGTGCACATTTCTTACTTTGTCCTGCCTTCCACAGACCATGCACTGCATTCTCCCTAAATCCCCCAAAGGTCCCTTTCCGTCCCAGCTGATTTCCCCACCATGAAGGGGTTTTTCTGAGTGTGGGAACCTCTCCTCACCTTCAGCTTCCTGCCATGTTTGCTGGTCCCTTTTTAGATTTCTCTTTTCTTTCTTTTATCTTACCCAGTTGTGAAGGGATTTTTCTTGCCTTTTTAGGTGCCCCAAAATCTTCCACTAATGTTCAGCAGGTGCTCTGTGAATATTGTTCCATTTGTAAATGTATTCTTGATGTACTTATGAGGAGAGATGCATTCTTTGTCCTCCTATTCTGCCATCTTGACTCCTCTTCTATAGTCCTTGTTAAAGATGATTTAGTTATTCATGAATTTTCATTTTTTCAATCAAATTTTTAATGTGGTTATTAAGTTTTTCAAAACTCCATCTGGAAATTTCATTGCATTAATTTATAGATTTATTTGAGGAAAAGTGTTATATTTATAATATTAAGTCATCCCATCCAAGTGCATGGAATGTCACATATTATCCGGATCATCTTCTGTGTCCTTGATTAGAGTTTTAAATTTTTCTGCCTAAGGGACTTTTGTATTTTTAGTTATGTTAATGTCTATATAGTGGTTTCATTGCTATTATACTTACAAAATTAAATTTTATGAATTATATTTAATGCTTTAAAAGAGAGGATTATAAACTTTTAAAAACATGACATTTATCTTCAAGTATGCATTGTTGTTACAGAAAATGTTTATTTCCAAATAACAAAAATCAAAATGTCTATAGACATTATACTTTCTCTTTTTAACATTGTTTTTTTGAATTTCAAGAGATTTTCCGAATTTTGAATAAAAATTTGATCTAATAAACAAAAGGCAAATAATCTGGGAAATATTATTTTTAGATGAATTTGAAGTATTTTTTTCATTCCACAACCTTTATTTTTCATTTTTACAATCTGCATTATTTTTTCTTTATGAGTATAGGTTAAACAATATATAAGAATAAAAATAATGTAAATCCTTATAATACTTAAAACTACTCTGAGTGGTAATGTAAAGGAGCACCCAAGTCCTGAGTATGTTCCCTTCATCTCCTCTGACCTTGACTTCCAATTCATCATATATGCTCACTCAGTACAGACTTTCACACTGTTTCAATTTTAAAAGAGTACAAAATCATCAGTGACTTTGTTAGTTTTTATTACTAGAAATTAAACAGATGCTACTGACACCTTTAATTCATGAACCCATGAGAACACCTTTTCACACACCTGGGAATTTATGAGTCACCAGGTGGAAACTCCAGGCTTCCTGAAATTTACAAACCATCACCTGACTGTGGGGTCCCTGAGCCTGCCAAAGACAATCCTTTGGCCTGGGTTACACGTGGGAAATAGTTGTCCTTAATACTTGAGTTTTCCAAACTTGGTATTTTCAATTCAATTCACCAGATTCCCACAATAAGTACAATTTAGAATTTGAGTACTATGAAAAAAATATGCATTCACATTAAAAGGATATTGCAAAATGAAAGATTTATATTATTTGGCTTGTGAGATTATGAATTTTGTATTATTATTAATTATTTTAACAACAGTAATTTTTCAAAAGTCCAGAATGCAATGTAATTAATTCAATACCTATGCTATTTAATCAGTCTTGAATATTTATGTAAGACATGATGAAAGGCTCTTATCTGATAAGTAGAAGTGAACATACAGTCAAGTTTATAGTTCTAATCCTACTTTGCAAAATAAGTACTATTAAAATTTGCCAAAAAAGAACCAAAAATCTAGACACTTGTTGCTTGCCCATATTCTTCAAACAATTTTTCACAGTTATTAAACTTGTGGGTATGTTTTCTCTTCTTGGAAATGTCTGCAAGTCTCCAGGGAAACTTCACAACTAAAAAATATTATAAAGGAAAAGGGAAAACTCTCCCATTCCTTCTTCTTCCCTCCCTTCTTCTCCCCTCCCTCTACTCCCCCCTTATTCCACCCCATCTCACGCCTCCTCTTCCCAGCCTTCCCCAACCCACACTTTCATATAAAGGAAAAAAATTAATTGATCCTTGACTTTACTCCTTACTTTTTCTGGAAATCCTAAAATGAGATTAGGAAAAGTCTTTAAAATGATGGTCTCTGACAATACCAAATGCTGACAAGAATGTGGAGCAACAGAAGCTCTCATTCACTGCTGGTGGAAATGCAAAATGGTACAGCCACTTTGGAAGACAGTTTGGCAGTGTCTTACAAAACTAAGCATACTCTTACTCTACAATCCAGCAATCATGATCATTGGTATTTACCCAAAGGAGTTGAAAACGTACATCCACAGAAAAACCTGCATATGAATGTTTATAGCAGCTTTATTCTTAAGTGACAAAACTTGGAAACAACCAAGGTCACCTTCAATTAGTTATTAGATAAATAAACTGTAGTACATCCATACAATGGAATGCCATTCAATTCTGAAAATAAATGAGCTATCAAGCCACAAAAAGACCTGGAGAAAGCTTAAATGCATATAACTAAGTGAAAAAAAATGAAATGGCTACATACTTTATTATTCCAACTACATGACATTTTGGAAAAGACAAAACTATGGAGACAGTAAAAAGATCAATGGTTGCCAGAGATTTGAGAGAAGAGAGAGATGAATAATCAGAGACAGAATTTTTATGGCAGTGAAACTATTCTGTAGGATATACTCTCTAATGATGGATATATATCATCATACATTTGTCAAAATCCATAAAATGTATGAGAGTGAACCCTAATGTAAACTATGGACTTTGACTGATAATAATGTGTCAGTATAGGTTTCATTGAATGTAACAAATGCACCACTCTGGTTTGGGATGTTGATCCCCAGGCAGGTTCTGTTTAATGGGGGAGGAGGAGGAGAAGAGGAGGAAAGGGGGAATGTGAGAACTTTCTGTATTTTCTGCTAATTTTGTTGTGAACCTAAAACTGCTCTTTAAAAATGTCTATTAATTTAAAAAGGAAAAGTAACTAACCAACTTACAAAACTTTAAAGCCTAAAAAAGATATACAGAACATGGTGTGCTTGAACACATTGGCTAATACATCCTACTGACTATGGGGTCTGAGAGCAATGTAAAATATGTTTACACCAGTGATTGAGAGCAAATTAACAGGCAGTAAACACCAATTTTTAATATAATTAAAATATTATATATACATAAACCAAAACCACAAAAAAGTATTTAATGTGTTAACAAGCTATAAATAAAAAACAAAAATAAACTGAGGAAGTGAAAGAGCAAATCATGTTAAATTCAATTTGTAAAATCAATATCTATCATAGAAAAGAGGTTACAGTGATTTTGCATTTTAATGCTAATTTCCATTGGGGAGTCCTTCTGATTCTATTGATTGGGGAAAATATCAAAAAGAAATAGAAATTTTTGATGGCAAGATATGGATCCTGTTTACCTCAACTCGGGACATTTAAAAAATAAAGGTGATGAGATTTTTTCTTATAAGAAAGAGCAAAATTCATTTTCTTTATAAAACTGTTGACAGCCTTTATTTTTCATGTAGTTGCACTTGATTCAGCCACACCAAACAATGCTGCTGAACTCAACTTTTCCAACCTTCTAGAAAAAGAAGAGTGCATGCTGATTTTTGCATGCTTGAATCCATACTTGTATTCTTCATTTATATCCCCTTGGAGTATAGAGGAAACTTTTCTATTTCTCTGGGAAAAGAAAAATCCATTATGTATTTTGTAAGCCATTGTCATCAAATAGAATTGTGAGGCAGCAAACTGTACTAAATGTATATGGGGACAAAAGAGAGACAAATAAAAAGATAAAATTAATTAAAGAAATTCTAAAGAAAAATGTGGAACATAAAAGCAATCAATGTGACTTAAACAAGCATTTTATTCAAGGCTTAAAAAAAAAAGAAAACCCCTTGACTGGCAAAGTTAGACAAAAAAGTGTCCTCTGGCACTAAATGATAAAAGAAACAATTGTCATTTGCTTTTGGAATTTATAGAACTTTTAAGATTTTGATCCAATACAAGTCAGTTCTTTGAAATTAACAAGGGCTTACTGAGGCCACAGAAGAGTCTTACTACATTTAAAGGAGAGGCATAAACAACTTTATTCACTCTGCAAGTGATTTCTTGAGCATCTTATATGTATCAGGCCCTTGGGATTTATCAGTGAACACCTTCCCCCCATAAAATTCCCTGTCATTGTAGAGGTTATGTTCTACTTGGAGGAAGGCAGAAAATGAACCCTAAGCATAACAAATAATTATATGTTAGAAATTGAAAATGCTATAGGAAAAACAGAGTAGACATAGGATGACCGAGATACAGGTATTGGGATGAGGGAAAAGTGGGTTGAAACTTACATAAATGTGTCCAGTGCAGACCCCCTTGGGAATGGGACATTTGTAACTTTTTTCTTTAATTTATTTAATTTATGGCTGCATTGGGACTTTGTTGTTGTGCGCGGGTTTTCTCTAGTTGCTGCAAGCGGCATCTACTCTTCATTGCAGTGCGTGGGCTTCTCATTGCGGTGGCTTCTCTTGTTGTGGAGCATGGGCTCTAGGCACACAGGCTTCGGCAGTTGTGGTGCTCAGGCTCAGTAGCTGTGGCTCGCAGGCTTTAGAGAGTAAGCTCAGTCGTTGTGGTGCATGGGCTTAGCTACTCCATGGCATATGAGATATTCCCGGACCAGGGTTCAAACCCGTGTCCCCTGCATTGGCAGGCAGATTCTTAACCACTGCACCAGAAAAGGGGACATTTGAACACAGATCTGAATCAGGGAGGAAAGAAGTTCCTTGTAAACAGCCAGTGCAAGGATCCGAGGTTAGAGCATGCCTGATGTGTACTGAGAGGGTCCCAGTTCAGAAAGACTACAGTTTTGGGGAAGGCTAGACATACACCCTGAATATAAGAGATCAACCAGTAACTAAATACTAAACAAAAATGATCAAGTTTCAAAACCAATGAAATAGAGTAAATCTCAGAGGATTTCTGAAAGCACTGAGGAAGAGGTGAGAGTTTAAATGGATCTTGAAATATTTCTGATGTTTTTCTTCCCGTGGGAGTGAAGTTGATGATCATAAACACTTATAAAATTTACAAAGATGAGAGAACCCATCCCACTAAATGCTTAAAAACAAAAATGTTAAGTTATTTTCAAGTCTTTTGCATTCTAAAATGATTCAGCCCTCTTCCATGCAACTTCCTTTATGATTGGCCCAGCCATCTCTTCTGGAAAGTGAATCTAGTTTATTGCTCCTTTCTCACTCTTCCTCTATGTGTTTTAATCCACTGAATCTGGCTTAGCTCCCACAGTTTGACAAAAACTGTTTTTGTCTTGCTTGCATATCCAGTGTACACATTTCATTACTTTATTTATCTTGCTTACTTATTGTAAATATTAGCTACTATTAAACATAGCCACCTTGCAATTTTATTGTCCTTTGGTCTGTCTCTTGCTTCTCTCTTCCTACCATTTTGTTCTATCTTCCTCCATCAGTTCCATAAATACTGAGCTGTGTTCTCAGCTCTCAGTGTTCTCCAGTACTCACTGTCTCCAATATCTCTTCTCTTCTTTCTTAAAACCACGAAAATCAGGGTTTCACTCTACTATTTCACCTAACTTACTAGGTAACTAGTAGTTCCCAGTTTCCCCCTATAAGCTGAGTTTGCTCCAGTTGTCACAACAATAATAATAGTGTCCTTTTCATTTTCACATTTTTATCCCTATTTAGGAAATACAACATATGGTCTCCTGATCTATGTCTCCCACTGGAAAATCCCGTGGTCATTTCTCAGTATTTCAGTCCTCATACTGTGTTTCAAACTCCCTAAAGCACCACAGCAAACTCGCAAGACCCCAAAGGATATTTTAAAATTTCAAGGGAATGGACTTGAGGACACGGGGAGGGGGAAGGGTAAGCTAAGACAAAGTGAGAGAGTGACTTTGACATATATACACTACTAATGTTAAATAGATCGCTAGTGGGAAGAAGTTGCATAGCACAGGGAGATCAGCTCGGTGCTTTGTGGCCACCTAGAGGGGTGGGATAGGGAGGGTGGGAAGGAGATTCAAAGCAAGAGGGAGAGGGTATGGGGATATATGTATACATATAGCTGATTCACTTTGTTATACAGCAGAAACTAACACAACATTGTAAAGCAATTATACTCCAATAAAGATGTTTAAAAAAATTTTTTTAATAAAATTTCAAGGGAAACACATCGTCAAATAAAGCAAAAAGTGCATATTTAAGTTAGTTCACAGTTTCAGTGTGAGACTGCACTTCTTTCCTTCCAATGATGTCATATCTTTGCAAAGCTGGGTTTTTGGTGTCTGTTGAGATAAAAAGTAAAGACTTTGCTAAAATCAGAGTGAACCAGTTCATGAGTGCGGTAGTTCCCAAAGACATTCCAAGATTTACAAGCTGTGCAATGCCCAACTGGTACACATATCTGATTAGAAAGTAATTGTGGTTATTTGATAATGAAATTAAATGCTAGCTTTTTCTTTCATTTTAATTTGTGTGTGTTAGGTTTTCAATCACTTCTAAGCTAAAAGAACATAAATATTTATTAAGCAGTTTGGGCAAGACCACTTAATAAACAAAACTGTTACGTATTTCTTTTGGCCTAGGATATCCATAAAAGTGCACTGAGACACTAAGGATGGCATGAACCAAGAAAGTCTGGGAGCCTCTGTTTCAGTTCTTGTCATAACTGACCTACAGCAGTACTTGCACGGTTGATCACATCCTCTTCCATTTTTTTTTAACATCTTTATTGGAGTATAATTGCTTTTTTATTGAAGTATAGTTGACATACAATATTATGTTAGTTTCAGGTATACAACATAGTGGTTCGACATTTAAATACATTACAAAAATATCACCATGATAAGTCTAGTAACCATACATCCTTATGCAAATTTATTACAGTATTGTCGACCATATCCTTATACTGTATACTACATCCCTGTGACATTTTTTTTTTTTCTGGAAGTTTGTACCTCTTAATCCCCTTTGCCTATTTTGCCCAACAACCCCCATGTCCTGCCAACCACTAGTTTGTTTTCTGTATCTATGAGTCTGTTTCTATTTTGTTATGTTTATTTATTTTGTTTTCTAAATTCCACTTGTAAATAAGATCAGATGGCACTTGTCTTTCTCTGGTTTGATTTATTTCACTTAGTATAATGTCTGTATATCTATCCATGTTGTCACAAATGGCAAGATTTTATTCTCTTTTATGGCTAAGTAATATCCCAGTGTATACCTATAGTACATCATTTTTTTAATCGAAGTATATTTGATTCAGAATTGTGTTAGTTTCAGGTGTACAGCAAAGTCATTCAGTTATATATTTTTCATATTATATTTCATGATAGGCTATTACAAGATATTGAATATCATCCCCTGTTCTATACAGTAAACTCTTGTTGTTTATATCTTGTTTATCCATTCACCTATTGATTGACACCTAGGTGACTTCGATACCTTGGCTATTATAAATAATGCTAGAATGAACACAGAGGTGCATTTGAAAAGAATGTTTTCTTATTGATTTTCTGTCTAGATATAACCATTGATTTAAGCGGGATGTGAAGTCTCCTAAAATTTTTGTACCACTGTCAATTTATGTATTAAGTGCCTATATGTTGGGTGCATATATATTTACAAGTGTTATATCTTCTTATTGGATTGATCCCTTTATCATTATGTAATGTCTTACTTTGGGTCTTGTTACAGTCTTTGTTTTAAAATCTATTTTGTCTGATAAAAGTATTGCTACTTCAGCTTTCTTTTCATTTCCTTTGGCATGAAATATCTATTCTATCCCTTAATTTCAGTCTGTGTATATATTTAGATCTGAATCAAGTCTTGTAGACAGCATATAGTTTGGTCTTGTTATTTTACTCATGCATTCACCCTAGGTATTTTCTTAGTTGAAGTATAGTTGATGTACAATATTATATGTTATAGGTATATAATATAGTGATTCACAATTTTTAAAGGTTATACTCCACTTATAGTTATTTTAAACTATTGGCTATATTCCCTGTATTGTACAATATATCCTTGTAGCTTATTTTATACTTAATAGTTTCTACCTTTTAATGCCCTACCCCATATTGCCCCTTCCCCCTTCCCTCTCTCCACTAGTAACCACTAGTTTGTTCTCTATATCTGTGTATCTACTTCTTTTTTGTTTTATTCACTAGTTTGTTTTATTTCTTAGATTACACATATATGTTATATCATACAGTATTTGTCTTTCTCTGTCTGGATTATTTCACTCAGTATAATACTTTCCAAGTCCAATTTGTTTTTGCAAATGGCAAAATTGTGTTCTTTTTTATGGCTGAGTAGTATTCCATTATATATATCCCATTGTATGTATGTATACATATAGCACATTTCTTTACCCATTCATCTGTTGAGGACACTTAGGTTGCTTCCATATCTTGGCATTTGTACATAGTGCTGCTATGAATATTGGGGTGCATGTATCTTTTCAAATGAGGTGTTTTTTGTTTTTGATTTTTTTTTCTGATATATACCAAGGGTAGAAATTCTGGGTAATATGTTCCTATTTTTGCTTTTGGAGAAACTTCCATACTATTTTCCACAGTGGCTGCACCACTTTGCATTCCCACCAACAGTGTATGAGGATTCCCTTTTACCACATTCTCGCCAATATTTGTTATTTGTTTTCTTTCTGATGACAGATATTCTGACAGATGTAAGGTGATATCTCATTGTAGTTTTTTTTTTTAATTAATTTATTTTTGCTGTGTTGGATCTTCGTTTCTGTGCGAGAGCTTTCTCTAGTTGTGGCAAGGGGGGGCCACTCTTCATTGTGGTGCATGGGCCTCTCACTATCGTGGCCTCTCTTGTTGCAGACCACAGTCTCCAGATGCGCAGGCTCAGTAGTTGTGGCTCATGGGCCCAGTTGCTCCACGGCATGTGGGATCCTCCCAGACCAGGGCTCAAACCCATGTCCCCTGCATTAGCAGGCAGATTCTCAACCAATGTGCCACCAGGGAAGCCCTCATTGTAGTTTTGACTTGCATTTCCGTCATGATTAACAATGTTGGGCATCTATTCATGTGTACATTGGCCACTTGCATTTCCTCTTTGGAAAAATGTATCTTCAGTTTTTCTGCCCATTTTTAAATTGGGTTGTTTGTTTTTCTGATGATGAGTTGTATGTGTTGTTATATGTATGTTGGATATAAACTCCTTATCAGTCATATCATTTAAAAATATTTTCTCCCAGTCCATAGATTGTCTTTTTGTTTTGTCTACGGTTACCTTTGCTGTGCAAAGGCTTTTATGTTTAATTTGGTTCCATTTGTTTATTTTTGTTTTTATTTCCTTTGTTTTAGGAGATGGATCCAAAAAATATTGCTGTGATTTATGTCAAAGAGTGTACTGCCTGTATTTTCCTCTAGGAATTTTATGGTATCTGGTCTTATATTCAGATCTTTAATCCATTTTGAATTTATTTTTTTATACTGTGTTAGAAAATGTTCTGATTTCATTCTTTTCCACGTACCTGTCCAGTTTTTCCAGCACCACTTATTGAAGAGACAGTCTTTTCTCCATTGTATATTCTTGCTTCCTTTGTCATAGATCAATTGATCGTAAGCACATGGGTTTATTTCTGGCTCTATTCTGTTCCATTCATCTATTTGTCTGTTTTTGATACTGTATTTCATACTGTTTTGATTACTGTAGCTTTGTAGTATAGTCTGAAGGCAGGGAACCTGATTCCTCTAGCTCCATTTTTCTTTTGCAAGATTGCTTTGGCTATCTGTGATCTTTTGTGCTTCCATAAAAATTTTTAAATTTTTTGTTCTAACTCTGTGAAAAATGCCATTGGTAATTTGGTAAGCATTGCATTGAATCTGTATATTGCCTTGGGTAGTATGGTCATTTTAACAATATTAATTCATCTAATGCTAGAACACGGTACATCTTTCCATTTGTTTGTGTTGTCTTCAATTTTTTTTTCATCAGTGTCTTATAGTTTTCTGAGTACAGGTCTTTTACCTCCCTAGGTAGATTTATTTGCAGGTATTTTGTTCTTCTGGATGCAATTTTAAATGGGATTGTTTCTTTAATTTCTCTTTCTGGTCTTTCATTGTTAGTGTATAGAAATGCAACAGACTCAAAAGAATATTAATTTTGTATCCTGCAACTTTACTGGATTCATTGATAAGTTCTAGTAGTTTTCTGGTTCTGTCTTTAGGATTTTCTATGTATAGTATCACGCCATCTGCAAACAGTGATAGTTTTACTTTTCTTCCAATTTTGATTTCATTTATTTCTTTTTCTTGTCTGATTGCTGTGGCTAAAATTTCCAGTTATTTTGAGTAAAAGTGGTGAGAGTGAGCATCCTTGTCTTTTTCTTGATCTTAGAGGAACTAGTTTCAGCTTTTCATCATTCATTATGATGTTAGCTTTGGTTTTGCCCTTTGTATGGCCTTTTTTATGTTGAGGTATGTTTCCTCTATTCATACTTTCTGAAGAGGTTTTTTTTTATCATAAATGGATGTTGAATTTTATCATAAGCTTTTTCTACATCTATTGATATGACTGTTAGATTTTTATTCTTCAATTTGTTAGTGTGATATATCACACAGACTGATTTGTGGATATTGAAAAATCCTCAAATCCCTGGAATAATTCCCACTTCATCATGGTGTAACATCATTTTTATGTATTGTTGGATTTGGTTTGCTAATATTTTGTTGAGAATTTTTGCATCTATATTCATCTGTGATATTGACCTGTAATTTTCTTTTTTAATGATATCTTTATCTGGCTTTGGTGTCAGGATGATGCTGACCTCATAGAATGAGGTTGGAAGTGTTCCTTCCATGCAATTTTTTGCAATAATTTAAGAAATATAGCTCTTATCTCCTCTCTAAATGTTTGGTAGAATTTGCCTGTGAAGCCATCTGGTCCTGGACTTTTGTTTGTTGGGAGTTTTAAATTAGTGATTCAATTTTATTACTGATAATTGGTCTGTTAACATGAACAGTCCAATTACCAGTAATGAATCAGATTCCTGGTTCAGTCTCAGGAGGTTGTACATTTCTAAGAATTTCTCCATTTCCTCTAGGTTGTCCATTTTATTGACAGAGTTTTTCATAGTAGTCTCTTATGATCCTTTGTGTTTCTTTGTTGTCAGTTAACTTCTTTTTCATTTCTGATTTTATTGATTTGGACCCTCTCCCTTTTTCTTCTTGATTAGTCAGCTAAAGGTTTATCAATTTGATTTATCTTTTCAAAGAATCTTCTTTTAGTTCCACTGATCTTTTCTATTATTTTTTAGTCTCTATTTCATTTATTTCTGCTCTGATCTTTATAATTTCTTTCCTCATCATAACTTTGGTTTTGTGTGTTCTTCTTTTTCTAGTTGCTTTAGATGTAATGTTAGGTTGTTTATTTGAGATTATTCTTGTTTCCTGAGGTCAGTTTGTATCACTATAAACTTTCCTCTTAGAACTGCTTTTGCTATGTCTCGTAAGTTTTGGGTGTAATGTTTTCATTTTCATGTCTCTAGGTATTATTTGATTTCCTCTTTGATTTTTTCAGTGAATCATTTGTTGTTTAGTTGCATATTGCTTAACTTGTTTTTATGTTTTTGCATTTTTTTCTTGTAGTTGTTTTATTTATTTATGTTTTTGTCTTATAGCGCTATGTTCAGAAAAGATGTTTGATATGATTTCAATTTTCTTAAATTCACTGAGGCTTGCATTATGGCCTAGCATGTGATCTACCCTGGAGAATTTCCCATGTGCACATGAAAAAGAATATGTATTCTGCTGCTTTCCAAAGGAATGCTCTCTCTATATATCAATTAGCTCTATCTATTCTAATGTGCCATTTAAGGTGTTTCCTTACTGATATTTTATCTGGATGATTGGTCCAGTGATGTAAGTGGGGTGTTAAAGTCTCCTACTGTTATTGTGCTACTGTTGATTTCTCTTTTTATGTCTGTTAATATGTGCCTTATATATTTAGGTACTCATATATTGGGTGCATATATATTTACAATATTATATCTTCTTCTTGGATTGATCCCTTGATCATTATGTAGTGGCCTTCTTTGTCTCTTGTAACAGTCTTTATTTTAAAGTATATTTTTTCTGATATAAGTATTGCTACTCCAATTTTCTTTTGCCTTCCATTTGTGTGGAATACATGTCCATCCACTCACTTTCAGAGTGTGTCTCTAGATCTGAAGTGAGTCTTTTGTTGGCAGAATATATATGGATCTTGTTTTTGTATCCATTCCACCACTCTACATCTTTTGACTAGCACATTTACTCCACTTACATTTAAAGTAATTATTGATATGTATGTTCTTATTGCCATTTTGTTAATTGTTTTGTGTTGTTTTTATAGGTCTTTTTCCCCCTTTCTTCTTTTGTCCCCTTCTCTTGTGATTTGATTACTGTCTTCAGTGTTATGTTTGGAGTCCTTTGTTTGTGTGTGTGTGTGCATGCATGTGTGTCTATTATGGATGTTTGGTTTGTGGTTTCCATGAGGTTTTTATATAGCTATCTATATATATACATGATTGTTTTAAGTTGCTGATATCTTCATTTTGAATGCATTTTAAAACCCTGCATTTGTACTCTTCTTCCCTCATGATTATTGTTTTTTATATCATATTTTACATTTCATTGTTTGGGGTATCCCATAACTGTTTATTGTGGATCTAGATAATTTTACTATTTTTGTCTTTTAAGCTGTCGATTAGCTTTGTGCATGGATGACTTCCTACCTTTACTGTATGTTTGTCTTTACCAATGAACTTTTTCATTTTGTAATTTTCTTGTTTCTTTTTCACCTAGAGAAGTTCCTTTTACATTTGCTGTAGACTGGCTTGGTGGTGCTGAACTCTTTTAGCTTTTGTTTCTCTGTAAACCTTTTGATCTCCCCATTAAATCTGAACAAGAGCCTTGCTGGATAAAGTATTCTTGGTTGTAGGTTTTCCCTTTTCATCACTTTAAATATATCATGCTAATCCCTCCTGCCTGCAGAGTTTCTGTTGAAAAATCAGCTGATAGCCTTATGGGATTTCCCTTGTATTTTGTTTTTGGTTTGTTTTTTGCTTTTAATATTCTCTTTTTATCTCTAATTTTTTTTTCATTTTAAATACAATGTGCCTTGGTGTGTTCCTCTTTGAGTTCATCCTGTATGGGACTCTCTGCACTTCTTGGATTTGGGTGACACTTTCCTTTCCAAGTTTAGGGAATTATTCAGCTATTATGTCTTCAAGTATTTTCTCAGCTTTTTCTTTGCTCCTTCTGGGACCCCTATAAATGTGAATATTAGTGTTCTTGATGTTGTCTTAAACTGTCCCCATTTTTTTTCATTCTTTTTTCTGTTTAGCATCAGTGATTTCCACTACTCTGTCTTCCAGCTCTCTGATCTGTCCCTCTGTATCTTTTACTCTACTGTTAATTCCTTCTAGTGTATTTTTCATTGCAGTTTTTATTCTTCATCTCTGATTGGTTGTTCTTTATATTTTCTAACCCTGTTAAAAACCTTTAACTTCTCATTCTGTGCATTCATTTTTCTCCTAAATTCTTTGATCGTCTTTATGATAATTATGCTGAAATCTTTCTCAGGTAGATTGCCTCTCTCCACTTCACTTAGTTCTTCTTCTGGTGTCTTATCTTATTCCTTCTTCTTGGATATGTTCTGCTTCCTCTTCTTGCCTAAGTTGCTGTTTATATTTTTATATATCTGGTAGGTTAGTTATGTTTCCCAAACATGAAGAATTGGTCTTCTGAAGGACACATCTTAATTGTCGCAGCAGCACACTTCCCTCACATCACCCAAACTATATGCTCTAGGGGTTCCCCCTATAAATGCTGCATGGGTCCTTCTGTTGTGTTGGGCTATGTTGGTGGTCTGGTAGCCTTTTTTGGTCCCTGGTCTGACCCTGCCTTGTGTGGAGGCTGACAGCTGCTGGTCGATGGGGCCCAATCATGAGGCAACTGACTCCAGTACTACAAGGAGCTTCAGGGCTAGTGCTGGCTCACTGGAGGGCTGGGTCAGAAGATTCCATGGAAATTGCCCATCCACTTATGGGAAAAGCCATATCTTGGGGCTAGTGCTGGACTATTAGCAGGCAGAGCCAGTTCTGGAGGGATCTCAGAGTTACAGTCTGATCACTGGTGGGAGATGGCTGGTTCCTGACACAGTTGGATATAGGGTTCAGGGTGTCCCAAAGCTTGTTTCAGCCTGAAAGTGGGCAGGGCTGGGGCTCAACTAGTCCCAAGGCAGGGTCTGGCCTGTTGTGGGCAGTCTGGGTCCATGGACTGCAGAATTGTGGTTCTCTTGCATCTGAATTCTGTCTCCTGGTGGGTAAGGTGGGTAAGGTTGGTCCAGAGGCTAGAGAAGACTTCCTGGAAGGCAGGGCCAGTGCCTGTCCACTGGTAGGTAGAGCTGGTCCTGGCCTTCTGGTATGTAGTGTTGTGTCTAGGGGCATGTGCAGAGGTGACTGTGGTCTCAGGAAGTATTTAGGCAACCTTTCTTCTAGTGGGTGGTCCTATGCGCCCCCACCCCCCACATTTAGTTTCTTGGCTTGAGGCATCCCAGCACTGTGGCCTACAGGCTTTTATGTGGGGCCAGGCCTTAGCCCTTGAGCTAGAAGGAGGGTTCCACCATGGCACCCACCAGCACCAGTGTCCGTGCAGTAGAAGGAGTTCTCAAGAATGGTTGCTACTACAGTCTATGTCCCCAGACTGAGATTCAGCCACACACTGCCTATCCAAGAGACTCCCTAAAACTAGCAGGTAAGTCTGGCTCAGGCTTCTATTAAATTATTACTTTTGCCCTGGGTCCTGGAGAGTGTAAGATTATGTGTGTGCCCTTTAAGAATGAAGTCTATTTCTCTCAGTCCTATGGACTCCTGAAATTAATCCCCACTAACTTTCAAAGCCAAATGCTCTCAGGGCTCATTTTCCAATTGCAGGACACCGCCCCCCCCCACCCTCAGCTGGGGAGCTTGAAGGGATGCTCAGAACTCTCACTCCTATGGGAGAATGTCTGCAATATAATTATTCTCCATTATGTGGGTCACTCACCCAGTGGTATGGGACTTGATTATATCACAAAACCACTCCTCCTACCCATCTTGTTTTGGTTCCTTCTTTATGTCTGAAGTTGTAGAAGATATTTCCTGATAGGTTCTGGTCTTTTTCATTGATGGTCATTCTGCAAATAGTTGTGGTTTTGGTGTGCTTGTAAGAGGAATTGAGCTCAGGGTCTTTTTACTCCACTATTTTGACTGATCTTCATCTTTCTCAGTCACAAAATCACAAAACCAAGTGAGGATCAGGATCTGAGCCTGAGGAATTTAGCTCCAGAGCCCATGACAGAACTGTATATGGAGGTTTCCAGTAAACTTTCTGCAATGGTGTCCCAGCTAAATAAGTGTAATAGGAAAACTCTCCACCTTACAGTTCTGTATGTCAGTTGCCCAACACAGGTTTAATTAGCCTAAAATCAAGATGTTGACAAGGCTTCATTTCTTTCTAGAGGCTGTAGGGAAGAATTTGTTTCCTTGCCTTTTACAGCTTCTGGAGACTGCTGGCATTCTTTTTCTCAAAGACCCTCTCTTCCATTTTCAAGTCCAACATCAGGTTGAGTCCCTTTCACATCCTATCACCCTCCACCCTATATCTTTTGATTTGAGCATTTAGTCCATTTACATTTAAGGTAATTATTGATAGACATGTACTTAGTCTTTTTATTAATTGTTTTGGGGTTGTTTTTGTAGTTCTTCTCTGTTCCTTTCTTCATCTCTTTTTCTCTTACCTTGTGACCTGAACGCTATCTCTAGTGTGATATTTAGATTTCTTTCTCTTTAATTTTTGTGTATCTATTATGGGTTTTTGGTTTGTGGTTACCATGAAGTTCATATAGAACAACTTATGTATGTAGGCATTTATTTTAGGTTGATAATCTCTTAATTTAGAATGCATTTTAAAAGCCTTACATTTTTACTCACCCTCACACATTTTATGTGTTCACCATCATGTATGGTCAGGCCACTCAAGATGGCTGTTTTCTTACTTTCTGTACATCCCCTGCTCAACCAGTGCCTGTTTCACCTATATCCTACTCACACGACTGACCTTCCTACATACTTGCCCCCACTCCTTATCAAAGGGGCAGTGAGTGGTGTGCCACTCTGCTAGTTTCCCTGGTAACCAAGGAGCCAACTTGATGTCAATTCTCCTCGGGAGTATAGACTGCCACCATGTCCTGCCTCACTGTCCACAGCACATGGTGGGGAGTCACTCCAGGACTTTGCTTTAAATGTGTAAGTTCCCCTCCATTAAGTCATTGATTTCTCTGTTGCTGACTCTGAGCTCTTTCTTCATCTTAAAGTTGGGTTTGTACAGGCCTTGTAGGCCTGCAGGGTGCAGCCCAGCACATCATATTTTACATCTTTTTATTTCATGTATCTTTTAACTACTTATTTTAGATATATGATGATTTTACTACTTTTGCCTTTTAACCTTGCTACTAACTTTATAAGTGGTTGATCCATTACCTTTACTATATGTTTGCCTTTATCCAAAATATTTTCTTTTGTAATTTTCTTATCTCTAGTTTTGGTCTTTTCTTTTCCACTTAGAGAATTCCCTTCAACATTTCTTGTAAGGCTGGTTTAGTGATGACGAATTCTTTAGACTTTTGTTTGTCTGTGAAACACTTCATCTCTCCTTCAATTCTGAATTATAGTTAACCTTTTTGGGAAGAAGATTTCTGGTTGTAGTTTTTTTCCTTTCAGCACTTTATTTTATTTTTTGCGGTACATGGGCCTCTCACTGTTGTGGCCTCTCCCGTTGCGGAGCACAGGCTCCAGACGCACAGGCCCAGCGGCCATGGCTCACAGGCCCAGCTGCTCCGTGGCATGTGGGATCTTCCCGGACCGGGGCACGAACCCATGTCCCCTGCATCGGCAGGCGGACTCTCAACCACTGCGTCACCAGGGAAGCCCTCCTTTCAGCACTTTAAATATACGATGCCACTCCCTTAAGACCTGCAAAATTTCTGCTGAAAAGTCAGCTAATAGTCTGATGGAAGTTTCCTTATACAGAACTACTTGCTTTTGTCTTGCTGCTTTTAAGATTCTCTCTTTATGTCTAATTTTCGACATTTTAACTATAATGTGTCTTGGTGTGGACCTGTTTCAATTCATCTTTCTGGGCACTCTCTGTGCTTCCTAGACCTGCAGGTTTGTTTCCTTCTCCAGGTTAGGGAAATTTTCAGCTATTGTTTCTTCAAATTATTTATCTGCCACTTTCTCTCTCTGTTCTCTTTCTGGGACCCCTATAATGTGAATGTTAGTATGCTTGATGTTCTCCCAGAAGTCCCTTAAGCTATCCTCATTTTTAAAAATTCCTTTTTCTTTTATTCTGTTCAGCTTGTGTGATTTATACTATGCTGTCTTCCAGTTTACTATGTATCATTTCTATGTATCATCTAATCTACTTTTGATTTCTTCTTTTGTATTTTTTATTTCAGTTATTATATTCTTCAGCTTTGCTTGTTTATTCTTAATATTTTTTAACTCTTTGTTAAGCTCTTTATTAAGTATTCATCCATTCTTCAATCAAGTTAGTTGAGCATCTTTTTGATTATTACCTTGAACTTTTTATTGGGTAGTTAATTATTTTCCTGAGGTTTTTGTCTTTCTCCTTCATTTGGAACATATTTCTCTGTGTTCTCATTTTGCTTAATTCTGTTTGTTTATGTTAAGTAGGGCCTTAATCATCTCCTGATCTTGGAGAAGTGGCCTTATATAAGAAATGTCCTATGGGGTCCAGCAGCATACTCCCTCCTGACCACCAGAGCTATATGCTCCTGTTGTCTCCCCTGTATGGGCTGCATGCACATTTCTTTTGACATGACTGACTACTGAAGGTGTGTTAGTAGGCAGAGCTGGCCCCCAGTGGGCTGGCTGTGAGTCCCTGCCTTGTGCATTTGCTGGGTGCACTCTTTGGCATCACAGGGCCCCACTGTAGCTAGCTCTTTGTCCCAGTGTCATGCTATTGCTGCAGGCATGTTGGTGGGCAGGTTAGGTAGTCCTCCAGCATGGCTGGTTTCAAGGCCTGCTGGTGTCTGACTACTTCAAGGGTGTTAGTGGGTGGGGCATGCCTCTGACTTGGGTTCATACTACCTTACCAGTACTGGCTGCCCTTATCTCTCAGTAAAAGTCCTGTTAGTCCTCCCATGATCAACCCATAATCTATGGAGCATCCTTGTTTTTCCCAAGATGGATTAAATGTTTATTTTTTGTACAAGGCACTTTGTACTTGCTCTATTAGAGACATTATTGAATTGTAATTGCTTGTTTGCATATCTTCCTCCCACTGACTTCTTCCAGTGACTTGAGTCCTGGACTCACGTGTTATCGATCTTTGTATTGCCAGTGCCTATTACAGAGCTAGGCCTCAATAAATGTTTATTCAATGACTGAATTAATGAATTGGGTCAGTGAAGTTCACTCTCAAATTTTTCTCCTCTGACAATTATTCTTCCAACAAATCAATAAGTTCTTTATTCTTTCTGCCTTATTAAGAATGGAAAGTAAGTAGTGTTAAGTATAGTTTCCAGTGTTTTTACTTTTTTAAAAATGTAATAAGAATTATCTAAAAAATCAAAACTTTATATTTTCTCAAGACAGCTCAGTGAGTTTTCAAATGGTCACTCATACCAATTAAAAGACTAACCTATGATAATGTGAAACACAGTCATAAAATTTATAAATGTTGACATTCTCAGGTTAAAAATAAATTGAATATATTTCTGAAAATGCATTGGCTTAATATTTTTAAATCAATTTTTGAATGTCCTAAGCATATAATGTTAACCATGCATCACTGATTTTCAACTTAATATACTACATTAAAGAAGTTATAAAAATTTGAGCTTCAGAGTGTTTACACATTCAAGCATAAATTGAATGAATTATGGAACATTTACTTAAAGTTTAAAAGTTGTAAGAAGGATAAAAGTGGTTAACCTGTAAGTAAGAATTCTAAAAAATTAGAAAGATTAAAGAAACATTTTAGGAGAGATTAAATAGACTACCAGACTAAGAGACCCCCAGACTAAACCAATAAAGTACAAATAGAAAAAGAAAAATGATTGCAAATGACAACAACAAAGCACTGTATGTAGTACATATAAAATAAACACATCAAATTAAAATCAAGAAATAAACTAACCTAATAATATATGTAAACATATAGGAAATGTGCAGAACTAGTGTGTGAGTACTGCAATGAATTGTCACACATTCCCATCACCATATAGTAAACTGTCACACATTCTCATCACCATAATCATACAATTTCAAATGTGTTTTTCATATTAGAAGAAAACTAATTCTTATATATTATTATTTTTATATATTAAGTCACAAGGACAGACTCTGACCAATACTTTTGTACTGGTCAGGGTAAACTTATAAAAACAAGACAAAACAAAACAACCACAACCAAATCTCTGTAGCTTAAGAAATAAAAGTTTATTTCTCTCTCACACATCACAGTTCAATGCAGGTCATACATACACTGGAGTGTTTGACATATAATAGGCAATGAATATGTGTTAAAAGATAAAATAAATAAATAGAAGGAAAGGAAAAAGAAGTAAAGGAAGGAAAGAAGGAAGGAAGGAAGGAAAAAATGTTCTGTTTGACCTTGCTTAAACTATTTAATCTGTCCTAGCCTCAGTTCTCCCATCTGTTACATGGGACAATAGTGACCTATATCACCTGGTGGTTACAATGATTAAAGTGTAATAATATAGATATTATTATGTATAACATAATATAACAATGTATAACATAATAACCTACTATTTTATGTAAGAATTGATTCCTATCGTCAGGATAAGCTTGAGGCACAACTCAAATTTTCCTTAGCTATCCACCTTCCTATTTTCTCTCTTACTCCCATTTTTCTCTCATTTTCCTCAGATGCTAATGGTACACATGCAGAGTTCCATTAAATCTACTTTCAGTTTGCTTCCAATCAGGAAGACATTTGCATCAGCTGATACTTCATTCCTCAAAAAGTGAAGAAAAATTCAACCAAATAGAATGGAGACAGCAATTGAACTTGCCCTTGATAGAAAAATATCAACAGCTAGAAAATGGGGGTAGGGTGGATTTCCAAATTGAATCATCAACTGCTGAGAGAATGGACAATTGTAGATGTTTTAGTCCGTTAGATCTGTCATACCAAAACACCATAGACTGGTTAGCTTAAACAATAAACATCTATTTCTCACAGTTCTGGAGGCTGGGAAGCCCCTGATCAAGGGGCCAGCAGATTCAGTGTCCAGTGAGGGACTGCTTCGTATTCATAGATGGCCATCTTCTCACTCTGTCCTCATGTGGTGGAAGAGGCATGGAGCTCCCTAGGGTCTCTTTTATAAGGGCACTCATGAGGGCTACACCCATATGACAATCACTTCCCAAAGGCCCCACATACAAATACCATAAAACTGAGGGTTAGGATTAAATGTGTGAATTTTGAGGAGACAAAAACATTCAGGCTATGGCAATGGAAAAAGAGAGTATGTATAGTGAGTGAGGGAAATTAGGTGAGAGAAAGATGGAGGTCAAATTACTATTAACAAAAATACTTAATAAGAAATTCATGTGTTTGATAACATTAACATTATTCTATAAATGTATCTTACTGATATTGTCTTATTGATGTTGCTGATTATAGGAGATACCTGGCAATAGGTACTGCCAGAGTACCAAATTAGAATGAGTACTGGATTAAGCACTGGAATGAGTTCTGAATTCTAGCTCTGTTACTAACTTACTTGTGTAATTTTCAGTACTCACTTAGTCTTCATTTCTCACATATGTAAGGTTGTCTTGGATAAGTTTTTGTTACTTTTTCAACTATGTAATTTTATGAAAGAGAAACTTCATTATGATCATAGGACAGAACTAGTCTTTAGGAAACTTGCATTGGACAAGGACTAATTCAGAATAACATGGAGTGAGCACCTTTAGCAACTTTATCTGACATTCCAAAACTGAGTTTAGCTGACATAATAGGAAAAGGCCTGTCTTAGTCAGCTTGGTCTGGTCAGTTATAATATATTACTGTAGACTGGGTAGCTTAACAAATATTTATTTCTTACAATTCTGGAGCCTGGGAAGCCCAAGATAAAGGTGCTGGTAGATTCAGTGTCTGCTGAGAGCCATTTGCAGATGGTAACCTTCTTGCTGTATTCTCACGTGACACAGTAAGAGAGATAGATGGCTTATCTCTTTATTTTATCAAGTCACTAATCTCATTGTGAGATCCCCAACCTCATGATGGCGTCTACACCTAATTACCTCCCCAAAGCCCCACCTCCAAATGCCATCACAGTGGGGGGATTAGAGCTTCAACATATGAATTTTGGAGGATATAAACATTCAGCCTATATCAAGGCTCCTTTGAGGTACTCACACAGTCTCCACCTCACAGCTCCTTCAGAGTCTTCCTCAACCATTCTGGTGCAGTTCACATACATGACTGACTGACAAGTGGATATAAAATTTATGCAGTTGAATCTAACATGGGACACTGATAAGCAATTCTTTTTCCAGAGCTCCTGAACAGATTCACCAAGGTTTTGCCAGGCCTGAATCACAGTTCAGAACTTCATATTCTGCCTAATTATACTTTGTCTCCTTATCTTTCACAAGTGTTAATCCCTAATAAATATTTTACACCTCAGATTCTATCTTAGTGTCTAATTCCTCTAAGCCAATTTGCCATAGTTGAATGAGAGACAAGTATAATTAGAGAAAAGAGACCTACAACTCCTCCATGGCATAAGACAAAGTGATTTATACATTTTAGCTCCTCAGAAGAAATGCCATATCCCTATTTCTTTTTCTGTTTTGAAATATAATCTCCATACAGTTTTGTGGAACACAAAGATTTTGCCAATTTAAAAGTCTCACTGAAGCCTGTTGATGTCATCCTCCAGAACTAGCCATATTCAAGAGTTTTTGATACCCTCTTAATTCAATATAAAGTAAGGCAATTTTATTATTCTGTTTGTAACTTCGATTTAGATTATGTTCAAGATCTACATTTGTCATTATAATATTGTTGCACTGTCTTCTGTTGGGTTTTAGTACCAAATCCACCCTGCTGTAACCACTCTGTCACTGTTCCATCCAGCTAATGAATATTCACCATCACCAAATATATAGCAGAGGTAGTACTGCCATCTGGTGGAAATACAGAAGACTATACTGAGACCGTCTCCCAAAGAATGAAATTTTTACAGGTGGGCTCACAATGCAGCTTGAGAAGTAAAACAATGAATCCAGAAAACTGTACTAATTTCTGGGTCTTGACATTCAGTGTGTTGTGTATTTCCCTAATTCTTCTGCTTCTTATCTTTATCACAAACTAATTCAGCCATCCTCAAATCTTTAAAACTCTGATCCACTAAGACAGAGACCTCATCATGCAATGTATTTAACAACAAAGCTTCCAATCTCCTTTTCAGATAGGGGTAAAAGAGAGAAAAACAATCCAGAAACAGCAAAACACTGAAAAAATAAGTTGTATGGAAAGATATTCTTACTTCAGTTCTTCATATGAATTCTGTTTTCTGGGCATATGCCAATAGACAAATATTTGAATTCTGTTGCCTTTTCTCCTCTCTACTAGATAATTCCTCTCTACTAGATAATTCATTTATGTGTCTGTTTTATGTGCCTGCTTTTGGCTGAGAGCACATATTTTCTTCATATGTGGGTGAAATAGCATAGAAGGTCATACAGATAATTAAATTTTTAAGAACTTATGTCCATTTCTTTTGTCTACTCTGCCTTCTTACTGTAGAGAGATAAGTATTAGGCAACCATGTCTTTAATTAAAGAGAGATAGTATACACAAATAGTCAAATCAGACTACAGAGTAAGGAGCCAGACAAACTTGGGTTTCAACCTTGACTCTGGTCCTTAATTTTTCTGAGTCTCAATTTCCCCATTTGAAAAATAGGAACAATTGTACTTTAAGGAGTTGTGGTGAGCATTAAATGAGATAGTATACATAGAGCTTAAGCACAGTGCCTGGCACATTTTAAATGCCGAGAAATTTGCTATTATTGTTTCTAGTCACTAAAAGAGAAAGCATATATATATATATATATTTTTTTTTTTTTTTTTTTTTCGGTACGTGGGCCTCTCACTGTTGTGGCCTCTCCCGTTGCGGAGCACAGGCTCAGAACGCGCAGGCTCAGCAGCCATGGCTCATGGGCCCAGCCGCTCCACGGCCTGTGGGATCTTCCCAGACCGGGGCACGAACCCGTGTCCCCTGCATCGGCAGGCAGACTCTCAACCACTGTGCCACGAGGGAAGCCCAAAAGCATATATTTTTTATGTGCCCCAAAGCACAGTAAAATTTTTTAAATTGATGTAGAGTTGACTTAAAATATTAGGTTAGTTGCAGGTGTACAACATAGTAATTCAATATTTTTATAGGTTATACTCCATACAAAGTTATTACAAAATATTGATTATATTCCCTGTGCCATATATTAAATCCTTGTAACTTATTTATTTTATACTTAGTAGTTTGCACCTCTTAACTGCCTTCACCTGTTTTACCCCTGTCCCCACCATCTCCCCTCTAGTAACAACTGGTTTGTTCTTTTTCTGTATCTGTGAGTCTGTTTCCATTTTGTTATACTTGTTCATTTGTTTTATTTTCTAGATTCCACAGATAATTGAAAACATATGGTGTTTGTCTTATTCTGTTTGACTCATTACACCAAGCATAGTACCCTTCAGGTCCATCCATGTTGTCACAAATGGCAAAATTTCATTGTGTGTATGTGTGTGTGTGTGTGTGCATATATATTATACACTCATATACATATATTTGTATGCACATATATATGTATATGTATCTCACATCTTCTTTATCTGTTCTTCTGTTGGTAGACACTTAGATTGCTTCCATATCTTGGCAATTGTAAATAATGCTGCTATGAACATAGCAGTGCATAGACCTTTCAAATTTGTGTTTTTGTTTTCTTCAATTAAATACCCAGGAGTGGAATTGCTGAATCATATGATAGTTCTACATTTAATTTTTTTTGAGAAACTCCCATGCTGTTTTCCGTAGTGGCTGTACTAATTTACACTCTCACCAAAAGTGCATGAGAGTTCCCTTTTCTCCACATCTTTACCAACACTTGTTATTTCTTGCCTTTTTGATGGTAGCCATTCTGAGAGGTGTGAAGTGATATCTCATAGTGGTTATGATTTGTAATTTGCCTGATGATTAGAGTTGTTGTGCATATTTTCATGTGCCTGTTGGTCATTTGTATGTCTTCTTTGGAAAAGTGAGTATTCAGGTCCTCTGCGCATTTTTAATCAGGTTGATTTCTTTTTGATATTAAGTTGTATGAGTTCTTTATATATTTTGAATATTAACCACTTAACAGACATATTGTTTACAAATATCTTCTCTCATTCAGTAGGTTTCCTTTTAGTTTTGTTGATGGTTTTCTTCTCTGTGAAAATGTTTTAAGTTTGATTAGGTCTTATTTGTTTATTTTTGCTTTTGTTTCCCTTGCCTGAAGAGGTAGATCCAAACAAATACTGCTAAGACCACTGTCAAAGACCATATTTTCTGTTTTCTTCTAGAAGTTATATGGCTTCAGGTATTACCTTTAGGTCTTCAATTCATTTAGAATTTAATTTTGTACACAGTATGAGAAAAATGTTCTAATTTCATTCTTTTACATGTAGCTGACTAGTTTTCCCAGCACCACTTTTTGAAGAGGCTGTCTTGTATATTCTCTTGTATATTCTTCCCTCCTTTGTCATAGATTAACTGATTATACGTTCATGGGTTTATTTCTGGGCTCTCTATTTTGTTCCATTGATCTATGTGTCTGTTTTTATGGCAGTACAATACTGTTTTGTTTGCTGTAGTTTTGTAGTACAGTCTGAAGTCAGAGAGTGTGATACCTCTAGCTTTGTTCTTTTCTCTCAAGATTGTTTTGGCAATTTGGTGTCTTTTGTGGTTCCATATAAATTTTAGGATTATTTGTTCTAGTTCTGTGAGAAATGTCATGGGTATGTTTTAGGATTGCATTAAATCTGTAGATTGCTTTGGGGAGTATGGCCATTTTAACAATATTAATTCTTCCAATCATTGAATAGAGGATATCCTTTTATTTCTTTGTATTATCTTCAATTTCCTTCATCAATGTTTTATAGTTTTCAGAGTATATATCTTTCACTTCCTTGGTTAAATGTACTCCCAAGTATTTTATTTTTATTTGATTATAAATAAGATTGTTTTTCTTTTTTGTGATGTTTTAGTCTGGTTTTAAGATCAGGTTAATGCTGAGCTCCTAGAATGAGTTAGGAAGTATTCCTACCTCTTAAAGTTTTTGGAATAGTTTGAGGAGACTGGGTATTAACTCTTCCTTAAATATTTGGTAAATTCCCTGCTAAAGCCATTTGGTCCTGAACTTTTGTGTGTTGGGAGCATTTTAAATTACTGATTCAATTTCAACACTAATAATCAGTCTGTTCAGATTTTCTATTTCTTCCTGATTCAGTCTTGGAAGGTTATATCTTTCTAAGAATTTGTCCATTTCTTCCAGGTTGTCCATTTTATTGGCATAGAGTTGCTTGTAGTAGTCTCTTAGGATGCTTTGTATTTCTGTGGTATCTGTTGTAACTTCTCCTTTTTCATTTCTAATTTTATTAAGTCCTCTCCCTCTTTTTCTTGATGAGTCTGGCTAATGGTTTATCAATTTTGTTTATCTTCTCAAAGAACAAGCTTTTAGTTTTATTGATCTTTGCTATTGCTTTCTTTGTTTCCATTTCATTTATTTCTGCTCTGATCTTTATATTTCTTTCCTTCTGCTAACTTTGGGTTTTGTTTGTTCTTCTTTCGCTAGTTCCTTTAGGTGTAAGTTTACGTTGTTTACTTGAGATTTTTCTTGTTTCTTGAGGTAGGGTTGCATAGCTATAAAATTCCCTCTTAGAACTGCTTTTGCTGCATCCCATAGGTTTTGGATCATCGTGTTTTCTTTGTCATTTTTCTCTAAGTATTTTTTTATTTTTTCTCTGATTTCTTCAGTGATCTCTTGGTTATTTAGTAACGTATTGTTTAGTCTCCATGTGTTCGTGTTTTTTACGTTTTTTTCCCTGTAATTCATTTCTAATCTCATAGTGTTGTGGTCAGAAAAGATGCTTGATATGATTTCAATTTTCATAAATTTACTGAGGCTTGATTTGTGACCCAAGATGTGATCTTTCCTAGAGAATGTTTCATGTGCACTTGAGAAGCAAGTGTAATCTGCTGGTTTTGGATGGAATGTCCTATAAATTTCAATTAAATCTCTCTGGTCCATTTTGTCATTTAAAGCTTCTTTTCCTTATTTATTTTCATTTTGGATGGTCTGTCCATTGTTTTAAGTGAGGTGTTAAAGTCCCCCACTATTATTGTGTTACTGTCAATTTCCTCTTTTATAGCTGTTAGCACTTGCCTTATTTATTGAGGTGCTCCCATGTTGGGTGCATATATATTTATCATTGTTATATCTTCTTCTTGGATTGATCCCTTGATCATTATGTAGTGTCCTTCCTTGCCTCTTGTAACATTCTTTATTTTAAAGTCTATTTTATCTGATATGAGTATTGCTACTCCAGCTTTCTTTTGATTTCCATTTGCATGGAATATCTTTTTCCATCCCCTCACTTTCTGTCTGCATGTGTCCCTAGATCTGAAGTGGGTCTCTTGTAGACAGCATATAGATGGGTCTTGGTTTTGTATCCATTCAGCAAACCTGCGTCTTTTGGTTGGAGCATTTAATCCATTCATATTTAAGGTAATTATCGATATGTATGTTCCTATGACTCTTTTCTTAATTGTTTTGGGTTTGTTTTTGTAGGTCCTTTTCTTCTCTTGTGTTTCCCACTTAGAGAAGCTCCTTTAGCATTTGTTGTAGAGCTGGTTTGGTGGTGCTGAATTCTCTTAGCTTTTGCTTGTCTGTAAAGGTTTTGATTTCTCCATCAAATCTGAATCAAATCCTTGCCGTGTGGAGTAATCTTGGTTGTAGGTTTTTCCCTTTCATCACTTTAAGTATATCATGCCACTCCCTTCTGGCTTGTAGAGTTTCTGCTGAGAAATCAGCTGTTAACCTTATGGGAGTTCCCTTGTATATTATTTGTCATTTTTCCCTTGCTGCTTTCAGTAATTTTTCTTTGTCTTTAATTTTTGCCAATTTGATTACTATGTGTCGGCATGTTTCTCCTTGGGTTTATCCTACCTGGGACTCTCTGTACTTCCTGGACTTGGGTGGCTATTTCCTTTCCCATGTTAGGGAACTTTCCAACCATAATCTCTTCAATATTTTCTCTGGTCTTTTCTCTCTCTCTTCTCCTTCTTGGACCCCTATAATGTGAATGTTGCTCTGTTTAACGTTGTCCCAGAAGTCTGTTAGGCTGTCCTCATTTCTTTTCTCTTTTTTTCTTTATTCTGTTCCACAGCCGTGAATTACACCATTCTGTCTTCCAGGTCACTTTTTTTTTTTTTTTCCAGTACATGGGCCTCTTACTGTTGTGGCCTCTCCCGCTGTGAAGCACAGCCTCCGGATGCACAGGCTCAGCAGCCATGGCTCACGGGCTCAGCCGCTCCACAGCATGTGGGATCTTCCCTGACTGGGGCACGAATCCATGTCCCCTGCATTGGCAGGCAGACTCTCAACCACTGCACCACCAGGGAAGCCCCAGGTCACTTATCTGTTCTTCTGCCTCAGTTATTCTACTATTGATTCCTTCTAGTGTAGTTTTCATTTCAGTTATTGTATTGTCCATCCCTGTTTGTTTGTTCTTTAATTCTTCTAGGCCTTTGTTAAACATTTCTTGCATTGTCTCAATCTTTGCCTCCATTCTTTTTCCAAGGTCCTGGATCATCCTCACTATCATTATTCTGAATTCTTTTTCTGGAAGGTTGCCTCTCTCCACTTCACTTAGTTGTTTCTCTGTGGTTTTACCTTGTTCCTTCATCTGGTACGTAGCCGTCTGCCTTTTCATTTTGTCTATCTTTTTGTGAATGTGGTTTTAGTTCCACAGGCTCCAGGATTGTAGTTCTTCTTGCTTCTGCTGTCTTCCCTCTGGTGGATAAGGCTATCTAAGAGGCTTTTGCAAGTTTCCTGATGGGCTGGCCTCTTATAAGAGCTCTAATCTCTTTATAGTGGCTCTACCCTCTTGACCTAGTTACATCACAAAGGCCCACCTTCAAATACCATTGCACTGAGAATTATGGTTTCAACATATGTATTTGTGGGGGGCAGGAGGGAGAGGGAGGAAGATGCAGAAACACACAACCCATAATAGCATGTGTTATGAGCTCTATAATTTAAAATACTTCAGCACAGGCAATGTGATATTCTTTACATATTAGTTTAAGTGACACTCTAGGAGTAGTGTGTTGCCTAATAGTAGGAAGTGACACTCTAGGCCTGATCAGCTAGCATTTAATCAGAAATATCTATACTTCAGAAGTTGTGACTTTCTGCTATCATTTTGTCTGATCAATACCAATTAACATAGTGAATGCTAGGAACATTATGGTGACAATTTTAGGGCTGTTAATCAGATAACAAATGTTCATAATAGAATTCTCTGTGATAAAACAAAAATATGTGAAGTGGCTAAAATAATTTACATTTAAATCAACCCTCAAATCACTGTAAGAATCTAGTGATCCCTTCACTTTTTGGAAAGGTTACCAATGACTGACTCCATAACAGAACTGGTCTCAGTCAATTATTTAAAAGGGTAGGGTTGCCTGATGTGATTATAAATCTAATTGACTTCTACCTTTATAATGTTGTCACATTTGCCTTGAATAAATATTTCTTCCCCCCAAAATATCAGAACACACAAAGAACACAAAGCTAGGAATTCAGTAAGTGTACAGAATGGATTATATCAGTTGTTTCATATCTACTTGTTAATAGATGTTAACCTATGTCTGTATGCATGCCAGCATTTGGTCTGAGATTTGCTTTCTCTATAACTTGATAGGGAGGTTGAAAAGTGAAGGGTGTAGTTAACACTAACCATCTCTAACTATTGGTATCTATCATTATTTATCATAAGTCCTAGTATCCTATTATCCTAAAGTGGATCTCGTAGTTGTATTTGATCAAATCACTTAGATCAAGTCATAGCAATAGACTGGAGAGGAATTATGTACATTTCTGGGATACAAAGAGTGTCTAATCCAAACTACCAGCTTCTTTCTTTTCATAGAAGGTCTGATTATCTGTCCTTGGGCTGTAACAAAAGTTATTCTCTATCTTCTATTGGGCTTTCCCAATAGCTTAAAAAAGCAGGGAGGAAAAAACCCCATGAACCTTTAAAGTCAGTGTAGGTTCAATTTGCCTTATGACAATACAGTATGAGATAATATAGTAAGAGTATGTGAAAGGTTTTCATGAAAGAATCATCAATTTCCCCATCTATAATCTTTTGTTCAATGTTCTAAATCATTTGTCTTCTTTCTTGTTTGCTCAGAGCTTGTAAACTCTTTATGTTAACATTCCTCCATATTTTATTTTCATTTTTAAAAAGGACAGGAAAGGATAAGGAAGACAAAAAATAAATAAAATCTCTCAGTTGTCCAAACTGATCAATAAAGCGTTACTTAGATGTACAGAGCAAGGTGATTATGAGAAAATCCTGCATTTTCCAGTATTCTTCCTTCAAACATTTCACCCTTTAGAGTACTCCCCATTCCTACAGATCCCCTTTAGAGGGTCAGATAAAGAGTTTAATTATATTTCTGCCTACTCCCTTTAACTCTGTCCTTAAATGGATAAAATCTGACAAAGCAAAAAAATCAAAACAAGTTTGGAAAGGAATGGAGGTCTCCACAGCTACACTACAGTCCAAGTCAGTGAGAGAAGAAGGAGTGCTCTTTGTCTTGCTAACAGAGGACAAGAGGCAGTGCTGAACTCCTCTAGTCCCACCCTTCTTTCTGTCTTTCTTCTTCCTATTTTCAGTGGAGGTTGGGCAAGTTGAGGAGAAGAGTGTATCATAGTACAACTATTTTATTAATTCCTGTCACCCTCTTCCCCCTATCCAGAGATGATAACTTACTTATCTGCTGATGACTACCGCATTAAATGCTGCTCCAAACTAGCTGAAGATTTACAGCCAACATACCCAGTTAATCCTTGGATGTGTCATTCCTAACTTAGAATCTTTCAATAATTTATCAAGGATCTGCACAGTCTTAAGAAAACCACTTAATTCCTTAAGTTAATACTCAAAGCCCTTCATGATCTGACCCCTGACTACCACTCTAGTGGCCCCTACTTCCCCATGTCTTACCTCCTCCCCCACCATAAGATAGTGCCCTTTGGTCCAGCCATGCTGAACAACCTACAGGTACTTAAAAACCACAGTGATGCACACTTCTTTGCCTTCATGCATGGGTTTGCCTCCTCTGGTTGGAATGCCTTCTTTTTTTTACAGCCCTTTGTTCTATATTTACAATAGCTATGTGACTCCAGGTAATGGAATTTTGATTCTCAGATCTTATACTTGAATCCATATTTGTGAATAATATGTTAATAACTACATATTGACTCTAATTTTTTTAATCCTTCTTTTACGATGTGATAAAAATGGGGGAAAGACAAAGAAGATGTATGAGCCATCAAACACAGCTTGTTTTCTTTCTGCCATCTTACCCACAAACATGAGAACAAGTAAACGCCTTGTCACCATCCCAGACACCTGCTTAATGTCACACTATCACCATTCTAGGTTTCACTGATTATGTAATAAAATCTCGAACCCACCTCTCCAGCAGCCTCACTTTAATCACAGAATATGAGACCAAGGGTGACCTTAGAGACTATCTACTCTAACTCCTTAAATTTAATTAACTGTGATTTATCTTCCTTAATACTCTTTTAGAGGAAAAGAATACAAATATAATAAAGATTGTGGTACTCAAAAGTTAGGTAATTTCTAATGAGATAAAACATTTGTGGAAGTCAGATTTTCTTTGGCAAAGGCAAACAATTCACTATTTTCTGAATGATCCAATTTAATAGCAAAAGTTTTAGCCTTAGATGATAAGGTGTCTTAGAGTTCAGTGCTCTTTACTGATACCGTTTAACAGGCATTAGGCAGAGAAGCCAAGACCAAGGTCAAGTTAGAAAAACTTTCCTTGTTACCCCGGAGAGTTTTGTCATAAAGCTTTTTTAATGAATCAGTTTATAAATAAATATGGGCACTTATACACACAGGTACACGGAGGGCCTCATAATTGCTGGATTGTTGCTGAGATCTTCCAAATATTATAAGTTCTCAGACATTCTCTCTATTCCAGCATCAGGAACATGTTTTCAGGCTGAGTTCTTACTCTAACTGGTCTTCCTCTCAGGTCCATGCAGCAGTTTATTTCCAAATAGTTGTGTGAGGATGGGTTGACAGAGGAGGAAGGGAGATAAAGAAAACTATCAGATGAAGAGCTAAGACAGGGAAGGAATTTACCTCAAGGCTTTGCAGGTTATGGTCAAAGTAGCTGAAAATTACATATCAAACTTTCTTAGCCACATTCAGTTTCTCCCTTTTGAAATGAGGTTTCTCCATTTTATACCTTGAATTATGTAATGTGTTTGGTAAATATTTTTCATGGAAGGTGTAAAGAAAGGATTTTGTATGTGTGTGTTTGCACTCGCACACATGCATGCACTTATAGGTAAGCACATATGTAAGTCACTACTTCTGAGCATAAATTATAAACTATGTATATTAAGAGATTTCCAGGACTAGCCTCTGAGAAAGGAGATGCTGACCTATATAAGACCCTTACTTGTGCCTGACCTCATTTATCTTCATTCAGGGTGTTACAGGAGCTGTTTATTCATGGATGTGCAAAGAACAGTGAATGCTTTGAGAGATGAGCTTTCCTATGACTCCACTCATTTCCACCTTCCTACCTTGCCCCGCCCCCCCACACCATCACATCCATAATATAAAAATGCATGTTTGCATGTGTCAGATTTTATTAGGGTTCTGGAACTGGTATCAGGTACATGAATATTAGAGACTGTGTCTACTTTTTTCACTATTTTATCCCAGATGCCTCCCATAATATCCACTGCCCAATGAGGATTTATTGAATAAATGAATGAGTATTGAATACGTTGCTGTATCAGGATTCTAATCCTTTGTATTTTATTTCTCCTTTTTTTAAGCTGTGATATTCAAGGATTTATGTCTTTGAGAATTTATTGTTATTTTAAGCTGCATTGTTTTTATAAAAGTAATACACAGTCACTGTAAAAAAATTAAACAAAACAAAAAATAGAGAAGAAAGTTTTAAATAACTTAAAATCCCACAAACCAGGTCTATTGGTGAATATTTTTCCAGACATCCCCTATAGAAATACATTTAAAAAGTAACATATTTTAAATACACATATATATGTATGTCTGTACATTATATTAAGACATTATATGCTAGTGTACATTTTCCTAGATATACCTTTATGAAAATATGTAAATATATAAAATATGAATTGTAAAATATATATAATTTTGCCTAGACATCTATTTATGGAAATATATAAATATGTAAATATTTAAAATAGTATTTTATATTAACAGCTTTACATATTTCTTACATATCTTTTTCTTAACAGTATGTACTTGGTATATTTCCATGTCAATAAACATGATTTGTGCAGCATAATCTTTTTTAGAATACTTCTGTGTCTTAGTCCAGGCTTCTATAACACAATACCATAGACTGGTGGCTTTTAAACAACAGGAATTTGTTCCTCATGGCTCTGGAAGGTGGAAGTCTGAATCAGGGTTCCAGTATGCTCCAGTTCTGGTGAGAGCCCTCTTCCATGTTTCTGACTTCTCATTTTATCCTCACATGGCCAAAGTGAGAGAGCTCTCTGAGATATCTTTCACAAGGGCCTAATCACACCCTAAAGACCCCACCTCTGAATACCATAACATTGGGGATTAGGATTTAAATGTATGAATTTGCAGGGCTCACAAATATTCAGTCTGCTTTCACAGACTTATTTGCAAAACAGCTGAAGTGCCTGGAGTTGGTTTTAACCTCTCTGAGACTGTGTCTTCACTAGGAAACAGGGCAATAGTAGCATCTACTTTGATTTTTGTGAAAATCATAAATAGTTTCTAACACAATGCTTCACATATAATTTTCACTAAGAAATTGTTAGCCTGTAATTTTTTCAAGGAATTAATGGCATCACATACTCTTCCTGATTGGTTCTCACATTGAAATATTAATTTTTACTGATTTGAAATTCCAGCTATCAGTATACACAGGGGAGACTTCAAATCTCATGCCTCATGCTATAGCTAGAAAATGATATTAAAAATATGGAATATGATAGAATTTTGAAATTAGGATTTTTGCTCGAAAATGAGAGACACCCAGTTTGAACTAGAAGATGGGAAGATGAGGAAATTCCTGGTTCATATGACTGGTAACTTCTCCATTTCTATCTTAACTTTCCTCTTTGTTGTCTTCATTCTCAAGAAGAGAAAAGATGGCTACCAACAATTGTAGGTTTATATTATCCTTACAGCTAACCATCCCAGTTAAAAGAGGATTCAGTGTAATGGTAGTTCCAGAAATACTCAAAAGGAGGTGCCTAGTTAGCTTAATTTAACTCGCGTGTCAATCTCCTGGAAGGGTGTATATGAGTGCTTGTTGACCTAAACCTAACCTAAACCATGGGAATGACCTAAGAATGGAGGAGAGGTTTTTCCCCAAAGAGATACTGGGCTGACAAAAACCAACCCACTTCATTGGGTCTACCCAATGCTAATATATTGATACTTTAAAACATAGAAATGTGGCTGAGGCATTATGAGACAACTTAATGTATGTGTGTATTATTTTTAATAAAATAAAAATGAAGGGGACCTGATAAAAATAGGTAAAAGTTATATGGTACTTGTCATGCATCAGACACTACTCTAAGAGTTTACTTATAGTAACACATTTAAGCCTTCAAACAACAAGAGGCAAGTTTCTATTTTTCAGCGGGGAAAATTGAGACACAGAGATCAAGTGAAGTGACAAAGTTGGGATTTGAATCTAGACAATCTGGCTGCAGATACATGCCCTTAATGATTGTACTCTTTATTACTCCTTTCCTGAGGTAGATAGGAAATTCTCAGAGGAAATAAAGTTTAGCTATATCTGAATTAATAGTTGTGTTGGTATCTTCCATTTGCCACTCCAAGTACTAGTCTCCATATACTAACTCTCCCTGGGTTCTTCCCACTAATCCCTCCCTCTGCTCCTTCAGGCTTAGAATTAACTTCTTGCTGGTGCTAGCCTTAAGGTATTTTGCTATCCCTTTTCTCTTGTGGATGTCCCGTAGCCTTGTAGAGTCCTTTTATAAAATTCCTCAATATTGATCTTGATGCTGTCATCTCCTTCTTTTTCTTTCCTGACTGATACAACAGATACAATTCTGTTATTACTTATTTTAATTTGAAAGAAATATATCCATTATAAAGCTCAAACATAGCTTTTCTCTTTGAATGGGAAGATAAATCATTTTTATGTAAAATGGGAAGAAGTTAATTTTAAGAATTTAAAGTATAAGTTTCTTACAAGAGTTATTCTACTATATTTGGATGGGATCCTTGGGATTAATAAACATCTTTTTCAAAATACAGTTCTTCCTTTGGTGGGATTGCCATATGTACAAATTAATTTAAACTATATTAGTCATATCATACCTAGACCTCTAACATTTTATGGCAATATGAAGAAATTAAATAGGATCTTGCTTCTAAATTTTGTGTTTTGATAGACCATAAGAATGAACAGTTCTAAGAACAAAACTGGGAACTGACTTAAAGTGGTTGGTCATGCACTATTCTCAGGTTCTGTGGTACAGAGAGATATCTGTCCACCAAAGATTTGTTCTCCCCTTCCACAGAGTTATTGGTTATTAAGGGAGGTTATTGAAGGCATCTTCCTGGCCATAGACTATATTATTTTAGACCACTTA
This sequence comes from Orcinus orca, assembly GCF_937001465.1. Taxonomy (NCBI): domain Eukaryota; kingdom Metazoa; phylum Chordata; class Mammalia; order Artiodactyla; family Delphinidae; genus Orcinus; species Orcinus orca. The sequence continues at coordinate 28,631,617 of NC_064569.1, forward strand.
CATCTGGGTAGGACCATATAACTTAATTTTGGCCAATGGTATACAGACAGAGGTAATGTTTGGGACTAAAACCTCTCACATGATTTTTTTCTACTTACTGGATGTTGACACTCAGGGAAACTTTCAAAGCCATACGCTCTCACATGCTGGATGCCTGAAAGACTGTGTAGGGCAGGAGCCTCTCCCACCTCCAGCTATCATTTTTACCTTATGTGAGTAAGAAATAAAATTCTACTGTGTCAACTTACACTTCTACATTAACATGTTAAGTCAGTTAATGTTACCCTTAACTCATACAAGTTTTGTTTGTTTTTTTTTTAGAAAATAATGGTAGTGGCCTAAAAATGGGCTGCTGCTCCACAACCAGGTTGTAAGCAAAACAATTTTCAGACCAAATTCTGCCACATTTGTTAAACCAACATTCCTTAGCAAGCAAGAACAAAAACAATTCATATAACCTGTTTTGTAATCTCAGTTGAGTCTGAGATGTTTGTCCCTTTACATATTCCAACCACCACATTTCATGAAAGCTTTACTGAAGGCAGTCACAACAATGTTCCAGAGCAGGATTCTTTTTCCCTCAGGGTCAGCATCAGGTAACGAGAAATCCTCTACATCAGTTGCTAGACACAGGACCACGTGGAGTTCAACCTTGCAAAGGTCTATGTTACAGGGCTTGCTAGCTTATTACCCTCTGTTTCATGCATATGCATATCTAAAATATTTTAGCCAATCCTCATATCTTGAATACCCTTAACTTCACCAATTAGAGCCTATTTATAACATTTATCTTGTTAATTATCATCAATTTCACCAATAAAAACCCAAGTCTGACATTAGTATGCCAATTAGCAAAGCTTCAAATGTCAATCAACCTGCTTGATCAGCACCTTAAAATGAGGCTTTTCTGATATCAGGTTAGCTGTCAATCTTGTACTGAGCCTTCACATTTTGAATGGGTTGTAGCTTAGCCCATTCCACACATTATGTTCTTACATAAATTAAAGAATTTCTAAGTAAATGCAGATACACTAACAGTAATGGAGTGTAAGATTCAATATATCAGCACACAATCTGAGCACAATGTTTCTGAGACTATACCACAATTGTGTAATTACTATTTTCCATATTAGACTGGAAGGAAAGCAAACATTGTGTCTATGGTGTTAATCATTGTTCTTCCCCAGGACCTAACATAACACCTGGCACATACGAGTCACTCAATAAATATTGGGTGAATTTTTAAATGAAATTTCTGTGAACTGAAATAGTGCAGGAATGTCTTCCTGTTAGGGAAGTTAGGGGAGTGTGCACATATCTTTCTCTAAAATGTGTCTTCCCTGTATTTTTCCTTCTTAAAGGGTATATGGTAAAAAGGATACCAGCTCATTATCTAACTGTGGTAAGTGTTTGATAAACAGTTAATGGAAGAATGAAATGTGCAAATGTACCTACTTCTATTTTCTGACAGCACTCTCCTTTAAACTTTACTGAAGTGAAGCTGTATATTTTACTCACAGCACACTCAAGTGTGCAAAGAAAATAATGAGGTGGTGTGGCATTGGCCTTTGGTCTTGAAATTCTCACTTCCTCTGGTCTGGGGTCTACACTGCTCCCCTCATTCTCTCAGCAATTCTCCATCCTTTCCACTGGAGTAAAAGGCACTCCTCAGTCCACTGCTTTCCATTTACAGGCCATCAGAGTGGGAGTAGGGCCTCAGGCTCTTATGCTTTGTCTCTTTCTTTCTTAAACATTCACTCTCACTCCATTAAAGTTAGATGCAGTGCTGAGCCAAATGAACAAATTCTGCTGAAGGGCTGCAACCCCCCTCAGGCTATGCCTGAGAAAATGTACCATCTTTTCAAGTGTTCCTGATTTCTCAATGCCTGTTTGAAGTTTCTACCACATCAAAGTCTTTCAAAGTGGGACCTGTGAGAGCAAAAAAATGCTGACATGGGATCTGCCCTATTGCCCTCTTAGCTGACTGCTGGAAAAGAAGTTTTTCTCTCTCATAATAATGTACCGAGTTCTCTCTGTCTGGTATTCCTTTCTCTTGTACTCATTTTTGGCACCATCAGAGAAATTTTTGAAAAGCTGAAGTGGACAAAACATTACCTTGAAGCCCTAACCCCTAGTACTTAAGAAAGTGACTGTAGGGCTTCCCTGGTGGCGCAGTGGTTGAGAGTCTGCCTGCCGATGTAGGGGACACGGGTTCGTGCCCCGGTCCGGGAAGATCCCACATGCCGCGGAGCAGCTGGGCCCGTGAGCCATGGCCGCTGAGCCTGCTCATCCAGAGCCTGTGCTTCGCAATGGGAGAGGCCAAAACAGTGAGAGGCCCGCGTACCGGAAAAAAAAAAAAAAAAAAGAATGTGACTGTATTTGGAGATGAAGCCTTTAAAGAGGTGACTAAGTTAAAATGAGGCTGTTTGGGTGGGCCCTAAACCAATCTGACTGATGTTCTTACAAGAAGAGGATATTTGGACATACAAAGAGACATTCTTTGTGGACACGCTCTCACAGAGAAGAAACCACGTGAGGATACAGTGAGAAGGTGGACGTCCACAAACAAAGGAGAATGGCTCCAGAAGAAACCAAACCTGCCAACACCTTGATGTTGAACTGTGGTCTTCAGAACTATGAGGACAAGGACAAGCACCTACATGTCCCACATCAGAACTACTCCTTTAACCTGGGGTAACATTAGACAGACCGGGAAGCTAAGTGAAGCCACATCAGTTAACTTGTAGTTGCCAACATGTACCAAGAGAATAAATGCTTGCTGTTGCAAAACACATGCACACATAGAGTAGAACTGTGTGGAATATACTTTTTGCCTGAGTGCCAAAGGGCAAAGAGTTAAAATCAATATTGCACCACAGCCTAACTAGAGCTGAATCACCATCACGGAAGGAACTTCTGGAATACAGAAATAAATCTGAAATTTGATATAAATTTTTCATTGTCATTATTACCATTTGATTATTACACATTGTAGTGGTGGCCAAGGTTATGGATTTGACATTACAATACAGGAAAAATGATTTCTCAGCCCTGTCAGCTGCCTGACTGCACCCACGGTTACTGAAGGCACTTTAGAAAAACAAAATGGAAGTGCAGTTTCAATTGCCTTGGGGAGGGGAGTGATTTGGCTGGCTCTGAGGTACAGAGTGCTGCTAATGGTAAGTTGCCACAGAGTGATTAAGCTTTTCTTCCTCTCCATAATAACCAAAATAAATCCTCCATGGACTCAAAACAATAAAAAATTTTCTAAAAGCATTCTTGTGAAGCCTGTTGTTTTGAAGTTTGAGTTGAGTGAACAAAACGTGTTTTCATATGTGTTTTGTTATAACCCTTTTCCTCTAACACTTGCAAGTTTTACTTTTACAATAATGAATCTACATTTATATATCAATGGACTGTTAGAATTTCAAGAAATAAAGGTTTTCTTCCTGCCTTTGAAATTTTTATTATTTTTGGATCAAAGATGTATATCCTAGACGTTTTACAAATGAGTTTGAGGTCTTTCCAACTCTTAAAAATTTTAGATAGCTAGGTTGATAGTCTATTTTTTTTAAACATCTTTATTGGAGTATAATTGCTTTACAATGTTGTGTTAGTTTCTGCTATATAACAAAGTGAATCAGCTATACATATACATGTATCCCCATATCCCCTCCCTCTTGTGTCTCCCTCCCACCCTCTCTATGCCACCCCTCTAAGTGGTCACAAAGCACCAAGCTGACCTCCTGTGCTATGCACCTGCTTCCCACTCGCTATTTTACATTTGGTAGAGCATAAATGTCAATGCCACTCTCTCACTTCATCCTGCTTACCCTTACCCTTCCCCGTGTCATCAAGTCTATTCTCTACATCTCTGTCTTTATTTCTGTCCTGCCCCTAGGTTCTTCAGAACCATTATTTTTTTTAGATTCGATATATATATGTTAGCATATGGTATTTGTTTTTCTCTTTCTGACTTCACTCTGCATGACAGACTCCAGGTCCACACACCCCTCTACAAATAACTCAATTTCATTTCTTTTTATGGCTGAGTAATATTCAATTGAATATATGTGCCACATCTTCTTTACCCATTCATCTGTCAATGAACACTTAGGTTGCTTCCATGTCCTGGCTATCGTAAACAGAGCTGCAATGAACATTGTGGTACATGACTCTTTTTGAATTATGGTTTTCTCAGGGTAAGTGCCCAGTAGTGGGATTGCTAAGTCATATGGTAGTTCTCTTTTTAGAATTTTAAGGAACCTCCATACTGTTCTCCATAGTGGCTGTATCAATTTACATTCCCACCAACAGTGCAAGAGTGTTCCCTTTTCTCCACACCCTATCCAGCATTTATTGTTTGTAGATTTTTTTTTTTTTGTCTGTGTTGGGTCTTCATTTCTGTGCGTGGGCTTTCTCTAGTTGTGACGAGCAGGGGCCACTCTTCATTGCGGTGCATGGGCCTCTCACTGTCACGGCCTCTCACATTGTGGAGCACAAACTCCAGACGCACAGGCTCAGTAGTTGTGGCTCAGGGGTCTAGCTGCTCCGCGGCATGTGGGATCTTCCCAGATCAGGGCTCGAACCCGTGTCCCCTACATTGGCAGGCAGACCTCAACCACTGCGCCACCAGGGAAGCCCTGTTTGTAGATTTTTGTATGATGGCCATTCTGACTGGTGTGAGGTGATACCTCATTGTAGTTTTGATTTGCATTTCCCTAATGATTAGTGACGTTGAGGATCGTTTCATGTGTTTGTTGGCCATCTGTGTATCTTCTTTGGAGAAATGTCTGTTTAGGTCTTCTGCCCATTTCTGGATTGGGTTGTTTGTTTTTTTGATATTGACCTCCAAGAGGTGTCTGTATATTTTGGAGATTAATCCTTTGACAGTTGCTTTGTTTGCAAATATTTTCTCCCATTCTGAGGGTTCTCTTTTCATCTTGTTTATGGTTTCCTTCGCTGTGCAAAAGTCTTTAAGTTTCATTAGGTCCCATTTGTTTATTTTTGTTTTTATATCCATTACTGTAGGAAGTGGGTCAAAAAATATCTTGCTGTGATTTATGTCCAAGAGTGTTCTTGCTATGTTTTCCTCTAAGAGTTTTATACTGTCTGGACTTACATTTAGGTCGTTAATCCAATTTGAGTTTCTTTTTGTGTATGGTGTTAGGAAGTGTCCTAATTTCATTCTTTTACATGTAGCTATCCAGTTTTCCCAGCACCACTTATTGAAGAGGCTGTCTTTTCTCCATTGTATATTCTTGCTTCCTTTATCAAAGATAAGGTGACCATATGTGCGTGAGTTTATCTTTGGGATTTCTATCCTGCTCCATTGATCTATATTTCTGTTTTTGTGCCAGTACCATACTGTCTTGATTACTGTAGCTTTGTAATATTGTCTGACGTCAGGGGGCCTGATTCCTCCAGCTCCGTTTTTCTTTCTCAAGATTGCTTTGGCTATTTGGGTTCTTTTGTGTTTCCATACAAATTGTGACATTTTTTGTTCTAGTCCTGTGAAAAATGCCATTGGTAGTTTGACAGGGATTGCATTGAATCTGTAGATTGCTTTGGGTAGTATAATCATTTTCACAATGTTGATTCTTCCAATCCAAGAACATGGTACATCTCTCCATCTGTTGGTATCATCTTTAATTTCTTTCATCAGTGTCTTATTGTTTTCTTCAAAGAGGTCTTTTGTCACCTTAGGTAGGTTTATCCCTAGGTATTTTATTCTTTTTGTTGCAGTGGTAAAAGGGAGTGTTTCCTTAATTTCCCTTTCAGATATTTCCTCATTAGTGTATAGGAATGCAAGAGATTTCTGTGTATTAATTTTGTATCCTGCTACTTTACCAAATTCATTGATTAGCTTTAGGAGTTTTCTGGTAGCATCTTTAGGATTCTCTATGTTTAGTATTATGTCATCTGCAAACAGTGACAGTTTTACTTCTTCTTTTCCAATTTGGATTCTTTTCTTTCTTTTCCTTCTCTGATTGCCATGGCTAAAACTTCCAAAACTATGTTGAATAACAGTGGGGAGAGTGGGCAACCTTGTCTTCCTCCTGATCTTAGTGGAAATTGTTGCAGTTTTTCACCATTAAGAACGATGTTGGCCATGAGTTTGTCATATATGGCCTTTATTATGTTGAGGTAAGTTCCTTCTGTGTCTACTTTCTGGAGGGTTTTTATCATAAGTGGGTGTTGAATTTTGTCAAAAGCTTTTTCTGCATCTATTGAGATGATCATATGGTTTTTATCCTTCAATTTATTAATATGGTGTATCACAATGATTGATTTGCATATTGAAGAATGCTTGCATTCAAGTGGGGATAAACCCCACTTGATCATGGTTTATGTTTATGATATCTAGTGTCATAGCATTGTGGTCAGAAAAGATACTTGATATGATTTCAATTTTCTTAAATTTACCAAGGCTTGATTTGTGACCCAAGATATGATCTATCCTGGAGAATGTTCCATGAGCACTTGAGAAGAAAGTGTATTCTGTTGTTTTTGGATGGAATGTCCTATAAATATCAATTAAGTCCATCTTATTTAATGTGTCATTTAAAGCTTGTGTTTCCTTATTTATTTTCATTTTGGTTGATCTGTCCATTGGTGAAAGTGGGGTGTTAAACTCCGCTACTACTATGTGTTACTGTTGATTTCCCCTTTTATGACTGTTAGCATTTGCCTTATGTACTAAGGTGCTCCTATGTTGGGTGCATAAATATTTACAATTGTTATATCTTCTTCTTGGACTGATCCCTTGATCATTATGTAGAGTCCTTCTTTGTCTCTTGTAATAGTCTTTGTTTTAAAGTCTATTTTGTCTGATATGAGAATTGCTACTACAGCTTTTTTTGATTTCTATTTGCATGGAATATCTTTTTCCATCCCCTCACTTTCAGTCTGTATGTGTCCCTAGGTCTGAAGGGGGTCACGTGTAGACAGCATATATACAGGTCTTGTTTTTGTATCCATTCATCCAGTCTATGTCTTTGGGTGGAAGCATTTAATCCATTTACATTTGAGGTAATTATTGATATGTATGTTCCTATTATCATTTTCTTAATTGTTTTGGGTTTGTTATTGTAGGTCTTTTCCTTCTCTTGTGTTTCCTGCCTAGAGAAGTTCCTTTAGCATTTGTTGTAAAGCTGGTTTGGTGGTGCTGAATTCTCTTAGCTTTTGCTTGTCTGTAAACATTTTAATTTTTCCATCAAATCTGAATGAGATCCTTGCTGGGTAGACTAATCTTGATTGTAGGTTTATCCCTTTCATCACTTTAAATATGTCCTGACACTCACTTCTGGCTTGCAGAGTTTCTGCTAAAAGATCAGCTGTTAACCTTATGGGCATTCCCTTGTATGTTATTTGTTGCTTTTCCCTTGCTGCTTTCAATATTTTTCCTTTGTACTTAATTTTTGATAGTTTGATTAATTTGATTTTTGATAGTTTGATGTGTTTCCCCTTGGATTTATCCTGTACGGGACCCTCTGTGCTTCCTGGACTTGATTGACCATTTCCTTCCCCATATTCGGGAAGTTTTCAACTATAATCTCTTCAAATATTTTCTCAGACCCTCTCTCTTTCTCTTCTTATGGGACCCCTATAAGTTGAATGTTGGTGCATTTAATGTTGTCCCAGAGGTCTCTGAGACTGTTCTCAATTCTTTTCATTCTTTTTCCTTTATTCTTCTCCATGGTAGTTATTTCCACTATTTTATCTTGCAGGTCACTTATCTGTTCTTCTGCCTCAGTTATTCCACTATTGATTCCTTCTAGAGAATTTTAAATTTCATTTATTGTGTTGTTCATCATTGTTTGTTTGCTCTTCAGTTCTTCTAAGTCCTTGTTAAACGTTTCTTGTATTTTCTCCATTCTATTTCCAAGATTTTGTATCATCTTTACTCTCATTACTCTGAATTCTTTTTCAGGTAGACTGTCTATTTCCTCTTCATTTGTTTGGTCTGGTGGTTTTTTTGTTGTTGTTGTTTTGTTTTGTTTTTTTGTTTTTGTGGTACACGGGCCTCTCCCTGATGTGGCCTCCACCACTGCGAAGTACAGGCTCCGGACGCGCAGGCCCAGCGGCCATGGCTCACGGGCCCAGCCGCTCCACGGCATGTGGGATCCTCCCTGACCGGGGCACGAACCCGCGTCCCCTGCATTGGCAGGCGGACTCCCAACCACTGCGCCACCAGGGAAGCCCTGGTCTGGTGGTTTTTACCTTGATCCTCATCTGCTGTGTGTTTCTCTGTTTTCTCATTTTGCTTAACTTACTGTGTTTGGGGTCTCCTTTTCACAGCCTGCAGGTTCATAGTTCCCGTTGTTTTTGGTGTCTGCCCCAGTGGCTAAGGTTGGTTCAGTGCTGTGTACGCTTCCTGGTGGAGGGGACTAGTGCCTGTGTTCTGGTGGATGAGGCTGGATCTTTTCTTTCTGGTGGGCAGGACCACCTCCAGTGGTGTGTTTTGGGGTGTCTGTAGCCTTATTATGATTTTAGGCAGCCTCTCTGCTAATGGGTGCGGTTGTGTTCCTGTCTTGCTAGTTGTTTGGCATGTGGTGTCCAGCACTGAAGCTTGCTGGTCATTGAGTGGAGCTGGGTCTTAGTGTTGAGATGGAGATCTCTGGGGGAGCTCTCATCAATTGATATTATGTGGGGCTGGGAGGTCTCTGGTGGTCCAGTGTCTTGAATTCGGATCTCCCACCTCAGAGGCTCAGGCCTGACACCCAGCCAGAGCACCAAGATCCTGTTAGCTACATGGTTGCTAGTGTTGGAGGGTCTCCCACAGAGGTGGAGGGCAGCTGTGGCTCACCACAGGGGCAAGGACACTTGATAGTCTATTTTTATTTGTGAATTATTCCAAGATATTTTTTCATAAAATCCATACATGAAAGTAACTAAAAATTAAATGAAGTTCTCAGCAGTTCATTGTTTAACATTAAGGACACTAATACACTTGATAATTTCAGATAGTTTCAGAATATGATATCATATAATCTATTATTTGGTTTTGTATTATTTAAATATTACATACATTTTTGATTCAAAAATAGTATCCTTTCCAAGTTATCCAGCCAAAACACTCTCAATGTTCATATTAAATTCAAATATTTTACTTTTTAACTCTTTTAAAGTTCTTAATCATTTTTCTTCATAAAATTAACACACTTCAAAATCATCACAATTTACTTGCAGTATTTTAGTTTTCCAATAATGAATATACATTTATATTTCACTGGACTTTTAAAATTTTAACAAGAAGAACACTTAAGGAGATTTTTCACTGCAAGTTATATCTAGCTTGACAATTTACTACTTGAAATAAAAATAATATATTTAGATATTAATATTTATAATATTCAGATATTGACAATAAATTCAAATGTTACTGTTGGTACCCCACCCAAATGCCATAAGCATTCATACTTCAAGAAGGGGCAACTGGAATTTTTCTAAACAGAAATCCTGTAACTCTTCCCATGAAGGCCTTCTCTAATCAGAGGAGCCCATTCAGCCAGTGCACAAGGCAGAGCAGACCAGAAGTACTGAGGTGTTAAGACACTCTCCTCACCCCCTAAAAGCCCTCTATCAAAAATTGATGGGATTTAGTGGATAGATACCTCAGCTACTCATCTCTCTGTTGGGATAACTCTGAGGTAAGATCTATTCTATCCACCAGAGTTCTGCTACAGAATTGAGACCTAATTGTCTAGTAATAACAAGTTCAATAATATGCCTGCATTGGCTTCCTTCTTTTCCTTGTATCACTTCCCACTCACCCACTAGTGCTCCCAAATAAACAATTCACACCCACATCCTTTCCTCAAGGTCAGCGTCTGGGCGAACCCAGCCTAAGACATATACAATCATGAAATCACACACACATTAGAAATGCCAGAAATGACATTAAAGTAGGATCTTTTATAAGCCATTAGCTTGAGGTTTACAAAGGTGGAAAATTTTAATCTGAAAAAATTTAAACCTGTATCAGTTGTCTAATGTTACAATAAGAAATCATCCCCAACTCAGTGACGTGAAACGATGATTCATTGTTTATCACAATTCTGTTCATTGGCTATGCAGTTTTTCCTCTCCTTTTACCTGGATGACTCATGCAGTTGCCTTCAGGAAGAGTCAGCTGGGCTTGAAGGTCCAAGTTGTCCTCACTCATGTATGCAAATCGAGGAACTGATGCTCGTTGTTGGCTGGAGTGACTTGATTTTCCTGCCTGTGGTCTCTCGTTGTCCAGTAGACTACATCCTTACATGGAAGTCCCAAGACAACATTCCAAGAGAACAAAGACAGAAGTGACAAGGCCACTGGAAAGCTAGATTCTGGAACTAGCAAACACCACTTCAACTACATTCTACTGGTAAAAGTAAGACACCAATGTTAGCCTGGGTTGAGAGAGTAGGGTTATAGCCATTATCTCCTAATAAAAAGAGCTGGAAAATGTTATGCCTATGCTTCCAATCTACCATAAATCCAACAGTCTTTGTAGCAGAAACCAGCTAGATATTCACTAATCCTACTTTCACTTTCCGGACATGAAACAGAACTATATCTCCCAGCCTCCCTGTAGGTAGATGGAATCTAAGGGCTTAGATTCACGGCACTTCCAAGTGCAGCATATTACGCTGTAGTTTGTCATCCCCTGCCCCAGCAACAGCATGTGCTGAAGATGTCAACATCACAAAACAGAAGGAGCATGGACCCCTCGGGGATTTTTGAAGGGAAACTATTTGAGTTTCATTGAACTTTGATTTGAGTGAAAAATAAACCTATAATCCATTAAGTCACTGAGATTTAAACACACTATAATATAAAATATACTGACTAATAAAGACTTTTTTTTTTTTTTTTTTCAGTACGTGGGCCTCTCACTGTTGTGGCCTCTCCTGTTGTGGAGCACAGGCTCTGGACGCACAGGCTCAGCGGCCATGGTTCACGGACCCAGGTGCTCCGCGGCATGTGGGATCTTCCCGGACCGGGGCACGGACCCGTGTCCCCTGCATCGGTAAGCGGACTCTCAACCACTGCGCCACCAGGGAAGCCCAAATATCCTGACTAATAAACACTTTTGAGGACCAAAAGAATGAATCTCAAATAATGAAATGTAGGACATGACAGAAGTCTGGTGATAGAGATTTTTTTGTTGCTGTTTTTGTTGGAGATCAAGGAGAAAATTCCCCCTCATTTTATACTATGTTAGCAGTCTTCTCCCTACTTAGGATATCTATTAGTCCCTTGGGCTCCGTTAGTCCCAAGGAAAATACAGATGACCAGACTCCCTATTGTGGCAGAGATTCAATTGCACAATATATATTTCTGACAGTTCAATTTCACAATTAAACTACTGCTATTCATAAAGAAGAGATGGCTGGTAGGAGCACATGCAAACATCTGGGGAGGTAAGCTTATGACTAGCTTAGAAAAACACTACCTTTGATGATAATGTCCAAAATTTACTTTCATGCACTCTCACACTCTCCTTATCTCTCATCTCACCTCTTAGATATATTCCTCTCTATTAGAACAAAATGCATACAGTTTCACTCTGAAAGACCTTGTCAACTCCTTTAGATGTTAGTTTTCCCTTTGGTTCGTAGCTGAAGTGACTTGGTCATATGATAAAGGATATCAAGTGGGTCACTAAGACATTTTTATCCACTTTCTAGAGCAAAAACTCCTCCAAATGTTTTAAAGATGCAAACCTGTGCCTTTTCATGTCTGGCAATGATGCTGATGACGAGAAAAATCTTCCCAGACCAGGATGATCTATCCAAGATCTATTTATTTTTCCATAATTCCTCTGTTTATATGTTCTCAGATGACTAATGAGGCCAATCTGGAGCTGGCAGATTTTGCCACAATTTAGACAGATGGTTTCAGTATATGTGTGTAAAGAAAGTTGGAAATGTGAAAATAAAGATATGTTTTGTACCATTCTGAGTTTTTCTAAGAGAACAAAGATAAAATGACAGCGGCATGGAAAGGTTTCAGTGTTACTAAACCATACAATGTGATCCTCTTACCTTAGGAGCCTCTGGAATAACTACTGAGAATCACTACACTAACATATATATGGTTTCTTTAGTCTAAACACTTGGGAAAATCTAAACATATGCTCTAGTCATTGCTTTAGAAAGCTTGTATAAGCAATATTAAGTGAACTGTTGCTGATAAAAATGTGACCTCACTCCAAACCTGAGCCCTTCCTAGAACTGAAGCAAAACTAAATATTTCTGGGCAATTTGAAATATAAATAGGGCTGCCCATTTTTCAGGTCTTTGCATGGATGACACATTTCTAAACCTTCTACTTTAATCTAGTTATCCAAATTTTAGTGTAATCTCTCTTAGATGCGAAACCCTAGAAGCCTTCATAAGTTTCCAATTTATTGCATAGAGCCAGCAATATGAAGACACATTCATTTATTCATGCATTCATTCATTCTTTCATGTATTATCAACTAGTACTCACTGAATTGTTTTTTTGTTTGTTTGTTTGTTTTTTTGCGGTACGTGGGTCTCTCACTGTTGCGGCCTCTCCCATTGCAGAGCACAGGCTCCGGACGTGCAGCAGCATTTTTTGCTGCTGATGGCTGTAATGGTAATAACAACAAGGAAGAAGTAGAATGGAGGAGAGAAAGAAGAAGAAACCAAGTATAATAAGCAGCCCTGAGACATTACTCAGAAATGTGTGACACATGAGTACCATTAATGGTAATTTGCTAAGCATTTAAGCTACTTGTGGTGGTGGAAGAGACAAGGGTTGTGTATGGATCTTGGATGCAGGCATAAGGAATAGAACATCTACATGTGCTTACAAGGCCCTGTGATGCAAGATAGAAATAAGACTTGGAAGAGTGGGGAACATGTTGTGGTCCATAGGGTGGCTCTCCATGCACTGTTACAGTGAAGCTCCAAGTGAGTTTCAGGTTCTAATTTCTGACTTGGATATCCAGGTCATTATGAAGATATGTTTTTCAAGGTAGGGGAATAGAAAAAGTACTATTTAATATTTTTGTTAGCTAGATTTATAAATTTTAAATGGCATACATTATAAGAACTTCTATTTCTACACTAGCCCCAATCCCACCAACAGATTGTGTGTGTTTGGGAGCCTCTTCATCAAAGAATCAAAAGCTTTTTCAGACCAGGCTCTGGTTTCTTTGGTAGTAATATTCCTCATAATCTTTGTAGGCATTTGACCTATTTGTTTCCAGTTAGTTCCTGTATAAGTAACCACAGCCAGAAGTTTCCCTCCCATCTCTCTTTCTCTCAATATAATTGTTTCTACCTTGAGATGATTTGAAACAGTGGGTTTAGGTGGGTAGTCAATACTGTTTATCTGATCTTTGGCACTGGGTTATCTGCCAGTTTCTGAATAACATGTAATGATAGGGAAGTGTTAAAGGCTTGAGGCCCACCCCTGTAAAACTGGTTTCATCAGCACAACCCCTAATAACTAGCCCAACTTCAACTCTCTCTTATAGAACTTTGCTAAATGTAGCAAAAAGAAGCCAGCACACATCAACAGTGTAATTTTTCCGACAAATTTAGCTAGATAAAGACTCTGTTGGCATATGGTCTGCCTTCCAAGGTACTGCAGATGAGAATTTTATCAAATGTTTTACTAAAGCATAACACAGATCACCAGCTTTCTAGCTTACCGTGTGTGCCCCACTCCTTAAGACCAAATGCTAAGCTAAATGTCAGGACAGTGGCCCAATTTTAAGTATCGATTTCTATATTCATTGTAGAAAACAAGCTCAATTACATGAGACCCAAAATACAGTGCTTGAGCAACAGTCAAGTTCATTTCTCTCTTACATAGCAGTCCAGTCCTTCAATCAGGCAGCTTTGACATTTTCGACATGCAACTTTCAACTCTACGTCTAAAAGTGACCATTCCACTTCTCATCACCTCCCAAGTGACAGAAAGAAGGAAATGGGTAAAGGCAGCATAGACACATTCATATTAATGATAAGCACAGAAATATATACTTTCTATGTTCATCAGATTGGACTGGACTTACATGGCCACACGGGGTTGCAAGGATAGTGGGAATATGTAGATGCTACTTGTGTAGCCATGTGTCTAGCTAAAACTGTGGTGTTCTATTACTAAAGAAGAAGACAGGGGCTTCCCTGGTGGCGCAGTGGTTGAGAGTCCGCCTGCCGATGCAGGGGACATGGGTTCATGCCCCAGTCCGGGGAGGATCCCGCATACCGCGGAGCGGCTGGGCCCGTGGGCCATGGCCGCTGAGCCTGTGCGTCTGGAGCCTGTGCTCCTCAACAGGAGAGGCCACAGCAGTGAGAGGCCCGCATACCGCAAAAAAAAAAAGAAGAAGAAGAAGACAGATGTATAGTGATGGAGAATCAGCAGTCTCTATTACCATTACTCATTAGGTCAGAATAGGAGCCAAGAAAGGAAAAAGGAGTAAAAAACTCACAGAGAGAAGCAATGCAAATGACTAGGTAGGAACATTCTCCTGAGCTGATTTTTAGTTTGACACCCTGAAGCTGTCAGCTCGTTAGGAAGAGTTCCCTCTACACCGAGGCCTCCCTTTCGTCTTCCAAGAGGACACTTTCCCAAATTACAGAAAAGCCCATCTGCCACTTGGAAGTTTCAATGATTAGACTCATTCTCCATTGTTCTGTTAGACACATGTACCACAAATAAAGAGGCTCTTCTGCATCTGTGCAGTAGTAGCTCAGAAGAGCTCAGAGAAGGGCGAAAAACTCACGTAATCTGGAATAGTTTTACAAAAGAAGTAGGACTTGAGGTGAATGCAAAGGAATAAAGAAGGACAGAAGGCTTCTGTGAGGATTGATCAGAGGAGCTATCCCTGCTTTGCAGGTCTGCACAACCTTAGAGAGAATGACTCAGAGGCAGGTAAATCAGGACTGGTTTCTACAATAAAGTTCCCAGGTTGAACTTCACCAGGTTACTTAATCTCTCTGTTCCTCAGTTTTTTCATCTATAAAATGTGGACAACATTTACCTCATAGGGTTGTTTTGAAGATTTCAACGAAAGGATGCATTTAAAGTGCTAAGATAATGTGCCTTACACATGGTGTATGTTTAATAAATGTTACCTAAAAACATGTATCTTGGTGTTTTTATTTAAAGCATAACAGATGGACAGAAAATATATTTTTATTCATAGTAATATTTTTCACGGCCTCTAACATTGTGCCTGGAATGACACAGAAGTCATTCAATAAATAAGTGAATGAATGAGTAAATGAAAACATTTTGAAACCCATTAAAGTAAGCAACGTACACAAGGTTTCCCTGGCTTCTCAAGTTTCTTAGTGGTTCTTAAATAGTGGCTCAAAAATGAAGAATTTATGTTAAATATGTGAGCCAATATACATAATTCTATCTGAACAAAGAAAGTCAAAACTGCTTATTAATTTACAATGAAGCCATAATATCAGTCTGGGGAAACCAAACATGCAGCAGCACTGAAATTTTCTAGAACACACACACAAAGAATCCTGAAGTTTCTTGAAAATGGAGTCATCTACAGGCCATATCAATTTACCATCAAACAAAACTCATTCTTTGAATTAGTCATCACAGAACAGGAAGGCTTTTTTCTTTAATGTCTTACTATTCTTATTTTTATTTTTTTGTTATTCTCATTCTTCTTCTTCCAAATATATAGCTCCAGTTCCAAAGCATATCCAGAACACAACCAGTTTTTTCTACCTCCACCACCAGCTTGTGCTAACATCAATTCTCCTTGGATCTGTGCAGTAATCTAACTTGTCTCCTGCTTCTGCCCTTGACCCACACAAGTCCATGCACAACAGAGTCACAGCACCCTTTCAAAGTAAATTAAGTTTCCATTACATTTAAAACTTAATGAATGTCTACCATAAGTTATACACAATTTCAAGTATTGGTGTTAAAGTGATAACAAAGACATTGTACCTGTTTTGTGAAGAAAACAGAAAAATTTATGGAAAAATCATTATATCCACTATAATAAAAGTAAGACCAGAATGAATGATGAAGAATTATACAACTAACTTCCTTAAAAATGACAGAGCATTTAAGCTGGTTCTTGAAGGACAAGCAGACTACTACCTTCCTAGTCAAATAATAAGAATGGTAGGAATAAGGCAATAGCTGTCATTTAGCTGGGATTGACTACTACCAGACACACTGCAAAGTGCTTAGATGCATTACCTCACTTAATCCTTACAGCTACCCAAATAAGTAGACATGTTATCTCATTCTGCAAAGGCAAAAGCTGAGAGTTACAAGGGTTAGGTAAATTTGCCTAGGTATACACAGTAGTGGATCTGAGAGCTGAATCCTGCCTGTTATGGAAACCTGCATTCTTAAGAACTAGGCAATACTCCCTCTACAAAAGGCAGAGACAGAGATCCTGGTGACAAAGCTACTGCAACAAAAAGAAGATTCTCAGTATCTATTCTGCAGCCCTTTCACTGACCAGAGTCCTAGAGCTTTAAGATGACTGTGATTATTTAAATGAATGTCAATGCCAATGACATTGTCTGTCAATTGACAATGTCCTGCCAATCCCTGCCAAAATTATAAATTTTGACATTGCAACACACATACACACAGAGAGATACACCTGCTGCATGAGACTCTGAAAGCAAGAGGCTATAACCAGAACATTAGCCCCATATGGGCAAGCACTATATGTTATCATTATGTGTCCCCAGTGTACCAACTTGGCATTTAGAGAATGTTAAACAAGTGAACAGATGAACTGAGACTCTGACTGCATTTTAAATATCCAGTTACAAACTGAAAGGTAAGAAGTGCCATCGCAGGACAACAGATTGCACAACAGATTGTACATGGTGCCCAACAGTTGATGGCTTTTATTTTCAAGGATTTGAATATTAAATAGGCAATTGAGCAAGGATTTGAAATTGGCTAAATCAAGTTATAGATTGGGTAAGTCTTGTTCATTTTAAGTCTAATTTTATAAACATGCCTCTCACCAACTTCAGTCAGGGACATGCATAATAAATACATGTTTTGCTGATAATCATTCAGGTAGAGTTTTTCCACCGATAGAGCCAGTAGTAACCATAACTGGGGGCACAGCATAGTGACATCAGTGGACACTGAGTTCCTAAATGTTATGGTAAAAAAAACAAAGACCTTGAAATGAGAAGAAATGGGACATCTCAGTGTTCACGAAAACAAGCCCACCAGTTTTAACTCATTCAGTTTCAAGTAACAGAAAGCTTTCTCAAACTGGCTGAAACAATGATTGCCTCTTGTAAGTGATATATTTAAGAGATGTGCCCAACTTTAAGAATCACTGGACCCAACGCCTCAAAAAATATCATTAAGATATTGCTTGTCTCTCCAGCCTTGCTTCAGCATTCCTCTGTATTTGGCTGCATTCTCAGATAGGTTCCCATTTGGAGCTAGCAAAATGGGTTTCAAGCAGCTTCAAACTTATATTCTATTAACTTAGCGAGCCTGGTGAGTAAAGAAACCTCTTTTCCAATAATTCTAGCTCATTAGTCTGTGGATTTCCTCTTATTGTCCCCGCTTGTGTCATTTGCCCATCCCTGAACCAATCACTGTGGCCAAGATCATGCAGCCATTGCTCTGACTGGTCAGGATTGAGCCATGTACTTATGTCTGGAGTCCAAGGATAGGGTCAACTCTGCCCACATGATATACAGACTGAGAGTTAAAGAGGACTAATTCTCTAAATACAACTTATCTAAATAAAACACAGAACAAGGGATGCTGGGTTTAAAAAAATACACAATAGAAAAAAGGATACGAATGGCAGAAGCTGAAAATATGGAAAAGCATGTTGAATGTGACCTGACTAGGACTGAATCCTGACTGAATCGGGGCGGGGGTGGGTGGGTGGGAAGAGGTGGGAATGGAAGAGAAAAGGTTACCCTAAACCTGTTAGACCACAAACAGTCATTAAGCATTACATTAAGGAGTTTGACCAAGTTGTAATTTGATAGCAATGCTGTGAAAGGACATCATTCATCCTTTGGTTGTGGGTGACTGAATGAATGCATATATGTGCATGAAAAAAGAAATGGAAGAATACACAAATGTGGAACAACTTTTTTGTTTGTTTTTACTGTACTTTATTAAGTAGCTTCTTCTTGAACATAGACAATTACCATCTTGATACATTTTTTTTTCTAATCAGTAGCTTTTTTTTCTTTTACATCTTTACTGGAGTGTAATTGCTTTACAATGGTGTGTTCGTTTCTGCTGTATAACAAAGTGACTCAGCTATATGTATACATATATCCCCAAATCCACTCCCTCTTGCATCTCCCTCCCACCCTCCCTATCCCACCCCTCTAGGTGATCACAAAGCACGGGGCTGATCTCCCTGTGCTATGCGGCTACTTCCCACTAGCTATCTATTTTATATTTGATAGCATATATAAGTCCATGCCACTCTCTCACTTCATCCCAGCTTACCATTCCCCCTCCCTGTGTCCTCAAGTCCATTCTCTACATCTGCATCTTAATTCCTGTCCTGCCCCTAGGTTCTTCAGAACCATTTTTTTTTTTTTAGATTCCATATATATGTGTTAGGATACAGTATTTATTTTTCTCTTTCTGGCTTACTTCACTCTGTATGACAGTCTCTAGGTCGATCCACCTCATTACAAATAACTCAATTTCGTTTCTTTTTATGGGTGAGTAATATTCCATTGTATATATGTGCCACATCTTCTTTATCCATTCATCAGTCGATGGACACTTAGGTTGCTTCCATATCCTGGCTCTTGGAAACAGAGCTGCAATGAACATTGTGGTACATGACTCTTTTTGAATTATGGTTTTCTCAGGGTATGTGCCCAGTAGTGGGATTGCTAAGTCGTATGGTAATTCTCTTTTTAGACTTTTAAGGAACCTCCATACTGTTCTCCATAGTGACTGTATCAATTTACATCCCCATCAACAGTGCAAGAGGGTTCCCTTTTTGCCACACCCTCTCCAGCATTTACTGTTTGTAGATTTTTTGATGATGGCCATTCTGACTGATATGAGGTGATACCTCATTGTAGTTTTGATTTGCATTTCTCTAATGATTAGTGACGTTGAGCATCCTTTCCTGTGTTTGCTGGCCATCTGTATATCTTCTTTGAAGAAATGTCTATTTAGGTCTGCCCATTTTGGGATTGGGTTTTTTTTTTTTTTTTTTGATATTGAGTTGCATGAGCTGCTTGAAAATTTTGGAGATAAATCCTTTATCAGCTGCTTCATTTGCAAATATTTTCTCCCATTCTGAGGGCTCTCTTTTCGTCTCCTTTATGGTTTCCTTTGCTTTGCAAAAGCTTTGAAGTTTCATTAGGTCCCATTTATTTATTTTTGTTTTTATTTCCCTTTCTCCAGGAGGTGGGTCAAAAAGGATCTTTCTGTGATTTATGTCCAAGAGTGTTCTTGCTATGTTTTCCTCTAAAAGTTTTATACTGTCTGGACTTACATTTAGGTCTTTAATCCATTTTGAGTTTATTTTTGTGTATGGTGCTAGGTAGTGTTCTAACTTCCCTCTTTTATACATAGCTATCCAGTTTTCCCAGCACCACTTATTGAAGTGGCTGTCTTTTCTCCACTGTATATTCTTGCCTCCTTTATCAAAAATAAAGTGACCATATGTGTGTGAGTTTATCTTTGGGCTTTCTATCCTGCTCCATTGATCTATATTTCTGTTTTTGTGCCAGTACCATACTGTCTTGATTACTGTAGCTTTGTAGTACTGTCTGATGTTAGGGAGCCTGATTCCTCCAGCTTCATTTTTCATTATCAAGATAGCTTTGGCTATTTGGGGTCTTTTGTGTTTCCATACAAATCTGAAATTTTTGCTCTAGTTCTGTGAAAAATGCCACTGGTAGTTTGATAGAGATTGCACTGAATCTGTAGATTGCTTTGGGTAGTATAGTCATTTTCACAATGTTGATTCTTCCAATCTGAGAGTATGGTATATCTCTCCATCTGTTTGTATCATCTTTAATTTCTTTCATCAGTGTCTTATAGTTTTCTGCATACAGGTCTTTTGTCTCCTTAGGTAGGTTTATTCCTACGTATTTTATTCTTTTTGTTGCAATGGTAATAGGAGAGTTTCCTTAATTTCTCTTTCATATTTTTCATCATTAGTGTACAGGACTGCAAGAGATTTCTGTGCATTAATTTTGTATCCTGCTACTTTGCCAAATTCATTGATTAGCTCTAGGAGATTTCTGGTAGCATGTTTAGGATTCTCTTTGTATAGTATCATGTCATCTGCAAACAGTGACAGTTTTACTTCTTCTTTCCCGATTTGGATTCCTTTTATTTCTTTTTCTTCTCTGATTGCTGTGGCTAAAACTTCCAAAACTATGTTGAATAATAGTGGTAAGACTGGACAACCTTGTCTTGTTCCTGATCTTAGAGGAAATGGTTTCAGTTTTTCACCATTGAGAACGATGTTGGCTGTGGGTTCATCATATATGTCCTGTATTATGTTGAGATACGTTCCCTCTATGCCAACTTTCTGGAGGGTTTTTATCAAAAATGGGTGTTGAATTTTGTCAAAAGCTTTTTCTGCATCTATTGAGATGATCATACGGTTTTTATTCTTCAATTTGTTAATATGGTGTATCACATGGATTAATTTGCTTATTGAAGAATCCTTGCTTTCCTGGGATAAACCCCATTTGATCATGGTGTATGATCCTTTTAATGTGCTGTTGGATTCTGTTTGCTAGTATTTTGTTGAGGATTTTTGCTTCTATGTTCATCAGTGAAACTTGCCGGTAGATTTCTTTCTTTGTGACATCTTTGTCTGGTTTTGGTATCAGGGTGACGGTGGCCTCGTAGAATGAGTTTGGGAGTGTTCCTCACTCTGCTATTTTTTGGAAGAGTTTGAGAAGGGTAGGTGTTAGCTCTTCTCTAAATGTTTGATAGAATTCACCTGTAAAGCCATCTGGTCCTGGGCTTTTGTTTGTTGGAAGATTTTTAATCACAGTCTCAATTTCACTGCTTGTGATTAGTCTGTTTATATTTTCTATTTCTTCCTGGTTCAGTCTTGGAAAGTTGTGCTTTTCTAAAAATTTGTCCATTTCTTCCAGGTTTTCCATTTTATTGGCATACAGTTGCTTGCAGTAATCTCTCATGATCCTTTGTATTTCAGCAGTGTCAGTTGTTACTTCTTCTTGTTCATTTCTAATTCTATTGATACGAGTCTTCTCCCTTTTTTTCTTGATGAGTCTGGCTAATGGTTTATCAATTTTGTTTATCTTCTCAAAGAACGAACTTTTAGTTTTATTGATCTTTGCTATCGTTTCCTTCATTTCTTTTTCATTTATTTCTGATCTGATCTTTATGATTTCTTTCCTTCTGCTAACTTTGGGGTTTTTTTTTTCGTTCTTCTATCTCTAATTGCTTTAGGTGCAAGGTTAGGTTGTTTATTTGAGAAGTTTCTTGTTTCTTGAGGTAGGATTGTACTGCTATAAACTTCCCTCTTAGAACTGCTTTTGCTGCATCTGATAGGTTTTGGGTTATCGTGTTTTCATTGTCATTTGTTTCTGGGTATTTTTTTTTTAATTTCCTCTTTGATTTCTTCATTGATCTCTTGGTTATTTAATAGTGTGTTGTTTAGCTTCCAACTGTTTGTATTTTTTACAGTTTTTTTCCTGCAATTGGTATCTAGTATCATAGCATTGTGTTCGGAAAAGATACTTGATATGTCAATTTTCTTAAATTTACCAAGGCTTGATTTGTGACCCAAGATATGATCTATCCTGGAGATTGTTCCATAAGCACTTGAAAAGAAAATGTATTCTGGTTTTTTTGGATGGGATGTCCTGTAAATATCAATTAAGTCCATCTTGTTTCATGTGTCATTTAAAGCTTGTGTTTCCTTATTTACTTTCATTTAGGTTGATCTGTCCATTGGTGAAAGTGCGATGTAAAAGTCCCTTAATATTATTGTGTTACTGTGATTTCCCCTTTTATGGCTGTTAGCATTTGCCTTATGTATTGAAGTACTCCTATGTTGGGTGCATAAATATTTAAAATTGTTATATCTTCTTGGATTGATCCCTTGATCATTATGTAGTGTCCTTCTTTGTCTTGTAATAGTCTTTGTTTTAAAGTCTATTTTGTCTGATATGAGAATTGCTACTACAGCTTTCTTTTGATTTCCATTTGCATGGAATATCTTTTTCCATCCCCTCATTTTCATTCTGTATGTGTCCCTAGGTCTGAAATGTGTCTCCAGTATACAGCATATATATGGGTCTTGTTTCTGTATCCATTCAGCCAGTCTATGTCATTTGGTTGGAGCATTTAATCCATTTACATTTAAGGTAATTATCAATATGTATGTTCCTATGACCATTTTCTTAATTGTTTTGGGTTTGTTATTGTAGGTCTTTTCCTTCTCTTGTGTTTCCTGCCTAGAGAAGTTCCTTTAGCATTTGTTGTAAAACTGGTTTGGTGGTGCTGAGCTCTCTTAGCTTTTGCTTGTCTGTAAACGTTTTAATTTCTCTGTCAAATCTGAATGAGATCCTTGCTGGGTAGAGTAATCTTGATTGTAGGTTTTTCCCTTTCATCACTTTAAATATGTCCTGCCGCTCCCTTCTGGCTTGCAGAGTTTCTTGCATTTTTTTTCTTTGTACTAAATTTTTGATAGTTTGATTAATATGTGCCTTAGCATGTTTCTCCTTGGATTTATCCTGTATGAGACTCTCTGTGCTTCCTGGACTTGATTGACTATTTCCTTTCCCATATTAGGGAAGTTTTCAACTATAATCTCTTCAAATATTTTCTGAGTCCCTTTCTTTTTCTCTTCTTCTGGGACCCATGTAATTCAAATGTTAGTGCATTTAATGTTGTCCCAGGGGTCTCTGAGACTGTCCTCAATTGTTTTCATTCTTTTTTCTTTTTTCTGCTCTGCAGTAGTTATTCCCACTATTTTATCTTCTAGATCATTTGTTCGTTCTTCTGCCTCAGTTATTCCACTATTGATTCCTTCTAGAGAATTTTAAATTTCATTTATTGTGTTGTTCATCATTGTTTGTTTGCTCTTCAGTTCTTCTAGGTCCTTGTTAAACGTTTCTTATATTTTCTCCATTCTATTTCCAAGATTTTGTGTCATCTTTACTCTCATTACTCTGAATTCTTTTTCAGGTACACTGCTTATTTCCTCTTCATTTGTTTGGTCTGGTGGGTTTTTACCTTGCTCCTTCATCTGCTGTGTGTTTCTCTGTCTTCGCATTTTGCTTAATTTACTGTGTTTGGGGTCTCCTTTTCACAACCTGCAGGTTCGTAGTTCCTGTTGTTTTTGGTGTCTGCCCCCAGTGGCTTAGGTTGGTTTAGTGGGTTGTGTAGGCTTCCTGGTGGAGGGGACTAGTGCCTGTGTTCTGGTGGATGAGGCTGGATCTTGTCTTTCTGGTGGGCAGGACCACGTCTGGTAGTGTTTTGGGGTGTCTGTGACCTTATTATGATTTTAGGTACCCTCTCTGCTGATGCGTGGGGTTGTGTTTCTGTCTCTAGTTGGAGCTGGGAGGTCTCTTGTGGACCAATGTCCTGAACTCAGCTCTCCTACCTCAGACACACAGGCCTGACACCCAGCCAGAGCGCCAAAACCCATCAGCCACACGGCTCAGAAGGGAGAAAAAAAGAAAGAAAAAAATAAGTGAAAAAGTAAGTTATTAAAATAAAAGTTATTAAAAATTAAAAAGTAATAAAAAAGAAAGAGTGCAACCAAACCAAAAAACAAATCCACCAATGATAACAAGCGCTAAAAACTATACCAAAAAAAAATGGACAGACAGAACACTAGGACAAATGGTAAAAGCAAACCTATATAGACAAAAATCACACAAAGAAGCATACACATACACACTCACAAAAAGAGAAAAAGGAAAAAAAAAAGAGATATCTTTTGGGAAGCCTGAGGTCTTCTGCCAGCGTTCAGTAGGTGTCCTGTAGGAGTTGTTCCACATGTAGATGTATTTTTGATGTGTTTGTGGGGAGGAAGGTGATCTCCACATCTTACTCATCTGCCATCTTGAAGGTCTCCCTGTAGAACTACTTTTTAAGGTAGGCATTGTTGAATCCCGTTTAACAATTAAGAAAAATGAGGTACAGAGGCTGAATAGCTTAGTTAAATCAGCATAAGTCTGCAACTGAGAATTTTAGCTGAGGACTCAACCTCTTAGTTGAGTGCTTTGAAATGTGGTGCGTTAAAATAGAGGCTTGTTCAACATAGTGGAGATAGAGTTACTAAGGCAAAAACACAAGTAGAGATGCAAGGGCCCAGGGAAATCAGAAAACTATTGTGCTTGCCTACAGTGTCCTTGAAGTGGAAGCTCATGGGAAAATCGGAGATGCCTCCACATCTGGCCACCAAAGAGTAAAATGGTACTTGCAGAGAAGTCTGAAAATCTACCATTTCTCAGACTTCAGAAGCTTTGAATCAGCACTGTACCACCTTGCCATAGATTGGGCACAAGTATAAAAATAAAGAGAAAAATCAAACCATAACTCTGGACTCTATCCAGGGTCTTGTCTTGAAGTTAAAGTCTTAGAAAATGTCTCTCTTTGGCAAAATAAAGGAGTAATCATATCCTTGCCCATGTGGGAACCTCTACAGTCTCTTCAAGGTTGTCCTGCCCTACTGTATCTCCCTGACCCCAAATCGTGACCCCTCTGGTCTTTGTGATGTTCTTCCCCTCTGGCTTCAAAAGTATATCCTCACTCCCTTCAGTTTAATCAAACATTTTCATCTCTTCCCTTTTATTCCAATCACCCATCAGCAGCAGTAGCTGTTTCACAAGTGTCTAATATCCAGCATACAAAACAGGACAACTGAACACTATCACAAAGGGAAATACTGAAAATTGAACTTTAGTAAAATTAAGAACTTCTGTTCATCAAAAGATATCACTAAGACAGTGAAAAAGCTACAAAAATATATTTGCATTATATAAATCTGACAAAGAACTTAAATTCAGATTTTTTTGAAATCTACTTTATATTAATAGGAAAGGACAACCCAAGTTTTTAAAATAGGTAAAAAACTTTGATAGTTCATAAACGAGGAAATCTAAATTCCAATAAGCACATGAAAAGATGCTCAACATTACAAGGCATTAGAGAACTGCTGATTCAAATCACAGTCAAAAAGTTCTACATACCCATTAAAATGGCTAAAATTTAACAGTAACAATGGAATGGATCAGTGTTAGAGAGTATAGGGAACTGGAACTCTCCTATCTCACTGGTGGGGGTGAAAATTGTCACTACTTTAGAAACTATTCGATGCTATCTACTAAACCTGAAGAGACACACATATTCATTACCCAGAAATTCCCCTCCAGGGTATATTCCTAATAGAAAGGAATGTGTCCACATAAGAGAAAAGGGTATATTTAAGAATATTCAAAGCAGTCATTGTAATAGCCAAAAATGATAAAACAATGCAAAAGCTCATAAACATTGGAAAATAAAATCATGGTGGTAGATTCATATGATAGAATATCAAACAACAATAAAAAGGAATAAACTACTGCTATACACAATGGCATGGATGAACTTCACAAGCATAATAGTGATCAAAAATACATGTTCCATGATTCCTTTTTTATAAAGTTCAAAGAGGGGAAAAACTAATCTAGCGCAATAGAAGCCAACAGAGTGGTTACCTTTGGTGGAGGAAGGGGCTGACCAGGAGATGCATGGGGATATTCTGTGGTATGGGCAACATTCTCTGTTTTTTTTTTTTTTTTTTTTTTTTGGGACGGGGAAAATATAGCTTTATTTTACCATAGGAATTAATAAACTCCGTCACAGAATAAGGACACCATGGGACTCCTCTTTTGTTTCATTTAATAAATACAAATGAATAAAAATACTTTCTTTTGCAAAGAGACTGCCCCTCTTCCTTCTCCAGATTTCCTGAGCCCCCGTGGCCACCTGCTGACGTCGTCACAGGCCCACACTCCACCACACCCACCTTTTCCTCTCTGTGGAGAGGGCTACGTCTCATCCGACACGCCCGCAAATACTAAGCAGGTACAATACCTCTCCTTTCCCCATCCCCTTCCGAATACAAGTCCTCGTACTGCATTTCAACTTTTAAATGATTCCCTTCTGAGAAGGAAAGAGTCTGGTTTCCACAGAAGCCCTTTAGCCAGTACTACTTAACACCAAGAAATCAGCGAGGTTTCAGTAAAACAGACTCCTGCCCGCGGGCACATTATGAAAGGGAAAGGATAACATAAAGTAAAATGTATTGTGCGTCTTGTAGACTGTCCCTTATTTCAAAAATAGAAACTCCTATTTAAATTTACCCTGTTTGAAACAGGCCACATATTTAACTGCATGCAACAGATCTGTTATTGCTTGAAACGGAGCCCTGGCTCCGGCTGAGCTGCCCGCAGCTGAGCTACCCACGCCGGAGGAATCCAGACCACCTCCAAACCACGAGCCGCAGCTGAGCACCCCCCACCGACCTGGGGACCCCGGGGACCCCATGTGCCACGCTCCCTCGAGCGCCGGTCAGGTCTGGGATGAAGCACACCTCTGCGCTCTGCGCTACGGGGAGCGTCCCTTCCCAAGCTGCAAAGAACGGTTTTGTCCCAATAGTTGAAGCTCCCGCTGCAGCCACCACGTACAAACGCTTAGCACTTTCCAGTTTTCAGATTGGAAAAGAAAAGCTCCGACACACCAGAAGACACTCTGACTACAATCTCGGTCTCACGTGCCTCTGCTCTGGTAAATGCACTGGGAACTGAGACACGAGCGTAAACTGTGATCAATACCAGCAGGGAAAACGCCGGTCTTCATGGCCAGGAGGAAACTTCTTTTCTATGTGCCCCATTTTTCATTAGTCCACATTTTAAAAAAGTATTTATTTCCTGAAAGTATTTCTAAATGTGATTATTTGTAACATACAACAAATGAAAAATGTGCCTAGATTGCAAGAAAAAAATCTGCTTGCTTGGAGGAGAAACTCCAAAAACTGCTCGGTGGTGTGCCTGCACGCACGCGCGGGCACACAGCTGTGCACACATGTGGGCAAGGCTCAGAGCCCCAGCGACTTCTGCACGATCTGCTTGGCGATCTTGTAAAACTGTTCCCGGTCATCCCGCCACATTTTGGAGGCATCCACGTTGGCCCCGCTTTCATCGTTGGGCTCTGCCAGCATGCTCACCACCGACAGGAGGATCTTCTCCACGCTCTGCACGGGGCTCCACCGCTCGGCGCTGCTCTCGTAGCCCATGGGGTCGTCGCCGGGAGCGTGCAGGATGGAGATGCAGACTCTGCCATCAGGGTAGATGTTGGGATGAAACATCTCACAGGTAAATCTCATCTTTGGAGGACTTAACGGGTAATCAAGTGGGAAACTCAGGATGGCAGGAAAAACCCCAAACTCAAAACAGGTGTCTTCTGGGCCCATGATCAATGCCTCCCATTCAAAAAAATTCTCTTCATTCATGGGGCCTGCCACAATTCCTTCCGGAGGATTCAGTGTTAATTGTTTGTACTCGGCCATCAGCCTCTTGAGCGCCGTCCCCGCCATCTTCCGGGCAACAGCTGCGCCGTCGGCCTCCAACATTCTCTGTTTTTATCGGGAGTATCACTTGAGTATTACACAAATACGTTCACTTTAGGTAAAAGCTAATCAAGTTGTAACTTAAGATTTGTTCAGTTTACGAAATGTACTTTACACCTCCATAAAAAATACACACAAAAAAATCCACATCCTTCTTCACACCTCTAATTAAGACTCATGGATTCCATATAACCAACTCTGTGACTTTAGAATAAACATAAGTATGATTGGAATTCACCCATCCACACAGAACATTTTCATACTCCATACCCACAAGACCACCTTTTTCCAAAAAAACACTTATAAATATAAGCTGAACTGTCTGCAATTCAGCTTTCTCTGGTCAATGCTTTGTGGAAATCATCATGTAAAGAAATGGAAAGCAAGAGGTCAAGAGTTTCTAAAACAGTCATCATAATAGTGGCAAATATGAAGATTATTTACTCTACATTAAGCAATGTGCTAAGGCCTCTAGGTGTATTATTTCATTTAATCCTCACAACAAACATTTGAAATAAATACCATTAGTACTCCCATTACAGAGGCAAAGGAAAGTGAGATACAGAGATGTTAAGTATCTTATCTAGGTCCACACAGCTGACAAGCAGCTAATCAGGATTTAAACCCAAATATGTCAACTTACCCTGTCAACTCTGTGGACACTGGCCTACCCTGCCCTCCTCCTTGGGAAACAATGAGACAGAGGAGGTGGGAGATAAATTCTCTCCTCCCTCTCTGCCCAGGGAAGAACTTCACAGTTAGGAAACACAAAGAAAATAGTGTAGATATTTCAGCTTCAGAGCTCCATTCTGGCCAGAAGCACATAGTCTGGGACTGGGGGTGTCCTCCTTGTGGGAGGCATTTCTGCACAATGGAATGGAAAGAGAATACCCAGCCTTTGGAGTATGAGAGATCTCAGAGCTCTACCTCTTGTATGCTCTTGAACAAGTCTGTTTCTTTATCCACAAAATGAAGATGATCTATCTTTTTCATAAAGTTATTAAGTGAAAGAAAACATTGGTTATCTTAAACCACTGCAATTTGGGGAGTTTTGTTTGTTTGTCTGTTTACCACAATGGAGCAAAGCCTATGTTGTCTAGGACACTTTCCTTTCTGATGTCTCTACTAATCCTCATCACAGTCCTGGAATGTATTGCAGAGAGGTGATTAACTTAAAGACCACGCTGTTTTTAAGCTTAGGTCCTTTCCTATGCTTAGCCACTGTACAAACTGCCCTAAATTCTTTTTCTCCTTCTTTTTATGTGACCTAACCCGGGAAATTTGGAAGAACACTCAAGTATCTTTATTTCTCTCCTTTTAAATTTAGAACCAAAACTAAAATGTTAATTACTGCTTCCTTCAATCCAGATCTTATTTTGATCCTTTTCAGCAAATGAGAATCAAATAATTATAACTACCACTTCAGCATCACCTTCTTTAGGACAGATCTAAACCTCCGATCATTTTTGCCCCAAACTTTGTTGCTCTTTCCACTCCTTTTTTTTCACAGTGTGCTGACATCATCCACACAGGTCCCCAAAATTCATATCCTCAGTTATCTTTCATCCTCTTCTCCCCTTCAACCCATAATATATTGTTTCAAGATAGATTGAGTTTAGCCCCCTGCCTCAAACCTTTCCTACCACTGGTAGTTTGGGAGAGCTGGAACTTTTTACCTTATAATTGTATGTACCATCTTCCCAACTGGTCCCTCTGTTTCTACCTCTCCTTTCTCCTTGTTTAGGGATCTCTCATCTACATTTCCTGTAGAATAAACTCCAAACTCCTTAAATGACAGGTCAGGCCTGACACTCTCTTGACCTTCTTTTCCAAGTGCATCTAGCTCACTTCTCTTATCACAGTCTATACTTCTGCCAACCTGACATCAGCACCATTCCTTTCATGATCCTTTGTACAAGCTGCTCTTCTGTCCTCTTCCCAATCCTACTCCATCTGTCAATCTCTTACACATTCTTCAAAATACTGCTAAATGTAACTTCCTCTACAAAAGCTCATTTTTCCCACTCCCAGCAGCCCAGTTGGTTGATTTCTACTCTGAGTTCCCACAGCACTTGATACATTGAATTGTGATATCTATTTTTCAATTCCTGCCATTCCTCAGGAGTAAAAGTTGTGTTATCTTTATCTTTGTAACCCCAGTGCTTGGCACTTTACCTGGCATACATAACTTTTATGAAGATTAGAAAAGGTATCTGAAGGAAAGTATGCATAGCATGAATTAAACAAATGTAAAAGTTGCAAAGGAGAATAAGAATCTGATTTGGAGAAATAGCACTGCATTAATAATCC
This sequence comes from Orcinus orca, assembly GCF_937001465.1. NCBI lineage: Eukaryota > Metazoa > Chordata > Mammalia > Artiodactyla > Delphinidae > Orcinus > Orcinus orca. The sequence continues at coordinate 28,661,525 of NC_064569.1, forward strand.
ATACACCTGAGCGTTACTCCATCTATGCCATCCACTAGCCATGTGGTTATAAAGGTATAAGTTTACTCCTCAGTACTCTTAAACCCAAGGATCTCTGACATCACTTCCTATTCTAACATACTATAGGGCTTGAAAGATATCAACAAGCTAACCAATGACCTAAGTCTCTGTGTGCTGCAAGAGTTAATTCACATGCTAATGAAGTTCTAGGGTACAAGAATCCCTTTCCTAACTGAGGCCAGGAGGAAAGAGCCACAGCATTTCTAAGCAACAGCTTTAAAGACATAAGAAAAAGAAATATTGGCTCAGAAACAATATAAAAGGATACTCTCTGGATGTGGGACAAACCACATGAAGTAAGAGGAAATACTTTTTTTATGAGGAGATTCGAGCCAACCCCTCAAAACAAAACAAAATTCAGACAAAGTGAAAGTCCATTCCAATGCAAAGCAGTTTCATTTAGGGGAAGGCAAATGGTGCTAGGTTCTTGCCAAGTTGGACCCAGAAGCTCCACTCTCAAAATAGACAGGAATTTTAACTTTACATGTGTGGTTTTGCTATTGTCAATTACGATATTTGTAATTAGCCTTTGTTGTCCTTTCTGGCCTGTGTTAGAACATTTTGTGGTTTCAAGAACAGGGACATACTGGTTCATATTTTGGAAAGGGGAAGGGATGGCATTGAAAGGACGCATAGAAGGAAGACTGATGAGGATCTTATCTGTGCTACCAGCATTAGGGAGAGCAAGGAAGAGGGGAAGTCAAGTTTCATGGGAACCCAGGAAGAACCACCATGATGGCCTCACCAAGATCAGGATATACATAGATTTCACTTAGCAACATCTCTAGTAGTCAAGTAAATTGCTTTGTATTTTCAGCAGCCCAAGTTTGCTAAACCATGCTCTATTAACCACTGTTAGCATGGCTCAATTATATCCTTTGCCCCTTTTTCTGTGTGACTTTCAACTTCTGCAAACTCATTACATTATCTCCTCATGTATCTAGGTCAGATATTTTCCAGGGAGGATCTGAACACTCCAGTGGTAACATCTTGTCTGATTAGCAAAGCATTTACACAATGCCACTAAGTAGGCTGCTGGCCAGCCTGCAGATTGCTCACACTTGAGTCTCTACCATGATTCTATCAGCTTTGGCCAGAGTAAACTGGTCAAATGAATCAACATCAATGTTTACAAAAGAAATCCCTGGGAATGATATTTTGGGTGATGCAGGTACTCTCAAATTTGGTCTGTCCAGGACATAATAACAAGGCCCATTTAGACAGTAGGGGATAGCTTTCCTTGTTTTAAATTGGAAGAAGCTGCCAGTAACTCCAGAAACCTCTGAACATATCTTTAGTGTTCAGCAGTCACTTGAATGACCCAGTTACTCAGGCCAACAGAAGGCCACTTTTCAATGAGTTTTCTGCATCAATCAGCTGTATTGATTAAACTTCTGTTACCAGTTGGCTGAGCTGTGCTGTAGTAACAATGGACCCCAAAATCCTAGTGACTTACAGAGGGTGATTTCTCTCTCATGTGTGTCCATTATGGGCTGGTTCTGGCCCTGCTCCCTGCCATCTTCTCTCCAGAAACCAAGCTGACAAAGCAGCCTCTAATCTGGACTCCACATTCCAGTTTATCCAACACAGTCCTAGCTTATGTCTATGTCCCAGAGTAATTATTAATAGCTTATCTTTTCACTCTCAAGAGTTCATCTTCTCACTTTCAAAAATGCCTGGTTTGGACAATAAATTATATGTCACTTTTCCTATCTGGGTTATTGATGATTTCCTGGCAAAGAAAAAAACAGATGTTGCAAAAACACAAGCTGGCTCTTAAAAGTTTCTGTTCAGAAATGATGCATGTCACTTCTGGTCTCATATCCACTCCTGAGTTCAGTAGGGTGAGAAAGTATAATTGCCCCCAAGGAGGGGCAGCAAGTATTTTGAATAAAATACAATCTTCCACAGTGAAAAATGGCAAACATAAAGAAAAAATAAAATGATATAAATGGTGTGCCTAAGGCATGTGTGTGGAAGAGATAAAAGGGTACAGTTAAAGTTACTACGATTGGGGGCTTCTATAATTTTATCAATTCCCTAGTCATGCTCAATGCCCTCATTTTTTGAGAGGAAAAGAACTGAAGCCCAGGGAGGAGAAGTAACTTGCTCAAGGTCCTGAAAGTCTGTGGACCAGTACATAACCTGCTAATGTGTCAGTTAAGGAGTGTGGTGAAAAGAAAGGAAGGTCTGGTGATAATATAAATCATATATGTCTAAATATAAAGCAATCCCAAGCCACTGAATTTGCATAGCATTAAGACAGATGTAAAATCAACATCGCACAAAACACAGCAAATGAGAGAGTGCCCAATAACATGAGAAACTTTGTAAGGACTGGAACATACTCCTTCCTCTTTTAGGAGGGATGATTTTGGAGAAACTTCTCCCCTTCTATTCAGACATTTATGGCATATGAGTCTCACTTCCTTCTTGTCACTAGGTGACAAGTCACTGACTACCTCCTTCTACTTCAGGGCCCAGTTGCCCAGAGATCAGTGGTTCCCAACCTCGGCTGTAACCCTCAACCCTGGTCCCCAACCCTCTTCCAAGATTCTGATTCAGTTATTGGGAGAAGAGGTGTTGAGGATTAGTACTATATAAAAGCTCCCAGGTTATTCTAATTTACATCCAAGACTGAGAATCGCTAACATAGGATTTTTTATAATATTCCATGGACCAGGATAATAGACATAATTTTTGGTCTAGCAAACCACTCTGAAAATAAGGAGATTTACATACTATTTGTTATGGACTGAATGTTTTTGCCCCTCCCAAAACTCATATATTGAAGCCCTAACTCCCAACATAATGGTATTTGCAGATGGGGCCTTCGGGTGGTTAATTAGGGTTGCATGAGGTCATGAGGTGGGACCTGCAAGGTGGAATTAGTACCTAATTAGATGAGGTCATGAGGGTGAGGCATCCACGATGGGATTACTACCCTTATAAGAGACACCAGAAAGCTTGCTTCTCTCCCTCTCCGCACTCACACAAATAAAGAGGTCATAAGAGCACAGAGAAGGACAATGACCATCTACAAACCAAGAGAAGAGGCCTCAGAATGAAACTACCTGTTTGCACCTTGATCTTGGACTTCCCAGCCTCCAGAACTGTTAGAAATAAATATTTGTTATTTAAGCTACACAATCTATGGTACTTTGTTATGGCAGCCCAAACTGATTAATATATACCAGTTCTCTTCAAAACTTCTCAAGTCCTATTTCTCACTGCTAGTACTTCCCAAATACACACACACACACACATATGCACAAACACAAGCACTTAGTATGTTTTACTTGTTTGCCTATAATGCATTTTTTAACATATAAGTAACATATAATTTATCACCCAAACCAGACATTTTTGAAAGTGAGGAGGTATACTATTTCATTGGTGTTTTTAGCTTGAAGATCCAGTGTCTCTCTAATGAGTATAATAAGGCTACAGGGGCTTCCCTGGTGGCGCAGTGGTTGGGAGTCTGCCTGCCGGTGCAGGGGACACGGGTTCGTGCCCCGGTCCGGGAAGATCCCACATGCCGCAGAGCGGCTGCGCCCGTGAGCCATGGCCGCTGAGCCTACGCGTCCGGAGCCTGTTGCTCCACAACGGGAGAGACCACAGCAGTGAGAGGCCCGCGTATGGCAAAAAAAAAAATAAAAAAAAATAAGGCTACAGGTTAGGAGACCTTTGGTCTAGAGTTGGTTCTGCTACTTAACTGGCTTGGACACTGGCTGAGTCACTTCACCTCTCTGGATGTCACTTTCCCATCATAAAGGAGAGAAACAACACAGACACTTTTGTAAGGTCCTCTCTTCCAGGGCAGGAGTCACACAGCCAACCATAAGGTAGAAGTTCTGATCCACTTTATAAAATTTATTGAGCTTTCCAAAAATGCCAATACCCAGGGCTCTCCTCTTCTCCCCAAACTGATCATTGGTCCAAGGCAGATGAAACCATTCATTGTATTGGTGGTTTTTAAAAAAACTTCTAACGAGCAGCCAGGATTGAAACTATGAGCTATTTTACAAATTTTTACCACTGAGAATACAGACTCAGGTGAAGTCATTTGCTCAAGAGCACGTATCTTTCAAGTGGCAAAAGCAGAACACAAACTCAAGTTGTCTGGCTGCAAAATTCCACCCACTGCCTGTGGTACAAGAACTCCTGACACATTATCAAGTGCCTGATGCTATTTCCAGAGCTTTGGCTGCTCATATTTGAAAAGTTGCTTAGCTGACTGATCAGCCACATTCACCTATCAGCTGCTGCAGGTGTCAAGCACAAAAACTGGTTTCATTGTGAAGCTGGGATAGGGATATTTTTCCATCTGTGCCCAGTTGGATATACTGGTCTTCCATATCTGCAGTTCAAAGGAGAACAAGATGCACAGAGATTAACTGTGAATTATAATTAGGAATGTTTATAGATATAGAAACGCTCTGGCTTGCATTTCCACATAGAAACTTTCTGGTACACTATATGGACGTTTTGATTAATGTTACATTCTTGGCTCGTTCTTCAGTTACTGCAACACACAGATTTCCCTCTACATGTACTATTAACTGTCATCTGAGCTTCCCACTCAATACAGCTGATAATTACACATTCTGGAAGCTGAGTGTCAGGCTTCACTGATTCGGGTAGAAATGGAGACCGTACAAATCTGTTTTGTAGTATCTCGGTAGATATAAAGAAGTGATTAAGTGATTAAGTCCAAGGACTACAATAAAATAATACTGGCTTAAACCCAGGAACATGAGGAGTGAGTAGAACGATTTTGAGCTTTGGAGCCAAAGAGACCAAAGTTCAAATCCCAGTTCTGCGACTTCCTAGTTAAAACGCCTTCAAAAAGTTACAGTCAGCTTCCCGTATCCGCGGTTGCAGAACCAGCAGATAAAGAGCGCCTTCTGTACTGTGTCATTGCATATAAGGGACTTGAGCATCCTCGGATTTTGGTACCTGTTAAGGGTCCTGAAACCAATCCCCCGCCAGCCAAGGGATGAGTGTACTTAGCCCTACTTTATCTTAAACTATATAATTACCCAAAAATGCGTTTTTAAAGGTGTGTGCTTCTTCCCCGCCACCGGCGACAGGATGAGGCAGGTGGGCGGCCAGGCCTGCTGTCAGCACTCCACTGTCCCCGTCGCCACCACCGCTATGGCGGCCGCTGCCGCCGCGCGCAACCTCCGCGGGAGAAGGGGTCGACTCGTGGGACAAAATACAGCAGCGCTCAGCCCTTCGCCCGCTGTAGCCCGGGAGGTGGAAGGGGAGGAGGAAGAACCCTGCTTCTTAAAGGAAATAAATAAATTTCTGTTCAACCTACCAGCTTAAGAAATGGAACTGACCAGTACTCTTTCTTTTTTTTGGCTGGGGGGGGGGTGGGGTGGGGGGCAGTCAGTAGTCGTGGCTCGCGGGCTGTAGAGCGCAAGCCCAGTAGTTGTGGCGCACGGACTTAGTTGCTCCGCGGCATGTGGGATCTTCGTGGACCAGGGCTCGAACCCGTATCTCCTGCCTCCGCAGGCGGATTGTTAACGGCTGCGCCACCATGGAAGCCTGTACATGAGGGTTTAAATCACTGATTTAGGAGATAGATTGAGTGATGAAGGAATGATCACACTTCAGTCTCTGATTCTGAATTCAGACTTTATGTATTAACTATTCTGTACTATGCGACTGCACTTGAACTACCTGTGTGTAAAGGACAGTTTATCATCCTCTATCAGAAGAGTCTGAAACATGAGATTTGAAAAGGTTTGACTCTACCTAAGACTAGAAGAAAGTCCACCTTCTTTTTTAAATTTTTTATTTAATTTTATTTTTTTTATACAGCAGGTACTTATTAGTCATCAATTTTATACACATCAGTGTATACATCTGACCAGTACTCTTGAAGATCCTAGAACTTGACCCATTCTCATATTCCCTTCCTCCGTGGTGGTAACTCCAAGCCTCTCTTAATCATTCCCTTCCCTTCCTCACCCCTGTATGTATCCCTAAATACACTTATAGTCGGCTTACCTGCTCTGAACTGTAGAATAATGTTATGTGTGCCTTATTGCACTTGTTCCACACTGTGTCTAGAATTAGTTCACATTGATGTATGTGGCTGGAGATCACTTCTTTTCACTGCTATCTAGCATTCCACTGATTGAATATAAAACAACATATGTAACCATTCTACTGGTGATGTGGCCATTTGAGATCCTTGTTCTTATGAACAGTATTAAAAGAAGCACTTCTGTACAGCTTCTCCCAGTGTATCATTGTCAGTTGTTCTAGAGCAGGAGTCAGCAAATTACATCCCAAGGGCCGAATCCAGGCTGCCATCAGTTTTTGTAAATAAAGCTTTATTAGAAAATAGTCACGTTCATTCATTTACATATTGTCTATGGTTGCTTCCCACCACTGTATCACAGGATCCCATTCGCTCTCTTGAATGGTGCCTCCTTCACCCAGACCGCAACACAAAATCTCTGTATCCCTCCAAATAGTCTAGTTTTTTCCCTTTTTTGAAAAAAATCACCATCTTTATAGTCTCTTAAAGAACCACCCGGAATTATTAGCAATTGCTTTTAAAAAATAATTCCCTTTTCTTGAAAGCAAGAACATTAAATTTCAAACACTCTGAAAGGTAAAGGGAAATCCTTGTGTTCAACTTGGGGATAGTAATTTAGACATGACTGAGAGGAATGTTTATGCTGTTTAGAAATAAAACGGTTGTTCTTTTTACAGATTTCTACCTCCTGCTTCCTAAACTTCATACTCATTCTCACTCAGAGGCAATCCTTTCTAGGAATAATTCTATTCCATCTCCCTGAAGCAACTTGGTCTAGAAACAATCAAAAGATGATTCTTTAGGAAACCAAATGTGTGGGCTAGTTGCCAAGAATCTCTCACATCATGTGAGCTTTTGGAAGGAAATTCATTGCCTCCCATCTTTACAAGTGACTCCAATCCCATGCCTCAGAGCTTCACTGGGCAGTCCCAGAGGTGGCTTCATCTTGAAGCCTGTTATTTGCTTCTGGTAGAAATATGTTGCTCCCTAATAAGTAGTAAATGTGGTTTTTGGAAAATCCTTGGAACTTAATGCCATAGAGACTAGACCTTGGGATATCTTATTTCCCTTGATAGCCAGCCTTCTTGGATGGGTTCAAAGCCTATTTTCTGCTTTGACATGTTTTAATTAAGCAAGTTACTTGACTACTCATTTTCATGGTTTTTCCAACAAGCATTTTAAAATAGGCAGCAACTAGGAGAAAGGCATGGTGCTGGTACAGATAAAGATGAATCTGAAATAGCCCTTCTCCGTATGGACAGCACCACTTACAATATTTGCAGAACTCGGTGCAAAATGAAAATGCAGGACCACTTGTTGGAAAATTCTTAAGATTTTCAAGATGGTGATAACATAACATTCAACTAAGTGTGAGGTCCTTCTAAACACGGGGTACTGTGCAACTCATGTCCATGGAAGCCAGCCCTCATAATCTAGTGGATGACATAGACAAAAGTTAGCTACCTGATAAAGCAACAAAGAACTTATGTTAAATATCTGAACAAGTAACAACTTATCGTATAGACATGTAATTCTAAACGATAATCAGGGTAAGCAACTGACAATAGGAAGTAGTTAAACTGGACTTTAAATGAGTGAAGACATTTTTATAGGGAGAGAGGGTGACCAAATGCATACTTGGCTGGGAAACTACACAAGAAAAAATTTGTGATGTGAGAATGTTGGCTTTGATAGAGGAGAGGCAGGAAAGCTATAGTGGTTAGAATGCAGAGTGCTGTAGGTGACATGGTGGTGATGAACCCAGAAAGGTCATTTAAGGTCAATTACTGGGGTGTCCTGGGAGCCTGAATTCCTTAAATTTGGACTTTATCTTGATTTGGATATACTAAACATTCCAAGGTTTTTAGGTAGGAGAATTATATAATCAGTTCTAGGATTCCAGAGAGAAAAATAACTCCAGTTGTAATGTGGCAAATGGATCAGAGAAGAAAGGGACCAGAGACAGGGAAAACTATCAGGAAATAGTTAATAACGTCCAAGGGTAAGAAGTTGGGGCTCCAGGCTACAGATAGAAAGGAGACAGATGGAAGACACTGTAGTGGCCTTCCTTCTTTGAAAATGAAAAAGAATTGCCAAGAGTGCACGTATTTCTTTTGTTGTTGTTGTTGTTGTTGTACGCGGGCCTCTCACTGTTGTGGCCTCTCCCGTTGCGGAGCACAGGCTCCGGACGCGCAGGCTCAGCGGCCATGGCTCACGGGCCCAGGCGCTCCGTGGCATGTGGGATCCTCCCAGACCAGGGCATGAACCCGTGTCCCCTGCATCAGCAGGCGGACTCTCAACCACTGCGCCACCAGGGAAGCCCACGTATTTCTTTTTTTTTAATTTTTAAAAACCACTTTATTGAGAAGTACGATTGACATGTAAAGATCTGTATGTATTTAATTTACACAACATGATGAGTTTGGGGATAAATATATACCCGTGAAAGCATTAAGGCCATAAACACGTCCATCACTTCCTAAAGTTCCCTCCTGCCCCTCTTTAGTAGCGCGTGTGTGCGGGGGGTGTGTGTGTGTGTGTGCACCCGTGCGCTACGAAAACTTAACATGATATTTACCCTCTTAGGAAATTGGGTGGATGGCTTATAAATATTCATGCAGCTCTCCTGGAGAACTCAATGCCAAGATTAGAAAGATTGTTCTTGTGCCTTGCCAAGCAATGAACAAACACAGACCCCCACTAACAAGATCCACAGGGGAGCTGTCAGCAAGGTACAATCATGGCTGCCATGGTGGAGAACAGAAGGACCTACCCTGAGCTGCCCATGTTTGTTTCAGTCAAACTGCTGGGCTGCTGAGGTGTAGATGGGTGTGAAACACCTAATCCTTGCCAAGTGCTGGGCAAACTGGGTGAACTCACCCAGAAAATCTTTTTACATAATTTCCATAAAAGACTAAGGAAAGCATCAGTTTTTAAATTGATAGATGGGTAGGAAGTAGGAAAAAAAATTTTAATGCCCTTGCAGGATCTGTTTAAATACCCAAAGCATCATTTGTCTAGGAGGAATTTTTTTTTAAATTGTAAAATTTTTGATACAAAAATATATGACAATTATTAAAACACTGGTTTCTGGCCATAATTCAAATCAATATAACTGCAGCATTGGAACAAAGTTGTATAGAAAGATTTTGGTTCAAATCATGATTCTGCAACTTACTATTAATCTGATCTGAGACAAGTAATTTAGCTTCTCTGAGATTTTGTTTCCTTGAAAATGAACATAATTTTATTTGCTTTGCAAACTTCCCAAAATCATTATATGGGGCAGGAGATGAACAAGTACACAGCAAGCCTTGAGGGGCTCCAAAGTGCTCTAAAAATCAAAGATCTTATTAGCAGTGCTACATACCTTAGTGGTCTGTAATTTTTAATCCTACAGAATTAATTTACTTCCTTATAGCAAATATACTCCCAGAAAAATGTGGATTAGAAACCACTTGAATTGTCATCCTTGTGTGTATGTGTTTTGTTGTCAGTTTTTGCACAAACGTATAACAAATATTAGCAGACATCATAACACGGAGTAAATAGGAAAACCTGCCAGAGCCTTCAGTATGTAACCAAGAAAATATATTCCATGTATGCTGTCTTCTGAGCATATGGGAAATGTTAAAATAAGTGAACCCAATAAATACTTGTAAATCACATTTGTTTTTCTTGCTTCCCTGCCCCCAACAACAACAACAAAACACTCATAAATCATCCATTTTATGTATAAGCACAGTGGTTACCTCCTACTAGGCTGCTACTGATGGTGCAAACTGGCCATGTTAAGTCCACCTGTTCTGGCATAAGGAATTCGGCTGGCTCTGGCTTGGATATTCCTCAGGTTCACTAGGTGTATATGTGTCCCTCTCCCACTAGAAAGAAAAGACATTCAGGGCAGGGACTGACTTCTTCCTTGTTGTATCTTCAGCATCTACTTCAGCGCCTGACATACAGTAGGTGCTCATTCAATGATGAAGGAATGAATGAGAATTTAAGAGTTCTCATAACAGGATGCACAGCCAGTTTTCTTCTCCATGTGATTATCCAATTTTCATGGGTAGATTTTTTCCTCTGATGTGGGTATTTTTCCAAAGACCACACACACTAAGGCATCCTTTTGCATTTTTTAATAACCCAATCTCACCTAATGTACAATTCTTGCAATGAGTATGAAATGAGTTTACACCTGTAGGGAGTTTAGCGTTTACATGATATGTACTCAATAAGCTAAATATTACATTATTTATCTACAAGAGGCAGAAGAGTGACTCTGAAGCCAGATCACCTAGAATCATATCCTAATTCTTCCATCATTGCTATGTGACCCACATGTAACTTAACTGCTCAATGCCTTATTACTTTAGCTCTGTAATAGGAAAACAATACAGCTCACTTTACAGCATTGCTGTGAGGTTCACATGAGATGCTATGTTTGAAGATAATGCAAGAAAATGGAACACATGTATGGTGGTGGGAACACAGTAAATAATAAATACTAGAAAATAAAAAAAACCGAAGAAACATTTGCTAATCGCCTGCTGTATACCAGAAACTCAGCTAGCTGCTGTGGAAGAGAGACAAGACCCAATCCCAACCCTCATAGAATTTAGATTCTAGGCAGAAAGGATCTCAATCTGCGTAACAATGATAACAGGGATAGTTACACTTTCCCTCCATTGTTCCTTCAGAGCTCTGGACCAGCACACAATTGAGAGAAAAAGAATTTTTACAGCAGCCATGTAAATGGACTGTTAAGTGGCTTCTAACTCTTCAGCTCTTGGATGTAATTTGGATACAGATAATAATAGTAATAATAATAACCTTACCATGCTGAAAATTCTATATTTGATCTCATTTAATCCTTACAACAAAATTGCAAAACAAGGATAGTTACCCTCTATTTACAGATTGAAGTTCAGAAAAGATAAATAATTGCCCGAGGTCACATATCAAGTGTATCCCATAACTGCACTAACCATGCCTGGATACTTTCCCTGGCCTTTTGCTGGAACTTGGCTGCTAAGCCAATAAGCTCAGCAGGAGTATATTCTCTCATCATGAACACTTCCTGAATTAGGGACTGCCCTGTTGGCTGGCATGGTTGTTGCTGTGCTTTTGCTTTCCTTTGTGTTAGAAATCAGATGGCATGGGGCCAGCACAGCATCTTCCTCTTTGTTCTCACTTTCCCAGGAATTCCACCTCCTGGCATCCCAATCAGGCTGTGTCACAAGGGCTCAGACCTTAATCCGAGCAGCTTTCGCCCTCCTAGCTTTGCAAAATGGCACACCAAGGTCTCTGACTTATCAGCCTGTTCCCCCACCTTGTCTGCCAGCCCAAAGCTAGCAGAGCACTGGACACTGCAGGTCCTTCTCCAACCTCAGCTTTTCTTCCAACCTTCTCACAAGATCTTCAGCCTCTAGTTGGGCATCAGTGGCCACAGAACTGCCCACAGTGGAGGTCAGCCCACCGCCCAGCCAGGCATTTCCCTTCTTTGCCTTCCTGCAAAGAACTTCTTGAAGTTCCTCAAACAAGCACATCAAACCAGCCAACATTTTTGGGACATCCCAATACCTGCTCAACGGTCCACAAACATCTGACATACTGGCCACCCCTCCCCACATAGAGGTTGATGGCCAACTCGGGATTTCCCCTGTGGGTGCATCTATCCCAAAACCCATTTCTTGTCTCCTGGCTGAAGGAATTCAATTGCTGGTTCACAACCTTGGGAGCTTCTTGGGTAAAGTCTGAAAGTGACCCCATATATGGAGGACAAAGGGAGACCAAAGAAAGAGACAGAGCCCTCCAGATTGGTAGGTGGCAGGTGTAATAACCAAGGGAACCTACACACAAGGCTCATCTTGGGTGGCTACAAGATGCGTAGATCTCAGCACCCGCCTTCCAAAATCTTAAAAGTTTATATATATATATGCAGAGAGAGGCCTTAACCAGTTTCAGTCACATATACCAGGCAGATAGTCCCGATACCTAAATTCTCTCAAGGCTCAGTCCTTGAAATGGCTCCAGTTATGGGAACTATGGGTGGAATGTATATTTCAAGGACAGAGAAGTGAGTGAGGAGCCTCCGATTGCCTGGGTCCAGCTCTCTGGTCAACCAGCAGTCACATCCTCTTGATAACTTCCTCCAACTTTAAGTGTAACCAAGTTACATATCAAATGCAATTGCTCTAACAAATAAACTCGAAGTTGTGTAATGTCACAAACACAAGAGAAGTTTCACTCTTGCTTACATAATAATACTGAGTAGGCGAACAGGAAGGCAGAGATACAGGTTGCCAGAAGCTCTGTCAACATGTATATTTTAATAAAATAGGGAGGAGAAAGAGGATTTAGACAGGTACATGGGAGATTTAGTGGGCCAGACCTGAAAGTGGTGCACGTCCCTTCTGCTAATTTTCCATAGTCTAGAATTTAGACACGTGGTCACTCTTAACTCCAGGGAGAAATGGGGAATGTAGACCCTGGCTGGGCAGCCACCTCCTGCGCATAATTCTGTCCTATGGAATGGAAGTGCAAATATTTGTGTCTCCAGTCTTCTCTAGACAAAAATTAAGTACCAAAGGCATGATTCCAATCCAGGTCTGTCTGTCTCCAGAGTCCATGCTTCTAAACACCGGTAATCACAAAGCCAGCCAAGAGCTCAGTATTGCCCCTATGCTGTCCATGTTTCAAATCACTTCATCCTCAAAACAACTCTATGAAGTGAGTCCTATTATTTAATAGACAAAACATGACCCAGAAGGATCAAACAGCTTGTTCTGTGTGACCTTGGGCAAGTCACTGAACTTCTCCACTGCTCAACATTCTTATCTTTAAATGGGCTTTATAATAACACCCTTTAGAGTGTGTGTCTGATCAGAACCTGCCCCTCCACCCCCAGTTCCTGATCCTGACAACTTCCCAGGACCCTTCCAACTCTGCGTGCAACCCTAAAGCCAAGTTCTGAGATCAGCCTCAAAGGATATCTTCTACCAGTTATCCCAGTAGCAGAATTGAGCTGTCCCCCAGGATGCCAGCCTTTGCTGGCAAGACAACATATGGGCTGTTATTTTGGCTTGTATGATGCTGTCTCTAGATTATCTCACTTTCTAGATAATCCTTGCTGTGGGTTATCCAGGAATTCCACAATAAAACACCCTACTGAGAGAAAAAGGTTTTTGGCTTTTGACCCAAAGATTTAATGTCCTTGCAGCTTTTGGAACACAACATTTCTCCCTAAAAGTTTACCATCAAATGGTGACATCTGTCAAGAATAAAAAGCTATAATTCTATTCATATACTACTTTGAAGTTGAAAACTAAAATTACATTTACTGGACATAGATTTAGAAACCTCTATTTTCAAAGTAACCACAGACCAATTTTTTACAGTGAAGCCTCATATCAGAGTAAATTTCACAGTGGTTGCTCCTTCTGAAAGGATTTCATGGCATGGTGCTTACAAGCCCAGGCATTGGAGCCAAGTTGCATATGCTTAAATTCCAGTTCTGTCATTCCTGCTAGCTGTGCAACAAGGGCAAAGGGATTTACTTTCTCTAAGCCAGTATTTCCCAATCTGTAGAATGGGGACAAATCCAGTGCCTGTTTTAGAGTGTTGCTGTGGAGATTAAAGGACTGAGGGTAACCGATGTGATCACTCAGCATAATGCTTGGTAAGCACTCCCTGGATTGTGTAAGGTAAGAAGACATTTTATTTTCCCATTTGTTTTCTTAGATTTAGGGCCTGCATAATGGATCAGACAGAAATTTCCTCTTTCTAATATCTTGAGCCCATCAATCACTACAGTATGATGATCAATCTGTGGGTAGAATCTGCCTCTCATCCTGTATCACGAGGGTGGCCCATGGCTTCAGAAAGTATATCCCCCCAAATAGGTTTATCCTGTTCACCCAGCATGTGATTAGTGTGATGCTAATTTGTACCTCCAGAACTAAAAGAGGGAAAAAGGCTTTATAGTACAGTTGTTAAAAGCTTAGTTTTGGAGCCAGATAGACAAATATTAAGAATCCCACATTCTGTGTGGCCTTGGGCAAGTCGCTGAACTTCTCCACTGCTCAGCATTCTTATATTTAAATGAACTTTATAACAATACCACTTTTATAGGATTACTGTGAGGATTAAATCTGATGTGACAGACACTGTGCTAAACATTTTATAAACGTAATAAGTCTTTGGTGAGTACAGAAATCCTTTAAGCCTTGTAACGGATTCTCATTTTTTCTTCAAATAAAGACATGGTCAATGTAAACGTAAAATGATGCAATCACTATGGAAAGCAGTTTGGCAGTTTCTCAAAAAGTTAACTATAGGATTGCTATGTGATCCAGCAACTCTACTGCTAGGTAAATACTCCCTCCAAAATGAAAATATATGTCCACACAAAAACATGTATACAAATGTTTGTAGGAGCTTGAGTCATAATATCCAAAATGTGAAAACAACCCAAATGTCCATCAACTGATGAATGAACACTCTCAAATACTATTCAGCAATAAAAAGAAATGAAGTACTAATACATTCTATAACATGGATGGACCTCAAAAACTATATGCTAAGTGAAAGAAACCAGACACAAATATCATACATATTGTATGATTCCATTTTCTTTTAACTGAAGAATAGTTGATTTACAATGTCATGTTAGTTTCAGGTGTACAGCACAGTGATTCAGTTATATATATAAAGGTTTTATATATATCCTTTTTCATATTTTTCCCTTATAGCTCATTACAAAATATTGAGTATAGTTCCCTGTGCTATACAGTAGGTCCTTGTTGGTTATCTATTTTATATGTGGCAGTATGTACATGTGTGATTCCATTTGTATGGAATATCCAGAATAGGCAAGTCTACAGAGATTGGAAGTATCTATAGATTAGTGGTTGCCAAGAACTAGTGGCGGGGAGATGAGGTGTAAACTGGTGTGAGGTTTCTTTTGGGGGTAATGAAAATATTCCAAAATTCTATTGTGAGGATGGCTGCGTAACTCTGTAAGCACACTAAAAACCATTGAATTATACACTTAAAACGGGTGAATTGTATGGTATGTAAATTACATCTCAATAAAGCTGTCTACGAAGAATATATAGGCACACTACAGAGATATTTCAAGTTTGGTTCCAGACCACCACAATAAAGTGAATATTACAATAAAGTAAGTCACATGAATTTTTTGGTTTCCCAGTGCATATAAAAGTTACGTTTCCACTATAGTAGTCTGTTAAGTGTGCAATAGCATTGTGTCTAAAAAAAGAATGTACGTACCTTAATTAAAAACAATTTTATTGCTAAAGAATGTTAACCATCATCTGACAACTCAGGGTTGCCACAAACACTTAATTTGTAAAAAACCGCAATATCTGTGAAACACAATAAAACTAGGTATGTGTGTATTGAATGGTAACTACATCTACTGTAGGTTCCTGGCTGGGATGTCGAATATATTGGTTTGTGTGTTATGAACATTCAAAATGTAGCTATTGAATGAAGAGCAAAATAGAGAAGCCTAACTTTTCCTCTGAAATGTCCTGCCATTGCCAAAGAGTTTTCCTTCCCCTCCTAGCCAGAAATCAAGTTGAATCAAGTGCCAAAGCCAACCTAAAGAAGTTGAAAGTGGGTACATTTTTCTTGCAGTAGGTATTGATGTAGGAACTAGACCCTTGCTGGCTGGCTCTTTGGTCTAAATAAGCAATAATCTCTCACCTACAAATACACACACTCTCTTCCATACACAACCAAACAGCCTGAAGATCAGAACGTTGTTTTAACAAGGTGACCAGACTAAAAGATTTTAATGACTTATTCAGTCACACCATTGTTTGAATGAATTTTTCCTCTGTGTTTATGGGTTGTTGAAGAAAAGAAACATAACATAACTTATTCATTCATTTAGTTAATATTTTTAGATCACCTACTCAGTGCCAAGCACTAGTCCAAGTGTTGCATATACTCAGATTATTGATCTACTTGGACAACATCAAACAGAAGCATTTTATCTCCTCAAGATGACTCTCATGTGCTCCTGGAGATCAAATAGGAATGCAAATTTAATTAAATTAAGGTCTGGTAAGCTATCCAGAAAAAGTAAAAAGCATACTCTAGTTGCTTAAGATTTTTAAGCAAAGAATGATGACACTTGACTGTCCATTGAGAAACCATTTCATATTACTCTGGTCCTATGTCTTCTGTACACACTAAAGTATTTATCCAAAGAGAATGTTGAAAGGAATTTATTCTCCAATGAATAACCTGATTCTCCAAACACGAGTTTCGGTACAGTTTCCAACACAAGAAAGAGGGAGAAATGGCACAGAAGGTGATAGCATGACACACTGAGGCACCAAACTTGAGTCCTCCAGCCTCCTCTGTGCTCAAAGCTTTACCTTGGCTGTTCCCCTCAGCTTTCAACTGGCTTCAATTACCTCTAGATTTAGCTTCAACAAACAACCAAGTATTGAAAACTCAATTTTCCATTCTTCAAAGTGCATTACCAGAAAAAGTGAAATGCAAGGCAACAAAGAGCATTTAATCATTAGGATCTTGCCCCTTGCTGTGGTGAAACCACACGGCTTGGCCCACTTCCAAGGCTAGAATTAATGAATGAGGAGGATTCTCAGGGAAAGCCTTTAACTACAGTCTGCTTAGCCCACAGAGCCTGCCCCTTTATTGCTCTTGGCATGTCTGCCTCTGTTTCTAATGGATCACCTTCCCGGGGGAATACGCACAGGGGGAAAGGTGCAGCCTTATGAATTCCTGTTTCCATTTCTTTTCTTCTCTTTAGAAACAGACTTAAGGAGATTTAATTATGCTGAAGCAGAAAAATCTTGAGTCTTAAGACTAAGACAGCAATCAACTGTGGTTCCTCTCTGTCATTTCTCAGCTGTGGGGAATTTTGACGCTTGCAGCCATGCTCCTAGGCTACAGTATCCCAATATCCAAACTTCCTTCAGCTCGGACCTCATGGGCCTCACAGCATCAGCATCACAGATCCCTCTACCTATACTCTACCTTCTTGAAGAGGCAGTGTGTTATTGAGTCAGGGTCAAGGGCAATGCTGGCTACATCCTAGGGCTGGAACTTCATTCGATAAGCTAGGTTAAGAGCTTTTTGGCTTCTATTCTTGGTCTCCTCTCCTGATTGCTTCTCTCTGTTGGGCCAGCCTAAAGCTACAGCAGGAAAACAGGCCTGAGGATGCTTTGTGACATTTATTGTATGTAGGCTACCCAATAATCATATCCTCCTTCTTATACAAATGTCACCTCAATAGGCTTTTAAGGAGTTCCATCTACCCTCTCTAGACACAGACTGGCAACTGGCAACGAATCACCCTGCCCACCTCTAACCGATGGGTGAGCACATGACATAAGCTGGGGCCACATACCCTCCCTCCCCCAAATTTTACTCTTCAGCAGGATGATTAGAAAAACTGAACACAGATTTTTTTCTTGAGGAAGAGGACTGTTTAGGGGAAGACACATTATCAGTTCCTGCTCTAAAGAGTCCACTTATCCACCTTCTACTGCCCCCAGCACACACAGACGCATGCTGTTGTCCTGTTCATCAGCCTCCCTTCTGTTCCATGAGTAATTCCACATCCTTCCAATAAATTCATTCTTTGCATCAGTTAACCAGAGTCAGTTTCTGATACTTGAAACCAAGCAGCTGCATAATAGGTTCATTTTTTTCTCAGTTAAATAAAGCCAACTCAAGGATGTAACTGGTCTCTAAAGATGGTCTATGCTTCCAATCTTCAAGGAAATCTTTGTAAATGTACATTATATTTGTGTGGCACTTCCCAGGCTTTAAAGTACTCTCTCTCTCTCTCTCTCTCTATACACACACACACACACACACACACACACACACACACACACACACACACACACACACAGCATGTGCATATATATAAGTACGCATTCATATATACACGTGCGTGTGTGTGTGTATGTGTGTGTGTGTGTGGAGAAGAATAGAGAAAGAGAGAATCATTCTCAACTGGGACTAAAATAAAACAAACAGCTCTCCAACTCTGTGACATAAATAGCTATTGAACACAGAAAAAAAGTGAAATGAGGTGCTTAGAAAAAGAATGGCATTGTAAATGTCCTCAGATTTTCTGGCTCCAGCCGAGAATGCTTTTAAGTAAACAACACACAAAAGCATAAAACCAAATGCTTTAACACTTACTAATGAAGTATTATAGACCCCTTATCTCATTGAATCCTCTTCATAGCCATCTGGGATACTATTAGGCTTATTTAACACTATGAAGTAAATGAGAATTTCAAGTAAATTGTCTTGTGTCTCAGCTAACAAATTAGAAAAACAAGATGATGCAACACCAGATCGTTTGGAATGCCAAATCTATGTTCTTTACCCCACATCATATCCATCCTCTGCAATGGGGGAAGAAACATATCCTTAATGGACTTAAATCAGAAAACACTTTTAATAAACATTACTTGATAATAAACGGTTTAACTATGGGAGGGAGGGGTAAATTTCTGCCACTGAACATACATCAACGCAAATTCAAGGTAGATTAAAGAGTTCAATGTTTAAAAATGAAGCAATAACCAAGTAGAATAAAATATAGGCAAGATTTTTCTGATCTCAGGGTGGGGAAAGCCTTTCTAAGCTAAACAAAGGAAGCACCTTAAAAGACATTATTGATATATTTGACTGCATACCTATTAAAAACATCTGTAGCACAAAAAGTACTATGAATTGAATCCAAAAACAAACAGGAAAAATATTTCCAAAATACATTATGCAAGATAGTTTTAGTATATACATATTTCTTCTGAAATAAAAATATTAATCAACACTTCAATATAAAAATATACTCAACAGTCGTACAGTCAAATCACAGAAGTAATAGATAGGGGAAGAATACATCTAATTTAAAAATACAGGTTCTCTAATAATGAAAGAAATACAAATTAAATAAACTATGAGTTTCTATTTTCACATACCACATTGACAAAAGTTTTTTAGTTGTATCAATACTATTACAACACTGAATGCACTGAGTAATTCTGTAGCAAACACTCTAATAATATGTAACAAACACCTTAAAAATGTCATTATAACTTGTCTCAGTGGGGAAGTGTTTTAAAAATACATTACATTTATATGATAAAACGCAAGGCAGTTATTAGGTGATAGGATGATTTTCATCTTCTTTGTTTACATGTATACATGTAAACATGTTTACATGTCTGTATTTTCCAAATTTTTACAGTGAGTATCTACAGGACAATGTGTGTGTATGTACATACATATAAACACATATATTGCTATACATACACACATGTATATATATATACATACACATAAATGATTTTTTAAATTTTGCACATTTAAGTTTGTATGTATTCATGTGTGCGTTTATTGAGAATTTTAAACTCAATGGGGCATAAATAAGAAATCATTTCATTCTTATTTTGTCAAATCTCCCTTTTCCCTCCCATGTTGATACCCTAGGCAGAGTCCATAATTTCTGGATTCTTTCAGTGATTTGGAAACTCAGTCTTTTCATTTTAAAACAGAGTTTGTTCTCTGCTTTGGGGCTCTCTCCGGCTCCAACCCCAGGCAATGCCCCAGCTTAGAGGCCCTCAGATGGAGAGGGGGCCGTGGTCTGCACTTGCTCTTTCTAGGTTGAGGTGGGGAAGGACGTGGTGGCTCCTGGGATACCCCCTGCTCTCCTTCTTATGGACGCAGATTTTCCTCTCTGAGGGGCAAGGAGCCCAGGAGGCTCCACTGGTGGAACCCGCAGAGCCCTCTTCACATGACTCCCTGGTTTGCAAGATCTGCCTGTACACCCACTTCTGCACCCTTTCTCCTGTCCGCCACTCTGATGTTGCCAGAGCCTTTTGTTTCTGAGGCTTCTATCCGAGCAACTAAGCCATTCAGGATAGAGGTCTCCGGGGCTTACCCGTCATGGGGAGTGGAGAAAGAATTAGAATACAGAGGAGGCAACTAAATGCCTCTGGACACCTCAATTTATCTTCATTCCTGTCCCCATGAGCTCTCGCCTTCCAGCTCCCTGCCTCCCACTCTCCTCCAACTCATTCTCCACCTGCAGCCCAAGGACTCCTTCTAAAACCCACATCCAATTGCTTAAAAACCTTTCAGTGATTTCCCGCACCCTGAGGGTAAGCTCCAAAGCTACTCACGGGGCTGTGAAATGGCATCTGGTTTCTTCTTAGTGTCTACCTTCATTTGGTCCTCCACTTCCTCTCCCATCTTAGCTGCACTGAATGTTTACCCATCTCCAACTAGCCGCACTCTCCACATTAGGTCTCCACACACGTGTTCCCTTTTTCCAACATACGCTCCGCCATGCCCAGTCCTATCACATCTGCCTCCCCCTTCACCTAATCAGTGTCTGCCCATTCTTCAGATTGCAGTCTAATCTATTACAATCCCTCAGGGAGGTCCCCCTCCTGAGACAGGGCAAGGGCCCCATAGACCCTTCCATCACCTGTCGTACACTCATTATACTATTTTGCAATCACTGATTTAATTTCTGTGCTCTCTCATAGGCCATGGTTCCGCTGAGAGTCAGAATTGCATCTGCCATATTTACATGGGTTTATATCCTCAAGACCTTGCACTTAGTCACTTAACCCAGAATAATAAATACATAATGAGGATTTAACTATAAACGAATTCCTAAACTTGGATTGAAGGCTGCTTAAGGGTATCTGGCATGGTCCTCTGCAGGACACAAGCTGAATAATCAAAAAGAACTGAATAAAAGGTGTATTTTTTCCAAACTGTGGGCACAGCCTAAGGAAAGCAGCAAGGGTGGAACAGCATCCTAAGACATGTACCTAAGGAAGCACTTACCACCCCAAGGCACAAAGGGGAACAGAAGGGAGCCTGGGTCAGGATCTACTCAGAGATAGGGCTGCACAGAGAAGGATACCTGAGCAGAAGAAAAGCTGATATGAACCTGCAATTCAGCAGGGAGTCAGGGAATGAATACCTGAACTTCTCCCTCCTCTCCACCCCCATCTCCTGTTGGTGTCTTCCATTGCCTGAAAAAATCCAAAGCCACAGGACAAGGAAGTACAGTGATGTGGTCCATCTAAACCAGGTTTCCAGGGTGCAGAGCAGGGTGGAGAAGAAGGGAGGGTAGATTTGGAGTGGTACCAGCACCAGCAGAGGTTTTCCTAGCTCTACATTTCTTTGCATCCCCCTCAGTGCCTGGCACAGAAACAGTGGGCCATAAACACCCATGAAAATGGATCCACTAAATTGAATTGAATGAAACAGAATGGAATTGAATTGCTTTGAACTGAATGGAGCGAACCAGACTGCTAAGTAGTTTCCAAGTCAAGAGTTGTCTTATCTTTATGGTATAATCATGGATCTTGCACCCCTGAATTCCAATACGGTCTCTCTAAGCCTCCTGGTTTAGCAGAGTTTGGAATGCACAACATCCCGTGTTCCGAGCAATTCCAGTGAATCCTGCAATTCACTGTTACATGACACTGTATGTAACTTCATATGTTATCTTTAATTCCTGGGTCTCCCTCCCCACTAAGTTTATAATGCATGGTAAATTGGGCAAAGAAATATTGTTTGTCTTTAGGGTTTCAAACCCTAAGAGGTAGTAGACTTTTAGAGGTTTATACACATGCATTAAAAAATGAAAAAAAGGAAAGTGCCACTTTTACGTGGGATTTCCAACATTTTGCAGCAGCATGTGTACAAGCCTCCAGGTGCTGGTATTGGCTTGTAGAGAGCAGCACCTTGTGAACACAAAGCTGGTAATTTACCTGGTGCAGCGTCTGGGAGCACAGAGCCATTTGAACAGCAGCTGATGCTGGGGCAGGTGGTGTGCCCAAGGCATTACTGGCATCCCTTTAGGAGAGCAGTTAGAGTCCTGGAGTTAGAAGGGTCACACGGGCCGAGTCAGGCTGACTCTAAAATAACCTGTCGAAAATCAGTCATTTTAGTGGAAACAATTACCAAACTCTTAAAGTAACAATCAGATGATTAGATAGTCCCCTGTTTACCCAGTCATGTTATTGATATTTTACCATAGGCCCAGTCTTTAAAAAAGACAATTTAAACCCAGTAATTAAACTTGAACACAATGCGGGACTTCCCTGGTGGCACAGTGGTTAAGAATCTGCCAGCCAATGCAGGGGACACGGGTTCGATCCCTTGTCTGGGAAGATCCCACATGCCGTGGAGCAACTCAGCCCGCAAGCCACAACTACTGAACCTGCATGCCACAACTACTGAAGCCCACACTCCTAGAGCCCATGCTCCACAACAAGAGAAGCCACTGCAACAAGAAGCCCGCGCACCCCAACGAAGAGTAGCCCCCGCTCACCACAACTAGAGAAAGCCTGCGCACAGCAATGAAGACGCAACGCAGCCATAAATTTAAAAATAAATAAATTAAAAATAAAAGAAAACTTGAACACAATGCAAGTCCAAAGTGTCTAGTTGGACTAGAGGGTCTTTTATGACTCTGGTAGTGGAACAGAACCCAACCTAGCTGCTATAGGAAAATTACTCTTTGTCAGATTTTTGGTATAATAATGAAAATCATAATAATTTCACCCACAGTTAAAACAGTCTGTGTAATTAAATCATGGTATAATGGGATTATACGACTATACACAGGCTGAAAAATCACTGATCTTGATGTCAAGATCTGACAGAACACAAAACAGAAACCCACAAAAACCTCATAAAAGTAGTGTTTATAGAGTCAACTATAAAATAGCACAGTGATGTGATCAGTTGTGTAATATGGAAACAAAAAAAAAAGTTACATCATTCATTAAAACCTACCTAGTCTGTTCATTCCAAAAAAGAAGTCATTTTAAATTAAGTTAAAATAGCATAAAGGGAGGTGGAGATTTGAAAATGATAAGGACACACTTTAAGCCAAAAGATTTTACGTCACTTTGCTGTGCAGCAGTGATCGGCACAACGTTGTAAATCAACTCTACCTCAATAAAAAAAGATTTTTTAAATAGCTATCCACTAATGAAAAATCTGAAAGACAAATTAAGGAAACACTCCCATTTACCACTGCAACAAAATGAATAAAATACCTAGGTATAAACCTACCTGGGGAGACAAAAGACCTGTATGCAGAAAACTATAAGACACTGATGAAAGAAATTAAAGATGATACCAACAGATGGAGAGATATACCATGTTCTTGGATTGGAAGAATCAATATTGTGAAAATGACTATACTATCCAAATCAACCTACAGATTCAATGCAATCCCTATCAAATTACCAGTGGCATTTTATATGGAACTAGAACAAAAAATCTTAAAATTTGTATGGAGACACAAAAGACCCCGAATAGCTAAAGCAGTCTTGAGGGAAAAAAAATGGAGCGGGAGGAATCAGACTCCCTGACTTCAAACTATACTACAAAGCTACAGTAATCAGACAATTTGGTACTGCCACAAAAACAGAAACACAGATCAATGGAACAAGATAGAAAGCCCACAGATAAACCCACGCACCTATGGTCAGCTAATCTATGACAAAGGAGGCAAGGATATACAATGGAGAAAGGACAGTATCTTTAATAAGTGGTGCTGGGAAAACTGGACAGCTACATGTAAAAGAATGAAATTAGGATACTTCCTAACACCATACACAAAAATAAACTCAAAATGGATTCCAGACGTAAATTTAAGACTGGACACTATAAAACTCTTAGAGGAAAACATAGGAAGAACACTCTTTGACATAAATCACAGCAAGATCTTTTTTGATCCACCTCCCAGAGTAATGGTAATAAAAACAAAAATAAACAAATGGGACCTAATGAAACTTAAAAGCTTTTGCACAGCAAAGGAAACCATAAACAAGACGAAAAGACAACCCTCAGAATGGGAGAAAATATTTGCAAATGAATCATCAGACAAAGGATTAATCTCCAAAATATATAAACAGCTCATGTAGCTCAATATTAAAGAAACAAACAACCCAATCCAAAAATGGGCAGAAGACCTAAGTAGACATTTCTCCAAAGAAGACATACAGATGGCCAAGAAGCACATGAACAGCTGCTCAACATCACTAACTATTAGGGAAATGCAAATCAAAACTACAATGAGGTATCACCTCACAGCAGTTAGAATGGGCATCATCAGAAAATCTACAAACAACAAATGCTGGAGAGGGTGCAGAGAAAAGGGAACCCTCTTGCACTGTTGGTGGGAATGTAGATTGATACAGCCACTATGGAGAACAGTATGGAGATTCCTTAAAAAACTAAAAATAGAATTACCATATAATCCAGCAATCCTACTACTGGGCATATGCCAAGAGAAAACCATAATTCAAAAAGACACATGCACCCCAATGTTCATTGCAGCACTATTTACAATAGCCAGGTCATGGAAGCAACCCAAATGCCCATCAACAGATGAATGGATAAAGAAGATGTGGTACATATATACAATGGAATATTACTCAACCATAAAAAGGAACGAAATTGGGTCATTTGTTGAGAGGTGGATGGATCTAGAGACTGTCATACAGAGTGAAGTAAGTCAGAAAGAGAAAAACAAAATCGTATATTAACACATGTATGTGGAACCTAGAAAAATGGTACAGATGAACCGGTTTGCAGGGCAGAATTTGAGACACAGATGTAGAAAACAAACGTATGGACATCAAGTGGGGAAAGCCGCGGGGGGGTTGGGATGGTGGTGGGATGAATTGGGTGATTGGGATTGACATGTATACACAGATGTGTATAAAACTGATGACTAATAAGAACCTGCTATATAAAAAAACAAATAAAAGAAAAAAAATAGCTATCGAAAATCACTGACCACCCTGAAACATTTTGAAACCGAGAGAACAAGGGCAAGATGGGAGAAGCAATTATTAAGGTGCTGAAAAGTCCAGAGACAGGGACTGGACCCCAGAGAACAAAGAACAAGATGGATGAACCCACTTCAGAGACAATTGTATCATGCATTGCTCACGTCAAGGATCTGAAAACCCAGGGGGCGTCTCTGATAGAGCCATCTTGGGAAGGTCAGTGTGACACCAAGCGTGTGACACCCTCCTGCTCTTCCCCATCTGCTCGTCCTGGACCCAACAACTGGAGAAGAAAGAAGAGAACCTGATAGGCAACAGAATCAAGGGTGGGGTGCCTCTACCCGTCATATGACCGTGGACCACAGAGCAAGTCTGAGCTTGATGGAGGGGAAAGGGAAACAACTCTGATTAGGATATAAGATTGAAGTCTTGACTTGGACCAGACTATATTTTTCAATACCTGAAATCAGACTGTTTCTTTCTGTTAAAGTGACTTGGCAGCTATGGGATTTTTTCCAAGCTGTTATCAAGGGACAGGGAAGAAAGACACATCAAAGAAGGCAGCAGTAAGCAGAAAAGAATGTTATTTCCTCTTTGTATTCAATTAATTCAATCAAGAAAACAGTTACTTGTGGAACTGTTTACAAACCCCAATCACGCTAATATTAATGCCCCCCACCGACACACAAAGTATTTTAAGAGGCATAGAGCCCACACAGAAAAGTTTGTCTGATTAGTCAGTCTGAGTCACTTACACATTCTCAAATTGAAGGAGACCAAGCCCCAGGATTGAGGGTCCTGATGGTCCTACCATAATTATGTAAAAGTGGGAAAGAACATTTCCCCTAAGGAAGGGATGCTGGAAAAGAGAAACAAACAAAAAACAAACAGTGGATGGACATTACAGTACCAAAGTGGAGCATATCACAGCAGCTGACCTACATGTTTTGGTTTTGTCTCAGTTGTCAGTAATCATCTCCTTCTGTCTTTTTCATTAATCTACTTTTTAAACTTCTCTCTTGAATATTAGGATTGATTAAAGGAATCAAAGAGCAGGACATCTGTGAGGCAGAGGGAGTGTGGGGTAGACTTCAGGTCAGCGGGTTCTTCCTGGAAGCTGTATGAACTTGGGACAAATGACCTCATAACTTTTAAGCCTTAACACTCCTTTAAAAACTTACAAAATTGACCTAACAAAGGAAAAAAAAACAGTCAACGGTCACATGAGTGACTTCAGAAGCAACTTAATTAGGTATTGGTTTTCATTAGAGGAATAAATATATAATCTATATTATGGTGCATCCAGTGGGTTTTAAAGATAAGATCAAGAAACATGAAAGTCACCTTTTATGTTAAACAATAAAGAGATTTATATAATAGACTGCCCCGGTAATAAATAAAGGTCTAAATAGAAGGGAAAGAAAGAGGATAGAAGAGAAATAGAAACGGAGAACAAAAATTTCAAGGAAAAGGCAGAGGCAGAGACAAACACAAATTACAAAGAAAGAAAAACCAGGCAGGGTGAGCGAAACAAGTTGGGGGTGGGGGGGGGGTGGGGAGCGGGAAATACAAGCTAGTGTCTGTATGATAGGAGTGCCATCTTGTGGCGTAAAAGGATAGTGCAGCTGATGGCTTCTGACGCCTTCTTCCTCTCTCTCAACCGCACAGTAACTGCAAACAGTAACTTCACTTTCTTGGTACATTTGTAACGAACCAAGTGAAATTAAATAGCGGGAAAAGCCCAATGTATGGAATGAGGTTTCCCAATTCTTCCGAGGGGAAACAATGGCTCATAGAACATTCCAAACATTACAAAGATGAGATACACCTGAAAACATTCAGAACAAATCTAAAAATGATGACATTTGTAAGTAAAGCTTTCTTAATATTAAGTTTCCTGTGACTTCTGTTTCATTTACCTCAATTAATTCATTTATTCATTCAACAAAGAATATTTATTGAACATACATGATGTGCCCCAAATAGCACTCTGTGGGTGGGAGATACAGCAGCTCCTGACCAATGAAGCTTCTGTTTCAGTGGAAGATAAACAATCCAGAAATAAACAAGTAAGTATAAAGTGCCAATTGGGATTGGGTGCTACAATTCTAACCAAAGCAGGATGTGGCAGATAGGAAACATGGGGGTGAGAGAGGGCATTACTGTTTTATCTGGGATGGATAGAATGAAAATGAGCAGAGACATGAAGTGAGGGAGTGAGTCATGTGGCTTTAGGGGGAAAACAAACCCAAAGGGGACTAAGAGACAGAGGTGCTCAGGCTCTGGAGTCAGACACACTTGAGCTAGAACCCCAGCTTATCATTTACCAACTCTGTTACTTGATCTCTCCAAGCTTGCATTTCTTCAACTACAAAATGAGAATTAAAATGCTTTCTTTGTTATACTCTTGGAAGATCAAATGGGGATAAAATGTTGCAAAGGTTATATGCATATAAAGTGCTTTGCACAGTGCCAGGCACGTGGCTTGTATACAAAAGTGGAGGCGGGAGGGATAAATTAGGAGTTTGGGATTAGCATGTACACACTACTATATATAAAATAGAACACCAACGAGGACCTACTGTGTAACACAGGGAACTCTACTCAATATTTTGTAATAACCCATAAGGGAAAAGAATCTGAAAAAGTATGTGTGTGTGTGTATATATATATATATATATATATATTTATTTATTTATTTATTTATTTATTTATGAATCACTTTGTTGTATACCTGAAGTTGACACATTGTAAATCAACTATCTTTCAATTAAAAAAAACAATAAACATTAGCTATTACCTATGTCAGTTTTTTTTTTTTTTTCCGGTGTGTGGGCCTCTCACTGTTGTGGCCTCTCCCATTGCGGAGCACAGGCTCCGGACGCGCAGGCTCAGCCGCCATGGCTCACGCGCCCAGCCGCTCCGCGGCATGTGGGATCTTCCCGGACCGGGGCATGACCCCGTGTCCCCTACATCGGCAGGCAGCCTCTCAACCACTGCGCCACCAGGGAAGCCCCCTATGTCAGTTTTGATCCATGTGACATTATAGACACAGATTTGAAAACACCTTGATTCTTACGTTTTTATGGGATTGTTCAATAATAATAGCTACTATCGAGTGCTTACTCTCTTCACCTTATGTTAAATCGTCACAATATGTCAAAAAGGGGTAATATTATTTCCATTTTACAGATGAGGAAACTGAGGCCCGAAGAAGTTAAGTAGCTCGCCCATGTTCATTCATGCAGTCTGTGTGAGCCAGAATTCAGACCCAGGCAGTCTGACTGCAGAATCTGTGTTCTTAGTCACAACAGGAAACTAGCCCTCAGTTAGTTGTGCACAGAAGGCAAGTGTTGGAAGCCAGAATCCGAACCCAGACTTCTCATTTCTTCCCCTCCATGTACCTCTCATTCAGAATTACTTGATTTAATCTCTGTGATTCAAATTTGATCATTACACCCAAACTGCACCAATATGATGCCAAAACAATTGATCAGTGAAAAATAAGATTTCAAATCACCTACCTAGTTGTTTTTCATATTAGGGGAAATAGCAACCCATTAGGGAGTTGTGAAACCAATTTGGTCAATGGTAATCAGCTTCTTTTAAAAACATGAAATAGGGCTTCCCTGGTGGCGCAGTGGTTGAGAATCCGCCTGCCAATGCAGGGGACACGGGTTCATGCCCCGGTCCGGGAAGATCCCACATGCCGCGGAGCGGCTGGGCCCGTGAGCCATGGCCGCTGAGCCTGCGCGTCCGGAGCCTGTACTCCACAACGGGAGAGGCCACAACAGTGAGAAGCCCGCGTACCGCAAAAATAAATAAATAATAAATTAAAAAATGAAATAGATAAAATGTAAAACACCATATAGGTACACATAGTAAGGATATTTTCAAGTAAACCTTTGTTTCACGCGCGCACGTGCGCACACGCGTCTATTTAAGTCCTCAGCACTCTCTGTATTGTGATGTAAAATGCATTTCTTACAGTGCGCCTCAATCTAAATATCTCAAAAAACACTGATTTAGGTGATACTCTTTAATCTTCTCAAAAAGATTAGTTGCTCAATTATACTTTTTGATTTCCAATCTAGCCTGTTGAAAATCAGGTATGTACATCATAAGATGAATTACCAGAATGGAATTTTCATGCCTTGTTCAGATATGTTGCTGTCATGGACAAACCAAGTTTTTACCTATATGTTATCAGCAAATCTGGAACAAGAGTACAATTTTTACTCTTTAGTGTTTATTATTCTTCCCAAAGACTTGTTGGATTTTTTTTCTTTCATTGAGGAGACAAGTCATTTTATCCTCCAACACATACTGCCTCATTTTGCTAATCATAAAATTTATGTCACACATTGAAAAAGAATAAACAAATTACAAGCCTTAAAGAGACAGGTTGTATTTTCAACCAGTAGGTGAGCTTATAGACCATATATTCAGCCATCCTCAGGCATTCTTCAAAGTTGGAAATGTCAGGCATTTATATGGTTTATTTGTAAAGCACTAACAATAATTGGAACATTATGGTCTTATTATTTGCCAAAGAAATTTATTTAAGCAATTCAAGTGGTTGAAGGTTAAGGGTGTAGAAAAATGTCATGTGACACCACATAAAATTTTATTACTGTTTTTGCACTTACATAACTTAGAAACACCTACTTAAAATAAATAAATAAATAAATAGCTTCCTCCCTTATGACAAAAGTTTAATCTTAGCTCACACTTTTAGAGACATGACATTGGGTAAATGATGTTTTGATAGCTTTAGAATTTTCTGTACAAAATATGATTTGGAGCGAAAAATATCAATACTCAAAACTAATCAGTAATCAATCAGTTCTCATAGTATGGACTTTGAGGCAAAAAACAAACAAAAAACAGAAAACCTTCAACGTGTCTGATATTTTAGTCCTATGGTTGGCTTTCCTTGGTGTCCTTCAGTCAGTATCAGAGAAATTTTTGAAATTGAAGAACAGAAATGATCAGAGCTCCTTCTCTACTCACTTTCCATATCACCACCATCTCTAATGCTACCACTTCCACCATTACCAGACCTACAAAGTCTAGAGCCCTCTATGGGGAAAGCAATGAGTTCCTAAGTCTTGTCATCAGCCCACCAGCCTTCACGTAATAATCATTTGCTTCCCTATCTCTCTGCATCTCCACAATTCTATTCACCAACCACAGAACAACTGATTTCCAAGAAAAGACTTAACACTTCTATGGCCCTGATTTTCCTGATCATTTCTGGGTTTGAATACTTTGTCCTCCAATCCTCAGAAACAGGGTTAAAATTGTGCCACACCTCCGTGGTTGCAGCCTCTGTGACAGGTATCACTTATCGCTCTTTCCTGCTGAGCCCAGACACAGCTTCAGAATCCTCCTCAACCCTGCAACTGGGGCAACCACTAGCAGCTAAACAGAGTTGACATGAGATTGAATGCATTTGACCTTCGTGTTACACACCATCATAATGTCTAAAACCAACACTTTAACATTCAAACACTATATCTCAGACTGTCCCTGGCATTTGAGAGGGGAACAAAAACCAATGTCAGACAACATGTTTGATTTTAAGGTTTGGAGGAAAGGGTTGCAGAATTTTGCATAATAAGGAAACGAATAGCTTCCAGGGAACAAAAATGGCCATGATTAATATGACCAAATAATGGGAAATCTAGTTCATCCCCATGTCTAGCATTTTGCCCCATTGATCAACCCAAAATCAAACCTTTTGTCAAATAAAGAGCTGTTAGTTTTTAGATTTAAACAAAATTGACACTACAGCTATGACAATGACAATGTCCCCTTTTCGAGGACATTTGCAGTAGAAGTCACATCTCAAAGGGGAACCAAAGGACTTCACTTTAAAAGGATTTGACTTTAAAGAATTTCAGCCAGGAGAAAACTGGAAATCTTTGGTTATGGCAAGATAATATATGTAATATATTAATTTATGTCTTATACTAGTCTAAACTAAGGTACTTATCCCACTCTGGACTCAAACAGGAGCCAAGTTTTCACTTTTTTCCCCATGGAAAGTGGGCAAGATCCCCACAAAAGACATAGAGTATCATCTGAAGAAAATATCTGATCTACCCAGACATCAGCATTAAGCTGAGAGGAAGTAGTATTTGAGTTTCTTTTAGAAGGGATAGGTTTAATTGAAAGAACATATGTTGGAGGCTCACTTCGGCAGCACATGTACTGAAATTGGAACAGTACAGAGAAGATTAGCATGGCCCCTGAGCAAAGATGACACGCACATTCATGAAGTGTTCCATATTTTTAGAATCTGAAAAATAATAGATATATATATATACATATGTGAAACTGAATCACTTTGCTATACACCTTAAGCTAACACAACATTGTAAATGAACTAGACTTCAATAAAAGAAAAAAATTGGGTAAGTTGGGTGGGGGGAGCAATTGGATCCCCTTCCCCCAATTAATAACATTAAATGCAGGAAACTGACAGGCTTCTTTAGTAAAATAAACATAACTAAGTTAAATAACAGCTATGCAACATAACACACTGTGTTTGTAGTCAATGCATTTAATCGGAGTTTTTGGAGTCTTCATACTAAAGTGGAATAAAAATTGTTTTGAGGATTAGAGATGGTATACACAAAGTCCTTAGCACATAGTAGGTGCCCATGTAGTGCAGTCAGGGCAGCTTCAGGGGCTGATGTCTTCATGGTCATGACATCCTTTGTTTACTGATATAGCAGGTGACATTATTTGTCCAAAGTAGAGAGAGGAAAAATATATTGGTGACATGTGGGACTGTTGAGGTTGTTTCCTCAGGAATTGGTGGGTATTGATCCTACTCTAGCACCTGCCATGAAGGAAACTTACTGTCTTCAGCTGATATGAGCCCCTAGGGGATATGTTAGCATCCCATTGACACAGGGTTATTCTTCCCAAAGATAATGGGTTCAAAATGCAGAGCTAGAAAATCAAAGCCCAATGTTGATCTACCTGGCACCAATCAGTAGGTACAAATGGTGTTTAGGGAGTTTGCAGCTTTCCTATCACCCTTAAAATGACATCATATAATCAGTAAGTCTTAAGTCTACCCATATTCCAGGGAACAGAAAATCACCCCAGGTCTTTACTTCATCCTGCATTACTACATATCACCATTAGATGACAGCAGTTGGCAAATAACTGCGTAGTCCAGGCTGGGACTGATTTTTTTTTTAAGGCAGAGCCGGGTCCACACTTGGGAAAGTAAAGCATGGAAGGTGAGTCACATGAAACAGTCTTTCAATAGGCTTCAATTTTCATTTTTCTCCATTGTTCCCCATCTGATAGCCCATTTGGAAAAAAATGCCCCTGGGTATTCAGTGTGAGGATTCCAAAGAACAATAGAACAATATCTCCTGAAGAACAGAATGCTGTCAAAGTGTTCTTCCATTGCTGTATCACAGGCCTTTGACTATTCAAGTGATACTGGAGGTATAAAGAAAGTACTGTAGCAAATATGGCCTTGCAGTAGATCATGCATCTGATTTAAGCTTAGGTAAGTAATGATTTTAGGTAACTCAAGGATACATTGGGTGAAATGTTACCTAAGTAACATTTTGACATGTATAGACTTAACAAGACTTAAGTTTGCTCCCTTTGAGTGGAACCAAGGACGATGTTACAAGAGGAGAAGGGAGACATTTTCAAAAGTAAAGCTGGAACGAAATAAAATAAGGCCCGTTTGAAGAAGAAAAACAGCCAGTGTAAAAAGAGAAAAAGTGATTTATCCAAAAGATCAAAATCGGTAACTGCTGTTTCACTGATTTGGGCTGAGTTCTCTTAGCCAGCGTTCTGCTCTAATTGACCAATCACAATCGTCCCTCTGAGAGAGAAACTAGTATGCAAATAAAGCCTATGTAAAAGCAAGGACACAACCCCTGGCTCCTATTCTCTCTGAATGAAGAGATCCACAAGTTGTCTCCGGCCTTGGGAAAGCTCTCCAGGCATTGGATGTGCTAAACACTTGAATTCCATCAACTCACCTGATACTCCCGAGGACAGCATGTTAGAAGCAGGGGTTATGGGTTGGATCCCCGGTCCGCGGAGCTAAGATCCCACACGCCTCCCAGCCAAAAAACCGAAACATAAAACAGAAGCAATATTGCAACAAATTCAATAAAGACTGTAAAAAACAAGGAAAAAGAAATGCAGGGTCCAAGACCAAGACTCTTTCCTCCTCCAGGGCAAGGCGTGGCAAAGTGAGAGGAGATAACACCAGCCACTGAGGGCTCTGAATTCAGCGCAGGCACCTGCCCCTCTCCTCCGATAGGTGGTTCTCCATCCAGTTCCGCTGACGGAAAGAATCAGAAGAGTGGGAGGTGGAGAAACGTGGGTCCTACCCGCTGCCAAACTGAGACCACAGCCTGCAACTGTTCCCTACCACCACCCACGATGATTGGGCAGCTCACGTCTGTGTTTACAGTAGAGACAGCCATTTCTGTGCTACAACCTTCTCTGTTGTAGTAGTAAAACTGCTTGCTATTTGTTTTGTTTTGAGCATCACATGGCCACTTCCATCGTAAAGTTTCTGATAGGTCTTCGCTTAATGGTTTTGGCAGACATTGATGACTGGGATGGAGTCATCAGAATGGAGGGCTTTTTTTATTTCCAGCTTTATAGAGATTTAATTGACATATAACATTCTGTAAGTTTAAGGTGGATGCCTGTTGAATTGATACATTTGTATGTTGCAGAATGATTTCCACCAAGAATGGAGATTTTTTAATCCTATCATTCCTCCTGCATTTATTAGCTAGAATTATCCAATAAAGAATGTTCTCTCAACAATTGTTGAATTACCTGAAACAAAAGAGGCGGTGTAGATGCTTCTTTCTTACTGTCTATTTGTCTATTTTCAGAATAGTGAACTGGTGCCCACACAACCTCCAAACTAACTTGTTGATTTTACATACTTGATGTGTTTCAAAGTGTTGTAATCATTATTTGTTTTTACATTCTTCCCAAATTTGGCCAGTGGGAAATCCTTCAAGTTGTCTCATATAATCTTGCTCTGGGGCATAATAATATGCCCCTAATTCATCTCAAACACTTTCTTCCCCAGAAGTAAAATTAGGCATTTTTCTAAGGAGCCCTGTTCCCTTTAAGATGGAAGTGGTACTTAGATTTTACATTCTGGGTACCCAGAGTGATCATTTAAACTGAGTTGGTCATGCTTCTAGGCCTTTTCAGTGGACAGGACTAGGAAATTTGTAGTTTTTAGAAAGAGAAAAATAAATCATAAATACTGATATTTCTAATTCAAATCAAAGATTACCGAATTTTTACTTCAATTCTTTTATTTTGTTTGTCTTTTTTTACTCTGAAAACCTTATCTCCTAAGTGTATTAACTTAATTTCTTAGTTGCTTTATCTTGCTGTCTATATAATGGTATTTAAAATAATAATGTGAATATTACCACTAACAACTAGCTGAAAGAATTCAATCTAAAAGATCTTTTTTAAAATTTATTTTATTGAAGTATAGTTGCTTTACAATGTTGTGTTAATTTCTACTGTACAGCAAAGTGATCAGTTATATATACATATACATTCTTCCATATTCTTTTCCATTATGGTTATCACAAGGTATTGAATATAGTTCCCTGTGCTATACAGTAGGACCTTGTTGTTTATCCATTCTCTATATAATAGTTTTCATCTACTAACCCCAAACTCCCAATCCATCCCTTCCTCACCTCCCCTCCCCCTTGACAACCACAAGTCTGTTCTCTATGTCTGTGAGTGTGTATCTGTTTCGTAGAAAAGTTCATTTATGTAAGAGATCTTTATGGGTTTTTTTTGTCCTTAGGATATATCTCCCTAGGAATGTAAAATCGAAATATGTCTTTTAAAATCAGTTGAAATAATTCTTGAGATGGTTATGCCACAGAATTGATACAAAGTTAAGTTCACTTCTTTCCAGTTTATTTTAAAGTTTTAGGGCTTGCTGTGTTTTGTTTGCTTTTCTCTTTGATTTAACTTTGTTTTTAATTATGTAAAATATTTACATGATTCTGAAGTCAAAAAAACAAAATAAATTTCATAGAGAAGTCTATGTCCCCTCCATATCCTCTAATTCCTTTTTCCCTCCATCCCATTTTTTAATTAATTTTTGGTTTATCCAGCTACTGAAATTATAAATAAGTATGTATTTACTATGTCTCCTCCTTTCTTATCTAAACTATAGCATTGTGCAAACACTGTGATGCATTTTGTTTTTGTTACTTAACAATATGTCTCAGCCGTCACTCTATATTACGACGTAGAGGTCTTCCTGATTCCTTTTCACAGCTACATAATATGGCATTGTGTGGATGCTCCAAAGTTTATTTAACTAGCCTCCCTTCGATAGACATTTGGGTTGTTTCTAGCTTTTTGCTAATTGGTTCTCTACATTTGTCTTATTTTGCCCTCCGAAGAGTCCAGTTGGTTTGGCTTAGTCTTATTTTATAGAAAAACTACTGCATAAGTAGTTAAGGACTTGACCAAAAGTCACAGAGTTAAGTGGGGAGGAGGGAACCAAGGATTCTCCTGCTTCCATAATTTCTGTTCTTTGCACAAATCTATATAATTCATACTTCGGTGTAAATAGCTGGTAACACCTTTGTTTTAGAGTGAGAAGGAAGGGGAGGAAGTGAGAAGCACATGCTTTAGGGTAGATTGTGGAGGAAAATTTAGCCTTAAGTTCAAGGCTGGAATTTCAGGTCTCAGCCAGACTGTGGGAGGAGTATTTGAGGGAACAGCTGGCCTCTCTGGCATTGTCCCCAGTCAAAGGAATGCCACACATTCACAAGCAGGTGGGTCTATTTTTGGCAGAAGGACCTTCTCAGTGCCTGCTAAAATCACATCATGTCCCCTTCTATCGCAGGGCACTTTGCTGTCCTGGTAAATCCCCTCAAGACTCCCTTTAAAGGATATAAAACAGTCCCTTCTCGACTCTTCCCTCATCTGTGACTACCCCCCTTTGTCTTCTTTTGTACTCTACAGACCAGGGGGAAAATGTTACATATACCAAACCACACACAGCAAGCCCAGTTCTGATAAGTAAACATCATTTTACAGTCTTCTTATGGGAGAAATTAAGCTGATATTTACAGGAAGACTTAAAGACTTGGAACAGAATCTTTCATTAATTTTCCCTTTTCCCATCACTCTATTTTTTTAAGGGACAGTGTCAATTCTGAAGGAACATAAGCCCATATCATAATGTTATTTTAAAATGAGCATCTCAAGGTAGTGCCTCATCTAAGAATATGTTTAGCCCAATCTCCTCCCACCTTCTCCTCTCTGAAATAATCATATTTAGAATAAAGCACGGAGACCACTGTAAGACAGGAGGATCAGCAGCTTTTCAACTTCAAGACACAAATCATATTCACTGCACAGTCCTTCCCAAGGCGAAACAGTGGCCACTACATCTTATAGAGATTTTCCAAAAGGGTTTAAACAAAGGAGCTTTCATCTCTGCCTGAGAAGTCGGAATACGCCATTCTCTCAGTAGTCTTGTTAATAAAGGTTGTATTGTGCCATTGCTACACTTCTGAAACCAAACAGCATAAGTAAATTAGGCACATTATCATTGTACTACAGATGAGGCAGCAGGGGGGATCTGATCTGACCACGTGAGGATCTGACCTCATCATGGATCTGACCAGCTTTCAAAGCTAGTCTGGCTCAGGACTGTCCCCAGCTCAGCTGGGTGGACCCACTCAAGTAAAGCCAGTACCCCATAACTCTGACCTTTGTCTTGTCAAGACCCCATAACTCTGACCTCTGTCTTGTCAACTTTGACATGTGAGTCAATGCCTGAAAGTTCACTCACTCAGCATACATGAAGTTACTTTCTGCCATGTGTCAGAGATGAGGAAGAAAGTTGTGAACAAGACACACACACTCCCTGTTATCTGAGAGAAATGGGGAGAAATAGGGATATAGAAAGACAAATCTATACAAGTTAAGTGTTACAGCAGGACCTTGGGTACATTTTTAAGCTCTTTGTGCCTGTTTGTAAAGGAGGATGACAAAAGTAGCTAAATCACAAGGTTGTTACGAAGAGTAAAACACCTAGTATCAGGCACAGGGTAGGTGCTCCATAAATGTTAGAGTTAGTTATTAAGCGAATTTAAAGTTAATGTAAAGCTAGGTCTTCTCCCTATCCTTTCTGAAGTATATCTTTCTCCTCCAGAGTTTCATTTAATGAACCCAACAAGCCTGTAACATAGATGCTACCCACATTTGGAGAAGTTGAGGCCACAGAGATGAATGGGCTTCTCCAAGTCTTACACCTCACATAAAGTAGTGGTGGAACCCAGATCAACTCATATCAATTCAGCCCCCAAAATTCCTTACACTTTTAATCCATACTTTATGCTACATTCCCTGTAAGAATCAAAACTATGAATAAATACCCAGAAGAGAGAGAGATTAATTCTATCAGGAGGCATCTAGAGAGGCTTCTTGAAGAAAGAAAGTGGAGCATGCACTGCCCTGCTAATCCACCCATGGCTCCTTACTGCTTTACAATAAAGTACAAACCCTTTACCAAAGCCAGAAATCCTCTATTCCTTTCCTTTTCCTTGAGTCCCCAACAAGTCCTATAAGTTATAGCCACGAATTTTATCCCAATACATCATTTTTATCTATCTATCTACTGCTACCACCTTAACCCAAAGTGCCACCATCTCATGTTCAGTTTGGTTTCCCTACTGATCTCCCTGCACCCCTTTCTGCCAACCTAAAATCCATTCTCTGCACAACAGCAAGGGTAAGCTTAAAATGCAAATCCAACTGTGGCACTCCCCCACTTTAAAGTCCTCCAGTAAATATCATTTGTATTTAGAATTAAATCTAAATTCCTTTCGTGACTCTACGTATACATGATCTGGTGTTTGTTTATTATTCCCACTTCATCTAGTCAATGTCTTCTCTCCACTCATTATCCTGCAGCCATAAATGCTTCCTTTATTTTATCCAACAGAAAACATTTTTTATCTCATCTCATGGCTTTGCACTTGCTGTTTTCTCTGCCCAGGATGCCATGGTCTTTTCTTCCAGACTTGTTCCTCCTTATTGTTCAGATCTCACATATCACCTCCTTAAAGAGATCTTCCCAAGACACTTCATTTAAAATAGGACCCCATTCCTCCTGCCCCTCCCACCCACCCCGTTTTTTTCTATTACTGCACACTGTTTAATTCCTTTAAGGTGCTAATACACTCTATAGTTTTTAATGACATATTTATTTGTTGACTGGATCCCCATTGAAATGTAAAACTCCAAGAAGATGGGGATTTTGTCTATATTGCTCCATATGGTATCCTGGGCTTATAGTAGACATTCACAACATAGTTATTAAAAGGATGCAAGGAAGGGAGGAAAGGAAGTTTCAACAGCATTTTTTCAGAAGCATAAGACTTGAGCAGGTAAATGTATAAGGAAAGTAGGGAGGCAATTCATAGCAGAAAGAACAGCTTGAACACAAATCTTGAGTCAGATGAGTTCAAGATTTGTTTAAAGAAAGACACGTGTACTAATGTGCCCAGAAAGTAGCTGTATAAGGAAACTAGCATCTTCAATCAGTTTACAAATGCTTGTCAAATGCCTGTGGTGTCACAGATACTGTGCTGGATGTTCCCGTTACATACTGCTGCATAGCAGATTATCCTAAAACTTAGTGGCTTAAAACAATCACAATCATTTATCTTCCTCACAAAGCTGCAATTTGAGCAGAGCTCAGCAGGGGCAGCTCATCTCTGATCCACGTGGCATTGGCTTGGTAGACTCAACTAGGGGCTGGAAGATTGACTTCCAGGATGGTTCACTCACATGGCTAGTTAGCACTGGCTATCGCCTGGGAGATTGGCTCCCACTGTGAGCTGGGGCCCATGCTTCCTCTCCCTGTGGACATTTCTACAGATTGTTTGAGTTTCCCCACAGCACAGTGGTTGGATTCCAACAGCAAGGGTCTAAAGGAGAGAAGCAAATGTGCATGGCATTTCTATGACCTACCTTTGGAAATAACATATCATCCCTTCAGCTCTACTGTTTGAGACAGTCACAAAGTTCCATCCAGTTTCAAAGGGAGGAGACAGGGAATCCACCTCTGAATGGGGAAGTGACAAGGTTCTAGAAGAATACTTGAAATAGGAGATATTGTTGCAGCCATCTTTGTGAAATAGCAATACAATCTACTACTCAGGGATACAGCAGTGAGCTCGGAATTACAGTACCTGCCCTCAGGAAGCTCGGACTATAATGAGGAAGACAAACCCATATGGTTTTGTAAAGTGTAAGTTCAGTGATGGAGGAAAAATAAAGTGTTAAGCTGAGACCAAATGACCTGTTGCTACGCTCAAAATTTAACAGCTTAAAATAATAATTACTTGCTTTCTCACAGTTCCAGTGGGTTAGGAATTCAGGAGTGACCTAGGTTGTTCTGGTTCAGAATCTCTCATGAGGCTGCAGTCATCACATCAGACTGGACTGCAATCGTTTAAACTCTTCTGCTTCCAAGATAGTTGCTGGCAGGAGGCCTCAGTTTTTTACTACATGGACCCCTCCACAGTGCTGCTTGAGTGTTCTCACAAAATGATAGCCGGCTTTCCCTAGAGTGGGTCATCCAAGAGAGAGGGCAAGGAAGAAACTGCAACTCCTTTTATGACCTAGTCATGGAAGCCACACAGCATCACTTCTGTTATATTCTATTCATTGAGCCCATACTCAAAGCCAGAGAATTAAGCTCCACCTCTTAAAGGGAGAAGAATTTGTGAACATGTTGAAAGCCATCACAGACCTTATCTATTATGCAATGGAAAGAAATTTAGGAAGAAGTAATAAATGGGTCAGACATACTTTAGATAGATCAACCTGCTGGTGATACGCTGGATAGATTTGAGAAAGGTAAGACTGAAGGTCTGCAGACAATTAGAAGAATCCTGAAATATCCCAAAAAGAGATCAAACAAGTCTAAGTAACTTGTAGCAATAGAGGATGAGATGGGTTTAAAAAATGCTAAGGAGGCAAAATTGTGTTATGAAAGAAATAAAAGCATTCAAAAATTAGATGTCATATTTTAGACTTGAGTGTCTGATTGGAGTAATGGTTACCAATCAAGATGGAAAATCCATGAGACAAAGCAGATTGAGGAGAAAGAGAAAATTCAGCATTAGATATTTTGAGTTTGAGCTTCCAGTTTTAGTGAATGAATAGTAGTAGGTTTTTGTTTTTGTTTTTTTTTTCTTGCCACTGCAGCATTTATTTTTGTCTTATTTTGTTAACAGCCTCATTTTTACAAGGTGGTCCTATCCTCACCCACTTTGCTTGGACAGGGCCGTACCCAGTGATGTGCTGGTAAATGATCTCTCCAAAATAAGTAAACAAATAAAGCCCTAGTTTGTAGTGTGAAGACTCCCACCTTTTCAAATTTAATTCTCCCAACAGTTTAACAACCAACTCAGAAAATTACTGGAATGTTATAATCAACTGGCCCTGGTACAATGGGACTATATCTCTGGTTTAGCGGTGAATCACATGACCCAGATCTAAGCCAGTCAGCACACTGAATTTCTTCTTAACATGGTGACTGGTTCAGAGATGGACATTTTAGCCAATCAGAGCCAATGAGATGCAAAGAGATTCTTGTTATGCATCTGGGAAGATACTTTTATTTTTCCTTGATACTTGTAATTAAGAGATAATG
Organism: Orcinus orca; assembly: GCF_937001465.1. Classification (NCBI taxonomy): domain Eukaryota; kingdom Metazoa; phylum Chordata; class Mammalia; order Artiodactyla; family Delphinidae; genus Orcinus; species Orcinus orca. Next base: position 28,702,233 of record NC_064569.1, read on the forward strand.
CAACAGCACTATTACACCATGTGAAGCTGCAGAATGGAGCGAGCCCGCCCTGTGCAAAACAGAACAGAGAGATGGAAAGAAAGTAAATCTAGATGACATTATTTAAGCCATAAATCTAGCTGTAGCTAAAACTAACTTTATTCATAGACTTTCCAATTAAGTGAGCCAATAAGTTCTATTTTCCTTTTTCTTCTTTCTTTCTTTTCTTTCTTGTGTAAGTACATTTTGTTTTTCCTTTCCTTTACATTCAGAGTTTCTCAGCTGATATTATATGTGACATCCAGATCCTTGGTTATATAAATCTGAAGCTCAGCAGACAAGTTCAGGATTGACAGAATTTAGTGAAAATTTAATCTATGAGAAGAAAAAAATTCACCAAGGGAGAGAACCATCTTGCTAATCATAATTTTCTTAAAATTCTATAGAATGAGAGATATGGGAGCAACGTTAGAGATCATCCAGTCAAACTCCTTCACTTAACAATTATGAAAACTGTGTCTCTAAAAGGTTCAATACTTTGTCCAAGATTACTTGGCTCTTTAGTCTTTAGAGCCAAGACAAAAACCCTGATTTCCTGACTCCTATGTATCCCTTTTCCCAATCATGGCAAATTCTGAGTTATAGGATCTAATTTAGCTGAGCAAGTACATATCGTATTTATATTATGAATAAGTAAATGTATCATATACTACTTTTCAGTTTAATGGATAGCACTTTACTATTTCAGAGCACCTTGTATAATTTAACTTTCTTGCCAACACTGTAAAGTAGGTGGGACAAGTATTTTAGAGATAAGAAAATCTAGGCTTGGACTATTTGAATGACTTTTCAAAGGTCAAATAGCCAGTGAATAATAAAGTCAGCAATAGAATCCAGGACACTTGATTCCTTCCTCCAATGCTCTTTCTTCTGCCTCTCTTTCAACTTAATGATGTTTCATTGCAAATGCTTAAGGTGTAATTTAGATAGCACAACTTCCCTGGATTTGAGATGGCTTCTCATAATCGTCAGAAATATATATTCTAAGATGTTCGCTCTCTGCACTATTTCTGTAATTCTCCAGGCTGCGAAGACTCAATCTGCTTAGTAATCAAGGTGTCAGCACAGATGGTTTCACAAGAAATGTATTTGTTTCCAGGGCTACTGTAACAAATACCACAAACTTGTTGGCTTGCAAAAATGGAAATTTATTCTGTCACAATGCTGGAGGCCAGAAGTCCACAACCAGGGGTCATACTCCCTCCAAAGGCTCTAAGGAAGGATCCATTCCATGTCTCTTCCAGCTTCCAGTGATTGCTGGCATTCTCATCTTGTGGCCACATATCACACAAATCTCTTCCTCCTTCTTCACATAGACTTCTCATTGTGCCTGCCCTCTGCATATCTCCTATAAGGATACTCGGCATTGGATGTAGGGCCCACCCAGATAATCCAGAATGATCTTCTCATCTCAGTATCTTTTACCTTAATTACATCTACAAAGACCCTTTTGCCAAATAAGATAACCTGCCCAGGTTCTGGGGATTAAGACATGGATATATCTTTTGGGGGGTCACCATTGAGCACACTATGAGAGGCAAAGGAGAAGGATTATTTATTTATTTATGTGTTGACAGGAGAAGAGTTATTTACCCGAAGGTCAGAAGGCTTACAAGTGGAGTGAATCAAAGATCTGCTGCACCACCAGTGATGACAAAGCACTCTTTTCCAAAGGTGACCTTCAACTCATTTACAAATTTTGAAAAGATCTAAGTGGTCCATAACACATTCTCTGAAAAGATGCCTTGCCATCAGCTTTGTCAGCTAACTGTGGGTCATGGGCTAGAGGGTAAAAATGTATCCAACAAGTAGTGACTGGCTTACATACTTAGGCATGTGCCCTGTTTATACGATACCCTCTGCCAGAGTTAGCTTCATGCCAAGAGGCAAACTTGAAAAGCCACTATTGAAATAAGAGCTCCTGTTTTTGTCTGACCAGAATATCAGATTCTTTGCATCATTCACTCTCTTGGAGAATCAACAACTAGACCATCTGTGCTTCTCCCATTGTCCTTTAAATAAAGATTAATATGTGTTTGTTTCCAACTCCAGGGCTATGTCTGTGATGTGTCATAATCTATAGACCTCACATATAAGGCACAGTCTTTCAGAGGCTAGTGGCAGCTCTACTGTATGCTTCTTCTTCCAAGGGAAAGACACCTTCTTGTTTACAGTCTCCGAAAGAGAAAAATAAAGAAAATACGCTTACTGAGCATGCTGGGCATGTTCCATTTGCCCCCAGATTCACTCTCCATCTCTCTCTACTCTGCTCCCCAGATCACTTCCTGTGACCTTAATGGACTCTCTTACCAAATGGCTTCAAGTTGGGTTTGGCCACTAGAGAATTCTGAAGGAATTGGAGGGAGAGAAAGCAAGAGGGAGGGAGGGAAGCTACTCTGTTCATTTCCCAGGCCCCCAGTTGTTGCCAAGGGCTGGCAATATCTCTCACGGAGGTCTCAGCACCTCTCTGGCAGCTCCCTCGGCACAGCTTTCTCCGTCTCCAAGTCCCAGGAAACACTGCTTTTACCCAGACTTTCAGGCCTCGAGCTGGTATCCCTAGAGTATTGCACTATCTTATTTTTTTATTGAAGTATAGTTGATTTATAATGTTGTGTTTGTTTCAGGTGTACAGCAAAGTGATTCAGTTACACATATACATATATATATTCTTTTTCAAATTATTTTCCATTATAGGTTATTACAAGATATTGAACATAGTTCCCCGTGCTCTACAGTATGTCCTTGTTGTTTGTCTATTTTATATACAGTAGTGTGTACCTGTTCATCCCAAACTCCTAATTTAGCCCGCCCATCCCACCCCATCCCACCTCCTGCTTTTCCCCTTTGGTAACAATAAGTTTGTTTTCTGTCTGTGTGTCTGTTTCGGTTTTGTAAATAAGCTGATTTGTATCATTTTTTAGATTCCACATATAAGTGATATCATATTTGTTTTTCTTAGTACAATAATCTCTAGGTCCATCCATGTTGCTGCAAATGGCATTATTACATTCTTTTAAAGGCTGGAAATAGTCCATTGCATGTATGTGTGTGTGTGTGTGTGTGTGTGTGTGTGTGTGTGTGTGTATATATATATATATATATATACACACACACACTACATCTTTACCCATTCATCTGTAGTATATATATATATATATATATATATATATATATACACTACATCTTTATCCATTCATCTGTTGATGGAAACCTGGGTTGCTTCCATGTCTTGGCTGTTGTAAATGGAGTATTGCATTATCTTTTGTGGTTTTCCTACACTTTACATATACATTTTTTAAATAGTCCTGCTACTACACTTTCCTCAAATTTTCCTACTCTGAATGGACCACCTGTTTCCTAAAGGGACTCAGGCTGATGAAGCCCAATCCTTTCAAGGTTTTCTTCCAGATGTCCCTTTATTTCAGTGTTTACAACAGCCCTACAGGGTAGGTACTCTTAACCCCATGTTACGATGAGGAAATTGAAGCTTACTGAGGCAACATAACTTGTCCTAGGAGACAAGCTAGCAAGTGAGGAGTTAGGATTCAAACCCAGATTTGTCTAACTTCAAAGACCTTGGATTTTTAGCTATTTCTCCTCAACACTGAAGAAATGTCTTTTTTATTATTGAGTTATAATTGACATATGATATTAGTTCCAGGTGTACAATATAGTGATTTCATATTTTTACACATTGCAAAATGATCCCCATGGTAAATCTAGTTACCATCTGTCACCATATAGGGATATTACGATATTATTGAGTATATGCTCTATGCTGTACAATACGTCTCGTTACTTATTTATTTTATAGCTGGAAGAAATGTCTTAAAGGATGCCTGGAGAAACAAAGCATTTTAAGGCACAAAAATGGCTTAAATGCTTTATCAAAGTTAAACTTTATAAAGCCATTCTGAGGACCCATCTCTCCTTAGTATTGCATAAGGAAAAAAAAGAAAAAAGACAGCCCTACCCATCAGCCACAATAATTGGAATGTAATTGACATCTTTACTGTATTCTCCTAAAAAGAGGCCAGGAGTAAATTACATTTTCAATGCAGAGCCAGACTTCTTAAAAGCCTCTTTCTTTCCTTCATCATTTTTTCTATGTATTCCATATATGGCAGCTACTCACAAAATCTTTTCCAACCCACCCTAAGCTTTCAAGATTTCTCCCAACAGTCTCCCTGTCTCCATCTTTTCTGGATTCCTTTATCCTTTCTGGATATTTTCCCTCCTACCAGTAACTCTGCCTTTCCAATGAAAATCCCTGTTGTCTCTTCCAGGCTTTTCCAGATTTCCCTTTGGCACCATGTCCAATTAACACAGCTAAAGAGCTGGATTGATTTATCAATCAGAGCAGCACAAGCATCTTCTGGGGAGAGTGGGAGTTACGTTAAGATTTCAAATAATTTTTTCTCTATATAATATAGATGTACTCAGTTTTCGAGGAGAAAAGATTTTGGTAGCACATATGAAATCTATACTAAGGATGAAGGATAAACTATAAGTACTGGAGCATGGGAAGGGTAATGAGAGGGGTAAAGGGAATATTCAGTTCACATCTTATTCATTCCCTCAACTTCCCAGTGGGCTGCCAATGTAGTACAAATATTTGTTTCAGTTCAATCGTGTGAAACACCAGACATATTTTATTTGAGAAACAGCATTATGGCTACATATTTTATCCATCATAAATTGTGTTTGCACTTAAAATTATAATTATTAATAATGATATTTATTTCCCTATCAATCGATTTACCATTAGTTCTTCTGTGTCCCAATTTCTAACCAGGTAACTACACAGTCATCCCAGCAATACCCCCAAAGCAACTTCTACCTCCTGGAGAGTGATTGTAAAATCTGCTACCTTTCACATCTTTCCTTAAACACCTTAACTGATGGAAATTCAGGAAAAGATAGAATGGGTCTACAGTCAAGACAAGCTATTTGCAGTAGGTGCTTTTAAAAAAAAATCATTTATGGGTTGAAAGTAGTTCATCTGGAAGTATTCTCCTCGGCTAGCCAAAAAAAAAAGTTGATTAGCTCTAGGACTTAAAAGACAGACAGACCCTCACAGGAACATTAGACAATAACCCAATTCATCCTGAATCCACAGTTCATAAGATGACAAGGATCTTCATTTTTCTGGCCTCAAGAAAGGCATCAACCAAACTGAAAAGGAGACAGTTTGTTCTTTTTCTAGAGCCCGGTAGGGTAGGGAGTAGAGGAGGTGAGAAAGCTATCATTTGCTGAGCCCTGCTGTGTGTTAGACACTGTTGCACAAGTTAATAACTTACCCTAGGGCACAAAATAAGAAAAGAAAGCAAATACAGAGGCCAAGAGTTAAGGAGTATTTGTATGTTCATTATCTGGTCTCTCCACCTCCACTGTTCTAGAAGTTGTAACATCTAGGGGAGCAAGCAGCTTTTCAGTCTGTTGCTGAATCCCCAGAGCGTCACATAGCACTTGACACATTAAAAGGAGCTCAATGAACATATGCTAAGTAAATGAGCAAATGAATGAGTTCTTTCTTACTTCATAGTCCAGGGTTATCCTACTCCACCTTACTTGTGGCTAGAAAAACAAAACTCAAACGGCACTTGCTCTGAGATTTTAAGATGTCTCCCCTGCGGTGTATTGATATCAGAATAGAGTTTCTTCCTTTACAAACCAAACCTCCCCGTCCAGATAAATTATCATGGAAAATGGCACAGTACTATCAAATTGGAAATGAAAACCACAATTCATGTTTGCAAACAAACACAATACCCTTAATGATCATGAGAACACCTAACTTCGACTCCCACAGTTAACTTGAGAGCAAATTGGAAAGTTCAGCAGAAAAATTACATTATAATGAAAATTCCCATGAACTAATGTTGCTTTAGGTTTGCTTTGGCTGTATTTGCAGCCAAAACCCAGTCAATCAACCAATTGTTCACCCTACACTATACCAAAAGAGTGGTTTGTCTGATTTTTTTTTTTTTGTCATTGAATTGATGAATTGCTTTGGCATCATGTAGCCAGCTTTTATCTTGGGAAATAATAATTTTCTACTGGGAGAGCTATTCAACTGTGTGGTAGTACTTTATCACCAGCTGTGCATAAGTGGTGCTGTTTGCAATTTGATAAGAGGCTCAGAGGTCCCCAAACACAAGTCTAATATGTAAACATAACCAAATCGTACTATTAACCAGGGGATCGAGTTGTGATTGCTCATCCTTCTCTGTCTTTTTCAACTTCTTGGTAAAACATCCTCATACCTCATTCTGCACAGGCGAAGGGAGGGATATTTTTCAGTCTTAGATGGCACTAGAATGAGAGTTAAGTATTTTCCACCTGTTCTAAACTGAATTTGTGATTGGAGAAAACCACATCAAAACAATTTCATAAGAAAATGGAACACTTCCAAAGGCTTTTAAGCTCATTTCAAAATACTGAGCAGTACCTAAGGAATGCAGAATAGCTTATTCTTTCAACTTTTCTCTACAAAGACTTTGGAATCATAGAATTTCAGGTTAAGAGGAACTAGAAATGCCAAACACACACACACAAATAATACACACACACACACACACACACACACACACACACCCCTCCTTTCTAGACAACTAAGAACTAAAGTTAATTATTTAATTTAAGCCTTGCCAACAATTATGCCTTTTCTTCATTTTAAGAATTATGAAACTGAAGCAGAAAAATGAAGCAACTTACTATGTGTCCTATACTTGGTAAGTGCCAAAACTGGAACTCAATTCCATCCCTAAGTCCCAACTAATACTCTGCACCACTTTGTTTCTATGATACTGCTGCCAACCTACACTTGACTTCTTTTTTTGGCCATGAACTCAGTCTATCCAATCCTCAGACATCTCTGTTTGAGTATTCTGCTCTGTGTTAAAAGTTGCCTTTCTATAACTCCTACCTATTGAACCTAGATGTAGCCTAGGGCCATACTGAATAAGTGTAATCTCTCTTCCAAGTGACAGGGTTTTGAATATTTGAAGCTGACAATCGTGTCACATGGAGCTCTCTTTCTTGTGGGTTAATATTCCCAGATCCTTCAGCCATCCTTCATATAACATGGTTCACTCTCTTAATTGCTTTCTACTTTATACATGTTCCTCTTCAACTGTCATCTGGCCTCACCAAGAAGACCGGAAATCTCACCATCCTCAATCTATCGATGCAGCAAAAATCGAATTAAGATTTCTCCATTCTGCACCAATCCTATGTTTTGAAACCTCCACTTTATGGGCACCCAAACTTGCCTCAGAGTCTCGCAACCCTCACATAGAGTGTGAAATCTCTAACAATGCTCGTCTGAAAACACTAAGCAAAACCTCTATGATATTAATCAGAGATCCCAATGGGACTCTGTATTATGCATCCTAATCCACTTGAATGTCCTGTCTCTCTCCTCAAAGCCTCATGGTCCAAGGATACCCTATCTCTAAGGAGTTCATAAATTCTTAAGTGTCTGCCACAAACCCAGTCACTCTTCTAGGAAAGTGGTCCCAGGTGGCCTTCCTTGCCAGAGTTGTCATTAATGTTAATAAGGTATAGTCACCTGTCACCCTTGCCATTGCTGACAAGACTGTCCCAAGGGGCTGTACAAGGTCTGGTTACCTTTGGAGCAACTATCATGAACTACAGGGAAAATGATGAGATTCTTATCAAATGGTGCCCCAAAAACCTCATTACATACTCTCCTTAGAAAATATGTCAGAAAGATAGTCTCCAAGCTCAAATGTGTGAGAAATATGTTTGTTTTAATTTCTTGACTTTATTTCTATTGCAATTTCCCAGATTACTAGAGGTTTAATCTTAAGAAATTGAGGAGTCCCTCTCCTTTGAAAGGGGTTACCTCTAATTTGAGGGGATTTTAAGGAGTGCTACTGCATCCTGCATGGTTGGGATGAGGGCATCTGATTTGGCTTATTTAACCTCACAGGCATCAACTGAGCTGTCTCCCTTTTTAGGTCCCCTTTCCTGTCTTCAATCATTGATTCAATCATGTTTGGAATAGATGGTCTCCATTCTTTATTTTTTAAATTTATTTTGGCTGTGCCGGGTCTTAGTTGCGGCACGTGGGATCTCCATTGCAGCATGCGGGATCTTTTAGTTGCGGATTGTAGACTCTTAGTTGTGGCATGCAGACTTCTTAGTTGCAGCATGCACGTGGGATCTAGTTCCCCAGCCAGGGATGGAACCCGGGCCCCCTGCATTGGGAGCACAGAGTCTTACCCACTGGACCAAACAGGGAAGTCCCTATGGTCTCCACTCTTGACTCTAGGCTTTCTCCTGGCTAACTTCCTAAACACTCAGGGTCATTCTTCGTACTTATGCCAGACAGAACTACAGGAAACTCACTAGGGCTGTTTATGACTCTTTCCTCCTTTGCATTTTCCCAAATCTCTGGGATAGTCTGTTCATATGTATCCTTTCAGATTCCCTCTGAATGCTTAGACTTTTGAAATACAAATATCAAGGAAAAACTCTTTCTTTCGCCTTCTGATGTGCCATCATATTCCTGAGACAATGAGCTCAGAACCTCTTTCCTGTTACATAATAGCAGAACGAAATTCTAGGAATAAAAACGTTTAAAATGACATTCCAAAAAGCATTAGTCTTTTGCAAGTAGAAGATGAGGGCACACAAAAAGATGGAAAAATCACTCAAACTCAGTAGCTGCCCCAAATGAGAATACAGGAAGTTTTCTGGTTACCATTACTATCCTTATTTCATAGGCGACCAAACTAAGATTATGAGAGGTTAAGAAACATGTGCACAGTCACCTACCTAGTAAATAGTAGAACCAGGATTTGAGCCCAAAAATCTGACCCCAGAGTAATGCTCTTAACTACTTCTGTGACAAGGAAAAGAGGCAGGAAGGAAAACCATAATGAAGGGCAATAGTGAACTAATGTTATGAAGAAACAGAAAATGTATAGTACCACAGAAGTATGTAATGAGGGTCAAAGGAAGAATGCGGGGATCTGATCTAACCTGAAGCTTAAGAATAGATCTCTCTGAAGAAGTGACCTTTGGGCTGAGATCTGAAAGGTTGCCTAGGAGCTAACTGGTCACCAGGAAGAAAGATAGCACGTGCAAAGGCCCTGAGGCAGGATGAGCACAGCTTTGTGTAGACCTGAAAGGAGGCCAGGACGCCTGGAGCAGAGGGAGTGTCAGGGAGACTGGCGAGGGATGAGGTTAGAAAAGGAAACAGAAGTCACTTCTGGCTGGGCCTTTTAAACTATGTTAATGAATTTTACTAGAAATGGCCATCCCATCAGAAGAACCTCAAGTCCTGCGTTTATATTGTCTCTTCAAGCATTCATCATGAATGAACTAACAAGACTTCGAAGTCACAAGGTGTAAAATCTGATTGGTTCAACTTGGCTGATGTAGTCCCCACTTATCCAATCAGCAGGAGGGGCAGGATCACATGGTCTTCAGAGCCAATCATCATGAGGAAGAGTGGGCGTTCTAACACAAACAAATATATGTATCTGGGCACAGGTTGCTGCATTGACCAGCATCTCTGAAATTACAAGATCCCCAGACATACTCAGGTTTACCCTGGGCAGTGGGTTTTATTGTAAAGATAAAACGGGACATTAAGTAAAACCTGATGTTCATTCAGAAAACATTAGCTCTAGCAATGCACTGCACACAGCAGAAGCACTAACCATTCCATCACGTGATCAGCCTCTCAGCAGCAGGCCTCCAGTCTGAATGCGTTGCCATTAAGGTTTCTTGGCATTAAGTCTCAGGGTCTGCTTCTTCTCCTCCTGTTATTATGACATAACTCTCTCTATCTTCTGGTCCAGTTCCACAAAAGCGAGGGTCTGACTGAGCCGAGCAGTCACCTTCTAGTATTAGGCTTCCATGTTGAAGAGCATGCTTCCCACGGGTCATTTCTGGGCAAAAGCTAAAGAGACCTGCCATCACCCCAATGACATTTCCTCCCCGGAGAGCAGAAGGCGGCACAGTGGTGCTGTGGGTGGAGCATGAAAACTTACACAGTGTTGTTTTTAAGTTAATTAGAAAGGTTAACTTAAAAACATTTTTAAATAGAAAGCTTTCATGTAAAATTCCAGATTTCCAGCTGCCCTTGAAAATTTGGAATATCAGACAACACTAGCCACAGTCAACAGATACTGAGTAGTGAGTGACCCGTGACCCCTTTAGAGACCCATAAGCTCTCAGTTCAACATAGTCTCCAATATCCCTACTGTCAACCAGCTTCACTGATTTACTTACATGCCTGACCCTTGTAGGCATCTGAGTTGGCAAGCACTAAAGTATGTAATTACGTGCACTTTTCTCAAAAGGGAGTTCATGGTGAGGCAGGCACTTAAAGAGTCACTGACTACAGGACTGTCACAATATGAAGTTCAGAAACTCTACCCTAGTATAATTTCACTGCTACTGGCAACCCCTGAAACAATTTTGAGATAGTCTCTGAACACAGTTAACTGGGGTCCCTGCCAACTGCTGCCTATAAGGCAAGTGAACCTTCACTCTACTATGATAGCCTACCCAGACTCAACCTGATGATTTTGAGAAAGGTTAAGGATAGAGGAATGGCTCCTAGACGTTGGACCAATTCCATTCCACATCTTAGGTCATCCCGCTCTGCCCTAATAATACCTGTTACAAAACACAGTAATAGGATCTCCTTGCCAAGCTATGTGATCCTCCTGGCTATCAGATGGCCCAGAGGAATGGATATTCATGCTGGTAAAATTGGGCACTTAGCCCCTAAACTAGCACGTTCAGGCTAGCATGTAGCATGTCTCAGTCTTGAGATGCTATGGCTTGTGGTAAAAACGCATCTTACGGGCCAAACTGGTGTCCACCTACCGGCCAACCACGTGACCTTGGCCAAGCCCCCTTCATCTTTTTCAGGTTCAATTTCTTCATACACAAAATGTAGATAATAATACGGACCTCTGCCTTTTTTGAGGATTAAAGGCAGTGATGGGTGTCTTCCTTCTTTACCCAGGTAGGGTATAAAATAACTTCAAACCCAGCTATTTGAATTAAATTAAACCTCTCTAACCACCCGCAGCCCCCTCACCTTAACATCTTAAGAAGTTTCTTCTGGCCTCTTTCAGGTTACCACTCCTCCCAGGGCTTTCCCCAGTTCAAATATTTAGCCCTTGTTTTACAGAGAGAAAAGCTGCTCAGTCCCACAGCTGGCTGCATACTTTCAACGAGGCTGCAGCTGCCACTGTTTCAGAGTAAAAGCCGCCTGCCCCCCTTGGCTAATTCACTACCAAAGCATCCCACTGTGCTGCCACATGCCCCTGACCACCAAACCCACAAGGCCAAGATGGGGCCCGGCTCAGTGCAGCTGCTGTGGTCAGCAGGCGCACAGCATGGGTGCAGAAAGAACCTCTGTGGATGATACAGGAGGGACCTGTCTCCCCTGGAGGCATATGTTGCTATGGAAGCTTCATTTGCCTATCCCATCTCTTGGGTCAGTTTTCATATTACTAACATTTAGGCTACCTGGCTGATGTTTAGGTTATAACTGATGTCTTCTCTCCCCTATCCCTGCCTTAACCAAGAATTGGTTCAGTCAGCACTGATTCTCCTTTGCTTTACTCTAGCATAGAGACAATAAAACTAAGTATTCAATTTTCCTAGCTGCAGTCTAGCTAGCAGTGGTGATGTGACACAGTTCTGACCAATGATATGTAAGTTTAGTGACACACACTCTCAGCCACTTTCCCAAAACAGACCTCCCATCCAGCATGGCTGAGTTGGAAAGCATTTCTGACACAGCATCACCCTGTGACAGAACCATTCTTTCTCACGACTTCCTTAGTCTCCCAGGTCCCTGGAGGTAGAGAAAGACCTTCCATGTCACACTCTCCAGCCCGTCTCCTACAACGGGATGAGTTTGTTTCATCCATGAGAAAACATCACAAACGGATAAAAGTCCTGGTCCAGCACCAGGCACAGAGTGGATGCTCCTCTTGACCTTTTGATACTATTTGAAAATTCAACTATGAGCGTATACTATTTTCCTGACTAAAAATTTACTATCATTAGTGTCTAACTGAGGCTTTTTCATTATGTTATTAGAAAGAAGCAACAGAGCACTTAGAGGGAAATATATAACTGTCCCAAGCATTTTGTGTCTGAAACAAATACTTCAGGATTTGGATAAGTAGGAGGAAATCTAGATTCTATTTCCAATGAACACAATGCTTGACTAAGCCATAGAATCAAGGATGTAAGCTGTCTGGACTTAGACTACTTTACTCCCATTTTGGACACAATGCCCAGTATGTTTTTGGCCTTCAACCTGGGCAAAAGGCAATGTCTGTGACCCATTTTGAGTCACGACAGTTTATTGGCTCATACTGAACAACATCTCTTCTATTCTTAAAAAGTGGATTAATGTGGAATTTGCTGTCTCTGCTATGATCCCTTAAAAGGGCTACGATTACGGAGCCAAGCAAGGCCATCCGAGGTGGAGGCTTATTCTTGCTGTGTGTGCACTTGACAGTTTTCTCTGAGTGGTTCCCCAGTCCCATGCCTCTAAGGCCACAAGTGTGCTATCCTGCGGGGCCCAGCCAAAGAACTCCGGGTTGTGCCTTTCATCAGTACATTCAAGGCCAACGCCACACGAAATTTATTTCAGCTGTCTCCCAGCTCAGTTCTCACTTCTACAGAGAGAAGAATCCGCTAATGGAGACATTTGGTTTCAGTGTATGAGATTGTGCTGAAAGAAGAGACTCTTTAATGTAAAAATAGAGAGAAATTATTTAATTCATCATCAATCAGCAACTTTTCTTTAAGAGTTTACTGAGTACCCGGAGCGGGGCAACATGTGAGTGCAGTGATAAATAACATGGGCCCTGGAATCAGAAAGACTTGGGTCTGAGTCCTGCTTCTGTCACATATTTAAGGTTGAGCCACACGATATTTCCAGCATTCAGTCATTCTGAAATGTAACTCTAGGCAATGAGGAGGCACATTCTCTCTTAGCATAGCAAAACCAGATGATTTGTTTATATGAAATGGGTTCTGTGTTATGGTAATAGGAAGAAAACTAATCTCTCATGAAGGATAATAAAAGTTTTTTCCTGAATGAACCTTTCTGCCTGTCCGGTATCATTTAATATCCATTCTACGGTATTGTTGGGGACCAGGCTTTTTCTATCCTCTGGTTCCACCATCCTTATGACATGACTCTCATCCTCATGATGGCAGGAGATGTGTTCCACCTTCAGCCATCATGCCTGTTTCCCAATCAAGAAGAAGGTAGGAGGACCACAGGTCTTCTACCTAATGGAAGCCCTTCCCATCAGACTAAATTTACATACCATTGGTCAGAACTGTGTCATATCTCCACCGCTAGCTGGATTGCAGCTCGGAAAATTGAATACTTAGCTTTCTTGTCTCTGTGTTAGAGCAAATCAAAGGAGAATCAGTGTTGAGTGAACCAATTCTTGATTAAAGCAAGGATGGGAGAGAGAAGACATCAGTTATTTAATGAGCTATTCATTTATGTTATGTTTATTTCCACAGTCAGATGAGGGACTAGGGTTCAGGGAAACTGCAACAATTACCCAAAACGTAAAGGTAGGAGTCCAGCCCAAGTCATTCCAACTCCAACATTTTCGCTCTTGAAAAGAACTTTCCTTGCTTTGGACAAGAATGTAGAGTTTCCCTTTAAGCACCTCAAGCCAGAGTAATGGTCTCCCCGGGTCCCCACTTCGGGCCGGTGGGGGTGGCCGAGGCCAGCCGAAGACGTGCGTACATGCGTACGTGCGTGCGTGCGTGAGAGCGTGCGAGGCCGCGGGGTGGGCCGCGCGCGCCGCGAGTGTTCCAGCCAGGACCACGGATCGTTGTGCTCGCCTCACGCCGGCCCGAGTTCGCAGCAGCGCTGGGGGCCCCGGGCCTGTGACCACAAAGAGGGAGCCGAGGGCCGGGCGGGAGCACGGTGGCGGCAGCTGAGGCCCAGGCCAGGCCCCCTCCCCTCAGCCTCCCGCCTGCCCGTCTGCCACGCCCCCGCCGGCGGCGCCGCGCCCCTCCCCCAATCGCCATACTAGGGCGGTGCGGGGGCCGCGCGCGAAAACATGCGGGAGAAGCTGGAGCTGAGGCTGGAGTCGCTCTTGGGGACCGAGCCCGCCGTCTACCCGTGGCCGCTGCCGGTCTACGTAAGTGCCGCCCGTCCCCTCCTCCCGGACCCCCTCCCTTCTTCCCCCACGGCGCGCGCTGAGCCCACCGAGAAACGGAGCGACTCGAGTCTCCAGACCCTCTTTGGATCCCCCCTTCCCGCCCCGCCGTGGTTCTCCGCGGCAGTTTCCAGCCCCCGCGCGCAGAGTGGGCAGAGGGGAGCCGGCGCCGGCCGGGGGCGCCGACTCGGCCGCGGGGACCCCGCGCTTCCGAGGGGCGCCCGAGCCGGTCTGCGGTTGGCTCTGCAGGGCTGGGGACCCCGGTTCCCCCGGGCCTGGACTGCCGGCGGGCTTGCCCTTCTGTACTTTAGGATCTGACATGTAGGGTTTCTTTTTCCTGGTAGTGTATTCTTAGCGCTGTCAACGTGCTTAGTTGTTTTTTTTTTTATTTTTCAGGGCACCCTTTCCTCCCTCACTCCAGTTTTTTTTTGTTTCTGTTTTGTTTTGTTTTAGTTAGGCATTTTGTTCCTCTGATCTTGAGTGGGTGGGCTGGCAGGACACTTGGAGAGGAGGCGTTCTGTCCCCTGACCTTGAGTGGCCTTTGGAAAATGACAGGCCAGTCGGAAATTTACACAGGCGTCCGGTGATTGTAGAAATGCAGGGTGTCCGGCTAGGTGGGCGCTCGGCCTCTCGTCCCCCGTGGCGGCGTGGTGCGCGTGTTCCTTGTCTCAGGGTTTACGCTTGAGCCCCGCAGCCCACCTTCCGGAGGGAAAGCGCAGCGGGCGTCTTGGGCCGGCGCCTTTGGGGCGCCCTTTCGTGCGCTCGGCTTGCGGGGGACCGTCCTCCAGGCGACCCGGCCCTCGCGCGGGCTCCGTGTGTGTCAGTTTGTGGAAAGTGTGTCGCGGCCGGGGTCGGGGTCGGGACGCTGGGACCGCCTGGGAGCCGATGTTGACTCCCGGGCCCCGGTTCCCCGCAGTTATCTGAGGTCCGAGGGTTTCCAGCCCGCCACCGCGCACTGGCGCTTTCTATTTTTTGCCCTTCCTGTGCCTGGAGGCGCGGCTGAGCCTGAGCTCAGGCTTTTCTGGTTGGGTAACTCCGGGTGGCCCTGGTGGGCGGCCTGAGCAGTGGGCAGGGCGGGGAGACATCCCAGGGGAGGGACACTGAAAGTGGGGAGAACCTTCAGAAGTCCAGCTGATCCACTTGCCTCGCCTCCCCGCCCCTCTTACTGCACTTGTCATGCACGGGTTGGCTGGCCGGCACATTTTTCAAAATGTAATCATTTGTTTATCCTTAGTAGCCGTGAAGCATAGTTCACTTGTAGTGCACAGTTGTAGGAGTTTTGACATTTGATCGCCGTCAGGAGGCAGAGCAATCCTGTCATGCCATTGGCTGCCCTTTGGCGCCAGCGCGCCTCTAGTTTCTTGGCCGCTAATCTCCTGTCTGTCCCTAAGGTTTTGGCTGTTCCAGAAAGCCAGATAAACGGAACAACAGCATGTAGCTTTTTGATTCTGGCTGCTTTAGCTCAGCAAAACCTATGCGAGATTCATCCCGCGTTTGTTTTTTGTTGTTGTTGTTTTAAACATTGATTTAGTTAGTTATTTACTTGGCTGTGCCGGGTCTTAGTTGCGGCACATGGGATCGTCATTGGCGCGTGCAGTATGTTTTCGTTGCAGCGTGCGGGATCTAGTTCCCTGAGCAGGGATGGACCCCGGGCCCCCTGCATTGGGAGCGCCGAGTCTTAGCCACTGGACCACCAGGGAAGTCCGTCATCCCTGTTGTTGCGGGTATGAGAAGCCACTCCTTTTTCTGGCTGTGTTGTATTCCATGTTCCGTTTGTCCATTCACCTGCGGGTGGCAGGACTTGTGGGATGTTTCCAGTTTTGAGGGGATCAGGAATAAAGCTGCTGTAAACATCCCAGGGCAGGTTTCCATGTGAACTTGGGTTTTTACCTCACTTGAGAAAATGCTCAGGAGTGGGACTGGGATCTGTGCGAAGCGTATGTTTAACAACCCTTCTGCATCTTAGAAATTGGTATTTTTGAGTATTGGAAGAGTTTAGAAATGCACTGTGACCCAGCACCCAGGGACTTGAAACGAAGTTGAAAGTTCATCTGGAGATGGTCACGTTGTCCCCGTCTCTGTCTTTTATTCGAGGCAGAGCAAGGCCACAGATTTGTAACCCTTGTAAGGAAGGCTTCGTGTGTCCAGGCCCTGGCAGGACCTGGCTTTCTAGTGGTGGGCGGTGCTGAAGTGGAGAGAGCGTCTTTCCCTTGCTGGCCGGACCTCGCTTGGCAGGGTGCGGGGTGTGCTGCCTGCCTGGCCGGGCGCTCTTTCTGCCGGTCAGCAGCCGTTCCTGGTGTGTCTGTCCTACTACCAGGCAGGCGGTCAGGGGCCCTAGTGAAGTGCTCAGCGAGCCGCAGCCTTCCCAAAGCTTTGCGGGTAATGTCTGCTACCCTCCCATTTCCCTGCTGAGGAATTTTGCTTTCTCATGGGAAGTGAGGGGGCATTCCTTTTAAGAGTTCATATTTTGTGATGACTCGATGCTGAATACGTTAAGAAAATGGGCTCCTTCCAGAAGCTTAACTTCTTAGAAGGTCAGATTACTCATGTGACCGCACGTTTGAAATGAGTGAGCTTGTTTGTTCATTGATTCATTCATTCGGCAAGCACCTCCTGGATATTTAGAGTGAGCGTTCCAGGGGGCGCGGAGGACAGTAGACAGTATTCTTTTTTTTTTGATTTTTGAATTTAATTTAATTTATTTTTTTATACAGCACATTCTTATTAGTCATCAGTTTTATACACATCAGTGTATACATGTCAATCCGACTCGCCCAGTTCAGCACACCACCATCCCCACCCCACCCCACCCCCGTGGCTTTCCCCACTTGGTGTCCATATGTTTGTTCTCTACATCTGTGTCTCAACTTCTGCCCTGCAAACCGGTTCATCCGTACCATTTTTCTAAGTTCCACATATATGCGTTAACGTACGATATTTGTTTTTCTCTTTCTGACTTACTTCACTCTGTATGACAGTCTCTAGATGCATCCACGTCTCAACAAATGACTCAATTTCGTTCCTTTTATGGCTGAGTAATATTCCATTGTGGATATGTACCACCACTTCTTTATCTATTCGTCTGTCGATGGGCATTTAGGTTGCTTCCATGACCTGGCTATTGTAAATAGTGCTGCAGTGAACATTGGGGTGCGTGTGTCTTTTTGAATTATGGATTTCTCTGGGTGTATGCCCAGTAGTGGGATTGCTGGATCATATGGTAATTCTATTTTTGGTTTTTTAAGGAACCTCCATACTGTTCTCCATAGTGGCTGTATCAATTTCCATTCCCACCAGCAGTGCAAGAGGGTGCAAGAAGCTAACCTTTTAGCTTCTTTTTGTTCCTTGATTGTAGTTAAGCTTCATCTTGCCTCAGGGCCTTTGTATTTGTTTTTCCCATGTTTTGGAAATATTATTTCCAGAAAAATTGTCCATAAATGATTCCTTTCTATTCTTTGGCACTCATCTCTTAAAGATATTTTTTCCTTGATTGTCCTACCGGCCTAACTTAGTCCCAATTTATCAGATTACCTTACTTCTTTCACAGAATAATCATAAAAACAAATATTATCTTTGGTGTCTCTTTGTATTTAGATGAACTTCTTCCCAAAGAACTCAAGCCCCACAGTGACAGAGGTTGTTACCTTTCTTATCCCTTATTCTGTGTCTTAGAACTGTGTCTGGCATGTAGTAATCACTCGAGGTCTGTTGACTGTGTAAAGAATATGTGAGTAGATGAACAGATTTGGAGTTATTTAAGGTCGCTCTTAATGATGGCTGGTGTTGGTGATTAGATTAAAATTGTAGGTTTTAGAGTTGGAAGTGATCTTGCTGAGTCTCAGAGCTACGGCAAAACTCTCCCTACTGTAGCATCCCTGACAGATGATCAAGTCTGAGCTTGAATGACTGTATATGAAAGACCCTAACCAGGGCAACCTCGTAGCTTTCTTCAAGCAGATCACAGCCTTCCGTGGGAGTTTGCTCCCTATTAGTCAGCTGTAATTAGGAGAAAACGGTTTGATTTACCCAGAA
Organism: Orcinus orca; assembly: GCF_937001465.1. Classification (NCBI taxonomy): domain Eukaryota; kingdom Metazoa; phylum Chordata; class Mammalia; order Artiodactyla; family Delphinidae; genus Orcinus; species Orcinus orca. The sequence goes on from NC_064569.1 coordinate 28,720,508, forward strand.
TCATCTTCTCTCAGTCTCCTCGTTCTAGTTCCTAGAGAATAGACAGGACAGAGTTTCCTCTAAATTACATCCTTTGGGTTTGCACTCCGGCTTGTAACAAAATAAGCACCACGCTGTGGCAAAATTCCCCTTGATTGTCTGCCACTTGTTGCTACATTCCTTGTTAGTGTTTAGAAATAATTTGTCTTAATGTTCCACATTATAATTGATGGAGTACAGAAGTAAAAGAGATCTCGGGGTTATGTCAGAAGCAATCAGACAGATATTTTAACTTACCCTTTTAATGTATTTAATGCTGACACTGTGAGGAATTGAGCAGTATAGTCACCGCGTTATTGCCATTGCTGAAAAAATGTCTTTATGGTGAAATTTATGGTCACTTTGAAAGCATTAGCTGATGGGGGAATTGTCAGCTACATCTTAGAGCACTGAGCATTTCTCAAAAAGTTGTGATACAAAACACCCCTGTCTTTTCTTGTATTTCTGTTACATTCACCTACTTCACAAAAAGCATTCGTCATATTCCTGAAATAATGATGGGCTTAGTTGAGATTCTTTTGGGTCCTAAGGGACCAACATGTGTGCATAATAGTGTCGAGTTACACAGAGCCTGGATGTTTGGCTCCAGACTGAAAGCCCCATGGAGTCGTTTTTTCACATCTGTTCACCAATGTGTATGAATGGGAGAAAACCAAAGTTCTGGTTTGTTTGATCAAGGGGAGCCACACTCCTTTTACTTTTGCTGTGACAAACAAGTAAAGAGGTGTAAAATATCTGAAAAGAGCCTCTTAAGGCTTGGTAGAATGCTTAAGTGGGATGTAGAGAATATACAACAAAAAGAAGAGCAAGTGAGTACTGCTGGCAAACTTTTTCAAGGACAGCTAACAAGTTAATAATAGTAGTAACAACAATAGTAAGATTGATTTTCAAAGACTTAAGAGTGGCGTGGATTCCTAACCACTCTACATGTATTAATTCCACGCCACAGCCCTGTAAAATGGGTGAGGTTATTAAGCCCTTGATTTTCAAAGAGGAAGTGGAACACAAAGAAGTACCACTCCTGAACTCCCACCACTAATAAGTGGTGGAGCTGGGGAAAAAAGATTCAGGCAAATTAATTTTAGAGTTAGTGCTCTTCACCCGTAGGTTATATCCCACAGGTAATATTTGCACATTTTTAAATCACTTTACAAATACTATTTTTACCCCTAAAGTACACAGGGAATACCCAGGGAAATTGGCATTCTAATTATTTTTATATCTTTGCCAATAATCTGTTAACTAAAATGTTTCCTTTTTTTCTGATACTTTTACAAGTCATTAATTGAATGTTGCTCACTTTTAAGGCCAATCTGTGAGACATTATTTAACTTGTCTACTCTAAAGTTCCAGCATTAACTCAGGTGGGGCTTCACCAAGTACTGATCATGGGACCTTGGCCTCTCATTGCCTCAGTTTCCTCATTTGTAACATGGGTATAATAATAGGCTTATTTCATATGCCTATGAGGAGGAAAACTATATATATATGTGTGTGTGTCTATATATATGTATTTAAACAGTGTCTTAGAATAGTGTCTGGCATGTGATAAGCATTATAGAAGTATTGACTGCTGCTACTAGTACTGTTATTATGAGAACTAACTGTTGAGAATAATCCTTCATATAGTGGTTTATTCCACTGAAGGTAAAGGAAACTCATAGAATATTAGAAATCAGATTAAACACAGAAAGCCAGTAAAATATACCAGGACAGAAGATGATGAGAGTGTGAAAGCATAGAGGAAAAAAAATGGTTTTTGTTTTTCTTTTTCTTTTTTAAAGAAGGAAAGAGCCTAGAAATAGGACAAAAACTATTCATTGCCTATACTGACATGGAGATCGCTGGTGACCTTCATAAGTAAAATTTCAGGACAATGGGCAGAGAGATTATGGTGAGAGAAGTCAGATGGATGTAAATTATAGAGTAAATGGGACGTGAGGAAATGGAAACAATATATGATGATAACAATTTTGAAAAGTTCAGACATGAATTGGCTAAAGAAGATATGCAGGGATTAGAGGAGGAGGGAGGCTTTCATGTTACACGTATAGTTTTTAACATTTTAAGTTGGAGTTACTAGTCTAGAATGAGGTTGAATTTTGGCAAGAATCATTCATAAGGAGTAGATGGGTTGTAGAAAATGCAGTGCTGTGAAGTACTTGAGAAGATGAGAGAAAATGAAATGCTATCTGTAGTGCACGTGGCCTTTGAACTTGAACTCCTGTAGTGAAAGGGAATACAAAGATCAATGCAAATGCTAATGAATTAACGGATTTGGCAGTGGACTATTTACTGACTTCTGTGTTCCTAATGAGTTATGAAGCGCCTCACCAGCTCAGAGTGAAGGAAGTAGAGAGGATGGAGGAAAATTTGAGGAGGGTAGGGAAAGCTTCTAAGAAAATAGTCCTTAAGGAGAATTAGAAAGAACTTACTGTAAGTCAGAGCAATATTTCCAGTCTTGAAAATCCATTTGAAGTTGGTGATTATTAATTTATTGGAATACCAATTTGCCCTGCCACATGATTTTTCTCCAGCTACCTGGATATAAGTTACACAGAGGCAGAAAAGAATGAGAGATAACAATCGAGGGAAAATACAATTAGTATTTTTTTTACCTTTTTCCACTTCCCTGCTCCAACTCTGGGGAGCCTTCATGGACATGGCTGCCCTCCCAGCCTCCAGCAGCACTCTGTTATCAAAGAATTCAAAGAAATGGAACATAGGATTCCAACTTATTAATTTAGCAAAATCAAAAATTGTATATAATGTTTTCTGTTGGCAAAGATTTTTGCAATATAATTTGGTTCCATCTTTTGACAAGTAATTTGGCAATGTCTAGCAAGATAAAAATGTTAATAGCTTTTTACACATTAATTCTAATTCTGGAAGCTTATGCCGATAAATAATTTATAATCCAGAAAATTATTATATAAAGATGCTCATTGTCATGTCATTTGTAATAACAAAAAATTGGAAACACCTTTAATTGTTAACAATAGGAAAACAGTTTAGGAAATTATATCCGCTTAGTAGAAAATGACACAGTTACTATATTATACTTACAAGATGATGGAACAAAATAAAATAATGCTTAATAAAGAAAGAATGAAGAAAGCTGACCTAAAATTGTGTCTTCCTTATGACAGCAATTATGTAAACATATCAATATTTATTAAAACTTACAACCAAAATAAAGTTTTAAAAGCTCTGTACCAGTAATGGGGATTTTATGTTTGTTTCAAAATATTTTTTAACATATAACTCTTATAATTTTGTTTTGTCTGCTCCTTTTCTTAAGAATTTCTGATTATTACCTCATTTTTCATTTCATAGTTTCAAATAAAGTCAGCAATTTTATCATCAGAGAAGATTAGACTTATTTGACAGTTCATAATTCCAAGTTATTTGGTATAAAAAGACCATATACACTTGTAGGCGCTTTCAAAATAAAATTTCGAGAATTTTTTTTTTTTTGCTTAGTCTTTCCTAGTATGGAGATTAAGCAAACTACCTAAAATTGCTAGCCATTCTTTTTTCATTTTTCTCATTTTATTGATTTATCTTGCCCTTCACAGAAATGATAACAAATGAGTGTGCAGTTGCATCTGCCAATTTCTTAAATCCTCTATTATCCACATTATGAAATCATACTAGTATGAATACTTCCAGTATTTTCAGAGCTCTTTAGTTAGTATACTTTAGCATTCTGTATGAAGTATCTTATGTAAGTGTAAAATTTAGACTCAACTTCTGGAAGCTTTTGATTTCTTAGTTCAAAAGTGAGAGATCCTTAGTTCAGCCATAAGGTTAACAATTACTTGTATAGTAAGAAGCTCCTCATTTATTGTTTTATGGGTACCTGGCAGCTTTCTTGCCATTTCTCAGAAGTTCTCTATTAAACACATCCTCCCTCCCTCCCTCCCTCCCTCCCTCCCTCTCTCTCTCTCTCTCTCTCTCTCTCTCTCTCTCTCTCTCTCTCTCTCTCTCTCTGTCTGTCTCTCTCTCACACACACACACACACACATTGTGATTAAAAGCACAGATTTTGGCATTATGAAATCTAAGGTTCAATTTCCAGTTCTGTAGTTTCTGGGCCACTTCACTTTAGGCAAGTAACCTAATGTCTCTGAACCTTGTTATTTTCATCTGTAAAATAGAAATTACAATTATATCAGACAATCCTCAAAACATCCGTAATGATTTTAGAGTTTCAGAGTCAGGTAAAAGCAGGCACTCAGTAAATGGCTAGTACTTTTATTACTTTATTATTATTTAGGTCTTGGTTTTCCTTGAGTCTGTGAGTCCCCATAATGAAATGTAATTTCCAGTAGATTGAGTAACACCTGTTTTCACCAAAAATTTTAACTGAGTTCATTACTTTCTGTGCAACCCAGATTAGTTTTCTGCCTCTTTTTCTGTGCCGTATGTAGGTGTTCAGTAGATTTATTTCATAAATGTATGAATGCATGAACGCGTAGATGAATTTTTAAATGCTTCTTTTTGAGAAGGTAGAACAAATGTGACACAGTACAACAGATAAGAAAATAATCCATGGAAAAAATGGCAAAGTCATGTATGTGCCCAGGGCCAGCCTAAGAAGAATTGCCTTTTTTTTTTTTAAAGGAAAAATGTGTTGAATAGCTTATTTTAATTATTTTGAAAAGTTAAGTACAGGGACTTCCCTGGTGGTCCAGTGGTTAAGACTTCGCCTTCCAGTGCAGGGGGTGTGGGTTCAATCCCTAGTCGGGGAGCTATGGTCCCACATGCCTCACAGCCAAAAAACCAAAACATAAAACAGAAGCAGTATTGTAACAAATTCAATAAAGACTTTAAAAAGTGGTCCATATCAAAAAAAGAAAAGTTAAGTACAAAAATTTGCTGATGATTTACATATTTAGGACCAATAAAATACTGTGAGATTAGCTGTACTAAAACAGAATGTTGAGCTACATTCACATTAAGTGACATTATATAGTCTAAATTTATGGAAAACTTTTGAGATGGTGAGTGACCTTTGAGCAGAAAAAGACAGAAGGAGAAATGGCCTTTTCTACATTCTATCGTGCCTCTAAGTAAAATGCATGGTAATCTAGCTACAAAGCTATATGTCATTTGGCTTTAGGCACCTACTGTGATTTACTTTGTGAAGATCAGATTTTGCCATGGAGAGGATTTGTAAAAGTATTGCACATTCCAGTACTGTTGGCAACCACAGCTACCAAAAACTCCAATTTAAATTGATGAACCTAATATCATATGATAGTATCATTTCCTTGTGGGTGTTCTGGGAAAAGGTGGGTAGGAAATGTATAAAAGTGAATACTTTATTGAGTGAAATAACAATTCATCATTTTGAAAACATAAAATACATTAAAGTTGTTATAGCATCATACATTAATGTTTCACTGTATTTTAGACATGGCCTACAATCAATGTTTTCTGCCCTTTGAAACAGAACCATGCTTGTGGTATGCATTAATCATATAAAAGATTAAACACTGGAAAGCAATTCAGCATTTAAAGACAATTTGCTTTGATTTATTCAGTGGGTTCTCCTAAAAAGTTAATACCAAGAATTATTGCTTGTTAAATTGGAGTTACAAATTCTTTCAGAGTTACTTAGTATTTTCTTTAATATCAGTATCAAGGAAGGCAAAGCAAATTTACATATTTATTAGGAAATACAGGCACATAATCATAAAACAAGAAAACACAACGTTTTTATAGACTTTATTTTTTAGAAGTGTTTTAATTTTACAGAAAAATTGAGGAGATAGTATAAAGTGTTTCCATATACACTATACCCATTTCCCTCTATGATGATCAACTTATATTAGTATGTTACATTGTTACAATCAATGAACAAATATTGATACATTATTGTTTACTATAGTCCATACATTAGTCCAGTTCCTTAGTTTTTACCTAATGTCCTTTTTCTATTCCAGGATTTCATCCCAAGCATCACATTACATTTAGTTGCCATGTTTCCTTAGGCTCCTCTTGGGTTTGATAGCTTCTCAGATTTTCCTTGCATGACCTTGGCAATTTTGAGTAGTTAGGTTTGTGTAGGATGCCCACTACTAGAATTTGTTTGATGCATTTTTCATGAATATTGGGATTATGTGTTTTGGGGACGAAGACCACAAGAGTAGAAGGGTTATTTTGTCAGATCACATCAAGTGTACAAAGTATCAATGTGCATTATGAATGCTGAGGTCGACCTTGATCACCAGGCTGAGGTAGTGTTTTTCAGGTTTCTCCATTGTAAAATTACTGTTTTCCCTTCTCCATATTGTACTTTTTGGAAGGAAGTCAATATGCTCAGCCCACAACTAAGGAATAGAGAGAGAGTTATGCTTAAGATGGAGTACTACATAAACTATTTGGAATTCTTTTGCACTGGGGATTTATCTATTCTCCCGCATTTATTTATGTATCCAATTATTTATTTATATCAGAAGAACTCATGGATTTTTATTTTATACTTTGGGTTATAATCTAATTCTACGTTAGTTACTTTGTTCCTCAAATTGCTCTAGTCCTGACCCTTGTGAACTCTTTTCAGTTCAGTGGCTCGTGTGCCACTCTGAGGTATCCCCATCCTATATATTTTTTTGGAACTTCCTTACTTTCTGACACTATAAGATGGTCTTGTATATAAATCTTGTATATTTACTGCCCCAGTCCTAGAATCAGCTATTTCTTCAAGGATAACTAGGTCTTTTTAGTGGAGAACAGTATTAGACAGCAGGATCTGGGTGTGGGGTGTGCTAATTGCTGCCCGGATGTCATTGCTTCTAGGTCTTCTCAGCTGACAGAGCAAAGAGATAATATGTGTGTACATTACCCATGTATATGCACATATCTATAAGTATCTCTCTACATAACCATGTGTATTAAGGTAATATGAAGCAATATTAAGCTAAACATGAATGTATATTGATGTTTCCAACTTTAATCTGTTACCACATAGATCATCTTAGCCTCATCTCTTGCTTATCTTTAAATTTCAACTCCAGCCAAACACTTGACTTTTAGAAGTATGAAAATCAAATTGTAACTACTTTGGGAAGCCACATCATCTAGCAGAATAATTCTTAAAGGGCAAGGTGTATATCATCAAATTTTAATTTACAGTCAGCAGTACTTTGTAACATCCATAGGCCTCCAGACCATAGGCCTCCAGGCCTCCAGACCATCTTCCAAGAAGATGAAGTAGCCCGTTTCTCCCAGGTTCTTCCACTTAAAACTAAAGCCCTGAACATAACAACAAACAAACATAGGAAGACACTGAAAGGTGGAAATGAGAAGGCAGGCTTAACTAGGGACTTTGGGACTTGAGGAATAACATGGTGGTGAGTCCCCTGTGTTTCCTGTTGCTTCCCATACATCCTGGAGAGGGTATTACAGGAACCCCCAATCAATAACCACCAACAGAACAACAGACAAAAAAGCTTCAAAAAAGAAAACACAAAACCCCCGTTCCCCCTAGCCAAGGTATGAGGAAAGGGGTTGCCAAAGACAGAAAACCATTTGGACAATAATATGCACACTACTCGAGCCAAGTGCCAGTGGAATATTGCACCCATCCCCCATGTCCTGTGGTTTCAGTTGGGCCAAGCTAGGATTTGATCTTCCACACCACCCCACTCCTGCCCTCCAGAAGAGGCAGCGCTCTGATTCGCCACCAGGGCTGTTTCAGTGTGGTGCAGTGGTGAGCTGAGCCTCCACCCCTTTGCATTAGCAAAGAGACTTCCAAAGGTGGTGCCTGACAGGCTAGTTAACACTGGGCTGCCCTCACACAGTCGTGGGGTCCAGTGGTGGGACCTAGCCTCCGTCTCTCCCTGACATCAATAAGAATAGGATGTTACAGGTTGGAGGGAGTAGGCACCCCACTAACCCCCAACACATGGTGCCAGTGAGACCCAATGGGGTGCTGAATCCCCATAACCGTCCTGAGGCAGTAAGACAGAACGAGATGGCACCAGCAGGGCTAGTTGGCAGTTCTCTTCCTCTTACCCTGGTGTCAGTGGGGCCAGCAGGTAGCTGACCCTCTACCCACACCCGGCATCAACAAGAAGGAATGAAGTGGGAGGAAGGACAGCAAACACTTCACTTCTCCCCTGCCCTGGTGTCAAGAAATCTACTGGGGAGATGAACTTGCACTCCTACTAAAAGGCAACACAATGATATTAATGTTCCCACTTTTGGGGGGAAGGTGTCAGAAGGGCCAATAGGATAGCTGAACTTCTACTTGATCTGTCTGCAGTGAGACAATGTAAGTGCCCACTTTTGCTGGGGTATTGACAGTAGGGCCCAATGGAAATCTGTACGTAACCCCCCAGTCCTCATACTACACCTCCAATAGGATGACTTCCTCCTAAAAAGTAATAATAAAATTAAATGGGATACAGAGTCATGTAATAACTCACAATGTTTAGAATACAATTGAAAAATACTCATGGCACCAAGAACCAGGAAATCACAGAATAAATGAGAAAAGACAATAAACCTACACCAGCACTGAGAGAAAACATCTATTGAAATTATCAGACAAGGATTTTAAATAAGCTGTCACATAAATGCTTCAATTAGCAATTATGTGTTCCTTGACAGAAATGGGAAACAGAAAATGTAAACAAAGAACTAGAAGTTATAAGAATAAAAACAAATGAGAACAGTAGAACTGAAAAATACAACAATCAAAAAACTTTGCTCAAGAGTAGAGTGGAGATTACAAAGCATAGAATCATGAACTTAGAAGAGATCAATACAACGTACCAAATGTACAGAGAAAAATAGACTGAGGGGTAGAGATGGGAGAAAGAACAGGATCTCAAGAACCTGTAAACAGTAACAAAAGCACTAACATTCATATCATCAAAGTTCCAGAATAAAAAAAGAGAGCAAGTGGGACTGACAAAGTATTCAAAGAAATAATGACTAAAAAGTTCCCAATTTTTTAGAAGACATAAGCACAAATTCAAGAATCTGAGCAAACCCAAAGAGGAAAAACACAAAGGTATCCTTGTCAAGACGCGTCATAATTAAACTTCTGAAAAGTAGAGACAAAAAAAATCTTGAAAGTGGACAGGCAGAAACAATGCATCACTTATTGAGAAACCAATTCCAATGACAGCATATTTCTTGTCTAAAACTATGGAGTCAGAAGCATTGACATAACATTTTTCAAGTACTAAAAGAAAAGAACTCTCAGCCACAAATTCACACTTTTTATATCCACTTTCTTGTTTGACTTATATTAATGGACTACTAACTCATCTTTCTATATCCGGGCCTGCCATCACACTTCTCCAAAAATCTAGTCACAGTATTTCCAGAGTGATCTTTCTGAAAAAGAAACAAATTTTTCTTATAAAAATACCTGATTGTGTTATGAAACTTTTCTCTCTTCTAAGTTACCAGGTAAAATCCTTCAATGGATTCCCATCTTTCTTGGAGTAAAATCTCACATCCAAACTCTCTTTGTCCTTTTGGGCTGCTGTAAGTTTATACGGCAGGTTGGGTGGCTCATAAACACCAGGAATTTTTTTTCTCACGGTTCCAGAGGCTGCAAGTTCAAGAATAGGGTGCCAGTATGGTCAGATGAGGGCCCTCTTCTGAATCACAGACTTCTCATTGTATCCTCACATGGCAGAAGAGCTTAGGGAGCTCTGTGGGGTCTCTTTTATAAGAGCACTAATACCATAATGATTTCCCAAAGGCCCCACCTACTAATACTATCAGCTACGGAAATTAAGATTTCAACGTATGAATTTGGAGGGGAACACAAAGACTAGACCGTAGCACTTACTATACATACATGGACCATGCATGATCTGGCTTCTACCACCCTCTCCATTGTCTTCTTTTCTTACACTCCAGCGAGCATTTCTCTTTTTTTTTTTTTTTTTTTTTGCGGTACGCGGGCCTCTCACTGTTGTGGCCTCTCCCGTTGCAGAGCGCAGGCTCAGTGTCCATGGCTCACGGGGCCTAGCCGCTCCGCGGCATGTGGGATCTTCCCGGACCGGGACACGAACCCATGTCCCCTGCATCGGCAGGCGGACTCTCAAACACTGTGCCACCAGGGAAGCCCCAGTGAGCATTTCTTATACTGATTATGAATGGAACTCCTTTCTGGACTGATCCTTAACCATTCATTTTCTGGCAACCATGAATTTATCTTCTCTTTTCCTCAAAACTTCACCCTTCCTTCATGTTACATATCCATTTCAATTGCCTTCTACAGGAAGCCCTACTGATATCGCCCATATACTACTGTCCACAGCATGAATTAAGGTCTTACCGTGTCTTCCTATAGCACTCTGTAATATCTTTTACGGTAACTATGGATCTTCTTATTTGAGTGTCACAGTACATTGAATTCTAGGTGGCACTATAATGATTTTAGTAACAGTAACACTGGTGCCTAGTTTAACCCATGACATGCTTTAGGTGTTCAATAAATGTTTGTTGAATGAGTGAATGAATGAATGGTCAATTTGAAATCTTAATCATGTTACTTTTCCAAAATCTGTTAAAAGATACCACAGTTTTCCAGAAGATTAGGGAGTTAGGACCTTAAACTTGATTTAACAGAGGAAATTTTTACTCATACATCATGCTTAAATACCTCAAAGTAAAACCATAAACCCAGGAATTTAAGGTTATCCATTTGGACTTTCAAGCCAATAATTAATATCTCCTGTCCCGACTGTATTAGATGGTTTCGATGCTCCACTCATATCTCCCCAGCACTCATCATTCCAGTATATGCTGATAGAATCATGCTGCCACCTGCAATTATCCACCTTAGGGCAGGCCAGAAGTGTACAGGAGTATCTGGGTGTAGCTTTCAACCAAGGACAGAGGGGACTGGAAGATAAGTACTTCAAGTTTCTCACCGATTCTTGGGATAACTCTGAGACATGTTCTGTAGAGTTTCACAGAACTCCCCTGAAGTACTGGCAGCAGTTCCCTGCAGGAGTAATTTATTCGGTAATGCACCTCTGTTGGCTTCCTTCCATGCCTCCATTCTCAATTCCCACTCCACTTCTGAGTTTTCTGGAAGCACCTCCCAGATGAGCAGTTTGCATTCAAATTATTGCCTCAAGTTCTGCTTCTAGGGGAATTCAATTGATAGCCTCCTAACAACCCAGTGCTCCTTACAGAGCCGTCACTGGTACAAGTACCAAGGCACGGCACATTACGTATCACTCCTCCTAAATCCTAATATTTTTAAACAGATAGGAAAGAGCATGACCTTGAAGAGAAAAAGAGTTTATATGAGGATGGCCAATGGATAAAGGGAAGGAGAGACAGTGCCATTTGTTTTCCATTAATGATAGTGTGAAATTTATGGGCAGATGGTCTTACAGGTGTGACTATAATTTGAGGAGCCTGCTCCCTTGGTTACAGAAGACTGCTATTGTTATTATTATGGAACCACAACCTCATGACTTTATTGTTTCACTTGATGTAACCTTCCCCTTTACCCTTAAATCTTTCTACATCACTGAATTGCAGCCAATAGATTTATTTTCTCCCTATGGCTCCATCACAAAAAAAGACACACATGTGCGCGCGCACACGCACACGCACACACACACACACAGAGTTTTGTGTATGCCAGTGCTAGAAAAGACAAGCTCATGGTGCATGTATGCAATGGATATTGTACATTACAGGTCTCTGTGAAATAGTCTTCTGCAGGTTCCTATGTTTATTTTATGAATAATTAACTTTAGTAAAGTTAATTTCCTGATGATCTTGTTGAAGACTGAAGAAAGGAAGTAAATTGTAAAGAAAAAGACTTCGAAACTTGCCCTTCTTGCCCTCTCTTTGTGTCTTGATGAACAAAGGATAACTGGGCCTTTTTTGAAGTCTTTGCTTGAGTTGAAGACACAAAATGCAACCTGTACTCTTATCATAATATGTTCAGTTTATGAGTACACAAACTTATAAACCGTGAATTTCCCTAAAGTTATTATACCATTTAGAAGATGTTTGCTTGGACGTTTACTTAAAACCAAACAATTGAGGTCTATATGTCCAAATAATTTCCTTCTCTCTTGCTGTCTCCATTTCAGTCTCCTGAGTTTCTGGGAAGGCCTGGTTTCCCCAAAGGAATGATTTCTGGTAGAAGTCTGAAGGTCTGACCCAAGAAAAACAAATCCAGTACAGCCAATGAATTGAGGACAAGAAGGTTTCCAATCAGGTAGGAACATTTAATCTCATACATTACGATCACCTTAAGTAAGGTGTGCTGATAGCTGGATATGATTTAACTGCTTGGAAAAAGATGCATATATATTATATAACCTACCCCACAGGGAAGCTGTTCTCAATTCCCTTAGAGGTTGTGGTGTTTATCAGAGAGTGCCTTGGGGGGAAATGAATACAATAACAGTATGATGCTTTTTTTTTTTTATTTTTAGCTCATTGTTGCCAAGTACACTTGGTGATCTTGGTGCCTGTGGTTTAATCCCAGGAGGTTAGACATGTGGAACAGCACATTAACCCTCTTTAGTATTTTCTCCCAAGACAAATCATTTTTATAGGTTGTCTCCATGGTCTTCTAGTTGCTTATCAAAATTAAGCATCAAGTCTTCTAAGTGAGCAATAGCCCCAGTCAGTGTGAGGAAATCAACTTGGTTCTTATTGGGGCACAGCTTCTTGGTCTTGGCACAAAGTGAGTTCACATAGGGAGTTAGAAGGAGGAGAATGGGGCATGCGAAAGGGGAGTTCTGTGTTCTCATTTACCTATGCATGTTGAAACTCCACTGACAGCTTTATTTTCATTAGCAATTTGTGATAAAAACTTAGGGTAAAGGGAATAATGAAGCTGACCCATTATATGGCAGGACAAAAGATAGTAGTGACATCCAAATCAGGGCCTATCCATCTCGTTTGCAGTTATATACTGAGTGTTTAGCATAGCATTTGACCCCTCATCAGTATTCAATAAGAAGATGCGTGTTGAATGACTTAGGGATGAATTAATGAATGAAAAAAGTTAATATGGTAGAAAATGTGTTTTATCCTTGTATTTTCGTGTGTTGACTTCTGTATTTCAAGACCCAGCACTGTAACTGACACACAGAGTATAAGCAATAAAATTTGTTGAAAGAATGAATGAGTCCCCATAATTCTAAGAATCATTTTAAGACCAACACAGACCCCATATCTGCCAAGGTCTATGACAGAAGTATCCAGAGGTGAAAGCCTGGATCTCAGCTAGTGGTAGAGCTGACAGAATTTATCTAGTTTTAATAATTTACAGCTCATCCCATTACATTTAGGCATAGTACCTACATGAGCCATACAATTAAATGTTGACTGAATAACAATGCACAACCTAGAAGTTGAGAATTATGTTTTATGTGGAGGACATACTGAGGACTTAAGTCAGGAGACAGCCTCTCAGATAGCTCTGAGGAACTGTTCTGAAGAGGTAAGGGAGGGCACAGGGTATTTAGGGGTTCTTGCAAAAAAAAAAAAAAACAGGTAGTTGGAACATCAAAAGATTACTGTTAATTAAAGAAACTAGACATCTTAAGTTAATAAATTTAGCACTTTTGTATATATGGTGAGATGCAAGAATCTGGTCTCATGGAAATCAGTCCCTTGATTTGCACTTTAATTATCTAGGGCCAGTATCCTGTTTTCTCCATCCTGAATCCCCTCAGGGTGCGGCTTTGGGTGTGGCTTCAGTGGCTGACGGCTTGATGGCTATAACATCCTGTGTTACCCATAAGGCTGGCTACATTCTTTCTCCACATAAATGACTTGAATATGGATAGTAAATCTGTGGATTTGCAAAACGTTAATTCTTGGAGCATTTTTATAAGGACAAAGTTAAGGGCAATTTCAGAATCACTAGCGGCTAAAATTGCTATTTATACTTTTCCACTGGTAGGTAGTAATCTGCTGTTGCTGTCTTCAGTATTCCCAAGGGATAACAAAAGCCATTTAATTCAAGAAAGAAATGTAAAATTTAGCACAATGCAGCTTCCACAAAACCAAACACACACCCAACTCTCGCAGATATGAAGTAGTAATCTAAAATAGAATCCTGGAACTAATTGCAAAACAAGAGCAAATGTACTCATATTGGATAATTTTATTCTTTTATTAATGTTTGATTGATATATATATATATTATTAAAGTTCAGAGTTGCTATATGGAGAAATAGCTTTGTACCAATATTGTCTTTGTATGTGTTTATCAATAATGTATGAGATTGCCTCCTATGCTCCTTTTCCTTTATTCTCCTGCAGGCAGTAGATGTAGTTATCAGTTGTTTTTAAAATTTCTAGGCAGCCAAAGGACTAGTATCACTTAAATAAAGATGGCAAATTGTCCCAAAGTAGGAACAATTTTCCTTCATTATGGAACATAAAGTCCTCATGTGAAAGGGGAAGAATTTCATAGCTAAAAGCTTTAAACTACAGAAGATTTATGAGTAACTATGTATGTTGTTTCAAAGTGGACTCTCTATAATTAATGTCTAGGGGTTATCTTTGGCATATAATGGATTTTGATTTTTCAAATATTATTAGATAATATAAAAAAGAATATATTTAATTGTATGTAAGTTATGAGAAATAATAAAAACTCCTGCAAACACACCACCAAAACTAAGAACTAGAATCAAAACTGCTGAGTCTTCTCTGTTCTCTACCCTGATCCCACCTTCCTGCTTTCACCAAAGAAATCACTCTGATCTTGGCTTTATGTTCAACATCCACATAATTTTTATCTGATTTTGCTTATTATTGAGATTTATAAAATTGATATCATACTTTAGTCTTCTGTGCTTGCTTTTTTTACTCAACATTATGCTTCTAAGATTCATCCACTTTGCTTTAACTAGTGTTCATTCATTTGTACTACTGTATAATATTTTATTGTATAAATACAAGAAAATGTGTTTATTATTCTATTAATGATATTTGGGTTGTTTTGGGCCTATTATGGACAGTACTTCCATGAACATTAATGTGTCCTGGTACACATGTGCAAGATTTAACATAAGTAAAAGAGTAGACATACTAAGAGTAGAATTGCTGGGTTGTAGGGAATTCAAATAGTCAGCTTTAAAAAATAATGTTTTCCAAAGTTATGGAATCAATTTTCAGTCCTTTTGCTCTATAGCTTCACCAGTTAGAATGGCCAGTCTAGTCTTTTGTTCCCTGTTATTAGTCTGCTCAGGTTGTCCTAGCAAAATACGTCAGATTCAGTGGCTTAAAAAACAAGAGATTTATCTTCTCACAGTTCTGGAGGCTGGAAGTCCGGGATCAAGATGTTGGCAGTTTGGGGTCCTCCTGAGGCCTCTTTCCTTGACTTGCAGGTGACCACTGCTTTCTTGCTATGTCCTCACATGGCCTTTTCTCTGTGTGTGTACTTCCCTCGTATCTCTTCCTCTTCTTACAAGGACACCAGTCATATCAGTTAGGGCCCCACCATTATGACCTCATGTAACCATATTTATGTTTTCAAAGTCCCTGTCTCCAAACAGCCACATTGGGAGATGGGGCATCAACCTACGAATTTTAGGGAACACAATTCAGTCCATAACAATTTTAATTTGTATTTCCCTAATTACCGATAGGTTGAGAATCCTTTCATTTGTTTAATAGTTGCCTATGTTTCCTATTCTGTGAAAGTTCAGAGAATATCTTTTGTCCCTTTTTCTACTGTTTATCCTTTTCTTACTTATTTCTATTGTTCTTTAAATACAAGCAAATAATCCTTGGTCAGCTATATATGACACAAATAAGTTATTTCATGCCTTCTCACTTTTTTTATGTTGTCTTGTGATAAATAGCAGCTCTCAATTTTAATGAAATCAAATTTATCTTTTAGCTTAGTGTCTTTTTGTTCTACTTAAAATGTTCTTCCCTAGTTTAATGCTACCCAGATATAGTATATTTTCTACTGAAAGTTCTAGTGTATCTTTGTTTTATATTCGAGCCATTAATGCACTTACAATCAACTTGTCTGTATTACCCAATTTCTTTGTTTTCTTATGAATAATTAAGTTTTCCAGCACCATTTTGGAATGAATGGATTTTTTAGATGTGTCTGAGCTGTTCTTGACCACTCAAATAAATTGCAGAATTGGCAACCCTGCAAAACCTCTATTAAGTATTTTTATTGTAATTGTATTGACTATATAAATTAAGTTGGGGAAAATTTACATCATTATGATGAGTCTTTTCTATCCATAAACAAGATGTATCTCTCCATTTATATAAGACTTCTTTAATATCTTTCAATAAGGTTTTATTTTCTCCATAAATGTCTTGCACATTTTTATTTAGATTTATTCCTAGGTATTTTTTTTTCCATTTTAAATAATTTTTAAGCTCTCCCTTTGTTCCTGGATTATAGAAATCCAATAGATTTTTGCATCTTGAGCTTATATCTAGCCATCTTGCTAATATTGTTTTTTAGTAAGAGAGAGGATTTGCTTAGCAAAGAGGAATAAATATAAAATTAAATAAAAATGTTATGGGTCAGCTCTGGTCAATAGAACTTTGCACGATAATGGAAATGTTCTTAGTGCTGTCAAAAACTATAGGTACCTCGTGTAAGTGGAATCTGCAGTATTTGTCCTTCTGTGTCTGGCTTATTGCACTAAACATCGTGTTTTCAAGGTTCATCCATGTTGTAGCACGTAACGAAATGCCATTTCTTTTTTGGCTTAGAAAATCCCATTGTGTGTATATAGACCATAGTTTGTTATTCAACGGTTGATTGACACTTGGTTTTTTTCCACCTTGTAGGTATTGTGAATCATGCTGCTATGATCATTGGTGTACGAATATTTGTTCAAATCCCTGCTTTCAGTTCTGTTAGATGTGCAGTGTAGGTAGTAGCAGAGTTGTTGGATCATACGGTAGCTCTACGTTTAACCTTTGAGAAAGTGCCAAACTGTTTTCTACAGTGTCGTCTTGTTTTTAAACAATTATCACAAATTTTAAGCATATACAAAAGTATAAAAATACTGTGAGTGTTCCTTGTATACCCATGAACTCCTCCAGCTTTCTTATTTACCAACTGATGGCTGTCATGTTTTATCTATACCCCCACCTGTTTCACCCCATTCCATATTATCTTGAAGCAGCTCCGAGACAACATGTAATTACACCTGTACGTTTTTGGTACGTGCATTTAAAATATAGGACTTTTATTCCTTAATATCATTTTTTAATATTAAATACCCAGTGAGTGCTCAAATTTGCAGTTCTCTCCTAAAAGTCATAAAAAATTGTTTATAAGAATTTTGAATTAGATCCAAATAAGGTCCACACTTTGCCATGGATTGTTAGGTCTCTGAAGTCTTGTTTAATCTATAGGTTCTCCCTCCATGTCTCTCTCACTTTTTTTTTCCTCCTTGAATTTTGTTTTTAAAGAAACCAGGTAATTTGTCCCATCTAGATGTCGATGATTACATTCCATGTGTTGGCAACATATTCTTCAATCCTTTTATTTCCTGTAAATTGGTAGTTGATCAGAATGAAGCTTGCATGGTTTGTTTTGGCAAGACAGTTTCATAGGTGATGATGTGTTCTTCCATGGAGACATATATAATTGTCTCTTTCTGTGGTATTAGCAGTCACTGATGATTCATACCTACATCCATTAATTCAGTTGAGGCTCCAAAGAATGGTGAATTCTGTTGTTCTTTTTTTCACTTATTAGCTGGGTATATTTGTACGAGGAGAAGATTCCCCTCATCAACTGTTTGGTTGCCCAGTTGTAGAGGCATGATTCTCTTCTTTTATTTAACAGTTTTCAAAATAATGAGTTGATTCACAGATATCCTCCAGTGGTGACCAGTTTTGTAAAATTTTATTTATTCCTATCACCGTGGACTCCGTTACAGTTATTATTCTAACTGAGGCCCTATCTTTGGCCAGTTGGAGCTTCTCAGTGACTCCTGAGTCCTTTTGACATGACATCAGTTGTTTCTAGACTTTTTCAGTGGTCAGAGCTAGGAACTATGTGTGTTTGTTTTTCATATTTTTAAAATATGTCATAGGTTCCTACTGCTACTTTCCATTTAAATTCAGAACTAGAGAATTTTCACTTATCCTTTTCTGTCTTCTATTGATAGTCTACTTTCTCCCACCTCAAGAATACCAGTTCTCAACAATGCCTGAAATTGCCTCTATTTCCTAATTCGAATCCAAGTTCTTCTGACTCTATTCTACTCCTCTCCTTAAATCACAGCCGCTTTATGGCCCTTGAAATGTAAGATAGAACATAAATGTAGGTAGAACTGTTTATATCATTTTGAGTTACATGTGCATTCATTCACATAGATTTGCTTTTCCTTTTGCATGCCTGGTAACTGTCCGTTCTGCAGTTTTAATGAAAATCAAGTGATAATTACTGGTTAAAGCAGCTTTGGAAAAAATGGCTCTCATCAGAATAACTGACATACAAAGTTTAATGTACTCTCCTGGTTTATATTCTGCCTTCTCTAATTAATTTTTTATTCTTTCCCTACAAAGGAAATAATACATATTTTCATGGTTTTGCCTTATAGGACTTACCAGAAACTATTCCTTATTTAAAAATTTGTACAATTGGGCATCAGGCCAGATGACGACACTAGTTTTAAATTCCAGTGTGCTGTTAATGGGTTTCTGAAAGAACATAAAGATAACGGTGAGTTGCTTTTGTTTTTGTTTTTGTTTTTCCTTTACCTGAACTTTGGTATGCATTTTGAGTGGGGTTGGGGATTTTTAACATTTTTAATAGTTCTGACATTAGTGTCAAGTTGTGTTTGGTAACATTAAGGTGGAAATGTCAGATGGTGCTAATAGAGTACGGTGTTTTTCCTGTTTATGGTCACAAACAATTTAGTTTCGTTTGGAAAGTGATTTTTGTGAGAAATATGAACTGAGCTAGCTTACTTATCTCTTTTTTAAAAATTTGAATGGAAAATACATAAAAACATAAAAATGTTCTTTTGTCCTATTTATTGGTTGAGAGGTGGAAGAAAAGGTTAAGACTCTCAGGTTCTTAGCATACATAAAAGAGAAAACAAAAAGCAAAGGTTCGGAGTGAGACAGATCCCTAGAAGCAAAACAAAACAGAGTGGACCAGAAGAGCGGCTTCCTCATCATATATGTGTTTAAGGTATTTTTGCTGCTTTTACACTTCGGGTGCAAGTGAGGAAGAACACTACCACCTCTTATTCTTATCTTCAGACAGGAAGAACTTAAAAGGCTGGTGTTTTCTTGTTACCACTTTAAGATCTACTCTGTTGATAGTAGGTCTTAATAGCGTGTGAATTTTAAGGATCCACTTGCCTTTTTCTAGCATCTAACTATCAGAAGGAACATGGTGTTTGCCATGTTTTAAGACTGAGGAATCTTTTGTCTTTGGAACACCACTGACGCCCATGTGAAAGTGTTCATTTTGTCCTCTTTCTAAATTTAGCCTGAGGAGTGTGCACTTTATTAAATAAACGTAACAGACAGTAAATATTCCGTGTATATATAAAATGATGCACGTATATACATAAAACAGGGAGTAGGGGAGAAGGAATAGATAGAGATGGAGGTGGGAAGATAGGGGATAGGAGGCGAGAGAGAGAGGGAGAGACGGGAATTTCAAGATAAATTTTCATTCTATAACCTGGTTGCTTAATGCAGGTACTAGCTCTTAAATATCTTAAGCCCTATCCACAGATCTTCTGTGTACTTTAGCTTTAAAACTTGAGAGGCTTGGCCTGTCCTGTGATAACCAGGGTGTCTAGAAAGGAGGCAAATTATCTGATTTGTTTAAACTGTAGTCACAGAAATGTTACCTCTTAAGGTGTTAGGGCACAGCTGCCGGCCTACTCACTTCCTCCAGGCTCCTTTGTGTGTGTTCTGTCTGTTCCGCGTGGGCTAGAAGATCCTTACAAGTGCATGAGAACACGTTTGTAAACCTTGATTGTTCACATGTTATACCAAGTGTAGTCCATTGCATATGCTGACTCCTCTGTGGGTCTTCTGCATGCAGTGGGCTAACTTCACCATGCTGTCTGCCATTGCAGTCTCAGGACCTTAGTTATGATCCATTGGTGACTTTCCTCTGCTGTAAGGCCCTCCCACAGGTGCCAGGCTCACTGATAATGAGGAGGAGACTGTACTATGCACTCCCTAGAATTGGTAGAGACTCAGAAAATAAATTGTTTCAGTAAACACCGAGAGCCTTATAGGTTTGTTGTTAGGGCACGGGGATACAGAGGTGAGTAGAAGTCTTTGTTCAGTAGCAACTTACAGTTATCTAGGAAGAGAAACATGTAGTGAGTATAAGTGGGTTAATTATGATAAAAGAATCAAGTGCAGCAGGAATATAGAGGAGAAATTGAGGAAGGCCTGACTGAGGAGACAGCGTTTGAGCTGGGCTTGGGGGAAGAGGATTTTGCCGGAATGAGGAAAGGACAGCCCAGGTATTGGGGACAGGTACAGAAGGCACAGGGCTTGAACTTGTGCTCTGGAGGGGCAGCCTCTGGTGTGACTAGAGGGTAGTGTGAAAGGGCAAAGAAGTCATACATTGATTTTCAGCAAATATTTGTATAACACCTTCTAAGTTGAAGGCACTGTTCTAGGAAGTAGGAAGAGAACAAAGTTCTTGCCCTTACGTACTTTCCATTCTAGTGGGGGAGAGAGATGAATAAATAAGTCAATATATGGAGTGTCAAGCGGTGGTAAATGCTTTGGAGAATAACAAAAGAAGATGAAGAGGTGAGGGAATGTGGTAGGTGATCAGGGAAGTCCCCTCTATTAAGATGTCGATTGAGCAGAGCCTTGAAGTGAGAAACAAGCCATTGGCTATCTGGGAGAGTGGAGATGGGGTGGGAGGGTGTGTTCTGGGAGAGTGGAGATGGGGTGGGAGGGTGTGTTCTGAAGCAGAAGGAATAGTAGGTGCAAAGTCCCTGAGGCACGACTGTGCTTGGCATGTTTGAGGACTAGTAAGGAAGCCAGTGTGGCTGGACAGGGGAAAGTGAGTGAGGGCAGGGCAGTAGAGAATGAGATCAGGGGAGGCTGGCAGAGCAAAGGAGGGAGGTGGATGATGTAGGTCCTTGTAAGTCATAGTTTGAACATATAATTCAGTTGGAGAGACAGACTGATAATTTGTTTATAAAGAGTTCTCAGTGCTATGCTAACAACCTGGGCTGTATTCTGTGCTAAGTGAAGATGTTCAAGCAACAGAGCAATCCAGCCAAGTTTATATTTTAGAAAGATAACAGCGTCATTATCCAAGACACATTGTAGACTATGTATATAGTATGTGTATAGTGTGCTGCTCTTCTATAAACTACAGGATACCTGTTACGTACAAATACTTACATACAAGATACAAGTGTGAATGTAAGCACTTGGGAAATATCTGGAAGAACCACACAAGGAACTGGGAGAGTCGGACAACTTTCCATGTCCCGTATGATTGGAATTCTGCAGGGTACACACACGAACTAATGGACGTGTGCTACCAGCCTCCGGCTGAGGGAAATTGCAGGCATCAGAATCCTCTTTACTAATCAAGCGCGTTAATCCGCCTGCGTGATGACAGTCATCTCGACACGCGGTGGCGCATGCGCAGTAGGAGATCCGCGAGCTGCGTGGGCTTGTGCCTAGGCGCCTGTGGTTCGTGGCCTTGTGCTGGCACCGGGGATGCTGGGTTGGCGACTTTGGCACTCCTGGCGTTGGGTGGGCGGTATCTTGGGGGTGACATGAGCCAGTTCGTCGGCCACGAGGAAGGGCGGGTGGAAAGCACATCCCGGAAAGGTAATACGCCTTGGCCCCTGGGCGTTGCCGGTGGAGCGTGGAGCTCAGAGCCCCTGGGCCTGGGCTTCGTCTCTTGTGCTGTCGCCTGTCACAGTGGCCCCTGCGCGCTGGCCCATCCGCGCTGTGCTAGGGGGTACTGGTCGTCTCGCGGCTCAGTTCACGGTAGCTGAAAGGGACAGTGTGTGATGTTCTGATTTCTCCCCATCGTTTTAAAAGGGAGGCTCTGGCTATTGCTCCTCGGGTAAAATGCAGGGGGACTGCTTTTTAAGATGGGACTGTCAGTGTTGGGGACCCTCCTTAATTACCAGGATGGAATCCCCTTCAGTTCCTCAAGCTGTGTTGTTTAGGCACAGAAAATGTGAGTAATAGTCACTGGAACTAAGTTTGAGTGGAAAAACGCACCGGTACCGCCGAATTTTCCATCGAAACAGTTGATCTGTGTTGTCTCTTGGAATTATAAAGGGCGTACTGTTGCTTCCTAACCGGTGTCCTTTGAGAGCTCTACCTCTGTACGTTCAAAGGATTAATTTTGAGGCTTTGCTCATATGTGTAGTAAACGCTTTAATTCCCTAAGACCTTCCTTTCCTCCATCTCATACCCCGTTAAGCCCGCTTCAGTTTATCTCCTGAATTTCTTCTGAATCTGTCAACTCTTCCTCAACATCCTAATACTGAACTTGCCTGTCTGTTGCAATTAGGTCCTAACTAGTGTCCATGTATCTTGTTTCCTTTCAATCCATTCTTCACACAAGAAACCTTAAAAGCAAGTTGGGACATTGCTCATAAACATGGCTCAAAAACATTGTTTCGAGAATAGAAAACAAACTGTTGGCCTTTAACACTCTGCGTGGTCTAGAATCCTGTCTGCTTCTCTGCTACGTGGACTCCAGCTTGGTGCCTCTCCAACTTTAATATGGGTATGCCTCTCTTATGGATCTTGTTAAATGCAGGCTGTAATTCAGTAGTTCTGGGTGGGGCCTGGATTCTGTGCTTCTAACGAGCTCCTAGGTGACGGTGACCCTGAGAGCAAGGGTCCAGCTCCTGCCTTTCTCCCTTCTTTCTGGAAGAGCAGGACGTCTGCCCCCCCGGGAGGAGAAAACATCCGCAACATGACTACTAGTAACCAGCTTCCCTCACAGGCAAGGGACCTTTATCACTGCTCCCTACCATTTTGTCTGAGGCGCAGCAAGCCAAAACACTGACATGCTGAGGTTTGCAGCAAAGAGGAGGTTTATTCACAAGGCAGCCAAGCGAGGAAGTGACGTGACAATAGGTCTCAAATCCGCCTCCCCAAAGGCAAGGGGCTTGGGGTATCTATGGGATAAAGAATAAAGAAGCAGGGCAGTATGAGGCATGGGGAGCATGAGGAAAGGTGATTGGAAAAAGGTGTGCTCATCATTGTTCTGAGCTGGCTTAACTAGGCTATGGGGCTCAGCACATTCTCAGGCTGTAGTTTTCGGCCCTCTGATGGCAGGAGGTCAAAAGGCACTGGCCCAGGTGGAAGATAGGTGGTCCTCTCCAGTCTTAACCAGCTCAGCCTAACTAGACACAGCTGATTCCAAGTTCCTGGACAATACCCGGGGCAAACATCTTATTGCTTATGCTACATGCTATTTGGAGGGCGTGCAAGTGTTCAAGCTACCTTGAGGAGTGAAGACAGGATTTGACTAATCCTTACACATGGTTTCACCTCCAGATGAGCAGAAGAGGCCTGTAGGCTGAATCTGGCTCCTGGCACCTGGAATTGGAGGCAGATGGTTTAAAAACAGGCTCTCCCACCCTCTGTGTTATCTTAGGTAGATAGACTATTGAACCTTCCTGTGCCTGTTTCTCCACCAGCAGCATGGGGACACTCAGAGTCCCTCTCTTGGGGGCTGTTATGGGGGTTCAGTGAGATAATAGATGCATGCACAGGCACACGGGAGACACCCAGTGTGTGTTAGCTTCGTGCTTACTTTTATTAGGAGACCAGTATTGTTAGAAGATTTCTGGTTTGGACAACAAATTAGGTAGGTGGTCATTACTATAGTTTATGCAACAGCAGTTCACATTACCATTTGCAAAAAAGCAGTTGGTTGTCCAATGGGGATTATAAACATCCATTTACCATGAGCTACTGAACAGATACTTTACACAGTAACTACTTCACGTACTATTTAAGATCAGTTCTCTATGTTGTCTTAAGCAGTTGTTAACCCCCAATTTCGTGAATAGTACCAAGTAAGTCACTTGAACATCAGCTAGAGCAATCTGTTTCACTTAGCAAGCCTAAAGCTATAGTTCAACAATTTTATTTACTGTTCTGTGACAAAAATTACTCTCAACAGCTATGCCCTGGATAAGTAATCAGCTAAAGCTAGTTTGACTGACCAAATCTGATTTACTGAGTTAATAAGCCAGTTGATTTAGAAAGGTCTAATGCATATTTCTCATGCATTCGGCATTAAACTGTTTCCCGTGCCTAAAATGTCTTTTTTCCCATTCGTACATAGCCAAATTCCTACTTCTGTGCCGTAGGGCTTGGCTGAACTACACCTGCCTTTAGTGAAACTTTTCTCACCTGCACAATTGGAGATAATTTTAGTCTCCTCAAGACTCCCACGGGGTTACCTCTGTTGTGACACTTGACGATTTGGTGGCATATTTTATTTTATTTTATTTTATTTTAAATAGCCTTCCGTTACTCCGTGCACATCAAACAGTAAATGCTTTCTCCTAGTAAAGGTGCATAACAATTTTCTGAACTCTTCTGCTCTGGGCAAGATTCATAAATATACCAGGCAAACATAGTGAAAGAGGAGACAGTACTTGTGTTATATTCAGTTGGGTCTTGATACCTAAGTGTGACTCTTAACCAAGGATTATGCAGTAATTAAGGACACAGGTTAAAGTTGTTTAGAGTGTGTCCTAAAGTCTCACTGGCAGAATTTAAATCTCTACTCTGGAAATTGTAGACCTGAGACAAATTACTTCCCTAAACTTCATTTCCTACATCTGAGAAAGATAATAGTATCTACCTTGTAGTAGACTGAATAATACCGTTGCCCCCAAATGTCCACCTTCTAATCCCCAGAACCTGTGAATGTCACCTTAAATGGCAGAAGGGACTTTGCCAATGGGATGAAAGTAAGGGTTTTGAGATGGGGAGATTCTTCTGGACTACCTGGATGGACCCAGATGTAACCACTGGTGTTCTCGTAAGAGAGAGGCAGAGGGAGTTTTTACTCCAAAGAGAATGTGATGATGAAGTTGGGGTTGGATTGATGTGGCCAGAAGTCAAGGAATGCTGTCAAGGAAACAGATTCTCCCTTAGAGCCTCTAGAAGGTGGATGGACGGCCTTGTCAACTCCTGGTTCCAGCCCAGGGAAACTGGTTTTGGACCTCTGTCTTCCAGAACCATAAGAGAATGAGTGTGTTTTGTTTTATGCAAGCTCATTGGTAGTAATTTGTTACAGCAGCCATAGGGAACTAATGCGTACCTCATAGGAACTATTTCTCCAATTAAAATGTGTGACTGGAAACACACTTGGTGGCATGTCTGACACACGGTAGGTATGCTACTGTGGGTAGTTCTTGGAAACTAAAGCCTTGGTTTTTGAGGAATCATCAAAACCAGTACAATGGTTGCCATGTTTCTCCTTGTTCATCCTGGTGACAAACCTGTAGAGAGAGCTCCATCCTTTCCCACAGGACACCCACCCCTAGTACTTACAGGGAAGAGGTTATGTCTCACTTCAGGCACCTTCCTCTTTTCCTTTCTACTTTTTTTTTTCATTAATCTTCATCCAACTGGCCTTTCTAAGTTAAAAAAAAAAAAAAACAAGACAAAACCATTTCTCAATGGATTCAGATACTACCCCAAGTTAATATTCCAACCATGTTCTTGTTCTTCTGGGTCTCATCACCAGAAATTTCTGAGCTGAAATCCTCTCTAGTTTCTAGGATCAGTCACTTTCTAATTTCTCCCTTCTCAAGTTCAGAGTCTTGTCAGTTTAGTCCCTTCCCTAACCACAACATCTATTACGGTGACACAGCAAAGTGATGAAAGTCTCGACGGTCTGGTTTTCATCCTGGGTTTCTGCCCGCTACTTACTGTGTGGCATTAGACAAGCTATTCAACCCCTCTGGGCCTCAGTTTCCCCCAAAAAAGGTGAATATTATGAACATTACCTACCTATAGGGTTGCCATTATGAGGATTAAGTGAGTTAATATTTGCTAAGCACTTAGAATATTACTTGTTATAGTCTAAGCACTACAGTTGTGCTTGTTAATAATAATAAATGCAATTCCAAGTGTATAACTTACTCAACTTTCTGTCATAACTTTGAAGTGTTGGTCTATCTGTTGGCCAGCGTTGCAGGTAAATGAGTCGAGGCATGGGCTGAGGCATTGCTACCAGTGAGTGGTGTGTTCCCAGAACTAGGAACAGCCGTGTGAAATAGGTAGTGGTTCTACTTGGAGACGGGGCAGACTGGAAAATGACAGCCCTGGGAAGGAGGTGTGGTGTCCATAGGTTTGGTGTCAGAGCTGCTGCCTGCTGAAGCACCGATGCCGGCCTAAGCGTAAATGGGGGGGGGGGCTGGGGAAAACAGGGGCAGAATGGAAAGGGAAAACAGGGGAAGAACGGAGAAAGATAGCCTAGGGAGGAGGTGTGGTGTCCATAGCTTCGGGGTCAGAGGTGCTGCCTGCTGCAGCACCGATGACACCCGAAGCCGTAAATGGGGTGCTGGGGAAAAGGGGGGCAGAATGGAAAGGGAAAACAGGGGCAGAACGGAAAACGAAAGCCTGGGAAGGTGGTGTGGTGTCCATAGCTTCGGGGTCAGAGGTGCTGCAGCAGGCAGCACCGATGACACCCGAAGCCGTGAATGGGGTGCTGGGGAAAAGAGGGGCAGAATGGAAAGGGATAACAGGGGCAGAACGGAAAACGATAGCCTGGGAAGGAGGTGTGGTGTCCATAGCTTCGGGGTCAGAGGTGCTGCCTGCTGCAGCACCGATGACACCCGAAGCCGTAAATGGGGTGCTGGGGAAAAGAGGGGCAGAATGGAAAGGGATAACAGGGGCAGAACGGAAAACGATAGCCTGGGAAGGAGGTGTGGTGTCCATAGCTTCGGGGTCAGAGGTGCTGCCTGCTGCAGCACCGATGACACCCGAAGCCATAAATGGGGTGCTGGGGAAAAGAGGGGCAGAATGGAAAGGGAAAACAGGGGCAGAACGGAAAACGATAGCCTGGGAAGGAGGTGTGGTGTCCATAGCTTCGGGGTAAGAGGTACTGCCTGCTGCAGCACCGATGACACCCGAAGCCGTAAATGGGGTGCTGGGGAAAAGAGGGGCAGAATGGAAAGGGATAACAGGGACAGAACGGAAAACCATAGCCTGGGAAGGAGGTGTGGTGTCCATAGCTTCGGGGTCAGAGGTGCTGTCTGCTGCAGCACCGATGACACCCGAAGCCGTAAATGGGGTGCTGGGGAAAAGAGGGGCAGAATGGAAAGGGAAAACAGGGGCAGAACGGAAAACGATAGCCTGGGAAGGAGGTGTGGTGTCCATAGCTTTGGGGTGAGATGGGCTGCCTGCGTGATCTGAGAAGAGCGAGTGAAAGTGGGAGAGCTTCTCCCTAGCTGCTAACTCTTCTCAAGGTCTAGCACGCACTGAACACTGGCGGGCTCAGCCTGGCTGTTGACATTGCATTGTACGTGTCACAGAGCAAGGGTGGGCGGGTCAGGGGGTGGGCTGGGGGCCCCACACAAGCCCAGCCCCTGGAGAAACCCGGCCCGAGGGCAAAGAGCCCAACCCCTTCTGGACTTTCTAGCGGCTGGGACTTGTCGCTGTGGGTGGCAGGTGTTTGGCACCAGATGGGCCACCATGCGGAGACTGTTGGGGACTGTGGAAGCCGCCTCCTCCAGAGCTCACCCTGCCTGGGCACCGGCTCTGCAGACCCCTCAGCCCTGGGTATGTATCGGCCAGCCCTTCCCCGCAACGGGGCCCAGAGGCCAGAGCCTGCCCAGAGCTGAGTGGAGGAGGCACCCAGAGCTTGCCAGGCTGTGGCCCGCCTCCTCCGTGGACCTCCCCAGCTTGTCCGTGAGCCCTGGAGACAGGAGCGCCTTCTCCAGGGCTGCTGAGCTGCCAGCATCACCATGAGCCAGGCGGTGAAGGTTTCTGAGCAGGGGATGCAGAGCCCTGATGCGACTGGATGCTGCACCCCACGATGTCCCTTCCTGGCAGGTAGGTTCTTTCTTCACTTGTTTTTCGAAATTTGGTAAAAGAACATTTAAACCTTCGACTGTTCTTCAGGGTATACAGATGGTAGTGGCTTAGCCGGGATTCGAAGCAAGCCTGTGTGATTCCAGAGCTCGTGCTCTGGACTCTGGTGCCTCCTTGTCATATATGCTTCATGTGTTACTTTTTCTTTTTTTTCTTGAAGTTCTTATGATACTTAGCCCTAAGTGCCATACCTGTAATGAACACATACACTGCCCTGTAGGAGGTGTTCTTTTGTTCAACGCGTGAATTGGTCATCCACCACACTGGGTTCTAATCTCAGAAGATAGGTCAGGGACCACCAGTTGTCAGCATAGCACCATCCCACATTTCTAATTGAGGCTTGCAGCCTAGATTTTTCCCTTTGGTCTAGTTTGAAGGATCCAGGTATGTAAAGCTTATATTCTAGATAAATCAGGGGCTATCCTGAAAGGAATTCATCAATGAATTATTCTGTATGGATTAGAAGCCGGTTTCTCTGGCCTTCCTGGAGTATATCCAGTAAGGCATCTCATTCATGTCTAGAAAGCAAATATATCATTTATTGCAACTTCAGCATGGAGCGATGTATTGGTTTAAAATAAAGTACGATCAACACAATTTGGTCATTGTGAGTATGCCGGCTGGGTCCACTCTTTACTACACATATGTAACTCTAGAGCTTCTTACGCCCCATAGAGGAGACATACTCTTGTGTGTCTAGGACAAGGGAAACATGTGTTGTTATTCAGGAGCTGGAAGCTACAGCATGACAGGAAAGAACTGAAAAATCCTGGTCTTGGTCTACACATCACTTTACCTTGTTCGAATCTTGTTTCTTTGGCTTGCTTCATTGGAGTGTTTTCTCTCTCCTGGGACTGACATTGTGTGTTATATATCAGGCATGTAACATGTAGAAGTTTCAGAACCCAGAATCATATAGATCAGTAAAAATTGATATATTTTTGTTTATTTAAAATCACACTGGGCATAATTCATATATTCCAAAAGTAGTTTGACCCTCTGCTCATGAGATTCTTTTTATGGTATGTCAAAGCAAATTTGGACTTCCATCCCCAGTAAACTTTGAGGTTGGAGGACACAAAAGCTTTTGCTCAGACCTAAATTCTGTCTGAAAAAAAAGGGTAACTATTATAAGCCCTTTCTAACCTCTCCAGGAGCAGAAATGATTTACAGCTATGGCATTGAACCCTAATTTCTTGATCTCATTTGAGAAGAGTTCAGTAAGAAACAGTGTCCTGATTTTTGTTTGTTGGTTCCCTGTTTTCTTGTCTTGCTTACCAACAATCCACTGTAATACATGAGTGAGTATGGCAGCAGGCTGAGTGTTCCCTGGAGCTCATTAAGTGAACGTTTTTTCCTAAAATGACTTTTGTCTCCTTGTTTTCAGCCCCTCTTCTTTCCTCTGTCCTTTACTATAACCAGGGCTCAGCAAAAGCTGACTGGCTTTGTGCAGACCCTACTTAGGGTAGTCTTTTCTTCATTATTTTATTCATGGCCCCTCCATTTCATTGTTTGCCTTCTCGAAATGTGTTGAAATCTTTCTGTGGTTGATGACTTCCACAATGTCTTGGCTTTTATTGGTTGATTAATTTTGGTATTTCTACAGTTTTATTTAAACATGGTTTCAGGAGGACCAGAAAGTAAATATATTTCCTAGTCTGCCATCTTGAGCTGAAAATCCCTGTGGATTTTAGCATCCAATGTTCCCATGGGTAAAAAAACCCAACCTTGGCATTAATAGATGTACACTCAAGATTTCAGCTTTTCTTGAGCAATCACTAAGGATTTAATATGCGGTCACTTCTAATGGGAAAATAATAACTATCTCATGGCGTTGATTTGAGGATTAACTTAGATAATGGACAAGAAAATGCTTTGTAAGGTTTTAAAATCTATAAAAAACGTTTTTTGTTATTATTTGATTTGTTGCTATTTCAACTTTAGCTGACAGTTGTTTGTGACCTTGCTTATGTGAGAAAATGCCTTCTGGTTTATTGTTTTGAAAGCCAGATTATATTTTTCAATAGCTCAATGGAAATGGCATCATTTGTGAAGTTGAAGGGTGAAGGCATAAATGTTTCTTGACATTTGAATCAACTATTGGTCTTCTGGGGCTTGTCCTTATTCTCCTGCAGTCTCTAATCAACATGGCATCCAGAGAGATCCTGTTAAAACATAAGTCAGATCATGTCACTCAAGTCTCTTCAATGGCTTCTTCACAGGAAAAGCAAAGTCCTCAAAGTGCCTCCACAGCCCTAGAAATCTGGGCCTCTGTTTCCTCTCTGACTGTTTCCTTCTCCTCTCCACTTTGCTCCCTCTGTTTTCCACACACTGACATCCTTTCTGCTCCTTGGATACTCCAAGCCCACTCTTGCCTCATTGCCTTTCCATCTGACTGTTCCCTCTGCTTGTACTATTCACTTCCCAGATACGCACCTTGCTCCCTCTCACAACCTTAGGTTCCCTCTTAAATTTTATCTTCCCCAGAAAGCCCTCAGTGATCACTTAGTTTCAGATCGCAGCCTCCTCCTACCAGCTAACAATCTCCATCCCCCTTCCCTGCTTGCTGTTTTTCTCCAGCACTTACCTGATATACTAGTTATTCTACCCATTTATTCAATTTTTATTTACATATTTACACTTATGATTTTATATTTGCTTCTTTACTTTTGTCTCTCCCCTCAGCTCGAGAGAGGCTGTATTCATCTGTGTTAATCACTGCTGTGTTTCCTGAACATGCCTAGAAAACATACTGAAGAAGGGTGCCTGAAATTTGGTAAGGGATCCATCAATTTTCTTGGCTGAATGAAGAAATGTGTTCATAAATTAATGAACAAATCTCTGGGGTTTCTGAATTAAGGACTAATGGGAAGAGGAAGGCAAATGGTTGGGACAGGGTACTGCAAGAAGTAGTATTTGGAGTACTCTGATAGCTATCCTAATAGATAACATTTTGTTCATTTAAATAGTTTTAACGAGAGAGCTGGGAACTAGGGACACACAGCATCGAGGTTTTATAATGCATTCTGTAGAGTTCTTTTCAAGTGTGTTCAAATACCATTGAAAATATATGCATGCATATAAACCTCTGTTACTTTATTTAGTGCTTTACAAGAGCCCCTCAAGGAAGGGGTAGTAGCAACTATCAGTATCCTTCCTTTATGATGAGCTTAATTTATTCAAAATTACATCATAATTTATTTGTAACTGTGAAACTAGACTTAGTTATTTAGTAGACCCTCCCTAGAAACCTATGACATTAATAAAACCAACAAAAATGTGTTCAGTTTCCAGTGATACACACACTACAGACTCAATTATGTGTCATCCATTTTAATGAAGGGAAGAAGTGATTTAACAAACACAGAGCAAACAGAATATGAAGTTTTGTCCTCCATTAATATTAGTAATGGATAAAGTGGGCTCCAACGCCTTCAAGGTAGCTTGAGACCATCATCTCTGTGTCATGGGCAGGGGCATGCTCGGCCAGGATGTCTTTCTCTGTCACTGAGAAAAATTTCCATGATATATAATGATACTTACTGAAACAGATATGGGGCATTTGGGTAATTAGGAATCCGTTAGCATATTTTTCCGGAAGCCTTGACTACAAAACGAAGATAGTAGATTTGGACACTTTCGGCTATGCAGAAGTTGTTTGGGTATTCATCTTTATGCCGAATGAAGTAAGCTTATTTCATCTCTGCAGCTTCCCATATACCATTTTCCCACCTCTGTTTTGTGTCTGGAAAGACTTTTAGAAATTAAAACTCAAGTTAAAAAGTGAGTGACGGGCTTCCCTGGTGGCTCAGTGGTTGAGAGTCCGCCTGCCGATGCAGGGGACACGGGTTCGTGCCCCGGTCCAGGAAGATCCCACATGCCGCGGAGCGGTTAGGCCCGTGAGCCATGGCCGCTGAGCCTGCGCATCTGGAGCCTGTGCTCCGCAACGGGAGAGGCCACAGCAGTGAGAGGCCCGTGTACCGCAAAAAAAAGAAAAGAAAAGAAAGTGAGTGACAACTTAAATGATATATGGAATATTTTGCTGACTTACAAGAGCATGCAGAATTAAATATGACCCAGTTGAAATGTTAATTTTATTTTAATGTGTATATTGGGGTGGAGTCTTAAAGGTGCCAGAAAACAAGCATTCACCCATCCTGTTTGGAACTGCAGCACACAGGCACCTTCAGTTACCAGTTCTGTTCATTCCACAGAATCCTCTTGGGAAAACATAACTGTTTTTTATGTACCTGGTATATATCTTAATTAGTTTGAAGAATTTCCCAAATACCTGTTAATATGTAGTTCTCCAATTCCAATCTTGCCACGTCCTGTACCAGTGACACAGCACATAGGAGTTTTATTTCTCTTTCTTTCTCTGGGTTGTTGAGGACCCAACGAAAGAACAATGGAATGGCATCAAAGAGATCAGGGTTCTTGACTCAGATTTGCCATAAAATAATAGTGTCCTCTTGGGAAAATTATAGTTATTCTAAGCCCCTTTCCTTTTCTTTACTTTGACAGAGCTGCACTAGATGACCCCAAGTAACACTGCACTCTTTGCAGTAGTAGCTTAGACGTTACTGGTTTTCTGAAACAAATGAAGACAGTGACACAGGAAACTGTGCAACATCTCTGTAACTATGTTTTCTTAGAGTTGCCTCCATTTTACAGATGATAAGATGGCTGAGCACAGAAGTAGGTGTTTTGACCAGAGGTTCCAGAGTAGATGGAACTGAACCACAAGTTTCCTTCATTCCTGAAGCTCACTTAGCCAAAACATAGGCTTCTGAATATTAAGCTGTAAAGCATATTATCAGTATGCTTTAAAAGAAGCGGTTCTTCTAGGATTTCTAATTAATAGCAGGCGGTTTTGAAATTCTTAGAAGATCATCTAATTTTGTGAGATTTGCAGCTCTATTTTCCTGTCAAGCAAGTTGTATTAGTGCCAGACAATCACCTGAGCTTCTGGATGCTTCTCTGAACCTCTTGAATTTTTCTTCTTGCTATCTGAAATTCATGCCAGATAAGCCTTTTTGTAGAGAGCATGTACAGACTTGTCTATTTTCATATAAGAAAGCGATGCAGTGAGCCAGGTCGGGGGTTAAGCCCTCATTCTCAGAGTGGTGTTGAGCTCCTGGTGAAATATTATCATCATTTCCTCAGAATAGAAAAGCAGTTACCTCAAGTTTTTAATGCCATTAACTATTTATACATTTATGTATAATACATATATTTATTGTACCTACGAGGTGTGCTCTCTTTGGGAAGTACAAAGCTATTTGAGACGTAAGTTGTTCATTTTTTTGTTTTCCCACAAATACTGTGACCCTTTAAGCAGGAAGGTCTATGTTTTACTAACATCTAGAACAAGCAGCTAACACGGTGTCTAAGATGTAGTCAATAAATATGAAATAGGTAAATGAACACATTTTTAAGGAAGGGCCAGGACATGAACAAATAGAAAATTTTAATTTTCAGTCACAAAGCCACAACAGACATAAAAATGATACAGACAACAAGTGCTACGGTCATTCAAAGAAGGCATAGAATTGATACAACAAGGATCTCCTCTATGGCACAGGGAACTGTACTCAATATTTTGTAATAACTTATAAGGGAAAAGAATCTGAAAACGGAATCACTGTGCTGTACACCTGAAACGGACACGACATTGTAAATCAACTATATTTCAATTAAAAACCAAACAGACAGACAACAGCAACAACAAAAAACCAGAGAGGTCATAGAAGTTCTTATGAGATTCCAGAAGAGAAGAGAAGCCAAATGAGGATGGGAGAGGAGGCTTTTGAATCAGTTCAGAGGAGAAGTCACAGAGGAACTAGTCTTTGATCTGAACTTGAGATTAAGATTAAGATGAATTAATCTGAATTAATTAAGATTGCAATACAGGGATATTACAGATGAAGGTAATCACATAAACTTATTATACTGAAACTTGCAGAGGTTATGAGTGTTGTTCAAGATCCCAAAACAAGTGCATTGTGGAATCAGAATTTTAAGTGAGGCCTAATGAACTAAAAACAAAGAAACACAGAAACAAGCCCTTCCTGTGACACCACGTTGCCTTTGAAGTCGGTTTTTTTTTTTGGTGGGTTGGCAGAACCTGGTTCCAGTGTTTCTTGCAGGAATGACTGGCCATAGGACTGGGCGTCGTAGCTTCCTGCCAAGCGGCCGAAGGTCGCAGGCAGGTGGGTCACTGGGACACACGCGGAGGGGCTCCTGCCCGGCTCCCTGGCCGCTCAGTGCCCCTGCCCCAGAGCGGGGGTGGGGGCCCCAAAGCAGCCTTGTCTGAGTCCCCTGCCACTAGAGAGAGTATTGGCCCAACACTTGTAGAAAATGGGGACCTCGCTGGCAGTTCAGTGGAGGGACACAAATAAATCTTTGCCGACTTTCTGCTGAAGCTCACGAGGGTTCACTCCTAAGCCTCTTACAAGGTCAGCTGCTGAGGCTGCGAGAGATGAGTCAGGGCTCGCCCTCCACCACGGGGAGATCGCTGGTTAAAGCGCTCACGAGGGAGTGAACGGCGTGTCCGCACCGCCACGCATGGGCAGACCTCGTCGATGCCTTCTGTTCGGGGTATGAAGCCCTCTCCTGCCTCTTCCAGGCTCTCTAGAAAGCATGTGCAGAGCCTCCCACCCCACCCTTGGACTCCACGGGCCACAGCTGGAGGGACCAGCCAAGGAACCGTGGCAGGAAGAGGCCAGAGGTCAGCGGGCCTCGGCCGGAGCCCGTCAGTCGGTCCCCATTCACACAGCGCCAGACGATCCTCTTGACCTGGGCAGTAGCCGCCAACCGACCTCTGAGGTGAGCCCGGTGCGCGCTTGGCTACCTGGCATGGCTGGGAACCCCAGGATCTCCTGGCAGAGGTGGGCATTCTCCTGGGCCGGGTCCGCGGGCGTCTGCGTGTGCAGGGCCTGAACCACCTTGGCCAGGACGATCTGGCACAGGTTGAAGAGGCCTGGGGGGCGGGAGGAAGGAGACGGGGGGCTGGCACCGTGTCCAGGCCGCGCTTTCCAGCCGGGCAGACCGGAAGCCCCCTTCCCTTCCCTCGGTCCGGCCGCATCTGGGTTGGCCTCCCGGGACTTGATGAGCTTGTCCAGCAGCTCCTGAGGGACGGTGCTGCCCGTGCCCCACCAAGTCTGGCAGCAGCGCCAGGGCCTCACAGGGCACGGCGCCCCCGGCCCCAGAGCCTTCCCTCTGGTTCTCATCACCGGCTGTCACCAGACTTGCATGCAACGTTCTTTTCTTTTCTCTTGTCTTCTTTACGTCCCTCAGCCACGCAATGCGGTGAAGCCCTGACACTCGCTGCCACGTCGATACACCCTGAGAACACGATGCTCAGCGAGAGAAGTCATACACAGAAGGACACACAGGGCGTGACCCCACTGAGGAGAAACGTCCAGAGCAGGTAGATCCACAGAGTCAGCGAGTGGGTTCCTGGTTGTCAGGGGCTGGCGAGGGGACGGAGTGATAGCTAAGGGCGTGAGGGACATTTTCGGGATGACGGAAATGGTCCAAAGCAGTAGTGACGTCTGTACAGCTCAGTAAACTGTCCCCACACGCCCCGGTGCAGCCTGTGAGAGCATCGCTCTCAGGATGAAGGGCTGACCACAGGAAGACTGAACGAGCAGTGGGTTCTGGGCCCAGACGCTCAGCTGGCGCCCCCCACGTGGGGAAGTCACTGGGACTTGCTGAGCCTCCACGGAGACTGGCAGCAGCCCCCGAGCTCACAGGGCACTGCGCCCCCGGCCCCAGAGCCTTCCCTCTGGTTCTCATCACCGTCTGTCAGCAGACTTGCAGGCAACGTTCCTTTCTTTTCTTTTGTCTTTTTTCAAGGCAACTCTTGAGTACATGTATTTAACATGCAGGGAACCAGCCCTGACTCCTTGATCTGGGTCTTCCAGCCTCTAGAGCCTCGAGGACATCCATTTCCATTATTTACGCGCCTGAGGTTTGATGATGGAAGCTGACACCGAGGGCGTCACCACGTGCGGGGTGATGTCAGTGAAAGAATCCCATGGCGAGGGCCTGCCTGAGGACCACGCACGCCCGGGCCCTCCCCGCCCCCTGCCTGCAGCCCTGTGCCTGGGAGTGGAGCTGGTGCATCGCGTGCCCGACGTCGTGGAAGTTGGTCTCCCGCTCATCATGCTGCAGCAGAGAGGGCAGGTTGGGCGTAGGCTTGGTGAAGTTGGCCACCATGGCCGTGATGGCGATCTGGCAGCTCCCATCGTGCTGTAGGCAGCCCGGCTGCAGGCCGAAGCAGACCTCGTGCCCGGACTTCCCCACCCTGCGGAGGGACGTGGATGGGGCCCCGCTTCCACAGAGGAGCCCCGGCCCACGGCCGACAGATTCCGCCACGCATGCACCGAGGATAGAGGTCAGGTAGAACTTGCCGATGGATGACCTTGCCCGAGGCCGCGTCCCAGACCGTTTAGAGCCTCACGTCTTGGTGCCCTCCTCCAGGTCGAAGGTCAGCCCCAGCAGCTCCTGGGAGATGCCCAGCAACCCGCGTGTGAGCGCCTGCATGGGGAAAGACTCATTGAGCAGGTACTGGTTCACGTGGTAGCGCGTCTCCTCCCCCTGGTTCATGTAGTAGCGCAGGTCCCAGGCGTTGATGGGGCCGTCAAAGTGCAGGCCCCGCCTCTGGCACTCGGCCTTCTTTAGCTCCAGGATCACGGCCGCTCCTGCTCCCCGAGGGGCTTCAGCTTCTGGGCCAGCTCACCTGCGGGCGGAGGGGAGAGGCTCGGCTACGTCCCTGGGGCGGCCCCCCAGCCACCCCCGACCCCGCGCCCCTCGAGGCAGAATGAAGGGTCTGGGAAGGTGACCCCCAAGGGCTGACACAGTGGGGTCTCAGGCAGCACCACGTCCGGTCAAGGTCCGCCTGACCCCGTCCCCACTGGGACTCAGGGGGAGGTGGTGTTACCTAGGACAGTGGCCACCACCTGGCTGGTCTTGTCCATGTTCATCTCCAGCACGGAGTCGGCATGCGTGCGGAACCCCAGCAGGCGGGACTTCAGGGCCTGCAGCCTCACCAGCTCCCTGAGGATCACGCAGTTCTCCTGGAACCCAGAGACGGAAGGCGCTGGGGACCGAGGGCCACGCCCTCCCCGCGGGCCCCGGGCCAGGTCTCTGCAGGCGGGCAGGGCTCCCAGGCCACTGGCGGGCACAGCCAATCCCCCTCCCTCCTCCTCCTGGCCCGGATTTCTAGACACTTTGGTGCTGTCCTAACACGTGGTCTTTATTAACACAGGTCCTTTTGGAACCAGAAACGGCATGAACGTGATGGGCTCTAAGGCCAAGGGCAGGAAGAAATGCGGCCAGTCTTTCCAGGAGCCACCAAGGGGCCTCCCCGGGCTCAACAAGACAAACACGGCTGCCGTGCAGACAGTAGCTCAACCCCACGGCGCCCGAACACCCAGCCCCTGGACGGTGAGACACCTGTTGCTGCAGGTGGCCCGTGGCTCACTGATGAGGCCCGGCCCCAGGCATACGCCACCTTCTCTGGGGCCACCTCTCCGGTCTGCAGTGGGGTTCTCCTGGGAGCCCCCAGTCACCACAGGACCAGCGTGGCCTGTCTGTAGCCCAAGAAGGTGGGGACACAAGACTGTCCCCCGTGCCCCCCGCATCACCCGCGAGGCCGAGCGAGCACCAGTGGTGTCTGCGGGGAAGATGAAGGGCTCACGCACAGCCCCCATCTACAGAAGCAGAGACTGCAGCCACATGCGCTATGGAACAAACACAAGTGTCCATGCAGGACCCGATGTCTGAATGTCAAGGCCATGCCCGGGCCACAGTGAGAAGGTGCATCCCCCATGCAAGCCACAGAGAGGGGATGGGGGGGCCATCTGCGATTCTGAGCTCATCGGGTATCACCCCAGAGGGAGAGGGAGAGGGAGAGAGGTAGACAGAAGTACAGAGGGAGAGAAAGAGAGAGGGAGGGAGAGACGGCTCTCCCTTCCCTGGGGGTTCTCTAGTGCAGCCAAGGCTGAAAACCACTACATTTTGGGAGATGGGTCCTCGTGGAAGAGTTAAATAGTAGCTCATGGCATTATCGACACATACTAAAAAGGCCCCAAATCTTGGGGAGTCAGGGAGGGGAGTGTCGGCTGCCTCGTAAACGAGGAGAGATTGGGCATCAGGGGAGGTGCCTGTGCAGCCTGCGCCCAGGGCCCCGCAGACTTCATCTCCCAGCGGTGGTCCTGGGCTGGGACTTCTCTCCCAGCAGGGAGGTCAGGCTGTCCAAGCATCAACGTTGACTTCAGGGCTGATCTAAAAGGCGCCTGGTGTTTGTTGAAGCAGAAAAAAGAGAAAGCAGTAGGGAGAGGATGGGAGTGGGAGGGGGAGGGAGCCCCCCTCCTCAGCACTTCTACCGCTCTCCCTCTCTCTCTCCCTTTCTCCCTCTCTCCCTCTACCTCGCTGCCTCTCACTCTCCCTCTCCCTCCATCTCTCCCCCTGCCTCTCTCCCTCCCTCTCTTCCTGTCCCTCCTTCCCTGTCCCTCTCTCTCTCTCTCTCCCTCTTTCCCTCCCCCTCTCCCTCTCCCCCTTTCCCTCTCCCTCTCCCCCTCTCCCTCTCTCCCTTCCTCTCTCCCTGTCCCTGTTTCCCTGTTCCGCACGCTCTGGCTCTACCTCTTTCCCTCTCCCTCTCCCTCCACCTCCTTCGCTCTCTGGAGAGGGAAAGAGGTGGAGGGAGAGGGAGAGAGAGATGGAGAGGGAGAGGGAGGGGGGAGAGGGAGAGAGTGATAGAGGGAGGGAGCGAAAGATGTCTCTACCTCCCTCCCTCTCTCCCTCTCCCTCCCTCCTTCTCCTCCCTCTCCCTCTCGCTCCAACTCTCCTTCTCCCTCCGTCTCCTCATCTCCCTCACTCCCTCCCAGAGAGGCAGAGATAAGGCAGAGGGAGAGAGGGAGAGGGAGAGATGGAGGGAGAGGGAGAGGGAGGGAGAGGGAGAGGGAGGGAGAGGGAGAGGGAGAGGGAGAGGGAGGGAGAGAGGGAGAGAGGGAGAGGGAGAGAGGGAGAGAGAAAGAGGTCTCTTCCTCTCTCCCTCTCTCCCTCTCTCCTCCTTCTCTCCCTCTCTCCCTCTCCCTCTCTCTCTCTCCCTGTCCCTGTTTCCCTGTTCCGGTCTCCCTCTCCCTCTCTCCCTCTCCCTTGTCTCTGCCTCTGCCTCCATCTCTCCCTCTCTGAGAGGGAGTGAGGGCGAGGGAGAGATGGAGGGAGAGGGAGTGACAGAGGGAGGAAGAGGGAGAGAGGAAGGGAAAGGGCGAGGGAAGGAGAGGGGGAGACGGAGGGTGAGAGAGGGAGAGTCAGAGGAGAGAGGGAGAGGGAGGGAAGAAGAGACCATTTTCCCTCTCCTGCTCTCCCTCTCTCTCCCTCTCTATCTCTCTCTCCCTCTGTCCCTCTCTTTCTTCCTCTCTCCCTCTCCCTCCATCTCTCCCTCTCCCTCTCTCCCTCTCCCTTATCTCTGCCTCTCCCTCCATCTCTCCCTATGTGGGAAGGAGTGAGGGAGATGGAGACATGGAGGGAGAGGGAGAGTTGGTGGGAGAGGGAGGAGAAGGA
Source organism: Orcinus orca (assembly GCF_937001465.1). Taxonomy (NCBI): domain Eukaryota; kingdom Metazoa; phylum Chordata; class Mammalia; order Artiodactyla; family Delphinidae; genus Orcinus; species Orcinus orca. The sequence continues at coordinate 28,760,183 of NC_064569.1, forward strand.
GAGAGGGAGGGAGAGAGGGAGAGACGTCTTCGCTCCCTCCCTCTATCCCTCTCTCCCTTTCCCCCCCTCTCTCCCTCTCCCCCCTCCCTCTCCTGCTCTCCCTCTCCCTCTTTCCCTCTCTCCCTCCACCTCCTTCCGTCTCTGGAGAGGGAAGGAGGTGGAGGGAGAGGGAGAGGGAAAGAGGGAGAGGGAGAGCGGAACAGGGAAACAGGGACAGGGAGAGAGGGAGGGAGAGGGAGAGAAGGAGGACAGAGGGAGGGAGAGGGAGAGGGAGGGAGGAAGAGACCTCTTTCCCTCTCCCTCTCCCCCTCCCCTCTCCTCTCCATATCTCTCTCCCTCTCTTCCTCTCCCTCCCTCTCCCTCCATCTCTCCCTCTCCCTCTCTCTCTCCCTTGTCTCTGCCTCTCCATCTCTCCCTCTCTGGGAGGGAGTGAGGGAGATGGAGAGATGGAGGGAGCGGGAGAGTTGGAGGGAGACGGAGAGGGAGGAGAAGGAGGGAGGGAGAGGGAGAGAGGGATAGAGTGAGGGAGGGAGAGAGGGATAAAGGGAGTGAGGGATGGAGGGAGAGAGAGACGTCTTTCGCTCCCTCCCTCTATTCCTCTCTCCCTCTCTCCCCTCTCTCTCCCTCTCCCCCCTCCTCCTGCTCTCTCTCCCTGTCCCTCCACCTCCTTCCCTCTCCAGAGAGGGAAGGAGGTGGAGGGACAGGGAGAGGGAAAGAGGTAGAGGGAGGGCGTGCAGAACAGGGGAACAGGGACAGGGAGAGAGGAAGGGAGAGAGGGACAGGGAAGAGGGACGGGGGAGGCGGGAAGAGGGAGGGGGAGGCGGGAGAGAGATGGGGGAGAGGGAGGAGGTAGAGGGAGGGGGGAGAGGGAGAGGGATGTGGGAGAGCGAGGGGGAGACGGAGGTGGAGAGGGAGTTGGGAGAGGGACGGGGAGAGGGATGGGGAGGGGGAGAGGAAGGGGGGAGGGAGAGGGAAGAGAGAGAGAGAGAGGGACAGAGGGAGAGGGAGAGAGGGAGGGGGAGAGGGACGACAGGAAGCAGGGAGAAAAGAGAGAACACACCATCTACATTTCTGTCAAATGACACCGGGGATCCTTACACAACCAGGAGAAAATAACACAGCGAGGCTCTTTCTCAGCTGGAACTGGAACTGCAGATGGGGCCAAACACCACCAGGGTGGCCACACATGTCCAGCTGCCGCCCCAGCCCCCTGAGTCTGGTCACCAGGGCTCTGAGTGTTTGCTCCTGGGACCTGGGGTTCACCCTGTCACCCTGGAGGTCGGGCCTAGACAGCAGGACCCCGGGCTGGACACATAGAGGGAAAAGCATCCCCACAGGAAAGCTTGTGCGAGCCGATTCAGCTGCGAGATTCTAGAGGCCTGGGATCACCCTGTGGCCCATGAAACCCAGGAGCCAGGAGGGTCTTGCATCGGGATTCCTGTCCGTTGGACTGTAACGTTTATGTAAGGAATCTTGGAAACAGTGGTAACAAGACTGAATTCGAACGAGCTTTAGGATATTATGGACCACTCCGAAGTGTGTGGGTTGCTAAAAACCCTCCCGGCTTCGCCCTTGTTGAAAATGAAGATCCCCGAGATGCAGCGGATGCTGTCTGAGAACTAGACGGGAGAACGCTCTGTGGCTGCCGAGTAAGAGTGGACCTGTCGAATGGGGAAAGGAGAAGTCGAAATCGTGGCCGCCTCCTTCTTGGGGTCGTCGCCCTCGAGATGATTATCAGAGGAGGAGTCCTCCCCCTCACCACAGATCTCCAAGACGGAGAAGCTTCTCCCGCAGCCGGAGCAGGTCCCTTTAGTAGATATAGGAGAAGAGAGAGATCACCGTCCCAGGAGAGAAATCGCAAGCTGTCCCGATCTTTCTCTAGGTCTCCTAGCCGATCCAGGTCAAATGAAAGGAAATAGCAGACCACTTTGCAAGAGGAGTGGTGCACAGGAAATAACTTCATTTGACAGGAGTATGTACAGAAAATGCAAGTTTCGTTTGAGACTTCCGAAGCTTGATGCACTTTTTAAATGTTTTAGCTGTTCACATTTGTTTGTCTCTTGGGACAGTGACACATAAAGGTGTCATTCTCTATGGTTTGAAATGGGTCATATGAGGCATGTAATATGAAGAATTGTTTCTTTACAATGTTCTCTTAAGCAAAATTGAATTTGCTTTGAATTATTGGTCTTGCCTAGACTGATAATAAAACTCTAACTCCTGCCCACCCAAAGTGTGATGTTTATTATTATGGAAACAACACTGGCAAACATTGAAAAGACTTTCTGTAGCTGGGATATGGTATGCAGCTGTAGTTAAGCAAGCAGTCTTTAAAAGGTGCTGTGAACACAAGCCAGCAGGTAGAAATGAAAGCCGCACCCTTACCCTAGATTAGAGGTTTAAGAATTCCACTAGTCTTCACACTGGACAAGAGGTTGTCCAGTGAGTTTAGAATCTAAGAAGTTTCAAGGAAGTTAGTTTCCCTTTGAGTTAGGTCATAAGTCCCCTCTGTGATTGCTGTACATGAATACATAGCTCTTTGTAATGTTTTCTGGAAGTTGAGATTATCAAGATACCAATGTCCTGCCAGATGAAGAGTATATTGTAGAGCTGAACTTTGAGTTACTGTGCAATTTTTTTTTTCATGCTGTCATTTGTAATATGTTTTGTGAGACTCCTTGGGATTAAAGTTTTGGTTCCAAAAGGAACAAAGGAAAAAAAAAAGGATCCACCTGCCAATGCAGGGGACACGGGTTCGAGCCCTGGTCCGGGAAGATCCCATGTGCCGCAGATCAACTAAGCCCGTGGGCCACAACTATTGAGCCTGCGCTCTAGATCCTGGGAGCCACAACTACTGAGCCCCCATGCCACAACTACAGAAGCCCGCACAGCTAGAGCCCATGCTCCGAAAGAAGCCACTGTAATGAGAAGCACGTGCCCGCAACAAAGAGGAGCCCCTGCTCGCCGCAACTAGAGAAAGCCCGTGTGCAGCAATGAAGACCCAACGCAGCAAAAAAAAAAAAAAAAAAAAAAGACGATACTGGCCAGGTGATCAAGGGTAAAATTGTTTGTCACAAGTCCCGTTGATGGTGTGTATCCTTGATGTGTGTATCCTTGATGGTGTGTATCCTTGATGATGTGACCTGAGGAGAATGACATTTTTATCTGTGTCTGGATCTTCCGCCCCAAACCCCATAACTCCAGCCCAACCATAAGAAAAACATCAGAAAACCAACAGACAAACAAATTGAGGGACAAAATACCTGACCAGTCCTCCTCAAAACTTTCAAGGTATCAAAACCCAGGGACGTCTGAGAAATGTCACAGCCCAGAGGAGACTGGGACAGAAAAAGGCTGTTAGGGGAAAGCTAGGGAAATTCTAATAAAGTGTGGACTTTAGTTAATAATAACGTATCCATCTCGGTTCCTTAGTTGGATAAGCATGTCGTACTAACGTACTAAAGTACTAACGTGTTGGAAATAGGGTTACTGGGTCGGGGGTCCACAGCACTCTGTACACTCTGTACAGATCTTTGCAACTTCTTTGTAACTCTAAACTATTCTAAAATTAAGCAACTACTAAACAGAGATAAGAATGTTATTTCCCTGATTTGAACATGCCTGAGTTTGTTTTCATGGTCACATTTGTGCTATCTGGATGTGTCTTGGAATCAGTAGCAAAGGAGAGTTGCCAGCCCCTGGGAAGATGCGGCTGGTTTGCAGGTGGCTTGCTCTGGAGCTGAAGACCACGGTGGGAAGTCTGCAGCCTCGGGCTGCACTTAGAACCATGGGAGGGGATGGGCCAGCTCAGTTAGGGATGGAACCTATAAATAAAACTCTTTTTCTTTTCCATTATGGCTTATCACAGGATATTGAATAGAGTTCCCTGTGCTAGACAGTAGGACCTTGTAGCTTATCCATCCTATATTTAATAGTTTGCGTCTGCTAACCCCAAACTCCCAATCCAACCCTCCCTCCCTCTTTCTCCCCCTTGGCAACCACAAGTCTGTTCTCTGTCTGTGAGTCTGTTTTTGTTTCATAGACAAGTTCATTTGTGTCGTATTTTAGATTTCACATATAAGAGAGATCATATATGTGTCTTTCTCTTCTGACTTACTTCACTTAGTATGATAATCTCTAGGTCCATCCACGACGTTGCTGCAAATAGCATTATTTCATTCTTTTTATGGCTGAATATATTCCATTGTATATATGTACCACATCTTCTTTATCCATTCATCCATCAGTGGACATTTAGGTAGCTTCCACATCTTGCCTATTATAAATAGTGATGCAATGAACATTGGGGTGTATGTATCTTTTCTTTCTTTCTTTCTTTCCTTTTCTTTCTTTCTTTTATTTTTTTTGTCACACAGCATGTGGGATCTTAGTTCCCTGGCCAGAGATGGAACCCATGCTCCCTGCACCGGAAGCACAGAGTCTTAACCACTAGACCACCAGGGAAATCCCAGGGGTGTATGTATATTTTTGAATTAGAGTTTTCTCCAGACCTATACCCAGGAGTGGAATTGCAGGACCCTATGGCAGCTGTGTCTGTTCTCTGCACGTCTCACATCAACCACCTGCACTCCAATCCTTGCTCTCAACGTCATCTTCGGGGAACATAACCTGCGACAGGGACCTTGACAAGAAGAAATGGCTCAGGGAAAAGCTACCTGCACAGGGAGGAGATGGAGGCCATCGACCCTGGGGTGCGGCGGGGAGAGTGGGCACAGAGATTTGTCATTTCATCCCTGATACTCAGCCCTCCTGGCTGCCCCACTCTAGGTCACCTCGGGATACAGAGGTGACCCGGTTAGAGTCCCAGCCTGTGCAGGAATCTAGGGGCACCAGCGGGTCTGAATAATATTAGTGCAGGGTCTCCCCCATGGCACTGGGGTTATTTGGGGCGGGTCATTCTCTGCTGGGGGCCCCTCCTGGGCACTGTGTGGGGTTCAGCAGCATCCCTGTCCCCACCCATTTGATTCCAGGGGCCCCTCCCCCCCAGATGTGACAACCACAGATTTTCCCCAGACATCACCGAAGAACTGGGTGAGGCGGAAGCAGGATGGCCCTGGGTGAGGACAGCTGTGTTGAAGCAACCAGCCTGGCTTAGGGCAAGGTCTGCCCCAATCCTGTCAGAGCCTGCGTTTAGAACTGCTCCTTCCCTCTCCCACCTCCCATGCCCTGCAGTGGTCTCCGAGACATCATCCCCATGTAACAAATCACACCTTCTCAGTTTACTGTCCCCAGCACCTAGAAGAGTGTCTGCTATGCAGTAGATGCTTCATAAATACTTGCTGAATAAAGGAGTTGAATAAAGGGATGAGTGGATGAATGAATGAAGGTTACCATGGAAGGAGGGGGGAGATTCCCTTTCTGGCTCTCGGGGGTTGGGATATCAAGTGAAAGATCCATCCTAAATAGGCTGACCAGCCTTCTGGGGTTCCCCGGAAATGAGGGTTTCCCCACAGTTCCAGCGCTCAAACCTGAGCAGTCCTGGGCAAACTGGGGGCGGGTGTTGGTCACCCTGTGTAAACACAGTAACAATTCCAACTGCAATAGCAATGGCCAAGGACCTCTACGGTCTTATTGACCAGGCCCAGTTCTTTAACTGGCGGGGAAGGGTGGGCCGGGATTGGAATTCCGGTGATCCAGGGTGGGCGGGTGAGGGCACACCCCGGGCTTGTGTAGGGGAGTCCAGGAAGGTTCTGGAGGAAGTGACAGTGACACAGGAGGGAGGGAGGAGTCTAAGGAAGAACATCCCACACGACAACGTGTGCCAATGGCCCTGGGCCCAAGGTCACACCTGTTAAGGGCTTGCTTTCTTTTTTTCTAATTTACTTTTTCCCACATGGATATGCAATTGTCCTAATGCCATTTATTGAAAACTCCTTAATTTCCCCACTTTCTGTCATATCAAGTTCTCATCTGTTTCTGGACCTTTATTCTCTACCATAGAGCTATACATCCCATCCTTGCACCACTAGAGCTGTTTCATCACTATAACTTTATTTTTTATTCATTTATTTCTTTGGCAGTGCCGGGCGGCATGTGGGATCTTATTTCCCTGACAAGGGATCGAACCCACACCGCTTGCAGTGGAAGCTCAGGGTCTTAATCGCTGGACCTCCAGGGAAGTCCCCAGGGCTTGCTTTGACATCCATCGAATGGTGGCGGGTGGGCACGGGGAGCAGCTGTCTGTGAGCCATCCTGTGTAGAAATGCAGGGTGGAGGGCAGGACAGCTGGAGCGGGAGGGGAAGAGGCGGAGGAGGGAGGGAGGGATGGCGGGCGGGCGAGAGACAGACAGAGAGTTTCCGGAGACACTAGCTCTGGCCGTGTCCTAGGGCATGAAAGCTGAAAATAGCTCCTAGTGCCGGGAGCCTTGGAGCCGGAGCCTGGGAGCCAGGATGACTGGCTCTCCTCCCTGGTGTCTGTGTGTGTGTGGTGGGGTGGGCTCTGGACTTCTCAGGCTGGGAATGGGGTGCACGGAGCAGGGACGGAGAAGGGATCCTTCTCTCTGGGACCTCGCGGGCCATCCTTAGCTCACAAAGCTGAGCCACTCCTGGCCCTACGAGTGGGGGGCTTATCCTCCCTGTCCCCTGGATCACACCCCCTCACACACACCTTCCCTTTGTGTGCTCCCAGCAACCAAGAGAATCTGTTTTTAAAAGATTTGGGGGAGGGGGGTAAACATACAAACAAGAGCAGAATGGATACTTTTTCAGAATGGGAATGGCTCTGTGTAACCCCATCCCCAGGGTAACCAGAGTCCTGACCTCTAACACCCTTGACGAGTCAGCCTTGGTCTGGGCTTGCAGACCCACGGAAGCTTCCTCATCCCCTCCTTCAGACCCCGTCTCTCCCTCGGCGTCTTTGTGAGAGGCACCCGAGGAAGTGGGACTGCTAGGCTGTACTGCTGCTAGAACTCCACCTGGGCTCCACCAGACTCCAGCCCCCTGCCCTGTGCACCTCTGTGACCCTGAGGCACCTGAACTGGTAGGAGCGGCATCACCTTCCCTCCCGGGACTTGTGACACTTAAGGGAGACACAGAAAGGACAAGCGTTTGGCTCCCTGGCTGGCAAAGAGCAGGTGCTCAATTGTCATAAGTGTCCGTATCATTGAGGGTTCTCCAGACAAACAGAATCCATAGGGTGTGTGTGTATATACACACACATGTACATATGTACACGCATACAAAAATATACAGCTGTGTATATATGCAGTACGCATACAGGCATATACACATATAGTATATGCAATACGCAAATACATATATACACACATATATATAATGCATAGTTTGTATATATACAGTATGTCTACACACATATACACATATTTACAATAGACACATACATATACACTATACATACACACATATGAAATGTATAGTTTGTATATATATAAAGTATGTTCACATACATATAACATATGCAATATACACACCTAGGTACATCTATATCATACATATATACACACATACAAAGATATTTAGGTGTGTATATATACAGTATACATACATACACATATAATATATGCAATACATACATGTACATACATATAGACACACATATACACCTACATATAAAAGCATGTAGAATAAAAACATATATGTACTGCATCTATAAATTCATCGTATATATACATACACATATAGGATACATACACATACATATATACAATGTATACACACACATACACACCTATATGTAAATATATGTACATACACATATAAATACATAGGCAAGTGTGTATCATTTCCTCTAAGATCAGGAACAAGGCAAGGATGTCCACTCCTGCCACTTTTATGCAACATAGTTTTGGAAGTCCTAGCCACAGCAATCAGAAAAGAAAAAGCAAATAAATGGACCCAAATTATAAAAGAAGAAGTAAAACTATCACTGTTTGCAGATGACATGATACTATACATAGAAAATTGTAAAGATGCTACCAGAAAACTACTAGAGCTTATCAATGACTCAGTAAAGTTGCAGGATACCCAGAAGTCTGTTGCATTTCTACATACTAACAATGAAAGATTGAAAAGAGAAATTAAAGAAACAATCCCATTTACCATCACCTCAAAAAGAATAAAATACCTAGGAATAAACCTACCTAAGAAGACAAAAGACCTGTAGTCCAAAAACTATAAGACACTGATGAAAGAAATCAAAGGTGACACAAACGGATGGAAAGATATTCCATGTTCTTGGATTGGAAGAATATTATCAAAATGACTATATTACCCAAGGCAATCTGCAGATTCAATGTAATCCCTATCAAATTACCAATGGCACTTTTCACAGAGCTAGAACAAAAAAGTCTTAAAATCTGTATGGAGACACAAAAGATCCTGAATAACCCAAGCAATCTTGAGAAAGAGAAACAGAGATGGAGCAATCAGGCTCCCTGATTTCTAACTATACTACAAAGCCACAGTCATCAAAACAGTATGGTAGTGGCACAAAAACAGAAATATAGATCAATGGAACAGGATAGAAAGTCCAGAGATAAAGCCACACACCTATCATCACCTAATCTATGACAAAGAAGGCAAGACTATACAATGGAGAAAAGACAGTCTCTTCAATAAATGGTGCTGGGAAAACTGGACAGCTTCATGTAAATTAAAAAAAAAAACAACATGGATAAAAGACCTAAATGTAGGACCAGATACTATATAACTCTTAGGGGAAAACATAGGCAGAATGCTTTGCGACATAAATTTCAGTAATATTTTTCCTTATCTCCTAGAGTAATGGAAATAAAAACAAAAATAAACAAATGGGGCCTAATTAGACTCAAAAGCTTTTGCACATCAATGGAAACCATAAACAAAATGAACAGACAACCCATAGAATGGGAGAAAATATTTGCAAACAATGTGACCAACAAGGGATTAATCTCCAGAATTTACAAGCAGCTCGTGTGGCTCAATATCAAAAAGCAAACAACCCAATCAAAAAATGGGCAGAAGACCTAAACTGACATTTCTGCAAAGAAGACATGCAGATGGCCAAGAGTCACATGAAATTTGCTCAACATTGCTAAGTATTAGAAAAAGGCAAAGCAAACTACAGTGAGATATCACCTCACACCAGTCAGAAAGGCCATCATCAAAAAATCTGCAAACAATAAATGCTGGAGAGGGTGTGAAGAAAAGGGAACTTTCTACACTGTTGGTGGGAATGTAAATTGGTACAGCCACTATGGAGAACAGTATGGAGGTTCCTTAAGAAACTAAAAATGGAGCTACCATATGATCCAGCAATCCCACTCCTGGGCATATGTCTGGAGAAAAACATCGTTCGAAATTATACATGCACCCAATGTTCATGGCAGCACTGTCCACAATATCCAAGACATGGAAGCAACCTAAATGTCCACCAAAAGAGGAATGGATAAAGATGAAGTGGTACATATATACAATGGTATATTACCCAGCCATAAAAAATGAATGAAATAATGCCATTTGCAGCAATATAGATGGACCTGTAGATTATCATACTAAATGAAGTAAGTCAAAGTCAAATATAATATGATATCGCTTATATGTGGAATCTTAAAATAATGATACAAATGAACTTATTTACAAAACAAACAGACTGACAGACTTAGAGCATGAACTTTTGGTTACTGGGGAGGGAGGGGTGGGGGGAGGGATAGATAGGGAGTTTGAGATTGACACGTACACACTGCTGTATTTAAAATACATACCTAACAAGGACCTACTGTATAGCACAGGGAACTCTGTTCAATATTCCATAATAACCTAAATGGGAAAGGAATTTGAATAAGTACTTATACATGTATATGTATAACTGAGTCACTTTGCTGTACACCTGAAACTAACACCACATTGTTAATCAATGATACTCCAATATAAATAAAAATTAAAAAAATAAAGATAATGAGATTCCTTTAAAAAAATAAAACATACACATCTTGACATTAAAATACCGAAAAAAACCCATGTTCCAGAAGGATATCAACAATATATTATTCATATAAAGTTTATAAATTAATAGAAGCCTACTATGTATTTTAATTAACATTATTTATATATGAGTTCATTAAGTTACTCTTTATTAATATTTATATACATTTATATATGTTTATAGTAATAACAATATATAAATGGTCTGGGTGAATTCCCAAGAAGATGAAAAACATGGAAATTTATAGAAATGAGGGGAATTGTAGAGGAGTAGTTATCTAAAATCTATGAGGTGAAAGGAACTGTAATTGCTAACTCTAATTTTTCTTCCTTTTCTTTTTATAGGCATATAAATGCCAATAATTTTTAAAATCTCATAGTTAGTATATGCCTGAAAGTTACCAGCCATACCTTTTATTTATTTGAATATTATTTTATAAGATTGGAATTAACATTAAAATGGAAACAAAAAAATGTGTAGACATAGATTTTTATAGAGCGAGTTCCATGGAGGCCAATGCAAGGAGGGGAGACATTTTGAGAAAGAATTACTTTGAACTTGACTTGCAAGTTGATAACTGTTGGGGAAGGGAGTTTAATGCAACATAAACTAAGAAATATTATTTTATTTCCTTCTAGCCTTTGAAATGTTTCAACTGAATTTAGTAGTCTAAAACTTGGCACTGAAGAGCTAGTAAATAAAGATATTCATTAAATTCAGCAAATAAGTGGAACCCCTTTTCCACTTGATGACAAGGTAGATAATCTTCATGCTTCCTGAATTCTCCCTTAGGATTGATATTACTGGAGGTGTGTGTATGTTGGTGTTATGGCCCCACTGGGTCATTACTTTTCTAGTTTCATTACTTCATTTGTTAGATCTTCTCTCAAAGGGTCAGTTTACTGGTTGAGTTTTGTCTCAATGCAATGCCAGCTTTAGTATGTCAGAGCTGTTACAATCCCTGAGATTGGTTTTAACCCCAGCTCTGACTTTGTCTGTCTCTGTGCCATTTTTTTCTATCTGCAAAATGGGGACAACTACTGTAGAAGGTTAATGCATGCAAAGGTGTTAATACAAGTAATATCCTTATAAGAGTGAGTGGCATGCTCAATAAAAGTAAAAAGAAAACAATAATATTCGTGGGGGTTCTCTCAGTCATTCTGTATTTCTGTCTGCAACTTCTTTTTCTAATGACTGGAGCAAAGCCAGGTTTTCAATACAATATCCTCTTTAACTTTATCATATTACTATTATAAATAGAGAGCTTATCCTTTTTGGTTCAAATCCTTCAGTGTTTCTTAGAAATATTTATGACAATGATAAAACTCACAACATTTCACTGGGCAAGCTGCCTCTGACATATTGTGTTTTCTAGACTTAAACCTACTGCAAGTTTGAATCCTCTTTGGTATGAGCTGTGCTTTTCTTTCTCAAAGGGCAAGAATACATCACTGTATTATTTCTAAGAATGTCTTTTATATTAAATCTGACACCAGCCTTTCCTTTACTCATACTGAATGATGTCACTTCAGAAAGCATTTGAAGACTTGCATAAGAAACATTTCAGGGAGGAAGATACATAGCAAAATTGTGGAGGTAAGAATGGATTTAGGTATTTTCTGCTTTTTACAATACTGGAATAGCTTGTAACAGATTAATTCAACTGCTGGAAAAAAAAATAGGTAAGTTTGTTAAATTAAAAGAATATTATTTGTGGGCATCAGAGAGATACAAAGCTAGAGTAGATTTGATGGACTAAGTCCTGAAAGAAGGAAATGCATCATTGTGAGTCTGATACTCTGCACCACTTTTTCACTTAGGTAACTGCCAATTCATAAGCCAAATTATCAAAACACGGTAATATAGATCTATCTCACCACCATAGCCAATTAAATGTTGACCAAAGAAGCTAGAGAAAAAAGAACACATAAGGCATGAGTACACTTATATAAATTTAAAGGATTTTTTGTTGGTAGGAGTAATTATTTTAAAGAGAATGAGGTTTAGTTCACAGGAGGGTTCATATGAGAAGAATCTGGTATGCTAGTTATGACCAATTTCTCCATCTATTGATAGCTAGATGGGTGTCCTTCCTTGTGAAAATATACAATTTGTGAACTCTGTATGTCTGACTTTAGTAAATATGCCACTAATAGTTAAAATTTTCCATTTGTCAATGTTAGGAAACAAAATCTTGTGTCCTAACTAGTGCTTGGTTCAATGCAATGACAATATGCACATTCAGTCAGAGTAATTAATAGAAAAAGAGACTTACTTTTACTTAAAAGGAAATAAACTTTTATCTTTTGATGGGAAAATTAGGAAATTAGCTTCATTAATTCTTCCTCTCCTTCACCTGTCTGCCTGCCTGCCTGCCTTATTTTTTCTTTTACTCTTTCAACAAATATTTCTCATCTATACTCTGCCAGATGCTGTACATAATATCTGGGCATTCTGTCAACATTGAACTATTTTTGGTGAGATGAGAATCTCAATTTACAAAATAAGATCATGGAGAAGAAATCTATCAGATAGAAAGTTCAGACAAAACATTTGTAGGAGAAGTGAGAGACTCTAGTGCTATATAAGTCAAGGGAAGAAAGGATTGAAAGAGGGAGCAATTATTTGAAGGAAGGGATGTAGATATTTTAATTGGAGAGACGGGGAAAAATGGAGAGGAGGGTGGAACTACTAAATGGGAGGTTAGGCAGTCGGCAGTCAGAACCCTAAATGGAAACAATGCTTTCAGCAAGTTAGATTTGAGCTAAAGAGGTATATGTGGTTCTGCGGTTTAGAGTTTGTGATTGCTTGTCTTTAGATCAAAGAGAATGGAACATGTACAGGCATACCTAGGAGGTATTGTGGTTTGGTTTCAGACCACTGCAATAAAGAAAATACCACAATAAAGTGAGTCCCAAATTTTAAAAAATTCCCAGTTCATATAAAAGTTATTTTTACACTATAATCTGTTAAATTGCAGTAGCATTATGTCTAAAAAGACAATGTACATACCTTAATTGAAAAATACTTTATTGCTAAGAAATGCTAAACATAATCTGAGCCTTCAACAAGTTGTAATCTTTTTGCTAGTGGAGGGTCTTGCCTTGATGTTGTTGGCTACCAACTGACCAGGGTGGTGGTTGTTGAAGGTTGGGATGGCTGTGGCATTCCTTAAAATAAGACACCAATGAAGTTTCCCATATCAACTGACTCTTCCTTTCATGAACAATTTCTCAATAACATGCAATGCTGTTTGACAGCATTTTACCGACAGTAGACTTCTTTCAAAACTGGAGTCAATCCTCTCAAACCCTGCCACTGCTTTATCAACTAAATTTATCTAATATTCTAAATCCTTTGTTGTCATTTGAACAATCTTCAGAGCATCTTTACCAGGAGGAGATTCCACCTCAAGAAAACACTATCATTGCTCATCCATAAGAAGCAACTCCTTATCTGTTAAAGATTTATCCTGAGATTACAGCAATTCAGTCACATCTTCAGGCTCCACTTCTAATTCCAGTTCTCCTGCTACTTTCAAAGTCACCCATTAGGGTTGGGATCAACTTCTTTCAAACCCATGTTGATATTTTGACCTTTTCTCATAAATCACAAATGTTCTTAATGGCATCTAGAATGTGGTGAATTTTTTCCAGAAGGTTTTCAATTTATTTTGCCCAGGTCCATAAAAGGAATCACTATCTATGTCAGCTATAGCTTTATGAAGTGTATTTCTTAAATAAGACTTGAAAGTCAAAACTTCTCTTTAATCCATTGGCTACAGAATAGATGTTGTGTTAGCAGGCATGAAATCAACACGAATCTCATTGTCTATCTCCATCAGAGCTCTTCGGTGACCAGATGCTTTGTCAATGAACAGTAGTATTTTGAAAAGAATCTTTTTCTGAGCAATAGGCTTCAAAGGTGGGCTTAAAATATTCAGCAAACCATGCTATAAACAGATGTGCTGTCATCCAAGCTTTGGTATTCTATTTATAGAGCACAGGCAGAGTAGATTGAGCATAATTCTTAAGGACCCTAGGATTTTCAGAATGGTAAATTATTGGCTTTAACTTCAAGTCACCAGCTGCCTTAGACCCTAGCTAGATAGTCAGCCTGTTCTTTGAAACCAGGCATTGACTTCTCTTCTTTAGCTATGAAAGCCCTAGATGGCATCTTCTTCCAGTATAAGGTTGTTTTGTCTACATTGAAAATCTGTTGTTTAGGGTAGCCACCTTCATTAAGGACCTCAGCTAGATCTTCTTGATAACTTGCTGCAGCTTCTAAATCAGCACTTTGCTGTTTCATCTTGCATGCACTTAACATTAATGGAGACAACTTATTTCCTTAAGCCTCATGAACCAGTCTCTGCTAGCTTCAAACTTTCCTTCTGCAGCTTCCTCACCTCTCTCAACCTTCATGGAATTGAAGAGATTTAGGGCCTTCCTCTGAAGAGATTTAGGGCCTTCCTCTGGATTAGTCTTTAGCTTAAGGGAATGTTGTGACTGGTTTGATTTTTTGATGCAGACTACTAAAACTTTTTCCATATCAACAATAAGGCTGCTTTGCTTTCTTGTGTTCACTGGAGTAGCATTGGTAGTTTCTTCCAAGAACTTTCCCTTTGCATTCACAAGTTGATTAACTGGCAGTGCAAGAGGCCTAGTTTTCAGTCTATCTGCTTTTAACGTGCCTTCCTCACCCAGCTGCATCATTTCTAGAGTTTGATTTAAAGTAAGAGACATGTAACTCTTCCTTTCACTTGAAAACCTAGAGGTCATTGAAGGGTTATTTACTGACCTAATTTCAGTATTGTTGTGTCTCAAGAATAGGGAGGCCCAAGGAGAGGGAGAGATGGAGAATGGCCCATCGGTGGAGCAGTCAGAACACACACATTTATTGATTAAATTTGCTGTCATATAGGTGTGGTTTGTGGCACCTCAAAACAATTACAATAGTAACGTCAAAGATCACTATTCGCAGATCACCATAACAAATAATAAAACATTTTGAAATATGCAAGAATTACCAAAATGTGATGCAGAGTCTCAAAGTGAGCAAATACTGTTGAAAAATGGTGCCAATAGACTTGCTTGATGGAGGCTTGCCACAAACCTTCAATTTGTAAAACATGCAATATCTGCAAAGGGCAATAAAGCGAAGCACAAGAAAACAAGGTATGCCTGTATACATGCTAATGGAAATGGTAGAGAAGGAAAAGGTAGCAATACCAAAGAAAAGAAAGAAAAAATAATGGCATAACTTTGTTGAGATGTCAGGTACAATGGGATCCAGAGCCAGGGAGTGGAAGTGGAGGGGAAGACAGGAAAGTGTTTGGTGAGAAGACAGACGTCCCCTCCTGTTCAATAAGTAATAAAGAAAAAATATGAGCATGTGCTGTGGGGATTGAGGGTAGGAAATTGAGGTAGTTTTGTCTTTTGGGCCTTTTAAGATTTTGTGATATATCTGAAACATTAGTAAGAGAAAAGTATCTACATGTTCATAGAAATGTACATCTTTAAAGGATGAAATTTACTTTAGGTATATTAAATCACAATAATCCTGCCTTTAAAACGAGAAAAAATGAGTTACATTGACCTACCTCCCCTTTTTTTTTTTTGCTTCATCATGTAACGATACAATGATAATAAAAGTTATTTAGTCTCGGGAAAAGAAGAATGCAAAAATTATAAAATTATTTGTACAAATTAAGAAAAAAGTATAATTTAGATGGTGAACAACTTGTTACTGTTTTTGATGATAATCAATGTATTTATATCACACTTCATGATTTCTAGTTCCTTAGAAATTGGGTAGACTGGCACATTTTTCTCTATTAAAATGATAAATGATCTTAAGTGATAGTAATGGATATGTTTGTCAAATAATAAAAGCAATAAATAAGCTAAGAGTAGTAGCTTCAGTACATACTTATTAAATGTAGGATATATTGTATTTTTATTACTAGTGATGTGGCTGTTTAAGAGAAGTAGTTGTCATGTATGATTCTTTTTACAGCTAGTTATAAATTATTTCCTTATCATGCTTTAAAGATGTCTAAAATATTATGGTTTCAGAATTAGGAAAGATCAAATGATTTTTTTTTACAATTCATATATTCCTAAATTATCTTTATGAATCATAGCTAACCAAAAACTTCAAAATTCTGGGCCCAATAAATATTACTGACAGAATAATCATCTTAATTTAGTAATAAAGGTACTATTTTTTTAAATTTATTTATTTTTTTGCGGTAAGCAGGCCTCTCACTGCTGTGGCCTCTCCCGTTGTGGAGCACAGGCTCCGGATGCGCTGGCTCAGCATCCATGGCTCACGGGCCCTGCTGCTCCGCGGCATGTGGGATCTTCCTGGACCTGGGCACGAACCCGTGTCCCCTGCATCAGCAGGTGGACTCTCAACCACTGCGCCACCAGGGAAGCCCTAAAGGTACATTTTTAGTACTATATAGCACACTAACTAATACATAACCTTTTTAAGAATATCAATCACAAATTTGCAGTATTTTTCCTGTTTGTGAAGAAGCTGCTTGTAACACTTTTTTTCCAGAGAAAGCCTTAGGCTGTGCTAAAGGATGAGGGCATGTTTCATATAGTGATAAATAACAACAAAAAATGAAACATCAAAAGTAGTGTGAACTACAACATACATGGAAATTTATTGAGATATTATTTCTAAGATTTAAAAAATCTTTAGAATTTATTCATTTTAAAAATTATTTTTAAGCAGTATCCCATATATAACAAACTCTTTTGTTAAGCCCTTTGTAATGTAGGAGTTTGAGAGGCTAATGTTCCTTTTCTAGAAGGATTATATCTATAGTGTCAGGAGCAGCATAATCTACTTTTCATACCATTCAAGTACCACAGGGGTATAAGCTTACATTGTAAAATTTTTACTGGAACATTTGACCACTTGATTGTTGTAAAAAGTTCAAACAAAAATGAATGTTTTTTGACATTCTATTACATTAAATATTACTTTCCTCTATGTCTGATATATTTTGCTGTATTTCCTACCAAGCATATATGAAGAACTCTGAATTTATTTTCTACCATAATTATTTATCCTATATTGTGTGTTTATTTGTTTCTGTGGTATGTTAGAGAAATAAGTCTTGACTACCTTCTGGCTTTCTAATTCTTTTTCTGGATTGTGCATTCTGTTATTCACACTACATGTAGATTTTTTGTTTTCATTTTTGTCTTTATTAGGACTTCCCTGGCAGTCCAGTGATTAAGACTTTGCCTTCCAATGCAGGGGGTGTGCGTTCAATCCCCTGTCAGGGAGCTAAGATACCACATGCCTCGTGGCCAAAAACAAACAAACCAAAAAACCATAAAACAGAAACAATGCTGTAACAAATTCAATAAAAGACTTTAAAAATGGTCCACATCAAAAAACATTTGGCTTTATCATCTGAAACCTCTACTTGCCTCTTTCCAAAATAAATGCTTATTCATCTATTTTTGCTTTTCTGTTTATAATACAATATAGATAATAATACTGTATGTACTTTTCAAAAATTCTTTTCTCTAAAAGATATTTTGAGTATTGCTCATGTCTTTAAGTATGATACTTTGTTTCTTTGATAGTTATGCTACCTCAGATATATGTTTTTCTTATTGTAATCCAGACCTTTGCTTGATCAGCACAGATATCTAGAGGGATATCACTCTAGTTAGTTTCCTTAGTTAAAAGAGGGATGTTTTCCTGAGTATGGAGACAATTCTGATAAGAAATAAAATGTCTTTGCTCCATGATTCTACATGAGAGTTGAGAGGACTCACATTTGAACAGGTTCTTCCATTGAATTCTCTCTCCCTTTTGTTTAAAGAGGGGGAGCTACTTTTTAATCCTACTCTCACATTCATTATATCAGAGTGGTTTCATTGTTCTTTAGTCAATTGTTTGGGAATGAAAATCCAAGGCTCATTCCATCGCCCAGCTCTCAACTCTCCCACATATATTTTGCTAATAATGAGGAATTATACTAAGAGTATTTTTTTTGATGGACTTATTCTTATTGGTGTTGGGTGGTAGATTTTATAGGTCTTTGGATTTGAACACCTTCTGATCCAATTTGCTGTAGAACTTAACAGAAATGAAGTACTGCTAAAAGCAAGAACAAATGGGTTCTGATTTTTAATTCTAGAACTATTGCAGATTTAATATTTTTATATTTGTTCTGCCATTTGAAATGGATTCTGATAGGGAGAGATAAATTCCTGTATATAATAAAATTCCTTGGGTAAAGCTCACTGGTTTCTTTAATAAAGCCTTTTTCTTTGCTCCTTCCAACATCTGTCAATAAAAATGTAATTACTATTTTTGTCAAGAGAAAAGGAAAATACTTGTTTTGTTTTTCAAGTGTCAGAAACAAAACCCTTACCTCACTAAAGAATAAGACAAAGATGTTCACTATGACTAGTACAGTTTTACTCAGCATTCGAGGTATTAACTAATGCAATTAGGTAAGAAAATTCAGTTCTAATCTAAATAATTAGAAAGGAAATAAAACTACATTCATCAACAGAGTATATGACTGAATATTAGGATAAAACCAATATCAACACAATAACTACCAGAAAGGTGACAATAAAAGTAAAACAGTAAATATGGGATATAATGAGAGAGAAGATTCAATTTGAGTTAACAACAAAAAACAGTTACAGAAAAGTGCCTCAGTACAAACCTAAACAGTAATGTGCAAAACTGGAACGCACAGAGTATATATTATTAAACAGAAAGAAATGTCTATGCTCTTGAATAGGAAGTTGTAACTTCATAAACTATCTATTTTCCATAACCTAATTTATAGATTTAATTAAATTCATATAAAATAAAATTTCCAACAATTGCTTTTCATGGAGCCAGCTAACTTGATTATGATGTTCATTTGGAAAACATGAGTAAGCAAAATAAATAGACAAAGAAAAAGTAGAAAAGCAATATTAGGGGTTGTTCTTCCAGCTATTTAAACGTATAGCTTCTATAATTAATTGTGTGTGGTATTAATGCACAAATATAAGAGCAACATATCAAAATTTAAAATACCAGGAATATACATAGAAGATAGTAAAATTTGCTAGCTGATAAACTTGGCATCACATTACAATGAAAGAAGGTTAACTTTTTAAATAAATTATTTAATAGATATTCAGATGAGTATAGAATTGAACCTGTATGGTATTGTATAAAGGATAAATTCCAGATGGATGAGTGATCTAAATAGTAAACAGTGAAATAATACAGATGTTAAAAATGGTTAAATTCCTTTGTAATCTTGGAATGCGTAATACCATTGTAAAATTCCAAAGCAATAGTAATAGTGATTGATAAATACAACTCATTTAAAAAGCAAACAAACAAACCAAATCAGACTTTACATGCATTAAAAATAAAAATCAAAAAGGAAATCACAAATAGGAAACAAAGGAAAAGTATTTGTAATTTATGTCACACACTTAGAATCTGTAATATCAATAAAGAAAATGAGATTATGTAAATTAAGTATATATTTAGAACTGAATATAGAATTTAAAAATATTAAACTCATATAAATATTAAATTTACTTACCTATCTGACTGGAAAAATCCAAGTTTGAGAATATACTGTAATGACAAGGCTATGGGAAAATAGGCATTTTTCCACAATAAAATGAAAAATGTTATATTCCTTTGATGATATCAACAATATATACATTTACCCTTTCACCTAGCAATTTCAATTCTAAGAATCTACTCATTCTGCTTTTTATAATGAGATATATATTTGTGCAACAGTTTCTTCATCTTTTCTTGAAAACTTCCTTTTATAAAATTAAGAATTCACTAAATACAATCTTGTAAGTGATTTAGTGCATAGGGAATTTCTGGACTCAACAACATGACCTCATTCTTCTTATGTTAGGGCATTTAATGCTTACTTTTGGAGTGTCTTTGGCAATTGAACACTGTATAACTTCTATCTTTGGACTAGTTATTCTATGGTACTTATACTCAGTATATGACTATTATATGGGTACTTCTACTCAATATATGAATACTACAGTGTAACAATGGAGACACAAGTCTAACGCAAGAAAAGCATTATCACAGTGTCCACCTAAATATTGGACCTCCAACTTAACCTAGGCTGCAAGAGATAAAATCAGCCTGTTAACCATTTTTGTCTGTACACACTGACCTCAAATATATAAATTTTATTTTCTCTTCTCAAACCTAAAATACATTAAAAATTTTAAGCTGTAAAAGATAATACTGATCTCTTCTCCAAGAATGACTTATACACAAATATGTTCATTTTGGCGTTATTTATGACATTAAAATTTTAAAACAACCCCAAATTAATGGAAGGGCTTGAATGAATAAGTTTTGTTATACCTGCCCAATTGAATACAAAGAATCCATAAAAATGAATGGGGAAAATTTTTATACATTGGTATGGAGTCATACCTTCATGCAAATATTCTTAAGAAGACAAGGAAAAGGTGCAAGAGAGTTTGTATGTGTATGTACACATATTAGCTGCATTTTATAAAAGAAATGAAGAAAAATATGCAAATATATATTTGAAAAAGGAAACACTGAAATAACCACAATTATAACACAAATTGTTTCTTTTAAAGAGTGAAAGGCATAGATTGGAGAGAATAGGAAGAGAAATATGGTGTTTGTTTTTCTAAATATTTATCATTTTATAGTTTTGCCTTTGGAATGGTATAATTTTACATATTTAAAAACCAAATTATGGTATCACACTTTCTGATTTCAAACTATACTATAAAGCTATAGTGATTATAACAGTATGATGCTGACATAAAAATAGACATAGACAAATAAACAGAACAGAGAACCCAGAATTAAACACCCATATATATAGTCAACTCATATATGACAAGAGAACCAAGAACACCCATTGTGGAATGGATAGTCTCTTCCTCAAATGGTGCTGGGAAAACTGGATAAACACATGCAGAAAAATGAAATTGGACCCCTGTATTACACCACTCACAAAAATTAACTTGAAATTTCAAAAACTTAAACATAACACCTGATACCACAAAACTCCTAGAAGAAAATAATTGATCTTGGCAATGAGTTTTTGGATATGACACCAAAAACACAAACAAAAGCAAAATTCAACAAATGGGACTATATAAAACCAAAAACTTCTGCACAGCAAAAGAAACAATAAAATAAAAAGGCAACATACAGAATGGAAGAAAATGTTTGTAAACTGTATATCCAATAAGGAATTAATATCCAAAATATAAAAAGAACTCATACACCTCTATAACAACAAAAAAAATTTTAATGCCCTGAAGAACTAAATAGACATTTTCCAAAGAAGACATCCAAATGACCAACAGGTACATGAAAGTATGCTCAGCATCACTAATCATCAGGGAAATGCAAATCAAAACCCAGTAAGATATCACCTCACACCTGTTAGAATGGTTATCATCAAAATGACAAAAGATAACAAATGTTGGCAAGGATATAGAGAAAAGGAAACCCTTCTGCACTGTTGGTGGGAATATAAAGTGGTTCAACCACTATGGAAAACAATATGGAGGTTTATCCAAAAATTAAATAGATCTACCATATGATCCAGCAATTCCACTCCTGGGTAAATACCCAAATAAAAACATGACATTGAAGAGATATATGCATTCCCATGTTATTGCAGCAGTATTCACAATAGCCAAGATACAGAAACTATCTATGTGTCCATCGATGGAAGAATGAATAAAGAAGATGTGGTGTGTGTGTGTGTGTGTGTGTGTGTGTGTGTGTGTGTGTGTGTGTGTGTATAATATTATTCAGCCATGAGAAATAAGAATATTCTGCCATGTGTGACATGGATAGACTTTGAGAATGTTATGCTAAGTGAAACAAGTCAAAGATAAATACCATATGATATCACTTATATGTGGAATCTAAAAAAGCCAAACTTGTAAAAACAGAGAGTGAAATGGTGGTTACCAGGGGATGGGGCTAAGAATGGAGGTGGGAGGGATAGGATAGATGTTGTTGAAAGGTACAAACTTGCAACCAGCAGTAGATAAGCCCTAGAGATCTAGTGCACAGTATAGTCAATATAGACAACAATACTGTATTATAATCATCAAACTTATCTTAATTATTCCAACTAAAGAAATAGTTATGTGATGTGAAAGAGCTACTAATTATCACTACAATGTCAGTCATATTACAATACATATTTAACATGTAGTACATCTTAAACAATGTATGTCAAATGTATTTCAATTAAAAAAATAAAAACCAAATTAATTACAAAAGCAATTTCCTCTAATTGAAAACTAACTAAAATAAATTAATCCAACCACATATCATATTGGGGACCTAAACACACATGCACAAAAGATAATTATTTCAAATGACTTTAGAATACAACATTTTAACTCTGTGTCTTTAGTGTAATATATACTAAAACCAAATAGAGCTTCTAAGAAATCCCAAATATTATTCAGCTGGCTAATACTGAATAGTAAACCAATAAGTATTATTGTACAGCTGTGTTTAAGTGCATGGAGCCCTGCCTTTCTATAACATAGATTTGGGAAATGGGAATAGATACTCTGTTACCAAGACAAGTTGAAGCACTGATTTTGAATAGGATATTAAAGACAATGTTCTGTAAAGCATTTGATAACTTTTAATTCTCTTCCAAGTTACATAGGTAATATGAGCAGACGGGGTCACTATTTCACTGTTTGCTTAACCTCTGCCTTCTTCCCACAATTTATCAGGATATATTCATGTCCCTCACCATGTGGTAAGATTTTATTTTGCATCAGTCTTTTACTGAACTTCTTAGGCATATGAGTATCTCTTCCACAATATGGGAAAAATTAAACCTGTCTGATTTGAACTAGCCAGGTTTGGCTCTAGATAGTGGAGCTGGAAGCAGGAATTTAGGATTCCAGATGATAAAAATTCATGGTTTTTATGTCACATGATTTTTGATTAAATGCCTTTTCCAACTCTTAAATCATTTTTCATTTGATATTATTTTCAGATCCTGAGGCATCCAGGTTACCCTTATTTGGGTAAATTGACCTGTCAAATTTTAACACAAATAACAAATAGGTGGATTACTCGAAATATCTTACAGACACAAATTAGAAGATAAAATGTATTTAATGTTTTCCCCTGTATCATTTATGGAAATAATTAGAAATGGAATAATCAATCAATAGAAATTAATGCCACTCAAAGCAGGGTACAAGAGACAGAAATGTATTTCCTTGGACACAGGAAAGCCAAAGTGAGATATAATTGGAAGGCATGCTTGGGCATTAAGTCTGCCTCCTTTCTTAAGGAGGTAGCCTTGACATTGTAGAGCTTGGTGAGGTCACAGGAAAATCTATTATTTGCGAATATTCAGTTAAATAAAAGAGTTCAGATTGTTATTTTAACACCATACTGAATGGTGGCCTGACTGTATTATAAAAAATAGTGTTTCAGGAAGCTTAGTCTTTTTGGATCAGATAGGACTTTACCTTCTTTCAACAGTCATTCATAACTTCTTTCCTTTGCAAATAAAGCTCAGAGAAATCAGACCAAGATGCTCTACAACTATTATTTTTCTTGTGAAATCACTTGTTTTTCCAGAAATTTCTGAAATCATTCCTAAATTGAGATTATGTATTAATTGTGTGTTCGGTCTCCTTCTGCCTATATTAGAGCCAATTATAAAGATGTTTTTATGTTAAACATTCTTTATTTCAAGATTTAGGAGCCAGAAAATGAAATTTCTTTAGCCAGGGATAGTTTCACATTGGTCAAATAGTCATAAAACGTTCAGTTCATGTTCTCCACACATCTTTCTATACTTAAAAAGTTCATTATTGATCACATATATTGTTAAATTCACTTAGTATAAATAATAAATATTTAAAAGATAAAGATTAAATTCATGGATAACAGTAAAGCACATTTTCTTCTATAAGATTCCCTTTCTTAACCCTGTAGAATTTAAAGTTTTCCATTTCTTTAAAGTGCTTAACAAACCAGAACCAACTCACAGCAACATATACTGATGAACAAAGGTAAAAGATCTCTGACATGCCCAAGAATATCCATGGAGAACTTTAAAATCATAAAAGCTTAGATTAGTTCAAACGGAAGCAAAGTGGACATATTCCAGGCTCACATTTTTTCTAGGAAAATAATTGTATCCATTTGAGTCTGGCAGAGATAGGTTTTTGGATGAAATTTGATGGCAGACATAGTATGAAGCTCAATTAAAAAAAATCATAGTAGAAACATCAAGTTAAAAACATACAGTTAAATTACTATGGAAGTGAAAAATACTGTAGTTTAATAGCACTGACAGGCAATGAAAAGCATACCTATTTTCACATTCAATGGCCAGATTACACCTTTAGATACGTTAATGACATCCAATAATGGATATGGGCTCACATTTTGTGCAAAATGTTAAAACTGACCTAATAATATCACTGAAATTAACTTGAAGGCTAGATAGTAATAAATGTCCACTCAATGAAGTGGAAATTGTGTTATATTGTAATAAATCAATAAATACTACTATATGGGATATAGTATTTTAAAAGCCTGGGAATTGTGTATTTTTCCACGGTGTGCAAAGGGACTTTCATTTTCTAACATAAAGAGAAAAGTAGGGGCTTCCCTGGTGGCGCAGTGGTTGAGAGTCCGCCTGCCGATGCAGGGGACACGGGTTTGTGCCCCGGTCCGGGAGGATCCCACATGCCGCGGAGCGGCTGGGCCCATGAGCCATGGCCACTGAGTCTGCACGTCCGGAGCCTCTGCTCCACAACGGGAGAGGCCACAGCAGTGAGAGGCCCGCATACCGCAAAAAAAAAAAAAAAAGAGAAAAGTATATCCAAATCTTCCAAGTCTCCGATTTAGGAGCTGGTCAAATTTAATCTCAGAAATATATATGTGTGTGTGTGTGTGTATACACACACACACAGTATTTAGCAGCCTCAAAAATGTATATTGTAGAAAATATTAGAATAAATATATTAAGACAAATGGGTTATCATTTTCTAAGTTTATTAAAGGTTGTCAAAGTTGGGATTCTTGATCTATGGAGTCCATTTATGTTTTTTGGGAAGTCCAATTGTTTTTGTTAGGAATGGGTATGTAGCTTTTTTATTTTTTCAATAAGAATTAGAGTCACTAAAACGAGTAATGGTAATATGAAAATCCAAAACAAGAACCAGTGGAATGGGACTTCCCTGGTGGCACAGTGGTTAAGAATCCACCTGCCAATGCAGGGGACATGGGTTTGAGCCCTGGTCTGGGAAGATCTCCCATGCCACGGAGCAACTAAGCCCATGTGCCACAACTACTGAGCCCCCATGCCACAATTACTGAAGCCCGCATGCCTAGAGCCCATGGTCTGCAACAAGAGAAGCCACCGCAATGAGAAGCCTGCGGACCACAACAAAGAGTAGCCTCCGCTCGCTGCAACTAGAGAAAGCCCACGCGCAACAACAAAGACCCAACGCAGCCAAAAATAAAGATTTGAAAAAAAAAAAAAGAACCAGTGGCGCATCATTTGGAAGATAGGAAAAACAAGAATGTTCAAGAAAATATACAAATATAATTAGAAACATAGTCCTAAATTTGAGAAGTGCAGATTACTTCAAAAATATTTTGTACCTATTCTTGTGAGAGTAATTGTACCATTTACGTTTAATTAGTACCATTTTAATTAGTATCATTTAAAACTTAAATTCAGATAGAGTTTTCAAGAGGGTAGTTATATGTTCATGCCCCTAAAGTCATATGACAAAGGGAGCTTCATGTGACCACTGAGGTACAGCCAGTCTGCTTAGAGACAGTTTGGGAGCCTCATATAAAGGTGATAGGTTTCTGCAGGTTTTTACTCTTTTTCTAAATACTTCTAAATGAATAGCACAATGCCAATTATTATCACATTAACTCATCAAATGCTAGTGGGTTTATCTTTCCTTTTTTAATGTGTCAATGTTGTTGATACCACTTTCCAGAGGAGATTGAGGAAAGATCAGTGATCGCAGCATAACTTTATGTAGGATGACTATGAGGGTCATGATTTAATACCATTTATCCTAAAGTAGAAAGTTTAAATATTTCCATTATGTCCTTTTTAGGAGTTTTCATAATCTTATGATGAACCATCATTTTAGTTTACAGATTTGTCAGAATTGGTTAAAGCTCTCTATTAACAGTGATCTTTCCCTCCTCCAACCCCTAAATAAACAAAAAACATATTTAAAAGCATTTCAAGGTAAGGCTTATTTTTCTTACAGATTAAATCACTTGACTAGGGTTTTACTGCTGAATATGTTCTATATTCTTCCTAATACCAAAACAAAAGTAAAACTGCAAATGATGAACATGGGTTTTTTAACCAATCAGAGCCTATGTCAAAACTCACTAAAATAATGAATCTTACTGCTGGAAGGAAGCTAAAACGACCTGCTTCACTAAATGTAAAGTGGCAGAAGCATTTACATGTTGAAAGCAGTCTTCTTTCTACGGAATCTCAAAACTCACAAAAGAAAATCAAGCCCTAGGGTAATAGAAACAGAACAGGACACTTTAAACACACACAAACACATGCATGCATACACACACATACATACACATACACACACACACACACACACACACACCATAAGAATAAAAAAAGAATTCTCAGGCACAATGTGAGGCAGAAAAAAAATTAAGCTAAAACAACACAACTGTTCTCATTAGTGAATTTATATAGAACCTCACTAAAAAATATTATATTTGAATCTTGTTAGAATGACACTTGGAAATGAAAAACTGGAACCATATTGCCATATCGGATACTGTGTTTAATTCTGGTGAATATAATAAAAGGTTTTTTTGTTTGTCTCTTAAAAAGTTTATATATTTGCTAAGTAAAATGCACAATGGTTAAAAGCCTGACCATCAAAAAACAAGTAGCTTGATCTGGAACCCAAGATTGCTTTGAAAGTAATTCTGACATATGTGTTCTGACATAATTTTATCTGATTAAACCTAATACTATTAATTTTAATATAAAAATAAAGGTAATAATTATTATATGCCCACCATGTACTTCTTATGATCTCTGACTTTAAGTCAAGCTTCAAAGTAAATATTAATAATGGGGGCTTACACATAAGCAGACAGGTTTGAATAGTTTAAGTAATTTGCCCAAAATAATAAAACTATGACACAGCAAAGCTAGGTTGTAAACTAAGGAATGTCTTCGTTCCAAATTTTGCAATCTCTTCTATTAAATCATAATAACAGGTTAAATTATTAATATTTGGTTTTCTGAGGTATAAGTATAAATTAGATAATCATTAGGTATAAAAGACTATTAATAAATGGCACTGTTTCAAAACTTTTTTACTTATCAGTGTCAGGAAAAGAAAATCACACGCTCTATTCAGTCAATATGGTTTGTACTCTAGGGGATTAGGGGCCATTTCTGTCTGGTTCAAAATTGTATCTGCAATGTAAAACACAGTGCTTAGTACCTAAGAGGTGCTGAGTATGTTTTTGAATAAATGAATGAATATTGGTGGGTTTTATTTAACACTAAAGTTAATTTTGCTATATTAGAAATTAATTCCTCTATGACCTGCCTTATATTATTGTGATATTTTAAGAACTTAGTAAACAAAGCAGAAAACAAATTGTTCAATAAGGAAACTAACTCTTTTATGTGGAGGGCGGCAGGGTTTTCGTTTGCTTTGAAAGTATTAAAACTCTATCTATATATATCTATATAGAGAGAGAGAATTTTTAAAATATATATATATTTTTTTTTACTGATTAATATAATCAAATTGTAAAATGTAAATTCAGGACATACAAAAGGAATAAACTAGTGATATCATTAGTCATGTTGGACATCTACATTTTCATAATATTTAACTGGAGGAAACTCGAGCATGATCAAATGTGCACCATGCCAGTAATATTGAACTACTATGATTCTTGGGCAAAACAGCCCATCTTACTATTTCCTAAGAAGAAAAATGTGCTATGTGATTGAAAAACTACTTTTCACATGAGCATTGACTCGTAAAATGCATAAAGTATTAGTCAACATTCCAAAATGTTAAGGTTAATGCTTACTATTTGTATTAGTTTGCAAGGGCTGCCATAATAACATACCACCGACTAGGTGGCTTAAAGAAGACTAATTTATTTTTTCACTATCCTGGAGGCCAGAAGTCCATGATCAATATATGGTCAGGTGTTATTTCTTCTGAGGTCTCTTTCCTTGGCTTGCAAATAGCCACCTTCTCTCTGTGTCTTCACCTGGTCTTCCCTTTGTGCACATGTGCCCCTGGTGTCTCTCTGTATGTTATAATCTCCTCTTTTTATAAAGACACAAGTCAGAATAGATTAGGGCCCACCAAACCAGCCTCATTTTTAACTTAACTACCTCTTTAAAGACCCTACCTCCATATATAGTCATTTTCTGAGGTACTGGAGGTTAGGACTTGAACATATGAATTTGGAGGAACACAGTTCAGCTTATAACACTAATACAAATATTACAATTAATTAAGTATAACTTGTTTAGGTAATCAAGATTGGTTCATCTAGGAGATGACAACTGAATCCAGGTAAAAAGAAAAAGTCAAAAGTAGGCAAGACATAAAGGAGTGAAGACAATAAAACCAAAAATTTTTTTAAAAAGCAGAAAATAAAACTTTTAATTCTAATCAATGTGTTATTTTCTAAGCAATTCTACAATTTTGCTTTCCTGTATTGCCTGTATCATGAAACAACATTTTCAACCATCATTATTATTCTCTTTTAGAGAAAATTATGTAAGAAAATTGTCTCTGACAGCATTCAAAAATGTTGTTTATATATATTTTTTTACTTCAATCATATTTTAATCTTAGATTTATTTTTAGAGCCCACAATTATACATTTTAGGCAAAATGTAATATAAGATATGATGATCCTAAGACTACTGAATACTGGATTGTTACCAGATAAGACAACACTCCTTCTCCTGAGATTCTCAACAGAGAAAAACATCAAACATGAACAAAAACAAAAAGCAAAAGCATTTGATTATTAATTGGCCTTACACTCCTACTTCTCAATTCAGTAGGCTCTGTTAATAGGGTGCAACTTAAAAGGGATACCTGAATTGTCTCCGTGTGGCCCTAAGTATAGAGCCAACTGAAGACTAAGAGTGTTAAGATAACAGAGTGGGTAAAAAAAATGGGGAGGGAGGGCTTCCCTGGTGGCACAGTGGTTAAGAATCCGCCTGCCAATGCAGGGGACACGGGTTCAAGCCCTGGTCCAGGAAGATCCCACATGCCACGGAGCAACTAAGCCCGTGCACCACAACTGCTAAGCCTGCGCCCTAGAGCCCGCGAGCCACAACTACTGAGCCCACATGCCACAACTACTGAAGCCTGTGCACCTACAGCCTGTGCTCCACAACAAGAGAAGCCACCGCAATGAGAAGCCCGTGCACCGCAACGAACAGTAGCCCCCTCTTGCCGCAAGTAGAGAAAGCCTGCGTGCAGCAATGAAGACCCAACGCAGCCAAAAATAAATAAATAAATATTTTTTAAAAAATGGGGAGAGAGGTTCATATCTCCTACTATAAAGCATGGAATCCTCCACTGCTGACATCCAGCATCATGAAAGTACAGAGCCAACTACTTTTACCCTCCACGATGGTGACTGTTAGAAAACAAGGGCCACGAATTTTATGGTATTTGACATCTCAATAAACACATTGAAAATCACTTTGGGAATAGAATAATTCTCAGTGGCATATTTGAAAGATGCCTAGAAAATAAATATGAAAGGAGTTTTGATATAATTATAATCAATATTAAGAAAACTAACACAGTACTGGACAAATAATTTCCCTGTCCACAAATATTATTATTCCATCCTCAACCTATTCTCACCATGCCTTTTCTTTCCTTTCTGTTCAGGAAATGCTTTGCACACATACATTTGATGTTGGATATTACTGTTAAGTTTGTCCCTTAAATTTTCAGACCTTTGTAAAAGTATTGACTTACTATTCTTGTTAGTTTTCCTTCAGGATGCTACATGTAACTTAAAAATCAATGGAATTATGGGTGTGTGTCTGTGTGTGTACAGAATGTCTTATTTTAATTACTATATGTGTCAACCTACTCACAGTTATTAGGGACACTTAGTCCACTATGATACATGTTTTTATTTCTTTACAAAATAGTTTTTTTCACGTTTAATCAAAATTGCCAATTATCTGCATTTGCCTAATGATCTCCTGGTATGTGATGCGTTACCAGGAGGACAATGTAGAAGGTTAAGAAGGATGAAAAGCTATGAAACATTCTGTGCTTTTTAGGATATCCTTCTTTTGGCCCTGAAACCTGAAATTATGGCTAATATAATAGCCACAGTAAGAAAAACTTTTAAACATTTTACTTGCCATTCAACGTAATATCATATATTAAGTTAAATATTATGCCCCAAATATTTTTCATTATTCAAAGAAAGAAGCTTGTAAAAATAAAAAGTAAAATATATAAATTAAAACAATAAACATATGCTTATCTCGTCAGCAAAGCACATTGCCAAAAATAACACATTTTGATAGTTCAGTATTTAACTATATAAACTCTTATGAAAAATGTTTCAACATATAAGGAGCATAACAGAAATATTCTTTGCTAAAACTTTTTCCTTTACTATCAGTGCCATTTTTATGTGACTCAGGAAGATTATATTCCATATATTTACAATTAAATTCTATTCAATAAGAGAAAAATAATACTTAATGCATTTCATACAGACTATTGTTGCTAGAGTTTCTCAAGACCTAGACCTATGGGGTCATAATCCATGGATTCTAAAGTAAAATTACATTTTTATATGCTATATCGCCATCTAGCTCACTGCCTAGGTATTTACTCATTTACACGTATTTGGAGGGGGTCGTACATGAGATTTTATATATCTCTGTGTGTTAAATGCATGACGTTATATATGCACAAAAACATATCGTGAGTATGCACCATGTATTTAAAAAATCAAGACATATACATATATTCAAATAGTACTTCATTTACTGCTGATGCTGTTAAATTTCTTTTTAAACAATTATCACTTATATCAGCAAAATACATTTCAATATTCGCAGAGAGAGAGAGCCCCTAATATATGAGTCCATTCCAACATTCATAATTCACTGGATTACACCAGTTTACAAATGGCATGACTGTGAAATTGGACTGGGTCTGCTTCACAAAATCTTGAATAAAAAAACCACGTAACTATGATGAACTAAAATTATTTCCTAAATAAAAGACTATAATCAAAGTATGTCAGTTACATATGGTTTTACTGATTTATTGAATACTAGTTAAAATAGTATTATACACTTAGCTGGCATTTTCCCAGTAGAACAAGTTTTTTAGAAAGTTGACTTGTGCTCATACTGAACACACACAATTAATAGGGATGCACATACATTACAGCAAAGAGCAACGGTCATCTCCATGAAGATTTGTGTTACACACTAAATTATTCTGCTCTTGTTGCAATAAACTAACAGGCCACCAGAAAATTCAGTGGCCTATCTAGCAAGCATTTATTCTTCTACTCATGGTCTGTTTAACAACTGGGTGACACTGCATCATATTTCAGTGAGCTCAACTTGGCTCTGGGATTTGAGTAGGGTTCAGATATATTCCACATGTGTTCACATTCTCCGTGGGCAAGCACTACCCAGGGATATGACTTTCATGGTCGACCCAGGAGTAAAAGAGTTCAAGCCAAACCACACAAGAACCAAAACCACTCACAGATCATTGAACAAACCAAGTCAAAGGCAAATCCATAATCTGTGCAGAAGAAAAGCATACTATACCCCAAGGGATATGGAATAGTGGGTGAAAGCAAAAAATATTATGAACTAATACATATACACAAAAATATGCTTTAAGGACTGATATAAATATAATTTTTCTGGTAAATTGAGTTATTTGTGTTAATAAACTTAGAACAATTTTAGATTTACAGAATTATTGTGAAAATAAAGAGTTCCCATATACCCCATGCCCAGTCCCCCATATTATTAAAATCTTATATTAGTATGATACATTTGTCACAATTAATATTGATATATTTTATTAACTGAAGTTCATGCTTTATTATGATTTCTTCATTTTTTTCTTAATGCCCCATTTCAGTTTCAGGATTTCATCCAGGATACCATCTTGCATCTAACAGTGCTGTTTCTTTAGACTCCTCTTGCCTATGACAGTTTCTCAGACATTCCTTGGTTTTGATGATCTTAACAGTTTTTATTACTGTTCACCATTTTGTAGAATGTCTCTCAATTGGGATTTGTCTGATTTTTGTCCCATGATTAGACTGGGGTTGTGTATTTTTTGGAGGAAGATCTCAGAAGTAAAATGCCATTCTTAGCACATTGCTTCATGAGTATATACTGTCAGTATGACACCATTTTTGATGCTAACCTTGTTCATGTAACTTGAGGTAGTGTTTATTAGGTTTCTCCACTGTCAAGTAACTTTCTTCCCTTTCCATACTGTACTCCTGAAAACAGTCACTACGCACAGCTCACACTTAAGGTGTGGGGAGTTAATCTGTACCTTCTGAAGGGTAGCATATCTACATAAATGGTTTTAAATTCTTCTGTGCAGGAAATTTGTCTATTATTCCTCATTTATTCAATCATTTCTTTATATCGACATGAATGCATGGATATTTTATACCTTATAATCTAAAAGTATTCTATTTTGTTTCTCAAATTGTGTCAGGTCTTTTGGCTGGCCCCTGTATCACTTTTGTATTTCTTCATCATTGTGTGTGTGTGTGTGTGTGTGTGTGTGTGTGTCACTTCCTTACTTTCTGGCACTACAAAATACTCTACAATCATCATACACATTTTCTGTCCCAGTCCTAGAAACAGCCATTTCTCCAAAGAGTACTGGTTGCATTTTGGAGAATGGTATTACAAAACAAGATCTGGCCATCAACTGTAGTTTTTGCTACTGGGTTTTGTTGACTTGAACTATTTTTGAGTATACAAACGTAAGTATCCATAGGAAGTTAGACATTTAAAGATAAAAATTACTTATTAATGCAATATCTTCTCTTCCAACAGATTACATGCTTCTAAGAGTCAAAGAAAACTAACTTGGGGTACTATACACTTAGGAGAAGCACAGGGATAGAAATTTTGGGATATATTTCTAGAAAATGTGCATCTTTGCATATATGTGTGTGTATATAGACACACATATGGATATATTTTATATATGTACATATATGTATATAAACATATACACATTAAAATAAAGATATACATATGTGTATATTACTATATAGGAGAGTGCAAAAGATAAAAGTTAAAATTGTTTCCAGATTCAACCCTGATCATTCCTTTATATAACAAAAATTTTTGGTCATTTTAACATGTAAATAACTTATAGAAAAGGGGATAAATATAGATTAATATATATATATATATCTGATTTCAATCTTTGTTGATAACTTCTCAGCAACCAATATAGACAATTTTGATAAAGATTATATGTGACCTTGAAAACCACATAAATTCAAGTTTCCAATTTCATCAGCTTTGCCCTGTATTTCAGCTAACTACTTTCTGGTTTCTCCTTCTGTCTTCCTTGGCCATCCTCTGATTCTCAGCCAAATCTATATACCTTAGATTGAAGATGATCAGTCAGATTTGTTTTTTCTGCGTATTTGTATGTGGCTATGACAAATACAGGATCATATATAAAGACATTATGTCTGAAGCCGGGCTTAGCCTCCGTTGGTGAGTCAATTTGGGTATAACAAGTGAAGTGGTCAAATGAAAACTACAATGAGGTATCACCTCACACTGGTCAGAATGGCCATCATCAAAAGTTCTACAAACAAAAAATAAATGCTGGAGAGGGTGTGGAGAAAAGGGAATCCTCCTATACTGTTGGTGGGAATGTAAATTGGTACAACCACTATGGAGAACAGTATGGAAGTTCCTTAAAAGACTAAAAATAGAACTAACGTGTGAGCCAGCAATCCCACTCTTGGGCATATATCTGGAGAAAAACATCATTCGAAAAGATACATGCACCCCAGTGTTCACTGCAGCACTATTTACAATAGTCAAGACATGGAAGCAACTTAAATGTCCACTGACAGAAGAATGGATAAAGAAGATGTGGTATATATATATACAATGGAATATTAGCCATAGAATAGAACAAAATTATGCCATTTGCAGCAACATGGATAGACCTAGAGATTATCATATTAAGTGAAGTCAGTCAGATAAAGACAAATATCATTTGATATCACTTATATGTGGAATCTTAAAAAAATGATAAAAATTAACTTATTTACAAAACAGAAACAGACTCACAGGCTTTGAAAACTTATGCTTACCAAAGGAGAAACATGGTGGGGTAGGGATAAATTAGGAGTTTGGGATTAACATATACACACTACTATATATAAAATAGATAACCAACAAGGACCTCCTGTATAGCACAGGGAACTCTACTCAATATTCTGTAATAACCTATATGGGAAAAGAATCTGAAAAAGAATGGATATATGTATTTGTATAACTGAATATGTATACACCTGAGACTAATGCAATATTGTAAATCAACTATACTCCAGTATAAAAAAATAATTTTAAAAAAGAGGGGTAGTGAGGGATAGTTGGGGCAAGTGTTTAGCAAGGGTCAGTGGGAAATGTTCAGCTCTTCAGCATCTATTATATTACATGGTAGTTATGTTTGGGGTAAGTGGAGAAAAATATGAGCTTATTTTAGGGACTTAGATGTTTATTCCTCAATAACATGGTCATTGCTTTATCAAATAACAAAAGCATAACCCCCAGGTTGTGGGCAGCATTGAATTCAAGAAACAAGAGTGTGAGCCATCACTAGGAATGACTTAGGCCAGTGAAAGTAGCACCAGTGAAATTTAATTTACCTACCAAGACTCAGACTATTTGGAAAAACAGTGTGTTAGAACACTATGTTTCATATATAATAAATAATATGTACCTAGAGATTGTAAATTAAGGAAAACATGATCTTTCCACAGATAATTCATGTCTAATCCCGCTTACATAGCATTTAAATATGTTCCACGCCTTTTATATGCATTACGTTCCCTACGTGTTACATTTGGTGTTATGCTATAAATTGTTAGCGAGAATTTTTCCTAAGTGCCTGGACAAATTAGAAAAAAAAACTACTGATTTTTGACTTGTCATTCAGATATTATTTAGTAAACCCTATATCTTAGTAAATAAATAGTTATTTACAAAGCAATCTGTGAGGGATACAAAAAAAATAAGATATGGTTCCTGTTCTGTGAATTTGAAGTCTAGAATTTCAATACCCAAGATACATTTTGGGGGGACTCTTAAAGCACAAACATCTAAAATCATAACATATCAAGAAGTGTGAAATCTTGCTGATATACAAAAATATGAGAAAACCTAGATATGATGTTGCTAACCTAAAACTCCTTAAAATCTAAAATCAAAACTTGGAAAGAAAGGAAAGATCAACACAAATAACAACTGTTTACCAATAATTCTTTACTACATTGCCTTTAACTTTACATTCTTTTTATAATATTAAGTATCTTCTCTTTCCTATATGTTGATTGGTTTCTGCTAGAGACAGAGGATTTTTTATGGTATGATATAAGAACTTGTCAACTTTATGGGAAAAGGAATTGAAACTTAATATCTTACATAGCACATGATGTGTCCAAGACAGCCTACATTGTTTTATTTAACAGACTTGCAATCAAGGAGTGGGGAGTGGCATCAATCAAACTGTTAGCCTTGCTCCTTGATACCAATGCAAATCTGTGTGGATACTCATCACTCTACTCTCAGGAAAGCCTAAGTGTTCCCACCTAGTGTCACTATACTTAGGGTCTCCATTTATTTAGTGTTTTGTAGCCAAGCTGTCCACAACATGAAACCTATAGTTGTCATACATTTGAAAGTACTTGTCACAAGATTAGTATTCAGAATTCAGTGGATTTGTACTTTCTTAATAGCACCAGGCAAACTGGAAAAAAAGACTGCAATTCTTTCTGGAGGTGTGCTCTGATGTGTTCTGTCTTCATAATTCTGTGGGTAATGAGGTACTACAGACTGCAGCCCTCTTCCGTACTCAAGTTGTAGAACTCCATCAACTACTATGGTATCTAGTTACTTCCTTCACCATAGTAATTGTGCCTCATTTATCTTTATTTTGCCAGCATCTGGCATGGAGTATGACAAGAAGTGTTTTTTCACAAATATTTATAGAATGCAATTGAATCAATAAACTTGAAAACAATGACCCAAATGCCCACAAAAGGAATTGCTTTAATTGGCCTGAGTTAACAGAAACAAGAAAAATCATAAAATCTTAAAACAACAGTAAGAGCACAAAAAGTATGGATACAGTATATATGAAACTCTCTTAGCCAACACTGACAGTTTTTAAATTTTCTTATTTACAGGAGACAATAGTCCAGATAAGAAAAAATTAGAATTTACATGTTTAATATTGGCAGATTTTACTTTTGTGTTTATTCTTGTGATACCCACAAGATACCCCCCAAATTCACTATACAGAGTAACTTGTTGAATAACTAAGGCACAGATCTGAATCATGATTATTCATCTACATGTTCCACTCAGTGAGTGGATAGAGCCAGCCATCTATCACCTGCATGTCACCCAAGCTTTGTTACCTGTATAAGCAGGATGAATGGTGACTTCAGTAAGATCTACTGGATTCCTGTTACCTGACTTCATCCTGTCACACACTGTATTTTATTGTCATTCTTATTTACCCACTACCTGAAGTTGGAGCAGTGAAACACTGTGTATATCACTTTAGCTTTTATTATTTTTAACATCTTTATTGGAGTATGATTGCTTTACAATGGTGTGTTAGTTTCTGCTGTATAACAAAGTGAATCAGCTATACATATACATATATCCGTATATCTTCTCTCTCTTGCACCTCCCTCCCACCCTCCCTATCCACCCCTCAGAGGCAAATATAGTTTTGGTCATTGTTGATAAGATGATAAGCATTGGTTTTATAGAATCATAAAAGTCATTTTTTTGGATCGATTTCATTTTGTGGTGAAAATAAATACGTTAGTATTGTTTGGGAAACGGGCTTCTCAGGAATCTTAAAACTTGTCTATAAATGTGAATGTATAAATAAATTAATTTTGAATTAAATTTAAAGTTTCTTCTTTAAAATGTTTCTGAAAATTCTTCCAAAAAATAGCCATGAAATATGAATGTCTCCATTTTTAAAAAGCAACAAAATAAAAAGAAAAAAACTCCAAAGTTAAACTTTAAAACTTATAAATTTTATTGAACATATTTTTGGAATAGTGCTTTAAACTCAGTAGATGACAGGTTGCTTATTTTATTTCAAAGGGAGTGAAACTAGTTTGGTTGGCTTTCAGAGCTTTTCAAATCCAGCACAAGAATTTGAAAACCTTTGTGTGTGTGTCTGCACATGTATATGTGACAGAAAGGGAAAAGGAGGCATTCTATCACAAAGAAAAATAAAATCATTAGGAAGGCACAGATTCACACAATTTAAAATGACATAATCAGTTTACTGAGAGATTACAATTTAACATGCAATTGTAATGTGCTCACAAGTTTTCTGGGACCAAGCTTAGCTAGCCCTTTTTAAAAATCCTTAGCCTGTTCTTACTAGTGTTATACAAAATACTTAAAGGCTTTTGATTCATTTTCCTGATTAGTAAGTTAACTTTTCTTAAACGAAGCAGTAAATCCTACAATGTATATAAGCAAAAATAAAATTTCCCATGGATCTAAGAATTTGAAAAGTAAACAGCTTTATAATACATTGGTTTTGGAAATAATGCTGTAAAAGTTAAAATTGAATGGTCTTTGCTTCAGTTGAGGCTTCACCTGATCTCTAAAATATGGCATATATCAAATTTTGGACATGGCTTAAGTATTGAAAGAATAGACTGAAGATGTATTTTAATAGAGTAGTATCTGAAAGAAGATGCAAAATGTATAAGATCGATAAGTGAGTTAGGGCAAATAATGCGAGGAACATGTTGGAAAGAGTAAAAGATCATGAGAGTAAAGGCCTACATTGTTCAAGCTTAAAGTCGTTTGCAACATTTCCTTGCCTTCAACTCACTTCAAGAATCATAAACTTGAAAGTGTCCTAATGGCTTCTGATTTTTGTGGAGTTCAAGAACAATAACCAAAAAAAAAAGTAGTGTATGATAAACCCCCTCAGAGTTTATCACAACTGAACCAGCAAAAGATTCAAACAGCTCCAGTCAGCAGCCCCTGGAGGTGCTGGAAGAGGAGTTAATGTTATGAACAGGATCATTGCCTTGTGGTTGCACTTGAAGTATAGCTTCTGCCTTTCATTTGGGTTAAGCAAGTGACCCTAAGTTCTGAAAAAAAAAAAAAACTACAGTTAGAATTAGAGACAGAGACAAAGAAGAAATATATACCAAGGCAGAGGAGAAAGAATGAGAAAATGAGAACGAATAAGGGGTATAAAGCTGCACTGTCCTATATGGTAACCATTAGCCATGTGAAGTTATTCAAATTTCAATTAATTAAAATTAAATAAAATTTAAAATTCACTTCCTCAGACTTGCTAGCCTCATTTCAAGTGCTCAGTATTTACATATGGCTACTTATTACCATATTGAACAGTGCAGATGGAGGGCATTTCCATTTTCTCAGAAAGTTATGGTTCAAAGGGCTAATATGGACAAAGAGGGAGAAATAAAAAGACAGCAGGGACATAATTAGAGGCTAAAATTGAGTGATAATAGAGAGAGAATGGGTTACAGTTAGAGGCAGACGTGGGAGAGAGAATACAAAAAGATGATACAAAGAATTCCTTTTATAACTTAAAAAAAAATTAAGACAGGGTAGAATATAGGAATAATAGGTGCAGAAAAAGTATAGAAGCCCACAATCACCTGAGTGGTTTATGATTTTTAAAAAATCCATAACTATCAACTCAGCATACATGATATTCAGACTTTAAGAAACTAACCACCAAAAAGACCAAAATAGGGTCACTGAATTTATAGTCTAAGCACCAAGATCATTTAAGGGTTTTTGTTTGACTTTTTAAAGCACATACAATTAAAATTTCAGATTTGCTCATCCTTCCTCTCTTCATTTGTATATGAAATAGAATAGCTGCCTTACTAGGTCAGGAAGTAAGTGGGTACATGTAAAGAAAAAAACAATAGATTATGAAAAAATCATAGCAAAGATAAACATTTTAAAATGTATATGTAAATTTTTACAATTTGAAGTCCTAATACTCAATTTTTTCTTTATTCTGAAAAATTGAATATGAATTTTATACAGAATATAGGTTATTAATTTTTAAATGAAAAATTTTTCAAAGATTAAGAAATTTAATGCAGAAATGAATGATAATGACCTGAATTTTATATAGGATAAATGCACAATTTGGAAGAAAAATTCCATTAAAATCCAACTAGAGAATTTATCAAATAGGAGAGTTTGAGCAAAGAACTTAAAAGGAATATCTTCATTTTTCAGAAAATATTTAGATTTAATAACAATTTTTTAAAATTTACATTTATATATACATTTTCATATTTAGAAACATTAAATAGAAAAAATATAGAAACAGGCTTTTAAATTGCATGTGGTCAATATTTAGTGATAATATTGACTGATAATCCAAATGGAAAAATTTACCTATATGTTCTCTTTTTATCTTGTGTTTTGAGAGAGTAGTTTACATTTACTCTACTGAAATAATCTATAAAATAATCTTACTGAAATAATCTACTGAAATTTTCTAATTTTAAAGTCTCTGGAGAGAGGATAACAAGAAAGAAAAACAGGATGATAATTGTCAGGTCCTTTACTTGGCAATAATAAACCATCCTTCTATGCATATAATTAGATCAGTTTTTGTGAATGCCATATCTTACACTTTCCTCCACTGTTTTGTATTTTCCACTACACAGGCCATTCACAGTCTCTACACTTTTTTGTCCAAAGAGATTTGATGCTTTTATATTCATCATTATGGAATTTCTACAAAGAAGACATATAGATGGCCAAAAAGTACATGAAAAGATGATCAACATCACTAATTATCAGAGAAACGTAAAATCAACAGCCATCACCAAAAAGTCTACAAACAATAAATGCTGGAGAGGGTGTGGAGAAAAGGGAATCCTCCTACATTGTTGGTGGGAACGTAAGTTGGTACAACTACTATGGAGAACAGTATGGAAGTTCCTTTAAAAACTAAAAATAGAACTAATGTGTGAGCCAGCAATCCCACTCTTGGGCATATATCTGGAGAAAACCATAACTCGAAAAGATACATGCACCTCAGTGTTCGTTGCAGCACTATTTACACTAGTCAAGACAGGGAAGCAACTTAAATGTCCATTGACAGAGGAATGGATAAAGAAGGTGTGGTACATGTATGCAATGGAATATTGCTCAGCTATAAAAAGGAACAAAATAATGCCATTTGCAGCAACATGGATGGACCTAGAGATTATCATACTAAGTGAAGTATGTCAGACAAAGACGAATATCATGTGATATCACTTATATAAGGAATCTAATTTTTAAAAAATGACACAAAATAACTTATTTACAAAGCAGAAACAGACTTACAGATATTGAAAACAGACTTATGTTTACCAAAGGGGAAAAATGGCGGGGGGGGGGATAAATCAGGAGCTTGGGATTATCATACACACACTACTAAATATAAAATAGATAACTAACAAGGACCTCCTGTATAGCACAAGGAGCTCTACTCAATATTTTGTGATAACCTATATGAGAAAAGAATTTGAAAAAGAATGAACATACGTATAACTGAATCACTCTGCTGTATACCTGAAACCAACACAACACTGTAAATTAACTATACTCC
The DNA here is from genome assembly GCF_937001465.1 of Orcinus orca. NCBI lineage: Eukaryota > Metazoa > Chordata > Mammalia > Artiodactyla > Delphinidae > Orcinus > Orcinus orca. The sequence goes on from NC_064569.1 coordinate 28,801,166, forward strand.
AATAAAATTTTTTAAAATTACTACTAAAAAAAAATGAAGTCTCTGGGGAACTTCTAATTCTAAATCTGAAAAGGTTTTCAATCCTTATATAAATCGACTGACCTTTTTGCAAAATTTTTTGCTCCTCAGTTCTTATGCATTTGGAAACTTTATACCCATCATGTAGTTTTCTTGTTTGTTTGTTGTTTGTTTTTTGTTTTGCAGTACACAGACCTCTCACTGTTGTGGCCTCTCCCATTGCGGAGCACAGGCTCCGGACACGCAGGCTCAGCGGCCATGGCTCACGGGCGCAGCCACTCCGCAGCATGTGGGATCTTCCCGGACCAGGGCACAAACCTGTGTCCCCAGCATCGGTAGGCGGACTCTCAACCACTGTGCCACCAGGGAAGCCCCATCATGTAGTTTTGAGACAGCTCTGGCTGCCTCCTCTCACTCTTCAAGAGTTCCTCTCCATGCTCCTTAAAGGCTAGGGTTCCCTAGCATTCCCTTCGCTAGCCACTAACTGGCTGTTTCACTCTACTTGCCCTCCTCCCCTGATGCTATTATTCACTCTAGATGTTGATTACATCTCCAAGTATACTTCATGCTTAGAATAATTCTCTAGATTCTGACATGTATCTCAACTGCTTTCTAGATTTCTCTATTTACATCAGCGATTTTAGTGGTCACCACATTTTCATCCTACGTACCTGCTTTTCTTGTTCTTTCCTACCAATCCCAATTCGTCTCCTTCCTTTCCCTCTAGTTCTCTAACTGGGATCAATGCCCCTTCTTTGTGTGCCCATACACATGGAATGGCATACTTTGGGACTGCAGATAATTCCACTTCTGACATTCAACATATTGTATTGTGTCATCATCTTAAACGCCTATGATACCCAGGGAGCACCATGAAGTAGAGAATGTTTTATTATATATATATATATTTTTTTAATTTCCAACCATTATGCAGTTCTTGGCATGAAAAGTTATCCAAAAAGATTTCATGAATGAATGAATGAAATCAGGATATGAAAATAAAACTAGATTTAATAAATACTTAACTACATGTTAGGCAATACTTCACACATTTAGTTGTTTAATATTATGACTCATTTTCCATAACCTTTTGAGGCAAGTATTATTATCTCTACATTAGTGGTGGTAGTAGGGAATAAGCCATTACAATATTAAGTAAAAGGCCTAAAATTATATGGTTGAGAAATGGCAAGTCTTTCAACACACCAACGGGAATCAACTAGATAACTTTAAAAAGAAAGAAAACACAAGGTATCACAGAAAGTACACAAACTCTAAGTAAATTCAGACACATAATTTGGCTCGTAGTTTGTAGCACCCTATTGCTATAGAACGTAAAATGACAAAGCATAGAAAAATTAAAGCATTTTTTAAAATGTATTTTTATAAATAAATTAGCAAACGTTCATATATATACAAGTGATATTAAAGGTAGTAAAAACTGAACTTATCTATTCAGAGATGATATAATAAATTATTTCCTTTGGTAAGTACATATATTTTTAAAATAATAGATGATTTTTGTGATGAGTTGAATCACACAAATATACTGAGGTTTTTAGGAGACAACTCTATAATATTTCAATGAATCACTTAGCTCCCTTCTCAGAGGTAAATTCAGTTCTGACAAAAACTATAAGATCGACCAGGATGATTTCTGATTCCTGCACTTCAAATAGGTTTGATCATGCAGAAGAAGATTTTTTTAAACTAAATTTATGATTGACTTGAAATAGTCAAAGACTAGGTGTTTATACAGAGTGGAAACAAAATACAGAAAGAAAAAGTAGATAAGGACAGCAGAGTAGCCCTATTTAATGTGGGATAAAAAAAAAGTGGTAAGTAAAAGCACAGATGACTCTACTTAACAAAGTCTAATTAAACTGCATGGAGAAAGACTTATGTTGCACCATCTTGACAAGCTTGGTTCACAGGTTTAGACTTTTAAAAAAATTAAATGAACTGACATTTGCATCATTTTGAAACTAGTAAATATTGTCTATTTCAGCCTCAGATGCCAGGAAACAACTAATTTGAAATAGGATTTAGTCTTTCAGGATCATATGAAGCTGTTTAAGACCTTTGGAACAATTATAATCTCCATGGCAACAAAATATTTTGCTAGTTTTTTGTTTAATACTGCTTTGACTGTATCTAGATCATGCCCAGTACATAGCAGATGTTCAATAAAATTTGATAATGTGTTCATCCTATCATTTATTATTCAACCATAGTTTATTGAGTAAGAATTCTTACCTAAGGATGTGCTTGGGTTGCAAAGTATAAATAAGGTCAAGGAGCTTAGTGTGATGAAGCCAAAAAACAGGAAATACAACACATCTTGTTGCAACCTAGAGGAAACTGCTGAGTTTTATAGGAGTATCAAGGAATTCCTTTTCAATCTGCTTATAAGACAAGTTGGGGAGAAGCAGATTTGGGAGCTGGACATGGAAATGTGGATGAGTGTGAAGGTAGAGGAGCAGGGGTCAGACAGCCTAGGTTTTGATCCTAACCTTGTCCTTACTAGCTGGATGACCTTGGGCAAATTATTTGCTTTCCTCCCAATGATTCCTCATCTCTAGAGGATGGATACCAATCAATAATACCTTTCTAATTTATTTTGCTCTTTTATTTTAGAATTAAATGATCTAATGTATGTAAAAGACATAGAAATATTCTGACACATAGTAAGCACTCAGTAAAACATTGCCGTTGCTACTTTTCCATAACATTATTCTCATGATAGAAACCAGTAATATATTATATTGGCAGCATGTTTTATATATTGTTTGCTGATGATGCACATTATATTAGGGTTAAGTACTGAGATGATGGACTATTTCTCTTTGATTAAATAAGATCATACTCTGGAAGGAAGGAATCCTGGGGGAAATAATCGAAACATAAGAATACACAAAAAGTCTCCCATATATTCAAACTGTAGCCTACTAAAAGCAAATTAAATGACAATATCAATAGATGCAATTAGAAGTATAGACTTTAAAAACTGGATCTATATTTTATCCAAATATGTTTCAAAAAAAGCAGTTGGTCTCATTTTATTCTTAAGACAGAGAGGCAGGAGTAGATGTTTCAGAAAAGCCCAAATGAACTTTTTGGCCAACCCAATAGAAATGACAACAACCTCTGCAATCCCGTTTTCTTTCTTTCACCAGGGCAAGCTATTAAAATCTCACTAGTCTCTAGTTTCTTTATGTTTAAAATGTGGCTAGTAACACTTAGTTTATCTCAGAGCATTGAGTAAGAATCAAATGAGATAAAAGACATATTTTAAATACACTTGAAAAATGATAAATTAAGGCACACAAAGGCACAGATATAATGAAAAGTGTTAAACATTTTTTCAACATTTCATAGATAAATACATTTTATAGGCAATAAATAAATGATACAATTGACTAATTAATCTATACAGAAATTTTTCTGCTTGGAAAAAAAAAGCTTTTCTACTGCCTTCAAGCTGGTTACAAACCCAAATAGCCACACCTCTCTTGCAATTGCTGCTGTATGGCAGCCACACTTTTCTTCAAAAATGGATTTTGTACCTATCCTTTATTAGTAGATCTTTTATTTTATGTCCCTGTGTGGTGACACTTTAAGAAACAAGACAGGATGTGAGTGAGAGGGGCCAATAATGTAACATTGCATTCTGGGAGGTTGATCCACCTGAGAAATACTGAATGTAGAGATAAATGCAGTCAAAACTTTAGTATCGTAAGAATGATGACGATTTTAGATTGTCAAGTAGATCAGCTGGTAGTTATGGAGAGTGCAATTAAATAAGTGTGGGCAATACTAGTGTCACATTTCAACAGAATCCAATAAATGGACACTAATGGACTTAAGAAAACAAACTTGAAATTTTGAGACCCATCTCTCATCTTGGATATGAGTAAATCAGAAGGTACTAAACCAGACATATTTTGAAGAAAATTTTCAGAAAGCTATGAGAGTTTTGCTTTTATTTTGCTATTGTGCTTCCCTTCCCCTTGTTTATTATCAACTATTTAAAATGCACTTTAATTAAACAAAAAACCAAAAAAATAAGATTGGTTTCAACCTGCTTCACTTTTCATTAACTTTCCCTGGAACAAAATACTGGCAGCCTGGACATTGCTCCTCAACATTTCACTTCCCTGAAAACGAAATGGTCCCTTTCAATTCACATAATCTCATCACTTTTTAAAGTTGGGATAGTTAAAAATATAAAGTGGTAGAATAATTGTTTCTATTCCCTTTATACAGCTATCTTCTTTGTATATTAGTTCTCTGTTAATTTATCTTTGTCTGCTTTAAATTCATTTTATCAACCCATTCATCTACTTGGCACATTAATTTAAAAATTTCAAACTTGTCTACCCTGACATTCAATTCCTTGTCAAGTACACTTTTTTCCCCTTAATCCCCATATCTGACTGGGATCATTTTTCCTTCACTCTACAGAATTGTGTTGTAGTATAGGAATGCTGATGAAACATTACTTTTATTTTTGTTTTTTTAAAGTATTATAAAATATCTTAATTTTTAAAGATTACTACTTGTAGAATTTTATATTTATTGCACTGCTTTAATGATATAATTCCACTGTCTTCTGGATTCCACTGATTTTGCTGAGAAGTCAGATGTCAGTTTTACTGGTTCTTAATTTAAAATACTGTCTTTAAAAAATTGTTTTCTTGAATATTTTCCCTGTTTTTCCCAAATATTTTACTATGATATTTATAGATGTCATTTTATTTTCATTTATACTACTTGGTGTTCACAATGCTTTATGAATCTGTGTTTTGGTATCTTTCTTCAGTTTTAGAAAATTCATGGTGAATATATCTTCAGATATTACTTTACTCCATTTTCTTCTCTCCTTTTCCCCTATAAATCAAATTGTATGCAGGCTAAACTTTTTCACCACTTTGCACTTGTCTATAATGCTCCTTTCTGTGCTGCCTTATTCTTTCCTCTCTGTGTTTCATTTTGAATATTTTCCACTAGATAGCCTTAACTTCAGACTGGATTTGAAATAGGAAGGCCAGAAAACTTGAAGACAGGTTGAAAATAACTAGTCAAAGTGGAACAGAAAGAGAAAAAAGAGTGAGAAACAAAGAAGAATAGAGCATGGCTGATATGTGTTACATTAGCAAATGAAAAACTTGTATCTAGTATCTAACTAGTATCCAAGAAGGAGAGGAAAGATAGGATATATCAGAAGAACTTTTTGAAGAAATAAAGAGTTGGGGATTTCCAGATTGATGAAAGATATTATTGTATATGTGCAAGAAATTCAGCAAAACTCCAAGCAAATAATATACAAATAAAACCACACCCAGCATGTTATAAATTAATTATTTAAAACCAAAAAAAGGATAAATCTTAAGGGACAAGGCTAAAAATACTCATTACATATAGTAGAACAACAAAACGAGTGACTAATGATGTCAACATCCCATCAGGGAAAACATAAATAAATAAAAAATAAAACATAAATAAATAGAAAATAAATACTAATTTTTAGCTACACTTTTATATTCAGTAAAAATATTGCTTAAATTTTAATGGATTTTAAAGGACATTTCCAGACAAAGCCTGAAAGTATTTGCATCTAGTAAATGTACTATAATAAATGGTTAAACTAAATTCTTCAAGTGGAATGGAAAACTAACAGATAAAAAGCCAGATTTATATATGTGATGAAGACCCAGAAAAAGAATATCTCTAGGGAAATAACAGAACATCATTGTTTTAGTATTTGTATTTTTATATTTAGATTTTTTAAATTGTTAAAAACCTAGTGACTCTTTAGAGTAAAATATGTTAGAGGGCTTATAATACAGAAGGAAGTAAAATATAAGATGTCCACAAATATTTGAAGGGAAGTAAATATATTTTACTGTGATATGATTTGATGTTTTGTAAAATGATTATGAAATATCATATTATTATGTATTAATATCTCTAGCATAGCAAACTCAAAAATATATAGATAATAAGTCAATAAAGGGTACACTCACCACAAATAGGCAGAGGACAAAAACCAAAGAAATAAAAACAAAAACACTAATTTGAAGAGATACATGTACCCCAATGTTCATAGCAGCATTATTTACAATTGCCAAGATATGGTAGCAGCCTAAGTGTCCATCAACAGATGAATGGATAAAGATATGGTATATATATATACACACAATGGAATACTGCTGAGCCATAAAAATGATCAGAATTTTGTCATTTGGAGCAACATGGATGGACTTGGAGAGCATTATGCTAAGTAAAACAAGTGAGACAGAGAGACAAATATGGTATGAGATGACTTATATGTGGAATCTAAAAGATACAACAAACTGGTGAATATTAAAAAAATAAGCAGACTCACAGATAAAGAGAATAAACTAGTGGCTACCAGTGGGAGAGGTGAAGGGTAATGTAGGGATAGGGGAGTGGGAGGTACAAACTATTGGGTGTAAGATAGTATCAAAGAGGTATTTTACAACATGGGGAATATAGCCAATATTTTGTAATAACTGTAAATGGAAAGTAACTTTTAAAAATTGTATAAAAAATTAAATTTTTTTTGAAAAAAAGGTATTGCCAGGAAAATAAGAGACAAGATTGTTAATGAAGAAGAATAAAATATTTAACCAGGAAACTTGTATAAAATTGTTCAAGAGGATGAACAAAAAAAAAATCAAAAACAAAAACAAATGGGATAAATTAAAACCAAATACCAAGACAGGAGTCTTAACCCAGATAAATCCATTATTAATTTTATATGTTTGAATTAAGATTCTTCATGAAAAGGCAAAGATTGTCATACCAGATGATGAAGTAAGACCACATTATATGTTGCTTATAAGAAACACATTAAAAAAAAAAGACATAGTGGCTGAAACTAAAATGTTGAAAATTACATACTATGAAAACACTAAGCTAAAGTAGGCTTTAGTGGCTATAATAATACCTGACAAGGTAGATTTCAAGTCAAATGTATTACCAGAGTTAAAAAGGGTATTTTATAATTAAAGCGGGGATCAATTATTCAAGAAGATCTAACAATCCTAAGTGTTTACCCACTAACAGAGCTATAAGATACTTGAAGAAAAATTGACAAAGCTAAAAATAGTAGACAAATCCATAATAAATGTTAAATATTTCAATAATACTCTCTTAGTAATTGATAGAGAAAGTGTAAAAAAATGAGTAAAGATACAGATATTTGATCAGTACTATCAACCAACTTAAGTTCTGTGGATCTAATTGACCTAACTGACATCTAAAGGACAAATACAACTTACCACTGAAGCTTAAATATTCCTCTCAAGTATACATAGTAATTAACTAAGGTAATTAATAAGATGGACCATAAAAACAACTCTAAATTAGTATAATTTAAGCAGAGTCTACTTTCTGACCCATGTTTATTCCAAGTACTCTTTATTCTTTTGTGTAGATCCCTATTTCCATTTGGTTGTTACTTTCTTTTTGTCTGAAGAACAACATTTAACACTTTTTAGTATGGATCTCCTGGAGATAATTACCTCATATTTCATGTTATAAAATATTTATTTTGTTTCCATTTTAAATGATATTTAACTAGGTGTAGAATTCTACACTGGGGAGCATAGAGAAAAATGGAGCAGTAGTGGAAAAATGGAGCATAGAGAAAAATGGACCCTCAAACCTAAACGCAGGGAGAGAAGAAAAGGAGGGATAGAAAGAGCTTCAGCCTGTAATGCAGCTCTAACAAAGTATTGGCCAGGATGATCAGAGCCTCAGGATAAAGATGTCCCATTTAAGGAATCACATATTAGGCAGGAATATGTATCATAGCTCAAGTACCTGAACCATGTTCAGTCATTGGCTGGGAGTAGTCTGGGAAGAGTGTGGTTTGATAAAATGTTCTGGAAGATCCTTAAGTTTTGGCAATTGGAGGCTCTCAAGTAACTTTACTCTTTCCAACACAGATTCTCTCTTGAAGAGAGTTCTGAGTGGAGCACTCCCCTGGCTGCCAGAGACATCTTTATCCTGATATAGAGCATATTTGATAAGGCTACAACAAATATCTTCCTTACGATGGAAGATCGAATACTTTCCCCTTGAGCTCAGGAACAAGACTGTCTGCTTTCTATTCAGCATTGTATCAGAAGTGTATATATATATATATACACACACACACATATATACTTATGCTATATGTATTATATATTAATATAAAGGTATATTACATCTGACTTTTGAAGGATGCAGTATTCTCTCATATCTTTAAGGATAATAGTAGTATTTCTTCCCCATAAATAAATTGATTCTCTCAAGTTGCTTTGGTTTGTTTTCATATTATTTTGTTTCCTGGTGATCTTGATCAATCATCTTATGTATAAGATAGGGATACTAAAAAGCAAGGTCAACTAACAGGTGTGTGGGAATACTTGGCCTCTCTATCCTTACTGTAGATTGATCTTGCTGGCACTTATTGTAGAAATCACTGGTGATAATATTTTTTATTTATTTATTTTTTCATTTGCTTGGACTTCCCATATATTGTAGAGAAGATAATGTCCGTCTCCTGCCTTAAGTGTGAACACCTTTCTCCCAGTTAGAATACCAAATAGCAGAAAAAGCCCTTGGGTGTTCCTTAATCCTCATGTGATCGTCTCCCAAGCTTCAACTTTTCCTCCAAGAAAGATAATTTATATTCTACACTCTAGAGTATAATTCTGAGTCTTCTCTTAAGTAGGGAAGTCACAATCTCCTGCCTGCTTGGAATGGGGGGAGGATACTTGGGTATAATTTCTTCTCAATTAGACTTTCAACCAGTCCACCTGCTGTAAAGGTCACCTTCCTTTACCTTTCAGAGTTTACTGCCACCAATTAGTATGGCTTCTGGAAGCTCTATGGGGATAAGTTTACTTCATTCTTAAATTTCCCCACTGCTAAATTAAGGTTCTGTCTTCCCAAGCTTACTGCATGTAAGCAGAAGGCACTGCTATCTCTTTAATCCTTTTAGACATTTAGGCTATATGTATGTATACATGTGTGTGCAGTTTTTCTGTCATCCCATGATCTCATGCTCTTGGGTTTTACTTTGAGGTTTTAAATCCAATAGCTTGAGTTCTCCTGGTGCTTGTGACTGATGACTTTCACTTACTATGAACTTTGTAATTTCTGATTTTGAGCTTGTGAGCTCATCTTAATCTGGCCTCTCTTGATTTTCCCCTTTATAAATCCTACATGGACCAATGTGTCCCTCCAGAGAAATTTTGCATTTGATTTCTAGACTCCCTAGGATTTTCATGACACCAGGATCATTTTTTAATTGCTACTTTCTCAGCTTAGGATATCCCCATATTATGAGCATAGTGTAAATTCACGTTCAAACACATCAAAGTTGCAGGGCTACTCTTTTGATTTCTTGTGAGAATTGTTGCCCCACACAGAGTTATGACAAAGGCAAGCTTAATTTTCTCTGGTGGCAGATTTAGTTAGTTCCCTTACCACTAATACTAAAGGCCTTTGACAGAATCTACTCTATAGGAATTTTGTAGGCCTGAAAGCACAGTACTCAAACCATCACTATTTCAATAATTTCACAGAACTGTTGCTGTATCATCTTATTTACCTCTGTCTAGTGCTCAGTGCATTCTTCACTTCTGGCATTTAGAATCACCCCCCCCCCTTTTTTTTTTTTTTTTTTTTTTTTTGCAAACTATTGCATAAAATTTTAAATCATTTTATCTATAATCTAGTTTTTCAGAATAAAAATAAATAATTGCAATTCTATTACTGAAGTCCACCACACAATTTAAGTAATGTTATAAAGAAACCATAATTTATATTTCTTAATAGTGATATGTGTTCAAGATAAAGAACTTACTAAATAGGACTGGGGTGTATTTCCTTTTTCAGTATCCTTTATGAAAATCTCTAAGCTTTTAGTGCTACTATATTTGTTCACATCTCAATCAATCCTTTAGAACTATATTTACATTGGTTATTGGTTTGCTGCACTAGGCAAAGATTTTCTCAGTCCTCAAAATAAACTCTGTTTTTTTCTATCTTCTCATCTACCAGGTGGAAATATTCTAATGTGTCTTAAGTTATATCTTTTTGCTTGACATTGTGCTCCCAGCTTATCCTTTAGCGGATTCTCTGTAATAAACCAAGAAAAAATTTCTAGCTTTACCTACTTTCATGCACCTCCTTAGGAATTCAGCATTAGAGGTCTGGTTGATTTGTGAGGCTGTCTTTTTCAGTTGATGGTGAGGATGGCTCATAGTGACACTTTGAAGCTACTCAAGAAGCTGAATGTGACATCCATGGCAAGCCTGTGTTCACAGCAGGAGAGATCTTGTGCTCAGCTCTGCTCTATTGACCCTTCACTCAATTTGTCCTTTCATGCTATAAGCCATAATTCAGAAATAGATACTGGCTTTCTCTGTTTTTCAAGTATCTACCACTTGCCAAATAATATACACAAGACAAGTTTGCCCAGGAAGAAACTTGTATAATTTAATGACTGATTCATAGCAGAAGTCACTATATTGTTAAGGGTTTTCTTCCAGGTGTATAATATAAAACACATCAGTTCATCAATTATGTTCAAGAAAGTGTGTGTGTATATATCTCCTTAGGAAATTACATATATATATATATATATATATATATATATAGCATGTGTGTGCATGTCGATTTACTCCGTGAATTCATAGTTTCATGGGTTAAATATCATCAATATTCTGACATTTAAGAATTTATATTTCAAGCCTTATTTCCTCTCCACTCATATAATCCAACTGTCTATTCAATATTTATATCCAACTGTCCAATCAGTATGTGATAGAAAGCTCAAATTTTCTACTTTCAAAACTTACTGGCTTTATATCTCATTTTTTGTTCTATACCACTCTTCTCCATTTCAGGTGGTCCCATCATTTCTGTTGCTCAGGTGAAAAATACTGAAGTTTTCCTTGACTCTTGTTTATCATAGTGCCATATCCAATCATTCATTAACTCCTGTTTACATTTCGTCAACATATGTCTAAAATCTAAAACTTCTCAATACCCCCACAAATTGAGACAACTGACAAACCTCAATTGTCTCTCACATGAATTATTGTAATAGCTTCCTAAGTGTTCTTAGTTTTACTTTTTCATGCTTCCTTCCTACTGCATATTATCAATACTTGAACCAGAGTAAATTTTTAATAAGTCAGATTATATTGCTGCTCTGCTAAAAAGTCTATGGCTCCCTATGTCTCTAGTATAAAATAATAGCTAAGAACAATCTTATTATGTTGGCAGCATTATCACAATTTTACAAATGGAGTAACTAAAGCACAAAAGGGTCATTTTCTTGACCCATACTCTGGCTAATAATGGTAGTATATGATTTGAGGCCAGGAAGTCTTTTTGCAGAGTCTACGCTTCCAACCATGATAATATGTTATCTCTCAGTAGCAGGTACCTAAGAAGCCCTAAATGTTTGCACCCATTCTCTCCCTACTTCCCACTGACTTCTCTTACTTCATTCTCCTTTTAGTTTCCCATTTGTTCAAACTGAACTTGATATTCCCCAAAGATTCCAGGCATAATTCTGCATCAGGCCCTCCTCCTGCACTGGCTTTCCCTCCTACTAGAGCTTTCCTGTACCAGAAATTCATTTGGATCACACTCTTATTACATAACTTCACTCAAATGTTACCTTCTCACTCAGATCTATCCTGCCTTTATTGAAAATTTCAACATCCCCCTCCCCTGGCCTTACACCACTATAGATCCACACAAAACCTATCACCATAGGTTTTGTCCATAAACCTATCACCCTCTAATTAGTTGCACTTAGTTTATTTTGGTGTCATGTAGAAAAAAACAGAGAGGAAAATAAAATTACTAATTTAGGAAATAATAAAAGTTAAATTTTATGTATCTTAATCGCTCTTTAATTTATGGGTAGCCTTTTCCTCGAGTTTACTGTGAAATATTTACTAAGAATTCTAAATTGTGATAAGTGAAAGCACTTGAATTTGTACTGCAAAGCTAAGGATAGACTGAGGTAGAAATTTCTAATTTTTTTAGGCTGACTTTGGCAACAATATAAACTAAATATAATGAACATTAACAATTGACATCTTTATTACCATTATCAGGCTCACTGTTATTTCTCCTCCAAACAGTTTTTACCATATATAATTCCTTTCATAAAAGATGAAAGCATTTTGAAAATAGGCTATTAACAAATATTTATTGAGCACTTCCTAAATCTTAATATGTTAAATAAGATCTCAGTCATCACAAATGTTTGAGGTTTTTTATCCCATATTTTTATAAATAAGTAATTCAATTTACAGAGTTTAAATGTCTCACTGAAGTTTATCCAGTTAGTAAGTGACTTATCCAGAATATAAATTCAATATTTTCTTCCACTAGAGAATGAGCTCATTGCCCACTGACATCCCCAAATTTCTCCCACCCACTCTCATTACTGAGAAATGAAAACCCATGTGTACATATCAGTTAACTTAAGAATATTTATTACTGTGGCTAGTGTCATTTCACAATGTCCATTTTCCTAAATGTTTTAAAATATTAGCCTAAGTCTAATATAATTATTACCTTTTCTACTGATTTAGTTGCTTCCCAGGAAGTCAAATGTGTTTTTATGTACACTGACATAATTTATAAAGAAGAGATCAAATGCAGGGCAGTCTGTGCTGGCAGTCACACACACAATTACAGAAATGTAATTAATTCCTGCTCATTTTTATACACTCTTATGCTCTGAAATTCTTTTGAGGTTGGCTTTTCCCCAGGTATATAGTTTATGGTCTCTGATATTCAAGGATGTTCTTTGTCAAACTATATCGTCTCAAGTAAGTTTACTTATGTGGATTGAAGTTTGTAAAGCAGAATGACTTTCAGCTTCCACATCATTTCTTGAATGCTACCATAAATTAGTTTGTAATAGAGTTAAATATTTCTTGAACGGACTAATATCTAGACATTCATTTTTAGCATAAAAGAGACTCTCCATCCTTCCCTTGTATATTCTCTACTGATAGTTTGCATTTGAATTTACTTTATAACATCTGTGTAAATAAGATTTTTTAAATAAAATTTGAAGAAAACAGAGAATTGAGATTTAAGATTAACATGTTTCAACTACTTTTTAAAGTAGTTGAATAAGAAAGAAGCTGTAATATCTTCTTAAAAAATAATATTGAGAAACAGGCTAAAACATGTTGGATAACATTACAGGGAATGATATTCAGAACCAAATCAATATAAGACAGTTGTAATGCCTCAAAAATGTTTTTGTTAATTTTTTTAAAAATTGTGAAAAAAGAAATAGTAAAACTCGAATATTAAATTAGCCATACAACTGCCTAACTTCAACTGACCTGTAATTTGCTTTTTTGTAACATGGAAATAATAATGCCTGCCTGTCCTTCCTCACAAAAATTTTACAACATCAAAGCTGTTGACAAATATGAAAATATAAACTACTATGGAGAAATCAAACCTCCTTAATCTATCTGTGCTGCCCTTTTTGATTTGGCCTACCCCTATATTACCATCCTCACCTCCAAACACATTCTATTCAACGAAGTAGGCTATTGTAATTTTATTATATTATGTACTGTTACCACAACCAGTTGGAAACTTTCACACCTTCTAGCCTGTACTCCTATTTCCCCATTGAAAGTGTTTCTTCATCTGAATTTATCTCTCTTCTACTCATTTCTGTAGCCTATTCTGTATCAGTCAGTGTACAGACAAGAGAACTAAAACATCTTCTGGATGTTTCAAGCACATAAACATTTAGTCACAAATTATTTTAGATGGCCTAAAATTGCAAAAAGGAAAAACAAAGATTTCATAGAAATGTGGAAGATGCTACCATCCTAGCTGGAGCCCACTAGTCTACCTTTTCATCTGGAGCCTCCCCTGTTGTACTGCCAATGGTGTTGCAGCCCACAGTTTCCTGGAGGTACCCAAATCTGCTGATTCTTCTACTGCAGTCAGAGTGAGAAATGACCCTTTCTCTTTTATATTCCCTTATTTCCTATCAGGGAATCCCAATAACAGCAACTGAGTAGAAAATAGCTGTTGAGGGAATCTAGGCAGTGTGGTTTTTAGGTCCCCTGTGAAACTGTGGAGAGCTAAGGAGGATGGGAACAGAACTTGGAACCAATATACAATATTTGTCAGAGTGCCTGTACTAATTGTCTAGGGCTGTTGTTACAAAGTATTACAGATTGTATGGCCTTAAACAACAGAAATTTATTTTCTCACCATTCTGAAGACCAAAATTTCAAAACCAAAGTGTCGGCAGGGTTAGTTCTTTCTGAGAGCTGTGAGGGAAGTTTCTGTTCTAGAGCTTTCTCCTTGACCTGTAGATGGCTGTCTTCCTCCTATGTCTCTTCACATTATCTTCCCTCTGTGTGTGTATGTCCAACTTTTCCCTTCTATATTGGATTAGGGCCCATCCTAATGACCTCATTTTAATTTTATTAAGTCTATAAAGATCCTATCTCCAGATCAAGTCACATTCTGAGATACTGCAGTTTAGGACTTCAACATATGAACTTTAGGGAAACATAATTCAACCCATAAGAGTGTCCTAATATGGCAACTACATAAATGATTCATAGCCCATATGGGAATTTATTGAACTTTTCTATTTGTATGTTTTTTTCCCACTACTCTAGGAGGAATCTTGTTTTCTCTTTTAACTTTGTCTAGTAGCTAGCTGCTTGGCACATCAGAGTCTCAATATATGTCAGCTGGTCAATCGTTATAGATTAATGGAGCTAAACATTTAATGTTACATTAAAGGCTTCCAAAACTACAAGTCAGTTTGCATTTCAAAATTATTCAACATTGCTTTCCTATGTTGACTCTTCCATTAATTTGCTCACTATCAATCTATTGATATTCTATACATCAGACACTGATTTTACAAGACACTGAAATGTTACACACTGAAGATAGAAATTCAGATAAATGTGTTACTCCTTCGGAAAGCTGATATTCAACAGGAAGACAGAACTAAATCAACAATATTCTCAAAGCTTAATAACTGCTCTTAGAAAAATCCCATGCTCTGGGAGTAAAGGTGCACTGATTATAGAGCTGATCTTTCTACAGTACTCATTTCAACTCCCAAATATTGATCATGATGCTCATCCCACCACTAACACCCTTCGCATTACTCTCTACCTATCTAATATATATCCATCAATATTTAAGTTATTTGTCCCTCCGTCTCTATAAACTAATACATGCTAAGTTCCCTACCACAGTGCTTGGAACTTTCTTTCTACATTTCTCTCCATTCCTCTCTCCTGTCTTCCATTCTGCTTCATCCTCTCTTCCTCTATTTCTTTCATTTATCACTTCATTTCAGCAAATTCATAACAATTACATCCAGCTTTGCTAAAACCTGACATACATGTTGATTAAAATTAATGTGCTATCCAAAATAATGCCATCAAAACCACAAGCCTTTGGGGAAAATGGAATTTAGATTTATATCTGAATATTTATAATCAGAATTTTATAGTGTATTTTCTTTTATGCCTTGTATAGTAAGACTTGCATATATACACTTATTTTTAATGTCAGTAATTAACTCATTGAGTCCTTCTGTTGCATTTTTTTTTTATTTTTTCAGTACTTGGGCCTCTCACTGCTGTGGCCTCTCCCGTTGCGGAGCACAGGCTCCGGACGCAAAGGCCCAGCGGCCATGGCCCACGGGCCCAGCCGCTCCACAGCAGGCGGGATCCTCCTGGACCGGGGCACGAACCCGCATTCCCTGCATCGGCAGGTGGACTCTCAACCACTGCGCCACTAGGGAAGCCCTTCTTGCATTATTTAATCAATCTTTTTTAATACGAATACTAATTTAAAAATTCTATAACCATATATGTCCATTACATTACATTAAATTGTAGTGTTCTGAAATGCTCTTTTTGTACAGATTTGAGAAAACTCATTTCTGGTCACAATTCTTTCCTCCCAGAGTAAGCCACCTAGAATGCACTGTGCTCATATTAATTTGTCCATGTGCTATTATCTTTCCTATATGAATATTGGATAAATCTGAAAGCAAAGTATGAATAAATTGAGAAAAAGTAAATTATGTTTAAGAGGATTGGCATTCATAACTGCTGTCATCACCATCACTGTTATATAGTTATCCAGACAGACAGAATCCACCTAAAATTTGTAAGGATGCAAGACACAGAGAAGATATCATAGATTCCAATACCTTTGTGAAACACTGAAAAGGGTAGCCAAATATCATAAAGCATGCCCTTTACTTTATGCCAATGGGGGCAGAAATATTCTAATATACATGATTTACTTGTGGAAAAGTTCCAGACTACATATAAAAACAATTGATTAGGGCTTCCCTGGTGGCGCAGTGGTTGAGAGTCTGCCTGCTGATGCAGGGGACACGGGTTCGTGCCCCGGTCTGGGAAGATCCCACATGCCGCAGAGCGGCTGGGCCTGTGAGCCATGGCCGCTGAGCCTGCGCATCCGGAGCCTGTGCTCTGCAACGGGAGAGGCCCCAACAGTGAGAGGCCCGTGTACTGCCAAAAAAACAAAAAACAAAAAACAAATGATTAATTTATTAAAAAAAACCTGAGACATTGGATTTGAAATCATGAATAAAATCACAAAAATATCCATTAAAACATAAACATAGTAATATGTTGTCTTTCAGATAGAGATGGAGATAGATGACCAATATCAAGGCTAAATGTAAACACATATGATCTTTTGAATTAATATAATGTGATTTGAATTAATCATAATATTTGAATAGTATAACATTGAACTCCATTATGAATAAATATTTAACTAAATTATTGAGAAATTTGGAATGCCAATTGTTGAATTGTTTTCTTGTGCCATGTGTTTATGCTACATATGAGAGGGCTTTGCATTTAGGTATGAAAAAATGACTTGAAAAATGCCCACTAAGATTTTACAAAAAAATATATTGTACTTAGGTCCCTGTGCATGAATCTCTGTGTAGGCCTGTGTGTGTGTATGTGTGCACGTGCCCATACACTTACACACTTGTCTGGCATTTCCTATTATGTCAGAATTCAGAGTAACCCAAACATCTAATAGAACAATTTGTTACCTTGGTAGAATATAAAAGCATTAATGCTCATTCTTAGCTTTTTTTGATTTGTATTACTGCTTATTCTAAATATTTCTATTAAACTTTTATAGCATTTTTCTACTCTTTAAATGGCTAAAATATAGCCAATTAATACTTTACACAGAATGAAAAATTTATAATATTTAATATAGTCTAGTATTTGTACCCTGTGTTTTTATTTTATAGGCATGTTATTTTCTTATTTTGTTCAAATATTATTTTGATTCATATTTATTCTTTAAAATTTGAAAGCAATACCCAATTACATTTGTTGAAATATATACTTCTCATAATTTTGAATAATTTTGATTAATTTTGAGTTACTTCAGAGCTAAGTAAGATTTTTTATATACAGTCCTGTTACTCTTTTAAGTTTCCATTCAATAATTAGAATTCTCCAGTTTTGATATCAACTCAATGTATAACAAAGACACACCGCTGGTAAAATAAAGTTTTGTTTGTTTCCAACTGACCATTCTTCTCTTTGACATCCTGAGGAGTTATACTTCTATATCCTCTGGCTATTTCTCCTCAAAGATTTTACCCACACCTGGGTGCCAATAGTGTAAAATTTACCATAAATCTACATCATGTTAGGATTTTCTAAATTTCAGTACTCAAATACATTTAGAATAATAAATCACTGTTAGGTATGTGATATATATGAGACATAAGCTAACTTATCCTTCTTTTCTTAAAAGGAGTGCTTGCAAAAACAAATATAGATCAATGGAACAGGACAGAAAGCCCAGAGATAAACCCACACACATATGGTCACCTTATCTTTGATAAAGGAGGCAAGAATATACAATGGAGAAAAGACAGCCTCTTCAATAAGTGGTGCTGGGAAAACTGGACACTTACATGTAAAAGAATGAAATCAAAACACTCCCTAACACCATACACAAAAATAAACTCAAAATGGATTAAAGACCTAAATGTAAGGCCAGACACTATCAAACTCTTAGAGGAAAACATAGGCAGAACACTCTATGACATAAATCACAGCAAGATCCTTTTTGATCCACCTCCTAGGGGAATGGAAATAAAAACAAAAATAAACAAATAAGACCTAATGAAACTTAAAAGCTTTTGCACAGCAAAGGAAACGATAAACAAGACCAAAAGACAACCCTCAGAATGGGAGAAAATATTTGCAAATGAAGGAACTGACAAAGAATTAATCTCCAAAATTTACAAGCAGCCCATGCAGCTCAATATGAAGAAAACAAACAACCCAATCCAAAAATGGGCAGAAGACCTAAATAGACGTTTCTCCAAAGAAGATATACAGATTGCCAACAAACACATGCAAGAATGCTCAACATCATTAATCATTAGAGAAATGCAAGTCAAAACTACAATGCGATATCATCTCACACTGGTCAGAATGGCCAACATCAAAAAATCTACAAACAATAAATGTTGGAGAGGGTGTGGAGAAAAGGGAACCCTCATACGCTGTTGGTGGGAATGTAAATTGATACAGCCACTATGGAGAACAGTATGGAGGTTCCTTAAAAAAACTACAAATAGGGCTTCCCTGGTGGCACAGTGGTTGAGAGTCTGCCTGCCGATGCACGGGACATGGGTTCGTGCCCCGGTCTGGGAAGATCCCACATGCTGCGGAGCGGCTAGGCCCGTGAGCCATGGCCGCTGAGCCTGCGTGTCCGGAGCCTGTGCTCCGCAACAGGAGAGGCCACAACAGTGAGAGGCCCGCGTACCGCAAAACAAACAAACAAACAAACAAACAAAAAAACTACAAATAGAACTACCATACAACCCAGCAATCCCACTACTGTGCCTATACCCTGAGAAAACATAATTCAAAAAGAGTCATGTACCACAATGTTCATCGCAGCTCTATTTACAATAGCCAGGTCATGGAAGCAACCTAAGTGTCCATCAACAGATGAATGGATAAAGAAGATGTGGCACATATATACAATGGAATATTACTCAGCCATATAAAAACGAAATTGAGTTATTTGTAGTGAGGTGGATGGACCTAGAGTCTGTCATATAGAGTGAAGTAAGTCAGAAAGAGAAAAACAAATACCGTATGTTAACACATATATATAAAACGTCATGAAGAACCTAGGGGCAAGACGGGAATAAAGACGCAGACCTACTAGAGAATGGACTTGAGGACACGGGGAGGGGGAAGGGTAAGCTGGGACAAAGTGAGAGAGTGGTAGCGTATATATGGACATATACACTACCAAATGTAAAATAGATAGCTAGTGGGAAGCAGTCACATAGCACAGGGAGATCCACTCGGTGCTTTGTGACCAGCTAGAAGGGTGGGATAGGGAGGGTGGAAGAGAGGGAGACAGAAGAGGGAAGAGATATGGGGATATATGTATATGTATAACTGATTCACTTTGTTATAAAGCAGAAACTAACACACCATTGTAAAGCAATTATACTCCAATAAAAATGTTTTAAAAAAGGAGTGCTTGTAATATCTAATTATGCTCTTTAAAGAAAGATGAATCAATCTGCCACAAGTAGTATAGTTGCAAGGCTTAGCTTCTTAAAAACATTAATGTGAAATAACATAATTCTTTCAAACTGAGCTTTTCTTACTTTTACCAGCATGCTACACAAAATGATTTCTTACTTTTACCAGCGTGTTAGACAAATTTAACAAATAAATATTTTAATGCAAAAAGAAGAAATGTATTGGTTTAAATTATCATATTTATAAAACCATCAGAACAAATAAATACACTCACTTAAAATTATTTGAGGGATTAAGTAAGAACCTTAAATATGTTATTAAGTAGGAAACCAATATTTTAACAATAAAGAATAATGTAGTTTGCCTACTGTGTACTGTTCTGGGTTATTCTGACATTTCGACTATACATACATATATTTATGTATATATATATGTTTCTGTTTGACTGCAGTGTAAAATCTATGAATTAGCATGAAGATTTTTGAAAAGAATGATTACTTTTTAACCAATGTTATGCTTATTTTTTCTTGACTTTATTAAAATATAATGTGATGGGAAATGATATAGTTTCTCTTCACATGAAGATCACATAAAACAGTGATATTTCATTAAAAATTTTTTTTTCCACCAAGTTACTCACAGGTTTGTCATTAGTTACAATAAAAACCATAAAAAATTAATATGCCTCAGGTATTATTTATTTACTTAGGTGACATGCCAATTGCCAAAATTCTGTCATGCTAACTTTTAAGAGAATTAATAACATTTATATTGAGAATAATGACTGCATTGCACTTGTATTTATAAAATATAAAATACCGTGAAACCATACTTTTAATTCTCATTTTATTTGTCTACATTTAAGGTAATTTATCCAATTACATCATGATTAAGTAACAAGAACAAGACATACTTATGCCCTAAAAATAACTATAGTAAAAACAAACAAAACAAGCTTGACAAGAGACAGACGAATGTTTCAGACACTAGACACTAAAGTATGATTTTGATTACAGACATAAAGAAAACAAATGTTATCTTTGATATTAACTCAGATTTTCTGCCTATTACATTTTTTTTTATTCTAAGATCAGGTATGGGAAACCAAGCAGAGTCCAAAGCCTTACTGAGATGAGGAGGTAGAGACTGGAAATCTGGAGAGGCTGAGATGGCTGAAACTCACAAAGCTAGGTTCTAGAAAAAGGGAACTATGAAGAAAAATAAATCCAGAAATATGCTTAGTGTCTCAATTGATATTTGCTGAGTATGAAATTATGCAAGTGTGGAGAATAATTCTAAAAGCCCAGGAAAAGAAAAAGTGAAAAATTGTAAACTTAAAACTATTTTCACTAATCACGCAGGGCAAGTAGCTATTGGAGGTATTTACAGGCCAAATGAATAGTTTTTGGTGACCACCTGGGCCCTTTAGTGGAGATACCAGAAGCCTCATGTCTTAGTAATAGGGCTGAACTATCCCTGGAGTAAATGTTACAGTTTATATTCTCTACAACAGCTAGTATCACATTGACTTGCAAATAATTTAACAGCCAGACAAAACAAACTACAGCACTCCTTAAGAAAGAAAACAAAATCCAGTCACTCAACAAGAAAATACCATGACCAGTATCCTACCAAAATATGACAAGAGGCAGAAAATTTCCCAAAAGTGTATCAGTAAATGTAAAGGCATAGCAAGATAATAAAATAGAAGTATTTTTTAAAAAGTACCAGAGCCTCTGTAATCCATGAGGAAATTTCCATTTGTCCAACATATGTGTGATTGCAGACCAAGAAACAGAGGACAGTGTGGGGATGAGAAGAAAAATTAAAGTAATAATAACCATTTTTTCCAAATGTGTGTGTGTACATATGCACACATATATAACATACATTTATACATTATACATATATAAAACATTACATATATATTTCTTCCACTTTTATTCTTTGCCCTTTTTATTATTTTTTTCTGTATGCCTTTTTTTTTTTCTCTTTTTTTTTTTTTCTGTATGCCTTTTGATGCACCAAAATTCTTAAAATTTTTTAATGGAATTCATTTATCTTTTTTTACAGCAAGAAATTTGAGTCCTTTTAAAGAAATACTTGCCCATCTGAACTTGAGGAAGCTATACTATTGCTTTCTAGAATCTTTGATACACCATTCACTGTTTCCATATGGAAATCGAATGTATCAGTACCATCCCTTTCACAATGTATTGTAGTGCCACTTTATGTGTACTGATCTCTATATTCGGTGTCTTTGATCTAATTAGCTATTCCTGTGACAATAACCACACTATCTTAAATAGATATTAACAATTTTCAAAAAGCCACCCTAAGTCCTCAAATTTGTTCTTTCAAACATGTTTAGGTTATCATGGGATGCTCGCAATTTGATATGTAATTTGGATTGTGAATTTACACACACCTGCTAAGACTTTTACTAGGACTAAACTAATTATTCATGTTTGAAGAAAATTAAAGTTGTTTCCATTTAAAAGCTTCAGCTTTATGAACTTCATATATTCCATTTACTTAGCTATTCCTAGTATCTTATTTAGGTTCCTGAGGTTCTTTTAGGTTCCTTAAGTTCTTGGAAACTAGAGTTGTCATGGCATAGTGTCCTATGTATCAATAAGTTTGATATGTTAATATTTTGCTTAGGATTTTTATATCATGTTCATGGCAGAAATTGAGCTATTAATCAAAATGATCTACCTTTTTCAGGTGTGTCTTTTGTTTATTTTATTTGTTTAGTTTTAGCAAAGTTATTGGGTTTTCATAAAATTTGTTGGAAAATGCTTCATTTTCCATATTTCATTGTTTTGTGTTATTTGCTTATTAAATATTTGACACAATTCACCCTTAAATCATTTAAATAATTTTGGTCTGGAATTATATACATGTGTGTGGGTGTGTACACATGCACATGTGTGTTAAATTTATTATTTTGTTGGTTTTAAGTTCTCTTTTTTCTGGATTTGTAATTTTATTTAATTTTTAAATTGATTTACTTACACACGTTTATTATTTTTTTTTTTATCTTTTTAGTATCAGTAGAATCTGGAAGAATAAAACCTGCATTCCTGAGTTTGGTATTTTGACAATCCTTTTTAGTTTAATTTTTAATTCCTATTTCAAATTTATTGGTATTTTTAAAGAATTTCTAATGTTTTTGATTGTTTTTTTCTATTAATTCTTCTTTTCACATTCTTTAATTTTTAGTCATATAATTATTTTCAATTTTCTACTTCCCTGGGATTTGCTTATCATTTGCTTATATCATCCAAATTCATAAAATTATAATTAACAATTTATTTCAAATTTTACCTTTTTTTGAATATGTTTTTAATACTAAGCCTGTGGAAAAAATATAGGAACAGGTCTTAAAGGAGTTGTATCAGGATCTAAGGAATGTAGTGTTGGATCAGCTTGAAATGTGCTGATTTATGCAGAACAAGGAGAAATTCTGGTTTCCATGTGTTGACTCAAGTGCCTGGGAATGATTAGCGTTTTGCTTGGTTGGCTGATGTAATCATAAACCCAAAGGTGATTTAACAAAATATAGTTGAAACTCCTGAACTTCCTTGCTATTCTGTAGAAAAAGATGTCAAGAGAAAAAGAGGGAGTGAGAGAAATCAGAAATTTAAAGTGGATCTATCATACAAAACTTGTTTAATCATTCTTTACCCATGTTCTCTAGAAGGAAAAAAGAGTTCTTTATAAAGACTGTGATTGAGATTTCTCAGCATTTTCAAACAATATGGGGCTACTATCTGCAGGCAGAGAATGCCAGTGGAAGTGATGCCATGAAACTGAGTTCACTGAAATGAATGGAGATGACAGAATCTGTGGTGGCTGTGGCCAAATGGCATGGTTACCATAATGGACAGCAGAGTCAAAGAATTAGAATTGTTTGGGTCACAGAGATTTTTGATGTGGCTGGTTGACCAAGATCCCAACATGGAAACAGATGGGCAGCCTACAGAAGTTATATTTGTTTTGCATATGCAGGAAATATCCATATCTGTTAAACAGAATTGACTAGAATCACCGTATTGGTTACAATTATAGTACTTAATCAATTCCAAGACTTGAGCCAGCTAACAGAGTCAAAGAACTTTAAATAAAGGTGAAGTTATATCCTCTTACAGAAGTATCCTGCTACTTAACCATGTGTCACCCTGTAATTTTCCCTTTAGTAGACCTTAAAAGAAAATCCAGCCATAGATAGCAACACAGATGAACCCCCTGAGGACATTATGCTAAGAGAAATTAGCCAGTCACAGAAGGAAAAATATTGCATAATTCATTTATACGAGGTATCTAAAGTAATCAAAATAATAGAAACAGTGTAGAATGGTTGTTGTTAGGGGCTAAGGGGAGTAAAAATACAGAGTTGCTATTCAACACATATAAAATTCCTATGCAAGGTGAATGTTTTAGAGATCTGCTGTGCAACATTGTGCCTATAGTTAACAATACCATATCATACACTTAATTTTTTTTTTAATAGGATAGATTTCATACCCAATGTTCTTACCACAGTAACAAAAGAGGCACCTGAGGACAATTTACAAGGGTAATTGTACATTAGCGAAGGGGAAATAAACAGAGTTTATGAAATGCTGGCTTTAAACTGAAACTAGTATCTGGAGACCAAAACTGTCATTGTATTCAACCAGTCAGAGAATAGCTTTACGAATATCTGGTAATCAATAGAGTTTCAACTGGGGTTCATTTTACAGTTGGCCCAGATCTTCCTCAAACCTCTCTGTGGTTATTTCCCGAGTTCCAGAATGTATTGTTTCAATAGACATACTAAACAACTGGCAGCAATTTCTCATTGGTTTTTATGATCCATGGAATGGGAATGATGATTTATACTGTAGGGAAGGCCAAATGCCTTTATCTACACAAGTAGTAAGTTAAAGGCAAATATAGAGGGACTCCAAAGAGTAATGCTGCCTTCAAGGACTTGAAAGATGCAAGAGTAGTGATTTCTACCACAGCCATATTCAATTTGACTATTATCCTATACACAAAATATGTGTCTTGAAAAATGATGGCTTTTCATTAACTTTCAAAAAAACCTTCATTATCTAATGCTACATAATAAACCACCCCAAAACTCTGGTATAAAACAATTTTATTATTCTAACAGATGTGGATCTTTGAATTTTTTTGTTCAGTAGTCATTTTTAAGCATCTAAACATCTAAGAATGTTTATCATTGAGTATGTATTCAATATATATTTTGAATGGTTATAAATTATCTATCAATGTTGAACTACTTTAAAATTTTTAAACTGGGCAAACATTTTCACACATCTCTGTTCTTAGACTCTTGGCAATATTTTTCTCCTTGAATGCTTGCATTTAATAAAATATTAAGCATTTATTAAAACATAAAATATTGTAACTATCAGAGCCCAGAGTATCTGAAAATGAAAGCACTTTTTGTAAGTGGGTCATTAGATGTAATCTTAAGAGATTTCCCCCCTCTTTATGTTTCTTTGTTCCATACCTAAATATTCTGATAATGGAAGAAAAGAAATCTTGTGTGTTGGGTCAGAGCATAGCATACATTTGTATATCTCAACTTCACAAAATACTGTCTCCAAGATACCAATTAATGGAATTTTTTAATTGGACGCTTTACATATCTTTGGTCAGGGAAACGTTATATAGGAAAATATATTTTGTATTAGTGATATTTAGTATGCTCACAGATGGTAGAATTAATGCACAGATGGAAATCACACCTTAGTTTAGAGTAAGTGTCTCTTTCAGTAAGAGTAAATAATACCCCATTTCACGATGGGAGGAGTTTGGTATTGTCAATTTGCTGGTAGGTAAATGGTTGGCATTTCCAAGGTATGATTAAGTATAGAAACCAATGAATTGTCCTTCTGCCAGCAAATGAAACATTTAACAGTAAAATTAAGTACAAGTTAAATGTACTAAATCCATGCATATTATTCAGTTTTCATTTTTACCATCATGACAATTTGATCATGAGCTCATTGGACAAGACTATCTAGAACTGGGATAAAAGCTTACTAACATTCAGACAGTAAGTCATTTTGCTAACCTTTCAAGGTATCTTACTATAGAAGTCCTAAGGGGCAAACCCTTAACTTATTCTGAGCTGTCCCCAAACTCCACCTTCCTATGAATTCATTTGTTCTTTATATACAGAAGCTCACACTCTAAGCAGAGTAGAGATGTACTGTTTAAAGATAAATCTTTGTATTTGACAGCTTTGTGGTGCTTCAGAGATTCTAATGAGCTGGGATATAAATTTGTAGCAGGTCACTCTGGCTGATGCGAATAAATTAAATAACTCTCCGTTTACCAAACTCCAATTGTTTTTTACCCTCAGCAGGCAACTAGTTAAAAATAACCCCCATTGCAGCACACGTATAGGATATTTCAGCAGGAAAAGTCACTGTGGGAAGGTGAAGAATCTGCTTACACAGTATACATATGGCTTCAGGACAGGCTTGGACCCAATCTCTTTTGTACACTTTAATTGGCATTGTTAATTAGATTTACCTAATGTAACGGCTAGGTGGGTCAGACTAAGTTTGGAAGAGGCAGCCTGGATTTCATGTTCACTTGGGCTTCATGTTATATTAGGGCCAGTGGAAAACCACTGGCCCTAATATAAATGAGAAGATTTAAAAATAAGATTTAAAAATAAATGAGAAGCCTTATTGACCAAAAACAGTAAAGCACAGTTGTATGATTGCTATGGGTCCCATGCTGCAACAGAATTTGCCTTAGACACTGAATTAATCATGTCTCCACAACTAGTCCATATAGTCCACGTAGTCAAATGCTTCTACCACTGTGTGAAAAGCTGGAAACCCTTCTGAATGCATTCAGAGCTGGAAACTTCTTTAGTTACTTACTAAATAGGTAAAAATAACATATCTAAATAGAATATATTTTTCCTCAAAGGCAGTCCAACTAAAACTTAGTCCTCTTAGTGCTGGAAGGGATAGAGTATAACTTTTTCCTTCAATTATAAGGTAATATTTTACCCTGTCTACACCACTGGTTGGACAAGAAACTTTAAAGAAGTGTCAGACCACTGAATTATCCCTAAAGCATCTCTCTCTTTTGTGACAATTGACTTAATCATAGCTCTCTTAGAAGGTCCAGATACTTGCCCTTCAGGTTGTGAGGGATGATGTCATCAACATGTTGAACAGCATATCTGCGATGATGAGCAATTATCCTTCCTAGAGACTCAATTTTGGTACAAAACTAGAGGGGTAATTCATTCCCTAAGAGTAGAATGAAATATGTACTTTTGTCACTGTCTTTTGAGAACATTTCCTCCTCTTATTAATTCTTATCACAAGGGTGGGAAAAATACTAATCTCATCAATAGATATATAATACAAGATAAAAGTAGCTTTATTAATTTGCTCAAGTAGGGAGACTACATCTGGACAGCATCTGTAAGCAGATTCATCACCCAATTAAACTGATGATTATCTGTCATTCTATAATTCCCATCTGTCTATTGAGCCAGTTGAAGTGGATAATTTAATGAGAATGTGTTAGCAATCATCATTTTCATGTATTTCAAGGTTTTAATGTGGACAGATCTCTGCAGTTCCACCAAGAATGATCCATTTGTAGAGGGTTGTATGTGTGTTGTTTGTTTTGATTTGTTGTTTTTTTAAATGGACTGTAAACTCTAGGGATTTCCATCTGACTCTTCTTCCAAAATACAGATTCCAAAATAAGCTATATATATTTATATTTATATATTTATATATGTTTACAATTACAAAGTCCCAGAAATTACAGTGAGAATATATGTGGTGATCTATTTGGACATACTGCGGCATTTCTTCTTTTTTTTTTTTTAAAGCATCTAAAATTAGCTCTTGGGGCTTCCCTGGTGGTGCAGTGGTTGAGAGTCCACCTGCTGATGCAGGGGACACGGGTTTGTGCCCCAGTCCAGGAAGATCCCACATGCCACAGAGTGGCTAGGCCCATGAGCCATGCCCACTGAGCCTGTGCGTCCGGAGCCTGTGCTCTGCAACAGGAGAGGCCACAACAGTGAAAGGCCCGTGTACCGCAAAAAAAAAAAAAAAAATTAGCTCTTAACTTTCAGTACACAATTGAGTGTATATAGAAAAATCTAAAGAGTTGATAGTTTCCACTTAAATCAGATGAAATATCATAAAAATGGAAAATCTGAATAGTTGTATATGGGTATGGCTACAGTTTTTTTTTGAATTTTTATTAGAGTATAGTTGATTTACAACATACTGAGGCATTTCTCTCAAAATTGTAATTATCACCTAAG
This sequence comes from Orcinus orca, assembly GCF_937001465.1. Taxonomy (NCBI): domain Eukaryota; kingdom Metazoa; phylum Chordata; class Mammalia; order Artiodactyla; family Delphinidae; genus Orcinus; species Orcinus orca. The sequence continues at coordinate 28,829,165 of NC_064569.1, forward strand.
TCCCATATGCTCTCAAACTTAGTTATAAACTACAAATTTTCTTTAGTTCACAAGAATTTATAATAGCTCAGATTCAGGTCTAATATTTTCTCAAAGTGCTGAATTTTTTTTCCATATCCAATGACTTTGACAGTTATCTAGAGTCCCTTGGTAATAATTAAGAGAAATAACCTTAGTATATATTTATAGTGTTACTGTGTGGTCTCCTTCAGGTGTGTCTAAACTTCCATTTCTCAATTGATTTTAGGTCTATTAACTTATCTAGAGCTAGAAATTGGCTTAGGGGTCAAGGGTCTGTTGTGGTGGCTTAGGATATACCTTACAAACATGGAAATTTAAGGTTATATAAGCTAAGTTGAAACTTAATTGGCCATTCATAACTTTTGATTCTGGAAACTCCACAATTAAGACCAACAAAATATTTCTGGTTCAGACTACTGTGACTCTACTGGCTCTTTGGTATCTACATTCACTTTATCACTAGGAGTTAGTTCTTACTAACAGATGTCTGTCACTATGAAATTCTTCTATCTTCTGAAATATGGAGACATTTTAACTTTACTATTTCAAACTTGTATCACCAACTGTAGCACTCAGAATGGGCTAGCATATGCTGAAGTATAATAAACACCTCCAAATCTCAGTGGCAACACAAAAAAGTTACACTTTACTTATGCTATATAAGGTCAGCAATGGTTGGAGGACCCAGAGACCCAGAATGAACTGTGATCTACCTGCACACATACTCCATAATGTCTGAGTGAACTATGCATTGTCCTCTAAAACTTTTACTCAGAGGCAGCTGTTCAAGACAGTGGTGTAGGAAGATCCTGAACTCCTCCCATGGACACACCAAATCTAGTTACATATGGAAAAATTCCCTTTGAAAAGACCTGAAAACTAGCTGAATAGTTTTTCCAGAACAAAGGAAAAAAGAGCCACATTGAGACAGGTAAGAGAGGTAGATTGCAAAAACCCCACCCCCAGCACAGTGACCTACAACCAGGAGGAATCTCACAAGTAAAGAGCTTTTCCCTGAGGAGTGAGGGATTTTTTCCCCATGTCAGGCACTCCAAACCTTGGGACCTGCACTGGAAAGATAAGCCCCCAAATTGTCTGGCTTTGAAAACCAGTGAGGCTTATGTCCAGGAGACCCAAAGAGCTATATGGAATTGAGATACTGCTCTCTTAAAGGGCTTGTGTGCAGGCTTACTCACCCCAGGACCCAGCACAAAAACAACAATTTGAAAAGCACCTAGGCTATATGCAAAGGAGATTCATTTGCTAATCTTAAAGTGTGTGCTGAAGGGGCAAGGGCCTGTTGGGGTTCTCTCTAGGGATGGAGGTGGTGGTGGGTGCCAGTTTTGCACTCTCCTTCTACCTTGTTAACAGCAGCAGGCACACCCTGCCTCCATACTCTCCTGCAGCCCTGTTAAGCCAGGGGGCATGCCCTCCCCCCATACTCTTTTGCAGCCTTGCCAAAACCAGCAGGCAGGCTGTACCTCCACATTCTCCTGTGTCACTGCTAAAGCTGGCAGGCACACACAGTCCACACAGGGAATGTCCCTTGAGCATCTGGCACTAGTAGCCAGCAGAGTTAGTGTTTCTGAGCCCTACAGGACTGAAACAGTTGGAGAGAGAGTTCTTGGCAGGCTACCACCCCACAGGGCATACCACAGAAAGCAAAATGAGACATAATCCCAGTCTTCCTATGAAAAAGGAATTTATTTACTTGTCCTGGAGTTTCAACCTGAGGGGCAGGCTTCAGGTTTACCACACATCTAGAGGCTACAGAAGAGGTCTCAGGAAACATAGCCCAGGGAACATGATCTTTGCGCTCTCCCTTGGCCTTGCTACAGCTCACTGGTACCTCCCAGAAACGAGCTTTTACACTTGTCTAAAACCCTGATTTTTGCAACCACTGTCAAGGAAACACTTCTGGATCAACTGGTTTGGAGGTCAGCAGGGTTTAAAATTGAGGTCCCAGAGGACTGTATATATTTGCATAATTTAGACGCTGCTGCCTGAGAAACTGGCTCCCAAACAGACTGAAATTAAGTACAGACTAAAAAAGAAATTTTTTTGAACACTGACAGGTGTTGCACATCCTTAACTACTGGAATCTATGAAGAATAAATCAGGAAGCTTGGACAATCACATAGATTTCAGAGACAACCAAGAGTAAGAACAAGGTTGAATGACAAGTTTCATCTCCTACACAAAGCCACTCGTTCAAGTCTGGGAAAGGTAGTTCTTCCGCCTAATACACAGAAACAAACACAGAAAGTAAAGTAAAATGAAGAAACAAAGCAATATGTTCCAGATGAAAGAACCAGATAAAACTCTAGAAAAAAAACCTTAATGAAACAGAGATAAGTAATTCATCTGATAAAGAATTCAAAGTTATAGACATAAAGATGCTCACTGAATGGAGAGAATAGATGAACATAGTAAGAACATGAACAAAGAGATGGAAAATATAAGAAAGTATCAAACAGAAGTCACAGAGCTGAAAAATGTAATAACTAAACTGAAAAACACACTAAAAGGGTTCAAGAGCAGACTAGATGAAACTGGAGAAAGCACCAGTCATCTCAAAGACAAGGCAATAGAACTCACCCTGTCAGAGCAGAAAAAGAGAAAAGAATTTTTTTAAAAAAGTAAAGATAGCTCAAAGGACATATTGTGCCACTTAACACAGACTACCATTCATATCATAGGGCTCCCAGAAGGAGAAGAGAGAGGGAAAGGGGTAGAAATATTATTTGGAGAAATAATGACTGAAAACTACCCTAACCTGGGAAAGAAGACAAACATTCATATCCAGGAACTGGAAAGTTCCAAATAAGATAAACCCAAAGAGACACAAGCCAAGACATATTATAATTAAAGTGTCAAAAGATAAAGACAAGAGGGAATATTAAAAACAACAGGAGAAAAACTTCTTGTTATGTACAAGGAAACTCCCATAAGCCTATGAGCAGATTTTTTCAGCAGAACTTTGTATATCAGAGGAAGTGGCACAATATATTCAAAATGCTGAAAGAAAAACCTTCCAACCAAGAATATTCTACTCAGCAAACTTCTTATTCAGAATTGGAGAGCAAAGAGTTTTCCATAAAGGAAAAGCTAAAGGAGTTCATCACCACTAAACAAGACTTTAATAAGAAATGTTAAAGTGACTTCTTTAAGCTGGAAAAAAAGAGCACTAATTAGTAACAACAACAAGAAAAGTAAAAATCTCACTGGTAAAGGTAAATTTATAGTAAAGATAGTGGATTAACTATAAAGCTAGTAGGAAGGTTCAAAGACAAAAGTAAAATAAAAACTGTAACTAAATAATTAGTTAAGGGATACACAAAACAAAAAGATATAAAAATGATATCAAAAACATAAAACACAGGGATAGGGAGTAAAAATGTAAAGTTTTAGAATGTGTTCATACTTAACTTGCTATCAATTTAAAATAGATTGTTAAATGAAAGCTGTTATGTGAGCCTCAGGGTATCCACAAAGCAAAAACCTATAGTAGAAACAAAAAAGATAATGAGAAAGAAATCTAAGCACAACACTAAAAAAAAGGCATCAAACAAAAAGGAAGAGAGCAAGAGAAGAAAGAAACAAGAATTATGAAACAGCCAGAAAATAATTAACAAAATGGCAATAAGTACATAACTAACAAAAACTACTTTAAATAAAAATGGAATAATTCTTGAATCAAAAGATACAGTGGCTAAATGAATTTTTAAAAGAGCCATCTGTAGCTGCCTACAAGGGACTTACTTCAGATATAAGGACACACAGACTTAAAGTGAAAAGATGGAAAAAGATGTTTCATGCAAATTGAAACTAAAAGAAATATGGGATAGCTGTATTTATATCAGAGACAAAATTCACTTTAAAACAAAGATTGTAATTAAAAACAAAGATTTGCATTACATAATAATAAAGGGGTCAATCCAACAAGAAATATAACATTTGTAAATTTTCATGCACCCAGTATTGATGTACATATATATAAAGCTAATATTAACAGACAAAGGGAGAAATTGACAGCAAATCTTTAAAACCCAACTTGGGTTTATCAATGGATAGGACACCCAGACTGAAAAGTCAACAAGGAAACACAGGCCTTAAATGACAAATTAGACTAGAGAGACTTAATAGATATATACAGAATATTCCATCCTAAAGCAGAATACACATTCTTTTCATGTACACATGGAACATTCTTTAGGATAGATCACATGTGAGACCACAAAAAAAGTCTCAGCAAATTTAAGATGACTGAAATCATATCAAGCATTTTTCCATCCATAAAGGTAATAAACTAGAAATCAATAACAAGAAAAAACTTGAAAAAAATAATAAATATGTGGTTAAACATGCTACTGAAAAAGCAATGAGTCAAAGAAATCAAAGAGAAGTCAAGTTATAACTTGAGAGAAATAAAAATGAAAATACAGTATACTGAAATCTATGTGATGCAGCAAAAGCAATTCTAAGAGGGACAGGCATAGTGATACAGACTACCTCAAATGACCAGAAAAGTCTCAAAAAAACAATTGAACATTACAACCCAAGAAACTAGAAAAGGAAGAAAAAATGAAGCCAGAGTTAGTAGAAGAAAGGAAATAATAAAGGTAAGAAGATAATAAAAAGAGAAAATAAATGAAATAGAGTCTTAAAGAGTAGAAAAAAATTTAAAAATTAAGAGCTGATTCTCTGAAAGATAAAATTGACAAGGCTTTAACTAGACTCACTAAAACAAACAAAAAAAGAGGATAAAATTAGAAATGAAAAAGGAAAAATTATAACTGATAACCAAAATATTCAAAGACTCATAGGAGACTAATATGAATAATTACACACCAACAGATTGGACAATGCAGAAGAAATAGATAAATTCCCAAAACATACAATCTTCCAAGACTGAATTCTGAAGAAACAGAAAATCTAAATAGACCAGTTACTAGTAAGGAGATTGAATCAGTAAGAAAAAGACCCCCATCAAACAAAGTTCAGGATCAAACAGTTTCACAGGTGAATTCTACCAAACATTCAAAGAAGAGTTAATACCTATCCCTCACAAACAATCCCAAAAAATTGTAGTGGGAATGCTCCCAAACTCATTTTATGGGTCCAGCATTACCATGATACCAAAACTTGACAAGGACACCACACACAAAAAAGATTATAGGAAAATACTGCTGATGAATATAGATGTAAAAATCCTCAATAAAAATATTAGCAACCAAAACAATACATTAAAAAGATCATACACCAAAATCAAGTGGGATTTATTCCAGGGATACAAGGATGGTTCAACACCCACAAATCAAGATGATAGTCCACATTAACAAAATGAAAGGTAAAAATCATATGATCATCTCAATAGATGAAGAAAAAGGCTTTGACATTCATTTATGATAAAAAACCTCTAAACAAAGTGGGTATAGAAGAAACATAACTCAACAATAATAAAGGCCATATATGCCAAGTACACAGCTAACATCATACTCAACAAAGAAACACTGAAAGCTTTTCCTCTAAGATCAGAAACCAACAAAAATGTCCACTGTTGTCACTTTTATTCAACTTAGTATCAGAAGTCCTAAGACAGAGCAATTAGACAAGAAAAAGAAATAAAAGTCATCCAAATCAGAAAGAAGGGAGTAATACTGTCACTATCTGCAGACAATATAATTTTATATACAGCAAAATAATAAAGACTTCACCAAAAAAACTATTAGAATAAACAAATTCACTAATGCCACAGGGAACAAAATCAATATCCAAAAATCTGTTGTATTTTTATACACTAAAAACAAACTATCAAAGAGAAATGAAGAAAATGATCCCATTTACAACTGCATCAAAAAGAACGAAATACCTAGGAATAAATTTAACCAAGGAGATCATAGACTTGCATATTGAAAACAAGTCCTTAATGAAATAAATTGAAAAAGATACAAATAAATGGAAAGATATTCTGTGCTCTTGGATTGAAAGAATCAATATTGATAAGATATGTGTACTCCAAAGCAATCTACAGATTCAGTGCAGTTTCTATCAAAACTCAAATGGCATTTTTCAGAGAAACAGAACATATATTCCTAAAACTTGTAAGAAACCACAAAAGACCTCAAAGAGATAAAGAAATCTTGAGAAAGAGGCACAAAGATGAAGGGATCTTGCTCCCTGATTTCAAACTATATTACAAAGCTATAGTAATTAAAACAGTATGGTATTGGCATAAAAACAGACACATAGATAGATGGAACAGAATGGACAGCCGAGAAATAAACCCATGCATATGTGATCAATTAATTTATGACAAAGGAGCCAAGATTATACAATGTGCAAAGGACAATCTCTTCAATAAATGGTGTTGAGAAAATTGATAAACAACATGAAAAAGAATGAAACTTGACCACTACTTTACACTATACATGGAAATTAACTCAAAATGGATTAAAGATTTGAATGTAAGACCTGAAACCATAGAACTTGTAGAAGAAAACACAGATGGTAAGCTACTTGACATAAGCCTTGGTAAAGATTTTTCAATCTGACAACCAAAAGGAAAAACAAACAAATGGACTATATCATACTAAAAATCTTTTGCAAGGCAAAGGGAACCATGAACAAAATGAAAAGCCAACCTACTAAAAGGAAGAAAATATTTGCTAATCCTGTATCTGGTAAGGGGCTAATATCTACACTATATAAACAACTCATACAACTCAATAGAAAAAATCCCAAACAATTTGTTTAAAAACTGGGCAGATCTAAACAGACTTTTCAAAGATGACACACAGATGTGCCAATATATACAAGAAAAGATGCTCAAAATATTAATCTTCATGGAAACGCAAATCAAAACTATGAGATGTCACCTCACACTTGTTAGAATAGCTATTATCAAAATGACAAGAAATAAGTGTTGGCCAGGATGTGGAAAAAGGGAACCCTCATACACTGTTGGTGGGAACATAAATTGGTACAGCCAATATGGAAAACAGTTCCTTGAAAAACTGAAAATAGAGTCAGCAATTCTACTTCTGGGTATCTATCCAGTGAAAATGAAAACATTAACTCAGAAAGATATACAAGCCCAGTATTCATTGCAGCATTATTTACAATAGCCAAGGTATGGAAACAACCTAGATGTCCATCAATGGATGAATGGTTAAAGAAGAAGTGGTATACATACATACACACACACACACACACACACACACACACGAGATACTACTCAGCTATTAAAAAGAATGAAATCTTGCCATCTGCAACAACACACATGGTCTTTGAGGGTATTATGCTAAATGACAGAGAAAGACCAATGCCAAGTGACCTCAGTTATATCTGGAATTTAAAACGAATGAATGAATAAACAACAACTAAAACAAGCTCATAGATACAGAGAACAGATTGGTGGTTGCCAGAGACAGTGGGTGGGAGATATGTGAAATGAGTGAAGGGGATCAAAGGTACAAACTTCCAGTTATAAAATAAATAAGTCATGGGGATGTACAGCATGGTGACTATAGTTAATAATACTGTATTCCATATTGGAAAGTTGCTAAGAGCATACACTAAGTCCCCTACATACGAACAAGTTCCATTCCGAGAGCACATTCATAAGTCCATTTTGTTCATAAGTCCACCAAGTTAGCCTAGGTACACAACTAACACAATCAGCTATACAGTACTGTACCGTAATAGGTTTATAATACTTTTCACACAAATAATACATAAAAAACAAACACAAAATATAAATACTTTTAATCTTACAGTACAGTACCTTGGAAAGTACAGTAGTACAGTACAACAGCTGGCATACAGGGGCTGGCATTGAGTGAACAGGCAAGAAGAGTTACTGACTGGAGGAAGGAGAGGAGGTGGGAGATGGTAGAGCTGAAGGATCGTCAGCAATAGGAGACGGAGGGCAGGCTGCAATTTCACTCACGCCTGACGTTGATGGCACAGGTTCTGGTTCCTTGCTGGATTCAATTCTATCTACCCTCTTGAAAAAACAATCCAGTGATGTCTGAATACTAGGCTCTTTTTTTCCCATCATAGATGACACGGGAGCACTGTATTACATTCCAAACAGTGGCTTCAGCCTACGTGTACCATTCTACATTTAGGTCCTGTGCCTCAAAAACTAACAGTGCCTCCACAAATAGAACTCACATGATTGGACATGTGAACACACGTCTGCATCTTTGAAGGTTCGCAACTTGAAGGTTCATATGTAGGGGACTTACTGTAAATCTTAAATGTCCTCATCTCAAGAAAAAGACTTTTGTAATTAGGTATGGTGATGGATATAAACTAGACTTATTGTGATAATCCTTCACACAATATATCAAATATTGAATCATTATGTTGTATACCAGGAACATGTATATGTCAATTATATATATATTATTACATACATGTAATATTATTACATACATTATTATATTATTATAAATATATATATATATTATTACATTCTACAACATTCATGGCTACTTCAACTTCCAACATACCAAATAATAACAGTCAACTAAAAATGTACCTCTGCATGCAATCCAGATTTATTTTTTAGAACCATTTTCCCTAATCAAATTTTAGGTCAATAAATAATAACACAATATAAAATATACCCCATTAGTTAAATGATTCCTTATTATTATTTACAAACTAACATTTGCTTAAGTTAAACTTTCAAATAATAATTCCACATTATATATAAATATTTGGATAAGTAATAAAAAATTTCCTGTCTATTCTCTCATATTTTATGGTACATAATTACATTTACTCTCTGCCACTCTCTTTCAGGATGCCTATTTATAACTTTAGTACATCTGACATAAAATGATGTCCACAGAAATTCCCTGGAAGGGCCATTCATGATGGGAGGGAAGTTTAGTTCCTTACTGCCAAAATGATGTCAAATCCTATAGATCAAATGAGAGCTATAAATAACCTGAAACTGTGATTTATATTTTGAAATAATATGAGAGGTGTTACATTGAATTTTCCTTTTTATTCACTGAACTTATAATTCTCCATGTGATCATATAGTGTTAACATAGGAAAGTCAAGTGTTTAGGAAAATAGCAATGTAGAGGAGGTAATAGCCTTTACCTCCTTTAGGCTTAGAATTCTTTAAAATATCTAATTAGTACTGATGTGTCTATTTTTTTTAAAGTCAACAAAATTAGTCCATATAATTAGTGTAACTCCAAAGAGCTAATGAAGATAACATAATTATTCTTCAATATATGCTATTCTTTTCTCCAATATATTATCTGCATTTGCTACTCCTATAAAAAAACTTTTTTTTTAAGCCTGCTCTTTTGTTAACAATGTAATTAATGGGCTTTTAGATTACATTTTCTAAACAAATGCTGAAAGCACAACATCAATGCCAAATAATGTTACCTTTATATCTTTGTCATCTTGTTACAGACTGCAATGTTGATGCTATGTTTTAACATGGCTTGTGACTTATCACTTACCATAAATTAGGAAGTGTCAAGCAATAAAAATGAGTACACAGTGTTTTATTTTATAAATTATCAGCTTTGAGTAAAGAAAGCCTTTTAGTAATACATGCCTAGAAAATTTTAAATACCATGAACTATTACCTTATATTTACATTTTTAAGGCTAAGTTGACTAACAATAATTTCTATTTAATGTCATTTTATCAATTTACTGTATTTGAAAACAGAAAAGAAATACAAAACTAAAATTATGAGTGATTAATTTCAACTATAGAAAAATTTTATGATATTAGAGAAAGGCTATTTGAACTCTTTTTATTGGTTATATTTTATAACAATATGATTTTCCAACCCATAAATTAATACTGACTAGTTATCACTTTATAGATTGTTATAGTCTCAATTTTTAAATCTATCTTTTTAACCAATTTAAATTCACTATAATTATGTAACACAAAGTTATGATTATATAAGTCATATACATATATGTGTGTGTGTACAAATTAAATATATTTTAAAATTAAAATGTGATAGTGAAAATAATGGCCTCCTGAAACGGCCTATATATTAAATCTTGTAATTGTGAATACTTTAGGCTACATTACAAAATAATTCAGGCTTCAAATGAAATTAAGGTTGATAATCAATTGACCTTGAAATAGGGAGATTTTTGCAGATTATTCAGATAAACATAATATAATTACAAGGTTGTTTAAAAGTGGAAGAGGGAAACAGAAGAATGACTATGGAAGAAAGGCAGAGAATGATGTAATATTTCTGGTTTCAAAAATGGAAGAAGGGGGTTCTAGGAGCTAGAAAAGACAGGGAAACAGATTTTTCCCCAGAAACTCTAGGAAGGAATGCAGCCCTGCAGACACCTTGTTTATAGCCCAGTGAGACTCATATCAGACTTATTACCTATGGAACAGTAAGATAATAAATTTGTGTTTTTTAAGACACTAAGTTTGTGAAAATTTATTAAGACAGCAGATAAACTAATACACCAAATAGACTTATTTTTTAAAACACATTCTGGAAAAACAGATTAAATGTGCAGTCAAGACACCCTTTTTCTGCCAATTACCTTTATGGATGTAATACCATAAATAAGGGGACAGTGGCAGAAAATTGAGTGGGCTTTCTAAGGCACCAAGAATCAACATATCCAGGAACTCAAGGGTAAGAAAGCTGATACAGGACCAAAATTTTGGTGACATGATAGGTAATAGAATGCATGGTGGTTTAAGAAACCTTTTCCTAATCAAGTGTACAGGGTTTGTTGGGGGTGGGGAAAGGGAAAGCACTCAATCTGCCTAGCATGGATAAACCAAAACTTGCATTGGTAATGTAAATTCTTCACAAATGTTTAAGTTTTGAATGAACTGTCTTTTGCATCTGGATGAACCTGAGAAAAGAGAACATGCTGGAGGAATACAATACACTGGTTAATTTTTTCCCAGCCTATAAGAGCAGAAGCTTCTATTCCTCTTACTCCTGCTGCTTGGCTGTTGCTCCATAATGTCAACAAATTGAGTTCTACAGGTATTAAGAAACCATGTCACCCTGAGTAAGTAGAGAAAAATCTTATCTATTGTAATCTAATGGAGAAAGGCCAAAATGAAATAATTAAAGAGACAGAAAAATGAAATAAAGAATTATCAAGAAAATACAATTAGAGCAAAAACAAAAGCAAACACCCAGAACTAAAAAAAAAAAAAATGTATTTCCAAATTTCAAATAAAAACGTAACTGAGGGCTTCACTGGTGGCGCAGTGGTTGAGAGTCCACCTGCCGATGCAGGGGACACAGGTTCGTGCCCCAGTCCAGGGAGATCCCACATGCCGCGGAATGGCTAGGCCCGTGAGCCATGGCCGCTGAGCCTGAGCGTCCGGAGCCTGTGCTCCGCAACGGGAGGGGCCACAACAGTGAGAGGCCCACGTACCGCAAAAAAAAAAAAAAAAAAACCCATAACTGAGAAAAAGGAATGGCTATTTCTGAAAAACAAATTTATTTTCAAGTATATAAACTGAAAAAAAAATTTATAATTTAGAATTATGTCACAAAGAATGACAAATCATTTGTTAAAAATCAAAGAAACATGGGATGTGGCAAAATCAGTACTTAATTGAGAATTTAAAGCATTGAATACACATATTGGAGAAGAAGAAAGAAATGAAATTAATAATCTAAGCTTCTACCTAAGGCAACTGAAAAATGAAGAGCAATTAACTCCAAAGTAAGCAGAAGAATTAATAAAATTAGAGCAGAAATGAATAAAATTAAAAACAGGAAACCAGTTGAGAAAGATCAATGAAACCAAAAGCTGGTTCTCTGAAAAGATGAATAAAATCAATAAGCCTCCAGCCAAGTAACTAAGACAAAAAGGGAGAGGACACAACTTATTAATATCAGAAATGAAAGGGAACATCACTACAGATTCCATGGACATTAAAGGATAATAAATATTATGAACAATTCAGTGACAAAAAATTTAATAACCTTGATAAAGTGGATTAATTTCTTGAAAGACAATCTGACAAACCCACATAAAATTAGACAATATGAATAGGCCTATAACATTAAAGAAATTGAGTCAATAATTAATAAACTTCCAAAACAGAAAGCACCAGGTCCAGATGGATTCACTGATGAATTCCACCAAACACTTAAGGAAGAAATTATACCAGTTCTCTTACCTCTTTAAAAAGATAGAAGCAGAAAAAATACTGACTCATTTGATGAGGTCAGCGTTACACTAATACCTAAACTAGACAAAGATATTACAATGAAATTAACATAGATGCAAAAAATCCTCAACAAAATTTTAGCAAATTAAATCCAACAATATGTAAAAAGAATTATACACTACAAACAAGTGGGGTTTATTCCAGGTATGCAAGACTGGTTTAATGTTTGAAAATGAGTTAATGTAATCCATCATATCAACACACTAAAGAAGAAAAATCACATGATCATATCAACAGATGGCGAAACAGAAGTTGACAAAAATCCAACACTCATTCATAAAAACTCTTAGTAAACATCCTCAACTTGACAAAACATCTGCCAAAACTTACAGCTAAAATCCTACTTAGTGATGAAAAATTTCAAGCTTTCCCACTAATATCAGGAACAAGACAAGGATATCCCCTCTCATTACTGTCCTTCAACATCATACTGGAATAACTAGGTAATGCAGAAAGACAAGAAAAGGAAATAAAAGTTATACATATTGGGACGAAATGAAGTTGTCTTTGTTCACAAATGACTTGATTATCTATGTAGAAAATTTGAAAGAATCAACAATTTCTGGAACTAATAAGCAATTATAGCAAGGTTGCAAGACACAAGGTTAATTTACAAAACTCAATGACCTACCTATATATGAGACGTAAACAAGTGGAGTTTGAAGTTAAAAACATGATACCAGTTGTATTAGCAGCCCTCTCAAATGAAATACTTATATAAAAATCTAACAATATAGATACAAGATCTATTTGAGGAAAACTGCACAACTACTGAAATAAATGAAAAGAACTAAATAAATGGAGAGATACTCTATGTTTATGAATATGATGACTCAATACTGCCAAGATGTCAGTTCTTCTGAAGTTGACCTATAGCTTCAATATATCTCAATCAAAATGCCATCAAGTTATTTTGTTAATATTCATAAATTGATACTAAAGTTTATATGGAAAAGCAAGAGACCCAGAATAGACTAAGAAAAACAACAAAGTTAGAAGGCCAATAGTACCCATCTTCAAGACTCCAAGACAAGTGTGGTGTTGGCAAAAGAATATACAAACAGATCAACTGAACAAAATAGAGAGCCCAGAAATAAACCCCTATTAATATAGTTAACTTATCTTTGACAAAGGAAAAAAAGGCAACACAATGGTTCAAAGATAATTTTTCAACAATGGTGCTGAAACAACATGACATCGACATCCAAAAAATGGATCTAGATACAGAACTTAAGACTGTCCCCAAAATTAACTCAAAATGGATCATGGACCTCAAAGTAAAATGCACAACTATAAAACTCCTAGAAGGTAACTTAGAAAATCTAGAGAACCTTGGGTATGGAGATGACTTTTTAGATATGACACCAGAAGTACAATCTATGAAAGAAAGGATAAACTAAACTTCATTATGATTAAAACTTCTGTTCTATAAAATACAATGTAAAGAAAATGTCAAGACAAGCCACAGACTGGGCAAAAATATGTGCAGCACATCTTATGGACTCTTATTCCAAATATACAAAGAACTCTTAAAACCAACGATAGGAAAACAAACTACCGCATTTAAAAATGGGCCCAATACTTTAACAGGCACCTCACCAAAGAAGATATACAGATGGAAAATAAGCACATTGAAAGATACTCCACATCATACATCATTACAGAAATGCAAATTAAAACAATGAGATATCACTACACACCTATTAGATGGCCCAAATCCAGAACACTGACATCAAGTGCTGGCAAGGATTTGGAGCAACAGGAATTCTCTCATTCACTGCTAGTGGAAATGCAAAATGGCACAGCCAATTTTGAAGATAGCTGGGTAGTTTCTACAAAAATAAATATTTGCAAACTGTCTTAGTCAGCTTGGATTCCTAATCATCATCTTCCTGGACTTCAACTATATGTTAGATTATTTGATATTGTCCCACAGCTCTTGGATGCTCTTTATTTTTTTGTCTTTTCCCTCTCGTTTGCTTTGTGTTTGTTTTTGTAATTTCTGTTGTCCTGTTTTCAAGTATACAGATTTTCTCTGAGGTATCCAAAGTAGTCCATGTTAGGAATTCACCTCTGAAATAGTGCTTTTAAAAAATTGTGTTTTCATTTTATTCTTTATCTACAATTTCCATTTGTCTTAAAATTCCTCATCTCTTTTTTCTCCTATCATTCCCACTTGGCACTTTAACATAGTTCAGTTATTTTAATTTTCTTGTCTGTTGCTTCCAAAATCTTTTTCTTCTATGGCTCTAGAGCTATTAATGGCTTTATGTCTTAATAAGTCAGTTTTGATGCTGTTTTCTTTTTCAGTGTTTCAATTTTTGAATAAATGCCAAAAATGTGTATAAAATTAGAAAGGCTGAGAAAAATATTATACTTGGTAATGTGCACACCCATCTCTCCTTTGATGGAACTTTTTCGTGAAGTGCAAGGTCAATATAGTCAATTAAGCTTCTTATTTGGGAGGAGATGGCATGAGCTACAATTGCTTTGAGATTACTGCTATTTAAAAATCCCACTTTATATTGCGTTTTGTGGAGTTTTAGAGATCCAGAGGATTTTTCTCACTTTTCCTTTCCTACCCTCAGCTTTCAGCAGGTCTAACACACATGCACCAGAGAGTGATTCTCTTGCATTCTTCTACCTGAGCCAACAGTAGATAATGGTTTCTTCTTATTAACTGAAGGCTCATGGTGAGACAGGAGTAGTTTCTTGGTTTTCTTTCTCCGGTCTTAGGCAGGCTCATTATCTACCAAAGTGAAAAAGCTTATGTGCCTTATCTTTGAGGAGACTCAACACCCTCTGGAATTTATTTTACTTGTTTGCCTTGAAATATCAGTTCTCTACAGGTTCAAGGAAACATGATTCTGTAGATTAACTGACTTTTTCTCACTGTTAGAATGTGAACAATTTTTCTTCTGGGTTCTTTCACCTTCAAAAGGATGAGATTCTCATTGTTCTCATAAGTCTGCTTAATAACTAGTAAGTTCAAAGCATACATCACTAAATCATGGCTGAATGTTGGCAAATTTACATAATTTTGTGGCAAAATAGTAAATGTATACTGATTTCCATTTTATAGTGATATTTACTCTGCCTTGCTGAACTCTAAAACTGAGATTATGAAGAAGGTATTAGCCAGGCTACAAAGAGTAGATTACCAGTTCCTCTCGGTTTGTTGCATTTCCTGAAAAAGCTTTTTACATAAAAGGTAAAACTGAAGCAATCAAATAGTCTATATTAACTTTTCAGATCATCTTGCTTATGTACTGGCCGTAGTGTTCTTGAAATGTCAGTTATTGGAAATCAAAACTTCTTTTTTCAATATTTAGAGAAATAATGTGTGTTGCCCCTGGGATTCTTTGTCATTCAGTGTGTATTTTTTTTTTTTTTTGTGGTACGCGGGCCTCTCACTGCTGTGGCCTCTCCCGTTGCGGAGCACAGGCTCCGGATGCACAGGCTCAGCGGCCATGGCTCACGGGTCCAGCCGCTCCACGGCCTGTGGGGTCTTCCCGTACTGGGGCACGAACCCGTATCCCCTGCATTGGCAGGTGGACTCTCAACCACTGCACCACCAGGGAAGCCCTCATTCAGTGTTTTTAAAGGAGTAGTGCATGGTTGTAGTGTAAGCCTTGGCAGGTTGTTTTTGGGGGTTTTTGGGGGTAATGCAAGTGCCTGACTTATGCTTTGATTGCTAAGGCATCCAATTCAAAGAGGCATCCACTTCAAGGATGGCTATCTCAAATAAACCCATGACTAGATAAAGGTTAGGATGCAATACCTTAAAGGCTGTATAGTAGGAAAAGACATATTTATAAAGCATTTAAAGAGTATACGAGAAGGGAGATGAATTCAAATGGGTCACAGATTAAATGTAAAGATTGACAATCCATTCTAGCTTGCAGAAGGTGTGCTGGAGGATGTGATACCTGAGCTATGTCTTGAAAGATAAGTAATATTTCATAAAGTATAAGGTGGGGTCAGCTTGGAAAAAACAGGAGTTTGTAAAGGGCTTTGCATGTTCTGGTAGTAAAATTTAAACAGTAGACCTGCCAATTTATATGGATTCAAAGAATTTGAACACCTTTAAACAGAATTACAGAATGCATAAATCCATATTCACTTAAGTGTTTCTTTAAGTAAATATTTTCTCTCCAGTGATGCTGTAACAGAAATACCCTAATATAAACTTTCCTGTACACTATGGTCCAATAGCTCTGACACTTAAACTAGTGGATTAAGCATCCATTATTCTTTTTGAAGTGGTTTTTGCTTGTTTGTTTTTTTCGGTATGTGGGCCTCTCACTGTTGTGGCCTCTCCTGTTGCGGAGCACAGGCTCTGGAGCGCAGGCTCAACGGCCATGGCTCACTGGCCTAGCCGCTCCGCGGCGTGTGGTATCTTCCCGGACCGGGCACGAACCCGTGTCCCCTGCATCAGCAGGCGGATTCTCAACCACTGCGCCACCAGGGAAGCCCTGAAGTGTGTTTTTATACGGTGATTTCTAAGACAGTCTTTTAGTAAAATTAGGTATTTTTTACTGACTTGACCTACTCATTCACTGAATTGAAATGAATGGCCAACCTGGGAAACTGGAACAAAACAAATTCATGTTGCTTTCATTTTGTTTACATGATTCATTAGCAGAGAAAGGTACAAAGTGGAAAATAAAAGACAGGGAAGCGAAGAAATAATAGCAGTTGTGGGATATACAATCACTGCCTAAATCTTCCAACAGAGGAATTTGAATTGACATTGAAAAATTAGCTTCTGGAAAGCTTTTACTTACTGGTTTCCTATATTATATTACCTACCTAACTTTAAGAATGGTCAACACCTAGGAAAAGTAGGAAAAAACAATCAGGTGAATCAAGTCAATTTGACAAATACCTGACTTTACTTTCTTCCTCACCAGGGCTGGGAATACACATGTTGCAAACAAAAGATAAATCACTAGGTGTGTGGTCTCCTAAAATTTAGTCCTATCCAATCCGTGAATACTCTAAAAGAGAGAAAGAAAAGCTCTGAAGTTGTTGAAGAAATGAAATGGAGCAGGACTGTATGGGGCCCTCCTGGGTACAAATCCTTTCCAGGTCCCCCATTTTCTTGTCTGTAGAGAAAAGGCTTCACCCTCCTTGACCTTCCTTGAGTTCCAAAGGGAATATTCAAATAGTTGCTTATCAGGGAAGGGAAGGAATGCAGAAACAAAGTAGCAGCAGTAAAGAAACAATAGTTCAGTCATGGGGCAGGGTCCTGGTTCCTCTTCAAGGAATATACATAACAATATCTTTAAGTTCTTCTGTGGGAACAAAGGTCCCAGCCCAGGTGGAGGATGATAACTTCTGACTGAGCACAAGATTCCTGGAGCACTGCCCTCTTACCTCACCACAAACCAATCAAAAGAAAGTCTGCAAACAGTGGAAGATAAGGAAGACTCTGATCCCCTCCGCAAATGATTCTCCCTGTAAAAACATTCATGGTTCAGCAGAATCTTTGGAGTTGATTTTTGTTTTTTAGTTTGTTTGTTTTTAACCTTTTATTTTATGTTGGAGTACAGCCTATTAATAAAGTTGTGATAGTTTCAGGTGCACAGCAAAGCGACTCAGCCATACATATACATGTATCCATTCTCCTCCAAACTCGGCTCCCATCCAGGCTGCCACATAACATCGAGCAGAATTCCCTGTGCTATACAGTGGGTCCTTGTTGGCTATCCACTTTAAATACAGCAGTCGATCCCAAACTCCCTAACTATCCTTTCCCCCACTCCATCCCCCCAGTAACCATAAGTTTGTTCTCTAAGTCTGTGAGTCTGTTTCTGTTTGTAAATAAATTCCTTAGTATCATTTCTTTTTAGATTCCACATATAAGGGATATCATACAATATTTCTCTTTCTCTGACTTACTTCAGTCAGTATAACAGTCTCTAGGTCCATCCATGTAGCTGCAAATGGCATTTCATTCTTTTTAATGGCTGAGTAATAGTCCATTATATGTATGTACCACATCTTCATCTTCTTTATCCATTCCTCTGCTGATGGACATTTAGATTGCTTCCATGTCTTGGCTATTTGTAAAAAGTGCTGCAATGAACACTGGGGTGCATATATCCTTTCAGACCATGTTTTTCTCCAGGTATATGCCCAGGAGTGGGATTGCAGTGTCATATGGTAGCTCTATTTTTAGTTTCTTAAGGAACCCCCATACTGTTCTCCATAGTGGCTGTACCAATTTACAGTGTAGGAGGGTTCCCTTCTGTCTACACACTCTCCAGCATTTATTGTTTGTGAATTTTTTGATGATAGCCATTTTGACTGGTTAAGGTGATACCTCATTGTACTTTTGATTTGCACATCTCTAATAATTAGTGACGTTGAACATCTTTTCGTGTGTCTCTTGGCCATCTGTATGTCTTCTTTGGAGAAATGTCTATTTAGGTGTTCTGCCCAGTTGTTGATTGGGTTGTTTGTTTTGATGATATTAAGCCTCTTACCAATGGCATTGTTCATAGAACTAGAACAAAAATATCTTAAAATTTGTATGGAGACACAAAAGACTCCAAAGAGCTAAAGCAATCTTAAGAAAAATGGAGCTGGAGGAATCAGGCTCCCTGACTTCAGAGTATACTACAAAGCTATAGTCATAAAAACAGTATGGTGCTGGCACAAAAATAGAAATATAGATCAATGGAACAGGATAGAAAGCCCAGAAATAAACCCATGCACCTATGGTCAATTAATCTACAATAAAGGAGACAAGACTACACAGTGGTAGAAAGGCAATCTCTTCAACAAATTATTTTGGGAAAACTGGACAGCTACATCTAAAAAAATGAAATTAGATCATTCTTTAACACCATACACAAAAATAAGCTCAAAATGGTTTAAAGACCTAAATGTGAGATTGGACACTATAAAACTCCTAGAGGAAAACATAGGCAGAACACTCTCTGACATGAATCGCAACAATATCTTTTTTGATCCATTTCCCAGAATAATAGAAATAAAAGCAAAAATAAACAAATGGGACCTAATTAAACTCAAAAGCTTTTGCATGGCCAAAAGGAGACCATGAACAAAATGAAAAGACAACCCACAGATTGGGAGAAAATATTTGCAAATGATCTGACAAGGGATTAGTCTCCAAAATTTACAAACAGCTCATGGAGTTGATTTTTGGACATGAGTCTGTCTTCTCTCCAGGTTGCCAGCCTCCTGAATAAAGCAAACTTTTGTTTCCAACCAACACTTGTCTTTCCGAGTATTGGCTTTCAAGCAGTGAGCAGCTGAACCTGAGTTCAGTAACAGAAACACAGACAGGGAACTCCGATTACTTTCAGCTTGACCTGCCATTAGTCTTGCCCTTCAAAATCCTTCAAAATTTCTAGAAAGGTAATGTTGGGGAGAAAGAAATTTTCTTTTACCCTTCTGGATTCTTCTGGCAGGTCTAAGACTTAAATTGATGTGGCAGAGTTTAACAGGA
This sequence comes from Orcinus orca, assembly GCF_937001465.1. Classification (NCBI taxonomy): domain Eukaryota; kingdom Metazoa; phylum Chordata; class Mammalia; order Artiodactyla; family Delphinidae; genus Orcinus; species Orcinus orca. The sequence goes on from NC_064569.1 coordinate 28,848,897, forward strand.
GAAAGTCAAACAAAAGCTTAATAACATACATACTTTGGAGAGACCCAGAAAAATTCCAGAGTAACTCACCAAAATGACTGAAATACTCACCTTAAATACCATCTTGAGCTAAAGACAAAAGATGTTGGGGGTAGTGGTTTGGGAAGGAAGGGAATTCACAGGGAGATGGAAAAGCAAATATTTCATAAGCAAGTGTTCCGTAAATAAGCGTTTGGTGGGCCATACAAAGACAATGGGACATAGGAATTTTAAATAAATTTTGATAGACTCTTCCCTGTCTAAACACCTAGCTCATCCTATACTTATGTACGGTGTTAGCTCCCTTCCTGGAACAAGTCCTCTATTTACATTCTTTAGGCAGATAGGGGAAAGGTCAAAGTCTCTTCCTGAGTCTGTTTGGCCTTGGTTTCAGCTCAAAATAATTCACATGCCAAACAGACATTTTGGGGTGCCAAATTTTCTCCGCTATAGTAATTACCTAGGTTATTCTGAAAATAACAAATTGATCTAGTAAAAGTTTTCAAACAAAAGAGATAACTATTCTCTGAAATTTAACCAGTAGGTTAATGAATATTTTAGGGTTGAGTCTTCCCTTGATTTTCAAGTGCCAGTGATACCTTTCACAAGCAATTTTCTCAAGAAGTTGGCATAATTGGAGCTAAAATTAAGTGTATATATATAAATAATTGGCAGATGTTAGACTTAAACTATATGCAAAAGGCAGTGTTTCTTCTTACAGTGATTTAAAAAAATGAAATTAAAAGTACTCTAGATGGGATCAATAGCAGAATAACTGAGGCAGAAGAACGGATAAGTGACCTGGAAGATAAAATAGTGGAAATAACTACTGCAGAGCAGAATAAAGAAAAAAGAATGAAAAGAACTGAGGACAGTCTCAGAGACCTCTGGGACAACATTAAATGCACCAACATTCGAATTATAGGGGTTCCAGAAGAAGAAGAGAAAAAGAAAGGGACTGAGAAAATATTTGAAGAGATTATAGTTGAAAACTTCCCTAATATGGGAAAGGAAATAGTTAATCAAGTCCAGGAAGCACAGAGAGTCCCATACAGGATAAATACAAGGAGAAATACGCCAAGACACATATTAATCAAACTGTCAAAAATTAAATACAAAGAAAACATATTAAAAGCAGCAAGGGAAAAACAACAAATAACACACAAAGGAATCCCCATAAGGTTAACAGCTGATCTTTCAGCAGAAACTCTGCAAGCCAGAAGGGAGTGGCAGGACATATTGAAAGTGTTGAAGGAGAAAAACCTGCAACCAAGATTACTCTACCCAGCAAGGATCTCATTCAGATTTGATGGAGAAATTAAAACCTTTACAGACAAGCAAAAGCTGAGAGAGTTCAGCACCACCAAACCAGCTCTACAACAACTGCTAAAGGAACTTCTCTAGGCAAGAAACACAAAAGAAGGAAAAGACCTACAATAACAAACCCAAAACAATTAAGAAAATGGGAATGGGAACACACATATCGATAATTACCTTAAATGTAAATGGACTAAATGCTCCCACCAAAAGACACAGATTGGCTGAATGGATACAAAAACAAGACCCATATATTTGCTGTCTACAAGAGACCCACTTCAGACCTAGAGACACATACAGACTGAAAGTAAGGGGATGGAAAAAGGTATTTCATGCAAATGGAAACCAAAAGAAAGCTGGAGTAGCAATTCTCATATCAGACAAAATAGACTTTAAAACAAAGACTATTAGAAGAGACAAAGAAGGACACTACATAATGATCAAGGGATCGATCCAAGAGGAAGATATAACAATTGTAAATATTTACGCACCCAACATAGGTGCACCTCAATACATAAGGCAAATACTGACAACCATAAAAGGGGAAATTGACAGTAACACATTCATAGTAGGGGACTTTAACACCCCACTTTCACCAATGGACAGATCATCCAAAATGAAAATAAATAAGGAAACACAAGCTTTAAATGATACATTAAATGAGATGGAGTTAATTGATATTTATAGGACATTCCATCCAAAAACAACAGAATACACATTTTTCTCAAGTGCTCATGGAACATTCTCCAGGATAGATCATATCTTGGGTCACAAATCAAGCCTTGGTAAATTTAAGAAAATTGAAATTGTATCAAGTATCTTTTCCGACCACAACGCTATGAGACTCGATATCAATCACAGGAGAAGATCTGTAAAAAATACAAACACATGGAGGCTAAACAATACACTACTTAATAACGAAGTGATCACTGAAGAAATCAAAGGGGAAATCAAAAAATACCTAGAAACAAATGACAATGGAGACACGACGACTCAAAATCTATGGGATGCAGCAAAAGCAGTTCTAAGAGGGAAGTTTATAGCAATACAATCTTACCTTAAGAAACAGGAAACATCTCGAATAAACAACCTAACCTTGCACCTAAAGCAATTAGAGAAAGAAGAACAAAAAAACCCCAAAGTTAGCAGGAGGAAAGAAATCATAAAAATCAGATCAGAAATAAATGAAAAAGAAATGAAGGAAACGATAGCAAAGATCAATAAAACTAAAAGCTGGTTCTTTGAAAGGATAAACAAAATTGATAAACCATTAGCCAGACTCATCAAGAAAAAAAGGGAGAAGACTCAAATGAATAGAATTAGAAATGAAAAAGGAGAAGTAACAACTGACACTGCAGAAATACAAAAGATCATGAGAGATTACTACAAGCAACTCTATGCCAATAAAATGGACAACGTGGAAGAAATGGACAAATTCTTAGAAAGGCACAACCTGCCAAGACTGAATCAGGAAGAAATAGAAAATATGAACAGACCAATCACAAGCACTGAAATTGAAACTGTGATTAAAAATCTTCCAACAAGCAAAAGCCCAGGACCAGATGGCTTCACAGGCGAATTCTATCAAACATTTAGAGAAGAGCTATCACCTATCCTTCTCAGACTCTTCCAAAATATAGCAGAGGGAGGAACACTCCCCAACTCATTCTACGAGGCCACCATCACCCTGATACCAAAACCAGACAAGGATGTCACAAAGAAAGAAAACTACAGGCCAATATCACTGATGAACATAGATGCAAAGATCCTCAACAAAATACTAGCAAACAGAATCCAACAGCACATTAAACGGATCATACACCATGATCAAGTGGGGTTTATTCCAGGAATGCAAGGATTCTTCAATATACGCAAATCAATCAACGTGATACACCATATTAACAAATTGAAGGAGAAAAACCATATGATCATCTCAATAGATGCAGAGAAAGCTTTTGACAAAATTCAACACCCATTTATGATAAAAACCCTGCAGAAAGTAGGCATAGAGGGAACTTTCCTCAACATAATAAAGGCCATATATAACAAACCCACAGCCAACATCGTCCTCAATGGTGAAAAACTGAAAGCATTTCCACTAAGATCAGGAACAAGACAAGGTTGCCCACTCTCACCACTCTTATTCAACATAGTTTTGGAAGTTTTAGCCACAGCAATCAGAGAAGAAAAGGAAATAAAAGGAATCCAAATCGGAAAAGAAGAAGTAAAGCTGTCACTGTTTGCAGATGACATGATACTATACATACAGAATCCTAAAGATGCTACCAGAAAACTACTAGAGCTAATCAATGAATTTGGTAAAGTAGCAGGATACAAAATTAATGCACAGAAATCTCTGGCATTCCTATACACTAAGGATGAAAAATCTGAAAGTGAAATCAAGAAAACACTCCCATTTACCATTGCAACAAAAAGAATAAAATACCTAGGAATAAACCTACCTAAGGAGACAAAAGACCTGTATGCAGAAAATTATAAGACACTGATGAAAGAAATTAAAAATGATACAAATAGATGGAGAGATATACCATGTTCTTGGATTGGAAGAATCAACATTGTGAAAATGACTCTACTACCCAAAGCAATCTACAGATTCAATGCAATCCCTATGAAACTACCACTGGCATTTTTCACAGAACTAGAACAAAAAATTTCACAATTTGTATGGAAACACAAAAGACCCCGAATAGCCAAAGCAATCTTGAGAACGAAAAATGGAGCTGGAGGAATCAGGCTTCCTGACTTCAGACTATACTACAAAGCTACAGTAATCAAGACAGTATGGTACTGGCACAAAAACAGAAATATAGATCAATGGAACAGGATAGAAAGCCCAGAGATAAACCCACGCACATATGGTCACCTTATCTTTGACAAAGGAGGCAGAAATGTACAGTGGAGAAAGGACAGCCTATTCAATAAGTGGTGCTGGGAAAACTGGACAGCTACATGTAAAAGTATGAGATTAGATCACTCCCTAACACCATACACAAAAATAAGCTCAAAATGGATTAAAGACCTAAATGTAAGGCCAGAAACTATCAAACTCTTAGAGGAAAACATAGGCAGAACACTCTATGACATAAATCACAGCAAGATCCTTTTTGACCCACCTCCTAGAGAAATGGAAATAAAAACAAAAGTAAACAAATGGGACCTAATGAAAGTTAAAAGCTTTTGCGCAGCAAAGGAAACCATAAAGAAGACCAAAAGACAACCCTCAGAATGGGAGAAAATATTTGCAAATGAAGCAACTGACAAAGGATTAATCTCCAAAATTTATAAGCAGCTCATGCAGCTTAATAACAAAAGAACAAACAACCCAATCCAAAAATGGGCAGAAGACCTAAATAGACATTTCTCCAAAGAAGATATACAGAGTGCCAACAAACACATGAAAGAATGCTCAACATCACTAATCATTAGAGAAATGCAAATCAAAACTACAATGAGATATAATCTCACACCAGTCAGAATGGCCATCATCAAAAAATCTAGAAACAATAAATGCTGGAGAGGGTGTGGAGAAAAGGGAACCCTCTTACACTGTTGGTGGGAATGTAAATTGATACAGCCACTGTGGAGAACAGTATGGAGGTTCCTTAAAAAGCTACAAATAGAACTACCATATGACCCAGCAATCCCACTACTGGGCATATACCCTGAGAAAACCATAATTCAAAAAGAGTCATGTACCAAAATGTTCATTGCAGCTCTATTTACAATAGCCCAGAGATGGAAACAACCTAACTGTCCATCATCGGATGAATGGATAAAGAAGATGTGGCACATATATACAATGGAATATTACTCAGCCATAAAAAGAGACGAAATTGAGCTATTTGTAATGAGGTGGATAGACCTAGAGTCTGTCATACAGAGTGAAGTAAGTCAGAAAGAGAGAGACAAATACCGTATGCTAACACATATATATGGAATTTAAGAAAAAAAAAATGTCATGAAAAACCTAGGGGTGAAACAGGAATAAAGACACAGACTTACTAGAGAATGGACTTGAGGCTATGGGGAGGGGGAAGGGTAAACGGTGACAAAGCAATAAAGAGGCATGGACATGTATACACTACCAAACGTAAGGTAGATAGCTAGTGGGAAGCAGCCGCATAGCACAGGGAGATCAGCTCGGTGCTCTGTGACCACCTGGAGGGGTGGGATAGGGAGGGTGGGAGGGAGGGTGACGCAAGCAGGAAGAGATATGGGAACATATGTATATATATAACTGATTCATTTTGTTGTGAAGCTGAAACTAACATACCATTGTAAAGCAATTATGCTCCAATAAAGATGTTTAAAAATAAATAAATAAATAAAAAATAAAAACAAACATTAATTAATTGGGATTACATATGAACCAGTAAAAAACTTTAAAAATATTAGTTAAAATGACAAAATAAAAAGAAGTTCCACCTGAAGACATACATGTGCATATATAATTATTTTAGATGATTCAAATATCATTAGCTTCTTGGAGTTATATCTATAAATTATGTTAAGTCTGTTCTTATATTACTATATAAATATTACATTAACATGTGAATTGTATTGCAATACTATTTGCTGATTCTGAGACGCCGATGTATTAATTTCTTAAAATGAAATTTGCAAACATTGTAATAAAACAACAGGTTATTGAGCTGGCTAGCTGTAATTAAACTTCAGGTGGTGTAACAAAAATTAAATTTTTTAACAGGTAGTCTCCCAATGCCCCTGAAAAATAGGTAATTGATGAAAATAATCATAATTCAATATAATTAGCACAAGAAATTCTCATACCCATATTAAAATATAACTGTTTAAAATACAACATAAAATGTTATCCATTTCAAACTTCACAACTTTTAACTTTAGTTAAAAACTGGAAACATTTTAGTGCAGGATAATAGTTTTCTGACTTCTCTTGCAGACAGGGATTGTTGCCTGCCATTCCAGTAAAGAAAGAATGTTGCCTATCTTCTACAAGGATCAAGCCATCAGCCACTACAGCTGCTCCCTTCCACCCATGGTATGCCCTGAAAGGAATTCAGGATGGAGACAAACAGGAAGCGTTCTGGACTTTGGATACTGGCCCTAGATAGTTAAGTTTCATATCTAAGGAATAGTTCCAATGAGTCCAGAATCTTGCATCTTCCTCTACATAGAAAAGCACTAAAATTATTAACTTGAGATGTCTGTTCTTTGTGATTAGCAGTAATCTTTTGATCTTCAACTACATGTTTTTCCCCCCAGCAAAAAACTCCTGGCTCCTCCCTTAACGCTAAGGAACTGCTCCAAAGAGATACCTGAGAGGCCATCTCCCAGGCTATAGTATTCAGTAAGACATCCAAATAAAACTTAATATGCAACTTTTAGGTTGTGTTTTTTCTTCAGTTGACACTCTTCTTGCTTTTTGACTACTACATTTGTACTTATGAGTTTAAAACACACTTTTGTCCTGAGTGAAAAATTCTAGGTTGTTAGACATGTTTTATCAAATCTTAGATACCATCATTTTAAAATACACAATTATTTTATGTAGGGCTAAGATTATTGAAAAAAGGGACAAAAATGACAATTATCTATAACATGGTGTTTTCTTATGACTTATTTACAAAAGAACTCATTTATATTTAGACATAGATTTCTATAATATAATCAACTCATATATTTTTTCACTTATAGAATCCAACTCTTCCAAATAATTTTTCTCCTAAAGTTTTTAACGTCTGTTTTCCATTCCATATCCTCCTCTGTGCTGTCAGTACTGTTAGTGGTATGGCATTAAAAAAAATGTTTTATAATAGCTGAGATTTTCTCTCCCCAATACATTTATATCTGTCCCCCAATTTTTGAGATCCTGATTTTTACCTCCTCTAAATGTGACAATGAAATGTTTGCAGGACAGTAGGCAAGACTCATGTTTTCTCTTCAGATAATCCTTAAATTATTGTTGATTGAAATTTCAAATGGCTGAGGGTGTCTAGTCACACTAAATAAGTGTAAAAATAGTAAGATTTCCCCCATATGCAGGCTGTGACACTGGTGTCATTGTGACTATCACCTGCCAATGACAATTTTAATATGCCATTGAACTTAAGATGTGTCCTACCTACAGATACATAAAGATATGGGAAAATGTGCATCTTACAATTGAGGAAATATGTAATTAATATTGCAGAAGGATACAATATTTAATAATATTTTATTATGAATTAGTGAATAGCTCTTTCCATTTGCCTTGTCCTTAAGATCCCTCATTATGTTTATAAAATTAATATATTTATGACATTTTCAATTTATACTATGTATATATATTTTCATATTTGTGTATGTACACAGGTATGTATGTAAAATAATTCTTTATTCTCCATAGGAAATAATGTGTATTTGCCCCATGTTTTCCAGTTTCATTATGAGGATTTGGGTAAGAGTATAGAAATATATCTTTAGGTGTACAAATTTATTTCTTGCAACCTTTTTTCAATTTTTATCACCATCAGTAAACTGTTATTTTGGTTCCAGTCTACGTCTCTGCTCTCATGAAACAATTTGTTTCAAAAGGCTATAGCTCTGTTCAACAGGAAATTCCAACATAGTATAGCACTTAAGAACATGACATTGAAAAACCAATAAGTGCACCATTAAGGAAATGTGATTACCTAGATTTGTGTTTGGTGTTACCAGAAGGTAGATGGTAAGGTGTTATTCACATTCAGTGGTGAATTTATTCTATGGTTTATGAAGGACAACTGAAAACAGACACCAACGATAATGACATTTTTCAAGTCCTATCACTTCACTTTCAACCTGGTATTCCACCCCATGAACCATATATTTTTGGTTTTTCTGTTTTTTTAATGCTTACCTGCCTAGGTTTATGATTGATCCCTCTTCTATTTCTTCTGAAAACTATTTCCCTCATTTCTTTATTTTTTTTATTTCTATTCCATCTTCCAGTAAATACACATATTCTTTACTAGAACTGTATTCCACCATTTCTTTCTTCTATCTATGGATTCTATCTAATAAATAAAAGAGTGTCTCCAAGAGTCCAAATAGTACAACACTTTATGTGAATGACAGCCAACTCTACTTTCAGTTTTCTGACCTCTACTTTCATAGGTCAAACTGATTGCAGACATATGCATATGGATAGTGTTGTTTTTTTGTTTTTGTTGTTTTTTATGAATAATTTACTTGTGTTTTATATCATCAAGTCTGAATAATATTGCAAATAATATTTCAACTAAGTTCCTGAAAATAGTAGACATTTTTCAGTGACTAAAGTGACCACACTCATAGCTACATAAAAGATCACTCAAGATGAACTGACTTAGGAAACTGGAAGATTAGACAATGTAGTCTTTGCATAATTGTGGTAATGTGGCTACACACAAAGCCATATTGCCTAATGCTATCACCAAGACCTCGGATCATATCACTGATGGGGAGTTATAAAATCAAGTATAATATTCATGAAATTAAGGATTGACCT